>NC_083862.1:442500-10442500 GCF_029169275.1 Apis cerana | reverse complement strand
TATTTACACGATCCAAGTATCGTTAAATTATTTCCAAGTTTCTCCACGTTGGTCGCCACGACTTCGTAATACAAAACGAGGAATAAAAAACGTTGTATCGATGAGAGGGGAAGGAAGAGAGATCTTTTTCAATCGGTACGTGAACCGCGATCTCGAGAAATTCGGTTAATCGTTTCCAACTCGAGGAATCCGGGGAAACGAGAAACGATATATATAAAATCAGCGCCAGTCAGCGAGTTTCCCTCCTCCCTCCTCCTCGATTCTGGTAATTTAATGAATCCTCGAGAAAGGCTGGACGTCCCTTCGACGCGACGGAATTTCGATCTTTACGGAGGAAAGGATCTTTATGGAGGATCGTATCTTGCGGGACAAGTTCGAGAATTCATCCTCGCGAGGAATTTGGAAAGTTTGATGCGTTAACGTGCCTCCAACAGTCTGGAAATTATTTTTGGATTAATGCAAATCGGTGAATTTTAAGCTCGAGGAATTTTAAGGAAAGCCTCTTACCTTGCTTGTACGTACGTTTCTTATTTTTCGAGATTTTTTTGTTTAATAATCTTTAGAAATATCGTCGATGTAATTTGAAATTGTTTTCCAACTGTTTGCAGACACCGTTTTCTAATTTAAAATTTCTCATCGAACAAGAAACAGAACAAGATATAGAAGAAGATTTTTACTCGTGTAAATTTAATAATCGGGTAAAGTTTAATGATCGATGGAGAAGGAAACGGATCGATTGGCGATAAATTAGAGAAATTTTTATCGATGTCTCTGTTCGAAACGAACACGTTTCGCGGTGGAACTATTATTAACCATTATTAACAACGAGAGCCGCGAGACGATGGCGAAACGAAGATGAACAACAATAACGAGGCTGCGTGCGAACTTTGACCGCAAATTGCGACCACAATAGACGTCGTTATAGCTCGACAGGAAATTAATGTTATAACAAACGCGGTGTCACTTGCAATTGGAATTCACGAATCTTCCCCCGATAATTTCACCGATTTCGTCGATACTATTTTTATCGACCCTTCAGAGAGAAAATTTTAACAAAGTAATGATCCGTGCAATAAAGAAATCTCCAAAGATATAAGATTTACGGAACGTTTAACGACAAATACCTGAATACAACATCATAAATTTTATTGTGCTACGAATAGAAATTCGATCCCTCAACGAACGGATGCCGAATTTACCACGAAGATAAACATCCCCTTAAATCTTAAAACAACCGAGAAAGGAAGAACGTGAAACCCGTTCAATGCGAATAATTAACCGCCGTACAAAACACCACCGATCAATCAATCTCAACAACAGAAATACCGTTGAATCAACAAACCTTCACTGATGCGAAACATTACTCGATTCGCCTGCACCGGCGCACGCACGCAACACGATTACGCTTCTAATTAGCACGTTGTACTCGCGTTTTAACCATACCAAACACTCGCCCCATATACGATCCTCCGCGATAAACCTCTTCCCTCCAGCCTCCGCGTATTTTCCAATTCGGCTGAACTCCAATCCCTTTTCCACCCTTCTTTTTTCCTCTTGGAAATCTCTTTCGGTCCTTTCGCTCTCTCGAAAAGGGATAAAACGAAAAGAAAAAAGAAAGGGAAAAAAAAGGAAAGGAAAACAAGCTAAAAATTCGCTATCGTTTCGTACGAACGATCGTCGTCTAACTGGCTAATAATGCTCGATCGCGTCCCTAAATAACGCGATAAAAAAAAGAGGGGGAGAAAAAAAGGCGGTTCGTTATCGCCTCTCGTCTCGATTCTGAAAAAAACCTTTCTCGTTCCCCAGGGGAACTCGATGTCCCGCAGCGCGTTCGATCTCGGTGATAATCTCGGTTTTTCCGCGAGTGGAAAAACAGTATTCGAAACGCCACGCGTCCTCGTTAAATCGCGTCGTGAAACAGGGAATTTCTGAATTGAGATATTATGGAGTGGTTATTTTTTTCTCTTCTTTTTCCCCCCCTCAGAAAAATCGAAGCCCGGTTGGGCGAAGAAAAATTTGAACAAAATTGCGAGTGGAACGAAATCTATTCTATTTCGTCTGACAATGACTGAATCCACTTTTCCTAGATTTTCTTCTTCTAACTGCTTGATACGATCGTTTTATCTATTTGTCTGTAGCTGCTTTTCTCTTCGCACGTCTGTCATTTTCCTCATTCGTACAAGCTATCGATATCGATTTTGTTCTTTAAACTTCAATCAATATTCGGAAACTTGTATGAAAGGAGATCTCTTTGTTTGAAATTATCTATGATATCGTCTATTATACAATTAAATTTATTACACAGACGAACATCTCTGCCTAGTTCCGTTAATCAACTCTACGATAATTTAGTGCGATTTACTATCAGCGACTAACAATATTAATTTAATAATATCGCGACAATTCATAGACAAGTCGGATCCACAGCCGGAATCGTAATTTCGATAGTTGACCGATTTAGATAATGCTTCTACCACGTAATTTACCTTTAAATTAAATTGTGCGCGCACAGTAGTCAGCGTTAACGTTATTAACGATGGAACAAGAGATACTTGTTCACGTTCAACCCCCTATTCGATACAATTTTAGATAATGATTACAGATTCGCTATAACGTCGACAACTCGCAGAATAACGCAAAAATGAAACTTTTTCGTCGTGGAGAAGTGCAGAAGCTATCCATTTCTTTCGGATGATAATGAATAATAAGTTAAATCATCGATGTACATATACGATGGCTCATAATGGTTACTATTTGTTCTGGAAATAGGAATTAAAGTGTACGAATGAATTTATAAAATATAAATCATTCGGGACAATTTATCCACCGCCGTGCTCGAGGAATAAAACGAAAAAAAAAAAGAAGAAAAAATTTCTTCTCTCGAGCTTTAATCGTTTTTCGCCTTTGGACGTTTCTTTCGCGGTTCCATTCCTTTGAATCCACCCTCTCGAATCTCATCTCTCGTTGAATTACGAATGGGAGAGCCCTTCCAACTCCATTTGGTCGGCGACGTTGCATATTGCACGCAACAGCATATTACATGCCGGCCATTACATTACGAAGGTGTCTCATCGTCGGAAAGAATTCGTTCTCAACTCCCTCCCTTCCCCTCGCAAAACCCCCGGCGGTCGCGGGATTTCCCTCATTTCCGTTTCTTCTGCTCCGTAATTCTGTCCCGAATTAAACTCGAGCCCCCGTCTCTTCCTCGCTTCTTTCCTCGCCTCGTTACAATCCAGACGCATCTTCAATGCGCGGTATTTATTATCGTAACGTGGATTTCGACTCGTTTATAACGCGTGACAATAATCATCGGAATTGTTTCGAACGGAAAATATATCGCGAGAAATACTTCTACTCTTAGGCAATATAACTTAGGCAATATAACCTTAAAAGAAAGAACAAGTCTAAAAGAATTGGATAATTAATCTTGGGATAAATTTTCGACCTTTTTTTCTTTCTTTCTGACAAACGGATAATCGAACGAAACACAATTTTTCTCTATAAAATTTTATCACATTATGACATTGACTATTACGCGAGAAGGAAAAGATGTGTATCTGAATGATGAATAATTGAGGAGGGTTTCATCGAGTGTGACAAGAACAGAGCAATAGAAAAAGAAGAGTGGCGTGGGGAGGGGACAGGTAACGATGTAGGGATCGATCCGACTAATCGCGGGACAGACTCGACGGCGTGCAAGTTGACAGTTTGTCACGGGAAACGAGTGGAGGCCGACGCGGGAGAGGAGCGTTTCCGGCTGGCGGGCTATAAGCGCGATCATCCGCGCGGAAACGCACGCGAAACGTTCGTCGAGTATCGTAACATGCGCCACGATGAGTATTTCATATGAGAAACGCGGCGTAAGACGACGAGGACACGACGAGTCGCGGGTGCACGGATGCAGATGCGTGCAACCGACTCTTCCTTTGCATCGAACGAGTAAATTGAAATTTTCTATTCTTCTCTTCTCTTTTCTTTTTCTTGTATATTTACAGAGAATCGATGAATTGGAGATTTCTTTTATATATTGGATGAATTTTTTATAGACGTTTTCATGATTTGTGGAAAAGGAAATGTTAATTCAATCCAAATATGTCGATCATTTTATCTTTTATCGTGTTATTTTTTTATCATTTGAATCTCTATGGATTTGAAAAATAGTAGGATACGTTAGCTCACGAGAGATGTTTACTTTTCATCGAAAATTTTGTAATATTGATAAACATCGATTTGCGAAATAATATCCATCATAAATATAAATATAAATTGTTTGTTGTTTGTAAACTGTATTCTAGATCGGGTCTAGAGTTTTTATTTTGCAACGATTTCAACTTAACTGTGCTTATTGTTTAAATACAATCTCTCCAATCGCTTGTTTATCCGTGATTTATCGCGAGCAAAAACAAAATATTCTAGAATCTACCTCGGTTATTTCCAAACTATCCACTTGGTTTGCATCCAAAACCACCGAATTATGCACGACTATCCGCTCTACACCAATCACGCAGAATTAATGGAATCGAAAAACTTCTCCTTCGCCGGTGCAAAAACAAAATTGCACGGCAAGAGAGAAAATAAGGGAGAATTCGAATTGACACCCACGAACGATTCTATAAATTGGATTCATCAATTATCGGCACACGGGATGAATTAATAATTTTAACGCGAACCGCTCACTGAATTATATATTATTTTGCGGAATGGATAAAGAATAGTGCTTTCGTAAACGTTTTTACATCAAAATAAATACATATATACACGAGTATTAAAATTTCATTCGGAATAATAATTTAAAAATTTTTTAAATTTAAACTTTTTTTCATCGATTTCTTCGTTTCTCGAAATTATATAGATTTTTGGTAACGAATCTCAATTACATCCTAATAATTTATCATATCGCGATTAATTCTGTTTACTTTAGAGATACGTAAAAAGATTCGTGCACAGTTTATGCCTGGCTGGTATAAACCAATAATAATAATAATAAAACAACAAAAATAGAAAAAATGAGTATAATTATAGAGTATAAAATATACTTGCGCGGAGAAGTGAAATCGCGTTATTCGCGAGGAATTTCAAAGATTGTATTAACATCGCGGGTCGGCAATCAGTGATATTCACCGGAAATCTGCGCCAATCTGTGCGCGTCACGGATGCCTGAGAATGGCAACGCGATGCCTCGAGTGTCCTCGAGTGGTCCTCTTCTCCAGAGGAGAAGAACGCTGATGCAACCGCTATTTATCTCGAGCCAGACCCCGGACCATTATCATTTCAAATTGGTAAGCCTGCACACACAGGCCTGCGCGAGGCAGCTTCGAGCCGCGAAGAAAACTCGGGAAAATAATCCGAACATTCTTTCGCGATGGTGACAAACTCAAAAGCGCGGGTGGATCGTGTTTCGAGCTTTTTCGCCCTTTCCAACCATTCGCCACGATGAAAAATAAAACGTGAACAAAATTTCTGGACAATTTACAATTTTACTTTTCCATTTTCTCCAAGATTCCTTCGAATTTTTGATCATTTTTAACTTAAAAAATAACAAGTGAGAAAATTTATGATTATCAAAAGAAAGCAATGAGTTGGTTTAAGTAACGTGACTCGAAAACCACAAATGATGGAAAGCGACCAAACGAACAAGCAACAAACTCTTGATCCGCTTCTTACATACATTCGAAAGGGAGGCTTCGTTCGGGCCAAACTTTCCACCCACCATCCCTTCCAAGAACCTTGCCTCCAGTCGTGTGTTTGTGTGCAATTAACGCGGTCGAAGGGATATAGTTGTTTTCCAGGGCGGTTGAATAATTCACGAGGGGAGAGAGAGGAAAAAAGAAGGGGCGGGACGACGCGTGGGAAACGAGGAACGCCTCTGGCGACGCGGAGCGCCGCGACGCGCCGTCAATCACGTTGATTGACGCTTCGAGCCGACGGCGAATAACAATTTGCTCGAAATAACTGACAACCGTACTCGTCGGCCACGGCCGATAATGAATCAGGGCAAACATTCTGCCAACTATCGCTTTCATCCTTCCCCTTTTTCCGACCCCTGCTAACGATCTTTCACCCTGCATCTTTTAATGGTGCTTTTATTTTAGAGTTCTTCGTTTTCTTTTCTTTTTCTCTTTTTTTTTGGGGGGGGGGGGTTGGTTTTGATTTAATTTGACTCGACTCGAACATTGTTTCTGATGCGACGAGACGAGCGTTATGCAGAATTTGAAGTAACAATTTTTGACGAGGAAATATTAGACGCGATGTTCGAAACGACGCTTAGTTGGCGTGTTGTAGAGGGAGGCACTTCACGGCTGGGTTGAGCCTCGTTTTATCCAGGCTCTCGTATAATTACGAGCCGATTCCTGTTAATATCGATGATAACAGTCGACGAGATTCGATCGAGTTACGTAATAATGGAGACAATTAGACGCGGGCTGAGAACAAGCTCGAGCGTTGTGTTGAGTTAAACGTTTACGATACGAAAGAAAATATGTAAAAATTGTTTGTTCGAGCTTTTTTTTAATTGACGATATTAATTGACGAAATAAAACATATAAATAGCGCGAAAGAAGTATTTCTCGAGAACTTTGGGAACACTTTCGGATCTCGAAAAGTTGAAGTTTATCTCCGAAGGATGATCGAAATGTTATTAAGGACTCCGATAGTTTTATATCCTCGGAGACAGAGACTTTTCTTACTACGACGAGTAATATACTGCCGAAGAAATGGCGATGGATCTTCGAGCATCGAACTTTGTAAAAATAAATTTCTTTTCCATTCTCCTCTTCTCCCCGCTCTCTCCTTTTTTTTTAATAACGATCACAGATGGCACTTTAAAGGACGCCCCTTCGTTTCTTGTAAAAATATTTCAATATATTGAATCAAATTATTCCTCATGGGATCGTTTATGACGAAAGTTTCTAATTTTAAGAATTTTACATAATTCTTCGCGCGATTTAAAAATGATTGACGAAAAAATCGACTACGACTTGGTATAATTGTAATTCTACCAGTGAAAATTTTACGCGAAAAACGAGATAAAAATTAAAGTTTTCGATTATAAGATACATATATTGAAAACTTGGAATTATCAAATCCTCTAGAGATATATTGTGCGATATATCATGCGATATATTTATCGCGAAACACACGCACAACATCTGGTAAAGCTGAATCGCAATACTGTTCATAAATTTTTAAATTTTTATCCACGGACTCGACTTTGACCATGCGATATCACCGTGTGAAAAACTTTTAATAACCATATTAATTCCGAATTTTTTTTCACTACGATTTTTTTCATCCTTTTTGGCAATTATTTCGGTCATCGAAATAACGAACCTCTAGA
This sequence comes from Apis cerana, assembly GCF_029169275.1. Classification (NCBI taxonomy): domain Eukaryota; kingdom Metazoa; phylum Arthropoda; class Insecta; order Hymenoptera; family Apidae; genus Apis; species Apis cerana. The sequence goes on along the minus strand of NC_083862.1, from coordinate 10,435,164 downwards.
CCAATGTTTTTTAATTTTTTTTTTGTAACAAAACTAATTAAATTTTTAATTTTTATACAGCATACAATTAATTTTTACGATAAAAATTTTCATACAGTCGAAATAAAATATTTTGATAGTTTTATCTATTTAAAAAAAAAGAACAAAAATATTTTTAAAATAAAAAAAAAACTCTGTAATTAATAACGACTCTTTATCGATCTACTTTCCTACTTTTTTTTTCGAAAAAAATTTTAATACACATCCATTGAGAGGCATCGAGGAAACAAGATCGGATGATAACAAATATGTAATAATGATTCAACGAATAAGAATAACCAATCTGAAATGCTCAAAGGCGAAGTAAAAGACGCAACGTCTCCGGAATTTATCAGTCGAGTAAGTTTTCACGTGTTAGCGAGCGAAATTCTCAGACGGTTGCCTCATTCGCGGAGATTACGGGCAAAGTCGTAAGACAAAGCTATTACGTTCCAGACGGTGCATCGTTCGCTTGTTTGTTTGATTGCGTTTCAATGTATAACGCTGACACGCGTTTCCTTTCACCGGAAAAGGATGCCGGAGGAATAGAGGCATCCACGATTCCTCCCGGTTTTAACTTCCAACTAGCCACCGCTCGAGTTTATAACTTCAATTTCGTTTCTATTACACTTCCGTTCGCTCCTTTGCACGATGAACGTGGGCGTGAATAATATTCTCGATTAATTTTATTCCTTTCGATACCGTGTAACGATTAACTTTTTAGAATGAATATACTCGTACCGTGTCGACGTACGTAAACGATGTTAAACGGTGCGATTGAGAGACAAATTTTCACGCGATGGAATTGAAGAAGAATTCAATTAAAATGTATGCTTTAACGGGAAAAATTGTGAACAACGAATATCGTTAATAATATTATTATGATAAAGGATTGATTCTTTAGATTCTAAATCGACACCTGTCCGCGGCAAAATTCGATCGAGCTATTATCGATTCTGCTCCGAAAATAATTGCCGAAGATATCTCTAAAATGATATTGGATCGATACGAATTTATAGGATTCGTAGATATAAATAGAAATAGAAATTGTACATCGAAAAGTAGAGAATACTTGGGAAAGGAAAGACTAATTATTAATTATAATATCCGAATTAATCGAAGAATCACGCGACAACCAAAAAAAAAAAAGAATTACGGTCATCATTGGTAATTATTGAGAGTGAAAGTCGCTGGAAGGGATCATATTAAAATCCTCTAATTGGATAAATCCTTACCAACATATATTAAAGTGAAAGGATCACAAAGGATCACGATATCGAAATTCCACGATAGATTAGTCGAGATCGTTTCGAGAGCTACTCTTCTTTTTACGATTTCATCAATATCCCACAAGCGTTTATAATTTTCATTTTGAAAATCGTCCCCTCTTCCGTAATTAAATTATCGCTTATTATAACGGACGAGATTTCTCCAATCTCCAAGATCTCGCGTTAATCATTCGCTTGTATCGAGGAAACGGTTAACAAGCGACAAGAAAATTCTCTCGGGCCGATTGTACAACATTTCTATATATATATAACGGCGATTATATCCGGATTAAACGTTGCAAAATATGCGTGAAAAAGCCCGGTTACCGTTAATCTACTCGAGATTAACATCTGATTCCGGTGTAACGTTATAAACGGGGACAGGAGCGTGCGAGTGAAACGGAGGTACGTAATCACATTAACGGGCAAGTTAACGTCGGTTTAGGCGGCATGAAAAGTGGGCAAGAGATTACAGATACCGACTCCTAAGTATCCGCGTGCTCTACACCGCTCGAGGGCCCTCTTTACTTTTTTTTTTTTTTTTTTTAAATGCAAATACTACATCTTAAATATTAATGTGCTTAGCGTAACACTTTTGGGAAGCGGGGGAAATGGGAGGGTGATTTGCTTTCCACTTTGGAAAATCACCTCCGCTACTTACTTTACACGCCACGGTTTATTAAATTGCTTAATCCGGTAAAAAAAAGTGCCTTCCTTCATATCCGATTCGCCCGATGGTTACACCCATTTCGTATCTACCTTATATTCCTTAATTAAATTGTATTTAAATTATTTTAAATTCGCGTAACGTGGTTTATTCCTCGTAGGGATGAAAAATGTACGAGAAATTTATAGTCTAATAAATTTTCTTCCTCGCTTATTCGTTTAGAAAGAATATCGTTGCCAAGTTAAGGAGTTAAATTATATCCAAGATTCCCTATTCATTTGGGAAAAACACTTATACGTAAAGCAGAAAAAAAAAAAAAAATTCTTCAATAATGAATTAACGCAAATCTTGAAGCAAATACACGAATTAAAAAAAAAAAAATTCGCAGGAAAAATATTAATTTGGCGGAGATTCGCCAAGGAAAAATTACACTCGTTTCCGAGAATTCGTGAAAGATTAAAGCGATGTTGAATCTTTGAGGAAGCGGGACGGGGTGGAGGAGGAAGAGGAGGAGGAGAAGATAGCCCGGCCCGATCCCGGGGAAATCGGAAGAAAAATTTACTTCCTCATTTCGAACGGATACGCGATACAGTTTTAGAACCCCCTATAAATATTTGCCGACCGCGAAATATTTGGAAACATCGTAACGACCGCAATATTTCGGTAAATTTGGCAAGTATTCCGCGGTTCGGTTGGCATCTGGGTCGATCACGCGGGATTAATAAAAATAAATCTGAAGATTACCGTGCGCCCATCGTCTCGCCTGCGTCTAGATTGATTTCTGTCGTGGTTATCTGTTCGTCCATCTCTCTCTTCTCTTCTCTTTTTCTGCTCGCAAATGGACCGACGCTTTTTTAGTCGTGTCTCGTGTACCAACGTGCGCGGTATTTTTGAGAAAAATAAACCGACGACACGATTCGTCACAACGGATAAATTACTTTGTGTCCGTATTGTGACGGTATGTAAGAATTATTGATTGGAATTGTGGGAAGTTTGTTTGTCGGGATTGAATATTCTTGATGAGATGGAATCCGAGCCGGGATGGTGGACTTTGAATTGTTAAAACTTCATTCCGTGTGGATTGAAATTTGCCACAGATACAATTATTGTTACGTTCGAAGGAGGAAGAAGGTATTATAAGATGGTCAGAGAATTCAATCGATTGAAACTTATAAAATTTGTATCCTGTCTATATTTATATGAAATGGAAAAAGAAAAGGAAATAAGGATACAGTGGAAGTGGATTGAAATTTAATCGATTTGTTTAACAGTTCTTCAAAAACACATGATTAAACACGCCAAGAACTTAATCCCCCTCAAAATTACTCGGCAAGGTGATGATCCTCTAATTATTCCCTAAATAGTCTAGCCTCAAACGACGTCGCAATTTTATCCCCCGCGTACATCAACGACTCGTTCAACTTTAAAGCTATTCTGTAAACGAACGAGACTTAATTCCAAGCAACGAACGAGCCTTCCATAAAACCAACAACAATAAAAGCGACGAGAAACAGAGGGAACCGGTGAATCGAGACCAGCGAGCGGATGAAATTAAACGGCTCGAATCCGGGTACATATTTCATTAAACCGAGTAATCTTGTTTATTGCAAGATTGCGTTAAATAATTGAACGTAAACACCGCCGATTTCTCGTTTTCTCCATTTTCTTAGCAAAAAGGGGATCGATACGGTTCGAAAACGAATCGTTCTGCACCTCGAATTGTAGAAAACGGTGTAAAATGGAAACGAAAGTGGAAGCGAGAAGTATCCAAAAAAAAAAAAAAAGAAAAAGAAACAGAAAAATTAGCAGCAAGACGTAGATTAGTTGTTGGTTGTACACCAGAGGAGAAGAGAAACGAAGCTGGAAAAACGGAGTTTTAAAAATGTTTTTGCATTTTCCAAATTCGTTCGAAAGCGAATGAATCGACATCGACCCTTTTCCCTCTTGACGAAGATACTACACCAGAGGGTTAAAAGGGAATGGAAAAGCGTAAAAAGAGAGAAAGAGAGAGGGACAGAAAAAAATTTGAAACAACCTGTTTTGATTCACTTTCATCTTCCTAGACACTTTTTTTTTTTTTATAAAAGTCGAAAATCCACCGTCCATCCATGCATATTTTTTTTTTTATTTCCCTCGACGAAAGCTCTGTTAATGCGCGCGTTAACACCTCGCGATCCATGTTGGCCTTTTTTTTTCTTTTTTTTACAATCCTTCTTTTCTTCGCCCATCTCCCTATCCCTCCCTCCCCTTCTTTTTTCTCTCCTCTCTTCCATCCGCTTCCTCTGTCCTTCTTTTCCTCGCTCCTCCCTCTCTCTCTCTCTCTCGCTTCGACTGCGTAGATTACCGAGGGGTTGGCACGCCGTAAAATCTGCCAACACGTGTAAAAACGACACGCGTTAACCCGCGGCTGTAGTATTCCACCGTGTTTTATTTTTCCTTCCAACTATTTGCCGTGAACCGGCAACCCCCGAAAAATCTCTTTGGGAACGGGCACACGGCTGCTTTAACGTCCACTCGACGACTTAACGTCCGTAATCTAGCTTCACTTAACTCTCCCGTGACGCTCCCGTAACCCCCTTCGCCCTCTTACTACTTAGGCTCGTTCCTTCGAGGATTAAAGGATTCCTCTCCGTCTTTTTCGCAGGACCATGGTTTATGGATTCGTGCTTTCCAAGCTCGTTGAAAATAAATACCGGGGTTCTAATTTTTCTTTTTCCATTTTCTTTCTTTCTTTCTTTCTTTTTTTTATTCGCCGGATGATCGACAGATTCGTTTGAAAAATCGAAATGAATCGAAATGATCGTTAATCTTCTTGGAAGACAAATTTCGAAATTTAAATAAAGTAGACGGAGATGAGTTTTTTTAAGAAATAAGATATGAGATATTTCTAAAAGTGATTTGAATTATCGGGTAATTTATTTAGGAGTAATATTAAATATCAAGTTTGAAATTACATTTTTCTCTCGTAATTCGTTCAGTATCACGTTCATTTGATTTAACGGAAATGAAGAAGGATTTCTTATATTATATTAAAATATTATAAAAATAAGCTGTGATATATATATACTATTAAAATCGAATTAATTCAAAATGGATTAAAATTTATGGAAGTAAAATTTTTCTAACTTATACGGGAACGTAAATTGTACAAAGTTCCAATGTCCTTGAGAGTCGACAGGATTAACCCTATTCCTCTCTTTAAAATCAGATTAAGCGGGCTACGTTTTTTTCCGACTTTATTAACTAATTTAGAGTAAATCGGGGAGGGAAGGGAAAAAAATAGTTGGCAAAAAGTTTTGGTTAAATGGTGGCTGGCTGCAAACTTGCCTCCCGCTTTACGACACTTTCGAGTTCGCGTTCCTTCGTCATACGGTATATAAAAACAATCCGTGTTCGATCCTTTTCGATAAAATTCAAAATCGTAATGTATATGCCGTCAACGAACACCGTATTTCCTTCTGCATGGATAAAAACGGCATGGTTAAAATTCCACTCCACAAATATTTCAATTCGCGTAATATTATTCCATAATATCGGTTCAAATCAACTCGTGGAAATGATTGTCAAATCTTCGTATGAAATACTTTTATCTTATAAATCACTATGAACAAAATTTAACACGATACAAGGAAGGCGAGTGATATTTTTATAAGAAGAATTGCTTACTTTTTACTTCATTTATACTTTCATTATCGTTTAAATTAGTAATTTTATCTCGTAAAGCGTTAATTTATCATTGTTCTAAATCAATTGATTTACACGATGGATAAAAATGGACGTATCATATATTATTACCATGTATGCAACACCGTGTATGTGATGAGATCGAACGTGTATAAAACTATGTATGTGAAATAATATTTATACACGATAGCTTCATTGAAACTCCGATTTTCCTAAAATCAGATTTTCACATGGAAAAATTTCACTCAATAATTCTTCCTTTTTCACACTTCTCTTCCAATCATACCACTCGATTTCGAACACACATTTTCACGTTTTCGATCACGTTTTACTGGAACTCGAGGAGGATAGAAAACTCGTGCGAAAAGATCAATCAAAGACTCACCGTTCACGATGACGATGACACCCACCAGCAGGCAGAGTAGCAAGTGTCGCAGGCACATCTTCTCTGATAGAGATCACCGAAAAAAAAGGGGGGAACACGCAAAAAAGGAATTCTCACTTGCTCCTCTCGTACATCGTTTTTTCAATCCCGCTGGTGCAAAAAGCCTCCCCTCGCCCTTTCTCGATTTGTCTTTGACGATCAGTCGACCAGGGGCAGCCGGACGTTCATCGCGATCCTGGCATTTGTTATCATCTTGCCCGAGAACTCTCTCCAGTAAGGAGCTCCAAATCCTTGTGCCCGTTACTTTCCAAATATAACAGCGAATGGCAACGATCAAAGGGTGTTGAACGATAACCTCAATAAAGATCGAACGACAGACGGGACATAAGATCACGGTTGCTCGAGTAGACTCGGGCCGACAGTAACCAGATTGAGTAGATTCGACGGTAATTCGAATACTCTCCGTTGAAATCCGTGTTTTCGTCCCTTTCTCTCCTTCTACCCAAGATCGATGGTATCCCTTTTCTCCCCCTTTCCAACTTCTAGACTTCGTCGACTTCTAGACAGCCCTTTGTCCCCAGCCTTTCAACCCTCGAAGATATAATATCTCTCCCTTGCCACACGGATCTTCGATCTGGTTGTTTGTTCCTTGATGACGTCAGCTAGCCAGAAGCTGCCCCGCGATCCTTTGCGAGCTTCCCTTAAGAAGCCAGGGATGAAACGGAATCCCCTCTCGAGACACGGTGATCCCGACCGAACGTAACCTTTTAACGTAATTACTTTTACCGAGATCCTGCAAATTTTAATAAATCCCCGTCTGCCCGCCCCCTTAAACACCATCGAGCTTCATCCTCTTGCACCACCAACAACCGAACCATCGAGTTTTAACAACCCTTGTTACAAACTTGCCGAGCCCCGCGTTGATTCCAAAGTTCTTCCCACTCGATAGATTATTTCAAAACTCCTCCCTACGCGATACCATTCCAAGAAGGGAAGCCCAAATCACCGACGAAACCACTCGAAAGAAAAGATCGGCACGAGGAAGCGTGGGAGCGTGAACGAGGAACACCACGAGACCACTTCCGGCCACGGCGGACTCGCGGCGCTTACTGAATCTCTCTCGCGGCGCTCCTCGAGGCTGACGAGCACGTTTCTCACCCCCACCATCGGCCGCCTGGCCGCCACACGACAGGCCGCGCGGCGATCGGCCGCGCATGCACACTACCACCAATCCACCGTGGTTACGCGCGACTCGTCGTCGTCGTCCTCGTCGTCGTCGTCGTCGTTGTTCGCGAGCGTCGCGATGCCTTTCAAGAAGCGAACTGACTGTGAGCAGCGAGCAAAGGCGCGCGTTTGGTGGGGCGGAAGAGAGAGAAAGCGCAGACACACACGTATACGGGGCGGGAACCGACTTGCGGCACAAGTTATGACCTCAAAGGGGTCGTTAACGAGCGCCCGCCAAATTAGTATAACGGCCACTCCTCTCGCCCCCCGCGATATGGAAGCAACCTCTTTCTCTCTCTTTAAGTTTCTCGAGTTAAGTTAAGGGAAGGGGGTCGATTTCGAAAGAAGAGGATAATTGGAGATGGGGCGTTTTCGAAGGGGACGATTTTGAAATTGCAAGGTGGGACGAAATTTTTGTTGTTATCGTCGGTTTTGTGATAAATAAATGTTAGAATATATATATCGTGGTATTGGTGAAATATTACGCTATCGCCGGCCGCTTTCATCTATTTCAAATGCGTTCCGCATTAATATTAACGGTAAGATTAATATGCGATATACGTGGCAAGATCGAAAGCACAAAGAGACTCGGTAACTCGGAATCTACATCAAAATTCGCATAGTGATGATATACTGATATCAATATTGCTTTCGAAGCACGTGTCGGATCACGTTGCATCAAAGATTAAGAAGATGTAATAATAATATAACGAGTATAAAGAATTTCCGCGAAATTCTAACCCACAAATTTATTTAAATAATGGTAAGATTTTATCATTATTTCGAAACGTCACGATTTCATTATTGGCCGCTCGCTACAACGAGAAGAGGTAATGCGACACGTTCCAACATCATTAACACGTTCGTTCTCGACAGGATGCATCGAACATACTCGAGAGAATATTCGACGCTTTTTACGAGAAAAATCCACAAGCATCAACACTCATCGACGATCGTTAATTAATCTCCTCTATACGATCTATACGATCGCATATCGGCAAGTAATGCAACCTATCCGTATACTAACGAGCTGCGCGTCACACACGATCGATATAATTAATAATTAGTTTCTCCGTATCAAAGCAGTATCGCGAACCCCGCTGTCTCTCCGGAGACGTAAATAATTATTCAATAGCTGCCACAGTACAAGCCATAATCAACAACGTGTCAATCTATATCTCATTTAACAGAGAGGCGCCCTTTAAAAGACCGACTGGCTCGTCGGAATAGAAAGGAATCAAAGTGTCTTTATTCCATTTGTTCTTCGATCTTGTCCTCGTCTGATGACCGAATTATATATACCGTGTTATATTATGATTTTCAATGTGTGTACATTAATTTCTTATTATAAGAAAAATAAGTTGTTTCAATTTAAGAAAAAGAAAAAATACAGTCTTTTTAATAAAATAAACGAATTAATGAAATCAAATATCGAACTTTAACAATCTTATATCTCTCCGCGAAGTTCTACAATATTTAATTCGTTCCACATCGATTCTTTACATTCCATTGAAAATCTTTCGAACGCAACAAGAACTTTAAATTTCGCTTTACGCTTAAAAAAAAAAAAAAAATCTCTCTTCATCGACAATAGCCACAAAATATATCGTAGAAGGTAGCTCTAAATCTCTCCTCTCTGGAGAATCGAAAAATCATCCCCCGAGTTCTTGGCCTTCTCGATCCTTTCAAGGGACGAGCACTACGATTTAACAAGCAATAACTGGATGAAAACAGACTGAGATGAATTCGTTGGGCGGCGAGAAAAAAATTCCAAAAAAAATAAAAAAAGATTTTTTTCGTACCGTCCTTTGATGCCTTCAAAGCAACCCCCCTCATTTCGATTCTGTTTTACTTCGCCCGCATATCGATATTCACCCCTTCTCGCGCCCTTTCTCCCCCTCCCCTCCCTGCTTTTTTCACCACCTCTCTTCGCTTCATTCGCGTCTTTCGTCGACCAATTTTCGGCTTCGCGGAGAACGTGAACGTGAAGGCAAGCAAGGGTGGAAAGAGTGATAAAGGAATCGAGGAAAAAGAGAATAACCGCCCCTCATTAACCGCTGCTGGTACCTCTATGGGGTGGAGAGCTTAAAGCCTAAAAGAGGGTAAAATTTCCCTGTCCGTGCTGAAACGGATTTCACTGGTCCACAGATAAATCTATTTCCAGTACGATCCGATTGAAACTTTTCTCTTTTAAAGGATATTATCGTTAAGTCCCCTACCAGTCGTGTATCTTCTCTCTCTCTCTCTCTCTCTCTCTCTGTTTCTCTCTCCTTTCGTTTTTCCTATCTACTTTTTTTTCCCTTCTTTCGAGCAGATTTCGAAGTGATAACGATCCTTTGTTTCGTTTGCTGATTATGTTGAAAAGATATTGTAAAAGAATCGTAGGATTTTGGGAAGAAATAAATGGGTTGAATTATCTTAGGTCTGACTATACGCGTTCTAATACCACTGGCAATGCTACGTGAAATTTTCATCTCCTCAAATAAAATCTTCCTTTTTTTTTTTAAATAGTGTATTTGATTGGAATAATTTTTAAACACGCGTAATTCTATGAATATTTTTATGCTCGTAATAATTATTGTTTCTAGGATTTGATTACTCTTCGAATATCTTGCAATTTTTTTTTCAACTTCTTCTCTTTTAATGTACGAATACGAATGTTTTAATTTGCACGAATATATAGTGTATTTATTTAAAAATTATTACGTTTTATTTAAAATATACATTTCCCTCGATAATATAATTAGAATCGAAATTATCGTCTCGTAAAGAATATTTGGAAATTATATATATAATAAAATATGTATCACGTCATTGCCAATTGGAATTTGCAAAAAGTATCCAATGCGAAAAGTATCTTCATAAAGTGGTCGGTATTTACCGTGTGACGTTTATTTGCATGCATATTGACGGAATAAATTACGAAATTATAGCACAAAACCGAATCCAGTCCCGATCGTCGCAAATGATATTCCCTCGAAACAAAATATACTAAAAAAACACACAGATTTTAAATCATTTATTTAAAACTTACTTATGAAAATGTTCAATTTTAATTCTCTACCAATCGTTCGAGTTTTAATCGTTCATTTTCATATACATGGCACATCTAAAGTCTTAATATAACGTGAAAACGATCCTTCATGCAAAAATAACGTAAAATAATTTTTTATATAAGCCTTCATTTTCCCTTCATTTTTCAAAAATATCGATTATACGAAATTCCCTGCGTACATATGAAAAATAATGATTAATTAATTTAACTAATACAAATACAAAAGGAAAAGATTTTTTTGAACCCTTTCTTTAAAATTATTTCATTCCACATTTTCTTTTTACTTTCAGGAATCTTCTCTTTTCGATACATCCCTATTTATCCAATCCACCTGCCAAAGAATTAATCACCTTTAATTTGCAAATAAATCATGCATCTTCCGTTTTGTAATTATAAAAAAATTACATCTAATTTCACGATACCTGAATAAGTGAATTCAGCGCGGGTCAAAAGTAACCCGGTCACCGTCCAATCATCGTCCACCCTTGCCACTGTTAATACAGAGCACGCAGTTCATCTCTCACACACGTCGGGAAATTCACACCATCGCCTCTGGATATTTGTTAACGATGACAATAGTTTAACCGTAATTTAAACGATCGTGGAAAACGCGTGACAGGCGACAAACGCGTATGATGTAATAACTTGCGGGATAAACCAAGAACCGTCCGTTTAATGGTTGTAATAAAGAAGAAAACGCGGGTGTGAATTATTGAATACCGCGTGGAATTCACCGTGAAGGGCTGAAAGAGGTTGTTCGAAAGCGAGGCCGTTAATAATGAAAGCGGCGCATTCCCGGTGTGTGTTTCGAGTCGCGGACCAAATTAATGTTTTAAACGAGAGAACAAGAACGTCGCTGTTGTCCGTCGACTTTCTCGCGCCCATAATTAATAAAAAAGAAATGTACACGCGACTTTTTGGACCGACAAATGCCCGAATTGGACGATATCGAAGAGAAATCGAACGGAAGAAGATGAAGAAAATATTCGAGGATCGATATTGACAGAGAAATAAATAATAATCGAGATAGTCGAGAATTCGAAAAAATTCGATATCATCATCAGTTTAAAAGAAATAAAAAAGTTCTTTGATCCTCCAAATATTTCATCCCCATTTCTATTCCAAACTATCTAAACCCGCCCACGCGTCATCCCCCGCTCCTTATCCCCCGTTATCCAATTGATCACGGCAGGCCGCAGTTCGATTTATTATTTAATTTTAATTATTCGTCGTCGATTCGAGCTCGATTTAAGCGCAAACACCGTCCATTTTCCCCCCCCCCCCCCTCTGTCCCCCTATCGGACATTATTCCCCGCCACACATATGCGAAATACCGTGCTCGCGCGAATTACCGTGGCCTGCCCGGATAAACCGACCACCCCGTATAACTGTCCAAGTTTATCCAGCGTATACCGTTCGCCAACGATTATTGTGACAATTTCATTTCGCATTATCCAGCCGAACGGCCAATGACTCTATCGGCGAAAACTACTACCTCGTTCTACCTGAACCCACGCCCCTCCCCCCCTCCAACCCCTACGGAACCGTGTTGCGTTCGTCCCCGTTCGTACGAAACGGCTACTACACCGTACCCAGGCTACACCGTTCGCTAAATTTCCCTTCGGGACATGTTTCGCGCATATCGAAATCCCATTTAATCGAAATTTCGAATGAGCCGCGCGTTCGCCGCTCCCCCTCCCTGCCCCTTGCCCATCCCCTGCTACCGACCTTGCATTTGCAAGGAGCGACGAGGAGGGGAGGAGGGGGAAAAAAATGGGCAGTGGATTGGAAATTTATTCGAGGTGGATTGCACAGGATTGCAGTAAGGGTACAGTTTTTCGGGGCTGATGTTAGGCAGGAGCAAGTTGGAAATGGTAGGAAAGTAGTTTGAAATTAGCTTTTATTTTTTCGAAAGTATGTTATGAATCTGTGAATGGATAAATAATAAAACAATTGTAGCGAGATGTGCTGTAAGTATAGCGAATGAACGGAGTAAAATAAATCACGGGTCGTAAAGGCTAACCATAATAAGACAAATACATCAGCGTACAAGTAAATACGTTAGTCGAATAGTAGGGATATATTTCTGTGCATTTGGGATTAATTCAGGATTAGATATATTTAGCATAATTTGAACTAGATTCGAGATAAATTCAATATTGTTTCGAAATAGATTTGAAGTAGATTTTCGAATCAAATAAGGGGATTGGGTTTATTAATTTGATTAAATTTATTTCGAGACTTTAAAGCACTTCGACGGGAACAGAAGGAAGAAGATTCTCAATTCTCAAGTTTCCATTCATTACGTTTCTCGATCCTGTACTCGATCGAAAATTAGTGGAACGAACAACGTACGTTGTGGAAACATACGTTTATGCGCCCGTTTAATTCGATATTTGGATCAACGGTTAAATTGACATTCCATCGCGAACCGATCGTTGATCGCGGCCCATCCCACAAAGAAATTAGATTCAGCTTGACGCACGGATGAATTTCTAGCATCGGTTCTCGTGCAATTAACGATACAACGTTTAAAGGCGAGTGCCGGGCTGACGTATCGTTGACCGAAATTCAAAGTAAATAAGGTATCAGTCAAACTGGCGTTTCTACCGTTTCTGACCGCGTCAGCTTTCAAAATTCTAGCTGAAAGAACTAATTGGATCCCGAAATATCGGATTGAATAAGCGAGCTCGAATAAAACTGTTCGCCGAAACGAAATAATTACCTCCCGGACACGTTTATTCCGCGTGTCCGTTAACTATGCAACGAAATTTTGCGGTCTCGATCCTTTGTCCATCCTCGATTCAATAAAGAAAATACACTTTGTGAAAAATGGCGAGCAGCCATAATTTATTTACTTGATACGCACTACCGTACCCATAAATACATCGTCATTGTAAAAAAAAAAAATTGAAAGAAACGCTGGTCATTATTATTATCATTAGAAAATAATTCGTTTCCTTTTTCTTATATAATCTCATTTTTCTTCATAGAATTTTCGTTTTCGACAAAAATTTACTCGTATTATCCGGCAAGCTCTTTAAATATTCATAATGATAAGTTCAAATTAAATTAAGTAGTAGCGAGAAATTTCTCTCGAAATCGATAGCACCTATCCCAGAGGAATAATTATAAACGCGTGAAACAACAGTTTCTTACGCTCTCCAACTATTTTCGCATCTTTTACCAATTCAACGGCCTAACTTCTGAACCTCCCCCCGTTCTGATTCCCCGTTATCTCACTTACCCGAAATAAGTATCTAATATACAGAATGTTCTTCGTACACCACTGAATATCAGTTACTATAAATCATCCCCTTAACTTCCCGAGCAAAATACCCTCGCACACACCTGCAACGCTACAACTTGGACCAACAGAGTCGTACGAACAGATCCTCTCTCAGAACAAATGCAAAATTACCATAAACAAAATTGTCCCCCGTCCAGAAGAAGAAAAACCCTCTCCGCTCCGAAACAAAAATCGGTATATCGTCCGTCATACGAACGATCAACGATATTCACGATGTTAAAAAAAAAAAAAATTAAAAAAAAAAGACGAAAGAAAAATAAAGCATTGATATTCGTCATACATACACGTTGGTCGCGCACACGCACGCACAGAATTCGTCGAAAAAAAGTTGATTGCCTATCAGCGGCGGGCTACGATAACAGGTGGACTGTTATGAGAATAAATTCACGGAGGGTGGAAAAATCGTGGATCGGCCGATTTTTCAGCGCTCGTTACACGCCGAGATTCGCGAATAAGCAAACCGTTTCCACGCGCCGATTGTCCCCCCTCGATCCCGCGTCCCTCGATTATATCCGCGTGGAAAAGAAGAGGAGGAAGAGGGAGGGGGAAATAAGAAGGGGGAGGATGCAAACATAGGACGAACCCTTTCCCTCCGGATCGACCGATCCATTTTTTTCATCTTTCACACAGCCAAGAATTTTTCAATATTCGCTACACTTCCCTCGGGATGTTACCGCGTATCGATATTCCATTTCGTCGGGGCGGAATCGAGCGACCGTGGCGACGCTGCACAGATCACCTCTACTCTGGCGAACAAGGAGGGGAAGGGGAGAGAGGAGAGAGAAAGAAAAATAAAGGAACGCGCTGAAAGATGTGACGAGACCGTCGTTTACCTTTATCGCCGCCCTTACCAGCCGAGCCGAGTCGTTATATGAACTGGCACCCTTAACGCTTGCCTCCCCATGGGGAATTTATTCGGCCACCGAAATGGCGGTACTTACGGCCTGTCGTCGATTGAAACCGGGCCTCCTGCGTTCCTATCGTATTAAACGGGTATAATACCCTTTACTCGAGGATGTCGTCTTTATTTCGAATGATTGGTATCTCGATACGTTGGGATGAAGTTTTTGATATTTTGGTAGATCGGTAGGTATTTATGTGTGAAGCGTACGATGATTTCTTTCAACTTTACGTTACGAATACTTGTGACTTTGTAGGTACTTGAAAAGTATTTCTTTTATGGCGAGTATTAATTTTTCTTTAAAACAGAATAATTTAAATCGGACAATTTTATAAAAATTTAATTAATTGAATAAAGTGAAATGGGATATATTTGTAATAGCACTTCTGAAAATTTCCCGCCATTTTTAATAATTGCTTTAATCGAAATTTTTTAAATTTTTAAATTGAAATATTTTATTGTACAATGTAAAGTATATCTGAACGTTTAAAAAGGAAAAATTCCCGATATGGAATATTTGAAAATGAAATATCATATTAATTCTTGGCTCGAATTTAAAAGAATTTTTGCGCTTTTTATCCTTTATCTATTTTTAATTATTTCCAACCGATAAAATAATAATGTTTTAAGTATAAAATCAAGTCCTCCGTTTCCATTTTTAACCAAATGTTGGGAGAATATATTTCGGATCTCGTTTATCGATACCGGTGCAGAAGGGACAATTCGAATGAATAATTCGAATATTTGTTGCTTGCCTAGGGATTCGTATTCAAATTCATGCGTCCGGATGAAATTTTTGACGGAGAAAAGTTCTCGTGGAAATGCTGGTCATTCATCGAACGAAGTAAGGGAAATTTTTTAATTTAAACTTCGAATAAACAAAGAAAGAGGGGAGGAAAAATAAATTTTTATTAAAATTCCTTCAATCCTTCGCAAATATTTAATAATCATTGAGAATAATTTTTAATAACAAACTTGTAGGAATTCCTATCCTTTCATGATTTTTCAACATTTTATTCGCACGATTGAACACGTTCTTGAATGTTTTTGAATTTTGTGAATAGGAATATATTTGTTTTAAAAAATTCTTGAAAATATTCCTCGTGAAATTTTTTTGTGAAAAGATGCGCAATCGTGATCATCGTATTATGGATACGAACAAATTTGACGAATATAATTCAATGGTTAAATAAAGAAAAAATTATAATGAATTGAAAAGAAATGAAATATTTTTACTTTGAAACTATCATATCCTTAGATCGGTAATAAAAAAAAAATTAAACAAAATAAATGGTGCACGTGATAAAATACTACGATTCTATGAAAATATATAACGAATTCTTTTAATTTTTCAATTTAATATTACAATAACATAAAAAAATAAAGAATCTAAAATATTTTTACTTTAATTTTTAAATCACTTACGAAATATGAAGAAAAATAGAAATGTGTAAGTAAATTCATGGAACATATATTTTATAATTTCATTTCATTGAAATTTCATATTCCAAGATTTTTTCTTAATCAATAGAACAAGTACTTTTAATCCGCGCAGTATTAAGCAGGATTTTCGGCCTAGATCTTCCTAATTTTCTAAAATATTAATTCGAGAGATTTATAGTTCACAATATATGTTTATTGTATACAAATAATCCGAAATTAATATAAAACGTCCATAAATAATTAACGCGCAGCAAGAAACCAATCAAGTTAATCAAATTTAAAATTGAATCAATTTAACAATGGCCTTGCTAATTATTGTTGCGTGATATTTACAGATATGACAAACATTTATAATTCTCATATAACATTCCGTTTATGTATATTTCTCTATTGGAAAGTTAATTAAATTTTAATTGCATTCATTTCACGGCAAATAAAACGATACGTAGTTGTGCACAACGTTAAACTTTCCAACGATAATCACAGTTGGTTATCAAATTATTCTCCGGATCACAAAAATTTATAATTTGCAAATTTTTAATATTTAATCGTACTAACACAATTATTTTTTCCTTCTCTTTCCACCCTCCTTTTCCTTCGTTACAAAAACGCTGAAATAATTCTAATGAAATACCGTGGAAATATTTTAAAAATTACAACATTTTACAAAATTATCCAATACTGCACAATCTATATCATCCGCAATCCTTCCGTTTTCTTTTCTTTTTTTTTACCTTCTATTCTTTCATTACACATTTCTGCCAAAAAATACCAATCTCAATCCGCCAATATTTCATAACACCCCTACAAACAATTCCATCGTTTCCAAACTCGAAACATCCACAAAGAATCTAGCGACGAAAACCGAATATCCCAAATGTACATAGAATGGGGAAAAAAGAACGCGTTCGTATACAGAGAGAATGGAGGGACCTTGGAAAAATCGGACGCCCAAAGTTGTCTCGGCGGAATTCGGTATAATCGAGCACAATGGAATCAGGCGGAGGTATCGAGAGGAAACCGAGAAACAGAGAAAGAGAGAGAGAGAATTCGCGTGACAAGTGGGTGAAAACTTGGCGCGAAAAAGCCAGCCATATCCTGGAACGCTTTATCGACGCGTAGAACCGGCCAAATCCCTGGGGAACGTCCTGATGCTCCTCTCAAAAAGAGGCGAAGGATGAAGGTGGATGAAGAGGGTTGGGTAAGGATTTTTCTTCGCGGCACGCAAAGCGTGCAAATTAGAGTGGCGGAACGGCAAAGGGAAAGTTCTCGGCCTTTCTAAATTCGGAGGCTCGCGCTGAAATATTAAATTATCGCGCGGCCAACTTTCAATTTAATTAATGCCAATGGAAGTCCGGTGACCCAAAACTTGGCCGGTTCGCAGTTGCGGTTCAGAGATATCTTTTCAAGCTTTTTTCCTCCCCCTTCCCCTCCTTCATCCCCCTTTTTCTTTCTTCCCTTTTCGCGCCGGCTCGTTTATCCTTCGACCAGAGAGATATTTACGCGGGAGCGTGAATGTAAATAAAGGAGGAGCGCGAGAATTCTGATGATTTTTTTTTTGAAGCGAAAAGAGGCTGTGGAGGAGAGTTTGAGAACGGATTTTTTTTGTCGAGGGATCGAATATGAGCGAAAAATTTTAAAAATTGGACAGAGGCGATCGTAACGATAACTTGGGGAATGGATTTTTCTGGGATGAGAAGACCGTCGAACCGTGGCAAGGGTTAAAAACATCTGCCGCGATCGAGGGATCGATATAACCATCAACGAGGTGTTCATTTCGAAAACACCGAAGAAAGGTATATATGAAAAAGATGGACGAAGAGGAGAAAAAAGGAGAGAAGAAAAAAAGAAAAAGCAGGAGAGAATTTGGACTAAGGGGTGGAAAGGGGAGGAAGCTTGCAAACTGGCTTGCGGTGGTGATTCAATTTAAAATGGACGATGGAAGGGGTGGTTTGGGCGTATAGACACGCGGATGTCTGGTGCGTGTGTACACGAGCTCGCAGATGGCACCCCCACGCCTCGTTTCCGCCCGTATTATATTACTTTCTATTGGCTCTCGTCACCCTGGCGCGAACAGAAGGAGCGATGCGAGAGGAGGGCGAGGCTAGAAGCGAGAAAAAAAACTGGCAAGCCTGCACCGTGAATCCGCACTCATAAAAGCTCCATTTTACACGTTTCGATGGCACCAGGGAATAACGTCCGTTTCGCGATATTTTTTTTCCCCTCCCCCATCTTTTTTCCATTCGCCACTTTTTTCTTCTCTCCTTCTCGCTTCGCGCTTTTTGTTTCGCTTTTTTTCCCTTTTCTTTTTTCTTTCGTTTATCTCCTTTTTTTCCCCTTTTTTCCTCTTTTTTCCGTGGGACCAGCGACACGCGGGATATGAAATTAAGGGAAAGCGAGAGAGGGGGGAGGAGGAGGAGGAGGAGAGACCCGTTGAGTTTCGAAACGACGCTGTTTGCGTTGGATTGTTTCGAACGAATTCGGCACTCTGCACGTATCGTTGGGTGATATCGAGTGTGGAAAGAAATTTAATTATTACGCGGTAAATGGGATCGGTAAATAGAAAAAGTGATTATATATGTTTTTCACGATGTATAAATGTAATATTGGATAATTAATTGTGAAACATCGAAGTGTAAGTGATTAAATTTATGCGATGAGTGAGCTGAGTAACGTGATATAATTTTCAATCGTAATTTCAAATATTGTACCGAGGATGACAAATGGGTAATTTAAAATTGTCGCGATATTTAATTAATCAGGATCATGATTATACGCATTTTATAACGAAGCTGTATGCGGTTAAATGCTTTATTAAAAAAATATATATATATATATCGAATCGAGAAATTCTTTCAACAATCTGCGTATTTCACATCGATCGTAGAATAAAACAAGAATTAAATCGACAGTGAGGAAACGCAATTTCATTTCCTCCATAAGGGAACAAATAAACGCACACCTTCTAGTGCAAATTAGAAGCAACAAGTGATGTCGCCTATTATTTAAAACGTAAAAATACGTTTGCATAAAGATTCATATTTACCAAGATCCCTCCATTTCTCTATCATCTCCTCCTTCTTTCCCGGTTATATAGAATACAATTTCAATCGGATTAAACAGAAATCACGCTGCATGCTCTCTCGATGGCGTATTTTGCCCCGAACGAAAAATCGAAAAAAAAAGAAAGAAAACGAAGGAAAAAGGATAGGAAGATGGAAAAAGTAAAAAAAGAATAGAGCAGTGTTTCCCAACCTTTTTTTGGATTATAACTACATTTAAATCTCTTAAAAATATTTAGAGGAAGGAACGTCATTTTTACCATAATAATACTATTTTAAATTCTTTTATCTTATTCTTTTCTTTAAAAAATATCCTGAAATATTCTAAACATATTTTTTTATCTTTTAAATAATCTTTTAAATAATCTCTTAAAATATCCAGCATTTCAAAAATAAAAATACCCCTCTCACAACGTACATCAAAATTGACATTATCATTCGATTTGACCGAAATAACAAAACACCTAACAAAAATGGAATACTTAAACGATCAAAAAAAAAAAAGAGTTTACCCAATTTTCACCCACTTCACGTTGCGAAGCACTGTAATTCCACCTATCCCCGTATAGTTTCATACATTTTTCCCGATCATTTTCCGGGATGGTCGCGAAACGCACATACGTTTCTTCCATACATAGGGTGCACACTGCGTGAATACGCTATTCGATAAATTCTGGGCGGCGAATGGGCCGTTACGCTCGCTAGGAGGCGAACAACGCTAAACACGCCCACAAAAAGGCACAGAAACCCCACAGAAATGGGTTTGGACGAGGAACGTGACCGGTCTTGCATAGGAGGAGGAGAGAACCCCACCGATATTCAATCGCAATGTCAATCGGGTTTACCCCCTTTTCTCGCCCTGATAAACTGCCAGTGCTTTGAAACGCTTGCAAATACGTGCGCCGTTAATAAACCGGGAAAGGGTTTCGAACCCGTTCTCCAGATAGCCACAGGATTTTCCACACCCCGGGGGTGAATGAATGAATCAGCCGATGGGAACGAGATGGAAATAATTATGAACCGTACGAGCTTTCACTGTTTCCTGGTTTAATTGTTTTTCTTTTTTTTTTTCTCCAAACAGGATTTTTGCGAAGGTATGCGTGTCCACGGAGAATTGTTCTTATTTTCTTCAACGAAGATCGAAAAATGAATTGGAGAAAAAATTCATAAACGTATCATAAGATTGAAATAAAATCCTGATTAAATTAATTCCTTTCATCTCAATCTTTGATCGGTCCTAATTTGTAACTCGAATTACAATCGGATATACACTCGGTATGTACTCCATCATCCAGAATCCGCAAGAGTGAACTTGCAATGGCCAAAAGACCCCCCCAATTAATATCCTTCCGACACACCGATCCCATCCCCCCGCTTCGCCACGCTTTCCAATTTTAAACGGTTTCCAAAAGCTGGTGCACCAAACCGCCAATAAATCCTCGTACCGTCTCCTCGAAAAGAATTCTCGCAAAGGGAGGAGGACAAATCTTTCTCTCCCAATGATGGGCCGGTGTGTTTTCTTGGCCGTCGAATCAGGAAGTCCGCACCGGTCCTCTCTAAATAAAGCATGAACTTGGGGGAGAGTTCGGTTCCAATTTAATGGGAAAGCGGCGGACTCTCTCCGCAGCTATGTGACGCCGTCCACTTGGCAATCCGGTTGAATACGCCGCATCCTCGCCCACCAGGCCGATCGCCCTGCCTATCTTCTGTTCCATCTCACAATCTCGACCTCCGCCAACCCACCCCTCCTGTGCCCCCACGATGGTCGTGGGAAACCACGTCCTGGCGTCACTCCAAATTGCGTGCAAAACCATCAGTGGTAAATGTGAACGACGAATGGCCCCCATTCGAGACCAGCCCACGTTTGCGATCCTCTGTGCCTACCGATCGCGATCGATCGCCATGTTGTCGCCGCTACTCACCGAAGATAGTCGTGGTTAATGAATATATCTTTCGATCGAGAGCCTGGTTTAACGGCTCCATTACTATCCTTTCGTTCTTGCGCTGTCCCACTCTGATGATGATAAGGTCGATAATCGAAGGTAACGAGAAGAACGTGACAATTTTTAATCTTCAGTTTTGTATTTTAAAGGAGATAAGGTAAGGAATGTAATTCTTTAATTCTTCCGAGATATTTATCGTGAAATTTGTTCAAGAAAGGATATAGATGATCGTAAAAGTTCGAGGGAAAGTTTAATTTCCAAGGTGGCTGTTGCAAAGAAGAAATTTAATTCAAAGGGATCGGGACGAAGGATCTAAACCGGCTCAAAATTAAAGGGAATCGCGTTTCGGTGGGTTTCTACCGCGCTCAATTTCACTGCCGTTCCCCTCCACGGTGTTAACCCGAAGCATCCACCTGACACTTGGACGTTCCGATCCAAGTACCTTGGCCCGACCAATCTGACGACTCTACTCCGAGAAGTCCAACTCTGAGAAGGCTTCGATCCGACCGACCAGCCAATCTAACACCTCCATCAACCAATACGGCGATCCTGGCTGGCCAACCGCTGTGACATCTCTTCCAACTATTTATCTATTCCACCTATTTCGCTTGTCGTAGCCAGATACAGACTCCTCCTGCTTGCTCGACCACGTGCCAGACCGTACGTTGTCCTATTCGACTTCCGTCAAATGGATCCCGTGTTTCTTGAGAAACTATCGATATTTCCACGGTGAAATCGTACTTTGCAAAGAATAATTATTTTAATACAATCTCATTGTCTTCTACTCTGTCCTCTTCTGTAATTCTTTAACGTTTAATATTTTTTTTCGTCACAATTATTTCGCAATCGCGCGTTATTTCAACTGAAATGAAACTAAAAGTTTGCAACGACATCCTGTGCCGTAATCACAATATCAAAAATTCGTTAAATTTCTCTATCGATCGAATAATATTTAAAAAAAAAACGTGTATCGTATTAACATGCATCGTGATCGTAACATCGTAGCATCCCTGTCAAACATATCTCACGATTAAACGAATCTCTTTGTAATCGTTTCAAAATATCGTAACAAATAAAGTCGGGAAAATTCCCATCCACAACTCGCCGGCTATTTTTCACAAAAATAGAGCTAGCTTCGAATCCAATAATGCCGAGTCATAAACTCCGCCATATATTGTCATCCTTTCTTATAACACACGTCAATGGCATTTTCAACTTATATTTCCACGAGAGACTTCAATTTCGATCGTCAATAATAACATTTTCAACCCACACTCCCTCGCCTTTTCCCAAATTTCCAATTCAAGCAAACACTTTAACGCAATTAATCCTACATCCGTGCTCTCGTTCTCGGAAAAATCCAGGGCATAAACGGAACAGCCACCCCAGATTTTCCACGAATCAAGGCTAACAAATGAGCGGCGTATTTTTCTTCTTCCTTCCTTTTTTTCTTTTTTTCTTGATCGTTAGTCAATACCAATATCGGTGGAGCAATTAAATTACGGAGGAAGTCGGGGGTTCTGGTCGCGCTCGACCCGGTAATTGTTGCGGTCTTCGTAGATGGCCCCGGCCGGCAATATTCGTCGGCGCCCGATACATCGACACCAGATGTAATTAGATCGACGACGCTTCTAGATTTCAATTTCGTCCGGAGGCCGAATTACCGGGTACACGCCGCTTCCTGTCGTTCCGTGGCATAATGTATCGCCGTGTTAATCGAAACCTTCCACCCTCCCTCCCCCAGAACGCCATCAATTAACGAAATCGTCCGACGATCTCGCCCTCTCTTTTTCGAAACACCCGGCACAACTTTTCATCTATCGAGTTAAACGATAAACGAACGCGATTCGAGAATCAGGAAAGTTGAAGAAGGGTGCAAGATTCTTTCTTCTTCCGTTCTTCTTTCCTAAAGTCGATCTTGCGAAAAGACGTAGGGCGGGTGAGTTTTTTCGCGAATATTTACACAATTTTTGGTTCACGCGTGTGAAAAAATTGTTTGGATATTGTTTTAAAAATGAATTATTTATTTACGTTTTGAAAATTATTTCATTAATCGAGTATCGATCGAAACGATTTAATCATTTTACTTAATTTAATTTGTATTCGTACTGATTGCAATTTCTAAAAAATTTTTCAAATTTCCAAGCAAAAAAAAAAATTATATATTTCCAAAGTGTCGAAACGAGAAGTGTGAAACGAGAATTATTTGAACGAGTATTAAAAAAAGTATAAACGACAAAATCAAAAATTCTTCCATGATAAAATGACGAAAATATAATCGGGGAATAAATGGAAGAATGGCAGCATGAGTAGTTACAATAATGAAGAAACAATGGTCGTTGACTAACAAACACAGAATAGTAAAAAAAAAAGCATGCGGCCACGTTATCTACTATCAACGTCGAGAGCGTAACATCGGACATCAATTAAATATTGAACAGCGTTGTTACACACGGGCTAATCCTTTTATTGCGCCGTTAAATTTGATTCATTCGCCGTCTCGTAAAATTTAACTTTCGATTAAACCGTCGCGTCGCTCGTTTAATGCGATTGGCGCTTTTGGGATTTAAAGAACAATAAATTTAGCGAGAAATCAGGAAAAACTGCCATTCTCGTACGTCGACGTTCGTTGTATCTTTTTTTTTTTTATTTTTATCTTTCTCCTTTTTTTTGGCTCTACTAATGAATTTATCTGTCGACTATGCGGCCTCCCTTTATATATTGGGACATTCTGCGTAACTGAACTTCAATCTATTTGTTAACATAATATTTATATTTATACGATTATCTTTTTGAAATTTAAAAAAAAGTAAAGAAGAAGAAACTACCATATCTGTTTGCTTTGTTAATTTCCCTCTCGTTCTAATACGAAGTATAATTTAAAATGTTATTTTTTATAGGGCTTGCAGCAATGATTTTATTTAAACATTAATGATTCAATTGATAGTTAATCAAGTAAAAATTATTCATAATATTAAAAATATTCAAATGTTCAAATATTCAAATCTTACCTAAAATTATGATACACCAACTTAGATTACTACTATCGCAAATAAGCCGATATTTGCTCTCGATATTCCACCGTATGATACTCCATGAAACTCAGTTCAACAAGAAATTTAATCAAGCAAAATAATAATTTTTTCCAATCAACGAAATATACAAATCCTTTGATGAAATTAACATTAATTTTCGCATAAAAATCTAATAATGCATATCTAGTTACTTTAATAGAATAATAATTCAATTTTAATTGAACCTGCATATAAATTACATATTTAAATACATATTATGAATGATTAATTCTACCGTCCATGAGGAATATTACAAAAGAAACAAAAAGAAACAAAAAAGTGTAATGATAATCCCTAGAGCGATACAAATATCACTTCTACGTCTTGTTCCATGTTCCATAAATTCAAAGAACAAAAATCATTCGAATATTCCACGCGTTTCACCCCAATAATATCAGTCGACCATAAACGATCATCGATCGCTGCTAACATATCGATTCCCTTCTAACTGTCCATGAAACTTTCAAGCACATTTATCTCTCCACGGCCGGACAACGACGAGGAGGATTCGAGCCAGGTCGGCTTGGTCCACTTCGTAAGGACATTCGGACGTTTGTCAAATGTTTTCTTGCGACGACTGGTCGGAATCGGGTCGGACAAATTGGCCAGGCCAGCAAAAACCCCTTTCGACGTTCCCCCACGTCCCTCTTTCCACGTTGTTACCAGAGACTCGGCCCTTGCGCCACTGTTTTTGCAACTTCCTTCCGTTCCCCTCTCACGCAAGATTTCTCTATTACTTCTAATGAAACGTCGCGACCCACGAATCACACCCGCCATTGAACAAACGATAGGAGTTTATCTCGCGATTCAAGCAAGAAGTTGCCTTTTTTCTTTTTTTTTTTTTTTCTATCGATGGAATCGCGTTTCTTTGGTTGGATCGGTGAAACGAGTCTGTTTGTGGACAGATTTTGTGCTCAGGTCCAGGTATGTTTGAAGCGATTTCGAAGGCATTGTAAGTCCATTTTAATTTTAAGTTTTAATTTTTCCTTTCTTATACGATATTTCCTATTTAATATTTTCCTTTAAAACGATATTTCAAATTGTTGCCAGAAGTATATTATTATTATTATTATTATTATTATTATTATACATTCATAAGAAAATTAAGGAGTTGAAGAACAACTTGTGAGAAAAGTAATAATGAGTGATGTATATAACTATGACGAATAAAAAAGAATTTTATAACAATTCTATGTAATTAATTTATCATAGAAGCGAGTAATAATATTTAAAGTAAAAAATAAAAGGCGAAGTAGAATAACATTACGTACTAATTACTTTACTAAATTAGAAATAGTCATTCATGCTTGCAGGCATACTTCATTTAGCCGGCTATTTAAAGCGAATGTTAATTTATTAAACGCACTTTGCACGTGTATGCTTTCCGCCCAACCGTGTATATGTACTTATTATTGTTGGCAAAGTAAATGTTTTAATTATGAGCACCGAGCCAAAATAGTAACTCTTGTGCAGGAAACCTATTTGCATAATTATATACTTTTAATGTTTCATTTCGCTTCCTGATTTCCCTCTCTGAAATTGGCTATTTTCGACAACTTTCAATGCTCGAGATCTATAATTTTATTTATTTTTAAACATAATTCAAAGATCGAACACGTTCAATCTCGATCTCTCTTTTTTCGATAAACTAAATTAAATTTAATTTTCGTACGAATAATATACGTAGTCTAAATATCATGGAAATACACAACATTTTTTTTCAAAATTTAAACGATGATCTACTCAGAAACAGATCTTTGACTGTTTTCCTCGATTCTCCCGATTCTATCCCAAAATTAATAGAAACTCGACGAAGGTACAAAAACATTAAAAATTATTAAACTAAGATACCCGTAAAAACATAATCCTAAAATAAAAAAAAAACCTAATAAAATATCGAACGAGATAACATTTTTATACTCGTCCTAAGGCTCGTAGGTATCCAGAAATTCGAGCAGAGACCTTTGAAATTTCAATAGATGACCATCGAGTCGAAGGGCGAGGAGATGCCCGTGTCAGAGCGCACGTGCACCGCCTGCGAATGTGGACAAGGCTTAATAACGGTGGAAACTCGCGGCCCAACATTCCAACATGACCACCAGCACACGCGGTTAGCACACCTGAGGGATTTTGAGTTATGGTCGGAAACGGCGATAGGAGGTGCCCTACAGCTCGGCCAAGGAGAAATAGTGGATATTGTGAACATCTCGCGGGTCGAACGCTTGGACGATGAGTGGTACAGATCGGTGATTTATTAGACTGAAATATAATGGTACGATTGCGGATAGATTTTACAAGTTTATAAATTTATTTTTCCCACGAGTTGTATCGATGAATTCGAATTCCCTTTCTACTCGTTGTAATCTTATATATATATATATATATAAAGATTATTGAACTTAAAAATATCATGATCAATTTGAAGGTAGGATTAATCATTTGCAAAAAATTTGAAATTTATTCCACCGCCAAGTTTCGAGTTCCAAGAAAGAATTAAACGAGGGGCGCAGCATGCATCAAGGGCGAAAGTCTTGGAAAATCCGTCACGATATGCCGGCAATTATTCCGGAACAATTTACAAACAGTTACAAATAACAGCACGGACTATAATGGTGGAACGCATTTAAACGTGGCGATAACTCACCGAACGTCCTCGATATCCCTGATTTCGCGGAAGCGGTGAAAGGGCAACGTGCAATGGCGCCCCAAACGAGGTTAATCGCGGTAAGTTTCCGTAGTAACTTTATGCCGTACTGTTTCACTGTTTCGCTACCGTATCGTCGCGAATAGGCTGATTTATTGGCAATTATGGATCGACGACAAATACCACCCGTTTGCGGCAATTCTACCACGGAATAATAATTACTCGGAAGATCTATGAGTGTATTTCTCCTTCTTTCCGTTCTCGAACCGTTTCACTTTCTGATAATCTTTGTGGTGATTCCGAGACTTTCGAATTTAAAGTACGATTCCAAGAGTACAACAGTGGAGAAATATCGTTTTTCGACATATTCTTTGCTCATGATTATTTACGTAATCTCTGTGATTAAGAATTCTTGGAAGATAGAAATTTTAAAAAATTATCCTTTCAATTCTAAAATGAGCGAAACGTCGCCCTCCGACGTGAGATAGATGGACTAATGATTTTAGTATGGTAGAATTTAAATTGCTCCAGTTTGGAGTATTTGAAGTAGAACGAAGGGTACTTGTGATTAATCCAGAGTGGTGGAGATGTGAAACGAGAAGTGTTTGAACTGGCAGTGAGTCCTGTTCAAATGAACATTATTTAATAAATTACAATAAAATTCCAAAATCACACGGAGCAATCATGAAAATTTCTCCGAATTTCAACGATCGTCACACGCGTCGATCTTGTTCACACGCGTGTTCATCGCGATTCCTTCCCAGAGATCGTCTCGTAACTCGTGAATAGGCTGGTAATTGCGAAGGAAAGAGGAGGGGGGAGGAGAATATCCAAGCAGGTACGAAGGAAGGAAAATTGAGTTTCGGATATGAAATAATTAATGCGGCCTCGCGAACGAGAAGAACGTTACAAGTTACCCACATTAGCTCTCTTTTAGACACCCCTTCCTTCCACCACCTCTCCAAGCCCAGCCTCCACCGTTTCACCTCCACCGTTTCCGGCCATAACTCAAAATCCCTCAGGTGTGCTAACCGCGTATACCGGCGGTCACGTTGGAATGTTAGGCCACGGGCTTCCACCGTTATTAAGCCCCACCTTTCATCCGCGCGTTGCCATTGAAATTTCACGTGATCGCGAAATTTCACACTCGCGCCACTTGCCGCGCCAACGATTGACTCGTCGCTGCTCGAGTCGATTCCACAAGAAGAACACGTATATGTATAGATATGGCGATAGAGGAAAGATATCGAGTTCACCGGATGACTAGAGAGTAAGATTGCTTTGGTTTGTTTTCGGTTTAACGAAGTTGATTAAGCTCTGTCCACTAGAATATATATATATCACTGCTACGATTTAACTAGCGTTTAATACTCTTATCTGATGGAACTCGATCGAATTTCACACTTGTACTACTACTTGTACTGCTGGAACGGACAGAAGCGTGGTTACAGGGAAGCCAATGGATTTCTCCACTTGTTCTATTTGTGCATTGGATGTTCTGGTTAAGGGATGAGATTGTTTTAGTTTGTTGAGGTTTAATGAGGAGGTTAATTTGTCAGATGATACGATGGTATTTACGATGGTATTATTTCAAAGAAGAAACAAAGGGGATTGATGTAAGTATTATTATTGGAACGATTATCTGGAAAATTGAAAGATTGTAAATTAGAAAGGATCGTCTGATTAAATTGGATGCTCATATTTGCAAATATCGATGGGATCGATCGGGATAATGCGGTGGTTGGCCGGGCACGGTTCGGCGAAATGTTGCCACGAAACAGAATGGAACATGAACGTGGAACTTGTTCCAGCATCGGATGGGTCACGATTTCGAAATCGTATTACCGACGAATAGTAACTAGTAGTAATCTCAATTAGCTTCAGCCGTAGTCAATCAAGATCTTATGGCGAATGACGAATTCGTGCGATTCCGTTGCAGTAATTCTATTTCTTTGTTTTCCGCGGAATCGATTATTGCTTAATTGCGTCGCGTGTAATTGATGTTATTTAATCGCTGGAATTGAACAATTTATTAATTTTATTAATTATCGTTCATCAACGTACGAAACAATTATTCGGATTTTTGTCATTGATTGCGTTTAATCGTAGATCGATATTGATATTATTATGTTAAAAAACAAAGCATCGAGCAACAAAGTTAGAGAAATTATAGGAAATTGAAATTCCATACGTATTTTTCGATACAATTTTTAGATCTACCGGTAAACTAATAAAATTCGGTATCTCGGTAAAACCTCCGCAAATTGGGTTGGAAAATCAATATTTGCTTTCAAAATCTCCAAGTTTACTTCTACCCTTTTCATTCCATCTACCATTTCTGGCCGTACACGTCACCCATGTTTTGTCATCCCGAAATCCATTCTACAATTAAAACCTCCGATTCGTCACTTTTCCGAGAAGAGAGAGAAAAAGAGAAAGAAAAAGAAAAAGCTAATCCAAAGCTGCACAATAATTTCGATACAATTTTTCCGCTTCGTGCGAAAATACGATTGTTTTGTAAAAACCTCTCGATTGTATTATATATATAATTCCAATTTCAATTTTAAACGTTTTCCAAATTAATATTTCCCCAAAAAATCGGTGCAGCAGCGCATTCAAGAGCGACTCGGATCTAAAAAAAAAAAAAAAAGAAAATTCGATCGGAGGAAAGGAAAGTCGAGGCAGAAGTTAGCTTTGTGCAACTAGACGGCCGTAGATTCCACGTAAGATTAGGACGATCGTTTGTGCGGACTTACAGGAATTCCGCGGAACATCGTCAAAGATACACAAACACGTATAAACAGACAATCGCATGCACATGGCGCCTTAATGATCACAGACTCGAAACCGAAATTCCCTGACAACACGGCGAATCACTTGTGCCATGCAAAGCCGAATCTAGCCTGCTGATGAGCACCTCCCGGCGTTGTTCACCGCGAGACCCAAACGCGACACGCAAACGTTCATGTTTTCGCAGGAAATCGCGAACCCGAGTAAACGTCGATCAGTTAACCAACGAACTCGAAGTTGACTTCGTGTCGAGCATTGTTTGGGTTGAAGCCTAAACTTGAATCTACTGAGAATCATAATACGGAGAAGAGGTAAAATTTCGTGGTTACATATATGTGTGTGTGTGTGTGTGCGTGTAACGCAATGCCGGCGTGGTTTATGGCTTCAACGAAGATGAGATTCGTGGGAAATTGAAATGATAGCTTCGTCTCTTTGCTTCGAGATCATGAATCGTTGAATATTATTTTGGAATTTTATTTCATTTCAATGAATATTTGTTATTAGCAATATTCCAAATGCTTGCTTGATACTTTCTACTATATTATTCTTAAATCACGTAAAGAATCTACCGATATATTTTTACGAAATAAGTACTCGTCGTGAATTAGAAATCCACAAGGTTCTCTTATTACGTATTAAATACCGTTTATATTAATTGAAAGGGACTGCCCCCCTCCATTCTTCGAAACAATCGGCCTATTTTGGTTTTAAAATAATCTTCAATGGCTCAAAGATTCGTACCCAGGTTCAAAAGCATTTTTTTCTAAATATACAAAAAACCATCGCCATTCATCGTTGAATCCCCACGATGACGAATACACACGTCTCGCGCGGCAAACAGTGCTTCCATGCACACCGCTTCGTTCAAAGCAAACATCCTCGATGCGCCAAAAAAAGGCACTTTCGCGTCCATTAAAAAAGAAAAAAAAGAAGCAGCGTTTCCATTGATTAAATTCCAACCGGTGTCGCCTATCAACACCTCGAGGACACCTCCTGAATGCCGAGTTCCAACGGATTCCCGCGTTCATTCGGGAGGGCGAGCCAGGTCACACGCGATAATTCTGAATACGGGGATGGAAGGGCGTCAACGATATTTAATTCTTGTCACAGGCGGGGAAAGGAGGCACGGCACGGTCTTTTCAAGTGGTCAAAAACCACGATTCCACGGGTAAGGAACTCGAAAGCGTCGGCGATGAAAGAGTAGGCGAGAATGAGGGGTGCGAGGAGAAGAAATCGTGCACGGCGGCGGCTGAAAAGTTTGCGTTTCATCCTTTTCAACGTTGGCGCGGCCCTTTCATTCGTCCCGCGAATCAATTCGAATCAGCTCGCAGCGCAACCCTCGCTTTTCTCCTCGGCAAAAGCATGAAACGCCGTGGAAACCCGCTGCAAAGCAGCCCCCGTGTCTCTAACTGGCCCCTTTTTATCGCGCTTCGTATTAATAACTTTCCATCCGCTTGTGTACCCCTTCTCCCCTTTGTTCCCGCCATTTTGCGTCAAGAATGAAATCATGAACGGGACGAGAAAAAAAAACGGTGGATCGCTCTTCGGAGAAAAGAAGGATTGTTTTTTCCTTTTTTTTCTATTTGAAAAATTTGTTCCAATTCGCTTCTATACCGAAGCGAGGTAAATTGGTAAAATTGCGCGATAATTTTAGGGGATTTGTTGTATATCGGGGATGGACAAAATTAAGTAATCATTAATAATAAAGCAGGAGACGTGTTAAAAATTTTATCACATAAAATGCAGATAACTGAAATTCATTATTCATTTCCCGATCCCGAAGTTTTATTAGAGTTTTCAAAGTGTCCTAAGACTCTGTCTGGGCTAAAAGTGTAGATTCATTAATCATTGGCGTAGTCTCGAGTATATAATAAGGATTAGCAAAGAATTAAAGTGACTAATTGATGATCTAATTGAATGAACAAGCGTATTTTGTACCAATTGTTTCGTTCGATTACTTTACTACGACTTGCCAGGCCACAATCCCACTTATCTGATTATCTTGCATCATTTATTATACGATTCTTATATCCTACTTACTCGACCGTGATTCTCTTATTTCATTCCATGACTGTCTTCCTATTATCTGACATCTTACTCGTGTCTTACGCTCGTTTCATTACGAACACCACTTGTTGGATGATCTAAATCGTTACAATACAATAATCCACATACGAGCGCAATCATTTTGTTCCACGACTTTCTTACAACAGCTGCCCGATCATTCGGTAAATATCTTTATCCGTAAACTCTTTTCCAGGAACATCCTCAATTTCACCTCGAGCGAAGAACGTTCGAGTCACGATTCCGAAGGGCGAACGCTCCTTATAAAACTCGGGTAAAGAAGCGGAGTAAAATGACCGAAGGCAAGTCGAAAATGGTTGCTCCTTGGTTGCGCGAAAGATCACGAGAAAGGGAGACAATCGGCACGAGTAGCAGTGCAGCTTGACACGCTACAAGATGTCCTGGCGAGGTTCTGGCAAAACTCGCGCCCGTAGATGGAAGGAAAGGGGAGAATAGCAGGGGGATGGCTGATGCGAATTGAATCATGGGGGCGTTTTAGCGTCTACGTGGGCCGCATTCGAAATTTTCAACCGTCGAACCATCCCAATATCCCGCTACACTCCACGGAAATAAGATTTACGCCGAAAAATTTTCTTTTAATTTAAACCCTGGCTCTTCTGGAGGAACAACGATATCCCGTGAAACTGCAAAACGATCCGGTTATCGTTGAATATCGATTCACAATCGTAAAATATTATCGCGTAAGGAGGACCACGGGAAATAAAATGTTCTATGCCTCTTGCTTCTCGATCATTTTTCATATCAATCTCGAGTTCTTATCTTTTTATCTGCGAAAATTGATTATTATCAAGAAGTTAATAATAAGTGATAAAAATTTCGTAAGTAATATCGTGTAACAGATTATTAATTTTTGCTGGGACTTTCACATTGATTTTTTTCAAAACAAGAAACAGAAGAAAACTTGAATCTCACCAAGTTCGCGCATCCAATCATACATACGTACGCCCATATACCCTCTATTCAGCGGAGAACGCGGAAGGAAGAGAAATAGGTGGCAGGAGTTACTCGAGACTGCATCGATTTTTAAACTTGTTCGGTGGCAGAAATAGGGGAGAGGGGGGAGACCGCTCTTTCAGAATTTGTCCGATTGAAAATTTATCCGATGCGCGTGGTGTACCAAGCAACCTCTCCCTCTCTTCTGGCCTCGCTTTCACCTCCCCTTTTCCCACGTGAATTTGCTTTATCCACCTTTTTCCCTCTCCCGTTTCTTTTCTTTATTTTCAATTTTATTTCCCTCTTCGTCGCTCTTCCTCTTGTTCCCCGTTATTCTGTCTCCTTCTCTTTCTCTCTCCATCGTCGACCGCGTTCATCGATAATTTCTCGATCACAAGAGTCGGGAAGAAAAGAAATATTTTATATACCAAGTTTGTCGCGACACGTTTGGAGATGGTGAAGAATTCAGCAACGGTTGGGCATTGCTCACCGCAACTTTCGAAATTCGTTGGAAAGTTTTTGTTCCAGATAGAAGGGGATAAAGAGAAAACTGGAGGATCTCTATAATGGGCATAAAGGAGAAAGTCAAGTAGGAATGAATTACGAATGATGTGCTTTTTTCTCTCTTTAAGAGAAAATCCGCAATCTTAACGCAATCTATTCGCTGGAGAACTGAGTCCATCCATTTTTTTCTCGATATCAAGTAATGGAAATCGAAAGATCGAGTGAAATCTTGGTGATGCAAAAAATTTTATCAAACAATATAATTCAATTTTTAATATAACCACAACCGAGAGAAACAAGGATAATAATCAAAAGCTTTTAGTTTTTATAAATTTAGAAACCAAATCAAAGAAATTAATTAAATTGCAAATCGAAATTATAATTAAATCGACATTAATAATCACGCGGAGTAAAGATCTTATCTTACGCAATTTAACCGCGAAAATTCAAAATAATTCCTCGAAACTTTTCTCTCGTATATAAAATTTCTTTAAAAAAGAAAAAAGAAGAAAAAACAAAAATCGAATCGAGAATAGAGAGCTGGAGAGTGAAGATCTTTCGATTTACTTCCGGGGAGTAAATCGAAATTGCAAATGAGGATTAAACGCGCCGCAAACGTGGCGTGGCCAACGTTTGGAACAAGTGGCGATAAATAAATGGTCTGACAAAAAGCAGGCCGATAGAAATTCGACGACTTCAACAAATCTTGCCATCCGGAAGGATCGAAATGCAGCCATCCACAACAGGATCCAATCGACCGTATTACGAATTACCATACCATACCTTACGTCAATAGAAAATATTCCTATACAACTAAAATTATTATTATTACCAAAACGAAGATGCCACTTCGTTAATTAATTATTAAATTCGAAGATTTTGATGTAGATTTAATTCGAATAAATATTTTAAGAGATCGTTCATCCACAAGAATAAAAAAAATAAACAACGGAGGAATCGAAATTTGAAATTGCTTCCAAATATTTAAACGACAAAAAAATTTAATAACGCTCAAATTAATATAGATAAACGTAGGAGAAAAAGTGGTAAGAAAAGATTTTGATGTAAATTTAATTCGAATAAATATTTTAAGAGATCGTTCATCCACAAGAATAAAAAAAATAAACAACGGAGGAATCGAAATTTGAAATTGCTTCCAAATATTTAAACGACAAAAAAATTTAATAACGCTCAAATTAATATAGATAAACGTAGGAGAAAAAGTGGTGAGAAAAGGATCGGGCGAACTTGGACGAATCTTGCCATCCGGAAGGGCAGGGATCGAATACGCTGCCCATAACAAGATCCGGCCGGGCGCATACGCATTTACGAATAACATTACCATACGGCCAGAGACAGAATACAGCGGCTCGCGGTGGAAGCCGGTGAAATGGACCGGAATCTGATCAGATCCATAACTCTTTCGCTCAGCTACTCACTGCGCCCGCCCGATGAGTAATCCATCCTCTGGTCGGCCGATAAGCCAGGAAATTATTTCCCCGCTTTACGTCATTATACGCCTCCTCCCACGAAATTGCTCCCCGAGTAATTGGAGACACGATTTTCGACGTGGAATCGTTTGTCGAAATGTTTGCGGATCGGAAATTATTCGTCTAAGCGGAGAGGATTTCGTCGCTGAATCTTCCAACGAGGAGCCATTTTCTCTATTTTGATCGAAGTTTGTTAAGATCCTTCGCACTTCCTTAGTTATTCGATGTGAATAAACAATGTGAGAAAAAGTATAAGCATACGACTTGTACATGATCATTTTTATTATCCTCAGAGTTCTTATTAAAGGACTAGAAAAATTCTTTAAGATTTGAATGTATTCCGAGATTGACAAAGTATTTTTCTTTAAAGAAAAAATAGAAAATAATCGATATTCTATTACATTTCTATTTACCACAAACTTGAGAACAATCTTCAAAACGATGAACGTTCTTTATCCACCTCCGCAATTTCCTTCTATTATGATATCCTGTACTTTTCTTTCTATCTAAATTGTACACTTTGCAAAGCACAAACGATACCCAAATTCATCAAAACAATATATCAAACGTTATGTTCGTGTTAAAGTAATATAATCGCATCGAAACGATACGAAATAATATTGTTCGCGTGTTTTTTAAAATCGTGTCTACTCTTCGCAGGAAAGAAGAAGATTAGAATTAAGGATTTGACCGCGATTAAATCGGAAGAGTCGGCAATAAAGCGCGTCGTCAATGTGCCTGACATTATCCACAGGGCCGAGATACGAGGCAATAATCTCGTGGATACATTATTGCGGTTACGCGTAGTATTGACTGGCTTGGATTTCTCGTCTGATTGATACGATCGAATGGTGTAACGCTATTCTACGATCGAGGCCAGTGATTTCCAACCATTTATTTTTCAAGCCGATTATTTCTCTGCATTGCTCGGTGCTCAACGTTTTTTGGAACATTGTTATACAGCGATTCGACTGTGATTATTATATCTATAGACACGGAATTTTTTTTTTAAATTTTATACACTATACTTATTTTATTATTTGCGAAAAATGCTTCTTCTTGTGATCTTAGTGGCGAGTTGCAAAATTAATTTTCGCGGAATAGGAACATCTTGAAAATATAGAAAATAAGTTGATGAACTCTCGTTTCGTTTTTGATATAAAACGAGTATAGTATAAAAAGCTGAATGTTTCGATTCAAGGAAAGACACGAAGGGAACAACAGGCAGAGAGTGAGCAAGAACAAGAACGACAAAAATTAATGTAACGAGAACGAGAAATCAAGGCGACAAGTGGAAACTTTGATACGCTTTGGAAATAGGAGCGACAGGATGGAAGAAGACAGGATGGAAAAGTCAAAAAGTGAGAAGGGATAGAGCAAAGTCTGAAAAAGTATTAGAGGTATTAGAGTAGAAGCGACTGGCAAATATCGCGACAGACCATCGTGAAAACAGGTGAAAACACGTGAATGTGAAAAATGTGATATAATTGATGATAATATTTTAACGCATTGTTGGAAAAATTACGGTAAAAAGGATTAAGATTAATTAAGAATGAAACGTATCGAAATTGATAAGAGTGCTGGCTCGTTTCACTTCCGGTTCTATATCGGTGATGTACCTAAACCAGTTCACAGCTGTTCCGACACGGACTCACGGAAAATTCTTAATATAATACTCAAAATTCTCGGGCATCGCGCGAATGGTACGATCCTTCTTAATCCAATTTAATTTGACTTATTAAACTCAACATCTGGCGGTCTACGTCTAGCCTACAGATTATCGTTATTAATTATTTTTCAAGCTCGATAACACATATACGCGTATGTACTAAATATTAATAGAAATCAGAATTTGTAATCCTATACTCTGGATCTCAATCAATTATTTAAATTCCAAATCTCATTTGCCAAATTTGATACTTGAGGTTTTCCATCCGAAATTCTCAACTTTCTGGATTCCATTCTCCAACATTTCTCGAATGAGAAATTCTAAATTTTTAACTCTAGAGCATTGGATCGTATTATAAAAATCTAATAAAAATGTTATAAACCTCCGTTTCATCCGTTTCTCTCGCAAACCACTAACATTATTCGAACGTTCCCTGAAAATAATTTCATACATGATATACCAGATGGCATTAGCTTGATCCCAATCCCAACGAAATCCGGTTTACGAAATTTACGCGAATATTTTTTATATCCGTTCGTGGAACACCGAATATTACGCGTCTTTTTCAACGTGATCGCGCAATTAATGGATCGAGCCTTTTAAAGGCCTCTTTCCATGGAGCTCTTCTCCATAATTCATCATTGGCCGTGAGGCAATTTTCGTCGTTCGATGATCCGCAATAAAATAGCAACGAGTTCGTGAATCGATGATACGACTAGCCGATATTGGTCATTTCGCCGAGTAATAGCCGGCCAAGGATCTTCGATGCTTCCATCGGGACAAGAGTATCATCATCGATTGTTTAAATTTCACCGGTTATTTAAAAAAATAAAGACGCGATATCTGTTCGAATTTAAAAATGCAAACTATACACGACTTTCGATTGATTTTATTTGATCTAAAAATTCATTTCCACGTAGACGAATTCGTCGTTCGTTAAACGAGAATTCTGAAAATAGTTTTCTAAAAAAAAAAATACTTTCCTCCTTATAAATTTATCATCTTCTCGATGAAATAACCGATAAAACAGAGACTAATTAATAAATTAAATAATATATGTCATCTCTTTTCAATTACTTCCTTATTCGCCGCTTTATCGTATTAATCAAGATATCGTATTAATTATCACAATATATATATATATATTAAAAATTATTGATATTCGAAAATTTCTACCATTCTCGTGCACATAATATTAAACAACGATATTAAACAACAATCTCGCCCCGACTCTCTTATTATTAATCATGTCTCGCACGGATTATACACAAGGAAAAACAGGAACAAGCAGCGCGATACTTTCCGTTATTATTAGTAGAGAGCCAAGCCGGGATACGCTTGAGGTTAATTAATAAAGCGCTTCGTTCATTAACTAATTAGTAATTGAACTAGCCACAGGGGGTGGATTTCATTTTTGATGCGTCATGCTACATCGCCGTTAATACAGATCCTCCGATTTAAACTCGGCTCGATGTAAGAGGGTGGAACAAGCCTGGTTCGTTGTAATCGCGATAATAGCAAGCCGGGCCGAGGGATGGAAACAACGAGGGACCATAATCGTCCCAGAATAATTCGAATTTTTCATCGCTCGCCCATTACACGGCCGTATTTTCGGATTAACCCCGATACTTAATAATGAAAATTCATTTTGTCGGGTCTCGAGCCCAAATCTACCCAATCCCCCCCTCCTCTCCCTGCCCTGCCAACGATCATTCTCGTCCGTTAGAATTATTACCGACCTCCCCCCCTCCTCTTCCACGATTTTTAATGGAAAGCATCGCGACGTTGTGAATGTTTTTTTAGATTTAAGTGACTCGCGTGATAACTGGATGATATCGTGTCGCGTTTCCGTTATTGATGGATCGCCGCGGAAATGGAACCTCTGTTAAATGAATTGAACGTGAAAAAGGACGCGTTGATTCTGACATCGATCATTTTGTATCTTACAGGGAAATAAGAGTAACGTTCCATTAACTCTTCTTTTTTTTTTTTTTTTACGGTTCGCGTTAATTGTTATCTCGATGAAAAAAATTACGGCTATATAAGATAAAAAGCGAATCGTTCGGTTGCAACTTTTTATCATAATTGCATTTGTCAAAGCTTGAAACAATTGTTGAAGAGAGAATGTTATCGAGAAATGTTCTTTATATTTGTTTTTAAACATGCAGAATTATATATACGATTCATTTCATTAAAATTTGATTATTAATCGTAGAATACTCTCGACAAATCGAGAGAGAATCGAATATTCTTTTTCGTTTTGAATAAGGGAGGAGCTTGTATTTTTCAACATAAAATCAGGAATCAGGTTAACAACCGTCATCGGAGGAGTTCGTTCGTTAGGGTGAGATGAGACGTCGCAAAACCAACGTAGACGGAAGTCAGCGTTGCACAATCGTGCCAGACGATTAAGGCCGCAAAAAGGAGGGGAGAGGCAAGGTGTATAAAGTGCGGCGTAATCAGTATTCGGCCGGCGCCGACCGGAAATTCAATTCCATCTTGGGGTTATAAATTTT
The DNA here is from genome assembly GCF_029169275.1 of Apis cerana. Lineage (NCBI taxonomy): Eukaryota > Metazoa > Arthropoda > Insecta > Hymenoptera > Apidae > Apis > Apis cerana. The sequence continues at coordinate 10,396,499 of NC_083862.1, read as the reverse complement.
TTGCACCGCTCGTAAAGGCGTGCTCGCGTAGAGTCATCGTGATATATCGGGTGTCCAGCACAAAAGGGAACACCAAACGATTGCGCGACTCTACTGCCCTATCTAAGGACTCTCTTTCGAACAAGTTTCTATCATTGAAAGTTTCTCGTAATGAATATTTCATGGAGAATAATATATTTTCATTTGTATGTGTTGTATGTGTTGCGTGTATGTGTAATATAAAAACTACAATTGAAACATTTTGACCTGCGATTAATTCTAATTTGAAATATATTAAGTATTTTCATTGGATAAAGTTAGATAAACATTCAATGACTTTTTCCACTTTTTATCAATCGTTTGATAATTCAAATAAACTAATTCAAAGAACACGAGGAATTCGTATCGATGAAAACCAAATAATATTATTTAATTATTATCCCATTTATCCCATCATATAATAATTTATACCAAAGAAAGAGCAATCCTTTCTTTTTAAAAAAATTTATCAAAAAATCTAACACCAATCTAATGACAGATAATAAAAATCCATGTACAATAAAAATTTCTTCGTTTTCGTTAACGATTCCCTAAAAAGATTAGCGAGAACGTGACCTAATAATACCTCTGTCCAAGAACCAATTTCAATTATTGAAAATTACCTAACTTGCACAGTGGGCCGCGATAGTTCCAGCATTATCGTGACGCGTAGCCGACGCATCGATAAAACCGTGGAATATCCGGATATTCCGCAAAATCGAGTTTGCTGTCGTCAGTAGGAAACCTTCCTCTCTCTCTCTCTCTCTCTTTTTCCCTCCCCCATTCTCTCTCCCTTTCTATGATTTGGTCGGTGTGTAACAAGAAATTCCTGCGGTCAGCCGAACGGAGGGAGGATCGACCAAGAAACTTTGCCCGTGGAATGGACGCTCTATCGTGAAATTGAAATATGAATATTAAACGTTAAGCGCGTCAAAGAAACTGTTCATTTCGCGCGCATCGATCGCGTCCCTTATCTGATCGCGGTGAGGCCATTTTCCAATTCCATTTCGCGATATTCGAAAATGAATGAAACACGATGTTAAAGGGACGGATCGGGGAAAAATTTTCGATCGAGATAATCGAATGATTAATCATTTCTTTAATTTATGACAGGGAGGGGAACAGAGAGAGAGAGAGAAAGAGGAAGAAGGAAATTTCGACGATCGTTTTATTAGAGAAAATTATTCGTGTCGATGGAAAATATTGCTGTATGTGATTATTTGCACTTTTTTAGAGATGAAACTTGTTAATTACGGGTCCATTGATTCGCCAATTTAAAAAAATCTTGTTTCCTGTATCCGTGTGTAATTATTATTAATTATTAACAGAAAGAGACAAAAAATTACGAATGTGCGTCGTGGCCATCAACATGTATAATCGTTCTATCGAAATAACTGCGCGATATTCCATTTTGCGTAATTAAAACTAATGCACTATTCCATTAGATAAATTTATACAGAATTGGAGATATAATATAATTTTCGAACAATTTCGGGATAAATGTTGCTACGGAATAACGAAAAGTGGATTTAAACGAAATTGCTGGAACACGATCGACATTTGTATCGTTCGAGGCGAGGGAAAGCCGCCGATACAGGGGATCGAAGAAGAAAAAAGCGGATGAGAGTTAGGATTACTGTATAGGCCGGTGGTGTAAGACGAAGCATTCGAATGGAAGCTGACTATCAAGTAGCAAGGATAGATGCCAGGCCAGACGGTATTAACCACTCCGCCTATTGGTATTGGCACGTGCACTCGGGGAAAATATCGTCGGCTCGAGAATTCGCGAATAAATCTAAATAACCTTCCCGCAGGGATGCCGCGGGTCCTTCGTATCTCTTCTCTTCGAATTTATTAAAAGAAAGAATAAGGAAAAAAAGAGAGAGAGAGAGAGAAAAAGAGAAATAAAATCCTTGCATCAAATGATTTGAACTATTGATACGCCCGATATACAGCGCGTTCTTTTTCTTAGTTCTTCTTGGAAAATGATATGTGTACGTATATATTCGTCGTATGGTTAAAAGTGTGATTTTAAATGAGAGAATGGCGGAACAAACGCGATAATTGACAATCGTCGGGGAAAATTGCCTGTGGACTGGGATTCGTTATTGCTCGTTGAGTGTTTCTATAATTGACCGGTAGAATCACTTTGAATCTGGTCTCGTTTAGATCGAAATTTGCGCAGGTCATTTAAAAAACTAGTTACTCTTCGTGCAATCCCATTTCGTTCGGTATATTCTCTACTTTTTTTTTTTTTTTTGCTTGTTTGTTTGTTTGTTTGTTTGCATTTTAGATAGAAATATCGGGAAATATTCTAAATTTGCGAAAATTGTTTAGTTCGAGGAGATGAAATATCAAAGAAATATAAATAATTGGAAAAAAAGATAAAACGTAAAGGATAGAAGAATCTTCGATTTCCTTATAACTCTTCTCCCATTTTAAAATGAATAAATTATTACTTTTCTCTCCATAATTTCCTCTCCCCTCTAATTAAATATTTTAAATATTTAATCCGATTATTTTTTTCCCATCGATCTTTTTTTCCCCTCATTTCCAATTATTTGTCGTATAGAAGAGATAATTTCATTCGCTAAAGAAAAAAGAGAAGGAAAGAGAGAAAGAGAGAAAAAGAAAAACAGAGAGAATACGGTGTATTTATCGATGGCACGAAATAATAAAACATCCGTGGCTAAATTTATTCGCAACACTGAATCCAGGTACAGGGCGCAATATTTTGCCGATCGACTTGGCATCCATCCTTACTACTTGATAGTCGACTCGGCTACGGAGGACTCGTTTTATATTTATGTACGAACATAACGGTTAACGGTACACCCGTACTGTTTCTGTTACTTTAACCGCGCGGCTCGTGAATCGTAAAAGTAATCTACAATTCTACGAGCAACAATACCGTCGTTCCGTGAGATTTTCATCCATCTCGTCAACCGATATCCCCTTACGTTACGTTTTACACGGGGGCAAACGACGATTTTTACCTATTTTTACCTATTCCCCGTGTCTGATTTGTGCTCTTCTAATATTTACACCCCCTGCCATTCCATACTCTCGCTCCTTTTGCTAAATCTACGAATCTATCTACTTTCTCTTCCGTCTGCGATCAGAAATCTTTCGCGAGTTTTATTCGAGAAGAGGGAAACTTAAAAGCAAAATTAGCAAAATTATAATGGATATTTATTATTATTGTGGAGTTATAATTTCTTTTTTCGCGAGATTAAGAAATTTTTTTTTTAAGTTTTAACTTCGAAAAAGAAAAAAGGGCTTGAATAACGTAAGGATGATGTAACGTTACGGAATCAAAATTTTCTCTTTTGCGGTTTTTATGAGAGAGGAATTTCAGCCGAATTAATTTTTCAGACTTAGTATTTGGGATGAAGATAGCAAAAGAAATTTCACTCGATCCCTTTCTCTGGGGTGGGAAATTCAAGAAAGTTCTCACCTTCCCCGTCTCTTTTGCCTTGAATTATTTAAAAATGCACCCGACGTCCCGAGAAACATCCACTTAACCACTAGCCTTGTCGAGAGAACTTAACGCTAAGAGGCGCACAGAGGGAGAATATTGGCTTCAAAGGCGACGCGGTTGCCGTTTCACGGAGGACCAAGGACAACGAATTCGAAGTCCTGGAATGCCGGTGGAAATACCAATTTCTAAAACGTCCACGTTTTCTTTGGGCCACGATAATGAAGGAAATTTAAATCGTATTGTACATCAAAGTAGTCATCTGTAATAGTGTTCAGAACACTATTAATTTCTTGTGAAATTTATTATAATTCAATTTAATTTGAATCACAATTGTATATTTTAAAATTTTTTGCAAAGCTTTGTCCCAAATGAGATGATCACTAACGAGGGATTTTATTAATACGAAAAAAAAAATTTAGAAATCTATGTTCCTATTATATTAATTTTTCTATTTTAAATTCCAATTGTGATATTGCAGAAATAACGTCATTAAGAATATTCGTGGCAATAACCTCACGAGAAATATAAATTGGAAGAAACTAATATCTATTTGAAAGATATTAACAAATATATTTTAACCTAATTTATTTCTTTCGTTATCTCCGATCTCATTATCAAATTAGATTTCCTGAAAATAAATTCCTTTTTCAAAAAAATTACTATGGCCATACAAATGACCAATTTTTCCCGTTTAATCGAACCAGAAATTTACCGAGAGACAACTCGCGATGCATTATGATACACCTATAATTAGAAGGCTTAGATCGTATCCCATCCACGGGAATCCTCCCTGGAGTGCAAGTACCAAGACGAAACGAACCCATGGATTATCCAAGGAAGTGCGAAGAGGCTTTTAACGCGGAATAATTTATTTAAAAGCCTCGACCCCTCGAAAAAGGGAATCTCTGATGAAACAGCCTTAATTAGCGTACAGTTTCTTACCGACGAATTCTCCTTTCTTTTCTTTTTTCCCCGTCCTGGAAAACCGCGTTGTTCTCCTTTTTTTTCGTCTCTCTCTTTCCCATCTCCTTCCACGCTTAATCACTCTCTTCTTATCCCTTTTATTCCTCTTTTTTTTATTCATCGGTCTTATTTTCCCTTCTCCTCTCCGTCGATAATAGCTTTTCGTTAATTTTTTACCGATCGAGCGCGAAAAGAAACGGGCGTATTTCTTCCCCTCGTTAGAAGAAGGGTAATGGGATCGGGAGTCTAACGAGAGCGTCGCTCGAGTTTGATTGGAGTTGGACGAAAGAGAATATCGAGTTATTGTTTGTGAATATCGTTGGCAAATATGTTAATGACGATATGACGGGACCGGCCGGTCAGAAACAAGGTCGATCGATCGGCCGATGAATGTTAAATAATTGGGGGCAACTTAATTCGTGTAACCTGATTAACGCGACATGCATCGACGGGAATCAGATTGCATGCAAATGCGCCGTTGTTTTGTCGTTCAATGATTTTGTTCCATAAATAGGAAAAATTAATTTTTCCACGGTGTAAAATAATAAAGAATTAAAATAATCATCCCTTTTGTCTAAATTCTTTTTAAGGGACACGAAGAATATAATCTATATTTTTGGTTTATCGTAGCCGATAAATATATAAATAATTGCGCGATTTAATTTAATTAATATGAAATTTGTAAAACTATCCCTTTAACGAGCTTGTCTCTCTCTCGGGATTTATCGTACGTGTTAACTTTTTTCTTTTTTCACGATACGATTTAATTTTTCGGGGATAATTGAAACGACGAGCGTAATTTAAATGGATGAAAATTCGCAACTGGTTTCAAAAAAATTGCGTAACGAACGACAATTAGATGCCGTGTTGAGTAATAATTGAATGACGAGCGCGTAATAAAGGGAAAATAATTTTAGTATCGTGACGAGGTCGACTTTCGAAAGTGGACCATTTTGAAACGGGCACAAACGTCGTGCAAAAGCAATTTGCATCGAAGGCAGAGCCTTGTAATTAAGTTTCGTCAATTTCGTTATTCAAACGATATTCTATTTAATTCTTACTCGACTGAATTCCGACTGGAGACAACATATTTAACGCGTTGTTACACGTTTTCGATAAGGAGACTTGTGCAGAATTTTTTCCCCGCGTGGAATCAATCTATAAGAAAGCACAACAATATTTTTCTTACACAACAATACATAAGATCCAATTGTGAATAAAAACAGCTTACCTCGTACCAAGGAACGCGTAATATACACAGCGATAATAGTACCTTTCTTAAGCAGTGATTTTCTTTTTCTTGGTAATACACTTCTTCACGGGAAACACCCTTCAACACAATACCTTCTAGAGAAACCTGTACAATGTATAAAAATCTACATGTAAATAAAAATAACTCACCCTGTATATTCGAAGCAACGATCACGCGTAACAGCATTTTCTACATTCATGCAGTCTCTCTCTCTCTCTCTCTCTCTCTCTCTTGACTGACTATAGTACACTTCTTCACGTATCACGAATACATCCTGTAACACTATAATATCTTCTACCAAAAAAAAAAAAAGAAAAAAGCGTACGAAACTTCTCATCATAATATCCGTAAGTAAAAACTACTCACCCTGTCGTTTCTCGCCGAAAAACACGCGCGCAACGGGGAGAATCATTTCGAACGTGCATGCTGTCCAAAGGAAAGGGGTGACAACTTGTCAACCCTGTAACGAAGTAAATCGTCGACCCACCTATTTCGATGGAATTCACTTCGAATTTCTCACCCTTACAACTTTTTCCCCTTCTTCGGCACGGCGGACCGCTTCAACCCCCGCGAATTACCTCGTCAGAAATTCAACCCTCGTGCACAGCCATTTCGCAAATTCGATCTTCCTTCCGTGCCGCCCCTCGGCGCGCGCGCGAGCGCCAACACGCGAGAACAGCTCGCAAAGGCGGAAAGCGAGGCGAAACGAAGAAGTCAATGGCGTTACCCAATGTCGTCGCACAATTTTGGCGGATAAAAGTTTTTTCAAATCGACTCACGGTCGAACCCCATCCCCTCTCCCTCCTCCTTGATTCGTCAAAGAGACGTGCGCATTCAGGGATGGAAAGTTGCCGGAAGTGAAGTTTATCTACGGTGACTCATAGTGTTGGAAGTTTTTTTCTTTTCTTTTTTTTTTTTTGTTGTGCAGTCGTAGAAATGTTCTGCGCTTGTATTGCTCGCGTTGTAATGAAAAATAAAAAAAAAGATTCTAGTTTGAATCATTATTTCGAAGAAGGGAATTTGTAAAGAATCAATCCTTGTATATTAACCTTATGTTTCGTCCCTTACTTGGGTGGAACTTCAAATATCTTAAGAGGTCTTTAAAAAAAAATGAAAGAAAAAAATGTTAAATGGAAATTTTTAATCAAGAAATTTAATTATTAATTATTACTAATTAAAAAATCTCGACATTGCATCGTTCGTCCGTCACTCTTCGTTTTCGACCGATAAAAAAAAGAAGGAAAAAAGACAAATATTTAAAATAATATCGAGAGGTCCTCGATAGAAAAAGTTTTCGATAGAAAATTTCATTCCAATTACGCCGCAATTAATTTCGTTTCCGGATCCTATTAAATACATCCTCGAACAGAGGAACAAAATCCTGATACGTTTCGATGTTCGAGTGTCAATGGGACGGTATAAAGGAGAGACAGCAGAGAGAGCTGTTAAAAATTTTCCCGTGATGCTCTTCTTCTTTGTCTGAATCCCTGAGAATCTTAACCCAACTCGATTCCAGACACGCGTGAGTCGTCGGTGCGACGAAGAACCGGAAATGAAGGCCGTTGCGAATTCACGTGGCGAACGTCACATTCTGTTGAGTAAATTTTATCGAATCCGCCGATCTTTTCGGTTTGGTGGAGAAAAGGAAAAATCGTGATATATATCACGATACGCTTGGAAAGTGGAAAGCGACAGTGACACGTGTTGTGTCGGATCAACGACCACGACTTGGCGTAAAGTATCTCCCCGTCTGATAAAAGGGAAGAATATTTCACGTGCGAATATCTTTTGAGGAAAGATTTCTTTAAATTATTTTGATATTAAGAAGTAAGATTTTTGAATGTCTAATTTGTTAACTATGCGAAGATCGATGGAATGAAGAGATCGAAGAGATACGTTACTCTTGCATGAATTTTTTAATGTATTATTGTTTTGAAATAAAACGAACAGTTTTATGAAAGAAACAGAATATAAATGATTAAAAAGTAAATCGAATGAGAATATAATAGAGATGAAGTTCAAGACAATTTAAGATCATTTTACATTTATTTCTTATTATTTCTATTACTCTAAGAATATTTAAACGAGTAATAAAAAATACTATTCAATTGATTTAAAAATATTAAAATCTATTTTTCTCTTTATTTTGAAATTCTATCCCTTTTAAACATACAACTAAACATATTTTGAACGGAGACCGTATATACATATACATGTATATATGTATATATATATAGAAATTAAATAAATCTGACAATTTGTTTGCAACGATCACCGAACGATACGAATAAACCGTACAACAATAGTTAATTTTCTGCATATAATTTTATTCTCCAACCTCGAAATTCAAATATAAAATACTATTCGAATTTATACAATGTAATCGGCCACGTTAAAATAGAAACCCGGAAAATGAACAATGCGTATTTGAACATGGGACGCGAGCACGTGCACGCGAATTAAAATTTACAAGCTGTCGGCCTGGATGCCGCGCAAAAATACAACTTTCTCATCCGTGAGTAAAATCATTAGCATTCCTCATAAAATTATGAACCTCGATTTTAAATTAACCCCCCCTCCCCCCCACGCATGCTACAACAATCTCCTAAAAAAAAAATTCCTTACCGACCATTCATTAATATTTTCCATTCCCTCTCGTTTTCTCTTGTGATTTTTTTCTTCTTCTTCTTCTTCTTCTTCTTCTTCTTCTTCTTCTCGTCCATGTTTCATTCTTATCAAAAGTCTAGGCAAATATCAACGAAATCGTTGCTCGTCGCGTATATAAATATTCTAAGATTAAAAAAATAAATATATTAGCTCTAACGCTAGCGTTCTCTTTAAATTTATAAATTCGTCGCGAACGTTCGCGGGATTCTCCCTTTTTTCTCTCTCTCTCTCTCCCTCTCTTTTCTTTTTTTCTTTTTTTCTTTTTTCTCCTAGGATACGATCGATTAAAAGCATTCCGGTGTCTTCCTCGCAAATTTTCTCGTGCTAAAATTTACTCGTTTCGCGAGTCAACCTAAAAAACACCGTGAAACGAAGCAGAAGAAAAATCGGGGCGCAAACTATATATCGAGAATAACCCTCTGGAACTAACATTATATAAGACGTTCGGAATAAAATTCACAAGAATTCGAAACTAGTTTTAAGGATCGGTACGGGAAATCCTGAAATAAAAATCGAAAAAAAAATAAATCCGTTCGCTACTAGATCGCGAGTGTCTGAGAACGAATTCGACGAACGAACAACATCGAGACGTTAATTTTCTAGTTCCATATCAATTATAATAATCACATCCATCCTTCACAGCCATTTAAAGATCTCGTGGCGACATTTCTTTTTCTTTTTTTTTTTTCCCTTTTTTTCTTTTTTTCCTTTCCACTCGTCGAGCTTGGATAGTTTCAACGGAGGAGAGCCAAGGAGAAGAGTTGAACAGAGTGGACTGTTCCCGATTTCTTCGTTCAATCGAGATCGGGAAGACCGCTGGTAGAGCTGAAACTATCCCTGGAATCCTTCTGGGTTCGCTCAAAATGGCCGGCCGGCGACGTGTCCTTCAAACGGTTCTCGAAATTCAGGAAATCTGAGTCGCACGGGCTACATGCCTGCATGAATCGTGGAAAAGATTCTCTGTTTCAGCGGTCTATTAATCGTAAGCGTACTCGTATTTCTTTACTTGGAGCAAGAAGCTGTCTGGCCCTCCATTCTCCGTGATCTGCCTGTCAAGACGCGGAGATGAGATCACCGTGTTGTCAGTGGGGTTGCAAAGACCTGGACCGTCCATCATCTGTAATGTAAAAAAAAATTTAATTTTCTCAAAACGATTTATAATTCTAATTCTAATTAGAAAGATATTGAACCGGAGAACTTGTCGATTCGATTTCGAGTTTGATAATCCTGGCAGAAGATCGAGTGAAGAAATCTAAATGAAAAGAAAAGGAAAATTCGATATCAAAATGTTCGAAACTTTCAACTTTCCAGACAAATTCCAGATTTTGATGGATATTATAAAAACCGAGGACGAAAGGACAATTGGCGAACGAGGCGAATCGAAGGTAATCGTGGGATCTCTTACGAGCTTAGTTTTCTCCTCGATGACTTCCACAACGTTGCCCTCCTCGGTGCTGGTGATAATGCCAGTTCCCAACTTCTTGCCCAGGATCTTCACTTCCTTCCTACACCCACCGGAAGTGTTCACTCCGCCGCTGTCGCACCCGTTCGTGTTCGAGGCGGTGTTCTTCAAAAACTGTTCGTAAGGGCTGAGTAACTTTATATCCTGATACTGCGAAGTCATGATCTCTTGGCCGTGGTTCTTCGGACCCAGGATCTTCACCTCGTTCAGACCGGGGAACAATTTCGATGGCGGTAGACAATTTGTCTTACTGCCAAGGACCTGTGAAATTCAAAAGTATGGAAATCATGGTTAAGTCTTTATCTATTCGTTAAGATAAACGTTATATATACGTTACATATTGTAATTAGACAAGTTTAAAAAAATATTAAACATCCAATATATACGATTTTTACTTTATTCGAAGTTCCTGATCCGAGTATCTTCATATCCGATTGATTGATGGGTATCAGGCCAGTGTCTGGTTCAGGATCGTCAAAAACGGAAGGTAATTTTATCTTGGACTCGTACACGGAATGATGATCGTCCATCGTCGAACTACCTAGAATATTGAGATCTTCGGCTAAGCTGGTGTTGCTCTTCAGATACGGGAGCGTATCGTTCAAAATCGACAAGGGTGGGTGATTTTTCATTAACAGGGACGATATCGAGGGCTGAGATGTGGTCGACAGCGTCGAAATATCGCTTCTGTGGCTGAGGATGTTCGTCAACTCTTGTTGACTCGAAGGCACTCCTATGGCTGCGAAAAAAAATTCAAACAAAGGGAAGAATAATCTTGTCGCAAAGTTGAAAACAGGCAAAAGATTAAGAAAAAAAGGAGATTTGAAGAAGAATTTGGACAAAACTCACCCTCGTCCTCGTGGTCGTTGACGGTTACGCCGCCATCGATGGACAAAGGTTTCGGACCCAAAATCAGATCGTCGATCTTTGATTGCGAGAGGAAGCTAATGCCATCCACGAAACGGTCGTCGAGGCTTTTGCTGTCCAATATCCGGATATCCTTGTCCTCCAGGATCTCAATGCCGTCCATCGGCATAGATTTCTGCGTCGATGCGGAATCGAGCACCATGATCTGATTATCGGAATCCCCGATAATAACTTCCCCGTTGCCGCGCATATTCACAACATTGATCGCATCCGCTTCCTCACCCTCAAGAATGGTCACGTCGTGTGAATTCTGTGCCATCAGATCGCGAGCCTCGCTGTTCGTCATCACCTGTCATCATCGCGAGAAATAATAATTAATAAACGGAGCCGGGATACAATTTCAAACCCCATGTAATTTGTTTCTTCCGTTGAAAACCTCGACATTACACAATTCAACGCTTTGAAATTATTAATGATCACAAAAATTCTTCATCGAATTTTTTCAACGATTCTTCATTCCTACCATCATGTTTAACATTAAGATTTTTGCGAAATAAATATTTTTATACGATTTTTACACGATTGAAAAGCTTGAATAGAGTTTCGTTTCTTTCTTCGAATTGATAATTCTATTTTGAATGTTTCTTGTGACTTTTTGTATGCACGCAATAGATTTTTATGCACTGTGCCGCTATCAAGATTTGTATCTATAAATTAAATCGTATTAAATTTTCATTCTTCAAAAAAATTATAAACTTAAAATACTCTTTAACATTCAAATATTCCACAACCATACTTGAAAACTCTTTTAAGTGGAAAATTTCGTATTCGATCATTAAAATTATCTACATTAAAATACACATGAAGAAAGAGTAAAATAATCGATAAATCGTGGGCCGATGTATAAAAATCTTTCACGTTTCACGAGAAACTCGATTTCATTATATATATAGAAGTGTATACATATACATATATATATATATGATAAAATCTGAAAAATCTTCGGTATCGATGATGAATGATTCATCACCTCGTAACGACCGTCCTCTGTCGCGCGCACGAACTGTATTCCACCCTGGGCGGCCAGTTCCAACAGCTCGTTGCAATCCTCCATCGCCGAGGACACAACAGGGCCATTCTGGCGATCTGGCTCGTTTCTGGCCGGCTCGGTGTACGTGAACTGAGAATCCAATGCCGTGACCAAGCTCTCTGTCGACAATGCACCAAATAAACGCCATATCGTTGCCGATACTTTGAAAAACATCGCTGCTTTAACGAGCCAATTATAGGCAACAGCGCGTTAGAAAATCCTACTTTTCCAAAACGTATCGCGAATGGAATCGTTCGGCTAACGCCTCGAAACAATTACCATTGCATTCTTTTTTTTTTTTTAACTTTCTATTCTACAATCGAGATTACTTAGAAGAAAGTAAAACGATATATCTTTAGAAATAAAAAGTGATATTCCTCTAATCGGAACAATTGTAAAAATTTTAATGTAAAAAGTTTTTCGTTCGAACTGTAATAAATAGCGTGATAAATTTGTTTGTTTACCGTGTTCGTTCTCAGGGCCAGGCGGTTCGACAATGAAATTCATTTTTCCATCAGAGTCAATGCTCTGGATAACCGTGGCTACCACTGGTACCTTCACTTGTACCGCTTTAATCCTGTCGGGATCAGCGGTAATCGTCGGACTTAGGCTCATCTTGCCCGCCATGCGTAAATCTTCAGCAGTGGCAGGTGTCAAGATCTAAAAATTCATGAGTAGAAAGACAAAAATAAATAGGAATGAAAAAGTAATTCGTAAAATTCGTTTTCCAAAAATTGGAAAATTCATTACATTTTTATGAGTCCCAGTTGGAGAGACTTTCACCAGGACAGGAATTCCTTTGGCTGGTTTGAACAAAGCGAATGGCGTTTGTCCCTCGATCAATGCCATTTCCATCGCCTTCGTGTCGATTTTATCTATCACCACCGATTCCATTACATCTGACTGTTAAGTAAAAAATATTTTAAAACGAATTTATTATATATATATATATATATTTGACATATCGTGCAACTTGTAATTCTTGTTACTTAATTGAATTACTAACACACATCAAAGGATCCTTGTCCCTGACTTCGATAGTTTGATTTCGATCTCCGTTGGGCAGCTGCACGATCCTCACATTCTTGCTGAAATTTCATTTTCAATTGTTTCAATGGATTAGAAAATAGAAAAATTTCAAACGTTCACACCGTGTGTAGTGTATAGTACAATACCGATCCGCTGGCTTAAACAATCCAGATAATTATTGAACAATTAGTATTTCGTTAATTTCATTAAACCGTGATGCAAAAGCCTTGTTCAAGTTAGTTAAGATAGGTGGGTTCAAGAAACTTTGCTAATCCGAACGAGGCTCCAATCCTATCCATTATATAAGACCATCGGGTTTCGAACCACCATCTCTACTACTCAAATTGGCACCAAGAAGTCTATTGCTTATTCAAGTGTAAGAAAAAGTAATAAAAATTCCAATCAGGGATCCAATACTATAAGATAAAAAAAGAAGGGAAATAGTAGAAGACTGGAAGAAAGGGAAGATCGATTTACGAAGAAGGAAGAACAAAGAAAAGGAAGAAGGTCGGAGGAAAGAAGCATCGGGCATTCAGGTTGCATTCATTGGGCGCAAAATAGAAAATGGACGGGTTGCCGTCTATCTAGGGACGTATTAAGAATCGCTCGATCCCGTCGCGACGTCTACCTACTTTCTTATGACGTTCGGATCGTTGATTCCGGTCTGCACACCGGCCGGATGTCGATACTTTATCCCATGCTTGTACTCTTCGTGCGATCTCAAAGAGAATCGGCGCGGGAACTCTTTGCCGCAGATTCCGCACACGTGCTGCATTTTCTCCGCGTGTGCATGAGCTTTGACCTTGTGGCAGACCAAATTCGACATTTGATTGAACCCTTTGCCACAAAGCTCGCATTTGTACGGCCTCTCGTTCGTGTGGGTAAACACGTGGTTCCTCAAATTGCCTGACAACGGAACGGTATTTAACTGTTGCCGGTTACATTACCTGCGTGCAAAGCCTACTTACTCTTTGTACAAGCTGTTTCAGAATTGTTATTCTTGTTGTTGAGTTTAATCGATCGATCGGGAAAAGTTGCATGATTTGATTCGAATGATTCGGACAACGGATTGATAGATAATTTATTAAATTATTCTCGTCTCTTCGATTCCATCAAAATTGTTCGTATTCTGAATATAATTCTGAAGAAACTCGTACATTCGAAGCGATAACTAAGATTGATAATTACCTTTTTGATGAAATCCTTTCCCACAAACCTGACACTTATGTGGTTTGTGTTCCGAATGGGTTTTCCGGTGTGAAATCAGTGTAGACACTCTGGAAAAAATATCATTAATTAAATAAACGAGGATATCATGAACCGCATAAATGGAAAAATCAAGTTTAAATTAAAATTTAAATTTATCGGAGTATAATTTTTCAATTTACATAGATACGGGAGTATACATAATCCCGCGGGATTTCTTAATCGAATCAATTGTCCGTTCGCAAAAAAGTTTTGTATAATCCGTTCGCAATCGAAACTGTTTCAATTAAAATCATCGCTACATCATATCCGGGGAGGGGGGGCCCATTTAAAAAGCATTGCTCCACGAAGATTAATTTATAAAAAGACCGACGCTCGTTAAAATTTTCTTTCCGTTCTCGCGCACAATCGCGCAATTTCCACGCGATTCAAAACGCTAATGATGCTCGCACGCGCCTCATCACGTGTCATCATTTTTCTCCCCTGCTAAAAATTGTAGTCTCGATTTCTATATGAAACGAAGTAGCTCGTTAAAAAAAGAAAGAAAAGAAAAGAAAAAAACGTTTCAAACGAAAACTTGAAATCGCGCTAATAGAGAAAGAGAAGAAAGTAAAATATTGATAAATATTAAGTGGGGAAAGAAAGGAAGAAAGAAAGTTTTGTATCATAGAATGATTTTGGTAGTACCTGTTGAAAGTTTTCTTACAAAATTCACAAACGTATGGCCTGGCGTCGCTGTGTATCGCCTTGTGCTGGCTCAGAGTCGACAACTGCCGGAAAGCTTTGCCGCAAGCCTCGCATTTAAAGTTTCTCTCGTCGGTGTGCGTTGGCAAATGCCTCATCAACGTGTACTGATGCCGGAACTCCTTCGAACCTGGATCGTCAATGTCAAACTTTCAACCGATTCTCGCAACTTTCACATGGTTTTTTTTTTCAAATCTTCCCTTTCTAGTTTCTTTTTTTTATCTTCTGAATTTTTAAGAATAAACGAATTGTTTGTTTTTAAATTTTGGAACGTTGGAACCTTCGCACTTTTGAATCTTTAAAATTTGGAAAAATTGTTGAAAATTTTCAAAATGTAATGAATTACTAACAAATTCCGCATTCCCAGATTTTCAACGTCTTTCCATCTCGTTTCAAATATTTCACGAAATGAAGTTTCGATCTTGGATCATCTTTATCGATCAGTCGAGTGGAAGACGATGAAGGTCCTTCGACAACTGGATGCGAGTACACCATAACGTTGTCGTTGGACGAATTAACATTTTGATCGAGAATCTGTAAAAAGAATATACATTTTTCAACTATCTTGTAATCTGGTAAAAAAAAAAAAGAAAGGAAGAGGGAGGAAAAAACGAGAAAGAAAGAAAGAAAAAAAGAAAGAAAGAAAGAAAGAAAGAAAGAAAGAAGAAAGAGTAATTTTTAATTTTTTACTTTATATTTGAAAGCATCTTTCCCGAGAAACTTTGTCACAGCACCGTCAATGTTAATTACTTCAGAATCTATAGCCACATTTAGGTTCATGCAATCACCCTGGAAACAAATTAAACCGAACCTTTGTACGAAATATTTATGATGTAGAAAATTGCATGCGCATACGCATGTGACACGTTATTAATAATTACAGTTAATAAAGGAAAGTTAATTGTCAATTCACCATTCATAATTACCTGAATTAATTGATGATCATTTGTGGACGGCAAACTCGGTACGACGGTGACATCGTTCCTCCCTTCAGAACCTGCAGTTTCCTCTTTCACGTAAACTTCATAAACGCTAAAATAAAACGTCAAATATTTATTCCAATTTTTATTATTAGCAAAACAAAATTTCTAATAATAAAATATAATACTTTCTTCTGTATCGAAGAAAACGTGTTTAATTTTAATTCTATTTTCTCCCTTTTTTTTTTTTCTTTTTACATCTTTACAAACGAATCCAAAATCTTGATTACGCCAATTGTAAGATTCATACCAATTGTTTAAACTCACCTGATGACTTCATCCGGGATAGGACGAGTGAATTGCACCTGCGAATCCTCGTACTGGGTCTCCCCTAAAAAGTTGAATAATACCGTTTTCATGAAGATATCTTTGAAAGTGAATAATCCACTTATCCTTTTACTTATCCTTTCACGTTAAAATTATACATCGATATCGATTATTTAATTAATTAATTTTGATTATCGTGAGGAAGATTAACGTTTCAAGTTTCGCGCATCAATATGAAATGGAAACAGATTATGCTTATGTCATTATGATTATTTTTCAAACAATTCTACTGGAATTGGAAGATCATTGAACAGCTAATATTTTAGAAATGGTATCGTTTCTCCGTTGAAAGTTCTTGAGAATCGAGGATTAAGAAGAAGAATCGTGCATATGTTTTTTAGTAGAAAAACTTTTAAGATTCTTTCTCCGAGAAAAAGGAGCACGATATTCACGGTACTCTAATACCTCTCGTGACAAAATAATTCTTTTCTCCCTCTCTCTTCATTTTTTTCTCCTCTTTTTTATCCCTATTTTTTTTAACTTTATTTTCTTTCTTTTCCTTCTTTTTTTTTTTTTTTTTTTTTAATTTAGTAAAGAATTGCCTGCTGCAACTGCTGTTACTTTACCGTTTTCTGTATGCTCTTTGTGAAATTAGATCGTGTCCAACTAAAAGAATTTATAATAGCTACGGATGAATAAATCGTGTTACTTATGTTATATTGACTAGAAGCTTGAGAGTTTCAAGGCATATTTTTCTTTTTGGATTTCGATGAAATCACGATAGCTCCACCACCAGTTGCAACAAAGATTGATCGATATTCGAATTTTCTTTCCTATAAAAACCTTTCTTTGATAACTCGACGATAGTTAAAAATAACGAGTTTCGGCGAAGAGAATGATCTTATTTAAAATGCGATACGAATTTTTTCATCATTTCTATCCATTATCCATTATCATATATATTTTTTATTATATATATTCATTTAACATTTTTTTTTAATAATCAACGAACAATTTCAAAACTTACGAGCATTTATTAAAAAAGAATAATTCTACGAATAATAAAATAATAATAAATGTTTTTTCCATTCTCATCATCATTGATCGTATCGTATTATTCATCTTTCCATTCGATACTATTATCGAAGAAAAAATTCATTGATTTAAGTTGATGACAAACGAATAATTCCAATTTAGAAATATTCCGTCAAAACTCCGAATCGCGAGAATTATCGCGACAGCAGAGATTGAAAACCGGTTTTCATTGTACGAATATGAAATGTTATTCCAACGGAATGATGATCCGCCGGTTGAGTGACACTGATTTAAATGGAACTAGCGATACAGGTGCCTTTTGAAACAATGTAACGCTTTCGTCGAACGTTCCGTCCACCAGAGCCTGAGACAATGTTGCTTCCGACCGCACCAATATTCCACGATACATCACCCGTACGACTCGCTCGTTCCACTTCTATCTGTCTTCTATCGTAAACCTATACACTATGTACGATATATATTCGAGAGAGAGAGAGAGAGAGAGAGAGAGAGAGAAAGAGAGAGAGGAATAAATCGAATCATTAACAAATTGTAAATAATAAATAATAAATTGTTAACGAATTGCAATAACTCGTAAAATTCTGAAACAAGGGTCCACGTATATGTTTGTAAGTGGAAATGAGGAAAAATTATTGGAGCTGGAAAATATTTTGAAACAAAAATGAAAGAAAATGAAAGAAAACGAGGAAGATACGTACAATACGTATCCTTTCGCGAAATAATCGCGACAATCAAATTTCTATCTCGTTCTCCCCTTAACCGTTCGAGCCTTTTACAGTTGAAAAAAGAAAAAAGGAAAGAAAAAAAGAAAAAAAACCCCCACGGAATAATAATCCCAATAATTCGAATTTCTATTTGAAATATTGCTCGCTTGTGTTTAACATTTGCGATTAAATAAAAAAAAAAAAAAACTATCCTGGAAAAAATTAATCCCATACGTACATACGTACACAGTTGAAGCTGCCCACACGTAAAATGTTCGCGTGAAAATTGGAAAAAGAATTCTGGGACACAAGTTCGGAGCGACGATCGAAGGATTAAATCTGCCAACACCCACGACACCCTCCACCATTTTCTCAACACGTAAAATAAATTATACGTACGTATATTCGAGGCGGCGCACGATCACTCCTGTCAACTCCTGTTTCCAGATGCAAAGGGAACCGAAACCGATCCCTCCCGATCCCCCAGTATACAAGCGTATGCAAGAGTATACAGTTAAAAGATCGCGTAAAAAATTCACAATCCTTTCCTCGTCGGGCATCGCGAAGAAAAACGGCCGCGATTACGCGAGCAGACGCGTAACGAAGGCGAAAAAAGGAGGCGGAGGGCCATCGGCCATTAAGGAGGCGAGGCTTTGTTCCCGACAACGAGGAGAAGAGAAAAGACTGTCAAAAAGCGGAGGGATCGGCAGAAGTCCGACATCCACGGTCCTCGCCTTTTTTTTTCCGGTGGCTGGTGGCAAATAAACGAAAGCCGCCATTATCACAGCTCATTTTTCACGGGACGGACAGGCGACAGATCGCGACCGGTCGATATCGGCCGTTATTTAAGAGGACGGGAACGCGATCGAATCCATCGAGTTGGAGAGAAATCGGAGAGGAAGCAAAGGAGTAGGACGAGGATAAAGGAAATGTACGGAGGAAGGAGGGATCGGCTCGATTCCCCATGCTTTTCTCGTGCGGTTTACTCACAGTTGTATCCTTGAAGCAGGTTATTCTGGGACATTTCTCAGCATCCGAGCGTGTCACCTTCGAAACCGAGCCACTTTCCACACGTGGACGTCGTCTCGCAGCCTGATTCGCATCGATCGCTAACGAGGAATCGTTGCCCACGATCCCGAATCGGTTCGCCCATATCGCCGCCAAACGGGCAACTTTGGAAACGTTGCTGGCCAATGGCGTAATCCTTCCCTCTATTAGTTCTTTAAATTTAACCTTCGACATGGCGCATTTCGTGCCAATTTTTTTCCCCTTTCTTTTCCTTTCCCTTTTTTCCAGATTCGGATCCAAGTATCGACATGGAAAATGTTTCGCCGCGTTTTCTTAAGGATTTTCAAAATTGTTAGTTTTAGATGGTAGAGATAAAGTTGATTGGTAATATTGATTGGGGGAAATGAGTGGTGAATTTTTTCTCCTCCGTCCTTTTTTTGTTTTTGTTTCTTTTTATTGACACTAGTGGGAAGAGGTATTTTACGTTGAATTATTATCGGTATAAGAAATCGAGCATTTATTTGTTTGGAAATACGAGATGAGAAAGATTTCACTTTTTAACGATCGGTTCGTTCGATTATTTCGAGGATCGATAAGATAATGTGTTTACTTTTCGTTCGTCGACGATATCGAGGTGATATTATCAACAAAATTTTACAAGTTATCAGTTTGTAAAAACGGAAATAAGATTGATCATTGAAGCGAGTAAAGATTTATAAATGAATTTTACAAATATACAGATCAATTGATTGTCTCGTTCCAAAAGTAATATTGTAAAATTGTGTGATAATTGTGCGCGCACGATTCTCTAACCTACAATTTTCTCTCAATCTTCAATCATACTCGTGCCACGATACGTCGAATAAATTGAAACGAAAATAAAATAAAATTCTTTTCAATATTATAGATCGTACCAATACAAAAATACATTTCTCTTTCCATTATAACATTTCTCTTTCCATTATATTCAAACACTTTGATCAAATGTGTATTAAAAAACTTTTTGCTCTAATAATAAATAAAAAACATAAAACCATTATTAATCATAATAATTCATATTCCTCTCGACTTATAATTTGCCTTTCGATCCCCAATTCCCATCCAACCATAATTCAAATAAATCAAAGAAATGAAAATGATAGAAAATCATGTCATAAGACACTGACTTGACTAAAAAAAAAAAAAAAATTCCTCTTCATCGAATAAACAATTCCAAATCTTTCTATGCTCGTTCCTTGCAACAAAAACACTCACGTTCAACATTAAAATAGTTCGATTTCTCGTCGATTCGACTCGAATCGAATTCAGGTCGAAGGAAATGCGCGTCGCATTAATATTCCAAGAAACATCTAAATTCTAGCTCGATCGGTCCAGAAGAGGAACCATCTTCCATAATCGAAGTCGCCGGAATTACTCGGCCCTCCCACCTTCCATCGTCACTGTTTCCGAATTCCGGTCAGGTAGATCCGCATCGGCGTTCTCCACCTTTCCGCCATGGTCCGCGGCACACTTGCCTCCTTCAATTATCACTCGCTACTTCTTGTTACCCGTTGTTTTAAGTTGCCTTCGACCCTTTCTCTCCCCGCTATTCACAGGTCGGTCGAGAGACATGCCATCGGTTTCCAACCCTTTTCTCTCTTTGCCGCGCTAATAACGCGGTAACAGAGCTTCGTCACCGTCGGGGATATCGTTCGTTCGAAGACGTTTAAAATAGATGGCCGAGAGATAAAATGGGAGAAGAAGGGGGGAGGGGGATCGGGGCGAGTTCGAATTGAGATTTTTCAATTCGCTTGGCGGCGAATATTTTTTTTAATATTTTATTTTTCGACAAAGATTTTTAATCTCGAGTCGAAGTTAATTTCCATGATGAGAGAGTTCTCTCTCTCTCTCTTTTTTCTTTTTTTTTTGAAAAAAAGAAAATTAACACGTGCGTTGGAACTACGGTACTAGGTGGAATTTTTTAACAAGGGAAATTGTAAAATTGATGGGTAAAAGGGATGATTATTAAGAGCGGTAAGGGGGATAAAGTTATCTTTTACAGGGAAGGGAGGTAACGTAAAACGTAATATTACGAAAGATTAAATTAAAGTAAATTACAAAGAGTTGCGAGATTAGAATTTTTATAATAAAATTAAACTTATATGGATATTCGCGTATAAAAGAATTCTTACTCGTAAAATGATTAAGGGATATAGTCGTGCCACGAAATCGAATTAAAAATTGTACAAAAAAGATCGGCAAA
Organism: Apis cerana; assembly: GCF_029169275.1. Lineage (NCBI taxonomy): Eukaryota > Metazoa > Arthropoda > Insecta > Hymenoptera > Apidae > Apis > Apis cerana. The sequence goes on along the minus strand of NC_083862.1, from coordinate 10,375,463 downwards.
CGAGGATAGCAATGCTATAATATTCCGAGTAAAATAAGGTTATGATTAAAGTAACAACGTGGAAAGCTTCGCCAAGCTTGGAAACACGTCATTCTTTTCCAAAACTTTATCCGCCGAATAATCCACCGTAGCCGTGCGCTGCTCAACAACCAATTATCCTTCCAACTTTCCCCACTTCCGGCCTGACAATTGACAGCGACTGGATGCAAATTAAATACAGCAAGTTTGGCTAAAGCCCGAATGGATTTTCTCATATCACGAATTAACAATATCAACCGGGAGTTTTCAGCCAGAGTTCTCCCACATTGAATTCCTGCCGGATTATTTTCTCCAAGGAATATCCGATTCGCTTCATCAACGACTCCTTAACTTGTGCGTGTTGGTTGAATAGGGGATAAGAGTGAAAGAGAGAAAAAGGGTGCGAGAGAGGAAGATGGTCGGACCATTCGGATGAAATGTTTTCTCGAACTGGAAGCGAGAATGGAGGTGCGAGGAGAATCTGCGAGGAAGAGCTCGCGAGACGAAAGGACGACAATTCGATTTTGCAACCCAGATAAAGAAAGCTTTCTTCCTCGTTATAGGTTGCCCGGTTGGGGTTCGAAGCTGGCTTCCTTCTCCCTAAAACCGAGAGGAGAAGAGCGAAAGAGGGTTGGAAAGAATTTCGCTGAAACGAGCCGGCAATGCTTTCCCCGTAGTAACCTTTACACAATGAACGACGCCTAATCGAATTTCTTGGCCTGAGAAAAAACTCCTCCTCTCTCTCTGCTGTGAAAATTCGGAAGAAAAGATGAACACCCGAGGAAAAGGAAGAAGGTGTTAAATCGAATTCGTAATTCGTCGATTATACAAAAAAAAGAATATTCGACTGGATTTTAAAGTTAATTGGATTCCGCTTAATATCATATCACAACAGACGAGATAAAGAATGTTTTGCGCGCGAATGAAGAGAAAAAGATTCGATCGATTCGATTAATTCTCGTCGATTCTCCGAGGGTAATAATTGAAAAAGATCCCGAGCCCTTCGCTTCGAAAGTGAAGTGATTTCGATGCATCGATATTCCTTGCGTTGCGTTTTTTGTAACTATGCTTGTTTTTACTGGAAACACGAATCGTGCAGCGATGCAAGAGTGCTTTGATAGAATTGGCCGTGATTCCAATCACGAACGATTTTCAGCCAATACTAACTGCCATCACGTTCACCAGTAGAATCGTTGCAGTTTTTCCATCATTTTCCTTCCTTTCCTTTCTTTTTTTTTTTTATTTTATTAAATCACCTCCTCGACCAATCCTGGAACGTATCTACCTAAGAGAATTTTTATCTATATCCATTAATCGAATCATCGTAGATGAAACAGAAAATTGAAACTTTAAGGAGGAAAAGAGTCTCGTCAAAATATACCTCACGTTTATTATTTACAGATTTTCATCCTTCGATTAGTTATCCATCGAATCCAATAAATGTGTATTTGCACTCAACAACACTAATAATTTGCGACGGAATAAAATTTCTTATAAAATAATTCGCAAAAGGAACATCGAACGAAATTCGATCAACGCCTATTTCCACAATTATCCATTCTCGACACCGAGAAAAAGTCGTGGTAACAATCTTCGCGATTCGAACCAACTCGAATAAACTCTGATTGGCGGGTCGGTTCGCCGCGTAAAGCCGGGCAAGGAAATCGATTTCCACATGGACAAAGTATTATTATTATTACGAGGGCATCTTGGTTGCCTCGTGAGGAGATGGAGAGGAAACTTTCCTCTCCGTCCACCAAATGTTTGGGGAAAATCAATTTTGCCCCGGCTATCATGCTTATCGGCCGAAGGCCCGGAAACGACGTCAAAGGGGGTCAAAGAAAGTCCGGCGGGACGTTCCGAGTGGCGATGGGCCACTCGCTCGACCCAAAAACAAAGCCTCGTAACTCGATAGAGACATCCCACCGACACCGTGGAAACTCGACGTGACGGCGGAAGCACGAGTCGATCCTCCTCCGTTTCCGCTCGTCACCCGAACAAGGACGATTCAAGGATAAGGGACAAGGACGGCGCAAGCTCCCCCCAACTGTCCAACTGTCCAACTGGGCATTTTCCTTGTCGGCCGTGCTCCCCGATGCTCCCCTATATCTTGAATAATATCTCCGACCGGTGGATACCGACGGGCACGTCTGCCGAGTCTTGACAAATACCACCGCCACCCCCGTACCTTTCGAGTTTACCTTGCAGGAACGTGCCGCGCATATTTCGATCGGAACGCGGAAGGGAATCGTCCCTGCGACGGCAATACATTCCCTCCCGGATGATAGAAAATTATTCGGCCACCGATGCCCGCATACCGATTTCGTTAGGGGCGTTGTTGAACGCTACCGATCATGGAGCAAGGGGTGGTCAACGGGGGTTTGTTCTTTCGAGAAGGAGGGTGAGGATGATGATCGAAGTTTGAAATGAATTTGTTTGATCGAGAAACTTGAAATACGAGGGGACGATGACTCGGTGTTAATCTTGATTTCAAACAAATTCTTCCATTCTTTGCTATTTTCTGCGTCCAATGATTGTTGCAACGAGTATTGCGATCCGATCGAATTCTTCGGATGGAAAATGAATTCGGACAGTTTGAAATTCTATCGGAAGGGAATCAAAGATGTTAGGAAATTGTAGGAAAAGAATGGTAGGATTATTATAAAATGAGCGTTGAAATTAAATAAAAAGTGAACGAATATATATGTAAAAGGGGAGAAAAGTAGTAAAAATCATCGATAATTAACTTTTGATAGGCTGCGAAGTTATGAATGAGAGTTTTTTGCTTTGCGTCTTTTGAATTTGATATTTGATATTATTCGTGGAAATACAGAATTCGATGAATTTTGGGATAGGCGAACTTTCGAATTTTTGGAATTTTGAAATTATAGAAGAAAGGAATATTACTTATGGTTTTCCAAAGAAACTTTTCCTAATTAAAAAAATTTAATCGAAAAGTTGAATAATATAAGTGAATTTTGATTATAAGATTTATAATTTCCTATATTTCGATTAAACGAGAGAGAACATCAGAAACACATAATTTTTGTTCTCCCGCAAGGAAAGAGTTTTAGATACTCCGAAGTGTATCTCGATTTCTTCATCGGAAAAGTGGCAAACGTCAATCCGGCCGTGAGAAGTGGCAGCATTTCTTACCTATCTGAATTGCAAATTTCATCTTCTTAATAGCACCGTGGATTGAAATGCGGAGTTGAACGTTCAGATGGCTGTAAGACACTCGCCTCGATAAATCTAGCGAAATAAGTTCAACAACGTTCGGTTCAACAAACGTCTCATTTTTGCATAAGAATTGTCATCAGACTACAGATATTTAAAAATATGCTAAAAAATAAAACGATCAACATGACATTTAAAGAACGAAAATCATTGTTTAAATTCTATTTTTATAATTGTGTAAACATCGATGATCTTATTTTCATTATCGTATATACAATCATATATATATATAGAAAAAAATAAACTAATGTACGTGTTTAATTATTTTATATCGTAAACATATTATATATTTATCATCATTAACTTTCAAGAAAAATTTCCAAGCTTTCGTTCTTTAAATTTGCCTCGCAGTTAAAGTACGAGCAAATCGAATATCGACTATCTACAGTTCCGCATCTACGAAGTCGATGGTGGAGAAAAAAGAAGGGAGAGAGCCTGCACACGAAGTAATTACGTAAAATTTATTACGAAGACTCTATTACGCCACTTCGTCGTATCTAATAATCGTTAGATGGAATATATTGTCTCCTTGCAATTGATTAACTTGGATTAAATTATGATTCTGGATATATTTTTCAAAAGGAGAGAGGAGGGGACTTAACGAAATTTTCTAATTATAAAATGTCTGTTTATTTTAAAATAAACAGTAGTTAGAAATCTAATTTCGATAAGAAAGTTCGTTTCAAAGTGTTTACGTTGAATTCGATCGATTACATCGAATACAATCGATTTATATAGACATTTGTAAACGATAGGAGGATGAGAGAGATAAAGTTATCTCCTTCGTTTAATTCTTAGAACTGTTTTCATTGAGCAAGCATCCGTGCTATCTGTGTATCATTTATCATCGATATCATCCGTTACCGATTACTCATCAGAATCGAAAAGTTAAATTTTTATAGTTTTTTAACTTACAATTATAAAATTGTCATTATCGAATTATTGAACTTTTTGCAATAAAAATGATACCGAACACGACTATGTTTAATTAAATAAATTCCAACAAATAATACTACGTATATGTAAAATTTATAATTATAATATAAATGTAAATGTACGTTTCACTCTTCTTCCTTCTCCAATAATAAATTTTTCGTCCAAACTCATTTTCTTGGATCAATCTGAAACTTAGATCTTCTTAAAGACGCGAACAATTATTCTAATTTATCAAACTTTTATCTCCAACTATTAAATAACTCTATCTCGAAAGATTACACGTATATTTACAGACTTTTCTCTTCGATAAGAATTCTTAAAACTATCTAAATCAAATCAAACACGTAATTTCAACGATTCAAAATGAATTTCTTATACTCGGCTCATGCAAAGAACTTCATGCATCCTTCGAGGCGAATTCATTTTGCTAATGGAGTGTGACACGTGTGATTTCATTTTCATTTATTAATTTCGTTAATGGCATAATCTCCAGTTTATAACCGATTGCTGGAGACAGGCCGCGCGCAGCATCTCGAATCAATTTTCCAAGAACACGGTCGCGCGTTATCCTCCTTTAGAAAAAAAAAAAATTAATTTTCTTAATGCAACACTATCCGCGAAATGAGGTGAGCGTTGAGATTGCGAAATAATTAGTGTTTTTCACGCTTGTCCGCTGTTTAAGAATTTATCAGGGAATCAGAGAATGTATATTTGGCGGAAGTCGATTCTTGACCACCCTTAAAATATTCCGATCCTCTTTTGGAAATCCAACCAGTTTTCTGTGCTACGCGACAGAATCTTTGCTTGCTGCATGAAAAACGAGATAATTAGATCGTTTTAATAAGATTTGCTCATTACTTATTCTCTTCAATTAACGTTAAGATTTTTCGAGCGGCAATTCCGCAAATCCAAGAATTTTGAATACAATATAAAATTTTCGGAAAAATCTAGAAATACTTTTGTTAAATACCCACAATCATCACGGCGAAAATTTCCTCAAAATTCACATCGTCACAATCTTGACATCTCCATTTTACAGAACAACAAAATCCCTTGACGAATTTTATTACTCGAAAGCGGATATCAAACGGCTCGTAAAGGGTCAGAAAACGAGTTAATTAATGGCGGGACAAGGGAGCAGATGCTCGAACGATGCTGTGTCGGTTGCACGGGATTCGGCCCGTAAGTTTCGGCTTAATTTCGGCCGGATTTCTAAGACCTTCCCTCTCTCTCTCTCTCTCTCTTTTTTTATAGCCCTCCACTAAACCCTCGTGCACACGATGAAACGACAGAGGGTGGAACCGTGTACAATCGAGTGGTGAGGGAGGAAAAAGTGGAAGAGAAAGAGAGGGAAAGAAAAAGAGAAGGGAGAAGAAGTGGGAAACAGCCAAGTCGAGCGAGATTGCCTGCTTTCTAATTTACAACTAGGCAGGGCCTGGCCTTAACAATTTACGTTGTTTCTTACATGGTCGCATCCACCACCTCCCGAACGAACGAACAGGTTGGAGCAGACGTAACCGGCGTCAGGAAGAATAGTATCGAAGGGAGTGAACACTTTTATCCATACTTTTCTCGCTTTTTCCGTTCACCTCTCTCGAGTTCGAAGGGGGAAGAATTACTACCTCGTTAACGGGACGATTGATTCTGATTATAGTTGGGCGTCCTCGATTCCCGACACCGGCAGATATTGGCTCCAGTGAAATCATGTAATCTTCTTTTCTCTTCGCAGCCCATTCAACAAATCCTTCTACATTGGTACCCTCTCTCTCTCTCTCTCTCTCTCTCGTTCTCTGTTTCCCTTTGTACTCTCTACACTTTTTCTTTTTTTTTTTTAATGAAGTTTAATTATCGTTCATTGATTGAGCGGAAAACTTTTATTATACGCGTAACTGGATTCCCTTTTTTACATGGTGGATGTATATCGTGGATAAGATGGTGCAAAATAGAGAGGATAATAATGATTGCGTTGAAATAATTCTACATTTCTAATTCTATGTTAATTGTACGTGTGAAAGAAAGGAAAAGAAAAGAAGAGAAGAAAATAAAAAATTTTGTTAAACGTTTGAGGAGATAATGAATGCATCCAGTGACCTATATTTTTTCTGAAGACCTCTGGTTTTTCCAGGAATCGTATTTGTCTCAAGTTTGGGATAGATCGATTAGACGAGATGCGAGAGATTCGAATAATGATGATGAGAAGTGGAGACAGTGAACGATTGAAAATTAGCTCTTTCTTTGAGCGATATCTCGAGAACCGGAAGTCGTATCGAGATCAACGAAGAAATATTTTAAAGAGCAAAATTTTGCGCTTCCAACGATCCTTCATTCACCTGAAATCATTGTCTTCGAAGTTGTAAAAGTTCGAAAGTTTTTCCCAATTTTAATCGAGTTTTAAGCTCAATCCAGTTTTCCAGAACCGGTTTTTCCAGAACGAAAAACAAAATTTTATTCTACGATTGAACGGTAGAAGGAGAAATATCGCATTGTTTAAACAATTTCATCCAAGTTTTAATATTTTAAACGGAGAAACAAAGTTTACAGGATTAAACTGTATTTTCATTACATAGAAAATAAGGTGGGGAAAATAATTGTTTGTCATCGGGAAGCGGAAGAGCGACAGCTTACCGACCGGGCGAATTCTGTATTAAACGAAACGGCGCATTGTGATGAATTCGATTAAAACTTTGTTAATAGAGACCTTTGCTCACTTACGCGGAACAGGTGGAGGAAGGTGGAGATGAAGAGGGGGAGGAGAGATGGAAGGGAATGGAGGGGGGGAGAGAGAAGTTTAAACAGTCACTGTGCGTAAACAGCAACGAAAGTTAGATATGAAAACCGCAAACTTGCTTAGGAGTCTAATCTAGTCAGTCGAGTTTCATAAATTTTAAAAGTCAAACACGTTTCCGGATTATCTAACGCGCCGCGCCGCCAAGAAACTTCTACTCGTTTTCCCCTTCCGACTTCTTGTGCATCCAATGCACACCCCTCCCCTTGCTCCCCCTTCCCCACGTATAAGTGACCGAGACAGTGGATTAATTTTATTTAGCCAAACGAACAAACAATATTTCCGCCTAACTCGAAACCATTTTTTCCGCTTCCTGGAAAAATAGAAAGTCGTGGAAAACGAGTTTAAACAGCTCCGTTGGGAATTTAATTTTCACATCCCGATCCTACCCCTTTCAACGTGTTTGCTCAAAGTTTATTCGTAAATATTTATGTAAAATTATCTCCTTGTAGAAATTTTTCGCGAATCTTTATGATTAAAGTTTATTTTTTTAATTTCTCGTATTGGGAATTTTTAAGATTTTATTTCGAATATTTCAAATACTTTATCGATAATGAATATCGAAATGAAATATTGAAAAATACTACTTACTTACTTACTTACTTACTTCGATTCCTCATCAATTTCCTCATCAATCTTCCGTAATTGATTATTTTTAATTCTAACGGCGAGAAGTGAAAAATAAACGAAGATATTTCCATTCAAGGGGAATCGGGGAAAATCTCAACAGAGGCTCGTGAAAAGGAGAAAGCACGCCGGCGGATTTCGCTCGATAAGAATAATTTGGTGGCGTCGGATTTCAATCTGTCGAGATGACGGATACGTCGGAGGGGAGATACGCCTCTAAAAGGATGCCGGCGCGGATGACGAGTAGGGGCGGCTCTCCTTTTTAATATCTCTAATATTTCCACCCGATATTCCCCCATTTATTCCCTATCCATCACTTGTCCGATGTGTAACCGGAAACCACCCTGTTCCACCCCAGAAGTCAATCCGATATAGCGGAGGCGCAGTTCGAATTTCCCGCCGTAAAACGATCCTCGATGCCCGAGTGCCGAGTGGCGAGCAAATGTTTTTCTTTCTCAAACAGAAAATAATCCATCTTCCTTCGTTTATAATTCGTTCCCTCGATGCATGTTTACAATTGCGAGCACGTAAATTATTTAATTTATTCGAATTTTTATCTCATATGAATCGATCGATTTTTATCATATCACGCTTCTCGCAACAAAGACTCCGAATCATATTTTTTTTTAAATAAAATTTCGCAAGAAAGCAATTCGTTGAATTTGTTACATGTTAAAATCGATCGTTTTTCCTCGTAATCATAAAAAGCAACATGAAAAAATCAAATTACTATCCATTCTCTATATAAATAATAGCTCGAGAGTTTCTATCTATCTCCAAGTTTTATTTTTCACGAAATCATTGTCCGCCTTTCGAAAGATTTTCCATCAGTTCGATTGGCCAACGATTTTCCAAAGAATCGACGGCGAATATGTCCGTCAACGGTCTCGAGAACCGAAACTCTTGTCGCGACACATCCAAAGCGTCGGCAATAAAAAGAGAAGAGACAGGAGCCCGGTGAACGCTGCGAATAACTGGATTGCTCACAGTGGTTACGCCCAGTTCTAGTCAGACTTGGCAGTGGGTTGGTCCGATTAGGGTCAGCCGAGAGTGGGACCAATCTCCGGTTGCACGAATCGCGATTCCAAACCCTCGCAAAAAGAATCTCTCTATCCGATATCTGGCCAACGAAATTCACGAACGTTCTTCGATCTTCTTCCGAGAAATTTTTCGGGGAGATCAACGATCGTTTCCGTTCACTCGACGATAAGTTTCAACGCATCAAAGATTTTTGCCGAATTAATAAATTATTATTTCTTTAACGTGGTTTATCTCGGCTTCAATTTCGCTTTGGAAATTAGTATACTCTCTGCATCGTTAAGAAGTTCTTTTGTACGAGAGCTTTGTTTATATCTTTAATCGATCGATAAAATATTACGATTAATATTATAGTTAATTGATCGAGACGAAAGTCGATATTTAACGATCGGAATTAAAATGAAAGCATTCGAATTCAATAGTTTTGATCGTGATTCGGTTTAATAACCGGATGGAAATTAAAATTGAGCGACGTGAAACGGTGTTCCGCACTTTGTTTTATCAATCATAGTAAAGAAATTGATTGCCATTTATTTACCGAAGATCGATGACAAGCTGAAAAGCAGAAAGGTATATCAGGAAACAAGACGCAAACCTCTTCCTGCTATCGATAATCTACTCAAAGTGATTGGATACGGATTATAATGGAATATCGACTTAACACAGGCGCGCTTAGTTCTTAAACGCTTGTCAGCTCATGTTCGCGATTGACCAGACGATATAAAGTATATAAGTGGAAAAATAAAGAAACGCTTCGTTCTTCTAATAAAAACATCTTATTTTTTCGTTGCAAGATTTTCCACTTTTTTTTCAAAATCATCTAATAACAAGCATATAAAGATTTTCAAATAATAATCTTCTCTCCTCTTTTGCAACATAATATTTTACAAAGAACTCTCCATATTATTAGGATAACAAGAGGACGTGATATTTCTGTGTAGAAAAAAGTTGAATAGATAATGGATATTAATTTTCAAATTTTTCTTCTTTGTTGTTACGTACTATTCTCTCTGTGATTCTCGTATACCTTAATTAATCCATTATGCTGTCAAAGGAACAATTGCAACAAGAATCCCTTTGTACACACATATAAGCTACAATTAAAAGAAGTATAAAACACTGCTATTCAACCCTTACACGTCACGTATTATATTTCGATGCTTCAAAAGGAAATTTAATAATCAAATTCAATTTAGAATTTTTCATCGTCCAATATAATTTTCACTTGTACAACTTCATGACGGTTTAAACGATTTTATCGTTCAGTCCCTGCATAATAATCTTTATAATTCTCACAAAGTTCAACAAAACATCTTCGAACATCGTTCATATATCCATCGCGTTCATCTGAAAATTCAAATTCCAATCGAGAAAGAAATCCATCTAAAATTCAACTTCAGAATTTTTCGAGTATCGACAATATTACTCATTGTCAGCCACAGAATTCCGAATCTTCCAACTAATTTCCTCAATAACCTGTTTTCATCGTTTCCACATTGGCGATCAACCGATAGAAATCGTCGGGATCCGTTCAAGTTTGAGACGGTGTCGGATTCCCTTAACGTTGGAACAGCGTGTAAATTAGTCGTAACGGCCACGAAACACGCTCCTCCCTCTACCGTTTCTGTATTTGCTGAAACTAATCCATTTTGCGTGGTCGCGCAGCGAGCGCGTGCCAACCGGAATCGTTTCGCCTGATTCAAGGAGTTTCCAATCTGCAGGGCTGTCGTTCCGCGGGAGAATTATACGTTCGTTGCTCGGTGAGGAACAAGTAATTAGTCCGACCCGTTGAACGGCAACGGAATTACTCACGTAAACGTCCTTTGTTCGCGGTGTAATTGGCGGATTTCTAAGGAATTTGCCGCGTAAATTGAGCGCATCTCTTTTTAAGCGGCGGCTCTTTGAGATTCTACGGCTTGTAAACAAAATTAAATACTTTTGTTTAGGTAACGACTTGCATTTGATATAATAAAACGGAAATTGATCTCATTAAACACGTTATGCCTTGTCGTCGTATCTTTCTTATATTACACGTTGGAAAATGTTAATCGTTGATCCCAAAAATAAAATGAAATCCGTGAAAAATAAGTTTCCGGAATAAATTGGAAATTTACGATTCGGATCATTAAGCCCGGCCCATTATTGACATCGTTGAAACGATCCACCATCGTGAACCAACCGCATCGAGAAAGAAACGCATTATTCTTCCTATTACCCTCATTTCCACCCATGAATATTCACGCGTTTCGCTGATTCGAGTAAGCCTAGAAACCCTTCAACAAACGTCTAACAGCCCCCGACAGTTGACGCAGCTAACGAATATAGCTAGGAATTTTTCGAACGGCATCGCCCGCTGCTCGAGAAATCGTTCGAGGAATCGGGCCACGTACGCGAGTCGAAGGCGAACGAGGGATTCTTCCAAAGTCCTTGAAAGTAACAGGCGGCCTCTCGGCCTATCCCCGAAGAGTATCACGAATTAGATCTTCGAGATAAGACCGCTTCGGCACTAATGAATCCAAACTTTCGAACTCCAATTACACCGTCGCGCGCAGCGGACTACTACATCGGACCACTTCCTCCGTGAGGGAGGGAAAGAGAGAAAAGAGAGAGGAGGGAGAAAGGGGCGGGGGAAGGGCGTACACCGACGATGAATATTTCTACATAAATTTTCCACGGCCAGTGTTTGCGTAATTAAAATCACGAGCGTAAGCGGGAATGAAAATTTCACGCGGAATATTTTCGGTTGTGTTCGACGACGGCCTTCTTCTCTTCGTCCATCTTCGATGAATTTACAAAGGGATGAAACGGGACGTTTCTATTGACTCTGACTGCCTGTGTTGACCCTTCAAAGGGTTAGGCATTGTTTTGATATTCAATTTTCAATTCGCCGAGCGCGATTGCTGCTTCCCGACTGCTTTCGACGATTTTTTTAAGGGATGAAATAGAGGATTTTGTTAATCCTTTGATTTTTCGACCATTGTTCGAGAGATGAAGATGATGTACGTAGTAATTATTTAATTTTGAAATATGCATGTATTGATATCGAATTTTTAATGAAGAATTTGTTTCAGATTTTTCAAGATAAGTGATGTCATTCGATCTATATTAGAATAGCTTAATAATATTCAAGGAGAAAATTTCTATACAAAATTATATCAATACTGTTCCATTATTTTCGTTTAATAATTTTTCAAGAGACGACGTGAAAGATACTGTCAATTCTAATTATCTATTTAAGGAATAGATATGATGTATAATTCAACGTAATAAGAAAAAAAGTATTGACATTTGGCATTAAAAATTCACGAAAAATATTTTCAACCACTATTTTCTTTCAAGAATTTTCAAGAAATGAAACCAATTTTAGATATCTATATCAAATACCCTATGTAAGAGGTTATATCTTATAAATAAATCTATTTGCAAAAAGAATCGTTTCGAGACGCGATATGAAAATTTCGTTAACAATTTCGTACGTATTTTTTCTAAAATCTATTTCCAAAAAGCAGAACCAAGGAATCTAAAATTCTTTACATCGACAAATTCGGTAGTTCGAACCAGAACAGAAAGTCTCCTTTATCCATCATTACCCGCGTAAACTCTTTTTCCCATCCTATAAATCGTGTTTCCGTTCCCAGCGGCAATGTAACGAAAACGACAGAGAAACAAAGAAGAAACGGAGGCAACGGTGTATATCCACATCCTATTTACATTCGAGGAAAGAAGAGAGGCGAGGTTTGGAAGAAGAATATTCGAAGCCAGCGTACGAGTCACGGCCGAACAAAAACTCTCCTCTCCCCTTCTTCTTCTTCCTTCTTCTCCTCCCTGAAACGAACGATCCTCCGACGCGAATATCGATATCAAAGGAAGGCAGATACGTCGTCTCTTACTTTTACGATATCTCCTCCTGCACCCGCGTAAACGAAATTCTTCCGTTATTGCGCCACAGATTCCAGTAAACAAATATTTTTGCATCGGCATAAGGCTTCCCCTTTACCTTGCCTCCGTCCTTTCTTACCTCTCACCCTCTCGTGTTCGACGGAGGAGGACCCTTATCCCGAGGAGAGTCGTCTCGCGACGTGCACCTCAGCGCGATTTATCTGCTCGATTAAGCATCGGTGCTCGTTGGAAAAGAGGGTTGACGTCTTCATCGTCTTTGTACGATTCCTCTTAAGAAACCTCTCTTCCTTCTTGGATCAACCCCCTCCCCGTTCCCACTATCCTCCGTCTTCAGAATAAACAGAACGATTTCTTCACAACGGTTTTTTTCTCCCCCTCCCCCTGTCGCTCTTCACGTAGATGGTGCTAACTGGTGCGTCTTTATTTTTCGATTTATTTCTCTGCTCGATTGTGCTCGCCTCGCACAATTTTTCGCCACTTTCACCTCGGTTTTCTTCTTTTTTTTTATAATTTAAAAACGAAATCGGATCGGATTTTTCAATTTTGTTTTCTTCGAAGATCGATTTCCTTGATGAAAAATCGTAAATCGATAATGAATAGAAATTGAAGGTTATATCTCGAGTTTTTATTGTCCTTTGTCTATGGTAATCGTCGTATAAAAAGCTCAACGAAACCGATCCGATAAGAAGAGATATTAAGCGTGATTCTCGAAAATGTACAACTTACACGAATGTATGAAAAAAAAGAAGAAATAATTAACAATTGTGAAAAAGAATTCTGGAAAAAAAGAAGAAGGAGAAAAGGATGTATTATTATCTCGAAATAAAGAAATAAATTTGAATAAAGCGAATTAATTTAAAAGAATAATCACGGAGGGAACCGTTAACGCAACCATTAGTCTCAGATGGGTTAATCCAAGCGGAAGGAATCGTTCCTAGATTTTTGTCCGTCGCACGGAAGAGAAAGTTAGTGGCAATTGGAGCGGGCCGATAGGGAGCATAATCAGGAAACGCTTTTTGCCCTTGCCTTTTCATGAAACAGACTCAATCAGAGGCAGGACGTCGCGTTACGGACTGGAAGAGCTCGTTGAAGTTGTTCCACCCACTTCGATCGAACGATAACGCCCATTCCCCGGTAATCTGACCGCTTATCTGGCGATTTTTCTCCACGCTGAGCTCTCAAATCGTCCGGAAGTTGCCAGGGCCAGGAATTAAAAGGCAAAAGGGTCCTCGATTTCGCTGTGATCCAGGGTGTCGCGTTTCCTTTCGGTTCTCTCTCTCTCTCTCTCTTTCTCTCTCTTTCTTTCTTTCTTTCTTTCTTTCTTTCTCTCTAATTCCATCGTGTAACGTTACGATAAACTTGGGATCGTTTGAACGTGATATCGCCTCGATAAATGATAAGTAAACCGGAGTTCAATTTTTTTCCCGGACGCGGAAATGGAAGATTTGAGAGCGGAATAAAAGAGAGGAGTTATCGATCTTTCGGTGATTTGAAAGATTGAGGTAGGTATTAATCTGGGTTAGTGGTGTTCTAGAGTAAGCTCGAGAGAGAATGAGGATCTTATTTTATTCTTTTCTCTTCTCGAATCAGGGAAATGGATATTAGTTATTGATTTGATGGAATCATTTCCGAGATACGTTTAAGAAGGAAGTTTGTAGATAGATAAATAAAGATAAATTTATATCTCCTAATCTAAAAAATTAATGAGCAAATAAAATTGAGCAATGTATTGTTATTCTGTAAAAGATATAACTGTGATAAGTGTGAACATACGTCCTTAAATTTTACTTCCTACGATCGCTATTTCAGTTGAATTCAATATGTTGTTTTATCGTTCGTGACAAAAATATTAGAAGAAATTCGCCGAAAAATAATTCATCGTATCTCTCGTATAATTTAAATATATCAAATATACATTAACATTCAAATTCGTAATATTTAAAAACTAGCACAGAATATATTTTAAAAAAAACAAAAAATTAAATTAATGCCTATCCTTAATATCCCAAAGTACAACATAACCGTAACGCTTAATCTCACCCAATCCCCACAAGACAATGAAATGAAATTTCACATTTTATCTCCTCCTCTTCCGCACAATCAAACGAGCCCTCATATGTTGAACCAGAAAACACAGATAAACCCGATTTTGAAAACCATTCCACGAACCACCTCTTCCAATCATCCCCCTGGATATTTCTCAAAAAGCCACACTCGCACCACATTCGTCCTCTAAAATTAACAACTCAGCCACGTCTGCTGCCATGGACTGAAGAGATAAGCAGCGAATCCAGTAATCTCGCGAAAGGTTCGTTGGTTATTGACACAAGAAGAATCCGCGACCAGGATCAGTTCGAAAAGTCGACGACATCAAATCCGGCGTAAAAATAAAGCACATTTTACGTCCGTGAGATCTCGAATGAGAGAATAAACCACGAAAGACTTGGAATCATGTGTGTAGACCCCGTGCGCGTTCCGTGTGTGTGGACCCCGGATTTACGGATGGATTGCAGTAAAAGCGCGGCAAAGAAACCAGAAATGCAGAGGGCAACACGAACGGACAATCTCTCGTTTATGTATCCCGCATCCGTACTCTCTATGACCCAATGAAATGGTTAAATCACTTTAGCCACGGACGTTTACAACACCGATCGACCTTATTATTTTATTACGTCCAGTCTGTACGCCATCTAAGAGTCGGAAGAACGTTTTGTTGACCCGGAAAATCGAGTTCAAAAAAAACCGAATATCTCGATGAATGGATCACGATGGAAAGGTTTTGAAATCTTTTTGCTCGGATGATTTTAGTAGACGAGGGGAATATCGATTTTACGAAAAGTTACACCGACAGTTTTACGTTGATTTATGACGTTAATGCGTTTGTTACTCGGCGAAGTGTTTGCGCGAGGATATGGCAAGAAGGTGCGAAAATCGCATCATCATCCGAAGGTTCGAGGCATTATTTATGATAGGTCGAGGAATTTTTTTTCGATTTAAGAAATAAGATTGTTCATCGAAGTGTTTAAAAACAACATCATTTCGAAAATAAAAAGTAATCGCGAGGTACAATAAGACGAATGAAATTCGTCACGAAATAATAATGTTCTACCCTTTCGCAATGTCTAAATCAACCTCGATAACCTCATTGTTCGACGAGGGTCAAAGAGTCAACGAAGGGGGTGTATTCCCTATATCAAATTCGATTATCTTCGTCCATTTCTACGTATTCGATCTTCGTATTCGATTAAATATGTACACTCGTGCATTGATTGGCAAAATCTCCACACTACCGAAACGCGTGACGAGCGCGTTCGTTAATTAAATGTAGCCGGTTAATAGAAATTCGCGCGGAATCGCGAGAAGGGTGAAATAAATAATTTCGAGTGGCGATGATCGAACGACGCGTGGCTCGTCAACGTTTATGGCAACTTGAACAAACGCATCGCATTTCCATATTGACGAAACATTGTTTAACGATATGCGGGACCGTTGAACATTGACGCAACGCCCCCTCGATTTAATAATTAATTATTCACACGTCGAGCTACCGTTCGAAATGTAAATTACGGGATGGGCACGTTTGGGAACGTGTTTTGAATTTTCTTAATTTTCTATCTGAAATTTTTCACATCGACAAGTCGTTTAATTAGAGAGAAATGAATGATCTCTGATGACAAAGACAAGACAATATATATATATTTTAAATTCGAAAGAAAGAGATTCGATTTTTCAATTTTCACGAATTTGAATTTAAATTACATGTATAATACAGAATGGATACAAAAATATAGGAATAATTGGATTAATTGGAGATCATAGAGATAATTTCAAACAACATTTCCTTCTTTATCACTCTCTTCTTCCTTCCTATCTTTGCCTTACTTTCAATACTCTCTCCTCTTCTATTGAATATTCTATTGAATATTTTTGGAACGGTATCTAAATACTATTAATTTCCTTTCTAAATAAATATCTATATTTGAAAACTTTTTAATTTTTATATTTGTCTTATCAAATTTAAACTGGATTTATCTTCTAATTAATTCAGATAATCAACATTCCACTGCAACTTAGTAAACGAGATTGGCATCTTGACAAACTAAAAATTCCGAAAATTCGTGAAAAGATAGAAAAGAAAAAGATGGAAAAGAGATAAGATAAGGGCAAAAAAAAAAAAAAATAGAAAAACTTGTTCCAATTCCGGATTATCCATCGTAGCGTGAAGTCATCGCGAATTTGTAATTAATTTATTCACTCGCGGCTACGTCGCTTTGTCGTGGTTGAATATTGCATTTTTCCATTAACAGGCCGCGATTTCCCATAATCGATATTTAATAATTCACGGGGATGGCGGCGGTTTGCCCGTGGGGGTGGAGGACGCGGCGGAGACAGGTGGATCCGACCGACGTTGAATACCCGGTGAAAACAGAAATTGAATGTTCACGCTTAAAAAGGTATTTTACAATAACACGCGGATGTGTATCGCCGAATGAATGACCGATCACCGAGAAACACCGCAATATTCTCGTTGCGCAAACAGGCGAAATGCAGTTATTTCCCGCTCGCGAAATCCCCGGTAAATAACAGCAAGAAGGGATTGTTTGCATTGGGAATTAGTTATGGTTTTTGCGCGGGGTGAAGTTGTTGCATCGCCGTTCGAAAAACTAGACGGCAAAAAACCACGGCAGCCGTCGAGGATCTCTCGTTTGTTATTTCGTTTCGATCGATTTCTTGACTAATAGGGCAGCGAGATAAAAACCTGGATCGAGGCAGATCCTCCATTTTCGTCGCTCAAGCTTTTTATGACGATTTTATCAAATTTCGACAAATAAAAACGAACAATTAAGGTCCATGTGAAATATTAATTAGCCTTTTTTCAAAGTTTTCGTTGATTACAAACATATATATGTAAAAAGTAAAGGAATACATTGATTATTAGAAATTTTTATTTTTATTTTCATCTTTATTTCCGTGCGCAGTATTGAATTAGATTTTGTAAACGAATTCCAATATTTTTTCAATCAATTTTTGAACAATCGTCTACGATTCCTATAATTTTTTAATCATATAAATATCCTATTACTTGAATCAAATGTCAATTTGATTACGTAAACTAAGAATTTCTATATTCGCTTTTCAAAATTCTACCACTTCCATCTCCTTTCCCTACCATTTTTCACTCGCACAAAGAAAAAAATAAGACAAAAATCCCTAAAACGAATCCAGAATTTTCCATAAATATAATCGCCCAATCCCAAAGCCAAATCATAATCCAATCGATTTAAGGACGACTTCATTTTCCGCTCCGGTTTTAATCTTCTACCCTTATTCTCGCGTGTGTTCGGAACGTGTGGGGACCAATAGGACGGTCGAACTCTTAACAGGAGTAGACAGATGGATTGAAGTGCGGAAGCTCTGTATTCAAGTACTATCCAAGCACCGCGAAGGACGATGGCGCTCGTTTCACGGGTAGAGAAATACGTGGAAGGTGCCTCCACTCGGAGTTGATGGCGTCAGCTGTTACGTACTGTTGTCGACTTCCGCGCTCTGGCCCATCCCCCTATATACACCCCTCGCCATCCCTCCACCACTATTTTTCCCGGGGCAACAGGCTCGTCGAAAGAATACAATATTCTATTCTCGCGACGTTTTTCAACGGGATGATAATCCGCGGTTTATTCGTGACGGTTGTTGGAAGAGGCAGAGGAAAAATCGACCGAGTCTTGGTATCGTTTGGGAGGAATTATTGGACTTCCTGTTATCGACTCATAGCGGGGAATAATGTACGCGTATATAACTTGGCGAGCTATCTTGAAAGTTTTATTTGCGAATGTTAATGGGAGAAGTTTGTTGGAACAAATGTGTTAAAAATTTGTGGGATGGAATTAGGAATGAAATCGGGACGTGATATTAGAAAATTTGCAGGTAGAGGGAGATGTATAATTTCGTTATTCTTAAAAATTTTTAACCTATTTTTAACTCAATAAATAAACCAGGATAATAATTGAAGAAGATAGACCAAGGAATATATAAAACGTATCGAATACGCAGAAAATTTTAAAATTTTGTCGGAATAATATCTTCTAAATTACATTTTTAAGATAATCTTATTATTTCTTCGAACCGCTACAAACTCCTCCGCAAGATCGCAAATGTCTCTTTTTGTTTTACGACTTTGGGAATGGATCCTTTTAGAAGATACTGGATGTTTTTTAAACTTTGACTCGCCGTCGGATGGGGAAATTTTATTTACAACGATCGGACGTGAAGGATGAAAAATTGTCGAGTAGGAGTGAAAGAATTATTTTCCTTCCTTTAATAAAACCTATTCCAACGTGTAGTCGCGTATAATTTCAAATCCATCCATATTCTCGATATTTCGAAAAGTAATTTACACCCAAGAGGTAATTTATTTTTCGACACGCATCAAGATCGATCTATCCTACTAATCGATTAACACTTTAACATCGATTAACGAGGAAATTGACGCGAGGACCAATTTCTTGATGGCGTTATTAATGTTTTAAAGGGGAACGAGGATGTTACGCGTGAAAACTGATTAATCTTGATCTGTTCGGGCCGATTCACGCGATTGCGTGTCAAATTTAAGTACCATCGATAAATCAGTGCCCGTTGATGTCCACCGTGACGTTTAAATAGTCGCTTATGCGGAATGACGGGTTAGAGCATCGAATTTATATGTGACCGATAAAGCCGGCTGAAATATATGTGCCTCGCGTATCAAGTACGTCAAATTTTCATAATAGGGCTTGTCATAAATGAAAGCCACACGTACGAATCTTGACGCGTCGTTTTATGCATATTAGAGCGAGGTGTAATTTTTCACGTTGTGTCTTGGACAAAATATTTCGATCACAAAATTCTGTCGCATCTTCTGCGCTATATTCTTCCCTTCCTCGTTCTGATATTTTAATTAAAAACAAAGGATATATAAATATCCGTATTTACATTCGATAGAAACTCCAGAAATTTTTCGAAGAATAGATGCGTGTTGAAATATATATGTACATTTCGCTTGTTGTTCACTGACGTTTTATTTAAAGTCCATTTTTGTTGATTTTCTGTTTTTACGTCATCTAGTTGCTGAAAGGTGGTGATTTAATACGTCAAAAGTAAAATGGGAAACTTGATCGGTGAAAAATTCGATAGGAGGCGAGATACAACAATTTTAAATCCTGGATAAGCTCAACGTTAAAACTACTCTTTAATAAAAAATTACTTGAAACGTGACTTATCAACTCTTATATTTTATTTCTATAAAAAAAGGATATGCGATATTTTTATTTTTAACAACTAGAAACATCATATTCCGTAAATTTGAAATCAAATATAAACGATCTACAACATGGAGCAAACAGGAATAATATATACATATATAATATATATATATATATAATATATACATATATAATATCAAATTGCATTTTTACAATCTGTTTAAAACGACCGCATGATAATTGAGACGCGATTTCATTTTCCATTTTCCCCATACGGATCTTTTAATCGCTAATATATGTATATTTGGGTTTCATATCGTTATCGTGGACAAACGTGGCCATTATTTGTCGAAATAAAACGTTACAATCGAAGGGATGAGACAATTCCATTACACGATGGAGAATAACGCGAATATATCGAAGGATTGGAGCGAATGGGAAGAACGATTGCGTTGACTGGCGGTGTTCGCCATAATTACGCACGACGATCCTGTTTATTTCGCTGGAATCGCGTAACGCGTTGCTCTCCATTTTCTCTGTGACTTGATCGCTTCGATCTCGACTCGAAAATTCGCTTGTAATATCAATTCATCGTTACGTCCCGCTGGATCAATGGTGTAATCGCGTGCCTCGTAGATGAAACGCCAGCCGATCACCGTTTGCAAACCATTCTCCATTTAACGAAGGATAAAATCCACTCCAATGTATATGTTTGTAAATCCTCGATATAGAGTGTTATAAATCTGTATTGTTTAAACTGTGGAGAAAGGAGGAGGAATTGGAAAAAATACATAAAAATACGAGATTTTTATTATCTTTGGACAGTAGTAATGTTTTGCCAAAATTTTTTTTCTTTTTTACATGATTAAGTAAATTTTTTGAAAATGTGGTTCCTTAAATTCGTTATTTTGACAAAATATTGTTTTTCTTTATAATTTATAGTAGATCGATCGTGTATTTTTAATACTGTTGATAAATAAATTTATTAAAGTAAAAAAAAGTACTAATTTTTTATCGAATAATATTCGAAAGGCTACAAAATGTAAAAATCACCAACACTTGTACAAGAGTTGATCGTGCAATCGTCACTTTCGTTAGTTAGCAATGAACTTCGAAGTAACGTACTTACTTAGTAATATTTACTCGAAACTTGGCAATATCTTGTCAAAAGTTACTTAATTAATTTGCGTGAGAACATCGATACTACATTATATACCCTTTTTATTCGTTAAATTTTCTATCTATCATCTGGAACGAGAGCATGAAATCACCGGATCGTTATTTATTTTCAATAAATGGATTAAAATTTTGAAATACCATCAAGAAAAGAAATCTGTAACGATTCCATCGTAAGAAGAGCATTCTCACGAAACATTCAATTTTATCCAAACGAAATTACCCACATCGAATCGCGATGGAACGGTAATTTCAACACCGAGAACGTAACATCCCTTCTCCCCTCCCGTGGAGGAGAATCAAATACGAAGAAATTTTCTCGCGAAAACCCCACGGAAGAAATAGGTGGGCGCACATCCAACCAAAACGTTGAAAAAAGAACAACCGTAGTAACTTTATTAATATTTCATAGTCGCTGTGAATGGTTTTTCGACGATGTCTTTTTTCTTTTTTTTTTTCTGGCTCTCCCTTCCTCCACCCGCAGCAACCAAAGAATCGCCCGTTTCAATTCTCGTGTACGGCGTGAATAAAAATGGGCCAGTGTATTTAAGTGGATTTCGCGCGGACACACTCGTGGGACCTCGGTCGTCGCGAAACGCTCCATCGATTTCGACAATTTTACTGCCGACACACCGCACCGACCGGACTGGTTACGGAAAATTAAAAAAAAAAAAAAAAGAAAAAAAAAGGAAAGGGGAAAAAAATTGTGGGAAAAAAAAGAGAAGAACAAAAAAGGAAGGAGAGGGGAGAAAAAGGAAGAGAAAGACAAACAGATGGAAAAGGGTGACGCGCACGCAACGAGAGGGAAGAAGGGTAGTTATGGTACATTGGGTGAGTGACAGGAAAGGACGAGCGGCCGGTCGGAAAATGTTCCAGCCTGAAATAAACGTCACTGATACGCCGGCGCGACGTTCAATAAATTGTTTGATGGTTCATAGGGAAATCGTGGGAGAAGTTGTTGTCCGCCGTTAGCCAGGAGATAAAGCCTCGAATCCATTTTCGTATCGTGCCGTTAAAGATTAACCCCTTCTTCCTATTATAATCAGACGCGAAACTTTTCTTCCCGCATCTTACGCCAGTTCAATTAATGTTACGAGTTTAATTATCAAAAAAAAAAATATATATCTAAAATTATATTGTCAAAATTAACAATAATTCCGTTTTACATGAAACTATAGATGGAGCAATTTTTTTTTCTTTTTATTAATCATAATAATAGAGGATCAAACCAACCCTTGAAATTTCCCTGTTATTTTTGTCTTTTTAAATAAAATTTGATACGAGATGGAATAAAATTTTGAACTATGAAATATGCGGATTTTAATTTAATAAAATTATAATAAAATTTAACACTAAATATTTTTAAATCGGATTAAAAAACGTTCAATTTATCGATGTTAATTTATTCAATTCGATGATCTCTTTTTTAGAAAATTTGTTTCTAATAACGTATTTCGCGGAAGGAAATCTCTATTTTATGACTCGCCACTTTCCTAACGTTTTACGACCGCATTCCGCCACGTCGTGGCTCGACTTGCTTATTGTCAGCGAGGAAGAAAGAAGCGCAGGAACGAAAGAGCCGATAATCGAATGGAATTTCGAGCCATCGTTCGCTGGAAATAATGCTGGCGAGGTGGATAAAAATATTTAGAAGATAAAAAAGAGACATCATCCCTTAGCAGGGGTTATATAACTGCCGAATATAGAGGCTAGTTGATAACGTTGAGAAAACCGATAATAAAACGATTGATAAAAAACGATAATATTGATTGATAAAAAAAAAAAAAGAAAACATTTCGATTTGAATGGCTTCGTAGATATCGTACGAATGTCTTTTGAAAAATTATAAATGAAAACTTCTTCGTGTAAAAAAGAAAAGAGAGAGAAATCGATAGAAAATTTCTTGAAATTGTTCCGAACAACCGTTTCTTCACAATGTTGAATAATTTATAACTCGATATCATAAATAAATTTAAAAAATTAACACGCTTGTATCGCTGCAAAAATAAAAAAATTCTAACGATACTTCTTTGAATTATACAAATATTTTTATAATTAAAATAAAAAAAAAATACTAAAAATCATTGATCAAACAATGAAAAAAAAAATCATTTCGCGATCCACATATTGGTGGATAGCCACTGCTCTATTTCTTTTATCGACCAAAACGATATCTGCCTATATAACCGTATCATCAGATAAGTTAACGTGAAATAGGAGCTAAACGAAGTGGAATTTGCATAGGAATTAAAACTGAAACCTCGGGTATTTCGAGTAATTCCCAACTTCTTTCTATTCACGGTTTTAAAGTCGATTTTCGCTTCACGGATTAGACTTCTGCGAACGTTTAAAAAAAAAAGAAAAAAATCAATCAAACTATTTTCAAAGAGGTCATGGGATCGATCGATCACGTTCGAATATTATTATACAGCCAGAGTCGTTTAAAATAAAAGATGATCGAGTCGTTGGAATGAAAAAAAAAAAAGAGGAAGAGAGAAAGAAAAAAATAGGGTAAAAAAGAGCTTACTGATTCGAAAAAAGATCGTATCACCGTCCACCAGTGTAGTACGTGCAAATGCACGCTGGATAATCAATTTGAATAATTACCTTCGGACATTCGGTATTAACCGGTTCAATGCGCGTCCAATTCCCTGTGGAACGATAAAGAAATAGAGAGATCGTTTCTTTTTTTATATCCCTTCACCTTTTAATCCTTTTATTTTTATTTTTTTTTATCCTTTTATTTTATTTATTCCACGACAAACTGTGATAATATCTTTGACAAAAATTCAAGTTCGATTTTTTTCTCTTTTATATGATAATTGTAAGGGCTGAATTCTGGTTTGTATTACATGCACGTTCAACTATGTTATAGGCTTAAAGGATATATCGAGAAAATGATGATATCGCATTGGATAATGTAAAAGATACGATGACTTGAATTCTTTATTATTATCTTTTTGATAAAATCCAATTATCTGAAATGCACGTTTAAACTTTTAATTTAAGCTTAAATCTTTTTTTCGTACATTAAATTTGTTCCTTCCTTCCAAATTTCTAAAAATTTGAAGAATTAAATAAGCAAAAATTTCATCGCCCGATCGATTTATTATTTTTAAATGACAGTGGTTCCAATAAACGTGTTCGTGTACGTGTATATTTACTGCGCGTATTGGCCTTCTACTAGGCTGACAGATACCGCATCTATTAGTCAATATCGAATGAATATTTGATAGTGAGAGTTATGATCCCGATCAAATTCCAGACCGTACATCCACTACTTATATATCTATGTTTCACGTGCATATAGTAAATCTATAGGATGTTTTATCTATATATCTTTAGAACATATATCTATATCTAAAATCTTTTTTACTTACTTATTTCTTTCTTTTAATATTTCCTCTTTTATCCTTAAGCCTTATTTCAAATTATTCCTACATTTTTGAAAACCTAATTTGGATTATACATAAATTCTTAAATATTTAGAAGTATTAAATTTTTTTCCAAAACATTTTTATATATCACGTACAATGATATATTTTTAATTTTATCTTTATCATTTATTTTTATTATCTTTTGTATTCGATAACGTTAAAATATACATAAAAACGATATAAATATCGTTAACTCACAACTCATAAACTATCTATAAACAAAATTCTATTTATAACCATTGAAAACAATATGAATTAATAAAGAATGAATTCAAATAAAAATTAAAAAGGCTTACGAATAAAAGTTGCCCGATTTTGCAGCCATCTACTTTTTCTTCATAACGCCTGTGAACAGATTGAATAATTAATTGTTTCCGTTGCGTGAAAGTTTTCTTTGCAGCCCGTATTCTGTTGAAACATAGAGATGAGCGAGGAAAGAGAAACCTCGTGTTTCGGTTCTATAATTGAAGATATACTTTAACCAAAATCTCCAGGTTGCAAGACTCTCTATTGTTGTTGTTACATTGTTTCCTCGAAATTAATGAATTTGCCGTGATTTCACGAACATTCGTCTCTGCAACGCTTCGAACTCTTTCAAATCTCAATCACAATGAAATTTTCATACAATATTTCATCTTGACTCGTTTTCTACTCTTATCAGAATTTTATCTATCCTTTTTTCCAATCGATATTAGAAACGAGAATCTTTTAAAGTTATAAAAGATTTGATATGCTTAATAACATTTATTTCGAATCCATGTAAAATTCCACGAATTACTACGAATTTTTCTCCATTTCATTATTCAAATTATTAATCTTTCGATTTATATATCTTCTATTATTATTATTACTATTATTTTTTCACATATCTCATAAATTACCTAATTCATTAACTGCCAAAGAAATCACGAGACAACTAAACAACTATCACGCAAATAGTAACTCGAAATAAATCTAGCCAGAGCACAATAAAAACTTTCTCCCTCTCTAGTACGAATACCAATATTTCCAAACGCCATTCTCGTACCCCTCTTTTACGCAGAAACGTAGAATCCATACGTCGGCACCGTTGAATTCTTTTCTCAAAGAATCATAAACTACTCGCGAAATATCTTCCACTGTCGCGGGCCGTTTTCTACGACGTCGTACGTTCCTTTCGTGATATCTAGGGGGTTGGAACGAACCGAATAGAAAGAGAACACAAAAGAACAAGCGGTGAAAGGCGTAAAATCGCGGGAACCGTGCACGACTGCGAGTACATAAACTCGAAAGCTCGATAAACTTCGCGGCTACGCCTTGCTACCGGTACGTTTCCTCCTCCCTTTCTCTTTTTTCGCCGATTTTCCACCCCCTCTTTCTCTCCCCGTACCTCTATTTCATCTTTTCGGATAGGATCGATGCTCGTTCGATTCCAATCATTTGTAAGCAGTATAATCAAACAGAGTCAACCATTATTTGTAATTCGTAAAGACGCAATTAATTATTGTTATTCCGCCATCTTATCCAATATTCTACATATCCAATTTTCTACACCAATCATATATACATCTCGAAAGTCATTTTATATCGAGAAATATCGATAAAAAGCACGCATAGAGAGAGGGAAAAAAAAAAGAAGAAGCAGCAGAAGAGTTTGATCGTGCGTCCAGTAAAGCGACCCAGTAACGGAGTTCTGCGCGTGACAGAGGTCACGGCACGGGCATTATTTTTCTTCCTCCTTCTCGAATTCTAGCGGGGCGCGAAGGGGGCAAGAGAAACAAAGAGAAAAGGTGAATCCGGGTAAAAGGAAGCGAGTTTGTCGCAACAGCGGGTACTGACTTTATCGGCCTTTCGAGTTTATTTATTTCTCTTTTACAAGAGGTGCAACCCTCGCATTTTCACCCTCTCTCCAACCTAACCACCAACCCAGTCTCCCTCTCCACCACTCTTTCTCTCCCGTATTTTCTCTTGCGCTCTTTTTCCCTCTTTCTCTCTCTCTCTCTCTCTCCCCATTTCCATTCTGACACTTCTATTCAACGACGGTCAACCCCGTTTCCTACGTAGCACGCATTCATTTCGTCCCCTCTTCAACCCACCCCATCCAACCTATCGAGGCTAGAGCTTCTCTGACTTTATTTACTCATTCTCTCTTCCTCTCTCTCTCTTCCTCTTCCTTTCCATTGGTTATTTATTCGCGATAGTTCCTACTTTTTACGGTTTACGAGGGTATATCGGCCTCCTTTGTCCGTGGCCGACTCGTTTCCCATCCAACGATAAGAAACACGAGACCGATACTCGAGCGGCGTGTCGTACGACAGAAATTCCTCGCCTTCCTCCAAGACCCCTCTTGAACGAGACAATGATTCTCTCTGATAATTCTGGATAAACAAGGCGGGAGATCGATCGAATGTGACTCGAACGAAAAGAATGGAAGAGAAAGTTATCGTAACGTTCGATTTTGAAATGTACGATGAAAATTTGTGATAAATTAACGAAAATCCAAACATCGATCTATTTTTGATTGTTTCACGTTTTGTAGATGTACATGTGTTGTACATGAACCTGGTATTGTTTTCTATTAATCAGATAACGTGAATGCATTCATAGATCGATAATAGAATCTGGTACTAATTAACACGTTCGTTACGTTGATTCTAATGGACATGCTTTTACATTTGATTGATTTTAAACATTGTAAAAATTTGAAAGTATTCTTCGATATACATCGATTTATAAAGGGATGTTGATAATCAATATCGAATCCGGAAAATTCAATTTTTTAATAATAATTAATAATCTTTTCGATTTTTCTTTCAATCAAGTAGAGAAGAAGATCGTCTGCATCGTCGCCGATTAAAATCTCTTCGCTTTCAAACGTTTCAGAAAAAGATAAAAAACGAGAACCGATTAGCAATCGAACCAGTTGAGAAAACCGCTTACACGTGAAAAATAGAGAATTCGAACATACCAACACGAGGCTCCGGTTATTACACGAGCATAAGGTTAGCAACGCGTTCGTGGTCGTCACAGCCGAGAAGATTAATCGCTTTAATTTCCGAGACATGATTAATCATAATTAACAGGGTCGGTTATCGGTGGAAAGAGAGGAAAAAGACAGAGGAAAGAGTTGAGAAGAGGGAGCAGGATTCTGCATCGCGAGGAATCATTTAAGCGTAGAAATGAAAAAAAAAAAAAGATAAAACCAAAAGATGAAAAATTCATGTAAACCGAGCACGGTTATTAACGAGTTGTTACAGTCGGGAAAATAAACGATCGAAAGATAAATACAACTATTCACCATCCGTCATGCCTATCGATATTTTATCGATATTTTTTTTGATTTTTCGTTAAATAATAGACGATTTTTCTTAATGAAGTAGCAATTAAAATAATAGAACTTTCTAATCTATTTTAATTCTTATTATCTCTATTTCTGTATATTTCGTTCATTTCCTATCGATTTTAAGATTTCTTTCTCTTTGAGATATGAGTAAAAGTAAATCCTAGATCAAAACTTTTTTCTTTCAAATAATCGAAATAACTTTACATCTATTCTTCGAATAAATTGTACAACTCTGATAAAATTTTCTTCATCTTCCACGAAAACGTAAATAAATACAAAAAAAAATTTTTTTTTGATACACTGTAATTCCAACGCGACAAATATTAAAGAAATATCAAAGAACAGAAAGGTCCAGGAAAAAGAATGTAAACGACCCCCGAAATGAATAATACTTATAATACCAACGAGTGCAAGAACGCAATCTCAACCTTTCAAGTTCCATTTAACCTCGTGAAACTCGGTATGTTCCCGCAGATCCTTGAGGGAAACAGTGTTTTTCGCAAATTAAGAGATTCGCAATAATGGCCTTAATGGTCCTGTAAGGCGTACAAACTGAAATTACGTTACCATTTAAACTCGGTTATTTATCGCCTACTTTATTATTACCGTCTACGAGATTTTCGTGGCCCTCGTGTTCAGGACACCGGCTCGGCTGTTAAACGACGTTGCACCTCGTTGCCTGTACTTTCAATTAATTTCACACCTTTTCCACCGTTTTTCCACCGTGGCTACCCTCGTTACGAGCCGGGTTTATCGCGCGAAAGGCATAAGGATCGGCCAAGATTTTTCGGTAATATAAACACCGTACCGGATCATATTTATTCGAGGAACGCAATTATTCTCAACCGTTATGCCTGCAATTTACTTTCTTCATAAGAAAATTCGTTTAACCGGTTTACGGTTCTCTCTCTCTCTCTCTCTTCCATCCTTCCCGTGTAATACTTATTTTACGAATCTTTTCCTTAAAGATTGTAGCATTATCATGCACGTATATTAAATCTCGTAAATTGTATCTAATATTTGTTATCTATACGGAAATAATAATTAAAGTACAAAAATTTTATATAAAACATATATTTTATATTTATAGACAGATTATTTATTTATATAAAATAGATCACTTTCTTTATCCCCAACGATACGATTTTCGTAATTTCGATGCAAATATAAAAAAAAAATGCATATTTTTCAAACAATTTGAAAAATTCTAAAAATTCTCTTTCACACTCTTCATAAGAGATCCCCATTTAAATCCTACACTATTATCCAACACTTCTTTCCTCACGTCGTACAAAATTCAGAAGAATAAAAATAAAAGTCGAAATGATGAAGAGAGAGAGAGAGAGAGAGAAGAAAATAAAGTAGCTACAAGGAGAAATCGTTTCTTTCAAGGATTAATTTCAAGTCGTCATTTTAAAGACACCGTCTCGTAATTACGAAAGTTCGTCGGCCCGGAAACGGAGGAACGTCGAAGCAAGAGGGAACCGTTGGATAAAGAGGATAGGGAAAAAGATGGGAAAGGGGAACTAAGACGAACGACTTCATGACGCACATCGTTACATAATAAAAGCGTCGAAATCTCGGCATAGATTCCAAGATCTCACGGCTCAGAGGCGTCATATGAAGTCTCTTTAAGCCTCGCTGCCCGATCGGAAAGTATTTCTCATTTGGCCTTTGAGCCTGCTCTCAGGATTAACCCTCCAACCCCCTCCCCCAACACACATCCACCCAAGACATCAATAACGCCAACTCGAAACTTTCGCTCTGCCTCGAAGTGTTTCTCATCCCTTCCCTTCCCTCTTTCTGCTTTCGTGCTTTTTTCCTTCCTTCCTGCTTGCTTGCTCTCTAGCCCCTGCCCTTCTATCCCCCCCTTTTTTATATTTTTTATAGGGCATGTCAAATGATCCGAAAAGCAATGAACTTTTTTTTGTCGAGAAGTGACAAACAGGCACACGCAAACGAGCCAGGAAATAGAAAAGAGAAATTGGAAATTTTTAACGAGGGAAAAAGAGATCTGATTGATTGTCAAAATTAAAATTTTAATTATTAGAGGATATTCACCAAGTTTTTATTATTACATTATTATTATTATTATTATTATTATTCGATCAGAATGACATAATTTTTTAATTCTAAAAAAAAAGGCAAACTTTTTGAATGTTTCATTTTTTTCCCTCCAACGTTACACGTTATTATATATCAGCTTCTACATTTTAAAATATCATAAAGTAAAACCTTTTAAATCATATTATTATCAAACTATTTTCTACTATATAAAATAAATAATAATTTCATAACAAAGAGATGATCGCTATAAAGAGATTCTAACAGCCAAGGATAAAAATTTTAGCCAGAATATCGGTGTATACACGCGTTTCATCGATCTAGGGAAAAGAAGTGAGAGATACGAGTACAAGAGGATACGAGGATTTTAGTCTGATTCGAAGAGATGAAGAAGTATTCGAAACCGGAAACGTCGATGGTTATAGACGCCGGATGCATCAAATAGATCAAACATTTGTGTTGGTTTCCGCAAAGCAAAAGCGTGTGGAGGGGATGAGAAGGAGAGAAACTCTTTTAACCAAATGACGTAAAGAAGAAAAGAGGGAAGGTGAAAGAAAAAAGGCAAAGAACGTAAAGGAAGGAAAGAAGAAGAAGAAGAAGAAGAGAAGATAGGAAATGTCTGCGATTTTAAACCCTTTCGAAGAGGGAATCGAGATAGGAGTAGTCGGTAAGAAGGTTCTGAGCGGGTGGAAATAAAAAGTTCTGCAAATTTGAGTGGTGGTTTTAACGCTGGTCTACGAGTTACTCTGGCTGACCATCTATAAAACCACGTCAATGCCATTGAAGGTGATTCCATTGCTTCGATCGATTGTAATTAAATGGAAACGCTTTTACCCTCCTCACCTGGCACCCTAGTCTCTATCTGCCTATCATCTTTTTATCACGCCACTGAATAACACTTAAGTCGCCTCGTATCGCATAACATCCGCAAGAATAGGTGAAGAGCGTCATTAGATTGTCGGGAAATTAATCGAGGTTTTCAACGATACCATATATAAAACTTAAGATGAACATGTTTGAACGAAATAAAAAAAGAAATATTGCAACTTATAATTTTGCTAATTTTTCTAATGAGTTACAGTTCAAGAATCTAGGATTGATGAAGAAATCTAATTTTTAATAGCCATTCAATCATTCACTGCTGTGAGATCGTGATAAAAGAAGAATTGGATTCATAGATGAAGAATGATAAGTTATATAAACGTTGAATTGTAAACCTTCTTACAAACTGTTCAGAGGCACAAAACAAGAAATTTTAAATTTATATCGAAAAATTAAAATATAGACAATATATATAACGAAATTTTTAATGAAATTTCATTTCATTCACTATCCATGAAGCTGACAAGAAAACAATATGCTTTCCATAGATATTCTTTGTGAAATGAATTTCACGTGATAGTAAAAATATTTCGATAGAGAAGAAAAAAAAAAGATGAGATCTTTTCAAACGGTCCGAACCGAGAATCTTTTCACTTTGTGTCGTTCCCGTAAGAGCATTACAGCGTTTCTCTGGCTGTCCGATCGGCAATGATTTCCAAATGGCATTCACGGTTCTCCGTTTGCAGTAAGCCGTAATACCGCAAATGTGGTCGATTGTAAGTGTAGATTTGCAGATGGACTGGCCTCGAACAGAAAGCTCCATACGAAATTGAAGTTTACATCTACACATTCTTCAATCCCCATTAAATTAAAAGCGTTTCATTAAATCGCGTATCGTGACAATCGATACAAAATAATCAACTTTCTATTTATATATAGATAGAATTTTGTTAATTTTTTCTTAATCAAAAAAATATTTACATTTTTGAATACATTTTGAATACAATTTTCAATCGAATAAAATTAACCAAAATAATGAAATTAACAAAGAGAATATTTTTGAATATTTTTTATGAATATTGAAAACGATAAATAAGATATTTTTTACAATGATCTTTGTTTCGATATACTTTTTGAATTAGAATGAATATATTTTCTGAATTAGAAAATGTAAAAAATGTAAAATGTAAAAAATCAAGATGAAAAGAAATAAAGAAATATTTGAAATTTTAAAATCGATGAGTATCACGAAATGTTATTATTAAAAATTTATCATTTTATTTAATTAAAAATTGAACTGAAAAATTCAAATTAAAATAATCCATTAAAAACTTACACGATCGAGCATATAAGATATATACATAAATATGTCCTTAAAAATAAAAATATTTAAGAAAGAGAATCATCTTCCTAATAAAAAACGTTATGCCATCTAGAAATACATTTATTCTTTCTCTGAACACAATCATATACAGTAACCTGCTATACCATCTATATGTAAGTTCACGACATAAAAATATTTAAATTATATTGTTAATATTTAAAATTAAAAATCAGATAATCGAGATGGTACAAATTTAAAAAAATATACATTTTATTCTCAAATATTTAAAATATATTCACATAATATATTCACACATTCTGTTTCCGACTGTCGGTACATTTTATTACGGATAGATAGAAAATTATTACTGTATCAATATATTATCTACAAACAGTAAGTTCCTTTTAAGCATATTTGATTACATTATATTTTAAATGTATATGCATACATTTATAGACGAAATATACAGGTAAGATATGATTTACAAGATAAACATGATATCTTATAGGATTTTGTGCTTCATGTTCTGAAATACCGACGTCGGAAAAAGTAGAGTGTTGCAAATTAACTACGGACAAAATAGAAATTACATTTATCAAAAAAAGATAAATATTCATCTTTTATGATATGAAAAAATTTTATGCTATGAAAAAAGATTCTAGTTCTATCCATCCTCATTTGAAAGAAATTTATTTAAAATTAATTATATAATAAATCTTTCTTTTGATGTAAGTTTGCAAAACACTTTTATTTATTTTTGATTATAGAAATGCAAAATAAATAACAAAAGAAGTCCTAAAAAAAATCAACATATTAAATCTGAAATTAAAAAATAAAATTATATCTTATTATAATAATATGAAACATAAATATATCCCTTTAATGAAAAAAAATTCTATATATGAAAAATAAAATCGCGTGCGCAGCCAATTAGCTCACATTATTCGCTATAAAATTTATAATTGTATCAAGGATACGATTATGAATAATATAGTAAATAATAATGATTTTCCAGGTCTCACCGCGTGGAGGTTGCTGCGAATTGGAGACCCACCCTATCCACGATCCCGTCCACCCTCCTTTACGCAAAAATTTATTTAAAATTAATAATAAATTTTCCTTTCGATATAAATTTGCAAAACGTTCGAATCCTTCGATCGTTGTGCAAAACAAACAACGAAAGGAATTCTAAGGAAAACCGGCGCGGAAGACTAAATCTGAAAATAAAATTAAAATTAAAAGATTTTCTATCAATATTTTACACTTCCATTTCGATATGAAAATGAAGAATGATTGATAGTAAAAAGCGTGCGCAAAAAAAAAAAAAAGAAAAAAAACAAGCAAAATAAGCATCCCAAAAAGCGCTACACCCATTTTACCCATCTATTTATCTACAGTATCTACTTTTCTACAATACTACACTACTTTATTTAATACCCTTGATTGTGCATGCACTTAATTCTAAATACATTTTCTTTAATCAATATCGTACAATCTTCTGCTCCTGTAAGAAATCCTGAAACAAATTTAAATAAAAAATATAACATTAACATTTTACTTATTTTAAAAGTTCTTTTCGTATTTCTTACTTAAGAATATATAAGAATTTAAACATTTTGTTTTTAACTCTGCCTATTGAACATCTACAAATTCTCTTCACACCAACATTCACACTGATCGACTGACAAACAATTTTCGAAAAATTTATGATACGATATAAAATATGAACCACATGTGGCAAGAGGAAAATATCAATGATGGCTAGTGAACGAAGTCACGTAGCTATCAAGTATTTGTCTATAATGAGGAAATTGAGGAATTAAGGCAAGGTTAAGGTAATTTGCCTTGAAAAATTAGGAAATATTGGTTTGGAAAACGAATCAGAGTAGGGAAGGCGAGACTGCCTTTTTTTAATAATAGGAAGAACAGAACATCCCATTGTTTATAAATCCCATATATAAAAAAAATATTTCTAAATATTTCTTCTAATCTGATCCTATCTTAAATCCTATCCTACCTAATATAAAAATTAAAATATTTATTCGATGATGTAATCCATACCGTTGAAAGTTGAAGAGGATTTCTGAAACAGAATATAAAACAGAATTAAATGAAACTCAATAACAAAAATTAAATTAGTTTCTAGCAAATCACACATTAACTTGAATCTATTTTTTCTTGTTTATTTTCTTCAATTCATACCTGTAACAAACTCAATTATTATGGATTAGTAATTAAAAAATTTTAATTTACATCTAGGAATAAAAAGAAAAATTAAATCAAAAAAAAAATCGAATTATCAAAATGTTGTTAAGCAATCCATGATTTTAAATGAAAGATATTCATCGATGCAAAGAATAAAATACATTTTTACAATAGTAAACAAATGCTCTTAATAAGGGGGATGCTGAAAAGAGAAAAACGACGAAAAGGTAACCAGAAGGGTTACCAAAATAATTATCCACTCGATGTAAATCCGAACAAACCGTGAGTGGAATTTTTTTATATTTCGCAACACTAATATGCTAAAAATCTCAAAAGAAAACGCGAAGAGTGCTT
The DNA here is from genome assembly GCF_029169275.1 of Apis cerana. Taxonomy (NCBI): domain Eukaryota; kingdom Metazoa; phylum Arthropoda; class Insecta; order Hymenoptera; family Apidae; genus Apis; species Apis cerana. The sequence continues at coordinate 10,340,980 of NC_083862.1, read as the reverse complement.
CGTTATACTTTCAATGCATTTCTTCATTAACAAAAAAGAAAAAAAGAAAAATAAAAAAAAGATAAAAGATTCGCGAAAACATATACGAAACTCTAATAAACTAATTTATGCACTCATATTTTATTATAGACGCAACACTAATAGCGGAAGATTGCAGCCTTATAATCAGAGACTGCCATTGTACAATCACCCTTTGTACAGCCTTTTTGGCTGTAATAGGTGATTCAGGAACTGGAACGTAATTCCACAGTCCAAAAGTGGAAAAAATATGGGCAATTTGGGCAAATAAACGCAACACTATTATAAAAAACGCGATCTTTCATCAACGCAACACTAATTCTTCAAATGAATTTAATATAAAATTTACTATTATTTTGTAAATCTTAAAAATTACTTTAAATATCGTGATATCATAAATCATAATTATATTATAGAATAAAATCAAATTTATATTAAAAGAAAAAAACAATAAAAAAAATAGACTAATTCATGAAAATAATTAAAAGCAACCGCGATATTCTTTTCAACGCAACGCTAATAGTAAACGCGATTATCATTTTAACGCAACTCTAATTCAACCCGTTATTTATCAATCGCAACACTAATGCAAAACCGCGATTTGCCCATGATAATTGGATGAACGATGGGCCAGCATGCAAATTGGCCAGATACGATACAACAACATATACTACGTATTACTAAAACGAGCACAATGACAAAGTAGTAACAATGACTTCCCATTCTTTGGACTCAGACAAGATCCAAAAGATGAGAAATCATTCGTTGCAGCCCTCTTCGTGACAGTTTGTCGGGCCTCTTCGGTCTTCCTCCTTCGGGCGCGATGCCCGCTGAAACTTAAATCTAGGCTCGAGATTCACTAATCGCAAACCAAAGAAAAAAAGAAAAAAAAAAGGACTAAGTCGCGAAAGCTAAGTGCATGGACGACCAACGAACGTGATCGTTCTCCGTACATGCACAGAATCTCAAGCGCAACGTTCGTTTCGAAAGCAAATCACGACCGCGACCGCGAAATTCGAAAAATCGATGAGAAAAACCAGAAACAAATGGCATAATCGTCCATTTATCTCAGCTTTGCCCTCGATTTATCAAATTTTATTTCCTGAAACAGGTTGTCACGCGAAAAACGCGCCTACCCGATCAGAGACTGTGACAACCTGCCCGGCCCTACCTACTTATGATTAAACAGACACACCAGAAGTATACTACCTATCCTACCTAACCCTATATTTAAAAAAATGGCAAAACAGGCACACCAACACATTCATTCCACGATTCTCACGCATAACACTCGGGCGCAAAAGCCTACACTAGGAAAGCGTCCCGGGACGCCTCCGACACCCGAGCTTGGCACACTACTCGCACACTCTAACTTTACGTACCATTTTCCTGAAATCGACTGATGATGGCTAGCGACCATTGCGTGAAACGCGACAAAAACGCGTGTATTTACATTTTAATTGTGAAAATTTATGAATACGTCATGTTTTCTAAAAGATTAGTCATTAGACTAAATGGTATCATTATTGTGAATCAAAATTGTATCATTATTGTAATTTTAGATTAAAAATTAATAATCTTGCATATTATTAATTTATTAGTTATTCGCAATTAAATATTGCGAATATGATTGTAAATTCTGATTGAATAAGGAATGAAATAATATATGATAAATGAAACGACGCAATTCCACAGCCTAACCATACACACACAATGTGGAAAGTACGTCGTGCACGATACGCTATGCATCATCAGTCGCTAAAAATTTGTATTAGCTTATCAACTAAAGTCGTCATATCCATTGCCTCTCCCTCACTCAAGTAGCACCTGAGCACGTGAATGAGATCCTGACAATGAACATGGAAAGGGTTAAATCTGAAAATCCTGAGCTAAAAAGATATTAATATATTCATTTTGTATCTAACGGGCTAACATTCTTTGACTTTCCATTATTATATATTTCAAATTGTATAATTATATAAATTATATTATATATGTCAAATTCTTATTATAATATTTCAAAAATATTTGTGACTCTATTTTATATTTTATTTCATTAATTGAACATTAATTGAAGTTATTGAAATTTTAGTATATAAAATTTTTAATATTGAACTTAAAAAGAAATTGGAATTCATTGTAATTGTATTTAATAGAAACATGAATAGAAATACTCTCAGGCGATTCCTTCATCAGAGCATATTTTCAAAATCACAAGAATAATATTCAAAATCTATTGCTCTGATTCTAAAATCTGCCTGTCGCGAAATGTCTTCTTGCGCAAAATTTTTAATTCATATTTGTACGAATAAAAATTGAACTTTATTATCTACCAGTGTTGTAAATCATATTGAAGTTAATAAAATCATGTGAAATAATTATATGACAATCGCAATAATCAAATTGATCAAATAACTTAAAATGTTACTCTAAAGGATTTTGAATTATAAAAATTCAAACTAATTATTGTATTGATATTGTATTGATAATTATATAATAATAATTATTACATGTTTTGACATTAGAAAACTACTAAACATTTTATATCAATCAAAAACGCGAAGCGTAAGAAGACCCTAGCCTGAACTAATAAATAAAACACAAAAATAATTGTTACTACTCGCGGGTAATTATTATAAATAAATACCCGCGGTCATTGTGCTCGTGCAAAATTCTACGTATACAACCAATCACTCGTGTCGATTCGGATCTTTCATCCTACGACATGATTGAGTGACCGGAGGAACCAAAAAGCATGCGACTCACCACATGATGCGACGAACAGCTTCACTCTTATTGTAGCCCAGAAGTCATCGAGAAGGGAAGGTTGTCATCAAGACGGAAGAAATCTGTGACAAAACGTCATAATTTAGAACACGGTTCTGATTACTTGAAAAAATTGAAATACGAATTTAACTTTTATTTAGAAGAATAAAAATTTAGATAGATAAAAGGATAATTACCTCTTCGCGTGATGGATGATCGCCGTATTCTCTTGAGAGAAGCACTGATTCTACTCTGTACCGAAAACGAATATTTAAAATAAAAAAAAAATAAAAATAAGAAACTAATAACGCGTCCGTATAAATTATAATCGGCGAACAAACACTGATTCTACCTTCGCGTTTGATTATTTTAATTAAATTTAATCAGAGCTGTTGCGCTCTAAAAAATATTCAAAATACTATGACGAAGCAAACACTGATTCTGATTAACCGCATTGCGCGCGGTCACAAATATTTTTTAAGATTAGTCCAAAAACAAATCTTCATAAAGATCATCGGCATCTGAAATAAAATGTGAAGTATTGTATCATAATTCTTTTCTTAAAAATATAACATTCGTTATTTAAAATTTTACAATAGTAAAAAAAATAAAACTATGTTTAACTTTAAATATTAATAAAAAAATTAAGTTCCTAATAAATTTTAATAATAATAAAATTAATATGAAATTCTAATTCAAAAAGATTAAAATCTAATAAATGAGAATCTAATGATTCTTCTTACCTCTTCGCGTGGTGGATGATCGCCGTATTCTCTTGAGAGAAGCACTGATTCTACTCTGTTCCGAAAACGAATATTTAAAATAAAAAAAAATAAAAAATAAAAAACTAATAACGCGTCCGTATAAATTATAATCGGCGAACAAACACTGATTCTACCTTCGCGTTTGATTATTTTAATTAAATTTAATCAGAGCTGTTGCGCTCTAAAAAATATTCAAAATACTATGACGAAGCAAACACTGATTCTATTAACCGCATTGCGCGCGGTTACAAATATTTTCTGAAATTAACGCTTAATTAGTAGAGGGGTAGGGAATGATAGAAGAGAAAGAAATATCTTTTTGATATTTTTCTTCTTCTTATCGAACATTTGTTCTGAAAATACTGCCTTTTTATTTTAATTGATTATGAATTTTACGTAAAAATTATTACCAATTATTTATTAATATCTGAAATTTAATAAAATATTCAGATATTTATATTTATCAGATTTTAAAATTTAATTTTCAATAATAAATCATTAAAGTTTCTCATAAATTTCTAATTTTTCCACTTTCTTATAATTAAAACGTAATTTTATTACGAATTGCTTAACAACAATCTCTAATAATTCAATAAAACTAAATAAAAATTTAACCAAATAAAAAGAAAAAAAATTTATACATACGAAATATAAGATTTTACCACGAAAGAAAGTCACCAAGAAAGACATGGCGTCCATATTGGAATTTTTCCCGCCTTCGAGAATATTACCATAACGCTATCAATTAAACCTGCGCAGAAAAAAAATCAAAACGTCTAAATAAATGAATAATATGAAATTACATTGTATTAAAGTATCAAAACAATCAAATCAAATGAAAACTCACAATATGAGCCATCTTGTAATTCGATACTCCAATTGTATGATAAACGAGAAACTCGAAATTATTTAATTGTCAAAAAACTATCAATTTTAATAATTTTGAATAAAACATTGAACAAAGATGTATTAATTAACGCACAAATAATAACAAAAGTAGTATAAAAAAAATAGTATTAAAATACTACGTAACAAATAGACACGTGTCTCGAGAAAATTTCAAACGTCTAATCGTCACGACAAATCAACGAACAATGTCACTTTGCGCTTCGATTTCGCGCATCGAATAACAAGATGGAGAGGGGATACGCTCGACAAGTCGAAACATGTTTGAACACGAATCCAATTTCTTGGAAATGAAATATCGTAAGAAATGTTTCTAACCTCGAGCAAAATATAAACGATAGACCAAAAAAAAAGTAAACATACACGCGAGAAGACCCTGTACACGATATATTATATATACATTCGGGAAAATATACGATACTTTCGATTTCACGAAATGAATACGTAATAAATCCTAGAAAATTTCTTTTTACATGACTTTAATATGACTAAAATGATAAAAATAAAGAACAAGAAATTGTACAATAAACGGATACGATTAAAATTATATTACAAACTACCAATGTATGATTTCAAATTCCGTCTCGAAATATTTCGATACGGGACGCTAATGACGCAATAGACGCAAAATGAACAATCGAAGGAAAAGACACAAAGATACGCAAAGAACTAATTAATTTCGTTTTCACTACACTGAATGGATTATTTAAAAAACCAAATTAGCAATAAATTTAGTAATAATAACAGTAAAATAACTTACTGCGTAATCCGAATTTGCGACGACACATCCACTCCACACAATTTTCAACTGTAGACTGACGACATGCGCAGTGTGATGCGCAGTGTGATGCGCACTGCGTTGCGCACTCCGATGCGCATTGCGATGCGCACTAATTCGTCCCGCGTCTCGAATTAAGGGATGTTCTGATTGGTTGGCTCATGATGCTTATTTTTTTCATTCAAAAATCGCGCGAAAAATTGAAACATAATATAACACATAAATTAATTGTTGTTGCTTGTAAGATTGAAATCCTGTAAAGATTTACTTATTGGAAAAAAATAAAAAAAAAAATTATCAGTAGAAATACTAATTTAACTAATAATAAGATAATAAAATAATTATAATACAAAGAAGGAAATAGAGATATAAAAATATCAATAAAAAGATTAATTAAATTTAAATAAAAGTAAAAATAAAAGTAAAAGCAAAAGAGAAATTTAACGAAAAACTTAAATAAATTCATAAAAATTGAAAAGATAAAAAGAGAACATAATATAAAACTGAATTTAATTTAATAATTGATTTTAAAATAATCGAAACACAAGAATTTAAATTTAACTTTAAAATAGATAAATTTAAGGAATTAAATTATATTAAATAAAGGAGAGAGAGCAATGTCGATATATAATAAAAATCAATAAAAGAAAAAAACATAAAAGAATATTTAACATAACTAAATCTGAAAAAAGACGAGAAAATATATTTATATAATATAACATTTAAAGAGATTAGGAAAGATTGAAGTGAGATATTTTAAATAAAAAATTTTAAATAAATTGAGATGAACAAAATCTGAACAGAATGAAAATGTAAAAGGAGAATAATGTTAAATAAAAGATAAATAAATCCAAGAAAACGTATATATAAATATATATAAATATATATGAATAAAATAAAACGTGAATATAAATAAAATTTGACACATAAATTAATTTAATTAGAAGAATAAATATATATACGTATATGTAAAAAAATTTAAGAATATACTACATAAATAATAAATAATGAAAAATTAAAAGAGAATATAACACAAAAAGTTAACTATTATAAAATAAAAAAGAATGAGAAGAAAACATAATGATAAAGAAAAATTTAATATCAAAATTAAAAAAAAATCTAAAACAATAAAGAAAAAATTTAACATGAATATTAAATTCTTGAGTTAGAAAGAAAATATATAAAAAAGAAAATTTAATTATTTTATTTGAATTTTTTTCTTGATTTAGATAATATTTCTATTTTTATTTCAATTCTTTTAAATTATTTTAACTTTGAGGTTAAATCTCTTCTCCAATATTTTAATTTTCTTTTACTTCATGATAGTTAACTTTCATGTTACATTTTCTTTTCATATTTTATTCATTATTTATGCATTACAATGTAAAATATGTTTTTATATGTTGCAGCATTGTAAGATTTAGTCATGTTGCATCATATAAAGAAATTTATTATGATATATATATATATATATATATATATATATGATATATATATATGAATAATGAATAAATATAAAAACATAAGAAGAGAATATAACATAAAAGTTAACTATAATAAAGTAAAAAAATGGTTGAAACATAGTTGAAGAATTTAATCTTAAAGTTAAAAAAAAATCTAAATCTAAATCTAAAAATCTAAAAATTTGAAACATCAAGAAAGTATTTAACACAAGTGTTAATTAAGTTAGAAAAAACATACATAAAGAAAAAAATTCAACATTGTAAATTTGATAATTTTAGTTGTCTTTTTTTTCAAATATTTTCCTTTTCCTTTATTTAATATATATTATAATATATAATATTTATATTAATATTTGACATGATAATATTTCTGTTAAATTTTTCTTCATATTTCAATTCTTTTAGATATTTTTAACTTTCAGATTAAATTCTTTTCCTATTTTCAACCTTATTATACTTTATAACAATTAATTTTTACATTACATTCCCTTTTCACGTTATACTTTTTATGCAATGATAAATTCTTTATTTATATTATGCATATATTTTATGCATATATATATATATATATATAAAACATAAGAAGGGAATGTAACACAAAATTTAATTATAATAGAATAAAAAAATTATAGAATAAATATAGAATAAATATAATTATAGAATAAAAAAAAGAAGATTGAAACATAATTGAAGAATTTAATTTCAAAGTAAAAAAGAATCTAAAAAAATCTAAAAATCTAAATCTAAAAATTTAAAACATCAAAAAAGCAAATTTAGTTATTCTGTTTAAATATTTTCTTTAATTTAAATAATATTTCTGTTAAATCCTTCTTTCATATTTCAGTTCTTTTAAATATTTTTTAACTTTGAGGTTAAATTCCTCTTCACTGTTTCAATTTTTTTTTACTTCATGATAATTAACATTTATGTTATATTCCCTTTTCATGTTTTATTCATTATTTGTATTACAATCTATTACATTGTTAAATTCTTTCCTTATATTTTGCAACAATGTTATATTGCAACATATAAAAGAATTTAACGTTATAATATACAAATAATGAATAAATAAATAAATAAATATACAAACATAAAAAGAGAATGCAACATAAAGGTTAAATATAAAGTAAAAAAGGATTGAAGCATAGCTGAAGAATTTAATCTCAAAGTGAAAAAAAACTAAAAGAATTAAAATATCAAGAAAAAATTTAACAATAAGTATTAATTGAATAAGAAAAAAAAAAAAAAAGAAAAGAAAAGAAAAGAAAAGAAAAGAAAAGAAATACATAAAAAAAGATATTTAACATAACAATTAACTAAATCTAACTTGAACTTGAACAATAAAAATTGTACATTGTAATAAATAAATATAAATAAGAAATAAAATAAAAAGGGAATATAACACAAAAATCAACAATTATAAATTAAAAATGATTGAATAACAGGATAAGATTTTTCTCCGAGGAGGATAAGGTAGAGTAAGAATTAACTATTATTGCCATCTCTGGTGACTTTAGAAAAATATTTCTTTAAAGAAATGTTTCTAGCTTGCAAGAGATGGGGCTCACGTTCAATTCTTATCTTATCTCTATTCACTTTCTATTCACCTATATTTCTTATCCTCCTCTATGTGTTTCTTTAACGATCGTAAAATAAACGTATAAATGAAATACCGACCAGAAATAGATTGACGCGATATCTTATGGGATTTTATAAAATGTATTCTGAATCGAAAAAAGATTAGAGTATATTACGCTTGGCGTACATACTCTAATTAGGTAAACAATTTGTTATAACTCAAAGAAACAAAAAAAGAAAAAAATCTTACACTTTACAATTTTCACAAATTATTTTATTCACAAATAAATTCTTCTTTTCGATGTAAGCAAAACGTTCAAACTTTGATCGTTAATAATTTAATAAATCTTAATAATTACAAAATAAAAAAATAATCATTGAAATCGCGTGCGCAGCCAATTAGCTCACATTATTCGCTATAAAATTTATAATTGTATCAAGGATACGATTATGAATAATATAGTAAATAATAATGATTTTCCAGGTCTCACCGCGTGGAGGTTGCTGCGAATTGGAGACCCACCCTATCCACGATCCCGTCCACCCTCCTTTACGCAAAAATTTATTTAAAATTAATAATAAATTTTCCTTTCGATATAAATTTGCAAAACGTTCGAATCCTTCGATCGTTGTGCAAAACAAACAACGAAAGGAATTCTAAGGAAAACCGGCGCGGAAGACTAAATCTGAAAATAAAATTAAAATTAAAAGATTTTCTATCAATATTTTACACTTCCATTTCGATATGAAAATGAAGAATGATTGATAGTAAAAAGCGTGCGCAAAAAAAAAAAAAAAAAGAAAAAAAACAAGCAAAATAAGCATCCCAAAAAGCGCTACACCCATTTTACCCATCTATTTATCTACAGTATCTACTTTTCTACAATACTACACTACTTTATTTAATACCCTTGATTGTGCATGCACTTAATTCTAAATACATTTTCTTTAATCAATATCGTACAATCTTCTGCTCCTGTAAGAAATCCTGAAACAAATTTAAATAAAAATATAACATTAACATTTTACTTATTTTAAAAGTTCTTTTTCGTATTTCTTACTTAAGAATATATAAGAATTTAAACATTTTGTTTTTAACTCTGCCTATTGAACATCTACAAATTCTCTTCACACCAACATTCACACTGATCGACTGACAAACAATTTTCGAAAAATTTATGATACGATATAAAATATGAACCACATGTGGCAAGAGGAAAATATCAATGATGGCTAGTGAACGAAGTCACGTAGCTATCAAGTATTTGTCTATAATGAGGAAATTGAGGAATTAAGGCAAGGTTAAGGTAATTTGCCTTGAAAAATTAGGAAATATTGGTTTGGAAAACGAATCAGAGTAGGGAAGGCGAGACTGCCTTTTTTTAATAATAGGAAGAACAGAACATCCCATTGTTTATAAATCCCATATATAAAAAAAATATTTCTAAATATTTCTTCTAATCTGATCCTATCTTAAATCCTATCCTACCTAATATAAAAATTAAAATATTTATTCGATGATGTAATCCATACCGTTGAAAGTTGAAGAGGATTTCTGAAACAGAATATAAAACAGAATTAAATGAAACTCAATAACAAAAATTAAATTAGTTTTTAGCAAATCACACATTAACTTGAATCTATTTTTTCTTGTTTATTTTCTTCAATTCATACCTGTAACAAACTCAATTATTATGGATTAGTAATTAAAAAATTTTAATTTACATCTAGGAATAAAAAGAAAAATTAAATCAAAAAAAAAAATCGAATTATCAAAATGTTGTTAAGCAATCCATGATTTTAAATGAAAGATATTCATCGATGCAAAGAATAAAATACATTTTTACAATAGTAAACAAATGCTCTTAACAAGGGGGATGCTGAAAAGAGAAAAACGACGAAAAGGTAACCAGAAGGGTTACCAAAATAATTATCCACTCGATGTAAATCCGAACAAACCGTGAGTGGAATTTTTTTATATTTCGCAACACTAATATGCTAAAAATCTCAAAAGAAAACGCGAAGAGTGCTTCGTTATACTTTCAATGCATTTCTTCATTAACAAAAAAGAAAAAAAGAAAAATAAAAAAAAGATAAAAGATTCGCGAAAACATATACGAAACTCTAATAAACTAATTTATGCACTCATATTTTATTATAGACGCAACACTAATAGCGGAAGATTGCAGCCTTATAATCAGAGACTGCCATTGTACAATCACCCTTTGTACAGCCTTTTTGGCTGTAATAGGTGATTCAGGAACTGGAACGTAATTCCACAGTCCAAAAGTGGAAAAATATGGGCAATTTGGGCAAATAAACGCAACACTATTATAAAAAACGCGATCTTTCATCAACGCAACACTAATTCTTCAAATGAATTTAATATAAAATTTACTATTATTTTGTAAATCTTAAAAATTACTTTAAATATCGTGATATCATAAATCATAATTATATTATAGAATAAAATCAAATTTATATTAAAAGAAAAAAACAATAAAAAAAATAGACTAATTCATGAAAATAATTAAAAGCAACCGCGATATTCTTTTCAACGCAACGCTAATAGTAAACGCGATTATCATTTTAACGCAACTCTAATTCAACCCGTTATTTATCAATCGCAACACTAATGCAAAACCGCGATTTGCCCATGATAATTGGATGAACGATGGGCCAGCATGCAAATTGGCCAGATACGATACAACAACATATACTACGTATTACTAAAACGAGCACAATGACAAAGTAGTAACAATGACTTCCCATTCTTTGGACTCAGACAAGATCCAAAAGATGAGAAATCATTCGTTGCAGCCCTCTTCGTGACAGTTTGTCGGGCCTCTTCGGTCTTCCTCCTTCGGGCGCGATGCCCGCTGAAACTTAAATCTAGGCTCGAGATTCACTAATCGCAAACCAAAGAAAAAAAGAAAAAAAAAAGGACTAAGTCGCGAAAGCTAAGTGCATGGACGACCAACGAACGTGATCGTTCTCCGTACATGCACAGAATCTCAAGCGCAACGTTCGTTTCGAAAGCAAATCACGACCGCGACCGCGAAATTCGAAAAATCGATGAGAAAACCAGAAACAAATGGCATAATCGTCCATTTATCTCAGCTTTGCCCTCGATTTATCAAATTTTATTTCCTGAAACAGGTTGTCACGCGAAAAACGCGCCTACCCGATCAGAGACTGTGACAACCTGCCCGGCCCTACCTACTTATGATTAAACAGACACACCAGAAGTATACTACCTATCCTACCTAACCCTATATTTAAAAAATGGCAAAACAGGCACACCAACACATTCATTCCACGATTCTCACGCATAACACTCGGGCGCAAAAGCCTACACTAGGGAAAGCGTCCCGGGACGCCTCCGACACCCGAGCTTGGCACACTACTCGCACACTCTAACTTTACGTACCATTTTCCTGAAATCGACTGATGATGGCTAGCGACCATTGCGTGAAACGCGACAAAAACGCGTGTATTTACATTTTAATTGTGAAAATTTATGAATACGTCATGTTTTCTAAAAGATTAGTCATTAGACTAAATGGTATCATTATTGTGAATCAAAATTGTATCATTATTGTAATTTTAGATTAAAAATTAATAATCTTGCATATTATTAATTTATTAGTTATTCGCAATTAAATATTGCGAATATGATTGTAAATTCTGATTGAATAAGGAATGAAATAATATATGATAAATGAAACGACGCAATTCCACAGCCTAACCATACACACACAATGTGGAAAGTACGTCGTGCACGATACGCTATGCATCATCAGTCGCTAAAAATTTGTATTAGCTTATCAACTAAAGTCGTCATATCCATTGCCTCTCCCTCACTCAAGTAGCACCTGAGCACGTGAATGAGATCCTGACAATGAACATGGAAAGGGTTAAATCTGAAAATCCTGAGCTAAAAAGATATTAATATATTCATTTTGTATCTAACGGGCTAACATTCTTTGACTTTCCATTATTATATATTTCAAATTGTATAATTATATAAATTATATTATATATGTCAAATTCTTATTATAATATTTCAAAAATATTTGTGACTCTATTTTATATTTTATTTCATTAATTGAACATTAATTGAAGTTATTGAAATTTTAGTATATAAAATTTTTAATATTGAACTTAAAAAGAAATTGGAATTCATTGTAATTGTATTTAATAGAAACATGAATAGAAATACTCTCAGGCGATTCCTTCATCAGAGCATATTTTCAAAATCACAAGAATAATATTCAAAATCTATTGCTCTGATTCTAAAATCTGCCTGTCGCGAAATGTCTTCTTGCGCAAAATTTTTAATTCATATTTGTACGAATAAAAATTGAACTTTATTATCTACCAGTGTTGTAAATCATATTGAAGTTAATAAAATCATGTGAAATAATTATATGACAATCGCAATAATCAAATTGATCAAATAACTTAAAATGTTACTCTAAAGGATTTTGAATTATAAAAATTCAAACTAATTATTGTATTGATATTGTATTGATAATTATATAATAATAATTATTACATGTTTTGACATTAGAAAACTACTAAACATTTTATATCAATCAAAAACGCGAAGCGTAAGAAGACCCTAGCCTGAACTAATAAATAAAACACAAAAATAATTGTTACTACTCGCGGGTAATTATTATAAATAAATACCCGCGGTCATTGTGCTCGTGCAAAATTCTACGTATACAACCAATCACTCGTGTCGATTCGGATCTTTCATCCTACGACATGATTGAGTGACCGGAGGAACCAAAAAGCATGCGACTCACCACATGATGCGACGAACAGCTTCACTCTTATTGTAGCCCAGAAGTCATCGAGAAGGGAAGGTTGTCATCAAGACGGAAGAAATCTGTGACAAAACGTCATAATTTAGAACACGGTTCTGATTACTTGAAAAATTGAAATACGAATTTAACTTTTATTTAGAAGAATAAAAATTTAGATAGATAAAAGGATAATTACCTCTTCGCGTGATGGATGATCGCCGTATTCTCTTGAGAGAAGCACTGATTCTACTCTGTACCGAAAACGAATATTTAAAATAAAAAAAAAATAAAAAATAAGAAACTAATAACGCGTCCGTATAAATTATAATCGGCGAACAAACACTGATTCTACCTTCGCGTTTGATTATTTTAATTAAATTTAATCAGAGCTGTTGCGCTCTAAAAATATTCAAAATACTATGACGAAGCAAACACTGATTCTGATTAACCGCATTGCGCGCGGTCACAAATATTTTTTAAGATTAGTCCAAAAACAAATCTTCATAAAGATCATCGGCATCTGAAATAAAATGTGAAGTATTGTATCATAATTCTTTTCTTAAAAATATAACATTCGTTATTTAAAATTTTACAATAGTAAAAAAAATAAAACTATGTTTAACTTTAAATATTAATAAAAAAATTAAGTTCCTAATAAATTTTAATAATAATAAAATTAATATGAAATTCTAATTCAAAAAGATTAAAATCTAATAAATGAGAATCTAATGATTCTTCTTACCTCTTCGCGTGGTGGATGATCGCCGTATTCTCTTGAGAGAAGCACTGATTCTACTCTGTTCCGAAAACGAATATTTAAAATAAAAAAAAATATAAATAAAAACTAATAACGCGTCCGTATAAATTATAATCGGCGAACAAACACTGATTCTACCTTCGCGTTTGATTATTTTAATTAAATTTAATCAGAGCTGTTGCGCTCTAAAAAATATTCAAAATACTATGACGAAGCAAACACTGATTCTATTAACCGCATTGCGCGCGGTTACAAATATTTTCTGAAATTAACGCTTAATTAGTAGAGGGGTAGGGAATGATAGAAGAGAAAGAAATATCTTTTGATATTTTTCTTCTTCTTATCGAACATTTGTTCTGAAAATACTGCCTTTTTATTTTAATTGATTATGAATTTTACGTAAAAATTATTACCAATTATTTATTAATATCTGAAATTTAATAAAATATTCAGATATTTATATTTATCAGATTTTAAAATTTAATTTTCAATAATAAATTATTAAAGTTTCTCATAAATTTCTAATTTTTCCACTTTCTTATAATTAAAACGTAATTTTATTACGAATTGCTTAACAACAATCTCTAATAATTCAATAAAACTAAATAAAAATTTAACCAAATAAAAGAAAAAAAATTTATACATACGAAATATAAGATTTTACCACGAAAGAAAGTCACCAAGAAAGACATGGCGTCCATATTGGAATTTTTCCCGCCTTCGAGAATATTACCATAACGCTATCAATTAAACCTGCGCAGAAAAAAAATCAAAACGTCTAAATAAATGAATAATATGAAATTACATTGTATTAAAGTATCAAAACAATCAAATCAAATGAAAACTCACAATATGAGCCATCTTGTAATTCGATACTCCAATTGTATGATAAACGAGAAACTCGAAATTATTTAATTGTCAAAAAACTATCAATTTTAATAATTTTGAATAAAACATTGAACAAAGATGTATTAATTAACGCACAAATAATAACAAAAGTAGTATAAAAAAAATAGTATTAAAATACTACGTAACAAATAGACACGTGTCTCGAGAAAATTTCAAACGTCTAATCGTCACGACAAATCAACGAACAATGTCACTTTGCGCTTCGATTTCGCGCATCGAATAACAAGATGGAGAGGGGATACGCTCGACAAGTCGAAACATGTTTGAACACGAATCCAATTTCTTGGAAATGAAATATCGTAAGAAATGTTTCTAACCTCGAGCAAAATATAAACGATAGACCAAAAAAAAAGTAAACATACACGCGAGAAGACCCTGTACACGATATATTATATATACATTCGGGAAAATATACGATACTTTCGATTTCACGAAATGAATACGTAATAAATCCTAGAAAATTTCTTTTTACATGACTTTAATATGACTAAAATGATAAAAAATAAAGAACAAGAAATTGTACAATAAACGGATACGATTAAAATTATATTACAAACTACCAATGTATGATTTCAAATTCCGTCTCGAAATATTTCGATACGGGACGCTAATGACGCAATAGACGCAAAATGAACAATCGAAGGAAAAGACACAAAGATACGCAAAGAACTAATTAATTTCGTTTTCACTACACTGAATGGATTATTTAAAAAACCAAATTAGCAATAAATTTAGTAATAATAACAGTAAAATAACTTACTGCGTAATCCGAATTTGCGACGACACATCCACTCCACACAATTTTCAACTGTAGACTGACGACATGCGCAGTGTGATGCGCAGTGTGATGCGCACTGCGTTGCGCACTCCGATGCGCATTGCGATGCGCACTAATTCGTCCCGCGTCTCGAATTAAGGGATGTTCTGATTGGTTGGCTCATGATGCTTATTTTTTTCATTCAAAAATCGCGCGAAAAATTGAAACATAATATAACACATAAATTAATTGTTGTTGCTTGTAAGATTGAAATCCTGTAAAGATTTACTTATTGGAAAAAAAATAAAAAAAAAAAAATTATCAGTAGAAATACTAATTTAACTAATAATAAGATAATAAAATAATTATAATACAAAGAAGGAAATAGAGATATAAAAATATCAATAAAAAGATTAATTAAATTTAAATAAAAGTAAAAATAAAAGTAAAAGCAAAAGAGAAATTTAACGAAAAACTTAAATAAATTCATAAAAATTGAAAAAATAAAAAGAGAACATAATATAAAACTGAATTTAATTTAATAATTGATTTTAAAATAATCGAAACACAAGAATTTAAATTTAACTTTAAAATAGATAAATTTAAGGAATTAAATTATATTAAATAAAGGAGAGAGAGCAATGTCGATATATAATAAAAATCAACAAAAGAAAAAAACACAAAAGAATATTTAACATAACTAAATCTGAAAAAAGACGAGAAAATATATTTATATAATATAACATTTAAAGAGATTAGGAAAGATTGAAGTGAGATATTTTAAATAAAAAATTTTAAATAAATTGAGATGAACAAAATCTGAACAGAATGAAAATGTAAAAGGAGAATAATGTTAAATAAAAGATAAATAAATCCAAGAAAACGTATATATAAATATATATAAATATATATGAATAAAATAAAACGTGAATATAAATAAAATTTGACACATAAATTAATTTAATTAGAAGAATAAATATATATACGTATATGTAAAAAAAAATTTAAGAATATACTACATAAATAATAAATAATGAAAAAATTAAAAGAGAATATAACACAAAAAGTTAACTATTATAAAATAAAAAAGAATGAGAAGAAAACATAATGATAAAGAAAAATTTAATATCAAAATTAAAAAAAAATCTAAAACAATAAAGAAAAAATTTAACATGAATATTAAATTCTTGAGTTAGAAAGAAAATATATAAAAAAGAAAATTTAATTATTTTATTTGAATTTTTCTTGATTTAGATAATATTTCTATTTTTATTTCAATTCTTTTAAATTATTTTAACTTTGAGGTTAAATCTCTTCTCCAATATTTTAATTTTCTTTTACTTCATGATAGTTAACTTTCATGTTATATTTTCTTTTCATATTTTATTCATTATTTATGCATTACAATGTAAAATATGTTTCTTATATGTTGCAGCATTGTAAGATTTAGTTATGTTGCATCATATAAAGAAATTTATTATGATATATATGTATATATATATATATATATGTATAAACAATAAATAAATATAAAAACATAAGAAGAGAATATAACATAAAAGTTAACTATAATAAAGTAAAAAAATGGTTGAAACATAGTTGAAGAATTTAATCTTAAAGTTAAAAAAAAATCTAAATCTAAATCTAAAAATCTAAAAATTTGAAACATCAAGAAAGTATTTAACACAAGTGTTAATTAAGTTAGAAAAACATACATAAAGAAAAAAATTCAACATTGTAAATTTGATAATTTTAGTTGTCTTTTTTCAAATATTTTCCTTTTCCTTTATTTAATATATATTATAATATATAATATTTATATTAATATTTGACATGATAATATTTCTGTTAAATTTTTCTTCATATTTCAATTCTTTTAGATATTTTTAACTTTCAGATTAAATTCTTTTCCTATTTTCAACCTTATTATACTTTATAACAATTAATTTTTACATTACATTCCCTTTTCACGTTATACTTTTTATACAATGATAAATTCTTTATTTATATTATGCATATATTTTATGCATATATATATATATATATAAAACATAAGAAGGGAATGTAACACAAAATTTAATTATAATAGAATAAAAAAAGAAGATTGAAACATAATTGAAGAATTTAATTTCAAAGTAAAAAGAATCTAAAAATCTAAATCTAAAAATTTAAAACATCAAAAAAGCAAATTTAGTTATTCTGTTTAAATATTTTCTTTAATTTAAATAATATTTCTGTTAAATCCTTCTTTCATATTTCAGTTCTTTTAAATATTTTTTAACTTTGAGGTTAAATTCCTCTTCACTGTTTCAATTTTTTTTTACTTCATGATAATTAACATTTATGTTATATTCCCTTTTTATGTTTTATTCATTATTTGTATTACAATCTATTACATTGTTAAATTCTTTCCTTATATTTTGCAACATATAAAAGAATTTAACGTTATAATATACAAATAATGAATAAATAAATAAATAAATATACAAACATAAAAAGAGAATGCAACATAAAGGTTAAATATAAAGTAAAAAAGGATTGAAGCATAGCTGAAGAATTTAATCTCAAAGTGAAAAAAAACTAAAAGAATTAAAATATCAAGAAAAATTTAACAATAAGTATTAATTGAATAAGAAAAAAAAAAAAAAGAAAAGAAAAGAAAAGAAAAGAAAAGAAATACATAAAAAAAGATATTTAACATAACAATTAACTAAATCTAACTTGAACTTGAACAATAAAAATTGTACATTGTAATAAATAAATATAAATAAGAAATAAAATAAAAAGGGAATATAACACAAAAATCAACAATTATAAATTAAAAATGATTGAATAACAGGATAAGATTTTTCTCCGAGGAGGATAAGGTAGAGTAAGAATTAACTATTATTGCCATCTCTGGTGACTTTAGAAAAATATTTCTTTAAAGAAATGTTTCTAGCTTGCAAGAGATGGGGCTCACGTTCAATTCTTATCTTATCTCTATTCACTTTCTATTCACCTATATTTCTTATCCTCCTCTATGTGTTTCTTTAACGATCGTAAAATAAACGTATAAACGAAATACCGACCAGAAATAGATTGACGCGATATCTTATGGGATTTTATAAAATGTATTCTGAATCGAAAAAAGATTAGAGTATATTACGCTTGGCGTACATACTCTAATTAGGTAAACAATTTGTTATAACTCAAAGAAACAAAAAAAGAAAAAAATCTTACACTTTACAATTTTCACAAATTATTTTATTCACAAATAAATTCTTCTTTTCGATGTAAGCAAAACGTTCAAACTTTGATCGTTAATAATTTAATAAATCTTAATAATTACAAAATAAAAAAATAATCATTGAAATCGCGTGCGCAGCCAATTAGCTCACATTATTCGCTATAAAATTTATAATTGTATCAAGGATACGATTATGAATAATATAGTAAATAATAATGATTTTCCAGGTCTCACCGCGTGGAGGTTGCTGCGAATTGGAGACCCACCCTATCCACGATCCCGTCCACCCTCCTTTACGCAAAAATTTATTTAAAATTAATAATAAATTTTCCTTTCGATATAAATTTGCAAAACGTTCGAATCCTTCGATCGTTGTGCAAAACAAACAACGAAAGGAATTCTAAGGAAAACCGGCGCGGAAGACTAAATCTGAAAATAAAATTAAAATTAAAAGATTTTCTATCAATATTTTACACTTCCATTTCGATATGAAAATGAAGAATGATTGATAGTAAAAAGCGTGCGCAAAAAAAAAAAAAGAAAAAAAACAAGCAAAATAAGCATCCCAAAAAGCGCTACACCCATTTTACCCATCTATTTATCTACAGTATCTACTTTTCTACAATACTACACTACTTTATTTAATACCCTTGATTGTGCATGCACTTAATTCTAAATACATTTTCTTTAATCAATATCGTACAATCTTCTGCTCCTGTAAGAAATCCTGAAACAAATTTAAATAAAAATATAACATTAACATTTTACTTATTTTAAAAGTTCTTTTTCGTATTTCTTACTTAAGAATATATAAGAATTTAAACATTTTGTTTTTAACTCTGCCTATTGAACATCTACAAATTCTCTTCACACCAACATTCACACTGATCGACTGACAAACAATTTTCGAAAAATTTATGATACGATATAAAATATGAACCACATGTGGCAAGAGGAAAATATCAATGATGGCTAGTGAACGAAGTCACGTAGCTATCAAGTATTTGTCTATAATGAGGAAATTGAGGAATTAAGGCAAGGTTAAGGTAATTTGCCTTGAAAAATTAGGAAATATTGGTTTGGAAAACGAATCAGAGTAGGGAAGGCGAGACTGCCTTTTTTTAATAATAGGAAGAACAGAACATCCCATTGTTTATAAATCCCATATATAAAAAAAATATTTCTAAATATTTCTTCTAATCTGATCCTATCTTAAATCCTATCCTACCTAATATAAAAATTAAAATATTTATTCGATGATGTAATCCATACCGTTGAAAGTTGAAGAGGATTTCTGAAACAGAATATAAAACAGAATTAAATGAAACTCAATAACAAAAATTAAATTAGTTTTTAGCAAATCACACATTAACTTGAATCTATTTTTTCTTGTTTATTTTCTTCAATTCATACCTGTAACAAACTCAATTATTATGGATTAGTAATTAAAAAATTTTAATTTACATCTAGGAATAAAAAGAAAAATTAAATCAAAAAAAAAAATCGAATTATCAAAATGTTGTTAAGCAATCCATGATTTTAAATGAAAGATATTCATCGATGCAAAGAATAAAATACATTTTTACAATAGTAAACAAATGCTCTTAATAAGGGGGATGCTGAAAAGAGAAAAACGACGAAAAGGTAACCAGAAGGGTTACCAAAATAATTATCCACTCGATGTAAATCCGAACAAACCGTGAGTGGAATTTTTTTATATTTCGCAACACTAATATGCTAAAAATCTCAAAAGAAAACGCGAAGAGTGCTTCGTTATACTTTCAATGCATTTCTTCATTAACAAAAAAGAAAAAAAGAAAAATAAAAAAAAGATAAAAGATTCGCGAAAACATATACGAAACTCTAATAAACTAATTTATGCACTCATATTTTATTATAGACGCAACACTAATAGCGGAAGATTGCAGCCTTATAATCAGAGACTGCCATTGTACAATCACCCTTTGTACAGCCTTTTTGGCTGTAATAGGTGATTCAGGAACTGGAACGTAATTCCACAGTCCAAAAGTGGAAAAATATGGGCAATTTGGGCAAATAAACGCAACACTATTATAAAAAACGCGATCTTTCATCAACGCAACACTAATTCTTCAAATGAATTTAATATAAAATTTACTATTATTTTGTAAATCTTAAAAATTACTTTAAATATCGTGATATCATAAATCATAATTATATTATAGAATAAAATCAAATTTATATTAAAAGGAAAAAAACAATAAAAAAAAATAGACTAATTCATGAAAATAATTAAAAACAACCGCGATATTCTTTTCAACGCAACGCTAATAGTAAACGCGATTATCATTTTAACGCAACTCTAATTCAACCCGTTATTTATCAATCGCAACACTAATGCAAAACCGCGATTTGCCCATGATAATTGGATGAACGATGGGCCAGCATGCAAATTGGCCAGATACGATACAACAACATATACTACGTATTACTAAAACGAGCACAATGACAAAGTAGTAACAATGACTTCCCATTCTTTGGACTCAGACAAGATCCAAAAGATGAGAAATCATTCGTTGCAGCCCTCTTCGTGACAGTTTGTCGGGCCTCTTCGGTCTTCCTCCTTCGGGCGCGATGCCCGCTGAAACTTAAATCTAGGCTCGAGATTCACTAATCGCAAACCAAAGAAAAAAAGAAAAAAAAAGGACTAAGTCGCGAAAGCTAAGTGCATGGACGACCAACGAACGTGATCGTTCTCCGTACATGCACAGAATCTCAAGCGCAACGTTCGTTTCGAAAGCAAATCACGACCGCGACCGCGAAATTCGAAAAATCGATGAGAAAAACCAGAAACAAATGGCATAATCGTCCATTTATCTCAGCTTTGCCCTCGATTTATCAAATTTTATTTCCTGAAACAGGTTGTCACGCGAAAAACGCGCCTACCCGATCAGAGACTGTGACAACCTGCCCGGCCCTACCTACTTATGATTAAACAGACACACCAGAAGTATACTACCTATCCTACCTAACCCTATATTTAAAAATGGCAAAACAGGCACACCAACACATTCATTCCACGATTCTCACGCATAACACTCGGGCGCAAAAGCCTACACTAGGGAAAGCGTCCCGGGACGCCTCCGACACCCGAGCTTGGCACACTACTCGCACACTCTAACTTTACGTACCATTTTCCTGAAATCGACTGATGATGGCTAGCGACCATTGCGTGAAACGCGACAAAAACGCGTGTATTTACATTTTAATTGTGAAAATTTATGAATACGTCATGTTTTCTAAAAGATTAGTCATTAGACTAAATGGTATCATTATTGTGAATCAAAATTGTATCATTATTGTAATTTTAGATTAAAAATTAATAATCTTGCATATTATTAATTTATTAGTTATTCGCAATTAAATATTGCGAATATGATTGTAAATTCTGATTGAATAAGGAATGAAATAATATATGATAAATGAAACGACGCAATTCCACAGCCTAACCATACACACACAATGTGGAAAGTACGTCGTGCACGATACGCTATGCATCATCAGTCGCTAAAAATTTGTATTAGCTTATCAACTAAAGTCGTCATATCCATTGCCTCTCCCTCACTCAAGTAGCACCTGAGCACGTGAATGAGATCCTGACAATGAACATGGAAAGGGTTAAATCTGAAAATCCTGAGCTAAAAAGATATTAATATATTCATTTTGTATCTAACGGGCTAACATTCTTTGACTTTCCATTATTATATATTTCAAATTGTATAATTATATAAATTATATTATATATATCAAATTCTTATTATAATATTTCAAAATATTTGTGACTCTATTTTATATTTTATTTCATTAATTGAACATTAATTGAAGTTATTGAAATTTTAGTATATAAAATTTTTAATATTGAACTTAAAAAGAAATTGGAATTCATTGTAATTGTATTTAATAGAAACATGAATAGAAATACTCTCAGGCGATTCCTTCATCAGAGCATATTTTCAAAATCACAAGAATAATATTCAAAATCTATTGCTCTGATTCTAAAATCTGCCTGTCGCGAAATGTCTTCTTGCGCAAAATTTTTAATTCATATTTGTACGAATAAAAATTGAACTTTATTATCTACCAGTGTTGTAAATCATATTGAAGTTAATAAAATCATGTGAAATAATTATATGACAATCGCAATAATCAAATTGATCAAATAACTTAAAATGTTACTCTAAAGGATTTTGAATTATAAAAATTCAAACTAATTATTGTATTGATATTGTATTGATAATTATATAATAATAATTATTACATGTTTTGACATTAGAAAACTACTAAACATTTTATATCAATCAAAAACGCGAAGCGTAAGAAGACCCTAGCCTGAACTAATAAATAAAACACAAAAATAATTGTTACTACTCGCGGGTAATTATTATAAATAAATACCCGCGGTCATTGTGCTCGTGCAAAATTCTACGTATACAACCAATCACTCGTGTCGATTCGGATCTTTCATCCTACGACATGATTGAGTGACCGGAGGAACCAAAAAGCATGCGACTCACCACATGATGCGACGAACAGCTTCACTCTTATTGTAGCCCAGAAGTCATCGAGAAGGGAAGGTTGTCATCAAGACGGAAGAAATCTGTGACAAAACGTCATAATTTAGAACACGGTTCTGATTACTTGAAAAAATTGAAATACGAATTTAACTTTTATTTAGAAGAATAAAAATTTAGATAGATAAAAGGATAATTACCTCTTCGCGTGATGGATGATCGCCGTATTCTCTTGAGAGAAGCACTGATTCTACTCTGTACCGAAAACGAATATTTAAAATAAAAAAAAAATAAAAAATAAGAAACTAATAACGCGTCCGTATAAATTATAATCGGCGAACAAACACTGATTCTACCTTCGCGTTTGATTATTTTAATTAAATTTAATCAGAGCTGTTGCGCTCTAAAAAATATTCAAAATACTATGACGAAGCAAACACTGATTCTGATTAACCGCATTGCGCGCGGTCACAAATATTTTTTAAGATTAGTCCAAAAACAAATCTTCATAAAGATCATCGGCATCTGAAATAAAATGTGAAGTATTGTATCATAATTCTTTTCTTAAAAATATAACATTCGTTATTTAAAATTTTACAATAGTAAAAAAAATAAAACTATGTTTAACTTTAAATATTAATAAAAAATTAAGTTCCTAATAAATTTTAATAATAATAAAATTAATATGAAATTCTAATTCAAAAAGATTAAAATCTAATAAATGAGAATCTAATGATTCTTCTTACCTCTTCGCGTGGTGGATGATCGCCGTATTCTCTTGAGAGAAGCACTGATTCTACTCTGTTCCGAAAACGAATATTTAAAATAAAAAAATAAAAATAAAAACTAATAACGCGTCCGTATAAATTATAATCGGCGAACAAACACTGATTCTACCTTCGCGTTTGATTATTTTAATTAAATTTAATCAGAGCTGTTGCGCTCTAAAAATATTCAAAATACTATGACGAAGCAAACACTGATTCTATTAACCGCATTGCGCGCGGTTACAAATATTTTCTGAAATTAACGCTTAATTAGTAGAGGGGTAGGGAATGATAGAAGAGAAAGAAATATCTTTTTGATATTTTTCTTCTTCTTATCGAACATTTGTTCTGAAAATACTGCCTTTTTATTTTAATTGATTATGAATTTTACGTAAAAATTATTACCAATTATTTATTAATATCTGAAATTTAATAAAATATTCAGATATTTATATTTATCAGATTTTAAAATTTAATTTTCAATAATAAATTATTAAAGTTTCTCATAAATTTCTAATTTTTCCACTTTCTTATAATTAAAACGTAATTTTATTACGAATTGCTTAACAACAATCTCTAATAATTCAATAAAACTAAATAAAAATTTAACCAAATAAAAAGAAAAAAAATTTATACATACGAAATATAAGATTTTACCACGAAAGAAAGTCACCAAGAAAGACATGGCGTCCATATTGGAATTTTTCCCGCCTTCGAGAATATTACCATAACGCTATCAATTAAACCTGCGCAGAAAAAAAATCAAAACGTCTAAATAAATGAATAATATGAAATTACATTGTATTAAAGTATCAAAACAATCAAATCAAATGAAAACTCACAATATGAGCCATCTTGTAATTCGATACTCCAATTGTATGATAAACGAGAAACTCGAAATTATTTAATTGTCAAAAAACTATCAATTTTAATAATTTTGAATAAAACATTGAACAAAGATGTATTAATTAACGCACAAATAATAACAAAAGTAGTATAAAAAAAATAGTATTAAAATACTACGTAACAAATAGACACGTGTCTCGAGAAAATTTCAAACGTCTAATCGTCACGACAAATCAACGAACAATGTCACTTTGCGCTTCGATTTCGCGCATCGAATAACAAGATGGAGAGGGGATACGCTCGACAAGTCGAAACATGTTTGAACACGAATCCAATTTCTTGGAAATGAAATATCGTAAGAAATGTTTCTAACCTCGAGCAAAATATAAACGATAGACCAAAAAAAAAGTAAACATACACGCGAGAAGACCCTGTACACGATATATTATATATACATTCGGGAAAATATACGATACTTTCGATTTCACGAAATGAATACGTAATAAATCCTAGAAAATTTCTTTTACATGACTTTAATATGACTAAAATGATAAAAAATAAAGAACAAGAAATTGTACAATAAACGGATACGATTAAAATTATATTACAAACTACCAATGTATGATTTCAAATTCCGTCTCGAAATATTTCGATACGGGACGCTAATGACGCAATAGACGCAAAATGAACAATCGAAGGAAAAGACACAAAGATACGCAAAGAACTAATTAATTTCGTTTTCACTACACTGAATGGATTATTTAAAAAACCAAATTAGCAATAAATTTAGTAATAATAACAGTAAAATAACTTACTGCGTAATCCGAATTTGCGACGACACATCCACTCCACACAATTTTCAACTGTAGACTGACGACATGCGCAGTGTGATGCGCAGTGTGATGCGCACTGCGTTGCGCACTCCGATGCGCATTGCGATGCGCACTAATTCGTCCCGCGTCTCGAATTAAGGGATGTTCTGATTGGTTGGCTCATGATGCTTATTTTTTTCATTCAAAAATCGCGCGAAAAATTGAAACATAATATAACACATAAATTAATTGTTGTTGCTTGTAAGATTGAAATCCTGTAAAGATTTACTTATTGGAAAAAAAATAAAAAAAAAAAATTATCAGTAGAAATACTAATTTAACTAATAATAAGATAATAAAATAATTATAATACAAAGAAGGAAATAGAGATATAAAAATATCAATAAAAAGATTAATTAAATTTAAATAAAAGTAAAAATAAAAGTAAAAGCAAAAGAGAAACGAAAAACTTAAATAAATTCATAAAAATTGAAAAAATAAAAAGAGAACATAATATAAAACTGAATTTAATTTAATAATTGATTTTAAAATAATCGAAACACAAGAATTTAAATTTAACTTTAAAATAGATAAATTTAAGGAATTAAATTATATTAAATAAAGGAGAGAGAGCAACGTCGATATATAATAAAAATCAACAAAAGAAAAAAACATAAAAGAATATTTAACATAACTAAATCTGAAAAAAGACGAGAAAATATATTTATATAATATAACATTTAAAGAGATTAGGAAAGATTGAAGTGAGATATTTTAAATAAAAAATTTTAAATAAATTGAGATGAACAAAATCTGAACAGAATGAAAATGTAAAAGGAGAATAATGTTAAATAAAAGATAAATAAATCCAAGAAAACGTATATATAAATATATATAAATATATATGAATAAAATAAAACGTGAATATAAATAAAATTTGACACATAAATTAATTTAATTAGAAGAATAAATATATATACGTATATGTAAAAAAATTTAAGAATATACTACATAAATAATAAATAATGAAAAATTAAAAGAGAATATAACACAAAAAGTTAACTATTATAAAATAAAAAAGAATGAGAAGAAAACATAATGATAAAGAAAAATTTAATATCAAAATTAAAAAAAAATCTAAAACAATAAAGAAAAAATTTAACATGAATATTAAATTCTTGAGTTAGAAAGAAAATATATAAAAAAGAAAATTTAATTATTTTATTTGAATTTTTTTCTTGATTTAGATAATATTTCTATTTTTATTTCAATTCTTTTAAATTATTTTAACTTTGAGGTTAAATCTCTTCTCCAATATTTTAATTTTCTTTTACTTCATGATAGTTAACTTTCATGTTATATTTTCTTTTCATATTTTATTCATTATTTATGCATTACAATGTAAAATATGTTTCTTATATGTTGCAGCATTGTAAGATTTAGTCATGTTGCATCATATAAAGAAATTTATTATGATATATATATATATATATATATATATGTATAAACAATAAATAAATATAAAAACATAAGAAGAGAATATAACATAAAAGTTAACTATAATAAAGTAAAAAAATGGTTGAAACATAGTTGAAGAATTTAATCTTAAAGTTAAAAAAATCTAAATCTAAATCTAAAAATCTAAAAATTTGAAACATCAAGAAAGTATTTAACACAAGTGTTAATTAAGTTAGAAAAAACATATATAAAGAAAAAAATTCAACATTGTAAATTTGATAATTTTAGTTGTCTTTTTTTTCAAATATTTTCCTTTTCCTTTATTTAATATATATTATAATATATAATATTTATATTAATATTTGACATGATAATATTTCTGTTAAATTTTTCTTCATATTTCAATTCTTTTAGATATTTTTAACTTTCAGATTAAATTCTTTTCCTATTTTCAACCTTATTATACTTTATAACAATTAATTTTACATTACATTCCCTTTTCACGTTATACTTTTTATACAATGATAAATTCTTTATTTATATTATGCATATATTTTATGCATATATATATATATATATAAAACATAAGAAGAGAATGTAACACAAAATTTAATTATAATAGAATAAAAAAAAAAGAAGATTGAAACATAATTGAAGAATTTAATTTCAAAGTAAAAAAGAATCTAAAAAAAATCTAAATCTAAAAATTTAAAACATCAAAAAAGCAAATTTAGTTATTCTGTTTAAATATTTTCTTTAATTTAAATAATATTTCTGTTAAATCCTTCTTTCATATTTCAGTTCTTTTAAATATTTTTTAACTTTGAGGTTAAATTCCTCTTCACTGTTTCAATTTTTTTTTACTTCATGATAATTAACATTTATGTTATATTCCCTTTTTATGTTTTATTCATTATTTGTATTACAATCTATTACATTGTTAAATTCTTTCCTTATATTTTGCAACATATAAAAGAATTTAACGTTATAATATACAAATAATGAATAAATAAATAAATAAATATACAAACATAAAAAGAGAATGCAACATAAAGGTTAAATATAAAGTAAAAAAGGATTGAAGCATAGCTGAAGAATTTAATCTCAAAGTGAAAAAAAACTAAAAGAATTAAAATATCAAGAAAAATTTAACAATAAGTATTAATTGAATAAGAAAAAAAAAAAAAAAGAAAAGAAAAGAAAAGAAAAGAAAAGAAAAGAAATACATAAAAAAAGATATTTAACATAACAATTAACTAAATCTAACTTGAACTTGAACAATAAAAATTGTACATTGTAATAAATAAATATAAATAAGAAATAAAATAAAAAGGGAATATAACACAAAAATCAACAATTATAAATTAAAAATGATTGAATAACAGGATAAGATTTTTCTCCGAGGAGGATAAGGTAGAGTAAGAATTAACTATTATTGCCATCTCTGGTGACTTTAGAAAAATATTTCTTTAAAGAAATGTTTCTAGCTTGCAAGAGATGGGGCTCACGTTCAATTCTTATCTTATCTCTATTCACTTTCTATTCACCTATATTTCTTATCCTCCTCTATGTGTTTCTTTAACGATCGTAAAATAAACGTATAAACGAAATACCGACCAGAAATAGATTGACGCGATATCTTATGGGATTTTATAAAATGTATTCTGAATCGAAAAAAGATTAGAGTATATTACGCTTGGCGTACATACTCTAATTAGGTAAACAATTTGTTATAACTCAAAGAAACAAAAAAAGAAAAAAAAATCTTACACTTTACAATTTTCACAAATTATTTTATTCACAAATAAATTCTTCTTTTCGATGTAAGCAAAACGTTCAAACTTTGATCGTTAATAATTTAATAAATCTTAATAATTACAAAATAAAAAAATAATCATTGAAATCGCGTGCGCAGCCAATTAGCTCACATTATTCGCTATAAAATTTATAATTGTATCAAGGATACGATTATGAATAATATAGTAAATAATAATGATTTTCCAGGTCTCACCGCGTGGAGGTTGCTGCGAATTGGAGACCCACCCTATCCACGATCCCGTCCACCCTCCTTTACGCAAAAATTTATTTAAAATTAATAATAAATTTTCCTTTCGATATAAATTTGCAAAACGTTCGAATCCTTCGATCGTTGTGCAAAACAAACAACGAAAGGAATTCTAAGGAAAACCGGCGCGGAAGACTAAATCTGAAAATAAAATTAAAATTAAAAGATTTTCTATCAATATTTTACACTTCCATTTCGATATGAAAATGAAGAATGATTGATAGTAAAAAGCGTGCGCAAAAAAAAAAAAGAAAAAAAACAAGCAAAATAAGCATCCCAAAAAGCGCTACACCCATTTTACCCATCTATTTATCTACAGTATCTACTTTTCTACAATACTACACTACTTTATTTAATACCCTTGATTGTGCATGCACTTAATTCTAAATACATTTTCTTTAATCAATATCGTACAATCTTCTGCTCCTGTAAGAAATCCTGAAACAAATTTAAATAAAAAATATAACATTAACATTTTACTTATTTTAAAAGTTCTTTTTCGTATTTCTTACTTAAGAATATATAAGAATTTAAACATTTTGTTTTTAACTCTGCCTATTGAACATCTACAAATTCTCTTCACACCAACATTCACACTGATCGACTGACAAACAATTTTCGAAAAATTTATGATACGATATAAAATATGAACCACATGTGGCAAGAGGAAAATATCAATGATGGCTAGTGAACGAAGTCACGTAGCTATCAAGTATTTGTCTATAATGAGGAAATTGAGGAATTAAGGCAAGGTTAAGGTAATTTGCCTTGAAAAATTAGGAAATATTGGTTTGGAAAACGAATCAGAGTAGGGAAGGCGAGACTGCCTTTTTTTAATAATAGGAAGAACAGAACATCCCATTGTTTATAAATCCCATATATAAAAAAAATATTTCTAAATATTTCTTCTAATCTGATCCTATCTTAAATCCTATCCTACCTAATATAAAAATTAAAATATTTATTCGATGATGTAATCCATACCGTTGAAAGTTGAAGAGGATTTCTGAAACAGAATATAAAACAGAATTAAATGAAACTCAATAACAAAAATTAAATTAGTTTTTAGCAAATCACACATTAACTTGAATCTATTTTTTCTTGTTTATTTTCTTCAATTCATACCTGTAACAAACTCAATTATTATGGATTAGTAATTAAAAAATTTTAATTTACATCTAGGAATAAAAAGAAAAATTAAATCAAAAAAAAATCGAATTATCAAAATGTTGTTAAGCAATCCATGATTTTAAATGAAAGATATTCATCGATGCAAAGAATAAAATACATTTTTACAACAGTAAACAAATGCTCTTAACAAGGGGGATGCTGAAAAGAGAAAAACGACGAAAAGGTAACCAGAAGGGTTACCAAAATAATTATCCACTCGATGTAAATCCGAACAAACCGTGAGTGGAATTTTTTTATATTTCGCAACACTAATATGCTAAAAATCTCAAAAGAAAACGCGAAGAGTGCTTCGTTATACTTTCAATGCATTTCTTCATTAACAAAAAAGAAAAAAAGAAAAAATAAAAAAAAGATAAAAGATTCGCGAAAACATATACGAAACTCTAATAAACTAATTTATGCACTCATATTTTATTATAGACGCAACACTAATAGCGGAAGATTGCAGCCTTATAATCAGAGACTGCCATTGTACAATCACCCTTTGTACAGCCTTTTTGGCTGTAATAGGTGATTCAGGAACTGGAACGTAATTCCACAGTCCAAAAGTGGAAAAAATATGGGCAATTTGGGCAAATAAACGCAACACTATTATAAAAAACGCGATCTTTCATCAACGCAACACTAATTCTTCAAATGAATTTAATATAAAATTTACTATTATTTTGTAAATCTTAAAAATTACTTTAAATATCGTGATATCATAAATCATAATTATATTATAGAATAAAATCAAATTTATATTAAAAGAAAAAAACAATAAAAAAATAGACTAATTCATGAAAATAATTAAAAGCAACCGCGATATTCTTTTCAACGCAACGCTAATAGTAAACGCGATTATCATTTTAACGCAACTCTAATTCAACCCGTTATTTATCAATCGCAACACTAATGCAAAACCGCGATTTGCCCATGATAATTGGATGAACGATGGGCCAGCATGCAAATTGGCCAGATACGATACAACAACATATACTACGTATTACTAAAACGAGCACAATGACAAAGTAGTAACAATGACTTCCCATTCTTTGACTCAGACAAGATCCAAAAGATGAGAAATCATTCGTTGCAGCCCTCTTCGTGACAGTTTGTCGGGCCTCTTCGGTCTTCCTCCTTCGGGCGCGATGCCCGCTGAAACTTAAATCTAGGCTCGAGATTCACTAATCGCAAACCAAAGAAAAAAAAAGGACTAAGTCGCGAAAGCTAAGTGCATGGACGACCAACGAACGTGATCGTTCTCCGTACATGCACAGAATCTCAAGCGCAACGTTCGTTTCGAAAGCAAATCACGACCGCGACCGCGAAATTCGAAAAATCGATGAGAAAACCAGAAACAAATGGCATAATCGTCCATTTATCTCAGCTTTGCCCTCGATTTATCAAATTTTATTTCCTGAAACAGGTTGTCACGCGAAAAACGCGCCTACCCGATCAGAGACTGTGACAACCTGCCCGGCCCTACCTACTTATGATTAAACAGACACACCAGAAGTATACTACCTATCCTACCTAACCCTATATTTAAAAAATGGCAAAACAGGCACACCAACACATTCATTCCACGATTCTCACGCATAACACTCGGGCGCAAAAGCCTACACTAGGGAAAGCGTCCCGGGACGCCTCCGACACCCGAGCTTGGCACACTACTCGCACACTCTAACTTTACGTACCATTTTCCTGAAATCGACTGATGATGGCTAGCGACCATTGCGTGAAACGCGACAAAAACGCGTGTATTTACATTTTAATTGTGAAAATTTATGAATACGTCATGTTTTCTAAAAGATTAGTCATTAGACTAAATGGTATCATTATTGTGAATCAAAATTGTATCATTATTGTAATTTTAGATTAAAAATTAATAATCTTGCATATTATTAATTTATTAGTTATTCGCAATTAAATATTGCGAATATGATTGTAAATTCTGATTGAATAAGGAATGAAATAATATATGATAAATGAAACGACGCAATTCCACAGCCTAACCATACACACACAATGTGGAAAGTACGTCGTGCACGATACGCTATGCATCATCAGTCGCTAAAAATTTGTATTAGCTTATCAACTAAAGTCGTCATATCCATTGCCTCTCCCTCACTCAAGTAGCACCTGAGCACGTGAATGAGATCCTGACAATGAACATGGAAAGGGTTAAATCTGAAAATCCTGAGCTAAAAAGATATTAATATATTCATTTTGTATCTAACGGGCTAACATTCTTTGACTTTCCATTATTATATATTTCAAATTGTATAATTATATAAATTATATTATATATATCAAATTCTTATTATAATATTTCAAAATATTTGTGACTCTATTTTATATTTTATTTCATTAATTGAACATTAATTGAAGTTATTGAAATTTTAGTATATAAAATTTTTAATATTGAACTTAAAAAGAAATTGGAATTCATTGTAATTGTATTTAATAGAAACATGAATAGAAATACTCTCAGGCGATTCCTTCATCAGAGCATATTTTCAAAATCACAAGAATAATATTCAAAATCTATTGCTCTGATTCTAAAATCTGCCTGTCGCGAAATGTCTTCTTGCGCAAAATTTTTAATTCATATTTGTACGAATAAAAATTGAACTTTATTATCTACCAGTGTTGTAAATCATATTGAAGTTAATAAAATCATGTGAAATAATTATATGACAATCGCAATAATCAAATTGATCAAATAACTTAAAATGTTACTCTAAAGGATTTTGAATTATAAAAATTCAAACTAATTATTGTATTGATATTGTATTGATAATTATATAATAATAATTATTACATGTTTTGACATTAGAAAACTACTAAACATTTTATATCAATCAAAAACGCGAAGCGTAAGAAGACCCTAGCCTGAACTAATAAATAAAACACAAAAATAATTGTTACTACTCGCGGGTAATTATTATAAATAAATACCCGCGGTCATTGTGCTCGTGCAAAATTCTACGTATACAACCAATCACTCGTGTCGATTCGGATCTTTCATCCTACGACATGATTGAGTGACCGGAGGAACCAAAAGCATGCGACTCACCACATGATGCGACGAACAGCTTCACTCTTATTGTAGCCCAGAAGTCATCGAGAAGGGAAGGTTGTCATCAAGACGGAAGAAATCTGTGACAAAACGTCATAATTTAGAACACGGTTCTGATTACTTGAAAAAATTGAAATACGAATTTAACTTTTATTTAGAAGAATAAAAATTTAGATAGATAAAAGGATAATTACCTCTTCGCGTGATGGATGATCGCCGTATTCTCTTGAGAGAAGCACTGATTCTACTCTGTACCGAAAACGAATATTTAAAATAAAAAAAAAATAAAAAATAAGAAACTAATAACGCGTCCGTATAAATTATAATCGGCGAACAAACACTGATTCTACCTTCGCGTTTGATTATTTTAATTAAATTTAATCAGAGCTGTTGCGCTCTAAAAATATTCAAAATACTATGACGAAGCAAACACTGATTCTGATTAACCGCATTGCGCGCGGTCACAAATATTTTTTAAGATTAGTCCAAAAACAAATCTTCATAAAGATCATCGGCATCTGAAATAAAATGTGAAGTATTGTATCATAATTCTTTTCTTAAAAATATAACATTCGTTATTTAAAATTTTACAATAGTAAAAAAAATAAAACTATGTTTAACTTTAAATATTAATAAAAAATTAAGGTCCTAATAAATTTTAATAATAATAAAATTAATATGAAATTCTAATTCAAAAAGATTAAAATCTAATAAATGAGAATCTAATGATTCTTCTTACCTCTTCGCGTGGTGGATGATCGCCGTATTCTCTTGAGAGAAGCACTGATTCTACTCTGTTCCGAAAACGAATATTTAAAATAAAAAAAAATAAAAAATAAAAGACTAATAACGCGTCCGTATAAATTATAATCGGCGAACAAACACTGATTCTACCTTCGCGTTTGATTATTTTAATTAAATTTAATCAGAGCTGTTGCGCTCTAAAAAATATTCAAAATACTATGACGAAGCAAACACTGATTCTATTAACCGCATTGCGCGCGGTTACAAAT
Source organism: Apis cerana (assembly GCF_029169275.1). NCBI lineage: Eukaryota > Metazoa > Arthropoda > Insecta > Hymenoptera > Apidae > Apis > Apis cerana. The sequence continues at coordinate 10,306,475 of NC_083862.1, read as the reverse complement.
ATTTTCTGAAATTAACGCTTAATTAGTAGAGGGGTAGGGAATGATAGAAGAGAAAGAAATATCTTTTGATATTTTTCTTCTTCTTATCGAACATTTGTTCTGAAAATACTGCCTTTTATTTTAATTGATTATGAATTTTACGTAAAAATTATTACCAATTATTTATTAATATCTGAAATTTAATAAAATATTCAGATATTTATATTTATCAGATTTTAAAATTTAATTTTCAATAATAAATCATTAAAGTTTCTCATAAATTTCTAATTTTTCCACTTTCTTATAATTAAAACGTAATTTTATTACGAATTGCTTAACAACAATCTCTAATAATTCAATAAAACTAAATAAAAATTTAACCAAATAAAAAGAAAAAAAATTTATACATACGAAATATAAGATTTTACCACGAAAGAAAGTCACCAAGAAAGACATGGCGTCCATATTGGAATTTTTCCCGCCTTCGAGAATATTACCATAACGCTATCAATTAAACCTGCGCAGAAAAAAAATCAAAACGTCTAAATAAATGAATAATATGAAATTACATTGTATTAAAGTATCAAAACAATCAAATCAAATGAAAACTCACAATATGAGCCATCTTGTAATTCGATACTCCAATTGTATGATAAACGAGAAACTCGAAATTATTTAATTGTCAAAAAACTATCAATTTTAATAATTTTGAATAAAACATTGAACAAAGATGTATTAATTAACGCACAAATAATAACAAAAGTAGTATAAAAAAAATAGTATTAAAATACTACGTAACAAATAGACACGTGTCTCGAGAAAATTTCAAACGTCTAATCGTCACGACAAATCAACGAACAATGTCACTTTGCGCTTCGATTTCGCGCATCGAATAACAAGATGGAGAGGGGATACGCTCGACAAGTCGAAACATGTTTGAACACGAATCCAATTTCTTGGAAATGAAATATCGTAAGAAATGTTTCTAACCTCGAGCAAAATATAAACGATAGACCAAAAAAAAAGTAAACATACACGCGAGAAGACCCTGTACACGATATATTATATATACATTCGGGAAAATATACGATACTTTCGATTTCACGAAATGAATACGTAATAAATCCTAGAAAATTTCTTTTTACATGACTTTAATATGACTAAAATGATAAAAAATAAAGAACAAGAAATTGTACAATAAACGGATACGATTAAAATTATATTACAAACTACCAATGTATGATTTCAAATTCCGTCTCGAAATATTTCGATACGGGACGCTAATGACGCAATAGACGCAAAATGAACAATCGAAGGAAAAGACACAAAGATACGCAAAGAACTAATTAATTTCGTTTTCACTACACTGAATGGATTATTTAAAAAACCAAATTAGCAATAAATTTAGTAATAATAACAGTAAAATAACTTACTGCGTAATCCGAATTTGCGACGACACATCCACTCCACACAATTTTCAACTGTAGACTGACGACATGCGCAGTGTGATGCGCAGTGTGATGCGCACTGCGTTGCGCACTCCGATGCGCATTGCGATGCGCACTAATTCGTCCCGCGTCTCGAATTAAGGGATGTTCTGATTGGTTGGCTCATGATGCTTATTTTTTTCATTCAAAAATCGCGCGAAAAATTGAAACATAATATAACACATAAATTAATTGTTGTTGCTTGTAAGATTGAAATCCTGTAAAGATTTACTTATTGGAAAAAAAAAAAAATTATCAGTAGAAATACTAATTTAACTAATAATAAGATAATAAAATAATTATAATACAAAGAAGGAAATAGAGATATAAAAATATCAATAAAAAGATTAATTAAATTTAAATAAAAGTAAAAATAAAAAATTTCGCGCATCGAATAACAAGATGGAGAGGGGATACACTCGACAGGTCGAAACATGTTTGAACACGAATCCGATTTCTTGGAAATGAAATATCATAAGAAATGCTTCTTGCCTCGAGCAAAGTATAAACGAAAGACTAAAAAAAGTAAACAATAAACATACACGCGAGATGTTGTACACAATATATATGTACATTCGGAAAAATATGCGATACTTGAATAATTCGATTTCACGAAATGAATACGTAACAAAGCGTAAAATATTTCTTTCACTTTAATACTACTAAAATGATAAAATATAAAGATCAAGAAGTTGTAATATAAACGTATTACGATTAAAATTATATTTAAAAAAAGCCGATATACGATTTCAAATTCTGTTTCGAAATATTTCGATACGGGACGCTAATGACGTAATAGACGCGAAATGAACAATTCTAAGGAAAAGACACAAAAACCCAGAAAAAACCAATTAATTTCGTTTTCAGTACACTGAATGGATCATTTCAAAAACTAAATTAGCAATATTTTGGTAATAATAAGTGTAAAATAACTTACTGCGATAATCACAATTCGCGACGACACGTCCACTCCACACAATTTTCAACTGTAGACTGACGACATGCGCAGTGTAATGCGCAGTGTAATGCGCACTGCGTTGCGCACTACGATGCGCAATGAGTCCCGCGACTTGAATAAAGCGACGTTCTGATTGGCTGGCTCATGATGCTTATTTTTTTCATTCAAAAATCGCGCGAAAAATTGAAATATAACATAACACGTATATTAATTATTGTGTTACTTGTCAGATTGGAATTCTCTAAAGATCTACTTATTGGAAAAAAAAAAATTATTAGAATTACCAATTTATCAAGATAATAAGATAGTTGTAATGCAAAGAAGGAATTCAATAAAAATATTTATTAAATTAAATTTAAATATAAATAAAAATACAAAAGAGAAATTTAACAAAAAACTTAAATAAATTCATGAAAATTGAAAAAATAAAAAGAGAACGTAATATAAAAGTAACTGAATTTAACATAATTGAAATATAATATAAATAAAACACAAGACTTGAATTTAAATTTAAAATAAATAAATTTAACCAATTAAATTAAATTAAATAAAAGAAAACAATTTTGACATAAAAATCAACAAGAGAAAAAACACAAAAGAATATTTAACCAAATCTGAAAAAAAAACAAGAAACTTATTTAACACAAGATTCGAAGAGATTAGAAAAGATTAAAATACAAATAAGATATTTTAAATTTAAATGAACAAGATCTGAATAGAATTATAGAAATAGAACAGAAGAATAACATTAAATAAATCTAAAAAACTTAGAGAATGTAAATAAAATTTGACACATAGATTAATTTAATTTGAAGAATAAATATATATACATATATATACATATATGTAAAAAAATATTTAACAATATAATAGTACATAAATGATGAATAATGAATATGGAAAAAAACAAAAGAGAATATTTAACATAAAAAGTTAAATATTATAAAATAAAAAAGAATGAAACATAAGAGAAGAATTTAATATCAAAGTTAAAAAAAAAATCTAAATCCAAAAATCTAAAACAACAAAGAAAGAATTTAACATGAGTGTTAAATTCTTCAATTAGAAAAAATATACATAAAAGAGAAAATTTAATTGATTTGTGTAAATGTTTTTCTTTTTTTTATTTAGATAATATTTCTCTTAAATCCTTTTAAATGTTTTTCATTTCAATTCTTTCAGATTTTTTATAACTTTGAGATTCTGTGAAATTCTTCTTCAATATTTTAATTTTCTCTTACTTCATGATACTTATTAACTTTTACATTATACTTTCTTTTCATGTTTTTAATTCATGTCATTAATTCATTTTTTATGTATTACAATGTAACATAATACTTTTCTTATATATTGCAGCATTCTGAGGTTTAATTAATTGTTATGCTGCAACATATAAAGGAATTTATTATTATGGTATATATATGAATAATGAATAAATATAAAAACATAAAAAGAGAATATAACATAATATAACAAGTTATGTAACAAAAATAAAGTAAAAAAGGATTGAAACATAGCTAAAGAATTTAATCCCACAGTAAAAAAAGAAATCTAAATCTAAAAATCTAAAATATCAAAAAAGCAAATTTTATTATTTTCTTTAAATGTTTTCCTTAATTTAGATAATATTTCTATTAAATCCTTCTTTTATGTTTCAATATTTTTGGACTTTTTTAACTTTGAGATTAAATTCCTCTCAAATGTTTCAATTTTTTTCTATTTTATGATAATAATAACTTTTACATTATATTCTCTTTTCATGTTTTATTTCATTATTTATGTATTACAATGTTAAATTCTTTTCCTATATATTGCAGCATTGTAAGATTTTGTTAATTGTTATGTTGCAACATATAAAAGAATTTATTGTTACATTATAATAAATAAATAAATGTGTATAAACATATAAGAGGAAAATATAACATAAAAGTTAACCATTATAAAAAAGAGGATTGAAACATAGCTGAAGAATAAAATTTCAAAGTCAAGAAAAATCTAAATCTAAAATTCTAAAACATCAAAAAGAAACAAATTTTGTTGTTTTGCTTAAATGTTTTCTTTAATTTAGATAATATTTCTGTTAAATCTTTCTTTCATATTTCAGTATTTTTAAACTTTTTTAACTTTGAGGTTAAATTCCTCTCAAATATTTCAATTTTTTTCTACTTTATGATAACAATAACTTTTACATTATATTCTCTTTTCATGTTTAATTTCATTATTTATGTATTACAATGTTAAATTCTTTTCCAATATGTTGCAGCATTGTAAGATTTTGCTAATTGTTATGTTATAACATATAAAAAAGTTTAATGTTATATATATTATATATAACATTAAAAATATATAATTATAAATTATATATTATATAATTTATATATTATATATAAATTATTTAATTATATATTTATATAATAATAATAATTATTATTATTATTATTATATAATTATTTAATTATATATTTATATATTTATATAAATTCTGTAATTTATATATATTATATACATTATGAATGTAAATGTAAACATAAGAAAATAATTTTTTTAAGAAATACTCTAAATTTAAAAATATAAGATATATTTAATGAATGATAATTTTTGAAAAGCAATAGCAAATCAAAAACTATATATATCTTTAGTTTATTGTAACATATAATTACTTTTAATTATTTTAATCATTTATTAATGAAATAGACTAAAGATATTAATAAAGTAAACTTTGTAATTAAGGGGTTTGTTATATTATTTATTATATTATATTAACTATGATAATAAATTGTTCGTTAAATAAATTAGAATAAAACTTTAAAATTTATTAAATTAATAATTATATAAATCTAATTGTGATTATTTTATAATTATTTTTCGCATAAAATAATAAAATGAAATTTTTAACATAATTTTAAATTAATAACTGATGTTATAAAATACAAAATTTTACTGTATTTCGAAGAAAATACTTTAATTATTATATATAATGTCCTAATATATTGTTAAATCCATAAATTAACAATAAAAATATAAGAATTATTTTCAAATTCAAAAAATTAACAATAGATTAATAAGAAATTAACAGTGAAAAGTATAAAAATTGATAAATCGTTGATTAATATATTCGAAAAGTCTATTTTGATATAATCGGAAAAGGTCGTATATTTTCGTTCGACTTCGGCTCACGCGCTGGTATAAATACGGGACAGAACGGGCGAGAGCAATCATTTCCTATCGAACTCGCGACACGATAACGTCGAAACCATAACACTTTAACTGAAACTTTATAACATTCAGAATAATTTTTTATTATTTATTCTTATAATTATTATATATATTATTATACATAAATTTTTCTTTTTTTGCTTTTACTTTTTATTTTATTTAATTTTTAATTTTTAATTTTTAATTTAACTTTACATTATTGATTGATTTGATTTAATTGTTTATTTTTTATTTTTTATTTTTTATTTTTTAATTTTTAATTTTTAATTTTTAATTTTTAATTTTTAATTTTTAGTTTTTAGTTTTTAATTTTTAGTTTTTAGTTTTTAGTTTTTAATTTTTAATTTTTAATTTTTAATTTTTAGTTTTTAGTTTTTAGTTTTTAATTTTTAATTTTTAGTTTTTAATTTTTAGTTTTTAAATTTTAAATTTTAAATTTTAAATTTTAAATTTTAAATTTTAGTTTTTAATTTTTAATTTTTAATTTTAAATTTTAGTTTTTAATTTTTAATTTTTAATTTTTAATTTTTAATTTTTAATTTTTAATTTTTAATTTTTAATTTTTAATTTTAATTTTTAATTTTTAATTTTTATTTTTAATTTTTAATTTTTAATTTTTAATTTTTTTTTTTAATTTTTAATTTTTAATTTTTAATTTTTAATTTTTAATTTTTAATTTTTAATTTTTAATTTTTAATTTTTAATTTTTAATTTTTAATTTTTAATTTTTAATTTTTAATTTTTAATTTTTAATTTTTAATTTTTAATTTTTAATTTTTAATTTTTAATTTATCATTCGATTTCTATTTCAAACTTTAAATATTTGCTTTTTAATTTTTTTTAATTTTATTTAATTTTATTTTCAATTCACTTTAACTTTTAATTTGATTTAATTTTCAATCTTTAGTTTTTATTTCAAAATTTTAATTTGATTTATATTTTAATTTATAATTTTCTTTTAATTTTATATTTAACATTTAATTTGTTTTAATATTTAATTTGTTATAATATTATATAAATAATGACAAATTAAATGTTAAATATAAAGTTATTTATATAAAAAATATAATTATGTGGGTCTCGACGTAGTCACCTCCTCGTTGGTGAGACCCGGTAATTGGCATCGGTTTTCGTTTTATATTATTTGATCAAATTATTAGAAATATCACATTAAAAATATTGTATTAAAACTATATTAGAATGATTAGTTTTTGAAAACTGATGCCAAGCTAAGAACTACACTAGTTTTAAGTTTAAGTTTAATTTGTTATTGTATTTTTAACTTGTAAAATTTTGATTATTTTGCAAGAAATTTCGAAAATTTATAATTCGCGACATCATTTATTATAATTGATTATAATCTAAATTTTGATAGCGAACAATTATAACGTAATTTTTCCAAATTATTCAAATAATTTTCCAAATTTTTCTAAATAGTTCATAAACATTTTTGAATGTTAAAAAGTACCTTAGAACTCATAGCAGTATTTTCTTAAACAAATGTTTGAAACGAAAAAGAAAAAAAAGGAAAAATATCGAATATTTTACTTTTTTTTCCACCCTATCCCTCCCTTATTATACAATTTTATTTTCAGTAAATTTTTGTTACCGCGCGCGATCAGTAGAGTCAGTGTTTGCTTTCGTAAAAGTTTTTTTAAATTCTTTAACGAATAACGCGAAATTAGAATCAGTGTTTGTTCGCCGAATTTAATTTTTAACCGGTCGCGTTAAAAGACTACGCGTTTAGAGTCAGTGCTTCTCTCAAGAAAATACGGCGGTCATCCATCACGCGAAGAGGTAATTATCTATATCATTTTATTTAAATTCTTATTTTTTTATCTCAATATAAATCATTAGATTTTTAATTTTTAAATTTAGAATTCAATTTTTAATAATCTGGATTATGTTTTAAATTATGTTGTTTCTTTTTTTGTTACAGATATTTCCTAACATCCCCCTGCCAATATTCTTCGCATCTAATGGTGAGTCGCATGCATTTATGTTCCTCCGGTCACTCAATCATGTCGTAGGACGAAAGGTCCGAATCGACACGAGTGATTGGTTGTATACGTAGATTTTTGCAATGGGCATAGTGACCACGGATATATTTATTATATCCGTGAGTAGTAACATTTTCTGTGTTTATTAGCTCAGGCTAGATCTTCTTGCACATCGCGTTTCTCAAATACTAATAAACTAAAAATTTTCTTTTCTTTTTTACATTTCGCTTTATATTATAATATATTTTAATTATTCGATTTTCAATTTTCAACAATCATATGATACATAATATAAAATTTTAAATTTTAGTTCCTTCGTATACGAAAATGTGCAAGAAGATATATCGCGACAGGTAGATTTCGGAATCAAAACAATAATATTGAACATTGTGTTTCTAATTTCTAATTCGAAACTATGTTTTGATGAAGGAATCGCCTGAGGTTATTAATGTTAACTTTAATTTTTCAATTCAATTAGTTTATTTTGCATTTAGTATTTCTTGTTGTAAATAAATTTCTTATTTATTTTTCTTTTGCTTTATTATTATATAGATATTATATAGATATAACTTTAATAAAATTAGAGTCATTACATAAAATTTAAAGTAAAAATAGATAATGAAATAAAGAATATTAGTCCGTTAGAGAAAAAATAGATATTTATAATATTTTTTTAGTTTAGGATTTTCAGGTTTAACCCCTTCCGTGTCTATTGCCACGATCTCACTCACGTGCCCAGGTGTTACTTGGGTGAGAGAGAGGCAATAGGCATGATGACTATAGTTTATAAGTTTTTAACGGCGACTGACGATAAGTTAGTGATCGTGCACGACGTATTTTCCACATTGTGTGTGTTTGCGATTAGGCTGTGGAATTGCGTCGTTACGATTCTCATTTTTATTTATTATATTATCAATTATACGATTTACAATTTTGTTAATATTATCATAAAATTATAAATTGTAAATTGATACCAATTATTAAATTTTAGTAATGCCATTTTTATTGATAATTAAAATCGAGATAGATACGATTTTTTGTCGCGATTCACGCAATGATCATTAGCCATCGTCAGTCGATTTCAGGAAAAGGTACGTAAATTTAGAGTGTGAAAGTAGTATCAAACTCGGGTGTCGGAGGCGTCCCGGGACGTTCTCCCTAGTGTAGGCTTTTTGCACCCGGGTGTAATGTGTGAGAACCGTGGAGTGGGTGTGTTGGTGTGATTGTTTTGCCATTTTTTAAATATAGCGCTAGGTAGGATAGGTAGTATACTTTCTGGTGTGCATGTTAATTATAAGTAGGTAGGGCCGGGCAGGTTGTCACAGTCTCTGGTCGGGTAGGCGCGTTTTCGCGTGACAACCTGTTTCAGGAAATACAATTTGAAAAATCGAGAGTGGAGCTGAGATGAGTGATCATCGATGACCACTCGTTTCTGGTTTTACTTATATCGATTTTTCGAATTTCGCGGTCGCGGTCGCGAAATGGGCGAAACGAACGTGCGCTCGAGATTCTGCGCATGTGCGGACAATGGTCAGTAATGACTATTGGTCGTCCATGTGCACTCAGCTTTCGCGATTTAGTCTATTTTTTTTCTTTTTTTTTTTTGCGATTAGGAAATCTCGAGCCTAGACTTAAGTTTCAGCGGGCATTGCGCCCGAAGGAGGAAGACCGAAGAGGCCTCGACAAACTGTCACGAAGAGGGGCTGCAACGAATGGTTTCTCATTTTTTGGATATTATCTGGATCCAAAGAATGGGAAGTCATTGTTACTACTTTGTCACTATGCTCGTTTTAGAATCAGTAGTAGTAGTAGTAGTAGTAGTAGTAGTAGTATTTATGGCCGATGAGAATTCCGGTCCAACGTACAATCATCATGGGCAAATGGGCAATCGCGATTTTTTAATTAGTGTTGCGACAAATAAATTACGGTTTGCATTAGAGTTGCGAAATAACGATCGCGTTTGATTTAGTGTTGCGTTTAATGAGACATCGCGATTTTTTTTAATAATTTTAATTTTAATAATACAATTTTTTATAAAAAATAATATTAAAAAATTTTACGTTTATTTTATTCCAAATTTTAATTATAGAGATATTAACTTTCAATTCATTTGCATTTGTATTAAATTCATTTTAAGAATTAGTGTTGCGTTGAAAAGTAATCGCGTTTTTGAAAATAGTGTTGCGTTGAAAAATAATCGCGTTTTTGAAAGTAGTGTTGCGCTAAAAAATGATCGCGTTTTTAAAAGTAGTGTTGCGCTAAAAAATGCCCATGATTCTTCCACTAATATTGTGGAAGTGATCCTGTTTTGGGATCATAAAATGCAGTTGCAAGAGCTGCAAAAATGTGGTCCTACTTTTGGATCACAAAGTGGGAAAACGGGCAATCGCGATTTTTTAATTAGTGTTGCGACAAATAAATTACGGTTTGCATTAGTGTTGCGAATAACAATCGCGTTTGCTTTAGTGTTGCGTTTTATGAGACATCGCGATTTTTTTTTAATAATTTTAATCATTATTAAATTTAATAATATAATTTTTTTTAAATAGTAGTATTAAAAAATTTTATGTTTATTTTATTTCGAGTTTTAATTAGAGATATTAACTTTCAATTCATTTGCATTTATATTAAATTCATTTTAATAATTAGTGTTGCGTTGAAAAATAATCGCGTTTTTGAAAATAGTGTTGCGCTATAAAATGATCGCGTTTTTGAAAGTAGTGTTGCGTATAAAATGCCCATATTCTTCCACTAACATTGTGGAAATGATCCTGTTTTTGGATCACAAGTGTGGTCCTTATAGCCTTTTTTGGCTATAATTTTTTTTCAGCGCCCCTAATTATTACAGCATTTGTTAATGAAAATACTGCTAAAAAATTTATTCATTTGAATTTTAAACTCTCGTACTATTACATAAAATTGTTTGCATTATGCAATAAGAACATTAATTTATTTAATATTATAAATTAATATTCTTATTACGATATATTGATACAAACAGTTGATATATTTGGAACAAATGACAAATAATTATTCGTTGTCAAAATTAAAATTAAATTTTTTTCTATTTCTATTTCCCTAAAATTAAATAAAATTTGTTAGTATTTTTGCATTTTTAATTATGAAACAATTGAATAAATATTCGGAATTCCTGCGTGAAATATCAAAATAAAATTTTTAATTTATTCTATATGTAATTTTTAAGATATCTTCGATTAAATTTAAACTTAAATTTAAGATTTAAATAAATTTTAAGTCTTAAATTTAAGTCTTAGATTTAAGTTTAATGTAAGATAGACATTTAAATTAAGTCTTAAATTTAAGTCTTAGATTTAAGTTTAATGTAAGATAGACATTTAAATTAAGTCTTAAATTTAAGTCTTAGATTTAAGTTTAATGTAAGATAGACATTTAAATTAAGTCTTAAATTTAAGTCTTAGGTTTAAGTTTAATGTAAAATAGACATTTAAATTAAGTTTATTGTAAGCACATTTCGTAAGATGATACGCTCCTTAACATAAAATCAACTCTATATATACAAATATTCATTCATAAATATTTTCAATCCCTTTACTTTTTTTCTTTTTCTATTTCTTTTTTTTTTTTACTTTGTTAAATAGGAGCGTATCTTTAGTACGGATGATGCCAGTAGAATATATAAATCATAGATTTAAGATGTAGTATTAAGAATATAGATTAAGTTAGATGAACGATGATAGATAATTTATTTACCAATTATATCACATTTCTTTTCTATGTACATAAGATCTGATTTGTAGATAATTAATTGTATTATTTAATGTACTGGTCACTTTGTTCAATAAATTCAACCTGATGGGTCTCGATGCGTAGTCACCTCCCCGTGGGTGAGACCCGGTAATTGGCATCGCTTTTCATACTTTTCATTTAAAAAGATATCTTCATTTCCATTCGAAAATTTTTCGAAAAGCGATGGCAAGCCAAGAACTACGCACACCTTCAATCTAGTCTAAAATGATTACTTTAAATTATTTTGATCAATTAACAATGGATTAGACTGAAGGTACTAATAAAGTCTTTTACATTCGATGTAAATGACAAGATGCGCGCATCTTAGATTTAGGTCCTAGTTTTAAGTATAGTATAAGATAGGTTTAAGATTTAGAATTAAGATTTAATTTTAATATATTCATCATAATTTATTATATTTCGATAAGATGCGTGCATTTTAGATGTAAGTCCTAGCATTAAGTATAAAATAAGATAGATTTAAGATTTAATATTAAGACTTAGATTTTTATTATAATTGATTATACTCGATGTAAATGATAAGATGCATGCATCTTAGATTTAGGTTCTAGTTTTTTGAATAATGTCAGATAGATATAAGATATATGTAAGATATATATATATAAAATAGACCTAAGATTTAGTATTAAGATCTAGTATAAGTTAAATTTAGGATTTCATCGATGGACATCGCTGGACATCGCTGGACATCGTTGGACGACGTTGGACGACGTGGGATCACGATGATTAACAGGATAATGATTTTAATTTCCTTTTTATAATTTCTTATATTCGATGTATCAATGGACATCGAATATCATCAGTGGACATCGTTGGACATCGTTAGACATTGTTGGATGAGGTTGGATGACATTGGACAACATTGGACGACATTGGACGACATTGGACGACATTAGACGACATTGGATGATATTGGATGACATTGGACAACATTGGACGACATTGGACGACATTAAACGACACTGGACGACACTGGACGACATTGGACGACATTAGACGACATTCGACGACATTAGACAACGTTGGACGACGTTAGACGACGTGGGATCACGATGATTAACATAACTTAATGATTTTAATTTCCTTTTTATAATTTCTTATATTCGATGTATCAATGGACATCGAATATCATCAGTGGACATCGTTGGATATCGTTAGACATTGTTGGATGACGTTGGACGACGTTGGACGACATTGGACGAAATTGGACGACATTGGACCTCAATGGACGTCAATGGACGTCAATGGACGTCAATGGACGTCAATGGACGTCAATGGACGACATTGGACGACATTAAACGACACTGGACGACACTGGACGACATTCGACGACATTAGACAACGTTGGATGACGTTGAACGATGTGGGATCACGATGATTAACATAACTTAATGATTATAATTTCCTTTTTATAATTTCTTATATTCGATGTATCAATGGATATCAAATGATATTGTTAGGCATCGTTGGACATCGATGGACATCGTTTGATATCGTTGGACATCGTTGGATATTGTTGGACGTCGTTGCATGTCGATTGATATCGTTGGATAAAAAGAATGTAATTTCCTTTTTCTAATTTCTTATATACGATATATCAATGAACATCGCTGGACGACGTTGGATCACGAAAATCAATATAGAATACGGATTTTAATTTCTTTTTTATTATTTCTTATATTCGATGGATAATTCTTATAACGATGGAAAATGTTGGACGGCGTTGGATCACGATGATCAATATGCGACAGAGCTTATGACATTTAAAAAATATCATCATTTCCATTCGAAAATTCTTCGAAAAACGATGGCAAACCAAGAACTACGCACATCTTCAATCTAGTCTAAAATGACTGCTTCAAATTATTATGATTAATTAACAATAGAAATTGAAGGTTTTTTTACATTCGATGTAAATGACAAGATGCGCGCATCATAGATTTAAGTTCTAGTTTTAAGTATAATATAAGATAGATTTAGATTTAAGATTTAATGTTAAGACTTAGATTTTTATTATAATTGATTATACTCAATGTAAATGATAAGATGCATCTTAGATTTAGATCTTAGTTTTTTTAATAATGTTAGATAGATATAAAATGTAAGACAGATGTAAGATAAATGTAAAATCGATGTAAGATCGATGTAAGATCGATGTAAGATCGATGTAAGATCGATGTAAGATCGATGTAAGATCGATGTAAAATAGATGTAAGATCGATGTGAAATAGATGTAAAATAGATATAAGATTTAGTATTAAGATCTAGTATAAGTTAAATTTAATATTTCATCGATGGACGACGTTGGACGACGTTGGATCACGATAATCAGCATACGACATAATTGTTAATTTTTTATTTCTTATATTCGATGTAAATCATAAGATGCATGCATCTTCGATTTAGGTCCTGGTTTCTAGAATTGTGTAAGGTAGATATAAGATTTAAGATAGATGTAAGAAATATGTAAGATCGATGTAAGGTTTTGTATTAAGATAGATGTAAGTTTTAGTATTAAGATCTAATATAAGTTAAATTTAAGATATCATCGATGGACAACGTTGGAGGACGATGGATAAATCAATTGTATCATATTTCTTTTCTACTTTTAAGAATTAATTTATATATAATTAATTGTATCATTTAATGTATTAGTCACTTTGTTCAATAAATTCAACCTGATGGGTCTCGATGCGTAGTCACCTCCCCGTGGGTAAGACCCGGTAATTGGCATGGCTTTTCATACTTTTCATTTAAAAAGTATTAATTCATTCCATTCGAAAATTTTTCGAAAAGCGATGGCAAGCCAAGAACTACGCACACCTTCAATCTAGTCTAAAATGACTTCTTTAAATTATTTTGATTAATAAGCAATGGATTAAATTGGAGGTACTAATAAAGTCTTTTACATTCCATGTAAATGACAAGATGCGCGCATCATAGATTTAAGTATATTATAAAATAGATTTAAGATTTAATATTAAGATTTAGATTTTTATTGTAATTGATTATACTCGATGTAAATGATAAGATGCATGCATCTTAGATTTAGGTCTTAGTTTTTTGAGTAATGTAAGATAGATATAAGATGTAAGATATATGTAAGATATATGTAAGATATATGTAAGATATATGTAAAATATATGTAAGATCGATGTAAGATCGATGTAAGATCGATGTAAGATCGATGTAAGATCGATGTAAAATAGATGTAAGATCGATGTAAGATCGATGTAAAATAGATGTAAGATCGATGTAAAATAGATGTAAAATAGATGTAAGATTTAGTATTAAGATCTAGTATAAGTTAAATTTAATATTTCATCGATGGACGACGTTGGACGACGTTGGATCACGATAATCAGCATACGACATAATTTTTAATTTTTTATAATTTCTTATATTCGATGTAAATCATAAGATGCATGCATCTTCGATTTAGGTCCTGGTTTCTAGAATTGTGTAAGGTAGATATAAGATTTAAGATAGATGTAAGAAATATGTAAGATCGATGTAAGGTTTTGTATTAAGATAGATGTAAGTTTTAGTATTAAGATCTAATATAAGTTAAATTTAAGATATCATCGATGGACAACGTTGGACGACGATGGATAAATCATTTATCAATTGTATCATATTTCTTTTCTACTTTTAAGAATTAATTTATATATAATTAATTGTATCATTTAATGTATTAGTCACTTTGTTCAATAAATTCAACCTGATGGGTCTCGATGCGTAGTCACCTCCCCGTGGGTGAGACCCGGTAATTGGCATCGCTTTTCATATTTTTCATTTAAAAAGTATTAATTCATTCCATTCGAAAATTTTTCGAAAAGCGATGGCAAGCCAAGAACTACGCACACCTTCAATCTAGTCTAAATATGATTGCTTTAAATTATTCTGATTAACTGTCTATGGACTAGATTGAAGGTAATAAAATCTGTACAAAGTTATTCTGGTTAATTTTTTCTTGTATTTCTATAATTTTTTAAGAAAATTTTAGCGATTTTATCTTTTTTCTCTTTTTTTAAATAAGACCAGAATGTCTTTGAATATTAGTTAATAAACGAATATTAAATTATTATTATTAAGGACATTATTTATATCCGTATCAAGATACTCTTCTCAACTTAAAGCGAAAAATAAGATTCTTAATTCTTTGATATATCTTTCGTTTTATTTTTCATCTCGAGTGGTTTCATGTGATTCTTCGAATCGTTTCTTACTTTTTTCTTCAATTTATCCTCATTTCTATCTTCGTTTGTTGTTTCTTTTTTATTTATTTCAAGTTATTGTCAATCACATGTAACGCAATAGTGGCAAGAGTTGTTAGATTAGTACTTTACTTTCAGTGGTCAGTCAAAGATCCGCGCTCTGATCGATTGGTGCCACCGAGTACTCGATCAGAGTTAAGCCTTACGGTAGAACAATGTCTTTGTTAGCCAGCATAGGTGGTCGAGGATCTTCCTCGTTCCTTCCTGTGTTGCTGGGACATATATCTTCTTCTGTTAGGCTGCTGTCGTAATTTTTGATTGACAATTGACAAGTATCGTCTATTCAGCGATTCTCCACTAATGTAAGTCGTAACATGAGAATGACAATAATTAATAGGATATTCCTCTTTTTCAGTTACTTTATTATTTTTATCAATGACGTGTCTTACATTTTTCTTCAATATTTATTTCTATCTCGTTTTGCTCTTCGTTCTGAACATTACAATTTTCTTTTAATTAAATAATAAATTACTTGAAAAAATTTTTCTATTTTTGCTGTAAGTTGAAGAAGAGTATTCTTGATATCTTGAAAATAGATTTAAGATTTAATATTAAGATTTAAATTATAATATTTGCATTGTAATTTATTATATTTCGCGTTAAGATGCGTTTTTAGACGTAAGTCATAGTTTTAAATGTAATATAAGATAGATTTAAGATTTAGTATTAAGATTTAAATTTTAATATTTTTATTATAATTTATCATACTCGATGTAAATGATAAGATGCATGCATCTTAGATTTAGATCCTAGCTTTAAATATAATATAAGATAGATTTAAGATTTAATATTAAGATTTAGATTTTTATTATAATTGATTATTATAATTGACTCGATGTAAATGATAAGATACATGTATCTTAGATTTAGGTCCTAGGCTTTAAGTATAGTGTAAGATAGATTTAAGATTTAGAATTAAGACTTAATTTTAATATATTCATTGTAATTTATTATATTTCGATAAGATGCGTGCGTTTTAGACGCATTAGTATTAAGTATAAAATAAGGTAGATTTAATATTTAATATTATCTAGAATATATATAATCTAGAATAAGTTAAATTAAGATTTCATCGTTGGACATCGTTGGATGGCGTTGGACGGCGTTGAATCACGATGATCAATATAGGATAATGATTTTAATTTCCTTTTTATAATTTTTTATATTCGATGTTTCAGTGGACATCAATTGACATTGGTGGACAACGTTGCACGACATTGGACGACGGTGGACGACAGTGGACGACGTTGGACGACGATGGACGATATTGGACGGCATTGAATCACGATGGTCAACATAGAATAATGATTTTAATTTCCTTTTTATAATTTTTTATATTCGATGTTTCAGTGAACATCAACGGACATCGATTGACATCGGTAGATAACGTTACACGACGTTGAACGACATTGAATGACGTTGGATGATGTTGGATGATGGATGATGTTGGATGACGGTGGGCGACGGTGGATGACGCTGGACAACGGTGGATGGCGTTGAATCACGATGATCAACATAGAATAATGATTTTAATATCCTTTTTATAATTTCTTATATTCGATGTTTCAGTGGACATCAATGGACATCGATGGACATCGATGAACAACGTAGTATGACGTTGGATCGCGAAAATCTCTATAGTACAGATTTTAATTTCCTTTTTCTAATTTCTTATATTCGATCAGTGGATATCGGTGGATATTGTTGAACGACGTTGGATGATGGTGATCAACATAAAATAATTTTAATTTCCTTTCTATAATTTCATATATTCGTTGTATGGATGAATATTGATTGACAACGTTGGATGACGTTGAACGATATTGGATCACAATAATCAGCATACGACATAGATTTTAATTTCTTTATTATAATTTCTTATATTTGATGTATCGATAGAAAACAATGGACATCGATGAACAACATAGAACGACATTTGATCACAATCAATATAGGATACGGATTTTAATTTCCTTTTTATAATTTTTTATATGGGACGTAAATCATAAGATGCGAGTATTTTAGATTTAAGTCCTAGTTTTAAATATAATATTTATTTAGGTTTTGGTATAAAAATTTAAGATTTAAAATAATTTAATTTAAAATGGGCATGGATGAACAACGCTGGATGCCGTTGAATCACGATAATCAGCATACGACATAGATTTTAATTTCTTTTTTTATAATTTCTTATATTCGATGTAACGATGGACATTGTTGGACGGCATTGAATCACGATAATCAACATATGACATAGCTTTTAATACGATTAGATTTTTTTTATAATTTGTTATATTTGACGTAAATCATAAGATGCGAGAGTTTTAGATTTAATTCCTAGTTTCTAATATAATACTTTTATATAGATATAATATAGTTTTGAGACTTAATATTAAAATTTTGAATAAGTTAATTTAAAATTTCATCGATAGACATCGATGGACAACATTGGACGTCGTTGGATCACGATAATCGGTATATGACATAGATTTTAATTTCTTTATTATAATTTCTTATATTCGATGTATCGATGGACAACGATGGACATCGATCGACAACGTTGGACGATGTTGGACGATGTTTGATCACGATAATCAGCATACAACAGATTTAATTTTTTTTACAATTTCTTATATTCAATGTAACGATGGACAATGCTGATTGGCGATTGGATCACGATATTCAACATACGATATAGCTTTTAATACGATTAGATTTCTTTTTTATAATTTGTTATATTCGACGTAAATCATAAGATGCGAGCATGTTAGACTTAACTCCTAGTTTTAAGTATAATATTTTTTTTAGGATAGATTTAAGATTTAATATTAAGATTTAGAATAAATTAATTTAAGATTTCATCGATGCATATCGATGGACAACATTGGACACCGTTGGATCACAATAATCAGTATAGATTTTTAATTTTTTTATAATTTATAATGATTTCATTTTCATTTTTATAATTTCTTATATTCGATGTATCAATGAACATCGTTGGACGACGTTGGATCACGATAATCAATACGGATAGAATACGGAATTTAATTTCTTATATTCGATAGTTAATTCTTATAACGATGGAAAATGTTGGATGGCGTTGGATTACGATAATCAACATACGATAGAGCTTTTAATATTATTAGATTTCTTTACTATAATTTGTTATTCAATGTATCGATTAACAACAATGGACATCTATCGACGGCGTTGGACGATATTTGATCATGATAATCAGCATACGATATAGATTTTAATTTATTTTTTTATAATTTCTTATATTCGATGGACAATGTTGGACAGCGTTGGACGACGTTGGATCATGATATACGTAATAAATTTTAATTTATTATAATTTCTTATATTCGATGTAAATCATAAGATGCATGCATCTTAGATTTAAGTATTAGTTTTAAATATTAGTTTTAAGCATAATGTAAGATAGATGTAATATTTAGTATTAAGATTTATAAATAACTAATTGTATTATTTCAATTGTACTATTCAATTTGTTCAATAAATTCAACCTGATGGGTCTCGATGCGTAGTCACCTCCCCGTGGGTGAGACCCGGTAATTGGCATCGTTTTTCATATTTTTCATTTAAAAAGATATTTTCATTTCCATTCGAAAATTTTTCGAAAAGCGATGGCAAGCCAAGAACTACGCACACCTTCAATCTAATCTAAAATGACTGCTTTGAATTATTATGATTAATTAACAATAGATTAGATTGAAGGTACTAATAAAGTCTTTTACATTCGATGTAAATGACAAGATGCGCGCATCTTTTAAGTATAATGTAAGATAGATTTAAGATTTAATATTAAGATTTAGATTTTTATTATAATTGATTATACTCGATGTAAATGATAAGATGCATGCATCTTAGATTTAGGTCTTAGTTTTTTTAATAATATTAGATAGATATAAGATGTAAGACAGATGTAAGATATATGTAAGATATATGTAAGATCGATGTAAGATCGATGTAAAATAAATGTAAGATCGATGTAAAATAGATGTAAGACTTAGTATTAAAATCTGTAAGTTAAATTTAATATTTCATCGATGGGCGACGTTGGACGACGTTGGATCACGATAATCAGCATACAACATAGTTTTTAATTTTTTATAATTTTTTATATTCGATTTTTTATATTTTTTTTTAAATCATAAGATGCATGCATCTTAGATTTAGGTCTTAGTTTTTTTAATAATATTAGATAGATATAAGATGTAAGACAGATGTAAGATATATGTAAGATATATGTAAGATCGATGTAAGATCGATGTAAAATAAATGTAAGATCGATGTAAAATAGATGTAAGACTTAGTATTAAAATCTGTAAGTTAAATTTCATCGATGGGCGACGTTGGACGACGTTGGATCACGATAATCAGCATACAACATAGTTTTTAATTTTTTATAATTTTTTATATTCGATTTTTTATATTTTTTTTTAAATCATAAGATGCATGCATCTTTGATTTAGGTCCTGGTTTCTTGAATTATGTAAGATAGATATAAGATGTAAGATAGATGTAAAAAATATGTAAGATCGATGTAAGATATATGTAAGGTTTAGTATTAATATAGATGTAAGATTTAGTATTAAGATCTAGTATAAGTTAAATTTAAGTCTTCAACGATGGACGACGTTGGACGACGATGGATAAATCATTTACCAATTGTATCATATTTCTATCTTTAAGATTTAGTTTATAGATAATTAATTGTATCATTTAACGTACTGCTCGATTTGTTCAATAAATTCAACCTGATGGGTCTCGATGCGTAGTCACGTCCCCGTGGGTGAGACCCGGTAATTGGCATCGCTTTTCATATTTTTCATTTAAAAAGATATCTTCATTTCCATTCGTAAATTTTGCGAAAAGCGATGGCAAGCCAAGAACTATGCACACCTTCAATCTAGTCTAAATTGATTGCGTTAAATTATTTTGATTAATTAACAATGGATTAGATTGAAGGTACTTATAAAGTCTTTTACATTCGATGTGAATGACAAGATGCACGTATCTTAGGTCCTAACTTTAAGTGTAATATAAAGTAGGTTTAAGATTTAGAATTAAGACTTAATTTTAATATGTTCATTGTAATTTATTATATTTCGGTAAGATGCGTGCGTTTTATATGTAAATTCTAGTTTTAAGTATAAAATAAGATAGGTTTAAGATTTAGTATTAAGATCTAAAATAAGTTAAATTAAGAAAGATATCGATGAACAACGTTGGACGACGTTGGACGACGTTGAACGACATGGGATGACAATGATTAACATAGAATAATGATTTTAATTTCTTTTTTATAATTTCTTATATTCGATATATCAATGGACATCGAATAATATCAATGAACATCGTTGGACATCGACTGACATCAATGGACATCGTTGGACATCGACTGACATCAATGGACATCGTTGGACATCATTGGATATTGTTGGACATCGTTGGACATCATTTGACATCATTAGACATCCTTCGACGACGACAGTGAACGACGTTGGACGACAGTGTACGACATTAGATGACATTGGACGGCGGTGGACGACGTTGGACAACAGTGCACGACGTTGGGTGACAGTGGACGATGTTGGACGACGTAGGACTCCATTTAATCACGATGATCAACATAGGAAAATGATTTTCATTTCCCTTTTCTAATTTTTTACATTTGATGTTTTAGTGGACATTAGTGGCCATCCATTGACATCAGTGGACATCGTTGGACGACATGGGACTGCATTGAATCACGATGATCAACATAGGAGAATGATTTTAATTCCCTTTTTATAATTTCTTATATTCGATGTTTCAATGGACATAAATGGCCATCGATTGATATCGGCGGACGTCATTGGACGACGTTGGGCGACATAGATACGAATTTCTTTATTATAATTTCTTATATTCGATGTATCGATGGAAAACAGTGGACATCGATGAATAACGTAGGAGAACGTTGGATCACGATAATCAATATAGAACGGATTTTAATATCGTTTTTATAATTTCTTATATTCGATGTAACGATGGAAAATGTTGGACGGTGTTGGATCACGACAATCAACATACGATATAGCTTTTAATATTATTAGATTTCTTTATTATAATTTGTTATATTCGATGTATCGATGGACAACGATGAATATCGATCGACGACGTTGGATGACCTTTAACCATGATAATCAGCATACGACATAGAATTTAATTGCTTTTCTTAAAATTTCTCATATTCGATCTAACAATGGACAATGTTGGACGGCGTTGGATCAGCATAATCAACATAAGATATAGCTTTCAAAATGATTAGATTTCTTTATTATAATTTGTTATATTCGACGTAAATCATAAGATGCATCTTAGATTTAGGTCTTAGTTTTTGAATAATATAAGATAGATGTAAGATAGATGTAAAGTTTAGTATTAAGATATATGTAACATTTAGTATTAAGATCTAGTATAAATTAAATTTAAGTCTTCAACGATGGACGACGTTGGACGACGATGGATCATGATATACGTAATAAATTTTAATTTATTATAATTTCTTATATTCGATGTAAATCATAAGATGCATGCATCTTAGATTTAAGTATTAGTTTTAAGTATTAGTTTTAAGCATAATGTAAGATAGATGTAATATTTAGTATTAAAATTTATAAATAACTAATTGTATTATTTCAATTGTACTATTCAATTTGTTCAATAAATTCAACCTGATGGGTCTCGATGCGTAGTCACCTCCCCGTGGGTGAGACCCGGTAATTGGCATCGCTTTTCATATTTTTCATTTAAAAAAATATCTTCATTTCCATTCGAAAATTTTTCGAAAAGCGATGGCAAGCCAAGAACTACGCACACCTTCAATCTAGTCTAAAATGATTGCTTTAAATTATTTTGATTAATTAACAATGGATTAAATTGAAGGTACTAATAAAGTCTTTTACATTCGATGTAAATGACAAGATGCGCGGATCTTAGATTTAAGTTCTAGTTTTAAGTATAATATAAGATAAATTTAAGATTTAATATTAAGATTTCGATTTTTATTGTAACTGATTATACTCGATATATAATGATAAGATGCATGCATCTTAGATTTAGGTCCTAGTTTTTTGAATAATACAAGATAGATATAAGATGTAAGATAGATGTTAAATAGATCTAAGATATATGTAAGAAATATGTAAGATTGATGTAAAATAGATATAAGATTTAGTATTAAGATTTAGTATAAGTTAAATTTAAGATTTCATCGATGGACGACGTTGGACATCGTTGGACATCATTTGATATCGTTGGACATTGTTGAACGTCGTTGAATATCGATTGACATCGTTGGATAAAAAGGATTTAATTTCCTTTTTCGAATTTCTTATATTTGATGTATCAATGGACATCGTTGGACAACGTTGAATCACGATAGAATACGGATTTTAATTTTTTTTTTATAATTTCTTACATTCGATGTAACGATGGAAAATGTTGGACAGCGTTGGATCACGATAATCATACAATATAGCTTTTAATATTATTAGATTTCTTTATTATATTTTGTTATATTCGATGTATCGATGGATCACGTTGAACATAGATCGACGACGTTTGATCATGATAATCAGCATACGACATAGATTTTAATTTCTTTCTTTATTATTTCATATATTCGATGTAACGATGGAAAACAATGGACATCGATGAATAACGTGGGACAACGTTGGATTATGATAATCAATACAGGATACTCAATAACCTAGGAACTAATAGGATTTTAATTTCTTTTTTATAATTTCTTATATTCGATGTAACGATAGACAATGTTGGACGGCGTTGGATCAGTATAATCAACATAAGATATAGCTTTCAAAATGATTAGATTTCTTTATTATAATTTGTTATATTCGAAGTAAGTCATAAGATGCAGACATCTTAGATTTAGGTCCTACTTTTTTGAATAATATAAGATAGATGTAAGATAGATGTAACATAGATATAAGGTAGATGTAAATTAGATGTAAGGTAGATTATAAGGTAGATGTAAGATAGATGTAAGAGTTAGTATTAAGATCTAGTATAAGTTAAATTTAAGACTTCATCGATGGACGACGATGGATAAATCATTACCAATTGCATCATAATTCTTTTCTATGTATAAGATTTGACTTGTAGATAATTAATTGTATCATTTAATGTACTAGTCAATTTGTTCAATAAATTCAACCTGATGGATCTCGATGCGTAGTCACCTCCCCGTGGGTGAGACCCGGTAATTGGCATCGCTTTTCATATTTTTCATTTAAAAAGATATCTTCATTTTCATTCGAAAATTTTTCGAAAAGCGATGGCAAGCCAAGAACTACGCACACCTTCAATCTAGTCTAAAGTGACTGCTTTAAATTATTTTGATTAATTAACAATAGATTAGATTGAAAGACTTTTTACATTCGATGTAAATGACAAGATGCGCGCATCTTAGATTTAAGTTCCAGTTTTAAATGTAAGATAGATTTAAGATTTAATATTAAGACTTAGATCTTCATATTTTTATAATTTTTGATTATACTCGATGTACATGATAAGATGCATGCATCTTAAATTTAGGTCCTAGAATTAAGTATAATATAAAGTAGGTTTAAGATTTAATATTAAAATCTAGAATAAGTCAATTTAAGACATCATCGATGGATATCGATGGACAACATTGAACGTCATTGGATCACATAATAAGCATACATCATACGACATAGATTTTAATTTGTAAAAAACAAATTATAAAAAAGAAATTTAACATAACAATTTATTATATTTAACAAAGCTTCAAGATATGAGAATAGAATTGAACATCCTATACAAAAAGAATAAAAAAAAATTCCATGGAAGGATTGTTCTATGTAAAAATTAAAAAAAATTCCAAAAATATTAAAACATAGAAAAAATAATTTAGCATAAATGTTAATTGAATTAGAAAGAGACATATATATGAAAAATAACTGAAGGTAACTGAACTTAAACAATAATAATTATAGATTATAAGAAATGAGTATAAGAACATAAAAAGGAAATATAACATAAAACTCAACAATAATAAACTAAAAATGATTGAATCATAAGAGAAGATTTTTCTCCAAGGAGGATAAAGTAGAGTAAGAATTAAGTATTATTGCCATCTCTTAGTGCTTTTAGAAAATATCATCTTAAAGAAATGTTTCTAGCTTGCAAGAGATGGTACTCACGTTCAATTCTTATCTTATCTCTATTCATTTCCTCTTCGTCTATTTCTTATTCTATTTTATGTGTTTCATTATCGATCATAAAATAAACGTATAAATGAAATATCGACGAGAAATAGATTGACGCGACATCTTAGAATATTGTAAAATATGTTCAGAACCGAAAAAAGATTAAAGCTACGCCGTCTAGCATAATATAATTTGATTACATATACAATTATTATCACTCAAGGTACAAAGAAATAAAATCTTATGCTTTATAAATTTCCCAAATTATTTTATTCGTAAATAAATTCTCCTTTCCTAAATGTATGTTATCCACCTATTTATCTACAGTATCTACTTTTCTACAATACATAACTTTATTTAATACCCTTGATTCTGCATGCACTTAATTTTAAATACACTTTTTTTTAATCAATTATACAATCTTCTATTCCTATAAGAAATCCTGAAACAAACTTGAATTAAAAATATAACATTAACATTTAATTTATTCTGAAAGTTTTTTTTTTATATTTCTTATCTATATAAGAATTTAAACACTTTGTTCCTAATTCAGCTTTGATTGAACATCTAACAAATTCTCTTCGTATCAACATTCATCATATTTACATTCACACTGATTGATGACACACAAATTCCAAAAAATTTGTGATACGACATAAAACCACATGTGGCAAGAAGAAAATGCAAATCAGTATATACCAATGATGGCTAATGAACAAAGTCATGTAGCTATCAAGTATCAAGCATTTGTTTATAATGAGGAAATTAAGAAATTAAAGATAGCAAAATGATCATATTGCCTTGAAAAATAGGAAATGTTGATTTGGAAAAAAGTTCTCTTTTTTATCACATATGTTTGAGATAATAAAAATATTGAAATACATAACTGGTGCTCCTTGAATTTATCTGAAACAAATTAATTTATTGAATTATTAATAATAAAAAAGAGTTGATAACTGAAAAGAAAATATGTTATACATAAGAATTATTTCATAATTTTAGTAATTGAATGAAATTATTATTTTTTGAATTTTACAAAAAATTAATAATTTAATTAAAATTAAAAATTTAATTAATTTGAAATTTAAAAAATTAATAATTTAATTTTTTATAAAATTCTAATTCTTCATTCAATTATTACTAATTGAAATTACTGAATGAAATTATTATTTTTTGAATTTTAGAAAAGAAAAATAAAAATAATACATGTAACATCCGATTAAATCAAGATAGATAATTTTAATATAATTTAATAGTTAATTTCAATTACAATAATAAATAAATTATCAAATAAAAGAAAATGATAGTAAATTATAAATTCAACAATATAAATAGAATTACTTACTTTGTAGTCATCGAAATTAAAATCTTATATCCTTTCATGATGATGATTTTCCATTGCAGATTGACGCGTGCCAAAATTCGAATAACAGTTTTTTGATTGGCCAATCATAAGCCAATTTATTATCGATTTATCGATTATTTATCGATTTCTTCGATTGGAAATGTGCTTTTCAAAAAGTGTCAAGAGATGGCGCTAAGAGTCTATTCTTATTATATCTCTATCTCTATCTCATTTTCTTTTTTTTTTTGTATTTCATTTGCGGCATTTTTAAGATGGCGCTGATTTCAATATTTGTATCTTATTCATCTTGCATTACTATTTATTATCTTTATGTATATTTCATCTGTGAAAAATGTGTTAAAAAAATTTCAATATCTAATTAATATTATTATTTTGTTTAAATCTAAAAAGAATTTATTTCATTCATCTATTTATTGCAATTTTTATATATTATATATGTATCTTATATATATTTATTTTTTTATATTATATATATTCTTTTATTCTTTTATTTTTTTTATTTATTATTAATATTATACAATTTATTATTAATATTGTATATTACATATATATATTTTATATATATATATATAAATTTTTGCATGTGATACAAGAAAATAAAGAAAATAAGTGATTTCAAAATTTTTATGACATGAAATAATATTTTATCTGAGACAATAATAATAATAAATTTTATATTACTTGTATAAAAATTATATTACAAATTTATTCATTGTGTATTGCAAATAAAATATTTGATAATTAAAATTAAAGAACCAAAAAAGTAAACCAAGATGAATTATTTAAATTTTGATATAATGATTTCTTGAACTTATATTTTATTATATTAAAACTTATATTTTTTAATATTTTTCAAATATTATTATTAAAAAATATAAAAAACAAATTAAAAATTTTAAGTCCTGTAAAATGAAGTTTATTTATACTTTTAACATACTTTTTTTGTGATAGTTAAATTCTCATAATGTTAAAATATGTTTTTTAATGTATTTTAATGTATTTTAATATATTTTTTATTTCATTATATTATATGTTTTTCCTAAATTTATAAATTTATTTGAAACTTATGAAATAATTATTATTTTATAAATTTATATTAATTTTCTCAGTTTTAAATTGTAAATATAAAAATATTATAGAAAATAACAATTCTTTTATTATATTTTATAATTGAAAACTAACGTTTTATTTGACGTAAAAAATATAAATGCAAGTAATAAATAATAATAAATAAATAAAAATAATAATAATATAATATAATAAAGTAATACAGCAGCGACATCTTCCGCAGAATAAATCAATAAATTCTAATTTACAAATAAAATCTAGATTCACATTTTTATTGCTTTAAGAAAGAAATGCAATATTTTTATATTTATATTTTTTATATTTATTTTGTTAGCATGTTTATCATTTCATCAATTAATATTAAAATGAAAATATAATATTATTTTTTCCGTAAATATGAAAATAAATTATATTATTATTCTGCATATTAATAAAACACTAACATATAAAAAATTTATTTAAATAATAGAAAAATCCTTAACTTTCACTATAATTTTAGGATTTTTACTGGTAACTACTGCAAACCGTTCTCAGTATACTTTCACTAACAGCGCTTATATTACAGTGTTATATTACCATGTTATTTACAAAGATTACGGTATAAAAATTTCAAACTATAATAATCGAATTTAGTTGCAAATTATAATAGTTTATAATAACTATTTATTACTTCATGATAAATAATTTTATATTATATATATAAATGATTTTACTATGAAATAATCAAATATATATAAAAAATTATATATTTGAAAATATGTTTCTCTTAAAGAAAAACTTATCACTTCTTTTACATGTTACTTCATTGAAGCAACTACATACTTCAAATATATTGTAAGTAACATATGTTAAATTTTATAAAATTATTAAAAAATTTTAAATTAAAAAGATATTAAAAATTAAATATTAAAAAATAATTAATAATAATTAATTAAAAAACTAATTATTATTTCTATAAGTTAATATAATTTTCTAACAGATATTAAAAAAGAAATTATTCACATATTCTTTTTAGACAAAACGCTATAATAATAGATGGTAAAAAAATAGCTAATAAAATACAAAATGAATTAAAAATAACTGTTGATAATTGGATAAATGATAATAAAAAAAGACCTAAATTAGTGGCTATTAAAGTTGGTAATAATCCTGCTAGTAAAATATATATTGAAAAAAAAATTAAAGTTGCAAATTTTATTGGTAAGATGTTATAAAATAATAAAATTTATATAATTATATACTATTAATAGTTTTTGATTAAAAATAATTAATAAATTTTATATATATATATAATTATAATTTTATATATATATATATATATACATATATACATATATTAAATAAAATTGAGATATCTAGATGTAATAGATTTATTTTATTGATAACTTAGGAATTGAAAATTATACTATTCACTTAGATGAGAAAAGTTCACAACAAGATATTATTAATGAAATTGATAATTTAAATAAAGATAAGACTGTAGATGGAATTCTTGTGCAATTGCCATTAATAAAGCATATGAATGAACAAGAAGTTTGTCAGGCGATTATACCAAGTAAAGATGTTGATGGTTTTCATTTAGAAAATTTAGGTAATTTAGCATTAAATAGAAATGGAATTATTCCTGCAACTGCTTTGGCTGTGAAAGAATTGATAATAAGAAATAATATTGAAACTTTTGGAAAAAATGCAGTTGTAGTAGGAAGATCTAAACATGTTGGTTTACCTATTGCATTACTTTTACATGGTGACAGTAAAGGTATATAATTTAATGAATATGTGATACATTAACATTGATAACATAATTGCAAAATCTATGAAATCTTAATATTAAATTAATTCTTAGATAGAGGTGCACTAGATATGACTACAACTATATGTCATCGTCATACTCCTCATACTGAATTAGAAAAATTTACAAAATTGGCAGATTTAGTTGTTGTTGCAGCTGGTATACCTGGTTTAATCACTAAGGAAATGATAAAACCAGGAGCATGTATAATTGATGTAGGAATTACAAGAATAAAAATGGATAATAAATATAAAATAGTAGGAGATGTAGATTTTGAAAATGTAAAATCAATTGCTGGACATATAACTCCAGTACCAGGAGGTGTAGGTCCTATGACTGTAGCAATGTTAATGAAAAATACTATTTTAGCAGCTAACAAAAATTACGAAAACTCAAAGCTCTCTGATCTTAATAATAAGAATAATTATAAATAAAAATTTTGATCAATAATTAAATATTAAATAATAAAATATATAAATAATATAAATAATAAAATATATATACTAATATAATTATATTATTTTGATAGTTAGAGATATAGGATTAAAAATAATAAAAATTCTAATCATAGTTTTAATATATTATTTTTTATTAAAAATGTTTATTCATACAAAAATTTAAAAACAAAATTTTTAATAAATATAAATCATTTTTATTTTTTATATCATTTATATTTTTATTTTAAATATAAATCATAAATGCGAAAAAAGATATAAAAAAATGAATTAAAACTTATAATATAAAATATTATAACATTATAACGTAATATTATAACATTATAATGTAATATTGGTTTTATTAAGAAAATTCTCAAAATCAGATAAATAAAAAAAATCTAGATTACAATTAATTATAATATGAATTTATTTATAAAAAATTTAATATCATAAATGAAAAATAAAAATATTTTAACAACAGTAAATAAGGTTATATCTTTTTCTCTTCATTCATTTTCACATTTATAGTATAAAAACTACATGAAAAAATAAGTTTTACAATATTAAATTAAAAATAATAAAAATGTCCTTATTTAATTTTTCTATCTTTGAAAAACTAAATCAAACTAAATCTTTATTTTTTATTGCTCTTAAACTTTCAATACATAATCAGAAATTTTTCACATCAAGAATAAAAATGAATCGACCAAGAGTTCTAATTACACGTCCGGATATTCCATCTGCAGCATTAAATTTGCTTAAAGAACAGTAAGTACTTTTCTATATATTAAAAAAGACTTAAAATATATTTCATTGTTTTTAAATATGTATTTTTCATATGCTTTTCAGATTGTTTTATATATATATATATATATATATATATATAATATATAATATATAATAGTATTCAATAAACATATATAAAATTTATATATATAAAATGTATATATAGTTTAATATTTATTAATAAAATAATATATTATTTTAATATTTTCTTTAAATATTTTTTACAAATATTATATTTTTTTTATGAAATTATTATGAAAAAACTATTTATTAATCTCTATAATTTTCGTTATATTTTAGGTGTGATGTTGTTATATGGGAAAAACCCGAACCAATTCCTAAATCTGCATTATTATCAAAAATCAAAAATATAGATGGTATTTATTGTTTATTAACAGATAAAATAGATGAAGAAGTATTAAATGCAGCAGGACCACAATTAAAAGTTGTGGCTTCTATGTCAGTAGGTGTTGATCACTTAGATTTACAAGCCTTAAAAAAAAGGAATATTAAAGTTGGTTATACACCAGGCATTTTAACAGATGCAACAGCTGAGTTAACTATAGCATTATTATTAGCTACATCCAGAAGATTGATAGAAGCAAATAGAGCTGTTTATGAGTATAAAATAAAAATATATTCTTATTAAATATTTTAGATTATATAATTAACTATAAATTTTATTTGAATTATAATTTTTATAGGGGTGAATGGAAAGCATGGTCACCTACTTGGATGTGTGGGCCTGGATTATCTAAATCAACAATTGGAATAGTAGGATTAGGTCGTATTGGTATTCAAGTAGCAAAATGTCTTAAAAGTTTTAATATTTCTAAAATATTATATACAAGTAGAAATGTTAAGCAAGAAGCATCTGAATTTGGAGGAGAAAAAGTAAAGCTTGATATATTGTTAGAAAAAAGTGATTTTGTAATTGTTACAATAGCTTTAACTCCTGACACAAGACGGATGTTTAATCAAGATACATTTAAAAAAATGAAAAAATCTGCTATATTTATAAATGTTAGTAGAGGAGAAGTTGTTGATCAATCTGCTCTAATAGAAGCTTTAAAAAATAGAATAATTAGAGCTGCTGGCTTAGATGTTATGACTCCTGAACCTATTCCATTAGATAGTGAGCTACTGAAATTAGATAATTGTGGTAAGTGCAATAAAAAATATTTTTATATATATATATATTTTTTAAATTTAAATTTATTAAAAAATTCAAAATTCATTTGTATTTTAGTGATATTACCACATATTGGTAGTGCTACTATAGAAA
The DNA here is from genome assembly GCF_029169275.1 of Apis cerana. Taxonomy (NCBI): domain Eukaryota; kingdom Metazoa; phylum Arthropoda; class Insecta; order Hymenoptera; family Apidae; genus Apis; species Apis cerana. The sequence goes on along the minus strand of NC_083862.1, from coordinate 10,274,769 downwards.
CTCGAGAGAAAATGTCAATAATTACTGCTAAAAATATTATAGCAGTTTTAAAAGGAAATCCAGATGAAATGCCTACTCCACTTCAATTATAAGAACAATTTAAGTTAAATATTATAAAAAATTATTATTTTATATTTTCTGGTATTTTGGTATATGATATCATGTATATATTTTACAATAAGTTATTAAAACAGGAATAATAAATAAAGAAAATTATATTAACAAGTTTGAAACTTATATTGATATTTTTTTTATAATTTAATTCTTTGCATAAATATGATTAAAAATCAAAGATCATATTTTAGTTTTACTATACTCTTATATATATTATGTACATTATGTAATATGTATATATGTATTATGTAATATGTAATATGTATATATCTTTTATTATCTATATTTTTACATATGACAATAATAAAAGAATATGTTATATATTATAATATATTATAATATAATACTAATATATATTATATATTATATATTAGTGTTATTACAAATTTATTATTTTGAAATATCCGATCTTAATGTTTTTAATGCTATTAGAGTTTGCTCATATACTGTATAATGTAATGCTGTTGTCATAGTGGCTTTCAATTGACTTGGCATTAAACCTTTAAATAATCCTTTTATTCCTTCTTCTTTTATTGTTAATTTTAAACAATCTATAAGTCCCTTACATTCAAAAAAAGTACCAAAACCTTTTCTGCCATTTCTAAATCCTTGTATTTGTAATCTTTTTCTACTAAGATCAAAAGGATATATTGCAGTTTTAGCTAATAGACCAGCTACACTACCAGATATCATAGAATTGTAAAAACTAATATTAGTTTCATTATAATATTTCTTATATTTATCATTCATATATCCATAAAATGTAAATTGTAAACCTGTATGTGGTACAATTTGCAATAAAGTTGGTAATAATCCATAAAAAAAAACTTTTGGAGATTCATGTTGTATAATACAACTGTAAACATATTTTATATAAAATAACAATTAATTTTATTATGCAAATCATTTTTATTAACTTTAAACTTGCCTGCAAGAATGAAGAATTCCTTTATAAATTGTATAATTATTTGATTGTGCTACTAATCTGGTTCTTATAGTATCAAAAGGAAATGATACAATTGTAGCTAAAAAACCAGCACTTGCTCCAGCTACGAAATTTGTTGAATATTTCCTTTCATTTAACAATGAAAAATTATGAAATATTTTCAGAAATATATGATACGAATAAAACTGTAAAATTTTAATATTTAGTTATATATGAAAATGAGAGATTTAAATAAATCAATACAAATGATACTATTTAAAATTTGTAGAATTTGTTTTTTCTAAATAATTATTTTTATATTTAATTCAATTATAATATTTATTTAATAATATAATATAAATAATATAAATTAATTTTATTAATAAAAATATTATTAATAATAAAAGTTCCTGAAATAAATTATGAAATTTTTATTAAATTTAGACAGTATCAAATGTAATATTTAAATTTAAATGAATATTAGAAATATTAGAAATTATTTTTATATTTCTTCCAACTAAATATAATAAAAATAAAAAATTACATCTAAAAATTTTATAAAATATATATTCACCTGAGTTGTTCCATATACAATTGACAATAATTGAGCAGGAATATGTCCCTTCCAAAATGCTGTAATACCTTCTTCCTTAAGTATTAAATAAAATGCTTGTAAAAAAGAATGATATTTACTAACATGATAGTTAGCAATAGGTTCAACTTGTAACTATAATAATGAAATTCTTTTTAAAAAAATCTATACATAACATTATAAATATTATTATTGTATTCCACATGATATAAATTCTTTTACCTGAAATCTAATTTTTATAACATCTAAAGGTTGACAAGCAAATCTTGTTACAAAGCCACTAACAGCTCCTGCTATAGCATGATCTAAATTGTAACTATTGTTTTTTGATGAAATATCCATTTTTTTTTACTATAAAAAGATCATATTTAATACAGTCAAAGAATAATAACAAACGAAAAATTCAAAATAAAATTGATTTAATTCCATTTTAAAATAATTATTCAATTTCTATATTTTTTGATATTTAACGAATAGAATAAAAAAATATAATTTTTTTAGAGAATTCTGCTTACTTATATATGTTTTTATATATATTTCGTTTGCTTACATATATATTTACTTATAGTATGATTAAATAAATACATATAATTATTAAGTGTTTATGTAGATATATGAGATGATATTACCTACGAAAATGTTCGCGACTTATATTAATTGAATTTTTAAAAAAATAAATAAAAGATTATTATAACATAAATATTCTAAATAAATGTATCTATTAATATAATTTAACAAATTTTAAATTATAATTTTTAAACTCATTTTATAAATATATTATTCAGAATAATAAATATTATATTAAGAATAGCATAATTAAAAGAATTTCATTTAAAAAGTAGATGTGATTATATTTTTTAAATGTACTAATATATAAAAATATATAAAATTAATTCTAAATTGTGTTTTATTGCAAATTATCTCTCTTTTAGAAGATATAATTTATTTCAATTGTTTCGCATATTTATATATATGTAATGAAATTTCCATAACTTCTTATAATAATTATACATATTACAATTACACATAAAATTTTTGTTTTGCGATTATATGTATTTATTTATAGCAATAAATAGATAGACAAATATAACAATAAATAGATTATGAATAAAGACAATATATATTCGAATAATAATAAATAATATATTATATAAAAGTTTCAATATGTATATGTGATCTCATATTTATGATTTCTGAAATTTAAGACTAGATATTATTTTTGAACTTTAATTATATATAAGGAAATATATTATTATACAGTAAAATTAAATTAAAACTTGTGAGGTTTAAAATAAAAATTAATGACAAAATTTTTTACAAACAAAAAAATATTAAAGGAATTTAATTTTTAAAAAATATCTATTATATTTATAAATAAAAGTATATTAGATCTTTTATTATACATAAACTAACTATTTTTATTAGAAAAGATAAAATATTTGTTCAAAATAATCATTACATCAATTAATAAGTATATAACCTTACATTTGTAGATAATATATAAATGACAATTAGTTTAATTTCGACGTAATTATTTACAAATTTATAACTTTTTATGTAACTAATAATTTTTTAAATTATTATAATTATAATCAATTTCTTGCCTTACATTTTTAGAAATCAATGAATTATCAATATTAAGAAGATAAATTAACATATGTTATGTGTATATATATATATATATATATACACATCATATATGCATACGTACATACATAATAGTCCTTTACTAAATTACCAAATTATATTCCTAAGTAATTTTTAAATACAAATTTTACACTTTTTTTGAATGAAATATTTGAATAATTTTTTGCAAATATTAAATTCAATAAAATTTTTTTGCAGATATATTTTATAATATCTATGATTTATTATGATTTTATTACTTTTATTTAATTATTTATTTTAATATATTTTAGAGTAATATAATTTATATTTACATAATTTTTTTATCACCACATGTTTTTTAATTTAATATATAACTTATGTAAATTTAAAAATATTTCACATCTAACAATCATTTTCAAAATTGTTCTTAAATTTTTCTAATTCATTATCTTTTAAAATTCGTTCATTTTTTTTTAATATTTATTAAAAATTTTGTTTTCATTATTTTGTATGTATAAACATTTAATATTCATAATTATTTTCAAACTAATAATAAATATATCATGATATGTCATATATACAATTCAAATATATCATTTTCTAATTCAATTTTTCAATAAAAAAATTCAATTAAATAAATCAAAAAATCAAAATAAATAATCTTAAATATTTCACAATATTTTTTATTGTTATTTTACTGAATAATTATGCAATATTTTCATAACTAATTTTTGCACAAAAAATGTCTACATATAAATGCCTATGTTCCTAATTATTATTAAATATTATAAAGTATTTTCAATATATGTTTGATCAATAATGAATATATAAAATTAATATTATATATTAATAATTAATATTAAAATTATTCAATTATGACAAAAATAATAATAAAATTCATATTGTATTATGAAATATATCAAATTATAAATAAAAATAAATATATGAGACACTAAACAATTATTATTTCAAATATTTAAATTCTTTACATGAAGTTTATTTTAATTGATTTTTTAATTTTTGAAATATGATACATTAATTTCAAACGTTTTTTTTAATAACTTGAATATATAGAATAAAAAAATGCAGTTATTCAAACTGTATTTGTTAATAATTTATTGTATCAATGGAAAATTTTTAATTATATTTTCATACATATGTTAATTTTATTACAAAACTGAGTTTACTTAATAAAAATTTTTGATGGATTATAACACAGAGTATGGATGAAATATGCAATTAAACAAAATAGTTTTATAATATTAATATTCTATACGTTTTTTATTATAATTTTATTAATGGACACATTAAAAATAAATGGTTTTGTTGTATAACCAAATATAAAATTGGTCACATTGAAAAAGTGGAATGAATACTGATTACATTCATTGTATATTTATCTTACTAAACTTCAACTCCTACACATCTAAATAATTATAAATTAAGTTTTTTTTCTACTAAAAAAATTGAGTACATAATTAAATCTAATTTTAGCAATCAATTTTTTTAAAACGAAAAATCTTTTTAGATCGATCTTAATTTTAAAAAATTCATCAATCCATTCAGTATGTAAGTATTTATGTATTTCTTTATACTTACATTTTCACGCATATTTCATATCACATTTTTCACTCTTTTCATGTTTTAATAAATGGAAAAATAAAAATTTAATGCAAAATATCGTTATATAATGGAAATTTAACGAAGAGTCTCTCCTTGCACATAGCTTATTTTATACTAATTTCATACTAAGAATAATTACTTACTATGAACAGTAAGATTATAAATAAAAATAAAAAAATTAACGAGCACGGAACTAACATAAAGCAATAGAGCCTTGATGGACAATTTTTTCTAATCACAGAGAAAGAGATTGTAACAAGTTCCATCTCCAATAAGTTACACATTTAGAAATTTTGTAAAGTTAATCTAAACCACTTCAAATCGTTTATGTGTTTTAGGGAAAACATTTTCTCTTTTACGATAAGTTCCATAACCCCAACGATCTAAAAAATTACAAAAAATATTTATAAATATTTATAACATAACTTGTATTATTAAAAATTATTTTATGATCATTTATTTTCATAAATTATAGGAACTAACTTCGTGAGATATCATTTCCATTTCTGTCTGCAAGTTCCATTAATTTTGGATTGACAATTTGTTTTGCTTCTCTAAGTACATTAACCAAACTTTTAGCCTGTCGACCATTTTGTGGCGTAAAGAATGCATAACTCGTTCCTGAATTATTTGAACGGCCCGTTCTACCAATTCTATGAATGTAGTCTTCAGATGAATTTGGATAATCAAAGTTGATCACGTACTTTACATCGTCAACATCTAAAGAAACAATTTTATTAAAATATATACTCGTATAAAAATATCGAGTATGTTAATTATGTATAAGATGTTATATTTAATAAAAATACTATATATATATATATATATATAACTTTTTACCAGTATGTACTTAACATGCCAAGTAAATGAAGTTTATATAGCTTTTATTTCACCATCTTTTACGTTAAAGATACATATCATAATTATTTCTGTCAATTTTGTTCATTTTTAAAGTTATTTATTATAGTAAAAGTTAAATGTCAAAAATGAAATTATAGCGAAGAACTAATTTTTATTTCTGTATCTGTTCATGAGAATATGCAGCTAAGCCTATAATCATACACTAAATAACCACATATTACATTAAATATATACATTTTGATATTAAATATCATTTCGAGAAAAAAATATAATAACTTTTGAAACATTTTATATATAACTTAAAAAAGAATATTTATATTGTTTGCATATCCTATGTATAAAAATAAATATAAATAAAAATAAATTTAAAAAATAGTTAAAAAAAAACTAACTATTATAATAAAATACATAAATATATTATTACATTACATAAATTTTTTCTCGGTAAAATTTTTTCATAAAAAAAAAAATCACTTTAAAAAAAATTAATTTTTTGTCAATATGAATTAATTCCATATAATAATTTTTGTTAAATAATAAAAATTAAAAATTTATTTTATTATTTAATAGTAAAATTTATTATTATATATTTATAATTAAGATTAAGACATTAAAAGTACATTACAAATTATATCAATTTTATATTTAAATGCATATGAATGTAAGTTAGCTGCATAGTTAATTAAATACAAACCATGTTTATCGTTGAATATTATGACAGCATACAGAGCGCCCACGATGTATGCTATTCTTAAATGCAATTTCATATCACGTCGTGTCCTAAGCATCATCACAGAGTAGCGATAGTAGCAAAATCAATAGATTGTTGTCTCGGGCTGAGCATTGGCTATGAAGTGTGATGGTTGTACCAAAATGTAAACCATGGTCTTATCTCACAACCAACCAACAGTATCACCCGCGCACCACTCTACTACTTGCGTGGTACACAGGCTGAACACAGAGGCACATTAAGTACAATATTATGTGCAAAACAGAATTGCGCATGTACAATGAGTGAGCCATGTTTTCTTTATTGAACGATCGTTTTTCATCGCACACTCAACACAATTTGTGCACCATGTGCCTCTGAAACAAAGGACAACCAGACTGATTAACATAAATTAAAGGATGCCCACATTTATTACTAATGTACTTTCCCTTTATTCCAATCTTTCCTCTCAATTCTTTAACACAAGCGCATCGTTCGATTCTTTATCTCCTTCTGTTCCTTTCTTTTTTAACAAAATAGATTGCATTAATAAATTCATAATTTGATAGGAAAATTAAAATGTGTAAAATGTATAAATTTAAGTATTTAGCATAATTATATAATAGATAAATAAATAAATAAAAGATATAAACAAAAATGAAAAGTAAAATAAAGAATAAAAAAAAGCGCAATATTTTCTTTATTATATATAAAAAAAAAAATTACCCACTATATAAATTTAATATTTTTCATAAAAAATAGTGATATATTTTTATATCATATCATATACAGAGCATAGATATATTTATAAGATATTCTTTAGAGAATCGATTTTATCAAAACAAATATAAAAATTAATATGAAAAATGAAATCATAGCTTATTATTAAATTATATTAAATAAATAAAATTTGTGTCAGATGAATCAAAATATAGATATAATAGTATGAAAAAAAAATTATCTTATTTTATTTACATTTCTTTGTTTAATTCAAAATTAAATTACTTATAATTTAATAAATAAGCTCGATCGATATTTTTATATATAGCAAGTTTTGTATTTGTTTTGATTTTTTACAATAGATCTTTCAAATATATCAACACCCTGTATGTATAAATACATAAAATAAACAGTAAGTTCTAAGCTACCTAATGCCATCTATTTGGTGCAATAAAGCTTATGTAAAGTTTGAGAATATATACTAAATATTACGATAATTATCTAGAAAAGACACTTCCTTATCAATTTTGATAATTTTTAAATATATTGTAAAAATCAACATTTTGAATAATTTTTTTTCTATAAACATTTTTTATAATCATATAACCGCCTCTTAGTTTAATTTTCAAAATATTTGTAAAAAAAAAAGATCATTATATGTAGAACTTCTTTTATACGTGTATACATCATATACAATATGCAAAATATTAATTATATAAATATTAATTAAATAAATCAATTAAAAATTATTTTTTTTATAATTTATGAACTTGAAATAACTCAATTCTAATTTATATTGAGTTTTAGCATAATTATTATAATTCAATATAATATAATTATTCAATATAAATAAAAATAATTTATCAAAATTAAAATCATTGTTGTCCGATCGGGGGAAAAATTTAATTTCTATCCAATTTAGTAATTCAAGATATATTATTAAATCTCTTTTAGATTTGCAAAATGTAGAATAAAATGTAGAATAATATTAGCGAAATTACAATGATAGAAGTGTAATTTTGATATTTATAATATCGATCATTATAATTTTAATAGTCCAAAAGTTGTTTATGTTTCATTTTTATCCAAACTTAAAGAATTGGATTTAAAATATATTTTAATCTATTATGATCTATAAAGAAACAGATTTTTCACAAGTTGAATTATATATTTAAGCGTTGCCTACTGTAATATATTTATACATATAATAGACATATATTTAAATAATAATTGCATATTTATATATATGTACTTACTAATAGAAGATATATATGCACATATATATTAAAAAAGTTTTATATAATAATTTTTTTTATAAATATTTCGAAAACTAAAATAATAATTATATGCAAAGAAAAAAGTTATTCAAGATGTTCAAATAATTTCTATATATATTCAAAAATCATCAAAATCGATAAAAAAAACTCCTTTTTTAGATAATTACCAATATTTTATATTGATAATTATTGGCGTTATTATTGTATTAATTTTTTTATTTTTTACAATTTTTCATGAAATTCTATTAAAATTTATATTAATAGAAATTATCTACTAATATTTTACTTTTATATCAAAATTTTTAATTAATATAACTGTTTATTTTTAATTAATATAATAAATTATTTAATATTAATTATTTTTATTTTAAAAACAGTGAGGCATCACCTTCATATAACCAGTCTGTGCTACATCGCCACTTTACCCTACCCTTTTTGATTAAGTACAAATTTTCGCATATGAAATTTATCGAAAGTCAAAAAATTCTTCAAAATCTAATATTTTTGAAAAAAATGAAAGATATTGAACAAATAATTTATTACTTACCCAATCCACGAGCAGCAACATCTGTTGCTACAAGAATAGAATCTTTATTCCTCCTAAATTCTAAAATTTAATAATATATTTAATATAGTAAATATAATAAGAAATATTATACATTATATACTAACATACCTGAAAGAACGAAATCTCTTTCTAATTGTGATTTGTCACCATGTATACATACAGCTGGCCAGCCATAACGACGGATAGTTTTAGTGATACTCTCCACTTTTTTTTTTGTTTCTACAAAAATTATTGTCTTTCCACCATCTGGACTAACATTACTGATTTCCTGAAGAAGGTTTTGCAATCTAAAGTAAAAAAGTAAAATATTATATTTCTATGTAAAATTTTAAAAATAAAATATTTATATATAAATATTTATTTGAAATATCAGTTCTTCTTAGAGGAAAAAATATTTAATGAAATCATAAAATATCATAAATTACTTTCATCATAAATGATAAAATAAAAATAATATAGTTCATTATATTTATAATTTATAGTACTATTAAACTAGAAATTTCAAAATATAAGGAAAATCAAGATAATACTTTGTTTGTTTTTCATCTTCCTCGCAAACATCAACAATTTGAAGAATATTATGGTTAGCTGATAATGTTAATGATCCAATATTCAATTGTGTATAATCTACAAGATATTCTTCTGCAAGGTTTCGAACTTCCTTTGGCCAAGTTGCAGACCACATTAATACTTGTCTATCTGGTCTAATTTGTTCAATAATTTTTCTAATCTGTGGTTCAAAACCCATATCTAACATTCTATCTGCTTCATCCAATACTAAATATGTACATCTACGTAAATTAGTTGTGCCACGTTCCAAAAAATCAATTAATCGTCCAGGTGTAGCAATGCAAATCTCAACTCCTTGTTCTAAATCACGAGCTTGGCTTCCTTTTGGTGCACCACCAAAAATACAAGTGCTTCTTACATAGCCAAAACTACAAGTAACCTTTTGAATTTGCTGTGCCAATTCTCTAGTTGGTGCTAAAATTAAAGCAATTGGTCCATCTCCATGATTTAATGGTTGTTGACTGCTAATATGTACTATTGCAGGTAAAATATATCCTAATGTTTTTCCAGATCCAGTTTGTGCTATTCCAACCATATTATGTCCAGACATAGCAATTGGCCATCCTTGAGCTTGAATAGCAGTTGGTTCACTGAATCCTTGTTTTCTTATACATTGCATTACATGATCAGGAAAATTTCCTTCTTCAAAATGCTGAATAGGATTAGGAATTTTTTCTCCTTTAAGAGTAATTTGATTTTCTTGTCTAAACATATCTATTTCTTGCGGATGACGTGCTTGAACATTAGGATGTGGTATATAAAAATCTTTTTTGAAAGGTTTTAAATTTTCAAAATTCCAATTTGGCTTTTTCAAAATTCCATTGGTATTATGCATATTGTTTTTTCCTCGATTTTCAAATCGTCCATTTCTATTATTAATATTATTTCTATATAAAGATCCTCTTTCCTTAGTACTTCTATAATTTCCACTGTGATAACTAGCTCCGTATGTCCTAGAACAAATTAACATATATTAAAAATCATTTCATTATTTTAATGTATAAATGTAGAGAACATAGAGAATTAGCTCCAGATAAAAAAATATGTGGATTCCAAAGGCATGTTCTCAAATTGTTATTCCTCTCACAAGCATTCATGCTCCATTCATATACATAAAATGGAGGCATGCCAAAATGGGAGGTAAATAAAAATAAAAAAAAAATTGATTAACTTCATTATTTTTTATTACTTATTTTTATTTCAATTTTTAAAATTAATCTAATTAAATTTTATTTTATGTATTTTTATAAATTTTCATAAAATTTAAATACAAACCTAATTAGAGATCCTATAGTTTTCATTACATGTCGAAACCTTTAACAATATTTATTTTGAACTAATGATTATAAATGATTAATAAAAATATAAAAATCATTTCGAAATATATATAAAATAATCAATCAATAAAAAAATTATTATATAATATATAGGCGATCAATTTTTATGAATATATATATAAATTAATAACGCATTGCAGATATCGTAATGATTAATTATGAATTAATTTGAAGATAAAAAAAATTAATCACAATTTTATAACATTGAATTGAACAACTAAAATTTATTATTATAACGTAAAATAAAAATATTACTCACATATTTGATGTATTAAAAAGAACTTTCAGTTCCTAATTCCTAATTAAATTATTTTGTTAAAGATGATAATTGTAGTTTATTAATACGATGGTCAATTATTCCTAAAATGATAATTTTTATTTTTTTTTATCCTTAAAAAAAATAAAAAATTATTACGAAGAAAAAAGATAAAATTAAGTATGACGCAACATTTACAGGTTTTAAAAATGTGAATTAAAAGTACGAAACAGACATCCTACTTACGCCACATCCAGGAACAGAAAGAACAATTTAGTTCCTAGCCGGATGTGACATAGTTGGATAAACGTGTTCAGAGGTGGGAATGCGCAAAGATTTTCTAAATATGTCTTTTCGTTCACTGCGCATGTAATATAGAGTTGATTTTGATTAATATAAAAATCAAAGAACAACGTTACTCAAAATAATGTATTATATGCTTAATTTTCTTCATATGAATTTTTATTTATGTGTGTGTGTGCGTGTGTCTGTGTGTGTGTGTGTGTGTATGTGTGTTTAAATTTAAAAAATTTGTTTAATAGAGATCAAAAATACTTTCTCGATTATACAATATAAAATTATAATATTTCATTAGAATCTTTTTATTTAATATTATTTAACATTATTAAAGGTATGTTTTCATGCGGCAGTATAAATCATTTTTATATCGTGATATTATATCATAGCATGTATATCGCGATTCAATGCCTTAATAATGTAATCTTTGATGTAATAGTATTTACGATAATAGAAATTATGACATCATTTAGTGTCGTAATTGAAAAAGTCACAAATTATTATTGTGTGAAAACGTACCTTAACATTCATATACATTCAACAATATTATAAAAATTATTTTTAATTACATATTTTTAGCTATTTTAATATAATAATATTATTTAAAATTGTTAAAAATGCAATATACTAAAAATATATAAAATATATTATATTTAAAAATTTTATTGAATTTCAAAATTTTTTTTTCTTGCATATCTTATAAAAAAAAAAAATTATAGTGAAAATATTATATGCGCATATTATAGCATTAATATTATATTTATTCATTTCAGTTTCATAGTTGCATATCTAGTTATTATTATTCTATGCTATATGTATAATCAGAATCAAACTTAGTCACAGACCAAGACTTCTAAGTCTGACACTATCGCAATCTTGTATAGGCAGTTGTTTGTGGAGTGCGTGCGTTTGATGGGTTACCTTTTATGGCGATTTGGATAACAAGAAAACATTGATCAAAACGTGTGATGTTCTAATATCAAATTGAAGAAAAAATATCTAATGAAAAAGTAAGCCTTTAAAATTTCTTATCTAGTTTTTTTGTTTTAATATTTTCAACTTCATTAGAGATAGCATTTTGTAAATATAAAGATGACGGCATCATTGTGAATGAATAAGCGGTCTGTTTTAAGTCATGAATAATCGCATTTTACAGGTATATATTAAGTACACACACCACATATATATATATATATACATATATATATATATGTATTTGATAAAAAAGAAAATATATTTCAAAATTTTATAATTGATTAATTTTTTATTTAAATTATATGGATACTTACTTAAATTAATTATTACTAAACGTAAAACTTTTATCATATAATTATATTTTAATTACATTCTATTTTATTAAATAACTAATTAATTATAAAGAAAATATTCTATTTTTCAGTTTCTTTCTCACAAATATAACATTTAATATAAATTTTACAATTTAGATATTTATATATGAACTATTTTAGTATTATAGTCTTTTAATATCAAATTTTAATAATCTTAGTTTCAAATTAATTTAATTATTTCTATTTTTTAGAATTTTAAAAAATTCTATAGATATAATTTTATAATAAAATAAAAAATTAATTTGAGTCATATATGCATAGCTTACTAAATCAAATTTCTATTATATTTATAAATAAAATAATTAATTTATGTTTTTAAATAAAAATTATTAAAATTTTTTTAATAAATATAATTAAATCTATCAAATGAATCTTATAGATAATTTATAGTATTATAATTTATACTTATTCTTAGAAGAAATAAATAAATTAAGAATATATAATTTAAAAATTTATTGAATTATAAGAATAATTATATATATAAAAATATTACTTTATATTATTTTTGGAAATAATTATATAAAGTTATAATTTAATTAAAATTTAAATGCTGAAAAAATTATTTTATTCTTATAATTATCTTTTAAATGATCTATAAGTTATATTAATTTAAAAAAAATTTATATGAATACTGATATATTTTATATATATATATACAGAATGTTTGACAGTTCAAGATGGATTATATCAATAGTAATTATTACTTCAGTAAATGCAAATTATTTACCTCTAGAAAGACTGACTGGAATGAATCCTTGTATCAGTAAACAAACATGTCATGAATGTATACAAACACCACATTGTGCCTGGTGTGCTGCACCAGTAAGTATTTAATATTTATATATATCATATAAATAACTATAAAATATATTTATTTTTTATAGAAATTTTCTGAAAAACGATGTTTTCTACCTAATATCAATACCAAAATATTTGCAACATGTCCAGCAGAATATACATGGAATCCAGATAATGTTTTTAGTATGATAAGACACAGAAATTTAACAAAAGGTGGTTATGCAAGTGGTGGTGCTAATAGTTATGAATATTCATATATAAATTCTAGCACATATGGTTCACAATCCTATAAAGAAACTAGTAGCAGTAGTAATAGTAATAGTGGTAACAAAAGACAAGAAGCTATACAAATTTGGCCACAAGAAGTTAATTTAAAACTTAGAATAAGTAAGTTAAACAGCAACTAATTAATATTCTTTTAAATATTAGTATAAATATTAATAAATAATTCCATTAACTAAATATCTAAATTATTAAATGATATTAATTCTGAATGACAGATGAAGCTCATAGAATGACATTTGCCTATTCACAAGCTGAAGATTACCCTGTTGATTTGTATTATCTTATGGATTTGAGTAAATCAATGGAAGATGATAAAAAAAAATTGTCAGACTTAGGTCAACTTCTAGTAGAAAGCATGAGTAAAATTACAAGTAATTTTCGTTTAGGTTTTGGCAGTTTTGTTGATAAAGTTGTAATGCCTTATGTTAGTACAATGCCTAAATCGTAAGTCAAAAGAGAATTATAATTTTTAGATATAATTTTGAATATTATTTATAATTTTTATATATTATTATATATTTGATAATTAATTTATAATTGTTGTATGATTTCAGATTAAAAGAACCATGTGATGGATGTGCAGCACCATATGGTTATAAAAATATTATGACATTATCTCAAGATACTAGTCATTTTGCAGTAAGTACATTAATTACATAATTTAATTTTTCGGTATTCTATAAAAATTATTACCAACTTTTTTTTATATATATAGAGTTTAGTGCGAAATGCTTCAGTATCTGGCAATTTAGATGCACCAGAGGGAGGATTTGATGCAATAATGCAAGCTATAGTTTGTAGACGACAAATTGGTTGGCGTGAAAAAGCTCGTAGACTTTTAGTATTTTCAACAGATGCTGGTTTTCATTATGCAGGAGATGGTAAATTAGGTGGAATTGTCAAACCAAATGATGGAGAATGTCACTTAGATAATAGTGGACTTTATACACATTCATCTTTGCAAGATTATCCAAGTATTTCTCAGATTAATTTAAAAGTTAAACAAAATGCTATTAATATTATATGGGCTGTTACAGAAGAACAAATAAATGTATATAAAAGATTAACTAAACATGTAGAAGGATCATTTGCTGGTAAATTGTCAGATGATTCGAGTAATGTTGTAGAATTAATTCGTGAACAGTATGATGCAATTTCAAGTTCAGTTGAAATGAAAGATACAGCCAGTAGTGCTGTGAAAGTAAAATATTTCTCAAAATGTTTGGGTACAGGGCCACTTATTGAAACTTCAAAATGTGATGGATTAAAAGTAGGGACAAAAGTAGAATTTACAGCAGAAATTGAAGTTACAAGTTGTCCAGAAAATAGATCAGAATGGAAACAAAAGTTTGATATCTATCCAGTAAGAATAAAAAATTGTACTTGTCCATTTACTATTTTTTGACAAAAAAATTTTCTTTTTTTTCTTTTTTTCTTTTTTTCTTTTTTAGGTAGGAATCAATGAAACACTGACAGTAAATTTGGAAATGTTATGTGATTGTGAATGCGAACGTGAAGGTACTATGTTTGAACCAAAATCACCAGAATGTAATGGTGTAGGAACTTTAAAATGTGGTATTTGTGAATGTTATGATGGATTTTTTGGAAAACGTTGTGAATGCAGCCCTCATCAAGAAATGACAGGATTAGATAAACATTTCCAATCTTGTAGACCTGATAACACTTCTCTTATAGATTGTTCAGGAAGAGGAACTTGTGCTTGTGGCCAATGTGAATGTGAAGAAAGAGAAAATCCTGAAGAAGTAAATATAATTTTAATTAAAAAAATTTATATAAAGTTTTTCGATTGAATATATAATATTATCCATTTATAGATAATATCAGGTCATTTTTGTGAATGTGATAATTTTTCCTGTGATCGAGATCAAGGTCATTTGTGCTCAAATCATGGAACATGTGAATGTGGGCAATGTGTTTGCAATGCAGGATGGACTGGTCCATCTTGTAATTGTAGATCTTCAAATGAAACTTGTATTGCACCAGGAACTACTAATGGAGTATTATGTTCAGGACATGTAAGCTTTTTATTATCTTAGCAAAAAAATTTTATTATTTAACAAAAAAATTTATCTTCTATCTTATAATTATAATATTAATTAATCTTTTATTATCTAGGGTGATTGTGTTTGTGGTGAATGTATTTGTCATGAGGAAGGAAGCACTAGGTATTCTGGTAAACATTGTAATAAATGTCCAACTTGTCCAAGTCGTTGTGAAGAATTAAAAAATTGTGTATTGTGCCAAATGTATGGTAGTGGTAATTTTAGTGATAAAGAGGAATGTATGAAAAATTGCAAGGAATTCGTTCCTGAACCAGTTGATACAGTTATACCAGATGTTGATAAGGATGAAGTTCTATGTTTTGGTATAGATGAAGATGACTGCAAATATAATTTTGTTTATTATTACAATGAAACTAATTGTTTAAAAGTCCGAGCTCAAAAAGAAAGGGAATGTCCACCACAAGTTTATATGCTTGGTATAGTATTAGGTGTAATAGCAGCTATTGTTTTAATTGGTCTTGCATTGTTACTTTTATGGAAATTATTAACGACTATACATGATAGAAGAGAATTTGCAAAATTTGAAAAAGAAAGAATGATGGCTAAATGGGATACGGTAAAAATATTAAATTATTTTTTATTTATATATATTTTTATTTTATAAAATTTATCGTTATAATTATTTTTAAACAGGGAGAAAATCCAATTTATAAACAAGCAACATCAACATTTAAAAATCCAACATATGCTGGAAAATAAAAATCATAAAAATAATCTTTATTTAATAGAAGGAATTATTTCATTGCAGTAAAGATTGCCTTTTTATATATAAATATATATATATATATATATATAAATATAAATTTTAAATTGATTAATATTTAATTAAACAACAAACAAATTTTATTATGCAGCAAATGAAGCTTTAGTACTAATTAGAATAGAATAGAATTATTAATATTATAATTGATAAGTATTTAATGGAATTTAGTGTAATACAAAATTTTATCAAATTATTCATATTATAATACTGCCATATAATTTATAGACCAGCAGTTCTTAATCTTTAATTTTAACTTTTTGTTTATCACAAATTTTTTTTTAAATAACTTTTTAAATTTAATTTAAGATTTAAATTTATAATGTGCATCCAATTTATGTATAAAAATTAATACGCAGTTAAATGCATATCCATAATAATATCTTATGTTTTATCTTACTCACTTATTTGTATAATAGTTTATGGATCACAGGTTAAGAACTGCTGACTTAGACTGCTATGTATGAATGTATATGAATAAGTGTAAATTATGTATACAATGTATAGAGTGAAAAATGATAACATAAGAATGAATGTCTGCATAGAAACATAATAACGAAACGATTTGAAGATTTAAAATCGTAATCATACTGTAACATTTATATAAAAGTGCCTTTTATCTCATGACAAATATTTATAATTTTTAATTATATTTTTTAATACAAAATTTGTGAAATATATGTACTTTTTTAGAAAATTTCACATAATTATCGAATTTAGAAATTTAGTAATAGATTTTTATTTTAATATATTATTTATTAAACATTTTCATATATCAATAAATTTTTAATAATAAGGCACATTTTAATATGTGATATTGTAAAATCTAATGTTATTTACAATTATGTTAACAAATAATATTCAATTGTTTTCTTTATAAGTCTTCCTGATTTTCATATATGTTTTACTTTTTATAAAAAAGAATGATCTAAAAATGTATGTAAAATTGTATAAATGTAAAAAAAAAAAATAGCAAAATGTATAGTAGTAAGTTAAATTCATTTTGCAACTTATAAAAAATATGATCCTCAAGATTTCTTTTTAGAAATCTTAGAAAAATTTTTAAAATTTTACTTCTTATTATTTAGAATAATTTTATTTCTTTAAAATATATTTTAAATTAATAAAAATATAATTAATAAAAAATTCGTTAAAAAAAGCTTAAATCAATATTTTAAATATATTGAAAAATTAATTTTTATAATATATAATATTAAATAATATTAATTATAGTAATGAAGCTTTACAGTTTTCATAGCATTGTATTTTTTATTTAATTCAAAGCAATCATATATAATATATATAAATAATAATATTGATTTTTGATCAATGAAAATTTAAAATATAAATAAATATTATTACAAAATAATCATTTTATCACATCATGATAAATTATATAGTTTTCACTGCCATTGATTATAATAAAAATATCAGCTTATCTTACGATCTCATTGTAAGGTAAAAAAAAAATAAATATTGTATTATTCTGTGTTAATAATATATTTATATATGCATATTTATATATTGATTTTATCAGTCCTGTTTCCATAGATTCCATTTATATAGTTGATTTCATATATCTTTTATTTTCTAAAAAAAAAATTATTCTATAAATTATTATTATATAAAATAAAATTTATTATAATTATGTACAATAAAAATATTATTAATATAAATTTTATACATAAACAATTATATACATATATATTCAATTAAAATCATTTTTTATTTTTCTACTTTTTTAATATTTCAAATTATGAAATTTTCATAAATTAAAAAAAAATTATTTTTTATCATTGTACATAATATTATTTTATTAGAAATTAATTTATATAAAATATAAAAGAAATTTGTGTATAAAATTAGCTTTAAATGAACATAGTGCAATAATATATTATAAGTTTTGTATTATAATCTAATATATAATATATAACATGTAAATTGTATTTAGATATAAATCTTTCTTATTAAAATATATATAATATAATTATCTTGTAATTAAATAAAAGAAATGATATAAAGTAATTAATCTATTATATAATATATTATATAATATATAATAAATTAAAATAAAATGTAATACATAATACATAAAAATAAAAATAAAATATAATTTTGTAGATTAGAAGTATTTATCTAAATTATAATTATTTTAAAATAGAAAAATAATATATTTGTTATTCTTATTATTTATAATAATTATATTTTATATTGAAATAAATATATTTTTCTTTTATAAAATATACTATTTTCCTTATAATATAAAATATAATAAAATTAATAAATTATTTGTCATTTCTGTTCATTTTGGATAAAACTATTATATTATAGATTTTCTAATAACAATATATAATCTATAAAAAAAAATTATTCACGATTTTGTATTGCAATTTAATATTTAATGTCAAATCAAAAAAAAATAAATAAATTACCAAATCAATTATAGATCATTCTTAACCTATTAGTTTTAGAATTTCAAAAATATATGTACATTTAACTTGAAAATAATGGAATATTTAATAAATTTCTCTATAGTATTAAAAAATTCTTTGAAAATAATATTTTATAAATAAAAATTATTTATTTTTATTATAAATAAATTTTAAATAATTATATATATTAACTTTATTTTATGAATAATTACATTAATACAATAAAATTTATTAGTTATAAATATTAAATATTATTATTATTAAAGATTTAACAAAATAACGTGTGTATTATAAAATTTTTCAAGAAATACTTTATAATATATATATTGATATGATAAAAATGAAAATATGAAAAAATTTGATCTCATATAATTTGAAACAAAATAAAATGGTTAGAAAACGATAACAAAATAAAAACTTTTCAATAAACAAAATTTTATAATATTTTTTAATCAATATATAAAAAAATTTTCGTATGATAAATCAATTTAATATCTGATTGAATTTTTTTTAAATAAATTGTTTATTTATTTTTTTACGTGATCATATTATTTATTTATTTGTTTATTAAATCATTTCTCAAAAGGCAAAAAAAAAATTAAATAATTTTAAACTATTATTTCAACTATTAATATTAAGTAAATCTTAAAATATCATGCATATTTAAAAATTAAATCTTTTTGTTAAAAAAATTTATCAAATATTAAAACGAACATTATAACGAATAATTATAAAATATTTAAATTTATATTTATTTATTTAAAAATTATTATATTTAATATATTTAATTATATTTAATTATATTTAAATATTATAAATATTTTCTTGGGATTTGATTAAATTTTATAAAAATAAATAAGATATTTCTCATAAAATATACATATATAAATTTTTTGAGTAAAAAAAGTATATATAAAGTTTACAAGTAAAATATATATAAAATATATATATAGTTTTATAATTTAAAATAATGAAATTAATTTTAATTATATTTTAATTTCAATTTAATTTTGATAAATATGTGGATAAATTTGTAAAAATTTAAATTTTTTATATTTTTTATTAATTAAAAATTTATAATTAAACTTGTATATTAATTATTTTATTATAAATTAAAATTTATGTTTTATATAAATTAAAAATGAGACTATTAAAATAAATCATATAAATTATAATACTATATT
Organism: Apis cerana; assembly: GCF_029169275.1. Classification (NCBI taxonomy): domain Eukaryota; kingdom Metazoa; phylum Arthropoda; class Insecta; order Hymenoptera; family Apidae; genus Apis; species Apis cerana. The sequence continues at coordinate 10,254,420 of NC_083862.1, read as the reverse complement.
AAATTATAATGAAATAGCTAAATATTTAAGAATTTACGCAGTTTAATTGTATATTGCTGCTGTAACAGCGTCTCGTGTCTCAATCGTCACGTGTTTGTAGTAGGTGAAATCAAGGTATGTAGAATAACGCTTGAACACGTACATACGTAAGTATTACATACGTCAGTAATGTAATAACAGATATGTAGCATAGCCATAAACTTGTATTTTAGAGAAAAATAGAAAAAACAAAAGAAATGTGTAATTCGGAAGAAAGTATTCGTCAAATTGACAAGAACGTGAAATACCGCGAGAGTATATAAGTACTCAATTCTTATATTTTCTTCTCTTTTTTCTTCCTACTTCTTTTCTTAGCTTTATTCCCTCTCTCCTCTTTCTTTTTCTATCCATCTTATTCACATTATACTCGTTTGTTCTTTGTCAGTCGTAGTTAAGTCTTAATCCAGTCTTTCGTTTATATTCATTTCTATCTTTCTCACTTTTTGTTCTTTCTTCTCTGTCGTGTCAACCTATCTCTTTCTTTCTCGATCTTTCTTTCCTTCTCACTCTATTCTCCGATGCAAAGCAGAAGAAACCCCCGCGGTTGCTCGTTCGTTCTCAAAAGTCTTACTCTCGTTGTCACGCGCTAAAAATACTCCCGCACAGTCTTCCGAGGGTGTACCATGCCAAAGGAGTACGGGAATTAGGACGACAAAAGCAGTCAACGTCGACCTGGAACTGTCATGGAACGGCTTTCGAGAGTGGCATGTTATTTTCGATGGATGAGGAACGCGACATCTCATGATGCAAGTGAGGTTGAGGACGAACAGAAAACTATTAAAGTTGAACGATATCGAAATGTCGGATGTAATTTTGAAGCTTCAAGGCGACTTTGTGGTATTTTGGAAAGTATCCTTCTTTGGGAAAACTCTGTGAATAGTATTTCTGTCGTCATCGTATTCAATATACTGTTTTGGTAAGTTCCTTTAGTACTGTATGATATGCGTCACTTCAAAGATATAATTATATATAATTTTGAGAAATTTAATTATTTAATTACTATTTTTTTATCATTCAATAGAATTTTAATTTTGGTTAGTTTACAAAATAAAAATCTTATGACGTCTAATTCGCCAAATAATGAATATTAAATATAACTTTTAAATATAATGTTTTTTTTTGATATCGTATAATTTAATTTACAAAATTTTCATATTTTATTTTTAATAAATAAATTTATACTAATGATAATTAAAAAATTAAATAATGATTAATAAAAAGTTTTGTATATTAAAAGAGAAGCGTTTTGCGCGACATTTCATTGTTTCTAAATGCTTTGAAAGTAAGTCGCTTTCTAGGTCAAGGTTTATAGAAGCATGCGTGTTTCGGCATTTGATGTCAGTTGTAAATACTTACTCTATCGTTACTCAAGCATGCTTTGTGTTTTTTATATGTTCCTTTATGATAAGCGTATAAACATATTCAATCATATAACGTTATTTACGCATATTACGAAAACAAATTAATATAAAAGGTTTCCTTAATTTCAAGTAATATATTCTAAAATCCTTTTTTGCATTTCTTTTTTCACAATTATGTTTGTCCATGACATTCATATTTGCTTCGACGAATGAATTGCATGTTCTCTACGTATTTTTCCCACCAGATCTTTATTACTATTCTAGATGGCAGTACGTGTTGACAATTAAAATCGTGATTGAAAATTAGAGAAATCACATTATATAAATTATTTACTTGTTTTACTATTGTTATATTTGATTATAATAATTTATTATTTACGTATTTAAATTAACGTAATAAAATATAAAAAAAATATAAAAAAATAAAATAAAAACGATTATTTATGAATACTTATTTTTCAGGGGTATTATTGTATTAGAGGTTCGAGGCTTTGCTGCAGCCAGCAGTGCTGCACTGGTCGTTGTTCTCTGTTATAGTACCTTAGAAACTCAAGTTCAAAAAGAAAATAAAGCATTGGATTTAGCTGCGTATGTATTATTATTTCCAAAATTATTTCTAATTGTGCTTATATATTCATAATTATTTCAACATATAAAATTAATACAAATAAAATTTATAATATGTTTGTAGCTCTTATGCAAAAACAGAACAAATTGAAAAAATAGGAAAAAAAATAAAAACAGCAATTCATAATTTGAAGCAATTGAGAAAAGAGCAACCAGGAGTGGTAATGCTTTTGTACTTGTTACATTTCACTATATATAAATAGAAAAATATATCTATATTATAAACATTTATATTTTTATTTTATTTAATGTAAAAATTAATTATATTTGTATAAAAATTAATTATGCTTTGTTTTATTTTATGTTTAAATATATATAAATTGTTTTAATTTTAATATTTTAAACACTAAAAATGATTTCAGTTTTGTACTGCAGTTTGCTCTCTTTCTTTGGGTCTATGGATTATTGGTCGTACTATAAATGGTATACTTCTTACATATACAATATGCATGAGCATTTTACTTGGGCCTGCATTATTGTTAAAGCTTCCTAGTAAAATGATATTATATAAAGGTACAAATGATATTACATTAATGTAATATTAAATTCTATTTTTAGAAATAATTGATATAATAATTTTGAATATGTAATGAATATGTAATATTTCATTTTTTAGAATGGGATAGTGAAATTGAAGAATTCTTACCAGCAGTAACTGAAGATAATCTTCAAGTTCTTACTAGAGCAGGAGAATCAGGGGACCAATCTCCTACTCCTACCAGCGTATTGTCTGATGTTCAAAATGGTATAACCAATTTTTGAATATTATTAATTATTATTAATTATTAATTAGCACTTTTATATAAATGATTAAATATTAATCATTTATTATTTATTTTATATTTATTCAGTAAATATATATTTCATAAAATTTTATTAAAAAAATTTCTTTTATAGAATTTTTTAATGATGAAGAACTTATGGATCTTAAAATGCCATCACATGAAGATGGGAGTACTGATGATATAGAAAATTCTGAATTAGAGCTTAGTGCTGAAGAAACTGATATGGATGGTATTAAATTTCAAAGTGGCCATTTTGAAAAAGGATCATCTTCTGAGGAAGAAGCAGAACTTGAACCTATATCAAGCAAACTAATTAGTCATAGTGATGAAAGTGGTAGCGAATTTGAAATAATTGATGGTCAAGATGTTGACAACATTGCATGAAAATAACCAATATATAAACTATGAAGTTATTATTATGCAGAATAGAATTAAATGAAGAAATGATTTCAAATACATTTTAATTGGATAATAATCTAAGTAAAATAATTATTTTGTTTTAATTTTAGATATTTTTGCTTCTTTACGAATATTTCTATAAAAAATATAAACTTCTATTTCTATTTAAAAAAAAATCATTTACAAAAAGAATATAAATTTCTTTTAAAAATTTAACAATGAAAATTAATGAAAATTAAACACTTTTCTTATATAATGCAAATAATAGTTTCTTAGTAATTACATTTATATATGCTAAAAAATATTCATAAAATTGTATATATTTTGTGCAACAAAGAATTATCTCTTATTTTTATTTTTGACTATATATGAACGATTCTTAATGTATATAAAAGATTAAAAAAATTTGAAAGAAAAAGATAAAATTAAACAAAAAATAACAATTGTCAATTTAAATGTCACTTTGATCTTTGTGATCAAAAATGATTTTGTATATATGTATCACAAACAAAGAATTACCTATAAATTAATCTAAATAAGAAATTATAATATTCATATAGTATAAAAGATAAAAGATAAATAAATATTATTATAATAAATATTTGCTCCAATTTTGATATTGCAAAAATTACACGTAAAAATAATCTAATTTATCGAAAATTAAATTTCAATAATATTGCATAAATATTTAAGTATTTATTTTCTATTTAAATAAATTATATATGTTTAAAACTCGAACTAAAAAAATTAGTTATAATATCTACAAAAAAGAAATAATTTTTTAAAACAAAATTTTTGTATAACAAATTTTAAATCAAATTATAAAATGGTACATATTATCTCAAAAAATAATTATTTATTTTTTGCTTATAAAATTATGATTAAAACATTTATATAATTTTATTGATAGTATATATATATAAAAAATTTTAATTTTAAATTTCAAATCGCATATTATTAAAATTAGTAAAATTAATTTTACCCAAATTTTGCAAAAAGTATTTAATTATATCTCGTAATAATTATATCTAATAATAATAATTATATAATTATATCTCATAAGTAATATTTTTTATTAGTTAATAAAGTATAATAAATACGAAAATGTGTACAAATAATGAATATCAAAAATTATCAAGTAAATGATTAAATTATTATTTAAATCATTATCTATTGCTATATATTAATTTTCAGGAATAATGTTTGTTAAAAACATTGTCAATTTCTAAATATTTGAATTATTTTCTAGTCATAACTTTATTATATAACTTTATTACATAAAATATAAAATTATAAAATACTTGAGGTAATTATATGTTTAATTTTATGTAAATTTAATTTATTCTTATAACTTCACTTCATTTTAAAATAATAATTAGTGTAAATGATATATGTATATAAATTATATACAAATATAGAAAATATTTTTGAAATTTTCTTGCAAAATTTGAGAAAAATTGATATATTTTTTTAAAGTGTAAATTTGTTGTTTTATATTTTTATTTTGCATAGGAGATTATATTTAAAGTAAATTTATTAGATCATCTTAAATAAAAACAGACATCTTTAACTTATATAATTATTTGTATTGATATTTTATATATATCATTCCATTTAATATCCCATATATAAAATTAATGTACTTAATATTTAATTTTTTAGAAATAGAATTCACATCTGTATTTTTTTGTTTACAATAATTTACATGTGTATATTAGTAGACATACACATATATACTTTTTATGAAATACATATAACAAAATAAAGTTAGTAAAAATATAAAACATAAAATGCAAAATTACTATCTACAATATATACTTGTTATGTACATACATCATTTATGTTTTCAAATTCATTGATTTTAACTTTTGATTCAATTTTATTATTTGTGTAGAAAAAATTTTTTTTATTATTATATATATCTAATATATCTTTATTATCTCCTGATGGTACAATTAATTGTACATTTTTCCTCTCTGGTAAAACTTGTAAAAATGTTTCTTGCCATGTTTTTCCTTCACTGACTCTAAGCAATATTTCAAACACTAAAAATATTTATATATACATATATATATATATATATATTAAAGTTTATATTATATTTAACTGAATTTAGTTGTTAATTGTAATAGTAGTAATTGTATATTAATCATACCATGATCAATAGTTAAAACTTTTCTTGCCTTCATACGCAAAAATTTATCTAAAGGTAATCTACCATGTTTTATGCCAACTTGTGCAGCTAATTTATGACAGAGACCCTAAAAATATAAATATTATTATATTAGTATTATTATATAAATATTATAAATATTAAGAAGGTTATATAAATCACAAATTTTAACTTACCTTATGACTATTATGATCAACAAGACCACCTATAACATACACATAATCATGTTCTAATTGAGTAATAATATTTTCTGATTCACTAGTAAGATATATAATTTTTTCTTTTGGATAAACATTTAGATAGGATTCTGCATAAAATTTTACCTACAATATAAATTTTGAAAAAATTAGAATGTAAATTATTCATTATACAAATTTTTATTTTTGTATAATATTTTTGTATAATTATTTCAATTTTATTAAAATAACATACATCCCAATGTTCATATCCATTGTGTTTTTGCATATCTGTTTTTGATTTTCCATTAAAACTTGTAAGAGAAAATTGCATTGGTGCAATAGCTCGTCTATTTAAAGTATAACATCTTAGTATTTGTTTAGTTAATTTTGCAATATCTTTATCAATCATTAAATCATCAAAAGATAAATCAATAGTTATTCCAATTTTACAACTACTATCTGCCATTATACTTTTTTTTAAAGCTTTTCTGGATGGTCCAAGATTTATATTATTTGCACGAGCAAATGCTCGTTTTTGTTTTGCTTTCTCTCGTTCACGTAATCTATAAAATTAAAATAATTTTTTTATCAATAGTATTATTATTAAATTTAATTTGATATAATTTAAAAAATTAATTTAACCTAATCATAATAAAATAATGGAATATATTGTACACATATAGAATCATATGTATAGTTCTTTAATTTATTAAAGAACTGAGAAATAAAAACCTTAGTTCAACCTTTCGTTTCAACCATTTTTCTTTTTTTTTTACTTTTTTCAGTTGACGTTTACTCAAATTTAGATGTAATTCCGGGAACTTTGTATCCATATTACAAGTTTCGTATTCACAAATTTGCATACATTGTGTATCAATTTTTATTGTTTCAATGTTATTTGTACTTTTTTCAATTTCCATATTTTATAAAAAAAGTAAGAAAATGAAACTCGTACTTTTATGATAAGGTCTACTAAAATATCGTTGAAGAAAATCTCATTAAATATTTCGCGTTAGGCGCGAAAATAATAATATATTTAAAAGACTATAATAAATATAAAATAGTATTATGTATTTATATATGTATTTATATAAATTTTTTATAATAAAATTATATAATAATCTAATTATTAGATTTTTACGTTTAATAATATTTTGATATATAAAAACATTATTTATTATTAAATCAATTATAGTTATTTATTAATTTTCAAATATTTTAATTATTTTTTTAATAAATAAAAAAATCGATAAGATATAACAATCTTTTAAAAAATTTTTTAATATTCAATTTTATTCGAAATATAATAAATAAAAATAATTTACAATTTCTAGGGACATTATAATAGTAAAAATAAATATTGGCAATTAATTTAATAATTCCTAAAGGATAGAGTCATCTGGATGAAAATTTTAGGTATTCATCTTGCTATAGCAAAAGCAGACGATTTTTGTACGCTTTAGTATTTAATTTTTTCGTGAAGTGAGAGAATGCAAGTTATTGGAATTGATGGTCGTGTTGTTGGCTATCTTTTTTGTTTTCTGATACTTCAAGCAAAATTAACAAACTCCAGAACTTCTTGGAGACTCAGTGCTGACAAAGTCATCAAGACGACAGATTTCGTGAACACAATTGAGGATGATCCTATTTTCGATATCTTGGCTAGTAGCATTAGTGTTGGAAATGGACAAAGTTGGAGTAGGACAGCTATTTCTGAAAATTATGAAAAAATACAATCATATTGTCAAGATTGCAAAAATGTTGCTTCTGGAAATCATGAACGGTAAGAAATCACAGGAGTTTGATTTATTTTGGGTAAGAGCTATGTGGCACATCTTGTTTCAGAATATAAAGTTCAAAATGATACTGATCAAAATGATCCTTTTAACATTTTTTGAAACAAAGTGGATTTCGAGATTTATATTTTTTAAACATAATTCAAGAATTTATAAATCTATAAACCTAATTTATATACCTGGAAAATTAAGATCTCGTGTTTTATGATTTTTTGCATATATGCTATGGTATTCTCACAGTAGATATTATTGATATTATTGTAACATTCCACTTAATTAAAAAACATTTAAAGGTCTGAAATGATAAATTCTTTAAAGATAAAGTTTTCGTTAGATTTTTGTATTTATTCATTGTATTTTTTATATTATTAATATTTATCATAAATATATCAATAAGATCTTAATCAAAACATTAAATAATATTATACTTTGTATTTAAAATTATTTTTTATATCACATTTGCATGTTTTGCATGTTTAATATAATTATTAATATGCAGAGCATTATTACAACACATGTTTCATTTATTATTATTTTTAAATATTAATAAGAATTTAGAAGAATTAAAAATATTTAATTTCTTAAGAAATTAACAAGATTAAATATTCAAATTGTATGAAATATGTAAATATATGAAATATATAATAATTCTTAAATATAGTTAATTCAAAAAAAAATTGTATATTGAATCTTTTTTATTTCTACATTTTATTTAATTATCATTAATTTTTATATTTTTTAGATTTTGTTTTTAATAATGCAATTTTCTTTTTCTTCCTGTAGTTAGTATTTGTGTGTGGCTTACTGTTCTTTCAGCGTTAAAAAAGCCCTAACTTTGGTCCCCTTGGCAGACGATTCTCGTCATACGTGTTGAAGGATACATCAAATGCCACTGAATCTTTTCCTCTATCATCTCAAGTATCAAATGAACAAGTTATGTGTGCTTCTGGTCAACAATGTGAGGATATAATTCTAGACTGTGGAAAGCCTGTTAATTTTACTTATTATGATAACTTGCTTGGTGTTGCAAATAGAGATAAACATCCATTAGTTCCAGAACCTAATGTAGCACTTATGTTTAAGAAAAATGGTGGCAAAACTATAGATGTTGATATTGATCTGTTAGAAAAACGTTTAATAAAAGCAAAACGAGAGGTATAATTATTAAAAAATATTTTGTTTAAAAAAAAGATGAATTTATAAAAAAAAATCTATTATTTGAAATTATTGAATTTGTTTCAGAAACCAAAATCTGTTCAACTTTACAATCAAATAGGAAATTTTTGGCGTATAAAAGGTGATGCACAAAGATCAATTGAATGTTTTCGAAGAGCACTTGCTGTATCACCACATAATGCAGAAGTATTATTAAATTTAGCTCGAGTATTATTAGTTCAACAATATTTGGATGATGCAACATATTTAGCAAGACGTTCTTTAGAATTACAACCTCCAGATCGTAATGCTTGGGAACAATATCTTACACTTGGACAAATATTTAAAGTAATTAAAAACTTTAAAAATATAACTATTTTATAATAATAGTGAATTCATATATATTCTATGTATATAGTTCATTTAATATATTTCATTTGATTAATCTTATTTATAATATATCAAATATAAGAAAAATAATTTTGATCCTTTACATTTATTTTATAACATTATCAAGTAATAGTTAATCATTACAATATTCATTTTTTTGTTTGAAGGCATATGGCCATTATCAAGAAGCAGCAGTACATTTACGACATGCCTTGGAATTAAAACCAGATCTCTCTGAAGCTGCAGAAGCTTTAAGAGAGGTAGAATCACTTCCAGCTGCAAGCATACATATCTATACATTACTAATAATTATTTGTTTGGTATGTAAAATAAAAATGAAAATATTATTATGTTGCTTTCATATAAATACAATAATAAATTTTATATTAAGATAAAATATAAATAATTGTTATTTATAATAAATATTTAAAATATAATATATAATATTTGTTATATATATATGTTACAGGTACTTGGAGTACTTTTAGTAGTTTTAAGCAGTGTAGAGTGTGATGAAGATTCTAGTTTAGTTAATGGACAACTTCAACGTCCAGTTCAACGTCATTTTAGTCGCGCTATGGCTATGCGCAGTTTACGACTTAATGTTGCTCGTAATAAACGTTGTTGATTATTTATTAAAAATATAAATAATCTTATGATATAATAGAACTTTGATCAATGCATGTAAATATTATTCATTATTGTGATGAGCATAGTTTCATGTTCTGTGGATAATGATGATTTATAAAAGCATATAAATCTTAGACTGATTGTTTGAAATATTTGTTGCACAAATCTTGATATTTATATATATTTTTAATTTCATTTCGTGCAATAATCAAGGTTCTACTATAGAATAAAATTTTCAGCTATTATGTATGTAATTGCAAAGTATTATTTGTAATACGATTTTTAATAATTATTTAGTATATTAATAATTATGCAATTTATTATAATTATAAATGAAAATATACAATAAAAAGCAATACTATTTTTCATTTACTTATGAAAAGAAAAATAATGTTAAATATGTGGATATACATATATGTGTATACATATTTTATTATTACTTTCGTAACTACGAATGGAATGTAATTTACGGAATTACGAGATATTTTTGTTAAATATTAACATAGATAATATTAACAGTATAACTTAACATCATTTATAATATACAATGATATTAAAATATGTAAATTATTATTTCAAATATCTATTCATCTAACAAATTTTTGTTTGTAAATAATTTACAATCATTTTGCACTTAATTTAAAATTTATATTATGTTTAAATAATAATTTTTTAATATATACATGAAATTTTTTTTACTTCTACAAATAAAGATATGTAATAAATTTTATTTTCATTAATTCATATATAGATTAATTTTGCATTCGTTTTTTTGTCTTTACATATTTTTGAATAAAAAACAATAATTTTTATTTTAAAATAATTTTAAAAATGATTTTCCTACACTTTAAATATTGGATCAATTTTTATCATCATTATTATATCTATTTTCATTGATATAACTATTTATAGTTATAAATATTCAACATATACATACTTAAGTTTTTTATGTTTTTTATATTTTATATCAAATATATAAGCTATATTTTGTATATGTATAATTTTAAAATCAGTTTTCTAAAGTTAAAATTTTCAGATTTTACTTATCAAATATAAGATATAAAAATTGATCGAAATATTTTGAGTGCATAAAAAGAAAATTTAATCCATTTTAGTATATAATTTTTTATCTATTTAATGCAGTTATTCGAGAAAAATTATATTAATATTAATATAAAGTAAATCTTTAATATATTATTTTTAAAGTTAAAGTTAAAAGAATACATAAAAAGATTATATATTTCATAATACAATTAAATAATAATATAATAATAAAAATTATTTTTTATTTATCAATGCAAAATCAAAATATCTAAAAATCTAACACATCCATAAAATTAGGCCGTACATTTGCATAATTTCTGCTTTATGTACAAATACCAAAAACTAATACTAATTAAGATTGTACCACAATTTAATTCATATTCCTTTAAGGGTTTTCACAAAGAATGTATCCATGCAATAGAAAATATTGAAAATATTTTTAGTATATTTATATTCAATAATTATATTATTAATAATATTTTATTTGATAATTTAAACTTATATTAATTTTTATTTAGTATATATACTTTTTATTGTTCAATTTTTTTTATTTTAATTTGTATAAGACAAACTTATTCGTTAATTATTTATATAAAAAATATGAATTATTTCATATATTTTATATATTTTATTTAAATAAAAAATATAATATGTACATTATTTAATATTTATAATATAGTAATAAGAAATATAATAACGAAAATTAAATATTAATTATATTTTTTTAATCTATCTTAATGCTTCAAAAATTATAACAATGTGAATATGAAGTATGTATTTTACTTAATTTTTAAATAAAATTTATTATATAGTTATTCAAATGAAATTTTTTTAGATATAAATTATTTTATAACTGAATCAAAATTAAAAAAAAAACTATATCATAATATAGTAAAATATATGTATTCATTGACTATATACATAGAAACATCTTTGTTAATAATTACCCTTAAAAGGTATTTATATGCAACATGCACTTATGTTAATATACATATGTAAATAGTGAATATATAAATTAAAAGTATATATATATTTTTTTATTATATATATATATATATATATATACATATATATATATATATATATATATATATATATCTATGATACTACAATATTGCTATATTAAATTTTAATACACCTGTAAATTAAAATTGAACCCAACTGGCATTTCCTACTGTTGGCTGTTGAGTTTGAGATTGTTGTGATGCACTAGCAAATTCTCCCCATTCAGAACTTGTTTGAGTTTGATTTTGAATAGGTTTGTGTGCAGGAGATGAGGTTGGAGTTTTTGCAGGTGGTGGAGCAATTTTTACACCACCTGGTGGAGGTGGTAAACCCAAATTTGTATTGGCACGTTGTTTTGTTTTAGTAGAAACTTCTGTACCATCTTTTTTCTATATATCATAAATATGAAAATTATATTATATAATTGTATGAAATATATAATTTATTATATAAGTGAATTTTTAAATATTTATAATATTTAAAGTGATATTTATTAAAGTAATGAAAAAATCTTACAGTAATTTTCATGTTTATTTTTATTGTTTCTCCTTCTTTAAATCTAAGATCTAATTCTTGTTTTGGTTTATCCTTTTCTTTTTCTATTTGTTCTTGATTTCTGAGCCATTTGAAATGATCTTGAAGAGCAACATTTAAATCAAAACTATCAGATCTATCTAGAAATCCAACACCAATAAAAGCCGATCTTCCATTATCATCTTGAATTCTTAAAACAAAATAACGAGAAGAATCTGTAACTGGTTCAACTGCAATTCCTGGATATTGTTCAATTGGACATTTTGCAAATAATTCTCCAGTAACTTTATCTTCTAATTTTATAGTAATTGAATCTCCTTGAGAAACTAAACGCATACGTCCAGTCCATGTAGGTTCTTGAAGATTCCAATCAGCTGCACTAAAATATAATATATATTATAAATAATATATTTATTTTTACTAAATAACATTAATCATTTTATATTAAGTATTTTTACACATTATAAATATATTTACTTATTTTAATACAAAGAAATTTATATTTAAAACTGAAATATATATTATATTTGAAATATTTAATATTTGATTGAATTTTTTTACACAACTTAAAAGTTTCAAATTAAATTTTTGTAATGAAATATTAACAGTACAAATTAAAAATATTTTATATTCAATATAAAATAGTATACATTTTTAATATTTTCCGGTATAACTTTTACTTTTATATATAATATCACAACAAAAATTAATAATAAATATATGAATTTTTTTAAATAGCAATGTCACACTTAAATATATTTTTGCATACTTGTTAAAAATTACTTGTCACAAAATTAAAGAGAAAAACGCTGTCAAAAAGAATCAATCATACCGATAACCCCTATTCGTTGACCTTGGTGGTATTTTAAATACAAATACTTCAGATTTCACGAGTAATACACTTTCATATGTATCCATTGTATTTTTGATAAATCACAGAGAAAGTGCTTACGTTCAAGAGTTGAATTTAACGAAGTGCAAGTACTATTTCAAAATTCGTTTATATTTTGTGACGGATCTCTGACGTGATTTGATAACTTTATCTTTAGTCACGCCTCCCATCCCCACACAAAGACCGTTAACCATGGATTATTTTACTAGTGATAATAGATTGTCTTCTGCGTAGTAAGCATATACGATTTGTAATTTAATAAATAAAATAAAGAAAATTTAATTCAAATATGATTTAAATATACACAAAAAATAGTCCGTTTTTTTTATTATTGACTGTTTTATTTTTATTTAATTAACAAACAACTAATGCTTATGTTTATATATTAATACATATATATATATATATATATATATATATATATATATATATTATATTTATATATTAAAATATATTTATATATATATGTATTTATATATTTTCGTACATAAGATAAACTGTAATTATATTAATATGTCATTTATAAGATTCTATATTTATGTGTATTTATAAGATTCAATATATTTTTAATTTTATTTAAAATAATTAAAATTTTAATAAATTTATGATTAAAAAATATAATGCTATAGAAGTATTTATAGTATATTATTAATATTAAAACATTTAAAATATATTATTATAAAAATATATTTTAAGATTTCATAATTATTTTGAATCAGAGATTTTTTTATAAATTTAAAGTAAATCACTTTTACTTTTTTTATAAAAGTATTATTATGCTATAAAATATAAATATATAAAATAAATATATTTAATAATTTAATTTTTTCAAAATTCAAGATGATAATTTATTTAAGAGTAAATTTAATAATAGATTTAATAGTTTGTTTTTTTTTAGATAAAAGAATAAATTGAAAATAATATAGAAGAATAATATATATATATATATGCATAAATGATTTCATCAGTAGTTCTAAAATAAGCGATACATGTAATTTCAATAAATAATAATTAAAAAAGTAAAATAAATAAATTAATTTTATTCTAATATTTAAACATTACATATACATATACATATAAATATATATATATAATCAAAAATCTGAAACACTTTTATATATAAAATTCAAGAAAAAAAAGAAACTCAAAGAATTTATAACATTCTAAGTATATTTCTTATGTGGCCATATTTTTTTAATAATTCTTCAAACTAATATTTATTTTTTGTAATTATAATTTTCTGTAAATTATAATAAATTTTCATTTTATGAAACAATCTATTTTATAATAAACAATAGCGAGAAACACATAAAAAGATGTTATATTCGATTTCAATACTTTCTATATCTAATATGGTAAAAATGTGCAGAATATGAGTTCGTATTAACCAATAAGGGCACAACATAAACGATAAATAAAAAACTATATCACACGAAAGAAAACATTAAGAAAGATTTGCATTGAAACAATTAAGTTAAAAAACTGTCATAAATCAAATATTATTGTTCTACTAGAATTCTTTATTCGATAAATCTATGTGTAATAAAAATCTCACTTTCAGCTACAAGTGATTATGCTTCTATTTAAAATATGTATAATATAATGTGATATATCATTTGATACTCTGTTTAACGAAACGAATTAGGATAAAAACAAACCAGTTATAAAATTTGCAATTTTAATATTTTGATAAACTATTGATATCTGAATATTATTATATAAATTATATCGATGTTCATGAATTCTAGCCATTATTAAACAATTATCTATTTATATTCATTTATTATTTATGTATTTATTGTGCTGTTTATATTTATTATATTATTATTTTATATTATGTTATTTATTATATTATATTTAATATGAATTATTTAATTATTACAACAAATAATTTTATAGTATAATAAAAAAAATTAATATTTTAATGGAAAAAATTTTTTATTTTATAATATTTTAATATTGTGAGGATAATCCTTTTTCCCTAGATTTTGATCACGTGGTTTTATTTATATTTCGATTCGTTTCGATAGACACAATTTACATATATATTTCTGTAGTATGTAATCCATAATCCGGTATTACAATCGAACGCTTATCTAGTAACTGTGTTAAGAAATTGAATGAGCAAAGAAGAACCAACGCAAAATACTAAAATATATATTTTAATAGAATATTGATTTTTATGTATGCGTTCTTTATTGCATTTTTTATATATAATGGCTAAAATTTTTCTAATTTCTAGTGATAATAATGCATTCTAAAGATTTTGTCCCGCCTAAATGGTTATCACGTGCATGTGTTTACAGCTACTGTTTCTATTCGTTTGACGGACTATGGATGAAGTCAACATGGTGTCATAGTAAGTTGTATATTACATCTAATTTTCAAATATATACATTTTAAAATGAATAATTTTTTATGCTTAAGATTAGTATTTCTTGATTTTATTCATTAAATACTCAAATATTCAAAAAAATGTAAAAATCGGTTAAAAATTTTTAGTGTCTTCTTACGAACGAAGTTTAATCTGTTTAAATATTTAATATTTTTAATATATATTTAGTATATATATTTTTAAATATATATACACATTATTATTTTATTAAAAAATTAGAATATATTATAATTAACTATATTTCTTTAGCCCTGAACATTATTCATCCGAAAGCTATAGCTCTCCAAGTACATCACAACCACAATATCAGGAACAAACAGGTTTTGAAAATCAATCTCAATTTGAACAACCTATGACACCAGCAACTCCAACTAATATGAGGATTACAAGAAATACACGAGCTAGATTACGTGGTATGATTCAAAATATATTACTTTATTATATTTTTAATTAGTGATTTTTTATAGGAGGACCAATACAACAACCAAAATATAAAGAAATAGATACAGATTATATTCCTACTATTAGTAGTAGAGGAAGAGGAAGTAGTGGACGAGGACGTGGAAAACGAACACATCATTCACATAGTTTAGAAGATGAAGCTAGTCTTTATTATGTTATTAGAAACAATCGGTCTTCATTAACTGTATGTTCATGTTCACTCATATTCGAAAAAATTTATCAAATGTTTGAATTATAAAAATTATCATGATAAATATATAAATTTGTAAATATTTATAGATATAATATATATATAATATTATATATTTGTATATATTTATAAATATAATATATGTATATATACATATGAATATATTATTTTCTTTTATAGACTATTGTTGATGATTGGATAGAAAAGTATAAAAGTAATAGAGAAAATGCTCTCCTTATGTTAATGCAATTTTTTATCAATGCAAGTGGATGTAAAGGACGTATCACATCTGAAATGCAAACAACAATGGAACATGTAGCAATAATTCGTAAAATGACTGAAGAATTTGATGAAGTATGTCAATAATATTTTTTGTAAATAATTAATTTTTACATTCAAATTACAATTTATTATAATAATTTATTATAATATAGGAAAGTGGAGAATATCCATTGATAATGACTGGTCAACAATGGAAAAAATTTCGTGCAAATTTCTGTGAATTTGTTCAAATTTTAGTTCGACAATGTCAATATTCAATCATTTATGATCAATTTTTGATGGATAATGTAATTTCATTATTAACTGGTCTTTCAGATTCACAAGTAAGAGCTTTTAGACATACTGCTACACTTGCTGGTAAGATATATATTTATATTCATATTTATATATAATCAAATTTATATACACGAAATAATTTTTATTTAAAGTATTAATATATTTTACTATTTATTTATAGCTATGAAACTCATGACAGCATTAGTAGATGTTGCTTTAACTGTATCAATAAATTTGGATAATACACAACGGCAATATGAAGCTGAAAGACAAAAAGCTAGAGAAAAAAGAGCTGCAGATAGATTAGAATCATTAATGGCCAAACGAAAAGAACTTGAAGAAAATATGGATGAAATAAAAAATATGCTTACATATATGTTCAAATCTGTATTTGTACATCGTTATAGAGATACATTACCAGAGATTCGCGCGATTTGTATGGCAGAAATAGGAGTATGGATGAAAAAATTTCATCAAAATTTTTTAGATGATTCTTATTTAAAATATATAGGTAATATAATTTTTTTACATTATGAATTTATAAATATATTTTACAATTTATATAAATTATTTATATAATTATTTATATAAATTTATCATAATTTTTTAGGTTGGACATTACATGACAAAGTTGGTGAAGTTCGATTAAAATGTCTTCAAGCTTTGCAACCACTATATGCATCAGAAGAATTGAAAACTAAACTTGAACTTTTTACTAGTAAATTTAAAGATAGAATTGTTGCCATGACATTGGATAAAGAATATGATGTAGCAGTACAAGCAGTTAAACTTGTTATTTCAATTTTAAAACATCATAGAGAAATTCTTACTGATAAAGATTGTGAACATGTATATGAACTTGTTTATTCATCACATCGTGCAGTTGCACAAGCAGCGGGTGAATTTTTAAATGAACGGCTATTTCGCCCTGATGATGAAGCAGTAGCAGGTGTGAAAACTAAACGTGGAAAAAAACGTTTGCCAAATACTCCTCTTATTCGAGATCTTGTTCTATTTTTTATTGAATCTGAACTTCATGAACATGGAGCTTATTTGGTAGATTCTTTAATTGAAACGAATCAAATGATGAAAGATTGGGAATGTATGACAGATTTATTATTAGAAGAAGCTGGACCTGAAGAAGAAACTTTAGATAATCAAAAAGAAACATCTTTGATTGAATTAATGGTTTGTTGTATAAAACAAGCTGCCACAGGTAAATAAAAATTAAATATATAAAATATTATTATATTAATTATAATTATAATACATTTTGTTTAATTTTTAAAATAGGCGAAGCTCCCGTTGGTCGGGGACCAACTAGAAAAATTTTATCAGCAAAAGAAATGAAACAAGTTCATGATGATAAACAAAGGTTGACAGAACACTTTATACAAACATTACCTCTTTTACTTGATAAATATCGAGCAGATCCTGAAAAACTTGCAAATTTACTTGCTATTCCTCAATATTTTGATTTAGATATTTATACAAAGTCTCGACAAGAGCAAAATTTAGATTCATTATTGAATAAAATTCATACAATTGTAGAAAAAATGCATGATACCGAAGTTTTAGATACAGTTGCAAAAACATTGGAACATATGTGTATAGAAGGACATGCTATTTTTACTAGGTAAAATTTTATGCTTTCATTTTATTTTATTATATAATAAAAATTTCTTAAAAGAATATTTATTATTTTATATTTTTTAAATAGGTGTGACGTAGCGCGATCAACATTAATCGATTCTATTGTAAATAAATATAAAGAAGCTATAGATGAATACAGAAATTTAATAGAAGGAGATGAAGAACCAGATGAAGATGAAATTTTCAATGTTGTACAATCTCTAAAAAAAGTTTCAATATTTTACTCTTGTCATAATATGAATCCATGGGGAATATGGGATTCTTTATATAAAGATATTGAAGATGCCAAAGATCCATCTAAGTAATAATATTATATATTTTGTACATATGAAAATTTTGTTTATAAAAATATGAATATTTCATTATAGATGTTTACCACATGAAGCAGTTAAATATTGCATAAGTGCATGTTTTTTTGCAATTTTATGGGGACAAAATCATCTTATGGAAGCTGCAGATTCTGGAAATCGAGGTGAAGATGAATGTCGACAATTAAAAGAACGTTTACATTCTTTTATGGGTTCTATGCGTTATTTTGTTAGTGGTGACGTAAATGGCGCGGTAATTATATTATTTTTATATTTTTTTTAATATATTAATGATACATAATATTTGTTAATTTTATTTTAGCCATTTCCACCTATTTTGAGAGAAGAGGCATACAATACAATATGTGATTTATTAGTAGTATTTTGTAATCAATTAACAACACATTCTAATCCTTTAATGCATCAATTAGTATATGAACCTGATCAAGCAATGCAAAATATGCTTAATCGATTTATAGAAGAATATGTATTTTTTGAAGAAGAAGATGGTATGTCAGTATTAATTTATCGAATATATATATTTTACAAGATTCAACTTTAATAATAAAATATATGCAATATATTTAGATGAACATGATGAACATTCAAAAATCGAAGAATTACATAAAAGAAGAAATTTTTTAGCTGGTTATTGTAAGTTAATTGTATATAACATGATACCCACAAAAGCAGCAGCTGATGTTTTTAAACATTATGTGAAATATTATAATGATTATGGTGATATTATTAAAACTACATTAGGAAAAGCAAGAGATATTAATAAAACAAATTGTGCTTTAACTATGCAACATAGTTTAAATATTTTATATAATGAAATAGTAGCAGAGAAAGGAAAAGTTAATAGAAATAGTGAAGAATTTACTGCAATTAAGGTTTGTTTATATATATAATTTTTTTATAATTAAATATATATTGAAATATAAATGTTAATATTTTTAGGAACTTGCAAAACGATTTGCTTTGTCATTTGGCTTAGATGCAGTAAAAAATCGTGAGGCAATTACTGCTTTACATCGAGCAGGTGTTCTTTTTGCAATTACAACACCAGATGGTATTGAACAAGATCCTACAGGACCACCACCTAATTTATCCTTTCTTGAAATTTTATCTGAATTTACAAATAAACTTCTTAAACAAGATAAAAGAGTAGTGTAGGTTCAATTCTATTTAAAATTTTTTATCAATATATTTTTTATTTTCACAATTTTAGTGATTTTTTAAATTTATTTTATATGTATTTGTTATAGATTAAATTTTCTTGATAGAAGATTACAAGCTGGAATGCCGTCCTCACGGGGAGAGGATTGGCAACCTTTACTTTTATATAGGAACAGCTTATTACATGGCGAAACAGATCAAGTTCCAGTAACAAGTAAACGTGCATATACAAGACGTAAAAAGGATCATTTAGCTGGTATATAAATAAATATAATATTATTCATTATTCGAAATTCAAAATTTTTTTTGAAAAAAATATTAATAATTGTATTATAATAATTTTTGTATTATATTTGTAATTATTTAAAATGTTTGCAGAAGAAGAAGAAGCAGATGAGCCTGAAGAAGGTTCTGATCATGAATTTTCCGGGTAAGGTATTCATATCAAATTAATATATAATAATATATGCTAAAATAATTACAGATATTTATATATTTGCAAATAGTTCCTATATAAAATCCTTTATAAAAATGATCCTTTATAAAAATTTATAATGAAGTTAATCTATAATTATATGTATATTGCAATACGCTTTATTGCTTTTAAAATAGATTTATGCTATGAATGACAAATATTTTAATATAGTTATAAAAAATATTTCAATTATCTATTACATTTACACGCTTATGTAGATTTTGATGCACATATAATATATACATTTCTTTTAGTATTATTAGTAATATTATGCTTTTGTATTAACAAATCCTAAAATTATAATTTAATATAATTTAATTATTAATGAAAATTATATTTAAATATAATTTTTTATTCTATTTTGTAATATTTCATTGATCATATTAAATATATTATTAAAATTGAGAATTAAAAGTATAAAAGATATTCTTTAAATATATCAGTTATTCAAAACTATAAAATTATTTTATTTATTTACAAATATATTTTATATAAAAGTATTATTAAGTATAAAAGTATATAAAAGTATATAAAAAAATATATAAATATAATACAAGTATGTAAAAATATTATTTGTTATATAATTTGAAATGTAGTATTATAAACATATTTATTTTACTTTTTTTTTTATTTATATATTTTAATTTATATATATATTATAAATTCTTAAGAATAAAATAATTTTTAATATATATACTTTCTCTTATTTTTATTTACATTTATGATTTAATTGCATGCTAATGCTTAATTTATTAATAAATATCTTTCGCATCTTTATCTAAATTAAAAATTGTTATGTTTGCATGAGTAGTAATCTTTTATGAATCGCTTGTTGCAGGCTACCTGATCGTTATTCAAGCTAAGACTTAGAGTTTTTAGCAAAATCTATAATATATTATAATCATATAAGGGACAAAAATTGTATAAGGAATTAATGAGGTTTATTATTCTTGGTGCCTGTTTTAAAATCAACTTTCAAACTAGTGTAAGGAATTATATGTAATATTATCAAAATATCAAATTAAATATCAAACATATACTTAAATATGTAAAGAACAAATATTATGTGAGGAATTGATGAAATCTGTTATTCTTGGTGCCTAATTTGGTTACTAAAGAACTCATCTTCTATAAACTAGTATAAGGAAAATATAAAAAAATGAAAATGATATTATGAAATATAAATATTTTTGGAACACCTGACAAAAAATACATAGAGAACGATGTGTGTTCTGTTGAACTTAAAACCAAGTAAGTTTAAAATACTTTGTATTCTGTTTATATATTGATAATATACAAATTGGTAATAGATATAATGAATATGTGATATTAATTGAAATAATACCCTCTTTTCCTACAAATTCCTAATCCTGTTATCAAAATTTTTAATCCATAGCAAATAAGTAATGCTGCTTTTTATAGAACTTTTTCCTTATCAAAATTTGCAGGAAATGTGACAGAATTAACCCATTGTTTCACATTTCCTGCTGAATATTGGATTTTTATAATTTATATTTTTTAACACGCCGTTCTCTATTATCATTACAATATTATAAAAATGTTTTTAGGTATTTGATTTGTTAATATTTGGGTTAATTCTGTATACTTAATTTGGACAATTCATCGTTTCTTCAATATAATTAAATATATTAATATATATGTACACAATGTGAAATTTCATAATATACGCATATATTCGTATTATATGAAAGATGAGTGTGAGACTTCAAAGTTATTTAACATAAATTTTTGTCCCTTTATTTATGATATTAATTCCAATATATTTCCATCAATAAAAACTTTTTCTTTCAGTAAATACAAGAAGAAACGTGGTCCAAGGAAGCATCAGTGAGTAATTACATTTTATTATTTCTTTTTAATTATAAAAATAGATCAGACTTAGATTACAAACTTATATTTATTTATTAAAAGGATTAAATTTGTAAAATAGTTTGTAATATTTTGTAAAATATATGCACAAAGTGATTTCATTTAAATAGAGAAATGTCCACTCAAAATAAATTTATATATATGTATTCTTTGTAGTACTATTAATTTAAATCTTTATTTCAGATTAACTGTTAATAAAGTATCAATAACTCGTGGATCTAGAGCAGCTGGTTTTTATGAAACAAATGAAACACAGATGCAAACTTCCCCAACAACAATTATTGAAGATGCATCAACCAGTCCTTCTCAAGACATAGATAATAAACTTAAGACATTGCAAATCCAATCTAGGTCGTAAGTATGATAAATTTTTAAATTTATAAATTTTAAATTTTATAAAAATTTAGATATTTTTTGAAATTATATATATTTATAATAATTTTTTATTTTTTCTTTTAGACGAAGAAGTCAAGATAATATAGAACCAAGAGAATTAAGAAGAACTTCTAGGAATTCTGGTCGTTATGTAGAAGGACAATATATGGTAAGTTACAATAATTTTTAATTTGCAATATTAGAATTATCACAAATTAATATTTAATTATATTATATTTAATTATTTATTATTATTTATTTTTATAATAATTTTAATACTTTAATAATATATATAATTATTAAAAAAATTATTCAAGATTAATTTCAAAATTTCAATAAATTTTTTTAATAATTTAATTATAACATAAAGTTAAAAATATATTATTAAAAAATATAAAATTAGTCAAAAATTCAACTAGCAATAAAATGAATCTTGTATTACCAAATATTCAATCGTTATGTTAATACTATGACAAATAATTTTATGTACAATATTATATAAATTTAACATATCTATTTGATGTATATTATAGTTTCCTTATATTATAGTTCCTTATATTATAGTTTCCTAATAAAAGATTTTTTGTTACAGGAATCTGATTCCGAATAAAATAATAAATAATAATACATTCATTCAAGATAAAACTATTCTTCATAGGAAATGATTTGTGATACATTTATAATATATGTCATATTGTGTAAGTTTCAAATGATATCACAATTAAAACTATATGCATGACAAAGTCATTATTAAGTTACATTTTTTAAAAGTTTTCTGCATTTTTTAAATTATTATTTTCAATCAAATTAATCAAATTACATATCTTGTTTTGAATTTACTAAACATAATAATACTTTTTATGTTTCTTGATTTATAAAATTCTTAAATATTATTGTTATTATAACATATTTAATAATTATCTAAATAATATAAGAAAGATGAATATTTTTTGTATATTATTTGCTATTTAAATTTAAATAAATCCTTTTCCTGTTATATTCTACACTTTTTATTATTATATTATATTTTACTTTTACTATTATGCAATTATTATATAATTTGATGTGAAAAGTGTAAAGAAAATACATTTTTTTACAATTAATATTAATTATTGTTAGTAAATATTTTATATTACATATATGATTACTTATCTATCATTTACATTACGATATTTACGAAAAATGCTACTTCTTCTACGACCTCTTGGTGTAACAATGACATTCTAAAATATTAAAAAATATAATTTATTATTTACATAAATTATATAAAATTTTGTATTATATTATTAAATGAAGTTAAATAAAAGAAGTTAAATTAATATATATAAATTAATATATAATATATATAATATATAAATTAATATATATTTTTAAATGATATTAATGACTTACTTCATCTTGACGTCGTGAAAGGAATAAATTTTTCAATGTGCGTGGCGTAGTCGTTGCTCTATCTTTGTTTCTTTCTCTTAATATTCTTGAACTTGGACTTCTTAATTCATTACCCTTTTAATTTTTAATTATGTGAAAAAAAGATCAGAAAATTTCAAATTAAGTATTAATTTTGTAATATAGATATACTATTTTCATTTATTATATACCTGTAATGATAATCTCCCTCCATTTTTACTAGGAGTTGGAGGACCAGGTTTTTTATACGATGTCTATAAAATAAATTATAATTGAAAAAGTTGAAAAATAATGAGAATTTTGATTATAATAGATAGATTAAGAAGAAAATATACTTCTATATTCATAATAAAATATATTCATAATAATCTATATATATCTAATTATTTAATATATGATTTTTTCATCAAGCATATGATAGAAGTTATAAATTTTTGTCTTTATTAAAATTATTATAAAAAATATTAACTTTTTATTATCTGAATATTAAACATACCTGTGTTCTATCTTTTTTCTTAGTTTTTTGTTCAGGAAGTAAACTTTGACTTAAACTATCATTAAATATTTCATCTGGGACTGAACCTGACTATAATTAAATTAAATTAGAAACAATAATATATATTATTTTGTATATTATTATAAATTGTGTGCGTGTGCGCACACGTGTACAAAAGTAAAATTAATAAAATAGAATGAATTCAAAATTATAATTACAGTACATATAATTTGAATTATCTATAATTTTGAAACATGAAAGATAAAAAATTTCAATAGATAAAATTAAATAATTTTGAATATAGTGTAATGTATATATATATTCTAAAAGTCAATTCGAAAATTTAAATATCACGATTCAATATCTTTATTTTTAATTGATTGATATGTTTTTATAATATAACAATTGATTCATTTTTTATTTCTATATCAGTATTGAAATAATTATTTTATTTAAAAACTATTAATTTAAAAGATATGATAATTTCATTTTTATAAAATTTAATATTATTCATTTTGTATATTATAAATGCAAGAAAAACATATATGCAATTTGCTTTTTCTACAAATTTTATATGAAATTAAGATTTTAATCTTTTTATATAAAAAATAAAAAGATGTATAGTATAAATAATTATATAAATAGATCCAAGAAAATAATAGTAAATCTTAGAATTTAGAATTTTTAAAATATTTTCAAGTTTATACACATATGTATTAAATCATGCACCATTTGAAATCATTTTATTAAATTTAAGTTTTTTATATTTCATGTTATATTTCAGATTTACAACTTGATCCAGTTATATGAAGTATCCTGAATATACTTATTATATTATAAAAATTACTTACTTTAATTTCTTCTTCTGTAAATGGTAGAGGATGAAATTGCATTTCTGCTGGATAAGATGATTTTAAATGAGGTTTACAAAGAGCATTTCTTTTTTTCAAAATAGATAATCTATCTGTATCAATGCCACATGAAGAATTATCATCTTTTATATCAGCTAATAATTTTAATTTCATTAGTAAAATAAATAAGTTAAAATTAGTTTTTAATAAATTGTTTTTAATTTACCTAAATAAATATTATCAAATACTTCTCCTTCTTCATCCTCTGCATTAAATACATTACCCATTGTTTGTATATTCCTAATATATTTTCTTTCATATGTTGTTTTTTCTTCTATTATTGAAATTTTATGTAAAACATCTTTATTTTCTTCTAATAAATCTTTTTTTTCACATCTAAAAAAAAATTTAGACAATATCTATAAAATATATAAAAAAATAAAATAATTTTTAATCATTAATGTTATAAATTCTACTTTAAATTTTTATATTCTTTTAAAGAAACGAGTTTTTGATCCAAATCTTGATATTTAGTTTTCAATTCAGTTAATTTCTTTTGTAATTTTTCCTTTTCTTGTTGTTCATTTAATAATTTCTCTCCAACATTCCAAAGCTGTGAACTCATGTTAGCAACATGAGCTTTGTACTTATTTAATTCATCTGCTTGTTTGCGACATTGTAATTCCATTTTTTTTTGTAATAACTCTAATCTTTCTTGTATGCATTGTTCTTGTTCTTTAT
Source organism: Apis cerana (assembly GCF_029169275.1). NCBI lineage: Eukaryota > Metazoa > Arthropoda > Insecta > Hymenoptera > Apidae > Apis > Apis cerana. The sequence goes on along the minus strand of NC_083862.1, from coordinate 10,228,428 downwards.
TTAGCTTTGTTATTTGTTCGTTATATGCTGTTTTCTGTAATATTTTGTTATAGAAATAAAATAGTTATAATAATTGCAAAAATATAAATATATAAAAATATTAATATGCCTACCATATTTTGTTTAATTTCATCTACTTTAATTTTATATTTATCATGAATATCTTTTAATTGATTATCAATATCCTCTTTTTTTGGTCGCTTGCATAATTCATTCTTTTCTTCTTGTAATTTTGAATTTTGTTCTTTTAATTGTATTAATTCTTTATTTATCTCTTCTACTTCCTTTAATGATATTTTCATTTCTTGTATTTTAATGCTAAGTTCATCAATATTGTCTTCCAATTTTGCATTTTTTATGCATGTACAATCTAATTTATTTTCTAAATTACTTTTATCTTCTTTTAATTTATTAATTTCCAATTGTAATTTTTTCTCTGATTCAGATTGGAATTTTATTTCATTAAATTTAAAATTACTTTCAAAAGAAATAACTAATTTTGAAAAATCATCTATTTCATTCTGTAATTGAACAATATCTTTTTGCAATGTTTTATTTTTATGTAATTCTACTTCTATTATTGTTTTTTCATTAGAGAAAATATTTGATGAAATATCTCCTATTTGTTCACTTTTTGTTTTTAAATAAATATCTTCTATTTTTTGTTTAGACCATAAAAATGAATCCCATAAAATATTTTGTAAAGGTTTTATATTTTGAAAATGATAAATATGATGTTTAAATAATATATTTTCTAGATATACTTTTTTGTTTTGTATATGTTTTAATTCATCACACACAAAATTATCTATTATAAAAACATTATTAGATTTTATTAATATATTATCCCATTTTTGTTTTAATTCATTTAAAGATATATCCAGATCTTCTCTTGATTTTATAATACTTTTTAAAGAATCTTTTAATGATTTCTTATTCTCGATAAAATTATTTACATATTCCTCATATTTTTCTTGTAAATTAGTTAGTTCTTGAATTTTAGTTTTTAACAATTTGATTTCTTCACATTTTGTAACATAATTATCTACAATTACTTTTTGATTTTTTAAAGTTTTATTTAAGTTTGTATTTTCGTCTGAAAGCAATAAAATTAATTTACGTGATGTCTGTATTTCATTAATGGATGTTTTTATAATTTTTAAAATATTTTCAATGTTATCATCATTATTTATATTTTGTATATTATATGTAGTATCAGTATAAAAATTTTCATTCTTTATATTTACTTCTGCAATTATTGATTTTAAATCATTTATGGAATGTTGTAATTTTTCACAATCTTGTATAATTTTTAATTTTTTTATATCTTCAATTTTACAATATTCTTTATTTTTATTAAGCTCATCTCTTTCTTTTTTTATTACTTGTTGCAATTCTTCTATCGTTTTTGTTTGTTTATAAAATTCTGTTTGTAATTCAAAATTTGCAGCTTGAAGACTTTGGCATAACAATTTTTTATTTTCAAATTGTTTATAAACTATTCCCTTTGAATCATTGAATTCTTTTTGTAATTGTTCTAATTGTAAACATTTTTCTTTCAAAGTTTTCTCTTGTGTTTTTAAAACTGCATCTTGATTGCTTCTTACTTCCTGCAGATTTATAATTATTTCTTTTAATTTTATTTTAGATGCAATTGTTTCTTTTGATAAATTTTCAAATTCATTTTGCACAAATTCTAATGTTTCTTGTTTTAATTTCATTTCTACATTTAATTGATCTAAATGACATTGATTTTTTAGTAATTTTGTTTCCAGTTCCTTTATAAAATTTTTCATCTTAGTTTCTTCTTCCATCTGTAAATGTATTATGTGTTCTTTTTCTAATTTTAAAGAAGTAATTTCTTCAATTAAATTCTGAATTCTTTTATCTTTAAATTTTAATTGATCTGATATATTACATACTTCTTGCTGAGATTTTCTAAACTTATCATTTATATTATTTAAATCACATAAATTTTTTTCATTTTCAGATTTAAGATTTTTATATTGATTTTGAAATGCCTCTTTTGTTTCTTCAAATTTTTCTAAATTTTGTATAGATTGTGTTAATTTTTGTTTAGTACATATTAATTCTGTCTCCAAATGATTTATCATTTGCTTATGATTTACTAAATCATTTTCTAATATATTATTAACATTTTTATAATCTTCTAATATTTTTTTATTATCAGTAAGTTCATTTTTCAATTGACATTTGCAAAATTGTTCTTTAGTAAAATTAGTATATAATATTTTATAAGCATTTAAAATATTTTTATTTGTTTCTTTATTGTATTTTTGGTATTCATTTATTTGATTTAACACATCTGCTTTCATTGAATAAAATTCTGTTTCAAGAGTTTGGATATTTGTTTTCAAAGATTTTATACATATTACAAAAGCTTTTAATAATGCATTTTTTTTATCTACTTTTTCTTTATATATATATAAATCTTTCTCTAAAACTTGTTTCTGGAATTCAATATCTTTTAAACATGAAATTTCTTTGGAATATTTTTCTATAATGTTAGTAAATTCATTAATTTTTGTTGTATTATCTATGATAGTTTTGTTTAATTTTGATATTTCTATAATATTTTGTTCATCTTTTTGTTTTAATGTAGATATTAATGATTGAGAATTTTCAAGCTTTAATTTAATCTCTGCTATTGTATTATTTAATGTTTCTACTTCTATTTGTTTCAAAGTATATTTTTTATTAAAATTACATATTAACATTTGTACATGTTTTATAAGTTCAATAATTGTTTTATCATTTAAATTATTTTCCATGCAATTAGTTTCTGAATTATGAAATATAATTTCTTTCAAATTTGCATTATATAAATCCATAGAAGTTTTATATAAACTATTTTGTTCTTTTAAATTTTGAATATATTCATGATTTTCATGTATTTGTGATTTATGTTGTGTAAGTTCAGTATGTAATTTAATATTATTTATATTTTCATTGTTTAAAGATTCTTCTAAATCTTTTATTTTTTCTTTCAAAGTATTTATTTCCATAATTGATATGTTTTTAAATTTTTCAGCATGTGACAATGATTCATTTTGAGAATTACATACTATCTCTAAATTTTTATTTTGATTTATTAAAGTTTCTTTTTCTTTTTGTAAAATCTCAATTTCATTATTCAATTTTTTTATAACTGTATTTAATTTGATTTCTTTATTTTGTAGTATTTGCATCTCTTCTTTTAAAAATTGTATTGTACCTTCATATTCTTGAGTTATGGATTCCAATTTTTCATTTACTGCATCTAGTTGTGCCTTTAATGAAATAGATTCTTCTTTTGCTTCTTGTAATTGAATATCAATTACAGAACTTAAAACTTCACTAGTATTTAAAGATGTTGAAGATGACTGCAAAGGTGCTATTCCATCTATTTCAAAACTTTGTTCTTCAAATGCTGTTTTACTAAGTTCTTTTAAATGAATACGTAGTTCTTCATTAGTCATTCTTAAATTTATCAATTCTCTGTCTTTAATTTCTCCTTGAATTTGTAAATTTTCTAAAGATTTTTCACAATTTTCTACTTTTTCTTTAAAATATATACATTGCATTTCTATGCATGCTAATTTTTTTGTTAAAGTATCATTATTTGCTTCAAGTTTATCAATATCACATTGTTTTTGCATTAATTGATCTTCTAAATGATCTATTTCTTTTTTATAATATTGTTTATTATAATCAATTATATCTTTATTCTTTTTACAAGATTGTGGTGTATTTGGTTTAATTTTTTCTTCTTTTAATGCTTTTATTTCCACAATCTTTTCTTCTAATTTTTTTTGCAGATTTTGTACTTTGTTCTGTTGAATTCGTAAATCCTCTTGTAAATCAGCTTTTTCAAATCTTTCTACTTCTAATTCAGTTTTCAACATTCTCAATTCTTTATTCTTTTCATTTAATAATTTATGAGTTTGAGCAGACCATGTTACAGGAGAATTAAAAAAATCCTTAAGAGTTTTTTTTTTTAGTGTTACTGGTGTTTTTGGTATATCAGTTTCTACTTCAGTAATTATTTCTCTTAATATTTCTCTATTTATATTTTTTCCATATGGAATAATCATTTCAAGAAATGATTTAATTTTAAGTTGTGTTTCATGTTGCAAATTAATACACATTGGATGATAAAATAATGGTTCTTGAGATACATGTAATAAAAATAATGATGCAATATAGATGTGTTCCATTTCATCCAAATTTTTATCATCAAAGTTATATTTTGGATATTCATCTATAAAAGATATAAAAGATATATAATATACTCTTATGAATATATATATATATATAAAATATATAATATTTGTAATATTAATGTTAACATACCTTGTAAAAATTTTATTATGATATTTTCTGTATCTAAACAATTTTTAATACCTTTCCATTGACTATAAAATAAAATATATTTTTACTTAAATATTTTATATATAAATACTTATGAAATATATTCTAACATATTATATAAATAGATTTCTTTAAAAAAAGTTTTATAACATTATAATAATAAATTTATAATATTTCATTAAAAATATAATATTATATATAATATTTCATTAAATATAAATATGTAAAATATTATAAATAATATTACAATTACTTACAATAATTCTATTAATTTTTTATAAAATTTTCCATTATTTAAATCTTTTAAATCTTTAATAATTGTTTCTGATACATCTAAAGAATTTAGCTGAAAATATTAATTTTGTTAAAATAAACTGAAATTCATATAATGAATTTATTTATAAATAAAAATTTATTAACATCTTATATTCACAATATTTAAGAAATATTTTAAGAAATATTTAAATAAAGAATATTTTTACATTACCATACAATTAAATTCAATCTATTCATTCCAATTAAATAATTATATTATAATATAATTGAAAATAATTTATTTGAAAATTATTTATTAATTACTTATAAACTTTTAATTATTAATCATTATTATTTACCCATTCCAATAAAATTTCAATCCATACTTTCATGATTTATAAAAAAAAGTAATTATTTACTTAAAATAATTGCAATTTGTGAAAATAATTGCAGTTAAAATTAATATGTTTTTTTGATAAACTCTTAACGTTCTATCGAAGGTACGTTTAATTTCAAACATTCATTACTTTCTTCACTACACAGGTGAAACTATCTATCTATATTATAATAAAAATATCCCTATGTTTTATTTAAAATCCCTAAAATTATAATAAATTTTTTAAAAATAATTTAAAAAAAATATATAGTATCAAAATTTTTTATTGATAATTTTAATTTATCATCTTTATAAATGTATCTATTATAAAACAAAAAATTTATCTTTGAAATACTTTGTGAAAATAAACCTAATATATATATATATATATATATATAAATGTATATATATTATTACTTAGTTACTATTTTATATATAAGTAATTAGTATGTGTTATACTTTGTTTGCAACAATTTATAATTGAAAGGTACAAATTGTTCCACATGTATCATATTTATTTATTAATAGCGTTTAATTATTTACAGATAATATGTAACAAATGTTTTTTTCATATTTTTATGAATGAATTATTCTTATAAATTTTACTAATAAAAAGGCAAAAATATTATTTAAAATACATTTAATTATTCATAATATATATATTATGATAAATATATACATATATATTTTTGAAGACTGCATTATTATTATAAAAATTGTATAATTTATAATAAATTTATAAATTGTATAATTTTTTTATATTAATTATATATTTTTTATTTTATTAAAATCATTATCTAAAATCTGCTTTTATTATTAAAATTTTTTTAATTAATTAATAAATTTAAATAAAAGTAAATTGTAAATATATTGTAATATGTAATAGTAATAATATCTAAATTATAATAAATTTATAAATTTTTTGTTTTTAGTGGTATGACTAATTTGATATTTGGAGTTGGTATAGGATTGTTCCTTATTTTAATTCTTTGGGCTTTAGCTCTATTGATATTTATTATTTCTTTAAGAATTGAAAAAAAAATTGGTATTATTGCTATATTTATAGTTAGTATATGCACAATCATTTTAATTACATTGCCAAGAGCATCAGAAAAACCTATTATAAGTAATAAAAAGGTAAATAATTTTTATAAAATTTTGATATATTTCTATTAATATTAATATTAATATTTATATATATAAAATAATTATTTAATCCTCATAGTTTTAAATATAAAAAATATATTTTATTACAGATATATGATCATTTATTTATTTGGCGCATTTTATTACTTATTTTATTAATAATATCATCTATAATTGGTTTAATGGGATACATTAAATTTATAATAACAGAATCTATTAGACCAATTCGAATTATTAATTGGGTTTTTTAAAAATTTATCGTAAGTATTATTTTATCATAATTGTTATTGTAATATAAAATAAATGTAAAAATACATTAACTTTTTTTAATTTCTATAAACTTTCAGAATTTATGATAGCAAAATATATATTAAAGAAAAAAAAAGAATTTTTAATTTTATTTATATTTAATATTTATTATTTATTTCTTCATTTTGACATAATAATTTAAAAAGTTATAAAATGTTACGTAATACTATTAAACTTTCAAAAGTTTTAGTGAGATATATTTCTTCATCATATCAAAAAAATAAACAATTTGAAATACATAACAATAATGAATTTGTTAGTAAAGTAATGAATAGTTCTGTACCTGTTATTGTAAATTTTCATGCCGAATGGTGTGATCCTTGTAAAATTCTCACACCTAAATTAATAGAATTAATAAGTCCAATGGATAAATTAGATCTTGCCATTGTAAATTTAGAATCAAATCCAGAATTAGTACATATTTTTGAAGTAAAAGCTGTACCAGCTATTATAGCAATTTCAAGTGGATTGGTTGTGGATAAGTTTATAGGTTTAACTGATTTAGATATTATAGAAAATTTAATACAAAAACTTACTAATACATCTTTAAATTTTGAAAATAATAAAAGAGAAGTTTAATATTCATTATATATATTATATAAAATCATTATAAATAATTAAACATATTTTTATAATTTATATTGCATTATATAATTTTGTTTTATGAACAATAATGTCACATAAATGTTTTTAGATTGTATTTAGATATTAATAATCACATATAAATACAAATCATAAAATTAGATGAAGAAATTATGAAATATGATATAATATTTATGAAATAAATTGTATTAAATTCTATTATATTTACTATTATATTAACCATTATATTTACTATTATATTATTATATTAACTATTATTAAATGAAATCAATTTTAAAAACAGATAATGAAATTAATTTTGAAACTTCAGAGTTTTGATTGAGTTTAACATTATAATTTTATTGTAAATAATAAATGTTAGGGAAATTAAGAACATGAAGTCATAATTTCAAAAAAGATAACATTTTTATTTATTATTTATAATAATATCTTTTTAATTATTTTACAAACTTTTTGTAATTTATTATAGGTACCAATAATTTTATAACATGATTATAAAATGATTTTTAAACTGATTGTATATATTACATATAATATTTTATATTAATTAATATGAACAGTTTTTTTTGATCTACAATATTAACTGTACTTATTGAACTATTTCTAGTTTAAAATTAAAATTATTTCAAGGAACTTACTTTGCTTGCATAATTGCTATCGCTAAAATGTCTCTTATTAAAATATAATTAATGAGATTGATTCAACAAAATTTGTTTGAAGCACATTATGCAATAAAGTTAACAATTGTTTATTATCAAATAATGAATGCAAATCTAAGATAAAGCATAATTGATATAAGGATCACAAACAGTTATGTAATGACTTCTATTCTTATTTACTTTTGATTTTAAAGCAATTTTATATAATCTATGTATGAGATTACTATTAATTATAGATAGTAGGCCAAAGATTTAATAAAAAATGTAATTCATGTATTCCCTGATAAAAGAGATTTTTTTTTGTCCCTTGGCAGCAAGCGATATATAAATGTGTACCAACAATTAAAAGACTAGTTAAAATTTCTTTATCAGTCAAGTGTTTTCAAGAAACACCATGATAAGGCAATATCGTGATTTTTAGTTGTTTGCAAAATCTATAATTTTTTTGTGTTAAACATATTTTTTTTTTCTATTTTATTTTGAATAAAAGAGTATTTTATACTTTTGCAAACAACTCTTTTAATTACTAGTTAATTATTATATAAGTTTTAATGTATAAAATTAGGTAAAAACTTTCAATGAATCTCTTTTTTTAAAAGAAGAAATGATAATAAATTTATTTTTCGATTTTGGATAAATATTGTGGTGTATTCACTTGTAATAATTTTTATTGACATTTAATTTGTTTTTTATTATTTAATCAATTATTATTTCCAATGAAAATTATGAATTATATTCATTATATAGTTTAAATACACCACTATTGTTATCCTTTTATACAATAAAGATATACAAAGAAAATTATGGAGTTACATTTAACACTGCTATTAATGCACCGATATGTTCTGTAGAGGCAAATTCATGGCCCCACAAAATTACACATTCAGTAAATACATTTGGACGCTTTGATCTTGCAGAAATGTTATGCATATTTACAACTTACCTATATCAAATAGTTTAAAAAAAATATAATAAAATGTAGAAAAACACGAACGATATATACAAATTTATTTTGATGTTACTTGCTGTTATTAAACACATAGAAATTTTTAAAAAATAGTAATTTTTATTTTTATAATTTAATTTATTTCTAAAAATTCTTATAAATAGTATTGTAATTAAAAAAAAATATACATTATAACATTATTAAAAATTGAAACAATAACAATTATCATTTTTATATCTTTTTAACTTTATACTGATGCATCAAATATATTTTAATTCGGATTTTCATTAAAATATAAATAATAAAAAATTAATAATTTGAATTGTTTTTATATTAATAGAAATAATAAGTTAACTATTATTAACAACAAGTAACATCTATTTTCATTCCTAATAAATCGTCTAATTATTATGATACATAGTATAATACAACATGATACAATTTACTTTGCATTGAATAACTTGGCGATTGACATTCATTTTTTCTTCAATAAATGTGCAAGAAATAATATAATTCTTTCATTATAATAGATAAAATATACATTTTTTTTTAATAAGTTTTCAAATTCATTTTTCTAAAAATATATATTTTAAAAAAATTTTATCTATTAAAAAAAATCATTGCAATGAAAATATGGAAATGAGTTAGAAAAGAAATATTAAGTGAATAATAATTTTAATGATTAAAAAAATCATATAATCATATATGAAAAGTGAAGAGTATTTTATAGCTGTAGCTATATGTATATGTATATGTATACACACACGCACACATTTTTTTTCCCTCTCTCTTAATCTTTAGAATTAAGAAACTAGTGTTAAAATCTGTTAATTTTCAATATTTACAATTTCAAGAATAATCTTCCATCAAAAATTTTTATATTTATCATTTTATAACTGGAATGAATTTTTCATTTTTATAATGCATTGATATCAGTATTTGCTAGTGATTCAAAAAAATTAAATGTATGAATCATCTGAAAATCATCTTAATATGCATTACTACAGAAAATTTAAAAATATTTCATCATACTTCTGCCCCCAGATCTCTTACACCTTGTTCCGCTATTGGAACATATTTATCATCAATTTTAACAAGTAAGATAACTTTATCTACATGAGATCGTCGATTAGGATCACGATGATTTGGGGACCAACAATGAACAACACATCCTTCCATACCTCTTTCAGGTACCCAATGCTGCCATCCAGATCTACCACCTTGTTGCCTCATTCTTTCATCTGGCCAAATTACATCTATACGACGACCCAAATTAATAGCATCATATACTTGATTAGGATCTATTATCTAATAATTAAAAAATAAAATAATTTTTAATAAATTTTTAATAAAAAAGATATATATAATATATATATTTTATAAGATATATATATAATATATAATAAATAAATAAATTTTATTTTTTACTTACTCGTACTCGTTGTAAAACTTCATCCTTTTCAAGTTTACTTGTGAAACTTGTTTCACTTTTACTTTCTGTTTTAATATCGCTGTTACTAAGAAGACCAGCTAAACTAGCAAGTGTTGAACTTGTTGGTTTTCCAACTGAAGCTAATGATCCTCTATTTCCACCTAAGGATCCAGTATTTGTTCTTCCTAAAGAACCACGTCCAGCTGATCCACCAATTTGACATCCAGAATCTATAGATTGCGAACCTGATGTGTTATGACCTGCTGATGGTCCATAACCTATATCAAAAATTTTATTTTTATATTGTAAAATAATGAAAATGATGAAAATAATTATAATGATTATTGAGATATTATAAATACCTAAATGAATATTATATGTAGTCATTGCATATACTCCATCATTTCCAAAACCTCCATCATCTTGAGAGCCTGTTCCTCCAGATGAACAACCTTGACCGCATCTTCTTCTGATTCTATAAATAAAAATCATAATGATGATAAACTTTACCATTTGTAATTTTTGTTAATAGTTTATAATTTATAATTACATGATATAATACTAAGGGGTACCTTTGCCACAGTTTTAAGACATTACTTTTAATTACACCAAGACTTAAAGATCCACCAATTATGGAACATAATTGTTCATTAGTTTCTGCATAACTAGTTGTTAATGGTGAAACATAAATCGGATATCCAATCGGTTGATCGCAAGAACTATTTATTATGTTTCTAAGAGCTTGTTTAGCATTCTGTATAGAACCTCGCTCAGGATTTCTATTTCTCAAATAAACTAATTCTTGTTGTTGTCCAGCCCATAAACCACGAACACATTCACGATTCATTTTAATCACTCGAAAACTTAAAAAACGCTTGTTAAGCATTATAACTTTATATTCATCAATGCCATCATCAAGTACATGTCTAAAAATCAAAATAAGTAATAATAATTATTTTTTTAATTTAAATTTTAGAAATATTTAGATATAGATTATCAAATTACCTAAGTGCCAAAAGGCTTGGTGCGCCATTTAAAACAGCATTTCTCCAAAGTGGATCTGCTTCATGACTAATTACAAGATTTTTATCATGACTATCTATAGCTTCATAAAGAGCAGACAATTCACTATATTGTTCTGGACTCATAAAATGATCTTGATGTAGTTTTAATGCCATTCTCACTCCTTTTGCTACGACACTTCGTAATAAATCAACATCATGTAATACCCATTCATCCCTAATTGATGTTATACGAAAATCTCCTAAATATGTAAATTTATATTTTTCAAATATTTTTAAATTTTAAAAAATTTTTTTTTATTAATGATTTATTAATGAAATGATATACCTTTAAAAAGAGCATGTAAACCATATAAAAAAAATTCAACACTGGAAACAGTATTATGAGATAGTGCTCCCAAAACGCGTCTTCCCAAGAGACTTAAAGCAAGACATAAAGATACCAATGATGAATTTCTTGATTTATCTAATGTCTAAAACAGATATTAATAAATTAATGCTATATAAATATTAATATAATTTATATACATTTGAAAATTTACCTTATCTTGTTTAGTAACACAATACTGTATCCAATCCAAATAAACATTGCAAAAACTATTTCTTGTAATGCCACACGTTCGGATATCATAATCTTCGTGAATACTCAAATTAAAAACAGGATCCAGATCAACGAAGTTTTTATCAAGTGTTATTTTTAGGGCATCAGAAATATCAGAATTCTCTAACCAATATTTCAATTTTGGTGATTTTACAGCATAGAAAACAATACTTTTGACATAGTAAGTAACTAGTACTTTACGAAACTCAAACACTTGAAGCATAGAAACTGCTGAATTATCTGAAATTGAGTATCCTTCCAAAACGTACTTAGCACTTGCAACTTCCCAAGCTAACCAGCGTTGACTGAAAGCTGCATTTACGCTTAATACATTTGAAAAATGTCCCATTTCACAACAACAACAATTATCATTATCTTCAATTCCTTCAGAGATTGCTTCTACCTAAAAATTAAAATGTTTTATTATGTAACTTATTATTTTATTTAGAAATTTTAATATTTAAAATAATATATGTACTTCTCTTTGTTGACAATATGTTCCTCTAAATTCAAGACCTCTTAATTGAAAAGTTACTAATCCATTTCCTAATTGAACAATGTGTACCAAACAGTTTAAGTAATCAGATGCTAGTAAAAAGCAATCACCTTGTTCCACATTTCCCCAGCGACCAAGAGCAAGATCTCCATAAAGACTGTGTTGTAATGATCTTGTTAATTGTTCATAAAAAATTGAATTTAAATTATTATCATCTGCACCTAGATTTCGATCTAAATGCGAAGACATTCGTGTATTTGAATGATCTACTCTTCTTGTTTTATAATCTCGTTCCCAAAATTTTACTGGACGTACATATGATGATATAAATATTGCACTGCCCAAAAGGGGATTTAAAGGAGTACTTAAAAGTGCAGAAATCCCTGCTTGTAAAAATAACATAGCAGAATGTGGAACAGAAAAAGGTTGAGCAAATGCATGAAATGCACTACCCCAAGTAATTTGCCAAGGTGCAATATATGTAACTACAAATCGTATTTTTAAAAGTAATTCATAAATTTTTGCAAAAGCTATTCCTGTGATAAAATAGTCTACTAAAAAAGTCTCACTGAGATTTCGAAAATCTAGTTTGAAAAATAAAACAGCAAAGATTAAGACTAAGTAACGTGTTGATGGATCAGAATATGCTGATCTTAAGGATTTTAATCCACATATAACTATAATTAATGCCCCTATACTTTCTCCAAATTTAGATATAATTTTTGATGAACATTCTGTGAGTGCTCCTAAAAATACTACTGGATAAAGAACATTCCTTTCTAAAAAGCAAAGGCAAACATATGCTTTTTCAAACCACATAATTTTCACTGGTTCACGAACTTCAAATTGTGCATGTTCATGACTACGTAATACTGGTCTTGATAAGCACAACCATGGTAATTGTTTTCGAAGTTGTGGTACAATATAATGTAGTAAAAATCCAAGGCAACTTGCAATACCCCATAAAACTGGATTCAGTTCTGGTTGTAAAGCTGTAAATACAGTTGAACAATGGATTCCAAAAGATAAAGTACCTATTACTGCACATATTATTAAATCATTTTTTAATCTTGCATTCACTGTTGCCCTTAATTTTTCAGGTAATGGATCAACTAATTCTGTATCCGACATTTGTTCACCAACTTTAATTTTTACATGTTTTTTTCTTCCAGAAGTTCTAATTTTTGCTTCTTTATATGTTGTAGGTAAATTATCTTTATGAGATGTATTCTCAATGATTTTAGCTTCTTTTTCTTCAGTATAAATTTCTGGTGGCCACAAATTTGTTTTAACAATGTCCCATATTACTGTAGGATCTGATGATGATCTACTTAGATGATAAGATATAGCAACCAATAAACCCGCAAAAATAGAGAATAAAATATGTTGTGAAGATTTAGGCTCTGTGAGTGCTCCATAAGCAAATCCATACAATATAACAACAGTGACAATACTGCGACAAAGACAATATATTGAAGAAATTAAACTTGTACTTGCATTTCCACCAAATAAATGAATATCTATATGTTCACATAGATACATTAGAAAAGTATTAATTTGAGGAAGTAAGCCTAATGAAAATATAATGGGAAAGCATAAAAGAAAAATTAATAAAATATTACGAATTTGTAATATAACATCATAATCAGCGATTCGTAAACCATATATTCGAAATTCAGATGTTTTAAAGTTTTTTAAAGATTCATTAAAAATTAATACGAATCCTGAACACAATATATAATATACAGGCCGAGAAAATACTATAATACGATTAAATCCATGTGTTGGAGAAGCAGCATCAGGCTGAACAGATTTTAATAATGAATATTGACATCCAGCAGTTACAAAACAAAACATGAAAGCAAATATATCTCGATAAAATCCTTGTTGGAGCAATATAAGACCCAATCCTGCAACAGCAATTGCTAAAAATGTTGAAATAATAGTCTCAAATATTGTCAAATTTCGATCTAATAAGGCCAACAAAAATAAACGATCGAATCGTACTTTGATATGTGGTAATTTACCAATTTTCCATTTATAATAATATTGTTTGTCTTGTCTTAATTGTTTAGTTTTAGATTCGGATCCATCTAAACCACCAATAAATCGATTCCAAGATAAACTTGTATTTATATCCCCTACTGCGCATGTCTGTAATGTTAAAGCAGGTCTATCTCGACGATTTGAATCTGCTGGATAAATGTTTAAGTTGAAATATCCCAATAAATTTCGTAATCTTTGATTTCTTTCTGTCATCGATTCTATACGTGATAATATATCTTGATGAAATTGATCTCGTTCTAACGTTTCAAGTTCACATTGAATAGAATTTCCATTATTTTGATGAAATTGATCACGTTCTGAAGTTTCCACTGGATTTGAAGATAATGAATTTTGTGCCTTAGTTTGATTACTTTCTGGACTTGACAAAACGGGTGGTGTGTCTATTATAACGCTTAAATCAGGAGAATTTAAAGATAAACTACTATAACTATTACTTAAGGAGTCTATTAACTCCCAATTGGCATCATAATGTAAATTTTGATTAAGTTGTTGGCGTAATAATGTATTTAATAATTTATCGTTATTATTAGAAGGAACTTGCGCAGCAGCAGCAACATTAGATCCTTTTTCATCGTAGGTATAAGCTAGCCAGCGTCCATTTTCATCTCGAAAATAAGGTACAGCTGCTTCTACAGCATCATTATGATTAGAAACTAAATGACATTCTTCATTTGATATCAATCCAAATAAAGCAGTAAGTGGAACGACATTATCATCTCGATTTCTATCTCGGGATACACGATGTGGTCTAATTGAACATTTTAAAGGACCACGTCTTTTTCGTGAATTTCGATTATCTGAATTACGACTTAATCTTAAATCAGATACAGTACTAGATTGACCTGGTAATTCTCGGCCAGATGTTAATAATGTAGCTAATAAGGAAGATGCAAGACTAAGTGTACTTAACTCGTTGTTTGAACCACTAGTTTGCTCAAATCTATCAAATCTTCCATCTCTTCTCCTATCTCTTTTAACTTCTAATGTTCGTTTTAATTTATGTCGGGTTTGTTCGGTAGTTGTAATATTATCATCTATAGCTTCTATTGCAGGTTTTGGACGGCTTTGTTTGGGTATTGCACCTTGATGTCGTTTATTATCTGTTTCTTGTGGAAGTAACATTCTTTTTACTTCATTTTCCATATTTGATGAGTATGTCGTATACTCAAAAGGCATCACATTAGATGAACCAGAATCTAGTTCTTTGTTATGTAATCCTGTCAAATGAATTTGAAATCTTTATTTTCTTTTTTTTCAAAATTCTTTTAATAATAAATATCAATTTGACATAAAAAGTTAAAAATTAAAATTTACCTTTATTTATTCGTGATTCTATTGTGCAATCACCACTTTCAAATAATTGATCTATTCCAACTATACTTCCAACATTTAATGGATCATCAATATTTTTCGATTTATCTTGTTTGTCTTTGAATAAGTTGTCTAAATCTGAGAATTCATGACTGCTTTGACTTGTATTACTATATCTTCTTTTAATACCAGACTTTGATTCTTCAATTAATGCATCACGAGAATTTGCAGAATCATTATCTACTCCACCATCTTCATTGCGTCTATAATATATAAAATTAAATTTAATAATTTTATATATTAAATATTTAATAATATTGTATTTATTTTTTAAATTACCTTGAAAATCTATCTTCAAATCGACTAGTACTAAGACTTCTATCTCGATTAGAGGTAGCATTAGTTTCACAAGTCTTTCGAGTAAGTAGTGGACTATAAGAATCCTGAAGACTAAATCCTCCAGAACTTTCATTAGCAAATTGTTCATCACTTTGTTCTTCTATAGGATGTACTATTTCTGATCCATAACTAAGATATGGTAACAATTGTAATTGGTTTTTTTTTAATGTATTTTGAGGTAATACCTTTAAAAAATATATAGATATAAAACTTCTTAATACATTTTCATACGCGTGTACGCACACACACACGCGCACACACATACACATTTATATTTATATATATATATTTATAGATGTTTATTTACATGTATATATGTATGTTATATTATACATTGTATATTATTATAATCATATTATAATAATACCTTTTTAGTGTTAATTGTTTCAAGACTTTGTGGGTGAAGAGGTAAATTATTGTCATCTGTAGTATTTATATTCTTAGTAGCACCAATTGTTTCAAGACTTTGTGGATGAATAAGTTGTTGATGTGGTTTTTTTGTAATAACCTTAAGAGCAAGAAAAGTAAATATACTTCATTCAATATTTTATTTCTTTTTATTTTTCAAATAAAATATTTATTCATTTTCACCTCTAGAGATTGTGGATGTGACGAAATTTTATTTTTTTCTGTATCTTCTTTTTTTGATATAATTTCTAAACTTTGTGGATGATCATTCATTAAATGTGTTTCTATTGGAATTGAATTAGAATTGAGACGTCGAACACTTTGGTTTGATTTCCAGTAAGGATAATCATCTTCATGATGTTCCAATTCTAATGAGCTCGTTTGTTTTATTTGACTTTCTGAACCTGTTTTACCAAGACTACCTTGTTTAGAATGACGATTTCGTGAATCTTCAGATGCATGTCTACATAATTTTCTTGAACTTTGTCGATCCTCTTCAGTAATTACAACACATTTCTGTCTTTTTAATCTTCTATCTATATACATTCGAAATTTCCCAAAAGAAATATTAATATAAAAATAATATATAAAAATAATTGTATTATAGAGATTGTATCATAAAAATTACAAAATTAATACCATTTATTATATTTCGAAAACATGGTTCATGATATTGTGTAGAAGCTAAATCTGCTTCATGTATATTTATATTAGATACCATTGGTTTAGTCAACTGTTGTGCTTCTTCTGAACTTTCAGAACTATTTTTTCTGTGAATTTCTACTTTTAAATCTATAGTTGAACTAGGTTTATCTCGATTATATTCAGATGTTATACTATCTGCATCTGCATTTTGTACATTTGATTCAATAAAAGAGTTACGTGATGAACATTCTACAGGTGGTGTATCTGTTTTCCCTAAAACATAAAAAAATAAATATTATTTTTCAAAAAAATAATTTCATAATATATATATATATATATATATCATAATAAAATTATGATGAAATTTATAAAATATATTCAATATAATTATTTCAAAATTAAAATTTAAATACAAATAAGATCTAAAATGAAATTACTTAAGGAATTTAAAACATAAAAGATATAATCTATTATACCATTTAAGACTTGTAGTTCTATTCCATGATCTACTTGTTCCTGTGATTGTTCCCTACATTTATTATGCACTGTGCGTCTTTTTTCATTTTCTGATCTGTGTTGACTAATAGTTTGACTTGATTCTTCTAGACATTCAGTTGTATCATACATACAATGAAGTGCATGATTAACACACTTTATTGTACCAAACAGTGCTCCAATTGAAGAACAATATGCTATCCAAACATATAATGTTGGTGGAAAATACTATAAAATAAAAAATTGATTTTCTAAATTTTAGATAATAATATAATTATATATTTATGAGTATATAATTACGAAAAATTTACATATCCATCCACACACTACACATTATATACACGTGCATGCGCGCGCGCGTAAACAAATCAAAATTTATATAAAATTTATTTATAAATATAAAAACCTAAAATACATATTATTTAAATTATAATATTCATAAATAATGTAAACATATACAGTTTGTTATTTATATAAAATAAAGAATGATTTATATAAATTAATATATATATAAATAGACTTACAAGATATATAGTAAATGGTAGGCAAAGTAAGAAAAGCCAAATATATAAGTGAAAAGTATTTGAAAAAACATCGAGATGAGGATCGTAAAACCAGCCTCCTGTCAGGCTCGCCCAGACGCCTTGTCTCAAAATTTCCAGCGTTTGAGAACCCATACCAATTGCAAAAATGCTCCCTCACCATCTTTCCATCACTTGCTGTTTTACAGCTTTATTCTTGGTCTATTTTTTCAGTTTGAAAAATCGCATGACAAACAATAAGGCAATACATTTTATCTGGACTTCTTAATCAATGTATTTGGCGCACACGACTTACTGACTTTGCAGCCATCTTCACATCTCAGATGATTTTGAACATGAACAATATAATTTCATCTATGATTAGAATGTTTATTATTCTTTTCAATATCATTTTATACATATCATTTATCAGTATTAATTATAATCGATAAAAATACAATAATGTAAGTAAAATTTATTTAATATTATTCAAATATTTAAATATCTATTCAAACAATACATATTTATTTATTAAGTTAAAGTATAAATATAGTTCACTTCGAGAATTGTTTCAGAATCATTGTATTGCGAATATACCTTATATCTATCAATTCAAATATTATAAGTAACTTTTTGAATGTTCTTTCTATAAATTGTGATCTAATATATCACGTCAATGGTGGGACCGTCAAACGAAACATGGCGTCCGTTAGGTTATTGCTATGAGTGCTGCTTCGTTTTCTATCATTAAATGTGGAATTATCGTGCGTTTTGTGGGCTGACGCGAAGCGTCGTGTCCTCGGGGAGGCAAATACGTCGCCTTCAATCCTACATGTCTCATATACATTATTCCTAGTGCCGATTCAATGAAAAGAATCGGCCTCATCAACAGTGGCTTGTGGGTATACACACCCCGACGCGAGACTCCAAGTGATTTTATGGCATATCGAGCTTTTTTCTACTCTTCTCAGATTTTTTCTTTAGCGCTTCAAATAGGAATATGGTCTATAAAAAATTACAAGATATTTGCCGCTTTATTGCCGGACTCACGAATCAAAATGCCGGTCATCATTAAAGTGTTTTTATGCAAGGGGTGTTAGTGGTGGTAATGATCACCTCTTCTCACCCCACATTTTTCTCGTAAAATTTGTGCATATAATTAAATTATTGTCAAAGTATTCAATAATTAGTTTAAATTCGTGTATTAACTATATTTTTAGAAAAAACATGTATAAAATGAACGTGAAATGTGTAAAATGTGTAGTGTTGAAAAAATAATATAAAGTGGATATTAGATTTTCATCATTTCTTATACATGCTTTTTTAGCTTTTTTATGTTGAACTAATATTCAAAGTGTTTTATGTTATTTGTGATTTTATTGATAAAATATTACGTTAAGATTATAAAACAAGAAGGTATTTAATTTCCAAAAAGGAAAAGATTAAGAAGAGTGTGAAGCCATATGCCGCCAGCCGGGCTATCGGCAAGAGGCTTGTCTACCTTGATGGACCACGGACAACCAGATGCTCGTCATCGGAGCGAGCGATTTTTATTTCATTCAGAGAATGGATCCTCTAATTCTCATAGTCCTAATACAACCAATTCATCTCCACGATATCAACATAATAATAGAACAAATAATCATTCCACAAGGTATAAAGAATAATAAAGATATGTGCATGAATTTATGAAAGAATATATTTTATATAAGTTTTATATATTTCAGTTACGGATACTTGTATGGGCATACATCTAGTAACAATATGTCTGATAGTAGTGTTTCTGATACACATAGTGGTGGTACAGCAAGAACTGTTTCTCAACAGACTAGTCCATCTCATGGTACACATTCCTCTTCTCAATCACGACAAGACAATAGTTCAACAATTTTCACAGCATTATTTGATTATATTGCCCAAGGTGAAGATGAATTATCTTTACAAAGAGGTGAAACAGTTGAGGTAAGTTATTTTTATTATAAATACATATAAATTTAAATTATTCTTTATTAGAATGTCAAAATATATATATATATGTATTTATATGTATATATATATATATATATATATATGTATATATATGTATATTTGTGTATATACAAATATATACATATATATATATATATATATATATGTGTGTGTATATTTTATTCTATACATTAGGTCTTATCTAAGGATTCAAAAATCTCAGGTGATGAAGGATGGTGGACTGGTAAAATCCATGGAAAAGTTGGTATTTTTCCAGCCAATTTTGTTGCAGAAGCAGAAAGTATCGATCAAGTCTCATCGGTAATTGATAAAGTTCAACCAGTTGAAATTGATTTTGAAGAATTACAGTTAGAAGAAGTGATTGGAGTTGGTGGATTTGGAAAAGTTTATAGGTATAATTTAATTTTATAATATTTTTGATATATACATATATTATTAATATATTAAGTATAATTATTATTATATTATAGTATATTAAGTATATAATTCTTTAGAACAATAATGCTTTATGATATTTTAGAGGATTTTGGCAAAAACATGAAGTGGCTGTGAAAGCAGCCCGTCAAGATCCAGATGAAGAACCAAGTGTTACATTAGAAAATGTTCGACAAGAAGCTAAGTTATTTTGGTTATTGAAACATGAAAATATTGTGCAATTAGAAGGAGTTTGTTTAAAAATGCCAAATATGTGTCTCGTAATGGAATATGCACGAGGTGGTAGTTTGAACAGGGTTCTTAGTGGTAGAAAAATCAGGCCTGATGTACTTGTTGATTGGGCAATACAAATTGCTCGTGGCATGGATTATCTTCATAATAAAGCACCTATAAGTCTTATTCATAGAGATTTAAAAAGTTCCAATGGTAAGAGAAAATTTAATTTAAAATTTTTTTTTTATAAAAATTTATTAAATATTATGTGTATATATGTATATATATATATATATATATATATATATATATGTACATACACACACAAATTATTCATATATATATATATGTATGTATGTATGTATGTATGTATATTAAAATAATATATTATTTTCATTGATAATAGTGTTATTGAGTGAGCCTATAGAAAATGATGATCTACAATATAAAACTTTAAAAATAACAGACTTTGGACTAGCAAGGGAAGTTTATAAAACAACTCGCATGTCGGCAGCGGGCACATATGCTTGGATGGCACCAGAGGTTATTAAAAAGAGTACTTTCAGTAAAGCCAGTGATGTTTGGAGGTCAGTTTTATATCTCCTATGTTACTCAT
This sequence comes from Apis cerana, assembly GCF_029169275.1. Lineage (NCBI taxonomy): Eukaryota > Metazoa > Arthropoda > Insecta > Hymenoptera > Apidae > Apis > Apis cerana. The sequence goes on along the minus strand of NC_083862.1, from coordinate 10,207,113 downwards.
GTTGTGTAACTATTATAATTAAATAAAATATATCTTCTTATATTAATACTCTAAATATATATCTACATATCTAGCTATGGAGTACTTTTATGGGAACTTTTAACTGGTGAAACACCTTATAAAGGAATAGATGCTTTAGCAGTGGCATATGGAGTTGCAGTAAATAAGCTTACATTGCCCATTCCATCAACTTGTCCTCAACCTTGGAGATTTTTAATGGAAGGTGTATAAATTTATAATCATTTATACTTTAAAATGTAAAATGTCTTAATTTATATAAATTTTAAAATAAAAATTAACTTTTTAGCTTGTTGGGCATCTGATAGTCATTCAAGACCAGGATTTGCAGAAATTTTAGTAGCATTAGATGAAGTACGTAGTGCATTTGCAGCAACACCACATGAATCATTTCACACAATGCAAGAAGATTGGAGACTTGAAATTGAACAAGTTCTTCATGGATTGCGCATGAAGGAAAAGGTATCTAAATCTGAAATTTTGTTAAATATGAATAACAAAAAATATAACAACAATTAATATTATGATTATAATTTGTGCAAGTATGGCATGTTTATTATTATTTATATCAATATAAATAATATTTATAATCCTTCTTTTAAATGCTATGCAAAGGCATGCCGTTCATTAGAAGAGGTAAGATAATGTATAAATAAAGTTATTGAATTATTTTTATTTCAAGCAAAAAATATAAAATATATTTACTGCTATAAATTTTTATTTATTAAAATATTAAAAAATTTGTTAATAAATTTGTTAAAAATCGTTTATGACAATTTATTAAAATTATCAAACAAATCATATATTATTATAGTATATAGTATTTTTTTTATGTTTATATACTAGGAACTGCGCTGTAGAGAAGAAGAATTAACAAAAGCACAAGTTCAGCAACGACAACATGAAGAAAACTTAAGGCAGCGAGAACAAGAATTAGCTGCTCGAGAAATAGATTTATTAGAGCGTGAACTTACTGTAATGATAATTCAACAACAAAATACTCCTACACCAAACAAAAGACGTGGAAAATTCAAAAAATCAAGATTAAAATTAAATAAAAAAGAACCAGGAAGTAATATAAGCGCTCCTTCCGGTAAATATGTTATATTGTAATTTGTTTGTAATAATATTATATAAAATTTTAAATAGTTTAATTATAAAATTAAATAATATTTTTATTTTTTTTATTATATAGATTTTCGTCATACAATAACTGTTCAACATACAGCATTAGATCGAGGAAAGGTTCGAAATCCATCAAGACCTAATAGTCCACCAGGCTCACCTAGTATTCCAAGACTTCGTGCAATTGCATGTAAGTATTTTGTTTTTGAGATTTTTAATAATATATAATTTCAATCAATAATGAATGATTGGTTTTGCTCTCAAATATTTTTTTTAATTATTTTTTTAATTTAATATTTTCAAAAAATTTGAATTATAATGTTTGTGCTTTGTAGATACATTGTATTAATTTAATGTTAATTTTTATTAGCATGGTGTGAATAATTTGAATATATTTTTATATATTTTATATAATTATTATCATTTAATATATATAATTAAAAAGAAGAATATGTTATAATATTTTTTTGTTTAATGTTATAATATTTTAAAAAATAAATTTTTTATTTTTAAGAAATTTTTTTATGAAAGTATTTTTTAAAATGAAAATAACTTTTTAATGAAAATTTTATAGATCTCTATTAATAAATCTTATAATCTATTTTAATCAATCTCATAAAACACCTTTATCTTTTTGAAGTGTACAGATATTTTAAAAGAGTTTAGGGTAAAAGGGAAACTTAGTATTGTAGTGAGTAGCGTTTTGTTTTTTGTCTTCCATCTTTAGTACCAGCAGATGGAGTAAAGGGTAAGACTTGGGGGCCATCAACACTTCACCAACGCGAACGTGGGGCTATTATCACGCAACCACCAAATCCCGCATCTCCAGGTGGCAAGCGATGGTCTCGTTCTGCTCCAGATCTAGAAAAGACACCCCTACGTACCGCTCTGTTGGCACATCGTTCCCCGCTTCTTCAAGAAATAGGTAACCCCTCCTCCAGAAAGTTGTATTCCTCAGCAAATAATTTGATAGACAATCAACCAGGATTTAGTTATAACATTCCAGAAAATTCTAACAACATTATTATACAGAATACAAGCTGTCCACCTTGTAATGAAGACTCGGTTATTGTGGACAATGATATTTATGAATCTGTAGTTTTACATAACAAATCAGCAAATAGTCTTAAAACTCAATTTTCGGATGACCATTTAGTCATGGATAATTATTCAAAATCCATAGTTCGAAATATTTCAAAAACTTCACTTTCTAAATGTCAAAAGCATGTGATCGGTGATTGGGAACACTCGTATTCTTCAAATTTTGTACAAAACGTAGCATCTAGTTTGGTTGGCACTGCGAAACGTGTGAAAAACAAAAAACGCGAAAGAAGTAAATCAAAAGAATCGAGACGTAGAGATAGTTCAGAATCACGATTAGCTGCTTTCGCTGATTTCTTTCGTTCTCCTTCTGGATCAAGAAAAAGTTCTTTAAATTCTTCACATAGTACAGAACAAAAAAATTCTGTTACTATAAAAATTAACGATATAGATGGATTAGAATCAAGCCCTGAAAATTCTATAGGTAAGAAATTTCACCATAAATCCAGAATTTCTAAAAGTCCATTGAGAGTTTTTAATAAAATGAAGGCTTGGGGAAGTCGAGATGCTCTTGATGATAAAACTACTGGTGTTAAAGTAGAATATAGTGTTCTAGACAATACTATATCTATACCACAATTTTCGACATATTTTGCAATTCCGCAATCACGACGTGATTCCGATCAAAATAGTGCAATGCCTAAATTTTTAACTGCTAATTCTCGAGAAGGCATAGACTTCGAAAGTCTTGAATCAGAACTTTGTAATTTTGATTCAGAACATTCAAATGATAGTTCCATTTCAAAAAATTCTTTAGGTTTGTTTTCAGATAATAAATGCAAAAAATCTCCTACCTCTTTTGATTGTGTTACCGATATATCAGATATATGTTTAAAACAATGCACTTCTCAAGTAGATCAAAGTTTTATTTTAAATTCCTCTTTAAGTAAAAAATCGAAAAGTAATGAATATTTACGTAATTGTGAAAAAGATCATGTTGATAAAATTAATTCAGTTATACATACATCTGGATATGTACAAGATTATGAATGTCAAAATTCACAAATTAATTTTAGAGGAAAGAAAAATTCAATTGAATCTTTTCAAGATATTTCTTCACATAAAAGTTCTGAAGATATAAATTCAATTATTTATGATTCACTTAAGACTTCTATTGCCGAAAAATTTTTAAAGAAAAATGATAAATAATTGCATTTCACAAAGATAAAGATGTGTACATCACTCTTAAACGCGTTTCACGAGAATATCTTCTTTCTGTTTTATATGTTTTAGTAACAGTCCTATATTTTCTTTACCACAGGCCTTTCAGAGGAAAGCATCTATCCCACTCGTAAGTCTCTTTATATTGCTGTGCAATTGTTTCACATTTTATAGGAGACTTAGTTTTTCTTCTATATCACTAGCCAATATTTTTTTTTTTTTTTTTCCATTATTAAAAGATCTCAGATGGATAGTGCCTTTTTATGTTTATATTTTCTTTCCTTTTTTTTCTTTTGCTAAATATTTATGTAGTTTGTGCTTAAAGTTATTTTGATTGAAATGCATGAATATGCAATTTAATTAAATTTCTTATATTTTCTGATTATCTAAGAATTAGTTCTATTTTTAGCAATAGGTGTACAGTTGCAAACATTTAATAATAAACTGTTTTCCTTTTTTATGTTGATAGTGTGTTTAAGATTATTTTATTCTGTTGAATTTTTGGAATGGTACATATTATTGGTATGTATCTTAAAAGGAATATTTTTTAATTTTATCAAAAATCAAATAAAAAAAGTAAAATTTGTTTCATCTGCATAAATTAATAGTTTAATTAATTAATGTTAATCAATGTTTATTAAATACAAATGTCTATCAAATTACATAATAGATATATTATGTTAGAATATTTTAATAAAGGGTAGCCAATATCCTACAATAATCTAAAAACTATTTATCCTAATTTAAATTGATAAAAACTTCGTACTTTAAACTGTAATTTAATAAAATATATATAAAGAGTAAATGCAATCTTTCTGGTGTTGGTTCTTTTCTGATGTTATCTGGAGTATATAACATTCTAACAAAGCAGAGCTAACAGCCTCTTACTATATAAAAGAAATCATGTGCTTTTGCCACTACAATAAAAAATTCTATATTAAAATTGTTCTTTTCATTTAGTGGCGTTTATGAAAAAGTGTGTTTTTTGCATAATTGTATTCCAGAAATTAAAATAAAATTAAGTTAAAGTCATAAGATTTATGCAAAATATCATGTTTTAATTGTAAAAGTAGAGTTTGGAGTTGTATCTTTTTCTTTATTGCTTTATTCGCATCTAAATCAATTCACATTTTGTTAACTATTCAGCCTAATTTAACAGCGATTTCATTTTTGTATTATCATAGATTTTTGATATTTTTTAGATTCAGAAATTTTGCACATTTTACATACGACACATGGAGCGACATGCACACTTGTATTTAGAAATAGAAATTTTTTCAATAAAACCTTTTCAGTTGGACACATTGAATTTTGTTTTTTCGTTTTCTGAATTTTTACGCTCGGTTTGTGGTAATATTTATGGTATTAAATGATATTATGATAAATGAATATTGAGTGTATTTTAATTATTATATTGATAAGCATTTTAGCTAAATTATAATACATTTATTTTGATTAATTTATCAATTAAAAATTAAATAAGGAAAAAATTATAAAATGTTTTATTATTTATTTTTTATATATATTAATTTTTTATATAACCAATAATCGAGCGTAAAAGAATCCTTCTGCATGCTTCCAGTAGGATCCTAACTATTAAGGCCATCTGGGTTTGGTCTTGTTTACCATAAAATTCCAATCTTATGTGTAACAAATACACCATTCAATTTTCAATATTTTTATTTTATTCAATTATAAAATATTCAATATAAATAATTATTCAATATAAAATATAATAATTATATTTTCAATATTTTTTACATATTATTATTGAAGAAATAAAATTGATAATATATTATAATAAATAGTAAGTAAGAAAACAGCATTCTAAACTGAATAAAAAAGAAAAAATGAAAAAAAAGAAAAGCAAAAATTGTATAGAGTAAAATTAATTAAGATTAGTTATTATTTTAAAAATAATTTTTATTTCCTTTTTTTATATTTTATTTAATTTTTAAAATTTCAAAATGTATAATATATTTACTTTTATGATATGGGTTTTATGCGTTTAACATGTATTTTAAATAATAATGTACAAGCTTTTTGAAAATATTGATAATAAAATATAGTTTAAATTTGTGGCATGTATTATTTTAATATAATGCACGTAATATGTTGTGCTTATACACATAAATTATTATGAATAATATAATAACAAATAAGCATGTTATAACTTTAATACTAAGCTGTTTAATCTAAATTTAATACAAAAAATATACAATATTTATAAGAGATTTGTAAAATTTGTGTATGAAGGTAAGAAATTAAAAATAATACTATCTTGATATAATATCTTGATATTTGATATTATAGAAAGGAAAGTAAAAATTTTTATCATATTTTATAATTATAAGTACATAATTTTTAAAAATATACCATTATTATTGTAGAAATTTGATTATTTTTGTAGACTATACAACTTTACCACCTGATCTCTCAACTGATTGGATAACATCAGATTATCCTTTGAAGCCTGGATTAACTGGACCTTACATTATGCCAATGCCTGTACCAATGCCAACTCTTTACAATGGAGAAATGAAAAAGCCAAAGTTAAGTGTAATAGAATTGGTTTTATATAATATCGCAGCTATGTTAGCTGGAGTAGCTACTGGATATGATGTAAGAATGTCAAACATATCTCCAATTCATCCAAGATTATATCCACGACTTGGTGAATGTGAAGATGAACCTCCACGATGGTGGTTTCAAACAGATACTGGATCAAATCGTAATTCCAGTTATCTTGGACCTGATTATGAATTTAGTTCAAGTAGTGGTTATCCCCATAATACATACCATGGACCAGCTAGGCATTACAGGTATGAAATTATATTAAATTTGTAATTATATTTTTTTTTACATAATTTATTAGATTTATATACTTATATTATATATACATTTATTATATTATATTTATATATTTATAAATATAAATATAATAAAATGTATGTAATGTAAAATGTAATATATATATTAAAAATAAAATATTATTACAGACCATTTTTAAGCAACATGGGTGGTATAGCACCTGGTCTTCCACCTAGTGTGATACCTGATAAACCTCTAAGATTTACTGATTCACCACAACATTATGCAAGCAATACAAGTTCTAATGCACCAACACCAAGCCCTAGAAGAAAAAGTAGCAGCACTAGTAATGAAGATATATATATACATGATACTGGAAGGGTTGATCGAATGGAAAGAGTACCAACAATATATATGGGCAATGTTGCTCCCTTTCCAGATTATGGACCTCCAGTATATACAGTTGTTCCACCAGAATATTATAGATCACCAGAACCAACATATTTTGTACCTACAGATTATCAGTAAGTTCATTAATATTAAATAAAAATAAACAATTTTTATTATAAATACTAATTTTTTTTCCTTTAGTGATAGAATGCTTGAGTGTTCTGAATTTCCACATGCTTATGATAATCCAAGCAGTATAAATAGTCCAGCTCGACCAATGTCAAGACTTCCTTCATATACTCATCATCGTACCTCATCAAATGTATCAAATGCGAGTACATCGAGTCAAAGTAACATTAATCCAACATTTCGTTTAGAAGATGAGGATGATTATTCCTTATATTCACCTGGACATTATTATCAACGATCTTCAAATATTGTTTCAAATGTTGGAACATATAGTCCTAGTATGCTTAATCATGAATATGGTTCTCAACTGTTGACGCGTCAGAATTCGCACGATTCGAATTCAAATTCTGGAGAAAGACCCAGTAATTTAGAAGTAGTTAGTCGATTACGGTCAAGTTTAAAACGATCCAATTACTCGTATAATTCACCAAATAAAAGCGTAAGTAAAAATAATTCAGGTTCGGGTACTCCAACAAATCCTACTCCACCAGATTCTCTAACTTCAGAGGATTCAAGTTATGTTTCAGCTAAGGATAGTCAAATTTCTATAAGTAGAGTTCGATTTTCTCCAGTAACATTTGATCGAGATGGAGTGAACATTTCGCGTGAACATAGAGAAACATTACTTGATATTCCTGTACATGGACAAAATCAAGATGTTACCGTGCCGTTGCAAGCTAATCGACGGATAAATAGAAATAGAAAACCAAGTATATCTGAATTAGAGAGAGAATTTTTATCATAGCATTGGCTTATTTAAAATGACAGATGATTAGGAATTCAAAAAGTTTTGTCAATCTTGAAAGTAACACTCAATTTACAATCACATGAATCAAACAATTTATGGTATGGCAGAAATTTATCAAATCATAATTAGAAAATACAGCGATGCACGTTGTCAAAGCACTGCCTCCTGCAAAACATTTTATCATGTATTAATATTGAACATCAAATGCAGTAAGAATATAACATTCCATATACTGAGACATTCTTATAAAAGACTCTTGTATTCAATTAGACTGTTTTTAATTTAATAAAGAACTGACATGTCTCATGTATATTTTGTAGAAATAATATAAATATCAAGATAATTCTTGTATTGATCATTCAATACTACACAATATTTTTAAATTATATTTTATGTATTATAAATATTTTATTCATACATTCCGCACATCCTGCATCTGCTGTTAGTATTTAGTATATTTAAATATTATATATTTCTATTATTTGCATGAATACTTGAAAAACTATAAAAAAGAATAAATATTTTAATTCAAATATTCTGAAAAATATATATAAAATCCTATATATTTGTTATATTATGCAATTTAAAATGGTATTAACTTCTTTTTCAGAATATTAAAAATTAAATTCTATATTTGTTTGTCTAATATCATCTTAGAGAAATGAGACTTTGTTGTTCCTTTAGTTTTACAACTGTCTGCTCATATTTATTACAGATATTAATAATCATAATTTACATTCCATCAAAATTTTTGTGACTGAAAAAAATAATTGTTGAAACTAATTATATATTGCAATGAGTAAAATGAAACATATAATCAGGAAAACATTGTTGATTATTTAACAAGATTATTTATCATTTTTTTAAATATTACTTTGTGACAATATGTATAAATATATACTTGTAGAATAATTTTATATACAATAGATTGTAGGAACCTTTCCTAAAGACACAATGTTTTCCTGTATATGCTTAGTATGAAACATCTGTAATTGATAAGAATTGTATAATAGATATACGTTTTCTTTGATATTAAATTATCAAATTCGTATATTATTTTATTAACTTTAATCTTTATACCATGGCACTAGATACAAATGTGAAAAGTTTGTACAGTAGCAATTTTAATGCATTTGTAAGCTACTAGTGTGATAGCTTTAATTTAGTATGCCATGTGCAGTTAAAATAATATTTCTTTTATAAAAATAATATTGAAATGATTGGAATATATGTAGAAAAATATTTAACATATTTATAAGTTCATTTATAAATTATATTAATCATCTAATGTGTGATATACTTATAAAAATTTTTGAACAAGGACACTCCATATACATAATCACTATTGTACATACAAGTACATATTGGATAGTTATTGTTTGCTTAACAATGTAATAATGATCAATACATTCCTTTATATTGATTATGTAAAGTATGTAATTTTTCTTGAAATTTTAAATGCATGAGTGCCCTAGAAATAATTTTGTATTTATTTAAAATATTAATAGATAATCAAAATATTGGATATTATATCAAATTTGTTTCTATTTTCTATTATTTGAATGGAAAATAAAAATGAAATTAATTTATAAAATCCTTTATTTTGATTTATATTTCGTATTTTAATTTGTAAAAAAAAATCGACTTAAATTTGATTTTGATATATGCATGTTAATTGATTTTATAACAAATAACTAACATATGATTTAGATTAAATTTACAAATGCTAATCAAAACTTATTTACATGTTGCATATATTCTACGCCGCATATTTTATGGAATCAAAATAATTCATTTATTTTTTGACCTCAGAATGTAAAATATGAGAAAAGAACAAATTTTTATTTCAAAACTGTTTTTATAGTAATATCTTGAATAATAATCAGTATTGTAGAATATGTCTTAATGTATATAAATATTGTGGAAAAAAAGAAAAAAAACTTTGAAGAAGTATTTTTTTAATCATTTTTATATAATTTTTAAAATATCATATCAATTTGCTTTACGTAAATCTTATATTAAAATCTTATATTTTAATATATTTTTTTATCAACTTAAAAAATATTTTAAAATTTCTTTTTAGTAATAAAATTTTTTTAAAATTAATTAATTACAAAAAATATATTTAAATATTAAAAAAAATATATTTAATATATTAAGTTAGTTCTTGTATATCAATTCATTAGTTGTATTTTTATATACTTTTTCAAAGTTTTTCAAAGATTTTCAATTTGTGAAATCTTATATATAATAAAAAATAATTAAACAGTTGACTGAAATATTTATGATATTATTGAAGACCTATAGAATAAATATTTCATGGATATGCCTTTCTATGTTGTACAAAGATATATTGCGGTGCTAGTATCATGTACTTAATACATTAAGAGAGATAAAAAAGTTGAAAATGCTTCCAAAACAATTGAAAAATATTTAATGAAATCTTAGAATGCTAATATCAATATTCTCTCTCTCTCTCTCTCTCTCTCTCTCTCTCTCTCTCTCTCTCTCTCTCTCTCTCTCTCTCTCTCTCTCTCTCTCTCTCTTTCTCTCGTTAATAATAATTAATAATAAATTACTTACCAAGTGTAATATTAGGCAACTATAAATTATAAATGATGTAATGGCGTTCAACCGCCGTCAGTGCTAGTCTAAGCTATATTTATTTTTTATATAAGTTCTTTACCTGAAAATAAGAAAAATCCAGTTTTATATTTTATCAAAATCCATTTATAGATATGTTTTGTTGATTAGAAATAACATATATGAAGAAACATTGTTCAGAATAACTATATAAATAATATAATTTTATATTTGCAATAAATACTTTAAATCATATGTTATAAAACTTAATTTATAAATATAAAATCATTATTTTTTTAAAAAATTAAATTTCTTTATTTAAACAACATAATATTAAAAATATTATTATATATTAACATAATATTATTGTTATTTTGAATATGTTTCTTTCAAAACTTAAAATGTAAATATTTTCTTGTTGAAATTATGCATGCTGCTTATAAATAATAATTTGTACAATAACATGATTGACCAAGACGATAATTATGAAACAAGCGTATTTTTTATGTACACAAAATACACAAAATTGTGGTATCTACTTTATTATATATATTTACATTTATTTGTTGCAAAATATGATAAACAATTCTAATATTTTTAATTAATTAATTTGAAAATTATTGATATTGAGGAGTTTATCATAGTTTTATTAGAAATTTTTGATTATTCAATATTTATATATAAAATTAATTTTGTGTCAGTATTGTTTTATAATATGTGAACTTATAAGACGTAGAATGTACTGCAACCCGTAAATCCGTATGATGATTTATTTAAATTTTAAATTACTCTGTAGTTATAAGAATATTACTAATAAGCTAAGTGCAATGTGTTCCACATGTATTTAAGTAACAAGTGACTGCTTTGGTGTGCGCCTTAAAGTAATATAATGCAAAATCCAAAGCTTGAGGAAGGAATCTTTGATGTAATATAACTCTAACAGTTGTACGAAGATGTAGAAATTTCAAAGAATTTTCTGCGATGGATATAGTTTGCCAAACAAAGATATATTGGACACTGCATAATCAGTAATATATATAAAAAAATAAAAAATTAAATGATACAATATTACAAAAAAATATCAGATTTATTATAAAAAATTATAGAGAAAAATAATTTCGTTAAAAAAAATGCAATAAAAAATATTGTCTTCGATTTTTTACTTAACAAATTTAAATGTAATAAAATATGAAAATATGAAAATTGAATGGGAAATGTATTAATGCGGTGTCTGATTTGCACTATAAATTCATGTATTTTTCCAAGCATTGTACATTATTCTATAAATATTAATTATATAAATTATAAATAGTAATTGGAATATATATTATATTATTTACTATAATTATTGTAACATTAAAGCATCACAAATTGTAGATGATGCCTTATTATTATTAATAAATCATTTAAAATAATAGCAAAAATATATATAAATATTATTTTTTTATTATATTTTTATAGTAGAAAATGCTTTTGTTTGAATGTTAAAAAATGATTTTCTATTGTCTAAACAAAAAAGAAATTCAATGAAATACTTTAAATTTTTTTATAGTAGTGAAAGAAAAGTAAAATTATTGTTTTAATGTAAATTTATTATTATTATTTTATTAAATAAGATATTATTTAAATATATATAATATTGCAGTATTATATCATTAAATATGGATTTTCATGCTTGCAATTGCAAAAATGTAACAATTACAGAAGGAATATTTGGAGAAATTTGGATTGGTAAACTGATTAATGAGATTTTTATTTTAACAAAACTAATATAATATAACATTTAAATTGATAATAAATTATTGTAATTAGATGATAGAGATCAAATTTTATCTGATGTTATACCAAAAACGATAAAATCATATACTATGGTGAATACTAATCGAATGGAAATTGTTATTATTACCTGGGGTGCTACAATTGTATCTTTAAAATGTCCAGATAAATATGGATATTCTGCTGATATTGTTCTTGGTTTTGATAATATAAAAGGTATAATTTTATTATTAATTTATAATTGTAATAATAATTCTATTATTACAATAATAACAATAATAATAATATTAAATAATACAATAATTAAAATATAACTATTACAGGATATACAAATCCTGTAACAAATCCATTTATTGGTTGTATACTAGGCAGATGTGCAAATCGTATTAAAAATGGACATATTACTATTAGAGGCAGAGATTATGAATTAACAAAAAATGATTTTAATGGAAAACATCATTTACATGGAGGAGTATTAATTAATTACATCACATATTAATATATAAATAAAAGCAATAATAATTTTATTATTTGTATATTTTCACTAGACAAATGGATTTGGTCGTAAAATTTGGGATTCATACATTGCTGGATGTTCAGTTGTTATGAGTTATTTAAGTCAAGATGGTGAAGAAGGCTATCCAGGTGCAGTGTTAACTACAATAAGATTTAAATTGACTTCAGATAATAAGCTTGATATTTGTATGAGAACAACAACTTCAAAACCAACAATAGTGAATTTATCACATGGATCTATGTTTAATTTAGCTGGACATGTAAGTAATATTTTCTTAAACATATATTTGATTAAATAAATAAAATATAATAGGATTCTGGAGAAGCTGAATTGAGAAAACATAAAGTACTACTGAATTGTGATCGATGGACATTTGCGGACTATACAGATCCAATTCCAACAGGTGCTATACGTGGAGTAGGTGGAACAGTAATGGATTTTCGAATACCTAGAATTCTAGGAGAATATATGGAAAAGGTATAAAATTATAATATATAAAATTATAATATTAAACGAATAATATATAAATAATGTTAATATTTTTTAAAATAGTATTGAATCTTATTTATTATTTATCAAATATTATTCTTAAATCTTATTTTTCAATTTTGTCAGGTACCACCTGGAGAAGGTTATGATCATAATTTGTGTGTTACAAAAAGTGGACAATCTGGTAGCTCATTTGTAGCCAAAGTATGGCATGTAAAAAGTGGGCGGTACATAAATCAAATATATTAATTACTTATTATTAGATATATATTTAAATATTAATAATAATAAATAAATATATATTAAATATATATTTTAAATATATTGATATTGATATTTATTGATATTTAGTGCTTTAGAAATTTATTCAGATCAACGTGGAGTACAATTTTATACTGGAGGTCGTTTACCACCTCAAATTAGTCCAGAACTTTTACCTACATATGAATTATTAGAAGTAAATTAATATTTTAATTAATTCTCATCTTATTCATTTAAATATTATGAAATTAATTTAATAATATTATGTAGGATATTGGGGAAATTGAAGAAAATGATGAACTATATAAAAGTGATTATGAAGATGAAGAAGAAGAAATGAAAATTGAAAAACAATATAAAAAAATAATAACTGTGCCTAAAAAAATAGAATTTATTTTGGGAAAAAATGGAGCTCAATATAAAAAGTATAGTGCTTTCAGTATCCAACCACAAAATTATCCTAATGCAATCCATTATGTGAGTATTTTTTGCAAATAATTTTTCTTAGATAAGAATTAATAAATGAAATAAATTTTTTCAGTCACATTTTCCATGTTCTATATTATATCCTGGTCAAGTTTATTATCATGATCTGACATATAAATTTGAAGTGCATCTTGCAAATTATATGTAATATAATCAAATCTTTATATTTGTATTAATTCTTATTGTTTTATAAATTTTATATAATTTAAATGTTATTCAAAAATATTTCTAATAAAAGTTTTTTCTAAAATTATACTATTAATATAATATTATATAATATTAATATTAATATTATATAACTAATAATATATAAAATATATTTTTTATGTTATGTATTTATTGTTATATTTCTATTTTTGTCATTTTTTTTTATCAAAGTTAATTTTCTTTTTATTAAAAAATTTAGCTAAAATGCCAATCATACTACCAAAAGTTTTGTGAATTATTAATGTACGTTGAATCCAATGTGGTAATACTTTAGTTTTATGAATATATCGTTTATCTAATAATATTACTGTTGAATAATCATTAATATGTCTAATAGCTCTTCCAATGCATTGATTTACTGCTTTCATGCATGAATTTTCATAGAAGTTTTGACCAGCATCTGGTTTCTAATAAAAAAAGAAAAAAAAATATAAATTAAAAAATAAATATGTATAATATTAATCAAGATTCTTTGTTATAATAAAGAAATAAAATAAAATACATACAATATTTTCATTTAAATATTTCATTTTTTCTTGTAATTCTAATGATTTGATATTAGGATAAGGCATTCCTACAACTATAATACATCTTCCTAAATCATCAGAAAAGTTTAATCCTTCACTTAATTTACCTCCAACTACACTAAATAATAATGATCCATTTTGTGAATTTTGTGGTTGTTTTATATAAAATGAATATTGTTCCAAAATTTTATTTACCTATAATAATTAAATTTCAAATTTACACAAAAATCATACAAAAAAAAGTTTTAACATTACCTGAGAAGCTAATTTTGGTTCTCGAAGAATATGTTTCTTTGAAGAAAGTTTTGCAATAATACCAGATTTTTCTAAATGTTTATATACAAGTTCTTCAAAATTATAGGAGGGTAAAAATACTACAATACCAGCTGGTATGATATTAGTTAAATTGAGTAATGTTCTCCCTAATTCATCCAACTATTTTTTTTATAAAATATTTCATTTATTATAAATATTATTATATTTTATATAAATGTATAAATATAAAATTATAAATATATATTATAAATATAAAATTATTATATTTTATATAATTTATCATTAAAAAATAAGTTTTTATTTAATATATAATATACATATTATATATTATATATTATATAATTATATATTATGTATTATATAATATTATATAATAAAATTATTTTTAAAATTTTTATATTTACCAATTTCGTATTTTCTCGATTTTGAAAATTAAATTCAAATTCAATACCAGTTGGACCATGAGTTATAATATTGCATATTATATTTTCTTTAGGAATTACATGATCACATGAAAATGTAACAATTCTTTCTTGTGTGGCACCTGCTGCTATAAATAATTGTTCTATAAATTCATTCATTGGTGCCATTGTTCCTCCAGCTAATATTACAGCTCTAGCATCTCGAACTAATAATAATTAAAATAATATTAAAAAATTAATAAATAAAATAATTATATCAAAAATTAGATTTAAATATCATAATTAAAATAAATTATAAACTAAGTTTATCAATATACCAATATCATGAAAATGTATTGCTGGATTTAATAAAAGAAATTTCATAATACTTTGTCCAACAGTTGGACCAGGAATAACAGATATGCGTCCATCAGTAGAACAGCTTTGTAAACATTCTAAAAAGTTTACAATTGCTATTATTGGATTATTTAATTGTTCTTCATTTAATTCGATGTTTGTTATTATATCAGATTCTGTATCTTTAGTTTTAATTGAATTTAAAAATTGCTTTATACCACATGTTTTTGTATTATAATCATGAATTTTTAAATTTGTATCATATTGTTCTATGAATTGTTGTAATTTATGACATAATTGAGAATTCTTAATAAACTTCAACAATTCAAATATATTTACTGTATCAATTTCTGTCATTATTTCTTCTATTTTATATAGTTTTGGAGATATTTTTACATCTATAAAGTCATCAGGATTTGATTTTGTGGTAGCTCCCAAAATTGTTAAAAGTTTTCTCAAACAAAAATTTAATTGAGATAAGCTTAAAACATTTTTAGCTGAGAATAAATTTTGAAATCTAAAACAAATATCTTTTTAAATACTAATAAAATTTCGTAGTAATAATAATAGTTATCAAAATAAAATATATTTACCTTTTTTGATATTGACAAAGTTGGTTATAACAATGCAATAGATTTCTACCTGTAATTACAACACTATGCATTTTTTCAATAGCCTCAAGTAAATTATGAGCTTCATCAATTATTAATACATTGCCTTTCAAATTGATTCCTGAACTAATTCTAGTGTTTTTATGTAATATGGAATTGTATGGTACTAATATTAATTGGCTATATGGAATAGCTTTTCTTGATGCATAATATGTACAAGTTTTAAGATTTTCTCCTTTTTGAACAATTTCTTCAATATCTTGAATCTGTATTAAAATTTCACCTAAAAGTAAATCTTGATTTCCTGGTATAAAGGGACAACTAGTTACTATCTTTTTTCTTTTAAGATCTTTTTCATCTTTAATAGTTGTCTTTTTTCTTTGCAATTGTAAACAACATTCGTTAATTAAATTCAAATGTTTCAATTTTTTTACATTTTTATTAACACAATAATTTTGCCTAAAATTATTATGTAAATTAGGAAAAAAATTTTTTAGAAAACTTATTTTATTTTTATTTTAAAGTTATATTTATATATATAATACCTAGATGTTAATGTTACTACAGATACATTGTTTGAATAAGGACTCTTTTTGAGTTCTCCTATAAATTGAGATAATTGAGAATGAGTTCTAGAACAAAAGAAAATTTTTGTATTTTCATAAATTTCTTCTTTGTCTTCATCTTCAAAATTTTCTAAATATTCCATATCCTCTAAAAGTAATTCTTCTTCAATGTTTTCATTTTCATTGTTTTTATCAATTGAATTATCTGTTTCATCTTTTTTTTTAATAGAATTTATTATATTTTTATTTAAATTTTTTCTTTTATTATATATATTTCTAGTTATCTCTTTTAATGTATTCTTTCTTTGCTCATATTGAAAGATACTGTTTAATTTTGTTTGTAATATTTGTCGTTTGTTATTTAATTCTATCTGTTGACTTTGTACAAAAAACCAATTAACAGAAGAATCATTATATTGTTTAATTTGTTGATCAAGTTCAGAAATTGCAGTTGTTAATTGATTTTTTTGTTGTTCTTCATAATCAAGTAACCACTTTAGAGCACCACAAATAATAGACATAGATTTACCAGTACCAGTTGGACTTTCAAAAATACCTAATTTAGCATTTTCTAAACATTTATATAATTCTTTCATAAACTGATTTTGTATTAAATATGGAGAAAAGGGAAAAGGAAATTCTTCAATAGATTGCATATTACTTAAATAAGATAAAATTTTATATTAGAAAATTATTTTTGAAATTGAAATATATGTTTTTTTTTTATAATATTTAAATTATATATATATGACATAAAAATTCCGCAATATTATATATTTCACATAAGTACATGTACAGTAGCATTTTTAAATTAAATTGTATAACAATACTATGAAGTAAGTAAATATCGATTAGAATTAGATAAAAAATCAAACTTCACGCGTATACAAAATTTATGAATAAATACTGATAATTCTTAGATAAAAATGATGAATTTAATAAATTATCTGGTATATATGTATATATATATATATAAAATATAAAATTATTTAATTAAAAAAAATATTTTAAAGTATTTTAATTTTTAGGTTACCATAACATATTCTATATCACGATAGAATAAATAGTATTAATAAGAAGTGTATCTATTGAAGAATCACGTGTTCAAGAACAATTAAAAGATATAAAATGATCATCCGAAAAAAAATTTGGCCTCGTACGTTGAGTGATTTTTTTTCTATGACTTTTATATTAACAATTGTACCAATAATATATTGGTTTGAATTATGGGTAGTGCTACCAGCAATATATGAATATGGATCATTATCATATATTTTGCATTTCTTTTTTGGAAATTTTATTATGCTAAACATAGTCGGAAATTTTACATACATAGTTTTTTGTGATACTAGCACCAGAAGAGATATTATGCCAATAAGTGCTGCAAATACAAAAAATGGTTGGAGACTATGTGCTTTATGTGAAACTCTAGCACCTCCTCGTTCATGGCATTGCTCTATATGTAATATTTGTATTTTAAAAAGAGATCATCATTGTATTTTTACTGGATGTTGCATTGGTCATTTTAATCATAGATATTTTATTATGTTTCTTCTATATTTATTTATAGCAACAACATATAGTTTTTGTTATAATAATTTGTTTATTTGGAATAGAATACATTTTGAATTTCCTATATCACTTATTAAAATTATCTTTCCTATAGCAATATTCATTTTTGGATTTGATGGCTCTATAAATCAGTTTTATTTGATTTTATATATTGTATCTGCAGTAGGAATGTTATACACTGGAGTTTTGTGGATTTATCATATTTGTTTAGTGTTTAAAGGTAATGTAGCTAATGAGAATAATAAGAAAATACATATATATGATTTAGGTTGGAAACAAAATATAAAAGAAGTATTAGGTGACCGATGGTATCTTACATGGATACTTCCTTATATAAAATCTCAATTACCACATAATGGTATAATATGGGATACATCAAACTCATGGTTTTATACAAATTCTAAATGGAAATAAATATAAATTATATAAATATTTTATGAATATTTCATAAATATTTCGTATCTTTAAATTATAATTATAAAAAAATTAATAAATTTGTAAAATTTATAAAAACAAATTTGTTATTTTCTCTCTCTTATTAATTAATCTTTATTATATATATTACAAAGCACATATTGTTAAATGTAATATAATACATTTAAAAATATATTCTTAAAATCAGATTAAAAATCATATGGTTTATAATTTTTATCCTAATAAAAACTATAATATTAGTTTTCATTTTCGTTGAAAAAATTGTAGAAATCTAAAAAAATATTAGAATAAATATATTTTATCAAAATATTGAGTTTGATTTTAATATTTACACATAAAAGTTTAATTTAGTTTATCTAATAATTGTCAATCTTACATATATTAGGAAATTTTTATGTAATAATTTGTATTAAACATAATGTAATTTATATTAATGTATATTGTACATTGGTAAGACTAGTTTTAAAAGCATTGATATTAATGTTACATAATGTTACATAATTGTTATTTAAATAACTTTTACTATATATTTTTTAATTTAATACAATAATGTTAAATGTATAATTTATATTGAGCCTTAGAACTTGTATTTATTAATAAATTGTAAAGAAAATTATGTCATGTAAAGAAAAAATAATCTCATTATAAAATTTTATACATTAAGCTTAAATAGATATCACAATATCTTTTCCATTCTAACATATAATCTCAAATACTTATATTTTATATATAATATATTGCAAACAATATGTATTATTAAATTAATATATAGTAAATATGTACCATAATATTTTATGAATTATAATTTTAGTTATTACTATTTCAAACAGTAATTAAAACCATATATCTATTGATATTATATTTTTGTAAAAAAAATTATATAATTATGGAAATAATATATGTACAATATGTTTATAACACACTATACTTTCACAATTTTCTTATTAATTTTTTAAAAATGTATTTTTCTTAAATTTTAAATATTTTGATTAACAAAAATAAAAATCACATTTCGCAAGTAAACTAACATAATTTCGTTTTCTATAAGTTCTTTTGACTGCAAATTTTATGCATACTAATATGAGAATAATAGCAGATGCAACATATAACACAACACAAATACTTATGTCAAAAATTGTAAAATCCCATCCAATTTTCTTATTATTTGTATATTTATTTAATACAAGTCTTTCATGTCTTATTTTCATCTTATTATCATTATTCTTTTGTGTGTTAACTGAATTATAATAATTTATTTTTTTATAACTATACTTTGTTTTAAGATAATGTAAAATATTTTCTTCATTCCAAGTATTATTTTCATATCTACAATTTGGACAATATATTTTTGCTGGATATTGAATTTTTTTATATTCTGGATCTTCTGTGTTATCACCTGATAGCCTTGCATTTACTTCATTATGAGCAGACCATAACCACAAGATACTATCATTAATATTTGATACTTCAAACATTTTATTTTTTGAAGCCATTTGAACAAAATGTTGAGAACAATCAGCACAACCAAAAAAATATTGTATGTATCCATACATTGCTTCTAATATTTTTCTTGGCTCATGTTCAGCATTTTTATTTAGAATAGCAAAGTTAACTGTTAACATATGAAACATTGTCCAAAGACCACAAGGATATCCACGATATTCTTCTTTACTTCCTTTACATCCAATCCATTTTGATGGTCCAGAATATATGGGTGACATTTCTTCTTCTATAGATTTTACTATTTGACTAAATTCTTCTCCAGATATATTACTTCTTTTTAGAATAATATCTCTAATAGTTTCTAGAAAAATGTTACCATATTTTAGAGGAAAATATTCAGCTAATACATTTAAATATTTTTTTAATGCATCCATTTTTTTATCTTTTATCATTTTATGTAATGGAATTTCATGAGAAATTGAATATTTTAATGTATTTTCCAAATCAAGCTGATATAAATGGTCTTCATTTTTTTCAGTATTTTTTTGTTGCTGTTCTATTACTTGTAATTGTTTTGTTGTGCTAATACTTAATTTATGATTTTCATTTTTTATTGAATGATTTTTGAAAGTATTTTCATGAATAATTTCTCCTTTAGAAGTTATAAATTCTTTAATAACATTATAAATACCTTGCCTTGTAGGTATTCTAATTTTAAGATTTTTTTGTGTTTCATTACGACCTAAAACTATTAGACTTGGAAAATTTGTGATTTTATTTGTTTCACATAATAATTCATTATCAGATAATACTCTTCTCATTTGTAATATTTTAATTTTATGTATATCTAATATAACTTCTGCACCCAAATGCGAATCTGTTTTTTCAAATAATAAAAAGAAATATTTTACTGTGTTTGGAATAGCTTTCCATATATTTGTTGTTTCATAACTTCTATAATATTAAATAAATAATTAATTGATATTATTTATAAAAATAAATATAAAAATTAATATAAAGAAAATATTATTATACCTATAGGGTGCTATATTAGGCCATGAAATGCCTCTTCCTTCTTGTTGTTCTCTTTCTAATAAATCTATTAAACTATGTCTGAGTTCATTAAGCTTATTATATTTCTCCATTACTAATCCTAATGATGGTGAATGTGCATTTACGGAAAAATATTTAAGCATGGGATAATGCATAATCTCATATTCTCGACAAATTGGATTATTATCATCATCTGCACAATCTATTGCAGCAACTACTACAATATCTCTCCATGCTAAAAAATTAAATTAAATTGAAATAAAAAATATGTTTAATCTCGCATATAATATAAAAATTAAAAAATTTTTTTTATAAATATTTTAAAAGTACAAAAATACATATTTATTTATTAGTTAAATTCATGATTATACGTATTTTTTTTATAAAATTTTCATGCAATAAAGTAACGATATATAATAAAAAATGTTTAATAATTACATTAAATAAAAAATATCAAAAAATGATAAGATAAGTAATAATAATATTCTTCAATACTTTAATCATGTTATAATAATTACTCACCATAAATATCATTAGCAAAATCTTTCCAGATTGGTGCAAATCGAAGACAATAACCACACCAACTATTATAAAATTCGACTAACCAACTTTTTGTATCTTCATAGACGGATGATTTAAAATTAGTGACATTTAAAATAACGACATCATCACTAGTATTATACAATCCTTGTGTAGGTATTTGATTCTGATATGGTTCTTTTGGTACAGCAGCATTACAATTCACTGTTATTATACTGATTAACCATAATTTCCATAACAAACTAATATCAAAACGATTCATGTTTTCTTTTCGTAAATCGTAGTTCTCTTAGCATAGACATATAACTTAATGTTTTTATTAAGGCGCTTTTAATGTACAATGACTTGCAAAAGTTACGTTTTCATGATATGTTTCATTTATTGAATCGAATTAACAGATTTCACATACTCGAATTTATAATCAAATATAAAATAAATAATTAATATTTGCTTTTCTATATATTTAATTTATTTATGGAATTGTACTAATATAAATACTAATATAAATACATAATAAAACAAATTATTTTTAAGATAAAAGTATATAAATATAGTTCTATGAAAATAATGAAAATAAGCAATCGTAATAATAATCAATTTTCACACTAATATTTAGATAGTTAATATATGAAATTGTATTTGAACATATTTTATTTGTTTATTTTCGATAATATAATGAACAATATATAGTAAAATATTGAAATATAACATATAATATGTTATGTATGTTCAAATGTTTTTCCAAAAAAATAATTGTAAATGTAATTATATTGATATAATATTATCTTTTAATTTACTATTAAATTTTCAAAATAGCATTTATAAACATTTTTGCATAATTTATATTAATATCAAATAAATTACACATATTATTTTTGCTATTAATGTGAAATTTAAATTTATATCAATAACGTATTTACAATATTTTTAAATATCAATCTTTTATAAATATTTTTCAAATTATATAAAAATTTTTTAATATGCGCTTAATTTTTATTTTCCTAGTCATGAATTTACATCTACAATTGTGATGCTATTTTTTTATAAAATTCTGCTAAAAATTGTTATGAATGATATTTGTAAATTATTCATTAACATAATCTTCTGTAAATTTTAAAATAATAAATGTCAGGTAAATAATAATTTGCATTAAAAAAAAAACCATTGTTTATTAGTTGTTTCAATTCGAATTTCCGCTGCTTATTCCTATACAAAGTGAAAACAATAGGATATCACCCTTAAGGATACATAGGAGGTTTTAGGATGGTGGAGGGAATAAGGGCGAAGGTATATATGTTTATTTATTTTATAACACCTAATTACGGATATATCATTTAACCAAATCAACTGATAAAGAATATGATCAGTATAAACCTTGGAGCAGCTTACGCTCTTTCCTACTCATAAAAGATTTCGATGTTTCTTGAATATTTTCTGAAACGTTCGACCAGTTTCACCCCCAACCATTGGCTTGTCCAGATCGGGGGCCTGATGATCAACGATTTCTTACTGTCTTGAGGCTTGCAGTTCTTCTAGGCTTGAGACTTCTCAGCCGGTAAGGAATGTGATTCGGATCATATTCTTTGTCACAAGCGCGAAAAACCTTCAGATCTTCGAAATTCGAGCAAGACAAACATCTTCAGATATCTTGTCTTCAACTTTTCAAAACTTTCATTTTTTCAGAGTGAAACTTCAAACTTCCCTCTATCATCCAATACCTCTTGATTCAAAACCTTATAAACAAACAAACAGGTTAGAGAACATACTTCTATTTTTAATTTTATTTGTTTTGTTTCGTTCTTTTCTGTATGTGTTTCGTTCTTTCCACTTTTTTCTTTTTTCTTTTTCATATAAACATTTAGGAATACCACATTTATATCACATTTCAGTGATATTTAAAATCCGAATGGCTGGAATATAATTTTTAAGCAAATAATTAAAGTCAAAGAAAAATGGAAACAATTATATTCCAACCTTCACATATCAGTATCATACCGTTACAATAAATAAACCTTATCTTCATAAAAATTCATCCAGAAAATAATAGAAACATTATGAAAATAAGGTTTTTATCCATTCTAACCTTACTCTTTCATGCAAAGAATATACTATACTCCTTTGCATATTAGGTTATTTCATTAATTGATATTTTACAATATCGTAATTTAAATGCTGTAATTAATTGCATATGATGCAGAACTAGGTAAGGTAAGAATAGTAGTAAGAATGTAGCATTTGCATTTTTTTTTTTGACCCGGTACAGTATTGTTAGAAGAAATTTGAGGTCAAAGGGTCAAGTCACATAAATGGTCTCCCAAACATCTGGCCTCTCGCATCACACTCGTGTCACTTAATATCGACCTGAAATTCATTAAGCAACAAAAACTATGATTGTTTGACCCATGTTACGGGTTACACTTAGTTACTACCGTACGATTTATTGGATGCATTCCTTGATGCTCCTGTCTTCCATTCTTGCTAATTTAACTACTTATTTGTACTTTACTTAAACATTCTTCTTGAAAATAAATATAAGCAATTTATAAAAATAAGAATCTAAATCAAGAATTTCTATTGTAAGTAAATAATGATATAAATTTTAATTAAAAAAAAAAGTATTATATTGTATCTATGAAAATTATTTATTTTATTCAATTTGATTTCTTTAAAATTTAATTTAATTTAATATTTATTAATTAATTAATTTATTTAATAATAATGATATATAATAAAATATATATTATTTACTATATAAATATTTTTAAAAGATACTTATTCATATAAATTGCTTATATTGGGTTATATAATAAAACAAAAATTAAACTTACGTGGTGAATAGGAGCGTGATCGAGATCTGTCATAACGACCGCGACGGCGATTGTAGTATGGGCTAGGTGAACGTCGATAGCTTCCTCTATAACTACTGCTTTATGAAAAAAAAAAATTATATTTTGTCTTTTTAGTTCTTTTTTAAATAAATTATTACTATATTATTAGAAGAACTATTTAAATCAATAAATGAACTTACTCTCTTCTTCTAGGTCCATCCCATCCTCTATCATGTAGATGTGTAGGTTTTCCTAAATATATTCCTGGTGTTGGTGTATGAGCTCGTTGTGTAATTGAATAATCTACCCTCATTCTTCGACCATCAATTTCCATTCCTGCACACTGTTCTTTTGCTACTTTAGCATCTTCAAGTGATTCAAAATATACAAAACAATATCCTTTAGAATGCCCAGTCTAAAATATAAATATTTTCATAGTGTTAATGTGTTTTAAATAAAATACATAATGTAAATATAAAATATTTTATTTAAATAAAATAAAATGTGACCAGAGCCCTTTAATGTTTTACATTAACTTAATGTATGAACATTCTAAATCTCTGGTATAATTTATTATATTCCCTTTTTAAATTGTCAAGGGGTAATATTAATATTTTTTTTTAATTATGATATACATATATTTTAAAATAATAATTATAAAATAAATAGTATATTAAATTACCTTTGCATCAATTACAACTTGTATACGTTCAACAGGACCATATTTGGAAAAGATGTGATGTACTTGCTGTTCGGTTGTAAAAATAGAAAGTCCAAATACACCTAAGCATCTGGAAGGAGAGGGATTTTCCCTGTTTCCAACATGACGTCGTCTAGATGACATTGGACTGCGGGAGTGTGAACGATAAATGGTCCTATCACATTCGCGAGAGTAACGAGAACGGAAGTATGATCGAGATCTGCTTCGGGAATATCGCGCAAACCTGTGAGTAGAACGACTACGGCTGCGACTACGACTGCGACTACTACCACGATGACCTGCACTGGCATATTTGCTGCTACGATAGGACTTTCTTCCTCTTGACACTGAACGGCTTCGTGATCTTGAATATTCTTTTACTGGTCGGTGCGATTCTTTACGCTCTCGTGATTTACGTGATCTTGAATGTGAACGCGAGTCTCTTAAACCACCATCTGCTGTTCTTGGTCTTCTAGGACTTGCACTACGACTGCTACTTCGCTAAAAATAAAATGTTTTATGATATAATTACTTAAAAATTATTCTTTTTTTTTATTTTTAAAAATACAAATTAAAATAAAATATGAATAAAATAAAAATTTATATTACAAAAATTACATTATTATTATATATTAAAATATATACTTCAAATAAAGAATTTATACAATTTTTTTTACATTCAAAAGCTTAACCCTTTTTAAACTATGTTTAAAATATTATATCTAAGTGACAAACATATTGTATAAAAGTAAAAAAAAATTGTGATATCAATTTTAATAAATTTTCGAATTATTAAACATTTAAAAATAAGAAGAAAAGCATTAAATCATAATATAAACTTATAATAGTCGAAACGTTGATGGATCGATAATGGCTGTAACTAGCCGCATGTCGTTATGACGATGAAGTATATAAAATTATACACAAAATTATTATTTAAGAAAGAAAATTAAAAGAATTACCTCAATGTCACTCATTATGGAACTTTAAATATGAGTAAATAGAATAAATGTAGCAAAAACCGATTAAACGTTCAGAACAATGCGCTGTGGCGTCAGTATGCAAAAATGGCGTACAATCTTTGGACCGTTTCAGCGGGTAACAGCCGGAAATGATAATTCCAGGTGGTATACAAATGCGAAACATACTAACATCCGGTGTTGCCGGAGAAACGAAGATAAAAATTGAAAATGGCGATATATTTCCCGAAAGGCGCCAATTTAAATATAAACAATATTATAAATTACTATATTATGCTAACATTAAAATTTAAAATATGAAATAACAATATAAAATATAAAATATAAAATATGAAATAACAAAAATTTGAAATATATATTATTTATAATTTGATTTAAACTTTAAGTCTATTTATTAAAATTCATTTATAATATTAATAAAATGTATTAAAATATATAAAACTAATATATCTTTTAATTATATGTATTTATATTACAATAAAAATTGAATATAAAAAACATTTGAAAATTTAGAAAATGAAGGATTTAATAAGCTTTAAAATTAAATTTTTTATGCTGAGCATATTTATGTTATGAGAATATAATTATTATATTTTCTTTTAAGATTAAAATAATTTTAAAATATTCTAATATTTTTAATTTAATATTTTCTCTTTTATTTTAAATAAAAGAGATTTTTTTTTATTTTAAATATAGAACAAGCATTTGTTTCTGTAAAACCGCCAGTAATGCACCTGCGCAGGAAGATGCGCGTGCTCTTTGCGTCTATAAAAACTGTTCACATCGCTTACTGCGGCAGAATCAGAAACGAGGAAGATTCTCCGGTAGTCAGTAAACCACTTTTCTGTCGTCAAACGGATCAAGCTTTTTGTGAGACTTGGATCGGTCACAAAAAGCGGGATTCGCTTTTCGCATAGGAATTGGCCTGTTAAGGAGCCAGTTTATATATATATAGAACGTTTGAAAATTGTGAGTAAAGGTAGTGACTTTTTTGATTTTGTGTAGCGGACGATACTGTGACCGGTTGGTCTATGCACTTCTTTATCATCGTTTTAAATAGAATCCTGTCAGTGATGAAAGTCGTCATGGACTTTCAGTTCTCGGTGAAATTATAATAAAGCTTAACCTTTGTATTTCGTTATTGAATTTTTTAAGCTTTACATACTAGAATTAATCAATGAATTTTATAACAATCATGGCCGCCAGCCGGTTTTCCTACCGTTTTATACTGCATAGATCTTGTGTTCCTCATTAACTACTTTACTAAAATATTTATAGGATTTTATTATTGAATATATTATGGATTCACATGTTAGTATAAATTATTTTATTTTTTACTTATTATATGATATATTAGATATATAAGAAGTAAATTGATAAAATATTTATTAATAGTATGATTTGACAAATCATTGAAAATCTATTCATTAAAAATATTTTTCACATATATTTTTACAAATAGAATTACAGATTTGAATATTAATAAATAAAAATAGTTTTTAAAATTTTTGACGTTTGATAATTTTATTATTAATCAAAATTTATTTATTTATGAAATATTTTAGTTATATGAAATTTATGATTTAAAATTTAATAGAGATTCAATTGTTAAAAGAAAATATAAATTAAATTATATAGTCAAATCAATACTTTTATATTTAATAATTATATTATATAAACTATATTATTTTATAATTAAATAACACATAATTTTGTCATTTATTAAATTTTTAAAATTAAACATTTATCAGAAGGTTTATTATAATTTTAGGCTGTAGAAATGGAAGAAATTCATCAACCACAACAAGTTGGGCCTAATATGATGCCCAATGTAGGTGGGGTTCCTAACCATTCAAATAATGTTAATCGGCGTAACAGAGTTCGATCATCATTACATAGTTTGATGATAGGAAAACGTCCAATAAGTGAGGCTGCTCAATTGGAGATGAAATCATTGTCTAACAAAACACCAGTTTCTATTCTTCAGGAATTGCTTTCTCGTAGGGGCACAACACCAAAGTATGAGTTAATACAAGTAGAGGGTGCTATCCATGAGCCTATTTTTCGTTACCGTGTTACTGTTGCTGATGTTGTTGGTTTGTATTTAATTTTGATAATGCAATTTAGTTTTTAAATGAATTAATTTACAAAATTTTTTATTCATTAAGAGATTAAGGAATTATAGATTTTTTTATTTGAATTTGTTTTTTTTATAAAATATCTATTTTATTAAATGAAAGTGATAAATGATAAGTATCTGATGATTGAAGCAGATCCAATTGTTTCAGCAATGGGGACAGGAAAATCAAAGAAAGAAGCAAAACATGCTGCTGCAAGGGCTGTATTGGATAAATTATGTAGATTAAATAGTGAATCACCAGATTCTCCACTTCCAAATAGTATACCAGAGTAATAATTAATAATAATATATATTTTTTATATTATAGTTTAATTTATTTAATAATTAATTTATTTAATAATTAATTTTATATAGTTCTGAGAATTTGCAAGAATTATCTGGATATGGAGAAGAAAAAATAATTACAAATCCAATTGGAGCATTACAAGAAATGTGTATGTCACGTCATTGGCCTCCACCAAAATATACAATAGAAAATGAAGAGGGTTTGCCACATGAAAGACAATTCACAATTGTCTGTTCTGTTTTAAAATATCGAGAAGTTGGTCAAGGAAAAAGTAAAAAAGTTGCAAAAAGACATGCAGCTCATAAAATGTGGCAAGCTTTACATTATATGACTACAGAAAATCCTAATATAGATGAAGATGAGGTAAGATTATTTTGTTTACTTATATTTAATTTAATAAATTATATACTTAAATTATAATTTTTTTTTTTAAATCAAATATTTTTTTTATATTTAGTTACATGTTTTTTATATATTTAATTACATATAGTGTTAACATATTGTTTTATATAAATTGTGTACTATATGTATAACTTGTATGTGAATTATTTTTATGTGTATGTGTGTGTATGTTTAGTGAAGTGGAAGTGATTTGCTACTGTAAGTAGTATTATGAATTATAAGCTACCTTTCTGATCACCCTAAATCTATAACGGATAATTTATGTTAAGATCTCAATTATGTGCAATCCATATGTGTATTTGTAATATAAATCATTAACACAACAGCATATATTTTCAACAATAACACGCTTGGATCATTTCCACTTCATTCTACTCTTAATGTAAGTGCAGTCATTGGTAAACTTCTTCCAATGATAAGCATGTAATTAAAATTTTACATATATTAATTGTCCGTTATAGGTTTTACAAAGAAATGCAAATGTGAGTGCCCGTTATGCTGATTTGAAAGGTAGCAAAATTTCAACACTGACTACTATTCATAGCCTTAAGGTTTCACAATTTCATAAAAGTTTGAAGTCATCCACTGGTGTTAAACTTTTTGAATTACAGGTTTGTAGTGTAATGAATTGAAGCACTACTAAGTGTTTTTAAATTTTGAATTATAAAAACTATAAATTTTTTGATTAAATTTTTAATTTTATTAAATTTGTTATATGATTTTTTTTGTTGCAGAATACATGTTTAAATGATGGCGATGTAAATTTAGTACAGTTTTTGCAAGAAATTGCTTCAGAGCAGCAATTTGAAGTAACTTATGTTGATATTGAAGAAAAGTCTATCAGTGGTAAGTGATTAATTTTTTATATTATCATTTTTATATTTAATTTATTGAAAATGAAATTACATATAATATGATGACAAGTAACATAGAAACAAATAGATAACATATTTTTTTTAAATATATGTTATATAAATATATTTATTTTTCTGTAAGTACAAGATCCAAAACAATGTCATTTTCAGATGTAGGAATATCTTCCCATAATTGTTCATTAAATGCCACTGCAATTAAATGTGGTTTGTTTTGTTGTTTCTTTAAACATAATTCCAAAAATTTGTCATAATAACCCATTCCATGTCCCAACCGTTTCCCTAATTGATAACATATATTATTATAATTTATATAATAATATAAGTTTTTTTTCTAAAAGAATTTATATAAGTAAAATAGATTTTACTTACCATTAATAGTAAATGCAAGACCTGGTAAAAGTATTAAATCTAATCCACCTAAAATATCATAAATTTTATATTATAAATTAATTTTATATTTCATTAATTATAATAGAAAGATTCATATACAGAGATATTATTAATAATAACTAATAATATAAGAGCTACATTTATAATTCTATAAATTAATGATTTTAAATCTTACCTGTTTCCAATGCATTTTCTCTATTTTCATTATAATTTGGTTGTTTAATATTCCATTTAGTTAATGGTAAAGTTTCATAATCTTCCATTGAAAATAATTTAACCATTTCCATCTCTTTTCCATTATATCTAGGAACAAATACTTCCTTTTTTGTTTCGAATATATGTTTTAATATTGGAATTGTATCAATTTCATTTTTTGTACTT
The DNA here is from genome assembly GCF_029169275.1 of Apis cerana. Classification (NCBI taxonomy): domain Eukaryota; kingdom Metazoa; phylum Arthropoda; class Insecta; order Hymenoptera; family Apidae; genus Apis; species Apis cerana. The sequence continues at coordinate 10,176,488 of NC_083862.1, read as the reverse complement.
AGATATAAGGAAATTCTTTTACTGTCTTGAAATTGTGATAGAGAACATAACTATAAATATAGAAATATATTTGTTAGAAACAAAAATTTAATAATTTTTAATTTTTAAATTACTTTAAATAAAAGTAAACATAACCTCTTTCATATATTATATATAAATTAATTATTTCTCCAATATACTTACTTTTTCAAATACTTTCATTGATTGTCTTTGTTTTTCTTCAGTACTAAGTTGTGAAATAATATTTTCCATTTTTTTACGTAAAGCAAATTTGGCAGATTTTATTCCAGTCATGATTCTATATTAATATGTCGTATATCTTTTGCAAAGAAAAAAGATCTTATATAACACATATATGACCTATGACATGATTATCATATTTTACATTAATTTTTCATTTAATTTATATTAAACATTATCTATAAATAATTTATCTATTATTTTCAAATAATGTTATTTAAATTTATATTTTTTTAAATATAATATATTATTTTTACATAATAGTTTCATGATGTTAAATATTTAAAAATCTTTTGGAAATATTTTTATTGATTTTTTGATATTAGTTATTACTAATTAATTATTTATTTAATTGATATGATTTTGAAATATAAGAAAAAAATAGTTTTTCAGTTCTTGAAAATAATATTACACAGAAATCAAATATTGATTGAATTGATGAATGTTTCAATTTTATATTTATATATGTTATAGGTAAATGCCAGTGCCTTGTGCAGCTGTCTACTCTGCCAGTGGCAGTTTGCTATGGTTGTGGTGTTACTAGTAAAGATGCTCAAGCTAGTGCTGCTCAAAACGCTTTGGAATATCTCAAAATCATGACCAAAAAGTGAGCCAGCGCTTTGCTCCTGCCAGCTGTCACTATTAAATGTAAATCTCATAATAATTTGCTGTCCAAAAACCAAAATAACAATACAGATTCAAAAATGTTATCAAACAATCAAGTATCAGATAAAGGTAAAAGCAATCAAAAACTTGATCACATGGGGAACAAAAGTAGATTATCAAAACCATCTATCAGAGCAGTAAATACTACGATGGGGAATAAAGATACTACATTAAGTACAATCACTACATCAACATCAACTGTTACAGTTTCTTCAAATAGGATGAATTCATCTATAAAAAAGAACAGTGGAAATAACGAGAATTTAAAATCTAATGAACAACTAACAAAGAATACGTCACTTGTAACCACAAATCAATCTAATTCTACTTTCAATACTATAAGAGGTGTTAATACAACTTGTGTTGGTAGTAATGTTTCTCATGAGAGTACATCTAAATCAAAAGATTATTCTATAAAAAAATTTTCCAATGAAATTGATTCAAAAATGAAAAATTATCAAATACAATCAGAATACAAAGAATCACCTGTAAGCAATCAAGATTATAAGACAAGGAATAGTGCGAATATAAACAATTTATCATCGAGATTTGTAAATCAATCTGTTCAAGCGTTACATAGAGACAACCATGGAACTTCTTCCAATACACATCAATCTCGACCAGCATCACGGAATGATAACACTGCGTTTGCCATAGCTAGAAAAGCATTGGAGCAACAAAATTCGACATCGAAGACGACACCGATTAATTTTCCACCTTTACGTGCTCCACAGAGTATCGTCAATGTTCATCATCCTTTTGTCACAGAAGCAAGAACTAAACATAATGATATCGATGGTCCAAATTCTAAATCAAAATTGAATATGGTGAGTTCTTTGCAAAGTGGTGTGAAAGATCTCGATCACAATAGACAAACCTTTCATAGCTATGGCACATCTCAGATCGCTGGTATTCCCAATGTTCAAAATTTAAGTAATGTTACGGCGAATATATCACCTTATCCTAGACCGGAAAGTTTTCCCCAACCAACTGTTGCAAGTATGCTATTTCCTGATACTTCTCAGTTTCCTCAATCACCTCCGTTTAATACAACACAAATTGGACAGCTAAATCAGTATCAAACATATGATCCTGGTAGTTTTGCAACTACACCAGTGAATGTGAACCCTGTAATTCCTCAATTTTCCGCAGAAAGTTCCATTCCATATCCACAATACGATAATCCTCCTCAATTCGTGCAGCCGAATCATTATCCAACGGCGGATATAGCCAATAGTCAATATCAATACCAAGCAGCAAGTGTAGGACAATTACAGGACTCACAGATGTTTATACAAAGTTTACAGAGTTCTATCGCTGTAACAGATCAATATGCTGCTCCAAATTACGCTAGAACAGTCAGAGCAGAATTAATACCACGATTGAGGAGGCCACCAAGATTCAACAAGTAAAAATGATTTTTTACATATATATATATATATATATATATATATATATAAAAGAATGAAAATTTGTCACAAATATAAGAAGAGTAAAATGAAAAATAAATTTAAATAAAATGATATAAAAAGACATAAAGTCATGAAATATGATAATATTTCAATAAAAATAAAATATTCACGTGTATCTTATGCATTGTTGCGAAAATTAGGAACTAATTTGCCAATCTACTTAGTCGATATGTTATATGGAGGAGATTTGGTAAAAATTATTTCAATTTTTGATCCATTTTGAAATAAATTTTAACCAGTCTATACGAATTGATGTGTATTACGAATTGTATGTAAATGATAACTGGTATTTTGGCAAAAATATATATAGATACACGGTTAATGACCATCATTAATAATCATTCGAAAAAATTCTGCCTGAAATGATTTTACACATATATATATACATACAAAAAAAAAAACATTAGGAAGTGACAAGAAAAAAAAATCATTTTGACTTGTTTCTATCATTAAATGTGACACGGCAGGGCATAGTGAGTTGAGCTCGATTATAATTTTATGACGTAATTTATCTAATATCATTGAATTTGAGAGAACGAATGAACGAGTGAGCGAATGAACGAACGAGCGAACGAGCGAGCGAGAGAGAGAGAAAGGAAAGAAAAAAAAAAGAGGCAATTGCAACCAGTTTGTTAAATTGTACATAAATTATGACTATCGATAAGAATAGTTTCATTTCTATAAATATATAGTATTTGCGAAAATGATTCTGGACAAATTTGTTTTCGTCAAGATTGATTAGTGAAAGCAAATTTGTTAGTTAGTGGAGCAGAATTCATAATCATGTTCCACGTAAAAATCCATAGGAAAAAAAAAAAATTTATGAAATAGAAGGAAGAGAAAAAGAAAAAAAGCAAAATTATGATTATAATAATGATAAGTCTTAGTTTTAATGAATGGTATCCTACAAGCTATACTTTGCATAGAATTAGTGGAGGTTTTCCAATATTTGCATATTACTTAGCTTATTGCTATGTTTTTAATGTGCTTCACTATTTATATATGAAATGACGGTGTAACGATGTTCATTGCAATGCGATTATATATAAAAACAACTCCTTTGTAGAAGAAAATAAAAAAATGTGAGATGTTTGAAAATTAAATAATAAAATAAACAAAATTTTTAGTCTTTCGAATAATTCGCTTAATTTGAACATCGTATCTCCATCAAACGTATGCACAGTGCAAACGTAGCTTTCGGCGATCCGAGTATATCCGAGGGTGATCGCGATAAAGTAACGATATAATCTTTCAGTGGTGTATGTTTTTTCTTTAGTATGGTAGCTCATAAACTCATAAGCATCACATATTAATACGCATAAGGTTAATCGTTAAGAGAAATCCTCATTAAATACGCATCTCGTATTAAACAAAACTATATATATACTCGTGTGTATTAAATTTTTGAATTGCTAATGTGCGTTAACGTCACCGAATAAGACATTTATACTAAGAAGAGAAGAATAATATTGCGTATGGACGTATCTAGCGTCAAGAGGATATGATGAATTGAAAAAAAAAAATGGAAAAGAAAAAAAGTTAAGGTAAGATGGAAAAAAAAAGTGAAATGAAGTATAGAAAGAAAAGATACATTGCATAATAATGCAATTTTTAATCATGGATCATCATCCTGTTTGTGAATGACATAATTACGAAAAAATGTAATTTTTCCGTGACGATCGAGAAAATAAGTGCGAGAAAATATTCGTTGTAAAATCAATCGACGAATACTACGAATTTTTCGTCGAATCTTGCGTTAATTAATATTTCCGCCTAAAGAAATCTGTGTGTGCATACGCAATTTCGTCCAGCGATGATTTTTTTATTCTCGCTTCCTTCAATGAATCATTAATAGCCTAGTAGCATTAGATAGATATGTATTTTATCTATTTTTATTTTTTGAAAATTTAGAAAACGAATTTATTCATATTGTTTTCTTTTTCGCATTGAAAAGCAACTTGTTTGGACTTCTGGACGTTGTTTACAGATATATATTCTCATATGAGATTTTTGAATATCTCTTCAGTAGTCTATATAAAATATACATTGTAGTTCGTATACATTGTAATATAATATTTGCATATATTGCAATCATTAACGAATTGTTATATCATCTTTATTATCTACGAATATATATCTGGAAATTTGTCTGTAAGCTTGAATAAGTCTGAAAGTTCAGTGTTCATTTAACTTATACTGATATTATTATTGTTACTTTTCGAACAATCGAGTATTCTAATAGGATCGAAAGCGAACGTAACATGCAAATAAAATGTGAAATTTTACATGTAAAAATTTCACGTATGAAATGGTGTATGCATACTATATTAAATCATCGACTCGATATAGTGGTGCAATAACAAGCTGATGGATAATCGCGCATAACTACGATATCTTGCCCCGCATCTGACATAAATATATCGATAGTACAAAAAAGAGTTCATTTTCTGTAAGTATAATTCGTGGGCCAGGGTAACATGGAAATGCGTGATGCTGAATGAGAGAGAGAGCGAAAGAGAAATTAGAGAAAGCGAGTGAATGAGCAAAACGATAAATGTGCCTCAACACGAGTATTAGGAGGAGATAAAGGAAATTAATGAAACTACCCTAAGGTGTGGATGTTTCAAAAAATCGCGACATGATTTCTTGGTTGGAGCATATTTCATACATTTGGAAAATAGGCATTACTTACATGCAAAGTATAGAATGTGTATGCGTATAAACGGAAGTACATTGCTAGGTTGATATTGCAATCAATTATTTCTTTAATGATACAAAAATACGATAAAAAGAGAGAAAAAACGAGGAAAGCGTTGTAGAAAGAATAGAACAGAGCGATTTGATTTGTGGATCATGATCATTGAATCTAACTAAATTCTTTTCGAGCAAATGTAACAGTTGTGTTTGATCATGATACAAAACGCTTAATTGCTATTACGGGTGATGCTAATTGTTTTCTGTAATTATATTTATTTTTTTAGATTTTATGGAATTAGAAAATTCATCGTATATTTTGTTTCGACGATCGATTCCGTTTTGCATAGAATATTTTCGAATTTTTTTTTTTTTTTTTTTAATAATTATAAAATGCTATTTTGCATGTTGAAAGTTCGACTAGTTTCACGTTTATCTTCTACGTGTAAGTAGTTTTTTGTGCCAATCAAAATGAATTCGTTGCGAATGGCAAAACGGATACGATACCAAACAGCGTTTTATCGCTGAAAGGCGTCGACAAAAAGTTGTTGAAACTCGCCAATTTGTAAGGGAACATATCAACGCATATGTAAAATTAGAAGAAAATAATCTGTTGAATTGGAAAAATAATCTTCTCTTTTAACGAGAAATTTTATATAATTTTTTTTTATTAGAAATGATTCAAATTGACAATGATACGATCTTTTGGTTCATCCTTTTTGGTTCAGAAGAAACTTAATTTTTTTATATTTTTCTTTTCTTTTTTTTTATTTTATTTATTTTTTTTATTTTTATTGTGATTTGCTGTTTATTTTTGCTTTATTGAAAAATATATATAATATTAGATATAATATTTTGATCAAAAAAAGTAAACACAGTAAGATTCTTCAAATTTTACAATGGTATATGTACCCTTAAAATAAGATGAATAGTGTTTCTGAACCGTTGATCATAATCGAAATGCCTCGTTGATTATTCTCAATTTTGCTTTAAGTTTTCGATTGCGAATACCAGGAAAATCTTCGAGAGCGTTAAGATTGAATCGATTCATCGATTGAAATCGTTAATCGACGCGATTAGTTTGCTTTTTAAAAAAATTAATCGACTTGATTAACTGCTTCAAAAAATAAAAGATAAAAAAAAATAACAAAGCGTCGATTTATCGTACCTTTATACTATTAATATTCTCTTATTTAAGGGGAGGGGACGATAATATCGAGCAAAAAAAAAAAAAAAAGGAAAAAAATAGTAAACAATCCGGTTATCAAACAGTGAGGCGAAAGCATAATAAAAGAAATATTGTGATGCATAATGAGACAAAATATAATAGAGAGAGAAAAATAGACTTCCCATCTTTTTCAATTATGGGGAAGCACATCTTTGTGGACCAACCTAAGAACGAGAAAAGGAGACGAGAAGCTTTTTGATTCGATTAAGTAAGTAATATTTTCTTTTTATTAATTGCTCTATATATATATATATATATTTCGTTTCTCTTTTCTCGTTCGCACTCCTCATTACGGAAGTGGTCTTCTTAGTTGTGCAAAAGAAGAAAATGATTTTCAACGATTTTCAAAGTTGACGGATGAATAAAAAAAGAAAAAAGAAAAAATTTATTAGCATTTTTCAACGGGATCCGTCGAGTCTCGTGTACGAAATAAACAATAAATTTATTAAGGCAAATACGAAGTGACTATTTATAATTTACTTATGATTTTATCGTTTAAACGCTGTTGCGTTTTATAAAAGTTTTAAAAAGTAATATATAAAAAAAGAAGATGAGAATGAATAGAAAAAAAATTCCAGCAAAAAGGAAGGAACATTTTTAAGAAAAATTTGCGAATTAATATATTTTGGTTGTATTTATCTTCATTGTGCCGCAAATTTCTACTCCTCTCCCCCCATACCATACTTATCAATTTATCTACATACACATGCTTGCAAATTAAAATACAATTGTATAAAAAAAAATATCACTATTTCTCTTAATCTTTTCAATATGATCGATTTTTTAAATGAGTGAAAGAGAGAGAAAGAAACAAAAGCCTTAGAAGAAAAAAATAATCTTTATCTACTATAAAAAAAAAGGATACCATAAAAAAAACTTTAATATTGATGCAAAATGATATATTTATCAATTTCTTTTTCCTTTTTATGAACAAGTTTCATTTGTTAGTATAGAATTGTCCTATTGAATAATAAATTCCTACATAGATATTTATTTCTTATAAAAACTAAAAAAGAAAAAAGAAAATACTTTTATGAAAAATAAATTAAAGATCTAGTGGATTTGGATATAATTTCTAATTTTTATATATGGAGGGAGGGATGTGTTCGTAATTATTTTTGTTTTTTTTTTTTTCTATTTTATGATCACATATCCGATTTCTTTCGTTGCCTTCCTTCCGATCCTTTATCTTTCCTTATTCTTTCTTTTCTTTTTGTCAGTTAAATTATCCTGTATTTACAAAGTGATATTGTTAATTTTGTATAATCGACATAATGTACTGGCATACAACACGAACATGGCATACAGATAACGACTTAGAACAATATAGCGAGGCTCGTTTTTAAAAATGAGCAGCATTCAATAACTATAGCCAAGGTTGTTTTATGTATGATTGTGCGTGTAACATTGTTAATAAAATAACGATGCTTATGAAAGTTCTTTTACATTCTATATTTCCATTTTCTTATTCATTTTATATTTTATAGTTTTTTGAAAATTTTTTCAATATACATATCAAAATAAAATAAAAGTATTAAATTTTATTTGTTTAATATTTAAAACATTACTAAGTAATGCTTTCAATTTTATTGCAATTATTGTTCGTATATTTACAAAATAATCCAATTTTCATAATATTATAATTTTGTAATATATATAAATTCATTCTGAAGGAATATTTATTCGTATAGTTATAGAAAAAATTATTGTTGTTCATGTGATTAGTTTAGTTTTTCTTATAATAAGAAATATATCAGATTTGATAATAATGACTCAACAATAGTTAAATTACTACTTTCAAGTTACTACTTTCACTTCATGCACTTGTTCGGTTAATGCCAGTTTTTAAAAAATTTTGGCAATTCTGCAGTATAATATTATTTAAAATATTATGCAATTTTAAAATATTAAACATATCTATTATTAAGTGTATATATTACTGATAAGCTATCCTTTTTATAAATTTCAGACTGTCTTTATTAAATTATTAACATTTTTTTTTATAATTCACAAACATTTCTAAATATTCAAAAAACAATTATCTATAAATTACTTTAATAAAAAATGTTTTATTTAAAAAAAATATAAGATATAAATATTTTTGAATAGTGAAAATAATTTTTTAAAAAGAAAAATCAAATTCGGTTCAAAGAGTTTATTAAAAGTTTATTAATAGAAAATTAAAAAATTGTCCTTTTTTATGTTGTAACATCTTATAACATCTAATATTTTATTTTGTATTGAGTTGATAATTAATTATGACTTAAAAATAATATGAAGGCTCTCAAAATTTAGTTTTAGATTTAGCGCTAATTTGAATTTAACCGCCTTGTAGAGTATGCGCGGTAGACGGTAAGGGTTGAAACGTCGTTAGCGCTGGTGGTGCGCTAGTGGTTGCGCGCGCACTTCGAGTCACGTTTTCTATCACAAGAAGCGTTCAGTTGCTGTTGCGTGGCCGCGTGATTCGCAGTTTTTAAAGTTCTCGTTCGAAAAAGTTTTTTAGTTTTGGTGATTACTTGGCAGTGTGCATTTACTTGGTTCTAATACAAAAAAATGATAGAAGCGTCGTGTGTCAAAACGATAATTCAATAACAATGACAAAACGATAATAATAACTGTGGAATTTATATAAAATTGTTCGATAACGATCATAAATGGTTTACAGTAAAAGTGACAGTTTAAAGACATTCCAATTCCAATCATTTCAAATTTAATGATATCTGTTAACGAAATCTTTTATTATATAATGTTGCATTATAATATTATGGTAATTTATCCATAAAAATAATATTGGTACGAAGCAACTGAAGATTTGCTATATACAAACATTGGTAGGTACACAAATTTTGATTTCGACGCCATTTATATATGAATTCTCTTTTAACGACCTCTATATTCTCGTCATTAGTTTATTATCGAAATTATGAAGCGTCATATATTTTCAAATATTGAATATTCAAATATCGTATCAACGTAGTTAAATTAGATGTCATTTTATTTCACATAATTTATTATCAAAACTTTTTTAAATTTATTATTTAAATAAGATAACGTTCAATATTAAAAAATTCTTATGCAACAAAAATAGATTGATTAATTTTCTTAGTGAGGTTAGATCGATGTATTCAAAGATATAAAGTTGTTGTCAGTTGTTCATCTATATGTCATTTATAATTAAATTTTTGTAAAATCATATAATAAATTATTTTCGATCAACACTTTTAAATAATAATTACAGTATATTTTTTTTAACGAAAGTTTAGAAAATATTCTAGTCTAGAAAATATTTGTTCTTTTTATAGAAAAACGAATCTTGTATAAATAAAATTTTAATCAGAATAGTTACTATCGTTCATAAGATTTCGTGTAGCTTAATTGTTCTTTAGCCGACAAGTATTCTGAACTTCTTTATCAATGTGGCTTTCATCCTGCTAAACCGGAAATACTTGAGTATAACGAAATCTATTCTATAAGAGATTGAATCTCGTTTGTCATAATTATATTTTTATTTATTGAACTTGTATTATATTTATAAAAAATATTTTTAGAAAACAAATTATACGATTTATATCATATCATTTATATAAAATTAAATTAAAAAAATTTAGCGTGAAATTTTTTCTGGCACAATTATTGAGCAAAAAAGTTTTATTTGATAAAAGTTTTAATTCTTTTCCCAAATTGTTACATCGTAAATGATTCTTTCGTTAGATAGAATATATTTCCAATAAAATATATCACAATATATATAATTATAAATTGAACTTTCTCGTTTACAACTTAAAGAGAAATCGATTTAATATTTAATATAGACAATAAGATTCTGCACTTTTGCTGCACAATATATATTTTTGAAGCAAATTGATCATGTACTTGCATTTTTTTGAGGTTCTGAATAAATAAGAGAAAAGTAAAAGAACAAGAAAATTTATTAATAAACTGAAATTAATAATATACCAATGAAAATATATTATAAAAACATTTATTAGTTTTTTCAAACCGTTTAAAAAGTTTCGATTGGTGAGAATTGAACGATTATGGATCGATTAAATCCGTTCGATTAATCGTATCGTGAGTAAAAGCGCGGTGAATGATTATAAACTTCAGTTTTTGTGCACGCTTCATCAGCTGATTGTCGTGTCCTTGGTGAGTACCCTGTTTTATTATTTAAATTGAATCTCTGCGAACTGATCAACCCTGACACTTCCGGAGTTACTTTATATCTAAGAGTCAGAAGAACGAGAATAAATATTTATTTCCATTTGGAAAAAATTCAAAAGTAAAAAAGATTTATTCATTTCTAAATTAAAATTTAACGTGAAATTTTTAATATCATTATTGGAAACAAATCAATTGGAAAAGAGATTATTATTTGTAATTCGCTTTCTTCTATATGCTATATGGAAGAGATTTGTTTACTATTTTTATAAAAAGAATGATAATGATAAAAATCATATTCTGTGAATTGTATTGAACATATATTATTCAATCGAAAGAACATCAATGTAGGAAAATCCGCAATAATTGATTTCATAAAATCCTTTTCACATTTCCTATTTGTATTAATATATTATAAAATATTCAATAGGTGATATTTTTAATTTTAGAATAAAAAATTTTCCAGAATACGAAATGAATTTTTATAATCTTGAAATATGAATCGATAAAAGAAGTATAAAATTATGAATTGATCCGTGTTCCCTTAAATTTTTATCGTCTCTTTTCTCCGGTCACGCAAATTACGTGCATGCGAATTTTAAACAGCGCGCGCTTCGATGCCTATATACTCGTGGTTCTTTTATTTTCGCAACTTCGAGCTGGCAAAGCTGTATTTCGAGATCGTTTTATTACAAAACGATTCATTTGTCAACTTCATGAGACTAGGATAGATTCTTGCATCGCTGCATTTTCACTTGTAACGCTTTGCCATGCTGTTAACCCACTGCTTTAAGTATACGATGATGTCTAAACTCGATAAATTTGTCAAACGATCAACTCCGTGTTCCGTTTGGATTGATCAGAACTCTTAAATGTAGAGACTTGCAATCTTGTTTGTTATTTGAGATCGATGATGCTCGAGTGTTAAGAATTAAAGAGTTTTTAAAATAGCAACTATTTTACAAATAATAAACTGATTGTAAAAGTAATCTCATGTTTCTCCTTGTTCATATTAATAATTAATAAAAAATTTATTAGGATATGATAAAAAGAATGGAAATTTTCTTACTATTTATTTATCTAAAGATCGAAGTTCAAAAAAAGATAAGCAATAAAATTTTTATTCTTTTTATTCTATAATTGCTTTTTATTCTATATGTTTATTATAAATTTATATATCAAGAATAAAAAATTTTATTATTTAGACGAAAATTTTTCAAAATTAAGCAAACTGGAAATGATTCTGTTATTTTTTTCAATTCTAGAACATTCGATTCCAGAATTTTAAACTTCTTGTTTAATATTTATGAACATACTTTCTATATGCTTTCATATATAAAAAATGCGAGAATTTGAAATAAAATTAAGAAAATTGGAAAAGATCTTGCTCGATTTCAATCAAATAATGATGAACATTTATTTTCCGAATCGAAATTTTGAAAAATTATCTTTTATACATATTTAAATGATTGACATTTGAATGAAACAAAGAAGAATCTCGCCGAATGCAAAAAAGATAAAATTATTGTTGCGTGAAATGTACTGCCTTTGGGTGCTTCGTGAACCTTGAAACGAGTAACTAGAGAAAAAGTAATGAAGAAAGTTTCTTTGGCGCACATTTCTGTACACAGTTTCAAATACAAAATTCAAAGGGTCTTCTCGATTAAGTCCTCGTAAAATTTTCTTCGACCATTTACCAAAACTTTCTTTCTTTCAAAGACAATTGGCTATTATGTATTATCTTCTCACCTGCGAGTATCGCGTTTCGATTTAACTTTCTTTATTCGTGAATTACGCGCCAAAATTGATATTTCTTATCAATTTGATAAATTTATGCAATTTCAAATTTGTTTCTTTGTTTCTCGTTTAACTTTTTTCGATCAAGATTGCGAAGTAATCGAATTTTAATTAATCTCTTCGTGAAACGAATCATTTTATATTATTATAAAAGACGAGAATTAAGTTCGAAGATGAAGTAAATAACGCTAAACGCGATAAAATTTGTGTATTTCTTAATGTATAAATTTATCGCAACATCGACGTTTAGTTAAGAAAGTTAGTCTCTAAGTTGCAGTTTCACGCTTGAGACATAGCTTGCGATCTATCTCAATGAAAGGAAACTTTACAAGTTATGGTTGTTAAATTAAATACGTAACATTATGTTCGATTTTATGACCCATTTTTACGATGTTATTTATTACGTAAAAACATTGGGATCTTCTTCAAAATGCTCGAAGAAAAAAATGAAGTGTGTATGAATATCGAAATCTACGATAAATTTTTGTTTCCAAACAAGAAATAGAGATATTTTAAAAATTTTGTCGAGGATATTTTAAAAATAATATTTTTAAAAAAAAGAAATAAGCAGAAATTGTAATTAATTTATTTATTTTAATAGAATAATTTTTAATTTAAATAATTTTATTTTTATTTAATTTAATGTATCTAGAAAAGTTTAATGTCTCTTTATTTCTCGTCAGGGTTCATTGAATTTAAAATGGGTTATTCAGATCATAGACAAGAGTTAATTCTATATCGTTTGTAGATCGAAAGTTTGTTGCATGTAGCTTCTTATCATTAAGCTTCAGTTTTATCTTTTCCTTTTATTCTTTTATTTTAGAATCTTTAAGGATACGATATTGCATAAATGCAATCTGTAATTAAAGGTAAATTGGCTTTATCACTTTTAAGAACAACTTTCAAAGATATGTGAAAATTACTCAAAATTTTCCTATTAATTTCATAATAAATGGAATATTGACATTCGGCCTTTATAAATCTTCCTATTCTTCACAAGAGTTTTGTTATTATTGTTATTAAATATATAATTATCTTATTCATTAAAATTCAATAAGGAATAATAAAAGAATATTCTAGAATATTTTTCAAGAGATACTTTTAAATTTAAAGGTAATTTTATCCTTAGAATAAAAATAAACAAAATTACATAAAATTCGATTTTGGCCATTGTAACAATTTACTCACTGTTGATTGCTTCTCACTGTTGGGTTTCAATTAAATCATCTCTCTATCTATAACGTGTACGAATCATGGTTGGTTCGATTTTTGTTAGATCCTAATTAGTTACTAATTGAATCCCTCACTGTTACGAAGTAATCGCGGCGAACTCTAAAATGTAATTAATTCTGATAGGGTTTCCTCTAGATATCCTATAAATTCTTTAATTCATTATTCTAAAAAAATAATTTCACGTGAAAACAGTGCATCGAAAAAAAAAAATAAAGATGGAAAGGATCATCAATCCACTTTGTAATAATTTTTAATTATTAAATCCATTAGAATTATTGAAAATCAATGAAAATCGATAGAATTGAATAACAGTTTTTGATAAGAGAAAAGTTAATAGGTCAACATTACGATGCATCTTATTGCTAAAAACGTGCATTTTGCTGATAAAAGTATATTCGATGATGTCTTATAGATTCGTGATTTTAGTGCGGTCATAGATATATTCTCGTGGCATGCATGCACCATGGTTGTACAACCTCTGTACGTTTCATGATACCGGGAGGGTACAGCTATTCTCCATGGTTAATGGCCATATCGAGAACGTTATTGTGCAACTTTGTATGTATTTATTTTTGCAGTCGAGATAAACGTGGTTTATATTGTGGTCGATCCAATTTCGAAGTTTCGAAAACCTTACGTGACTCGATACCGAATAATTTATCCAGGCAGGCCTGTATGCAACTTAGAGTTTTGTTATGTCTAGTTGACGTTACTGTTGATTAATTATCGATTCGATTAATGAATTAATCCGTTTAAGTATTCAATAAATTATTCGGATAATGATAATGTGGAAGTTGAGATTCGAACATTTTTAAAAGTTAATAATAAGATTAGAAAGTCAATTTGAGAATGGTTTAATATCTTGATAGATATTTGAATATTTTTTTTCAAAAAATTTCAAAATATTTTCCCACATTGTTCATTTTTTTAATAGTTATATATATATTTTGTATTGGCTGAAATTATTCTTATTCAAATTTCAGAATATTTATATTTTCTGTGAAAAAATTCAATAAAAATTAGTAGCAAATAACGAGTTATGAACGAAGAAATATATTTTATTTAATACAACATAATAATACAATAGTTAATAAAATGAAAATTTTTAACAATACATGAAATTTTTAATAATTTATATATTCAAATAATCCGAGAAATATGTTGAAATTTAAGATTTTAAAAGTAACAGGATTGAATAATACATTTTGAGTGGAAATACATACGTGAATAATGTTATGAAGTTCGGATTTCGAAATGTAGATGGAATTTGAGCTAAAATAATACAAGTATAGAATAATTTCATATTACGTGTTACATTAAATTATTTTCGATTCAATTTGTGATATTAAATTAAATTAAAAAGAAAACATGGCCTATTTTATTCGAGTTAAATCTTGCAAAAGGAGAATTTTCCATTAGGTAGATCAAAATCTTAACCCTTAATTAAACTTCGAAATAAATCTTCGATGCAATAAAACTGTAGAAATGGGTTGGCCAAAGGTATAGAGGCAATGTGTTGAGCTTTTTGAACGAATGAAATTAACGCGATAATAGCATGCGATGTCGGAAATTTTATCAACTATTCTTTTGTAAATCAGTTAAAAATCAGGAATTCAAGATTTAATAATTAATTTAAATTGACAACTATTTTTTTTCAAGACAAAAGCATCTTATTTGTAAAATTTCTAGAATTGTAAAAAATTTATAGCATCATTAGAATTGAAGTTATAAAAGCTTATAACAATAAAAAGAAATCGAAAACATTGAAAAGCAATAATTTCAGGAATGTCCCGATTTTAATAACAGATAATAAATGCAAAACTTTCCTCGACAAAGCTCAAAGGAATTCGAAAGGAATTTCAATTATAAGAAAGCGATCTTGTAAAAACTTTATTATGTGAAATGTTAGCGATAAAAAGTGCAACGCTTGAACCAAGATTAAGATTAGTTCTCGAGAACCAAACTCCGAACTTTCAAATCTATTGTTTTGAACTTTCAAATCCCAAATTTCTTTCCTGTTATAATTCTCTTCTCTTCAAATTTAAATTTTATCACCGCCAAATAAAATTGCCATACAATACAAAATGTATTATCCACTTGGACGAAAATACAAGGGCGAACTCGAAGCTCGTAAAATAGCAAATGTCAGTCGAATTTGGTTATCGGAAACCTCGCGATTTTCCTTGTTGTACGTACACCCTTAATCGATAGCCTGGTTTCGATAGGATTGTTGCACGTGCGGTCGCGTGTTATCGAATCAGGACGAAGCGGTCTGAGAATCTTTCTCCCTTGAGAAATTCTTGATCGCGTAAAGGAACCGCTCCCCGTACCTTTGTGCAGAGAAGAATCTCGTGAGAAAAGAAGAGAATATAGAGGGAAAGAGAAATGGATAAAGGGGACAGTGTGATAATGCATGGAAGATTTTTTTATTTACTTTCGAGAAATTCTTCTTGTTCGTTTAAGCGGTTAAGTATTTTAGAGGTTAGAAATATGGTAGAACTATGGCATAGTTTGAACGAAATTTTATTACACAAATGTTGATTATTTGAAATATTATACAATAAAGTAGAGAGTATATTACGATGTTATTAGTTTTTTCGTATTTAACTAGCGGAATTAAGTGGATTAATTCATATGAATGATCTATCTAGCTAGACAGATTCATATAAATGAAATTTTAGTGAAATATACGTAGAAATAAATGAAGCTTTGGAACGATTCACAGTCTTCTATTCGCCGATACTTTTTGCAATTTCGATCGAATTGTTTATTTTTGGATTTTTCGAATCTATGAGCAGAAAGAGATGATAAATTCCGGTTTAACTTAACGGAGACGAGAAAACATTTGATTCGTTTTATACGGCTTTAATTTTGTTTGTTTTTTCAAGAACGATCTGTTGATACGTTAAATGGTAGAGTA
This sequence comes from Apis cerana, assembly GCF_029169275.1. NCBI lineage: Eukaryota > Metazoa > Arthropoda > Insecta > Hymenoptera > Apidae > Apis > Apis cerana. The sequence goes on along the minus strand of NC_083862.1, from coordinate 10,160,080 downwards.
TGTGTATCGAGTGTCGAGTGGACATGATATTTTTTTCTTTCGATAGTTTAGTGAAGTAATTTTTATTGAATTAAATGAATTAAAAAGGGAAAGAGTATCATATGTTATAAAAATTGGCAGTGATATGTTAATTTATTTTTCTTTGTATTAATCAAGATTTTTTATTAATCTCAGTATTCAAAGATAAGTATTGAAGTGATAAAAAGAAAAAATCTGAAATTTTTGAAATAAAAAATTGATATGAAAATATCAATAAAGTTTCGAAAATTGTTTTGTTTTGATTCTTTACATTTTTGAAGAAAATAATGATTGTATTAATGATTGGATATAATTGGATAACGAACAGTGAATTGCAATAAAAAGGATCCCCAAAAATTTTGAAACCGATAAATGAAATTATTGATTATATATAAAAGGATTGTATCTAATAATCTTTGAATTGATTTTTATTTCAGTTCATTTAAACGATATTATAGAAATTCCATTATATATATTTATACATATTCTTATATATTTTTCTATATATTTATTCTATTGTTTCTCTATTTATTCATTAAATAATATAAAAAAGATATATATATCATTTTGTATATACTTGTATCATTTTACAAAAAAATCCAGAAAATTTACATCATCGCTTTTGATATGAAAATGGAACAAAATTGACGATAGAGTTAAAATATTAATTAAATTCAGTACGATGAATGATGTCTGATGTTTAAAGGCTAAATTAAAACACGATTTTCCTTTTAATTTTCCTTTAGTTAAGATAATTTTTCTCCTTGAAGCTTCGAAACATAATCGTGATAAGAGAAAAATATTCTCAGTATTCGGATACACAAATGAATTATGAATTAATCAATTGGCGTAAAAACGATAGAAACGGAAATATGAATTCAAAGACTTATTTATTCGAATATAATATATTAAATGTCTCGTGTCGCTTTTATATTGCTCGAATTGGATCGAATTAATTTTGATCGACTCGCTGTTAACATAATTTTGTTATGTTTAATTGGCGCACGATGAAAATCGTTATCTGTAATTTATAGAAGCACAAAATAGAAATGGAATCACAAAATAGAATGGAGTTAACTTATTTTATTCTTGTCTTCTTCAATCGATAAGAGATAAAAATTAATAGTTTTGATAGTAACATCGTAACGTGGTTACTTTAAAATAGAGAAGAAAAAATAAACAGGAACTCGTACAACAAAGATTCTCATTTGAACGATACTTCCTTTAGAAAGAACGAATCCATTGACTGCTAACCACTCGGTGATTATTTGATATAATAGCGAATAGCATCTTTGTTCCTTGATTACATCAAAGTTAAACATAAGTCAAGATCGTAAACTGTGGAAGACTAATTTAACTAATTTAACAAATTTTAAAGAAACAGCGTTACGTTGCATAAAAATAAAATATTTTGACATCTCATTGTGGATTATTTTCTTTTAAAATGTTATTATATATCATAACTTGCATAATTTGATCGAAATGTATTATGAGCTTTTTTGAGTACGTAAATTCCCTTTATTTATGTAGAGTTAATGGAGCGTCGTTTTATCGACGTATTTAAATTGGAAGTCGTTGATCGATCGAACCGATGGCTCTATATCGAATTATGAAATTCATTTGTGACGCTTCGGTTGTTTTCTTATCGATTTGACGACATCATGTCATATTTCCAATCGTTTACAATTAAGATCGCGCTATATTTCCGTGATATTGATGAAAGACGTCTCTTGAATCTCCTCTCTTTATTCCTCCTTATATCTCTTCAATGAAAGATCTCGAATTATATATAACGAATTATGAGATTTTGGATTTGAGATGCAGAAATTTGAAAAATGTTGAATTTTAAATCAGAACTGTATAGAAATTTCGAGTTTTGAATTTTGAAAAATGAACGATGAACTTGTAATATGGTGAATAAAAATTATAATAAATCGTATATTTTTAGAACTTTGCGATCTTCAGTCATGAAAATACGTGTATCTATATCGTTAAACTAATTAAAGTCACGTGAAGTTTACGGTTTAAAATCTTGTACTTGTTCTGACGGGAAACACGACTAGTAATTATACTTCTGGCAGGATATGTTACGCTCCTCAGGCTGCTATTTTAGTTGAAACGATGTAAGGTATAATTCGAGCATCGCGATACTACATCTATGATTGATAATCGGGACACTTTTGTAAAATGTAGGAGTGAATTGTATTAAAACTGAAAGCATAATAATTTTTCCGCCCTTTTATCTTTAGAGTATTGTGAATACGACTTGAATATCAGGATGACAATTAAAAATAAGGATTAAGATGCGATATAATTTATCCGTGGTTCATATAAATTTAGAAATATGCGATACTCTTTAGAATGTTACGATGCGAAAGTTTCAACTTCAAAATTAAATAATTCGTTTATTTATTTCAATTGTGCTTTACACGTGAATATAAAACTGTCATAATTAACGAATTAATTTATGTTACAATCCTGTCATAAAACATATAATTAAATTACGGTTGTATAATAATAATAATAAACTTTTGCGATTATATATAATTATTATATAATTATAAAAATTTTTATTTAAATATGTAATTAAACGCATGTGGTTGCCAATGATAGAATAATATTTTTCATATATTTAACATAGGATTCTAAAATATTAATTAAAATGTTTTCATTTTATTAAAATTTATTTCTAAAAATTAATCATAAAGTTTTTGATATTCACTCGGACTAAAAATATCGTAGGAGAATACTAATTGTTATACATATCTTCATCTCTCAACAAGTATTAACTATATCGCGAAAAGTAGCAGGATAAATAGTGCTTTCTACGTGATACAAAACGCGATTTTGAATCGAATAAAATACCGTGATAAAACGTGCTATAATTTTAGAAATGGGAAGTTTAATTAAACGCTTTTGGCGAACATTCAATTGAAGTACATACTTACATACTATCGAACTTGAATATTTTAGAAAGATGTTTTCACGTTTAGATAGAGTTTATTATATTTATCAGATATCGGTTTATTGATATTACTGATTGATTATTATATTTAGAGGGAGATTTAATTTACAAACGCGTTTGATTGTTAGGAACTTGAATGAAATGATCAAAAGAATCAATTTTCGTTTTAACGTGATTAAACTAGTCGATAAAGATTCAATTACTTCGATTAAAGGACTTTTAAATCAATTTAAATGTTGCCAAGATCGTTGTAAGCAACATTTTCCTAGAAATAAATACAACTTACCTTAAAATTCGAAATTAAACTCTGTTAAAATTAGAAAAAAACTTTGAACGGCTGTAACTTCGAGGATAGTAGCTTTCTATTAATGAATGAGAGGCCGTTAGAAGCGCGAGACTTTGTCCTTTAAAGTTCTTTTTGATTTATCCCGATACGATTTCCGGTTCTCGAGATATGGTCGTGTAAAGAAAAAGGTAATTTTTAATCATTTATTATCTTCGTTCTTGCCGATTACTCGGTTCTCTCGCTCGTACCTCGTCTCACAGATCCCAAATTTTCAGACAAGTGATAGACGTGATTCTTGAAAGAACGTAGCACGTATTTCCAGGAAAAAATATAGGTTACTCGGTTATAGATTACTAAGTCCACCCATTCATAATTTCCGCATTGTCTCAAACGCTACGAATACTTTAAATCTTTGTAACTTGACAACCGATTGGGATATCGGGATAAAACAAAAACTGACTTGGATGACATATTTCTCTTTATTTCCTGACAGATTTTTGGCGATAAAATTTTAATTTTTTTCTTTTACGCTTTTTGTATGAAAATTCCAATTTTCATTTATGATTTTGCGCGAATACAATGATTTGTTGTGATGAAAACTACATAAAAATAATATTTAGCGTACGTTTTGCATAATAGAGAGTTTGGGAACACCGGTTAACCGGATGATGTAATTTCAAATAACATTTTCCTTTGCAGAAACTATACTCGAACTTTGTTAATAACAAACAGTTATTAACAAAAAACATTGGCCAATCACGAAGCGCGTAAACTAATCAAGCCGCGATGGTAGTGTTGGATATGTGCCCTCGCCCGAACATGAACAAGTCCAAATTCTGTTGAATATACCGGGTATTTTTATCAAAAAGGAAAAAATTATAGTCGAATTACATTCTATTCAAGAACAACGGATAAATTAATTAATTCTTATTCGAAATGGAATTCTTTTCCTTCTTTATTACCCTCTCTTTTTTTATTATCCTATCCTTCTCTTTCTCTTCTCTTTTACGATATGAATTTCATTTGACATAGCTCGATCGTCTTTTACCGTACAATATGTCGCGTATCGTACAATAAATTAATTCGAACGTTGGAGCGTATGCGCATCGTCTCGCTGATATTTTCATTGGTGCTCGCTACTTACTTTCCTCGATTCGATTTACGACGCATAGTTCCGTGAATATACACATCAAGATTGAAAACGTCCGGGAAACGAATGAATGTACACTTACTCGCGATCGAGAGCAACAATGAAATATGACGAGAAAATTTCGACCAGGGAATGCAAATTGTATCAAACAGTGGACTATTTTCTTTCTACTGTAACTGTCCCTTCAGAATAGCTGACAGATTGATATAAATATTATTTTATAACCGTATTCAATTGCGTTAAGCTCGTGGACATTGAAAAGTGAGCGGAACAAAATAAAAAAGTTCGATATTCCCGAAGCAAACGATGAATTTTCAAAAAAATAACCAAGTGTTGAAATTAGACAAGTAAATAATATTAAATTGGAGAGGGAAAACAAAACGAAAACATCTTTTGCAAGAAATTGTTGGAAATGGCCAATAAACGGAATTACAAACGAGATGTTCGAGGATAAAAAAGAAAATCGAGATCGAGGATCGAGTTGATCGGTTAAATTCAGTAGCCATGAAGTCACGAGCCTCGGCTAAAATGCTGCTCTTGATGCGATAAATCCATCGTGAATTACATCGTTGACGCCGTTTTACCACAGCTGAAATAATAACACATGCCGCCACCGTATGTTTTATCCAGCTGATCGGCAAACATTGATCCGTGAATCGATTCGTTCCATTCGATCGACGTGTTTGATGCCATTGCATAATATTATTTTACTATACCGTTTTATTTTATATCCGGCCAAATGATTCGAATTCGATAGAAGGAATTTCGATGGAAGATTCCCCGTTTATTTTGCATCCACGATTTTATTCTCTCTTATATTCGATATTCTCGAAAAATGTTAGACCCCAGTTTCGCTATGAATACACGTTTGTTTCGATATTTTATTCAAATTTCAATGGGCATTAGAGTTTGGTTCATCTGTAAATTTTTTTTTTTATTGGAAAATATTTGGTAAGAAGATAAGTTATGATAGGTTTGGATAGGATAGAATTTGAGATATTATTTTATTGAAATTATGATTAATCATGGTTACGTTTGGAAGTCGTTAAATTTAATTCTTCATAATAAATTTTGCAAATAATACATGTTCAAGATCTTTTTGAGACGATGAATAGTATATGATAAATGAATTAAGCAAGTGTAATATTTGACGGAAGTTTCATAATATAGTCGGGATAATTAGTGAGACGTTAATTAATTTATCCATCATTGTGTCATATTAAATTTATAATTTCCATAATAATTATAAAATTATAATACTACAAAATTAATGTTTTTTTTATGTATATATACGAATTTTAGAAATTGTCTTCTATAATATAATACATAACCAATTAATTTCTCATTATCTCAATTTAATATTTTATGATGAATTACTGGATCATTTTCAATTTACATGATTCTCATCTCTTCATCCATTTATTTTATAAAATTACAATTTCATTAAAATTCAATATTATTTGATTCAATTTTAATTAAAAAATTTCTATAATTCTCAATTTATTTTTATTGATAAAAATTATATACGGTTTAAAATCGTTTAAAAATTTTAAAGGTATATTGAAGTTAAATTCAGATAACGTAGTCTAATTACTTCAAGATTGCCTTAAATTCATTCAAAATCAATCGAGGCATCGATCAAAAGCTATTCGAATCTTTATTTAAAAATCATTTGAAGATCGTTACAAGATCATAGATCGCAAAATCATTAGTTAAAAGTCGTGGAAATTATTCAAACTTCTCCAGGAAATAGTCGATGAAATGAGAAAAGAGTCTGTTTAGCGATGATTTTATCGTTTTATGGGTGGTTTACGTGTTCCACGAGTCAAGAGGTTCATTACAGGCCAGTAAATATTTGATAACGATTTGTCTTTGGTTTCGAAGAGCGCCACAGCGTTTGCTGTCGTAAGCTGTTTCGTAAATGTAAATCAATTTACGTTAAAATCGTTCGTTTCCTCCACCCTGCTATCGCGTTTTTATCTTCCGCGATTTAATTACTTTGTGTCCTTTCAGTCGAGACCGTTCGTTAAATTCAACCGATAACTATCTATAATTATACCGATTTACTCGAATACGCACACTATGCAATCAGGGTATTTTATCGCACGAAAAAAATTTGCATGTTTCGAACTAAAATTTTTTAAAAATTGGCGGCGTTGCATTACCTGTATATTATTTATTACAATGGCTATTTAAACAGTGTATGATCTAATGCTACTTGGGGATTGCAAATTTTTGAAATCACGCACGAATGATTAAGTATGCCTGTTATAATAAAGTAAAGATGGAGGAAATTTATTGCTTCGAATTTTCCAACTTTCTTCTTCTCAACATTTTAAGCAGAGAGTGAATCGAGGAATGTATCTATTTATATTGATAAAGCGATTGTTTTGAATTCTTCCAAGTTTTAAATTAAACTGCATTTCACTTGAGTTGAAAAGATACTCGAAGAAAAGAGGGAAGTTAATAAACAAACCGTTTCACAGTTTGCTTCTTAACTTTAAATCTAAGTCGATTTCTCAAATTTTTTAAACTCATACATAAAAAATATAGAAAGTTTCTCGAATTTTCATCCCTGCTTCTGATTCCATCTAATTCACTTCGATTCGATACTTTGTGTCAGGATAGAAAGTTTGTAAAAATATCATCGAAATAAGAAAATAATCGTTCTGACAAAAGGTATCGCGAGAAGTATGAAAAATAATATAAAAATAGTCTTTAGAATCGTTTAAAATTTCGATACAATGGGGGATACAATGGAAATGAAAAAATTTCAATAGAAAGGAATGGAATAGAAATTGCAAGCTCTATCGAACCCGAATATAGATCTGGATATCATTCTAATAAAAGGTATCGCGAAAGATATGAAATAAATTTTATCTATCGTTTAAAATGGAAGATGGATGTGAATAAAAAAAAAAATTTCAATAGAATCGGAATATCATTGTGATAAATGTTATATTAGTGAGTAAATAAATTTTAGAATCGTTTAAAATTTTGATAAAAAAACCGGAGAATCGATGGAAATGAAAAAAATAATAAGAATGAATAGAATAGAAATTTCAAGGTCCCTCATCAAATCGAAGTGTAAGCTCTTTTTCAAGGAAATCAGGATATTTCTGTTATATAAACGAACAATTGCGAATTCCACGATCCATGTGAATGTAGAAAGTAATGTGTATGGACAGCTGCATTGGAACTGATACAATTGTTCGCGCACTTCGTGCAAACCTCGTCATTATTCGATCATTTTCTTTTAACTATAGAAAATTCGATTTTATTTACGCAATAGAATTACGTTTGAATTATCTTTCCTTTATTTAATTTAATTTGTAACATCGATATTTTATATAAAATTGAACAGAGTACACAAAATTCCTCGTTTCAAAAAATTCAAATTAGAAAATTGTAAAAACTCTCTGTACCGTTTACAAATAATTTTTATAACCCCTTTATGCATATTTTTTTTTAAATAATTGTATCGTATAAATACAAATAATACGATTTTCCAAATTTTAAGATTCATCAACGAGCTTTAATGACGGTCAATTATTAGAGATTAACCTAGATGCTGGATTATTGTTAGAATCAATTACACGACTTGTTGGAAAGTGGAGGTCAGAATATTTTTGATCTCACATCAGTGGTCAATCGAAAATCGATCAGGTTGACAATCGAGTTCGCTTAGAATCGAAGCAATCAGGCTTCCAGCAGTTTATTTCGCAAAGCAATCAAGCTTCTAGTTGGACGTTAGTTGATTGTAACAACATGTCGGCTTCTTCACGGGACAAGGTTCGGACATCTTCAATAATCATCAGCATAGGTATATAGGGCACAGCTGTAACTGGCTCTAACACCTGTTTCTCACTTCGGTCGTATAAATACGTTGGCCACTGTTCGAGATTTCCTGCGTCGAGATTGAATGTGTATCGAATGTTTAAATCTTAAAACAATGTAAAAAGAGAAATATAAGGATACGAGAAAAATTAATCCGTCAAAGATGGAAGGGTAAAAGTGAGGTTGGACAAAGGTGATATTATTAAGGAATACGAATAATTAAATAGTAATTTTCTTAAAGAAAAAGTGTACTAATATTTTATATCCTATTATATATTGGAAATATATTGTGTAAGTGAAAAATGAAAACGACATTTTTATGTTGGGTTAGTTGTAAGTCAGAAATCATTTTGAAACTTAGGTTTAATTTTATATCAGAACAGATCCATAGTTTTCCATATTCAGGAATTCATTTTAGGAAAATTTTGGAAATTAAAGATTTTTGAAATTAAGAAATTTGTATAGATCAGTGTGGAAATTTGTTTGGAAATTAGACGAAAATTTTTTTCATAATCTTTCTAGAATGTTTTCCTCGTGATTTAGATGAAATTCTGAAAATTCTCATGAATTCGAATATCATCAAATACATATATTTTCCATATTGGAAATTTCTTCAATCTCTAGATTTCAACTGTATTGAATTTCACAATGATTGGAGTTTTTGCATCTTTTTAACATTTATTCTTCATTTTTCAACTTATATATACATATATATTTTTGAGGAAAATGATTCAAGAAAATTTCTATCTCTTCTATCGTGTGCAGTTATTGATTTTACCTTTTTTTGTGTACGTTTATTTCTTCCATCCACAAAATAAGCTAAGATCGATACAATATTCTCAATACTCACCAGTTATGGTCACCTAACTAAGTCCACCTTTCATACGAAACAACCATTGATGTTGTTGTACAATGGAATTTCTTGAACACGTGCAGATTTATGGGGAAAGAAGTTTAAATATCATTTAAGCTACAGACATTACGTGGATACAGGCTGAGATAAAAGTTTCTACGTGATATTTATTCATTATGCAAAATACATTTTGCTGTGATGCACGGTACATTTTAATTCAATCTGAACTAATTAAAATTTGAAAAGTCTCTAATTCGATTCTAATAAGATTTTAAATTTAGTTCAATTTTACAAAATTTTTAAAGAAATTCTTAATCTAGTTCAATGTGATTTTTAATTAAATAATCTTAATCCAAATCTGAACTACTTCTCAATTTATTCAAATATGATTCTTCAAATTATTCATATTTCAAAAATATTTAAAATACTTTTAAAATTTTGAATCTCAAATCAAATATGATTTCAAAAACGATTCTTCCAAATTCTATTATTTGAAAATTCTTTGTAAATGTAATTCATAGATTAAAAATTTAATTATTAACACAAACAGAGATTGTTACCATTAATTTGTTAGTATACACGATTATAGATGTAGTCATGCATAGAGACTGATAGGTAATATTTCTCTCTAATTTAAACGATATATTTACCGGATTCTCGTTAATGACCGGATCCAATAATTGATATTTAAACAAGATTTGATAGAAATTAGCAATTTTGAGGAGAAATTAATGGAATGGATTATAATATAAATATTATACATATAGAATCGAGATAATGAATATTTAATTAATTATCGATATTAAAATATAGTTCAATATTATAAGAAATTAAAGTGTATACGAAATTATTAATATTTAGAGTAAATTTTTTGATAATAACATTTTTCTTATATTATTATAATATCGAGAAACTTTTATTTAATTATATAACAAATGAAATATTTCGATGAAAGTTGTAAATTTTTTTTCTTCCTCGATTTGAGATTAAATTGTTATAAGAATTATAAAGTTATTTAATTCAAAGAAAAAAACGTCAGGTTTAAATGAGCCTGCGATTAACTCTGAAACCACAATTTTTCTCGCTCTTCTGGACTTGACGAGTTGTTTTATACAGAGTCGAAAAAAGAACGATATTATGGATGAAATCTGTTAGATCTCAATATATTTTTATAACAGAGAAATTTCATTTGTTTCTTTATGGATAGTTCATACATATTTTTATATTTTTAAAATATTAAATTTAGAAAATTAGAAAAGTGTTTTAATAATTTGATTATCTTTTTTTATAAGAGTTTCGATTATTGATCGTATTCTTTAAATAATATGTCTTCTTACAAGTATAATTATTTTTTCTTGAAAGGAAAACAATAGCTTGAAAAGAAGTGTAGAGAACGACAACACCTTTGGATGATTCATCTTAAATTTGCATGAACCAGATACTGAGTAATTTATCATGAATTCTTTTGCCTGTTAAAAACTATATTTCGTTTATAATCAGATTTTAATGGAAGCTTCAAAATATCGTAATTATGAAACCTAGAATTATTATTCTCGTTTTATCGTTTTTTAAAAATCTCACCAACACGTGGCAATTAAAAATTTAACACGATTAACTTTTGAAAAAATAATACATCGTGATCCAAGCACGATAAATTTATAATAATTTAAACAGGTTTCCTTTTATTCCTTTCATTTCATATTTCTTTAAACGAAATATCAGTGTCTCTTTCTCTGTCGAGAAAAAAAATCTATATAAATCACACGGCGTTTGATATCAACTCAACTGACATCAACTCAATGGACTTCAAATGAATCTTCGAATCTTCTAATTAGATCATCAAATCCCCTCGAACTAAATTGATTTTCGTTTCACAAAGAAATCACGAATGGCGAACCAGAGTGGTTGAAGGTTTCGTATCGGTTCAAGTTCTTGGCGCAGCTGTTGCTATAAATCTATTTTAACACACATACTCCGGACGTTTATTGATGAAGTACACCCGCGAGCTTTTTTTCCTTGAAAACCACCCTTCATCGCCTCTCGTTCTCGCGATATTGTTTACAATGGTGTGCAACTCCTTTTATCATTCACCATCTTGCCTCTCGTCATTTTTCTTTAAACTTCAGAAACAAACACGCGACAAATTAAAAAAAAGAAAAAGAAAAAGAAAATTCGAAAAGCTTTTAAAAGCGTCGAGAAAATATCATATTATATTTTGTTTGCCAAATTATTTATTTAATTTTTTGGAACGATGAGAATTAAGAATTAGATAAATGGAATATCATTTATCATTATAAATGGAAAATGGATCATAAATATACATGTATGTTAATAATAATATAATTTATCATATATATATATATTATTTAAACAAATTTTATACAAAAAAATTTATTGATAACAGCATAATCAGGACGAAGTAATTACAATAAATTTTTTAAAAATAATTTGAGAATTCGAATAAAAAAAGAAAGAAATACCTACTCGATCAGTAGAGACGTTAGTGTATATCATATTGACGAATAGTATTTAGATTGGCATAGGAAATTTGTGGTTGGTGATTAACTTGTATTACAAGTCTTGTAGGAAGTTGGCAGACAGCCAGACGCTTTTACTGACGTTGTTTCCACGTTAATTTGAAGATCGCACGGTGTTCCTGGAAACGATGCCATAGGGAACGTGACTATTCATCTTTGCGGGGAATATTTAGGATTAAGCTGTGTTCGTGATAGCCTTCCTAGTTAGATTTTGTACCTTGAAAGAAGGTGCTAAATTCGAAGAATTTCTTACTTTGGTCTTTCCAAGAATTAATTATAGCGTATCAGAAGGGAAGGTTCGCTCGTTCTATTTCGATAATGATTTTTTTCAACCCAATCTTGCAATTCAATCGATAAAATAAATCGAGAATTTTTTCTCTATAAAAAAGTAAGTTCGTTCGTTTAGTTTTTTTTTTTTTACTTAGTTTATTTTATTTGAAATTTATTATCGTATTTTTTTATTATCATCAGATCGAGAATTTTTTTTTCTTTCGCTCGAGAAGAAATACATTTGATTGTCAAATCGACTTTATTTCGATATTTTATTTATGGAAATTGATCATATCATCCGGTGAAATATGATTTCTCCGAAGAAATGAATCGTTGAATTATTAAAATATTGAAATATTATTCCTGTAATGATATTAAGTATGGTAATTAAAGAAAAAAATATTCGGAAAAATATTCAATTGTTTTTTCAAGAAGATATTGTTGTACGGCATAATTCTACACTCATAATTGGAGAACGATTTGAATGGTAAAAATTAAAAGGGATTCGCTATTATAAAAGTGGAACAATTTTTCGCAAAAATACTCGCAGCTATATTCAATAGATGGCAAAAGTAAATGAATGACATTACATTATTCAACGAAATGCTAATTCTGGGAAAACACATTGACTTTAAATTTTTCTTCAATTTCCATAAGAATCTCTACGAGAATCCAATATTTTAATTTAATTTATTAAAAATGTGACAGGATTTATCTAAAGGATAAAATTTGTATATTGAAAAACTTATATGAATATATAATATATATTGAAAAATAATAAATAAATATGTATATTATTCTATGTATTCTATGTATATTATCTATGTATATTATTTTTATCTTTTCGGTTATTTATTTTTTCACATATTCATTTTTTCGAATATTAAAAAAGATTATTAAACGACGATTTCTATAATGATTTCATAAATCATTTTTGACGAAACGAAAATTGGATAATTGAAATAAATGCCAAGAAACGAGGAATGATTTGTGATAATTTGATAATTTGAATCTTTTGATAATTTTAATTTCTGGTAAAGTGGAACAAAGTTTTGTACATAATTATATAATTATTGACTGAAAATATCAATGAAAAAATAAATTGTCCACAATCGTGATAAATTTCCGGTAATAATGATAAAAAATCCTCTTCCGTATTAGATAAATATATCTCTCCAAACAGAATTTTTTCACGTATATTTCATAAATTTTTTTATTTATCATCTCATTTATTTTATAGGTACTTATATCGAACAAAAGTATAATTAAATGTAATTAAATAAAGATTTTATTTAAATGGGACAATTTTCGAAAGAATACTTTATAAATGAAATATTTTGTTAGATTAAATAATTGTGAAATCTCAGAGACATTTGTATTCAAATATTATGATAAGACTAGATCATCAAACTAAATCATTTATTTCTTAATTTATACACTTATATATTTAGAAAACAAGAATTAATTTTCTTTGTATTTTTAATTATTATTAAACCTAAGAAAGAATATATATATTTCAAATATATTTTAACACAAAATTTGTATTTATTTTGTAATGCGTCTAACACAGCGAATCATTTTAAACAACGAGAATCACAAGGTCTCGAGGTAATTTCATAGAGTACTTGAAAGTTTGATTAAGTTCAAACTTTGACAACTTTGTGGAGTGCAACAACGTATGTGCATCAATGTTAATCTCAGTAATAACATTATTGATAAATACATGGTAAATATATGTATATTATAATGTAACATGAAACAAAGGAATATTTATATTCTAAAAAATGAATAGATTTGAGAACGAATGAAATGAGAGTAAAATTCTTGTTTTCTATTTTTATAATAATTATAATTCTCTGTACAGATATATATCTTTTTTTCTTTCTTTGTTGCAGAGACTATCATATTTCGTTAAAAATGGACGTGCAAACAGAGGTGAGTAAATATTTTTCAAAGAATTTTTACATTTTTATTAATCGTTAAAAATTTTGTCAATGATTGAATCGAATTTCAATTCTTTACTCAGTTCATAATTATCTAATATAAATGAATGTGAGTCAATATGAAATAACTTGCGATAAAATATATGTGTGAAAATTGGATCTATTAGAATTAAATTTATCTGCAGCTACAAGAATTGATATTCGAAACAAATGATATTATGCATGGTTTCATAAATTGTAAATTATCAATAAAGTTTCCATATATTTTAAAAATTTTTATACTATTTTTTAAAACTTGATATAAGCTCTAGAACACATAGAAAAAGAAAAAAAAAGAAAGATGTAATATGAAATTTAGTAATAGTAAATTGAAAAATGTCAAGCAGTATTATCGTGTTGACATTAGCTAACATTTAGAATGAATCAATAATGTATTAAGAGACAATAAGAAAAGAAGTGGAAAGAAAATCCTTTATAATATTTGATTTTCTGGTGGATTTTTCATCTCTCTTAAAATCATTGTCACGTATGTCTATTATTTTATCTATGAGAATTCATATTATATCATAAAGAAAGAAAAAGAGAGAGAAAGAGAGAGAGAGATATTTTTGTAGAACATTTTACGAGTTTCGTAAAAATAGAAAAATAGAAGAATTTGATTGGATTTAAAGTAAGTTTTTTGATATTGTTGTTTTTTTTAAATAATAACTTTTGTTATTAAAATTAAAAAATAATGTTATAGTATCAAGAAACAAAAAAAGAAAATAGGAAAATAAAAAATAAATTAAAATGACAACAATGTTAATCACGTTATTTTCGTTTAATCTTGTTTGAAATTAAAAAATTAACGTATACAGATAACTTTATACAAAGCACGAAATTATATTTATTTTTTAATTACAGTAATTATGATATACAGAAGTGAGAGTAAAAATGGATTGCCATAAAATGTATTATGTATCATTTTACCAGAGTTTTACCATTTTTCTAATAAATATTTCAACCTCTCTTCATTTATTAAATTCAAAGCGAACCGGGGATTTGAATGTGACTAATTTCTCATGGAAAAAAATTATATTTAACAAAAAGTGTTCTAATTTTAAAAACTCCATTTATATTTCTCGCCTTTCATATAATATTCGTTCTACGTTGTTATACGATTTATTGTCAACGTTCCGTCGAAATATCATCGTTTTTCGCGTATTTTTCGAATCTCTCACAAATTTCAATAATTTGGCTCGATGATTCGTTTCGAAAATAACACGTGGAATATTTAATTAAACAAACGATAAATTGATAAAATCGAAAAGTAATCCATTGATTATCAGCAACGAGAAATTGATTCGTTTTGATAGAGCAGCAATAGATTCATTGAAAATTGGAGATGATGAATTTTCTTTTTTTGATATATTTATTCGTTATTTGTTATTTATAATCGTAACAAGTATAATTGTTCCTACGAATCCATTAATTAATACAATTTGCAAGGAATTGAAAGTTGGAATATATTTGCACGAGAGATGAATGATTTTATGATACAAGTATTAAATTCAAATAAATCACTGTAAATTCGAGGACTATAAACGTTGCAACTTTATGAGTTATAGCTTCGCATAACCAGTCACCTAAATTATCATTAATTCTAATTGTTGCAAAATTGAAAAGTAAAATTTACCTTTATATTATTCACACTCATATTTTCATTCATAACTCTTCGATTACTACTTTAAGTAGCGAATACGAGTTGCGTTACTACTTTTATGCTTTTCTTTTATTCTTCATTTTATTTTACAACACGCCACTTGAGAATATGATCGTTTCTATTCTAATCGTTCTATGAAAATTTTAGGAATTTTTAATAAATTTATGTTAACAAATTGCAACGCTTTTCCTTTCATCGTTCCAATAAAATGCGTAAAAGATATTTTGATTATCATTAAATCGAATGATAATGAAAAGAGTAATGTGAGTCTCTTTTCTAATGTTTCATTTAGAATCATTTTTATTTATCCAAGAATAATTTATTTTTAAGAAAATTTGATCAATAATCACTTAATTTTATTTTTTCAATCATCAATTTTACAATTTTCCTATCGATTTAATTTTATTTTTTCAATCATCAATTTTACAATTTTCCTATCGATTTAATTTAATTTCCATCCTTATGGATCTTTTAAACAAATTTTTATTTTAAAATTATCTAAAAGATAAGAATAAATGTTATGCTCAAATTATATGAAAATTCATTTTTAATTTCTGGTTTTATATTTATATCAACTTTGATATTTCATTAATGTTATCACAAGTGAATTCACATTATTCGTAAACTACCTATTATTTCAAAGAAAATTTCAATCTTTGTCGTAAGAACATTGTTCTTAGCAGGAAAACAAGGTAGAATCCATATAACCATAACCATTGTCCAGATTTCGCGTTTAATTAGCGAAGTAGCGAATTTAATTAGCAATATGAACGTTCTCCAAAGCGATGCGGGCATTTAGCAAGTAATTTCACGAAAACTCTATTGTTTGGTAAGTCGAGGGAACAGTTTGAAACCGAACCGGCCGATGATCGATGTTGATCGCCCATGCAATTAATGAGATTCACCGATCACTGTGTGTGTTCCATTAATTGCGACATCGGCGAAATATGGTCAGTTCACTTTGAGAACGTTGTCAGAAATGTCGGTATCAGAGAGAATATTCGTGATTCCCCCATTAACAGGAAATGGATGGATGGAGTTACGCGCATAATTGCATCACGCCACGGAGCAAGTATGAATTGTCGTGGCGTGACGAGAAATTGATACAAGTGCTGTAAAAAAATTGTGAGTTCGAAACTTCTTCTGAAAATTTGACAGGTTAGTAGCAATCTTTATTATCGACGAGATTGCGGATGTTTATGGAAAAATTCGAAGAATGATAAAAATTATATTTTCCACAAATATTTTGCAGTTTTTCGATATGAAAAATGTTGAAGATTAATGTAATAAAAAGGGATAGGTTGATAAAATTTATAGCAAAAATATCGATTGTTACGAATAATCAGAATATTTATAAGAGTTTAAAATTTTATTGTTGTTCCGAATTTAAAATTAGGGAAAATCTATTATATTATGTTTCATTTTTAATAAATAAATGGGACGGAAATATATTTATAATTCTAGAGTTTTTAACCTTTATAAATCTGACGTAAATATTTACGATAAAAGTCAATTTTTCGAGCGCATTGAATGCTAATGCAATCACAATTTTTTATCGTTATCGTAAACGTGAAAAATTGTAAAATCTAATTTTTCATACAACAAGACAATTTCAGATATTTTTATTCTTGCGCGAGCACAATATCATAATAATTTAGAAGAGAAATCGATGAACAATGAAACATTGTGCTTCACTATCGCGTTATCGACGAAAGTATTTACAAGAATCGGCACTTAGCACGTCGAGGAAATATCTTTTTCTCTTCGATTTCATACATAGTCGTGTCGAAGATAAATTTATTATCCTTGAAGTAGCATATAAAAAAAAAAATTTTATTTCCACCGCCATAAAACGTGGGAAGAAAATAGGATTCGCCGATAAAATATACTAGAATTTTACCAGTGTGTTCATAAGCATTTATACGTTACACGATCGCCATTATTACTTTCTACGATGATTGACGTCCATCGCGCCATTTCTAGACAGCGTTTCGTGCCTCAGGTTTAATTGATCGCCAAGATACGACCCTTAAAGTCTTCCTCTTCGACGATCAAATTGGAAATCGAATTGTACATTTGATGTATAAAAAAATACGTGATATATAAAAAAACACATAAAAGAAAAATGCAAAGAAGAATTATCCTTCGATTAGAATTTTGTTAATTAAAGTTTTCCTCCTCGTGTTTCCTACTCCATTTCGATATTGAACTTTTACATACAAATTTCGTAATAGAGATAAATATAAAAAAATCGCCATATTTTGATTAAAGTTTGGAATTTTCTTGCAACATCGCTGTAACATTGGAAACAATTGCGAATGGAATGAACGAAGATCTCGAGGAGATGGAACCAGTTTCGAGGACGTGGAGCTCGGTACCCACAGGCTATTTCTGAGTCAGAGAATCTGTTTACGACCATCATGGATCCATAAAACGTAGTTGGAAATAACGAAAGGCCGTGAAACGTTGGACTTCATGAACTAAACATATTGATATTGCCCTATCGGATTAGATGCCATCCACGTTATCTTGTTAAGGATATCCTGTTATAATTGGATCAGTTATTAATCATCTCTCATAATACGTATGAGGATGTGTCAAAACGTACGATATACCTAAATAATCAAAGGATGAGTAGTAACAATAATCTTCTCAAGTTTGAGAAAAATTTTCAAGCTACAAATATAAATTTGTAGAAAATCGTAATAAAATCGTAGTAGAAATTTGTATTGAAATCGAGTATATAAAATTATCTCAATCACGCATGACGTTCAATTATTGCTAGAATTTGTAGCAGTAGATTAGCCTTAGATTCTGCAATGTGTAATCTGTTGTACGTAATCTGCGTGACGTAGCTAAAACTTGTCTTATGCAACTTGTTTGCTGTAAATCATTCTCAAATTGTGCAAAGAGAAGAATCAAGAGTAGAATCTTGTTCTATTATTTTTATAATTATTTTCTTAGTCAAGATTGATTTAAAGAGGCTATGAGGGTACAGTTAATAAATATTGATAGTAATAAAATTTATTAAAAGATTTTATCTTCTCTGAGTTTACATTTCTGAGATTTGGAATTTGATACAGTTGTAGAACTCTATGATCTTTAAATAACAAGATTTAGAAAAAAATAAGTAAGTGAAGAGAATAAAGGAATCACGGTGTTCCACTATTTTTAAGTAGATCGTAAAATCTGTTACAAAGGATAAAAATAGACAGAACTGTTGAATTTTATGATATTTGGAACGTAAGATTTGTTAAAAAATTCTAGGAATACCTGCATTCTATTTGACTTTTAAATTATATTTTTTTATCAGAATTATATTTTTTTTACCAGAAGACTATGTGAAAAAGTGTGAACTTTTTATATGGATCGTACAACCTGAATTTATATATTATTCTAGATATGATTTTGAAAATCAGAAATTCGAAGAAAAAAAATTATTAACATTAAAGAAATTTTTGCAATTTTTTTTTTTATTATGATAGATACGATATGATAGAACACGAAAATCTTTGTATGCACTGTATTCTACTTATAAAATTGTTTTTCTCCGGATATTAAAGAAGAAGTAGATAGATAAATCTGAAGATAGAATTTTACTTTTATCGATTTTCGTATCGCAATCTTGAATTTGCAATTTTTACGGAGGAAATAAAATACGGATAAAATGATTTCAATATTTCAGATTAGATTGAATTCTCAATTTTGTTCAATTTTATTTTTGCCATTTTAGATTTTCAAAAAAAAATTTTTCATTTCGTTAAAGCGAAATGAAAATTTTCTGATATTTCACGGAAAATAAATAAAATTAAATTATAATAAATTTTTAAGTTAAATTTCAGCTAAATTTTAATATATAGTAAATTATTTTTATTATTTCAAAATTAAATTTAATTGTAGATATTGCAGTTATAAACGTATTACAAACCACACCATTCGATTGATGTAACATTCGAGATGAATGTACATATCCACATATTTATTCACGATGAGTTGCTTTATAAATTATTCATTTTTTAGCTAACAATATTTGAAAAGGATATATATGAATATGTATATCATCGAATATTTTTAAATTCGAAGATGAAACACGACGATATAGATAGAGTTTAAAAATTTAAATAAATTTTATAAATATATTAAATTTAAATAAAATATTTTTGCAGCAACAAGAAATTAACTTATGAAATTATTAATAATGGAAAAATATATTTTCCATAATTATAACAAATATATTTCATGAGATTCATATTTATTTGAAAAATTTAAAATACGAATAATTAATAAGCTTTTTATATAAATAAATATTTTCGTTTTCTCATTAATATTGATACGATAAAGGAATGAATTGGTATTGATTCGATAAAGTTAAGAAGAAAATTCGATTTCACCAAGGAGAAAAATTTTAACGAAATTATCAAAATATTATCTCCTTTGTCTTAAACTTACACCAACGATTTGAACAATTTTACGAGTTAAATCGTCGATATCCTTTTAACATAATAATTTCATTTATTATAAAACCAATTATAAAATCAAATCAAAGAATTAAGCGAAAAAATAGTATATTTTTTCAAGTAGAAAAATGTTATTTGACTCGTAAGCTTGAAGCTTTTCAATGTTAGTTTGCATTGGAACGTAAGATGAAATATTTCAGTGATGTCTCGTAAAAGGAAACTCGTTGAAGGAAGTAAAGAACTTGTACGTATCTCCTCGTAAACCGCCTTCTCTCTTAGGAATCCTTTTCGCTTCCGGTTCCCTCGAGTTACCACTAGAAATCTGACAAGACCTTTCTCACTTTAATAACTGGTTCTTCTACTTTTTCAACAAGTAAAATATAATTATATAAAATATAATATTGGAAATTAATATTAAAAATTCATCAAAATACATTCGATTTCTTTTTAATCGAATTAATTATAAATAATTTTTTTTCATGATTTGTAAATTTTCGAGATCAATTGAATTCGAATTTCAATATTAGAAATTATACAAAAATTCGTTTATTTAAAATTTTTTAATTCCATTTTCCTTTTCATATTAAACCTTCTTCCAATTTGGACATCGATATTGACGATTTTCTAAATACCTAGATCGATAAGTACATTTAGATGAAAATATTTCTTTCTAATACAATAACGACGAATAAAATTTTGCATGCAAAGCCACGATATTTCTGGATAAACCAATTCCTGGATTCTAGGCGGTTCGCGTTGAATACGGAATCAAAACTTTTCCAGAGTGAATATATCAGGAAAATTCACTTTCGACCGTACTTGCTTAATTTTTCCCATTCATTGTGCGCGTTCCTCATTTTTCAACGCTCCTCCTCTTCCTAGTCAATTCCGTATCGGTCTCGATACACCGATAATTAGGACGATAATCGCGCACGAGTTGAAAATTCCAATGAAAATCGGGCGAGAAATATTCGCGATGAATATTTTAACGCCTTTCGCACCTCTCTGGAATTTCGATTTAACGTAAAATAAAGATTCGAAGCTCGTCGAAGCGAAAAGATAGCCTCGTCGATTTATCTTTGTTCCATCTGGTATTTGATTGGTTGACGTGGCTCACATTGTAATTTTTATCGTGATTTCAAGTCCCAAATGAACGTCAAATAGTCGAAATGTAGCGCGAATTTATCGGCACACCTGTGTCGCCATTCTTCACGTTCATGTTTTCATGTTCGTGTCATTCTCAATGAACTGAATTGATGCGATTCGACACATATATCTGTATTTTACAATCGATTCTTTTGATTTTTTTTTTTAAATATAGATAATTGAGGTTTGATATCGATAATTAATTTTAGATAATTGTTCAAATAATTATTTATACAATTTGTTTTGAAGAATTAAATTTTTCGTTCAAGTATTCAAAATATAAAAACTTTCAATAATTTTTAAATATAAATTAATCGTTATTGTGAAATTAATATTTCAGTTGCAATTCATCATTTTATCATTTACTTTTCAAAAAGTAAAAAATTATTTGGAGTCAATTAAGTTTAATTTTTTCAATTGGCAAATCGATTAAATAATTATTTAACTTAGCAGTGAGTTAATTGATTCAACTGAAAGTGAATAATAATGAGATTCTTCAACTCAATATAACTCATTTTCAGAGAATATAATTTATGGAGCAGGTGATATATTTCATCTTGAAGATCAGAACAAAAATTATTAAATAAACGATGATAAAATATACTTTATCAACTATTATTTATATTGGAATACTTGCATTAGAAGAAATTTTTCAGAAATATTTTTTTAGATGGATGAAAATATACATTTTAGGAAAAATTTGGTGTTTTCCCTTTTGAAAAAAAAGTTGAAGAGAGGAAAATTGATTCTGTCAACAGGGATAAGTTTCTCTCTGGCACATTTTCGGATAAATTTAGAAAGTTTTTTTGACAGAAACGTACACATTTCATGTCTGTGGTGTTTTTTTAATTGAATTGCCACTTTGATTTTCAATCTTTTCGAGCATTTCATCCTATTCAATCTCGACCAAGCTTCTTAATTTTAAAAAATCATCCCAATTCTCTTTCAACAATGAATTGTCACCGATTGAATGCAATATACTTGTTAATTGTAATAAATTGTTAAAATATTCAAAGTAAAATATGAAGATGATACGAGATAACATTAATTTTCAAGAAATATTCTTATTCTCAAATAACTTTTACACCGTCCAAATTTCTTATTTGGGAGAAGATTTGATCTTTTTTTCAATTTTTATCTCATTTAAAAGACCGATGAAATTTTTCACGAATTTTAATTTTTGCGGATTCGGCCACTAAAGATTGGAGCATTCCAATTCCAGAAGGGAGGTGAGGTTTTTAATTACGACTGCGAGAATATGAGTAAAGTTTTTCGCTGGAAACTTAGTGGATTCAAGCGAAAAACAAAAGCATTTAAAATCCTCGAGAAAGGAGGGAAAGTATTGCTATTAAATTTACGACATGATTAAACGGTATGTGTAGCAGTCTTGGTGTCGTTTCCTGATACAATCGATGGCAAGTCCAAAGCAGAAACTTGCATCTTGAGTAAAAGTCGGCTTACGACCGACTTAAAGCTTTTTTATCCGATCTGGGATTTCAAATGTAATTGAAATACTTTACTTATCGACTTCCTATAAATCTACTGAATATCTCGTTTTATTAAATTTAAACATTATTTAACTACGCCATTTGTTCTAGAATTATTTTATCATGATGTTGACTCGTGTCAAGGGAGGATCCTTAATAGGAAGGATAAAAATTTTAACAATATAAAAACGATTATCTGTATTTTTCTTAAGGAAGAAAGGAAACGAAGAAAGATAATTTTCATCTTTTTTGAAATAGTTAAGAAATTGCAGGAAAGTATGATCGGAAATATACAATATTTTTTTCGAATTTTGGTTTTGAAATTTTTATTGTGCGAGTGAAATATCTAAAACGATATCAAATTTAACGTAAATAAAAATTAATCAATCGAGCGAATGATGGAACATTTGTTATTTGTATATCACATGCCATCAAATATTATTCAATATTCAAATAATGTAATTAATCATGCCATTCTCATACTTGAATGCAAGAGATAAAGGGGGATATGATTCATCTAATGTAATTTGATAATTAATCAGATTGAATGGCAATAGAACAATGTTATCGACAATGTAATAAATATCTTTGGGATATTGGAATGAGATCGTGTAGAGAAAAGATTCGATGAAAAAAAGCAAGCGAAATAAAAAATTATTTTTTAAATACAATAATCATATATCACTTTCGTCATAAATTATAAAATAAGAGCAAGTTTATTACGATAGAGGTGTCTCACTGCTCTGTAGATTTCTCCCTTCATCCAGTATAAATTTAAATTGTTTATAATTCAATCAAACATCAACCATTTCGTGTTTATTTTGGCTTCTAAAATCGACTCTTCAAAGATGTTCCACGAATATTCTGCACGTCAAAAATACTATAATATGAATTTACAATTTGTCATCTGTTACAATGATATCTCCGCAATTTAAATTTCCATAATTCTTTAAAAATATCTCTATCAAATTTTGTTCTTTGTCCATCTGCAAAAAAATTCTCGAGAACTTTACTTTCGAATTTTATTCTCTTTAATGCGAAAAATATTTTCAACAGATTCCTTTTCGAACATATTTGCAACAAAAAATATTACGTAAATTATCAAACTATCAAACTCTTTAATAGATCTATTATTTATTGTCGAAAATTTTGTTTGTTTCCTTGAAATTATCAAAGTTTGGTCCAACAAATTTTGACCATCAACATGATAGGGATAATTTTCGATAGCTAGGAAGAATGAAAGTAGTCGAAGGAATTTGTGGAATTTATTTTATAAAACTGAAAGGTATAGAAATGCGAGTGTCGGATAACTGAAATGTTTCTGGATAAAAATGTGGTTGAAGGATGAAATGACGAGGCTTACATTGCTTTAAATGGAATTTCATTGCGGGTTAGACGGATGACATTTTTGACGAAAGACAGATGGGTAAAAAACACGATTGCGATCGAGTTCGAGAACAATCTTCTTAATGGATATTTCGTACGTCTCACCGGAAGCAAAGTAATTGTCTAACTTTATCGAATGAAAGGAAAAAGAAGAAAAAAAAAAGAGAAAATTAATGTATCGATTCGCTTTTAATGTCTCTGGTTAAAGTGGTTTTCTTTGATCTCACTCATTAACCTAATTAAACACGATTAGATTTTAAAAGTTTCACCTTTTTTTATTTAATTGATTGGCTATTGAGGATATTTTATAAATTTTCTCTCAGATCGTTATTGTAATTATTTGTATATTTTGAAGTTTTATTTTTGTCTCTTAAAAAAAATTTGAAAGAGAATATAAAAATATATATATTTTTAATCATATTTAATTCTTTAAAACTGCTTCTACATCTACTGCTTTGATTTTATTTAAATTAAAATAACTTTTTAGAGATCAAAATAAATGAATGAATGTTAAATATTTCAATTTAGATTCAACATTTTTTACTTCCTTAATGTTTCTTTTATTACATTTCAAATTAATAAAATTTTAATATATCATTACTAAGCCAATCATAAATGCATGACAAAACTCGATATCAATTGTAAAAAAAAAAAAAGAAACTCAGAAGAAACTTTTTAAACAAGTATAATAATACGTATTGATCACGTTTTCTCATTATTCAACATCTTACATCATTATACTCCAATCCACTCGTGAAGGAGCTCAAGGTAACTTCAAAGAAAAAAAGAAAAAAAATGATATCTGATCTTTTTACCATAATCCATCATGAGACGATGAAGTGACGTCCTAACATCTAAAGGATTCCAAATATTCTATAGATTTTCTTTCGTTCATTTTTGTCCTTTTTTTTTTTTTTTTTTGCTATCGACACTTTCCTCGGTTGAATGAATACCATCCTCGTCGAGGTTCGTTAATGATCATCCTTGTCCACAAGATCTGTGCTTTTTAGGTCGTGGTCACGAATGTAAAAAAGAAAAAAAAAAAAAAAGAATTGATACACGATATACTGCACGAAATATCTTTAATCTTGTAATTATAAATTGTAAATAATCAACACGATACCGAATCAATAATTAATCGATTCGAGAATCTTAAAAAGTTTGATTAATTTTTAATTTTCGTGTAATATAATTATACTTGTTTGGAGATAATTTTAATATTTAATTATTAAAAATTCTCTCGTTGAGATACATGTTATGAAAAATATGTTATGTTAAAGAGATTAAAGAAAAAAATAGAAATAGTGAAAGGGATGAAGAAAACAGAGCTCGGTCAGAGTGTTAAAGTAGCAATTATGCGCAATTGTATGTTCCTTCAACAAGGATGAATGTTTCTAAGCCGTAAGGGTTGGAAAGTGCACAAAAGATCGTAGATAGAAGGTCGATTTAAGAGCGAAAGTTTTAGAATACCAGGTACTTAAGCCACTTACGAGGCTTAGAGCGAATTAATTTTGTCGCTTCTCATGCTGAATGGAGAATCTGTTCTACTTGCACAAAATGTTCTACTATCACAAAATGCATAATACATGGAATATATATTACACGTATCATCATAGTCTAACACGTTAACATTTCATCATTATCCTGGAATACAAAATTGGAAGATTTTGAAATTAAGCCTCAGTAATTTAATTTATTATAATAATATAAGAAAAAATTATAGTTTTGAAATAAATTTCGTTGAAACAAGCACTTTTTGTGATGTGAAAAATAGAAATTATAAATTACAAAGGAATGATATAAATTTCAAAAGACAGAAAAGAAAGTTGAAATTTTTTTTTATTTAAAGAAAAAATGAAGATTCTTCCTTTTTGTAACAGCATTGATAATTTCTTTGTTCATTTACATCAATGGTTAATGTCTCGATATTACATCAAAAACCTGTTTCTGCTTGCTCATCGAAGATTCATATTAATTTTAAAATTGATTCAACAATCGATCATTCTGACATCTAAGATAAATCCCGATATAAGCTATAAAGAAAATAAGTTCTGATTTTGAATAATCTGAAAATATTCATTCTCATTGTTTAAAAATATGTAAATTTTCATAGAAATTTGTCACATAAATAAATCAATGATATAAATTCTTTCTTTGATTGCTTGATTTCTTTGATTTGTTAAAGGACACTGAAATTAAAGAAAATATGTAATATAAATAAACTAATTGAAGGAAAAGGGATTAAACAAAGGAAGATTATAAATTGAAAATTCAATAGTTTCATGACTCTTTGAGAGATCAGAGTGAAAGAAAGTTGAAATCTGAAGTTCAATGCCTTTGAATCTAGAATAAGAATACTATTCAAAGAATAGTTGGATATTTATCTTGACTTTGAAATACAGAATCGTATTGAAGTTCGAATCTCTTTAATCTACATTCTTTTCTTCTCTCTAAGAACACGTTTTAAAATAAAACATATTTCGAAAGTTGGTCTCGAGAATATTTTTATCTCTAAATGGACAATCACTTTCACAATATTCAGTTACTTCATATTGAATGTAGAAGAGAAATACTGTCAAGATTAATCTTTAAGAATTATTTCTTCCCACTAGTTCTCATCTCAATATGCATTATCAAAAAATAATTTATATATACTTATCCATATAAAAAGAAGTAAAATTAAAAGAGATATTCCCTTATTTCTTATCTTCTACTTTCGTTGAAATCCATTTTCTGTCTCGATAAATTCTCAGTAATAAAGTTATACAAGTTTTGGGCGAATAGATGGAAATTATAAACCGGAAACGATTTCAGAAACGTATGTCGACATGGATTTTGTCCGAAGTGGAGTATCACGAAACCGAGTGTTTGGACAAGAAAATTTGCAACAGGTTATACGTGACATCTGTTGCTTCGATTCGATTACGTAGCTTTTGAAAAATTGGAACGTGCACAGATGTTAATGAGAAAATATCGGAAAAAGAATAATGGTTCTCTATAATTCTCTAAAATGGAATTGCACGAATGAAACGTTTGTATGTAATATATTTTATTTTTAATTTTCGGATGGATTATTTATGGATATATTATTTTTTTTAAATAAAAATTCATCAACGGAGATGAATTTTCGAGATTTTCGAATTTCAAAGTGTGCTAATTTCTTTTTTCAATTTAATATTTAGATTTTATATTGAAAAAATTTGTAAAAATTGAAAATGTATCAAACAACGAAGATTATCGTTTAAAAATCTTTTTTATATAAAAAAAAAGAAAAGGACAACAAATTGTTTAGCATTAAATAAACATGATACTTGAATAGTCTTGTATTAATATAAAAATTAGAGAGTTGAAGAAGGCGTTATTAATGATGCTCGTTTCATAAAAATTCAAACAAGAAGTTCGATCTTTCAACTTCTTTCATTTTCTTTCCTCTTCAAAAAGAGTGTTCGAAACTTACTTAAAAGAATAAAATCATTCAAGATTCTTATTATTTTATACAAATTGTTCTACTTATTTTATAAGATTACTCGATATCGGTTGGTTCATTTATTTCAAGACCATTATAAGAATGAAAACTATTCTCATTATTATTAATTAGATACAATATTAGACAGCTTATATTCGATTTCATAATTAAATTCGTTTATGGAAATTCCAAGCTATTCTTCTTATTTTCATTATCGTGTATCGTTTAAAGGCTTTTCGAAAATTAACTTTCTTATGCATTATTTTTAACTATTTATTCTAATTACTATCGCGAGTAAATACACGATGGAATATAGCGTACAGAAAATAAGAAATTCATCTGGAAAATTTCCGTGTAAAAGTTTTAATGTAAAATTAATATTAACATATTAATATTGAATTTAGGTCAACTTTTGAAAAGCTTGCTTACTGATTTTTAATAATTTTTTGAGAAACTTTTTTAACCCATAAATATATCCGGCTGTCAGTTTTAATTTTCGTTCGAATTGAAAATTTTTCGCACTGATTTTTTAATACAATTTTTATTAACATAAATACATTTTTAGAATAAAATGTAAAATGTAAAATATAAAATCATATATAACAAAGATCTCCAATTCAGAGATATTCAACAGAATCATGAAGTATTAAGGTATCTGCAATTAGATTGCTCTCATTTTTGACATCGAAAGCTATTAGAATTGTATTTTTTTTTATTTACACTTCAAAAAAGCAACTACAACGACCTTTGATTACTTTATTTTGACTCGGTTCCGCTCTCCCCTCCTTCAACGATTTCCGGTTATGATACACGCGCAACAAGAATTATCAGAATTGCAACAATCGGAGAATATATAGGAACATCCATCAAAGATGCATGCGTGAACTGTGGCGATTAGGTCGCGATTCGATCGATATTGTGGAAAACAGGATGTAGCCAACAGGGTGTTGTTCGGTCTGGTTTTGTAGTTACGCTAGAAAATCAGATGGAACCAGACTCGTGTCGTCTCTGAATATGCATATAGTGCTCATGTAAATGACGTTTGCGTGACACGTGAATACCTGTATTGATAACACGGCTGTGTTCGATTCCTGGCTGCGAAAACTGATCACGCGGAGTCGTGGAAAATTACAGAAAAGGGCAATTTTTCGTCGATCAACAAAAAACTCTTCTTCATTAGACGAGTGTGGATGAAGAATATATTTTTTTCGATTAAAATAATCTGTTGATAATCGTCTGATCGAGAAGCATACATTTTGAAAAAGTGTCGAAGAAAGAAGAGGAAGTATGGAATATAGCAGATCAAAAAAAAAAAAAAAAAGAAGGATTCAACGAAATGAAAAAAAGAAGGGAAATATATTAAATATATATTTATCGGGAAAGAATGAAAAATATCGCTTGCTTCGATTAAAAAGGAAAAATTGCCCGAGAATTCTGTCTGGAAATTACTTGGAGCGATCAAAGTATTTGGATTGTAATTAACGAGAGGATAGATTTCCAAGGAAGGTTAGGAATTCCACGGGAAATACGAGATTCCACTTATCCGACGATTTGCCAACATCCGATCCATACAGTCAATTTATATGTGTTCGACCACGATTTGAATCCCTCGAGGGACGTCTGACGCGGTTGTCGCTTGAAACGCATTAATATTTGCTAAGCGTCATTCCGGAGGATGGATGTACACGTTTGTTTAGATATGTATGTTTATACGCGTGTTTCAATCGAGAATGCGTTTCTCGATTGCAATCTTCGATGATGTTTCTTTTTGTTTGTTCATTGTATATATGAATAAAATTGGGGGTGAACAGTTTTTATGTAAGAGAATTTTAAGCAATTGGCTTAATAAATAATTAGCAATAATAATAATGGAAATAATGGAATGGAAGAATTTAAAAGTATATATAATTTTTTAAATATATAATAAAGAATTTTTATACGAATACGAATAAATGATTAGATAAGAAATCGAGATGACAAGAGGAATAAATGGCGAAGATACGCGATATGAAAGTTAAACAGAGTTTCGGTAAAACAAAGTTTATTTGATTATTTAATTGATCGGGAAAATGGAGCATTCGATATCCTATGCCGCCGTTTGAACTCTTTCGATTTTATCTACACGAACATTTTTATATTTTTATTCAAATCCAAATCTACTCGACTGGTATTTAAATATATCTCGAAAAAACAAGAGAGAAAGTAGAATTTTGTCAAGATTTATCAACATCGTTTTTTCCTACTTTTTATCATTCTATATTTTTATTATCTTTTGATGCAGCAAGTCCCAATGTTGTTATGCGAAATGGTGACGGGATAATTAATTACCGCACGCTCTCTCTTCGTTCCGTGCACCAATGACTTGCCGACATAATGACAAAATTGGAACACATGTGGCATGCAAGTGTGAATATAAAACTTGTACAACATTCAAGGGAAGTGCAATAGTTCTTTCCATCAATTTACACTCTACGATAATTTTTCTTACAAATTTTTTTTTTTACAGGTGGAAATTATCGTTTGGCAAAAATTAATTATATTCGATTTAATTAAATCGTTTCTCACCTCATCATCAGAATATCTATAATTTAACGAAAAATTTGTTCCAAGGCAAAGTTTTCCAATATTATATTTTCATTTTATGATCAATGAAATAAATTTTATTTTAAAACGGCGAATAAGTAAACGAATTATTTCACTATATATAATTAATTCACAAATTGAAACGGATCTTTCAATGATAATTTAAGCAGAAAGCGATCGCCGTTCATTAAGAATCTTCCTTCTCCGTTTCAAGTGATGCTCCTTTTGTTTCTTAAATACGAGTACACTTTAACATTTCCAGTTTATTCCCCCGCATAAAGGCCATAGAACGGAGTTTCTTAATTTGTTTAGAGTGTTATTTTCAAGGGAATGAAAGGAGAGTAAAATATAAAAAGATTAAATAAATAAGTCGAATCAAGTGAGATTGTACAATATTAAAATTATTTTGAAAGGATTGTAAAACACATAACGAGGATAAATCTTTCGTACAATTGAAACGTGATTTTTCCATATACTACCTCGCAATTCTTCTAATTTATAATCTGCATTAAATGCTAATATTTATTTATTTATTTATTAACAGACTTTGTTCCATAAATGTGATCGAATCACATTAAAATTGGATACGAAAAAAAAATGATTGCAGAAAAGGAAATAAGGATATCTCGGAGATTTAAATTATCAAAATTCACTTGGAAAATTTAATTCTCAACAACGTTCATTAACAAAAGCAGCCGATTCTGCTTGCAACTATTGCAACATGTAAATTACATATTCGAGCCACGATAAATTTCAAATGTCTGGCAAATTGAATTCAGCGAGAAATAGTTTTGGATGAAGCCGTTCTATCCTCAGAAATTATAGTTTCACGAATTGTTTATCCTTTTTCCCATCCGCATAAATTCGAAATGCAGAAAGCGATTGGAACACGATGCGGGAACGTTTGAAACTTGTTATTGAATTTTCATGATCGATCGTTTCGAAAGTTTCGACCATCGTGTACAGAAGACAGAAACGCGGTCTTGAGAATCCTCGAAACTGCTTGCAGCTTCGAGAACGGTGACCACACTGTTTCTATGGAGAAGCTTTTGTTGTAGACGAGATTGAAATCTGAATTAGACACGCGGTGAAATTTGACTGTAAAGTTTTTTAAATCTAAGACTATTAAATTATGTTTGTTTTTTTCGAGATGATGACTTGATCGAATATGGAAATGTTTGATTATTCTTCTTTTTTCAACGATATGAAAAATTGTTAATAGAAAAAATTATTTTTAGGAGAAAGTGTATGGTACTTATTTGTTTCTTGCGACGTGAAAAGTTTTTCATTATTATAAGAACGTTTTTTCTTACGAAGATTAATTTCTTTTAACAACAATTGTAACTGAATTTCAAAGAAATTATGGCCGACGAATTATTTGCTCAATCGTATATTGAATATTAAAAAATATCTGGAATAAAGAACGAGGGATGAAAATTATGAAAAGATTTTTCAGTTATTAAATATCGTTCGATGTTCTGCAACCATCCCATGAATTCGAGGGTTGATGCTCACTTTAAAAAGAGATCAAGATCCCATTAAGAATTCTTAAAGTATCGTTCAGGAATCGAGAAGAAGCGAACTATGGATATTGATTTTCAGTTACGGTACCTGTCTGATTTTGTCGATTGTTTCTTTTCTTTAATCTTTCCGTTTTATTTTTCTTTCTAGTCTCGATTCTTTGCACGCACGCCTCACATTCACTGGATATTTAAGTGACCTGCTTCAGGATTGCAAACGGTAAATTATTTTTCTTTTACTTTATTTATTAACTTTTCTCGCTCTCTGTAGAATTAATTTAACGTTGCTCGTTTTAATTTTTCCGTTATGAACAAAATGAAAATTCTCCGCTATTCTATTTACTACTAATATTTTCTTTCTTTTTCCAATTAAAAGACTAATTTTCATCAGTGAGCGCATTCTTTAACATTTTTTTAATAAAAATATTTTTTACGTAGTAATTTAACATATTTTTATCGTCACAACTGTTACATTCGTTTATCAAGAAATGTATATAGCTTCATTTTCTTTATTATCTGCATTAAAATCATTCAAAAAATTTCTGGAAGAGTTAAGAACTGTATATTTGAAATAATTTAAATATTTCTATTAAGATAATTAACAAAAAAAAAAATTAAGCATTTTGATTACAACATGCATAGATATTGACGTGATTTCTCTGCGGAATCGAGCTCAGTGGCGATACAGTAAAACGTTACTTATTGTTTCCTGTCCCGTCGTTCGAATGGACGCAATAACTCGCCTTCCAATGAAGTTATTACAAGCTTCTGTATCAATTGAAACGATCTCTATTCATAAATCGTAGACACTCCCGCGTTGGGAATCGTGCATCTATTTTTATTTTTCAACAATTTTCCAACACGCGAGATCTAATTATTTTCGCGCGTCCAAAGAGATGGTATTCTTTTAAAATATTTCCAGAGATGGGAATGGTCCTCGTTTCAAGGATCAGATAAAGAATAATAGAAACAAAATTCGTTCGACTATATATCGTTGTTAATTCGCGCGCGAGTTAACAAATGTCTATCGTGCATCTTTTTAATTAAAGTTCGTCAACGATAAATTTTGTTCTTTATTAACATCGATGGAGAAACTGGAGATTACAAAATTTAATTTTGCAAAACTTTCGAAGATCTTTGATTTTCTGCTTGATTTTGATCTAGATTTTTCATCCATCCTTTTATTATTTTATCATATCTATTATTAAAATCGAATGTGAAAATTGTATCAAGAATTTCTCTATAATTTGTATGATTTCTGAAAATCATAGTTACTTCACGCGTCTCTTCTCTTTATTTTTCAGATCAATTTACCGATATAGCTTACTAATGTATAGCCACCGAATCAAACGCTACATATTAAAAATCGTTAATACGTCAACCCTTCTATTGTATCAACCTTTCTATTGTGTTTCAAATCTATACGACCCAATTTTATTTTTAGAACAGTATATAACTTCTTGCATTCGTTATTACCGAAATCATACTTTTAAAACGTATATTTTCTTTTTTTAAATTTTATATTTGCACGATTATTTGCAAGAACGGAAATGAAAGTAGTGGAATGTGAAAACGAAAGGACAGGTGGATTATACAATTCAAAAATAATTAAATATCGACGAGCAACAATTGATCAATATAAAGTTTTACGAAAATGAGAAGAAAATAATAAAAGTTGTTAACTGTGATAATACTCGTGATAGGAGGGAATATTAATATCATTTTCTATATTTTCTCGCTGTATAAGTAATTATTTCATTGTTCTCGATTCACATTGTTCTCAATCTCCCCTCAAGGATAGATATTTTAAATCTTATAAAATTTGTTTCAGATGCCCGCGAACGCGACAGCAGGCAGCACACTTCCGGACGAGGAAATCCATCGTATTATAATGGAGAGGGAGCAAGAATGTTTGCAGCTGGAAGCAATGAATTCAACCCCGCCACCAGGTACGATTCGAATATGTTCTTGACATGTATAAATCTATCTGAGAATCTGAAATTTTTGTAATAATAAGTGCGCGAATATATATACGCATGAGACAAAACAACGAGATAATTAGATATTATAGTCAAATCACAATTTTTAAAATAAGTAAAGTGATATAAATTCATTCATCGTGAAATTTACTGGAAAAGATTTGCGGAAACTTGGTAACTCTGAATTATAATTTTAAATATATTTTTCTTTTCCTTTTTCTTCTTCGAAGATAATTTTTAATTGGTTTTAGGTGAAATAAAAGGACGTAATATTTTAATAATATTTTAAAATACTTATTAAAATGTGAAGGATTTTTTCCGTGAATTTAACGTTGCGAAACTAGTTTCAAAATTTTTTTGCAATTTGATTTATTAATTAAATACGTTTGAACGTTGACAGTGGTAATTAATATAATAATCGAGGAACTCCAAAATTTCATATTACTTTAAATATCGTTATAATGAAAGTGATTTCATTGAGAAGTGATTGAATGATTTCACGAGTGGACAGATCTGTCGATAATAATTTAATTAATGATAAAATTATGATATATAATGGTATCCAATGAAATGAATATTTATTGTATTGTAAATAATTTTCTAGTAATCTTAAATTTAAGAATTTCATATTTAATTTTTTTCCAATCACAACCAATCTGAAAATTTTACAAATATTTCTTTCTAAAATCAAAAAAAAAGAGAGAAAAAAATCTCAAATAAATATAATTTTAATGTTCACGACCAAAAAGTTAAAAATACAAGAAAAAATTAATCGAAATTTCAATTAATATATATTTATAAAACATTCGAATATTTTACTAATTACTATTTACATAAATAAATATATTTATATAAGTGTAAAAAAGTAAATAACATATAAAATCATATATAAAACGATACATACATTTATACACAATGTATATTCTTAGATACATATTTAAAAGGATTCACTTTATCTTTTTCGATTCTTCTTCTTCGGATTGATTTTTTTCGAAAGGACAAGATTTATGTTCGAATACAAAGTCCTTCGTTTTTCGTATCAAGAAAATGACAAGATAGAGAACTGTCACCACACTCAGAGCCATGAATCCATAAACGTCTAAAAGACTCTGTTGAAACATGTTGAGGTCTATGGCCGATGACTGTAGGATGTGTCCATGTCTCGCCACGTATTCTACCCAATAAACGGCAGTGTCAAGGGCGGTCATTGGTCTGTCCTTGAATAGTTCCGACAATTTTTGCATATTCGATCTGGAAATTTGTTAATCAATTAAATAATTAATCGAAAGATAACATGGAAATGAAAAAATCGAAATAGAGAGATAATTTTAAACGTTAAGTGTTTGTTTTTTTTTAATTTTTATTCAGAAGATAAGATAAATAGATATTCGTTTCGAAAAATCTTTTAATAATATAAGATAAGATCTGATGAGAAATCTGATTACAGAAAGTAAAAATTCTCAATATTCAAAATTCATTCTCTTATTTTCAATTCTGAATAATTACGAATAATAATGATCCCTTGAAAATTGTTTAAATCATTTCAATATGACAAAATATATAATTAAAGAACAATAAAATAATAATAAGAAAGGGATAGCAAGAAAGTAGAAACAAGGAGAACAAAAATGCAAACATCTGCAAAGTACATATTATGCAAAATAGGAAAATATGTATCATAAAGAGGAAAGTGGAAAAATGAGAAGTTGAAATTGAAGTAAGTGTCTTTAGCTACTTATAATAGAAAATATAAAGTTCGAACATCTTCGAATTCTTAATTGATATGAGTAAGAAAATTAGATTGCCAGTGTGTTTCTTTTACAATTATTTCTCGATTTCCTTGAATATTATAAATTTAAAAAAATAGAATTTTCATTAGAGAAATATACGTACTTGTATTTTTTATCGTCCAGAACACTTTTAAGTGCATTGTACAAGTTCTCTTCCGTGACATTATTGAACGAGCCAAGATTCACACCTACATTTTTCCTAGCCATGTTTTGAAGATTCAACTTTTGATCGCCGAAAAGTGGGATTCCAATCACTGGGATTCCGAAGTAGATCGCTTCTTGCGTTCCCATTAGTCCTCCATGCGTGATAAACGCTTTCAGATTTTTGTGTTCTGAAATTTAAAAGAGAATTAAGATTAGAAAAAAAAAAGTAGAATCTCGTGTTCTTCCATTTTCGAATTATGCAAATTAATAATTACAACAAAAAAGAACATATTTAATAATATTTAATGGATGCTTTTCAAAAAAGTTTATTAGACTCATTGTTGATTGATTGAGAAAATTATTCAATTACGTACTGAGAACGGATATTTGAGGGTACCAAGGTTGTATCATCACGTTCTCTGGCAGTCCAGGAAGTAGATCTTCCTTTTTCGCGACTTTCATCATTACTCGAACAGGCGCGATCCTCTTGAAAACTTTGTAGAATGTTTCCAGGAGGGATTTATGGAATGTCTCGATCCTCACCATCGAGCCGAACGTGAAATACACGCAACCGTGCGTACTTTCGTTCAACCATTTTTCCATTTCCTATCGGCACAATAAGAATAGAATTATTTTTAATAGAAATTAGTGTGAAGAATTTTTCTTCGCTTCTCGGATAGGAAAAAAAAAATATTACGACGAAGCGATTATGTATAGTCGCGTGTTTAAAATACATTAAACTTTTCTACAACTTCGAATGCATTACGGTAATTGCACGTTGCATCATAATCTCGGTCGATCATTTTAATAGCGCTTCAAGATTATTATTTTTTTCGACAAGCTACTCTATTCTTCCTCTAAGTTCCTCTGATAAAAAGTTACACTTTATACAAAATTATAGCCTAATATTATAATTACGTATCTTTCAAAATTTTTTTTAAGATTTTTCAACAATATTTTTCGCAATGATTTTCTTTAAATACAACTCTTTCGTCAAATCAAATCCTTTGCACATTTTTACAAATTTTAAGATATTTAAAAACTTAAAATTCTTCCATATATAATTTTCTTAATGGCTAATTATTATTTTCCTTGCATTCATTCCATCACTCAAAAAAATCTTCCATTTTTTTTTTCTTCTTCTTCTTCATTGTACAAACAACAGTTACATTAAAAATATTAAAAATATTTGAGTGAAGATAATCACCGGTGTCAAAGGATCTCCGTTCTCTTTGACGTGTAATCCTCCAACCTCGATGACTCCAGTAGTCTTAGTAGTGACACCTGTTACACTGTGATGAGAGTTGACAAGGATGAGCGCCAGATTTTTGTACAGTTCAGGTATCTCTATGTCTATATCCATATATTGTTTCACGTAAGTTTTTTGCTTGTTTACATAATAGTCAGTTTCCATCATGATCATGTTGGTTATGAAGGTATTCTGCAATCTTTCCCAGAAAGTCATCCGTTCCGTGAATGAAGTGAATAAACCGGGCGTGATGGCTAAATTTATCGGATTTCCCACTCTGTGGTTTATCCAATCTATGAAACTGGAAGTGATCATACCAACCACGGGTGCTTTTAGATAAGTGCCGAATACCAAATA
Organism: Apis cerana; assembly: GCF_029169275.1. Lineage (NCBI taxonomy): Eukaryota > Metazoa > Arthropoda > Insecta > Hymenoptera > Apidae > Apis > Apis cerana. The sequence goes on along the minus strand of NC_083862.1, from coordinate 10,122,955 downwards.
GCACGGTGACATGAACAACTGAAATAAAGAGAAAAATATATCAAATTATTTATCAATCTTTTATTAATCGAGATTTCTTCATTGATCAATGATTGATTAATTAGATTAAGAACGGATCGATAATTGGAAATTTTTCAAGATAAAAGAAATTTCGTGTTTAATTTTTTTCGTGTTTAAGTTTTCGACTTATTTTTCGGCTATTTTTTTTTCTTTTTAGAAATAAGATAAATACAAAGAAACAACTCTCTTCAATTTTGTTACGTGTTAAATGCTTATAATATAAGGAAAAACGTTTTATATTTTTTAAATTAAGGAGTTTGCATATTGCACTCAATTTCTTCAATCGCAAAAATAAATTTAAAAAAAAAAATAAGTAATTCAATTTTCAATTTCATAAGAAAAAAAAGTTAAATATATGATAATTAGAAATATAAAAATATAATGATTACATTGTTATATAATGTAAACAATATTTAATAATGTAAACAATATTTTCATTGACGTGTTATAATTTCATAATGATATATTATTACACTGTTGCATTTTATTCTTTTTACTTATGTTAATTAAAACCGATGATTCAAGAAAAATATGAATAAGATTGAATATTTTCTATATTACGTAGATAATTATGCGTATATGTAGTTAAATTATTTCAATGATAGTGAAAATTTATAATTAAATTAGAAATTAAATTAAAATAAAAGAATACAAAATTTTTTTTGTATACAAATATATAACAAATATCGAAACGAAAATTTTTGCAAAGAAAAATATTGCTTGGAGTCTCAAGAATCTCCTCTTAATCATGTTTTTAAAACGATAATTTGAATAAGTTTTAAATAAGTAAGAATATGAGAATGGCTCACAAGCTTTGAATAAAAGAAATTCATTGTTTCTTTGACAAACATTTCTGATATTACTTCTATCCCATTAAAATACTTTTTAATATTTGAAAAAGATGAAGAAAATTCATTTATAAATAAATTGTTTTACTTAAGAAATATAAGATAAAATTATGCAATCCTTACCTCCGTCGCGATAAGATCGTATGGTTCCTTAGGAGGATTTTTTATCAGTTCTTGAAAGTGAGGATGTTTCATTAGATCGCACAATTGATCACCCGTCATATAGCTCAACATTGCCAAATTCGCTTTTTCAAAGTTCGTTACATTATCCATGGTAATGTTATTCACCGCGATTTCTAACGATCCCTCCAATGAATATTGATTGTAATTCTTTGGTGGATTTTTCGTGGGGAAGTGAGTGTAAATGTCCACGTGATGACCACGTTCCGCCAATTTTATCATCAGCCGTTCCTCCATTATCCAGTGGCTTTTTCCGGTTATTGGAAATAGGGCAAGAATTCGCAAACCATCGCACCAACCACACGTTAATATCACCAGACAAATGGATAATAGCAATCTCATTGTGACGACGTTTCTTTTCAATTTAATCCTCCTTCTCTTCTTTAAATCAACTCCTATGATTCTGAGCTACGAGAATTGAGCTCAGTAATTCTTCTTTTTCTTCTTCAATCACCTTCGATGATTCTAAACTAAGAGAATCTGATTTTTATATAAATTTTAATTATGACATTAAATTTATATATATTTATATTTATATATGAATTCACTTAGAATCGTTGAAAAATTGAACATTGATTTGGAAAAGTGTTATCGGATCACTTGTTGATTCATGATTGATTCGATATTGAATGAGAGTTGATGCTCGGAAAATCGAGATGTCATTGTTATTATTTAATTGTGAACGCTAAGGTGGGAGTCAAAGTGGGGGTAATGCTGACGTTTCACTTTTTGATAAATGGAAAAACAGAATATACTCGTTAGAAAATTTTTTTTTCTCGTGTTTACACGAGATAATAACTAACGATGATGACTGGTGATTTTGGTAATAAAATTATATTTGACTTATTTTTCAAGAGGCAGACAAAAATTATAACAACGATAGAAATATATTTTTAAAAATAACAAAAAGAAATAAATCAAAGAACGAAAAAATATTTGAAAAATATTTATCGAAAAGATCACGAGAAATTAAAATTGAAATTTACATGCTAGATACATATATTTACATATTAGCGTTAGACTCTAAATTTTAGCATGAATCTTCAATATTCGTGATGTAATATCTCGTTAATCTTATTAATTTGATATACAAATGTCATTGTCACGAGTAACATGGATTCTATCACAAAACTTTATTAACATTTCATTTTTTTTAATTCATTATTGGGAATAATATCTGTATAAAATTTTAAAGAAAACAATTCTTTGATTAATTTTTATGATCGATTTCTTCCAATTTCTTTGTATATAAGTGAATATTACACTAACATATTATCGATTCGAGAAAACAATTTTATATGTATAAATGAAATAAAGAGGAAAATAAATTTAATTAAAAATAAGTAATAATAAGACACGTTTTTTAGTATGTTTATTGCAAAAAATATCGTAACTATATATAAACTATATATAATCATTTATGTTAAGACAAACAGATCGTTTTTAAAAACTTTTTAAAAAAGATTTAAAACACTAATAATATTGGGATTAAAAATTTCCTGTTTTAATTAAAATTAGAATCACTTCTTTTAATCACTCACAACAAAATCAAAAAAATAAAACTTTCACAAATACGCGAATTTTTTTCCAAATGAATTTCCAATATTAGAGAACACAAACGATAACATTTATGTTTGATCACATTTGTTTTTGTTTCAACGAAACAAATTATGTTGAATTAAAGTCAGAGTTGAATTTTCTCTTGCCTATACTTTCGAAAGCCAGAGACAGACTGATGCATTGAATCACATTATCCGTGAATTCTATTTATAAAACGATGTGATAATATATATGTATTTTAGATTCAAAATTATATATCTTGTTATTATTATTAATTTAAGTAGTATTATTGATTTTAAATATTATATATTGCGATAATAATTGATGATAATAATAATAATAATTACAAATATATTATAGATCATAGAACATATACAAATCAATCTTTTAAGATTTATGTAATTTGTAGATACGATAGTGAAATGAACATAGAAAAAATATTTTTTTAACTTAATAAAATTTGATTATCGTGTACTTTGATTATTATACATATATCAAAAATGTTCAAAGAGATAATGTAATAAATGAAAAAAAAAATGAAAGATTTTTAATAATGCAAAAATGTGAATTAAATAAATTTATAAATTAAAAGATAAAAAAAAATACGAGCTAAAATATAAAAATTCGAGAAAGAAATTAATTTTTGAGCAGATGTATAATGATTGAATAAATAAATTCATCGAGAATGAAGATTAAATTTTGTAATAAAGTAGAATTATTTTTAAAATAATGATAAATATATATTGTGATAATTTTTTGAATTCTGAAATAAGAAATGTGGATGTGAGAAAAGGAAGCGAATTTTACGCAAGATGAAGAACAGAAGGAATTCGAGACTCTTACAAACCGGTTTCTTTCGAAATTTAAAAGTCTTCTATCTTGAATTTGTTAATATATCATATTCTTTTCCTTATTACTTTAGCCAATCTCTGATTTTTAGTCTTTCCTTAATCTTTTGTATTTTAATTTCAGAAAGATTATTATATATTTTTTCTCTTCTATATTTTTTTCTTCTCTATTCTATCTTCATTTTTTTTATTTTATTTATTCTTATTTAATTCTCATTTAATTATTCTTTAATTCTATTATCTAATCATTTCTAAAATATAAAAAATTTTTAAAATATGAAACGTTAATACATTAAATCCTCCTATCTTGTAATTTTAAAATTTAAAAAAAAATTTTCTGAATTTATCAGAAAATATCTCATATAAGAAATATCGATTCTTTTATATTTTTTCTTTTGAATTTGATTTAAGAGATCATGATTCTACAAATTTATAAATATTAAATTCCGATAAATTGAGTTGAATAATGATAAGCAATCTTTAATTTTTTATTTGAATTTTTTTTTCACGTATCTTCATTATAAGAAACTTTGTACTTAGTAAGCATTTTTATACGAGATAAATTTTGTTTATGTATTTATTATGTATTTATTATATTTATTATGTTATGTAATCAAATTCAATTTATCCACGAAAAAGGAAAATTTTAATTAATCAAAAAAATAAGTAAATAAATAATTTTCCACTTCCATTCAAAGGAACCATACATTCTGATTCAAAGATTTTTCCATTGGTGGATTAACAAAATTGCACGTTGACATAGAAAAAAAAAATAGAATTTTAAAAATCATTCAATCATTCGATTCCAACCAAAAATTAAATTCCACTCGTCGTTACAATATTTTGATCAAAATCATAAAACAAGGAATCGAATTCAATTTTCTTAAATCCATTCATTCTAAAGATTTCCTTATCTTTCCACTTTATCCTTCGATTTTCGAATGTCTTGAAATCGCCTCTTTGTTTTTTTTCCCAATTCCATACACGAAACGGTGTCGATGTTTCTGCTCGATCGGCCAGGAATTTTGCTGGAAAAATAGCGTCACAAATCAGTGACTTTTTCCCGCGACCCATCCGAGGCATCCATCGATCCGATCGATGGATCCACGTCTTCGGGAAACGCGATTCGCGGGTTGATCGTGCGAGCCGGAAACCTCAATCTAAACGCGATTTGCGGTTTCACGGTTTGGAATTTATGGCGGCATACTGACTCTCCTCGTTGTCTCCTATGTTATTTGATTCACGAGCAGATCTCGCTTTTTGCGGAGAGAAACTTGGATGAAGAAGAAGAAGAGAGAGTATAAAAGTGTTGACCCGAATATTATTCTCCTTGGAACAAGAGAGATAGTTTAGAATCAATATCGGATATGAAATTAAGAGGAATTATTGCTTAATTTGATAAATTTGAATGACTGGATTATGGATCTGTATTAAAAGATAATTAGATTTTGGAATTGTGTTACATTGGGACGAAATTTTGGATATGTTGAATTATTTTATTATTTGATTTAATTGGAATTTTAAATTGTTTATAACGTAATAGTTAGTTATTTTTGCGTAATGGATTATTCGAGTGAACAGAAAAATGAATTGATTTATTAATTGGATCATGATTACAATAATTTGGATTATATTTTAATTACATTATTTAATTTTAATTTGTTTAGTTTATGTTTAATTAATATTATTATTCAAGACACGAAACACAAAGTGCAAACAAAAATGTAATAATTACGATAGAATTTCATTTCTTGTATTCATTAAATATTCTTTTTTCTATATTGATCGAATCCATGTCTGACGAATAAAATCGGTGAAATTTTATCATGGCTAAGATAAATTAAAAATAAGTATAAATTCAAGTATAAATTCATATTATCGCATTTTCTGAATTAATCGAATTATTTATCATTATCATTCAGTAATAAATAGCAATTAAATAAATATATATATATATATATATAACGGAGCATACATTTTTAATTAATTTTATAATGTAATTTATATTGCAAATTTTCAGAACCTATAAGTCTTATTTATTACAATATAATCGGCATATGTTAACTTAGTTAATCGAAAATTAAAGAAAGATAATGATAAGGATATCAATCTTCTTTTACAAATATCATAATATTAAATATATAAGCACAGAAATAACATTTATTACTTTTAAACTTTTAAGCTAATATTAAATCCCAAAATAAATATTGATAGTAGAGAAATTTAAAAAATTGAAATATAATTTTAAATTCTATTCTAATTCTAATCATTGATAAATCATTGATGAAAATTGTTAATATTTTATATTTCTATAACTTATCGAATTGTATATTCATGTCTTTTTATTTTATTATTTTTTTTCAGCATCAACAAAATATATAACATCTTTTTTTTTCTTCTATAATTATAATAATAAATATCTAATAATGCTGAACATGTATATATATCCTTTTTAAAATATCTTAGCTAAAAGATTCAAGAAAATTTTTTATATTTTTTTGAATTCTTATGACAATAAATAGAAAAGATAAATTAGAAAAGATAAAGATAATAAAAATATTGAATTAATTTTCTAATGTAATAAATACCATGATTATAAGAATTCTTCAATAGTGATTCCTTTAGATATATTATCAATTAATATTTAATAAAAATTATTATGTGATATTTCTCCAGTATAAATATACACACACACATAAATACAATTTTTCACATTTCTATTATTGATAACAGAAATTTGTTATCAATCGAAAATAAGTTTTAAATAAATGTATTTAATTGACATTAGATATTAAGTTATGATATGATTAAAAATAATAACTTATGAATATAACATGTAGTATTATTAATATAATAAATATCTAATTTTAATTTCAATGAAGATGCTTGAGAAATTCAATGAAAATTTTGAAATAATAAAATATATATTTGATATTTTATTGTGTGCTTTAACATTTTTATTGGTTCATGATATGCAATAAATTTTAATGGATGGAAGTGAATAATGAATAGCAACACGTATTATAAAATTGTGTATTTTTAAAGTTAAATCATTGCCGTTAATTTTTCATGCTCTTCCATAGAATCGTGAAAAGTCAAAACATGTTTGACATGATGTCAGAGAGAAAAATCAATCGTATATTTCAATTAGATGTGAAAAAAATTTTAATTTTAAATTATTATGAATAAATATTCTCCAAATATTATTCTGTTAAATTATGGAATATATTTGAATTTTTCAGAAAACAATTCAGAAAAAATTATAATACATTTTATAAGATTGTAGATAATTTGTTTTATTAATTTTTAGTTATTTAATTTTTATTTATTTATAATAATTGCATAATAAACAAAAAAATACGTAATCTTGAAACTATTATGTTAAAGCTATCAAAGTATCCTATTATTTTTCACGATTTTTTAATACAATCGCGTCACGAAATTAAAAATTATTTTAATCATTATGCCACTATTTAATTTTTAATTTTAATAATTCTTAATAATAAAATATTCATCTAGTTTAAATTTAAAAATCTTTCGAAGGGACAAGAAGAATCATAAGATAAATAATTAAAATTATAAATTTAAAGCAGAAACAAAGAATTTCAATAATTTAATAATTCTAAGAATCTTAAGATATTTTTTTCTTTTGTGGCACGATGAAATTCGAATTCACTAAACGATATATGAATTGTAATCCTAACGTCAGAAAATAAAGTACTACTAACGCTGCTATCAGGAGGAATCCGCAAACGTCTAATAATTCTATTTGCCACCACGTTAAATCCATTGCAGGTGATCTGAGCACAGTTGATCCATATTTGATAATATATTCGATCCAATAGATTGCAGTATCCGCAGAACTCATCGGTCGATCTAAAAACTTCTTCGAAAGTTCTTTTATCGCTTTTCTGAAAGACAAACATGAGATAAATTGAGATAATAACATTTCACAATTGTGAATAATGAACTCGGTTTATTTTTCATGTTACATAATATCTTATTTTTCTTATCAAAGAATAAAATAATAAGATATACCAAAATAAAAATGTTATTCCATAGTTTTGGTCTTGTGAATCTTTTTATGATTTTTATGAATGATGACTTTGTCGTTTATGATAATTTAGGATTTTTATTTATCAAATATATTTCAATTTATCGTGAATTTCAAACGTGTATATTAAAATATATTTTAATTGCAATTTTTTAATTTATATGTTGTAAAAGATAACGATGAAATAAATATTTAACAAAATTTTGAAATATTCTTTAAATAAAATGATGTAAGTGAGTGAGGATGATGTAATTTCGTTAATGTGACATTAAGCGAAGATTCTTCTCCTCCAAAAATTATGAAACGAATAATTATATCGAATAGTGAAAATCAATTAATAATGTTCGATCGAAAATAACTTTAAAAAATAAATAAACATACGTACTTGTATTTAGGATTATTTAAAATTTCATTCAAGGCGTGATCCATTTCTTCTTGAGTTAGACTAATAAGTTTTAATTTTATTGCGATGTTCAATCGAACGTAGTTATTAATATTTATAAATTGATCGGCAAACAAAGGTATACCGATCATTGGGACTCCGTAATGAATAGCTTCTTGGCTTCCCATAAGACCTCCATGCGTGATGAATGCTTTTATATTCGGATGCTCTGCAAAAATAGAATCGATTCCATTTTATTTCATTAATTAAACTGGAAATTAATGGAATAAAAACTTTCTATGGATATTTATTTTTCAAAATCAATTATATCATTACTCAAAATATTAAACTTAAAAGCAATTTTGGACAAAAAACGCAACAGATCTTTAATTCGACTTAATAGAAAATAAAAATTCAATATTTAAAGTATTTCGAACCATTAATGGTTAAACCATAATCCAAATTTTATTTCTTCGGGATTCTGTTCCAATCATTCGTGTGCAATTTATTCACAGACAATAAACTTACTGAGAACTTTGACTTGCGGTATCCACGGTAAAATATAGACATTTTCCGGCAAACCAGGCGGAAGTTTGTCCGATTTTGCTATTTTCATCAACACACGAACAGGCGCTATTTTCCTCATAGAATTATAAAAGATTTGAAGGGTTTCGATCGGGAATGATTCGATCATCACCATCGAGCCGAACGAGAAATAGATAAATCCGTGTTCGCTCTCGTTCATCCATTTTTCCAGACTCTATAATCAATTTTTTAAAACATTTTCTCGTATCGTCTATTATTTTATTTAAAAAAAAGAATAGCTTGAATTAATCCAAATTTGTAAAGAACGTAAAAAATCTTTTTATAATAGACAAAGCACCATGCTGTCTGTCACGGAAAAATGAATGGATAGAAGGAAAGAAATACTTACAGGTGGTAATAATATTGTTTCGTCATCGTGTACGTGCAATCCTCCGACTTCGATGAGTGCCGGATTCAAGTTTTTGATACCGTTTGTCGATATATGCGAATTCACTAAGATTATCGACATATTCCTCTCCACATCTCTGATATCTGGCGCATCGGGTTTAACGTATTTCCTCATAATTTCCGTTTGCTTAACCGTCACCTTGTTGAACGTCCATATCAAGTAAAGATTGTCCAAAAAATTGTACATCCTCTGCCAGAAATTCATATTCTGGGTATAGAAAAGCAAATTGTGCGGCACGTATGCAAGATTGTGAGGGCACGCGATGTAATCGTAGGACCATGGATAGAGCACAGAGCTGCTCACTCCTATCATCGGTACTTTCAGAATGTCGGCTATTATACCGAAACAGTGTGCACCGAATATCTGAAACGAGAACGATTTTCCAGAGATACCATCTCTAAATTTTTCTACGATTCTGTTTCTAAACAGAGGGAAGAGAGAATGAATACAAGAGATAGTTTGTAGTAATAAATAAGAAAAAAAAAAAGGTACAATTTATGATAAAATTGTATTTTTGAAATTTGTATTTAAAATATACTTTTTATATTTTGATTCTAGAAGAACAAATCAAAAGTTGGTGTGCACAAAAATGTGGATGAGTTGTAATTAATTTTGCGTTGGATGAACTGAGATGGCGATATGAACACAATTATTTATAATTTGTATAATAAACAAATCTTCTCGTCACATCTTTGCACACCACCTTTTGAACTAGTTTTAATTTCTAAAATCGATATTCTTCGAATATCCCACGAATGTTTTAACACTCTTATTTCAAAAATAAGGAATATTCGTATTCGGATCAGTATAACAGCATCATTATTTTTCCCGATTTGTAATAAAGAATTATATATTCTTTAGCAACAATCGCAAATAGTCAACTCATTGTACTTTTTTTTTCTTTTGTGTCATCTTATAATTCATACCTCCAAGATGATCGCGTCGTAAGGCGGGTTTTTAGGCGGATTGTGTATTAACTCCTGTATCTTCGGATGTTTCAAAAATTCGCAAATCATATTTCCTGCCATATGTCCCACAACAAATGTAGCTGATACACTGAACATGTTTTGTATCTCGTGAAAAGTTAAATTGTTTATCCATGACGAAGATACGGGGAGCACAACAAGATCTGTATAATTCGGATACGGTTTCTTCAAGGGGAACGTGGAGATCACGTCAACTTGATGGCCCTTTTTGGCCAGAATCTTCATCAGCCGTTCGAACATCATGAAATGGCTCTTTCCGTGGAAAGGAAACACTCCTAATATCCGGTATCCGTAACATGCCGATAGTATCGCGCAAAGAAATATTATTGACAATAATTTCATAGTCACTTTGAGTAATTGTTTTATTTTAAAATTATTATTATTGATGAAAGATTAAAACGTAAGTCAACGACGAAATAAATTATTTCATTTATTTATTTATTTATTTTAAATTTCAATTTCAAATCGACAATATACGATGAGAATAACACACGTCTGTTTGAGTTATATATCACGAACGCATATATTGTTATTTTTTTTTTCACACAAATTCACGAGTTTTTTTTAACAAAAAAAAAAATCTCTTTATTGTCAACAAATATATTTCATATAGCTTCTTCCACTTGATATCCAATTTAATTTTTCTAGAAATGAAGAATTAGATAAGTATAAGAAAAGTGTAAGATGTTTATACAGTGTAACAAAGTTTTAAAAAATTGTACACTGACTGGAATCACTATTGAAGATGATTATGAAAATAACTATGAAAGAAGATTTAAAGAAATATAAAAAGAAATATAAAGAGATTTCTTATATTCATCAAACATGAATTTCAAAAATATTTCATAATATTAAATATCGTAATTGTGATAACACACCCACACTTATTGATAGCCTTTATTGATAACCTTTCTCCAAATAAAATATAAATTTATTTTTTCACATTTAAAATAATAATTTTGGCCAATAATTTATTATAATTTATTGCTTTGGAATTAACAAGAGATATTGCATGCACACGAGGTAAAATATTTCATAAGTTTGAATATCATTCAATCTAAGAATTAATACCGATTCTCAATTTTGGTAAGTAAATACAAAAGTTCCTTGTTCATATTAACGTATATTGTGCACTATTTTATCTATTATTTATCTATTATCGATTACAAAACGTTAAATTGAATGATAAATTTTTGATAAATATTACTAAATAGAATTGAAATACTCGTTACTCTTCGTGAACATATTAAAAAAAAAATTTGAAAATATTATGGATATTTTTCTATACGAACGTTGTATACAAACCGACAGATTGTCGAATAATCTGTTTGGATTGAATAGTTGTGAGGAACTATGAAAGATACGAAATATTGCAATTTTGTCAATGTCAGGTCAATTATACACGTGGCAAATTATACATTTTCCATTATCATGCATTATACTTTCCAGTAAATTAGATGACTAGTATGAAATATAGTTTTATAAGTATATATTATTTCGATAATATATGATATAATGTTAAATAATGTATTTAAAGTTAAAAAAGTTTAGAAAAAAAAGAAGAATGCTTGAATTTAAGAAAAGTAAATGATTAAATTTCTTTTATACTCTTTTATACTCTTGAGAGATTGATCAATTAGAAATGAAAATAATATAAGGAATTTAATTTAATTTTTAATAAAAACTTAATACAATCAAAGATTATATATAATTTAATATTAAAATGTATTTTCATTTTTATTTCTTTTTAATTATTTGAATGCATATATGTGTATGTATACGAAGTAAATATTGTAAAAAGAAAGAAAAAACTAATACTTTAAATAAATTATCAAAATTATCATATAATAATATTTCCTTATATCGTTATATCATTGTATCGAAATATATATTATATAATTATATTATACTTTCTTATATTTTTTATTATTTTATTGGATATATAAATTTCTATTATTACAGCTCGTTTATCTTGTTGTTGATAAAATTCAATAAAACTATGAAAATTTTCAAAAATTCTTTCTAGTTTTCTACCATTTATTCATCGATACATATTTGAAATAATTATTTTATTTTATTTTACAATTTTCGAAGGAAACAACTGTTTGTCAACTTATAATTATTAATTTCATTTATATTTTTCATAATTTCTCTCAGTTCATTTTCCTTTTCGTTCGAATTCCGATTTTAAAGAAATGTCCAAATAAAATTTTCAAAAGTGTCACAAGAAAATAAATCGTTAGGATGAAACACGCGATTAAGAAGGTGAAAACATCGATCAGATATAATTTCCACCAGGGTAGATTCACCGCGTGCGATCTCAAACTTTGCGGCCCATTTCTTATCACATACTCGATCCAATAAATGGCGGTATCCATCGCGCTCATTGGCCGATCTTTGAACATTTTTGATATTTTCTTCGCGGATTCTCTGAAAAAAAAAAAAAAGAAAATTGTTTTTATCTACGATGTAGAATTGATAATTATATAATCATTAACGTATTATCGTGATATGTGTCACTGATAATAACGCATAATTTGTACAATGTACTGAACAAAAATTTATTTTTAATATTATTTAATATACATTATTATAATATTTGAATAATTTGTATATAGAACAATCTAAATAAAATATTATAATTATTTAATAATAATAATTTCAATACGTTTCTTATGAAGATATTCACTTGACTTATATTCTTTTATTTTTTTTTGTAAAGGAATTGTAATAATTTAATATTTTTTTTTTAGGAAAATGAATCTTTTTTAATATAATATTTTAATATTATTTAATATTTTTTATATATCATATTTATTATTATTGCGTTATGTATTACGTGATATATAATTACATATAATTAGTGTTATTTATATTAACTTTTAACATTAACTTTCTTGATTTCATAATAATAAAACAGCAAATTATCTCAGAAAATAATATATTTATCTCGAGAAAAATTTATGGTTAAAAATTAGATAATAATTATTAGAGATAAATTATTATGCAAAATCATCATGATAAATTACAATTACGTGATAAGTATAATTTATTGAAGAATTAATCTTTTTTTGAAAAAATTGTAAATAAGAATGAAATTATTAAATCCAATATTATGATTCAGTAGTTATTCAGTAGTTATTCTGTAATTATTATGATGATAATCGAATACTCGAACATCACTATATTTATATAAACAATGATTTTTAATTTTCTATAAAATATCTAAATTATTTAGAATATTTTACCTATATTTAGGATCATGTAAAACAGCATCTAAAGCAGTATTTATGACATCCTCGTTGATGTTGTCGATATCTACTGCAACAGCCATATTCTTCTGGACCAAGGCATAGATATTCTTTTTTTGGTCAGAGAATACAGGTATTCCTATCATAGGGACTCCATAATAAATGGCTTCCTGAGTTCCTCCAAAGCCTCCATGCGTTATGAATACTCGCGTATTTTTATGTCCTGTGAGAAATAAGATCTTTTAATCCAATATGATCCATAAATTACGCCCTACTCTCTGTAACTTTCTTTGGATCTTGGTTGGTTTTACGATTCTCCTTATATTAAAAAAAATTTCCTTTGAAACTGCTTTTATTACTTCTCGTTAACTTCTTTTAATTATTCTTGAAGATATTCGTTAAAAAAATAGCAAAACTTTGAATTAATAAATTTTATAATATACGTTTACGTTTTCTTTTTTTTCTAAAAAAATATAAATATATGTGATTTACTTAAAACAGCAATCTGAGGGATCCAAGGGAACGTCATCGCGTTACTGGGTAGACCAGGAGGTAACTTGGTTGAATTGGCACATCTTATCAACACTTTTATTGGTGATATTTTCGCGAAAGATTGATAAAAGGTTAATATTATCTCTTTTGACATCTCTTCGATGGCCAATATGGAGCCCATTGAGAAATACACCAATCCATGATTTGCTGAATCCAACCATTTCTTCAATTCCTATGAAACGAGAAACTATTCCTTATCGTTTTCCTTTACTAGAGAGGTGATGGAATGATTGGTTTAAAAAAAAAAATTGATAAAATTTCAAAAAAAATTATAAAAGTACTTTGAGCAATATTTAAAAAAAAGAAAAAAAAATAAGACCTCTTTCTATGAGGAAAAATTCACGTAGAATAAGAACTTCAAAATTTTCAAAAAATGATTAGGAAAAAGCAAAAACTTTTCAAAATCTTACCGGATTTACTTTTTGATCGGATTCAACTATGTGTATTCCACCAACTTCTACGATAGCTGGCGTCACTGCTCTGATCCCGTGATAACTGTGATGTGAGTTCACTATAGCCAGGCTCACGTTTCTTTCCAATTCTCTGATATCTGGTAAATTCGGTAAACCTAGATATTTTCTCATTATATCGGTTTGATCGCTCGTGTAATAGTAAAATTTTTGCTCTTCCTTGTAATTAACGATGAAATTCCACAGACGATCGAGGAACGTATCCACTACAGGATAATCGTTATAGTGTCCCGAAAAGAAGCCATAATTCAATGGACTTCCCATAAAATTGTCGATATAGGGCATTTCCAGAAACGATATTGCAATGGCCACTGGCGCGTTCAACAAATGACCAAATCCCAAATAACACGGTGAGGCAAAATACTGAAAAAAAAAAAATATATATATGTATAATTCCTCAGAGTTTAAAATTATAGAAATCTTAATTAAAACGAAATGTTGATTATCATAATTTCTAAATTAATTGAAATTAATTTTATGTATAATTTTACGTTTTTTCTTGTTGAAAAATAATTTTCTATTTAAAAAAAATATATATTAAACGCTACCATTACCATTAAATAACCACGTTCTAATTAAATATCGTGCAATAGTTAAAAAATTATGCAACAATGCTTGGACAATGGATTCTATGTTATTCGTAAGTTATATCGATTTTTTGCATTACAAAAATTAATGATATTTTTCACGTTAATTTATATCTTCATTATGAATGTATGTGATAAAAAATAAGATATATAAATTTTATTTTAAAATAATAAATATGAGTCACTCGTCGCTAACATTGTTATCGATGCATCATTAATTTTTGAGGTAATCATAAAATGTTTTATGTTTACTTAATTAAATTATGAAATAAAATATAACGATATCTATAAATAGAAAAAAATTGAAAGATAAAAATAAAAAAAAATCTATTTTAATTGCGCAATAAATTGTGATAAATAAATAAATTTTCAAAATGAATTTCTATAATTCGGAATTAATAGATTGCATTAATGTTAAATAATATTTAAATATTAATATATATTAAATGTATATTAAAATATTACAGAATGTATGTGTTAAAACATTTTCACAACATGTTTCGCAATATTATATAAACATTATAATTTTTAATCATAATTAAATATTTATATATAATTTTTAATAGAAAATTTTAATATCATTTTTAATGTAATTTGATATATTAGTATTTGATATATCAGTCACTAATTAAATCAAAATTTATTAATTTAATCGTTTTAATAATCTTAAATATTTGATATAAAAAAACAATTTTTTTATAAACATAGATAAATAAAACAGAATGTAAATAACAAGATCATATTTCATTTTATATCATATTTTATAGAAATATATTTGAAATATTGAAAAATTTTTTAAAAAAATAATAATTAATTAGAAAAAAAATTCCTGTTTATATTTAGAATTATTATTTTCGTTAATTTTAAATTATAATTAATTATAATCAATAATTTACCTCTGTAATTATCAAATCGTAAGGTGGATCGTTGGGTGGATTTTTAATGAATTTTTGCATCTTTTCGTTGCCCATTAAGTAACATAAAGAAGTGCCAAAATCTGTAGCCATATAATACACGAGTGATCGATCTAATATCTTGGCAAAATCAATGGTGAAACTGCTCACTATTGGTTTCCTCGTTCCACTTAAATCAATAATATCCGTGTAATTAGGAATCGATTTCTTCAATGGAAAATGACTGATCATGTCGATTTGATGTCCTTTATTCGCTAGTCCTTTGCACAGGGCCTCGAACATTATAAAATGACTTTTTCCGTTGTACGGGAAGAGACACAGAATTCTATAGGCATCGTTTATATGTGTGGAAAAAACCAGTATTAAAAAAAACAATAACACTTTCTGGTATCTCATTTTCTTATTTTCACATCTGGAAAAAAATTATTCGATCGATTATTAAAAGCATTTGAAAAACATGTTCAACTTTTAAACTTGATTTTTAATTTTGATCTCATTCACTTCTTCTTTTTATATGTTGAAAATTAAAATTTTCGAAATTTTAAAAATTGTTTGAAAATTCGAAAAAATTTAAAATCGAAGATGTATATTTCGCGCATTGAAACTGGATGATTTTTACTTGTAAATTCATATGATTTTATATACAGACAAAAGTAAAAAAAATATACACTCGATTTAAAATTACACAACTTACACAACACTCTTTTATTCTTATTAAGGAATCCTTCTTTAGAATTAAATCTCATTAAATTAGACGCTTTAAATCCGTTAATTGATTTTAAATTTTATTAACGACATTCAATTAAATTCCATAGTATATTTTAATCACATTAAAGTTTATTAAATATAGAATATTAAAATGTATTTTTCTTTTATTGATATGATAACGCGTAAATATTTTTTATCCCGAGAAGTTCAATGCAATGAATTTTAAAAAATCAATTTAAAAAAAAGGAAATGTTTCCATTTTCGTATTTCGTACACAAGTAAAGATTGTAACTGTAGAATAATCCTTGTTTCTTGATCACTTGACTTCTTGAGAATCATTTAAATAATTTATGACGTACCAAGATAAGTACTAGTTCAGGGGCGGGTTAAGCAAGTTAAGGACCTTGATGATAAAATATATGGAATTTTAAAAGGTTTTAATATATATATATTATATGAATAAATCTATATAAATAAATAAATAAATAAATAAACAAATAAATAAATATTTAAGAATTAGGAAAGTTTAAAGTGTAAAAAGAAAAATAAGCAAATTATTATAATTATAATTATTATTAGTCATTATCATAATTATTTGCTAGCTAATGATTATTTTAAAATGGATACAAAAATATTGAAGCTATAAAAAAATAAAAATTTTAAACAAAATTTCATAATAAAATAAAATAATACTGTTTTGATTAATATACACACATACACACACACACACACACACACACACATATATATATATATATATATATATATAAAGAACTTATTGGAATAATCATCTATCATTATATTAATTAGAAATAATTTTGCGAAAACAAAATAAAATAAAATCACAATCTATTACTTACACAATCTATATTTAAAGATGCATGTTATTATCATTAAAATTTATAAAGATAATTTTCTTTCCTTCTCAGAAAATAGAAATTCTCTGTGTAAATATTTATTATGTAAATAACATTTCATAATTTATGATAAAAATTTTTTTTTAATTTGTTACATACGTTAAGTATGTAATATCTCAAAAATAAAGAAATTTTTTTCAAGCAAAATATTAATTATATTTTATTTAATTGCTTTTTTCTCTAATTTTTCTATTAATAATATTAACTATTATAAATATTATAAACAGATATTTTAAATGTTAATATTATTCTTTTTATAAATGAAACAAAAAAAAAAGAGATAACTTTAAGAGATTATGAAAGTTTCTATAGTAAAGACAAGCAACATACAGATAATAATTCGCTTCCTGAAACAAAGTCAACTCAGTAGTCTCAAGTTAAGATCGTTTCAGAGATATGTATATCTTATTGTTAATGGTTCGTTATTTCGAAATAGAATATACCGTAACGTGGACAAGTAAAATGACTAGATGTTGACCGACTTATTCGGATATATGAAGGTAAGTTAGAAGTACGGATTCTGTGATACAATCATCTTGTGGATTATTGCTTTTCAGAAAAATGAAGGAATATATATGGATGAAAATAGAGCTGCAATATATTGTATATAATATATTGTAACAATATATTATATTGTATTTGAGTTAATATTTGTTAATAATTAAGAAATTATATTGACTATATTGATTAAGATTAATTGTTTTTCTGTTGATAGAAAATTTTTAAAAAATTATTTGAAAAAAAAATAATGATGTTTTAATGACTGTCGATTTTTCCAATAAATGATTAAAAATAATTTAAAAACTCATTAATGATTTAAAAATTCATACAATCGATGTATATGATAAAACACATTGATATTTATAACGATCAATTTTTATTTTCTCTTAATATATGTGTATGTATAATTTAAAAAAAAAATAAATATATTTATTTAAATAGAAAACAATTTGTAATTTTTTTAATTTAATATATATTTAAATATTTTTATTTATTTTATTACGTTCTATAATATATTATTCTCTCTTATTGGATTTATATTTAAAATACAATAATTGATAAATGTATGATTATTTATTATTAACACATTATCAATAAAATTCAATGCTCAATTTTATTCTGTTTTATAAATCAATAATATTTATTAAATTCAGTCATATAATATTATCAAATTTTTACTCAAAACAAGCATACCAGTATTAATAAATATTATTTCCAATCTTATATTTCCAAAACAATTTAATATTTCTTTTTATATTTCATTTTTTTGTATTATATTATTTTATTTATAATATAAATTGTATTATATTTTCTAATTTATCATGATTATTATCATACATGTCATATAGTAGTATTTATTTTATTTATTTATTCTCTGACTAATGTGCTATTTAAATGCAAATTAGGAATTATCTCATTCATTTTAAATATTTCATTTTATTGTACTTTTATATCTTATCATATTATTATTTCTTTATCTGTTATATTTATATATTTAATGGCTGTTTAATTATTCCAAATGTTTAATTATTCTATTTCATAGAATATCTAAAATAGCTTTGTCCGTAATAACATGTTAATACATCCTATTTGCATAAATAAAAATATTTAGTTCAAATATAAATTCATAGAATAACACAATTATTACCATCTGATAATTGGCAAAAAATATATATTATTATTATATATAATTATTTAATTATATATAATTAATTATTGTCTTATATAATATTGTCTTATATAATAATAATGTATATTATTATTATATAAGACAATAATTTTTAACATAAAATAACAGTATATACACAATAAAATAAATAAAATTCACATAATTTTGCAGAATATAAGTAAAATATAAAAAAAAGATTAAAATATTTTACATCTATAGGTATAATATAAATAAAAGTGAAACATTCTTTTGGCATTAAAACATTGAAATTTCGATCGTTCGTCCAAAAAATAATAAGAATCATTAGATTCAAATAATGAATTCTCTAATTCTGCAAAGCGTTGAAATGAATGTTATCCAAAGCGATGTTTTCTTGGTTGAACGAGTTTAATTACAAGTTTCGTAATATTCTTTCGAAGAAAATGCATCGAAGATATTACACGATTTAAATTTCAAATAGAGCAGACATTAATCAAGGATATGTGTCAGCACTGTGTGTATGTCGCCACTAATTCGTGTTGTTCGCCATGAGAACATGGCCAACTAATGTTTGACAAAGGATGAGTTAGCTACCCATGTAAATGGTGACTTGTTGTGTATTCAAAAGATAGATAGGCCATTTCGTTTTACTTTGAATTCCACATGGCCTATTAACTCGAGATATCCTCGTTAGAACCATTGAAATTTTCGGTAAACATAGCAGTGATATTTATTTAAAATTATTCTATTTTATAGTAGTTTGCTAGAGATAAAATATAATAGAGAGAAAAAATAAAATTTTTTTTTATTTTCGCTTTAAAAAGATGAAAAGCGAAGATTTTGTACCGTAAAAAAAAAAAGAACATTGTGACATAAAATTCTTTGAAAGAGAGAAAAGTTTTTAAAGCTCGAATCAAAGATTTGTTTGTCACAGGAAACCAACCAACTTCTGTTTTCGTTTTATTCAAATACTGATCATAGAAAGAAGAATTCGTCATTTCGAAATTTTGATTGAAATTTTGTTTCATTTCTATTAATCTTAACGTAAGATTCTTTGTTCAATAAATAATAGATATTTTTAATATTTTGTTGAATAGATATGTGTTTCATTTCCATGCATGCATATCTATAATTTAGATATTTACGTTTAATCCGGCATGTGAATATGAATTTATAATATTCAATTTACTTGAAAATAGACTTTCCATTGTAAAATTTATATTATTTATTTTTGTTAGAAGATAATTGATTTATATCAACATTTATTTGGAATTAATTCGAGAATAATATTGATTCATGTTTAATTTCATCAATATTTTTCAATTATTAATATAACATTTAATCAAATGTTATATACAGAATTAAATTAAATATTAAAGATATTCTATCGAAATATAATTAATTATATAGTGAATTAAGATAAATGGAATAATAATTTAAAAAAGTATTTTATAATTATCGTTCAAATTGTTATTAATTTTGGTCATGATACTTGGAATACTTTTTATAAAATTATAGAATTCGGGACAGAATATTTTTACTATTTTAAAATTGAATTATAAATTGAATTCATTGATAAGATTAGACATAATTATATAATATAATATTTCTGTAATATTTCTTATAATTTCATTCAATATTTTTTTGTACGTGAAAATAAATATATGCTACTTCTTCGTTCGTATTACATGTATATTTTGAATACGAAATATAAATATTTCTTCCACAAAGAAATTATCAAAAATTCACGTTAATTTTGTATATTAAATATTGTTAAAATACTTTTCATATATATAATTACTAATAAAAAAGATTAAAAATGGATATATTTTTTAATGATGAAAGTAAATTAATTCATAAGAGAATTAATCATAATTAATCATAATTAATCTTCCCTAATTTATGTATTAACATATTCTCTATTTTTCAGAGCCATACTGTCGGTTAACCTTTGATGGATGGTCCTGTTGGCCTAATACTCCAGCAGGAGCCACCGCATACGTCCCTTGCCCAAATTTCATCACTGGTTTCGACGCTTCTTGTAAGTTATTTTTCCTTTTTAATTTTACCCATTTCGTATATTTCAACGATTTAACTTTCTATAAAAATAAAGTAGAATGTGAAATAAAAACAAAAAATAATAATTTTCAATGAAAAAAGATTAATTTAGATATAAAGGAAGGATGCGAGGAAAAATATTAATAACAATATTCGTTACATTGCAAAATGAAGATATAATAAAATATAATTCTTGTACAATAGAATAAAATAGAGAAAGAGGATAACGCTTCGATCTTTGCACAATATTTTATTGCATATTTTATACGTATGTACAATATTGAATGCATAATTAAATGCATATATTATGTTCCGGATTAAAATGTCATTTTCTTTGAGCGTGATGTGAATCATATGCAAAATATAAAAATATATAATCTGACGATAAAATATATCTCCACGATTCTTTATCGAATCTCTCAAATTGTGCGTCATATTATTTCAATTTTCACTGACGACAAAGATCAATCGTTCAAAACGCCTCGTTCATCGAACATCACCCGTTTGTTCGTCATTTTTCTTTCGCCCAATTCTGCCATAGCAGAACGTATACGCATGATTAAGAAACCATGATCGAATTCCTCGATAACACGAAGTATAATCAACGATCAACATCAATGATCGATTCATCGATTATCTTCTTTCCAACTTGATAAATCCAATTGTAAATCTTTTCTATCAACCCTAGAACTTTTTTCTATTGATAATAGAACAGACTATACCTTTGATTACAGGATCATTATATTTGGACAACTTGATCATCAGGTTGTTGTATCTCTCAGAACATTCATCCAACGTGATGGTGCCCGATAATTTCGCAGCAACAATACCAGCCTCCATCGACCCGATCTCTATCAATCCCTCTATCACTTCCAATTTTATATCGATCGTATCGTAATTATTATTGTATTCCTGGAATAAGTTCACCTCGCTCAGCATGTTACATAAAATATCAGTCATATAAAAGATGAAGAGAATCGAGAACATTTCGATCAGCTCGATAATCCTTTGGCCCAGATTCATCCCGAACTCTTTAGGCGTTTTCGAGGATATTTGTTCCCTGGCGAATACCAGCATCAGGTATGACATGGTGTCCGTTTGTGGGGTAAGGACGACGAGGAATGTGGACAGAATCCCGTCGATCAGTTGGTACTTAATTGCAGAAGGTTGAAACGAGTACGAATAATGAACGACGTCGTCGATGAATCGACACACGATCTCGTTCACCGGATAGAAACAAGGATTTTCGGGATGTGCCACGTCCCAGCCGCTCTTCACAACCTCTTTCAACACGTTGCACATAATTTTCATCAGACTGTCGAATTTATCCGCGGGTAGGCGCAACATATTACCGACTATGTACTTGATGGCGCAATTCGAGATCCCAGAATCTTGATGGAAGAAGAACCTTCGCACGAGCAGTTCGAAAAATTCTTCGGACACAAGATTGCAAATGCCCGCGTCTATGCAGCTCAAGAATGACTCGATGTAATGCGCGATCTTTCCTTTCCCGATGACATCCGCCTCCGCGAATTTGTCGATCGTGTATAAGGCAAGTTTCATGAAATCGGCCACGTACTCGTTGGGAGTCAATTTTATCAGCGGCAACACGTTCGAGAACAAGTGTTCGTCCTTCGGCGTGAGCATGGAGATTAAAGAAGCGAGGTGAGACCACGTTATTGACTCGGGATCGTCGCTGAACAATTCCATGCTCTTGGAGAACAAGACTTCTCGTATGGAGTGATTCTCCTCGATCTCCCACTGGGCTTGAAGGAAGTTGATTAATTGATCGCGAGGTGCGAGCATATGCATCAATCTTATTCCGTGCTTCCGAACGGACACCCTCTGGCTGGCCAACGTTCTGGCGAACGATATCGTGTCCATTGCGTTCGTTCTTCTGCAAACATTTATCAGAGCTGCCAGAGCGACTGACAAGTAGTCTCCCTCGAAGAGTTTGGTTAGAAGAGTCAGGGAAACAGGTGGATTCGCGAATATCATGCAATGGATAATGTGCTCGACTAATTCGTAATTAGTTTTAGCCTCATCGTTTTGTATGTCTATCGACTTGTACGTTGGAATGAACGGTTCGATGATTCTCGAGAACGTGTCACCGTCCAGGAGGTTGACCAAGATCTTACAAACTTTCTTCTTCTTCTCCAAATCCTGGAGAGATTGCTCGACGAACTTGATTGGGATCTCGTTGTACCAGCGTGAAGCCTTGAGGAATCGTATCGTGTGCACCGTGTACGAAATGTCCTGACATTCGTCCAGGTATTCCTTCCAATGAGCCAGAATCTTTTCTGGATTTCTTTTCAGAACCTTCAACGCCTCGCCTTTGCTCACGTTAGCGATCTCTTCAACCACTAAACTTTCGTATAAATCTTGCTCGTGTTTCGACAATATACGTTTTAGATTGTCGATGACGTATCGATTGTGTCTCTCGTCATCCGCAGACAAAATTTCCTTGACTTTTCCTATCAGCCAAGGATAGTTCTTGATCGACATGCGTTCCACGCGATAGGTTTTGTTTATGTGAGTATCGTTGAAATGATATATCGAAGAACACAGATTGTACACCATTTCGATTTTGTTCTGTTTCCAGGGTTGCTGGTCAGAATCATATTTCTGCGAAGCTATTGTTATACAAATCTCCAAACACGTTCTTTCGTACTCGGAATATTTCTCAAGAATGTTCCAGTTGTCCATGTAGCTCATCATCTTTAATTCCATAAATATTTCGATCATCTGATATATGGGTTGGGATTGAAGAATTTTATAATGGATGGCAGCCTCCACTATTCTCACACCGGTGGTATTTCTGATATTCAGATCACCCTTTATGTGGGCACGCATGATTATATCCATCAAGATCGACCAGAAATTCTCACCCATTTGGGGAAGATCGTAAAGCTCCAGCAATATCTCGAACACTTGCATCAGGAACAAACCTTGCTCGTTCTTGTGCCTGATCTTGATGTACATCATGGTTTCCAACAGAGCTTGGTCATCGTTGTTCACCTTGCACGAATATATCATCTTACACACCAGGGCCGATCTATACTCCATCTCCGAGGTGGTATTTATCTGTTCCTTCAACTGCGGTATCGACTCATTGATGGGCAAGTAACATTTCCAACAAATTGTATAATCCATCCTCTCGTCCGAGCTGTCTCTTTGCAATTTGATTCTCGCCTGTTTGATTCGCTCCTTGACCGGTAACATCTTCAGCAACGTCGCCGTTACTTTACTCGAATCATCGAGGATATTCTTACCGTATACTTGTTTGTAAGATTTCAAGAAGAAATCGAGCTTTTTATCCTGTCGATAGTATTCCAAGTAATCCAACATGGTATCCGTTTCGAAGTTATCAATGTTCGTGGGGAATAATTTGGGAAATATGATTTCCATGCAGTTATTACTGATTCTTTTCAATGGGAGAATCTTGATATACAGCTTGGGTTTTTGCTGCAAATGCTCCTTGCCATTCTTCAGAAATGCCTCTGCGCACAGATTGCTAAGAGTTACTCTCGGCTCGAACATCTCGTACAATTCCACGAACGAATCCAATCTCTTCTTGATCAATTTGGGCAGGAAGTCGCTGAACTTATAAATATTTATCGGATGAAGACGCCTCTCGCAGGGATCGATGTTCTGCTCGCTCAATTTAAAATACCGCACGATGAAATCCGGATTCTTGCGGAAGATCTGCTTGATCAGCTTCCGATTTAGAACGATTCTTTTCTCTATGATAATGTTGTACATGAAAGACTCGCTACAAGCTGGTAGCAACGGCAGCGCTTGTTTCAGCCCGTAAAACGAAGCCACTGCCTTGAAGAATTCTTCGGCCAGGGCAGGATTCTTGGACGCCAGTCGAGAGGCTAAAACATTGATGATTCGCGTTCTGGTGTTTAAAGAAACGTATGGAAAGAGGTAGTTGAAAAAGTACTGAACATTAGTAATGTATTCGTTGGTTCCATTGAAGAAATTGTTCGCCTGTAACGCTTTGTTCACGATTATTTCGTCCCTGGATTTGAGAGCCTCCGCTATAGCCGCATAGGTGCTCTGATTATTTGGATTCTTTTTGTTCAGCATCATAGCTGCGTGTATTTGAACAAAAGATACGAGCGGCCTGGGAATCTTCTCGGATTCGATCACTTCTTCCAGGCTGTTCGACTCGGACAATCGTTCTTTTATTAGATTGCTTATCCATTTGTACTTCTCGCCGGGTGTGTCGCCAGGTAGCGCTTGGATAGCCTCCAAATGAGATGTTTGCACAGCCATGTTTGTCGGTATTGAGTCGATTTAGACGCTGAAAATTAAAGATTGCTTTCATTATTATCGTTTAAATTAATTAAAAATTGCTTAACTGTGATGTTGGTATGTAGATATGCATACAGAGTGTTGAAATGAATTTTAGAAGTCAAAACAAAAGCAAAAATATCAATAGAATATTATTTATTGAGTTATAAGCATATAATTTAAATTGACCTTTATTAGATGAAGCGAAATAAAATGAGATGTGTTTATTTCCATGATATTATTTATTTGTTCGTTATCATTATTAAATTTCATTCATTAAATTATTTTAATCTGAGTTTCAACCGATATTTTTGATTTAATTTTTATTTTTAACTTTTAAAATCAACATTCTAAAGATTTTTCACTCTATATTTTACGTTTATAGAAAATTAATAAATATTTTTGAATACTTCATTTTTTTTTTATATTTAATAAGTTGAACTTTTACTATATCGATATATTAAATTATTAAAATCGTAATGAAGTAAATGAAGTACATGAAAAAATGCTGATTATTTAATTAGATGTATATAACAATTATATATTTTTTTATTTTCGAACAAGAAATAACAATATTTTGAAGACGCGTTATATTAAACTGATCAATAACTATGTTTATATATTCGTGTAATAATATGTTATTTAACCTTGGTCGTTATCAAAGTAAACGGACATTCGGGATTAATAGAAGATAAGAATAGACTTTGAATCTGTATTAAACCATGATTTTTCGTCATCCCCATTTTTTCCCCTCTTCTAAAGAAAAATATTTCTAAACATTCTTTTTTAATTTTTTAATTTAAATGCTGTAGAAAATATTTATTAATGCAAATGTTTATGAAATTAAAAAATATATTAAAACAAAAAAATAAAACTAAGAAAATTGAAGTAGAAAAAACTTTTTTTCTTACATGCGCGATAAAATATTCACTATATTTTTATATATTTTCATATTTTTACTTGAGATATATTTTTTTTTTCTAAAGAAAAACAATAAAGAATCTTGCACAGACTAAAAATAAAACCGCCAATTATCGTATTAAATCGTATTATGCAAAAAAGTCCAATTAACATTCAATTCTCAAAAAGAAGAAAAATAATTTTATCGCTCTTAATCAACAATTTCAAAGAAAGACAGTTTGTTATGCTTATCGCCCTCTTTGATTACCAATTCCGAGAAAAAGCTACTTGCGCTGTTTGTGTTCTATTCTTTATATAAAATATTTCACAAAATTATTCTAATATTAAAACAATTCTGAAAATTATAAACATAATAATTTATTTTTCGATACATATATTATTTTTCAGATAGCTGATAATTGAACAAGATGTCTGTATATCTTTAAATACCTCGGTGATGATGATCGTTGAAAGGCCAAAAAAATGTCTATCATAAATCGGGTGGAATTTTATTCTTGCAATAAAATAGAATAATTGTTTTTATGTTCTGTAAAACACTATGAATTTAAAATCAAAGATAATTCGATTATTCACGTGGAATTTTAATTATCCATATTTCCTTTCTCGCGTGGCGAGAAGCTTGCGACAAAACGCGAAATCTCGCTATGAAACGAAGCCAGGTCAGCGTTGACTCACCTCAAACGTCACTCGAGTGTTTATCCGACAAACATAGGTTAGGTTAGTTTCAATGAGATCGAGTGGATTCACATTGCACGGCAATTTATTAATTAAGGCTAATCTTTAATTATACACTTATTTGAATTTATTCATTTGATGATTTGATGAAATTTTTCCTATGATTCTCATTTTATTTTCAATAAAAAACTTGCACAAATTCCACAATTACAATACTCGCGAGAATTACGCGGACTGAATGGTTTTGCGCATGCGTGAATATACACAAATAAATAGCATATGTGCGCCGTTCTCTGGCAATCATCCAAAGTTGCGCATTCCTTAGTTGATTCTGTATAGTTGACAAGTAAACAAGTTTATTTATAATGAATGGAAAATTGTTAAATAAAATTATAATTCTAAAAAATTTGCAACAAATATTTTTTGCAGTTTAAATATTTGAATATTTTTTTAAAATGATCTAATGATCTAATTGAAATGACTTTCAATAAAAAATTATATCATCAAGATCTAAAAAGTAATATTTTTATTCTATCTTAAATATCCTTGTTTTTAAATTTTATATAGGAATACATATAAGGAAAGTTTTATTTACATTTTTGTTATTTAAATAAAAATATTAATTAAAATTAATCAAATAGAATTGCAATTTTAATATTGATCTGAATTTATTAATATTAGTAATAATTATCTTTTTATTATTTTCATTATTTCATCTTTTTATTATTAATTATTATTATAAATATTACAATATTAAAAGTTAAAATGCATTACAATTTATTTTTAATTCTCTTCCAATCAAATCTTTGCCCTGACTTACTATAGGATTCCATTTGAAGCGTTTTATCAATGCGCAAATAATTATATGTATTTGTTTTCTCGAGTGGTTTCCAAATTGTCGTAATTAAATCCGTGATTTTAGGTGTTGGATTCCTTAAAAAAAAATGAATAATATGAAAAAATAGTAGAACATAATAAATTATTCTTTCTATATATTAAATTACAAAATAATTTAATTTAATTTTCTTTGACAAACGTCTTTATTTTTTATTCTGGAAAACATAATTAATTTTTTTTCAGCTTTCTTTTCTAGTTTCTCCCTATATTTCTCACAATTTCACACGAGGTTGATGCACAGTTGTTAGCCAGACTAGTACAAGCTTTAGTTATTTTTGTAATTTATGTCAAGTTACCTTGTATTTCCTAATATTTTTTAATTTTTTTTGGCAAGCTTTTTCAGTACTTATATTATTATTTTTTTCTTCGTTTTTTTTTTTGAATTTTTCATATAGATAATGCTTTATCATTTATTTTTGATACGATAAATAATTCAAATCTTATTTTATGTTCCAGCATTATATATATATTTTCTTTGAAATTGATTATAAATTTTTTTTAAAGGAATAGATTCAACAATTAATCTTTTATTAACAATAAAAAGAAAAAAAGAAAAAATAACTACATTAAAAAGAAAAACTTACCCAGTTTTAGCAAAATCTGTCCACATTTGAGTAAAATATTCCATTATTTTGTATGTATCAGTTCCAACTTCTAGTAATTTTTTGTTTGCAAGTTCCTTTGATAAATGTGGGAAAAATAAATATTGCAATTCATCTGCATGCGTAGCACCTAGAAATTTTCATAAAGAAAACGATATATTTTTCAATATTTTATTTGTTTTTATACATTTTTTAAAAACTTAAGATTAGAATTGATCATTTGATTGCAACGCGATAATTTTTTTTCCAATAACTTATTGCAACTAACTTTCTCTGAAATAACTTTCAAAATTCATTTAGAACACAGCGAAATTAACATATGAAATTAACATACGAGATTTATTCATTTTAGCTTCGGTTGTTAATTCTCGACTTCCTAATTAAATTGTTTACATTTAGTAGACTAAATGATTTAACTATAAGAATTTTGGGATACTAAATATACAATAAATTTGAATAAAATAATTATGTTGAACATGAAATACAAATAGAAGAAATATTTAAATCAATTTTCATTTATATAGAGATATTACTATAATACTTATTTATTAACATTATTTATGAATCTATCCTATGGGCAGAAAATAAAATTAAGAAAAACGAAAAAAACTTAAGGAATTAAATAAAATTGTAAAATATAATTAATAAAAAAATTAAGAAATTCAAGATCAAAGATAAAGGAATATATCAGGAACATAATTAAAAATTAAATACCTGGCAGAGTAACATTCATCACGATTCTTAATAATGACATTTCTGAATCGTAGGTGAACTTATACATATAAGTAGATTTTGCAGCTTTTTCGATTTGAATATCAATTACATCATGGATACCTTGAAGGAACATGACATCGCTCATAAAATCTGCATATTTTTGCTTCGTTTTTTCATTGATTATTTCTTTCCCAAAATAATAGTGTTTCAGGTCATTCGGAGTAATACCTTCCTTCTTCAAGTATGACTGTAACTCCGAAGGAATTACAATTTCGAAATTCTCATTCACGTTTCGCACAGCATCTTCATTTTTCATATCTTGAAATACTGAAAAAAAATTTATATTTCGATCTTTGCAATTTTTTTTAATTTTAATTAAAATTTGAAATTTTAAGAAAGAAATTATAGAAATATTTTTTTTCGAAATCGAGAATTTATTATTCACGATATAAATATTTAAAGTCTAAGTACCTTCTAGATTTTATATATATATATTTTTTAGAGAGAACTTATATTTTCTTCCATTTTAAATAAAAAAAATAAATAAATAAACTTACGAAAGTTAACAATGCTGCTTCCCTCGTTCTCGTTATAACCAATCAGTAAGGGTACTTTAATACCTGTTTTCATCATTTCCAAGGGATGTTGAGGCATAAATGGATTCGGAGATTTGTTGTCAATACAAGGTGCAAATGTTCCAAATGTTACATAAGGTTGCTGCAAACATATAGAAGTTGCATTATAATTTTCAAACAAAATATATTATGAAAATTTAATTGATTTATTTCAAAATTTCTGATCCATCTATCAATAAAATTAATTTTATTTATTTTTATTGAACGTAACGAATATCAGTTATTCTTTTAAAAAATATGATAAAACATCTTTTTAAATATTTCATCTTTTATCTATATTATAATCATAGAAATTTCTAAATATTTAAATTTTTTATATACAAACATTAACAATAAATACAAACATTCTACTTATAGCTTAATAGCTACTTAAGTTATAAATTTTATTAAGTTACAAAAGCAGATATAATAAAAATAACAATATAATGCTAATGTAAATAATGCCCAATTAAATATAATCGACAGAAAAAATTAGCTTCGTATAAAAACGTTTTCTTGAAAACCAACTTCAAAAAAAATTCGTTTAAAGTTGAATTACATTTTTATAGGGATTGATACTTTTTAATCAAACTTCTCGCAGTCGAGAAGAGGAATCGTACAGCACTGTTTCGAAGATTAGGGGCCACTGGAAGAAATCGAAACTGTATCGCTGTTCCAATCTTTTTTTTTTTTTTTT
This sequence comes from Apis cerana, assembly GCF_029169275.1. Lineage (NCBI taxonomy): Eukaryota > Metazoa > Arthropoda > Insecta > Hymenoptera > Apidae > Apis > Apis cerana. The sequence continues at coordinate 10,092,519 of NC_083862.1, read as the reverse complement.
CCATAGATATCCGCCGCATTAGTTCTGTTGCATTGCTCTTTTTTTCCAAGATAATTTCTTTTCTCTCCGATTCTCTGGATTTTACTACCATATCGATATCGTATCAATTTTGGATCACTTGATATCGACTGGTGCAACGCGAACCCAGTGTCTTTTTTATTTCTTCGAAAGCAGCTTATAGAGAACTGTTTTCGATGATTCAAGTTTCGTTTTCATCGAAAAGGAAATTGCATTATGATATCGCGTGAGAAATCTTATGAATAATATTCATATTGTTTTTTTTTTTTATTAAAACATCTTAGTTAGATTAGATTCTAAGAATTTTATTTCTGTCCACATGAATTTGTACAAATATGTAATGTACAAAGAAATATATACTACGATTACAATTTTGAATAGAAGAGAATAGATCTCAAATATTTTTTTTAGTTTTTAAAATATGCGTTATTAAATATTTGATCTAAAGTTTTAAAGAATAAGAAGATATAAAAACATGTTGTTTTCCTTCTGTAATTATACGAACTGCGCGTAATTAATACGAAATAAATTATTTGATAACTAGGATATTTACAAATTTTTTTAATTAAAATTCTTAATGAAATTTTTTAAAATATTATGATACGTATCTTTAATTTTTAAAATTAATTGGACGTTTGATATTTCAATATTGTAAACAATTAATAATTGCAAATTTCATGACGCATTTATTCAACAATATGAATAATACAAGATCTCTTATAGTAAAACCTTGTAATTTTTAATCGTTGCATAAATCTTGTTGCATCTCAACGCACAAAAAAAGAATGTATATATAAAAGAATCTACCATTACCATATTCTCATTGACATATAATATCTTTAGACTGTGTTTTTTATTTAAAAACTTTTTATTCTATATTTTGGAAATATGGAAATTGTATTTTCTTCGAGACTTTTTTGTTACGAAAAATAAATTACATCTGATTGATTAAAAAGGAAATAAAAGCATATTTTTTTATATACTTTGTTTTAACAGTAAAAATCAAAACATTTCTATATATTGATTGAGAATATAATAGAACAGAATACAATAGAATAGAATAGAATACAATAGAAACAATTTTTAATTTATGCTCGATACAACAACACAGAGACAATAAGAATACTTTGTTCATTGATGATTTTATTTATAGACCAATACACTATTGTCTATTTTTATAAATTTATTATAATTTAATATTAAGATCTTAGAATCAACTAATCGAATGTATATTCCTTTCAGTGGATTTATTGCGAGGTATGTAAAATATATTAATCCTAATAAAAGTATCTAATGGCATGTTTTATTTCCTGTTTCTTTCTTTTTTTTTTCAATAGATAGTCGTTAATCGAAGTTGAAGTTAAACAAAGTATAGAGAGTGTATTAAAAATCGCGTTAAATAGAAAAATATTTATTCAAATTTATGAAGAAAAAACTTTGTTTAAAAAAATTACATAAACAAAAACTTCTTCAAAATTACAAGAAATAATTTATCTTCAAATTTTTCATGTATGTATCTCTTTCTTTTGATAGAAATCAATTATTTATAAAAATTTTCAAAAAATAAGAATTTCGTTCGATAAGAAGAAGAAGAAGAGAAAAAGAAATTTTCAAATGCACACGGTTCTTTCGTTATTATTCACTCTCGAGAATTTTGTACTTTTGTTCAAGGGACTTACCTTTGACTGTAAAAGCTGTGTCTCGGTAAATGCAAGTTTCTGCGCGTCCACGGTCCTCAAGAACTCGAGCACGGTTTTAGGATCAGTCGATTCCTTACCAAGTTTTGCCGCCAAGTCGTACGCGTACTTGCTCGGTTCTTTCGTTAAAATAGCCCAAGGATTAATTGCCACTCCGCTTTGCGCGATAGCCTTATGGAATAAGCCTGTGAAAATCAAATAAAGAATTTCCAAAATTCCCGATTTTTTATGGATTTTTATTTGCAAATTCGACGAAGATACGAATATATATACAAAATTTGGAATTTTTCTATATGAAAAAATGAGAAAACAAATTTTTGTTCGTTCATTAGGATTAGTTTTTTTTTTTTTTAAATTAAATATAAACAAATTTCGTGTGAATTTCAGCATTGAAATATATTTCCGCCTTTCGTTTCATTTTGACACGTGTCAAATTGATTCAGATTTCAGATTTTGTTTTTGCAATTATTAAATTTGTAAAAATAATATTAACGCGTATTTAAATTTAAAACAAAAACATGATTAGTTTCATAAATAGTATTATTATACACTTTAAATAATTGCGTAAAATATTATATAAAAATTTTGATGTGCTTCGAATAGAAGAGGATACGCTGTATACTGAATCGTAAAATTTCGCAAGTCATGCGTTAATAATGCCTGAATAGAAACGTTGAAATGAGCTTTCAACTTGAGGTGCATAAATATTTGAAAACATACCCTGAGCTAGAGGAGATATAGCCAAATAGTGAACCGAGCCACCACCGGCACTTTCACCGAATATAGTGACATTGTTGGGATCTCCGCCGAAACTCGAGATATTTTCCTGCACCCATTTCAAAGCCATTACTTGATCCTTTAAACCTTGATTACCTGGAGCAATTTCATGCTCCAAATTCAAGAAACCTAGAAACAAGAAACGAGAACAAATTAAAATTCTTTCGATAATAAATTTTCAAAATTTCAATTTTATTTGTCTAAAATGAATATAGATATATATTTATAATGATTTTACAAGAAAAATTTTTATAATTAAATATTAAATATTAGAAAAATTTTACGTCAATTACTTCGTTTTCAATATGGAAAAAAGATATTCTTCGATATTTAATATTATATCATTCTTACCATTTTCTTTTCTTCCACTTATGCATATAAAATGATAATAATATTAATAAAATGCAAAATAAGAAAAACAGTGAATAATAAATATATAAAACGAAATATACAAAACATAATTAAATATTATTAAGTTATATAAGTCTATCTCGTTTTTTGTCAAACATAAATTAAAATTGTTTTTAAATGAGCCTCACCTAAAATACCATTTTTTGACTATTTATTTTGGCTTGCCTAAAATCAAGCCTTTAAAGCTTTAATCTCATGAATACATCAACACTTTGTAAATGTACAACACAATTACATATTAATAGACATATTAAAAATCTCATTATTTTCTGATCCATTTCTACTTACCCAAAACACCTAGTCTATAATTAATCTTCACCAGAACAATATCCTTTCGTATCAGATAATCGGGACCATAAATATCATCGTTGCCAGATCCTACCATAAAAGCTCCACCATGGATCCATACCATTACAACACGTTTTGTCTTTGACTCAGCCACTGGCCTATACACGTTCAGATAAAGACAATCATCACTTCCTTTCAATTGTCGGAACAATGTGTCATTTTGAGCGCAAACATCTCCATGTTTCGAGGCGTCTCTTATTCCTGACCATGGTTCTAACGGTTCTGGATCCTGGAAACAAAAAGGAAAATATGTTAAAAAAAAGAAGAATGGTAACAATAAATTTTAGGAGAGAATTAATGAACACACTTATTGGAAAAGATTTTTTTATATTGTTGCAATTTTGAAGATTAGCCACAAAACAAATTTTTTAAAAATCAACAGTGATGTTAAAAATAATTTTGTGAAATTATCTTTACTTTAGAAATTTATACAAGACAAATTTGATTTCAATATGTAATCATTCATTTTCATTTTTACTTTCAAATTATTTTACGTATTTTAGATTTATATAAATCACTTTATGTAGACTATAAAATATAAACATTTATAGATTTTAATTAATTTTCTGAATTCTAAATCACAATTTAAAGATTTATTATTATTATTATTATTTCTTAATAAATTGACCTACTTATACAATAATTTATCAACTAAAATTTCATCTTTCACGTAAAAAAATAAAAATAAAGAAATTAAATTATCTCACAAAAAAAAAATTTCAACTAATGATCAAAACATCAAACTGTCTTGGAAATATAATTTCACAATTATGGATTATAATTCATAAACAATAATAAATCTAATACAAAGAATTATTTTAGAAAATATTCCTTGGTACAAATATTTCAGAACATGATAATTGATAAAATTCAACAATGATCCCAATCTTGGAAAATTCTTTCTCTAATGACAAAGAGTGAGAGTATTGCATAAGTTCTATAGTACAATACTGATGTATAATAATTCTATTGTACTGCACTGCACATAAGACGTTTGTATTTGATATATGATATGCTCCTTTTACTTTTCACTTTAAAATAACATATCTTTACCTTCTTCAAAGTTATATGTTTTGTCAATTGCAATAATAATATCACAATTGTTTTAATTATATGTTTTGAAAATATTTCTCATTTTTCTATAATTTTTACTTGCAAATTAGATTTGATTTTTCAAGTATTAAAAATTTATTAAAAATTGTAATAACTTTCAAAGATTAAATTGTAATTGTAATTATTAAGAACTATTTTAAAATATGATACAAATTATTTATACGAAATTAAATCAAAATATATTATATAGGTTAATATTAAGTTTATCAGTTAGATCATATATATCAGAAATATAATAATTTGAAGAGATATTTGTAGTAGATATTATTACATAATGATTAAACGATCAATTATTATTTAAACGATCATTTATAATTTTTTGCTTTTTATTCATAACTTAACTTTCTCTTCGATTCTAAAATATACTGTACATATATATAAATCATAATAAATAAAAAAATAAGACTAATATAAACATAAACAAATAAAAATTATATTTTATAAAAATGAGTAATCTAGAAATAATTAATGTTCCAATCTAATTAGAATTTATGCAATTATAAATTGTTTTTAAAAAATCGTTCGATATACAATAATTTTTCATATTTTTTTCATTTTATATTATTTATATATGTAAGTAATTTCGACTCACTTTTAATAATCATGTTGATATAAAGTACAATGATAAAAATAGATAATAAACTGATGATAAAATCTTTTTCAAACATTTTATGATTGAACAAATTCGAAAAAGTATATCTCATACATTGAAAAGCAAAGTTGAGATTGATTTGATTAATTTAATTAATTATTATTAATAATTCTTTCGTTATGTTAATATAATTGCAATTTATTTTTTTATAATACATTGACCAATTGATAAAATAATATTCCATTTTTTTTTGTATTCTTAGAGTTTTAATATTTAAACTTTAATATTAATGGCAAGAATATTGGTCATGAATAATTAAGCTAATTATCTTATTTAGATTAAAATTCTCATAAAATAGCGCTACTTATATTTTTACAATAAATTATTCATATCTCGAATACGTACAAGTTAAAAATAAAAACAATATATTATAGAATATCTTTGAAAAATTGATTTTAAAAATAAAAAAAAAACAAAAAAAACAAAAATTGATATAAAAATATCGATCAAAATTTATTTATTAAGTTACGAACAATTTAAGTTTCTATTAGATGAAATGAAGAGAAAACACAATACAACATCGATATAACGAAGAAAGAACGATCTCGCTCTTTTTCTTTCGTGTAATGCATATTTCAATTGCTTGTAACTTATAATAAGTTTTAATTAAACTTTAACTAAGCTTTTGTTTTAAGTAACATCTTTGAAAGATGTTTCACGAATTATTATACTATTAACACTTTTTATATAACAATATAAATTTCATTCATGATAATCATGATTATCATTTTTGAAGGAATTTACTTTAAATCGAAGTGGACCAATCGGTGGTTTCGCATATGGTATACCACGAAATGCCAAATACTGATCACCATAATCTGTTTCCTCGATAATGCCACGTAATTCACCTTGCTTCACGCGTACAACTGTATTTTCACTCGCCATTTTACTAACGAATCCACTTACGACGAACGTCAATTCGAACTGAGTCGCAGCTAGATGCTAGACCAGTATTAAATAAAGAGATGTCTCGAGGTATAGTTAACTTAATGGTGGGGATGAAACGAAAGAAAGAAGTATACATATCTTGAATGATATAGATAATTTTTGAATTTTCGAAACAAATGGCATGCGGAATATTAATTAATGGAAGGATTTAATTATGGAATATATATAATTTTTTTTAATTAATAAAGTTTTTAAAAACAGTAATAATATTTGTATTATATATAAATATGAAAGACCATTCGATTCTAAATAATAATTTAACAAATAATATAACAAAATATATAGATTTGATATATAAAAAGTTTCGATCAAAGATAAGCATATTTAACTTTGTTAATAATTGATACTGTAATATCATTTTGATTGAATTTTTCAACGAAAAATTTAAGAAAATTATTAATAAATTTAAAGAATATATATCGATATCATTTTGAACTTATAGATACATATATTAAAGAGATTTTATTGTAATTTTATTTATATATCAATGTATATTGCATAGAATTTTTCAGTAATTACTTTATTTGCATAATTCAGTGCATAATTAAATTGCTTAAAAAATAACTTCGAATCAATTTTTATATATCAATAATTTTTCTATTTATTTTTATATTTATAATCGATTCTCCAAAAACATCCCATATTTTTGTAAACTGTTAATTAATTTGCAATACTTGCATATATAATATTTAATAAATTTCATCTACATATAATAATTTTTAAATTATTCAAAAATAGAGTAACAATAAATTAAATCATAAGTTGTAAATTATATATTAAAAAATAAATCTAAAAGAAATAGATAGAATTTGAACATTGAAAATTCTGTATATATAATTTAATGCATATTATTCATGCATAAATTCATACAAGCAATAAAATTTAGAATAAATAAATATTTAAATATTTAAATATTCAAAAATTAAATATATATATATTTTTTTAACTAAAATCTCAATATCATTTATTTATTTTATAATTTTCATCATACAAAATCAATAAAAAAAATTAATTAATAAAATTAAAAATAATTTTTAAATTTAAATTATAATTTTTACACATTTATTATGATTATATTTATGACATAAATAATTATTACCTATTTTGTTATCACAAAAGATAAAAATTGATAAGAAATCTTTAGAAAAATTTTTGAAATTTTAAAAATTTTAAAGATTATTATAACAGATTCCAATTAAAAATAAGTGTATGTGTATATATATATATACATATAAAATAATCTGGATAATTGAAGAAGAAAGGAAGTATTTATTTCTATCAAATCAAAAGAATATGCATTATTTTAAAATTAAGTTGATCAATTAAATTAATTAATACAATTATTATAATTACAAACATTTTACAAAATTATTAATTTGTTAATTAAATATAAAGATAAATTATTGAAATAAATTATTTTATATTAAGATGACATTTTATTTATCTTGATATTATGCATTTCTATTTTTATTATGCTAAGTTTTTATGTGATAATAATAATATGATAGTTCTAATATTACAAAAAATTGATCTAAAGAAAATTTTTATATTTCGTCTAATATATTAATCTAGAATTATTAAATGAAAATTAATATTAATTCAAAATTTTAGTAAATCCTCTAAATAATTATTTTTATCTTTTGTTTTTAAAATATTTATTTCTGTAAAGAAATTGAGCAAATATTTGATTTTTGAAATTTATAAAATGAAACTGGAAGTTCAAACTCAAAAAGATCCAAATTTTGTTAGGAAACAAGAAGAAATATTTTATTTTATATTTTATTTTATTATTATTATATTTTATTTTTAGAATCCTACAGATAAAAATAAATAGATAAATATTTGATCTTTGAATTCTCGATATCAAACTTAATAATGTTTTAAATATCAGTTTGATAAATGTTTGAGATTTTGAAATTTCCAATGAATTTTTTAAAGAGAAAAATTTTAAGAAATGATGATCATTTATAAAGTATAAACTAATATATTTTATTATGTTTTAAAAATTTTTATTATAATTAAACTTTTTTTAAGCCTTTTATTATAAATCTTGTAATTATAAAAATAAGCAGAAATGATTATATGATCTCTAATATTTATTATAATTATTATAAATATATTTAAATATAAATATTCTAATTATAATTACATAATTGATGACGCACTTGATGATAAAAATTTATCTCTGTTATTAATGTCTTCAATATTTTATCTCAATATTATTTTTTATTATGCCTTAATGAGAATCTTTAAATAATAAAATACAAAGTATAGAAAATATAAATAGCATGATATGCAATATTTGTAATATATTACAGATATCCTTATACACATATTCATTTGAATACAATATTACGTATGAGGATCGTAAAATACATTACCATCAGAAAACGATAATTTTAATTTGTGAATTTTATGACAGAATAAATTATCATTTCAAAACGATAGATAAATAATTAAACATATATAATTAAAAAAAGGAATAAATATAAGAATTTGTAAAAATATTTTAATTAAACGAAAATAAAATATCTACAGAAAATATTTAAATATAAAAATTGTTTGTATCTCTTTTTTTTCACTCACCTTTTTTGTGCTCCTGCAGTTTATTCCATGGTTTATCAAGCAATATTTTTTCTTTCGTCGCTTCGTATTAAAATATTGAATTTATGCTGATTCGAGCACTCATTTCTGATTCACGATCGACCATGGATGAATTTGAGAACAACACGTGATGCATGGAACGTCAGTTTATAAAATGCATCGTGTTTTTAAAAAAAAATCATCATATCCCTCTCAATGCTTTTCCACGTCAATTATCTTATTCCGTTCTAATGGACTCGTTTCGTTGCGTGTTAAAATCTACCTATGATATTTACCAATCCATTATGATATTTACAATTCCATTCTTACCCTTTTATCTTGTCAAAATCGTGTACAGATCTTTTATTTGAACAAAAAGTTATTTTTTTCTTCATCGAAGACTTATTGTTATTATTATTATTATTATTATTATTACTTGACAGTGAAGATTTATATGCAAATTTATTTATATATAATTTACTATTTGTATTATTTATTTGCATACTAAATTTATACATATTATTTATTACTTATTATTTATTTACATATTATTTTATATATTTTTTAATATATAAAACAAGAACAGGTAGGGAAAAAACAAAAATATATATTACTCGACAAAAATAAAAATATTAAACATAAAAAAATTAAAAAACATTATATGCAAAAATAACCTATTTAAATATTAGTAGTTACTAGAAATTAGATTAGTTAATTACTTAGATAAAAATTTTTTGTCTGTAATTATATATAGTCTATAAATATATATATATAGTATATATTATAGTATAATATGTTCATCGTTATTGCAACACCGTACCAAATCGATTCGTTCTTTGAAACCCCAATAAATGATTAATTTATAACTTTACTATGAGCTCATAATTATTTTTGAATGAAAGTTTTAGAAGATTTTTAAAACAGCGAATCGAATGTCTTAACACTTCTTCGTTTCGACTCTCGACAGCTTCAAACGTGTTATAAACCAGGCGAAGAGTGATTCTGAAGGAATTTGTTCTCTTGAATCCCTTAGAATCTCTTAGAAGATGACTTGCAATTTCATTCCAGAAGTTATCCTATCTCTTCCATTACGAGTATTCGACATCGCAGAAGGGATGGACGTCAATATATTTCTTGTTTGGTTTTTCAAAAAAAAGAAAAAAACCAAGATCAGGATACAGCAATCAGGAATACAGCAACGAGACGAGCAACGCGGACAGAACAGATTCAACCATCGCGAAAGCAAGATCAATCGGCACTATCAGACACGCTTCAACATCAACGAATCACAACCATCTCAACGAGATTCAGCATAAATTGAAATCGAATCATTGAGAACGCCACGATAACATTTAATCGCCTTCGACACAATTGTTCATTTCAGTGAGTTACGTTTTATCATAGAAGCATAAATTTTAATCTAATTTAAATCCGATGAGCTTTTATCTGAAGAATATTTAAAAAAACCTTAGAAGCGTGTAACAAAATAAATAAATTAATTAATACACCATTTTACCGATAAAAGAATGACTCGTGATTTCAAAATTACATTTATTAAAATTTCTTTCCTTCCAATTACACGTCTGTCATAAATTATGGTACAACTCTTTCTGCATTATCACTCCAAGAATAATTTAATAACTCTATAATACCAATACTATTTTGCTGCAACTACAATTAAAAACAATGAGAAACTTTATCACGATATGCATCAAGATCCAGTTTAATCTGAACCACTTCTCTCAACCGCCAACTTAAAGAGTACTACCAACTATTTATAAATCACTTCCCGATATAAATTATACTGTCTTTTAAATAACAGGCTCCAAGCAATCTCCAAGGGTGTCCATACATAATCTGGTGCGATAACAATACCTCACTCGCGATAAAACTTCGTTCCTCCTGGTTTTCTATTCTTTAAGCAAGCAAAGACGATAACCCGTATTCTTTCGGGGAGACGAAGAGTCTCTTGTGAAACACGAAGCCCACAAGACTGGTTGAATCGCAACTGAAATGATTACCATAATGGAAACTATTTTCGCGAAGATTTATATCCGTTCATTTGCATGCAAAACGATGCAGAACGATACGAAATGATAACAACCGGTAAAGATAGAGGTAAAGATTTAAAATCTCAGAAAATATTTCAAATGTCACCTCTTCCCTTAAAATTATATTCCCTCCGTGACAAAAGTTTGGTCAAAAATTATGTAAATTGGATGTCCAAGTGTTTTAAATCTTAGAACTTTAGAAAAAATTTCGTGCCCCATCTCCTCATGGATTATTTTCTCTTTTTCATAGAAAATCGCAAAGTACGCGAATCCTGGACGCTTGGAAATTTTGAGTCGTCAAATCCCAGGAAAAATTTCGCGTGCCACCTCCTTTCAGATTATATGCTCCCGATACAAATCATAAATTTCGATCCAAACTTATGATTTTGTAACGGGAGAATATAACTCTAGAAGAGATGGCATCGATTATTTTTCCTCAATTTTCGAAAGTTGAGATATACGCATATAATATATATAAGATTTGTAATATCGTTGAATTATTTATTATTATTTATTATTCCAACTAATCTAACCATTAATCTTTATTCGGAACAAGTTATGATAAGAAAAGAATAGAGAAAAAAAGATAAAATAAGGAATAGAAAGGAATAGTTGATAAAGGAGAGAAGACGAAAGAATGATAAAGAGAGAATGAAAGGATTAAAGCGTAGAAGATTAGCGTGGTAAAGAAGGAGAATGACAAAGAGAGGAAATAAAAAAGAGATGACGATCGCAAACACTAACCTAATACTAGTAATACTAGTTTATTCCTCTTCTATCACGATTTCCTTTTATGTGAAACAAATAAAAAAAAAAGTGTAGCTTTAAATGGCTAAGACCGATGGGGCCAGAAAGGAACAAGATTACGAGAGCATAACATGATTTTCAAACTGCTTTCAGATGCGTAATTGCGATCAGTTTATTTAAACTTCAATCTCCAATGATTAGATAGATCGTTATGGAAAAATTTTATCAATTCTGTACAAACTATTTCAGCAAAAGGATTACGAAGATAAAGTTAAGTAAAAAATTAGAAAGAATTATTATTTTGCGAATTCATAAGAAAAATATAGAAAAAAAAATTTAATGAAAATTATCTTAAAAATATTTTAATATTGAAATAATTTACATATATAAATATATATAGATAATATAAAGCTTTTATATTGTGTACATATTTAAAAATGACAAACATGCATAATATTCTGATCATATCATTATGACTTATATTGCTTGTTGAACTTTATACAACTTTGTACATTATCATCATTTTTATGTCATACTACATATATTTCACTACTGTACAGAGAATATTGAATGAATAATGAAAAATTTTATTTTTAAATTAAAAAATGAAAATGAAGAAAAAAAATGATTCGTAAACTTAGAATATAATTATTTTACTTATGCAAAGATAAAAAAAATTTTAATAAAAATAAAAAATTTAAATAAAAATAAAGAAAAGATTATGATATAATGACACAATATGAAAACGAATATTTTGTTACTTTATCATTTTTATAATAATCGATAAAAATTTAACAAAATGTAAATTACACATGTTAGGAGAATATACGATTGAAATAAATAGCTGGCACGTAATAGAAATTCGATAGGAATTCGTGAAAGTCCATTTTCACAGATTCTGGTTCAATTTCGATGCATTGAAGGGAATGTAAATTGAAATAAAAGGCCATCACATGGAATCGCACTTGACATATCGAAGTTTCGATGAAAATTTTTTCGATTTAAAAATATTCCAAAGATTCAAAGAGAAATTGAATTAAGAAAATAAACAAACAAATAATTTCGATGTTAATTATAATATTAGAATAAATTATAGTTTATTACTATTACTATTGCGATATTAATCTATTGTTAATAATATGTAATCTCGATTAATTCAATGATCTATATTTATCTATACTTTTTCTTTGGAAAAGATATTCCATAACTCCCATAAAAATTTTATCTGAATCTATGTAACAAACTCAATCGATTCTCGATAAAACTTCACAATAATTTTCCAAACTTTTTTATCGTATGAATTAAGATCCATTTTTCTATCATTAATCATCATGATCAAGAAACCGACAATCAAAGCCTTTTCGACGATTCCCATTTATAAACTTCTTTGATTAATCGCGAAAGTCGACCAGAAATTGCTCTTTTCTTCTATTCCTACGCCTTAAGTTCGCTTCGAAATTCATTAGAAGCCAATTAAACATTTCACGATGCGACTACGAAATTTAATTTATCCCCTCTGAAACTAGGTATTCAACCCGATAATCGCCATTTTCATTCCATTACTTCCGCTTTTATGGCTTCTCTTTTCCAACAATGGAGAAACTTGCTTCGAAAATTTATTCACAAATTTATAACGATCGTTCGAAAATTCAAAAATACTACTAATACAATCGAAGAAAAAAATTTATAATGGAAATGATTCCATTTCAATTTCTATTGTTGGTTAATAAATGCTGTTAATTTACAGTTAATCGATGGAATTAATTGAATCATTCAATAATTTCGATAATTTTATTAGTTATTTTTCTTCCTCAAACAAACAAGAATTAGCATTAGAATTCATTTTACGATTTGTTCTTCTCTTACTTCTCGATTCTATTGTCGTCTTTTGTCGTTGCAACAATCGTATCAGAGCCACTGTAAAAATCCTGTGTTCAAATTGTTGGTCCATCTGACGGAATATTAGGTTTTTATGACGTAACAATAAGAATTGAGATAGAGGAGAGAAGAATTCTTATAAGAAAATCGTACTTGAAATCGAAGAATTGATCTGGAATTTTATTTGTCATTGTAAATTTAAACACTGTACTTATTTGTTTCTTTCATTATTCCTTTCACTTCATCATCTCTTTGAGTTGGATTTTGATCGAATTTTAAACTTTAAAGGTATATTAGAAAAAATATTTATATATTTATATAAATTAAAAATATAAATTCTTTAAAAAAAAGATTAAATTAAATGAAATATATAATGTCATAAAAAATATAAAATAATTAGAAATTAATATACATAGTATATATAATTAGAATTTTAATAAGAAATTATTATTAAGTTAACCTGAATATGCAGTTTTTAATTAATCATTTTAAATTAAAAGTTACAAGCAAAGAGAATTTCTTCTGTAAACTATAAATATCTTCATTTTGAAGAGATACTTCATAGAGAAAATTAAATTCATGAAAAAGATCAATCCAATATATGGAAATTTTCTCATCAATATGAAAAATTCATTTTCGATTTTGAACAGTGTATCAATTATTTTTATAATATATTTATTTTTACATTATATATTAAATTTCAATGCGTAATATTTATAATAAATATTATTTTTCCATCCATTATTTTTGTATGCAGTTATGATGTCCTATGAAATATCATCATTATGATAATATATAATATATATAATATATATTAATCACTTTTATATATTCGAAAAAAAATCATATTTTTAAAAAAAAAACAAAAGTGAATATACTCAAGATTATTGCTAATAATCTAGAAATTAATATAAAATCCAAATTAAAAATTTAAAAATAAAATTCTTTTTAAATTAAAATTAAAAAAAAATTAAATTAAATCTTCTAAAATAAAATTATTATATTTAATTTGTATTATTATTGATTCAATTGTTATTCGATATTTGTATTGATTTATTTTTTTCTATATATACATCGAGATTTAAAAAAATTATGCTGTTTTTATCATTTTCAATTATACTTTACTCTATTATTTTTTTTCACGAATTCCTCTATTATTAATAAAAGTTAAAAACGAGGAAATATCTATGAAAAGCATTCGTAACGAGGACAATCCAATTTATGCCAGTCGATTTGGTCACAATTAAGTTTTTTTTGTCCTTTTATTGTTCGTTTCAAATCTTTTGTTCTTCTATGCAAGTATTGCAAAACGAAAGAAAAAAACTTCATTAATAGATGGTGTTTGAAATTGAACATTCTGTTTCGTATCTTTTATATTCGAAAAAAAAGAACGAGTTTCGAAAAGTGGAGACTTCAAACCATATTTTGATTGATAACACTTGAAATCGATTGGAAATTGTGTACATTCAATACAAACAGTTTTATGGAATTTTATTCTTTTTCGTCCTCATGCTCTTTTTTTTTCTTTTCTTTTTTTTTTTTGATTGAACTATTTGTATTTGTTTAAAAAGATTTAGTAAAATGAATACAAGTTTATGATTTCAATTTTTCTTAAAAAAAAGAAAAAAATTATAAACTTAATCAAAAATAAAGAAATTAAATTTTTTTAAATTTTTATCGAATTATTAATCGGTATTTCAGATTCGTGTAATAGAAAATTGAGATATATGAAAATTGAGAAAAATATTATAGAGATATTATATCTATTTTTATATTTAAAAAAAAAATAACAAATGAAGAATATATAATATAATATAATTTCATTTTATTAAAAGATAATATGAATAAAAATATCTTTATTTAAAATTGTTTAAAGCATGCAAAAATATTTTTGTTTCAGTGAAAGCACATAAATATTGTGAATTAAATGGCACTTGGTTTCGACATCCAGAATCTGGTCAAGTCTGGAGCAATTACACAACTTGTGTCAATTTAAAAGACCTCAGTGTAAGTAAATTAATAAAAATATTTATGTTTTTTAATTAATTTTTTTAATTAATTATATAATATTATTTGAAACTCATTATAAATATATAAAAAAAATTAACGAATATTGAAAAATCTCAAAATCTCAAATAAAATAAATAATAAGACAGAATAAAAAAAAGAAACTATAAATAAAAAACGAAACAAGCACAGTATTTAAGAAAAGATTTTAAAAATAGATAAAATCAGAGTGAAAAGTTTCTAAAAAAATTTCTCAAAGAAATATGTTGAATATTGAAATGTTAATAAAGAGATAGTAATAAATGCCATCACGTTGCAATCCTGAATGAAATCTCCTCTTGGGCGAAATTCTTTGAACGACAGCCCCAAGGATAGAGGATTATACTCATGATGAGCGATGTGATTTGAATGAGAGAATAAGATCGAGGATCAAAAGGGATGAAAGAAAAAACGTGCCAGCTTGACGGATGAAGTATACACATATAATGATGTATAATAAAGAAAAAAATGGTAAAACGAATGATAAAACGAAACCTATGTACAAAGACAAAATAGAAGCTTATTTGCTGGATGAAGATACGCGATAAGTATGTGAAAATGCGAAGATAGAAATACAAAATCGTGAAGATTCTTTTCTTGTCTTCATTTTTCTACTTAAAAGAAAATTACTTGGAAGAAAAATCAAAACAAAAAGTTCTTTTATAAACTCGTTTTATCCAGGAACTTTGTTCTTGATAAAAAAAATCTGATGTTAAAATGACAGAAATATAATGGAAAAGTTGCAATATGATAAAATCTGAAGATGAAATATTCGATGAGTTATTTTAATTAATCGAGGGATTATTTTTATTTTTTTTTTTTTATTTGTCCATAAATGACAATGCCGAAAACATAATTGTCGAAAAACGTTAATATTCTTTTAAACAAGACACAAAGATATAAGTAAATATTTTATGAATTATATTGTATACAATCTTTTCACCTTATCGATAATTATATATTATTTTTAATACTTTTAAAATTTATCAAACATTCAATATATTCAATATTCAAAGATAATTTACCAATAAAGTTCAGTAGAATATTTTATCTATGGACAAACTATCATTTTTTCTTAAAATAGATACAGAAAAATAATTTTACTAATATTTATATTTTTCATTCTTACAAAAACTTCTTGTATACAATATAACCATTCATCTTTTTATTATCTTCCAAAATAAAATGTCCTTAAAGAATGATTCCTAGTTTAATCGAATAAATCTAAAATCTTCATCGATCAAAATCAATAATCCAGAATTAATAGATAGGGATTTAAAAAATTCATTCTCTTTTTTCTTTATCTTCATTTTTTCCCTCGAAATATTATTTTCAGAAAGAATTTTAATATTCGACACAAACTATGAAATTTATGATGAAAAATGGCAATATATCAAACGTTGTAAATAAGAATAAAAGAAGAAATATATTTATAAATAATTATCTGTATGTTATGATATCTGTATGTTATGTATGATAGATTATATGTATACATATTTATGAATAAATTTATTTTTTCTTTTTACTTTCATCTTATAAATGTAAAATTAATTTTATCTTATATAAAATTTCACTTTTATCCTACTTAAAAATTTTTAAAATTTATTTTCTTTGAAGAAAATAAGAAAACACAGGAAAATAAGGAATGAAACTAACAGCAGTTTTTTAAAAAGCAAGATTAAAAAATTAAAATATTGGAATATTTTAATTTCAAAGATGAATGTGATATAAAGAATTCGACAAAATTCAAATACTCGAAATATTTAGTTGAGAATTGTCTTTCTAAATAAAAGAGTGTCAACATGAAATCAAATATGCAATTATATTTTTAATTCAATAGATTATTATCTTTAAATCTCTTTTCGAAATTTCAGAGTACAAAAACATGTATAAAGTTAAAGATAAAAATAAAAAAAAAGAGTAGATTTTTTTTGACACTGATAATTTTAATATTATAAAGTCACTCTAATCATTATTTCCTGTAATATTATAATAGCATAATCTTTGCATGTATCTTTTGCCGAAGGCACGATCACAATAGCAAAGAATTCAAAAGATATAATAAGAATGATATCGTTTCACTGTGCAGAAACTATGCAAAAGATAAGACAAACCAAGATACAAATAACTGGGAATTTTCTATCTCGATGAATTTCTCGTTTCATATCGAAAACTTCTTCAATGTTGAATAAAAAAAAAAGAACGAAATGACTGTCAAAAGGTATAAAACGAATTATTCCTATAAGCGAATATCCACCAGAATCGTTTTATTAGGATAGTTTATACTCGAGCTTACCTTCTTTCGTTTTCTCCTAGAAATCCTTTGGGATTCACGAGTTCATCGAATTTCCCGATGGTGCCATTACTTTCTATTGTTGCAAGCGTATGAAAACGATTTTAAGAGCCTCTTGAAGAGTTTTGGTTAAAGTTTCCGTTATTCTTTATAGAATAGATAAATATATTGAAGTATTTTTGAAAAATAGACAATTTTAACCTCTTTTTATCTAAAAAATAATATATTTTAGAATTAATTTAATATAATTAAGAAGTTCATTAAAATGAATATTTCTATCATTATGAATGGAATATTAAATATTGATAGAAATTTAATAGAAATTTAATAGAAATTTACATATATATATATTTGATAAGGAATTTTAAAATTCGCGGGCAAGTCACTGGATATCGAATGAACAGCTGTCGTGCTTAATGGCGGGACCAATTCAATTTTCACGGGACAAAGGGCCAATAAATGCAATTAGACGCTGTAGAAGTTTATGAAGTTCACTTAACTGTTGGGTGTAACTGCTATGTAATTTCCTGTTCGCCCAAAGACTTCTAATATTCCATTAATTAAACTTTTATATTTCTTTATTCTCTAATTAATTAAACCCTATAACAAATTGTATCAATAACGAATAATAATATATTTTTTAATTATATACTTATTCTTTCTTAATTTTCATTGCAGAAATATCATATCTCTAATATAAAAATTGATCTTTTTTGAAAAATGAAATTTCATGATACTAAATTTTATTTATGTATTAAATATATTGATCTTGTGTCGGAAAGACATTTTCAAATCTTTCTCGAGGGATTGTATTTTATTTTTGCCTATATTTTCGTTGGAGACATCATTATTTATATTTCTGCATTGACTGTTTTATGCATTTTTTCTTTTTTCTGTTTTTGTTGCTTTCTACGTCAGTTTTCTTATACATATTTGTTTCACAATATTATTATAATTCTCTTAATGCTTGCTTTATATGAAGAAAACAAAATATTTGGGAGTTTCATCATCTCGATAATGTACGAATTTCTTAATCTTTTATATAATAAATAATATGATCAATATAAAAAATATTTTATAGCCTCTATTTATGATATATTAATTTCCATTTCAGTGGCAACAAGGAATTAATGGACTTTACGAGGCTGGATATGCAATATCATTGATAGCATTATTACTTTCATTAGGTATTCTAACATATTTCCGGTGAGTTAATAATGAATACGAATTTATCTTCTCTTCACGTTATTATTTCATTTTCTTTCTTTTTTTTCTTTCAACTTCTTGTATTTTTTTTTTTTGTTAAAATAAATTTTATTATCGAAATCAATTATTCCTTCGTATCGAGAGATTTTAAAATGTGTCATGCAAATTTACGAATATCATTGTTTATATCCGTAAACAAACACAGAATTTTGCTTTTTCAAATATATATATTATAAATTTATCGATATTGACATGAAATTATTGATCTGAAATATAAATCAAAATGCATGAAATTATTATTATTATGAATGAAATGTTGAATGTTAATATAGTTGTTTTCTTTAATTTATATCGTCAGTATTATATTGTTGTTTCGATTTTAATTTACTCTTTATAGAATTTTTATTAATTTCTTGGAATTATAAATTAAATTATAATTAAAATTAAAATAAAAAATTATATTATAAATTAAATTAAATTATAAATTTGAATTATTACAATACAATTGAATGAAAAAAATTAATAAAATATTTAAATTAAAAAAAAATACATAAAATAAAATTTAATATTGAAGGAAAAGAAAAATTAAAATTTGCAAAGATTAAATTTTGTCTTAAAAAGAATATTAAAAAGAATATTGTTTTTTTTAGAAAAATATTTTTAAAAAATATTTCCAACGATAAAAAATCTTACAATTAATAAAGAATTTTTAGAACAAAAAAGAAATTTTATATGAGAGGATATATTTTCTGATTTTTTATTACTCTTTGCATGAATTTCTTCGAAATAGCTCCCTGAGGTGTGCAAGGATCACTCTTCATATGAACCTGTTCGCCTCTTTTGCTGTAAATAATGCTCTATGGCTGGTGTGGTATAGATGCATCGTAGCGAATACGGATTTACTGTTAAACAATGGGGTATGTATGAAGATCTTAACTCTTTGCTTAACACTCGACCCAGTAACTCGAACGAGAATTTACTCACACCATATATCATTCGAATAATAACGCCTTTGTAAATTCTGAAATTAAGTAATATAGGAAACAAACATTATCTTATACATTTTTATTATTTTTATATTTTT
Source organism: Apis cerana (assembly GCF_029169275.1). Lineage (NCBI taxonomy): Eukaryota > Metazoa > Arthropoda > Insecta > Hymenoptera > Apidae > Apis > Apis cerana. The sequence continues at coordinate 10,072,667 of NC_083862.1, read as the reverse complement.
TTTAACATATCATAAATTTCTTTATTTTTAGTGAAATATATATATATATCAATGACAAAAATAAATTTTTTTTAATTTTTATTTTTTTATCTATATTTTTCTTCTTGATTTATTTTTTATATATATTAATTATATGAATTAAATTTTATTATATATAATACTATTATTAAAATTGATCTACTTTAAAAGGTAGAAAATATTATATATATAATAAATAAATGAAAATTAAGAAAATTAAGAAAATGATATAACTTTCAGATGACATGTCGGCTGTTGCATATTATCCTCCATTATTTTCTTCTTACTAATTACGCATGGATGTTATGCGAAGGTTTTTATCTACATACTCTGCTTGTCAGTGCATTCACAAGCGAACAGAAATTAGTAAAATGGTTGATGATTCTTGGTTGGCCCGTACCTGCAATCATCGTCACGATTTATGCCTGTTTAAGAGCAACTAGCAATGATCTTACAGACACTGAACAGTAAGTACAATATTAATAATTTGAAATTTTAAGAGAAGGAAATCTGGAATTTTCTAGAATTTTATATATTAAAACATTATTACTACATATATTATTAATCATATATATTTATTTATATAACATCATATAATTTAAAAATTACTTACATTGATTGATGTTGATCTCAGATGTTGGATCAATGAGGGTAATTACATGAACGTATTGGTTTATCCAGTATGTGTTTCCACCTTATTGAATGTACTTTTTCTCTTCAATATCGTTCGAGTTCTATTAATGAAGCTAAGAGCTGGTCCTAGCATTGGTACACAACCTTCGAGATCTATGCGTCAAGCATTTCGGTAATTAATACCTATTAATTCGTATCTAAATGTTTTTTAATTTTGCTTATAATTTCGCTTTAGTTTAAGTAAAAAAAAAAAAATAACAATTTTTCATTTCATTAGGGCAACATTACTTCTTGTACCTCTTTTGGGTTTACATTATCTTGTCATACCGTTCAGGCCACCGAAAAATCATCCTTGGGAGCATTTCTACGAAGTTCTTTCTGCTATAACGGCTTCTTTCCAGGTACAAAATGATTTTACATATTTTCAAATAGAAATTACATTTACCATTTTCTTATATTTCACAATCAACTTTCAATTTTCTTGGATACTATATCAAATTGAATATTAAAATTAATCAATCTTTTATAAATATTTGAAATAAATAATTATTATATTAAATATTATTTATAAATTTTTAAGTTTTTGATTGATATTTTTTCCACAGGGTCTCTGTGTGGCTATTTTATTTTGTTTCTGTAACGGTGAGGTAAGTAAACGATTATTTCTAATTACGTGAAATAAAGAAAATGTTCATTAATGAACGTTACTTTTGTTTAGGTGATAGCACAATTTAAGAGAAAATGGGAGGGCTCAGCCTTCTTACGGAATCGAGCCAATTCTTGTACAGCCACTACCGTCTCGGTACGGCAAATTCACAAGACATAGAACAATCATAAATTTTGTGAAAATGAAAACGCTTTGAATGAATACCATCATCCATGTTTCTATTCTTTTTTCTCTACATCTGTATCGTTTTCTTTAATTTTTGTGTAATCTTCATTCGTAATTGTCCACGCTATAAAAATTGCTAAAATTGTTCATTTTCCTCTTCTTCTCTTTTTTAACGCTAAAATTAAATATGAAAATTAAGTTAAATTGATTCAGATCTTGAAAAAATAATGATAGAAATTGTTTAGAATTTTTACATTATGAATATATTCTAAAATATTAAAAAAGTGAAGAATAGAAAAAATTTTTAATTTTAAAAAAACAAAAAAAAATATATATATAACAAATTTTTTAACTATTCAAATTTTATTTTTTCTTGTTCTTAGAATTAGAGATATTATGAATAACCATGTAAAATATGCTTATAGTTATTGGAGAGATAATAAGATAATATTGTTAAGATTTGTACAGATTTTATTAGAATCTTGTTAAAAAATTATTAAATTTATTAATGTTTTAAATCATAGAGAATTCTTCGACGATTTTTTTAGAGATTTTAAAAAAATAAAATAGTTAATTATATATTTAATATATAATTAAATATATAATTTACATTTAATATTTAATTACATAAGTACTTACATTTTCATTTTAATTTAAAAACAAATAAATTTAATTTAATAAATTTTTAATTTTTAGAACTCCATTGTATCTTGAGAAAAATTTGTATAAAAAATTCTCGAAGGTATCTCTAGCGAATTTTTCAAGACACTGGAACTTTGCAATCTATGAAAAAATAATAATAAATCGCTTAATAAATCATAAAAATTGCTTTGTATATAGCCAATGGTTTAAATGTTTTGAAAATATGATCATAAGTATCCATTATTATTCGTCCTTATCCAAGAAAAATCTATATAATATGTAAGACATTATAAATGATAGCATGATTTTATATTTTGGTTGATCGCATGAATAACAATATGATTATGATTAAAATGATCATAGATATTTTCATTAAGTTTGAGATACTTAATTTCATATTCAAATTTTATATTCTATTAATAATTAACACTTTTATTATTTATTATTTTAACTAACCAACATAAAGATCGACGAAACATTATTTTCATCAATCGTATTTATTTGAAAATAAATCAAGCTTTTCTAAATTATTTGTATTTGCAATTGTAACGCAATGCACGTGTTTAAAAAAATTCTACGCTTTCTAGTAAAACTTGTTAACATGATTTTATTTTTTTATCTTTTCAAACAATTTTTTATTATTATTTTTTGAATATTATTTGATTAAATATATTATATAATTCTAATCATGACATTTTTCATAAATAACTTTATCATAAATTATAGAATATTTAATTAAAAAAAACTAATTAAATTAACTAACTTGCAAAGAGATAAACTTTTATTACAAAAAATCATCTTACCTATATTTATTTTTTCAACTTCTTTTAACATAATTCAAATAGGTCACTATTTATATTTCATTAAGAATCACGGTCATGCAACAAAATAGTGCAACAATATGAAAAAATAAAAAAAATTTTTTAAATATAAAAAAAAGAAAAATGCACGATTGGCCAATGGTACGATACGGACTACGATCGAATCCTCAATGCACAACAAGGATTCGTTTATACTATCTGATATGATTAATGCTACACGATTACACTTTTATATATTATAATATGATTTTATATTATTTTCAGTTGAAGACAAATAAAAATGTTTGTGCGAATCATGTCGGATAATATACAAATGGATTCTAAATTACTAACACAAAAATCTCCTAGTGTAGTAGGCCTGAAAATAACACAAGCGACATCTATATAACTAATATATATGATGGCATAGAGTGTAAAGAGGGAAAGAGTTGTCCGTGTCGTCTCAGTGACGATGTGCCTATGTCAAGTCCATTGTGGGACGTTGACTGTTTCAGTTTATCCGATCGACCGCAGGTCCAATGTCAGGAGAGGAAACGGTGTGACTATCAATTGTCCACGCGGGAAGTTCTGGACGAAAAACGAGCCGTGGACAATAATCAACTGACCATGCAACTAGTCGCTTCTATTCCTGTTTTCAAAAGTCACGATAATTACACCAAAATGCTTATTAAGTTGATCGATGTATCCGATAGTGAACAAATGCAGTGTTGATAATATTGATTGTCGACAAGAAGAATTTAAGATTATTTATATCAGGAAAGCAAAACCATTGAGCAAAGATCAAAGGCGGTTTCGAGATCAAAGGCGGTTTCAAGAGATCAAAGAGTATAATTCTGCAGAAATGTTTTACGAAGATGTTATCTATGATTTGTTGAAAATTAAAAAGTGTGTTTTCATGAGGAATAAGATTTTAATGAAGAAGAGACTGTTTTGATGATGAACATTGTTTGATTCTGAAAATGAAAATATTGAGAATTAATCTAAAAGGTGATTAATATAAAAAAAAGGAAGTTTTAATTATAAAAATGTTATAATATTTTGGAAAATGATAATAATACTATTTTTTGGATCTCAAAGTTAATTTAAGAAAATAGAAAACTACTTATTGAATACTACTTGTTTGAATATTTTAATTAAATCATAAAAATTATAAGTATTATAAGATGATTATAAGTATAATTTTTATTTTTAAAAAGATATTCTTTGGATTCTAAAACATTTTTCTCATTAAAAATATTATAATTATATTTATACATATAGATTTTATTGTTAATTATTATTATGTTAATAATAATAATTATGATTTTATAAAATTAAGATTTATTGAAAAAACAATTATTTCTTAAATTTGTTAAATTAAAATACAAAAATTTATTTAATTTTGTAATTTATTTAATTTTTTAAATTTATATAAATATATAAATAAGTTTTTATAAAATTAACATAAAATATTTAATATTAAAGATATTATTCAATATTGAAATTGTTATCGATTTAAATATTTTCATTTTTAAGAGCTCCATTATATAATATTTTTATTTCTAAATTCTGATTAATATTTTAATTAAATCATAAAATAAAATAAATATTATCTGACGATCATCTAAATAACTAAAGTTAAAATCGTAGATAAACAATTATATAAAAAATCTAAAATCAAAAACGCTTCGATATATTTCAATTTATTTATACAATTCATATTTGTACATTACGCATTATAAGAAAAATAAAGTAAGATATATATTATAGATATATATAAAATATTTTTAATATTGTTAATTTTTTTATAGATAAGATACAGAATAAACCTAATATTTAATGCAATGTTTATTCGATACTAAGTAACTTTTAATATTTCGATTTCATTCTTAGCATTATCCAGTCGGCTTCATTGAAATTCAAACTAAATTTCAATATAAAATTACAAATAAAAAATAAAAATATTGTTTATAAAAATTAAATCGAATAGATTTTTCTAAAATTTTTGATCAATAGGTTAGGCAAAGAAAACGATAAAATTAATCAAATATTAATAGCATTTCTTAAAAACAAATTATTGTTGTTTTTCAGAACAACAATAGAGACCAAATAATAAAGAAAAAGATAGAAATAGAATAAAAATTTGAAAATTAACGCCATCTCTAGAGTCATATATGAAAATAATATATGGACAAAGAAAGCAAATAATGGAAAAAAGATAGAGATAGATTAAGAATTGACTTTTAACGCCATCTTTTGGATTGTTTTGGAAATATAATATTTTTATTATCTAAAAGATGGCAATAATAGTCAATTTTTATTTTATTACTACATTTATTTCACCTGTAATACTCTAGAAATAAATCTAATTCCCTAAGTTTTAATTTATCTTCCTATATAGGAGTATAAAATTTAAGTGGCATTTAACATATAAAAAATTATTATATTTTTCTTCATATTCTATTAAAATTTTAAATAAATTCAAAATTAGATTGTATAATATTGTATAACTTACAGTTAATTTAATGTGCTTTAAATATTTTAATTTTAAATCTAGAAATAATTTTAAATTTAATAGAAATAAAGCAAGTTTTTTATAAAATGTTAGAATTTTGGTTTCAACAATTTGATATTGTAAATATATAATATAATATTGATTTATCAAGTCGTATCAAATTTCATGATTTTTATATAAAATTTTTATATAAAATAAAGTTTTAAAAAAAATATATCGTAAAAAATATTCACCATGAATATTTGCTATTTATATAACCATAATTGAGAATATACAAATAAATGTACAAATTTAAAATTTAAATTTATAATAAACTTAATATTTTTATTCCTTTTATGCAAAATTTTCAAAACAGTTTAAAGTTTTAGAAAAAAATTTAAAAAAATCAGGAAAATTAAAAAAATTTTAAAGAATTATTTTAAAAAATTAATAAATCTTACTTTTATTATTTTTAATAATAATACCTATGTTATTATGAAAAATATTAGTCTTAAATAATATATTTTGTATTGCTTTTTTTTATATAATATTTTTTTTTTCCAATATAAATCACAAATATTTTATTACAAAAACATAATATTTAAAGATAAAACTATAAACATCATATATATAAATACATAATTCTATTACTATTTATACAAATTAAAAATTTAAATAAAAAAGTACCCTGATATTTAACATATCATTATCACATATATATATATATATATATATATACGATTTATATATGACTTAAGTATTTATTATAAGATTAATTTTGCTATTCCAGGTAATGAAAGTCCGATAATGACTGTAGAAAAAAGATTCACACTATGGTTGTCTAAAATTTGTCTACCACTAATATGTTTCACACCTTTTCCAGGATGTTCTACTATAAATCCTTTTTCATTTATTCCTGAGAAAAAAAAATAAATTTTATTATAAAATATATATATAAATAATAATATTAGTAGTATTGACTATTATTCACCAGAATATTGTAATGTAGCTCCTAAAACAGAATCTATTATACTACCAATAAAACCTCCAATTCCTCCAATAATAATAACAGGCCACTGTGATGTTGCTAATTGTAGCACAACTGTATCAACAGTTATCAATATTGTTAAATAATAAGATAAACCTACTATTATACCACCAAGAAAAGACATAAACAGACCAGCCCAGGAAATACCACCATTTGTACCTATACATAAATATAAATAATTATAAAATAACAATTTGATAATTATAAATTTTTGAGATAAAATAATACAATTTTATACAACATTTAAAAACTACTATTTTTACATATTTTTAATTACTTAAGATTCACCATTCATCTGCTAAATATCCTTTTTTTTATAAACTTTCTAATCAGATTTTAATATTTTTACCTCTTGGAACTCTTTTAAGAGTAGTAATAAGAAAAGGATCTTTACTAGCAATAACTGATCCAATTTCTGAAGCCCAAGTGTCTCCATTAGAACATGCTATGGCTCCTAATAAATTATAATTTTTTTAATTTAGAAATTATAAATATATTTTAAAAATTTTTTATTCTTCAATATATATGTATACCTAAAATTCCTATCGACAACCAAGAACTTCTATAATATTTATCAAAATCAATTGGTCGTTCCTGACATCCTACATCTAATAAATATAAAAGTGCCAATTGTGTTGCCATGCCACCATTGCATAACACATGAACCCAACTTCTTTGTGAGCTTTCTTCAAAATGTGCTTCAAGCTTCTTTTTTTCATGAGAGCGAAACTTTGTTGCTTTAGTAGAGGTTACAAAAAATGAAAAGAGACAAGCTACATGAGCAAAACTAGTAAGTGTCAGAATGAAGCCCACAAATAATCCTAAAATATAATATTTCATAACTATAAAATATGTGAAAATTTATTAAATAACACTTGCAAAATATAATTATAAATTTTTTTTAATAATATAATGATATTACAATTTTTTTAAATTTTATATATTCTAATTCTAATTTTTTAATAATAATAAACAATATTTTCAGAAAATATTTTCAGGAAAGTGAATAATTAAATGATAACCTAATAATTTAGATACACAATATATTATTTGAGAATATATATATTTTTTTTTCATTCTAATATTCAAGAAATACTTACCTGAAATAGCACCACTAATGTTCAAGCTCTTTTTTTTCCAACCCCAAAATGCCATAAAAATTGGAAACAAAACTGCAATTAACCATCTCCATGGTGAAATAACCAGATATTCTAAAGAAAGGGTTATGTTTTTCAAAACAAAGTATTTATATAAAAATAAAAAATAAAAAAATCTTAAATCATGCTTAATTTTATAAAATACCTTCTAAATGATTTTTAGTATCCGAATAAAAAACTGAATAAATTACATTTATCAACCAAAATAGCATAGAAATTGGAATTGCACAAACACTAAGAAGAACCGGTATTAACACATGTGATTTTTGATTCTCCTTATTTGTTAATGAAACCATGATTAAAATTATAACATAAACCAATTTATTATTTATTGTATTTAATTATTTTCTGTTAAATAATATGATAATTAAATTAAACATAATGTTCGTGACGGATCGTATATATATTTATAGCTGATAAAAAGTTCTTTAAAAGAAATGCAAGTTTGATTGGTTGATAGTTTCAATAAACTCACAAACATTAAGAAGGTTAGAAATACGCGTATTGGCAGAAAACATCACATTTATATGTAATTTGAAAAATAAATCATCTAACATCCATAAACAAAGGAGGGGATTATTTCTTATATTGTTCCATAAAACTTTTTGTTACCACGTTATCTCTTTTTCATTGCGCAAATATTCGTACTCATGAAATGTCGATTTATATATAGATTTACAGGTAAAGTCTAATCATTGAAAAAATGAAAGGGAAGAGATGGCAAAATTAAAAATGAAAGAAATAACAATTCTATATTACATTATATTGTTTAGCTAAAAAACATTATCTTGATAACATAATATAAATAGAACATTTCTCCCATTTTTATTTCTAATAAATTTCACTATCACTATTATTTTTTTTTTGATTCCTCCAATCAAATTATATGTAGCATAATCCAGTTTATGTAGGATGAAGCATGTTTTTGGTTAGATAAAAAATTACAAATGTTATAAAATTTATTTTAATTTATTTTTATTGTGAAAAATATTGTAATTTCGCAGAAAAAATAAACATTGTATAATTAAAATGATGTAAATTTAATGAAATCGCTGAAAATTACATTGAGATATATACAAAATGAGCTTAATTTAATTGATAATGATAAATGAAATTGAATACGAATAATCGGATGCTGTCATAATCATGTATACATACTATGTACATGTACGCAACGTAAATGTACTTAGAATTTAAGACATTAACGTAACGAAATCTTATTACTTGTACTTCTTCTGTTTGGAAAGACGTACTGAGTAGTAATAAAATCTTCATGTTACAATTTTGTTGCGATACATATAATTGGAATTAACTGTACTAACCATGACGTAAAAACATTTCAATGATTCAGAAAATTCGTTCATGACGGTGATACATTGAAGCACATATAATTGAATAATGAACGGCTTAATAACTGGATCCTATAATATGTATATCCCTATACAAATATTTCTATCGTTTTTACGTATCAATAAACTGTAAATATTAACATGTAACAGTTTTAAACTGTATTTGTCAGCTGTAAAGTTACAAATTTTTTTTTTTGCAATTTTTTTTACATTTTTATATCACGCTTATGATATTTTATTTCTATGCATAACAAATATGACTGCGAGTTTTGAAAATACTCGAAAGTAAACCGCAGAACATTTTATGATTACATTATATTATAAAGAATATATCGTGAAATCTACAGAAAAGACTATCAGTCTTTTCACAATCTGCTTATATAGCAGTATATATTTAAAATGACATGAACATTTTTAAGAAATATTTAGCGGGATTAAAGAAGTAAACAGTTTATCTGCCGTAATAATCGAAAGCAAATATTTCATAGGAAGAAATTAATATTATAAAAAAAATTGTAGAAAATGTTTTCCATATCATATATGTATATGGACAAATAATTTTGTAATTTTTGTTAATATTTGTTCAACATAATATAAATTATACGATAAGCCTCTAATATTAAAAATATAGAAAATATCGATAATTAAGTTTTTAATTTGAGATAATAATCCCAATTACTTAAAGATATCACCGCCTTTCGTGATTCTTTCAATATCAAATACAAATAAAAAAAGAAAAAAAATAATATAGAATCTATATAACGATCCGATATGATTTTAGAAAAAATAAGTCTTTCATAGCTTAATATTTATTAAAAATGACGTTAGGATAAGCAAATTTGACTTGTAATAAGTAATACAAGTCACATGGAGAAGCGAATTTCCCGATTCGTCCAGTTTAATTACAATGCAAATCACATTTCTTTATCAATGTTTGAGAAGTATAAAATATATAAATTTTTATTATCTTTATATTTTGTCATATTTATCACTGTATAGAATTACTATTTAATCATTATTTTTTCCTCTTTTATTATATAATCATTATAAGATGTATTATATAAATATTTTATAAACGGAGTAATAATGTTACACTATTTACAAAAGTATGATCAAAATCTGCTTAGAAATTGAGAACTAAATAATGTGAAACATAACACATAGTTGCATTTTTTCTATTAACAGCCTCAGAGTTTTACTTCTTCGTGTTCTTGCGTTTATTCGAAATTCGAATTTAAACTGTAGGTTTCTATAATTGATTATTGAAGCCGTCACAGTATCATCTGTAAGACTTGTCTCACGTATATTGCATTGCAATGTAAGAGAGAAAAAAATCAGAGAAAAAGAAAAAATAATAACTGAAGTTTTAGTTATAAAAGTATCATGGACCATACCATGTGACTTTCGCAGTTCGTGAAAAATTTAAACTCTTTTTTAATACAGCTTACAAAAAATGTATATTATACTATCACATTGTAAAATAGCTGTTTTTACGTTACAAATTATTTGAATATCGTATTAAATCTTCATTATTCAATTTTTGCCGCTAGAATGTGGCGTTTCATACGTATATCGTACATTGACGTTTAATAAATCTATCGCGCATTTCAATAATATATATATAGATATATATATAAGTACGTAAAGAAAAGTATTTTCTTTCGTTTAATTACATTCTATTGTCTATTAACTTCATCTAAATTTTCTTCATTTATTAGTATAAGAAACAATATTAAAAAATTTTTAACCATGCACGTAAAAATGCCACATTCTAAATATAATAGTTCACATTTGTACTTATTATAAATTATACACGAGGAGTATTTATAAATGCTCGTGAAATATAATTCATTATATATGTCCATTGATACTTAATATATTGAAAATGTATGCTATTATGTCATAACTCAATCTAAATGTAATAAATATGAAACTGAGCATATCAAATAGAATATGAAAAACTACTCTAGTAATAAAAACTTTCAAATTAATATTGGGAAGAATTTTTTGTTGGAATTTTTCCTTAAACTGTGAAAATATTATGAAATATTAAACTCCGAGTATGAGAATCAATTCGAATTATATATGTAATTAGTGACTAAAAAATTTATATCATCACGTATTATCACCGCACGATTTTTTTATAATACATTTATTAAAGACTATTCTAATGCATACCTTAAGAAATTGATACTTCTTCTGGAACTATATTTTCTAATGGTATGGATTCCGCGAAACCACGAGCTACTAATTCATCAGCAAGAGATATCACCTAATAAATTCAACAAATAAAATTAGATAGATAAAAATGATTAATGTATATAATGCCAGTGATAAATTTATATATCTATAATCAACAAAAATTTTTCATTAGAATTGAGATTTACTTACTCCGTGTTTATGAATATTAAGATAAAGATTAACATATGTGTTTGTATTGATGTAACCTACTATTTGAGCTTGACCGACAATCCCACAACATACGTGAGCAACTACATTATAAGCCTCTTGATTCCATTCACCTAATATATACAATATAAAATTTTTTGCAACAATTATTGATTTATATAAAAAAGTACAGAAAAAATATAATTCTATACTTACCGTCCTTTGGTTGAACATTAGCTAAAAATATTTCAATTGCTTGAAATGGCAACGAGAGATAATCTGACCTAATTTTTCTCATTTCAGTATTACTAAAAACCCAATAACCTCCATGGTCAACTAATCGTACTAAATGCTGTTCTCCGTGAGGATCTGGTTGTTCAATATATACTCTAACCCATCTGCTATACCATTTTGCAACTAAGATCATACCTTCTGTAAATTAAAATAAAATTGGTTATTAAATAATTAATAATTAATGAATAATTATAATAATTTTTTATATTAATTAATCTTCTTATTTACAAAAATTCAGTAATGTTATATTATAAACATACTACTAAGTTCATCTGGAGCTGGCGGCGATTCTGTTGTTTCATATAATTGTGTCATATTTTCGTCTAAAATTCTCAAAGATGGGTATGTAGGATGAGTAGGAAGTTGAACAAAGAATTGATTAGGTTTCACTATATGACATATAACAACATCATTGTTCATTCCCTCTACTAATGATAATTGCATTAACTCAGTGATCCAAGGGATCTCTTCTGGAATTTTTAATGGTAAAATCTGTTCAAGAGTCACATGAGGATATTTCTTCTCAGGAAATTTTTGTCGTATCATATCTAGGGCGATGTTAATTCCTTCCGCGGAACCCTCTATGGCACAAATTTTTTGATCTCTCCATACAGGATGACGTTTAACGACTATATGTACTTCAGCTTTGTGTCGAATATTTTGCAAAAAACTTCCATGACGACCAATTAATCTTCCAACTAAATTTTGTGGAATAGAAAACTCATATGTTACTGCAATTACATTGTCTTTTGTATGACCTTTGATACTTCCTCCTACAATAAAATATGATATTATATTAATGATAGAATATTTTGAATTTAAATTTAATAATCAATTACCTTTCCCACTGTCCGTGCTTCCTTCACTTCTGGCTTCATCCGTGACACTACCTTCTAAAACACCAGAAACTGGACTATGATTAGCAGAATCCCTTTCAGATAATGTTTGTGTTGAAGTTTTAGAATTATCTTTTGATGGGATAGAAACAGATGATTCTTTATTTGGAAGATAATTGCATTCATTATTTATGTCTTCATTTGTATCTATTCGTTTGTATTGACATTCTATTGATTTATTCTCAGAAGATAATTTTTGCTCTTCCTCTTCAATAACATTTTCAAATATTTTTAACATTTTATTTCCAGAATCATCAGTATTTTCTAAAGAGGATGTACTTATACTTTTTGCAACCATATCAAAATTGCTTATTTTCGGATTACAACCTAGTTCTATTTCCATTTTCGATGAGGAATCCACAAAACTATACCATTCCTGATCGTCTTTAGGAGGAGTTCTAGAATGTACAGAAATACTTTGTGAACCACTTTTTCTTTGTGGAATATCTAAACTTTCGCTTTTTTTTCTAGGACTACAAATGATTTCTTCTGTTGGTTGATTAGAAGAACTTTGTGAAAAAGATTCGTCAGTTTGTATGCCAGAATCGTAAAAACTTAAATTAGAATTTGATAAAGTAATTTCTTTTTTATGATTAGCGATATTTTTCTCGTTGCGATCTAATTTATTAATTCCACCTGGATCAACTCTGTCTGCTCGACGTCGTTTGTACCATAATAGACCAATTATAAGGGCAAAAGCTGGAAAAGTCCACTTCACCATTTGGAAATGAGTAGCAGACATTTTTCCAATCCACTGTAACTGTTGTTATAAAAAAATTTTTTATTCTGAAAAAAAAAAAAAAAATACAATTATTTTGAATACAAATTGATAGATTTTATTTTAATGTTAGTTGTTAGTTATATCTTAGTGTGTTCTATATTAAAATAATCATCATCTTACAATGACCGCGCAAAGTCAATGAAATTTAATTCTTATTTAGCCTCTCGTCTTACTTGGTTTCCTTTGTTAATTACTGTTTCGTAAGCGTAACTTCCGGTCCCGACTATATTCATTCGAATAGCTTAATTAACAGTAAAGTTGTATATACAAATAAATTTTCTGTTTTTTAAATATGAAAGCATAAATTTAAAAAAAACATCTGAATCATTCATTATAACATTATAACATATGAAAAAAATTAAATGAATTAAAATCCACTTTTATATAAATTCTTAAGATAATAGAAAGATTAAAACTAAATCTTGAGTCAACAATTGTACAATATGATATCAATTAAAATTCAAATAAATCATATAATAGTGCATTTTTTATTAAATTAATATATTAAACACAAAAATGATAATATGATAAATATATATTTATTAATTAATGATTTCTTGAAAACAAAAAGATTTTTATTCAATAAAGACTAAAATATTATTTTCTAATTCAAATTATTCTTGTAATATCCTTTAATTTTTTAAAATAATAAAATGAAAATATAAATTTTCTTTAATACGGACGAAAGTTATTTTTAAATAGTAAAAGTAATTCTATGAATTTGTATGTATGAATAAATATTACATTACATATATTACATTTATAATTCATATAAATATAAATTACATTTATATGAATTTAAAAAATAAAAATATGAGAAATTTAATATTTAATATTTATCTTAAATATTTAATATTTAATATTTGTTTAATATTTATCAATCAAAATTTTTGTCGTATGTTCCGATAAATTTTATTTAACTAGAATAATTCAACGTATACAAAATATGTGGTATTATGAGATTGAATGGAAAAACTAATTTTAAATATATATTATTAATTAATTCTAATTTCTGATATAATAATATTCATATATATCTTAATATAAATACAAATTGTACAAGATTTTTTGAAATATAATATAAATTTAAAATATACAAAATATTTAATATCTTATTATAAAAACACAAAGAAAAAATATTTTTATTTTTTTTTATCTTTATATTTTTTTTTTTTAAGAAGAATCATCTTCGATTAAACTGTATCGCATATTATGAGATGTACTTTACAGTGCATTCACCCTCGCGTGATGCAGACTTGTAGTTCCCATCTGTGATACCTGAAGTTTAAAGAAAGCACCCAAGCCGGTTTCATAATTTCATAAAATGTTATTAAATCCAATAAAAAAAAAAAATTAAACATAATAAATTAAAAAATATTCAAGTATTATAAAATCAGAAATATATTAAATAAGTATAAGTAATATATATATGATTATGATCAATTTCTTCTTCTCTTGAAATTTCTTTATGAAATAATTAGAAAATCAAAAATTTTTTTTAATTCTTATAAAATGATATCAAATATCATTAAAATGAAATAAGAAAAATTATATTTTTAAATACAATCAATAAAATAAATTTTTTGTGATTCCAACAATAGTTGAAATAATATCAATTCAAAATATTTTTGTGAAACACTAAACACGAAAAAAATAGTTCTCTAACAATGAAGGTTAGATTTACTGTCATACAAGACTCACCCGTAAAACGTCCATGCTTATTTCCATCTGTAACCGTTCTACGTGTTCACAAAGTCATTTATTCGTTTGAAAAATATACGAAATAAGAGCAGTTTTTAATCAAATGAAAATCGAGATTTCAAATAGAGCTATCGAAATAATTAATAAACGAACTGATAACACTCTCGTTGACACGACTAACGTGATACTGCGGTTAGTAGAACGATCGCGGTTTTCAACACGTGGTAACTCCAGAGAGACGAGTCAACTGAAACCGCTCGCAATTGCGCAGGCGCGATTACATTAAGAGGCGTTCACAATAATAATGATAATATTTACAAATTTTCTACTTTTCTTCTTCTATTTTTCGCAATTTCTAAATTGAGAGAAATAATTATTGAAAGAAATGAAATCTTGATTTTAATATTTAAGTTGGCATAAAAATTTCAACATATATCGAATATAGAATAGCCAAATTTAATTTTAGAAAATGGTTTGTGAGTAAAAGACACGGAAGTGGTTTCTATTACCAAGGTAACATATTTCAAAAAATAACATAATTAATTTATATTATACATTTATAGATGGAAATGTTATTCGCTATTTATCAAATAAATATTATATTAGCATTAAATATTATATTATTAATTATCTAAATAAATAATCTTTTAATTAATATTGCTAATAATATATCTTATATAATAACAATCGCGATAAACAATTATGATTTCTAGTATTACATAAAAAAAAAAACAATACACATTTTGTAATTTTGTAATTTTAAACTTTTCGAATAATATAATTCAGAAAGTTAACTAATTCAGATAGTTACCCTATATATCGCGAAATCTGTGTTGAAAAGTAAAAGGTTTAAAATTGACGATCAAAGGAAGGGATTATGCAACATTGCATAAAATTATAGGTTTTCATCATACAGGTATACCATAGAATACAATTTCGAATGAATATATGTAATCTCACACATATAAACCACTTCATACTAGTATTCATGCTGTTAAAAAAAAAAAAAAATTATTTGCTAATCGTAGAAAGTTTTTCGATTTATACATGATAAAAAAAATACATATATCCGTTTCGTTTAATAACAATGTTTGTAATTATATTTTCACTTTTTTAATTAAACTTTTTGTCTAAGAAATGTATAAAAAAAATATAATTAAAAAAGGAAAAAATAAATATATAAAATAAGAACTATGAATGGTGAAAAATATAAATATAAAGAAAACATATTCCATATAACAAGTAATAAATCTATTATGTCATATGAACATTCCATCAGCATTAATTCATATAATGATCGCATGCAAATGAATACTGAACGAATACGATCTACATTCATTCATGCGTTCCAGTGATACTATGTATAAGAAATTATGTATATATTATATAATATGAAATATAAAATATTAAATTTTTAATCTATAATTATGAATAAACTTTAAATCTGTATAATTTTTTAAAGTTATTGATTTTTTTTATAATAATTATTTAATTTAGATATTGTAATTAATAATATAATATTAATGATATAATATCGCAATATAAATTATTTATCAGTAAATATAACAACATAATATCATTATATATATATATATGTAATCATAATATAATAATTAATTACATAATGAAGTATGACAAATATGACAAGTATGACAATGATTAGACTAATAATATTACCATACTACATTTATAGTATGATAATATAATTGTATTGTATGTATAATAATAGTATACTATACATATACTATATGCTATTACATTTTCAATATTATATATAATATATCATAATAATATATGAGAATATTATGACAATATAATATTATATTTTATAATATAATTTTTAATTATATTACAAGTTACAATTTATGATTTAATTTTTATATTAAATATAATATATAATCAATTGTATTTATTATAATTTTTAATCGCTAAATGCTAAATTTTGTCTTCTCTTTGGCATAATTTTCAATGACAAGTCTGATATCATTTAAATCGTACGCTATCTTGAATTTTTTTATGATATTGATCTTTCATCTTTAAGTTGAAAATTTTAGAAGGATTCAATAATAATGATTTCTTTAATATTCTATTTGCACAATAAAATCCATATATTTATGGTCTTTACACAATTTATTTAATTTTTTTTAGTAGTGTTTCGCTAGTAATATATAATCATCAAATAAATAAGACAATATTTTTTCTAATTTATTGCACTGTACAAAATTTAAATAGTTCTCCTCTTTTGCATATCAAATAATCATTAAGTAATATATATAATATATATATAAATTTCGTGAATATTTTTTGTTGTATTTTATTTTATTAATATTATTAGAATTATAATTTATCATACATTATCATTTTTTATAAAAAATCCAAAATTTTTTTCTATTTTTCGCAAATATAAGTCATAATTATTTTGAACAATAACGAAAATTGAATAATGATCGAATAAACGAACAAATAAAATGATTTACTAATTATCATCAAGTATTTCATTAGAAGGATAAATTCGATAGCTGCTTAATCTCTTTTAAAAGATATTAAAGTAAGAAAGATCAGTCAAAGTGAAGCACAATTTAAACTCTTACCTATGCTACCCAAAAGAGAGAAAGGATACATACTGAGCAATGGAAAAAAAACAAGTTAAATTAAAATGAAACCGGTTGTCCAATGGAGATTAGTAATAGAACGCTCGAAGAACTAGGTTATGCGTGGATTTAATTTTTTATAGAATAAAAATTTTCAATTAAAGAATCTACATACCACAAAATATGCATCGATTATTTCGGTGATTCACTAAATGCATTGCTATATAAACTAATTATGCACAAGCAAATATTATTTTTCTCTTTTTTTTAAAACTTTTGTTAAATCACTGAACACAAAACATGTATAATAAATTAAATTAAATATGTTAATGTTTTTAAACACTAAGTGATTCATGATTTAATTATTGATTTTGAAAACAGATATTATCTCAAATATACCCAGATATAAGAAAGATCTAGGTGTCCTTGCCACTTCTCCATAATGATAACCAAACTGTATTCCCATCACATTTAGAAAATACTTTCATCGCGTTTTGAAATAACACATACTATAACGGTTATTGTATCGATGACTGAAGATGCATATTATGACTTGTAACATTATTTGTAAGTGTTTTAAATCTGTCTTGCATGTATTAGTTTTATTAGTGGACAGAGGGAAGCACTCGTCTAAGTAGCAAATTTACTCAGTAAGATCATTATACACAACATCAGCATAGAAATGCATGAAATGAAGGTGACCGCGGCGGTTCAATGTGCTCTTGGAATGTCCAACCTGTACACGTAAAGAACGATGAAGTAACCGAGCATGGACAACGGAATATCACGGAGAAAGAAAACGAAAAGAAGAGAAACTCGTGAGAAAGAAGATGAAAGCTACAACAAAAAGGAATACAAAAGAAAGATCCTGCTGCACTCATGAAACACGTTTTCGTACAAACTTTTCAGCACCCTCTGTGGAAAATGTGTGAACTAATCGTTCAAACAGTTTCATATTAACCGTTGAAATGATAATTTTTTGGTGGATAATATTTCAATTCATATACAAATCAGCATATTAAAGATCAAGGACCGATCATAAAAAGAATGTCTTATGATGCAAAAATTTATAATCGTGTTATATAAAAATATACATTGATATATAACTGATACGAAAAAAAAAAATTAAAATATCGTAAAGCAATTATTATATATAACTGTTGATATTATATAACATTGAGTAATCATTTATATATATTGATAAAAAATAGTAAATTGAATAATAAAGATAAACTAATTATTTATTATTTATTACTATATTAATAATCAAAATATTTTTGAAAATTCATGTATTATATATATTTTATATTGATATAAATTATTTGCCCATTAAATAATCCATAAATTATCCTAAATTAACCTTGGACGATCTAGTCTGATATATTTTCTATCGCTATAGATTAGATGCCTTATGTTTACATCGTATTTGTATTGATAATAAAATCATCTATTGATAGTAAATCCAATTCTATATATTATAAATCTAACGTCTATAAATTTATTTTATTACATATACATAAGAATAGCCTTCACTTGTACGGAGATACGTTTATTTACACACATGGATTAAAGCCAACTTTTTTTTACAAATAGAAAACTTTAAATAAAATTATTAATTTATTTAAAAAATGATAATTTTTAAAAGTATTATAAAATTATAAAAATAATTTTTTAATATAATAATTTTTTATTATTAAATTTTACTATTAAATTTGGAATGTATCAATCAATATTCTAAGAATTCATAAATATTAATATTTTTATATTTACATAATATATTCATATCATAAAAAAAAATAAAAATAATTATGGAGATATAATAAGAATTCTATTACCTTATCAATTACTATAATACATTACTATAATTTAATAATTAAAATTTATAATTTAATAATTTAATAATAATTATATCATATTATATTTTTTATTTTAATGAAAAAAATATAAATTTTTTTTTAAAATTAAAATCATGAAAAGTTTGAAAGTTAATCACAAATATATCAATATATAATTTCATATTTTCATAATTATTATTATTATTAAAGTTGAACAAATATAATTAAGAGAAATGAAATATTTCAATGTTTTTTTTTTAAATTATAAGTTATCATAATATGAACTGTAACCATTAACTGACAATATATTATATAAATCACAAACATTATGTTTTAATTAATATTTTATTTACCAATATTTAAAAAATTACATATATATTATGTGTATCTATGCATATTGTAATAATTTATTATACAAATTAGTTCAAATATCTTTCTAAAAATAATATGATACTTCATTATACAAATAACCACGTGATTATACTTGAACGATTAAACTATAATTCGAATACATAATTCCGTAGATATATATTCCGTATACATAATATGTATACGGAAATAACCAATGCCATATTCAGGGACAACTGCCTTAGAAAGCAAGGTGATTGGAAACCGAACAGACGTATCTTAGAAATAGCACGTAACTAAAACTGACTCTACAGTCTGTTGACCCTTTAAATGTCCGTACACACATGGAAGAATACGATATAATATAAAACATTTCATGTGCATCACTGTTTTAAATGGTCTGTTTTTAAAATGCTTTATCGATTGTAGTTAATAAGTAATGAAGAATAACAAGGTAATGAAGGTAAAAAATGTCGATAAAAATACTAAACATTCTTTTTTAATGATGATCAATAGCATTTGACATAATCTACTAATTTCATGTATATTGTTTTTAATTGGCGTCTTCATTCATATGTGATCGTAAGAATATAAAAACATACGAAGAAAAAAAAAATATAAGTATATAATATAAAAAAATAAGACAAAGAGGATTATCGAATATATTTTTTCACAAATATGTTATTTTCAAATGTTATATATTGTTCATATCCCAAAAATTTTCCAATAACTTTGATGCATATCAATATCATAAAGAGAGAAAGAATCGACATGCAAAAAAATATGCTCTCAAGAAAATGAATGAAAAAACATTGGAATTTACGAAACAATACATGTCACAATATCATACGTTTAAAATAATTGAATTTATTTTCTTTTCAGATAATATTCTCATATTTCGATTAAGCAAAATCTCGTGAACTGTCGGTCACATGAAAATAACCACAATCAGCATGTATGAATTATGTACAAAAAGACACTTATTTGACAAGTAATTGAATTTTCTTAAATGAACACTGGTCTTAAACACTAATTGGAGATAATTCAGAAATCTTATGAGTTTTATATAACAGTAACTAAAAGATAACAAAGGAAAGCCGCTAGGCGAGTCACACCAACACGAGGTTTGTACAAAATGATCGACATACCTGTGTAATTACTAAACGATTGGCGTTTTATTTCTTCTCTATCTTCTGCACGTATTCAATAAATAATTAGAATGAAATTTCAAATACATCAAATAATCAACTTTTCTTGAATTTCGAATAAAATTACACCACGTAATCGCAATGTTTTTTCTTGCTCGTAAAAGACAATATGGCGGTACAAATTCGGGTGCAGCATGTCCGGCACGATGTAACTGTAACGCCACATAGCGGGAAAGAAATGATTTAATCCTACCGCCAAAATAGTTATAATTTTAAATATTTGTAACTGTAAAAAATTAAAAAAATATCAAATTTAAGCAGTTAAAAATTTTAAAATAATAATTCTATAACAAATAAATTTTTTTATTATAAATATAATATTCAAAAATATTCAAAAATATTGATTTCCGATATCTTTTCATACACTGCCATCTTACGGTAAAAAAGTAAAATTATAAATTAATTTAACATCAATAGGTAAAGAAGATTTCTTTTATAAGCAATTATTGATAATATAGGTTTCTAATTTATCCAATATATTTCATGTGATGGAAAGATACATTTTATCATACAAGTGTAGTTATTTTCTTCAAGATGGCAGAATACTAATTTTGGAATCTTCAAAAGATTTAAATATAATCGGATAATAAAATTAAATAAAATATTGAATTATATTTAGAGATATTTCTTTCTTTAATGTCAATATTTTATTAAATATAAAAATTAATAGAAATGAAAATTAAATAAAATATTTTTATGATAAAAATATTATAATAAAAAATAATATTTTTACACGAACATAAAAAGCGTGCGAAAATAGATTCAAAAACTATATTTAACATATATTTTCTTTAAAAAAAATGTTATATCTAAAAATGATTTCACGTAGATTCTATAAATTTAAATTAAGGATAAGGATTTGAAATAGATCTAAATCGATCAAAGATGATCTTGATGTTGAAATACGTAATATCTTAATATCATTAATAATCTATTTTTAATAAATCTGGGAATCTATAGTGAATATATTTCTAATGAATATAATTTTTTTAAACATTTTATTACAAATTTTACTATGAGAATCATGCGTCATGCATCTCATGACACTTACATGCATAGACGAAGCGTACATCCTGGTAAAGGGTGGGTTGACTCTCATAAAAATGTAAATGATAATAGAACGGTCTATATGTATTCTGCATAATATCGACAACGGTTTTCCATAACGTGTAATGCAAATGTGATAGTTATTTCAATGGAGTAACAGACTTCGTAGCAGAATGTGACACAGATTTTTCACATAATCAAAAACATATATCATTATACATTTATTATTAAATCTCTAATCAAAGTTAAAAATTTGTAAGCTACAATGTATTAGATATCGATATTATTAATTAGAAAAATTATTATGCAAGATAACTTTAAATCGATTAAATACCTATTTAAAAGCATATAGAAGAAAAAAATATTACATTTCAGGAGGATCTGTTTCCAAAATATTGCAAAGGATTCTATAATGCATGTATACGCGATTACCCAGAATCCAAAGGTCTTCAGATAATCCATGAGATGGTTTGATCTGGATGCGCGGCGTCGGGACGCAAGGTTACAGCGGTCGTCGGGTCAGCAACACCACGGCCGCCCTCCTCTCACTCTCTTTCTCCCCGTTCCCTTCCTCACCCTATATCATCCTTCCCTCCCTACGTTCTCCTGCCCTTCCTTCCTTCCTAGCGTCCCACCCCTCTCAACCAGCTAGTTAGCCAGCCCTTCCTCTCGATCTTTCTCCTTTATTTATCCTCCCGTTTCCGTGTCATGATGCGCCATCTTTTGTGAACCCATAGAGATTATTTTTAACAATTATTGGGCGAAATATATGGGATAATATATTAATAAGTATCTATAATTTTATTAGCTATTACGAATATATATTACGAATATATTTATCAGATTAATAAATAATAATACATAAATTGATTAATACTTAAGTAAGCTTATAAGATTTAATTTCAAACAAAGGAAATCATCGACAATCTTTCCCCCCTAGTGATAAATTCTTGTTTGTTACTAGGTCAAACTCTCTATTTTTTTTATTAATTTTTCAGATTTAAATTTGTATAAAATATATGCACAAATAAAAATAAATATTGATGTAAATGAATATACGATAAAAACGAATATATTGTTGTAATATGATTTATTATTACAACATTACTAGACAATAAAAAAAGTTCAATTCAACATTCGAAACATTTTTAGATAAAAAATTGGATTTCATGTTCTCCCCTCCCTCAAAAAGAAAAAAAGAAAATTTATCGATGGAAATACTCATGATTCATGATTACACGATCGAACGTTTACACTCGACCTTGAGTGTCGTTTTAATTTTCGATCACAGGCATTCAATTTGATTATTGCTGGCTCGCTAGTGCATTTAACCCTCCGATTGTTATCCAATGCGGTAGTCGAGCTGCTTGCAAACAACGCAGTGGAGGGGGTGTCTGGGTCACCCCCTTTCATGCTAGTCTGTCTGGCTGGTTGGCTGGCTGGTTGGATACCTTGCTGGGGTTCGCAACCCCAGCTTTCGTAGCGCTGTTACATAGGCTATGACACCGAAATACACCGACTGTTTACATTCAGTCCACGTGTATCAATCTGGATTATTGATTAAACAACTGTAATGACTAATTACGAGCATGCCCTTTGAGGTGAGCTTTGATTATGCATCGAGATTGATTGTACAATGAATTCGAAGATGAGTTCCTGCGATGAATTAATACAATCGGAAGAATAGAATTATCGTAAAAGTTACGTCGATTATTATTGATGACTGATATTTGAATTTAAAATTATCGATATTTATAACGTTGGAATAATTAAACGCAAGATCCAAAGATGTTTCAAGATACACAAAAGATATGTAAAACTTGTGTGTTGCGCTTAAAGAGCAGAATTATTCATCGAGGCTGTTGAAAGAAAATTCATTAATTTCGTTACGGTAACCGCGAGCGGTGTTTCGGTTTCGATGACGATCATCATTTCACCGTGACGAACGAAAGGGAAAACCTTAGAGAAAATTTATCACTTTCGAGGCAATTGTAACAATCATACCGCCCGCTCTCTAATAACACGAACGCCCATTAATCTTAATTAACAGAGAAAGTTTAAAGGCTAATTGCGAAACATTATGCGGGAGAGACTTCTTGAAGAAAATCTAATATCGTGATATCTAGTTGGCACGCATTATTCGATGCTTAATATTTTAATCTTTCTTATTCGCGCACAACTGAAAGAGCGAAAAAGGGAAGAGAAAGAAATTATACGAAATACGAATTATTGATTGACATAAAAACTGAAACGAAAAGACGAATAATCCATCTATTTGCTTAACGATACGATTATTTATTTTCCTCTTTTCTTCATCTTCATATTTTTCATAAAAAATTTTTAATTCGATCTTTTCTTTTTTTTTTATTGTTGTATTGAATTTTTTTTATCACAAATGAATGCATCGCATTAGGTTTACCGTGCGTGGGCGGTGCAACGGTTTATCAAGCAGACAGGGTTTTGCACCCCGTACCATTGACGCTGGCTAGGGTTCTAGAAGCAGCTACAGCCATGGTGGAGGGAGATCCGTTTGCTGGAGGGGGTGTCTGGGGCAATCCCCTCCAGTCTGGGGGTTCCCAAACTCAAACGCATTTCCCGGGGTTCGCAAATCTCTTGGTTGTTCACGTTCTGATAGAAACTTCGCCACCGATGGCACAGTTTCGATGAAACTTCGCTTTATCTTCGCCCTGGGTTAACTAAACGAGAATAAATATTATTTTTGCGTTCAATTTTTTATAAGTGACAAAATTTTCTTTTCAACATATTTCCGGATTACGATTATTTATTTTACAAAAAATAAGAAATGTCGTTTTATTTTTTTACAATTATCTCTGTTTTTGTTTATTTCGCGTATCGTTTATTTATGCAATTTTGAAAGAGGTTTTGAAATTTTTTTATGAAAAAGTTTACATTGTCAGGAAAAAAAGAAAGGATTAAGATTCACCCTTGTCAAGTTTTTACAAATTAATGATTATTAAATTCAACGTTTTCGCGATTCATTTAAATGGCGAACGCGTAGACACCGAGATGGCCAGATTCCAGATTCAAGAGAAGTCCGGATGTTCCGGTGAGCGCATAGCGGTCGATACGTGGAATTCGTTGACATTGATCCAGCGAATTCGTCGTATAGCTATCGGTGAGTCACCGTGGCTCAGTGCCCTTCAACCAACTCCGTTCGTTTCCTAAACTGGATGACTCCTACGAGGCTTACGTGTTCCGTTTGTTTTTTACCACTTTATCGTATTCAAAATTTTTCCTCTCTTTTTCCCACTCGCTGTATTCGTTCACTTCAAGTGTTTTATTTTTTTGCACACGTAACAGAATCCAGAATATCCGAACTGAATTATTTATGGAGGATGAGATAGACGCACCCAGTTTAGATTACTTTCTAGGGACTTTTCCTTTTTAGTATAATTTTTAAATTGATAAATAGATTTAGAGTTACATTAAAATTTTAAATATTTTTTAATTTATTTCGAAAATTAAGCTTCTCATTTTAATTTACTTCGAGATAAGATTTGCATAAATTTGTCTCCAAAGTATCTCTACATCTGCGATATTAAAAACAAAATAAAATCATATATTCGACATATCGACGTATGTTCGCGCCAATTTCCATGATATATCCCTAGATCTCCTGTATCCTCACATCCCATCGAATACCTCTTCAAACTAAGCTTAAACTCATGCTCAACCTCAAACTTCTCAACGCAACGAGCATATTAAAGAATCATTTATTTCCACTCGCGTATTCAAAGTTCGCCAGAACGAACGAAGCGAGCGAGGGAAAAAGATCGATGACTGACGAGTGGTAAAATAGAGCGAAAATGAGCCGAGGAGCATAAAAGTGGCACAATTGGTTCAGTGGGGCGGTGCCCCTGCGGCCTTGGCTCGGGACACTGAACTCCGTGGCCATGCGAAACGCGGCGCACGCGGTGCCCCATGCACTTCTCTCGCCTCCTTCCCTCCTCCATCCCCCCGAGCCACTCGATTCTCCTCCCCTATATATGCGCTTCGAACGCGCTGCACCCGTTTCGCCCATATGCAACGTCCACTCCGGGTCGTCTCGCTTGGAACTAGGCCCCGCGAGAATGGCAGCCGGCCACGCACCGTGCCTCAGCCTGGTTGCGTGTGCATTAGCGCTCGCGCATGCGCGTCGCAATTTGACGAATCTAACCTGGAAAAAAGGAAGAAGAATAGAAACAGAAGTGACGTAGGAAATTCTTTTTGTTGAGATTATGGCAAACGGTTTTAAAGAGAGATATTATTGGTCAATTCTGATTTTGGTAAATAAAGAGAGAAGGGATATTGAAATAAAGAAGAAGGAGAGAAGATGATATGGATGGAATATAATACGTTATCTGCAAGTTACGTTTCATTTTCGACCACTCGTCGAAGGAAAGAGTTTTTAGAACAGTTGCCAAAAAAATTGTCGATGGCTTGTTGGAAGCTCGCAGTGAAGCGTGTTGGGTGACCATCGTTAGCGAGAACGAGCGAGAGAATGCAGGAACGAAGCAAGAGGACAAGTTAGCGTGCTAAGAGTGCGGAGAGCGTTCACCCTGGCCGGTGCGTCGGCCCTTCGCACAGCGTTTCTCAAACCTAAGCGATATTCTGCGTTTACGAGTTTGGCCCTTAGGGAGAACGTTCGAAGGGTGTCAAAAAACGAGTAAAAATTGGGGTTGATTTCAACGGAGAGTATTGATGCGCGGTATACAGTCGAAAATGGAAGAATTTTATCGAGTCGAGAAAATAATAAACTGAGAATTCAAGATTTTTAATCAATCATTGTACAATTTTCTAATTATTAATACGATTGATTTTCGATTGAAAAATTGAAAATATTAAAAATTTCTACCAATTCTAACGATCAAGGTTTGTATTTTTCTTTTTTTTTTTTTTCTTTTCCTTTGAGATATGTACACGATTGCTATTACTTATGATTCCAGCATAGCCGAGAAATCGTTGCAGCGATTTTGGCGATATGTTGAGTCGCGCACGTACGCCACCCTTGGAGACTATCGTTCGAAGGCATCGTTTCGTCGATGTCTTTTTGCCATTTCATCGAAGTCGCAAGAATTCGAAAGTCGAAGGACATCGGTGGGGGCAAAAACACGCGCGAGCATCCTTTTCGAACGCATTGACGCGTACGTCATATATGAGAAAACGCGCATTCTTGGTCTCGCATTCCAAACCCGAGAACCAGATGGAATAAATTGGCCTGCAAAGCATCGACTTTATGCCGATGATCTCGTTAGATGATCGTACGTAATTCTGGTTTCGAGATTATTGCCCATTATGGTTATACTCGTACCAGATATATATTCTTGGATAATTCGAGCACCCCTTAAATTTGAATATTAACAAGCTACATTATTCCTTATGCACGGCTTGCTATAAATTGTCAAGTGTTAATTTTAAAAATTCAGATATTTCAGATATAATTCCTTATCATGTCCAATTAATCATACATAGAAAAATACCAATCTCATAAATTTCTATCAATCTCAAAT
This sequence comes from Apis cerana, assembly GCF_029169275.1. NCBI lineage: Eukaryota > Metazoa > Arthropoda > Insecta > Hymenoptera > Apidae > Apis > Apis cerana. The sequence goes on along the minus strand of NC_083862.1, from coordinate 10,045,095 downwards.
ATACATCGAACGACAAAACTAGTTCTGGACTCACTTACTCTCCCCTAGACCGTACAAGTAATTGAAAGTAATTTCCCGTCCAATCTTTTATTTCCAAAATTAAAGAAAAAGAGGGAGGAAAATCGAGAAAAAGAGAAGGGCGAAGATGCAAAGTGGACGAAAATTCGCATAATCGTGGCCGTGAAGAGGGTCCGAGCGCAGCTGTTCGCGTCGCGGCGGCGCGTGTTCGCGCGGCATTGGGCATTGCACTCGGCGCTTCTCTCGAGGGCGGTCTCCCGGGTTGATGCACGCGGAATGCAGCCGAGGCTTGCCGAAGATGCACGAGGCTGCGCTCGATTCGTGGAGCCGCGCGCCTCGCAGCTGCAACGGTCATCGGGTTCGATGCACTCGCGCGCGCGCGCCTCTGCATGCACGATTCTGCACGAATGACTCAGCCAACCACGGGCGCACCACGGATACGACCTTGACCCGGCTGCACGTAGGTGCATCGCACCTTGGCGCGGGCCTCGCGTGGCCCGAAACTCGGCGCTCGTAAAAAATAGCCCCCCCGCGGGGAAACGAAATCGTGAAATCGAAATTTCGGCCTCGGCTATGTTCGTTCCCTTGTTTTTCTTTCCCCCTCTCTCTCTCTCTCTCCCGTTCTCTCTCTGTCTTTTTACTACGGCCGATGCTGTAAAAGGTTATGGCCTTACGCTAGTTGTGTAACGAGTTTTAACACAACCAACGCGGGATACTTTTTTTTTTTAACAGGGGTTTGGCACGGTGTCGCGAAAGCATACGAGTTTCAGCTGCGGAATTCGAGTTTTTTTTTTCTTTTTATGGGGACGCACAGTAGACGATTGTCCACGATTGAAATCTTGATAATATTTGCTATAAGATTGATAGTGGATAAAATTGGAAATCGTTGAATTTGAACATTGGGATCGGTATTTGTCATTTGGAAATTTTGAATTAATAAATATTCGTGGAAATATTACGTTTATATGTACGTTTGAATGAAATTTAAATTCCTCTTCTAAGGGATTGCGGTTAAAATCTTGGTAATGGTACGGCAGATGTTATCGTCGAAACTTGTATTCGACGAGCTAGTTGGTAATTAGCCGCCATATTGGTCTCGTGAACATTCTCAGATTATTCCCTATACTAACGATTACACCTCGCTTTACCGGCGAGGTTAGAATTGAATATTCGAATAAAGATCGTAATCTCGTTCTTTTACGTACTCGTTAAGATGCTCTCTCGGAATTAAGTATTCAAGTCTCGCCCGTTCATTCTCGTCGTATTATTATCTTGTTGTTCCTGCTAATCTCATTATTTGTTGCACTACTTTTTTATATTCTCAAGGCCTGTCTGTCGCTTCCTTCGAGGTTATTGTGCGAGTCCCGGAGTTCATTGTAACCAATGCCACTGCACTGCGAGATATTGTATTTTTCGTGTGCGTTATCGTGAAAGAAACTGATACATCAAAAATAGACGCATGTACTGGCCGGATAACGCGAAAACAATGGTAAATAAATATCGTGGCAATTGACCGTAAAGAGATGTATGGCGAAAAGTTTAAACGAGTTCATTGTTGTTATACGAATAGCAACGCATTCGAGCGAAGAGTATTTATTTCAATTATTGAAATAATTTTTTTTTTAAACTGTCACGTGAAAAAAGAAAAAAAGATTAGGTTACTTAGATCTTTAATTATCGGTTATTTTAATTTCGAGGAAAAAAAATTCTTATGTAAAGCAATTCTTTTCCTCTTACTTAGAACCTTTATTTTCCTCGGTGCAATCCGCTTTCGAAATACAGTAAAAACGATAACTGCGATTTCTAATTGTTTAGCGATTTAAAGCAAGTGAAAGTATTTTTACAAGATTATTATTCTAGATTCTATTCCAGCAGATTTCACGCGAGATCAAAATTATTATATTTTCTCCTTCAGAGATTCCCTTTCTATCCCTCTAAAATATTCTGATCTGTAATAGAGTAAGATTAAGAACGTGTAGAAATAAATTTGAACCTTGCTAAATATCTTACAACCGACTTTTTTCCTAATAAATTATACGATTTATTCGTCGAGAAATTTTGTTCCATACGTACACACATCCTCTGACACAACAACCTCTTTTATTAACCTTTTCGTCTTGCGTAAAATAACGATCATTGCGTCACGGTAAATCCTTGCATCACGGTGATGAACGATGTTGTCCCTAGAAAAAAAAAAGAAAGAAGAAACAAGGAAAAAAAAGAAAGGAAGAAGAGGAAGCATCCTTTTTTTAAGGATGCGTTGAAAGGATCACGCGCGCAGTTAATTCACTCATATGCATAGTTCAAAGTGTGTTGTCCTCGGGTTCAACGTCTGACGGACGGGAATGAGACAAAGGCTAAAAGGCCTTACCTCCTCGGGGTATCTTTATAGAACACAGTGTCATCGACATGGGACAGGGTGTATCCATCGTAAAGGTCAACGCATCTATCGCGCATATAAGCTTATCGAGAGGCGTTCAGCCAGCCACCGGATCGTTGAAGGGGAACGTGATGCCAATTTGCCTTCGTGAAAATTCTCGATCGAATGAAAGTCCGAGGCTTTCGCCACGGATCCTCGCCATTGGATCTTCGACGTGTTCCATCTTCGCTGCGTTTAATCGTTCCGTTCGAATTAAAAAAAAAGAGAAAAGAATATTGGCTGTCATTGACTTTCTTTAAAAATGGCCGCGTTATCTACGCCATTATCTCGGCCTCGAGAAAGAACTAAACAGAATGTTATTGCGACGTGTTATTGCTCCAATGATTCGTCTCTTTTTCGATCGGTGGACGGTACTCTAATCGATTAGGATTAAGAAAAATTGGAAGAAAAATTCACCCACTCTTCCAATTAAACTGTACATCCTTCCTATATCGCTCATCCTTTCCATCCTCTCCAACTGAATATTCATACTCGAGCAGCATCCAGACGAGGGGTAGGATACGAAAGGGGCCCCTGATGCAGGAACTTTCTCTCCTTAAAAGAGAGGGGGAGAGAGAGGGAGAGAGACACGAGGGCAATTATTTAAATCGGTACGTCGACTCCTGTGCTCGGACGACAAGGTTACCGGGATGCATCGACGATCTGTCGTCCCCGGCCAACAGCTACGGCCAAGTATTTATACATCAGCGGAGGGATGTATTTCGGTCCCGCGGACGCTGACGCTACCACGCGATGGCGACGGCCCGTGCGTTCCTCTAACCTTGAACTGATGAACGTACGCCAGCCACCCGGCCCCCGTGTCCTCAGCTATTCCTGGACAGTCACCCTGGAGGACGTCGAAGCGAGCCGGTAAACCGTAAACTCGGGCTACCTTCGCCCAGAGATCCGAGAGAGGCATTGCATTTCCCTCCTCGCCACGAGGAGGTTACGAAATTTGGATGTGGTGGCTCGTCAAAGATGAGGAAGAATCACAGGAATTTATGTATGTAAATCGTAAATTTTGAATTGTTTCGTAATTATTTTAGAAGGGAACAGAGAGATGGATTCTTTTTTTTTTATTTTATCTTTAGGAATTTATAGAATTATAGATTTTGAATTGTTTCGGGATAATTTTAAAGGGAAAGAGAGATGGATCTTTTTTTTTTTTTTTAATTGAATAGACGGTTTTATATTTTAATGCGATTTTTACGAGAACAAGTTTGAATAAGAGAGGGGAGGGGAAGATTTCTTAGATAGAAGATGGAAAGCGAGGGGATGGATATTTTTTTTCCTCGACCTTTGAAAAAGAAAGATGAGGGTTGGTTCGGAATGTATTGAAACTGTAATATTGGTTTCGAACCCCTTCCTCGCGAGAGGAGGTATCGAGAGATCCAAACCTAACCCGGATTCGACGTTGCTTCCGAGAAGTTTACGCATGCTTTCCAAACATTTCCCATTTCTCCTCCTATAATCCCAGTCTTCTTGCGGCGATAATATCGCCCCCTCGCCGAGGAAAGCGACGAGTGAAGGAAATACGAGGAATGCTTGCGTTGATTTTAAAGTCGATGTATTACCTTAATGGGCTTGGACCTTGGGGAACTCGAGCATTTTCTCTCCCTCTTAACGATGATGAAAATTACGTTTATTTTTCTCCCCCTCTCTCTCAACAGATACATCAATTTTCCTCTAAATTTTTCTTCCTTCTTTCCTCCGAACTGAATCCTTGGAAAAATAAAGTGTCCATCCATGGAAGCTTCATTATCTTACGAAGCTACCTCGTAATTAATTCGATTCGAGTATGAAAAATATCCCCCTCCAAATATACCAATAAAAACTTACCCTTCTCTTCTCATCCCAGTTTATCTTGCCTAAACTGGAAAAATTAAAGGAGAAAATCAAATTTTCAATAATTCGATAATGATGAATTGGAACGACATCTTAGAACATCTTATTCTGTCTCCCAAGCTGTATCTTTCCTAATATTCTCGGGCAACGATGAACTTGACTTTCTTAACGCGGCGCAGGTTGTCCACCACTGTGCGACGATCGACCCCGACGTGGTCGTCGGAAGGGTCGCGACAGAGGATATGAAAGTCGGAGGGCAAAGTAGCGAGGGTGGCCTGGGGTGGTGAGGGAAAGTGCAATGTCTGTCTGCCCCACTCCCTGCCCTCGTCGCACATCCAGAGACTCTGCCGGCGTGTACACGCGTGTATATATGAAGAGGATGAGCGGGGAGCAGACGCCGACAGCGGTAAACATAGTGCTCTTGAAAAATAGAACACTCGTTAACGTATTCGAGCGTGTCAGAAACGGGGGGAGGGGAAGGGTTGAGTTTGGAAGGGAAGAAGTGGGGAGGGGGTAGCTGACTTTCTTCTTACCATCCCTCCTCCTCCTCCTCCTCCTTCCTTTTTTGTCCTCTATAATACATCTATACCCGTCGAAAGGTCCTCCCCTCGATTTAACGAGGAACCTATGTGGAATTCAGCTTCCGTTTTATCGTTTTTAAACGCAGCCGCACAGGTTCTTTTCTATTTTTCTTTTCTTTCCTTTTTTCACAGGCAATTTTCGATATTCGTAAAAATTAGAACCTCGAGAGACGATCATATAAATAATGATATTGCATCTTGTTGTATCAACATTGCTCGAAAATGATACGATCATCTACGTATTATAAATTCAAAATCTCGTTTATAATCACACTTTTACGCGCATTAAGTCACGAATATTCTTTACCATCATTATCAACGGGGGAAAATGGAATTCCTCCGGGTGTCTTTCTCGTTCCCGGTTTACTTTTAACTTAAAACGGGGTAAGCGTATCACGTTCCACGAAGTCGGTAGGCAATTTGTCATGGCAACGTGGAGTAGCACCGTTTCACCCAAGTTTTGGAACGGGAGCATTGGTGCCATCCTGGCTGCTGGTGCAACGCCGTGCCGCATAGCGGGAACAAGAAGAACAACCACCACCAACCCGATCGCCACGGTCTTGGCACGCTCTCAACAAAGTTGAATGCACCGTCTAATTTTATGCACACCCTTGGGAACGACTGTTTTTCTCTAGGTCTAGTGCAAATACCTCGTCCTTTTCGCCCATCCCTCTCTCTCTTTTTTTCTCCGTTTCGCCACACTCTTTGCCCGCCTCGTTTCGAGAGACATCTCATGTACGTGGGCACGATTATTCGAGAATAATTGGAATGGAAGACGAAAATTACGAGTATTATATCGTTCAGACGAGAGTATCGATTGGCAGAGTGGGATTAGGGCGCGTATTTTCCCTCCAAGCTGGGAAATTGTAAGAGTTTCGTTTTATTAATATCAAGGGATTGTAATGAGAATTATCAAAAAGAGAATTATTTTTCGTCAATAACGAATAATAAAAGTGTATTTATCGATTCAGAGAAAGATCCTCATTTGATATCCAAGTGTATTGATTGTTTCATTGTATTTCCTGCTTATTTTATTTTTTTTTTTATCTTGTTAACGCAACAATAAATTTCTATTCTTCGAGTAGAATGCATAACCTCGAGAAAAGAGCGTAAAAAGGAATGAAATCGAAATCACGTTTGAAAGCTCGATCGAGAAAGCTCGTCGTTTCAAAGAATTGCAAAAAGATGCAAATGACGAGGGTAAAAGGGGTGAAGTCGAAGAGGGTGAACAGGGCGCACGCGCGTACCGGAACTTGTTCTTGCACAGGTTCGAAACGCGGCTACGTAACACAGCAGCGTCGGTCATGGACGAGGGAGGAGGGATTAGTGTTCGTTCGATGTGAAGATACACGAGAAAGGAGGTTCTCTCTTTTGAATGTCAATGTCTTTGTCTCTCGGCCATTGCATCCCGCGAAACGGTTCTCACTGGCGTACCCTCGAGGGCTCGTCCCCCTTCCCTTAACCCCTCAGTTATCGAGTATTTCCTGCAGAATTTTAAAAATCCTCCGAATTTTTTTGATAAATTATCCAAAAATTTTTCCTCCACTATTCCTTATAAATATATCTCTGAATTAATTTTACATTGGATATATATATAATTTCAGTTCAATAGTTTGTGATATCGATGATTCAAATATTTGCAAAGAATAAAGGAATATAAAGTTGTATGCAAAAATGGATAAAGAAAGAAAATAAGTGGTTAGTAGTTAAGAGTCGCGTGGCGCTAGTGTCGCGACATTGGCCATAACGTTAGGTATATACAATTTAATTCCTACGTATTTAATTAAATTTTCAATTTCCAGTCCAAAAGGAAAAGATAAAAAAATACGAAATTCGTCGAAATCACGAAACTACCCTGGCGACCACTGGTTTTTGTTCCCCAAAAATAACCGGTATCCTTCTCGAACACAACGATAGCCCAATAAAAACGGCCTCGCTCGCCACTATGATCGTTCCTCGTAAGACAATTCGACACAGAATTCCCATAACCCTTTTACCGTTAACAAAGAGGGCAGGCCCGGTCGGTAATGGAGAACAGCCGATTAGACCGGGCGAAAGTAGCGTTCCGCTTCGTTCCACCCCATAATCGTATTTCTGGCCGCATGAAAATCGGTTCCCGAGCCAAGAAGCCAAGCAAACTTCTCAGCCCTCGGGGGAAGGAGTGCAGCAGAGGAGAAGGTGGAACTGCGAGGAGTGGGGTCGAGGGGTGCGAGAGAGGGGTGAAACGGCAACAGAAGTCGCAAAATTCAATTGCGGGGAGGGAGGGGAGGGTGAAGCAGTGGTGGAAACAAACGCATCGCAAACTGTTTCGACAAACAGATTGTTGTCGACGATGGAAGTGCCACCAGTTTTGTATAGAATAAATTCCGATGAAATGATATTTTTTGAACAACAATTTACATTATATATCTAATTTGCTACCATACTCTAAAAAGTTAAAACGATATATTCCACCGTCCCAATTTGATTTCGCATCCCCACAAGATGTCCGATGGTGTAATTCATAATTACAACTTCCAACGTAACATCAACCCTGATATTAAATCAACACAATAACACAATGGCCACCACGCACGTTCATCTTCCAACGAATCTTTCCCCGGATCTTTTCCACGGCTCGATCCAAGGGAGTGTCAACACGGGACAAAAACCTGGCGAGCTCTCCGGAGAAGTCCAAGCAAGAAGGAACAAATTGCTCGACTCGGCGCAAGAAGAAGAAGAATAAGGATCTCACAAAAGCTCTCTCCACCCATCCACCCACCCATCTCGCGGAAGATTAAACCTCCTCCTTTAAAATCCACGAGAACCTAACCCAAGGAGATCCAAAACTCCCCTTCCTTACCAACGAAAATAGGGCCCGCGACATCGGGATAAAAGTAAAAATAGACTACTAGAGGAGGGTGCACAGTGGTGGCGAAACCCGGACACGAAAGATGAAAAAAGAGGAGGGAAGAGTAGAAAGTAGAGGAGAAGGAAACGAGACGGAAGGATCGTCTGGCTTCGAGCTTCTCTCTCTCTCTCTCTCTCTCGTCGAGGAAGGAGGTTGTAGGGTTGGTAGGAGGTTGAGGTCGTCGCCGCTCGCGGGAACGAGGCATTGACCTCCAGTGAGTTAGGATGTCTGCCGGTATTGATTCGGCGGCGGTGCAGCGGGCTCGGGGGCGGCGAAACAGGAATACGGGAGTACCGGGATGTCGGAGAGGGTTGGCGAGGCCTGTGACGCCTGGAGGGACGACACCCCTCTATGGAAGGGGGAGAAGAGAGAGGAGGGCTTGGCTGGCTGGCTGGTTGGTCGGGGATGATGATGGTCGGCGAGACGAAGAGGGTTGATGTCGAGTACACGGAGGTTGGGGCCGAGCACGGCCACGGGGGGTATAGAGAGAGAGGGAGAGAGAAGGAGAGAGTGCAACGTACTGGGGCAAACTTTCGTCTCGCTCGTGCACTCTCTCTCGGGTTTTACGCGCGTTCGACGCGCTCCGCTTTTCGCACGGAGGGAAAAAAAAGAAAGAGGAGCGAGCTCGCTCGCAGACAGGGCGGTTGCCAAGCTGAAAGACCTATTAAAAAATCCTACGGACTACTGGAGCCAGTTCGGGGAAGATGGCTCCTACTTATTAGCGCCGGATAGGGGGAAGGGGGTGAAGAAACGGGTAATGGAACGTGGTGCTGGTTGCTCGTGATTTTTGTCTCTTTTCTTTCTTTTTTTTTTCCTTTTTCGTTGCTTTGTTTTCTCTTCGTTGAACTTCGGCCGTTTCTCGATGGATGGAGAGAAACTTGTTGCTCGGGGAAAATTCGAGGTCTCTTCAAGTTTTTTGAAGTATGCTCGATCGATGGTTGAGTTTAATTCGAACGGGTTTTTCGATAGGGTTTTGGATAGGGTTTTTGTCGGTGGAGGTTTCGAGGAGAGGTGGTATTTTCAATTGGAAGAGGCGGCGTGACGAAGAGGAAGCCAGAAGTGGCGAGAACACTGCGAGTTCGTCCCAGTGGCGCCGTTCCCAGGAATTTCATCCGCCGTATTCAAATGTTCCCGTTAATTAACCTCCTGTTGCACTGCTCCCAACATCGATGGATACGAACTAGTTAACGGAGAGATCCTCGTGAAATGATTCTTCCAAAGAAATTATTATATTTTGGTGAAGTCGATCATTGAAGATCGCGAAGACAACTGAAGACTACGTTTCGATTACATATATTTCAATATTGCATTTTTCAACAAACGAAAATTTCGGCTCTGTAATTATCAAATCACAGAAGAATTGTTATTTAAGGCAATGATTTTATCGATTTTATGTATAATAACTTAAAAATTTATGGACTATATAACAGGAGCCACGAATCATCTTTTCCTTCACGTATATATGTGTACAGGGATAAATTGATGAAAGTTAACGATTGACGAAGGAATTAAATTACCAGGGACAAAATTAAATGCCTGACTATAACATGGACGGCCATTTAAAAGGAGGATCGGGCCTCGTCACGTTGGGGTGACGCAAACTTCCACCTGGTTGCAGTCTCGGGGCGTGGCAATGGCATACTGGTACTGCGGCACGAGAGAGCGAAAGTTCGCCCCAATTTAATATATAAACTGACAGAAGCGGTGTCACTGCAATTATATACAAATTTTAAACTTTACAATGGAAAACAAAAGAAGAAAAACAACTTCAAGATCCATTCTACCACTTTTAAAGAAATGCAAGGTAACAAAAGTCGATGTTATTGCACGATTAAAATCTAAACAAGTAGATTAAATCAATCCTTATTTATTTATTATCCTTATATTACAATGTTTAAAAATTCCTCGAATTTTGAGAAGCCAAAGTCATAGAATCGTGAAATCGTGTGTGTACAAATATAAGAATTTAGGGAACTCAATAACATTGTGCGGCCAACGTTCAATATATACAGATATATTCCCGCGACGTCTAGACGAAACAGGAAACTGTCCAGTCGATAAAAATCAACTTTCCAGCGGGTGTTCGCGGGCGAGGAATGGTTGGTTCTGGAACAAAGGCGGGACGAGAGAGATCCCGACAATTCGAGTGGAGCCTTCGAGGCTGCATACGCGATGAGAGTGTCCTTTGCATGAGCGGACATGAAAGGAGTGCATCCTGTCTGCACGGGATACGTTGCAACACAGCGGACGACGACCCTCCATCGCCCGATCGATGCACACGCTTTCACGAGGGCCCCGCGCCGGCATACCAAAGCCATTTTTAATTAATCGCAATTATGCGGGATCCCGAGGATTAACGGGATCCAGCCCCGTTTCAGATCTCGTTTTCCAGATCAAGACAAACAATCGAGTTTAATCGACCGTCTCCATTTTCATTTCCCTCCTCGTATTGCGAAAATGTACGAATAGATGTATTGAGACTCGGGAGGAAGTTTATCGATATAAAATTATTGTTGCAGTTTTGTCGGAGATAAATGAAAAATACCACGATTAATTAAAGTCTGTGCAATTCAGATTCTCGTTTGCCAATGACAAAAAGAAATTCCAGTTAATTGAAGTTTCTCTTAAAGTGTTGACGGATAGCATTGGTGGGACGAATTTTTGTGGAACGAATTATCGGAAGATCTGCGACAAAATACGAATCGAAACGAAATCGTAGCGCTCGATGCACGTGTGCGGTATGTTGCAGTGGTTGAGAAGGGGAAAACGAAAAGGAAGAAAAAGGTGGAGGGCTGCCCGTCTAGACGGATCGTTGCAAAACTGTGACCGTGAATCGACAACGAGCACAGTGGTGGAAAAGGGACGAAGCAATAACGAATAGTGCTTGGCAGACTGCGTGGGCGACGCATTGTTTTCAGATGCGGCCGAAAAGTGCAGCGAGGAATGTAACCTCCGCGAGAGACCCATCTTCTCCCATTCTCCTCCTTGAAAGCTTCTTGCCTTCGAATCTTTCTTCCCTTTCCTACGTCATTCTCTTCAACTCTTCCCTCTTTTGTTTCACGAAAAATTTGAATTAACATCTTAGAAATTTTTTCCTTCTCCTCCTCGAGACAGCAATTCTATCTTCGAAATAATTAATAAATAAAAGATACAGAATTTTTCGTGGCCAGTTCGGTGGTCGATCAAGCCTATTCCCGGGGTTAGACCCCGAGATGTATAATTATTCGAGCGATAACCGTGCAAAACTGCACGCGATACGCGGGCCAGCTGCTTGCGACCAGTCACGGGGTCATTAAGCTTCACTGGGGCATTGGCCACGCTGAAATATTCCCGAACGTGTTTCTAATTGCGCCCGGATCCTCCCTCCCGTTGTCAAGATAAACATTCACCGTTTATATCTCCTTCCACGCAAACTTTGTTAATCGATATTCACCTAGGAATGAAAAATTGGGACGGTGACCGATCCTTCGTCCAATCCGTTTCGTAGATTCGTCTCGATAAAAGAGAAAACGAAATTTCATTTTGCAAAGTCTTTATTCTTCTCGTTCGATTATTCGTCCCATTTGTTATATCCTTTTACATACTTTCCCTACGTACTCTCCTTCGCAAACTTTGTTAATCGATATTCGCCCAGGAATGAAAAATTGGGACGATGATCTCTGGAGAAACTTCATAGATTCGTCTCGATAGTCCAACGAAAAATTGGACGATGTTAAAAGAGACAACGAAATTTCATTTTGCAAAGTCCTTATTCTTCTCGTTCCTTATTATTCCCGTTAAATCATTCGCGATACATAAACGCATCCAGAATTTTAATTTCCAGTCTTAATAGGTATCCAAGTATCACCGACTTATTCCACGAATACATTCCATCATCCGTGCCACCCTTTCTGTCGCAAAAGGAGGGGTGAAATCGGGTTCCTCCCCTCTCGAAGATCGCGAGCGTGCATTACACGACGTCGTTAGGTACGTCTGGTTACGTCGCGAGACACGTGACGGAGGAAAGAAACGCGACTACGTCACGGCGAAAAGGGGTGGGGATATCAATGCAGTTTCAGTAGCAGAAGTGGCTACGCGAGACGGATTAATTGCGCACTTCATCCTCGCCGAGGAAAAAACCCCCACGGACTTCCCTCCCCCGAAAGCCTTCCTCCACCCCTCCCGCACGCGGGTTGCCACGCAACTCTCGAAAAAAGTACCGCTGCCTCGATTCTCTAATTAGCAAGTAATTGGATTCGTTACCCGGTAAGCGGCGTATCTGAAACTCGAAGGGGGACGATTCCACTCTCCTCTTTCTTTCCTTTTAGGCTCTTTTCTATCCCTCTCTCTTGCTCTGTCTCCTTCGTCCTCTAGCTCCACTCGAGCGGGGTCGATTAGGGATTTCGAGGAGTGGGGATTTCGATGACTTTTTCTTTTCCTTGGGGATTAATTAGATTTATAGGCAAGGTTTTGACGAATCGTTGGAGAGATTTTACGTTCCGTTCGAATTGGCTTTAAGTTTAATTTGATTGATTCGAGGGAAGGTGTTCGGGGTTTTGGGTTTGATCAATTTCGAATTGATTAAATCGCGATTTTTTTACACAAGCTTCGTGGAGATTTGCGAGGGGAAGGAATTTTATTTATTTTATTATCCCGTTTGAATTGAGTTAAGTTCGATTTCGGGAGAGTGTTAATTGAGTAATTTCGCAGGAACGATCGAAATACTTTTGCGCGAGAGAATCGTCGCGTGCGATTGGCTCGAGCCGTTAATTGCCAATTATATGTTTAATTACAGAAGTAAAGATAATAACGGGAATAATCGACATGTGCATTTTTTTTTACGTATCGTTTGTCACGAGGAGATAATATTTTTTTAATTATCGGTTTCATAATTTTTCAATAACTCTTGCCCTCTTATCAGGTAATTATTAAATATATATTTATTCATTTTACCAATTAACCATTTAACACTTTTAAATTGCAGCTATCATACGTTTAAAAAAAAAAGTACATAATTTCACTCAAAGTCTAATATTTAATTGAGTGACAGGGTATTTCGCGTTTACAAGTTTTAGAATAAATGTGAGTAATGTTAAAATGTGGTAAAGAGTCGATGTAATATTTTTGTGCATTGATATCGCGTTCCTCTTTAAAAAAAAAAGGGAATAATGCGTCGAGGGAGGCATTGCAACGTATGAGGCACGTACGAAGAGGTGTAACGATTCAACGTTCGAGACACCCTTATATTCGCGGTCATTGTCGATCAACGACAGTGATAGGAGACGATTATCTACCGGATAGTCGATTAGGATCTCGCGCTCTTCAAATTTTTATCAGTCGGATAAAGTATTCAACGTGGCGCGGGCAACGAATATTGGAAATCCGATCTCGAGCTGGCGCACCAAGGAATTAATAAATTTATGTAATTATCGCGAGATGGATTGCGTTAAACCGTGCCATTACATATTGAGCGCGCCGATACCGACTACCGATCGATAAAATGCAGAAAGGAAGGAATTAGATACGGTATTTTCGAGACGAAAATAATTTTGCACAAATCTTTGTTAACACGTTTTCGTGAATTGACAATTTTAAACAAGAGAGAGTTAGAACCGTAAGATCTTACTCGATCGTATATAATCAAGAATGATCGAAGTGATTAGATACGAGGCATCGTTTCAACAACTTCGATGGGATTTGATTTTACAATTCTAATTATCGTTTTAATTTCGATTTGATTAATATTATACAAATAATATTATCACGGACCCCAATTACCCAAGCAAGCATTGCTCCCATTGTTCAAAGAAACATCAGATACAAATTTTAAAAGCGAGCTCGTTTAAACACACGTTATCTCGCTGTGCAATGAATAATGCTCCCCCGAGCAGGGTGTATTCGGTGGGGGTGGATGGAGATGATTCGAAAGATGCAGCGTTTCAAGTATTCTTTGGCTGTGCGAAATCGAGCAGACTGACAGAGAAGGAGGGAGAATAGGAGGAACCGAGAGAAAGAGAGAGAGAGGGAAGGGAAGGGGGAGACGGAGAGGAAAAGGGGCGAGAAGTGAAAGAGAAAACGAGAGAGAGAGGGAGAGAAAGAGAGGTAAGGTCGAACAACGTCCGTGCAAAAGCCTCGACCGCGTTTCCATGTGAGGGTGCAGACAGGAAGGGGTGAGCAACCCCTTGTCGGCGTCTGGCGCATAGGCGTAGATGCAACGCTCGTGCCCGGCTGTGACCGGGTCAGCGAAACCCGACGAGAGAATAAACTTTTTCCACACCTGTCGATTCCTGCGCCCCGCAGGTGCGCCCCGGAAATCCCTCGTGCTCCTTGGGATACCAACGGAATCCATCCAGGATTCCTAGTCTATCTCGTCGTGTTATATTTTTAAACAAACACGACCGACCGGATTCTCCACAATTTTCCTCGAATCGAATCCTTTCCAGTCGATTTTGCATTTACGTTTCTCATTAGCATCGTAAATTATATTCGAGAAACGAGATTCGCAATCGAACGCACGAAATATTCGAGATATGCCTATAATTCGATCGATTCGTCATTTCATAATTTCATAATCCCACACGATCCCGAAGAGATGCAAGATGCATCCCATCCCCTCGAGCTCGAAACTCGAAGGAAGAAAGAAAGGAAGGAAGAAAGAAGGAAGGAGAAACACAGCGACAATGCAATCAAAATACAACCCTCCAAAGCCACCCTCCCCCTCCCCACAAGTTCACAGTAACCAGCCAGACAATCTTCAGTCTCAAGTAATGACAAGCCACGGTCGGGTTTGTTCTCTCTCGACCCTCTCCTCCTCTCTGCCGCCGGCGGCGGCGGCTGCACTCCCCCCGGACGGGGGTGGCTGGAGGGAGAGGGGTGGCCTGTGTCTAGGTGAGGGCCGTGGCGTGCGCGCGCATCCACCACGATGCAGTGGAGGTCATCCACCTGAAAGGTCGGGGTCACACTCTTGGTCGTAGACCGCCGCCGACGTTGGTCGGGGTTGTCGGCGGGGCTGAGTGGGCGTACGCGCGGGGTGGTGGTTGATCGCCATAGCAACCCCCGCGCGCAGTCAAGGCTAGACTGTAGGTTCTCAGTGGCGGCGCAGCGCACAATGCGTACTATCGTCTGACGTGAGCAGAGGTGGGGGGCGAGGAGGGAGGGGTGAATACACGAGGGTTGTAGAGTTGGAGGAAAAATACCGATTCCGAGAAGTCGTCGTGGGTGGCGATTTTCACGCGTGTTTGAACGCAAAAACGTGAAAATCCAAGCTCACCCGGACATTGGAGAAATCGAATTTGTCTATTCAACTTTCTTTGCTTTTTTTTTCTTTTCTTTTTTTTTTTTTTTTTTTCGTACAGGTTTACGAAATCAGCTCGACAATGGATAACAGCGATCGCGGAAAAATTGCGTAATTAAACTCTATTTTTACCTGATACCTGGTTGAAAAAATTGGAAATAGAGAAATGTGTTTTCAAGATGCCGAGTTTATTGATTAGTCAGATGCATGTGGTAAGTACGCTATTCTCGCGTGATTTTCGGCCTGGGTGTTCACGTATAAGTGAGTATAATGGCCGACGGCGCGATATATCGCGGGTGTGATAGCTTTTAAAAATGCAGCCGGCAGAAAGCGGAAGCGAAGGGGTGGTATTACGCTCGAACGCGGCCGGGAGTGAAAATTGCGAGGGGCGTATCGCGGCTTGTACTGGGTACCGTTGTCGCGACATGTGACGCTTCTGGATGAAATCTTTTCCATTGTCGACTTCTCGCACCCTCGCGCGGATACGCCACTCCTCCTCGAGAATCGTGCGTGTAAAATAAAACAGGCGTTTCAAGTGCGCCAAGAACCGCAATTTTATACGGTGTTTTCCTTGTTTTGAATGATCGATCGATCGTGATAGGAAATAATTAATTTCGCTTTGTTTCGGACGATTATTTCATGATTTTTTTTTTTTTTTTTAGGAAAAGTATGCACCGTGGAGGAAGGAAAAATTGTTTGAAGAGAGCAGAGAGAGTGAAGATTAAATTTTTTGTACGTGAGTCGAAGATGTAATTTTTATTTGTGATTGATAATTTTTATATTCAAGATTATTCAATATATTCTCGTTATTATTAAGAAAATTTTTTAATCTCAACGATACGATTTCGTATAATTGTATAAAGTGATGATTTTTTTTTATTGTTATTCACGAGAAATATTAGAAAAAAAATGTTAAAAGATTATATTAAAGTTTGCTCCAGAGATACGTAATTTCTCCTTGAAAGCGAAACCTTAAGTTTAAATTTATTAATCGTATGCGTCTCGAGACTTATTTTGGATAACGATTTTGTTTTCGAGCGGAATCAAAATGCAAGGCCACATCACCCCACGTGGATGACGTTACATCCGTCTATTTATCCAGATGGGATACTATTTTTGGTTTCCTGACCTACCGCATATATTTCTGATTTCACGTGATATTTTTTTTCTCTTCACAAATACACACAAAGTGATAACTAATTAGATTCATCGGCCATTTATCGAATCGATCGCTTTTAAAAAAAAACAGTTGCGAGTCAATATATACGCACTTCTCACGACATACTTATGTTCTGGGAATTATCATTCCTGTTTAACGATATATTTATCAACATTAATTGCATCAGAATTGAAAATATATTTTTTTAAAACATTTATTAAAATATTTTCCTTTCATCGCGGAATTTAAATATATGCTAGAATAATTTAGATTCTTTCTTTATACACAGGATTAATAATGCTGCGTTAGATATATTAATTTTGCAATCAATTTTACAAACTTTCGAGCAAGAGAAATTTTACGTCGATAGAGATGCTATCGAGAAAAATTTCTACTTTTACCACGCATCAAAATTATAATACGTAAAAATAATTGTGAAGAATATACAAGAAAAATGACAGGAATGTTCAGTAACTACGTTAGATATTAGATCGACTATTATTCCTTATCATAAATATCAAAAAAAAATGATGGGGATCAAAACGAGTGATCTTCCTCGATTCGAGAACAGCCTTCGATGGAATAATTAATTTTTATCGTAGAAAAAAAGAGAGATAACAGAAGATTGCTGAAAAAAAACATTACATGTTTTTATCTCTGAAACGCATAAATGCATTTCGATATCGATCGGATTCCATTGTACTGTGCCAAAATTCAATGTCACCATGCCAATACGATGAATAATCATCGAGCAAAGAATAAAAATATCCGATGACAAAGATACTTGTAAATCATAAATAATTAATAATTGCAATATTTTGACAACGAATCGAATTATATACGTTCCAATTGCCAATCTTTTGTTCATCATTCTTTTATTATTATTATTATTATTATTTAAAGTACAGTAATTTGAAGAAAAAAAAATTGTCGATCCTTTTTCATTAATATTTAAAAAATATCAATGAAAAGTAACAATAACATTATAATATCGAGAATGAATTTACTTTTCGTGTTATTAATATATTTGTAATATAATATTCAATAATATAATAAATATGGAATATTAGCAAGGAAAAAGAGAAAAAAAATATAGGTGATATTTTGAGAATTTCTGTATATATGGCTTATGTATTTGAACAAATACCAATTGCCAGACACATTGATAAGAATTTCAATGTCAAATGGATCGAGATATCGCGATATAACATGACGATCCAACGTTACGATATTTCAGTCGAGGCTTGACTATGTCATAGGTCATTATCATCAATTATCGATTCCGATAATCTGTCTTAAAAATTATAAAATAATTATACATCTCGAGTAAAAATTGAAATTGGAATAAAATGAAAATAGATTTGCATATTATAAATTGCAATTGAATTGTAAATCGTAAATATTCGTATAAAATACGTAGTATCATACACATTGTGTACTATATCAAACGTGATGATTGGTAAATATTGTAGATAAGGCAATCTTAGCAATTCCTTATCAAAAATCTTTCACAACTTTTTCTTTTCCAAAGGTATAAACTCTTTCTAAAAAGTTTCCATACAAATTATTAATAACTTATTTAAATGTCACTCAAACTTTATTCGAAGAAGTGTAAAAAAAAAAATTCAGGCAAAATCGCACTTTATCGAAAATAAAATTTATCAAAGTATCGAAATATTTGATGAAAGAAAAGAACCAAACGTGTACGTATATATTCTTCAAATTACAAATTCTAATCGTAATCCAATAATAATAATAATCATTAATTCGAATTATATATTTATTATAACCAACTAATAAAATTGATCTGAGCCACAATTTTGGCACATCTTGGCACGAAAATATCTTCATCACGAGTAATGCGAAGGCTACGAGGTTAAGGAAACAAAAACGTTGTGATACCAGAGAGATGCATTCGCGTCTGCAGATATGATATCTGAATCAAGGGGACCGTCCTCTAATCGACCGTGCTATGTCTCAATGTTAACACAAAATTATCACAGGTGATAGGAGCCGGCTTACAAACGTCGTCTGTGAGTCTTGATAATTCCTTGATAATTTAACCACGATGTGCTTCTTCTATTTGTACTCCCCTGCCTCCTATTTGTACTCCTTGCTAAATCTCGGATAACTCTCGAATTATCCTCCATATTGCCTCCCATGTATCATTTTATTTCATCAAAATTCTTAGAATTTTTATTGCTCAAAAATATTGAACTTTCTTTCATACGAGATTTTACATTCGAGCATATTTCATATCGATAAAAATTGTTTTTTTAATTTGGTTTATGAATAAAATATAAAAGAAGAAATTATTTTTTTCTCTTAATAGCTTTGAATTTCCGATCCTCGTGAAAAAGATATAGAAACGATTTCTAATTTTTCGCAATTGCACGAGCAAATAATAATCTCCCGATTGAATCGTGTTCGAGGAACGAATTGCTTGAACCGAGATAAATTTGTATAAAGAGAGAGAGAGAGAGAGAGAGAGAGAGAGCGAGAAAAAAGAAGAAACACAGCAAATAACAGTTTCAGTTTTATTTGTTGTAAAATCTACAACGAGGAAATAATATCGGTTCGTCATTAGTCGCGCGTAAATTGAGCGTAGAAATGAATGCTCGTTATTTTGTGAAAATACGCGTGAAAATATTGCAAAAATGTATATAAAAAAAAAAAGTTAAAAAATTAACTAATATAGATCATCGTTAAAAATAATAAATTCTTCCACAAAAAGGAAAAAAAACAAAATGAAATGAAATCAAACGATTAAAAAGTTTTCAAAAATTCTCATTATATTGAAATTTGGACTGTATATTTTTGAACGCCGTTATTAATGTTTCAGAGTTTGCCAAGCTTGGAAGTTAGAAAGTTTATCGCATAAATGAAATGAAATATCGCTATCGAGAGCGATATTCGATGAAAGACAAAAAGAGAGAGAAAGAGAGAAAGAGAGAGAGAGAGAGAGAAAGGTGAAAAACATTTTGCAGCCTATTACATATCACGGTAGATGATCACGTTCCTGTGAAAGTGTTTCGAGAATTATGTAAATGACTAATTTTCACGCCAGGGCAAAGTTCTTTCTTCATATGCGACTCGAGCGAATACGACTTTCTTGCCTCGAACAGTGAAAGCGGTCGGGATTAATTCTTTCTGTGGCGCGCGAGTAACTTGGCAAAGTCACGAAATGCAGAAATCACGCTCACTTTGAGAAAGGTCATGGTAGCCACTTAAACTTTGCCCAACTTGGAAATTTCTCGATATCGATAAATAACCATGTTTCTTTCTTCATTCTTTTGTTCGAATTTCATTCATTTCGTTACTCTTTCACGTATACTTTTCTTTTTTTTTTCTTACTTAAGATTTGTTAAAACATTGCATTTGATGAGATTCGTACTTCTTCGAGGCAAGAAAAATTCGAAAGATTCGAGTTTCTTTAACGCGTCAATTTTTTTGCGTCTGATTTATATTTTTCAAATAAAATGCAATCGCTTTAAGATTAAGTATAAATTTTAAGCGGCGAAACAAGTTGAGTGGTGAATTGAAATTAGATTTAACGAAAAACTTTTTTAACAAGAATTTTAATTATATTTTTGTATAATATAACAGTTAGAATAATCGTTGATTTCATGAATAAGTGAACGTGCTTTTAATCGAGATCGAAAGTACGGTGAAAGTAAGTGACATTGAACTCTAATATTGCGAGTAGCACTTATTTAGTCAACCAACTCTTTTCTTCGCGATGATAAATACGATATAATTGGATTATGAAGCTTAGCAAAGAAAGTCACTATCCTATAAGATAAATAACCAGCAAAATAATTAACAAAATTTATACAATCGCCACAATAATAATTCTCTTCATAATTAACAATTCCTTTAAATTAATCAATAAAAAGGAATCCAATTTATCGATTTACTCGTAATTGATCCAAAAAAAAAAAAAAAATAATCAGAAAAGAAAAGAAGAAGAAAAAAAAACTGGCGACATTGACGGTCACCAATTCATCGACCAATCGTCTTTGTTCGAGGATGACAAAATAGGTGAGAATCGGGTCCAGGAAGCGTGCAAAATGCCCGATTGGAGCGGCGATACGCATATGCAAATGTCGTCTAGAAAGGAGGCTAGCGTGGCGAGGGTAGATCAGGTCGGTGGCTCGCGAAGAGAGACCGTGAACAAAGACCGGTTCTCGTATGAAGGTCACTGGTTCAATGGCGCCCATATACACGCCGGGGCGCGTTCGTTCTCTCGAAGGCCGTTTCACTTTCGTCGAACGCGGCCAAAAACCGTTTTCTTCTTTGGGCCGGCGTGTGCACACCGGCTGGCCCCTTTCTCCTTCCTCCTTTTCACCGAACCGTGGTCGCCTCGATCCACGCCACGGCCGATCCACTTGCACTTTCGACCATCGGGTTCAAGGCCACCGGTTCGAGACTCGCTCCTCCGAGAGATCTCGCGACGCTTCGAAGCGAGGGAAGTACGATCGTTGTGCAGATATCTGGGTCATCCTGGCTAATTAGGTTATTATCATTAGGTTCAAGGAGGTTGAAAAGTTATATATAAGTGTGAGGTGGAGTGGATCAATGAATCGTTACGTCGATCTTTTTTTTTTCTTTTTCTTTTCAATTCGGTAAGAAATGGTTTGGAAAAACGTTCGAACGGTAATAGCATTCGAGCATATTTATTTCTGAATCGGAGCATATTTGTTATATAAAGAGAAACGGAAACGGTTTCGTCGAATAAAAGAAAATCCAATGAATATTTCAACTCGATCCCTCTCCCCGATCAATTCATTTTCAAGACTCGATCATCAGTTTAAAATTCATGAATAGATTGCCCACAGATTCGACGAGGTTTGACAAAAATTTCTTCGTTTTGAATTTGATTAAAAATTCGCAAGTCTCCGATTTGAGATTGAAAATGGTTTGGAAATACGTGGATTTTCGAAGGAAAAGAGCAAAACTGGTCGTTCTGAATCTCGCGATTTCACCTCGGGTATGGGAGGTGATAGCCTGGTGGAAAGTTGCGGGCCAGTGTTCTCCTCGCCGCGGAACAGTTTCGCTTTCTTAAACGACTCTCACGCTCGCTCTCGACGGGCCTCTTCCCTCGTTTTCAGGACCCCCGTTGGGTCGCGATCCGGTTTCTAAAACTCTCGCCACGGTGTCTCGCTTTCGTTCGCGCCCCGATCGCGGCTTCTCCCAACGGAGAACGAAAGTGGAGAACGGTTTGGGTCAGCCAGGTCGACGAACCTGGAGGAATTCCCTCGCGTGACGCCATCGCGGGCTGAATTCGAACTCATTTTCTCTTTCCTCGCCGATACGTGGTGAAAGCGCGTACAAACGCGTTTCGTCGATCGACGATCGTGTTTCCACTCGTGGAGGGATGCTGAACCATATGCTGTTAAAATCATGTTTGAACTTTTTTCATCGGAGAAATATTTAAATGGAGATTTTAGATTCAGATTCAGGAAGTGTATTTAACCGTGGAACATTCCTCTACTCGAGATAATAAATAAAATAATTCTGGATAGATTTGTATATTCGGATATATACAGAGGGATTTTATAACAAAATTGAAATCTATTTGGACAGATATTTAAGCTGTTCATCCGCTATGGATTCTCCACTCCAAGAAGGCGACGATTATCGACTCTATTTTGGACTTTACACTCGATTGAAATTGTGAATAATGTCAAAATTATACCATCCATCCAATTGTCTATTAACAACTGGATCAAATTAATTGGATAGTCAAATTAATTTAAAAAAAAGAATGAAATTAATAATCCAGATGCCTCGAAGACAGTGTAGCCAGGGGATAACCTATATGACCGAGGTCTGGGTTAGCTCTTCAAGGCATTCTGACCGAGTGAATCTAGTATGCGCGGTATCGGGTAGCCGAACACTATATCGACAACAAGACCACGAACAAGGAAGGCTTTCTCCGTTGACCTTGAGGCCTGGCTAAAGCCCCGGAGCGACGTGAACTTGAACCAGTCTCGTGTTCTTTCCTTACGTCCATATTCCTCCTCTTCGATGGAAACGAATGCAAATCGATTTTCGATTCGAACAGATCGTGTATTTTCAACGATCCAATATATAATAAAGTTATATTCTAGATAACAGGTATATATATATATCTAAAATATGGATCGAAATTGCAACCATCTATTCTAGGTTATCGAGTCGAAATTGCAATCGTCTGGGCCCAATATCATCGAAATTATCCACACATCAGACCTGTAATGGATCCAAAGCTACCGAATCGAAATTGCAATCGTTTATACTGGACCTGATCCAAATTATCCACACCGGCCTCTAAAGCTATCGAATCGAAATCGAGATTGCAATCGTTTCGGGCCTAATGCTACCATTCTCGAAATTATCCGAAGCTAAAACTATCGAATCGAAAAGTGAAAATTGCAACTATGCTGAATCGAATCTCACAAGGATGATAGATCCGTATGAAACGGTATCGCAATTCCTTCGACGTAAAATCAACGATGATCGTTGCATGTAACTTTTCAGGAGAATTACGCAACAGTGCACATTAATGCGTCTTCTTCCAAAAGGAATCGATCGAGGCAACCAATTGTGTAATCCGACCTCCATTTCAGGGATATCGTCCCAGGTTGTCCTGGAATCTACAGGATTTATGCTCACCTGAATCCGTTTAAGGTCGAGTTTTTTCGTAGAAGCCTAATAATATTAATAATTTATCTAACAACTAGCATGGAATTGTAAAACGATGCAATAATAATATAGAAAGTACACCTTTGGCACAGTGAAAGTATGATTTTTAATGAAACATGTTACATACAAGCTTAATTTCAGAATGTTTTATTCAGAATGTAGGGAACGTAGAGTTACGAGCAATTTTAATGAAATAGTGTAAAAAATATTGGAAGTATGCAAGATGGATTTTTTTTCTTTTTAATTTTTAAACAGAAAATTAGATATCGCACAGTTATTAAAATAGCGAAACGCGTCGAAAGAGACAAACTCTATCAGCAGAAAGTGAACGGACATGCAGAGATATTCTCTAAATAGATTGAACATCTGAGGACCTCCTTCGAGGGTAAACCGACCTTGTTGTTGTCTCACCCAACTGTTCCTGACCCAGACGCTTTGTTTCGTTTTAATTATAGGACTATTTTTCCCCCCCCGTTTTCTCCTTTCCCTTCTCATCATCGTTTCACGAAAAAAAAAAAAAAAAAAGAAACAATGATCCCCCTAAAACAGAAAACTACCCATTGCACGAACGTATCCACTCATTTATCTCTCTTTTATAATCCTAACCGGGAAATCCAACTCTTCCACAATCTATCCACGCTCTAAACTGAACCCTTATTCAAAAATAGTGAAGGAACAAATCTATTTTCGAGATATTTAAAATGCCTTTTCATTTTCCTTTCCAACAACCGCCCCTCACTCATTCATTTCACTTTCGTCAAATCACCTCTCCCCTCCTTCTTTATCATTATCCATCATTTCCTCTCCTCTCCTCTCTCCCAATCGTTCTCCCACTCAGAGAACAATATCACCAACGTCGTAGTCGTCTCTATCTCGTCGCGTCGATCTCTCTCTCTCTCGGTTCCCTAGCTCGCCCCACTCTCTTCCCTCCTTCACTATTCTAACTCATGCGTGCTATAACGCGCCTTGTCCCTAACCTAATCCAACGAGAGTCGTGCTGAGCCACACCACGGACTACGGAGCCAGCCGCGCACTACATTCAGACCGGTTTGATGATTCAGGTTCATCTAGATCTAAACAACTACGACCTCGGACACGTAATACGTTTGGTCGCGGGTCTCGCGGCCAGCCACCACACGGAGATTACCCCCTGCGTGAGAAGGGGGCCACCGAACGGGGCGCATTATGCGTGCTCTGCAAAAGCTCTTCTCTTGCTGGAAGGCTCGTGGAATTTGTGCGAGACGCTGCTCGTGAATAGAATTTCGAATGGCGTGATTCTATGGAATTCAATTTTTATGAATGACGCAAAAGAAGTACGTTTCGTGAATAGGTTGGGTTTTTAGGTCAAATAGATTTCCAATGATCGGTTGAACAGAGATTTCGATCGATTAAAAAGTTGGGATTAATTTGAGATTGAAATAATTCTTTCGAATTTTCGAAAGAAAAATTTATTCGAATCGAGAACTTAGAAAAAGTGCGAGAGGAAAGTTTGGGAGAGATTTTTTTTTTCAGAGATTGTAATACGTTTTAAGATAAGGAACCCTCATCTGTCTGGATGATTATGTGAGCCGACAGATAAAGATATAACGCACATTTCTTTTTCTTTTTTTTTAGGGTTAGGGTGATTTTATTTGACGACCGTGAAGAACGAATCCTTAAAAATCCGCGCACAATTAAAAGCTTGCCTTTGAAAAAGTCGAAAGCGTCCTTTGAGCCTGCTTGGATCGATTTACGAAGTGTTAAGGGGATTCTTTTGAGAATTTTTCTTCAAAGGTATATCCGATTCATTTTACTTTATCAAAGAAGAATGATCGTTTCACAGATATCGCGAATAATCATTTACGACCGCTTCATTTTATTACCGACAATATTCAGTGGTAATCTACTTACGCCATCGGAAATTAAATTGATCGATATTCAGAAAGTTATCTTAACTCGTTCTTATCGGGTCAGTTACAGAATGCTGACTTTTATTGCGGAGTCGGGGAACGAGAAAAAAATTTAATTACGACAATCAAAAGTGTATTGAACGATGTATTCGAGCTATTATATCGAAATAGATTTCAAATTTTATTAGTTATTAAACAGAATTTTTAAACGACCAATAAAATTTACGACAATTCTATTCATCGAACGAAAAAAGAAAAAAAAAAAAGAAATCCCAAGTACAAATTCCATTCCTCTTTAAGTATACGATGACAGACAAAAGAATTAAGATTACAAAGAGCACAAACGAATACAATTAATCGTTCGAAGCTATTCTCTCCGACGTATTTAACCAGGAGAAAAATTCGACGTGAACCATACAAGCAATACGGGGGACAAAGGCTGTAAACCCGTATCCCTTAGTCGTATATTATTCTATTAAGACCGAAAATTCGGTGTTCCAGGACATTCAGGGGCACTGGTACGGAGTGCAGGAACGAGTGTCAGCCTGGAATCCTCGACAAGGGAGACCTTGACCTTCGCTAGTCGACCTACAACGCCCGCTTCTAAGGGGATCCTTGAACGAAATACAGAAGGGTTTAATGTCTACGCCATTATACTTATTATAATCCATTCTTCCGCGTCTCGACACGACCGGGAGGGGGATTCGTCTCGAGCAATCGGTCTGTTTCTCTCGACGAACCAGATGAACGTGCTCCGCAATCGTCTAGCCTCGAATATAATTCTTTATAACGGATACACGTTCTTATAAAACTTTTTCCGATTATATAATATATCGACATTTAAATCGAAATATTTCTTTAAATTATAAACAACAAAATTTAGGAAAATACGAATCTGAAATTTTTAATCGTGTCATCGTGTTATTAATTTTTTACAACGAACGAAGCACCAAAGAATAGTACTTAATCAAAATTTCCTAGAAACAGCCTTCCTAAATTTTATTCGTTTCCTTCGAGAGTAAGGTCACTATGAAAACGGAAAATGCACAGTTGCGTTTTCGAAGCAGAATTATCTCTATCGAACGGGACTATGGACGAAGAAGGTTTGGATCAAAGAAGTCGATGAGTGTCTACGAATATAGCATACGAGAGCTCGATATAAACGGGCGTTGAAGAGCAGCCACGTTGATCCGGGAGTACTCACGGCTAGGTACGCCATTGCACCGAGATAGATGGATGGTTATAGCGAGTGCGTCGAAGCGGGATGCGGGGGCTGATCGATAAAAGCGGCAGTCGGGTTCACGAGCCTCATTCAAGGACAAGGCCATATGATAGCGGCCGCGCAACCGCGGCCGCGCACTCAACCACCCCTGCCTATCGGCTGGTCGTTTACGTCAGGCTTGTCGCTACACTGTGCATAGCCCTGCTCATATTCTGTTCCAATGATATCAGAAATTAGCAGAGGATTACGTAAAATTTGCCTATTAGATTGTACGAGAAAAAGCCCGTTTGTCAATGTAGATCATTTAAAGTTGGAATGTAAATAATAAAAAAGGTATGTATATTGCGCATATAGTTTTTTTTAACTTGGCGATGTAAAATTTAAAAATTTTCAATGATGCGTTGTTTTATATATTTAGATTATGAAGTATTTGGTTTAAAAATAATTGTAGATAAGATGAAATTCTACAATTAAAAAGTAGAATTGTACAATTTATATGTGTGGAATGAGAAATTTATAATTTTTGTGTAAATTTTGTGATATATGTAATTATATACTGAGTATACAGTTGGAATAATTGTCCATTCCTGGTTCTTTCTTGGTTGCACGCATCAGTTACACACACGCGTCTAAGTTAACCATGGGTGGCACGACTAGCTTTTCTCTGTCTGCCCTTTTGCAACCCTTGCTATCCTATTAGCGTAAGTCCGTTTGCATTTATTGTAGGCGGTACATGTGTGTCCTACACATTTCAATATTCGTTCTACTGCGAAAAAAACTGTCTTCGAGCTAGTATACAACTATTAAAATTAGAGGAACCCCTCTATTTCAAAAGATATCGCGTTTTATTTGCTTTGACGCACTTGTCGTGTTGGACATCTGTGTTTCGTATAAATGCAGCCCTTCGCGTAGTTCGCGCGCTATGAATGCGCACGCGCCGCATGTCGTTCCAGTGAACACACGCGCGCGAAAGAAATTCAAGAGGGTAGGTGTGATGGAAGGTTTGGCTTCTCATCTGCTTCCGGCTGCGAGACTGTGTACAATATATGTACTTCGTCGTCTTCGTCTAATCAGATCGTGGAAATAAAAGAGAAACATAAAAGCAAAGAAAAAGAGAACGGCGTACAAGATATAGAAGACGGAAAGGAGTAAGGTTGGAAATAATGATCAAAAAAATTAATGTAATAGAAGCTAAAACGGGAGAAACAATAAAAACAAAGATATTCGTAAAGAGAGAGGAGATGAGTGAGACAACGTTATCGGAAAAGGGACGAGAATTGGGAGTAAAGAAAGAAAGGGCAATAGACGAAATCGAAAAAGAGAAAAAATAGGGAACAAGTGTGTGTAAAAGAAAGACAGAAAGCGGCGCGGTAGTGTGTGCGCACCGGGAGATCGTGTTACGTGGCATAGTGTGGGGTCGTATCGCGAAGCAGTCGCTTTATATACATGCGCTGTCAGTGCACGCGGATAGCGCGCTGGAACGTCGAACGCTATAGGTCGAACCATGCTCGTTCGCCACAGGCTATAGGCTATCCATAGGGGCGCGATAGAGAACGAAATAGGGAGTGAGAAGAAGCGAGAAGAAGAGAGACATGGGACAGAACGAAGACGAACGTACGCACGGAAGAAGACAGAGAGAGATAGACAGAGGGCAAGAATGAAACAGATATAATACCGAGAGAGAGATATCGAGAGCGAGGGAGATATCTAGATAGAGGAAGAGAGAGAAACGAGAGCGCTTATGCACCGCTGAATCTATCGCGGCCGGCCGCACTCTCACTTTCGCCGGCGCCGATGACGGTTCTCGTCGTCGTCGGCTCATTGCCGTCTGCGCTCCAACCACCGACTTTTTTTCCCGTTTGACCGTGAGTGTGACACATTACGCACTGATCCACGTGCTTTTCATCAAGGAAAGTGTCTCGATAGAGAAACAGAAAAAAGTGTGGAGCATAGAGGGCGCGCTTTCGCAATGATCTCCCATGTTTGTTTCGACCACGTGATCGATTATATCGATTATCGATCGAAGTGAGAGAAACGACGCTAACCTCGCGCGAGACAAGCACAAAGTGCGTAATCGAAGCTAGTCTGGTTGTCGCGAGACTCAACGGAGTCACGTTGCTTTTGATTTACCTCGTGACGAAACTCGAGCAGGGGTTGACGCTCTTGGAGGCCTTCGTGACGATAAACCGCGGTCAACCGTGGAGGTGGATTTCGGTCGCTGTCTTCGTCTCGATCGTTTGTTAAGGGTGACAGAGGAAAACCGAGAGTGCTCCAAGAGAGGGGGAGAGTAATTCTAGTACGAAAGCGGGAGCGAGAAAGCAGAAGGGAGGAGGACGCTGCGTGGGTGGTGGGAGAGAGGGAAAGGTCGGCAGTGGCTCGCGAGGGACTACTCGTATTCCGAGGACTGTTGTTTTCGGCGAACTGCTAAGAAACACTCGTCCACGCGGACCGGCCTTACGTGTATTCTCCCTTTACGCATTCTTTTATCGTGCGATAATAACGCTTTGTGAAGATTGAAAATTTTCTATCAGTGATATTTCGATGTTTCGAACGCGATCAAAATTGTGTTTTACATGTGTTATTCAAAATTGTGAAACGTTAATTGTGTGACATCTTCATCAATTTCTGAGGTTATGAATGGAAATATTCCGATCAACTTTTGGAATTAATGGTTTATTATTTTTTTCTCGAAGTAATTATTAGAACTATAATTTAAATATGTTTATCTATGCCCTCGAAAAACTATTCATTTTTCGTATTCTTATTTCGAGAGTTGAAATATT
Source organism: Apis cerana (assembly GCF_029169275.1). NCBI lineage: Eukaryota > Metazoa > Arthropoda > Insecta > Hymenoptera > Apidae > Apis > Apis cerana. Next base: position 10,016,329 of record NC_083862.1, on the reverse strand, counting down.
ACGTCAGTGATTTTTCATAGTGTTCGTTCGAGTTCTCTAACGAACTGGAATCGATACGGACTGTGTATCGATATTTCTAACAGACGATCGCTCGAAGGATTGACACGTGTGTGGATTGATGGACGAGAAATCTTCCGTAATATTTGAAAGTGGACAGTGATTCGAATTTTTTCGTGATATCGAGACAGTTCGCGTTTTTCTTCGATCGAATATTTACTCGCTGGTGATTGTAATTCCTCGATGGGACGCGATTACGAGTCGTTAGCGTCGAAATCGAACTCGCGGCGCGCGTAAAGTGAGTGATTAGTTCAGAGTATCGCCGCGAGGGCTTCCATTGCAGGTGTCACGCCGCCGCAAGACATTGACCGTGACATTCGAGAGACATCCGCGCGGAGATACAGTGAAACATAGCGACAAAACCGAGTGAGTCAAGCATCGTTGGTGACTGAAGTAAATATTGTGCTTTTTCTATCGTTCGTGTCTCGATCTACGCCGAAATTGAGTGTCGTTTCGGTGACTCGTCTACGAGTGGCTGGCTATTAATGTGCTCGCGTGTTTCGTGAATGAAGCCGATCGTAACGGTCTTTCGCGAGAGATTTTCAAGTGTAATCCCGTGACCCGCGGCCGCGGGTGAAACGCATTAAACGTGGCTCACACAGGAAGGGACAGAACCGCCGAAATCCAGGCGGAAGTAAGGAGTGCGATCAGGGTACTTCATGGCTGGTGCCCCAGGCCGCCCCAGGGGCACCGTGGTGACACGGTTTTGATGTCACCACAGTCTCAAATGCGAGGAAATCATAGAAACGGAGGACCAACGCAACAACCACCGCCAGCAACCGTCGTAGTCAGTTCAACGTCCAGTATGAGACCACCGCCACCGCCTCCGCCCCCCCGAGCTAGAGCGTCCAACGAGGGTAAGGGCCACCACGAGGAGCCTACTAGTTCTATTCCTGATCTCGGTGAGTTTTAATTTATTTTTCTTTTTCGAATGATATAACGTTAGATAATTTCGTTATAATAGTAGATAATACGAAGCATCTAAGATTTTTAATTTTATTTCGGAGTGTTAACGACAAAAATTGAGATATTTAAAATATAGGATAAATTTTTGAATATACAATTATTATAAATGTTATTTAAAATTTTTAAATTCTTTTTAATTATATACATTTCAATTTGAAATATATGAGGTCAATATATCGTATATTTCAACTTGATCTAAATACAACTCAATCAATTGTTAGGTTAAGTTTTAAGGATTTATTTCGTTTTTAATAAGAATAAGAATAATGATACGTAAAGAATAACGATTAGTTTGGATTTTGTGCTTTTCTCCGTTATCGTTTAGATACGTAGAAATGAATAATTTCGACTGATAATCGTAATCTGGTTTTTAAATAATATCGTAGCGTCTTTTACAATAATGATCGCCAAAAATTGATAATATTTGGGGGACAGATTATCATGATAATGATCTTTCTTATTAGACGTTCGAGTATTCGCAATATATATTTTTTTAATCGAAAATGAAATAATTTCGTCAGATTGATAATTCACTTTGTATCAAACTGATTGAATCATAAGGGAAAATTCTAGATTATTTAGATTTTAATCAATGTTAAATCTTGAATTTTAAATCGCATTACATAGATTTTTATTGCATATCTTTTCTTACTTTAAAATTGAATTAAAAAATTTCACAGATATAGAAGAAAGATTATTATCAGAAAAATCGAAAATTATTCAATCTAAATATTTTAATTCAATTCCTTATAAATATTATCATGCAAATTGAATATCGTCACGATTAATTTTATCCATTCAATCTCTGAATAACGTTCAATGAATTTACCACGCCATAGGAGTTAAAACAACCGATCTAAAGATAACAGTTAATGTATCACGTACTCGAATAAAACAACCCAATATTTAGAAACTCCGTAGTTATCATAATCACATAGTGTACAATAACAAAGGCTCATTTGCATAAACGTTTCCCAACAAGCTTACGAATAGTTAGAAAAATTTCCATTACCTTGTTCATCTCGAATTTCTACGCCAAATATTCCATATTTCATCCAAATATATTCAATAAAAGTAAATATATGATTCATCTTTTCGCTATGTTTAACTATTGTTAATAACTGAAGAAAAACTTTGTTTCTCGATTCTTCGAAAAAAAAAAACATGAATCATCGTTTCGTGACAAATTTCCAAACGAACGATAATTGCCATCTTGAATGAAAAACAGAAGCAAATATAGAGACGCCTCCTCTCCGATGTTCACAGCGTTCCTCGTGTTCCGCCTGGTGTACTATGTTTAGTGTTTACGTCTGTACGTTTCATTAACGATAAGCCCCGCTAAGCGCTATCGTCTGCGCTCTTCGTGACAGCCGGACGTTTGTGTAACGCGAAGGCCGAACGCGTAGGAGAGACGGGGAGAGAAAGTTGACAGTGCCGCGACGTTGGAAAGCTCGATCGAGCTATTTCGTGCCTAAAAATAAGTTTTTCATCTCTTCGACGGAGGTAAAAGCTCCCTCTCACCGCTATTCGGTTTGTATACGGTGCTTTTACTCTGAATATATCGGTCGTGGCGTGTAAGCAAACAGTGATAGTCGTGGGTTTACTTCGCGGATGCACGCGGTTCTCTGTCTACTTATTTTTCTTCGTTGCACTTTCTTTCCTTTTTACTTTTTGGTTAAATTACGGTGAAAAAGGATATAAATCTTTGTCGAGCATCGCAATTTTCACGTATTACGGTATTTAAGGTGTTTTAAGGTGTTAGAAAAAGGTTAGCTTCTAGAGATTTCGTAGGGATATGAGAGGTTAGGTTAAATAATCGACGAAGCGAGAAGTATACTATTAGTGAAATATAGCTTTCTTTGGCAGAAACGATTCGATATGATTAATAAATTTGGGATGGATTTCGATGGGATAAAGTATAGTTATATAATTTGATAAAATACTGCCATTTAGAATAGTTTAATTTACGAAGAGTAAGCGTCGCGTCAATAATAGTTTTTAATTTAGAAGTATTTTTAATTTACATTATTGAATTTTAATATTGTGCTTGTGAAAAGGAACTTTAAGGATATATTTTCAAATAGATTTTACTATTTTAATTTGAAGAAGTTGAATTATTTATATCATCATGTAATAGGTTTAATTTTATATAATTTGATTTATTATTCGATTCGATCGTAGCTACCTTAACCTGATAACTTAACCTAAATAAACGATTATAAAAAAAGTTCTATAACTTAAATGTATAATTTTCTTACAATTAATTTATGATTCTTTCATCGTTCAAATATTTTTCTTTTATAAAAAGTATTAATCGATGTTCTTGGCAAGCAGAATGATTGATAACTCGTTTTTACACGTTGTATACAAACGGACTTTGTTAAACAGAGTCGAATCACTCGAGTGCACGTGCACTTCGAACGACATAAAATCTTGTTATTCTCGAAACTCAAGCCTCGAGTACCGACCGTTTTACAATCCCCCTTTACCTACTGTTCGTTATTAATTCAAATAAATTGGTATCGAAAGGCAGACACACGAGATTATAGGCGGAAGGTGAACTCGAAAACGAAAGTAAATCGATGAAGTGGTTCAATAGACACGTTGTTCGAGACGAATGCGTTACGGGGGCTTCGTCCCTTGAAAGGTAATACTCGAGCTGCTTGATAATCGATAATCGATCCATCGTCGATGAACAGAGGCCTTCTTGCTGGCGAAACAATTTGCATATGCGAGTCGCTCGATTCGCGCGGCCACCATTATTGATTCGGGCGATGCGATTGGACGTGCTACAAAAATGGCAAATATTACGTTCTAGCCGTTAATTATAGTCTATTCTTGTTTCTAGTTACGTTTCATTCCCATTTTGTATTCGTAACAGTTTGCAATGATGGTAACATTAATTTGAATTTCGTTTCAAAATAGTTCTTAGAATTCTTAATTTTAAAGGTTAGGTTAGGTTAGATATAGATTTGAAATTACGTTTAAGAATTAAGAATTGTATTTCGTATTTCCTTGGATTTTCTTCAGGATGAAGTTTAATTATGTAAGTGTTATTTTCTTTTTTTCGAATTTTATTTAAAATCAGGAATTTTATTCGGTATTTTATTTTTTATTGAAATCTTTTCGGTAGATTATACGAAATATTTAAAATTTTAAATGGTAAAAGATGTCTTGTTTTTTTTGTCCAAAGTATTTTTAAAGATAAAATTCATTAATTTTTATTCTGCAACGATGCTTTTTATCTTTATAACGTTTATCTAAAGAAATTACATAAGAAAATTAATATTAATATAATTTGCATGTATAAGAAAAATAAAGTGAATTACGACAAATGTAGAATAGTAATAAAATTCAAAACTAGTACGCATAAAATCGAATAATTAAAGTTTCGTTTCAATTTATTGCTAAACGAAAGCGAGTGGAACTATCTGAGCGTGTTGAAAACCTGTTTAAACTTGTGCAAATATTAATCTCGCAGGCATCTCGGTCCCGTTGGAAATTTAAATAACAAACAGTTTCGGCATGGAAGATCGGCCGGTTTGTAAAGATAACGACCTCGACACGCAAATACAATTTAAGTCACTGACATTGTCGTTAATGTCAGGGCCGAACATCTACTGATCATCCGATCGATAAAAATCAATTGTGATTTACACATTTTAATATACATCAATTCATTTTTTCCCTCATACTTGCCACTTGATAAAAATGATATAAGAGAAAATTACTCGTATATTCTAAGGATTCACAATGAAATTTTTTAATATCTTTAGTATCCTATCTCATCTCAAAAAAAAAAAAGGAAAAAAGAATTTGTTCTCATTTCACTGAATATTTATCCAAATGTAATCGAATTCAGAAAATTTAATGAAAACACAATGGAAACTCGCCGGAATTCAGAGATAATTTCAACGTTCACGTTTACAAATTCATAGAGAGGGATTGGAATTCTCTATTTGCACGGCTCGATGATACTCGAGTCGGACGACAGGTTGTCACGCTTGATTTTTCCTCTGATAAACGGCGGCCAGTCGCAGTTGTGAAAATACGATGACATTGAACGGGAGGTGCGTTATCACGGTTACGATGACGTAGCTGATAAAGGGAGTAGATCCCATGAACGATGAGGGTTTGGGATTCGAATGAATCGAGTCTGGATGGAACGTGAAAAATCGTATTTTCCATGGATCGATGTTCAATTGCTCGTGCAATCGTATAGATTCATCCCCCAGAATCGTATAATTCTGATCTTTCGAACTCGTCGAATTTATCATATTTATGGTTAAATTGATTAATAATCCTTGCTATTTTTTGCCTTGTAATTAAACTGATTGAAATTCCCACTTTTTTGTGGAATATGTTTAGAATATTGTTTATTAAGTATCGGTTGTTTTGTAAGTAAATGTTGATTCTTATTTCTTTTTTTAACGGATTATACTTGCAAGATTGTTTAATATGTCATATAGGCTTAATTAACTTGCGCGTTTGAGTCATCAGAATTACGATTCATTTAATATATTTGGTGTTTACCGTGGCGTTATCAATTGAAAGATAAAGAATGTACGAAAATTGTCTTGTCCTTGCCATTGACTCTCGTTTTTGAAACTTTGATTAATCTTGACTTAATTTAAATTGAAAAGAAATCAAATCAGTTGAATATCGTAAAAATTGAATTTTTCTGGTATAATTTTTTGTCAAAATTATTGTAGCTGCAAAAATATGTCTAGAAATATAATTCTTGAATCCTTTTTTAGAGATTTTTTAATTTATAATAAAGAAAAGTAGCTTCGGTAGGATTTTTTGAGTAAAAAAAAAAAAATTATAGACATAAATATGTAGATTAAATAAAAGATGGAAAAATATTTTTTACTCTTCATCAGATATTCGCCCTTGCATCTATCTTTGTTTATGAGAATAGAGAATGGGTTTCCACGATATATGCTAATTTCTTGACCAAGGAAAAGAGACAATCTTCGTGCTTGTTCTAAATATACTGTATATTCGAAGAGATGACGCGAGTGCCACGACCTTGGCCATGAGAAATTCCGGAAAGCGCCCCGAAAACCCACTGATACGTTTCGCCCGCATTCTGTATTAATAGTGAATTTCGTCTCATTCAAAATACATTTCTTCTTTCGATGTTTCAACGATTTTTTTCTTCATTCGAGTTGTTCGACCAATTTTTCCCTTAATTAGAAGAATGAAATTTTGATTTATTTTTAGTAAATGGGGAGGCAAAATGGGGAGGATAATGGATATGAGAATGTCATTGAGAAAAATGTTTTGGATTTGATTGAATTAAATGCGTTGGAAACGTTGAGGTCACGAGAAAAACAACCCTTGTACAATTTCAATTTGTGCAACTTAAAACTTTACAATTTGATTAAATAGGTCTTACATATTTTTTTCAAGGAAAATTTTTGCCATTCATACTCGGAAAAAATTCAAATTCGTTCATTCTTCAATCGTTTCAATTCTTTCAAGCTTACGTCAAATAAACAAATAGAATCAGATCCACAAATTAGAATTTAGAATTTTCTTCTAATACAATTAAAATATCGTATCCTGATTAAATATCTTCTTTCGATCCCACGTATCAAATCGATACACCCGTTAATATCACCTTCATCAAAATCAACCATTTCTCGATTCGCTCTTGAAACCCACGACGAAACAACAAACATGCGCATTATCCCTTAAATCATCCACCCACGCTTTATGCAGTGTCGAAATTACACGAGGACACGAAATCATCCATGACTATTCCGTTTGTTTTCACGAACCGCAGACGCGAAAACAACGCTGTTTCTCGCGGTGGTCGTCGCTTTATTTGTGCCTGCGAAGAAGAATGCCAGGTAGATGGGAACGGGCGAAGGCGGAGGGGCGGCGGAGGTGGCGTTGTTGATCTCGAGTGGGCCAAATCGACGTTTTCTTTTTTTTCCCCTCTTTTTTTTTTTAAATACTTGTCAGCGTTATCGTGGCTCCGCATTATCGGCTGACTGGAGGCCAAGGCTCGGCGTGACGTGTATCCAAAGAAGAGGGAGATGAAGACGGAGTACGATCGCCAGAGGACGATTCTTCGCTCCGTTGGCTTTGCCCTCTTCGAACATCTTCCTCTTGGATGAGAGAGTGTTGGATCGCAAAAACCGACTTCTCCTCCTGCCTCTTCTGAGGAGAAGAATTTCGCGATACATCTGTGTCTCGCGCTCCAACGGACCACTGTTTTCCATCCTTCCTTCTGAATAAACGACCCTCGTTCATTATAACTCGCGACTTCTATCCTCCGCACAGGATAGAAGGGAATTTTATTCGGGCAAGGGATGATGTGATTAAATGGAAACGAAAAGGAATGAAATTTGTTTAATAAAAAATTAATTTTTCGGAAAAGTTCTCTGATTTTCTAAAGAAAATAAAAAAAAACAGGGATTTCTGGTATAACGATATCGATAATTTATTTGTACATGTATTAAGGAATTAATCGATTTCATCACTTGTATATTTTGAAAAATTATTTACTAAAAATTTATTTAACTTAACTTGAAAAAAAATTTCATTCTCTCTTTTCGTCCCAGTGTTTATTAATATCCTGCGCAAAAGCAAGGAAAATTTAAAATTCGTATGATTTTAAGTTAGGGGGATTATCTTGATATCTTTATATCGAATATCATTAATTGGAAATGATGGATTCCCTTGTGGATCCACAGGTTGAAAACCGCTGGAACGAACGATAAACGAGCTCCTGTATCGTCGTCGATGATTCCGTGATATAACTTGGCGATAAACAGTCTCGGATTAAATGCTCTTAATGGAATCATTAGTGAGAGGATTAATTATTTTTAATCTCGATAATGGATAGGGCGAGGAAGTTTTCGGTTCGTTTTGATTCAATGTGGAAGAAAGGTTAGCCTTTCTCTTATGATACGTACAATTTTCTGGCTGATATTTTTAACGAGGTATATCTTAAAATTAAATTTAACTCCATATCCATCGAGTTTTATAAAAAGAAACATTTATTTTATTTCTGTTTGATAAACTACTCTATCCATTGTTCTTCCTGCTTGCCGATACCTTCGTTCAGGAACATGGAAAAATTTCGGGTCTAAAAATTCTTTCCACGTCGATTTAAAAATAGTTTAAAGCGCCTCGTAGAGTTCAATGTCAGTCTGAATAGGCTTGTATGCAGAGGGTGTGAACCGCTGCACTCCGCAACGTGTACCATGGGCGCAGACACCCTTCAGTCCTCGTCTCAAGGTGCGTGCGTGTGCGTGCATTTCCGACTACATGCATGCAGCACGTGCGCGTCAAGTGCGTGCAGCACTATCGTGCTCGTATGCACCGTGCACGCCAGTGGTTTCCAAACTTTCCGTTTCGAAATTCAACCCTTCCTCCTCTCTGTAAAATTAATTTTCCCCCGCTAATTTCATAGCCTTTCCTAAGTTTGAAATATATCGTATGCATGTCCAATAATAAATAAAATATGCAAGTAGATCCTCTATTTTTGTGGAATATTAAATATCGAACAATGGAACGTTGAAATAATAAGTAATTTGGAATTCGATGTGAATCGAATTGATCGAACTGGATAGATATTTTTCTTATTTGTTCGATGCTCGTCGAAAGGCAATGAAATCAGGAATGGAAATTCTCTCTCGTAAATTTCGGTCGTATCTTTCCATCTCGAAGAAAACTTTCCATTCCATAAAAAAGTTGGAAGATCACAAGAAGGGCCAAATGGGTAAGAATCGACCGATAAGCAGAGCAAATATTTCTAAGTTTATCTCTAGAACCTGTTCATTCTCAAAAAAAAAACTCCAAATTAGTCAACTCACTTTCGTTCCTTGCCTTCTCCCACGAAGATTAGATTTTCTACAACTTTTTAATTGTCACAAAACGTGAAATGAATTTCAATACATTTAATAATATTCTTCTTCGCAATAACATGCTTGCCGAATGAAATTTAAAAAGGAAAGACAAACTCTTTCAAACGAGATGAGAAAAATATTAACAAAACTTTTCTCTCCTTTGTTCGAAAAAACAAATCGTAATACAAATTTCATTGTCTCCAAGAGGGTGAACTAATTAACGCATCGTGTAACATGGATCTGGACAGAGAGAAGCGTGCCAACCGTCCAGACACAACCCCACCCTTTCTCTCCCTTTAACCCCCGCCAGGGCACTTTTTTTTTTTCACCGGTCGAATAGCTGTCCCACACACGGTAATTTACAGAATGATCCGCGCTAGGGGAAAAAAGAAAAAGAATATGGCGAAATCGCATCGGATAGGCGATAATATGGGAGCACGTCGATGCTGAACGCGCTTTCAGGTTCAAGGGTAGAATGCATCGGGCTAATTACTTGTTGCGTGGCGTGTATCTCACCGATCTTTTTTTCGACCAGACAGCTAGTTTGTCGAATCATTATTCGTCTCTCATAATTTATACTTTGTTTCCTTCCATCCGTCAGGATGTAGATGCATTTAGATATATTTTTTTATTGTAACCGAAAAAAAGATATCTCCGTATTTAACATTTATCATTCGTAGCAAAAAAAAAAAAAAAATAATATATAAAAATTCTATCGAATCAGTTTTATCAACTTTTCTCAATATGATCTCGAAAAAATATAATTTCACCATAATGTAAAACGTAATGCCCTTTTCTCTTGTCGATTTACAAAAACTTGCACTTCTCTATTCTCTATTCAAATTCTTCCACGGAACTCGTTCAAAAATTCTCGCGGCCGAGGCTGGTTGTCAACGAATCGGCATTTCTCGAAGTAATTAGTGACTTTTAAAAATGTCCCTCTTTCATTTCCCTCGGCCATTGTCTGACCGGTTCTGCTCCGTTTCAACGACACGCCGAGACACCCTTCACACACGCACTCGCGCGACTTCACGTACGAGCGTTTGGCCCCCCTTTTCATCCTCCACCATTATTGTCTGCCCTTTTACCCCCGTCCTCCGCCTCCCCGTGTTCCCTACTCGTCGCCCTCGGCATCTCTTCTTCTCCCGTGTCGACGCGTGTCTGTCTGGCCTCTTCTCCTCTCTCTCTCTCTCTCTTCTCTCTCCTCTTTTTCTTCCTCCTCCCCCTTTTTTCTTTTTTCTTTTTTTTTTTTTACCATGGAAAGGGAAGGTACGATCGTCCTCCCTGCACTCGGTGGTGGAAAACGTATTCGTCGAAATGAAAGATTTTTTTCTCCTCCCTCCCTTTTCCTTTGCCTTCAGTCTGCCTGATTCTTTGAGTCTTAACTCGATCTTAATTGCTGGTCGGTGAATGGGATTACGGGGGATTCGGAAATCGGAGAGAAAGAGAGAATGGGAAAGGCTTTTCTTCGACCAGACGACGAGGATCGTGGTTACTGTGAAACGGTGAATCAGTGAGAGGAGTTAAATGTTTGGGCATTTTATAAGGTGTTTTGTGTAATTTGTGTGAAACGAGGAAATTCAACGATAAGATAAGATCGGTCTCTTTGTCTCTGGATTGCGAAATAATTGGCGTTGTTTAACGCCAACGTTGCTTTCAATCGATGAGAAGAAACATCCTTTTATTTATTTTTAATATTCGTTTTAATATACCTTCTCTCGAATTCATCCCTTTTCCACTGTTTTTTTTTTTACGTTATTTACAAACGGAGTACTTTTGAACGGGGAAATTATTAACCGCGGGCAACGTTTAATATATAAAATAATTTAAAAAAGGAAACAATTTTATCTTTGCTTAACACCCTCGCTCACGAATCATCGCGAATTCTTCGAAAATATTGAAAGATTTCTTATTAAAAAAAGGCACGCTTTTTCCTTGAAAAAAAAAAAAGAAATAATATCAATAGGATATGGAAAGATAGCGCAAGAACTCACGATCCTGATCCTGGATCTGGCACCGGATATCTCAACTGCGTAAATCCATCGTGTAATTATTGTTTCTTGAAACGAGACGACCACTCCGTCGTCGGGACGTCTGAATGCGTCAATCGTGACGGCATTGTTCGTTCAATGAGAGCGACAGAATGGTGGCGAGAGCAATGCTCCTCGAGAGAGTGCATCGTCGAAGTGCACCGCCTTGACCCTGCCTCTGCTGCACCGCTCTTGATTCCATGCCCCAATTTAAACCCGGCCGAGACTCGATTTCTCGGAGCACGCACACACACACACACTCCTCTCCTCCCTCTTATCCTTTCGTTTCTTCAATGTGCTTCTTCTCGAAAAAAAAAAGAAAAAAACAAAGGAAAGATTTTTGTTTGTGGAAAGTTTTTGTTTGAATGTGGATTGGGGCGAGGGTTTTGAAGTAATATCAATTATACCGTTAAAAGCTTAGAAATTGAAAGTAGGCTTCTGCAATCTTTGCAGGATGATTTATTTCAATTTTCTTTTTTTCTTTTTCTTTCGATATCGACGAACAAAAGTTTGATTTTTTTTTTTGAAGGTAATAGTAATTCTTAAGTTGATTAATTTTATAGAATTTCATTATTGGGTAGAATTAAAATATACAAAGTATCTATAAATAAAAAAAAAAAAAAGAAAAATTCGTTGGTTCAATATCTATGGAGAAATTTTAACAAGATAATCTTAACTGATCTCGAGTTCAAAACTGTCTTCTTTAAAGTTGAAGATTTATGTTCAGACGTACATATATATCTCATAGAATGTAACTTGTGAATTTTATTTCTTTTTTTTTATATATATTTTTTTTAAATGGAACCATTTCTTTGAAGTTTTATCGAGGAAAGTTCAAGGCAAGGTGTTTTTTTTTTTACAAGTCATCTTCTTTTTTAAAAAGCGTCAAGATTTTAATGGTTGACTCACGCTTACCACTCAAACTGCCACGAATCAAAGAAAAAGTTTCTAAATTTTATTCTTTTTTTCCCTTTCAATATTTCTGTATCGTACACGATAGAAAAAAAAAAGAAGAAAAAAAAAAGATAGGACGATATTTATACATCAATTGTATATTATCGTTAGAAATTAAATTATTTTCATTCAAGAGTTGCGCAATGTTGTAACACATATTGCAAAAAACGTAATCAAGAAATTTTTCATTAGATTGCCTTTTAAAAATAAATTTTGCAATCGCATTATCGTTTTTAATTTATCGGCCGTTTATCTTTAATGTTTTACGCAATAGCGCTCAAATAACGAACAACAAATACTTAATTATAGATTTGCAATAAATATAAATATCGAGTGATAATAAAAAAATTTATACGCGAAAAGGAACATCATCGTATAAACTATGGACGCTCGCAATCCTACGTTCGTTTCATATTTCCAAATAATATTTTATTCATTTCGAGTTTTGCTCGATTAAACGCGAGAAAATCAATGCACGAAATTACGAAGTCAGAAAAATATTTAGGACAGACGTATGAAGTATGATAATCTACGGTCGAGTCAGAAGAATTCGAGGCGTATCGAACCTCTTATCAGTCAAGGTTAAGCGATATGAGGCGTTATTCTTTTTTATATATATATATATATATATATATATATATAAAACATATATATATATACATATATATGTATATAATAGTTCCAGTTTCATCGATCGATTCGTCTGAGTGGTTCAATTCTTCTCCTCCTTTTTTCTTTTATCTTATATATTCTCGACGGAATTCCGCGAAGAATCTTCGTCAAAGTGTTAAAGCAATATTTATAAATACCTTATTTCGATTCCCAATGTCGAGGCGTTATAGAAATAGACACGCTCGTTTTCATTTGTCCTCAACCGAAGGATAGAGACGGTCGTAAATTCGGGCCAGTCTCGATTTCGTCGCAATAAATCGAAATACGGTCTACGTGGTTTTATTATATATTTTTCTTTTTCTTGATTTATCTTGAAGAAATACGATATTCACGATTCTTGAAATCACACGACATACACGTGTAATTCACACTATGTGATTCGCATTATGCAATATTCATTTATGTATTCATTCGTTTGGAAAAAAAAAGTGCATTATTTAGACGATACGTGTAAAGTGGTGTAATTTAACTTTTAAATTAAATCGCCATTAATGGAAAATTTAAAAATATCTCTTTCCTCGTGGAAAAATCATACTTTACAATTTACACGTGCGAGCTTCAACGATATCTAATCATTCGGCCAACTTGTATATAATTAAAAAAAAACTGCTCGCTTAATATCTCATTATCATACAAAAATTACCACCTTATACGTTTCATCGAAATTCATTATCAAATATCGCGTGGACGCTTATTATTAAATAATACGATAAGTCCTTATATTAATTTAAACTTTTACGAATATAATTAAGAAAAATCAGATAAAAATTATCTCTTGAATTTCAGTTTTCCAGTCAATCCAGTATCCCAATGTGTCCCGCGCATGCCATTCGAGATACATCGATTATCGCTCGTTCGATTCCCGATTTTTCCCGAGGAAGGAAAGAGAGAAAGAGGGGGAGGGGGACAAGTTTCCTCGAACTCGGCCTAAGAAAGGCGGTTATCCCGGGTGCAAGCGCAGAAACGGAGCGCGGATGGACGGAAAACGCGTCGCGTCGGGTCGGCGTACCACGAATCCGCCTGCTCCACCCGCTCGAGCGGAGCGGTGCGACGGTGGTGGAAAGGGTGACCAGTGGAAGGGTTCAGTGTCTCGCAATGACCCCTGTTCGCTCGACAGTGCAAGGCAAGGGGGAATGACCTAGTCCCCTTGCGCCGCTGATACGCTCCTGTCGCGCCGCAACCCGCTTCACCTTCGCGTCACGTCGACATTGCGGTTCGCCTTCCCCAGAGGGAGGCACGGCCAACACTTTTCTCGGAACTTGCACGCCAACCCCCCTATAACGCTTCCACACACGTCGCGTCGGCCTTGTCTCTTCGATTGATCGCCCCTTTTTCTCTTATCGATGGACGAATCACGGGTGTTCCATGTCGCCTCTCTTTTTTTTTCTCCAACGTATCAATCGAGATTTTTCCAAGTACACTTGATTTATGGAATCCTCGATCAATATCAATTTTTTCTCGAAGGAGAAGGAGATTAAGCTCACATTGTTTCGATTAATTTCTCTCTGAAAACTTTGTTGTGGCTACACCATCCAATCTCTACCCCCTTATTTTAATCGAGCTATATTAATCCTCGTTGCAATTCTTCCAATGCCGAGCAATCGTTCTACCCTCCTCGAAGGGGGGATGGAAAAGCTCTCTATACCCTGCTATAGTCACGCGATCGACAAAATTAGCACTAAACGATGGCAGGTGCGATCGATTCGGTACACATTGATCGCATCGATGAATAATAATCTAGCAGAATCGCAAGATGGGGGAACGTTTGTCGAACTTTGTCGTGCGGCATCGATCATTGACCTCCCTCTCCCTCCCTCTCGCGAAGTTTAAGGTCCCGTCGAGTGGATGACGCCGGGGGTTGATCAGCATCGCTCGATTGGAGGGGATGATGAGAGGGAGGGAGAGAGTGGTCACGCTCGGAAGGAAGGGAAGAGGAAGAAGGATCACATTTTACGATAGCCCTCTTTTCCCCCTTTCCAACCCTCCCCTCTACCTCCGAGCTGGTTTATACCTCGCTGAGAGGCCGATACGCTACGTCGAGACACCCTCCAACCCCTTGAGCCGCGGACCCTCGAACGCAAAGTCTTTTCCACCCCTTCTTCGCCGCGGCGGCGGCGGGAAAACGGCGACCAGAGGTGGTGGAGGGTTGGGGAGGACGATGCCATTGCACTGCACTGGGTGAGGGTCATTACTCCGAGCAAGGCGAGCCGGTGACCTCGGCGCCAACGCCCGGAATCGATCCGTACCCTCCTCCCCCGCCGGTCTGCCGTGTCTGACACGGGGGGGTGCAATGCACCGTGCGATTCTCCACTTTTATTATTAGGTGCGCGCGTGCACCGGCAGAGGGCACGAGGCGCTGTTACCCTTCCTGGAAGGGTTGATACCGTGTCAATCGTTGGAGTACGATTTTCAGTATTCGATTCGATCGCTCAGGTTGTTCGAAAATCGGCGAAATACAATATTGAATTTGTTGTTAAAGTAAATTAAAATGAGCAAAAATATTGGATTATATCATATTCAAACGGAGAATTTAAACGATGCTTGTCTGATAATAATAATGATAATAAATGGGGACGAGGATTATATTATCGGATGATCCATCGAGATTGGTAGTTGGAATAGATTGAATGCTGTCTCTAATTATCGGTTCGCGTGATTTATGATGGCTCGTTTCGAGAATTGGAACGGGCGAGGAGGGGAAAAATTGGACGAAATTGTTTAAGGAGGGCGAAGGAAGAGCGTTAATAAGGGAGGATGGCTGCGGAGGTGGTGCCGGGTGGAACGAACGAGATCTGGGTCGTTTAAGTATAATCGACGAGGGTCGATCCGACGCGATTACGGGGTGATTGGGTGACTAGGTGAACTTTTGCTTTTCTTTGGGTATTGTCATTTGACAGATGGCGTGAATTTTATGAATAATCGAATTTTATATAACAGGTCCGGTTAATTTACAATCAATTTATGAGACCGTTTTTTTTTTCCACTTGTGCAACAGTTTATCGAAATTAATTGTTTGAAAGTAAGTAGGAATACGATGTCTCATTGTTTCCACTAATATTTCTAACAATTCTCGCCCTCAGGTTACCGGAATAGTTGTGATATTAGAGAGCTATCTCTCGTGAACGTCAACCGCAGGTGCTTCAGAAAATGTTACACAATTAGAGTGACAATTAAATATTAATAAGATAGCGATTCGATGGTATAAAAAGTTTGTTGTTTCTTCTTCACGATTCAATCGTACAAATTATATTTGTATTTGCTTGCTTATCCGATGAGTTAAGCTTAACGAAAATTTATATAAAGATCATAAAAGAGCGGATCCAATTATCTAATAAAGTAATTCGAGATGATGAATTAACTTGTGCGCCACCTGTTTACCCTGAGCAACTCGAGCGAGAGAGATTAATCAGTACGAGGTGATAATTTAACCGAGGCTCATTAAGCAACGATACGCGCGCGAACATGGTGGGTGTTTGATACTCTCCTCGAGATAAATGCCAATGACTAAGGTTGCATGAATAGAGTAGCGAGTTCGTGAATGAGGAACGGATGCCTTTAATTTGCAATGAGTCATTCAGTTCGATTCTAATAGAGTTGTACGCCATTAGCATGGAGATTATCGCTCTTTGTTCCTTTCATAATTTTTCTTTCTTCCTTTCTTTTGATTTGAGAATCGTAGATACGACGTGGAATAAGAATTTTTCTCCATGATTCAAATTCTATTTTCTCTTTATGTGATAGATAGGTTTCTAGAGGAATTTGTTTCGTGAGTAATATTTTTCGATCGATGCATTAATAGAGAATTTTCGAATTTTTGCCGACCGATTATTCGTGGTGGAATGTTTGCTGGCTGACTTTTAGGGCTGGAACATAGATGGCTCTTTCGTGACAGACGGGCCCCGAACCGGGCCCAGGGCTGGATCTCTGAAGCCCTTTGTCGCCGCTAGGTGTCGACAGAAGTAGTTTGGAAAAGCAAAATTTTAGAACTCGTTCATCTTTTAATGCTAAAATTTTTAATTCGTTTTTTAATTATTCGAGCCTCGTCAACGAACGGTATCGTGCATAATAAATTTACTTAACGAGACTTAATATCTTCCTGATATTTTCCATGATACGTCAATCATGTGTCGAGTTATATATAAAATCGTTTTTTCCAGTGTACAAGAGTGTCGTATTACAAAGTGTCACGTTTCTTCGTTTCCTCTTGTCAGATATTTCCATCAATCTTCACGAATCTTCTGCCACACCGATCAATTTTCATCCTCGATTCTATTCATTGCTAATTAATTGAATTTAATTTATCATTTGTCAGAGGAAAGATAACGATATCGTTCGTATTGAAATTGTTTGAAAATGTTTATTGTACGAAGCTAATCCTTTTTGAAGGATTTTGAAATGATTTTTGAAACGAATACCGTGGGAGTTAACCGTGGAAGGGTTGTTTGCGTTAACTTTTGCAGATGCATTTGGGAAAATGGACAGGTAAATACACACGTATCTTTCCCTTTTCCACGATTTTTCGAAAAAGTATCACCTGTGTCCGGTTTTGCATTATAGGAACATATACTTTTTTCGTCGAATTTAAAATCAAACTCGCATTGGTAATAATAACAAATTTAATTTCCCAAGTGAAAATTTTATCAAATCATAACAATTAGCTTTTAATTCGAATTAAACATTTTACTTTTTATTCGATTTAATTACTGATTTTAAATTATGTACGTAATTGCTTCTTTAATACTCAAACTACAAAATATGATGATTTCCATTCGATGTAATATCTTTCTTAAAATTTCTTAAGTAGAAGCGATGAAGCCAAAGATTCGACGATTATTACTTAAGGATTACCTCGATAAACAGTTCTATGAATAATAAAATGATACTTCTTTCGACATACACGATTCTAATTTAAACGCAAGAACCATACCGACTCCATCCACTTAAAAGGGATTTGAATTACGAAAGATCGCAATATACGATTCGACAACAAGAAATCACGTTGCCAACCACAGGGATGAATCCTTTGTGAAATCGCACTATCCTTTGGGAATCGTGTTACGCGTTGCACGCGCCGCACCCCCGCGCACGATTCCATAATAAGGGGGGTGTGCTCTCCCTTAACATCCTCGGTTGCATAATACACCTCGAGGAGAGGTGTGCACGCGCGCAGCTGTCTACGCTCCTCGATTGTCGACGCTCCGCTCGGCCGGAAAAGAAGCGGAAAAGGGAGGAAAACTGGGGATCGCGGACGAAGGTCTCTTACGGAGGATCGAATTTTGATTCGGGCACGCCCCCACCTTCTCCTCCTTTCGATCGCCGCGCGTGGAGGATCCACGGTGGCGCTGCACCTGCCACGCACGTGCGTCGAATTCTTCGAAGCGGCCTTATGAACGATGCGATTGTACGAGCTCGTTCTTTCCTCCTCGCTGATCGACGAGATGTAATTTTTAAATATGGTTTTGGACTTCTAGTTTCTGATCGAACGTTTCTTACAGCGTAGAAAATTAATGATGCAAGGATATGCAAGGATGTTTCTAAGGAAGGGCGAGTTGGAAGGGGAATTGGAAAGCTGGAAACTCTTTCATTCGTTCGCAGACTTGCCATCTGGGAAATTAAAAGGGGACGCTTTTCCGAGAGTTGGACAAAAGGTAACCCGCATCTGTCCACTCTTCTCGTTGCGTAAAAGCATCTTGATCATTTTCACGCGTGGATTCATTCATCCAGATTTTCCGGAAAACGTTACAAAGCGAAAGGATGCGTCGCCGCTCTACCTGATTCCACAATTTCCTCGATCGCAAATATCTCGCGCAAAGGTGCGCGGACGCAGCTGTCGATCATGGCGGAATATTCGGTCATTCGCCGTCCGAATTTTACGTAAACACCAGCTGTAAAGGGATCTCGGAAGGCCGAAACTGTTCGAAAGGGTTGACCTGTTGCGATTGCAGCTGCTTTCGAATCCACAGCGAGCCTCGTGGACGGAAGTTTGCATCATCGACTCGCAAACGTTCGACGCTTCGATATTTCCCCCGTTAGATCTTCCCTTCGACCGAGTTTTCTGCGTTAAAAAGAAAAAGCAAGGGAATAACGATTTCTTCGTAAAGGAAGAAACGTTAATTTTTACCAAACTTGAGAAATGAGAAAAGAAAGAAAAGAAAAATGAATTCAAAAGCGCGATCGTAAATAAACAGCTATTTAATTTATCGAAAAGGGAGATCTACTGAATTGAAAATGGTTCGAGGAAAGGTGGTGACGCAGAGGAATCGTTCCAGAACCGGGTTAGACGAGGTCTCGGGGACGTAGAGAGTTCCCCGATAGTCGATTCGAAAGAGGGAGGGGGGAGGGCCAACTATGCGTCGTCACCGAGAGAGAGAGAGAGAGAGAGAGAAAGAGAGGGGGGCCATCACGGTGCATCGGCCTGCATATCACTCGGTCGCGAGTGTGTTAGTGAGGTTATGCATCGTCCGTATGTCCCCAGCAATACTGGCGCACAATGCAATCTGCACCTTTCTCCTTTCCCTCCGTCATTACCTCCCCTTCTATGTCTCTCCCTCGTCGCGCTCCTCCCTTTCTCTCTCTCTTTCCTTTCCCTCTCCTCTCCGCGTTCCATCGACGGCGACGACGACGACGACTACGACGACGACTACGACGAAGAGAAGAGGACGACGACGAAGAAGACGTTCCATCGTGGTTACTTGAACTCGCGTTGCAAGGGCTGCGCGAGATCCACGGAGGGGAATATCCCTGGACGGATGAGACGGACGGAGAAGAAGGCAGAGGGATTCTCAAGGTCCGTGGCGTGCATTGATCCTCCTCGGTCACGGACCCTCTCTCTCCTCCTCTCGCATCTCGACATCCTCCTCTCCGTTAACTTGCCCTCTTCCCCGTGTCGATTTCTTCGTGTTTCGCCACCACCCTCTCTCCCTCTCCTACTCTCGCCTTCGCCTTCGCTCTCCTTCCCTCCAACGCAAAACCAACGGAGGTTTTCTTCTCTTTGCGCTTCTATTGGGTCTCGGCCGTCCCACCTTCCCCCGTGGCCTCCTTTCTCCCTCTCCTTTCCACGTACCGGCTCACCCCCTTTCTTCCACGAGGTTTTTCTATGAATCTCTTTCTCGCCCGATTCTCCTTCCATCCATCCTTTTGTTTCCTTCGGACTCGATTCCTCGGATCCATTATTATTCTTTTTTCTTCCTTTCTTTCTTCTTCTTCTTTTTTTCCCACCATCATCCTGCCGTGTCCACCTCCTTGTTCGAGAGAGCGCCAGGAATCCTCGCCAGAGGATGGGAGGTTTATTGCCGATGGGGTGGCGATTCGGAAGCGGCTACGTGCCAACTCGAGAGATCTCAATAGGATGATTCGTTTTTGGGAAGAGACGTATCCGTTGTCTGTTGGATAAGCACCGAGAGAAATTCGAATTATTTTGCTTCGAACGTACGAGTGGAGGATCTTTTTTGGAGGGGGGAAGCGTAGAGAGACTTTCGAGAGTTGGTGGATTTCGAATTGCATTCGAATCTTTGTAAAAATTTCGAGAGCTTGAAATGTCCATACATAATGCTGGAAATGGGCAAAAAGAATCGCGAGCGAGACAAGAGTCGCGATTACACGCTACGAGAAAGAGTCCTGTCGCGATAAACACGGGTAAACGAACTCTCCTTATCCTATGCTTGCTGCACTCTTCTCTCGACCAGTATCGACTTGCTGCTTGATTTCAAAGTGTTTGCCATCGCGTTACTTTTGCTTTCTCTTATCCGAGTGAATTTTTCGATTGGAAATCGGTTTAATTGTTACTTTCTTCTCCAATCTTCGATCTCCTTTTTTTATTTGTACTCGTAGATCCATCGATTCGAAGCAAAAATTTTCATTCCATAAATTTTGATTTAATTCAATTTCTTTTTCTTGTATCTATTCGAAATTTCTTTCCATAAATTAATCGATTAATCGACATTGAGAAAGACGTTTTTTAATAATTTGCTACGTAACAGGTTTATCAGGGACGAAGTAAATTATGGCGACGTGAATATCGCGGTTGAATTGATACTGCTTGAAACGTTATTCTCAGCCCACTTTCTCTAATGCTTTCCACCTCAGTTTGGAATTAATATCTCGTCTTGCAACTTGATTTTTTTTTTCCATTATTCCATCATTTCATACTCGCAGAGAAGATAGAAAATGAAACGATAGATGAATTAGTTTCAATCTACGATCGATGAAAGACGATTGGAAAATCGATATCATTAATCAATCTCTCGATACCTTCGATACTGCTACACCGTTCTCTTAATTGAAAACCGTACGTGACGTCTTTTTAACATTTGCAAAATTTATCTATTAAACGTGGACGATTTAATAATAAGCGATGGAACGATGGAGCAATAAATATAAATTTTCCATCCACGGAGGAAGTGGAGATATTTTGCTCGCTTATCGAATTTTACTCCCTTGATCGGAGCAAGGGAGAGGTCGATTTTGTAATGGGAAAAGACATATGGAGAGGCATAAAGGCGATAAGAAAGGAATCTGAAAGATTTCGATTCCCTTTCTCCCCATTCTGTTTCACTTTATTGAATCGTGAAAGTCGTAAGATCGGCGGAATCATCGTGGGGGGTGGAAAAATGGGGAATGGAATGGATACGAAGGAGAGAAAACGAGTGCTAACGATTGGGAGGCGAAAATAAAAATCGCTTATTTATAAGTTCCCTTTTTAATCTGTCTATAGATAGAAAATCTGTTGAGTCGAAATCTTCCAAATTCTCGTTACTTCATTTCAATTAAAAATCGGGATTCGAGCTCTGAAAAAGTTGACTCGATGATGAAATTAAAATAAGGCAGGGATAATTTATTTGCTATTCTTATCTTCAAAAATATATATTTTGAGATTATAAAAATTGATAAAATTTGTCTCCTTTCCTTTTGATTACGAGTCCACGATTGATTGCTTTTTTGCTTTTTTCTGTCCATCCACACATCTCGTTCTCCGAATTATTTAAATTTCTCTCAATTTGGAAACGACTGGAACGAGGAGACGATCCTCTATTTGCCAACCCCAACCTTGACCATACCAAACGTTCTTAAACATTTCCTGGCTGGACCATAATCCCATTTTCTCGGATTGTTTCCCACCGGAACTTTGCCCATTCGAGCCAGGCCAAACCACCAGCCAGCGACAAACACGCTGATCGGCCCGATTCTCTCTCACTCGAAGAAACTTTGGAAAAAGAGTTGAGGAGAAATATCCTGCTCGAAATTGTAATCGGCGGGAAAACGGCTTCCCATTCGTCAAAAAGTGAAAACGTCGACACGAATTTGCGTTCCATCCCAAGGCCTACACCCCTTTTTCCATTGCGATTCCAGGCAATAAATATTAGTCGTCCCGACTAAATTTACAATCGCGAGCAAGGGTTGGAAAACCCAGCCCCGGAGTTATCCGTAACTCGCCGCGCACATCTTGGAGGAGCCTCCACCGGAGTGGCCCTTTGGTGGACGCAATAAATCACGCGTGACACGAAAAGGCGCAAGGTGTCGAGAAATTTACGACGCGGAAGGGTGGTTCCCCCCTCAGTCAGGCCACCCCGGATATTCCAAGCCGATGCAATTCACCAAATTCACCAAGCGAAACGGGAGCATTGTAAATTATATCCGGAGAAAAAATTCGACGCGCAGTGGGGGCGTTTACGATGAATCCGCCTGAATCTGGGCCAACCTCCCTTCCCCTTCCTTTCGCAACTCTTTCTCGAAAAACTTGCCCAAAAATCGAGGAGAGAGGGTTTTATCGTCGATCGGCGCCAGCGTGAAAAGGGTTTCCGAAATTTAGAAAATCCAAAGGGCCCAGGTATCGGGGTACCTGGGGCCACGCCACACCTGGATCCCAACGTGACGATTCTTTCATGCTTGCGTACGTGTTCCATTTCCATTTCGGATGAAATAACATATTTCGTATTGTTGGTAATATCCGCGCGCGAGATATCGTGCTTCCCCCCTTTTCCCCTTCTTTTTCTCCTTTTTTCCTCGGGAAAGGGAAAGAAAACTCGAAAGGGTACAATGGTACAATGGGCACCTCGATCCCGTCCCACGTTTCTCTGCCGATTAACCGATCGATGATCCATGGGAAACTCTCCGCGGCCTGCTTTCCTGGAATTGTGCCAATCATATTATGTCCGTCATCGGCAATTTCAATTTATTTCTCATGCAGTTCTGTTAGTCAATTTTGCACGAATTAAGAAATATTAGGATACAAAGTGATTAGTAGCAGGATGTTTTATATTCGGATAATAAAAGTGTAAAATCGATAGCCTTCTTTTCTCACGTGAAAAAAGGAAAAAACGTGTGGGTTTTCACGATAACGATCTCCTGCTATCGTTTCCTGTAAACACAGTCGCGTTATGTAAGATTCGTGGACCGTGAAATGCAGCAAGGACGAATTCTTTCACGATGGCCTGTGAAATTTCCTGGGACGTTTCCTTGCGTCAAGCGGAGAGGTCAGTGTACCTCTCCAAACCCTCACTCGTAAACCAATAATGCTATTTACGCCTCGAATGATGCGAGTCCCTCTTAACCCCTGATTTACGACCGTTGCCACGCTTATTTATCGCCTGTGCGCGCGAAAATGTCTATTGCTCCCTATCCTCGTTGCGTATTATTTGTATCCGCGCGATTGTGCACGTGTTCTCGTCTCTCGGCCTGTGGCGAATTACCACCAGGATCCAGGAAACGGATCGAATTGTCTTTACGAATTTTCCCTTCTTCCTTTTTTCCTCTCCCGCCAAAGTGGCCGTGACGAGGTGTTTCCAGTGTTTCGTCCATGCTTCCAACATTCTTTCTCCCTTCTCTCTATTTTCTTCGTGGAAGCTTTGTTTATTCTTCGCGGAGGTTAGATTTGATTTAGAACGCGCAATTCTTCTAATTCAATAGAACAGAAACTCTTCTCAAAAAGTATCTTTCGATTTGAACAAATAGGTAATTTTTGAGAGTTTGGAAAAATTTGGGATTATAACGAACGAGTTTAAGGAGTACGAAAACGTTTCAAAGGAAGGATGTTTAAAAGGATGTACATTCATAAGGAAGGGAGATGATGAATCGCTGATAAAAAAGGAATTCCTATGAAGACATCTCGAGGAGCATTTAACGTAACGCATTTACGTTATGGGAAGGGCCAGTTACTTCATTCCTCGGAATATCCCTTCAAAAACGGCCTAATTAAATTTGCATGGTAATAGGAAGCATGGTAAGAGAATCCGGGCTCCTCCTTTTGCTCGATACGCATCTCTTAAAGGCAGAGGGGAAATTTATAGACTTAAAAGGAAAAGTGCTTGTTGTGAAAGTAAATTCCACCAGCGATCACTCGACTTTCAATTAGTTTCTTATTTAGATGATTCTTTCTTTCTTTTTTTTTTTTTTTTGTATTTTGTATTATTTTTCTTTAACGAACTCTGTTATTTAAACCGTGATATCCTCCATTGTCGATTGCGTTAATTAATTATTCGAGTTAATTAGCGATGTGGGATGTGTGCGCGCGTGTAAACGTTGAGAAAGAAATCGTCTGGTAAGAGAAAAATGTAGCCGGCCGGTCAATTCGAAGATCCCCGGTTCTCTGGCCATGTGCAGCTGTTTGTATCTTCATTCCCGGCGTGCTTGACATAGTGACTGCAGATGCAGCCAAAAAGAGAATACCGAAAAATGCGAGTCAACGTTCTATGGCTTATGCAATAAAAGTTTGCAAAATGTAACAGATGACGAAGACCAGTTGATTGTTGAATTATTAATTCGCCTCTTATTATTTAATATAGAAGAGTTTTTTTTCTTCGATTTTAAATTTTAAAATTTCAAATATCGATTATTTCGTTCGATAATTCTTTTGATGCAGAAAAACAAAAAAATTTACATCTACATTGTTCGCATTATACAAACCGTTCCATATATGTAATTTCTTACTCGCCATTTTTCACGGGATTAAACCGATCGAAATTCGAGCGGTCGCAAGTTACGCAAGGGATGTTAACGTGACATTACGATGGCGTTATTTCTAGAATGTTTGAGATCGTGGCTGGTACGCTCATTCAACGATCGTCTGGCCCATATAGTCGGTTGTTTACAGCACGATTTCTCGAGCTGTGCCGGCACATCGCGCGGCCGAGCTTTCCGCTGGTGCAAAGACCTCGGTGCACAGGACGATGCACCCTCGGCCTTGTCCCAGCTTCCAAGCGTTAACCCTCCTCGCGGCCGTTCAACGCGGTTTCCTCCCAGTTTCCGAACGATTTTCCAATATCGAGTATCTTAGCCTTGGATATTTTTAATTTTCTTACGCCTTTTCGTCCTATCGTTAAGCATTGATCGTTGTCTGTAGTTATATAGATAAGTAAAAAATGAAAGTACATCGACGAAAATTCGAAAGAATAATAATTTTGACGTTAATTTTGCGTCGAAGATTCATGAAAATTGATCGATTTACAACGACTAACGTGGAGATATCGTAGGAAAAAGAAAAGGAAAAAGTTTCTCGAATGTTGTCCGTGGTCGGTGAAAAACTTTTCCACCCACCTTTCTTCGTTCAGCACGCGACCGACTGTTGTTGAAATAAGCAACGAGCTGTAACATTGCGAGAGAGGCGAAGAGAGAGGGGCTTGAAACGTTAAGGTGCATACATATGCAAATAGTTTATTTCCAAGTTCCCAAAACCTGCTTTAAAATCCGATTATGCATATGCACGATTTATATTTTCCCCTTTTCTTCTTCGAGTGAAAAGAAAGATTGAAATTGTTTCGATTATTCGGTGGGATAAAAAATAAACAAAATTTCTCCGCGTCAAGCAAAAACATTCCAATTTATTCGTATTCAAACGTCTTCTATCGTTCATCTTCCTTCCTTTCGAAAAGGGATCTTTGAACGCGCCGATCGAATTATCCCCCCGACACGAATGCACAATTTCCTCTCCGGCAATTTTCATGTGAACCGAGCTTTAAGGCGGCTCTTCGGTGCGGCGGCCACGGCAAAAGTGCAACGCTCCGGCGAGGTTCACTGTACACTGGTCGCGCGATGCCACTGACCCATTAATACATATAAAGCTCGGCTGCACGCCGCAATTTGCATCGGCCAGCCATTTGAATTGCTAAGCCTCCTTATGCAAGTATAATAGCGTCGCGGTTTCGGTAACGCTTGATCGCTCGCCCTTTCTTCTTCCCTCTCATTAGACGCCGCGTCTCTCTCTCTCTCTCTCTGAATCGAACACACATCCTCTTTGTCCATCGAGCTCTAACGGTAAAGGAACAGCTATTCCTCCGTTTGCTTTTTCTCTTTCTTTTCCACCCAAACGATCGATGCAATCGCTCGATCGATCTCTGCCCCGTGGATCGATTCGTCCGTCGCTCGATTCCGATATTTCAATTCGTCCGATTGATCGAGACCAATTCGATTTATATTTGCTCGAATTAGATCTCGTTTTCGAGATGTTTATGATCGTAGGATTTATTGTAAAACGGAAATTAATATCGAGAATGTCCTATGTATATATAATCTCCAAGATTGAATTTTATATTCTATCATCTACGGATGGAATATATAGGGAACTAATTTCTAAAGGTAATTTAGAAAGATCGTTCTCTTTTAATAATTTAAGATCAACAGACGGTTAATCCTTTCGACTCGATTTCCATAATTCCATAAAGTGATAGGGAATCTTTTTGGGGAATTTTATATCGCGAGATTGGTATTGTTCGATATTATCGAATTATCGAATGGAGGATGGAGGTTGGAAGATGGTGGTCGATCCTCGGGCATCTGGTCCGGTCTATCGGGCAGGTGCTCGCAAAAAAGGACTGGTAAAGAGGAGGAGGGGAAAGAAAGAGAGGAAGAAGACAGCTCGGCCGTTGAAAGGTCCTCGACCTTCGACGTTAAGGGCAGAGACCCCATCTAGGGTGCACGGGTGCCCTTTTGCCTCGCCTTCTTCCTTCGCGTGCGCTTCCTCGCGCGCTTTTCACCAATCGCCTTCGAATCTTCGACTACGCTCTGTGACGTAGGTCACGAATGTAAGAGTCATCCAGGAAGCAAGGATAAACTCTTTGATTAAATAGGAGATTCCCCTCCTCAAAACTTTTCCATCGATCGTACTTTTGTACGTATCGCGCCTAGAAGTTTTTTATTAAATTAATCGGGTCAATGAAAC
Source organism: Apis cerana (assembly GCF_029169275.1). Lineage (NCBI taxonomy): Eukaryota > Metazoa > Arthropoda > Insecta > Hymenoptera > Apidae > Apis > Apis cerana. The sequence goes on along the minus strand of NC_083862.1, from coordinate 9,989,633 downwards.
TTTGTTGTTGTTGTTGTTAACGTATGAAGTCTTTCTTGGTTTCTCTTCACGGAGAGAAAGAAGTGAACGTTTTGAGGAGAGTTTCATCTTAAAGGAAATGACAGAAAATATTTTTACATTGTTAAATTTCGTATCGTTCGATTCAAAGAGATAAATTATAAAATTCTCTCGATACAATCCCCGTAGAAAGTTCTACGTACACAGATCTACGTAACATCCAACTCAATAAACTTCAATCACAAATAATATCTGTGTATCTTCTCTGATATTGGAATATCGATTTTCCATCTCCTCTCTACCATTCTCGTATCACAAACTGGACAAACTGTTGCCATCGGATCGAAACTCGTCCTCTCGAAAAATTCGATAAGACAAGATTTGACCAGGTTATTGGTTTACCGTGTCCTTGCACGCGGCCACGAATCGATCGAAGGTATCGTGGTAGGGTCTTCGACCTCGTGGCGAGCGGTGAAGGTCCGTGGATAACCTACTCCTTGGTTAGTGCACTCGACGTCGGTGACCTGGGCGAAGAAGGCGAGGGGTCTCCTCTCGAAAATGATGGACCATTGCCGAAACAGGAAAGAAAAGGATTATCTTGTCGAAAATCCTTTTTTTTTTCTTCCTTCCTTCCTTGGAACTTTTTCGAATGAACGTGTCCTTTTTGAAATCGTCGTAATATGATACAATGTATTTTCTTTTCTTTTTGGAGATATGGAAGTTATCGAGAGAAAGTCGATATTTGTAGTTTAAACAAGTAGTTTATGATATTTCTTTTGGAAAATCAATTTTTAAATTCAATTATGTGACTACGTTGAGTTTTATTTTGTTATTTTAACAGTGAATTTAGAGAATGGGAAGGAAGGTTGATAAAAGTAAACGTGATATCAAAAACTTTGGCTGAAATAAAACCAACGCTTTGCGACTAATTTCCCAAAAGGGCCATTCCGGGGGAATTCTCGAAATTCGGCGGAAATTTGATGCGATCAAATGGTCGAGATGTGATTATACCGTAGAATAATCGTTTCACTCGTGGCGCAAACATTGTTACACGACGATATATATATATAAAACTTCCACCGTACCAAACTTTTTCACCGTTTCTTATTTTCTCACGATCGTTTTATGGTCGAAATAAAAAAGAGGAAACCTTCTATTATTCATTTCCACTTTATTTCTATAATTTTTCAATTCCGCCTCTCTTTGTTTCGATTTCAATCTTCTCCTTCCTTTTGTTATTCCACGTAAAAATTATTCCACGAGAAACATTTAAATAGACATTTAAGAAAATAGAACATCCACGTTTTTTTTTTGTTAAAAACGAGACGATCTTAAATTTTTAGATATATATAAAAGGGAATAAGAATTAAAGCCCCATTTCCATTAAAAAAAAAAGAAAGAAAGAAAACAAAATCGAGAGCACGCGTTTCTCTCACGAATCCGATCCGATGGCCGACCTTCAGACGGTGAAATTGCGGCAGGCCTAGGATCAATCTAAGGCTATTCTCGCGATTCCTTTTCGGTTGTTGCAGCCGGGACGGTTGTCGATCGGACGAGACACAGAGGGTGGAAAGTTGAAACGCAACCCTCGGTGGGCGTTGCAAGGGTAGTTTAGTGGCGGTCGTCATGGAAACCCCGAAGCCTCGGCGTGTACTGCACCCCCATTACAGACCTTGAATGAGAATCGAAGGGCAAGCCGTGGATGAGGGTGCGCTCAACTTCCTCGCGTCATCTTTTCCGACCGTTTCGATCTTTCGTACGCGATAACTCGCCTTATTCTCCACGATTCATCCTGTTTTTCAACCACGGCTTTTAACGATGATAATTAAATTCTCTTGATTTTATCATCATTATTATTTTTATTTTTTAATTCTTAGGATATATCGAGTTTAGGGATGAATTGGATTAATTCGAAAAATCCATGTTTAATTCCAAAAAGTTTCCTCTACCAGTTACACACACATATATATATATATATTCTCAAAAAATATATTTATTACTACAACTTCACTGAATCGTTGTATTACATGGAAACAATATAAAAAAATCTCCAAGTCTCCATCTCATTACCATACCCTGTGCAACACAATGGCAAATCCTCTAGAGAATACATTCTTGCAAGAATGATCCTTTTATTAGAACCATTCGATCCAGAATCAAATTTCATTCGCGACACCTGATTCCCCCAGCTGGAATCTGGAATCGTGAATCCTGACCTTAGCCTTCGCCTCCATTTCCGCGGAGGCCGCGCTCGCCTTTCGAAACAATACGAAACGAGCCGTCCGTTTCAAGAGACGGACGATGTCATGGAGAGAGCAACCAGAATGTTGAATGTTGCACTTTATCGATTGCGTGGTAGACGGTGCGTTGCTATGGCTACACCTATACACCCCTAAAACCACCTTCGGCCCTCTTGTGCTCGTGCTCGCCCTTTCACGGTTGTGCAGCTTTTATGAGGTGGTTTACGATGCATCCCCCTCCCCCAATCAGCCCTTCAACCCGAGGATCTTGATCTTGAACAAAGCTTTGTCTTCCTCCCGCGAAACGGGAGTGCAACCCTTTCCTTTCGACCGCGATTAAACCTCGATCATCGGCAATAAAGTCGGCGGGGCAATTTTCAGGAAGCCTAGCTTTTGAAAACGAGAAACAAAGAGAGAGAAAGAGAGGCAGAGAGGCTTCTTCCGCCCTCTTTTACCCTCGTTTTGTACTCACGCGTGTGTATATGTGTTTCTGAGCAGCGGAAAGGGAAATCGAAACCTCGCCTCTGCTTCTCGAGGACGTGTTTCAACGTAATCGCAGTTAGGATATTCACTTTGCACGATATTAAGATTTCGAAAACGTGTTTTCGAAGAGAAGGGGGGGGGGAAAAGTGTCAGGGAGAGCGTAACACGAACGAGGTAAGGATTAAGATGGACGAATAAACAGGAGATAAAACGGGGCGTGCGTGTAATCGAGGGTAGGAAGAGGAAACTCGAGACGTCTCTCCCCCCCCTCAGCAGTCTTTTGCCAAGGGATGGCGAAAATTAAAGGCGAATAACGGCGCACGTGTCTCTGGGCCGAGTGAACAAAGCGGCGCGATCGAATTAGGAAGCGTCTTTGTGCGGGAGGGCAGCGTCGAGGGTGTCGCGAAAAGGGGAAGCGGAGAGGAAGAATGTAGCGACCCTTGGTTTCCTCAGGGTCGAGGGACTGCGATCCGTGAGGGTTGAGTATACGTCTCTCTCCTACTCGCCGTCCGTTTCCCTCTTCGCACCACCCTCAACAGTGACTTGCGTACGGCGAGGGTGCAAAAAGTTTGGAAATTGGGGCGCGACGAAGTCAGGAAACGACGTGCCCTGACCGTGGAAACGAAATTTCTTCCTCCAACGTTACGTTCCTTTTTGTTTTTTAGATCCTTGGTGGGCAAAATTTCAGACGAAATAGAAACCCGTCTCACTATTTAAATATGATTGTATATGTATTTTTAGTACATGTATTTTGTACGTCACGTGCATTTATATTTTTCATCCAAGTACAACGAAATTAGTTTGATTTGATTGACTACGAAGCTAGTGATTTTAAAACTTGAAAACGTGATCGATACGAGTGTAAAATTTCGTAAATGAATCACGATAAACGAGGAGGAACGTTCTTTTTCTTTCTGTGCATCTGTATATACGGGCAAGAAGAACAGTGGAACTCCGTTTTGCTCCACGTGGCGTGACCGTTGTCAGGGTAACGACGTCCTTGTCCCGCGCAATCATTCCTGGAATCCGGATTCTCGTGAAAGGCCCCACTTCCGGTACTGTGCGTAATCGGCCGGTGACAATGAGATATCGCTTTCTTTCGATAGTGATTCAATCTCCTTTCCCCAAATCTTCCAATTTCGTATTTTTCATCCTTCCATTTTTGCGATTGAAAGATCAATTTCGTTCTCTCTCTCTCTTTTTTTTTTTTTTTTACGACAGAAAATAGCAATTTCGAATTTCACGAGTAATCGTAGAGAATTTAAGAGAATTAAATTTTTGTCCATCAAAGCTCCAATTCCAATTGTTCTCAATCGAGTAAATTGTCATTATTTATTATTATTTATTATAGTGGATACTTATACAGTGTGCAATAATGTATAGAGATAAAAATGATGGTGAAATTTTTCGAATTTTATTATACCATTACAGAGATATTAAATGCCTCGTGTATTGCTCTTTACATAATAGAATCTGCCAACGATGTTTTAACAGAATTATACGAAGCTTTCGAGAATTCGCTTTTAAAGCTTTTTAATTAAAACCGCAAATCCATGGAAAAAAAAAAAACAAAAGTGTACTTGTGTAATAGGGATATTAATTATCTACTCTCGAAAGATGCTTTAGCGAAAGAATAATACTCCATCCTTTGATCTCATCCGTGCGTCGTCGAATAGAACAGTCTTTTTAAAAATTACCACTCGTCCTTATTTCTGCTCCCCTGTTAATCGTTAAAGCTATGAAAACAAATTCTACGATAATTTATCCGATAACATCAGAAAATATTCCGAGAAAATTTTATCAATTTTAAATTCGAAACGTCACGATTATTAACAATTATTCTTTTTGTCCAAACTTCGAAAACTTCTTGACGAGATACACAGAGTCGAAAATTCCTATCAATTTTTCCAAAATAATTTCAATTTCCACGAAGCACTCATTGCTTTCATCCGCAAAAGATCCAAGAATTACACGATCACAATCGATAGAAACCTAGACGCGTACACGATCGTCTGCTCGCTAACCCAAATTCCCCGAGGATCAGCAAAGTGACGATCGGGTTTAGGTTAGGTTTTAGGGGTCAGTGGATGAGGAGGAACGCCGGCAGCACGTGCCGCTTTTCGTTGTCAGGGCAACGATGACCTTGTCCCGCGCAATCAACCCCGGAATGCCGAGTGCCCTCTCTTCCGGTATCTTTGCCAATCTGGAAACGCGACATATGGTGATAATGCGAGTTGTACGCGCGCGAAAACTCCTCTCTCTTCCTTTTATCGCCAGCTTTTATCTTTTCCTTCCTCCTCCCTCCATTTCTATCTCCCTCTATCAATGCCTCCAATAATTACGTCTCGATCATCCGCACCGAATTTTATAACAATCCTTTTCCCAACACTCCTCCCTCCAATTAATTATTTTCAGAGACGAAATTCTCTTATCCTAACCCTCGAGATATCCAATTTCGAAGAAAGAATAAATCACAAGATTTTATTTATCACAAACATAAAATCGATAATCCTTTCCAAGAATCTAATAACATTCGATGATTTTTATCCCGGCAATAAACGACCATCCATTGCATATTCGCGCATGGTCGTCCGCGGGGTGGAAAGAATTTTCAGCGGGGTCCCTCGGCTTCCGGCTGGGTTCCGCGTGGCCCTGCCTCGCGGCACGCACGCACGCACGTCAGGTACGAGTTCATGGGCAAAGAACCCCGTGGTGGCCGCTGATACACAGCCCCTCGAAAGCCCGGAACCACCGGGCGAGCTCGGTGAAGGCTAAATGGGGTGAAGGTCTCCGGGGTTGGATGTGCCGGCGGGGGCTCTAGGGATGCTTAGAGTGAGAGGAGGGAATCGAACTTGCTGTGTTGGAAGCTTGACCCGTGAGGGTGGAACGTGCGTTTAATTTCACCGATCTCTTTCGATTCCCTTTTCTCTTTTCTTTCTCCTCACCTCACCGTGTGCGCGATATTTTCCGAAATATCATCGCGTTGGAGATTGGGTCTGGAGATTGAATTTGGAAACGGTGAAAATTATTGAAACGTGATACGCGAGGAAGGGGGAAATAGGAGAAAGATGGATTAAAGTGACGGATGAAATTTGAGAGTTGGACGAGAGAGGAAAATACGTTTCCCTTCTTTCGTGTGGAATAACTTTTATTTTTGGTGGAATATTATTCGTTAGTTTCTTGAGAGAAACTTCGTTTCAATCCTCGGCAATTATTGATTTATATTTAGCTTGACTCGAGAGCCCTTGGAGGAGGATTGGAGGGAATTGATTAACGATTCCGGCAGGGTTTTTTTCCTAAAGAGATTATTCGATAGGAAATCGAACCTTAACCTTTGCTTCTCGGAACAGAAGAGACAAATCTGCATTTAATCCAAGCGCAAGAAGATTGAAATGTCACGCGAAACATAGAAATAATCTTTCATTCCCACTTATTTCCCGTTTTAAGAGGCTTTCGGAATAACTTTCTCGTCTCTCCGGCACAATAATCCTAAAAAAAATAACGCATTCTCTTCAAAAAATTATCCATTGAATTCCCCAAATGAGTCTTCTTTTTACTCAGCCTTGAAATCCATCCTCTCAGACGATTGAGAGACTCGTGGACCACGTTCGTCATATTTATGTTCGTGGCCCTAACCTAGACCAACCTACGCCACGGTGACGCTTGAACGCATCACGCGCGCACACACACACACACACACGTTCACACTCTCCCTGCCGTTCCTCTCCTTTCGTGTTGGTGACTTCGCCCAACGCTTGTCACGAGATGATAGCACGATCGTTTCATCGCCTCGCTCGTTCTCCTCCAACCGAACCGCAGCTTCTGTCCTCGTCGGGTTTCCAACGTTGGTCGCGCGCTTTCTGTGCGGATACGCAGCTTACAACTATATAAACGCACGGGGTGGACGGCCGGTCAGTCACCCCTGTGGCGATCATTGCCGAGCTCGAATTCGTTTTCGAATCGTGGCGTTCGTTTTCGAGAAATCGAGTCGAAAGTCGACCGCTCCTCCACTCCGTTTCTTCTTTTTCTTCTTCTTAGGATCTTTTTGTGAAAGGAAAGAAAGAAAGAAAGAAATTTATCTCAAACGATTTGAAAAATAATAACAGGATGTACTGTATAAGTTTTTACTGTTTTGAAGTTTCGTTCTCGGAGAAAATAATGATAAAAATATGTATTTAGAATAAAAAAAAAAGGAAATTGTTCTTTTTGCAATGATCTAATAAATCCATTTTCTTTTTTGTTTCAGGTAAGTGACCATCGCGATACATCCGTGCATTACGACTGTACTTCTCTCTCTTGGTAAGCGATACGTTTAATAATAGTTTTATTTTTCTACTTGGAAAAAAAGCCACTTACGTAAATTTATTTACGACGCAGAGCTTTCGCGTAAAGAAGTTATCCCGCATTGAGGTATGAGTTAACCCTAAAATGGAAATTTCGCTTTATGTAACCTAGTGAAGGTTAAATCGAATTTTTGCGCGGTCGTCAAAAAGGTCGAGCACGTGTCACGGAATCTACGCATGTTGCGACCTGTTGCAATCGAAAACTCGCGCCTCGGGATTCGGTCAATAGATGTCAGACAGCGACGCGACACCAGCACTTTCTGTCGGCAATGTCGTAAACTACGATCCGGTCGTTCGTTCAACCGCCGTCTGACTTGTAGTGCCACCTACTACTTGCGTCACCGAGGCTTACTCGATACGAAAGCTACCTACTTCCTTCAACCCCTTTTGATTCGCAATTTTGAAAAATTGCAAGGTACACTTTCGAATCAATTAATCCATTAATTTAAGTAAATGACGTTTTGATGAAATTTATTTTATTGCTAATTTCAATAATTTCAGGGAATTTTATCTCTCTGTGTTCAATATCAGGTAAATGAATATTAAAGGAGATAAAGTCTTTTTATTCTTTTCTTTTTTTTTTTTTACTTTGTATTAGTCAAATACCAACACTAAGCAATTCTGCTCGGTTAGTAATAGTCTATACGTAATTTTTCTCAAAAAAAAAACCAAATTATCGATAAGAATTTCATTGGACGGACGATCCACAAAAATTCAATTCAAGACGTCACTTGGAGGTTCAATCGAAACCGAAAGAGGGGCATATTAATATCTGGCGAGGTCACAGGGTCGACGCACCTTTGGTCCAGCAGCCGTTTTCCGTATTGTTGTCGAAGTGAGAGGGTAGGCGGCCGGATTAAGTATCCTTACCGCAAAAGTGGGTTGCGCAACTGCATTGCTACGAATCGTGTGGCAACTGCAGCCAGCAATTTTATATAGAGGCGAGCACAGCACAAGCGGCGAACGGGCGGTTTCGCTTTCCTCAATGTCCGCGACGCTAACATTCTTGTCTACTCGGCCCGCGCGCGATATCGTTGCCTCGGCGACGTGAAAGTCGTCGCGATGCAGTTTTCACTTCTTGGCGAGCACAGCTGTTCCAACACTGTCGGCCGGAACACGCCGACCGATCTCTGCCCATACCACGTTGATTCGGTGAAAATAAAATCGTGGCGAAATCGAGAGTGAAATGTCACAGCGTTCCAATCCACTTTCCTTCGCTCGATCATTTCCTTTAACGATTAGTCTTTGAAGAGTCATCAAGATCGGAGAGAAAGGATTCGTTTCTCTGCACACTTTTGCGCATTTCGAATCTCGTATCGTTATTATCATAGGATTAACAGGATCAAAATATAAATTGCACAGTTTTTCATATCTAAAAATAACATTACAGATAGATTTCGCTATCGAAGGAAATCACGTATACGAGTTAAAACTGCAAAATAGAAGTAAATAAAATCCTTCGATAAAGAAGAGACGAAACGACTGGAATGAAATTCAAGGTAAAATCTTGGGTTATTTCTAAAGAAATTTGGATTCGTAGAGGAAAAGCCGCGTGGATTCGGCCGCGACGCGTGGCGACTCGCCGCGGGCTCCCTTGGAACTACAGTGATTTCAATGCAGCAACGGCGCACAAGCGGTGCTCTTTGGGATGATGCCCGGCCGTGTGCGAGTACCTACACGTCCCATCTCTGCCGTGTTGGTGTGCCGCGGATATGTGCGCGTACGTGGCGTGGCTCCGCACACAAACGAAACCAAAGTTCAGTCACTCCGTAACCTCCTTTCGATCGAAACTATTACACACTAGCCAGTGACTCTCAACGGAGACGGATTTTTACTTTCGTTCTCGTTTCTTCGCGCTTGCCTCCTCCTTCTCCACTCGAGAAGAGAAATAACACTCGATACTCGAGAAAATCGATGAATAATCCGGAATTACTTAACAAACGCGTTATTACATATATACGTAAATAAACGCGAACAATATTTTCATTACGAAAAAGGTTTTAAAAAGGAGAAATAAAAATACTATAAATATCGTCACTGATGCTCCATCGTCTTGCCGAATTAACCATGCACGTCCCGACGAATTTCATCCCGTAAAGATCAATTACCCCCGTAATTTCAATGGCCGTTGTCTCTCCTTAAACGATGCGAAGATCCAACTCGAGGATTCGTCTCGAACAGACGCGTCAAACTCGAGAGGATCCAACGTTATCCTAGACCTCGATGGAGCATCGAATTAACCAACCAACTAACAAACTACAAAATTCGTATCCCGCTCACCGACCCCCCTTTCTCTCTCTCTCTCTCTAACCGAGGTGGACGAAGGAATCGCGGCTTGTCCCTATACGCGGTAATATCGGTCACACGGAATGCGTTTCACGCGCGCACGAAAGTAAAAGTAGGCGGACAACACGCGGTGAACTGGTCGAAACGCGTCCTCGAACGGTCGCTGCACCGTGTGAGGAGTTACCCGGCCTCCGTGTGTTGTGCAACCGGTCCGGTAACTGTAGTTCGTTCAGTTTCGCCTGCTGCGATGTCTTCCAGAAGTTTCTCTCGCGAAAAACACTCCATTTCCCACTTTTTCACCGCGTCGACACCTCTCGATGAGGTCCGTCCCCTCAGCTTTTTTCCTTAGCGTTTCTTAGCTGTACGTATGTGGGATGACTCGTTAGTTACGCGTGGATTATGAAGGCTTGCTCGAAATCGATATCAGACGGAATATATATCCGAGTGATTATACAGGATTTGTATTTTGTATCCGCGGATTGTCCACGGGCTGGTAGGATTATCTATAGATCGATATGCTGGGGAAACAGTAGATTGGACCCTCTTCTGTAAATTACAACGATACAGTTGCACGTAGGATCGGAGATGATTCGTTTTGGAGATGATCTGCAAAGATGTTGTTTGGGAGAACTCGCGTGGGAGTGGAGTTTGGGCAAGTTGAGCGAGTGTGTGCACACGGTGAGAACGAAAGGACAAAGAGTGGTACGACCACTTTCTCCGATTGCGTGACACTTTCGTAGATCAAGGATCCGCGATCGTTACTTTCCTCGCACGATCCACGCGCTTCAACTACAGTTCCATCCACTCTTACTTTTACTTTCCTTCATTCAAATCGAGAGATTAATCCATCTGCTCCATCCGCTTTATCCCATCTGTAACCGTCCTTCGCCATCTCACCAACGGTGTCTCTCTCAGAACAGTTTCTATCTACCAGAATAGGATCAATGGTCGAAAAATGGTCGCAACAACGCCCAAGTTTGAAGTCCTCTCGTCCCTTCCTCTCGCGTGGAAGAGGTCCTAGGTTGTTCCAACGAACGGTGGCTGCGCTCCTCGGTGGGAGCTTAGTCGGTCGTTGGGTTGCGTTGAGCAAGCCGAGAGCGAGCAGCAGTCACCTCGATAGAGAGTGTTGAACCCGCGGGAATCTAGGCCGGCGCACTGACACACCGCGTGTACGCGCGCGCGCGCACCAACACTCGTTGCTCGTAATCGTATGGAAAGCGAAACTTCTTGTTGTTGCATTTTCGAAAGCTTTCGGGAGGGTGTTCTGTGGGAACGACAGCGTTTCGATCTCCCTCGAGGGACATTTTTGAGAAACAGGGATTCTTCGAGTCTCTCTCGTATCCAGGAGATGAGTATGGGGCGGTCGGATCGGGGAATATTTTTGATTGGGAAGGGAAAAGGATGTAGGGATATTATATTCGATGGCTGAGCAGAGTTCGAATCGTCGTTTGACATCTCGGAGATGTTTGGAGAAAATAGTTGGATTATTTATTTCCCTCCGCTTCCTCGGTAATTGGCGCAATTGTAACAGAAATGCCGGTTGTCCGAATCAATAGAAAGTGGCGCGTATCGGAGGAAGGATGAAAGAGAACGAGTACGAAATCGAGAATCTTGGATTGGATCGGAGAGTTGTTAACCGCTTAACCAGGCAGGCTTGTAGAGGCGAGATTTAATGATCGATAATCAGAACGATTTGCTAATGTCTCGCAGAAGGTAGAAGCTTGTAATTTCCAACGGGGATAGAGAATGTAAATATAAAGATCGTGCATTGGATCGAGTGTATGTATATAACAGATTCGCGAGGATAAGCTCGTTTTCAATAGAAACACGGATTTTCTACCGATGATTAAAGGTTCTTTACACGCGCACACGTTACACACCGTCATTGATTTCCATTGGATCGGCTTGGCTCCAGGATAGGCAATGCCAATCTAATTGCCACTCTCGCTCGTGACTGGATGGCGTTTTGCAAAATCGTTTTGATTCTTTTTTCCCCCTATTTTTTTCTCCCTCTCGCTCTCCTTTTTTTCCTTTTTTTGTTCACCAGCGTAACCACACGTTCCGCGAAATCAGTTTTTTTTACTTCCCTCGCGTTGTATAATTTTTTCCACGAAATTTCCGCACCTGCTGTATGAAATATTTATGGATTCGATTGAAACGAAAGTATAATTCTCGTACACAATCTTGATTTCGTTGACCACGTCGAATTTTGTTAATCATTGTCACGAAATCAAAAGAATTCCAGAAACGAAGAAAGAAGAAGAAGAAGAAGATAAAAAAGTAAAAATTTAAAAATCATCGAGATCCATTATAAACGATTGGAACGAAACGATTTTTCCTCGCTTCTTTGAAAAAGAATTCCACGAAAATTCCGTAGAAAAACAGAGTATTAGAAAAAGACCAAAATTCCACCCGAAAGGGGGAATCGAAAATTCTAAAAACCCAATTAAGATCGATTCTCGAATTCGTTTAAAGAACTGCGAAAATAGGAGGGGGCCCCCGGAATGGCCGGTCGTACGGTATGCCTGTTACGAGCGCGATCGCATAGCGAAACTTGTTGTCGGTCCTCGGTTTGAAACAGGTCGGGCTCGTATCGAGCCGAGTGACAACGGCGGTGCGTTATTAGAGGCGTTTGATGACGCAAAGAGAGTGAGGCCGCCGGTTGGCGCGCGACACGGAGCAAGAGAGAGAGAGAAAGAGGGAGAGACAGAGGGGAGAGAAGGGAGAGACACGCCAGGTCGTTGTTCCCTCGCATTAGTGGGACACTTTCGGCGTTACTGGCACGGATCACGCACACAGCCTCGCGCGCAACAAAACCGTACCGAGAGTTCCTCCCCCCTCCCCCCATCCTTCTCCTCTCCCTGCTCGAATTCTCCTCGATTAATCGATCCCAATTACTAAAGTTCGCGAATTATATAATGGCGGTTCTTCAACGCTGTTGGAGTGTTTTTGTTTCGAGCGTTTTGCTACGTTGGATGACGGACATCCTGCTCGGATGGCAAGATGGCGAGGATTGACGGATTCGTCGTGGTTGACGCATGCTTCTTCGAATTTTCTTTGAAGAGGAGACTTTGAAGGCGGAGAATGGAGAGGGAGAGAGAGTTAACTTAACTCCTCGCGGGTAAATAAAAGTTGGAATTGGACGGAAGATGGGATTGATTATTTGAAATTGTTAAAATTCTGGATGTTAGAATTTTGAAAATTTGTTAATGGATCCTGCGAAATGAAATTGGCAAGATCGCGGAGATTAACGTCGATGTCAGTTTGTTCAGTAGACCCGTGTTCGTTTCTCACCTCCGAAACGTCGAGTTACCGCTTAGTGGAACGAGTCGACGAAAGCGTGGATCACGGATGCTCGAAGCTGGCGTGAAATTTTGCGCACCGCCAACGAATATTTCCGTCATCCTTTCGAATAAATCCACACTGGCACCAACATTCGGTTTGAGCTCTTGCCAAATAACCTTCATTGATAGCGGACCAAGGATTAAAGCGAGGCTGTCGTCCGCTGCGTCGAGATCTGCATATATTCGATCGCGTGAACAAACATCTCCCCACATCTCCAAAGTCATTTCTACGTTTATGATTTATCGATGGAAAAAATTACCGGCCCTGTTCCACGGAATTCGAATCGATCGAAGGGAAAGATTAGATCAGAATTGGGTTAGGTTAGAAAATATTTAAGATAATTGGCAGAAAATTCAATGATCGATGGTTATTTATATATTGATTCGGAAGTCGAACGAATTATTATTTTTTTTTTTTTAAAGGTGTTTGAGTAAAAAGGTTTAAATCGAGTTGGAAGGTTATCCTTGTTCTTTTTTCTGCATTTGTTTTCGTTTCATTTTTTTTCTCTCTTTCTTTCAACATTTTACGCTTTATTATTATTATAGATAAGTATTGTTGTTCGACAATTTTCTTACGATACTTGTTAACGATAACGTTAATGTTAATGAAATTTATGATGGCATTTACTGTTTGTAAACACACGGATGAAAATTTATGGTGATGAAGGTAATAAAAATAGTGCCAAGACCGTGTACGGGTACTAAAAATTCCAACTTTCGATACAAAAGTCACGTAGCGCGTAGCTTATTAAACAGTGTACAAATTAATTTTTTTTTTTTTCCACAGTTTACTTACGAAGTCTATTTAATTGCAAATGAAGTTTTCTAATGAAGACACACTTTTACTTTCGTTTTATTTACCATATTATAGAAAGGCATTAGATTATTCATTTAATCCTGGAAAATTTCCATTGCTCGCAGTTATTCTATTAATTGACAAATAATTTATTTTCTCCGCACTTTTCGTTTCTCAAACGAAAAAGAAAGAAAGAAGAAGAAGAAAGATTCAAAATATAAGATTAATATCAAGATACGAAGGTATCGAAACGTGACGATTATTCTTCCACAAATCGTTTTTATAATTTTCTCGAAAAGAAGCGAGAAATTCAACGTAATAATAATACAACGAATAATAAATTTCACTTGAGATACACTCGAGAGAATAATTTTAATCGAGCGCGACAATGAAACAAAGCGCTTTAAATGAAACCTCTCGATAATCTCGGCTATCGGTTGAACCTAACCGGTCCTTATCCGTCCAACGCGTGGCCAAGAAAATAGGAGATTATCGAGCCGCGTTTCTCGAATCGATACGAAAACATCGATGTTTACGAGGAGGGAATCCAGATGGAAAACGGAGACAAGGTAAGCAACAAGCGCGGAGAGTAAAGAGGGAGGAGGAGGCGAATAAAGGAAACGCGACGACAGTTCATTGACATCTCTCAAGAAGAGAGATTCTAAGTCGGACGAGGGATAGATAGGCTCGATTGTGTAACCTCCACGATCGCTAACAAACAAGCGGATAATCGATTCGCATATCGAATCGCGCATTAGCCGCGTTTCGCACCATTTTCTTTCGATGCAACCGTTCCCTTCGCCAAGAAGAATGGTGAGATTCGATTAAGAAGAATGTTAAAATTATTTAAATTAATCGATTTGATGAGATGGAAAAGTAACGATTCGGATGTTTGAGTAATTATCGCGTATAAAATTGCCAATCAAAAAAAAAAAAAAGAAAACTAAAATATCCTTCTGTAATTCTTCCGTCTGAGTTATTATTAGTATTTACAGGTATAAAAGTAAACTCGGAATAATTCAATAATAATTTATTTATTCATTTATCGCTACGTACGGCCAGCTGTATCTATACTTCATCATATACGTCGTCCACCCAACTCATTGATTATCATCGCGCAGCTGCATAACAAGTACGTATATTTCACAAGAAGATTTAAAAGCATTTAAAAAATTTCTTTCGAACGAATATCAACAGATTTATCAACGTATAAATTTCTCGCTTCTCTTAATTCCTTCGAAAAGTCGTTCAAATAGAAATGAAAAAAAAGAGAGAGAGAATTAAAAAAAAGATCCATTCTCCTGCACGATCCTTTGTCGATCGATCGAAGGTCTCGAGGCGCCGGGTATCGCCCTTCCCTCGCCACCTAAGTGCCACCTTATAATAACGAGACCGTGATCGGGTCCGCATGCCTGGCATCGGCTGCATTTAGCAGCTAATGAATTTCGTAAGAGTGTATCTCGCTAATACCAGCCGCATAGGCCGCTGGAGTGGGCGGTCTTATCCTTGGCGCTTTCTAACGAGCCTCGATCGCCTCTGTAGTGCATCTGGTTCCGTTCCTCCAGGCCTCGAAAAGGGTTCTCGACATCTTGTTAGAGGAGAGAAGGACAGTGACCATATTTATAAACGGATGGGGATAATTTTCGATCGTTTCATTTTCCATGCTGGTCTTTCCAACTCGTTTATCATATGAAATAAATTTTGTGGGGTAAGAAGAAGAGACAGGTACAAAGGATGGAATAGAACGTTGCGAGTGGTGTGAAGAGGAACGAAGAGAATTGTCACGTGAGAATTAAAAATTGTAGTGACAGTCGATTCTGAGTTTGAAAATTTTAAGGATGTTTCGTTCCAAAATTAATAAAATATCGTTTTGATAATGGCGTTGTTCTCGCTTTTCTAGACGAAGGAGAATAGGCTCGCGTGCGTTCGATGGATTATGAAACGGCGAATTCAAGCTGGAGCGTGGCTCGGACGTCGAACTCGGCTCCCCGTTCACGTTGTTACGAAATCAGGAACTTTCGACTTGACGTATGCCAGCTCGGGATGAATTTCTATGAATCCAGGATCGGGGGATGAAATGATAAATTCCAATATTGTAACAAATTCTCCATCGTATTCATCTTCAACCTCCAGTCCAATCCCTTATAGAGCATTCTATCTTTGATCTTTGAGGAAATTTCGTTTTTAAAATTTGTGAAATTTCGGAGGAGGAAAGGAAAGGGTGATTCGTATAATTAGTCGAATCTGGAAATATTTGATCATAGCATGTACAGGTCAAATCACGTTGTGCGTGGAAAATGTGGAGAACACCTGTCGCTCAATTTCCATTTGTCATTAAAATTACCAGATATGAGATATCGCCTTTTTATTATATAAGAAGGAACGATTTGGACGGCGAAAATTTTCGATTGAACGTATCCATTTCGAAGATATGCTTAATTTATCTGTTTACTTATTTATTCTTTCTTTACTGAATAGATGTTTGATTCACCCAGGTTTAATAGAAAGATTCCTTTTCGATGGATACAGCAAAGATTTGCCGCGCATTGACGAGGGCAGTGGCGAGCTAACGGGTTTTTCGCAAGTGCACGAATCAATTTATGGGTGGCCGGAGGCGACGGTGCTCGGTGGCCGAGGCAAAGCGGAGATAGGCGGTGCAGTTAGCGGATTTGCATGCCACGGCACGCCAGGCAAGAGAGCGCGAGTTTAGCTCCGCTTGTGAAACTTCTGCTCGTTCAACGGCGAAACTTAGCCGCTCGCGAGCGGCCAACTTTTACGCGGCTGACTCGCGGCGCGGGTTCGTTGACTTCACCCATGGGTTGCACCAGCCCTCGCGGCATCGATCCTCCGTGCATTTTCCCGGGAATTTTCGCCAGACGCCCGATCTTTCTCGCGAATCGCGAAGATAGATCGTGTTTCGAAAATGTGGAAGAATTGTTCGACGAAACGTAGAATTTCTATCGCCGGTGTTTTCTAATTCTTATGGAACTGTAGAATCTTCAGAATGCTTAAAATCCAGCATAGTGTTCCCTAGAATTTAATATAGGGATCCCTAGAATATAACCTAGTAGGTTAATATTTAATATAGTGTTCCCTAGGATTTAATATAGAGCTCCCTAGAAGTTAACACTTAGCATCATCGAATCACACGTACAATAACGTTGTTTTTTTCAATATCGTCCCATGATATATATCGATTTTAAATAACCGATCTGCTTCCGAAAGGAAAACTTGTAAATACTTGTAAAATGATTCGATCAAGAGAGGTTACGAGTAATATTTTCCAAGGAACGATGCATCGCGAAAAACCATTAATATCAATCCTGTTTGATTTATCCCTCTCCATTTCCCCTCCCCATCCATCAACCGTTAACTTCTCGTTCAATAGTTTCAATTCTTTACGGAATAATTTCAATTTTTCCATACACAATGGGATGGCACACTTTTAACGCTAACTCGTTTCGAAATCGCGGGATATAATAATTTCAAAGAATCTCTAATCACTCGCGTGAATGATTAATATTCCTCGAACACGTATACACGTATCTTTATATACATTCGATACACCGATCGTGTGTATCGTAAAGAACTATCATCTAGCTAAATGTATTACAATGATCTCGAGAAAATACGTGAAACCCCCCCTTATTAAGAGGCATTCACGTTCCATCGTAAAATCGAAACGGACTACGGATAATCGGTGCAACGAATCGTAGACTCTCGAAGGCTATGACGAGTCGAATGGCACCCGGGTGAAAAACTTGCGAACTTTCTCGCGGCGGTTTAGACCTTGTTTTGTTGTCATCGTAAACGTCCGTTGGCTGGAAGTGGCACAAAGTGGCGCGAAACTTTGCCGCACTTTCCTCCAAACTCATTTCATTAACTCATTTCCGACCGAAGGGAATCGAATATTTCAAACCAAAATTCAAGAATTTATTATTATCGATTATTTAGGATTGAAATTTTCGAATCGACCTTTTCTTTTTAATTCACGCAACATCTTTTTTCAACGAACGCAAGACCGAAGGACTGGAGCGGATAAAAATACATTGGAAGGAGAAATGCTGTATTAAATGAGGATCACTGTGCAGTCCAAGACCTAGTGAGCGCATTGAGAGTCTCGGTGCACAGACTTCCACTCCATGCACCCCCGCTAAAGGGGTGGTAAACGTGGCGCAAATGTGTCAACTAGCTCCACTCTACCCCCTCTCTCTCTCTCTCTCTCTCTTCCTCTCCCCTCTCACTAGACCTGTTTCATCCAGGTCCGTTCCTACGGGATTTACCTCGCGTTTAACCGTGTCTCTATCGGTGGTGGATCTATTTGCAGTTCATGATAGGGTAAATATATATATATGCTTGTTCATCTTTGACTTAATACCATTACCGTTTCACGGGACCGATAAACTTTGCGAGATCGAGATTTAATTGATTTCTCCCAAAATTCCGATTTCGATACCGAATTTAAAGAGGGTTTCACGAAATTCACAATTTTTCAAATTCACTGTAACTCGTCCGGAGAAAGATGCAGATAATAATAATATTTACAACGATTCGAAAGATCGTAATTTAAAATCTCAAAATTCTCAAATATCGGTTATCGGTGGCTGTCGATTAAAACCATGTTTCCACGCTCTAATCTCGAAATTTTCCGCGGAATTCATTTTCAACGGACGGCGGAATAATAATAATAATAATAATAATAATAATCGCGCTATCACGTTCATCCCTTCCCGCGTCATTCTCTCTCACGTCGAGATTTAAATAGAACAGGGGGATTAACCGAGACGAGAGTGCAAATTCCATCAGACATTGTTCGAATTCACCCTCCTCGCTTGTGTTCAATTTTGTTCAATCCTGTAAAAGACGTATAACCGATCCCTCAGTCGCCAGAATTTCATCCCTTTTCCAATCTTCCCCTCTCCCCCCGCTCTCCAAGGATGCATAGATAGATTTTCGCGAGAGAAATCTTGGAGGGGGAAGGAGAAACCGAGACCTTTTTATCTCGCCGCCGATTACCATAAATTAAAAAGAAAAAGAAATATTTATTATTCGACCAATTTTGAAACGCATATTTATGGATGCTCGTATAACAATGTTTCATTACGTGTGCATTCATCCCCTAAAGTGTACGAATCGGCCTGTATAACTTGCGACTTCATCGTTGGAGAGGGATATATATGCACACGGGGCTGCGAACGAACGCCCCCATTTCCGAAGGCCATCGCCGGACGACGAACCACGAAGAGGGTGACGGGGGTGAGCCGCTTCGAGCCGGAATTATTAGCCTTAGGCCGCGTTCACCACGGGGCGTTTACTCCCAATTAATATTTCCAGAAATTCTTTCAATAATATATACATGTATGTAATTGAAATTAATTAAAGTCCCTCTGGCAGGGGTGTGATTGCTTGACTCCACCTCGAAGATTCCTAATAATGATAAAAACTCAAAACTACCCTCGAGACTTGTCCCGAGCTCGAAACCTTCCTCGAGTAAAATTTCGGCCAAGGAAAAGAAAATACGCCGCAAAAGGGAGAAGAATTTAATCGGCTCCTCCTCGGCTCGTTCGAGCGGAAAAGAAGACGGTTGGTTAGGGGATGCGCGGACCGGTTCCGTTCCCTTTGAGGGGGCTCGCGCCAGGATCCTCTTAGGCCTTAAATTGATCCCAAACGGGGGAATGGGAGATTGTGCAGGAGCAACGGTGGTCGAAGGAGAAGACGCGCGCACGTGTTCGTAACGTAGCTTGAGGCCGGATCAGCTCGGTTTCTCGATGGCTGGTTCGTCGTCTCATCGACCTTCGAGAATCGGGGACACGTATTACATCGCGGCTAAGGGGCGGAAAAGGACATCATTGACGTACGAAGACGAACGTTATTCTTGAATAAAAAAAAGAGGGGATTTTTCGTTGCTTGTTCGTTGAATTTCACCTCTACCCTCTTGGCTGGATTTTCTAAATTATTTTTCTATTTTATGATATTTCACAATGATGAATGTACACAAGTTTTCTTCGAAATTTTAAAAATTTTAAAAATCTTCTAATAGATAATTATTTTTTAGAACGCGAATCGTTATTTAACAAGTCTGAAGAAGAAATCGGTTTCTTGGATTCGAAATTAATGAATGGATGTCGAAGTAATTTGAAAAAAAAATTGTTGAACAGCTCTGCAATAAGCAATACTCGTCCCTCTTTTTTCGGAAACGTTTACGCGGAATTCAAAGCTCGCGCTCGCGACCTCTGGATGGGAACTGCAGAGGCTAATCATCCGTGCTCTCGACCCCGTTCGCCTCGGTGAGCATAGACAAATGCTGAAAAATCTTCCCCTCAATCGTTGAAACGAGCTCTAATTTTCGAATACGCCTTGGAAAACGAACGGTTTTCGAGGATCGTAGGCAGAGGTATTAAGCGAGCGCGTTAACCTTGAACGAGCAACCATACTTAAAGGATAAGTGGTACAATTTGGTTGGAAAAGTGGATAATTGAAAAGTAGAAAGCACGAGATTCTTGAATCTCTTTGGAAAGATTTTCACCGTGGGTGGTGTGTCTATCGTATATTTTTAACGAGTCGAGTCGAGAAAAGGCAAGTTGTTTCTTTCCAGCAATTTTACTTACTCGATCATTGCCGATAATTTTATTCTATTCAAATTTTGTAAATTTTATATAAATTTTTCCATTTTTTAGATACTCGTTGCGTAATTTTAATAGGAGCGGAATAATTTTTCTTGAAAATTATTGGCTAATCGTTCACGATCGAGTCTGTCTCTAATGATGGTTGCGCGATCGTATTCCATGCAACTGCAAACAATGAAGGAACAATTTCCCTACTTTCACCGCAAATAGAATCGCTCGATTTCTAAACGTTGAATAATCTTCTTTTTTTCTCCTTATGGAATCGTAATCGTGAATCTGGAACCAAGTTTCTTCCTTCTTCCAATTCAAATCAACAACTAGATTCCAAGAAACGAAATTTCACCTCTGAGGAATTTCGCTCAAGAAGAAATATCTTAAAAAATATTTATATTTAGAGAGAAAAGTTCAGAAGATAAATCTTAATATTCGGATTCAGTTCGTTTTCCAATCGAATGAAAAAGAAAATTTAAACAAAAATTTCTTCATTTTTTTTCACGCGTTATTTTAACTTATGTTATAAAATAAAATAAAAGAAGAAAATGCCAATTAAATCAAACCGATTAGCTTATTATTTGGAGCAGATTATGCGAGTAAACAACGCTGAAACACAAAAATTCTTGCCGTTCTTCGCTACGTTCACGCGTGGAGGGATCGCGAAATCGCGCGGCAACTAATTCAGGACACACCCTCCGCGTGTATCGTAACACCGTGGTTAATCCATCCGTGTTCTCGACCTGGTTCGTCTCGGTGAACACGAACACGCGTCGGACAATGTTTGCGGCTTCGATCGCGATTATTAAAATAAGTCACGCCCCGCGGAAACAAGGATTGTTTTCGACCGTCTCCATCGACGCTGCAGGAATTAATGTCGCGAAAAAAATTTCAGAGCGACCATTCTTTCCAGAATGGACGAGTTAATAATAGTAATCTCGCGAGAAAAATAATGCTCCGTGGAAAAGTTTAAATTTTCTTTTTTTTTTTTTTTGAAAAATTGTACGGAATGTATAGATACACGTGCAATTTACAAATTTAGAATTTTAGAGAAATAATAGATTCCAAACGAGAGTTCGAGATTTCCTCTAAAAAACTATTCGTTTACAATTTAACTCGCACAAGAAATCCGAAAGATCTCGTCGTTGAAACGAGAGTTGAAAAAACTAGTTAGAAGATTTGGAATAAAGTTTACTTCGAGCAATTATTCGTCGTTGAAGTTTATCCGACGAATTTTCAAAATTTTCCCCGTTTTTCGATCGAGAAATCGGAAATCGGGGATGGAGATGACTCTGAATCGTACGTCGGGGTTATAAATTTTCCCGACCCGCCCCGGGCTCATGGTTATTTCATCCGCGCTGCTAAAGCGGCTTCCCGACCACCCCACGTAAAATCATATGTCCCCGATTACGAAGGTCTCCGGGCCGTTGAACCATCGAGGACGGGGTGAACTGCTTTTTCCCGGAGATATATCCGACTTTTAGGTCACAGTCAGAGTGTATCTCGCCGGTTAATCCGATCGTCTCACGATCGTTGCCCCATCCTTGCCTCTCCATGATCGATCGGCCAGCGCAACACGTCCTTCTAATGGGAATGGCGTGATTTTGCGAATAATCGTTGAAGCGAAAGTTTCTTCTTTCTTTTGGAACCAGAGATTTCAAGCAACGAAACGAAGGATCAGTAGTTTTCCCGAAAGGAAAGTGAATTGTAATTGATAAGAGAGCTTCTTTCGAAAGGATTTTCAATTTTATGCCGTAATTATAGCTATTGTTCCAAAGCTCACTGCATCTACATCTTGCAAAAAAGTCTCCGTCTCTCGCGAGAATGAGAATAACGTTCGATAAAAGGGGCAGGCAATCGCGCAACTTTGAAATTGCGGAGTGGATCGCGATAGAGGAGGGGGGGAAAGGAAACAAAATGGGCGGGTTTATCGGGAAGCATTAGGCGGCGTGTATCAGCTCGAGAAGAGTATCAACGACCGTTCTCGGTGAATTTCGTTGTGGACGGTTCATCGGCCTGTCCTTCGTATCTGGGCCGCTCCTATCCACCCATATCAGCCTCTTTATCATAATTCATGCCGGCCGAGTCGGTGCATTGTTAACGTGATCGTTTCTTTCCGCGTATATGTGTGTGTGTGCTCGTACGCAGCAGCAACGAGGATACGTTCGGATGAAAGTAAACTGCCGTTGAAACTGCTTTCGCAACGACAGCTCTCCTCCTCCTCCTTCTTCTTCTTCGACAGTTCTCCACTTCCTGCGAAAATTCCCTCCCTCGAACCTTTCAAAATTACCTTTTCACGATCCCAAAACCATCGATGAACTGTCTCCCACCCGATCGCGGCTGGAAGGGTTGCGAGAAGCGCGAGAGAGGATCGCGCAGGTTGGCCGTCCGTTGAACGACCGGTTGGGCAAGCATCGCCTCGCGAGTAAACGAGGAGGAGAGTGAGTAAGTGTGGATGACGTCAGAGCACGGTTGCAGCGCCCTAGATCGGGGGAGGTCACCGTGTGCCGGGCCGACGGCCCGGCGAGGTCGTACCCTCGGTCCCTCCGCGGCTAGTACGTACTTTTCGTCTAGCCGTGTTTCTAGGTTAGCTTGGATTACGTCTCCAGAACGTGGGAGGCCGGCGTTGTGCAGCCTCGGAAATCCGATACGCTGCCTATGCAACGAGGCCTCTCTAGGTCATCCAGGTATCCGCGGCGGTGCATTCTTCCCTCGGCCGCCCTCTCATCTCCGTCGCCGATTTATGCGCGCTCCACTCACAGAGGGAGGGGATTCGACGAGTGGAGGATGCTGGGGGTGATCGCGGGAGGTTTGATTTCTTGGGGGAGGGAAGAGGAGGTTGGAGAGAGAGAGAGGGATCGTTGAGAAGGCGTTGAGAAGAGGGGAAATTTTTTTTATCGGGATTTGGATCGTGAGAAGCGATTTAGTTAGTCGGATTTGGTTGTGAAATTCGTTCCGATCGGGGAATTGGTGTATCGTGTATACGTAAGTGTGGATAATAGATCTGTTGACAGTGATTTAATAATAGTAGATGTACCGTCGCTTAGGAAACAACGACCTCGGTGTGCGCGGCTTGCACAGAAATAGATACTAAACGATCGATGCATCGATTATTTAAGGTAATAATGGGCTTCGTACACGTGAAAAATCAGGGTAATAAAACGTAATGGTCGAATTACGGTCGAGTCCTTTCATCGAGATAAGATCGATAATTGACAGCGAAACTTGACACTCGAGAGTTGACTGGGAATTCATCGATACGAATGATCAATTTAAATAAGGGAAATTTCTCACGTCGAAGCAGAATCAATTTGTTACCCTTGCTTGCATCCGTTTCAATTTCAAGAACGCGAAGATAATATCAGCACGAGGGAGAGAAACTAAGATGTATATATATATATATATATACACGTCCACGCATCGTGGAAAGAGGCACAAGGTGGCTGGTACTAAACGGAGAGATGATCGATTTTCTTTTCTTCTCGACCGATCACCACATTGTCGAAGTTCGCGGTTGGATAGGTGTGAATTCAAGGCGTTCCATGCAATAACCCACATCGGCCAATTTGCATACGGGATATGTCTCTCTACTCACTGGACTGTGAATCGAATGACTTATAGCGCAATCAGGCGCCACGTGATAATCCACCGAGGCACGTGTTTTTTTCTCCCGATTTCATTGGCCAGGATCAACGTGTCGACAACTTATCCATCGAGACGCGTGTCCAATCGATCGTTCGAAATTAAGCGTAAAATTAAATTATATACGAATGTTTTTCCAAACATTTCCTTGGAAACTCGTTCGTGTAGAACAATTATTCGTAAATCGAGAAACAAATTTAGAATCTTTCGTGAATATCCGCGTGAAAAATTCCGAAAGATCGACAACTATAATTCTCCCAACTACTCCAAGTAATCCCCTGCGACACGAAACGAATCGAGAACCTCTCCTCAGACTCGTGCACGCCACGTCGAACAAACAAATTCAATTCGATCAACCGGCCCAATAGATCCTAATAGAGGGGCAATTTAGAATAATATCAGCGTACACCCACACGAGTGCATCGGGCCGGAACGAAACCAGTGTCCAGGAATCGGTCCAAGTACCCGAAAGAGGCGGACAGCGAGGATGTAAATCGTATCACGCGATCTCTGTCCGGGGATGTGTGTACACAAAGAAGGAAAAAAGAGAAGAAATAACAAGAAAGAGACTCTGTCCTATCCCGCGTCGTCGCGTGCCCGCGAGCCTGCGCCAACATGGCGAAAAACACGGCGAACAACGACACCGTTTCGGGACGGATCCATTTCCGACTATATAGGTGTGCGTCCCTCACCCATATTTAGAACAATGCAGGATACCGACCTGTTCACTTCCGTGGCCCTCAACCGATGCATCGCGGATGAATTGCGTTCAATCTGCTTGTGCATCGCGTTTGCCACCATTGTGCCTTAAGATCTGATCAATCCGCGTTATACGTCGTCGATCGGTGTGGTATCGGGAAGCTTAAGAGGAGAGATTCTTTTTATACATATTCAACCGACTCTCGTTTCCATTTCGTTTCAATTCTCTCCTCCTTTCCGATTTCTTTATAATAAGAACGTCATTTCTCGTCCCACGATAGGAAATATTCCTATTCCCCCCTAAAGAGAAGGATGAACACGAGAATCTCCTCGTCGAAACCACCCCCTCGACGGGCCACCTCCTCCTAATTATCCCTGGAAATCCGTGGAAATTGCTGGAAATTCGAAATTGCCATTAAATTGGTGGTCGTTGGAAAAAGCGTGACGCGGATTAAAGGAAGAGGAGGCTAGAGAGAGAAGGAGGCAGTAGGTTGGCTGACAGGGTTGCGTGGGGATCTCTGGTGAGCGGTGGGGCGGGGGGATCGAGCGTTCTGTCAGTGGAACAACGTACCGCCATGAACCCGCCGTCCGTCGACTTCGTTGCACCGCGGAATCGCGTATCACGCGCGTCAAGTGCAACGATGCATTCACTGCAGATGCATGCCTACGGACGTTCTCGTGTCTCTCTCTCTATCTATATATATATTTATATGTATATACGTGTGCATAGGCGCGTGTAACGGGTGTCCACGAAAATACGAATTGTTGAAGAAGGATGAAAAGTGAACACGCGTATTATTGCACTCGTGCGAGTAATAACGGAGATGGATATTTTGGGGAGAGGATTAACGAATGTAATCAGTATATATACATATCTTTTTTCTTATGCTCGATGCAAAGGGACGATGAAATATGAAATAATCGTCGCAGCACGATTGTGGTTCAATTTATACCGCTTTTGTTCGGAGAAAAAGAAGAAAGACACGGGATGAAATTTTCTAATGTATCAATCACGTTCCTTCGAAATTTTATCTTCTAGCAATTTCCATTGTTCCCCACCGTGACGTAAGGATAAAATCGTTACTACTCGAATGGAAGAGGGATAACGTTTGGAAGAAAACCTTCCAGCTTACCGTGGGACTCCTGGTCACATGTTCTCGCGTGTACTTGAGATACGTAATTCTCTTTTCGTCGATATCGATCGAAAGAATCGCTTTACTCGCCTCTCTTCTCTTCTCTCTCTCTCTCTCTTCGAGGAGAGGAACCTTGAGGAGCTGTCGGTGAACGTTGCACTTGGACCGCGTGTAATATACGCTCGAGCGTCACTCCTATTTCTCGACGTTTCTTTTTCTCTCTCTCTCTCTTTCTTTTTCATTCCTCGCCTCGAATTAGCATTTTAGGACTCACCCTCCCGTGCGTTAATCACGAGATGACGTCAAACTAACATTGACCTTTCGTTGAGACGAAATTTCAGGCGACGAAAGGTCTCTTCTCTTTTATTTTTGTCTCTTCTTTACGAATCGATATATACGAAGCGAGGCAAGCAGCGATTTAAAACTTGTCGGATTGCAGCGTTGCAATTTGTTGAAAGCGCATTCGTCCGCGCAATCTGCAGCCTGGATCTGGTTTAAAGTGGCGAGTAACGCTCATTGTTCGGATACGTCACGATCGATGCGCGATCAAGGCTCAGTTTCTAATAAACCGTGCTTGTCCCTTTTTCCTTATTACGTTCCACGTGGAAGGCAACGTAGATGAACGTCGAGATTAGTGGTGGGTGTGCGAGGATATCTTGTGCCTTGAGAAATCATCGCTTCGCTTTTATAATCGAAAGGAAAAAATCGAATGGAAAATAACTGACTCGAAAGCGATCCGAGCAAAGTGTTTTCCGTTCTAAAAATAAACTCGCTCTTTCTTCCAAAATTCCAATCCTGATTTTCCAGTTCTTACATCCAAACCATCCTTTCGTCTCTTCGTCTCCCGTCGAAAATAATGGCCGATCGAAGGAAAGGCACCTGGTGCCGTTGTTGCGGCACATCGAGCAAATATCGGCGGCGATCGAGGATAATAAGCGAGGGAAACGGATAAGGCAGGGACGAATTACGATTAGGCTACCGTGGATAGAAATTGCGGGGCCCGATTCGTGGTGAAATCGTTTTAATTAAAACAACAACAACAACAACAAACATGTCTCGTTGTCTCTCCATCGCGTAGCATAAATACCAGAACCGATTCGTTCTAAATTGGCCTCTGACACTATTCTTAAAATAAAGTTCGTCTTAGCGATGAGGAATTTTCATCATGGGTGATGTAATGTGAGCTAACCACTTCGATTTTACGTTTAACGGTCTATTGATCTATCTGTGAGATATCTGCCGGATGGGAAATTATTATTTTTCCATTGCGAAAGTCTTCACTTTGCACTATCTTCGCCGTGTGTTAATTATTTCTTTATCCATTTTCGTTCTTATGTAATTAGTAAATTTAAATTTACTTGTAAATTCCCTTCGTATCGTGAATATTTTGATTTATTTTCATTCCGATTAGATCAAGTTACACGCTTTAAAATACTGGAATGGAGAATATTTATCGATATTATCATGTACACAAATTAACACGATATTTTGATTCAAATTCGTAACGAATAAATTAAAATTTTGTTATCATTTAATACGAAACTCTGTCTTAGTATAAACAAAAAAACAACAAAATAACAAGAGTAAAGTAAAATTGTAATCTTGCATAACTGACTTCGAATCGAATGCTGGAAATATATATATACATAAATTGTCCATGGAAATTGTCGCGTATCGTAAAAATTATATGGAAAATGTTTTAATGGATCGAAAAGGAGAGAGAGTAGAACGATTGGAGAGAAATCGGGCGAATTTTGTAAGGTGAAACAGACCCCTGGTAGACTCGGCGAAAGAAGTGATGCAGGTCAGTGGCTTACTCCTACGCGAGATTCACCCACACGCGAGGAGAGGCTTACACGTGTGTACGGGGAACGATAACAGCCGGTCGGAAAAAAGTCGAACGTTGCTCCTTCGAGATACTCCGATCGGGTATGCGCGTGTGTGTGTGGAAATCTCGAGTGAGTGAAGAGGAAAAGCTATGCTCGTGGAAACAGGAGAGAAGATTCGATCGGCGAATATAATCTAATTTCGACAAATCGACTCGTGAAATTGAATGAACCTAGAGGAAACTGGTTTTAAACGAAGGCTGTGAAATTTGAAAATTTTAGAGGGAGCTCTGCGCGGTCTTTTTATTCGAAATTATTATTTATAAAAAAAAGAAAGAAATATTGATATATGATATAAACGGGCGTTATAAAATAACAGGAAATTAAAAGAGATTTAATTTTATCCGAATGCTTTTGGACAGGCATGGCGGAATTTTTTATTCGAGTGGATAGCTGCGTTATAAAACTTGCATACCACTCGCGCGAGCGGAATTACGCGGAAGGGTTTTTAAAAGTGACGCAACGATGTGCAATCGAGGTAGAAAGTTATTACTTTTCAATGACTTTCTAGTTGCGCCCACGACGATCGTACGCGAACGTGCACGCAACGATCGGGCCCCGACTACTTTATCTCGGCCTGTCTGCACCGTAGACACCCATTTTTCTCTTTTTTTTCTTTCGTTCGTGCTTTATCTGCTCTTGAATCGGAATACAGCTGCCAGCTACGAATTACATTACTGCGATCGTTATTCGATGTCGTCGCCATTCAACGCAATTCTAATTGTCGAGAGCGTGAAGCGCATATTGCAAATATACGCGAGGATCGATCATCTTCAAAAATTTCTTCTCAATTGAATTTTCGTTTGAATCGAAACCAGATAACTTTATATCTCAATTTAAAAGCCGTTTAAAAAAAGGAGGAACAACGATAATCTAATTCCGTACACGATACATCCTATCTATGCGAATCCAGTAACAATTGATCACCGAGAGGGTTAATCGAAAACTCCCTCAATCTCATTATTCCATCAAGAAATATGAAGGCAATAATCCGATTAATCGAATAAATTAATTCCTTTTAACAAAATATATTTCCATCCAGTTCCATTTCTCACCGATTCAGACATCGTTACGACAACCCTCCCAATTCACTTTTAGGCCACAACCACTTTATTTTATTAACAGATTATTATTGGTTATTCGAAAGAGATCATTGACTGATCGAGGGGAAAATCTAGATAAAAAAAAGAGGGAGAAGGAGGAGAGGGGGGACGCGTTAAGGTGAAAATCAATCGGGCGGATCGCGTTGTTCACCTGCACGCGGTACGTGACGAATGCATCGCGTATGCGATTCCGATGCAACGGCCTGTGGCTGTCCCAGTGAGCGGTCGTTCACCCGCGCTCCTCTCGGCCCGAGCGGATCCGAGCGAGCGAGCGAGCGAGGAGAAGAGCGTGGCCGAAAGAAAAAGCTAGAAGAAGGAGGAGGAGGAGGATTCTCTCCTCCGGATTTAGCCAAGCTTTTGCATTTTTCTCGGCCGGCGCCGATTTCGGGGTGTTGGCGACACGAATAAAACCGATCGTGCACGTTGGATGGCGAGAAATCGAAATATTTCAGGGGGAGGAGGGAGAGAGAGAGGGAGAAGGAGGGCGACCCCGAGCTCGAACCGAGGACGTTGCACTTTGACCGCGTCTAATATAAGACACGAGCTGATACAAGCGCGCGAGCGAGGAGGACAAGCCGTGGAGATGGTAATCGGCAACTGGTCTTTCGACTCGAAGAAGGGGTTGGCTGGGTTTTAAAGGGATTTTTTTTTTTTTAAGGGTGAAAGGTTTGTTGCTTCGATGTTCTCTCATTTTTCTTCGATCATTTCTTGTTGGAAAATAGAAAGCGTTGAAGATTCAGGTTGAGTCAGTGAGGATTTCTTAGATACTTTATTATTTTAACTAATTTTATCGGAGGGATTATGATCGATTCTTTTGAAACTGATTCGTAGCTTGCTCCGTGGAAGGATGAATTACAATCTTGTGTTATCGTTTAGATTAAATAGTTAGATTCGACCGAAGGAAAGAAAAATTTGAGAGATTTCTTTAACGATTTGAGATTCTCTTGCTCTTTGATCTTGATTCGTATATGAAATATAAAACGGTGTAAAATTTTGAAGCGCAACAATCTAGCGAAACGTTCTACTGAGGGAAACTCAAAGCGTGAGGAAAGAGGTCAGGTGAAAATCGAGGAAAATTAAACTCTTTTTTTTACAAATGTAAACTCGGTTGTAGTACAAGATAACCCTGTCAAGCGTGATACAACGTGTCGAAAATAAATTCGCCTTACTCGATATTGCAAGGTTTTAAGGTTCCAAGCTATAAAAAAAAAAAAAGGAAGAATGTATAAAAGAATTTAAATTTGTACAAATTTTTCAACGAGCCAATCTAAAATTTTACAGAGGATAGAAAAAAAGGAAACTATATTTTTTTAAATATGATTTCTCTTTTATCATCGTAACAAAAACTTTTTCGATCATGCATTGCATTTACTCCAATTTTCCATTTCAATTATCTCGCTATTATTTCTCTGTTAAGAAAATATTGCGCAACTAAAATCGTGTATCGAAACATGGACGTATACATAACACGAATGTATACAACACGTAAGATACGTTTCCAACACCGTTTGTTTATTTTCATTTCTATTCTATCCGCTGTAATGGCACAAATCAAAACAGACCGAAACCAGTCAAACGTTATTTTCCACAACGCTCTCGTACGATACGCATCGGTTTTCGGATTTATTCGAATTCACGATCGGAATCGGAGGCCTGGTGACCGAATTTTCCATTTCTTTTTGTGGAGCGGACGCGTTACCCAACGAGGGTTAACCAAGCAATTTTGCAATCCCTCGCCACTTTGCGCAAATTGACAATCGCCTCCAGAGGAATTCCATAACAATTTCGACGATATATATTCGGGTTTCTTCCTTTTTTTTTTCTTCTCTCTCTTTTTTTCCCCTCGTGCGTGAGAATGAAACGTTTAAAAGCGAAGTGTTGGAATTATCGTGACCTTGGCACGAAGAAATTCGACGGTGAGGAATGTTGCGAAACGTCTCGAGGCGTCGACTCGAGCAGAGCCGAGTGATCGACGAGATTATTGCACTTGCGCGAGGATTGCGAGAGATCTGTGGCAAAATGACGGACGCATCCGTGTTCGAACGTTTTCTCAATTAATGAATCGAGATTGAGAAAAATTGATCTCCCTTACGAAATAAATAGGACGAAAGGAGACATTGAATATAAGTGGAATGGAGAAAATATATCATTTTCACGTGTCCCATTTGGCACGCAATTCATAATCGAAATTTTTACTTAAAAAGATATCGCGATTTATCTCCGATCGTAAATCGATTAAAGATATTTACGAATATGTATCGAATAATGTTAAATAATGTTGAACCAAGTTGCTAAATTTTTTTTTACATCGAATAATAGAAAGGAAATCGCATAACCTCACTTTTCTAAAGTTTCTCTCAAACCGTATATATTGATTAACCTGAGAAGAAGATAATATATTCGTAAAAAACCTTAGACAAATTCATTGACAACACAAAGTGCTCAAGTTTCTACAGCGAGAAGAAAATAACATAACCTCACTTTTCTCCAAAACTTAGGAAATATTAGATTAACCTAATAAAGAAGGTACAGGAAAAAAATGAAAAAATGAAAAAAGGAAAAAAATGAAACCTGAGAAGAAGATAATATATTCGTAAAAAACCTTAGACAAATTCATTGACAACACAAAGTGCTCAAGTTTCTACAGCGAGAAGAAAATAACATAACCTCACTTTTCTCCAAAACTTAGGAAATATTAGATTAACCTAATAAAGAAGGTACAGGAAAAAAATATCGTACCCGAGTAAAATATCCCGAGAAGAAAAATGCAACAATGATGGGAATATAAATCTCGATCCAGCTTTACCAAGTCCAAGTCTTTTTAAGAACGTCCGCGTGCTCTGATGTAACGAGGTGTGTGTAAAAATTTGGTTACACGCGTCCATGAAATTTATGATCACCTCCGAGTGGCACGTAACGTGGGCATTAAAAATAGCGAGCATATTATATAATGCCTCGATGTCCAATTGTCAGACGATCGAAATCGTGTGGAGCACATGGCATGAAATCCTGGTTACAGCAAGATATCGCTGCTTGCCCTTTTCCAATTGGCAATTAATCAAACTGAAAAGAGTCTAAGCTCCAGTCTCGCTTCACTTTCATGCGTTAATTATATTCCACCAGCTGGTCCTATATCATAGTCGCTCCAATTGCAAGGCCTGTGCTGTCGAGAACGCATTTCGTCAAAGGTCGACGAACGAACGATCGTTAAATTAAAGCGCTTGATTAATCGATCTCTGTCGACGAACGGTTCCATTTTCCATTACCGTCGTGTCGATCAACTTTTCGCCGTTATTTCGATCGATTTTATTAACGATTATTATTATTATTATTATTATTGGATCTGCTCGATTACCATTTTCCTTTTTGCGTACAATCGATATTGTTAATTATTCGTTGAAACGGAGAATAGAGAAGAGAGAGAATTTAAAAGTTACGCAATATATTTATTACTTGACTCTATTCAATTATCGATTGAAATAAACTTTGGGAAACGACACCAATTATCGAGACTTATGAGAGCGATAACCAGATAAAAGGTCTCGTTTTAATAAGCGACAATTTATAATATTGGCGGATAAAAATAAAATATTCGATCGAATATCAAAGTTAAATCATTAGATCATTCGTTGTTTCAAATTCTAGGGGGCATAAAATAACCAGCAATTATTTTCACAACGATCACCTCGATTCTTGTTAACGCAAAACTCCGCCGAGATAATGGAACTATTCTAAAAAAAAAAAAAAAAGAAAAAACCTTCGTCTTTAAATTGACTTTAATCTCTCGACCAACAATATTCTCTTTTAACGAATACTCGGCAGACCGCAAATTTATAACGCTTCGAGTTTTAATTTATAGATTTCTTTGACTTTTACTACTTGACGTATTGTTACGTCACAACTAACTAACCTATCTCGATTTATCACGACAAACAAAGAAATAAATTCGAAGGAAAAAATGAACGAGTGGAGACCTTCGAAAAAAGATTGTAAATATTTCGTCAGAAATGAATCGCTGAACGCCAATTAAACTCGTTTGGCCTGGAGAATGAATTCGCCTGCGTTGAATCCGCACGATTAATCGATCGTAAGGAAACGAGATCGAATCTCGAAGCCGATTTTTCCTGTGCATAACTCGACGCATAAACGTCGCCGCGCGTACGAAAGTTTACGAGGCAGAGGTTAACGTTTAGTCAAATTACAGTTTCGCCATTCCTGTGTTGAAGGGAACGCCGGTGTCGATTCGTAAGATTATCGATATTAATCTATTCTTCTTTCGTTAATTGTTATAATTAATTTCTTAATCTGTCGTTGGAATCGAAAGAAACGTCTCTCAGGGGCGGGAAATTGGAAATTCTCTTACCTTGCAATTCTGAATAATTAAACACGCCTAAAATACGTTTGCTCTTACAAAAATATTTGTACCCCGTTCGAGTCAAGCAATATAAACGATATAATGAGAGATGAAAGGTTAAGTTTGATTGAGTCGGAACATTAATAACTGTACAACATAAATAATAACGATAAAAAAAACTCGTGTGCCATTGTGGAATACATCTTACATCAATAATGAATTGCGATATTAAAAGAGTCAAATTAACATACGTAAAAAAGAAAAAAAGGAAAAAAAAGAAAGAAAATAACACGTAATCCAACTACTCTAACTCCGTTGTTGTACAATACTTGGAAAAGTCATCAATCTTTTTTTTAACCGATTACCAACGAAACCCAACCAAGCGAAAGTAATAAGACGATCCGCGACGACATCGAGTCGCGTCCTCTCTCTCTCTCTCTCTCTCATCGTGCATTATTATTAAGAGCATCTGGCACGAAGAATCAATTTGCCCCACGATAACCAATAGATCTTTTTCGATACTTGGCGATCTTCCCACGACCGTGGTGGTCCTCGAATAATCGTGGAACCTCTCGTACGGTGAAGCCGTTAATTAACCGTTGGTTAAACAGCCAAGCAACGGTAAAGTAAAGGTTGTTCAATCGTTCGGGACGAGAAGAATAAGAAGAACAGGGAGGAATAGGAGCTCCATATCGGCGTTATTCCGCGTTTCGAACGGAGGCGTATATCTATAGTTGCATAGTAGGTGCATACGCGTGGAGAAAGTAAGAAAAGTCGGTAATAAAGTTAATTGAGTCCAACGGTTCTTTAATTTTAACGTGTGTATATATATATATACACACACGAGATTGCGCAATCTCGCGTATTAGAAAGTGGATGCCGATTACATGATCGGCATAGCGCGCGTGTGCACCTCGACAACGATATTCTTTCTTTTCTTTTCTTTTCATTTTAATTTAAACGCCTAGATAGATTCGCTTCAAGTAAAACCGTGTACATCGAGTAACACGAAATTTTGGAACGTGGTGTCAAATTGGTCGGCAAACAAAGCGTTCGAAGAGGGGCGATCTTTCGAGAACATACGATGAATCTCACCTTGGTGGGCTAGGAGAATGTAAAAATGATTGCGACAAGAAGAAGAAGAAGAAGAAGAAAGAAGAGGAGCCAAAGAGAAAAATTTAATTATTTAATACTTACTCAAAAGGAACGATTTGGTTCGAGATGTAGATCGAAATTAACCGTTCTAACCAGGGATTCGTAGAGAGTCTGCTTCCCACTCCGAGCAAATATATTTTTGGAGTTTCTACAATTCTAGATTACATGGAAAATCCACGTTCTATTTTAAAAATTCCTTTATACCTCTACCATATAATATTTTTATTATTTATCGACTCGGAAGATCGTCGATCGATTATCGTCGCTTTCTCTCTCTCTCTCTCTCCGCTTGTATAAAAGAACGGGGAAAGGGGAACGCGCAATAATAAATGGCATTTGCCACGATTCGATCAACGACCGCGGTCGGCTGAATTCGTTTATAAGGCGAAAGGTTGGCGGAAAATCGGCGACTATTTAATTACCGGCCGATATCTGGCGCAGAATGTGGGTAACTAGGCCTCGTCCCTGTTTCGCAAGAAGCGTAGGCCCGGCCCGAAGGTAGGTTGACTGGAACGATCGAGCCGGGAAAGTGTAGCCTACATCCAAAGTTGGAAACGAGGCGAGATACCGATGGCCGCCTGATGGACGTACGAATGGATGGATGCCTCCTCGCACCGGATTTCGTGGGGGTGTGTCATTTCTCGATCTTTGCCTCTCCTTTTGATACATCCTCCCAGAGAACCTGCGTTTAATCGAGCGATCAATTTTTTCTTAAACTGGAGGATCGTTTAAATTTTCTTGTAATCGCTTATAACTACATTCCAATTAACATTCATTTCTTTCCACCAATCTCCTGTAGTCAGAAATCTGTCGAATAGAATTGAAATTAAATGTGTGAAATTGCGAGTGGAAAAAGGTTATGAATGCATTAACCGATCAACATCCATTTCTTCGGTAATATATAATTCCACCAATCAGCGAAATCTACCGGATGAGTTGAAATTAAATCTGCGAGTGGAAAGGAAAGAAGGGGCGGGAGATTTGAATTTCATAAGTGTCGAGCGCTCGAGTGGATAGATCGGTTGGTTGGAGCGGAATCGGACATCGGGGAGTCGGTGACCGGCGACCACATACCAACGCGGCTCATTGAGCAACTGCATGTGCAACGGCGGCCGCGTGTGCGAGGCTGCATCTCGCGCTTCGTGCCCGCTGCGAGAGGAACGATTACGCGACGCAACAACGTTTTCGAAACACCTCCGCAACTTGCGCTCGATCTCTTTCGCTTACGATCGTTCCAACGTGGGAATATATTAAATTAGAGGCGTAAACGGATCGGTCCTCGTTAGAACGAATAATCGGAATAATCGTGAAATTGGCGATCATTGTTTCGACGACCGATACCCTTGGAGAAGACTTTGCAGACCTTTGGAGACAACAGAGGTGAGATAAAACGATTGAGAATTTTTGTGCACGCGTAATTTTTCGCAAAATTGTTTGGTTAGGTTAGGTTAGGTTCTATTTGGAATTGCTTAATGCGAATAATATTAAGTTGATAAAGAAATAAGAAAGATGAGAAATATCGGAGGAGGAGGATTTGCGAGATAAAAATGTTAAATTTTAACAATATTCGAAATTTTATTCTCGTGTTTCTATTACGTTTCACGGAGCGTGTTTCGATATTGAGTCATCACTTTCACATAAGGGAAAAGAATCGGTAAATAGCTTTTGCATAATTCTTTCTTTCTGCTCCTATTAATTTGAATCGTAAAATGTGTAACATATTCCATAAAATAGGAAGTTCAATCTATCTTTCTTCCTTTTCCTCAGTTTTGTAACACACGTTTCGTTACGTTTTCTAGAGTAGGAAAAGTGAAGTTGCAACGATTTTTAAACGATGGAAGCAACAAGTTCTCCTTTTGAAGTTATCGAAAATTTCTCTACTCTCCAAAGATATTTGTCCTTCTTCGTTAAAAATTCATGGCTCTCGTCAAACATTCGTTCGAAAATTCTCAAGTTTCTATTTCCAAATTTCAAGCCTCTAAATTCTTTCATCTCATCCTCGACGCGTTTTGTTAGGAACATCGAACCTTCCGTCGCTTCGTTCGAAAATTTGAACTCTTCGGAGAAATCACTATTCTTAGAGTTCGTTGCACTCTGCAATTTCAGCGCCAGGTAATCAGCTCGTCTAATATTTGAAGATGAAGGAAAGCCACGATCAAATTATACTTTTCACACACCTTTTCGCAAGATATTCGCTGGCCGAGCAAAATTCCAATTCGTTCAATCTATTTCCCCCTTTCTTGACACCGCTAATAATTCAATTTCTTCCTTTTTCTATTCCATTTCTATTCAAAGACATTATTTATTTCGTTACATCAATTTTAAATTATCAATTATTCGTAATAAATATTTTAAAGAATACTAGGAATAGTGGAATCCATTCGTCTCCATTACTAACTTTCTCCAAAATCCAAACCTACTTCCAAATCCTTTATCTTCTCCAATTTCAAATTCCTCCAACGCTCCTAAATTTCTCCAAAACACACCCAATTCCTGATCGAAAAACCGTAGACCTTTCCCTCTGAATTCCAAAACCTCCCCAAAATTTCAAGACCTCCAATTACATTCCAGAATACCTAACGCCTCTAAAATTTGTTCCAGCAACCTCGACCGACCGGAACCTCCAACGTGGGGATCTGACGATCATCCACGGGCCGATTGCAAGAGAGCGCGTAGACGCGGGAGAAGGGGGAAGGGGAGGAGGAGGAAGGGGGAGGGGCAGAAACGCGGAAACGCGTTTCTCGGCAAAAACGGTTACGCTACCGGATACCTCGACTCGGCAGCCAGATAACGCCTCCCCTCCCCTCACCCATTCCTCGCGGCTGTCCCAACACCGCTGTCGCAACGAAGTTTTCACCGGGTTTTGATCGCCGGTTCGCGATCCTTGTTCATTATCGTTGCTCCCGATCGATCCGCGGGTTTATCCTGACGGGCTAGTTTTATAGGCGCGCGATACGATTGCCGTTGTTTTCGCGGGTTAAAGAAGAAAAAGTCTCGGGCCCCGGGCGGTCCGAAATATTGCGGAATCGCGATATTGCAACGCATTGTTGCATTGTTGCTGGCGTTAATTTGGATATGGCCCGTGATAAATGAACCCACGTGTGCAAAACCGGGATGAAATAATAATAGTTGGCGCGACTGGTTCGAAAGCGGATCAATTTTTATCGAGCGCAACGCTCGGGCCGGTTTCTAAATTCTTTCGCTCGCTTCCTTGTCCACGCCGATAGTCACGGTTTGTTTCCTTCCATTTGGCTATTTTTACGGGAATTTCTTTTCTCCAGATTATTCTTTGGACACGCCTTTCCTCCTTGAAACTTTGCTTTTTTGAGTAAGATTGATTATCTCTCTCTTTTATTAATCAACAACGAGAATAAGTTATTCCAAGTATATTCCTTGGCTAATTATCTATTACTTAAGTAGGATTGGAAGTAGGTTCTCCCTTAGCTCCTCTCTTTCGTAGTTATCATTAAAACGAGAAAGTTGTTGGAAATATATCGTGCTTCTCAACTAACGATCCATTAAGTCCTTAGGGATGCGAGCTAGTGACATCTGGCAAGTAGATTTTCCCCTAGAGGCGGGGGAATCGAAAGTGCAACCTGCTCGTCAAAAATTGCTGCCTCGACCGGGGTGGGTAGCCTGTCGCAACGAGGAGAAGACGAAATCCCACGCGAGTCTGCGAGTACGTTGCACCGACATATCTGTCTTGGCCGGTTGCATATCTGCCGGGGCCATTGTCTCGCCTGCAAGTAGGCCTGCATCAGAATGCAATAAAATTGTCATTGTCTCCCCTCCGCAAGGCCTGATGGATAGACGCGTGGGAGCAGAGCGTGCGCGTGCACGTGCTCTTCGCAGCTTCCGTGGGCAATCTTTTCCGTTTTTCTTTTTTTTTCTCCCTTCCTCTGACTTTTTTCAACGAAATAACGAAAGGGTTTCCTTGGGTGGGATCGAAACTTATTTTTCCCTTCGATTTTTCGATCGGTTTCGATTGATTGGTTTGAAGGGGATTTGCAGAAAGGATTTCGAAGATTTGATTTTGAAGTTTGAATGATTGGTTCGAAGGATTTGAACATTCGCTCCAATCTCTTTGGGTTGGTTTCATTAAATTTAAAATTATCTAAATCATAGGGAACAAAATTAAATAAGATGAATTTAGGATAACTATTCAGGGAAGCTTGAATGAAATGAATCGTCTAAAATTGGTGAGGTTAAAAAGATAGATGAAAAGAAAATATCGAAATTTTTCGGGATCTTTATATTTGTTACAACTTTCGATCGATCAACGGTGTCACTTCGACATTTTCCCCTCTTTCTTTCTTTCCCTCTCTCTCGAAATGATCGTTCAATTAAATCTCTTTGTTCAAGAATCGGACAAACGTTTCAATGCGATATTGTACTTGCTCGAATCGAGAGTCGACTTCACTTCCCTCTTACGTACGTGTTACATACGTGCACGTAACACGTTGCACATGCAATTGAGCCGGCGAGTCGCGACAACTGGTCGTACATCAGTGTCCGTAGGCCAACGAGAAGCCGATAAGGTCGACGTGGTGAACGTAATTTGCGATGCATTCGAGTGATACCTTAATCAAAGGGGTGTAGTTGGTGTCGTAGCGGTTGGCTGGGGACTGGATCGGAATGTATTCGAAACCCATTTTCAGTCTTGAAAGTTTCGTTTCTTGCTACGGTTGCGAACGAACCGCGACTAATTTTAGGTTTAGAAAGAGGATTGGCTCATTCCAATGACCGTTCGAGCTTCCCTCCTAATTGTCCACAGTTATTTCAATTTCCTCGGGAAATTTTTATGCAAATTCCTCGACACTTGTGCGCGAATTTCTTGCTCTCTAAATTCTGATTATTTCTTAATCGAATTGGAAGGATTTATTTAGATCAGATTAAGTCGATTGTATAACAGTAATGTTAATCATCCAAATCGACTAATTTCACGACGAAATCATTTTCTTCTTTGCGAAAGCAATTTCATCTTTGATCCAAAAACAAATACGGACATATAGACACACACATAGAGAGAGAGGGGGGGATACAATCTCTTCTGTTTGAATTACAAGACAAATTTGTCCGCTTTCTCGAGCCGGATATCGAATCTGTATCCAGGAAGGAATGGATGGAAATCTTTTTAGCAAGTGATTTACGGGTGCGTAACGCGTTTCCTCGAAATTTATGATCGCGGCGCGTTCAATTCGGTGAGAAAAAAAGTGCGAAAACCGCAGCCATAAAATTTGGCCGCAACCCCGTAACCACTTGACTCCGATAACTGTTCGTAAATTCTTTGCTTGAACTGGCTTTGAATTCCTGGATTCTTCCCTGGTGGGCGTTGAAAATTTTGGAATTTCTAGTTTTCTCGGAGAGACGGCGGGAGTTCCGGCGAAGAATGAAAATTGCTTCGTGGTTTAACCGAGTTTAACTTCTGAAGCTAAAGCTCTCCGGGCTTTTCTAGGTAAGCAATTTATAGAACTGTTATTTCAGATTTAAACTGTTATTCTCTTCTCGTTTTGTTTCTTTCTTCTCTTTCTTTATTATACACGTGTCGATTCTAATACGATAAAAAATGTGTGTATTTCGATTATTTATTGCTAGCACAATCACTGTGATTGCTTTTCTAAATATATTTATCAAAGGTGAAGAAAAGGAATCTGTGCATGTAAAAAGAGGGAGAGAAAGAGAAAAGAAAAATAAACGTGATTTTTATGTAATAATCGAAATATTAAACGAAAGAAGATCGTTTAATATTATTATACCCATGATGTATGGAAATACATCTGTATTCGTTATCGAA
This sequence comes from Apis cerana, assembly GCF_029169275.1. Classification (NCBI taxonomy): domain Eukaryota; kingdom Metazoa; phylum Arthropoda; class Insecta; order Hymenoptera; family Apidae; genus Apis; species Apis cerana. Next base: position 9,949,761 of record NC_083862.1, on the reverse strand, counting down.
TGATAATAAAAATTCAATAGAAAAAAAAAAAAAAAAAAGAAATTAAATTCTACTAGTTAAGTTCTGAAAAATTTCTCAATTAATCTAAACGAAAGAAAATGCTTGCTAATATATAAATCCTGTCCGATAAACCGTAGCAAATTTCCATTATCTACGCCATTAACATATTACATCAATCGAACGTGACATCGATGCGAACGCAAAGAGACATAATCGGTAATCAGGCATTCAGGAAGGTTGATTCACCATTCATTATCGTGCCAATTCATCGCTATCTTATCGCGTGAAATAGCATCATTAATACCTTTCAATTATCCCTCCTCCTATTCCTGTCTCCCCTCTTTCGCAAAATTATTTATCCCTCGTTCACTTGTTTCTCCTTAACGCTTATATCTCTGGTAATCTTTCCAAAATCCAATTCCAAAAGTGGAAAAGTCGATCACTCGTTGAATATTCATGAATTTGAAACATTTGAAAGTAAAACTAGAGGCGTATTTTTTTAAATACGATGCATCGAAAATTACTTAACACACAGTATTCATTAAGAAACGTATAACTCTCTTAAAAATTCTAAAAAAAATCACCAACCCAATTATTCCTATTTAATTCTTGAAAATTACTCTCGAGAATGATGTTTGAAATTAATTTTTAATGTTTCATTTTTTTTTTTTTTTTTTGATCCAGAAAGAGAGAAATGCTATCATAGGAATCCTTATCATAGGAAGTTCGAAACGTTCGTTTCTTTTTCTCATTTCCGCTCTGGGAGAGAAGGAAGAAGATTTTTTCGAGAAAAGTTTACAGAACGAGTCGGGGAGGTCGTGTTAAGTTGGCGAGAGAGATTTCTTTCACGAGGAGAAAAACTTTTTCCCTTCGATCTCTGTTCTTGCTGAATCTTGTACTTTTTTTTCTCTCCTCCCACTCCTTTTTTTTTTCTTCTTTTTCCACGAAGCAATCGAAGACGAGCAGACAGATTAGCTAACAGGTGTTCCAGGTAGAGTCGGGTCGATTATACGCTTCGCCATGGAATATCGGGATTCCAAACTACTAATAAATCTTCCCTGTTGCTCGTACAAAGGAGATTCGGGATAATAACAAGCAGTTCAAATCTCGCTTGCTTTGAGATGAAACGAGAGACAAAGAGGAAAATGGAAGATCAAAATTTATCGACCTTTCCATTTCCCATCTTTTTCCCCCTTTGTTTTAGCGCGTGTGTGATTGTGGAGTGGAATTTTATTCGAATTTTTTTGGTAATTTCGTTTTTACAGAAAGTTTTTACAGATTCCATTGTGATTTTTTTCCAATTCTTAATTTAGTATTAAATTAACGAACTAATGCAATATTTCATTCATTAAAAAAGTAATAACGATTCGTCTTCGGAATTTCGTTTTTTCTTCTTTGCAAATTTTGATTTCGATTTCGATCGATCTTTCTTGATTTGACGTTCGATTTATTATTATTATTATTATTATTTCTTTTCTATAAAATTTACTTTCGATTTAATCCAGGTGTTTTATAAATTTAGATTTAACGATCGTTAAATGTTGAAAGTGACGAACGCAGGGAGCACTGTAATCGTTGTTGGAAATTAATCTCCTTGAACGTTTGAGCTCAATCATGACATGCCTCTATGGTCACAAGCCGCACAGTTAGGGTAGGTCGGGCTTCGGATTATATTTAGAATAGTCATGTCGTGTCTTGACAGTCTATAGTAATACGTCCAATTCGAACCGTTTAGCAGATTTACACGATGACCATGATCTAGACGTGGATAGAAGTCATCGAGTAAAATTGCACGAATTACTTTAGTATAGCCTTCAAGTAAAAGCAATTAACCTATCTCTTGACTTTTGTCCTATTTTAAATTCGATATCAATCTGCTATCAATCGTTGCCTGACAAATATTCAAATTTAGCGGGTACGTAACGTTAAAATTTTTAAATAAAATATTTTTATTTCTATTTTTATAAATTTTACAAACGGAAAACGAAAGTGAAAAGAAACTTTCAAAAATTTCTCCTTTTCTCGATAAATTTTCCGAGACTCGAAACGAACTATTTCGCTTTATTTTTAATATTTTAAATTTTTCCTTTAATCTTACGAACGGAAGGGCAAGAGAACCTGAAGAAAACGAAAGTGAGAGTGGAGGTTCGATTCAGAAAGGAATCCAAGTGGCGCTAGAAAATTATTCCCGTTAGACGACATCCGTCACACTGGCCACGCCACACTAACTGTTTATTCAAGGCCCGTAGTTAGGGCAGGTTAGGCTTGGACTGCGCCCAGTTTGCGTCAATTTAGATTCAACCTTCCGTCGTGGATTATTAATGCCGCTTTAATTTAACCAAATTTCATTCGGAGGAAAAAGATCAAGTTCTTCGTTTAAGTCATCTTTTTCTCGTATTATTCAAAATGTTATTATTAAATCGTCGGAAGAAGAAGGAAAAAATAAACAAATAAATTTGTCACAAACGATGACACACTTTGGTATAAGAAACAAAGGAGAGTAAGAGGAGCAAGGCCAAATTGAAACGAATTGCAAAAGGCGATCAATTACAAGGAGGAATAATAATTTAACTCGCGATAATTTAAGAAGGATGAACGAGGGGATGTATTAATAAATTCTGAAAAAATAAACGTGAACTTTGATATTCAAATAACTTATCGCCGACCACCTGTGTGTATCCCAATTGATAACGAATTCCTGATATCATCTTCCACTTTTATTTTCAAATCGAATCACCTTTGTCAAACCAAATAGAGGAAAACTCGATTATTATCGTATCAACGTTGATTAACCATCGTCAAAATACGAATCTCTAATTACATAATCCCATGGAACGTGTCATAGCCTCGTAGACAAAATCATTCGAAATTCAACGATACGCTCCATGTTAGATAATAGAAGTAGAAACAATGGAGTAACGAACTACAATTGAGGCAGGTTAGTCCCGACTTAGGTGGGAGTTGGATTAGGGAAGTTCCGTTAGGTATATAATAGTATATAGGTATTCCATTCACCTGTGATCCAACTTCTACTTTCCGTAGGCCACGTGTTCGGTGGAAGTGTGAACACATAGACACCACGTGTGTACGTGTGTCTGTCACAGGGGTTAAACAGCTTTCACTTACCGAGTGTTAGTGAGTCAACGTTATATTCTCTGATTGTGTATCACACGGATCAGGAGCGTATGATTGGGCACAACGGTTAGGCGTCATTCGATAAATTTTTTTCACTGGAATTAGCGATTGTTTGGAGAATGACTTTTATCGGACGTCTCGCGCTTAAAGTGTTCTTGTGCTCGATCATGAATGCCTAATTCCTCGCAGCGTTGTTTGTCGTAGAATTTCATGTTGGTTTCATATTTGGCGCGAGGTTGAAACGGGTAAAATAGGACCGACGATTTCATGGTGGTCCTTGACTACAAATTTACTTTTGTTCTCTCAGCGGGTTATAGCGTGTGACTTTACGACGCCGTCTCTTCGTCATCGTGCACGCGTGTACGCATAATAAAGGCTAGGCCAAGCCTCTTCGTACTACCGATAAAAATCCTTGATCCTAATGACGGGTCAACCGTGCCAATTGGTCGTAGGAACGAGCCGATTGCTTTGAGGATACACCATCGTGGCTTAATATCGCGTCTGATAAGTTTGTTTTGTTCTCCATAGAAAATCACTGTTTTCTTCCCTTTTCAGGAAATGAAATTCGTATTCGACTTAATGGCCCGTTAACGAGACACTTTTGGATCGATAAAGAAAATGGAATCGAGTCGTATCTCCTCGAACACGTGCTATTTCAAATGTTGGACATGATTTTAATTTGAATATTTAAACAGATTTTCTCGTTTCGAATAATGTATGCATGTATGCATGATTGCAATCTTGAGAAATAATAAAAATATCTTTTCAAAAGGTGAGCAGTACGTGGAATAAATATATCAATATTTAATATATTTACGTCCACGATTATCCGAATGACAGTCGTTTAAATACTTGGAGGGGAATCATGACAGAACGAATAACACGGCAAGAAATCGCAAATTACCTGGTACGATAATATTTTCATTGAAAAATAAATAGCGAAATATTAAATACGTATTTTACGTGTAATGGTATTTTACGATCGTTATACGTGTATTAAAATTAAAATTGCAATGTATTTATACGCAAATATGTAATATTAGTCGCGATATAAATTGGAAATATGGAAAAATTGCGATGAAAATAAATCGTGGGGCGCCGCCGCGCGACGCTACGCGAATGTCAATCAGCGGCGTACCGCGCAGGCGCCGCGAAGCCGCGGCACGCCACGCCGCGACGAACTCACTCGCGCACCGCATCGCACGCCACACACAACACATCAACTAATAACGTTGCAACAAGCTTCGATTTGCAGTTACCGCGAGAACCACGCGGTCGCCATTGGAAAGCAACAGATCGTATCGTCGTGGTGTTCGTGTGTTGTGCGCGCGAAAAGAAAGTGTGTCGTTCGTAGAAAGAGGAAGCGTAATTGTTATACGCAGTAAGAGAAGACTGATTTCGATCAAAACAAATTCGCGAGTTTTTGCGCCGGTGTCTCGTGCCGGTATTGCGTGGTTAGTCTCGAGAGAGATAGAAACGGAGTGAAGTTGTCAATAAGAGGATTCGAGTAGATAGCGTCGTTGGCGGTTTGCGATTCGAGTTTTTACGGTTGCATGGAGAGTCGTGTTATGTCAGCCTCAAGCTTGTTTACACGTGAGATTGTCGGTAGGACTATTGGAGTAAAATTGTCATTGACAATCGTTTGAGAAGAACAAGAAGGTTAAGTAAAGAAGTAAAAGAGCGGGAAAACAGAAGACAGTGTAATAATCGCGGCAGACTCGTGACGAGAAATGACCGTGCAAGAATTCAAGCCTCGTGGCAGCAGTGCCGAGGAACAACAACCGTCCGGTGATATTTTGTCACCGTCTAGTGAACCTCTGGACAACGACAAGGAACAATCGGCCCAGGTCTGTTATCGCGGTGCACCACAGGATAGCGAGAATCTGTTGGGACGAGTTTTAGCCGGTGAGTAACCTTTGATTCGTTCCGCTACGTGTTCCGTCCTTTCGAAAAAACTTCATAGGCTTTGTCGAACGAAAGGGAGAGTATATTTTTTCCCGCTCGTTGGCGACCGTTCGATTTCGAATCGATTTATAGGATTGCGCGTGTATATTGCGTATAATGTATCTATCGTACCATAATAGACTCGTAAAAACATTCTTAACCTAGCGTAGATCACGATTCAGGTAGGAAGGAATAGAGAAAGAGGCGGTTTCACTTTCCAGCGGGGTTGGAATGTAGGTCGCGGGGCCCGGGACGAGGCTAGTTCGTTGCCCTCGGTCGGCGGCCTTCCACTCGGCGCTCCGGCAATTTTTCTCCCTCTCTGTCTCTCATTTTCGTTGTCTCTCTCCCACTCGTGCCTCGATCTTCCCTCTCTTCTTTTTACTCGTGGTTCTAGCCTAGATAGTGAGCCTCTCTAGTGGGGCTCCCACCCTAGAGTGTTCAGTGCCCTCCCTCCGATACACACATACACGCACCATTCCCTCTCTCTGTCCCGTTCGAGCGCTTCCATGTATCCTCTCCTTCTCGCGGCCGTTTCGTCTCTCTCTGTTTGGCCTGAACTCGTCGTGAACTCGGCACGTTGTACAGAGAGGCATAGCGCGAGTCTCGGTCTCTTTCTCTCACGGCGGTCCATAGAACAGGAAAGTAGGTCGGTGGGGCCTTGGCGCGAGGCTAGTTCGTTCACCCTGCCTGGCCCGTAACTGGGGCAAGATGAAATTAACCGAGCGGCCTGCCACTTCGCCCCACCGCCTCCTCTCGCCTTCTCCTACCTCCGTTCGGCAAGTAGAGTGAACTCCGCGACTCGTGTGGCCAATCGCCGGCGGGCCGGTTCAACAAACTCGAACTGGGTCTCCCTACCGACCCGCTCGCATCTCTCTCGCTCGCACTCTTTCTTTCTCTTCCCTACTCTCGCCCCTTCCCTTTCCCACCAACGTAGTTTAGCTACTCGACCAACCTCCCCACCCACGGCTATCATCGAAGGTCACCAACACACTCGGCCTGCCCGTTCGCCCTCTTGTTCTGCTCGCGTAAAAGAGACCGATGTACTTCTCATATACAGTTACACACCACGATCCGTTCATAAGCGTTCGCCCACCTTTTCTCCTTCTCCTCCTTCCCTCCCTCTTTTTCTATTTTAGATCTTTGTATCTTTTTTTGTTTGTTTTCTCCTTCTTTTTTTATCGTTTTCAATTTAATTCGAACTCCAATAGAATCGAGTTGTTTAGGCCACTACAATGAGGATGTTATTAAAATTCATCTACGATGTCGTCATAATTAATGCATTAACGTACATAAAAAGGACGAAGGTCGATGCTTATTTAACTAATTAATCCATTTTTCATCTACTTCCTTAATAAGTAACTCGAGTTCGAGGACAGGTATTAGATATTCTCCATAGATATCTAATAGACTAATAGACACGTGTAACTCTTTGCTATTTCATTTACACTCACCGGATCGAACGAATTTTCCGTCCCATCAATATAATCGTCTCACTAACTTTACTCGAACTAACTTATTCCCCCGAGATCCGTGCAATTTCATCCTATACCCATTCTTGAACGTAATGTAGTTCACGTATACCTTTCTCACGAAGAATTGCGTGAACGCGCGGTTTACGCGGGAGAGAAAGAGAAAAAGAACGGTGACAACCGCGTACGTGAAGCACACGTAAGCACGTTACACGCACAACACACGCACACAAGTACGTTCAACCGGCTGAGAAGTCTCCTCGTAGGCCCCGTTACGTAACCTCACGATACTGAATTACGTATGGGCTACCTACTCACCAGCTTGTCCCTCCCTCTCTCTCTCTCTCTCTCTCTCTTCCTCCCTCTGCCCTCTGTCTCTCTTTTCCTCGCCTCTCTTTTTCTCTCCCGATTTCTTTCGCACGGGATCTCGGCTCTGAATCTTGACTGCACCGCGGAGAAAGTAAAGTAAGTGCATTAGCCGAGCTGCTGGACCGTGATCACTCTCGCCATGGCGGCCATATTGGAATGCTTTCACCGTTTCTCCGTTCCTCGTTTGTCGTTGCATCCGCCGTTCGGAGCACTGACCTGCCTCAACGAGCGTAACTACGAGGTGGGTCGAGTAACGCGGCTCCTCTCTCGTTTCGCCTCTCGATCGAGCTGTTCCGCTCCGTGCTCCATCCCGAATTTCCGTGAAGGATCCCGTGAGCGATAAAACTCATTTGCATAGTGTCCGAGCGTGGCGCGACCCGGTTCGCGCTAAGAATGCGGGTCGGTTCAAGCCGCGAAGCAACGACTCGCGTAATTTTAGCAACGGGTCGGGTGACGCAACTTACTTCCTCTGGATTCTTTGATAATCCAATTAGAAAGGGTTGTTGTCCCCTTTGTCGATAGGAGGATTTTAATGGATGATAAAAATTTCAATAGAGAAAATTAAAATGGACATAATGGATATTTTTATACGTTGGTTCTTGAATATATTCCAATATATCCGAGTGAAAGCAATGAACAAAACTTTTCAAATCTATTTTTCCAATCAATTTGATCGACCCAGTTGTATCGAAATGTCCGTTATACCGCGTAATCCTCTATCGCGATATTACCTAAATCGAGCTTCTTATCTCGTCGAGCGGGCTCCAATAAACGCTCCACATAGGAAGAAAGAGGTCCATCCATCGATCATCGATTTAACGATTCAGGGTTATCGAATGAAATCGGGATCGAAAGCGCGAAGATGTCTGTTCGAACGCGAAGGAGGGACACCCCCGACATCCGCGCGGGGGCATTTTTTAATTGCGCCCGTGCTGACGACTGGCTAACCTCAAAAGCAAGACACACGGGCAATGGCCTGGCCTCCTCCTGGTCCCCAGTGACCTCGATTGATGCGCTGTGTCCTCTCCCAGTCCACGATTACCCCTCTTCCCCACCCCCATCATCTGCCTCCACCGACCCCCTTTCCCGCTCGGTGGCTAGAGGAACGTTGACTCGACATCGCCCAATCAGGGGCCGGTTCGTCGACTCTCTGAGCTGCTCTCGGGGTCGTTCTAATCTCGCAACGTCCCTACGCCACAAGCCGAACCGACGAGAAGCCCGATAAGAGTACGGATCCACCGCTTCTCTCTCTCTCTCTCTCTCTCTTCCCCTAATCTCACTCGCGGCTTCTCTTCCCTTCCCTTCTCTTCTCTTTTTTCTTCGTCTCTTTTATTTCACTTGGCTCCTTCCCTTCTGGTTCACGCTGCGTGCGGACCACACGCTATCTTCGTCCGCTCGAGCATCGTCATCCGTCTCGTTCTCCCGCGTGCGCCATCAAGGTGAACAACCTCGAACCGTGTCGGGGCTCTTATCGCGCCGCGAGCTTCTCGACTCTTATCGAGGGGCGAGCTTCTTCGAACTAAGTTCGCTGAACCGATCGCGAAAATCGTGTCTGTTTCAAGGAGATCGGATGGAGAAGAGACGGGATGGAAGAGTTTTGAAATCGGAAAGAAATCGTTCGTTGAAGAACTCTAGACTGGCCTTATCTTTCGATGTAATATAGATGCGGTATTTTAATATGTGTACGATCGTGTTCTATCTTCTTTTTCTCTTTTAATTTAGATAAATATTTTTTGCTAAGTAGAACAGATCGAAGAATAGAGAGAATTATTTATCTCTTGTGGATCAATTAGGGGATTCCCTTCCTTCGTATCGCGAAACGAAACTCTTTTCTATTCCTTGAACGCGTACGTTCGATAAAATATAAAGGAGAATTCCATTGCATTGGTTCGAGGGAAAATATCAAGGATCGAAGATCTCGATTCCGCTGTTTGACAGATTTTTTTTTTTTTTTTGAGCAATTATTATCGACGTTTTATCACAGCAGATTCTCCCACGGGTGTTCAAACACCGACGAATCTAATCCTAATCATCTAACTTCCCACCACTTGGAAACAATACGCATCAACCTTCAATACGCGGACGAAATCAGCAATACCCGCCGATGTTCTCGCAACACAGATCTCCGCTATTCCGTTCTAATTCGCGGGTTTCGAAAATTCCGGCGGCTTGCAACAGAGCCGCCGCCGCTTGTGCGTCCTTCGCCCGTTTCCACTCGCTGGAAACTTTCCACCTCGAAAGGACACCACCCGAGATGCATAATTTCGTTTCGCAGCCGCTATTTCCAGCTCAGTGATTCGCGCTTTCACCTCTCTGTTCCAATAGCGACAGAAATGTAACGCGCGTCGCTATTGGGAAAAAAAAAAAAAAAAAAATAGAAAATCTAATCTCACGGAGTATTGTGTCTGGATTTTTTCTTGTTTCACCTGAACCGTGAGCGCCACGATCGGAGTCACGGTTCACCGAGAGGAAAGTAAGAGTGGTCCGAGCAGGAAGTCGAGGCGCTCGGCGAAGGCGGTTCGTCCGGATGCCGATGAAAGGGAAGTCGTGCTCTCGCACCGATTTCTCCCTTTCCAGCGGACTTTATCCCGTTTCGAGAAGGAGAATTCGTGCGTCGACTTTCTCTTCGATCTAGATCGATATTTCTCAACGGTTGTGTCGAGAGATATATCGAAAGGGATAATTCGAATGTTTTTCAGAATTATATCTTTTCTTCTTTTTTCTTTCTTTTAAAGGGAATTTTGGTCGATTCTCGTAGGAAGAGAAAAAAGTTTTACAGGATGGAGTTCATTATTTTGAACGAAGAAGATTACTATTCGGCAGAATACCGGTGATCGATCGAAATTTTAAAGTTGGCAGGAGGAGAGTAGAGGAGATCAAAGTCAAAATGGGAGATTTTATCGTTAGGACGATTAATATGCTCGTGACGTTGGAGATATTTCTAGGTAAAATTAGAGGGAAGAGAGTGGAGATACACAGAAGAAGAGGGTGGGGGGAGGTTCTGAGGATCTATTAGAATAGTTAGAGCGGTGCAAGAGCTGGAACCTAAAATTGGAACGGATAGAGTGTCGTTGCATGAATCATTGGGGGTCATAAACGGGTAAAATAATTTTCGTAACGTTCCACCGTTCCGCTTGTAAAACAACAAATATAACCCTTAAACGTGATTCCATCTCTCTCGATCTCAAATTTCGATATCTAAAGAAATGGAAGAAAGGGAGGAAAATATGAGTCAAATATGAGAGATATCTAAAGATCTTCGAAAATACTGCCGTGCCGAGGAATCCAGGCAAAAAATCAATCCCAAGTTTCCCCCCTCCCATCCCTAGATTCCTCCCGAGAAAGCCGGGAGGAATATCGAATCGGGAGAAAAAGAAAACGGATTCGTTTCACGGGAATTCGAACAAGCTTCACGATCGTTCGCACAGTCAACCCCCGGAAACTCGGTTGAGGATACGGGCGATAGGATGGTGGGCAGTGTGGGGTGGGAGGACAGAGGGTAGCAGCCCCGAGGGCAACGACCTCTGACCCACCAGCCAGCCCTGGTATTGCTACCCCTTCCCCTGGACGGCTGCTAAGTATAGCATTTCCACCAACCTGTCGCCCCTTGCGCTACAGATATTATATCTATACCACCTCTCTCTCTCCCTCTCTCTTTCTCTCGAAAGCACGGTAATTTTGTCCCGTTACCGCTTTATCGCTGCAGCTGTACACTTTGGTGATGTTTAGCTGACTATTGCCGTTGTTCCCTTCGCCTTAAGCGTTTCCAGCGAGGCTCCAGATGCGCTCTAGATTTCGTCCGATCTAAAGTGAATTGCGACGGAATTGGATGGGATCGCACATTTAAAGAATGATCGCGAAACGTAATAAAACGATTGAATTTCCCCCCCGTTGTGAAAAAGTTTCCATTTACCTCGTACATTTTTCATTGTTACTATTTACAAATTTATAGGAACCAAAATGTCTCATGTATATATATAATTAATTGTATATAATTATCCTCATCGCCTCTTCGAAAATACTCCCCCTTCTCGGAATCTCGTTCCCACGAGAAAAAGGAGAAAGAAGAAATATACACACGTATATCCCCGCTAGGAGCCACTCTTCTCACCAATTATCGTAATTCACCCTCCTCGTATACACCCCCCGCGTATCGGCGCGATTTTTTTTTCGCGTTTATTGGCGGGGATTCGAGGCGGGAAAAAGCGTCCCTCCCTGCCTCTCGGTGCATATCTCGCCACGTGGTGGGGGCGCACAGGGTGGAACGGCCTCAATAACGTAAATTATCCCGCCAAACGCGTAGGCGGACCGTATATATCCGTGTCGAGTGGCCCCCGCGAAAATAGAAGAGAGCCGTGGACCGTCCGAGTGAGGCGGCGAGGACGGGCTCGAGGGTGGGGGGAAAGGAGCGAGGTGGTGGGGAGGAGGGATGGCGCGGTGGGGGCGAGAGAAAGAGAGATCCGCTGGCCTAGTTAGGGTGAGTGCCACCCTCCTCGCCGGTCAACGACCCCGCGACCTCGACGCTCGCAATCCGACCGACTCCTTGGCCACCCTCCCCCCTCCCTACTGCTCCCACCAGTGCACGAACCGCCAACGACGAGCGTCACTTTCCGCGCGCATTTTCTTCGGCCTGATTAGGCCACTGGGAACACGTTTCCTACCTCGATAATTTAACCTTTTCTGAAGTCACCGAGCTCCTCTCGGCCGCGGGGATGTGTGCAGGAGGGGGAAGGAGGAGGGAGAATTCTTGAGAACTTTTTCCTTCTTGGATTTTTCCCCCTCTCTCTCTCTCTCTTTTTCTTCCTCTTCTTTTATTTCTTCTTTTCGCCCCATTGTTGCTTTCGAGGAGATTGTTCGGGGGAAGGGGGTAGCTAACATTTTTAACGGGATTTATGTATCGTGGAAAACTGCAGTTTCTTTTAGACGGGAGAGGGTTGACGCGATCTTTCCTTTTATTGAATTTTGCGGGTGTGTATATGTGTGTGTGTTTTAGAAAGAGAATTCTTAGGATTTTCTCCTTCTCTTTCCCTTCTGCTATAGTTTGCGCTATGCATTTATGCTATTTTACTTGTGCTTAAGAAATTCGTGAAGATATTTTTCGATCGATTTTTATCCGTTTAATTCGAAATGTAAACTGTTTGAATTCCTTTTATATTCTTCACATCGTTGCAAATGAATTTCTAATAGCTTTCATTTTTTCTGCAACTTGTTTCCCTGCAAAACACGCCTTGCGAAATATGCCTCGCACGTGCGATAAATTTTCGGAAACGAACGATTCGAATTCCGTATGTATCTAGAAATCAGATTCTCGAACGTGGCAAAAATTCGAGAAGGAAGGAGAGGAAAGCGCGTTACCTCCAAAGATATTCTCACTGGTGATCCAGTGTCACCAACAATTTGCCTCGATTTTTCTCTTTTCACTTAACCAACTCTTCGACTCGAGTTTTGTTCGTTAAAAAAGTGGGAAAAGAGAACTAACTTAAAGGAAAGAGTAAACGAAGAAGGAAAAAGAAAGAAAGGAAGGAAGGTTTTCCGGTGACTTTGAAATTGGAAGCTGTAAGGTAAGCCAGTGATAAAAAAGTGAAACATTTTATTGCTTTCTACGCTCGTTGTCTTTTCCTTAATCCCCTTCTCGTGTCCTTACGGTTTTAAAATGGAGGAGGATTGGAAAAAAAGAAGGGTACGTGACCTCTAATTCTTTGGATGTTTTTACGATGCGGAAGACGTTTACGAAAGGGTAAGAGAAATTGACTTTGCGACTTTCTGAAAGACTTTTTGAACTCCGTTAGCATCTCCCCTTTTTTTACTGACCGATATTACGCACGACGAACCCTTCTTTTTTAGGGTTACAGTTAGAGTCTCGCGGGGGATACAGTCGTTTTGGATTTTTTTACCGTTAAAGGATTCGCAGAGACAACCCTTCCGATCGTAAATCATTGATTTTCTCGTTTCGGACGATGAGGGGAACGTGGAGGTATTGTGCCGCGAATTCGTTTCCTCGGGATTCAGTGTCTTTTTTATTGTTCTATGAATTTTTTATCGCTGGCATCTCGTAAAAAAGACGGAGAGCAACACGTAAACAACGATAATAAAAAAGGTTCGTGAGTCGGAGAATTCTGTGAAAATTTCTGTTGTCAGGTGTTGTCGGTTCGAATGAAATTAGATGTTAAGCGTGATTTATTGTTTAGCTTCTGTTATAAAACTTTTTAGGGATGCATTGCTAAAGAAAAAAAGGAGGGTATTCGAAGGGAACATTGTTTCAAATGCAATAATATTACATTACCTACGATATTCATTTCTATTTTTAAAATGAAGAAGCTAAAAAAAAAAAATAAATAAAAATTTCTCTTCGAATACAAATTAGAAAGTCCTGCGCATTTCATCTTCCAACGAAGAAGAATTTTTTCACTAATTTCCGATAATCGAAATGCTAGTAACATGTAAAAAATTCGAGCTTCGATTAAAGAAAGCAGATGTTTGCATATCCGTACACGTAAGATGTAAAAAAAAGAAAAAAAAGAGGAATAAATCAAGGAGCGATCGAACGATTTCTCCAAGAGGATTATACAAAGATCCATTGCCTGCAACGTGAACTGTCCCCGTTCCCCATTCACGTGGTTGATGAAACGCTTGTGGCGAACGAACGATAATGTTAAACGGCTCGTGATCGTGGTCTGATAACGGAATATCGGGGTGAACGAACCGCGGGAGAGTATAAGAGGACGTCCTTGGACACCTCCGCTATAATTAATAACAATCTCGCGATCGGTGCAACTGCGAAACGCGCGCCGCGTTTGCGCAATGGATCGCGACAGTTCGCGCGCCAATTAGAAAAAACTCACGCGCATGCGCGTTCAACGATCGCTCGCCACGCGAACTATCGTGGAAAGTGTGCGAAACGGTACGACTTTCACATTCGTCGAGGCCATTAATTTACTTTCTACGAGGCAATTGCACCAGGAATCGAACAGGCTTTCCTTCCAACGATCGAGAAACATCCGTAAGGCATTCACGTTCGTTCCTCGGTGAAACAGTTTTCACGTGGGTGAGATACGTGTTTTTTGAAATCTCGAATTCGAAAAAGAAAAAAAAGTATTGGAAAATATTTTTAAACGTTTGAGTATTTTTTACTGTAGAAAAAAGTTATTTTAAAAAACATATTTTGGTTAGAGGAGGAGTTTTTTTAAATAATTCGAAATTATTTAATTTTCGAGCGTACGAACTTATAAATACACGAGCGTTTCGACTTTCAAAACATCGTATTAAGGAGAGGTCTCGGCGTTTGTATATAAATAAAGGAAACGGGCGAAGCGGCGTACAAAGCGATTATACTCGCTCGATAAGCCATTTGCCGTTCGGATTCCGGCTTCGAAGGACGCGGTCGTCGATCCGCGACGAACTCGTCGCGTTCAATCGAGAAATCGCCGATCGCCGTTTCGCGATTTTTTTCCCCCGCGGCTCCCATTGCATCTCGTTTCATTCTGCCGCTTGCATATTGCACAATATGCAAATGCGACCGCTGCAACCTAACGGTTAATCACCGATGTGACTAACGTGTTGTAAATTGCTAACGAGACACCTTGCGCGATCGTTTCATTTTTTTCTTTTTGTCCACCTCTTTCCTTTTACACCATCTTTGTTCCTCTATTACTTTATATGTACGTATAAAGATATATATATTTATATTTCTCTCTCTCTCTCTCGTTCGTTTCTGTATTATATCTGTTTTTATCGTAATTATCGTTGTCACCGTTTCGAATCGAAATCGTCGTCTTTAATTAAAGAGCCGATAAAAAAAATCGATTATTTTCCCCTTCACCGGCTAGTTTTTACGCGTTACTCGATCGGGGAATAAAAAAAAAAAACTTGGAGCTCGTGTGCGTGATTTATGTATTATATGCTGTTCTTGTAAGGTTGTTCCTTTCGATTACTTCTTTCTGCGGTTTTCGAGTTGCGGTTATTCGTAATTATTCGCTTGTGGACAGAATTTTTGTTTATTGGAATACAATTTATATACTTTTTCGATTTTAGATCTTCCTTTTTTCAAAATCACTCGATTGCCTTTTGAAAATTAGATTCGTCATTTTTGTCCCGTTTCAATTTCGGTTTACTCGAAACGGATAGATTTCATCACGATTATTCAACCTGAAAGTTTTTTATTTATTAGTTTATTTGATCCACGTTATTTCATTTCCTTTCTTTTCCTCTTTTAATTTCTGTCGCGTTCCCCCCTCCCGCCGGATTATACCAGATGAACTAATTGGGTTTGGTGAACTTTCAATCGGGATTAGAATTTATTTTGAGCCGTCGATTCGCCAATTTAGCCCGCGTCTCCGTTTATTTCCGAATCGAACGGAGGGTCGAAAAGAAATCTGACTCACTCCAAGTTGATTCGAATCATTCCTTCTCTCGAAATAAACCTCACTTTTTATCCGGTGCCAAAGGACCAACAGCCATCCTTGTCGTCCCACAAGTGCCATTCGACTAATTTGCTTTCCTCCACGCGCATGCACGTGCTTGACTTTGCTTCCTCTTATCTTCGAAAATCGCAAGATACACGCGTTAGGTGTAAAACAAGATCGTTTCAAAAATTGTCTTCTTAATCGTGCAAATATTTCTTTTTTTTGCGAAATATAATTTTAACTCCTGTAGATTTTATTATTATTATTATTATTATTACTAATTCTAATAAAATATAAAAAAAGATACTGATAAGTTCGTATCGATTAATCGACGCGATTTAATCATCATTCACAGAATGTTGGCCGAGAAAGGAGAAGCTCCTCGAGTCGAGTTCACTATCCTGTTACCCTGTTCTCCCGTGGTCACCGTGATACCGCCGTGTCAAGCTTCGATCAAGGGGATCGGAAATAACGCCGCGATAAAAGTAACGGAGGAAATCGGCTTATATTAAATTTCCCAAGGTTTATCCAAGACAGATATCTTGGGGTGTAATAAAGGTGGCGGGGGCTGCTGTTTCCCCCGGTTCGATCCTAGAAATCCCCGGGGTCGCCGGTATATCGGGTCGCGAGGCCAACGAACTCGCCAACGATCCCTAACCCGGTCAACCGCGACACAGATCCACGTAGCAACCCCCTCCAACCCTCCTCCTCCTCCTCCACCTCCTCCTCGTTCCCTGTTTATGCGTTACCGTAACATCGATTTCGCCGAATTAGAGCACACGCGTGAACACGGCGATAATTGGGAAATTGCCTCCATCTTCTCCAATTCTTTCCTTTTTTCTCTCCTCCCCGTTTAACTCTCGCATAACGATCGACATAGATAATAATTTTGAGAGGGTTGATTCGAGGTTATAAGCGAAGGAATTTTTCTTCGTTAGGGGGAGATTGGATTTGAGAAGGAGAATTTTTTTTTTTATAATGTTTCGATAAAATTTATGATGCATAGAAAGGAGGGGGAGGGTATTGAAAAATGGTGCTCGAAGGATCGAACGTGGATATTCGTATTTTTGTGCCAATATTCAAATATTTGTGAATTTTCTTCTTCCCGGATTCGAGCTTCTTCGAATTTCAAGTCCTCGTATCGCATCGCAGTTGATCGCAGTTGATCTTTGGATGGGTTGAAAGTGAGCCAGTGTTACGTATTTATTCTAATTTCAATTGAAGGTTGATTGATATAGATATCGAAAAAAAAAAAGGGCAGTTTCTCTTCTTCTTCTTTTTTTCTTCCTCCCCCTATTCTATGATTGCAACGAGGGGATTGTTTCTTCCTTCTTCGAGAAAAGAAAATAACATCTCGTTTCAATTTTTCCTGTATTGCATCGTAGTAAAAAAGGAGAGGAAAGTGTAATAGTGTATTATTAGAATAACAGGAATCGTGCAACAGGCGAGTCAGAAAGTTGACTTGATATCCTCTAAACGGGATTTGAAGTATCATTCCCCTATTGGCAATATTCCACGGGATGAACGATAAATTAATTTCTCGTCAAACTTTCAAAAATCGTCCGCTTGAAAAGAAAGAAAGAAAGAATTAATCGCTCGATTGTTAAATTCGATCCTCATCTATGTAACTTCGATCCATTTTATGCCGTTCACGTTTGTATAGCGAAAATTTGTTCATTCCAGGGAGGGAGGAGGTGAAAAGAAAAACCACCATTCTCCGCGAAAAAAAATTCACTTCCATCTCTATCGCCCATTCATTCCCAGAAACGGAACGTCCCCTCCCTACGGTCGTCAACTCGCTCATTACCATACAGATTGGACCGTGGTGGCCACGCACGGTTTCTTGCCGGCTGGTTAGCTGCCCGGTTAAACGGATTAACATTCAGCCGAGCCGAGTTCAGAAGCACAAGTTTTCACTTTGCACAATCGGGCCACACGCGTGCATTCGGTCAGGCCGCGACAATCTCATCGGCTTATTATGCAATTATTTCATTAACGAGCCCGAGCCGGGGGAGGGGAGGGGGAGCTAAGCCGAGAAATAAGAGGATTTGGAGGAGAAAACGAAAGGAAAATCGAAGGGAGAGGGGGGAAAAGAGCAGGAGCGAATATTTATCCGGCGATCGATCTGCTCGAGCGTGTAACTCGCACACCCTCGATTCGTGCACTCGTTTCGTGCCTTCCGTAACGTCCCCTTGCGTAACGCGCCCGCGATTGCGTGCTGCACCGGCTTGCACACGATGCACTGGTTAAATGGCAGCAAGGAATTCAATTCTCCTTTCGAGCTTCGAAATATCGTGTATACGACTCTCCAATGGAATTTCGATGGAGTCGAATTTCGAGGGGGAAGCTTTGAAAGTGAAAGCGATCTGTTTTGCGATCTTTCGAATTTTTTCTTTTTTTTTAAATACCTAATCGGTTTTTAAATGTTCGTGTCTTCTAATAATTATAATTTCGAAACATTGTATATTGTAGGATTTTTCAATTTTGGAATTTCGAAATTTTGAAAGTGAAAAGGATTCTCAGTTTATGGAAATTTTTGTCGGATTTCGTTGAATCTTTTTTTAAATCTTCCTCGCTTTCTGAGATTTTTTTCGAAATCGATCCGAGAAAATTGCTGTTCCGTATTCTACCGATTTAGAAACTGGTTGCTAACTCCAAAGTACACAGAATTTTGTAAGTTGTGAATTTAGAAATATTTTCCTAGTTGAATCATGGTTGGTTTAGAAGAGAGAGAGAGAGAGAGAGATTTTAATCGAGGCCACGTTGTTTTATCGAGTATGTAACAAGTATCGAATGTTTGATGTTGCTTAACGCTGTTTCATAAATGTACATCGTTAATTTGTAAAGCTTTTCAAGGTGCCCAACCGTTCGGTATCACTTTATAGCAACAAATATGCGAGATCGTTGTGTAAGTCGTTCGTTTTGAAATAAAAACCACGTTGTGGAAAAAAAAAGAGGAAGTTTCCATGCTTAAAATACTTTGCAATATTTCCTAAACTTCGCTAATATTTCTATAATCTCATTCAGATAAAATTCCATTTGGATCGATTCATTTGGATCTTCTTCATTTTCCAAATTTACCAAATTGATTGAAAAATCGTGTTAATCAAAAGTATTAGGAATCTCGAAACGACAGGATTGACAAGTATCGAATTCACTTCATGAGATCCAAAAATTTTTTTAAATTTCCATCCAATCATTAAATTTTTCCGTCTCTTGTTTTAAGATTCCAAATTTCCAATTATTATTCAAACTCTTCCATCATTTTTCTCCAACATAACTATTCAAATCCTATTTCAAAATCTTCAACTGTATTAAACTCGCTTCAATCTCTCCCAACATCTCTGAATCGTCACAAAACCGAAGAAAAATCGAGAACAAAAAAAATCGTCGTTCGATTTTCGATCGTGACATTCGATTGTTCGAGTGCATTCAGACCCACGAGCATTTTTCCCCACGCGAGAAAGACAGACGGTCGAAGCGTTGCCCCGGGGCTTCGTATAACCATGAAGTTTACAACACAAAGAGAAAGAGAGAGAGAAAGAGAGAGAGAGAGACAAGAGTGTCGTCGGTGCTTTCACTTTCCAAGAGGCAGGCCAACGATTGACATCATCATCGTCTCCGTGTCCCGGATTCCCTCCGTGGACTTTCCGCCCGACTTCCGGCAAACCGCCGATTTCGCAATCGAATTTATTTCGTCGTCCGGCACTCGATGCAATTCACCGGCCGAATCAAATCGACTTAAACGGCTTCAATTAACCCATGCTCATCGTTTGCTCTGTTCCCCCATGGGGGCCCGTCATTTTCGTTTGTTTCAATCTTGTTTCCGTTTCGTTTGTTTAATCATGGAGGAGGAGGAGGAGGAGAGGAAGAGAGGAATTTTCGAGATTGTTTTTCGAGGGGAGAAGAGGAATGAAAGTCGAAATCAAAAATGGAGAAGCGATCGACGAGAATAGAGTTGAAACAGAGATAGCATTTAAATAATTGAAATTCGAAGGAATCGTCGATCTTCCGAATATATTTCAAACTCGATGATATTTTCAAGCTTTGACTCGGATCGGGAAGAAAAGTTTCGAGTTCAGGAAAGGAAGAAAATGGAACGAAGAGGTTGGAATTTCGAGGCGGAGATCCATTATTTCGCGAGATTAGACCTGGAGGAAGTCTCGATTATAATGCAAGTTGCATTATAATGGAGGGAGCTCAGGTGGCCGAACGTCTGCTAGGTCTGGTTCCAATAATAAATGAAGGTTCGACCAACGGTGGGCGGAGGTGGCCGCGGTTTTAAGGTCGCGTGGCGAATTTCGGCCGGTGGAGATTAAAAGTGCGTTGACATCGTTACGTCAACGCGTTTAAATTGGTCGGATCGCGTTGCGGAAACTAACACGCGCGAGGCCTTATGTAAACCCTCTGCGAACTTACATAAATTCGTTCCTATGGCGAAACTTTGCGTTCTCTATTCGAAAAGAAAGAAAGAAAGAAAAAGGGAGTAGAACAAAATCGATTTCTTCGATTCGATATTTTCTTCGTCAATTTTCTCTCCCTCTTTTTTCAATATTTGGAAATTAAATCGATCGATTTTAATTTGGTCGTTGAAAAATTAATCGTTGGAGCGAATGCAATTGTTTTGTTGCATAAAATATCACCAGATATCTCGGTGTGACGATATTTATCCAAATTTTTCCCGAATATCGTTGCAGGAATCGAGATAAAAATAATTTCGCTCTTTAAATATTTCGTTTTAAATATTTTCGCGGATTGAAATTTTCCATTTAAAAAAATGGAACTTGGACTTTTCAATTTTGATTCGTTTTTCGTATCGAATATTAATAGATTAATATAATCGAAATAGAAAGAATAGATTCCTTCGGTTGGAAAAATTTCTTCCACGATCCTTCTTCTCGCGTGACACGTGTTAATCATCCCCTGCTGTACTGCTTCTGGGTTGAAAAGCTTCCATCGAAAGAGATCCAGATGCGGAGTGTAGACTCTCTGGAGGAGAAGAAAAGGGGAAGAAAAAAAATTGCAATGGTAAATCGAGGTCGTTCGCCGCTCCACTTTTCCGACGTCGATATTAAAAATTAGCACGGTCCTCTGTTACACTGCAGATCAGAGCGAGGCGGAAAATGGCGCGTGAAAATTCCCTGCTAGACTTTCCCCACGATTTTAAGAAAATTGAATCGAGAGTGCAATCTGAAAATTTCTATTTTTCCCCGATAGGAATTGCATAGTCTTTCGACTATTTTCTTACTGTAAATATAGATAACGATTTCCATTCCAAATATATATATTCTTGTTACGTTCATTATAGATTAGAAGAACCGTTAAACTGTTCGAGAAGAACAAAATATTATAGGTTTGAGAAGCAAAAATCTTGTCTACGTGAAAATCGAGATCGATAAATCCTCTCCGTGAGGATCGTACGCTTTATTTATATTCCACAAAACGGTTCGTTTCTTTATACGAATCTTGCAAATCTAACTTGATCCGCATCTTTAAAGAACTAATTCAAAAATAGATCCCGCGATAACTATCCAAGTGTAACGAGAGCGAAGAAAGAGACGAAGCTCTCTGAGAGACTCCACTCTGTTCATTTTTCCTAGTTTCCTCGCTCACGCACACGCGTCTCGGTTAATAAGAGAAAGGACACGGATTCGTCGTCGTGTTCGTCCCATCTCCTTTCCTCCTCCCGTTGCGCATAACTCCATCCCTTTCTCGCCAACGCGGCTCTCTTTCTCGATCTTTCCGCACGGACGCATGCGTCAGTGATCTCTCAAGGCCTTCGCGCATTAACGCCGAGTACTGTTTGCTTCGTCCCACTTTCCTTGCCGCCCGGTCAACGACCCGGTGGGTAGGTGAGTTTCCAAGGTGCACCAACACGTACGCTCATCTCTCTCTCTTTCTCTCTTTCTCTTTCTCTCTCTCTCTCTCTCTGTCGATTCTATTCCATCCGAGAATACATCGGCGCCGTACAGTGTCTCTCAAGCTTTGCCTCGACGCTTCACGCTCACACCCTTGCCGTTCGTTTCCACCCCTTCGTTAGGAGTGTGTGTGTGAGAGGGGGAGAGGGATGAAGAAAAGCGTATTCCACTCGGTACACTTGCTGACAAACAGCTCGGCGCTGGCAAGTGGCTTGGGACTTTGGTTTTCGTATGGGTCAGGGCTAGATTTTCTGGAGGGTGCGAAGAGGGACGAGGTTTCGCTCGAGAGATGCTTCTGGGACGTTTATTTTTAATTGAAGTTTGTGTCGCGTGAGAAAACCGCGATTCTCCACGCTACTCTTTGGCGAGGGATATAACGTTACCTTGATTCTCTGTGATAGATTAGGGAAGGGATTTAGCTTGTTTTATGAAATGAATATTTTCGAGATTATTTTCTTTTTATCGAAGTTTGTTCCCGAAAAATCGAATTAGAGGAGCGATACCTCGTCGAGGAATTATGTTACGTGGGTGGATTAGAGAGAGAACAAGTCTCTAATCGCAGAATTCAGAGAACGCAAGATCCTTCAGAGTATTTTTTTAGGTTATGTATTATTCTTAATTCCCTATCTCTACGAATCTGAACGAACGAAATGATTTTTAATAAGAAGAAATCGAATGAAAAGTGTCGAAGAGAAAGAAAAATGACTTTAATATACTCGCCCGTCAATATACTCGGAGATCCGAGTGAAATTGCACGCGACGAGAATCGCAAAATAGTTGCGGCGCGCTCCGCGATGAGGCGCCACTGTCCTTTCGCGAATCACGAGCCGCGAGTCGGTACTACAGGAAATCCGCGACTCGTGGGTCGGTATCGCTACGTGCAAATTTCTTCTGATAACGTTATCGCCTAATAGATATACCAGAAGGATCAATTTCGGCTACCCTCTATTGGCGGGAATTTTGAATGTCCCCGTCGAGTGGAAAAAGCAATGAAAAGAAATCGTCAGGTAAAGGATGGAAGGATGGAATAAAAGGATTGAAGAGACCCAGGGATCTCGACGAGTGACCCTCGTTTATTTATTCTTAACCTCATAATGGAGATCTTGGATGTTGGGTTTTATGGAGAAAGAATTTTTTTTCGTTTAGCTAATATTACGAGTCTCGTAATAATCTCGTAATGATAATTTTTAACTGTTTCATCTTTGCTCGGAATCTGTAACGAGAAATAATATTAAAAAATTAACATCAACGTCGGAGTTACACGTGCATCGATAAATTCCATTTTATATGGGATGTATCTATTTCTGGAGGAGCGATAATACAAAGCTACTGAATTATACACGAAACCAATTTAAACGGAAATACATAGACAAAAGCGATTTACCAACGATATAGAGAAGTTTCTCGATAAAAAGTGGATGAAAGGCAAAGAGAAAAGGAAAGAAAGATTTCGCGTGAATGGAAAACTCGCTCATTTATTAATGCCTTCGAATTCTTTTCTAAACCATTCACCATCACTTACTAACATCAATTTTACGTTTCTCTGTTACAGGTAAGTCATCGTTCGCCGTCATTCGTCAAATTAAACCGGAACGTAAGTGGGATATAAAATAATTATTAAACGAAATTAAACGATAGAAAGAAAAAAAAACATCTCTAGTAACTCGATATAATCATAATTATAATATTAAATAATCATTTCCTCCTCGAAATGAAAAAAGACCACCCGGTACAACCCCACGGAATACACACCCCATCGAAAAAAAAATAGCCCTCTGAATGCCTCCTGCACTCAAGCAGCCCCCTTCCCTCGTTGGTGGTTGGTAAAAAAAAAAGCCGGTGGTTGGTAAAAGCGTCTCGACGTGCGTCATCATCAGTCCCACGCAGGAAGCGGGCACAAAAGAGGAGGTACCGGAGATATCCGCGAAAGACGAAAGGGTCACACACGTTCGGGATCGCGTGGGTTATGCGAGAGAGAGAGAAAGAAAGAGAGAGAAAGGGAGAGAGTGAGACAGAGTGGCGCAGGCGCGAGACGAGCCCGCTCTCATCCCCCCTCCCCCTCCACCCCATTCATGGACATCAACCCTCGAGTGTACGCGGTGCGCCTACCATTGTGGCACACCGACAGTTGTCCGGACACGTTGTCATTAGCGCGACGACAGAGAGGGGTTATGTCAGCGGACGTGGCGCGCGATGATCCATCCGAGATGGTCGATCACACGACAACAAGCAACAACGGGGTCCCCATCTATCCCATCGAGGTGTGCGAGGCCACCATCGCGGTCAACGAGACGCAGAATCCCGAGAGACGTCATCTACGCGTCAAAGGTTCGTCCTCATATTTTATATATCTGTCTAATCTTCTTTTTCTTCGTCTCGACTCGCCAGTTCTCTTGCCTCGCTTCTTTTCGAGAGTAATGCTCGAGCGTGTAATATTGTTATAGGGTATAGGGTATAGGGTATAGGGTTGGTTGGTAGAGTTTGTTTGTTTTGCTCGATGTTTGTTTATACTGGGTTTGGAGGATGATGATATAACATGGTGGAGCAAGATGAAGGATCCTGTACAGGTGGTTCGGTAAAAGTGTCTACATGTGTCTACAGGTTTTCGGTTAGGTGGTTTAGATGGTTGCGCTTGATTGCGTATACGATTGGATTTTGGAGGGGTTGGTCGAGGGGATAGATATTTCGTGATTGTTCCGACGTTTCACGACGTTTGCGTTAGTTATTTTTGATTGTTCCGCGCAGGTTCGAGGAGCGTTGCAAGAAAACGATATCGAGAGAGTATGCTCTTGTTGTAATCTCGATTGGCCAGTGTTTCTTTTCTTTTTTGTTGTTGTTTTCTATTCCCGTCGCGTTCGAGAATTCGTGTAGACTTTTGCTGTTAGATCGTTCCCAGAATACTCCCTCTCTTAAAGAGGAACTTCGCTACTTGAAACGCGGCTTTAACTAGCAGCTGGTCGAGGCTAATCCTCTCTTTAATAAACCCTATCTGATCTACGTGCACGAATCATCGAGATAACAACATTTTTTCATTCAAAATAGCGTTTCATAATCTTCATCGATATCCAGAATAGAAAAAAAAGAAACCTATTTATCTTCCTCGTGTACGGAGACTTAAGAGGAGGTCGTTTAAGAATCTAGAGAGCGTAATAATTCCCCTTCGTATCGCGAACAAGAAAGGGAAGATTTGTGTAAATAAATAAATAAGATAGAGTCGCATCGTCGATCATCCCTCGGATATTCCCGGGTTCGTTCTCGCGTATGCAGCTACCTCTCTTTCGCCGGGAAAAGCTTTGACACAGCGTATCGATTTTTCCTCGAGCGGGGCTCACGTGCTCATTGACATTGACATTGCCCGCTACCACGGCCAGCCTACCTGCCACCTAGCGTCCACGAACCGATGCGTACCTGTCGACCAACTTCGCCCGCTCGCTGCACGATGGCGCTGCACTCGCCCCCCGCCTTGCCCCGCGCTCGTCTCACCCGGTGATTCCCCAAGTTCACCGGCTTTTCGAAGGAAAATCATAGCGATCGTTGTCTCCGAGCCGTCTCCGCGGCGATTTCCCAATTTCGCGATTTCCAGGAGAATTTTTTCAGAAGCAGAAATTTTCATTTTCGAGAGTTGAGTTCCCGAGATTATTTAAGATTTTTTTTTACATATAATTAGCTAAAGTTTAGGGATCGTTAACTTTTAACGAGTTAAAAAATTTTAATTCGTTAATTCTTCTTTGAAAATTCTCTGTGTTTATTTGAGACGGTTAAAATTAATTCGTATAGGTATAGGTTACCGAACTGGGTCATTTATTTCTGAAATAGTTTTTGGAACAGTTGTTAAATTCGAATTAAATTTAAAAAGCTTCTCCATGAAAAAAGAGAAGAGAGAAATAATGGATATTAGAATTTCCAAAGATATTTCGTTTGGTCGAGTTAGTATATGTATAGAGGATGGATGGCTGATCATGGTGTCGAAAGTGGCGGACGAGGATGGCAAATAGGTCGTATTCGATATTGCATAGCTGTTTGTTTTCGTGGAAGAAGAATGTGCCGATGGCCCACATTTTTAACGACACGATGGATTTCCCAACACGGCCTGGCCGAAACGCGCAAACGGGGTCATTGCGCAACGGTTTTGCTTCTCTTTATCCAGACTAGAGGCCTGGCAGCATTACATAAAAGTATTTATCTGTCAGGAGCCAAGCGTCTAGTCCTGTTGAGCGACGGCCACGCTCAACACTCGCCCGCCCATCTCTCTTCCTCCCTACAGCCTATCATCATTACCATCGTTAACGTCGTAGCAATTGAAACGATACTCCTTTTAATTTCCTCAATTATCTTAATCTAAATATTCAATCATATATATATATATATATACCTCGAATCTTCGAATTTTTCGCAAGATTTTTTTCCCTTCGAAATACAATTCGACGCCATCAATTCCATTGATATCTCGTTATTATTATTCGAAACGAGAGAGAGAGAAAGAAATACACATCGCCTATTTTAATTTCTCACAGAGAAAGGTCAGACGATTTAATCGACGCTATATACCTTCTATCTAATTCTTCTATCAATCTAATCCTTTCTGTCCATTCAATTATCTCTCTCGATTTGCAAAACCCACGCAAAATTCACGACCCATGCAAACTTCGTCTAATCGCATCTAATTTCTCTTTTTCCATAAACACTGTAACCCGGTTATATTCAAGAACGAGTACCTCTCTCTCTTTCTTATTCATCGCGATTAATCTCTGAGGCGAGTCGTGTATGCTTATCGCCGTTTAATCCCATTTTAATCGATCCACTCGAGAGAGTAGGCGCGTGGACACCTGATCCCCGGTGTGGAAGGCTACACTCGCCGCGGCCCTGAGGTCCCCGCGAGAGAAGAAAAGAAAAGGAAGATAGATAGATAGAGAGAGAGAGGGGGAGGAGAAATCACGTAATAATAGATAACGCGAGCGTGCACCGGCGGTGGCCTGGCTCGTTTGTATTTCGCAACGCTTCACAAAGGCTCAGGGCCGTTGTTCTATGTTCTCTGGCTACAACAAGAGACTCGCTCGCGAGGTCTACGCCCGCTATCGAGGTCTCTTTATCCCTTCGCCCGGTTGTTCGAGGCTCGGAGCCGGGCTCGGCCGTCCCACATCGGCCGAAATGACGCCACTTCCGGGACGCCACTCGGCTCGCCGATGACACGTAACGCGGTGACGCGACATCGCGATGCGTATCTCGCGATTTTTTCCCTTCCTTCTTCCTCTTCCTCTTCTCCTTCTCCTTCTGCTTTTATAAATTTTATTTCTGTCGGTGAAAAAGTTCGCGCCCGAGATTTGACGAGGTTTGATCAGGTTTATAATTATTACACCTCGAAGAAGAGAGAGTGGAAAAGGTCGTTGGTATTATTTTCATTTTCTATTTATGTTTCTTAACGCGGATCGAGAATGCCAACAATGAAAAGTGCACGAAAACTGATTATAACAGGGTCGCCACTTCTCTCTTCTCATCGATCCTCGGAGCATTTACGATTTCATAACAAGCTTATCCAGCCTAACATTACAAAGTTGGTTGAACGTCTAATTAGGCCGTTCGAATGGGGCCAAACAGGCTCCACCTATCCAATTTGCATAACATATTCCTCTCCCCGATATTACATTTAAGCAAATGCCACGAATAAAAGATCCCCTTCCAGGCGGATACCATTCCACGTTCACTATCACTTTCCTATTCCATTTATCCCTATATATACCAATCGTTCGAACGCTTCTACGAATCTTTTCCATTCTATCCAATTTCAAAACCTGCGATCAATTCTCTAGATATCTATAGAATCTCTCCGAGAGATTCTCGCAGAATTCACGGAAGCTCGTTCAAATTTTCCCCAAATAACTCGAGGATGATGAAAACAGCGCCTTCGTGGATCAAAATTCACAAAATCCCAAACTCTTTTTACAACTCTTTTTTTAAGAAAGCTCCGATCAATTCGATCTTAGACATACTTTCCCCTCCCCCAAAGATTTCCAAGAATTCTCCCTTTGACACTTTGAAAGAGAATCACGTAATCACTGGATTCTGACTACAATTCAATCGCAAATATCTTCCCAAACGGAGAACTCGCCTCCGAGAAAGAAACCTATTCTCGCGGCGAGATAAAGAAGAGCGCTCCTCTCGACTCTTTCTCGACGAAGCTCGAGGAGGTAAGCACAGCCGGCCACGTAACTGGGACGACGTCCCCGAGGCGCCACGCGAATCGTATTCTCGGTGGAGCGCACGGCGTAAAAACCGAAAAGATCGTTCCGCGGCGAGGTGAGAGTGCTTTCACCTTTCTCCCCGTCGTCCCACTCTCTCGCACTCGATCGACCACCGCCTCTCCTCCTCCTATCTCTCTCTCTCTCTCTCGCCAAGCCGCTTTTACTCTCGATCAATGCTACCTGCCGCTAAGCTGCCGCTTCTCCTCCGCGGAGAAAGCAGTCCTCCGACCTCTTTGTCGTGTCCTCCACACGACATTTCTTTCTCCCCGCGACTCTCTCTCTCTCTCTCTCGTTTCTTTCTCGCGCGAAGAAAAAACCTTTTCGAGGGGATTGTGTCGTTGTGACTCATCCATCGTGCGTTTACGTCAAACAGTTGGCTCCTCGAGAGATTCTATCGAGTTATAAGGTATTTGAGAAAGGGTTTGTTAAAGAGGTTGTGTTGGGAGTCGAGATGTTGGGAGTTGGGAAGTTTGTGGAGTATCGAGAGGTTCGATGTTTGCAGGGTTATGAGAAATTGTCTCTTCGTAAAAGGTCGTTCGAGGATTCGAGATATTGCGGGGAAGTTTGTGGAGTATCGGGCGTTTTGGTGTTTGGAGTGGTTTGATTAGATCGCGAGAAATCGGTTTGACAGTTAATGAAAAGTAAGTTTCTTCGAAAGATTTTGAATAATTCGAGGATAAGCGAGGCTTCCTTTGAGAATAAATTCTTTTCGGAAGATGTAACGAATCTGAATCAAAATCGAGATTGGATTCGAAATATTGAAGAGGTAAATAAATTTGCAGATAAATCCTTAATAAAATGAAAGCCCGCAACAACAATTGAATCTTTTTAATTGAACGTAACATATTCCGATTGATCTCAAACTTTTTCTCTTCTTTCCCTTTCGCATCAATCGTCGCAACTTTCTTCCATCCCGAATCGTACTCAGGCCAGAAAGAACGGCGAGAAATCCGTATCTATTTGAAACTGGAGCAATGGGTATATAGTTGGTAGTTAGACGTTTACATTGTAAAAGGGGCTCGGTTTCAGTCGGCTATGACGCACGTACGTCCTTGATTATCCCTGCCCCCCTCCCCTCCCTTCCCCCAGGGACACCGCGCTAATAGATTAACTTCTTTGTTACAGATTTACATGTCGCGCCAATGATTCACATGTCCAACGATCGAATAACTTATGCACACAATTTCTTAATCACTCGTACTCGATGTCGATACTCGCGTCGGAGATTGCGGTCAACCGATTTGCGGTCGCAGGTGGAACACATTCCTGAATAACTACAATATCCTTAAAGAATTTTTTCTTTTTTTCCCTTCTTCTTCTTCTTCTTCTTCTTCTTCTTCCTCTCCTCCTCTCCTCCACCGTCCAATCCTTCCACCGTTTTAATCTGCTCCAGATTAGGAAACTTCTGGCCTCGTTAATTCCAAGGATAATTGGCAGTTTCAATCATACAGTTTATCATTCTTACTCTCACCCCATCGCAAAGAAATCCTTAGAATCGATGTTCGCAATTGCGATCTGTTCTGTAATTTACTTTTTTTCAAAAAATTGGATCAAAGATATCCAAATTATAAGTTCTGAAGAGTTATTCGAGAAACCACCTATCCTCTTGAATCAAGCTACTTAGTCAAAGCTCAACTGTCTCGTCTCCTGGCTAAGAACGAAAGCAAACATCGGCCTTAACAGGGCTCGAGTCGACAGGGCGAAGATTCGAAAATTTCCTCTTGGATAGGAGCGAAGGTGGACCGAACGAAGCGTGGGAGGTTGGAATCCGGTCCCATGGACCCAGTAGACGTCCCATCCGTTGATATAAGCGAGCATAAGCGTCTCTAACGCGTGAAAGTAAGAGCCGTCTCCGTGTGCGCCGGCCTTGATTCGGCTGGGGTTACCGGCCGACATCCAGGACGGCCGAGGCCCGTTTCACATTGCTCAACAACAACGTTGAATATATCGTAAAAGCCGTTCGTGACGAAATTCCTCTTACTCCGACTATTTAACAGCCAGCCTTCGAGAAACCTTTTAGAAGGGAATTCTCTGATTCCTGCCTTTAAACAGGATTCGTCGATTCGATAACGATCAGAGGATATTGTTCCTCGTTTTTCTTGGTTTGTCGAAGAGAGTTTTGAGATTCGCGGAAGAAGAAGGGGAGAGAAGAAAAGTCGAATCGGCTCGAGCCGATCTATTTTTGCTCGAGATCCTTCCTCGAGAGTTTTCGAGAATCGACAGATTTGACAGAGTTTGTCTCTGCGAGATCTCGTGGTGCATGGTCAAGGCTGAGTTGACCGTGCTATCAGTTCCGGATGGATTTTCAGAAAGTTTGCGATGAAATTTTAATTTAGTTTGGAAACTTTGGTCGGGGAAGTTGATAGTTTTTGATCGAGTTAAAGAGGAGAGTCAAAGCAATTTGTAAAGCATCGATGGAAGAATTTTCAGTTTAGAAAACTTTCTTTCTAATCTCTCCTTTGCGACGGTTCGATATAATTTGGCAAAGTTTGAAAAGAATTCGAAGACGAGTTTGTAATATCATCTTTAAATTGTAAAATCACGTATCGATCGACACGTTTCTTTCTTTTTTTTGAAGTAGTTTGAAGCAGTTTGAGAGATTAAGATAATCTTCTAAATTATTCACCTCGGAATATTCGAAATTTCTCAAGGTATCGTAAATTTCTCTTCTTATCGTTAAGCGAGGCGAAATTCGGAATCCAGTTCAGTGTTTGGCTTCGGTGAAATGATTATAAATGGCCGATGAAACGGAGGAAAGTGAAAAAAGATACGTGCTAATCGTTTCGCGTCGGGGAAAGGCTTTCGAATCCTTGATTGAAAGTAAGACAGACTTTACTTTCGCCGTCCAATCTTTCCGTAAAAATGTAATATCAGGATGGATCGTTAAATTATCGGGAATAAATTTATATCGCCACTGAACCTATCTGAGAAAAGCGAGGAAAGCGAAGGGAGAATCAATTTTACATCTTTTTAAAGGAATTTTTAAAGGAAATTTTTAATTCCTCGTGTTAATTTTTTTGATTCCATTAAAATTCCTTCGTCGTTAAAACGGAAGAGAGGGAATTAATTAAATAACACAACACGTTATACATTGTATAAGTTATTTATTCAACAATTAATCGTTTACTACACATTAGTTTATTTACATTTCTAATGAAATAAATTGTATCATAATTGCATCGAAAGAGGAAAAAAAGAATCGAGGGATTAAAGAAAATTCTTTGAACGGAAATTGGACGAGAATCGTGTTCCTTTTTCGTCGACCTACAATGGAATATCGAGTATATAGACGATGCATTATTTCTCCGTCGAGCAAATAGGCCGCTATCGAACGATGCCTACGACCCCGATGGCCTTGTTATCCGCACTGGACCGAAACGGCTTGCGAAATCCGGATTATTTTCGATCGTCCACCTATCTGTTCACGTCGAATCTGCCTCTCGTATCCACCTCGACGAGCAAATGGTATCGTCCCACGATCCCTTGCCATACCTTTCAGGATTGACGCAACAATGCCTGATTAATCGCTTCCTCCCTCCGATTTTATTATTACTCTATGCGACCTCCCAATTTCAAGACGCTCGTATCGATCCATTCTTTTCTTTTTTCTTTCCTCGAATGAAGAAGATTTACGAATTATCGATCCCAAATCGTACAATAATTTTCCATTTCCTCTCAATATTCGCTTCCAATTTTCTCTATTTATATTTTACCCTCAAATCCATCGTCCAAATGTTTCCAAAATATACATATTCAACAATTGTGTATATATATATCTGTCTCGATCGCCTCACATCTGTTTCTTCCTCCCCTCAAATTCTTCATTTTTACGTACGACACCGATTTCGAAAGAAACCACGCCATATACGTATCATATAACAGTTGGGCGGATTGGAAAATTTCCACGAGCGAGGAATCGTGCGCGATACGTCGAACGATCGGTGGAGTTTTGTCCCGTTCACCCAGTCTGTTACGTGGTGCCAGCCGTGTAAACACCGTGACGATCCTAATCTCTTGCGCAATGGCTGGATGCCCTTAATGAAATTTCAGGTCGGCCCCCGGAGTGACGAAGCCGGTCGTTGAACCCGCCTCGCTCGCCTCTCTCGTTCCACTTCGCGCTCTTCCTATCCTGTTTGCGTTTCCTCCTTTTTCCACGCCTCGAATTTTGCCCACCTCTTGTTTTTGCCGCGCCTTCCTCCTCTTCCATAAATTTCACATATATATATATATATTTATTTCACTCAAGACTTCAACAAGAGGCTACGAGATCCACTAACCCGCGATCCAATCCCTTAACGCGTCTCGAAACGAAAAAGGAAAAGGAAAAAAGGGACGAGAAAAGTGGGGCACGAGGAAGGAGAAGAGGCATCCCGTAGCGGTTACGAATTATCGCGTCTCGCGCCGAATAATGCGGCGATCTCTCCTCTCAAGGATTCACCGTTACGCTAATCAACAGTAAAAAGCCTCATCTCTCCCTCTCTTCTCCACGTATATATACACATATATACACATATATACTTAAAATTGGTGAACGGCCTTTCCTCGTTCACCGTTTCTCGAAGCCGCCGCCACTCGTTACGTCACTGTTACGCGAAAACCGCGCGTGTCCCAACAAGCGTGGCGACGTGTCCCCCACTCCGCCTCGTTCCACGCGCGTCTCAGAAGCCGAAAACCGGTCCCATTTTCGCGGGCACGGTGTGCACGTGCGCGAGCACGAGGGGGGCACGCGCGAGGATGGGCAGGCAGGCGAAGTGCGTTGACACGGAATCCCGTCGGGGGAGAAGAGGCATAGGTCACTCACCGCATCCTTGACGGGAGCGTACAGCAAGGGAGGAGGATCCTGGCTGTGTAACGGAATCGTGGCTGGCCACGCGCGTGGCCAAGGACCATTTGGACGACGAGTAGAGGCGACGACGAAGGTGGAAATCCCGATTTTTCATCCACCCGGCAGGGGATGATTTCTTATATGTAACCTGTTGGATCAGGACTCTTCGAGCGGGTCGGTTGAGATTAAGTAGATCACGAAGAAATATTGGGGAGCAACTTTTTTTAATTATGCTAAGAATAATTGGAGTTGCTCCAAGTCGAATCGGAAATAGGATGTTTTCTAACGGAGTGTCTAACGAGGCCGCAACGGCCGAAAGTAAACGGGCTGTAAACACGGTGAACACTTTCATTGACTAGGCCAGGCCCGTGTGGATTTAGGCTGACTGACCCCTTTATTTACCTCCCGGTCCGTAAGGCCCCCCCACCGCCGCGTTAGATTCGTGTTAGACGGCCTGTCCGTGGCGCGCAACTTTCTCTCTTTCTTCGATGAAACCAAGATTACCTCGTTCCTCGACAACTTACGTAACGATCTACAAATTCACGGCGACACGGATCCTCGCAGATCGACCGATTATCGGGATCTGCTTTTTTCCAAAGAAAAAGAAAAAAAGAAGCAAATTCGCAGATGCCGAGATTCCCTTCTCTTTCTTAACTTCGTAATTTGAAATAATATTCAGAACATATCGTTGAGAACGATCTTGCAACGATACACGAGCTATGCCAAGTGACCAAACGGAAGTTAATCCCAGCCTTGACACGCGCTTCCCGTTATCCTTACTGTTACATAAACACACGACAAGCGAACAAAACACGAGGCTCACGCTCGCGTTTCGATGCGAATTAGTTTAGAAAAATTGCCGTTCTCCGATTGGAAGCATGGAAGAACTGCCGCACTTCTTCGAGATCTGCCCTATTTTCCCTTTACCTTTCGCGTCGTGTTCTATCCGTGGAAGAGCGACTCTATCTTGCACTCGAGAAAACTACCCCCGTCAAAGATCCTCTCCCCGAAAAATTGGACCATGGCATTTCGAAACGGGGAAACTCGGACGGATGTGCGGCGGCAAAGGAAGAGGAAAAGAAAAAAGGAAAAGAGAGGAAAAAATAAAGAGGAACTTTCGCGGAGCGGAGCGTGGGCATTGGCATTTCGTCACTGGCCAGGTTGAACAACCAGGTTGAATAACCGGCGTTACGTCACCGGCGTGTACGCGTTCACAGACGAGGAGGCAGGAAAGGAGGAAAGGGAGGCAACGGTGCCAACAGGCCGAGAAAGAGGCGGGGGGAGGGGGAGGAGGAGGGCGAGGAAGGGGGCGGCGAGGTTCTCAGCGGAGCGTGCAAGGTGGGGACCATGGAGGTCGATCACCTACGTACGGGAGTCAGTGACACCTTGAGGCGAGGACGCTCTTTTTTTCCTTCCTTCCCTTCCTTGCCTGCCCGCAACCTCTCTCTTTACCTCTTACCTCTGTTCCCTTCTGTTCATCCCACGTCCAAGCCCAGCCTCTCTCGCCCCGGCGTGAATGAACCCGCGCGGATCTCGAAACAGAATCTCGGGGGTTGAGGGTCCAGGATCGTCGTTCCTCGAGGGGGTTGCTGGTCGAAAGGTTGTTTTAATTCGAGGTTAAAATGAAGGAGGATGGGGGATGGATTTTAACAAAATCGGCGGCGTGAGAATCGTGAATGGATGGCTGGCAATGATACACGAGTTATGCTCGTTATTTGGAGAAGGGAAGGGAGGAGGTAGGGAAAAATTACAAGCATTAATCTTTCGATGAGACGTGTCCAGCGTGCCCGAGTGATCGAATCTTAGTATTCCAAGGATCGAGCGTGTCGTCGATCACTTTGATAACGCCAGCAGACTAGTTAAATCTAAATGATAAGTAATTGGTTTTCATATTATGTTTTCACGACACATTGAAACAGCGTATCGAGAGGCGTACGTGTAAGGATTGAAGGATGTTTTTTTTTCTTTTTGTGGACGATTTATAGGTAAGTTCAAGGTTGACGAAGGATCCGTCGGATCGAGGGGCGCTCGAGGAATTTGCGATTCCTTTTTGCATTCTCTGTGAAAAAAAGAGAGAGAGGAAAACGGTACCCATTCCCAGGATAATGGGAATGGTAAGTGGGCGTTTGAAGGATCGTTTGATTATTCATTTCACGGCCGCTTTTCGACGATCGAATGATCTCGAACATTCCAAAGATACCGTGATTCCCCTGAACCTAAACCTACAGTAAATTGAACAGTTTCCAATGCTTCCAAGAAACTCTCTTAAAACGCTTGAAAGTAACGGTGACTAGCAAACTGAACAACCTTCGACTGTTTCGAAAATCGCGGCAAACGTCGCGGCAAAAAGGAATTCCGAATATATTTTGTAAACATTCTCCTCGACGACTTTTTTTTTTTTTTATCAATTTCAAGCGTTCCCATTTTGATCATGGATCCAACGCTGTGACCAATTTAGTTAATTCTACTCGTGTAAACACGTCTTCCTATTCCTCTTACTAAACCAAAAACGTAGAGAAAGATTCTTGTTCTTCGATCGCAAGGATCGAACCCAATCAAATCGTAATACAAGCCCGCCCCATCCTCCTCCATCACGTCAAACACGTGTCGATCGAGACAGAAGAAGCGTAGCCGTGGGTCTTCGACCTCTTTCTCCCCCTGACCGTGTCTTATCGTTCCTCGAAACGGTGCCAGGTCGTCCACGTGACAATCGTTCGCGAAAAGATCCTTGGCGAATTATATTTCGCACGGGCCCCATCGCGGTTCAACGGCCCCGCCGTTCTCCGCCGATCTCTTTTTTCGCAAAAATACCGGGCCACCGGTCGTCTACGAAACGCCAACGTGGTCAAGGTCTCGAAGGAGCGCGCTTGCTTTTCGAGGAGTCAAGGAATTATTTTCCTCCGCGCGGCTTCCGGAAACTGGACGGGACCGAGAGGAGGAGAAGGAGGAGGATCGATGGTGGTGAGAGGTGACGCGACGTTTGTGCCGCGCGTGGCCACATTTCCTCCATTGAAAACGGCGATGAATATTCAAACGCCGACTTGGGTTCGTCTGGTTCGTGTCTAGCGATTGGGCCATTTTTGTCTAACGATTCCCTTTTTCCTCGTTGTGAAAAAATGTGATTCGGCACCAATTTCCACCGAAGGGATGTTTGAAGAAGTTTGAACAAGATCTCTGATCTAAGATCGTTGATCGGGATTAGAATTTGTGAGATTTCTTAGATATTCAATCTATACACTTTACTCTTTTTTGTGATTCGGCAGCAATTTCCATCGAAGCAATGTTTGAAGAGGTTTGAACAAGATCTCTGATCTAAGATCGTTGATCGGGATTAGAATTTGTGAGATTTCTTAAATATTCAATCTATATACACTTTACTCTTTTTTGTGATTCGGCAGCAGTTTCCACCGAAGCAATGTTTGAAGAGGTTTGAACAAGATCTCTGATCTAAGATCGTTAATCAGAATTAGAATTTGTGAGATTTCTTAGATATTTTATCAATATACATTTACTCTTTTTTGTGATTCGGCAGCAATTTCTACCGAAGGGATGTTTAAAGAGGTTTGAACAAGATCTCTGATCTAAGATCGGGATTAGAATTTGTGAGATTTCTTAGATATTCTATCAATATACACTTTACTCTTTTTTTTATCGCGAACAAAGCGAATTTATACCGATGTAAGGGTAATGCTTCTCGCGTTGGAATAATTTATTCGGAATTACAATTGGAATATTTCATAACGCGCGCAAAGTGTCGTAATACGGAAACCAGGTAAGAGAGGCGTAAATATTATGGAAATACGGGTATAAATCACGAGCAGCGCGAAATCGTCGGCCATTGAAACGTCACCGGCGGTAGTAGTCAGCTGTTATCGCGAATTACTTAACTCGTTGGCTTATTTTGTTATTATATGCCAGTGTATAATTCAATCGAACGTGACAATATTCCCGGTCCTCGCTTACATCGTTATAAATAAACTCGCGTTCTCTCGATACACGAAGCAATTACACGCGATGATCTATCGAGCGATACATCACATTCGTTTCGCCTCGTTTTCGATTTATTCTAACGTGACTGTTTCAAAACGCTTGCTGGGATTTTATTTGAAAATTTCGAAGGTATTTCCCTATTTTAGTCTCCATCATAATTTCAAGAGATACGACTTGAGAAACGCTTGCTTCGAATGAAAATCAGAAGAAAGAAGTGGTCGAATGTTTAAAATTTTCGAGAGAGGGATCGAAAACAAAGGAACTAAAAGGAAAACATTCTCGTTGTCGTCGCAAACAACGCGTTTGATTGGAGGGAGGGAGTGACATTGTAACAACTTCCGGCTGGCGGCATGAAATTTCGAAAGAGCGACCCGTTCGTTGCGAGGCGATGACCGAAGAAGGTCGACGAATACCGGCTGCCCCCTGTACTTCGCCTCATTCCTGTCCTTAGTTAACGACATTGCGGTAGTTGTCTTCTGTTGTAATGGCCACGTTCAAGTTTCCTTTAACGTACACCGCGCAAAGAGAAGCTCGAAAGCGATCGTCCTCTCGAATAAATCCACCATTGTTCCTCGCTT
The DNA here is from genome assembly GCF_029169275.1 of Apis cerana. Classification (NCBI taxonomy): domain Eukaryota; kingdom Metazoa; phylum Arthropoda; class Insecta; order Hymenoptera; family Apidae; genus Apis; species Apis cerana. The sequence goes on along the minus strand of NC_083862.1, from coordinate 9,912,892 downwards.
AACGCAGGGACTCCTCGTGCTCCACTCCTCGATACGTGAATTATGCCTATTAAATAATCATTCGAGAATGGAAGAAACTTTAGACGCGACAGAAATTATTATTCGAATATATATTGTAAATTTTTTTTTAACACGAGAAAAAAAAGAAGTAAACCGTTGCCTTAAATGTCGTTCAACTCGATCCAACGTAGCATCTCTCTAATGTTCGAATTGAGACGTACGTACGAGCCCGCGTGACTCTAGAAACGGCGCTACTAATCTACGAAAAGAAGAAGAAAAGAAGAAAAAAGGAGAGGCGATTTGCATACAATGATACCGTCGATAATGCACGGATATTGTTGGCGTTATCTGCGTAAATTCGCTTTCATCGCGGGCGGCAGGTGGCCTTTAAAGGAGAAGTCGAGCAGATGGAGCGTGGGTGGGATCGGCGAGATCGAACAGAACCGCCTCGGATCGATCGAAGCGGGTTAATCGGAATCGAGAGCACGTAACGAAGCGAATCGAAAACGGTCTCGAGCGAACGAGCGAGCGAGCGAGAACACCGATTCGAAAACGTGAGAAAGCGGAGGATCGACACGAGCCACGAATAAATTTCGCTCGATTAACTGCAACGGTGACGTCCTACATCAATTCGAAGGAGGGATTTCCTATAAGCGTGAGAGCCTCTTCGCATCGTTGTCGCATCGTCGTTTCTCGGATAAATACTTTCTTTGACGTCATTACGTTCGGATAATACTTAGATTAGATTTCTTTTTTCTTCCCTCGCAATACGATATAATTTATGAATCCCCTTCATGAATTTTCTACGCTCTATCCGAAAAAAAAAAGGAACGAATCAAAAGTGCCTCTCTTCGAAATAAGAGGGAGAAAGAGAGAGAGCAGTGGTATATAATCCTGGTCTGGAATGCCTCGAGGTTGGCACGCGACGTCGAGGAGGCCATTAACCCTGGCGTCAGCCGGGCTAAAATAAGAGGGTCGATTTCCGGTTCCAAAAAGTCGATGAATCATCGGCTTCGAAGGGGGCGCGCCCCCTCTCAGAATTAGCGGCGATCCTCGGACAATTTAAATTTAAATTTAACAGGCGTGCGCCTAGGTTTCTAGGGGTTCCGACCCAAAAATAGGTCGGGCCGGTGAGGCGGCGGCGGCGGCGGCGGCGCGGCTCACTTCCTCGTTCATTGTCGCGAATTCGGTTCGCCTAACTGTAGATCCGTCGGTGCACTAGCCGATGCACATGCCACGACCGCGGGCAAACAGTGGAGGGAGGGGGGAGGGGAGGGAGGGAAGAGAGGTCGTTGCATTGCGTTAGAGTTGCGAGCGCGACGCTGGAAGCGCCGCCGGGGGACCGTTGCGATACGAATTCCTTTTACGCGTTCCTTTTTTTCTAAATCCCATAATAATGTTTTGACTGCGAGCGCGCCTATTCCTCGGCCTCCTTCCATCTTCCTCGCCCCGTTTCCTTCTCCCCTCCTCCATCGGGAAGGATTCTTCCGTTCCGTTTCTTCCATTCGAGACTTTTTCTAATTATTTTCCCAATATCAAATATTTCGTTTACCTATATATATATATATATAATCCTCAATTTTTCCATAAATCGATTAAATAAATATCCTTATAAGAACGACTACTATTAACCGTTCTACCTTGCATTCGTAATTTGCAGGAGACCGCTCTTGCATCCATACGAGATCCGAAAGAAACGCGTATACGACCGATATATCGAGCGAACCTCTCCCTCCGTCGAAAGAACGAGGATATTTCACCGGTTGGAATTCCGTTAGGGAACAACAACACTCGTGGCTTAGGTCCTCGCGGAAAAATAGGGGATAGTGTGCGTGTGCTTTCTCACGAGGACGATAACTCCTGATGATATACTCGAGACTGTCCCTCTGAGCTTCTGCCCACAACGGAAGAAACGAGAAGTAAAATAAAAATGGTTTCCATCTTCGAGGAACGTCGTTAAAGGATGCGTCCCTTCCTCAGGCCTCAAGGGATTAAACGTTGGAGTCGCTAGAGAGTGAGAGAGAAGGGGGAGGGGGGGCAATGAGCGGCTACGTGGACACACGGCTTGGTCCCCGCGATATGCACGCGTTGGCGTGGTCCCGCATTAGCATCGATATAGCGAGGGTCAGGTCGGGTTCAGTGAACCCCGATGCATCGCGGCCTCGGTGTTTGCGCCGGTGCATCGCGAAAGGAACGAGCGAAGAATGAAAAGTGGCTCCGCCACGGGCGTTAGAAACGCCTCGATCGCCTCGTTTCCGATCGGTGGAGAGAGCGTTTGATTCGACGGAGTGTTTGCTCGCCTTTTGATCGATCGATTTTGATGAGGTTTGAAGAGGTTTGAAGAGGTTCGATAAACGTAAGGGAGATGGGATAATTTAGAATTGGATAATTGTAATTTTCGTGGTGAAGGGTTTAAAGGGGTTTGTTCGATCGCGTTTGAAGACGTTTGAGTTTGCTGGACGGAACGGAATTCTATCTCGAAGATCGATAGAATTTTGTAAATTTTCGGGATTTAAATAGAAATTGATTTTGACGAAGTTTCCGAGTATTTTGAGAAAGTTTGACTTCTGACCGAATAAAATTAAATTCCTGAATCGAAACTTTCATCTTCGACGCGAAGAAAGTTCGATTCGAACGAATATATACGTATCAGCGGCTATTTTAAATTGGCATTTCGCGATGTATAAAACGAGGAAACACGATTCACTCGTCACGCAACGACGATTGACTTTTCCAGATATACATTAGCGGGTGTACTTTCACCGCCGTTGTATTGTGCATTGTTTCGTGACACTCTCACCCAGGTTCCATCGAGATATGTAAATCGATAATAAAGTGCAAATCACCGTGTCCACGGAAATTTGCTCGGCTGGCGAAATTTCGAAGGGAATCTCACCCGACCTAGATCCATTCGTCCCTATCGTCCCTATTAATACCAACTATATATACCTTTAAACCTTTCGAAGTCACCGAGTTAATTGCAGCTTGTTTACTGCGATTATTTTTAAAATTTTCGCACTTTTTTAAAAAGAAGACATTACACTACTCGTAAATTAACGACATATTTCGCAATCCATCAAGAATCGGACCATTATAATACACAATCTCGTCTGTCCGTTGATGCATCCGTTGATCAACTCCTCCAAAGCAACCGAATAAATTAATATCCCGCCTCGAGAGCTCAACGTCCGTCCCCGGCCCACAATCGAGATCTAGCAAAAAGCGTCGCAACCCCTCCCCCTCGCCTCGAAAATCCCCCGTTTATCCTGAAAATCCGAAATCCGGCTCGTCCCGAATCTCGCCCCAACCCAATGGCCCACATATCTCCACTCTTCTCGTTGGCCCAAAAACCTCGAGACACCTCGAGCTAATTCTCCGACCGCAGGTTTGCGGCCGGCCGAGAAAGCAAACGATTAATTAGAATCCAGCCTGGATTCTAATTGGCCACGGGGGAATGGGGGGCAGCGAGTGAAATTTCGCGCAATTACATAAGCCTTTCCGCCCCCTTTATCCTCCCCGCTGGATGTGGAGCAATACGGTTGGAGGTGAGTGACCGGCGTCCACTCGCGTTCACTAACCTCCCTTCCACACGACGAAAGGGGGTACTATCTGGCCCCACTCCCGGCCAGGGCACGCGAGCGCACCATCGTCGAGCTTCCTAACTTCGTTCTCTCGAACCGGCTCCTGATACCTTCCTCTTCTTCCTCCTCCTTCTCTTCTTCTTCCTCTTCGTTGGACTCGTTCCTCGCCTCTCTTCTCTCTCTCCCTCCCTCCCCCTCTCTCCCTCCTTTCACGCTCGTTGCAGAACTCGTAGGCACGCGAGCAGGGGAATACACGAGCTGGACTCGATCGTGCTATCGGCCGCTCTTATGGATTTAGAGCGACGGATCTGGAGCGGTCTATCTGCCCGTGACTATCTAAATGCCTTGTGGCATTTTTAGGCGATTATGTTGATCGAGGGATTGGGTTGGTTTCTTTTTTTCTTTCTTTCTCTGTGCGTGCGTTTGCAAGCTGCGATTAACAAGCTCAGAGAGAAAACTTTCTGAAATGGATATCGATTTTTCTCGTTGGATAATAATTTTTAAAATTGGATAACTTTCTTCTTTGCGATATCTTACTCATCCGCGGTTGTTGGGAAACTTATACGAGATGCAGATCTGGATGTAGAAATTATTTGCTTATACCGATTAATCATTGGATATTAAACGATCTTTTAAAAAACGTTTGGAAAACGTGAGCCGAGAAAAGTACTCTTTCCCTCGATTTTCCAGAAGAACGAAGAAAGTAGAACCGCCGGTAGAACCACTTTCGTGCACTGCAACTTGAAAGAGAAAGAAAGAGAGAGAGAGATGGTAGAGTGTACCGGTTCGATCTTATCGGTTGCGATTGGGGTCTAACGCTTCACAGTTAGACCTAATAGGGACGAACAATTACTCCCTCCCCTCGAAGAACGCCGTTGGGAATAAGGAGGCACGTTTCCAACGTTGTTCTCGATGGATGAATCTACTCGTTCGCGCCATTGCTCCCATCATCCGCCCGTTTATCGCTTCACTTTTACTCCGGGCCCAAACTTACTTTCGGCAGCGGCCATTCACTCCTCGTTGCCACCATCGTTGGATCCAGTATTTATATTTGGCTTTACGATCTTGGCCTCGTCGCGTTAAACCTCGATCCTTTTTTTCTTTCTTCTTTTCTTAAAGATCGTCTTCTCTTTCGGCAGAGAAATGGATCAATTTTCGAATTGAGCGATTTCCAAAGATATATTCGCCTCCCTTGATGCTTGCACTAAAACCTAGAGATATTGTACGAGGATTGAAGCAGGAGGGAGTGAAAGGGATTATTATTTTAAACTTGCATCAGGATTCGACAATCCAAAACAAAGGGAGAGCTTCCTATTTAATCCTCTGAAACGTGCATCTAATTGAAGCCTGCTTCTAAGAGACTCTCTCTAAGAAGACAGTTGCCTTAAGACGGATCTTTAACCGATGTTGAACTTCGAAAAGCGTTTCAAAGGGAGATCAGGACGAGGATCCTGGCCAGATTTTTCGCCCACGACGAGGCTCGTTTAATGCAACAGGGGAACAACGTGGCATCGCGAACGTGTGCAGGCGTGTGTTAACCCCTTCCTTCCCTCTAACTACCTGTGGACTCCTCGCCCCTCTCTCTCTCTCTCTGTGTGTAAGCTCGCGTGCACGGTCGCGTGCGTGCACGTAGAAGAAGGCAGAGGTGTGAGCGAGCGAGAGAGTACGCGTATGTGCGTGCTTGTGTGTGTACGTGCGCGTGTGTGCGTGCATGCTGGCCGAGGGTCGTGCCGATGACCGATCAAAGAGAAGTTCGCGTTGTGAATACGTGATACGTAACCGTCCAAGGCACACGGCCACTGACCGACGCTGTACCGACTCAACCCGTGCATTGTCCTCCAAGCCGATACCGAACTCACGCCTTATAGTTGCGCCTCTATAGGGCGTTCCAGGGGCAGAAGATCGGACAGAAGAATCGATTGATTCGTTGTTCCCTCCCTTTCTTTTTTTTCTTTTTGCAGATAGCGATTAACGAATTGATCGAAAGGGGAGGAGATCGGTTTAGAAAATCGATATGAGTGGGATACGACGTTGATGGATGGAACGCCGTTCTCTCGAAAGAAGGATAGGCAGCGAAATGGTGCGAAATGTTTATACGTGTGCGTGGAAATATCCCTGGAAAGAACAAAAATCGCTGTCTATTTCCCTCCCCCTCCACGACTCGTCGATCCACTCACGCACACGCGCGCGCGTATATTGTTGAACCGTTTTTTCGCAAGCAAAGGCAAAAGCTTACGGTTCACTCCGCAGCCAGTCGCCGTTTATTCGATTATTATATTCGACGGTGGGTAAACGCAAGTCGTAAATCGCACAACAGTCTGCGAAACGCGATTTACGGCAACGGCGTGCGATACACGCGGCCACGCCACGCCGTTCAAGGTAAATGCTCGTGTATAAACCACGGTTCAGTGAACCATACTGTATACGGTATACAGTGGGAGATACCGATACAGTTCATATTTCCTTCGGTCCAGGCATAAAATAGGATCGGCGAGTCGGGATGCAACCGTCCAAATGCGGTTACTCGAGTATCGCGAGCGGTGCGCCCGTGATTTGAAAAGTGGGATGCAGATTCAGTTATCTCGCGCCGGGGTGCAGTGAACCCGTGAAACTAGCGGGGATATCTCTCGATAACGAGAGATCGGAGTGGGAGGTATTCGCTTTTAACGCTGTTTTACGTTACGCAGCGAACTGATCTTTCCTTCTTTCCCACGCGAACTTTTCCCTGCTTCGATTCGTTGCAAATTAATCTAGCAGGGGATTCGATAGATTCGAGGATATATCAGGAAAATAATCGAAGAGACTGTACCCCTCTCCTAATTAAATAGGACGGTTCTAATTAGATAATTAAGAAAAATGCCGATTTAAAAATCCAAGAGTACAAACGAAAAGGGGAGCTAAGGTTTGGCTCGTATCTCTCGTTTATTCGATGCTATGTTTGGCTACGCACGGTTTCGAAGGCGAGACGAGTCGATGCACTTGTCCGCTTTGGTTAAACGGCGATTCGATTGCGCGTATCAAAGGGGGCAAGCGTGGAAAACGATCGGACTGGCAAGTTGTCGGATGACGTGTCTCGCCCGTGCACACGCGCATAGTAAGCCACGAACACGGGTTCACCACCTACTCGTTGCAGCATCGAGGACACTGACACGCCGTGGAACTTTGCTTGGCCAGAACGTTCTCGTCCTCGAGCCGATTTATACTGATTTATATCCTCATGTTTATTTGTTCGAATATGGATTGATGGAATCCATATTGGAACGTAACCCCTGGAACGAGATATGATTGGTGATTTCGATATTAAGTGTGCACCAATTATTTTATTGTATCACGATAATTTTTATGGTGTGAATGATATTTATACTTTTACTTGGAGACTATTAGATTAACATTTACGAACGAATATCTTGGAATCGAAGAGAAGGTTGAGAAGGTTGAGAAGAAGAAAGAGACACGTTGAAGTGGACGGCTTTGAGGGAAATTAGTTATATAGTGCTGATAAAAGCGCTCGACAGTGGAATAAGACAGTGTCACGGCCGACCAGGCTCGTTTCTTTCTTTTTCTGAGGTCGACTTCCGCGGAGGTGATTCTTTCTTTCCATGGAAGGATCGAGAAGAAGGATCGAAATAGGCAAAAATCGGTAAAGGCCGATGACAAAATGGAAATTGGTTTGATTTTCTATGGAATCATTGGACATCGAGTCGTTAATTATTCGACATTTTTCTTTTTTTACCTAGATTTGATTTATTCTCGGATTTTGCAGAAGTTTGAATTGAATAGTCAAATTAAATACCATACTTAAATGTAAAAATTAAAAATACTTGGTGTTGGTTTTATATGTCATCGATTTGTGTCGATCAATTTCTCGATTGATCTCGTCTACGATTATAAATATTATAAGATTGCATATCCGAAAAATAAAATCGATATGCAAAACCCGTTGCTCTATTTTTGCAGACATTTTTGGCCAAAACCAGTATCATAAATTTCATTCAGCTCTTCAATATGACACGTTCGAATCAAATCGATTTTATCAAATAGACTGAAAAATACTGAAAAATACACGTGCGATACAACAACGTATTCATGGATCAATAAAAAATTGAACACCTGCAAACGAAATTCTGGAATTTTCGAATATTATAAACAGAAAATTTCGAATTTTCTCCAAATAATAAACCTGGTAAAGAACTTGTTCCCGGCAAATCCTCGTAAATCGTTGATCAAACTCGTTCAAACATTTCCTTTTGTTCTACGCAAGAAAATTGTCGAATTTCTCTCAAAAATATTACTCTCTCTTGAATCATCGTTGAGCAGAAAATTCCCGGCTCGAGAGGAGCCCTCTCGAATTTGCAGAATGCGGCGTCCCCGGTTTATGAAGCCCCGGGTACAAAGTGCAACAGTGTTTACCGTTACGAAAGGCAGAGCGTGCAAGCTCAACACGATTCCCTGGACTGGAACACTCTTCCACGATGAGGGTTCTCCCTTCCCCCTCCGATGGATAATAAATTTCGTCCAGGTCCTCTTTTTTCCCCCGTCAACCGATTTCCCCGATCAGCTTTCGATGAAAAAGCGAGTCTCATCGCCGGTTGTCGCTCCGGCCGGGTTCTCGAAGATTCTTGATTTCGGGGCATCGACAACGGAGGAGGCGATGAACTCGGTCACCGGGCAACAAACTGCAGACCCCACCAACGCTCCCTCCTCTTTTTCTTCTTCTTCTTCTTCTCTCTTTCTTGGTCTTTCCACCAAGTTGTTGCTCTCGGTACTCTACGGTTGTTTCTCTTCCCTTGCGGGGATCTCTCCTCTCGCCACTTCTTCTTCTCGAAGAAGAGGAGGAAGAAGAGGAGGAGGGGAGGTTTGTGCACACGCGAGAGCCACGCCACCGTTTCGTAATACACCTTCATGATGCTTTTCAAGGTGACCGTGAACTTCTGAACACGTTCCGACGAGGGACAATCGAGCCGCCGGAATCTCGTTCGCCGGAGGACGTTCCGCTTCGAGGAAGGAGGATCGGAGGAGAGGATCTCCTTGAACGATCTCTTTGCTTGATTTTTTGGATCTTTGTATAAGAATATATATGGCTTGTTTTTGATGGTCGATGCTTCATATTGTTGTATAATAGAGTATCGTTAAATTAGAAAATTGACGTATTAGAGATTCTTGGGATAAGTATATTTAAATTCATCATTCAAATTCGATAATACAAATTCTCCATTCGTTTCCTCGTGCTTGTTGAGGAATCTCAATTTCCCCTTGAGGAGGAGACTCGAAGGATTGCAACTGGATTTCCGGTGGCTAAGAGTTCGACATCGGTGACCCAACGACACGATTCGGACGAAGCGGCATTAGGTAATTCGGTGACGAAACGTGACTCCTTGCTGGAACATTGCCCCCACCTTCCTCTGCCCGGTCTCTTCCTCTTACTCACTTAGGCTCACGAACCTTCCTCGTCACGTGTCGGATCGTACGTGAACGCCCGTACGGAATAGCGGTTCCTCTTGCGTTCTGTAACAACAACTATTATACTCGAACCTTCTCTCGTTGCTCGTTAATTTTTGCCGCCGATTTTCATCCGATAAAAAAAAGGAGAAGGGAAAAGTCCAGAGAAATAATAAATAATCGAAAGGAGGAGGAAAGAGAGAAGGGGGGAAGGTGATTAAATATCGAATCGCGATCGAAAGTTCCGGATAATGGAGCGGATAAGACGGGGATACGTGTTGTCTTCCTTTTCCTGGCAACCGTTATCAGCATATTCCAACAGGCCGTTAATATTACGTTCCACGTCGTGAGCTAGAATCCTGGCGAACGTGGAGGGAAACAGGGTTAAGAGTGTGTCCGAGGCGAAGTTTTCGTTTTGCTCGTACATCGTTTGTGTGACGTTTGAACGACGTTTCTGATTATTTGTTAACGTTCCAGGTGAGGGAACTGAATACAATCTAGCCAGAAGATACTCGGTGGTTTTCTTCGTGTTTCGTTTTTGAATCTCGAACGTTAATTATATTTGATGGATATAAGTGTGGGTTCTTTTTTCTTTTTTCTCGAAACCGAATGTTTCGAGAGATAATATTTATCGTTCGGGAACAAGCATCGTCGAACGAAAAATTCTTTTTAGAAAATTTAAAAAGAAAAATCTACGCAAGAATCCATTTCCAACGGCTCTGAATCACTTTCCTCGATCTCAACCTATCCCAAACTATAATCGAAGCAAGAGTCGTATATATGCAAAAAAAAATGCAAAAAAATCAAGTCATCCTAATAAATCATCCAACCCAACCTGCCTTCTCTCCGATTCCAACGTTTCCAAACCAAAGATACCCAAAAGCCGCGTTCCCCAATTCCCCAACCTGCCTCAACCTATCTAGATCCCCGACGCATCGAACCACCAATCAAAAAATTCCAAAATACCACAATCTTCTCGATTCCAAACCGACTCAAACTCTCTCTCTCTCCATCCCAACCTACCTCAACGTCCAACCCAACATCTCCCACTTCAAAAAAACTTCCTCGACCTGTGGAGATAAACGATGCCCCAGAATCCTTCTCTCAAACGTGTTCAAATTAACCTCGAATTAAAATCTCCTCGCACTCCACCACTTCCATCTCTTCCATCCTCCGCTGGTAGTAGCAAGTAATCCTTGATTAATCCTCCGTCGATGGATCCTCCTTCAGGATCACCCGTCCCCTCCTCTCGAGAAGAGACGTCTGAAAAAGCCTGTAGCGTAAACCGTTGACGTGGCTGGTGGTGGTGTGGCCGGTGCTCGCGGCGCTGCATAGCACGTTGACGTTGTTGCTAGTGTGGGTTACCTGGTTAGTGACCGGCCAACCGAGTTCACTGGCATCGGCCCTCTTCCAGGTTGGCTAATCTCGCGACGAACGGAGAACGCCCGCTCCCTCCGGGCCGCGCGACGCCCGCGCCGACGCGCTTCTTCCTGCTTGGTCGTTTTGCTCGCCTCTCGCGGGCCCGCTCGCCGGCCGAAGCGAGGAGAGACTCCCCTTTGGTGGCTGCCCGCGTGACTCCACGCAGCCGCCTGCCTGCAGCCTGGAACAGTTAAGGACACGTTTATTAATAGATTAACGAGCATGAGAACAGGGAATCGCTCGCTACTGGCCTTCTCTCCTCCATCCTCGATCCTTCTTCCACGTTCCTGCGCGGCTATGAGAATTTCTCGCCGCTCCGATTCTCCCTCTTTGCCTGTTTGCCTGGCTTCCGGACGCGTGTGGGAGATTTTCGCGATCCTCCGGTGCGGGATACGTCTTCTCTGCTTTTTTTAGGGTTTGTGTACTTGAGGAGGGGATTTTGAGTTTTTTTTGTTCGTTTGTTGGAGGGATCGGTCTTTTCGAGGAATTGTGGAGTTTGAAATTTCAATTAAAGATTGAAGGATTGAAGGAATCGATTGTGTTAAATAATGCTCGACTCGTTCTTTTCCATCTATTTCGGTCAGATCGGAATAAGAGTATTGTATTCAAATGGACTTTGTTTTTGTTGATCTCTTGGCGCGCACGAGATACGCAACTCTTTGTCGTCGAATGAATCGAATATTATTGTTTATGAAGGATAGGTTTTATCTCGCGGCGTCGATTCGAACAATCGGTAATAAGATTCGCTAATTACCCGACGACCTACTATCAGTTCAGAGACTTGGATTAAAATATCTCATCTCGAGTGGAAATTATCTTTGATCACTTGCGAAAGTGACGTGTTTTAATTCGGATCAAATTCTGTCATCGTCGTATCGATTTTCAAATTATTATCCTCCGCTCACTCCTCGAGTTTAATTCAAATCACCGATCGATGGTTAACGATATCTTCTCTCCGATTTTTCTCCACCAAATTTCACCGAATCCAAAGGTGAACGAACTTGCGTGCTCCGAGTCATAGGGAAGAGGTTAACAGAGTTCCTCCCGTTGAAAAGAAAAAAGAGGAAAAGAACGATTCAGGATGATTCAGAATCGAGGCCCTGACTAATCTGAGGCCTGTCCGATTGGCCGAGTGACGCAGAGGACGATACGGTGGCAGTTGGTTTACGCTTACGCACGTGCGTGACGCGAGAGTAGGTGTGCGATGCCTCCCTCTCCCCCGTCCCGAGATTTATCGAATAGAAAACAAGTGGATTCCCGGGATTCGTGGTTCAGTAACCCGCTCAAACGTGGACGATAGATCCTCTTTAACTCTCCGCCTATTTCTGTATCAATCCGTTTATTTCTGACCACATTGCCAAGATGTTGCGTCGTGTATATATGCCGTGGAAAGTTTTGAACTATAGATCGTAGAAAACGGATCGTAAACGAAAATATCGATTAAAGCTTTGTTTATCGATGAACAAATAATTCAATCAATATTTTTTTTCTCGTTTCAACGATGAAGTTTCAAGGATAATGCGTAGATTATTTCTACGACGAGCTGTTTAAATTCGAATCTCGTTGAAATTTTATTCTTAATCGATTATTTACGCGAAAATTATTTATATATATATATATGTATATGTATATATCTGTTTAAATATTCTGTATAGCAATTACAGCTTTGTTTCCGAAGAAGAAACTCTTGAGAAAGGGTTAATGAACGTTGACAAGTATAATTCCTCGAACAGCGTTACTTAGAACGTATCTTATCGATAGACTGCGGATGTTTATGCAAATTCATATTCTTATATGCGCGCGCAACTATAGAGATTTGTCTCCCACCCTCCCCCTCCCTGTCGAATATCGCGACAAATTATTTTTTTGAACTTGTCTAAATTTTTCACGTGTTATTCAGAGATATCGAGAAAAGAATTTTTATCGATCGAGGATCTTCGATGAAATAATAATAACAAAACTTGCAAATTTCCAACTATTAATATTCCACAAGTTGGATCTTTTGAGATTTGTATTATTACGAGCCTGGCTCGTAGTACACGTGTCAACAAACGACATTCCCCCGGAAGGATTACATCAACGTACGAGGTATATAAGAGGATGGTTCGCCTAGCGAAACTGGGCAGCCAACTGGGAAGGCAACGAACTTTGGGCGATCTGGGTCAGAAAAACAAAAGCGACTCGAACGAACGCTCGAAAACGAGACGGGAAGGGTTTTCGTCGTGATGAATTAATCGGATTAATTAACGAGGCATCGAGAACGTTCCAGCCAGTTGACGATTCCTTCGTGAATTACGTGCCTTGGAATTATATTGCGATGGTTGTACGTGGAATTACGATGAATCGAGTTTGATAATTTTGCTGTATCGTTTGCAATTTATTTTCGAAGGATTCGAAATTCGAGAAGCTTAGTAATGGATGGAATTTTAAATGTAATCCGTCCCAATTTTTATATATTTTAATCTTCGCTATTCAAATATATATTATTTGTAAGTCCAAACGCTTTTCCAATGAGTTCGATTGATTATCGATTAACAGTCTTCGAAAATCTTTTGGAAGAAACGAAGGGATATCGTTTTATTCGTGTAATTTTTTAATATCGAAAGATTGTGTTAGGTAGATTTTGAGAAAAATTGTAGCTGATTCTTCGAAATTCCTTTCAACTCCACGAAATGGTGGACGGATAATAGGAACGTAGATGAGGAACGTGTCAAAATAACGATTGCAAATGAGTTGTTTTCAGATGGCGACGTGTCGGTGACGCAGTGGCCCAGGTCGATGACTTTGTCATTCATACTCTTACGCAAGCGTGCGTAAGCGTAGAAACGCGAGAGTACTGTTATGCAGGCTCATTGTCAGAATTTCATAAAAACCGTTCCTTTATCCTCCTAGTAAAATCCAAGGAATGAAACGTTTCCAAAAGAAACTTCCTTCCCCAACTCTCCGTTTAACGACAACAATTGCAATTTTTTCAACAAATCGCTCAACACCCTTCCCCTCTCAAAATCTCCACAAATCTCACCACATCTCTAAAATTCCTCCTTCCTCTCCAGGCAACGTGTCTCGCAACATCACGATATGCAAATTGGCCATTCCTCCTCGCATTTTTCGTCTCCTCTTCCCGAAGAAGAAAAAAAAAGACAAAAATAATCCAGAAAGGAGAAGGAGACAGGAGAAAAGAACCTTCGATCAAACGATCCTCCTCCGTTGATTGTTTCATTTCGTCCGGCTGTGACGAATCCATCGGAGAGACAGAGAGAGAGTTTTTTTCATAGAACGATGTAAGCCGGCACGGCGTTATCTTGGGTGTTTGGTTGAAGAAAAGGCTGGCGGGAAGGCTGGTGCAATGGTAGTGCACTGGCCCAGGGTCGACGGCCGACGGTCCCTCTACGATCGTTATGTCATTCATGCTCTTACGCACGCACGTAACCTCTCGCTACGCAAGCGTGTGAACGTGTGCATGCGTTTCTAAGCGCGAACGTAGGAGACGTAGGAGTACTGTTACGCACCGTGCACAACAGCGGAATACGACGAAATTCGTAGGGGATTGTAGGTCGGCCACCGTAGCTTTAAGATTCCTTGAGGGGATTCCTCGAACGCGATTCCCGATAAGAGACCGTGGAGGGAGGATGGGTATGAAAATAAAATCGTCGAATTTAACAGGAAGAAACAACCCTTCATCCGCTCATGGATAAAGTAATCTCCACCCACGATTCTCCATCGGAGAAACAGAACGTAAGTGGACTAAATATCTCTCTCTCTCCTCTCCTCCATCTGTCTCTCTGGAAGAGAATTGTTCGCGTGACGGAACCAGGTGCGAAAGAGAAGTAACCCCGAACGAGAAGAGATCTCTTCCTCCTCCCAGACGTCACCCTCCCTGGGCGAGCGAGTTCAAGGACTCGGTTACACGGTGCAGGCGAGGTGGGGAGGGGGGTTAAAGGAGGAAGAGGAGGAAGAAGCAGGACGCGAGGATGTGCAAGGGTAGCCGAGAGCGTTACACCTAGGTAGGGCATTGCACCGGTGCGACGATGCAGTCGAAGTCTTTGCCCGACGCTCGCGGTGCAACTGCAAAGAGTTGCATTCGCGTAGCCGCGTGCAGTGACCCGCCCTACCGTTAGGACGGCCCCGAGGATGCGTTCCCCTCTTCTACTTCTTCTTCTTCTTCTTCTTCTTCTTCTTTATCGACGGTGTTGGTAGTCTTCTTCTTCTTCTTCTTCTTCTTCTTCGTCGTCATCTTCATCGCGAGTTTTTGCTTGTTCTTCTTGTTGGTAGCCTTGGTCCTTTCCCTTCGTGTTCCTCGTTTTTGAAGGTATGTCGCTTTTCTGCGTCCCCGATCGAGGGATTCTGGATCTCCTTCGATCGATGCGTTTTCGAAAGAGGAAGAGAAATTTGTAGAGTGGTGAAGAGATGGGTTTTTTTTTAATTACTTTCTTAAGGAAAAGAAATGTGGAGCGAAGGGGGGGAAGGAATATTTTCGAAACTCGTTTCGAGGATTATCGATAACGGAGATAAGATGGAAGAGTTAAGTGGTATAGTTGCAACGTTGGCGAGAGGGAGATTCGTTCTTCTCGATTGGAAAGGGATATGGGATAGGAGCCTGATATCGAGGCCTGATAGCGCATATTGGCTCGGATTGTTCTCAGTGCGTAGAGGCAAATGTGAAAGACATTCGTTGGAGAACGGAATGGAGGTAGAATTTCAAGTGGATGAAAAATAGAAGGAGTTTAAAAGGGAGAAAGAATAGTGTAGAAAAACATAATTGGAAATTTTAAATTTTATTTTCAGTTTCAAAATATCCCCGTCGCGATAACGACTTTAATTACCGTTAACTACCGCAACAAAAATTCGTTGGAGAGCTTCTCGCTCGTTATTCGACAACCAACTAACGGTCGATCGACGTGGTGGCTGTACAAGCTCGTCCCCGCGCTTTTCGAAGCGGCTCTTCTCGGCTCCTTCACGGGTTGACAACCCCGTGACGCTTTATCTCCGTTCGTTGAATCGTCTCGCTCGCGTCTCGCGGAAACGCATGATAAAACCGCAGCCATGGAAATCGCGCCGCTTTCGAGCATTATCGCGCATCGTGTGTCGGTGGTCATGTTCGACTCGACGAGGGCAAAAAAAAGTCCAACGATCCCAAACAATAGATATACATAGATCGCATCCACCGAGAGAAATCCGTTTGATCGAGCGTTTAAATTTTTCCTCTTTTTAATCCCTTCCCTAAAAGGAAGAAAAGGTTCGTTCTTTTCAATTTTTCCGTCCGTTTGAAAAAATAAAAATACCATCCCCTCGACCCCAAATGTCTGGATCCTTTTTTTTTTGGATCGAAACTACCCTCGAAACTACCACCTATCCCAAAAAATTGTATTACATTCCAAATTAGTTCTCGAAGCCGATTCGAAAGCACCGGTTGCACGCGATCGACGGTGGATCGTTGCCGATTTTTCCACCCTCTCGCGCAACCCTCTCGCGGTTTGTCTGCAGGTGCTTCGGCGGATGAAGGCGTCTCGGTACCGCGGGTGGGGGGCGGCGGAGGGAGGTCAGTGACCGTTTTCCATGCTGGTAGGGGTCGGCGCACTCCCAAGATCGGCGCGTGTGCACGTGCGTGCATGTCGGTGCAAGACGCGCGCCGGTGCAGTCGTTACACTCCCACGTCGCTATGCAGTCCCGTAACATTCGCGGAAGCCGTCTTCTCCCTCCCTCCCTCTTCCTTCTCCTTCCAGCACCGCTTCTTCTCTCCTTCCTTCGCGCCGATACCCTCCAATACCTCTTCTCTTCTCTTTTTTTTCCCCCTCGCTTTATTTTCAACCCTTCTTCTTCCTCTTTCTTCTCTTCTGGCCACACGCTTCGAAGATTCTGTATCTCGTTTCGTTGCTCGCAATAGAGGGAGAGAGAGGGAGAGAAAGGGAGTATATTTCGCGAGGGTATATACGGGCCGATTTTGACTTGGCTGATGCATCCGAGTCGATCCGAGCGGGGTGCATGGGATTGCTCGCGCAGTTTTTTGCGGAGCCCTTCTAACCGGTTCATGGTTCTCCTCTTTTTTATTCTTGCTCTTTGCTTCTTTTTCCTTTTCTATCTCGTTTCCTTCGTTTTGGAGATTTTACGGGATTTACGAGGTACCGTGAGAAGTTTTGGAAAGGGTTTTTCGAGGGTTGGAGGAGAGGTTTGAAGGAGGTTGTTGTTTTGGAGGATTGAGTTGTTGAGGGAGAAGCGAGGGTTTTTGACGAGGGTTCTTGAGATTAGATTATTTTTTATTATCAAGGAAAAATTTTGAAATTAAAGTTTCGAATAATATTGAGAATATTGAGGTGATAGGGGGGAGGGAAATTGTTGCAAAGTTGGGAAAAGGAACGGTATGGAAATCAGTTCGCCGATACGAGTGTTCGATAATAAAGAACGAAAGATTGAATAATAAATTACAATGGCAGTTGGAGTGGTAATGGACGGCATTAGTTTGCTCTTTGTATTTAAGGGTTTATTATTCTCGAAGCAGTGGAAACGTGAAATTTGCGTTCAATAGCGGAACATATTCTTTCTGCACGCGTAATAATCTGACATATACCGATGAGACGTACACCTTCCACGGTTGCGTTAAATTTCAAATTGCCATTTCCATTTTTACGCCATTTGTTTTTTACGCCATTGTTCTGTCATTTTCTTCACTCGTCCTTGACTAATAATAAAAAAAAAAAATAAATAAAAAGTAGAGAATTAAATTCTCGATATTATAATTTCCAAACGATCTTTCTCATACCTCTTTCCAATTATCTCTAAAAATCTCGAATTATTATCATTTAAAATTAAAAATTCAATATGAGTAGTCCTTTCTCCTCTCTGATAATTCTTTCGAGAAAATAAAACGTTATCGTTTACTCGCACGATATAAAAAATATAACATCGCGGAACGCTATCCGATCTAAGTTCCAAAAGAAAAAGAAGCAGCGAAAAGAAGCGAGAGCGTTGGAAACGAGAGAGAGAGAAAAAAAGATATCTTCAGGGTCATGTTTACGATCCGGTCGGGCGCCAGGGCTGGCCTAGGTTTCCTTTCAGAAACGAGCCACCTCCCGTGTCAGCGTGGGCAAGAATTACGATTCCCTCGGATCGAAGATCGATCGGCCGAGGCCGGTTATGCAAAGGCCTCATTAATCGCTTGCGGACTCGTTCTCTGGGTCAACGCTCCGAGGACGGCGACTCGGCCGGCGCTCATTGTCTCCGGCGTCGGCTCAAGGACCGTGGCTCGTTCAGGGTTTCTCGCGGTTCCCGGGATCGATGATCGTCGGAGGATCGCCTGCCTCTCCTCCTCTCCTCTCCTCTCTCTCTCTCCTTCCCTCCCGTATTTTTTCCTCTCTGTCCCCCACCACGCTATCTCGGAAGGAGAGCCGCTTCGTATAATACGATCCTCGAGATCGGATCGAACTCTGCTCACGCGGAAATCGACCTTTGCCGCCGCCGCCGCCGCCACCGCCCCCCTGAAGTAAAAATACGCCTTCCATTAATTTCTTCTCCTGTTAACGAGTGCCGAAATATATACACGTGTGTGTGTGTGTGTGTGTGTGTGTATGCGATGGAATAAGAGGTTTGATTTTGTTTGCGAGCGTTTGTTTGAAGATCGTGTTTAATCGTTAATTGTATTGAGTGTAGGTTTGTCGTATTATCGTATATATGGATCTGAAAGGATAAGAAAAAAGGAGGAAAGAGTTTAGAAAGTTGGTGGGATAGGTGTGTAAGAATTTTTGAAGGAGGAGTGGGAGTCAGAAAATTAAAACTAGAGTCTCTCTGTTGGCTCGAGGTTCTCCTTGATATTCGAAGCAAATAGAATGTATAATTCATCCGGTATTTATAAATGTACGGCCGATCCTCGCTGGGCTATTAATCTTTTCGAAGAATCGTTAGGCAATCGCACGCGGAAGTTGTGGGCGACCTTGCGATTCGGCAACGACCGTCCCTAAGGCCGTCTAGACGTACGTGATGAATCGGTAGTTCCTCGACGTAATAGTAGTAGCTTTCGTTCGATCCATTCTTTCTTTTTCGATCGACATAGATTATCAAAAATCCCCTTAAAGAAATTTCCAAAATTCGATTTAAAAAAAAGGAAAATAATGTTTCTCCTGCTAATGTATCGCGAACTATCGTCACTCTTTCGAATATTTCCAATGTATTCAACAATTAACTCGGAATGAAAACTTCATTGTACCAGTTGCCCGTTCAAATCCTCCTAAATATATTATCGGTCGTACATCACTCCCCTAATAAAAGTTTGCACGAATTTCGGGAAGAGATCGATCGTTTAACGGTTCGTTAGTTGGGAATCCGTCGTTGACCGCCGAAAATATTGCCGCTTCGTTGTCCCCACCATTCCACACCCACCATGAAGAATCGTCCCTTTTATCTCGGAAGGAGAATCCTGCCGATCCCCTCCCCCTTTCCGCGATTTCTCTTGCGTTCTCTACCCCTCACTGCGTTGTTAATGCGATTATAGAAATTGTTGTTTGCCGTTTGCATGGTTTAATCAAGTCGAATGTCTGTTTACCGGGGGATTATCCAAAACAAATTTGCATACCGTAAGGTAAATCCTGCTGGATAATCGTTCGGGGAAAATGTTCTTTCTCAAACAAATTTGAGCTAATCTGGCCAGTACCGATACGAATACGAAATCCCTCGAGTACAGTCGCGTTTTTCATCGTTTGAACAGGGTGGGTACGATCGTGCCCCTATAACGTGACACGGTGTATACTCGGAGGTTTCAGCGTAATTGGGAGACAATGGCCGGCTCGTTACGTTGCGGGAATTCTCGTGGGCGTGGCGTGTACGGATGGAAAGGGTTAAGAAGTCAATCGGTCACGGAGGACGAGATCGTAAATTATAGTGACGAGCCCATAGAGGCTGGAAATTTCACACTTGTCCATGGTTCGTGGTACCGTCTTTTTCGTGTATCTTTTTCCAAAGATTCTTTGGAGTTTTTGGAATTTCTCTTTTCCCAGTCACGAAGACTTTTGGACTTTTGGATTAATCGTGTAGTCAAAAGTATTTTGAAAAAGAAATGCAAGATCGAATTTTTAAAAGTATGAATGAATTTTCGTTGGAACTTTGGCGGAGGATATCTGTTATATGGGGGGCGAAAAAAGAAGGGAAGAAAGTAAAATTAAAACGACTATTTATTTCTCCCCGTCGAAAAGTAATAAAATATATTTTCGAGGAAAGAAAAATGCAAAAATACAAAATGAAAATATTTCCCAAGTAATGGCGATCAACAAGTAGGAGCGCGTGGCCGGTTGTTGCCGCGTTTCTCCTCGTTTTTCGCGACTAATCGGGAGAGGAAAAAGCGGTTTACCGCGGACGTCCGTGAGACGAGTTAAAGGAGCGGAGGAAGAGGAACGAAGCGTGATCGAAGCGGCGACGCGAAGCAGGCCACTTCGGGGCCGCGGCTAGTGGCACACGTTCTTCTCCTTCGTTCCTCTCCTTTCCTCCACCCTCCCTTCTACAACTCCCCTTTTCTCTTCTCAGCACTTCCACCTCTTTCCACTCTGGTATCCCGCTTTCGTTGACGAAACGCCCTCTGAAAAATCTTTCCAAACAAAATCGCCCTCTCCTCGAATCAATAAATTCGACTCTTCCCGTTTCTTTCTCGATGAAAAAGGGAATATCTCCTTCTAAATGTTCGCTCGAATCGACTCGAGGAATCCGTTCCAGAGATTCGTAAGACCGGATTCCGAGTGCGCGGGTTTATTTTTAAATGCGCGGTTACGGAGAGTGGCGCATGCGCGTGGCGCGAAATTCGAAGCGGCGACCGTGGCCGTTCCATTTCAATTATCCGAGCCGAGGCTGTTGTCGTTGAGGCGTGGAACAACAACGTCGCGAGTAACGAACGAAACGAAACCGTGGTGGAGAAACTCGGTGGGATGGACGGACGCATGTGCCGCGCGCGTGCAACAAGGTGATCGAACGGCCTGGTTGCCTCGCGTTTGCAGGTCGCGGCGCAAGTCGTCCATCGGCCGACCTGCAATCGGCAGGCGCCACCAGAGAAATTACTTTTTCCATTTTTCTTTCGCCGTCGGTTCGCTCCGACGATTTCTACAACAGTGGCTCGTTGCTTGGACGTAGCATCCATCGAAATCTTTCTCTTTTTTTCTTTCTTTTATTTTCTTATCACCGACTCAATGTTAATTTTTAGACTATGTACGGTAATTGTTCTTGGACGAGAATCGAGGACACTGTTCGTTTCAATTAATTCCTGCCAATACCTGCCTCTTTTATTTCAGTATCGATGAAAGAAGATTTTTAATTTTGGAGAAACTTGATATAGCTCGTTACAATTCGAGCAACAAAATTGATTAAATGATACGGTTATTCCCCCTCCCCCCACACGTATAAATACTCCAATACACCCTGACCGTCTACACGCGTTGCACTTTTTCGCAAACCGTTATCTTAACTACGAGTATACCAAGCTCGTAGACGAACCTACTCCGCGATACAGACATCATCAACACTCTATCCATCTCTGTATAACGGATGTCCCGATATTATCCAGGATCGAATTCTCCCTATAAATTGCAATAATAATGGATACAACGTAACAAAAAAAAAAAAAAAAAAAAAACTCGCTCAACTAGAAGCCAACTCGACTGACACTGAAAAATTCCACTTTTCCAGATTCGAGTATTTTTATTGTGCAACTCTCTCGTCACCTCTCGTCCCGGAGAAGTAGCTCTCGATTTCGGGCCTCTCGGACGATTTAATTCCGCGGCTGGGCCCCGCTCCTGGGGAGGAGAGATTACCGAACCCGGTTCGGTGCCGTTGACACAGATCCCGGCCCATTGCGGCGAGATATGATCGGGGACACGCGTCCCGTGAAAAGAATTACGCCACCGGAGCGCGCTGTGCATCCTAATAAGCGCGCAGCCGCCTCGAGCACGTCCTATCTGAACGCAGCTGCTCCTCCACGCCCACCGAAACACCTTCCGTCTTCCTCCAAAGTCGCTTCTTCTCGCCCCCTGGCTCTCTGCTCTTTTTCCGCTTCCGCGTGCCGCTCCCTCCCGCTCTCTTCCTTTCCTGTTCCTCCTCCTCTCGTTTTATTCTTATTCCGCTTTCTTTCTTTCTTCAGGGGTAGGTGCGTCTCGGTAGGCGTGCGTAGGCGGGGGACAGAATGATAGAATTCTGTCTTTCCAATTCTTCCTTTTTTTATCGGTATCGGTGTTTCGACGAATGGTGTTCGATCAGCGTGAACAAGGCTGGTGCGAAAGGAGAAAATCGAAATAATTTTAATGAATTGTAGAATTGCGTCGAAATATCGAAAATTATCCAAAGGACAAGTATTTTCATGGAAAAATAAAAAGTTCGAAAATTATTCAAATGCAAATATTGCAAGTTCTCATGGAAAAATAAAAAATTCGAAAATTATCCAAATGCAAATATTCAAAATAATCATCGTTTTATGAATTATATAATTGGACAAAGTTCCAAGTTCTCATCGAAAAATCGAAAATTATCCAAAGTGTAAATATTCAAAATAGTCATTATCCTTTTGTGAATTACACAATTGAACAAAGTTCCAAATTCTCGTCGAAAAATCGAAAATTATCCAAAGGACAATTATTCAAAACTCATCATCGTTTTATGAATTACACAATGAACAAAGTTCCAAGCTCTCATCAAAAAATAAAAAAGTATCCAAAGGACAATTATTCAAAATAGTCATCATCGTTTTATGAATTATATAATTGGACAAAGTTCCAAGTTCTCATCGAAAAATCGAAAATTATCCAAAGGACAATTATTCAAAATAATCATCATCGTTTTGTGAATTACACAATTGAACAAAGTTCCAAATTCTCGTCGAAAACTAAAAAATTATCCAAAGGACAATTATTCAAAATAGTCATCATCGTTTTATGAATTATATAATTGGACAAAGTTCCAAGTTCTCATCGAAAAATCGAAAATTATCCAAAGGACAATTATTCAAAATAATCATCGTTTTATGAATTACACAAAGTTGGAATCTCGCATCGGAAAATTACCGAAATACTCAAAGCGATCGTGATCGTTTCTCCATTTCTTTCGGAATGGAGAGCGTTCTATTCCGAAACCTCTATCCGTCTACGAAGCCAGCCTCGTAGCGGTGTTCCCAAGTGGATCGGTGGTCGATCGTCGCGCGCACACGCGGTGCGCGCCGGCAAGTTATATGGTTATACTTCCGCAGTGGGCGCTATAGGGCAGGCTATGGGCATAACGGTGCGCGCGCCGCGTCACGCACATGCGTGCGTTGATGTCACTGAACCTGCACCACCAGCACCAGCAACAGCAACAGCAACCGGCCGGTAAGCGCGAGCAACGCTTAACCGCGGGCTCCAACCTCGCGGACACCGCAAACGCGCCCGCCACCGTTCTCTTTTCTGCACGCCTTCTGCCGTTTCGAGATTGCCACCTTATTATCGCGATGTGTAATCTCTCTCTTTTCTCACGAAAGAACGGGCCACGACGGGACAATGGCGGCCCTCGCACGCCACCATCTGTCTCTCTCTCTTTCTCTCTCTCTTCCAGCGAATTTGACCATCTCTCTCTCGATTTTTCAATTCTCGATTCTGCTGCTATTGCGTGGCATATATGTAAATGGATACGAGTTGGTTGTTGTGGAACGAGAAGAGTTTCGATCGAGATTTGATTAAGATTGGGAACGAGATGAGAAGGAGTCGTATGGATTGATAGATTTTAGTTTACTCGGCTCGTTATTCATTCAAAGGGGGTGGATTTATATAATTTTGTTGTTGGAACTCTCGTTGGAACTTTTAATGGAGCGAGTTCCCCCGAAATTCTTCGAGTTGGTGGAGGGATAGGTGAGACAGGATTTTGTTCTCAGCTCTCTGATGATAATGGAGATCGATAGGTTAATATACGAACTTTCTTGTGTTGACTTAGAAGATAGACGCAATTTCGTGGAATAACAGGCCGTGCGTGGAATCTTGAAATAGGTGAAGTAAACAGGAAGACATGAATTAAACGTAATCACATACATCAAACTCGCATCTTAGTTTTATTCTTTGGTCAAACTGTTACATTATCCTCGTCGGATATTAAAATTCGAGCATTTTTATATGTTCTCTAAGAAGAAAAAGAATTTGAAGAAGAATGGAGAAATTGTTCCTCTCCGTCAATAATATTCAAAACAATCGTGTTTCGATAAAAATCGACGGAAAGTTACCCAAACAATGGCTACTCGACGTTTTCTTTTTTTCTTTTTCTTTTCAGACTATATAGGCACCACTATGATGTTACGTTATTTAATAATACGGCGCGAAGGTGTACACGTTGATAATTGCACATCGATAAACGATAGTCGCCACCATGGTCGTCAATCTGATGATCTAATAGCCATGAAAACATGAGGAAGCGATCAAAGAGAGATGGATTTTGTAACGGCCCAATACCGAGCAGCCAGTATTCGAACTACCATGCTGGATATAATAATCTATAATAATCCTTGAATATGCAACGGAATCTTAGTCGTGGTTACGATCGATCTTTTTTTCCGAATTTTTTTTCCTTCCCTTTTTCTTCTTTCTCCTTCTCTCTTTAAGATCGATCGCCTCTCAGAAGATTGTTGCTAATGGAAAGGATCGATTTGTAATTGGATCTAATAAACGAGAAGACAGGTGTATCGATGGGTATGACAGCCGTTTAATTTTCTATTCCATTACACGGGTATCGAGGAACGTTGTATGGATAGATATTCTTGTTTGTATTAAAATCTTCTCGAGATTCTTCAGATTCTTCTTTTTCGTCGATGCTATTTTTATCTCTTCTGGAATTATAAATCTCTCCGCACAATATCGATCGTCTCTCGATCGAATAAAAATTCATTCAGAATCCGAGGTGGATAGATATTTTTTTCAAAACTCATAACCCAATAACAAATTTCTCTATTCGAAACGATTCAATTCGTAACGAGACGATCCTTCGCTCAACCCTTGGATCACGCTCGTTGAAATAGCATCCATCCTCAAATTCCTCTTTTCCTTTTCACTTTGCGCGCAAAAGAGAGAGAGAGAGAGAGGTGTCATCCTCGTAATCGATGCACGAAGTTACTCCAGTTACCAGGTGTCGATGATCTAGGAAGCTGCTTACGAAGGCAAAACGGCCGGTCGGCGACCGGTCGTTCAGTGCCAAGGACACGGCAAGGTAGACACGGCACAATGAAACCCACACCATCGTGGAAATTCCTTCCAATTATGCCCGTTTACATTTTTATCTCGCAACTGTAGCGCCACCGCACAGCGCCGCCACGTCGCTCCCCGGGAAAAACAGTTTAGGTTAGCCGTGCGCGATTGTCTCGGTTTTTCTCACCGTCTAACACGGCGTGCCGGTGCAAATTCCTCGCTGACGTTTACTGCTTATTGTTTATGGCAATTAACGTTCCCGTTTACGAGGCTGGATCTCGTTAAGAAAACGTTCACCAACCCCCCTCCAGATCGAAAATGAACTTTGTTGGATACACAAGAGAAGAGATTCGCGATCAGGTTAATTAGAGTGATTCTTTTTTTTTTTTTTTTGGATCAGAATTTTTAAATAAATTTTCTTGGACGATGAACTCTGGATGTGGAAGGGGGATTTTTATTCTAGGAAAATGGATTTATTGAATTTTTCGAAGAGAATATACGGGAGAGATGTAATAATCTCGTTGCTTCGTCAACGTGTCGAGGTATGAAGCGAGGTCTTTCTTCTGGTTAGCCAATATTTCCGGTCGATGAGGCCGGAAGTTTTCTTGATTGCGGCAAGAAGGGAGCGTACCACGAGGCGACGCAACCGTATTCCCGTTCTTTATTCTTTCTTTCGAGTCTTTGCGTACTTATTTAAAATATATGATTGAAATTAATAACAAAGTGTTAATCCTTGTTTTAATTTGAATTACGGTTATAATAAGAGAGCAACGATTGAATTTAAATATCGTCGAATCATTCCACAACAGAATCTCGTTCTCTCCTGTCTATAAATAACTCAATGTCCCAATGACTGTGCAACAAACGCGCACCGTTTATCACCGTTATTTTCTAATCGAAGCGAAACATTAAACCAGTCAAATTTTATTATTGTACCGATGCGTAACAAATTTTGAAAATAATCGATCAAAGTGATACTCGTAAAAACAATTAGTATTTGATTGATCCAATCGTCCAGCTCGATAACACCTTCGCGATAAATATTTTCCAATCAATTCACCGTTTGATACCAGACTTGAAGTCTGGAAGAAAAATTTAATCGCCGGGTACACGTAATAATCTCTCGATGGAGCGCATTCTTCTCTCAAGTTCGATCGACAAACAAGCGGCCATTAGCATAATTGGCGGCCAATGGTCGCCCGATGACACAGTGGATTACGACGATACCCTCTGAAATTCTAGGGTACAGGATTCGAGGGAAACACGATGACGAATCCATAAATGTTTCTACCTTGCGGTTGGAAGGTCATCGACCAACCGGATAATCGTTCGTATAAATTTCTCGGGATAGATTATGCGAACGCGACACGTACCCGCTTTCGACGCGATGTCTCTCTTATTGTTGGATCGAAGCGGAATGGAGTTAAACGACCGCTCGCGTCGCGATTCCAAACGCGTTTTTATTAAGTGAAACGTTTGAGAGCTCGTGAGAGGAAATTTTTCGATCTATTTTCTCTTCCCTTCTTACAAATATCAGTCAATTTAATTTGGGAATTTTGTTCCATCCGAGCCGACGATCAATTATTACAGATTATTATTAATTTTGATTTGAACAGGGTTGAAAAGGAGAGAAATATTCGTATAATTAGTTCAACCGGGATAACTAGCGAGCGAAGGTGGAAACCGATTCCACGGCACAAAAGGCAGGAAGTATTTGCTTCATGATTTGAGAATGTTCTCGCGTGTCTATAATAAATAACATGGGTGCGCATTATTGAGCCACGCCTCTGGGATCTTTCTTCGTTCGTTATTCCTCGAAACGGGATTTTTTTTCTTTCTGAATACAACAACAACTTTTAAATTTCGCGCCAGCCCGATAAGGGATTCTATTACATATACGCGGAAAAATTTGGAAAAAATTTCGTTTTCCAGATAGATTATCAATTATTATTCCTCCTTATAAGATGGCAATAATGCCGACACGTGCGATCGCTTTATACCAACCGATTAAAAATAGATACCACGCGAGGGCCATGGTGTATTCGTTGCATATAAATGCGTATCGCTGCAGGTCGCTACCCGATTTCAAGGAAACAGCTTCGTCTGACCTCCGTCGTCGCCGGCTATTATATATATATATATATGTATATGTTCGAGGTCCAAGTTTGCTTCTTCGATTCTGACAGAATTTAGCTTTTAGTGATTTCAATCCATAAATTTTTGCCAATTTTTTTCTTCTCCTTTGTTAATTAAATTTACGAAATCTGTAGTAAATAAATGTTAACATCCATTTTTAACGATGCTTGAAAAGAATAACAGTTTTTATTACGAAATAACGGAGCAATATATCCAAACTTATTATCAATATCACGGTTTAATATCTTTCATGTTTAAGTATTGTTTATTTCGTTCAAATCGAGGTACAATTATTGGAGGGCAGGAAAAGGCAGGAAAAGTTGAAATAATAGCCGACCAATAAATCTCCCTTCAATGTCAACTTAGCGACTGACCGTCTCTCTGGTCGAACAAAGGTTCAATAAATATTAATAATCCTACAATCCTAGCTGGAAAATTGTCCAACGCCTTGAAATCCGTATCGACACCTATATATTTATATAAATATTCTCCAAGAAATCCTATTCGAATCTATCCTAATAATAAAGAGCGACACGAGGGAAGGACAAAGGAATAAACGGGCAAGGACGAGTGGCGTTTGAGAAGGGAAGATGAAAAGAGAGGAGGGGAGAGAGAGAGAGAGAAAAAAAGAAAAAAAGGCAATTTTAACCGAGGAAGGTCGTCACGGTGGACAAAACGTCGTGGGCTCGTAATAGCGCCGCAGTAAAATCATGAAAATAAATTATCGCGTTGATTATGGTGGGACGTTGACTCTCGAGTCTTGTGACACCTCGGAGGCTGTTAAGTCCTCTTGTCGAGTGGCTGTCGCGTACGCACCTTGAGGAGAGAAAGTTTTCCGTTTATGCGTTTTACGAAGCAGCGATAAACGGTCGAAAGCAAAGTGGAGGAAATACGTTTATACGTTACGAGAGGATCGTCTGTCCGCCTATTGGCTTAAAAGGATCTGGAGGGGAAAGGGTTGTGGAGGAACATTCTGCCTCTGTTTGGATTTCCAGCTTATTGTTGATCGACGATCATCCCCTTTTGGGGACCTTTTCCCCCCAAAAATATCGAGTTTCCGCGCTCTGCGTCTTCTTCTCTCGGCGGTGCGGGGATACGACAATGGGGGCAACTTCCGGTCCTCTTGATGGATGGATTTACGCGGGGAAAGGGGAATAGCGTGCGCCCATGACTTGAAAAAATTTTTACTTTAAATACGTTAAAACATCGTATACAATTTCGTGTCTCCTTGATAGATGAATACTTAACGACCTCAATTTATTCATCCATAACGACTCGGTAGGAGGGGGGATATATGAAAGATGTATATATGTCAGACAATGTGGAACAAGGCAGGAATATTTCGAAATATATACATACAGGTGTCAATTTGTAATTTACACGTGTGAATATACGAATCAAAGGACAGGAGGAGACGTCGAGAGATGGCTGTTATGAGAAGAGGAAATAATTATAATTTCTTTGTTGATATATTTCTTTTTTATTATCATACAATATTGCCTTTACTTTAATTATCTTCATTGTCTCGATGATAATTTTATCACACAGGATATAAATCTTCCGCCTCTTCAAATTAATTTCTAATTATCCAACTAATCGCGATCGTTCGATTTCGATTCAATTTTGTCTCGTGATAACGCGACCGATAAATGGAGTAAAGCGATCGAGTCAAAAGACAAATCAATCTTGCGTGGGTGGCGAACAGGTGGCGAAGCTAAGCTAAGCGTGGGTGGTTGCACAATGCAGCCCTGAAAGCGAACGCTGCGGCGATAAATCGCAAAGTTGCAGATATATAATCGAGCGTCGGCGAATTTTTCCTCCTCGATCCTCGAGACAGAAAATCGAGCGCTTATTTGCCCGCGATTAACTCGGTTCAGCGGTAAACCGATCCTCGACGACGAGGCTGAAGTGAAAAAGAATTCCAAAAAGGTGGTGTCTAGTCACGAGAACGACGAATCGAACAACGAAATGGAACAAAAAAAATCTCGAGACGATTTTGTTCGAAAGCAAAAGCGGTTCATCGAACTTGTATCACGTTTTTTTCATCGATGCACGCACGTGCCTGCTTCGACTGCGCGTAATTTTCGCCCAAAATTTTCTATCTCTACGATCGAAATCCTGTGGCCGATAAGGAAATCCTCGCGAATTGGAAGAGGAAGTAATTGGAGGCAGGGGATGGAATATTAAAACGCTGTACGTGGGAACGAAGATTCTAACCTCGCGTGTTCTGGCTGCGATTCGTTTTATCCATTAAGACGCGAGCAATCCGTGGAACTTATATGTATATATATATGAACGCGATGTTATCGAAACAAGAAGAAAATAATTTCCTTTGGACGACTACGTATCGAAGAAAAAGAAAACGGCAAACGGCTTAATGAACGAGAATCTCCAAGGAGATTAAACCGGTATCGCATTATACGGGGCATTGTTCGAATATCAACAACACTTTGTACAGCAGTTCGAACCAGTATCCCATTATATACCCGAGACGGTCGGAAACCCATTATTATTACATTCTAAAGAAAGAAAAATCTACCTGAGCATCGCCATCTTTTCACCCTTGGTCTTTTAAAATTTTATTACACCGTATATACATCGATCAATTAAAACGATTCGACGCATCGACGTATATAAACCCGAGATGGCCCTAAATCGAAGATAAAGTAAACATCTATATAGACACACGCACACACACATATATATATATATGGAAGAAAAGAAGAGCGAAGAGGACAGACTTCCTCGTGGGATGAAACGGTCCGGAAAGAATATGACGGAGGGCCGATGGTGGGACGAGGACAGAGAGCGTCGAGCGAGGAAAGCAGAAGAGAGGAAGCAGGCAAGGTTAGAGGGAGAGGCAGAAGGCGAAACGACAGAGGTGTACGGTCGCTGGAGCGAGAGGGCGCATGGCCTTGGCCGCTGCTGCGGGGTAATTCAGTCAAGGTTTCGGCCGATGAACTTCCTCCGACGGGAGGAAGGAGAGCCGGCCGGTAGAGGTCCGCGGCGAGTGGTGGGGAGAGGCGGCGGCCAATCAGGAGGGCGCGCGGCCCAGCGAGCGGCGACGCGATTGGCCGGGCCCGTGACGCCGGTGCGCCCGGGCCCGCAGCCGCTTGTCAGTGACCTCCAGCATTGAAAATACGATGAACTCTCTCAGGGGGGCTCTGTAAGAGCGCACCGGTGCGCTGTGTGTCCTCTACTACATACTAGGTAGCCAGGGCGTAGACATTGTAGATGGTCGAGGCAGGCTGGCAAGCAGGCAGCCACATCAATCCCTCCCCTCCACTCGTGAAACCGGCGTCGCTCCGAGTAAGGGCTGCACGGCCCCCAGGTAACCAACACTCGCCAGCGCCGAACTCCAGTCAGACCAACGCGAACCTCCCTCGAGCGAACACTTACTTTCACTCTCTCTTCTCCGCGCCGTTCCCATCCGTCCCGTTCTTTTCGTTCTTCCCTTACGTACGTTCCACAGCTTCCTTCCTTCTTCGCAGCTCCTACACACTCGCCTCGTCCACGCTTACGCTATACACGCGCGGTGTATAACACGGCCGAGGTGTTGGTCGGTCGCCACAGAACGCACCTGCCCTTCGTTTCGGTAGGTTCTCGGGCGGAACCGAGTGGTGTGTTCACGTGTGCTCGCGGTACGATAAACTAGACTGGAAGATAAGGAGAGAGAGGAGGAGGAGGAGGAGGAGGAGGAGGAGGAGGAAGGAGGAAAAGGGAAAGGAGAGGGATATATAATATATAAAGGAGGGATTTTATTTTTGGATAATTTTCTCCTTGTTTCCTTTTTCTTCTGGTGATGACAACCGAAGAAGATGTGAGTTAGTGGTCAGTGGTGATAACGAGGATAGGAACGTTAGTAGAGTGAACTAATGCCGGTCCTCGGCTCAGTGAAGTGGCGTGCCAAGTGGATGATAAATCGAGGAACTTAATAGAAATATACCGTCGGATCGTTTGGATCGGTCTCGAATATAGGATAGACCATGATCCTGACACCGGACAGCAGCGCGCAGGCCACGATGGCGACGTCACCGGCACCTGAATCCCCCATCTCGAGCATATCTTCCCACGGTTCCCGCGCGTCCAGCGTGTCGCGCATGTCTTGCGTATCTCAGGGAATGTCCAGCCCTTATCACGTGGCCCAGTTGCCGCATCACCTCAGCCCCAACATGCCTACCATGGACTCTACCGTTTCGTCGGCCAAACCTGAGCCTGAATTGAACATAGGTACGATCCGACCCTTGTCGACGAAACTCATTAAAAGAGTTGAATCGTTGCTGAACGTTCGAGGAAAAAAAAGAGAGAAGGAGAAAAATATCTTTTCGTATTATCCTAGTTTCCAACTCCACGCTCTTTTGCAAAGAAACCTTTTGCAAGCAGAATTGGAAAATTATGAAATCAGGTTCCACGAGATACCCGAGTATATTGTATAGGGTGGTCCATTAGTCTTATCTGATGGTACAGAAAAGAAAAAAAAAACGATCGCGCGTCGTGACAGTGGAGTGAAAGCAGAAAGTTGTAACACGCCGATGCTGTAACCCGCCGCGAGAGAGGAGAAAGTGTTCTTCTTTCTCTCCCACCTTTCTCCTCTCGGACACGCGCTCTCACCACGTGGAGAGCAACGCGAACATTGACATATCGATAACACGCGCATGTATCTATATGCATATGTACAGTGTGGACAGTGTGTAACCCTATTTTTCTTTTCTTCTTCTAATTGCAGAATTCGACGGGACCACAGTATTGTGTCGCGTATGCGGGGACAAGGCGTCCGGTTTTCACTATGGAGTACACTCCTGCGAGGGATGCAAGGTGAGTGGAAATTCGAGCTCGCGACACGCGACACTCCGTCTTTGACGTCTTTTTTCGATCCGTTTACAAATTTTCGCTTACGACTCCCTTCCTCTTCTTACGAATCTCATTTTCGAGTTTCGTATATATATATACCGTGTTCGCGAATATTTTTTTACGCGAGGTATTTTCGATACTTTTTTTTTCGTTTCATTCTTTTTGAAGAGGAAGAAGAGGAGAGGAGATTTTAAAAGATTGGGATTTAAGCGTGGAACGAGAAAGAGTATCGAAAATGTCGATCGTGAGGCGATGTGGCCAGGAAGTGAACGGAGCTTGAATGTGAATGTACGATGCGACCAAGGCTACGGAGAAGCTATCGACCGAGCATAGCTCGACCTTGTACACGCGGAAATCGCGAGACCATTCGAGCTTGGTCCTTGACGTTGCCCTCCTCCTCGTGGACGAAAAATCTTGCCAAGGTCTCTTTCTTTACAATCTCAAGAATCGTTTTCCTGAAATAACACTCGTCATTATTCTTTTTCTTTTCCGTTTTTGTCTTTTACGATTCTTTTTATTCAAGATCACAGATATTTCTCTTCCTCGCGTGTGTACGATATATATAAACTGATTTATATAAGCTGATTTACAAATTTGTTTAAATTGATCTAGATACAATATATTTTAAAAATATTTTTACGATTGGAGAGAGAGAGAGAGAGAGAACTTTGGAGAATGGAAGGGAACAGGATACGGGGTCGTATTCGATGATCAGATTTTCCTGGAACATGGGTAAGCAAGAAGGGCAGGAAGGGACAATAGCTTCGCGGGCGGTTACGCAAAAGGAGCGGAAAAATGTGGCGAAATTTCAGTTTAGAACGTTAACCTTCGCGTGAGAAGGATGGGACAGGTAGCAAGTTTTGTATCGGTGGTTTTCGTGTGGCCGAGTTTTAGGGCAGGTATGTGCAACGCGGAGAAGAATGCACATCCGTCCATGCAACTTCCTGTCCGGCTTCCCCGTCTCTTCCCCCTTTTTTCTCTATTCTTCCCATTCGAATCGACTCATCCCTCTCTCGAGGGCCATTTTTACCCGAGAAAAGAGGAAGAAAAAGATACGTCTATTCTAAAAAAAAAAAAAAAGATATATCTGGTGTGAAAGAATGTTTCGAAGGAGAATGACTCACTTTCTGGAAAAAAAAAAGTAAGAAAAGCGTGTCTCCGTGCAACGAGGAAGGTGGAAGAAAGAAGAGTTCTTTTCCCGCGAAACCTCGAATCGAATGTAAATCGTTTCCCTCCGAGGCTGATAATTACGCCCCGCGAAGGCCAACGTCCTCGTGCTCGTCATTGTGCGACTTCAAGGAGGCGCGTGGTGGGGGCAGCACAGGCCGCGAATTCGTTTTAGGAAGTGGTAGAACGTTACCCCCACCATGGCCATCTCTACTCCCACCACGCCGGCCGGGGACCCGTGGTGGGGGGCACTCCGCCAGGTGTTGTGAACCGGTGTGCCGATGCTCGCAGATCTTCCTCGTCCGTCGAACCGATGATATCGCTTTCATCTTTCCTTTTCTTCGCCTCTTCACCTTTTACCTTTTCTGTGATTTTACATCGTTGTTCGATAATATTTGTATCTCTCGTACGCACGAGTTTCGGCTTTCAGAAGACGACTTTCAACATCTTTTGATCTTTTGCAAAATTCATATAGAAGTCGGTCATTACTCCAACTGACCCGACGCAACAGGGGTTTCGATTCTTCCTTTCCAATGGCATAACGATGACTTTCCCCTGAGTTAATCCTCTCGATTCGAGACACCCTAGGTTCCATTTGCCCGGACGAAAGGAAAGAGAGAGTGGAACCGCCACAGGAATCGCCGAAAAGCCAAAGAGATGATGGCGGCCCACCACGGGGAGAAAGAGAAAGTGTCTCCGTTTAAACCCCGCTGATGACGTTGCGGATTTTTTGGGCACGAAAATTCCGTCTCTTCTTCAACTCACCCTCGATACCTCGAAACCAGAGAGAGAGAGAGAGAGAGAGAAAGAGAGGAAAAGAGAGAGAGAGAGAATCGGAACCGGGCAACGACATTCCTTTCCACGATTCAAGGATTTTTCCGTCTAGCCTCCTCTCCTCCCTCCACTCCTCCAGGGAGATTCCTGATGAGCAGAGCGATCGGAGAAGGAGCGGTACGAGCCTCGGGCTGGGTTGACTGGGTCAGTAACTTATGGCCGTAGCGTAACACACACAGAGCCACTTTACGGCAAACGAGTCGACGTCGAGTGACCTAGCCGCTAGCGGTAGAGACCGTCTTATGGGTACTGGAACACGCAGCTAGGGAACCGAGGTGGAAAGGGAAGAGAACGCGGAAGAGTGTTGGATATCTTTAAGACTAGGTCGCTCGGTCGCGCTGCTGTTACACTATTTCGCCATTCCACCGGCTACAAGCTACTTTTCCTCGGCCTCTCTATGCTTCTCGCAGTCGATTCGTTCCAGGTTTACGAGTATTTTGACGTTGCGTCGAGTCGGAATCTGTTTCGCAAAGTTGGCGAATTAATCGTCAATCGGGACGAGGATCTTGAAGTTAATTAATTATAGAAGGATGTACAATCTTTCGTGGCGCGAAATGGAATATAATTTGGATATAGCAGGAGACGATGGATCGATCGATAGGTTAGGTCACGCCGAGTCCCATGTTTTCGGAATGGAAAAAGTGACGCTGAAGATGGCGGTCGTTGTGTGCCTCGCACTGGCCCAGATATCTCGGCCAGGACGTTGCCCCCCACGACACTTTTCGTGCACGCGTCACTGACCTGGGCTCACAGTTTTACGGCACGAGAGAGATTCGCGGCGCCGCAATCGGCGGCGGGCCACGATAAAACCGCGATAAAAAAACACGTCACTCGGCCGATAGGGGGTAACCTACTCGATTCACGTGTATCAACGTTCATCCGAATCTCATCTCCCCTCGATATAGTTATTCTATATTTATCCCTCTGATTCCTATCTCCCCCTTATATTTAACAACCCTTCAACAACCCTTTCTCCAACAACTTCTTCAACTCCATAAATTCGTTTTCAAATTCGTCATCCTTCCAGAGATTCTCCCTTTTTATCCCAACAAATATATATATATATATATATATATAATATCCACTCGAATCTTTCCTCTCCAAATAACCACGTGCGCACGGATATCGAACAGGGTGAACAGTCTCTTTGAAAAAAACTTGGAGAAAACTTTGAAGGAGGGAAGGGGAGTATATATATATATATATACATCTCGGTTTTTATTTTCGCGTCGATGTTCCTCTTTAAATCTCCCCGCCGCCGCCGCCGCGCAATCAACGGTGGAGGTGCGCGTCGACTCTTTTTCCGGAGGGTTGAAACCAGGCGACCGGTGCATTAACCCTCCGGTCGTCGACCCCCGAGCCAGTTACGTCACACGCTCTCCCCCTCCACCCCTCCGTGCGCCAGCGTACACCTCCCCACCACTCTCCTCCCCCACCCCTCCACGTCGCTCTCCCTCCTCCTCCACGCCGCTCCCCACCCACGGCCACCTCCATCCCCCCTCGCCCCCACCACCCCTCACCACCTACCCGATTAACCGTCATTTTTGATGTCGTAACGAGTCGTGATCTCATTTTCATTTGATTGCGCGGGTATTTCGGTGCTCGGTGTTGGGGTTACTGACCCCGGTGCATCTACTTTAGAATCGGGTCAGCCGCTTATTA
Source organism: Apis cerana (assembly GCF_029169275.1). Lineage (NCBI taxonomy): Eukaryota > Metazoa > Arthropoda > Insecta > Hymenoptera > Apidae > Apis > Apis cerana. Next base: position 9,877,644 of record NC_083862.1, on the reverse strand, counting down.
TCGTGGTAGGTGTTCTCGCTCGGCTCGGTATCTCCGGAGCGGCAACGCGCCTCGAGATAACGCCCCGCCGCGTCGCGCGGAATCGAACGTCACGATTCTCCTCCCTCCTGCAGCCCGATAAAGCCACCCCCGTGAAACACGACACCCCCCTCCCCACGCTACTAACTGAGCTTTCCACCGAGCAAGCGGGCAAAATTATACATCAGATTTTTTTTTTTTCTTCTTTTTTTCGTAGCCCGATATGGCTACGAGGGTATCGAGGTGATCAGGGGGAGAAGAGGATTTATTTACTCTGTTTCTCTTTCGTTCCCTCTTCTTCTTTTCTTTTCGTCGTAGACCGATGTGGATCGTGGAGAGTGTTTTGGGTTGATTACCTTTTTTTCTTCTCGTTTTGATAATACGATAAATTGACTTTTTTTAAGGGTTTTTTAATATTTTCCTTCGGTAACGGAGGGGGCAAGGAAGAATGTCGAAGAATCGGTCCAATTTGTAAATAGATGGATTTGTAAATTGAGATTGTTGTTGTCGAATCGAGCGAATCGTTAATTTTTTTAAATCGACACGCCATTTATTCAAGGTGTCGATAGATTCGACGAACCGTGAAGAGATCTCAAGCTCTGTGGAAACGGAAAAATAGTTCGAATAGCTGGCGACCTCGGCGATCGACTTCCTTCGGGTATCGATGCCCGGGGAATAGAACTGTTCGAGGTCAAACGAGAGTATAAAAGCTGATCGGCCAACGGCACCATTTCTTTTCGCCCCCTCAGCAATTTCCCCGCATTCCCTAATAACTCCTCATCCCGTCCACGTTAAAATTCACGTTTCAAAATTCTTCTTATACCCCACAAATATCACAAATATCCTATTTTATTTATTTCAAATCCTGAAACGCGCGACAGACAATCGAAACTAAAGTAATTCATTAACAATTTCCTTCCCTTCGAAACCTAACCTAACCTCTCCAATTTTCCACCCTCGTTATCGCTCCCTCGTTGTCGTCATCATCGTCGTCATCATTATCATCATTATCATCGTCATCGTCGTCGTCGTCGTTTCTGACCTCGAGGATCGGTGTCCGGGGAACGCGAACGAGCTGCGAATTCTTGGGGTCGTAGGTGCGCGTCGATGCGAGCGCGCGCTCGCGGTTAATGCCCCCGAGCGTAGCAGAGAGTGTCGCGGTGTTTCGAGCGAGAGCGCATGCGCCCGCACGGGCGCGCGCATTATGTACGTCACCGTTACTCCGTTTCGTGTCCTGTCCTCTCTCTCTCTCTCTCTCTCTCTTTCTCTCTCCCTTCCCCCACCACGCTATCACTCGTCGTACTCTCACGACACCTCTCTTTCTCGCTCCTCGCCATTTTTTCCTCCCTCTTGCCCCCTTTCCTCGTCACTCCTTCTCTCCGTTTCCCTGTTCTTCGTTTCCCGTCTTCGTTGTGTCCCCTTCGCGGTCCGCCGTTTCGCCCGTGGGAGCAGATACACTCACCTTCCCCCACCATCCCGAGGAACGTTCCATCCCCCACCAAACCGAGGCACGGTCGCGCGCTCCGGTCGTTGGCCCCGCGACCACGTCGTGTGTATATCCCACACTCTCCTTACCTACATCTGTATGCGCTCCCGCGGCCTGCTCTCCGCTCCAACACATCGGCCGCGCAGATGCAACACGCACGCACACCGCCGAGCCGTGGCGAGCCGCGCGAACACGCTCCTTTCGCGGAAAATAAAAGCGAACACAACCGGTGAACGTGACGCGGGACACTTCGCCGAGGCCTTTTCGACGGGTTCGACGCTCGCGTGCGAATTCTTTTTGAGGGGGGTGGATCGAGGAGGGGCAGGGGAAGGATGGATTTTTCGATGGGATTCTTTTATAGATGGGGGCGGGTTTGGGTTCACACCTGAGTGGAGGATCGAAATGTGTACGGAGAAGGGAGGAGGCGAGTAGAGTAAGAAAGTTTCTCGAGCGAAAGTTTCGACGATTATGGTGGTAGCTCGTTTTCGATTTTTTCTTTTTTTCTCTCTCTCTCTAACGTTCTCTCGTTAATAATATCCTGTCTTGAAATTTTCTCTCGATCTTTGTTTTTCTCGCGTGGAAAATAATTTGGAGAAGGTGTTTTTGATACTCGTTGATCACGGGGGTAGAAGAAGATACACAATGCCTGTGACACAATGGTGGCGCGTGCGCCGACCATACACGTACACACACGCACACACACGTAAGTTGTGGAGCAGAGCACGCAAAGGTGGTCGCCCCGTGACCCGTCAGGGGGAATGCACAGAGTTTGAGAGATCGATGCACCGCATTCTCCCACAATCCCACCCCTCTACTCCCGCCAGATTCCCGCCAAGCCAAGGGGTTCAACAGGGGTTGCTGGCCTCGTCCGGGCATCCCCTGATACCAGCTCGCGCCCGATAACACCTTCCCAATCTTCTAAATCCCTATGAATTTCCCTCCAATTCCAGCGGTCCGAAAAACTACCTGGAATAATATAATATTCGTAAATAAATATACAATTCCCTCGGACATTTTTGTCCGAATTTTTTGATCATTCTCAGTCGTAAACGATTAAGAAATATTAGCATCGAATGGGAATTTGAATTTTAACTCCCAAAAATTCGAATCGAGCCTCTCCAATAACCTCGTGAACGTGACAGTAGGAATAATCTGTTAATAACTAGCGGCATCTACGTGCGTATCCCTCGTCTTGTCGATCATATCGCGGCAAAGGAAATTCGTGACCCCGTAAAAGAGGCGCGTTTCTTCGAAAACAAACGCGAGCAGGGTTCATTGGCCCGGGTCTACGAAGGCAGAGAGAGGATTTCAAAGCTTGGCCGGGGACAGAGATGCGGCGAGTAAGCGTGGCCGATCGCACGGGGAAGCTTAACATTGGCAACGCTGACAGTTCATTGACTTGCATCGAACGCGTGCACCGATTGACAGGCCGGGCGCGGAGGTGCAACGGTACATCGTTCTCTCGTCTCTCTGTCGGTCCGTGCACGAAGTTGAGGTAGGCGAGGTCGCGTGTCTGACGTCACGAGAGAGGAGTCACTTGACGACCAACAGTGTGTCGCCAATTCCGTACGCATACGTGCATGCACACCAAGCGCGCGCGCCTGCGCCCTGTTAGAGGCGAAGATACGACGACCACGACCACGACGACCACGACGACGACGAGCACGACGACGACAACGACGACGTTCCACGCGTCGTTCGTTACGTAACCGCGCGCGAGGTCGTTGACCGATACGCGGCCGGGAACTTCCTCCGCCCTGACCTACCTTTTCTCATTCTCAATTAGCGGTTGCTGCATGAAAAAACCGAGCGTGCCTCTCTGCCTTCCTTTCCTCATCCTTTTCACCACTTCTCCCCGACGTTTGTTTATTTACTTGGATCGGCATCGTAACATCGTGAATGGAAATATTTCCCAGCTCCACGATACATTTCATTATCGAAGGGATGAAAATGACGAAGGGATGAAAATGACGGGCACGAATCGCGTATATCGTATATGAGAAGGGCTGTTATTCACTTATCGTGGAAAGAAAGTATCATCGCAGGGCGATGCAAGCCCCGAAAAAGCGCGTGTAAGGCGAGGGATGTGCGTGTGTGTAAAAAAGGAGGGGTTCCCGCGTTTATTCGCGAGGATCGGGATGGATGGATATATGCGTGGTCGAGGGAGAGGTTTTTCGAGAGGGTGGTTCCTTGCAGAAACGCCGGTCGAGGTGACGGCGGTGGTGGTGGAGGAGGTGGCGGGGGAGGAGGAGGAGGAGGTGGAGGAGAAGGGAAGGAACCCGTTAGTAGAGCGTTCGAAGCGCGCGCGAGCCTCTATGGTCGCGTTCGGCCGACAAGGAGCGCGATATATATCGAGGGTTTGCCAGCACGCGCGAACGGGACAGGGAACGGAGACAAAACGGGACGGAGACGGATAGATCGGGCGAGGGAGCGAGAGGGAGCGAGAGGGAGTGGGTACAGCGCGCGCGGGAGCGAGAGAGAGAGGCGAGGCGAGGCAGAGTGCGCGCAAGGGGGACTCTCACTTTCACGCGGTGAACTGCGGGTGAACGTCCGGGAATTGGGTCAGAGTGTCCCCCACCTCGTCGAGCCAGAGGCAATGTGCCGAGGCTCTATGCTCTCTGTGCTAGAAAGAGCCAGTCCACAGCCAAGCTTCGATACAAACGGTCGCTTCTTTTTCCCCCGCCGAAAACTCGCGTCCAGAGTCTCGCATGATATCGTACAGTTACGAGCAGTTACGCTCGATTCGCTGGTGAGTTTGGTGGTTCGAGAAGCACCGTGAGTTTGTTTAACCGAAACGATACGTCTCGGTGGACGTTTCGAGTGTGGTACGCGACTATCGTGTATACCCGGACTTATTGGACTTGCTCGACGTGCTCGACGTCGCGAGTTGATCGTAACGCGCGTAAGAGGAAGAGGAGTAGTAGGAAGAGTAGGAGAGAGATCAGTGCGCGTGCAAGGCACGCGATCGTCTTTAGGAGGGACCGTGTAAAACCGCGAGATAACACAACGACCGGGACCGGGTGAATTAATGGGGTGCTTGTGCGAATGTGACCTGGCCACCCCCCGCACGGGGACCAATTGCTCGTCGGGGTCCTCATCGGACAGTGACGGTCAGACTGACGAGGGTTTCGTTGGTGATTCGCAGGGATTCTTCCGGCGCAGCATTCAACAGAAGATTCAGTATCGGCCCTGCACCAAGAATCAACAGTGCAGCATCCTGCGTATCAACAGGAACCGCTGCCAATATTGCCGTCTCAAGAAGTGCATCGCTGTCGGAATGAGTCGTGATGGTGAGTCCATTTTTTATCATCTTGATTAAACGCCCCCCGCGTTTCAGCTACGTACGTTGCGAATATTCGCCGCAGAATTTTTTCTCAATCTACGATTCGTACGATCAATGTTGACAAATATCGCGACGGCAATAGGAATGCAAACGGACGACGACGCAATCGAGAAACAAATTCACTCATATATACGAAGGAATAGTGATCGCGTAACGCGCACATTTGTACCGAAAAGTAGTTTCTAAAATCTAGAGTGGAGGGTCGTTGACCGTTTGCGTAACACCGCTCCCCGCGACACAGCACAAGTGTCGCAATGGGCGAAAGTGGCCAGTTCGCCGTTTGAGAAAGCAGCCGCAATTATATATCCCCCTCGTGGTCCCTTTCGCGATGAGTTTGCTTTCTTTTCGAAACATCCATATCCATGATAAGCCCGGTGACCTCTTTTTCCCGCCGTGCAGATCGACGCTAGTAGATTCGACCGACGACGCGCAGACCTATCCGAGGTCAACGACCCGGCAGCATCAGTGGCCCGCCACGGATGCAACTACTACTACTACTGCCGTCTGATCTATAAACGTCCCTATCTCCTTTGGAGATCAAACTCGACCGAAATATTCGGCCAGCTCCTCGAACCTTCTCTTTAGTTAATTGCTACGGAATCGTATTCCGCGCGTCTCATTATATTTACATCAACATCAACTTACTTTCGACGTTCCTGTAATCGTTAGGTATCTTTTCTCTCCTTTTCTTTTCTTTTCTTTTTTCTTTTTATCCCGACGATCGAGAGTTGATCAACGGTTACGCGTATTATTAGTCCAAGTTTTATTGGGACAAAGAGAGTCAAAGTTTGAGAAGCAAGTCCCTCCGTTGATAGCGGCGTGGATCGTGGCGCGGGGTCAATAGTCGGGCATTGCTCGGCTTGCATGCGACTCCACGTCTATAGAAAGAGTACCGCTACTCGCCGCTACGTACCCGGTGACCCTTCCACCTCCTTCCACGCCTCCCACTTCTTCGCCAGCGCGTACACTATCTCGATCATCTCCCGCCTTCCCCCACCACGCATTGCCCGATCTCCTTGTCCAAGCTTCTCCCCCACCCAGCGACCCGCACCGACAACGCGCCGTCGCGTGGCGCTACGCTCCATGCGGAGACCTCGCGAACTTCGTCCCCTTCGCGATCGTTTTTCTCCCCCACCACCAGCACGCATCAACTTCCCCTCCATCCTTCCCCTCATCGCTACTCAGCTACCTGGCACTCGGGCGCATGCTCGCCTCAGACAGTCCCGCCAAACCGACATGACTGGATTCGACCGCCTCGCAATTTGCGACTGGATACGCGCGAGGAACCTGCTCCAGCGATTGCGCTCGATTTTCTCGGCCAGTGATTCAATTCGAGATCGTTAATCCCGCGTTAATTGATTAGGGGTTAATTAGGATTCTTTGATGAGGTACATGACACATGGTTACCAACGATCGATGACATTCGTTATAGGGGAAGAATACAGTTAGACGTTCGCGAAATGATCTCTCTTCGGGACGGAATACCGTCATGATGTTCGAGCCGATGTCTGTGCACGCACGGATCGGCAGCTGTCTAGCGGTGGAACTCGTACGTGACTCAAACGGCACGCTTTATGAATCGTGATCACGATGACCTCGTGGTCGCCCGAACCGGCGAACTCGGAACGTCTCGAGGATCCGTTCGATTCGTTCGTCTTCGAACGAATTCGAGCCACGCCGATGTAAACACAGACCGATAAACGCGCGAAGAGAAATCAAATTTCTCCGGTTAATTTAACCTAGTAGTAAGAAAAAAAGGACCATCCGAAAACGACGGAAGAAAGATCGATCGTCCGTGAACGGGATAAGTCCAACGACGGCAGCTGGTGACAGGGCAAATAGCCAGCGAGCCGAGGGGTTGTCCAAGGTCGTCGAGGGTAGCTTACCCCCAGCAAAGGAAATTCGCATCTGCGCACACGAGAAAGAAATCTCGCCACTCTGACAACGGATCCTTTCTTCCTCTCTCCCTCTCTATCTCATTCCGTCTCGATTAGAACCCGTTCTTTGTCGCGTGTTCACGCACGAAAGGGGAAAGGAAGAAAGAAGGGTACGCAGAGATCGGTGTGCACAGGTATACGTATACACGCACACGCTCGAAGCATACACACACGCAAACAACGAGTCACGTACACCCTCTCCTTTTAGTGTGCTGTGCTGGCCGCTACGTCGCCGCGTACATTCGCTCAGCTATATAGTATATATGGGTCGGCGCTACGCCTCGTGCGGCTGTCGCTGAAACCAAGTTCAAGGCCAAAGGCTCGGCAAAGGCCACAATCGTGGCCGGTGGTGGGAGTCGTTGATGGCTGAATAAGTGGAGGGGCTGTTGAACGCAACCCGCGGAACATCACTCAGTCGGCTGTGATGCTGTCTCGCGTTTGCACGCGTTCTACTGTCGTGCTCCTTTCTTCAACTCTCTGTTCGTTCGTGTGCGAACCAGACAGCCGTGTGTCTGGCGGCGCGCCGTCCACGCCGCGCCATATAACACGATTCTCGTCGGAGTGACTCGCGGTAACGACGATAGTCAGCCGATAGTCAGCGATCGAGCGGATTATCACGATACCATTCCAAATAATAAAATAAAACTAGAACGTTAGAATATTAGAAAGAGGAAAAAGTCAATTCATAAGTCGCATACATACATATATATATACACATATATACATATATATATATATATAAAATCGCGTGTATGCTGTGCCATACGAATTCACCGCGAACGTCGACCCATAGTGATCGTGCCGATGGGAGATTAATTTTGGTGCGCGGTGAAGTTCGCTCCGGATCTACACGCCGCAGAAACGATTAAGGGATCGAGAGCGTTCGTCTCGATCGTTTTTCCTCGTCCGTCATGGGAGACGAGTTACCCATACTGAAAGGAATCCTGAACGGAGTTGTCAACTATCATAATGCACGTACGTGTTCCACAGAGTGTCAGTTCAATAATTTTTTTTTTTTTCGTGTGTTCGAAAAATATCATCGTCGCTCGTTTCCCTTTCACGACCCTCCACACCGTGTCGCTCTCGTGACTTTCTAACGGAGGAAGGATTCGTAGCACGAGGCCAAGGCAACTGCCACTTTCGTTTCTCGCGAGAAAGTCGTGCGCTTTCCCCTCTCGATTTTTTCTTTTTTTTTTTTTCCATCCTCGATCGTGTGCAACCAATCCATCGAAATCGTATCCCCGATTCCTAAATATACACGTGCTCGGATCAATCCGACTTGTGTGATTAACGACGATTAAGAAGAAGAAGAAAAAGGTCATCGTATGAATCAATAGTGTTTCATTTCGTGTTAACGAGATATTAATATATAACGAGGAAATCGGAGGGTGTTTCGCGGAATGACACGTATCAGTTTTCCTCGTAATTCGCAAGCGCTAGAAGCGCTCGAAGGTCGCGGGACGCAGCTCGACACGCCGTGTCCGTTGCATGATTCATCCATTGATCGCATTAACTATTCATCGACGTGTCCTTCCTTCTGCTTACCACTGACCACCGAACGAACCGCGTCGCCTCTTCCTCTCTCTCTTTCTCTCTTTCTCTCTCTTCCCGTCTATCTAATCGTTGGCCATCCGTGTTGTTTCTGCTTATAGCGGTACGATTCGGCCGTGTGCCCAAACGTGAGAAGGCCAGGATTCTGGCTGCTATGCAGCAAAGCTCCCACAGCCGATCTCAAGAGAAGGCAGTAGCGGCCGAGCTGGAGGACGAGCAACGGCTTCTGGCCACCGTTGTGCAAGCCCATCTCGACACATGCGACTTCACCAGGGACAAGGTGACACCGATTCTGGTCAGAGCTCGGGAAACGCCTAACTATACCGCCTGTCCGCCAACCTTGGTGAGTATACCACGTTCGTAAACTCGTCTTTTTCGCATTCTATCTCTCCCTCTCTCTCTCTCTCTCTTGATCTTTTATCGCCGCTTTTTTTGCTCCTTTTTTTCTTTCGACTTTGACGTTTTTCGGTCTCCCTGGATTTTTATTATCGCTTACGTCAATACGAAACGGACCTTGGATCATCCGAGATCGCTCCGTTCTACGCGGAAATCGAACCAGTCGACCTCGACGCCAAACGAGGAAGACTAGCTCTTTTTCTTTTCTTTTTTTTCTTTTCTTTTCTTCTCCATCCGCGTGCGCGAATGGAATCATTTCTCGCACTTGAATTAATCTGGAACCCGTCTCTGTTTCTTTGCGGTTGCAGGCATGCCCCCTGAACCCTAACCCCCAGCCGTTGACTGGCCAGCAAGAGTTGCTGCAAGATTTCTCGAAGAGGTTCTCGCCCGCGATCCGTGGAGTGGTAGAATTCGCGAAACGCATCCCCGGATTCAGCCTGCTGGCGCAGGACGATCAGGTGACGCTGCTCAAGGCGGGCGTTTTCGAGGTGTTGCTTGTCCGGCTTGCTTGCATGTTCGACGCCCAGACGAACAGTATGATCTGCCTGAACGGGCAGGTGTTGAAACGGGAATCCATCCATAACAGCAGCAATGCTCGTTTCCTCATGGACTCGATGTTCGACTTCGCCGAGAGGGTGAACTCGTTGCGGTTGTCGGACGCCGAGCTCGGCCTCTTCTGTTCCGTTGTCGTGATCGCCGCCGATAGGCCGGGATTGCGCAACACCGAGCTGGTCGAGCGCATGCACAACAAGTTGCGGAACGCCCTCCAGACAGTTCTCGCGCAGAACCACCCCCAGCATCCGGACATCCTGAGGGAGCTGCTGAAAAAGATCCCCGACCTGAGAACCCTCAACACCCTCCACTCGGAGAAACTGTTGGCGTTCAAGATGACCGAGCAACAGCAACAGATGCAGGCCCAACAGCAACACCAGCAACAGCAGCAGCAAACGCAGCACGTGATCAATGCTCAACAACCGCAGCAGCAACAACAACAGCAACAACAGCAGCAGCAGCAGCAGCAGCACTGGCCTATGGAGGAGGAGCCGGCGGCGTCCTGGGGCTCAGCCTCGGACGTTACCCTGGACGAGGCTGTGAAGAGTCCTCTGGGCAGCGTGTCGAGTACCGAGAGCACCTGCAGCGGGGAAGTCGCCTCCCTGACGGAGTATCACCACGTGGCCCCGCCCAGCGGGCACCACGCGTCCAGCGCGCCCCTTCTGGCCGCCACCCTGGCGGGCGGCCTCTGCCCCCATCGCCGACGGGCCAATTCGGGCAGCACGAGCTCAGGGGACGACGAATTGCACCGTGCCTCCCTCTCGAAAACGCCCCAACCACCTCAATGCCCCCGATTCCGCAAGCTCGACTCGCCGAGCGACAGCGGGATCGAGTCGGGCACCGAGAAACCGGACAAGCCGGCGAGCAGCAGCGCGAGCAGCGCACCGACCTCGGTCTGCTCCAGCCCCCGCTCCGAGGACAAGGAGGTGGAGGACATGCCGGTGCTGAAACGGGTGCTTCAAGCGCCGCCCTTGTACGACACCAACTCCCTGATGGACGAGGCGTACAAGCCCCACAAGAAGTTCCGCGCCCTCCGCCAGAAGGACAGCGCGGAGGCCGAGCCGGCCGTGATCGTGCAGCACACGCAGTCCCAGCTCCATCTCCATTTAACCTCGCCGCCGGCTCGAAGCCCGTCGAACCAGGCGCAGGCGAGCCAATGCCCCCAGACGGCGAGCCTGTTGAGCAGCACCCACTCGACCCTCGCGAGAAGCCTGATGGAGGGGCCACGGATGACGGCCGAGCAGTTGAAACGCACCGATATCATTCACAATTACATAATGCGGGGCGAGGCGAGCCCGAGGTCGCCGAACGCGTCGCCCTCGCCCGCGGAGCAATGCGCGTCCACCACCACCATCACCGCGCGATCACCCCAAGGATCTCAAGGACTGCTGCAGTGCGCGACCAGCAACTACTCGACGACCAGGTGGCCGGCCACGTCCGTCATCACGACGACGACGGGCGCCCGGCAGCAGCAGCAGCAGCAGCAGCAACAGCAGCAGCAGCAGCAGCAGCAACAGTCTTCCTCGGACTACCTCATGGTCGGCAACTCGCCGGCCTCGTCGCCAAGGTACCTGTCCGCGGCGGCGACGAGTAGTACGAGCACGAGTCCACGGCCCGCCTCGAGTACGGCGGCGACGCTCGTGTTGTCCGGCTGCCCTAGCAACATGATGGAGCTACAGGTGGACATAGCGGACAGTCAACAGCCGTTGAACCTGTCGAAGAAGTCGCCGTCCCCGTCGCCCAGGCCGTTGGTAGGCCCGTGCAAGGCGTTGTCCCTCGAGGCGTAGTGGTCTGATGAACGGGTCGTATGAACGTGTCTTGTCGCTCGTGACGGGTGATGATGATCGGTTCGTTGTATATTCCGTAAACCCCGCACGATGACCCTGGACGACAGAGCGCGACGACGACAGCGCGCTTCGCAACAAGAGGAGCGGCTCACCTATCGATCGTATCGGCGGTTAACGAATGCATGCATGGTGTGTTCCGTCGCGGCGTGATCGCGAGAGGAGGAGGGAAGAAAGGAAAAGGGGAAGAAAGAAAAATTGGTAGATCAACGACGGGTTGGTTGGTGGTGTGTAACAAAAAGTTGGTGTGTCGCGCGCCACGTCGTTCCCCTCCCGAGACACGGAGTGAGAATGGAATGGAAGGACGAGGAATTTAAAAAAAAAAAAAAAGGAAAAGTGCCAGGACGCTCGGAAGCGCGTGATAAACCAAATAATTTATTAATTTAAACATTAACTATCGATATAAAAGAAATTTGCGCGAGACACACGAGGGAGTATATATGTATAACACAATGGTGGCCAGATGGCGGAACCGTGAAAGTTCTGAACATTTTGGGACACCCGGTGTACGATACGCGCGTGTTCACGCGCGATCAGGAGGAATGGAAAGAGAAATAGGAGGAGGCGGAGTGTGCTAAGTGTATGGGAGGATGCTATCTGTTTTCGTTTCCTTTTTTTTTTTTTCTTTTTTTTTTCTCTAATAATGATTTCCGCCCCCGGAAGACGCGCGTCGTGATCGATGGATCCGCGGATGGATGGATCGAACGCACGTGATCGGAAAGAGTGTGCACGATCTCGAGAGTAAAGAAATTAAAAAGAAAAAAAAAAAAAAACGGGGAAACGGAGAGAGTGCCGTGCTTTGTTTTTTTTGTCCCCCCTTTTTTTGGGAATCACCAAGTGTACATCACTTTAAAACGGAAGCTAAACCTACCCATCTACCTTACCTACCACCTATCGACGAAACTCGAAGAACAACAGCCACAACAGGAAGGTAAGCTATCTGGTCTAGACGATCTGGCGAGATAGCGTGTCGATACCCCTTTAGAAGAGGAAGAAGGGGTGAGAGAGAAAGAGATAGCGGTAGAAACGGAAGAGGAAGAATAAAAAAAAAAAGAAAGAGAGGGAGGATTGAATGTTACAGAAAAAAATTTTTGAATAATCTATCTTACATGTGATAATCATGGAAATCGCGCATCCTGTACAGTACTCCACCTCATTCATCGATCATCTACTATACTATAATTATTGATTATTATTAAAAGTAATTAATATTATTGTAACATGTGTAAGGTATAATAATAATCGTAAAAGGAACGTTATCATCTTGTGTATGTGCGAGTAGGAAAGAAAAAAGACGAGCGTACGAATGGAAGCGAGAGAGAGAGAGAGAGAGAGAGAAAATTACAAAGAGAGCAAGAGAGAGAGAGAGAGAGAGAGTACGAATGTATGAGATCGACCAGGAACAATAAAAAAAAAGCAACATAAACGAACGAATGGAACGTGAGCGTGCTTGTGCAAGTGAGTCGGGGCAAAATCGCAACAAAAATAACAAAAATGAGAAGAAGAATGCAGAGAGAGACAAAACAAAAGAAAGAAAAAATAGAAAATAGATATAAACGAATATAAAAAAACGAAGGTAAAAAGAAAGGAAAAGATTAAGGATGGAAAGGAAAAAGAAAACTACTTTTCAGATCGATCGATTGCGACTTGACGGGAAAACGCGCATTTTAAAAAAGAAAAAAAAAAAAAGAAAACGATTTTAAAAAAGAAGAAAAAGAAAAAAAAAAGACGAAATGTTTCGTTTCAGAACATGTATATGAGACTGACCCGGCCCGCCGCGGCCTCCAGAGTTTGCAATCAACCGTACCTTTGTAAGCCGAAATCGTGTTGTGTCTCTCGTCTCTGTCTACGCCCATCCAAATGCGTCCATCCACGTACGACCATCTCTGTCTAACATCCCTATCCGATAATTCGAATCGTGTCAAACAAATTGTTTCGCGAAAACCAACCATGTTTCAAATCATGTAAACACCCGTGTTGTTCGCAAGAGGGGAGGAAAAAAAACAAAAAGGAGATTAAAAACGAGAAGAAGGATAGAAGACATGCGACGTTCGCGTCTGTTCGCACGTGAGGTCGCGTGTCGTTCGAGACAGAGATGGATCGAGCGAGATACGCGTAGAAACGGAACACAGAGAGAGAGAGAGAGAGAAAGAGAGTGAGACGGTAAGAAGAGACGAGAGGCAAAACGTGTGTAACGATAGCAGAGAGAGAGAAAGAGAGAGAGAGCGTGTGTGAGATGCGTGCGCGTGTGGGTGAGCGAGACGTGACGAAGAGAGTCAAAGAGTGACGAGGAAAGATATAGAACGACGAGAAAAAAAAGAAAGAATACTGAGTGCATTGAGAGTGAGAGAGAGAGAGAGAGAGAATCGAAGTCAAGTGCGATGTAATAATCGGCATTAAATAAAAGAAAAAAAAAAGAGAAACAAAAAAGGCGCAGTGTAAATAGTAGATTCGTAAGGCTAAGTCCTAGAAGGCGCGAGTGGGCGAGTTTTTTGCTTTTTTTTTTCCGGAGAAAAACGAAACGTTCGGTGAGAAAGGAGAAAGTGTGCGAGGGAGAGAGAGAGAGAGAGAGAGATACGATAAATGGAAAAGAATAGAGAATGAAACAAGCGTGAGAGACGAAAGAGACGAAAAGAAAAATATAAAAAAACACACACACACACAGTGCGAAAATATACGCGGCGGGCCGCCGCCGACGTGTTGTTGAGACGCCCGCCCCACCCCCCTTATGCCCCCTTATGCCGTAGTACAGTCGACGCCGAGAGAATTATCGGTGCAGGAGAGATAGAGAGAGAGAAAGAGAGAGAGAGAGAGCGAGCGAGAGAGAGAGTGAGAGAGAGAGAGAATAAAAAAAAGGAGAAGAGGAATAAAACGATCAATCGCGCGAGAAATAAAAAAAAAAATAAAAAATAAAACGCAGCAGCAACAAGAACAACAAATCTAGTGAACACTACACGCTTAATGTAACAATCCACGTAAATACATAACACACACATGCGTTTTTGAAACACGGAAATATGCATAAGCAGGTCGAACATAGTTGAAACGAGCGAAAAAGTAAAAGGAAGAGCGAGAGCGAGAGAGAGAGAGAGAGAGAGAGAAAGAGAGGGAGAGAGAGGGAGAGCGATATATTAGTAGATAGAGCAATCACTGCACACGCGAGATAGGGAACGAAGAGAGCGTCGCAAAATAGGGAAAAAAAAGGAAGAGAGGAAGAGAAAAAGGTGAAAATCGTAGGGCATGAAAAAAAAGAACTGCTCGATGGGCATGCAGAAAACCGTTGTCTCGCTACTTTTTTGTGCGTAGCACCGTTCACCGAATCCCTTAATCACACCACGCAGACAAGAAAAAAAAAAACATGGAAACACGTATACACACACACTCACACACACACAATCCAACACAACACAACCCCGAAGAAGCTTCTAGTAGTGAGACCACTCTGTGTATTTATTGTATTCGAGGACAAAGTCATTCCCTCCCATTTTTACGTACTGTGTACACGCAGGCAGAGACATACACACACACACACACACACACACGGGAACACGCGCAGACACACGCTCCCTCGACTCGTTTTTTGACCCTTGAAATCCTTCTTGCTGTCATTTATGCTACACACATACACACCCTTTGAAACGAACACCCCCTTGTTTCCTTCCTGCAGCAGATTAGCCAGATCCCCGCTTAGAGAGCCATCCAGAGAGCCTTGTGAACAGTTGTCATCCGAATCGTTGTAGCCTTAAGCCGAAACTGTGTACCGCACACATTACACTATGCGGTATCGCAGCGTGGCGCAGCAATTTTTCCGCTATTCTTCGACAGATCGAACTCTTGTCTCTTCAGCAAATCCCCTCTCCGTTTGTCCAACTCTCCGTATAATTGTCCATTATTACGTCCTTTACCCAAACACTTTAACAAGAGTTATCCCAAAACCGTTTTTCTCAGACCCGACCCCCTTGTGAGTCCTCAATATGAGCCCTGGATATGTCCCCCGCAAGCGAACTAGCGTTGATATTCGTAATACTTGTTATGCATAAACTACACATAATGATTATTATAGTAAACGATACATAAAGTATGATATATTTCTCTATCCATTAAGAAAAAAAAAAGGAAGATGCAAGTAGCTGTTGTTTCTTGGTGGAAACAAGATGAGAAACAAAGTGCAAGGCAGAGCGCAACAACAAAGAGTATAGGGAGAAAAAAAAACGTAAAAAAAAAAAAAATAATAAATGCGTAATAATAAATGAATAATATGAATGGTGGAATGAATAATAAAGATAAAAATAAAAAAATAAAATAAAATTGTACGGAAAGAAATAAACGAGCATACCGAAAGTGTACTGTATTACAATTGCAAGAATACAAACGCAGCCCCGCATATTGCCCAGTGAGCACGTCGTTTTGTACGCTTGGGAGTTGTGAGGTCGTCTGAATAAACATTGTCTGGTGAATTATACAGAAAACAACTTGTCTCTTATTTATGCGTTTTCCCACCGAAAATCCTCTTTGCGTTCCCTTGTTCGTACTTTTCTTTAAAGAAAAAAAAAAAAAAAAAGAAAAATCAGAGTCGCTTCATTTTTCCTCTTTTGAAACAATTTCTGAACAATTTTGAACAAAACGAAAGAGCAAGCGATGCGGCATAGAAACTTGTTGCTATGTAAAATAATTTAAACCAAAAAGAAACATTATGGTTATAAATACATTAGTTTTCGATAAAGTATTTGGAGGAAATTATTCGATGATTTATGATAATAGAGAGAGAGAGAGAGAGAGAGAGTAGAATTTGTAATGCTCAAAAAATAAGACTTAAGAAAGTTATTATTACGTATTAATATATTGCGATGCACGAAGAAGATTGCGTTTTACGTTGAATAAAAAATAAATAAACAAATGAAAGTTCTTTCACTTTGATCCTCTCCATCGTGGAATTACAATTATTTGTTGCGGAAATTGCAAAAATACATATGTAACATTACATTCGTCGATATTATTATTTTCACGAACGGGAAAGAATCTAGAAAAGAATCAAGATTATCGAAAGTATTTCCAGCGGAAGTGACGATATTTCACACTAAGAAGATAATGAATTAAAAGAAATTGCCTCGATTTTTTTTCCATCAAGATAAAATATTGCTCAGTCGTTAAGTTTCCTGCTTTTCGTATCTTTTTTACGATAAAATCATCTATTAATAAGAATGGTGAAAATTACCAAAGAGAAGGTAAAAATATATTTTTGAAAAATTTTCTGATTTATAAAATTTTTTTGTAAATTAAAAAATCAAAGCTCTTTTAAAAATTTAAAACACATTTTTGAGTGTTAAATTAGGAAAAGGTTTACTAAATGCACATTTTCTTGGTTTTTTTTTTAGATTTTTAACGCTATACAATATTTCTTCTAAATATTTTAATAAGCTCAGAAACACGCGTACAACGAGAAATCTATAAAAATTTCACCCTCCGAAATATTCTGACATCGTTTTTCAAACGATCTTTATATTCGAACTACAAAATATTTAATATTTGAGAAACGTATTACCCTCTGTATAAAAGTGTATTTAATTCTTTTTTCCAAATTATTTTCAAATAGGTCAGGTGTCACTGCAGCTACGTAATATTGAATCAGAATAGCTTATAAAAGACATATCCATTTTCAAAATTCTCCTTTCATTATAAGAAGATTCAATTAGTTTCATTAAATCACTTTGACGTTAATTCAAACAGTGATTAAATCGATTGTATGTTTAATATACATCCAGTAAAAATTTTAACAGATAATACATACTTTCCAAAAATTTCTAATAAAATTCCGATGGTATATTTCCAATAATAATATCAATTAATAAAAATCTAATCTAACAAATAAATTTCAAATTCTAGCATCTTACTGCTCTCCACTTAAAAAGAAGAAAAAAAAAGAAGTATCAAATCCCTTTTCTACCGATTTTAAACAAAATTTACTTAAAATCAAAACCGCAAAATCCAATCAAAAGTACCGGAAAATAAACCGGACAGAAGGTACGTACAATATAATAAATCCCTGGTAAAAAACATTGACAGTGCCAAAGATGTTCCAACTCTTTTTTCCACTGTCATCCTCCCACGCGCACCCACGTAAAATAACTCATCCCTCTCTCTAGCCAATAAAACTACAAAGAAACGTTAAAAAATAAAAAAGGATGAAAAAACGCAGAGACAGAGGGATGAAAAACAGGTGAATCGCGAGAATTAACCGGCAATTATGCTCGTATTATATATAATTGCCTCGAATTTCAAAATTCGAAAGAAGAGCGTTCTCGCGTTCCCATTTTCTTCGTTTTAGAGAAGCAATCGAGAGCAATGGTATCAAATCCACTATGAATCCCCGTACAAGGAACGTGGCGCGTGCCACCATGTAGGCGTACGGTTGCCACGCAACCTGTCTCACCTCTCCGTGTCCTATCAGCGAACTTTCCCCCTTGTTTCCCCTCTTCCCACCTCCTACTTGACTCGTACAACCCTATCGACGTTGCATTACACGAGAGGGATGCATCCACGCGTATCTCCCCGCTCCCTGATTGCCATTGTGTGTATTTACTAGCTTGCGTCGTGGGCGGGACGAACGTCACAACTCGTTACGACAGAATTATCCTACGTACGTTCGTCTGTCCTCCTCCCTCTCGTTTGATCTTGCATCCAGTTTTTCCTTCTCCCTCTCCTTTTTTTTTTTTTAGGTGATTTTTATAGATCAATTTTATTAGAGGTTAAAGGTGGTCTTGGCTTTTTTTTCTTTATAACGCAAAGAGCGTTGATACATTTTTACTCTCTTTATTCATTTCGTCTTCATCTAACTTCTTCATTAAATTATATATATATATATAGCTTGGTAAATTTTATGCTCGATTTTTAAATACCGATCTCTGTACTCGCGTGGAAAAATTCGCACCAATGTATCCATAATCGATAATAATAACAACCATTCGAGATTGTTTAATTAGAGAACATATATACACAAGTGCACGCATATATATATAAAGGAACAAACAGCTTATCGATATTGTTCACAAAAATCGAAACGAATTTGTCTCCCAATTAGCTCGACGCATCGCAATCAACGTTCAACCGTATTTCGCCCCCTCCCCCAAGTGTAATCGCAATTGAAACCGATACGAACAAAAGCAATCCGATTCGATCGGATCACTCCCGCCCTCTCCTCCCTGGCGGATCGAGGAGAGGAGCGGCACAAAGCGGCACGCGAAGCTCGTTCATACTCGGAATTCAATTATCGGACGGGGCGATGTCGGGCATTGTCTTCTCAAAGGAGTCGTCCCGAGTCGAGGCCACCCTTGACTGCCGGCTCTTCGCTGTCCCTGGGCGAGCGCACTACATTCCCAGACTGGGATTTAGCCTCCAGGACGCCCTCATGGACGGGCGCACACCACACGTTCGTCCGGTATCCACGCAGCACCCCTCCCCCTCCATTTGAACGCCGCGGGGCGGGCAGGGGGAGGGGGGAAGCGTTAAGCGTGTTTCACACTTGGAGGAATCTCTGGACAAAGCACTTTGTCGGGCTCCCCGTCGTCGTGGCCGTGAAACCGGTCAAGTTGGAGGTTATGTATCTTTATTTTTAGAAGGTAGGAATTTTTTTTTCTTTTCCTTTTTTCTTTTTTTTTTTTTTTCTTCGGATCGTTCCTTTTGGCGTGTATTTTGGCGTGTTTGTTTTGGGACGGAGGGTGGATATTCGTGGAAAGGGTGGGGTGAGCTCGAGGGGAGATCTTGTTGCACCTGTTGAATGTTTTAGTTCGTGCTTTTATCTCATTGCTTTTTTCGTGCTTTGTTGTCGCTCAGTTTTGCAGAATTATCATTTTCGTAATATCGTTTCTTTTTTTTTTTCCTGTTTTTCGAACGAGGAGAAAGAAATAAAAGGGGAAGGGGTTATCTTGAAATTTAAAAAACAAAAATTGTTTGTTCATATTTTGTTTATTTTCTTTGACACGGTATATTTTTTTACAATCCTTTTATAATCCTTCGCAGCAAATGTACTTCAAGTAAAGCTTCGTCAAATATTCGTGTGAAAAAATATAATACGTAAAATTCTCATCGTTACGATTTCTCGAAAAAATTTATCAAACACGAATGAAGAAAAATTTCTTGGGTTGGATTAATCAAATTCGAAACCGAAAGAATTCTTCGAATTTACAATTTCGTGTAAGGGAACGAAAAGAAAAAAAAAAAGAGAGAGAAATTAAAATTCCCCCGTACTGAGAACGCAACGCGCGTGAATCAGGCTTAAATGCGGCTACGCTCGGCTAAGGAGCGCGTTCAAGGTCCGAGCGAGGTCGCAGACACATTCGAGAACGGGCAGAGCATCCCCCCTTGAGCGAGAGAAACCCTCCCCCCTTATCAATGCGCGAGACAACGAGGCGGCGGATGTGGAGCTCAATGAGACTTTGCATCGCTCGTCCGCTTGCTCTCTTTCCGCTTCGAGCGGGTTGCGTTCTCCTCCTACGGGAGGGCAGCCGTCTCGCACTTTGTCCTCTCCGTGCTTTTTTTTCCCCCTCCCTCTCTTTCCCCTTCCTCCCTAGTCGTCTCGCTATCTTCCTCCTTTCCCCTTCTCCTTTTTCTCTCTTCTCCTCGATCGTTGGATCGTGATGGAACGAAAAAGCAGAGCAGGAGATATTTGTCGACGAAGACTTTATTTAAAAAAAAAAAGAAAAAAAATCTCCTATTTTCTTTTGGGTTTTGTCCTTTCTTTCTCACTTTTTCCTTCATTCTATTTCGGGATGTTAATGCGTATCCGTGGCCATTCTTTGGAAAGTCGATCGTAAAAGAGATTAAAAGATAAGTTTAAAGTTTGTATAGTTGAAAACTTATTCGTCGAGTTGCGAGCAGAGTTCATCAAGTTGGATAAAGTTTTGTATTTCTTTGGCTTGCAGAATAGAACTTTTCAAAAATGGTTTCTAAATGCAAAAACGTCCTGTGCGTGAAGATGTAATGAATCGCCTTTTGAATCGTTAGGGGTGAAAGATTACGCGATAAAAAAGAGATTAAGAATTTCGATAGTTTATTCTCCGTGTAATTTGCTAAAGAATTAGAAACAAAATTCGGATTGATAGGCTCATTAATGGCCCGATGATTTTGTATGCAATTATGAACAGTTTCTTAAATTATTATTAACAATTTATATTTTATCATAAATATTTTTCCATTATTCGTACGGCATATAAAAATGATGTATTTAAATAAATATAAATTTAGAATTATCATAGCGGTCAAGTAATAAAGACAACATCATTAATATTAAAAACCGCATGAAAATGTCATCCATAAAATATATGACAAAATAGATTTCGTTTTTTCTTTTTTTTTTTTTTTTTTTTTTACGAGACTTCGTGAATTTATCATGTATCTTAAAAAGGATTGTATTTTTAAACTCGACATTGAAGTATCTATTTTTTTTTTTTTTAGCTACCGGGTAACAGTAAAAATCAGAGAAATCAATAAAAAATGGAGTTATCGTGTTTTTTTTTATCTTCAGATATAGACGTCTATGTCTGATAAATTGCTCGATGTTACATTCAACATAACTGAATTTTTAACGTGTTTATATATACAATTTTCGATAATATTGAGAATATAAAAAAAATTAATAGAAATAGATTTTTCTCAAATGTTTTGGTGAAGTATTGTTTGAAAATCCAATAATCCTTTTAGACGAACAGGCATCAATCGATGACAACGCGAGTTCCGTTATTAATCCTTGCTAATTTTTGGATTACCAAGAATTATTCTTGTTTTTCAATGGATTTAAAATAATAATCGTTTCACAAGGAACAATTTTTCTCTTAAACGGACTACTCCCTAATTTTGATTATTATATTTCATTGAAATATAACATTATCATTTCAATTACTTCGTTTTTTAGTTTATCAGTTGCATTAATAATAATACAAAAATATATTTCTAGGCTCTTGACAATGATTTTGAAACGAAAATAAACGAAAATAAACGATCTTAAAGTATTAAAAAAAAAAAAGAAAAAAGAAAAGAAAAAGAAGGAGAAAAGAAAAGGGCGACGAAAAAGAATTGAGAACAGACATCAAAGCAGACATTTATCGGATGCAAAAGTCGCTATCAAGGTCGAACATTTACATGTCTATACCTGAGAACACCGAATTATGTATCAGATGCAGTAGAATGTCTCAACGTTTCAATTTTTCCCTCGACATCACATAGGAAAATTAAATTTTTGAAAAATTATATTTTTTCCTTAATAAGTGGATAATTGAAAAAAAAAAAAAAGAAGAAGAAGAAGAAATTGTATCTTGCATTAATACTTCTTTTCTTCGATCTTATTTTTTAACCTAGTTTTTACATCTAGCCGAGCGTATCACATCGATAGCAGTACTTGTGCACCCATTCCAGTGTGAATTGAACAGTGTCGCTGTTACCATCGGCAAGTCGAACAATAAAGTTTAGTGCTCGGTGCGCTATTTGAACTTTACGCAAAATTACTTACGATTGTTAACAGTTGTAATTAGTGGAATTACGTGTTACATTCGTTGGAGGAAGATTTATCGGTAATACGAGCGATAATTTCGCTTAACATCCGCTGCGATGAATCGAATTAAAGTGGGATTTTCTTATCTTAGTTCATTCTAAACTTGTGTGCGCGATATTACGAGAAGGCTGATAGAAAATCGAGATTATGCGTGGCATTGATATTATTTCTGAGAGTTGTATAAATGTATAAATATACGTGTTTGTACGTATATATATAATTCATATGGTTCGTACGAGAGGTTTGTACGAAGAAGATGAAAAGTTTTATATTTTTTATCATTTTATTTTTGCGAATTTTTTAAAAAATGTTATTACATTATGTTTTAATCGAAAAGATTTATTATTGTTCGAAAAATTTTTAATTTCAAAAAGAAATTTTATTTTCCATTTCTTTATGCAAAATTGTGGAAAATTTTTACAAAAATATTATAATATTTAATATATGATATATAAAACTTTTTTCTTTGTTTTTTAAAATTTCCTTATTGATAAGAAGAATACTTATTGTTTTTCTTTCTTTTTTTATAAAGATAATAGATTTTTATAATCTTTGAGATGAAATATCACGGGATAAATTTCCACAAGAGATACCATCTAAAATTTATGAGCATAATTTATCCGAAGTTTTCATATCTTGGAACGCTTGAACGATTCTTTTTTCTCGACTGGAAACGATTTTCTTGCTTGCTGATTTAATGTGATTCGACAAACAGAATTCGGAACAATTTTATTGAAGTGTTAACATCGATTCCCCATTCTTAATATGGAATATAATATAAATTATCTATTGATTTTAAATCTATATATGATATTCTGAAAAATGATATTGTTTAATTTATTTCTTTTTTTTTTTTTACGAGTAATTTTCACGCAACTACAAATAATACAGGGAACAGAAAAAGAAAGGCGATTGCGTCTAAACTTAGAACACTGAATACGAAAAGTGGCCGTGATAAAATCTCTACAAATAACGGGGTATCGATTTAACCATGAAAAATTACATTTATTATTGAATAACAAAGAATATCTTACTTTCTTACCTTGTATAACTTGTAATATCAATCATTTTTATACGCCATTAAAGTCATTCCTCGACTCCTTCCGAATCCAAACTCTTTCGAACAGAAGGAAAAAATTACCAATCATTATCAATTATTTATTATTTTGTAATGAAGATAACGAATACATTAAACTTTGAAACCTGTCTCGAATCATTCACTTATCGAATAACTACAGCTACTGTTAATATATTCATGGAACATTCGAAGAATCTAGAGGAGGTTAAAACGAAACGGAAAGAAATATTATACGAAATCGTCTATTTTAATCTTATTTATCTTAGCGACAAATTTTTCCTCCATCAAAATTTTCACGCGCCAACCTTCTTCGTCCTCTCCGATCTTTAAAAGTCCAAACACTTTCCAAATACGTTTTTTCCAAATACGAAACATAAACCGTGGAAAAGTTAATTCCCAAAATATCTCCAAAGATAATCGACCAATCGAAACTTCCTCCCAACCGATCACCAACGTCAAACTTACTCAGAATCTCTCTCTTTCTGCCTCTCGATTCCCATACGACGACTCACTCTCCTCCCACGCACTCGAACAACTTTTCCCCAGGAACGACGTCCCCATTCGATGAGATTACCTCAAGGTTTCATCTCTTTCTCTCCCTCTCTCCCCATTTTTCTTCAACTCACGAGCCCTGCCGAGGGGTATCGTTAGGGTGATCGAAGGGTGTCGGAGAGATCGACCCTCCCCTTTATTAGCCCCTCGCCTGTTTCTTCCGGGTTAACATCCCTCCTCTCTCTCTCTCTCTATACCCACCTCGTGCTTATGGTGGCCACACGTGGCAAGGTCACGAGAGAAAGGCCAACCTTGCCCGGATCTCCTCTTCACCCTCGTCGATTTACGAGCCTACTACACGCCTACGTGGCCCAGCTACGCTGGCACGCGCCCAACCCCCGAAACGGTCGTTCACGCGTTGTTGCTCTTCTGCCTACCTTCTGCTCGTCCCTGAATAAAAGGGCGATTGAGTTGCTTATCGAGCTGGGTCACCTACTTTTTTATTTTCTAATTTCCCTTTTTTCGTTTGGCGGGGTTAATTGAGGGGTTAAAGATTTTGCGGATTGTTTATTCTTTTCTTTTTCTTTTGGAGGAGGAATTAAGTTAATTTTTAGATCGATTTTTAGATCGTATTTATAATTGATTTGATTTGAGGGGTTCGTGTTTTCGGTTAGGGAGAAGTATTACGTAGGAGTCTGTTTCGTTTGTTTTAATTATTGTTGATATATTTGGATACAATTGGGGGATTGGAAGAAGTTTTTTAAGTTGAGAAAATCGAGATACTTTATTTAGTTTTTTGTACTTTTTTTAATTTCGAACAGCTTTTCGAATTTATTCGCACATTAACGTGAATAAATAAGATCGTTGTCATGACATCTTCTTTTAGGTTTATTCGAGGTTGATAACAGCCAGGAAATTCTTCTATCCAACTCCACACAACGTTTTCCTTCCGTCCATTCCACCCTCCTTATTCGGTTTCAATAGTATCGTTCTCAGCTTCCTATATTTTTTCATCATATCCATTTCCCAGAAGGGGATGAAATCTCAAAGAAGGAGATTTCCACTCGTTCTATTTTCACTTGTTCGCGCCGTATCCATCGATACGTTAAGAAGAAATTTTTCTCTTGACGATGGCTATACTTTTATCCAATATGGCGTGCAAAATTGAGATAAAAATCCAAATTTCCGACGAAAGGGAAAATTTAATATAAGAATCAAGAAAGAAAAATAATTTTACCGAAAGGAAGGGGAAACGAAATAGAATTTAAAGTTTTCCCGATTTATAACAAATATCCAAACAGAACAGAAGACAGAAAGCAGAAGCAGTAATCGTTAATTTCCACGGAGATATCCGAACGTGAGGGTGAAATCGAATCTAGCGAAAGATGAAATATCTCGACCATTCTTTATCCCCTCACCCTCGTTTATTTCCTCCGCCAATTCGATAAGACTGTCCCACTTCCGTGTTCTATCGTCGATTAATGACACCTGCCTCCCGTCATTTTCCCGGGAAAACCACGCGAAACACTTTCTCCCCC
The DNA here is from genome assembly GCF_029169275.1 of Apis cerana. Classification (NCBI taxonomy): domain Eukaryota; kingdom Metazoa; phylum Arthropoda; class Insecta; order Hymenoptera; family Apidae; genus Apis; species Apis cerana. The sequence continues at coordinate 9,852,866 of NC_083862.1, read as the reverse complement.
TCATCCTTTCCCGCCCTCTCACGTAATAAATTCTGCCTGTCCGAGTCGCCGTTGACACACGATCGTTTATCATCCGCGCGGGGGAAATAAATCTCTTTTCCGGATTTCTTTCTCTCCTTATGCTCGATGCAATTGCCGAAAAATGGATCCCTCCAAGTCGATGGGATCAATGTTGCCTGGAGACAAACCTTTTCATACCTCTTGATACCTTCTGATTTCCTGGCGAATATTTTCCCTCATACGATCGAGATTCTTTGAAGGGGAGAGGTGAGATTTTGAATAATAACGAATAATTTGGTTGGAAGTTGAAAACATTCTTGAAGAAATTGGAGAACAGGTGGTTTCGCGTTGATTAAGTGCGATTTGTGAGAATCAATTATCAAGAGAATAAGAAGGAAGTTGAGGGAGGAGTTATCGAAAGGAGTTATCGAGTGATTAAAAAAGGGAAATATTATAATCGGAGATAATCGTTCGAAGAATGCAAGGAAGATTAATTATACGTGTATGTATATTATAAGGTATTCAATGTGAGAAGAATACAAGAAGCTTGCTCTCTTTGCCTCACCATAAATTTTTCCTGTTTTAATCATTGCATTTACATATTCATATATATATTTTTTTTTCTCAATGGTAAACAATGTTTTTTTTACGAGGCGGTAAAAATATTTTATGCAACATTGGCATTTATATATCCAAGGACGCTCATTTATATACGATTTCGAGACACGTGTCGTCGATAACTACGGATTATGTCAAAAGGTGATTTAAAAATCAGCGGAAATAAAATTGAAACGGAAGGAAGGGCAAAAGTAACCTTGGTTCTTCATTTTTTTTCTTTTTACTTCTTCTTCTTTTTTTTTTTTTCTTCTTTCAAATAAAACATTTATATATCGCCGTGATTACGCAAATCGATTTGGAAACTCTAACGCTCGAGCATTTCGTATTTTAACGTCGGATCGATAAAAAACGGGAACAAATAAAACAACGAGATTATTCACATGGAAAGAGAATTGCGAAAATTGCAATTTTTTTTTTTCGAGATCACGAGGGAATTTGTATCGATTGATAAATATTGGTATTGATAATGATATATTTTAACTGATGAAGATGGCAGACGTCTGTCCGTCAATAACAATCTTATTTCATCGATCGAGAAATCCTTTCTTTGCTTTATCAATTGTCGATCGCAATGTTGTACAGAAGAGAGAGAAAGAGAAGAAAAATTAAAAATGAAAGAGAAGATAATACGAGATAAAAAATAAAAATTATATAAAATAAATAAAAGACATTAAATAAAGAAAATAAAGAAATGCTATTAATAGGATCAGAGACGCTTTGTTACGTTGATCAATACATGTTCAAATAAGCTTGTACTTTTTATCAATTTAATCAATTATTCATACATTATACAACTATGAAAAAGAAGTATCATAGTATCAAATTACAATGAAAATACAGGTGGTTAAGTAGAAGCGGACCGTCTTTGGTCAGACACTATCAAACGCTATCACTACTGATTCGACAAAATGAAAAAAGTATATCATACAATGTTCAAAAATTCAAAAATTGAATTAGAAACTTTTACAATTGAATGCGATTCTACGTTCTCCTCTTAAACGTAAAAACAATGTACGAAACAAAGATTTCTTCTTCGACTCATTCGAACAGAATCAACAGAATAAACAGAAAGTTTTTCGTCGATGGCTCATCCTCGATCGTAAACGAGAGAATCGATTATGCGTTTTCGGTAATTGATTTGTTGGCATTGATTTAAAGTTATCATACAAAGGAGCTATATCGATAAGAAATATTTTTGCATCAATCGTTCATCGTCAATTTTTATTTCCCAATCAAGATTTTCGATTTTCAAATTTCAAAAGATTTATGTAACAACTCGTCTCAGAGAAGAGTTAATCGTCGCATTTTCTGTTTTAAGATTTTAAAAAACTGTCTCGCCCAAAATTTGTTTACAGCAATAAATTTATGGTTAACTAATACTATTCTATAAGCGTTCTAAAATCTTGCGATACATTTCCACTCGATGATCAGATTCGAAATTCCCGTATTCTTCTGGATGTAAAAATATAACAACGTAACCTTGACACTCGATTGAACCTGGTTCCAGAACGTCGTCTACGCAGAAGACGTGATGTCTCGACGTAATGTATTATACACCACGATTCAAAAGACGTATAATATATAAATATATAAGCGGCGATGATCGTTTAATCGAACATCGTGTCGTTCTCTTTCCCTCTCTTTTCTCCACTTTTTTTTATAGAATAGAAAACCAAGAAAAAAATGGCGAACGGGATCAAAGAAGTTAAAATTATCCTTGAATTTGAATCGACAAATTGTTACCAATATTTCAAAAATAAAAACTCCTAAATAATATTCTAACGAAACTCGATCCCATAATCCATCCAATTCCATCCTCTCCAAACCCATCCCTCTCGATCCTCACGCGCGAACCATCCATCACGCGCCCGTCCCTTATCGTCCATCCCTCGCGAGATAAGAAATTCTCTCGAAAAGGATAAATAAAAAAAGGGAAAAAAAAGAAGAGGAAGAAAAGGAATTGGAGCGCGAAGTAAACGGAGCATCGGATTACGCCGTTAAGGATGCGGGATATCGTTGATTCGATTTAATCGGGGACACGATCCCGCGATCTGCAAGGACAATAAAGGGAGGGCGCTCTAATCGTTCTCGATCCGACTGACCGATCTAGACCGAGCAGATAGAATGTTGAGGTAACGTGGAATGGAATATCGCGATCAGGGTTACGCGGGTAAAAGTGTGCCGGCCGAGTGGTTGGTGGTGTTGGGTGCGAGGGGACGAAAAGGGTGCGAAAAATCTCGGCCTTCGAGGATCGCGGGAAGAAACGATGCGGGATGGAACGGCGCGATACCCTTGCGATATTTTGCGTAAATGCTTCGTGGTGGCGGCCTCGTTAGAAATGTTAATCTGATGGAAAACGGATCACGTCATATTATCGTAAAGAAATCACTCTCTTAGAGTTAGAATTTATCAGAGTGTCTTCACTTGGAATTATTCAAACGGTGTCACAGGAGATGTTATGGGATATATTCGTGATATATGCTTCCTTTCAATGACGAGAAATGGAATAATTAATTCGAATCTTGTTGGATATTTATTTAACGAACGAACGGATATTAATAGATCGGTTCTAACGATTCGAAGAATATCTTGTGTACATGGAGGAGAAATACACCGCGATTACACGGTGTAACGTGAAACGCGGATATCCGTTACGTACGAATTGAACTGGTGGAAACGTGGCGGTCGAATATTCGTTGATTTCCAGCAAGGCGTAAAAAAAGCGACGTTTCCGCCACCTTTCGATTCGCCCTCGTTTCCCACGTGCCGGCCGTGGCAATAAAAGAGAAAAATAAGCGCCATATGCTCGCGATATCGCGGCATATACGAGGCACGTGTACAACGAAGAGGACAAATTTTCACTGCTTGTTCGTGAGATTGCTCCACGGGAAAAAGTTTCGAACAGTTTTTTCCATATCCAATGGGAACGAATTCGATTCGATTTTATCCTTGATTCCGAGTGAGGAGATTCCTCGTTCCGTGACGAATGTTTGATGAAACGTTTTCGAAAAAGAAAATTGCACGAATAATAGCAATTGGATAGATACATGGATGATTTTTAACGATACAACAAGAACGGTGTAAAATTAGATTAAAAACAAGCGAAGCGATCGAATTTAATCATGGGGATACTCTTCATTGTTGTTTCATCGTTGTTTCACCTCTTTCGAATTTTTCCACCAAGAGTAATTCGTTTTTATCCTCGCTTGATTAACTTTCAACTTTCCTGAAAGAAAGGAAGTTTAACCTGTTTGGATTCGTTCCAAACTCCATTAAAAAAAAAAAAGTTCAATCCCACTAAATCGTTGAATTTATTCCCAACTTCTCTTTCGTATTCAATTCCTTCACATTTGTGAAACTTCCTATCCTGAACTTTTTAAATTTACAAAAATCTCAACTTCCCCTTCACATTTAACCTTTCCTTTCTTCTCAATGTGTTATAAAATAAAATCTTTCATTTTTCTTCGTCACCATTCAATACAAATTGTTCCACCATTATCCATGAAAGGAATCAATCATCGAGTCTACTTTGAACATCTCTCTCTCTCTCTCTCTCTCATCTTTAACTTTTCCATTTCTTTCGCAAATCGACTTCCACTTTTCTTTATCCCTCTGGTGCAATCGTTCGATCATTATCCATTATCCAAGAAAGAAAAAAAAAAGAAAAAAAAAAAAGAATTGGAAAGCCGACGATGATCAAGGACAGAGTGGCGATAAGGCAATCGGAATTATCGCAAAACATTATCGACTCTCGTTCGATCGATTTCATGGTTGGCGCGATTTGAAACGAACACACTATCGTTCTCTGTTTCGCACACGTGCAAATCGAATTTCCATCGAACTCAACTTATACCGTTTCTAAAAAGAAAGTAATCGGTGATTCGTTAATTTCTCGTTATTACTCTATATTTATACGAAATAAAGATTTATCATTACGTGGAAGTAGACGATTAGGTTAGATTAAATATTTAAAAGTAAAGTAAAATTGTTTGATTCATCATTTTGTTTCTTTCTTTTTTTTTTTTTTTTGGATCCGTTTTAGCGATTATTCAGGGTGTTTATTTTAAAAAAATTATTAATTTTCGATATTATTGGGTAATTTAGTTAAGGTCTGTAAAAAAATCAATTTGTTGTCGCCTTCTAGTTCCTTGTATCTTCATACGTGTTGTAATACAATTTCAAATCAACTCTTATTCTTTTCAATTATTCAAAAATAATTAAGATTATTCGATCCTGATGTACAAATTGTACAAAATTATGATTTAAACCGAATCGAACCGATTCGTAATTATCTATCCAATATTAATTATCCAAAAATTTATTTAAACCTGTTTCAAGTTATCTAAAATTATTCCAAGGTTATCGAAAATATTCTAAATATTTTCGAAGATGCTCAAGGTTATCCAGAATGACCTATGCCGATCTATAATTAACCAAAGTTATCTTAAATTACATAAATTCAATTCAAACTTTATTCCAAATTATAAGCAATAATCACTCAAGATTCCCAAACTCATCACTTTTTCTCAAACTCATCCAAACTTTGTTCCAAATTACGAGCAACATTTAAAAGTTATTAAAACGTTGCAAAAAACTATTCAAACCGATCCAAACTCGTTCAAACTTATCGCAAGTTATTCAAAGCTATTCAAAATCGTATAAAGTATTGCCCAAACTCTTTTACAAACATAACGATCAAAACGTTGCATAAAAATGTTCAAACCTATTCAAACTAATTCAAACACACGTTCGAGTTATTCAAAGCTGTTCAAAGTCGTTCGAAAATGAACCGATATCTCATATTTATCACCTGAGATCATTTATAGCAAAAAAATTACTCATAATATCATCAATGTATCTTTACTCATCATTCAAGGCCCGACCATCATTTCCAATCACGCAACTGCGGAAAAATTCGCGGAAAAAAGTGCAACTCTCGGAGGTCTGTCGGGAACGTGAGGCGAAAGACGACCTCTTTTCTTACTCTCTTCTCCTCTCTCCTCTCTCCCTCTTCATATAAACACAAGAGAACTCGTGTAGCCGCACAGAGGAGCAGCCTAGACTCCATCGAACGGAAAGTGAGAGGAGAGAAAATTGCTTGACATTGCTCGCCGCTGATAATGAGTGTTTGCTCTTTGTCGGCTCAAGGCCGGCCCTCTTCTCTCCTCTTAACTCTCTTTACTTTATGAAGCAGCCAGTCAACGCGGAATCGGTCATCCTTTCAAGTAGCAATCGTATTAGCATACCTGTTACGTTCGATCGACAGTCAAAGATCATGGTTCTACGATAGATTTTTCTTTTTAAATAAAAAATGAATTATGTTGTGATAGTTTGATAACGTTCATATCGATTGAAAAATATAATTCTCACAAACACTCTTTCTCTCTGATTATTCTATAAACACTCTTTTCAATTTAAGTTTGAATATCTTGTACAAAATTTAAAAATTAATTTTTTTTTTTACAAATTTTTCTTTATGTTTCACATTAATCAGATTTTAATTCGTATTACTTATTTTCAGGTGACATTAATCTTAGCAAGTTTTAATAAGAAATAGAATCTGAATAAAAGAGAGAAAGAAACTTTCCAATATATCTACTGATACTGCTAGATGGCGTAAGTGAGTTAATGGTACTCCTTTTATTTTCTTCTCCTCTTTTCATCTGACTAAAGTGCTCATTAAAAAAACTTAACTGTACTTGGTCGAATCGAATTTTATAAAATGAAACTTTTTGCTAGAAATGATTTAGTGTATATTAAATAGATTTCATCCTTATTATTGAAAGATTGATCGATCAAGCGTTAATTTCAGAACGAAAAGGGTTGCTTAAGAGGGTGCAATCGTAGGGAAACCGAGGACAAGACAAATATTTACAAAGAGTTTCCGTTCTTTCTTTCTTCTCTTTTCAAAGGTATAAAGGATAGTTTCAAAATTATTATTATTACTTTTATTCAATTTTTTACAAACATTTCCATTATTAAATCAATTATCCAAATATTAAATTTCAGGAGCGAATTAAAAATTTAGAAAAATTATTGCTAACAAAAGGAAATCCTAAATTCGTCGTTCATCAATAATAAATAATGAAATTGAATTTTTATAGAAGAGCAGAAATTGCGAGATAAATTAGAAATATTTATTTTAGGATTAAAACAAATTTTACACAATTTAATAATATAAATATATTTAAAATCGAATCAATATTGAACTCATAGTTAAACTTTTAAACAAGAAATAAACGGATTGATGAATAATACTTGAAAATAATATGAATGATATATTTGCATTATCAACAAGCTTAATGATTCATATTGAAAGTGATCACCGATCATTCAACAATTTCAATTTATTTTATCGTGCATATATTCCCTTCATTATTCTTCTTTTGTGACAAGAAACCATTCCTTTCAACCTTCCTTATCGAGAAACTTATTTCACAAACTCTCCATTCCTCATTAAGTATTCAATTAAAAACATCTTATATCCTATCATTCCTAAATCCATTAACAATTACAATTACAGTTAATGATAATGATTCTATTTTAAACTGTTGAACTGCTTAACTTCTTACTCCTCAGAGCAAGCACAGTTTTTACATTTTTATTAGACAATTTTATTTATATTCTCAAAATTTCGTTCTCAAGAAACTTGAGAATATTTACATTGAAACCTTCCCATCAAAGTTATACAAACTTTTCAATCAAACATCCGTTTAAGGAATTTTATTAAGCGATAATTAAAAAAAAATGATTCAGAAGAATTTTCTAAGAGGAAAACAATTTCAATTCTCATTACTTACGTTATTATTCAATACGAAATTAGAAAATTAGAATTGAAGAAAGAAAACGTAATGATTAGAAGCGAAACGAAAGTTTCCAGGGGCACTCGGTTCTATTCCGTGTTTATCCTAGCGGGAAGCCAGCCACTAGCTTGGCTATCGTGTGAATCGCGATAAGGGTTATCGTCGGCCTGGCAGATCAAATATTTAGCCGCAGAGAACGCGTAGGGTGGTCTCGCGTTATTAACTGGAGGATCGGTTAGGAACGAGGCCATTCTATCGGTGGATTATCGGTCGATCGATTCTCAACGCACCTCCGTTCCTATCGTTCCTGTTTTTTCCCCCCTCACGTTTCAATTTCGTGTCAGTATGTCATCACGCGTATGCATGTGTGCAATCCTTCTTTTTTTCTCCTCGTTTCATCAATTTTCAAGGTTTCTCCCTGCACTTGTGTAAGTACGAGAACGTTATAATATTTTACGATAATTTTATATACCCGCTAAATAAAAATAAGAAATTATATTACATACCGGTATTTTATACATTTTGAAATTTCAAAAATTTATTCTTTTCTCTCTGCAGGTTTGAAATTATCACGGATTAATTTGTACCGCAAGGAATTGGACTGATTACATTTACGATGTTGTACGTAGTGAATAAATTATACTTCATAGATAATCGATTATTTTACAATAATTATTTTGACATTTATATATTGGAATTAAAATTTGTTTGTAAATACCAAACGTATTGACGCAATAGAATAATAAGAAATCGTAGGAAATGATAGAATTAATTAAAATTATCCCCAACAAGTGTAAATCAACGGCAAACATTCTCTTCCACGCAGGAGAAATGTAAAAAACGAAGGAGAATCAAAAAGTTAAAAGGAAAAGAAATGGAAAAGCAACGAAGCTTTAAGAGAACCGAGAGGAATCCGGAAAAAGGTCTCTCTGAAAAAGCTGTTATTTCCCATTCATTTTACACTCGCACGCGCGCACACGTCTCTGGTACAAGAGGAAAGCGAGAAAAAAGGGGGGAAAAGGAAAAAAAAAAAAAGAAAGAAATAAATGGAAAAGCGTGAGAGTGAAATGGGAGCGTGGCACGAAAGAAAGCGCCATTAAAGCGCGTGGAACCGGGTTAAAAAGGTCGTCGACCGCAGCGCCGCCGCGAGGAAAAGAGAGATAGAAAGGAAAATCGCTACTTTCCACAATTAACGATCTCTTCTCTCAACAGCTCCTTTTTCTCTTTAATTATGTACCTTTGTGTTGTACGCCGTTCCTTTGAAAGCTGTCGTTTTTCAATTTCAACAAGATAAGTAAATTAAAATTGATATTTTCTTATATTAGAATTAATATTAATTTTTCTTTTTTTCTTTTTTACAGGTGAAAAGGATCGTCGATGATGAAATTAATTTTATTTTCGCGTTGAACGAGGTTTTCGATTATTTGATTCTAACGAACGATTGTATAATATGGAAGTAGAGATCTTTGATAAGTATAAATATTCTTTTTATAGATTCCTTTATAGATAAAATGACCCACATCGATGATGTGAGTTAAATTATGTTTATTATTATTATGTAAAGGAAAAGACTCGTAACAAAAGTTTAAGCTTTGCTTTTGGAATGTTAATTTTATTAGGCTAACAATGCGAAAGAAATGTACTTCAATGAGAATAGTAATTTTTTGATCCTACTTGTTCGATTTAATACAAATACAGTGAAAATTCTTTATAAACCATAATTAAAAAATATGATAATACAAAATCGTATAATAAACGATTAAACGAACAGGATGAATTATACGTAAAATAACTCATTGATAACTAATTGAATCAGAAGCAGATGTACCAATCCTCGAAAGCAATTAAGATCTTTCGATAAAAATCCAGGATTTTGTCGAAACCACGTCTTTTCTCGATCAGAATGTCAACGATCGCGGTTATCGTCGAGCAACGACACGTCCACGAGAGTGAAAGCAAAAAAAAAAAAAAAAAGGAAAAAGGAAAAAAGAGTGAAAACGCTTGGCTACATTCTATTCAACGCGTGCTTTCGATCACGCGAATGGCACGTTGTCGAAAGTTTTTTGGCACGATGGTCGCAAAAGCCACGATTACGATAGCAAAAAAGAAAAAAATGAAAAAGAAAAATTCAAATACAACGCATGCAACGACAAAGTAGAAGTATAAAAAAATAAATCAAATAAAAGAAGAAGAGATAAAGCGTTTCGATCCCTTCAACGACGAGTTAAGAATTAACGAATTATTTTTCGAATGTTCCTTCAACTCGATCGATAAGCAAGATTCCATCGTACCACAAGATATGCCCTCACTTGCAATAACCAAAAAACGGTTAACGATTTCTATACATCAAACTATTACACGAAGCGAATCGCACGCACGCACACGCATACACACACGGATCGGAAGGGTCTTCCTCGATTCGAATTGGCGGGCTGCACCTTGACGGCCAAGAGTCGATTACTCACGATCCCGTTAAAACCCGTTGATATCAGCCACGGAGTGGCCCCGACTAGTCTGAATCAGCGACCCACTTACCTCGAACCACCTCTTTACGTAAGAATTTCTCACGTTTCCCGCGCGTACTCCCGTGCCGCTCGCAAGTTTCGCGTGTCATTACGGGTAAACGCCTTCTTCCTCTCGCCTTTCCGCCATCCACCTCGATCTCCACGCCCGTCCCCGCTGACCACAGACCGGTCGTCGACCTTTCGTGCTCTTCCCGTTCGTTTACCGCACCGAGGAATTCTCGTTGCTTCTCCTTCCCCTTCCCCTTTCTTTCCCCCCCTCTTTTTCCTATCTTTATCTCGCTTTTGGTACGTGTCATCGGCTCCGCCGCGGCTTTTCTCAAGATAGTTTGTGTAAAGGGTGTAATTAGCGAGGGTCGTATCATTCGGTGTTTTAGGATGTGTTTTTCTCCCCTTTCTTTTTCTCCTCCGTTTCTTATCTTTCCTTCGAAAAGTTTTGTATACTTTTAAAACAGCTTGGACGTAAATTAGAGTAATTAGAGCGAGAGTTTGGATGTTATATTCCCTTTTCCGACACTTTTCATCCTTCCTCTTCCTCGAATTTGGCAGAGATTAACAATTTCCCTCTTTCGATTCCCCATTCAATGGAATCGTTACTTAGCTGATTAATTAAACTTTTCAAAACTGATTTTCTAAATATTCAAGTTTCGAGTGACCGGAAATAAAATCGATTAACAGAAAATAACGCGACAAAAGGGGGGAAGGGAGGGAGTCCAATGTCAAAATCGGGAAAGAAGAATTAAAAATAGAATGGAATGGAATAGAGAGAATAGGAAGGGGGAGAGGGAAAGAAAGGCAAAGGGGAGTGGAACGAGGCGATCGATGGAACGAGTTCCCCGGCGGCGAGGCCGCCGCTTTCCAGACAATCGGAGTCACCTTTGCCAGGTCGTCGAACCGGAGGGATTTCCTTCGCGCCACGGTGACGAGGTGACCATACGGTATTTCCTTCTGCTCGGCCAGCAGCAGCAGCGCGGGAGTGCGGTCGTGGCCATTGTCGGGGAGAGGAGAGGGATGACGAGGAAGAAACGCGGAGAGAAAAGAGTGAACGAAGCGATAGCGGAGCGGGAGGAGGAGGGGGGAAGAGGATCGAAGCCTCGCGGTGGAGAGAGAGAGAGGAGGGCGGCGAAGGAGAGGGAGATGGAGGGAGGAGAGGGCAGGAGGAAAGAGGAAGAAGGCAGGTGGAGGAAGAGAAGAGCGTAACTGTACTCTATCTATCCCTGGGGCCTGCCAGCTCTTTTCAGGGTTCACGAACCCCGGTTGACCGGGCCGAATTCGAAGGTCGTTGCTCCAGTTTCTCCGGATACGAGCCGGGAATTCCAGAAATGACATAATTATCGAGCACAGCCGATCGTCGAGGTTGCACCAAGTGCTATTTATTCGCTGTACTCGGGAAACACTTTTAGTCGTTGGATCGATGGGATTTTATTCTCTCTTTATTTCGATTCGCTTTGGACACAGCGACGTGTCTGATAGGACGAGGAGACGGTTCGTTGAACCTTGCTTGTTTGCTTGCTTGCTTGCTCCCGAAGCTTACGGATTTTTATTCTTTTATTTCCGAGAGGAATTTCGATGGCGAGAGGAATATGAGTTTTTGAATTGGGAATTTTTTGATGGCTCGTTTTGAAGTTTTCAGATTTTTTTTTTTATTTTTCTCTTTATAATTCTGATGGTGAGATTTACCGTTGATTTTGATATTTTTGGTATCTTATAAAGTAACTTTTTTCGGAAAAAAAAGAAAAGGATAATTGAGTGGATAAAAATAGAATCGTAAGAAAGTAAAGACCCCGTTAGTAGAGAGAACTCTTGCCTTCGTTCTTGCGTGGAAAGGAATAATTTCGTGCCTGGTGGTATTCATATTCGTAACATCAATATCGCGGAATCGATACTAAATCGTTTTTTAAGTCGCATATACCGGTTTTCGCGAGAATCTGCATTGTCATAGATTCCCTTCCAAGAAGCCGACTGAACACCGACGCATTTTCTGAAAATAAACGCAATCAAACTCGTTTCTCGCTCGTTCTTATCACGCCTATATAATCAGTTGGCAATTATTGACGTTGAATAACTTTAATTCGTATTCCACACCTTACGCAACGTATATATTTCCAATATGTAAAATGTAAGAACATAAATTAAAATCTATTTAATCCTTCCATTTATCCACATCTATCCAATCCATATTTTCAAATTAATGTAACTGTGTAATCAAGCTGATGTGCACGATTAAATTTAAGAACAGGATCAAATTTTCTAAAAATTCCTTCGTTCTTTACTTTATTACAGCAATAATTTTACAGAGATAGATCTTTCGTTAGAATTGAAAGAATACTCAACGCTCGCAAGTGACACGTAAGTTTCCTGAATATAATACAAAAGAAACATATATTAATTTTTATTTGGAAAATATAAAGAATATCAATCTCTGATCGTACAATCTCGATACAGTGAACTTTAATCAAGAAAAAACATTCTAAAAAAAAAAAAAAACTCTTACAACGTTACAAACTTAACTTCATTATTGTCGAGATTACGAGGGCACAAAAAAAGAAAAAAGAAATAAAAAAATAGAAACGAAATATCGGAAGCGTTGTTGGATAATATCGGGCCACGTTATCAACGATACGCGACAATGGAGATTATGGGTTCGCGTGGGGTTCAGTGAACGGCATCTGGGTCAGATTTTATCTGGGAGTGGAACGAGATCGAGGGGGGAAGAAAAACGATACGAATTTTCGAGGCATCGTGGAAGCGCTCGTGAGCGATTACTGTTAGATCAAGGACGATGGTCGGCCATCGAGGGAGAAAAATGTGTCTTCGAGAGGGACCTCGTGCGCGCCTCGTGTCCACCTCGCTTTGTTCGCGAATCGTTCGTGACCGGCATCGTGATGGCCCGGTAATTGTCGAAAAGATCGTGCTACGCTTGGCTAATTGATATAATTGTACAATTGAATAATGATATATTTTTATCTTTCATTTTCGATTGCATTCGTGCGTTTCGTATCTACGTTGTTATTATCATAACGATGTTGGATATCATCTTAAACGATATCAATGATAATTGAATCGAGGCAGACACAATTATACAGTAAAAATAACGATAATTCGATGATTCATTTTCACACCTTCCCTCTATGAACCTATAACCATTCTTTCTTTTAATAAAACTCCATAAAAATCAACCCTTAAACGTTATCTGTACAAACTTACTCGCACCACTCTATACCCAAACTTTTCTTGCAAAAATAATAGATAATTTTCCCTTTGGGCAAAGAGTTGTATTACTTTTCACCGATTTTGCATTATGGAAAACGATAAAATCTCGTTGAAAAAAGTTTTGGTTATTGTCTTCGATCGGACAGCTGACTCGGGGTTTCTTCCATTCGGAAGGAGCGGCCAAGTGAACCGCGAAGGGTTCGAAATCACCGTCGCGCGGACGTTCACCCGGCGTTCTTGAACTTTCAGGGTCGCTTGACTCGCCTCCTCAGCGCCCTCCGCCCGATCCCATGGCCCCTCTTATCGTTTTAGCGAAACGCCCGATAGAATTACGCCCCCGGCGCACTATCTCCGCGCCGCCGCTTTAATTATCGCCGCACGGCTCGTACAATTATGTGGCCAGGCGAAGATAAAAGTCTGCTCCCTGCTCGGGCGGGGAACGTTTCAACGATCGACCGATATTGATTTTTTCAATTTTTAGGTGTTGTTGTTGCGCTTAACTACGCGAAGAGGGCAAAGTGAAGAGAGATTTATGTTTTCTTGGTTTATTAGCTCTTCGTTTGGGGGGGAGCGGAGATGTAATAAATGGGTCACGTGGTGGTTAAGATTATGGAATAGTACGAAGAAAATGGGATTCGAGTTTTTAAGAGATTAGCAAGATATTCGATTCGAGATTGTGCGAGACATTTTTAATCGGATCGATTATAAATGTTTCATCAAAAATTCACGGCCCTTCTATTCTTGCTCAACTATTTCGATAAGAAGTTAGACAGACTAGATATCTATTAATTATTCCTATCCTTGTGTCATGAAACTTTACTATTCTTAAGCTTGGTACGAAATTATAAATCATTGGATGCAATAGATTGAAAATAATTATTTTATAACTTTCAAGATATTATTTTTAATGATATTATCGTATTCTGTTCTTTCTGTTGGATCCATTTTGATTCGATTCAGTTTTTCGATAATTTAAATTTTTTAAAGAAATTTACTATGTCGCTATTCTTTGGAGTTTTTAGAATATTTTCAGTTGGAGAAAAATCGAAGAAGAAAAGAAACCTGAAGAGTGATACGTCTCACCTTCGACACTCGCATTTACCCACTCGCTCTTCATTCACGAGCATAAATAAAGGAGAGCGTTGAACCCAGCTCACAAAGTGTCAGAAAAGTGGCCAAGCCTCAGCCCATTTGCATTTCACGTTCAAATGTGTCAGAGTCCGTTGAAGAACTCGAATTCGAATAAAATCTTTTGAAGTAAAAAAAAAAAGGAAATGTAATATTACATGGATAATTGGATGGAAATAAATTATATCGATTGTCCCATTTGAAAAATTTATTTTATTATCATATTTTTCAATGTTAATTATTTCCAGATTAAGAGAATAATATTTATTAAAAATTTTCAGCAAATTAATTTCAGCCTGAGTGAAATTTTTTTAGAAAATATATACACTCCTTGTGAATTATTTGATTTATAAATTATATAATATTAATCGTCAAAAATATTTATTCGAAATTTTTCTAATCTAATCTTTGAAATGTTTAAGCCTCGATGCCTGACCGACTTCATGACCATATCAAGGACACTGTAACTTGATGTATTATGGGATGATTGTCTGAAGCGTAATTAGCACGGTTGAACATCGTTTCCTGAAGAGAGGGTCCTATATTCGTTTCATTTGGAAAGGTTACGTCGGTTAAGGATGACGTAATGATGATGAATTGGAATGATACCAGGAAGATGTGATCAAGGCAGAGAATTGGGAGCATCGAGGAAGGAAGCGAAATGTTATGGAAATATTAATGAGAATATTGAATCATTCTTCTTTTGAAGAAGATTGTTCAAAATGTATTGATTCAAATGAAGAATGGAAAATTGAAAAAAAATTATAACTTCCATGTAATTTTTATTTGTAATTCTTTTCCTGTTAAAAGTAAAATTAATTAATTTATTATACTTAATTATTGCTTATTACTTTATTATATTTTACTAATATTTTAAAAAAATTTTACTTTTAACAGGAAAAGAAATTATATAAAATTAAATAAGTGTAAGTTAGTAATAGTAATACTATGTAAATAGAATGTAAGTAGTATGTAAGTAGTAATAATAAGTAGTACTTGTATATTACAAATAAATAGTAATCATAAGTAGAAATAAGTATGTAAGTTAACTTTGTAACTTTTTAATTATTTTAATGTAAATATTTTCTTTAATAAAAATAAAAGTTATTTTCTATAATTTTTGTACTTTATTTTTCCCACCTCTTTTGATTAACTAACAAATTAAATTAAATAAAATAATAAAATACTAAACAAATAAAATATTCAACATGATCGACATTTCTTGGTACTAAAAAAGGAATGGAATGCACAGAATAATACGTCCGTTTTATTCCAATGGAATTTCGTGGAAATTGAACAATGGTGGCCAACAATGGCGATCGTTTCATCGTGGAATATTCAAGGTCAAACGGAACCCATGACCTCGAACTGGAAAAAGGTATAAAAAGGGTTAACCGAAAAAAGCGTAATTCGATAACAATTTGGTTATAATATTTAATTTTCGAGGGTCATGTGCATTCAAATTATGTTCGAGAACCGTCTGTAGAATGTAACCGACTTATCGATGCAATCGTAGCTGTTCATTAAAATCATGTAAACGAAAGTAATGATCATGAAACGATCGCGTGGATACAAGTTAATTAAAGTAAAATTTAATGATCGCATTAATGAATTTTAATGCAGGTGTGAATGATCATGGTCAAAAGAATATTCAAATTACAAATGTTCGATTTCACGTTTAATTAATATTGAATATATGCAATTCATTTGCATGATATATGCACATTGTACAATTTTACATACATGCAAATTTTCCTTAAATGCATATAAATCCACAAAGCGAAAATTACAAATATTTCACAAAACAATAAAGAGATTAAAATAATTATTCCAGAAAATTAATTTCTCAAATTGCAGGATTTATAAAACTCTTTAATATAAGTTTAATCTTTTCCAAAAATTTCGACTTTCTCTTAGGAGAATATAAACGACAAGGAGGTGGCACGTGAAAAATTTTAAAAATACGTTCCCTTACAATTTTTGCCCAAAATTTCGACTTTTCATTAGGAGAATATAAACTACAAGGAGGTGGCACGTGAAAAATTTTAAAAATACGTTCCCTTACAATTTTTGCCCAAAATTTCGACTTTTCATTAGGAGAATATAAACTACAAGGAGGTGGCACGTGAAAAATTTTAAAAATACGTTCCCTTACAATTTTTGCCCAAAATTTCGACTTTTCATTAGGAGAATATAAACTACAAGGAGGTGGCACGTGAAAAATTTTAAAAATACGTTCCCTTACAATTTTTGGCCAAAATTTCGACTTTTCATTAGGAGAATATAAACTACAAGGAGGTGGCACGTGAAAAATTTTAAAAATACGTTCCCTTACAATTTTTGCCCAAAATTTCGACTTTTCATTAGGAGAATATAAACTACAAGGAGGTGGCACGTGAAAAATTTTAAAAATACGTTCCCTTACAATTTTTGGCCAAAATTTCGACTTTTCATTAGGAGAATATAAACCAAAAGGAGGTGGCACGTGAAAAATTTTAAAAATTCGTTCCCGTACAATTTTTGCACAAAATTTCGACTTTTCATTAGGAGAATATAAACTACAAGGAGGTGGCACGTGAAAAATTTTAAAAATACGTTCCCTTACAATTTTTGCCCAAAATTTCGATTTTTCATTAGGAGAATATAAACTACAAGGAGGTGGCACGTGAAAAATTTTAAAAATACGTTCCCTTACAATTTTTGCCCAAAATTTCGACTTTTCATTAGGAGAATATAAACTACAAGGAGGTGGCACGAGAAAAATTTTAAAAATACGTTCCCTTACAATTTTTGCCCAAAATTTCGACTTTTCATTAGGAGAATATAAACTACAAGGAGGTGGCACGTGAAAAATTTTAAAAATACGTTCCCTTACAATTTTTGCCCAAAATTTCGACTTTTCATTAGGAGAATATAAACTACAAGGAGGTGGCACGTGAAAAATTTTAAAAATACGTTCCCTTACAATTTTTGGCCAAAATTTCGACTTTTTATTAGGAGAATATAAACTACAAGGAGGTGGCACGAGAAAAATTTTAAAAATACGTTCCCTTACAATTTTTGCCCAAAATTTCGACTTTTCATTAGGAGAATATAAACTACAAGGAGGTGGCACGTGAAAATTTTAAAAATACGTTCCCTTACAAATTTTGCCCAAAATTTCGACTTTTCATTAGGAGAATATAAACTACAAAGAGGTGGTACGTGAAAAATTTTAAAATATGTTCCCTTACAATTTTTGGCCAAAATTTCGACTTTTTATTAGGAGAATATAAACTACAAAGAGGTGGCACGTGAAAAATTTTAAAAATTCCTTCCCTTACAATTTTTGCCCAAAATTTCGACTTTTCATTAGGAGAATATAAACGACAAGGAGGTGGCACGTGAAAAATTTTAAAAATACGTTCCCTTACAATTTTTGCCCAAAATTTCGACTTTTCATTAGGAGAATATAAACTACAAGGAGGTGGCACGTGAAAAATTTTAAAAATACGTTCCCTTACAATTTTTGCCCAAAATTTCGACTTTTCATTAGGAGAATATAAACTACCAGGAGGTGGCACGTGAAAAATTTTAAAAATACGTTCCCTTACAATTTTGGCCAAAATTTCGACTTTTTATTAGGAGAATATAAACTACAAGGAGGTGGCACGTGAAAAATTTTAAAAATACGTTCCCTTACAATTTTTGCCCAAAATTTCGACTTTTCATTAGGAGAATATAAACTACAAGGAGGTGGCACGTGAAAAATTTTAAAAATACGTTCCCTTACAATTTTTGGCCAAAATTTCGACTTTTTATTAGGAGAATATAAACTACAAGGAGGTGGCACGTGAAAAATTTTAAAAATACGTTCCCTTACAATTTTTGCCCAAAATTTCGACTTTTCATTAGGAGAATATAAACTACAAGGAGGTGGCACGTGAAAAATTTTAAAAATACGTTCCCTTACAATTTTTGCACAAAATTTCGACTTTTTATTAGGAGAATATAAACTAGCAGGAGGTGGCACGTGAAAAATTTTAAAAATACGTTCCCTTACAATTTTTGGCCAAAATTTCGACTTTTCATTAGGAGAATATAAACTACAAAGAGGTGGCACGTCAAAAATTTTAAAATACGTTCTCTTACACTTTTTGGCCAAAATTTGGACTTTTTATTAGGAGAATATAAACTACCAGGAGGTGGCACGTGAAAAATTTTAAAAATGCGTTCCCTTACAATTTTTGCCCAAAATTTCGACTTTTCATTAGGAGAATATAAACTACAAGGAGGTGGCACGTGAAAAATTTTAAAAATACGTTCCCTTACAATTTTTGGCCAAAATTTCGACTTTTCATTAGGAGAATATAAACTACAAGGAGGTGGCACGTGAAAAATTTTAAAAATACGTTCCCTTACAATTTTTGCCCAAAATTTCGACTTTTCATTAGGAGAATATAAACTACAAGGAGGTGGCACGTGAAAAATTTTAAAAATACGTTCCCTTACAATTTTTGGCCAAATTTTCGACTTTTTATTAGGAGAATATAAACTACAAGGAGGTGGCACGTGAAAAATTTTAAAAATACGTTCCCTTACAATTTTTGCCCAAAATTTCGACTTTTCATTAGGAGAATATAAACTACAAGGAGGTGGCACGTCAAAAATTTTAAAATTCGTTCCCTTACAATTTTTGCACAAAATTTCGACTTTTCATTAGGAGAATATAAACTACAAGGAGGTGGCACGTGAAAAATTTTAAAAATACGTTCCCTTACAATTTTTGGCCAAAATTTCGACTTTTTATTAGGAGAATATAAACTACAAGGAGGTGGCACGTGAAAAATTTTAAAAATACGTTCCCTTACAATTTTTGGCCAAAATTTCGACTTTTCATTAGGAGAATATAAACTACAACGAGGTGGCACGTCAAAAATTTTTAAAATACGTTCTCTTACACTTTTTGGCCAAAATTTGGACTTTTTATTAGGAGAGTATAAACTACAAAGAGGTGGCACGTGAAAAATTTTAAAAATTCGTTCCCTTACAATTTTTGCCCAAAATTTCGACTTTTCATTAGGAGAATATAAACTACAAGGAGGTGGCACGTGAAAAATTTTAAAAATACGTTCCCTTACAAATTTTGCCCAAACTTTCGACTTTTCATTAGGAGAATATAAACTACAAGGAGGTGGCACGTCAAAAATTTTAAAAATTCGTTCCCTTACAAATTTTGCCCAAAATTTCGACTTTTCATTAGGAGAATATAAAATACAAGGAGGTGGCACGTGAAAAATTTTAAAAATACGTTCCCTTACAATTTTTGGCCAAAATTTCGACTTTTCATTAGGAGAATATAAACTACAAGGAGGTGGCACGTGAAAAATTTTAAAAATACGTTCCCTTACAATTTTTGCCCAAAATTTCGACTTTTCATTAGGAGAATATAAACTACAAGGAGGTGGCACGTGAAAAATTTTAAAAATACGTTCCCTTACAATTTTTGCCCAAAATTTCGACTTTTCATTAGGAGAATATAAACCAAAAGGAGGTGGCACGTGAAAAATTTTAAAAATACGTTCCCTTACAATTTTTGGCCAAAATTTCGACTTTTTATTAGGAGAATATAAACCAAAAGGAGGTGGCACGTGAAAAATTATAAAAATTCGTTCCTTACAATTTTTGCACAAAATTTCGATTTTTCATTAGGAGAATATAAACTACAAGGAGGTGGCACGTGAAAAATTTTAAAAATACGTTCCCTTACAATTTTTGCCCAAAATTTCGACTTTTCATTAGGAGAATATAAACCAAAAGGAGGTGGCACGTGAAAAATTTTAAAAATTCGTTCCCGTACAATTTTTAGCCAAAATTTCGACTTTTCATTAGGAGAACATAAACCAAAAGGAGGTGGCACGTGAAAAATTTTAAAATTCGTTCCCTTACAATTTTTGCACAAAATTTCGACTTTTCATTAGGAGAATATAAACTACAAGGAGGTGGCACGTGAAAAATTTTAAAAATACGTTCCCTTACAATTTTTGCCCAAAATTTCGACTTTTCATTAGGAGAATATAAACTACAAGGAGGTGGCACGTGAAAAATTTTAAAAATACGTTCCCTTACAATTTTTGCCCAAAATTTCGACTTTTCATTAGGAGAATATAAACTACAAGGAGGTGACACGACAAAAATTTTAAAAATACGTTCCCTTACAATTTTTGCCCAAAATTTCGACTTTTCATTAGGAGAATATAAACTACAAGGAGGTGGCACGTGAAAAATTTTAAAAATACGTTCCCTTACAAATTTTGCCCCAAATTTCGACTTTTCATTAGGAGAATATAAACTACAAGGAGGTGGCACGTGAAAAATTTTAAAAATACGTTCCCTTACAATTTTTGGCCAAAATTTCGACTTTTTATTAGGAGAATATAAACTACAAGGAGGTGGCACGAGAAAAATTTCAAAAAAACGTTCCCTTACAATTTTTGCCCAAAATTTCGACTTTTCATTAGGAGAATATAAACTACAAGGAGGTGGCACGTGAAAAATTTTAAAAATACGTTCTCTTACAAGTTTTGCCTAAAATTTCGACTTTTCATTAGGAGAATAGAAACTACAAAGAGGTGGTACGTGAAAAATTTTAAAATATGTTCCCTTACAATTTTTGGCCAAAATTTCGACTTTTTATTAGGAGAATATAAACTACAAAGAGGTGGCACGTGAAAAATTTTAAAATTCCTTCCCTTACAATTTTTGCCCAAAATTTCGACTTTTCATTAGGAGAATATAAACGACAAGGAGGTGGCACGTCAAAAATTTTAAAATACGTTCCCTTACAATTTTTGCCCAAAATTTCGACTTTTCATTAGGAGAATATAAACTACAAGGAGGTGGCACGTGAAAAATTTTAAAAATACGTTCCCTTACAATTTTTGCCCAAAATTTCGACTTTTCATTAGGAGAATATAAACTACAAGGAGGTGGCACGTGAAAAATTTTAAAAATACGTTCCCTTACAATTTTTGGCCAAAATTTCGACTTTTCATTAGGAGAATATAAACTACAAGGAGGTGGCACGTGAAAAATTTTAAAAATACGTTCCCTTACAATTTTTGCCCAAAATTTCGACTTTTCATTAGGAGAATATAAACTACAAGGAGGTGGCACGTGAAAAATTTTAAAAATACGTTCCCTTACAATTTTTGGCCAAATTTTCGACTTTTTATTAGGAGAATATAAACTACAAGGAGGTGGCACGTGAAAAATTTTAAAAATACGTTCCCTTACAATTTTTGCCCAAAATTTCGACTTTTCATTAGGAGAATATAAACTACAAGGAGGTGGCACGTGAAAAATTTTAAAAATACGTTCCCTTACAATTTTTGCACAAAATTTCGACTTTTTATTAGGAGAATATAAACTAGCAGGAGGTGGCACGTGAAAAATTTTAAAAATACGTTCCCTTACAATTTTTGGCCAAAATTTCGACTTTTTATTAGGAGAATATAAACTACAAAGAGGTGGCACGTCAAAAATTTTAAAAATACGTTCTCTTACACTTTTTGGCCAAAATTTGGACTTTTTATTAGGAGAATATAAACTACAAAGAGGTGGCACGTGAAAAATTTTAAAAATTCATTCCCTTACAATTTTTGCCCAAAATTTCGACTTTTCATTAGGAGAATATAAACTACAAGGAGGTGGCACGTGAAAAATTTTAAAAATACGTTCCCTTACAATTTTTGGCCAAAATTTCGACTTTTCATTAGGAGAATATAAACTACAAAGAGGTGGCACGTGAAAAATTTTAAAAATTCATTCCCTTACAATTTTTGCCCAAAATTTCGACTTTTCATTAGGAGAATATAAACTACAAGGAGGTGGCACGTGAAAAATTTTAAAAATACGTTCCCTTACAATTTTTGGCCAAAATTTCGACTTTTTATTAGGAGAATATAAACTACAAGGAGGTGGCACGTGAAAAATTTTAAAAATACGTTCCCTTACAATTTTTGGCCAAAATTTCGACTTTTATTAGGAGAATATAAACTACAAAGAGGTGGTACGTCAAAAATTTTAAAAATACGTTCTCTTACACTTTTGGCCAAAATTTGGACTTTTTATTAGGAGAATATAAACTACAAAGAGGTGGCACGTGAAAAATTTTAAAAATTCATTCCCTTACAATTTTTGCCCAAAATTTCGACTTTTCATGAGGAGAATATAAACTACAAGGAGGTGGCACGTCAAAAATTTTAAAAATACGTTCCCTTACAATTTTTGCCCAAAATTTCGACTTTTCATTAGGAGAATATAAACTACAAGGAGGTGGCACGTGAAAAATTTTAAAAATTCGTTCCCTTACAATTTTTGCCCAAAATTTCGACTTTTCATTAGGAGAATATAAAATACAAGGAGGTGGCACGTGAAAAATTTTAAAAATACGTTCCCTTACAATTTTTGGCCAAAATTTCGACTTTTTATTAGGAGAATATAAACTACAAAGAGGTGGCACGTGAAAAATTTTAAAAATTCGTTTCCTTACAATTTTTGGCCAAAATTTCGACTTTTCATTAGGAGAATATAAACCAAAAGGAGGTGGCACGTGAAAAATTTTAAAAATTCGTTCCCGTACAATTTTGCACAAAATTTCGATTTTTCATTAGGAGAATATAAAGTATCAGGAGGTGGCACGACAAAAATTTTAGAAATACGTTCCCTTACAATTTTTGCCCAAAATTTCGATTTTTCATTAGAAGAATATAAACTACAAGGAGGTGGCACGTGAAAAATTTTAAAAATTCGTTCCCGTACAATTTTTAGCCAAAATTTCGACTTTTCATTAGGAGAATATAAACTACAAGGAGGTGGCACGTGAAAAATTTTAAAAATACGTTCCCTTACAATTTTTGGCCAAAATTTCGACTTTTCATTAGGAGAATATAAACTACAAAGAGGTGGCACGTGAAAAATTTTAAAAATACGTTCTCTTACAATTTTTGCCCAAAATTTCGACTTTTGATTAGGAGAATATAAACTACAAGGAGGTGGCACGTGAAAAATTTTAAAAATACGTTCCCTTACAATTTTTGCCCAAAATTTCGACTTTTCATTAGGAGAATATAAACTACAAGGAGGTGGCACGTGAAAAATTTTAAAAATACGTTCCCTTACAATTTTTGCCCAAATTTCGACTTTTATTAGGAGAATATAAGCTACAAAGAGGTGGCACGTGAAAAATTTTAAAAATTCGTTCCCTTACAATTTTTGGCCAAAATTTCGATTTTTCATTAGGAGAATATAAACTACAAAGAGGTGGCACGTGAAAAATTTTAAAAATTCGTTCCCTTACAATTTTTGCCCAAAATTTCGACTTTTCATTAGGAGAATATAAACTACAAGGAGGTGGCACGTGAAAAATTTTAAAAATACGTTCCCTTACAATTTTTGCCCAAAATTTCGACTTTTTATTAGGAGAATATAAACTACAAAGAGGTGGCACGTCAAAAATTTTAAAAATACGTTCCCTTACAATTTTTGGCCAAAATTTCGACTTTTTATTAGGAGAATATAAACTACAAGGAGGTGGCACGTGAAAATCTTAAAAATACGTTCTCTTACAATTTTTGCCCAAAATTTCGACTTTTTATTAGGAGAATATAAACTACAAGGAGGTGGCACGTGAAAAATTTTAAAAATACGTTCCCTTACAATTTTTGGCCAAAATTTCGACTTTTCATTAGGAGAATATAAACTACAAGGAGGTGGCACGTCGAAAATTTTAAAAATACGTTCCCTTACAATTTTTGCCCAAAATTTCGACTTTTCATTAGGAGAATATAAACTACAAGGAGGTGGCACGTGAAAAATTTTAAAAATACGTTCCCTTACAATTTTTGCACAAAATTTCGACTTTTTATTAGGAGAATATAAGCTACAAAGAGGTGGCACGTGAAAAATTTTAAAAATTCGTTCCCTTACAATTTTTGGCCAAAATTTCGATTTTTCATTAGGAGAATATAAACTACAAAGAGGTGGCACGTGAAAAATTTTAAAAATTCGTTCCCTTACAATTTTTGCCCAAAATTTCGACTTTTCATTAGGAGAATATAAACTACAAGGAGGTGGCACGTGAAAAATTTTAAAAATACGTTCCCTTACAATTTTTGCCCAAAATTTCGACTTTTCATTAGGAGAATATAAACTACAAAGAGGTGGCACATGAGAAATTTCAAAAATACGTTCCCTTACAATTTTTGCCCAAAATTTCGACTTTTCATTAGGAGAATATAAACTACCAGGAGGTGGCACGTGAAAAATTTTAAAAATACGTTCCCTTACAATTTTTGCACAAAATTTCGACTTTTTATTAGGAGAATATAAACCAAAAGGAGGTGGCACGTGAAAAATTTTAAAAATTCGTTCCCGTACAATTTTTAGCCAAAATTTCTACTTTTTATTAGGAGAATATGAACCACAAGGAGGTGGCACGTGAAAAATTTTAAAATACGTTCTCTTACACTTTTTGGCCAAAATTTGGACTTTTTATTAGGAGAATATAAACTACAAGGAGGTGGCACGTGAAAAATTTTAAAAATACGTTCCCTTACAATTTTTGCCCAAAATTTCGACTTTTTATTAGGAGAATATAAACTACAAGGAGGTGGCACGTCGAAAATTTTAAAAATACGTTCCCTTACAATTTTTGCCCAAAATTTCGACTTTTCATTAGGAGAATATAAACTACAAGGAGGTGGCACGTGAAAAATTTTAAAAATACGTTCCCTTACAATTTTTGCCCCAAATTTCCGACTTTTTAACAGGAGAATATAAGCTACAAAGAGGTGGCACGTGAAAATTTTAAAAAATTCGTTCCCTTACAATTTTTGGCCAAAATTTCGATTTTTCATTAGGAGAATATAAACTACAAAGAGGTGGCACGTGAAAAATTTTAAAAATACGTTCTCTTACAATTTTTGCCCAAAATTTCGACTTTTCATTAGGAGAATATAAACTACAAGGAGGTGGCACGTGAAAAATTTTAAAAATACGTTCCCTTACAATTTTTGCCCAAAATTTCGACTTTTCATTAGGAGAATATAAACTACAAAGAGGTGGCACGTAAAAAATTTTAAAAATACGTTCCCTTACAATTTTTGGCCAAAATTTCGACTTTTTATTAGGAGAATATAAACTACAAGGAGGTGGCACGTGAAAAATTTTAAAAATACGTTCTCTTACAATTTTTGCCCAAAATTTCGACTTTTGATTAGGAGAATATAAACTAGCAGGAGGTGGCACGTCAAAAATTTTAAAAATACGTTCCCTTACAATTTTTGCACAAAATTTCGACTTTTTATTAGGAGAATATAAACTACAAGGAGGTGGCACGTGAAAAATTTTAAAAATACGTTCCCTTACAATTTTTGGCCAAAATTTCGACTTTTCATTAGGAGAATATAAACTACAAGGAGGTGGCACGTGAAAAATTTTAAAAATACGTTCCCTTACAATTTTAGCCCAAAATTTCGACTTTTCATTAGGAGAATATAAACTACAAAGAGGTGGCACGTGAAAAATTTTAAAAATACGTTCCCTTACAATTTTTGGCCAAAATTTCGACTTTTCATTAGGAGAATATAAACTACAAGGAGGTGGCACGTGAAAAATTTTAAAAATACGTTCCCTTACAATTTTTGGCCAAAATTTCGACTTTTCATTAGGAGAATATAAACTACAAGGAGGTGGCACGTGAAAAATTTTAAAAATACGTTCTCTTACAATTTTTGCACAAAATTTCGACTTTTTATTAGGAGAATATAAACTACCAGGAGGTGGTACGTGAAAAATTTTAAAAATACGTTCCCTTACAATTTTTGCCCAAAATTTCGACTTTTCATTAGGAGAATATAAACTACAAGGAGGTGGCACGTGAAAAATTTTAAAAATACGTTCCCTTACAATTTTTGCACAAAATTTCGACTTTTTATTAGGAGAATATAAGCTACAAAGAGGTGGCACGTGATAAATTTTAAAAATTCGTTCCCTTACAATTTTTGGCCAAAATTTCGATTTTTCATTAGGAGAATATAAACTACCAGGAGGTGGTACGTGAAAAATTTTAAAAATACGTTCTCTTACAAGTTTTGCCTAAAATTTCGACTTTTCATTAGGAGAATATAAACTACAAGGAGGTGGCACGTGAAAAATTTTAAAAATACGTTCCCTTACAATTTTTGCCCAAAATTTCGACTTTTTATTAGGAGAATATAAACTACAAGGAGGTGGCACGTGAAAAATTTTAAAAATTCGTTCCCGTACAATTTTTAGCCAAAATTTCTACTTTTTATTAGGAGAATATGAACCACAAGGAGGTGGCACGTGAAATTTTTCCTTATTTTGCAATGTTGAAAGGATTATACATTCTTATCTGTTACGTACTTACCTATCTCATACTTACCTTATACTTACCTTTTACAGCCTATACTTACCTATTCCTTTTATTGTGCTTTTTAATTTGTTTTTTCAACAGTTTTCTTAATTCTAATAATACTTACCTTTTTTATACTTACCTTTTAAAATGAATGCATCTATCTTTTTTATTACCCTGTTGTTTCTCGTTACTCATTATAGTTCTGCAACTAACAGAAGAGTTTAAAATATATCAAGTATCTAATTAAAAATTATCGAACTAATTATATTTATTAAATTAATTTAATATTAAGGATAGAAATTATCGCAAAATTGATGTAATTATTTGATTTCAAAATACTTCGTATTATACAGGAACGAGTTGAACAGGATAAGAGATAATCGTGGACATTAATCTTTCTCTTTTGTAGCACGATTTACGATCGACTGGGAAAATTATCGAGAGTAAGGTGGTCTAATTTACGGAATATTTTATCGTCTATCGTTTTATTAATCGTCCTCGGTTCCCGGAAACAGATCGCGGAGAGCGCTATGGAGGAAGCCTCGTAGGGTCGTTGACCGTGCTCCTTAACTGGTATATTTTCGTCACCCCGAAATGTAGCCACGATGGAGCTTTGCTTCGCTTTCGCGTTTCGAATTGCGATTCTGATCCTGGAGTCTTCATTACTGCTGCTTATGTATTGGAATCTTTGAATCGAAATTTCTACTTTTTACAATATATCGCTATCGAATGTTTCGAAGAGACAGATGCTCAGGTAACAGACGAATGAACCAAAAAGAAAAAAAAGAGAACGAAGCAAGAAGAAGCGGAGCATGAACTAGATTTATTATGATTTTTTCCTCTGCAAACATTACGAGATACGGGTTATACACGTGGGATGTGTCGACTCTGTTCGAATGAAATTCACGAAGAAAAATGAAGCTAGAGATAAAATAAAAAAACGGAAAGCGAGGAAAAAAGGGAAGAAAGAAAAAAGATAAAAGGCTGAGAAGGAGTGAAAAGACGTGAGAGAAAAAGAAAAAATGAAAGAGGGAAGCAAGGCAAAAGAAACAGGGAAAAGGATAAGAAGGAAAAAGATTTTAAAAAAAGCAAAGAAAGGAACAAATAAAAGACAGAGAAATACAGAAAGAAAAGATTCTCGTCGCGAAGCACGCATGTCCGAAGACAAAAAAAGAAAGGAGAATAAAAACGAGAGAGAAAGGGAAAAAGGCAAAAAAATTGTAGAAGAAAGAGAGGAGGGAAAGAAAAAATGAGAAAAGAGCAAGAGATATATCGAAAAAGATTCTCATTCGCGAAGCAAGAGATGTACGAAACAAAGAAAGAGGGACGAAGAAACGAGAGAGAGAGGAAGACAGAAAGAAAAGGGAAGGACGAGAAACTAAGGAAAAGAGGAAAGAAAATAAAGACGCGAGAAAGAAAAGAAAATGGAAAGAAAGAGAGAAGTCGAGTAAGAGATAGAGCGATACGGGAAGAGAGGACTCTCACCGTGGAAGCATAGTGGATGGAAGCGTAGTTTACATCGCGTTGGAGCCGTCAGGTTCAACGACCGACACGGTTTCGCTCGCGTTCGAATCCAAGCTACCAAGCGTCACGCGCCTCCTCGCGATTACGCTCGCGATACTACGCGAGAAATTCCGTGTCGTTACCGTGGTCCAATTTCCGGACGACTGGCGACCAGTGAAAAGAGACGTCTCCTTTCGGGTCACGCAGATAAATCAAATCGAAAATATAGATGGACGAAGAATATACGAAGTTCGTGTAAACAGTTTACGCGCAAGTTAAGTGTCGCGAGATAAGATAAATACCACGAATTTTTATTTTATTAGACTTCTCTCTTTCTCTCTCTCTCTCTCCTATATATTTCAATATC
This sequence comes from Apis cerana, assembly GCF_029169275.1. NCBI lineage: Eukaryota > Metazoa > Arthropoda > Insecta > Hymenoptera > Apidae > Apis > Apis cerana. The sequence continues at coordinate 9,824,291 of NC_083862.1, read as the reverse complement.
GCAAGAAGAAGTAAAAAAAAGGAATGGAAATGGAAATTTCAAATTAAATTAAATTAAAATGTAACACCTTAAATAAAGTGACCAATCTATGTATACCTTTCCCTTTTCTATTCGTAAATATGTATATGGAGAATGGAAAATGTTGATCACTCTTTACTTCTTTTCAAAACGAAACAAAAGTGATAAATAAGTTTTTAATTCGAGTCGAATCGAAAACGAGAAAGAAAGAGTTACACGATTTCGATTCGAATTCCAATAATCGATGCTGCTCGATTCTATTTATTAAAAAAACATTCTATTCAGAGAGACAAGAGACGTCTATTCGCACGTGGATCAGCACGAAAACTCCTCGTGGCAAAGAGTTGCTCGCTCGGAATCCGCGGACTGGCGCGGTCGTTGCACCCTGGAACGCTTCTACGCTCTTGTACACGTTGCACCACGCACTCCTCCCCTCCCTTCGTCGCGACATCGACCCTCCTCCACCCATTTTATTTATCCCTCGCGTTTTTAATCCGTCTAATTACGCCACTCCGTAAATCCTTGGGAGGAACGCGATCGAATCTTTTTTTTTTTTTTTTCGTTCAACCTCTCCCTCGCTGCTTGCAGCCACGCCCTGCTGGCAAATAATCTTTCCTTCTGTCAGTTTCGAATTCAAAACGCCTCGAATTCGAAACGATCGGAAACGTGGTAGAATGAGGAGGGAAAAAGGAATTTGGGAAATGAGGATTTAAAAAAAAAGAGAAACAATCGTTTTATTTCTTTAATCGAATTTATTCGTGTAATTAAATACATACATTATTTAATAAATACAAAAATATACATGTATATATACATATACTTCTCGATGGTCGCTCCACGTTTAAAATCTCTTCTCATTATTAATTGGCGAAAGCACCGTCCGTTCACTTTCGATCATTCGATCTTTTCCAGGCAAAATTGCTGCTTGCAAACAAAAAAAATTCCATCGATTCCCGATCCATCCGTGGAACAAGGGTCGAGAAATCCTGGCGCATGCTGCTCGCACGCCCCCTTTACGACGATCATCTCGTCGTAAAATAACGTTCGAGAGCAGCACGCCTAAAAATGTATCGAGAGCAGTATGTTAAGTACTCGTCGGCTTGGCAGTCGGGTGGGACGGAGGCGGGACAGAGACGTCCAAGGAGAGGAAATAGAGGGCCATAGAGTGCCGGTGCGCGGTGAACGAACTGGCAACTCGTTTTCGAACGGCAGACCGTATAATTGCGAGTGCTCGTCGCGGTTCAATCGACAAATGGGTCCTCCCTCTCTCTCTCTCTCTCTCTCTCTCTGTAAAAAAAGGAAAAAAGTAAGAAAAGAAAGGAAGAAGAAAAATCACGTGATATCTCCCTCGAATCGTGTCACACGTACGTACGTGCGATCGCCTATCCTAATTGAAACCACAAGTGTATCGAATGGCCGATCGCCTGAAAATCGTGTATCCTTAAGAATGCACATACACACACGCACATACATACACGCACACGTTCTACTTACCAACGATCCTACTATTCCTCTCTTAGGGTGATGATGGTCCATTTTTAGGTTAGGATGCGAGGATTCGATGGCCGGTTGTTCGAGGAATCGAAGGAGGATTTACGTAATGGACGCAAAGGACGCGCGAGAGGGAAAGTGAGATTAAGAGAATTCATTTTCAAAGGAAGAGGGATTATTAGCAGAATTGTTTATACTTAATCACGTTTTCTTTTTGAGAAATTTATTAATGAAAAAAGTAATAATGCGAAATTAAATATTTTTATAAATGTACGTATATAATGCGTATTTGCTCCATTTGATCGCGTTGTTTAAATTTCATCTTTTATCTTGCTTAAGTAAACATTTTTTAAATTTACTACGATAAGTCACTACGATAGGTCGAGCGAAGTTTGACCAATTTTTAAAATAGGATAGGATTAACGAAAGTCGAAAACTAGCAAAAGTATTTCGTGACGACGAAACAAGCGCGAATTACATCGATACGATGGATAGATAGATAGAAACATATGCGTCTTATTCGCATGAGTGCCGATTCGCGACTGACGGAATTCCCTGGTCCCCCCTCCTATGATAATTCCCTCACCCCAAACAAACAAACGTTCCTCCAACTCCTCTTCCAAAAATTCCAAAAATCCAACGACTCGAATCCTCGAAGAGATCTTCGAAAAATAATCCGAAACGATTGCTCTCTCTCCCCAAAAAAGAGATTCTTACAATTCAACGAGATCCCTCGATTTAATTCAAAAATCCCTTCGATTCGCTTCGCCCGTGCGCGAAATTCTTCGAACGAATTCCGCGAATTTTCCAAGGGGGGCCGATTGGAAGAAGGAGATTCTCTCGTGAGATGTCGTGAAAATGGATGTTCGAAATCGTAACGAGATACAAATAGAACCCCGTTCGTTCGCGATCAAGCCGGTACGGAACGAGGCGGAGAGGTGACTGCCCCCGTATTAGGTCACATTTGCGCCTGCCCGAGCCCGCTCGTGGCGGGACGACGATTATGCCGCGTTCACAGGACCGTCCAACCTTTGACCCGTGGCCAACCCGATCTGTGATCCGTGTTAACCGGCCCGCCCTCGATGATGCATCGATCGGGATACGTTGGATCGCTTTTTTTCGTGTGCGAGTTAAAAAACGTTCCGCTGTAAATATTGTAAATTTCCTTTTAATCCGAGCGCGTGGTTACGTTCCGACGGGAATCTATAAAATAAAAGAATTATTTTACATTTTATGAAATATTAAAACGATATTTATTTATATTATTTGTGTGACGTGGTCCTGGACGTGGTATTGATAAATTAAACGAAATATTAATAAAATATTTGGTGGTAATAAATTTCGAGAAAAGAATGGATTTGATGATTATATAATTAAATTGAAAAGGAAGTGTGAATACTAATTTTTGGTTACAATGTAACATATATACGTTTAATTTCCACGATTTTATTATCCACGCTTTCCAACCCCCGAGGAACACAAAATCGCGAGGGAAATCACGAGGAGCAACAACCTTACAATTACATACCTGCAATTTTGCATCGCGTTATATCCCAAAGTGACCTTTCAATCCGGAACAATTGGAGAAAAACTCGCCCGCGGAGTGGGCAATGCATCACGCCACCCGTGATGAAAGACCAAAGGTTCCATTCCCTGCGTCCAACATGTTTGCTTTCTCCTATCCGGATTTCTAATATTCCGTATATTCTTTCCCCCTTCGCGAGTTTCTGTTTAGAAAGTGGCGAAATTGAAATGCGCCAGGCGCGGGGATAAGGGAAACGTTTAATTAATTCAACGTGAAAAAAGAAAAAAAAAGGCAAGCGAGAAAGGGGCGAGGAAAGAGAGTTGAATTACTCGAGTTTGATTCGAGTTCGTGGCAACGACCTCGGCCAACTCTCGCGCTTTTTTTCTTTTTTCCTTTTTTTTTTTCCATCTCACGGCCTTCTGCTCACCGTTAATAACACGAACGTGAGAATTGCGTCACCGAGAAACTCGTGGAATTTATAATAAGGTGGAAATGATGCAGCGAAACATCGCGAAGAAGAAGTTGAAATTGAAATTCTGATATCTGATTGTTATCTTGGTATAAATAATAAATGTTGCGCGAGTTAATAAAATTACTGCGACGTATCTTTTATCTAGGTGAAACGAAGAACGAGAACGAGAATCTAACAAAATCGTACGGATGCACTAATTGATTTATTCGTGATGACTTGTTATTAAAATTTGTGATTCATAGTAAAATTCTTTTCTACCCAACATCGTGAAGAAGTTGAAATTGAAATTCTGATATCTGATTGATATCTTGGTATAAATAATAAATGTTGCGCGAGTTAGTAAAACTGACTATCTTTTATCTAGGTAAAATGGAGGACGAACCTAACCTCAAAATCGTACTCGTTTATTTATCAACGATTCGTTATTAAAATTTACAATAAAATTGAGTATTTTTCTATGCAATAATAAGTTAATTTTTAAAATGAAGGAATAAAGTCTCGTTAAAAGTATATCGTCATCCTATCATTCTCTTAGCATAATTTTAATTAAATCAAAAACCTAAATCTACTTTATTACCAAATTCATATAACACGCTACTCATTCATGCTATACAATAATCAAAAAATGTATCCAAGGATTTGATCATAAATTCGTAATCCAAAAATGATATATCGAAACTTCAATAAGTTCATAACTATAAAATTAAAAAAATCCATCCTCCACAATCCTATCCATTCATATTGACCAATAATCGATTAATCATATAAAAAAACCAACATCAAATCCAAAGACTCGATTCCACATTCTTATCAACTTTAACGAGCATGCAAGAAACCCAAATACAAAAATCGAGAGACCCTTAATTTAACCCCATCCATCCGCATTGATCGAAGAAGCAATGTCAAAAGTCGAATCGAAGGACTCGGTCGCGCCTGTCAAGTTCAACTCTCGCATTCATGGACAAGGGGGTAAAAGGAGCGCGAAACAATACGATCATCGAGCACGAGGAGGGATCCACGTACGAAGAAGAAGAAGAAGAAGAAGAAGAAGAGGCTCGGGCGCCGTGGCAACGACCTCTGCCACCCTCTCGTCGCGACGCCCGCGCCCATCGGCTGACCAAGCGAGCCGCACTTGCGCTGAATAGTGGCCAGGCCGTTGACACAGCCCGTCCTCTCTTCCCAGCTTCTACATACTACTCTCTCGGCCTGGAACTGTGATCGAGAGAGAGAGAAAGAGAGAACGAGAGAAGGAGAAAGAGAGAAGGGGAATGTTGGAGGAGGAGAAGGAGAAGGAGGAGGAGGAAGCGTGCATCTGTGAAAAAAGTTCGTTCCTCGGTTCGCCAAAGGAGACGACCGTGATTACTCAGGGGCCGGGCATCGAGGTCAATCCTTTCTTACGAAGCTTCTGGACGATACCAGGCACGTGCTCGCCGATACTCGCCTCGCGAGCGATTCGTTCGGGTCTCGTGGTCGTGAGAATTGGCAGGAGTCGAGGGTTGCTCGTTAAAAGCACAAAATTTATATCGCAATCTGTAGTGTAAATAATTGTATTGTAAATAATAATTGGAAGGGGAGGTTGTTGTTGAAGAATTTTGATAAAATTTAATCGAATTTTTACCGTTACCTCCCTGTCCCTGTTTTTTAGTTGTAAAATGTGTTAAATAGAGGCGGGATATTGGATTTAGATTGTTCGGGACTGTTTCGACCGGTCGAAGAATGCAGACAGGTCGGATTGAGTCATGGAAGGCACGACCAGTTTAAAATGTACCCTTTCAATTATCACGTTCGCCCACTATCGAAATCTTGCTCAAGAATAGCCCTCGGGCCCCTCGGTTCATGTGAACCACTTGAGCAAGTTGCACAAAGCCACATGCCACTCCCGACTCATCAAGAGTACTTGGAAACCCTATCGAAAATTTATCCTCCTCCTTTTCCAATTTTAACCATTAACTTAACTCCCTTTGACAGTTTTAAACATCTGTATCACACGATCGATAAAAATTATTCTGAAGAAATTTTATTCTTCCTTAAAACTGAAATGTACACAATCTTCCTCAAATTTTTTTAGAGATCTTTCCTTCAAAATAATATATATGTATATTTTTCAGAAATATCTTTCCTCGACAAATATCGATCCTCAACCCGTGGAAATCTTTCATTCGAAGGAAAGAAGCGTAAGATTTCCATTCCGGAAATCTGTTTCGCACTGTTGTTCACAAGAGGGGGAAGAAAGAACGAGCGGTGTCATACCGCAAACAACGGATGTGTAAAGACACCTGATACTCGTAATCACCTGTCGTCCACGTTATCGTGTCGGACGGTGTCGCAATTACCAAACTGAAGTCTCTGTAACGTCGATAGTCAGTGTCCGATTTCCTGTTATTTCCACGGCCGCCAACACTGACACTGCGTGACACCGGCCACGGATATTCGAAACGGTCGTGGGCCTCTTTGCACATGATTCCATCCGATGTTATTTAGCTTTATCGATCGGATGGATCGATCGGTGCGTGGTTGCCACGCAAAGCGATTCGCAAAGTTTTCACGATGAAGAGGAGGCGTCATTTCTCTCTCTCTCTTTCTCTTTTGCCAAAATTCTCGCGTGTGAGTTTGCGATATAATTAAATTTTTGACGAGTGAGTGGATAATTTATTACGTGGACGAACAAACTTTGAATAAATATAGATCGAAGATTGTAAATGGAGAACTTTGTAGTTTTCTAATTTTAGATATATTTATTAATGAAAAGTAAAGGTAAATAATTTTTTTTGTACTTGATGGAAAATTGAGAAAAGCTATTGCGTGAAAGTATAAATCAGTAAAGTCGTCGTTGGATAAATTATTCGAATAGCTTGATTAATTGAATAGTTAAACGAATATATGGAATTGAATAATTAATTAAATTACGATTGTTGTAACATTTTGAACTTTTTTTGATTATTGCACGATTATTATAACCAGTCTTGACGATAAATTATTATAACCAGCGATGACCATTATATGCTGTTAACAAATGAGTATTAACAATTGTGAATCACATTTAATGATCAGCTGTAACTTATTATTTATCGCTTTGGATAATGACTGTAATGCCAAGTGACTGTAAAAATGGACATAAATACTACCGATAATTACTAACTCAGTTTCAATTATACCAAACTGAATTTCGAAAATATCATTATCATATTTCCATTACCTTACTTGAACCCAAACACTGTATCTATAATTGAGTTAAATCATATTGCAAATCATATCGAAGCATTATCGAAAGCCTCGAAAACTTTATATTAATTTCACGATATCAAATATATATATTCCTTATCATTATTCCTTGCTCTAATTCTAAATCATACGCTTTCGACATTCGCGAAGAATATTTAGAATTATTTCGTAATCAGAAATATTTGAAATAATTTCTAATCTCGGTACGATGTTACTATTTCCACGTTGCCTCATTACTTTTTACTTTCAAAATCGAATTAATTAGAACGAATAATTCAACGATATGAAATTCGATAAATTAAAATTACTCCTTGGCTAAACTATTTTGGAGATATCTTAGATAATTTTTACTCGAAAATTAGGTTAAGAGGAATGAATTTTTGAAAGAATTTTTTTTCATCTCCATAGTCCATTAACCGCTCGAGCCCGAAAATAACCAGAGGCCGAGGAACTTCCCGTAATAATATCGGCCTGCGTTTAAACGAGATTTCTAATCAAATGGAAAAAAACTGTCAGACTGTGGCTCTATTTCGTAATGGGATCATGATTCAAGGTCTAGACTGCGGACCATATCGAATTTTTCTTTCTGATTCATTCAACGATTGTACATACAACTGTAATATAGATTTAGAATTATCCGAAATAAAATTCCAATTAAATTTATAGCCAGAGGATAAATGGTTTATTAATAAAATCGTTTGTGTGATACATTATAATAGTTATATTTAATTTCCAAAATTAATAATCTCACTTGTAACGGGATGTTATATTTCAACAAGTTTATCAAAATAATTCTAACAATTTCTGAGATCTGTCTGAAAATTATTTTAAAATCAATGCCCTATTGATCTTTGATTTTTCCATTAAACCATCTGTTTATCCGACTCTGTTTAAAAAGAATGATCAGCAATTTCTATTTCCCGCATCAAAGTAAAATTTAATATATAAACTTATTGATTAACATTTATCTTTTTAATTTTTCCCTCCGGAGATAAAGATAAAATTGGATTACAGAGGATCATTCGTATCAAAAAAATAATTTAAAGAATATACATATATATATATAACAAAAACGCGAGATCGTGGATTTTGAATGAAAAAAAAAAGAAAAAAGGAAACAAGAGCAAAGTAAAATAAATTCGAAGAATCTCAAAAGGAAGCCAGTTTGACTCGGTTCAAGGCCAATCCGATCATAATTTCACGTGAGAGCCATACGTGATTCGATTAATTATTTTTCAGACCCGTCTCGTTCGAACTGTATCTCTTTCCGTCTTTTCCATTATTTTTCTCTTCTTATCATTATCTCTCTCTTTCTCTCTCTTTCTCTCTATCTTTCTCTCTGTCCAGTTAATCGTCTTACGAACGAGCTCGAACGCGGAACGCGGCAAAAATAACGTAATTTATATGCCGAGCGGATAAGACCGGCTTCGCAATGTCCAGAGTGACCGAGTCGTCCATTCGAAGTTCAAGGTCGTTTGGATATCGAACTATGCAAAGGGATTTTTTTTTTCTTTTATCCAGCGATGGACGGAATATTAGAGATTATGATGCAAGATACGAAGCGCAATAAAATAGAGCTGGATTGAAGTTGGATTGAAATCGTTTTATTACGTCGAAGAATATATGTACGTACTGTCTCTCTTTATTTTCGATTTCAGAAAGAATTGTGACTCCAATAAATACAAGTTAATTATCCGATTCTTATATATCGATTTGATCGAGTCGAAAATTTATTTTATCCAATTTTGGGAGAGTAAAAAAATAAATTTTGAATGGTAAAAAAGTATTAAGGTTCAAAAATAAGAAGGTTCGAAGAAGATATCGAGGAAATAAAATATATAATTTTCTATTTAAAGAATTCAAAGCGAGATATTCAAATTCTTTGATAATTTTTTTTCTTCTCTCTTTTTTTTTTTTTTTTAAATAATTTGTACGATATTCTGTCATTTACGACGTTCGTATTTTATCATTCAACTATTTTTTTTTTTTTTTTTATAATAAATAATATTTCACATTACCAGAAAGAAACAATATCGCTGACAGTAATAAGATACAATAGTATATAATGTTCTTCCTTTCTTCTCTATCAGTCAGGGACAAACATAACGTGTCGCGAGCTGTAATTAACTTCTGATAAGGCATTACGTTGCGAAAGAATATGTGATTATCTATGCCGTTACGATCATTGATATGCGTAGTAGCGAACGTATTTTGATATCTGATGTTTTGAAAACAAAACTTGGTTCTTTCCACTGTCTCAACACTGCAATCGATCCCTCGCCTCCTTCGTTTGAAAAATTTTCTCCTACATTTCCTTCCTCATTCCCCCTGAAAATTTATCTTTCGATTCAATGAATAATAATACAAATCGATCCACACCGAAATTATTCGAATTCGTCGAGACAAGTATATTTGTTTCGACAAAGAGAGTCGAGCATCGATCCGGTGCATTTTGGCGCCAAAATTAAAAATTCTTCCCGACTCAAGAACAATCAATAAATCAATAATAAATTATTTTAATCGAAACAATTTCTCATCTTTTTCTCATCTATCTCCATTGAGAAATACCGTCGATTTGTTTAGAAACATTTTTCACGATTGAACGACAAACATAACCTCTGCACAAATCTAAAAAAAAAAAAAATATTATTAACAAAAAGAAAGATAATTCGGATTAAAACGAGGCGGTGAGAATCGCGTGTCCAGGAAATACCATTTTATTGGACCCCGCGAATAAATGTTTGGATTAGATAGGAAGTTGAAACGTAAATGTTGCCCGTTTCTTTATCCTTCAAACTCGGATAGATAACCCGCGAGCACACGCGTGTATGCGTGTTTTTACACGTTTTACACTGGACGAAATCGTGATTACGATTAATTAAGGAATAAGATTTACGTGGGAAACACTTAGCCGCTCGATCTCGCTCTCATGAATATGCAGACGACCCGAGAGGAATTAATCGCTCGAATACACACGTCTGTATATTTAAAAATGGCGACAGTACGAAAAGCGCGAAATTTTTATATCATTCAAACGTGATACCGTTACCTTGTCCCTGCTTAATCGCGCGAAACACGTGTGTTTACCGATTATTGATTTAATAATCGCGATATTATAGCAGGTATTATTTTATCGGCTATTTTTTTTGTTTTTTTTTTTTTAGAATATCGAATTTCAAAATAGATATTTTATTTTCGTTTTCACTCTGGTAATTAGTTGAATATGTTGGAAATACCAACGACGTTTTAGAATTTAGTTAGGATTAATAGTTGAACGTCAATTGAGTTAAAGAAAATAAAAAATTCAATTTAAAAATAATTAAATATTAAAATTCGTTCGAGGCGATGAATGGTAAAAATATAATGATGTTAAAATGTGTACCTTTTTTATTTTCGTTATTACCAATTTTATTTCAATTTCGCGAATAAATATTTCCTGGCACGGATCATTATTTCATCGCGCGATAAAAATTTTAACAAATTTTTCATCTACCATTGATGCTACTATTATACAGTCATTTGAAATCTTAAGTAGGAAATTTATTTCAACTGTGATGAAAGCGCGTGTAAACCAAAGTGTATAAACACAGGCCAGCATGGACTCTTTAGAGGGAGTCGTTATTAATAAACGTTATTACGCCCATGACGTAACGTGCTGGCTTCTGCAACAGGTTAGTATGGCCGAGTCCTTTACAGTTACCCGTGTGCAGTTCGTTGCATTCTAACGGAACCATCACTCTTCCGGAAACGTCGCCAAAGATCTATATCCGATCCCCTTAATCGCTGCGACCGCCGCGAAATTCGATAATAAACGTTGGATAAACGTTCGAAACTATCATATAAACAAATTCGATTCTCTTTATTTTCAATGACAAATAAAAAGTTCGAATAAAGTTGAAGATTAAAAATGGGAAACTTTTGCATATTCAAAGATTTTTACAATTGTTTTTAAAATTTATATATGAAGAATGTTCTTAAAGTCGATATATATATATATAAAAGAGAAAGAGTACGAAAATTCACTGATTCAAAGGATACGAAGATTTTGGTTTTATAAATTATTATCCTCTTACGTCGATATTGAAATCATCATATAAGCTAAACTTTTTCTCGTTACTGTACCTAAAATTCTCTAACGACCTAACAAAATAAACGATTAGAAGAAGAAATATCGGAGATGCTGATCAGACCAAGATGCAAACGTAACACGAGTGTGCTGAATCGTCGTCTTTTTTAAACAAAGTTTACGATTACCAGAGTAAAAATAGATAGCTAGTTGATAGCTGCCATCCGCCAAAGCATCCTTTTTCAATGGCGGACAGGAGAGTTGATTCTGCGAAGAAAACCGATAAAACCGGTCACCTCGTGTCAGCTCGTTATCAGCGATACCCCTCGCGTTCTAGGAAACAAAATCGCTATCACCGTCCTTGAATGACAAAATGATCGACACAACTAGCACGTGTCACATCGCAAAAGCAACAAAGAAGAAATGTTTTAAGTGTGATAAAATCTTTCTTGTCGAATATTTAGCAATAAATTGTTACGAACAAATGTTTCGTTTAATCAAACGGAGCAGAAAAGTGATTGAATTTTATTTTATATTTTGACTTTTTTCTTCTCTTTTTACACGGTTATTTGAAAGATACTTGAGTGTTAGATCGAGTTTTCGAGGAGATAAAAGTTATGATAAATTATGAATAAATTTTATTATTTTATAAGTATTCTAGAATATAATAGATTAAAATTTATCCAAACGATATATTTGACGAAGATCGTAAAAGATTATCGATTACTGTGTATCAAAAATAATTTAGAACGAGATGTATCGGTGAAAATTATCGATTATTAAACAAATATAGATTAAAAATATTAATGTAAAGTGTCATCTAACTTGCTTATTATTCGGTAATCAATTTTATTTATTCGATAGCCAAAGAAATTTTGATCGAATTGAGATAACAATTATATAATGAAACGAGAAATTGTAAAAGAAAAACGTTTGACGATCCACAGGTTGGATCTCATTTAAGATCCAAAAAAAAAAAAGAGATATCATATCTCTGTGAACAAACATTTCAGAGTAAAAAATTGCTTTAATAACTTTTATTTAAAAAAAACACTTTCAAGATCTCATCCGACGATGAGATACAAAGATTCGAATTAATTCGAAATAATTTTTACTCCATTATTACGTCTCGCAAAGCAAATATATCAAGTGCAAAAAGATATAAAAATAAAAAGAAAAAGGAAAATGGGAAGAGACAGTGCTCCAAGTGAAAAGGGAAGGAAGCGTGCAGACGGTGAACGAACCGAACGGCCGAGTGAAATAAGCGAGCGGACGGGGAAAATGGATTCTAGCGAGTGTTAAGTGGAAACGGGCGGGAATGCACAGACCGGGAAAGAGAATGCTAGTGCAAAGTGCGCATACACACGGAACAGTGGCTGCCGTGCGAACGACACCTTCGACCTCGCGATTGCTTCCTACTACAAAATCTTGGCTTCGAATCAAACGTTTCAGAAATGGAACGATAGAAAAGGAATAAATCGAACAACTTTGTGACGAGAGAAATGTTTTTCTTGCTTCAAGAAATTGTGAAATATCGATTAAAACGACCGATATTTATAAATGCTATTAAAAATATTAATTCATAACCAGCTTTTCTCTCTCTATATATAGATACAATCCTTACGTAATTAATAATTTTAGAAATAATTTAAAAATTATTAAAGCTACGAATTTTTAAATTTTATCTAAATTCGATCTCTATATATAATACAATTAAATAAAAGAAAAAAAAACCAGTCATTGCCCCGTGCGATTAAACGATCTTTAAAAATCATAGCAGTATAAAACGAAAAAGAAAATTAAAGAAAAAGCGTACGTACATTTGACGCGTAACGAGACGGACACGAGTGTAAGAGGAAACAGAGAAGCGGAAGGAGGAACGAAAGAACGATGGAAGTTCGTGTTGCGGTATTTGCGAAACGATTTAGTATTATTATTAGTCGGATCGTTGGAATCGCGCAAGGTCGCATCCTCCACTCCATCCTCTTCCTCTTCCCCCTCCCCCTTCCCCTTGTATCTATACACGACGGATCGTAAAGGCGCGGAACCGGCGCTAAAAAGCGCGACGAATCGTATATTCGCCTCCTTTCGTCGAGAGATTAGATCGATCCTCTTGATTCGCGTGATTACACGATAAGAAATAATCCATGATCGGATCATCAGAGGATCGGCCAAGGCCACCGTTCGAAATTATCGCGATAGATTACGTGGAAATGGATGATGTGGATGATGATTGTAAAGATGGTTTTCGACCGTTATTGATTCATTACAGACTTTTTGGATTTATCTATATTTTGCATCTCGAAAGCACGAGGTTATTTTTCCATGATAATTAATTTTGAGAATTTACAAAGTATGGTATGCTGATTAAGTTAAAGTTCCATGTAATTCTCATCGTTACTAATAAGATTTAAAATTCATTGTCGATAAATGACGAATTCTATTTTGTCGATTTCATAGAATTTCAAAGCTCGTTGATAAATAGAATTTGGCTTTTCTTTTTGGAATTTGAAAATTCTATTCTTCGGATAACTTCTCGAGCAAATTTCGAAGCAACGTGATGTTCGCAAACAAGAAGATACGAGAGAAACGCGTAGTCATCCGTTTAGCGTAAATAAAAATCGGCCATGGATTCGATAAAAATCGCCAGAAGCCGCACGATAACGCACGATCTTATTACGCAGCGCCAAAAGTTTGTGACTAAGGCGATAAGCTACGTAGTATTTTTAGGAAGAGACAAATAGATGGGACGATACACGCACATACGCAGATACACGCGCAAACACACTTTTGACTCACCGGTGATCAAAAAGAGAGGGCAAACGTGGCTAAACAAATGCTTTTCCGAAAGCATCGAGAGCTTGATCATCTTAAATATTCTCGAATCAAAAAATAAAATATAGATGATACACATGACAGATGATAATGAAGAAGCAAAATATTTGTTAAGTGTCGAACGAATTCATTCATGTCACAATATTTCAAAAAAAAAAAAAATATTCCAAGAAATCTACATTTTGTAAGAGCAATAGAAAAGAATTTAAAAAATTTGGCCCTGAAAAGATTAAAATTACAAGCGTTAATTATCGATCCAAGAAATTAAATTCTCCAAGACTGGGATCACGATCCAAGGTCCAAGGACGATTTCTTCGAGAACTGACGTAGGGTTCGCCTTTGGAGAGCTGGAATGGATTACGTGGAGGAGTTCCGGTGTTTTTTTCGTGGGTCAACCGAGCAGAGATCTCTCCACGGGGTCACCTCCAGGCTTGACCGATGGAACGAATGCAGAACGATGACTAATCTGGCGAATGACGATTAGTAGACGATTAAAAAGACTTCGAGGATATCCAGTCCACGGAATTCATTTGTTTTGAATTCGCCATAAATTCTTTTTCCCACTTTTTTCCACCTCGGTTTCTCTCAAAGTAAAGAAAAAAAAAAAAATAGTTGTCCCGATGATATTTACTTTTTTCTATTTTTTGCTGATTTTTTTTTTATCTTGAGTTGGCATATTTTAACAATTTTTTCTCTCTTTTTTTTTCCTTTTACTGCCATGATTATTAATTCTTTGTTTTATTCGGATAAAATAGATTCGAAACTTGTCAAGGAAACTTCCATTTTTCCCCACCAAGAAAAACTTTAATTAATTTTCCACGTCAGTTGGGTGGAATCAAGAGAGCGACGCATGCTCTAAATTCCTAAAATTTTTCACCCGTCGAATTTTCATCGCGAAGACAACGATCTTGGAATTAATATTCAACATCTTCGTCATAGCTGTGCACACGTATACAAGTTATGCAGCTTTTATGTAATTTTGCATATATATTTATGATTCTCAAGCTCGTTCGATATTTCTTCAAATATAATCGTGAATCGATAACGAAGATTCTTTCAATTGCATAATCCACGTGGCATTTTTCTTTCTTTCCTTTTTTTTTTTTTTTTCCTTCACGCGCAATATATTCCGCAAAATAAGCAGCTGGTAAACACATTGACGTCACGAAAGAGTTTCACGTTTTACGCGGCGATCGAAATCGACGTATTGTTCCGTGTCGATCTTCGTGTCGCAACTTCGTTTTTCGACGAAGGGTCGAAGTTCAAGTTTCGAAGAAGCGCCATTCTAATTCCGTGATCGAAATGGCGCAATGGCGTGCAATTCGGTGTTATTCTTTGCTTTTGAACGATTCGGCAGGCTATATTTCACGTATCGCGGTTGCCAAGAAGAACTTTGTTTAGTTTTGCAATGAAAGTAAGAGAAAATGATTCGGTATATTTAGGATTGTTTATTTGTAGAAATGCGGAGATATGTTTATTCACGCGTATACACACACGGAGAATTATTATATTTGAAGAAAGGAAATATTAGAAATTTGAAATCTTTGCAGCGCTCCTCGTAAGTAGAATGAACTCTTTCAAACTGGAAATTTGAAAGATAATGTAATTACGAATTGGATACACAGTGTGCAATCTTTTAAATAAATTTCCTCGATATTCATATTTATATTTTATACACATTACTTGTTTCTCCTTTACTTTGTAAAAATAAAACCGTACGTTCTATAATAGTTTCTTTCCTTCGGTTTTGTAAAATATTTTTCTTACGGCGAGATATACACGTTGATTAAACAATAAATAACTTTTATTCCTTTCCTTAGTTCGATAGTTTAAATTTCACTGCGCACAAAGAAATAAAGACGACTCGTTCGTGATATATTCATCGAGGCGGTACGATTTGGTCGATAGTTTGTTAAAAAAGAGAAATAACGTTAAGCATACGCAATGTTATTCGGGAAACAATCGAGCATTACCGATTCCGTTCCATCCAATTTTCATTTTTTCCTTCTTTTCTTTTCTTTTTCTTTTTTTTTTTTTCAACGATGGAAAAAACGATTGTTAAAAATATATTAAAACATTCGTGGCGTTGTTTACAAAGTGGATGAAAGAGCAACGTCAACCTCGATACGTCGATTTCGTAGAATTAGACCTTGATTCGGTAAAGCTCTCTTCTTCCTTCTCCTCTCTTCCCTCGCGCTCGAAGGAAACGAAATTCGATTAAATCCATAACGAAACACCACAGCTGGTGTGTGATTATATATAAGCGAAACCAGACGAAAACAATGCCAGCTTGGAAATTATTCACGATCCGGAATAATGTAATTCTTCTTTTTTTTCTCTCTCTCTCTTTCTTCTTCTTCTTCTTCTTCTTCTTCTTTATTTTTTGTTAGCTTTTGCGTAGCTTAAAAAAAAAAAAAAGATATCGGTATATTGCAAGTATAAATTTAAAAGGGGTCAAAAAGAACGATTTTTACTTTGAAATTATACACAAGGTGAACAATGACGTAACAATTTTAACGATATACAAATATCGCGTGTATTTTTAATGAGAAAATAATAGTCTACGAGATTAGTTTTTTATTTGAGAATGAATATGTATTCGTGTGTTTCTTTTTATTCTTTTTATTCTAAGTTATTTCTTCTTCTTCTTCTTCTTCTTCTTCTTTTTTTCTTTTGATAGTGGAGCTGTAAATAAATATCCAAGGAACAACATTTTTGAGAAATAGCTTATCGAGTTTTGCTATGTAAAAGTGAAGTAAAAAAAAAAAAAAAAAAAGATTGTATTTCGTCGCTTATTAAATTTTTTTCTTAAAAAAATTCTTTTCTTTGTAGAGGAAATTGGAATATTTGACAAGGTTCATCTGTCCGTCGTTTAACAGAATTTGTTTTTTTACTAGTCTGTTAATTTTTCTTCATAATCGAATCATAATTAGCAATCGTACGATTTGTCTTACATAATCGATTATTTATATATATATATAATTCGCGCAAAAAGTATAAAATAACTGAAAATTTAACATTTTTTTAAAATTTATTCCGAAATTTTAAAGAGAGAATCAAAGTTTGAAGTTTCGAAAATTTTCAATCATACAGAATTATTACGATAAATCAAAAAAAATTTTAACCCTTCTAATAATAGCTTCAAAAAAAAACTCTAACATCACAATTCTCTCTCTCTGCCATTTCCTTTAATCCAAACCTTCAAATTCCAAAATAATAATAATAATAATAATAATTACCTAGATACTTAAATTAAATTAAAATCCACTTCATTCGCCAAAATTCATACCGCTCCTCCTTTCTATTCTTACATTTGATCTTTTTCTCGAAATTCCAAAAAAAAAAAAGAAAAAAAGAAACTGAAACTAAAAAGTCCAAATCCATTGGAATCACGACCGCAAAGGTCACGATTTCCGATCGATGGGACGACCTTCGTTGCGCAAAAGTGGCGATTTACGGAACCGGAGGGATCGAGGAGACACGCCGCCGCGACGAAAGAAGGAAAGAAACGTGGATATTATTATTCACGAATATAAAAGGAAGGCTGACGCACGCGGTGTCGCGCTAATCGCTGGTAGCCCGACGCGACCTCGTCGTCGTCCGATAACGAGGAAAGATTATGCCCAAGGACAAGGCCGCCGCGATTGTTCGAGAGACATTGCGACGAATCCGACGAGGAAGGTAAACGCGGCAATCAGCCGCCGTTTAACCTGTTAACGTGAAATTCGATCGTTGTGACAATTTTACGTAAGAGAAAGATGATGCGAAAGAAGTAAGAGGGAAAAAAGAAAAAGAAAATGTAACGAGTTTTCGTGGATTAGTTCGGTCGTGTTTGTCGAGGAAAAAAATTTATCTCGTTTATTTTTTTGATTATTGAATATCGTTAAGAATCGTGAGATAAGTTTCGTGGTTCGATTTGATTTCGTGAAATTCGCTGTAATGATTTTATAACGTAATTGAGAGACGTCAATAGAATGAGAGAGAGAGAGAGAGAAATGTAATGAGCAAGCGTGATTTACGTATTTTTGTTGAAAAAGTTTATACGTTTATGACGATGATGTATAAATGATATTGAATATTCGATTTGTTTTTAATGAATATTTGAAAATTGTGGAAGAAATTGATAAGTTTGATCGTAATAATTTTCGTTTAATAGGGAGAAACGTAAGAGAAAGGATATTGTAATAAGCAAGTGCAATTTAGAAATCCACAATTCGATCATCTGGAGTATATAATTAAAATACAGTAAATAATTACTCCTTATAATATTATACGCAGAAACAATCTTTGAATGTAAAAAAAAAATCTCGTTTAATTTTTCATGAATTGAAATTTTTCATGAATTCGACGAATTCAATATCGTTTCAAATAAAATATTCAGATAACTTTGTGTTAATAATTTTTTTGCATATAGAAATCGATCGAAATTAACTTCGTTTTTCTTCATACGCACGCAATTTCTAATCAATGCAAGTTCCCTGAAAAAAGAAAAGGAAAAGCGTCAGCCCATTACAAAACCATTTTCGAAATTGCTTATATCTGTCAAGATTCCTTCTTCCTTTCCTGTCCAAAAATTGCAATTGGTTACAAAAGAGGGCATTCCATTTGTTTTCGAATTCTTTACATTTTGTACGGAAATACGGAAACGTAACAGACATCCGTTTCCTTCTGCTTCCACGTCCCGTTACGTCACAACACGACTTCCGCCACAGATTTGCGTCACGTTTTACAGTTCGTTCTCATGCGAACAGGTTTCTCACATCCCTTCGTGCCCCTTGAATTAATTTGAATCGATCGTTCACGTGTTCGGATTCGACTCCAATGTTTTTCGAATTTCACAATTGTGCCACGAAGATGGACAAATATACGTTTGTTGTTGAGAAAAACAAAGGAAGAGGAAGAGATGCATATATACGATTTGTATGAAATTTTAGAAGCTTGTCTTTCGAAGAAGATTATCGTATTTCAGAAATTCTAATTCAGGATAAATAGGATAATTTTTTTTTGTGAAAAATTAAATATGGTAGTACTTTAAGTGATACGATTTTCGATAAAATTCTTTTCCAAAAAGAAAAAAATCCAAGAATGTATATTTCTATCGTTGATAATTGAAAAAAATATCACTGTTTTAGATTTTAAGGAAACGCTTTGTCTAGAATAAATCTAATAACGAATATGAAAGAAATGCAGGTGGATAAAATTGGATTGTTTGTTATTAAAATTATTCGCCACTAATACGTTTATGTTAATATACACCTAACTTAGAAGTTTCCGTTTGACGTATTTTAGCTAAGCGTATCAGCAACTTAAATTTGTTATATCGGATACATGATCTTAAAAATGATTCAAAAGAAGGGAGAATTTATATCGCCGGTGACGGCAGAGCAGGCTTATTCCGTACGTGTAAGCAAATCGTCAACAGAATACGATACGTGAGAATGATTTACAACGGCAAACAAGACACATCGAGCTTTGCGAGCTTTTGAAACGTTTCCAATCCTGTATACTAGTATTTAGTTTGCATTAAAAATTACAAAATTGTTTTCTACATGGACAAAGAAGGAACTTCGCTTTTAAATGAATTCTATTTTTCTTTCTTTCTTTTCTTTTCTTTGTATAACAGTCACGAGAGAAACGTTCAATGACGCAATAAGTCGAACGTGACGTCCTTTCTGCATAGTCATTCGCTTTTTCACAATCAAAGATCGATCTGATCGTGATGTAAGGTCAAGCGGAAGTTCTTTGCCTGACACGATCGCAACGCTTCCGTTGAGTATGATCATCTACGCAAGAGATCTTAAAGATTCTCTGATCAAAGAACATTTCTTTCATTGTATACACACACACGTATATTTATATGATGAGTTCTATGATTTTAAGAAAAGCGAAGAATTAAAAGTATCGATTTTTATATTGATTCAATCGAATATAAAACGAAATGTTATGATAAAAATCTGAAGATTAAAGAGAAAAAAAGTGATACGAACGTCTTGAGGATCTCGGCACAAGGGCGAAACGAAAAGAAAGAAAAAAAAAAGATGAACCCAACACGGAAACGGGGAAAGAAAAATTTCGATGGCATTCCAATTTATTTTTCGTTTTTAAACACGAATGGAAGAGCACGTAGTGCTCCTCTGGTTTCTCTGTGGTTCGAGGAAACATGAGTCAAAAAGACGAACGTAGCGTGGCGCCTTCTCAAAGTCCATCGTTTCGGTTTTTCCTGGAACGACATTAGATCTATTTTATCAACGTTAACCTTGATGTAACAGAACCCCCTTCCACGAACGAAAAATATATCAGTTTATCGTAGAATTCGAAGGATAAGTATGCGCGACCTTGTCGTTGATTTATCGCGGCTTCGAGCCGTTATCACAAAATTCTCAATGAATTTTACAGATGACTTTAAGAGTTTCGAACGAATAATTTTTCACGAGGCGCAAGATATTTTATGTTACCATTCTTCTCACTTTTCTTGCGAATAATTTTTCGAATCGAGAATTCGTATTCGTTCTTCGCGAAGATTGTGCTAAAATATTGCTTATTCTAATTTATTTATTTCTTTTTTTTTTCTTTTTCACTCATTAGCGAGATAAATTAAGCAAAATATGTATACATTAATGAAACATGTATACGTAAAGGTGACATAATAACATAATGTATTTATAATAATGGAAAAATTTATGAGGTTATTTTTTAAAGATAAAATTCATAATAGACGTTATGTTCCATTATATTTTGTTCCCGGTATCCATGTATATATATTGTATATATTAAACAATATTTCTTGTGATTACTATATTTTTAATTAATATTCATAAAATAGATGCAAAATAACGCTTTGAACATATATATTATCACAACAACTTCTCTTGTATACGTATTATTTATCAGTAGATTGCGAATCTTTATGCAAATATTTTCCATGTGCGTTTGCATATTAAATATAAACGACATAAATGAATATGTTACATATTTTTCTTTTTCCATCAATTCCTCTCACGTGATAATTCATCGATTAGAATTAGCAATTAAATAAAAATTCTTGGAATCTTCCAAAAATCCTTTTTCGATTCCTCTGCGATATAATAACGAATACTAAACGAATTACCACAAATTCACAAGATATAAAAATCAAAAATAAATAAATAAACAAATTTACTTTCCATCATTGGAAATTCTACACTCGCTTCGATAACAAATTATTACGCAGTTCGCAACATCGATCCCATTCAACAGAGACAATTTTACTCGAATAGAGTAGAGTTACACACACACATGCGCGCATACATAAGTTCAAGAAACCTTCGCCGTTAATAAGCCGCGATAATTTCCAACACCGATACGTTTTCTCCAAACGATTCTCTATTTGACCGCGTCATTTAAACACATCGCAACTTGTATCCAGATCTCTGATAACGGCTCGTGTTATCGCGGTATAAGGAGTTCAAGTACGAGATCTGGTCGCCTCGTTCGATCATAACCTCGAACAACGCCATTCGAATGGTTACCTAGCGAGGTTGCGTTCGAAAAAAAAGAAACTCGGGCGGAAACGTAACGAAAGAGAGGAAAAGGAAAGAAAATTGGGAGGGTTAGCTGGAATTACAGATAATATAAGCTCTATCAACTGAAATGTCTCACTCTTATTTCTCGTGTAACAAGATGGTTACCAAGGTGGTTGCTCGTAAGAGAAACAATATGGCGGTAATAGGTTGTTTGGATGTAGGGCAGATTTTTAAGGTTAACTTAATCCTCTACCATTATTCGTGACGATATTAGGAATTTATCGAGAATGGAGTGTGAAATTTATAATTAGAATTTATCCAAAGATTGGTAATTATTTCTAGAAAGATTTTAAATGAGATGAAATTAATTTAAAATTAATTAAGATGAATAATATATATATTAAAAATAATAATCAAAAACGAAGAATCAAAGATCTCGATCGTTCCATCAATTCGCCAATCAAATTCACCCATCCAAAATATTATCTCCTCTCAGATATCTGCCTCCGTTTATCTGACCCATCGATACTACCTAATATCCGCAACACCGTTCCAACAGGATTCTTTGTGGCCCGTCGAGGCCACCGAGAGGCCATGGAATTTTATTTTTCGGCCGCATATTATGTCAGCATTATGTATAGACTCTTGTTCCGATGTGCTTCGATCTTTTCGGCCAGAAGTTTCGAGACGAAGGCCGGCCACGCACGAGGAACGGCCGAGCGTACTGTTCGACGTCCTTGCGACAGTTTTAGTATTTCAACTTCGGGTTCGTGAGGGAATCTCACCTCAGGAAAACGTGTAAAGGCCCGTTTATATTACGCGTTCAGACATAGAACGGTGGTAATAAAACGGTTCCGTTGGAATGGAGAACGCTAGCTGTTTATATTATTGGTTCACGTGTGGGGCACAACGTGTGATGATGTAAGATGATGTAAGAAGATGTTTAATTTTCCACCCTTTTGAAATTTATTTTGGAAGAATATTAGTTATCTGCAATTCAGCTTTCTTTTTCTTTTTCTTTCATTTTTCTTCTTTTCTAGATTCTTCTGTAGATAGATAACCGAGAAATTTTTGTCATTCGTTTCCGATATTTTTAATTTGATATCAAATATGGATGACTTTTATTGAAGTTTATATCGAAGATAATATTTTATTGATAGTGTATCAATTATATCCTATTGAAGTTTTCTTAAAAATATAAATCCTGGGCTCAGATGAGACTTAAGGTTTTCATTATTAGTTAATAATTAAACGTTTTTGTTGTTTTTTGCAATATGAGATTGTTACAACGTAATTATTTTTTAAGGCAAAATGGATAAGTACAATAGTTGCGCAAAAGTTTTCGCAACTCTTCTTTGATGAATATCTCGAGAACAAGAATTCAAGGCGCTAGTATCTTTCTAATTAGGTCAAGTGGCATTTTAGGATGTTTTGTCTATATATATATATATTATTGCTAAGTTATTTGGCGCATTGTGTAATTTCGGAGAACGAATCATTATGAGAATGAAGCTTGTTGATCGAAAAATATCAAGCAATATTGGATGGAATTGGGTTGATAAGTTTTATATTTGTCACATTCAGGAGGATGATCCTCCTGAAATTTTTTTCTGATCAACGATGAATTAACGAAAATCCATCGATAGAGTTTAATAGAATCTTTTGTTACGAAAAGGATTTAAATTAGGACATTCAATTCAAGATTCTTGTATACTTCCTTATACATCTTACTTCTAAAATCTTGTATATAACTTTCAACGTTAGGATTTTCCATGAAATTATTAAATCCTTGGAGAACAGATCTGACACTTTATATCTAACAACTGTGATACAATTGAACTGAAATAAATGATAAATGATAAAAAAGAAAAAGAATTTCATAATATATCTAAATCAATTTTTTAATAATAAATCAATTTATCGGAGAAGAGAAGAGAAGAGAAGAAAAAAAGTACGAAATATCCATAATATTCTCCCCCTTCCCCCAAAAAAAGAAAAAAACGTAAACTCAATAACGTTTAAACGAATCAAATTACATGAAACGAGTACAAGTGTCCATCGACTTGCAAACGTATGACTTACGTGTCACGCGCTCGCGTATACGAGTATCTCGTTATCTTGGCTCGTATACGCCTCGATATCGGCGTGATTCAGCGGACGACGAGTTCAAGTACGGGATCCAGAGCGTGGACAGATCTTAACCTCGAGCAACGTCACGATCGTTTTGATCGTACAGTGCCGCTTCGAGGAAACTTTATCTGTCGGCCATCCCGACCTTGAGCCTCGAGCGCCTCCACGAGCGGACGCTTCGAAAATTCCCGATTTTCGAGCCTCGGGGAAATGTATAATCGCTGCTGACGCCGCGTTTATTATTGCCGGTGATCCGCGCGTAACTCTTCCCCTCCCCCGCCATCGTCCTTTTCGCTCCATCTCTTTCAGCTTCCGCTTTCTTCGATTCCTCACCTTCTTTGATTCCTCGACAGATTAATGATATATATATATTCAAAGGCTGTTTCGTGCCGGTTTGCTTTACTTCGTTTTTTTCTTCTTCTTCCTCTTCTTCATTCTCTTCTCTGCGAATTATTTATTTCCGCGATAAATCCATGATGTTACACGATCGTGATTCATTCGTAAAGTAAGAGTTCTGAGTTGAATTTTAAGGAAATAAAATTGGCAGAAAAATTTTAAAACATCCGGATATTTTCTCTTCTTTTTTTTTTAATTGATAGAATAATAGTATGTCTATTAATTACCAATTGAAAATACCGTTTGATTTCTCAATTTTGAGAACACGGTCGCTTTTTATAGCGAGTACAGTCGAGTAGTAGCCTTCGAATAACCTCTCCCCTCTTCTCTCATATTTTATATAATTACACGAAAATATATTTCTATGTAAGACAGATTCAAAGAGATGTTGAAAAAGATAAATTATCCATCGTAAAAGTGAAGCGATTTGTAATTTTCTCCTCCTAAATAATAATAATAATAATAGTAATTGCATCGATCATCCGATCCATCCTGCGATCTTTCCTTCTTTCTTTTTTTATTTCTTAAAAGTAAGTCAAGTGTCCAATGACTTGAGGATGGCATCGCGTCGAAGGAAGATGACCTTCTTCGCGACCGAGGAATCCGTTCAGAGGCGGTCGCGGTAATCCGCGGCCAGAAAACGCGAGACCAATCGATCATTCCGAGAGGGGACAAGGGCAGACCCGTTTTATATAATCGGCGGACACGTCAGTGATCGCACGTTGAAAAGGTTAAAGCGAGCGTGGCGGAGCCTCGATCAACGATGGAAACCAGCCGTCCCGAACCGATCTCTCGCCATATTCTCCCAGACATTTACGTTTTCGTGATTTGCTTTCTTTCCTTTCTTTTCGGAATTTCTCTTCTTTTCTCTCTTCTTTTTTTAATTGGATTTTCGAGAAATTGGATCTCGCAGAGACGGGATGCAGAGTTGTTTAATTTTTGCGCTCTTTTTCTTTCTCTTTTCTTTTTTTTTTAAAGAAGGTGGATCACGAAGAATTTTATATTTTTAGATCGAGGAATTGAGAATTTGTACATACGATTTGTATACGAGAATATCATTTTTTTACGTATTTTCTATACTGTTGTGTATATTTTTAAGTATAATAAATGCATGAATGTCTGCAGTTTATCGACGAGGTAATTATTGGGATACAGAGGTTGGGAGTCCTTGGGATTATTGGAGTGTAATAACGGTAAAGGTTGGGTTTATATTTGGATTTAATAGGAATAGTTGAATTTCTGCGTTTATTCTCTGAAAATATTTAAAAACTCGATTTCTTTATTATTTACAAAATGGTGATATAACGATGAAATATTCGATAATTGTAGAAAATTGAAATTGGGATTAAAAAGATTTAGAAAATTAGAAAGTAGGGATCGAGAGAAATGGGATCGTTTGATTTCTTGTTTCGAATTTTTTTAAAAGTCTATTATTTTCGAACTAAATTTTTTTTTTCTTTTTTTTGGAAATATTCGGAGAAACGATGATGAGGAAATTATATTGGTTCGAAGAATTTGGAATCCTTGGAATTATCGGGGTGTAATAATGGTAAAGGTAAATTTATATTTGGAATCTCGATAGGAATCCTTGAATTTACGTTTCGTTTTTCTAGAATGACACACATATGAAATTAAATTTTTAGTACGATATTATTAACACGTTCCATTAAAAATTATTAACGCTAGCTATTCTAACTTATAATAGAAATACAAAGAAGATTATATATATATAAAAATAACAGAAATATACGAAGAAATATTATTTCAACCGTTAATATCCTGATAATTTACTGAATAATATTTATTTTTCTTATGTTATATGTTACTTTAGACTCATAAAGAGTTTCAATGTAACTCGTGTTATTGCTGCGTATTTAACGAGATACATTTTCTACTATTCAAATATTCAATGAATAATATTCCTTCCATGTTTTTTCAGTATAAAATTAATATCGTACGTCTTGACACCTTGTGCAACGAAGAAAGATCTTACGACTAATTAGTCAAATCAAGAGATGAAGAGAAGTATAATATCGATATGTTAATATTTGAACGTTTAAAAAAAGAACAGAATGCAACAACGATAATGATTCGAAAATCTTTTTTCTTTTTTTTTTTTTTAATATGTAATTAAACACAATTAATATAAAATATGAACAAAAACACGTTTCCTCGCACGTTTATCTAAAATTTCATCGTATCTTGTACAATTAATACAATCTTGCTCAAACAAAGCGAAACGTACGATCGAACAGCTTTTCCAAAATTCTTCAAAAATATAAAATTCAACAATACAATCAATAATAATCATCGTTGCACGATGTTACGATGTCATAAAATCCAAAAGAAAGATAATCATTATCTTTCCATGACACGCGATCTCCACGATCTCGCCAATAAATCATCGAAATTGATAAAAAGCCTCAACACGTTTTTATTTCTGGACCGCAATCTTTCCCGAAATACAACACGCTTCTTTATTTTCCTTTCTTAAATTCACGTTGTAAACGATAATACCTCAAAAAGTTCTGCCTACCAAGATCCCTATCTAGTTTCTAATTCAAAAGTTTTCAGACTACTTACAAAAATACTTCTTCTCTCCGAGGAATCGAAAAAGTAAAGAAAATTTCACGAGATATAATTATAACCTAAAAAATTTAGTCGCAAGATTTCTCAAAGGAAAAGAAAAAAAAAATTAATGTGTCTAAGCAAAAATCCACTAATGCACGAGGATATGCACGTATACAGTGATGCAATTGTCATTGTTGGTCGCTCCCCTAAGAGATTATCAGATTATCCTCTCTACGTGCATATCTGAGATGACCGTGGGGCACGCCGAAACTTGTCGATCCGTACAAATTTCAAGGCCTGCATGAGGCGTCGTACGAGAGAACACGTGCGTCGTCCCTCCAAGGTCGCGATGGTATGATCTCTCCGCTCCGTGTCCTTGAGCGGAATAGGTGCGAGAGACGAGACACTTTAACACGCGGTGATACGGTTCGTCGATACTTCGTGATTGTTGGTTGGAAAGTCGAGTTGAATTTGATTCGATAGAGGGAGTGAGATCTGCGAGGATTTGATGGTTAGATGAATGAACGACGTCGATCGAAGAATTGGAATTGAATAAATTATAGAGGAAACGAAGAATAATTGTTTGTCATCAGAGCGAAGAAAATGCAGGGAGAAGTTTCGAAAGAAATTCTGGAAAAAGTAACGAGAGATAAAGTGATTAAAGGGGAGCGTGGAAAAGACGAATTCCTACTTAAAAGGTTAGCTCTGAAGCTATTAAAGAATCGGAATGACAAGATCGAGAATGATGAAACGTTTTAAAGCGCGAAATGGAACGGGGATGGATGAGTTGGTGCTTCCTATTGTTTGGCATATAATTAAATGGTATACGTACAAGATCGTGGCACAATATGTTGCAGTGGGATAGTATCGATTACTTGGTCGCGGTTATATATTTATGGATGTTTTATTATAGCTCGGTACGTTGGAATTACGTATGGAACGTTCATATATATACACTATATACACTATTATTCTACGTTGTTGAAAATCTTGTTCCATCGGTGGTTCGCATTTATTTTTACCGCCCTTTTCTTTTCTCTCTCTTTTTTTTTTTTTTTCTACGACACCACGTGACACATATTTCGAAGCGCGACGCGATGGCCGCGCAATTCAACCGTAAGTGAAATAGGTCGATAAAGATCAGACAAGGTGAGACGATAATTCGGTAACAAAGTCGAAAGTATTTTTATTACGACCGGCCACCTTGCTCGAACTATTTCTGTGAAAATCATAGATCGTTTCGATGTATTATAACGCGTTAATAATAAAAGCAAAGTTCAAAAGTAATTGCAATTAGCTAAGAGACGAGTCTTTTCTTTTTTTTTTTTCATTCCAATTCCGTCTTCTAATAAACGCACAATATTTACGATCCGTGTAATGAAATCTCGATTCACGTTTCACTAGACGGATCAAATTACACGAGTTAATAATAATAATAATAATAACACCAGTTGAAAATGATTGGAACGAGTGATTTTTTTTAACATTCATACGTTCGCATTGTAAAATTTGATTTTAGCAGAGTCTAATTTCCCCTAGAATAAAAAGACACTAGCTCGTTATATCATCTTACCTAAATGCACGTCGCTGTATTTACAAAAAGAACGATTGGCCACGAATCGTTCAAATCCAATTTCTCGCCAAAACTGAGATTAATTTCCCCTAAAAAAAAAAAAAAAAAGAAAGAAATCACAATTATATAATCACGAAATTCCCAATTCTCGCAATGATCGGCAACATTGCTCCATCCAAATTCCGAAGAAGGGGGGGGCGCATCGCATATCTGGGACCCACCGCGACAAAACGCCACCAATTCCCCAGAATTGAGGTTAATTTCCCCCTCCCTCCCCAGAAAGGACAAGCCCGGCTCACCGCACGTATCCCAAGAGGACAGGATTTCGATTGGTTTCAGAATCGACGCACGGATGGTAGCGGGTCAGCGATGGTAAACGATGCCGATTATAGTCGCGTTGGTGGTGGTGGTGGTGGTGGCGGTGCATGACTGGTTGCCGATATGTCTGTATACGTGTCCGTCCCAGCCGCCCGTGACCACGTGGCCTTGTCCTTGTACGACGTCGACGTCGAGCGCTCCGTGCCACCGACACCCGCCGTCGGTCGCCGTGGAACCTTCCTACGACGTGCCGTGGCGGAGAGAAGAGAGATGCCCCGCTGTGCCCCCGATGAAACGCAGCTAAAGCCCGATTTACGCTACAATTGTAATTGAGGATAAAGGAGAGGCGAGGGATCGTGGTTGTTTGACACGGTTGCAGCTTCGAAAGAGAAGAAACATATACGTATGTGTATTGTTGGTGTATGTAGAAAAATGTGAAGACGCTCGCGATTGGACGAGATGCGAGACAGAGATGTCTCGCTATAATTGCTGATATCTAATTTTTTTCGAGGAAAGGAAGTTCGAAGGAGATAAAATGTACATCGAAACGGTTCTGCACATATTCAAGATGATGTATCTTATATAGTTTAGACTTACAGTGTTCTTCCTCTCGTTCGATTATTTTTTGCACTCATTTCCAACGGAGTTGGAGTCGATCTTGGAAGAATTTTTTTTTAATTCTTTTTTACGACGTCGGTGTGGACGAGCCTTCGGTCGGCGATGATCACGCGGACGACGATCCAAATAAAGAGCGCGGTGGAAACGTTTTACGCGGAAACGAAGACGCCGTTTAACGCGGAATTACGAGTTAATCCGTCTCTTGCCAACGGAGAACTGCGTCATCCGTAACTGTAAATCTTCTGCCCATCGATTCGGCACGACCTTCGAGAGGCCCGCTAATTGTTCTCGAATGAAATCGTTCTCGAGAACATTTACACGTGTATGTTGTATCAACGTTTTTATTCCATCGTTACAAACGAATCATTGTAATTATCGTAATATCGTACTATTTTTCATTTTCACATTTTTCATTCGGTTATAATTGGGACCCGTATTTTTGAATGAAAAGAAATTAAGATTATATATTTTCAATATATATCCGATCGCCTTGTTTGTATCCTTTTATTTCGTTATCAAGGAATAAAAAATTGAATATATCATCAGCACATCTCCATAAGGATTAAAATTAATCGTTTTCCATTTTGTACGTATTAATAAATTCGCTTATGTCGAAAATATTTATTACACATCGTCGGCTTTAAAGAATAATCGAGAGAAAGATTGGAAATCTTCATCGATCGTTAATATATATATATATATAAAGCCATCATTTACTTTCGTAAAATTAATTTCGCAAGATTATTCGGAAATGAATAGCAGAAGGGAACAAGAGAAGATTGCTTCTCGCGTAACGTTATGCAATTTGATTAAAGACTTCTCGAAGTCAGGGGACAGAGTAGGTTTGCTGAGAGGAGGGTCGCGAAGATGTTTAGCTGATTCGTATTTTCGTTCGCGGTTTCAGATGATCCATCGGTCTTGTGTCGAGAATGTCGAGCTTTGAGACGCTGATCGGGCAAAGTTTGAAGAGGATACGTTTCACGAGGCTACGATTTCTGAGCCGCCAACCACGTCACACGTCGTTTATATTATAATTATTCTTTATCCATATTATCAACGATAGACTTCCGTTCGAAAAAGAAAAAAAAAAGGAAAAAAACAGTTTTGTAAATTTATTATATAAATTATAAATTGTAGTTGTTTGCGTCATTGTGACGATATATTAAATTAGTTACTCTTATGATTTCTTACGCTTAATATTTCTTTCCATCTTTCCTAGAAAAAAATTCGATCGATAAATATGACATTCGTTATGTAAGTAGACTATGCACTCCCGATGTACCAAGTGTCCAAGCAGATTTATGTACGCTGGCCGCGTGGGTTACAAAATTAGAACATTTTGATTAACACGGTATATGAAAACCTTTCAATAAAAATACCTTTCGACAAAGGACAGAGATAAAATGTAGCGGGATAACTCGTTGATAATTCGTTGCCAGAAGATGATAACTTTCCCCGATCATTATTTAATTGCGAACGAATACGAGAATGAATAAAATAATTTAGCTGTTTCATCATTTGAAAAAAAAGAAAAAAAGAAAAAAATTACATTATGTGCGGTATTTAAGTATCATTTTCCATCCGGTAGAATGTGACGTAAATAACATTATCGCGTTACATAAAAGTAAGCTAAAACGAGAGTAGAATATTTTCGATTCCCTGATTCCGTTTCTTTATACAGTGAACAGGGTCACCGAAGAAGATATTACGCCACTCGAAATTTCAAGAAATCAACGCCAAATCCACGCCTGACCCATACACGACGATACGAATTAATAATTCAAACAATCGAACAACAACTCGAGTTTCGTACCAAACCAATTACATTCCCCAAATTTCATTCTAAAAAAAAGAAACAAGTGAAAAACATTTTTCACGATCACCCTACCAGGATATCACCCCTCCCATAACATTCGAGAGAAATCGATCCAACCAAAAATCGATCGCGATCAAAAATAACGCGATCCTCTTTGGCATCGAAAATCACGGCGCTGACTCACGACACTTGCACAAATCGTCGAAACATCCTCCCACCAACACCTCTCTCTCTCTCTCTCTCTAAAGAACTCAATCTCGCGAAACGAGGAATAAAAGAAGAAGAAGAAGAAGAAGAAGCAACGAGAAGATCGAGATCCACGTGATCCACGTATTTCGAGGGAAAGAGAGAGAGTACGTGTGTATAGGCACGCGATGCATCTAAACCGGGAGAACACGTGAGAACCAGTCCGGATCCAGTTCTCCCTATCGGGAGTTGCACAGTTGCATCGATCGGCAGCCAAGGCTGCGTCTCATTCGGGCAAGGCCAAGGTCGTTGGCTGGCATTGCCGGCGAGCGAAGGTGAGATCGCAATTTCCCGCACCGGGCGAGGGTTGCGCGGAAAGTGCAGCCGGGGTCATGGGCGACCCGCGGGATCGAACCATCGCCCGTTCTTGGCATTCACCGGGATCGATGCGCGGGCAGAGAGGCCGAGGGGGAGGCGAGGGAGGATACGAGGTGCGCGGTTTATCGGTGAATACGTGCCAATTCGGTTTCGTTTCAGGTGCGTTTTTTTAGCTGATGGAACGAAGCGTGTGTGTATACAGGGTGTACGAGAAGTACGAATGGAAAAGATAAAAGCGAGCCTGTATATAATTCCTGTATTTTTGGAATTTGAAGGAGTTGAAATATTATATAATATGTAATATCCCAATACAAATTTTTGCAACTTTATATTAATTGTTATTAAGGAAAGATGAGAATGAATTAAGGGTAAGTTTTAAAAAAGATTCGAATGTGAACGCGACGAGTAAAGTGGACGACGAGTAAAGTTTTTCCACTTTTTGCAAAGTGGAAAAACTAATTCTAAGCATAAGTCGATCGTTTGAGATTTTTTCCACGTTTTGTATTGTTTGAACAAGAAATGGAATTTCCTGGTATCTTGTCGCTATCTCTGTATCCAGCGATATAAATAATTTGTGTCGCGGAAAATGGCTGGCAAGAAGATGTGGAAGTAAATTCTTTTCATTCCTATTCTAGGAGGAAGCTTACGTGTTTAACGCCGACGATCCGTTGTTCCATTCTCGAAAATGGATCGTAACTTATTCTAATTCCATGAAATTATTCATCTTGTTTCTTATCGTCGCATAAACCAATTTAAACCTCAACAATTCGTACAACAACTAGTTTCTAAGAAATTAAATGGATCTTGGAACGATGAAATCATAGTTTAAAAAAAAAAACTTGGTACAACTAAACCATCAATTTCTTAGTTCAAGACAAAATATTTTTTTAAATACGAGAAAAATTAATTAAACGCAGCTGGACCAAAGCAAAAATTGAAATTAATGCAAGAGATCAGTACTCGTTTACAAGATTTTTTTATTCAATAATCTCTGTATTAAACAACAGCCAAAGAACCAAAGAAGAGACAAAAACACGAATTTTAAATAATATTCCAAAAGTTGGATCGATCATTAAAAATAACTTCGAATCGAACTTATATCTCAAAGTGTTTATTTTAAAAGCTAAAATAATAAAATTTTTCCTATATGTCGAATAGGGCCAAACGAGACTAAAGGAACGAAACCTAGGAAGGAACGTAATATCTCTATCGTTCGGATATCAGGAACAATGTTGCGGTGTTGCGCAATAATGACCATCTAGGCGATGATATAATAATATTGCAAACAATATTAGTCAATAGGACGTTTCCTGGTTAGATAATGGCGGCAAGGTTACGCGAAAAGAAGCAACTCGCGCGAAGGTGTTGTTAAAGCCGTTCGAAGTTGACTTCAATCTAATCGGCTTATAATACGAGACTGGTTGCGGTCGGTTCATCTCGCACACCTACACGTTATTTAATTGACTCGCGTATAGATGTACGTGCACGCCTCCTCCCTCGATTTTCCGTGTATATTTTTATCCGCGATATCATTTTCAATATGATAAACACCACGTAAATTGTATGGGTCGAAGCGAAAGTTGCGAAAAAAATCGCTCGTAACGCGATTAAATATGTTTGCAAACGTATCTTGTATCTTGTGTCGCGTTGTTACGTGATCTCGTGAAATTTTTTTCCATGATAAAAGCGCGATCGTAAGACCTGTATAAATATTTGTTAAAAAAAAAAAAAGAAAAATACGAACACCTAATATGCATATTACATAAAAATTCAGTTAGACAGAGAAATTGAAAAATGTTGCAATCGGGCGCAATCTTTTATCTTAATTGTTATTTTTAGTGTTATTATTAGTATCGGTGGTATTATTACATTAGTATTTTCGTCAAACGTATTTTAAAACTTACAAGAGGAAACATATCGACCGATTTTACAAATAGAAAATTATATTTAACTCCTCGTCTTATATCCTCTACGATCGTTCTATTGTCATAGGTTATGGTCGAACTGTTGCGAACAAGAAGTACGTTATATACGTTTTCCTAATTCCTATCGAGTCAACATTTCTGAATTTACTCGTTAAATCTTCCTGTTATATATCGAAAATTATTTAATCTCGATATCAATCAAAAATCACAAAATAACTACAAAATAACCTATATATTCAAATCTCTACGAACCTTCCATAACCTATATCCTCGATCAACATGGAATATTTTTCCCAAATATATAATTTTTCCAAAAGTAAATAAATAAATAAACAATTACGATTACCCGAAATCGTCCTCTTTCCACCACCACTTCACGTCCCCACGACTCTCCAAATCAATCGCGAAAACTATTTCTCCTTTGACGTTCTATAAATCCTCAACCGTGCATGCATCAACGTGTATCAATAAAAAAATCCA
Organism: Apis cerana; assembly: GCF_029169275.1. Lineage (NCBI taxonomy): Eukaryota > Metazoa > Arthropoda > Insecta > Hymenoptera > Apidae > Apis > Apis cerana. Next base: position 9,790,769 of record NC_083862.1, on the reverse strand, counting down.
AGGTCTCGGCATTCCTACATCGAAACATCGATACAGCGACTTTAAATACTCTCGTGCCCGCTTAAGCGGTACATCACCTTTTAAAGGAGATGGAATCGACTCGAGAGGACCTGTGGCGAGTTTTCACTCTCCGCTGTATATCACAACATAACACTGTCTGGCACACGGTCAATAATGCACCGTGTAGGTCGGAGGAGGGAGAAGGGGCCGGCATGTAAGCAGCCGTCGCATACTGAAATATTTTAGTCTTATGTTTCGTAGTTTCTGTTGGCACTCTGGTATCAAGGACGAGCGCCTTCATTCTTGACTCGGGCCGGAAACGTGCAATCTTTCGCCGTTTCGATCATTCCAACGGTCGTAACCGTTCGAAAGAAGCGGGTTTGGGAGGAGAAGGGCGAGGAGGGGAGGGATAGAGGAATCCGTGTTAATTGTTCTCCTCTACGATTGTTGGAAGGGGTTGTTGTTGTTGTTGTTGTTGTTATCGTCGGATTGCAATTGTTAATTGGCATGTTCCGTAACGATCGATCTCATCTCGCGTTGTTGAAATGTTAACACCGCGTCGGACATCCAATCGCGTCACCAATTTATTTTACAAATCCATTAAGCGTATTTATTTTTTGTAATAAATTATATTAATAATGGAAAATATTATTTCGGGTTGTAATTTTAAATTTATTTTTGGAAATTGAGTTTCTTGCACGAATTTTTTAGAATTTGAATTCTGCAGACGAGCGAAATCATCGACAATTATTTTTTCCTTTTTTAAGTTTTGATGAAACTTTTTTTCCTCCGATGAAATCATAATATTACCTCTTATTATTCTTCCATATCGATCAAGATTTGGAACGATAATTTTATACGTAGTATAAAATCCAACAGAGGAAAATTGTTCTTTACAATTTTACAAGTTAATGTAAAAAAAAGGAAAAAAATCGAAACGGCATGAAAAGTTTATCAACTCTATAAAAATGTTTCCTGCTATTTACCTTGATCAATATCGTTATGCGTGGAGGTGCGTGCATCATTAAAAAAACGAAGTTAATTACTTCCGGCTTGAAAATCGTTCAATCACGAGTGACATTTAAGAGAACAACCTTCGAACGTGTTTTTGCATTTCAAGGCCTTGGAAGTTGGTTTCAAAAAACGAAATTTCGCGATCGAAAATATTACGAGAACCTGAACGTATCCCATTATGGATCGAAATCATTAAATTATAACTACATAAAAATTGATTGGAATGTTAAATAAAAATTAATACGATTTACAATTTTATATTACAAATATTATTTTGAATTTAATCAATAATAAAATTTTGTAACCAATCTTGCAACGACCTTACCGACAACCCACGTGAAATTAAAAATAAATGAACAAATAACGACGAATAATAAAAAATAATAAATAGAGTATATATCTATCAAAGTAAAATAACAAAAGCGAATTACTAATTTTACAACAATCTTGTGAATGATAAAAAAATAACAATAAATACATACAATAAAACAAAATATTATATCCCAAATTACCATTCAATACAAAACTTCCTCTAATTTTATAATTTTTAAACCTGCAATCTACATTTACATTACATAATATCGATCTCGATTAGAGTCGTTTCCCTGTCCTTGGAATTTCTTTCTACATGTGGATGAATCTCGCAAGAAAAGCGAATTCTTTTTCTTTTCTTTCCTTCTTTTCTCCCTCTTCTTTTTTTCAATCAACAGATGCCATCGAATGTTCGCGGTTAATTGACGTCACGTAATTCGAGCAAACTGCGATCGATGGTTTGTCGCGAGGCATAAAAACGATTTATCGATCGCTTCTCGCGTCATCGCACCACGTGTCACTGGATAATGCAATTTGCCGCAAATAGAAGCCACCGCGATAGTTCTATTATGCTGTCGTGAATCACTTTGGTACGGGTGCATTAATTCGATAGACTTTGAGAATTTCCATGGGGGATCTTGGAATTGTACCGAGGGCTCTTGGAATATTGTTGCTGGATGTCATCGAATCGTGCAGTTGTAAATATCTTTTTCTTTTTTTGGAGAGAGATTGAAAGGTGATGATAGAAGTTTAACGTTTCAGGATCATGTTAAGTAACAAATCGATCTCTTTATGTGAATATGTTAATCGCTTTTTAGGAAATTTTTACAAATTCGTCTGCTATCGAAGTAAAAGAGAAATACATTACAATTTTACGATCATCATTTTAGGATGAATCAAGAAGTGGACGAAAATTCGATTCAACGGTCGAGTCTCGATCTTTGATCTCCATTAAGATACCCGCTAAGATTAATGGTAAACGTTTTTGTCAGCAAAGAAGCCATTCAGACGATTTGTCAGCGATTCAATGATAGATTAATTTCGCGGTCGCCTATTTAGATAGAAGGTAACGCTCGTGAAGTTTGCAAGGTTTCCACTCCTTGACTCGTAACTGTTAATTCACTTCTCAAATACGAATTTATCTCTCGAACGGAGAGGAGAGGAAGCCCGTGGAACAATCTTCGGACGAATTAATCGAGTTGCATCCGAACAAACAAACGGATTCAGCTGCAAAAATAATTATCAATATAATTTCTTCTTCGAATCATCAAAAGAAAAATATCGTATTTCCAAGAAACGGGAACGAGAAACGGATTAATAAAAAATCGGAATAATTCGATTCAACCAGACTTAAAGAAATGTCAGAAGTAGTAGTTGAATCGAAATCGAATAATAATTTCTAAAGATCGAACCGTCGACGGATGACAAACGAGGATATTCGTCGAAGAAGAGCCATCATGCTCTACGTTCCATGACCGAAACTTCGTATCCTTGACACAGAAAACACGATGTGGTCTGACCCGAGCAAAGCGGTCGTTCCATTTGCGATTCAAATATCGGAGAGAGGGAGGAGGAGGAGGAGGAGGAGGACAAGAATGCCACCGCAACGAGGCGAACCGTCATCGTTGGTTCGAGGGATCACGACGAGACGTTTCCTCTTCTTCGACAATCGGCCATCCTTCGAGCCGAGTTTCGTTCTTTTCTTCGTTTGCTTCTCATTCCCCCTTCGACGTCCACTCGTCATTGACCTAATTTCCTCGTTCTGTCTCGGCTGATACGCGAGATTTTTCATCTCGTGGCAATATATATGTAATATAATTGCGCGATCGATTCTCCGTTGGAAGGACTTCCGGTTGTGCGGGAACGAAGGATTCGATCTAGTTTTCTTTTCTTTTTTTTTTTTAACGAGTAATCTTTATAATTTTTTAAGTGTCACGAACGACAACTTGGCTTTGATCGCTTTTTTAATAAATCGATAATTTCTCCTCGCTCATTCGTTATAATGAATATCTCTCTTTCCAAAGAGCAATTATGCATGTCTGACCTTACCTCACCCGTGTAAGTGGTAACGCATTAACAATAATCGATGCGTTAAACGTGTATTTCCTGTAAATTGTAAGGAATTATTGGCTGTTGTTTTAATCCTTCACGATTCGAATCATCATCGAATTAAATTAGTCTTCGAGTCGAAAAGAGGAACGATCGTATCGGTAAAGATATATTAATATTTTTGAATTATTATCTCTCCGCGTTAGCAAGAGATAAGACGATTACCGCGATCGATCGAATAATACGAATACAGTAATAACAGAATAGAAATAATTGTTTCAATGAAAATTCAGCGTATATTCCATGAATGGAAAATTTTTTGGAGAAATATAAATTCATTCCGGTTTATTTCGGAATAAATAAAATTAAATCTTCAATTAAATCTCACCTTTCCATTCCGTTCATTAACATTCTATCAAACATCGATAAAAATTAAAATACGCATTAATTCAACACCGCAAGAACCAACACAAATACACCGTTTTTTCTCTCTTTTTTCTTTCGTTAATTCTCTCAAAATTTCCACACGCCTTCCTTTCTCGTCAGAAACTTTTTTCCTCTTTTTTTTTTAAATTGCAACCTCTCTCTCTCTCTCCCCCTCTCTTTCTCCCTCTTTCGAGCCCTGAAACGGGTCGATTCCACGCGAGAAATTCCCGCGTCAACGTTCAACAACAACTTTCTCTTCTCCCCCCTTGTGCAGTCCTCGTGAACTCGAGGAGGAATGATTTAAAAGGAGGGTTCGCACAAGCGGTTGCGCAAGTGGCACGGATCGAAATGTTAATTCATCGCGTGTATATATGTGTATATATACACGATAAACCGTGATTTCTACCGTGCGTGTAACCGATAACTGTAAACACACGGTTGAATGTCGAACGAGCGAACGAGCGAGCGCGTGTACGCGGATTAACCTTGATCCTTGCCGGATTTATAAAATTGCACGCGTTCCGCGCATCGTGTAAAAAAGCGCGGAAGGTCGAAAGGAAAAGAAGAAGAAGAAGAAGGGAGAAACGAGGAAGGAAATCGTTCGTACTCTCTCGATCAATGGCTATCATCTTTTCAATAATGTAAACTCGGCTTTTTTCGCGAAACGTGATGTTAACCGAGCTTTCGAAATGAATCTTTTTTTTTCTTTCTTTTCTTTAAGAGAGACGGAGGATGATGATTTTCTTTTCTTAAAAACATGTAGATATTTTGAAAGAAGTTATTAAGGGATTTGGAGAGGATTTGATTGCAAGCGATTTGATCTGAGAGTGTAATTTAAGGCCGTGTTTCTTTTCTTTTTTTCTTCTTTTTGAATGTAAAAGAATTGTGATGGATTGTGGAAATATGTAACTCGTTTAATTTCTTTTTTTTTTTAAGAATTTCTCTTGAGAAATAACGGATGGCTAGATTTCAATCGATGCTTGCTCGGATAAATAAATTGTAAAATTTATCATTATCGTTGTCGTAGAATATGTTGTTTTCCCAGAAATTCTTTACCTTCTTTAATATAAAAATAAAAAATCGAATCGAATGCAAGTTTTCTTATGGGGGTTGAAACATCTCCAAACTTTTTATAACTTTTTCAACATTTTTTCAAGCATTTCCATCCCCCTGTGCAATGCTATGCTCACATTCGCCCTAATTAAATCCTCTTGCACGCGAAGAAAAAGTATATTCTACACATCAAACATCCTCAAAAAATAACGAAATTTTCAATGAGAATAAATAAAAGAAATAACAAGAATTGAAATTAAGAAAACTTGTGACAATTCTTGATAGAATCCAAAGATTATATATCCCTGTAAAGTGGCGAATAAATAAATGGACGTATTTTCGGTCAAGTCTACCCGCCACGGCCCAATGTTCCCAACGTGTGGTCTATTGTTAAAAACAATTATACAAATTAGCTCGAAGGAGTTGGGACGCGATCCGGGGCAAGGCTGGCTATAACGGGAATTAGGCGAATCAACGAATTACTCTTGTCAGAATGTCGTTAAATTCTCATTGTAAATTTTTGTTTAAACTTTACGAGCTTTTCGACTGGAACAACTAGTACACGTGTTAACGTGTTACGACGTACTTAATTTTATTCTCCTTTGAAGTTCACATTCTCAATTGCCCATTATATGGATGTTCAACTGTATAAACAATACGTAAATCAATTACATAATATAATATAATATTGTTATATCATGTAATAATGATAATATCGATCATCCTTGCCCCTCATCCAGATTCAAAAACTTCATTCATCTTTCTGAAAATCGTTCAACCACTTGATTCTAAACTTTGGAATAGGATTTGGAATTTTGATTTGAAAAATTTAAGAAGGAAAGATGGGGGGAGGGGTCGTTTTAAAAAGATCTTAAAGATCAAGGAGACGGAAAAAGGGAAGTTTAAAAATACACGAAGTATAAGAAAGAATTGGAAAAAAAAGGGAACCAGTTTTATCTTCTTAACTTAATAATTCAAATTACATCCGAAGCAGTAGTCAGACAAAAAGTGATGATCAAGATAGACGAGGAACGAGTGGGAACAACGATCGAGAAGAGTGAAGGGGAAAGAGACAAGACGACCCTGAGAATGATGAATTCCAGAATATTTTAAACTGCCCCCCTTCTATATTTCGCCTCGATATTCCGAAATTCGACATTTCTCGATATCGCTCGAACCACTCGATTCTATTTTTTTTTTTTTTTTTTTTTACGTTTGTGTCCTTCGAACGCAGACATCTGACCTCTCATAGTACCTTTTAAAAATTCTATCTTCGGCCACGATGGAAAAAGAAACGGTTCAAACAAAGAGGAACTCGTTAATTTCTTTCGTTGTTAATTTAATTAAGTTCTAAATTAATTTAACCTTTTTCGACGATTTCCATTGTAGTCGAGAACACCTCGAAGGGATGGAGATCAAAAAATACGGGATATCTCGTATTTTTGAGAAAAATTATTCTCCAAATTGATTGCATTTATCGAACACTATACGTGCAACTTGTATATTCGACTTGTTACAGACACTCAACCTGCAATGTAACTATTGCTTGAAATATGATTTAATATCGATAAGATTCGAATACTTGGATTACTATCCACTCGTTATTTACCAATTCAAACTTTACACACTGCAATCAGAAGTTGAACGACTTCTTACCTTTTTCTTTTTTGATAATAATAACGATATTACAATAATGTTAATATTTCCTATCTAATAAAAAGGAAAAGGAAAATTCTCAAAATCTTTCTTCCAACTATAAAATATTTCCTTCGATTTTAAAATTTATCTCTCTCTCTCTCTCTTTTCCTCTTTGGAATTTAAACGAGGCGAAAGACAATGGATAAACGTGAATCGAAGGAGAGATTAGAATCGCGCGCAAACGGTGTTAAATGATCGTCGACCTCGTTGCAGGAAACTGAACGAAGTTCTGGCGTTGGGCGCACGTTCAATCGCGTTATCTGGCCAATTAAAATCAACCCGTTTGACGTTTGTTGCCCTAATAATTCAGAGAACCGAAGGCGGATCCAAGGTCTTGCCGGCTGCTTACTCGCGAAGAACAATGCGACTCACATTGATTTCAAGCCCCCCCCAAGGTTGCCATGAGTGAATACATCGCACCTTCTGCCAGAACTTTTACGAGCCTCTGCAATGATAGAATACTGGTGGATAATCATTGAATTCTGTCCAATTCCATCCCGTTTCGAATAATTCGTATTTTTCGAAGCAGAAAGGGAACAAGCGAAACTCAATTTTTTTGCAATTAAAAAAAAAAATAGAGCACTCCGTGAGTAAGTTGAGTTGATCGTTGAATGGTAGATTCAAATTTTATTCGGCGAAGCGAGGAAAAGGAAGTGGAAAAGGAATACGTATACGTAGAATCTTTTGGAAAGAAAGTAATGTCAAAGTGTCCTAAATTGATAATCCATTTAGAAGTGAGCAAGTATCGAAGAAAGAGTAAGGAAAATAAGCATTTACAAGTTTCTTTAAGGTCACTATGTGCTCATTCCGGGAGAACAGCAGATGGAATTTGCACAAGCTTTGAACAAGTGAGCGTTTAAAAAAAAACTCCGCAATAATAAAATTATATAAAACCACTATAAGCCGTTATATTGTCGAGAAAGTAGGAAAACAAAAAGGAAAAACACAAACGTGAGTTGAAATATAAATTTACATTATCAAGCGCGATTGTTACGTTTTATGATGATCAAAAATTGTTGGAAGATGAAAAAAAGGGGGAGGAAATTTCGAGAGAAAAGGGAAAAAGCGGAAGAGGAAACGTGAAAGTGAGTTGACAAGGATGAAGCCTCGAGGCAGAAGGAACGATCGATTGGTATGAATCTCGCTTCGATCGATTCGTGTGGAATTCCTGCGGGCAAGATAGACAACTGCAAACGCTGACTCACCCGATTATCCAAGAGCAAGAGTTGAATCTCAATTAAAGAGTCTTGTCGCCGGTCAAAAGCCCGGCCACAGAGAGCTTCTTCGTTTTCTTATTGAAACGAATGATCCGTTGCCTTTTCATCGTTATTTTTAATTATTTTCGAGAAATACAGTTCGGAATCTTGAGAATCTTGATCGAGTCTTTTTATATATACATATTTTGGATAACGTGGAAACAGATATGCGGCGATAATTTTATATTTTTTAAGGATCTTTGAGAGGAGGTGACAGAAGTGATAGGAATGGCCACGTTCGGAGGACACGTGGGACACGGGTGACTCAGGGATCGTAGGATGAGTAATGTGACTCATATTCGGTCGCTGTCGCGGGTAAGAAGCAAAAATATTTTAAGATTATCGTTTGTGTTTTGTTCAGATTATACAATATAATAATATTATCATACGAATAATAAACTTTCAAATATTTATAATATACTTCCAACAACCCGCAACATCGTTAATACGGATTAAAAACGATAAGAAACGTACACGGCTAATTTTCTGATGTCATAAAATCTACTCCTCTGATATACAACAGGATTGCACGCCAATGTGTACTTCTTGATAATGAAAAAAAACGCGAAATAATAACGGCAACGTTGCACGAAATATATATTATACATTTCGTATATATAAATACTTCTAATATCGAAGATGCACGCGATACAATTAGGGCAATATTAAAAGAAAAAAAAATAATAAAAACACGTTGTATTACTTTATCCTACGAAATAGTGCGCAAGTTGCGATGAATTCCAAGAATTCTTTTCCAATCTCGATATTTCGAATTTTAATAAACTTCAAGAAAAGACAACAATAGTCTATTCCACCCAACCTCTTGCATAAGAAGGAAAACACGTATTGCTCGGAACGCGATACGACATAACTCAAATTGTCATGGCCACGCTTATGACTCACCAAAATCCAACCAAAGTCCGGAACATAAAATACAGAAAGAAACGATCGTCATCTCTTGTCCGAGAAATTGACAAACAATCATTTTCCCTCGATAAACCTCGAGAGAGAGAGAGAGAGAGATTCCTCGATTTACGCGATCCATCGATCGACGAGGCAATTAAACGACGAACGGTTCGAGATAAATTCGGATAAAGGCGGCTGAAAGGTGGGAGGAAGAGGGAGAGGGGCAGAAATAGCGAGGTTACGATCAGAGACACGTGCGCTAAACCACTATGTGTAACGAATGAACGAACGGGTTCAACGAACCGCGAATAACTTTAACACGTGGTTATATTAGGAGTTTTGTTTACAATCGATGGATGCACTTTCCAACGGGTGTGAATCAACAAAGTGATTCAGTTTCACCTCGACGACGAACGCGATGGAAACGAAATCTCGTCTTCTTTTGTCGAAGAGAGAGAAAGAGAGAGAAAGAGAGAAGAAAAAAATGGTGGCGATTTTATCCCCTTGCACGATGGATATTGTATGTATGTTAATAATAATAATAAAGCGAGTACGATGGAACGCTTTAATATAAGAAAAAGGATAAATAAGAATGGAATGGATTCGTTCATTTATAGAAAATTTAAACGTAAACAAGAAATACGCAAAAAATGCAAATTGCACGATATGCAAAAGACGATTTAAAAGCTTATCTATTAGTCTATTTAGTTAAATCTACTTATTATTTATAATTAAATTCCTAATTATTTATCTTTATCTTTATAATAATATTTATCTTTATAATTATTTCTTTTATGCTCGTAATCTGGACATCTTATATAAGTATCATATCAAGATACAAAAATGTTTCTCCCCCTCCTCCCCCTACTATCTTTAGTTACGTTGAGACATCGATTTTCATAACAGCACTATCATCATTTATAATGTATATACGCGTACGAACTTAAACTTAAACTAAAAAAAAAAAAAAAAAAAGAAAAAAACTTACTTAACAAGTTACCCAAGATTTCACGCTGTGGAAAAAAATAATAATAATAATAATATGCTAACAACAACAATAATAATAACAAAAATCAACAGCAGTTACCATTTTCCATTCCATCTTTTCGAACGTGTCATCCATTTTTCCTCCACCACATCGACGCAATCGTCGTCCTCGCAGCCGTCGTTTCACGATCCATCCGTGTTCATCGTGATCCGAAGAGACAGGTCAAGGTCCGTTCCTGATCCGTCATTGGTGTCTTGCCACCCTTCCAGATAGGTCAAGGCTCGATCCTTCGTTTTTTTTTTCCAAGAGGCACGGCATCACCTTTGCATCGTAATCGAGGAAACGTATTGTTTTGCCATCTCGCCGCCATTTTCGAATCTCGAAATCGCGTGAGCCTCGTTGGGAATAGGTACCTTAGATCCCAATAATTCTTCGAATTCTTCGTCAAGGTCTTTTTCCATCCGGGCAAAACTTAGTTGCAGGCCAATGGTATAGGGCGGCAAGGTCATCGACACAATTTCAAAAATTACGTAAAATTATCGTGGATGTGAATGTGGCCCGCTTGCTTGAGTTTACATTGGGCAATTCGGCGATGGACGATGCGAGACGGGTTTACTTTGACGATTTTGTGATAATTTTTTCGCTTGTTCGAGTCGAGGAGTCAAAATGGTATGTAGGTGATTGAAAATTTGCTTTCCAATTTAGCGGTTTAATATCGTACCATTGGATCGAATCTCTTTCAGAATATATATATCAACCTCTCCCGTTTCGAGACTTCTTCCTATTCTTCTTTCACACGTGTCGATGTCTTCAAGCGTGATTCTTCTTTTACGAATCGCTTATAATAATTTATTCAATTATTCGACCACACGAGCGTGGCTTAAACTAAACGAACTCCTTCAATAATGTCAAAGTACACGCCATTCAGTTTCCAACGAGCGAAGAATAATCGTTTAATTTAAGAGAAACAGATCTTCCTCTCACAAATTCCCTTTTAACGAGAACAAAATCTCTTCCCGAGTTATGTAAACTGGAGGGTGGCTCGAGGGGAAGCATATTCTACCAGAGAAGATCTCTATCGTGGGCGTGGTGCGTGCCGCGACACGTTACGCAATGTTCCAGCCTTCCAGATCTCCTATTCGACTTTTTATACATCCGTCACACGGTACATCGTTCGAGCGAGACGATTCAATGACACGGGTTCTGGAAGACTCGAGAGGAGGATCGTATAATTTAACAGTTTAACAGCCGGTGTACCCTTGTGAGCCAGTTATTTTTACGACTCGCGCCGCTATTCGCGTCAATTTCAACTATTAGAAGGTGGCTGCGACGAGCTTCTAAAAACTACTCCTCCAATCTTGCACGAAAAGAAAAGAAATCGACTCCAATTTTAATAATTCGCATCATTGACACAGCTGGGATTGTATATCCTCAACTTTCGATTGAACGTTTCAATTTCCAAAATCTCGTAGATCGAATGGAAATTCGGATTTTTACTATTCTTAATAAAATTCTTAATGTATTCCTCAAACTATCCTGAGACTCCTAAGAGTCTCTAACCCTTCGACGAGAAAGTTTCCTCGAGAAAGATCGTATCCTCGATCGTGTCAACGAGGTGTCGAGATTCGATTTCGACAAGATCCTCGTCCGATTCCACATGTTCCACGGGGAAGCTACTACGCTACTCTACGACGTCGTCCTATTTTTAGACGTCATTGACATTTGCGCGTAGACGACAGCTCCTCGCGAGTCGCGTGTGCACTCCACGCACTGCACGCCCACGCGTGCCCTTCAGCGGTCCTCCACCTACGAGGCCGATAACGACAAGGCGAAGAAGGTAATGGAACGCGATTTTCATTGTTCCCCTCCCTCCTCGATCGGCCAATTTTTCGCGCAGTATTTTTAGCGCGGAGGAAGAATCGAGCGAGTCCTGGAGGAGGATCGAGAACTGCAGCAAACAATAAGTGGTGTTTAAGCATTTTAATAAGTTTCCATTCGTTGTTACAGAAATTAAATGAACCCAATCAATAATGATAAACAGTAAGGAAACAGAATAACTGTGTGATTCTTTCTTAACCTGAAAAAATAAACGAATAGAAAACTGCCCAAAACTCCAAACAACCAAAGAAACCATCCATTCCTCGAACAATGGAAAATTCACTCACGATGCGCAGAAATCCTTAAAAAAGAAAAAAAGGAAAGGAAGAAAGAACAAAAGATCTCCAAGAAGAGGAGTCACCAGCAAAATCGTCATCGATGGTCGTCCGTGGATCGTTAAACGCCACCCTCTCTCCCGCTCTAGACGTCGCGCTGTAAACCCGCGAACTTGATTGTCCTGTTTGCCCGCGTAATTCCCCCGAAAGTATGCCTCTCCCTCCCCCTCTTTCTCTCTCTCGTGGGTGGTTTACGAGCAGGCCGATAGGAACAATACCAGCCGCGTCACTCGCGGCGAGAAGAAGAATAAAAAGGTCGGTCGTCGAAAAAGGGGGCGGTGAAAGTTCAGAAAATATCGAGACCAGCCTAATTTCGGCCTCCCCGCCCCCGCCTGCCACGATTCGGATCCGGTTTTATCGTCATCGGGATTTTCGGCCAACTGTAAACACAGTGGAGAGCCTCGTTGACGTCTCTGACAGCTTTATCGAACAGTTTAAGAAGGGATGAGGGGGGGAGGGAGACAATGGTCGATCTGAAAAAGCTGACTCGTATTCTTTCTCGAGTTCTACGTTTCGTTTTTTGCGAGGAATTGATGACGAGTCTTTGGGCGGGGGAGGGAAACAAAGAAAGTTGGCTACTGTTGGGGGAGATGGCGAGTCGCGTGATCTCGGGGCAGCGAGAGATTAATGATCCTTGCGTGGATTATTTGTCGATATTCGTCGATGCAATGATTATTGTTCAATTGTCGCAAAATTTGTCGGAGTTACACGTGTGATTGTTAGATTTGAAACGAAAGATCCCAGGTATTCTTATTCTCTTGGACCATGCCACCACGCAAAAACAAACAAATTTTCTTAGTTATAAGTTAGTTATATACGTCGTGCTACGGAGTTTATATTAGACGCAGACTAACATCGCGAGGTTTAATATACAATGTACGCAATTTAAGCTGGTGCTAACGTGCAATATAGCTTTCTTGGCTCGAGAAACATGGTTGCTCTTGATCCATTTATTAGTTGGCCGTGAGAGACATCTTGATCCGAGATGAATACCTCGGATATTTAGAAAATCCCCCATCTTCCCTGGTGACCTGATTTCCCTAAAAATTCCTCGCTTTTCGTAGAATTATTAATTTTATTAGCGTCAATCTCTCTAAGAAAAAAAAGAAAAATTGTGTGCAATCCTTGAAGAAATAGAAAGAACGATTCCAAGGCAATGAACGCTCGTCTCGTTGTCACAAAGATGAAGAGGGCACGAACGAGCCGATTTCTCGCTTATTCGCGCGTGAAATCCTTTACTGTCGCCGATGAAATTGAAAGGCTTGGGAGAATCAAGTGGAAGAATATCGAGCCAATGCTTAAACGCTACTATCGATCCTCCACGCAACTTTCTAATCGTGTGAAAAATTAACGACAATTACGTTGCACCGCGGAAATCACAATTTCCTCCGACCTTTGGACGCCATGGAACGTGAACGAACTTGGAAATATTATTTCCGTCGTTGCGAATCGTAAATATAATTTTTATCCTTCGTTTCAGGAATGATACGGATTATTACAGTCATAGAAACGGCTGTTCGCCGAATCGTCTCCTTTCCTTTCATCCGTCCCGATGTCGTTCGCTCTTCGTTTCAAAATTTTATTACTATTCTTGAGAAGATCTATTATAAAATTTAAAAAAGAATTCGTCAGATTCTTCCTCAAATGTATTTAAATATCAAGCTTCAATTTTGAGCTTCGACTCAAAACGTGCAATATCCCTCCGTAATTGAACAATATACTCATCCAACTGAAAAGAAGATCCAAATTCACCCTCCTTCCAAACTTTTTCCCAACAGTTCGCCAATAAAATCGCCGATAACGAGGATCAACAAGGCGAGATAAAATCCGTTTTCCTATCTTTTCCTCCTTGTACACCGGTGGAACAGGTCAGCCTTCCCTCCGAACATTCTCAGATTCGTGGTTCATCGTGGTTGAGAAACGTTGAAAGAAAGAAAGTTCGTCCCGTCGCATTGTCCTACCACCGACGTCACGTCACGTGGCGCGGTTGGGCCAGCAAGAGGCTGGCACATCGCGGAGGCGGCTTATAAGCGGCAAAAGTAATCTCTTTACTTTCACCGTGAGAGTCATCTCGTGCAGCGAGTGAGAGTGGAGCGGAGAAGAGAAAAGATCCCCGCGAGAAGATGGATAATCACACCGAAATCTCTCTGTACACTGCTGTTCATAAATATGGCGCGTAATTCGATTATATCGATAAAAGAGAATTAAACGAGAATTATATATATATATATATATATTGATTATTCGAGGAAGAATGTTCGTGTATCAAATAATTGTTTAAAGATAAGTTTTTATAAAAAATTTAAGAAATTAAGAAAATCCTTTTCCGACATTACTCGGAATTTCTCGCGCGAAATAAAATTTTCGAAATATCGCGATTTCGAGGCTTCGATACTTTTGACCGACAGTGTATCGGTTTAAGCCGGCCTCGTTCGTATATTCAAACGAGAAAAATAAGATTAGGATCGTTAAGAAATCGTGATCGATAAGAAGATGCCATGTTGGATGTATAATGGCGACTCTCGATTTTTCCTACGTTCGAAAGTTGAACCGGAGGCTGTTGCTCTATTTCGCGATACTCGGATGAAAGATTGTGAAAACGAAACGAGAAAGTTTTCGATTTCTCGTCTCTGTATAGCGCGTTACAATACATGTTTGCATCTACATCTTCGAAGAGACAGAGAGAGAGAAAGAAAGAAATAAATTCGATTTTTGAAAATAAATTTGGCCGAAGAAGCGAGGGAAAGAAGATCTTAAAAAATATTGGTTCCTAAATATTGGAATATTATAAAAGTTTAAAAAAATTCGAAATACAATTTGAAAATTTCCATTGCATTAATTCCTCGATAAATCAATCATTTCAATTAAAAATTTGTTCACCGATCAAAACTCAACCACGATTCGAATAATTAACATCATAAATCTCACCCACCCCCCTCCCCTCCGTAACTCGAAAACTCCATAAATCTTCCTCTTCCGCGCACCTTCTTCTTCCGTGCAAATATATAACATAACGTAATAACGTAAATAAAGGAAGACGTCTTGTTAACGTCGACAAAGGGAATGTTGCCGGGAAATATTGGTCGGTTCGAGGCGAAGGGTCAAGTGGTTCACCCTCATTAATTGGAGCAAGGCCCACGAAGTTAATTAAAGTCAATTTCCACGTATTCTCTCGCTTCTGTTTCTCATCTCGATACCCCTGTGAGCGGGTTTCACTTTCGACTCGATCAAAAAGTGGAAAAAAGAAAAAAAAAAAAGGGAACCGACGAAGAAGGCGTTGAAAACGGCGCGTGATAATTAATACGTGGCCTCGACACGTGTATGTCCGATTATTCGTGGCCGGCCACAATGCCAGAATAATTAGAGATGGGAACGAAACGTGTAACCATTCCATCGTCGCTCGTCCATCCTTCGTAAGAGACGATGATTGATTTGAATATTCGAAAGAATTTTTCTCGGGGGGGAGCTAAAATTGGAACAACGAAATTAGAAGAAAGGAAGAAAGAAAGAAGGGAAGAAAGATTTTTGGCAAGGGAGAGAAAAGAGAATCAAGGTTAGTAGAAGATTATAAGCGTAAGTTGTAACATTCGTTGCACGGAATTTCATTTCAAGAGGAGAAAGGGGGGAAACTTTCGATTTCGTTTCGACGATCATTTGCCATGATCGTTCGTGTTTCGTCGTTAGAAATCAAACGTTATTTTCTATTTATCTTGAAAAGTATCTCGAGCATCGATACGTAATTTATATTTTATTATTCCCCGAAATTCCTCGATTTAAGTTATTTTCTTAAAATAGTTAAAAATCGTTTCTTAATTTGTCAAAATTTCTTTCCCTGTTACGACAGTCCGTTAATCATTTGCTCGTACAGGAACGCGCTATGAATCACATCTAATCTGTTCCTCCACTTCTGTCTGCGTTCCAATGGAAAAAAAAGAGGAACGTAAAAAGCTCTTGTGATGAAATATGAAATATGAAGTCCTTGAATACTCGAGAAAAGGCCTCTCAAGCGAGGCGATAAATCGTCGTCGTTAATTTTTATCAAGGATCCAATGTTGGATTAAACGTTCGAAATAAATAATATTCTTTAATTTTATTCCCCTTCCGTAAAACATATTTGACCATCATCATCTATATAATCCCGTTGCAACAGAGGAGAGGAGGCCACTTAAATATTTAACACGATCGTTGGCATTTTACCGATTTCCTCGTGCCAACTTACTGTCCGAATAATTAGGTAAAACTTTGTGAATGTGAATGTTCGCAAGCGATGCGTGGAAAAATAGTCGGAGGAAAGTGTCAACAAAATTGTTTGAAATTTATCACGTACGAACCATTGGTGAAAATTTACGTCTCAATCGTGTAATTGAATATTTTTGAGAGAAGAAACGATACGAATTTTAAATTAGAGAAAAAATAAACGAATAAATATATTCGTTGCGCGCAATTATGCAATCGATTTTTAATCGATAAATGTAAAAACGAACGATTAAAAAATTATATTTCGTCTTGAATTGTAGGGGATAGAATATAAATGAATCGTACGAAAAAAAAATTGATTAAAAATTAGTTAGATAACGATTCTGCCCATTCACATTTTTGAAATATTATCTTATTCGAATGAGCCTTCGAACCGTTCGACGCGAAACCACGGTGACAAATGAGCGCGTGTCGCGTATTCGCAATGTTTATATATTCGATCGGTGCGCGCAGAGGTCGCACGGAAACGTACGAACGCGCCGCTACGATATTATTAAAAAATTATTACATTATTATCGATTTAATTTACAACACATATATATTTCGTTAATATAAAATTGTATATTTAAAAAAGTTCTCAAAAAAAGAGATCGTGTAAATTATTTCCACGCAATTACGATAATAAAATGTAATGATTCGTAATTTTTTTATAAATATTTACGTGTTTGTGATAAATATCGCTTTGTAACAAAACGGATTACAAAGTGATTGTTGTAAAAAAAATAAATAATATTCTAGCGCAAGATTAAAGAATAATTAAGAGAAAACTTTTCCGATACGTATTATTCCGAATAAATTTACTTATATGATTTTGCTTATTAATATTTTTACACCCGACGAAGACTTCTTAGAAAAATAAATTATCGATTTTTTTCTTGACTCGTTTTCGTGAATTTGTAAAAAAATTAATTTTCATACAAAGATACTACATATCGTAATCTACAACACCAATTACAAGACCAGTAAACCTTTTTTAAAAGAAAAAAAAAAGAAAATTTCTAAACAAACACACCTACCTACATACATACCGACCTACATCGATAAAGCTAAACTTCGAGAAGAAGTTTTAAGTTTTTCAAAAAACATCGTGCTACGTATTATACGCGCCAAAAATAACAAAACGTGTGGAAGAATGTTGAAAAATCCGGTAAACCACCCGGTAAACGAACGAACGAAATCCGATTACGTAACGAGACGAAGACGAACTCTCCGGAGTAGGATGATGGTACTAAATAAATCGGTTTATCGGGCGTCGTCCGGCAATTGGACGACCTCGAAACAGTGACAGTGGACGTACACGTACTCTGTCAGGGTTGTCAGACAATTTGAGAGACGCTGCCTCTCACGTGGTCCACGTGGTGTCGGCACACGCTTTCACAACATGGCGACGAAAGCGGTCGTTCACCCGGACGAGACTCGTTCGCAGGTTGTGTAACATGGTCGAAACAATATGTAGGTCGCGTCTAGTTTGTCCCGGTTTGTCGACGCGAGACTGATTACGTCAACGTGGTTGACGCCGGCTAATGCTCGAAAAAAAAAAAGAAAAAAGAAAAAAGAAGAATAAAAGGAAGAAAAAAAAAAGTACCGTTAACGGTACATTCGGTTGGAGGCTGTTGGTTACGCCATCGTAACCAACCCTTCGAGCCCTTTAAACTTTCACCTTTTCTCTTTTACTCGATGTTGTTACGTAATTTAAAATTTTTCGATTATTATTTATTTGTTGGCGATTTTTTTTTTCTTTTTTTTTTTAGGGGAACCCGTGGTAATCGAAACGTGAATTACTTTGAACTTTCACTTTTTTACTTATTTATTATTAATTGTTGTTGCGTATTTCTAAATTTTCGGAAATTTTTGCGCGATAATTGAAATACGCAAATTAATTTGATTAATTTTTTAAAACTCTTTCAATTTTTATTATTAGCGCATTTCGTGTGGAAATTTGGAATTTGAAATAGTTGAAGCGGAAATATATAGTTCGAGAATTGAGAGATTTATCGATTTTAAAATGGAAAATGAAAGTTTTAGATTTTTAAATACGGGATAATTTTTTTTTTTTCTAAAACTCTACGCAAATTTTCGCTTACGATTTCATTAATATTTTATGTTTATGTCGCTATCGATTTATTTTGCTTTTCGATCCATCAAAAACTACTAATTTAGTTTTCAAATTTTTACAATTTGTTATTGTAATATTATTTCTAATTAACTCTAATCGCTAATCTATTTGCATTACTTTGGATCGTCGAAGGTTTTCTTAATCTCCTTTAAAATTTTCTACATTTTTTTTCCAAAAGCATTTATCATTTTTTCCATCAACGGAAAAATATTACTTGAAAATAAATTTCTGAAAATAAATAATTATCCTCTCTCGATAATTACATTTCGCGAAACGTTACACAAATTCATAAATTCAAAAATAATACAACCAATCCAAATATTAATAAATTTAACCGTATATTAATATCATTATACAGATACACAATCTTAAAATAATTCCAAACAAATTCCAGAAATTAAGATTAAAGTTCGTTCACGTTCGAAATTAAATTGCAAGAAAGAATTAAATGTTTTGGCTAATCGAGCAAAAAGAAAGACAACAATTTTAACTATAAATAAAACAATTTCATTCAAAAGCATTAGTATAATATTAAGACACACGCGTAAATCGAGCGTATTTCTGGATATAAAAACGTGTTTCCAGGTGAGGAATGAGAGGAAAAGCACTTAATAAATTGATAATAAACGGATGACCTTGTCATGCGTAGAATTGATAAGAATTGTAACTCACGTATCACGGCCTTGCGCATATTTACGACTCGTGCAGACCTTGCCACGATTAATCGTTCGCCAATTATTTTCTCGAAATTGCCCCTCGTGATTCATTTCGAATCGATTATTATTCGCAGCGGCTTACGAATCCCTCATAACATCTGTTTTCACGATTGTTTCGATAAACATCTCGATCGATGATTATGCGAACGGAAATAATATCCGTCCTCTTCGTTTTATTAAACGAAAATTTCCAAATTTCGTTTTATAGAAAAGAAATCCTATCGCTTCTAAGGTTTAAGAAACCTTCCCTGACGAGTTATCCTTAGAGAAAATAAAGATAAACGCGGCATCCGAAAACAAAGGGGGAGGAAATTTCAGTTTTTCAGGTCGGATCGAGGAAGACGAGCGAGATGGTCGGGAGAGCTTAGGCAGTTTCGCAAGCGGCTCTCTCGGTTGTGGGGTCAAGGGGGTCATCCACGCCTCGATTACCCGAGTTGGAGGCAAACCGAGCCACGCTTGATTGCGACACCTTTCTTGCAAATGCACACGGCGGGGATGCCACTGGCGTGGAAACGTGGCTCGTGTCCCTCGTGCACTTTCTTCGATTCGATACGATACTCTTACTTTTCTCCGGTGTCGAACGAGGAAAACGATGGCGGCCGCCTCGTGGATCAACGACACCACGGCTCGATCCAGGAAGATGAGGCCGGCCATCGGTTAACTTTCTCCGCTCGAGCGAGCCTCGTAACGAGGCTCCGCTTTATTGTAACCATACTTTTGTTCGGGGTGAAATCAAACCGTTGTTTATGGCCGCCCCCCCTTCCTCCCTCTCGACAAATAATAGGCGTGATTCGTATCGAGACGTTTCCAGAGAATTTATTCACCCGTTTAACGCTCGTCGTTTTCTTCTTCTTCTTTCCTTTTTTTCACTTCACCCGTAATCGTTATATAATAATTCTTGCAGCTTCGATAAAGTCTCTCTTGTAATTTTTAATAACGATATCCTCTCAAAAATAGTATTGAAAATTCTCGAAATCGAAAATTCTGGAGGAAATTTTGTTCCAAGTTTCTTGCAATAATTAAAAGCGTCTCATAAAGGGATCCTTGGATTGGATGAATCATGTTCGGTGATGAAAAATTTCTCAAGGGAAATTCCAACGAGAGAAACTCGGGTATCTTTCCCATAGTTACGTTAAAATAATTATTCGCATTGTTTCGAACGAGATATCGAGATGTTTGAATAAAATTTAAGTCCGTGGAAGGTATTCCGATTGATTCTCGAGGGAAGAAAAATGGAAGGAGCACGGAATCGCGACAAGTTGGTGCTAATCGCGCGGAACGATAGAAATCGGTATTGAACGCGCGCGGAACGATAAGCAGCAGGCTCGATTCGACGGCGGGAAGTAAACACGTGACGAGGCTTGCAGTCGTCTCACCTTGGGCACGAATTCCGTGTGCAAATGCGATCATAAAATTCCGCGTTGAATTACACAGGTTACTGCACACATCGAACGTAACACCGTGTCACACGAGTAGCGAGGAATCGATTCGCGTGTGATATCGTTTGCGTGATTTCTTTGCCGATCGTAAAAGAACCGCACGTAGTCCGGTGACCGTTCCAATAATTTTTTCCCGCCCGTCGAATTGTTCCCCGTGCGAAAATTTTTATCGAAATTATTTCTCTCTCTCTCTTTTCTCTTAATTGAAAAAGACGGTTCAAATTGTTCGAACGGATGACATTTAACGCGACGTAATCATCGTGTTCCAATTGATTCGCATCGATTTATTTGCCAAATAGAATAATTTATTCTCCAATCCAACTGAGAGGACCGACCGAGACTTCGTATCTCGAGGTGAAAATCGTAACAATACCAACGAAAGTTTCGATGCCCGCGTTAGATCTGTCTGGAGACGAGTATACGAAACCGGCAATGCTCGAATGGAGGTTACCGAGTGAAAGACTCGGCGAAACCGAAAGTTTCCGCCGCTTCGTTCTACTTTCCATCGTGGATAATTGGGTCGTCTCTTTTATAGAACCCCCATAACGATCTCCTTCCTTTCCTTTCTGAAACGTACCAATATTGAACAAAATTTCTGCTACATCCCAGCAACATTAAAATAAGATTGCAAGCTATCTTTGAACAATTTAATTAATTTCTCGAGACGCTAAGATTTACAATTATTTCCCAACTCACGAACGATGAGCTCCTACAATCGGATCTCGAGAAAAAGAGAGAGAAAAGGAAAAGTTTGTATTCGACCGCGTCCGTTCCCCATTAGAATTTCCGCGTTTTTGTTCGAATCCCTTCTATCTTATCGTGTATCGGGAAAATAGCGTGCGCGAAATGACCAGAGCCGCGAATAATTCCACAACGTAACGCCCATTCCCGCTTTCGATCCCACGGATCGGCCCAGACACCACCAGAGTGAAAGTTTTTCCTGTTTCTTTTGAGAAACGAATTTTTAATGGAAATTCTTCCCAGTTTTCTATATATATATATATATTGCACACGACCTACGATTGCAACGGGTGGATACGTACAACGTCTGGTAACGTTTATTAATATTTAAACGCCGTTCGTTAACCGACGTTACGATGTTACTTTTTATAGTAAGAAATAAATAACGTTGAGTAACAGGAAGATTCTTTAACGACTCGTGTAAAACTTCGCGATTACTTCGAATATGAAGTTACGTTATAATATATCGTTTATTACTTCCTAGATTCGTCCTCGTTAATCATTTCCCTTTACGGTTATTGTTGGATAATTTCATGGGAGAGATTCGACGATGCGATATATATATATATATACACTTTTTGTTCTTCATTTATGTAACACCGCTTTCCAAAACGATCATTTTATTATTCTTTACGATATAATCCCTTTCTCCCAATAATCGAAGTGAATCGATGAACCTCTTTTAAACGATTCAAATGATCGTTTCACAAACGCGAGGAATTGGCACGCTCTGCGTGCCGTGACCTGTTAACCCGTGTAACGAGCCCCCCTTTAAAAACAGAGGGTTGACAATCGTTCCTTTCCCTGTCCCCGTATTCGAAGCGTGATCGAACGATGCAACGATGCAGTTGAACGGCACGTTGAAACGTGCAGCCGCGGTGCTAACGACCGGCAGATCGTTGCTCCAACCAGGAAATGAAATGAACCGTCGTGGAATTGCACGGTTTCTCGTGGTCGTGGCTGCGGAAAGTGTGTCGCCCCTTAAATGGGAAAGGCCGCAATACCGTGAAACGAATATACGCTCATTAACGTCCACGCTGGCTCGTTGAAAGATCGATTAATGGGAAGGAACCAGTAGGTATCCGGAACCTTTCAACTTTTCGCGTACACCCTCGGAGTGATTTATGAACAGGCAGGTTGATTTTCATTCGATCTTGCTTCTCTTTTCCCCCTTTGTTCTGAAGGTGAGAGAAGGTGTATTCGCTGGAATTGATGGGAAAATATAGGAAAAGAGAAAGGATTTGGAAGTTGCTCGTAGAATTTTAAGAGATATTCAATTTTAAAATTGATTATTTCGTGAGATTTGGTATTTTAAAATACTTTCTTCTTTCAAAATTAACGAATAATAACTTTAAGAAAGGGAGATATATAGTAAATAAGGAAATGTTTTTTATAAAACAATGATTTTCCAATTTTCTCAATCCTGTAAGAAAAGGGGTTTGTTCGAAAAAGATGAAAAAACAATTTTACTAAGAGAAACGATCTCTCGTCCATCGATCTCCAGTCGTGATCCTCTCTTCTAAAAAAGAAAGAAAGAAAGAAAGAGAGAAAATCGTGACAGAGAGAATTCAAACTGAGATGATGGTGAATTACGCGTTCTAAATCGCGAGAGTTGCAGCACCGGTGCACTTTCTCCGTAAGTAAAAGTAAAAGTTTCGCCAAGAGAGAGACACGGTGCACAAGCACCAGGTTTAACCGGAGGAACGAGGGGAATCGTGGCTTTCTATTATTGCAAGATCGTCAACCTCGCTCAGCTTTTTATTACGAGATCTCTCCCTGTTATGTTAAAATCGACATCTTTTTTTTTACATTTATCATTTATTACTAGATCACCAGATTTTGGGCTCATCATTTTAATTTTTATTTTCACGTTAATTGAGATATAAATTTTTCTTCTCGTTCCACGCGTCCAGATATTTGATATATTACTTTATTGAAATAACGCGTTGTATATTTTTGTTTCGTAAATATTTATGATTTGGAGATATGTATGTTTTCACGATGCTTGATAAGGTTTTTAAATTGGGTAGAAGGAATAATATTTTTTGACTCGTTGAAATTTCAAATTCACAAAAAGAAAAGGGGGGCTGTTTAATAAATAGATAGATTCGGTGAAAGCTGGAAGTCATATTGACATAATTATACACGTTTAGTTTATTTAAATGTCGAGAAAAGAGAAAATATACAAATTTAATATTTCGCATGGTTATTACTGTTGATCGACTATAAACTTTTCGAGTTTGGAATTTAAAAATTTATTGACATTTTTAATTCTCGAATTGTGTTTTCTTTTTTAAAAATAAAAGAGAGAGAGAGAGAGAAAGAGAAATAAGCTGGAAGAGGATTTCAAGAATTGTCGAAAACTTCGAGACATCACAAATCTAAAATCTCATCGAATTCAAAAGAAAAAAAAAAAAAAGTCAACCCTCGACCGATCTCTTGAAACTGAATCCGCATCATTGCTTTTCACCTATTTTCCAAATAAAATCCATCCAAATCCAAGTATCAACGATCCAATTTGCATGGAATTCCAACAAACATCATTGTCTCTAAAGTCCAAACTCAATATCTCACTCGAGGGACGAGTTAGGTTTTATTCAATCGGGGAGAAATTCCGCTCGAAAATGGCTTTCTTCTTCGTCGTGTTTCTCCTTCTTCGATCGATCGAATGGTTCAAGAACCGAGGGATAAAGGGGAAGAAGGTCGATCCATTACCATGAATCGTTTGGAAAATGCAAAATCTCCCATTCAAGGGAGAATTGGTTGGGAGGAAAGGATTCTCTGTGTAACCGCGAAAATGCGATTTTCAACGATTACACCACAGCGATTCTAAAGGACGATCGATCGATAATTCCAAAGTGGAGTTCCTGGAATGCAAGGGACAAAGGAGCGCGACTGGACTCGGTAGCGCAGGTCAGTTTTATTTCTGTATGCGTTTTCAATGAAATCGGATATCCATAAGACACGTGAAATCTTTCGGTGAATGGTGTGGAATGATTTACGAATTTAAATAATCTTTTGATGCTGAATTCTTAGATAATTAAGTGTACTATTTTTTAATAATGATAGTTTTTTTTTGCTTGTATTTTTTTAATACTGATGCAATGTAAATGTTCTACAATTTCTAATACTTCTTTTGATAACGATTTTATTTATAATGAAAAAAAGATGATTATGAAAGTAATCGAGATTTTTAAAGCCTTGTCGAAAAATCAAAATGTATCTAATTATTAACGATAATACTTATTCTTAAAATGTTCAAAAATACGTACGTTTAATTTTATTTTCTTCAATTCTTCCTAAAAAAATTACTCGTCGTTTCCAGTAAAAATGTCGAAAAATCCCATTCCAAAATATTCTAAATCTAAAATAGCTGTGAACTTGACAGAATGTTAATATGTTTTTAATGATGCTCGATCGTTCTCGTAAGTTGGCGATTAATTATCGAGTATTAAAATGAAAAATTTATCGAGGTCGTTATATTATTCGGAATAATCGAAGGACGGGCGAGGATGGACGTGTTGGAATATCGTAAAAAAAAATTCCGTTCGTTATACGGTATGCATGATAAAATAGAAATTTTTGGAGGTCAGTACGCAGAAACAATAAAAAATAAATGTTTATATACACTTTTGTCCTAGCTGACCTTGTTTACGCGTTACAGCTGATTTTGTGTTTTACCAGTTGTTCTTTCAGTCTGCCTTCGCTGAAAGTGTTACCAAAAAATTTCCGATACGCACGTGTCTCGTAAAGAAGATATATCGAAACGATAGAACATGAATTTTAAAATTATTTGCCGTTTTAAAAATGTTTAAAATTTATATATATATATATATATATATATATATATATATATACTTTAAATCAAGAATCTTGAAAAATGTATATATTATATTAATACAAATAATTGATGCTATTTTGAATTACAAAATTCTCTTCTAGTTCTTCCTTGCTTAAAATTTCAAATTAAAATATTATTTTGCAATAAAGAAATATTATTCTGTACGTTAAGCAAACAGTATTGATTTCATTTCCTATTTCCTTCCTTTTCTCTTCATTCATAATTATTCCTATCATTGAGATTAAATTTGGGGATTTTAATCGAAAGGAAAAGGATTGATATCAACGTTTCCGTAGTGTAGTGGTTATCACGTGTGCTTCACACGCACAAGGTCCCCGGTTCGATCCCGGGCGGAAACAGCAGTTTCTTTTTTTGTTTTTCCTCTTGATTAAGTGGAACTGGTAAATGATTATACACGCCCTATAAAGATAGTCAAGATTTTTTTTCAATCCAATGACATTTGCTGTCTACTCGATGAGTCGCATCGTTCAACACAGAATCACAACGACAAATCTACAAAATGTAAAAATACCGAAAGAAAATATGTAAATAAAATATATTCTTGAAAAGCTCACGAGGATGGAATAAATACACGTTTAATCTCGAATCCAAACAAACGAACAATCTTAATTAAAACGGTATTTATAAATTATCATATTATATTGAACTTTAACATTGTTAACTGTCTTCTAGAATATAAAAAAAAAAATATAATAAAAGAACAAATATAAAGTACGTACCAAAAATAAACCTATGTTTCTTAAAAACAGAAGACGATTACAACGCGAACGAAAGATACAAAACTATCTGCAATTTTTCCAAACGAAATCTTCCCAACGGTAAAATCTCGAAATAAATTAAAAGAAAGAAAGAAGAAGAAAATAAATTCGTTCATTTGAATATCAAAATGACTGTTACTTTAAACAAATTCGACTTCTCCCTCAAATCTTTTCAACAAAGCCTCGAAACCTTGCATCGGCGTCCCGAGTGGCGAGGCGATTCATCGCCGGCAACGAATCGAGGAACGAAAAAAAGAAACTCGAGGGATCGAATCCGTTGGACACCTGTTCGAAGGATTCCTGGTGCGTCCCCTGTAAACGGGGAAATTCCATTTGCAAAATTCCACGTAGGGCGGCTATGATTCCCGGCGAGGAGGACAGTTCTTTGTGCCGCGGACGGAGGATGAGCCGGGTGGTGGGTGGGGGCCGATGGAGTCGGGCTATGGCAAAACGGGCTGTCTCAAGGTCGGTCAGGCACAAGGGCAGCTTCAGTCTAGCCTGAACTCGACCGCGCCCTTCGAGGTCGTGCCATCTCGTTCCCACACGCTCTACTTTTTTTTCCCCCTCTCTTTCTTCTCTTTTAATTTCGCCTTCCTCTCCACCTTCGTTCCTGCCTTTATTAATTGCCCGTTAACCGTCGCTTTCTCGCGCATTGTACTCGCCCTCGAATCGAAATTGCATCTGATTGCACGTAATTTCTTTTGCCTTTGAACGTGATTAAAGTTTTTCACTGGAGAATAGGATAAGGGTTTGAAAAGTTGGAAAAAAGTTGTGTATTCGACGCGATGTGGAAGATGAAAGAACAATTTTCAATTATTGCTCCTCTTCGAAAGAGGTAATCTTTCGAAAAGTATTCGCGAATATTTACGAAATTTCAAATCGAATAGAAAATCTCAAAGAAATTGCTATTCGTAGGGAAACTGGAAATAGGCAATCTCGTTCCTTTAATCGACGGGAACCTTGATCCATCCGTTCGTCGTTCCCAATCGCGTGTCGGACGATTATGAAGCGATTCAAAGCTCTTGGGAGGTACATACACCCGTGGGCTTATCTGGCCCGACGGACGGCCAATTAATCGAACGACAATAGTCGCCGAGCTTCTCGCACTAATTAAGTTTAACCTCTGTGAGCGCACACGATCTTTTAGCCAAGGTCACCTCTTTCACCGGCATTAATCTTCTTTGTCTTTGTACAAGTGGAATAAAGTTGATAACTCTCGAACGAAATTATGCCGAGATTGGGCCGTGCAACTTGGAACTTTGAAAATTGGAAAAAAAGAACTATTGAACGTGAAGCAGGCGAAAGAAAGAGCAAATTTTTCTCGAATCGTTGTGATTGAAGGAAAAATTTACTTCTACAGACTGTAGAACATAATAATAAATAGGCTATGGAAGATTAAAATGTGTTGGTGAAGAGAAACAAAGTTTCGTTTTTTGAGAGTTGAAGAGGAAGTATATACGTGGAAAGCATTTTTAATTGAAAGCAACGTCGGGTTTATCGACTTTCCCGATCTCTTGACCGCGTAAATCTGGCTGGTCTGCCGACCCTTCCATGGCTACTCCATCAAGGTCACGACCTCCACTTCGCCCAGGGAGCGATGCACGCGCTATTAGGCACACGCCATGCGCGTGCATGTTGCGTACGTGCAGCCTAATCTGTGGGATGCATCGCCTCGCCAGGGCTGGCTCGTGGCAACCACGTGCCACCAACGTGATGAATCTAGGAAGAACTAGGGAGGCACGTTGTCGGGAATTTCCATCGATCGTGACCAATTTAATAACAGCGTGTCTATTATTCTAAGTGAAATCAATAATTAAAAGTAGAGTTAAATCATGATAAACGATATAATATCGTAATCCATCCAAGTTGATCGTCCAAGATGATTTTAAACTCGAAGATCACTCGATCACCTATATAAGAATTATTTTCTTTTGAGAGTTCATTTTCACAAAAAAATAATTTTCAACCATCGAGCAATACCATTCACCACTCGTTTCCATTCACGACAACCTCCAATTCGTATTAAAGAAAATTTCGAAAATCGAAACGAACCGAATCATAAGATTCCTTCGAGCCGTTCACCCATCCATTATTGTCTGTCGCGAACTTTTGCCAGCGCAAAAATTCCGCCCCTGGAGCGTCTCTCGAAGAGAGAGAAAAAGAGAGAGCTCGAAGGGTGAGGCGGCCGATTCCCGGCGAGTTTGAGGCTGGAACGGAGACGGCTGGAAAAAAAGGGCCTGGCACAGAAGTACGGCGGAGGGAGGGCGAAGGGCCAGAGGGAGGGGGACAAAGAGGCCGGGAAAGAAGGGAGTCGCGTTTCTGAACCCCGGCCACGGCACGCTCGCCGCTTGACTCGGGGTGAACGTACTACGGTAGACGCAAAAATCCCTCCAAGGTCGGTGCATCCCTATCGGTACACTGCGCGTCCGTCTGTCCGTGTTCCACGGTTGACCGTCGCTGGCCCCGCCCACTTTGCCCCCACCACCGCGCGCCAACCGACGTTTATCCCCACCACCGGGCCCAAATCACCCACGCGACCGGGTTGACTCGATTCAGGGACAGGCGAGCTGTACCTGCTCCTCCTGAGGAACGATGAGCCGAGTCGAAAAACAATTGGATCGGAAAGTGGAGAGTTGCCGGTTACTCTTTGTCGATTGTGGCCACGGTTTTCTGGGTCTCGGAGGGCACTTCCAAGATTCTATGGATTTTGGTTTCACTGATTTCTTTTTTTAAGTATTAGTGTAGTCGAATGTTGAGAACAGTTTAAGGGGGGTTTGTATCTTCTTTGCTTCCTGTAAGGAAAATAAAAGGAGTTAGTATGATTTTCTTTGAGTTCAAGTAGCAATTTTCGTAGATCTATAGGTGATCTACAGGTTGAGAATCAGTTGGTTGACCCGCAGTTTATTTTTTATTACAGGATATTATAGAAAGTAGGAGGAGAGATTTTACGATTGTCCTATATTTGAATTCGATTATTGTTATTACAGCTGTCGCGTAATAAAATTCAATTGGGTGGAGGAATTAACATGGACGAAGATGTAACATGAATCTCAGCCACCAGGAAATCCATCTATCTCTTCTTTTGCATACATTTGCATACATTTTCTTCTCCATCCTGTTAAAATTTCTCTCTCTCTCTCTCTCTCCATCTCGTCACCAACTTTTCCAAAAAAGAAAAAAGGAACGAAATAAAGAACGAGAAGGGAGAAGTGACAAAGAAACAGAAAGTATCAATCTGTTATGCATAGAAAATTACGGTGAATTTTTGTAAAGACACCGTGTATATCGACCAACCACTTAAGAACGCTACCAATATCCAGCGATACATATTTACATTCTATCTTCGTACGAGTGGTTCTTTTTTTGCGCCCGATGGTTTTTTCTTCCTTTCTCGCATCCTTTTCAAGTATCCAATCCAAATGTTCGTTGTTTAAAACGTTATTAGCATAATATCGAAATAAACGGTCGATGCATCCGAATAAAGGAGCATGCATCCCCCTCCAGATCGGGTAAAATCACCCACGCGACCCTGGTCAACGAAGGCAGGGACCGACTTCGTGCGAGTCATCTGAGCGGAAACAGGGCTAACAAATACGTATATGGGACGACGTCGAAAAAAAAGAGGGAAAAAAAAGAAAAAGAAGAGGAAAGGTTTCTCGTTTTTCGAGGTCACTCGAGATAGGCCTTCGAGTATTAGGTTTTTCACAAAAAACCTGTGCATCCTTTTTCCTTCTGTCTTAAAATATCCAATACAACGATACAAAAAATATATTCGAACGCTTTCGACGAAAATATATGAAACACGACGTTAAAAAATTATTACACGAGGAGAGAAATTTGACGTGAAAGTGAAATTTTCTTAAGAAGCGATTGAACTCGTATATATATATACATATATATACCGAAGATGCAAGGAAAGAGAAAGTTGTTATTTGAGTTACGTCACTCGTAAACCGCACAATTCGGTACGGTTATTTTTCAAACGGATCCTTTCGATTCTTCCCTTATACGTGCACATTAATCGAGTTGAGAAAATTAATTTTCGAAGAAAGAAAAAATCTCTCCCCGATTTCAATCCAAATTATTTAAAATTTCATCCCCTTTCCAACGAACCGACCAACCAAACTCCTCTCCATATTCGCTCCCCAACGATCGAACCTACGTTGCAACGGAAAGAGGGGGCCGTTCTGTCTCGGTTAGTTATTTGCCACCGACCTTTGTACCATTGCCAATTTCTCCGGCTGGTTCCTCCTCCACGGCCTTCCCTCCACGAGATGTTACAACTAAATCACGCGAGCCGCCAGCCAGGAAAGGGTGGACGACGAGGCTCGAGCGAGGCGTTCGTAAATCGTGCGCGAAGGCGTGCAAGAGGTGACACAGCGGGACACGGGATTACTTGGCAGAGAGAATTCGAGGAGGAAATTCAGAGTGGGGTGGGGAAGGAGAGGGGAACGGATGGCCGAAGAAGAAAGGGCCGCGCGCAATTTGTTTGGTGGTTTACAACAGGCTGTAAATTAAAATTAAAATTTTAATCGCCGGTAAATTAAAATTTCACGAATTTTCTTTTTCGAGGAGAGAGAAGAGAAAGGGAGGGGGAGGAGAGGAACGGGTTTATAATTCTTCGCGCGACGGTTCCAAGTTTGTATCAAGTGTAATTCGTTCTCAAGAAAACGTTCGTTGCGCTTGGATGTTGCGTAAGGGATGCGCGATTTTAAACGGATTTTAATGGATTTGGCCAGAGCTCGAAATTTTAATTATTTAGGGATAATTATTCGTGCCTGATTGCTATTATGTAAAGTATGGGTTATATATACGAGCACGTTCGGAATTATAATTTTATTAGAATTATAATTATTTGTGATAACAACTTTATTTCACGTATCGAAAAATCTTAAGATTTCTCTTGGCAAGAGCGCCAAGATAATTTCCATCGTTTTATATCTCTTAACGAATATATTCCAAAAATACTCGTTCCTTGTTTGATTAAAAATTTGACTACGTGGATCGATCATCTTTAACGTATTTTCCTTCGTTTGGATTACATCAGAATATATATAACTATAGCTTGGACAGTAATCATTCCAAATCCGATCATCTATAATTTCCTCTCTAAATTACATATCCCGCCCGACACGAGCAAATAACTGAACAGTTTCGAACGAATATATATATATATATATTCATCTCGTAATCCTCGAAAGAGAGAGAAAGAGAATTTTAATCGAGAGGGTCGAAAGGGTTAATAAGAGCTCGGTAGAATGTGCTTTTCGGTAGGTGACCGTCAATTCGAGAAGAATGCTGCGGCTGGCTAACGAGCAACGCTCTCTCAACGACGGTTATCCAACAATAAAAATAATTTGGCGATGAATGAGGGTAGAGGGACGGTGTTCAGGAGAGTGAGACACCGACGTAAGATATTTTTATTGGACGTCTGCAGTCTGGATGCACGGCAGGCCGTTCAACCCGATCCACTCATTGCTCTGCCAATCCATATGGGATCCTTGCACCAGATTCCTCCTCGGCCAATCCTCCTCCATCCTCTTTGCCACCCTCTCGCCTTCAATCTATTCGATTTCGACGAAACCATTTCGCACTCGACTCGAACGTGTATGTTTGCGCGTGTATACGTTGAAAGCAGACGGTCTTCGATTTAGAGGAATTTAGAACTTCTTTTTGTTTTCGTGCCTTCGAGAAGTAATTCTTAGCGATCCTCATTAACTTTCCACCAAATCTTCGTTTCGCGTCTATCCATCCTCGATTGTCAATTTCGAAGCACAATTTTATAAATTTGTCGGTGGAGGACTCGGTGACGTTAATTTCCCGATCTCATCGTCGAAGAACCCGCTTTCGGTTTCCGTTACGACGAAGATGGAGGCGCGCCAGCTGCCGAGTAAAGTTCCTTGCACTCTTGCCGGCTTTCAATGTCGAAAGAGGGTGGAAGAAGAGGAAGAAGAGGCGCGAGCATTGAATGGCACTTCGGTATATGGCCGCATACCAACGTTTACGGTACTCGGCCCCCTCGCTATTTCTGGAGTGTCAACATCCACAGAGAGAACTCCATCTTGGATCGCGTGTTAGAATCGTTTATAACGTCCCTAGGATCGTCGACGAGTGTTCTTTTAACCGTCTTAGTCAGTTTGATTAAACGGAGAATAAAGAAAATATCGCAAACACGGAAAACAATTCTTGTACGTTCTCTTCTAAAGTTTTCTCGTAATAATTAAAGAAGTTGGTGGATGAGAAAATAATTCGTTCAGTTTTCTTCGAGCCCCAGGATGATCTCATAGAGAGATTGCACTGGAATTATTCCAATCCGTGGAATCGTAAAATTCTTGTTTCACGATTGAAACACGCTTCTTCGAATAGCATTCGGATTGAGATTATTCTCTTACTTGTAATTATCTTAGCTTATCGTTAAGATTAATTTTATATTTTATCGATCGACTTTTTATTTCGTTAAGAGGATCGATCCTCGATCGAAAGAAAATCAGAATGGCGGTCTCTAAAAATATCAGAGGGCTCGGCGAGCACGTGTGAATCATCTCGATCGAATGCGAGCAGTTTGTTGCAAGGCCAAGGCCGCGAGAAGTTATCAATAACTAAATTAATATTCCCCTGTTCCAGAACACCTACGTGGATCGTTATAAAAAAGAGATATCCAAAAATAATCGCTCTCCTTTTTTTTCTTCGTACATCAATTTTACATATTCGTTATAAGAAATCAATTATCAACTTTTAAATTATCAACTTATTCTTGTCATGAAAACAATAAAATAATAATTGTGATCTTCTTGAGGGAGTATTAAACAAGATTGATATTTTCTTCTTCTAATAAGTGTTAAAGAAATCGTTTATTGAATTTTATTCGAACAGATTCGTTCCTTTTTTTTTTTTTCACAAATTCGTACATCGAACGTGGCCACGAAGAAATATGGTCGGAGCAAAAATGGTTCGAACTTTTTTATCCGTCCACGGGGATGTTCTATTATCCGAACAAGGCTCGTTTCGTTTCTTTATGGATGTCACGAGTTTCCTTTTTAACATCCTTGGAAAGGAGACTCTCCCCTGACCTTAAACTCAACTTAGGGGAGGTTAACCTTGGCACGTGGCGATTGCCATGCAGCACGTTGCATCCCCTTCGAAACGACTTCTGCGTCCCCGTAACGCAGTCCACGTTAAAGTGATAAATACATAGGAAAGCGTGAGTGAATCTTTAATAAAAGCATCATCATCGACGACGACGACGACGACGAAGTAAGGTCGATCGAATATTAAAGACGATCCTCCCTTCTATTCACTCGCTTCTTCTTTAAATCGAGCGAGAAATTCCTCCCATAAAGTAATATCGGCTTTAAGTAACCAACGATCGTATTAATAATCTCATTTCGATCTTTCTGATGATTCCTCCCCTTTTTCGACGGTTCGACTTCTCCAATCAAACGCTCTGAATTAATGTATATAGTCCAAATAGACGAAAAATAATATAATTTTAATTGTATTGTTGATTTGAACGAATCCTCTTCGTGATATATGCATCGTTCCTTCCACGATTCTTTGAATAATTGAACCGTTTGTAGCCATTCAAGCTCGAAGGATCCTAAATTCAGCGATGGTTATATGTGTGTTACCGGAAACGATATTCCGTGAACGTGACGTTTCCGCGTTTTATTTATAAGGATTGGTAAAACATTACCGATATTAACCTCGCGTTACGGAAATACCACTGCTATTATTAAACTGAATCTTCGAAAAAAGATTTATAATTGTAACTGGCCTTCGTTAGATCGAATGAATTAGGTTTGAAAATGAGAGGAAGATTAAACGAATTATTAGATATCGAGGGAAAATTCTGAAAAAAATTTATCCATACATTTTCAATTATATACGCCTCTAGATTAGAAAATGGTCAAAATAAAATTAGTCTTAACTTTTATTTACAATGATCTTGAAATACGAATTAACGAAGATTTCTGTTACGAATTAATGAAATATTAAGGTTTCTGAAATATTAAAACCTGTTTGCCTTTCGTTTCATTCCACCTATTTACCTGCAGCATTAACGGCGTGGACCTTCTAAATACAATCGGCTGTTTTATATTCTCGTTACTGGCGTCAACGAATCGATCGGTATTCCAGTAATAGAACGGAGAAGGTAAATCATTCTAAGAGTTACTAACTATGGAATTTTACACTTCCTCGCCCTCGAGGAAGAGAAAATAACATTATCGGGAAGATCTGTTCCGTTTAAACGTTTAATCTTAGATTTTAATAATAACAATAATAATAATAAGTTTGTACGTTTAAATACATTACCAATCTAAATCAAATTGCTGATGTCTCCTTCTTTATTAAAAATATTTAACAATCAATATATTCCATCTTTACATAAATTATCACACTCTCCAAATACAGAGTTTCATTCACTGAAATGAAAGATCTTCTTTCTCAAAACTTTCCAAATTTAAAGTTTCGTCCTGACTCACGTCCACATACGTGTTTATCGAGACTTATCAATCGGTCGTTTCGACGCCTCTGTCGCGGTTCAACCGGCGTAGGATCGATCCCGTCCCCGTTTTAACAGGACGGAGAGGAGGTAAATCACTCCGATGACCTCCGATCAATCTCCAACCCGGCTTGAAACGGCAAGCAAACGGGTGACCCTCGAGCTCGCCTCTCGCCACTCACCTCGTTCGAGGACACGGATCGATGCTCGGCCAGTGTCAATGTCAGTCGTAGGGCGAGGAGGATGCGCGACGAGGAGGTGGGGAGGTTGCAGCATTGCGTCATCCTGACGTCAGAGCAACCCCTTTCGCTTCCCCCCAGCCCCCGCACTTGTGTGTTTGCCCTTGTGCCGGGCCGGCTTACAACCCCTCTCCTTTCAACCCTCTCCTTTCCATCCCCTGCTCCGGGAGGAATAGGCCACGTTGCCCTTTTACGCCGCGCCTCGACCATCCCTCTCTCTCCCTCTCTCCCTCTCGGTTCAACCTGTTGATCGACCACCGAGAATAAACTTGAACCCTCATTATGGAAAATAACACGGCAAGGATAGTGCATCGATGAATAGTGATGGAAAAGATGGAGGGAAAAAGGAAAGGATTGTTGGGTACGTTGGTGGAAAGATAGGATTTTCTTGGGGGAATTTCGAGAGGTTTTATTTGTAACAAAGCAACGAATGAATTTCCTTTTTTCGAAGAGCGGGATGAGAAGAAAGTTTTTTAAGTTTGTTTAAATAAGAGACAATTGCCTATGTCTATTCCTTATTAAGTAATAAGATCTCAGCTTGGAATACGAAGCAAAGAGAAATGAAGAAAGGGAATTATTCGAAGGGACGAGATCGATAAACGGGGATTGTCTTGCACGGAAGCTGCGCCATTGAAAACGTTTCTAATCGTATCTATCCAAGGGAAGCTACGATCGAGCTATTCATCCAGCCAAGGTCGAAGCCAGGCTTCGAACACCGTGGAAACTCTTCCGATAATTGGCTTCGTGCATCGAATACAAAACAGAGACGCCTTTTCGGCGACGCCTTCGAGCCGACCTCGAGACGAGGGCCGAGTTCGTGGAAATTCAGCGTGAAGATCGAAAGAAAGCGGAAACGGTCGAGTAATTGGAGCTCCTCGACAATTTCCTCTCGCGATTGCCCTTACGAGCGGATTTCACTTTAAGGAGTGAATCTCCCGCAGAGGTCGAAGAGTCGAGAGGAAACACAAGTGGTGGAACTTTTGTCGGGGAGAAAGAGATGAGGTGGAGAAATGAGATAAGGGTGGTTCTACGTTATCCAGAGTATTTCTTTCAAGATATCGATTTTAATTATCGTAATTTTAACGTTCCAATTACCTCGTCAACTTTGTTCCATCTCGATATGAGGAATAACTTGGGAGGAGAGATTAAATTTGAGGTCAAAATGTCGATGCAAATGTAAATTTAATTATTCATCGAGATATTTAATATCATTATTTCCCTTCGAATTTTTATCATCCGCTTTGACAAGTTGATGGATAAATATTTGACATTTTGGAAACGTAACATTTGCAAAAGTGCAAACAAATCTCGAAAAGTTAAAATTAAAGGATAAATGTTTCGAAAATTTTTCCTCTTCAAGAATAATATAACCTACAATTGATAAACAATTGAATCCTCAACTTCAACTTTTAAACTTTTGCAATCTAAATCAAAAAAAGTGAAAATAATTCTTCAAAAATCCTTTCTTAAATCTACACACGTTTAACAACAATCTATATGAATATATATATGTATATAAAGATCAAAAATTGATTCTATTAATTAAATAAAAATAGTAATAATGAATGATAATTGAAAACAAAGGGTCAAAGGTTGAATTGACGAAGAAACAAAGAGGAAGAGAAGGGTACCTGCATGAACGTCTCGGGATCTCGAGTTACCCTCGTCTTACCCGGATGGATGCACCGCTTTCGGGTGGTCCAACTGGGAAAAACGAGCAAGAATTCGAAAAGGTGGGGAGATATAGAGTCTGGAACGAGCGGGATAATCGAACAAGCACGCGATAATCGGTGTATTCTTATTGCATAGATCCCCCGAGTCTCGAGATTAAATAATCGTATCGTTGGTTAATAACACGTTACCGGAGAAAATATTAATTATCGTCCATCAGCCATCTTTATCGAGGCATCAGGCGCCGTAATTTTGTTTCTTACTTTCTTCCATTCTTCGATACTCGAAATTAATTTCAACCGACCCCTCTGATTCTGATTTTGGACAGATGCGAGATCTCTCTTTCTTCCAGATCAATTTATTTCCATTATTATTATTATTATTTCAACAGCAAACAAGTGTGTTTGAACAAATTTGGAGAATTACTCGTAATACTACTTTTACTCCACTTCAAGAAATTTAAAAAAAAATCCAAACTAATGATAATGATGGTACAACGAGACAGAGGCGCGAGAGAGGATTATTGAAGTTCAATCTTGGTCAAATTTAAACTTTTTTAGGAAGGAAAGTTGAAAATTCATCGAGAAATCGTGCATCTCGACCCAGAATCCTGTTTTCGCAACTGTTGGAGAGTCGAAAGCGAGAGTCTCGGCCGGGTCGAACCCAACACCACCGGCCAAGGTAGTGATTGGACATCTTCGTTTTTCGGGGCACCACGAGTCGGCCATCTGCCCGACCGATCCTCCTCCTTCGAGGTCGTTGCTCGATATTTCCAAGATACCCGTGGACGAAACATTGGAGGTATTTTCGTTGCATGGTACAAGATGGACAAGAAATCTCGTGAAAATCTTTTCTTCTGAAACAACGATTCCCCTTGGATTATCTCATCGTGGAACAAATCGGATCCTTCTTGATCAAGATTAAGATTAAGGTTCGTTTGAAGAGGATTCCAATTTAATTTTCGGTACTTTAAATAATAATAAAAGCCTGCCCTTCGTACAGGACAATTATGGGATAATTGGGTTAGATTATAGAATAACTTTTGATCTTTTCCATGGCTCTCTTTTTAGACCGTTCACGGTTAACTATCTTATAATTTATCGTAATTTATGCCTCTTCCGTATAATTAAACATTTAATTGACCATTGCCCATAAATAAGTAATTTTAAAAACGTGCACTGGGCATCATTATACCCAATTGGCCGGATTAAGAGTGTTCATGCCTGTACACTCGTCAACACGAAGAAATAAAGTGACTCATAACACAGGCAGATATATGCCACGATATAATTCTTTTCATTTCCAATCTTCAAACGTCAAAATTCAATTCGATTTAATTCCATTTCTTACTTGTCCGGATGGCAAAGATGTCTATTAATATCTATTAATGTTAAAAAAAGGGAAAAGAACCTCGATGCAATAACATTCGACCAAATATAAATCCCTCCCCGAGGGGAGGGCGAAGGTTGAACGGAAGAAAATAGTGGCGTTCCACGTCGGAAACGAGTAATTGGGCCTGAGTGCAGAGGAAAGGCGACGTTTGAAACGGATGTGCGTAACGGATGACCGTTATCGAGGGGTCAGATTAATCGTTCCATTCCTTTTTTTCTTTCTTCCCTTTTTTTTAATACACAAATTATGTATTCGGTCTATCAAGGACTGGGCCCGGGTCACGTGGTAGAGCCGCGAGGAAGGTGGCCGGCCAGGTGTTTCAACAACGTCGATTTTCTGGGTCGTCACGCCAGACGGACACCCTGGATCCCGTGTGTTTGGCACATGACTGTCGGGAACACAATTTTTATGCCGCCTCCTATGTAGGTCACACGCGCCACGCGTGATGAGCCTATGTAAAGTTCGATTGATAAACCTCTCCTCGATGAAGACTATATAGAATAATTCCATGGAATCGTATTTTCCATTATCGAGTAGTGAGATCTTCGAATGTTTAAATACTTAATTAATCGATCTATAACCATTCGAAGAGACAATTGATTCCGTTTTATGTACTCGGAAGAATAGAAACATCCCTCTCTTTGAGGAATCGAAATTAATTTAACGAGGATTAATATTTAGTATTCATTTGACTCAATTTTACGCGTCCTCTGTTGTATTTATGGGGATAAAGTGGATCCTTGGAAAGGCAAGATGTGCGGTACGGAGTTTGATATCACCGTAAAAAAGCATTTCGTTGGCTGGCAGGTGTTGGCTGGAGGAGACCGCTGCTCGTCCCAACCACCTGCTCGTTTTTTATTCAATGTATTCCACACATTGTGTTCACACTGTTCGACCCTGTTCGCGGCGAAGGAGGCGGCCTGCCCTCCACGTGCCCGAAAACCGGGCACGAGCTTCTTTCACCGACTCGTCTGTCGTCTTGAAAACACGCGCAATCCTCCAGGCAAGGAGGATCGAAACGAAAATAACCTCGGACGGGCGGGGAGAAATCTGACATAATATTGATGAAATTGCGAGGTAACGATCCAATTTTTCTCCTTCGTTTAGAACATCGTTTAGAACACTCCATCTTTTCCTCGTTTCTTTTTTCGTTTCGTTTTCCTGGAAGGATAAATCGCTTAGTGAAAAAGAAAATAATCGGCCGAACTTGTTAATATCTCGAGCAATGAAATCTATCGAAAGATTCAACCTGAATGAAATCTCGCGTTTCGTTCCAAAACGCCGATTCTACTCGATCAACCATGAAATCGAATCAAACTTTGAAGGAGGTTTATTATCGAGCGATTGAGCAAGATATATGCGTATTAAAAACCGTGCAATTCGCACGTGTCCAAACAATTTCGACGAGCAAGATCTTTCTCTCTTGTTAAAGGCCAACAATTTCTCGAAGCAGGTGAAAGAAGATCCTTAATATTAATAAATCTTTACGAGCTCTCTCTCTCCAACTCGACAAAGGAAATATTCTTCGAATAAGAATCGCCTCTTTATGCTTATCGCCCATACTTTCCAGTTGGTCTATCTCCTCAGGTGGAAAGCGAGCGGGGACTCGTGAGGTGGGATGCAGGTGCGACCCCCTTTTCAAGGTCCTGATACTACGCGCTCGCAGGCTCTGCTCAACTAATATGACGAAAGGAAGAGAAATCGTCCTTCGTCGCTGGAAACGGATCGGATCTCTGGCATACCAGATGATCGTCATCCGACGACAAACAGGTGATCCCTGGCGCACGATGGAACACTGATCGGTTATCTTGCAGCTTTCCATCTTCTCGTTAACATTCCTCCGCGGGGTAATTGAAAAATAATATAGACACTTTTATATGGATTTAAGTATATTTTTAAAAATAATACAACTCCGTTTTGTTGATCTTCCTGAGTTTTCCCTAGTCTTTTGAAAAGTGGAAATAAAACGTTCAACCGATTTTCGAAAAAAGAAAGAAGCAAAGAGCGTGAAACGTAAATAAATAGAATTATTGGGAAAAGTTTGTAAGACGAAATGGATCTAAATTCTTCCTTCGTTTGGCCAAGAAGTGCAACGATTAATCGAATTATTATTCCTCAATTTCCTTTGCCAAGGATGCACTCTGTGGGGGATAAAATACCCCTCTAAAACCAATGAATTACGAAACGGCTGCCAATCCGTAATCCTTCCCCCGTTACATCCCAATAATTGAAATATCATCAGCGTGAATTATTTTCCGTTGCGTAATATCGTTACAACATATTGTAATAACTCCATATTATAACACGTCAAATTAAATAATAAAGTCTTATATAATTCCTGCCGAATAAAACGTAATGTAAACACCTCTTGTTACACTTATTACTCCTATTATGCAATAATTTAATAACGCCCTCCCCTTGCGTAATAACATAATATTACTGCATCCGAGTTCTATAAAAATTAGTAGAGATTTAACGAGAAATTTCGGGAAAGAAATTAAATAAAATTCTCATGCTGATAATTAATATCCGTGGAGAAGAAGAAAGCATGAATCGGTATACGAACCGAG
This sequence comes from Apis cerana, assembly GCF_029169275.1. Taxonomy (NCBI): domain Eukaryota; kingdom Metazoa; phylum Arthropoda; class Insecta; order Hymenoptera; family Apidae; genus Apis; species Apis cerana. Next base: position 9,750,590 of record NC_083862.1, on the reverse strand, counting down.
TCCGTCCATCCTCGGCCCTCGAAAGAGGGGTTAAGTTAGTGTCAACAAAATCGTAATGAAAAATTTATCTTTCCACGTCGATGGCCACCCCACGCCATCTAGATTGCCTTGGCGCTAGGCCTTCCACTCCTTGTGCGCCTCCAACACTTGTAACGGCCGAAGTTCAGTCTATCGAGGACCTTGACACGATTCCAGCCGGCCGGCCGGTCAGGGCGGCTAGGTGAACCTAAAACGCGGCCAAGAATGTCGCGTAAGGCCTCCACAATTAGTTAATAATTCCCGGCCGTCCTTAATTTCGCGTCAACACGACGAGGTGGATTAATTAAACCCCGGGGTCGATCGAAACAAAAGGCGGTAACTTCTTCTGTTCCGTAACCCCGTCCCCTTTTCTCGACCAATTGCCATCCTCCGAAATCGTATGAAATATGTACTCGGCCGTCTCATTGGCCGATCTCCTTTGTTCCGATTCTCCTCTCTATGTATGTTGTCTCCATCGGGCTTGATATTCCATGTACAATGTGTTTCAAGGACATCGTTAACCCTCATCATCGATTGGATCGGGGTTTTTTTTCGTAATATTCGAATATAAGGTGAAAATAGAAAGATTGTAATATAATCCCCTTTGGTTGAAAAGTGTTCGAATAATTCTAATATCGAAAAAATGTTTCCACGAGTTTTTCGAGTTTCTGTGAATGAAATTATTGAATAGTTAAGCCGGTAGAATAAGATTAAAGATTATCCGCAAGTGATTTGTTTGGTCAAACGTGGAGCAGAGTTATTTATAAGCTTTATCCTAGAATATATTCTAACGAGCGATCTTGCTTACAATTAGATACGGCGAAGTTTGGTCGCCTTTAGCTAGTTCATATTCTCAATTGTGAGAAGTAGAAGAATCGTGTCAAGGTTCGGCCGTGCTTGTGTATTAAACCGAGCGTTTAAGTTCGCGTAGGATGCAGTCTGGTAAAGACACAGGTGTCGCACAGACGCAATTCAATGGTAAGTAAGAGGGATTAAAAAAAAATTAATTGAATCAATTTATCGAAAGTTGATGGTAGTCGATTAAATTAATTAAGAATTTAACTTCGGTGAAGTAATAATAACGAAAAGAATGTTGAAAAATTGCATGTTCCAAAAATTAAAATTCGCAAGATTAATCATCACTTAAACAACAAAATTTCATTTTTCTTATATGCTATATATTGCTATATATTGCTATATATTGCGTCTTATCACTTGGTGCTTGGATAAGATTGCTTTTTTTTTTTTTTCTGTTTTTACAACGACGTACATTGTGTGTAAATCTAATAAACTTTATTTTGCATCTGCTTCCTTATTCTGCATAATTTGAAGAGAACGATATTCCGATATTCGACTCGATGTATTCATCTCACCGGAAGTTAAATATTAACCTCGATTAACACCGATACTTGTATAACGCTTCGGTATGAATAATGTGCGGGTGACTAAGATTTCTTCTTCCTCTTTTTTTTTTTCCTTTTTTTTTTTTTAATACCAATTCCCGGGTGATTTCATCGCGACGACCTCGCAAGACCCCGAACCCATTCCCCCACGTCGCACTGTCCCGTTGTTATTCGTTCCAGTCCGACGAACGTTAATTCTCGGATCGAAATTTTTCTAATCGCCTGCAAATTGAAGTTTCGAAAGCGAAATTGAGGACCATCGAAAAGAATTTTGAACAATATCGATCCTCCGAGGTCTTTGCTATAGGATTCTTTCATTCCGTTGTGCAAACGTTATTAAACCCCGGGTCAAGAACACGAGTTATAGTAGTTTCATAATTGAAAAAACAGCAATAACGTGTTCCGAATTTCTAATTTGTCCGCTCGTGTTTGCATTGTTGCGCGCAAAAGGTACTTACCTTGTCCTTCGTTCCCAATTAAAAATTTTTAACACTCGTTTTCATTTCTTCTTTTCTTTCTTTCGACAATTTTAATGGAGAAAGTATTTTTTGCGTACACAAATGAGCATTATATTAGGAGTAATTATATTTTATACCCGTAAATTTGGAAGATAAAATATTTTGGCTCGATCGAAACAAATAAAAATCCAAACAAGTGAAGTTCCACACGCATTTACCCAACATTGTTCGCATTCTCACGCGGCATATAATAACCTCTGACATATCCAAGTCTTCGCGACACATGCTCGATAACGGAAGGTCAAATTTCAACGATCAAAGCAAATTCTAACTGTAAGAACGGCGAAAGCAAAGTCGATTTCCCATTCGATTCAAACGAATCCGTAAACATTTGTATAATAGTCACAAAAGAAAGAGAATAATCAAAGCTCTCTTCGTTCGTAAAACAAAAGTAATCCAGTAAGCCTGATCGAAGTGGGGGGATTTTAATTAATCAACACGTGGAATAAATTACGAGGAGGAATTTAATTCTTGAAACCGTTCGACGAGCGTTTTCACGGCTCGCATAATTCCAAGAATTTTTGTATTTATGTCCATTAACGTTATTTAACCAAGTTCTCGATACTCGAGTGGAGATCGTTTTGCGATTCAATGATCCGCTACCGAGAACGCGTATGCAAATCGATAGATGTGTACCAAACAAGTTTCGAAACAATTAGTTCCACGCGCGTGTTCCGGGAACGCTTCCAAGTTAATCGAATCCGTTAAATGATATCGTAATTAAGGTGAAAAATTTCGTTACAGTTTTATCATTCGCAAAACAAACCCTCTCGAGCTCGTCACTTTTTCAATCCTCTCCTTCTCTTTGTTCTTGGAAGAAAAAATACCTTGCGATCGAATCTTATGATCGAAGGAGGAGGTAAAATAAAAATTAAAATATTTTTGTCGGTGTTTGTCAACGCAAAATGTCGAGGTTCAAAAACACCGTATCCTGGTTATCCTTCCGCGAGCTACAAGGACGTATGGGGTCAGTATGCGTGGGTTGTTGCACCGGCTAGAGCCGATCGATGCAGCTTGCAGAGTGGGGTGCACAACCCGGCTAGCAACGACCTACCACATTTCCACCCCCTTGAGAACAGCAACAGGCAGCTATTTACCGTGGCTTATCTGCTCGTGTTTTTCTTCTTTTTATTTCTATTCTTTCCAAATTGAATTGCGCTTCGATTTTTTTTAAATTTATCTGAAATTGCAGGAAGAAGAAGAAGAAAGCAAAGAATTGTTGAAAATATTTTTGTTCAAGTCGAGGAGGAAAAGTGACGGGTGTAGATTTTTTTAAATTAAATTCAAATCTATGAAATTCAAAAAGAGAAGGGAAATTTAATCGATCGATCGAGTAATCCAATATGCTTCGTCGATTCTTGAAAAACTTGTCAATAAATGAAATTTCATTCGTATCTAAAAGGAGATACTATTTCAAGAAGTTTTCATTTTATCACAACAATTATCATGAAAATTAATTCTTCTAATAGAGCTTTCAATAATTTCCTAATTTCTTTTTTATTTGTTCTATTTTTCCATAATTGTCCCAATCCCTGTGGACGGTAGATATTCTATATCGTTAATTATAACGCATTATCTGATTATCTAAATTTACAATTCAAAGCACGATATCAGTTTCAAGGATACGTCTAAAGTAATTAAACCGTTGCACAAACTATCGTTGCTAATGGAATAACAGCGAATTGCATTCCTGCAAAACGAGGACAGTGTATTATATATGCCTCGCATTGTATCGGAACACGCTATTATTTATTCGTTAGAAAATTGATAATTAACGATCGGTTCTTAAATAGCCGATAGTTACAGAATGGATCTAATTTACCAACCTTCAACTTCTTTCGCACTTTCATCCTTAGCAGGAATTAATACGTCTCTGCTTTAATTTTAAATTCAATCTCCCCGCTGTATAAAATATTTTTCGCTCGTTTCCGGGAACAATCGAGGGAAATGAAACATGCTTAATTTAATCTTCAGATCGACGAGTGGCTCGATGAGCGTGTAACGAAACGAAAAAAGGGAATTTCATTATTGGTTACGGAAATGTTGAAAGGGGGATGGTCGAAGCCTTTCCCCTTTAACACGCTTTTCCTTTTAATTCCTCGTTTCTTCGCCGACAAGTGGCGTCAGTCTCGAGCGAGAAGCCACTCGACTTTTCGTTTTGCTAAATGAATCGCACTTGAAATCGCAAAGCGACTTCGCCTTCTCGACGCAACATTTCTTTCTTTTTTTCTAGATTGAAGCACGCGAGACTCGCAGTCGAGAGTTTTGCACTTTGAAATTCATCTCCACCGTCTTTGTTTCGCGACAAGGTCCGTTTTTCAATCGTTGAGTCTTTTTAATTTTTGAATATTCGAGTTCTTTTCCCATCTTCGTACTCCCCAAATTTTCCATCTTTCAATTTTCGAAGTATTTTCAAATTGTTTGCATACAAATCTTCCGATTTTCCATTACATAAAATTTGACATAAATCAATTATCGCTTAAAAGGCCATTAAGATCGTCTTGAGATTGACATCTAAAACAATCAGGGGTGGTTCCACTGACGCAAAAAGACTCTTAAAAATTTTCAAGATCGACGGATGAACGGAAATACTTCAACAGATATTCGCACGTCATTTCTTTTTGAATTACATGTTAATAGTTATTTTTAAACGGGGCTACGAAATCCTCCATTGCGATTTTGACGTGCAAAGATTGAATTAACTTCTGAAAAATAAAAATGAAAATAATTGTTATTCAAAGCTGGCAAAATACGAATCAACTCGCAAGAAACTCAACGAATGCTCGAAATTCATGGAAATAAAATAATGGCAATCATCACTGCGAGAAATTTAAAGATAACGCGAAAATCAAAAATTACGAAACAAGCTTGATAATTTGATGAATTACCAAGTATCATGAAAATAAAGATATATTTAAACAAAAAAAAGAAAAGAAAGAACTGCGCAAGGCACCGTAATTCGATTGAAAAATCACGCGAGCAAAGCAAACGGAGAAAGCGAGGAAGCCAAGGACGTCCCTTCGATTTTAAGAAGAGACTTTCCTTTTTTACAGAGAGGGGGAGGAGAAGGGGACGAGAAATTTCTAAAAATACGTCGCGATGTATCTTCATCAGCCTCGTCCCGAAACGTTGAACCACCCTCGCAATACATTATTAAACGTTCTCCCCCCTCTTTCTTATGCCACCCCGCACAAGAACGTAACGTGACAAGAAAATCAACCGTGGCGGCAATTTGCCCCGCGATAAAAATTAAACGGCTTCGAGTTAACTTCTTCTACGTGGACGGAATCATCCTCGACGATCGGAATGAATAAAAGAAACGAGGGGGAGGGAAACCGACTTCTAACGAAACTTTGCCATCGAAGGATTCGTAAGAGGACTTCGAACTTGTTTTATTTCTAATCCTGAAATTTTCTAAATCGTAAATCAATTTACGTTAACCAGTAAAAATTAAAAAAAATAAATGCCACGACAAAACTTGATGTGAAAAGAAAATAAGGAGAATCGTTAATTCACCCCAACCCCTGTCGACCCAATAAATTCGAAAGCGAAGGTTAATCAGGCTCGAGCCCGATTTAAATCCAAGGGGTTGATTTGCATGCGGAGGAATGGTCGGGGCAGGGAGAGTGGAAAGGGAGTCAAGGTCCCGAAAATTCGAGGGACCAAAGTTTTCCAAAGGGATGCGTGAGAAAGAGAGATAGAGAGGGTGGAGGGTAAACAGGAAAGGGATGAAGATGAAGAGGGAAAGGGAGGTTTGAGTGGTGGATATCATTTTGGTGGTAGGCCGACCTCCAAATTCCCCAAGAACACGCACGTGCCACTGCTTCTTCTTTCTTTCCAAGGACGAAATATTTTTCACCAGGGGGGAGAGTTTCGAGCAGATAGAAATCTAAAATCCGTTTGGGGAGGGAAGCGGGTTCATTAATCAGAGCTGGCTTTGAAAACAAACCGCTCGATCGGTCGATGGCTCCTCCACGAACAAGATTTTTTTATCATCGTCGTAAATTTTAATTCGAACGTTTAATCGTTGATTAGAGTAAATAATGCGATATTAGAGACGATTTAACGTGAGACAAAGAATATATAAATATAGAGTTTAATAATTCGTATTTTCATATCTTTTTTATTGGGATTGAAGGGATAATTTTGAAAAATCTATGCGTTTGGATTGAATAAAATTCGAAATTTAGCATTTAAATTATACTTGCTATCTGATCGGAGGGAAAAGAAAATGTGATAATCTAAATAAAGGCCAAGGGTGAACCAATTTGTCCGAGGGAGGAGCGGTTCATTCAAAATCCTTCGTCGCTGCTTTTTAATGTGATGCTACTTGGAAATCCGTTTTAATTCTGAAATTCTGTCCAAGAAGGAAGATTGTACAATTTGATGTTTTGAATTCTTTTTGAATCGAAAGAAAGAAAAACACGATAAAACTACGAGGAGAGATGTCGATTACTTTTTTTAATAATGTATAATATCTTGGACAATTATATTTATATTTCACATTGCATCTTGTGGTAGAATATAAAAAGACGTCATGAAAAATTTCCAATAATTTATCTCTGGAAAAAATATTTATCCAGATTTGAAATTTAATTTCGAAATTTGGTAAAAAATATTCTCGCTGGATAATACGATTTAAGAGCGAAAAACTTAGCCGCTCTGCTTATTTTTCCCACAGGATGACCGCTTTTTTCTCTCTCTTTTTGTTTCAAACCCCATCAAGGGGCTGGAAATTGCTTCGAGACCCACCGAGGGAATTTTTGAAGAAATTGGATAAAATCTCGCGACGTCTTTCTCGGACTTTCGTTTCCATTGCAATCCCGCTTGATCTTTACCGAGTTCCTTTATTCTCTTTACACTAAAAAGTACAATCTTTCACGCGATTCTCTTCCCTCTGTTCGTTCCTTTTCACAATTTATCAGTTTCGCGAAATATAAAGTAGTGTCATATAAAAAAATATAAACATTTTAATTATAATCCAACTCTAAAATTGCGCTCCTATAAAAAAATTAAAGAACGTGACTTATCGAGCTCTCGCCGTGTGTGGTCTTCAAACAATCGCGAATTACATCATAAAAAGAGTAAGAAAATTTTCTTACCTAAAAAAAAAACCTCGTCATAAACATATTTTATAAATTAAGCGACTGCAAAAATAATAGTGCTGTAACAGTAAATTTTAAGAGAATCAGGAATCGATGATATTTTCAATTTCTGTTTAACAAAATATTGATAAAGATTCGCAAATTTTCTCTACTTTTCCTGACGTTTCTCTCCACGTGACTCGATGAAGCTCGCCCCGTTCACGTGTGCGTATTGTTTCCAATTCGACGACAATGCGGCGATCCTCTTTTATTGATTTCCATCCCTCCTCTCCCCGCGAAACAATCGGTCCGTTTTCCACGCGAACGCGTAACGTGTTTCGTTATCACGGATGACGAATGTCCTTGCCAGAAAACATATCTCTCCTCCGCGCACAATTTTAATCCGCGAGAATTTTGATAATTGTCGCCAATATCGTGGAAAAAAAAAAAGAGAAAAAGACCATCCTCCCACACACGATCTAATTAATTTCCATTTCGTGTCGTTTGTATTTTACACGGAGCGCCAATATTTGCTTTGGGGAATCGATTCTCCAAAGGTCGAAACGAAGATAAATATTGGTATGTAAAATATTGGTAGAAAAATATAATGATCGAGACACGTTTATCGAGTCGTGAAGCGAGATACGTTCTGTCTCATTCACGGCTCCAAAGAGCGAAACGTTACGAGGGGACGCGTGAAAAGAAACGATGTTTCTTAATCGATATCACGCGTTGATCTCCTCTTTTTCCTTTCACTTTTGTTTCCACTTTACTTCTTATTCCGTTTCTATAATTTTCCACATTCGTTCAATCCATATGGGTTACGATATTCGTAGGAATATTTCACATACACAATATAGCAATACTCTTTAACATTACTGCTATAATAAAAATTCCCCGTTTAACAGATGCAAAACAAATCAAATTAAAATTCCAATTGCTTCGTGCATTCCAACGAATATATCTCGAGGCGCCTTCCACGTGTAACATTAACGTTGTGTATAAGCGTGTAGCACAAAATAGAAAAAAGTAATGATATAGATTCGCGGGTGAAGGCCAGAGGAAAACGACACGTGAATAACAATCGTGCGTTATCAGTCGCATGGCGCAAATAGTCGCGTTAGGAAACGGTGCGTCAGCACCAAGTTCAAGGCCACCCAGCCACGTGATACTGTATCTCAATGTTCGAATTGCACATCGAGTAAACTTGAAAAATTTCGCGGAAAAACAATTATTCCATACGTTTGATCGGTAATCTTAAATATGGGGAAACGATTTTTCTCTTTTTCTTTTTCTTTTTTTTTTTTACAAGTTTTTAACCTATACGGACGGGAAATAAAACAAAAACAATTTCTCGAGCTTATTTAAACGTGAAACTATAATCTTTGATGATTCGTCAGTCGTTCGGTTATGACCATATTAAAATTAACAACGATATGTTGAGTTAAAAATACGATATATCCAATGAAACGTAATTCGTTGATTGTGCGTTAACGAGACCCGTATAACATTTTCCGTTCGAAATTATTTGTTTCTTAATGTTAATTAGCGATCGAAAAATCGGTACATGTCTTGTTTTTTAACGGAGACAACTTTTCTATCCTCTCTATGTTCTCGACACTTTGTTGCTCGTTTGGTATTTTCAAAAGCGTAGATTTTCTTTTTCTTTGCAAGTTTTTTAACAACAGTAAAAACTTTTGTTCCACGTGTAGCTTACAAGATCTCTTCTAGAAATTTTTTCCTTTCCTTTTTTCAATAGAAATATGCATGGATTAATTCATTTTCAAACTTATCAATATTCGATGCATTATTTATATTTTTAATAAATATATTCATACGTTATGGATACATTGAAATTTTTAATCTATCGCAAATGGAAAAATTAAAAATTTCAAGAGAGATGAAAGACGATTGCAGAGAAAATCGAACGCAATTAAATCATGTTTTTTAACCATTTTAATTTTTCAAATATTATTATTTTTTCTGCCTCATATTTTTATTTATATATTAATTTTTAATCAATATCGAAAAAAGAAAAGGAAAAATAACCAATGAAATGAAAAATCGCAAGAATCAAAGAAATAAATATATATATATATATTGACTCATCTTATTCGATGATTAACAACATTCTTATTGTAAAAATTGTAAACGTGCCCGATTATCTACGAAAGGAAATCAAAATGAAAAACTGGCGCTTAGATGTCGCTGTTAATCTGTCAAAAATGTCAACGATAACGATAAGAAAATTGTCAACACCTTGCATTCTAATCGATCACAAAGTGATTAGGTGAAAAAATAAAAATGCAATGCGAAAGAAAATGGGAAACGATAAGATATCGATACGAAAAATACTTACGATATTTATCTTTTTAAATCCGTAAATTGCATCGTTTCATTATCAAATGGAATTACTCGATCGATAGACAAAGTTAACGAAGATCAAAAAAAAAAAAAAGGGAGAAACTTTCAAGAATATGACAATTCACCATATCTGATAAGCATCACTTTTCAAAATATTCATTTTTAACAAATACCAATTACATCACGAATAAACTATCGATTCTTACAAAATCAATCGTTTATTACCAAGCCTCCCAATCGAAATGAAATGAAATGAAAAGAAATATTTAACACTAGAACTACCAAGAACCAAAATGAAAATGCTTTTATTATCCTTTTGAAAATTTCCTTTTAAATATTTCTCTGTTTGAGAAGTAAGATGCCTTTTACAAGTACATCAAACTATTAAATATTATTTCATTTTTTTCTTTAACATAAATCGCGGTCATTTTGACCGGTAGAAATAAGTCCATCTCTGGTAGTTCCAGCGTTGAGATTGAATCGCGCGCGGAAGGATAATGGTGGCGTCCCGTGTCGTCTCCTATCGCGGCACGGATCGAAATTTTTCGAGTTCTGTTCGACAAGGCCGCGGATATTTCCCGGCCAATAGGGAACCCCGGCTTATTTCCACGCGGCTCACGACACGTATCCCCCGTGGTCACATGTTGGACGGTGCACGTGAATCTTATTGAAACATTCCGACTCGCTGCTTACGTGTACACACGTAAGATGTGTTATTCACGTAACGCGAGTACCAAAGTTCCCGGTAATCGTAAGGTCAATCGTTTCTTGTCGAGGAGGCGCGTGTGTGTGTGTGTGTGCAACTCGCGGCGAAACGAGCAACTACCTTGACAGTGAGCGAGAAAATGCATTATGCAAGATGGCGCGTAGGAAAGAAGCGTCGCTCGATTGGCCTATAATGATGTGCAATTAAAACACGTTGAGAGGTATGGTTTTGCATGACAAAAGTCGGGTCTCTCTCTGGTTCAATCGCGCCTCCATTCTCGGTGGAAATAAATAAAAATGGTATTTTAAGATGCGAGAGAGAGAGAATGAGAATGGGGGGCAGAGTAGAGGATTAAGACGATATATTGAAATAATTGAAATTTTGTTTTATTCCTTTGAAACACGAGTTTTCCGATAAAGTCTACGTGCTTTTTTGAGATAGAGATTCCAAGAGGGAAAGAATTATAATCCAGTATAAACTACGTTTTATATATATATATGTATATGTATATATCAATTAACTTGGAAGATTAAAACGTTGCAACAACCCAAGCAAAAAGTCACCGAGGAAAAAAAGGAATAACAAAATGCAATCCAACAGCAAATAATAACACGTAATAACAAATAAATAAAACACTACACGACGATGTGAAAAATAAAGAGATAATATTTTTTCATCAGGGGGGATATAGAATTGTATTTCAAGGAATTCGAAGAGATATCGTCGAAGAGATATCTGCATGGTGGCATCGACCGTGCATCGGCGATAAGAAAACGACCATTGTCCTCCTCCCCCTCATTCGTGAACTTGAATAAGTTCAATAAAGGAAACGCTTGCTTACGAAATGCGTTCGCAAATTGGGTGGCGACAAATTCTCACGGGGGTTCCCAGGATATCCTGTCATCGAGCCTGACCCCTCTTCGATTTCCAGTAGACGGGGGAAAGTAGGTCGAGGGGACATGCCATGGGCACACCCTATAGTATGAACTCGTGAATGGTGTACTGTCGCTTTTCAACGGATAAACCAGAGGAAAGTTTCAGAAAGAAACCATCCCCCTTTTTTTTTATTGACTCACGATTTTCAGATACGTAATTGGATTAGATCGTGACAGGAAAGCGAATCGTGGTTTCGAAGCAAAAACTTGGGTGTAAATGATAACAATTGCGATGTGATCGTTAATAATACAAACGATGATGGAAATCCTTGTGTGGGATTTTCTTTAAAAGTAATTTCGATTAAAAAGATCCAGCTGAAAATTATTCTCCTTCTATTCTTGTGAAAATAGAAGGAAAGAGGGAACGAAGGTTATATGATATATGATAAATCGGAACTGTTCGATTAGCCCTATCAGTGATCGTACTACATTGTGACGGATTAATTAATTGAATGAAACGATATAGAATTTAATATCCAGCATTTCTCATCGATATCTTGACGCCACTGACGTCCAAGATTCTCGGATTAAAAGGATCGAATAATTCACGCCCCCCTAGAAAATATCCATTTTCGATTAGTCAGACACTCCTACACCGTCACTCCTCCCTAACTAATTTTCTCGCAAATTAAGCAAACTCACTCAATAATCCCTTGTCCTCGCAAAAAATCAGGCTATTTTTATCCTCATTAAAACTGTTGGAAATACGTAAATAAATCTTCAATTTCATCTACGCTACAAGATCGAGTCGAAAGGAGAAAGGAATATATTTATTCCCGATAAAGTGCAACCCAACACTGATCCGGCTAATCGAATACTCGTCGAAACATTCGAATATGCAATCTCTGTCACGTGTCGGTACGAAGAATGCGAACATCTCGTTCAAAGCACGAACGCCGTACGTTTGATTGAACGAGAGAACGCACGTGTGTACGCGTAGAATGCTGAAAGAAACGCGGTCGAAGGACGTCTTTCTGTGTCTACTATTATAATCTGCGGGAGACCATCTTTCGAATAATCGTTTTTCGACCTTCGAACGCCATCTAGTTCATCTCCAAGTCGTCTTCTTTTAAAAATTCTCCTATTCCGAGTCGTTGTAACTTTTAAATCCACGCGTTAAATTTTTTCTTTTCTTTTTTTCTTTTTTTTTAGTATTATTATTATTATTTGTACGTATCCATAAACTTTTTTTTTTGTAAAATGGAAAAATATTCGCAATCTGTCTACGACTGTACGGTTCGACTCGTGCACGGAGCAAAACAATTGGAAACCTTGACAGTTTTTATATAGATAAGTATAAAAATCGTTACGACGGTTCACGACCATCAACAATGTTGACCACCTTGCAAAGCAAACGATCAAAGTCCATCCATGATTGAACTTCCTCGAGGAGGGGGAGGGGGAGCGATATCCTCCAGATAGGTGCAAAATAAAAGCTAATGGCCCGACGGGGTGACCCCCTTATCGGAATAAAGACAATAATAACACGATAATTGCGAATTGTCTCTGTTGAACGCCGGCAAGATTAATTAAACATCGCGAGGCCGAATTTCGATATTCCCAACTCGTACACGTCTCCCATGTTTGTACACCGCGAGTTTATTTCGTCCATTTCCTGCATGCAACGAAAGATAGGAGGGATCACGCGTGATTTTAACTCTGGAAATCGAAGAAATCGCTTTCTCGACCCCATCTTCCATATCAAGCGCGACTTAACCTCAAACTTCCTCCTGAAATTGACTGAATTATACTTGCGGAAAATTCTACAACGTGTCTTCTCCCTAACCTCTTCGAGACACGAAGACTCGAAGCGTCCACTCGGAATTTCCGATAAATTTCTTCGTTGTTTTCCACGAGCGAGAAAGAAGGGGCGAGAGGAGGAGGAGGAGGCCTGCCTGACCTTCCTCGCGGGGCAACGTCCTGCCGATCAGAAAGAGAAAATTAAAAAGAAGAAGAGAAAAAGGAAGAGAAAAGAAAGGCGAATACTGTTCGAACAACAAAATTCGCCGCCGCGAACGGTTATCAATTTCGCTGGACGCGCGAGATGAACAGTCAAGGACGTGGACCTCGTTTGAATATGAATTGCGCCAATTAGCCTCACCTTTATTCCCGGCGCGTCTGTTTGTCCGCTGATTGGCCAGGATTGCCGGCCACTGTACGCTTTAAGTCCCCGACGCTTCAATTCCGATCCGAGGTCAGGTCAGATCTTGAAGGGTGACCGAGATCGCTCTTCCCCGCTTGATAATTGGCAACCGCGGATAAAAGCTTGCTCGCTTCTCGCTCCTTTATCTTCCTGCCGCGATTCCTCCTCCTCCGGCTCGGACTCGGGTTTGTTGAACCCTCGACAATCAATAAAGAACGGATTCAATTGGGGCCGAAGATCTTAGGAGAGAAAAGAAATACGGATCGCCGCACGATCTCCATTCGAAATTCGTTCCAAGGAAATCGGGGAATCGAAGGAATTGGAGTGAGAATTATTATTGGCGTGTGTAATTATTAATTTCTTTCGAATTGGATTATTTTAATTATTATTATTTTTCGATAATCGGAAAATGTCTGTGGAAATCGTCTACCTCTTAGGATCGTGTCTTTCTTTCTTCCTTTCTGCTCGGAAATATCGTATTAGAAGCTAGTGGTGCTTGGCACTTGTATGACTCGATGACGTGTTATTATTGCGTGTTTTCTCAGGTTAAACCTGGTATTAGCCTGTTAAGCAATTAAGATCTAAGGAGCGAAGCAAGGCGTTAAAATTACATAAACGTTACCTTGTCCAATAACGTGATAAATAAAGTGATATGGAAGGGAAAAAAGAAGAAAAAAAAAAGGAATATCACGTAATTACGCGAGACACGATTTAATGTATTCAACAATATTCTTAATAAAATTTGTCGAAGAGAAAAATTCGCAAAATTGATCGAATTAATCAATTTCATTTCGTTTAAAAATATATCCTTGTATACGTATACTTGTCTCGATTATGAGTTACAATTTGCATAGACTCGTCAAAATATCAAGGTCTTTTCTCCGCGTGTAATTCCAGAACAAATGGATTCCACGAGTCGCAACGAGGAAAAGTATCGTATCCTTGATTCTACTCTCGAAGGAAATTGCGGTTTTTTTTTTTCTAGAAAACACGATCGCGATCGTTCCCATCGTGGACACCATTTTAACGCTCGTTGTTGAAACGTGACACAGGACATTGCGTTCACCCCTTTGCAGACCAAAGCAACTCGCTCCGGAAGTCACGTGATTATCTTCCTGTCTTTGTTTTGTCGGGCGACATCGCGGAAAACGAAAACAGCGTAGAATAAACACGTGAAAAAATTCGAAGCAATATCGGGATCCTTGACTACGATATTAATTTTATACGAGTGTGACGCTTAAAATGTCACGCGATTTTCCTCTCAATGTAATTACCCGGATCGAATCGAAGGTGAAGTTTTCGAGGCATCTTAGAAAGCTATTATAGTTTCAAGGCTTTTAAAGCTGAAGGAAAGGAAATACCGAGATTGATAACACTTGGCTCGATAACTCAAGTTCAATTTTTTAATTAACAAACAATTATTGAAACGTGTCCCGGTATTTGGAAAAGCGTTCGATTTTGATTCGAGACAATTTAATTTTCACTCGATAAATTTAAAGAGAAAAGGAAAAGAAGAAACGAAACGTTATAGAATAAATTTGATTTCTCCGCGAAGAGCGATAATTAATAAATCATTTCGATGTAATGCCACGAGCGGCCCTGATCGCTGGCCCCCAGGCATAATGGCTTTCTTTCACGTTCACGTCGACCCTGAAAGTTTGTAACGCGACACAGGACGCTGCGGTTGATAGATACCTTCCTTTTACCAGCATTTCCGTCTAGACGAGTCGTTAACACTTCCTTAAAGCCTACTGGTCTTAACATCGCAGCCGATTAATCATTATAACATCCTCGACACTCTGGCCGCGTCAGGGAGGATAAGTATATCGATTAATCCTTATTTTCGTCGAGTCGTTGCATTATTATTATTATTTTTATTTTTATTTTTCTTTATCACCACTTCGTTTCATTCTCCACGCTCACGAATCCGTTCGAGGAGGAGTACCGTGGAATATAAATAATTGGAAGAAGGACGATTTTATTTTTCCAATTTCATCTGAATGGCAAATGCCGCGCGGGAAATCCGTCGTGAGACGAACTATCGAGCAAATATTTTTCGATTATAAGATAAAAGGAGTGTGACGTGACAAAGGTCAATCTGATTGTCAACCGCTGGAGATCCGTTATAGGCAACTGCGATACAAAACATAATTCCAAGATATCGATCTCTTTTCATTCTCTAAGCTGTGTCCTTCGAGACGTATAAGATAAACATTTGCTAAAATATTTGCGATTCGTATATTCGTACGCCGGTATCAAACGTAGACGCGTCTTATCTTGGTTGTTTTTGTAAAAAAAAGAAAAAAAGAAAATCGATTTATCAAATTTCCCGTACCGTAGATTAAAATAAACTCTCGTTTATTTAATCTTCTTTAAAAATATATATACATATATTACCGTTTAAGATTAGATTATGCACGGCTATGAAACAAATTACGAAACGATTGAGATTGAAATGACAATGGATCGAGGCTGTGACAATGAAACGATGAGACGATGGAAAAGGAAGCGAAAGCAATGTGGAACGATCACGGGTAAATAATTAGCTGTCATTGAGGGAAACGGAGAGAACTCCAAGGCCGATGAAGGACACCTCTCACACAGGTGAGAGGATAGCGGTACCCGTGACACGTCACACCGACCTCCTGATTTCTCGATCGATTTTTTATTGTTCTTGTTCACGAGAAACTGCAACTAACGTCACACTTTTCCACGCCACTTTTATTCCCGATCGTGACAAAATGTTTTCTAGACAAAAGGCCTTACAGCGATAGGCCGTATGGTATTTATGATAATCATTGCGATCTTGAACGATGCATTCTATAAGTGATATTGTTGCAACGTGTTATTTTTGAACTGAGTCATGCAATTGCGTTCAATGTCGAATTTAAATTCGATATTAGAATATATAGAGAATTTTGTAATAATTTTGTTCTTCCTCTCTCAATGAAATTATCTCGATTGTGTTTAATTATTTACGTTCCGTTTAATTTTTAATCGATGATTAATTAAAACGTTAATAAACGATCCCTCTTCTATATTCTTGGAATAATCATTAACCTCGTTCGAACGATCGCATCTTGACTCATTCCATGCATTTCTCGTCGATCTATGTAATTTCTTATCGAATTAATCACGCTTCGGCTGTATTTTATCGGGCGAAGAAACGTTTTTTCCGCGAAATTCGAATCTTCCAACTCGAAACAAAATAAACTATTTCAGGGAAAACATACGCGACGTAACATCCTCCAATTTTCTTCGCTCCAATAATTAATCACTTCGGATGAAACTTGTAAGAAATAATCACTTCCTCGTTCAAACGATAATCATAATAATAATGCAACATCCATCATCCTCCCCGTTTATATCCGAATAATTAATCATTCGATGAAAATCTCGCGATGATAAATAATCATTCACCCGCCCTCGAATAAAGTCTAAATATAACCCTCTCGCTCAATTTATTTGTACAAATAACATATAATCTCGCGCTCAAATTTCCAAGCCAACGCTCTTTCGAAACGGGGAAAGGGAAATCTCTCGAGCGAAGGGAAAATTCCGAGAAATCTTCTAAAACGGGCGGGACGTTATTTGAATAGAATCCGTTCCTGTGTGATCGTCCATAAAATAAAACTGGATAATCTGGAAAGGATCGAGCAGAATCGGCCCGATCCGCAGAAGGAATGCAGAAAACGTGAACGCATCGGCTTCGAATCGGTGGAAGGTCGTTGCATAAAGGCCTGCGTTGGCTCATTCACGCGTGCAACGGTATAACGGATCCCGCGAGAATATTTATGCGATCCGACAATCGGGATCTTACGTAACCGAAAGAGCAGAGAGAGAGAGAGAGAGAGAGAGAACTGGAATAGCGGGAACTGGTCCCAGTGCGATAATTGCCGAGGCTTTAATCGGTCGACGCACGCGTCCTTCGGGCAAAACCTGGCCTCAAAGAGAAACGGATCCTCGGCCTATCGTTATATCTTTATCTTTACACACGTCGAAGGTAACGAAACTATAAAGATCGCAAGAAACGATTCAGAGATAGCATATCGCCCTCTTCGGTTATTGGATTATTAACACGATGTTAATTTCGTTTTGCTAATTGCGAGCAAATGATTTTGCATTTTTCTTTCTTTCTTTCTTTTTTTTTCCTAATCAACGTGTAATTGTACGTTGCATTAAGGTTCGTTGCAATTAAGGAATTTGGAAAGTTTTTTTTTCTTTTACTTCTTAATGGGGGCAATTTATGGGGATTCTAATTTGCAAGTGTCGTTAAGGGGCTTAGTCATTCCTCCTATTTTGAAATCTTTCTATTATTGTTGACTGGAATAATAGAATATTTTACGATCGATCGATATTATATACTTGCGGGGCCCATTGTAAATGGGGCACGTACCATGATAAATGGAAGGACGTAGTAGTAAGAAGAACCATAGAACAATAGAACAATGGAAGAGCCATAAATAGTAATAGAAGGAAATTTTACGAGAAATAATTTTATTATAAAATTCAATGCAAACTTCGTTTCTAAACGGGAACTCTAATATCGTGTAATTAAATTTAAACCTCGTGAAACATTCAATAATAATCTGAACAAATATCTAATGCGAATCATTCTCCTCCTCCCTTGCCCCGTTTAAGATAATCAAAATCTAATTTTCTCTCAATTTTTCTCCATTGATACACCTGTAAAGTACAGCAATAATACATTCCATCACCGATATTATCTCGTTATAGATCAAATTGATAGCCGAACACCTGGCGAAAGACACTTTTGCAACAAGATTATACAAATAATCCTTCGAGCTAAGATAATCTCTGAATGAATATTTATCACGAAGCAAATGAAACGAATCGAAATCGGTCTCCATGTTAAGATTCGATCGGTCACCTGTTCATCTACCTGTAACAATTCTATCGCCGAATTCATTGCGAATAAATGTCGACTCGAATATTCGCGCTCATCCATCCCCATGGAAACACGGGACAAAAGGCAAACGACTTCAAAATTGTCTCCGTTCGACCCAGTTCGACACGCTGTCAACTTTGCTAACTCGTTCATTACGTATTCGAATTGTCGTCATACATTTAATTAATAGGATTAGGATTGCTCGTACGAATTACCGATCAAAAGCTTGGAGTCATTATTGTATATGCCGTAGAATTCGATCGGTTAAGGAAAAGAAATTAGAATTAATGATAAAGGTGAATGATGGAATATTTTCTTAATCAAGAAAATATTCTCCTTTTGTCGCGTCGTTATTTTAAAACTTAAGCAGAAACTTTTTTTCTTTGAGCAAGAAAATGCGAAAATTAACGAGCCCAATCGATATAAATCAATTGGGGAAAAAAGAAATATCGAAGATCTCGAGGCTGAAATTTTTCAAGAGGTTAATCTTTCCTCGAGCCCGATGCCCGGCGAAACAACCATCATTTACTCGGTAAAACGGGGCGGGAGTAAAACCATGGAGGGACGATGACGTGTGGTCACTCGACCCTGACTTTATTTATGTTTCCCCATAGCGTTAAAGGCAGTTACACACGTGCTACGAAGGCCTCGATCGCGACTCCTTTGTCTACGCGTTTCGTTCAACGGCTCGAGCCATAGCCTTGTCGCCATTACACATCCGTATGGAATTGCTACTCCAATAATACGATCGATTCGCCAGCTTTGTTCGACTCGATTTCTCGAACGTTAGCTGGTTCTCTCTGTCAAACGATCCCTACTCTTTTTTACGATCAAAAGATCCTATACGAGGATTTCTTTTTTTTTTTTTTTTAAGATCTCTTAAGAGAAATTAGCACACGTTAATGTATGGACGAGATAATCGTTTGAGAATGGTATTATGATGAATTTTAGTTTAGTTTGAAGTTTAGGAATTAATTGTTCGGGAGAATGATATATTAATACCGTGTTCTTTCCTGTGACAATGCGAACACAATACAATGATGATAATATTATCTTTGTTATACGTTGGTAAAATGGAATGTATAACGCGATAGGAAATAGAAATAGTAAACAACAGGCGCAAGATAATAAGATCTGTTTGTAACTGTATGAAATTTGTATCCTATTCCCAGTTTAAACCCTTTCGTTGATGTACACAAAATATCAAATGGAACGTATCGGAGTTATATACGTGTTTTGTATTATTAAAATGAATGATAAATCAATAAAATTGGAAGGAAAATCGAGTCCAACTCTCTCCCATATAACTCGTAAATGATCCCTTCAAAATTCCAAATTGGAAAAAAATTTTACCACGACACGAGAAAATATGATTCTCACCAAACAAACTTTGAATTCGATTAATAATAATTGGGGATATCCCAGGTAGCTCGTGTCTGTTTGTCATTGAATTGAGGACGGCAAGCTATCGGTTGACATCCAGTCGAACGCACATGCATAATGCGTTCCATTGAACGTAATCAACTAGGAAACGCTTGGGCAAAGCCTTGGAAACCGACCTTGACTCGCCGTAGGAAAGACGGAACGCTTAATGTATGGATGATCTCACACGTGTAAGCGTGACACGAGCGTTTCCAGAAGCCCGTGTCGCTGTGGGAACCGTATGAATATGGATATATCATACACCGAACGAAAGTGCATTCGTCGTCGAAACGAGAAGGACGAGTAAATTTTAAATTATCATCGATAAATAATTTATTACATCCGTTCTCGTGGCGTCATTTCGTTAACGCAATCTGAATAATGCAAGAAAACTTGGAAAAAACAAGGTATGCAGATATATCCCACGAGTTCCTTTTATTTATTTATTTATTTACTTATTTATCGAAATTAGATAATGATATGTGTTATTGGACGCCCGTTAAAATGAGGATCGATATAACCTCTCGTTATATGGTATATCACCAAGAAAAGTTTTCTAACCTAAAAGTAGTAACGCTGTTGAAAATGAAATAGTTGCTGTTTCGCCCGTTTTAATATTTATTGCTATCCTCGTAAATCTTTTGTCCCAATCGTTTTCCTCTCTCCTCCTCGAGTTAAATTCAGAAGACACGTGTCCAGATACGAAGCGCGAATATTGAAGATACATATTTGAGGAAAAAATTATGTGTTAATTTCTTGTGGAAGTGTAAATGTAATTTCGTAAATGATACGTACGAGATGATGATAAATTTCTAATTTCAAAATTATTCGGAATTGTAATGCTCTGGTCGTTTAAAATTAGAATTTTTCGAGGATGAGGTAAATCTTCCTTATATAAAATATTCGTTTAAAATATTCATTTTTGCGGCTGCGAGCATGAGATTTGATTATATATTTGAATATCTCTTATAAATACATAAACATCCGCAATCTAAATATAACCGATGGAGGTCCAAGATGGCCACAACGTTCAATAATAGCCGTGACTCGATGTATCGGACGCGTATTGTTTAAACGAGTTCCCTAATAAACTATTTCCTCTATGACTTTCGTGCTTTCCTCTTACGATACAAGAGGCGACCTCTGTGACAATGGAATGTCTTTTATGATCACCTGACGTCACGGTGTCTTTTGCATTTGTCATCCTGCTGAAAATACCAGCTTACGACCAGCAGCTCCTTTTCCTCCCTGATGGAATTGGTATATTTTTCTCTCACTCTTTTTTTTTTTTTGCGCGCGCGCGTCTCTCCTCTGCTCGTCTCTCGAATTCGAGATAAAGATCATCGCGAAATAATAAACACGTTGTTGCAATTATGAATATAATACGCAACAAATAAATATATATCGGAAAAAAATACCATAGATATAATTCTGATGCAATAGAAACGTGTTGCAGCAGAATGGAAATGATGTAATCATAAATAACGTGGAAAAAACGCGATTAGCCTATTCTATTGATTTTCTGATTATTTCACCTATATTACACCAATATAAAGGTAATAATAATTTGTATCGTGTTTTTCTATCTTAGCCAAGAAAATCTTGGAGTAATTTGTAAACGATAATTATTTTAATTTTGTCGTGCAATTTTCTGTCGAGTCGAAATAGAATCGAGTAGAAATAGAAAAAAAAAAAAAAGAAATAAAAATAAAAACACGAATCATGGAATTTTGCAACAAATATCGAAAAAAAATATGCGCGTTTAAATACGCTAGACTTTAAAAAAAGAAAAAAAAAAACAAGAAAATTAAAACGATTTATACTATATTTACACTATGTAATCTTCAATTAGCAAATTTTTTATCGAAACAGCCTTATCTTCTAACTAATTGAGATATATTCGTTTCTACGTTTAACAAACGTTCCTTTTGATTCCACGGTTAAAAACCATCGACTGCGTCTCCTTGACCGAGACGAGAATAATATTCTCAACGTCATATTAAAAACAAGAAAACGACGCGACAAAAGCTGATTTCGAATAACGAGGACAAAGCTTTCTCTGTTCTCCATCGTTCTACTAGGAAGTCGGTGGAGAGCAAATTTATCTCTGTCGTTTCTCGAAAGTAATAATAAGTCCTCTGAGACGGTGATCACCGCGTTACACACTGCATGGACAAAAGCTTTCGTCTCACCCACGCAAAGAAGGATTTCACCGGTTTTAAAGAGATTAAGAAGGTGAAGGAAGAAAGGGGAGGAGAGGGAGAAGAAGGTGGCGATCTACACGTTCACTTTCTCGTTTGATGAAGCGAACTGTGTCGCCTGAAAACCGGGTCGTCGGAAAGATCGCAGAGAAAGTGAGAGTACACACATCGACGAACCATCCGCCGTGGTGATCGTGATGCAGCTGTTATTTAAATGATACCGCGATCTACCGCGACTCTTGACTCGGGGAGGGCCGGCCAGAGGGCAGCACCTGTTGAACGAATTTTATTAGAAATAGATCGAGCTACTATCTCGATCTCAGTATCGCCGAGAATGGAATGGAAATTCATTTTTCGAGATGTTTGCGGTGAATTAAAAATTTAAGGAACGATGCAAACGGGATAAATTAAATCCTGTTGTTAGAATAAATTTCTGAAATTCGCTCGAATTGATCGTTATTCGGAATAATTGGAATTAATTCGTTCCTATTATTACTGATTAACTAAAGAAGAATGTTATTTAATATCGCGAAACTCGTTTTAATAACAACTTTGCAATTAGGAGAATTTAAAGTTAAACTGTTTTTCTTGGAGAACAACAAATTTATGACAATATATATACTTGAATAATCGAACAGCACGTTTGAAAATAAAGTAAAAGCCGTGTATCGAGAATATTAAGAGAAATCTAAAGCCAAAAAGAGACGGAAAGGTGAATCAAATTAATTTCTCCTTATGGAAAAATTAGAGGATCTTGATACGAATCTTTATAACCGATACTATTTCACGCACAATTTTCTAAGATTAAAAATTCCTCGCTCCATTTCTTCTTCCCGCAAATCCCATAATATCATAAACAAACAGCAATTTCGAAATGTTCCGAATGAATTACGAAAGTTTTACATGCGGCTGGAGTATATGTACATATATCACTGGCGAAAGCGAGCAAGCTGGCAATCAGCAACGAATTTCAATATCATTCCATAAGCTTTCACACATACGAACAGAAAAATATATTACATATATATGTATATACGTATAAAACTTTCGATTTAACCAGTCGTGGTCCTTTCTGCAAGGAGAAAGAGACTGCTCCGTTTCTATCGCGTAACTCGTGACCTATTCACCCACTTCGAGTTTAGCTTATTCCCCATTGTTCGCGGGCAGACAATGAGCCCAAAGGAATTCTTCTTCGAAACATCTCCCTCGACGTATTACTTTCGACGGGGAGAAACAAGGTCGAGACGACCGTTTTTCCCCGGGTTACAGCCGCGTGTGCATCAAATCTCATTCCTGTACGCGAATTATGGAGGTGTAGGCGTGGGCTTACGAAGCTGTAGAAAGTGAATTGAACTTGTTCTGGCAAAGTGACAACTGTGTCTCACCCACTTTTTTACCGTGGCTCCCGTGAGTCTTGGGGATTTAAGTACGTAATTAAATTGTGAAAAGAATTAGATCTCTCGTGATTTTTTTTTTTTCTTTAATTGGAGTTTTGCCATTTTTGTATGTACGAAAGTAGGGATGAGTGAATGAAAATTTAATAAAAGGCTCGCTCGTGATTTCCTTTGAAATTTCTTTCTAATAATTATTAGAAAGATAACGATCCTTATTTAAGTTAGGTTAAGCAGATACTCATGGTATTTTTTTTTAATTCAATCCATTTGCGTTTAAGAGGGGAAAGAAATTAATAATCAAAAAATTAAATTTTAACTTTAAGTGTCTTAATTAAAATGTTGTTCTTGATGTGATGGTTTAAAAAAATAATATTTCCTTGATCATTTATGTAATTCTTTCTTACGTAATGAACAAACTTTATTTATTGGAATAACATTTTAATTAGTACAAAATTGAACTCACTTACCTGAACTCCTATTGTTTCCAACTGAAAATCATAGTGCAACTTGAGTTGTACGAACTTTTGATCCCGATGAAATTTCACTGTAACATAAAAAAAAATTGTACGAACGTTAAACATTTATACAGATCCTTGTTTAAAAATTTCGTATCATCAATTTACTTTTAAAGTAAAATTTAAAAAAAAGGAAAAACTTGATCTTAAATCTATTTGTGAGAAAATCGCAAGAAAGAGCAAAATTTTTGTAATAAATATCAATCAAAAATTGCAATTTATGTATAAGATGATATATAGATGAAGTTTGTTCGATAAATGCTAGATAGAATCACATAGGAGAAGTAACAAGTCCCTTGCTATAAATACATTTCGCGTGAGACGTAGAAGCCAGGTGACCTTTAACCTCGAAAGGCAGACGGCCTGAAAGCAGAGTTCTATAGAATCCGAGAGACAGTTCGGTGGCATATATTTCGGGGTCGTGACCCACTTAATCTAGCAAAGTGTGCTACCTGTGTCCCTATTCGATCCCTTTCGAAGGTCACAAATCATCGGAATAATATACAGAAGAGCAATTCGAACAACGTCTAAATAAAATATAAATCCAGTATTTCACGAAAATACTTAAACTTTCTAAAATAATGTTAATAATTTTAAGAAGATGAAACGAATCCTCAAAGTTTCAGTGTGCTCGGCAGAGGAAAATTTTAAATTAGAAAGATTGCAGGATTTAAGGAAAATTATAAGAAAAATTTCTAGGAATTCTCAAGAAACTTTTCATGGATGAAAGTATTATCTCTCTACATTTATAATTTATTGTGCCCCATTTAACGTAAATCAGATTGGATGAATTTCCCTCTGAGATTTGTTCAAATAGTTTCGTGGGCATAGATCCGTCGCAATCTGTGTACCACAAACCCACGTCGACCTACTCGATCGACTGACCCGATTATATTTTCTGCTATTGGAGCACACTACCAATTTGGTAAGTAAGCTATTCATCGTTTTCACTCTTTCCATTTGGAATTTGATCAAGGTACAATCGTGATTTGGTGAATAGCCGACGGTGAAGATGTAAAAGGTGAACCTACTTTGATAGATTTGGATGTTAGAAAGTTTGAGAGGAAAGAATTGTTTAAGGTTCCGCCTGGAATACAGATTTTTCTATTCTCCTTTTTCTTTTTTCAACGAAACGGATTTAACTTTATACGCAATTCACATTAACACGAATATTCAAGAAATTCTAAATCTTTAAAATTATGAGCGAATTATATTTCGTATAAAATCATCGATTATTTTATCTAGTAAAAAAGAAAAAAAATAGAAGGATATGGATAAAATAAAAAAAGACAAATAAATTGGATCATTCTCGATATTATATGTGGAATCGTATAATAATAGAAGAACGTTATTAAATACGATAATTAAGAACATCTGTCGCGATGGCGGGTCGAAATTTTACGTTGTTCACGGTTGTAAAAATGTCAGTTTCTGAGAAAGGAAGGAAGTGAGGCCGTATCGATCGACCGGTCTTTATGAACGTCTTACGAACACGGCCAAGAGACACGAGGGCGTCGTCTTCCGGTTTTGCGAGGCCATTTTCCGAGCGTGGCCCTCGCGTGCTTCCTCGTGCCTCGTGCCTTTATGCGTTTACGATTATTGACACGGTACCTAAATTGCCCGTCATAATTGTGTCTAGCTGAAAGTATATTTATCTTTATGACCGTTCCCTCGAGTTATTCATTTCTGAAATTAGATTTATGTAGTTTAAACTTGCTTAATCTTTGTGAAACTGAAGAATGAATTGTGAACTCCATATTTTACGTTTCAACAATAAATAACCAGTTTAAATGTCTATCAAAAAACTGAATCACAAGCCAAGAACTCAAACTATATGCTTCCGTGAAATTAAATAAACTTAATCACGAATAACACGGGTCGCAGGCCCCTGCCCCCCCCATCATTTCCATCTACACGTGAGAACAAAGTGAGAAAAACAAAAGGTAAAACTGCCCTTCAAAAGAATCGAATAACGACGTCGAAAGCTCGAACGAAAAACGAAGGGACAAAGGAAACTTCTTCATTCACTGCCTCTTCGTTTTCCTTACCATTTAGCGATTGCTTCAAACGTTTATATCTTCAAACATTCCAGGTATAATACAACGGGCATTCTTCACGACATTGTACACTAATCGTTCTCAATGTCATCCATCCCATCCGAGTGGAAGGGAAATTTCGATCGTCGAATATCCCATCCATCCATTGACCGACAAAAATTCACGAAGCCGTGCGAGCGAGGACGAAGGGACAACAAGGAGGATCGCCTTTGTTCGCCTTTACCGACCCAGAAACCCGATTCTTTCTTCTTTTTCCTTTTCTCTCTCTTTCTCCCTTTTCTCTCCTCTCCTCTCCGCCGATCGTGTATACATACGCGCACGAGCCAGTTTTCGCAGAGGCCTCGTTAGTGAAAGTTACCACCTCCAGTGGGGGAGAAAGTGAAAGCCATTTCCGGGATAAACGCCGACCGATGAAATTATATCAACGAGGCGGACTGATATTAATGGCCATCCGATTACACGCGATACTTGTCCATCCGTGTCTGATATTCACTAGAAACACAGATGATAAGGATATTAGAATAGTGTGTATTATCGTCTCCTTAAATGATGTTACGTAAGGTAGCGTACGACGATCAAGATTAGGGAAAATGGATTATTTTAAATAGGGAAGGAATTGTGCAAATTCTATTTTAATTGAAGAAAAATCTTTTCTACTCGTATCTATTCTTTTTTTGAATTAATAGGTTATGTCTATCTGCGAATAATTTTTACGAAACATTCTTGTATCGAGATTTCGTAGGCGATTGTACACACCATATCATAAAGAATTATTCCCAGAGGGCGGATTAATATTAATAGCTATTTGATTGCGCGAATATCAACGCTTGTCCACCTTCGTTGTCCACGTATACCACGATTAGCATTTTTCCAAACAATCTCCTTCCTTTCTTTTTTTTCAATCGAATGAAGCATGTAGATGCCCACATAAATGTTCTATTTCAAAAAAACGCACCGCGAGAAAATAAATCTTCCTGGTTGCCGATGAAGCAATTACGATAGAAAGTGTGACAATGCATGCTGCACACCGCGAGCCTGTTCAACGACTGTTGTTGCATCATTGAAACGAATTTACGTAACGGCGGGAGAAGAAAGGATTAGACGTCGAAAGGGCAGACGGATATTTCAATTATATCTTTTTATCTACGCAAAAATAAACGTTAAACGTATTTTTGAAATCGAATTCGATATATTCAATGACTCGAATTTCGATACTTCTATCATCGAGCACACTTTCGGTTCGAAATTTAGGTTAAAAGCCGAAATTTAAAATTCTCTCATAGAGATGTGAAGATACGAAGGGAAGAATTGCGATCGATTGCGAAATCGAGGGAACGAGTAAAAAAAGTGAGAAGGAAAAGGCGTTCCATTTCTTTCTTTCTTTCCCCTTTTCCGTACATATATCGCCATATTTATCGAAAAGCGAACACACGAAGAGAAGCACGGCGCGTGGTACTCGAAAAAGGGAAAGGGGACTCGGAAAGTGGAACACGGCCAATGGCCCGATGACCCCCTGACACACATTTCACGGCTCGTCTCAACGAAAGTGAAAAGGATCGACCGATTTACGATCGTCAGATTTACGGCACACATATTTGAAGAATTGTATTTCAACCAAATACGTGTCGTCTTCTTTAAACGAGGATCGTAAAAATATAGATATATATACGTATCGAAATATACGATTATTGCGCGACGAAAATTATATTCGTTCCTGATCGATATACTTACTCGATGGCGTTTACGAGCCGACTGTACAAATCGTCTCTATAAATTAGTTGTTCGCCACGCGTGTTATGTTTATATACACGTAATTCCGTGTGACACTGGGAAGTGTCTTATACGTTCGTACGTAAGTAAAAATAAATAAATACGTATAATCGATTCGCTTCGATATAATACTACCGTAAATTCTGAACGAAAGTATTTTTATATTATTTACAATGTATATTATTTTAAAAATAATTTTATTGTTGTAATTTTATTGTTGTAAAAATAAAAAAAATAAAGATGATTGTTTAGATAAATTTGACATTGTTAATGTTAACCTAAGCTAACACACCAATCTCTGATCAGATACGTACAATAAAATACTTTTCACAAGGATACAAGCGGTATTTAAATTCTGTAATATCGATCGAGAAGCGTCCCTTGAATACGAAAGAATTGTAATAATCGTAAATATATGCGTTGATGCATGTTATCGATGGAGCAAGAGATTTTCATGAGGGAAAGGATGAGAGAAAGGAAAAAATTTTGGACAAATTTTACGGAAGAAACGAACAAAACTTCTCTCTAACGGAGTAAAATTGAAATGCAAATCGTTCACAGCGTGAATCGATTCGAGATTTGGGTAAAATCTAAAACCGCAAAAGGGTCTGTGTTCCATGCGGTGAAAACTCGGTTTCGAGATGTTGCCCTTGATGCCTTATGACTTTCGTAAACATCTCTAGAAAGTGTCGCTTTCTCTAGAATAAAGATGATCCTTGACGAATCATCGGAACTACTTTGGTCGACCCTCGCCTTGACCAAGGATGTTCAAATAACAAGGCGATCGTTATAAAACTGGTTAAAGGTGAAGCGAAAAAGGAAAATCTCGTTCATCTTTAAAAGCAATCGATTTATACTTTTTTTTTTTTTTGCAAAAATAACGATTTTGATTATTTCTCCGAACAAAGACTCGAAAGTTTTCGAATATAATTTGAATACTTTTTTATTTTATCCTTCAAACGTGTAGAACGTTCGTTATTTTATCAGTTTATAATTGTTCCCTAGCATTTTTTATAACGAAACAATGAATAAATTATACAATAAATTAAACATTTTCCACGAAAAAAAGCAATGATTCGTGTTAAACGAATAAATAAAAGCTCAAGTTTGTATTTGTAATTTTTTAAAAAAATTAATCGATCATCCAGTGACTGGATCTATTTCACGTCGTATCAGCCAGTTTATCAAAAAATATTTATCATAGCGAAATCGTAAAGCGAAACCTAAAAGAACAATCTCAGTATTGATGACAGTCCTTGGTCAACAAAAGAACGGTCACGTTATTGAGCTTGGATTAGCCCTATCCCTGCTTATCGTCTCGATATCCTTGGCTCTGTTTTTAGCCTCAAATCGCGGGCATAGGTGCACTTTGGCCTCTGTTTTACACACACACACACATGCTCACATATTAAATCCGGTATATATTAACCACTTGAGTAAACGAGCACGTAACTTCGTTGTTCTAACAATAACCGCAGCGAGGCGCACACGGAAATCGAATCCGGCTTTGGTAACTGGAATGGCACACAACGCACAATTTTTCGCCCACCATCTCGATATTATTTCGAAAGATTGCGAGAACGATTGATTCCTGTTGCAAGAGAAACATGTGAAAAAACGATATTCCTATTTCCTATTTCATTTTAATTATCGAGATGTAGCGTAGTTTCGAAAAAGTCGATCGAATTAGCAAATTAGATTCACGTGACGGTTTATGAATATGTAAAGAGCGATGAATCATGTGATATTTTTAGTACGGTACAATGTCACTTGGAAAGAAAATGAAACCAATTGTTAAAACTTTTCTTAAGTTATCTTTAATCTCAAGGAAAGGTTAAACTCGCCGCTAACTAAATGTTCAATTTCAAAAGAGGAACCCAGCTCGCTTCTCAAAGCGTTTTAAAAAAAAACAAAAGATCGTCCAATCTGTAATTTTTCAATTTCTCGTCCATCGTCGCGTAACGAAAGAATATGTGGAATAAGTATAAAACGGCGAATGGTATAACAAGTGGCTAGATTTTCAGGGAACGATCAAGTTTCCTTGAAGTCACGCTTAATAATAGACATTTTCGATAGTCGTATATGCCATTGGTGTGTATACCAGCCGAATGACGACTGTTCGTTCATTCAGGAAGCCAACTATTTCCGATGCCCAAACGTGTTTCCCCGATACGACACAGATACGAAATTCTGGCTGTGGCGTGGTAACCACCGGTTATTAATACCGACTAAATAACAGGTTGACCTTCGACGGATACGTCTCGATGTATTTTAGCGCCAGGACGGGAAACGGCGCGCGTCGGGAGACACGGCGAGACGCAAACACCATGAAGAACAGGCAGGATTCACGTACCATTGAACGTGGTCCAAAAATCCTTCGTTAAACGATCGAGTAACGCGTCTGCATTCGCTTTGTCATTGTCGTCGTTGCAAAGTGACGGCAGTTAAAACCGACAATGTGACACGAGAAAGAGAGAAAGAGAGAGAGAGCATCGAACATTTTACGAGGCATTGTTGGAAAGATCGCGCCGCAAAGGCGCGTTAAGAACGTTTTAGGGCCACGATTTTTATTCACGGATCAGGTAAATTACTTTTTCTTTACGATGAGTCCGTATAAATCTTCTAATTTCGATTTCGAAACGAAATGATACCGATCGGATACATCTCGAATGATGTTCGAATGTTAAAAGAAACGTGATACGATTTCACGAGGTATCGGTATATTTTTACAACGTTTTCGAAATTTCATAACGCGCCATCGCCTTTTCGAAATGATTCAGAGCGTCTAAAGAAAGAGTCGAACGATTCTGAAAACTTTGGAATAAATTCGACGTAACAAAGAGGAGACGGTTCAAGGTTTCCCTTTGGCGTGTCTAAAGAAAAAAAAAAAAGAAAAAAAAAATGTATATTTTTGCCACGGCGTGTTTCTTTTAGAGAAGAATACAGGCAAAGAAATAATACGGAGCAACGGAGGTCGCAAATCATACCGGGTTACCCTTCGACCCCTGAAATCCATTACGAGATTTCAGGGACGAATGTTTGAGAGTGTTCAACACCATAACGGTTCAGGAGGGAGCAATAAATTACCGACAGTCAAAAGGACCCGATGTTTTCCCAATTTCAGGTGTAGTCGATTATGAGAGGAAAGTCAGGATTGTAAACGTTCCTCAAAGCTTTACAATTCTTTGAAAAATTATACCCCGTAACAATGGGCACTAACAACCGTACATTACGAATCGTCTAATCTAGCTGGTAATTTCAATTAAATCTTAATTAGCCTAACTAAACTATTATTCATTAAATTTTCATACTTTGCGCTCAAGTTGAAACGACAATTAATTACATTAAAAATACTCTAGCGATGGTCCCGTGATATTACAAATGCAAATCAAGAAATACAATTCTATTTTTATACGAGACACAGTCTCTTCTTTGTACCCTACTTCGCAGTTCGCCACTTTAGAATCATCACATGATCAACGAAGTATACCCTGAACAACTTTAAAACGATCCTAAAATCGATCGACACGTATACGCTTTGAAATTCAAAAACAAACTATGTGTTTCCCTGCCACCACGAGCCAATAAAATCGATGATATACCTTTTCTACGTTCTATCTGCTTTATTTTCTACCGTGTAGCTCTCGACGAAGGTCGAAGTCGCGTCCGCCATTCAACAACCGATCTCCTCATCCTCTTCCAGTCTTCCGGCTTCCATCTCTCTATCTCGTTCCGCGTATAACTCCCCCTCTTCCCGCGATTCGCAGTTCGTGGAGCGTGCTTGGAACAACAATCGAATGCGGAAAAATTCTTGACAAGGCCGCGGGTGTCAAGGACATCTAGCGCACACATAGCCGTCCCACCTGACTTACAACACGTTACAATGGACCACAATGCTGCAGATCGTTCTTCTTCTTTTTTTTTCCTCGGTCAAAACCAAGAGTCTCTCGTCGTTAATGAACGATTGAACGTTCTTACAATCCTCGTCTACAGTGTGTTACCGCTATTATTCCTTATCTTTCCTTTGTTACTTGACGAAGGTTGTCCATGCGCTGTTCGTAATGATCGAAAACGGAATTTCCTGCGATAATCGGAATAAAACTCGCGAAAAGAGGAGTAAACACGATATTCGATACTTATCGATGTAATGATACACCGGCTGGAAAATTACCTGATTATCCTTGATATTCTGATTTTAACACATGCTATATTATTTACGATGTCGAAATTATTCTACTTCTTAATTAACTGTATTTAACTGTAATTAAAATGATAAATAGAAATTGTTGGATTCCTTCCCGTGCTTTGTTCGAAATATAGAAATTGATTTCCAAACGAATTTAACAATGTAATAACATCTGTGATCTGGCTGTGATCATCAAAAAAAAAATATCGATTACTCAGTGTTAATTTTTTTAAAAATAAATTCGAATAAATGTAATATTTGTTCTCATTCATTGGATTTAAATTCCAAATCATAGATGGTAAGATTAAACAGTCACGTAACTATTATTTCGCTCTACAAATTGAAGATTAATTCGGTAATACCATTTAAATCGAGGATCAAGTCGAGCTGAAGAGCGAAGAAGCTAAGGTTGTACGAAATTTAGAAGCAAAGCGGAGATCGAAATAATTACTCTGAATTTCAATGATAAGCCACGAGAAACGTATACGCTGATTATTTACTTACTTGATTTTCGCGAAGCTTTTTTTTTTTTCCATTACGTGATTTTCCATCGTGAATCTTCAGTTCTGCGGTCGTGCCCTTGACGTATTTCTCGATACAGCGTATACATAAACATATATTGACGTGCACACAACTAAGCACAGGTCACGAGGACGTGACGTCTTGATGGAGCATAAATGCATGGCCGGTTATGCACGTACGTCAACAAAAGTCGCTCATAACGCGACGTAGAAGGTGCTCCAAAATCCAGCTGCCTCGATGAATCACCTACAAGCATACAATGGTTAGTCTATATCTTGGACACAAAGGTCATAAATGAATTGCTTTGGCAACTATAGAATAGTCACGGTAAGATATAAATAGACGGGATAGACGGAGGAGTTGTGTTGAAGGACGTAGGGATACAATTTTGTCATTTACGTGAATAAGTATGAATAAAAGAATGGAAAAACAGATGATATAATCATGATGTAATCTGATTTCCACGTTCAATTATTCAAATTAGAAAAAAGATATTTCTTATTAGTAAATTATAAATTATAAAACAAAATCGAAAATTTTGTAATTGATCAATATAATTCAAGTTTTTTATTAACAGCGCGAAAGATAAAGTTTTATCATAAAATTTGATCGTGCAAATTATTTCATCAGATGTTCTAAAGGAAAAATTATATTTATAAAAAACGATTATGTTAAATTCGAAAATTTAAAATTGTTATCAACACGATAACAAGTTCGCTAACAAATTCCATTTTAGAATTTATTATAACTAGAACTAATATTTATTTCATGTGTTGATCATTAAAATCATAATAATCGTGAAACAAAATTTTAAAGTCTAAAAAAAACTACTAATCGTGTTAATGACTTGTTCATTAATTCATTAATTCATTCCACGATATATAATAACAAAAACTTGCGTGTAATTCATTAAATGAAAGAACGTATCTGAGGAAACGTACACGTGCAAATGTTTCACGTGTATAGAAATACAGAGGCACAGACCAAGCCTCGGGATTTCGGGTCGATAACCGTGACGTCAGTGAATTATAAGAGAGAGGGTAAGGGAGAGGAAACGGAGCACGTTGATAGAGAGATAAGAGAGAGGAGAAAAATAGAAAAGTTGTTTATAGAAAACAAGAAAGAGAGAGGGAGGGGAGAGAGAGAGAGAGAGAGAGAAGAAGAGATAGAAGAGAGGAAAAGAAAAAAAAGACGGAACATTGTCAGTGAAAAAGGAAAAGAGAAGAAAGATCGCACTTAAAAGGAGAGAAAAAATAGAAAGAAAGAAAGAGAGAGATGAAAAGGCGGATGAAGTTCAAGGTTACCGCGCTTGAATGCACGTCCCACGCAGAAAATAGGAAAAGAGGGCGAATATATTTTCCAGCTTCGAGGTGAAACATGAAACGCTGGCCGGATGGTGGGCGAATCAAATGATTTCCGGAAAGGAAATTTGCGGACAAACTTTATGTTCTATGAGACGATTTCCTGATCAATCACTAGCTATTTTAATCGAAACCCATTTCCAAAGTCCATATTTTCCAGTCGATGAACCATATTTTGATTAAGAACAAAATGATTTGAAGTTTTTTAGCAAATCTAATTATCAAATCTACGATATAATTAAATCATGAATGAATCGATATATATATATATATATTTCGTTTATCTTATTAAGATTTATTAATGATTATTAATACATTATTATTATTAATATATCATATTATCTATTTCCTTTCGTCTCCTACGTATGGGAAACGAAAACCATATAATGAAAAATTTTGCAATTTTTATTTGTCATCCAAATGATTAGCACTAATTATTATTACGTGTGGATAATGATATAATGCATATACTTGCAATGAGACATGAGCTGCCCGGTAAAATTTTCAAAGTGATAAACAAGGATATTTTCTCGCTTTTTTCCAAGAATCGTGTATTCGATGGGCGTTTCGTAATGAGACATCCAGGTGATTACATTATTACGAGGCGATAATCCTTGTGACTAAGTACAATGATGATGCGAGTAAAATTCGTAGAGTATTGTATCTTCTTATATATAATAATGTATCAACATTGTGCAAAATTACGATTGCAAAAATCGTAATTATGAAATACACTCGCCAAGAAATCTGCAAAAAAATAAAAATTATTAATTGCAAATTTTAAATTCACGAAGAAACACAATTATAAATAATATAGGTTTTTATTTATTTAAAAATTAAATCTAATTGAAATCGACTAATGAGTTCATGTCTAATGTTTCTTATCGATCCTTTTATCAGTCATAACGACGTATCGCGTTAGATGATTTTACCAGTTAACGAAACTGAAATTGTATATATAATGCATAGGAATACGTTGTTCAAGGTAATCAGCATGAAACGGTCTCCAGCTACTACGTATTATTGTTCTTTCATAGATATGATACAATTGCATGAATTGCAATCAATAGCGGGACCATATTTAAAAGTTTCTATCTTAGAATTTAAATCGGTTAATAATTTCATTCTCATTAGTTTCATAATTACGAAACGAAGATAATTGAAATACA
Organism: Apis cerana; assembly: GCF_029169275.1. NCBI lineage: Eukaryota > Metazoa > Arthropoda > Insecta > Hymenoptera > Apidae > Apis > Apis cerana. The sequence goes on along the minus strand of NC_083862.1, from coordinate 9,715,913 downwards.
GAGGATAAATAGATTAAAACACTTATTCAAAAACGTTGAATTATATATGAAGGAAAAATGTTAAGGAAAAAATGAATAAATAAATCTCTAGAACAAAAAGGAAAGAATAAAAAGAGAGGACATATGAAATTTTTATATTTGAATATTTCATGGAATTGTTGTGAACGAAAAAATATTTCAGTTTACTCTACATAATTAAAAATTAATATATTAATAGCATTAATCATGGAACGATATGCAAAATCTTTTAAACATTGCGGGAAATGAAGGAAACCGCATGTCCACTTAGAAAAGTAATTCTGAGAAGAGGAATTAGGCTAGATTCTTGTCCCATTGGCCTAGCAAACTCCAACTAGATCTCGAGTTTGTTGTCTCGGCTCTCCACTGTACTCAGACCGTAATCGTATTTGGGTTAGCATGTCCGGACGTGGCCCGGACGTGGCAACCTTGAACTTGCCGCCCCGAATGGCCCAATATCAACTCCCAAACCCCTTTTCCATCGTGAGAAAAGGATGGATACCGGTAATACGTTCCAGGAAGGGAAGAAAATAATCGGAAATCTAAGGACGTAACGAAGAATTTACTACTTTTAGGCCGTGCTACACGGTTTTCCCGATCTTGCATCTTGTAACTCGTTCAAAAATTGAATTTCGAGAAAAGTTCTATATTCTAAAACGATTGAAGGAATATAGATTTAAATATTTTGTGAGCATAAATATACATGATATAATAGGAAATGATTTATGATAAAACGTTATAGTAATTGATATATATATAGAATACAATTTTCATTTTTAATTCTATGCATAAAGAAAATATTGATAGATTTTTTAATTCACTAATGAAAAATATTATAATTTAATGAAAATAAGTAAATTTGTAACAATTGTTAAATTGAAAATTGGTCACAATCTAATGAGAAAGAATAGATGTATCACCTGTTGAAATTAGATAAAAATTTATACATTTTTTTTTTTAGTATTGAAAAAGTTTATGTAGCATTCATAAAATTTTCAAGTTAATAATTCAAATTAATAATTAATAAAATTTAATTTTCACACAAAAATTTGCAACAATGTAAAATAATAAGATATAAAAATTATATAGAATGATAATATTATATTAAAATAAATACAATTTATCAGATATGATTAATAATATTAATAATCAATTAGAATGTAAAAATTTGATATAAACTAAATATTTTAATAACTAAAGTAAATAAGAATAATATAAGTAATAAGCAATTATAAGTTATTCAGTCATTTCAAATAAATATTTGCAAAATTATTTTTCGTATTCAACAATAAATTTAAAAGATTTTCATAATTTATACGCAAATTAAATATTCTATTCTAATTGATTTTTTTTTTATCTTTAAAATATAAAGTTTTTCTCTTAAATATTTCAAACTAAATTCATTTATATAAAAATAATGTTTACTAACATCTTTACTAACATTGTATGTTTTCATAGCATATTAGGTGGATCTACCTATAGAGATCAACTTTTTCTGAACCTTGAGGCGAACAAGATAGTCATGGACGACCTCGAGCAAGTGTTGGCTCCCGGCTACGTATAACGGATTGCCCGTGACCGGGGAGGACCTTGGCCATGGATATACGTCGGATGTCGTGATTCGAATTCGTCCAGCCAGAAAAAAACGATCGTGTAACGAAATTTGGAGAAGAAGAGGAATTGATAAAAATAAGAAGGAATTGATAAATTTGGAGAGGAAGAGGAATTGATAAAAATAAGGAAGAAGAGGAGGAATTGATAAATTTGATAAATACGAGTTACAATTACACTATATCGAACGAACGAATTCTTGTATTGAACTTGTACCACAACTCGAATAGTGTTTGCGCCCCATCTATTCCTCGAAGAGAGAGATTAAAGGAGAAACGTATACGTTTGTTCGCATACAGGAAAGGATCGGATATTTACGCGCGTTCATCAGAGGAATTGATAAATTTGGGGAGAAAGAGGAATTGATAAAAATAAAGAAGAGGAGGAACTGATAAATTTGGGGAGGAAGAGGAATTGATAAAAATAAGGAGAAGGAGGAATTGATAAATCGTGACGTGCGCATTTAATCCTTTCATGATTTCCTTTCGCTACAAATTAAAAAAAAAGCAAAAATCGAAAATATTTAAATTTATTCAATAAAATTATATTTAATAATAATTTAAATTAATAATTCAAATTATTGAATTTATTTTCTTTTTGCAACATATTTTAATTTAAAAAAGTAATAAAATGTAAATAAATAAAATTAAAATTTTATAATTAAAATCAGATTTTATCTCAAATAAATTTCAATGAAACTTCTATGAAAAAAAAAAATAAAAAATAATATTTCATTTCTTATGGACAAGAAATTTACACAAGTTCATTAAAGGAATATGTTGCAAAATATAAATATCCATTTAAATTTTAACAAAAAAGAGATCATAGTATCTTTAAAACTAAAACCTAATATCTTTAATTTTTACCTAGAATTAGAAGTAGATTTCTTCGCGAAAAAACTTATAAAAATTTAATACTTCGTTGTTTTATATTATAGATTAAAGAAAATCTTTCTATAGATATTTCTATTAGAAATCTTAAATAAAAATATTTAGATCTTTTCCTGATTGTTTCTTTCAATATAATATTCTTTTTTTTAATACAAAATGACATTTAGTTTTTCTTTTTCTGAAACCAAAAAAACAGTAAATCAATTATAAATAATTATTATTCAAATTAAATATATAATAGAAAAAAAATAATAAGAAATTAGAAAATACATTTGTATATATTTGTTTACATTTATATTCATTTATTTTTATGTCTTATAATTACAATTCTTTTGTATTAATCAATAATCAATAACTCAATCCTATCTATTACTTTAAATTCATGTTATAATACATACAAAAAAGTTTTAATGGGGTAGGCGTTAATAGTTCAGCTTACCCTGAAACAATCGTCGACGACCTTGCATCAGTCTCAACCGGCAACTTACGACTAGCGATGGAACCGAAATTCTCATAATCTAATATCAAATCGAAACAAATTGAATATATAATGTGTTAAAAAAATACAAACAAATGCAATACAATTCAAATTTCAAGATGGCCACTCTCAACGTTTAACGTTAATTTTCCACATATTTTTCCTATTATTACGTATTCCATTTCTTTCTGCATATTATAGTATATAGATATATCATTGTATAAAAAATGTATCACTATCTAATATGTTAATTAAAAATAATATGAAAATAAATATCCGGTACTTACTATGTTCTTTTAATAATTTCATTCATAGAAGATTTCAATATCATGTAGGATGTAAATTATTCAATGCAGATGCATGATTTTTTTAAATCGTCAAAATTTAAATTAGTAACATCCTAAAAGCATCTAATGATGTACATAGATCTTTAATAATACAGTCTAAAAATTACATTTCAGTTCGTGCCCATCGCTACTTATAACGGTTTGCCCGTGACCAGAGAAGACCTTGGCAATGACTTGCGCGACACGCTGCGACGCACGACAAGCCGGCTCATGGTGCGCATGCGTCAATTGCGCACGCATCTCGCTCGATGCATTTGGAGGTCGCATATCCCGTGCACACCGACTACAGCAACCTTGACCTTATACCTCGGCCCGCTAGCCAACGAGGTCCATCCCCTCTTGTACGGTTGAAGGTCATCAGCATAGTGGCTAGGAAACCGAGACGAAAAGAGGGAGACAAGCTGATGGTAACGGCTGCGGAGAGTAAAAGAGGACCTAGCAAAATCCAGTCGCTCAATCTCTCTCGAGGACGCGTTAACGATTCTCAATTACCGCGCGTCAGCCCTTGTCTCGTTGCATCTACCCCCACTACTTCCATAACTTGATTATCTTTTTTTATATTTCGATCTAATTTTTCGCATTTACTTATTTCACTTTGATTCATATATTCAATATTTTTATTATTAACACTATATTTTGTTTTCATTCAATATTATTTATTTCATTTTTATTTTTTAGTTTTGTGATTTAAGGTTATATTCGAAAATAACGAAAATAAAATAAAGATTACAAGAAAATTTTAATATACTTTTCAAAAAAATGAATATGTAAATGTTACGGCATATATAATGGAAAGTTTAAGATTTTTTATCCATTGGACACAATTAAATTTTAACTATTTTGTTTATATTATATACTTATATATAAATGATATAAATAATTATTCAAGATTTGATATGTATGATAAGTAACTAAAATATTCATTAGTTAATTTTGAATGTTTATTTATATTTAATTAATAAAATAATTTTTTCAAAAAAATTCTTTTTTTAATAAATTCTTTGTTTTAAAGGTTAAGATAACACATATTTTAATAATAAGATAAAAATAAAATAAAATTTTTTAAGATAACTATGATAATTTATCAATTTTAATATAAATAAAATCAGAGAAACATTTTTTTAATTTAAAATAAAAAATAGAAATTATATATCTATCTTATTTTATAAATTATTCAAGTAACAATAAATAATCAATTGAAAAGATTAAAAAGAAAAGAATAATTTAATAAATAAATTAATAATTGTGCAATTTATAAAAAAAAAATTCAATGTGCTCGTAAAGAGATTACAAAATCTTAATACTTATATCTAATGTTACACACTGTGGAAATGAAATGCTTGTCTCGCAAATGATTCTCGTACAGATTAGAGACGGTGGAAAGTCGAGGTCGCCCTTGACGTAAGCGCCAACCGCGTAAAGAACACAGATACCGATGGCCTTTCATAAAATAAAAGAGTCTAAGTCAGGAAACTTGACCGAGTAACATACATCAATTATTTATTGTTTATATTTTTGAAACAAAAAACATTATAAAACAAAATTTATAAAAAAACAAAATTATTTTATCAATATTTAAAATTGTTGAAATCATATATTGTTATTGATTATTATAACATATTAAACTTCTATATTATTAAAAAAATGTTTTAACAAGCATGTTTTTCATTTGTTATGTAGTCTATTTCTCAATTGTATTTCTGGTGCAATTTCTCATAATTTTAACTCAAGTTAAAAGCCATCAGATCAGTTCAAGGCTTCGGAATTTACCAAATTCAACCTTCATATCTCATAAATAATTTTCAAAAAACTCAATAAAAAAAATCGATAATATACATATTTAAATATATATAATTAAATTATTTTTTTATAATATAAATTAATAATTTTACTAGATTTGTACATGATATTTTACATCTTTAATAAATTAGAATAAAAATATTATTTGCATAACATTAATCAAAGCGAAATATATACATAAAAATATACTTATTTGTTATGTATAAAAATATTAAAAATATGAAAATCAGCAGCATTGGCGTCAATATATTGAAAAGATTTTGAATATCATTACAGCATCTACAAATGTTTGACGCCAAATACAAACTTGATTTGCGGCTAAATTGAAATGAGTGAATATTATCATATCTCGAGATCATCCTTTAAAATAAAATTAATAATTTTTTCTTCGGAATAACAACAAAAATAAGCAAAAATTAATAAACATAATATAACATTGTGAATTTTAAATATCTTTTTTAATGAAAATAATAAAATCATTAACTGTAGAAGAAACGTTAAAAAGCTTTTACATAAATTCAAAAAAAAATATATAATCGAAACTAATTAACTTTCAATATATTTATTTTTTTGTACCAAAGATATTGTATTTCATCGTATTACGAAATTTACATATCAGTAAACTTGGTCTTGACATCAACCATTGCAATAGATTATCTTTATATTAATTATATCATAATTGGTATTTTCTGCCAATTAAAACAAATGCTTAGATAATAAAAAATTTTTGAATAACGAGTTACAAAAAATAAAAAAAAAATAAGAACATGATAGAAAATTCGTAATTGTAAATCATATCATATAAATGTAGAAATATATTTGTAAAAATATACCAATGATGAAGCCGATGAGAACGATGATGAGATTTTTGGCAGCGAACCAAAAAAAGTTTTATCGACTACTTTCATTGCAACGACGATGTAAAACGATCTTTCTAAATGCCATCGGCCTTGTCCTTGACATCGACCACAGCGTCCCAACACTACGCAGCTATGATTGCATCAGATGTTCGATGCATGGAATACACCAGGAAGGAAGTTAGTAACAAAAAGCAAAAAAGATGAAAGGGGAGTAATATCAAGTCGATCATAGTAGGAGGTTTCATATAGTTGAACAAGTGGATATAAAATTTATTTATATCATTTATTTTTCGCATATTATATCATTTATTTTACTATATGATTTTATAAATTACGTTAAACTCATTTTAAAACAAATATTTTTATTTGTACTTTTTTACTTTTTATTATTTTAATAGATTTTTTTTATAATAATTAAAAAATTCGGATATATAAATTTATATATAAAATTTTTTGGAAGTATTTTATGAAATATAAAATATATAGTAACATAAATGTATAAAATATCTAATTATATAAATTATATAAATTGAATATTTAAAAACTCGATTATTCGAAAATTGCAATTTGTGATAAAAAATTGTAATACATTTTGATATATCAAAACTGAATAAAAATGTATAAACTTATAAAACAAATAATTATTTATTTAATATTATAAAAATATAAATAAATTTCAATATATATATTTTTTTATTCAATTTTGTATATTTTGTATCAAAATATATTTCAATTTTTGATCACGAAGTGCAATTTTCAAATAATTGAGTTTTTAAATATTCAATTTATTATTTATTTATAATAATAATAATAATAATTATGAAAGTTATATACACAATGCATATTTATGTACAAAATACAATATTAAAATTTCAAGGAAAATAATATCTATCATGTATTCAAGTAGATATTACTTAGATTTATTACTTAGTTTTCTATTTTTAATTATATATTGAATATTGAAGTTTCAGGATAAATGAAAATTACTAATATATGATCATTTTATATGAGAATAAAACAAAAGAATTAAATTAAATTAAATTATTAAATTACTTTAATTTTTTCCTTTATGATTTTTAGATTTTCCTTGAGATGGTTTACCATGATTTTTTTTTCCACGTTTTTTAGTTTTTTCTTTTGCTTTTGTTGCACGTAAATCTTTTTTCATTCTCGGATCAACTAATTTATAACGTCCTTTAACACCAGGTGGTCTTTTCGTTTTCTTTTGTGTCATATGTTTTTTCATGACTACATAAGTAACATCTTTTTTTGGTTCTTTATGAGCTTTCTTATATAAACTAGAAAAATAAAAGATAACAAATGATTAATTTCATATGCATGCATAAATATGTAATTTCATATGCATATATAAATAGATAAAAAATATATAAAAATTTTTAAATAAAAATTCATGCTTACTTTTGTATTTGTTTTGCTTTTTCTTTATTACTAATATCAGTATTATCCATTATTGATTCCACTTTTTTTTTTGCTTTTTCTAATTTACGTAACGCTCTACGCTTTTTTCTTGCCTTTGCTTCTATTACTTTTTTGATTGGTCTAATATTTAAATCTTCAACACGTTTTTTATATTCGTTAACAAGTTCATTTGGTACTGGTATTACATTTTTCATGTGTTTTTCTTCATCTTGCACAAACCAATCTGGTAATTTTTCATCATTAAATGCATATCTATTCCAAGCTGAATCTATTAAGTTCCTTCGAGTTTTTTTATTCTGGATTAACAATGACCCCAATGCTAAATCTTCTTCTGATAAATGTTTTCTTTTCTTTAATTTATTATCTATACATTACAAAAATTATATTAAATCTTTTATTTACTAAATAAATTTTATTACATAATATCCATACAATATACTCACTTGTTGTTTGAGAATTATCTTTGTTACTAATTTCATTTCTTTTAGACTTTTTCATCATTTTATTCACATCATAATCAGAATCTGAATCATCATTATTAAAATCATTATTATTTTCATCATCATCTTGTCTTTTTTCTTTTATATTTTTATAATTTTTTATTTTATTTTCTTTATCACTATCTGCAGAAATGTCTTCTCCTATAATATGACCACCTTTCTTTCTATATTCCTCAACCATTTTATCCAATTCAAAATCTTCATCTTTTTCATCTTCTAAATTTTTAAATATATCCTTTTCAAACCATAATTCTGCTTTGTGAATTCTTTTAGTTTTTTTGTCTCTATGATCTAAATCAGTTAATAAAGGATTCTCTAAATCTTCTTCAATATTATTATTTTTTTTTTTAATGTTTTTAATATTTTCATCATCAGATTCATTTAAACCTAAAATTTAATTGTATAATTGTATAAAAGTATTAATAATTTTATAAATATATAAATAAATAAAATAAAAAAAATTATACATTTAAATAATGTATAAAATACCTAAATTTGATTGATTACTATCTGAACCATTATCTGAAACATTATCTGAATCATCTGGTTCACTATCTTCTGATTTATAATATAAGCCTGAACTATCTAAATGTTCTTTATCTTTTTTATATATCATTTTTTTTGTTTTTTTTTGTTCTATATCTGAATCTACATCACTTTCTGCTAATATATTAGGATCTTGATCCATTATATTTTCTAATTGTTGATGTGTTTTAATTTCTTTCAAACTAAACATATCATCTCCTTCCAATATAGGTCCTTCATTTCCTTTATGTATCATTTTTAAATTAAGTCGTTCATTTAATTTTTGTCTCTGTTTATTGGCCTTTTTTTTCTTTCGTTTAAGATCTCTAGCTTCATTTTCTTTAAGTTCTTCAATTTGTTTTCTAATTTGTTCATCTTCTATATCTTCCAGTTCTTCTTGACTCATAGGTGCTGTTTCTATTGTTTCATCAAGCAAATTTTGTGTATTTTCATCTATTGGTTCCTTTTCTTTCAAAGATTCCTTTATTATCTTCCACCAATTAATTAAATTTCGTAAATCCTTTTTACCTAAAACTTTAATATCTTTACAACATTCCTTAATTTCCTTAGTTGTTTTTTCATGATTAGTTATTATCTCATCATCAAAAACGATTTCAGAAGTATTCTGCAATGCTTCCACAATATTTTCATGTGCTATAAAATCTTTAACAGATAATTTATGATACAAAGTATAATCATTTTCTGGATAACCTTCTACTTTATCTTTTTTTTTTGTAGGATTAAATATATTCAATTTATTTGTAGGTTCTATCTCTAATTCAGAAAAAACATATTTTGGATCTAAAAATTTAGGATCTAATTTATCTGGTGCAATATAATATTGACAAACAACAAAAATTTCAGCAGATTCTGTACGTGATGCTTGTGGTTTAGTTGCATGCACCTTAAACAAAATACTTAATAAAATACACAATCAAAATATTAATATAATAAAAATTATTTTTATAATAAAAAAAATTATATACCTTTTTAAATAATTGTTTTAATACCCAAATCAATGGATTATAATCTTTAGAACGAAAAACTTTTGTAATAAACCAACCACCAGACCGCAAAAAATACGTTGCCATTTTAAGAGCACTTAAAGTTAAAACAATTTGTTGATATGCATCATGGAGCCAATTTTTACCTACATTTGGTGCTCCATCATGTAATACAACATCAGCTTTCCAAGTTTTTAATTCACGTGCTATTGATACACGGCATTTATCCATTGTAATATCTTCTATTAAACTGATACATCCTGGAATGGGTTTTATAGGAAACAAATCTACACCTATTACTATGGAAGATACTGGCATATTTTGCCGAGCAACTTGCATCCATCCTCCAGGAGCTGCACATAAATCTATACATATTCGAGATTTTTGTAAAAATTCAAATTTCCGATTCAGTTGAATCAATTTGAAAGCAGCACGTGATCTATAACCTATAAAATATAATTTATTAAAAAAATAGTTTTACATCATATATTATCAATAATTTTGAAAATATATCATAATTTAAAATTTAATGTTAAAATATTCATTATTCAAACAAATAAGGTTATTTTTATTTTTTTTTATAAAATAATATTATTTCAGAATATTTACCCGTTTCCTTTGCTAATTGATAAAATTTATCTTTTCTTTGTTTTCCAATTTTTCCTTTTTTACCCATTTTAATTTATAAACAATTTTATTTTTATAGAAAACTTATTTCAATGGAAAATATTTCTCTACACAAATAATAGTAGTATACTATAGTAATGCTATATTATAGATAGTAGTCCGTATAGATATTTTAGATATGGAGATAACATATTTTAGAAGTGGGGATAAACAAAAATAATGGATATTTAGAAAATACATTTATTTTTAGGAAAAAATGTCAACCTATTTCCAAATGCAAAAAAAAATCTTCTATGTATAAACATATAATATTAATTAATATGATATTAATATAATATATAATTATTTAATAATTACATTTAATAAAAAAATGAACCACAAAAAGTATCAATTTTTCTATTTAATATATTTTTCTTGTAACTGTAACTTTTATTTTGTATACATTTAAATCGAAATTGTATGAAATTTACAAATGATTTTGCAAAAGATGCAAAAGAGTATAGAATGAGAACTGCAGGATGAAATCAATTACTTCCATAATTTCTTGATTGACATATTTTTTTCTGAATCTTTTTGCATGACTTTTGCTACAGCCATTTCAAAATCTTCTTGAGTAACATGTACACGACGTTCTCTAAGAGCATACATACCAGCTTCTGTACATACACCCTAAAAAGAAAAGAAATAAATAAATAATTCTGGGAATAAAAAATGTTGTATAATTTCAAACTATATATTAAACACCTTCACTTCTGCACCCGATGCACCAGGCATGAGTTCAGCAATTTTTCTTAAATTTATACCACGTGTTAAGTTCATTTTTCTCGAATGAATTTTTAAAATATCGAGTCGTGCTTCTTCGTTTGGAGGAGGAAATTCGATTTTACGATCTATACGTCCCGGTCTTAATAACGCTGGATCTAATATATCAATTCTGTTTGTAGCCATAATGACTTTTATATTTTTTGTTGCTTCAAAACCATCTAATTGATTAAGTAACTCGAGCATTGTTCGTTGAACCTATAATATAACATAAAATATAAAATAATTATAATAATATAAAATAGTAATAAACATTTATTTAAAATAAAATTTTATTCTAAAATATAAAATTTACTTCACTATCCCCTCCCGAACCAGATTCAATGCGAGAACTTCCAATTGAATCTATTTCATCCATGAATATTATAGATGGTGCATGTTCTCTTGCCATTACAAATAATTCACGAACCATTCGTGAACCTTCTCCAATAAATTTTTGAACCAATTCAGAACCCGATACACGAATAAATGTACATTCAGTATGATGAGCAACTGCTCTTGCTAATAATGTTTTACCTGTACCTGAAAATAAATGAATTTATCAATATTATTGAATTTTTTAATTAAAAAAAGAAAAAATTTGTTTATTAATTTATTTTTTACCTGGTGGTCCATATAAAAGTACACCTTTAGGTTGGGCAATTCCAAGAGCATCGAATAATTCAGGATGTTTAACAGGTAATTCAATAACTTCTTTGATTTCTTTGATTTGTTTATCTAAACCACCAACCATTTCATATGTAGAATCTGGTACTTTTTCAACCATCATAAGAGAAACAAGTGGATCAACTTTATTTGGTAAAATTTTATGCAAAGTATAACTTTCATTACGTAATGCAACTCGTGAATTTGGTGTCACATCATTAATATCAATATTTTTATCTATATCTACTACAAATTTTCCTTCAGGATGTACTTTGACTAAAACTTTTTTTTTATCCATTGGTTTAACAACTTCTCCAACATATGATCCTTGTTCTTGAAGAAGTTGCAATTCTTCACGCAACATACGTACTATAAAGAGATATTTTTATTGTAATACATCAAATAATTAACTAAAAAAAGCAAAGATATAATTATAAAATAACATACCTTTTGCATTAAGCTCATTACGTTGTGCTTGTAACCTCCTCAAATTTTGACTTTTTTCTGCTACAATTAATTGAAGTTCTTCGATTTTAGTAATGTAATATGGTTTAAAACCTTCTCCTTTCATAGTTTTTTCATCTATTTCCATCTAAAATATTAAAATAAATAAATATTACCGTTAAATAATAAATGTATATCACGTTATTTAGCTTCGAGTACTTACTTTGTTTGTGAGCGTCATTGTTGCACTCACTATTTATCTATAATTAAGTACAAATTATAATTATTTTTATACTATCATTTACCTATAAAAATAAGTGTGAAAAAAAATTTAAAACTTGACTTATATATGATGTTACTAGAAGAATTGCTTGTCATTGATACCTACTGTACTGTAATATAATCCTCGATCTCAAGTTGAGAGTCGATTACTTGCTATAAGGTTATCGACAATCAATTTTATATCGATTAATACATTTACTGTATATTGATTATAAAACATTAAATGAAAATTAATAAAATTTAATAAAATTTTTTAAATTAAATTAATAATTTATATTTATTTCTTTATTTATTAGTAAAAACTATTAAACATTTAATAAAATTTATTTATTATCGCTTGATGTAAATCATCCTTTAAGATTTATGGTTTCATAAAAGAATAATATATTATTTTTCAAATTATATTATTTTAATTACAAAATAATTAAAAATTATTGAATTTATTTTTTAGTATTTCTTAATTTATGTATTTTCTAAAAGTTATTATTGCATAATTTATATTTTTGTAAAATTGGTAAGACTGAACGATAACGGTACTTGATACACGCTTAAAAATTTATAGAATAAAATAAGGCGGCGACGCGGAAAATTATATATATTATGTTAGAATTCTTTCACCTAATTTTTAATTTTATAAAAAATTTAACACGCGCGTGAATAATGGAAAATGTTCTGTTATAATAATAACAAAATACATAATACATAAAGTATAACGTGAAAGTATTCAATACCACGCCACGTGACTGCATGATTTCTATACAGTTTAGATCATATAGGTTAAGGTGAAAACACTCTAACCGGTCGGCGGGAGATGAACTTTGCTCTTAATTTTTATATATTTTTTATGTAAAAAATGGAATTTGACTTATCGTTCAATTATATGCCAATATTTTCCATTATTTTATTACTATTTGTCACGTTCATTACAGTCTTCCAAAAACTTAAGTAAGTACATATTTTTTTTGTTTTCTCTCTGGAATATTACAATCATAATTATATCATGTTTTGTTTATATATTAGATTAAGATGGCCTGTAAAAGTGAACTGCTGGTTTTGTAACAAAAATATAAAAATCTGGCGACAACAGCTTAATTGGTGGATGTGTCCATATTGTGAACAATATAATGGTTTTTCTAAGGTAAATTAGTTTTTTCAACTAAAATTTTAAAGGATATATTATTCATAATATTATATATTTATAATATGTATTGAAGATTATATTCATGTGACACATCCAAAAATTTTAATTCAATTATTAAGATTTTATGCATAATGTATCTTGATTATTTCGCCAGGTTGAATTAATTGATTCATTAAATATTTTTAAAGTTATTGGAATATCTTGATACAGAATTGAAACAATCTATCTATGCAATATTGTTTTTAAAATTCAATATTTATTTTGGATACTGTTCCTATATTTTCTTCCATGTCAAATTTTAGAATGGTGATTACTCATATAATATACCAGAACAATATAAGAAACCTTCACATGAAATCAAAAGATATTGCACAATCAACCAAAATATGACTAATAAAAATATAACTAATGGGCTCTGCAAACAATGTAACATGAATGAAAACCTAAAAATATCAAAAATATCTGGTTATATACCTGAAAATGAAAAAAATTATGAATATGAAATTAAAAAGTTGAAAGATAATTTAGAACAACAATATCCATTATGTGCAAAATGTAAAATTACAGTAAATAATGTATTATATAAGCAAGCATTATGGCTTGCACAATATAAAATGTTATTATTTAAACAAAAACCATTCTGTATAATTGCTAATGTAAGTATTGTAATAAAAGATAAATGAAATTTTATAATATATTTTATTGATTTCTTTCAAAATATAAAATTGAATTTTCAGGACAAAAAATGCTTTGAATTTATATGCAGAATAATAGCAACAATATTAGGTTCTATGGTAGCATACAATATGGAATTCATATTTTTGCCAGTTGGAGGATTATTTTTTCAATTTTGTGCTTGCTGGATAACAAAAAAACAAAATTCTGATACATTACTTATGTTTTTATGGATTTGTATGATTACACTCTTACCTTTTAAAGATACAAAATTAATTAAAGCAGATTTGCAGAATTCATGGTTTTCTCTAGAATATATAACTCAGTATCATATGGTAAGTTAATAAATTAAAAATAAATTATATTGCATTTTATTAATATAATGTAATTTTAATATATAATGTTTTTCAATAATTTTTGTTTTAGATAATATTATTTATCTCAATTATAGGCTTTATAAATATTATACCTAAATCTCATAAAATTACATTAAATAAAAATATATCATTTAAAAAAATTGAATCTTCTACAAAAAATACAGAATTATTTGACTCATTTATAACAACTTCAAATAATAAGCACAATTTTAAAATTAAAACTATTGGTAATTTAAATGAAAATGTTGTTAATCAATCAGTAGAAAACAAGTCTCAATGTGTAGGAAATTCAATTAATTCAAAATCTATAATTTTTCAAAATTTATTGTAAGTAATTTATTAAATTATTAAATTTTTTAATTTTTCATTAATTTTTTATAAAGTACAAAAAATAATAATTATTTATATTACAGTACAAATTCGGAATTACAGTCATCACCAATGTCTGTGGTCAGTAATGATGCAATATTTAATTCTACACCTATATGTAAAAAGAATATGATAGATAATAGTTATTCATTGAATGATAGTTTGAGTACATTAAGCATATTATCATTAGATGAAAATAAACCAAAACATTCAACTAAAATACCTAAGATTTTTCAAACTAAAGTATATAGTACAAAAAGTTCTGAGCTCTTTAAGAAATCTGGTAAAAGACATATTTTATCACCACCGAAACTAAAATCAGTTACACAAACATCCTGGGTAGCCGGTGGTTATTGGCAAGAAGGTATAGATGCACCATCATTATCCAGATCATCCAGTCAAAGTTCTGGTTTTGGTTCTGTGAGTTCTAATTTTGGTCCATCTAGAGAACCATCTATACATGAATTTGACCAGTGTTCAGTTATTTCTGATACAACACAATCTTGTTATACATTACGACAAAATAACAGTCCCATGGGATCTTTTTGTCAACAAGGTCTTCAATTTCCATCAGAACCAAAAAATCAATCATTTAATAATCAAACAGTGAAATTTACATCAACTAATCTTTGTACTTCACAAATGTTATTGTCTCAAAATAACAAAAGAAATAATTCAATTTTTATGGATCAATGTTCACAAGGACAAAACATGAATATAAATGATGTTAAAAGTCCCTCTGAAATGCAAATATTTCCTAGTCATACCACTATTGTAACAAGTCCCATTTGGTTACCAATCCTTTTATGTGGTTCACTTGTATTAAATATAATAGTGTTATGTACTATTTTATTACATTGAACAGGGTATACATTTTTGCTATTCTATCTGAATTTATATTTGCCATTTATACGTATTTTAGTTTTTAATTATAAAGCAAGTTGATTACTATTTTATAAAATAATTACTTATAAAAAATAGTAATTAATAATATAAAAATTTCAACTTGTTGATAAATAGCGATACACTGCCAGTATAAAGTTTTCTATTATTATCATAAAATCTTGTTATTATCACTCGCTTCTTTATCTCATATAAATCATTGTAAATAAATATTATTTTTTTATATGCATTTTACAAAGCATCAAATTTGAACAATAATGTTAAGTTAAACGCATAATAGTGGAAAATGGGATACTGGTTCGACGGAAAAATTATCTGACGTAAACTGTGAATCTTGTGATAAAAAAAACGTTCTCCATGTGTGTTCATTAGTAAGATATATATGTAATCCAAAAAATAAGAATTAAGAAGAACTGAAATAATGTGAAATTAAATTCACTTTATAATAATGTTTAATTTTTTTTTTTAATTCTATTATTATATTTGTGAATACAAAAAAAATTGTTTTCATTACCGTGACTCATAATTAACAAACAACATTATAAATCCTATTAAAATAATTCTATTATTATTATTATTATAATACATGTTAATTTTTTATGTAAATTTTGGTACTTGCAATCTTGTACTATTATCTTGAATATGTTTTGAATGTTAATGTTTAATGTTTTGAATATGGTTTGAAAATAAAAAGATAAATTTTTTAAATGAGAATTATAATTTTTTTTAGTATATTCAGAATTTTTTAGATATTATAATTTTTAAGATATTTCTTATTTTTTTCAATTTTACTAAAATGATATATAATATATATTAAACAAAATTTTATCCAATTTATAAATATAAGTATTCTTTTAATGATAATTACATATTGAAAAGTATCTATGAAATAATATTGTAAATAAAAAACTACAGATGATAAAAGTACAAGCTAGCAATACCATTAAGTGAAATAAAATATCAATAAAAGTTTCTATGATGGTGTTATTATATTTCTTTAAAAAATCAATATTTTTATTATATAATTATTTTAAAATTAAAATAAAAATAATTTTCAAATTACATTGCTAATTACATAATTAATATCTTAATATTTATACATATGTACATTTATGAAACTATCTTTTTTTATTTTTTTTAATATAAATAAAAAATTTTACATTACAAATTTTGTATATATATAGTGGTAAAATCCAAAATATTCTTTATATTTGTAAGAATATTATTGTGTTATGATGTGATGTTAAAATAACTAAATAAAATAAATATTATATCTTTATTTAAGATATGTTTGTGTAAAAAAATTTATATAAGTTTTTTAATGAATAATATATTTTATATTATTATTTTTTTGCACTTTGCACATTTGATATTGAATTTTTAATTTTAAATGGTAATAAACAATATTCATTATCTGATTTATATTTAAAATGTCTAAGATCTGGTACATTAAAATTCACTTTTCGTCTGCGAAATCTTCAATAAAATTAAATATAAGTTAAATTATATAATAAAAATTGTAATTTAACAATAACTTACTTAGTATCCTGTTCAATATCTAATGGTTTTATTTCTCCTATCTCTTCTTTGTAAGTACTCCACCATTGACATTTGGCTATTCCTTCCTTTGAATCCCTATATATTTCTTCTTTTAATGCATCTTTTAATCCGAATTGAGTTAACGTACCAAAACTTTTCATTAAATCTTGTTCTGGAATCCATTTTCTTTGTCTTTAAATATAAAATATAAACTTCATAAATATATTATAATAAATATATATTAATAAGAATTAAAACGCTTATATAATTTATTTATAATTAATACACACATAAAATCATATATACCTTGCATTATAAGATCTAATTTTAGGTCCTTCGAGACTTTTTGGCAAAATATTATAACATAAATCATAAGTAGTTGTCATATTACTATAATATTCCTTTTCGTGATGAAAAAATTTTTCTTGGGGTAAACCCTTATGAGGAAATTGTATTCAAAGACAATATTGTAATAATTAAACATCATTTGAAAATTATTTTATATATCATTTATTTTTTATAACATACTTTAAATGGTAATTTTATACCTCTTGTATAAGTTTGTTTTCCCATTTTACAATTTGATTTATTTTCCAAGTTTCATTAATATGAGGTTTAAAATCTATTTCATATGTAGTTCTCCAATCATCAGGTTGGATTATGTAATCTGCTCTACGTTCAAACCAATCACCTACTAATGTCTTTGGTGAGTACTTGTTTTCGTCTAGTAGTGGTCCACGATCAAGTGTAATTTTTGTAGGAAATAATTTTTTTCGTACATCTGTTAATGATAATGTACCATCTAAACATTGTTGATCCACATTCCAGTTCATAACATTCATGGTATTTATCTTTGAATAATATCATAAGAAAATAAATTAAACAATAAAGTAAAAATTAAATGAATATTTATTATTGATTGAATTAAAATATAAAATATAAGTTACTAATCATATGAATTTTTTTATCAAGAAAAAAAATCGGATATTTATAATTTTGATATTAAATAAATACATATATATATATAAAATATAAATTATTTTATTATTAAATAAATGTGCTATCCGAGAATTATTACTTAAAAAATATTATTAAAAAATATTAATGCTTTTTTTATTTTTATATTTTTAATGCAATTTTCATTAATTATTAAGTAATAGTAATAAATTTCTTAAAAATACTTTTTCAAATAAGGAAGTGAATTGCGTAATAATCCAAGGTACCTTGAAGCTACAATTTCTCTAAACTCTGCATATCATTTAATTCTAGAAAAATTTTAGGAATCTCTACTTCATTTTATTTTCTGCTTATGTTTTCTGCTTTTCTCCGATGAGGTAGATTTGAATTTGATCGAGGGCTTTTGAAATATGTTATGACATATACACAAAACATGCAATGAAAAAAGAATTTATTATTTGCATTGCATTTTTATAGTAAACCTACTTCGATACTTATAGGTTTCGCTATGCACCATCGAGCATCAGTATAGATTTTTTTTTTAAAACGCCTGTAATTTTTTTATGTTGTGGAATTTAATTAAATAAACGCACGTATATAACATATAATTTTTCGAATAAAGCATAATGTAGCAAAGCACGTGATACAACTATATGAGTTTGTCGCACTTTTTCTGTACATTTTTCGGTATGTTTCTAAACCACAATGAAACGAATATCTACATCTGTCAACTTATTTATTTCCTTCACATTCGCATATTTCGTACAGTTTACAAAAGAACGGCAGCGGTTATAGATCAACCTCCTCATTAACAGTGATTTTTGTTTTTCTATGTGTATACCATTAAATATTAACTACTCTTTTTTAATTATAATTTTAAATATGTTTGATGTATTATGAAAATAATAATAACTCTGATTTTTATTTTATTTCTTTTCGTGTATATATATCGAAGATTTTTAAAAAGGACTTTTCGACAAGGATCTGATTTTCGAGGAGTTATACAATAAAATTCATCAAATTTTTCTTAAGCTTCATTGCCTGTTTATGCGCATAAATTATATAAATTATATAAAAAAATAATAATAATAAACATATATGTCAATTAGAAAAAAATGCTGATAATTTAAATTATATTATAATATATATAACAGGCTGATTTATGAATTCGATCATTTTTTTAATTATATTTTGATCGTAACAAAAATTTGTTCAATAAGTACTTTCGAATTTTTTTCTCCGTGTTGAAAAATCAATAATGCCTTTACAATAGTCTATAAAAATAAATGTTATTTAGTAAGAAAAAGTGGTCGATACTCGAAATTCACAATTAAAGAGTTCCCTAGGCTGAAATTTTATTTCATGATTCAATAGCTTAAGAAGAGAATTGAATCATGATCCAAAATTCAGCAAATACATTAATATCTTAGTTGAATAGTAGAATGAAAAATACATTATTGTATGACAATATTTCGACAATTGTTAAGGCTTTGAAACAGTAATATTAAGTGTATTTTTCAATAAATACATATATTTGTAGCCTTTTACGAGTAGGGCAACTTGCAAAGATCGTTTTAATTTGCCAAATAAATGTAATGGAATACGATTATATTTACATACATTTGACAATAATAATTGCACTCATTATGCACCACGCACTTGTCTTTGCATAATATGCAAACACAATTTCACTCTCGATATCACAAAAGTTAAAAAACGGAAGATGACAAAAAATGATTTCACATGGAAACATGATTTCTTTCGTTGTTGTCAACAACAACGAGAGACAATGATTCATAGATAAAGAAAATGTTAATTTTTTTTGTCTACACATCATAAAGAATCTGCGCGTAACAAAATTTCGACGTATCACAAACAAATATTTTGTTGCGCACAGTTTATAGAAACCTATCTTAAATTAATATTGTTTAGAATTCTCCTGCTCTGGACAATACATCAAGTACGTGTGGCTCGTACATTTTTAAGAAAATCATAAATAAAACAATTACAAAAAAGTACATAAAAAGTACACAAAAATTGAAAAGCATTAATTACTGACAAATATGGTTAAAGAATAGTTTTCTAAAAAATGCATGTGTACGTTACATTCAATGATTACACTGAAAGAAAAAAAAAAGAAAAAGAATGTGTGAGCGAATTTTCGGCGGCCTGCAACAGGTTTTAGGAACTTAAGCAGACCTGTGCAATAGCTCACAATTAGACGTACAATACATCTAGGTAACTTCCGAGCATAAGCTCAACATGAAGAAACATAAACTAATACGTTTATCTAAGACAAAAGACTTCTTTATAGACCAAATTTTATTGGTCTATAAAAATTTAAATGTAATATAAAAGCCTCTGATATAAACAAGAATAAGCAATAATAAATTAATTTAAATTAGATGAATATATAAAGATCGATGTAGTGAGAATTGTATTATAATTAATAAAATAAACATGAACAAAGATAAGGATGAAATTTTTCTGTCGAAAATGTTCATAAAGCCATTGGTTCTTGGACCATAATAATATTTAGAGTAGCCAACAAACTTAACACTTTCGTTAAGTGAGCTCTCTAGAAGGTCCGAAAAAATTTTTTGTCGCGTATATGTTAATAGCAATGGAGAGAATTCTTACAATTATAAATACTTATAAGCCACGATCATTCCTACAATTTTTTCAAAGCCGCATGTCCAATCGCATTTCATGTCAGCGATACCTACCAAATGTTAGATAGTATTGCCTCATTTGATGGGAAATATTAATGTTGATAGCAGATCAATTAAAACTATTATAGACAAATTGATTAAATTATATTAATCATTTTTAGAAATTTATTTTCTATTCCATTATAATAGAATTCATTTATCTTTTTAAAGATACAGTATACAAAATTTTATTAGAAATAAATATTAAAACATTTTTCATAAGAGGCCTTTGCATGATTATTTGATAGACATTCACTTTTATTCATCGTGCATGATATTAAGTTAAATAATTTATAAAAATTAACTATTTACAAATCGATAGGACATGCAGCACTAATTTTATAACTTAATGCACTTATTTGAATATACCTAAGCACATGCTTGTTTTGAGACAAATAAAAAGAACTGGCGGTGCTCCTTGCGGATATATTACGTCTATTACCCTTACTATATAGTTGTAACATTTATGGGTATCCACTACAAATTAGAGTCTCTGGAACTCTATTGCTTTCATTGATGAAAGCATTCTTGCATTCATTTTCTGTAAAAGTGAAGGGTTTGGCATTATGCTCACGATCACTGTACGTTGTTACTACCCATATCTGAATAAAAACATGAAAAAAATAAACAAATATGAAAACTACATCAACAAAATCATTAACTAAAAATTAATTTTTTAACAAATAAAAAATTACCCATAACCATTTATTTAAAAAAATTGAAAATTAAAATTTTCGCAAGGTTTGTTCGTCTTTTAAATATTTTTATATGAAAATATCATTTGTTAAACTAAGTAGTTTAACATTAAATATATTGAATATATTTATTCCAAACTGTATAACATTTTTATCGATTCCTTTATATAAAATCGGACAAACCTACGATTTTACAATAAAAATATAGATATTCTTAATTATATACATTGAAAAAAATTATATGCATTAAAAATAACAAATATTCAAATTGTTACTTACCACGATTTCCCGTTCTAATAGCAACATTAGTTAAATGATGTTGACCAGCTCTAATTGGTTTAGCAATTTGCGCACTCGGTCCACGACGGGCTAAATTCTTTTGTCTAACCGCTTCCTTGATTCTATCTACCTCATACTGATAACGTTTACGATCTCGCATTGCACCTTCTTTGGCATCTCGCAATGCTGTTTCTAGAGCTTTGACACGTTCCATAGTAGCTCGTAATCTTTTTTCAAGTTTAGGTAATTCACATCGAAGATCAGCATTATCTCTTACAAGTTGCTTATGAACCTATTAAATAAAAAATACATGGATATAATTCAATAAAATAAATAAATAAATATATATATATGTTTGCAATCACCTACCTTTGTAAGCTGATCTAAATTATTCTCGAGGAAGGAAATCTTTTGTTTCTGTGTTAATGATCCGCCATCATCTTCGTTATCTTCTGCAATCATAGTTTTCTTTATTCTAGTTTGAAGATCTTGAACAAATAACTTGCGAAGATTATGCAATGTTTGAAGTTCTTTGGCTACTGTTTCCTCTAGACCTTTAAGATCTTTTCGAGCCTAAAAAAAAAAAAAACATTAATAATCGTAAATTTTTTTAATTGCTTTTATATTTTGTAAAATTTACATACTTGTTCACGACGTTCATTAAGCAAAATTAATTCTTGTAATTTAACAGATTTATTTGCTTCTTCTTGTTTTAATCGTTCATAATCTGCTTGCATTTGTTGATGAGCCAATGTGAATTTTTGATTCAAATCTTTAAGTTCACTAATCAATTCTTGTTTTTCAGATAATTCATCTCGAAGTGCTGCGACCTATATAATTAATAATAATAACAATAAAAATAACATATAATAATATAATGAATAATGTATTTAACATATATTACTTGTTTCTGATGAGCATCTCGCAATTGATCCATTTGTTCTTCTAGTGCTACTCTCATCTTTGTCGCTGCTTCTTTTTCTTCTGCTTTTTCTTTATTTGTAACTGCTTGTACCTGTTCTGCAGCCTTTAACTTGGCACATTCTTCGCGTAAAGCATCAACATCTTCTTCTAAAGCACGTTTACGTGCTTCTGCTACTTTCATTGATTCCGTTAATGTTTGCATGCGAGCTTCGTGTTGAGAAATTAATAAACGACATTCAGCCAAATCTTTTTCATATTCAGCAACCTAAAATAAAATTTATGAATGAGTATCATAATTAAAAGTTAAATATAATAAATTCAAAAAGTATGAAATCGAATGCTTACTTTCTTGTTACAGTCTACTTGGAAACTTTCTAATCCTTGACATCGTTGTACTAAATTCTTCACCTCTGATTTCATTTTACTAATAAACAGTCTTGCCACAGTAAATTCTTCTTCAAGTTTACCATTACTTTCTGTAGGTGCAACCTAAAAAATATAAAATTTTTAATATTTTATTTAATATAAAAAATTAAAAAAAATTCTTTAAATGATTTAATAAATAAGATTTTACTTTTAAATTTTCATCACCACCAATTGCAACTCCAATTTCACCTAAATCTTTTAAGAAGTTTGCTAGCATTTCTGCAATACGTTTTCTTTGATGAGCCGACATATCGCGTAATTGTTGTAATTCTGAAGCCGTACTATTTAATGTCGTTTGTTTTGCTAATAATTCTTCTGTTAAAGTTTCAGTTTCTTTCTTTTTAATATCACACTATGAAAATAAATATAATTTAATATATATTTTTATATTTCATAATAAAAATAACATAAAAAAATTAAAATAAAAGATACCTCTTGGCATTTCTGATCATAATTAACTGCTAATTCTTCCAATGCTTGTAAAACTTCTTTAACTTCTTCCTTAGCTCGTTCGTGTTCTTGCTGTGTTCGATTTACTTCCTGTTGAAGTTTTTCATATTCACGTCTTGCAGTAGCAATTAATTCTGCTTGTTCATGAATTTGTTCTTTTAAGTTCTCAACATATTGCGATTGTTGATTGATTTCTTCATCTTTATCATCTAATTGTTGATAAAGTCTTTCACGTTCTTCTTCTAATTTTTGTCTTTCTTCATTAGATAAAGATCCAGCCATTAAGTTACCACCAGGAGTGGCTGGCATTGGACCATCATCCAGTTTGCCTGCAAATAATTATAATTTATAATAACATTGTAATTTTATTTTCAAAAAATAAGATAATTAGATACTACCTTCAATAGACATATTAATTGGTGTTGTAACATCTGGTCCTTCAACCAAATTAACTTGTTCTTCAGGTTTAACAGTTTCACCCTGTCGCCAACGTGATAATTCAGCTTCTAATTTTTCAACTTTTCCTTTCAATCTAGCTGCTTTTTCTTTTTCTCTTTCGTAGCGACGTTTCCATTCTTCAGCTGTCAATTCCTCATTAACACATACAACATTCTTAATAGTTTTAGCACGTTTACCTAAAGAAATAAATAATGTAATAATTGAAAAACTTCATTTATCAGAAAGAAATCAAGAAATTTTTCTATTACCAAAATCTAATGTCGATTTTGTTTCTGATTCATTGAAACTAGCTGGTGAACAACAAATAATAATTGTAGTTCTGGCATTGCCACCAAGAGATTCTTGTAAAATTCTAGTTAATTTTGAATCACGATAAGGAATGTGAGTTTTATTTCCATCAGCTAAAGCTGATATTACATTGCCAAGTGCTGATAAAGATTTATTGATATTTTTTGCTTCATCTAATACAGTTCCTTCTGCTCCAGTTTTAGAAACCTAAAATATAAAAACAAAAGTAATATATTCTTTTAATTGAAAAAATAAAGTATAGATATTATAATGAAATAGATATATTTGTATAATGAACCTTCTCTGAACCAGCCAAATCAACAAGATATAATTTTCCAGAAAGCTTCTTTTGGTTTTCTAAATTTTCCTGTTTCACATTTATTAAAAATACAGAATGAGAACGTGAACTGTGTTCGTTCATATTAGTTACTGCAATGTGCCTATTTGATTTTCCTTCTTCTATAACTTCAAATACTTCTTCAGGACTAGATACAAAGCGTTCTGTTGCACCTTTTACAAATGGAACTCGATTCTTGTCTTCATGCACACTTAAATTCACTTTGGAAACTAAAAATAAAAGAAATTAAATTAGAAACCAATTAATTTTAATTAATAAACTATGTTACATTAAATATAAAAAAAATTAAATATAGATAATAATATTCTTACCATCAAGAAGATCTCTAATTTTGTCCATATAGATTTCAAAATATGATACCTTGATGTGAAATTCCAAATTTTCTTCCATACCATAAATATGATTGAAAATATCATTAACAATTCTGGGAATAATACCTTGTTTATTTGGATCTCCAATAACACCTTCCATGGTATGTGTTTTTCCTAATTTATACATAAATATTTTATTAAAAAAAATTATAGTATTTTTTAAAAATTCATTCTACAAAATTTTATAATTAAGAACTAATTTTTAATAACTAATAAGAAATCAAGTTCTATATAATATGTATTTTAACTTACCTGAAGATGTTTGACCATATGCAAAAATAGTGCCGTTATACCCTGCCAATACATCTGTGACAATTGATCTAGCCGCTTCATTATAAACTTTGTCTTGAGTAGCATTTGGTTTAAAAACTTTGTCAAAAAGATATACTTTTCCCTAAAAAAATAATATAATATTAAGAATATATATTATCATATATTGAAAAATCTGGAAACAATCGTAAATTTCGGAAAATTTTAATTATACAATGTAAAATCATTTAAATTATACATTAATATATTATTTTACTTTATTAATTTGTATTAATGAACATATCCATTTTAACTATAGAATATAAAAATTAATATAATTAATATATAGAATATATAGAATGGAATGTTTAATAATTAAGTAAACATATTAAACATTAAACATAATAAAAAATATAATATACTAAAACATATTCCGTTATAATAGCCGCGAGCAAAATATTCTTTGTTTTCTTGATCAATGTCAGCTATGTATACATTATCTTTGATTTATATAAACATATAAATATGATCTAGCATTATAAATATTTATATCAAAGTGATTTAAATTTTTAATTAAAGTTATTTAATTTTTCAATTAAATAAGTTTTTTAAATACTTTTGAATATCTGATTGATACAAAGAAAAAAGAAGTAAAAGTATTTAAAAATTTCAAAAAAAAAATGAATTAAAATTTTGCAATTATAAATATTATATATTATAATATTAAATAATAATAATCATAATCAACAAAAATTGATAATAGATAATTTTAGATAAAATAATAGTTAAATATAATTAGTTAGATAATTAAATAATTAGTTTCTAGTTTTATAAATATTAAAAAAAAAGACATAATAAAAGAAAAAGTGTTATAACAATTGTAATTAATAAACTCATGCAATAAACTTTGGTAGCAATAATGAAAAGATTTATGAAGAAGAAAAAATTTCGAAGATATAAAAAATTTTTTATTGAAATCATAAAATAATGTCAAAAAACTTCAACAAACTGGAAACTATGAATATTGATGATTAGAAGACATTATGAATGAATGAGTCCGAGCGATAGATTTTTTTTCATTCATCGTAAGATAGATGAAAAATTAAATAACTATACTATTAGAAAAATAGAAAAATATAAATTGAAAAATTATAAAACAAATTAATTGCTGTAATTGTAATATTAAAATTAATAATAGTAATAAACATAATAGTTAAAAAATTTTATTATTTAATAAGAATCAATCATTATCAAAAAAAAAAATTTTATTACTTTTGATAAAATATTAAGTTATTTAATTACATAAAATAATGATTTATGAGAAAAGCTTTTAGAAAAGTATTTTTTAAAATATTTTATTAATTTCAATTATTGTTTATTATTACTTTCATTTTATTATTATGAAAGTTTTAAAATCTTTGAATAAGAATGATAATTTATATAGTTGATTTTAAAAAATAACAATATAATATATACAAATACAAATACTTATCAACTTTGAATGAGTAATGATTTAATTTCATTTTGATCAAATTTTATTTTTATATTATACATTTCATAATAAATTATGAATAAAATAAAATATAAAATACAACATGGAAATCATAAATAAGAAAAGACATTTCTGAATCTTTATAGAAGAATATAAGAAAAAAGGGGGACAATTGCACTCAATAAAGCTTTGTTTCAGAAACCTCTTGAAACAATAGCAATATCTTTACTAAGCACCAGATCAAAAGGCTTTTATATGAGAAAGAAATGGTACATTTATAAACATAATATTTATTTAAAAGTAATATATATATATTTCAATATATTTCAAATCATAACATACATTTAAAAATAATAGAAATAATATTAGAAATAATTTCAAATTTTAATTTAATAAACATAAATAATATAGAATTGCAATTCTGTTTAATGATTTTTTACACATTAATATATATTTTAATATGAATCATAGATAATTATAAAAATACATTTTTATTTTATATTATTAAATTTATATATTTGTATCTATTAGAAAAACTAATCTTTGAAATGATTTGATAATCTCTATATTTTATCTACCTTTTAAAATATGAATTTATTTCTCAATGCTGATGAAATCATTCATATAACATATTAAAAAACATTAAGTATACATATATTTTATGAAAAGATTTAGCAATTATAAAAAAATAAGATCGTTTATTAAATTAAAATAGTGAATATGAATTCAATTAAATATTTTGTAAAATCGAATTTACATTTATTGACAAATCTAAAGTTAAATCGTTGTTAAGATAAAAATTGATTTTTATGAGAATGAATTAAAACAATGAAATAAAACAAAAAAATCTGATAATAATTTAATATTATATATTTATTATATTTATTTCGAATTAAGATTTAATCGCTTAGATATGTCAACGTAAGAAAATCATTCAACAAAATAAGTACTGATGAAGATGAAATTAAATTTATTTTACTGAAAATAACAAAAGTGAATCATTATACAATGTTCGAAAAAATTTTGTAATACGTGTAAAATTCACTGCATGCGGTTTACAGATAAGATATTAAGCAAAGAGAAGGACCGAGAGCAGCTGTCAGCTGTGCACGATGACATCACACAAGCTGAACACGGTTAACGAACATAATAATTAAAAAAGATAATGACGTAAAATACATACCCCGATAGAGATGCAATTATCCTCACCGCCAGAGGGGAATTTTACAATAAATTTCGAACCAGCTTTTTCCTCGGAGTCGTTCAAAGGTCGAAATCTACAGACTACCTTAATACTGTCCTCCGCGGCAATCTCACGCTCCCTTGGCGTCTCCATTGCCATATTTTGGTAGCTCGGATTCGTGAGACGAGTTCCTTAGTTCTTCTAATTAGCCACACTTAAAAATGATTTCCAATCTCTCGTAGGGTGCATAGGCGATGAGATGGTCGCGTGAACCACATGAAGAAGCACTACCGTCTCTCTGTCACAAACCACAGCCCGTTTCGGAGCCAGTAAAGATGGCTGCCGTTGTTCGATGATTTTGCGGGTGGATTGATTTGCGTGTACAAAGGTGAGAATCAACGATTTTACTTATATTAGATTGAAAAAAGAACATGGACAATAAATAATACGCGACGGTCTTGTTTCCTAATACATTACTACTCTATGCTAAATCTGAAAATGATTTTTTTGAATATACTTGGTTCCCTAAAAACCAATCGATGAGAAGTCTAGACAAAGTTTAACGCAAACGCGTCGAACTAAATGTGCGCGCGCGCTGTACGACTTGCCTCTTTGCGCATATGAAGCAGCATTGTAGCGGATATCATGCGTTCTCAGGGCTGTAACCTGCGTGGGTGTTGCTTCTTATATTTTTTTAAATTATTTTTCTAAATATTTTATTAAATATTTAGAACATCAAAATTTTACTTTAATAATCATTCTTGATTTATTGATAACATTTGTAAATCATTCATATTTTGAATAGTGATTATAACATTTAGACTATTTTATGTATAATTTTTTTTTATATAATAAATTTAACAAAAGTTAATTTAAATTTATTTAAAATTTTTATTAACCAATTTTAAATCATTGAATTTAAAATTTTTAACTATTTTTAAATAATAATATTTTATTTCTCTCAAAAAGAAATAATAAGAATTATTAAATAACGTTATATATTGCCTATTTGCATATATGCAAATTATTTTTAATAAAAACACTATATTTATATAATGTTTTTGATATTGTTAAAAAATTAATTTCTAATCTTTCTATCAGATGGCTATTCGTGTTTTAGAAGGTAAATATATTTTTAATTACTATTTCATTCAATTATATATTAATAGAATATAAAATTAATAAAATTAAATTTTAATATTATAATATATAAACACAAATATTGATTTTAAATTTTATTAATTCCTTAATATTAAGATTTATATTTACATTTTGAAAAAAATTAAAATATTTTTATAATAATGACATAATATTTTTTTCAAACATCAATATTCATTAAGACATATAAAATTGTATTTATTTTATATTGTAAAATATTATGTTGTTTGATAGAAAAATATTTTTTTAATAATTGAATATATTATTTATATATATTTACATTATCATTCAATTTTATCATAACGAAAAATATAAAAAAATAATTTTAGTATTATATAAAAAAAAATTGAAAAATAAATAATTTTTGAAAATATCTAATATATTATCAATATAATTATTATAAAACTATAAATACATATTTTTTATTTAAAAAAAAAAGAAATAACTTATTATAAAATATTATTTTTGTATAAATGATATATGAAAATCAAAATAAAAAAATTAATTTATTATAAATATATGAAAAATATATTTTAAAAACTTGATTTTAATTCTTAATTGATTTTTTTTATATTACGATACTGTCTCCTTTACCCTCATTATTTTTGTTCTTATATCCTGTCATGACCTTCATAACCTGACGTTTATTGATTTAAACAGATTTTGCACTATGCGTATGCATAGACTGCAGTATCAGTCATTTGTCATATTTTTATTAAATAAATATTTATTGAGAATCTTATATTAAAATAATAAATTGTATTTTTTAAAATAAATCCAATATAATACAATATAATATCAAATTTATGATATAAATATAATTTCTATCGTATATTGCATTTCTATTGTATATTATTGTAATAATGAATACATATGCAAAATTAATAAAAACTTTATTGATCAATTTTTCTTATTAAAAATAATCCATCAATTCGATTTTATATAAAACTTTAAATATAATAGTTATTAACCATTGCATATTTTTAAATTATTTTTTAAAATATTTTTAAAAAATAAATAAAAGATACTTAAAGTTTTTTTTATTTAATGTGGTAAATAATATATGAATTTACATCTTAAAAAATAAATACATAATCTTTTTAAAATTTTTTCATAAAACTAATCATTAAGTTTGAAATCTTTCAGAACATTTTATTTTTTATAAAATTCTAATTATTATTAATTAAGAAACATAATTATTGTAATTTTTACATGAAAAAAATTTAGAAACTATGTATAAGGAAAGAATAACAATATTTAATGTAACATAACAAAAGAGGCACATTTTATTTTCTTTAACAATAAAGTAAAGAATCTCACACACTCATGGTTCATTGTAAATATTGTGTTTTCTATGATTATAATGTCCAAAACTTATACAATACATACTAAATACTATAATTTGCCATGCTATATGACTAGTTTACAGACATTATAAAGTGCAACTTATTTTCAACAATCACATATTAGTTATTTCCATTTAATAAATATTGTTTTTATTATTATTATATTAATGTTATTATTACTTATCGACTTTGTTATCATTATCATCACACAAAATCAGACAATCATTTAAATAAAATTTTTAAAATAAATAATATACAAAAATGATTTTATATTTTATATTTAATAATGTAAGTTATTTATTTTATTCATGTTTATAAATATTTAATATTTTATTTTGAATTCTACAAGTAATTTTATTAAATTGTTCTTTAATGCAATTTTGTGTCAAAAAAACTATAAATAAAGTTTTTGCAAATTACAAAAATCCATATATTTTATTTCATATATGTTCTTCTTTTTTATTTTAAGATAAGAAACGACTAAATGATTTATAGACGAAAATTTTTTATGCTAAAATCACAAAAGCGAGATTAAAGTTCAAGAGTAAATTTTAAAGCATAAGAGTATTTAAATATTCACAATTTTTTAAGTAATATAATATTATAATATTTTTGTAGCATAAGTTTCTTTAAAATTAGTTTTAAAATATTAAATAAATGAAATTAATATTTTATGTATATCAAATAAAATCCTGTAAAATGTATATATTAATATTAAATATGAAATAAGAGACTGAACAATAATTTATTATTCATGTTACTTTCATTAATTTTATATTTTTTATATATTTATATTTTTGTTACCTATTCATTAATTTCAAATAATTTTACAAATAATTAATAATTAAAATTGAAATTTTTACCTTAAGTTGAAGATAAATAATATAAAACATATTGAAAGAATGTTTATAAAAACTATATAATATCTTATAAAAAGATACAAGATTACAATTTTTAAATATATAATAAAAATTTTTTACTTTATAAACATTCTTCTTATTTCTTTACATAACATTCAAAATTAATTACGAAAATATTAAATAAATCGATATGGAATGTCCAAAAATATTGATGAAATAGCTGCATAACTTAATATTTAAAAATATAGACTAGAAATCAGTACATCTATAAATTAAAAAAACAATAGAATAGCTGCATTATACATTTTTGTAAAATGCGATATTAATTTTTCAAGTTTTATAAAAAATTCAAAAGAATATTTTTATAAAATATAAAAAAAAGAAATTATTTGTTTTTATAAAAATTACATTAAATAAATCAACTATTCTTGCATCAATTTCAAATTTAATTTTTGTTCTATATACCTACAATATGTGTGTGTGTATTCTTCCAACATTTTCTATAACCATCAATATTTGAATAAAAGTAATTGCATATATCTATATCTAAGTATTTTTTTTTTTTGTAATGTATTAAATCTATAATTTTTATATAAGAAATGTACTGCGCGAATTATTATTTAATTTTAATATAAATAGATTACAGCAACATGTATACAATATTTAAAATTTTCAAAATATGCGCAACACTGTTTCTATTAAATATATACATTTTGATACAGTTTTGATTGTAGTGATTTTAAAAATCCAATCACAAGTTTTTAAATATCAGAATAATCAATGTACCTTTAAATCCAATAACACTTCATTTATAATATGGTATTTTTCTTATATCTTATGCACTTGCTGTAATCGTAACAAATTGTTTTATTCTATTCCAAAAGTATTTGTTTCTTCTACAGCCAATAAAAGCTTTTCATATAAAATTTCAGGTGTAGGATATGGTGGAAGATCCAAACGATTGAAGCATGTGTGAGCTCTGAAAAATATCTAGTTTAAAAAATAATATTACCAAATAAACAATATTATCAATAAATTTAAAAATTATCAACATCATAGTAATTACAGTTTACTAAAATAATTTTATTAAATTATTTTCAAAATAAAAATATTTATACCTGGGTAAACTATTTGGTCTTCCCCATTTTTCAATGCAAAATTTCCGTGGTCCTGTAGATCCACGTAAAGCTGCAAATCCTTCATATGGAATGCTTGATGTACCAGTAACAAATTGTAGTAATCTTAATCGTTGTTCATTAGTAAATCGACTTATACTGCTCCAAAACCATTCTACTACTGGATGAGCATCGTGATAACCACTTCTGTATTCTGTATGTGTCCTCCAATCATTAAGGTCAATTTCTGCTGCTCCAGCTATTACTAATTCCAATTCTCGTGCATCAAAGACTGATACTAATCGTGGATCTACAACTTCGTAAAATCCACGAACTAAAGATTCCGTTTGTTCAGCAATACCACGCTCGAGTCTCCAACGTACAACTCTTTCAAGATATTCTTTCTTATTTTTCTCTGTAACAGCAATATTTCTACCTCCTGGTTTTAATTCACGTTCAGCTACTCGTCCGAGAAGTTCCTCCGTGACCGAAAAAGTTAATTCCAATGGTTCGATACTTATATCTCTTTCTTTAATCCACATTAAACTTTGATGGAATTCTTGATCTAAACTTTCTAAATCACTTAAACTTGCTGGTATTCTCAAAAGAGCTTTATAAAATGGTCTCGTAAAAAAGGCATCTAGCAAATATTGATGAACCAAAGCTAAACCTAAGACTCTGCCTGAAAATCTGAACCAATCATGATAATTATCTACAAAAGCTGACATTGGCGATACTTGTACAGTATAAGTATCATTAGCAGAATATTCGAATAATCCATAATAAGGATTAAAAAGTTCTCGCGATAAATGAAAGAAAAATTCACGGGATGGACCACCATAATCTACACCTTCTTCCTCATCAAACATAATTACTAATTTACTTTTTTGTAAATCCTTTTTTGAAGCAGCCATAATGCGAGTAAAAGCGTCTTCTAAAAAATGTTCTCTTCTAATATGCAATCTAAATAAAATATAAAAAAAATATATAATATATTTATTTAAATAAATATATTTTTATACTTTTCATAGTTTTTATTATAAATTCTCACTTTAATTTTCCTGGACCTTGCCCATATCCTTTACTTTCTAATTTCCTATAAAATGTTCTAAGTTTAGCTTCAAAATCTCTTCTGTAGGGAGCCGGAGCTCTAGCAGAAGCTCTTGTTAAGCCAGGCGAAGCATGCGGACTACCTAATGGAGATCTGCCAACGTTTCCAGGTACATATGACATAATTTCTTGTTCAAATAAGCTATAATAATAAATTCAATATTTATATCATTTCATTCTTTATTTCATTCAAAAATAAGATTATATGATACCTTAATAATAATGCTAGAGGTACATCATGTCCTAATCGTTGCAAAGCAGATGTACCTTCAATTCGTATTGTATTTACTTTTTCTCGAAGTGCAATATTTTGTCCCAATGCTGAATGTCTTTCTTTTAAAATATCCATTATATTAGGTTGACGCAAAAAAGCAACAACTTTATCATTATAAGCTACAGGTATATCTGGTATAGTTGTGATAGCTGATTGTTGAGGTCTAGGTGGTGGTACTGGTGCTTCATCTATTAATGTTCGTATATGAATTGATTCAGTAGGCAATCTTGGATCAATAAAAGATGTTGCTTTTCTAGCATGACAAATGAAAAATCTCTGAAAATATGATTATTAAAATAATATTTTACTTTCACAAAGAAAATTTCTGACGAATAAAATTTTTAATCATAATATAAATTTAATCATAATAAATATTTACTTTGCCTGTTCTATCAAGTTTTGATTCATAACCTCTTGGAAGTTCCTTAGCTGAATCAGCAAAAAAATTTATTAATGCTACCAAATCTCTGTTATGTTCATATCTTGGAAATACTGCAGTATCTCTTCTAATTTTGCTAATCATATGTTTTAAACTAGGATTACGATTATATAATTCCACTGCTTCTGCATGGCTATGTAATACTGTGAAAAAATCGGGCCTTGTTAAAAATAATACTGGAGGACTCATACTAATATCAAATGGTTCAGTTTCATTTCTTTCAATTCGTTCATTCGCCCGTTCAATATTCTCGAAATTATTTCCATTTGTATGTTGTGAACTAGATGGTTCACGATCAATATTGTCGGGTCGAGAAATGGTTCGACGAACACTTTGATAACGCCTATCTAATTGCTGTCTTCGAAGATCGCAACCAGTGTTTCGTGTTGTTAAATTAGGTCTTTGCCAAGTTGTCGTTCGATTAATATGATCTATATAGAATACTCGACCATGACTATCAATTCTTGCTTCCCATGCTGCAATAACAATGTAAAATTTATTTTCTAATTAGATTATAATGTTATAGAAAGTTATGATAGATTTCTTACATGGAGGCAAAGGTTCTTCAGATGATAATGGTACATTAGATGTTTGGCACATCGGTAAGGGACGTAATGGTTTCGGACGATGTGTAGGTGTTGGTGGACATTCTAATTGATTTGTTAAACTGGATATTGGTCTTTCTAATGGTCTAGGTGGTCTTGGTGAACTCAACAGCGCTATACTTTTTGTAACAGCTCTTCGCGACTAAAATATTAAATATTTAAATATTTAATAGTTCAATATAAATTAAAAAGAATTAATAATAATAATATATAGAATTATACAAATATAAAAAATATATAAGAGATATATAAGAGATATTTATATAAGATAATATCTATTTATATAAGACAATATCTATTTTATATATAAATTGTAAAATTATATTTATTGTAATTTATTGTAATTAATTGTAATGCATACATTTCATTAAATTACCTTTGAATTAGAAGCTTCATCAACATCTACGATTTCAAATCCAAAACAATCTTCAGGATGCAAAGGTGCAGAATATTTTTGAGGATGTCTTTTAGGTAATTCTGGTGGACCAGTTGGCAAAGCATTACTTCTATGCAAAAGTTTGTGAGTTACCCGTGGTGGTAATGGTGGAGGATTTGGATATAATGTTTCATATAAACCTTCAGGAAATGAAAAGCCTTCTGTACTTCGCCATAACTGATAATATTCCACACCTTCTTTTGTTACAATACCATTTGTATCACATGGTCTCTGAAATAAAATATATATTTCATAAACTTTAATTTTAAAACAATTTTAATTTCAATATATTTGATACTAAAATTTAATTTATAAATTTGAAGGAGTGTAATATTAATCTATTTACAATTGTGAAATGAAAATTACATATATTGTACATGTATATATAAAAGTGCAAAGGAATATAAATTTGCATATGTTAAATATTTAATCATTTGATTCAATACAAAAAAAAACATTATATAGATAAATAATATTAAACATTAAAAATAATAATAAAAAGTTAAGTTATTTATTGTGTTATGAATTCATATAATAATAAATTTTTGAATAAAATAATTGCACCTTTTTGGTCCCATTATGACCTAAGATTGCTTGCTGTGATTCTGTATCAGAATTACTTGCATCACTACTATTTGAAGAACGGGGTTCTATTTCAATGCCTTGTGCTTCCTCTAAATGATTTTTTCTAATCGATGGTTCTAATAATGCTACAGCATTTTCTTCCAGCTCAGTTTGTTGAGCACTGGCAGTTTCAGATAAATTTTCTAAAATTGGCAGTTTAAATGGTTTCTTTGCAATATCATTACAATGTACTAAGTCTGTCAAAGTGTTCTGTGATTTTGGCACACTTTTAGACATATGTGAACTACCAGCTTCACTTAATATGCTTAAATTTTCATTTGTATTTTTATTATTATTTTCTGTGAAATTTAATGATTTATGTGCATTAGCAATATCATTACTATGTGTTTCATTTATCGAAGTGCTTAGAAATTGTGATTGTTCATCAGAACTGCATGAAGCTACATCTTGTAGAGGTAAACTGCAAGCACCTTTTATATCTCTATTCTGAAATTGAGAACTAAATTGTTGTGAGACATTATCATCATTATTGTTATGTCTGTCTCCTACAGTTTGTTCATATTGCGATTCTGTACTATTAGATTGTAAATCTTTATTAAAAAATTGTTTTTTTCTAATCATGTTTTTGGAAGATAAAGGCAGTTGTTCTACAAAACTGTTTATCTTTCCAGAACTACTATCTACACTTGCCAGAAAACACTTTTTCCTTGTTAAATTTTTATGAGACAATAATATGTGTTTCTGATTTGAATTATGTATAATTTCATCATTTAATATATTTGGAGTAACAATAGCATTATCAGTTTCACATTCTGGTGGTAATACTGCTATACTAGTAGGTTTGGAAATTATATTTTCTTTATCACATGTTGATTCACAACATGCACTTGATTCTTCAAGTAAGTTCAATTCTTGAATATTATTTATTTTATTAATTACTTCTTTAGAAGATGTTTCTTGTTGCTGCAAACCATTTTCATTTGATGCACAGATTACATCTGATGACAATGAAGCATTTTCATTTTGTTCTATAAAATCATTTTTAACATTAGACATAAATATTTTTTTATTATTACTTCTTATAGTAGTAGTTTCCACATGATTTATTGTAGTTGAAGATCCTTCATTTATTGTGCCAACTGTTAATAATGTGACAGATTGTTCTTCAGATTCATTTTCTTTATTATCTTTTTCACAAGCTATATTTTTAACGTTAATCTCAGATGGCATGTTTTAAAACATAGTACCAATCAATTATATTTTTCTATATTGCTGTAAATAGGAATACATCAAAATTTCAATAGAATAAAATTATAAATAATTATATATAATAAATTGATACAACAATACAAACAATAAAAATAAAAAAAGTATGTCAAGTGAAATTAAAACTATATTTAATACAATTGCTTATGTAAAGTATATTAATTTTTTTTTCAAGAATCCATGATAATAAACAACATTAAAAAATTGTTTAAACTAATGTATATATAATAAATATTCGAATGTATATCAGTTTACGGTACAACTATCGCAAGTCATGTAATATTCTGTACTTGAAATAATGTAATATTTGGTACTTGAAGTTAATGTCATTTAAAATTATTATTATTAAATATAAAAAAAAATTACTATATTCAATTATAATAATAAACAAATAAATAATTTATGATACAATTTCAAAGGAAATAATTTATTAATATTTTAAATTTTTATATAAACTAGAAACTACAAACATCATATCATTGAGATCTTAATATATTGATACTTTTTACCTGCATATGTTACATTATTTTAAGTATTTTAAATGAAAAATCCCGATAAAGCCATTTTACGCCACATTTATCTGTTCACTTTTCTTGCTCATTACACAAATTCATTACAGAACGCGTTGCCTTACTTTGACAGAAAGATATAGCAGACTGTATCTGGTAACTTTTCGTAATGTCATATATTGGATTTTTATATATAGTAGATTGACTATTTACTTTGACATATGATTAAAAAACTATTATTTATTATTATTATTCTATTATTTATCTTTTACTTATTTTATTATTTACTAAATTAAAAATGTTTTTAATTTCTTATTTTATTTTCTAATAAATATTAATATTTAATTTTTTATTATTATGAAGAATAAATAATAAAGAATAAATAAACTTATATATATAAATTTATTTATATTATAAAATTATATATATATTTTTTTTATTTTTATAAAACAAAGTTTTGATTTTATTATGTAAGAAATACAAATTAGCATTTGAGAATAAAATTGTTTCACATAGTAATAATTAAAAACAATTTAAAAAATTTGTAATTATTTATTACATTATATTTTTAAATAATATAAATATAAAAAATAGACTAATCTTAATAAATATTATATAGTGTGTTTAATGAGATATTATTGTACATAAATAAAATTATAAAATCTAATAATGAATTTCCAATCTTCAAAATATCAAAATATTTTCTATTTAAAAATGTATTATTAAAATAATCAAACTTTTTAAATTAAAATAAAAAAAAATATGAATTCAATTTGACAAAAAATTTCTTAAAAATTAAAAATACAATTCATTTATATAAAAATAAATCAATTTAGCGTTCAATCAATATAAAAATATGCAAAAGAATATAGCAAAATCAATAATACTAATTCTGAACAATTCAATAACCAATAGCAAAAATGGCATTTATTAAATGATATGGTTTATTTTCATTTAGTAACTCGTTTTATAAAACAGATCTTAGTTTCTTCTTATATGTTACTAGATTTCCTTTGCGTCTTTATTTTTAACTATCCATAATGTTCTATCTGCGGTATTACTATATATATTATTAGTTCATGTTGAACATAACCTTTTTCATTCGGTGTGTAATAAAAGACGGTATGTGAATTATAGAAAATCCAAAAACTGAATGAAAATCATCTATGTAATATAAAACATATATGTTTTAGTTTAATATAGATAAATAAAGAGTAATTAAATATATTATATTTTTCTTTTAAAATAATTTACTATTATTGTTTTATGATTAATAAATATGTGATAATCTAGGTTATCTTTGTATTTTTAATTTCAGTCTTGTAATTTCTTATAAAAATGGCTATTCGTCCAGTATACAGGCCTACAATTGTAAAAAAAAGAACAAAAAAGTTTATTCGTCATCAGAGTGATCGTTACAGTAAATTAAAGGTATATTATATTGTTCATTATTTATTATATTATTCATTATTATTAAACTTTTAACATTTAAAAAATTTTTTAATTTCGAAGATATTAATTTGATGTACATATAAATATAATAAAATAAATTTTCAGAGAAACTGGCGTAAACCTAAAGGTATTGATAATAGAGTTCGTAGGCGTTTTAAGGGACAATATTTGATGCCCAATATTGGTTATGGAAGTAACAAAAAAACTCGTCACATGTTGCCAACTGGTTTTAGAAAAGTTTTGGTACATAATGTTAAGGTAAATAAAGTTAAATAATTTTAATAGTTAATAAAAAATTATAATATTATTCATAAATTAATATTAATAAAATTGGTAAAATATTATGCATTCTTATTTTTTAAAATAATATATTTTTATGTAATATAGATTTTTTCTTTTTTTTTCATTATTACAAAAGATATCTATTTTATTTATTTCTTTGTAAAGAATATTTTTTTTATAATAAATTAATTTATTTTTAGTAATTATAACAAATGAAATTTATTTTCTTTGATTTGCAGGAATTGGAAGTTTTAATGATGCAAAACAGAAAATTTTGTGCTGAAATTGCTCATGGTGTGAGCAGTAAAAAACGTAAATCCATTGTTGAACGTGCTCAACAACTTTCAATAAGAGTAACTAATGCCAGTGCAAGGTTACGTTCTCAAGAAAATGAATAAAAATATTCTTATTTGATTTAATAATAAAATATTTAAAACAAATATTTGTTACTTTCAAATTTTTCTTTTAATATTTATCCCTTTATAATATAGCAAAAATACGATTTTAATACAGCATTTTATAATATTTTCCAATATTGAAATCATAATCGATTTTTTCCGTACTTTAAAAATACGATTAACATTTAACTAGCGTTATTGTAAAAATAAAATGATCGCATATTGTTACCGATAGCAAAATAAATTTGTAAATAGTTTTCAATTAGTCATATTAATCATACCATTTCTTTTAAAAATACTGAAATTTATTATATATCGACAATAAAAAAATTAATTTATTTTTCAAAGATTAATTAAAAAAACTAATCAAAATTATTTTATAAGATCTTATCTAATCCATGATTATTCATAGTCATAGAATGGTTATTAAAATTACTTTATCTATAATGAATAAGAATTATATATTTCGAAAAGAAACCGTACGTAAAATTTTTTTGGAAATTCTAAGATAAAAATTTTTGACAGACCAAATTTCGATTTTGTATTAGAAAAATATAATCGAACAAGAATTGGTATGTAAAATTTTTCTAGGAACTTAGAAATTTTTATGATATTATGTTATATATATTATTTATTTACATATATATTTAATTATGAATTAATTTTTACTTATCTATTATAACTATCTTTTTTTTTAATGTTTTATATATTATTACTTATTTATCTCTTTAAAAAACAATTTTTGATCATTTAAATTAAAGATACATTTTTTGATTTTATTTAATTTTAATTATGATATTTAATACATTAACTTTTTACATATTGATTTCTTTACACTGATATTTTCTAATTACAAAACTGAATATTTTACATTTATTTTTTTAAATTTTATATATTAAGTGTTAATCCATCCAAATATTTCAGGAACTATTATATGAAATTTTTAGTATCAATATAATAATAATACAAGTAATATAGATTAACAATTTGTCTGTAAAGTAGTATAAATTAATCATTAGATTAAGAATTAGCCGTAATGTTGTGTACATGCCACTGATTAAACGAATAAATTCAAACATGTAGGAAATCTGTTGAATATAATAAATATTTTTTTATTGAAAAGAAATTATCGATTTATTTTTTTATTAAACAATGAATAAATTAATTAATTGCTACTATCCTTCTATATTTCTTTGTTATTCTTTTTTTTTCATTTTTATTCTCTCCTTTCTATTGTCAATCTATTTTCGTCAGTCTTCCATATCTTTTTCTTCCTTTATCATTCTCTTTCTCTCTTTTTTATTATCATCTGTTATTCATTTCCTTTGTCATCTTTCTTTTGCTTCCTTTATCATTTCCTTCTATTCTTCTTTGCCACTTATACTTTTATGATTTTCTTCTTTCCCTCTTCTTTATCTTCTTTTTTTTCTTTTTTCTTTTTTATCATTCCTGTATTTTATCATCTTTCCTATCCGTTCTTTATCATTGCACTCTTGTTATCTTCTTCTGAGCCTCCTTTGTCATTCTTCTCTTTTCTTTTTTATCTTCTTTCTTTTCTTTATCAATTTCTCTTTCTTTCTTTCTTGATTAATTCCTCTTTCTTTTTCTTTTATCAATTCTTTTGCGTTGCTTTGTCATTCTCTTCTGTTTATCGTTATTTTTACATACACTCTCTTTTTTTCCTTTTCTCTTCCAAATATATATTATTTATCATTTATTTGTTAGAAATATTCTATATATATCTTTTTATACCATAATTTGATATTATTTGTTTTAAATTATGAATAAATTTGATTATAATATACACAATATATAAAAAAAATATTTATAAAACATATGTATTATATATGTTGGTGTTTGATTTCAGTTTTTCTTTGATTTCAGTTCAAAGAAATGTCAATACAACATGCAGGAAATATATTTTTTTAGAACTGGATTAAATATTCTATATTTATTAAATATTGTACTATCATTGTAAAATTTTATTCATTTTTACTATAAAATGTAACAATGCAATATTTTTATTATAAAATGTAAATTAAACGTTTTATTTGTAAACAAATAATTAAAATATAAAATATAAAGATTATTTATATTTTTGTTAAATTTAAACTAAAATCGTTTACTGGTGATAAAAAAATATTACGAATATCAAGATCACCTTTGCATTTAGAATTTAATGAAATTTCATAACTTTTAATTATAGTAATCAAACCAATAATAGATTGCAATTGACCAATTCGAGCTCC
Organism: Apis cerana; assembly: GCF_029169275.1. NCBI lineage: Eukaryota > Metazoa > Arthropoda > Insecta > Hymenoptera > Apidae > Apis > Apis cerana. Next base: position 9,673,690 of record NC_083862.1, on the reverse strand, counting down.
TATAATAAATATTTCATTATATTAAATTCGATTAATAAATATTAGTAAATATTAGTATTATAATAAATATAATAATAATAATAAATATTAATAACATTGTAATAATTTTATAAGTATCAATTTACCAATGCAAATTCTTGGTCCTTCTCCAAATGGCATATATGTACATTGCTTGATATTTTCTTTATTTTCATCACTGAATCTATCAGGATTAAAACGGAGAGGATCTGGATGATATTTTGGATCACAATGAAGTGCAGTTAGAACTATGAAAACTGATGTTCCTTTTTCTATGACTATATCAGTTCCTGGTATCTAAGAAATATAAAATAATTGTTATTCTAAGAAAAATAATTGTTTTATTGCTATTTTAAATCAAATAATGAAAACAAAATATTAATTTTTTGTATGTTAGTCAAAAGTATTATTTGATATAAAATTTTATTAATTTTATTAATTCGATAAAAAAAAATAAAAAAAATTGCTAATTTGTTAAATGAATGTTATATAACGAATAAAAATTGCAGATATATATTTTGTAATTGCAAATTCTATATGTTAAAAGATATTCAAATAGTATGTAAATAGACTTTTAATAGCCTTTTAATAGTGAAAAAAATATTTGTTTTTTTTATGAATCTTTTATTATTCAAATTCATGCATTTATTATATTATGCAAGAAAAATAATAATTATAAAATCAAACGAATTAAAAATAAAAATAAATTTAAAGTAGAAAAAACATATGAGAAAAAAATGTATTAAAGCGATGAATTTTCATTCTGAAACGTATCTATAAATATCAAATAAAGATCAATTTATCTATTATATTTGTTTGATTATATAATGCTTCGAGTATTTATTTCGTTTTATTAAAAAAATAATATATAAAAAAAATTTTAAAAAATTACTAATGAAAGTTACAAAAATGTAAATATTTCATATAAATTTAACGAATAAATTTTTAAGAATTAATTTCTTAAAATATATATGTATAAATAGTTAATATCAATTCTTGATATTTTAATTCTTGGCTCACCTTATAATCCGCCACGGCAACTCGATCGATAATTGGAGCCGGAGGATAAAGTCGTAGAATTTCTGATACAACTTGATGAAGATATTTCATGCTTTGAACACCTTCATAAGTCATTCCATGTTCCTTTAATTTCTCATTAATTTCTTCTCGTGTTCGTCTTTGAATTTCTGGATGTTTAGCCAGTTCATAAAGCGTGAAGCATATAGTTGATACAGTTGACTCGCGTCCAGCAATAAAGAAAATTGCTGATTGACTTAACAATGCATCACCCTCAAATTCTATATATAATTATAATTTTTTAAATAAATAACATCAAATATTTGAATAATTAATATCGAATATTTATCGTACTGACTGAAATCTTTATCTTGTTTGTCATTTTTCAATTCTATTAAAGAATCAATTAAATCTTCTCGTTTATTTTTAGTTATTTCTCTGTTATCCATGGAATTCCAGAATACTTTACGAAAGAAATTTGTCGAAGTTCCTAACATTCTAGCATTCAAATATGGCGAAAGTTTTGGAAAGAAAAACGAAATAATTAATTGAATGCCACGAAAAAATGTCATTTTGAGTCCTTTTTGAGCTTTTAAGAGAACAAAGAAATATAATGAGATAAAATTATCATATATTATATTAAATTATCATATATATATATATATATATATATATATATATGAAAATAATATAATCTTTCGAACATTTTTTAACAAATACCTTCTTCATAAAATTGTAATGTTTTAGGATTAAATGAATTTACTTGAATTCCAAAAGCAACAGAAGATATGACATCAGTGGTATATTTTAGAGTAACATCTTTTATCATAATAGTTTTCGTTTTCGTACTGTTTGAAAATTCATCATCTAAATATTTATTCATCGAATTGGCAACTTCAACCATTAAATGGAATAATTTTTTCACTTTTGCACTACTGAATATCGGTGATAATTTAGTTCTATAATAATAATAAAAATATTAATTAAATCAATTTTCGATATATTTTAATAAATACTTATAAATGTAATTACCTTAAATATTTCCATTGGGGATTCTTCAATGAAAAAAGATTTGTATTTCCAATTTCATCTTGAAATGATCGAATCGTAAAACTGCGATTCGAAAAATAATTGAAATCTTTAATTAAGATTTGTTTCATTATTGCTGGATCTTTTATTAATAAGAATGGTTTGAAAAATATGTAAATTCCAAGAATGCCATCGTTTTCAGAACTTTTTTGGCATATATCACCTATTACGTAAGCAGGAGGTTTTTCTAGATCTAATATCTTTTTTATGTTACCGAATAACCAGTGACCAGGTACAGTAGGAACACCTCTTCTTTCCCAGTAAGTGCGATTGTATTTTATATATAAAATCAAGATTATCACAAAAAAGCCAATCGAAATAACGATTGGCATAAATAATGAATTTTGCATTACCATAATTTAATAAGTTATGCTTCTAATATTCTCGAAGAACTGAAGAAAAATAGAAATATCATTTACTTATATAAGTCTCATTTTAACATTCAACAGATAATAGATGTAACTGATCGATAATAGATCCGTTTCATAGCGTAGTGCATACATATACATATATATATATATTTCTCTTTGATTCTTACGTGATTTTCTATCTATTTATTATCTCTTATCTTTACTATCTCTATTTATACTTTTTATTCTAATATTATTTCGTAATAAATGTATTGGAATAATTAAAAATTATCTATTAAATCTATTATTTAACTCATTTTTTTATTTACTATTTGTTTTTCGACTTATCTTTATCGTAAAAATATTATCCTTATCTTTATGCATAATTATTGTAAATGAAAAAAAATATTTGCATAATCATTGTGAATGAAAAAAATTATTTGCATAATCATTGTGAATGAAAAATAAATAATATAATAAAAACAATATATTATATATTTCTTTTTTAAATATTTAGTTTTTTTATGATAATATAAAATAAATAATAAATTTTTATATATATTAAATAATTTCTCTTATGTATGTATTTTTCTTATTATATTATAAAATAATCAATATGCAGACATACATCACATTGCAATTACAACATTGTTATAAATTTGAAAAATAGTATAAGATTTCTTTTTAAAATAGATAAAAATATTGCAATATAAAATTATCTTGAATTTGAAAAAAAAAATAAAATTTCCTTATCAATTTAATATTATTTTTAAAGTTAGAATAAGATTGCAATTAATAATAATTAAATTTCAATAAAAAATTACAATTAAAAAATAGAACAAATATTTTTCAGATTTTTATAATTTATTTTGGAATTGATATTTATTTCAAATCGATTATAACAATATTAATTCAATATTGATTAATATATTAATTTATAAATTAATCCTAATAAACATAAAAAATAAAATATAAATTAGTGATTAAAATTAATATACTATATTTTCTACTGTAATAGACTATATTTTCATTAGATTACTATATATTTAAAATAAAATTATTAGAATTTAAAAATAATATATTTGTAATATTTATACATTTTAATTTTGAAAATGAAATAATGAAAGTTTGATATTTTATTTATGATTACAAAATTAAGATCAATATAAACAAAGAAAACAAACAATAAGACAAGGACAGAGAAGGATAAAAATATTGAAATCAGCGCCATCTTCAGAGTGCCGCAAATGAAACTCAGATAGAAAGAATAAAAAATAATAAGAGAAAGATAGAAATAGATTAAGAATTAACTTTCAATGCCATCTCTTGACTTTCAAAGAGATTTCTTTAAAAATAAGGTAAAGTAGAGTAAGAATTGAATATCAACGCCATCTCTTGAATGTTCTTGAAAAATATATTATTGAAAGATGGCGCTGATATTCAATTCTTACTCTACTTTACCTTATTTTTAAAGAAATCTCTTTGAAAGTCAAGAGATGGCATTGAAAGTTAATTCTTAATCTATTTCTATCTTTCTCTTATTATTTTTTATTCTTTCTATCTGAGTTTCATTTGCGGCACTCTGGAGATGGCGCTGATTTCAATATTTTTATTCTTCTCTATCCTTGTCTTATTCTATTTGTTCTCTTTGTTTATTGCTCCTAACACGTGGTCACAAACAAAATATAAATATATTCAAAATTATTTGACGATATGTATAATCTAATTACCGCTTTTTATTGTATGTACATATGTATGAAGTAAAAATTTGAATGTATGATAAATAACATTATTTTTCGATAATAATAAGAGAATTATCCTGTATTTTATATAATTATCCTGTGTTTTATATATATATATATATATATATATATATGTATATATATATATATGTATATATTTAGAATATAGATAAATAATCATATAAAAATACTACAATTACATCTGTTCACAATTTTTATTCAGTAACATTAATGCGTTTACATTAATACTGCACTTTTGTTGTAATAACAACAATAATAACAAATAATTAAAATATTATAATTTATTTTCAACGCATCATAAAAATGATTGATTAAAAATATATCTATATTATAATACATTTAATATAAATATTACATTAATCATATAATGCATTTTTAAATATAAAATGCAATGATACTTGATGTGTTTTTGTTGAACATGAATGATAAATTGGAAAAGTATTTGTCTTATACTTCATACTTTCGTAAAATCTATAAACAAATTAAAAAATAATAATATAATTAAGAAAACCGTTGTTTAACAACTTTGCATATAACAAAAAGGACTACCATTATATCATCAATAAAAAATAATGGTAATCCAAGTTGTATTAATTCATTTGAAATATAAATAATGTATATTATTTAATTTGCTTTATATATCCTCTTTCTTTTAGGAGATCGTCTAACGCTTCTTGAGTATAATAAACGACAAAATCAGTTGATGCAACACCTTCAAATACAGCATAAACCGAAGGTTTTAAATTATAGAAAAATAGTGGTTGACCCCTTGATGCAAAATCTTTTGTTAAAGTTTCAATTACTGTAGCTGCAGTAAAATCTGCTCCATAAATATGAGAACAATCGATTACAACTGGTGTCGCTACATTCCCTGTTCTTTGACTATATTTTGTTACTAAATTTCGCACATAATCAACAGATGGAAAAATTAAACATCGATCTGGAGTTAACATAAGATATCGAATACCATGTCGAGACTGAAACAATTGATATATTAATATTATAAATATACTAATAAATACTATATACTAATAAATAGTAATAGTAATAAATAGTAATATATACTAATAAATAATTAAAAGACTATAAATAATATAGAAATATAATTGAAACAAATATTTATATAAAATTAGTTTTTAAAATAAAAAAGTTTTTAAAATAAATATTGTATAATGTAAAATACAGAAAAAATTAAAAATACATACTATAAGTTTTTCCACAGATATTTTTGGTCTTGCAGCATGATATAAAATGAACAAAATATTTATTCCAATACCACATAAAATTCCAATTTCTAATTGTAACAATAAACATGCAATGAATGTTCCTAAACCAGGAATTAAATCTGATTCTATAAAAATATAATATTATATATATTAAAACACGTATTAATGTTTCAAAAAAATTGAAAAATATATTTTTTAAATTTTAAATTCTAAATTTACTTTTAGTTCTCCACATTGGTTTTACGACTTTTACTTCGACCATAAATATTACTGCAGCTATAATGATTGCTGCTAATGTACACCTTGGAATATAACTGAAGTATGGAGTAAGAAAGAGAAGGGCTAATATTACTAAAGTACCTAAAATAAAAATTATAATTATATCAAATTTACATAAAATATAATCGTATAAAAAATAATATATGGGTTATTAATTGAAAATTATAAAATATTTTAATTAGATAATTAATTAAAATAATTATTACCAGTATAAATGCCTCCCATTGGTGTTCTTACTCCAGAAGCATTGTTTACCGCGCTTCTACTAAGAGATCCTGTACCAGGAAACGCCTGAACAAAAGAATTACCAATATTTGATATTCCAATTGCTATTAATTCTTGTGTTGCATCAACTGATTTTCCAGTTGCTGAAATAAATATAAAAACCTTTCCTTTTTTTTCATATAACAAATAATATTAATATTTTATGAAAAACGTTTGTAATAAATAGAAAAAAATATTAGCTTACAGAATGCTTTGCAAATAGCAATATCTTCCATTAAAGAGATAAGCGGTAAAACAAGAATACCGCTACCTAAATTTGAAATCATATCGACAAATGTGACTGTTGTATTATCGTATTTGATATAACTAAATGGTGGTGGTTGTATATTTGGCATACCTTCTGGTATGTATCCTAGAAGAAGATATTAATAAATTCAATATAATTAATAATTATTAATTAATAATATTAATTAATAATATTAATTATTAATTATATTTATATTATATAATTTAATTATATTATTATATATTATATAATTATATCATACAATATATTTATATTTATATATATTAATAAAATTTAAAATTTTGAAAATGTTTATCTTAATATTTATTGTTCTTACCAACCAATTTGAAGGGTGATTTTTTTCTAAAACTATATCCCAAAAGACCAGATAATATTACTAGAAGTGCATTTCGCGAAGTACCAAATAACCATATGAATTTATTTAATATTCGATATTTTGTACTTTGTAATTCTTCATCTTTAGGACCAATTGTATACGATGCTAAAAGCTATAAAAAAAACATGTAAAACTTCTGTTAAAATTCTATTATATAGATAATAATTTTTATTGTATATACCCTGAGAAATAAAAGAAGCGCTATACAAGTTACACCAAGTGCGGCATCCCAAGCTGAAGTTTCATGTAAATGTCCAACGAGACTTTTCCACATTTCAAGAAATTGCGAACCTTTCGCAGGAATACCGAGTATATCTTTTATTTGTGATGTTATAATTATTAAAGCTACTGCTGATGTAAATCCAGAACTTACAGGTCCTGACACAAAATCGATTAAAAATCCTAAAAAATATATCATTAATAAATTATATCTAAAAATTAATTCTTTTTTGTGATCATGAAATATTATTGATATTTACCGAGACCAAATATACCCATTATAAGTTCTATTATTCCAGACAAGAAACAGAGAAGTATCGCATGTTTCAATGGTTCATCAAGGCGTGCAACTGTTTGGTACGTGAGCAGAGAGATGATGGCACTTGGTCCCATCGGTGTGTCTTTACAAGATCCGAATATAACATAAATAAAACATCCTAGAAAGCTACCATACAATCCATACTGTGAAATATAATAATAGTATAATTGTTAGAACGATTTTCATAATCATTCACTATAAAATATTACATTGTTTATAAAATATTAATTTGTTTATTAATAATCTTGTTTAATTATTCTGCATTGGTGGACAAGAAATCTCGTTAATAGATATTGTAAAATTGTTTTGAAATTGCTTCTTTATGAATCATTGTTCAATATTATACTAACTTGAGGTGGTAAACCTGCTACATTAGCGTATGCTAACGATTGTGGGATTACAGTGAGACCAACGGTGACACCAGCAACGAGATCACCGAGTGCATCATGTCCATTATATCTGGGTAGCCAATTTAAAATTGGTACTCTCTTATAAACAGTTTTCTTCGTACAGATTGATCTACAACGTCGCCTCAACTGATACATCGTGGAATTAAGAAAACTATCTTTTTGTTCCATTCCATAATCTCCAGATTCTTCCACCACTGCAAGAAAGGAAAAAGAAGAAAATAAAAATAAAATTAATAATATCTTTTGTTTATCCAAGTAAACAATCTATATTAAAACAGTTATAAGCAAATTAATCAATTATAATTATCCAAATAGAATGAAATCTTTTATTTTTTAATCAGAATTCAAGTTTCATTATTTGTGTTAGAGAAATTATTAAAACATATTATATATGTATAATGTTATACATATGTAAATACAATTAGTTATTATACATTGAATATATTATACAGAAAATTTATTCATTTTTTTATTTCTTGGTTTAGAATTTATTATCATATATTTAATTGCGGATAAAAAAGAATTAAGAATTTAAGTAATTTATGTTTATGTAATTTTATGTAAATAAACATTTGAATTAGTCATTTTAGCACTGATCTGCTTACGGATAAAATCTGAAGAACCTTGTATTTCTCGATGACTTTCATAAGAATCATGCAGAATTTGAGAACTATTCGAACGATCAATATCCAAGCTATCCCTAGATCCAGTCAAACCATGATTTATGTATACTTCATTACCATTCTTTTGATTTATATCTCCTGCACCATTCGGTTTGTTCATTCTGAAAATTCAATGTTTCGCGTAAATTTAATTACATTAAACAATTGAATAAATTTTTATAAATTAATAAAATTTTAACAATTTGAATTTTAACTTTTATATATATATGTATATAATATTATGATAATATAGATAATAAAATGAATATGGAATTTATATAAGTATATAATTTGATTATCCCATATTTAAAAACGCAAATAAGCTCTTTGAAGAGCTCGATAACAAAAAAATTAAATATTATCTTATCTATAATAAATTTTAATACTATTTGAATATTTTAATCTCTTTGATCTATTTAATATAATTTTAATAATCTTTCTTACCAGCAAATATTAAAAATAAAAAAAAAGAAAAAATAAGAATTTGAAATATAAATAAAAGCAATTATTAAATATTTTATGAGATTTAAATGAGATTTTCTAAAAAAGCTTTTATTAAATTTCATATCTCTGAAAATATTATAAATATAAAAAAATGTTTAGGATTAACTTGATATAATTTAAATTTCATTAAACACAATAATAAATTGGAATAGACGCCTATATATATATATATGTATATATTATTTAATTATCATTGGCGATATATACATACATAATTAGATCATGAAACAAATTATTAATAAATTAATAAATTCGTTAAAATTCTTGCATACGTGATTTCTTACACGATTCTCACTTGTGCTTCATGGGTTTTTATTGGACTTTATTTAGTCCAATGTATGTTATATCAAGTTATATCGATCAACATAACTTGTAAGAACGTAAACAATAAAACTGTGCAACCGTGAACATTATTAATAGCGAAACAGATTACATTCTATTACATATTGAATATGAGAATAGTAGATCAACTTACGATTTCAGATAAGTCACAATCTGACGACTTACGTCTGCAAGAATTCTTCGATGTGTTTTTTTTTAATTAGTTATATTACGAAACTCAAGTCACATGAATACGCTGCTTAGTTAACGATAAATTATGTTTGTCACATGGATTATGATTTATGATATTATGAAAGATAATTCGTTTGCTCAGGTTCTTGATTATGGAGAATATTTGGCAGATAGAAATGTTTCATTGATAATTACATAATATATTTACTTTGCCATTTAATAAATCATTAATGATAAAAATTTTATCTATTTAAATAAATAGAATTATATATAGAACTAAAAATTTAAAAAAAAATAATTAACATAGAATTTTATTTTCTTAGAAAATTCTTTGATTAAATATTTAAATGTCAAAATAAAAAAGTTATCAATAGCAAATGTATTATACCATTAATATAAAATTTAGTACAAAATATAATTTTCTAGAAATAAGAAATAAAAAAGTAATTGCAAATATTTGAACGATTATATATAACTAATTTGTTAACAAGTATATTTACAATCTATAAATACTTGTTCTATTTTTCTCCTATTAACTGATTTAAAAATGTAAATTAGAATTTCGCACGATTAATTGGCGTAAATTATAAGCAAATATTGAATATTGAATTTAAGACAATTTAAAAAATTATTTTCAATTCACAATTTTTTTTTGCAAAATATATTTAAATATTTGTTTCAATACAAGTGATAATTATATAAAAGTGAATTCAATGAATCAAAAATTTTTTAATTATTTAATTTTTTGCAGTTTTTATTTTTAGATCTGATAATTGATAAAGTATTTTTTAATTCATTGCTTTATATTTAATTGCTTTATATCAAATATATTAAATCGATATAATATATATCTCTTCAATATATCAAATATCAATGACAATTATAGAACATACTAGAAACCTTTCGTTTGCAAAACTTGTTATGCGCTTTCGTCATATCCGTTATATCTTAAAACTTCAAACAAATCAATCAATCAATTATCTCTTATTTATTCTCAAGGTTTTTTCAAATAAGAATATTTTATCCTTATTAAATTTTTATACATTATACATTATACATTATACATTACACATTATACATTATATATATATATATATAAAATATTATTATATTTATTTTTTTGTACAAAATTGAAATTAGAAATTATGTTAATCAAAATTCTTTTCCTCTAACTTAAAATAAAAATGAAAAATTACAATTGAATTAAAAAATAGTCCAAAAATATAATTGATTAGATTTAATAAATTGATAGTGTTTAATATTAAATTTATGTCAAAATTGATTTTCAATGTTTATATGTTTTATTTTTATCATTGTGAAATTTTGATTCATTTGGTATTAATTTATGGAATGACAAATAATTTAAAAGTATGTAAGTAGTTCGAGGTTCAAGATTGCTTTAACATCAAATAAATTTCTTGGCAATCACATGACGTTCAATATATTAAGATTCAGTATACATATATTATATACAGTTGATTATAAAAGTATCCAATTGTTCAAATATTTCACATTTAATTTCTTATGTTTAATTTACCATTTTCAAATAATTAAAATATCCTTTTTCAAATATCCAACACTATAGAATTAAATAATAAATAATAAATAATAAAAAATATTTTTAAAAATAAGTCATAAGATTTCTTTTTCAACAATATATAAATATATTTCATAAAATATATCAATTATCATGATATTGACTATCATACTTATATAAGATATTGCAAATACAAGAAAAATATCCAATTATATATAAATATTCAATTTTGAAATTAAATAAAAGTGAAAATATTTATTAAAATTTAAAAATTATATCGAAAAACCTATCTAGTATTCAAACTAAAGTCACATTTTTATCAATTATTCCATTTTTTTTGAGAAGAGAAAGAGAAGATATCTCGATTAGAAAAACTGAAAGTTATCAAGTTTCATATTTTAGAAAAGTCGAAGAAAATATCGAATGAATTTTGCAATCCGTAAATCCATTAATCCACCTTCGCATCTTGGAATGCCTGATTGGCTCGATATCGCGTTTTTATTCCAATCAGTTAGGTAAACACCATAGAGACGTGGTCGGGAGGGGAGTGAAACGAAAGGAAAAAAAGAAGAAAAAAAAGCATTATTACACGAGAACGCGTGTCACATGATTCGCTCATGCAACCGGTCATTCCGTGCAATCACGTGCTTCTGAATCAACTCTGTCACGCGGTTCTCCCGATCACCGGCTCCCAACGTATGTATATGGTTAGATATGTAGTTCAAACCGCGCGCTCGCAAATTAATTCATCCCAACATTGTTTTTCATGCAAATCACGAATGACCGTGCCTGCTGCCTCACCATCTCGTTTCAATCTTTGCCCACAAAATTATACGATATATGTTAATCGGCCTGTCCCAACTGGAAATTGTTACCATTGCCTTGAAAATGTAAAAAATCTGTATGCGCTCGAAGGCGGTTGTGGATAACTATGTGATACAACCTATCAAACTGGTTCCAATCTCGAGGATTCTTCTGCGCAGATGCAGATATTCTCATTGAAGGGAGTAAATAAAGAGACGCCTCCATTTTGTATACACATTTTTAGTTATATCATTATATCTTCTTAAAGAAAATATTGCCTTTCACTTGATGTAACAACCGAAAGAAATTACAAAATATTATTACGAAATTATAAATTATAAAATGATATAACTTGTATGTTTTGTAATGGATTAAAACTTGATAATAAAGTGTTTAAACAATGTAAAATGAATTTGAGGATTTTACAATTTATACTATTTTTTATAATTATAGAATTGTTTTCATATCAATATATTAAAAATTTATTTAATTAATTATTGAATTATAATAATTTATAGAATATTTATTTGCTGTTTAAAAAAATTCGTTGTAAAATAAAATTGTCTCATAAATATTGATAAAAAGAGGATGATAATGAAAAAACGAGTTAATGATAAATTTTTTTGCACTTTATAATTAGTTGGTTGTACATTGAAATATAAGTAGAAAAAACATAATAAATATGTATTCTTTCATTGAAATGAATCGAATTAATTATTTCCTTGCATAATAATATCTGAGGCATATTTTATTTTTAGAAATTAGAAGCATATTTTCAATCATAAAATCTAAATATATATATATATATATATATATATATTTAATGGAATAAAATAATGAATCAAACATAATTAGAAATAAATTATATGATTTAACAAATTATATGCTATTTATGCTCAAATGATTTCGTTATATTAATTTTTATTCACTTTTAATTATTGATTTTCTATTTGTAATAATCGATATTAAATATTATCTATTATTAATATAAAAATAGTATAAATAAAATGAGATATACAAAAAAATTTTATTTTGTTCCTAAACTTTCAAGAATATATATTGTATAATATGTAAAATTTATGATGAAATAAATTAAAAAAAAATAAAAATAAAAAAGAAATAATATATTTATTCTTAATGATTTACTTAATTAATAATGATTTACTAATTTTTTTCCATTTTTGTTTTTACAAGCAATATCATTGTATTTTTATTTATATTTTTTTATATTTATATTTACTTTATTTATTCAACTCGAGAGTGATATGTAATATAATTACTGTAAATGAAAATATAAATTTCTTTTATGTAAACCCATGATCATCATCCTATACATTGTATATATCATTATTCTCTATTTTTTTGTGTTCTTTTTCACTCAATTACGATTTAACTCAACTTAGCATATATCCATAAATCTTGTACACAGCAAATGATCTACACTATTTCAAATCTCTAAGATTTCATTATAAGTTTGTTTCAAAGTTGATTGTTTCAGATCTAGTTATAAAGTTGAACAAACTGCTCGAATTTTCTTATGTCTAAATGTTGTTAGATCTACATTAAATAGATATAATAATATTCTCATTATACTAAGATACAATAATTTTCGCATAGTGAATTTTTTCTCAGATAAGTAACAAATTATCATCAGGAGACACCATTTGCCATTGTGAAAAGAAAACCGAACGTCTTAATTGCAAACGATTCTCGTCAAGGAAAATATTGATGATTGATGCGCATACAACAATAATAATAAATGAACAACCGACGGTTTTTCTTTCTTTTGCAAATAAGCTGCAATTTCAATGTGTCGTCGTCGTTTCGTTTTTTAACTATAGAGATCCAACAACGCGTACAATAGAAGTTAATATTCCATGGCACGTGCGTCTCGACATCTTATTTAAATACTTAACTATAGCCAAATAACGAGCTCTAAATACTGCAATAAAGATAAATATTATATATATATATATAGATATGCAAAAAATTAGACAAAATGTTTGTACTTTCTATATGGAATTCTATTTTTAAACTATTTCTTAAAACAATTATCTTCAAATTATTGTAATATTTCATTAAATTTCATTTATAAATTTGATAATAATTTAAAAAAAAAATAATAATTAAAAAAAATTTTTTAAATTTACTGGTATTTAGTAATTTTATAAGAAATATGTACTGTTGTTTATTATAAACAATTATTTTTAAAATTATTTCTTATTTTAAAAAATATTTCAAGTTGAATTTACAAAAATTGTAAATTTATTTGTTTAATTATTAATTAATTAAATAATATGATATTTTATCAAAAAAAAAAAAAAATAAAGAAAAGATAAATAAAAGAAAAGTACTATATTCTAGTTATGCGATATATTAAAATTAATGGTTCAAACAATTGATTTAACATTAAATGATATTAATTGCTTTCATGTGATATTTATTATTGATATAAGCTAATAATTTAGGATTTATATAAAGAACAATAAGAGCTGCATCATGATAGCAAGACTATTATAGAGGAACGATAGATCATAAGGTTAGATAATACTCAGAATAAACTTCAATCTGTGATGCCGTTAAATTTTGAACTTGATTTGTGTACAATCTTCGATTTATGATTAAATTCATAACAAAAAACTTCAAATGTTAAAAAATTAAAAGATTTCAATATCTAAATGCATAATTTAAAGTTTTCTTTCGAAAAATAATATTAGGAAAATAATAAATTGATAATATTAGGATTGATAATATTAATAAATCAAAATTAATTTAAATATTCTAATTAATATAATTTTGTATTTAAATTTCATTTACTTGATTGTTTATAAATATATGATAAAACAAAATTTTAAAGTAATTATTTTTGATCTTTAGATTTAATAATTAAATCTTTAATTTTTTTTTTTGATTGTGGGAAAAATAAGAAATAATGTATTTTTAAATGATAATGCTTTACATATTTAACAATTTTAATTTTATAATTTTTATACAATGTGAAATAATTTATTTTATTAATTATATTTTATTTTATTAACTTATTGATAAATTTTTCATGAAACAATTTGGGCCAAATTTTTGAGCAATTCCTGATGCTTACCAGATAAACATATGTTGGTGATTTCGACATTATTTACATGCTTCGAAGAAGAACGACACAAATTAAACTTGTCGAGTATAAGAGCAAGATCTCATAAAGATAATTAATTGAATCGATCGCGATACAGTAACATTCAATATTTACCTTTTTTCATGTAATCAACATACTTCGTTGATGATTACAAAATACTAAAATTGAAGAATACTTTTTCTATCTTATCTAACTGTGCCTAATCTTTTTCGTTTACGTTTATTTTATTACTATATTTTTACTTGTATTTTGTTTAATATTAATGTATCCTTCTTTATTTTTTTAATTCATTACTATGAAAATTACATAGTTATGGAAATTATTTGTCAGCAAAAATAAAAACAATATAATTCTAACAATATAATTCATTATTAAAATTCAATATTAATTTTAATTTCAAAAAATTTTAAATTTAAATTTTCATTTCATTAATTTTCAATAAAAAAATCATCACAAGTATAAACATTAATACATAAAAAATTCAAAACATTATATTTTAGTATTATTTAATATCCAAACTGCATATAAGATAATTGAAATTCTCCGTCATCTGAACACGTGTCTACTACATAGTAATAAATATAACCAATGAGAACCGGTTTTTTTTATTCTAAGTAAATTTATGCATGTATATATCTAAAAAAGTGTCTCAAGAAGACCAAATAAATCAACACAATTTATTCACATTTTATTTAAAGAAGTAACATCATTTAAAAAAATTTATCATTACCAAATATTTTTCGATTGTGTTAAATATAAAAGCATTCATCATTTTCAATAATATTCACTAAAAAAAGAAGTAAAAAAAAAAGGAAGATTAATTGAAAAAAATCCAAAACTTACTTAAGAAGTGAATGATGAGAACGATTGCTTTGTTTGTCACTGTCTCCTCGAACTTTTGTGTTTCAAGAAATCGAAAGTGAATTTCTTGACTTCGTAACTAAAATCGATCTAGGATCGAGACTTATTTATTCTTCTTGTATTCGTAATACATCTCATTTCGCAATTAAGCGAAAACCGATAAAATATGAAAAAAAAATTGTCATGCAAACGAATAATCATACATATAAACGCGATCGTTCGTGGATCGCGCGCGTTCACTTCTAACCTCGTATTCGCGGTTTTCTTGATGAAAATCTTCCGAGTAGAATACAGATGACACTTGATAAAAAAAATCGAAGGATGGCTATTTATCGTGGATGTAATGCACGAATGGAAAAATGTGAAATAGTATCCGATTTCGAGAGGACGATAATACTGAATCCGCGGCAACACGCGACCGGCCATTTAAATGCGCTGTGCTTCTTCGACAGTTTGTGCCGTAACTTCTTCTCCCCTTCTCCTTTGGCCGTCTTTAAAGCAATAACGTCACTGGAGAACAATCCAATCGGAGACAAACATTTTAAAGTATTCAGGGTCTAATTATATCACTTTTTTTCTTGCAACAATTCGAGAAGAAAAAGAAATATCTATCGTCATCCCTTGTTTGGTATTCCTACTTATGAATCGAGATTTATCGAAGTTTCGATATTCATTATTGAAAAAATATAAGAGAACGATTCGATATGCGATTGATCGATTAATAGTAAGAAATTTTGCTTTGGAAAAAGAAAACAGAAAAACAGAAAATAAAGATACGTGAGATCAAGTTTAAATACAGAATTTTTAAATACAGAATTTAATTCATAAAAAATTTGTGAGATAAAGGATAATGTGAATAAGCTTCTAATTTTATTTGCACATAAACCTTTTTTTCTTCTTTTTATCTAAAGTACGAGAATTTTTAATCTTAAAACTTATTATCGAAACTTAATATATTTTGTTTTATCTCTCTTAAAAGAACAATAATCTCCTGCAATAAATAATTTATACTTTATTAATCTATTATTACAATCTATCATCTTTATAAATTCGATGGTAAATTGGATTGAGATCATATATGAAAAAAATAATCTTTGTGTAGAGACGATTATTTATTGTACTATTATTTATAATAGTATTATCAATTTCTAAGTTTCTCAACGAAGAACGTTGACTTTGGATACGTTTGAGCATTATCTTGAAAAAATATTTTGAAAATTCTAAATTGATAACGTATTTTATATATATATAATATATAAAATATCTTTTATTTTACGAACATGCTTAATGATGTTAAATTACATATATTTGGACATATAAAAATATATGGATAATATAGACTTTTAATTATGATTTACATCAAAAATATGCTCAGTGTTGATTCAAGGATTATACGATTTTTAATTATGTCATGTAACGCGCTTCATGGTTTTTGCCATTCCATAAATTACGATATACTTACTCATCGATAATTTCGTTTTATTTGAAATATTATGAAAATATCATGTACAATTTTCTAGAGGAAAGAGGAATAAAAAAAAATTATAAATTATAATAATTATATAAACTAAATTCTAGGATTAAATATTTATAATAAAGAAAATATCTAATTTATTAATATATCTAGTTTATTAAATAATTTATGAAATATTTTAAAAAAATAAATAATTCTAATATTTGTTAAAAATGTTTAAAATAGTTTATTCGAAATATAATATGAAAATGCGGTAAAAGTATTATGTAATAGGTATTACTTTCTTAATTATTACTTAATTATACATCATTATCATTATTTTATAATATTGATAAGTTTATCCAAAGTTAAATCTTAAAGGTTATCATAAAGGTTTGAAAAGAGTAAGATTTTATATTTTACAAATCCACAATTCTATTTACAAAATAAAAAAAATACAAATTCTAACAACTACTATAACTTAATGTATCATTATTATAAAATACATAAGAAGGATAAGAGAAAAATTAATGTTTGCAAAGATCTTAAAAAGATAAATAAAAAAAATTTGCAATAGAATGGATTTATAAATAAGTAAAATAGAAATTAAACAATTTTTTATATATTAAAAAAAAATTGTGTTCTTTACTAAAAATATTTATATATAAAAAAATTGCAAATAATAAATTTTAATTATTATATATAAAATTTTTTAAATGTGAGAATATATATAAAAAATGATAACAAAATTTAAGATAAATATTTACATAAAATAAATAGAAAATATGGAAAAAGATATATTATAATCATATAAGTATTTCCGTAGAACGCTGTTTGTATTCATAATATAATTTCCGCCAGGATACAACCTGTGTGTAATAGGTTGTAATAGTTCACGAGGAATACTAAATTCAGAAGACTGTTGCTCAATATATTACGATTTATGCGTCAGTAGTCAAAAAATAATTTCATTGAATTTAAAAATAGACATACTACAATTTAAATTTAAAACAAAAGATTTAATTCTGTTGTATCAAAAACACTTTCTATTTTTTTATGCTAAGTATTCTCAGTTAGTACTATAGCTAAATACTATTATCAAAATTAAAAAATAAATGATCCTATATTAAACAAGTGGATTTATATTAGCTTTTAACAATATATACTATCTTATCTTAAAAATAATATTTTGATACTTTTTGATTGGAATATTGAAAATTAGATGTTTTTTCTTAATAAATGCATAAAATTTTATAAATATTATAATATATTTTATAAATTTTATAGATAATAAATCTATTAAATAAAAATTTTTTTTAAATTCATTTTTCTTATTTTTTTAAAATAATAAAAAATAATATAGAGAAATAGATTAAAATATAAGTCAACAAGATCAAATATATATTGTTACAATTGATATATGTAGAGAAAAAAAAGATAATAAAGGATTAGGAATTGGTCAATTGTTACTTCTTATATTATAATTTATGGTTTTTTTTTTAATAGATACATGAAAACCCTGTTAATAACTTATTTGCTATCTTCAATTAAATTTTACAACTTCATACAAAAATCCCTGAATGATACAGATAAAGGAAATCTCTAAAATAATAGAATACAATAGATCTCATATAATCCAGTGAAAATGGCATTATTATTCTCAATACTTTTGATATACAATAATAATCATTATTAATTAATTAGGTACAGGAACACTTTATCATTCGTGGTATTAATTAAAGATAATCAATTACATACAATAAATTGTTATCAGCCATGGTGCATCGCCTCCTTCGGTATCAATTTCCAATGTAGATACTACATTTTTTTAATTTCATTCCATCAAAAGTTTAAAAATCTGTTGTTTAGGAAGCGAGCGCCTACGACTATTAAGAATCGAACCAGTATGCGAAGGCCATTCGAGAAGATTCAATCACACGTTCGATTTTTAATTTTTCTTTTCTCTTCTTTTTATGTTCTAATTGGTTTTCTAACAAAATTGTTAAAGACAGAGAAAAAGAAAAGTAAGAGTGATCGTATTATTATTGACGAAAACTCGATGTTGAAACATAAACGTTTAGAAAGTAACGATGCTGATAGTATTCTTTAGCGTTATAACGATTACTAATGATTAAGCTTGCAAAGACTACGATGAAGTTTGGAAAAAAATATATACAAAACGCTCAATGTATCAAATTTATCCTCTCGATATTAGACCCGCTGGTCTCCAATTTAATAAGTATCTCTTAACCTTTTTTTTCCTTAGGCTTACTTCGACCTTACTGCACTAAAAAGGCACAATTTTTCGCACCTGATAAAACATCGTTACGGTCTAGATACTAATTAATCTTTTTTTTTTCCACCAAAGTACTTGTTTCCCCGATGCCAAATGCATATTGCGCGTCTATTTTTCCAGTATGTGTTACGTTTATGCAGGAGCTTATTTTACAATGTCAAATGGATGATAATGGTGGTATGACAAAACATGATTCTTAAGAAGATACACTATTTTGAAGCGTTTAAAAAATAAATAAAATGTGGACATTTTTTTCACATATAATTACTAAATGAAAATTTTTATAATGTAATATAATATTATAATATAATATAATTTTTAATAATAATATAATTTTAGTTTTCCATTTAATAATTATCAATAAAAAAAATCCTATGTTTTATTGATACCTTAGACATTTCAATGTGGTGTACCTTCTTAATATTTTTTTTCGCAATATCTTCGAATGCGCGATATATTACGTATATTAAACAGAGCGTGTATTTATAATGCACGTAATATATCTTCTTAAAAACTAATTTGTAATAATGTTCTTTCCTATGTAAATCTAGGGTCTATACAGACCTTACTAAGGCGAATCTACGCGGGCCTTTGTACAGTCGTTTGGAAAACTATGGGAAGTCTTTAAAGGTAGTACATAATCCTAACGAACTAAAAAAAAGAGGAAGAATTTTAAGTTTTTTTAGACAAATATTTAATAAAATATTGATAAATAAATTTTGATAAATTAATTTTTATTATCGTGTTCAGCAATATTTTAACTTTATTATTGTTTAATATTTATTACTTAAAGTTACAAAAAATATTTTTTACTGTTTTATTTGATCTTATTAGCCTGCATTTAACACATTGATTTTCTAAGATTATTTTTCTAATTAATTTCAAATTTGAACATTATAAAAAAATAAAATTTATAAAAAATGTCTAAAATATAACGTACAATTTTTTAATATTTTAATTTATTAATTCAGTTATTATAATTTAAAATTGATTTTTTCTACTGAAAAAAGAAAATATTTTTTTTAAAAGGCCGCTATTTCTTCATTTTTCAAAATTATAAAAAAATTGTACATTATATTTTAGATATCTTCTAATAATGTCCTACTAAACATGATAATAAATAATGTTGTATTTACTATTTTGTAACTTTAAATGATAAAAACTATACAAGAATAAAAGATATTGCTTAACATGATATTAAAAGTATCAATATTTTATTAAATAATAATTTAAAGAAAAAAATTTTAAATTTATCCATTTTTCTTTTAGGTCGTCAAGAGAATGTACATCCTTAAATAAAATTAGTTGCGGCACTTGTTCGAAGATAGCACGTTCTTTTTTTCAGAATAATCCTTGTTTCAGTCTATCACTCGAGCGTCTTAACTTGCGCCATAACTTTACCCTCCCATAACGGTAGGACTTCAGAATCGTCGGTTATTTCTTCTTGAATAACCTTTGTATCCAAGTCTTCGCACTCGGTTTTAAAGAAATATCTAAAAAAAAGAAAAAAAAAGAATAGATATAATGAATATATAAATAATATTCAAAAATAAAAAATATTATACAAATAAAACTATTTATGCATTTACCGATAGCTGCCTTTTTTAGGAAGGTATTCTTTAAATTGTTTTAAAGTGATATTGTGACCAGGAATTTTAGTCCTATAAGGAAATTGTTCGTCACAGAAACTGAACACAACGGTGGTAAAATCTCCAATATCTTGCTTCGTCTTCTTTAACGTTGATTGATTAGATTGGACATAAGATTGACTTTGCGTTGTAGGCTCATACGATGATTGTTTAGAAATATTAGAATGACGCTGTTTATTCGAACGTGCTCTATCTTCTTCTATTAATCTTCTTCTTGCTTCTTCTAATTGGGTTGCCTATATAAAAAAAAAATATATAAATTTAGATTTCTGATAAATATAATTAAAATTATTGTTATATTCAATTTGATATATTATTAATATATCATATTATTATATATTATTAAGAATAAATAATATAAAATAATATAAAAATGTTTACTGTATGAGGTTGTGGTAAAGGTGGCATTCCTGGATCTGCAACAAAAGGTTGAGCAGGAACACCCCATGTTTCCCTGTTTGTCCTTTCCAAAGAGCCACTACGAGAACCATACTTCTTCCCATGACGGCTATGTTTGATATCCGCTTTTTTATCAGTTTCTTTAAGCCACGATAAAAGACGAATATCTTTGCTAATTGTCGATGGTGGTGCATCACTTACAACGCTAACACCACTATCAGTTAATTCCGTCATAGATTTCTTTGTGGCTGATCTTCTAGTCATGTCTGACCTTCGGAATCTTTGATCATGACCTATAAAAAATATAATATAATAAATGTAGAATATATATTTGATAAAAATTTAAAATTCATTAAAATGCATTATTGATTTTATATTTGTTCTAAATTATACCTTGAAGATATAAGTCTTGTTTATGGAGGGAATCGGCATAATCAGATGGCACGGATTTAGATTTAGGCAAGTGAGATCCTAATGAACTCATGGAGCCAGCTCCGACAAGATCGCTGCCTTCTTGAAAATCGTGAATATTACCGCTATCTGCTGAAAATGTAGAGAACACGTCCTTTTCTTTTCTTTGTTTATACGGTCGTGGATAATTGTGCGTAGAACGTCTTCTTTCAGGCGAATGCAGTCTTGGAGATGAAAGTCCTGGAGATCGAGAAGGCGTTAGATCCGACCAAACTCGTGATACATGTTGGTCCAAAATTGCTTGATCGTTATCTTCTTCTATCATTAACTTTTCTCGTAATGCATCAGCTAGCGCTTTGGCGCTAAGTGCTCCACTTGACATTTCCAATGATGGATCTTTATTAATCGCATCACTCTCTTGCAAATGCCTATCGAGTTTTTCCTGAGATTCTCGTTCACGTTTAACGTTCTCCAACTTCTCAATAAGCACTTGAGCAAATTCTTCCGGTTTCAGAGGATGCATTAAGTCACGCGGTACTCGCTGTGTACGAGGGATGATAGTATGATGCGCCAGCGGATCACGATTTAAACTAGCTGAATCTTTAATAGCTCTACTTTGTCTTATATATTGTTTTTTACTTCGTTGTTTACTTATTGATGCTCCATCACTGTAAATGAGAAATATTTAAGATTTTATATGTTATTAATATAATAAAATATGAACATAATTTTTCTATTTTATCCTAAAAAGCTAATTGGTTATATTTATATCAAGCAATGTTATTTTTATTAACTGCATAAAAAAATATCGAAAAACTTAGTATAAAGATATTCTTAATATTTTAATATCGCAATATTAAATTATTTTAATTTTAAATCTTTGAATAAAAATACAAATAATAGAAAACAAGCAACAAAGCAAATAATTATGTTTTTTTTATTAAACTTTTGATATTATAATATTATAAATAAATTTTAATATTATAGATACAGAAAATATATTTTTTCAGCTTTTCATAGATATAAATTTTAATAATTATGATATATATATATATATATATATAGTCACTTAAGATATGAAATAACTTAACATTTTGACTAAGTTATCTCTAAAAATTCAGTACAAAAAATTAAAATGAAAATTGTGAAATTTTATGTACTGTATCTGTAGATTTATATATATAAACTTAGATGTATGATGTAATATGAAATGTATAAAATAGTAAAAAAAGAAATGAACATAAAGGAAACATTAAATAAGACATTTATTGAAATATTTTTATTGTAAATTCTATTTAGAGAATTTATTTAAAAAGGATAAGAATTAGAATGGAAATTACTTTTAAATAGTAATAATCCTATTATAATATATATAATATACATATAAATTATTTATATATAAAATAAGAAAAACGTACACTGATGAATCGGTGAGAGACATATTGTCTGACTCAGTTCGTGCATCACTGCTTAAGCTTTGAAGTTCTGAATCCTGTCTGGATACTGGGTTATATGAGGAATATTGTGCGTGCAGTCTGGGTGCGAGCATATGATATGGACTAGTTCCATGTTGCAAGTAAATGCTATAGCGCCACGCAATATGTCAAATCAAAATAAAGAAAACAAACAAAAAATTAGAAAAAGTTTTGACGAAAAATATATTATAACAAACCTCAATACATTTAATAAAACAAAAAAATATTCATATTATATCTTGTTCTTTAATATTTAATTTCATGAATTTTGGAAATACTATGTATTTATATAAAATATTATACACTACAAAACATTGCAAAAAATCCACACAACAAGCTTAAGGGAAAAAAACAAAGTTGTTTATTTAATGCAAATCTAACTCTAAAAGCATACTAATTAATAAATATTTTAAGTAAAAGTTATATAAAAAATATATATTACCCAGCATACGCTTCTGGCTTTGGTCGAAGATCCAACGCCCTAGTTTGTTGAGTAGCCATAAGCATATCTTTGGTCAATCTCAGTTCACCTCTCAATTCCCCAGGCGTTTCACTAGCTGAATGTGAGCTATGTATGGAACTAACAAATTCACTGTCTTCGTGGACAGTGGGCAATAAACTTGGCCCACAAGAAACAGACATTTCTCGACTGGATCCCGAACTAGGACATCCACCAGAATCCGGGTTTTGGCAGGACTGAACGTATTGAAGATACATATCAGATCGAAGAAAGTTTGGATATGTAGTCTCATTAATAAGACGTTCAACTTCCAACTGTACAGCGTCAAATACTTTTTCATCCGCTCTTCCTTCTTTAACCCGACGAATAGCCTCCTTTCGAACATCTTCTGGTATAGCTAACTGTGATTTGAGAAAGAACTTTCTGTAGATAAGTTTAACCAATTGATTTATCCTTTCAGGATCATCTTGTTCCTTAAGGCCCTCACAGGCAAACCAGAAGTTAAGAGGATTGGCATGAGGTCTGCCTTCTTGATCCAGATATTTTCTGAACAATTCCAAGCCCACTGGATCCTGCAGCAAGGAATGCAGGTTCCTGGCCCACCGCAAGCAAGCAGGTGGTGAATCACTTTCCATAGTTGTCGTACTACAGCAACCTTCCGGTTCAAATCCCAAAGGTGCCGAAGCATCGCAACCTGAAGCTGTTGGTGTTGCAAGAGAAGAACGCCTAGGGGTCAGAGTTGGACTCTGTGGACGGAACCTGCTGACGTAGTTTCCTGTTTCCTCTCCTATAAAATTTTTACATTTTATGCTTATAGTATTAATAACATAAAAAATCAACAACCTATAAAATATTATATATATTTATGTCACATAATATTTTAATTTATTATAATTAATAAAATTGTAAATAATTTCATTAGATTTTGATAACTTTTATTAATTTTACTAATATAATAGTGAAATATAAATTTAATAATTTATAAATATTTTCTCAATAATGCGTATAATATACTTATATATATAGCTTAACATATATATTTATATAACTTACCAGGCACTGGTGGCCGTGGAGAGTTTTCATTGAAGCAATGTGCTTCGTTCTGTCGAGATCCACTCATCCTATCTATTATGGCCTTCACGTATTATTTTGCGCTTTATATTTAATTTAGGCCCACAATGCCTCTTAGTAGACATGGTTAATCCAAACCTAAGACAAATATAATAATTTTTCATATATATTATATATTTTATATATTTATTATATATTTTCATATATATTATACATTTCATATATATTATTATAAATTTAAATATATATATATGTATTTATTTTTAAATATTCAATGATAATAAAACTTTCAAATATATTTATATTATTATTTTTTTATAAAATAATAAAAAAGCTATTAAAAAAAGCTGTTAAAATCTAATTTATGTATAATTTTTATATAGTTTGATATAATTTAAATATCAAACTATTAAATATGGGATATATAATGATATAATATGGAAAAACATATTCTTAATTCAGAATACTCGAATACAAAAGCCCCAAGCTAGGGATGCTGGATCGATCGAGCCCTGTGGTGAGTCATGTACCAATTAAGCACCTAAGGATGGTTTTCCTATCCCGAAGAACTCTAAGGGCGGAGCCTGACAGAAAAACTGTAGGGTAGCTCCTGGCAGTCTGCGCATTGAAAGATGCTTCTCTATATATCCCTATTGGTCCGCGCAGAACATTTGTGTGGTATTGATCGACAAAAATTATAACGCAATCCATTGAACACTACAGTCAACCCCAAATCCAGCTCAGTTTCCAAAATAAAATTCACAGGAGAATAGAATTTTATTTTGACAGGATGGATAGATATTAATAGTTCCATAGAGTAGGGTATCCTATACAAAGAAAAGACTATTATATCCCTAAGGTTTAGTCTTTTGTTATGATGAGCTATAGAAATATGATTTCATAAGCCTCCTATTATAAGTACATGTATTATATTCATATTTGCATGGATAGCAAAATATAATATTATTAATTAATGATTTATGTTTAATAATAATGATTATTATCCATTTAATGTCTAATACCAAAACAGTATCATTATAAATATTAAGTACATTGAATTTATTACAAATAATTTATTTTAAAAATATTAATCTAAATTTAACTCCAGATCTAATTAATCTAAATTTGAATTATTCAAAATAAAAATAAAAATTAAATAATATTTACTTACTATATTTAAGATGAAAATTGAAATATATCATGTAAAAATATATGTAATAGATATTAGTAAATTTTTGATATATATAAAAATTCTATATATACAACTATAGAAACTTGATCTCTACCTGGATAAGAGGGAAAATATGAAATGAAAAGCTGTCATAATGAATCATCTCACTTCAGTGCACATTTACCTGTATTAAAGGATGAAAAGAAGTGTACATACCATTTTGCTGGTGCTTTTTAGGAATGACCTTGGAAACTCTATAGCTTTACAAAATCTATTATAATTTGTACAATTATATTGACCTCTAACACAAGTACCTTCTAACTTCTTTTGTTATAGAACAGAATGAACATACGATACCACTGTTGACGCGTCTCTAGGCAAACTGAGCTAAGGCTGCGTCCTGACCAGGACTGACGCTACAGTCAGGACGGGTGGAGTAGGGATACAATGTCTGATCTTGTCAGAATGAGAACCGTACAATTCTGATATTTCTATTCTAAACAAAAATATAAAAAATTCTAATCAAAAAGTCATATTAATACTAAAAATCTCTTATTTTTGAATAATTTTTAAAAGATTTATTTTAAAAGGAATATAAATTGATCAATTAATAATAATTCATTTTCATAAATTATTAAATATAGCAAAACATCAATCTGATAATTTGTATTTCTTAAAATAATATATTACATTATTAAACCATATAAAATTTTCAAAAATTTTTTCTTAAATTTCATAAATTTAAATTTTATGTGTTTAAAAATAAAAATTAAAAATAAAAATTACTAACAATAGTTAGTAATATATATAAAAATAGTAAAATATAATATACTAAACTTATTATTTTAAAGAATATCATTTACCTGACAATTTTGAATTATATAAAAATTAAATAATTCATTTTTTAAATATAAATGAATTAAAAAATTATAATGTAAAATATAGACGTTATCTTTTTTATATAATAATTATATGAAAATAATTTAATCTTAAAAAAAAATTTTTTAATTTTTCACTTATATATTTTAAAATCAAATAAATAAAATCACTATTTAAAAAATATAATAAATTAATATAACATTTCATAAAAAAGAAAAATATAGTGCTTCAACCACCTGTAAGCACAGATACTGCTTCAGTAAAAAAACCGTTATGATTTTATTTACAACTTTGTTCTTTTCATGCTAACAGATGGCACTAAATTCAGTTTATCATAATTCCTACGTTATAAATAATTATAATAATATTTTTAACAAAATTTCTTTATATATTTAATATATAATATTAAATGTTTAAATATTTATATTATACATTTTAAAAATATTATATATTTTAAAAATATAAGTTTATTTAAATAAGAAAAAAAATTAATTTTTAAAATTCTAAAATATTTTTTTTAATTTTAAAATTTTATTAATAACAAAACAATAATTATTGAACCATAATCGAAAATAAAAATTTATCAACTGATTCTTATTTTAAAATATTCTTTTTAATATTAATATTTTGAATTAATCTTTAAAAATTATCTCTTTATCTCTAATTTTTTTATAAGGATATTTATAAGAATATATATATAATTATTAATATTTATAAGTATCGACAAACCATAGATTTGTATGAAATCTAAATATTTTCAGATTGTCTTTGGAATTATTACTAATATTTAATGACGTTTATTATATATAAATATATTTTATATAATTATAAAAAATTTATAATAAAATAATTTAATAAAATATTATTAAAAAAATAAATAAATGTAAAATATTAAGAAAATCTTTGAGAACTTAATATTTTTATTAATGTTATAATTTTAAAAATATTAAATTTAAAATGAGACTTCATTGTCAATGTAACGAATACAAGATAAACTTCAAAGTATTCAATCTTTTAAAAAGAAGTACTTCTTCGTTAATCACTACGAATATTTGAAATATAAATTCAAGGATGATTCATCATTCAATGTAGATACTTCATTAAAAATCTTCAATTTAAATAATGACCAAAGTGTGAGAATAATCATTTCAACCTTATACACATTTCCCTAATATCTTCTTCATTTTCTACTTGCTTAATGATGTCCGTCGTTATAATTATTCGAAGTACAGTACTGTGAGATATAATTATATGTCGAAAGAAATGCATCGCGTGAATGAAAAATTATTAGGATTGTTGCCTATAATGTTAGAAATTTTTAAGTGCAGAAAAGGTTCACTGAATTTTAATTTTGAATAAATCACCCTTCGACTTTTCAGTACGTTTCAAATATTAAGACTATTGTTTCAATATTTGAATAAATATAAAGATTTTATCTTTTGAAATATATAAAGTATTTATTTCATTTCTCTTCTCATTTTCAAAATTATATTAATATTAATTATATATTATTTTTTAATTACATGACATAATTTTAAAATAAATAAATTATATAATAATGATAATTATAAAATACTTTTAACATTATATAATTACATAAATAAAATTGATTAAAATTTGCAATATTATTATATATGTATAATTGAATTAAATTTTTTAGGTGAAAATCATTAATTTAGAGAATATAAAAAAGCCATCTGGACACGATAGGAACAAGATTCATCTCCAAGTGACACGGTATGTGCTCTTTTCGCTTGGTCGGTAAATACTAGGATCGGTGTTACCCTGCATACCGAACGGCTTGATATCGACGAATAAAAATGCCGTGGATCTATAGAAAGGTATTCGTAGATATTGAAATTTTCTCGAGCGTACAAAAATGTATCAACCATATGGAATTTAAATCCTGTTTCCCACTCGCATTGCATTTTATTCGTCCGAAAATATTTCTCGGTTTTCTCGAGAATGTTGAAATATTAAAACTTACAATACTGTTATTTTTTGCAACGCTATTTCAATGATCTTATTCTATTTTTGTACTTTTCTTTCTGAAATATTTATTATTCTTTTATTCTGAAATATTATAATAATAAGTTATAAATATTATTATTCTAAACAAATGATTTATTTATTGTTATTGCTGTAAAGTAACATATTACTTTTAATAGAAAATATGAAATTCTATTACTAATATTATTATTATTATTATCAAATGTAAATGTAATTGCTATGTAAATTTTAATTGCAAAATAATTAATTTTATTTACAAATATTACTATTTTTATTTATACGATTTTATTTAAAAATATCAGAATATTAATTTTCTAAGCCATATCATTAAATATTTTTATTATTGATTAAAACACGCATATCGAATCCAAATACATTGTATTCCATGTTTCTTATGCAATTATTACTTTGTATATATATTTTAAATTTTCATCCAATTCTATATATCAGGTGTTCCAAATTATTTTATCTTTATTAAAATTAATTTATATTTTGTATTAAATTTTTTTTACTGCTTTATATATTAAAAAAGTATTATAAAAAAAGTAATTAAAATTCTAATTAAATAATTATATTAAATATCAATTGCAATGACGAATAGAAGGAAAGATAAAGGAAAATAATTTTCAAGAAGTTTTCTCTTGAACGTAATTAGCATTTCTCAAAGATGCTAATATTTATCTTTTACAATGAAAAAAGATTGAAGAAATGACAAGTATTTCGAAGTCACCGGTTAGATGACGAGGCGAGGGAAGGGCCCTAGCTCTCAAAGAGCGTGGTTCGCCGAGCGAGGCGTTCCGAAAACCTGTAATTACGGACCCGACGTACATCAAGCGGTGCCGCCAGCCGCCAGCCACCAGCCACCAGCCGGCGAGGTCTGTGTCTTCCGTCTCCCTTTTTGCCTTTTTCTCTCCTTCATCGCTTTCCTCGTCTTCCCTCTACCTGTACCGTCCTGTTCGTACTTCTTTCTTTCTTTCTAACCTCTTCATCCTTCTCTGGTGTACGTTTACTCGTTCGTTCTTCCGTTTTCTTTTCTCTTTTGTCTTCTCTTTCGTTCTTTCTGTCCACTTTGAGCGGCCTCCCGCTTCGACTCCGACAGCGGTCCACCTTATTTGACCCTTTCCCCCTATACGCATCCAAAGGACTCTCCGATTCCTCTTTTATTTTATCCTCTTACTTTACTTACTCTCAGTTTCTTTCTTTCCTCTCCAGCATTTCTTCTTCGTCTCTTTCTTTTTATCCGCTTCTCCTGGCCCTTTCTCTTCTTTTTCACATCTTAGATTGCTCTGTCGGCAATCGCGGCTTGCTACTTGGAATTGTCCGAAAAACAGATTACAACAGGAAGAAAGAACGAGTGGAAAGGGAGAAGAAACGATGAGCAACATTTTTCATTCTTCTTCGTTTCTTTCTTTTTGAATTTTTTTTTTTTTTGCTTTTGTTATCTTTGATTTCATTACGATATAACGTTTGTATATCGAAATTTATCGGGTTTTTTATATATCCTTTTACAGATCCTTTGAACTAACTCTTTTACAAAATTCGTACTCCGTTGATAACATTCTTAACATCGACGAAAATAGATATATATATATATATATATTTAATATTTTACTTCGATCATTTTTTATGCAAATCTGACATGTCTGTATATTTTAGAGATATATTTTTTGAAAGATATTAGCATAGTTTAATAAGATACTGACAAATTGAAATGATTTGCCGGAAACCAGAAATGTAAAGAAATCTCAGTACGGCACTGGGCAATCCGAAGCTTCTCAAACGAGAAAAGCACACACGACGCCCATTCAGCTAACCCTTTCAGGCTCTCTCTCACTCTTCCGGTACCTGTAAGTTTTCTACCAACCCACCCATCACGTCATCCTCCTCATGCGTCACCTTCTTCCTCCTTTCTTGCACCTTCAGGTCTCTAGCTGTGCTTCCACCTCCGGTAAAAATCTCTTTTACGCGCCCAACCGAGGAACTCTGTCTCAGACGATTCTATGCTTTTCTTACGACCACCATTTAAATTTCCACATGGCTTTACAGAGTATAATTCGAATTTTTTATCTTTCTCGACATTTTCGTTCGCCCTTCTTTTCGTCGACCTTCGTTTTTTCCACGCAGTAGTTACGAAACTTTCGTTAACACGACCGCGAAAAAATTTCTGATTCTTTCTCTCTTTCTCTTTCTCCTTTTTTTAAAGAAATTTTAAATTCTCGGAAAAGCTGAGTTTGAAGAAATAGAGTGGATCGAAAACATATCGGCTTTATTTTCCACAACTATGAGACTATAAATTTAAATATTATACAAATTGCACAGAATTATATTTTACTTTTCTTTTCTTTTATTAAACTATTTTTAAATAAAATCAAACACAAAAAAGAAGCAAATATATATTTAGGAATCAAATACTTATAATTAAAAATGATATATACTAGAAATCATTTTTGTTTCATTAACTTTTTTATCTCTTATTTAACAAATATAAAAATTTATTCTATAATTAATATAATAATTATTATTATATTATATATTTATTAATATAATTATTATATATTAATTATTAATATGATAATTGTAAATATTAATAAATATGAATATTTTTTTAATTATAAATTAGTAGTAAAAATCTAAGAAAAAACAAATATCTTATTATATTTATTTTTTAAAATCATTAGTAGAATTTTTGTCATAAATAACAAGTAGAATAAAATATATCGAACAGAGAATCTATTACTTTAGTCTCGTATTGATTCATAAATTTACTTTCGTAAATTAAAAGAAACCAGAAATCAATTTGGAAAATTGATATCATTACAACTAAATAAAACTTTCATTAAAAATATCAAAATATTTTGAAATCCATGCATCTATTTCGAACAAAATAAAAATCAATTATATTCAAAGAGAAAAACGATATACTTATTTGTAATTTTTGGCGGGAAATATTTTACTTTTCTAAATTTTTATTTTTTAAATAATTTTTATTTTTTAAATAATAATGAAATGATTAAATGGAAATAAAAAAAAATATTTTTATTTAAAGTGCATATATATATATATAAAAAAAAAAAAAAGAAAAAAAAATTCATTAAAAATAATATTTTTAAAGAAATTTACCTATTAATCTATTATATTTATTATTATATTATATTTTATTATATTTATGACCGACATTGATATGCAAGAATCAAACGTCAATAAGATCGGTATATTAGAGTTGCTCAATAATCAACATTCAATAAAGAAGTGAAATTTCTTTATCAACAGTATTTCAAATAAATCTTTACAATAACACGAAAAGAAACATTGATTAGTTTTTGTCTCGTTCATTTTTTAAAGCTAAAAAAAAAAACATACTATATATATTATACTATATTATACTATTTGTATAATTCAAGCTTAAATTACATAGCGTTCCAAAAGCAAATGGCAAAATATGTTATGATAACTATATACTCTTTTAGAGGTGTTAGAAATTATGTATCTAAGTATTGAGTGTCCATCATCACGATTATGGATTATCAATTAAATAATAAAAGCAATGTTATCAATGTCGAAACGGAAATGATCCCGATCAGGCCATAAACATGGCTTCTAAAGTCTTTTGAAGTACCGACAAGGATTTGTTAGTGAAAGACCGAGCGGAAACGGTCAAAGGCGTGTCACCGTTATCGCCAGATGACTTTATGTAGTGGTATTATGCCTCGCGAGCTGCGAATCTTTCAAAGAAACTTCTAAGGGACCGCTCGGCCGGCAGCTACATCGACCGTCGGTCGTCGACCGTCACGATCGCTGCGACTGTCGACCGCCGACCCTCGACCATCGACTTAGGAGAATGTTCACTGACGTGTCAAGATTCCTCGTCGCCCCGCCTTTCTCTTCTCAATTCCGATTGACCTTCATTCGTTGTTCCCTCTCCTCCCGCTCTTCACAATTAAGTATATGCTTTAGATTATTCCGACCAGACAGATTATTTCAAGATCAAAGATAAAAGAAAACATTTTCATTAGCATTAATTAAAATATTCTATTGCGAATGTCATATTTTTAATATTTAAAAAAAATATATATTTAAAATTCTATATTATTTGAAATGTAGGATGTTTTTGATTTGTATGAGAAAAATTGATGACGTTTTGTTAATAATTTTAAAATTATAGAGACAAATTTCATTTTTTTGAAATAAGAGTAGTTATGTATTAAAAAAAAAAAAGATTAATCGATTTTAATTTAATTATTTTAATTTATTTTAATTTGCTAATTTAAAAAATAAATTATTAAATTTTAAAATAAATTTAATAAAAAATATAGATTTTTTGTATAGTAATTAATTCTTTTGTTTTTATATAATATAATAATATTAAAAAAAATAAAGTTTAATGAAACGCGCATCTTTCTTAGCGCCTTTTATTGCCAACTTTACAAGATTATTCTAAAATACCTCATTTTCGTAGTGATACATTGATATATTTTCTTCATCAGATCTTCTTTATATTCACTTATTATCTTGTACATTTTATATGCTTTTGAGGCAATCACTTGTTTGTGTCATTTTTTCAAAAGTTCACATGTTACATGTAAATATTTCTTGTGCAAAATGTCCATAATTATAGGTAAACTTAATACCTTAATAAATTGTTCATGCAGAAATCATACTGAAACTTGTCACGCACAATTTCAGATTCAAAAGTTCCCTCTTTATGTAAAGTATATGTGATAGAATAACAAAGAAAAATCACAATTGTAGTTCATGTACAAAATGATTGATGTAATTGAACAGGAACTATAATTTTCAAATAATTACACTGTATATAGGAAATTTTGAGGATGTAATTATTCAGATGAAAATATTTGATTCTTTTAATCATATTTTTGATAATTCGTGTTAATGTATTTATGCACTCTTCTTGTTGTTTATTTTTGCACGTTTCATCGATTAAATAAAATAGCACATAGAAATAATTTGCCATTGTTATTTAAAACAAGAATATATTTTATCTTCATGAAAATTGTTTAAGCTCTGGTTCACAATGCAATCACCAAATCACTATTCACAAATAAGGAATTAAATTTTGATTATAACTATAGTTAGGTTAGTGAAGAATCACAAAGCTTTTGTTGGATAAAACATTCATAAGAATCAGGCTTGTGTTTCCAAAACATTTTCATCTGTACAAAACCCATAAAACGTTCCACGCATGGCTCTCGCGAAATATCGAGTTTATGTTTTGAAACAGGTTCATAAACCATGTCTGTGTTGACATCATTAAAATTACTAACTGCTTCACATTTTGTTCTATGTATACAAATCACTAAATAAATATATCATCACTTAAAGAAAATAATATAGTTTTCACAGCATAGATATTATTTTCATAAACGATAAAAATAATTCGATACAATTAAAATTATAATATTTTTTATTGTAGAATTATACACAGTGAGACAAATTCTATGAAAATTATAGGGAATTTCACTGACTGAAAAGTGTTAGCGAAACAAATATTTAAACGCAGTTAGATTATATATCGATAAAAAATGCCACTGATCAAACAAACGTATACTCTCTGATTGCCGGCTTGAAACTTTATTTTTATGAAATCTTTTCGTTTATACCGAATCAACGAAACGAGCATAAAAACAGGGGCTGAAGGAACAGTTCGGTTGAATGTGAATACGACAAAGGATGCCGAGGAAGACCTATGCCCCATACAACGTACACGGTAAGACTGAAACTACACAGTGACCGTAGAGCCAAGGGAGAGCGAGCATTATCTCTCTCCCTTGGCCTTCCTTCTCACTCTTACACCATCTTTCTTCGTCTTCTTTTCTTCTTGCTCTGCCACACCTCCCTTATGGCTACAACTGCTTCCTTCTTTCTTTCTCTTTCTCTTACAAAGTTTCCCTTCCCCGTGTTCCCCTGCCGGTTCGACCATGGTGGACGTAGGACAAAAAAGTGGTAGGGTCCAGGTATAAGGGCAAATTCTGAGTTATATATACGTACCTATCCATACTTTAAAACTTGCATGAAAATGCGAAGGTTTTCATAAATTTGAACAAGTAGTTAGCTTTAATGATGAGATCAAAGTATTTTTAAATTATTAAATTTGTATGATGAAAAAAAACGAGCGAAATAAAATTATATTTTTAAAGATTAAAGAAGTTTATATTATTATTATATAAAATATCGGTATTAATATATCAATGGTAAGATATATTAATATTTTTACTAACTGAATTATTTATATTTTTAAGGAAATATTTCTATAGAATATAAGAAATATTATACTATTGTAAATTTAAAACTAAATAAAATTATTAATTTTTAATATTATAAATATATTATTAAAATCGCTAAATAATCATTATTATAAATATCGTTTGATTAAAAAAAGTTAATATTATTATATTAAAAATACATATCAGCAATTTAAGTAACGCCACCTATCGTTATTGAGTTTTATTATCATTGGCGCCATAATATTTCTCTTTCTGTCTCTTACACATATTTACATTTTGATTACAAATATAATTAAAGATAAAAAAATAATTAATAATTAATAAAAATTAATTGCTTACATAAAAGCAATTAAATGAATAATATTAGTGAAATATATTAATAAAAATAAATGAAATATATTCGTTGTTTAAGAATTAAAAAAAGAAAGAATAAATAAAGTGGTTACTTAAATGTGTAAAGAATGGAAAAGCATAAGTAAAATCGTTTATCGTCAACTGTTGTCTAACACAGACGATCTCTTTAACTTCGTGTTCAATGAAATTCGATTGAAGTCGTTGCCAAACAACTACTTCCCTCCAGGTAAATTACAAGCCGACGCACTGATTTATCTTATCCAACTGCTTTAACCACAAATTTGTCGTGACGTTCTACGTAATTCTATCCAATATGCAATATCAACTTTTTTCCATTTTTTTTCTAATAGAATGTTTTCCAACATTCATTGTTAATAAATATTTAATTTCCTTTACTTTTATTTTTTATTTTATTTCATAATTTTAATAAAATGATAAAGTTAAAGTATTCATAATAAAAAATAAAAAAAATATATTTTATAAAATATTTTTCAAAATTTTCTTATGTTCCAAAATTCAATTTTGTATACGCACCTCTCTGATGTATTTAAGTTAGAAATAATTGTAAATTTTAGTTTGTCGTAGTTAATGGAAATAAAATTATTGAATATAATGGAAATCGACGATAACCGAAAAAAGAACGAAGAATTAGCGAAAGAAGAAGAAGAAAAAAAATAGAAACAGAAGGAAAGCGACGAGAAACGGTCTACCGAGCCGCCGAAGAGAGAAAGAAAGAGACGGATTACGAAAAGACCATTTGCGAGCAAAAGTGAGGAACTATATAGTAACGCATTGGTACTACTTGCACAAGGCAGAGCGAGCAAGATGCAGCAACGACGTGGCGGAACAAGTGAGAAAGAAGAAGAGAATGAGTGTGTAAAAGAGAGAGACAGAAAGATAGAACGAATGGCGCGCAGCAGTGGGGGAAGAAGAGGGAGAATTACGATGAGAGGGTATAAGAGAAGGAGAATCTCCGTTTGATCTTGCCGCCGCACGCGATCCCACACACATATATGCGCATGTTCTGGCCTCTCAATATGGATTCGCATGAATGCACCAACACATCGCGCCAGTTAAAATCTCTCTTCTCTCTCACCTTGCCACACAGTCCTGGGTGCTTCGATCGACAGTGCACAGCCAAGGTACTCTGTTGCTCTTGGATGTGTATAATAAACACCGTGCGAGCCAACTCAGCCGAGTCGCCTATAATTTCTCGCGGAAAATTATATGTTAATGCGCCCTTAATGGCGTCGTTCGTTAACGGGATCGTTGTACAGGCCCAAGGGATAGAACCGTGCCGAGAGCGCAATTCGATTCGCTCGAGCATGCCGCGAGCAGCGCGCGAGTCGTCATTCAACAACCTCGCGGTCATAGTTTCTTGTATTGCCTTTTCTTCTTGAATATATATATATATAAATATATATATACACATATATGTATACACTTATATAGAACATGTTGTGTACACGCTTCTTAGAAAAATCTCGGCGAATATCTTTAAAGCTGATATTATAATTTAGCGCGTGTATGCGCGCGCACCGATTCATAAATGCTCTTTATATATAGTAATCATTATTCAATGATTATATTTTTGACTTTAGATGGAAAAACAATTTTTTTCTTTATATTATAACATATTTTATATTGCCGTTGCGGCTTTTACAGATAAGCTAAACTCTTTGAACAAGAATCATCATTGCTTTAGAAATAATTTCTTTTAGCAATTTTGCTACACTTTTACATATATATTATATTTTGAATTTTAAATACTTTCTAATCGAATTAATCTTAAAAGTCAATGACGAGTTATATTACATGAAATTGTCACATAGCATATTGATTGTCAACTCCTATTTGATGAATCTTTGAAAATCATAGGAGATGTTTTGATTACTTTATATGGCGTAAATAAATTAATTTACATAATTTTTTCAAAATGCAAAAAATATATAATATATTAAACTTTACAGAATTGAATATTTTAAATTGAAAAAAAATTACAAAGAAAATATAGATGCAGCATTGATTCTTGATAGATTAAATTCCACATCTCTTATCATAAATTTAATGAATAAACTTATAGAACATAAGTTCTGATAATATATTTCAAACACAAAATACATTGCTCTATCGTTTCACGCATTATGTCCCTTTGACCATCTTCATGTGGCAGTATATATCAGTAGTTAATTATGGATGACATGGAAGCCAAAAGGTTAATCGAATTCATATACGCAAAAAATTATTTTGCATGAATCAGGAAACGATCGAAATATTCACATGATCGAAACGAACAATTATACGAAGCATCAGTACATATCGCGATAAGAGGATAAAAAGATGATAGAACAGTCTTTCTTCCCGAAGGTAGTAATACTCATGACTGTTTGATCGACCTCTTCGGACGGGGAAAAGAATTTCCCGTGGGTCCATGGTAGTGGAACAAAGTCCTCAAAGAATAAAGATCGCCCAGCTAAAAACGTGGCAAGAGAAGTGGCGCCTTTGACCCTCATTGTCTGCGCTCTTTGCCCGTCGCATGCACGGCCTAAAGGACTCTGTTTATCTTTTTCGCTTTCTTCTCTTCCCCTTCGTCTCATTCGCGACAATACATACATACTCTCTTCCCCTCTTCGCGCCCTCAGTAAGCCCCTATATGCGTAACTACACACCATGGAACCCTGTCTCTTTTCGAACGGTTTTTCCTATCAATCTTATACATGTAGTTCAATTTTCTCAAATCGATATTGGATGATTAAATCTTTTGAACACATCAAAAGGAAACTGTATTACGAATATCAAATGTTTATCTTTGATAGTATAATAAAATTATAAATATCAGATATAGAAATATAAAGAAATACTATTAAATTTAACTAATTTTTAATTTTATTCTGAAGAAATTAAATTCAATCAATTGTAATATACGAGGTTTATTCTATTTGTAATATTTATTTTTTAAAAATAAAATAGTAATGTAATTTAAATTTTATATTTCATATTTAAATTTTACTATATTTCTATAATTCAATTATTGATCAATCGTAAACTAACAATAGAGCCACTTGAAACTTTTAAATTTAAAAACATTCGCAAATAGTCACGAACAACCGTATAATAAGAAACCAAGTTTGAAAACTCGGCTTCCATGAAAGAAACGCCCTAATTATATCTCGTGGAAAAATAGGTACCGAGCAATTACGTGTTTTCATTGTTTCTTTTTTTTTTTTCAGGCCCAGTCTGCTCGTTAGTCGATACTCGTGGTTACCGATAGACTAACGAAACCTCGAATAACTGAATCAGACGATTCGCTTCTTATATAAAAGGTTTGTCTCATTCACCGGCTTATATCTCGCGTCGTCGTTACATGATATACAATTGCATGTAGATATATTCTTGTTTTAGTGTACTTGAGTCGTGATAGCACCGTATGCGACCGATGTATCACTGATGATACACTGAAAACCAGGTATAGTACTCACTTGGTCGCACGAGAAAGAGGATTGACACACAAATTGAAATAAACGAACTGACGACACCGAGAAACTGAATGATAAAATGGTGATGGGTGAAAGAATGAGAACACAAGAACGAGAGAGAGTGTGGAAGGGGGCACAAACAGTGAGAACAGTGCTACAGACAATAGAGACAATTATTGCACACAGACGGAGGAGATGATGGATCAAACGCGGTACCATTTCGGCGCCCCTTTATCTTCTTTCACTTATCTTTTCTTCTCTTCTCTTTTTTTTATCATCCCTCTACCACTGTCTACCTATAACCACCTCTAGTGAGCACTTTCCTCTCCCTTCCCCCTCTTATCGTAACACGTTTCGTGTTTATTTCGCCTTTTAACCTGTTTAACTTTGATACAGGCACACGAAATGCGATTCAACATTGCGCATTCAATCGTTCGTTTTACTATTAACGTACGCAAAATAAGATAATTTTATGTTACGAACCTTTCATTTAATGAAATGACGCAGATGTCTATAAGATACTTATAGAAATGTTTTAATAAAATGTATAAAGTAAACAGCGAATGTTAAACTCATCGTATATCTTTCAAAGTGATTCGAAGTGTAAATGTTGATAATGTAAATCTCTGTTCTCTGCTTTGTAAAATTAAACAAGAATAAATTTTCTTTTAAAAAATAAAAAAAGATCGAAATCCAAATATCCAAATATTTGTACAATTTTTTTCAATCTTTAATAGCAAATTTTCCAAATCATTTAGAAATACTCCACAGAGACTACAAAATTATCACATCACGAAAAAATTTGCAAAAGAATAAAATTACTTCACAAACAAATTACTTCAACACGAATTCTCTTGCCCAATTACACAGCTATACACCCTATGTATAAAGGCAATATCATGAAATGGGATTACACGCACGAATGGTGCCTCGAGATCAAGCAGGAGACACTTCTCCAAGGATTACGATTCGCAAGATTGAAAGAGTTATTTCAGGTCATAGGGTTAAGTGAACTACCCTGTATAAAAGGGAGCAACGCATGAGCCCACCCTCTGTTGTCGTGGCGCGTACACACAGTTATGGGAATCCCCTAGCGTGAACCGAAGATCGGAAGAGTGGGCGGTACCCGGTTCGTGATCGTGCCGTTTGATACCACGTGCTCAGTGTGGTTAAAGCACAAGGGAACTTTACGTCCTCTCATTTTGATATCAAAGAGTTTCTTCCCCATTCCGAGGATCTTTAAATCGATGTGCTTTGACTTTACGAAGCTTTTGCCGGTAACATCCTCCTCGTCGCCCTGACTCCTTCATCTTCCTGTTATTCTTAACTCTTATTTTTGTATACTACTTTCCTTTGCGTGCGCTGAAAGTGACTGGTAAAAGCTTTCACTTTATTGCCGATAATTGCAGAAGAGGAAGAGGTCGTTGTTCAAAGAAGCTTGTTAGATGCAATAAACGAAAGGTCAGGAAGACACGATCCCTTTTTTCTTTCTTTTTTATTTTCGTAGCCCACCCGATATTGGTTGTAGCGCACGATTATTAACATTTATACTCCTTTTCGATTCAATGAAATATTGTAATCGTATTAATAACGCCGGTACGATTGTTCTTCATGTTCCAGCCAATACCTTCGTGATACGAAAGTGAATCGCGTTATTAATATATCTGTACCTATCTGTATATAAAATGAGTCATGAATATGATAGAAGAGTTATAAAAATTTTTAACCCACTTTTTATCATAAATTCTACTTAGAAATTTAAGTATGCATTTAATAAAATAACGGGCATTATAAAACTCATACGAGGATTTTTTTTAATAAACTTCTTTAATGCTAGATTGCTGCTCTGGTAAATCTGTGAAAATTACATATTAGACTAGTTTTAGTGTTAAAAAATAATATTTTGTTTATTCTTATATTAATTTTGATTGTAACTCAATAAAGCAATTATGCGTTATCGATTTCTTAAAGAATAGAATTGAATAAAAGTTTTAATCGAGTTCCTTAAAATAGATTAACCTCTTGCCTTATAATATCGAGTCACACTCATGGGGCGAACTATTCTATACAATGAAAGCAAATTGTATTTATAACATAATTGGTTTGTGAACCTTGACTTTTAATTTTTAAATTTCAAATCTAGGCCTAATATGTGTTATAAATATTCATTATGATATTTCAGATTTATGATATTTTGAATAAAGATTCTAAATAATCGAAATAAATATTCTGTAAATATTCTAATATCTCTAGATTTAAATATAAAATATTAAATATAAATTAAAACATATTTTAGTAATTTATATTTAATATGGTTAATATAGTTTATATAGTTTTATATTAAAATGAAGAACAATTAATGTTCATTTAAAATAAGATAGATAGAAGAATTTGACGTAATTATCATATAATTATTTTCAAAATAATAACGAAACATTTTATTACTAAATATAAAGAAAGGATTGTAGTACAAATATAGCATAACGACTATATACCTGATATGATTATAAACGCCTCCAAAGGTGTTGAAACCATTAGAATTTAAAGATTCATATGTATCATAAATTACAAGTAGTTGGATGCAATTCTCTATTCTAATAGAAAAATACCGTTGGAAATAAAATAATACGAAGTAACAATGAAATGTTGTTTTCGTAATACTGATATACAGAGTGAATGCAAAATTTCAAGTAGTTTATAACATAAAAATTAACTAAATGCTCATTTAAATTACATTTTTTCAATTCTTGTTATTTCGAAAACATAAATGAAAGCGAGAAAATAACTGGTATATACAACAATTCTATTCATGAAAATTGAAAGAATAAATTGCTTAATGTCTAAGTCTGACAATCTTTCAAAAAATCAAAGTTAAATGTAATTCGTCTATTCAAAGTAAAATGTTGTTTTTATATATACTATACCCATTTTACTAAACACAAAATTGCTAAAAAAAAAAAAAATTAACTAAATCTAGAAACGTTAAGAAATCAACTAAAATAAAAGTGTTTTCATTATTTTTAAATGAAAATGAAAATAAAGAATGGTTTTGTTGTTACAAAATAAAAAACTAAATCATTTTTCTTTAATGAAATCAAAATTATTGATATAAATGTAGTTTCTTTTGATAAAAAATTTTTTGAAACTTTATTCTTCGATTATTATCACTTTGGTACATATAAGCAAAAAACGATAAATTAAAAAAGAAGAGTTACTAAATCTATTATCACATCAAACAACAAATGATAAAGGAAAAAACCTAGCACCGTTAAAAAATCAAATATTAAATCAAAGCATTCCATTTAATTTCCACGAGATTAATGAAAAACGTAGAACAAACGTCCCAAACGACAATTCCATTTTTGAATGGCAAAAGAGTAAATTACCAGGTGCCTACCGTCTCTCCAACGGAGCTTCAAAAATATCCGAGAATCGTAGAAGCAAACCGTGGTTCCCTTGCGAGTAACAATGGGAACACAGGAGAACGGCCGAGTGAAAGAGGCCGAGGGAAAGATGACAATATTAAGAAAGCTTACAGAAACGTTCGCCGTAAAGGTTTATTGGCGTGAAGGAGTTGTGGAGCGTGTCTACATCAAAGGCGACCGCTTCTGAACTCTCTATTCCCTTTCTACTTGAACCCTCGCCGACATCTCGTCACCACCTCCACTTCTATCAACTACCACTGGCGTCCATTCGCTCTGCCAAGGTTGTGCACGCAACCAGACACTCACCCCCGAATGTGTACCCTAGGCACATTCACCACGTGCGAGTTCCTGCACCGTTGGTTATTAACATCCATTACCATCTCAAACGGGACGCATTGCGACGCACGATCGAATCTCCACATCGATTAGGAATCGGTTAACTGAACGTAAGAAATGAATATATTATTTTTCCATTTCCTCGTCCAACGTTTGATCGTTCGAATTCCTTTATGTACATTCATCTACGCGTGTTCTTAATCTTTGAAAAGTTTAAAAGATGTTTTGAAACGATTGGTGGATATGAAAATAAATGATAAAAACGAAAGATTAAAGGATAGTTATGATGAAACGTTAGAAGATTAACCCTTGACCGATTCACCTTTAGTTACAAGGTACATCAATAAAAAATTTAACTATATAGTAATATAATAAGATACTGCGTGTATTCTTCACTTGTTTTTTTTCTAGATAGCTATTTTTCTATGCAGGAGATAAAATTTCATAATAATTTTCTAAAATGAAGAAGATTATCCGATAGCATATTTAAATTTGTTTGAAATGGTTGTTTATAAAATTTATAAAATTATAGTATTCAAGCATCTAAATTCTATTCATGGAATATTTACTTTTTTAAAATTTTTTATAATTTCAATGGAATTCTGTATTATTAAAAAAATTAAATTTATGTTTGAATTTATGAATTTATCAATTGTTATTAGAAAACTCAATCTAATTGAAGATTACCAAGACACTTAGCATGATATGATACTTGAGAGTGAAATTATCATAATATTTATAATCTTTAAGATATTCTAGAATTCTATAATAGCAGTTAAGGGTTAATCATTTTCATGGAATATGAAGAAAATAAGGATTTATGGAAAAACCGAATTTATTTTCTAATATTCTATCTTGGAAATTGACAATTTTGAGATTTGAATATTATTTCTACTATCAAATGTATCTTGTTGAGATTCATAAACGTATCTCACGATTGGAGCAATTGAGGTATTATCGGATAACGTTACACGTTACAATATGTTATAATTGAATTATTAGTATTTGGTTGTCAAGTCTAGCATGTAATTACCTGTAATTCATGCAATCTGTTAGTCTTTAATTATCAGTGTTACCTATCTAATTAATCAAAAGTCATCTTTTACGCTCAAATATTACTTAATTATAAAAAAAATTAAACTGAATTTTATGAGAAATAAGAGATTTTAATCTTCATTGTATTTTCATATAACAAATAGACTTGATTAAGATAATTACTTTCAATTAAAAAATATACAACAATTAAATGCACAAGTAATATGATGGAAAACATTTTTGTTTAACAGAACTATATGTTCTTATTCGAGTACGATATCGGTACGATGCATTAATTT
Source organism: Apis cerana (assembly GCF_029169275.1). Classification (NCBI taxonomy): domain Eukaryota; kingdom Metazoa; phylum Arthropoda; class Insecta; order Hymenoptera; family Apidae; genus Apis; species Apis cerana. The sequence goes on along the minus strand of NC_083862.1, from coordinate 9,629,640 downwards.
AATGAGCTAAATCACGTATCATGATTTACCTTTACTAACATTCCATGAACATCAGCCGATGAAATTTCCCACCGTTTCAATCATTCAACAGTGATTCTCGACTGTTATACTATAAATAAAACCTTCATCTCATAATATATGTTATGATTCGTTTAATTGATCTTAAAATTTTTCATAATAAAAGCTAAATTATCTTAGAATCAATTGCAACCAATAATCTAAAAGGGAGAGAAAAAAAATTAAATTTGACCTTATTGTCAATACCCCCTCCTCCCACCTAATCAGATCAAGCATCTTTCCAAACAATTTCTCAATGGGATTGTAACTGAACCAGGAAGTAAGTAGTGTCTTAATTATTCACTGCATTTATTGTGAACTGTCGTCAATTACGGAAAGAAGCCCAGAATAATGGACGAGGAGCTCGCGGAAGAGAGGATAGTAGGGAAGAGTGAGGGTGAGGGAAAGAAGAAGGACTCACGTCGACTACGATTCTATCGGTTTTTACTGAATTATTTATAAAATCACTGATTGATATTCACGATTATCAGAAGAGGAGCGCGCTCGCACAACGTAAGCATATGTATTGTTTTGATAAAGAGAGCAGAGGAAGAAGTATGAGGAGAGAGCGCGTGTAGCGAAATCGTGTATATTGCGAGAGAATCCGCGGAGATGAGAGGACTCGCGCGCGGTGAGGTTTCAGGATGAAAAAGGAGCAAAGAAAAGAGGAAAAGAGAAAAAGGAAGAGAGAAAGAGAGACAGAGAGAGAACGAAACGGACGTGGAACCGGAACGATCGCGGAGGCTCGAGGGAAAAAAGGTAGGGCACGAAGCGAGGAACGAAACTGCGACTGGCAGAAAAGCTGGTGGAACGACTCGAGAAGAAAACGCACGGTTGCGTTCGGTGGTAGGTACGTCAAGAAAGAGAGCTCGATTCGTGAATACACGCGCCCCGAGACGCGCAAAGCTCTCGTGGCTAGAGTGTAAGCAGAGTGAAAGAGAGCGGGAAAGAGAGGGAACAGGAGAGAGATGGATAGAGAAAGAGGGAGGGAGATAGTCGATTCCCGTGAAAGAAAAAGGTGTAGGAGGGAAAAAGAGATGGAACAGGGGGCACAGAGATGAGGACGAGAAGAAGAGGTAAACGAAAGGAACAAAATGGAAAAAAATAAAAATCCAAGCAGAAAAGGGAGAAAGTGATCGGAGCGAATAAAACAGGATCCGGGGACGTAAACATTGCGGTGTATTTTGGAGCGGGTGATGCTCCGTGTTACGCACGAGGAAATCGTTTGTGTTATTTTTTCGGTTTTCTTTTTTTTTTCATGAGATTCTGCCTGTCGACGACAGTTAAACATCGCGAGTTTTAATCTTCTAGTATACAAAACACGACTGAATTGATACGCGCGATCCTGCGACAGGAAGAGACGATAGATAGAGAAAAAGAATGGTACAGGCGAAAGAGAAGTTAGCGGTAGATGAAAAAGAAAAGAAGCAGGAAAGAAGGCAAAGGAATAGAGAGAGAGAGAATGAAAGGCTGGAAAAAGAAGAGGAGAGAAAGCGAGCGAACCAGTGAGCGAGCGAGTGTGCAAACAAGAAAGACAAAGATAGGGAGAGGGATTTTAAGAAAGGAATCGGTGCTCTCGAAAAAGAAAAGACGGTAGTGGACTTACTCGGTATATCCGACGGTGCTTGTATTTGCTAATGCCGTGATGACGATGCGTCTCTTCGGCGAGACCGATGTTCCATGCTCGAAAATGTCAACTATTGACGAAAAAATGGTACGGACTGAAACGCAGACACATCGTAGCTCTCTTTCTCGTCCTTACTTTCTCGCTCTTTCTTAGCGACGACGATGATTCGGCGTGAACTCTCGACACTTCGACACGACGCACACACGCACCACACTCACGACGAAATATACACACTGCGTCGATCCACCGTAATAATAAAAGCGACTTGACACGCAGAAGGCATGCAAAGTGTTTCCCGCTCGCATCGAATAAACAGAGATCACGGTGAATTCACGGGAAATCAGACACTATACAGCTAGGCATTTCGCGGCTCGTCTCTCAGGCACATCTTGGTCGCCATCGAGATCTAACACGAGTGCGCGGGACGCGCACTCTCGCGGTCCCTGCCTAAAGTTGCCCCTTCAAAGACCGGCCAATCAACGGGCCGCATGGCCTATGCCCTTGCCGCGAGCAGTCCTGTATCTAGTTGACGCGCCGTCATTCATTCAACTCTTAGAATTTTGTTTTTATGAAACTTTGGAAAAATAGACAATTCTTTTTTGTTTTTATATTAAGATAAGTAATATTTTTATCGTGAATATATTTTAGTGTTTAAAAATATTGATCATCAATTTGTTTTAATGTTTTATGGCATTACTAATTAATGTTCTACCAAGAAACACATACACAGATGCGTACTTGCATATACTCAATGTATCATCGACAGTCGCGTATCTAATTAATTTATTGCCTTGCTCCAAAAATTTGTGAAAATATATGAAATAGATTTTTTTTTCAGAAAATTATAACTCTAAATAAATCTTTCAATAATTTTTATGTATATTATTTTATATATATTGTAAAATTTATTATTATATATTTATACATTCTTAAAATTATTTATTTATAATTTAATATATTAATGTTATTTCAAAAATATTTTTTTATTATAAAAATTGTATTCAATTAATAATTAATTTTATTATAAAAATTGTATTCAATTAATAATTATAAATAATTTTTTTATGATCATTTAAAGATTTTATATGATCATAACTGATATTATTACCTAATTATATAAATAATAAATTAGGTAATAATAAATTAAGTAAAAAATATATATTTAACTAAATTATATATTAATTTATAAGTGTATTATACTATTTTGTATTATATGAATTTATTTTTTTAAATAAAATTTTAAATATAAAAATTCAAAAATAAATTTTTTAATACCAATATTAGATATTACATAGAAGCATTTACTTAATGATACTGCAAATATAATACAAATGATTATTTAACACAAATACTGAATATTTCATTTTTGTTTATATATAAAATTTGATTTTTTTTTTTATATTTTTATTAATATATTCGACAATTAAAATTATAAATTTATAGAAATATTTATATTTATAAATATTTATATATAAAATATATTAAATGTATTAAATATAAAATTTCATTAAATTTCAGTAATAAATATTGCTAATTAATATTTATATTATAAGATTAATACTAAATTTTCATTATTATGTAATAATATTTCATTTCTATTTTTTTAATTTCTAATATATTTTCACTATTTTATTTTATTTTATATTTGATTTTAATCTTGATTTATATCTTAACACACAATATTCAAATTTTTTCCTAATTTCCTTCTTTTAAAATGATGTTTTTTTCTATACGATATATCATGAATTGTTTATGAAAGTTATTAATCTGTCACTTAATCTTATATTGATAAAATTATATATTTCGATTTTTAAGCTTGATTCGGTTATTCGATATCATAAGATCTATATTGCTTTCCAGCTAGTTTTCAAGCTGTTCCACATTAAGAAATGTGGCGCCAGTATCGCATATTTCAGTATACTCGAACACAACAATGTGGACGAGCAGCATGAAGAGAAAAAGTTTCTAGCGCGCAATGCAATCAACAAACGCTGTATCACACTCGAATCTAAATAAAACACGAAAAATTCAACAAGAATGAAGTTTAATTTAACTTTTTATTATCTAATTCGGTAGCTATGAAATCTCATCGATACGTCTTGTGTTGTACTATCTTTTCTCCCTTCTACTCGTTCCGTGTTATCGATTGTTACGAATGCGCCGACTGATAATGCGTTAAATGTGCACTTCCTTTAATCTAAAATCATATATCCTTACATCTATTTCCTAGAAAGAAGCGAATATCACGATCAATCAGCATTATGTATAGTCTGCAAAATTAATGGACAGTCGGACATTTTACAACATGAAGGTGAGATATTGTATTAAATATGTAAACATTTTCTACTAATTTATATTGAATATACATTTTGTTTCGTTAATATAATAGGATATATTGTTTTGCATGCATTTTATAAAATATATTTATGAGAATAAAAAAATTTATTAAAAATCTATTAAATTTAGTAAAAAATTAGACGTAATTTATTATCACAATATCTATATAATTACGATACTTACTATTATTTGAATATGAATGTGAATTACAATGAAATATTTTTATAATATATTTTATTGTAAAATAATTTATAAGTTTTTTTAAAAAGCTTTTATTTTTTTTTATTTTTTAAATCAAAAACGATATATTTGAATACTTATAATTGTGAAGTATTATTTGCAAAATTAAATATTATTTTATATATTTTTTTTTACATATATTTTTTATTAATTTTCATAGTACAAGTAAATATATAGTATATATATTCATATATTTATCCTTCTTTAACAAAATATTCCAAATATAATGGACAACTATTCTGTATGTATGCAATTTACCGCCTAATAAGATGCAACCAGTTCATCAAGCATGATCAAATGGATAATCAAACATGTTATTTTGCAGTATTAATGTTGCAGTATATTCGATTTTTAAATATTTAAATTTTTATATTATAATTTTTATATTATAATATCTTATAATATCTTTTTTAATACTTTATATAAATTTTTATTATAATAATACAAAATAATAATTATAATTATGTATTAAAAAATCAATATACATCTGACAAATTTTATAGTAAAATTTTTTATAGATTTGATAGATGCAAAAATATGTATTCTAACATATGGAAATTTCTATCATGGAAATAGAAGACTGAAAGTTTGATGATATAATGGAATCCAGGATGCCAGTAAAATACGACGATTCTTAAGTTCAGGATGGAAATTAGAAAAGGGCCTTGGTCGAAAAAAATCCTGGTTCCAGCCTGTTTTTTGGTAATTCTCATCTGGATTTTTCTAATCGACAATTCATTACTGCTTGCCGGTTTGTCTGGCAAAGTAGCATTACAAAAACCCAGAAATTTCGTTTCTTTCGCTCGCGATCCGAATTTGGACCGTTTAACAATCAAGGAATCCTCTCTGATAAATGATGTCGAATCGAAACACTCAAAACTATCGAAACTTCATCTGGTGTCGCTTTGGGCAGGCAACAACACTGTTAAAGGAAACACAGGATTCATGCGAAAATATCAGATTTTGAAACAGCAAGGTTTAATGCCAAGTAAACAATTACCAACTGCTTTGATAATCGGTGTTAAAAAAGGCGGGACAAGAGCGTTGTTAGAATTTTTAAGATTGCATCCTGCTATTCGTGCTGCTGGATCTGAAGTACATTTTTTTGATCATCATTATATCAAAGGATTTCATTGGTATAGGTAATTTTTTTTATCATACATCTTTATGCTCTCAATTTTATGGATTGATTTCATTTTATTAGCAATAAATTTCATTAATATTTGAATTAATAATTTAATTAATTCAATACACTGAACCAATTATTTTATCTTTATTATTTTGCTAGAATTAAAAATTACAAATAATATAATTAAACAAAAAAATTATCTTTTGGTATATTATAGACATAGGATGCCTCCAACTTTAGCCACTCAAATCACAATGGAGAAAACCCCATCGTACTTTGTAACAAGTGAAGTACCGAGGAGAGTACAACGCATGAATTCAGGGATGAAATTGATTCTTGTGGTAAGGGATCCAGTTACTCGAGCGATATCCGATTATACTCAAGTGAAGAGCAAACGTGCTAATATGCCGAGATTCGAGGATTTAGCGTTTTTGAATGGATCGAAGATCGTGGACACATCATGGGTACCATTGAAAATCGGAGTATACGCACGACATTTGGAGAGATGGCTTCAATATTTTCCATTATCACAATTTCTTTTTGTATCCGGAGAAAGATTAATCATGGATCCTGTCGCCGAGATTACGAGGGTTCAGGATTTTTTAGGCCTAAAAAGAGTTATTTGTGAGAAACATTTTTATTTCAATGCCACAAAAGGATTCCCTTGTCTGCTCAAATCTGAGGAACGTCCTACACCCCATTGCCTTGGTAAGTCAACTAAAAATTGTAACAATATGAAAAATAAATATATATACAATATATAAATAAATGTACTATATTTCATTACATTTTATTTATTTATTTATTTATTTTTTGATCAATGCTAAATCATAAAAAAATAAAAATTTTTAAGAATTTATAGCTTTATGTAATAATTTATATATTATTTTTAAGGTAAAAACAAAGGTCGTAGTCATCCTTATATAGATCCTGTAGCTATACAACGATTGAGAGATTTTTATCGTCCATTCAATCAACGTTTCTACCAATTAACCGGAATGGATTTCGGCTGGTTGTGAGAATAAATGCGATAAGCGAATACATATCGAAGCTAGTCAAGTAAAAAAACATAGTCAATTTTTACTGAGATACGACACGCGCGCATGTGGTGTGCACCATTAGTTTGCACTAAGGTAATAAAATTAGACAGTAAAGAACGAGATATACTCTTCTCTCGATTAATTTTCATCCGTTTTTACTCTGACTCAGAATATTTTTTTATATAAGTATGTAAATGTGAAATGAAAAAAAAAAAAAAAATACGCATCATTTCAATATGTTGACAATACACAGAAGAGAATATTCCTGTTCTTGTTCGTGATATTAACTTTTAGACACGCATATTAGATTTATAGTTGCCGCAAAATGTTATCAATTACATATATAATTTTTCGCATACTACATAAACATATATACTCTACTATATTTTATACACAATATTACAAGAAAAGATATATTCGAATTTTTAACGATAAATAATCATACAAATTGTTTTTTATTTAATAGAGAATTTTTTATAGATATTTATTGTAGTTAGGTTGTTAATTCTATCTTCCAATGAAACTTTGAAAAATAGAAAATATTATTATTGAAATAGTATGAGTATTTTTATTGTTATTAGTTGTTTAGAATTAAGAATTGTTTACTATATATATTTTGTTGAATTTTTTATTTTTAACATTAATATTATGTGATATAAATTAAAAAATATATATGTATATATTTAGTTTTAATATCAAGCAAATAAAAATGAGTATTTTTTTAATAATTTATTTAAATTACATCAAAACGTTTTGAAATGATAAAAAAAATTATCATATTATAGAGGTCCTCATAGTTCAGAAACAAACTGAGTACAATTTAAAGTAATAAAAAGTGATGTCTCGCATTTAATAGTTTTAACAAACATATTTCGGTTAAAAAAGTATACTATAGAAATACATTAATAATAACGTCAATTAGACATTTATAATAGAAAAGGTTATTGAAAAAATTTGTATAACCATATCAAAATAAATAATTAATTTCGATACGTGCAAGTAGATAAAAACTTGCACAAATTGCAATAAAAATAATGTACTTATATTTTGCAAACGTGCACGCACACATACACATATAGATACATATAGTATATTGCAAAGCAGAAGTTTTTACAAATTGAATTAAAAAAATTAATTGTATTTTAATTAAATAGTAGATAAAAAAAAAATAGATATAAATTATCAAAGTTTGTTCCAAATAAATATACTTTTAGAAATTGTCTTCTATTAGGATGTTTTAAGAATGTTTATGAATTATCATTGCATTAATTATAAAAAGAATTTTACTATAAATTTATATTATATTATTAAATAAAAATTTTAACTTGCAGCTCAGAATAAATAATTTGTAACAAATTTATTGTTAAGTAGTTTATTGTTAAGTAATTCTATATTTAGTTTACTTGCTCAAGTGGCCTAATTAATCTAAACTTAAGGAATAAAGCTGTAAATAAACAATGATTTATCAAATAAACAATACTGTGTAACATGTATACTTACTTACATCAAATATTTTTTCCTCCAAACTTCAAATCATCCAGGAAGACATTATTTCTAAAACTCTTTTTATAAATAAGAGTTTCATTATTTATAATGTAATGGATTCGTTTATAATTCGTCTGATTTCTTGTATAACATCACAGGAAAAGATATTGTAGGTAACTAAATGACAACAAATATAAAAGTCTGTTACAAACTTTGTAATGAAATATTGCTTTCGATTTATCGAAAGAGGAAAACAACACGATGCACGTGAAAGTTTTCTTTATACAATTGTATAGAGTATTGTCTTAATACTTTCCGCAAAAGATTCATCCTCCTTTTGTACAAAGAGAAATATGTATGTTTCTGATCCGTTTCTTTATAATCTATTATATTATTAAAGAAAAAGAAAAGAGAAAGTTAACAATATATAAATTTCAGCCATTCGATGAAAGATAGATGATTCGTGAAGCTTTCTTTGAGCGACGCTCATCTTTTTTCTTTCGTTAATAAGAATGCTAATTAAAGTCATTAATTTCTTTGGAAATTATACATTTTTAAACCATCGGAATGGCTTTGCGTATATATATATATATATATATATATATATATATATATATATATATATATATAAAGATATAAGTACGACATACGTTTTATTGATACTCTAATCTTATGTTAAAGATTCTTGAGCAATCTTATCGATTGATGGACGGAATAAGTACTACATACTGTCGAGAGGGACGATATTACAATAGGTCAGTATGTTCATCATACGTGATCATCGAACGATCATTAATAATTACCGCATAATAATACAATTGAATTCGGGCAACAAAATACTGATTCAATATTATATATTTATGATAGAATCTCTTTTTTTTTTCCTTTTAGAATTATTTTATATGAATAAAACAACATTATTTTTTTCCCCTTCATACTTATAACCGATTATGAATTTTCGCGAAAAGATAAACATATATATATATGTGTATAATAACCATTTTGCTTTCAGTTCTTTTTTTTTTTTTTTTGATCTAAAAAAAAAAAAAGAAAAAAAAAAGAAAGAAAGAAAGAAAAGAAACAAGGGATCTATCTATGAAAAATAAATTTTGTGGAATACTTAACGTTAAATTATCGACTACAATGATCCTTAAATCTATAAACTAATACGTCATTAATATTTCGTTATTGTTTCTAACGTATGTAATTAAGATCATGCTTAATTATGATTTCGTTCCTACGTTTCTTAATGATGATTTCGATCATACTGATAATTGGGAGCATTTCGTGATGCAACATGAGGAACGCATCGGACAATTTAACGATCTACGTTCTTTCTCGTGGATGGTACTCTCTGGCGATGGTAAAAACATGAAATGTTTCTTTTGAGACTATTTCTTCGTGAGCTAGTTTTTTCTTCGACATTTTGTTTCATCGATCGAATGCAGATGCACAATCCCGGCCTATTTTCCACGACAAACCTAGCCTGATTTAATCGAATCAAAAGAAAAGATTGCATTGTTTCGAATTTCTTTTCTTCGTTATTAAATTTTTCATAAAAAAAAAAAAAAAAAAAAAGAAAAAAGAAAAAAGAAAATCTGACAGGCTCGATCCAAGTGGCTTTTTTGATCCAAGTGCATCTGTAATCATAACACAAAAAAAGAAAACAATGAAGACACGAAATCGGCCCGTTTTTATAGTTTTAAAAATCATGGCTTCGCTCAGCCAAAAAACAACGCATTCAAATGGAATATCCATTTCACCGCATAATACAATTGCTATCCATAATATATATACAAGATAAGCGGATTCACGATCGAATCGTTCGTTATGGGAACGCATCCGATTTTTTATCACAAAACTGGGACACAATTCCGATAAAACTTAATGGCAAGTTGCTACGAAGCGCTTCCACATAGTAGCAATGGGTAGATCTAACATCTTATAGATATATATAATAATACAGGATTGTTTCAAATTCGTTTAACGAATTATTAACCTTTTTTTTTACGTGTTCATCTATTATTATAATATGTAACGTTTATTAAACATAGATTGTTATTTTTCTTAATCATTTTCCCTTTTGTACTATTTGAAAAAGATCAAACTTATCTAATAATCTATTATCAAATATTTGAAGCCGTTCTCAATGATCATTTTACATCAATATCTATTATTTTCATATTTCTCTTTTTTTTTTTTTTTTTCTTTTTAATCAATAAACTTACACTTAAGTGAAGATCAAAGATATAAACGCTAGATATAAAACGCATAAAAACGATTATGGCATCGGAACGCGCTTCTAGCACCGTGAAGGCAAGCAATTCGTTTTATTGTTGACAATGGAATCGTCGTATAGAATCTCTACAAAATGATACATATTGTAATAACAACACATCCACGAAGTAATACACATTTCGCGCATTTCCTTATCCCTCATCAATTTTGTATGAGTCGATTTCTTGCTTTTTTATTCTTTCACACTTTTTCGGTTTCCAAAACCGGTGGAACCGAAGGAACGTGTTTCTTCGTACAATTGGTCCGCGAGCTTTGTCGCGTTACATGTGTTTGTCTTTTTCGTTTTTCGATGCAAGAAAAAAGAAAAAACACGGGGGGGAGGGGGGGAATAAGCCCAACGATAACGTGACGATAATGAACGAGGCGTGTTTAACATGAAATTTATAGAGTTATAGAATTAATAATAATAATAATAATAAAAAAAAAACAATCTACTAGAAGGAGAGGAAAGAAAATTCGAAAAAGAATATTAAAAAGCGCTCTAATAAGAGCATCTTAGGCATCTTATCATATCCTGCGATACTTTTTTTTTTTTTCCTTTTTTTTACCCACGATTCATCTTAAGACGAATGTACAACAATTTAATCACGTGTATCAGCAATACGAATAATAAAGACAATAATTCGATTCACGGCCCTACTCGTATCACCGATCTTATCTTAATTTCTGTTCTACATTCTTCGAAAGAGAAATATTTATCCTTACGCTTCCTATAAACGGGTAACAATCATGGTATACTTCTCCATGACGGGTTTCTGATCACTCGTTCAGAGATGATCGAGGATCGATGATGTATCCCTGCGTCTACGTATATATTTGCCCCCTGGTGTAATCATGTTCGTTACTATAGGAAAAAAGCAATAAGGAAGAATAAAAGAGAAGAGTCGATCAAGTCACTGATGAGATTCCTCGTCGGTGCATGATGTCGTTTCAGAGATGAGTTATAATGATATCGTCGTCGATATCGTCCTTTTCATCGTCGGTCTCCTCCACTTGATTCGCCTCCGCTTGAGCAGCCTTTGGATCATCCGCGATGGCCTTCAGCCTTTTCTGCTTACGCCTGTGCAACAGCTCGACTACAATGTATCCGCAGGTTCCGACGAGTAACACTGTTAGCATCACGTACAGCTTCATACGGGCGCATAGATGGGTGCTGTACGCGTATGCTATCACAAAACCGGCACTCTCCCACAGTCTGTAATTTGAGAATGCTGCTTCTTTGTTACGCCTGAACAGGGTGCCATACAGACCTGGAAAAGAAAGAAGATATTTCATTTTGAATATGTTTCATACCAAGTGTCGATTTATTTCGTAAAATATATTCTATTATGCACAGAGCGGGTATAAGTTGAAAGAAAATTGACATTTTATAAATGGGAATAAGGTACGACGATTGATTAGGAATGGAACGAACGATTGGCTGGGCTATTGTTTCACGAATGAAACGTGATTCGCAGAACGATACGTGTGCGTATGTAGATGAATGTCATATGAACATGTCTAGGATGCATCGTGATCGCGTGTCGAAGAGAATTGGTAACAAAACGACGAAAATGGCACCATAAGGTTTGATATTAACTTTGATGAAACGATAAATACATGAATTATATATTTGGTTATATAGTTAGAGTATTTATAAGAATAAGACAACATCAAATCTTCCGAAAGAACAAAGAAATCTGTAAACAGCTGATGATATCATTACAGGATAAGGATGTATCGGATAGAAGCGATGAATCAGGAAAATTTCGTTGTTGCGTGGAATTCAATTGAGCGAGACGAATGATACATAACAGTTGTTGAATATAAATTTGAATAGCTGATATCTATTAATTTATTGCATTTGAACTGAATACGTAGAAATGAGTAAGAATTAAGATTCATTGGATATTAATTTTTTCCTCTATTGCTTGAACAATTCCAAGTCTTTTTTGTCAAAAATCTTTTATCTCCTCAGATAATCATAATCTAATTTGTTTCCATTATCTGATTGATAAAAAGAGATTTTTTCCTATTAAAGAATAGATTCGTTGTGATCACATTCGATTGAAAATAGGAAAATCTAGTAAATATCGATAAAGTCTGTATCACAAGTTACATATAACGTCTGAATGCCGTAATGCAATAATCGAATAATTCTTTCTTTTTTTTTTTCGAAACAAGGCTAAATATCTCTTCGAAAAATTTTTTCAAACAATTTTATTTCTACAATTCTGTGTAATCGCTATGTAATCACACTTAATCATATCGATTGAAAATATTTTTAGATATATTTTTACAACTTATGTACAAGATAAATAACATAAAAAAAAAATATCCTCTTTAATAATTCTTTACAAATTCATGTCAAGGTATCTTTTATCTAAGACATAAAGTTACACTACACGTGATATTTTACACTAATTACAAGTACATATAGTTGCACTATTATTCCGATTAGAAATAAATAACCGTAATTTTTGTCGATACGAAGAACCAATGTTATTTCAAAGATATCAAGAATCTGATAAAAGGTATTAAAATAAATTTTAACTTGAAATTATTTCTAAAATTAAAAACTCTAAATAGAATGAAAATTTATATTCACATTAAAATATATAATATACTAATTCGCAATACGTACCGTTCACCTGCGTTTGCCATACAGCATCACCGACACCCCAAAGTCCAGAAACAGAGTAAAAAACATAAGGATTATCGGGGTTCGGTTTCCAGTGGAGTAGCACGACGATAAGACTAACATGGACGATGGCGCCCAGCACCATAAGTGGCTGCCTGCCGACGAATTTCATTAAAGATCCAAAGACCAAGGAGCAAATAGCGTTCACAACTCCAAAGCAGATCATTACGTAGCCAACTCGATGCACGCCCAACGCGCAGGAAATATAAGCCTGAAAAAGGAAAGTGTCACGATTATAAAATGTCGCAACAATTTGCGAGGACGAGAATAAATGTTCGTTTATGGAACATCTATCGTGAATGGAAATTCTCTACAACAAATTTTCAATACATATTCCGACAATAAATCTCGTAAATTAATGTAATAGATAAATATTTTTCGTCCCTTTTAAAATTGGAAGGAAAATTCATACGACGCGATAGAGCGAGGACGCGTTCTACGCGCTTTCATTTAGCCACATCGTGCTGATAGCTGCACAGGCCAGGCCGTCGATGCACCCGTAGAGAGAGAGAGAGAGAGAAAAAAAGAAGAAATACTGGTTCACGAGATTCCCGGTATGGAAGTGGTATCGGGGAATTGCCGCAAGAATAAAATTCTGGGCTATTTATAACACGTCGAACCAGCTGATCCAATGAAAGGTAGCGCGCGTCCCATCAGGTATCCTGATATTTTCCAGTAGCGTTTTATTCGCCGAATCACTTTATTCCTTGCCCAATTTGCCCGCATATTTCATCACCGAACTGGTTTCGGACAAGTTTGCCTTCTCCAAACTGTATCATCTATATTTTTTTTCTTCTCCTTCTTCTTCTTCCTCTTCATTCCCTCCTCTTTGCGTGCGCGCAAAGATATAACAACGATCAAAGAAGGGGGCAGCAAGAGGGGGCCGTCAGTTGGTCATCTTCGATGGGGTGTAATTTGATTGAAAAATTATGGGCAAAGAGATATTCGCGGTTTCGAGAAGTTTTATTATTGTGTGTAATTATTATAGCTGATGGTATTATTATTAGGTATGGTTAGTCTATCGATTTTTTCGGATTTATGGATGATTAACCGTATTTTACATATGGTATTGTGCGTAGCCCATACTTTGGACTGATTTTTTTTGGTTCAATTTCGTTTCTTTACCGAAAAATTACGGATTCGCTTTTTATACCGTTTCTATTTTAATTCATAATTCATATTATTTCGTAAAATTGAAATGTGTTGTTAATCGATCAACGTCGATACACCTCACGTATCTTTTTAAACAGTAGCGTTCCCCGATCGGTAGAGCGTAATCGTATATATTATACAACTTATAATTTGAAGTCATTCAGCGCTTTAAAGCCAAAGGATGCGTGCTTCAGCCGATATTTCAGCATATCTGTGATCAGTAGTATGTATTTCCGGAGAACAATTGCTCGACCTCGTATGGCCGTTACGCATCATGAACCTGCCGTTCTGTATCCGGTTTGTATCCGGGTGATCCTAGCCAAGTTTTTGTTGTTGAATCTGATGAGAATAATCATTAATGGTTTTAGCGTCTATTTTTGTTGACTGCGTCTTTTTCTCTTTTTTTTTTTGTTCCAATGTACCGCGGGAATTTTCATGATTAAACACGACACGATTTAATTCATCGATTTAATGAGGAAAATTATATAATTGTAAATATAATAATCAATAAATGTTTTTTGTGAAAGAATAGATATATTTTTATTACGAGGGAGAGGAGATTTGAGATAGTGCAAAAATTATATTGCGTAAAATATTGTATCATAGAATCTAGAGAAATTTTATGAATGTTCATATTATTATAGATTAGATTACTGTTATTCTTGAATCGTTTGTTTTTCTTTTAAACGTAATTTTGTTGTCCTTTATTAAAAAGTGTTCAATAATCCAATAATCTAATAATGTACTTTCAATAATTATTCCAAGTGTCTATTGGATAACAAAGTAAAGATTCAGCAAGTAAATTTGAACTTTTTCAAAATTTTTTTAAAACATTGAAAAAATTAGAAAATAGATCAGAGTTGTTAGTGAGAAAAAAAATAATAGGATCATTAGCCATGCCATGAACTTATTTTTGATGTGTTGGCTAATCTAAAAAGATCGAATCTGTGTTGTAACTATTCTGAAACAAGCAACGCGAGAATTCTTGGATAATCGATGGATAATATTGCATCGCCATTATTGTAACCAATATTATTATACTTTTAAATCGTCGATCATGAGACCGTCGTCGTCCATTCTTAGCCTGTTCCTTCGAAGAGATTCATCCTCGAATGCATAATCGGCTATTCGTAATCGATGGCCTTATCGAAATGAAGTTTCCACTGACAACAGGCTCGTTCATTTTCTACCGAGCGTGGGCGAGTTGTTGCTCGATTGTTCTGCCTCGTGACTCGTAAATAATTGCCTCCAGTTGTTTAAGAAAAGAAATCGGCAAACAATATATCGTCCAACTCTTGGAAACTTGATTAATGAATTTCTGATTAAAAAATAGTTTACTTTTTGGGTTATTAACCCCTTTATTATTAAACTCTCTTGCTAATCCTCTGTAATCCTGTGTAATTTGAAAATAATAATATATTCGTATAATATATTCGTGTCTTCTTAAATCTTATTTTAATTCTTATCCATTGTTAATAAAAGCATTATTGCATTGATGGTAAGATAAAAGAATCTTAAAGAATTATCCTTTTGGGATAGATTATACAGAAATCTATTCTATTGCGGTTAATTCTTATATAGGCCTTTACGTTTCCGACATTATTCAATTTCTAATTTCAGTGATTATGGTAATAAAATTATAAACTTGAAACTTAATTCGATGGCAAATATGAGGATGATCGAATAACGATGATACGAATGGATTTGAGAATCTTTTGAATGAAAAGTTTCTAATTTCATAATAATTCTAAGTACAAGTGCACTTTAAGTACTTATTTACGTACTTACTGCTTGTTACTTGGACCTGAATTATTCATGCAAAGATTAATCGATGCATGTACATTAATTGTTATTCAATTTTCAGTATCAACGTGAGGATTGATCGAAGAAGAAAAAAAAATGAAATTCTCTAAATATACTATTCGATTTTTATATATACGCGATAAATTAGCATTTCATAGGATTTCTCAAGCCCCTTAATTACTCACTTGTGTAAAGTCTGCTCCGATGAACGCTTGCTCCATACCGATCCATATTGTGATCGGTATTAGGAGTTGCTGATAGGGTTTCTTCAGTTGATAAGCAGTTGCAGAAAGCAATTGTATACCACTGAGCTCTTGACTGTCGACTTTTCGTTGCTTTTCACCGTACCTGAAAAAAAAGGAAAAGAGAAAATTAGAATAAAATTTATCAAAATCGAAAAACTTATTCCATATCATTATATTTCTACTTTCTAAATATAATTTAGTTCTAAATTTAATTTACTTTCTATTAAATTAGAATATCATTTTTCTTTATAATCGTTTGCCAATTTGATTCAATTAATCAAGATTTTTCTCGTCGAGAAGGATTATTAAATAACATTATGCTGATAAAAATGGAATATATTTTAAATATTTGTTCGTGTATATCGCTTTAATTTCGATCTATTTAATAATTATTTATAACAGAAAATAAACAGCGGAACGAAAAAAAAGGTGTATACAAAGTTGATGTGCGAATTATTTCGTGGAAAACGATCGGTTGTAAATTGTGTAGTTTTATCATAATTGTAGCCTTAAATGCTGGAGATAATTACTGAAATGTTTCTGCAATATCACGTCACGAATCTGTACCGTAACGTCGTTTCGTAGTTTAATTTTTGAGCGGTTTTAATCCAGGAAATTGATGCAGCTAAATGGTATCTCTAAATTATATTTAAGCTAGCCGACTATTATATGGCAAACATGCCACTTGTCTAGTCACTTCATCTTCGCCATCCCGTGGCGCCTTTGATTATTTATTTCATATCTTGCATCAAATATAATTAAATAAAAATTGGGTAAAATTATAAAAATAATTGCAGAGTGTTTTTTTCATATTTTTCACTACGATCGTTTACTATCACTGTATTAAATATCAAACGAGTATAATCCATCGATATTTTAATATCGATATTTGATCCTGATATATTTCATCGATATTGATCGTAAATCATAATCGATACGTACAGATTTTTGAACCCAAGATCATCTAAACGAAGGAGTCAGATTATAATTTTATAGAATATTGTTATTGTGGTATTAAAAAAAAAATTATGGCGGTCGTAACTTTTCTTCTTTTTAAATATACCTCGAACAATGGGATACAATCATTATCGTCATATCAAGTGTATCGAATAAAACTTTCGACAAATTTATCGTTGCAAATAGATTTAACACTTAGTTCGATATATTTATTTTACAATATACACCCAAGATACGCCTTTCTTATGTTAAATAAGTAATCTCGAAAGCATGTGACAGTAAAACCTGTGACACGAGAGCCTTGATACTTCAGCGCAGCGGTTCAAAATATGTCTATTGCGAAATGTTGACGGGAATCAGTGAGGTAGAACGATCATAGATTGATTAACAACTAGTTGGAAAGATAGATAAGATGCAAAAAGAATTCATCGAAGATAAAGGCATTTCCTGTTTTGAAACTGTATTTTAAATTATAAGATTTTTGTATTTCTTTTTGTACAAATAATACGTGTATTTTTTTTTTTTTTTTAGGATTTGCAACAAATTTATAAATATGCGAACGAAGACTGGTCTTATTCCCGATGAAATTGGCTCGAATTTCTATATTTCAAAGTTGCAAAAATAATAGAAATAGAGAAAGAGTTTATTTCTTAATAATTTATTTCTAATCGTTGGATATTCCGATCGTTTAGTCTCATCCCGAACAAAAGCTTCAATCTTCTTGGCAATAAACTAAACTAGCATTTAATGAGTAATAAACTTAACGTTCATAGTACATGAAATCTTTAAAACGCACATTTGTCTTTCAAAAGCGAACCGGTTGACAGAAGAGTAATTTTACGAGTGGTACAAAATAAGATTCACGTTTCTAATATTATTTAAGAGTCGCCACATTTAAACCAGACATGGAACATCTGTATGTATACTATGAGAATATCATAACACGTGAGATAAATATAAGTAAAATTTTTAGATAAGAATTATATCATAAATTCGAAAGAAACTCGAGAAAAAAAAAACGATATAAATATATTTTAATATTATAAAAAAAGTAGATTCTTTTTTTTTTTTTCCCCATAATTTAACTTCATCTACAATTTCTTTTTTCTTTTCCTCGAATCGAAGATTTTCTCTTATCATCCCCTTTCAATTCCACAAATATTATAAGATGCAAATTTTTATAATTAAAACGCGATGCTCGGTCGACGCCGTTTATTTCCAAATAGTAAACCACGAAATAATTATTTCTCCTTCAAAAATTCCTCGGATGTATTTTATCCTACACCGTCGTGTAAAGCGTATAATATATCCGCACACCTGTAAAATGGTACTTCGTTTCGCGATGAAGGCTGGTTGCGTTATATCCAGGCGAAAAACCGGTTCAAGTTTTTTTTCTTTTTTTCTTTTTTCACAAATTTTTTTTTCACGGAGAAGAAAATTTCGAATCCAAGCTCGAGAAACCCGAACGGATACCTGCAATATAATACATACATACCGATGGTGGGTGGATGGGGAGGAGGAGGGGGTGGATTTTTGCCGGATACGATCCACGGTTAACGAAGGTCGGATGATTTCGAGAGAGGGATCGCGGAAGTCCCCATAACGAGCATGTCCGACCAAGAAGAAGGCGAACACTCGTAAAAGAGCCGTTCACCAGAATCCGGTAAATTATCCTTCCGCTAAATTTAGCCACGGAGCAGTTGAATACGATCTACCTCGAGGGATTCTGCACTCGAGGGAACGAGCACCTCTCTCTCTTTCGGGGAGAATGAACGAACGGAAGAGAGGAGGTTTTTAGTTTCTTTTGCCTCCAGGCCACGTTGGACAATTCGCAAAGTGAGTAAATTTTAAATTTTCGCGCTTCTTCTAATCACCATCCGAGATTGAAAACACGTGACCAAGGAGACGATCTTCTTTTGAAAGGGGAGGGATGGATTGTTGTAATTCTTTTTGTTGCCATTTAAATGTTTTGACGGTGGCGTCAATCTTTTCAAGATTGAAGAAATATTCCAAGATAAGAAAATTAAAATACGAAATTATCATAATTTTATTTTGATTGGAAATTAAATTTTAAATTTTAAAAGTGAATCTTTCTCTCTCTCTCTTTTTTTTTTTTAAGAGGAAAGAGACGTTTTAAAAGCACTTTTAAACAGGCTGCATGATTATTATTATTATTATTATTATTATTATTGTAATTTCTTTTGTCATTTACTTCTGGAAATTTATAACGTATATTTGAATACGTTTTTGATTACTTCTCCCTAAGATTTGATCATCCGGTAGGCCTCGATCTATCTTGTTTGCCGATCTCTTCATCAACTCGGTTAATCGAAATCCCACTGTTTTATAACTCGTGTTATTATTGTGATCGAATTGGTAAAAGAAAGAAAGAAAGAAAAAAAAAATTACATGCCATATTCTTGACGTCAGAGTGTATACAATACACCAAAAGAAATTCAAGAGTTGTTTGAACTTCTGATCGTGAAAAAATGTTTTTAAGCATTTGCACATTTAATTAGTGTCATTATGAAATATCTTATCTGAATAAATTCCGAAGGAAAACCGAACGTTGCTAAAAATGAGTCATCGAATATCATTATTATTAATATTATACTACTAATAGAAAATGTAGAAAAAAATGTAATAATTGTTTTTAATTGTCATTACAGATTTGAATTCCAATTTGAATGGAAACAAGTTGGAATCATCGAATTGTGAATTTCGAAAAGTGGAAAAGTTCGATTTAATAAAGGAATAACGGCAAAGAATCTCTCTAAATAATAGAATTGATGAATAAACATTGTAGATAAAGTTTTGAAATTACATTGAAAGAACGAAAATCCTGAGCGAACGATATTTTACAGATAAACTCGTGGTTTTCTGAACTCGTGAACGGGAGTAAATTAATTACACACGATATATAGATGTCTGTATGAGTAATCGAAAATTCGTTTGCTCGAGGGATTTACGTAAACCCAGTTACGCGAAAATTATTCTGTTATTATTTCTTTCCTCGAATAATTTTTCATTTAGAAACAAGTCTATTTATTCAAACTTATTGCCGCTAAAATATGTATCGTTTTATTATAGGACGATTGTGTTACAATGTTTATCTTAATTTAGTCGCTTCAACTTATTTAAAAAAAACACGAACAACAATTTGTGCATAATTGCACGACACGAAGGTGTCGTTGTCCTCAACATCGATGCACTATTCGATTGTTTTCGCTTTATATGCGAATTCATTAAAAAATGTTAGATTGAAAAAATCAACGGAAACATTAATACAATTTAAGTGGATTTTTCAAAGAAAAATTAAAAAAAGTTCAACAAATCATTGAAATCGCTGACATCGCGTTGAAATTTTTGTAGAGATTTTCGTATCTCTAAAAGGAGGAATTTTAATATATTCAAATTATTCACAAATTCTTATTCTTATCTTTCAAATAATCTAATCTTCTTTTCTTTCATTTGTACATTAGTATATAGTATAATATTCAAACAAGTAAATACAATTTTCCATAAAATTAATTTCAAGTAAAATTTGAAATTTACGAAATTTATGATGAAAGCGAAATTCTTCTTAACTTTGTTTAAATTTCCAGAAAAGCGGAAAGTTACTGCAGAGTTTTCAATTCTTCTTCAGGCAGACTTAGTTTTTTTTTTCTTTTTTTTTTTTTGCATTGTTCACTTCCGCATAATTGCTGTATACAGATGCAGCAATTTAGTAGGAAAACTTAAACTGACTACAAAAAATATTTCCATTGTATTCGTTACATCATTTGCTATCTAAAATAATTAAATCCAAGAATATCGTACACCGAGTTTTTATCTTGTACGAAAATTTGAAATACTTTTTGAACTTTGTGGAGAATTGTGGAACACGACGAAAAAAAAAAAAAAAAGAATTTTTCGATAACAGAGATAAACGTTGTCTTGCCAATCGGACAGAAAAGTGTGAGCGATTGTAAAAGTTTGATATAATAAAAATTAAAATATTAACATCAAATCAAATCGTGAAATCGCGTTTATGCATAAACCTCAGAACGAGAATTGAACAAGAGTTCTATTTTTATTACAAACACTCAATTGATATCAAACCGTATCTAACCGTACTTTATTTCACAAACCCATGCGCTACAGCAACAATCAACAGATACACCACAAAGTAATCTTAGAGCACGGTTATTGACAAAAGATTACCGAACGTCAAATATTATTCGATCCGGACCGTGATCGTGCCACGGTACAAATGTCAATGTACTTACGCGGCAAGCAATGCACGTGAACATTCTAACTAGAATGTGTCAGCTTGTAAACATTAAACAAGTCATCAGCTAATCCAAATACATAATTCAAGAATGCCTGACTCATAGTCCGGTACTGGTTGCACTTGCGGCACCCAACCACTATACCTACAAACGAGTATATAATATATATCTGTATACCACGTATTGTACGAACGAATGGAAAAAAAGGAGGAGGAGGAGGAGGAGGAGGAGAGAAAAGGAGGAAAGAAAAAAAAAATAAAAAAGGAACAAATCTCTGACTGGGATCGTAAATATGTCGGTGGCTGGAATAAACTATTAGCCGCGGACCGTTAATCGATCGTAAATGTATGCATGGCGAACGGGAGGAAAACATTGCTCGCGCGAAACCGTTCGCGACGATAAAATAAGTAATAAGTAATACTTACCTAGTATAGAAGCACTTTAGAGATTCTGACGAGGACGCAAGGTCGATCGGGTTTCCGGCTACCTTGCGAAGTGCATCGGGTTATTATGGATTTAATATCGATTCGATACACGTTTGAATTTTATGGAACGTCACGTGCAACAGGCATGAATCATGTTCTCAGGGAAAACCGAATCTTTATTGCACCGATGCAGAGGAGATACGTTTTCATTCGATGGGAAATAAACAAACGGATTGGAACAAAGATTTTTTTTTCTTTTTCCTTCTTTGGAAAATTTATCAGAGGCGTGCGAATTATGCTTGGTTAATTAATTTTTAGATCGATAGAGATCGAAGGACGCCGTCGACGAAGCATTTTTTAAACATTGATTAAAAAAGGGGGGATAAATTTAAAATTTATTATATAACAAATGTGATAATTGTTTCTTGAAAATGATCTCACGGTTCTTTTTTTGAATATTTTTTTTTTTTTTCAGAATCCGAGAAAAGAAAAATTATTATTATTATTATTATTTTTTATTTTGTTTCGCGTGAGAATCGAAATGTAAAATTATTAAGTTATTAACGGAAAAGGTAGGTATTTTTATTTATCTATTTTCCGTCGCTATGATTTATATCGTTGTTTCACAATGCTCCATTGAATTAATGAAAGAGGCGATATCATAATTACACATTGGAAGCGTGCATAAAATGCGGCACAAATATTACCTGATGTATTCATCAGGATAGTTTAATAGCAAGTATTTCATTGTTCGAAACGGTTTAATGATACAGAAAGAGTGAAATTAGAGAAATGCATAGGGGAACGAGCTAAGAATAGGTGGTAACGAAATCGATGGTGTATGGCAATAACGATTTTTAAGACGCGTATTTGAACCAGTACGACAATTAAAATTTTATTAAGAGACGATAATGGACATTAACTGAAGCAAATTTTTAATTTCATGGATGAATTAAAGAAAATAAAAATCGTGATTGACTTAAAGGATGATTGAAATAATTATTATATATAAGCATACAATTAATAATTATCATTAATCAATCTTCGATAATGAATTAATGAAGCGATTGAATCGCAACTCCTTAATTTTTAATTTCCAATTTGCATTGAACATTATCCGATACCGTTTAAAAGATGTTGTGATATACGGGGATAAATTTCTTTTAAAAATTTTTCTTTTTCTCCTTTTTAATTGCAACAAGCTGTGAAAAACAACAAGCATGGGATCCAGTTATAAAAAGATGTTCGAAAAATCTTCAAGAATGTATTCGAGTAAGAGAATTTATCACTCTCTCGAGCAATTTCTCTCGACATTTCCTTCATATTTTTTCCTCGAACAAAGACAATTAACACCTAATGTTTCAACATTATTTCCAATTTTTTTCTCTTTTTTTCAATCAATTTGTATCATTCAATTTTCTTTTTTTAATATTCCGATTACGAAAAGGAATATCAAACATGTTTCTTGACATCACTTTTTTTTTATTTGCATTCCATAATTTTTTTAAAATTTAAAGATGTAAAAATGACAAGGGAAAGTATTTACTATTCTGATATATTTTTTTTTATAGAAAAAGAATCGAACCAAGTGCATACTTTTATTTTATTTGCATTTGTAATTAACTCCTATTAATTGTAGATTTTATTAAAAAAAAAGAAGAAGAATTGTATCGTAAAAAAGAAAAAACATTCGTATCATTTTGTATCATCATAAGAAGACGGAAAACGAAACTTTCTATCTATAAATTTCGAAAGTTCAAAGAAAAAAAAAAAAAAAAGATTTTATAATTTTCTTTTCTACGTCCTGATTTTCCTTTATTAAATATGTATCATCAAAATGCGTGTCGTCACGATTTTGTAAGAATCTACATGCGGGCAACAAATGCATTATTAATCCTTGAATTCATTTGAAGAGAAGGGAAATTTCATTATGGATTATCCTCGTTATTCTTCTCTTTTTGAAAAAAATAAACTTGATAATTAACTTAACAACTGATCTAACAAAAATCTAAACGTTAAATTCTAGATGTCAATATGTACGTTTGAATTTTTTCTTTGGATGAAAAATAAAAAATAAAAAAAATTTAAATTTAACAAATAAAGTGAATTAATTATTTTTCAGACTATTATAACTATATATAATTCAAAAATTACAAAATCTTTCACATTCTTGCAAAAGAGAAACACAGAAAAAGAAAAAGAAAAAGAAACACACACACACACATCCCACAAGCCACAATGTTGTAGCAGATAGTTTTATTTTAAAACTACACAACCGCAATTAAACTCAAACAGGGAAAAAAAGAACATTGTAGCTTAGTTTATCGTATCTATATTGCACAAGAGAATTGAAGAGGATAAGAAAATAAATATATAACCGAACGAGTAATCGAAGGCGAACACGTTAAAATATTCTCATCTTTTACTTTACTTTCGCGAAAGATCGTTTAAACGTGTATAAATATGAGGATTGGCTGGTTTGACGCATTTCAAAATAAAAAGAAGAGAAAATCCAGCGTCATTAAGCGCCATTACAACGTCATTCGTAGTACCAGCGGTCGTAACAATGCGGCAAGGTCAGCAAGAATCGCTTTAATCTCGCGAAGAAAGAATAAGGAGGCGATTAACAATATGTAAACGGGCCTGGAATGAATCTGATACGCTTAGATCTCGAGACGAGAGAGCTCTCTCTCTCTCTCTTTCTCTCTCGATATCCACCATGGATACGCAGTTTCCCACTTGGCGATTCTCGGCAACGTGGAATGGCTTCTGAACCGTTATGACACACTATGGTTACCTGTTCGAACCTCGTCGCGCCGATTTGGAATGGAAACGAGAACCGAACGATAAGTCGAGAAACCAAAGCATACGATACGACGCCTTCGAGCCGATCTAGCTACACGAGTATATTTTCCTGTTATGTAATAAAATCGGTCATTCTCGCGGCGTACAGGTATCGATGACCATCGATATTCCTGAAATCGATAGCAGCATATTAGAACGAACGTCACGAACGAAACGAATTTCACGGGGAATAACAATTTAATTTGTCAATCGTAATTTTTCGCACATCGAAAGATACAGAAGATTGCTTGCTTGTTTCTTCCTTTGATGTAATCTCTTTCGAGAAGTTTCGTTAATATCCAGTTTTAAATCTGTATAAGGAAACATTTGAGTTTGAACGTTGAAGTATAATCCATTACGATTTGCTTCTTTGCAATAAGATTGAATAGATGAAATAATTCATCCGGCTTCAAAGCTTCGTTTAAACTTCGTTTTTATGTCTCCTGGTCATTTATCTTCGAATTTGTGAAATTCATTTCGTGCGCAACAACGTAATAGAATGAATGATTTGTACAATGATTCTGCAATTGACTCCTATCGTTTATTATCTAAATGGCATAGCGATTCTTATTGCAATCGTGACACTAGAATGCATGCACGCGTAAAGGAAAAATTGTGCGTTTTATTTTTATGAAAAGTTTTGATTGATTACGATGTAAATGTCACACGGAATGTTCTAATCCATAATGTAATCATAACATGGATGAAAAGAGAATAAATTTGTGCGAAGAAAGTAATTAATTTTGAATTGGATTATCGTATAAATTATCGATGGAAATTTGTCCCGATTGCATCTGATTGTATCGTTGATCGATGGAAATGAAAACTAGTCCCTGCACTTTGTTGAGCTGCACAGTGGAAAATTATAAGTTTTATATACGTGCTTTAATTGTTATGACTTTATGTCTCTCAAATGAACCGATATCACATAAATGGCTCGTGAGAGTACGTGCTGATTCGGTTTTCAGATATACGCGATGAACGTGTTAATTACGTGTTTTTGAGACGTTCATTATATGTAAAATGGAGGATATAATAAAAAGTTGCATCATTAAATATTAAGAATAAAAAGTGATATAAAAAGCTTGAAAAATGAAGGATGAAAAAAAGTATTGTTATTATTAGGATTAAAGGATATTATATAAAAGGATAAATGAATTAAAGTCATTAAGATCATTAGACATTGTTATAAGAATAAAAATGGCCGTCATTAAAAATCATGTTTTTAAAAATAAAAATTGGAACGAAGAAAATAAAGAAGGTGTATATTTTTTTTTTCTTTAAATAATTTTTCTTCTCTAATCTAAGCTAAACTAGGACTCGTAATTACATTGATAATAAATGTCCATACGTGAGTCGAGTAAAGATGTTCATTGTGCGATCGCCATAACGACATAATTAGCGAAAAGAAAAAAAAAAAATCTTGGTAAACATTTTCGCGCATTATATTGTCAATGGAAAAATGCCAGTTGAAAGATATACAGTTATTTCTCGCTAATTGCGAGGCCGATCGCTCGGAATCGTTTACCTCGACTTGAAATTACGAAGGATTGTGCGTGTGTGTGTGTGTGTGTGTGTGTGTGGTGATCGATTGCAAATTAATCGTTCCAAGAATTCCAATAGAATCGTGGAATCATTGGAACAAGTAATATGTTTCGAGCGAGGCACGTGGAATACGAATTGAACGTAAATATTGTGCAGGTGAATCGGCCGAGGATGAATTGGATGTTCATCGAAGTGCGGAATATCGGAAATCGAAAGTACGTCGAGTCTTTCTGACGCACGAGACGCACGCCTTTCTCTTGACGAGCATGTCTCGAGGAGAGACAAAGGAGTTACAAGTATCCACTACGTTGAAAAACATGTTACACGAACACGTCTTGCTCATCAACTCATCAAATCTTTAGTTTATTAATGTAGATTTCTTTTTCCTTTTTTCCCCCCCTTTTCCTTTTCTTCCTTTTTTCTTTTTTTTTTTTTTATAACAAGATCTTTCAAGAAAATGCAATATAATACAATTCCTTGAAATATAATTTTTTGAGATAAGTTTGTAATTGCAACATGATATTTGTAACTGCTTGAAACAGATAAGATATTTAAAATAAATAATATGTAAGAATTAAATGCAAAAATTTAAAAACAAGTTTTCTATATATCTATTATTAGTAATAATTTGAATGAACAATTTACGACGTAATATTGTAACGTGTAAAAATATTTCCGTGCTTTTAACTCGTATATCTGGCCAGAAATTGTATGTATTTTAATTAAACGTTTTCAAATTTTAAGAAAATTTCTATACTATTCTTAAAATTTGTTCTTAAAAACATCCTATCAAATATTTCGACGAACGTTTGGTTTCCAATATTTGGTTTAGAAATATTCATGATGATAAATAGGAAGAAATAATGCATATTGGACGCGAATATTACGATAGAGGAAAAAGATAATTTTTCTAACCATTTCGATATTATGCTTCATGATCGTAAATCCGACTATAATCATCAACACGAGGCTCGTGTATCTGGATGATCCTATGAATGAAGCACGGATAATACGGTGTATAACAGACCATCTTTTTTACGTAATTTATAAAGACTCATAAAATTTGCATTTTAATGATCCTTTTTATTCGTATTTCTAAGTGAAATAGAATCATAAATACCTGTGCCATTGAAGCATTGAAAACATAATTCGTACAATCATTTTCAAATTCATATCACTTTATCCTTTTCTAATTGTTAAATAATTATCGTGCATTTGAATTTCTAGAATTTCTAAATTATTTCCTATTGCATCATCTTACATTTAAACTACTTTTAAACACCTTTTGCACGCTTAATAGTACTCGTAACGCTATTACATGGGAGTGAATGGTACTTGCACAATGTTATTCGTTGGTAAAAATTTTCATTCATATCGATCAATTATGTAAGAAACTATTTTGAAATTTCCCAATAGGGTGTATAGGTTGCTATATATTTGATCGTTGTAATAAAAATACTATTATCTAAATTATACTTAACACTTACGGTATAAGTACTTTCTATCTTTTCTAATCCATTTAAGATTGATAATCAGGCATGTTACGTAATTTTTATCTAAAACATCAGGTATATGTGTATTATAATATGAAAATAAAATATTATCAGATAAAACTTACAACTTTATATTATCAATTAATATCGTAAAAGTGTTTATCGATGATCCAAATTATCTAAAATTTCCATTTCTCATCTTTCAAATCTTTCCATTTCTCGACATATTTCTCAATATAAACGAGTAAGAAAAAATTAAACGATAATAGAATCCTCGCCTCAAATAGGTTAACGAGTCTTCCTTTTCTTTTTTTTCGCTAACTAAAATTGTGAGAAACAAACGAGCTAATTTATTTTTTTCGTTGACAAGATATCGAATTCATACAGATTTTTCCAGCCGGTTTATATTCATGGATATAAAGGTGTCGTCACCGTTTATCATGGGAAGCTATCTCTCGATCTAACGAGTCGGAAGGTCACACGCATTAATTATCAATGAAAATATAGCTTAGACTCGATGCATATGCAAATGTATATATACTACGTGTATATGAGTTGAAAAATGGTACGGATGCCAATAGAAAATGTTACAATAGAAAATCACCATTCTCCGAGCCATTAATATTTTTAGTGACGGTATATCATTGAAAAACCAACGTCCGGATAAGAGAACAGACGTCCTTGGTATACGCTACTATGTACTGTTAAGAAAAGGCACAAATAATGTTGCTCTCCGCCAGACAGCGCGTGATTGAAATGCAAATGACGACATCAGATCGGGAGAAAAAATTCTGTAGACTTTAAATGAGATAGAGAGAGAGAGAGAGAGAGATGGTCAGTGAAGTCAGAAGTTCACCAAACTTGAAACGACAAATCTCCAACAAGCCGGCTCACTTATACGACTCGATCACTTGCCGGAAGCCATCCGGTTGCTGGGTCGAGTGGATGGCGCTACGATGTACGTAAGAAATCCCATAAATAACGGTATTTATATTTTGGCCACATGGATAATCGTGTGCTATACACGGATATTTGAATTCTAATAAAATTTCTCTTATTTATGGAGGATTATTCTAGTGGTATAAGTCGAAGATTTCAATTGCTTTCTTTTCACAATGGAAATTTTAATATGGCATTTCTCTTAAATTTATAGAGAATGAAAGATTCTAGAAATTTCGATTGCTTTTTTCTTTGATTTTTATGTTGATTTTATGCCACAGTATAACCAAATAAGTATTTAACGTGATTGAATTACGAAAATTATAATATATATTTAAAATTACTATTTAAAAATTTTATCTTAATCTTATTTGTATTGATATTAATAAATATTTATTATATATATTTTAAATTCTAAAAGAATCGTAATTTAGTTGCATAATGAATTGAAATTAATTTTAAATTCATTTTCTGAGATACGTTTTTTCATAACTGCGAAAAATAATTTACATAATTTTATTATATAAATAACAACGCCGTGTCATTCATGTATTCGCCATATGAGAATATATAGATAATATTGTTATATTTAATACTTTCTAAAAATAATTATCGTATCGTTTCTATGTTATTCATTCTTTCGTGCAAAAATGTATGACGAAAACAATTGAGATTCATGAATATTCCATATTTATTGTTGTTTCAACATTGTCAATGTTAGCTTTGAATTAAAAAATGCTTATTAACAAATTATAACGTGCGCATAAATAAATTTCAATGCGTGTTCCAGAAATTGAAGAAATTATTACTATTCCGATCGAACGTGATTCTATCGAAAAATAAAAATTTCACCCAATCTATTTCAAGTGAAATTTTTTTATGTAATCAAAAAAACCATAAACTTTTTTTTTCCCTTTCTACTCGTTTTGGTGAAACACACCGTTTTTTTTCTTCGAGAAGGTACTAATAAGGTATGACAACCGAATAAATAAATATACGAGTGTGTCAAGGAACGTTGTTGTATAATTACGAGTAGAAATCGTCGCGAAATTTCTGCTATCATGCTAATTCTCGAACGTGTGTGTGTATATATATATATATAATTTCTCGATATTTCCGACAAATTTTCGAAGGAGAAATATCAGATCTATTAAACTCGCTCGAACTTTATTTTAACATTAAATTTTCCAAAAATTCATACTTACGTAATATTAAATTTCCAATTCAAGAAAATTTAATATAATTCGAAATATACACAAATCCATTCATGTCATATTACATAATAGACCAAATGTTTATAAAATTATTTTTACTCTTTTTCGATTTTGTAATCGGGCTCTTTATTTTCTCTCTCTTTTTTCCTTAAATAATACAACTTGGCTCTTTTCAAATCGTAAAGCTTCTCGAATTCAATAGCGTACCAGGCAGCATGCATACCCTCGGCGTACACCCGAGATTTCAATGCTGGCAACAGCTAGAAATTTATCGAGTTTTAATAAGTATAAATTGCGGCGGGTGATTGTGTAACCGCCGTGCTTCGATGCATCCCGCGTCGGATGTACGCTATTTTGTAATCATGAGCAGAGCAATGTTTATAGCGATTCTGAATGGGTGAAGGGGAGGGGGATCTTGCGCGGATCTCGCGCGATACACGCTTATTAAGGTGCACGTTTCGTAATACTCGTGGAAAAAAACATCACTGTCTTTTTTCTCGCTCTTTTTTTTCTCTTCCGTTATGTGGGCGAGTTTTCATGAACCGCTGCCGGAAGCTTCTGGAAACTCGCTTCCTCCACGAGGCTCGTAGTAATACATCCGCGGCCATTGATAAATCCGTGCGTGATGGAAGAGGAAGGAAAAAAAAAAATCGATTCGCCAAAAGGAGAATTATTATTATTATTAATATGGGGGAAATAATTGTTGAATTTATTCGACAGAGAAGGAAATAAGTTTCCTAAGATCGAGTCGATTGGAAAATAATTATAGAAAACAAAACTAGAAGAAGAGTTTCATAAAATAAGTTAAAAAATTCTTTCGAATTGATTCAGAGAGATAAATTTTATAAAGAAGAAAATAATTTTTGATGGAGAAAAATTATTCTAATAGAAATTATTCCAAGAAAAGAACAATCTTTAATCGAGTTTGATTGATTGAGAAGATTTTTTTCTATAAAAAGAACCTTTTTTTTTAATCGGAAAAGAAAAAAACATCTTATACCATTCGAATGAACGAAAAAAAGAAAAAAAAATGTGAAAAGAAATAAAAAGTCGTGGAATTTTATGGAAATTCGAAAAACAATTTTTTATACATGTAAATTATATTTAAGTTTAAGCGTAAAAAAGAAGAAGGGAAAAAAATGAGAAAGAGAGAGAGAGAGAAAAAAAGTAAGTAAATTTTTTTAATAAAACAAAATCACGACAGTTAACGAAGAGGCGTGTATCTCGAAGCGATGTGGCATTTTTTTCGTTGACACCTGCCCATCCAAAGGATATGTATAATTTATTTCCCCTTAGGCAAGCTTCCAGGGGAGTACCCGGATCGCATCATCGTGCTTCCATCATCCAATCGATCGAAACACGAAGCGATCCTTCCTCCCCTATTTTAATCTTCCCTCCATCCCCTCTTCTCTCATTCCTCTTTTGTTCTCCGTGTCTCTCCCGTTCTTAACCAACTTTGGATCCACGCGAATTGATTTCTTCGAAACATGAATATCCCCGACTTTCGATCTTCTTATTGTTAGATTATATCGTTGTTATATATCGTTATGGAAGAACGATTCTACGTTTAATCAGATGGTGACGGTGGACTTTTCTTTTTCTCGCTCGACTGTAATTTTTTTCTTGGCCTTTTTTCCTTTATTATTATTGTTTTTTTTTATTATTATTATTTTTTTTCTTTTTTCCATTCAGGCGAATCCACGCAAGTGAAACGGTTTTGACATTGATTTCTAGCGTGACAACTTCATTAACCTACATCCTGGTTAGAAACCAATTCGTGACGTTTCGTTTTCTCAGCGACTTTCATGACAATGGCTCCTGCGAAACATTTAATCGCTCGCGATTTTCTTGCGGCTGTTTAAAATTTCACTCGTAAAAGATTTTGAAATAAATACACCTGTATAATTAGATAATTTATTTCTCCTCAATGGACGAAAATTTAAACCTGACTTTACCTATGCTTTATCTATTTAAATTATTTTCCATAATATGTGCAAATTTAGATAAAGCAAATTTCATAACGACTTAAAGGTTTATCGCTACTATTGTGTGTCAAGAATGACATTTCATAAACATCGTTAAACGAAATTATCATTACACGTAATATCGATATCTGATACAAATTTCAAAACCGATCGAAATTTCCACGAAATTTTTAATAAACGTTAAGAAAAACTTCAAATAGGCGAAGAAATAAGACGAAATAGTTATATAGAGATCCTAACTGACTACTAATATCGATCGTAAAAATTAGCAAAAAGCCTCTTCCTTTTTTTTCCTACTCAATATGGAATTTAGAATCGTGGCGCGTTTGTCATGTTTGAATTATCAGGAAAGAAAATGAAACTAATAAAGTATAAAAACGTGATATAATGATTTATGGTGGTCATTAAAAAGGGCCGAGAAACTCTTATCCATCCAAATAAAATAATAAGTTGAACGAACGAAATGAAACGCTTGATTTTATTCAAGGCTGAACATAAATTAACGATAATTCAATATCATTATTGATCAATGCATTATTGACATTACATGGAAAAATTTTTGTTTTGAGAAAAGAAATAAATTATTATCGATAGACTTATCCAGAGAACATACATTAAAAAAAAAAAAAAGGAAAAAAACAATCGTAAAACAAAATTATTCATAGTTATTGAGCATTGTACTTATTGACACACACTTGAATACTGATTCAAAGCGTACACAAGCAAATATTAAACGTTAATTGAAGAAAAATAAATCTCATCTTGTGTCCATAATACGATGCTCAACTCTAGATACGACGTTGTCCTCGAGGAACTAAACTGGATCAATATCTGTTTTAATATTGATAAATTCATAGTTGTTAACAATTCTATCCACGTCATTCATCGTGCACGCTCCTACTTTATCGTGCCTAAATCTTATTTATTTTTTTCATCATTATGCTTATCCGAAAGGCAAGCCAACCATTGTGCCAATGACTCATCGAGAGTGACAATTTTTTTGTTAAATAACAGGGGTTCAATAACATTTGTTCTTTCGTAGATTACACAGAGGATTGTCTATTTTTTTTACATGAATGAGTTTTTTGAATTAGAGCCATTTAAAACTGACGTACTAAATGGGATAAACAGATGAGAATAATAGAAATTAGCCGAGGCATAATGAAATTAAGATTTTTTTCGCGTTGAAGTACGAGTTATATTGCCATTTCTCGCTCGTTGTCGTCTTAAAATCAGCTAATTTAATAAACAAAGATGTCAAAAATCTTATCTCATATATATATATATATATATATATATATATGAACTTATGAACGTGACACGCGAGCATACCGTACAGAGTGTTCAGTTTTGGAAATGTAAACCGTTGTTAAATTCCAACAAATCATGATTCGAATAACACGAGCAGCGTGTGTGCAAGTGCTAATTGAATTTATCGTATTATCTTAATTTTGAGATAAAAACGAAATACGCGATTTCTCAACTTTACAGTTTTATTAACACGTGTTTATCTTCTCGAAGAATTGCAAATGTTAATGAAAACAGCTTTCTTTTTTTTTCTTTCGCATTCGAATTATCGAAAAATTCAAGAATGCACGGAAATTTCAAGGAAAATTGAAGAAAGGAAAATTGCGAAATCGGAAGATTCCGATTACAACGTTGGCGAGTTGAAAAAAAAAAAAATGAAATGAAATGATGGGTTCCCAATAGCGGAAACAGAAAAATACAGAGTCTCGCTAGTTAATTTCGGTAATGATCCATCTCGAAAACGATAGAGACGATATTTGCTTAATTTTAAGCGACGTCCAAGGTGTGCTAGCCTCTTCCAGAAGCTTCGAGTGTTTTCTCGGTAATAACAAGCGGAAGGTTGTTACATGATAAACACGATTTCATGGGACTTCTTCAACTACCAAATATTGACATTAAAACGAAAACGATTCCTGGCTAATTCTCTCGAATACGATTGTACTCGAGCTTGCGCTCGCCATTCAAGAGCGCATCGTGGATACGCGACTTAATGAAATCCTTCGGCTTAGGATATCTTATCATAAGTCGTGGAGAAACGTGTAATTTGTTTCGCGTCCTACATGCGCTTCTTATATATGCGTCGTTGTTCGAAGACGACACGTATAAATTACTAATAAATTTCTAAACTCCTTGAATGAACAATCATTCCTTAATGAACAATTATAAATAGAAAATAATCGTTTCTAATCAACCGGTGTATAAAATCGCTTGATTAATTCGCGCAACGAAATCCATTAATTTATAACAATGTTATAAAGGATGAATAATAAACTCGTAATAATAGAATATATTACAGGATAATGTTGGAAAATAATTTTTCCCTTTCGAAGAAATTACACGATAAATCGTTATTCATTCAAGCA
The DNA here is from genome assembly GCF_029169275.1 of Apis cerana. NCBI lineage: Eukaryota > Metazoa > Arthropoda > Insecta > Hymenoptera > Apidae > Apis > Apis cerana. Next base: position 9,595,484 of record NC_083862.1, on the reverse strand, counting down.
TGGGAATACGAAACGTGAACGTATCAAACTCCGACGACGATCGCAAAGCCGCACAATTATCAATCAATAATTAATTAACGGATAATTTCTCAAAACGAAATTTCCACTTCGTGATCCTCGATTCGATGATCCGATAAATCGTTAACCGTAGCAGTTCCAATAAAAGGAAACGGTGTGCGTGCCGCTTAATGAACGGCTACCCATTGCACTTGAGTCATCCAACATTTGAATTATCAACGATAAATAACGCGAATAGCGTAATTTCAACGCTATCATCATCAACCTCGAGGACGATTTCTTATTCTCTCGGTGGCGCGAATCTGCCTGGTTTATTATCATTATCATTATTATTTTTCCTCCTTTTTTCGCGGGATACAATGTTCGGGAATAATGCAATAAATACGGTTATTACGAGCGCCAGCCGGGCATTTGTAACCGGTATTAATGACCGGTCGAACCAGAGGCGAGAAATTAAAGGTCGACACGGAGAGTGGAAAGCTGCGTGGCGCCTTTTCGACCAATCGCGCGCGTTGTACAAATGTACAAATGTTGGCACTTACCTCGAGAGCGGATCGACGAACAGGGCGACGATGATGACGGCGACGATTACACAAGACAGATAGATCGCAGATATTTCATAGATCTCCGATTCCGGAGGACGTTCCAAGGTCTCGTGGCCACCGTTCCCAAGGACGCAGAAATTTGCGCCGCAGTGCTTGATCTTGTTCGAATTGGTCGTGCTGTTCTCGCTGCCACTGCCGAACTCTCCCCCGCTGAGCACTTTGAAAAAAAAAAATTGGCGTCATCCGAAGAATTCGCAAGATTATTTCCTATCTCGTGTTTTTTTTTTTTTCCATTTATGCGATCATTTTCCTCCTTTTGTCTTACTTTCAAAAATTCGTATTTTTATAATAATTTTGTCGTTACGATAACCTAATGGATATACAAGTAATTAATGAAGCGAATATAGGATATTTTTATTACTACACCTCGATCTTATAACTGTGACACTTATTAATGATACCGCATTTACGAAACGAGGTATCGAAAATCGAATTCTATTCTACGTACATTTTTTTCTTAAACCGCGTTACATAAAATTCATGTTAAAGGTATGCGAGACCCTAAACAAAATGCAATCTTATCGCACCGCAAGCATAAATCTCTCAAGGATTTTTATCAAGATTTTTCCTTAACTTTGCAGGCGATCGAGCCTGCAATATGTACGCAACAGTTTATGCATCCGATTACGATCTATCGGCCATCCGTGTCATTAATATTCACCATTTAAAGGCATTTAAAAAAAATTTCGCAAGACGCGACACACATGACGTGATAAAACCGAAAAGGTTGAAGATAGGAGAAAATGTTCCTTTCGTTCCTCTCCCCCCCCCCCAAAAAAAAACCGATTCATCGATCGATAATAAATCGTGAGAAATTTCACCATATTCGTTGAAAAAGAAAAAAATATTCATCGTTTTCTCTTGTATCGCGAACGATCTCGTTCGTCAAACGTATAAATATCGTGCTAAGCGGTGATTATATCGCACCAAAGCGAAACATATCCACGTATTCTGGAATTTACATTGGCCAATCCGCGTACGCGGTCATCGGACGGCGAACGACAGGAACTTTCACCAGAGCGTCGTTGATAATATCGTAGTATGTTTACAATGTCTCCCACCATCGTTTCCGATTGTCCGCAAGTCCTACTTATCGACTTGTAATATATTCGACTTGTTACGTGTGTGCAGAACCCGTGTATGTTAGGCTGGAACGCGATTTTCCTGCTCGAAGAAGTTCAGTTTTATGTGCGCAAAGCAATTCAACTGTTCCAGTAATTTCCTCGGTTAAACAACGGGAAATCGGAAATATTCGCGCTCGTGTTCGTAAAGTTGAATATGAATATTGAACGAAGTTTGAAAATCATTTTTAAATCAATGTTGAATTCGAACGAAGTGCGAAAAAGAAAAAGGTAAGCGATGATGAAATACGAACGACAATACGAATATATAATTCATAACCGATGCTTTCGATGAAATAAATAAAAATGTCATTTATTTATTTGCAACAATAACACGATTGATTGAACAATGGTTGGAAAATATATATTAAAGATATTTGTTTTCTTTTTTTTAATATTCTACATGGAGAAGCTTATTAAAGAAATATTGAATGATTAAAACGTTAGAATTAATTTTTTCAGGAATTCAAGAAATGTAAAAATATATATACATATATATTTTTATCAAAGGTATACCGTTAATAGACGAGGAGCAAAATGGAAATAATAGTTCCGATCAAACGTAAATCGCGAAAACATAAATTAAACGTAATCAAGGAACATATGCTTAGGAAAAATTATATATTCGCAACGATGACTCATTATATCTTTGTATAGTTATACATTGTTCCATGAATATATTTATCGCATTTTCATAATCGTGCGCTTAAAATACAGTCTTTATATCAATCACTTATACTATGTTACAAACCATTGTACAAGTCTATTAAAAAGAAAAAAAAAATCAGCAAGAATTTCCTCTGTTCTAAACGCGAACAATTTCCAGTTCCAACAGTACAAATTCTTCATACAGATATCGGAAGAAACTCAATAGAAACAGGTTTCAGCAAGTCGCGCTTATAGTTCGTTCGAAATCAATTGACTACACAAGGCCGTCAACATGCAACCCCCTCTCCATTCCTTTCGCCTACTATAGAACTTTATCTATCTGGATTCTTCTTTATTTTATACTTTTTGCGATAAAAAACTATCCATAGAAAATATAATATATGCTTAACTATCAAAACGAATGGATATAATATTCGTATCACACTTTTTCCATCCTTTATTTCTTCCTTTAAATTATACTTTCGTATATGAAGATTATAATAATTATTTTCTTATTTTGTACAAATATTAGCATAATTATGAATACGTATGATCGCAAAGAACACGATGATGGCCACTATACATCATAATCAACTACAATTTGGCACGATCAATTTATCAAAATTGATGGACATAACCTTAAAAGATCAATTCAACTTCCATAACCTATAAGCACGAAGAAAGAAAGGAGAGAGAGAGAGAGAGAGAAAAGGAAGAAAAGGAGAAAACTAAACGGTTGTTGTCTGTTTACCTGGAACTTATCTCTCGTTGAAGACCTGGACCACGTCGCGCGCGCAGAACCAAGCGGAATAATAAACGGAAGTGCCATTGCCCGCCGAAGGGAGGAAGCGCCGATCGAACGGTTCGAATCATAGAAAACGGTTAAATCCCGCGCTACCGCTGTCCAGTTATCGGGGAATGTGTACGAGGTGGTACGGAAACCGACTATCACAGGTTTATACCGGATAAATCTCGTTTCTTCCCGCGTGCAAAGCGTTTTCCATCACTGTCCCTCGAGCATGCCTGTCTTTCTCGACGAGTCTCTCGCCGGCGTTGTCAGTCAGGCCAGCTCGAAACCCGAGTGTGTCCATGGAGAACGTTAGTGGCAAGAGTTGTCGTGTTGTCGACCTCGTAGGCCGACCGACCGACCGGCCAGCCAATTCGTCAGGGAAAGGAGCGAATATTTGGCCCGGCGCGAGTCTCGCCACGCGTGTATTATCACTGTTATACATATACTACTATGCGCGTAATCGCTACGTGTCGTTTCTACGAGTGTTGTTTCGCGCCTCGAAGATGAGCCCACCACGCGTGGATCGATACACGATTCTCGATAGGTGATAGATCTTGGTGGGGCAGATGGAGTGGTGGGAGAACTTGATCACCAAATTTATGAAGGATCGTATGATATTGACACCGATTCCAACGATTCGACCTTCGAAAGATTCTCTAAGAATCGTTCGAAACGTTCTTGGCGACCCGAGATCCTCGGGAAAGATGGGCTTCGGCATTTGCATTTTAAATGCTTCTTAGAAAGGGACTTTTGGGCACGTGTTCAGGAGGATTAATTTATGACGCGGATCGGTAGATATAGAACGGAGGAATAGGTGAATTGAAGATTTCTTTTTTTTTTTTTTTTTTCTTTATGGGATGGGACTTTTGGTCGCATTTTTTGCCTCGAGGGAACTTCAGGCGGATAATGTTCGTGAATATGAGGCACTGTTTAACCTAACGGTACGGTTAATTAGAGCCAATTTGTAGTATTGGTGGATAGGTATTTACTGTGTGGAATGTTTTCTGGATTTTCTTACGTTATTTTTTTGTCCTGTCACTTTGATAATAAACGTATATATTTAAGTAATTTCACTATCGTTTAATGAGTGGTAATTTTTTTTAAAATACCTGTCGATTATAGATATTATTTTTATTTTTAGAATTTTGTAGAATTTATGAGCTTTATTTTACGCCACAAATTATATTATTATTATTATCGCATACGTAAATCGATAAGTAAAATAAATAAAGTAAAAATTTCATAATAATTGTAACTAATTTAGCTACGATAATAAAGTCATTACTGATATTTCTTGAATTCATAGCTGACCGAGATACGAGTTAAATTTTATCGAAAAATTGCTACTTCGTATATGATTGATCGTAATAAATATATAAATGAATATTTAATTCATATAACTCGCTCTTTGATAAGTTTCGTTCATTGACTGCAACTACATGATGCAGCATATCAATTTCATTCATATCATTCTTTTTTTACTGGCACAAAACGTCAAGAACAATGGATTTTATTACATTGATCTTATATTAAAAGTTCATTCAATCACCAAGTGTCTCACCTTTGAAATTTTTACACTCGTATTTCTGCATAAACTTAACCAAAGTTAATTAAAAAAAAAAAAAAAAAAATACGTCTTTCCACGGAAATTTAACCCAAGTTAAATAAGAAAATTTTTGTCTGTATACACATACTTCCGCGCAAGTTTAAACACATGAAAAAATAAAAGAATCTAAAAATAAAATCGTTGGATTTAACTTAAGAAGGAAGGAAAAAAGATAAACGAGACTTTGAGACTTACCCAGCGAAGAAATGAGATTCCCCCAGAGTTCAGCGGTCTGCCAGGCAAGGAAGAAGAACCCGAAGAACCTGACCACGATGGCGTCTACCGGCTGATCGGTGAGTTTCGCGTACACACCGCCAACCTGTGTGAGATAGGTGGCCTGAGCTGCCCACATAGGCGCGGCACCCAAGCCAAGGAGCACGCCAGCCGGTACCAGGGTGTAAAATTTCGGATAGAACTGGGACCCGATGTACGGTGCGTAACACAGCATCGAAATACACAATGTCCATTTAACCGTGAGCCTTTTGATAACGAAGGTGGGAACGAAGATGCATGATAGCACCAATGCAGCGTAAATCGCTGAAAGGGACACGGTGCCTAAACCGTCACTGGCGTTAATCGACGACTGGAGATTAGCCGTCCCTTGAAACGCGGTGAACTGCACCATAAACGCCACGGATACGGTGCTAATGTTCTTCAAGATACGCCATTTCTCGCCGCGGGAGAGTTTGAACTTTCTTGATTGCGTGTCGTCGTCCGTCGACGATAATTGCGGCGGTTTCTGCGGCTCAGGAGGTATACCGTCGGTACCGTCGTCCTTGTAACCCTCGTTCCTGTAACCGACACCACTTACGGTCACCGTGTACACGGTCTCATCGCCACCGCCGCCTCCACCGTCTCCGCCACCACCGCCACCGACACTTCTGGTACCGTCGTGTTGTGAGGCTACCATTCTACGTGTTTGCTACCTGTAACATTGTTAATCAAACCAATTAATATATCGTATATATATCATCAATCTTATTTGCAGATTTTTTAATAATCATAAAAGGCAGTGTATTATAAAATTTTAAATATGTAACTATAGCGTGAGAGCGTCTCGATAACAAACTGCCCTTGCTTGCCCGAAAAAAATTCCTCTCCCTTTTGCACGCAACGAATAATCTGATAATCTCTCGAGAATTAAGATCCCACGATTTATCAAGGAAGATATTCCAACCGTGAGGTTCTATAGTTAAAAACCTGGCCTCAGCCAAGGAAGACGAGATATTTTCGTTTCGAGGTGCAGAAAGAACGCCTCGTATATTATAGGCTGATAGTTATGGACGGTGGCGCGCGCGTGCAACAGCGCGTATTTTCTGTAAAAGCGATTTATAACGGATCGTTCATTGGTATGAAGAGGCGTGCGAAGACCTCGTCACGAATCATGCAGTTTAAAGGGAATGGTTTTCTTTTTTTTGTTCCTTTCTTTCTTTTTGCTTTTTATTCCTCTCTTTCTTTCTTTTTTTTTCTTTTTTTCATTTGGAAAGGCCTTATTGAAGCGTTCGCGAATCACGTTCCAGTTGCGCTTGTAAATTCGTTTGTCGTCGATGTAATCGATGGGAATGCGTGACCGGCCGCACAATGCCGTGACACGTGTCGTACGGCGTGCATCGCAATTAAGCGGCGCTCGCAATACCTTCACCTCGTTCGCTAACTCTTTCTGCGCGCTCTGACCCCCTCCCCTCCCGAATCTTGATTTCATTGGCAGCGTTTCTCAAAGTATGCGCGAGTACTTGACTTTCTTCCGCCCCCTCCCAAACACATTTGTTTACGCCAAAGAGAATATTGTATCGAAAGCTGCAGAAATTAAAGGATAATTTTTGCTCGTATGGAGAGACTTGCTTGATCGAATTCGATTCGTTCAATTTGATCGAAACTTTTTCAAAGATTGTTGGATTTCACCATAGCTTGTTCACTACGTGAAATATATAATGATGAATAGAAATTCGATTGATAGTGTTTAAATTGTACTTCTCAAAACGTTGACTTGTATCACTATCCTTTTTACAAGGGAGTACGTTTGATTAAAATTTAAAAAATCGTTTTGTTAGAATTCATTATTCTATTTATATTAAGAACAGATATTATTTAATATTTCTTGAAAATTATTCGTTGTTAAATTTCATTGTAATCATTAAGCATGATTATGTGTTAAATAAGAATCACAATGACATCAATGTAACTCTTTAAATTAAAATTAAATATTTTTTGAGATTTTATTATTTATATTATTTTAAGATCTGAAGATCTTATACTTTCCTTGTCATTATCCATATAAAATATTCCATGACCGAACGAACGACTATTTTAAATTATGAGATGGAATTCTGATGACTTTCTGAGCACGATAATCGTTAAGCATATGAATACACGCTTTAAAGAATCTCCACGATGAATTTAAATTAGGAAAAGAGTGGAATCGCGTTATATGTAACAATCAAAATTGAGAGTGAGATTAATTAAAAAAATAAATAAATTGATAAAACATTAATTAAAATGATAATAAATAATAAAATAATAAAATATGAATGCAATAAAAATAATTTTCAGTGAAAGAATATTTTTTTACATAAAAATTTTACATTTTTTTTTCTGAAAATACTATAGTATCATATATATTTATATGTAATTATTTTAAATCTTTATTCAATAGATCCAATTTATTCAACAATCGCAGAAACAATATACATAATAATTTGCATACGATCAAATTATCTTAAAACGATCAAATGTGTGATAATTATGCGAGAGAAGATCACAGAAGAAGAATAAGTAAACCTTGATTTTATTATGGTCGTTAATCAAGATCGAAGCAGTTCGCGGAAGGCTAACATGCGCACGAATATACAACGAAAAACCTGTCAAGTTTAAAATAAAAACCTTTCCCGCCATTTCGAAAGGTCGCGTTTCCTCGTACTAACGGGTAAAACATGGATAAAACGCGAGGTTCACGTTCCTTTCCATGCAGGGCGTTCTTTTCTTTTTCTTTTCTTTTTTTTTTCTTTCTTCTAGCGAAAGACAAAGCTGCGGAAAAGCAAGACGAAAAGACATAACTAATCTTTCTGTTGCATAACAAGAATACCGCCGTACCAAGCAAGCAAGCGATACGAGAATTCTTCGTTTCGTCCTTCGAGAAAACATGTTCCGAAGAGAAAACATGTGAGAATTGTTTTCCGTTGAAACGCGTGGCTTTCGTACAATAGATACAATGAAAAATCTGACATTTTTTGGAACAAGTGCCGAAGATATTTTTCGAAAAAAATTTTTTTTTCTAAAATATATTGTATAAAATTTTATAATGTTTCAAATTCTTTGAAATTTTAATCCAAAATATTCCACTGGGATATGAAATTAAAATTGTAATTAATTGAGAATAATAAAAATAATTGAAAATACAATTTTGATAAATTATTCCTGATAATATTCCTGATAAACTATAAAATATATAAAAAATTCTTATTGTACAATGTAATTATTAAATTGTAAAAGCGATAATTAAATTGTAAATTCAAATTATTAAAAAATTTAAAAAGATTTATCGATTTTCATTAGAATATTATCAGATGATTTGGATTTTCAACAATTAGAATCGTATTAGATTTTGATTAAACGTTAACAACTTTTATTTTTGTTAACAAAACGCAAAAAATGCCAGTAAAAACAAACGTGAAATATCGAAACGAAAATTCTATAGTTCTTTTCAAACGTAGTGGCGCGCCGCCATATTTACACCAAGGAATATGGTTATACGCATCGAAAAATCAGTCTATCTTCGGTATGCGTAATTAAGTATCGTCGTACGTGTGGTAAATATGCGTAACTGAATTCTCACTTTTATATCGATAGCACAGAAACACGGTTTGCATGACCCTGACTTACTTGAACACGATTCGGCCACCAAAGTGTAGTACCACGAGAACAGAATACCCACCCTAACCAGTTCCCAACGACCTTCAACTCTGCTTTAACCGCGGATCTTGTTGTACCATTTCTCCTCTTCTCTTGCAAACAAATGGACGCTGTACATCGAGAGAACGAATCTATCGATGCTTCCAGTCATCCATTCACTATCCGACCGTTATGAATTTCATAACATGTTAATATCGAACATGTGTTTCGATATTTTTTATCCCATACTTCGTCAATAGCGCAAAAAAAAACAAGATTATACATATATATATATATATATTATACTATAGTATAATAGTATGTTCGTAATATATGTATATAGCAAAAACGAATATGTAAAAGAATACTTATATCACTGGATTTTTAAAACTTTTTTCATTTTCAATCGTCGATTATAGAAAAGAGAGAAGGGAAGCAAATATGGAGGAAATATTTGACGACGGTTTCTATATATGAAACATGTAATTAATTGGCACTCTTTTCAACGAATCCGGCTCGTTAAAAAAACAGAAGTTGTCCACGGTGTTAATCGTCAGCTTGTATATCGGGTTTTAATACCTCGACAGGCAAGCTTCTCTTTTTATTCTTGGAAGGTGTATAAAAATTGCATTTAAAAGCATTCTCAGAAGCTATGGTAAAAGAAGCCAATTTCCGTATCTTGATTTTTTATCATTGACCGGCTAGGAAACCAGCTTATGCTAATGACATCCATAAAACGATCTTCTGCAAGCTTCGATTGCATTACGCATGTATACGACGTAACAAACTATTATCAACTTTTAGCATATAAACATAGTTTAGAAGGTGGAAAGGGGTGCGCGTGCCTTGCCTTGAAATTAATTGGAGTGCAAACGACGAGGTCAAGGTTCGATAAATGGCTTTGGACGCTATTCAAAATTTCCCGCCTTTTCTCCGCTTACCATGACACTTGCTTTTTATTCTTTCCTTATTCTTCTTGAATTTTTCTTTCTTTTTCTCTTCGATAAAAATCAAACATCTTACTGATCTTACATCATTTTAGATGATGTCAGACGCGTTAAAATATGAACTCTTTAATGCAAACATCTTGATCGATCGTGATGTCGATATTTTTATCATTTTTATTAGAATCATTGAGAAAAATTGCATAAACTTTATATGATAATTATCTTATTTCCAATAAAACATTTTGGAATAATATATCTTTTTTATATATTAGATTCATAAAAATTATATCAATATAATTAAGAAATCATTGATATATAATAACTAAAATACAATAAAAAAAATATATGAAATTAAAATTTTTCATTTATATCAAATATTAGAAAAATTTCACTATAAATAAAAAATATTTTAATTGCAAGGCTTTTAACCATTTGAATAATTTTCGATATTTTAAACATTATTTCGATATCTATATCGAAATAGTACAACCTAGTTTCTTTTTTCGATAATTTTCAATATTTTAAGAACTATTTTTTTTATTATGTAATTTTCGATATTATATAATATTATACATATATATTATATAATACGATATTATATAATATTATATACAATATTATGTAATGTTTAACCTAGTTTTTTGATAATGTATAACCTAGTTTTTTATTGAGATCTTATCAATAAAATTATCGATCTATAATGTTTAAAATCTATATTTAAATATACTCTAAATACGCTGTAATAGATAATGGAAATATGTAAATAAATATACAAAATTATATTTTTACCTTAGAGTTAAATTAATTTGTCCAAATGCAGTCGTATATCTTTTCATTAAGATTGTGAAAACAAACAATTTGTAACCTTTTGAAATTTATTTTCGCAATAAGTTTCAATATTTATTTCAGTTAATTAAAAAAAATAGGAAAATGATAAAGTGAGTAGATAAAAAGTCGTAATAATAACATGATTAATGCAAAAGAAATGCTGAAAGAAAATGCAAAATATTAAATTCGTAAGAAAATATAAGAAAGTATAACAATAGAAGAAAAATATTATATACTAGAAAACTTGTTGGTTGCATCTATCGAAGACGTATAGTTATCCTGATACTTGGTACTTTAAATCACCTTGTCCCAAGTTTGCAAGGCTATAACAATTTTTCTCGTAATTTTTTTTTTTCAATTCTCATAGAAAAAAAACAAAAAATATGACACTCGAGTTCTTCAACGAGAAGTTCACCTTGATTCTTAAACATGGTAAATTTTTCTGTTTATCTCTTTTTTGTAACTTTCTTCGCACTCTTTTTTTTAATAATGAAAATATACAAATCACGAATAAATTATTGATGCAATTTAAAATTATCCAATATAAATTTAATAATTATCAATCAATGAATCCTTACTATTCGTTTATTGTACGTTTAATATATAGTATCTCATATACAAATCATATTAACATTATTTCCATAGGAAATAATTTTCTTCTCCGAAGAAATACTGTTTTTGAAAATCCTCGCTTTTGTTTTTCAACGGTACGTGATCACCCGTATGCGCCATTGTAAATACGGATAAAGCTGACCCAAATGATGCAAGAATCCTCGTCTCTGCATTGTTATTGTTGCGTTTAAACAATGTAATATTCACGTTCGAAACCTTTCCTAGGATAAGAATGCACTAATGGCCGACGATAAAGTTAGCGTACAGGTAATCGTGAAAAGTTAGTGGAAAAAACGCATATTGTATTATCTCGTTTAGCTGTTGTAAAACTGGAAATATCAGAAATGTTGAATTACATGTATAAATCGTCATGTATTAGATTAGCAAGAAATAGATTATTGAAAATAACAATAAACTGTTAATTATTTTCAATTGATTCGTAGTTTTTTTATTATTTAATAAATTTTTAAATAAGGCTAATATTATAATATCAAGAAATCTTAATTAATATGTGTAATTTTTCATTTCAATTTTATACTGAAGTTTTTGTTGAAATAGAATATGTTTGATCATTGGAATAAGATGGAAACATGAAAATTCGAAGTCTGTAGCAAAATTAATGTTATATTATTATATTTTAAAATCATCCTTTATTTCTAATCGTGAAAATATTGAAATTCTTTAGAATTAAATTTCATAATCATACAATTACATGACGTTACATGATTTAAGAAAATTCAATTTTTTATTTAAATGATGGCTAATTTTCGGCTAAATATATATTCAAATTTATATCTATTTACCAAATATTTGTTTTTCTAAGCGATACCGAAATAATTTCAATTATTAATTCAAAACGTACATCATCATAATTATTCGTAAATGAATTCTCGAATCGCTCGACATATTAAAAAATTTAAAAAATCTAACCCTCCTATAATAAAAAATACGATTTATCTGAATGGCATTCCACGTGTATTGCATTCCTGAAACCATATGCAACTTCGTTTCGCATTGAATGCCTTTATTGAAATAATTGTATGTATATTTATACTTTCAATATGATAAAGAACGAAAGATTCATATACATATAAATCAAACCGAAAAAAAAATTTGTTTATAATTTGAATAATGGATTAGTATAATTTCAAATTATTATAAAAACTCAAACAATTTCTTATATTTCTCATATTTGATTAGAATATCTACAATATTCACATAATCAATAGCAGTTGCGAAAGATTCATACAAGTTATCGTACTTTCGAATCAAGAAATTTGCGACAAAAGTCGCGACATGAGAAACAGGTTCGTCAAGTTCCAGTAAATTCAAGAATCTTCAAGTAACAAATTTATGTACGATGTTTTCGAGAAGATAATTTCGATAAATTAAAAATTAAATTATCTATTCGATAATAATTCACAATCGATACGATAAAATAAAATACACTAATTGTTAACTTAAAAATATATCATTACTGTTTGCCAAATTAAAATATATACATTTTATCTATTTCAAGTTGAGCAAAAAATATTATTATTAATCGAAAAAAGAATAACTTTCATAATTAATTAAATTCTCTTATCTGCAGTGTTCGTAATGAAATTGAACATATTTTGAATATTATCATATACTTTAGTGCAATTAAAAACTCATAGCGAATCATAGCGAAAAAACGATGCTAGTCGTCATGTTTTCGACTTAGGAATCTGTCACTCGCAGCATTCACGGCACACCTTACGAGACACCCTGTACGTATATACGACGGATTAGAAAGTCCTCGTAGAACTATCGACTCGTAAATGCTTCAATCGTTTCACAACAAAATACTCCAAGGCGTAAGCATCTACTATGCAGTCTTCATACTACATACGAGAATTCAAAACTAGTTACGATCTCGTAATGTAACAATGATTATTTTTCAGTGGAAATTAGAGTTGCTGAAATTTCGATAAAAATGCAGTATATACTAAGTATATACTATTAATGTTTACATATAAAAATATTCTGAAAAGTTCAAGAAAAGTTTTCACTAATATCCTTATTGATCTTCATCCTTCTTATCCATCCTAGATCATTAAAAAATAATTACTTTTTAAAATTATTCTTTTTCTCAAGTATTCCTTAATGATATATATAATTAATAATATAATTCTTTAATTAATACACTTTTAAAGAGTGTAATCTAATTTGGATTATAAATGATCATAAGATCATAAGATTAATTAATTTTAATTAGCTAAAAATTTGTTCAACTTAGACTAAAATTAAATTCTTTTATTTTTGCCATTAGTAAAAACATACAAATGTTTCTCAAAATTAATATTGATTTTTATTCAAATAGAAAAATTAAATCTATATATTATTTTCATAATATAATTTTTTAATTCTAGTCATCAATGTAATACATTTAAGCTTAACTTCTTAAGAATTAAAAAATTAAGATCAATTTTGGTAACAAAAGTTAAAGAATTAAAAAAAATTAAGATCAACTTTGGTTGACAACTTTGGACGAACTTTCAGTAAATTTTGATCAAGTTGAATATATAAAAAGTGATTTTTGCGTGGCTCGTAAATCCATTTAAACAAGTCACAATGCGTTTTACTTTTACTGATCGTATGCTTATTTTGTAACTACTTTTACAAAGGTTTTTGCTCGAACAATGAGACACGAGGTTAAGATATTGACGTAAATACTGATTAACCAAAGTTGGTCAGACTTTATACGGACATAGGAAGTAAAAGAAGGCAATGCATCGATTAAAAAAAAGATTCAATGATATGAGGAAATGCATTTAATGTTTTTTATAATTAGGCATATTCATTTCAAATTAGAAATTTGGATAAAACACTAAAACATGTTTATTAAATGTCATCAAAAATGACAATATAAAATAATATAATAACAAAAGATATAAATATAAAATAAATATAAGATAATATAAATAATCTAAATCAAATATATATAATATAATTCATATTTATAATTTATCTTTTATTTCTGTAAATTATATGTTTATGAATGTGCTAATATAATAATTAAAAATTCAAAATTAAATTCAAATTACAATCAATAAAAACGACGAATCATAAACTATAATTAAACAGAAGTAAAAACATAATATCGATCAGTTATCATTAAATTGAATAGTATTTAAATTATACCTTTTTATTGTTTATTCCTTGTATTCTTTTCGTCTTAACTTAATCAATTAAAGACAAAGACAAAATATCAGCTGACTTTCGATTCGTTGGAATTTCGATGTTCTGAATAAAATCATAATTTCAAAGATAATTCAACGCAGCTGTACCTAACAGAAACATAACTCGTAACACTGTTCATTTGCATTCTTTTGTTCTGTGTCACTGTTCGAAACAATTAGACATTATATTAGGAATTATAGCAGGTAAATGTTTTTTTTCTCGATATAATGATTTGTCATAGCTCATTTAGTTCAATATTACATATATAAAGAATAAAATTACGATAATTCCATAAATTAGAGCAATAATTTCATAAAGATGTTGCATAGAATATACTTATTTGTATTTCTATACCATTTGAAAAATTTTTAAAAATATTCGTGTAAAAACTTATATAGTATATTTTCTTATTTTTTATAATTTATATAATCATGAGATTCTTTCTACAAAATAAACATAACATCTAGATGAAATTACGTTTCAAAGATATGATATGTAACAAAATTATCACAAATTGTTTTTTAATATATATATATATATATATGAAATCATATAAAATATCAGTATTGATCATATTTTATAACAATTTATATCTTTTATACATTTTTTTTAGTTAGTTTTCAATTTTTTAATTAACTTTCAACAAATAACAAATAAATTAAAAATTTATTTACTATATTTATATACTATATTTAGATTCATATAGATATTATGTTTTATTTTGATTTTTTTATAGTATATATTTGATGTAAATTCATTTTATTTATTATTATAAATCATTGTTATTTGCCATTTAATCCTTTTTTTATAATATTTATTTTTTCTTTCATAAATTAACTTATATTTATGTTATTTGTTATATCATATTATGTTATATTAAATATATATATATATATGTATATACTTTAAAAAATAAAATAATTTTTTTTTGTATTATATATAATTTAACTAATAGATATTTTATTTGCGATATATAATATATTTTTTTATGATTTTTGTTTATAATAAGATTCATATAGATTCAGAATCTTACGTTAATCTCACTTTTATTTATCTTCATTAATAAAAATTTTATCATTGCTGAAATTTTTTGCTTACTTATCATCTTTAAATTTAGTATCTATAACATAATATCTATATTATATTATATTTTCTATCTTATGCTCTATGTATAACATAAAATTATACTGATTTAAATTTGTAAAAAAATTTTTTATTTACCTTCATTATTTTGTATAGAAGAAATATTTAAAGTTTAATCATTTTCATTAATTTCATTTCTATTTCTTAGATTTTTCTTATTTCCATTTATTTTTAATTTGTTGCATGAATGTTTAGCTTAAATAAATCGTAAAAAAATAAGTCAATAAATTAATTTAAAAAGCATAAATATCCGAATTTTGTCACTTCTGTATGATTTATTTCACAATTGTTATCAAACTTTACTATTATTATATCACAACTAATGACAAATTCATAATAAAAATCTTCTAAATCATTTACAATATCATCTAACCTAATTTGTGCATATACGATCTGGACCAAGATGTCGCTATTATAGTTCCAAACATCATCGAAAACATGGTATAAAATACAATTTCAAATTCATTTTACTGTTTTTTACATGTTTGATTGTTTATCTCCATACTGTTATTTTCCGAATATTCACATGGTTTGACATGATGTTTAAATCATTATCAAATCACAATAAAATAATTAATTGTAAAGTTTAAATGAAAACTCCATGTTTCTTTAGCAGGATGTTTATTCGTTTTGAATTACTATTCGTTTGACTTCGATGATCCAATATAATAAAGATCGAATAATTTTAATTATATAAGTTATAACAGATAAATATAGATCGCGGATCTACTGAATTACAAGAAGTCAATCTTATATACACATCAACATGATCGACCGGGACTTTTAAATTCACTTTTACGAGCGTGTCACGCAGCGTATAAGTATATACCGGTGACAATTTCACGTTACACTTTCTGCCTTTGGCAGACCACTATTTTCGTTCGTATCCGATTTCTCGCATCAGCTTTTTCCACAGTTGCATTGGTGTCGCGCGCGAACTCAAGCAGAATACCGATATCCGATAACTTAAAATAAATGAGGTCGCCAGTGATAAATATTAAATAACTGTACATGTGCATGGTTTAAGCGCGTATACTTCCTTGTGATACGTTTCCTAACTAACCAAGAAATGGACAACGAGAAAATGATTGATTCAATTACTTGAGAAAAAATCAATTGGTTTAATAGTAATTTTTCGAAATCTATCAAAAATCAATAAAGAAAATGCATGAAAGAAAAATGTTTGCTTACGTGTTAAAGATGCTCGATTATTCGTTCGTTCAAACGATGAGATTTTCTTCCT
Source organism: Apis cerana (assembly GCF_029169275.1). NCBI lineage: Eukaryota > Metazoa > Arthropoda > Insecta > Hymenoptera > Apidae > Apis > Apis cerana. Next base: position 9,578,831 of record NC_083862.1, on the reverse strand, counting down.
TTCTTCTCCTCGAGTTTCTTCCGATTTCTTCGCCGCTCCAGCGCTCTGCCTTCTTTTCTCGTTTTTCTAATTGACTGCACGCAATCAAATATAACCGTGGAAAAGTAAATAAAAAAAAATAACAATTCTAGTAAAAGCGAATTATTGACAACCACGGAACAAAAACACTCTTCTCCTTTTGTGTTTCCTTCCGTAAAATGTTCGTATCAAATTTGTCTTTTTTATTTTTTCTTCAAAATTGAGTTCCACCGCACGAGGATCACACGAGTCCGTGAAAAACGAACATGCAAAGAATAAAATGGATTCAGAGACAAGAATACAGCGAGCAACGGCGAAACAAGCAAATTTCGTAAACGTGGAAAAAACTTAAATAAAACTCGAAAAGTAGCTACATCCGAACAGTTCGAGGGTTCGGAGACAACTGAGCCTACCGACGGACTTTGGAATCGGTGAGCGGTGTGTCGGTTCGCCGGACTCGCGAAGACTTCTCGAGTTCGAGACTCTGAGAGTCGTGCTCGTTGTTTTCTTTTATCTTTCTCTTTTTTTCTATTTCTGTCTTTCTCTCTTTCTGGATACACGATAAACTAAGTGCACGCGGTACACGCGCGTTCTACCTTCGCGACGAGCTCGCTTCTGTTCCTCCTGTTTCTCCTTCTGCTCTTTTTGTTCCATCGGACCATGGCTTTTCTGTATTACCAGCCGCGCCTCGCCGTGCGCGGAGCCACTACAAAACGCAAGCGCACAACTAACCATGCACGCACGTGCGTGTCTCGCGACTATGCTCGTGTGCAACCTGATCGTAATGGTACGATGAAAATCATTTTGTTTGCTTGCTGTCTGCTGTTTTCGCTTGTTTGTCTGGAACAAATTCAATATTGATTCTTTTTTCTTAATATTTTTTTGTTTTCCTTTTTCTTTTTCTTTTTCTGATAAATTATAAGATTCTTGTGAATTCAAAAGAAGTTGACAAGTGCAAGAAGTGTATAAGAATTATATTGAAATATATATGAAGTTTTATATATAGCTTATAAATATGGTTTTAAATGATGATATGATAATTCGAAATCTGACTCAATAAATGATCGAATTATATTAAGTTTCATTTACTGGAATTAAATAATATGTAAGTACATGTAAACAATTAATAAAAATAATCGAAACATAACCGATACTTGCATATGCTGAACATAATTTGTGTAAACTGTATAATATTTATAATTAATTAATTCTTTGTAAAATTTTTAGAAAATTTTATTTTATTATTTTCTATTATTTTTAATAATTATAATAAAATTTTATTGCGTAAAATTAATTAATGATATCTACTCAATGATATTTACTTAATTAAGGTAAATATGTAGATAATTAAGATAAATAGTGAAATTTACTGTTTATAGAATTCTGAATCATCGATCGATAATAAATAGTATCGCGTATTATAATAAACTTAGTAAATATATTCAAATGCATTAATAATAATAGACAATAGTTACAACAAATACATATTAAATATAATTCTTTTATCATTGTTGAATTAGTACGTGATCAATATATAGTAAGAATATCAGTTTTTTTAGATCTTAAGTGATTATAAGAAGTTTTCAATTGTTTCCAATTCCAACGAATCATTTGAAAAATTTTATGATTTTTAATTTAGAAAATCCTATTATATGGGATAACTTTTTTAAGAAATGATTTTGTATTTTTTTCCGAAAAATTTTTTTCATTTTGCAATTATCTTCATCATTTATTTCTCAAAAGATTTGAAAAATCGATTACAAATGATGATAAATATTTTTTTTTTCTAAGTTATCCAAGTATATATAATAAAACTTGAAGATCGTACGTAAGGTCACATCCTTGATATATCCCTGAGGGATTCTCGGATACTAGTGATTTTCCATTACACAATCAATAAGACAATTTTATCGACATTGATTTTTAGAATGATTCGTCTATAAAGACTCTAGAAATACCTTAAAAATGATTATATTTTTGTGAATCTTTCTATTTTATTACATTAAAAAACGAATGATATTCATTGATTCAAATAATAATGAAATATATATCAAAAAATCAATTAGAATAAAAAAAACGATGTTGTAAAATTTGAATTATTATTCGATACATCAGTGTAATATTTTCTTGTGTGGAATAGAAATTTGTCTGAAATTTTCACCAAGTAGGCCATGGCTTTGTGGCCCGATCCGTAGATTATGACATCAATACATTTTACGTAATCCGGTGGACAGCAAATACCTAAGTTAGGTTAATATTCAAGATGCACCATCGAATCGATTGGCTGACCAGATTATTTACCAAATTATTTATATGTTCCAGATATTGGGATAAATAGATCAAAAGATTTTCTAGATTTTCTATTGTTTAGATAACAATGTATGTTCTGAAAGCTTTTGAAACATAATTATAGTCATCCAACTTTCTTGTGTTTTATTATTTAGAAAAATTTATTTAGCGATGATTTAAATACATGCCGATATAATTATAATATAGTTTAAATGCAGTTATATTTTTGTTAAATTTAAATTATTTTACATTTATAACAAAAAATCTAAATTGAAATACCTATTTTTTTTATAATTATAATTTTTAATTTATGTCATGGTTGTATACTTTATATAAGCTTTTCTAAATATATAATAATAGTAAATATTATTTAAATCTATCATATTATTTATAGTATAAGGGTTCTTTCAACATCTTAAGCACTTTTTTATAAACTAGTTTAGGAGCGTCTATAGCCCATAGAAAATCTATATGATTGAATTTCGCATATGGCACTTTATAGATAATTGGTTTCTTTGGTAATTCATTGGTTAACTTTATAACATCCTAAACAAAAAATAAAATACAATATAAAGAATAATTAAACTATATAAATAATATCTATATTCATTAAAAAATTTCGAAATATATAAATACCTGAGGACTAGACAACCAATCATTATTACCGTAAAACAATACGATTGGTATTGTTATCTTTGATAAATTATATCTAGGTGGTTCAGGACTATTATAAATTAATAAATTTTTTTCTATACCGTAGTTATATTGTTGAAAATTTCCAGATTTTATTTCTTGAACAAAATGAACCATAGTCTTAGAAGATGTGCCAGCTGGTTGATAATTTAAAATTTTAGGTAGCAGTGTCTTTATATAAATATTAAAAACAATATATTGTATAAATACAATAATTTGCATAAATATATTAAAATCTAATACAGATTTTTATATAAATTATTGTACTCACATAATTAAATTGATTTTCGTCAAATCCAACAAGAATAAACAGTATATTACTACATATTTTTTCCTCTTGAAAATTCATATCACACAAGTATTTTGCTAAAAATCTTGTAATAAAACTATTTGGTAAAAATGCTCCATCTCCAAATAGATATAATATTCTCTGGAAATTAATATGAAAATATTTCATTATTTTCAATGATAAATATAAAAATTTAAATATTGAATCAAGAAAATCATTGTAATCGCATATTAATTATTTTTTTACCTTAAAATCAGATGCAAATGGAGTTAAATATCGTAAAGGAGTTCGTATATGTTTCAAAAAAGCTACTGGAGCAAGGCTATACATTGATTGTATTAATTTTGTTATTTGCGGTCGTTCACTGGCCATTACATAGAAACATGTCGTACCCATTGAAAATCCAATGTACGCTCTTAAAGAATTTTCTTTCAATTTTACAATGTAAGTGATCATCGCCGGTAGATCATAAATACCTGATTCATGCCAACTAAATATATTATTACAAAAGTAATATTAAAAATTTTAAAATAGTCATTTAATTATTATATACTCAATAATTATTTAATTATTTTATATAAAATATGATTTTTACATAAAAATAAAACTATTATTCTACATATATTTCTAAAAATTTTTCTAAAATATATTTTTAATTATTTACAATGTATGGTTATTTTACATTTTCAATTATCATTAATTTTTATTATTTATAAGTACCTGAAATCCCAAAACGTTAAATTTTTTGGCGATAAAGAAATATGCGCTTTTGAATAAGTATTGCCACGAAAATTTCCAAGCCATACATCGTAACCATTATCAGCTAATGAATAAGCTATAATCGTAAATAAAAATTAAAATGTAAAATAATAATTGATTAAAATTTATAAGTAAAAAACACAAAAAAATTTAATTTTTGTGTTTTTTGAATTAATTTTTAATTTAAATTTAATTTTAGAATAGATATTGTTTTATTAAATAATATATATATTATACCAAGAGAATTTTGTTTGCCAAGTACAATCCAATCCATAGAGCAACCTAATACACCGTGTTGTAAAAAAATTGTAGGAGATCCAGATTTTCCTACAATTCGATGCATTGTTAAAATATAACCATCTTCTGTTAAAACTACATGTGCTTCAGCTGGATAACCTTCTTTTCTTATTATTTGCAACTACAATAAAAAAATTAAATCATTAACAATTAATGTTATTTATTAAAAAAAGAAAAATTCAGAAAAACAAAATATTATGATATAATATAATTTTATGTATTAATAATAAAGATAAATAATTTTATTATTAATGAAACTACTTTAGAAGATTTTTACTATATAGATAATTTGAATTTTATTGATATTATAATTTTATAATAGATATATAAATTATTATAACAGATTTACAATAAATTTATTAATAATAAAATTGAAATTGAATAATAACAAAAATTACAAATATTAATTTATATTAATTTTATAAAAAAATTGAAAATTATATTTTTTTTAATTGATAATATTTTTGTAATTGTTAAATAATATTTTTGTATATTAGAATTGTACATATTACATATTATATTGTAAAATTTTGTTAAGATTATATCCAATTTTTCCATACATTAAAAATATTAATGTGATAAATATATTTCAAATATTCAATTAACACGAATAAACACGTAAATTCACATAGTAATTTGAAAACATAACATGTTTTGCAATTTACAAATATTAAAGAAATTAAAATATATAACAGAACAGAAATTATTACATGTAAATCACTTTGCAGACAACTAATTTCCAATGATAATAATTAAAAAAAAATTAGTTATCTTACGTTTTCCGATAAATATTTTATTTTTTTTTAAAATATTCTATTCTGTTGGATATTATTTTCATACATAAAAATGAATTAAAAAATAATTATAATAAAAATTAAAAAATAATTAAAATAAATATTGCTTATAATCATTATATGCATATTAAATGATAGAAAAACTTTGTATTTTATTTTTCAATCTGATTTTATATTATATTTGATTTCTTACAATAAAAATAAAAATATAATTTTACTTACAATGTCGAGGTTTTCATTCGAATCTTCATTTTCACTTTTTTTATAATGATTGAATAATTTAAAGTTAAAGCTGAATGAAATCACAGAATGAAAAATAAATAGCGATAAAAATATCACAATTTGTCTCTTCATTCTAAAAAATTAAACAAACAACAAAATATTAAAATGCAAAAAAAAGTTTTATACAATACTTTATTAGAAAAATTTAATAGTAAAAATATATTGATATTTATTTAAATTCTTAAGTATATTCTTAAGTATAATAATACATTCCCGTTTCCTGAATGTTTCCTGTTCAACTTTTGTCACTACGAATAAGTTTTGAACATTGTACATTAGTCATAGTTAAAACTGTGTAAAGATCTCACATTCCATTTCAATATTAAAAATTCAATATTAAAAAATGTTTACATTTAATTACAATTTTATTCTTTATAACTTGAATATTTTAATGTATAAATTTAATATTTTTATATTTATTATAAAATTTGAAAATTTAAATGAAATATAGATCATATTATAAATATATATTTTATCTTATAGAAGGAAGGAAAAATTACGATTATTAAAATTGTCATAATATACACATGCGACACAACACACATTTACACTATCTTTATTCACTATTCTTAATTTTTACATATTTCTATCACTTAAAATTTTTCAATTATATAATTTTTAACAATACATAAATTTTAGAAAAGTTATATATTTAAACATAGTTTTTAATGTGAAGGAAAGCAAAAATCAAATCATTATATTATTTTACACTATTCTATTTTCGAGCGAAGTTTAAAAATACAATTCTCTTATTTTAATGATAGATGTATATAAAATATAAAATACCAGGTATTATACTATTATTTTTATTACTTATGATTAACAAATTATGAAAACATTTATTTTATGTAAATAAATATATGCATTTTAGATATATATCATAATTATTTTCGTATTTAAGGTTATATTTTTGTAATATCAATAATGGTTATCTAAACGTCTTTTACTTCTTTATAAATCGATATATTAATATTAATGTAACAAGAACAAAACAAATAATAATGATAATAAAATATAATAAAATCGAATTAAATATTTCAATGTACACATTATCTGTTAATAACCTAAAAATAAATATATTGTAGAATTATATTTTATATATATATATATATATATATACACATATATATATATATATATATATATATACACATACGCATACACACACACGCATTTATCTATTTTCATCGATATAAGACATTCATTATTATTGAAGTAATTTTTTTAACAGATTTTGTAAACATCATTTGATATCTTAATAAATTAAATATTCTTTTTTAAAAAACTATATAAAAACAAATGTTTAATAAAAAAATATGTAAAAAAATAGGTATGCAATTGAAAATATAAATGAATACTTATATATAAGTGTAATTGAATATTTGTAACATATATATTTCACGTTTTGTTAATGACGATAAATTATTTTATCATAAATTTTTTTTAACTCTTTTTATAAATATCTTAATAAACAAGAACTATTGTTTACTAATTGTACTATTAAGAGTGTATTTTACGTTTGAATCAATATTAAATAAAAACCGGATAACCTTAATAGACTATAAATATGTGTCATTCCTTAATATATCATTTTAGAATATCTCTCATCTATTTCAGCATATAATAATGAATGAAACAATATTACCACCTTCGCCAAACTGGTATTTGAGTAATATTTTTACTTGTTCTTTCAATGGCACTGTAGCATGGGGTGCTAGAAATATGATTGTTATTGCTAAAATTAGTGAAAATAATAAAACATTACAATATTCTATTATTAAGAATGCTCATAAATCTAAAGTGACATGTCTTGCATTTACTCCTCATTTTGAAGAAGTAAATGCTAATTTAGTAGCTTCTACTGGAGATGATAATGTAATTAAAATATGGAATTTAGAAACATTATCTGTAGCTTATCTTTTAGACACTGTAAGTTTATATTAATATATAAATTGATAGTGATATTATATTTAAAATTTTTTTTTTAATTTTAGGATAAACAAAGTATACCAGTAGGTGTAGATTGGTCTTATAAAAATCCTTATATTATATATGCAGCAACTTCTGATGGTCATGTATTATCATGGAATGCTTATTTTGATATTGTTTCTTCAATTTCATTAGGAAAAATGATATGTACTTGTATTTCTTCTTGTCCTCATGATCCACATCTTGTAGCTATAGGCTCAAAATGTGGCTTAGTTTATATCTTTAATTTTCAAGGTAAAGGAAAAATAGATTATAAGCTTAGAGGACATGACACTGAAATAGTTAGTTTATCATGGTGTCCCATAGAGAGTAATATTTTAAGTGGAAATCCAAATAAAGATTTATTATTAGCTTCAGGAGGAAAAGATAGGTAATTTAAAGAATTTTATTTGCAAAATATTTGCAATCACAATTTTAATATATAAACTTTAAATTACAGATCAATTTTCATTTGGAAAGCTGGTGGAGATGGCCGTTATGAAACAACAATTTCATTACCTACAGGTCCTCTTGATTCTCATCAGCATAGAACCAAATTAAATGCTTCTATAGGTAATTGGGTTGTAGTTCGTTGGATAGAACCTAAGTTATTACTTACAAGTTCATTATGGGGCGAATTAATTTCTTGGGATTTATCAACAATGATAAGAGGCAAACCTAATGTGAAAGTAATACATGCATATCATGTTAGGGGCTTATTTTGTATTGCACATATACCAAATATCCAAAACAATTCAATAGAAAATTGGAGAGTAAAACAGAGGTTTTTATTAACAAATTTATGATAATATATTATAATAATTATTATGAAATAACCATAAGATTAAATATTCTCAACAAATTACAGACATACAATTTGGACTTTAGCACAAGATCGAAGAATTATTTGTTGTGGAATAAAAGATAATAATGTTGAAGTAGATTATGATATTTTTACACAATCTGGATATGTTTATTGTATTGCTGCTTGTCCATTAGATACTTCACATGTTGCATTTGGAGTTGGAGATGCAATGTTACGATTATGGAATTTATCAGAAGCACATAATACTTCCTTTAATATAACTTTTTTATGGCAAAAAATTAAAGGAAAAATTCGCGCAGTAAGATCTATATTATATTTTGAATAAGTTATATTAGAAATAAGATATTTCTAAATAATATTTCTTTAAAAAATTATAAATTGATTGTTTAATAATTATTATATTATACATATTAATTACATTATATAGATATCATGGCATCCTGAAAAAGAAAATTTATTAGCATATGCAACTGAAGAAGGTCGAGTTGGTGTATTTAATATAAATAATAATAAATTACCTACATTGTACAGACAATACCATAGAAATACTATATATACTCTTAGTTGGGGGCCAAATCCAGAAAACAAACAATATGTTTTATATTCTTGTGGAGAAGGAGAACTTGTATATTATGATCCAGAAAAACCAAATCAAGGTAATATTTTATATTTACAAATTAATAAATGATTAATATTATTATATCATAGTGAATATAAAATTATAATTTGTTTAATCAGAACCTAAATCTGTATTGAAAAAAGAGTGTACAGAATTCTCTTGGAAGCCAGATTTTTCTTGTTTAGCAGTTGGATTTGAAAATGGGTATGTTTTTATATATAAAATATAAATAATATATGATATATGAAATTCATAAAAATTTTTGTATTTTCAGAACAATTTCATTTTTTAATAAAGAATTTGAAACATGTGGATGTGCTAAATTTGCTTCAAAAATGGTACATTGTTTAGTTTGGCATCCTGAGAGCACAGCAACAGATTCAACATTTTCTCCATTAAAAAATTATTTGGCTGTTGCTTTTGAATCATGTACTATACTTATTTTTGATTTATCTAATTTTATAGATCATTTTACAAAATTGAAAAATTCTACTAATAATGATAATTTAAAAGAAAAATGCGATATTTACAAAGTGAATGAAATTGTAGCTACTTTAAATGGACATAGTAAAAATGTTGTTTGCTTAGCATGGAGTCCATACATAAGTGGACATTTAATATCTGGTAGTTATGATGGAATTGCACAGGTATAAGTTTCTAAATTTTATTTAAATAAAAAGAAAAATAAAATAACAATATAAATATCTATGAATATCATGAAAATAAGTATTTATATTATATATGTATCACTGTTTTTTTTAGGTATGGAATATTGAAACACAAGAATTAATAGCTACTTATATGGAACATTGTGGTCCTGTATTGTGTTGTATGTGGAGTCCATTAGATCCTGATTTTATTATAACTGGTTCTGCAGATTTCACAGTACGGATATGGAAAGTTGCTTATAATTTACCACAAAAAAAATTATCTAAAAAAATATTAAGTAAAACTAAAGAAAAAGAAAATAAAACAAATAAAAATATTTCTATTGAAAATAATTTATTAGAAGTAACTAAGGCTACATCAGAATGTTCTATTTCAGATGTTTCCCAAACTGTTCAAAGTATAAAAATAATATTAATAAAAATAATAAAAATTATGTTATTATAGTACAAATAATGAATAATTATCAATAATTTCAGAGTCAGAAATAAAAATGAAAACAGAGACAAAAAATAAAAAATTTGAACGATCATATTTTTCAAAATGCACTAATACAACAAATGAAAAGACATTTTTACTTAACTCTCTTTTAAATATTGTAAAAAAAATAAAGAATGATAATTTGGATATTGAAGAAATTCAAAAAGATACTTCATATAATATGATACCAGTATTATTTTCTACACAAACAAATTTTATGACACACATAAATAATGAAAGTAAGTTATCCATTATTAAAATAAAAAAAATGTTATTATAACTGTCTACTTATATTTATTTTATTTTCAATCATTATTTAGGATTTATTCATATTGAAAAAAATAAACATAATTTAGTCACAGAAATGGATGTATGGTGTAATAATCTTAAACAAAATTTAGATGAAGCTGCTAAAGAAAAACGTCTTAATGATTTTCTTGTTTCACTTTCAGCTAGTTTATCTATGAAGTATGTAATTTTATCTATTCATTTTATAAAATTTCATTTTAGAATTATCAAAAAGTAACTAATAATAATATATTACAGAACATGGAAAGATATGTGTGAATTGTATGCATATCAATTAATAAGTGAAGGCAATCCTTGTAAAGCAGTATCTTATTTACTTTGTATACATAAAACTTATAAAGCCATAGAAGTGTTTCAAGATGCAAATTTATATAAAGAAGCATATATTCTTGCAAGATGTAAACTTGAATATGATGATCCAGTACTAACAGAAATTTTAAAAAATTGGGCAAAATATAGTGTACATACAGGAAATTTTGAACAAGCAGCATATATGTAAGTTATAAGTTATAAGATAATCATATAATGAATAAATAAATATTAATAAAAATAAAAATATTATAATTTTTTTTTCAGTTATGCTAAATTAGGAGAATTTTCTGATATAATAAAATATCTTGGACGCCGTAAAGATGCAAGTACTTTAATAACAGCAGCTGAAATTGCTCTTTTATGCAATGATGATGCCTTAAGTAAATCTTTAATTGATCAAGCAATAATTGCAACTTTTACAAATTCAGAATATGATTTAACACGAAATATAATAGCAAAGTTTCCATATCTCAAGGTACAATTATAATATATGTATTTTATATTTTTATTATTTTTTTAAAAAGTAAATAAAAATATTTACTTTTAGTACCAAGAAATACATTTGTTAATTTTGGAAGAACTTGACAAAATAATTAAAAAAAATGTAAGTTTTAACATGATTCAAACATGGATAGATGGAAAATCAGATTATGGTTTATTGCAAGCTTTAAAAATAGTTTGTGGAGATTGTAATTCTTATTATACTGATTTATTTAAAAATAGTTTTTGTACTACTTTAGATAATGAAAGAATGGTAAGATTGATTTAAATTTTAATTAATTTTTTAAAAACACTGAAAATTAATCATTATATTTCATAATTTGCAATTTTAGTTATGGTTAGTAGTTGCTCATAATATTGCATTAGCAATAGCCTCGGTTGAAAAAGAACAAAAATTGAAACATATTGTTACTACATTACATACCATTACTCAATTTGAAATATTACATAGAAAAAATTTTGAAAATCAACATAATTTACTAATTGAAATTATAATAAAATTAGATATTAAAGGATTAATGGATAAAACAAGTATTTATACAAAAACTGATTATTCTGTATCAATAAGTTTACGAGCTTATTTATGTTATGCCCTTTTAAATTGGTTTACATGCAATATAGACAAAGAATCTATTAGTAATAATATAAAATTCTATATCAATTTAATTGAAAATTTATTAGAGGATGCAATAAACAAACAAGCAGTAAAACATTGGTCAGTAACAAATGAAATTAATAAATTGGAAACTCAAATAGTTTCTGTAAAATGTAAGTTATAAAAATATTATTTATATTTTATATAATAATAAAAAAAATAGAAAAAATAAATATTTAACTTTTTTTAGGTAAAACGCAAGAAGAAAATAAAATTGATCAAGATATAGAATCTCTCATGATTGAATTAAATGAATTAAAAATACAAAAAAAACAAATACTCAATGACTTGGTTCATGTTCCAAATCCTGTTATGGTATATAGCATAGCAAATAACTTATGCAGCAAGTTGCTGGATGAAGATATCAAAAATAAATTTTCGGAAAATATCTCTAAAATGTGGTTAAATGCTATTACGTAAATAAATAAATAATGTATTTTTTTTTACATTGTCTTTTGCTAAATTAATGATAATTAAGAATTTTAATTTATATGATAAATATATTTTTATTATTTGACTAAATTCCAATTTTTTTTATACTAAGTAAGTAGTAATTACTATTTTTACATTAAATAACTAAATAAAGTAAATACAATATTTATGAAAATTAATTATAATTACAATTATACAAATCATCTTTTTTTTATTTATTTTTTTTTATTTAATTTGATATTATTTTCCAAAAATGAATTTCTCTATCACTTGTTGCACAAACATATGGTAATTTATAATGACAAGTTATTCCACCTATTAATTTAACTTGACCACAAATTATTTCTTGTTCAGTTCTTATATTTGTAACTTTCAATAAATTATCTGGTCTACCTATACTTGCTACAAAATTTTCATAAGCAGGGAAAAATTTTACTATTAAACCTCCTTCAATGTGAAGTGGTTTTGATTCCAATGGTGGACTGAAAAAAAAAATATTATTAAATATATAATTATTTGTTAACAAATTAGTTAAGTTTAAGCAAATTTTTTATTCTATTACCTAGGTTTGGATATATCCCATAAAATTAGTTTTCCAGCTGCTATGGCTGCAACTTTTAATGGATTGGATCCCCAGTCAATAGACATTAAAGGAACTATATCTGTATCCAAAGACATAATTGCTTGTTGACTTCGTACATCATACATGTGAATCAATCCATTTTTTTCACCAACAAGAAGTTTGCCAGATTTTTCAAAATGAAAATGTACACTCATTCCAGGAGATGTTAAGTAAAATGTAGATATACATTTTTCATTTTCTTTTACTGCCCAAAGTTTACATGTGTGATCATCAGATACAGAAGCCAATATTTCACCTTCAGTTTCATAACAAATTGAATTTATGTAATCCTTGTGTCCTTCCATCTTATTTAAAAAAAAAATATAAATATATTTTTTTATAAAAAATAAAAAATTCCATCTTTTTAATCTTTACCTCATAAACAGTATTATCATTCATATCACTATTATATAATCTTATTTTGAAATCTGCTCCAGCAACACAAAATATTAAAACTCTTGGTACAACACTCAAAGAGGTTTCTGGACTCCAAGCAATAGCATGTGGTCTAGTATCATGACGAAATGTTCTAATAGGTTTATAAGCAATATCTTCTACTGCTTCATCTTCATCCTTAAATAATAAAATAATAATAATTATTTATTCAAAAATAAATTTTTTTCTAATTTTTTACATAAGTATATTATATTATTAATTAATATTTATGAAAAATTAAAACATTTATAAAAAATCATATTTTTTTGAAGATTATAAATTAAAAATTATAAATTATATTATTCAATTTTCTCTCTTTCATATAAACTTTCAAATATATTAAATATATTTTCAAATATATTTATAAATTATATTTTTTAAATTCTTATTATAAAAAATAATATAAAACAACAATTATTAAATATATTATATGAGAAGTTTGTAATTTTAAAATTCAATATTCATATGTTATGAAATTTTACCTGGAATTTAATAGTACCGATAACAATTTCTTCAGCTAAAGCAATACAAATTAAATGTTGAGACCATTCATAAGGAGACAATTCAACACAATATATTTGTTTAGAAAAATGCAATTGAAATGTAGGTGGTGTAGTTAAAGCTTCGTCCATCATGTATTTGTATTATCGCTTTTAATATGTGGGGTGAACTCGTGTTACGATCAACAAAAGATCACCGGCATAACCTTTAAAATTTTCTACATTATATTATTTAGCAAATTATACTAATAATAATTTCTGCAGATATATATGATAGGTAAATGTTATAAATTTCTTACTTCATTTATTAACTTTTTCTAACGTAATTATAATAAATATTATTTTCTAATTGTAATTATAATTCATATAAACATAAAAAACTTGCACGCGTTGTAAAGTCAGGTTAGGTTAAATTTAAACGGTCTAGATGGCAGTACGTATTTTGCGTATGCTATATGTAATCGTTCAACGTGCCGCATATCCCTCAGAAGCGAACTTCTTTGACTAAATATAAGATCGCCGCCGCGAGTTTTTGATTCCATAAGTGATCATCAGATATGAATTGACAAACCATAGTGATAAAATTCTTTTTAAACGTGTATCTTCGATCCGTCTCGATCTACGATCGCGTTACGAGGTAAGTGCCTTCTGTCAAGGCATGCTTACCAGGGCATGTTACGCATACTTTACAAGCTGCTTCACCTCATGTTTTTCTTGTATTGCAATTACGCGATTTTATATTATCTAATTTCTTTTCAAATATTTAAGAATCTTTGAAAATTTTTATAATATGTACAGAGTTTCGATATCTTTATGAATTATATTTAATTTTGTTTGCTATGTTTGTGAATTTTGAATTTTGAAAGAGTGTCATTTTATGAAATTTAAATATTTTTTTATAATTTTATTTTTTCAAAATTTTAATTAATTTTAATTTGGAAAAAATTTATGTATAATTTATAAATATTAAACATTTGCTGAAATTGAATTTGATATATATATCGTATTTATAAAAGGGCTTTAAATAATGAAAAAAATGTTAATAATTTTTATTATTTGAGGTAGAAATAGATAGATCAGTACGTATATTTCAGAATTAACAATTTTTTAATAAATTTGTATTAATTGTAATAAATTTATAACTATCATTATAATCATATATATATATGTAAATTAATTATAAAAATTATAAGAAATATAAATTAGATATTTAAAGAATTCTTATAAAATCATTTTTTATATATTTATATAATAATTATAAATTATAAATTATATTTTATTTTATGTAAAAAATAAAATATGTAAGAAATAATATAAAGAGATATAAATATAGAGATAAAAATATAATATAAGAGATAAAAATAATACATTGATAAATAATATTGTTTTTTTTTATTTATCACATTTACTAATTATAACTAATTATTATTTTCAATTACAGTATAGTAGATAGGAATGGAGTTTGGAGTGGGCAATGTTGCCCAAATATCAGCAGAACTTGCTCAAGTAGTAGAGGTGATGATGTCACCAAATGTTCCACAAGAGCAACGTTTAGAAGTATATAATGCTTGTGAACGTTTCAAGGAATCATCTCCTTTGTGTGCACAATGTGGATTATACTTAGCACAAAAAGCTCCAAACAGAAGTTCAGTAGTTCGACACTTTGGATTACAACTTATGGAACATTGTATCAAATATAGATGGACACAAATATCTCAATCAGAAAAAATATTCATAAAGGAAAGTGCAATGAAATTGCTTCAAGAAGGCACAGAACCATTATTACAAGAAGAAGCTCATATTAAAGATGCACTTTCTCGTGTTGTAGTAGAAATGATAAAGAGGGAATGGCCACAACAATGGCCTACATTGCTTGCTGAACTTAGTCAAACCTGTACAAGAGGTGAAAGTCAAACTGAGTTGGTTCTTTTAGTATTTCTAAGACTTGTAGAAGATGTTGCACTTCTGCAAACATTAGAATCTAATCAAAGAAGAAAGGATATATACCAAGCACTTAATACAAATATGGCTGAAATTTTTAGTTTTTTTTTAAGATTAATGGAACAACATTTTTCAGAATTTCAAAAGAAAAATAGTTTAGGTTGTACTTCCGAAGCTGCAGCACATAGCAAAGTTGTACAAGTAAATATATTATAGAATTATTTATATTTTGATAATTATTTTCTGTAATTATATTTTTAAAATTAAATCATTTTTTTATGATAGGTAGTATTATGCACATTAACTGGGTTTGTAGAGTGGATTTCAATTAATCATGTTATGGCAGAAGATGGTAGATTATTACAAATATTATGTCTTTTATTGGGGGATCCAATATTTCAATGCTCAGCAGCTGAATGTTTATTACAAATAGTAAATCGTAAAGGAAAAGCTGAAGACAGGAAACAATTAATGATTTTATTTTCTGAAGATGCTTTGAGATATATTTATACAGCAGCAACTGCAGCATCACCTGTTACTGGAACAAATGAATTTCATGAAAATCATTATTTGTTTTTAAAAAAATTAACACAGGTAAATTTTAATTTATCATAAAATATACATAATATTAATTACTTATAATAATATAATAAATAATAATTTTTAATTAAGGTGTTAACTGGAATGGCAACTCAATTATGTACACTTTGGGGTAAAGATGACAGTTCGAATATTCGGCCAGCACATTTCAATATATTTCTAGATACTGTATTGACATTTACCATGTATTCAAGTTTAACATTAACACATATGGCAAATGCAATTTGGGTAATGCTATTTAAGCATGAACAAATAAAACAGGATCCATTGTTATTAACTTACATACCAAAATATGTAGAAAGTACGGCACCAAAGTTAATAAAAATAGCATATCCACAAGGTAGACAAGCTAATGGAATGAGCGCATATTGTCTTGCGGATTATGATTCAGTAGAAGAATTCAATGTTTTTCTTCATCGATTTCGAACTGATCTGTTGGAAGGATTTCGTCAAGCAACAATGGTAGCGCCTTTAGTAACATTTACTTATGTGCAACAATGGTTAACAGCTAAGATTACGAAAGGAATGGCGGATCTTCGATATCAAAGTGATCAAAATGATCTACAATATCTTGAATGGGAAGCACTTGCACAAGCTTTAGATTCTGTCGTATCAAGAATTCTTTTAATTAACGAACGACCAAGCGTACAAACTGGTCTTCAATTATTAGAATTGTGCCTTGGTTATTCTCCTCAAGATCCTTGGTTATTATCTGCACTACTTTCTTGTATCAGTGCTCTTTTTGTATTCTTATCTATGTCAACTGGTTCAATGGCTATGCCAGGAGTAGCTATCCTACCTAGAGTTTTGGAAAAAATCTTTGCTGCTCTCGTATTTGAAGCACCTGGTGAAACAAAGGGTACTCGATCTAAAGCAGCAAAGAATGTAAGGCGGCATGCTGCTAGTCTCATGGTTAAAATTAGTCTGAAA
The DNA here is from genome assembly GCF_029169275.1 of Apis cerana. Taxonomy (NCBI): domain Eukaryota; kingdom Metazoa; phylum Arthropoda; class Insecta; order Hymenoptera; family Apidae; genus Apis; species Apis cerana. The sequence goes on along the minus strand of NC_083862.1, from coordinate 9,561,614 downwards.
TATCCATTATTACTGCTTCCAGTTTTCGAGCAAATACATACAATGGTTCGAGGTTTAGCAAGAGAACCTAGTCCTTTATCTAAGATGGAAACTACTTTATTATATGAAGCATTATTGTTGATATCGAATCATTTCTGTGATTATGAGAGACAAACTAGATTCGTTGCTGAAATAATTGGTGATGCATCAGCAAAATTCATTGCTCTTGGATCTGAATCATTTAAAGGACCACTCGAATTTATGAGATTTATAGGATTAGATCGACCACCAGTTGAAAATATTACCGAAGATCCAGCAGGTCAAAATCGAAGTGACTTAATGATTTGTATTTGTACGATATTGTGTGTTGTAAAGCGGTGCTCTATTCCCGATGATCCAGATCGTGCTGCAAGAGGCAGTTTTGTAGCTGCACTTAGCGAAAGTGGAAATCCAGTATATAGAAATCCTGCTACACCACATGTAATTCCTATATTGCCCACACTTTTTGCTTTACTTAGAACAATGAATGCTTTATTCACATCTGCTGCTTTAGCAGCTTTATCAGAGGTAATACAAATATTAATAATCTGCTTTTTCTTTTTTTTTAATGATTAATTATATAGAGGAATATATTAACATTTTTTTTTATTAGGGATATAAAAATGCTCATGAATTATTAGAAGCAGAAAAAGCAAATCTATTGGGTTTAAATACAACAAATGATAATGAACGCACTTCTGAACCTGATCAGTCTTCAGTTACAGCTTTAGTCCGAATGCAATCATTTCTTAATACTATAAATGATTTATGCTATCATATGTTAGGTAGTGGATGTCACATGATTGGAAGAGATTTTTACCAGTTACCTGGTTTAGCACCAGCACTTATCAATTCAGTTTTTTCTAATATGGAGGTAATTTTTAAAAATTTTTTTTCTCTTAAGTAGCAATAGCAACATAATAAACTTTCCTATATTTGAATATATATAATAACTTTCCTATATTTGATAATGTGTTTTTTTATCTTTTTGTTTAGATGATTCCAGATTATAGATTACGACCAATTATACGCGTATTCATGAAACCATTTATATATTCTTGTCCACCTGCATTTTATGAAAGTGTTCTTGTACCCGTTTTGGCTCATGTTTCTACACATAGTAAGATATTTTTTTTATTATTTTATATTATTATTATATTTCCTTTTTATTTATATTTATTATATTTTTATCATATTTTTTAATAGTGTGCCAAAGATTGAGTGCAAAATGGCAATACATTGCACATCTCTACGAATCTGGTGGTTTAGATGAAGAAAATACTGATACTCAAGAAGTTATTGCTGATATGTTAAATCGAAATCTGACAAGAGACTTTGTAGATGTATTGAAAGTAGCTCTCGTTGGTGGTGCTGCTAGTGATGCAACGCCTCCTGATACTATGGAACAAGATAGTAGTGGTATGGCCATAGATTTTCCTTCATCACGTGGAAATAGTATAGTTGCTGAAGTTGTTAGTGAGTTGGGAGCTGTAGTTCTTCGTCATCCGTCTACGTGCCATAGTGTTGTTTTATGTGTTTTAGGGTAATTCAAATATAATTATTTAATATTATAATATAGTTTTATTTGATATTCATTCTGCAACAGTATTAATCTTTTATTTCTAGAGCTTTAGCTTGGAACGACTCAAATGCCAGTTTAAAAGCTACAATGTTAACTGGACCAGTTGTACGAGCATTAGCAGCTGATGGCAGTTTAACACCTGATATGGCTGCTCATATTATGGTAGCAATTCTTCAAGGTTTGCAACTTCATGGACAACATGATGCTAATCAAGGTTCTCTTATAACTTTGGGTGCACAAGTTTATGAATGTCTACGACCTAAATTTCCTAATATTATTGAAGTAATGCAGCAAATTCCGGGCGTTAATCTTACGGATTTGCAACGTTTCGATGAAAAAATGGCTGTAGTTAGTACTAAAGGAAATAAAGTTGAAAAAGGAAAAAAAGATCTTTTTAAAAAAATTACAAATCAGGTAAAATTTAAATAGATAAAATAGAAAGAATATATTAAAGAATATGAAGATAAAAAAATATTATTTACGATTATATTATGTATTACTATTACAGCTTATTGGTCGAAGTGTCGGTCAATTATTTCGTAAAGAAGTCAAAATAGACAATTTACCACGAATAGAAGTTTTTGGAAAGCAACAAGCGGTACGCGTGGATGAAATATCCGAGAACTCAACTGATAGCGGATTTGCAGCTTTATTTGCAGGACCCACGTAGCAGAAACTCCATTTACATGACCACTCTGCGTGCATATGGTCTGAATTAATAAATTGTAATAAATCATCGTGAAAACATTTTCCTACAACAAATTGAACTATATATATAATGGGATCCTGCAATTGAAATAAGAAGATTTCATAGAGTAAGCTCGTATTAAATATAATGTTTCATCTTTAAATTATTCATAAGATTGAACGCATATATATACACAGTTTGGTAATACAATTTACACTTAATTACTTTATTTATATATCAAACAATGAATAAAGTTAAAAGAAAATACGCTTACACACGCGTTCAAAATCGATTATGAATAGTTTATAAGACAAAAAAAATTTAATATCTAGTTTTATTTGGGAAAATCTCTTATTTTTAATTCAGGACTTCAATATGCAAAAAAGTTAGTATTTCTTAAATATTCAGGGTGTGTAGTAATGCATGCGTGCGTATGTGTATGTATGTATGTATGTATTGTATGCGTGATACGTATTCATACGTATATGTAACATAAAATATTTGCCGTTAAAGAAGAGCATGCAGTACATATGAGACAAATATGAAGCAAATCTAAGTAGATTATTGAATAATTGTATATTAAGTCTTATGCATTTATTACTATTTCTTTGGATTTACATAAAATCTTTTGTAACAATGTAAAACAATGATTTTCAACGCGATGTGTAATACAGTTTTTGTAAACAATATTTCGCTAATGTATAATATAAAGATTGTTGATTTATATAAAACAATTTTACGATTTGGTACAAATATTTGTATTCGAATTGATTATAATTGTTTTTAATCAAGAGAAAAATGTGTCCATTTCTCAGCACTTTTTAAAAAATATTTAAAAAATATTGTTTCATATTGTATGTTTCATACGAATTTAGTTGTAAAAATTTTATTTGGGCATTTTGAAAACATATAAAATAAGCTTTTTTAAAATATTTAATATTAAATATGTTTGGGTCATATTATTCCCATTAAATGCAATTTTTGTTTATCATTTAAAATTTACAAAAATTTAAATTAAATAGCATTTTAGATACTTATATGTAAATCAAACGTAATATTTCTATGTTTTGTTGTTACTTCTTTTTAATTATTTTATTTTATTATTGTGAATAATGTAGCACATTGTAACTATCATATAAAAATGAATTAGTACTTTACACAATTGCCATTATATATCAAATAGTGACAATACTTTACATGAAATTGTAGATATTAATAATCATTTAATACATGACAATCATCATGGATTTAAAAATAATATAATATAGCACAGAATTTGTATGTAGTATTACATGATAAAAACTGTGCTATTTAAAAGATTTATTACACTAGGTATAGAAAAAATTTAAATAATACCAGTGTCTTTTATTAATTGTATTTAAATGATAATTCAAATACTAAAATTTAATATTAAATTATATCATGTTATATATACAATCAATTTGCCTATCATATTAACATCACATGTGTTCTAAAATAAAATTCATAAATAACTATATTTTGCAACAAAATACTATCGAGATTACCATAATAAAGTACAAGTTTTTAATAAACTTCAAATTTTATTACTAGTTAAACTAGTTACGCGTTAAAGTTTAACAATTTTTATTTAAAATACGCGACAATATGCACATTAAGATAATATTGAAATTAAAATACTTTTCCTATCAATACTCTTTTTATTTGCTTATATTTGTAACTATTTCCAAAAAGATTTCAAAATCTATTGATATATTTCAACATAAGTACGAATAAGACAATGTCAAAGTTCAAAACATATTTTGTATGTATATATGTATGCGTTTATAAAAATGAATATTAAATGATTTTCATGTATTGAACTTCTAAAAATTGTCTAAAGTACAATTGCAGTAAAATGCCAAAAAATATTTCATTATTTTTATATCATCTTATGTAGCTTTTTATCGATATTTTAAAAAAATGAAAATAAAACAGAATATTAGATTAAAAAAATAACGGAATGCTAATTTATAAACTACGATTTTATTATTAATAAAATTGATAATCCATGCAATAAATTCTAAAACAATGTTAAAATATGATATATCAATAAATTTATTTCTTTTGTATCTAACAAGTTTTGCATGGAATTATTGAGTACTAAATTTTCGAGAATTTTAGTAACCTTAAAACAGAATTCTTACATGTATTATGCGAAAAATTAATGAAAAACAATATTGAATAATTATTTTTAATTAGAATAAATATAGAAACTTCACCATAATTTTTCGACCAAAGTCTTAAAAAAAGTTTTGAAATTTGAAGCATTTTATTATAATATTATTTACTATTTCACAAATAATTTGATATTTTCATGTTTAAATTGTAATATAAATAAATCTGATTAATTAATGATATGAAATAAGCCATATAATCTCATATGAATCGATAGAATTAATAAAACATTAGAAAGCTTTTTATATTTTGAAATAATAGTTTTCTAATATATAAGTCGCATATTTTATACTAGGAACTGTTGACGACGACCAAACTCGGTCATTTTATATGTTTATCCGCTCATTCGCATCGTTCATACGTTCGTTCATTCAGCACACAAACAATGAAGATGCGTATTATATTTGTCTCGATAGATTTTTCGCAAGAATTATTAAGAAAAAATTTGATTTCTTCAAATTGATTTGATTTTGTACTTTTTATAACGATAGATTTTGATAGGTCTCACACACATCTGATGTTCTTAAATTACGTAAAAAAATACAGTTAATTGTTTTGTTAAGAATAAATATCTTTAATGAGCGAGCAATTAAAGAATTAAGGTACGTTTTTATCGTATATAACGTTGGTGACACATTATATCATAAATTTGTAATTCTTAACGAGATCGCTAGAAATCTGATCCCAAAAAGATCATATGCCTGATATAAGTGTAACGTGCAAACGATTAATTTTAATTTTATAAAGAATCAACATCACTATTAGAGACCTGAAAATGTTTAAGTGTTCGTTGTTATATCAATATCGTCTTTTTTTCCTATTAATAAAAATACATCCATATTATCTTTTCCCTTAACATAAACTTGACCACGTGGTTCGAATTCGTATCGTTCTGAAAGAACATCTAAAACGTTCTTGGCCACTTGTATTCTTCCAGCGACTCCAGTCGAATCCATTCTAGATGCTATATTTACAGCATCACCCCAGATATCATAATATAGCTTCGTTGCCCCGATTACACCAGCAGTTACGTCGCCATAATTAAAGCCAATTCTCAAAATTAATTTAAAACCTAATAAATCTCGATTGAAATCATTTATTACTTTATGCAATGTCATAGCAAAATCTATTAATTGAAACAGATGCTTATATTCATGTTCATTTTGTTGTCTAACTTGTGGATTTAAACCACTTGCTGCCATGAATGTGCTACCAATAGTTTTTATCTTTTCTACATTTGAAAATTCCGGTTTTTCTAATAATTCGTCAAAATCACCAATGAGTTCATTAAGCACACGCAAATATTCTTTGCCACCCAAATAAGACTCATCATAAAGTTCGTTAAAGTTTACTATGCTTGCAAAAATGATTCCCACAGCTTTATGATTTTGTGAATATTTAGCAGTGGTTTTTAATTGATCAGCAACATATTTTGGTATAATGTTATGTAAAAGCCAATCAGCTTGATTTTTCATAGATTGTACACGACTTTTATCTCGAGCAGCTACTGCATTTCCGTGAAAGCTTAATCGATAACTAATTTCAAATTCACGATTTAAAAACCAAACTAACAGAAGTAAAAGTATCATATCTAAAAAAATCTCGGAATTGTATAATCTTTCGTGATATCTAATTTCTGTCTCTTGTTGACTTATAAGAGCAATTTTCGTTGTAGAATTTAATAAGAAATCAGGAATATTATTGAATATTTTCTTTATAATGCTTTCATTAGATTGATTCCTGATCAAATCAATAATATTTTTATCTATTGGGAATTGTGAATAATTTAATGTCTTATTAATAAATAGATTACCGATATTTTCTTGATTATATGACAAATGATTCATTATAAAATAAAGAAATAATACACCCATAAATGTTACTAAAAAATTCTTCATCCAACAATTAAGTTGTGTAAAATTACAAAAATGGACTAAACTAATAAAAATCAAATAACCATAATAGTATTCAAAATTATTCAAATTATGAAAATTACTACACGTATAATTAAGAAAAATAGACGTAATCGGTAAGCCAACTAAAATTGCACCGCAAATATGCCAAGGATACCATTGTGAAAAAAATTTAAATATTTGTTGTATTAATGTTGAATGAATCATATTTGGATATAAGAGTTGACGAACACAAAGTAACACTGCTATAATTTGAATGGTAGTAGCACATACAAAAAAGATCATATAATATAAGGTTGGATCGCAAAGTAAAAAGAGTGAAATTGTGACGGCAGTGTAAATCAATGCCGATATTAGAATATCAAAATATGTATTAAATCTCGAGGTAGCCAGAGTAGGTGGATTTCCACTGATACATTCATTAACCTTGTGAGCATTTTCTCTGTATTCTTTTTCCATTTCTTTATTTTTGAAAAAGAGAGTTAAACTCGAAAGTGGCGGTTTCACGAAGTATGATCGTTGAGAACTTACATTATCTTGAACGCACCTTCGTGAAAAATAAAATTATACGAACTATTTTATATTTTTTAAAATATATAAATTAAAGTTATTTACCTAATTAATTGTAGATCAGATTGTTTTCTTAATTTATGAAAACATGCACCAAAAGTATCTGTAACTGCTGGAGGAAATGGATATGGTACCGAAGACGATGGCTCATGAGCAGAATTTAATGTCGAACTAGAAGTATAATATCCACTTACTCTATGTGCCAATAAATCTCCTTGAGCCATGCCGTTCATTAGAAATAACTAAAATATGAAAATTAACTGCAGGAAAAAGGGAACATGTTGACTGCTGTGAGAAGTATAGTATTAAAAAATACTTTTATATAATTTCTATTATTATTTATAATAGAAGTATACCTGTTGCTGTATACTACTACGTCTGCTATTACTTCTAATTCCCGAATCTTTCCTACTGCACATAGAAGAGGCACGACTAAGTGACTCTTGACCAGATAATAAAGGACTAGAAGGTACAGGATTTGGATCCATTTCAATCTCACTTTGAGATGTATTCTGCAAAAAAAATACAACTTATATATGAATGAGATAATGCAATTGAAAATTAAAATAAAACTTTTATCGATGCGATTTTGACCTGCCTAAATCCATTACGATCTTCATATGATTGAGATTCAGTTTTTGATTGTTCGGCAATAATTGCTTTGGCTTCTTCCATTTCTAGAGGTGTCATTTCTTCAGTAGTTCGTTGTCGTTGTAAATATTTCCATGGTTTGTTTCGTATCTTTTTCTTTCCATAACTGGCAACAGATATCGGACTTTTATTTGCATTTTCTTTTTCATCTGTGATATCAGTATCTCCGTTTTCGGAATCTAGAATACTTGGCAAAGAGTTTGCTTTCATTCTATAATTACTTGTATTAGTAACCATATGGAGGTAATGATATTTCAATTTAGATTGACTATTACAAGAGGCCACGCGGTGACGCGATTGCATCAAAGGCGATATACTTGTCGGAGATGTTATATTCATTATAAATTGATTAGTAAAATCTGATTTTCGACCTTTAATAAAATAAGTTTTAATACCTGTAATATAAAATACTTTTCTTTTAATTATAATTATAAAATTAATGAAATACAAATTACATATATGTTAATTACAATTATTAATATTATAATAATAATGTTAATACCATTTATTAAATCTCCTTCTTCTGTAAGATATCGATCATTGAGAAAATTCAGAGTCTTTTCACTTAGATGAACTCTTCCTGGTTTTCCTGTGCTTTCTAGTTTATTTGCTAAAGTTACATCATTAGACCAAACGTCGAATTTAAATCTTTTAGTACCTACAATTCCACATAATACAGTTCCAGTATGTACTCCAACTCTCATATTAACACCTTCTCTTCTTTCAATATCAAATTGTTTTATAGCTTCTATCATAGCTATCAAAGTATATTATAAATTATTTTTTTATGTAAATATTTCACTCCTATAATTTAATGAAAAAAAAAAATATACCTAATCCCATTTCAATACAACACTTTGCATGATCAGATCTTGGTTCTGGACATCCACTTACACAATAATAACAATCTCCTAATGTAGAAATTTTTTCACATCCATGATGTTCACATAAATCATCAAATCTTTCAAAAAGATCATTTAAAATGCCTACTAATTCTTCTGCAGTCTTATTTGAACTCATTCGTGTAAATCCAACAATATCAGCAAATAAGATACTAACATTTTCCATTGAATGCATATTAAATGGTCGAAACAATGAGCGAATATCTGTATTATTGGACGGTATCGAACCTTTTTTTAAAGAATCCTCTCGTTCTCTTTCGCATTCTCTTTCTTCCATTAACCAATCTGCGACTTTAGGCGGCATTACTGAATGAATCATTTTCTCTTTAAGTTGTTTTTCCATTTCAAGTTGACGCCGAACTAATAACGATTGTCCGACTTTCATAAATGTACCACGCATTCTTACAAAAGTCATTATTAAAATATGTATACCTATCAGATGAATGCAGATCTGCATTAAGATTCTTATTCCAAGACTCGTAGAAAAATAATCATCCGAAAATGATTGATTAGATATGTTGCTACTTAAGAAATAGTTTGACATGTCATCATTTTTATGAGTTAATATATTTTCTTTAAATATTGAAGTTATATTGTTTATACCTTTGGAGATTAAATTATTAGATGAAGCATTCATAGTGGAGTTAATAGTAGTTGACATCATAGTAGAATTTAAATTTTTAAAAACATTTGTATCATTCAAAACGCCAGATATCTTTTCAATTATATTTTCTTGATTTGATTTCATTCCAAAAGCAGATAACATTTTCGGATCTTGTGAATATGATATTATTTTTACATTTGCAGTTGTAGATTCGTTGTTATCGTGCATCACATTAGAAAATTGACTGTTAGTAAAATTTTTCAAAGAAGAGTACATAGCTGCTGATATTCTATTATAATTTATTGTGGCATTACTTTCTTTTGAAGTATTTAGTAAAAAATTTTCACTAAAAAATTTTTCTCTTGCATTTTTTGTACCATATAAATAAGCAGTCAAAAATTCAAAAAGAAAAGAATAAACCATTGATATTCCCACACAAGCATATAGTGGCATTGGTAAGACAGTATATATCAATAACAAAATCTCAGAACATAGTGCAAAATGTCCGACTAGAGTTAAGCCATCTATATAAGGTGGTACTAATGTAAGAAAAAGTAAAGATAAAATGCAAAGTATAGATGCAACTCCTAATGAAATTGGTAACACATAACTTTTATAATAATCTGTATATGTTAGATACAAAACTGCTGTTACCATTATTCCAACAATAATAAAAACTGTTACTATGGCTGGCCATGTTGTAGTATTGTATTCTGTTCCAATTATAACAAAATATACCAACCATGATAAAGAAACCAGTAAGATATATTTTAGAGCATATCTGAAATATATTTACTATTAAAATTAACATGATATTTACCATCAAAATTAATAAACAGATATAACAATATTATATTATTATTATTTATACCGGAATCTTAATCTAATTTGTGGAAAGGCACTTCTTTTAAATTGTTCTTCTAATATTTCTGAATCAAATCTGGGATTCCACCAAGATCTTGGTGCTGCACGTTCAAATGGTACTGGAAGGCTAATTCCACAACATCCAAGTCCTTGTCCACTATGTGCCAAGTATGTTTGTATATATGGAGCTAAAGATATATGAATTTCATCTGCAGTATCTTCACTATCATTCTTAGCTCTTGTAAAACTAACAGAAGAGCTTCGTTTTCGATTTAAAGGAGAAGTCATATTTGAAATTCAAATTGCACTAAAATCATTATATATAATGTAAATTTATAGTAAACTTATATTTAATAATATAAATTAAATTATAATAATTTATAACTTACATTAAATTATAAATATAATTTATAGATTAAATGTAAAAAATAATTTATTATAATATAAAAAAAATATAATTATTTAACAAATATATTATATAATTCAATTAATATCACAAAAAATATTATAAAATATCATTCAAATACAAAATTTATTAATATATTATATTACTTTTTACATTTTATTAAAAAATAATGATTTCAAATAATAATAAAAATTTCGAATTTATATTTTTTCTATAATTATTTTACAATACAAATAAAATTATAAAAAATAAATTTCATAAAAAAAACTTATTTAATTATCGAAAAAGTGGTTATAGAATATTTATTTCAAATGACAGCATGGTTTTTAACTTTATCAGTATAATATAATATTATAATAAAAATAAAATATACGTTTAAAAATGATACTTTTATGATTAAAAAACTTACAACTATTCAATTCACCTTGGTTACTGGCGAAATCGCCACAAAACTAAGAAAATCATCCTCCCCGCTGACATCGGAGGTTCTTCCTGAAATCAACTCTCTTTAAAAAATGCCATTTTAATTTTCGTTCTATTAGTATGATATTCTCAGCATTAGTGAGAAAATTTAATGTTATATATTTCACTCTAATTAATTAAATTTTGTGCAATTAACTTAATATTATATAATGTTAAAAATTATTGTTTAAACGTTTCAAATTTTCTTTTCCGCAATGCATCATAGCCATCTTGAATCTATCGATGACAGCGCCCGCGATTAAAAAGCATATGCGTTAAAAATTTAATGTTTGTCAGATAATAAGTTGAATTGAGTGTTAAAGAAGATGTTAGTTATGAGAAAATATTTAATGTAAAATTCAAGACATTGTAGTGTAAAACAATAAAATAGAAAAAAAAAGAAGATATTTTTCTTATATTATAATAGAAAATACAAATATAATTTTTAATTAGTAAATAATTCATCTTATATGAAAGATATTTTTTGATTGTTTTCAGAAGATGATATATAAATATTTATAATAGAATTTTAAAAAATAAAATCTTTTTACTTTCTTGATTTTATCAACTTTAATGGTTTTAATATATTTCTTAAATAATAAAAAATATTTAGATTTTTCACGATCAGTAAGTTAGAAAAGAACTATATTATAGACTAGATATGAATTCTACATCTATAATTAATGAGGTATAAAGTTTCAAAAGATAATATGATAATTTTATATCATTTGTTTAGTATTAAATAAGATATAACAAGGTAACAAGATATAATAAGGTATAAACAAGGAGAACAAATAAAAGGAAAAAGACAAAAGTAGAGTAAAGAATTGGAAATCAGCGCCATCTCTAGAATATCAAAAAAATCTTATCAAGGGTAGGATAAAATAGAATAAAAATTAAGAATTAATACCATCTGAATAGTAAAAACATTTTTCTAAAAACACTCAATAATAATATTCAATTATTATTCTCTTTTATTTTGTTTCGAAAAAAGTATTTAATTTACTCAAAAAATAGCACTGATAGTCTTATTACTGATGGACTTATCTTATTTATTCTTTTTCTATTATTCATTATTCTTTTTCTTTATATATGTATTGTATTTCATTATTTAATTCTTTAATTTGAAAAAATATAATCTTATTTTTAAAAATATAATCTATAATATATTAGTTTTTATTAAAGAACTAATTTATATTAATATTAATACATTACAATCGAGGATAGTAGAGATTAAAAATAAATTATCGAATAAATCGAATAAAATAAAAAATAAATTATAAATAATACGCATAATAATATTTTTCATTATTAAATTTTTAAAAATAATAATAATTAGAATAGTTGTAAAATAAAATTTATTTCTAATATTCTGTTAAAAAAGCAATTTTCTAATATATATTATATAATTGTAATATAAAAAAATATAGAAAATAACATGGAATCATCATTTTAATTATCTATTTTAATTATTATTGTTGTAATTTATCTTTAATAAGACAGAACAAAAATGTATTAAATTATATTTATTTTTTGCTAATTAAGTATATGATTAACATATGTTTTTAACAGGAATGAATTTCATTCGAACTGGATTTTCTAATCGTAATACAATGCCCGAAACAAAAGTTACATCCTTAAGATAATCGATAGGTTCGAAATAGTAATTGTATAAAAGAAGACCTAGATATGTTTTTAATTCGAGCATGGCAAATCGTTGTCCTGCAAAATAAAAATATTATATATATTATTAAATTTAAAAAATAAAATATTTTATTTTATGAAAATTATATATATATATTCACTAAAAAGTTACATATAATTTAGAAATTATAAAAATTCATTTTCAACTAATAATATTCACTAATTCAGTATTTTTTTTCTTTCAAAAAAATATTAAAATTAAATAAAAATAAATTACAATTTTAACATACTCATTTTTTTACTTATCAATAAAAAATTTATTTTCTTAAATTTAACAAATTTTTCTCATATCCTTATATACATATATATATAACGATATTGTTTTATAAATATTTATTTGAATATGAAATTCTTACCAATGCAATTTCGTGGTCCAGCACTAAAAGGTATATAAGCATATGGATGTCGTTTTTTAGAATTTTCAGGCAAAAATCTGTCTGGATCAAACTTATTTGGATTCGGCCAAAACTTTGGATCTCTATGAGTATCAAATATGTTCACGTTAATTACAGTATTCGCAGGTATTTCATAATTACCTAAAAATAATATATTTTTTATAAGAAAAGAAAAAATTAAGCATAATTATTTTATATAATTTTTGTATTCACTTAATTTTACACTCGTTTCCACTCTACGCGAAATTCGTGGTACGCTTGGATAAAGACGAAGAGATTCTTTGATACATTTTTCGAGATATGGAAGATTTTGAAGAACAGATATATTTAATTTTCCTCCATTTTCTTCTATTGCGGCTTTTATTTCAGCCCTTGCTCGATCCTTTAATAAACAATTATAAATAATATAATAAATAATCATATGTATATAAATCTTTTCGTTTAAATAAAATTGATTGAGAATCAATCACAGAGAATCATAGAATTCAATTTATTAAATTCTTTTGTAATAAAGGTGAATAAAAAAATATATATATAAGAGTTTAGTATTCTTTTCATAATAAAATTAAAATTAGATTTATAATAAATAATTAGTAAATAATATAAAATAATAAATAAATAGTAAATAAATTACCTGAATCTCTTTATGTTCAGCTAAAAGCATTATAGAAAAGCAAAAAGATATAGCTGTAGTATCATGTCCCTATTTAATATAAATTTCTATTTTATTATCATTAGAAAAATTGTTTACATTCTTATAATATAAAAATATTATACATACTCTAAACATAAATGTATCAACTTCTTCTCTAATTCCTTCATCATCTATTTTATTATTTCGATGGGCTTTTATTAATAAATCAAGCATAGCGAGTCTTTTTCTACGAACTATAATAAATAGAAAAAAATGAATAGAAACATTTTATCGTATGCTAATCAAAAAATATATCATATATATATATATACATATAATATATCATATATTTACTTTTGGAGTCATTATTATCATTATTATTATCATTTTCATTTATATTCTCATGAAAATCATTTAAATATTGACCATTCGTTTGATCATGATATTCTTTTCGTTCTTGAATTATCTATAAACATAATATTAAAATATTATTATATAAAAAATATAATATTAAAATTGTAAAAAATAACAAATAAAAAAAATTTTTTATTATAAATAATATGATTAAATTATAGTGCAAAATCATATTCATAATAAAAATTGCATTTTTACCTTTCGTGTAAAATTATGCAATATTTTAAGTAATCTAGATTGTTGCCATCCTTGAGAAGAAAGATTGAAGAAGAAATCATAATAAAACCAAGGTTTTATCATTCTAAAATGATCATATAAATATTTAAATATAACCAATTAAAATTTAATATGATATAATAATTAGAGATAATATAATATAAAAATTATTTACCTATTGATAAAAATATAACCCATATCATATACAGCTTTACGATATTCACATTGATACTTTTCTTTATTTTTTAATGACGTTCCCATTGCAGTTTCTAAAAATAATTAAGTAATTTTTAAAAATCTAGTTAATCCAATTTTTTTTAATTAATTAAAATATATATCTATTATAATAATAAATGTTTTATTATTAAAACAAATACGAAAAATGATATTTTCTAATTTTAATATTTTCTAAAAGAAATTTATTTTAAATTAAATTTTCATTCAACAAAATCTTTCAATATTATAATTATCCACATAATGTTTCATAATTTACCACATATCACATTCAATGTGTGTTCACTAGTGAGTTGCAATAAATTTTCCACGAAAATTCCTTCTTCACTCTCCAATGTTTTAATTAAGCGTTCAGCATCCTCTATAAAAATGTCAACAAACTGTCGAAGCACATTAAAATGAAAAGCAGATGTCAATATCTTTCTGCGAACGTGCCACTTATGACCTGTAAGAAATCAATAGAGTATATTTACTTATTTACTTTTCTCCGTTTGCTATTTATAATGTAGCAAAAAAATTATTAAAATCTCAAATAAATTGAACAGAAATCAAAAATATTTTATAAATTCAATAAATAAAAGAAGAAAAAAATATAATAAATAAAAGAACAAATAATACCTGAACTAGTAAGAAGTCCAGTGTTGAACCAAGGCTCTAAGTATTTATAGCCAAAACCTTTTTTAGTAAATTTAATATTTCCAAGAATTGTCTAGATGATGAAAAGAAAATAATGATTCTTTATTCTCTCACCTACGTAAGTTGACATTTTACGCAAAAAATTCAACAATATATAATTTTTTCTTATATCATTATGTATCTTATATCTATTAATATTCTTATAATTTTAATTTGGAATTAATTATAATTATAAAAGAATGTGGATTTTTTATTTATATTAATTAAAATTATATTAATTAAATTATATATTTTTTAAAATATTATATTTCAAGAATTGTCTATATCCAATTTTTTTTCTAATTACCTCAATATCATCCGGATGAAAAATATGAACATATGCTTCCGAGAAAGTCCACATTCTATAAATTGGATAATATTGTTTGCTTAATTGTGTCAAAAATTTCCAAAGTTCACCTACAATAAGTATAAAGTAAATGAATATTAATAATATTCTATATTTATAAGTGAAATTCAATGAAATCATTAAAATTAAAATTAAAATAAAATCACTTTAAAGAAAAATAAGATTTTTCTTCTTACTTGGAGAAATATTATGAAAAGCAGGAATATTTCCAAGAATTGGTAATGGCTCAGGTCCTGGTATCAAATTAATCATTTTTCCAAATTTTCTATGATGTAATAGAAAATAATGTAGAATGACCAAGAGAAATATAAAGAACAATATTGCAGAAATCATTTTCTTAAAATTTCAACATTCAATGATATTCCAATTTTTTTTTTACGCTTCTCTTCTTAAATCTGTTAATAGTATATAGATACATATAAAATGCAATTATTTTAATGATATTTATTATTCTTTAATAATATATTTCAAACTTCATTAACGAATTTCATTCATTCATAAATTGCACTGCATATACTTTTCATTAATGTTTTCTTAAAAAATTTATCATAGTTATTTACTTTATATAAAAAAAAATTCGTTTTCTCGTTATAATTCAAAACATATATAAGTGTAAGTATATAAGTGTATAAATTTAATTAAATTATCAGAAAATATTATACTAATTTATATAAAATATAAAATATTATATCAATTTTTTTTATTTTATATATATTAGATAAAGACACATTTTTATTTAAATTTAAAGATATATTTTTAGAAAATATATAATTTGATATATAATATATAAAATATATAAAATTTGAATAAAACAACATTAATCAGAAAATATATCAAATTGTATATTTCAAATTATATTTATTATTAAAATATTCTCTCTAAATATCTCTTATTTAAGTGTCTTTATTAAAAAAATAAAAACATAAAAATATATTATTAAAAACATAAAAATATAATCAATTGTTAAATTATTAAATATTAGCATTAAATACAATTAAATTATAACAAAAATAAAAAATTTAATAATATGCGCTTTGCTGAATTTATCAATATATCTATAACGTGAATTGTATGAAATAAAAAAAATATGATTACGTATATTCTATAAATTTTTGTATACAAATTTTGCACAAATATTCTATTTATCAAATTAAATTATTTGTTTCTATTATTTTTTTTTATAAAATTTTTTACATAAAATATACAAAATAATTTACATAATCAATATAATATATTCAATTACTTACCTTTTTTCTTTCAATATAATAATAATTTTGGATTTAAAATTGAAGTTTTAAGGAAAGGGTCAGACTAAAGGAATTGCTTGTCACTTACTGCAAAGCAAATCAATCTTAAATGAAAATGAGAAGAGGGTATGCAATCATTCCCACCACATCAAATTTATCCAAGATATGTTATTGTTGGATTTCTCGTATGGCATTGATTTTTAACCAATGTAAATTTGGCTTACGATATTGGAAAGCAAACTTGATAATAGAATGCAAATGAATGCAAGTTTGGATTACGATTATGAATTACAATAAAAAATGCATAAAAAACAGAATATCAATAAAAGGAAAGAATATCAAAAAAATATGATAAATTAATCATAAATTCATTTTAATGAAATCATTATATTGTATGATTAATTCTTTAATTTTACAATGAAAAAACTATCTATTTTTTATTTTTTTATATCCATTTATTTATATTTTATACATTATAAGTAAACCTTTATAAGAAATAAAAAAGTCAAGAGATTTTTTTTCTGTCAAAATATAATTAATTTTAATTATATGATATTGATTCTTTTTAAATATTTTAAATATTGAATCAAATTATGTCAAATCAATTTTTTATTTTTTTTTAACTTTTTATTGAATATTTATATATTTTTTATCAATATTTTATCAATATTATTGTGAATCATTAATATAAAATATAAAATAATTATAATTGTGGAAACTTAATAAAAACTTTTCTCAACTTTTCTCAACTTTTCTCAATTTATACCAATAAATATTATTGAAAATGGAATATATTTAAATGATTTTAAAAAAAAATAATGTTTCTTTATTTGCGTTCTAAATATTTAAAGATGAAATTTATTATTTATATTTATTTAAATTTCTAATATTGACATTTTAAACATAGTATAAATAAAAATATAATGTCGCATCATCATTTTCGCATCTTATCATATTTTTTATTTATTTCATTTTCTTTTAACATATAAACATAAACATTATTTACATATATTATATAATGATTATATAATAATATTATATTATATATGTTTCGATAATTTAATCAAAATACATATATATATATATAATAATAATAATGAAAAAAAATATGTATTTTGATTAAATTATCGAAACTTATATATATATATATTTTATTATTATCAATTATTCTCTCTTATATAATAATATACGTACAATTTAATTATTAATTTTTTTTTAATTATTATTATGCTATTTCTCAAAATTTATATTGAAAAATATCTCTACAAATATGAAAGTTTTAAATCAGTTAAAAAATGAATTCTTGTTCTAATATTATGTTGTAAATTATAATGATTACAGAAATCTATCTTTTTCTATTTGATAATTGATGTAACATCCATTTTTTATTCGTGTTATTCTGATTTTTCTGCAAATGTTTCAAATTATAATGTATAATGGATAAATATAAATTTTATTTATCTATTAATCTTAAAAGTAATCATAATATATAATTATATATATATATATATATATATTAAATAAATTATTGTATATATTTCAAATTTAAACAAATAATCTCATCATTATTTATAAAATTATTATATTTGTTTAAATTTGAAATAGTACTTTATACGCACTTAATATATTTGTTTTATTTCTTTAATTTTTTTATTAATTTTTAATTATAAATATATAGTTTTAATAGTTTCCAATCGAACATTACAATTTTATTCTAAGCTAAATCGGTAATGAAGAACGATACAAAAATGGTAAAAGAATTTTGTCAGTTTTGTGATGAAATCTATTTTATGCCGTATCGATAACAATGAAAATGATATTAAAGTGGTAATATATTTTCTCAAGATGTAGAACAATTAATATTATTAATAAATGATTAATAAATTTTTCTATCTTGGATTAATCGATTGGATTATCTAATATTTATTAGATTTATCAATTTATTTTATATTTCAAATTAAATAATTAAATAAAAAATATATATAATATAATATATATTGTTTCATAAAATATTATGACAATAAATTTTAATATCTATTTAATATCTAATAATATAATATTAATATTATAGAAATATTTTTTATTAGGATTATGATTTAGCTCAACATGAAGATTGTTCAAATATAAATGAATTTAATAATTTAAAAATTTAATAATAGCAAAAACTAAAACTAAAAGTTAATATTGAAAAAATATTTTTTAAAAAGCATCAATTAGTATATACTTTGTTCTCTTTTATTTGTTAATTCCTATTTCATGTTTTTTTAATTTTAAATTCATGACATGATATCGCACGCGCAGTTCCACTTAAGTGGTGAAACGATAGAGTTCTAAGAAGTTAATTTTTCTTGATTTCTATTACTTGCCCAGTTGAAATACATAAATAGTGAAATAAAATAATATTATAATAAAATAATAATAGGATCTTTGTTTAATTATTTATGAAAATTGTTAAAATCGGTTATAAAAAAAACTTAGTATATTCATCATGATATGAAATATATAAAAAATACATAAATTTCATAAAAAATTTGTAAAACCATTTGCATTACAAATAATTATCTGTAGCAATTATACTATTATATGAATAGATAAATGGATATTAATAATATTAATTGAAAATTAATAAAACACGATATATATGCCACGTAAACGAAAAAAAAAATTAAAGACATGAAAAAATCATGATAGAAATACGCGACCTACGATAAAGTAATCAATTTATTGAATTTCTATATTTAAGTATATAAACAATGGCACCCACCAGAGACAAATGTGTGAGACGTTTTATTATTCCAGAAACGACACGACATAAAAAAGGATTTACTATTTACAAAGTCACATCTGTGGTATGCAGTACAAATATAATATATAAAATAAAATAAAATAGTTAATAATCAATTTTTCTGTGGATTTAAAATTTATAATAATTTCAAATTAATCTTTATGATATTCACTTTAACAATTTGATTTGTATTATATGAAAATAATATTTTAGATATTAAGTTATAAATATATGTACTTTTTTAGGTATTTTTAAAAAGTTCTCATGAAGAAATTTCTAAAGTGTCTGTATGGAAACGTTATAATGATTTCAAAAAACTTCATTTAGAATTAAATGTACTATATTCACAATCTCGAATTAAAGAAAGTTTCCCATCATTTCCAAAACCAAAATTTTTTGGTAGATTTGAAGCCGATGTTATTGAAGAAAGAAGAGAATGTGCATTAAAATTTTTAGAATTTATAGGAAGACATTCATATTTATATTCTAGTGATATTTTCATAAAATTTTTTGAAACTAGTCATGTTGATTATTATTTAAATGATTATTCTCAGTCTATTAGTTCTGATACATCAACAGAAGATCTTCATTCTTATGTAAATTCTCTATCTAATAATGATGTTCCTCAAAATATTTCCCAAATCAAAAATATTCAAACATCATTTACAAATTCATCTAAAAATGAAGTAAATCAATTTCAAGGAGCATCTGATTCTAAAGAACAAATTTTACCACAAAATAATTTAAGATACAAAACTGAAAATGAAAAGATATCCATGACAAAAAGTATACATAATAAATTATTAATGGAAAACAATGATTCAAGTAAAATTGTTTCTAAATTAGAGAATACCCAATTAATTTCTAACAAAAATAATAATTGTTATAAGAATTATTGTATTAAAAAGGAGAATGATTCTTTAATTTTAGCATCAAATATTAAAACAAATAATGATACCACTGTTGAAGATATAAATTCTTCAATAAATATTCATGATGGTTCTGATTTACCACAATCATTAACAGATTCGCCACAATATATTCTAATTGCAGCTGCACATATGAGTGCAGCTATTAAACATGAAGATCTTACTGAATATGAAGAAGCATTTACTCAATATAAAATGGGAATCTCTAGTCTTCGATCTGGAGTTGAATCTGATTCAAATAAAATAAGAGCAGAAATAATTAAAGAAAAAATATCAAAATATTTAGTACGTGCTGAAAAACTTTATAATAGATATTTAAATTGCAATATCTCAGTGTTGAATAAACCTATAGCAGAACTTCAATATTATAAAGTATTAAAAATTATAGAATCAGTAATGCTTGTAAGAGATATTCGTCAGAACTGCCTCAATATTGTAAAAGTATAAATAATTTGAATATTTTATAATTTAAAGCAAAAATATGAAATACAAAAATTTAAAAATTCTCTTAATTTTAGGCTATAGAAAAATTATCTTCAAACAAAGAAAGTATAAGTAATTATATATTACGCGGTGAAATACCATACATGGTCCGTTTACATGCATGTATTGAAACAGATACGCGCATATTTCTAATTTTACAACATTTAGGGTAAGTATAAAAATAATATTACTATTATTTTTATTATTTAATCATAAAATCTATTTTATAATCGATAAAATCTAATTATTTGAATTATATTATAGCCGTGGAAAATTGTGGGATTTTATAACATCACATTATAATTCTGTCAATAATAAAAATTGTGACAAAATAATTACAGAAAAAGACATTAAAAAAGTAAGTGATGATAGTAATGTCAGATTACATAAAAGTGATATAGATGAAATTGAAGATGAAATTGAAAATTTAAATCTTAGTACAAATACTAAAGTACAAATGGAGATATATCCGATAATGGTAGAAAAAAATTATGAAAAATATACTAATGTATCTACTACACAATTATTAGAAAAGGCACAAATACTATTACAGTCAGTTAATGCAACTTTAAAAGAAAGTAATTCTGTTGCTAATCGATTATGTGAATCTGATCGCTTAATAAATCATCAAGATAATACTTCGTTATTAAATTTTAAAAATATATGTCAACCAAAACATTATGATGAAATGTCAATAAATGTTAATGATATATTATTAGAAAATGACGATACAAATAAAACTATTACAAACGAAAAAATACCTGAGAAGAATGT
The DNA here is from genome assembly GCF_029169275.1 of Apis cerana. Taxonomy (NCBI): domain Eukaryota; kingdom Metazoa; phylum Arthropoda; class Insecta; order Hymenoptera; family Apidae; genus Apis; species Apis cerana. Next base: position 9,539,901 of record NC_083862.1, on the reverse strand, counting down.
GATAACATCTAATTATTTATCACAAAATAATATTACAAATATAAAAAGTCAATATAGCAGCACTAATTCATCATTAAATAATAGTTATAAAAATCTTAATTTCGAAAAAAAAGAATCCATAAATTCTTCGATAGATAATTTAAAAACAAATACATATTTTGCATTAGAAAATAGATATGATGATACTTCACGAAAATATGAATTAAATAAATTAATAGATATTCGTAATCAAATGGAAATAAATAATTATTGCATATCAAATAATCAACAATTAAAATATAATACAATTTTAATGGTATCAACAAAAAACAACAATATGGATATTGAACAAGAATATTGGACAATACCAGAAAATGTAATTCGTCTTTGGACTGCTGAAATACTTTTAGCTCTCGAAGCTTTACACCAACAAGATGTTATTGTTTTTGATTTAAAACCTGATAATGTATTACTTGATGATAACGGGCACGTGCAATTAACATATATTGTACCTCGCCACGATATAGATTTATTAAAATATAAATATCCATATTCATCTCCTGAATTATGCACATTTTCAGCTATGATTCGTCTTACTCCAGCTACAGATATTTGGAGTTTCGGCGTTATATTATACGAATTAATAGTAGGCAATGTATGCATAAATAAAAATAAAATTGTTTTAAAAATATAATATAAAATAGATACTATACTAAGTTATTTTATCTTGCAGAAATTTGAAGCAAAGCATCCAGGTTCGTTTCAATCGCATTCCATAATTAACATTCCTACCAAACTTTCTGAAAATGCAAAATCTTTGCTTCTTAATGTAAGTTTTTATACTGTTCTAAATCTTCGTATCTAAATAATTTCCTCTTATTTAAAATATAGAATTTTTGTAAAATTTATAAATTTACAGATATTAAAATATGAACCAAATGAAAGGATGACAATACCCGAAATAAAACAACATCCATTCTTTAAAGATATTAATTGGTCAAATTTGGTAACTACATTCTAAAATTATAAGAACTTTGTTCTTATTAAATTTTTAAAAAAATATATCATTGATATCAAAAAAATTCTGAACAAAAATGGATTCCTAAAACAAAAAATTTCTTTTTATGTAGGAAATATTGTTCTTTTTGAACAATATTTTGTAAAACGTTATAAATCTAAAATTATTGTAAATAATAAATACTTAAATATTAATAAATAAACAAAATATGTTATATTGTATAATGTATTTTATAAATATTTTATGATAATATATATAATATATAGATATAATTATTCATAAAAATATTAAATTATATATCTCTATACTTTTTTTACATAGGAATTCAATGTTTGGAATTTTTTTAATCATGAAAACATTTCATATACATATTTAATATATATATTTAAAATATAATTTATAAAAAATATTCTAATCTATTGTACAGGAGTATTATTTAAAAAATATTTATCAAATATAAAATCATCTATTATAGATAAAAATATCTTAATTTATTTATATACATAATAGATTGAGTATGAGATTGAGATTGTAATATGTAGATTGAAAGATATGATACACTTACTTACTTCTTATTTTTTCACTTCTAGATACTGTTGACATTCCATCAACAAATCTAGTTGTAAATACTACATTAGCATTGTTGAACATTCCATCCTTTAATGATACAACAATAAATTGTGAATGTTTAAAGTGTTTTTTTAACATTATACCAATATTCTCAGTATGAGAGAGATCTAATGCAGCATCAACTTCATCCAAAATATAAAGTGGAGCAGGTTTAAATAAAAGCATAGCCAAGATTAAAGACAAAGCAACTAAAGATCTTTGTCCGCCTGATAATTCTCCTAATGATTCTTTCCAAATACCAGAAAATGCAATTTTTATTTCTAATCCTTCTGTAACTGTTTGATTTTCACAAGGTTGTAATTTTGCATCAGCTCCTGGTAATAAACTACTAAAAATTGATCCAAAATCCTTATTTACCTAAAAATTAATATTAAATTAATGTTAATTTAATTTAAACTCAATTTAATTTAAATATTAAATAGTAATACTTGTTCCCAAGCTTTCAATAATGTTTCTCTCTTTTTTTCATCTAAATGCTTAATTGTCTCTAATATTTTTGTTTTATCATTTTCAACTATTTTTTTTTTCTTCATCATTTCATTAAATTGTTCTTCTTCTTTATCAAGAAGACTAATAGCACGTGTATTAATAGTCCGACTGAGTTTTTCACGCATCGATTGTAATTGTTGTACTTTTTGTTCCATTTCTTTAGGTTTATTAACATTAAAATCGTAAATACCACCTAATAAAATATATTTTACAAAATAAGTTTATATAAATTATAATAATAAATTTAAATATACATAAAATAAATTTAATGTATAATTTAAACTTATAAAAAACAAATGTTACCTGTTTTTCCAAAATAAATTTTATCCTGTTCAATCCATTCATATTTCTGAGTAAGTTCAGAAACATTTTCTTTACAATTTTTAACAATATTCTTAATTGAATTAATTTCATGATTTAATTTTTTAATATCCAATTCTGTTTCTTTATTTTGCTTTATAATATCTTCTTTTCGTGTCATAAGCTTTTGCAAATAAGCATTTTGTTTATTAATATTATCTTTTTGTATTTTTATAGCAGATTGTATACATTTTACATTAACTTTTACTTCATTTAGTTCTTGTTCTAATACACTTGCTTTTTCTTGTAATATATTTAACTTTTCTTTAGATGTTATTAACTGTTCTTTTCCAACTTCAATACTTTTTTGTAATTCTTTTATTTCCAGCTCAAGCATATCTGCTTCTTGTTCCCGTTTTTGCCATTCTTTACGACTGTTTTCAGCTTTTGTTTTTAATTTTTCTAATTCAGATTTAGCATTTTTCAATTGTTTTTCACGAATATTGGTAACATCTTTCAATTGATGTTCTAATTCTTGAGCATGTATAGTACTTTCTTTTTCATTTTTTTCTACCACTATTATTGTTTCTAAAAGTTGTTCAATACTTTTTTCTAATGAATCTATCTGTAAAAAAATTTATATTATACATTTATATTATTTTATATATATTATTATATTAATTATTCTATTAATTTTTCTAAGTTGATTTCAAATCATATTTATTATTTATTATTTATATACCTCCTCTTTTATTTTATAATATTCTGTTTGTTCTAATTTTTGTTTTACCATACTAATTTCATAATTTCGTAAATCAAATGTTTGTTTTAATGAAGTATATTTTTCAGCAATATTGTTTACATTCATTAATGTTGTCTCAATATTTTGAAGAGTCTCTTGTTTGGTATTTAATTTATTTTGTATATCTTTTAATTCATCTAATTTTAAAAGAACTGATCCAGTTTTTAATGGTGCACCACCAGATAAAATACCAGCAGGATCAACAACATCTCCTTCTAAAGTGACACATTTTTTCATTATATTATCATGAAATGCTATTTTCTTAGCAATTTCAATATCTTTACAAATAAAGATTTGTCCAAAAATCCATGTCATAGCAGATCTAGTTTCTTCTGGAAAATCTATGAGAGACAAAGCTGGTCGAACATTTTCTATACCACCTATTTTTTGTGCCAAATGAATTAATTGATTATCCATAGATCTGCCTCCTACTTTATTTAAAGGAATAATAGTTACACGTTTTTGTAATTGACCATGTTGAAGTATTTTTTTACTAGTCATTTCTGTATCTACTACTATATTATATAACTGAAAGTTTAAAGATTGAATGTTAAATTTGAAATATATAGATTGACAATGTTATTTAAAAAATAAATGTCATAAAAAAATCAAAATACCTTTCCTCCTGCAGCAATATCCAATGCATATGCTGCATTTTTATCTTTAACCGTGATTAATTTACATACAACTCCTTTTACCGAATTATGATTAAAATTAGAATCAGGCTTTTGATATTCAAATCTAATTTGAGGATATTTTGATTCAAAATGATCTATTTCTTCTTCTAATGTTAATATTTCATTTCTTAATTTACATCTTTGTTCTTTAAGTTCTTCCACATATCCATCTTTGTAATTTAATTTTTTCAATTCATTTTCTAAATTTTTTACTTCTTTTTCTTTATTTTCAAGATCTTTAGTATATTTTTTGTATTCATCTCCAGTGTTTTTTAATTCTATTTTTTTTCTCTTCAGTTGCTCTCTATTATGATTTAATGTCATTTCACATTGTTTACGTTGCGTTTGTGCTTCTGATAAACTCTGTTTAGTATTTATTAATTGCTGTTCCAATGTTGCATTTTCACCATCTTGACTTTCTAATAAGCCAGAACTAATTTTTTGATATTTTTCTTGTGCAAATAATACTGCTTTACAATCCTGTTCATCTGTCTCTTTTAACATTTTAAAAAGATCTTCAACTTTAGCATATTCTTTTTGTTTTGCTACAAAAATATTTTCATCATCAGTTATATTAATTTTTAATTGTTCTATTGTTTTTTTAGCAGCTTTAATATTTTCTTCATTGCTATTAAATTCAGCTGTTAATTTACATTGTTTTTTTTCTGCTTCTTTTAATTCATTGTCCAAAGTTTCTAATTGAGCTCCTGTTTCCTATATCATACAAAAAAAAGAAATATTTTAATTATATTAATAAAATATATTAATAAATATAAAAATATTTTTTCATATAATTAAAATACATACTACATCTTTTTTTTTAGTTATTTCATCATATTCTTCTTCTATATTTTTAAGCTCCTCTTCACCATCATTAATGCTTTTTGTTTTTTCTTCTATTTTATTTCTAACAATTTGAGCATTTTCTTCTGCATTCTGACTTTCATTTAAAGCTGTGACATATCTCCATGCTAGACAAATTCTTTTACAATGTTCTAATTCTCTTTCTATACGTTGAAATTCAACATATTGTATTTTTTCTTCTTTAAGTTTTGATAATCTTGGACCAATTTCATTTTTCAAAATCTGAAATTTATTTAATTTTAATTAAATTGTATAATAATAATAATGTTAAATATGTTGTAATAATAAATTAAAAAAAATGTAAAAATTAAATCATACATCATTTATTTCCTTTAATTTACTATCTTTTTTTTCTATAGTTTTTAAAGCAGCTTCTTTTTTACTTTCATACATTCGAGTACCTGCAGCTTCTTCTATCATTGATAAAATTTCTATAGGTTTCATATTTAAAACTTTTGTAATTCTTCCTTGCATGATCAAAAAATGTGGATTATTTACATTTAATTGAACAGAACAAAACATATCTTGGACCCGTTTATTTTGTACATTAGATCCATTGATCAGATATTTATTTTTACCACCAATCACAACTTGTCTTGTAACTATTATCTCTTCATGATGTTCATATCCCATAGGAGATGAATCTCTATCTCTATTATCAAATGTTATAGTAACACTTGCTTTTTTTATACCTGCTTGACCAGATTTATAAACTAAGTCTTGTAATGATGTTGCACGTACCTAAAAGAAAATATTTTTTTATTCTTAAATTATTTTTGTTATTCTGTTTTGATACAAATTTTATATTTAATGCTTAAGTAATATTAATAAGTATATTTGTCATATATTTTCATATAACTCATTTCATTCTATCAATGAAAATATAATTGTTTTAAAAAATAAAAATATTGGGATTTTTGCAATTGTAATATAATGTTAAAAATATATAAAAAATAATGTATTACCTGTCCAAGATTCGATATACCTAAAACAAAGCATATTGCATCAAGAATGTTTGATTTCCCACTACCATTAAATCCTGTGATTGCGTTAAATTCTTTATTGAAATCATTTATTTCGATTCTTTTTCCATATGATTTAAATCCTTCTAATACCATAGATTTTATATACATTATGAAATTAAGTAAATAGAATTGAAAATATTACTTTAATTACACTTAAATTGATAAACAAAACTGCAAATTCAAATCGTGAAGAATAACCGGTATGTTTATATATTTTATTTGGGCAGATATACAATGAAAATAATAATGATTTTATCTTTTTTTATATAAGTTCCAAAATTCATTAAAAAAATTTTATAAATCTTTTATATAATATTAAATTATTAATATTATTGTTTTTAATATTTTAAAATAATGTGTATAATAAAAATGAATGTGTATAATAAAAATATAAAATTGAAATATTACTAAAGAATTTCTAGTAAAATATGTTTTTGCGATCTAGTGATATTTTAGGATTTCTTTTCTAACATCTTATGTTATATATTAAACTAGTGTCTCAATTTATTTACGTTTCGGTTTCAAAATATTTTAAAATAAAGTTAAAAATAAAGTTATTTATTTTTTAAAACGCAATAATATAAAAGGTAAAAATTATACAAAAAAAATTATTTTTTTTAATATCAATGTAAAATATTTCGAAACTTCATTGAAATTAAATATAAAGCAAATATTTATATTGTATTAGATATAAGGTTATAACATAAATATAAATTTAATAAATCATAAAAATTATATTATAAAATATAATTATATTATAAAATATATTATGAAATAAAATAATTTATTTAGCCACTTAGTAATTGACTAATAATTTTTAATAAGTTACTATCATATATAATATATATTTTTTTTAAATTATTATGTTATTAGGATCATTATGAATATTCCTCCGATTCAACAACCAGGAGCAATTGGTGTAGGACAAATGACACAGTCTGTAAATGCTCAACTTCCTCAAAATCCACAACAAACGCAACAGACACAGGTTCAACAACAACAGCAACAACAACAGCAACAACAAACTCAAGAAAAACTTGATAATATTTCTAAAGTTAAATCGTTAATTGTATCATTAAGAGATTCATTGGCCATAGCTCTTAAAACTGCAGCACATACATTACATCAAAATAGTTTAGTAGATGTTGGATCTTTGAAAGGTGGTATTGATCAACCAGATCATAGATTCAATAAAAATATAGAAGAGTTTTATTCTATTTGTGATCAAATAGAATTACATTTAAAAACTTCTATAGAATGTACATCTCAAAATTCTAGTTCTCTAAGATATCTTCCAGTACCTGTCATGCCACAACGTACTGATACTGTTGGTACTCAAGAAGCTTTAACATACCCTCAATTTTTAATGACTGTAAGAGCTCAGGTTGCATATGCTCGTGAAGTTCATGATACTTTAGTTTCTGCTGCACAATCAATAGCATCAGGTGAATAAATTTCATTTTAACAAGAAACTTATGAAAAGAATTGTGACAAAATATATAATAATATTTAGTTATTAATTTATATATTATATTTTTAATTTTTATATACTTTATTTTGTACATAATGTAATAATATATTAAAATATTATGGTACTTTAATAAAAATCTAATATTTTTATCTTGTATATGTGATTTTTATATATTTTATTTCAAAATAATGTATATAATTATAAAAAATTTCTTATACATTAAAAATTAAAATATGTATATGAATTTAAGAAAATTATATTATTTTGAATATTGATTTTTATATTTATGATTCTATATTAATAATAACGTTATAAATAAAATATTAATGATTTATAATAAAAAAATATAATTATATATATATATATATATTATTCTTTTATGGATCAGATGTTTTAAAAAGAATGCAACAAATTAGTAATATGAATTATTAATTTTTATAATAGATGTAGATGTTTACAATTATAAATGATCTTTATGTAAAATAAAAAAAAATATATATATATAATTAAATTTGAATGCTTTGTTCTCATAGTAGTATTCAATTTTATAATAATTTTAAAATTAATTAAAATTTTCAATAAATATATAATTTTGAATACAAATATTAAAACATAATTTATACATTTATAATTTATATAATAATTTTAACTAGACTTAATTTATTAAAATTATTATAATCTAAATTATAAGTAATATTACAATAGTAATTATAATATTTAAATAATACTTCAATATAAGATATAGTTAAACATTTTGTCTTACAAAAAGGATTTCATTGTTGTTAACTCTTGATTATATCATAAAGAAAAAATAAAAAATCGATCTATGTAAACAAATGTTGATGAAAGTACAAAAATTTCAAAATACTTTATAAGAAATAGCGAATCAAGATACAGAATTGCTTATCAGCCGTATGTTCAGTAAGCATATAGAAATAGGAAGGACATACCGGTAAAAGAAAGGTGGGGGAGGGGAGAGGCGTGCAGGAAACGCTACTGTCAGTTGGATTGGTGTTTTGTCCCGGCGCGCCGAGTGATCATTTGAAAAGGAAGGACCACCTCTGTTCACCATATTTGGCAAACTTTCCCTAATATGGTAACGTCTACTTCTAAATATGGCAGCCGGGGACGCCCTCTCGTTGATTCTTGTACTACTCCGCGCAATCTTTTTGCCATAAAATTTGGAATATTCAAGTCACGCAAAAGATATTTATCGGTGAATCCAAAATCCCCAGGATAATTTTTATTTTTCTACGAAGAAATTTTTAAAGATCTTCTTCCAAGAAACTCTATTTCGATTGAGTGGACTACTTTTTTACCGCGTACGTGGAAGTTGGTGGGGGTAACAGCTGCGCAGAAACATACGGAGGCACCGTGTTAGCACGTAGGTCAAGTTACGATACTCTGCGCGCATTCAGTTCGCGGGGAGCGCTCGTGCAGTGCGCGTTGTTGTCCCGTGTTCCTCTAGATGGTTGATCACGTGGGAAACATTGCGCCGAGTTTTCGCGATTCCGTGGCGGAGAAGGGCCGAGGGAAAGGGAATAAATGTGTGCGAGTCCGTAATGGACAACCCTAGCGGCGGAAGAGATAGTCGGTACGCAAGTCTTGGATACAGCATGGGGATGATAGGCAGCGACGCTGGCTCGGAAATGTACGGCCGACCGTCCACCTCCCAACTTACAACTTCTCAAATAAGCCGCGGTGGCGCCACCATGATGGCCGCGGCAGCCGCTGCAGGCGCACCGAACGCCGGCGTGGGATCTGTACAAAGGGGTATCAAGAGGACCACTTCGGACGTTTGTTACGATGACAGCAATGCACGGCAAGCTCTTTCGCAACAACAAGGCATGTCAATGTCTACTGATTGTGTTCCTGATAATCTTGAGGAATCATTTACAAGTTTGGGTCAACCGAAAAAGTCACCTCCCTCAAATGGTAAAAAGACCAAAGGACGGGTCAAAATTAAAATGGAGTACATCGATAATAAACTACGAAGGTACACTACCTTCTCCAAGAGGAAAACTGGAATTATGAAGAAGGTTCGTATTCGGCTAACTTGTCAGCTTATTTTTTGTTAATATAAACACAGTGTATTGGATTCGTCGATAATCAATCAATTAAATTATCATTGAAATCAATTATCTCTAGTGTGATTATTAAATGTTGTATAGCCAATGTGATGTTTCAAGTGTATTCATATGAGATAAAGAAATACATAGAACAAGCTGCAAATGAAAAGTTAGCTTTCACATGTGACACATAAGAACAAAGAGAAACGTGTACTATCGATGTATGGTTGCGTGGATTGCGCAAATCAAACATATGCCGATGACTTTTGCGAGCGCGCGATTTATGAGTGACAATTGTGCTTTCGCTATCGTGCATTTGTATATCAATAATGTATTTGTGTATTTTGGATTAAAATACACTGAACGAAACAATCGCACGCTGGTTATATCTTTGATATTACAAAAATGAATTCGTGAGAAATTTTAATAATCATTATATGATTCCTTTTACGAATCAACTGTAATTAATTTTATATTAGTTATATTTATATAGTTATCATTTGATATTGTACGATATTATATTTAAAAGTTGTAATTACATGATAAAATTTTATGTTCGTTAGAAAATTATATAATTTTTCGTTCCTCTTTTGTATTAAAATTTCGTTTTCGAATCAATTTTATGAGTAATTATAATGAATTATTTATAATAGATTAACATTGTATTTTATATTTCAGTGAATGTTCTGAATGTTCTTTCATTATAAAACATCTTAATATTTATGTTCATATAAGTTTTAATTTTATTTTCATTATTAATGATTAGAATTTTTTCATTTTCGTTCATATTAACAAAAATATTGCCCAAGTATAAAATAATGTTTTTTATTTAAAAAGAAAAAAGAAAAAAAGAGTAATTTAATAAATATAATATCAAAAATAAGTTGAAATTTTTTTTTTCGTGATAGATTTTTTAATTTTAACGTCAATTTAATTACATTACATTTGTTTGTTTGATCAAAATGCCGGTGTTTCTAAATCCGTAGAAGAACCTAAGGCAAATTGTGCATCTTTCATACGAATATAGAAAACCAAAGATAGATTGTTCCCCTTTTCTAAAGACGGGACTCTATAATTAGCTATGTTTTGACACGAAACTGACATAACTGTTTTATAACTTCATGAGAGAAATTAAAATTTAAACGAAATTCAAAATAAACAATGGTATTATGTAACCAACAGTATAAATTTAAACGTTAAAATTTAAATTTATAAGTATTAAAAGTATTAAAAGAATTACATACTGCCAACAAAATTTTGATTTTTTTACTTTCAAAGGTGTAAAAATATATAATTTTGAGATAAAGAAGTAAAAATCTTCTTCAATTTTAAAAGTATTTATATAGCAAGCTCTTTCTTCATCTGTATAATATGTGTATATCTATAATAACATCTCATAAAGATAATAATTAAATTTTTTATAATTATTGATCGATTTTTTTATACTCAACAATCAATAATTAAAGATACATAATAATCGGAAAATGAATTGTATATAAATTTAATAATACAAATTTGCTTTTTAAATTGTAACTAGGATTTAGATATGATAAAAACTATATTGAAAATGAAAATAAAATATAATTCTAATTTCATTTTTTTTTTACTTATGATATTTATAGATAGAATAAATTTAAAAGATACGATTTTAATTACAAATTACAAAAAATGATTAGAAGATTATTCAGAATTTGCAAGTTATAAATACTATTTATTTTTATTTTACATAATATTTTGCAGAATACTTTCTTCAACTGTAAATAGCTGGCAATATTCTAATCTAAGTTAAATACAACGATTTCATAACTTTTCACTATGTTTATTCATCTTCGTACCGTAGTACTGTTCTCCCTCGAGCAGTAAGTTTCTTGTTAGCAAATTGAATTTTTACAATTTAGATTCAATTTAAATATATAGGTATATCGTCATGAGAATTTCAGTTTTTACTATTAAAAAAAAAAAAAAAAAAAAGAAATTCGATAAACCTTAACAATTATATTATTATGAAATATCTCTAAACATAAAGAATCACATCATATGTATTCAGATTTTTCATCGTATGTTCTTGTTTTCATTAATAATATAAAAATCATGGTATTAATGATTGCACAAACGATTATAATTTACATAAGTGCATTTTATATCAGTATATAATAAGTATTCTAGTGATATACATCGATTATTCAAATTCATACATTCAATGAAAAAGTAATAATATTTTTCATAAAAAGAATTGAATTTAATAAATGAATATAAACTGGCTTTCTACTTCGAATAGATGTCTTGACAATTAATCACAATATACTTATCTGTTCAAAACAATCTGTTCACGACTCGATATTTAAAGATTTTAAATGTTTAAAAATCTTTGGTGAATTAAAATTATGCACGATTTTTAAAATCGCTTTCAATCGAGTTAAATAAGCGAGATCAAAAAGCGTAAGAGAAAATGAGAATAAAGGGGGGAAAAAAGCTGAAATAAAATATCGTTGATACGATTGGAGAAAAATCCCGAGACATCCCTAATTAATCGTTATCTTTGATTGCAGGCGTACGAGCTGTCGACACTGACAGGTACACAAGTGATGCTCCTCGTGGCAAGCGAGACCGGTCATGTGTATACATTCGCGACACGAAAACTGCAGCCGATGATAACGAGCGAAGCCGGGAAAGCGTTGATCCAGACTTGCCTGAACAGCCCGGACCCGCCCGCCTCCGGTTCCTCCGGTGACCAGAGGATGTCCGCGACCGGGTTTGAGGAGACAGAATTGACCTACAACATAGCCGACGACGAGCAGAAAGTAAGGCAACTGGTGTATGGCTCGCCGCACGGTGGCTCGCTGCACGGCGGATACCCTGGTGGCGGGCCGACCGGAGGTCCTCCTGGCCATCCGCCACCCCCGCCGCCGCCACCGCCGCCGGGTTCGCAGCACGCGCCACCCTCGCACGCGCAGCACGCGCACCTGATTGCGCATGCACACGCGGGCTCGCCGAGCTCGCACCTGGTACCCTGTTCCAGTCCTGGGCCCATGTTAGCCGGTGGCCCCTATCAACAATCCTGTCCCTCGCCTCTGCCACCCCATCACGCCGCCTACCATCCTCACATGTCGCACTCGCATCCTCAACGGTAGTACTGTCCCCCTTGAACCTGCGCTCGCTCGTCCTTCGACCGTGCTCGCGTATCCGACTCATCCGTTGCATGCGTCGACACCAATCGTATATTCTTCCGATCGTTTTCACGATCGATCACTCTCGAGGAATATTGGAATATCGGAGAAGAAGATAAAGTAAGAGAAACGGCAGAGGAAAGCGTCGGAACGCGATGTTCGTGGATATAGGTGGTGAGGAGTCGAGAGGAGATGCTCGATAAGAGTCGGTGCCCGCGGAAAGCTGGAGAACTATCGCCGCCTGCCTCGTGACGGCGACGTAACTGCAATTATCCGCGTATCCTTATCGGGACCCTCGTTCACTGTCGACGATTGGCTCCGACGACTACGAACGTACTCCTCACGGCCGATACGCGGGCGACTCTTCGAAATAGGTAGATTTTGGATAAGGATACTTGTTGTGTACATTGAACGTGTTTTAAATATATACACGTTGAAGATTACTTTTATTCTTTCCCGTGATCAGACGGATCTTATGGTTTCGTAGGATAGAGTTTCACGCAGGGCTCCATAGGGGAACTTGATTGTTCTAGCAAGATTTCATTAGCAAGAAGCAGAAACCGTGGTGGAAAGAGTACAACAGCTATGGAGTACGGCTTTTCTTTCCACCATTTTCGTTTCAACTTCGTATGAATGAGTGCTAGGTTTCCGAAGCTTCTCTTCTGTTTCCTGGTTATTTTTCACACCGTCGAAGGGCTCCTCGAACAGACGCCTTGGCGTCGGTGCAATTCCGTCCATGGCGCGAATGCCGCCGCGTTCAGTTAGTTGTGTGGGAACGTGTTAAATTCTTTTTTTCTTTTTTTTCTCTTCTTCTTTGGTGGTGATCATTCCCAAGGCAAGTTTCCAAGAATTAGGCGCATTATCATTGCGAAGGATTTACGATAGTTTGATGCCTCGTTATCGGGAACGTGTCGTATGGTCGGCGTAAAAAAAATCGTGTGTCGCGTGCAAGCTGAATAACGAATCAGTGCGGCGGAGGAAGTTCCGGACGACATCCGACTTTCTTTTCCGGACGATGAATATCGAAATTCTCGATGAGGCGCGCATCACATCCGGTGTCAATGAAAGTACGGTTATATTTTCTTTTTGTACGTGCGTACGTAGGGAGGATAGTAGAATCTCGTACGAACCGCGCACGATACTCGCTACAATCCTAGGGCTCAACGTGCTGGACATTTCTTTTAATGCTTAATATGATTATAAATTAAAGATGGGAAACAAACCGTTCGATTATTACGCATCATTGAAAAATTTCATTTTTACACGATATAGTATATTTAATTTAATACCGATTGAAATTGTCAATTATTTTCTAACCGAGAAAATTGTTGTAAAATTTAACATATTTATATCGTATGGTCGTTTCATAAATCTTTTCTTCGTTCAAATAAATTATCGCGTCATTCTAATGGAATCGTCGATTTTCAACATACAAACTTGATACGTCGCTTATTATAAAGCCATTTGCATAATTTCCTGCCGTATCTGAATTAATTTATCGATATCGTTCTCGTCGACAAATCAACTTCACGGATACGTCGATACGTCGAAGGCTTATGAAACGACCGTGTGGAGAATGCTAACAGCGAGAAAATAGCTCGCATAATTGCGTGCCAGGTGCACTAAAAAGATTTAACCAAATCAGTCGACGAGGTAAAATCGAGGCTACTTATGGTAAACGTGCGCGCGCGTAAGCACACTCGGAGATCCTAGTACAGTTGTTAACGACAATCAGAACGATGTTTTGCCACGGCTGGCTCGTTGGGAAGAGTTTCAAGCAATTAACTCTTCTTTCGACTTGGTATCGCGAGTAGAAGGTTTCTACGGACACCTGTCATCCTCAGGATAGGGTCGAGCAGTACTTAACATAGCAGGTTTTTGGTACTTAATATGCTAAGAACGATTATTTCAATTATTATTTTCGTTATTCCACGATATTAATAAATGTGTTATGGATAGGCTCAGGGAGCGGTTTTTATTATTTTTTTTTTTTTTTTCTTAACGATAGAAAAATTCGACGGCAATGTAATCTTGGGAATTGATCGTGATCAAGCGACGCTCGTGGTTAGCCGAGGCGTGTGATGATGTTTTCAATGAAAACCGATTGGAGCGCAAGAAAACGTACGGTGCTCCGTTTCCAACGTATAAATCTAGTCCAGTCGACGCGTACTATAAATGTATACGAGATTTACGTCCACAATGTTCTATCATGGTGAACATTGACGAGAAGATGATCGATGGATATATATATTTTTTTTTCTCTCTCTCTCTTTTAACCGTTCGATCGTCAAAATGATCGAACATCCTAGCTTTTGATAATTGAAGGAACAATTAAAATTTATAATATTATATATTGTTTAAGAATTTAGTTTGTAATTAATAACGGATTAAGATATGTATAGCACGAATTTTGTTTTTCGTCATTTTTTAAAATTACCAGTGGAACTTCATTTATCTAAATATTATTTATTAGAAAGAAATTTTAATCAATTATCAGATTGATTGAATTTAATGGGAACTTTTATTATCTCTCGAACGAGAAATAATTTTTATCGTACTGAACTCCAGTTGTACGAATTATTTGTTCCTCGATGGATTCAGATAAATAATGTAGATGCTTTTAACGAAATTAATTTATTTTCCGTATTATTATCATTTTAATTACATAATCATCTATAAATTATATTAAAAGTTGATAGTTTCAATGTTGATAATTGCAAACTTTATATATATAAAAAAAAAAAAACTTGGAAAAGATGTTTTAAATACTATCCTATTTCTTATTTTATTTTATTGCTCGTGATATGAAAACGAGGATAATTAAAAAAAAATATATTAGGAAATTCAAAAAACTAGAAGAATTTAATGGCTAGATCTATACGTTAATCGAAGTCCAAAGACTTTTCTACGGTACGTACTCGTTCAAGTCGTACATCTTCGCGAAACGAACGAAACTCACAAGAAGACACGTATCTACAGGAATTTTTCGTTTATCGAAGAACGAGAAAAAGAGAGGCAGATTTTTTAATCGTGCATTTAGGATAATAACTAATGTGATGAATTACTCGAGGAGCCGTGTATTTTATATACATATATGTATATTCTGTCTTCGTATCTTTCCCGTTTTTTTCTTTACTTAAATCGTATTTATAATTAGTTTATTACGATGATATCTCTCTTAATTTATTTAAAGATCTGTAAATACGTTGTAAGTTCGATCTATCGTCGCCGAGCCAACAAGATTCAAATGGAACTGTGGCAAACCGTGTTCGAAAAATCAAAAAAAAAAAAATAAATAAATAAATAAATTTCGATCTTTCGTATTTACGAGTTATCTTCAAAATAATTAAAGAATAATTCCAGAAAATCAAAAATCGAAACGTATCACGAGCTATTTTATATTCGATACGAAAAGATTCGGATAAGCAGCAATTCTTGTCAGTTTCCCAGAAAAAAAGAAATCTAATCTTCGTTTAATGATACGATTTTTCTCTGATCTGCAATTACTACTATATCTAATAAAATCACGAAGTTGCGTAGATCTCACGATTGAAACCGAAGGGTGGCGTTTTCTTTACGAGCCCTCGAACCTTCCCCCCCACCCTCTCATCAATTTTCACAAAAAAACGATCATTCGAGAAAGCGATCCAATTAAACGTTTCACCTGGTTTCCTTCAGTTCCAAATCGCTCGTGTATACTTCTTTACATGTAATGTAACAAAACCTAACGTACCTAGTTCGTGGGATTGGCGAGGCCGGAATCAAGGAAATATCAAATTCGTCCGTGCGCATACACGCATTCCCTTTTTTCTTTTCTTCCCATCAATCAGATCCTTATCGAGGAGAGGCATCAATTTTTTTAAAATACTCATGTCGTTCAGGTCGAGGCGTTCCGCCTTTTCCTGGTGAACGAAAAAGAAAACAAATAAAAAAGAGAAAAAAAATAGAAAGGCCAACGAAGAAACGCGAGAAATCGTAGTACGTGGGTGCGAGTCCGAGCCAGTAGACCCGGCGGTGCACGCTTGGCATTATTGCGCATTGAATATACATATATATATATATATATATGTATATACATCGTATATATACATGCATATATATATATATATATATGTATATACATACTGTTGTGTGCATCGTACATTGTTCCGTAATGTGTTTGTACTGAAAGTGGCATGTGTAGTATTTGTTTGTTTGTTTGTTTTTTTTTTTCCTCTCTTTCGTAGATTAAGTAGCTAGTATTTAAAATACCTTTTTAATTTAAATTCCCAGGCGAATCCCACCTGCCCTCCCCCGTCTCCTTTCTCGTTTCTTCATCAAGTAGAGAGAAAACCTCGATTCTCGTCCATTTTCACACATTATGCATGCTTACGTGTGTATGTGTTGTGTGTTGTTTTCTCTTCTTTTTTTTCTGTTTTTTTTTTTTTTGGTATCGCTTGAAATATTTGAAGAAAAGAAAAGAGAAGTTATACATATAAATATATATTTATATATATAAATTTATATATATATAAGTATATATGTATATATAAAGAATAGATAGAAAAATAAATGGAAATGTTACGTGGATGAAAGATATAAAAACGAGATGAAATATACGAAAAATCACGCGAGAGTATTAATTAAGGGAGATTGAAGGGGGGAGGGGAAAGGAAAAAATTGATATGAAAAATATCCGATGGAAAGAAAAAAAAAAAAAAAAAGAAAAAGAATGTAATTTTATCCGTGGTCTCTCTCGTCGACGCACAAAGTACAAATAATATATAATATAATTAATTTTACGATTATGATATTATCCTGAATTACACACGGTAATCACGAATGTACGGGCTGGCGTGCCTTTTAGTTTTATGTATCACATATGTGTAAATAGTATACTGTAAAATACTGTGATAATATTTATATTACACGTACGTATTATATTGTTTCGATTAATGATAATTACGGTCCCAAGATGACAAAATGTTTCGTCGAACGATACAGTTAGCCGATGTACACGCATACACACGAATAACATACGAACGCCAACAATAATTGGGCACGGGGGGTGCCAGTTGTTCGCGAAAGACAGGTAGGTATAATAATAAAAAAAAGAAAAAAGAAAAAAAAAAAAGAAAACCACCTGTTTTTTGGCAGAAATATCAGATTTTTTTTCTCTTCGATTGATCAAATTCGTACCTTTTATATATTATATCCAATAATAGTATATATCACTATGTTGATAACGACGATGATGAAGAAATGTAATAAAATGAAAAAGAAAGGAATTTGTGCGATTGGGTAATAGTTTCGCATGAAACGCTAAACTAGTTGCGTTGAGATGATTAGAAAGAAACTGGCCTCCATCGAGGAAGGTATTAAAACAGTACGATCGAAGAACTTTTAACTCGGCCTCTCTTGCGGTTGATGATATTGTTATCGAATAGAGGAGAAAAATTTTAAAAATTCGTTTCTTCCTGCTAATTATGATATGTTGAATTTTGTTGTTGACATTATATTGGTGACATGATTTCTTACTTTTCGTCTGTGCGTGAGCGTACCTCTCGCGATTAGTATAAAATTAGCTAGATTTAACTGAATTGTTGTCTAATGTGGTTGAAAAAAAATTCTTCATTGTTTTGTAAATAATAACGTGGAAACGGCGATAGTATTGTTCGAAAATAGATAAAGAACTGTTACTTTTTAATTAAGATGATTTTTTTTCTCTCTCTAAAGAAATTAACGTGAATTACCATTACTGTAATTGATGAAAATGTTCACAAAACTTGGTGCAATGGTTGTTCGTTAATGCGATAGATAATTAAAAAAAAAACAAAAAGAATTATGTTAAGGATTAAAAAAAACCACGAGCTGCGTTCGATTATACGAGATTAAATAATAATTCCATTAACGCTGCGATCACTATTGTAAAAAAAAAAAAAAAATATTCCGATCTGCTTGAAAATAAGACTCCGATCAACAACATTCCATTTTGCCATTCATCCTTTCAGCATAAACTTACAAGGTAGGTTTGCATCTCGATATTCGCGGAATTCACTCACAAATTTAAAAGATTCTTTTTTTTCAAAAGCAACACCTCTTGAACTTTTCTATGCATCGTTTTAATTCTTTCAGACATAAATCAATCAAACGCGATTCTTATTCCGTGAAATTCAACTCCCTTGCAAAATGCAATTTCATCTTTGATTGACACGAATCTTCATTTCTTGTTCGAATGTTTACATACGAATAAAATTAAAATAAACATCCTTGAAACCGTATAGAATAAATCTGAAAGAGTTAAAAAAAAAAAACTACATTTCTCCAAGCTTAAAAGTACAAAGGTGAATAAAAAAAAAAATAATAAAGTAACAAATAAAAAGAAATCACAAGAAGAAATCACCCTAACTTAAGATAAGACACTATCCCCAAGATGATACACCACCCCATTGGTATACGAAAAAGGAGCCGCGACAAAGTTTCAAATCCGCCATTAATAAAAAATAAGGAAAAGAAAAGCGATTGAAATCTCCCTTCACGGTGGTATCATCGTACGTTTTGCGGCGGGGGTTCGTAGGCCACGATTTACGATCTAACGACTTAACGATTATGATGCATTTCGCTGAGAGGGCACCCTGGTGGAATCGCGGCCACTCGGAGGAAAACGGCGAAGAACAACGGTGACTGGGTGGCTGGCAGGGCGAAAGAGAGAAGGGCGGTAAACAGGTGGGGAGGAAATCGTAGGGAAGGGAAGAGAGAAAGAAGGCGGGGGAAGAGAGAGAGAGAGAGAAAGAGGGAGAAAAAGAAAGAGAAAGAGAGAAAGAGAGAAGGTATGGAAGGTGGAAGCAGAATACCATATACGGTCACCTTTGTCAAAGGCTGGTTGTCGCCATATACAGGCAATGTTCGCGATGGCAGATACTTATATAGAGTCCAACTTAAGAATCAGGAATGCCGGTTTTTGTCGCGCCTTCTATACACACCCGTGGTAATGGGGGGTACAAATACGACTCGGAAGTGATCGCCGACAGAACGGCTCGCTGCACGCGGACAAGGGGTCGCGAGACCAGCCCTCTCCTCCGTATGCTTTCGGAAATCCTTCGTGGAAACCAGCGTGGTGGCCGGCCTTCGGATTCGAGAGCTTGCGAGTTGATCAAAGATATGTAATGTAATGCCACCACACGAAGCTGAGCAAATAATTTCCGTGTTACCATGGGTGAAAGGTATAGTTTATCGAAGCGATCTTTCGAAGTTCTAGTTTCGACTTTTGCGTGGGTGTATATATATATTAGTTTTGGAGTTAATTAAAAGTTAATAACGCGCGTTGGCGTGATACGGTTCAAGTATTCGATCCGATGATTGGATTTAGGCTAATTTTGGAACTTGATCAAATCTAAAATTGTAAAGAGATTTTTTTCCAGAATATTTTTCACAATTTATTGAAACATCGTCGTATGTTTTGGAATCGCATTTCGTTAATTGCAAGTGGCGAAGGATATACCTTTCAGCACACGGATATATAATTGAAGTCTTTGGTGAATGACTGGTTCGAAAGTAGAGCAGTCTAATTAATTGACTTGGTTTCAACTATTTTTGGAATGTTGAACCCTTACAGTGCGCCGGAGATCCCTTTCCTTGCTCTTTATTCTTCCGAGGCTAAAGGACGTTTCATTTTTTCGATCGCACGTTTCTCGGAAACCTCTATTTCTTTCGTGTTCGGTTTTCTTTTATAAAACATCGGACGTGATCGAATTCCTCGATCAGTTACCGATTCGAAAGCGAAGTAATTTAATTGACAATCTCCAACTATTTTTGGAATTTTATGTATCTTTGAATTTAAACATCGCTATTATCCGATCGTTCAAATTGTTTGATACGCTCAAACAGAGAATGCGACGATTATATAAATACATAAATACATATACTTTTTTTACAAAAGAAATATCATATACCATGTAAGTTCACGATTACCTCCTCATCACCATTGACTCGCGATTAGCCAAAAAGAAATTCATCCGATCGACGAGTAAGTTCTGCGACGAAACCACCGATAAAAACTTCGATTCCTCTCATTATAATAGAACTCCGTTCGTCCGACTCTATCAGGAGTCGATCCACTTGTTCCGACGCGCGATCCATCAAAATCAATCAAAACGCAATCAGAACGGTTAAACAAAAACAAACGAATTCGTATTGCGAAACAAGTTTCCTCCGTACGAATGGCTGGCCAAATCTATCGTTTTCCCACCGTGCTCGAAAGACGAGCACTTCCTAATTCTGTGGCGCAACAAACGGCTTCTTACGTACGCTCGATTTGCTTTCTCTCGACCGGCGGTCGACACGTGTATACGACGCGCGTGTATATCCTGGCCAACGATTCGCTGATGCATGCACGTATATAAAACACGCCTAAGTTCGGTCCCCCGGCACAGGCGGGGTATGGAAGGACGCGGAAAAAAAGCTTATAGCCGGTGGTGGCGGTAGGCCAGGGGAGAGAAAGTCACCCGGGGAAACCGTAGTCCTGCGTAAATTTGTGAGAATCTGCCGTTGGAAGCGCGGTACGAGTTCAGACCGCGCGGATGGCCATATAAGGCGCGCGAACAAGCTCGCGCATCTCTCCCTGCTAGGTAGGTAGGTAGGTAAGTTGGTTCGTTGGTTGTTGTTTCGCTGCTTAGGCCGGTTGGTAGGCTACCGTTGATTGATTGGTTAGTTGCACGTTTGATTGGCTCGCCGATATTATTACCGAGGCGTTATCCTACGATTTACAGGCTACGAATCGGTAACCGGCGATGCTCAATACCATCTTCTCAGGCTTGTTTTCTGCTTGTCGCCGCGTCGCTCGTTAGGCATCGGGAATTGCATTCGGAATTGCGCCCGGAATTTACGATACGATCGTACGTTATTCCGATACGACACACTGTACGTATCGTTTTCGTTACGATACGTTGTAAAATTTTGTTTGATGAGTTGGGATTTGTTACAAACGAGAGATAAGGAGGAGGATGAGGAGGTTTCGATCATTTCTTTTCTTTTTCTTTTTTTTTTTTTTGACGTCGATTAATGTAGATCGAAAGAGTTTGTAAGAGGCTTGTAACGATGATTCATAAATTTCAGTAGCAGGGCGACACGTTTTCCTGAGAAATTTAATGTATGCGAACAAAATTAAAATATGATTCATACAGGCTTCCATCATTTTTTTTTTTTTCTTTTCGATTGAAGTAAAGTTACCACGTAGAGATTGCGTCCGGTGGGTAATTGGCGGATGATTCGAAACTTGGATCTTATTCGCTAGTTTCTGATATTATTGTAGACGTTACTATAAATAGACAAATACAATTAACAATTATTTTATATTACGCGTAAACAGAAGAAGTAGAAAATAATTTTCTCTTCGATCGAGCGGATACACTTTTCATATCGAAATTTCGTTTCACTGTTCCAGGAAGACGGCACTTCACCTAGGTCGGACGTGTGCGCGAATGAAAGCGACGGGGACACCAGTGATGGCGATTCTCCCGTGTCGAAGGATCTCTCGAAAAATCACTCGGGTAAGTTTATATTCCCATACCAAGAAAAAGAAAAGAATTCTCCTCATACCCGTCAAACTCTCC
The DNA here is from genome assembly GCF_029169275.1 of Apis cerana. NCBI lineage: Eukaryota > Metazoa > Arthropoda > Insecta > Hymenoptera > Apidae > Apis > Apis cerana. Next base: position 9,517,820 of record NC_083862.1, on the reverse strand, counting down.
TCGTCAAATAGATTTTCAGAAGGAGGTTAAAGACAGTTTGCACGAAACACGATACTACTACCATGATAAATCGTGGTTAAAATAAAAAGAACGATCGAGTATCCTTAAAATCGCGCTTCCAATTAATACTCGCCGATGATTCCCAATGCCGTCACGGTTTCCTCCCTTTCAAAACTGGTCGTGCTAGGACAATTTCACCTGTCCGTCCGCGACGATCCTCGTCCCGTATCCGATCGCTATGCGAAAGACAATCGTACAGCTGCGCATACGTGGCCGAGTAATTAACGAATTTCCCCGTGGGCGTAGCAAAGGAGTCGCGATCGTACGGACTAAGTAGCAACCGGTAAAAGCCGTGGCGTGGAAAATCGTTAGAGAGACCGTAGAGGCAGTTTCGAGGCAGAGGTAAACGCGCAATCCAATCAGTCAGGTAGGTCGGCATAACAGAGAAGGGGATATATATATATATATATATATACATACATATATAGATAGAGAAAGAGAGCGAGTAGGAGAAGTAGCGTGTGTATGGGCGGAGGAGAGGAGAGAACGGTCGAAGAGAACGAGAGAATGGTATCAGAGAGGTAAAACGTGTGGTATATATGATGCGCGTACGAGCGCGTGCGAGCGAGCGAGAGCGCGGGGGAGGAGGGAGGGGGGATGAGGGAAGGGAAAGAGAGGGAGAAGATAAAGGAAAGAGGACACTTAAAATGCGAAAAGTGTGCGAGCGATGACGAGGTTATCCGTGTAGGGGAGTACATAAGGAGTTGTACGGGCCGCGATGACCAAACTAAGACAACGACGCGCTGCCTAACTGGGAAGTAAGATCCGGTCGAAAGCCGCGCTTCGATGCAGGTGTACACATAAATATCGATGCTAATATATGGAGTGGATGCCATCCGACTTACCGATCGCCAGCATGACGTATGTTTTTTTTTTTTTCCTTCTTTTTCTTTTCGCCTTCCCATTGTTCCCCGCTGCATTCCCCCCCGCCCGGAATTTTGATAACCCGCCGCCACGCGTTGATATCTCCGCCTCGCCGACCGATCTTTTACCCCCTCGATGATCGAGTTTCGATCGATTCCTCTTGAGAGTTCTTTGTCTTTTTTTTTTCTTTTTTGCTTCTCCTCTGTTGGCAGCTTCGAAAGAAATTTTTCTTCCACTGGCCGATCTCTTTTTGCTTCTCCCTTTCGACAGAAGAATCGTTTGGTTAATTGGGGAGGAAAAGAATTTTAAGGGATTCGTAAAAGATACTTACCTTCGGGTTTGGAAAAGTTTTCTCTATTATTTCTATCTTCGTTTTATATTGAATGTTGGCTTATTCCGTCTTTCGTGTCGTGTCGATCGCGTAAATGTATATTTTTAGCGATGGTTTCCACCTACGGATCGATTTAAGTAGTGAAAGAAACCCAAAAAGCAGACGGCCATGTCCGATGAATCCGACGCACCATCTAACTTCAATTTCCTTTTATTTTAAAGGAAATGTATATACATATATATATATATATATATATATATATATATATACATATATATATATATATATATATGGATATACAGTCTCAATATTAATGACATGATTCTTTTCGTAACCATTTGAACGTTTCAATAGTACAAATATAAAAATCATGCATAACAAATCTAGAAAAAATCGATAATCCAAGGAAAACAATCTGATGATTCTGTGTAGGTATAATGTACCAGATGCCACAGACAGTGATTTACTCGCCAAGTCCAGGGGTTCTACTCGGTATCGGTCAAAATGGCCAGCCAGTGCAAATATCTCAAGAAGGAGGTGAGAAACCATGATCATCCCTTGGAATCGCACTCTCTTTCTCTCTCTCTCTTTCTCCCAAAAAAAAATAACAATAATAATAATAAAACACACATCTCCAAGCCATCCTTACGATAGCCGAACGAAAACGAAATCCAGGTGGAAAAAAGCGACAAAACCGATCCCGTTCTCGAGGGTGGTTGCGCTCTAGACGAGACGTTCCCCGAAAAGACCTGTCCTCTTTTCCTGTTTCCGAGGTTTTCTGGCATTGTTTCACAGGCACGGTAGCCCCGGTTAACACGACGCAGAGTAATCAACAGCCGTTCATCACGATACCGTTGAACGTCGCGATGAGCGCCGCCGGATTGTCGCTTCCGGTCACTTCCAGGATGAATCTATCGCCGTCGCCTCGATCGCCGACGACCACGGCAACGGCAACGTCGTCCAACTGCGAGCTGCCATCGGATCTGAGCAAAGATCGTGAGTGATATATCGTGGATCGAGCCTCGATTAAGAAAAACCCTCCTCGATACCTGTCGCTCGCCGACGCAACTAAAAGATTTGACCCGACGAGATTGGACGGGCCATCTTTTTTCCAATCCATCGTTTCGCTTCAACCGAACGAGGACGTGTATTGTGTGACGAGAGAACTCGAAAATCTTGAATCCTCGTACTGTCGAGAGTACGTGCACGTTTCGGTTCTCGATCCGGATCGATCGATCCGACGATCGAGGCCGCGGTCAGAGATGCGTTCGTGTTCACGCAAGGAGATCGCACGATGCTCGACGAATGTTCGACCTGCATGTGATTGGTATACGGTGGTTGGCATATCTTGCAATTGTGGCTGCCAAATTCGATGCTCAACAAAGGATGGCAAAGGATGGCCATCGAACTTTTCATACGAACGTTGTTGCGTTTGAATTAAAAACTTGAAGCGAGGGTTTATATACGATATTTGATATTGCTTAGAATTTCTTTCTGGGTGTGAACCGTGTCCAACGGGAATTTTATTAACACTGTAGCTTATTTCTTCGTGGATCATTGCGTGTCATTTGACCCCCTCGAGGAAATTATTTATAATGTTGGCGAAAAATTTCTATTGGACGCGATTGTTATGCATTCTGTGGATATAATTACACGAGTTAATGTTCTTTTTTTTTTTTTTTTTTTAGTAAGATAATAAATAATTTAATCTTTGATCAGAGGCATGAATTAATTTGTTGTTATTTTAAAGAAAATAAAAATTTTATTTACGGTAACATCGTGATAATATCGTGGTATTGTTCAACTTTGTGTGTGAAAATGCAAATATTTAAATTTAAAAAATAGAAATCTAAAAGCGTTGATTTATATTAAATATTGATAAATATTGATAAAACGTTAATTAAAGAAGTTTCGCTATCAGTTTAGAAATTTATTGATACAAAATAAATCTTAAAATTGCCTTTTCTATAATACTTTTTGTATTTTCAGTAAAAAAAAGACTCTTGTATAAAATTATATACAAAAACTAAAACTTTTATATCATTTATCTTCTTTACATGCACACAACATTCATCGTAACGTTCATTGTTTCAACGCTTTTGCGATCATGGTTTGAAATGAACATTTTCTGCGATATTACCGATATTTTTATTGCTAATATTTGTTTATTATCGTACGATTTTGTTAAAAAATCTCGAATTTTATCGACATCCTCTTTTGCACTCGCGATAACCGACGGCAATGCGTTTCGACGCGAAGAAGCTCGCCGCCATCATCTCGAGATCTTTGATGATGTTAAAAGGTATTATAACGAAAATTAAAAATCTTATCAATCTTGATTTTCTTCTAGAGAAATAGAAGAATATAATATTCTCTATAATATTTACATGAATATTATCTGTAGATAATCGTATCTAATAAGATGATAGAATTATGATCGTATTCGTGATTATAATCATAAAATATATCACGATATAATCATAAAATTGGTAATTTTTATTACGAGCTTCTTAATTTTTAAAAATTATCAATTGTATATCGGAAAATCATATAAAAATACTGTTATTAAAATATAAAATCGAGTGCAAAGGTGGAAATTTTGTGGGTTTTTTCCTACGTACGATTTTATACCTATGATGTAAATTAATTCGAGATAGGTTGTGGTATGAAATAATAATCAATGCGAATTGGTATATATATTTTTCATTAATGCTGGGCTTCGTTTGGCCGGCATTTAATCGATACTGGTGCAATACTAGTCGAACGTTCTGTCCGATAATTGTTCCACGAAATAATGTTTGTACTTTCCTCGTAGAATTCACCCTTTTTCGAGATATTCAATGTTTCGTTAATTGTTATATAAGAAGGTTCGTCAAAGGGATCGATATTTTTTCAACGTTAAAAACGTACACATAAAATGTAGAGTCGTTTAGAGATTGGCGAATGTATTTGAACGCACAATTGTTAAATTGAACGATAGTAATATGAAAATGAATTAAAGCAACGATGAAAGATCGAAAAATTTTTGCGGTGATATATTTTATATACGCGCGTCAACGATCCGAATTTTATATTCTTCGAAATGTATTGAATAATTCGATACATGATATCGTTTTGAATTCCAGTTTCTATCAGAGACAAAATCTCACCATCACAAGCAAAAAAACAACTTTGAATAAAAGAGACAATTGACATTAAGAAATTCTTTTCGATAACATAATAAATATTGATTACGAAAAAAAATATTTTCTATTTTTAAAAAAAAAAAGAATTGAAAAAATGACTTGAAAATGACTTATATATAAAAATAAGCATATCGTTACTTTATTCAGAAACTGGAATTCTAAAACTTGTAGAATGATATATAATGATGGATCGTTATGAAACGGTTATGGAATTGTTCGATGTGGTACCATTCGATTGCGACAATTTGTTCATCCTAATGTTTATCCTAAAAAACGAAAGTTCAAATTGTTCGATAATTGTTTTTAAAATATGAAAGAATAGAAAAAGGTAAGGTATCGAAGATCGATGATTCGTGGGACGACGATGACTTCTCAATCGTACAGGGTGCTTTTAAAATATAATCTATAAGCTGGCGTTATCGTTTTTTTGGACTCTATAGGGGAGAGAAACTATTAGATATATTTTTTAACACGGAAGTGCGATTAACTAATTGGTTTATTCCGATTGCACGTTAAATTTGACCGAAAACGTTTTATTTATTAGCTTTTATTTGAGTAATAAGAAATAATAATTTGTATTCGTGGTGATACTGCAAATTACATTGAAATTTCTTGAATTCTTTGTAAATTAGTTATACATACAATGACATAGACATGGTAATAATAATAGGTATACACACATATTTCGAAATCGATATAATCGGATAATTAACCAAATTGTTCAATTGGTCAGTGATAATGTTGGCAATCGTAATTGTTTGTTTATACGATTATGATGATTAATAATTAACCGTAAAATAGTAATAAGCACGCATTATTGTCAGCCAAGTTGATTTAACAGTATTTTTAATCACAATCTCTATTTTACACGATATGGAAATAAATTATCAGCTTGTGATAGATAAATCGGGAAGAATTTGTATTTTTTTACAATATACCTACGAATACGATTTTTTAGTGCGGACAGTACTATCGTGAGAAACGTGAGAAACATCATCAACATTGCCATAGGAATTTTTTTCTTCTCTTTTATTAAACAATATGTATGCAATAGTTTGTATATTTCTTTTCAAAGATTTATTTTTATGTGTTGATAAATTTTACTTATATTTTTTTTTTTTTTGGATAAAAATAAAATAAAATAAAGTACCTGTTTCTTGAAGAATATTTGAAAAAAGAAAAAATAATTCATATGAAAACAAATTAAACAAAATGCACTTTTTTAAAATATATCGAGTTTCTTACGTACACTATTTGATAGTGCCTTCCTGTATAATTCAAGAATGTAGAAAAAATTCAAGGAACCTTAGTATTAGACTTATAAATACTATCTACTCGTCAAAATGAATTTTTCGAAGTTAATATATTTACGAATTTCTTTAATTTTTTTTTATTAGCGCTGGTTCCTATAGTGCTAGTCAAAAAATTGTACCTAGTCAGTGAAATATGCAATGAAACAAGCATTTAATTTCTATATCGTAACATTGCTCAAAACATTAGTAAATTGAAATTTGAAATAAACATTAAAATTAAATAATAAAATAATGCAAATTTAAAGAATTTAAAAGTTTAGGAATTTTATTAAAAATAATTTTATATCATAAATAAAATATTTTTATATTTTTTAATTGTTTGAATTTACTTTAAAAATTGTTTTGAGCAATGAACATATTGTATGGACTATTGTATGTAAGAAACTTACATACAACATGGACGATAGTACGATCCGAGGAATGATGTGAAAAATTCTTATGTCAAAATCCATACATATTTTATTCAAAAACAAATATTTATATCATGCATTTAAAATAAATTTTTTGGAAATATTATATATTTTATCTTGTATTTTTCTAAATTTTTTAACATTGACCTAGTCAAACAAATTGTATAACAAATAGTCAAACATTTCTTTTCTTATAGATCATTAAAATAATTTTAAAAGTAGTGTAAGTTTCATTTCGTTTTATTTTATACCTTTCTTGATCAAAAAATTTATATATTTGTTATATATTATAAATTTATTAATAAAAAAATATAAAATTTTCTGATCATTTAAAAAAAGTTTGATTTTATTATAAATAAATATCATGTCAAATTTATTAGTTAGTATTTATTATATATATATTAACAAAATAATAGATGTAGTTTAATCGATGAAAGATTGATTTTGTCATTTTGTGACAATCAAGCAAACATTCTTTTTCATCTTTGTTCATATTTTTTTTTATATTTAAAAATGATTCATATATCATTTCAAAATGGAAATGATAGAAATTACAACCTTCATGCTTCCACGTGCAATAATTGCATCAATAACTTTCATAAACAATTTTCTTCTATAATAAGAAATATTTATGCTAAAATATCGAAAATTAAAGAGATTCTTTGAAGACATAAATATATAATATAAAAGATATATATTGATTTATTTAATTGCGAATGATATTGAATTTAACATTAAGAAAATTGAAATAAAGAAGAAAGAAAAAGTAAGACTAAATAAAAATCAACAAACAATAAATTTTGCATTCATGTGCAAACAATAGCACAAATTTGTACTTTTTATCTCACCATATAATATTATATATTTTAAGATAACTATAATTCATAATTATTTCTTAAAATTGAAGTAATTTTATAAGTATGATATTATTTTATCAAGTATGAAAATAATATTTATTAAAATATAATGAATTAAATTGTTAAAACAAAAAAAATAAAATAATAATGAAATAAAATAATCTGCATGTTATGATTCAAATATGTATACATAATTATAGTGAAACTTTATCGAAATGCCAAAGAAAATAAACTAATATATGAAAAAAAGAATATGAGAAATGTGTTTTAAAAATTATCTGATTCGCTTTCTAAATTTCGTTTTTCTATATTATCTATGTTTAACGAATATTTTTCACATTGTTTAATGTTTATAATTTCTTTATATTCAATGAAATTATATGACATTATAAGAATTGTTGGATATTATTGGAAATTTCAAATAAAAATCGAAATATTTTCAAATAACATTGAAATAAATTTTAATATCTTTTTTAATTATTTTTCTATTATAATATTGTACAAAATAAAAAGAATGTTTATAATAAATGAATATATATAAACATATTATTGTTTTTCTACTAACTTTATATAATGTATCAATTATATGATATTGTTTAAAATTATTACAAGGTATGTGTTGCATATAAAGAAATAAAAGATATAATTATTCAAATTATAATTCTTGTATATATAATAAATTTTATATATTAATTATATAAATAAAAAATTTTTATTCTTTATTTTTTTTTGTTTTTATTTTTTTTTTTAAATTAATTATTTCTTAAATAATTGATACAAATTTATTAAGTACAGTTACTTAATTTTATCATAAAATGATTATTTATCTATTACTAATATTAATCAAAATATAAATTGATATAAAAAATAAAATATAAAAAAATTATAATATTATTTTTTTCAATTATTAATTATTAATTCAAAATATAAGTTCAAATTTATCATATTATTCAATATGTCTTATTATGTAGCATAGCTATAATTGGAACATATTAAGATAAGTATATTTTTTGTCAATAAAAAATGCAATTTATCTGTATTTACCTTATAAGCAAATTTTTTCAAAAAATCTTCAAGGATGTTGATTTAATAATAAATTTTTTTTTGCAACTTTATCAAATAAAACTTTGAAAGATTTTAGGACATTCTTAAATAATGTTTGAAATATAAAAATTATATAAGTTATATAAGTATTATTCATAATAGTTAAAAATTTAAAAATTTGTATCTGAAAATCAAATCGATATTTCAATTCGATATAAAAATATATAAAGCATTTTTTTTAATAATGTTGGTAGCAAGTAAGTAAGATGTAATGTACCGTCATGGCGACGTTACCGCCACGGAAAAATCCAACTCCAACGAAAATTTTAAAACAACATTTAACACCATTACAAACACTCTTACAATTGGGTTTTCCAAAACATCGAGCGTAAGTATTATGCAACAATTATAAAAGATTGTCAATATCTTTTTATTATTATATAAACAATTATAAACGATTATGATGCATTCAGTGTAAACAAACAGCTGTCAAATATTAAGTATCACTATTGTTTTCTTTCTATATTTGTTCTACTGTGATTGTTTATATTTATTATTGTAATTTATATATTATATATTTTTTTACCATTATTTTTTTAATAAATAAAAAAAATATAATTTTATAAAAATCTTCTATAATTATTATACAAGATATAATTAGAAATATTTTACTGATTATATAAATCATAACAATTCAAATAGATATTGTATTTTATAGAGAGAAAGCATTAGCTGCTACAGGACATCGAGGTGTTCAACTTGCATCTGATTGGCTAGTAGCTCATGTTAGAGATCCAACTTTGGATACTTATACTCATAGACAATATATTTTATATGCTTGTCCTACGGGTGAATTAGCTGAACAGCTAATGAGATTTTGGTCTGAAAGTAAAGAACTTATAAGAAATGGAGCTCATAATTACATGCCACATATTACACTTGTGTCATTTTTTAGAGTATGAAAGTAAATTAATAATATGATGTAAATAAAAATCACAAAATAATAAAAATATATTATTTATAGGCACCAGATGAATCTACTGAAGAGTTGGTAAATATTCTTGAAAATGTAATTAATCAAAATGAGTTATCAGATAATATTGAATTAGAAACATATATTTCTCCTAATTTTATGGGTTTATTTGTTAAAAAAGCAAATGTAGAATGGCTGAAAAATGTTGCTATTCATTATGTAAACAAACTTTCAAGTTTGGGGATTTCTGCAGAACCTCAAGTAAAATCTTTACATTTGACATTAGCTTATCAGTTCCCTAGCAATTTATATCAACAATTGCGTTTAATGGTAGAAAAATTAATACTTACTTGTCCAACTAATTGGGAACTAAGATTATATTCTAGAGATCCTAGATTACAAAATATACATGTACATAAAGTAACACATGCTCATATGCCTAGAGAACATGATGAATTAGAATTAAGAGTAGGAGATTACATTTACATTCCAGAAGGGGCATGTAGTGCATCTACAGATGGTTGGGTCGAAGGTATCTCTTGGTTAACTGGTATTTCAGGCCATTTACCTTTAAATCATACAAAACGTACAGCTGAATCAGATTCATGGACTTTACACACTACTATACAAATTACTGACAATAAAAGTGAAATTTTAGAAAAAGAAGAAATACCTCTAACTCGTAAGCTACCAGAATTATTATCAAGTGATTCTGTAGACAGTCCTGATGGAGTAGCAACAACTAATGAACCAGTAAATTATATTAATTATTTATTATTTATTCATATATAAAAATTCCAATTTTAATCTTTTATCTACATATGTAGATAGAGGCTTCTGAAGCACCTCCAAGTTTCTCAAGACAAATTTTTATATGCCGCCATGGAGAAAGAGTAGATTTTACATTTGGAGCATGGATTCGTTACTGTTTTGAACCAAATGGATCTTATGTTCGTAGAGATTTAAATATGCCAAAAGAAATACCATCAAGAAATATACAGGATTTTCGAAATGATAGCCCTTTGACAACTGTAGGTGAAATGCAAGCAAGTTTAGTAGGAGAAGCTATGAAATCATCTAGTATTAAAATTGATGTGGTTTTCACATCTCCATCATTAAGATGTATACAAACATTGGCTCATATCTTAAAAGGATTAGACTTGAATATTCCAATGAAAATAGAACCAGGTCTTATAGAATGGTTAGCATGGTATCCAAATGGTGTTCCAGTTTGGATGACATCTGAAGAATTAACAAAAGCAGGTTTTAACATAGATAAAAGTTATGATCCAATTATTAAAGCAAAAGAACTTCCATTAAAGGAAAATGCAGCTCAGTATTATGAACGAAGTTATGAATTAATCAAACGAATTATTGAAAATACAGTAGGAAATATTTTAATAGTAGCTCATGCTGCTTCTTTGGCAGCTTGTACTAGGCAATTAACAGGTGGAAGAGTTCCACCAGCTTCTGAAGTTACAAGATTAGCACAGAGAGTACCATATTTAGCATGTCTAACAGCACGTGAAGAATTGGATGGTTGGCAACTTCATCCACCTCCATTTCCACCTATAACCCATACCAGTAATACTAGATTTGATTGGAAAGTATTATTATAAAAAATAATTAATATTTTAAAGTTTTTTTCTCTTTTTATCCTTTATTATACAAAAGCTGCTTAAACATAAAAGACTGTAAAGATACAATGAATTTTTTTGTAACATTTAATTTATACAAAGTAGATTAAAAAGAGAGAAAACGTATTAAAAAATTATATATTCTGGGTTGGGTTATTTATAATATAATAAAATATGCCAGTTAACTATTCAATAATTACAAAAATTAATACTTATAGGGCAATAAATACGGGTATTGACATTTAATTCTACCTTCTTTATAAAGAATTTAGAATATGTGTCTCAAAAAAAAAATTTGAATTGATATTTTAAAAAAAGATATATATATTCTTTTATAGATTTCGTATTGAATGTTTAGGAAGTTTTTAGTAATATGACATATAGTATTTATAACATTTGATAGAAAAATATTAATAATACATTCAAAGTCTTAGAGAATATATTTAAAAAATCATGACATTAAGAAATTTGATATATTATAATTTTTTTTATCTTTAATTTTTTATCTTAATTAAAAATTTTAAAAATTATTAATCTATTATTTATTCAAGTTTTTAAATTTATTTTGCATATATTATGTATACATTATGTATACATAAATAATGAAAAAATATGAAATCAAATCTGTTTTTTATAAAATATATGAATGCACATATAATTTAGATTTAAAATATATTATTTTTATGTTTAATAATTTAGTTACAAAAAATCTATTTAAGTGAAAAAATTACGAAAATCAGTAAATAACAAAATTTTTTCATACATTGTATAAACCTATGAAATAATAGTTGGCATGAATAATGTGTGGAGATATAGAAGTACAAAATCAATGTAGGAAAATGTTATTTACCAAAGAAATATATAAAATGTTATTTCATTACAAATATCAGTTATGTCATGAAAGAATCTACTATTTTATTTACTATAGAAAAAAATTTATTAAAGTATAATATATAGTATACCTCATAATGTTTAAAAAATTTTTTTATATAAAACAAAATTTAGTAAAAAATATAAATGTAAAATATTATAAAATATTTATAATATAACAAACTTTTCTATAACAGTATTAATAATTATACATGTCCACTTTCCTTTAGTTTTGCAATTAATGTATCAACATCTGGTACAATAGTTCCAGCTTGTCTAACTGGTGGTTCTTCAACTGATAAAATTTCAATTCTTGCTGTAGTATCTACACCAAGATCTTTTGCTGTTACTTTTTTAATTGGTTTTTTCTTAGCTTTCATAATATTTGGCAATGTAGCATATCGTGGTTCATTAAGTCGTAAATCAGCACTTAAAACTGTTGGCATTTTTATTTTAACAATCTCTAAACCTCCATCAACTTCACGTGTAACAGTTAAGTCATCATTATTTTTTTCAATCTATCACAAAAAAATATAGAATATATATTGTAATAAATAGTTTTTAATATTACTTAAAATATATTTTTAAATAATAAATTATTTGATATTGTAACTTACTTTACTACAAAATGTTCCAGTTGGCCAATCTAAAATACCTCCAATCATTTGTGCAGTTTGATTACTATCATCATCTATAGCTTGTTTTCCAACAATGATTAAATCTGCTTTCTCTTCTTGAGCTAATTTGGCCAAAAGTTTAGAAACATGAATAGGTTGTAAAGTTTCATATTCAGATCCGGATATTTCTACATGAATTCCTTTATCAGCACCCATTGCAAGGGCAGTTCTTATCACATCTTGACATTGTGGAGGTCCACATGAAACTGCAATTATTTCTTGTACTAATTTCTTTTCTTTCATTCGTATAGCTTCTTCAATTGCAATTTCATCAAAAGGATTCATTGCATGTTTTACTCCATCTGTTATAACACCTGTTTTATCTGATTTAACACGAATCTAAAATATAAAGTAAAGTAAAAGTATAATATTACAAAATGTAAATGAAAAACATTATTTCACTTTAGAATATATTTATTTTTTATCATGATAATTAATATATTATATAATAATTAGATTTTTGTTTTAAATTATTATGATTAAAATTATATTTTTTAATATATATTATTATTAAATTTTATATTATATTTATATTATTAATTACCTTAACTGCATAATCGATAACTCTTTTTACACCTACAAGTGCTCGTGCCATTATTAATTAACAAACAGATCGATAAATTATACGAAACAAAAGTGTATAATTATCTTTTCATAATATCTGTTGAAATATTTACAGAACTGTACAATCTTTTTTATATATAGTCGAACTACTATTTGATTGGTCTGTTTGATATTTTGATTATTTAGTAAATCTAAATAGTCTAAAGTCCATTTATACTTTGATATGTGTTAATTTTATGGACACATTTTCATGCACTTCGCTGATTTTATGGACATATTTTCATACAGTTCATGTTGATATATATAACTAAATATCATAGTTGTTTCAAACAAAACTCTAATCACAGTAAAATAATTCTAAAATTATTTAAAAGATAAAAGAATAAAAATAATTTATTAAATCGTAATGATGTAAAACTTGTAATAAATATTTTTTACTTTTATGATATAATTTCTTTCGTTCCATATTTATCATAATTTATTTATAAAATAAATAAAACAATAAAATTTATAATTATATTTTCATATTAGTAAAGACATATTTTTATTTTAATTGGATTTACAAATAATTATAACAATATTTTTCATGTTATTCTTTTATTTTAGTATATTATAAATTAAGGCCATTTTCAATCTTGCGACATGAAATTGAAACACATATAATATGTAAAGAATAAAGAAATGAATCATATATTTTTATAGAAATTATTGTTATTTGAATTTTAATTACTTGTTTGTTGAAAAAAAATATAAATAGAAATTATTATATATTTTTTACAATCTTATCAATTTAAATTTAATTTTGAAATGATAATTCTAATATTAATTATTCTAAAAATTATATTGTAATATTATTTATTTAAAAAAAATTAAAATATATTTTTCAAAATATTTCAAATTATTATACGAATGAAATATTAATTACATATTAATTGTTATATATATTTATTTATTATTACAATTCTCTACAAAAATATAATTTAAGACATTAATTAAGAAATAATTAAGAAAACGCCTAATATATTTCAGTTTCTTTAGAATAATATGTAAATTATATAGAATAAAGAAATTATTGTTAAAAAATTTGAATATTCATATATGATTTAATACATTAAAAAGCTATAAAATAAATTTTAAATTATGAATTGTTTTTAATTTAAATATAATTATTATTATTATTTATGATAAATCAAAAAAAAAAAATAAATTTTCATAATTTTTTACTTTTACAAAATATAAAATTAATATTATTAAATACACTATTTTTATAATCGAAAAAATTTTTATTAAAAACATATTTCAAAAAATGAATCTTTTTAAATATATAAAAATATTTATATATAATTAATATTCTAATAAAATTAGAATAAAAGAGATTTTAAACAATCATTTTGGAACCAATCAGAATGAATATGAAATCAAGTTTGCGCCACACATGGCGTCCAAGAACCGACGCCATCTAACGTCTGGCATTCCTGTTTTTTTCGTGCGGGTAAAATCACGGCTTTCTATAGCGCGTAAGTCTTTATCGTTTTGTTTTGTAGAATTCGGTAAGTTAAGTAGATATCTTTGATAAATCTACTATGCTATGCGTATACCGAATGAAATGTTAGCTGAGAAAAAGCATTCACGCGGCAAAGAAAGTGTGTGGGAAAATGAGTTAACCGTGTGTTAACGCGCAGTGGTCAACTATCCGTGCAAGTTTAGCAAAGGAATATATATCCATATTCAAGACGTAATAACGTCAAGGTAATTATATGTTAATCCTTATAATTGGAAATATTATGTTATTTATCTAAATATTTGTAAAATTTAATTCTAACGAAAATTTCCTTCGTGTTTATGTTTACTCCTCTAATTACCCCCTCCCTCTTTAGCCACCTTCTATTCCTCAATTCCTGCTGAGATTCTCCCTCGTTTTCTTTATATTTTATATATATTTTCTTTACAATATTTTCTTTTTATAATTTTGTTTTTTATATTGTCATATAGATTTGCTTAATTTTATCTATCTATTATTGCATTGCTTTCAATAACCAAACTATGAAAAGGAAAGCATTGTTTGTATTATTAAAATATGAGCATTATTTTAAGTTATTTTAAATTATGCTTGATATTCTTTAATATTTTGATGAATAATATTAGCATATTATCAAAAAGAACATTATAAAGCAATAGTTTTTCAAAAGTTACTTGCATTTATATGTTTATTTATATCTTAATATATTTATATTTTAAATATATATTTATATATAGTCGATTTTATTAAATTGATATTGATTTTTTATAAGTATTTAGAAAAATATATTTAATCAGTGAAAAATGAGTGCGTCGGCCTTAAAATCAACAATACCTGGAGTAGGTACTTCCCCATCTTCTACAAGTCATTCTATTCTTCCAATGAATACAATGGCACAAAAAGTTGTATCAGGATCAGAGCCAGCATCTATGAAGCCTTTACCAGGAACTGGATTAAGCTATGTTACATTACAACCACCTAATCATCCATCAAGCCAACCTTTAAGCTTAGTGCAAGATCATAGACCTTCTGTATATCAAACACCACCTTATGTAAGCAGTAATTCTGAAAAGGAAGACTTGGATAAATTAATCCCTAATGGAGTAGAGATTATAAAAACTGAAACAGAACAAAATATATCTGTTTCCGTAAAGCAAAATGAATCTAACAGAAATAATAATTTAAGTCCAGATAATCCTACACAGGATTCACAAAGAGAGGTTCAAACAGATCAAGAGATGACATCTATTAATTTAGATTTTCCTGGTTAGTAATAAAATTTTATTAATTAAATTTATTAATTTAACTAATTTCATATCAAATATTTGATTAAATGCATATTTCATATAATTCATATTTTATTACTTTACAAATATTTTTATATATATCAATAAATATAATAATTCAAATTATTTATTTATTTATATTTAAGACATGTTGAATTCATTAATATTATACTGCATGTAAATACAAAACATAAAATATATTTATATAGCTATATGGATGTATAAATGTTACTTTAGCATTATGTCCACAATTACAAAACAAAGTTGAAGAAAAAAAGACTCCTGTAAATAATGGTTCAAAAGAATCTGATGGAATTCCAATTAATACAACTTCACAAACAAAATTATCGTCACATAAATCAGAAGATGGGTCAGTAAAATCTGATAGTCAGAAGTCAAAAACAATAACTCAAAACACAAAACTTATAGCAGATAGTTCTGCATTATCACAAACAAGTAATCCACCAAAAATTGAAACAAAAGTCACTGGTTCACCAAAAGCAAATAAGAGAAAATCTAGAGAATTGAAAGATTTAAAAGGAATATCAGCAACATCAGATGGAGCAAGCAAACCAAAAAGGAATCGAATTCAAACACAGCCTTATCAGAGTCCATTACCAGAAATTGCATTGCTTGTGAAAAATTTAAATAAACCACCACCATCAAAAGCTTCTGATGATAAACTTATAGTATTCTATAAGTAAGTATGATTTACATATTTTAAACATGCATAATATGATATAATGATGAATAATAATAAAAAGTTTGAATTCTTTGTTAAATTTTCATTTATGAATATAATATTTTACATTGACTTTTATTATAAATATAAAAAAATTAGTAATCCTATCATATACATTAACTTTTATTGATATTCATTATTAGAAACGAATTTTTGGCTGTGAGAAATGCAGAAGGAAGTTTCTATGTATGTCAAGCAATGCAAAATATATATAAATCTAGCAGGAAAATTCGTATACGTTGGCTTTCTCAAGATAAAAACAATGGAGAAATATATTCACCAGATTTTTATGATTACATAGGTAATCTCATGTAAATTGTAATTATAAATATAATTAATGAATTTTTAGTGCACTTGATTTATATGATATAATATATTATTATTTTAAATAATGTAAATCTATTATTTTCTTTTTTAAAATTTCAGATTTTGATTGTATATTGACAAATTTAAATTTAAACAAAATTGATAAAAATAAATTTCAATTAACAAAAATAGAATTATTACGTACAGAAAACATTTTAAAAAGAGCAATTGATGTTGAAGCTGGTGTGTCTGAAAAACCTCGAGTAACAGAAGAACATCCGGATGGACGTTAGTATTTTTATATGCTATTTATTATCATGTCCTATAAATCGGATTTTTATTTTAATTTTTTAGTATAATTCAATAATGTTTAATTTATTACATTATCTTTTATATCAAATTTAGTTAAGTTATTAATATGAAAGATATACTTTAATATTACTTGTTTATTATTTATATTATTAAAATTTTATAAAAATATTTTATGAAATTGAAATTTTAATATCTTATCCACAGTTGACCTTTCACTTTATAAAGATGAATCACAATTAAAAAGAAGAAAAAGTCACAATTTACATAAACAAAAACAAAGTTTACGTAAAAAAGCAAAACGAACTGAAAGCTTTTCTGAAGATGACGCTCCTGAAGATGAATCGGGAAAAAAATCACCTAAATCGAATCGTTCTAAAAAACGAACAGTTAATAAAGCTTTAGCAATTGCAAAGTCTGTTGCAAAAGGATCTAGTAGAGCAGAAAGAGCATTAAATAGAAATACGAAATCTGGAAGCGAAATTACTGCTACTAATAGTACTACAACTACTACAGTTACCACATCTACCACATCAATAGATGTAACTAAAAATAATACTGATATTAAAAGAAGTGAAAATAAAAAGAGCACAAAGCAACAGAATAATAATAATACAAGTGGAGTATCAAGGACAAAACTACGTGGTAAGAAATTTTTCTTAGTATGATTTTAACATATTAATTCATTAAGAAAGATATTGCTCTTTAATCATTTTAAAAATTATTTAAATTATAATTTGCATCATTAAAATATTCATCTTTTTTTTAATTTTATAATTTATAGTAATATAATTTTTTTTAAAAATGTTATAATCTAATTTTTAGCGTCGGCACAAAATACACAAAGTAATAAAACAGCAGGTCGTCCAAAGCGTATGGCTGCAGCTACAGGTATTGTATCGACCGAAGAAACAATTCGAAAAAAGCCACGTGGGCGAGCATAAGATTAACGTAATTTACCTGTATTTCCTGTATTACATCTAGAACAGAATCTGTATCGTAGGCAATATGTACATGTAGTACACTCTTTAAAAATTGCGATCGATTTATAATGTAATATATATGATCTCAAGATTTATATCTTATCAGATGCTGCATTATATTATAGTCCAACAATGTGGGATCAACAATTTATATAACGATGCGGCAAATCGCATTTAATGAAAAAAAGACTCAAAGATTTATAAGAGTGATATTGTGATATCATATAAAATTTGTACATATCGTCTACGTTTCAGATTCTTACAGGAGAAGAAAGTCACGGAATGTGTATGGGAAATGGTACCTTGGTTGAATAATAACTATCTACAGGGTGTCACATGCTAATGCACTCTTGCAATAGTCTATTTTTGATGTTGTGAGTGAACTGTACGTGATTCAGTTGAGTTTAATGTACACTTTTCATTGGATATGATAGCTATGTACAAATATATATATATATTTGGGGCTTATAATATACTCTATAAAAAGATAAAAACACAAAATAAAATAGAGTACCAGAGAATGAAAACAATCCGTGAGTTATCGATCTCCAAGTTATGGATCGGTAGGTTTAGAAGTACAATACCTGTACATTACGCTGAATCTTTGCTGTTTAAAAAATAGCATATGAAATGGTCCAGCGCCTTTATTAAAGACAGGCAGAGAAAAAAAGTGCCCTCAACTGTAAATCCTTGTCCTGTTGTTGAATCTATGGATTTATTAAAAAAAAGAACTTTATGGCTGGAGATGTAATGTTTTAACTATAGTTTATTTTTGAATCATTTATGTCAGTGAATTGCTAATATAATTCATTGTTATAAAAAATAAAAATGATCATATTAATTATGGTGGTATCAAACTATAATTTAGCCACTTAAACATATTATATTCCTTTCTTAAGAAAAAAACAAACAAAATAGCACTTATTTACTCTGATAAGTCTGGATTAAAATGTATAAACTTGCTTTATCTATGTATTATTTTATTTTTTCAAAGATTATGGACAAAGTGTATATTTACTGAGAGATAGATGATTATGATTTACACTTCACCAAATCTAAATTCGTATATTTTAATGTAGTTTATAGTTTATATTTTGTGTCGAAATGTATTGGGAATACAAGTTTCGTGTCAATATTGAGAAAAGGGATTTATGTGAGATTCAATTTATTACAATGTATAATGAACAAAGGTATCGAGACATGTATTTGTTTTATGAATTACGATAATGTAATGATAATACATACCTTATATAATTATTTATCGTGAAGAAAAAAGTCTTTGGTTTTTGGAAAAACAAAAGGCGAATTATATCGATTAAAATTGTATACTTTTTTGTCATTGAAAATTCAGTTGCCAAAGTTGCATTTACTTATTTAATGCATTGGCCATTGAGCATTGCACAAATTTAAATGAGAAAGTTATTTCACTTAAATAATTTTATCTATGTATGTACATATGAAGATTAGGTAATCAAAATTGTGAAAATATGCAAAACTATATGAGCGTTTGGAATTTTGAAGGCTAATGTATCTTATTCATTTAATAATGTATTCCAATTTATTGAGTTGCAATACAAATAATTGTACAACTTTTTACTTCTTATTTTAGAAATCATAGAATACATGTACGATGTACATATATTTCATAAGCTTAACAACGTTAAAGATAACTTAAGAATGCCGTTTAAATGATTAGGCATATCGACTTCTATTGAAAATAGAATATAATTATTATAATAAATGAATAAGGTGAATTTAATTCTTAAGATGGGAGATGAATAAGATACCAATCCTATCATTGGTCCATTGCATATTGTATTTAAAATATACACACACATAATGTATAAATTTAAAATATACACAAACGTAATGTATAAATTTAGTAAAGAAAAAAATTCTAATGAAGACCGAGAAATTTGCTTATCTTGTTATTCGATTTTGCTTTCAAAGCAATGTCACTCTTCTTGGAATTAGTTGTATAATATCGAAGTAATTCAAAGGACGGTGCAAATAATTACAATTAAATATCATTATTAACATCAATGAAAAACAATGTAATATATAATAAATTTTCAAGACAAGCTGCACTTATTATTTCAAGAAGCGAAATCGATTACAACATGACGTATAAATACAGCTCTCGATATTTTCGTGAGCTATTTGCAAATTTAAAACAAAAGTATAGTATGAAGGAAACTGAATCGAAAAGCAATGATACATTTGCGTGCGGGCTGATATTTGTTGAGGATACTTAAAAAATATGTATTAAACTTGAAAAATCGAAGTTTAAACATAGATATTAGATAATTGACCACTAAAAAATCATCTTTCACTTTATATACGATAAAGTATAGATTTGCCTGTATTAATTTGTTATATATGAAAAATGTTTATTCAAATAAGTCCCAAATTTTGTCATTATTATATAAAAAATTTAATTTTCTTCCTTGCAATTCTAAAGTAAAACTAGAAATCGTTGTTCGAAATTTAAGAGCTAAAGATACGTTTGCTACATAAAAGTATATGTAAAATTTAAAGTACAAATAGTTTGTCATGAAAGTATCAGATCTTTAGCTAAAAATTTGGTAAACACCGGTTTAAAGTATTACGTTAAATAAGATCTTAACTACCTCGTGATACGATTTATTTCTGCAATAATGTAAAAATTGTATCTCTAATTTCGGATAAATAATTTAGAGGGACCTCATTTTATTTGCATTATAAATTATTTTCATATTTTATGCAAATATATAAAACACTTGACGTTATCATCTAAAATATCCTTCTAACATACTACTTAAAGATAATACACAAAGATAATAAATATGAAAGCAAAGTTTAAAAAATTTCATTAGGCATTTTTTTTTAAACAAACTATTTTGAAATTTTTAATATGAATTTTTAATAATTATAATAAATATTATGTAATCTTAAATAAGAAGGATGTTTTTATTCAATGATATCAAGTGTACATTTTATATAATCAAAAGAAATAATTCTCAGTTTATCAATTATTTTCAATTTTTGAATAATAATCCTCTGACAAAATCTGTCCTAAAACATTGAATATGAAATCTATTATTGGCTCTCACTTGACTTCTAAGCACTGCTTCAATGAATTTACAGCATATGTCCCTAATTAATCTGAATGTCACGATTGCATTCTAATTATGTAATAAATACATAAACTATATTACGCGTATCGCATTTAAATAGATATTTAAATGATTAAGTAAAGCGATCGTGTGCGATTATTTCTAAGTATATGATTCTTATAAGAATGGATATTTATATATCAAAAAAGTACAGCCCACATGCGAAAATATCGGGCTATACTCGAAATGCGTTGCCAGAAGCTGCCTTTTTGCTTCGAGGTCGCATAATTTAATATCTATTAGGAAACATTCGTAAATAGTAAATTGACATTTAATATTTCGTGTAAATTTATTTTATATTTGTTATTTGAAAAGTGAATTTTTATTATGCAAATTATGATAAATTTATTATTATACAAAGTATGATAAAAACAGTTTTTTATTAGTTTAAAGTATTAATTTTTACAAAGATTAATTTTATATAAATTTATGTTATGTATATATGTATTTTCTATTTCAAATTTTTACCTATTTTTATAATTTAATTTTTTTTTTTAATACCGACAATGAACGGTCATTTTAACAGAAGATTAAGTAAATTAAAAAATCAAATTTGATTTATATTTTTTCTTAATTAATGACATAATTTGTATAAGATACGATATGGCCTACTCAGTACCTAAAACACAAAAAATTATTTGACCAGGAGCAAAATGATAGAAAATAAAAATTATATGTATCAACAACGCGTTTCAAGAATATGGCTCGATTCTTTTGAGATTCATTTTTCTAAAAGTTATTCTATACAATTTATAATTATTTATTCTATACAATTTGCGATTATACTTAAAAACCATTTGCAAAAAGTTTCTGATATCTAATTGTATGACTAATTATAAAACGTAATGAGGAACCCTCTACTTGTCATACCGTTTCCTTTTGTGTAAGTTCCATAATTTTATCAAATTAATTAAATGACAAGTTGATGATGGTTGGTGCAATCTATATGTCTCCTGTGATTTAAGTTCACGAAGAATTTGAGAAACTAGCGTTTTACAAATAATAAAAAGATATTGTAAGTTTGGTGATCAGAGTCAGTTTTTATTCGCGCTAAACCTGTATAATTTTCAGGACTTGAAATTTGCTTAAGTGCAATCAAAGTGTGTGCAACGAGTGCACTCAAACTCAAAAGGAGGCTAAAAACATATGGAATATGCGGTTTTTTAATCAATATTAGGAGAAAAACACGGAGCTTTGTATGTAAAACATTTTCACGAATAAAATTTCTGTAAATTACGATCGATCTATGATCTGCTCGAACAACCACCACAGAAAATTAATTAAGATTGTTATTAGATTTTATTAAAATATTCTATAACAAATTCTAAATAATAAATTTAAAATTTTATAATATTTAAAAAATATTTAAAAAAATTTATAATATATTTGAATATTTCAAGTTATATAATTCAAAAAATATTACAATATTAAAGTATTATTAAGACAAAATATACTTTAAATCAAGTAAAAAAGAAAGTATAATTGCATAAAAAAATAATGTTAATGATATTCTAATAGACATTTAATCATCATAACGTTTTAACATTTATCATTCTTTGATGACTGTTATCGCATATAGGTCATAAACATGAAATATTACAAATAGCAGTTTCGTGACCCATCAAATGGATGCATCCATATTTCCGTGAATCATGGCCACCTCGCATCGTTGTTTCTCTAATACTCTAAATTGAAAGCTCTCTAACGCGTCTCTTATAACACGACTAAAGAGAAGTCATGATGTTCTTCAAAATCATATATAAGCTTTGTTGTATCGAAGATAGACGGTTCATTCAGAAACCTATTAAAAAAGATCCGACGCGATACGGAAGGAACAGAGATTTCGCGGATATCCACATGTTCGAAGATATCGGGAATAAAGAGCCAAGAGCGGAACGAATCGCTTTAGTTGTAATGCGGATCACGGAGCATTATTTATTAATAGCAAAGCTGGTGTAGCCGGCGCAAGGGAGTGGCAGTGCCATGCTAAAGCAAGCGCGACAGCACCAGATCGTGGAACGGATCTTCGGATCTTTTCTCCCTTCCTCTTTTCCTTCCAATCTCCTTCTCCATTTTTCTAGCTCTTTCTGTTTCTCCAACGAATCATCTCTGTTTCCTATCCCTTTCTTTCTCTTTCATTTGTGTTTACACTTTCTCGTTCCCTATCTTTTCCCTTTACTCGTCCCTTGGTCCCTCTTTTTCCATTCGTTTCTCCGTCTGATCGAAGAGCTCTCTTTCTCTCAGTCTCTCCATGTGTTCTTCGGCCTCTCTATGTTTTTCTCCCTTCTCCCATCGCGCCGCAGCGTACCATTCGTCCGGCGTTGCTCAAGCTTTCTCTTTCCGCTTCTCTTCCTTCTTGCTCTGTATTATGCTACCTTACCGGTTGGCTCACTTTATCCGTTATCTCTCTCGCATGCTTTGCCTGGTGAGCATTGTCGCGCTCCTACTCGCGAGACAGCACGCCGTTGTAGGAGAGTGGATGAACGCTTTGTCGGCGCCCGCGGCTGAGATCAAAGGCGCCGACCGCTTCCTCCTTCCCCCCACCCCCGCTCCGGCTCGACTGGCCCGTAATCCAACCGAGGCTCTCTCTTTCCTCTCTCTCTCCCCCTCACGTCGCCGCCACCGCCGCTACCCAACCCCTCTATCCCACGACCCTCCCCTTCCGACGAATCCATCCAGCAAAGGTACCCATAAACGCTCAGTCCCGGGCTGTTCTGGCCTGATGAGAGAAAAATCTCTGACGGGTAGCAACCACACACGTTCAGTCCGGGTTTGTCGGTCGCTGATTACACACCCACGGAAAAATAGAACGGGAAACCAGCGATAACGATAATTCCGCTTGAATGAACCCTTTGCTAAGCTAGACACGCGCATAGGGAACGCGTTGGCGCATCTTATGTAGGGATGGGCTAATTTTTATGAAAGAGTATGAGATTCTTTGAATATGCCTTGTTCGTAAATCTTAGAAGATGTCTGGATCGGGTACGTTAAATTAATATGACCTAAAATGAGATAAAGTTAAAATAAAATAATATACGAATATTAGATAGCAATCAAAGAAATTCTTACCTTAATGTTTATGTTTAAATATAATATAAATTTTTAATTTATACATAATATGTGTAAACATAATAATTAATTTATTGTTAATCTGAAATCAATGTTGAATTGATAATATATATTAATAATTGATAATAAATAATAATTAATAAATAAATAATTTTTCTGTATCTTTCTAAAAAGTTTTATTGCTTTTATTTTAAAGTTTAAATTTGCAATACTATTACTTATTTAAAAAATTAAAAATTAATCATCTTTAACCCATACTAGATATCCAATTTCCAACGTATAAATAATTATTTTTATAATTAGATTAATTAATATATGAATATTTATTCCCAATTACATTAAATTGTAATTAATAGAAAATTAATAAAATCAGTTAATGATTTATTAATCATTTAATTGAATTTATTTATTATTCAACAAATAAATTCCATATCTAACATTCCATACCTAAACTTTTAAGAATCAGCTTTTAAAAATTCTAACTTTTAGATTTTCTTTAAATTAGACATCTGTCAGATGCGAGGAACGTATAGCGAAACCGATGTCAGTTGTCTGTTTCTCGGCACCGGCGTTGCTGTTCGCTTGCTTACCGCCGTGGCTGCTGCTGTTACTTCTGATGCTTGCGGCAAAATTGTATTATAGCCTTTCCTGTCGTATTCTGTCGTACGACGTCCTCCTTTGCCGACCTCCGTATACCTTCCACGATACCTTGTGATAAATACTCGCGCCGCTCTTTTTACACGTTACTGCCTAATTAGCGTAATTATAAGATCCGGTCGTGGACCTTTTTTCCTCTCTTATTTCTTCCTTTCTCCTCTTCATCCTCTCCTTCCTGTTTTCCTTTGGATGGTCCATTTGAAAAAAGAAGAAAAGAATTGAACATTTCCGAAACACATTCCGAGAATTTTAAAGTTTAAATTTCGTAGATTTATTTTACAGAATGTGTTGTTTTTAATAATTTATAGAAGAATAATATTTTAGTTTTGTTTTTGTAATTTAAAGTTTTTATAATTGATTATATATTACAATTTTAAGTAATATGAAACTTCAATTTTGTATTTAAACAAATTAATTTGACTAAAAACATGCCAATAATAGTAATTTAATATATAATTTAATATGATTATAAGAATTAATAATGAAACAAATAATTTCTTTTAAATCTCAATGTTTAATTATTGCGTCGCGTAACAGAAAAATTCCCGTGCATATTTCAGTGTCGTCTAACATTTTAATTCACGCCCACTTCCCCTTACACGTAGAGTGTTAACTGATGCAATGATAATGACTTTCCCGTAATGCATTTTATGATATTTTTGTAACGTCAAAAAACTCAAATTAACAATCGAATGTCACTTTAGAATAATTAGAAAAAATAGGAATCGATATCAATAAAGAATATATATATTTTTATTGTCAATTACTGCATTGATAAAAATAGTAAATACTGTGAGAAACATCGCAATCATTAAAAGACAGATTGTTATCTTTGACATTTGAGAGACAAAGTACAGCTTGAGTTGAACTTTTTGATAACAAAAATTAAGATAAAATGATTTACTTAGTAGCAAAGAAAAACTAAGATGAATAGTATACATATTTACATTGTTCGTTTTAGGTTAATTTAAATAAAATTTCACTTAAAATAATCAAAAAATTATCTAAAAATATTAAAAATAAAGCGTTTGTACAAATTTTAAAGAGATAAAATTTAATAACCTAAATATATATAATAAATAAATAAATATCTAGTATAGTATTCAAAGTTTCTTAGAAATGATTTCTTTATTATATATTTCGTATTCTATGAGAATATATATATTTGAAATATATTCTACTTACTTCTCTTCAATTTATATTATTCTTTTATTATTAAAAAAACTTCTAAAGTACTATACATAGCAGAGTTTACGTTCTTAGATCGAATAGCAGATCGATGACCGTATCGAAGAATGCATGACGCTTCCTATTCACCACCGCGAGAGGGCAATTTTCTTTAATAGTGCAACAGCCTTTTACCGGCGTGCCATATACACGCTATTCGCACGTAACATTACATAATAACGCAAACGAAACGGACGCCAGGCCGGACAACGCTTTCGAATGGGCGATACCATGCAAAAGCCGGCGTGTCGCATTCGCAAAGAGCAATCGTACCTCTCTCCAGACGACAGGAAGACAGTTCACTGAAAACAGTTTATTATTAATAGATATGCTTTAGTTTCCTGAGCGAGTTGTCGGCTTTATTTCGAGGTTAGTCTGTACTGAATTTTTGAACCGTACGTTTTATTCTCCTTGCTGCGTGGCCCTTCCTCCCTCCCTGTACCCCTCTCTGTAGCCCCAGCCCAACCATTCCTTCCTCAGCCCCTGCTGAGCGGTTGTCGTTTTCCTTTTGCCTCCTCCCCTCTACTCTTCTCTTAAAAACGAGACTCGCCACCGACTTTCCGACAAAGGAATAAAGAAAAGAAACAACTAGCCACGCTACGCGGTTGAGGATGGCACGGCAAACCGTAGCACAGCGCAGCACAGCACGGCATAGCGTGGCATGGTGGGTAGAGACTTTCCGTACAGGGAGAGCAAGGGGTACTTGCCATGCCAATGGCGCGGATACTTAGGGAACATGTTTTAATTTTCTTGTATCATTGCAACTTCTAATTGTTTATAATTATTGTATTGTATATTTTGATTTTTTTATTGTTTATATATCATTATTTTGATTAATATAGCATGAAAATTCATTAATGATATAAAATAAATGATAAAATTTTTTATGTTTCATATTATTCAATTTATTGATTTATTTTAATTTTGATAAAAATTTAAATTATTGCGTATATTGAGTACTGATTTTTCAAATTAGTGATTTGTTAAGAATAAGAATATTATTTAATATATAAAATAATAGTCTGGAAGTAAAATTCCTTGAACAAGAAACGAGTTTTTGTATATATATGACAAAGTGCTTTTCGGTAAAGTTCATTCATCAGATTGTCAAAGGTGACGCCTATGTTTCTTCTGAAACACCGCTAGGAGATAATAGCGTGCGGGTACAGTCTCCAAAAAGAGTATTTCTCATTTATCTCACTACACTATTATATTTATGTACTTTAACCTTGAATAATTGAAAAACAAATAATAAAATATTTAGTAAATATGGCATTTATTTCAGTTTTTTGAAATTACGTTGAACGCTATAAACGATATCAAATGTTTTTCTATGCATTAAATAAATAGTTGAAACTTATGAAAAATAACATAAAATTGTTCAAATTCATTTATTCAATATTTAATGTTTAATCATGATTTATTTTTCAATGAATAAATACTAGATTAAATATTTTTATTAGATTACTAATGAAAACGACGTCAAATTTAAGATATCTCTTGATAAATATTTCACAAAGGAGCGTCGAAATATTAAGAATAATTATCATTATCTTTGGTGGACGGAAGATTAAAGCGCGAACCAAATAAAAAACAAAGACGACCCTAAACCATTATTCATTGGCTGAAGTTTGCCACGACGGAAGGTACAGTAGTCGGTCGTGCGTCATTCCGACGAATTACGAGATTCCAGCGATGCTGTGACGGTTTGATGTAGATGATTTGGAATGATTAAACGTCTGATCCTTTTAAATAGAACACTATTTTTCCAAAGTTTTCAAAAGTGACTTTTTTTGAATCCGGATAATGTTCGCACACAATTGACGAAACAAAAATCTGAAAAAATTTGTTTGTGGGCGCAATAATCGAAATCCTCAGGAGGCTCCGGTTTCCCTTTTTACATGCCGTTCGACGTCGCGGCGTCGACATTTAGTGTCGTCGTAGACCACGTTGAACCATCATCGGCTTCCTTCAAAACCCCACCAGTCGTGTAAAGCTATCCTTCTTCACCGCTCTCATAGACCTTCGCTGGATAAAAAAGAAAGAGAGAAAAGTAAGAGAAAAGGAAAATATACTCGTAGTTAGTATGATAAAATGAGTACGAAGATAAAAGAATGAAGGGAGCAAAAGAGAAGGTGATAGATAAGGAAGATATAGAAAATATAGAAAATAGGATAGGAAATGTAGAAAAGGAAGAAATAGAGAGAAAGAGAGAGATAGAATCATGGAATAAAGAAAGAAAGAAAGAAAGATGGTCACTATAGTTAGAAGAGGAAGAAAGTGAAAAGGAGATGGATTTCAAGGAAGAACAGAGAGAAACCGATGAAAAAGTGGCAATGGGAAGAAGGTATAAGAGAGATAGATAGAAAGAGCGTGAATCGGAGGTTTCGAGCCGCGCCTCCTACCTTCAGGGCCCATGTATCCACGGCTCGGCACTGTTGACGACGCAGCGCCCTATGGAGGGGGAAAGGGAATTACGGGGAACGTGGTTTAGGCACGAACGATCGTCCGTAGTCGTAGTCAGGCCACGAGTCGAGCGATGTCGTGTGACCGACCTCTCTTGTTGCGACCGTGTTTCTTTCTCTTTCGACGCTTTTACCTGGATTAAATTCTGACTGTTATTCGTTTCGTAGTCGTACGATTGTGTATGCAATTAAATTAAGTGACAAAAAAAACAATATGCAAGCACAAATGATTTCATTTTTGCATCAAAAGTATGATAAACAAAACATAGAAAAACAAGAGATTGGGCGCTGACTGGATCATTCTCAGTTTTAAACATAACACAACCCTCAAAAACACGTGTTCTTAATTGTGCGTGTCGTACACATCGATTGTCGTGTCGTTAGCAGATGTCGGATAAGACACTATCAGGAGAATATGAATTTCGCGGAAGTGTGTTTGTTTTTCGGTTTCTAATAGTGTACGGAAAATTAAGCATAAGAAGAGAACGACGTATGATTGTCAGGTGAAAATATCGTGCTTATATCATTGAATACGACTCATATTCTTAGTGTGACATACGGTTACTGTTGGGACGCGAAGAAACAGGAAGAATTTAATACTTGACGAGTTTGGAAACAAAAATAAAAACAAAGTGGCGAAACAAGAAGCCTGGAAGGAAAGTGTGCGCAGCGTTTGTGGATGCATGAGGGTCTCATGGCTACCGGATTCGTAAAGTGGTGGCGGGCAAGGTTCCTCGCTGGTTATAGACCCTTTTCTGGTAAGTTCCTATATTGTCTCTTTCTTTTATTTTTTTTCTATTTATTTTATTTATCTATCTTTATTCACCCGGTTTTTCTTCTCTTATTTTTATCATGTTCACGCACGAGATATCGATGTTCGTTAAAATCGCGATGCATAGATAGATCAAGATATACCATATAGGGATTTGTCCGGTCGATCCGGTTATAGGCATGATATTTTGCCCGACTTGCAAGGCGCGCGATATGTGTTTCTCGATGATGCTACTGCAGTATGACAGAAGTGGATCCCACGTGGTGTTACGTCATACTTGCATTTTTCTTACCTTTGATCTATAATTATATTCTGCTGAAAATTTTTTTGTTATTTAATTTTCGTTTTCTCTTTTCTATTTCTTAAATAATATAGAATAAATAGAAAAATAGAAGTGAAATTTAAATGTATATTTAATAATTTTTAATATTTTTTTTGCAATAAAGTAACATATTTTTATTTATTTTTGTATAAATGATCAATATCATTTCGAATAAATTTATCATTGGAGATATTTTATTCTGATTATATAATATTCGTGCGATTGCATATTTACTTTGAAAAAAAATGTTATCATTTGAAAATACAGGTAGTCGTTCATAAAGTATCATAAATTAAAAATAAATTGAAAAATTTTATAGTTTTTATCGTTTATTAATTAGAAAAATATAAACATAATTGGATAATATAATTTATTATAGATTAATATTAATTTATTTCTCACATTTTGATTTTCATAAGTGTTTTATATGAAGATAAATATTTGAGTAGTTTATACTGAGGACGGCACTAGCAAATTACTACTTTATCATTACATGGTAACATTTTTCAATAAATTAAAAAAATTTGATATATAAATAAGTGATAAATAATAATATAGCTATTTTATAAATAAATAGCAAAATATATAATAAATGAAAACAACATTTATTATTTATTATTTTTATATAAATTATTCATCAATTAATATTTTTTTTTTTAGAAATATTTTAAAGATAATGATTAAGAATTTAAAAAAAATTTGATAATTTTTTAATATTTTCAATGAAAATATTTTAATTGTGTAAATAAAATTTAATATATTTACTAAATAAAATATTTCTAATTAATCATGTTTCACAATTTGAAAAATTTTAATTAATCAATCGAAATTGTATATAAATTTTAAAAATGTATCCTTTAAAATTAAAGATTTTTCTAATTTATAAAATATTGTAAATATTGTAATATATTCAACAAATAAAATAAAAAATTGATAAAAATTTCATATTAAAATTATATCAAAGCAATGATAAATATTTCAACATTCTATTAAACAAAAATTATCCTTGATATTTTATTGTAATCAAGAAAAATTTTGTCCCATTCCAACAATGTTTAAACTCACTCGTATATATTTCATAAATTCATTTACTTTATTTGTTTATTAAAAAATATGCAAAAAGTTTGAAAAAAGAAAAGGAATAAAAAGTAAAAAAGAGAAAGAACGCAGCACTTTTATACATCGTTAGCAATAAGAAACTGGTTGAAAATCATTCAACAATTTTCAGGGCTCTTCTATCGGAGCAGCGGATTCCGCTTTTGAAGCTCGTCCGATCTCAAGTTCTCTTACGGCACTCCTCTTTATGGCTGTTTTCTCGTGCGTCGTAGGGCAAAATTTTCATACGAGTTGAGAGGGACTGTAGGGGGAGGGAAAGCTGTTGCGTCGGCAAATGATAAAAGTTACGAGCCGAGCAAACAGAAAGGGGTGATTTACAAAGAAGAAAGCAGAAGCCGTTTGTGTCCCGCTCCCCCGTTGCTTTTCATTCAAGAGGGCGCAAAAGCGGTACTGTACACACGGCATAAACACACGCGTGTGCTCGCGGACACACGTATACTATTTATGTATACTATTTGTACGTAGAGAAGGGTCGCGCGTCAAGGGTGGAGTTTAATTATCGAGACCTTGCGAGTTCGTTACATGCATTAGTCTGGTGGTTAGATAAAAAGTGTCCGTGGCTATTCTCTATTTCTTTAGTGTAATAGCAAAGATTCTCTTTATTCTCTCTTTTTAGCCCTCTTCCTACCGTCACTCACAATCTTTGTTTCTCTTTATTCTTCCGTCATTCTTTCCTTTTCTTTCTACCGCGCTCTTATGTCTTTTTCCTTCTCTCTCACTCTCTTCTGTTTGACTCTTTTTTTCTTCCCCAGTGCGTTCAGTGTCTTGGGTCTTTAACGCTCGCCCCACGAAAGAGTTACGGGCGTAATTACCACACGGCAGGTATCATTATACACGTATATGCGTCCGTTTCTTTATGCAGATACGATTATCCAGCTTTTTCTTCTGTTTTTTTTTTCTAATTTTTTTTCTTTTTTTCTTTTTAATATTTGATCTCTGTTTCATGTTTGATCTTTTTTTTATTATTATTTTTTTTTATTTTTCTTCTCTTTTCTGCGCGCGTGTACAAGCGTTTTCTTGTCTTGTACTCCCCTTTTCATCTCTTTTCCCCTCGTTGTTCTTGAGTAATTGAAATTAGCGGCCGGCTTCGTTTATTACGCGTTTCGTATCGCTAATTATCGTTGCTCTGCGGCTTCTTTGATGCCGATGTTTTTAAGTATATATTTTACTGGAATCACGCTGCACCGGCTTAATGATGTATCGCGTGAATTAAGATAAAAGCGGAGTCTTCTCGAGACCGAAGACACGGCCGACGATCGTAGAAGGGAAACGTGTAACCGGTGGCTAAAGCACTCGAAACATTCCCCGACTACTCGGAACTCGAATCGGCGCGGAAACTCGTTTTATCGAACCCCGATTATTGAACATTCCCGTAATATTTTAGTCGATTGCTCGGCTAACTTGAAACAAAATCCGATTCGATCGCGTAGTTTAAATAATTCTAACGTTTAGATATATTATATGTAATTTTTGCATTTTAATTGGAACTGGTTTTATGAAAATATTTTTCTGACTTATTTTATCGAATCGAAGATATTAAACATAGAATTTGAGATAATTATGAATTAAACAATGATAAAATATTATGTTAATGTTGATGCATTTTAATTGAAATATATTTCATTGAAATATTTTTTTTTATGATCATCTCGAAAATCGAATTTAGAGGATTAAAGATATAAATATATATCCTTATATAAATATTATTTATTTATTTATTTACTATTATTATTATTTGCGTTTTTGTATTATAATAATATTTTCACAAAAATATTGAAAAATTTAGATATGGAATTTTGAAATATTCAAATAATCGAAACGATGAATGTAAAATTATGAATTTTTTTTTTTCAATATTTATTTTTCTATCTCTCGATATATTTGTTCCTAAATTCCTAGATACAGGAAAGCCTTCAACAGTTGACTCTATGTGTGTGGCAAGGTCCATTAGATAAAATCTTTACTTAAAATTCTCCTTTTCTTTCTTCTTGTGGGTGGCAAAGTGATTGTCTCGAATTTATTGTTCACTCTCTGTTTCTTATATTGATTTTATCATTAAAATTTCATCATAAAACATTTAACAATCAAATAATCATTTAATAATCAAATTATGTTCTATACATTTTCATTAAATATCTGAACGTATTTCGTATTTATCACACGAAAAAACATATTCAATGATAATATTCTTTTACTTAAACATATAATACACATATCAATCTTACATATCAATCATATAAAAAAATAAAATTTTTCCTAACCATTTTCTATCGTCGCCAAAAACATTTATTTTGCATATTTAAAAAAAAAAAATATTGCTCTATGTTGTGGCGTGTCGTGCTCTATAGATGTTCATTTATGCACGGCAGTTGCGTAAAGGTATCTTTTCAACGTTTCATTTCGTAGAATGCTTTTACACAGGCGTCTAGGTAACGGTAAACGGCGGCGTAATGCAGACACATTAAAGATACATTACACTTCCTTCGGCGAGTGTGCAAAACGTTTCTGAAATAAACGCTGGAAATGGATGTGTGCCCGTCCCTTTCGGTGGAACTTTCGTTAATTTGCTCGCTTGCTCGCCCGGTTGCTGCACCGCGCAAATAATTTTCGGCCGAGCAATAGAGCGAATGCATTAAAGATAATTGCGCTTTTATGCACGGAATCCGGTCGCTTTGTAATTATGAAACAGCAAACTCTTTGATCTGTAATTTACGCGTTTAAACATGCTTGCATCCATCAATTTCTAGACACGCTTCCGTCGATTTACATTTTTCCCTGTTTTTTACTCGAGATTAAAATCTTTTCAGCGATCTTTTCAGTCGTTTTTCCTCCTCTAACTTTTTGCTTCTTCTTTAGATCGCGAGCCGAGCACGAAAAGAACAATCTCACTGTTTTTCTTTTTTTTTTAAATTAGTAAACGGGAAAACGTGATCGTAGGATCGTTTTCGTGATATCTGTTGTATTTATTTCTGGTGATTCAAAGTTATACATCCCCTTCAAAATAGTCCGAAAATACTTCCTACACTCCGTAACTTTAAGTACCGAGTGGCACTCAGAAACTGACTATAAATATAGGCTTTACCCATGGAGGATGTTACTTTGATACCTTTGAGATTCTGACTTTTGTTTACGAGCGATGCCGTCGCTCGACCGTAGATAACAGTTTCATTTCCTTTGATGAGAACTTCATGCACGTGGAACAAGACTCTATAACCAGAAATATAACGAGTAATTGTAAAATAGATGGTGTTATTTCCTTACTTATTTATTCATTTCTATACAATCCTGATTTTTTTTTTATTTCTACGCCTTTTCAGCCTTTTCTATGTATTTTCAGCAATAAATAATAAAATTTAGGATACAATAGAAAGTAGAAAATATGATATAAATTCATTAATTTTTTACTAAATGGATCTAATCGAATTTATTTAATGGGTCACTAACTACAATTTTATGTCACTAGATAAAATTGTATTCTACATATTAGATCTCTAGCTTAATTCTTAAAATTACGGTAAAATAAAAAATATATCAAAACAGTATTTAATTAAAATATTTCATGCTAGCCTTTAAAGATTAATTTTATAGATATTCGTATAATTTACTTACACAATTTATGTATTTTACTTGGAGAATTTTTGATTGTACTATAATTTACTTTAGAATAGTGGAAACGTAATTTGAGTTAAATTGTAAATGAAACTCTTCGTTCATTGTTGCTCAACAATGATTACAGTGGTTGGTAATACCGAAGGCAGTGACTCGGAAGAACTTCTTGGCGGTGTTTCCGCGCCTCGTAGTGGTTCACCACCGGAATCCCAGCCAATTTTGTTAGAAACAGAAGCACCGCAGGTCGCGGTTGACGCTTCTACTAGTCCTACGCCGGCCACCGGAAATGACGAGCAGCCAAGCGCTAGTACAACGAAGCAACTCAGTTTCGAGGTATTATTAACTCCCTTGCTTGTTAAAACAGGAACAGAACAAAGTGAAACGAGCAAATTCTATGTTTTTTTTTTTATTATTCTCCCA
The DNA here is from genome assembly GCF_029169275.1 of Apis cerana. Classification (NCBI taxonomy): domain Eukaryota; kingdom Metazoa; phylum Arthropoda; class Insecta; order Hymenoptera; family Apidae; genus Apis; species Apis cerana. The sequence goes on along the minus strand of NC_083862.1, from coordinate 9,483,078 downwards.
TCTGTTTTTAAAGGGAATTTCCTTAAATCGAACAATGCATAGATGTTGGATGAACTTGGCATACATATAAACGTTCTACCGTATCATCTTTTAATTTATTTCTACCTAAAATGTAATAAAAAATTATTCAAATTAATAAATTTAACAAATTTCTAAACGGTAAACTATATATTCTCCGACTATATAATATTGATTTCAATCGTTATCTTGCTCCCTATCCAACTTGATAGATCGTAATATAATATTTGGTGCCATTGCAGGAATTCGAATGCGACGTTTCGGTAGCGGAGGGCGACCGAAGACGGCAAGAATTCTCGTTCACCCTGTACGACTTCGACGGCCACGGGAAGATAACAAAAGACGACATAGCCGGCCTGGTTACTACCATTTACGATACCCTGGGCGCTTCTATTCAGGTACCTCCGTGCGGCAGTAAGACGATTAAGGTGAAATTGACTGTGTCGCCGGATCAGAGAGGCAGTCAGACGCGATCGAGCGGCGGCGGCTGTTTGAACGCGTCCTCAAAGCCGGCTGCTACGAGCTTTTCCGGAAATTCGTCCTGCTGCCATTTGAAGCACACGTCCTGCAACAATGCCGGGACCCATACCGGCGCACACGGTTTACGTAGAGTTCCTAGAAGGAGAAGGATGCCACGACACCGTTGCCAGGTAAGATTGATGCCCTTACGAGGTGAGGATTCGAGGCTTGGATTTTTATGGAGCCGTGTCTCCTCTTTCGTAACCGACAACAATTCTAGAAGCTAGAGGCGGATTTATCATTTCTGCCTTTCGAGATTTATCGCATGCGGGAGAGAGGGCTTATTTTTTTTATTCGTTTTTTTTTTCTTTTTTTTATATACTACTTTTTTTCTTTCTTTCTTTCTTTTTTTTTTTTCTCCCTTGTTGATGTTGAACAGATGTAGAAGGGATTCTTGTGGATCGACTTTTTGTTGCTATTATGATGTTTTCGAATTCTGACAATTGAATAAAACATTTGTAATTGCTCTTTTCATGAAATATACATTTATTTGTAAATTTAAAATGTTTTATGTGACAAAATACGTGATAAGAAATAATTGAAGTGACGAAAGAATTTTTTATATACTGAAAATAAAATTAATAATAAATTATATTATATATTTGGTAAATGAGAATATGTTTTTTCCATGCATTATTTTAGACTGAACAGAAAGAAGTGGATACTCACAGTGAGGATGACGGTGAAAATGCGCGAACGAATCGAATAAAACAGGAGGAATTACGCAGAAGGGTGGGGCCCGTGCCTCATTTACCATCACCCTATTCCAATAGCTCCGAGGGTGATATTAGCGATGACAGCGATGTCTCCCCCGCAGTTTCCCCCTTGACGCCTCTCCTCACGACTAATCAGCGAAAACGCAGTGGTGCCCTACAAAGGCAACAGCTCTTAGAAATTATTCAAGCGAATATGGAAAAGAATAATCTCAGTTTTCATACGTCAAGGTACGCCCTTCGTGATCAACCGCATGTAAAATATCGTGATATATTTTTTTTGAAGGAAAAGGATGTTGGCATAATCTTGAATATCTTGAATATTTGTTTAATTGCGTTTAATACTACAAATAATAAAAAAATATTAAAAATTTATTGATAAAAAAGAAAAATGATGATAAAAGAATTACCAAATGTTTGCCAGGAAACGACATCAGAACGAGCAACTGCGCATTCCATCTCAAGTCCCACATGTCGAGTCTTCGCCTCACTACAATCAAGACTGTCGTTCACCGACGGAATCTCGGCCTACGGCGACTGCCTACCATAAACCTACTCGGGAAAAGCCTCAGGGTTTCACATCGTTCTCCAAGGTACCTGCAAAGCATAGGGGGAATTTGAGAAAGACGCGGGCGCAGTACGGTCTTCAGAGGAATAACGCTACTGTGCAACCGCCGCGTGCGTATGTTCAACCTCAAGTTTTATCAAGAACAGTGATCAATCCAAACGTGTACACAGATCAACAAACTACTAATACGAATCGCAATGGGAGCAATCTGATATCGAACAATCAACATCCCATCAATCAGACCACGACCAACAATCATAATATTCAACGTAACGAGACACAATTTAGCCAAACGCAACAATGTGGTAAATCGAGCAAGAAGCATCATTTGAAACACGCAACCAGGGAACAAGATCAAGCCCGAGCCACGATTCAAGTCGTTCGTTGGCTGGAACGGGAATTCTCGCAAAATGCTGCAGCGAGCTCCGGCAGGAAGCATGTTCATGAGCATATTCATCATCATTATCATCATTATCACACGGAGGCGCTTGTTTGATTCGTTCCTCGTTCGAGGAACTTTTGCGCAAATATAGTAAATTGTTTCGGTAATTGTGTTGATCCTCGAGTGATAGGATGGAGACTGAGTGATCTATGTTCCTCCTTCAAAGATTTTTGTCTGATTGCTAGCTGCCAGAAATCTGTTAATGATCTTATATAAGTTTCTATTGGAAATTTGAAACTGTTTTCTTCTCATATTATAGGTTTTATGTTAATAATTATAAAGTAAATGAGAATTATATATTCTACACTTTGGATGAGGATCGACTTTTGATCTAATCCTATAACTTGAGGATTAGAAAATTAATTCTGAACGTCAAGATACCAATTTTATTAATTTATTTTTACTTCTGTAGCGGTTTGTACATTTTTATTTGTTCAAATGTACTGAGTTCCTGCAGTAAATTTTAATTCCGGGATATTAAGATATTATATATGCAAATAATGAGGATCACTGCCACATTTTATTTTTTTAATAATCGAGATATTATCCAATTCGAATATAGTTGATCTATGACAAACCAAAGCGAGTTTTTAAAAATGTTTATTTAAATAGCTTTGGATCGTCAGTGATATCGACTAAACAGTATATCGAGAAGTTTTATTCTTGAAACGTATACTAATCCTGTTTATACTTTAACTATTTATCATACATAAGACAATCTTTTCTCGTTTTTCTTTTGAAATTTTAGGAAAGACGATAACAGATATATATTTTTTTTTCAATTTATAATAATTACGAACTTACGGGGAAGTTTTACAATGATACCAATGATCTATTACTGTACCGAAGTATTTACTATGAAGGCTATTCTGAAATTTTTACATATTCGTTCTTGACATTTATACACGATATTGATTCATTTTTGTATATAATCGTTTGTAAAATAATGACATTTGACGATTTATAATATAATTTTTTACAGAAGTTTGTATACAATTTTTTTAAATTGATTTGTATTAGAAGAAAAATTGTTTTAATTTTTCTTCGATTTAGAATCACGTACAAAGATGTACAAAATCTCCCATTTTAATTTATGTAATTTTTATATCTTTTAGTACAAAGTGTAAAGATTTATTCTACACAGAAATTTTATTTTAATTTGATAAAGATATAAATTGTTTTTTTGTTTCTTACGATAATAATGATTTTAATTCAATTCATTTGATCTATTTATTATAAATAATAATCATTTTAAAGAAGAAACAGTATTAATGCGTAATACACAATAATGTTGTTTATGGAGCCAAATTAAAATTGTTAAAAATTACAGATTCTGTGTGCAAACTAGAAAATCACAGGAACTAGAAATATTTTAATAATCATGGCATTTTCAATAGATGCGAGAATAACTCTTAAGAATCGGTATGTATTCATATTATATCATAGAGACAAAGTGTTTCTTTAACTTGAGTTTTATCATTGAGCTCAAAGTATAAGCAAATAGTCAAGGAATAGTGTCCGTTGATTTTATCTTGAATTCTAAATGATTTTTAAAATAATTTTTCTTTGGATACTTTTCCTTGAAATAATCTATAATTCGAAATGTATTTATTTAACTGAATTATAAAATAAGCAAAATGTAGATAAATATTTAATCAAAGTATCGAGAGTATTGACTGATTGCGAAATTTTTGATATATATAATATTGATATATAACAAAGATAATAATTTTAGATAATAAAAGATAATAAAAGAATGTATCAAATTTGTACTAAAATTTTATATTATAATAAATATAATATAATATTATATAAAATATTATAATATAAAATTTTAATATAAAATAATTTAATTCATAATTTTCATAGATAATAATTTCTAAAAAATATGTTTGTGGAATAAAATAAAGTAAATCTTGTTAATTTAAAAATATATAGAATAGAAAATAAATTTTTAAAACCTATTAATATTTTTGCAATCAATCAATATCTTTCTTGATATTCAACGTTGTAATTTTTAAAAAAACTATACTTTTTAAAGTTGGTTTCATAAAAATTACAGCACAAATTGATGGTGCTTCTGTATTCCAACGAATACAATAATATGCTCCGTAATAGCGTTGATCATTATTGCGTTGTATCTATATAATATTTCTCGACAATACAAAAAAATATTAGAATAATGTAATTATTATAAGAAAATATTGTAAAATTTGTGTCCTCAATTTTTATTTCAATTTTGCAACTTTCAAACAATGAATTAGTAGCAAAATATGTAATTTCAGAAAATTATTGTTCATTTATTATACTCTTTTTGCTAATTTTAATAATATAAAGAAATGATAATTTTATTTAAAAATTTTGAAACAAATTTTAATTTTTTTTTATATAATTATAATTGCATAAAATATAAATTTTAATTTAGAACTCATTTTTATTGAAAAAGAAATAATTTTATATACATATATTATGTATAATATATTTTTTTTAAGATTTAATAATCGTTATTAAAAATATAATTAGAACATATAATAATTATAATCAATACAAGAAATATGATCCAAACTTATGACAATGATAAAAATCTTATAATGTCAAGATTTAATTGAGAAACTGTTATGTATACGTATCTTTTGAAACTTAACGCTGAACAAGTTTTTATAAAAAAAAAAAAAAAAAAAAAGTGAAAAGAATGGACTTGTTAAGAGTGCCTTGTCATATCTGTTACTAATATGCAAGTATTAATTATTATCAAATTAAATATCGAATGTTTAGTTTACGTAAAATATTTCCTTAAATGAATCTATTTATTATTAACATACTTACAATAATTTTCATTTAGTGATATATCATTAAATTTTATATTATTTGGAAACGCATGATGCTTAAGATCTAAATAAATGAAATTATTACGGATATTTTTCTATCTAAGTAAAGAAAAGAAAAGAGGATTATAATTATAATATTTATTAATTATAATAGATATTACTAACAATATGATTAAAAATGACAACAATTGCTACTTTGTATATTTATAAATCTTGGATAGTAATACTGTCCATTGACATGTAATTTTATATCAATCTTTGTAATCATTGTAGATATTTTATGTAATGTATTTTTATTAATATTTATTAAAAACACATTTTGATATTAAATTATCGGAATTCATCATGGAATTCTTCTAAAAGTGTTTCATAAAACAAGTCAATAAAATCTAAATATTATTTTCACTTCTATATGCGTTTTTCTCTTTTTTACCTTATTTTTTGATTACTTTATAAATATAATATCGTAAATATCATTTATTTTTGTATACATGCTGAGTTTTAACATTTATCAATACATCTCTATTTCATCGAAATAATATTTATTTTAATAAATCACAATAAAATGTTTGATAATAATAATAATTGTTCCAATTATAATGATTAATATTAAAATTAAATTTTAATAATAAATTTTTTAATTCAATTTCAAAATTATAAAATGAAACAAATATACATATATTCTGATATAGTATATCTTCGAGGCATATATATAAAATACTGCATTTTAAACATAATTATATTTACATATGCATTATGAAATAGATAATTGCAATAGTGATATTACTTATAATTTTTCAATTATAAAAAATTGTTTTTAATAAATGAAAATTAAAAATAAATTTTTATTTATATTGTAATATTAATATTGTAATTAGAGATTAATTATTTATATAAGATATTTTAAAAAAATATTTTTTTCAGAATCAGAATCAGAAAAAAATATCTATATTTTTTATATTTAAGATCAAATACATTATTAGTTTTTAAAAAAAAATAATAAAAGCATGAATATTCAATGAGTATTTCATATTTTATTTGTAATTACGCGGCAAAAGCAAACGTAGACAAAAAAATAAATAAGAAAAGGATAGAGATAGATTAAAAATTATGGAATCAGCGCCATCTCAAGAGTGCCGCAAATGAAACTAAAATAGATAAAAAAAGGCATAAGAATTAACCGTCAACTCCATCTCTTGAGTATTTTTAGAAAAATTGTTTTTATTACTCAAAAGATAATGCTGATTTTAAATTTTATTCTATTTTATCTTGTTTTTGAAGAGATGTCTATGATATTCTGAAGATGGCATTGGTTTCAATATTTTTATTATCTTTTTCCTTTATTTATATTTGGTCTATAAAATTTATATATAACTGCGTAAATTATTGGTGAATAATTTCACCAATTAACAAATGTCGATATTGCTTAACCTGTAAGTATAAGCAGATATATATCTGTAATTAAAACCAGAGGGCAATATTGTAGTTCTTCTAAATTCTGTTTTGTCACAAGTTATAGTATAAACGAGTATGACAATGGATGCACGTAGAAGAGATAGAGAGCAAATTGGATTATGTGGTGTTGACAGAATTTGGGGAAAATCGCCAACACGAATCGAAGAGTAAGAAGTTATAACATAATAATTTTATATTATTATTATTCAAATTATTTTATCGATAAGATTGATAATTTTAAATAATTTATTTTTTATAATGATATTTCATCAATTAAAAATTATGACATATATAATAAATATTGTATAATTAAAACAGTTCTGATGAAGATGAAGAAATTAATCGATATAAAGACAATATTATGCCAAGAATTAGAAAAAGAAAACAAGAAATGAAGAAGAAGGTATGAAAATATAATTTGATATTTTTATTTCTTTAATAATTAACTTTTTTTATAATACTTTCAATATTTCTTCATATAAATTTTTATATGAAATTTATTTTATTTATAATATTATAATGTTATATTATAATGTTCTCTTATAATAATTATTATTTTTAATATATATTATTTTATAATTTTTTTATTATTTCATTGTTCTAGAAAAGTAAAAAATTAAAAAAAGAAAAAAAAGCTAAGAAGGAAAAAAAGAAAAAATATAAAAAGAAAAAGAAAAAATCAGATAGTAGTTCTGATAGTGAATTGGAGGAATTGGAATGGGTAGAAAAAAATGGAATTAATGATAAAGCAAAGATTAAGAAAGGATCAAGTTCAGATGAAAGTGGTGATGAAGGCATAGTAGGTCCAGTTCAGAAACCACACGTGACATTATCTGCTAAAGATTTTGGCAAAGCTCTTCTGCCTGGTGAAGGTGCTGCTATGGCTGCATATGTTGCAGAAGGAAAACGTATACCTAGAAGAGGTGAAATTGGTTTAACTTCTGAAGAGATTGCTGCATATGAAGCTGTTGGTTATGTTATGAGTGGTAGCAGGTAAATCATTTTATTAAATATTCTTAATTAAATTTCATTAGAATATAATGATATTAATATTAATATTTATTTTAGACATCGACGAATGGAAGCTGTTCGTATCCGAAAAGAAAACCAGATTTATTCTGCTGATGAGAAACGAGCATTAGCTATGTTTAGTAAAGAAGAACGACAAAAAAGAGAAAATCTTATTTTGGGACAATTTAGAGAGATGGTTAATCAAAAATTGGCACAAGAACAAAAAAAGAAAATAACATGATTGTTTTATATAAAAATAATATTTTTGACAATGTATATAAAATTCTTGAATGTATTATAAAATATTATTTATATGTATATATATATATATATATACATATATACATTAAAATATATTATCTACTTACTATTAGTTAATTATGTATTATATGATATATTAATTGCTATGATTAATTGCTATGAAAAATAAATTAAAAAATTTTCATTTTATGATTAATATTAAATTATTATTAAGCATTTTAATACACAAAATATTATTTTTTAACATTTGCTTTTATTTTTTACTTCTTCTTTCCCAATCCCGCCATCCTCCAGTATAATTATAGGTACTATAATAAATAAATATGATTAATTATGTAGTAAATCTATAAAACATTATAAACTATATACTTTTTAAATTATTATACTTTTTATATCCAAGTTTTTGCATTTGTTTCTGAATTATACCACTTCTTCTTCCAGCTCTACAGCAAAATATGATTTTTGTATTTTTGGAAGGTTTCTCTTTGTTAAACTTATTTTTAAAATCTTTATTCGAAAAGTTTATCAATGTATTTTCAACATCAGACACTATAATAATAAAATTTATTATAATGGCTATCTAATATTTTTAAAAATAATTATTTCTGTTAAAACATACTTGGTATATTAATACTTCCAGGTATTTTTCCAGTTTCACCAATTTCTTCTTTTTCTCTAACATCAATAATTAAAATATCACGGTCTTTTTGAGCTCTTAAAATATCACTATAACCAACATCATATGATTCTTCAGACATGATTTTATTGTTAAGAAGTGAAGTTGAAAAATGTGAGATACTTTGAACTAAAAAATAATACATTTGATTTTATATTTTTGACTATAAATAAAATTTTATTACATTTACATGATATGAAACATCTTTATGATTTGTTTATTAATAATAATAATAATATTAATTTAAAATATATAATGAAAATTAGAATAAAAATGACCTTTCATATTTTTTATAAATTGTTAAATAAATGACTTCGCAAATACTTCTTTTTTTTTGTAAATTACCGTAAGGAAATATCCTATATGAAGAGATTTTTAACAATTTATTATAAATATTTTTTTCTGATTTAACAAACATATTATGAAATAACAATTTAAAAAATATAGGTTTATGACACTGACGTAATTTATTAAAATTCATAATTATTAATCTATTCACAATCATGTAACATGAATTCTATATAAATTATTTTATAACATAATATAAATATAAACAGATAGATGCATATATAAATACATATATATATTGTATACGTTTATATATATATATATATATATAAACTGAGTTCTGATAAAAATTATGTTTATATTATAATATTATTTATATTGAAAATTATTTTTAATGGTTTTAATATAATTATATTTGTTTATATTAATAATTGTATTAATAAAATGCAAATATAAATAATATTATTTAATATTATTCAATACTTAATTTTGATTATTATCCTATACCAATGAATGCGACTTAAATATTTATATTATATAATATAACAATGAAAATTTTCTTGTTTTATTTAATTATATATATTAAAATGTATTTTTATATGACAATGTTATTTAAAATGTTATATAAAAATTTATTGTAAATATTTATGTATATTATAGTTTGCGTACATTGATAGAACAATGAACTTGACATAAATATTTTATTTAAGAATAAAGAATGAAAACACATTGATCAATATATAAGAAAGAAAGGAATTGTTACATTTATTATAAATATAAATATAAAAAAAAATATACAATAATACAAAAAAAATATATAAGGATGACATTCTCCATACATTGCTTTTTAGTGATTCATCTATAGATGAAGAAAAAAATTGGAAAAGTTTAGAAGAGTCAGGAAGAGCGTATCCCGCTTTCGTATACGTCGCACCCTGATGAGGAATGCAGGAACTAACAATTTTTATTTCTCGTGCGTGGAGTTGTAAAGTGTACTAATTTATTGAAATAATTACGACACTCATCCCGTTTTTGCACTTTCGCATAATGTGAGTAATCGGACATTAAATTGATAGGACCATCTGCTTACATTTCGATAACATATAAAAAATTTTTGTTGGCTTTAGTTCGATATTGTATTTTTTGTTTATTTATACAGCCCTTTAAGTTTAAAAATTTGTAAAAATATAAAAAATCGCGTGCAAAAATAGCGTTTTTGATTTTGCAACATGGAATATATTGATGAGTTAAATTCGTAAGACTTCGAATACTTTCTCATTACAATGTTACGCATCAACGAAAAATTCAATATCTCCGGATTATCAACATTCCAGAGTGTTGACACCTCTGTCAGAGTGCTCTGCTTTACCATTACTATAACATCACCATCTCTTTCTTCAATATTGACTTCTTATAATTCTCTCTCAGTTTCTTGTTTTCGAATGCCGCGTAGTGTCAAATACAAGAATGCATGAATAGGTTTACGTTCTCATTAGTTTTTAACATGTAAGGATAGAAAAGTGATTAATCCATAAGATTAATAATTTGTATCTTTTTCGTTTACGTTTTCGAATTTTGAGTCAAAGTACTTTTAAGTATTTATTTAAATGTATTGTATAAAAAATTCTTGTATAAAAATAAAAATTTGTGTTTTATAAGAACTTATATCGATAGATCTATTTTTATTAATTTTTCTAATGTGTAGTTATACAAATGTGCATAAAGCTTATTAAAGTATAATAAATCAATTTTTGTAAAATTATTTTTTTCTAGAATATAGTAATGATAATATAATACAAAATAATAAAAGTTATATATATAATAAATGATTTTATATATTTCATGAACAATTGTGAAAAAAATAATTTTTTATATTTACAGATAAAATATAACAGGTGTAAATGAAACAATAGAAAAATGAGTTCTTTGCAACAAGGTAGCAGATTTTTACCTTTTTCAAATAATAATATACAAAGGAAGCAACTATCAATGCAAGGTATTAGAAAAATTTGAAATTTGTTTTTAGAACATTGCTTTTGAAAATTTATTAATATTTCTAAGATAATGAAATAATAAATATAAAATTTAATATGAAATCTCAATTTACATATAAATTGATGAAATTATAATTTTTTTAAATATATTATATTTTATATTCATTTATTAGGTGGTCTTCCACAAAGTTTAAGTGGTAGTGAAACTGATGTTTCAACTTCAAATGAGAATCTAACCAATGAAGATCGCTATGTTATAAGACATACAGCTCGCCAAGAACCTCAAGGTCAAGAAAATCAGCAGCAAAGTCCATCCAGATCTTCCAGTCATAAAGAAAATATACCAAATATACAAGTATGTATAATTATATTTATTTTAACTATTTATTAATTGTATATTTTTAATAATTTTGTTGATAGTAATTTAATATTAATCATATATACATATTTTTTTGTATTTTTTTTCTTTTTATTAATCTCTTTTGTGCATTATATATTTTTATTCCCTTTTATTATTTTTGAGATAAATGTAGACATTCTTTAATGCCCAGATATTTACCTATATTATTCTTACGTATCTTAAATTGCTACCTGTATTATTAAGTTATATAAGTATAAATTACTTTATTGCAATCTAGGGTAACCTGCTCAACAGAAATAGTTTAAAGGACAGTTTGAATGGTTCAAACAGAAACAGTTTAAAAGAGAATTTAAATGGTTCTAATCGAAATAGTCTTAAAGACAGCATTAATGGTTCTAATAGAAATAGTTTGAAAGATAATTTAAGTAATCGTACCAGTGTAGGTTCAAATAGAAGTAGCTTAGATGTGTCTACAAGCTCCTACAATACACTTATAATACACAATGCTAATGATGATAATTCATGGGTACCATCTGGAAGGTAATATATTTAAATATATATTTATTAAAAAATATATATTTTTAAGAAAAAATTATAGGACGATTAGAATTATATTTATATTTATAATTTTATACAGATGTTTTATAAATATTGATATTTAATTTTAGGCTATCAAGTGTAGTGAGAGAACATGGAGATATGGGTTATTTATATTGTGATGCTGGTGGAAAAGGACATTCAAATAGCCCTACTATGCAATCTTTATCAAATTTAACTCATGAAGATCATATTTATGAGCAATCTAATAATGGAGGATGTCAAGAAATAACAGATATACCAGATGATTATCTCAGTCAATCGCAGGTGATTATCATAATTTATATTTTAATAATAATATATAACAAATGAATATTCCATTTATAAGAAAATTATTTTATTATAACTTAAATTTGATTAAATATAATTAATTATTTATTATTTTATTATTTTATTTTAATCAAACCAAGCAGGTATTAAAACACCTTGCAAAAGAAGTTAAAGTACCATCTTATAGTAAGTTAACAAATAATGGAGGAAATATTGATATGAGAATGAGAGATGGTGATAGAGGGAAACAAAATGATAGTGAGTCAGAAGATAGACCACCACCTTCATATATGTCTGTTTTATTACCTTTAAAAAATAAATCTCGACTTCTTGGACCAATGGAAAAATTGACATTATCAAGATCACAACCTGACTTGTCTAGAATTGGCAAACCAGATATTGATAATTATAATTTGCGGGCGACTTCACCACGGTAATTTAATTAAATTGATTATTGAAATTAATTAATTTTTGATGAATCACAAGTAATATTTTATATTTAATATTTTTATAGACCTCAAACAAAAGGAAGGGAAGAGACAGAATCTGCAACAGGTGAAATTTGGCCACCATCAGAAATGATACAAATTGTAATCCAAGAAAATAGTGCCTTAAAATTAGAATTAGAACGGTGTTATAACAAAGTTGCTAAATCTCAAAAGTTGGAACAAGAAATTGCAAAGGTGCATAGGGCTCACGAAGAATTGGCTGCGTCAAGTGAACGAAGAGAGAAACTGGAACGAGCTGCTAGATTGAGGTTACAAAATGATTGTAGACGATTAACCGAATTAAATCGCGCGTTACGAGATCAAATAGATTTATTATCAGCACGTACCGATAGTCCTCCGATCGTGGAATCTATGAGAAAAGAATTAACGCAACGAGAATTATTAATTGGCCAATTGATTACACAAAGTAAATATATTTTAAATATATTTTACTATTTATCATCATTCAGTTCATCGATTTAATCATATTTATTTTTATATTAGATAAAGAACTAGCTGCGGCGAAAGAAAGACAGGAAATCGAATTAGCAGCACAAAGAGCAACGTTACAGGAACAACGTACACATATAGATATTCTAGACACTGCTCTTACTAATGCACAAGGCAATGTGGTGCGTCTTGAAGAAGAGGTAATTTTTTTTTTATTTATTTTTCAATAAATTGATTCATATTTCATGTTTTATATTTACAAGTTTTTTTTTATATTTATTTTTTTTACAGTGTCGAAAGAAACAAGTATATGTAGAAAGGGTAGGTCAACTTCAACGAGCTTTGTCTTCTCTTCAAGCATCGAGCGATAGAAGAGAAGAAACAGAAAGACAGTTGAGAGGTCAATTAGAACGAGAATTAAGAGAAGGCGGAGGTGGCGGTGGCGGTGGTGCTAATGGTAATGAACAATCTTCTAATGGAGAAACAATCGCAGAGTTAAAACGACGTATACGCGAAAGAGATGAAAAAATTATGTCACTGGAAGGTGACGTTGCAAAATGGGAACAACGTTACCTCGAAGAAAGTGCTTTAAGACAAGCAGCAATTGATGCAGCTAGTTTACCAAAGTAAGTTAATAATCGCTTAATAATATTTTTATTCATATTCATATTAATAATTTATTTTTTTTGAATAATTAGGGATGCAAAGATAGCTGCATTAGAAAAAACGAGTCAAGATGCAGAGAAATTAATTGCAGAAGCACGATCCGAAAAAATGAGACACATGGATGAAGTTCATGCTGCACAAAAAAAATTGGCTGATCTTGAATCTAGGTAATATTCACATGGTTTATTTTTTTTATAATTATAATGTAGTTTTTTATGTTCTGTTTCTAATGTTCTATTTTTTGTTTTATAGAATGAAAGATTTAGAATCAAAATTAGCTGAAAGGGATGCAATGATTAGAGTTCTTCAAAAACATACATATGATAAGGATAGTAGTAGCAGTAGTGGTGTTGGTAGTTATCCTGCTGCACATTCGTCTCATTCAAGTACATCAGCGGATCACCACACTGCATTGACAAGTACACCAGAACTTGGTAAAAAATGTATTTTCATGAAAAAATGATACAAATATTTTAAGATTATTAATTAAATTTTTTTAAATATTAACTTTTATATTCAACAGTAAGCAGTGTATTAGGCGGTGGTAGTGGTTATGGAAGTACTGGTTCGTATGGTGTTACAGACAGTTACAAATATAGGAAACAGGGCAGCTTTGAACAAACAAATAAAAGTCTTGATGATCAATTAAAAGAACTAGACTCCCAGCTACTTAGTAAGGTATGCAACATCCCAGTAAACGTATAATAAACATAGAAATAATTTCGCGACCATAAAATTAATCTTTTACAAAAATATTTATGTAAAAAATCAGTTAAAAGTAGAATTTTATCTATTAATCATATCAAAATTATTTTATGAAATTTTATTTTTATTTTTTTCTATGTATTTCTTGCGTTCATAATATTTTGATTTTGTGATGTTAAATTCTTTAGCTTTATAGCTACAGAAGATTATCAAAATATTACAGTTTGTACACAGGTACTTTAAAGTCCTATTTAGATAATCGTGTGAACAAGAATAGTTGATGTGTTGTTTTATATTGAAAATATAATTCATCTATTTTCTACAAAAAAAACGAATAATATTTTTGATTATTAGTAATTGAATATATGAAAGAAACAATATATCAACTATTTTTATCTTGTGTTTGTTGTTATTCGCATAATCATGTGTGTCTTATTAATCCATTTTTTTAAATTTAAAATTTTTTAAATTTAAAAAAATTTTTTTTCTTTATTAGTAAAATTTGTACAGAGTAAGCTTTTTATTTAAAACAAATCTTCAAAAGAATAATATTTCATTAAAATTTTACGACTATAACATTACAAATATTTTTATTGTTAATAATTTAAAGGAAAAACATAATTATCATTTTTTAAAAAGCAAACTCTGAATAAATTATTAAAAAAATATATTAATAGATAATATGTAAAGAATGCATCGAATTCTCGTTTTTAATCATAAAATTCAGTAAACTGTACTTTTCACTAATACAAATCTTTGTGTGCCATTGATTTTTTGTATTACAATTAACTATATATTAATCGTGTTCAAAGTTTTTCGATTAGATAGTGGAAAAGAGAAAGATAATTCCTACCTATTCCTATTTAATTCAAACTAACCCGAATCAATTCCTATCCCATGTGATCCGTGAGTGTGCATGCGCTGTTGTGGCGAGCACTAACCCTTATTCCAGGTCCCGGGCCTCCTTTCCAACGCGGCTATGCTTTTCTCTTGTTTCAGCGGGCACTTTGCTGTTTTCCAGGATTCTCTAATCCAGGCACTGCGTCGCGAAAAGGAAAAATACCCAAGCCATTATTGGCGGGTGTAGATAGCACAGGTACCTCGAGCACCGCCTCGAGCAAGAGTCGCCTATTAGACGACTCCGGTGGTGAGGTCTCGCCGGGTATCATGGAATTTGCGAGTGCAGCCTCGAGGCTGAAAGGCACTGTATCGAGATTATCAGACGGTAAGCCTGAAGACATGATGCTACTGGAGAAGCAGGGCAGAAGTTCGCAGAGGCAGAGAATGCAAGAGGGCGAGCCACGTCGCGCGGGCAGTCTTCCTCCCAGCTCGTTACCTCGACCACCGAAGAACATGAAGTCAACGGGCTCACGTTATTGCAGACTTAGCGACACGGAGACTCGTAAAAAATCGGATCCAGGCCCGGCTCTGGACACATCAGCGAGTATGAAGGTACGCGACACGAATAACTGCACCATCGAGTATGGAAGATTCGACACTAAGGCTCAGCGTCGAAAGAAATCGTCCGGTACGGAACCATTGGTCGTAAATAACTCGTTGAAAAAGCCATCCTCCACGACTAGCCACGAGTACGAGCGTCTTCAAGGCGAAAATATTCGCAAGAAACAGCCTGCCAATTCGGAAACGAAGCACAGGGAAACGCAGAGCCGTTCACTGATACCGCCACCGTCTCGTCGTATCGGGGAGTACGGTCGTCTCAGTGATGGCACATTGAGAAAGCAGGCTGGTTCACGTGGACAAAGCACCGGGAGCACGGTGAGCAGCAAGAGTGGAGGACGCGATTCTGGAGGCACGGCTAGCAGCGAGGCATCCACATCATCGTTGCCACCTTTCAAGGCGAGATCCATACCTCGCCCGAACAATTACCGTATTCAGTTTTAATTTATAACGTTTTGGAATCGAATTAGTCTTTCCCATCTAAAGAGACTCCTTCGAAGACATTAAAGATGCTTCTCTCCAAGGAGGGTATAACTTGAGGAACTTGAAGGATATCATTTTCCATACTTTATCTTCCAGTTATGAGAATTTTTTTTTTTACCAAATATTGGTATACATGTTTATTTTATTGTCTTAAATTTTCTATTATGTTTTTGACGAACGATGGAAAATTTTTTTCTAGTGGATATTTAAGAAGCACAACAGGATCGAATTTGTTGAATGATCGAATGGAAACGAGCGATAAACGACGAATAGAAAATGGGAGGCAGATGAGTGATTGAGAAGGGGAAGCAAAAATCAAAAGCGTGATCGATTTCGAGAGCGTCTCTGCTTCGCTCTTCAGCAGTTCGGGTCCTGTCTAGAGTCCTAATGTACGTATGTGCGCGAGCGATACGTTTATACAGCCATAATATTAAACGATCCGTTAGTTCCCTTCTATTTACCATTAATAACGGAGAAGCCGATCGCCATGACGTAGCGAGAAACAACGATATATCGTTGCGTAGCGATAGTGCATGACCTAGTCATTACCAAAGTAAACTTCTGTAATGAAAATGGAATTGATTTCCTCTCGTTTCGTACGCATTTACATCTAGAAACATTGCGGCCTTTATCAAAACATATATACGTATAATATGCGAAAAAGAAGTGCCTTGTTAAAGACTGCGTGAAAAAAAGAGATGAACAATCGGTACAATTAGGAATAAGAATACTTATATCCGGGAATTTTCAGAATTCCGAAAAAAAGAAACACTTGTATTTTGGATAAAATTGATCGCATGGCCTTCGAACGGACATGCTATATTTCGTACGTGTATTTTATCTTTCCGCAAGAAAGTACCGCATTTCTACACATGTTTTATGAAAATATTTTTCCTCCTGTTGGTTTTATGTATCTTTAAGATTGTTTCCTGTTGGAAACGCTATAAAGATACCGAGGTATCCGATCGGTTTTGCTTTTCGATAGAAAAGTGAAACTATGGTAAGGCGAATCACGAAAGTTCGATTGCTCCGATACAAAGCGAAAGATTCGATTATAGTATATATATACATATATATAAATACATATGTATATATATATATATTTTGTAGAATCATATTTTTATGTGTACATGTCTCAATTCAATTTTTTTGAATATTAATTCACGTCGAAAGAAATATATACAAATCGTAATTACGATGATTCGATTAATTTAAAGTGATATAACGACAGTGAATCGTAATATTTAAAAATAATATATTTCGCGATATAATAGTTTTTCGAGCGTTTCTATTTCTCGGAAATATCGTTCAATCGGTCGAAAGATATCGTACAATTTTTCCCCTTGTCCCTCCAAGTTTTTTAATACACTTCGATGCAATAAACGAAATTATCGTGATTTCGATAACAGTTTTTAGGGAGAATGTTTCTACGTCGTATTTCTTGTTTTCAGGATGCTTTTCGAATGATCAAGTTTATATCTTTTACGCGTATCATTGATGTTACTTGTCGTTAAATGATATATCAATCGGATTATATTTTAAATTTATGGTATTATGAATTGATCGATGAAAAATCAGAATGAAGATATTGCCAAGTTCAAGTACATCGTACTTTTTATGCTTTTATTTTTCGTATATTAATTGTAAAGAAAATATTATAGAAAAAAAATTACGAAAGTCACAGAAGCAATTTTCGTGATTAGTATAGGTACCTATAAGACTGAAAAAAAATGAATATCGACGAAACAAATTTTCTTCTTTGCGATTTGCTACCATGCGTTTTTTCTCCCCTTTTTCAATTTATTCTTTTTTTTCTCCTCTTCGCGCGTATATGTACACATTTCCATCTACATGTATTCGTATACAAGTGGAGTTGGTAAATGTACATAAATTCGTGTACATTAAAACGTGTATTGTTCATGATACAAGTTCCTCGAAGACTACAGGGACATTCGTGGTAAATATAGCGGAAATTTCATTAACATTTTCTCTTTTTCTCTCTCTCTCTTTCTCTTCTCTCCTCTCTTTGTAATATTTTCGTCGAATGTTACGTGGCTTGTTGAAAGAGAAAAAGAAGCAGAAAGAATGGAAAAAAAAAAAAGAAATAGAGGGAAACAAAATCTCTTTCCTTTTGACGTGTATATGTATTAAAGTCATTGTTTCCGCAGGGACGTCGGAAATTTTAGAATGAATTGTTTATTTTTGTCTTAAGCGAAACAAAGAGAGAAAAATATAAAAGAAACGAAAAAATGCGTAGAATGCCAAAGCAAATTATAGGATGCCGCACACTACGATTTATAATGACAAATATGTTTTAATATAATTTTAGCGTATTTATTTGTTTTCGTTTTTGTGTTAATTATCTATTTTACGTATAGGGTGAATTTTCTATCAATTTTTTATTCCTTTCGCGGACGTTTAAGAAAGGAATATTTTCAATAGCTTCCGTTTAAAACACGCAGTCTTACACGATGGTAAGAAAATTTAGAACTGAGCGACGACTGATAAAAGACTCACCCTTTATACGTTGGGTGTTCATTAAGATATGGTATGTTTAGAAAATGAGAGATCTCTGGTCTACTTTGCAAGTTTGTAATGAGAAATACTATATTGATTCAATAGTTTTCGAGTTTAAGAATTGAACGGATTTCAAAAAGTGACCTGTTACTTCCGGTGGCCTTTAAAAGTAATATAAGTATGTAATGTATTTAAAAAGAAAAAAAAACAAAGTTTTTTTATAAATTCAAAATTTTTTTCGCTATGAAGATGTTAAATTTGTATCGAAACGGAAGTTAAACGCATAGGACATTTTTTGTAGCAATTTGAAATAAAAATTTACTTATGACAAACAATCTTTTTATTTCACATTATTATTCGTACACCCTTTTATTCGTGTGTACGAATCTAATGTATTCTTAGAATTTTTATATTTTAAAAATTTTTATTCTGTTTTATTTGTGAACAAATTTTAAATCCCAATTCAAAAAATTAACATTTCTTTTTTTCATTTTCATTTGAAGAAAATTATTTTTTTGTGTAAGAAATCTTATTTTTTGAATACTTCAGAACTTATAAAACTTTTGTATGTTTAAATCTAATATATAATTTATATTTCGTATTATTCTATTATTCTTTTCTCTAATAATAACGATATATCAATCGCAGGAGATAATTATCATATGAATTTTGCATTGATTGAAGTTATGATGCATAATTGTGTTATAAAATATAGAGAATATTTGCAAATGAAAATTTGTTCTTTTATATACGAAAATTCAAAAATCTGTGTTCAAATATGTCAAATTTCTATTTCTTGAGAAAATGAATAATTTCGATTATTGAAGATTTCTCATAGGTAACTTTTTATTAATCTAGATAAAAAAATTCTTCTATGAAATCTGTAAATAAAGATAATATATAAAATACTTTATTTTATTGCCAATTTTCATCGATTTATTTATTTGGACTAATATGATATAATATAGAACTGTTGATATTTGAAACTTATCTTTTTCTTAAAATAAATTATTGCATCATGTTTATGAATTTCATTTCGTAGTTTTTTATAAATAAAAAAGATAATTCAAAAAATTCTTCATATTTTTAAATAAAAGTTAATATGAATTTACTTGAAAATTTATTTGATGATATTTAATTTATAACTATAATTTGGAATTTGAAATGTAAATTGGCAATAAAATGTATCAAAAGATAAAGCGTTGAATGTTTTTGGAATCATAAATTACGTACGAAATTACAATAGCATTGTAATATTACTATAATCTCAAGCAACATCTTGTTATTTCTTTCATTTCTGGAAACAATGCACTTCACATTCGTATTATTATTACCATATATCAAGAGACTTGAAAACTTTTGTTTCCTCTTTTATAAATAGTTACTAAAAACGAATGATATGTTGTTAGTAAAAAAGATAAATTTTTATAAAAACAATTTTAATTTTTCTTATTTAAATATTTATTTTCTCACCTTCCTCGCTTAAATTATTAATTAAAAAACGAATAATAATATTATTATACATTGAATCACGAATAATTTTTCTGAAATAGTTTTAAATATAAAAGTATATTTATCATATTCTATCATATATATATATATATATATGCATACCAGATATTAAATTATTAAGGTTTTATATTATATATTAGGTTATGATTTTATATTAGACGACTCAAGTACACAAACCAGATATATTTAGTACTCTATCAAATTTTTATACCTGAAATATATGAAAAATTTAAGAAATAATAATTTTGTTTGAAATAAATATGAATAAAAATTTTATCATTAAAATACTTTATAAATGGTAACAATTTTTCAGTTATTTTCGTGTGAATTACTTAGATACATTGTGTGCATATGTTTCAGTTAAAAAGCAATGCTTCTCAACGTATGCACGGATAATTCGAAAAGATTGCAGCAGCGAGACGAATTCAAGATCTAAAAAATCAGTTCACTCTATGCCCGTAGGATCCATGGTATCTTGAAGACGTTTTCCGTCGATTTTCCGCATCTGCGTTGTTCTCATCCTCATCGTGTCAAGTGCTTTGCGTGCGCACTGTACTCATAGGCCGTAGGGGTTGGGAGGTGCAGTGGATGCTGGTCGCTCGTACGCTCGTGCCTAGTCGGTTCCGTTCGGCAATCTCCGTGGATCTCTGCGGGGGCAGAGGCCTCCTTCCCTTTCGAGCAATTCTACAGTGTTCACACTCCCGCGTAGGTGTGCGGTGGTACATGCGAGTTTTATTTCTTCGTCGCGTGATTCAGTGATGAGTACGTGTTCGTATCAGTCTCTTTCAGATTACAAGTGATCCGCGAATTACTACGCGATATTTTGACGAATATTGAGTGACACACGTGAAAAACGGAGCAGCGAAATAATGTTGGAAAATTGACAGTGAATACGAGACTGAAGAAAAAATCGTGAGTGTGCATGGAAACCGGCAAAAATAAAAGGATGATTACTATCATCGATGTTCGTGTTCAGAAACGAAGACCGAGAAATAAAATTGATTTCCGTGTGGATATTCAATGAAACGTTTAGTTTCGGAGCTGTCGACATTGAACGAATTCAAATACAGTGATTCCGCGTCCTTTGACAATTCACCTGTTACGAGCGAACTCGCGGTGTAGTGTTAAACTACTTTTCGATTGATCGATTTCTCGAACGTGTCGATCGTGAATTCGTGCTATTTGTATAACATCTGACGAATATGACGAATATGATAACATCTTGATATTGTATGTATCGAAGGAAAAAAATGGATTAAAAAAGCAATATTTTTAAAATTTTGAACCGGTAAATCGATACGTATAATCGATGGTTGCTACGGAAACATTGTCTCTTGACACATGATACAATTCGATCTTTTCGAGAAATTGTTCTCGATTTGATTTTTACTTTCGATTATTTGTCAGCCAATCAGATGCGTTTTACAATTGTATCGAACTTTTAGTCGCGGGATTGATACTCGAACGTAGTGACGCATTAAAAATTTCGTTCGTTCGTTCGTTTCGAATTTAATTCGGAAAAGTGAAAATTTTTCGTGAAAAGTGTTACATAGAAAAGATCAACGATTGAATGTAAGTGAAATATTCGCAGATAACGATTCCTCGTAACAAAATACGTTTTATATTCGCGATATTACGTCGTTTAGTGGTAAACAGCTGCTCAAGTGAAATCTCTGTGAAACATTTCAAAAAATTATGTGCCCAATGGAAGTAAGTACTTCGTAAATATAACGAGGAATCGAGCATACGATAGATTTCCATTTTCTAGTGTCGATTTTACGACAAATGACGATAAATTGTGAGCGTGAACTGTGAAGTGACTTATTTTGAGAACGAAAAAGTACGTTCGGTCGGGTGTGCGAGTGACCCTTCTGTGTTTACATACGTTTTGTCGTGTTCGGTGTGTTTATCTATGTTCCTGTAACGGATCCATTTTATCATGGAGGAGTACGGAATGAAATTGTTATCGATGAAGCTGATCCTAATTTTCTTCTTCTTTTCTACTCCAGTCATCGTAAAAGGTAAGAGTCTAATTTTATCGATAATTTCGAATGAATCTATATTCTGATATATGTCATCAATATAGAGTGAAATTCGAAGATAGAATTTTAGAAAAAATTAAAGAGTTGCAGTAATATTTCAAATTAAAAATTACGATATACTAATTATCTTATCTAAATAAAATTAGCATTTTTTCTTACTTAGACAAATTAGAAATAGACAATATTAGAAATATCGAGAATTTTATAGATGTTAAATTGTAATATTTTTTAATTTCGTGATCGTTAGTGACCTCTATGGCATTGTTAACAAATCTACTTTATGCTCATTTGCCCCGAAGCAAGTTTCAATAAATTTAACAATCTTACGCATTATTTCGAGATAATTTATCGTAAAAATACATTATCCAAACTTGTCTAAACATTATTTTCCAAGAATATAAATGAGGCAAAATAAGAAACAAGTAGAGTTTTGTAGAGTCGATGGAAAGTACTTTGTAACATGTGACGGAGGTAAAATATACATCGCGATAAAAAATATATATTGCGCAATAATATTGAATAACATAATAACTGTACGCATTTGTACAAAACATGAGTCTGTATTTCTTTATTGATTTTTTTATAACTTTTTCTGATTCACAAATTATTATTAAATACACGAAATTATATAGAAAGATCAAAATAAAAATCAGCTTTACGAAATATTACAGAGACGATAGCGGGAAATATGAATTTATCAAAAAATAGATCGTCATGATTCTCAAACAAAGTTATCTTTTCGAGTAATTATTTCGTTGAGAACATTTCGAGGAGCAATTAGAAATTGTATCGATTTATAAGTGTGCATAGACCAGGTACGAGACTTAAGCGATTGAAGTTGAAACGCGATAAAGAAAATACAGGGCGGAAATTGGATTTGGCAAAATTGCGCCAAAAGGCAGCCATCCAATCATTCAGCTGACCAATCACTCGATAAATGGAACCGCGACCCCGTGTCCTCGAATGTAGAGCGAATTTTTTTTTTTTGTTTTTTGCCTTTTCTCTCTTAGATTCTTGTCAATGTTCTCGTTTTCATCGTTGTTTCCATACTTTATAGCTGCAAATAATTGCAATAAATCTGTATTTTTTTATCGCATCCCCCTTTGAGATTTAATCATGTATATGGATGGTGATTTGTTTGGTGATATCTTTAGGTAGTAGATAGGATACTAAAATATATCTGAAATATATATTAATTTAGAAAGTATGCTGTTACATACCGGTGAATATATTCTTCCTCTATCTATATGATGATTATCGTATCTCTGTAATTAATATTATATATCAAAGACAAGATTTTAAATTTTTCATTCCAATCTTAGAAAGTGTTCAACGTTTTTTCGTTAAATTATCGAGGCAAAGTCAGTAGAATTTTTCATTCTCAGATTTCTATTCCAATTTCAGAAAATGTCTTTACCATTATTCATTGGACGTAGAACTAAATTTAGATTCTTCGATTGATCCTGGTGTCGTGTACACTTCGCTATTGCTTACAACGGATGAATTCGAGCAGAGGATAAGGTAGATTTAGTAACTCGAAAGCTGATTTATGATCTTATCTAGGGAAATTTATTAGCGTTTCGGACGTGACGTATATTCTACACTTGTGTCACTCGTGATTTGGAATAAAATCGGTTTTCAAAAAAGTCCATAAAACACCTTTTCGCCCTTTCAATATTTCAAACTTGAAATAGAACTATTTCCACGTAATTCTGGAGCCGCGTGATAGCGGTTAATTAACCGGAAGACGCGTCGTGCGTTTAATCAGGGTATCGATTTGCTAAATGATCACCGTGAATCCGCATTAAACCGTTCAGTTTGTCATTCGATGCTTTTCCTAAATGACGTTAAACATTGGAAAACGGTTTTCGATTGGCCGATAAGTTTTCTCAGGTTAATAACATTTTACGTAATAACATTTTAAACGTAAAATGTATGCCCGATTTTAAACTTTATATTTTATTTTATAAGATAAATAAAAATATAAAGCAATGAGTAGAATCTAAAATACGAAGCGAAGGATTAGATAAGTGATTTTTATTCACAAATTTTTATTTCGGTAATCAAATTTTTCGGAATAATTATTCTTCAGACTCCTTTTTTCGCTAATTAACTTTCGAGAGTTTTATTCTCAAATACATTCCCAAAAAATAGGCCAAGTACGATTAAAAAACAATTAAAAAAGTCTTTGATCCAAAATCGCGTTAATAAATAATAAGAACAGTTATTAACCGAATTGATACATTTTTATTAAAAAGAGAAAAAGGAACAGGAAAAACTAACATCCTACCAACTCGAGACTGGAAAAAAACAAACGAGGCGTCTGTAAAAAGTTGCAAATTCGTATCACGAATTTCCCCACCCCCATCGAGTTTTTTAACCGAGTTCCACGCTCGTAATGTGTTTAACGAAATTTCGCGATTTTTCCCCCCTGTTCATCCTGTTCATCCCTCCCCGGAGACGGGATGAACTCGGCGCATCTTCGGCCGGAACGAATTACAATTCCAGCGCGAAGTTTCCTGACCGATGAGGAACGTGCCAACCGGAGACGATGTAATTCAGAGATGAGATTTTCGAGCCGGTTCGCCTTCCATCTCCTCTCCATTTTCTCACCCCTTCTCTCTCTCTCCCTTTTTTAAATCCGGACGATTTTCATATTTCCCTCGATTTCTCTGGAGATCCAAATTACCGTATTCCGATCTGAATTTCGTTACCATATGATTTTTACCGACACCATTTGTAATTACCTAATTTCGCGTACGGTCACGGCGAGGGTTGAAATTAGGAAGGGGTCGAGGAAAAAAAGAAAGGAAGGAAGAGAGGGGAAAAACACCCCGCGGATTTTTCCCTCCATATGGGTGGGAATTTTGAAAGGACGCAGAAGGGGCTCGAGAATATCCGGAAATATTAAAACTCGCGGAGCAAAACGTTCCGCGGGAAGGGGAGAGAGAGAGAGATTTAAAATTGAAATAGGTTTGCTTGATGTATATTAAATCGTTTCAAATACGTATCACTGCATCGATTTTAAATATAACGCGATACGAAAGTGGATAAATTTTGCTGGCTATATATCCCTCGAATGTGATACTTAATCCGTGGTTAATCCAATGGAAGATACAAGGATCGTTTCGAGCTTAGGATATGGTTAATTAAAAAAACAGAGAGGAAATGTTGCTTCTCTTTTCAATTTTCTCGTTTCGTTAAAGAACTCGTCCAATAAATTTGCCTAACGCGATCTACTACGGTTTCGTAACAGGAAGTAGTGGATGCTTCGATGTTCGAGGAATAATTCTGAAGCGATGGATCGCGCATAGACGAAAAAAATTTCGTTTGAGTTGAGTTGGAAAAGTCGATGGCAATATCGTATATTGTGGAAATGGTATCGTGGAAATTCTTTTTCTTTCTATCCCATGATAATAGCGTATAATGTGATAATAAAAAATTATATAGTAATGTAAAATAATATGATAATGTATCATAATAATAATGATGGAAAACAATGTATAATTACGTTATATAAATTGCAGTAATATTAATTATGATATATTATAATATAACAATAATTATGATGAATCATAAGGCTTAATTAGTCAATTAATAATAATTTAAGGGGTTAAACGGTTTCGTACGTTGTATAACGTTGTATCCATGCATTTTATCTTTTATAGATTATAACGAACATCATTTTTTAATTACGAATCCTTTTTTCCATCAAGCAGACAATTTGAAACTTTTGAATCATCTTTTTTCTTTCTCTGATCATCGCGTGCCCTATAAAACGGATTGGAAACTTTAATTTTAATCAAATTTTCGTCTATCTTCCACGCGTTTAAGATCACAGTTTAACCCAGTTTCACTTCGGAACACTTTGTGAAAATCGGCCGATATTAATTCGAACAAGTCTCGTTTAATAATTTCTCCGACGACACAAAACAACCAAACCGACACGAGATAACGAGGGTCTAAAGATCGTACATTTCTTGTCCTCGATTATCCACCAGACGAGATATTCCACCAAAATCAAAAAGAAACCGGCCACTCCTTTCACCACGCTCGAAAAAACGAGTAATATCAGTCTTCACCCGGTCTGGCGGAGAAAAATATTAAAAAGCTCGCGTTCTACATGTTTGTCTCGCGTGTTACGCGTAACGCAAACCCTTCTTGGTTATCTAGTTGGCGAAAGAATATTAATTACGAAGCGGTTCTCATTTATATATCGTTGCGACCACGAAAGAGTTATTATTTTGTTATTGTTATTTCATGACTCTTTATGGAGAGAAGAACGTACTTACTTACTTACTTACTTACTTACTTGACTCCACGAGTGGAAGGAGGTCGATTTTCTCCATCGAATGTTTGCGAAAAGGGGAAGGAAAAAGAATAGAAGGAGAATAAATGAAATATCGTGATTTTCTTGCTATTCGATGCTTTTAGTTTCGTTCATATATATGTACTCTCCTTTGTCGATCGTTCCTTCCATCCAGCACATGGTTTGTTGCTCTTCCTCTTTCGCGGTTTCGTTGCCAACCCTCGATTCTCTTCTCTTAAAATATGGCGCCGCCATCGAGTTTCGATTTCGTTGTAAATCGTATCCACCCTCTTATCTTTTGTCGATTTAGCCGATGTTTCTGTCGGTGAAAAATAATATCGGGACGAGTGGAGAAAGAATGGCGGGGATGTTTCGCTTGTTTATTCCAAGTTCGTCTCGCCACGGGATGAAAGTTTTATTTGCCGGGGAGGCAAAGAATTTAAATTAATTTCTCACCTCGATCGTTCGAAGGAAGCGTAATTGTCGGATGATCGCGACGATTCTTCCTTCCGAGCGAAAGCTTTTTAAAATTCCCGATTATTCAAAACGAACGTGCAGAGGGTGGTTAAATCACTCGGCGAATATTCACTTTTCATTCGATCAAGTGGATATTCTAAAAGATCCTTACATCGGTTGGCTTTGCAATTATTCAAAAATTAGTAAATTACACGTTTATTGTTTATATTAAAATATCACTTAATATTCTTTCAATGCAAAAATTGTACAATTTTTTTTTTGCTACTACTTGAAATTGAATAGGTGGAACAAGATTTACCGTTAAATAATTCTTAAAATGACGATTTCATTTTATTTTTTTCCTTTCGATCGCCTTGATTATTTTCGTCTATTATTCCGTCGAATACGAACGCAACAATCTAAAATTCGTGGATCCGGTGTTGCGACGGTTTATCCCGGTGATTTATCGATGGCAGCGAGCTCTGTGAAAAATTTGTTGCTCGAGCCGCGTCGAATTTCGCGCCATGTGTCCTTGTTTCCGGCGCAAACCCGGTCCAAACTTCGAGCCATCGTTCGCCTCTTTGGCGAATTGAAATTTCGACGGGTCAGATAGAATCTTGCTGATAAATTGAAAAATTGAGAACAAGGTCGTTTCGTCCCTTTTTCCTCCTCCCCCACTTTTTTATTGTCGTTTCTTGCGTGAAACCAATTTCGTCTCTTTTTTGGCGACGAAGCTGGAGAAATTGGCTCGCTTTGAAACTTGTTCGGTTTCGTTGGAAACGAAATTGAAAATTGGAAACTTGAATAGTAAGATTATTATTAAAAATTGAAATCAATATTATGCGAAATTAATCTCTTATTAATCGGATGTGCGTGAGATTTAGATTGTTCCAACTTTTCGAATGGAAGAAGAGATTGTAAATTTAAAAATGAAGATTGTTAAGAATATAATTTATCTATCGGATCGTGAACACGATAATCGCGGGAAAAAACGCGTTAAAAAGATTAATAACGATTAAAAAAGGGAAAGAGCGACAGAAAATTGCTGAAACCAGAGGTAAAATCTTTATGGACATAGGGATATATATATATATATTCGATTTGATGATCGTATTCATGAAGATAAATTACGATCGAGCTACGATCGGGAAATGCTCGATCGTGAAAAATTTAGGATATCCAACTCAATTGTCCGTAAAATTTTTGAGTCGCGAGAGGAATCTTCGAATGTCGAAATTCTATTCCTGATTTATATCGTTATAAGTTCTTCAATCCGCTCGAGATCCCTTTCGAATCTCCTCACCTCTCGTTACAATTTTCATTCGTTCATACGAATTTTCCAAAGAATTCGCTGACGATTCATCAATATCGATATTTTTTTTTAAAAATAGAAAACACAACATTGAGATATTTGTTGTGAAAATATTATGTTTTGAAGGAGGCAATTACGGTGGATGTTATTAAAAGATCGATAACGTTTTCGTGGAAACGAGAATTTACATGGAATTGTTTGAAATCGTGTAGGATTCTGTTTGCGGATAATTCGAGCACGGTAAAACTGAAGACGTGTACTCATCGCTCGAACGAGTTACTACAGTTGTTCCGGTTTAACCGGCTTGCTGCTACATATGGATACAGGTATAGTTGTGATAACCTCATCCAATAGTTATGGAAATTCGTATTAATTCCGCGGTGATGGGAACACGCCAGCCAAAACCTTGTTTCATCGGTCTGCGAGAACGAACGTTGATCCACGAGCCAGGATATCGCAATTTTTTTATTCACGGTTTCACATCCGGTTGATATCCGTCTAGTTTCGTAATTATCGAATATTTTTCAATTTCACCTCTCCAAATAAGTTTTTAGTCTCATTCTCTCTCTCTTTTTTTTGTTATGAAGTGCGAATTTCACGTTGCAATTATTCTAAATCGTTTTTAGTTTTTGTTTAAAAAAAAATAACAGCGATAAATTTTTAAAATATTTTTTCTGATGAAAAATTAACAATCGATAACGTTTCCAAGAGATATGTTTCTCCAAAAATTATTAAATTCTCGTTTTGATCCGCAAGTGTGTAACAATTAATGTTATCATTTGATATTAAAAATATATCGTTGAAAAAGATAGAAGGGAAAAAGGTTCGAAATGCTCGAACATTCGCATTCGGATTTTTATAGGTAAGATTCGAAAGGAGAGGTAATTTTGTTAGCGAAATATTCACCATTGGAATCAGGGGACTTGACTGTCTAGTTAAATAAAAACGGGCTAGTATGCGAATTTAATATCGTTGCTTGGCGGGTGGATATTTATTTCGAAAAATGCAAGGAGGAGGATACTCTATAAAATATTAGAGGGAATCTGAAAGGAAATAAAAGTGCGACGAGACTGGAGGCGCAAACTTCAACGAAGGATACAATGAAATTTTAATATTTCTCTCAAATTTTCGTCGGTATCAATTTATGAGGCGCGTCCTGATTTCAAACGAAACATTCCCCTCCCCCCTCGACATCGTTCCTTTTTATCTTTTCCCGATGAATTATTTTCATCGCGACTGGCAGTTGATAATAACTTTTTTTTACTTCTTTCCCCTTTTGACTACAAGATTCTGATTTTTGAATCATTATTAAAAGAAATGAATGTTTCACATCCTATCATAATTTATAAGAAGTTTTTATAAAAGGAGAATCGAAAATTTATTAGCAGAAATTTTCTGCTAATAAACGTAGAATTGAAAATAACAGTTTAATATAAGAATTTTTGGTAATCGTTGGAACTGTATGAGCGGAAAGTAAACCGATCATCGGGAAGAGGCCGATCAATTTTCTCGACGAGATGAATATTAAACAATCGTGGGTCTCTTGTTACACATCATCAATTTTCATGGTGAAACGATACGCGGTGCAAACATTGTATTTATTTGACAAATTGTGCCACGTTTTCTGATCGGTCAATCATCGGTACATTAGTCCCTCCAAAACTAACATCCCTTTATTGTCCACCAACCTTTCAATTTTTTTTCCTTTTACACACACAATCTTCGTGCCGAGCCCAACTTTATAATACCATCAACGTCGCAAATATCGAATAATTAACGAGAAGTTTAACACAATCTAACGTTGCTTGTACGACATATTTCGCTGATCGATCGATTTTTTCTTCCATCCCTCGTCGTTCATAATCCACTATCGAGAAAAATCGAGAAATATGAATATGTTATTTCTCCAAGATTAATCCAACGCGTGAAGCGTTATGCATTATTACCGTCCGGACAGTGAACATCTCTATTCCCCCTTTGATATTCCGTATTCCGTGAAACGTGAAGCGAGCACGGTTCTCGCGAAATCGGATACACATGGCCTCACACGGTTGCCATAATATATACAGGGTGTTATTAATACATTCATAACGTATCTTTCCAGGGTCGAAGCTCTGGAAGCTGAAAAAAAAAAGAAAATATCAGTCGAGTTTATCAAATTATAACAATCATATAACAACGCGTCTTTCTCATTATCTATAAATTATCCTTATGAAAATCAAATCGAAATTTTTTAAATCGAATTCTTCGTATTTCTCCCTTTCTGAATATCGATCGATATCCAAACACGTTCCACGAGTATATCAATGTACGGCAGATCGGATACAGGGAATCTCGAGCGAGCGGCCGGCAAACGCGCGAGAAGTTTCGCCGCGAAAGAACATAAACCACGGTCGCGTGACAGAGGGTGGAAAGGGACACACGGAGTCGCGAGATAATGCAACTGGCTCGGATTACATAGACGTTTCAACGTACGTGGAATCGTCCTCCTTCTCACCTCACCACGCGAGCGAGTCTCCTCCTCTCTTTCTCCTCTGCAACGGCAGCCTGTGTGCGTGTGTATAAAGCTGGAATCGTTGGCGCGACGCTTTGGCTTCGCGTCTTCCCTCCCCTCCCCCTTTTCGTCTCTCCTTTCCTTTCGCCACAGGAGAATTCCTCTGTCGCGTGTGCCCCCTCTCTCTCTCTTCGCAACACATCTGGATATTTTACCCTTGTCGTGAGCCTCGCTTTTCAGATTACGCGGAACGCCGGCTAAATGGAATGGCAGAGAAGTATACGCGCGCCAAATGTCTCTGTCTAGGGGGAGGGTTGAAAAGGGGGGCGTTGTTGCACGTAGCGACGGCGAGTGGACAGATTGCAGGCGGACGCCTGCAGGAAACCGGATGGATAGTGTTTTAAATTATGACCGAACTTTTCGAAAATAAACGAATTTTTATTACTGGATGGTGATTAATTGCGAAACTGTAATCTCCAATTCATCGTCTCACGTTTGAAACGAAAGAAAATTGAAGTGAAATTTCTGCCGCAAATCAAAGAGCAAGCACGATACGATAAAAAATAAAAATTCGAGTTTTTTGAAGAGAAAATTACGGTTGTTAAATGATCGAAAAATACGCAGGAAACAATCGCAGTTTTTTTTTCCCATTTGTACATGCAGAGAGAAAGTTCTATGAATTTTTCACAGTGGTGCATCTAACGCACGTGTCGAGCGCGATGGCCTGACCTTTGTGGGAAATTTCTACTTTAGAAACCTCTCGTTGCAATTCTATTTCCTCGCTTTGGAAACGTATATATTGATTGACCAATGCATTTCGGTGTTTGTTGCCTCTAGTGCGAAAATTGCGGGGATCCAGGTTCGTTCGGAGTCGGTGAATTTTCGCCTTTTTCCAGTCAAATTTTTGGATCCTTGAACCAAACAGTTGTTGTTGCGTGTTATCGATGGCACGAGAGCTTGCCTCGATAGGGCGGCTTTTAACGAAGAAATATGCGCTTACCGAGAGAGATGAAAATTTGGATAGGTTCTGCTCCAAAGCTTTTTTCGTTTCGATCATTCGGTATTGGAAATATTCGGGCATTTCGTCAATGACGATTTTGGGAAATTTTTCTGGAATCTCCACTTCTTGATCTCCGTATTTCGATTATAATAAATTAAAAATAGGAAGAAAGGTCTGAACGAAGAGTCATCGATCGTCGCGTGGGGAAAAAATTTAATGAAAATTAATAAACGATGCACGAATAATTAGTGATACATATATACGTGATAATATGGTAATCAATTTTTTGTAATTTTTTTTCCCTTTGAAAAAGAAACATTGCATACTTTTCTTCAATTGAATTTATGAGATACAATACAAGACGGAGAAATTAATCTGATCGAAAATTTTCCGCATATTTTTCTTCCCTCCGTTGCAAGTTTTTATGTTAAAAACTGGGGAATGTCCACCATTCGAATTTTATCCCAGCTGCGAGCACGAGTTGTAAAACAATGGGCTGATTTCGCGGTTTATTTTACGGTCAAATCACGTACCGTCCCATTGTAATAAAAATAACGCGACTCGAAATTGTTCAATTTTACGTTTCATCCTGCAACAAACTTTCGTTCGTTCGTTAACATGCAACGTAGGACATTTAATGAATGAATACCCATAATTGCGTTTAATCCTGGGAAATTATCGTAAATCTCACACGCGTGATTCGCATTTTAAAGGGGAGGTGACGCGAGTTTGAAAATTTCTTTGGAGAAGAGGGGGATGATACGAAATGGAGAGATTAGGGGCGAGAATCGAGGGGAAGGAAAATAATTTGATCGAATATCACATTACATGCGTTTCACGATATTCAATTTCTACTATTTGGAAATATCCAAATTACCGTCCGATGATCAGTTTATCGATTAACATAGAAAATATATATTTGCGTTTCTGAGTTGCAACGGAAACGAGCGATACGAATCTCTGTATTCTCGTTAACCAACGATTAACGATATCATCGTTACGATTCCTGATATCTTGTTTATAACGCATTAATTATGCTTTCAGTCGTTTATCGCGACGATTAATTTTGTCGTCGATTAACTTAAAATGGCACGCACGCAATGATATAATGTTATCCCGAATGAAAAACGTGAACGAATTTAACTCTCCCTAAGTTTTCCACCAATTTTAGATTGTATTTAATAAACGAGATATTATTGGGACGGTTTTTTTTTAGATATCTATTCTTTTTGCGTTTGAGGCAAGGTAAACGAGAAAAAAAAGAAGATGAAAGAAAGTTACGGGTGTTTTTCTCTTTCGAACTTGACGTAACTTTCAAGTTCTGTAACAATACTTGAAAGAGACTACTTTTGTTTCTGTGTCTAAAAAAGAAAAAAGGGATTTTCACACTGATAATTATACCAAAAAGCGTATCATGTTAACGCATTTCCTAATACATAATTTTCCTATTTCCCCTAAAACCGACGCAGCCTAAAATCGTACGTCGACAAAACGTACCAAATCCACCCTCATAAGCCCTCTTCATCCGCATTAATTTTACCTGTATTCCACTCACGAGAGAATCCTTTCAATTAAACGAATCGACGAGCATAGCTCAAACCAATCCACCGCGAGATTCGATCGATCTTTCTTCCCCACATTTTTCCTCCCCTCCTCCATCGATCCAATCCGGTAGCCCGCGGATTCGATCGGCGAATCACCGGCAGTTGTGTTTTCAATTAATGAAAAGAGACGAGGATCGTAGCCATTCGGTTGTAATTCGATGCTCTTACGATGCTCCACCGGCAATTACCGTGTGCGCGGCTGAAAAACCGCAATCCACCGTCACGGGGATAAGTGAGGCTGCGGCCAGGTCCTCTCGTTTACCTCGTTTCATTTTTATCCCGTTGACACGCGATCCAACTCTCTCTCTCTCCTTCTCTTCTATCATCCTGATTCGAGTGTTTCCACTGTAATCCTGTGTTCGCCCTCCTCCAAGAGTTGATAACACGTATTACGCCGTTTAACGGTTTTTCAGGCTTTATAATTTATATTTTTTTTCCTGCCCTTGGATGGTTTACATTTTCTCGGATCGAAGAGAGTTCGTTTAGAGCAATACGTTTGTTTGTTACATTCTTTTAGTTGGAATAGCCGTAATTGAACGTTTCGATTAATAATCAAAGGTTACTTTCCTTTGTTGAAGTGGAAGTTGATGTATATAAACTCTCGTTCGTAGATATGACAGGAGATTTATTAGTGTCTTTCTTAAGAAATAATCGCATCTGTTATATTGGAACGTTCGAGAGAATCGGAGCGATTTTGATTAATAATCTCGATTCCTGAAATAAATATGCTTCCATTTTTTGATCGAAAAGAAATCGAAATTCTCGTTCCATAGAATAGAAAAAGATATATCGAAAGAACTTTTGATATCCTCCTCAAGTAATAATCGCTCTCACCGTTTGATCGAGTTCAACTTTTTTGAGTTTCGTCGTGTAGAATAATCGTCGTAGCATCGTTGCTCGACTCGTTATCCCGGAACGAGAAATGGAAGGGGCATGGTTGCGCAACATGGGTTACGTTTTTCGCGGGAATTGCGAAATATGTATTTCCGCGGAGGTTGACGAGGTGGTCGTGAGCGAGGTATGCGCTCCAGAGATCGAGTATCTCTTCATGATGATGACTATCGTTTATGGTCAATAGCGGCTCTTCTGCTTTTGAATATTCCCTGGACGAGGGGTGGGCGTTTTGCGCGCGTGTACGTACATCGATCCGCTTCTGTTTGGCGGAGGGTGGCGATATCGGTAATTACGTTCTTTTTTTTTGTAATCCCCTCTTTTTTCTCGCGGATATAGGGTGTCGAATGGTTGTTGCTCGAATGACAGATCGGTCGGATTTCGGATAAAATTGTTCCATTTCCAAGTTTTTGTCGACATTTGTCGAAAGAGCGGTGTTTATTAACGAGGACCGCGTTCACTTTATGGATTGTGGAAGATAGTGGTTTCTTCCTTTTTAAATAGAAAAACTTTTGTAATCTTTGCACAGGTTATCTCTTATCAAAAATCTTCAGCTTTTTCTTCGAGATAAATTAAATACAAGACGTTTCCTTGGAAGAAAAGTCGATTTCTCATTCGTGAAATTACTCCACAGAAAATATTTTCTTATCGTATATCATCGGATACATTGGTTAATTTTATCGCAAGATTTTTCTCCATCGTGTTATTTCGTTTCATTATCACGGAATAACGGAAGTAAGTAATGCGAGAGCACCAGCGACTAACACTATTTCAATTTCCCTATAAAATTAAATATCATATTCCAGTATTCGAACGTTATCTCCTCGGTTAATTTCCAAGAACGGAGCGACCGCTTTCTTAATCGAATTCTCACCCCTTTAAGTAAACGATTTTCTCTTCAACCCCTATCCCCACCCGATCTCTACCCCTCCCCGAGATATATACACACCTCGAGATCTCTCGAAACGATCGATCGACCGGTTAAATCGCGCGTAATTTCAAATTCGATCACCGTATACGTCGAATGAATTCTTTATGCGGAAGGGACGCGATTGCTTTGAGATGAGAGACGGAAGAAAGAAAGAGAGAGAGAGAGGTTAATAAAGAATCTCGACGAAAGGTCGATCTATGGAAATAAGCCAAGGGGGAGGGGATGAGATGGTGGGAATAACAAGGCTGTGGAAGGAATGTACGGTCAAGATCTACGAGGAATCTTGGAGGGACTGCGAAATGATGATGAAACGAGGTTTTTAAGGGTAATTGAAACGCTTGACGGAGAAAATTATTACGGAGGATATTATTCACCTATAAACCTAACTTAAATTGCTAATTATATCATTGTAAATCAAATATACGCGGTGTTAATAGGATATTTTTGCTACTCTTTCCGGACGCTAAAATACGAATAAATAAAATATTGACTGGATTGGATGATTTAAACGAGACGAGGTGGAACTGAAAGAATTATTTTGAAATAATGAATTTGTGAATAAAAGAAGAACGTGGTAAGAATCGTGATGGAACATCCACGAGGATTCCATTGGAAAAATGGGGATAGGAGGATATATCGTGAATTTCACGTTTATTGTCCACACAGGTGGCGCAATTTTCTATTCGTAATTGTAAACCAACAATTTCAGCGACGATTATTAGTAGATAATGAATCGCCCGGAAATGTTCCTATGTATGGATGCGAATAATGCATACGTCTCGTTGAATGGAGGGTTAAAGCGGAAAAAGAACGAGTACGTAATGAGTATGTATAGCTTATCACGAGCAATAATTAATCGTCATGCTTTAAAAATTGCGATCTGCGAATATTTCCACGGATGGAGATTTTGTCGGTATGGTGATTTAAATAATGAATTTAAGAAATCTTGTTTTTTTTGAAAAATAAAATTTTTTTAAAATCGTATTTCATCAGATAGATTTCTTTTTTAGAGGATAAATTTAATATTGATTGATCGATCCACGTATATATATTTTTTTCTTTTCCCTCCTTCTCTATCTATACAAGGATCCAAATAGAGTTGATGAAATCGATAATGTCGTCAGCTCGGTATCCGAATTGATCATTAGCTGGCACGAAAATGGGCTTATGAGAACATCTCCTCTCTAATTAGTAGTCACACAGGTGGAATATAGCAGCCGATGAAGTCGGTTGTCGTAAACAGCCGTTTCATTCCGGTCGATGAACCGGTTGCTTGTCCCACGTTCCTTTTCCTTCCGTCGTTTCGTTATTTCGTAACGTGGCCTAATTTGGTCCTGTTTCAAGGATTGTTCATCAAGGCAGTGTAGGAGTCTGTCATTGTTCGATCGTCACCTTTTGTTCCTAAGATCGAGTTAGTAGAAAAAGAGGGAGACTCATTAGGAAAGTATTCGATTATCCCTTCATTCATATCCCTTTTCCAGCTCTGATTAAATCAGGAAAATACGCGGAAGGGGTTATAATATTTATGCCTCGGATCTTACGTTTTCTTACGTTTCGTTCTGTAACAGAAATCATTCTTTAATGAAATTCGTGGTAAATTTTTTTCGATTCGAGGAAGATGGAATTTTCTTTTTTTTTTTTTATCCTGTTTTGTAAGATTGCCGAGATATTTTGCAAATCTTTCAACAGCCATACATTTTTCCCTCGTTATTTAACAGAGAAAACAAATTTCCTAGGATGAAGAGTCGCTCGATTGGATTCTTGGACAAATTGAATTCGAAACTTGTGCACCGATTGCTTTTTCGATACTTGCTTCGAACAACTGGGTTAACGTATCGATAGATTCCTTCTTTCTCGAGTTTGACGCTTTAACGCGTTACAGCTTTGCCCCGATGCGAATCGTTTTCGAAAATTAATCGATAGTTTGTCGTCTTTTTCTTAATAATCCTCAAAAACGATGAATTAATTGGTATTCAATTGTCAGAATCTCAGAAACAACGAATCGAACAAATCTCGACAATTTTATTCATTCCTTTCAGTCACTTCACTTCAAAAGAAAAAAGAAGAGAATGAACAAAACTGGATGTTTCTCCATTTAAGTCTGTCACTTAAAGAGATGTCATAGAACAATGAAAAATAAGAAGAAAAAGAAAAAGGGATACATGAAGGAGCAAAGAAGAGACTAACAAAAGGAAGAAAAAGGAAATCTCTAATTGTCCAAACTTTTTCGTAATAGTCCAGACAACGTTATCCTGAAACTTGGATTCTTCAGTGACGAGGGCAGAGAAATTCCGTTGCTCGCTTGCGTGGAACGAAAAGTTCTCCCTTTTAGCCCAAGGGGAGGGCCTCCCTCAAAAGAAGAATGAAATGGAGAAAGCGGAGGCATCTTCCGCGACACTCGGATCATGCATACTTTCCAAGAATGCCCATTCGTTCCTGGTGATGCTTCTTGTTCGACTCCCACTTCCTTTTCCTCGTTTCATCCGTTGCTCTTTTCTTCAGGCGCTCTCTCGTTTCTCTTCTCCGTTCGAAGGATCGATCTTGCTATGTTCTGACGAATTAGGAATCAGAAGCTGTAAAATTTTTCTTCTCGTTCAAAAGATGAATGAACAAAAATCAACTTTCGCGTCGTCACTTTCACGCTGTTTCGCATGGAAAGATTCTCTCCACCATTACCATCACTATAATTCTACGATGTTGACAACTGTCGTTCTCGGCTCACCGTTCCCGATTTAATATTCCATCCTCGAAACGCGCGAAACTGTTTCCTGCCTCTCTATCGAATTTACGTAATTTTACTTCAGCTGACGAAGAATACGGACTCTGCACCCTTATCCAAGAGTAATTGGAAAATGTCTTGAGTAACGATGGAGGATAGAAAGGGTTAAAGGCGGAAGAAGGGGACGGAGGAGCAGTTGAGATAACTTTGATAGTACGTGTGGTATTGTCAAGGCAGGAAGAGAGGAGGGGGAAGGGGGCCGAAAGTGTCTCTTTGGTAAGAAGTTTTGGCCGAGGTGGTGTGAGATCATTCGAAAACCGTGGGGGGAGATACGAAGCTTGATCTAGCGTGAAGTTTAATCTGCTAGAACTTGCCAGATTCGAATATAACTAAAAGCAATGCACTTATCGATTCGTATAATCTTAGAAATTTACTTTTTACTTTCTCCTCGATCAAACTCCACGCGAATTTTATTCCCATCGAAATTAGCCAAGCTGCGAAAGGGCACTCGATTGTCATCTTGGGGAACGGCAGACTGCATATACGGACGCTCGATACGTTCCTTGGCGGTGGACAACAGAGAGGAGAGTGGAAATGGAGAGCAAACAGGTTTTTGACGATGGTTCTCCCGGAGACAGAGTTGGTTCGTTACGGAGTCCGGTAAACAGGGGGCGGGAAAAAAGCGTTTCGAAGAGGAGAATTGGAATTGGAATGTCTGTTTGCACGAATGTCGGCCGATTCTATTTCTCTCTCTCTCTCTTTACATGGATCGTGGGAGTGTGTGGGAGGCCGTTATACACCATTGTGTATTTCGGATGGATCGGGGTTGAAGCTGATGCAACGAGTTCGGGTTTTAAAGAATCACTTTGTTCCGTGGCTGGATGCTCGAGGTGGAGGCAAGCTTTGACCTATTGGCGTGGCTAGAATTTCACGCCAATTCCTCTCCCAGTGCTTCGCACTTTGCTTCAGCTTTAGGAAATTAATCGGAACCTCCCCCACTGGAATATTAATATTACGGATGCGAAGGTTTGAGTTTTAAAATATTCTACAAAATATAATCTTACTTAAAAATCTTACTGTTTTTATTCTCGACAAACGCAGCTTCTAAAAAGGAAGAAGAAAAAAGAAATTTGCCTAAATTAACACAACTTTCAACAAAATCTCTCTCTCTCTCTCACGGATCCCAAACAATCGGGTTCAGGGGCAAAAAGCGGCTAGCACACGTTCATCCACCGCGCATTATTCATAAATTCACCGGTCGGTTTTTGCCTACCCTCGTTGGCGTCCCGTTGTCTCTTCCATCCCTTTCACACGCATCCTTTCCACGCCAATCGATGGACTCGTTTTCTTCCCCGAATAATTTCACGTCGTCGTCGAAAACACCGTGTGCCTTCTTGCGACGGATCCATCAATTCGCTCAACGTATATTAAACGTCGTGAGTTGCAGTTCGACTCGGTGCACGTAGCCGATACGGTGCGATTATCGCTGGACGCGGAATGGACACGTGTACTCATCATTATCATTTTGCAGCGGCGTGTAATTCGCCTGGGCGAGCACAAGCGAATTAGACAGTTGGGGGAAACGAGGCTGGAAAATCGTTAACGTCATTTTCCACCGTGCGAAAGGAGAGGTGGTCGTTAAGCGGAATTTTAAGCGGCGGGTATATTCGAAATTTAATATTTCAGGAGGTGGTTCGAGATGGATATCAAGGGTTTATTTACTCGAAATTTGAAACGTTGGAAACTTGTTGTATCTTCAGCCGGAATTTTGTTCGCCCAGTTTTTGTTCGATTAATTCTCGCGTATACAGGGTCTGAAAAAAATTATTATGGTGTTAATTATGTTATAATTATGGTGTTTAATCTTGGGAAATTATCGCGGAAGAAAGTTGAACGAATTGGGAGAATAATGAGAAATGTTCGAGTATTTCGGGATATTAATTATTGTCATTTCTGTAATTGTGAAAAAGTGATTCGTTTCTAATAATCCTTCCAGAATTATTATCCACGGTATATCTACGATATATTAAATTTATCAAGTTGCAATCTTCAATGAATAATGGTTTTCGATTTTGAAAATGTATCACAGTATACTTAACTTCGAGTATTGTTGGATCAAAAATAACGCGATAGCTATATTAAATATTAAATATTAAAACGATAACTCGATCCATAACTCGATGAGAAAACAAGATTATTACTGGCCATGTTTAGACGAATTGTTGTGGGATATGTATCGTTACCTGGAATAAATATAAACGGTCTGGAGAGCAGATCGAAGATCGCTTAAATGCTACGTATAAGACACGTCGATGAACAAGATGATAGGTAGTAAAGTTCAATGTTAACCGTGTTATAAACGTATAAGCACGAACGATGAAGAAAGACGTTGTTACAACCAAGTTTCGAAATTGATTTTCTGAAAAATATAGTCTTGATCATTCCTTTATCAAACGATCATCCGTTCTGTATACAAAATTCGAAGACATAGAGGAAATTTTAAATAAGTATCTTTATAATTTGAAGAAGAATAATATGAAATATATCGAAGTTAATATGAGGAGATTTTTGGATATCCATCTTTATAAAAATGAACTTCGTGATATTAGTACATTTAACGGAACATTTGACCTGTGCAAAATGTTAACCTACAATTGGTTAATGGAAAATTGGATGCGAAAACACAGCATTTCGAATAATAGAATTTTCGAAAGATCGGAACAACATAGCGAAAGAAATTGACATTTAAATTGATAAAACATCCAAACTCCCATCGTTTTTCAAATTTGAATAATAAAACATCCGAATGCTAGACGTTCGAATAACGCATCCTCCTCACTAAATTATCCGGGACACCCAATATTTCAGAATATTCGCAATAGAGTTTCGCACCGTTCAGAGGTGACAGCGCCCCCTCCCCCTGCTCCGCTTGTTCTCGGTTAAAATTCTACGTAATTCTACGCAAAATTCTGCATCCCCTCCTCGACAGAGGATCAAAGAATCGGCCGGAAAACCGCTTTTAAACCCCGCGAATTTGTCTCAATATTCTCACCCGTCGACGATACCACTTTTTTGTCGAAGGGGGGAGAGAAACGGTTCGATTTCGGACGGAAAGAGGATTTCAACGCCGCGACAACCTCCTTCCCCATGATTCTAGTAGCTTGCCTCGACATAAAGATATATATATAGATGTGTGTGTGTGTGCTTGGTAAGCGAATTTTATTCGAATACGTCAGTGGAACGAGACGAAGGCTGATTTCGTTTCTGTCAACGTCAGGGAGGCGATATGCGCCGCTATTACTTGTGTATCAGGGTTTTGCGAAGCGCGTTCGTTCCAAGCCCACCTCTGCCGCGCTTCATAAATTTCGGATCGACTTCGATGCGCGTTTCCGTTTTGTTTTATCATCGTGTTGTAAATCATTTGTCGTAATTGAGGGAGAATCGGTGGAAGTGTCTTGTTTTTTTCCCTCTCCCCTTTCCTTTTTTCTTTTCTTTTCTTTTCTTCTTTTTTTTTCGAGAGAACGAAAAAACAGGGGAACGATTTTTATTCGGGGAATAAAATTTCATTTATCGCGAAAAATGGAAGATTAAAATTGTAAAATGCGCCAGTTTGATCAGTTTCATTAAATGCACGTATCCAAAGTATTTTTTTTCTTTAAATTTTGAGACAAATATTCGTCGAGAATAGGAGAATGAAAGTAATAAGGAAGATTCGAAGGATTTGATTACGGAGAGGCGCAAAAAGTCGTCGATTAATCCCCCCCTCGCGTAGCCATTTTTCGATTTCGCATCGCGGTATCCAATTTCTGCCTCGACAAGGAAAGGAGGGAAAGAATTTGGAACGCATTTTAATTAACATAGAGGAAAAGGCAGGCAAAGGTAGATTTGCACACACAGGGGTGGAAATTAAAACGCGCACGCGTGTTGCATCCCCCACGGAGTAGGGGAGGACTTGCAAGTTTCGAAACGTAAACAGGCCACGATCGAAATAGTTATGTAAATTGCATTTAAATCACCGTTCAACCAGGCTATTACCTTTTCTGACAGTTGTTAATAAATATTGACACAATTTGCGAATAGGTAATGGACAGATCGTTATCGTCCCAAGCGTATTAAACCGTTTAATGCATCGCCGATTGAATCGGAATTAAATCGAGTCAACTCGACGTGGTTTGCATCGATTCTTCTTCGATTCGCGACGCGGAAGAGATATGACGAGATGATCCGATACAGAAAATGGTTTCGAAAGATAAAAAATTAATTTTAAATATGAGATGTTTTGCGCAAGATGACAAATTCTTAAGGATCCATGAATTACTTACATTTCTAATGTCGATGAATATTGGTAATTTGATAAATTTGATCGAGCAAGTTAGATTTTTAATCTGCGACAATATTTAATATTACTCCATCTTGCTCTCTCTTTCTTGTAATAGACTTTTACGTAAACCACGCAATCTTCTTTCACTCCACTACTTTTGTCCTCCTCTGTTTCTCTCGTATTCTGGATACCCGTCGATTCGAACATTTCTTCTTTTTGCAAAAATTCACGTACGCATGCGTAGGGGGAGGGGAAAAAAAATCGAAATATTCGATGGAAACAAAAGCTCGCGGAAGCGGAGGGTGAAAATGGTCGGGTAAAAGCGAACCACGTTTTTCCGGATTATATCGTTATTCGTTTTTAAACCGCGATCCTTCGATTCTTTTCCCGCCATTGCGCCAGCCAAATTGCTCCAATGTCGTATAATAGCCGTAAAAAAATATGTTTATGCATTATACGCCGAGCCTCGTTCGACCGCCACATCCTTTCAAAAGGATTCGTTTGATTTTTTCTTTCTTTCTTTCTTTTTTTTCTTTCAAATAAAAATTATCAAGTTTAGCGAAATATCGCGTTTAAAAAAAAAACGTGATTATCGATAAATTTTGCATCGTTCGGAAAAGCACGAAGGGAGGGATATTAATTGAAATAAAATCGATTTATTGGGTGTAATCGATGATACAATGAAGTTACGCGATATTTCTGACTCGTCATTCCAAATGGAATTAATTCCATATCCGATTTTTCGAGTTTTATGCGAAAGAAAATTGAAATGAATTTGCGGCCAATGATACACCATGTTTGGATGTATTCGCGCTGGAAAATGAAGAGTGAGAGAGAAAGTGGAGAATGATTCCCTTTTCTTTTCGTTATGCAGAGAATTTTATTTTTCTTATAGGATCTTAGAATTTTTGAATCACAAAGTAGTAGATGATATAATAAAGATACTTTGTGAGAGAAAAAAAGAAAATGTTCAACTTCACTCTAATTCTTAGTTATTATTCGTTTTATCATTTCTTTCGAAAATGTGGAATGGTATCGAGAAACTTTCATTTTTCGATTCAAAAAATTAAATATTGAATACGTTTGAATACGGAATTTTTCCCCGTACAAAAAATATTTTTTTTA
Organism: Apis cerana; assembly: GCF_029169275.1. Taxonomy (NCBI): domain Eukaryota; kingdom Metazoa; phylum Arthropoda; class Insecta; order Hymenoptera; family Apidae; genus Apis; species Apis cerana. The sequence continues at coordinate 9,439,595 of NC_083862.1, read as the reverse complement.
CTCGAAAAAGATGGGAAGAAATTCGGCCAATGTTGCCAGGGAAAACAAAATTTTTATTGCATGTATATGCTCACTTTTATTATATTATATGTATAATAAAAAATTCCATGGAAGGAAATGTAGAATATGGCAAAATAAAATATAACGTGTTAAAAATTGAAAAATATCTTTTCATATTTTTGTATCATCACGTGTCCAGCTTTTATTTCGATTTAATTTCCAGATAGGAAATTGTAACAGTGAAATTTAACAGTAAGTTAGATAATAATCCTCGGGAATAATGATCCTATCATATATATTTTTTTTTTTTTATCATTTTTATAACCATTTTATTTAAATGGAACAACGGATTAATTAATTAATGTTTATAGAGTATTCAGAGAGATTAACGTTCAGCTATTTCAGATAATGAGAATTTTTATAATGCTCAACAATTTTTCTCATTTCTATTCTACGAATTTCCGTAATAATTTAATAACAGAAATTCTGCATAATTAACTAATTTGACTAATTTAGGTCGTACATTTATTTAATTTAATATTTTTCGTACGCATTATTATTTGTACGCGTAAGGAAAGAAAATGACACGAAAATGAAAATTCCCTACGAATCACGTAATGTAACGTTAAAAATTATCCAAAATTATTCTTCCGGAAAATTCTGGCAATTTTTTTAATGTAGATTCATACGATTTTAATAAAGATATTTCTTTTTCCTAAAAAAAGAAAAAAAAAAAAGAAAAAAGAAAAAAAAATTATTTTTCTCATGCAAACGTATCGTGAAATCGTATTTGCATTTTAATCACAAAGCTTTAGTAGCCAATACCAAATACGTAAACCGAATTTCTCTCGGGGAAAATGTTTTCGACAAATATGTATTTTAAAAGCGGCAAAAAGATTCGAACATTTTTTTTTTTTTTTTTTTTATATATACAAAAAGAAATTAATTTCCTGATGTTCCCAAATATTTGAATAAAAACAAATATTCGATTAATATCATAAACGCGTAAATAAAACTGGGCCGATGATCCGTTAAAGCAGTTATCTAACCGTAAAACGAATCGCAAAAAGAAAATAAAGAAAAGGAAAAGAACGGGAGCAAATTAATCCTCTTTCATCGAAACGTTCGATTTCGCGCTAGATTTGAGAGAAATATTTTAAATGTGCATTTTAATAATAAAATTTCTTCTTTCAAACGTGTCGTTTAACGAGAAACCAATTTAACGGTAGATGTGTATGTACGTGCCAACGAAAGCAAATAGTGGTTTAGAATTTGATAAAGGAAAAAGAGAGAGAGAGAGAGAGAAAGAGAGAAAGAGCCCGCATCATGATTGACCAAATCAAAATAGAGGATTTAATTTGAGATTGGTTAAATACTACAATAGATGAAATGAAATTTTGTAGAAGCAATTAATCAGAATTGACAATATTTCCAGTTAAATTATCGAACTTGGGCTGCACGTGTAAATTCCATTTCCACCTGATTGTTTTAAGAAAAATTTTTTAAATAAATTTGTTACTTTATTTATATATTACTTCAAAATTGCTTCAAATAATTAGACCAGTCTTTCCTATTTACAAATTTCTAATCTCTTCAGAAAGACGAGTTTATTGGATCCAATATATTTATATTTGAAATATATTTTGTTCGATCGATCCTTTGAATTTTCCAAATGAATCAACATCTTCTTGTTAAAAAAAAGAAACTCTATAATACTGAAATACTTCTTTTACATCGATAAAATAATCAGACAAGAAAATCGAAAATTCGGCTCGTAACGACACGATTTCGCTTGTGGCGAAGAGAAGCTGAAGGCGTTTTAAAAATTTACCTCCTGCGATGTGGAACACAACATGTTTCGAAATCATTCGAAACGGGAGGGACGTATGCAAGTATAATCTCGTTCTTCGATAAAAAGTTAACGAACGAAAGGATGAGGATATTAGCCGATATTTTTGCCGGCTGACATCGGCCAACGTCTTCGTCTTCCTCTGAATAATTTACGTAAAAGTTCAGAATAATCCCGAGACCGAGGTGATACTCTCTCCACACTCCCGTACAATTCGGCAGATGGATTTTCTTTCGGTTCCTTCCTTAGAATGGAATCCCTCGAGTTTTTCTTCCTGTTATTGCGAAAACTTTGCTAGATAGTTTGGCTAATTTTAGAGATCGTCGGACGTAATTTCTCTCGACTGCTTCCTTGATTTTAAGACACTCTGCGTGCATTCAACGTTGTATCCTTCTTCGAATCACTGATCAACTCGAGTCACTGTCATTCCGCTGTGACGTTTCCGATGTTTCCAAGAGTGCAGTTAACCGAGTGCAGTTTATTACATTTTCCACGGGTGTTTTCATCGTTTCAATTTTTTTCAATGCGCGGTATTAAAAAGGAGAGAGAAGGGGAGGGAAAGAGAAAAAGAAAAACGACACACTCTGTAACGACAAAGCCGCGACTCTGCGCGACTATTTAAGGGATGAACAAGTAACTGAAACGTATACCCGTGGAACGAGGGTGCTTTGTTAGGCTAGATAACTTGCGTCGTTTTCGCGTGTGTACGTTCATCTCGTTGAGAAAAAAAAAAGAGAAAGCGATGACACGTTTTTCGCTATCCTCCATTCTCGAAAGAAAGGAGAGGAGAGGAGAGGAAAGCAAAGAGGGAAAAAAGTCCATCTACTTTGTACAACGGAACAACAACCCGCGAAAGTTGAAGAAGTTGAAGCATATTTCCTCCTCTCGAATCGGTGTTATCCTGCGAAGGGTTAAAATGCGTCTCGTGTAGCAGGTTGGTGAAATATTCCGTTAAAACTTGAGATGGATCCATAAATCATCCTCTTTCAACGTGATATCTGATCGATCCTCTCTTGCGCATTCGATGGATAATAACGATCGGGTAAAAGGCGGATCTTCGGTTGTCAATGAGAAAGTAATAAAAACGAATTCCCTCGAACGTGAAGACTGGACGAGCTACAACTCTTTATTTGTTTAACGTGTATTATTGAATCTTCTTTTATGATAAAACATCCTCCTATACGTTAATTAACCACATTCGTATCGAAACTTTTATACGAAAATTACGATCGCGCTTTGCGAAAGAGTTTCAAGCGTAATGCGATTACTCGAAGCGAGAAAATTAATATATATATAATGTAACGAGTTTAAAAAGAGTATTTCGGAAATCGATTCAAATATGATAACGCGTGTTCTTTAAAATTTCCAAAATCCAAATTACAATACAATATTAAACCCCCCCTTTCACGTTCCTCATTATCGCCCGCAACTCGGCGAAAAGTTGCCCCATATCTAATTTCCCCTCTCCTCGAGCCACAAAGACCCCTACGATCCGACACGAGGTGTCGTCCGTTTCAGCTTCGCTGTGGAACCGAGGCCGATTCCCCGGGAAAAAAGGCGTTTAGGATAAAATCCGAGCGGCGTTTCCCGGCGGAGATGAGGGACGCTGGTGCAGACGATATTGGCGTGCACGTCAGTAGCTCCAGGGTCGGCCGTCCAGCAGCCCGGTGGAGCGACAGAGACGCGCATAAAGCGGAGAGAGGGGGAGGAAGAGGGACAGAGACGCGTATAAAGCGGAGAGAGGGCCGGAAGCGGAGAAGGGAAAGGTTGGATGGCTAGGTCGCTGGAGTTGCGGTGCTGCGGAACTGCGGGATTGCGGGGGTGGGTGGTTTGAGCGCGGGTGAATGAGGGTGGCGTCGCGAGAGTGGGTCGGGCGTGACGTCATAGCTATGGGGGAGATCGATCCGGGATTCGCGGTCTGCCCGAGGGCGCAGCAGCACCTACATCCCCGCGACCACCCCTCGCCCACAACGCTCTTCCACGTCGCTCTCCAACCCGACTCCACCCTACGCGCTCTCTCTCCCTTGCTCCCTCCCTCTCCCTCCCTCTATCGCTCCCTCTCTCTTCTTCTCGTAGGCAGCAGAGGCGTGCGTGCCTCGAGGACCTTTCCCGCTGACTTTTCCCGCGGCGAAAGCGCTTCAGACGCGCGGATCGTGTCCTGGGGATGCATGGGGAAGGGCAGAACGGTTGGCCCTCCTCGTGGAGGAGATGTTTTCGTTTGGGTCGAATGTACGTGGGGGTCGGGTTTGGCTTTCTTTTTTTTTCTTGAGGGCTTCTTCTTTTTGAGAATTTATTTATTACATTGCACAATTGGTGATTTTTAAATTTCCAAGTCAATTTTTCCAAGTTCTGTGATAGTTTTATTATTATACGATATATATATGTGGTTGTTTAATATATCGAAAACGTGATACGAGAAATTTCGTGATCACAGGGGCGGTTTAAATCTTGATTGAAAAATTATTTACACTTTCGTTCGAGGGGAGTTGGAGGAGGATTTCGAAACCCTTTCTCTCTCGAGGGGTTGAAATCCACGACGGAGGATTTGCACGTCCGAAGGTCAACATCGATGTATCGCGTGCACGTCCACTCGATCGTATTTCTTTTTTTCTTCTTTTTTTTTCCCCCCTTCTATTGAATACGAGGATATTATCGACACGGTCGTTTCGCTCCGGGTTTCGAGTGTTTCGATTGTCGGGCGTGACGAGCTCGAGTAGGGGCAGTTTGATAAAGTCACGGTGAAAATTCTGGGTGTCAGGACACCCGTTGACCCAATTTCGAGGTTTGCCGCGTTGGGAAATTATCGGGGGATCGAATTGACCCCGAAATAACAAGCTATCCATCGGCGAAATTTCGAAAACGGATACTTTTTCTACGATCGATTCGATTTATTTTATTTACTTCCAATTCAAAGGAGAAATTCAAGGGTGGACGAAACGATCTGTCGTACAGGCGTTGTCATCGAGATATTTTTCCAAAGCAATATTTGTTCGAAATTATCCGAAGTGAATTTTGCAAGTTGTATTAAAACAATCTACTTTTCTTTGTTTCTGTCTAAATTTTTCGACGCGATTTTCCACGAAATTTCTCCCCTCCGTCTCATCACGCTTTTATTTCGCTGCTCTTGTAAAATCACACTTAATCGCATTTCGATAAATATTCCAATCGCACGCGGGCGAACGCGTTCCGCATCTATACGGAGTATAGACAGTTGTGCAAGGGATTAGGATAAATGTATAGCCCGACGCCAATCGTACAAACCCTCATTAGAATGAACATTCACGTTGGTTGTGGGAAATATAGGGATCGGGTGTCCAAGTATATCTGTTTCCCCGTGAATTTAAATCGACGCTTGTCCTCAATTATTATTACATATGTCTCTTTAAAAATGAACGAACGAAATATTTGTTACATTATCCACAAATGCTACTTTTCTTAAAAGTTGATTTATATCCGGATTTATTTCCAAGAATTAAAACTATCTCAACAGGGTGTATTTGTCCTATAATAAAGCCAGTCTGGTAAATAATCCTTCCCTCTCTTTGAAAGCAATATTACACCGATCACTCGTAAACCGATCCAAACAAGAAGGACTGAAAAATATAATCCGAGCGGCATACACGTTTAACCAGATGAAAAGTTCAATCCTCTTCCAGCTTTTTCCCCTCGGTAATATATTTACGACTCTACCGTTGCTACCATACCTTGACCATCCGCAAATATTGATCTTGGAAAATGCTCGCGTGTTCAAGCGACTCGAAAATATAACGCGTAAGCCCCTCTCCTCTCTCTTAAGAATGCAAACTTCCCCTCCAAAGAACAGAGTCACGCGTCTCTATCTCCGGAAACAATTCGTTTTCGATTCTAATATCGTTGGAATCGGTCTGGAGATTATCGAAGATTTAAAAGTTTCCATCCACGGATTAAACTTGTTTCACCTCGTTCCCCCGGATCGAAGAAATTCAATTAGCAGGGAGGGGAGTTACAAGTTTTCGTTGTAAGAAAAAAAGAAAAGAAAAAACACAGTTCGCTCCATTTTAAACCGTATTGACGCTCAATTTTTCTCCTCCTCCTTCTTCTCCTTCTCTCTCTCTCTCTCTCCATTCTTTTTTCACACAACGCTCTCGCGCGGATTATCTCGCGCGGGGCGGACGGTATGAGCAAACTTACCCCCGATCCCAAGGGTAAAATCAATGTTGTTTCTAGTGATTTGTGAAACGTTTGCTACTAGTTTCAAATAATCGAGGGGAAATTGTACGAGGTTGAACGCACGAAAAGCTTGTCAGATTATTTTCAGTATTTCGTCGTGAAAATTTTTTGATTTTTTTTCCCAAAGATCTTGAATCTTGGATTGCTTCTTTGATTATTCCGGGGATAAGGGAATCTTTAAAGAGATTGAACGACAATTTAGCATCGGTCTCTCGTAATTTTTCAACGATTTCCCTATGAAAAGAATTCATTCCACGAGTTTCACAATGGAAACAACGATATAAACAAACGGTGTTTCAACAGGTTTTCAAAGCAAGTATAAATTAATTAACGTACAATATATATATATATATATAGATTTTTCGCAATAAGATAACAAAAAGGCATCAATTAGTCGACAATGGTACATAAGCAGGCAACCGCTCTCTCTCTATCAACGAGGAAAATAAAAGGGACATGAAAAGAAAAAAAAAAAAAAAAAGAAAAAGAGAAGAATCGACGCTTTAATTACTCGAGAGCCCGCAAAACACGCGTTAAACTTTTTACTCAAACAAATCCTCTGGCGATTGTTTAAAATCCCCGCAAAGTAGTCGTCTCTGTCGAGGAAACGTCGCGCGCAGACCAGAGTTAAAAACGTTCTCGCACGCAATCCTCTCTCTAATTACTTAAACCAACAAGATTTCCCCGCGAAATCGATGTTTCCGCGGAAAATACGAGCTTGGAGGGAAAGTGCGGAGCAGAGGGGTGGCGCCCTTGCTGGAATTTTGAACAGTTCGCGGCAAAGGCTCGAAAAGCTCAGTTTAAGTCCATCCAAGTGTGGACGGGATCACATTATCATTTGTTGTTTGAGAGTAATTCTTTTTATATGCTCCCCTTTTTTGTAAACAGAAAATTCGTTCATTTACAATCTTTCGTTTCGACATAATTTTCCTCCTCTGGATTAATCGACGATACGTTAAACACATATCGTGCAACACAGTCGTACGGTTGCGGAAGTCGGTTGTGAACTTGCTATTTCCTCCAAACGAAATCCCTCCCTGCCTCCCCGGATTATAAGTGAACCGCCCTTCCGCGGAGAAACACAATACTTGTGGAAATGGGAGGTTAATAGCGGCTTATTACCGGGGCTGATGGGGTTACGCCGGGTTCTTCGTTAATTATTGGTTGATTAATCTGCTCGTGTGTTTTGAACCCGTGCTTTGGGGAGGATTAATCGGCTCGTGGCTCCTTGGAGAAGATGGTCTTCGGCTTATAGGATGTTGTAAGGTAATTTACTTGAAATGTACATGGCCTGGCGCATCCACAGCGGAACTTGATACTGTTATTTGCGGTCATAGGAAGGGTTTTAACCCTCTTAGGGTTGAAATGTATCGAAAGTTGTTTTATCATTAGAACTGGATTAAATGAAATTAAAAAGAGATTATGGAGCAATGGTTTTTGGAACTTTTAGCTTGTAAATACAAACTTTCTCCCTTTTTAAAAATCAAAAATAACTAGAATACAATTTCCTCCCCAAGATTATTTTACCCGACGATTCACCGTCACAAAATCAATCCATTGTCCAATCCTCCGACATTTTTAACGCAAAGAGAAATTAATTAAATAATTTGACGAGTATGTACGATTAATCGAACAATTCGTTTCGTTCGAAACGAACAAGTGAGAGGAGCGATCGAAATTATACCAGGTTATTTCAATATGCCAATTTTTACGTCAGATTCATTCGAACAACAACAATTCGCATAATCGAGGAAATCTCAGGAGGAGATGTTCGCGCCAACGAGTTTGGCGAAAGGAATTGTTATTAAACGATAACTCGGCCACGGATGAAAGCGGATCGAATAAGAGGGAGGAGTTATCGATGGAAGCAAAGGGGTCTCGCCGCAGACATATCCCTTAATAGCATCACGAGCCATGGCCGGCAAACTTCGAGCTTTCGGTTTGTTTACCGATGAGAACGACCGTGTTCCTGTCTCTGAGATCAGAAGACGTGTCTTGCTTTCGCGACAGATACTGTTACAGGGGACCCAGAGGCTGTACAAGTATCTCCCCTTTGCTCGCAAACCTCGAAGTCGCTTTTTCACAAAGCCTGTCACTTGTGAACGGGTCGATCAGGAAGATATCTTTGATTTTTCATAGGTTCGCTTGCTGCTTTGCATACTTTGATATTTTTTTGCCTTGTATAATTTCACTTCGTCCCATTTTGCGAGGAAATTGTTTGACAAATATGATTACGATTTAATCATCGTCACTTGAACATGTTTAAGTCATCGGGATACTCACAATCATTGTTTTTCCTCGTTGTTCGAGAAAAAAGCGCGTAATTTAAAATATTTCGTTCTGGAAAAGTAAAAGCAACCGCGAATTCGAGCATTAGCGAGCAGAAATGGTTTGCGGGAAAAGCGGAAACTCGAAATTTAGCACCTGCTCTCACCTAGGCTATTAGCATGCTAATGAGCGGTCTGTTGGTTCTCTTTCCCGGATCTAACATATCCTAAGACAACGTATCGACGTGCACACGTGTACAGGCCTTGTATGTTCGTGGGATACTTTTGAAAGATGGAGCTTATTTAATCTTCAAAAATAATATTAAATTCGACGATTTCCCACGCATCATTCCGTCACCTGCCTCCGTGTTTTCATTTTATTTCGATTCGAAATGGTAATCCAGAAATGTGAAAGGGGAAAGAGATGGAAGATGGTAAGGTCTGATGCGAGTTCATTATATAATATGGCGCGTTAATAGCGTAAGAGCGTCTGTTGAACCCGGTGCACCGGGCCGAATTTCCGAGCTTCGCTTTCAGGCGAAGTGGAGGGGCTCGAATGTCACGCGGGTTACCTCCTCTGTCCTCGCAATTCAGCCCCAACCTCATCTGCGTCTCCCGTTTCATAAGAGGCACGAACGACTTCTCTGTTACCAGTGCTCTATGAGGCGGTAATATTCTAGGAACCGGCGCTCAGTAGACGCCCGATGGCACCAATTTGCATAAAATAAACCGTTCGTTATTTGCCACGCTGTGTTTTCGCCTCCTTCCTCCATCGACTCGAGGATCTTCTTTCCTTTTTTTTTTTCGAACGTAGAAAATTTTGTTTCGAGAAACGTGAAGTTATAAAACAATTTCGAAACTTATTTATATTTTATAGACATGTAGGCAAAGTTGGAAGAAGAAAGTTGGGCCGGTTATCTTCCTGATAATCTCTTTTGCATTCTTATATACGCGTCGCATTTAACTGTCGTAATTCGCCGAGGATTGTAAAGTATCACAGAGGAATAATAAACGATATTTACGAGGACGCTTGTCCCCCGTTTAAGCTTAAGTTTAGAAGGCTTTTGTCTTAAAATTGCGAGTTCTTCTCATTGAATATTCCTCTTCGTACAAGTATGTTCCCTCCTAAAGCTAAGGGCACTTTCTATATCGCGCGGCGCATTGAAGCCTCACCGAGTACCTCAATGAAGACATTTCATCGGGTAATCCAATATTTTGAGCTGTAATATCAGATGAGGGCATCTGTCGCGATTCAGACGCGTTACACACGAATCTTTTTATCCCTTGGCAGGAAATTCTTTCCAATTACTTTCTGTGAATGCGACTAACGATCATTTTTTAATCTTCCCCGTGTTTTTTTAACTCTCGTTACTTTCACGTCATACGTCTCTGAATATCATCTGAAATACGAAACTGATTGCATTTTATAATAAATTTATTTCTCGCGTGTGTGTGTATATATATATTTACTCCTTCCGTGAATTATGAATCTCGATTACAGTGATTTTTCAACGCTATTGCAAAGTTAAAAAAAATTAACACATTTTCAAATATTAAACTTCCTCTTATAATGGCACAAACTTCTTCAAACTATCTTTTTCCCCAGCGAGCAAATAGCTGTTCGCATTTCCTGTTTCCACGTTATCGTCTCCAATTATGATATAATTTCTAATTCTATACATCGCCGGTATCATTACAAACACCATAATAATTACGATCTCATCTCCAAAGGAATCCGCAAGATTAAGTAGTTTACCTCGGAAAGATCCGTTTAATTCTCTTCCCTCTCCCTTCTTAACCCGATTACGCTCGAGCTGGCAATTATTTACACTCGAAACACCAACTCGATCCCCAAAATAGGGTATTCAATTTAAAAAAAAAAAAAAGAAGAAAAGACAAGGAATATTCCCCTCGATTATCCCAACCTGTATCGACCTTTAACTTTTTTTCCTCTTCTCCTTCGAATCATGCCGTGCGTCCCTCGGGTAACGGTGAGGGTTGAAACGTAATGGACGAAATAACGATGGGAATGAAAGGGAAAAACTGAAATGGCGGCCATGAAGTGGGGTAGTGGAAAGGACTCGTTCGTTGATTCGGCTCGGTTTACAAAATGAAGAGGGACAAGGTATGTATATATATATATATATATACGGAGGAGAAGGGAAAAAGTTGAGGGGTAGAAGCAAATGATATAAATTACAGCCAATCCCCAGGATTAAAGTATCCAAAGAACAGTCGCATTTGTTCATGGACCGAAGCAGCGCTCGTTGGACCGGATACCAAGTGCCTCTGTTTAAACAAGGGATTCTACCCATCTCTTCCTCTCCGCCTCTGACAGATCCGCCTCCGAGTTCGAGATCCTTCCACTCTTCTCCTCTTCCTTTTTTCCCTCTCTCTCTCCCCCTTCGCCCTTATCGCGCTATTTGAAATTTTTACCCCGCTTATTTGCGTGCACGATGGAAACAGGGGGAGGGAAGGGGGGCGAGCCAATCCTCGCGATTATTTTTCGTTCGTTATCGAGAACAAGTTGAGATTCTTAATGAGCGTGCCAGATGGATGCTTTTATTATATTTCTATCGTTATTTTTATCGTTGGGTGGATTGATCGTCCCTTGGACACGATTCGAAAGAAACGATCGATGGGACAAGAGGTGTACATTGTCCAAGTTAAATTACCCGGTGTATTAATTCTGTGGGATGTTCGAGGGAGCGTGACGAATTATAAGGATATAATATCTTACGTGGTGAGTTGAATCACACGATTGTTTCGCCTTATTCTTCGAATCTTTGTTTGAAGATTTATTACTTTTCGAGAGGTCAGTCATATCTGCTCGAGCAAGTATTCGATTTAAATTTTAAAAGGATTTCGTATTCGAGGAGAATACAAAAAGTCAGAAATTTCTTCGAAACGTTCGATTCTGTGCTATATATATATATATAGTTCTCAGATGAGCCGATGTTACGAAAACACTCGCAGTTCATTCCGCCTGCACGACCGTTTGATTATTGTTTCGACTGGCGGATGCGGATCGAGAGAGAGAGAGATAGACAGAGAGAGACAAAGACGGTGCCGCTAACTCGTTTCCAACTGTCTATCGAGATAACTTTTTCGGCAACTTTTTCGAAATACACATCGGCCACTCGTTTGGAAAAAAGGATCGCGCACCGAACTTTCGAATGGAAGCCCGGTACGATTGCAAAAATTCGATACCTCCCCATGGCAACCGGTGATCCAATCCTTTTTTCCACGCCACTCGGATATTTAATAAATATCTCCATTTTAATATTTGCCCCCTGACGAAGATAACATCGAATCGAGAGCAAATTTAATACAAGGAGAAATTTTAGGGAAAAAGCAATCGATGATTGCGTCAACGAGAAAAAATTGGGGTTAGGGAGGGTTTTTCGAATTTTTAAAAAAAATTTTAAACTTATTATCCCGCTCCAACTGCTGCGTTAATAGCAGCCGTTTCTTTGCAAAGTTCATCCACGTCCCACGCGGGGGAGTAAAAAAAATAGTTTTCCGTGAAAAACCTTGTCCCCTCCGTGGCACGGGAGGGTTGAACGCACTCGAAGGAAGTCGCTTCTATTACCGGAATTAATTTAATTAACGCGTCGCGAAGCTGTCGTGTTCTCGCGGGCGAAATTGGCCGGGCGCAATTATCGCGTTTTCTTCCGTGGTAAAGTTCCGCCTCACCTCGCTTCGTGGGATAAGCTGGAGGAATTCCTCCCTCCTCTCGCCACAAGTAAGATTTCCAATCCGTGAGCGAAATGGTTTTTTGAAAGGGAGCCGTCACATATGGATATTTTTTGAGAGCAAGTATCGAAATCGTAGAGAGTAGGATTGTTTGTTGGGGAGTTTGAGAAAATTTCCGGTTTTTTAGAAAAGGAGAAAGTCATTGAACAGTTATGCACGAGGAAAAAAATTCTATCTTTCTCGACAACAAGGAATTGGAGGGAATTCGAACAAACATTTTATACTTGAATACAGGGGAATTGTGAAAATAAAAATTAATTAAAAATTCCTTTTAATAACCGGGAGCCCCTATCCCTTATAATATTTAAAAATCCGTCTTTTCAGGTGCATAATCGTGAGAAAAGGAGTTGTTATTCGGCCGCCCTTCACCATTAAAAATTTATTCTCATTAGCCAATATGAAAAATTCATTTTCGCTTAATTACCGAGCGAGTGGCGATTGTTATTCGGTTATGCTGTCGTAAAAAAAGGGAGGTCGTCCCGCAGAAAAGAAAAGAAAAAAAAGAAGAAGAAGAAGAAGAAGATGAGGTCGATCCTCCTCCTCCCGAGGTATCCTCGCGAGGACGATCCTAGATTAAAGGCTAAAAATTCTTCCTCGTGAGAAAGAATTATTCTCGCGTGTTTATTATCGTCCCGCGCATAAATAAATACCGGAAACGCATTACGAAAGAAGCGTAGGCGTCATTAAATCGTTAGATCGCGGGGATTCACTCGACGAATCGCGTTACCCTTCCGCGGCCATTTCCCACCCTCCCTTTTACAGCTCTAATGTTTACCTAGGCTGGTAGCCATACGTTCCTTTTTCTCCTTTTTCTCGACCGAGAAGAATGGATGGTTCGCACGATCGAAGCTCGCCTCTGTCGCGGCGTAGAATTAAATGCGAGCCGGGAAAACGTTGTAATTAATCCCCCTCCCCCTCTCTTCCTCCCCCTCTAAGGATTGCGTAATTGCACGCGTCCCTTGGAGAGGGGGTGATAGTGGAAACGATCCGTATAATTTAATTGTCGTGGTTTTTGGAAAAAGATGAGATAATTTGGAAAGGATTTGATAAAAATCTTCTTCCAGAAACTTGTTCATCGAGGATTATTTTATTATTGGAAGAAAAAAAGAATTTCGATATTTATTTCCCCTCTAAAAGAGAAATTTTTCCACGTTTCCACGGATAATTACACGGATATTTCATTTTTGGTTAACCGTAGGTTATCCGCCATTCAATCACGCTTGTTAAATTTTCACGGTACATTTCGCACTTGCTCGCAATAGTCTACTCCAATATTCTAAAAGGCCAAAGTATCGATTATCCAGTATCGAGACGGATCATTGGATGATCCACCAATTGCAAAGAGAAGCGTTAATTAGCGACATATCAATTTTAATTCGCATTTGTTTGGCTAGTAATTAAGGAGGAGTAGAGTGTAAAAGCGATGGTTCGGATTAAATTTCCGTTATTAATTAATATTAATTACAATCCCCGTGGGCCAACGTTGGCCGGCGTGAACCGGCCGAAAAGCTTTTTGTTCGACCGAATCTTTTGTTCCGCCGCGGTGAAATTTCAACCGCGGCGTTTCAACTCCCCCAATTAAAATTCTCGATTTTCGTCAAGGATCATTTTCGTCATTACCGTTAACAAGGCGAGAGCGCGCGTGGGCGGCCGCTCGAAGGACGGGCCGAAAGTTTGGCTTAATCGGAAAAGGAAGCCGGCGTCGCGTTATACCGGCGAAGGTCAAAGGTGGCTCGACGAAGATGGCCGCAGCGAGTTTGCTCGTTTGCAAGTGGGAAAAAAGTGGGCTGCTGCGGAGGAGCTCGTTAATTTATGTGAGAAACTTTGGACTGTATAGCTCGACTTTATATGCATGTAAGGGGTGTGTAATAAGTTTTCGGGCAAAGTTTATCAACGTCGAGCTTTTAGCAAGAAAAATCAACGAAAAGTTGTGTACCGGGTTTTGGATAGAGGAGAGGAAACGTTTTTCTTCGCATCGACGATTGCGAAATATTAATTCTACACTTTTCTATTCCCCCCAAGTTATCTTGTAAACACGTGGCGAGCTCGTAAAATTTCAGAAATGCTTGGAAATGTTGATTTCTATCCCTTGTTTTGTTCTTTTTAATTATAATTAAATTTTTTAGAAGGCCGTGACAAAGGCCGTGCCCCGCTTATTAAAATCTTGAAAACTTTCCCCTTTATATAGTACATATTTGAGATAATTTAAGAAGAATGCAAGGAAGAGGAAAATATGTATTTTTACGGGTGGAATTTCGAACGTGGAATCTTGAAATGAAAAATATTCACACGGGCATAAATCTCGTTGCTTCTTTTACGCAATGATAAGAACCGTTTTAGATTTTTACGGTAGTCACGATAGTTTCGTTAATAACTTGCCTCGAACATAAGAAATGCATTAAATCGTAAGAAGATTATGCTAATGAAGTTTCAAACTGCTGGTAAATTATCGAGAATGCAGCCCATTATATTCATTCCGCAATATTGCGCGCTCGTTTCAATCCGGGAAGAAATTTATTCTATCGTTCTGATAAATTAACCCTTGTTTAAACAATTCACTATTCCATGTACTATGCAGAGAAATAACGATAAAATAAATTCTTCCTATCTCTACCCCCCTCCATTTCAAAATACCACGAAAATTATATACTGTTTTTTTAAAAAATTAATAACAAAATAAGATACGCAGCAAAAACAATTTACTCCTTCCGTTTTCGAATATCAAAGAGAGGGAAAGAGAAACGCCAAACAAAACTATTTCCAACGCGAAACTATTTACGTCACAGCAGAGAAATTAACGACAAAATAAATACGCGTATTTCTCCCCTCGCCGCGAGAAAGGAGAGAAACGTCCAACAAGAGAGAGACTCGGTTTGAAAACGATAAGAAACGACTTTCCTTCCGGCGTGGAGAAATTCGGTGGATGCTCCAAGTCGCGCGTGAAAGTCGGTAGCCGGTAATCTCGGAATGAATATTAATAACGGGCGCAATTACATTCGCGTCCCGGACAAGAGGGGAGGGGAAAATAGTTGGCGCCTCCCCTTTTCGTAAACGCTCCTCCATTAATATTAATATATTGTTAAAAGTGGCACGCTCCCCTAATGCGTCAACCATTTACATAGAAGCGGGGGTCGCGTTTTACCGGTGTGTAAATAAATTTGCACATTTCGTCGATGCGAAACTTCACGGATTCACGGAGTTCGAGAACGAGACGAGGATCGCGCCAACTACAAATGCCCTAACTTAGAAACGAGCTTATGGCTTCGTGTCAACGTTCCTCCTTCTCCGAATATATCTCCCAGTATATTTTAAACGAGCAAAAATTGAGGGAAAATTTAATTTTGATGAAAAACAGGGGATTGGAAAGAATTCTTTCGAAGACTTTTTTTCTTTTTACTGGATGATTCGAGAAATAGAAATTCATAGAAGACGAGAACGGAGTACACGTGAAGTAAGTAAACGGGTTTACGGTATGGTTTAGATCTAGGCTTTGCTAGACACATATGGCGCGTCTATAATCCACATCAACGACATTCACGGGATGCATGTACGCGTCTTAAAGGTTTAGTATCTACTTAATGGGTTAAATTAATTCTGGAGAAGTGAACTCTACGAGGCTCAAAATTGATAAACACGAGAGGGGATACACGTATCGTGTACAAAGCGTGGAAAATGAGATGAAGGGATATATACCGATGAAAATTTAATAAAGTTAGTCATGATTGATCTACTAGATGAGGATGGCTTTGTAAGAAGATCTTCATACATCATCCACGATAATAATTGTGAGCTTCGATGATATTTTCTATCGCTCAAATACGCGGCTCTCGATCGACAAATATCACCGAAAGTAGTAATCTTTATTACTACCTCTTTTCGCCTACTGTGATTTCTGATAATATTTTCTTAACCGCTTCTAACTTGGACAGTGTTCTCGATCGATCGAAATGGAATAATAATTTTTATTACAGAAGAACTAATCCTGCTCCTATTATATCGATCGAGAAAAAGGAAAAGAGAAAAGAAAAAAAATTTAATTTCGAAAAAATACATCGATTTTTAAATCGAGAGAATTCCTCGAAATTCCCCTCCCCCCTTTATTTCGTGCCCAAATCATCGCAATTCGCGCGGCAAGTCTTTTTACGTTTCTCCGAGGCGAATAAGCGGGGGAGGGACAGGGGAAGGAGGGGAGGGGATTCCTGGCGAATATTAAGCGCGCATTAAGTTTACCTAAAATTCAGCTGAATATTAAACGCGTATTACGGTTGTTCAGTACGAGGTCGCGCACTTGTGTCGCGTTCAAGGGTCGAATTTCACGGTATTTAAGATAGAAGAACGTTTTTGCATTTGTAATTCGCGTTAGAGTAGTTTTCGTGTTTAATTGACGACCGGTGCACGCGGCGCACCCGACGATAGGGAACGTTTCCGCTTCTTTTGTGGGATGTGAAGGGGCCCCGCCACTCGGTTATAAAATGCTAATTAGGACGGTATAATATTTCCAACGGTTTAGGATTTTTTTCTAATTCAGATACGTCCCATTTCGATATTTCCACCGATGTTGTCGATTTCTTCATTAAAAAGGATCCATTGACTTTTTTAACGTCGTTGATCAATCGTGGTTTACGTTACGACGAAAATGTTTTTTGATTTTCCGTGAAATTTTCCATAAAAATTTCCAAAATCGTATCGACGCGCGTTTTTTAGTCGCGTTAAATTGTTTTATTTACACGGTATCGATTAATTTTAACATAAAACGAAATAAAATATTCTATTCGAGGAGCGAAGAGCGACACGTCCGCTTCGTTCCGTAATCGAAACAAGACTAAATCGAATTAAACGAATATGTTTCGTATCAATGACAAACGGTGTTATTATTTCCCGTGCCGCGACTTACGTTCGCAATAACGTTTCGCATAGTGATTGTAAAATCTCTCGACAATGCGAAAAGGACAATTTTTTTAAAATTCACTTTTTTAATATAATTTTTATTACTCTCGAATTAATTCTTTTTTTTTTATTTCCGCGTACAATTAATTTTTATCGTTTTTTGTATAATTATCTAACGATTCTTTACCACCGTCTTCCTTTGAAACCAATAAACAATACGAAACAAAAAATAAACAAAAAATAATTTTTTAAAATTCACTTTTTTAATATAATTCTTATTACTTTCGAATTAATTTCTTTCCATATAATTAATTCCTATCGTTCTTTGTAATATAATTTAATGATTTTTACCACCGTCTTCCTTTGAAATTAATAAACAACAAAAATAATTTTTTAAAATTCACTTTTTTAATATAATTCTTATTACTTTCGAATTAATTTCTTCCCATACAATTAATTCCTATCGTTCTTTGTAATATAATTTAATGATTTTTTACCATCGTCTTCCTTTGAAATTAATAAACAACAAAAATAATTTTTTAAAATTCACTTTTTTAATATAATTCTTATTACTTTCGAATTAATTTCTTCCCATACAATTAATTCCTATCGTTCTTTGTAATATAATTTAATGATTTTTTACCACCGTCTTCCTTTGAAATTAATAAACAACAAAAATAATTTTTTAAAATTCACTTTTTTAATATAATTCTTATTACTTTCGAATTAATTTCTTCCCATACAATTAATTCCTATCGTTTTTTGTAATACAATTTAATGATTTTTTACCACCGTCTTCCTTTGAAATTAATAAACAACAAAAATAATTTTTTAAAATTCACTTTTTTAATATAATTCTTATTACTTTCGAATTAATTTCTTCCCATACAATTAATTCCTATCGTTCTTTGTAATATAATTTAATGATTTTTTACCATCGTCTTCCTTTGAAATTAATAAACAACAAAAATAATTTTTTAAAATTCACTTTTTTAATATAATTCTTATTACTTTCGAATTAATTTCTTCCCATACAATTAATTCCTATCGTTTTTTGTATAATTATCTAACGATTCTTTACCAGCTTTGAAACCAATAAACAAAAATAATTTTTTAAAATTCACTTTTTTAATATAATTCTTGTTACTTTATTATTAATTTCTTCTTTATTCCCGTACAATTAATTCCTATCGTTTTTTGTATAATTATCTAACGATTCTTTACCACCGTCTTCCTTTGAAACCAATAAACAAAAATAATTTTTTAAAATTCACTTTTTTAATATAATTCTTATTACTTTATTATTAATTTCTTCTTTATTTCCGTACAATTAATTCCTATCGTTCTTTGTATAATTATTTAACGATTCTTTATCATCGTCTCGTATATTAAAAAATAAACACCGCTTCTTTTTTTCTTTAAAACCAATAAACAACAAACAAAAATATTTAATTACTTCCGTATTATTTGACGTATCGTTGTACTTTAAAAACTTCATTTCTTCGTCAAAATTTTACAAAACCATGTTACGAAAAAAGAGAGAAAAAAATATCCAATTTCTCTCGATTAATCGTTTCAAAGATAAGGAACGTAATTCGATTCTTCCACGCGTTTTCTTAAAATAATACGGTAACGAAAGACAGATCCCTCTGAATTGTCTGAAATTACTCGGACATTTTAGATGCCCCAAGTTTCCAAGGGTGTACACGGTTGAAAAGTAGTTCCTCCACGGGAAGACTTGTTGTAATTAAAGCGATAACTTTATCGAGCAATTGTGGATGGAATTGGTAGGGAGATACCGGGAATAAAACTTCCCTCGTCAAACCAGGCGGAGGGGATGATTTCTTTCTTAGAACTCGAGGTAATTAAAGTTGAAACTCCTTGCGCGGCTTCCAACCGCAAGATATATTACACACACAATTATTCTGTTTTTGTTCACTCGAAAATATCTGAAAATAATATTCTCTTCGATTCCTTCAACGCGCTCATCCTCCTCCCTCCCCCTTCCATTATGAAATCGTCTGAATTAACAATACCGTCGAGCAATTAAGAATTCATCCCCCTTGTGCCTCGCGATACGTGCATCAATATTTATTCCGGCTTGTTTCTCGCAATTAGCATTCAACGTTCGTGAAAATGTAAATTTTGTTTAATAATATTCGTTGTCTCGCACGGTTTTAAAACAGGCTATTATAAATTTTTCCAACCAGCTTAAGTGAATAATATTCGCTTTAAAAAAACGGAGGAAACATTGGACTTTAACCGAGAGAGAAAAATGGTAATTTATCGAAAGGAAAAGAAGATATTTATTCCGTCCAAATGGAATAATTTTTTCACCTTCTTCCAGTTCTCCTTTCTCTCATCTTGAGCCTGTACGGGTATATCGGTTGAAAAAAAAAAAATGGAGGAATGGCTTTCGATATTTTCGTTCAAGGGAATGAAGGAACGTTCGTACCATACCAGATCGTTCCATCTCGTTGCGCACAGTAGGAAAAAGAGGAAGGGAGAGAGAGAGAGAGAGAGAAAAATAAAAAAAAAACAGGTGAAATCCCACGTGAGGAGCCGGTAACAATCTTGATAGCCTCGATGGAGGGGTGAGGTTCCCACGTCCCTGCAAAAGTTTAAGACTTCCGGCAGGAGGTTAAAACTAGGCCGAAAAGTTACGACGCCGGTGTTCAATTATAGAAAATTAGGAATCACACCGGCTTCAACTACGCTTATCACTTCCTGCCCCAGTTTTCCCGCCATATTGGAATCGGGGGAATATATTTCCGCTCCTCCTTAATTAACCATTCTCCCCCATTTCTTCTTCGAGATAACGGGCTTATCATCAAATTATAATATCATTTGGCTATTTTCGATATTCCTTGTATTTTATTTGATTCTATCGCGATTCGATGAAATAGTTCAATGAATAGAAACGATATATCTTCTTCTCTTGATCTCGAGTAAAAATGCACGAATTTAGCTTATTTGAATATATTTAATCATGCGTATCTGTTTAAAAAATTACATTTGTACAAATAGCGATGGCAACATTAAAAAATTTTACTAAACTTTACCACAAATATTCTCCAATCGCAATATTAATTCAATCAGTCAAATTTCCAATCGCAATCAATCACGATAAATTTCTTCTCACGACCTTACGCAGAATTAAATCAAAAGAAAATCTCGCAAATTCACGACGTTTAATTGCATCCCTCCCTGTTATCATTCCCAACGATCCAACCCGGTATATCTGGACGACGTTCGTTTCCGAAATTAGATACATCGAGACGTTCCTCCTCCTTTGTTCCCAGGCGTTATCTGCACACAATGAGGGGAAATAAGCGGAGTAACGAGGAGAATGCCCGGGCAAAACCCTCCCCCCTTAAAGAGTGATCGTGGTACGAAGAGGGCGTTCCCCCTCTCCGCAATTACACGTAATACGCGCGTGTTGCGAGAACGTGCGGCGAAATTAATTGAACAACGGCCAGGTGCGTCGAAAATCGGGTAAGGAGACACCGGAGGTGTTCCTTTTACAAAAGGAAAACTGTTGCCGCGGAGAGAAGACGGGAGTTGCGTTTCCGTGCGAACGATTGGCCTCTTCTATTTCACTACGAGTTTTTCCAGTTCTCTTTTCCCTCGTTACGGGAGAAGATTCGCGTTGGTTAATTGAAGGAAGGGATGGAGGATACGAAGGATCGATCACCAATGTTTAATTTTTGTATCGAGTATCGTTCGATACGAATAATGTTAATAACGAAATTGGTATTTATTTCCTCGTAATATATTTATAAAGTTTTGGAGAACGGATTAATTTTTTTAATTTGGAGGACAAATTTTTGGCTTGGAATTTCTCCTAGAATCGTAGGAACGTAGAGAGGGATTTAATTTTTTTTTTTTTGAAGAGACAGAATTTCCTGCTCGAATTTCTCTTAATCCTTTCTCCGGTAAGTAACATAATCTCTTCTCTCGATCGGTATTGGGCATTCTCTTGCAGAGAGAAAGATCGTTTCTATCGGAGCTCGATATAAACTTCTTCCAACTCGAAAAAGTATCCTTCACGTTCCAATTAATCTCTGCGAGATGTCTTATCACGGGCACGATTCACTTGTCGCGTCGCATGATCGCTCGATCCCGTTCCCGTGAAATTTAACCAAGATAAAGTTCCGCGGTGGATAAAATTCCGTCTTATCCTTTCACAAAAGGAGGCGATCCCTTTCGAACCGAATCGACAAAATAAAAGGAGACTACTTCTTCTACTTCTTTTCGAACCCCGAGTTATCGACGAATAGAAAGTATTAAATAATTTCCTTTCGAACGAACTTTTGATATTCGGATTGTACATCCCCCTTTGAAATTTTCAGATACTCTCTTCGATCAATTTCGAATGGAAATGGAAATCTCGAGAAATTCCTCCCCCCCCTCGACAAATATATATTTCCACAGCGGCGAGAATTGGCGACATTTCTCTTTAAAACCGGCCGTAAAAGAATCGGTAAACAACCATTTCGAAGCGAAATTGGTCTCTCGTAAATGGAGAGACTCAATTTGCACGAGTTAAATCCCATTTAAGAAACTCAATTAATCCGGAATGGACAGACGCGGCTTCGATCACAATCCTGTCGCGATATCATTAAAAGAAAAAAGAAAAAAAAAAAAAAGGAATTGAGGGAGGGTGGAAAAATGGATCGGTTGTTCGACTCGCTTCGAATCTGTACTCGTTCAGGGAGGGAGAGCGGTGTAATTAGCGGCGTTGATCGATCACGCGGAGGCCAATAAAACACAATAACCGTGCCGCGCCATTAATTATACGCAACCACCCCCTTTACACGCCCCGAATCGGGAGATCCACGCAGAAAACCAATTCCAATTGTTTGCGCCACTCTTTAATCACGGCATCCTTTACAACCGAATAAACTGGACCTGGTTTCATGGACCTTGTCGAAGGGGGGGTGAACATCCCCTCTCGCGGGTGGACGAGAGAGAGATGGCCAACGACGGATCACCACCGACCACCGACAATTTGTAGGACGAAGGGGAAAAAAAAAAAGAGTCCGCAACGGTAGAATTTTTACCGACTCGGGATTGAAACTCGGGATTCTTTTAATTGGGTGGACCTCCGGCCTCCAGCTATCCGAGCATTTTTCCAACCCCTGGCGTAATCAAAGAGGGACCGCCACTTTTCGTAAATTTGACGAGTATGCGAGGAATTTCGTTTGAAACGGCAGAGAGAATCAATTACCCTCCCCCTCTTTTTCTATCCTAATTACATCGAAGATTTTCTTCCTTTAATTTAAAAAAAACTCAAGGATTATTAATCGTTCGAAAAGAGATCGAACAACTTCCTCCCTCTTTCCGAGAATCGATCCAGCCTTTCTCACGAGACGACGTGTGACAAAAGTAACGAACACGAGTCAGGGGCGCGTGAAATGCACTTGCGCCTCCTCCTCCCCTTTCTTCCCACCCCTTCTATATCCATGTCACGAGGACCCTCCTCCTCGTTCCAGAGTCGGTGCACGGGTTTGGAAACAAAACGCGATACACGGAATACTCTTCCGTCGGTGTGTAAACAGTCTCGAAGACTGCGGCGTCCGCATTGTACACCGTTCGAGCGGAACGATACCGTGCAGAACGAGGCGGAACAGGGAGCTCGCGTCTGTCTCACGGAAGCGTGGAGAGAGAATGGAATATAGAAGCAGAAGAGGAGGGAGAGAGAGGAGGCAGGTGCAGAGGAGTGGTGCAGGTGCGACGCGGCTCGAACCCTCGACCCTTTCAGACTTGGAATTACCGAAAGTAAACTTTCCACGTTTAATGCGGTTAAGCCATAATCGGATCTTCCCGATACGGAGCGTTGGCTGCGCCGTCGAGCTCTTTAAGGGTCTCGTGGCGTGCGACAGGTAACGACAGCCTATCCCTATGATCACGCACAATGGTGGATTTAATCGGAGGGCGCGAACCGATTCGACCCAGTTGTATTCCGTGGACCGAATTCGTGCGTTTCATTCAAAAAATGGAAAGTCTTCGCTCGAAGACCGACCATGGAAGGTTGTTCGATTGTTGATGGGTTCGTTGTCGCAATATTGCGAAGGGGGATGTTATTCTCGAGGAGGAAATGATGATAGGAGGCTTGTTAGCGTCTTCTTTCTTTCTTATTTATCTTTGTACCTCGAATCGTATTATAATGGAAAATAGAAGATGCGGTTCGATCCTTTCCTGTGAGATCAAATACGAGATTAGCACTTTTCCTAATGGGAAAAATTTTCTTCCCAATGATGGAAGCCACGCGTAGACACGTGCATATGGCAAATGGTCCTCTAGAAAATCGGTAGGGATGAACGAGAGCGGCAGTTTGCGGGCCAGGTGAATCTTTCACCTGCCACGCAGCTGGCGCCCACTTTTTAGTACCTGTTGAGGAGCCCTGGCTCGTGCCATGGTTTTTTTCAAACGAGGCTTCGATGCTGTAATCTTCGTAAAAAGGCGCCTGTTCTTTCGATGCGATTAATTTCACCTTCAGGTCATGTATGAACGAATTAAGGGGAGAAGAAAAAGAAGGGGGATTATCACTTTGTAAAAATATTCCTTTTTTTCCTTTCCCCTTCCTTAAACCGAGAGAAGAATTCTTATTTACGACGTTAAAAGTAAATGGTGTTTAAAAAGTGTTTTTTTTTCTCCTCGTTATATATTATGGTTGAATATTTATATTTCGTTCGAAATATATTGTAAAGTTAAGCATCTCTTTATTATCAATTATACTGTTTTTTTACAGGTTTAGATAAATTTTCAATAGAAAAAAATTCCATTCTTTTAGAGAAATTTAATTTAATTTAATCGACAAAGTGAAGGGGGAGATTCGAACAATTTATATTTTTGCGACGAGGAGATCCGGGAAATTCCATTTGCAAAGCGATGATTCTTTTTATTCTCTAAAAAAAAAAAAAGAGTAAAACAAAGTAAATAAATTGATATAAAATAGAGTTCCAACGATTTATCAAATTTTTCTCATTTCCCTTTGAAATAGGAAGCAGGAGTGAAAATTACGATCCTTAACTTTTAAAATTCGTTTCAAAATTGTCCCTAAATGCTTTTCAATTTTTCTTCTCCTCTCCCCTCTCTCTATATCTTATTATCGCATGGTGAAACGTTCCATACGGTTTAAAAACGATGATTTATCCCAACGGTATCCGCGTTACAAAACCCGTGTGCACGGGGAGACCCAGTTTCTGCTTCGTAACTGACATTATCCGAGCCGTTAAGCGTAAAAGGACATAATCCATTTCCGGCGTACGTGAATAGCTTAAGCGACATTATGCGCCTAATGACGTTAAAAGTTGCGCTTAATTGGTAGATGAATAGATAAAGAAAATTATAACGCGGCTCGGCGTGTGTAATCTTCTTTCACCTCTTTCAGCTTTCATCCCCCCCGGTTAAATGTTTACCGAACAAGAGTTCAACGTCGTCCAGTATACACAGTTTGTTTCAACCAACGTTGCGTTGATAAAATTTAAGCCTCCCTCTTTTTCTCTTCTTGGTATGAAGATAAATTTTTCTCTCTCGTTTTCTCGACGAAAATCGAAAGTCCGAGAATTGGCAAATGGAATTTTCTTTCTTCAAATTTCGAAGGTAAAAATGATTTTTATTTGTCGATATAAATATTCGCCATTGAGAAGAGAGATATTCAACCACGTACGTAGACTTTTTTTCTTTCTTTCAAGTTTCGACGCTTTTTTACCATCGTCATAACACGGCCGCGTCTTTATCTCCCGCTCCAATAAATCAGCTTTAGAATCGAGCTACGTTCCGCGCAAGCTGCTCGCAGTTTTCCAAACTTGCCATATTTCACGAGAATTCCGCGTAATCTGCCTTCTGCGAAATTTGCATCCGCGCAATAACACGAATGCTAATCAGGATCCTTCCTTCTGTTTCAGGTAAGCGATAAATTCATTCCGACTATCGAGCGCCTCCAGAGATGTACACGTCCCTCCTTTCATCCATGCAACAAATAAGCAATGGAATTTAAATTGTATTCGACATCGGTGAGTCGAGTCACTTGTTTTAAAATTCAATCGTTGCTCCTCGATGACGATAACTCATTTTACAATATTTTAATCTGGAATTGTTTGTACAGTGTTTGTTTATATATTTGTTTATACAGTATTATGTACGAGTTGGAGAGAGTTAGACAGCCTGGTTAGATCCATGTTTAAGTTCGACGAGTTGAACCGAGGTAAACCGTCACTGATCTAACGGGCGACCAGGCGGTGACATCCAGTGAGCGATAGCGGATCGTGTAATACTTCATCACCGCGAGCCTTCGATAATCGATGTTTCACCTCGAACAAATGTGTCGCGCGTCAAGTCTTCTCGGTGACACGAGAAGACTTGGACCGCAAGATTTTTAGCCCCCGATATTCCAAATACATTTACCTTTACCTTTGCTAAAATTTTCAAAACTTCTTTCCAACACGTTCTTCTGTTCGCTCGAAACGTCGCTTCTAATCGTCTCAACATTCTCTCCTATAAATTCCACGTAACTGGAAATCACTGTTGGGCCAAGAATAGGCAAGAATCGAAAACTGGAAATTTTCCACTCGGCCAAAATCGGCCTCGCTTCCCTCTAATCCCAGCGTGACGCTTAATGAAAGAGCCTCCCCTCCTTCCACCACCGTTAAACGATTGACATCGATCGAGGGGGAGGTTTTCGAATTAATCGCCTCTAATTAGGACGGCAAGTCGTATTAGCAATTAGTCGAAATTAATTAACGAGTGGCCGCCGAGGGAGGTCTTCTTCGCGCGCGGCTCAACTCGCCTCGATTCTTGCCTGCCCTTTAATCCTGTAAAACCAGGCTGGATAGACGTTGCGCGGCCGCGACGCGACACATGCCATGTTCCTCGAAATCTGGCCGATCGTCATGGTTATCCGCCAAGTGGACGGTACACGGCTGCGTGCACGATCATGGCCGCCGCGAACGATGGGGGCGATTTCCACCCTCGTGTCCATCGGGAGGCAGGGTTTAAGGGGTTAATTTTCATTTATAATCATTGTATATTCGCCATATTTAGCTTGATATGCGGTCGACGAAGTGTCCGATCGTGTAAACTAGTAAAGATTTCGACGTGGGAGCTATTTCTTCTTTCTCTCTTTTTATTATATCTCACGTTATTACGCGAGGGGAAGCAGTAACTCTTCCCCGATATCGTTCGACACTCGGACGGTTTTCTATTCCATCCAGGAGAAAATGCTCGTTACGTTTCAATCTCGCCCACTCGGCAATCTTCCTCTTCCATCCTTGGATCGGGTCGATTTTCTTCTTCTTTCTTTCTTACGCTTCCTCCACTTCGTCTTTCTTCGTACGTCGAATTTTAATCCATTCCTCACCGCGCTTTTTTGTTTGAGAAAAAAATCACGGTGAAATTAGAAGCAATAGATATTTGCAGTTTCTGTCGTCGGGGGAGACTTCTTTGAGCAAGTGTTTCGACACACCTGTTGACAGCTAATAATTTCGTGGAGATTGTGTCGAGAGAAAGGGCGCGAATCGTATGGACGGAGGTATATAGCGGTGGCGCCATTTCAGGAAAAACGGGAAATCGAGGGAGGTTAATGTCGATTTTCATCAGCGCAGGCCGGTGAACAAGGCATTCGTACGCAAATTTTATCGGACCGGGCTAAAATCCCCTTCTCCCCCCGGTTTTTGTCAGCCGGCCGACCGAATTTATTTGCCGGACAACTCCATTTTCCCGGCCGTCGAATCGAACGACGGCCACCGTTGCGTCGATCGACGTCGGAAATCGGCACCCGCCATCGTCATCGTCCGCCATGCGACCGGATTCGATATCGAAATTCACGCGAGATTGAAAGGGAATAAAAATGACCTAAAAATAAATGAAAAAAAAAATAAAAAATTAGCAAGACGATGAACGAATTCGAGGCTCCAATTTAAAACATCGTGGAGAAAAATAACGAGAGAAGTTTATTTCTTCCATAATCTGAATAATCGATTAATGTCATTCGAAAGTGTAGTTGGGATATTTTGTAGCTCGAATATTTCTCTCATATTCTGACGAAACGGGATAAACGGATTATTCTTCAAGATTAATTTGTATAACGAAAACGATCTTTGAAGAGGAAAGAGAATTAAAAATCGAATCGAA
Organism: Apis cerana; assembly: GCF_029169275.1. Taxonomy (NCBI): domain Eukaryota; kingdom Metazoa; phylum Arthropoda; class Insecta; order Hymenoptera; family Apidae; genus Apis; species Apis cerana. Next base: position 9,412,490 of record NC_083862.1, on the reverse strand, counting down.
AGTTTCTTCCGAAGTGACCCGATTTCTCCCTCCTCTCTTTTCTCACCTCGGCTGAGAATCAATGTGTGAACGCTGAAAATGTAAACCCCTGCCTCGTATTTCCCTAACAAATTATTCCGTGTAGCAACTTTCTTCTGTTTTTTTGTTTCTTTTTCACCGGCCATGGAATTAACGAGAATTTAATATCCGTTACGTTTTATCTCCGATCATTATTTCCGTGCTGCATTAGCATTATACATTGTACACGCGTTACGTAACCCCGGGCGTTTCGAGATTTTTACCCTGCGCCCGGCATTTAATCGATAAATGCCCACAACGAAGATCAGAAATCTCCTGTGTCCACGATAGCAACCATGAGTTTTCGGCTAAAAATTCGGCTACAAATGTTTCGCTATAAATGCTTTAAATTCTTCTTGCGATTTCTCTTTAATTTTTCTTGCGCGTTTCGGCAACGTTTTTAATCAAAATACGTTCGTCACGACGTTACGAGAATTATTATATTGATATTGTTGAGGAATGGAAAAAGAACAGATGGGTTTGTTAGTTTAATATCGTCTAATAATTTTAGTACAAATACATTTTTTTTTTTTGCATTTTTCTTGCTATCGAGCAACTGCAATTTATTTGAATATTACGAGAAAAGGGGGACGATAATTCGGAAAAGGTTGGAAAACACCAGGTCAAAGGATGCATTGTTAATTAAAACGAGCAGAATTCCCTGTGAGTGTGTGTTTTCGGTGTGAATTTCGGTTCATTTGATAATAGAATAATCGTCGTGATAGAATTAATTTCGACTCGACAATAAAATTAACAAGGAATCCATCGATACAACCGAGAAGATATTAATAAATTCTGATGATAATATAATATCTATCGAAGAAAAAGAAAAACGCGTTTTATTTACACAATTTTTCGCAATGCAATTCATAAAAGAATATTACAGTTGCAACGATAAATTTTAGAAAATTATATCTCGTACAGAAGTACGAGTTAAACAAATATTCCCTCGAACATGAAATACCAATTCTTGACAAAATTTAAGAAAAAAAAAATATCCACGTCCAGTTTATTTATAGCCGTCAAAATAAACGATATTTTAGAAAACTGCTCCTCCTCCAAGTAATTGACTTTCGATCCCAGTTCTTCGTACACCATTTATCACGACAAATAACGATGAAATTAGAACGCGGCGGTCAGAAACTGTCGGCAGCCATTAACTTAGTTCCCCTTGAAACGTTAAATCGGGCGGAAATTACCAAGTTTGTACAAAAGAAATCGAGTTCTATCCCCGTGCCAGCACGCGAATTCGGTTCACGCATGGACGCTGATTTTCCAGAAGCGTGGGAGGATCCAGAAACGAAGTTTTTCCTTTTTTAAACATCTCTTCCCTCCCCCACCCTGCGCTAACTTTCCGCTTACGCCCGCTTCGGCCATGTTGCGGAGATGGCGGCAAAATTGAATTCTATTCTGTTCGTAACTCGACTATCCTCGACGTGAGACTGGCCACAGCCACGAATCGAAAGTTTACTCTTCTCTATGGGGATGCCGCGGTATTACGTTAAATTGTAAAAGCTTGTGGCTGGCTACGTCCATTGGGCCAGACACTGCACTGCGGTATCGTTCGAGAAGAATTCGAGGACGATGACGACGAGATAATCTTTCTTTTCGTCGCTTGAAAATTTAATTTCGCATTTCGAAGATCGCATATGACCGATAAAATGATTAAAAGGGATATTTCATTTGTCCCCGAGCAAAGATAATTTACGCTCAATCCGAAATCCCTGGAAATAAGAAAATTCTCGCATATCTTTTATTTTTATTTCGATCCGTGCATAATGGATCGCCGGTTGTGTTAATTAAGGGAAAGGGAGCTCGATAAACTAATTTTTAATCAATATCCAACGTCGTGAATTCTTCTGGGTGTATTCTGGGGGAGGGGGAAGGGTTTTGTTTCAGAAAACAAGGCCGGATTAAGGGTTTGACTGCTGTTATTCGTTCCCTTGAATCGGCCAACTCGAGCGTTCCCTTTGTTATCGTTCCTTCCTTTTTTTTTTCAACCGCTTCTCTAATTTAAGGAAATTTTCACTTTGACGGGAACCGATACCCTCTCGAGACAATGCTGGCGATTTTATTTCTTTTTATTTCCTTCCCCTCCTCTCCCCTTGGTCCAATTTCGTCGCTCACCCTCTCTTTCTTGCTTCGTTACTTTTTGTTAAAAAATTCTGCTTCTTCAAATTATTATATTCTCCAAATTTTGATCACGATGAAATAGATTAACTTTTTATCGAAAAGTTTTTCTTGGCTTCGTTTATTTATCAAAGGAAACAAATGGATCCATAATTTCTCTTAATGATTATTAGAAAAAAATAGCTTTTTACTATTTCTTTCGAAGTGACGCGGAGTAAAAACAATTATTTGGATAGGAATAAATGGTAATTTTTAACCTTTTTCCTGCAATGTCTCGAGAACATGCAATCGAGAATTACTCAAGTTAATTTGCTTATTACGAACGATTAAAAATTGTTCTCCGTGACGAAACGCGACAAATTCTTAAACTTGTGCCATGTTCTCCACCAAACATGAGATGAAGCAGAGAGTTATTAATTTCTCTTTGGAAAAATGAAGAAACGAAGCGAGCCAGAACAAAACGGCACAGTAGATTTACCTGGGAAAGGTCTAATTTTCATCGAGAAATATTGGTCGCCAAGATCAATATTTCTCCTCGCTTAATTTCCAAGGTCTGTCGAGTAGCGATGGGATCAAGTCCATATTCATTCTTCGAAAGTATATATTTGATTGTTCCTCTTAGATTAACTTATCGAAATGAATCTGCTTGTAGGAATTCTTATAAAAAATGTAACACAGTTACGTTACGTATACATATATATATAATGTTTCCTTAAAAATACTATCTTACATCAAGTAATCATTCATTAACTGTACGCTTGCAAAACGAGAAGAATCGATTTAAGTAAACGGAGTTTATTCAATCTTCAATTCTATCCGAAACTATTTTCCTTTTTTTCGAAATTCTTGTTCGAACAGAGATACGTTTTATCCCATCGCTACTTTCTAATGAGAGAGAGAGAGATAGAGAGACAAGCGAAGACGAAAGCGAGCGAGTTGGCGGCAAATTGCGCTTAAACGACGATCCGCGATTACACGATGCGCGATGAATAACGAATCGACGCGTGACCAACCAGTGCTGGTCTTGCCCTCTCCTCGTTTTCCCCCTTCCTTCCTTTCTTTTTTTCTCTCGCCTATCGCGAAATAAAATCGCGGGATCTCTTTTGCGAAATATTCGCGTTCAGAAGATGGCGCGGGAAAAAGTGGAAAAAGTTGGCGAGGAGCTTAAATTAAAGCCAGCCGCGACAGGAGCGTGGCTATTTAGAGACGTTGAGAATCGAGTGGTAGGTAATGTAAACAGATGGAACGGTGGTGGTTTAATTAAGTTTGTAACAGTTTTTTTTTTAAATGCATAATTTTTACCTCGTGTCGCCGATGTTGTAATTAGAATTTTCTCCCTTTGTTGGCGAGTGCCGTTTCAGATCTCTCTTAAGACTTGAGAGATCTGCTTACTCTCTTACTTCTGAAGGTTCAAAGATCTTTCTTTATTCCTGATGATCGTCGATGAATCGTATCGTTAAAAGAAAAGGAATGCGCGATTCTCAAGCAAATTTGTCATACTCGTATGGCGCAGCTCATCGCAAGAACTGGAGATCAAGTTTGTATCTCTCTTTTTCTAAGCGAGATTATTTCTCGCTATCAAACTTCACGAAAATCTAATTAAAACCGTGACAAACAAAAAGCCATCTCGCCTCGAACGAAGTTTATTTCGTTTCCTCCCTCCTTTTCTCACCCCTTCATTCTCGCCATCCCGCAAGCTTACTTGTATATATTTTTAATTCCATCCCTCTCTTACTCTCAGTTATCCAGCTCAAAATTAATTGCCCTCCTCCGATTTACTTTCCCCTTATTCCTAATTTTTACTTTTTATCCCAGTTATTTTTTAACAAACCAAGTTACACTCTACTTTCCCCTAATCCCGCAAACCTATTTCCTTTCGACCTTTCATTCTCCACCGACTCCATAGACCATTGCTCGACATCAAGCAACCGCTCTATCGATAAGTTCCCCTGGCAACGAACGTTCCACTAATAATTCTTGTCCCGAGCACGAAGGAGAAACACGAAAGAGGAAGATCTGTTTCTCGTTAGATCCACCCACCCACTCTTTCCTATCAGCCGACCTTCTGTCCGGAAAGCATCGATAATGCGTAAGCAGCGTGTAATTTGCTCGCTCACGGCGGAGCTGTTATTTAAGAGAGCATTCCGTTTCCGATGATGGTAATGGAAATCGATCGTTGACGCGTGCTTTCCCGAGCAATTTTTAAAGATGGAGAGAGAGAGAGAGAGAACTGGTGGGCCGATAAAGCGCTTGCAAAATGATTTTTCGTCACAAAATAATTGTTACAATTATACCTTCTCTTTCTCAACGAAGATTTTGTAGATTTGCGGGCGATCAAAATGGCGTCTCGATCAATCAAGCCCCGTCTCTTTTATCTAAAATCCCCCGAAAACGATGTCCCTCGAATTAGCATCCCCGGTTTTTCCCGCTATTTCTTCCCAACGACAACCGATTAATCAAACACGATACGTCGACACGCTATAAATCAGCTCACGCGGTATAAATCAGTTTTTTCTTTTTTTCTTTCACCAACCATCTCGTCCAAGATCTTTCCTTTCTTCCTCGAAGAAGGAAATCGATCGGGCTGCGAAAACTTGCAAGTAAGAAGCGCATCCCAAGGAAACGGATCATCTGTCGTTTAACGAGCTCTAACTAACCGCACTATTAAGCATTTTGCGGTCGAGGATCGCATAATATTCCCGACTTTTCGTTCTTTCTTTAAAACGAAACTAACTAACTGGCTGCCAGGAGAAATTTTAACCGCAGTCGTCGAAGAAATTTTCCTTCCTCTATTTCAATTCCGTCTTCTTCTTCTTCTTCTTCTCGAAATCAATATTCGCCACGAAGCTGAACTAAATTTTCATAAAGAATTCATCTCGAAATCTAATTAAAAAAACTAGATATTCGTTCACTCTCGCGCAGATAATTATAAACACACATACACACACAATAAAAGGAGCAAGCACCGCTCGATGTGCGGTTCATCGCGAGATTAGCGTGATTTCATCTCGGATAATACGGATCCATCTGGCTATCAGAGAAACGCCCTTTTCACGCCCCCTTCTGGTTCCAGAGCAATCGTTTACACGCCGTTATTCACCGGGAATATTATCCGATTCGCCCGTTTTCCAGTCTTTCAAAATTCTCAATCGCTTTCCACCGATTGATTCGACCTCGAAGAAGGGTGCTCGCCAATTAGTGGGTGCCGTTCTCGCGTCTGTCAAGTCGAGAGATTTATCCTTCCCTATGTACGTATAATTTCGCAACGTGTGAACGAATCGGGGCAAGGAAATGTTTGCAGTTCGTCGCGATTATTGTTTGCTTTGATAATTGTAATTCGACCCTCCTTCGTCCATTCGTTGAAGCAATTTAAATACTGTTTAACGCTAGATTTATGGACTATACACCTTCCTCTTTTCTTTGTAAATTATTTATTTGAATTATCTAGATAGACTTGTTAGATAATAAAAATAAAAAACAATGAATATATTATTGATGGTTTATAAGAACAGAAAGGAAGATGATAAAATAATTTATTATTATTTATATATATATAGAGAGAGAGAGAGACAGTGGTGCATTCTCTTTTATCTTCAAAAGAGATCTCTTTCAGGGAAGACTGGATCGTTTTGTCGATTCTCAATTAGAAATTTTCCCAGAAAATCTCTCGCTTCGACACCGCGCCAATTTGTCGGGGTGTCGATGGGCTGACGGCAAAAGTATCGTTCACCGAAACAATACCGATCGTTTCGGTGAAAGCCAACGAGCCAACGATGCCTGAAAATCTACTTGACGCGATTAATTCGACCACTTATCGGGAAAGAGAATCGGGGAGAGAGGAAGAGAGAGAGAGAGAGAGAGAAAGAGAGGGGGAAAATTGCAGCACCTCTTGTATGCGGGCGAGAAAATTTAAGGGATGATCTTGGAAATTGAAAGGAGCACGAAAATTGTGCGCGAAAATTGAAGTTTATTTTTTAAATTAAAGCAAATCCTTGTTATTAATTTGATAAGACGAATTTTAATTAAATACAGTTACAAAATTTTTACGGTGGTTTATAAATATTTCGTACGAAGGATAAAAATTGAAGATTTTAAAAGATCATCATCTTAAAACATTGCCTAAGATAAGAATTCCTGTAAAATTGAATTATTCTCTGAAATTTTTGATACTTCGTCCAAAGTAAAACTCGAAATCATCTACTACAAGAAGGAAAAAAAAAAAAGAAAGAAATCTCGACGAAAATTTCTCGTATTTCGTAATCTCGAGAGAGAGAATCATCCCTTAAATTCTCCTCTCCTCTTCAAACACCCTGTATACGTTCGCCGTACGTTGAACCGAGCAGCGAGGTTGAATAAAAAAAAAAAAGAAAAAGCCTCGATTCACCGGCTGCGCCTTGCCCCCCTCCTCTCCTCTCTCCGTTCATTCCTCGCTATAATCTTTCCTCCCGTTTCCCTTCCATCTTCTTCCCCTTTATTCTTCTCCCGCCCTTTCTCTCTCTCCACCGGAACAACCTGTTTCACAGCCCTCGGACGGAAAAATCGTCCCAATGCAGGGTGTGCCGCCGTGCAAGCGACGCCGTGGTACCGTATTGCTTCTCCCTCCCTCCCTTTCCTCCCCCTTGGACTTGGGGGGACTTGACTTGGTGTCGTCGATGTAATAATCACAAGATTTGCAATTCCCCCGCGTACGCCGCGACGAAACGGATTTTTACGACGGTGAAAAGCGATGGAAGCGGAATGGAGGACTCGTGAATGAAGAACCAGCTGTCGATCCGGTTTCTATGATTTCTCTCTCTCTCTCTCTCACTTTATAATGCGCGAATTGGAGTGGAATTATGGCTTCCTTTGCTTTTTGTTTGTTCAAGTCAATTTTCTTTCTTCCTTTTTTTTCTTCTCCATCGTTGGTACGTTTCTTTTTTTGGGGGGGATCGTATCTCGAGCTCGTTTTTCCGAGCCGTGTAATTTGTTTCGATGTTAGGGGAGGGGAGGTATGGTCGCCGTCGTCACTTCCGTTCAGAGATTGATTAGGCGCAAGAAGAAGGAGAGATCGATTAGGTGGATTAATGGACGGGTTTTCTCCACGTCTCGAGTTAATCGATTAAATTTGCGAATTGAATATTTCGACACCTTCCTTCGTTTCTCCTTTTGTGATTAAGAAAATAAAAAGAAATTTTTGTAAAACTGGGTTGATAAGTTAAAAGGATCGACCGGAAAAGAATAACCGAGCACCTCCAATCTGTCTCAACTTTCCCTGGCCGGAAAATTAGCGTCATTTCGTCGCGGACGAAGGAAGCGGCGCAGCCAACAATTTATGCTAGCTTTGCTCGTGATTTCCCCAGGAAATCCTTCGATCTAGGATAATGCAATGGCGAGAAATTCTCGCCTGCAATTCCCATCCGTTATCTATCATCCACCTCGAAGACGAAAACCCTCTAATTTGGCACCCTTCCTCGCTTTCGTTTCATCATACACGTTAACACTTTACTCTCGTTTCGCGTTCCAACGAGCGGTTTTTTCTTTTTTTAGTTTCTCATAAAAACGTGTATCAGATGGCGAATGAATCGCAGGAAACGTTAAAGGAGATCGGCTCTTCTTTTCTTTCTTTTTTTTCTTTTTTGTCACGCGAGCGAATCAAGAGTAATGTTAAACGGAATATTTTGTTTCGGAGAGATCGTATCCGTTTCGAGAAGTTTCCATTGTTTCGTCGCAATTACTAAATAAAACATTTTTTATTGCTAAAATCATATTTAAAACAGATCCAATTTATACTCTTTCCTATAAAATACATTTACCATAATTCCTAAACTTATCCCGCCACGTTTGATTCGAGACCCGAGTTTCGATGGAAGATAAAAAGAAAAAAATAAATCGAGATCGACGTTTATCCTCAACCCGCGATAATTCAACTGGAGCCAGGGAACGGATTCCGCGTTTTCGTTCACCAGAGTGTACAGAGGATGGTGGAGAAGCTCCTAACGCAACGTTGCTCGCGAAACTTGTTTCGCGCATGCATGGTCGAATCGGTTTCTAGTACACGTATATACTATATATGTATACATATATATATATATATATAGAGAGAGAGATTGTCTGGTCCGTCGATCCACTTCGCTTCGAATGGCGTTAAGTACGGGGGATTTCGATTTCCGTGTGCGGCGTGTTAGAAACGTTGAATCGAATTGACTTCTACTCTACGATACGCTCCTCGTTGTTTTTGGACGACGTTGTGCAGTAATGGTTCCACTGGAAGGAATTAGGGCGTTTGGATTGTGTTAGTTATATGGACGATTTGAGTTGACCATGGATTTTATCTTATCTTATCTTGCGAATTTTCTCCAGGGTCGTATAAAAATTGGTGCTTTTTATTGCTTTTTATTCGAAGGTATATACGATGGAACGAATTGTCCTTTCTCCATCTTTCCAATTTAAATTCTCTTCTTAAGAACATGAGCTTGTCATTCGCTCAATCTCGAATCAACTCGAGTTCGTTTACTATATGTACAAGTGTAAGTTCATCTGAATTAAGTCGTTAAGTCGTTCAATGGGTATACAGTGGGAATGAAAAGTGTAGGATATTTTAGAAAAGTTTATTTGATGTATGCATTTCTTTTTTGTTTTTAAAACGGTATTTGCTTTCGACTCACGCCTGGCCCGGTTAATTCATCGACACACGCGTTAAATTTATTTTCCCAGGCATTATCATTCGAACGTGAAACATATATTAACCGTGACTGTACAGTTGTATACTGCAATAGCTCTTCGCTCGATGTAGCCATGGCGAAAGGGCTATTATGTGATTCTAATAGGTAGCTTGTGGCAATACTAAGCTCCTCAAAGCGTAAAATTAACCAACTATAGACGAGCCTATCTAATAGCGTGCCCCAACGTGAAATGAATCGCTACGCCTTGCAGGAGCCAAATCGATTTCAATTTTTCATTCCTTCGTCTCGATCATCATTTTAATCCCTCTTAATCCCTTTCTCGTCTTCAGACATTTCACAACAACCCTTCAAAATAATTATTCGATACTCAAATTACACTATCCACGCGCGGCGTCATCGAATCAGCAACCGAACAATGAAGGAAGAGGAGGAAAGAAAGAAGACCAAAGAAGGGGAGAAAAATTGTGTATTTCGAATAGGCGACGCAACAAAGGGAATTGTCCCGCGGTTGTGTGTCAGAGGATTTCGGGGGATGTGAAATTAGTCGCGAGCAATTAACGTCCGCTCGCAGCGGACGGATATAAATCCGTCTCCGCGACTCTCTCTCTCCAGACGCACCGATTCGCAACGCTCCTCTGCAACACGCTCTGCCACCTTCCACCAGGTGGAGCATCAAAGCGAAGTAATGCAGTTGCCAGTCGAATGCACGCACAATCCCGGCTAATGAGTCATCTCTTGATGAACCTGGCGAGGATGGCGCGAGTGGGTTGGTCGGTGATCGTTTTCCAGATTCCATCCCCCCCTCTCTCCTTCGTGGACGCGCTGTTTAATTCACTCCTCCTCCTTTATTTCGCTAATATTATTGCGTTTTTACGAAATCGAGGTGTATGCATTGGAGGGAAGACGATATTGGATCATTGAGATCCGATTACAGTGAAAGTATTATTGTAAGCGAGGGTTGAATCGAGTAAAAATTTGTTCGAAAATAGTTTGTATGTTATAATAATTTGATCTTTGATTTTGATCTTGAAATAAAATTTATTGCGTGTCGTGTTCAACGGATCGTGTGTATTAATGGATTAAAAAAAAGGAGAGAGAGAGAAAGAGAGAGAAATATTGAATTTTTCCATAAAATTTCATTTCCCTTTAGAATTTTTATCGTCTCTACGTTACACGATTACACAACTGACGATTTATTCGGTATTCAAATCCCTCTATTTTTTCGCATCATTTATTGTATATTAAAAGGTTTTCACCCGTAGGCAAATAGAAAAATAAATAAATGAATAAATAAAGGGGAATGGAACGAGAAGAGGGAAATTCGGATTTAACGATGATAGTTCGGCCATATTTGGGCCATCCGGTTGGAAACGACGGTTCCAAGCTTTTGCAAATCGAACGGCCTTTGTGCACACGAGCGCCCGAATACTTTGTCGAATGCGTGTCGATACTCCGGTCATCGTGCAAATGATCCTTAATTGATCCTTGTCGAAAAATTATAACAACCGATATTTAGTTTTTTTTCGAAAAATCGATTGAAAAATTGGAGAATTTTTCTTTTTCTTTTTTGATAAATTTAATAACATCGAAGCACGTGTAATACAATTTAAATATAATTCCCAAAAATGCAAACGACGACGAGAAAATGTCCAAGCGTCTTTACACAAGATTGATAAGAAACGGAAAACGCAAATTTTCATCGATTAATTTTCTCATATTTCTCTTGCTTCCTGGAAAGATTCGCCACCTAATTCAAATCCAACTTGCAAAAATATCCACACGCGTGAAACGTGTATTTGAGAGGAGAGCGCAAGAATAAGACGGGGTTGAGGAACAGGAGGAGGAGCGTAATTAAGTATTGATCAGGGGAGGTGGCAATCTCGCCTCCACCTGTTGCCAATTTCTGCTCACCTTGAACCGGCATGATTCGATAAAATAACCGTTAATCCTGTTCGATATAATCGAAAGGATGTGCTTCGAGTTTCTGCTCGGAAAATCCATTTCCAACTTCCATCGGATCGAAATTTTGAGAATTTCATTGGATGGAATTCAAATCGAACGAAACGATCCCTTCGCTCACTTCGCTTCTGAAACGTTAATTTCAATTTTAAGGTATCACAAGCCGCGATAAATGATAATTTCATTCAGTTAGGGATTACTTTGCGCGATGTTCGATTCTCCTCGTTGTTCGAATTCTCTCTCTCTCTCTCTCTCCCCCTCTCTCTTTTTTTTTATCGAGGGAGATTGAAATCAGAGAGATGAGATATTTTTAGAAATTTAATATCTCGTGAAAAGCTCTTGAATATTAAAACTAGAACGTTATAACACGCGTGGAATTTTATACAGTTGGAGATTATCAACGAAATTGAAATAGAACAATTTCCATTTCGATTGGGATCGTTGAATCCTGATGAAGAGGGGAGGGGGAGGGGAGAGGGATTATTAAACTGAGAAATTAAGGAAATATCGAGCGGGAAATTGAAGGTAAATTAATTCGTATGGGAATTTTTAAACAAACTTTGGAAATGGTTGTTCCTTTAACGAGATACGAAATTTCTTTCCTTTCCCTCGTACATTATTATTATTATTAAACAATTCCCCGTGGAATTTTGCATTAACGAAGTTTCGTTACTCCGCTAATAAAGGATCGAGTTCGCTTCGACAATTTATTGCCAATTTATCCAACGATATTACGACGTCCCACGTTTTTAAGAACCGAGCAAATTTCCGGTCCTCCTTGAAAAAGTTGATTCAGAGGGCCGCAGTGGTCATCTAACGAACACAATTCCGAATGGAACAACAATGAAATCATCCGTGATTACCTCTCAAGTGTTCGCTCATAAGTAATTGCCGTTCAAACTAAACAGCTTCGATCGATATCGAGTACTTCGATTCTGTATTTCAACTTATATATATATATACATGTAGTACCGTTGTATTGATCTCTTTGCTCGAAATATCCCGATATACCTTTACTTTTCAAAATTGGAAGAAAGGAAAAAGATGGGGAAGAAAATTTAGAAAAATTTTCAAAATTGGACAGAAGTAAAAAAAAAGAAAATATGGGACGATTAAAAGTATTGAAAAGTTAAACGAATTAATTGGGAGGAATAATCGATGTTATAATATTTGAAACCTTTTGAATAAAACGTACAAATTAAATACGCGAATTAAATCGTTTAAAAGAACAAAACGTGTAATTTCGGTAATTCGAAATTTTTCCATCAATCGCGAATTTAATTCTCGTGAAATAAATCTCGCTTGATAGGAAACACGACGAAGAAGATCGTGTCGATATCGGTCCTCGTGCAACCTTTGAAGAAGACGGGACGTCCCCATTATTGATCCAATATCGACTGCGTCGGTGGCGGAATAATATTTACGGCCAATAATGAGTCAATATCGTAAAACAATATATTATAACACGGGGCGTAAACCGTTGTTTCGTCCTGGTCTACCACCAGGGAGACCAAGGAAGATGATAAATGGAAAACGACGACGTGAAATTGATAAAATCGAGACTCTCTCGTTACTTAACGATGTTGCGCCGTTTAGCAAATTTCTCCTAGGAATAATTAACTTTTATCCAATTTTAAAACGTAATCGATGAATATCAAGAAAAAATTTATTTTACTCGAATTTCTTTTAGAAATCTCATTACGCTTCGTTAAATAATTAACTTCTCTCCACGAACGAACTTTCCTCTCAGATCGATTCATCGATCCTATAAATGTACACATATACAGCCGATTCGAAACTTATGAACGAGAATTCGAGGATTCCTTCGCGGGGAAACAAGCAAGATCCAATTGTCTCGTTTCCCAATTTGTCAAGTCAACTAGAGCCAGAAGGGTGTAACAAGCGAAAACAAGGGAGGCCGAAGTTCTAAGAGGATGAAGCGGTACGAATTTACCTCGCCGACTCCCTCCTAATTTCATTTGTGCCCGATTAATTCCACGATCGGTTGCCAGGGGGGGGAGGAATCGAAGAAGCGAAAGAGAGGGGTCCGTCCTCGAGTGAAATATTAGAGAGAGAGAGCCCGTATCGAGAGGCGTTAATGAAATTATCTCTGGATTAGTCGATCGGATAAAGCCAAGTGTGCCAATTGAATATCGATGGCGGAAGGCGACGTTGCAATTTGCAATGAGAGGAAGCGAGCGTGTATAATATGCATGTTGGGAAGATTGGAGAATATTTACCTGTACACGCAAGGGAGGATATTATTTTTACCTTCCGCGAAACTTGGATTATTAACGAACGCAGCCTGTGGCGTTCTGAATTGGAAAATTGTTGCTAAGCTAAGGATAAGGAATTAACAGAAAGTTAACTGTAGGCAAATGATAAGATGAACGACTGAAATTTCTCCCCCCAAATAATGTATCTCTTGTCTATGTCGAATTTAACTTCGTGTTAAAATTAATTAATAATATTGTGTGGAAGTAATATTCTTTGATAATTTTGTTTGAAAGATAATATCACTGGATCAGAAGTGATTTAGAGAAATATAGAAAAAAAGATATCTGAGAAATATTTTAACCTTAAATTTATACCTTCGTTGGTTTGGAAACGATATAATGGAACACAGTACTACTGGCTATCTATTTCCCTATGTATATTTACAACACGATCGATCCTTCCACGAACCTGCTCCACGATAGTCTTCAGTAAACAATTCAGAATAATAATTTCTCGCTCTCGAGTGAGACGAGATGAATGGGAAGGAGGATGGAGAACGCTTCTCGAATTACACGTACTTTTTCGTACAAATCCTCACCTGGTCAAATCAATAGATGCGTTCCTTCTATCTTATCCATTATCTTTTCAAAGAGGGCATTAATAAAGATCCGCCATCTACTGGAACGAAAGTACCAAAAAATGGTACCCAGGATGGACTGCTCCCTTTCCTCGAATTTTATTAAAAGGAGTCATCGTTGGCGATAAAATTCTTCTTGTACAACTTGTAGTTTCAGTTTCTACTCTTCTTCTTCTTCGAATTTTAAGAGTTATTCCCAATGGCAATGGGGAGGGAAGAAGGGAAAGGAAGTTTAAAAATTCTCTCCAACGATTGGATTATCGAGATTCCGGCGTATGGATCGAAAGTGGTTCGGCCCCGTATACGGAGAACATTTGAGGAGCATTGGTGTCCGTGAAAGAAGTTAGTTGGATAGTTAATACCCATTAGAGCGGCCACTCGCTGTCAGTCGCTGATCAATCAGGCTCGTAAGCGGTAATTACGTTCAACTTAATCGTGATTGGAATCTGATTCTGGCCGTCCACGATCCTCTGCGGAATTAACCGCCTCTAATTACTCAAAACTCGCCAGTTCCAGGAGACGTTGGAAAGATCGATCGGCTCCTTTCCAAAAGTCTAAAGCTTCCGTCCACTCGGAACCGAGCTTAAAATCGTGACGCGTCTATGATTCATGAATATTACGATACAATAAATTTCCAATGTATCAATTGAGAAAAATCGAAATCCACTTGAGGATGGTCCCTCGAACTTCGAACCTGCTCGATTCACCTCCGCCGCAACGCGTCGTTACAATTACCCGTCGTGGAGAGGAGAGATTCTCGTTGCGCGCTTCTCTGCAGGTAGCACCTAAGGGAACCGGTCGAACCGGTTGATCTCGATGTTCTTAGCCGAGTCGAGGGGAATAAAAAGGAGCGGTCTGACCGGTGATGATGCCCGGCCAGGAGCGGGGCGAGGGGGAGGCTGGGGCCGGGTGGAGCGGGTCAGATGAGGGGGAGAGGGAGGTGGAAGAGGGTGCACGCGAACGGTGGAGCACCGCTGCTGGGTTTCCGGTGAATGGCGAGCGCCGGCCACGAGCCAACGTCCAATCAGGGCAGGAAACGACGTCGAGGCCACGCGCACACGTTCCTCCCCTCCTCTCCTCTGCTCCCCCTTCGAGCGGACCTTCCTTCCTCGCCAACCCTTCCTCTTCTCCTTCTCCTTCTTCTCCTTCTTCTTTTTCTTCTTCCCGCCGTGTGGCCAAAGGTGAAACTGCTGCTGCTGCTGCTGCTACTCGTTCCCGCTACCGCGCCTTTGTCCGTGGAAAGGACCCAACGAAATAACATTTCCCCGCACTATGTCGAGAAGTAACGGATCCATCGGCTGGAATTGGGAGTGAAATTCTCGAAGCTGAGGTAATCCTTCTTTCCCGGAATCTGATCGATCGAGAAATCTTCCATTCCAATTTCGGTTCCCAAATCGAAACTAGAATTGGAGAGATAATTTTAATTAGAGAGCGAATTCATCGGGTACAATCGTATCCTCCCGGCATTTTTATCATATGATCATTCTCTCTTCATCTCAGTTCTTTATTAAACGATGTATCCGGGATTTTTACGCGTAATCGTTGGATCGTTACATTGTCTTATTATCCCATACGAATATCGTTTGTTCTCGGAAGAAATCTAACAATCCCGTTCGTCCGTTCCCCGCAAAAAAAGTCGTCCCCCTTGTCAACATCGACGCGAGGGGACAGAGCCATTTTCTCGCCATTTACGGCGACACCCTCGTTATCTCGCCCAACACTGAAATTTATCGTCGGATAAGGCGATGCCAGCGATCCAAGATCCGAAGAGGCTCTCCTTCCCGAATGTGTCCAGGTGGGGAGGATGCTGCGGGCGCAAAAATAGAAAGTGGAGGAACGAAGTAGCAGGAGAAGGCGGCTCGCGGCCTTGAACACGGGCAGCCTTCGAGGCGGAGACGATTCTCATGCTCGGATCCTGCCTGTTCGGTACACGCAACGGAAATTGTTATCGAGGGGCTCGGTTCAAAGGAGGGAGAGAGAGTTAAATAGTCGTTTTGTCGATAATGGGGTTATTTCGTGACGTGGCCAGGTGGAAAGAGAGGTTTGGGACGAGGGTCAGCAGCCGATTTTCTTTTTTATAAATCACAGGTGATCGAGGCGTTTTTCGAAGACAAAAGTCGAACGATCGTGGAGAGATTTTTTTTTTTTAAGCTCGTCGAGGCGAATCGTTTCTTTTGCAACTCTTACACGAGATATTCGTCAATTTAATTGCGATTTAAATTGATCGTATTATCGTTTAACAGAAATTAAATTCGATCTTGGTTAATACGAGTTAAATTAACACGGTTGTTTTAACTTTTATTACTCGTTATTGAACGGAGTCAAACTGTAATGAAGAACACAAATTGACTAAGAATACGCGCGAAATATCTCTGATACCGATAAGTGATTAAAACGCTTTATAACGAATGGGTTTAAATTGCACGCGATAAAACATTAATTTGCATCCACCACACTTTTGACGCCCGTCTTCGAAAGAACATGCTAATTACCAAATTAATGAAATTCTTCCGCAGTGTTGGAAGCGCGAAACGCATTTCGCTGGAAAAGTGTTTATACCGAATATAATTCGAAAATTATTATACCGGTTATCTGGGAAACAATTTAACAGCCGAGAGGTTGATATTCGATTTACTTAAATAATTTACCCGCGTTTCGACTGGCGTTCACGCTTTGTAATCAAACCGTGGTTACGTAAAGAGAAGAGTTGTAATGAAAATTCCCCTTTCTCTCTTTTTGGTAATTGCTTTTATGGTTTCGCGTTTCCTGCAAATCGAGGAGTCCAACTTCAATTAAGTAGAAAAAAAAAGAAGAAGGAGGAAAGGGAAAAGGAGAAGAATGGAGAAGAGAGAATAGTGTTATTCGATATGGACAGATTTTTTTTTATCTTGCAGGATAGGAATAATTAAAGACGAGGATGAATCAATGTATTATATATACAAAATAAGGACTGTGCGTGAAAACAATAATAAAATTTTTCCTAAGAGATAGCAATATTTCATTATCAAAGCGTTGTTTGTATTTTCATTTTAATTTCTTAATGGATTCTATTCTAAAAAAATTTATTCCGAAAATTATTGGACACAATTATACAAACACGATGGACGATGAAATATTCCGTTCTCAAAATATTTTTCCCTCGAGATTGCTATCAAGACACAAAGATTCTTCCAAGATTGCAGGTCTAATATTGACTTAACGTTCCAAAAAAAAAGAAAATGTAACAAATGTCTCGTCACGTGTTAAAAAACCCGTATTTGAACGAGACGAGATAAAGAGAGAGAGAGAGAAAGAGAGAAAGAAGTTCCAGTTATTCAGAGGATAGAAGCCGCTCCTCTCGCATGACATGTCAAGCGAGTAACACGTTAGACAAGGTGCATTTAAGATACTACTTACACACTCAACAGCTTTCAAAAGCGGGACAATGCGGCACTTGCTTTATAAAGTACTTGGAGAAGGTGCATTAATTGTTCGTACCCTGTCAAAGGTAGTTTGCTGAACGTTGGTGGCCGGTCTAAAATCGATAAAGACATCTCGCGAATAACATTCAACAGAGCACTTCGCTCTAATTTCGATGTGTACGACGAAAACCGTCGAGGAAATTTTATTATGCAATGGTACAATGATCGAATAATATTTGGGACCGATTTTTCTCCTTCTAATTTTCTTATCAATTCGAAATTAGCATAATTGGATAGCACTTTATGCAATGATTTCGAACTTTTGATCGGTAGCTTCTTTTTTTTCGTGACATATGCCAGAAATTCTATTTCTATTTTTATATCAGCTTCGAATTCTCTTTCAACTTTACTTCGAAATCTTCTATTAAAAAATTGAATCGAAGCGCGAAAGTTTCATTCAAATTTCCAACGATCACATCCAATTGTTATCTCAACAACTTGGCTATAAATTATTGAGACGCTGAGGAAGGAAAAGGAAAAAGTGGATCGCGGAAAGACGAGACACATGCTATCCTCTCTCAACCACCATTCGAGAGAACCTTTTTCGATATTTTTTTTTCTTTACACTTCTTCATTCCTTTCTTTCCATTGGACAAAAAAGCTCGTTGCACCAGGTCGCTCGAGGGCGAAGGCAATTGCATCGTTCATTGCCTATCCGAACAGACCATCATCCGTCTCCGGTTGTCCGCGAGCAGCTTGCGTTTTTCCTCGAGAAGAACACGTCAGTTCGGTTGCCGTAAGAAGATGAATGCCGTCATTTTCTGCCACCGTGTCTTCCTTCCTTCCTTCCTTCCTTTTTTCCATATTCTTTCGTTCGTTCGAAGCGTAGCCCAAATAGGACCGGTCACTCTCGACTATGGATCCATCCTTCTGGTTCTTTGCTAGCGTCACAGGTTTCTTTCTTTTTTTATAGAGTTGTACGGAGGATGATTTTTCATTCTCGCAGAAATATTCGAGTCGAGAAGAAGGGATTAATATTCTTGGACGACGAAAATTCATCAAATTTTCAAAAAAAAAATAAAGGAATATCGTCGTCCCCCTTCTTTCGATTTATCTCAACACGTACGCTTGTATTTTATGCCGTGGATCTACACGCGCGTACTACACGGAGCCGCCAGCCAATAAACCGACAGCGAGACAAATAAGGGTCTCGTATCCTTGGAGGCCGAGTCGGAGAGGCCTGGTAGTAAAAGATTTTTATTGAATATTGATTCATAAACTGGCGCTCCCCGAGCCTGCGTTTATGAAGACATTAATATTCGCTCGAGTTTGTTGACATCCTGCTTATTATTTCTTTCCATGTTCACTCGAAAGATACTTTCGATGATTCGATGAGTTATGGGGGTTTTTTTGAATCGAATTTAGATATCGAAAGAAATCTTTGTTACGTCTCAGCTCGAAAATTTCTTTGCAAATTGAAACAAATGAAATCGACGACGGTATGATGTTACATTATTATTATTTCTTTTTAATTAATCCGGTTAGAAATAGATCCGTCTTGGATAAAATTGCTTCGCTCAATAATTCACGATCTTATCTCCTCGGGAAGAAATGATTGGACTCGAGATTCGGGAAAGAAATTTAATAAAACGGGGCAGGAGATGGAGGAGAGGGAGCGGGGAATTTGGCGCAGCCGAATTTAGACGGGATCTCTTGCATTATTTCGAATATACAGTTTCATTTGGAGAAAAAGCCAGACAAGTCTCCTGAGAGAGAGAGTAAAATTTCTCGCTCGTCGCGACGCTTGTTTCGTTGTTGGACCCCTCGTCATCTTCTTTTCAGATATTTTTCTTACCAAGTAGACAAAGGATTCCGGTGTTTGACTCCGTCGTTGGCGCACCTGTTTTCGGGATGCGAACTGTCTTTCATTTTGGATCTCCCCTTTCTTTTTTAACGACCATCTCTCTTTCTCTCTCCCTCCTCCAGTAGTCTGCTGGTAGTTTCCTTAGTCGACGAACTTTTCTCCTTGGTGATACGCGGACAAGAAGAATTTCTCGAGAAAATTCTCCCAATTCGCGTGGACGAGGATTGGACAAGGTTGAAAGTTTGCAAGTTTCGTTTTATCACTCGTACGTTCAATCTGGTTAATTTTATTAATAGTAATAATTGAGCACTCTTATTTTTTATCCTTAAGAGGTTGGTTTTTAGATTCTTTTTATCGATTTTTCGAACTTTGTCAAAAGTAATCAGTATAATTTTTATTATCATTCTTCTCGTCTTGATGATATTTGACTGAAATCAAGAAATTGAAGAACATTGAACGAAGGAAAAGTCAGTTTAAAGTAATCGAATTCTAAATATTATTCCTTTTTTCCCGAGAATCGTTTTCATCCCTCGATCGAAGAGCTATCTTTCTGGAAATTTTATAATTATCTAGCTCTCAATTTTTGATTATAATATAGAAGACTTGAAAAATCATCCTTTCCTTTTCGTAATATAAATTGCAGGAACAATGATCCGTTTAATGAAAAATCGGAATGGCGAGGGAATCTCGGTTATTCGCCGCTCGACAAATTCGTTCGCAGATGTTGCAACATTCCAGCTTTAATGGCGCGTACTTTGAGGATCGTTCACGCCGTTAATGCGTCCTGGCTGATATGTAAACCGCGGTGTTAGTCACCGCGACATTCCTGATTCCAATCTTCCGCCGTGATAATAGGATATCTCCGGGATTCTTTTAATCTTAATCTAAAAGTTGATCAAATTTCTCCATATTTGACATACCTTGCAATTAAACGTTTTAGAATTATAGGTAGAGACGATGCTTTAATTTCTGTTTTTTCTTTAATTAAGTAATTTTAAAAACGTCGCACACTTATCTACATAAATGTCTGCAAACTTTACACGATCGTGCAATTCGAAAAAGAGACTTAACAACCCGTAAATACAGCATCCGAAACGCGATCCTCACCTCCCTTAATCCATTTTACCTCCATCCATTTTAAAATATAAACTGCATCCCAACCAAACAACTGGAGGATGGTTTAAACGAGCGAGACAACCCTCCATTATTCCTCCCTTATTCCACCCCTTATACCTTATAAAAGATTAAACATGGTCCTCAAGAACGGTTAATCCACCGCAGCCATTCTCGTCAAGTGCCGTCTGTCTTTGGGAATTGTATCGTCCGCCTCGATTTTCGATTCACTCCTCGTTCCTCCACCAGGACCTGTTCCTCCCTCCTTCGCCTCGAATAGGAGTGAAGGGGATGTGTTGTGGAAGGACGTGGGTAACAGCGGGAGTCGAGGCAGCTGTAGAACGGCTATACCAGGAGGAGAAGGAGGCCAGACGAGGAGAGGAGGGAGAAAGAGAATCTGGATTGCGAGAGGAGCGTCTTGGAGCGCTCCAGCAATCCGATCTACAGTTCCAGCGATCACGCACTCGCTCCGTCTTCGACGTAGAACCAGAGTGCTATACGGGAATAATTTGCGCCCTCTTAGACGGAGGCAGCCATTTTCCATGATGGACACGTAAATTTCTCCTCCTCCCCGTTTCTATTTTTCTCATCGATCCTGCACATTATCTTGTACAAAGTACTTTGAAAACCTTTTCCAACTTGATCTTTATTTTTCGTGTTGTAGAGATTTTGGATAAATAATAATACAAGCTTCTAAGAAGAATCCCAATGTCCTCGTATCATCGAGGGAAATGAGAAATTTTCACGATTCGAGTCGAATTACTTAGCTCCAGGGCGCAAAACATCAGGAGGGGGAAAAAGTGTACGATTACTATAATCTCATTGAAAACTCGAAGGAATATAATGGAGCGTGCAAGAAAGTGGGCGATGTGTATCGACAGTGGGCATATCGAGGCGGTGGCTTTTAAAGGGAAACCAGTTTGCCGTGGGACCTTGCCCGCTTTTTCCCCCCTCCTTTGCGACTCCACGCTTGGCTACAGAGGCTGGTTCCAGTTTTCGATTACTTTTCTCGCAACCGTCCTCCCATTGCCGGATGCAAATCGTTCCTTCGACGATAATTTCCTCCCCTCTCCCACCGGTGTCAAATTGTAGACTCGCAGCATCTCGAGTATCGCAACTCGACTCGACGACGTGCTAGTAATTCATGCGTTTGTTGTACGTCGGTCGAGGATTTATTAGAAAATGTTCTCCATCTTGTTCTTCCGCGTATTGGAAACGAGCACGATTCTTTTTCGATTGTTGAACAGCGAAATCGAGTTTATTTATTATTTATTTAGCCGCGTTTGCTTATAAGGAAAAAGAGAGATGCTTGAAATGCTGGAAGTATATAGTTTCGAGCAGTGTTTACGAACAATTGTATCGACAAAGCGATCCATTGATTCAAATATTGGCCAAATATCGTGCTGATGTGTCATCTGTCTTATCAATCGCGTGTATAATTCTCTTCAAGTCCATCCTTTTCTAAATCTACTGGCAACAATTCAACGATTGTGAAAAAAAAGGAATACAAAATTATTCCTCGAAGCGCGTCATCCAAGGGAATAATAGATCCACTTGTTATTCTGCGAATGTACAAGAATCCAATATAAACGATTGAACGACGATAGATAGAGGACAAGTGTGGAGAGGCTCACCGTTGGATTTTCCACTCTGTCGTCTTTGCGTGCACGCACGTATCGTTAACCACTACTAAGGTTCGATTCAAGTTCTCTCGAGCGTGATTCAAGATGTAATCGACTTGCTCGTTCCTCGAATAGAGATCGTGAAAAGAAAAAGAGAAGGAGGAGGAAGGGGAGAGGATGGTTAATGGGAAGTTTCAATATTGAATCTGGTGAAAACGCGTTAACGCCGAGGTTAAACATCGGGGATGAGCATCGTGGCCACGATCCTCTTGCCAGGACCAAGAGAGAGAGAAAGAAGAAACGGCGAAAAGGCGCAAGATTCGAAGGAGTGATTAACGTGTTCCATCGAGTCACGTCTCTGGAGAGGAACGATGATTTTTCTCTCGAAATTCCTCGCGTTTATTTCCGTTTATTTCGCTCGCTTGTTTGCTCGACTTCTGCACAAGGGCAAGCCTAGAAAACTCACTGAGATTAGGTTTTCTTATATAGCCAATAAGAGTTAAGACTCGTTGAGAATAAAATTCTAATCGCGTTTTTCTATTCAATGTATATCTAATAAAATTTGTGATTTCGTGACTGAAGATGATTCCTCTCCAATAATATCTTAATCCCAGCAATTCCGAGAGCAATAACGAAACGCGTGACTAATTTCGAAAAAAGGAAACCAACCGAGCAAAGAAAAGTAAATTTAGCAAAAAGATTAAATCGAAATAACGCGCGTTAAATAACGATTAGTCGTTTCGAGAGTTAGCATTTAATCTCCGTATTTCGTATCGAAGGGATATACAAAGAAGAAAGAACGCGGAGGAATTCCCGATAAAACGATTTCCATTTCCCGGTTGGATCAGCATCCGTTTCGTTTTACCCGCCGTTTAAATATTATTCCTAGCGTGGTACACCGTCTTTCCAGAGGTCGCTTCTCTCGTAGTAGTCCCCCTCCCCACCTTTTCCAAAGGTGTTCCATCTATATTTATTCTGCCGTTCTTTAACCTTACCTTTTTCGACCGATCGTTAGCCAACCAACGACCGACGTTTCACCGCTCGAAAGTTTATTGTTTACACTTGCCGGAAACGACGATTATAGCGGTCGTGAACGCGACCGTCTCTCCTCGTAACCGGCGGCGTTCTGCGCCGAAACGAGGACGGCGCGATGTATTTATACGAGCGTGCGTGGAGGGGGAAGAAGCGTTACACCGTCGCGATTCTAACCTCGAAAACCGTTCGAGGGCCTGCTCGAAATCATCCACGTCCCGTCTTTTGTTCCGTGAAATCGATTTGCCGTGTAATTACTATCCGGTGTTGGAGGTTGTGAAGCTTTTCTTTCCTGACTTTCGACGAAATCGTAGAATTTTTTTCGCGAATTGGTGTCGAACAGTTAATATGTCGAATGTGATAAATGTATATCGTTCTCGAGGAAAGACAGAATATAGAATTTCAGTCGAGGTAACCAATAATGCGTACTGCAATATTTTTTTCAAATTGCGAAAAATTAATACAAGACACGGATCTAGACGTCATCTCGCCATAGTGACAGGAATTTATCTCTTCGAAATTTCTTAATCGAATATAAAAAGAAATTTTATTTCGCATTGCAAGAAAGACCGTTTCCAGATTTTTCCCTCGATTTCGAATCACCACCAGGAAAGGTCGTGTATACCATTCATATATTCGTATACGACTATTTCCAGAGGAAATACGTCCCCCCTCCCTCGAATTTTTCCCCCCGACATTCGAACACGACACACCCTTCTGCTCGTTGAATCGGTGAAAAGGTATAATTTTTCAAAGGGGGCGAGTTTCAAAGTTGAGAAAAGAAACTTACTTACTTACTTACTTATCGAGGAGGTAGCCGAGTGGGCTGACAATAAAAACTGCCGGCGGATCGATCGGGGAACGGGGGGTCGCGTCGAGGATGGTATATAGATGGCCATTTTGCGCGGTGCATCGTAAAGAGGATTCTCGATGCACAAATTGCACAATTCAATCAGAAAGACGGTTAGGACGATCGATACTCGATGTCTGAGGGAGGACCTCGTCAAAGTAACGACAGATTATTGCCTTCGAACTTCGTTCCGATTCTGAGTGTTGTGTATATACGTGTATAATCGACTTGTTGGTTTTGTTTCGAAATTCCATCGGCGGTAAAAGTTTACTTTTGATAATTTTAAGTGGATTATTTCTTCCATAAGTTCCTCCTCTTTATTTATATCGTTCAGATATTGGTGTTAAAATATATTCGAAGATGGAATTGCGAATTGTAAGGAGAATATGGAATTTCATTTAAATCATTCTTACTTAGAATACCATCGAGCGGAAGATTTTCGGTAAAAATCGAGCGGATGAAACGAGAGTTCATTAGAGCTCAATGAAATTCGATGACCAAGAGAAATTATTCGAGCGATCGATCGGTGAATATTAATATATCGATTCAAATGTCAATCAACCCGATCTTATATTAAATTCGAGTATCATTCATCGTCAATCATCCCCTCGTATAATATTTTACCCGATTTGAAAATTTTAATCGAAAATACAACTCGACGATTCTCATTTTAATACGAAAATCTCTTCGAAATTTCTTCGTCTTCATCAACGGGACAGTAGAAAATGAATGTAACATCTAAGGAAAAAAAAAGTAAACGGAAATTCTCGTAAAAGCGCAGAGACAATATAACCGAAGAAAGACACAATCACGTACACAGAGATAATTTCTTTTGGACAAGCGAATATTACGTTACCCTATCTCTGTACGAGAATCAGGGCCTTTCCCAGGATGCATCTCGTGGAGAAGCCCCGAGGAGAAATCTTTATCCCGACACCTGATCGCCGAGGAAGTTCGCTACCAACATATGAACCATCATCCATTCGTAAATTATGCCTCCAAGTTTCGGTCGGTTACTTCTTAAAGGAAACCATCGTGGTTTATTTTTTAATTTTTCTTTAAGCTCTTCTCGATCTTCTTTTTGTTTAATTAAGTTTAAAGAGAGAGAGAGAAAGATATTATTTTTTGAGTTAATAATTGGTCAGGTGAATTACTGAATTACACAATAATCGAATATAGAGAAATTCACTTCCGCGTTGGTGCACTTTGCGGAATATTCTTGAGAGCTCGCTTTGAGAATTTTCCAGTTGTTGCTCGAATAAATATCGGGACGATTATTCGATAAAAGAGTTTCCTAATCAGTTTCTTCTTTAACTTAATACGACAACACGCTCCTCTCTAGCAACGATTAAATAATTATCCAAAAGGGATTATTTATTAAATTCGAAGAAACGAAATCTTTTACATTTCTTTGATACAATTCTGCGCGTAAAATAAAATAGAGAAAAGGTCTAAATAATTCGAGAAATCGATACCGAAATTCTCCCAAATTAGAGAAGATTCGTGTTTACGTTGAATTTTCGAATAAAACTCTCGCGTTATTTCTGCTCATATCGGCGCACCATATTCCGCTCGTGCGCTTTTATTAAGATCCATCCCCTCCCTCCCCCTCTTTCTCTCCGTGTCCTCGTGGATAACGAAGTTTACATAACCCAGAATCCGAATACGGGAATGGATTAAGACATTAAGATTCTGTTTGAAGCGGATCATAGGGAATGTTATACGGCGCGCCATTCGGGATTACCATTTAGCTTCCATCTGGCTGCTGAAGGAAATGTCACAATGGGCGATAATCGAAGAACAAAGGAGGGGGAGCGATATTAGTCGTAATCTCGCCTCCGCTGGATTCGCGATACCTGAGATGTTTATTGCGATGCTGGATCGATTCGATTAAACGAGAAGATTTATATTCTAGACCTTGAATTTTCTTCCCAAAGTTTTATTATTATTATTATTATTTTTGCTTCAAAGAAGATTCTCGAATTTTACATTCGATGTTCCTAATTATTTGATCGAATTATTCGATTAATGTACGTCGATTACGATATATACACGAGTTATTAATTTGTTTGCATGTTTAATCATCAACTATTTATTGTATCAACGTATCCAAGTTGATTATTTAATTGAATTTAATTACTCGAGTAAATTTACCCCCAATACCAATATTAAAATAATCGAAACACAAGAAATATTATTCTTCTAACGTAACACGTGCAGGGAAATTGCATCTCAGATCCACTCTTCCCCTTTTCTTTAATTCCATGGACGAGAGAAATCTTGGTCAACAATTGTTGTTACCTTACTTATCCCCTTACTTATTAAATTAAACGGGAGTCAGAAGTGTCGAAACTCGGCGGATCATCGCACGAGCGTAGCCTGGGTCGCGTTAACGAAGAACAGCTCGACTGGCTCGATTCCGGTTAATTAGTATCGGATAAACAGGGGGTGTTTATAGTAATTAGCGATCGAAGGAGAACGCGCACGTGTCCTGCGTGCGATCGAGGAGGAGGGCGTGTTTTTTTCATCCCCTTCCCTCGACATGACACGAACAACAAGGTCTGGCGGAAAAAAGCGCGTGGAAAAGTAAGTGAGCGGACGTGGAAGAGCAGAGTTCAGTGAACTTCGTTTTCTTTGATCGTTGTCGCGCGAGGGGAGGGGGGAGAGGGTTGGTCGTGCGGAAATTATGGTGGATGTCGGGCGCAAGATTTATGGAAGAATAATAACGCGCAAATATTAAGCTGTTGAACATAATTTTAATTCACATTCGTTTAGATATCGAAAAGATCGAAGCAATTGAAATCTTTTTCATCGATGGAACAATTAAGATTGCGTTTAATATGGCTAGAGAGGTGATGATTTCTTTTTTTTGTATAACAGAAATTGATCGCGAGGGAATTTTGCCCCAATTACAAGTTATGATTGAAATCAGTTTGATGTTTCTGAGGGAAGATCCCGAAACTTTGTAATACGGAATTGTTACAAGTTACACCTGTATTCGCCGTTAATCTTGGAAATTGAAGTCGACTGTTCGATGTTGTCGTTGAACTTCGTACTTGTAATTCAATTAGCGTCAGGCGTATAATTAGTCTCCTTACGGTGATTATAGGTGGATTAAGGGATGTTACTCGAGCAGGTACTTGATTGAAAACTCTAATCGTCGCTACATTTGTTCTTAATAATAACGATCGAATCAATCCTTAATTCGATCGATTATTTTATCATTAATTCGAGTGGAGGAGGGCTATTGTTACTTTTAATGAAAAATACGAAAGTAATGCAAAAAAATAAATAAATAAAATAAGAATATATGTTTTGGCCAAAAATTTAAAAGCATCTCTGATGAAAATATCGCACGCGTCCACTTTCCCTCGGGATAATTCGATCCTCGAAATAATTATTCCTGGAAAACTCGATAAAAATAGTAATAATGTTATTGAATATTTCGTGAAAATATATTATACATATATTGAATAATAACGATCCTTGGTAAACCGTATCAGAAGAAGCTTATAACAGAAAGGGTTTCGTAACGGGAATGGGCTTTGCGAGGAGGAGAAATTTAAAGGGAAGCCGGTTTCTAAAAGGATCATCTTAAGGGTTCAGGATCCGTTAAATTATACATGAAGTGCAAAAAACTGAGCACAATTTGATTAGAAATTATACGTCGTTTCAGCAAACCCTGAACCGAAATAATTTACATCACTTCAATCTATTTAAATATTTCATTTGTCTCTTCGAATTCTTCAACGTTTTATGAAATTTCCACCTAATCATTCGCTAAAAAAATCCATATCCAATGAGAGTAATTATAGCATTATTCGAATTAAACGTATACATCAGGAAAGGTTTTTAAAATACCACCACTTAACTCTACTCAACCAGATACAAGATTACTCAACTCAGGTTCGAAATCATGTGCCCTCCACGCACCTGTACGCCTCGGATCGCGCGTTAAAGATATGCAAATCACGACGACAGTCATCCGGCCCAATATTTTATCGCGAGCCCGTACACGACGAATTAAATCGATCTTCGAGATCCTTTCGAGACTTGGAGCAGTCGAGATACGCCGCCCACTTGACCCGTCCATTCCATTTTTTTATGTCGCCTACTTTACCCCCCTTCTTCTTGCACTGACCGTAATATCTCTTGCTCTTGCAGGAGGAATTGAACGGGCAGACTTATTAAGCCAACCATGAGTCATCATTTCCCAGTCACCTTTCAGCCAGAGAACGCCAATTAAATTCTTAATTTCTATCCTTATTTATTTTTCGCGCCTTCTTTATTTTCCATCGATTCTCCAAAATCGTCGTCTATACTTTAGCCAACAGGTCGATATCGATATTAAAAACGTTCCATTGCCTGATTGATCCCAAGGTAGCCGATCTCGTTTCGATTCTGTTTCAACTTTGCCATCGATCTCTCTTCCAGTCGAACTCTCTTTGACCCGGATAAAACTTGGTACTGAAAATTTCACATGTCCATAACGTGAGGGATACGGATACGGATGGCGGACGCCATTCCTTCCAAGTCGCGTGTCATTAAGCAGGATAAATAGCGCGCAATCGGGGGTGGAAACGTGGCTGTACAATTGAATTGCATTTACAGGGCAGATATACGCGTGTCCGCGTCATTGGTTTCGGACGGCCATCGATTTTTCGCGAGATTGCGTTCCAACCGGTGGGAAAAAAGAGGAAGAGGGGGAAAAGAAGGAGGAAAACTCGCCAATTTTTGCTTTTCCTCCACCTTTTCGCTTCTCGTTTCATCTCTTCGCTTCTCCATTTTGTACCCACTTATCCAATTCGTTTTTCCATTCTCCAACGTCGCCAAGATTCTACTCTTCTTCGTTAAGTATCGCATGTTGTTTCGATGAAACAACTTTCCTTTATTCCTTTATTCCTTTCTTCTACTCGTAAAGCGAGTTAACTGATCCTTGACCACATTCGTTCGAATTCTCAAAAAAAAAAGAAAAGGAGACAAGCTCCTTCCAATTTCCCTCGCTGTGAAACCCGTTCCTCCTCGTCCAACGGCGTTCACGATGCGTTCAGTCGGCGAATCACACGGTGGCCGTGTGATTTTCGAAAACGCCGAGCGCACACGGTTCGACCTCTCCGCGACATGTGGTCGCAGCGTGTGTCCGCCGCCGCCGCCGCCGCCGCTGGAGGCGACGCGGCCCCCTCCCGCAAAGCTGCAACATCTGCGCCACGTACTTTTATCTCCACGTTTCTCTCCCAAGGAGACGACGAACGCGCAGAAAAGGGAAAAATCGACCGAGGATGGATCGTTCGATTATTATAATCATCGGGTTTCGTTCGAATTCGTAGATAATTTTCAGAATTATACATCGAAAAAATAATAATGAACGCTTGATGCTGTATATAATTTATTTCGCGAAGTAAAATATCTTTGAATTGGATTTTTTTCTCTAAACTTTGACGGATTATCGTTAAATGTATAAATTTTTTATTTCAAAGGCAATATTTTAAAATTGGATCTGTTAATTCGTAAGATCGTTCGAAAATTGCGTTGACGAGACTCGAGACTTCCGAGAATCAAGCGTATCTCAAGTGTATCTCATTTTAGATTCAAGGATCCTTGACTAAACAAACAGTCTTAAACATTTTTTCTTCTTCTTCTTCCGTGAAATTATGTGGTGGAAATTATTTATATATCCGAAAAACTGTTTCAACATGGATCGAGTAGTTAAGTTTGGAATGTGTGTTTCAATGCAGGGGATGAAACGTTTTATTCTTTTTTTTTTTTGTTTCAGGTGAGTGAAAAACATGCGTATCCATGTACTTAACTTTCACGTGAGTATTGAAACGTTTTTCTGTACTAAAATAAATATATATGGATGCGAAATATCGGGTAAAAAATGCACGATAACAATTAATTTCGTGGAAAAATAAATAACACGAGTAAGTTGTAATTGATTCGAGTTGATACAACATCCCTTTCCGAGTAAATATATTCAAATTTTATACGATTGAGAAAAAGGAGGGTATTTTACGTACACGCTCGATGTCTATTTTTAAATGAAACTATCGAAAATAAAAACATAATAAAATAGAATCGATCGTAACTGGGATAAAATATCATCGGTGGGTTATAAAATTCCAACTCGTAAAAACGATATTTGATATGTTTGGAAATCGATCGATGTATTGCCGATAAAAAATTTTTATCGGAATTAAATTCGAATATTTCCATCCGGGTTAAATAATGAGATCATTTTTCTTTTCTTGCTTTTCTATTTTCCCCACTTCATCACTTTATTTTTCACTCGGAAAAATAGTAAACTATTCGTTAAACCACTCGTCTGAAATGAATGGTATATGAAATTTTTAAAATACTTACTTAGAACACGTGTGTAAAACTTGTTACCGAGTTGTGGCGGACTCGATTCCAGTCCTCGAATTCACCGAACCCCCTCGTGACACGATCTCTCGTCCGATCCACACTCTGCTCTGAAAAATCAAAAATATCATACGCTATAATAAAATATTCGTTCCTCTTTCGTTCCACAAAAATTCTCCATTCACGAACAAGCGTCTTCGGTCTTGATCGAGGT
The DNA here is from genome assembly GCF_029169275.1 of Apis cerana. Classification (NCBI taxonomy): domain Eukaryota; kingdom Metazoa; phylum Arthropoda; class Insecta; order Hymenoptera; family Apidae; genus Apis; species Apis cerana. Next base: position 9,382,372 of record NC_083862.1, on the reverse strand, counting down.
GGCTTTCGTTCCCCCTTCTGCTCGACGATTATGATCCCAAAATCCTCGAACTCTAGAGCCTCTGTGACGCGATTTCGATGAAGCGTCCTTCGATCATCGAGGAGATTGAAAAGGAGGAGGATGGATCGCGCGTGGGCTGGCTCCCCGGGGGATGGGGAGCGATTGGAGCCGTGCCGCGACCTGTCAATCAACTCTCAAAGAGACATCAGTCAACGCGTACACGGACAAAGATTCGTGATCGGGGTCAATTGCGGAGGACGAGGTTTCAACGAGGTGGAATCGAATCGGCCACGGATCCAACGCGTTCTTCCCCTACTCTTGTTTTAATCCCTCTCGTTCTCGCGGAAAGATGCTAATTTTCTTCGAGGCGAGAGGATCCTCGTTCTCGTTCGAGATACTTGGCATTGGGTGGAAGAGAAAATTAGTGGATCTCTCGAGTTCGTGGAATTGGCGGTACGATCGAGCCGATCCCGGTATCGCTGCTCCAATTTTAGCTCCTTACCACATTTGCATACGGGTTCGACGTGGGAGGCTCTCGATAAACTCGCGGTGGGGCTTCTTCTGAGTGCCAGAAAGATTCGAATTTTTTCCTTTTTTGTTTTGTTTATTCTCTCTTTTCTTCTCTTTGTTGGGGCAAGAGTCGAGGTGGTGGCGTCGAAGGCTATGGTCGATGGTGGTTATGAGTTTGGGTATTAATTTTCCATGGATCGATGATTAATTCTTTCGAGGATTTTTTTTTTTTTAATGGACAGAAATAATTTAATACGGAATAGGGGATAATTCGAAGGTGTATTTAATATTTTCTTGTGGATCTCTCGAGATATTTCTGTCTTATTTTACGTACGACACGTTTCGTTATTCATAAAGGATAGAAGAATGATACAAATTTGTATTTATTCGTTTATTCGTTTTAACGAATTTTAAACTGTGCTCAAGGTATTACAAATGCAAGCCGATTTTAATTCTAACGAATCGAGTAAACGTATATATATCTCGTTATTATCGTAGGTATAAAAAAAAAGAGAAAAAAAGAAAATCAAACAAGTGATACGAATGTTTAATGAGAATTAATTTAACGACAAGAATTTCTTTTTTTCCTTTCGAGACACGTATTTAAACGGATAATGATTTCTCCTTCTTGTAAATCCTGTTCTACAAATCAACGTGCAAATATAGTTGTTTGTAAAAGATAAAGAGTAGCAAAAAAAGATGGAAAAAATTTGTTACAATTGCTTATTTGAAATAATAATATTTCACAGACAATATACGAAATGAGAATTATCCTCCACATATGATTCAAAAGACAAAAGAGATGCCAAGTCTCTTTCTCTGATCTGTTCTTTGATAAAAATCGAACGAATCGTCGATTTATCTGAAAGAAAAAAAAAAATTATCCATGGCTCAGATGGGATAAACGTATAAGCGACAGAAATTCGTGCGAAAGGTCATAATCCCGCCAACGAAATGTTCTATCGGTGTGTTCTACCGATGACTCATCAAACTCCTCGAACTTCTCTTCAGGGTTCGGTCCACCAGAGTTAAACGGCGAATGACACGGGCCAACAGGACAATCGGGGTTAACTTCTCGTGTCAATTGCCACTCGGATTTGCCCCTCTCCCCCTCCTCCAAGAATCTCGCCTCCAAAGTTGAACGATCTGGACGCAATTCGGCTTCTTGACCGTCGAATAATTCATTCATCCGATTCTGTATCATCGCCGCGTGAACGATTCTGATCGATACGATGCGATGGGTCGAGACGAGCGTTTCACGAGCGATTCGAATTCAAGGTTCAAGGCTCCTTTTCAGAATTTTTCTTTCGACGGTCATCGATAAATTCAACGAATTAGTTTAAAAAATAGTTTAATGGATTCATGGATAAATTACTTTGGAAGGTTCTAATCGTAAGTTTCGAAAGGATTGATGAAATGTGAAAGATTTTTGAGGTGATTTGTACGCGGAGAAAATTATAAGTTTTTTTTTTATTATGTTTTTATAATATTGGAATAAGAAATTGAATTATAAGAATTAATTACGTAATAATATAACGATCATTAATATCAAAAATAAAAGAGGTTTATCTATTTTATGGAAATTTTATTTTTTGGACATCCTCAATATCCCGATTATTCTTAGAAATTACGTTCAAACAATCGTGAATTTTTCGACAATTTCCATTCCTCGTTCCAATTTCGGAAAAACATAATATATAATGGATATTCTCCCGTTATTTTCATGTAAATTCCATGATTAGGTTTGTCCTTTTACCAAGAAGCGGAATTTGTCGAAAATAACCGAATTTGTTACACTTGTTTATCCGATCTGTGTTCCATGATTGTTCGATAAGTTGATCGCGTAAAAATTACGGTTTCTCGATGACGAATGGCGTGAAAAAATAAAACGATACGTCATAAATGATAAAATCAATAAAAATATAATCCTTCAATGCTTCTTCTTCGATGTAATTGAAAGCATGGATCTGAATCAAGAATCGAGAAAGATTATTGACATTTTGTTACGAAATTGTGAAAAAGAATTTTAACCGATTGATTAATCCAGATTGATTTCAATATTAATCCTCAAAGGTTCAAATATAATATTATTATTGAAAAGATATATTAATATAATTTTGAAAAAATTGGGGATTAAGGGTTAAAATAATTTTTAGATAAAAACTTTTCAACTTTTTTTTTTCCTTATCCGATGATGGAATCAATCGCGTTTTGATTTTGACACAAAAAAGAAGATTTTAAAAGTAATGAATTTTTATTTAATTCTTCACACAATTACGAATATTTTCGATCGAAGAGGATTAAATCCTAAAAGGATTTTTTTGTATTTACCGATTTCGAGGGGAGAGTGGCGGCTATGTTTATAGGGTGGAATGAAAAATGCACGTTTTATAATAGTCGGAGGGATGCGAAGGCGTTCCTAAATGGACGAAATAAAATTTTCCCGCGAGAAAGCAATTTTTACCGAGGCGTTAATGGATTCGGTGTTTGCTTAATAATTATCATTCTATTGATAGAAAAATCCGAAATCTGATTCAGCGATGCTTGTTTATTCGGCGATTTAAATTGTTTCTCCCTGCGACGAATTTTTAAATCTTTTCCAAATATCCCTTCTCTCTCTCGTTCAATCAACCCCCTCGTTTTTAATATCCCTTTCGATACATTCGATATCCATCGAATAAATTCATTTTCAATCATATGGAAAAATTATACTTTCTGGCAATTGTGCTCCATAATAAAATAATGCGAGATTTTTATTTAAATTTCAATTTTGTTCCGACTCAACTCTCTCGTTACTCCTGTTTAATTTTTACGTTAATTCTCCGGTCAAAAATTTAGAACTCGTTCGAAAATTTCACTTGACTTATAATATACCATATCGAAAAAACGAAAAAATTAACGAAATGTACATGTACATGTCAAAAACGTGCTTAAAGTAAATTTTACCCTCCAAAAAACCACTTCATCGTTCCACATCTAGGAACGAATAACAGAAAACAATTAAACCTTAGATCAAAAAAAAAAAAGAAAGAAAATTAGACCAAATCAATTAACAATTCCATTCATTACCAACAACAATCCTCATTGATTTACCATATCGATCAGTGACGGAAACCGCGTCAAATGTCGTCTCACATTGTAACGAGTAGAGTAATGGCCAGTTGGACGAGGAGGCGCGGATTTAATGGAGAAGGACGACGATGATGATCTCGTTCATCCCGGCATTACGTGCATATATATCGAGATATCGCGTATAACCGCGCGGTTGTGTAATTAGACGGTCCCTCGATTTATCAACGAAGGGGGTTAAACCACGAAACTAGGTGAAAACTCGAGATACCGCGTATCTCTGGACAATTATAATCGGTTGGGTCCAAACTCGAGCGATTCTCAGCAGCGTTCGGCCGGCTTCTGCCGTTTCAACAGGAGGCGGGGTATAGCGAAATTTCGAGCTCAGGCTGTGAGAAAGGCAAACTGGTATCCAATGAGAAATTGCAAAATAAATTTCGACGTGGAATTTTGGAACGTATTGCAACGGGCGAGGATGTGCAAGTGCGTTTTTATCGGAATTAAGAGCGTTTAAGGGATAATTTGCATTCGTAAAATTATTTTACGCGGTTTGAATTTTATTACATTGTTTATTCCTTTTCCTCTCGACGAAACTCTTCGAATTTTCATCAATTCGCGTGGAAAGTAAATGGAATTGAATAAGTATAATTTCATGCGATATTATCGGGTATAACGATCTGTTTTTATTATTTACACCTGGGAAGATTCCTCGTACTCCATTTCAATTTTTCAAGTTTCTACACCACGAACCTTATCCTTTTTTTTTTAAGGAGAAATCAACAGTCGTATGAAAATATTAAAAATTCGCAGAGGGACCGAACCAGAGATTAATTTCCTTTCATATTTTATTCCGGCTTACGAAAATTGTACTCATTCGTGGTTGAAAGAAGGCGTTTACATTGCAACGAGATATCATAGTAAATTAATTATGACGAGCGTAAGAAAAAGGAAGAAAAGGAATGAGAAATATTTTGAGCCAAGTAAGAATAATTTCGTTATCGAAGTCAAACAGTTTTCGTAAATTGGTCGACGTTTTCGAGCCGACAAAACGGCGTTGTAAAATATCGATACGAAGAAAAAAAAAGAAAGAAAGAAAGAAAGAAAGAAAAGAGTATCGGAATTCGTTAAAACAATTACGACGCGGATGGAATGCTCGCCAGGATGAATCGAAGGTGGAGGAATCGTTTTCAATCAACTACGTTTTCAGAGGTTCCTCGACCTGGTGGCTGCCTTCGGAGTTTGTTTCCACTCCAATTTTCCTCTTTTAAAATCCGACCTCGTTCGATCGTGAAAGTTTTTAATTATTTAATCTCCTAAACTAGATTCTAGATTTTTAGAAAGCTCGGTCGAAAATATACGAATTCGGAATTCGGCACCCATCGCCCTTTTTTCCAGCGGTTTAAAATGTGCCGATCGTGCGAAAATTTTAACGATAGGAAATTCAATATCCTTTGAATTTAATAAGTCGAGTTAAATTTCATCGCGATGCGTAAATACTTTAGTAATTGGTTTATATTTTAAATTTCTTCTCGATATATTCAATTGAACTCGATATCAATAATTATTTCACTAGCTATTTATGTAAATATAATATATAATAATCCAACAATCTTACTAATTTATTTAATTTTTTATTCAATTTACATTTCAGTAATTCAGTAATTTTTATCTAATTCATTAAATTCATTATTAATTATAATAATATTAATTGTATTTTTAAGTGGAATATTAATTATATTTTCTTATTTTATTTCATTAATAAATGAACCATTAAAATTAAAAGCTAAATTAGTATATAGAATTTTTACTATTTTTATCTTATCAATAAAATTACCAGATTACATAACAAAAAATAATAAAGTTTCCGAAACAACAATTAAAAACATAGACATTGCAAATTTATATGATGAAATAAATTGTATATTACTCCTAATAATAATTTTTATATTAATTCTGACATTATTTTTAATAATAAAAATCACTTATATTAAGAAAAAAACTTTAAAAAAATATAATTCATAAATAATAATATAATAATGAAAAAATATCAAAATTTTTTTAATTCAAACGAATTCTTAAAAATAATTATATCAACAATTTATTTACCAACACCCATGAATATCAATTATATATGAAATTTTAGATCAATCTCTTCTTTTCGAAAAGGGAGATTTCAAATTAAACGGAGACTCAACCCACTATGAATATTCATCCACTTCAAAATCGATATAATTTATCCGATTCCTTCCCTCGATATCAACGAGGATATAATAAAATATATTTCCGCCTTTCGCTGGCGTGGAGGAAAAAACAAAGGGAGGGAGGGGAGGGAGGCTATATGGGTGGCGCGAAAAAAAGGAGGGTCTGGCCCAGGTAGAGAGATAAATTTCGACTCGTAAATTTGCCGGCGACAGAGGTGTGTTGGCGAAAGAGCGCCGAAATTCGCGCCCCGCAAAAACACGCTCTTTTGTCCGAGCAAAATGCGAAAGGGAACGCGCCCCTGCTTTCTCTATTCAATAGGCGAGAAAAGAAGACATTTCTAACGGGCATTTGTCCACGGGGTTGAAATTAATTAAAAAATGTGATTTAAATTTCGCCGAGTGATACGCTCTCCCCCGTGTCAGGATTTTTGGATTCGCGATGGATAAATGATGTGAAGGGAAGGGAGAGGGGGGGAATATCCCCCCGTTGTGCTGTCGAGAAAGCATTAAATTATTATCTTTCTTATTTCATCGCACGTGAAGTGTAAAGAGAACCAATTATTTAAATAATCTATGCACACTTATTGAATCCTGAAATTTTTTTTTTTTAATATGAAACATAAAACACGCGATGATTAAATAACGGATGATAAAGCAACATTGATTTCAGGTTATATGATATTCAGTGCGGAGAAATATGCAAAGATCAGTGCAAATATTCGTCAAATGAAACGCAATTAAATATTCAGTTTTACTGAGGGGAAAATAACATTTCTCACGTATGACAAAGTAGTTGAAGCGGTTAAACAAATATTTTAAGATAAATCATATCGAATTACGAACCTGTTTTGTATCATTTTCGCGCATTGATATATCAAAAAACTCTCTCTCTCTCTTTCTCTCATCCCATCTTTTTCGAAAGATATATTTCCTGGGGTTTAAAGTTGTGACAGGATGGATGCTCGCATCCGTGGAGATAATGTGGAGATAAACGATCAGTATGAACGTCAAGTGGCCCGATTATTTCGCTTTTGAGCTTCCACCGGGTTCAGATCTCGACGATCTTTTGACTAATCTTCCTCCCCTCGCTTAAACTCGCGTCTTTCGATCGGCCACGTAAATTTTTCCCCTTTTGTCACTTTTAATTTGTTCGTCCTGAAACCCGCCTCTACGTTATATAAACATTGCATTAAAAAAAAAGAAATTATAGGAAAAAATTTATTATTCGGTATCACGGTCCCTGTAAAATTCATCGTGGAAAATTCTAACCCATTATCGAGCATGCGAGCGTTATCAATTATCGATATAACGTGAAATTTTCAACCTCGGGAAGGGAAAGGTGTACAAAGGATGGGCGAAATTATGTTGTTTTATCGGGGATACGTTCATTCAATTATTAACCTTAAAACATCTCGCCGAGAGCGAGGTGAACGATAATGGGTGGTAACGAGGGTCTGAACATGGAAGTAAGGAGGAGTGGATGGAAAATCGGAGACGAGACGAACGAGAGGGAGGGGGGGATAATCGAAGGGAAAAGGGAAAACAAAGGATCGAGAGAGATAAATAAAAAAACAATGAAGAAAAGAGTCGGGAAGACTCTCGAGAAGTATATATATATACGCGCCCGACCTTTTTAAAAAGAATAGACCTTTAAGCGACTTTATAAAAATCCGATAATAACGTTCTTCCTTCTGGTCAAACTGGATTTACTTTGTCTCCAGTCTTTCCCTTCCAATTCTAGGTCCCCGATTGTTCCACCGGATGGAGAAGTTTCGCCGATAGTTTCTCCACGTTGGTGCCCGACACTGGTCGAAAAATTATACCATAATTTATTTCATAGGTGTAAATAAGAAAGAAATGTTACATTATCTTCTTTGAATTTGGCGCCGAAACAGGATTCCTCTGATAGTTCACATTGATATCCATATCAATTTTTCATTTAATTATTTATTAAAAATTAGCGTTTGAAATTTACACAAGTATTATAAGTAAAAGGATCCTTTGATCAACCCCAAAGTTCATAATCTCGATTGACTGTAAATCGACGGACAAAGCGCGCTCTTTAGTCACGCCTTTCGATTCCTAGACCACGGAAGACATTCGGTTCTCTGGCCGGCTTACAAGCTCGATGCGAGCTTAATCCGGTTCCAAGTTCCAAAAACAGAGCACACGGGCCATGCCTAGTTCCCCCTATGCCTTCCACCAGGAATCTAACAGCATCCACGAGGGGATTTTCCACCCTCTCATTGTCGATTCCGAACGGTTCTCGTATACGTGGCGGAAGATTCCTCGGGTAATTTTGTATGTGACGTTCAAACGTGACGGAAGTATCATCGTGGCGCCACTTTCGAATTCTAACCAACGTATCGAACATTTTCTTTTCTTTAATGCTTGCTCGATGATGGTAAATTTTATATAATTGAATATTAATTCACTGCGAGTAATATGATTAAACGTAATGGATTAAATAATTTATTCTTGATTTGATAAATGCATAGGTTGATTCGATAATTCAATGATAAGATACTCGTTCAATGATCAATTAAGTTGACGAATAAAGGGGCTAGTTCGTTTCGGTCAATGGAATGGATTGTAATTAATCTTGATTGTACAGTCAGACTAAAACAATCGCGAATGATTGTAATTAATTATTCACATTTCACATAGCGTACACGTCTCTTGAATGTTAACCATTATTATTGAACGATGTACATTTTGAGAAGATATACGTATGGAGAAGAGGGAAATTCGAAAAGAAAAATTAAACGCGATAATCTCGAATGCCAAACTGTTTAATTAATTCAAACGAAAACTCGAGAAACACGAGAATTAGCCATTAGTGATCATCTTCCATAAACGACCCAACATCAACTCGAACGAGATTATTCCCAAGTCGTAGTACGATCAGCGCTTACTACCTCGATAGTCGTTCGAATCAGATTAATCGAATTTTCCGCCATTTCATTACGCGAAGCGAAATATCGTGGCCCGTTTAATCGATACTCTTCTTCGAATCGAAAGAGAGCGACAGGGGGGATCGAGTAATACAATGAAACGACAAATCGAATTAAATCCAGCGTTAAAAGATTCATTTTACGGAATATATCACCAATATTTTCTTCCATTCTAAAGAGTTTTTCTTTCGAACGAGGATATTCAAGAAAAATTCAAGAATTTGTTTGAATCCCTATCGCGCTCGATCCCATCGCTACCCCCGTCGCTTGCCAGTCGAGACGAGCTGGATGGAAATCGATGCTCGCCGATAGACTGCTCGGTGTTGCCTCGTTTTTTCGCCCGAATTCGGCCGGTCGAGGGATAAAAGGAGAGGCAGGGGTGGGGGAGAGATCGATGGGCTGATAAATAAAATGGAGCAAAGGCTCTTTTTCCGACGCTCTGGTCCAGCGATTCACGACCTCGCGACGAACTTTGATTTAACGTTAACCAAACCGTCCTGGCTCTTCCTGGCGTTCGCAACACCGATTTTTATCGGCTGAAAGTTGGCGACGATGATTAAAGAAAGGTGAGGAGGGAAGGAGGAGACATCAGACCCTGAATGCTTGTTTTAAACATTTCTGTCTTAATTAAGGAATGGATGGGGGGAGGGAGGAAAGAAAAAGAAAATTTCCCTTACTTTTTCTCGGATTAGAGTTACGGATCGCGTTAGTGAGAAAGAGTGGAGGTGGAGCGTTTGAATTTCAAAGTTGGCGAGGGAGAGGACACGTTCTTCCCGTTTATTTTTTTCTTAAATTTTTAAACAACTTTATATTACAGCTCGAACAAGCAAGTTTGTCAATGAATAATAATTTCATTCCGTTTGTACGAAAGAAATATTTACATCAAGGATTCAAAGTTATTCGATTATCACGATATAAGATTAAGTTATTCGTTCAATTACTCTTGTATCGTTATCAATTTTTCACGAATAATTTCCGCGAATCGAATCGAACGAACAGCTTTTCAACGCTATTATTCAACTGGCCGAAATAGAAATGGGCGGGCAATCAGGCGTAGCGAATATTCCAATGTCGAATTAAAAGTTTGCTACCCCGAGCGGGGGGAGGCGATAGAAATAAAATTCTCTCGATGTCGTCCACGAAAATTCCCGTGGACGAACGAGGCAAGAATTCGTTTCGCAGTTAGTCCGTTTAAGCGTAATTCATTCCCGCGTGTAACGCGAAGTTTCGAGGGGGAGGCAAGTTGAATTTTGCGCGGAGAATCGTGTCCCCCTTTGGGCTTGATCGCCACCAGAGTTCTCCCAACTTTTGTCAAACGAGCACAGTTTGTGAGCGCGCCACCCAAACCAGTTAAATCGAGCTGCTGTTGATTGAACCGTTCCTTCGATTGTCCTTGAAACAGATCGATCTGCCATCGTAATTGCGACGCATGGCGAATACGTAGCTTTCTAATCTCAGGTTTGAAGCATTTTGTATTCATATCCCGCGAGACTCGTCATGATGGATAGATAAGATTTAGAGAAAATTATCTTCAATCGAGGTTAAGAATCGCCCTTAACTACGAGCAATGATTCATAAAGTAGTACAAAATAGTTGAAGAGTGTGGAACAATTTCACGAATTAAATTAAATAAGTAGTTCAGGGAAAATTTATATTTCGAGTATGATTTCTAGGGTTCCCTAGAATCACTCTAGAGAATCGAATTCTCAGTTTCTAAATTCGTTTCGCGGGAATTCTCAATTCGATCGCTCGAGGTCAAAATCGATCGGAAGACTCGTAAGATCCACGACACCACGCCCTCGACACGCACGCATACGCGCAAAGCCAGCAACAGCATTTACCAAGAAACCAAGATTAACGCGATTCCCAGTAACCCGTTGCGAACAGGAATTATTCATTAAGCGGCTCGCGCTTTAACACGCTGTCACCGTAACGCCAGCGTGAAATCCAGCTCAGAAGCGAACATTAGACAGAAATCCGTGGACGGGAAATCCCACCAATCGTTTCCACGATCGCTTCGAAAACCGAAACCACCAACTCCCTTCACGCAACCGGCCGACGACATTCATCCTCCATAGCGAATCGCGTCACGGTGGATGGTTGAACAGAGAGAATTCGATTGATTTCAAACGGCCGTGTCCACGCGGATCTCGCGGTCAAGGATCGAATTACGCGTGAGAAAGGAAACCTCGGGTGAAAACACGATCCCAAACCCGTCGATCGTTACGAGAATCGGACTCGGTCGGTTACATAATCCTTTCATATATATTTCTTTGCTCGTACACACCGATAAATAGAGCGCGCAGAGATCCTCCTCCAGTGGTGGCCGACATCGTCCGGTTCCAGATGTCTCGGATTCCTGAGAAACTCCAATCGACACCTTCCATTTACCCAAAGATATTCAATTATATTACGCTGGTATCAATAAATATCCCACGTTATCCCACGAATTCGCATTGTTTACACGGAGAGAAATATATGTATATGTATATTCCCACTCGAAACGAATAGCGGGATTGTTGTGTCGTCCATTCACTCGCGCTTAGCCGCGAGATGGTCGATTCCGGTTGCGGAATGATATCGGTTTTCCTCGCTTCCTTTCTCTTCTTTTGCCGGATTACTTTCTACGGGTTACGGGTCCCTGGCCTTGAGTCACCGCACGGTGGATCTCCTCGAGTATGTGAAAGTTGGAGGGATTCGGCGGATTCTGTAACGTTGAATGGGCGGGTAGTAGGTATTCTTGGGCCGCGGTTTTGTTGAGCGAGCAACATGTGGCTTGTACCAACACTTTTCGCGCCCCCTTGCTTCCTTTTGTAGGTGGTCCTTTCTAAAGAATATCTTTGGGTTAATGTCTTCCACCGTTGGAATTGCGGTTTCGGTTACTGCATCGAGCGTGTCCCGCCGTTTTATTTTAGACAATAAAAAATTGGAGAGCTTGGAACTTCGAAGGATATACGATGGTTGGTTCGAAAATTAAAATTTTATTTTATTTTATGCCGATCAGAGAGATAATTATAATTAATTGGCCAATAATATGCGAGATGAAACGTATGATTCATGTGCCAATTCATCATATTTTGTATTGATTAAAGTTTTAGATCGGGAATAGGTATTAAAAAAAATAAATTTTCCGCTCATTTTTAGAAAAATTAATTTGTTTAACAGATTATAAGATGATGTGCGCTATGAATCCAAAGTTTCGAGTCCTTTTTCGTGGTTTACATATTGATCTTTTGGTAATTTTTCCAATAGTGTAATTTGTACAGATTTTTATACTCGGCAAATTTAATATCGCTCCCGAGGAATTTTGTATCAGATTTAAACGATGACGTGGTTGAAAAAAAAAAAAATAGGAAAAGTGTTCGAAGAGTTTCTTCAAGCTGACTGAAAGACTCCCTCCGGGATCGAAGATAGAAAAGAAAGAGCGTGAAAATCCTAGGATTAGTTTCATAACTGTAATTTGAAGTCAAGCGTATTCCTCCCGCCTCTGTCTGATCTTTAATAATTTTTTATCGGCCGACTACGTTTTCCTTAAGATTAAATACCGCTCCAGGAAAATTGATTTAATCGACGATTTAGAGAATTTAATTAAGGATCTTTCCAATCTTTTCATCCGCAAGATATATAACGCGGCTCCCTGAATCACTTTGAATTTTTTCCCCCGAAAAAAGGAAGCGTGACGATGATGCGACAAAACCGATTTCGACAAGAAGAAGAAGGATTCTGCGAAACTTAAAAAATCCCTCAAAGTTAAAAATTTCGTCGGGTAATTCGTCTCATTAATTTTTACGAATGGCCGAGGACGCTTCCCTCTCCAAATTAATACTTTATCAGGCTGTTTGGCAACGTTTCAAAACCCCGAAAGCCAAAGCCTCGCCCGATTCAAATCTCTGGGCTTCGATCGGCACTCGCTGTAACTTTTCCCTGATGTAAATATAAATTCGCGCGATCGTTGGAACCATCGTTGCGTTGTTACGAAATCAAAACGAAATTCCATCGCTCGAATTTATTATCCGCGCACTGTGGTGGATTCGGTTTCTCCGAGTTTCGATCGATCGACACGTGATATGCACAGGTATGCGAAAGTAAGAGCTACGTTCGATTTACAAAAGGAGCAGTAAACTAAGGATCGGTTTCATTACACCGCGCTATTTTATTAATATATATTGTCGTTGAATTTATAGGAAAAGATGCTAGGAAGGATAGTTTAGAGGAATTTTAAAGCACGGTGAATCGTCGAATTCGTTAATTTGAGAAGCACAAATCTCGTTAGGATAGAGAAAGATTTTTTAAACTTAAGATAAATAATTAATACGTAACTCAAAGATTTAAACTCATTCCTGTGGTGTATTCAAAATTAGCTCCAATTTTCTCAATAACATACGACTGCAATAACAATTCTTTCTGATAAACTTTATGCAAATTTATCGGAATGACATCTCCACGTAAATTTTTCACAGTTTTCTACGTACGTCTCGAAAAAAGTAAGCCAGGCGCGAATTCATATTTCTCCCTGTTGGCAATAATCCCTTCTCCTCCTCCTTTTTCTCTCCTTCCCTTTCTCCAACACGGCAAAAATCGCGTGCGGCGGTTCGCTGCGTTTCTATTCGCGGCCCATTTGTACGTCGATATCGATCGTAAAAGGAAACAACACGCGAGGTATCGACGTACCTTGCTTTTCTTTTCTTTTCCTTCCTTTTTTCTCCGTTCCCTCTTTCCTCCTCTTCCTCCTCCTTTTTTTTTTCAAATGGACGCAATTCGATAGCGGATCGAATCGATTGTCGAGGCGTAACACGCCATTGTCACGTGTGTCCACGATAAGAACCGCGAAACTTGGCAAAGGGGCGAGTTGGAATCCGGTCGGACAGCATTCTTTGTTTCTTGCCACTCGTGCATTTGCAATCATTGTCTCGATTGGCATCCCGCGAAAATATTAGCGTAGTTATCGATACCGTCGTACGAGGAAGATGGAGATTATTTTTGTCGAATGGAAAGAAGTTCGTGCGATCGGCCGAGCGATCTTCTTAATTGTTTCGAGATTGTTTTCGATCACTGTCTCTATTTGGATTATTTTTTAGAAAGAAGAAGAAATTATTTATCGTTACCATTCTTTCTAAAATGTTTGTTAAAAGTAATTGCTCGGGTCAAATATTTTTATCTAGTAAAAATTGTTTAATAAGAAGAAATTTAGATTAGTTGATGTGTTGTTTCTTTTTTTTCTGATTAAACTTTGTCAACAAACGATTCGAGTTCTTCCTCTAATATATCGTTCTTAACGCGAACCAACGTTGAATTATAGGACGGGTGAGAAAGTGACGGCTCTTTCGTTCGAAAAAAGTTAGAGTGGCTCTGGTTTCTGTAAAAAAGTGGCCAAGTTGTAAAAAAGTTTGGACACCGGTAAACTGCGAGAGACGAAGAACAATCAAACTTCTGTTTGAAACAGTTTCACGGATGCAAAGGAAAGCTTTGAAATTTTCTGACAACGCTCCCCCTCCACCGGATGATCGTTCCACATTTTCCGTTTATAATTCATCAGTTTCGATAGATACGATAATTATTTTGACGACATTTTGTTCTAGATTCATATCTTTTCCAAAGATTCGTATCTTTTACTATCGAGAAATTAATCGAATCGTTTAGAAGAGGAATAATCGCAATGACTCGTCAAATCAACGATCGTTCATCTTTCTTTCCAAGGAAAGAAAAATTCCACTTCCCCCAAACTTATTAAATAATCATCCCTTTACGACAGGAATTCGAGACGGTTCCAAAGGTCACGCCTCAAGGCCACTGTCTAAGCTCCTCCAATCCCAAAGGGGCTAAACTCCCCTAATCCCAATTTAGATTGCCAGAATACCCACTGCCCTGCACTAATAACGCAACAACCCCCGATCCTTCCTACCTCCTCCACAGATCGAATTCGCAAGTTGGTTCGCCAACAACTCGTAGACGCACACACACACGACGTGGAGGGCGGCTACACTCGCCCTTGGAGAAGGTTTCGCCCGTTTACCGCCCTTGGGAATAATTCGACTCGTTACGGTATGCGGTACGCGGCGCTTGTTCCAGGCCTCCGCTTCGTTCGGATAAGAAAAGCCACGTTTCTCTTCACCAGCATCTGCTCCTCCAAGATAAGTCCACGCATCTCGACGACGTGACCAGATTACCGAGATTTCCACCCCGATCTCACCCTTTCCCCTCCATCGTTCGATCTTCCTTCCCATCTTCCGTAAAACCGGCTAATAATTCTGACACCGTGCCATTAGATCGTGTAATTCCTCGTCTCTGCTGCTCATGATGATGATGATGATAGCCTCTTTAAGAATTTTCGAGGGTATTTTAAGTAATGGTGATTTCCAGTTGTTGTATAATAATTTAATATTTCTTGTATTTTAACAAAAGTATTCCTCCTTGATGATAATCTCTTAGATTTAAGAATTTTCTATGGGCGAAAGGGGCAACGATTCTTGGTCGTCGTTGTATAATAATTTAATACTTTGTCAAGTACTTTTAATTAGTAAATGCGAAAGGTAATGCAGAATTTCGATACTTACGAGGATACGTTAATATAAATAATGATTTTCTCTCTTAAGTCGAATGGCTCGCAATTCGTATAATCATCATAAGTGTAATGCGAGTAGGCGTTGATCAATCAGGCATTGTTCCGTTCGAGAACAAGTTTAATAAATTCTCTCTTTCCGCGAATCTGAAAAAAAGGAGAAAAAGGGGGAAAAGTAGGGCACCGCTCTGGATACCGTGCTCTGGGAATTCGTCACGTGGCCTGAAAAATCTTCCTTTGGCCACGATTAAACGAATGATATCGAAGCGAGCAGCGTGATAGAGTATAGAGAAAGTGTCAGGTCGGAATGAAAACCGTGGAAAATGGTTTAGGGACGAGTGTGAAATTCCTTTGAAAGAGATTGATTCGAGGGAGAATGCTTAGTTTAAAGGAATGCCACTAGCTTGGTGATATTTCTTATTCTGACAGGTTTGGTTTTATAAACTTGTATCACCGAAAGGATCAATTTTTCACGAAGGAAAATATTATTCGCATTCGTATATCTTTCGCCTGGAAAAAATCCTTTCTCCTTTTTTAATTCTCTTATATATATATATATTGATCTTTCCTTGTTCCTTGATGTTCCACATAAAAAAAATTGTCGAATAAAATTAAATAGGATGAAAATGTTCAACGAAACTAGATATAGATGAATGCACAAAAATTATTTGTACATTATTTTAATCGTTACTGTTTGCAGTTCGCCAGAAAACTGACCTTTGTTAAACTTTCCATTCCATTGAATTGTGACAAAGGAACGGTCGCAGAAACAAAAAGAGTTGCGTTACGTACACTTTTCCACCAGGTGAAAGAAATTGGAAACAATCGTTATAAGAGGATTAATTCGTTCGTTGTTGGATCGTTGTACTGGATGGAATTTCATAATACCTCAACGAATGGATATTTGTTCAACACTCGACGATCGATCCATATCTTTTTCCTTTCTCCTTATTTTCTGTCTTTCGTCACCTCTGCCTCGCCTCGATTTCGTGAAAAAACACGAATGGGAAATAACATATGCGTAGCTGTTATACTTGTGATAAAATTTATCAGAATTTGCACAAGTAGAGAATCAAAATAATAAGATTATTTTCATTTTATTCATTAAAATTCTAATCTAACTGAAACATTATTATTACATTAAAATATAACGTTTAGATATATTTTACAGTTTTCCTTTCGTCGCAAATATTAGATACAATTTACAAAGAGTGAAAAAAATCTTTTTCTTATTTCGATTTATTCGCAATGAAGTATATTTTATACACAATTTCTCCGCGCACAAATCCTTCATCTTCTCTAACATCTGTAAAATAGAGGAGGAATAAATTTACAAAAAACATTTTTCGCGATAATTTCTTCTCCTCTTCCCGTTCCTTTAAACTCGCACACAAACTTTCTTCTCCGCCCATCACACGACAGTTATTCAAGATTCACGATCCATTCCCTCCAACGTTGAGAAAGAATAACGAAAACAATCTACTCGAAATCATAGTTTCTCAAAGTTGCTCGATCATGTCTCAACTCTCCAAACGTTCCTTGCCACGTTAATGGATGTTTCCACGTAAGTGTGGCAGCTCCTTTGCTATTCGCTTGATTGGAAAAACGCATTAGGATTTGATTGCGAAACTCCATTACGATTTTTCCTCTTCCTCCTTCTCCTCTTTTTTCTTTTACGAAAATACGACAAAACGTATGGATTTTTCACGGATTATTGCGGATCGTGTGTGTCGATATATTTATCGTTCGAGAAAGAGATGAGAGTTTCGATTCGATAGAAGATTGCTCGTTTGATTCGTTGCATCGATGTAATGAAGGGAGCGAAAGAAAAAAAAAAAAATGTCAGGGTTTCCAATTTTGACATGGATATAAATCGGGTTATCAATCTTTTTTCACGCGTATTCACGTGTACGTTTGTTTTTTTATCTTTTCTATACTTTTGTTTATTTTTTGTATGTTTTCCTTTTTTTTTGTACACATCACACGCGTGTCAAAAGAGATACATATTGTTTAATTAATATTAGTACCTAGTATGACCCGTTGGAGATTTTAAAATTTTAATACGTTTTTTTTATTCATATATATTTATATATATTCATATTATTCCAGAAAAGTAATATTTTAAAAATACATTCGATGCATATTTTTTTTTTTTTACAAGCGGATGAAAAAACACAGAAAAGTATTAAATAAATAAATAAATAAACATCGAATATTCGAAAGTATTTAATTCGTTGGATAAAAAGATACGCGCGTTAAAAATTTTCCCCACTCCGATCGACGAAACAAGTTTCTTATCGTGGCCAATATCGCAGACACGGTATAAACGTAACAAGGCAGCAGAATTTCTGAAGTTGGAGACGTCGTTGACAAGTGGATGGAAAGGGAGGAAAGTCGCGAGCATATACCAGCGGGTATCATAGCCAGTTTCAAGGTACACGAGCGTCTCTCACGACGATTGCTCGCCAACTTGGAAACTCGAGATCCAGGCCACCCGTTCAATTGTTTACAAGAGGACCCGAATTTAGGATTTCGGTGTGCACTGGGTCCTGCTATTGTACAGATTCTCCCCGAATCGTCTTCAAACTGCATAACACAAGTTAAAAGGCAAAAGTTGGGATTATTATTTCACGTGAAATGCCATCGGCTCTTGTCCTCGGAGGAGGGACAATAAAACGTAGAGATAAGATAAATAAATTTATGGAAAAATTATAAATGTCAATTTTCAGTTAACTCTCGAGCGATGAAAATGAAAATTGCCGAGTTATTGAAATAATTTGCGTTAATTATTGTGAGAGGTCGAGAGGACAATCGTGAAATTCTTGGACGACGATTATCTCGTTTATTTTGGGCAAAGTATTATTTAATTGAATTCTTAGAAACATTGGACGAACTCTAAACGAGAGAATTGAAGCACTTGCTTGAAATACGAATACACGCGGCGCGGCTGTGTGAGTATTGCGCTCGTTGCGTTCGAGAGTACAGTCACCTTCGCTCTCTTACCAATAAAAAGAAACGAACGTTGGCATTATGAGCGCGTAAGCAGTTATCTCTACGTGCCGTGGATGGAATATATTGTTTCTTCAACCTTTTTTCAGCGGAATATAACGTGGAATAAGAACAATCGTGGAAAACAAAAAAATTTGGCATTCGAAAGAAATCCCCCGACAGACTAAATATTAATATTCGTTGTTTGCAATAATTAAATACAGAGAAGAAACTATTAAAAATGTATCACAACGTGGAAAAATAAATCGAACGAATAAATACTACGAAATTTTCGAGACCAACGATTAATTCGATTCAGAATTTCGAACGAGTCGTCGATAATTCATCGAAGGATGTCTCTCAAGATCGGCCAAGTTATCCCCCTCTGTCTTGAAAATCTGTTCTTGGAAAGAGAGACACTCGATCCCGAACTCTCCACCTGTTTTCTCTACAAGCTCGCGGAAAGTGAACGGAACGAAGGTTGGAAAACGTTGGAAGTGGAAAGTGGATTCGTGGAACTTAAAACGTTATAAAACACCTCGACGATACAAAGTTTCCCACGTAAAACGTGTCTCTTAACCTCCGATTATCCTATCCGCTTTTTCACTTATTCAACGTTTCTCGAATTCGTTGCAACCATGAATCGATACGACGAGCGTTCACTTTCACCCAAGTTACATTTTTAAACGACCCCTTCTTCTTAATCGAACGTTTATTCCGCTCGGATAAAATTCGAAACGAGATGCTCGATCGTCGATATTGGCGAACGAAAGGTTTAGAATTTTTTCGTTACGTCGGGTATCTCTTTTCGATAGAATGTTTCGACATTGGAATTTTATTAGCAGAGAGTGATATCGATATCAGAAGTTGAATGAAATTTGGAAATTTTTTCTTTTTCTTTGGTATCGGCGATGCATCATTTTCATCGGCGGTATTAAATTTTTCTGAAAAGTCGTACAAAAGTTATTTAATTACGCGTTACACGTTAATTTGATACGTTTCGATCGGATTAATTATTATGTAAATATGATTGAAAGCCTTATGTATATTTAATGTTTTAGCTTTGAACGTTATATCAATTTGTGTTTAGTAAAGCTTGAATACCGTATTGAAATACCTAGTCTGTACAGTTTCTAAATATAATTATGTTATATAATACCTGTCGATTTTGATAATCAATGATTATAACATGTGAAAAGAAATTAGACATTATATTATACGATAAATAAAAGGATGGAATTATACGAGTAAAATACCAGATTGAAAAAAATAGTTTAAAGATGATTAATAATAATTACTTCAATTCGTTGCCGATAGATGTCTAATTCTTCGTCGATTCTCACAAGTTATTTCAGTTTCCTTAAATATATATACTATATCTACATCTACTAGAACCCAAAGAACTGTAGAATTTATTTAATGATAGCTTTATCGACAACTTCTCTTAATCATCGGATCACTCGTATATAAACAAAAGTATTATTATATATATATATATATCTCGGTATTGAAACGGAGTTTTAGAGTCCATTTGCAAGAGGATCCACTCCTCTATATTTCAGCATCCCACGACTTTCCAAACACTTTATTCACCGTAGTACAACCCATAAACAATACGCTCGACCATTCCACGCGAATCCTCTTCGAAATCCATTCCAATCTCGTGCGCAACCATCAAGATTCATCCGTCCTAACTCGACGAGACGCGTCTATGGAACTCGTTTCCTCTGAAAAACGCGCGTCCGTGAAAACTACCACGATCGTTGAAACGCTGCTTTGAAAGGGATCTCGCGGGTTGACCACGCGTCCCTCTCTCTCCCTCCCTCTCCTTCTTCACGTCTGGCAACGCGAGGTACAAAAGAGAGAGGGGCCCAACGATCAAGATACACACGGAGGCCAGACATAAAGGACGACAGCGCGGCTCACGGGCGAAAAGGAGCTCAGAGCCGGCGGGAAAAGCGTGGAATCGGAGAGAGGGAGGGAGGGAAGGGGGGGATAGAAAGAGGCTGTCGCGGTTTTCGAGCGAAAGAAACGGACACGGATAAGTGGAGGAGAGAAGGAGAGGAGGGATGTTGGCGGCGGACAAAACCGGTCTCTCTCCCCCCCTTCTTCTCCCAGACTTGGCATCCTCGTTCAACTGTGAGAATAAAGATCCAGGCTGTCCCTTTTGCTCGCCACGCGAACGTCGAGCGACCGGCTCGATGCACCTGCACCCGTGTGCTGCACCGTTGCGCTCCTCACCCCCTCCCTCTCCCCTCCCTTCTCCTTTCCCAGCGGCTGCCTTGTGCGTGCCTTCCCCACGATCTTTCCTTGCTTGTCATCTCTGTAGCGATGGGTTTGTGTACTTCAGTCCACCCTTTTCGACTAATTTAAATTTCCAATTTAAATTTCTTTTGGAGGAAGAGGTTTTACGTGATAAATATTATCATTATCGATCGGTGTTAATCTTTGTCCGAGAACTCGATATTTATCAGAAATTTAGATGGAGAAAGAGAAGGCAAAAAATTTAGATGGAAAAGGAAAGATTAGTATTATTTCGTAAGATTTTACTCGAAAATTGCATTTCTTTCTTCGTTTCCAGACGTAATTTTCAATACTTATTAAAGATCCGTTCAAATCTACTCGCGACACACTTCGTCCCATCGCTATTCTATGATCTTCTCGATCAGATCGTTCATGCGTAGCGATGAAAGTAAGCCTGACTTAAATTTCACCTTGTTTGAAGGATTCTGATGGTATTAACGGGTTTGATTAAGAGTTCGATGGTTTTAGAAGGGATTTAGAGGGATGGATCCGGGATGAGGAGTGATCGGGGATCGTGATTTGCGATGGATTTTTCGCGGAAGTGACACAGAAAGAGAGAGAGAGAGTGGAAGAGATGATTAAGAGTAGATGATGGGTGGTGATGGATTCTTCTGGAGGATGCTCTCGGTGCTCGAGTGTATACCGGGTTCGAGTAGTTTGTTCTGTTGAGGGGATTCGATTGAGAGGAAGACGAGGTGGAGGTGGCTTAGTGTTTAACGAAGAAATTATACGTTGTTTTTAATTGGCCGAGGATCGTGCTATTCGATCATGCGTGAATTTTACTGAGAAACGTTAAGAGAGTAATTGATTACGAAACTATCCTATATTTTTGAACATCTTTTTTTATATATCATTCACAATTCTTCGACAATTCGTCATTATAAAATACATTAATAACAAATTTAACTCATCACCGAATTATTGAAAATTAAAACTCAATCTTCTACCCGAAACGACTAACTCTTTACAAAAAAAAAAAAAATTATTCAATCCTACCACAACAACAATCCCTCCAAAAATTTAACGATCCTCAACGCGAATCAATTTATAATCCCCTAATAACCTTCAACCCAATCCACTCGAAACACCCTTCGAACAAAACACCCTCGAAATTCTCCCGGAATCCTGACCAATTCGCCCAATTCGAGGACACAAAAACTCTCTCTCTCCCCGTTCATCGATCCAACTGCCCCCGTTCGAGCACCTATTCCCATTCTTCTGACCGTCATAATTAATCCATCGAGTCGAATCCTCGCTGCGTTAACGCGCGCATTTGCCAGTGTCCACGCAAATTGTACACGCGCCGTCGATCGAAGCTCGGATCGATTCCCATCGCTATCTCTGGAACGCTCGGCTCGAAACGAGCGAGGCGTACGTACACGGCGCGAAGAAGGATGGAAACGTGGATGGCCTCGAGGCTATCAACCCAATCTCGCGCTCCAACGAAACGGCCAACTTAACCCATTCGCATATTCCGAGCAACGGAAACGCTCTCTCGTCCCCTTTGTCCCCGCTTGAAAACCGTTCCTCTTCTTTTTTTCACGCGGTTTCCTTCTTCTCCGTGTCGCGCAAATTGCCCGAGTTTCTTCTCCTCCCGCGAGAAATTTCCGCGGAGGGGAAGGATATAAAGGGGAAGGTTTTCGTGTGCGTGCGAGGTTTCGGCCCTCGAAGCGTAGGATGCAACGCGTAATGATGATAATAGCCATGTTGCGTGGACGAGGACGACGATGATGACAGGCGTGTTTAAGCGTATTTTCTGCCTTTGTCGAATGTGTCCTTGCGCGTGTTCGATCAAGCCTTCTTTTCTTTCTCGCTCGAGATCTTTTTTTTCGTTAAGTCGGTTCGTGTTGCAAACAGAAAGCAAGCAGAAAGACGAAATATAAACGATATATATACGTTAGATATGACAGAAAGTTTGGAAAAATATTTTTCCAAAATAGAAGATTCGTACGTATTAATTATCGAAAGAGAACACATTCGTGTTCGTTCTCCGATACAAAACAATGGGGGAAAAACGAACAAAACGAGTATCACGAGAGGATTAAAGGAGTATTAACTTAATCTCTTCCTAAAAAAAAAAAATCCATCCTGCGCTGCGTTTCTCTCCAATTTTTCTCCCCTCCCCATTCGATGACCCAGCGTACATATTCATTCGTAACGCAATTTCATTTTGATCGTGTCCACGTTTACTCGAAATTAAAATTGTACGCCTAAAAAACAAAAACGAAAAAAAAATAGGGGGAAAAAAGCAACAATGCAACGAGGAATAGAAAAAAAGGGGGAGAGGAGAAGGGAGAGCGCACGAATCATGGATCGACATGCGTAGGTAGAAAAAAAAACGCTTGGAAAAATTAAAATCGTTTTGGCCTACCCAATAGAAACGAGCTCGACAAAAGATTTTATTTATCGAAACAAGGGAATTTCCAACCTGGCCAGCCACCTGCGTCGACGGTGTCGTTAAAATTTCGCGGCTTTATCTTTCTCCTCGGCCTTTTACCCCCCTCCCTTCTCTTTTTTTCCACCCCTTCTCCGTCTCGATTGAATTCCCGTTTCATCCCCTCGACCGCGGTGTATGTTGCCATTTAGAAATGGGGGAAAAAAAAAACGAAGGGGATGGAATAAACGAGAGCAATTCGAGAACAATTTGTAGAGTATATCTTTTATATTTCTATTTTCGCGTGTGTTTAAAATAGAGAAAAATATAAAAAGAAACATTTTTAATAGTTTGATTCGATGGTGGTTTATATGCAGCATTTTCTTTTTTTTGATTCGTTAATCCATAGATCGTTGCAATTATCGATTATCGAAATTTTGTTCCGTGAAAATATAGTCGATAGACAGATAAAATGAAATGATATCGATGGCGGAGAATATGATAAATGGAAAATTAAATTAAAATAAAATCGGGGTACTTGGTATTTATGAAATTTTGAAACGATGAAATAATTTTAAAATCAGAAAATATATAATTTAATTTTAATTCGTGAAATTATAAATTATAACGAATAAAAATATATATAATAATATCGATAATAATATAAATACGATATAAATTAAAATAATGATACAGCAGTACAGGAGTTATTTGTGAAATGATGAAGTTTTAAAAATATCAAAAAAAATATATATATATAAATATATATATATTCAATTTTTAGTTTATTAAATTATAAATAACGAATACAAGTATTTAATAATCGTATCTCTTTTTAAATTAATATCATTACGAAATAAAATTCGTGGAAAAAAGTCGTAGAAAATTTTATACTGTTTATGTACTGTTTAATGCGATTAATTAAACTTTTTGCCGAAATTCAAAAATGTACGAATAAATTAATGTATGCCAATTTGAACGGTATAAAAAAATATTTTTCCGTTACGAAAATATAAGATAAATATATATACAGTTAGCAAAATAAATTAAAAAATATTGATTCTGTAGATGAAAATAAAAACGCAGCAACGTTTTAAATTAATTATTCGAAACATGGATTGGTGGAAAAAGTAATTTTTCTCCGCCATTTTTTTTATATAATCGAATTATAATAATTACCATAACGTCGATTTAACATTTCGATCATGTTCGATTAACGGGTAAGCGAATCATAAATTTCAATTTCTCTTCCCTGATTTTAAATAACAATTCAGGTGCAATTGTTATTATTACGACGAATAAATGAAATTATAATGAGGAGGAGCCGATGATTTCGTTCCTGACTGTAATCACAACGTTCCATCTCTCTCTTTCTCTTCTTCGTCCCTGAATCGACTTGGTACTTATTACTGAAACAGATGGAACGGATAAAAAAGAAAAAAAAGTACATCTAAAACGTATAATTTAAAACGAAACACGAAAGATTCCAAATAGACAGGATCTACGGAATAGCGTAATATTTTTTGCCAATTTTTTTCTCAAAGGAGTCATCGACCGATGTTATCAAAACTACAGAATTCAAAGCAAAGTCATCCACGATGAAATGGATCGATATGCAAACCCATTTAACACAGGGAACCACGCAACGCAGCCGATTCCATTTCATCATTTCCTTTTCTTTCTCAAAGAACACGTCCACGTTCGAATCGAGCAATAACAATTGGATTTGCATAAGCGATTGTTAACCAATCGACTTAATACGTGAAAGAAATACGAATGGCTGTTACGATACACTCTTCCTCTCGATTTTTACAACCTTCGATCCGTGATCACGTCCTTCCGACTGCTAAATCCGACAAGTATGGCGATGCGTGGCCTCGCCCCATGCCAACCCGAGGGAATAATCGTCGACAGGTTGCGGGTAGCAATTTGAAAATTCCCGTTTCCGCCGTAAGTAGCCCCTCAATTTGCCACGGATTCGTGGAATCACGCGTATCGTAGAAGGAGCAGGGGGGACACCTTTCGCCACGAGTGTATCATTCGTGCTACGGGATCGAATGGGATTGTAGGTAACGTGGACCTTTTTGGAAATCGATGGAAGAAAGGAAAGGATCACGTTTCTTTTTTCTTTTTATATTTTTTTGAGAAAGCTTCCTGAAGGCGAGGTATTTACTTGGCGATGTTTCTTATTTTTGCGATTGTTGCTCGAAAAAGAAGAGAGAGAGAGGAAGATGGAGCTCTTAGGAGTTTGTAAAGAATTATTGTAAATTGGAAAACATCTTTCTTTATCACCGAATTCTGATTCTGAAATGATGACAATTAAAAATCACACAGATTCAAGATCTGGAACGCTATTATATCGAAGAAAGTCCGAAAAGTCGCGGAAAAGTCACGTCCCCTCGCAAAATCCATCCGCAAACTCCGGAATCAAAATCTTCTCCACCTCTCTTTCCAGATTTTTCCACAATCCAGATAACTCGTTGTAAACACGAGATACGTGACGCGACACCGACCCACCGAGATCAGCCTCCTCCTCCTCTTTTCTTTTTTTTTTTTTCATTATCGCGAAGGAGGAGGTTGTAGAAAGATAGAACACGCGACGACAAATCCTCCCCTCGATTATTCCAGGATTCACGATTTCGTTATATTCGGGCATATAAGGATAAATTTATACGCGTACGTGCCGTTCGACGCAGATGATATTTTTCATCGAGCACTTTCGTTTCGAAGGAGAGAAGATTCCGAAGAAAGGAAGCCTTCTTCTTCTTCTCTCTGTCTCTCTATTCTTTAATCGATGTCCGCTCGAAAGGAAAACCGATTCGAGAGGCGTCGTCTCCCATCCCCTGATCAGCAAATCCCTGGGAAACAATTACGTTTCTTTCTCAACCGATTCGATTCGAGGCAGGAAGAAAGAAGGGAGAGAAGGATCGATTAGAAATCATTTTAATTAGTCGAATGAATCCGCAAAAGGGGAATTTTAAATATATCCACGATGAGTATTATCGTGCATACGCTCCTCTCCTACTTTTCTGTCGCGACAGAACCCTTGGAAGGGGGATCGTCCGATGAAATTTTTATCGATGACGCCGGGCGAAGGGAGAAAGAGAGGATTGCACGCGGGGCAAGAGAAGAAAGAGGAAGAAAGAAACTGCTAAGAGAGGCTCGCGTCGAAGAAGGCTTCGATTGGCCCTCTCCTGTTCCCTCCACGAAGCAGGATAGAAGGTTCCCGTTCGTTAACTGCCGGCAGAATCCACTCGACTTAATCGATCCTTTCTGTCGCGGATGTACCATCTCTCTCTCTCTATCCTTTTGTTCTGAAAATGGTAGCCGGCTTCCACTGCAACTCTCCTCGAAAATACGTTTCCTCGTCGTAGGTTCGCCTGATTGATATTCCAGCGAACGGAATTATTATTGCTCTTGATCGAGGCCTCTGCACGTTCGAGATTTTTATCCCCGGGAATAGTTTAGTGATGAAATGTCAAGCGAAATATATCATTTATAAGCATTATTAATCTTGGATTGGTCCGCATTTGGAGCTCTCTCGATCGATGCATCGAGTGAAAGAATCGTTTGTTAGTCCGAAGTGTTCAAGTCGCCGGCTCTTTCTGATCGAGGGGACAGAGATCGACGATGGTTCTATCGTTTCTGGGAGGAGGAAAGATCAGTTCGAGGTGGTTAACGAGCGTCGATAAATCTACTTTCGTGACTTATGCTCTTTTTTTCTTTTTTTTCTCCTTTTTTATTTGCTACTTCAGGTGAAAAAGCGACGTAGGGAAGCGAAGGGTGAAAGAGGGGATTTTAGATGGGGGTTGGAAATAGTTGAGGAAACGGGAGTAGATTGGAATTTCTTCCTTTCCCATTTTCCGCGAATCGATTCGAAAGAAATTCGCGAGATAAAAATTTGTAACGAAACTATCGAGTTGTTTCTCCCTTTCTCTTTTCGTTGTAACCGTTTCTGGAGAAACAAAAAAATTACATAATTCAAGCGAAAAACTGTATCGAGGCAACGGTAATTAGTAAGAAATGGAGTCATTTCTTCGAGGAAATTATCTTGAAGTGAAATTCCAGAGAATTTCGATACGTCAATTCTTTCTTTCTTAACTTTCTCGTGTACCTTTTTCGACGCCGATTCGATTAATCCAATGCGATAAAAGTATATCATGAAGCGAATGATTGACAAATACATCAGAAGGTGGGCAGGGGAGGGGATCTTTCGTATCCCGTAATAATCCGTCAAGGAGAATCCTTTTTGCCCGAGCGAGCACTTAGACAGGCTCCTCGCCCCCGCGAGGAAACTTCGCAAAGCGTATTAAATGCGCTTAAGAACTGCAAATTACATCGGACGGGAGGGGAGGGGGATTCGACTTACGGCCTCAAAGCACCTCGACTTGTCCAAAGAAGAAAGCGATAATTTTCCACCACAGTTATCGTTTCCCCGTGACGATCGTCAAGAATTCACCACTTTGGGGATGAAAAGAAGAGAAAATTAAACACCCTTCGAGACTACATTATATTTTTTTAACGACCCTTCGAGATTAAACATCCGAATATCAAGGAGTAAAGAAGATGTACAAAACAAAAATCATCAGCGTAGTTAAATATCGATTCAAGTATTTCAATATAAAAATTGGGAGAGAATAAATAAATCAGAGAAATATGTAACATATATAAAGAGAATCGTTTCGATTAATTTTCCTTCGAATTTCCCTCAACGTTTACCTCGATTAACAATTAAATAACTCGGAACAAGCGAAATTACGGCCTCGTAATTTCTGCCCAATTAAAAAATCCGCGTTTAATCCCCCATGGAAACTCGAAACTGTTCCTGTGGCGCGAACTCGAGACTCGAGATTCGTTGGATACGTTCCTCTTGGGTACGTTTATATGTCGAATGGCCACACGAGTTAAGGAGGGGGTCACATTTATGATCCTCTCCCTTCTTGATTAATTTTGATCACGACGATACATAGTAGGCCTCCAACTTCTTGCTCTGAGTTGCGTGACGCACGTACGTGGTTTAGGGGGATCACGTGACTGATCTAGGGAATGAAGTCGTCGAATGGAGAACGAAGGGGGAGATTGGAGCGTGGAAATATTTCTTCCTCTTTTTTCTTCTTTCTTCTTCTTCCTTGGAGATTGAGTTTCGAAAGCGTGTAATATTGCTGCTGGAGTTGTGTTTTTGGAATGATGATTAAATCATTTTAATTAATTATCATCTCAGTAGAAGGTATGGATGATATGGAGAATGTAAGAAGTTCCCGGATGTCGAACGATCAGAAAATTAATTAGAGAAATTGGAGAATGATATTTCGAGCGGACAATTTCCTTTTTAATTATAAACTGCCACGCCAGATGTGTGTCATTGCGATTTAATTCGCGATGCACGCAATTTCGAAGTTTTATCGTTCGTACAGCACGATGCTCGACGGAAAAGGAACGCCCACGCGTCGCTCGTTTCATAACGAAACTCGTTTAAACTAATAATAATGCCCGCTATATTTCGTTAACGAGTTATTAATAAACGCGTTTTATTCGTTGCAAGTTTTGATGCCGGGCTACCCTCGAAATTGTCATTCTTTTCTTCTTTTTTTCAAAACTATTTTATTAAAACTTTACACCGATTCGAAAATGCGAACCGAGCTTTAATTAATTTGAATCAAGGGAAGTTTCTTTTCCTTGATTTTTCGTACGATGGTTACATCCGTCGCGAGTGTAACAAAGGATGTTCGCTTTACGTATTAACTTGTTAACAATTAATTCTCGGCCCGCGCCTTTTGCATTATACTTTTTTCCCGAGAACAAAAATTAATTTTCGCGAAAATTAAAAAGCTTTGCGAAAAGCGCGGACGTAGAAACGAAGGTGGAGCAAGTTTTAAACCGTGGAAAGTTATTGAATCACTCCGCGTCTTCTAAACATTAATTGGTTAAAAGCTCGGAACGAAAAGCTTGCACGAGTTAAACGATTTCTATTTTAATAAATCAAAAAGAAAAAAGAATTCTTCCCCCCCAAAGGATCATCGTTTGAATCATCTAATCCCTCCACTCCCCTCTGCGGCCCCTCAAAAAATACCTTCACCCATTCACAACTGAAACTCGCTGTTCGCTAAAAAGTCTGTTGGCCGAGTGCCCGCATCGTAACCCGAGGCAGAAGGAGGAGGCGTCTCGAGAGGAAGAAGCAGAAAGAGAGAAGGAAAGAGAGAGAGAGAGGGAAGCCAGGTAGAGAGAGGCCATCACCGTTTTCCAATTAGACCGGACTCGATCGATTATTATGCCAGCCGGAGGTAGACTTGTGCCCCATCCTCGAGGAGAGAGCGGCAGCGAAGAGGGAGAGCGATCCAGATTCATACAGACGCTTTCCCACAGTGTCCGGTTGGCGAAAACAAGGTTGAGCATCCTCGCAAGGCCTTGTGTGCATCCAAGCCCCTTCCTTCTTCTCTCTTCCCTCCCCTCCACAGTTTTATTTATCGCTTTTTACCTCCGGTTAGCGGCTCCATCTTGCCCCTTTTTTGTTCCTGGTCCACGCTTATGCCCTCCCCACCAACATGCCAACACGCTTTTTGCTCGTTCCAGGCTGCTGGAGGATGTAAGCGTGGCTGGCTCCGCTCCTCCACGTGGCCACGTGGAACTGGAATCCCTCGGGCCGAGCCACGACCCGACGACTGACGGCTCCATTCAGAGGATTCGAGATCTTCTCGAGAATCGAGATTTCGTTTGGGACGAGACGTGTTGCGAGCTGTTTCGCGTTTGATTAAAAATTCTTTCGCCGATGACTCCACCCGTTCAGAGATTTTTGGGATTTTCTTGAATCGAGATGGAGGAGGAGTGGGATTTTTCCTTGGATTTCCAGAGAAATATCGATAATATTTTATCGATAATAATTGGTCAAATGATTATATTTGGTAGCGACGATTCAAAGAGGTTTGCGGTTCTCCTGAATCCGAGCCAAGAATCGAGATCTTGCTGGAATTTTCTGGCGGTAGAAACAGTTTGGGATAATCGTTGATAGAGAAACTCGAGTCGAGATAAGAGTTAACCAAGATATTTTCGAGGAGATATATTTCAATGTTTGTTTCGAATAATTAAACGATTTAGTTGCTTCGTGTCAGATAGTTTGTGCTGGAAGAAATGCTGGGTGGCGTGCTAAGTTGTCGAGAGGGTGCAGAATTTATGTCGCATCACAGAGCGTGCCACCACCGATCCATCTGAGGGCCAGATGCTTGCCTGGATCGAATGTCGCCAACATCTTGACGCCCTTTACGAATGCACTTGACAAGTGTTTTATCTTTTACGCTTTTAGCACATGCTGCTTCGTTTTAGAAACTAAGGAGCAGTGCTCGATTAATTTAGAAACACGGATATGGGAATTATCGACTCTTCTTTTATTATAAATTTAACCAAACGCATATTATCAAATGATACGATTGTTAAACGATTATTTAATTTGAAAATTGTCTGTCTATAATTTACGTTTCGTCAGGAAACATTGCCATTCTTCATTCTTCTTCCCCCATTCCAATAGTTCCTCTCTCTCTCTCTCTCTCCTCTTCCCTTCTAATTTCATTCTTGTTTCAAATTTTCATCGGTCCAATCCCAAGGTTTGTACACGAAAAGTATGCACACCAAATATATAACATTCTTCGACAACGAAGGTTTTCCAAACTCCCCGAACCCGGTCAACTTTCTCGCCATTGTTCGTTGCACAATTCAATCTCTCGTAAAATTGGCAGCCCCCAACTTCGAAAACTAGGTTATCATCGTTTCGATCCGATACCGGCTCGCGAATAACTTTTCACGTGCTCCACCATCGATTCTAATCAATTTTTCGCACGCGTCTCCCGCGTATATTATGCGTAATCATCTGTATGCATGCTATTATCGCTAGAAAAAAGATGGACAGAAACAGAGAATGGAAAAAGCTCGATTCGATTCGTTGATTATAAATGGTATTTGTATTAACGCCCATGTTCAATCGACAGATTCTTTTGGCAATCGATTAAGATTAGCACAACGCACAAGTAAACAAATATCACTAATTTTTCTCAAAATTCGAACGCCAGATCACCGTAAACCAATCCGATCGAATCTGGCCCCGATATTTACGCCAGCGCGAGGCTGAAAGTCGCGTGAAGGGGCAAGATTGCATCGATCCGTTTCCCCCCTCGCCTTCTTTCGCCCGATCACCGGTTTTAATGCATCGTAACTCGCGTATACGCGACGCTCGATCGGTTCGCAAAATATACATCTGCACGTGGAACAACTTCTGAATTACAGCGTATCCCTTTCTCTCTGCCCCTTCTTTTTTCTTTTCCTTTTCCTTCTCGTTCGACGGGGCGATCTACTTTATGTAAATTTTCATAAATATTTCCTGCACAATGCCCCGTATCCGTGAAACGATCTCGGCAGAAGGGCCAACAGGAGAATGCAACGAGAGACAATCTCTGCGACTAAATTACACCCTCCTCGCCCCCTCTTTATCTCCCGGTTCCTGCGTTTCCTTAATCTCTTGCCCCCGTAATCGATGCTTCCAATCCTCTTTTTCTTTCCCCCGCTCATCCAAGCTCGAACTCTCTTGTAATTTCGCGACTTCCGTGAAGATCGATCGATATCGATGAGTATTAATGTATGCAGAAATGCGTGTGTTTATCCGAGATACATTTTGATATTCGTATCCAATCTTCGTGTATTAAATCTATTCTCTCTGAAAATTTGATAGGAGAATGTGAGAGAATATTGCGAACAATGGGTATACGATTAAAATTCATAATTTTGAAGACAATCCAAAGGTTTCGAGAGCGATGGAATCTTTTTTTTTTTTTCTATTGGATGAAATCAAACGAGACTTATAAACTAGGCCATCGGAGATTCTATATCTGACCGAAATTTCATTCTGATCGAATTTCTTTCTTTCCTTTTTTTTTTGACTTTTCCACTCGAGCATCGAGAAAAGTTTCGAAATAATTTCGATCGAGAGAAATTTCCTCGCGAAGAATATTTTCAACAATAAAGAAATTATACGTTTCCATTCTTTCTTATTTCATATTTACCGCCGCCGGTACGTTTTCAAGCTGGAAAAGTTCCACAGGAGAAATTTAAACAGGAACTTTGAGTGATCATTTAGGGAGACGAGGTCCGCGCCTCGTGGATGGAAAGCCGCCATTTACGGGTTGAACTTTCATATCCAAGATGATGAAAATCTCATAAGCAACGGCCAAGTTAAGTGCAACAGTTGAAACGAACTTTCTTCTTTTACCACCACCCCTCCACGAAACTTTTCAACCCCCGTGCTCCACTTCGCGATCTTGCGATGTTTCAACTTCTTGCAACCGTGGAATCGGTCGAAATACGAAAAAGGAAAATGGTTTCTTCCTCCTCCTCCTTCTTTAAACGTACCGCTATATATATATATATATATATATTCTTTTAACTTCTCCATGTTATCCCTGTTGGAAAGCTTCAAGATTAAACGTGAAACTTGCGTGAACAATGAAACATTCTAACGTTCCCTTTTGATTCGTTTCGTATTTCGTTATTTGCTCGCGGGTATAAATCATATTCCCGGGAAAAATGGTATCGTTTCTCAAAATTGGCAAAAGTTAAGTTGAATTTGTCGCTGACGAATTTTTTTTGGAAGGAACGATCTTTGCGAAGAAAGAAAAAAATGAGAGAGAAATGTATAATATCTCGTGCGAAAAAAAGACGAGTTAAATTTTTATAGAGTTCGGTATTTTTTAAGTGGTTTTCTAGAGAGAGAGGATTTCCAGCAAACGTGTAGTAACATGCCAATTTTTTTTTTTCTTTGTTGCAGGTAAGAAACTTACCGGAGCCTCGCAATTCTTGTTGGAGAACGTCCAACATCCGAAGTTGCAGAGTCACGAGATTCGTTCTGTGACTGACTAAATCCGATAAAACTTACCACATATCTCGCGAAAAGGTCAGAAGCAGACATTTCCCTTATTGTGCTGTGCCGTAATACCATCGTATAAAACGTAATGGCCTCCCCCAAGAAACTAATCTCGCTTCCTTTATATCTGCTTAAACAGATCTTAACAATATGCAAATTTTTCGTATAAGCGGTTAATTCACCACGACTGGGCCGGTACCAATTGATCTTATCCAATTCTATTTTCCATTTAATTTACTCTCCGTTTGTACGCTTCCCCTTCACCCCATTTTCTTGCGTATATTTCGTTAAGTATCTCTCTATTTATTACGTATCGATACTTGCAGAGTATCGAAGAAGCTCGATATTTTCTCGCGTGGTAATTAAGCAAGCGAAAAACGACAAAGGAGGAGGATTGGGATTCGCTTGGAAGAAAAAAAGGAACGTAATTTATATTTAAGAAGAAAAGAGAAGGAAAATTAATAACACGTATCCAGTGTTCATCGAACGAGCCTTCTCGCCGGATTTTTCGACGACGCTTCATTTGCAACCTCGGATTCCAACTCGCTCGATTGTGACACACGCTGCTAGTGGCGCGGCCGGGGAGGGTTTCTGAAAGAATTGCTTTTTGGCTGCGGGTGGATCGCGTAAACCCGGCTTGGTATGCGCGCAGTCAGCATTATAGTATACTGCATATTAAAAGCAATCTCGTTAAACGAGACATAGAGGAGTCTGAGACCCGTGCAACTTATCCCCGTATACGCCTCTTCCACTTTTCCACTACGCGTGTACACAGGGTGGGCAAAATTATTCGATCGCCCGGAATTATTTCCCTTTTTCTTTTTAATCGAGAAATATCTCGTGGATAAAAGTCGAGGGGTTGTTCCGATGTTGTTTAATTAGGATTTCGTTACTTCCTGTAACAAATAATAATATCACACGTCGAGATCAACGATACAATCGATGAACTCAGAATCTCAGGGAAAATTGGAAAATGTTAATTTAGAATGGTTATTATAAACGATTGTCGTAAAATATTTTTTTTCGGTATTATTAACAAGATCAATTTCAGTCAAATCGTTTATTTCGCCCACACTGTATATTGTTGTCCATATGACAGCGAAAATGTAAAGGAGCGCAGATAGAGAAAGAGAGAGGAGGAGGAGAGAAAAAAGGAAGATGAAAAAGAGAAACTGGAGGGATGAGACGAAGAGGGAGGATGACAAGGGAAGTGGAAAGGAGACAGAGAAAGTTGTGTACTCTGGGACTCGTTTAGTTTAATTTGACGCATGCAAAGCCCTCCTTTCTCTCTCTCTCTCTCTGCTTTTTGTCCATTTGAATATCTTTCTCTCCCTCCCTCTCTCTCTCTCTCCCTCTTTCTCGTAGTCGGCGCAGTCCACGCGAGTTTTATAAAGACTTTACGCTTTCATCGACTTCCACCGCGGGTTCCTGTTTATTTCGTTTAATTCTGATCCCGGGAATTAAAGGTGCTCGAGCGTTGCCGCGGCATAACGCGGTGCCAAGGGACTGTAACGGACGTGGAAAATGGAAATCGTCGCGGTTTCCATGGTGGGATTTTCGTTGGATAACCAAGCCTGGTTTTTCTGAATATTTTAAAGAAATGACTGGAACTGTATTATTTTATTCTTATTTTAATTCTTCCCCCTCTTTTTCCCCCTTTCTTCGGCTGGTTTTCGCACAATTTTGATACAGTCTGATACAGCGTGTTATTTTCACGTTTTGAAGAGAATATTTGTCTCTCTGCAATAACAATACCCTGATTCGATGATATACGGATGATTTTGATTCTATTTCGACAAGTAATTAAAAAGTTGAAAATTTCTCTCAAACGTACCTGCGTTATATTTTATAATTCCAAATTAAATTCTCCTCCCCCAAACCAAAACCTTTTTTACACCGATCTTTCAAAATATATAATCTTTCACACACCAAGGGAATTCATTCCTCCATCGGAAATACAATCGAATACAACGAACATCCTCTCTCTTCTTCGATATAGCTTGTGATACAGGCGAGAAGGAGAGAGTAGATAAATGCCAACACGTGGTATACACGTTTGTTTCACTCTGTCTGCAAATACGAGTGACAATGGAGGAGGCGATAAAAATTCATACGTGGCACGCCCGCCCTTTCCGTCCTCGTTATTATTTCGTGTCATTTAACAGAAACATTGCCGCGAACGGTGCGAATGTCCCATACGGCGAAATTGTGTTTCCATCCTGGCCTCCATAAATTTCGCCACGCGTTTTTATCCTTCCCCCGTGGAAACGTATCGGTATTAACAACGACACCCCCGCCTTTTAATAAGTGTCGTAGAGGAAGGCTGGGTCTGATGAACGATCATTATGAGTTTTGGATCACGAGTTGATCGACGATTAGAAGAGGAGAATTGTTATTTTTCTTAGAGATATTTCTATGTGGATTTATATTGGGATACTTTTTCATCATTCTCGATTTTTATAGATACAGTATCCGTGATGATGATTAGTCGAACCGGTAATTAAGTTGATGGTCGATCGTGGAAGATCGATATTCCGGAAGACTGTCTTCTTGATTCTCTTGTGACGCGAGTAGGCTTTGAAACGCGAATACAGGATGTTTGCAATTGGAGATGAAAGAATTAATCACGAATACTAACCCGGCATTTTCGTATATCAGTTTACAAAAGTTTATTCTTTCTTCGCAAAAATGGGCTTATCGTCGATTTCAATAATTCAATTTTTGAAATCAGAGATATCATATTATTTACGCAAACGTTTCTAGACGATATTTCTAAAAAATTTCATTACAACCGCCAAATATATCAGATGGAAACGGGGTGAATGATCGAGAAAGGTGCAGAAAAATCCTGGAGCCGCATCATCTTCGAAACTTGTCTCTAACAACCTGCTCAACCATCGATATCTCAACCGGAATCCAAGTTGATTTCGTTGAAAACGACTTCGCGAACTGTCCGGTTCCCAACGATTTCGAGGGGATTCCGTGGTGGCATCGATTCTCGATAAACTGTCGGACATAAAATTAATTCCAATGACATTCGTCGTGGACCTCTGACTCGTGGATTGGCAGTCAGGCTTTGCAAGCGTATTAAGCCGGTCGTTAGAGCCGAGTAAAGCCTTTTTCGGGGATGGACGAGTTCGATGGAACGATCCAACTTGTGCCTCTACGTACGCGATAACATCGTTCGTTCTTGTAGGAAGGGCCAACACTTTATCTTGCAGAATCTTGGAAATCCTTCGGTACTTTAGATCCTTGAACGTGCGCGTCTTCCCCTGGATAAGTCGAACGGTTATCTTTTTGAAAAAGATATCTCGAATTTTATTTTCTGAAAGATTTTCCTCCTAGGAATTATGTTTAAAAAAGCGAAGTTGGGTCTCCTTTAGAGATTTTATTTGGAGAGAATTCGCACGAAATTGCCAGCAAGTTCGCGGAATCAGCTTCAACTCGCACGTGCCGCTGACTTGCACATTCTTCCGCGCACATCCATATCCTCTCACGTCCCCATTTGCCGACAAGGTGTTTCAGGATATCACTGAATAGGTCTTATCTTTCCAATAATGTATCCCTGTTCGCATCACGTTAAACTTTGCAATAGTAATATATTCTATATATTCGAAATTGAGTATCGCGCAAATATTCTTTAAAATATCCATCGGAATGGATACTTTAAATATATCGAGATCAAATCGATTTATTTTAAACCAACGATAACCAACCTTTCAACGCGAATATCTTCACCAGAAAGAGTATCGTTTCGCATATAATTTATAATGCTGAAAAATCCAAGTTGAAAATTTACTGGAGCGAAGGTATATGCGAATATATTGTTCGTCAAGTAAGTGGACGTTCTCGTTCCCGATTTAAACCTGAGGAATCTGCAACTTGTGCACGTAGAGAGGGAAGCGTGTCGTCGGCAGTCTCGAAGAATCAGGGTATTATCTCTCTATCGCGGCCTCCTCCCTGCTTCCACCCTAAAGAAACAATTTGAATGGTCGAAGCCACTCCTAGGGAAAAGTTAAGCCGGGAGACACACCGGATAAGGTCTTGAGGGTCGTTGGTAAGCCACGGCAGGCTTCTCTTACCCCGTGCTGACGTCGTGAGTGTCTTCTATTAGTTGGCGAGTCCGTGGGAGAAGGGTGGAAGGAGGGCACGATAAATGGCCTGGTTGACAAGAGAGGATAGGGGAAGAGAGTTGGTGGAAAAGGAGGTTGCATACTAGTCTGAATATTAAATAACCGGACCGTGTTTCGATAGAATCGCTGAATTCTGCGTGGCAACTGTCTCGTATAAGCGTCCAACAAACACATTTATCGAACGATTTTTCTTAAAACTCGATCGGGCTCTATTAAAATTAAGAAAATTTTGAATTCTTGTAACTATGAGCATGATCATTTTAAATCAATGGATGAAGAATTATTGGAAGCTCGGATCTTTGCCCTTTAAAACGCATTTTTATTCGTTTCGATACGACTTCCGGTTGCCGAGATATCGTCGCGCAAAGAGAAGGCTAATTTTTAATCATTAATCCGTGTAAATTCTATTGAAATTAGAAAAAATTTGAATCGCTATAACTCCGAAGATAATAACTTCCGGTCAATGGATGAAAGCTCGTTAGAAGCGCGGAACTTTCCCCTTTAAAACGCTTTTTTATTCGTCCCGATACGACTTCCGGTTGCCGAGATATCGTCGCGCAAAGAGAAGGCTAATTTTTAATCATTTATCTTTAATCCGATTAAATCGTATTGAAATTAGAAAAAATTTGAACCGCTATAACTCCGAAGATAATAACTTCCGGTCAATGGATGAAAGCTCGTTAGAAGCGCGGGACCTTCCCCTTTAAAACGCTTTTTCATTCGTCCCGATACGACTTCCGGTTGCCGAGATATCGTCGTGTAAAGAGAAAGGTAATTTTTGGTCATTTACTATCTTTATCCTTGTCGTTTATTCGGATCTCTCGCTCGCACCTCGTCTCGCTGACCTATCCCAATTCGAGATAAGCGACAGACGCGATTCCTGGAAAAACGTAGTACGCATTTCCAGGAAAAAAATGTAGGTCAGTTACTCGCGAGCCCATTCATAAATCCGCCACTCTCTTAAGCGCTATTGACACTTTGAACGCTTATATCTCGGCAACCGATTGAGATATCGGGATAATTCAAAAAGTGGCTTTCATGGTACAGTTTCCCCTATATTCTGAGAGGATTTCGACGACGAAATTTTCAATCTCCTCTCACGATTTGCATTCGGGAAGTGCAAGTTTCGTTTCCAACACGAAGATGTAATTTAAGTACGATATATTTCCGTGCAGCATTGCATAAATAAACTCGTATAAATAAACTTGAGAGTAAGTTGAAGATGAGAATAATTGGATTATGATTTCACTCCAACAAAGTATTTATCTTGCATCAATCTAGCTATTTAATATTCGGAATAGTGCATTTAGTCGTCGGTTCTTGTATCGCCTAAAGGATCATGTTCGTGGTCTGGTACTTTAGCTGTGTACAATCGCGTAAGCAAGAGAAGATTCCTATTCGCTGCTTTTGGAGAAGGAATTCGCGTAACAAGTGAGACCACAAGCTTGGGAGTAGTTGCTAGGGATGATTTAGACGCACGTTTCTCGGATTATGGCGATCCAATGGATGAATTAAGCTTGTTTTGCGCGTGACGAGGATGATACTACTGGAAGATCGAGTTCTTTTTTTTTTTGATGTACACTTGGGATAAAGATGCCGTCCTTGTTACTTTTTAAATTTTTATAAGATTATAAAATTACAATCAGAGAGTTCAGAAGTGTAAATATTTAACTTAACAGAATTATCTAGATTTTGACGTTGCGGTGTTTTCGAAACACAAGTGCGATAGTTTATGCCTTACGTTTTCTTATGCTAAAATTTCCATTCGCTCGTGTCTGGAATCCATTCAAATGCGCATCTCACTCGACGCCTAATCTCATATTCCAGTCAGCTGTCTGATCTCTTCCGTATTATCCTAAGCTTGTCATTCGCGCCTAACCCAACAAGAAAATTTCATTCGCTTCTAATATATCGTTAATACTTTTTTCATTACATTTTCAATTAATTCAAATTATCGCATAAACCAGTAGTTACAACGCGTATAAAATCCTCGATAAAACTTAATCATTCATAAGAGAAACGAATAAAATATACATTTACCTATTAACATTATTACTCCAATATTATTATTCCAATATACAAACTTCATCGAACTGGATTAACTCGCGTCACTGTCGAAACGGCTTGTTTCGTATTTCTTCGATTCGAGAGCTCGCTTTTATCCTCCAACAGACCGTGAAAATGTATCAGCACATAATATCAGTTTTCAAATCAGCGAGCATAATCGAATATACATCTATATACTGACTAAACGTTTCGAATCTTAGCTGACTTTGTGCCGCCTAGGGATTTTCGTGTGGTGAAATTTGTGCTGGCTCCTCGGCAAACCCGGCCATCGACGCGTTTAAGTAGATCAGCTGTTCCAATATCATATGTTGCTGCGTCTCAAATGCGGATCTGCTTATCGAAGTCATCAGCAAGGTTAACTAATCCTGGAGATATGTCGGCTGTTATTGGATTTTGGTCGGGGATTAAAGGTGTTTACGGATGTCGGTTAACGACTTTGGACGCGATTCCACCCGATTTTATCCCCCGATTTAATCAAATATAACTTTAATGATTTCCAGAAATGTGATTTTTAGATAGGCCGGATTTCAAGCGATTTTTTTTTAGACGCGAATTTAAATTTCTCTTCTAATGATTTCTACGAGTATCTTTGGGAAGAGGTATTCGGAAGATTTCGAACGTGACACGATTTTCGGAGTATAATTATTATAAATATTCTTCTTCGATGAAATTGATATGATTTTAGATATTAAAAAAAAAAAAAAAAAAATTAAGTATCACTGGAAACTGATTTCATATTCTCATCGATATCATTCTGAAGGGGGGAGAAAAAAAACGATATCAACTGTTTGTGACAAAAGGGACGATATTGAAGTTCTCTATGGTGACAATTTGTTTCGTATCGACACTTTTCGAAAGTTTATTTAAAATTGTTTTATTGACGAACTATCAGGGACACGTAAAAAAAAATTCACACGTCTCTATCTCCATATATATATATATATATATTTGTATGACAAATGGTCGTGAATTTAAAACGCCGTTATCCCGCATAGAAAAGCATTTTGCTCGTAGATTTGAATTGTAGATAAATAATTCATGGTCCGAGGTAGAACAGGATTATCCATGCATTTCGAATACAAGTAGATTAAACTTTAAAAAATTTCGAAAAGACGATTTTTCTTTTTCAACCGTCTATTCACTTTCTCAATAATAATAAATTCGATATTATCACTTTTCGTCAGATTTATTCAGCTCGAAACCTTTGACCGATTTTGAGATAACTTCTTTCCACGATGCAAATCGTCCAAGATATCCTCCAAATCGAATAATTGCACCCTTGGAACATTCTCTCCCGATGGAGATACTTTTTCGATCGATCGGCTCGATTAAAAGAAAGGGATACTCGATCGATCGAAGAGATATATTCGATCTAACGTAATATTCTATTCTCGGGCTGATCGAAAAGCTGCGTTTCCTCGATCGATAAGAATATTTTCTTCGGGCTAGAGAAGGATATTTCTATGATTGGGTTAAGCGTGATGTCTCCTCGATCAATCGAGGAGAATATTTTCACGATTGAATTAAACGTTGAACGTGGACGTTACGATCGATCGGAGGGAGGAGGATGTTTCTTCAATCTAAATGGGATATTTTTTTATCGACTATCGGTCGAGGACGAT
Organism: Apis cerana; assembly: GCF_029169275.1. NCBI lineage: Eukaryota > Metazoa > Arthropoda > Insecta > Hymenoptera > Apidae > Apis > Apis cerana. Next base: position 9,341,690 of record NC_083862.1, on the reverse strand, counting down.
ATTTTTATGGGCCCATTCTTTCTTCAACTGCATAAAAAATATTTCTTCTATCGATTGGGGAAGATGAGAAGGGTTAGGAAAGGAAACCCGATGAAAGGTCGCGGTTTTTGATTAATGAAATTCATCGGGATTTGTATTTTAGATTTCATTGATTTCTCGTCTTTATTATTATCTTATATCTCAATGATATAATACTTGAGGAGAGAAAGAATATCTTGAACAGGATGCAGAGTATTAAATATAGATTCAAGAATATTGCTTTAATGATGAATAATGAGTCGGTTGAGATCAGAAAATATTGTTTTGCGGCTGGTCGAACCTCTCCTTTTTTTTTTTTTTTTTTTTTAATATAACATTTTTACGATCACAGATTATGGAAGTCGTTTCCGATTACTGGCCTCCTCTTTGGCATCGCGTTTTTCGCTCGGCTCGTTTCAAACAACGGGCCAGAATTTAATTTCACATCCACATCCCGTTGAACGATCATTTCCATGCTCTCTCTCTCTCGCAATGACTTTTCCACGAGGCGTGAAATTTTCATCAATTTATATCGCTTCATGGTTACGTTTTTCAAGGTGGAAAAACGTCGAAGGGATCGGCAATGATTGAAAATTATAGTTTTTTGACTGTAGTCGCAAAATATACGGAAATTTTCTCGATGAATTATTACCCAAGTATCAAATTTCGATTATTTTAATTGTCTCCATTCAAAAAATATCTTGCGAAATTGACTACGAGAGGAGAGGCCATAGTTCCAAATTAGGTTTTGTACCTCGAATAATACCAATTGGAAAATGCCCATTGGAGAGAATACACGTATAAACGAATGCTCTAACACAGTAGGCACAACAGACGGTCAATCCTTCAAAGATTCGTATCTGTGAGGTGGTCACCTGGCCAGAGCAGATGTTGGCAAGGTTCGCCAACTTTCTCGAAGAGTGTCCTCTTTGTTCTTAGCCTCAATTCCTCGCCAACAAAGGAAACAATTTTTGATTTTTCTGATCGAAAAGTAGTACTACTTTTCATTCATCGCCAACAATTAAATCAATAAAACGAAGTATCGTTATTAACTATTTCGATCATGGTAAATTCACCGACGGAAATCTTGACCGTGACAAATCTTGGCCCCTCCGCAGAAAAAGCCACTCTTCTCCCCCATAAAAGCTCTTATACCCGCCACTTCGGTTATTAACATACGAGGGACCTCGTGTGCCAACTCCAACCCATCCCTCGATTCTAAGCTTCCAAAATCTATGCGACCATTACCCTCCGTCTCCTCCTTCCCGCTCATTTCGTTCCTTCGGCCACCAACTATGCCGATTTATAATACCATAATATGCGTTTCCACCAGATTTTCTGCCCCCACGACTCCTCCACCGATTCTGGCGAGCGCAATCTTTCGATCCAACCCACCCGCTCGAACAATCCAGTGATAATACGTTTATTTATATGTATATTTGTACAAATAGATTTTGGAGAGGATGGCAATTAGTTTTTTAAACGAGAAACGAAAGAAGGCTAGCTTTGGAGTTTTATAAAATGAAATCTATACAGAAGAATAAAGTTAAAGATTAATCTCCCTTTCATATTCCCATTCTTCGCTCTCCTATTCAATTTTCTTTGAATTTTCGGGAACAAACACCCGAAAACAGGTAAAAGCAGCTCGCTGAAAGTTCAAGCACAATCACCCTCCTCCCCCAAAACCTCGACAGCAAGCATTCGATATAAAATTCACTTATCTAAATTCCTCCCCATACGAGGCTCCCCTTTTAAACAAGCTCGCGAACAAACGCGACACTTTTCGACACTTTTCACCATTCGCCCGAGGTAAGGTTCACTTTTCCAACCCTCGTATCGAGTCTGCCGATAACCAGAATTTTCCACCTCTCTCCACGCCGGCTTATTGCGAGTAAAAAAGCGTAATACCACCCCATTTTCTCTGGACAGGTGCCTCTCTTCCTCTCCCTCTCTCTCTCTCTCCCCGTTGAGAAGGAAAAAGAGAGAAGCAGGGAGGCATCTCTCGCTTTGTTTGGCCGCGTTTATAAGCACGATCCATTCCCATGGTCGAGACGGGGAGCCACTGTCGGACATGGAAGATCAAACGGCGGGATTCTCCCCGGAGGTATGCTTTGGCAGGCGGGGGTTGCTCGAAACGAGGTATAAACACGGAGGGAGCGGCCGTCCTTTCACCACTTTGTCCACCACCTGCGATGTATAAAAAAAAAGAGAAGAGAAGCACGTTTCTTTTCTCCAGGTCGATGCGTAGCCCCCCATTTTTCCTCGAATTCGAACGATGCTTCCATCTTCCCTCTGAAGATCCATGGAAAAGAATCCTTTCCTGTCCTCGAAAAGGAAATTTTTAACTCGAGGAGCGTTGAATTATCGTATTAAAAAGAGGGATTGGGATATTTAGGGGATGGGATAAAGATTGGAGTGAGTTAATTGGGGAAATAATCGATGGAAAAGTTTCAGTGGAAGTGGAAGATCGCCGCGGGGAACATTTGTCACGCGCAACTGCCTTTATTAACCGCAGAAACATTCCACCAAGTTTCCGCGTTGTAACAACCCCGTTGTTACGAAGTTACGGGGAATTTTTTCGGGGAATTCAGGTCACGGGACGGGGAAGCTGGGAACAGAGATCAGGTCTCGAAGACGAAAGCCACTCCCCAGACAAGCTTCTGTCTCACGTGAAATCGATTCGAGTTGCAAAATTCGCAAAAGATCGTAGAAACTGTAATGTGTGTTTCATTTGCTTGTTATCACTGTTGATTAAATTTTACACGGGGGTTGAGAAGTTTGGAAAGAGTTGGTAGTTTTCTGAAAATTCCTGATAAGTTATTAGTCCGTTGGATTAATGACGTGTTAAATTTTAAGATGGCCACTTTATCTGGTTGTCAGTGCACGGTCTCCCTCGTCGTCCACGGGAACACCGTAATTAATAATTAAAATTATCATTTTACCTGGCTGCTGCACCACTCCAGTTATCAGTAGCGAATTAATCGCGCCAGTTTGTCAAGATAATTTCTATTCGCGGAGACGTAATTTATTAATGGGGGAAATTGTTGCTACTGGATGTGGATCTCGTCCTCGGGAGTATCATTGCTCATCGTCCCTCTGTTAAATTATATCCCTTCCCAACCATATATATATATATTTTGGCCGCGTGTAGATTTGTTTTTTCACAATTATCACGAAAGTATTTTAATATTTACTTAAAAATAAACGAGATCTGCAGGAATTAATTATTTATGGAAATGAATATGCGTCGTTACTTTAGAACAAAGATTTGGATAATAATCGGCCAAAATATCGTTATTCTCGAAATGTTTGCAGCAACATTTGATGTTCAGATTAGTGCACCAGTCGAAAATAAATTTATGGTATCCTCGATTTCATTCCACGTTCCGGTTCGAAATGTACTTGTATATATATATATATATATATACTTCGTGCAGGGCAAGAAATGATTTGTTGCTCCAAAGTAACGTAACCGAGCTTCGCCACGAGAAACGTGTTATAAACTTCTTGTTTACAAAAGATCGATTACGTAAATGATCGTAGAGCTAATATACCGCGCTTCGCCAAGATAAATTTACGATTTATAGTTATAGGAAAAGTGTGCTCACTTTTATGCAGATATATCGAGTTTCCTTGCTTTGACGTTATTTAAGAATCGAATATCGGTTCTTCTCTTTTAGATTAAAAAAGTTGGAGCAAAAATACAAGATACGTATCTTTCACGTAATTCAAAATTTCTCCTGTGTTATCGTGATTTAATTCGATCGCTCGTTGTTTACCGGATATTTTCAATTTGTTTAATTAAATATTGGCGAACGATTTAAAACATCATTGTGACATTTCGTCGTAAACATCATCAATGATGCCCCAAGTTGAAGTTTCGAGGCGTAAAACTTTATCTTCCTAAGAAAAAACTACGCAATTAAAATTCTACAAACTAAAATTTTATCAAAACTCGATCATCTTTTCCAACGGAAGTATAATAAATATCTACGAACCTCTCCCCATAAATTAAACCAAAAACGATTAATTAATCACGAGAACGAAACACGCGCACAAAAATTTCTATTAACCGACGCAAAAGTCATTCTCCCCAATTTACCCTCGACCCAGTGTCCCAAAAGCGAGAAAGGGGGCGAACAGGGTCAACAGAGAGAAAGAGAGAGAGAGGAAGAGAGAATGGCGGCCAACTTTATAGAGCAACGACTGTTTTGTCTCGATGATTTGCAGCATCTGCACGGAGCATCTCGAGCAACCACCGCCCAACCCAGAGCCATATCCATTCCCTGGGTGTGCGGCGAAGTAAGAGCATTTAGAGGGTCGGTTTTCGGTGGAGGGGGTCGAGGTGCCCTCGTCGAGGTGGGCGCGAGAATTATTTGGAATTAGACGACGACGACGACGACGCGATTTACGCGCTGCTGCAACCCCCTCCCCCCTCGCTTTTGGCCTCTCTAGGTGGCAACTAGGCGTGGCCGTCGCTGCTACCACCGTTTCGGTTCCTTTTCACCCCTCCCCCTTCTTCTCGCGAGGCGGTTGTAAAACGGGGGAGAGGGGAGGAGGGAAAGGCCGGTGGGGGCCCTCCTTTTCACGGTATCGGGGGGCAAACGGCCTTTAATAATTCTTCGCCTCCCCGCTCTATTTCCGTCCCGCTCTTTGTTCGCCCCGTAATTCGCTGAATTAGAGGGTGCCGCGTGCCATGTCCCATGAACCAACATCCACCGATCCTCCGATTATATTGTGTTTTACGCAGACAGCGGGGTCGATGGACGCGGGGTCAACAACGAGGGTGTGCGTTTTCAAGCGAAGTGGTTTCTTTTTATTTCATTTTTCTCCTCGTTTCTTCTTCTTGGGGGAAAGGAACGGGCAGCTTTCTACTCTCGTGTAAATGTGCTTGTACTTTATTCATAATCGTATATTTTATGTATTTTTTTGGAATCGTCTTATTTGTCGGACGACAGGGTTTCTGGAAAACGAATTCGAAGGTTTTACAATTTCTTTGGGGGCGTGTAAGAGTGTTAGGAGATTGGTGGAAGGAGAAACAAATGAAAAGGAGAAATATTCGATGGGTATCGATCGAGCGTTTAAAGAATCATGGAAAATTACGATAGATCGATAGTTTGGTAGGCGGAAGAGGAGGTCGAAGGGATGGCGTACGTTCCCGGCACAAGTTTGATGCGGGTCTAATGCAATCGTTAAATAATTATGTCGAAACGCAATTACAGTCTCCTGTGAATTGGGGATGAAACTATTCTCATTGTGCATTTAATTATAGCGCGCCATAGTAATTTCCGCCACGGATAATCTTTCGAGTGGATAAGTTTTAAAAGGTGAAAAAAAAAAAAATTATTCTTAAAGGTAATAGTTGGAGTATACATTTTGAAAATTATTTACAGAGAAAAGTCAGAGAATTAGAAAATTCACATTCAAACTCGAATTCATAGAATTCACGTTGAAAGTGAATCTTTCAAGATTTGGAATTATATAAAATTCAAATTTGCAAGATGGCTTACGTACTTTTCTTTTCACAAGAGAAAATATTCCAAACAATTTTCTTTGATTTACTTTCCCTTCGATTAATCGTATTATTTCCTCCTAAATCTTTCTGCCAGAATATTGTACATATCTTTTGATAAATTTTACGTGTCAAAAAAGAAAAAAAAAAAAAAGAAATGGCAAACATATATTTTCAAAGAGTATTTAATAAAATAATATCTCTATTTAGACTTTTACCCCAACGATCACTAGCAACGAACGGGCCAGAAAAATTATTCCCCTGGGAATTGGATGATATTACACTGAAAATTTAATCCCGAAAATTCACCCTTTATCGAATGATGACATTAACATCCTATTATATCGCATCGATTATCAAGAAAAGGTCAATTGCAATGTTACCACGCGCGTGTACATACACCTGTAAAATAGATAATTCATCGATCCTCCGCCAAACTGCGTTACACAATCGAGAAGCACAATCGAAACGCGGTTACTATAGTCGCGTTAAATTAATGCCAGATTACTGGGACGAAACTACTCTGTCACGGAATCAATTCGCGGTATAACAAAATGTAATTCAACGCTCGACACATAACCCGACACCTTTCCCATAGTAACATCCCATCCATAATCGCTTTAACCCCCCCTTCGTTTATTCACCCTTTCTAAAAAACGTCCACCAAACTTCTTTCAAGATAAAAAGAAAATAGCTCTTCAAACGGCATATAGACTTGTTTTTTGAATTCGAGGAGAAGTGACGAATGTATTATCAGGGATGATTGATTAAAGAAGCTTTGTTCTTCCGTTTGAGCACAAAACTTTAAGCCTGTATTAGGATGAAGCTTTGGGAACAGCGAAGCCTCGATTTTTGCACATTTTACGGATGAATCGATCGTTTCGAGAATACACTGCGACGTGCAAAATTTAATCATATAAGGATAAAGGATATGCAAATAGAAAGGCATCCCGAGCATCCATCAAACATCCCAACTTTGATCAAAGTACATCCTTCAATAAGTATCACCTACAAGAATCTACTTTATGATCCCTCTCCGCTTACGTAGAATCCTCGACCCTTGCACGATCCTTTCACGGCACGACGCCTTTCAGCTCCAAGGGTTGGCAGGAAAGTTTTGGTAAATTAATTATCGACGCAGAGGATGTATATATGGGGAAGAAGAGGGAGTTTTTTGCCGCCGAGAGAGTCGAGACACCCAAGAAAGAGCCTGTTTGTTGTCCGAGGATTGTTGTACGCCCGAAAGATTATAATACGATCCACGCTGATAAACGCACGTTCGGACGTTTGTCGAGAGATGGTGGTTGAATGGCGCTCCTGGCCTGCCATTGTTCGTCCAGAGATGGTCGTTCAGATGAGAATGGCCCTCCGAATTGTTGGTCCGCGCCGTTTAAACGATCCTCCTCTGCCCCGCGTTTTTGGCCAGATCTTGGTTAAGATCGCGAAAGGATTGCTCGAAATTTATTTATACGACTCTTAATCGAGCCTTTCGAAAACGAATTTCTTCTTTCTTTAATTCATAATTCGAACAGGAATCGAGCAGATATTTTCTGTATCTGTGAAACTGCCCTGCTCGAGCTGTATATATTTATACATCCATCGATGTTCTTCCTTGCGAGAGCGGTTTCCGTTAGCCAGAATCCGCTAGCCAAGTACCCGATTGTTTCAACAACATCCCAAATCTTTCATTACAGATCTAAGACAGATCGAATAACGCACGCTCGACCGGATACAGGAACTTTAGACGTTCGAAATAACAGGCAACGGGATACCGAGGTGAAACCGATACAGCTTCTACTGCTACCACTACTTTGAAGTTAATTCTCAAACAAATCGTCTCGACGAATCGCCGAGTTTTTCACTTTCCACGATTCATACGTGGATTCGAAAGTTGCATTTCAAGTTTCAAGTTTTCATTATTTCGATTATCTTCTTTCGTGACGCAATTTCAAGTTTTCGACAAGATTCTTTTGCAACGATGACGATGACGATGATAACACGTCAAAGTTGAAAGTACGCCAGAGTTTTATCGCGCGAGAGTGGGCAATGCAACATCGAGAGGGGCGTAAATAATATGTTTTTTAACGATAAAATTTGTTGCATTCGAGAGGATTTATTATATTTACGCGGCGCTGAAAATCCAGATTTTTCCCTTTTAATTGCACAATTATTCGGGCGAACGGATGTCAGAATGGCCGGCACGCGATTATTAAAGGTAATCGATTCTCACCCGTTCGCCCGGCTTTCACTTTTTCCCACACCGCGCTCGAAACAACGTGCGCCGGTTGATAACCCTCCCCCTCTCCCTGTTAATAACGTTTTAAAATTGGTTTTTCCTTGTGTACTTAAAATAGGATGGGATGTTTATTTTTATGGGCGTCGACCGCTCGATACGAAAACAACGACTGCTATAATTCTTTATAAATAGGGGAAACGTTGCGTGAAGATACTTTTCCACGGTAAACTGGATGATAGATAACGTAAACTGTGTGAAAGAGAAAAAAGAAAGAAGAAAAATCCAATAACTTGTTCTCAGCTTAACTAACCTGCTTTGCATTAATACACCTATCTTCGATATCTTATAAAAAAATAGCTCTTGTATTGATTATAATCGCATATAATTAATCAGGATATTGCAAGTTGAAGCAGAAGTATATTTTTTAACTTAAAAATTCTATGTCTTTCGGACTTTGTCCAATTTTTGTTTATTTTTTCGAGAAACGATCCCGATCGTTGTTTCCCAATATTTTTATTCGCGAGAGAAAAGCTTGTGCATCGTGATTTCTTTTTTCAGTCTAACAAGACGATACTCGAATATTTTCTCAAAAATTTTACGTCGTTGAAAGAGGAAATCGATTGGGTAGAATATTTTGTGTTTGCGTTTGTCTCCTTTTTTTTTTTTTTTATAAATAATAAATTATTTTCTACTATCGAATCCCTTTATTGTTTATTGCGCTACGTACGAAAATGTATCTCTCTGTCTGAAAAGGAGATCTCTGACGCGTTCTATTTATCATTTCACAACGAGCACAACGAAACGAAATTCTTTTTTTCTTTTTTTAACGCTCGTTCTTCCTTTTGGATCCTTTTTGTTTTTCATTTCTAGTTTTCGGCTTTAATGGGCCATTCAAACGAACGATTGAAAATTGCTCGCTTCGACGTGTTTCCGCTCGCATTATTTCTCTTTCCGGCCGAGCCAGGAGGAATCCAATTGCGGATTAATCTACTATTTCTTTTTTTTTCGGAAATCTCGTCGATCTCCTTGTTTTTTGACCGCTCGTTTTTTCGATTTACTCGTTTGCTTCCCGTGTAAAGGGAACACGTAAAAATCCATCTACGTTTAAAAATCGAATTACTTAATTAAAAAAAAAAACAAATCAAATAATTCTACAAGAATTAAGATTTTTATCCTTGATACACAAATTTAAATGTACGTCTTTCCGTTCCAGCGATCTCAGTGTCGCTTTTTCCTGCAATTATTGAAAATTAAAAAGTAAAAGAAAAATCCTTCTCCATAAAACACACGATCGACGTACGCAAAAATCCTCTCGACGCTCTCGAAAATCACCTTTTCAAAACTGTGCAAGTCGATCGAGGCAGGTATGAAACGTCGAACAGAAGTTGAGTCAAACTCTAACTCGGTCCCAGCTTTATACACGTTTGTTGAAAATGAAGTTGCACAGATAACAGAGAGGGAATAATTTCTCTATTTCGTTAACCGATCTCTGCCCGCTTATGCGGCGACAGAGATGTCGAGCAAGGAGCGTGCAATTTAATTAGCATCCCCCCGAATCGTTATCGGGTCCTGTTTCAGAAGGGTGTTTTTTTTCGTAGCCCCAGGGAGACAAACGAGCGTTTCCACGTGGCCGGATGTCTCTGATTAATTGACATTATGTTTATCGAGCCACGGATTCGAATGGCTCCGCTCGGCTGTGCTCGATCGATACATCGAATGAAAAGAGGGGGTGGCGGTGGTGGCGGTGGTGGTGGTGGTGGCAGCTGATAGGCATTAATGACGTTGACGCCGACGTTAAAATTCGATCCATCGCGTGGAAGCCTTGTCGAAAGTAAAAATTCGCGGTTGACTGCTTTGTGAAAGGGATTGTTTTTCTTTTTTTTTTTTTTTTTTTCCAATTTTTCGGGGGACGTTACACCCATCCGACATTTTGAAATGTAAATTTTTCAATGTTTTTTTTCCTGTTTTCGAAGTGGTTCAGATATGGCTGGAAATTTTCTTTTTTTTTTTAAAATATTATATATGCGTTTGGTCTCGGCGCAATATTTTCATTCCAAGTGGAAAGATTTTTTTATTGGTTTATTTTGTAAATTTAATTTTTGGAAATATCGTATTTTTTCTCTCTCTTCTTTTTTTTTATTATTTCGCCATCGTTCCGTTCATATTGAATTTTGAATTTTGGAACCGAGAAGATTCTTTTTTGTTTTTTTATATTATCATGCATGTTTTTTCATCCTTAACGAAGTTTTACGCGATTTTTAATTAATTAATTTAAAGCAACGTTTTTATTTTAATATTGATACTCCAATTAAATTAAATTAAAAATTGTTAGAGTTAAATGCGAAATTTTTTTTTTTTATATCTAATATGTACGAAGCAACAATATCAATATTTGCTTCCATGAAAAGTATTAATTTTTCGTACGTAAAAGCGATGATGAAATTTAAATATTTTCGAGTTGAGAAACGTCAAATGGTGGCAACGTCGAAGAGTATCGAGACACTGTAATCTCGGTTATTATAGCTAAGATTTTAGATAAAGGTACAAGTCGTATCCATTTAGAACCGTATGATGGGGTAGTCGTACCGATACCGTATCAGTGTTGAACCATTCTATACATCCAACTACTTGTCCCTCGCCTTTACTTTCCTATCGAGACGTATTTGAAATGAAAAGAAAAAAACTGGATTTGAAAAAAATTGAAATTATTCCTCATCTAATAAAAAAACTTTCCAACGAGTTTCGTTATTTTTCTTAATCCTTTGTTACGTTTAGCCACTGCTAATTAATTTCCAATAGGTATTTCAAACCGATCCATCTCGTTCCTCGTCATTAAACCCGTGTGTGTCTCATTGTATATCAAGCTAAAAAGAAAAAGAAAAAGAAAAACAAAAAGCAAAAAAGAGGCGAATAAAAAAATTGCAAAAACATGTAGCGACGTTAATTCAAGCCGCTCGTTTCAACGTGTAGCGAACACCGAGGCAAGCGTTAATTTGATAAAAATATCAGCGAAAGGCTAACCCAATTTTCTCGCTTCTGAGCCAGCTTCTGAATTAACGGGCTAACGTCTACTTTGTCCTGCATTATTACATTAACCTGATTGCGCCGACAAATTAATTTCGTTGTCCATTATATTGTTGCTTAAAGTTGTGTGTACACCTTTGTCCTCGCGTGCATACGTATAATGCGATTCTGTATCGCCTATCACTTCCTTTCTTCCTTTCTTCTTTTAATCTATTTTTCAATCAATAGATCCACCTCGATCGAATTGTTTCACCTGTTGTCCTTCTCGAACAGACATTTGTTTAATTGATATCTATTTATTTCGAAATTAAAACGCGTTCTTACTCGATATTTTCAAAATTATTATATCGAGCCACGCGCGAACAAAGTATTCGTAAGAGATTCGATAATTCTGTTGCGAGTTAAGAAAAAGGTACGTGAAAGAAACGATAGAAAATTTGACAGAGCGAGGCTCGTTTCGTGCGGTTAATTAATTGGCAGATATTGTTCGGTGGAAATTGTGCAATCGACGAACGTAACGAAGCTACGATTATTTTCACGGTCAACAACTTTATTTAATTTAATTGACAGACATTGTTCTTTTCAGAGTTTTACGAGGAAGAGAGCTAAGATCGTTTCCATCGTTCTCGAACAGGAGTTGGATTAATTAATCGAGCTCAATTGTTTAATAAACGTTGCACAAATTATCGGGATTATGAATCTCGTGTCTGGATTTGGCATCGTTTAAATTATTGCACGCAATATAAATATAATGATTCACCATTCTCGTAAACAGTACATAATTACATATATATATATATCACGATAAGTAAATATAAATATAAATAAAATCATTTGCATTCATTGTCAGTAAAGTAAATTTACAACAGTTCCGTTTCACCGATGATATTTTCTTAAAATTCTCTCGTTAAATAACTTTGCTTTTTTCCCCCCCTCCCCCTTTTATTTATTTCATTCCCTTACGTTTGAAATGTTTATACAAATATATTTATCATTACGTTACTGTTATTACAAACTTGCAGTCACGTCTCTCTTCCGTCCAATCATATATAAACATAAAAATACGTCGGGTAGCATCGGTGACTGTCACAGCGGATTTGCCTAAAATATATTTATTCGACGTTGAAATAAACGAAAATATTTTTGAAATTAAAGAAAAAGGGGAAAAAAGCAAGTTGGAATAAATTCGACCAAAACCACATTAGAGAAAAATACGCGTACAAAAAGTGTGATATGCGCGTACCAGATACGAAAATCTAAAAAGAAATTCCAAAATTTAAAAAATTTAAATACTCGTTTCATCATTTGTCGATTATAATCCATTTTCCCCAATGTTGAAATACATCGAAAATATCGAAAAATTTCGTCGTTTGATTACTCGAACGAATAGTTAACATTCTGTATAAAGTTTTATCCCAAAAATTTCTCCACCAACGATATTCGCTCACCCTCTCTCAAATTCATAACCATCTTGTAAATAAATCTCCACGTATCTTCCTTAACGAGAATCTGCGTTCCTTGCCGATTAAGATCGATATGTCGCCGGTTTGTTCGTTAATTCCAGCAAGCACGCGGATTAAAGTGTTACCCGAGTGTGTAACAGGTGAATTTACATTGAGATGCCGACTTTTATCGCACGTATCTCTCGGTGGCCGCACAATTTCCACCTGATAATTTCCACGTCACTCGCACAAACTCGCCACTGCTTCTCAGATTCTGGAAGTGGAATTCTTAGAATACGAATGTCCTTTCATTACGACTTGAGGATACAACATATTTCGGGGGGAAATAAAGAGAAACTTTCGTTTGAAATGATTCGGAATATCCGTTATACGCTTTAAGGGAAAAATAATACCGATTCGAGAAGAATCGAGCTCGAGATTACCAAGTTAACCAATTGCAGCCACCGGATGCGCTGCGTCATCGGGTAGGAGAGTTGAAAAATCCCCTTTGAGAAGGAAAGAAGGAGGGCAGGGCCAATCCATTTCACAGCTCGTCTGCCAAACGCCTCTTCCGTATCTACGCGTCCCGTACGTATCGTGCGAACCGTTCTCGTCGAAAAAGAGTGGCAAAAATTCGAGAGGGATATCAGCTCCCGCCACGTCGTTGCCGAGGAAAACCTCATCCTGAACCCTTTCGAGGGGTGCGATTGTCCTGGTCCAGGCTGTTTGCTTTCGGCGGAAATACGGATTTAAAATCGATCGTGATCATTCGTCCAATGTGTTTCTTCTGTGTTAGGTTTATCCACAATTTTTCGTGGAAAATACAATGCGTCTGATCGAAAATCATACTTTTTCAATTGTCACGCTTTTAAAATTGTAAAGAAAAGAAAATCCTCGAGTGGTTCGACTATTTCCAAAGCTAAGACGGGAATCTGATCGGTGGCAGGTTAATTTCAACGCGGCTACGCTTTCTTGAGGGCGAAAACACCGGAAACCTGTATCCAGCCACCGATGGTGCACCGGGGTAGAGACGTATTGATCGGTGGAGAGCTGCTAGAGCGGCACGCTGCTCCTTCTCCCACCCAACGCCACATTCCACCCCCTCGTGCAATCCTTCTTTCCCCTTTGTCTCAGTTTCCCGCCAAAGCGTCATCTCGATGATGGCTCGATCACGGTGTCGAGCCGAATTAATTCCGCGCCAGCCAGTATCCTCGAAAATCCGCGTTACTTTATATCGAATATCGTCATTTTATCGAGATTTTCGAACGAGCGTGCGAGAAATTTCGAAAGAAATAATTTGACTTCTGCATTCCGGAAAGATGTACAAGGTTCGTAGGTTTTTGAAGAGTGTGAAACGAAATTTTTACACGTGTTATGTTTAATACCGGATTTCTGGTATGTGCATCATTGGGAAAACAGTCCAATTCTCGTCAACGCCATCATGCTTCATCCTGGAAACGTTGCGCGTAATAAAACGCTCTCGATTTTTGCAAAATTCCGTCCTCTCCATCCACCCCTTCCAGAAAAACTTTGCTCCAATATATCTTTCTCGGGGGAGGGGGAGGGTGAATAGCAAAAAAGTATCGCGAACTCGCCAGCACTCAGCGTTTCTCCCTTTTCCAGAGGAGAGATTAAAAAAAAAAAAAAAGAAGAAGAAGAAAGAAAGAGAGAGGAGGAAGGAAGGGAAAAAATTCGCTTTAAATAAGCAAAAACCCAGTTTTACCCCAGCGGAACCTTTTCCTTACCTACCGTGCGGCAACTTAATGATTAAAATGACTGTTTGAGTGGTGGAAGGAAGATGGAGAGAAATTCGTTGAATATAAAATGTATCATCAACGTGATTAATGTCGTCGCGGTTTCAATCCCGTGCGATTACTCTTGGATCGTTAACCGGTCTTAAAAATTGCCCGAGAAAATCTCGCTTTATTATCCCGCTTCTCAACTGTGCGTGGATTTAATCCACCTCTCGCTTCCAACCTTGTCTACTTCCCGTTGCTAAATCTTGTCAAACATTCGTGAGAAAGGAGGGGAAAAGTTTCCTTCCTTTCCTTTTACTTATTAATTTCTCTTGTTGTCAATATATTTTTACTTGCGCTTGTCTCCTCCGTTTAATAGATTCTTTTTTTTGATTTGTTCAATCTTTTGAATTCGTTCAAATGTCATTCGTGGAATTAAATTGAAAATTTATTGGACAATGATGTTGATAATGGGAATTCTACGTGCTCCACATGTATCGTTCTCTAAATAACGCGTACGAGAAGCATTTCCACGCAATTTTCCTAGTGTTTAATGCAATTTCGTCCAAGATAAGCTTTAGAGATTAAACAGTCAGAGCTTTCACCGCGTCTTCTATGGGATTCTAACTCTGACTGACAATCGCCAGACCGGCGCCACGTTTACATGAGAAACGCGTTTTGGTAAACACAATTACTTTTCATGGGAATAAGTCATCAGTTTTCCACCTAAGCGTTTCATTCGAAGAAAGATGTCTTCTTGCCAAACAGAGTGCGTCGTAAATAATAATTTAAAAAGATGCGAGGAATCAATTTCACTTTTTAAAAAAATTCCTCACTTTAACCTTAAAATAAAAATATTCGATAGAAATAAATAAATAAAACGCGCAATAGGAAGAAATTTTGAAAAATTCACATTTCCTAAAGTTCCTTCCAATTTCCACTAGAGATTTTCAAATCGAATCGTCGGCGACGTTCCTTAATTTATATCGTTCCTTCCGTCCATTTCTTTTTGCCCATCCACGAAGCGCCACGGCCGGACCACGATCGTTGAAAGGGAGTCGACGCGCGTAAGAAGGTTTCGCGACTGTTTTCAATTCGAAAACGCGGACGCTGCGGATCCCCGGGACGCAAGAAAATTGCACGAATTCCGTTTTCCGCGGAGGAAAAAAAGGAGAGAGAAAAAAAGGCCAGCAGAGCCACGCTGTCGTCCCTTTCAACCCCTGCCGCGATACGTAGAAGTTGGCTGTCGCGTTACGTTTATATCAGATCCCCCTTCATCTCTGCGTCGTCGTACTTCCGCTTCTGAAAAATCGCGCTGAATACGGCCGAGTTTTTAGCTTCTGCCGTTTTAACGTGAATCGTTCGTGCAGCCCGTTATACAAGCAGTGGCGATTTTCCAAAAGGGTGCTGCTACGTCACAGACGCGCAGGGAAGGTTTTCAGAGAGGAAGAACCGCGTTACGGAAAAATTGAATTGAATGAAAAATTAGAGAGAATTCGTTTTCATTTATAATGATAATGTCGTTTTAAAAAAATTGGAATGTTAATTAGAAAAACGTGTATGCACAATTTTGCCAATCAATACGACGAAATAGAAATTCTTCTCAGAATCGGTATTTTATTTTCCCCCGTGATAGTGACAGTTATGCAATGCAACGATTCCTCGAAAGCAGAAACGTCGAGTATCATAAATAAAACGGAAACAAAGGAGACAGGGAAAACACGGAGAGAGGAAAAAAGAAAGAGCAGGTAGGAAGAAGACGTAAAGCTATACGGATGAGAAAGATTGACAGAGTAATTATAGAGAAACGTAGCTTCGAGGCTGGCAGACTGGATGTTACGAGTGCAATGGAAAAGAGAGGAAGAGAGGGAGAAATGGAAAAAGATAAAAAAAAAGAAGAAAAAAAAACATACAAGAAAAGATATAAGAACGAGGAGAAGATAAAAGAAAATATCAATTTTCATTTTCTCTAGCGCGTTTCTTTTAAAAGCGAAGGAGCGAAGGAGAGACGGTGTATTCGAATGGTGTGTGTAAGCCTAAGAAATTGCTATAGAAAAAAAAAAAGAAAAAGAAGGAAAGAAAAAAAAAAGGAGAACAGCTTGGCCGTTGCGAGGACGAAAAGTTCTAATTTATTCGACACGTAGCAGAGGCTTTCCCGCAGGACGCGTTATAAGCGGCCCGGAAGAAATTCAAAGACAGAGAACCCGTCTACTTTATTCTCGCCTCGTCGAGCATCAAGAATTTTCCGCGGGCCACGGGGCTAACACGTGTGACACATGCCACGCCATTCTGAATTTCAACCCTCCGACCGCCTGAATTCAGATGCGCCCCGGGAAAAAGCAACCGTCTTATTTTCGAGATCCCACCTCGCTTTGTTCACCACCGATTCAAACGCCACTTTTATTCCCGTGAATTTTGCCGCATTCGTAAATCCTCGCAGCTGCGACGTTGAATTTCTGATTATAGAGGGAAGAGGGAAAGGGGGCAGAGATAGGCGTCTAATTTCCACAGATTTAAATCAGATAGGTTTAAATCATTGTGTACTTTAAATTACGTAAAGTTACGAAAGAAAATTCGACATTTGGATGTGAAATACACGAGGAGAAATTAAAAATCTTGTCGTTAAAACCCACTCAGAATATAGAGGAAACTGTACCAGTGAAGCCGCTTTTTGAATTATCCCGATATCTCAATCGGTTGCCGAGATATACGCGTTCAAAGTATCAATAGCGCTTAAGACAGTGGCGGATTTATGAATGGGCTCGCGAGGAACTGACCTATATTTCTTTCCTGGAAATGCGTACTACGTTTTTCCAGGAATCGCGTCTGTCGCTTATCTCGAATTGGGATAGGTCAGCGAGATGAGGTGCGAGCGAGAGATCCGAATAAACGACAAGGATAAAGATAGTAAATGACCAAAAATTACCTTTTTCTTTACACGACGATATCTCGGCAACCGGAAGTCGTATCGGGACGAATGAAAAAGCGTTTTAAAGGGGAAGGTCCCGCGCTTCTAACGAGCTTTCATCCACTGACCGGAAATTATTATCTTCGGAGTTATAGCGGTTCAAATTTTTTCTAATTTCAATACGATTTAATCGGATTAAAGAGAAATGATTAAAAATTAGCCTTCTCTTTGCACGACGATATCTCGGCAACCGGAAGTCGTATCGAGATGAATGAAAAAGCGTTTTAAAGGGCAAGCTTCCGCGCTTTTAATTATCGTTTATTCATTAAGCGGAAGTAACCAATCTTTGGAGTTAAAGCGGTTCAAATTTTTTGTAATTTTAATAAGATCTTATCGAGTTTTAAGGTGAATTATACGATAGATAAATTTATTTTTAGAAAAATATTGCTTGCTAATTGATCTCATTAATAGTATACCAAAGATTTTAAATCGATTTTATTGTTCTTTTAAATCTTTTGCTCGAGACAAGTCGAATATTTAACCAATATAATTCAAGTTTAATTATTTTGACGAATTATTCTCGACGGATCGATTCTTGAATTTGAAAAGTTTTTCGATAAAAAGACGAGTTTTAAATTTTCTCTCAAGGGGGAAAGGGCACTCGGTATTGACATAAGAGTTAAATATTTAATTTACTTAATTAATCGTCTCTCCGAGTCTTTAAACTCGTCAAAAACTGTGCAAGATAAATGAAACCATGAAACGAACCTACTATACCCTACCTCTTCTTCCTCCTCTTTAAATCTCTCATTTTATCTCTCAACTGTGTGTATCATCGAATTAAAAAAGACGAATGTTAATTAAGTAGCATTATGTCAACGAGCTTCAACCTGATAAAAACGCTGGTTCTTTAAAAAAAAAAAAGGAAAAATCGTGTTGTCACCGCACGTGACCACGTACTTCATTCAATGAGCATGGTCCACTGACCTCCTTACAGCATCATTAAAAGCCGGCTACAAGTATACCCTGGCTAAGTGCTTCAAGTGGAGACGCCGTCTTAGAACGTTCTCTGAAGCGTCCAGGATACTATTATTTTCGAGTATCATAAGGGAGAGAAGAAATGGTGCAATTGTTTCACCTGTCACCGCGAAACTTCCGCCTCTCGCGAAATTCTGCTCGCGTTAACAATTATCATGTGGATGGACAGGGGATAATTATATAATCGATACTTTAATTACACGCACGATATATTACATTCATAATGATCACACGATAATCGTGTATTAATTATTATGCATCGGTTCCATGTTCGATAAATTTTATCGATTCGAGAAATCTGTCAATTTTTGTTGCGTCTGGTATTCTCTTTCTTTTGGCGATAATATCATCGTTGGATTACTTTACAAATTAAATTATCGTGAAACTAATTTTCTACTTCTTTTATCAAAGGCAATATACATTCGTATTGTTAAACCACGAGAAAAATAATTTAGATTTAATTAATACGAGAAATAATAGAACGAATAAAAATCGTTCGTTCGAACAAATCGGAAAAGCGAAACGATAAATTTTGTTCCACATTTGCAAAACTATCCACGCACAAAGCAACGATACATCTCGAAACTTGTTTCACTTTGACATAGTTGCAATTCGATAGCAAGAAGCGCCACAGTCAATCGATTTCCCCAAAATTATCCCCCTTTCCCTTTTCTCTTTCATCTTTCAATGCGAAGTCGACGCGTCCCCTTCTTTCACCGTTCACAAATTAATTTCTGAAGTGATTTCCCTCGCGAGCCGGATATGCATGGTTTTATAAAAATTACAACTTTTCAAAGGCGCGGCTATTTTTTTCGAAATTCGGCACCGCGCGACTCGAGTCTCCCTTTGAAAATGGAAACGGAGCGGAAAAATTCGCGCGATCGGTGCTCGATTTTCGTTTTCCAACAAACGCAAAGGGACGTCTCCGATTTGGAAACGTTTCGTCGCCAAAAATTTTCAACGACGAATATTTTCGCCGATAAAACTCCGCTTATCCTGTTATTATTTTTCTTCCCCCCTACTTTTTCCAAACGCTCTCCTTTTCAGCAACAAAAATTGGAATTTCTTTTTGAAATTCAGGATAAAACATAAAACGATTTCTTTTATCAAACCTGTTTCCTCTTGTAAAAGAAAAAACAATAAATAGTATATCTTCTGAGGATTGGAAAATTCGTGAAATGACAAATTTTGGCTGTCGTAATTTCTTCGTTCTTCGATATTTTTTCAATACTTTTTTTTGTCACCATCTTCGTATCTTCTCTTCGCCCCCCCGTGTGAATAATTTATTCTCGAAGATCGGAAAATTCATGGGAAAATCCAGAATTTCAAGTGAAAGAGAAGATTGCGCGGTGTAATAACTCGGGATTGCGGAAAGAAGCGAAGATTAGCGTATTAACGAGGAAAAATAGAGGGCATTGTTCGCGGGATTCTCCATGAGAGTATCGTACGGGAAATTATTCACGGTTTCGAGAGTGATGACGTGGACGCATCTTTTCAACGGGGGGAATATTAATAGCGTTGCAGGTCGTGGAAAGGACAAGGGTTAATCGTGGTTCAATGTACACAATGTAATATTTACCTAAATATGTCGTGGACATATAGCTTGATCATGATCAAAATAGCGTTATAATTAAAAAAATCTGATGATCGAGTTATTATCGATAAATATTCGCTTCACTTTGATTTTAAAATTAACCGCATCTTCTTCCTTCCTTTCTTTTATAGAATTTCCACTCATTTTTAAAATATTTATTCGTACATACTTTTTCATTCTCGAAACAACTATTTTACTCGTGAAGCGAACAAAAGAAAAGATTTCATCAGTTCAGCTTTCAATTCCAGCATTAGTTTCTTTTCATCTGGGACGACAAACAAACACTCGCTTTTTTTTTTTTTAATTCAACATGCCGTCATAATAGAACGTCGGATTAAAGATTATACCACGTACACAATCCCTTATCTCCTCCCCTCCTCCAGTAATATATTAATGCTTCAAATAGGGGAAAAAAAAAAATATTCCACTCGCCAATTTGTATAATATTTCTAACGAAGTGCGGATTTTCAACGATTGTGTTTTATCAAATCGAGCGCCATTATTATTCGTTGGCTAGTTTCGTTGGCCGGATGACAAAAATTCGTGGGATTCGTCGATCGCTGCTTTTTAATGTCGATCTTGTCAACCGATTCGTTCGATAAACATGTTCCACTGGATTTGGCGAAACGACACGAATAACGATACTTCGTTTTTGCGAGAATTCTAGCATCCCATTGGGAAGCCTGCGTATATATTCTCCTTTTTTCTTTCTCTCTTTCTTTCAGGGAACGTTCGATCAGGTGGAAAATGATCCGATCGTTATACCTAATTTTTCTGTTAATTGAGATATCGTGTAAGAGTTCTCTTATTTCTTTTCGATTCGAATCTGAATACAATCAATCTTAATTTACAATATATATAATCGATGCTTAATTATTCCTACTTGCTCAAATTTGCTTATTCAAATTCGAAGCAATTCGATTTTTCCCTTTAACCTCGCGCAAAATCCTTCGTTCGTTCCTTTTATCCGGATTTCTCCCCTGTCGAACAAAATTAATCCGTATCCGTAATTAGAAAACTTTCCATCAACCGGTTCACCCCACACTTATAATTCTCCTTACAGTTACGGAACATTCTACTAACCGAAACCTTGCAACTTCCAAAACGCGACAAACAGAGCGCCTTATACACCATCGGCATCATCGGACCGCATCCAACCTAAACAAACTCGAACCCCCGAGGTGAAATATCACCAAGGGAGAAACTACCCTTAAACCCCCATTCAGAGGTTTAATCTCGAACGAGAACCGCATCTTCCTACATCCGTATCCCTTCAACAACCCCCTTCTCGTGGCAACTTACGTTAATAATTATTCACGTAACAACGGAGTTTAGTTAGGAAAAGGGGAGGAAAAAAGGAAGAAGAAGTGGAGAAGTCATATCAGCATAGGTCGATAGGACTCGAGTGGAGCAAGAAGAAGTTTTCAATAGGGTCGTTCATTATCAGCTTGTACGTGGTATCGATGAGGAGAAAAGAGAGGAGATGGAGGAAAATAAATAAATAAAATAAAGGAGATTCCTCCCCTTCGATCCATTCTTCGTCGAATTTATTCTTCTAGCTTCTGCGCCGTAATGACCGTCCTCCTCTCGTACACCATCGATCCGCGGTTTCTCTTGCGATTCACGATCGGCAGGGTTGCGTAATCGACTCGTGAGAAACGCCATTCTCTCGAGATGGGAAGGACGGCAGTGTCTCGGTCATGGCAAGTCTCTCGAAACTGTTCTAATTCTGATTGATCAAGAATAGATTTTTCGATCGTGGAATATAATAACTTGTGGCATTATTGGCTAATTTTATCAAATTTTATCCCTCTTACGGATAAAAATTAACCGCAGCAGTGTATTCGAAAATACGAAACATGTCCTCTCGTGAGCAACAAAATCCAAATTCAACATTTTCGACATGTGAATCTAAGAACGCTCAGAAAAAAGAGGGGAGAAAGGAGGGGGGGAAGGAAAAGCAGCCGACTCACGCGAGAAAAATCTAACAAACGTTTTCGACCGACGGACCGATGGATTTTCGTGCGAATTTTCATGGTCCACGATAAAAGGCCGATTCCTCCGCGCGTCTCGCTCCGCTTCTCCCAGATGGTCGGCTGTTTTTACGGTCTGCTTTGAAAGGAAATATAACGAATTCAGCGGCGTTGCGCCCCCGGCGAACGAGCGGGGCTATTCATCCGTATCGCGTTACCGATTTTCCCGAGGAATTACTCGGTATACCGGATTGTTCCTCGTATCCACGAGTCGCAATCGTTTCGATTTTCCATCCAACCTCCCCCTCCCCCTTCCCCCTTTGCGCCTTTGTCTCCTCGAAATGTTTTTTAATATTTCTGGCGCGCGGATTCTGTGTGTGTATCGTGGGATTGGTTAGCGAGAAATTTCCTCGAATCGAATCTGTTTTTCTTTTTCATTTCATTTTCCTTCTCCCTTTTTCTTTTTCTCGACGATGTTTGTAATCACGATTTCACATTTCACGGAACGAAGAAGAAGAGAAGAAAGATCGTTGTCGACTTATTCGCGACGCTTTCTTCTTCTTTTTTTTTTTTTTGCATCGTTTCGAAAAATTTTTCACGTAAGATTCGAATCCTTTTTGCCTCGAAAGGATAGAAGATGAAAAAGGATAATAATAAGTTTGGGCGCAACTACGTGTACAATGCAAATGTTATTCTGGGAGGGGAAACGTTTGAACGGAGATAACTGTTTGCATATAAACGTAAAACGTTTGTTATTCGAGGCGGTTTAATGCAACGTTGCGGTATTATTGTGTACGCTATTTATCGATATGTACAAAGTAATAAATAGCTATACTATAATTAATTGTGTACAACTGTGTCTTATACGGGATTATCGTTGTTATTGTTATTATTATAAATTTCGTTATTATAGCGGCGTATATTTATTACAAATTAATGCGAAGATCTTCTTCATTGATCGCAAATGTAACGTTGTTTGCGAAAAGGGAAGCTTAGGGTTATTAGGGAAGTTACGTTTAATTTATATCCAATAACTTTTTATCCATGATATATATCCTCGTGAATTGATTTTTATTCGAATAGCGCTTTAATGAAAAGAACACGGGAGATATCTCGTCTAATGGAACGTGAACTACAAGGAAAGATATCTCGTCTTTAGATGCGAAAGTGTTCAAATGGCACGTAGCGACGATAAAGCAAACAGATACAGTGGAATTTTGCAATTAAATTCAAAAAGAGACTCGAATCTCATTACACGTATATATGTACATATCAATTTAATTTATATATTAATTTAATTATCGATACATGCTGTAAATTTATATAGCATCCAGATATATTCCCTCTATAAATTTTATTTCGAAAATTTCACGTAATATAATTCCTAGAAAAACTTCCTAGAAAACAACAATAATTTCTTATATTTTGACATTCTAGATAGAGAAAGATTGCACAAATTCTCGTATTTTCAAAATTATCAAAAACAATTAAAAGCATTATTGTAGAAATATAGAAAAAAAAAGATAATAACTGGAAGACAATTTATCCGTGTAATTTATCCGAGAGTTTAAACTCGAACCACCGCCAGAGAAAACACGAGTCTATTCTCCTCGACTGACCGCGTCTGACCAGGCGCGGTTCTGTTCTACTTGCACAACCATTTAAACAAGCACGCGGATCTATTCTACTTCCCCGTTGATTTATTCGTGTAAATACATTTCACCGTGTTTGCGCAAAGGTGGTAAGACCTTCAAATAATCTTTAGCAATTAACAGTCACGATGTATTTTGCAACACGTTATGCATACGAATCCCTTAATTACATTGCATCATTAAAAATAGAGATAATATTTGCATCTTCGTTCAAACAGGAAAAGACTTTCACAAAAAAAAAAATCTATAAAATAATAAAGATGTTTCTTGTTTTCGCCAATATTCAATTGTTCGTTCAATTAGGTTCTTAAATAGGTTTATTGGTAATTTAATAAACCGAGGTAGCTTGTTGATTATTTATTACGGTCCATGCGATAAAAATAGAAGAACATTTAAAAATAATCCTTTCTCCTATTAAATCGATATATAATTACGAATATTTTTAAATACTTCCCGCCTCTTCTTTCGCAACGATAAATAATAATAATAATAAAAAAATAGTATTTCCACCTTTTACTTTCCAATCGCGTATTAATCATAACTAACCGCGCGATAACTCGACGATAAAAGTAAATTAACAAGAAAGTAACAAAAAGAAGAAGCAAAGGAGCGATTAATTTACAATACATTTACCTCCTCGCGGAGGTGAAGAAAGTGAAAGCAAAGGGAGGAAAATAAGAAGAAGATTCGAGGAAAGGAAAGAATGGTGTCCCGGGCGCGTGAAATAACAAACGAAATAGAAACTCGAGGATGCGGGAACGGATAAAGATAAAGCGTGGTTGTGTACAATCCCTCTTGGGACTGAGGAACGGAAAACCTGGACTCGATTTAAGTACAGCGCGCCATATTTCCTCCAATCCTAAGATCAGGAAGGAACAACAACAACAACCGCCTGTCCTCAGTTTTCTCGCGGTTTCCCACCCTCTCTCAGAGACTTGGCTCACTTTCGTTATCTTCCCTCTCCTCTTTATCCCATTCATGTACATATTTCTCTAATAAATTTGTTCGAACATCCCGGGCAGAGTGTGTTATTCAAATGGGAGGGAGGGGGAAAGGAGGACCGCCGCCTTGTACGGCGGCGACTGTATAAATTCACGGAGGAAGAGGAACTGCGATTACGTGCTAGGGTTGCTCAAGGAGTGAAGTTTTTTCTTTTTCAAGAAGTGAACGTAGAGTGTTGGAATATCTCTATTTTTGTATTTCATTTTTTTTTTCAATCGTTTGTATATTAATCGCGTTACTCGCCACCTGTAATTATGCTTTTAACCGATTATTTGATTACTTTTACTCGAAACGATTCGAAAATATTCCTCCATCACGCGAATCGGTTTACATTCATTTTTCACAATTATCCATGATAACGCGTGGCTCATCCAGCGGCAGAAAATGGCACTTCGTTTGATATTCCCTTTCGACGTATTCTGTCGGCGTAGGCCGATAATTAATTTTTTCCCCGCGTCAATTAGCCAATGGTTTGGATTAATGATGAATCGATGACGAATGGTAAAGGCAACACGCGAGCATAAAATGGTTTATTAACGAGAATGAAACGCCTATTGCATCGAGCTCGAGTTAAAAGACTGTAATAATTAACAAATGGTTACTGTACGATTATTTTAGACAAGTATATTCATTTCGACGCAACAATCGGTATCGATATAACGTAACCCAGTTGGATGAAATTATTCTCTCTATGATTAATAATACATTCATGAATGTGTGGGATTCGCTATACGCGCGAGATAATAAATTTGTCGAAATATTTAACAGGATTTTAATAAAACAGATTTGTCACGATACAATAAACCCATTACTAAATTGTTTTCCTTTTTTTTTCTTTCATTTATTTTATTTATTTTTTATTTTATTTTATTTTATTTTATTTTTTTTTTTTCATTTAATTCCACTCTCTACACTGTAATCATTGTTAATACGTATCCTTCACGGTTCAATGTTTTTTACGATTCAGTTTTAATATTTCGCGACACTGACACGTAGAAAAATATAAAAGCCAACGTGCAAACATGTTTTTCAAATTGAGCAAAAATGAAGCTTTTGGAACGTTAAATTCACAACGTATTTATCGCATCCCCTTATAATAAATATATTTTTGTTACGATAAATAGTGTTTCACGGTTATGATGCAGCGAATATGGTGCTCGAATAATATTTTTTACAATGCGGAAAATGCGCTCTCTCGCCGAGAGATTTGAATCATTTTCATTTTGAATGCATAGGGGGTTAAAAGTTTAAAATTTTCTGACGCGAGAGGATGCAAAAATTGAAAAAAAGGGAGGGGGGAGGGAGGAAACAAAATTTCTGTGAATATTCCATGTCGTAAAAAAATCTTCTTAAGAGTAAAGTTCAATTTTATTTATATTTCGAACATTCGTATTGTTACTTCTTTCAAAAATTGAAAGAAAAACATTCGTTGAATATTCAACGAAATTGAAATAAAAATTTCTCTCGCGCAAGACGTTAAAAAATTATATTTGCATTATTTTTTCCACGAATCGAAAATATCGAGTCGTAAAAAAAAAAAAAAAAAAAAAAAATATCTCGCAAGAATTCATTCAATCTAATTGGAAATCGATATTTCAAGAGTGAAAAAAAATTCTCTCTTTCATCCTAATGTCCCGAATACACGATAAATTTATAACACATGAGCGAAGATAAACCGTGTCACGTTAACGACATTGTCAAGACTAGGGTTGGAGGTGGATTCGGGGTGGTGAGTGATAAGGGAAGAACATTAGTCTTTTCATTCTGATGGATGTATTTATATTTTCCAATTTCTGTTTGTTTCCCCTTCTTCCTTCCTCCTCTCTCTCTCTCTCTCTCTTTCTCTTTTTTTTTTCATTTAAAATCAGCAAGATAAAAGTAAATATATGCACTTTTATATCCGAAGCCTCGTCTAAATCCACGTTAAAATGGAAATGAAATTCCAAGGAGTTTTATTATGTTAGACTAAAAGCTCAGCTTGGAAAAGTCGTTTAACGTTGAAACCAGGTTTTCGACGCACTTTTCTTTTCCATGAATTTTTATACCGGCGAATACTGTCTTCTGAATTTATTTTAGGAAAATTGTTTTCAAAACAGTTTGCAGATATCATACCGGTAATAAGATCTTCTCGAATTTTACATTACTTGTCAATAAAAAAAAAAATATATTATTCGAGTCTCTATTAAATGTTATTTCATGATTATTACAAATTATTCGTAATCATTTATTCTCATAATTCTCAATTCCTTAGAAAATACATCTAATAATAATTTACACGTTTATCAATTTTTAAAATTAAAATTTCTATCTTTAAAATCACAAGAACGATTATTAGAATTATTAGAATTTATACTTATTACTATTTTATTTTATATATTTTGAAATAAATTCACGATTATTTTTAATTTATTTAATATTTTCTGTCTAGTATCAAGATATTTATCGTTATTAATAATAAATAAATTACGAATAAATGAACACTAAAATTTAAATATAACAAATTTAATTTCCTAACGATAATTACAACAATTTCGTATAAGAGTAATACCCCTCCCTCCAAACAAATTACACACCGTCCCCAACCCGCCCAAACAACTTACATACTTTCCCAACTGCCGCAACTACCCATCACCGCCACTTTACACCCTCTCCCTTCCTTTCACACTCCATATCTCCGTGTACCACCCCAAAAGTTCACCCCGATATTATTCAACCTTCCAAAGAAAATCGATCGCACGACCTCGCGAAGAAAAAACGAAAGAAAGAAAAAAAAAACAAACCAAGCTTTATCTTCATCGAACGGACGCGTAACAAGCCGAGCTGTCGAGTCGATCGCCGAGAAAGAAGGCCGAATGTTGGGAAAACCGCGTACTGGGAAGATCGTGGGTTAATCTGACTGGGAGACGAAGAACGAAGGAGGAGGAGGAGGACGATCTGCTTCCTTTTGAAGTAGCGAATTGAAAAAAGTAGTAGACCAGCATCACCACCTCTGTTCTTACTCCAACTTTTTTTCGCCCGCTTATCTTCGACGCGACGTTGATTGGACGTTGACAAACGATCCCGATGGCCGCCGCCCGATAGATATAAAACAGTCGTTATCGATCTACGGGAAACAGGAGGTGGCAAAAAGGACCCGCTTGTTTCAACCGAATCCTTCGATAGAAAAATCCAAGGTCCAATCGATGCCGATATCGGTTTCGATAACCTCGTTCCTGACCTCCCCTCCTCCTTTGAGCCTTTCACGTAAAGGGAGGGAGGGTTATTAAAAAATTGGCCTTTGCGGATATCGAGAGTATTACGGTTTTTCGAGCTCACGCTTTTCTTGTTGCAATTAACTTCGAGAGATTTTTTAGAGACAAGTTTTTTCGAGGAAACTTTGCAAAGAATATGCGGGATTAGGGAATTTATCGTTGTTTTTGTAAATTTGATATTGATATTTTGGTTGATTATATTGGGATTTCTTAAAGTACTTTAATATTATGAGATACTGGTCGGAAATTATTGTGGTGTGAGCTTACTCGTTGCTCGTATGATAAAAAGTTGTAAAAAATAATAACATCGGAAGAATAATTTTATTTTGAATTAACAAATTTTAAAAGAATCACGTTTTAGTCAAGTGGCTACGTATCGATCTATGAAATTTTAATTTTCATTGGGAGAGTATTGCAAATTGACTTGCAATTAATAATAAAAATAAGTTATTCGTGAAAAAGCTCGACGAAATATCCTCTTGACACGTAAATTTCGGAAAATAAAATTTCAACTTACAAACAGAGACAAGTTTATTTAGGTCTCTGTATCTAATTCAATCGAACACCTTTACCTCCACTTGTTTGTTCAATTCCGCAACAGTGTGCACGGTCGATCAATTCCGGATACAAGTACACATTGTACCCGTGACGTTAATTGATAATCGATAGCCCGGTGTTCATAATGAATTGTTTAATTCAGATACTCCATCTTTCTACAATCGGTTCTGCAGCATTAATCGTGGAATTGTATCGACGCTTCGAAAGAAATATAAATTTAATTACACGGAATGTCACTTTACATCGGAATTAATGATTTCTACAAAACTGTCGGCCGGACAAGAATTACTCGTCGCTTGCTCCGACGAGGAAAATAGAATTCTGATAATAAACAGTAATCGACGATATCGATATTTCTGTGACGCTTATTGCGATCGAAAGAAGAGAGAAGGAAAAAATGTGTAAATAAATTCTTCTATTATTTTTTTTTATCTTAACATTTACAAAGATTAACGAAAAATTGTTTATATTATACGAAGATATTAATATTAGAAAATTGTGAGACATGTTTTCATAAATATACTCACGGTGTAAAATAAAAAGGAATAGTTACAACAAGGAATAGCTTTTTTCGTACAAGCTACGATCAATCTTTACCTCTCCGTTCCATTTTTCGCGTTTTATTCCTTGGCATTCATCGCTTCGACATTCAATTCATACCTTCCTCCGTACGTTCCCTCCTTTTCTCCTCTTTACAAATAAACATTTCCGTGCACCCTTACGAGATACATCGGGAAAATGAAAAATAAAGCAACAGGAGAAACCGAACGGGGCAACAATGAACACCATACCATCCATCCCGGCGAAATCTTTAATCTCCATCCAAGCAAACTCGATACGAAACGCTCCGCTATAATCCCTCCTCCATGGCCTCGTGTTTCATCCGACGTTGGGAAATTCATAGATCCCGGGGAAACATCTGTGAAGCGTCGTTTTCGAGCTTGTGTCTCTACTCGACGAGATCACAGGGTCGTTTGAACATTCTCTCGGCTCTATTATGCTGCACAACGCTATATACTTGTCCGTTGTCTCGTGGAAAACGATTGTCTCTATTAGGATTACCGTCGCAGGGATCCCGAGAAGCGGCGAGCAATGATCACGAATCCTGATTTTCAAAGGCGCATTTTGGATAATAAATTTATTAGCGAGGATTATTAGCCGAACAATCTTCAATTCGCCAATTTTACTTATTTTTAATCTTGATTTGTATTAATATATTTTTTGTATCCTCAATTCTGTGATATTTTGCGTATTTGTTTATCGTTCGTATTATATATATATATATTAAATTATGAAATTGAATAAATTTAAATTTGTAATACTTCATATTACGACAATAGATCATTACGATACTCGAAATCACAAATAAAACTTGAATTCTTCGCGTGAAAATTATTAAAAATTTCGTCATCTAAATCCACTCAGAATGTAGAGGAAACTGTACCAGTGAAGCCACTTTTTGAATTATTCCGATATCTCAATCGGTTGCCGAGATATACGCGTTCAAAGTATCAATAGCGCTTAAGACAGTGGCGGATTTATGAATGGGCTCGCGAGTAACTGACCTACATTTCTTTCCTGGAAATGCGTACTACGTTTTTCCAGGAATCGCGTCTGTCGCTTATCTCGAATTGGGATAGGTCAGCGAGACGAGGTGCGAGCGAGAGATCCGAATAAACGACAAGGATAAAGATAGTAAATGACCAAAAATTACCTTTTTCTTTACACGACGATATCTCGGCAACCGGAAGTCGTATCGGGACGAATGAAAAAGCGTTTTAAAGGGGAAGGTCCCGCGCTTCTAACGAGCTTTCATCCACTGACCGGAAGTTATTATCTTCGGAGTTATAGCGGTCCAAATTTTTTCTAATTTCAATACGATTTAATCGGATTAAAGACAAATGATTAAAAATTAGCCTTCTCTTTGCACGACGATATCTCGGCAACCGGAAGTCGTATCGGGACGAATGAAAAAGCGTTTTAAAGGGGAAGGTCCCGCGCTTCTAACGAGCTTTCATCCACTGACCGGAAGTTATTATCTTCGGAGTTATAGCGGAGTTATATTTCAAATTTTTCCTATTTTTGATAGGATTATTTAATCGTGGTTTAAGATAAAATGTGTATCAGAAATTTAAGTATTCCAAATCTTATTCAAGACTTTTTACTTCCATACATCTTATACCAAAATTCCTTAGATTGTTTCGAGGTTTTTTTATCAAGGTATCAATAAATGCCAACGCCTGATGGTTCATTTGCGAGTTCACTAATTTTTTCTCCATATAACGAGGTGTGATCGACAGAAATGTTCGAACGAGCCGAGTCATCAAATGGCACCACGTTTCGATCGTGACGTAACCGTTATTAAAACGTGAAAATCAAATGTTGTCCTGTTTCGAAGCGGGTCGAGATTGACGTTACAATCGATCGTTGGAAATCGAACGACTTCTAAACGTTAGAAAGTTTCGTTTCCACGTTATTTCCGTGTGCTTTTCGATTACGTTTCCTTTTCTCTCTCTCTGCTTTTTCCCTTCTTTTTCTTTTTTTTTTTGGTTTGTATTCGATCGTTGGCTGACATGAAATTTGCTAGAGGTGACAGACGGGCGTTTATTGGCTCACAAGCTGTGGATTTTCCTATTCCGGAAATTCGATGCTTTTATATTTAAATCGGCGATAATTCACCGGAAAGAATTTCCACGATGGATTCAGTTTGATAAAATAATTTATGAGAAGAGAAAGTTGTTAAAAATTATAAAATTTTAGAATAAACGTTTGTGATATCTTAACAACTGATAACACATTGCAATTGATTAAATGATTAAAAATGGAATTTTAATTTTATCTAATACGTCTATTTTATTTAGGGAAAAACTTTTCCCTTTAGAAAGTTACAGAATGTTCGTACTACTGTAAAATTCCAACTTCTATATCCCATGTAAAATGGAGACTGCCTAAAAAAAAAAAAAAAAAAATATTCGTTATTCGCGAATGCAACAAAAGTTTTTCAATGCCCGGAGAAAGTAAGGTCGAGCTCTTTTTTCCCAGGTTTGCTCGATGCACGGATGGTCAACACTCGACGGTTGTAAATTATAAAAGCATTTACTCCCGAATGAGTCGGTTCTCATAGTCTACATCTTGATATATTATTCATATCCACTTTTGTACAGGAATTGCACACGCTTCATCCTCCAGAGAGGATCAAAATACAGTATTACACTCTAAATATCTCAACCTGTTCCTTGCAATTTTTAAAATTTTAAATACTCCCAGATAACTCGATACGACCCCGTTCACTTCAAACAATTATTCATTCGAATTTCCGAACGAATCAGTATTCAAAATTCTCCGGAATTTTAAAATTTAGGAAACAACAATTTTACGTACTCGATCTATCACGACGAATGAAATATTCACGCACGATATAAAGTAGAAAAATTAAAAAAGAATTCATAAAATTCGTTTGACGAATTCTCTAAAGCGTATTCGGTGTTTTGACAGCGAGCTGAAAGCAACGATCACGATTAAGATGGCGGCGCAAAGGAGGTTTATCTCGATGGGATACGCAGGAACGCGTGTCTTTTTGAATTAACAAGGCGAACACAGGATCAAACGTTTCGTTGACTGCACGAGGCAATTGCGCGAGCAACTGCTTAAACATCAAACGGCGCTGCACGCGTCCGATGGCATTTCCCTTCGTAAACGTTTGCGTCTCCGCTGGAATTGCGAGTTATTCGACGTGGATTGTTTTCCACGTTCACAGAAGGAACACTCTAATAAGGGAAATGGATTTCTGGATTGCGTTTTCCGATTTTTCAAGTTTCTCACGACGCGTGCATTTGAAAATTACCGTGGAGAATATAATGGAGAACTTTTATGATACGAAACGTTCGTTTAAGAAAGTATCGGGTTTTTCTTTATCACGATCGAGTCGAATCAAGGAGAATGGTCCAACGATAAATTAAAAGGAATGGTGATTTGTAATTTTTCTCGGAGGAAAAATAATAATGAGGAGATAAATTTATATGTATATGTTCATAAGTGAAGTTAAATTGATCAACGTGGCTGGTCAAATATGAGCGGTATCAAACTGTTCAAAATATATCGGGATAATAAAGCAACTATATACAGCCTCGACAATTCAAATTGTGTATAACATTAATCGTGTTGTTATTACCGATACTAGAAATTGAAATTGAAATGATGTTTGACAAAGGCTCGATTCGCTTTCAATTTTGCGACGTATACGTTTGATTCTAATAAATGCTACATCATACAATTAGATCTGTTTAAAATTTAACGAATTATATTACATTATCGTAGCATTATCATCTATCATTATTTTGATGTACAAGAAATTGATATTCAAATTCGCTTGACAGTTTGATAAAACGCTTCCCAATCCTGTAATCCTGTTGTAACGTAATTGATAATTAGTAATCATAATAATTATTTGCATTTATACGGGATCAGAATGATATCTCTACACTAGATGCAATTTAAGTTTAAAATCAAACATTGATTCCTTCAATCCTTCGCGAGAAATAAAATAAATCGAAATTATGATTTCGAACTAATAACTTAGACTTAATTACAACGTGGAGTAAAGTCAACACGTTGCTGACATGTACTGTTTACATGACATATACGTGTATTTAGGCAAACTAAACTCGCACATTCGCAGGCCAACATGTCTTACATCGCCTAAATAAGCTAATTACACGTATTACACGTCAGCTCGTTCTCCTCGATCTATCATAAAGAAACAATATATATATATATCTCGAATTGTATTTGCAATTAATTTAACGTCAGAATTTACGTTGGAATCTGTTGTTTAAACAAATTTTAAATAATGTTTTTTATACAGAAGTTTCGATGGAGGAGATATCGGGAATATTTTTCAAAATATCTTTGAAAAATCGTAGAATCTGTCTATTACGAGAAGATTGTAAGAAAAAACAAATTAGGGGACAGTCACAAGTTTTTCAATTTATTTTATTTATACAAACTTGTCAAGAGCTTCATCATTTCTGTTTCCTATTAAAAGAAATATCGATCGATCTTCTCCTTGATTTATAAAAATTTACACGATGAGCATTGTTTTGAAGAAACATTGACGATTCTTCGAGACGTGTTATCAATAGTGAAAAATCATATAATTAAAGAAAGAAAATTATTTTCACTCGTCATATCCAAAGTATTTGTCCACAAGTAAAGTTCAGTATAACGAAAAAGCGAAAGAGCGGTTTAAAAAAGAATTTATAGAGTTTTGATAGGACCCCTTGAATGAGATGTCATCTGGACGAGTAACAGAATCACAGTATTGCGGTTAAAAATATCCAAACGATACGTTTATTTTCACGAGATGGAAAAATTATTAGAAATATAATTGGATTTTTAAATGAATTTTAATATTTTTGTGATATAAAAAAAAATGGAGATATCGATACGGAATATTAATAAAAATTTTGTTATAATTAATTAATATTAGTCAATCGATAATATCAATTAAATTTAATAACACCTGATATCGACAGATTAATTATAAAATGCACGTGTTGTATTGTAATATCATATATTTTAATAAGTTAAATTTAAATTAAGGAACTGTTGACCTATAAAGACCAATGTATCTGGGCCAATGAATTTATAACGATTAATAAAATACACGTACACGCTATTCCATTAAAAGAAAAAAAGAAAAAGAGTAGATCATACTCTCAAAAACACTCTTCACCTCCAAAGATTTAAATTTCTTTAAATCCTAATAATCGACACTCTACACCCCTCATTTAATCCCTCGAATAATCAACTCTCCACACTTGAAAAAAAAAAAAATCCATTTCGATCACTGTTTTTATCCAAAGCTTAGAGCACAACTATCAAACAAGGTGGATACGATATAAATAAAATCGAGATACAATCAACGAACAAAATAATAAGCAAATAAAACTCGCGAGTGTGTATGTGATTTGAAGCAAGTCACGTTGCCTGAATGAGCGCAAAATCGAGGGATTTTTGTTTGGAAGTTAAACGGAAAAGAGGCGGACGACGCACGGAGGAAATATCGCGATGGCAAAACGCGATGGGCGCGGCTTGCGAACAGATATTTTCCTTCGCGTATCGATCTGTAAGCGGAGCGTGCAGTCAAAAACGAAACGCAGAAAGGAGTGGGGAAAGCGTGGCCCGTTAGTTAAACCGCGATAAACTGCGGCTGGAATTTTTGAGAAGAGTGGAGTGGAGCTCCCTTTTCGGGCGAGAAAGGGTTGACGTCGAGGGCTGGAAATTAGCAGTCGAGGATATTTGGGGTGCGAGGAGTCGTGCAGATAAATGGAGGTTGTCGCTTTGTGTTTGGGGATATAAATAAACGAGTGGCCGATTAAGAAAATTCCATTTAACTTTCTAAATGTATGATAAAAAGAATTTTTGTATTATTAGAAAAAAGGTGTAGAGATGTTTTAAATTTTGTATAGTTTAATTTTCCGAATGTAAATCTTTGCATTCTTTTCTTTTCAAGTATACAATTTTCTCCCTAATAGAAAAAGAGATAAATAAATTTGGAGTTTTCAAGGGACGTGCTATTTTTTGGATTAGCTGGGTCAATATGTAATTCGTAATTAAAAATTTAACGCGTTCATTGGGATTTCACGCGAATTCGGATTGACACGTACTTATTTTCAACATGCAGCTATATGCGCGATATCGAATGCGAGGAACAAATTAAATATTAAACGTAACAGCCTGTATAATAATTCACGCCAACGAATACAATTTTGCATTATTATATCGCGTCAAATTTTATTAAACTTATTATATCGTAATATACTTATTCAAATTAAAAAAAAAAAAAGGAATATAAAGAATTAATATTTCCAATCTTTTCCCTTCGTTTTTTCATTCTCACTTTTTCTCAGAAAATCTCAATGGATTAGAGAGCTGATTCAGAAAACTCCATCTACTCTAAAATATATATTATTATAGAAAAGATTCTTCGAAAATTTGTGGAATAATTAATAAAGATCGCACGATTAATTTTAAACACTGAGAACAATCGTCGATAGTCAGCTTTGAAAAGTTTGCAGGCGTGACAAGAGGAGAGAGTGGCTTCGAGTCGTTAGCGTGCATCCAACTTTGATGGTCGATGTAAAAGAGCTCTGGCAGTCGATAGACATGCAAAATACGAAGGAGAGGGAGAAAAAGAGAGAGAAAGAGATCGACTTTATTTTTTACCTGGCATACTCGAGAAAAGTTCGAGAGAAAGAGGCGGAGGCCGTTCGCTGGTTGCTTTGAAAAACGTTGCTGCCTGGTTGAGATTTCTAAAATCGTCGTTTCCGTCCAATTTACCCTTTTTAATTTACCCCTGAAAATAGCGTTCTTTGCTTATTTTGCATCACTTTGAAGTTTCGAATTATCACGTGAAATTTGCGCGCAAAGAAGGGAAAGTACAGTTCATTTGGAAATCATTTCAGTCCCTCGATGCTCTTCTCTGCTTTCCCTTCAAATATAATTTTCACTTTTCGTTTTCAGATCAGAAATTAGAATTTTCTAATTATAAGTCATATCACCGATAATTTCCACCAATTCGTGTATTATTTTTAACGAAAGAAATGTAAACTCTTCTCATTTTCATCCATTTTCAAAAGATATAATAACGATTCAAAAAGGAATAACATCCCAATCTTTAAAATTCTATATTTAATGCTCATACGTGAAAACGTATACGTTTAAATTTCTCTGCCAAATTTTTCTAACCATTCTTCTTTTTCACTTCTGTTCCAGGTAAGTGGACCGAAGGGGATAAAGCGAAAGGTCGTTTTATCGACTTGTTTCACTTGGAACGGTGACAAAATTTGCATTTCGGCCGAGATAGCCGCGATTAATTGGGTTAATAAGGAAACCGGCCAAAAGCTGATCGATATTCACTTTGAACGGGGCGCATTATCGGGCCCGATCTATCAATATTTCATTTTTGCCGGGGTGAATTTCGAACTTGTGTCGACGCAGGGAGGAAGAGGGTTGATTCCACCGAATAATTGAACAGGGTAAACCGGAGTCAAATTTAACGCTTCCGTCCTGCTCGTGAGCCATGGTTGACGAGTGGATTACGTACGCCGAGGAAATTGCTTGTCAATATTCCACGGAACGCGTGAAGGGCTCGTGAGAAATGGTACTTTTCCAATATGGTGTATTGCGGTAAGGCTGGAAATTCGTGTATATATATATAAAATATTTAATACGATGTCGGATGTATCATCTTATTTTCTTTTGGCTTCTTTTATGGATATTGTAATTTTCTGAAAAATTAAATTTTTAATTTTTTCATCGAGGATATACGATTCTTGGATGCTTAAACAGCTTGGATCTTTTTAAATATTTTGCTGTCGTTGTTCTCCTTTTTAATTAACAATCTCGTTTCATATTTGGAGCTCATTTTATTTTTTATTGATTGAATTGAAATACATATTAGGTTAGAAAGAAAACAATAATAATTGAATAATATGGAGAAAAAAAGGATTTCTCATCAGCATAATCGCGAATGGAAAAATGGGAGAAGAGGTAAGCAGTTGTTCGAAGTGATAACATGGAGCTTCGAGTGCGAAGATATTGTTCCTGGACCGTATATTTGAGAGAAAAGTGGTGGAAAATCCAAATGGTGATAGAAAACAGATCGCAAGAAACCGCGAATAGCTTTCTAAGAAGAACGAAAAGAATGGGACGAAAAAAAAGAGAGGGAGAAAGAAAGAAATGAAAAAAGTGGAGAGAGAGAGAGAGAGAGAGAGAGAAAAAAGAAAGGAATGAGACGGAGTGAACAGAACTCTTAAAAATCTCAGTCGCTTGAAAAACAGTCTTGGAAGTTGGTACAAGTGATCTTTTACCGCGGATGTACAACTGAAGTAACTTTTAAAAAAGTTATCGAAGCTTTAAGTACAATCGAGTGCGTGAAATATAGGCAGTGGAAGAGGTTGCTGAAAGTTGCGATAGAATGCAGGGGAAAAAAATAAATAAATAAATAAATTCCATCTTTCAGTCACATTCAGATTTATTACTTAGAAACACGAGATGAAATTGTATTTTCTTATTAGAAATTAAATTTTATTTATCTATTTATTTTCAATCAATACTTAACGAATATTCCTATTCAATAAATATATAATCCAAGGGTAATTCTACAAATTGAATATTATATTATATAATTCTTCGTAAAAAGAGGAAGGAAAAGAATTCCAAGAATTAATTTCCATCTAAATTAAATTTTTCTCTAAATAAAAAAAAAAAAGAAAGAAAAAATGTATCTTCTCGAGATCTCGAAACAGTTTTTTCCCCTCCCAAATTGAATTACACCTTGATCACGCGTTTAATCGCGTCAAAATTTCATTAAAAGGTGTGTCCAGCGTTCTGAAACGTTATTAAAGCTCAAACTTGTGAATCTATTAACCGGCTCGATATATACACACGTCTGTACGTATACACAGATTCCCGAGGGATAGGTTCGACGGCTCGCTATTTGACGATCAGCAGCACGGTGTTATTAAAGGAGAAATGAAAGCGTGGCTTGCCCCAAGGCAATGGAAAGATTAATCTTTTTAACAGATGCGTTGGACACGTGAACCGCACGCCGAATCGTGGTTTATCGATAATGTACCGAACGTTTTTCCTTTGGCCAATGATGCGTTTATAAATTTTCTTTTCCTTTTTCCTCTTCTTAATGTGGAAAAAAATGTTTCTTCTTAGTTCCTCTCTAGGTGATTTAGTGTTTTACCAGATTGAAAAAGATGATCGAAGTTTAAACATTGTCGAGAATTAGAAAAGGATTAAAAAAGAAATTTATAATTGAAATGATAGATGCAAGATGTTCACCCAACAAGAGAATGTATAATAATTTCATTCAACTACTTTCGAATTTTATTATTATACAATCTGCCCTATCTCGAATTTCACGATTCCATTAAAAGGGCAACTTCATCGTACGATATTTCTTTTTATATCTTTTTATCGTGAATAATTTTACAAACCTCTTTGTTCCGCCGCTACACGGCGCAAACACTAAATTATCGAAAACGTTAATTATCATAATTGCAAAATTATTCGAGGCTCTGCCTTTTGAAGAGAGGAGGTGGCATTTCGCCAACGTTGCAGCTAGTGGCCTAGGTTTAGGCTGACATTAGCGCGTAGCGCTAACCGCAGAACGTTTGACGAAGACACAGGAAACATTACGAGTCAAAATCGAGTTCTGGCAGAGAACGTTTGACAAAGGTGAACGGAGATCCGTTTCCAGGTCGGAATCGAGTTATCGGAGGCGTTCAGCCCAGTTTGCGTCGAAATCGGGTTGCCAAAGCTACAATTCCTTTCATGCGCCATTTTTTAACCACGCGATACTTTCGTTCCATCGTTCGTTGACCCCTTTGAGACCTCGCTCGTCCGTTCATTTTATGGAAAATTATTTCCCTCCTGTTTTTATTTTCGAACAGTAATTCGTATTCTTCTTTTTTTTTTCATCGAAATGTTTTTAATCTCTTATTTTATTTTTTTTTTATCAAAAAGATATCCGAAAAATGGAAAATCAAATAGAGAAATGTAGTTTTATATATATATAAAAGATAATTCGCGGGCGGCCAGAAATTTAATACGAATGTCCGAAACAATCGCGAAACAAAATATCCTTTCAACTTTTAATTTTCTGTCTAATAGACAAAATTTTTTAAATCTTAATCGAGGAAATTATTAAAAGAAAGAAAGAAATAAATATTGTAGTACTCCATCTGAATAATAATGAAAACTTAATAACTCGAAGAGTATCAAATTAGTTACAATAATGGATATAAGAAAAATTGGAATTCTTTTATTTTTAAAAGTAGATTGATCATCTGACTCGATATTTCTCATTGATCAAAACATCTTGAAGAAATATAAATGTCAGGTGATCGATAAAAAGTAATTAAAAATTAAAAACAAATCTAATATTACATCGACGAGGGTGAAAAAAATATTTCAATTCGAAGGATTCAAGATCAGTGCAAACGCGAGCCGGGTTATAATCACCAGTGATGGTTATGGTGGTACATGAAAAGGGTGGAAATAAAGTTAGAGAACAGACATTTAAATTTCGCAGCTCAACTTTCATTTACGCGTGAAACTACCCTCCGATTCGCTTTATCTTTTTTTTTTTTTATTTCTTTGTTGAAGGATTCGCATTCCTCTTTCACTGTATTTTTTTTTACTTCTCGCGAAATTCTTGATCTTTCTCTTTCTCGCCAATCTTGATTAATTTTTCTTCAAAAATCTTTAAACGATTCCTACAATTTAAATATTTTATGCGAAATATTTCCAAATTGATAAATATGTTTCGCACAAGCGTGTCAGATCTTATGACTGGAACTAAATCGGAATCTTTTCTTTGTTATGATATATATTTTTATATATTTTTGTGCGAATTACGTATTGAGAGAAATTTGTTTTTAAAACTGATTTTATATTTTCACATGGCGCATTTTATCTCAGGGGAAAAGTTGACAAGTCTTCACTGCTCGAAAAATGAAGTTGAAGAAATATTTGTGTCTCAAGTGGACATCAAAAAATTGTTTTCTTCCATTGTCCCTCTTTGATCATTTATTTTCTTTCTTCGAGAAAATATTTTCTTATTTGGAAAAAAAATTTGTATATTTCTTAAAATTTCTTATATTTCTATATTCTTTACTAAATAAAAAATGATACAAGGAATTGGATAAATCCTATGGGTAAATATATATATGTTGACTTGAAACGTACACTTTCGAAAGAAGTTTACACATCAAGAAATTGAAACAAACTATTTTGTCTTGTTTAAGGAGCAATCTCTACTCTGCCTCGCAGTTTGCCGCCATTTTGATACGAAGAAACACTCGTAACGTGAAAAGAGACAAAACTGAGATCGTGTATACGTGTGTACGTGTTTTCTCTTCCATTTTCCAGCAGACCATAATCCAATAAGAATAATAATCTTGATTATTGAACTTTTATGTTACCATATTGAAATTTTGAATTTTTCAATTTTCGAGCTAACCAAATTCTAGAATATTTAAATCGTCAATTTTTAAAATACTCAAATAACAATCCATCCAAATTCCAAATCACTGACCCATCTACTAATTCTTCAACCAACAACAGACTTCCAAACTTCCCAAACTTGAAACCATCCAATCCCTCTCCAATCTCTTCAAACTCCACAGTAACAAAATCCCATTTAACCACTCAAACTGTCATCCAACGAACGAACTGTTGGAGGAAATCCATTCATTTTCTATCCATCCCTCTATCTCCCGGAACATCCGCTCTTCGAACCATTCGAGTATATATATATATATATATACGTATCATCCGGTGTTTCTTTTCAATCTCTCAATTCTTTTACTTTCCAAGCAACAAGAATATTTCTCTTTCGTTTAATTCGAACGTTTCACAAGCACAATACCAGCGATCAAGTTTCATTTCCCATCGCGCGGAAAACTCTTCGTCCAACCCTCCACCGATCGACTTCCTCCTCCACTTCCTTCCCTTCATTTTCCTTCCATCATCTTCCTTTTTCCTTTTCTCCCCTTCCCATTCTCTTCTTCCTTCCATTATACAACTTATTTCTTACTTAACGAAGCCGAGTCGATTTTTTTCTTCTTTTTCTTTTTTCTTTTTTTTTTTTTTTTCACGAGCGAACCGACCTTAATACAAATTTTATTACGAGAAAAGTTCGTTCGACACGCGCAACTTCGAATAATCGTATCGTAAATAAACTTATTTGCAGGCGGATTCCTTTATTCCCGGCTTTATTTTATTTTATTTTATTTTATTTATTCTTCTTTTTTATCTCGTCGTGCATGCATCTTCCTGTGTTGTTCACCCAGACTCTGGTAAATAACTACATTTATCGCCAGTAAAAAACAGATATTATCCTGTCCATGGATTTTACTAGCGAGAAGTTAAGGCATCCTTGGTTAAATCTCTTATATTTCCAAATTCATTCTTATGAGATTTTATGGAATGGCAGGTATGGAGAATTTATTGTATACGTGTTTGAAAGAAATTGGATACGCGGATATTGATGATATTATTCGTATAAATTTAATTCTATAAACAAAGTAATGGCTTTTGAAAATTGTTTCGAAGTAGAAGTAAAATTTCGATTCGATCTGAAACGAGTTGGCGTAATTCTAATCGTTGGAAAATTTATACTTATCATTCGTCTCTCTTCTATCATGAGTTGAGGGTTTAAGTAATGTTTATTCTTATTTTCTTTCTTTAAATAATTTCTCTGTTCAAACGAATTGATTTATTCTTTAAACGAATTAGATGAAATTAAATTATTATTTTGTTCGATCGATATCATTGAAAATTAATATCGATTGAAGAGATCAAAATCTACGATAATTTCCTTAATTCATTGGTCGCGATCTCTCGGGTAATGCTTGGAAAATAATGTAAGTCGAGAGTTGTGTATATGTAACTTGGCAAGTTAGATCCGGATTAAGCAAGTGGAATCATGTTTTAATTAGACAAAGTAATGTTTTGCGAGTTTGGGTAGATTTTTTAAGAGTCTGATTTTAATTAAAACAAAAGTGCGTACGTACATACCGTGACTCGTTGGATTGCGCCAGATGTTTACTGTAAACAATTTGAATCATAATGAGTGGAATTTTCTAGCATCGTAAATATTAATACTTTGCATTACATTAATATTAAAATTTTTCACCAAAATTACATATCCATCTTTAATATCTCGACAATAAAACAATATAATATAAATAATTGAACAACTGAACAACGAATAATTGCCGCAAATGCATATTGTTTTTTTTTTTCTTCAAAAAATAAATATATAAATACGATGCATAATACGAGATTCGTATTTATTTAAAGGATATTATAAATTTTATAATATTATAAATACATTATTTAGAAAATACACAATTTTTCCCTTAAAATTACATCCAATTCATTAAAAAAAAAAAGAAAAACAAAAATGCTCATCGGATATTTCCACTCCAAATCCATCGTTCATTTCAGCAAAAAATCAAAACATCCCTTTCTAAAACAAATTCCAAACGAAATTCACCCTCCAATCTCACCACTCCATAACTATACTATATAAATCGAAAATCAATTTTCGCGAAACATCTCGCGAGAATAATAGCTTGTCATGTAGCCCTGCTCTCGTCTCGAACGAGAGAGGGAAAGAGAGGGGAGAGAGAAAGTGGTTTTCTCTCGCGATACGATTATCGCCGTGGATCGCGAGGGGTTGGTTGCTCGAGGATTCCACGGGATCATGGCCGCTTTTGAGAAAAGTAGAGTCGCGGAATAACAAAGGAATCTCTCTCTCTCGAAAAATAGGAAGGAAAGAAGTGGAACAGAGGGTGAAAATGAGAAAGGGAAAGGTTCGAATCCAATATCGGGGTTGGTTCGAATTTGCCCCTCTTGCTTCTCTTTTTTCGCGCTCTGCTTGATCCACTTTAGAGGATTCTTCGCTTCTTATTTATTTACGAGGAATCGCGGGAAATCGTCGGATCGATCCGCCAATCTGT
The DNA here is from genome assembly GCF_029169275.1 of Apis cerana. NCBI lineage: Eukaryota > Metazoa > Arthropoda > Insecta > Hymenoptera > Apidae > Apis > Apis cerana. The sequence continues at coordinate 9,299,203 of NC_083862.1, read as the reverse complement.
CGCCCAGGAATTATTTGCCCTCTTTGTCTCCATCTTTCTTTATTCCATCGAATCGATCCCCTTACAGCGAAATTTAATACTTGGATAAGGAGAGGAGTGTGTGTGTGTGTGTGTGTGTGCGTTTCGTCTCTCTCTCTCTCTTTCTCTCTGTGAACGTTTCACCGGGAAAAACGAGCGGAATTTCGTTTAAGAAATAAAGGAAATACCGAAGATAGAAAGGCAAATACCGGTAGGGGGTATTATGCGCCACGATATTTTCTCTCGTTCTTTTGGCTCCCCGTTTTGCCAAAGAACGAGCCATTTGTCGTCGATATTAAAGGGAAGATATCTGTTTGCGAATCGTTGGCTAACGTTTATTAGCGGTATTATGCCTTGAAGGGGGATGGGGGAGGGAGGGAGAAGGGCCAGATGGTATTCGTTTCAGTTTTCCTGCCCCGGGTAATAAGCTGGGCCCTGGAACGTTTTCTATATCAAGATCGTAATACGTGTTGCATCATGATTTTAATCGTGAAAATTTGTTGAGAAAGTTAGTTTTTTTATTTATCGAAATTATCGAAGATCCACGAAAATAACGAGATTGAACAAGAGATATACATTTATCATTCTCGATCAATATTAATTAATTGGTATTATTTTTACAAGTTGTTATTACACTTTCGAGACAGCAAATTCAACGAGGCTTATTTTTAGCCCCCTCTTTGGCTCCTTTCTGACGATTTATAGCAACTCGAAGGCGAGAAATCGATTTGTAACGCCGATTAAACACGCGGAGCTTAATGATCCAAAATGCTAATGATTGCCGGTTCCGCGCGTAAGATCGATATTGCAAGGTGCTCCCTTCTCCCCAGAAATGACGACCAACTTTCGCCTGGTAAACTACGTTATGACCGCGTAATCTGTGACCGAGTCGAGGAAATAAGTTTGTTTTGACGAGCGTCCGCCTTAACTTTCCTCCTCAAAGAAAGATGTTACGGCTTTCGGAGCCGTATCATGATTTCGAGCGATTTTCTTTTGGAAATAAAAAAGAAGAGAGAAAAAAAGAAGTGAATTGCTTGACGTTGTACGCGAATGTAAAATTGGATTTGAAGTTTTCGACATCGAGAAGGATCACAAATTTTATTATTTAGAGAATGGAATTCGGTATTTTTGTCAGTTTTTATTAAACGCATTAGATTACAATGAGTGTCTAATTTTATTTCCTGATTTTCGGCAAGAGTTTGATGGAAAGCAGTGAATTTAATATTTCGATCATCTTAAGAAAACTAGAGGAAAGATCTTCCTTCTAAATTTATCATAATAAGAAACGGAATCGGGTAATTTAACGCCCTGCAAAAACGCGTGCAAACGCGAGCAGACACGGTCCAAAGTGGCACGCTGATTCAAGGTTAATTTGCACGACGTGTTCCATCGACCTGTCCTATTTGACATAGGGATTAAGCTCTAATTAATATAGGAGGGAGCGTGGCGTGACGCGTTCATCAGGATCAGTGAAACAGCAACGAAATAATTTTCGTCGCGAAACGAGCGAGAAGTTTCGCGGTTCATTTCGCCGCAAAGAAACGGATCTCTCACTTTCTCCCTTTGGATCCGTTTTATTTTTCCTTTTCCCCTTCCCTCCTTTCCCTCTCTTTCCTTATCTCGAAGTCTGCTTGCACAAAGGAGGCGTTTAATTTTTTCTAACAGGGAGAAACGTTTAGACGTTTTAGACGAGAAGGTTAATTAGAGGAATAATTATTAAAACGTTTTGTGCGTGAAATGCTTTCTAGAAAAAAAAAAGAAAAGAAAAGAAAATAAATGGAAGAAGGAGAAGAAGAAAAAGATGTGGTGAGAAGCAAATATTGATACAAGTTGAAAAGTTCGTTAATTAATTCTTAATTTCGTTTAATATGCGAGACTGGTACGATTTATTTGATAATATTCGGTGTACAAAGATTATACCTCTCTTCTTCTCGCGTTAGTATAGTTGGTGGATATGCTAATTTAATTTTCGTACGAGCTTGGCTGAATGGTTTCGGTGTCCGATGTTGATAATAAATTGGATAGCGAGAGAAAATTAAGTTAAAAATAGTTTAATAACAATAATTATTGGGATATTTATACAGAAATACGAATAATTTTAACAATCTTAATAATTTTTACCAAACAAAAAAGCGAACAATTTCTTCCATCGATCTTCCAAAATTCAAATACCCCAAATTCCAATTTTCAAAAACTTACAAGCTGGCAGCAACTTTACCGAGAGAACCTCGACCAGAAATTCGATTTCATCCAATTCAAAAACCACCAATCTACATTTCGACAAAGCCAAGCCGCAAACACTCCAAAACCGATCCACGCCAAGAGCCACCAAGTCGAATTTCGCTCGAGGAACAAGACTAACTCTCCCTCTAAAAGCTCGAGCTCACCCCGTTATCACGAGCAGAAAGTCCACTCGTTAAAAAAAAAAACAAAGAAAGAAAGGGTAACGCAAAACTGGATAGCACCGTCTAAATACCTTCTCTTCCTCATCCCCTTTCGCTGTCATTTTCCACATTTTGCATAGACATCAGCGAAAAATCTGCATCTCCCCAGTTACAACTTCCACCCTGCATGACATCGCATGTTCCCACCCCAACCCTCCATTTTTTCCGTCCGTTTTAATCCTCCCCCTTTTCGCACAAGGATTCCATCCACCTTCCACTCTCTATACACGTATTTGTGTTTTCTACGTTCGTTCGTTTATATTTAGTTTCGTAATGTTATTAGCCAAAGCGAGTCCGTCTTTCGTCCATTCTTCGTCGAGTAATTCGTATTTATACGAACTCAGCTCGATTAAAGGATCGACTCAAATATGTAAAAAATGGGGTAAGAAATAGAATTAGCGGCTCGAATGTTATGTTCTAAATATTTTCGAGTAATATTTCTCTAGCGTGATGTAATGTGATTCTTATTACGATGTATGACGTATTTGTATTCGTTAAATGATCTGCGCCTTTGATTATGCACATATCCAAGCGTCTCTTTAAAGTTATCACAGCGTGATTAATGCGTAGACGGTGTTGCGAAATTTCACTTTGGGCGAATCTTGTTTATCGCGATTTTTCGACCATTTCTCTCTCCTTCTCGAGGAGAGTTTCGGCTAGTAACGAACTTTGAGTGGCTCGAGTGCTTTCGGCTACAAGTTGTTTGATTCCTGTTGCTGTTGTTGCCCAACCGGAAGAATCGTTTCCGGCTCGAGATGCGTTCGACTACGATGGTCTTCTCTTCCATGTTTCCATGTTTCGGTCCTTAATGGGATACAAAGGATATCGAGTTGTGATCAAACATAATGCAACAATAAAAACAATTACGATGATAATTGTTGAAAAATTGATGGAATTTCCGCGTGTAAAATTCTGTACTCGAAACTTCTTCCTCTATGACAAAGTTGGTGTACAAATATACCGCAAAATATAGAAGAGATTATCAATGATCGTCGAGAATTTTTCAATCGGCAAATGTTTCACACGTTCGAGAGAAAAGCGGGCCGAAAAAAAAATTCTTTCTGTCAAAAGCACGCAGCAGATTTAAAAAAAAATTCAATACCGAATCCACGAATCCACCCGTGCAATCGACCCATTGCAAAGAGGCCAACGAGAGCAATGAAAATAAAAAAAGAAGAAAAAAGAAAAATTCAGTCGAAAACCGTATATACCGTGGCGTTAACCAAATCGAGGTGTAATATTTCTCGAGGGTTGTTACGATGAAAGGAAGTACGATGTAACTTTTTCCTGTGGTGAATCGATGAAAGTGTTTAAACGGGATTTCCAACAGGGGGAACCTTCTCCTTCCTCGATCCAGTCCAGAAATTATCGTGAAAATTACGTGTCCTTAGCCTTGAATTCTAAAGAGAATTTCTCTTCGTCTATTCTCCCTCTCCTTTCTCGCGGATAAAAAAATTAATCGTTCCCTCTTTCCCTTCAAAAGGTTGGTACGTATTCGAAAGGATTAAGTGGGTCGAGGAGCTGGTTTTTCTCTCTCTCTCTCTCGATCGAGTTTAATGGCTGATAATGGGATGAGGGCTTAGCCTCTCAAGGTCCAAGTTTAATCAAGGTTCCCTCGTTTTTAACGGTCCTTTGGCTCCGCTCGTTGTTTAAACGGGTATAAATTAAGGGAAATTGTACATATCGAAATAGAAAAAAATTAATTATTCAACTTGTCCATCTTCTTTCACTGATCTCTCACGTACGACGGGAGAAGAAGTATATACTTTCATCGATGCTGGAGAAACGGAGGTTTATAAATTGTTTCTTCTCATTCTATTTTATAAATTATATAAATTATATCCACGAAATAATTTCGTTATTAAATACTTGCACACGTATCGATAACGATTTCGACAGATCCATCAAGTACGCTTTCAACCTTCTTCTCATTTATTCGTAGCTGGAAAAAGCATGGAATATCCTTGCTTCGACTCGATCGAGGCAAGAAGCGAGGTAAATTTTCGATAAATTTTAAACAAAGCTCTTAGCCAGATAATTTGTTCTACAAATTAGCGAAAGCATCGTGTTCCCAGGATTAATGAATATTTCCTCTGGCGGAAAGTTAACGACCTTCGATTAACCCTTTTATCCATCAACAACATCCTCTTCAGCTCGTTACACGCCCAGAAAAATTTCACCCCCTTTTCGCCTTTCGTGGTTGTTGCCTCGACCCTGTACACGCTCTTTGAAGGTCAGTTGAATGAAAAAAAAAAGAAAAAAAGAAAAAGGGATAGGAGAGAAAGAATATCTAGATGGATAGGAGAAAGGTTATCACGCGTAATGATACGTCCAGACGTGGTCCATCGATTTTTTCTCCCCCTCATCGGTGTTTGACCCGCGGACTCCCATCTCTTTAACGAACTGCTCCTGAATTATTAGTATCGTTCGTTGCACGAGGCGGTTTTTAAAAAAGTTTTATCAACGAATGGAGGCCAGGGTTTCAAGGTTTTTGTATAATTTACGGGTTGTTGTTTTCGAACCTTTGTTTCGCCCGTGCTTTCAACGTCGGCCACCATCACCACCACTTACCGGATTACAAGATTAATTAAGTACCTCTTCCCTCTTTAACTCTCGTTTGTTCAATTTTACTTGTCCATTTTACATCCCTTTTCCTTCTTTCTCTTTTGCCGGTCGATTTGGGTAATTACGGATGTTTAAAATCGTAAAAATTGTAAATAATAATATGTTCGAAGGATAATTCCATTCTTCCTCTGTTCTTCTCTGTTCTTTTCTTTCTTCAAGTTTAAGCGAGCTTGCTCGAATAGGATAAAATATTTATTCATAAATCGAGTAGAAAATTCTGTAAACTGGCGTAACAATTCCCCATCATCCAACTAGCGCAACAACCCACTAAAAAGGGAGGCGTGAACGGGGAGAGGAATTGGACGCGTTAAATCGTTAATTCGTAAAAAGCAGTTCGCCACCCGTACGATGATATTATCACCGCGGTGAAATTTATCAGTCTTTAATTATCTGGCCGAATCGTGCCGGTGTGCACAAGCGTTTCTCCGGGTCAAATCGCGTTCAATTACAATAAATACGCGTTAGCGGGCCGGCTACAATCGACACCCAATCGATTCCTGGCCCTTAAACGCGGGGAGGATTAGAGGATCGGGCCAAGTGAACTTGTACCGTTTCAGATTAATAGTTATATACGCGGGTGGATTAATAGTTGTTGGAAATTGCTTAATAAATGAGCGGCGAAATGAAATTTTTTTAATCGAATCGAGATTTCTTCCTCGAGATGTAACGGGTAAGTTTGGCGGTAAATTTAAATCTTCTGAAATCCTTCTCAACATTCGAGTTATTTAAAAGTTGGGATTGAATGTTAAAAAATTTTATTCAAGAAGAAAAAAGAAGCCCCAATTTCTAACACGTATCAATAATGAACGACAACAGCATGGAAATATCATTCCAAATGAACGACGTTTTTCCCATTATTCCTCAGGTGTATATTGGAAATTGGAAAGGAGTAAGAGAGAGAGAGAGAATATATCGGGAAAGGGAGAGAAGGAAAAAAACAGGGAGTATTAATTAATTTTCATTCTCGTGTCGCGGATAATACGAACGAAGCATCGAACGAGAAATGCAAGTAGCTCGAGGCTCGACGATCGCTAGAAATTCGCCAGTGGAATAATTTTAATGAATCTTCCGGTGCCTTATTGCTTCGAGCATTTCGTTCCTTCTCTTTCTCTCCCCACGTCTCCTTTTATCGTCGTTGTTATTCTATCAATAATCAACGCCGCGTAATTAACTTAATAGCGTGTTTTAATTCGAATCGCAGATGTGGATATTGCTTTCGAATCCTCCTCAACTTCCGCTTTTCAATGGAAAGCTTTCCGCGATGCAGACGTTGATTCAGACGTTTTTGCGTTACAGACAGGTTGCATTGTTCTATTGTATTTATATCATCAAGTCGTTTCATCTCTTTCGATTCCTTTTTTTGAAACTGAAAATTTTTTTTATATCCCTCTTGTCTTGCTGTTTTCTTTTCTCTTTTTTTAGGGTGGAATGTGAGTAAGGTAATCACGAGGTATTTTTATTTAATTAAGGTAATTTAATAACCACGATCCGCAATTATAACGCAATTATTAATCATTATCAAGGAATGTCAATCCTTGTCGAAAGTAATTAATAAAGTTATATTCCAGATGATTTTATATTTCTTGCTCCAACTTCTTAAATAAATACGAAATATAGAGAAATTAAAAAGAAAAGAAAAGGAAGTTGAAAAAAAATCCCCCGATTTCAATATAATTCAATACTCCTTCCTTTCTTCGCCACTTTGCAAATTATTTCAACGTTTTCATCCAAGGAACTCGAGTGAAATTAACACAACCACTTCTAGCTTCTATTTCCCATTCGTGAACCAGAATCACGGTCAAACAAAGTGGTTGATGATCAATATAGCTCGACGCGACCGCGGATGACTTAAATAGACGACAATATTTGTGTTGGTTGGCGCAGTTGGATCCCTAATGAAGCTTAGTCTCGATGAAAAGCGAGTCGAAATACCCTCTCTCTCTCTCTCTGCTCGAGAGGAAGGGAGAGGCGAAATAAGGAAGGGGTTGAGTCGCATCCGGAAGACCGGTAAGAAACGAAGGCGTGAAAGCCTCGAAAATCTTGGAGCTCCCTTCGTTACGCTCGCTGAATCCATCTCGAGGAGATAAATGAAAAAGAAGGCGCGAAAAAGAAGAGGAAAAGAAGAAGGGTGACCGAACGAGAGAACCTCTACAAACGTTGGTAATCACTCGTTTCGAATTATTTGGAAATTACGCGATCAATCGTTCGACTCGTGTGTTGTCCCCGCTTAATTAACTCGATAGTCAACACTGACGAACGAACCGATTTCACTTTGGAAATATTTTCAACCCTTCACTCGCGAAAATTTTGTCTTGGATTCGAGCGCATTTTGTGCACGAGAGGATAATTGACGAGCAACGTATTTGAATGGTTGCTCGAATTTATTTCATTAATTGTATCGAATTTTGAAATTAATTTTAAACGGATATTTGTAATTTTATTTTATAATTTTATAATTTTAACAATTGCACTTGTGTCTAATTTAACGAATCGATTCAATGCATTTACACATATTTTTATCGTCGAGTGCTATTGGAATTATATATATTAGATTTAAGACGGTGGATCATGATTTTTCTAAATACAAATTTTCATACTGCGAGACATTCGAGCATTCCCCTTCGATTTTTACATATTCATTGGGCTTTAATATCGAAGATAAAAGAAGAATAAACGAGTGGAACGTTAAAATCTTTGCATCTTTATTTTACGGATTATGAATTTTCCCGATATATTTTATACCTTATACGTTCATACCTTTGATACTTTTAATCCCGTGACGCACGATTAAATTAAAAGAGATTTCCGATGCAAATACGTACTATTTAATGTCTATATACACGGCGTTCGAAAAAGAATCGATTCACAATTAAAATATATAGTGTATATAGACCTTTGGCACGTATTAAGTAATAAAAATTGGTATAAGAGATACCGTTGTTTAACCCGAATTAAATTAAAAAATACAGTAGTTTTATTCGTTACGTTTCTTTGTATTTCATAAAATTCAGAATAAAAAATTCCACGTGGAGAAAAAAAATATAAAATATAAAATTTCTTTGTTTAAAACTTTTAGAAGAGAGATAACAAAATCCTCGAAATAAAGGAATGTTTAAAATAATTCATGTACAGATTATTTTTCTTCCCATCTCGATTTTATCTTTTGATATTCACCTATGGAATCGTTCGTTCCCGATTAACAAGCGCCACCGGAATAATTTCAATAATTCCAAACACGCTATGAAAGTTACCAATTTCCATTTTCGTTTCTTATGAATTATAATCATTGTCCCCGATCGAGTGGAATTGTTTCGCTTTTAATCTCTGTAATATCGCGTTCATCGATCGATGGAAGAGCTTATAGAGCGAAAAGTGAATAAAAATAGAAATACAAACTTGGGGGAGCTCTCCTAAGTTTATTCTAGAAACAGTACGATTTCATCGTTTATTGTCCTTTTCAATATCGCGATGTAATTTGGCTGGAAATGTTTTCTCGCGACATTATTGGATCGATATCGTGTTATTCTTTTACATTCTTTAATATTATTATTGTTACACTTCTAATAACGAGCAGTAACAGTGTTCGACACGTAGGATAATTTATCAAGACGTTATACGCAATAGCAGAAGTTTATTATTAAAAGATCGTTACGTGCGTTAATACTTTTTCAACACTGGAGAGTATTAATATAAATAATCGATAAATCTTTATTAAAAAAAGAATCTCATCACAGCTGACGAAATTCCTCCAAGCACGATCCTTCAAAAAATATCCATCACAAAAATAAATGCTCTAATCTCACCAACATCCTCCTTCTTCCAAACCCTTCTCCAACGAAAAATCAAGAATCGGGAGACATTTTAGACAGGGTTGATTCGGCGGGCGAATAAAACAGTCATAAATCGTGCTCGAGATCTTTGTCGAAAACTTGGAAAGGCCAACGATCGTATCCCTCCCTTAATTTATTCCACGGTAGTCGAACAAAAGGGGCGAGGGCGAGGCGTAGAAGGGTGAAGAAAACAACCGTGCCCCTCCGCCCTCTTACGATCGCCACGTTTCTACGATTCCTCCAGCGGACGAACACCCGATTCCACGTGAATTCCGTGTTTCTTCCATCGGTTTACGACTGGCTCTCGAGTTGCGCCCGCGATTTACGACCCCTCCACTCACTTGTCACTACGATCACCTACCCTCCCGGATCGTATTAACTTTTTAGCGGTTTCTTCCTCCTCTCTCTCTCTACCTCTATCCCTTGATTTATCATTCTTTTTTATCGTTCGTGTTAAGATTGTCCTTCCTTCCTTCCTTCGAGAATGTGTTTATTTAGGAGAGAGGGGTAAAAAGAGTGCGATTGATAGTCTAGTTTTGGAAAATTGTGGATATCAAATAGGTCTGTTTTCGTCATTTAATTTCAATTGGGTATTGAATGATAGTTTCAATCGTGTCCTTTAATTTACCGTCTTTAATTTAATTGATCTCGTTATGACGAAATCACTCGATTAGAGCGAAGGGAATTTTGAGGAGGAGGATCGAAATTCCTACAAATTCTTAATTATTTCCTCTTTTAATCGCATCCCTCTCGCGATGCTACCTTAGGTCACAATTTAAAGAAGTTTAAATTAACACTAAGCAGGTGCAACGTTCCCAAGCTCTCAATCCTTCTTAATTTCAAATTATCCTTCCTCTTTTGCATTTTCGAGGATGGATTCCTCGAGACGAGGAACGTTGGGGAAATTGTTAAAGGTTTGTGGCGTTGGAGGAATTTGATTTCCGGAACGGGGGAGGCTCCCACTCGTTCCTCGATCCCATTTCGACGGTGGCAGTGTCAGAGAGGGGTGGCGTTGCATTCTATTTCACTGAAATTAGAGAAGAGGTGGAGGGCGAACGATGATGTCGAACGTTTCGTTGAACGATCGAACGGTCGAAAATGAAACCATGACGGCAAGGTCTACGATTCGCCTTTCTTCGAGGGCCACTTTTTATTCGCAAGTAATCGAATTAAGCGGCTTCACGAGTGACTCAAGTGGTACTTTGTCGGTTAATCTTGTTCTGTTTGCTCTTTTTTTTAAGACAATGAATAACGTAACGCGATAGAAATTTAATGAAAAAAAATAAAATAATAATAATAATATATCTTTTTGGTCAAATAACTTATTCCATTGAATTATAAAATTTCCTTATAATAAATGTAATAAATAAATAAATTATGAGCAGAAATAAATAATTCAACGAATTATAAAGAGGAAAACAAATAATTCTATCACGTAAAATTCACAGGAATCTTTTCCACCGATGACGAAGAGTGAACGAAAATATCGCAATTTCATTTCTGTTAAGAGGTGCAAGGTAACTTTAAATTCAGTTTAAGAAGAAAAGAAGAAGAAGAAGAAGAAAAGAAATTCCAAAATCCCTTACAGATAAATAGCAGAATAATCCAATTTTTCAAAATTTCCAGCCAGAAGATGGAACATCTCGAAAATTGAAATTCCACGTAAATTTCGAACGTTCGAAAAATATTGTAAAAACCGTTGAAAAAGCAACGAGAGAGAGGGAGAGCAAGACAAAAGGAAGAATACAAAATCGTGGAAGGGTGATGGCGAAAGAGTGGGTGGTCTTTGTTTATTCGCGCGGTTTGCAGGATGTGTTTGTTTGTTAATCTTGTTCCTATACGTCGCTGTACGTTTCAAATTTCGCATTCCAGCCGAGACTGGAATCTATTTCGGGCAATCAACCTACATTTATCGACGTTTCCAGATTTGGACGACGTTCTTTGCGCGACGTTACTCGTTGTTGCGTGATTTTGACAAGAAAGTCGATTCGATAAATTGCCCTCATACGCGTGTATTTGGACGAAAATCAAATTGTTGAACCGATAAAAAGAAAAAAAAGGGAAGTTTAATAACACAAATAATAAAAATGTATCGCGAAGTACGATAATTCTTAATTTTGAATTAAAAACTTGAAATTGCATTGCAACTTTTTGATTGAAGTTAACATCGTAATTTTCTAATTTCAAAATATGCGCGAGAAGAAATATGAAACTGCGTTCGTCAATAATCTTTAATTAAAAAAAATTAAATTTTCAGAATCGTAACTTGAAATCAAATAAAAATTTCTCTCCAATTTTTTCATAAGAGAGAAACAATAAAGTGAAAATCGGTAAATGAAATTTATCTCGATGAAGCTAACGAAGACGGATACGGAAATGGCGATTCGTTTGTCGAAAATTTATTCGCAAATGAAATATCGCCGAGTGGAGGATCTTGTGAAACAAGCAGCGAGCAAATCGTTTTGCATAAACGTGCAGAACGAGCTGCACACGACAATTCAAACCTTTCGTATGCGTACTACATCAACCCTGAATGTTTGCTATTAATTTCATACATTTTTATGAGAGATCCTTCATTTTCCATTAATTAAATTTCATCGATATTATTTTGACGAGCTCATATATAAGGATACACGTGCTAATTTCGCGTATACATATAAGTTACAGCATATCTCGTTCATTAATTCTAACGTTAAAAATGTAAATCGACCGGCAAGAATTATATTCCTACGCAGCTAGCTACGAAAATTATTCGCGTATATCCTTTATTTATTTCATTATCGTATCAGATATCGTTAATCGTAATAAAATATCTATGAATACAGAAACTCATTTCAGTTTTTTCAATGAAAAGTCGCAGTGTTCTTGAAAAAATTCAATCTTGCTCGTTTCGAAACAAACGTATCAGGTGTAATTTTAATATCAAAATTCATTGATATGTAAATAATATTACATATTAATATACGAATAATTTTTGTACAATTCTTGTATATAAATTCTTTCAACATAATATTTCAATATTTTAAAATGTAGTCTCTTCTCGCTCGTTTAATCAATCGTTATGCCGTTTCCTATTCACGCGAAATTAGAGAAGATAGTAATTTCTGCGAGCTTATAACCACGCGAGTATTTCGAATAATACATTTTATAATCGATCCCCGAATTTCATCTGATCGTAAAATTACTCAAGTACGAAAAACTAATCGATTGGCAAATTATTCGACGATAAAGATATAAATAAATTCTTGCAATTCGCGTTAAATCCGTGGAACTGAGATCCTTTATCAAGCTTTAGCAACTTCGCGGTTGAATTGCGGCGAATTATGCGCGAACGAGCCTATCGTCACAGGTGGTGACCAAGGGAGGGCACGTATACGGGGATGAAACGCGCACACACCTGTGCCGCGATGACGAGCCGATTCAATGGACTCGTATCCGCGCAACACACCTGAGAACGCTCGAGAGGAGCAGACGAGGAGTTTCCATTTGACAGAGCAAACGCGTGACAAAAGGCCAATGGAAGAAGTTAAACGAGGCTTGCTTTTGCCTTGTTAATCAATCTTCACGCGATCGTCTCGTCCCATTTACCCCGCTCCTCTCTTCTGGAAAATGACACCCCCGCTCCACTTTGATTCTCGACGTTTTTTTTCCCCCTTTTCTTTTCTTTTTTTTCCTTCCTTTTCACGGGCAAGTCGAACTTTTACGCCCTTTTATCGATCGAACGATTTATCCACTTGAAAATATGATTGGTAAAATAATTTAGATCTACAACGAATTGAATTTGCGAATTAAAACAACCAACGTGTATTTGTCTCGTCAATATCGTCGATCAAATGCTATCGATCCAACAACATTTTTTAACATCGTCACCGAGGCGAACAATAACGTATACACGACGTATGGTCTATCCATCTGGTAGCCAAGGTAAATTCCAACAAAAATATCGTAGGGAGGAAACAAGCGAGTACGATCAAATATTCTTTTGTCAGCTTTTGTCCCAGACAGGTCTTTGACGAGCCATCCACCATGATATTTTTACCTTATCTGTTCGCACGCGCAAGAGGACGCGTTTTGCATAGAAAAGAGAGAGAGAGAGAGAAAGAGGGGGGGAGAGAAAGAGAGGAAAAAGAGAAAGAATTTCCCCTTCCATAAACCGTTGTTTCTCGATACGCAATTAAACCGAGCGTGAGTACATTGTTCGTTTTAAACGTCGAAATTTACATGGCAAGTTAAATTCGAATGGAGAAGGAAGAAACAGAGTTGGAGATAATAACGAGATTTCCACGACAGAGTGTAACATCGTTTGAAATTTCCATGAAATGCGAGAAATATTGTTATTGAAAAGTATCAGGGAATTATTGTGTCGGTCGAAGGGATATTTCAATGATAATATTTTAATTGTCAGCGTTTCGTAGCAATTTCGTCCGATATTTTTCCCTACTTAAATGCGTTAATTTTGATGTTTTTCAGAAGAAATTTCAACATACCCGACATTTTAATTTCAAATTCTTCGAATTCTTTCGAAATTTTCACTTATTAATAATTCATCTCTGTTTATCATTTCGAATAATTGTATTTTTCCACTACTCCGATTATTTACTGCCGATAAATCTCTTTTATTGGGTTCACGAATACCACAAATGACATCGAAATGTTACGAGGGAAGAAAATTTATAGCGAGCAGTTTCTCTATAAAATTCTTTCGAAAATTTTATTTTTCATATATATATATATATTTATCATCGATCAATTGTCGAAAGAAAGGGATTTTAATTCAATTCACGCGTTTCTACGAATCCTGAAATCGAAACGCGTGAGATTAAAAATTTAATTTCTAAACCAATTTCCCAGAATTCTCTTTTTCGTTGATATATCTTCTCTTTCGCTAATTAATAATTTAAAAGCACCCGGAAAGAGGGCTTTGCACCTGTTCCAAGTACGTGTATCCGTTTAAATCGCTATTTTTTCCCCTCCTAGATTACTCGTACGGACGAGAAGGTATTTTCGCTATTCTTAATCCCTTGTTCTAAACCCTTAAGTCTTATCCCCGTGTTGTAGTCACGTAGTCACCTTGACGAAACAAGGTCGGGATCTTGGTAAAATAAAATCGTCTTTTCTTCGTGTTTAACTTCGCACTAACATTCCTCCTCCTTCGAACAAGAAATATTTGTTTTATTATCCACGGTAATTAAATTGGATTTAAATAAACAGACATCTTTCAGTCTTAAGCTGAAAATTCTTTGGAATTCTTTCTTCCTTTTTACTATTATTATCTAATTTATTCGATTTTTTTTTTAAATCTCTCAAGTTGACTTCCTTCTTGCGGAATAATAATCTAAAAAACCATAATAAAAGTAGTGCAACAATAAAAATCAAACTGTCGAACAATTATCCTCAAAGCTGTTGAAGATTTATAAAAGAGGAAACGACGAAAAGAGATTAAAAAAAAAAAAAGAATACAAGAAAAGTTTCCCCGAAACGAAAAGAGAAAAAATCCTTCGATTTAAATCTCTTCGGTTTAAATCGGTTTTCATAACTCGCCGGAAAATAACCACTTGTTAGGGGTGCAATAAGTTGTAATAAATGTTAAATAAGAAACCGTAAAAACTTCCGTGAATGCGGCTCGCGGAGAAAGTAACGACGAGAAAGGATTTCGACGTGTTTCCACGGCAATTTAAAGCATTTTCAAACTTTATTCTATTTCCCTCGTATCCTTCAGTTTAAAGCCGTTCGCCATAAACTCTTGCGCGGGATCCCGGGGAAATAGGAAATATTAAATAAAAGCCAATAAAAGCTACGTCGTCCGAAAAAAAAAAAAAAGAAAACGTAACGAAATAGGAAGTTCGAATAGTTGGAAGGCTAAAGGACGAGCTTCCCCCTCCCCTGTTTAAAATCTCCATCTCAAATCCTTTTGAGCAGCTTAGGGAAATAGCGCGAATATTTTACCGAGGATGTAACGGACATTGGGAACGTCGTGGTGATAAGATGATGAAAATTAATGAAAAAAAAAAAAAAAAAGAATACAAATAAACTGCAAGAAAAGAACGATAAAAATGATTCTCGATGATTTACGAAAATTCGTAAAATGAAGCAAATTTAAAAAAGTAGTAAATACGAATATAAACTCCAAGAAACCCCAATTTATTATCCTCTATCTTTATAATAAAATCTTTATAATAAATTCCTAATATAAATTCAAAAAACAATCTTAAAATTGAGTAAAAGTATAATTTAATACAACTTTATTCTTGTTTCTATCTCTAGACAAATCTAACAATTTCTTTTCTCTCCAAAAATGATAAAATCGACAATTCTCTCTAAAAAAAATCAGTTATAAAATTCACGAGAATCGTTAAATTCAACTTCCTTTCATAAAAATCCACAGAATCCATAATATCCCTACATCCTTCATAATAAACAATAGAAGAAACCAATTACAAAATTCCGAAAATTCATTTCATTCTTCGTGATTTCAAATAAAATCAATATTAGATTATATTGCAACCCTCTTTCATAAAGGAAATCGGCAACGAGTCTCTCGTTTACCCCTATCCAACACGAGGCAACTAACCGTGTCGATTCCAGCTGGAATAAAGGTCAAATTGAAAAAGATTCTCCTCCCCTTTGCCTCCTCGTAACGCAATCAGCCAAAGGTGCAAACAGCCCAAACTCGCGGCGCATCCCCTTTCACGAGGGTGGAAAAGGGTGGTCGAGTTTCTTGGACGAAATACAAGGTGGGGTGGCAATACTGGTGCATCGAGGTGGCAAAGGAGAGAATGTCGCGTTTGTAATTCCACGATAACTTCACGATGAGACAATCTCGCGGTTAATTAATTCCGAATAGTATTCGAACGAGGTTGATTTCGATGATCGATGAACTGTTTTTTCTGAGTGTTATTTAAGAATTATTGGAAAGTTGCGTGTTTTAGAAATTTTTTTGAAATAAATATTAGATTTGTTGGGATGATATGCAAATTCGAACGCCGATGGAAACCTTGTGTGGAATGTTGTGAAGTTGGAAATAGTTGACGTGCATTGTTTCATTTTTGGAATTTTTTTGAAATAGATTTGAAATTTTAAGTTGCAGAAGTTGTGAGATGAGATTTGATTATAAAATAACATGGAATAAAAAATGATTAATCGATCGAATAAATTATCCTCAAAAAGAAGTTAGAATAAAATATTTTTAATAATTTAGGCGATCGATTTTGCAATTGAAATTCGTCAAGAATAATTGAAAGCTAATTAATTTAAAATTAATTTGAAAATATAATTTGATTATAAACGTATAACTTATTAAGGATCATTAAACGAGTACACCATACATTTTATAATAAATGTAATTTATCATTATAATATATCATATTAAATAACTTTACAATGATTAATTTAAAATCAATTTTGAAAATCATTTTATTAAGAGCCCCTAATTAATTAAAAAACTCATTTTGGATCTTCATGATATTAAATTAAAAGATGCTACTTCTTTTTATTATACGTTACATTATATTTTAACGTTCGCTATAAAATATCAGTCGTATCAATGTGATTTTAATCTTATTTGGAAATGGGTCACATTTTCGAGGTCGTATTAGTTGATTGGTAGTTAATTACCTGCGCCACGATATGGAGGAGACGTTAATGTGCCAGCGCCAAACCGTGAGATTCTATCGACGTGTTTTTGGAAAATTGAACGGCTCCTGATTACGTGTCGTTCGCATTAAACGACCATTAAACAGCTCATTTTTGTTGTGGTTATGATTAAAATGCGCTGCAATTTTCTTCAACATGAATGGCGAGGCGGTAAAGGGTAATAGGCGTCATAATTTTAGTATATTAAAGCGTGCAGAGATCAAATTTCAAATGTTTTTTAGAAAACATAGTTTTTTTATTCCACTCTTGTAATTTAAAAATTAATAATATGCTTATGATCGATGAATTTCTGTTTCTTATTTGTTGCCAATGATTCGAAGCAAAATAGTTTTTAAAATATTTCTCCGAAAATGAATTATTTTTCGAAACAAAATCAAAAATTGTTTTGAAAAACGAAGAAATTTTCAAATGTGAAAATATATTTTTTTGAAATAATTTTTTTCCCTTCTTGGAGGAAAATTCTATTTTTACAATATTCTTTTTACCTCTGAAAATAAATTTTCCGTTTTTGAACAATGAAATTATTTCGACAAAATGGAGGGATATGAAAATATTCTTAAAATAATTTTTCCAAAAATAAAAATATTTCAAAAACTACGTTTTGCTACGAATAAAAATATTTTGCGACAACGCATATTTGAACAATATGAAAGTCATGAAAATTGTGCAAAACAATTTGTATAAAAAAATAGATATAGAAGCTGGGTCAACGAGTGCTTCAGGGTTTCTGCAGGTTAACCTTCTAGTTGCTCCAGGCAAATAAACTTGGCCGCAGTTTGACTGCTCTAGCCAAATGAATTCACATAGTCCGACTAATTCAACTACTTCATGCCAGTACACAAATCAGCCCAAATAAGTTCCTCTGACTCGTACGATCCACGTTAAACCGGTATTAAATGCAAAACATTACTTGAAATATATGTATATTAAGATGATAATTAGTACGCTAGCATATGCATAAAATGTAATAGAAAAAATTATTTTATTCCGAATACACGAAGCATTAAAAAAATAAAAATAAAAATATTTCCCGTTTTATTAAAAGGAATAATACGATAAAAAAGTTTTCTGAAATTTTCGTAATCTTTGCCAATTTTTTTAAATCGAATAATCGAACGTTAGAAATTAATTAATTATATAAGAAAATTGAGTTAGTAATTAACTTATTTTTATATTTTCATTTAGAAAGAATTTCAATTCGCGAATACGTTATAAATTATATCACTGTCTCATAAGTTTAACTTGATTAATTAACAACAGAGAGGAAACTCTCTCTATAAGCTGTACCAACCCCTTCATTATGAATTTAATTTATTACTAAAATTTTCACGAAACTTGTGCACCCTATCCAAATTCTTGCATACTTCTTGCATTCATTGGAATTCTTCAAATCCAGTACTAATCTTGACTGATCAAGACTCCTCAAGTTTAATTTACCAAATTCCACGAGACAAGAATTAATTACCATCGTACCTTTTCTCGGTAAATCACAAATCCTCTTCATCAACCACTTTAAAAACCAAACTTCATCTTCACCATCTTCGATTAACTTAACTTATAAATTTTGACTTCTCTCCGTACTCGTCCAATGAAATGGCACATTTCTTTTCTTTTTCCAAATTATTAAAATAAGGTTTCCAGGCAAAATGAAACGTGCTTCTTAAAGAAACAATTCCATATTAAAAAAATTACTCCATACTCGATCTATCATTGCTCGACATCAAATTTTCCAGAAACAATTGAGAATCTCTTCAACGTGCAAGAGAACATTGCACGATTACAAAGAGACGTGAGTGTATATATAAATTCCCTCGATCACGGTTAGTAAAGATAAAAAAAAGAAAAAAAAAGGAATAATATTCGAAGGGGAGGAGATAAATTATTAATAAAGAAGGGCGATAAATCGTCGGCGGAAGAAGGTAAGAAGAAGTGGAGCATGGCGGTTTTCCGGTCTCGAGCTCGTTCGTGCCAAGCCGGTCTTCGTCGTATTTCCGGGCAATAGTTAACCAGCCGGAAGGAGGGCGTTGCGGGGAACGCGGAAGATGCCTTAGCAAGCCCGAAGTCGTCCGGAACCCTTGAATCCTTGCTCGAGGGGGCTTCTACGGGGCGCCAGATGCAACCTGCGCCCATATATGTAGCCCGAGGACACGGGAATCTCCATCCGCTGAATTTCCTCGCCTTCCTTCCTCTCTCACTGGTTTCTGTCGGCACGCGGTACATGATTTTCCATTCAGACAGGGGTCAAATCGTGTTGGATCGAGGCTAGATCCAAGAGAACTTCTTCTTCTTCTTCCTTTCTTAGATTGTTTATCGAACGGTGAATACGCCTCGGTTCGATATTCAGATAAATTTTCCAGGTAATCGATGTAGATTTTATATTTATTGTTGTTCTTGATAATTGATACGTTTGGCGGAGAGGTGAATATTCAAATATTCGATGAATTGATGTATTATTGTGTTTGGATTTAAATATTATTAATACATTTCGTTTTAAACGAATAATTTTAATTTTTGCGGAAATTGATCGTTAACGCGTGAAATTGACTTGCGGAATTTCGAAATATTGATAAATAAATAAACGTGAAAATATCAGAAGTTTTAGACAGCGTGTAATAAAATTAGGAAAAATAAAAATATCTGAAAAATCACTTTGACAAAAATTTTACACGATACCATCGATTTTTCTACATTACTTTCCATTACGATAGATTAACATAGAAATATATCTAACAAAAAACGAAATATCGTGTACCAATTTTTTCCACTTAAAAAAATATTTTTCCACGATAAAAAAAAAATTCTCCGCGCTACTCTTCATCACGACCAAACGTACCAAACTAATTTATCATCAAATACACGAATCCTTCTACCGTCAACTCATTCTGCGAGAAACATCCCAGTTAACGACCAGTTAATTACGCGTCCTCAACCCTTTTCGAGAATTTTGAATCTACCCTCTCTCTCTCTCTCTCTCTCTTCTTTTCGACAATGAAGGTGGAGAGTTACAAGATCGTTCGGCCGCCATCTGTCGTCACTGTAAACGACATCGTGCTAATCTAGAGGGGCGCGAAATAAAAGTTTAAGCTCGAGGGGCTTCTTCGTCGGCGCGAGGTGTATTAACACGAGTAGAGGGAGAGGAGTGTGCATGCTTTCACGCATATATATATATATATATATATATATATATGTATTAATACGTGTGTATTTATATTGACGCATTGTTCGAGAAAAATCTTACACGATTCTACAGGGTGTCCCAAAAAGTTGGGGGTTCGAAACGAGTAGACTATTTTAGATTGTTAGAAGAAGTTTTTGAAGAGAAATTGTTTCAAAGATTAAATGTAAAAGGATTGTGATATACTGATCCTATCTTTTTTTTTCCAAATTACGACGAAACACGTAATTTGATTAATCTTATCGATAAAGAGTTTATAATTTAAAGGATGAATCAATGAAAATTTATTAGCTATGAATATTTCAAGAATATTTCCATCGAGGGAAGAAATTAAGAAAGTTGGAGTTATTCTTCGAATTATTCTTATTCTTTAATCAGATGATTTTATTCGGAGAAAAAGATATGCATATGCAATAAGGAGAACGATGAAAGCGAGGAGTTGGAAAGTGGAGTGGAAACCGGCAATTCGGAAATTTCGTTGATATACATTAATACAAGGCAGGCTAGATTTTGGCTCATTTGAATCGATCCAAGTTCATTCGAATTTCCTTCTTTAATGGGACGAATGGAATACGAAGATGTAGCATAATCCGCAAGCGAAATTTGCAACGAAAGTTCTCAGTTAAATTTGAGACACGATTTCACCGAACGATTAATAAATTTGACCAAGCATCTTTCTAATAATCGACGAAATCTTCTACCAAGATCTTCAAATTCCGACAGAATTTCGATCTCAAAATATTCTTCTGTCCAATCTCGTTCAAAAACTTCGTATAATATTAATTTACTTCCATCGGACTTTTACGTTACGTCAAATATCCAACACAGGATAATTCGAGTCTACACTTCCAAATAATTCCAAATATATACATCGATGCCCTATAACTCGTACGAAATGTATATGCACGAAACAAATGCTCCATTTTCCACGAATCCCGCGTATCCCGCGTGACAAATCAAACAACCCCCCGTCAAATCCCGATACGCAATTCGCAGAACACCCTATGCCAACAGCCACTCGAAATCGGCGATCCCATTTGGGCAGGGGTGGAGGGGAGTTGCACAGTATTTACGGCATTGTTCCAAGGTATTATAACAAGCGCCTTTGGTGTTTATCGTCGGCTATGGACCGTGGCCCCCATCGAAGGTGTTGACCGGCGTCGTCGGTGCGCTTTGCATTGTTTCCCCAGATCCCTGGCCCGAGTGTCGTTCGCAAACTTCGATCGTTTGCGGCGCCGTTTCGATGTTAATTCCGCGTAAGGTGTATCGACATCGACGCATTATTTGTTGAAGGGAATATGGGAGAACTTTCACGCACACGGGAGAGTTAAAGGAGGTTTCCCGTTGAAATGTAAATGTCCGGTTAATGTTTGCTGTCAGCCACGGTTTCTCCCGTTCCATTAGTCTTTCGGTGGCTCGCATTAAAATACGTGTTCGATCGCGCGGGATATTTAATTAAAGGGCGATTAAAAATGTTTCCACGCGAGATGATTCCTTGCGCGATGAATACGAGAAGGAGGGGGATTGGGTTTTCACGTTTTTCCCTCCGCTTTCGAGTTTTCCCCCTGTTTTTCCTTTCTTTCTTTTTTCTGCGTTTCCGCGGATTAATTCATCATGGGAGATTAAAAGCATGATTCTATGGGTATTTATAACGTATTCTATGGGGGAAGTTGGAAATGGGATAGGATTCGTGATGGACGATGATCAAAGAGTTTATGATGCATTATATTTTTGTTGATTTTTTTTTTTTTTTTTACGCTGTTTGGAATTATGATGGCTCGAAAGCTTTTATGGTTATTTAGTTTCGTGAGTTATGGAGGGATGACTTTAATTATTTTTTTTTTTTTGTTCATTTAATATTGGTTGCTGGTGCAACTATCGCAAGAATAATGGATTATTATTTGTGTTTTTAGGAAGAAATATTCGATTCATTCTGACAGACGTAATGACATAACTATAGTCGTTATTATTTTTATCGGTTCGTTAGTTATGATCATTAGTGTTCTTTTCCTCTAACGACTGCATGTCAAGTCGAACAACCATGGAAACTTGTTCATCAGGAATGTAACAGAAACGGAAAGGTATCGACGTTTAGAGATTCTAATGAGGAACATTCAGGATAAACGAGATAAAGCATGGCATCGATGCGCTCTTATTATAAGATCGTGTTTTTAAATCAAGTCAAACATTCCTTACTTGTTAGTCTTTAATATATGTTCTCATTATTATTTCCTGTTTCTTTCTTAAATCCTGTATAAATTAGAAGAAAAAAATTCTTTACATACTTGTTACATTGTTTCAAAATATTGGGATATTTAATTATAATTTTTATTTTATAAGAATGAAATCTCTATTTAAGATTTTTTTAATGAATCAAAATTAATTAACCTGATTCAAAACTAAATCGAGAGTTGTAAATTTCTTTCATCTCTCTTTCGATTCTCGACGACGACACGAACATACGAATTCGAGCATTGGATATCATATTTTTATTATTTACACATCTCGATCAATATCGAATATCTTGGAAAAATGACTTTATTTCGTCTTATTAACATCCGATCTATTATAAAATCGAGCGAATCATTTGGTTCGAGAAACTTCGCTTCGCCTTTCTCCCACTCTTCCATTCCCAATAAACGATTCCACGCCTTTGTTCTTCGAAATGGTTCCCAATTCAAAGGGCAAATGGTGATTGGAACGATGACACATGGTGGCATGGGTGCAGTTTTCGCGGCGGTACGAATGTTCGAGGCGAGAATCGATTTCTTCGATGCAAAAACAATCGTCGCCACCGGTGTTTGGCTTCGTGCCAGTAGAGGTACTTTAGCATAAGCACACCATAGACTCTTCCAATTTTTGTCGCCGACGGTTCTGAAACGATGGGCTTTTTCCGTCGCGTTTCGCGCTGGTGGAAGTTTAGGACACTTTAAAAGTCGAAGAAAATGTGGCATTGTTGCCCTCTGAATTATCGATAATGGTTATTTGTACGTGGGATTTATGCTTTACTTTTACTACGTTCTTTTACAAGAAGCTTCGATAAATAACTTTTTCGATGAATGTTTCAACGACTTTGTTAACACACTATCGCTGGATTGAGAATTTTAAAATGAAATTTTTATAAACACGAATGAAGCTTAAATAGAGATTTGCTTTATTCCATAAATATCATAGTGCGTAGTGGATATTTATATTTTTTTGTATATATATAAATGCAATATGTAGATTTTTATATATTTAAATTTTGCATAAATAACTTGAAGAATAATTTTAATCCTTACCCAAACATGTCAATAGAAATCTAACAATTAATATAAATATCCTTTTAAATTTTAAGCAAAAATTGAAATTAAAATTAAAATTCTCCCATATGTCTCTGTATGCTAATGTATGCTAATATTTTATATTTCATTCTGTCATATAAATTTAAAAATACTCAAGATCCCACTTTATCACAGTTTTAAGTTAAAAAAATTTTTCCTCGTCGCGAATAAACAAAACAACTTGAACGACGAACGTGTTTAGGACGCGGACTCGTGAAAGTCGTTACACATTTCATATCGTTCACGAGTCTAAAATGACGTGGCTTGCCAGCCATTTTTTCCTCGTTCTCGCGCCTCATATTCGAGGAATGTATGCACGAAAAATTTCGCTCGAACGAGGCCGAAATGCATTCTGTGAAAATTGGCCGACCGCGAGCTACTAAGAACGCTACGAAAGCTACGAAAAGTATGAAAAATCCGTTTATTATACCTCGAAAGGGTCATATTCGGATCGAGTAATAATGTAGCAGTGAAGGAGAGGATAAATAATAAGAAACGAGATTAAAAATAAAGTCTTAAAAAGTACTAAGAAGAAACATCGCAACGTTTGAGAATATTTCTTTTCCTTTATATTTTGCTTATAATTCAATAAAAAACTTGAAAGAACTTAAAAAAGAATGAAAATTTAACGATATAGAATTTACCATTCGTTATTTTTTAATCTCAAAGGTTCCTTATTTTGTTAGAGAAAAACCAATTTTTAATCTAACCTAACTATCTAACTAACTTATCTTCTTTATAGTTCACCGTTAAATCGATGAAAAACGAGTTCCTTTTAGGAAAGGATAATAATATTTAAGTAGAAATCTTATTATCTAAAACTTTATAACCTCAAGATTCCTTATTTTCTAAGAGAGAAATCAATTTTCATACCTGATATCCATTTTCCACATGGCTGGTGTTTCAACAGATAAATGAAAATCATTTTTAGAAATACATACACTTCACCACAAATAAAAGTAAACTAAAACTACACGATCGAAAGAAGGCACTGTTCTCGTTTAAAACCAAACTATTCTTTTTTCTTTTTCTCTTCTCTACCACGAACGTGCACAGACTTCGAACACCTTGTCCCCGGCGAGGCATTGTAAAATATTACACAGGGGCAGGAAGGGACGTCAGGAGTGTAACCGTTTCCAATTTCTCATCTCTCTTTTTACCGGTTACATCGCGTGGTATATCGCGGTCGTATCAGAAATGCAAATTGCGGGATGCTCGCCGATGGCGTGTTTTCGATATTCACCATTCCGAGCTGTTATTCTTATTGGCGAATTACTTTCGAACAGTTTGCCATGATTTATATAGCGGTATAGACACGAGAGAAAAATTATTCGCCATATTGCGTTTTCACGTTTCCGCACATACGCAATTAATTTCGAATCTTAACGAGCATGCGCAGCTTTTCCGAACAATCACGAACATCGCCGATGTTTCCCGAAAGTCATGTGATCATAGGACGTTTCCCGCGCATTTTTCCTTGAAACCAATATGGCGTCGTGAGGATATTTGAAATTAATACGCATATTGTTAATTTGAAGTGATTATAGTGAAAAAAATAGATTAAACCGTGAATATTAATTGAACATTGTGGTAGAAGTGAAATTGAGATTGAATAGCGTGCATTTAATCGAAATTTCTTCATGGACATAATAAAACGCGATGTACAAGATTGGTGCAAGTACCGGTTAATTTCAAGTCATTAAGATTATGAATAATGTGTTTTAAATTGAAGAATTACGATGAAAACGAACATATTTGTGAACAAAATCGACGTTGGCTTGAAATTAGATGCAATAATCCAGGACGGCGTCACATTTGAACAATGCAGATATAAGGTAAGTGTTACATAATCTGGGATGCTTTGAGCATTAAATTTAAAGATATTTATTTCCATAAAGCTTATTTTTATGTTTCATACATTTTTGTTAACTTAAAATTAAATAATTTTTCTAAATTGATGAATGTACATTGATGAATACATATATTTTTCTAAATTGATGAATGTACATAATGTACTCATCATGTATTCATCAATTTAGAAAAATAAACTAAATAACTGAAATTCTAAACATGAAATAAAATTATCATTAAATTATTAAAGTTTTTTATTATATAGTACTTTTATTATATAATAAAAATATAAAAAGCATAAGACAATAAACTAATAACGATTTGATGTAATTATAATTATGCGTTTAAAATATAAAATTTTTAATAAAGAAACTTCTTTATTTTTAAAAGAATTCTTTATATAGAAATTCTAAAGATAGAATATGAAATATAGGAATATGAAATAGGTAAAATAGACATAAAATTTTAATTATTTAATTTACCTAAATCAGCTTAAGTTATATTAATAATTCTTTATATTCTAAAGATAGAAATTCTAAAGATAGAAATACAGGAATATGAAATAGATAAAGTAGACATAAAATTTTAATTATTTACCTAAATCAGCTTAAGTTATATTAATTTATAAGACAGAACAGAAATTCTAATTCTAATTCTCATTCTGCTTATATAATTTTTTTGATAATTCTTCTTTCGTAATTCTTTTATTTATTGCTTTTAATTTCTTTTGTTCATTTGGATTTTGAAATTTTAAATGAAATTTAGCTAAAACTAAAATATTAGTTTGATTTTATTGCATCTTTAAATCTTTAAATTTCTTTTATACACATGTATCATATATTTACATTACATCATATATTTTATATATTTCTTATTTGCATATATTTCTAGCATCTATTATCCCAAAGTATATTTAGTCATATATTTTCAGATTCTAATTTTAAAACAGTCTAATAATTTTTATTTTTATTTTAATTTATCTTATTATTTGTATTCATGGAACATTATGACTACATAAAACTGATACTAACTATTTTGTAATAAAATCTTTAAAATTAACTACACTGCGACATATAGTTATCTGATTTTATTCAATGCAAATCATTTAATACTAATATTTGAAAACTAGGTTATGTGTATAAAATAAATTTAGATTTTACATTAAGGTTAGGTTTAATATTAAAATTTCTTCAAATTTTTTCAAATCATTGCATCATTTTTTCACATATCTTTTATTATTATTATTATTATTATTATTAGCAAATAAATTTGAAATGAAAACAAGAATATTAAAATTCTGTAGTTAAAAAGATATTCACAAAATATAAAAATTAATATATATAAATATAAACTTTCATTATAAGATTCATTATAAATTCAATTTTAAGTAGAATTATAATCATTAAACAGACACATACACTGCATTAAAATTAAAGATAGATAGATGTACCAACATATTTTTTTTTTAAAGTAGTGAAATTTAAATTTCTTAATAAAAAAAATATTGAAGATTTATTAAAGTTGTAGAATTATTGATCAGGCTAGATACATCAAAATCCAACCTATCACGGATATTTCTTTCAAAGAGGAAAAAATTCGCGGAAACGCTAGTCCATTTATCGGGACCGTAAAAATCACACGAGAGGCTACAGATAAAAATCGGGAAACTCAACAAAATTTCGTTCTCTCGAACGCGAAAGAAAGAAACCGAACGATAACATCGATTCGTCACGAATCCATAGTTCATCGCGATAGGGAAAAATCTGTCCAAGGGGTAGAGACTCGCTCGGATCGGCGTATATCCGCTTAAAACGACCGTATATCTCGAATGTTGATTTTTTACCGCGAAAAAAAGCGCGTAACCGTGTACGACCTGCATACACGGGGACATGAGGTTCACCCGCTAATATTTATAAATGCCTGTTCGTAATTGCCGTAGCACCGAAATTGCGAGGATAAATCGTAAAATGTGGCATGGCCATTCTCCTCTTCCTCTTTTTTTTTTTTTTTTTTTTCCTCCCTCTATTTTCACCCGTACATGGATGAAAAAACGAGGATGAGCAATCTGCACGATGTATTCCAACGGAATGTGATTAATAGCTAATTTTATTTTATTCCATTCGCCTTATCAGGCGTATTCGCGCGTGCACGCGAAAGGAACGTGTGAAAAATCCGATTATCTTGGCCGGGATGCGCGAACCCGGAATTTTTATATCGGGATCGCGGATTCCTCTCCAAGTTCCTGTGCACGAAATGCGAATCGGCGGAGCGTTGCGAAGGAAAATGATAAAATAACCGGCCACGGCATGCTTCTGCTTTGATTCCATTTCTTGAAAATGGTGGAATTCTGATTCTTTGAAATGTTGCCAGTTTTCCATGCGTTGCAAATTTGATTCGAATGATAGATAGATCGTTCAAACGGATTATATTAGATTTTTTTCTAAAAAATTCCTATTATTCGAGGAGGGGGAAGGGGGAGGGGGGTGAAAGCTTTAAGCTTCGTTATATTGTGATCGTGAATTTTACTCCATAAACGCTTTTATGGTGATCTAAAGTCGTAAATGGAGATCGTTTCGCTCGTGCCAATGTTTCCCGATAGGTAAAAATATTTGAAAAAAATATCCGATAAAATTTATATAGCATCCTCAAGAATTTTAAATTAAGATCGCTATTAGGATAAGAAATTTAAACAATAATTTGAATACGTTATTATTATAAATGTGTATATAAAGTAAGAAATATAGATAGGAGACGAATGAGTTCCGTTTATGGAGTCAGGGTTAATTTTCTATCCGTGGTTAATGATCTCTGTGATCTCATCGTTATATCTGATAATTAACACGCGTGATGATGAAACTGGTTGAAAATCGACAGCAAAGAGGACGAAATATTCATGAATGTAGAAATATTTCATTTCTCCGTTCAACCATTCTGTAACGAAATAGATAAATCTTGAAATCTGTAATTATAAACTCGTTTCACGCGAAATGACATACAAGAGATCTATCTCCGGGCCTAGATATAAATTCGTGAAATCTCAAGCAAATAAAGCTGCGAGTAAAGAATAAAATAGAAGGAAAACTGATAAGTTATCGTCGTTTCTATCTTGCATTCGAAACATATTTGTTATCCTCGTAAAAACTCTCTCACGAAACGTTGATTTGCATTCTGATATTCGACGTACATGGCAACGATTGTAAGACAAGTTACGTGTAATTTCTAGTTTTTTTGCTCGAAAAATAAATAAGCTTAATATCATTAAGTGAAGAATTTGTTTATTAATATATAGTTGTTAATTTCTATTCCAAAATAAAAAAGAGACAAAAAAAAAAGACAGGCCACTCTACTTAAATTTTAAATAATTTTGTTTTTTAAATACCCAAAAACTATCGATTTGAGAGTTTTTCCATTACAAATAAAATCCGTGTCCCTCGCAATCTCGCGATCTTTTGTCTCTACATCCGAGGATCATTGAGCATGATTGTTTAGCATCGAAAAAAGACGGAAAAAATGATTATCCACTTTCACGGAAAAGTACACCTCGAACCAAAATATGAAAAGAGAAATCCAAACATTCAAAGAATATTCCATTTCGTGGATCGAACACGCTCGAGGAAGCGCGAAAGGGAACAAAAATTCGAAACGAGAGAGAGAGAGAGAGAAGAGAATCGAGTCCACTCCCTCCTCTACGAAATTCGGATTTCATTCTGACGGTGAATCTCCGATAGAGGATCTGACGGGGCGGATGTCTCGTTTCGCCTTTCCAAAAGCTTTCAATTCCTCGAAAGCCGGGCATTCCGGCCAGATTGAATAATCTCAGCCAACGCCGCGTGAAAACGCGATTCAAAGCGATCGCGGCAATATGATAAACGACAGCCGCCCCCTCGGGTCCATTCTTGAACCACCCCCTTCGAGCGTTCGCCAATTCCTTCTCGCGACGGAGGAGGACGGAGGGGGAGAGGAAGGGGGTGGTATTCTCGCTCGACGGATCGAAGCCGGGCGAGAGGGTTGTAGGGACAGCTGTATGAACAGGGATTTGAGATAAGAACAACGGGAACCTGTTTCCTTTTTCCTCTGGAAACGAGAACGTTTCCTTTCTCTAGCGAGAGATCTTTTCTTCTCCTCGAGTTATTGGAGGTTTACTCGTTTCGACGAGGTGAAAGCCAGGAATTCCGGGGGACGAGAACGATTGAAGATTTTTCTGATTGCGCGCGAACAAGATGAACGGTTCGGGGCAAGATGGGCGGCCAGAGTTTTGCGTTTTCGAAACGATTTTGGTTGGTATCGATTTTTATTTCACTGTGTCAGGACATTTGCTGGTTATCGCTCGGAAAATGGAGGTATTTGGAGAGAATTGCTCGGTTTATCGGCATGTTGTTGGGAAAGATGGGAGAGGGAATCGCGTGTAAAATTGAATACTCGTTTCTAGAAATCTCGTTTAATTAACTCGTGGCTCGATGGTGTCAAGTCCCAACAATCTTTTCCACTTCTCTCGTTCGATAGATTTACTCTAATAAATCTATTCGATGAAATCTATTAATTTCTACTAAAAAAAAAAAAATAAATAAATAAATAAATAAACCGCCACAACTTTCCAGAATTTCACTTGTAAACGCATTCGTGTGTTACACCATTTACTACTCCATCGATTTTCCACCGTCGATATTTAACACACATCGTCAACGACTTCCGCACAATTAAAATTCCTACGATCCCCTACGATTTATTCCCTTCGAGGGCAACGCAATACCGATCGCCCACCGCATCGTGGAATCGAATAATCGCCACGGAAGGGTTGGAGGGGTCGATCGCGCGGATGGAAAACGGCGATGATCATCATGATCGGAAAACGATAAATTCGAATGGGGAAAAATACTCTCTCTCGCTGTTTCGTGGGAGGAGAAGGAGGAGGGGGGGAGTGTTCCTCAAATCGGGAAGGGCGATCGAGCGCTCCTTAAGGGGGGTTGATTCGCGCTTGTTCCTCGAACTGCGAATGACACGTAATAAGGGGGAGGGGGGAGCATACACGTTTAGTTGCAGCCGGCGAATGCGTGAAATCGGATTTCTAGATACTGGACGTATCAAATTGGATTTTTAGACAGAAGGAAATACGAGACAAGTCGGAGAAAAATTGGGAATACCTGAGATAGATGGGAACGGAAATTGCGACGAAACACGTGACGTGCGCGGAAACGGGGGCGGGAATCGGAGAGGAAGTTACACTTATCGGAAATAGCGGAGTGCGCCGCTTCGACGTGAGAGAGAATAGAGTTAATGAACGGGTTTAATGATTTTATGGGAATCGATGTATCGACGATTAGATAGATCGTTTTTTTTTTTTTTTTTAAGGAAAATTTGGAACTTTGGAAAGCGTTTATGATTTTTCCGGTAAAAAGAATATAAATTTGAAAGAAAATATTTTATTTTTATCTTATATGGATTGGGAAACTTCTCGATTTTTCAGGATTTGAAATTGTTAGGTTATGTTTGTTGGGTGTCGTTGCTTCCATTGAATTTATTTTTTATTTTATACGATGCTACGAGTGAATATTAATAATTTCGTTTTGAATATTTTTAAAACGCTTTTCGACTCGAGAAAATCTGGAATTCAAAGAATTACAATTTTGACGTAATTTATAGTATTGAAAAAAATATAATTTTTGTCCGGATTTTTCGATAAATATATTTTAGGATTTTGTATTTTTTCCTTTTTTCGTGGTTTTTCTCTGATTTTTTTTTTCTCCGATCCGTGGATATTTTAACGATATAAGTGCAATAACGTTTTTACCATCGTTTAAATCTTTCCAGAAATTAAAATCCAAATTATCAAATTTTTACAGAGGTTCAGGCAGACGGTGAAAAATCGTGACATTTTTTTGTCACAAATTTTTTTCTAGTTAAAATACGTTCCACCAAAGGTAATCTCCCTGACAAGTGCAACTCGTCGTTATACGTATAATGCAAAAAACTAAAAATAAGCTACAGTCGTTGCTTTCGCACAGCGCGTTATTAACTTTGATATTTCCTACGTTTTCGTTTATTTCATACACGTTTTCTTGTTTCACTTAGTTTATTTTAAATTCTCTATCGCTAATTTTTAATGCGTATGCCTTTTATTTTTCAAAATATCAATAACAAAGTAACACTTCATTTTTCTTTTCATTCAATTCATCCATCATTCGAAAAAAACCCATCATTCGATCCATCAACTCTCCAAACTACGCGTTACACGTTCAACATCCAGATCCAGATAATTAAACCACAACCGCAACAACAATTAAATCCACGTGTCACAACTTTTGCAAATTTTCCTAAATTCCTCCCCTGTTGATCCATCAAAATATTTTTTAGTATTTCAATCTACTCTCCCCTCTCTCCCTTACCCAGCTCCAAATAATTAACCCAAAGATCCAGCCTCCCCCTCCTCCCGCGAGGCTTTAACACCGTTGATCAGGAAACGAGGAGATGGTAGGGATAAAAAAGGGGGAGGGAAGGAAATGAAGGCAGGATTGAATCGCAGGATGTGAACGGGCGAGGCCACGTACGGGCGAATCGCCGCGCAAGGAGCGTGAGAGCTGCGATTGTTCGGAAATGACGGGGCTCTAATAACTCGCAACGCTATTTACACCGAGCCTCCATGCGCTGAATTGCTTTCTCGAGACGCGGCTCCCGTAATTGCTCGCGGCCAAACCCTTTGAAAACTCTTCCCTCTTACTTTCCTCCCCCCTCTATTTCCTTCCTCGCTTGATCCTCGAGGGGGAGGAAGGAGGAGGCAGAGATTCGGCGCGACGATCAAACCGCTTGCGGACGGCTCGATACATCGTCGCGGAAATTGCCCGGCCGAGGTGAAACGCGGCGCGGTTTGGAAAATGTGTTGCATCGCGGAGATGGGAATTCCTGCGGTTTATTTCCCCGAGATGTTTGTCGCGATCGAACGAAGAGGCGGAGGAAAGGAAGGAACGAACGATGGATCGAAATATTGAATTTCTATTAATCCCTTCGCTGTTGCTCGAACGATTCAGAGATGGAGAATTAACGATCGAGGAGTATATCGTTGAGCGATTTTATTCACGAATTATTTAAACTTGCATGAATGTGTCAATTAATACGTGATTTATATCGAGATTGTTCAACGATCGAAATCTTTCTCGATCGAATTCGTTCTACGGTGGATATATTATATTCTCATATTCACAGTTGTATTGTGTGAGATGGGTATCATAATATTGTACAGGGAGAAATATCCGCTATCTGTTATTTATAAAATATATCCTACTTGATCGTGCCAATTGGGGGAACCGTGAGATGTTAATTAGACACGTAATATCGGGTTGAATGTAGTCCAATGAGATTTACAATCTCGTGGTATTCCTTCGGATTGCAGGCTAGAACAGGAAGCAGTAATAGCGTCAAGCATATGACGATCGATGCAAATTTCCGTCCCTTGATACTATCGTGATTGTTTTACTATCTTTCTTGCTTATTTTCAAAAGAATTCCTCCCGTTATTCAAGGATAATTTAGAACTATTTATTCATTATAGTATTATTAATACTATAGAAATGTGATTTTAAATCTATCAATATAATTAATAAGTTTCTTCTCTTTTTGTTTCAGGTATGTATGGCTCGCCAATCGGTATTCAAATTAAAAATTACGATAAGATGAACGAACAGGTATGACACCCAATCTTCAAAATCTTTAAAACCAAAATTGAATCGTGCCATGATAAATTGCAACTTTGTTTCTTTCTTACAAATATATAATTTTGAGGGGAAACAAATCTAAAAACGGAATGAGAACACCCTTCCTTCTTCTATTTTTTACAACCGCCGAAACTTCCGCCAGGCGTCCTCTCGAAAACCGTTCTTCCTCCGCGATTGAAAAAATGATCAATCGCGCGGAATGCCCTTTGCGCTCTTCAATTTCGCCGATATTAATTGCCGGCGCACGCTCGCGGCAAATCCACGCGTATTTCCGTGCCGGATGCGAACAATGGCGGCCGGTTGGATCGTTCGGATTGTCCGGGAAACGGAAACCGGTCTGATTCATCGTTCGGAAAGCGTTGCGCGCGTTCTTAGGCTCCGTCCTTTAAAACGCTCTCTCTCTCTGCTACGCGTTGCACGGTGGAAAGCCAGATAGATCGGCACGTAGAATCGGGTCGTGTGCCGGATACTGGCGCTACGTGGTCGATCAAAACAATGCGATCGCCGCTCCCCCATTCGTCCAGCCAGGTGGACAAGTCGCGGTGATCGTTTGACGTCAGTCGTTCTGGAATTGGACACGGTATGATTAATCGAGAAAACCGTGGCGTGGTCGTGGATCCGGCTCGCTCTCGAACGTGTTCCCAAGGATTTTATCTCGTTTCTCGTGAATTATTTTTGAACGCGGCGAACACTGTTCAATAGATTTTTATACTGGACGTTGTCCAGTGGATTATTTAAACGCTGAATTTTCAAGAATAATTGGTTAATAGGATATCGCGCAAGTATATTTATCTGGCGTAGACTGGATTCAGCGAAGTTTGCAGCTCGTTCCCCTGACAAAATTTCCACATCGTCGAAACGCGCAAAGACATTTGTTCCCCTTTAAGCGATGCTCTGCCTCGTGTAATGTATATTAATAATTATGCAGTAAATTCTGGTTAATTGCGCAGTAAATCCTGACCTAGACTTAATCCGCAACCATTAACGAAGAGATCAAATTTTAGACGACTATATCATGACAAAGATAGGATACACGAAGCTTCTAAATTATAATCAACGTTCCATGTTGCAATTTCGGGCAATAAAAGTGCACGCCGCGTTGAATACGAAGTACAGCCAAATTTCGTAGTTTATCTAATCTCTCAAAATGTTATAAAATCTTCAGATTTTGTGGTTTTCAATTTTAAAACTAACTTTAAAAACTGTTATTCTTAGGTGATAATTTATTTTCGATTTTTTCTTTTCAGAATTTCGTATCTATATATTTGATATTAAAATTAAATTGTATTTCGTGTATTATATAATTTTGATTCTAATTTTTATATCATGCAAATTTCTCATTAAAATTATACGCGAAACGAATTATCCTGCGTAAGATAATATAATTTTGAAAATTACTGTGTGTAGCAATTTACGAAATTCCAAAATTGATATTACACATTCGCCAAGTGAATCCCCGTTGTTACTCTTTAATTTTTAATCACATCAATTGAATTATTTTTCACTAACCTAATACGTTATAAATTCGTCCCATGGAATTCCACTTTTCCTTCGATTCGATTCTCCTCTGCCATTTTCAGCACGCTAGATTATCAAACTTAAATCACTCGAGACAATATCTGTAACTCGCCATTTCTAAATAATAAATCAACGATAATAAACACGATAAATCGAAATGGCAATCTTCAAATCTTCCTCAAACTTAACCAGAATTACGAATTACGATTTTTAATTCCATTTCTTTCCCCCAATGTCCCCCCCAAACACCAAATTACCCTCCATACCGACCATATAAATTGGGATCACCGGCGCTAGCCCATTCCGCGGTGGCTTTAAATTCCCTTATTTCGTTCCCACTTGCACAACCCGGTCCGCCGTAATTTCCATTAACGTCGTTCATTCGATTATTTACACCCCCGAAACTCGGTGCCAAACTTGCACACCTTCGAAACGAAAATAAGAAGGAGAGAGAAAGAGGAAAAATCTGGCCCCCGGTGTCGCGGCTGCAACTTTATTTCTACCGATTTAACCGAGTGCAGTGGAGGGAGGGGTGGCGTGGAGGGTGATCGATCGGTGTAATTGCGCGATTTCTCGCCCCCTCTGATACGTTTTCTCTTTTCTCCTTTTTTACCTCCATCCCCCTCCGCGCTGGGAATTTAGTTATCGCCACGATAAAATCCACCCTCCTCCGGGTCACGGATCCTCATGACGTCAAGATTTAAGCTTGCTTTTCGTAATATAATCCTCCCTCACCCCTCCTCTGTGTTCCAACTTCGCAGGTGGAAGCTCGAATTTTCGAGCAGCTAATCGAGGACCCAGTTTCGCTTCGGTTTCTATTTGTTCCGGTTGGATCGATTGTTTCTTTTTCATGGGAGATAGTCGGGGTTGAGGAGGAGGGGTCGATGATTCTTGGAACGATCGGAGAATTGGATTAAAAACGGTGGGATATTTTTTGACAAGGCTTTCGAAAAAAGGGGAGGAGAATCAGGTTAATTTTGCGAAATGATAAATCTCGGGGAGGGGGTGGAATTTTTAATAATGTATGTAATGTAATTTGTAATAATGATAAATCTTTGGTTGTAACGGGGGATAGGAGAGGATTTATTTTATTACGGGATTCGAGAAATGATTTTTAATGCAAATTAAGAACGGATTTTTATAAATTTTGGTTGAATCGTGGAAAAACGAGATAGGAGGGAGGTAATTTTTAACGTGATTTTTGCGTATAAATAATACCTATGTAAGTGAAATTTTTAATGTTTGAAGATAGAAGAGATATAAATTACGACGTAACGTTAATCTGTATTTCGTGAATTTTGATACCTTCTCAACCTCTCTCTCTCTCTCTCTCTCTTTCCATCAACATTCATCTCGTTCGTTTTAATTCATAATTTACTTAGCTCGAAATAGCGAGTTCAGAATACACGTTTAAAAAAAAATTCTTCTATCAATCTCCCCCTCGCGTAATTAACTTCAGGAAAGGTTCCCGAATCGAAGGAAGAAGGGGGATAAAAAAAAATAACGACTCAGAGCCGTCGTGGAATAAAGAATAATAAACCCGCGGCGAGAAAAGGGTGGCGAATCGTCCTTCTTATCGGAAGGTGCTCATTTCGAAACGACAACGTCCTCATTGTAGCCGCGCCGCTCTTTGACCAAGCTTTGTGAAGCTTTGCGAGGGTGGGGGCGCGGACACCCTCGATTAAATTAAATTCCTCCAACTTGTAATTGCTTTCGCGATCGTGTTTTTCTTCGCCACGATGCCGGATCCAAGGAGTTCTCCGTTCCCGTGTCAAGAGATGAAAGAGACCGTGATTTTTCCCCAACCCTCCCTCCCTCCCTTTATTTTTGTGTCCAAACGAATTAGACTATTCGTGTAAAACAATTGGGTTGCCTTCGTTGTTAGCGCGAATTCTATAAATCTCGTTTCTTCTTTTTCTTTCTTTTTCTTTTCGACAATTTTTTGACTGAGCATTGAAAATCATTATTTTCTTCTCGATGAGATCGAAGGAGAATGATAATGAACGTGCTCTACCATTGATAGATTTTCTTGCATGCGAATGCACTTTCTTTCGATCGATATTTGTCCAAGAAAGAGAAAGAAATCTCTCTTAAAATAGAGTAACATCTAAAATATTTCTTCCAACAACTCGTCGATCAACTGTTTACAGTCGTGTTATTAATAAACGAGCCTCGTCACTCTCACGTTCCTCGCGTTATAAATATTTACATATTTCCCCGAAATTTCGTCAAGCGAATATTTAAAAATATTTGTTCGACCTGAACACGAAACTCGAGGGAACAATGTATCAACAATATTATACCGTCGACATTAGTCGCGTTACAAGTTTCGAAGTGGATACACGTGCGACGAAAACGTGGTAACAATTGCGCGAGATACGAAAGGTATCGATCAGATAATATCGCGAATTTATATACCTGTCACTGTGAACAAGAAGAGTTCATCGATGAGCGAGAAACGAAAAGGGGCGAGGAAGGAGGAGGAGGATCTCGACGATGACATGTCGTAAGCTGAGCATGAAATCATTTATCTCGGGGATAAGCGGCGAGGAACGACCTCTCTCTCTTTCTCTCTCTTTAAACGTTTCCCCTTCCTCTAACCTCTTCACCCTCCTCTGTCTTTCCTTTCCTCGTCGTCCAAGCATCCGCGTAACTTATTGCAGATGTGTCGTCGAGGTTTTGCTACGTTTTGTGGCAATCGCGCGACAAAGAGGACATCCGGATGGGGTGGTGGAATGTCGGGGTGGCGGTGGGAGAAATGGTGCGTGGCCCTCGGCCTTAAGCGGAACCTGTCGGCACGGAAAAATTGGATCCGGATTTCCGGCTGATAAGCGG
Source organism: Apis cerana (assembly GCF_029169275.1). Taxonomy (NCBI): domain Eukaryota; kingdom Metazoa; phylum Arthropoda; class Insecta; order Hymenoptera; family Apidae; genus Apis; species Apis cerana. The sequence goes on along the minus strand of NC_083862.1, from coordinate 9,262,226 downwards.
AGTTCGAGGGGATGCCTCGACCCCTTCTTTTTTCCTTGAAAAAAACTGCTCCTCTTCTCCTTCGTTCGGGGCGTGAAAGAGAGACGTGTGGGGAGGAAGGGTTGGTTTTCGGGGGGATTGTAATCGTTGAATGGGAGAGGTGATTTGAAAATCATGGAAAAGAGAGTACTCGAGAGTTTTTCCATTCGATTCTTCGACTAAATTTAAAATATCCCAGGGATTAATTATATTTGGATCGCGGAGACGTCGGGATATTCGCGAGTGTAATATTCAGATATATCGGCGAAAATTTACATACTTTTATCGTGAATGTAAGACCGGTATAAACTATCAATCATTCCTTAAGCCTTAATCGATAATACAAGGCGAGCTAATTCTATTTTTAGCACTTGAAATATAAACTTCATGTAAATAAGCTCGATAGGAATGTAAATTAGATCCGAGGTATCGACAAACCGGATGACAACTCGTATTTTCCAGGTTATCAGATAAAATATCATTTTTAACCGTCATTTTTCTCCTCTCCGTGATATTTTCCCTAGCAACTTGTAATAACCGAACTCATTTAGATCGAGCGCAATCTTGAAACGAAACAAAAAGAAAAAAGACAACAAGGAAAAAAGAAACAAGTTCTCCTTATAATACCGTGCAAATTATTTACGTACAACCAAATCCCTTCACTTTTGCCAACTTTTTCCCATAATTTGTCTCGCAACACGCGGAAATCATAGACGCGGGGAACATCGAGGAAAAATAATGATGCAGTTCTCGAATGATCGAGTCGAGTTCACGCCATATGGAGCAGCACTTTGAAAGCGAGCTCGCGTATAACGCGTATAAATCGTGCATATAAATTGGACGATCGATAAAAGCATCGAGGTCGTATATACGAAACATATTTGTTCCTTCTCCCCTATTGTTTTCCTCCACGGTGTTTGATTTATTTTGTTTGATTTATCCCCTTGATAACGCGTAGAAAACTGAATCTCCCTCTCTCCGAGCTTCATCGACCGAGCTTCATCATTGAAATAATTGTCCGCCAATTGTCGAACGTATCGCAGGATTATAAGCAGTTATATCTGGATGACCGGGCGCGTGAATTTACAAAGGAAGGATAATTAGACGAGTGGCGTAACGTTTCGTGCGCGTGTGTTTTCTAAAAAAAAAAAAAAAAAATACAACATAATTCCCGGCCACGAGGGATATTTCCCCGTGGAATATTTTGTGGAACATTAACGAAGTAAATTTTTTGCGAGTAATTTCGCGCGAAATCTGTGCTTTTCGCCACCACCATGTATATAATATTTACAACGGTGTATTATATGTAATTTTTTTTTTTTTTTTTTAATTTCGAAGAGGAGATGTGTGGTTTTCTTTTGGAAAGGAAGAGAGGGATTTAAGAGGTAAAAGAGATATTTTAAATCGTTCCATCTTGCTCTCTAAAGGAAGTAGATATTTATTTTGATTTTGGATTTTATTTTTATCAAAAATGCGTCGAAATTTGTTTTTAAAATGGCGTGCTTTTCGTTGAGATCTATTAAAATAAAAATAAAAATAAATTTCACGTGTTCTTTGCTAATATTCGCTCACTCGTTAATTATTTACACGATCAAAAAAGGAGAAATCCCTCTTCCCTGATCCATCCAAAATTTTCCCCGAAGAAAATTTCACACACTGACACTTTCGACACCTTTCAGCAATTTTCACAGCCACCGCCGTATCGGTCGCTCGTTAATTACGCGACCATCGAGGAAAATAAAATAAAATTCTTTGTGCCTCGGTATTTTCGAACGATCGAAACCAGGAAGAGGAAACGCGTGGTGGTTTTGCGGTCGCGTTTTCAAAATTCGAACAGAAGGGGCCCGGATTCACCGTCTTTCAACCGCGTGTTATTAAACGGAGGGAAGGCGGCGAAACACCAAACTTCTCCCCTCAAATTTCCACGGAAGGAAGCGTGGTCTCTCTCTCTCTCGTCTTGGCCTCGCGTGACGATGGTAAAAATCCATCCATCGTCTATTTTAATATTTGAAATATCATTCCTCTTATATATCCAGTCCACGGGATATTCGCTTGGCGGAAAATGAAACTGTGAAGAGGCGAGACAACGTGTCCCCTTCTTTTTCCTTCTTCCCGTTGGATTTCGCGCGAAATTTCAACGGTTTCCGTGTTTTAATATTTTTTTTTTTTTTTGGTTTTTCTTTTTTTTCGGTAGCGATGAGTATCGGTACAAAGAAAAATAAAGGGATTCCGTGCTGACGGGGATGCTTTTCGTTTGATCCTTTTTTTTCGTTTTCACCGTTTTTCTTTAGAATTTTCTCTTTTCGAAATTATGCATGGAATAGAAGTCTAAGATCGAGTACACTGTTTTAAAATTATAATTTCGCTGACACGTTGATTAATGACGATAGTAATTAAGTTTTATGATGAATCTGTCTAAGACGTATTTAATAGCGGAATTATCTGTTTTTTTCTTTCTTGTATGTTCAAGTAAGAAAATGTAGTAGCAATGTATTGGGTTGGGCATACTTTCCTGCAATCACGCTTTTTTATTTCTATGAAAGATATGGATGAATGCGATGAAGATCATTTAATCTTGTACTGAGAGGAAAGGGGGAAATTTATTTCTTTGATGCTTCAACATTACTTTTTTCCAATTGCTAAAAAATAAAAATATTTATTTAAATTTTATCATCATCAAAGCTACGTAAGAGGTTTTCATCCGCAGATCGTTAATGATCGATACGTAAACGATTATAATAATAATAATAATTACTCGGATTTATTATATTTTCTTTTTTCTTTTTTCTTTTACATCACATGAAAGTGGATAACGTTTTTTTTTTTTTTTAACTTTGAAGTAGAAATGTAGGAAAGAAAAAGTACACGATATACGTATAAAAAGTGGATTACATTTCTTATTATTACCACTGTTCAATTTCTTTATTCACTGTTTAATCTGTATCCTCTCTGTCTGGCGCGATTGTACACAAAGGAAAGAGTAATCAAGAACTGGTTGATGAATCAGAAACACAGGTGGCAAGATTGCAGCGTGCTCCATTCACGAAATTCACACGGGAAATATACGTTTCTTTGTTCGCTATTTAAATCCGTTTCTTTGTTCGCCATTTAAATTCGTTTCTTTATTCTGGTGTAATAGTGATTGCGTAAAAAAAAAAGGAGAGAGAGAGAGATAATTATTGAGAACGGGTCAGAAATGAGTCAGAATCCTGGATTTAATGTATCGAGGTTTGCATAAATGCCGATAATTTTTTCTCATGCGTGCATTATTATTATTTTTTTTTTATATCTTTGATGATTATCGCGGAAAATAATACAACAATGATACTTTTACAATGAATTATTGTACAGTCGTTTTAACGCAACAACATCAGGGATAAACGCTTCGAGGCGTGAATTTTGTATTAATTTAAAATATTTCTTCAGTCTTGTGACTTAGTTCTTAGAGAAACTATTTCAACTCCGTTTTACTTATAACAGTGATCAAAGGTGAAAATGAATGGTTTCGTGACTTAAATCATTTCGTGTCTTAACACAGGAAATTTGTAACGAGTTGAAATCGTAATTTTTAGATACGTGAATATCGTAATTATCTTCCGTGCTACCTCAGAAATATTATCTTATTGCTCTTATTTTGAATAAAGTTTCTCTCTCGTTCTCTAAAATTATTCTCGATTGAAGAATCATCAAAATCCAAATATTTTTATATAATTTATATATTTCCCCTAATTTCTATACCGAAACGATAATTTTTCGTTAGAAATAAGATTACCTCTCATTCATCAATTTTAAAACGAGTTATTTCGCATTCCCAAGCACAATCATTTTCAAATCAACTTGGAATAAGGAAAAAGCTTTTAAAACGATCTTACGGATTTACACTTTCTTATCTCGAAAGAGAGGAAAGAGAAAAGAAGGAAAGGGGAGAAGAACGTTATACTCGAAACACGTATCGAAGAAAATATTATTCCATTAATTTCGTCTTTAACAAGTGGAGTGGCGCGTCGCAAAAAATGAACAGATTTCGAATAGATCGAAGCTGAATCGGAAATTCAGACGGAGGGGGAGGGAGGGGCGTATTGAAAATTTTTCCACGAGATCCATTCCACGTCCTTGCCACGTCTCATACACAGAATTGATCGCCCGTTTTAATATCCCTACCGTGGAATGGTATCTTCTCGCCGTAGGAAATGTAGCAGCCAGCCGAGAACAGGATGCCTGGAAATAAATGATTCCATAATTCTCGTTTCGCGTCGCTCTTGAACGGCATTTTTTTTTTTTTTTGCAAAAGACTGGACAAAACCCCTTGCGCGTGGGATCGATCGATCGAGAAATTTTCCTGTTCCAGAAATTGGAAAAATTTAACAAAATTTCGCGGTTACTTGTTGGAGCAATTTTATTTGCAGCATCTTCCGTTATTAATTTTGTGATAGGCCGCGTGTTAATATGAATTTTTATCCAAGCTTTTCTGGACTTTTCATACTTTTTTTGGGGAGAGAATTAATTGATTTTTATATTTAACGAAGATACACGGGAATTATGAATTTTTCGATGGATTAATTATTTTATTTGTATCGGGGGAGGGGACGATGATGATTTAATTGTTGCACGCACTTATTTATTTATTTATTTGCCTTTTAATGCGCGCCCCTTCAATTATGATTATAAATATAAAATACACGCGTATAAATATCGGAAGATGTCGAAAGATAATTTAACGATATGAATAATAAAGCGGAGGGAAATTCATTTCGAAATAAAATCAGATTTCCAAGTTTTCGGATCAAAATTCTAACAGGGTGCACCCTCATGCAACGTCATATCGTTTAATTCGTAACAATCAAACCCGCGAAACGGGTTCCAACGTTCATCCATTAAAATCCAACCCACCTCTGAACCAGATATCCCGCGCTTTTCAGTTAACCTGTAAACAAATTTCACGCGTCATTACCATCGTGTACCGGCAGACATTCCGACAAAACGTAGTAGCAACACCTGTTCCTCTCTATGAGGCAGAGTCGAGTTTTTTTTTTTTTTTTTGCTTTTCTTTTTTTATTTATTTACGAGCGAACGTAGAATAAAAGGAAACAAGAGGTAAAAAAAAGGTTATTTTTCAACCGATATTACACGCAGTGGCGCATCAACCCGGTTAGAATCATCGTTTTTCTGCACGCAGAGACTGATCGGCGTAATGGACGGAAACCTAAATTGTTTGCAATTTCATATCTCGAAACGGAGGTACGTCCATTAACGTTCTATTCGTTTCTATTTTTTCTCCCTCTCTTTCTTCCTCTCTCTTTCCTCTTTAATCCTCTCAAAATATTCGTTTTTCCACCGCTTCGATTAACCGGTGTTCGGCGGTGTCGGTTAGCGCGAGAACATATCTTTCTTCCTTTTTTCTTTCCTTTTTTTTTTTTTTTACCAACGTTTTATTATCAACGTGATTCGCGGCAAGGTACGCTTTTTCTCTGAGGAGAGACAAAGAAGGAGGGAATCGTGATGGAAGAGAATGGGCAGAGAGAGTGATACTAAATCAATGGGTGGGTGTTGTCGTGGACTTTTTAACGACTTGAAATTCTTGTATAAATTGGATCGACTGGATTTCGAGTTCCAAGAAAAAATACGATACACGTCTTAATTCAATACAGAGTGCGATCTTCACGGATGAGAACGCCGTTGCAACGTTATCTGTCCCATAATACTCGTGTAACGATGATCAGCCGTTAATTAGCGTGTTTTAACTCATCCCCCACTGCAATTCCACCCCGTCGCACGAGGAATTTCGGGTTGTGAGAAAACAGAGGGAGGCCACCTTGATTAAATGGAAGGCATAGACGCATACACGAATGAAACGATCCTTGCTCGCTCCCCTATTCATCAACGATGCGTTGTTCATTATCATCGAAACGTTTTTGTATGTCTGTGTTTCTTTAGAGACGATCGAGCTTTAAGGAAAATTCGATATTTATATTTGTTATATCACATGCTTTCTACATTTTCTAAAATTTATAAATGAATATTTTAATCCGAATTTGTACGTGCAATCCGCACACCTGTGCTCCATAGCGATTTAATAGCTCGAAATAGATACGATCGATGTTGAGAAAAGTAAAAAGGGGTAAATGGGGGATGGAACAGGTGGACGAGTCGAGGATTGGTGGTAAAGGGTGGTAGTTGGGTCGAGGTGTGTTTCGAGCGGAATATCAGTTGGGGGTCGGTCGAGGCGGGGTAATGAGCGGATAGGGGAGAAATGAGAGGGTTAATAAGGGTTGTGTTCTGTGGGACCGGGGTCAGAGGGGCGAGGATTTGCTTTGGCCTCGTTTAGATCAGTCAAATTATTCGTGTTCCAGTCAGTTGAATTCAAATGGTCTGTTGATCTCGAGTTTCTCTTCATTCGAATTTATGCCCATGCAAATTATCGCGCTTCGTTTCAACTTTGTCTTCTGTAGTGTAATTAAAGTTAAAAGAGTGTGCACGTAAATTCCAGTAATCCCTTGTGCATCTACTCCGTAAGAGAAAAATTTAGAAATTATCCGAGAATATTCGTGGGAAAGAAACAATTATTGTTCTTAACGGCTTAATCGATTCACGAGACACGCTTCATATTTCGCGTATCATATTGATTAATAATAACTAATATCCTCGTGTCGCCACGATTCGCGCTTCTTTGTATTACACGCGGCAGCGAGTTAATTAATTTTTGATTAACAGAATGAAATTAAAGCTACTTACAGTTTTACACTCGACAGTGATAAAGCTTCCTCCCTGGAAAACGGTTAACGAACCGTGGCTGGCTGAAACACGGAACAGAAATTATAATCAAACAACCGAATGACCGGCATCATCGGATGATGCGAGAATATTTAATGGAGATATTAAATGGGCCGATGTCAATTTTTAAACACCTCTCCCGCGTGATTAAATCAATCGTTATTTTATCAATGAACCTCTTATTCCCTCTTTTTCCTTCTTATTTCGATAATCCGAAGCAGAGTCGAAGAGAGAATCGATTAACGGGAGGAATATACGCAAAGGTTAGAATTTATTTTCACGGAATAATTTTCAATTACCTTGTTTATTTTAACCGTGAGACCGAACACTGGCAGTCGATTTTACAAATTCCGCGCAACGAGACACTCCAGATTGGTGTTTAGGAAGAAGCAGAATTACAGGAGTTTAGCCTAGTTAGGGGATTAGGTTGTTTCTTGAGTAGACGGAATAGGAGAAGGAAATGGGAGATTAAGGTCGCTGTGGAAAGCTGTGCAAAATACACTGTTCAAATTAGGTGATCACTGTCTGTAGTTAACCAACTTATCAAGGATGAGATGTAACACGTTATATTATTAAGATAGGACCAAGAGGTGGTATCCTGATGTACAATTGCGAGAATATTAAGTAGAGTAGGAAACCCTCGAATGTTTATTTCAGAATCGAAAAGAAAATCATCGTGATTAGCTTTAAGATTAGGGATGATTGTCCCTTTTTGAACAAAAATATTCGTTCGAGAAGAGAATCTCTTTACCTGGAATTTTCATCCCAAGATAATCGGAGTGATAGAAGCAAAATAAGCCTGGATATTTAAGGAAATATTAAGAGATTTTAAGGTTTCCTTAGAAACGTGTTACAAAACGGAATGTTGGTTGGGGAGGGGAAGCACTAGGACTCGTGTATGAGGGATACTTCAGACGTCGGCTTAGGAAGCGTGAAACGAAATGAAGCGTAATAGAGAGAAGGAAGGAAGTGGGTTGGTAACAAATTGAGAATGGCAGTTGAGAGGAAACGTCGAATGTAGTGCAAAGAGCGATATAGTGTTCAGAGCCGAAACAAAAGGTGGAAATAAAATATTCGAAGGGATGGGGGCTGCTTGTACTACGTTGTTTTCGAGTTCTCGAGCAAATATCAAGAACCGTATTTTTACGTTATTGTATGGAATTTAGAAAAAAAAAAAATTATGGAATCAGAATCAGTTTCTCTTTGGAGAAGAAATCCTGAATTTACTTTATTATTTTAAGCAGGTAGTTAAAATTCTTTTTCTCTTCTCTCGACAACCTTACACGTGAATTATCACAAATAATTGTTACAAATAAGAAAAACGTTGTAAACAATTTTTTTTCGATCCAGAATTATGAGAATATTTTGGGGGAGAGAGAGGGGGGTTGGTAAACGTTCTAACGTCCCGCTAATGAAAGATTAACTGTTACAATCGATGAACGATATACTCGACGAACAACAAGCGGTGTTTCACGCCAAATACATTCCCCTCCCCTCCCCCTGTGTTTCAAACCCTCGAAAGGGATCGACTATTCAAACAGTCTGTTTCCAATTAACTCAATTAATCAACACCCTTCACAAAAACCACTCAAACCACTGGTCTGCTTATCCTTTCAGAATCGTTTGGCCGAAGCGAGTCGAGCTTCAAAGAGACTCGTGTATTCATCCGTGAATAGGCTCCTTTCAAATTTTGCACACCGGTGAACAGAGTTTGCGGCGGACATTGATTCCTGGTCTCATTTTTGTTTAGAAAATATTCTACATCGAGAATCACCGAACGGCATTCGTTCTACTTCCCTCCTTTTTTCTCTTTACTTTTTTTTTTTTTTTTTTTGTCAAGCAAAAATCCCTCCATCGGAATTGCAACACAAATACTGCCGAATACCGTGTCCTTTTTTGGGTTTAGAAAATAAAGGTTTATTCGGCCAAAGCATGCGAAAGCCCCTCCCTCCAAAAATTTCGGTCCCTCGAAAATATTCCACGTATCCATTTCCCTGTAAAATTTCCAATTTAAACCGAAATATCGCGGCATTTCTTCTTTCTTCCGAGTTACGAAATCAAATGATCATCGAATGACAAATGTACTCGCTACAAGTAAGTCATATTTTCAAAGATTTCGAACGCTTGTTCAAAGATTCTGTCTGAAAAGAAATAGAAGACGATTTTGATCGAATCCCCAAAAAAATCGTGTAGGCACGAATGCCGAATTTTTTATTTTCAAACTGGCGCTTTTTTACTCTGCTGCAAACAAACGCACACATACGCAGAGGAATGGACGAGCAAATATGCAATATAAATTTCGCCTCGGTCGATGGACGGATGGAAGGAACGTGCGAATAATTCATCCGTCTCTGTTCTCTGCCATTCCTCTCCTTCCCCCCCATTATTTATTCGAAAATTCGAATGGAAACCCACGGAATGTGGGCAGAGATAGACGAAGGGGGAGAGGGGACAGGCGATGACGTTGAACCAGAACGCTTAGGTGACTCACGGTAAAGGAACAGGATGAAAAACGTCTGGCCTCGGGGTTTCGGAGGAAGTGACGTGGCTTCTCCTCGCTTCTGTCGTCTAAAACCGTTTCTCCTGTTGTCCCTTCGTCCGGCTTCGTCCGTGCTCATTGTCCCTCCGCACTATTCAATCCTTCTTCCTTCCCTCCGCGAAGACAATGAGGAACCGTGACCTCTGATCCCTCGTGTTGTCCACTCCTCCACGGGGTCACGTGGATTCACAACGTATCGTGTCTATGTTTAATTTTCAGCGAATCGTTTATCTTCTTTTCCATCGCGTGATCCTGCGTCTGCGACTTTTTTCTCTCTCCCCCCATTTCGACCCCCCGGTAATAAGGGGGGAAAACGCGCTCCTTTATCATTCTGCCTCTGGTGGAGGCCGAGGGAAAATTCTTTGGCATCGAGAATCGATGAAATAAAGAGGTTAGGGTGTATATTCTTCTTTTTTCTTTTCTTTTTTTAAGGATGTGTGTATTCAGGTGGACGATGATGTTTGGATTTGGTCGAGTTTGGTTGAGCGAATTGCTTTTGCTGTTCGCTTTGTAAAATGAAATTATGTTTGATATATCGTTTCAATATGATATCTTGAATTATCATAAATTATTCTCTTTTTAATTGTTTCATTATATCGAAGGTACAAAAGATCGATGTTTAAAATTTCATCACCGTAAACATCGGTTATTTTTGCCAAAATAAATTTATGGAATTTAAATTTAACTTGTGCGCGTATCTAGCGATATATGGGAGAAATTTCAGTTGGGAAAAATTAATAATCGGGGGCGAACGAAAGAAAGTTAATAATCTGGATTCTAAAGTAAATTTTTCATTTCCTTTTTTTCTTTTAACACGCAAAGTTTTATTTTTCCATTTCTTTTCTCTTCTCTTTTGATCTTCACATGCGGATAATTGCCACCTTTATAAATTAATTACTTCCTGGCCATCATTTCTCGTCTATCTCAAAGTATAATCATTCTCGCCATCCATTAATTTAAAATAAAAATATCAATCAAAGAAATGGGAACGTAAGCTTAATATATCTTTGTATAAATTCGTTACATTTCGTAAACAAAATACAAAATAAATATTGAAAAAGAAAAGACTTTAGCAAAAATCGCTTTTACCTTCGATTTGAAAATAAATCGAGATAAGATTTAGTGAAAATTTGTAGAAAAGAACGATTATAAATAACCGATATACTTATTATCCAACCATACATTTTTTACTCGATTATCGAAACATGGACGAGAGAATCGTGTAAATGTTTGATTCGACGAAATTATTAACGTAGATTTGTAGATATAAGAACCGCGTTTCACCTCAATCAATACGATTATAAACTTGGATTATTATGTTTCGGATTTACACGGTGTACCCTTGTTGCGTGAATCAACGTGCGTGAATCTATTGTTGCAAATTAATACGATCTATTTAAATAACTATAATCTCCATCACGCATCGCATGCTGATATTAAACGCTGTAGAACAGATCGGTGCATCGGTTATAAGGGAAACGCTTGTTAAGGGATAACGCGCGTTGTAATTTTATTCATCGATCTTCCTCCACCCAAGATTACGAGTGGATGTTGATCATAACATCGGGATGGGAATTCTTGTGATTATCTTTCCCGTAAAACGATTCGAATGGTGAAATATTTTTAAAAACCTTTCTGATTATATCCTATAATGGCTGATACAAGCAGGATATAATAGAATTTTTTAAACCATTTTATACCATCACAGAAAATTTTCTCCGCGTCAAATAAATAACTGTGTAAACCAAGTTTATAAGTTCAGATGACCAGTTTCGATCGAAACTGTTAGAATTGGAATGGTAGTATCGTTTAAAAGGAAACGTGATCCGAGAGACACTTTATCGGGGCGAAACAAAGGAATGGTTAAACATAGTGTCGATAGAATCGAAGGTATATATACATATACATATATATAGAGAGAGAGAGGTATGTGTGTCGAAGGGTCACGTGTTTCGTGAGCGACATCCCCTTGCCATGTGTCGTTTAAGTGTAACGAGTGTTTGTATTGTAAGGGGTTAGGCAAACATAGTTAGGTAACGTTGAATGGAACTTGAAGCACTTACGATAGGGGGTATGGTGCACACCATGAATCATAAATGTCCGTGTCCCTTCGAGTCACGTCCCTCTGTTGTGTAGATTCTGCGGGAGAGAGGAGGGAGGGAGGGAGAGAGAGAGACAACTCTGTGTGTATCGCAAATAGGAGAAGCACGGCGTGCGAACCTCATCGACGATATTTTTATTTATTCGTCAATGCGGATAATTTTCATGTGGGAAAAAAAATAATAAACAAATAGAACGATCAAACAAATCCTCCCTTTAAACTTTCTTTATGATATTTCGCCGATGGGTTTTTGAAATATGGATATATATATGATGGAGTTTTTTGACAAAAAAATGGAACTGTGAAATCTGAAATCGTGAAATTCTGTTTGATAAATAATTAATTCGTTTTCCTCTTGGAATTATTTTCTTTCGACGGTATTGGGACAGAGTAGTTTTTGGTGTTGGCGTCGGCATACTAGGGGAGGGGGGATCCGCGATAAGAGTATCTCGAAATTTTTCTCCTATCCTCGTACGCCCAATTTATGATGGATTACACGATTTCAATTTTGACGCAGTATCACGCCATCCATAATGCATATATTACGATGCGAATCGATTCGATGCACTGTAACTACGTCCCTCGTTCATCAAATGATCGTATTAAACGTTTCGCAACACCTCGCGAGATAGCCGGATCCTCTGAATATGCGGCCAGTAATTTCAATTTGAATCTTGGAACTTACTCGGGGGGAAAAATTTGTAATATTTCTAATATTTGCTAGGGGTGAGTACAAAATGATACAACACCTATGTAAATAATCTATAATCATTTTCGTACGAAAACTCGTGGCCAACTCGTTTCCTACTAATTTTACACCACTCGACACGCTTGGTGACGTATCAAGAGAGGAGGAAGCGGTTTTCTCTCGTTTAAGAAGGGGTGGCCGAAATTTCATTCCCTCGATCGGCTGTCCCTCCTCGTCACTTCCGGCCACGAGTCTGTCTTGAGGATAGAAAATGGCGGGCACCGAAAGAAGATGGTTCCGGTGCGGTGCCCCGTGTGGGACTCTCCCACGCCGCGGATCCTCACCTTTCTTTCCCTCGAACGCGGGGCCCCCCCTCTCCTCCCTCCCCCTTTATCTCGCCGCGAGAATCTAACCGTGCTATCGACGCCACGGCGATAATTAGAAACCGGCCCAGACGTTGTTGTCTCGCAGGAAACGATATACGGGTCTTTCACCTTCTCCTCTCGTCTTTCCCGCAATTCTTTTTGTTTTTCGTTTCTTTTGCGTACGCGAGGAGAATGGAAAAGAACAGTCGATTCTGGGCGTCGATTCATGTCTGTTGATTCCAAGGAACTTGATATTGAATCGGAAATATGGCATATTTTGGATGGAAAAATATCGCTCGAACTCCGATATCTAACAATTAACCACTCACTAAACTTTCTGCGGCTCGAGAAAAATTGGAAAAGCCGCGTCCTGATCGGTGGTGTGCAGACTTATCGTGAAACTGCTCCGATCGTTTGGTCCGATGTCGCGATTCGCAGGGAACAATGGCGCACGCACCGCACACGTTGCGCCGTATTCACACGAACGCTTCACTCCCTTGGATCCTCTCTTTCTCTCTCGCCAAATGCACGAATACCAAGCAAGACTGCTGACAGGAGGAAAGAATAGACGGTCCTCTAAACAATCGGTCGCACAGAGAGAGAGGAGTCGTCGTCCATCGGCTCCTCACAAAACCCCCCGCGAGAATACGTCGAGGACGACGCCATTTGCGGAAGATTAAAGCCGGGAGAGAAGACGGACGCATTAATCTGGTGGAACGATTCTTTTTAAATTTAACCATCCGCGGACGGATTTTATTAAAATTCGAGTTCTAAAGAATAAAATTGTGAATTTAAATATATCATATACGGGTGATTGAATCGTTGTATCGTACAACAATTCCGTTCGAGGGAAACAAATATCTGATATTTACTGCTGCAAACATTTATTTTATTGGATTGTTCGGAAAGTAATTTTGTTTCCTTTCGTGACAACGGAACATCAAGTCGTTTCACGGGATCACGAACAATCGAATTCGACGAATTCAATCTCGTAACGATTTCTCGAGTTGTTATTCGTCCATTTCGATCACTATTTTGTCTTCATCAGCTTCGAAATCGTCGGCACGAACGATTTCTTACCTTTCAATGATAAAATAAAATGCTCCTCACGCAGTGAAAATTTTTCCTACGAATAAAACAATGAAACAATATAACGCAGCAACACAATTTCGAACGAATAATTGGCCGGATAAAAACGGCAAAACGTGAAACGAAAGTTTTCGGATCTCGAAGAAAATCGTTAAAGCAAACATCGCAACTCCAAAATAATCAATTACAACTTTTCATTGGCGAGCAACATGCTCGTATCCCATGGATTCGGGTACGAAGCAAGTAGGAAAAGTAGGAGGGAGGAATTAATGAATTCCGTTCGCACGCGATAAACCATTGGAACAGGTTGGATGAATTTCATTCATGGGAGGCCTGCGGGGAGGTCCGGCGTTAAGGGGTTTCGTTCCACTCGGCTGGCTGGCTGGCAGAGAGGTTGCAAACTTTTCATGGACGTGATATATCTTTATCCTCCTGCCACGTAGACGCTTCTTTCTTCTTTATTTTCTTTTCTCTCCCCTCCCCTTTTTTCTTCTCCTCCTCAACCTTTCCTACACCCGTTGCATACGTACGTTGGCCAGGGACGTGTTGTACGGGGTTGCTAGTAGAGTAGGGGTATCTTTGGCGGCGCGCGAGCACTTCAGACTTTTCTCACGCTCCCTAGGTATAAATATTTACAGGCTCGAGCTTCGAGCCCTGTTTCCGGGCTCGAACCCACCTGCGAAACTTACACTCGTGTCTTTCTTCCTTTCTTTCGGCCCCTTTCTTCTTTTTTTAAGCCGTGATACTATCCTTCGGATCGCGAGCAGTCGAAACTTATAATTTAATAAATAAATAAAGTGTTTGACTTTTCAATAGTGCACCGATATTTAGATATTTAAAGTAATTTTGGATCGTTTGGAGTTTAAGAAACGAGTAAAGTTTTTCAAACATTTTTTTAAATTGTATTTGTAATTATAATTAAAAAGAGAATAATATTCCACTCTACGTAGTTTCGATATACTCATTCCGTGTTTCGAAGCGTGTATATCGGCCACGAAAAAGTTGAGAAAGTATCCCCTCAAGTATCCCTCGTTCCACGTCACGGACCAACAACAAACCCCTCTCTTCATATTTATCGTTTCGTCGTCGTTTGGACGAGGCTCGGTGGCCAGCTTACACGCTCGGTTTCGAGTGGTCATCCGCGCTCTGTGTAACGTATGATCCTCTCGGGAAGCAGCCCTAAGGGCTGTCTTACCACCGACGCTCCTCCCCTAAGCTAACCCCTGGGGCCCTTGGTCGAGACTCCTGACCTTTACCCTTCCCACCCTCTCGGGTCATCGGCGTGGCGCATCGAGTGGCTCGTTTTTTACGTCTGAGCCGAGCAACCACCTGCGAGTAGATCGTCCTTGAGCTTGCGCCGCCCGAGTTTTTGTGCGCATTTCGCTGATACAAGGGTTGCTCGAAATTGAAACTGAGAAATTGAGAAGGAGAGAATTGGAATTTTTATTTCGATTCGTGTTTCGATAAGATATTCGGGATACGAATTGAACGATTGAAAATTTTTGGGAAATTGAAGATTTTGTTGTAGCGTGGCAGTTCAAGGGAGGGATTAAATAAGGGTGGAATTGGTATTATCGATACTTGTGTCAAATGGAGATGAAAATTGAAAGGGGTGGAATTCGAGATGAAAGTGAGAATTAAATATTCTTAGAAATCTCTTTACGAGTTTTAGAAATTATTGAACGAGTGATGACGATGGAAGAGATTGCTTTTTAAATTTCGTTGAAAATGAGAGATTGAAAGGCTGGAGGATTTTATTTTGTATTAACGATAGATTAACGAGCTTCTTTCTCAATCGAAAGAGTAGCTTTCTAAATGCTTTCGACGTTGAAAATAAAAAAGAGATCTTGCAAAGAAGAAAATTTATTCAATAATTAATAATAATAATCGAAAAAACCTGAAATATATTTGAACTTTACAAAATTGAATTATTTACATAATTATCAAGAGTCAATTTTTTCTTTCTATAACTTCGTTGCCCATCGCCAAAGAATCGTTTCTTTTAATTATCCATTTCATTTGAACGTAATTAACGATATTATCATCATATCGCGATTGTAATGAGATTTTTTTTTTTTTTATTTTTCTTATATCTTTCTCTTGATTAACATTGAATGGGCTCAGACGTGGGCTCAACGGTATATTCAATAATATTCGCATTGACTGTTTCATTTAAACAGTGTAAAAGATTATTCCGTTACAGGCAAAAATTAGTTACCGTCGATTAATTAACCGATAATAATAATGCAGCCGCGTAACGTATACGTAATATAATTACGTTAGATTAATTACCGTTGTATAACAACATCACTGGGTTATTATCAGTTATACCATTATCGATATTATTATTTCTCCATCAACTGAAAAGATACGAAAGATACGAAAATTTCGATCGAAATTTTTACTTTCGTCGTTTGAAAAAAGGGGGGGAGAAAGAGATAGAAGATGATTAATTCAAAAATATCCTGCTGTATTATAAAAAATGCATTGCACACGAAGGAATAAAATATTTTTGTTTCGAATTTTTTGTTCCTATCTCTATTTTTTTTCGTTTTTTTATTTATTTTTTTTTTTTTTTGAGAAATGAATGTCGCAGCTGATATCAGGGGAGGTTTAATATTTGAAAAATACGATTCGTGAAATCGCGGCTTGATTTACATCCAAGAAATGTATCGCGCCTGAACATCCCATTTATACGAAATGACGTTTATCGTTTTTGTTTTTAAAATTTCAAATTTGTCCCATTCGTTCGAACATAGTACGCACAAAGTTGGAGTACTTTTCACGATAAGTTGATACGATCGGTTAATGCGAGCCGTTTAACGACATTCGATCACGGTTCATGAGCTCGTTAATTTATAATAACAGATCGGTAATTGAACGAGAGTACTTGGCACGAAATATTGGATTATACGGAAAATTTCCATTCATTTTCAACGGGTTTGAAATTCACCAATTTCACTCGATACAAGCGTTATTACGCGTAAGGATCCTTTTATTTATTCGTATATTATTCAAAGTATTGTTTAACGAGGCCGTTCAACGATCATTTTCAACACCATTCCATGTTATTTAATTATTCCAGTTACGTTCAAGATACGTATTTTTCGTTCGAAACTTATATCGTTCCATCCCGAGAATATTAAAGAATTATGAATAGCTAATATAGACTTAATAATCAAAAAGATTAATATTAGAAATATTTCGACATTATTGGATAAACGTGTATATTCAAACTTCTATTCAATTCGAAACATTCGTCCAAAAAGAAAGACGATCATTTGAAGATCAATTTCATTCAAAATTTCAAAAAATAAATTCAGAGACGGAATATAAGATAATCCAACGAGTTCTAACGAAAAAAAAATAGAAATTTCCGTCACGATTCGATCGATTCACGCGTGATCTCCCCATTTTCGTCACGATCGAGATTAGTTTTTCATTCGACGGTGAATGGCCACGATGTCGCGCCGGGCGTGGAAACTGCGATTATCCGGAAGGACAAAAAAAAAAAAAGTCGCGATGAAATGTGCGTTATTTACGTCTGGGATCGGAATATGTCCGGGTTCGTTGCGGCGATCTCGAGCCGCGAAATTGACAGGAGTGAAAAAAAAAAAAAGGATTAGTGGCGGTGTGCCCGTCGGTTGCCAGTCACTTGACGAGCAAATAATTCTGCCGTCAAATTTTCACCGTGATTCCTTCGACCACCGTATCCTGTCGTCGATTCCTCCCCCTTATTTTTATTTATCCATTTATTTTTTCGATATATTGTGATCGTACGAATCTTAATATCTCTTCAAAACTTTCTTCCTATTAATCGAATAAATATTCGTTCGACAAGCATGAAACTTTCGATATTTATGACAATTTTATTTCGTTAACACCCTTAACGAGCTTAAAACCTCGCAAACTCGATGAAAGACGATCGCGAATGAATAAATCATCCTCTTATACGAAATTGCATTCGAACTTCCCGCCACTTTGAACCCTTTAATATATATCTCTCTCTCTAATTCTTCACAGAAAAAAGAAAACCTCCCTTTCCACGTCTCGATACTCCTCCCCTCCAAAACAAAACTACATAATTCCAAAGTACCACGATTCTGAAGCACGAACTTTAACCGTAAATCTTCCACCAATATCACCATCCTTTTATCTCCTCTAAATATATATATATATATACACACATATATTCCATCTCGTGGGTTACGCGAATAAATATCGTGAAATCTGCAAAGTAAAATTGGAAAGAAAAATATATATATATATATTTCTTGTTTTTTCTCTCCGAAAACATTTTTTCGAACGCTTGGGGCGGAATTATAGGGGTGGATCGTCATCCCGTGCGAAGGGATACGATCCATAGGGATGGAAGAAGGTCGAATGAGAAAAGCTGAGAAAAGTTTTCTGGCGGAGGAAAACTCGTTCGATTCGTTGTTTCATCCGTGGACCATCCTCCTCCTCCTCCTCCTCCTCTTCGTTCCTTTCTTCCTCGCGTCGAGGAGGCACGTCCCGCGCTCGATATTCGAATCACGCCTTGGGACTGGAAT
Organism: Apis cerana; assembly: GCF_029169275.1. Lineage (NCBI taxonomy): Eukaryota > Metazoa > Arthropoda > Insecta > Hymenoptera > Apidae > Apis > Apis cerana. The sequence continues at coordinate 9,244,105 of NC_083862.1, read as the reverse complement.
AACACTTTCCGCAAATAATAGCCCATCTGCCGTGCCCCGGCAAAACTGCTTGCCCGTCAAGAAAAGGGATATTTTACGAGCGGCGAGGCCTCGTCAGGACGCGACGTCGTGAACGTCAGTTTCGTTCGCCGCATTTCAATAAGATCGTTCCCCCCCCTGATGTATGGGGGAGTGACCCAGATTCGCCACGTTGGAGACGTGTTCGACACGGTTCGTGGACGGGTGAATTTTATTGGGTAAAAATTCTTTTCTTTTTCTTCTTTTTCAAGTAATTAATTCGACCGTGAAGATCGACGAAGATACGTAATATATTCTTTATCCAAGTTGGTTCATTCGGTGATAAAGCTTGGTGCTGTGATCGTGGAGATATTATTTTCTGGTAGAACTTTCGTCGAAATTTTTATTCTTCCCTGAGACTAAAATAATTCTTGAATGGAATCTTTCTTTTATATATGAATGAAACGAATTGTATAGGGAGGGGGAAAAATAGGTCGAAAATACTTTTTACTCCGTGTTCGATAATTCCTTAGGAATAATTCATTCATTGTCTTTTCGACCACTCCACTTCCCGTCAGGATAGTTCCGCTCGACGCTTTCAGAAGATCGAACGTTTCTCTACAGAATTGATAGGATTCGAGCTTTCAGAGGTCCGTGAAATGCAAATGAAATTGAAGAAGAGAAATAGGAGGAGTGGGGGAAAAAAGAAGGGGGAAGAAAAAGGTGCAACGGCTTATAATAATAAACTACGAGTGCCTCGATACGAAAGCGGCGAAATGCTCCGATTGAAAAAAAAAAAGAGAGAGAGAAGTGTTGGGTTCCATTAAGGAGGCTCGTTTCGTTTGAAAGGAAACAGATATTTCGTGTATTAAGTGATCGAACCTCTCGAGATGGATTCAATCCCGGGGATCGTTCGAGGGAAGTTGGAGAAAAACCTTGAAAAACTTGTCTCGATACTCCCCTCCTCCTCCTCTCTTTCCCTTCCGTTGTGTAGAAGACTTCTGATGTCAATTTTTAGCTCGAAGGATCGGAAGAAAATTGCCAGTGGGTAAATATTCATCGTTGATGCACAAAGTCTGGCTCTCTGGATATCGAGATTGAACTGTTCCTTTGTGTTCTTTGATCCGATTCTGGAAATGGAAAAACCGCTCAACGGTTTTTCTCGTGAAATTGTCCTGACAGCGTGGAAATTATGCCAAGAGAATCGTTCGAAGCGAGAAAGATTCGAATGTTCGTTTCAGTATCACAGGTATGACATCTAGGAAACAACGACACGTTAAATGGAATCTTCCTTTTAAATTTAAGAGGAGGAGAATTTGTTATATATATATATATTATATTTGTATGAAATTTGAACGTAACGAATTAATGGAATTTTTAATGCTCGTTTCGTTCCCGAGCTGATTCATATTGGAATTGAACTGGAGGTTTCGTTTCTTCTCTCAAGAAAAGAAGATTTATTTATTAACTCGAACAATCCAAGAAACTAAATTTTTTACTCAGATCAAGCATAATCAACAGATATCCATCTTTTCATTTTATGAAAATCACCCATTTACCTTACTTTACTTTTCTTTTTTTTAAAAATTAGGAGGAGGGGGGAAAGTAGAGATAATCTCTCAGCATCAAAGAGCACACCCCCTTCCCCTAATCCTTTACCGTTGGTAAAACATTCAACCTCTTGATTACAAAAATCACCAAGCTTCCGACGACTTCCCTCGAAGAAACCATTTATCATCGTCTTAAACGAACTTTCACCCCCAGGCCGCAAACGCCTGCAACCTCATTTGCGCCTCTCTCGGCCACCCTCCTCCTTCACTTGTTCCTTCCTTCCTTCCTTCCTTCCTTCCTTCCTTCCGCACGGTATTTCAACGCCAGCATCGTAACGAAGCATCATCGCGTAAACAAACGCCACCCCCTTTTTTTTTCTTTTTTATTTTTCCCTTGCTCGAAGGAGATTCAAGCTGGGATCAAAAATCGGCCGAGAGAGGGCGAATAAACATCGCGTCGAGGGGCGTCGAGGAGCCTCGACGAGCGGAAAAATGGAGGGAGAAAGGGGCCGGAAGCCGCGGAGAAAACGGGTTCCGGAAACGGGTGAACTTTTAATCCCGCGCGTTATCGCTCTCCCCCTGCAGGATGTAGAGTATTTGTACCGGTTACCGTGCCCCTTAATACCTCGGAGTTTGTTAAAATTCTCGTCTATTTTTCTATCTCGAATTTTCACGTTTTTTTTTATATTTGAAGAAATTTTTTTTTTAAGAAACGATGGGAATAAGAGAGAAGTTTAGAAGATTGACGAAAGACGAGGAACAAGCTTTTGTATTATAGCATTGATTCTTTTTGAAGAGAAAGAGCTTAAATATTTAATCATATTTTTCATTTAAACTGTGACGATTTCATTTTTCATAGAATTATGAATTTTTCCTAGCTATTTTAACAAAGAAATGGAACTTTCGTAAATAATTATTTTCATAAATTAGAAAGGGATCCTAATAATGAGATGAATAAACCAAAGTTATTTTAAAAATTGATTATTTCTTATTCCTCTCTCTTCTTCGTTTCTCTTTTTGCGAACCGCGGCAGAAGTTTCCCGGAATGAACGAGTCGCTGAAAGTCCGAGGTCGAACGCCCCTTCTCCAACCCCGCGAGAAGGGGTTGAAAACGCGGCCGGGGTTAATCACGAGTTCGCAGGGATGCGTTTCACCCTCTCAATCAGACCGTCAGCACGCCCTTTTTGCATTTCGATCCTCACCCTATTTGTCTCTTAGCTCGTTCTCCCTTTTGATCCTTCGTTTCTTCCCTTTCTTCGCCTTTCCCTTTTTTCTTCCCTTTCACTTTCGCCTCTATTTACTTTATACTCGTTTTCTTCGTAGCATTTCATTCAAAGAGGCTTGGATAATTGTCTCGTATTTTCTTTCTTACCCATTGCCTCCGTTATTTTCCACGAAATATTTCAAATGTATCGTTATCTTCCACTTCTTCTATCGTCCCCACGAGATATTGTCGTACTTTGGGAATAGGTTAAATAGGCGTGATGGAAATATTGACAGTGAACTCTCGTTTCTTGACGTATGTGAAAGATGGAAGAAGGTTCGTCTTGAGATCGTAGATCATTTCTACGATAAAATTAAGTCATGGATGACTCGAGAGTGATTTCCTGATCGTTGAAAATTAAATCGTATCCACTGATATTACATCGCTTCCTCTTTCCCTTTTCTTCTTCTTCTTCTTCTTCTTCTTCGGTAATTTCTCTTTTCCTTTTCTCTCTTTTTCTTTTCTTTTTTTATCTTATTACGCACATACCGTTCGAATGAAATTCTAGTTCGTCGAAGACCTCCAACCATCCTCCGTTATTACAACATAGTTGAAAAATGCTTCGCGTTTTATAAAAGTAAAAAGTTTAAAGGAATGCTTCTCGCTTCTAACTGCACGAAACATTCGCTCTTAATTATTTCCAGCTACCGTCTGATATTAACTTTACGTGTATTAACCTTTGTAGGTTGCTCAAGGAATAAAATTCCAACTTTTGGATTAATAGACAGATATCGTTTCCTCGTTTTGTGTGGTTATGGGCGATGACGTTTGGAAATTTTGCAAATTTTGTGAATGTAAAATTTGTTATCGATAGAATAGAAATATCTAATTTGTTCCATACAATTGAATAATATTATAATACTTTTTTTTGTTATTTTTTATTTTTAGAAACTTAATAATATTTTTTATTATTATTGTAATATTGTAACAACAATTTATAATTATATACGTGGAATTAAAAATAATTAAAATGCGAGAAATTATAATATTTCGTTCTCTCGTCATTTTCTACGATATAATAAATATTATGAAATTTTAAATGCTACATAAAAATTTAAATTGTACGAGCTCCGCGTTCATTTAAATTTTGCTATATTTGCAAAACGGTAAACGCAATTATGTAAAAACATTCACATTACAAATATTTGCTTTTAACATATTATCAGAGTATCCACTTTTATCACTGTAATGTAAAGGTTTTTGCGGATTGGAATTAAATTAAAATGGAATATAAAATAACGTAGCAATCCTTCTGTAAAAATAGGCATATTTTTCGGCTAATAAAATACGGTGCTTTAAATTTTTTTTTAGATTAAATTACATATTCTATATATTTAAAAAATATACTTTCTCTTGTATATTTTGCAATAGAAAATTTATGTCACGCTGCTCCATATTATCCCACCAATACCGTACAAAATTTATACGTAAATAACTAAATCATGGTTAAACATAAATTTTTAAAGTAGGAAATAATAAATTTCACAATTTGACGTGCGGATTCTGACATTTATGTTACATAGTTTATATCTCTTTATCAGCATCCATTCCTATTTCTTTGTATATTCATCATTCTCTCAGATTTATACGGGCAATAATAATTACGGTTGTCGAATAAAATTAGAAATTATACACTCTACTACAAGATTCTGCTATTTATATATTTTTCTTATTGCTGATCCATCTCCAACTATAATTTACAGATTTGCGTCTAAATTTCTTACGCACGCTTTAATCTTCAAAATTATCGGATCACGTGCAATTTTATTTTGAATGCAATCTTATAAGTCTCGAATTTCAATAATCTTATATCTCTCGCAAGAATTATCTTGTTATTTATTTAAAAAAATAAATAAAACTTCAACCAACTCGGTTCAAAAAATCGTAAAAATCATTTATGATCTTCATCGAATCGCCATCGGAATTCTCCTACGTATTTCAATTTCATGAAAAAAGAAAAAGAGAAAGGAAAAAGGGGGGGGAAAAATTCTTCGAAAGAATATTTCTAACTTTAACCAATTTCCAATTCCTCGAACGGCTCAACTGAATCATTCATTCACAACTATTCAGAAACTTTCCAAATCGTCTCCGAATCAATATCAAGACACGTGTGTGGTGTCTCATTCCCGAATCGAAGCAAGCTCACGTTCCAATTTTCTCGAAACGAAAATTTACAACTTTCCACACACACACACACACATACGCACACAGCCACGAAAGAGTGCACACGCCACCAAAAAGTTGCCCAGTTGTCGAGGTCAGTTGTTGCACCCTTCGTCCTTTCCACTCCCCTCCCTCGTTTTATTTCGCCCCGTGATTGCGATTTACGCCCTCGAACGCCCCTTCCTTTTTGTTTCTCATTGCCTCTCAATCCCGAACCAACGATTTTTATCGCGTTTCATCGATCGTTTGTCTCGATACTGGATCGTTCGATCGATTCTTACGACATTTGTCTACCTGTACGGATGTTACGCAGAATATTTACGAGACGTGAACCAAATTCCTTTTGTGGAATTATCTTGTTTCGTTTTCTTTCGTTCGACGAGATTGTTGCTACTTTTTTCCATCGGATGGAAAATGGTCGATCGCTTGGAAAGTTGTTGGAAATATTTCGAGAGGAGATAAATTGAAAAATTGTTTCGGGTTCGAGTTCTTTCGTCAAGAATCTTCAACAGATTTCCTTAAGTTCGGTTTCCACCCAAACGAAAACTCTCGAGAAGAGAATAATCTTTTCCGTCGAATATCGTTTTAACGAATGAAAACATCACGAAAAATCTCATTCGAAATAGAAATGGTATTTAATAATTCAAAGTCATTACACAGGATGTAATAATAACGTTTGATAATAAAAATATTCGTTAAGAAATTGATTGAATTTTCTATCCATTTCTTTCGAAATGGGGTAAATTTTTGAAGAAAAAAACAGAGAGTATAATTATAATTAGGTAAAAAAAATCAGAAAGCTTACGATGGAATGTAATGTAATTGGACAGAAAGATAGCAAGGCCTGTGACGGCCACGGTCGAATAACCGTGATACAAGCATCGAGGAAAGATTGGTTTTCCCATTGAACAACGAGTGACCGGATCAAAAATTTGGTTTTTCCACAGACCCATTTTTCCACCATTTTTCGTTCGATAAAATCCGCTTTTACGTCAATTTCAGTGGATGCACTTCACAAGTTATACCCTTCTCTCTCTTTCTCTGATTCATCGATGCTTCTTTCTATTTATTTTTTTTTCTTTATGTATTTATACGTGTACGTACGTGTGGCGCGTGCAATGCACAACGAAAAATCACGCATATGGAGAATTATAAATTCATTTCATGCGTAATTCCTGTAATTCCCCCTGAAATCAATCTTTTTCAACGCGTCGAAGACTACAAATTTTAATTAACAAATGCTCCTTAATGGAAATTCCATATCGAGTTTATTAAAGGATTTCGATTATCAATAAAACCGCGTTGAAGTTTATTCCCAGGTGATTAAACAAAACGTATCTTTAAATCTTCAAATTAAAAAAAAAAAAAAAAAGGAAAGGACGAATTGGACGTTAAAATTTAAAAACATCCCCAAACGTGAAATAAAATCTACAAAATCCAAACGGAGTTCCACGTGAACTAATCCGACCCCCGGAATTATGGAAATTTTTCCGGGAAAATAAACAAATTCAGAAGATTTTAAATCACTCAGAAAAAAAAAAGTATTCAAAATCAACTCTCTTTACGAACAATTAAACGAAACGAACCTCCGAATTGAAAAAAAGAAAAAAAGGAGAGAAACAATTTGAATCTTAAAATTCAGAAAAACAGGAAATAAAATTAACAAAAATCCTCCCTCGAGTAACAATTAATTTCGACGAATCCAAGCGAGCCAATTCAACCCCCTGCCACGAACGAACCCCTGTGCAACTTTCATCCCCGTTCCATCGATCCGAAAAACGCGTGATCGAAGGAAGGTATTTCTCACGAGTTGTGTCCTCCCATCACTCGGAACCTCGAGTAAAAATTAAAATCCAATTTTCGAATTCGAGACTGCGAAAATGGATTTCGATGGAGAACCGCCGTTCATCAGATGCAACTTTTTAGGAATTTTTTCGCAATTTTTTTCCTCGACTCGAGTCCAAGCTCGAACAGAGAGAAATAAAGAGAGAGAAATATATATATAGCAGTAGAGAGTAGTTATAAGGTGGTAAAGGAGAAAAAAGGGGAGGGGTTGGTCGTTTTCCTCGAAAGTTTCTGAGTACACGGTGAAACTAATTTACTCTTGGACAGGAGGGAGAGAGAGGGAGAGAATTTCGCGTGCTCGTGAGAGTTCTGGATTTCATCGTGCCTCGTAAATCGACCAGGAACCGCTCCTCGTTCGAGCGCACCCGGCTTCGAGGACCGGCGACGTGTAAATTAGATGTGGGATATTATTTTTTTTTTTTATTTCTCTCTCCTCGTTTCTTTATTTATTTCGAGGTGAAAAATCATGGTACTTGATGATGATTATGGTTAAAATTCCCGTTTGAGGATTTGTCATATATATTGCGTAATTGTTAAGATACCGTGGAAATTCAAATTTTTTAAAATGAATAAATAGAAGTGGAAGAGAGAATTTTCGTGGCGAGTAAATTTTTGATGTTGTGTTGTGACAGATCTTGTTGGAATAATTGTTTAAATTTTTCATTCAGAACGGGATAAAGTATGAAAAATTTATGTTTATGCTTTAAATGGAAAGTTTATCAATTTTTATACGATACCTGTTACAGATAAATTGAAAAACAATGTTAAAATTTAATCGATCGTTACGAATAATTCTTTCGTTTATCTCTTACACGATTAAATTTTTCTAAATAATTTTTTATCGGTTGACAAGGGGTGAAAAAAATTTCTTTTAAAAAATTCCAATGATATTCAAAAAATTTCGCCTTTAATATTAATTTGCCGCAACATTTGTGTTATAATAATATTCGGACGAGAATACATTGTCGAGGACAAGCGGTCCGTTCAAGGGTCGATAATGAGATTTTATTTGATCGTTATTCGGCTTGATAACATAAAATAATCTGCTTTAAAACAATTTGGTTTTCAGCCAATAACGCTGTTAACCCTGCAAATATCTGCAATTATGCAGAAGGAAATTACAACCGCGGAATGAAAAATTGCGGCACGTTTAAAACTCGGCTCGGATCGAGGATGGCGCGATTCGGTGCGCGTATATTGTTGATTGAAAATTGGAACAATAAATTTCATTATCCGCCACAGTTGTTTTTTCACCCGTTTGGACTGGAACGTTTCTCAATTAGAAACACCGCCTAAATAAAATCGGGGAAAAAACGTATATCGAATACAAATTAATATTCAAGGGAATAAGTAAACGACATGCGCGGATTTTCAGATTATTTTCAATATATTTTGTACAAAATTCGTTTGCGCATTCGTTGTTTTTTCTTCTCGATTGGTTAAAATGAAAATTTTATAGAAACAAATATATCTGTCATAATTATGAATTTATACGAAGAAGATTTTTTTTTTCAAATGAAAATAGGATAATTTATATTATTTATATTATTTGAATTCTTTATATATATAAATATATATATATATATGTGTGAAATTTCATTTCAAATATTTTTTTCAAATATAATAATATTTCATTTCTTTATCAAAATTGTTACATGATGTCAATATTAATATTTATACATTAAAAGGCAGTGATCCGTAAATGGAAATTCCAACAAACATTTTAAAAAGTGTCGATCAAATCTCGCGTAGAAAATATAGAAAATATCGAAAATATAATACAACATGGAATGATTAAATCATCGATTAAACAAAGATTCAAGGAATGGTACTTTTTTTTTCTTTTTTAATAAAACCCTAGCTCTCGGCAATTGAGACGAATCGTCGACAATGATCGATACTCCGGGCGAAAAATTAAAAAGCGTGATGGAGGATTCTTGTATCGTGAAACGGACAGGTACAAATGCGACAGCGCGCGAATTTATTCTCGACGAAATCCGCGATTTACAATGCGCGACCTCGTCTTCCGAACTGTTTGTCATCGCGACTCGCTTTCCGAACCGTTTGGAAAATTGGTTTGGTCCACAATACGTGGATCCGTTATTAGCCTGACATTTTTGTCGCTTCCTTGATTTCACGAATAATTACAACGATCGTTGGAAAAGGAAAAGAGCATGGGATGGCCGTTGAAGGGATGAGAAAATATTCGAAATTTCGATTCAGTTTGAATTCTCGATGTTTGGTGTCGGGTTTGGTATCGATGGGTATTGATTGGACATTTGCTCTTTGTGGAATAATGGAATTTTAAATGCGTATTATCGTGGAATTTTATTTTGGGGTGGAAAAAGATTTAATTTTTTTACGTTTGATTTTTGTATCGATGGAATTAGATTAATGTATTCCTTTTTATTTTTATTTTTTTCCATTAAAGGGAAATTTAAAAAAAAAATTTATTCCAACGAAATGTTATTGCGGGATTTTATTGGAGGAAAATCGGAAAATTTCACTGGAATTAATTTTCGATATTCTGGTTACAACGTTAGGAATGGAATCAAATTGATACCTTTTCTTTCCATTTCTTTATTTCTTTATTTTTTCAAGGCAAAATATAAATAGATTCTATCGACGGTCAATTCCACCCTCTTCGAATTTTCATCCCAACGATGATCTCTCTAATTACTTAAAGATCCTAGCGAAACAACTTTCCAAAGAATTGTAGAGAAAAAGAGAAAAATTACTCGAATTACGGACACGTAACGATGTATACTTTGTTTCCGATCTGTTTCCACCACCCATCTGTTATCACGATACGATAAGAAATATGGTTATCTCCTACTAGGGATCGGAGGAACCGGTGGCCAGGAATTCGAGGCACGTCGAAGGAAATCAGAATCAAAATTACGGTGAACTCGCGTCGACAGGGTTGCAATTTCGTGCTAATACGACGGTAATACGGATACATCGGGGAAATTCTGAAGGAATATCGCCGATAACTAGCCGGAAATGGGAGCATCCCTCCCCTGGCTCGTACTAATGACGATGGAAAGGCGACCATTCTGGGAATTATTATCGATAATCGTGAAAATACGAGAATGCTCCACTCGTTTCTTCCCTCTCTCGCTCTACCCCTATCCCTTATTGTCAGTCGAGCAACCTCGCGAGAAACGGACCGACACAGGAGAAGAGGGATGCTAAATGAGGGATAATTACCTGTGCCGATGATATATATATATATATATATAAGAATTTTAATTTCGATTTCGATTCTTCTTTATAATACTTTCTTATTATATCTCATTTTTCTTTGTTTCTTCTTCTTCTTCTTCAAATTCGCGTTCTCTCGCGTTTAATAAAATTTTCCACGGATTCGAAAGTTTGGCGAGGGGGGGAAGGGTTATCGATTCGATCTCGTCTCTCGGAGGGATACGCCGTAATTAAAAATCTTAACTCGCTCGTTAAGGAGGGTCGAAGTTTCTGGGCGAAAGTTGCGAGGACGAAAAAATAGATTAAATGGAATGGAGAGCCTCTCCCCCTCCGTTTGTTGGAATTGCTGTAGAAATTTTTTAATCGTTTTGACGCGGAGGCTCGACTTTCCAGTTTTTCGTGGAAAGTTTCCAAGGCTGTTCACGTTGGTTGGAGTTTGTTTGATCTCGGGGAAGAATATATTTGAGTTTATTTTTAATTAATTGTCTTTCTGTTGACTTCGAACGATTAAACGAAGTTTATATCGGTCGTGATAAGAGAAATACACGAAATTTATTCAACTGATCTAAATATTTAACGACTATTACGAACGGATGCAAATTATATGATTAAATGCAATTATTTTTGTTTCAGGTAAGACTGAAAAATCCAGGTTTCGTCCATAAACAATTGGTTGGAGTTTATACGTAAGTCCTTAATTTCAATTGATCAACAACGAAATCAATTTTATCCTTATTCTTCGTCCCCAAGTTCGAGGAACGTGGATTTATAAATGGAAATCCGTCACTGACATTGGATGGGATAAATAATGGGAATATATATTCTTGTAGTACATGTTAGTAAAAATGGCGCGAAATAAAAGGAACGACCGTTAATAAATTAAGGGCGGCCACCCCCTTTCCCCCGAATTAAATACGACACTCGCGGAAATAGAATTATATTTCAATTTATATCCTGGGATTTCGTCATTCCCAGTTGCGAAATTTCCACTCGAAGATTTGCATTTCATATTTATCATCGAATTTAAATTCCTCTTCCATCCGGATAATTTTCTCTCGTCGAGTGTTCGATGGGGGAGGAAGGGGGAAAAAAAAAGAAAGAAAGAAAGAAAGGAACGACAGTAAAGGGGGGTAAAATTAATCGTTCCATTCATTCTTCGGGGTAACGGGGCATCCTCGTCGAGAGTTTTTCGAGAGTTTTTCTTTTTTTTATTTGTTCATTTCTCGTGGATGCTCGATTGGTCGCGTGGAATAACTTGCGCCACGGTTTTTTGCGCGATGAATATTATTTCGCTTGTTTATTATTATTGGATTTATTAATTATTAAAATTTGAAACGGAGATAAAAATTGAAAGGGTGATATTATAACGATTCTTCTTAAACAATTTCTTATTCTTGATAAATCAAGATCAAAATATACCTTTATATTTTGATATTATCTTGGTAAAAGGCATTTTTTTTTCAATGTCTGTATTCAGTCTTTCATCGTTGACAGTCACGTTTGATCGAATTATCCGAAAGGAGAATCTTTTGGTGGATTCTTTTCTTTTAAAAAAGAAATCAATCTTTCGGTCTCCTTCGGTTTCATTCGATTTTACCCTCTTCAACTGCCCAATTTTCTTTCGGAACCGACAGGCTTTCGAATTTCACTAGCTCGGTTTTCAAATCATCTAACTGGTGCCTTTCAGTGAAATGCTCTTTTCATCGGGTGGAACAATCGTCGATTCCTTCGAGAGAAAAGATATGTGTCATGGATAATTAGCATAGTAGATGATAGTAGGATAGTTATATCTGGAATTATTATATTTCACTTTGACAACTCGTGAGATGAAATTAAATGTATTTTTCTTTTTTTTGAAAAGAATATTAATCACGTATCCGGATAATAAAATTTAAAAAATGGTGAAAAATACAATCGATCAGTTTGACATTTTTGAAAAATTCATTTTGCGTACAACAATTTTTGTTTCTCGTCGTCAATATTACGAAAAATCACAGCGGAGAAAAATAATTATTCAATGAAGAGTCGAATCGAAAAATTTCGTTTATGAATATACAATTAATAACTCTGATATTTATAATTCGAGTTCTCTTAAATTTCATTGGCCCTTCAAACTTCATAATTCTTGCCTGATCTCTCGAAAGTAGAAAATCTGAAGCCTTTACAAGTTACCCAACAAATCGAAGAGTTCGATTATATTAGCATTTACGATCGAACGTAACTCTATATGTATATATATATACATGCAAAGAGTATTTCCAATAGTTCTCGAATTAATGCATGTAAATCCAAAGGCAAAGCGCATAAATACATTAAAAGAGCTCGCGACTCTGTCACATTTACAATATTCATCCCATCGAGATATTCTCCTCGGCGAAAAAGCGACACGTAATTTTATAGTTTCCAAGTTTACTTAATTACCATTAAATAGCAATTCTCGTTTCATAGCTCCTTTCGAGACAGCTCGTAAATTTTTAAACGATCCTTCTTACACGGCTGGAAAGTAGCACCAATTATTTTAACATCGTATCACTCAACTTCGAACGATCTTAAGCACAATAACTCCTTGCTTAGATAACCCTACTGCTCCTCCACTTTTGTCTCCCAATTCTGATTACAAACCAATCATCGAAACGTACTACTTCGTCCCTTGTGTCGAACACGAAACAACCCTCCCTTCCCTCTAAAAAAAAAGAATCGTACCAAGTCGAATCCACCTGTCGAACTCGTCGATCACGAACCTTCTCCCCCGGTATAAAATTATCAAACTCGAAAAGAATCCCCTCCCAAGCGAAACGTCACTTCCAGCAACCCTACCATAGCCCACCGCTATCAAACTTCCACCACAATTTCCTCCTCGTTTCACCTTCACCTTCTCCCTCCCCCCTCGCTTTTCTTCCGTGGGACAATCGAATGCCTTACCCCTCCTCTTGCTCCTCGTTCTCGAGCGAAAGAAGAAGAGCGAGTGGATGGAAGGCAGGGAGAAGGGTGGGGGTGCTGGAGCGTTTTCATAGTTGGCCCGAATCGCTGCGGGCGTCCCTCGCCTCTAGACGGCTCTCTCGTTATCCAGAGAGCAAAGCTTCCACCACGAGGAGAGATAAGGGGGAGTGAGAGAAAGGAGGGGTGGAATGGCACTGAGATAAGACGCGGGTTTTCTTGAGGGTGCCACGGGGTAAGGGTAATAATGCATCGGATCCTGGTGTGTTTCGTTAATAGCAATTCGAATTCGTCTGATCTGGGGTGGGATAAGATAGGATCTGTTTGGAACTGACGCTTTGTTAATTTGAATAACGCGAAATTGCGTCAGATTATTTTCAGATCTCCGCGATGTTATTATATAACAAGTGTTGGGTTCTTTTTTTTTATTCTCATGATAAATTTTTCATAAATTGAAGATTTGTGAGAGGGATAATTTGATTGAACAGGGACCGCTCTCAGATATTGATTATTTACAGGTAGAATGGGTCGAATCCTTTGAAGCGTCACTTTTAAAAATAAGTTTCTTTGCCACCAATAATACGGTTGAAAAGTGTATGTAATTTGCACGGCAAGCAAATTCTCGTAACTGGAAACGTAATCGCTCGTGGCATTGATTTATAGCAACGTGGCCGGTAGGAATATTAAATTATTATTATTAAATTATTATTATGAAATTCGCGCACGGTCGTATCCAGCCGTCGAATAGGAACCACATTTCCGATCGGCCACGTATTATACGTGTAATATAGAGCGAAAGTTTCCAAGTCGGTTGCCTATTTGTCCCGATATCGAATCTTCCGGCCTATAATTTCCCTATCGGGGCTTTCAGTCAAAATATTTTAATCGTTTAATCGTTCCAGCTTTTGATCACGCCAAGAGTAAGAACGTAGAGATCGAAGGCGATAAATCAGTGTGTGTGTATTAAATTGTCTTGGAAGGTTTAGAGGGTTAATTTCTTTATCTTTGTACGATAAATCGTTTTATTCAAATGGAAGGAAAAATTATTTTTAAGATCTTTCGAAAGGAGTCACGCAATTTAAATAATAATGTTCGTGATTCGACGAAGATTGGGATTGTTGTAAGTTAGGAAATTTAATGTCGTATAAGATAAGCTGTTCAAAATTTCTCCTCTTTGTTTTTGAGAATAGATCAGGTATCGCGATAATTCTTTTCGGTATGATAAAACTTTCAAGATTAGAAGAATAACGTAGTTTTAAACGGGGACGATATATCTTCGTTATTACGAAATTGTAGCGGATAAATTCATCCCTGTAGAGCACGTTAACTCTTGGATAATCTTCTGAAAAGTTGTTTTTATATAATACGATATAAAGTCGTGATATCACTTACTTGTCAACAAATTTGAACGAATTTTTATCCTTTAATCGGGTAAATCATCGTAAACAACGATGATATATTCTCATTGTATAACAAATAAAAAATATTCGTAAAATACGAATAATAACTTCTTCAATTTCGCAATTGAATAATACACGTATCAAAAAGTAAAGAGAATCGTTTTTATAATCTCGAGATTCTCAAATCTATAAATTTAAAAAGAAAATGAAAAAATAAATATCCTTTTCAACTCATTCTTCAATCGCATTTATAAAACAACAGCAATACCAAAAAATTTCCCCGGACGAATTTGAAATTTGAAACTTTCGCTTCAAGAATTTCCAACGAGCTTCTTACACGCGAACAACCAAACTTTCGACCGAAAGCGTGACTCTCCAACACCACAGCAAGTTAGACGTTAACCAGGTAGTTCGATATTTCATCGGTTCGTAAGTGGCATGATAAGTGTAACGTAATATGCATAACGCAACGATAAGGAAAAAAGGTTGGGCCAGTCTCGAAGAGTCGCGTTCATTTCACGTTTCTTTCTTAATCGTCGTTTTTCACCCGGCCAGATAACGCACACGATGCAAGGAAAGAAGAGAAAGAGGTATGGAGATATAAATGATAAAAAGAAAATTTTTTAATTGCCACCTCGATAATAGCCTTATCCAGCGAGGGTTAAGATAATTTTTAAATCGTACTGTAATCATACGTTTTAAACGCAAACTATGTTTCAACGATTACGCAATTTATACAGTTAGATAAGCACAGTTGGATTAGGGTAGTTTTACGAGCAAGATTTACGAGTTAAAATCGTGCAACACCGTGAAGAAAAATACACTGTTCTCGTTAATAAACGAGAGGAATTTCGCGATTGCGGAATCTTTTCTAGGTTAGGTTCGAGTGTTTTATAGAATCTAACTTTGTTCATCAAAGAGAATTTGCATCTTGATTGATCATCGATAGATATATCATTATTTCCTTGAATTTTTTTCCCCTCCTATATCTTTTTTACTTATGAAAAAGTATTTAATAAATATCGATTATATAATAAATACTCGTACGATCACGATATTGAACGGGTAAATATTTACTTATTGCGTTGAAAATAATTCGCGTAATTGGGAATACAAATGTTGATACGATCTTCTGCAATTTTCACCTCGTATATTTTCTCGAAAAATTTTTATTTCTCTATTATTTATTTACTCCTCCTTCCTTTTTTTTTTTATTTTTCTATTTTTTATTATGCCTTCTCAACGCATTTCGAGATGAAATTGTATCGAAAAATAAATTTTCGATATTTAATCTTTCGGTTACGCTATTTTTTCCTTTTTAAAACGAAAAAAAAAAAAGAGAAAAGTTGTTTTTACTCCGCTTAATTTTACGCGCACGCGCGATTCTCGATATTCTCCCGCGAAATAGGAATTCCTGCTTGTTGTAATCGAACATTATTTACTTCGTTACCGTTTCCGCTAAATTATTATCGGCATTTACAACGCAAATAATCCACGCTTGTTATTGTGCATTTCTCTCTTTCTCTCTCTCTTTTTCCCCCTTCCCTTCCCTCCCGCATAACAAAACCAATTTGAAGATTTCAGGTCTCATCGGTTTAATTATTTTCTCACGTGTTCGTGGTATTATTCGTGGTAAATTAAAGGAGCACAATAAGTGAGAGAGCACGCCACGGAATCTCGATTATCGGAACACCTATTATTTTGCGCTTTCAACGCGCTCGTTACGTGCTGCCCGGTTTTATTGCGTTCGCGTAAATCTGACGTTGGAAAAAAAAAAAAAAAGAAGCGGAGAAATTGCGAGAAATATCGCGAGACAAATATCCCCTGTGAATTTGTTAATATATCGTATGACTTTTCTTTTTAATCCGTACTTTATGTTCATCGTGTAAGAACGAATAAAAAAGGAAGAAAGTTCAAGTAATATAATTTTTCAAATGATTTCTTCATTTATTTTCTTTTTTTTCAGCGTGGTGAATCAGAAATCTAAAATGAAATCTAAATTTCGTGATTTTCTGCTATTAGATAAAATTATCATATATTTTTTCCTTGTCAATTAATTATCGGCTTATACCCGATTCAATTTTTCAAAGACTCTAATTAATTACTCTGTAGAATTTAATTACGGTTACATATGGATGATTTCAATCCATATCTGACAAGTTAACAATTATTCCCTTCGCGAATTTCTTAAACCAACACTGACAATTCCCCATTTTCTTAACGATCTTGTTGCACGAGGAATGAAAACGTAAACGAGTAAACATGAAAGGGAAATGAAAATAAAAGATAAGGATTAAAATGGACCAAATCGAGGGGGAGAAAAAAGTATTACTCGCATTAACAAAATCGAACGAAATTACGTGCCGTTTAAAAGCATAAGCGGGCAAATTCGAGCAACGCAAAACATTCGAAACAAGCCAACAATCACGGTCGGTTAAATAAATCGTGGGACAAAGTGTCTAATGAAGAATCAACCCGATAAATCCGCAGGGAAAACATCGAGTGAACCGCCGCTCGCGCTTAATCTATTACGGGGGAGGAGGAGGAGGAGGGGGAGGAGGGGGTGGGGTAGCAAAAAGCTGCGTGAAATCGTGCAGAAAGGCAACAAAATATATATATATATATATATCGCGTATCGATATAAATTCGCGGATATGCGCGTTGCATTATGCGCAATTTTTGCATTTTTGCCGGGTATAAAATTTAACAAAGCTTTTATCGCGAGGGTGGAAGAAGGAAGGAGAGGGAAGGCGACGATGGATAAAGTGTACGAGGCGTGTATAACATCGAAATCAATAACGCCTTCGAGCTTGTTACATTATTATTGATAGTTCACGTCTGGCCTTCTTCGTTCCAAGAATCCAATCGACGTTCTTCCCCCTCCCTCTCTCTTCTATTTTTCCCATTTTTCTCTTTCTATCCTCCTCTCTCTCTCTGCCTTCTTTTCTTCCCCAGCAGGAAAGATGATTTCCAGCTTACCTCCCTTTCTACCCTTCCCTCCTTTCCTCGCTCTTTACCGCCCTTCGGATCCTTGTAATTCGCCGTGAGAGGATCCAACGCGCCTTCAGGATGTTGATATCGCGTCCTCGCGAGAGATAGTCTCTTCCTTGCTTCCTCTTTTCACTTGCTCCCTGTCGGAGGATCATTTCGAAGGGGAATTGATCCGAGTATCTTTTTAATCGATTAACTTTCGGTTGCGTTCACGATAATTTGTCGTCCTCCGTGATGGATACCTCTATACATTGTTGTTTAGTAGTTAGTTTATTGATTATTATAACATCTCCCTCGATACGATTAATTAATTTCGCTCCAATAAAAACGAAAATTCGTTTCACGCGCCTTACGACTCGATCAAATTATTCGAGCAGAGAGAATCCGACGACCTTTCGAACTTTGCCGGGGTAAAGTCTTTGACGGATCGACTTTTCGCGGCAGTGGCTCGTTACTACTGACCAATTGGCCCTGTTAACCTTGTACTACTCGCCCAATCGATCTTGAATTTCGCGAATTCGAATCCATTCTTCCGAATACAATCACGTATTTCTTTTTTCTTCGATAAAATTAACTAATGCTAGATAATAATTTAATTTCGCCTTAATTTCGATGAGAGTTAGAATGGCGGAGACGATTCTTGGAAATGTCAAATAATCGAAAAATCAAGATTTCGGAGGGAAAGTTTCCTTTCAGTTATGCTCTTCTCCCCCGTAAACCACCGTGAACGCGTGTCGAAGTTATAACAGTAAACAGTAAGAGTTCGGTTCGATGCTCGCTTTCCAAGTTTAAACCTCAAAGCTTGAGAAGATACTGGTAGAACGGTCGGGGGTTTAAGACGGGGTAGGCTCTGATGCGTGTGTCGGTGAATACGATAGTTGGTGGATTGATTTAGCACTGTTTCCGCTCTTCGACTCCTCGTTTGTTTGTTCTGTCGTTCGTGCATGGTAAAATTCAACCGTTGAAAGCGTTGCTGTCTCCAAAATTGCGTGTCTAAAATTGCGTGTAAAAATATAAATAGGAGAAAGGGGGGGCTGAGAAGAAAGGAGGACTCGTTCTCCTCCAAAAAGAAACGATGTGATCTCGAGATTAAAATATCCATCGAGCTCGAGAGGAAAAAATATTATTTCGTAATGAATTGTAATTGAATTTCGAATACCCCACACTTGTGGAAAATTAATCCAAAAATTGGGAGGAGGAGGAAGACAAGGGGAATTGGAACGTGGAAAAAGTAAACACGACGCGAGGTATCTCTTGATAATAATTAATATCTATCCGAAAACGTGTTATCTCCCCTAAAAACGTTGCTATCCCGGCTGTTACATCTAATTAATTAAAACTATATCGTTGTTTGCAATAACCGCGTTTGGATCCAAAGTTTGGCACCGGGATCGAGCATCCTGTAAATTAAATCCTTGCGTTTGTTGTTAGTCCCCCTTGTTGGCACAGGGGAAGGATGGGGGGAGCGAAATTTCCAACTTTTCCAACCAGGCTCCCGCTTTAATTAAGAATTCCCCGTGTTACTATTAAATCAACAATAATTTTGCCGAATCGTCGACGCGCAGCGAGTGTCGAAATAAATAAATCGTCGACTCCTTCGATATAAAAGCTAATTGAATTTAATCGATGGAATACCGCGTTGCAGCGTAGGGTTTTATGATCGGCAACACGATGAAAGGAAAAATTGAAAATTCCATCCGAGGGAAAAGTGATTAATTGCTCTCGTATGCTTTGCTTTTCGCTTTTCCCCTCCTTTTTTTTTTTTTTTTCGTTCCACCTCTCCAAGTTAAATGAACCGACGATCGAACTTCACTTTCCACAGGACTCGATCGAATTTCCCCCCCCCTCCAAACGATATTACAATTTTTTTATATCGAAACAACGGATTGTAAAATCATACGTACGGGCAGTTCGTTTTGAAAGGATCGTACCTTTATCTATCCTCTGAATAATTGTTCAAGAAATGCACAAGTATTTAATAAAATGGAATTTTAAGTGCGCATCGATCAAACACGTTTTTCTCTTGATCGAAAAGACTTGTGGAACGTTTTTGAGAAGAGAAACGGTATGCGCGGTGCCACGCCAAGATCGTGCGCGATCTCGACCTGGTCACCGTGCGATTAAGTGCCATGAAACATGGCTTGTCGTCTAGTATGCGACTCTTGCGTGCCGGTTGCATTGCTGGCGATGCGCGAGAACGGTGACTCGAACGAGGCGTGTTTCTGCCTCGCGATAATTTCGAGATGTTATCCGATTGTTCTCAGGCTGGACAGCTCGATCTGTCAAACATTGATCCTGGATAGGATCGAGAATTGGTGAAAATTGGTTCAGAGACTTTTAAAGATTTTTTTCGATCAGAGTTTTATTTATGTATAATAGTGTGATTCTCCGTCGAGGAAATTTTACATTAGAATCACAGTGGATATATATATATATATGGGAAAATTAAATTGTAATTGAGTAAACTGTGGTTAATTACGGTTCGCTGTGTAATTGGAATTTTTATAATCTTCTCGTAGGAGATTGGTGAACTTTTTTAATTACAATCTTCTTTAATTAGGATCTTTACGGAGATGAGTGAATTTTTCGGAAGAATACGTACAACGTTTGTTAATTCGAATATCTATTTCGTATTCGCGAGCAATAATAATAAAAAGCGTGTAAAATTTATTTCTAAAGGGGTGGAAGTTTATCAATAAGGATCCTCCATCTCAGGAATCTGATATTCCTCCAAGCCTTTCGAGTTCTTGAAACCATCCCCATTCCAATCGCAAAACATTTACCATCTTAAGAAAATACATCCGTTCCTGGATGTTCTAGTCGCTCTTTAAACACTTTTCCCTCGATTTTAAAATGATTGCAAGCAAAGAAAAGTTTAAAAATTTATCAAGTTTACGTATCCCGAAAAAAGACTCCATTCAAAATTGGAAGCTTTCCTCCATTTACTTTCGCAACTCTGAAAAAGAAACTTTCACAAAGAGAATCCATCTTACCTAATTACTAATCCCTCCGTCCATCGAGCGAAAAAACCCACTGACCCAGTGAACCACATCTCATAGCAACCTCACAGCAGAGAGGAAAAAAGCCCTCGTTCCTATCGAATCTATCCCATCGATCCTAATTTCTTTCGCGGGAAATCGACCAACGAGTTGACGAAACGAAACCAGAGGGAGGGAAGAGGGAATGGGCTCTCAGGAGGAGGGTAAATTCGCTCGATTATGCCTCGAAACACGGAGGTAGCTCGCGTCCAGAAACGATAAGACGAAAATAATCCGCACTTTGGGCGAAATCCGAGGAGGGAAAGGGGATGGTATCTCGAGTCGGCAGCTAGTTCTCGTCCAGTTCTTTGGCTTAAAACTCTGCTCTGGTTAAATACACAACCACGCGGGATGGTTTTGAACGTCGTTATTTTCCAGCTTTCGGAGGAAATCACTTTGGCCGAGCGAATCCCTTCCCTCGCGCCTTTTCCTGTTCTGCAATTTTCCGTTAATTCGGTGTGGTCGACAGGAAAAATGTTGATCTCGGATGGAAAGTAGAAAGAGCGATGGAGATTTGGAATGTTAAATTTAGATTTGGATTAGAAATTCTAATGGTTTTCAGATTCGTAGTTTTATTCGGTTGGAATTTTTACAGAGGGTGGATTTCAGAGAATCGATGTGACAAATGATTCGTCGCTTCCATATTTCATTACATCATTTCGAATCTATCAGGTCGTAGCAAACGAAGCGGGCAACGTATCTGAGAAAATCTTTTCTAACTTCCCTTCGGTTAAATTGTTCAACCTCTCTCCGATCAATCTCCCTTCTAAAAACATCCCTGACTGCGATCAACCCCGCTGTAATCAAAGCAACGATATTTCACCCAGATTATCATAAATTTAATATTAAGAAGAATTAACTATTCCTGCAATTTTAATACAAAATCGAGAGCCGAATTCGTTCGAGGGAAAATTATTTGCCCCTCGCCCTCCGTCTTCGAATAGTCGAACGTTTGTCACAAAGCGAATTGTTGGAAACCGCCCTGAACCGTTGGACAAACTTGGAATACCGGGGGGAGGAAAGTCGCGACTCGTCGCGGGTATAGTTTCGGCTTAATCGTCTTTGACCTCGCCGTTGTTTCAACGGTAAATCAAAGCCGGTTGCGGAATTCGAAATTCCGCGTTATTGGTCACTATCCCTCCCCTCGTGCACGATCAATTAGCAGCCGCCGTGTGTTATTGTTACCGAGAAACCGCGCCGCTACTTAACGCTATTAAGCGTCAAAGTTATCAACAGGCCCTATGGAAAATTAACCTTAATTTCGATATTAGACTCCACGTTCAACCTCAAATCCAATTTTATATATATATATATATATATATAGAAAATTTCCAAGGATTCGTTCGTTCCATCCGTCTTCGTCGACTTCGAAACGCGGTATTAAAGGTATCGATGACGTTCATCGAGCGAAATTGCCGGCAAATTAACAAACAACAAAGGAGGGAAGGAATCGCGCGAACACGAGGCGTCGGGCGAGGCGAGGCGAGACGAGGAGCGGGAGGGTATAGTCGTGGAGGTATGCGCGCGGCAGGGAGGCAAGATAGTGCTTTTGACACAGCACCTAATGACTCAGGCCACTCAGAGAATACACTAATTACCATGAAAGCGTCCCGTACACGCTTCCGGAAGACAGGCATTTTGCTCGCCTTCTCTCTCTCTCGCTGTTCCCATACTTAAGGTAAAGATATTAGCGGCGTGGAACACGACTCGTGTCCCTTCTCGAGCGTGCATTTTAGACCCAAGTTTCCTGTTCCGTGTTCAACCAAGCCGGTCCTTTAACCGGCGGCAGACGGCCGCGCCCTTGACCCTTCCTTCCTTCCTCCGCTTCGGGGGATTCGAATCGTTGAACGTCGCCACGCGGAAATATCCTTTTCGGAGGCGGGCTGAACAGAGGCGGAAAAGGATTTTCCTAGGGTAGACAAGTGAATTTCGAGGGAATTGAGTTTGCTAGGTGGGAGGAGGATTGGGTGAATTTTGCTTGGCAAAGTTAGGGAAGGATGTGTAAGGGTAAGTTTGGGAAACTTGAACTTGACGTTTTATATATATATATATATAGGATATTGAATTTATTCGAGGCAGAGGAGTTTTTTATTGAAAATTTATCCACTTTTATTTTCGAATTGCGTCGTTTCAGTTGCACAATCCTAAAAAAAAGAACCAACAATCCCAAACATCGTGGAACCATTCTTGGAGCGATCAAAGGCAATCTATACCGATCCCTCGAAATATTTTCTAATCACGTTAACAATAGCGGTGGTGCACACAGCCCCGCGGAGCATTCACCGACAACAGCCCCCCTCAGCGATGCGTCGTTATCTCCCATTGCCGTTATCGTTTCCACGGATGACAGAGGAATTTGGAAGCGGGGATCGCTGGCAACCCGCCGCCGCAAATTCCGCTCGTTGTTTGCGCGCGTTTCGCAGAAGAACGGCGACGAATCCGCGCCGGCCGATTGATTCGACCGCCGACAAAAATATTGGGGCGGCGTTTCACGCGCAATCGGCCCCCCGATTCCTACCCTCCACGGCTCAGTGGCGAAAGAACGGCCCGTTTTGTCTCGCTTTTTTCCTCTCTCTCCTCCCTTCCGCCCCTCCTATTTCTCTTCTTCGTTCGTTGGCAGCTAGCTTCTCGCCGATTAAATTTGATCTTGAATCGTTCGGCCGCGTTCACGAGATATCGCGACGTTACGAGGGAGAGAGGAAGAGAGAAGAGTGGGACAAAGGAATGGAAATTTTGACGTTGGCTCGATTGCCACGTGGATTAATTGTTTCCTGGCCACTGGTCGGGTTGATCGGTCGATGAAATTGATCGAGCGGATCTCCTCCGCTGCCAATTTTTTTCTGCAGCTGCCGAGAGTCGCGGTGACGAAACGGGTCAATTTGTTGTTTATGCTTGTAAAATTATTGGCTCGAAGATTAAGGAAAATTGATATGTATTTTGATTTATTTATTTATTATTTATTATTTATATAATCAGTTTTATTCGTACGTTTCTTTCTTTTTTAGTTTAACTGTGCGATCGTGAGAAGATGGTTGAGAAGGCTTGGTTGTTTAAGTGGCAGATTAGGTTGTTTGTTTTCTAAAGTTGTTTATCGTGGAAGGGATAAATATACGCAGGGGTTATAGAGGGTTGAGCACTCGTCAGCTACTGAATCTGGTATCACCAAGTGTTATCCGTTCCTTGAAGAGAGATTTCTCCTGCGTGATTATTTAGAAGTGGGATTTCGAGATGCGGGAACGATGCTTTCTTTCAATCGTCATCTCTGAAATTCACTTGTTGCAACAAGCATTAGTTAATCGAAGTTAAATCTTCGTTCATCTTTAAACAAAAATTTTGAATATTCGCTTAACGTTCGCATTGCAATTTATATATATGTATGAAATTGTATACAAAACCAAAAAGAAAGAGAGAGAAAGAGAGAAGATATCTAGCTCTCTGGCAATTTTCCACAAGTAGCCATGTTTCAAAGTCGAAGAAACCTCGTTAGTGAACATCTCGTTAAATGGAAGGGAAGGTGGATTGTAATTACTGAATCAAGTTGCTCGAGTGACAAAGCTTGGCGATTCTTCCCTCTTGTTAAAAACCAGACGAGTTTCTCTCGCGCGCTATTTTCGAGCCAACTTCCATTTAAAACGCGCATGAACATCGATGGATATCGAGAAAACGAATGGGCGAGAACCCTCCTCCTCCCCCAACTTCGATTCGAAAGTTAACAAGACGCCGTATTACCATTCGATTCGAGAAAAAGGTTCGAACGATTAATGCAAATCACGTTCAACCCACGGGTTTCCACGTCAACCGCTGACAGCAATTAGTCCCTTTGCCAAAGAGGATCCTCCCCGGTGTTTAATGTCTGCCCGATTAGCAACGAAATTGTTGGAGCGTGAACGACTTTGGCGTAGCGCGCGGATTAAGGCTGAGATCTTGATGAGAGGGTAATGTAATTTCTCTTTTTCTTTTCTTTTTTTCTTTTCGAATTTTTAAATCCTTCGGTCTAAAGAGTTTCTAGATGCTCGAATTAAAATATCTTTTTTTTTTTTGATGAAGCAAAGTTGAACGAATGAAACAATTGTTGTTTGTTAATCGAACATTATTATAGTTAAAGAAAAAGGGAAAAGTAGAAATTTTTATAAAAAATATAAGGAAGTCTTGTGAAACTGGTAATTGGTTGGAATTTGTAAGTGGGAAAGTTTCATCTGTTCGATTAGTATAAGGAGCTGGTTCGATTCCCATAATCGAAATTTCCCAAACTTTTAAACGACCTTGCAATTTTCTTTGAAACTCAATCTTTAATTTTGCCGGGGATCAGTTACGTGATTCTGATAACGAGCTTTCGATCGCCTCGATCGTTCTAACCTATCATTTTCTTCCACTTTTCTCCTTTATAGGAAAAAAAAAAAAAAATGCAAAAACCTGTACACCTTCGATTCAAGAGAGAACATCAAGATAGAACGATCCCAATACCGTGAAATTAATAAACGAGATAAAATAAACACGCGTGGACAAAAAATAAGAACAATAATGGTATCGTTTATACGACAAAACCACTTTCATGATCAAAATTTACAACGAACATTCAGAATCCTAAACGTGCAACGACAATAGCGAGGAAATTTCTGCGACGATAAACTGTGGCATGAGCATGGCTCAGCCCATTCATGCTAATAGTTGAAACCAGGTCGAGATGTTTCGTATATAGGGAGAATAATAATTCGTATTAATAACAATAATAATAATAATAATAATAATAGAGTGGAAATAAATCGACTTTGGAGCACCGTTGGTGGCCCTCGTCGAAGAAGAAAGGAGGACGAGATCTTTCCTTCAATATCACTTTCTCGTTTATTCTCGAGTGCGTTCCAACTATCTCTCTCCCCCTGTTCCTTTTTTTTAAACAAAAAAGTTTCATCCCCTCCCATTTTTTTTTTCTCCTCCCTTTTTTCGATAAAAGATATTCCACCGGCAATTGGAACAAATAAATCGTCGATGAATGCTTTTTTCCACGTGTTTTCGAGGCACGGCCATAATAAAACGGCCCGTTCAACCTCTCCCCGCTCGGAGGGAGGGGAGAGAAATTTTTTAATTGCATCGATATTCGAATACGACCCAATTAAAATGCTTTTTAAAGCCTCCGGAACTTTCACCACCGATTTTATTGACCGTCATCTCGGTCTTTCGCTCTTTCTCCCGATGAATTAATATCTCTTCCTATTTCGAACACACACACACACACACGCGCGTGTACACGCTTTTAGTAGAGTCGTAGCGTTGCGTGTTTCGTCGCTTGGTTCAATCGATTTTAAACGGCCTCCATTATTCCGGATTTTTAATCCACGCAAAGTGGAAACGCGCGTAATCGAGGGAGACCTAGATTTCTGTGGAAAATCACGAACGAGGGTAAAACTGTCCAATGATCTTTCCCCAATGTCCATTTTTTTTCCACGGTTTGTCTCGAGAGTTCTTTTCTATCGTTCCTCTTCTCCGCTCCGGTTATTCGGAAAATTTATACTGCGTGCAGTTGCGTTGATGGCGAGCAGATCTATCTCTTCTTCTTCTTTTTCTTTTTTTTTTTTTTCGAGATTAATCTTTCCTCAAGTTTGATAAGTTTTCAAGTTTTCTTTTTATCCATCAGTTTTTGTATTGGAGCAAGAGAGGAAGAAAGTAGAGGAAAGTAGAGTAAAAGGAGGGGGGGGTGAAGAGAAGTTATTCTGGTTCGTTTCACGTTTCAAGGTTCTCTTGCTTCCTCTTGTTGATCGAGAGTCTAGTCACTTCGGTGTGAAATTTTGCTCGAGTTTCCACCAGGATTTTTCTATTTGTGGTTATCCTCGTTGAGTATATTTTTCACGGTTTATTTGTAGATTGAAGAAATTCGTAGAACCGTTTTGGAATAGAACAGAAATTGAGAATAATATAATATTCTGTAAAGTGATCCATCTAAATTTAACTATAATTATAGAATTGTCAACGGATAAGAATATTATAATAAGGATTAGTGAAGAAGAAGTAAATAACGTTTATTTTCTTCTAAGATGGACTATATATCATAAAATACAAAAATGATATAAATGAAGGAAAAAAGAAAGCGAGGCACGCTTTGTTCTGCTACTCGGTGGCAGTTACGGTTGTTTTTATGTATTTCTTTACCTTCTTTTCTTCTATTCTTCATCTACATTTCTCATAGTTTCGCAAGAGTTTTTGCTCGAATTTTTTCGCTGATACATTTGGCGACTTTTCGCTACTTTCTCCATATTTTTTCCATTTTGTTCCTCCCAATCTCCTCCCGACTTCCCTTAACTTTCTCCGTATTTTCCTCTTTACTAATGTCCGAGGATTTCGTTTGAACTTGGCTGTCCTTCGCTTACACGAATCAGATCCCCACGAATCTCTGCCCTTTCACCTTTTATTGTTCTCTACCACTTCCTCCAACTTTTCCCGCATAGTTGTTCTTTCTTGTTGTTTCACCCTCCCCAACAATATCCTTTCTTTCTCACTTTTTCTTTCTTGTTTGTAATGTACTTTTGTCTTGAGAGTTGGTTTCTTCTTATTGTTATTGTTATTGATAAGTTTGTTGCCTCGATTGTTTTCAATTTCGAGTGAAATAACAAAGTTCAAAAAATCCAAGATTCGCTTTATAGAATTATTCAAATTAAAATTAATCAAATTGTAGGATATATATATATATATAAATAAATGGAGTCAGAATTCAAAGTTAGAAGGAGCTTCTCACGTTACTTCGTGATTGCTTTTGATAAATGTGATATTGTCTATAATGCAATTGTTAATAAGATATCCAAGGTGTGCGTTGCATCGGTCAGACGTTATGGAAGAATATATTGGAATATTTTTGGGAATCGAGTATCGCGAGCTATTAAAAAATTGAGCACGATAAAATCGATTCGAATCCTGGAAAAGCCTTCTGGCCGAACTCTTTATTTACCTCGGTGGATCGTTGGCTGGAAGAGGGTCCATAGGAATTAAAGGAGAAAAAGATATATTGACCGAGCCGCTTTGAAAGGAAGACCTCCCTCTTTGTGTTGTTTTGATCGACGATAGAGTGTCGTCTTTGTTGTCATCGATAAAATGAACTTTCGGAATGCTCGAAGAAACTTTTTCTCTCTCATTGGTCATTCGATATTCCTTATCGATAGATTTTCTTGATCGATCCAATGAAGTTTCTAATCTCTCTAGAACTTTCCATCCAATCTTGAAATTGTATTCTATCCCTACATCGATTTTTATATTTCCATTATACTCGCGTGCTCCATAAATTCTTAACATTTTCTAAAACGAAGGCACGGCGTTCCTAAATTTATCCTTTCGCCGAAATTGCTCAACCAAAACACCACGAAAACGCCTCTTTCCAACGATAGATCTCCAATACCAAAAAAAACCCGTGTGATCCATCGGAAGCGAGCTCAGCGTTCGTGCGACAACGAGAAGGAAAAGAAGAGAAATCCGGAAAAATCTCCTCCTCCTCGAGGCCTGCAATGAAAGGCGGCCTCCACCGACCCTCTTCGATATAAAGGGCAGCTCCCCCAGCTCCAAGGGCCCGGGCAAAGAATCCTCCTCGCTCGTTGCCGCGTTTAATTTAAATAATAAACGTCGCGTCTGCATCGAACCACCCTCTCCTCCCTTCTCGAGGGTGGACGAGAGGTTCGGTGCCAAAAGCTGCCCGAGGAGGACAGATCGTTAACCAAGCGGTAAACTTGTCGTGCCCGGCCAGACGAACGTAACGACGAACCCTTGCACCCCCTCCACCCTCCAGCGCCCCCGGCCGAACTTGGCCGGCCAACAAGATACGCCCCTCCCCTCCCAGACGATCGCGAAAGTTTTCCCATTTTCGGGTGAATCGATGCACATAATTCGACGCATACGCTCGTCCGTCCCGGTTTCACCCTTCAACCCTTCGCCACAACCAACCCCCTGGTCCTTTGTCATCGTGGGGAGGGGGGTTTAACCGCGTATTTAAGCGACGAGCAAAGTTTTTTCGGTATGATAACGGTAACCGGTTAGGTTAGGGGATGGGGTGGTTTTTATGGGGAGTCTATTCTGGGGAGAAGTTATTTTGGGGATATGCGAGGGTGGAAAATGTCGTAGATTGGACGTTAGAAGGAGGTTGAGGGAGAAAATTAGGAGGGTGAGAATTAATTTAAGTTCTCTTTTTGGAGTAACGAATGGGTGTTTGTGACAAACGTTTTTTGAACGGGCTTGCGCAAAGAGTCGAAAGAAGAGATATATATTGGTAATCGACTTGTCTTCGAATTTTTATATCTAGCGTAATGGTACAGTTTGAAAAAGAAATACACGCATAAACGTGCATTGTGTATTATAAAAATACAATTGGTGTTGAAGCGACAAACATCATTTTCTATCTTGATTATACCTATATGAGTCCGTATGTTGATGAAGCGCTACACTGACCCGAATAAACAAATGGAATACAATACAATAATAAACTCAATTCCATTGCACCTTCTTTAAATAAGCCAGAATAAGAAGAATCATCAATTTTCCAATTATTCTCAATGAAGCTCGAAACAAGCAATAATAACGCTCTCCTCAACGGGCACACCGAGCGGAACGACACCAACCGAGGAGAACGCGTTTATGGGGGAAAATTTACGGGACGAATTTTCTCTCGTGGCCAATATTTCAAGCGTCGAACCGTCCCACCGCACAATTGTGCACAAACGTACAAACACGCAGGCGTGCGGGCCATGTCCCTTGTTTTAAATCTGAGCCGAGGAATTGGATAAATGATGGAACCGGCGGTCATTTGGATATCACGCTCGGCAGAGAAGAAATCCGTCGGCGAACTGGATAATTCGATTGGCTAGTCGTCTGAAAAACGAACGATCGAGAATTTCGATCCGGTCGACCGTACAGTTTCTATTTTTCCTTTTTTTTTTTTCATCCTTTCCTGCCTGCTGTCGGATTAGATATTATTTCGATTCGTTTATTTGGTTAGTTTTTTCTCTTCTTCGAAGAAACTTTGGCTCTTTCCGATCCATCCACAGTGGGTTCTATTGATTATTTGTTTGAGAGGGAAAGGCAGGGTGAATATGGACGTTGATAAAAATTTTTTGGGAAGTAAAAATTGGCAATTTCAGGTTTGTCGGCGTGTCTATTTCGCGGAAGGTGTGTATAGGGTATTATTGGCACTTTGGTAATTGATCGATGTCTTTATTTTGTTTGTCTCGCGATGGTGCGATGATTGATTCTCTTCGATCGACTCGTTTGGTCATTTCGAGGAATATTAATATTGATTTTATTAATGAATTAAACGGGGGAACGTTTATCGAGTACAGAGGGAGGGTAAATTTATTTATGCGATAAATCAGGACTTAACGAGAATCGTTTTGTTTTAAAACGATTGAAACTGATCGAATTTTAAGAGATGAAGTAATGTAAGATTCGACAATATCTTTAACAAATTTCACGAGAGAATAAATTAGCCCTTAATATTAATTTAGAATAGCCTGAATTTATTTTCATTATTCAATTAAATAATATTTTTCTAATTCAAATAGACATTAATTCAAACCTAACTTACATAATTTTCCAATTTCATTCTTATCAAGAATATCACCTTTACACCTTGAAATCTTGGAGACAAGATCAAAAATCTACTCTTCGTATCCCACTTTCTTTTCTTTCAAAAAATTTTTCTCAAATAAACAATTTTCCCAAATTCCGAATATTTTTTCCCTCATTCTCAGAGATATTTCATTCCTTTCACTTTAGAATTAGTTCGTTTCCTTTTCCGAATCTTTACCAAGAGTTGCGAGAACGCGCCATTGAAACGTTTTGAAAGCTGGAGCCCGCTTTTCTTTTTTTAAAGCGTCCCGCTTATATTTCGAATCCACCATCCGCCTTTTCACCCCGCCCCCTCCATCGAGACGTCGAGAATTTAGATTTCGTCGCGATTAAAGGGGGCGAAACTTTCGCCCCGTGGCCATTCTTCGGGCACACTTATTTGTGTTTCAATTAGAGAGGGGCGATCTAAGAGTTGGCGGTTCTTAAGAATCTTCCTTAAGAAGAGAATCTTAACGAAACTTCGATTCGAACTTCGACCAAAGGTGAGGGGGAGGATTTAATTGTAAAAATTAAAAGAAGCGATAAATCAGACGTGGAATTGGAATTGGAGAATTAGTTGAATTTTTGTGTAAATTGGAGATGTAAGTACGTAGAATTTCCAAGAGATTACATCGAATGAAATTATATAATTAATATAAATTCGGATCAATATTTGCGATGAAATAAGTCGAAACAGAAGTCGAAATCGAATAAAAGGATAAAGTGCAAGTTTTTTGTATACATATTTAAATAAATTATGAAAATATTTTAATTCGTCGCATCTTTATTGGTTGACGATGAAACGAAATATTCTAAACGAAATAAAACCCAAAATAGTAAGAGTGAACTTGCGGTCAGGCCGAAGAATACGTTACATTTTCTCAGATGTCCCAAATGCCGCATTTTGGCGCGGCATCTCCCTTAATGCAACGTTTTCTACGATGCATTCGAGATTTTTCGACACGCGTCGTTTCAGTACTTCGCCGCAGTGCTCCGGAATAAATGTGTGGATCGTGTCGTTTTTTCGTTGCGCCGTAAACTTGAAAACCGCGACAGGAAAAATTCGGTCGTGATTTACGAGAGCTGAAGAGAGAAAGAGAGGAACTTAACTCGAAATACGTGCTCCAATCTTGATGACAGACTTTGTCTTGCTTTTTCCCCCTGATAAATGTATTTCTTTGAAGAGATCCTCAAATTTAAAAAGTCAATATACGATTCGACAATTCCTTTCGTCGATGAATTTGAAGAAGTTTGCAAAAATTGGTTGCTATGTGAAATCTTTTACTTATTAAATGGAGGAACATAAAAGAAGGAAGGATAAATTTGTGGTGAATTTATCAACATACGCACGATTCATCTTCTTAACAAGCAACGATCACCAAACTCTATCTAAT
This sequence comes from Apis cerana, assembly GCF_029169275.1. Classification (NCBI taxonomy): domain Eukaryota; kingdom Metazoa; phylum Arthropoda; class Insecta; order Hymenoptera; family Apidae; genus Apis; species Apis cerana. The sequence continues at coordinate 9,212,746 of NC_083862.1, read as the reverse complement.
TTTGCGAATTAGTTCTTTTCACACGGTGAATGGGGCGTAGCGGGATTTAATTATAGCAAAATTTATGCCTATTCCGCGCCTCCACTGACAGGTGCATTGATAATGGTTAAAGGGCGCGATTGATTTCCCCGATTTTCACGCGGTGGGCTCATTCGATTTCATTGAATATCGAGCCATAGACATTGGAGAATTCATCGTTGATCTCGCGCGTGGAATATTTGAAACATTTGACGCGCTAGATAGTCAATCGCGCGAGATTAATGGAATCGATATTTTTTTTTTCATTGTTTTAAATGAAAAGACCCGAATCCACGTTTACGATTCGATGCGCCATTTGGATTTCGTTAAATGTTTAAATAATTCCTTTATTTCGTCGCCTTTGTTTTACTCCTCCTCGAAATCGAGATTATTTGCAATATCGTTAACATAGACATAACAAGAAGAAAAAAGAAGGTACTTCTCGAGAAGTAAATGCACGATTGATAATATTTCATCGAATATCATTTTGCGAAAATAATTTTTCCGTCCTTTCATTTCGATCCTTGCCTAAATCCTCCTCCCTCCATCCCGAATACGAAACGAAATCACCGGCAAAGCGTAATCAAATTCACGCGATAACGCGTTTAATTCATCCGACGAATATAACACGAATACCCAGGCCGACTTTCTAGAGCGATTTAGACCGTGTCGCGATCACGTTTCGACCATCCCTTCTCTCCTTACCGACCGAGTCGCAAGAAGATCCAACAGTTAACGATAACGAGTCCCTGCGGTGATCATTCTGCCCGTGTTAATTACACCCAGCTATGCAAACAAATTGGCGCACGATCGTGGTTACTGTACGCCACGTCGAGTCACGCACCACATTCTCGTCCATCGGTGACCAACCGGATGCGTGGCATTTCAACGTTTCCTTTCACCCGTTTCCTTTCTGGCCGAAGAAGTCGAAGAAACGTTTAACCGTGTTTTCAGCGCCTTTAATTACGATTCTTCTCACAACTCGGTCGCGCCATCTCGTGTGAACCACGTTCAAGAAACCACGTGTGTTTCCGTCTTTTTTTTTCTTTTTCTTTTCTTTTTCTTTTTTTTTAAGGTTGTAGGTTCATCTTCGTTCGTTCGTTTACACGGTGAATTACGGCTGGAATACATTACTTGGTAAGAAATTTGTGCAGTACGTAGATTCACACTGGGAGCATTTTTTTTTTTATTCTTTTTATTTTCATGGATCTGGTTGGTTATCTTGCCTGTTGATGATATCCGTGTACGTGGTTTTAATGGACGTTATTTCTTGGCTCGTTTATTCTGCTTGTGGTTGGTCGTTTTGTCGAGATGTTTATATGATTTTCTCTCTCTCTCTCTCTTTTTTTTAAATTCTTTTATTTTATTATTACATAAATATAAAAATAATCAAACTTATTTTAATTCTACGTAGTTTCAATTATTTGATTATTTATCTTAGATTTCGATTTCCATCTTTTTATATTTTTAATCTGAATTCTTCTTTTTTCGTATAATAGAATGATTGTTCTTAAAAAAAGAAGAAATTAGAATTAATTAAATTCTTCTTCCTCTAAATTTAAATCGATTATACAATGGAAATGTAATATATATTATAATATAATATAAATATATAAGAAATGTTATTAATAAATTTTTTGTTTATTTATAAATACATAAATTTTTATAAATTAATCATAACGAATAATACTATTTATTATAAATAAATATATATATATATATATAATGCACGATTCTTTTCGAAAAGATACTAAAAAAATATAAAAAAATTTTTTTTATTGAAAAAAATCCAACTTTCACGCGTGAAATATTACATATAAAAGTTTAGTTTTCAAAATTTCAATCGAATTCCGGCGCGTATTATGTTTATATACAATGTCGACACGACGACTTTCTCCCGATGTATTATTTGCTTCGAGCCGTCAGTGTGCCTCGAACAATCACAACGAGCGGATCGAATACCTCGATATGATTCCGGCTAATTTATCTGCCGTTGCTCTCCCTATTACGAAGACCACTGTTCTAACTGGCGTGTTCCTGATCGGAGAACAATACAATCACACTCTGTACAAACAGGTAGGGTTCAATTGTACCTCAATAAATACACCACCGACGTTTATGCAAATTAACGGGTACCCGCGTAATTAGATAAATAGAGTGGAAAGAAAATTTCGTTTCTCCCGATATATAATATAACGATAAATACCGAAGATAGATTTAAATATTTATTTAACGTTGGAATTACAGAGTCGACTATATAACGCGTATTTTAAATCAATCAAAGGGATAATCAAGACGACAGAATCGCGTTTGAAATAATGAAATCGACGTTCAATTTTTGTCAAAATTTATACATTTTTACTAATTCGTTAAGAAAACGTTGCATACATTTTATCTATATATACGTATCACAAGTTTTCAACGTGCAAATCAATAACCAATTACACGGCATGCTGATACACCATTAGCGGCTCCCTATTATTAGCCTCGCGCACGAGCGACGTATACCAAGCATTATTAGCATTCTATTTATATACATCGCACCCCAAACATCCCATAATTATTTATCGCACTTTCCTCCCTCGGAATATAACCGAACGGTTCCGATCCCGTCTCGTTATTATAATCATTGCTTACGAAACGTGGGAAGGAAGGATTAAATTCTTCGCCACGCTTTCCTTCGAATGGGTTTTTATTTTTTTTTTTTTTTTTTATTTCGAACACACGGTGTTGGTTGCCCGCTTCCAATGATAATTCCGCGAAGGTAACCGGCCGTGTTACGTATGCAAATGAACACACGCTCGAATGTAACACGTAAAAACGCGTCTCCTCTTGTGAGACACTCTCGACGATTTAAAACACGATCGTCCGTTTCGAACCAATATATCATGGATGCGGTTATTTTAATCGATTAGGCGAATCGGTTTCTATCATCGATTCGAGATCGTTGAAACGATTTCGCGATATTCTCAGATCGTGCGAATATTCGAGAGATATCTTTGTACAACGATTATTAAATTGATTGTTATTGAATTAAGGGAAAAAATGGGGATGAATTTATAGTTGTTAATGTGGTGTCGATTAATTTTTAATAATCGAAATGTTGTGTCGAGAACGTAGCGAAGTCTGTATCGATTTAGATAGAACGTTCAATTTTTCGCGCGTAATAAATTTATCAAATTTTTTCGAAAAATCCCGCCAATCGATCCTCCTGTTTCTCGATCATTTTACGTATATCGATATTCCCTCCTCGATATAAATGTAGGGAAGGAACATCCGTGAACGTGGAGCGTTATGATTTCTCCCTTGTTATTCGCGAACAGGACGATGAATAATCGGGTGCATTGTTGAGCAAAAATGGAAAAATAAATACACGCCCGGAAAATGCAAATGCTCGTCGGACATGAGAAAAATTGGCATGGTTGCACGTGTGCACGATGCAACATCTGGTTATTATTCATTCGGATAGATCATAGCAAATTCGTTAGCGTTAGCTCGTCATTTATCTCCAGAATTCTACGTTTTACTCGTTTTTTTTAATTTTGCAATTTTTTTTTTTTTTTTAATTAAAATTGATTTCGAAAGTTTTATCTCGATGAACGAATATTCGCATTCGATACTAATTACGATTGTAAAAATTATTTCGAAGTTATTAATCAATTTTCACGTTTTTTTTCCTTCATCGTCCTGATTTGATTGAATATTGATATTTATGATAACATCGTTAATGATTAATTCCTTTCAATCGCTGTCAAAGTATTCTTCGATGTAAATAAAGCTAGGCTCGAAATTATTTAAATTCTAAAGGGATTCTCGTTTTCACATTATTATTGATAGTTTGGTGAATAATTGATTGGATTGAGCGCAGAGAATGATTGTTATAATCATTTCAAAATCGTTCGACGAATTAAAATTTAAATTAATTATTTTATCGTCTGAATAATTGATTCCCATTGAGATTAAAAAGATGCGAAAACGATAATTTTTAAAGTTGTACAAATTATTTTAGGGAAAAATTTCCAAAATTTCTCTCTTTTCCTCTCATTTCACGGAAAATCAGGGGGGAGGGGAAATATTTGAAAGAAATCGATCAAAAATATACAACAATCTTTATACGAAACTACTTTCGTATTCTATACCATTCGTCTTCGAAGAACACATATACACACACACGAAACTTTATCTTCGTACGTTCCATCATCCATAACTTCTCAACTATCCAAAAGATTCCAAGAATCTCTGTCAAATAGTATCTTACCAAAGACATCTCTCAACCTAGATCCTTTCCTAGAATCTTGCTATTCCAACTGCCAACCATCGAATTCACGAGTCAAAGGGGAACGAAGGGGCTGGGAAAAAAAGGAAATTCCAAGAAGGAAAGATAACAACACGTAGCTGAATCAATGAAAGAATCGTACAAAAATGCATTTCAATACAAAATAAACTGCATAACGAATCTTCGGTATTTCCTCTAATACATTCGAAACGAGTAGCAAGGATAATAATAACTCCTTCCTTGTACCCTTTCAACCCTCTCTGGTGGGAGAGAAATTGGAAATCCATGGATGTTGACGGACGATCGATCGCGTCGGTTGATAGAAAAAAGAAAGAGGAAAAAAGAAAAAAGAAGAAAATGGAAGAACAAGCGCGAGAAGAGGAACAGATTGATGGAAGGGGTGAATATGGAGGGCGCAAATAAGCGGGGCGCGCATGCTAATGGGGGAGGGAGGAGGGGTGCGCGCGTTTGACCCTTTGTACCTCGAATAAACGAGCGTTCTCACTCGATATGCTATCTACGGGGGTTGTTGAATGGGCGATCCGCGGCGAGAGGGTGGCGGGATATTGACGCGCGAGGAAACGAGAGACCGTCTTTCTTTCTCCTCCTCCTCCTCCTCGCCTCTGTCTCTAATGTACGATCGAAAGGGAGGGAGGCGTCGTCTTTCCCCGGATGCGACAAAAGGAGCAATATAAATTCGGGCACAAAAGCGGGCGGGCGCGGATTGTATTGGATTGCCGTCGTAATGCCCGAAATTGCACGCTCTCCGTGGCCAGAAAGGGTTGTCCCTGGGGAGGAGAGGGGCGTGATGTGTTTATCATGCGCCAGAATTTACTGTTCTTGTTGTTTTTAGTCTGGGGCCGGTGTGGTGTCTGGGGTACTGCAATCTCCACCAGAGGGGATTGGAGACAAGAGGATTAGAGATAGGGGGTGGTGGAGGTATGTTTTGGCGGAGGGGTTGGGAAGAGCGTTGATACCCTTGTGTTGGGTGGGTAAATTTTATTTGGGACGGGTTGGTGATGAGCGGTTGGGCTTGATAAATTGGTTTTTGTTCGAAGGAAGAATTTTTTTTTTTTAATTTTTCTCTCTCCTTCTTGAATAATTTAGAGGTTTGATTGGATATTGGATACACCGGGCGAGTGAGTGGTAACGAATTTTGAATGGTGGATAAATGTGTAAATGTTGGAAGGGAAAGACAGAAAGTCGATAGAATTGGAAATTATTTGACAAATTATTGGGAGGAATATTTACAGATGAAAATAAATATTTTATTGATTATCCGATTAATATGGAATAATTCTGAAGAAGAAATTTATTTATTCTTCTTGTCCAAATAGAGTAACGGTATGAATATTGTATAAAGTCAAATAGAATATTATATTTATCCAAATTATATAAAATATTTTAAAAATAAATGAAATTATTTTTTGAATTACGAAAATATTGTACAACAATTTTTAAATGATTATTGACAGGTGTTTTGTTTTTTTAAATTTCTCTTTTTTTTAATTTCAATTTCGAGCATAGTAAAAGCGAGAAGTAATTGCTCGAATGATGGAAATGTTATCGAACTCGTTTAACAGGATTATAATTTGTTGATCATCACGTTGATCGTTGCTAAATTTCCATGGCTTAATTATCGTTCAGATTCATGCAACTTCAAAATTATTCGAACGGAATGTAAAGACATTCAACGAAAGATTATGCAATTGCAGTGAATTTTCATGTTAGATTTTTATTATCACTCAATTTTTTTCTTTTTTAATTATCTAAATATGAATTGATTGATTAGTTGATTAGTATAATCCATTATTTATAATTGATCCTGTTGATTATTTTTTTTTTTTTTTTTTACTCAAAAATATTCACTTTTCGTTTTAATTAATAGTTTATTCGATTAAAATTTGATGACTAGGTTTTAATAAATTTAAAAACTTTTTCCCTCCATATTTTTTTCGACAATCATTTCGGACAAAAATTCTAATTGATCGATTGATTATACCTATTATTTTTCACTCGTCAATTTTTCGCATTGTTTTTTCGATATTTCTTATTGTTATATAATTTTATTTTATTTTCGTTAAAGAAAATAAATCGTTGTACGTTTGATCAAAATCTAGATTCTGTTCCACGTGCGTTAAACGGATTTTCTAATTTATAGATGACAAAAAGAAAAGATAGTTTGTTATCGGAATCGTGGTTGAACTTTAATGATCGAACCATCAACGTATAACTTAGTCTCCAGAGTCGTTGTTCGACTGTAATTGTCCGATCAAACATCGATGGGAGAGTTGTCATTGAGTTTTAATGGCGCAATTATTATTTCTGTCGTAATACGGATAGAACTTTGACGATAAAGTTATCATTAGGTATCGTATGACTTTCCGCTTCGTTTCGGTAGAGAAGTAGCTGTTAAATTTTTAATTTCAACGCGAAATCCAATTCAATTCAAAAACAATGGTCAACAATCAATTTAACATTATTATCATTTTATGCAAAATTACTCTAAATAATTGTTATTACAAACGAATAATCGAATATTCAATTTATCGATCGTTTCTTTCAATCGATTCGATTCGATTTCCTTACTCAATATCTTAAAATACAGTGGAAATTAATTTTGCAAGATTATAATTTCTCTCGAATTTTCCTCAACATGTTCGTAGAATATTCGATATCTGATTACATTTTAAACTCATAATGCTCATTCAACTCGCTCACTGTAGAGAGAGAGTAAGAGAATAATACGAAATACGATAAGCTGAACCGGAACATAAAAGTTATGCAAAGATGCATGGAAGTGTTGCATGAAAAATGCAACGAGTTATACGCATCGAGAAAACGAAATACACGTGGCGAAAGAGGAAACAATCTGTATTTCGAGAGATTGTATAAATATATTTCACGCATTTCTTTTTTTTTTTTTCCCCTCCCTTCTTTTCTTTTTTATTTCTTTGCCCGAGATCACAGCATCTCGACTTTCTCGAGTTCATGCATTTTTTATGAGCGTGAAATAATCATCGATAAAAACGAAAGGACCCGAGGCTAAGTTTCACAAACGATATTACGAAGTTTACGTAACCCGATTGGAAGAGGCGTTTCCTGTCGTTTCGAGCGAATAAAAGTGATAGAAACATATATACGGCTCGACTTGCAATTTTTCCGCCTTCGTGTTATGTTTGAATTAAAAATCTTCTCGAAAAGCCATCCCCTGGAGGATGGATATTATTGGAATTTAGATTATGGATATACGTGGGTCGTGGAAATATTGGAAGATTAGAAAAAACGATATTGGAAAAAGAAAAAAAATTTGATTATTCATGGAAATGAAGTCAAAAATTGTAATTAATCGCGTGGTGAGGAATATTCCTGTTTCGAAATTTCACTCTTATCGAAATTGAGAAATAACACTTTTGAAATTTTATTTCTTATTTAAAATTTGTAACTTGATAGCCTGATAAAAATATTTCGCTTCTACAACAACTCTCGAGAATAATTTTTGCTGAATCGTACGAAAGTATTTTTCGTACTAGTAGTTTATATTACTGTTCAATTAGAAATAAGAAAAGAAGGGGAACTTTTTGAGAAAAAGTGTAGAAAGTTGTTTCATGTATTTCAAGGTAGATAGGTTCGATACGTGACAAACAAATTTTTCATAACGAAATAACCATCCCTTTACGATCGTCGTATGTTTCGTCTACACGAAGTTGGTGGTAACATACTATATAAAGTTTTCCATCGATCGAGAATTTATGAAATTCCTATCTAGGAACAGGCCCCCGAATATTTCCTGTGGTAACGTTGGAAAAACAAAATAAATTTTCGTTCTCGCAAATAAAATTCACTTCTCGATACGAAAAATTTCGATTGAAAGAAATAATCATACATGTTGTAATTTTGAAATTCTTTTACAAAGTCCTTAATCGCGAAATTGATAATAAATTTCACGTAAAAATTAAAGGCACGAGATGAATCTCATCACCCAAATATGATCCCCAACCTCCATCGTTTATCGAAGGAATTTTAAACGTGCGCTAAATTATTTATTTACATCGTTTATCTCACAACGTTTCTTCGATTACAATCGAGAAAAGTGTCGGACGATTATTGTTATATTTACAAAACGGAGGCAGTTTATCTATTTAGAAAATCTCGAGAATTTTACTTTACCCGGATAAAACTGGTGGGGACGTTGAAATATCGATAATGGTAATCTTGCTCGTCGGTTGACTTTTGGTTTATGAGTCGCGTTAGCCGAGTGTCGTTTCGTATCAAGCGTGTTCTAACGAAGATTGATGGGAAAAGAAATTTTTGCCCCTTTGGAAAAATGAATGAAATTTTGTTGGGAGAATATAAATACGTAAAGGTATAATAAAAGTGGATAAGTAAGTAAGATAAATAAGTGAGTAAATAAGGAGGAAAAGCGGAGGGAAAAGAGGAAGAAAAAAAAAAAGGGAAAGTTTGATGAAAAATGTTCGAAGAAATTTCATTTCAACTTGGGACAACTTGGAGGAATGATAAATTCTAATTTCAGACAAAATGTGAAATATCATAATTTAGATATTGTGATAAATTTTCAGCGAGATACGATGAATAAAATAAAGATGTAAATGAAAGGGTTAACAGAAAAATGATGAAAAGCGAAGAAATTTATTATTTATAGAATTTAATTAACGGGAATTTTTATTCGTAAAAAAGTAATGGAAATATATTTTTTGAGGGGAGGAGAGGGGGGGAATTGTATTTACCACTACTTATCACTCTCTCATTGAAATATCTCTCGATGTATAAATATAATTGTATCGATACTGTATGTTTTTATTAGTATTATTCATTTTATTTCGATATTATTCATTCTCAGCTTGTCCCCAATTAGTGTGCACTGGTTATAGATGGATTCAGGTGCATGGTCTCATCGATTATGTAGATTTTCATTGATTTCCTCATATTGATTTAAATTCAAACAGGATGTTGACGAAGCCATCTTGTTTCCAGATTAATTAAGCATTCATTCTTACGGTTTCGTTAATCTTGTTTCCAACGTGTACGGTTTGGCTAATATCAATATTGTGAAATTTTACAAATCACGAGTTATAGATAATTAATAATATTCCTTCGCTTCGATAACAATCTGATTATTATTATTATTTTTTTTTTCCTTTTTCTACAAAATTTTCTAAAACTATATAAAAGGAAATATCTTCCACGATTATTTGCGATTCATTATGGATTTTATATCGAATATTAGATTATTATAAACCGTTTAAATAATAAATTGTTCTCGTAAAATAATTAATTAACCCGATTTTAACTATGATATTATATTATAACAACGTCAGTTAAAATTAACGATCGCATCCCTCGCGCGGTTTCCTTCCTGTGCCGATGAAATTGTTCAATAATTTAAATTTATCGAGAAAGGTAGAAGAATGGCATTTTAGCCTGGTAAGAAGAGTAATTAACACGATTTTCATTTCAATTGTAATTACTGGTACTGGTTGGTAGAACTGCTTCAATTTAACGAAATCCCACGAATGTTGGAAACGTTTGAATAAAACTTATTACCGAAACCTTATTCGTTTCTATGTATTTGAAATAATACAGTCGAAGATTCTTATTCGGAAAAATCTATGAAAATATCTTTCTTCCCGAACGAAAAAAGAAAAATTTGACAAGTGATATTTTCTGATTCTTTTGTTCGAAATCTCTTCCGACCTTTCCATTGAAAATTTTTTAGATCCAATTGCATCGTTATCTGGGATATCTATTATTGATTTGGACTCTAACGTTACAATTTTATTACCGGAGAATTGAAATAAAAAAATGAGCCAAAATTCAAATAATCCTTGTATCCCTCCTCTGATCTTCAAACATCTTCCAATCGACAATTTTTCCAGCTTCTTCTTAAAAAAATCAGACAAATTTTTCCCTACGTACAACAAACTCTGCTGGAAGATGGAAAAGAAAAAAAAGTAGAAATTTCTCCACGAAGGTCCCCGCGGAATGCGAATAGTCGACTGGTTTTCCATATTCTCGAAAGGCACGAATGCATAAGAGGCTGAAAGAAGCTGAAGTGCCCTCGAAAATTCATTCGTGTACCGCTCCAAGGATACACGATGCTCAAGATCGATCTCGAAAATACTCGAACGATATTTTTAACCAAGAAAAAAAAAAAATATGAACGGTTCGTCTTCTTCGCATCTGCTGCATATATCTTACATTCATTACATTTTCATCTTTATCATTAAGCCCCTCTGTGCACGAATTCATCTTTGAAAACTCATCCCATTCTCTGCTTGCATTTTATCCCTTTCGTTTTACATTTATCTCCTTTAATTAAACTCCGAAGAATACTCCAGCTGAGAGAGGATGAAAACGAGAGAATGGAAGAGAGGGGGAAATTAAATGACGCGGATTGAACGATGATTTCGCAACGATAAGTCGGGGAGAAGTGGTGGTCGTTGAAGTTGAAGTCGTTTAACGCAGTTTAACGCAGAAATTATGCATGCTCTGTGTGCTTAATTTGTGACTCTTTCAATGGAATCAATCGCGAATCATCGATGAGATTTCAATGGGCCGTTTTCGATCCGTGTATTCGGATAATCGTGGAATAATACGGCGATCGCGTGATCGTCCGTGAATTACGGACGCATGCTAATTGGTGGAATTATGAGAATTGTTAAAACCTGTTCGTTGCCCATTCGTTTCCATCCTTTCGTCCGTTGTCGATCGATCCGCGTAACTCGTAATCCGTGACGGGAACATCGCGTTGAAAATTAAATCTTGCTGAAATTTCCCCCATTATAATATTCTCTCTTATTTCTAAAATGCGAAACGAGCCCTGCGAAGTCGCCTCAGTGTCGATCTCGACGATTAATTCGAAACTGGACGTAATGAATATAACTTCAAAAAAATATTTCGAAACCACTGATGCTCGATTTCCATCTTCCGGGGAAGAAAAACAGCGAGAAAAAAGAGCAAAGAGCAAACTGGAAAAATGTAAACCAAGAAGATGATAATAATAACAACAATAATAACAATAATAATAAAATCACGGAGGAGAGTTTCTCGCAAGATAATTCTGCAAATTCTGTTTCCCCGTGTACGAACCTCGTTCCTTGGAAAACTTGGACTCGTACACCGAATACGGAATCAATGGAATTCAAGGAACATCCCGGATACTCGACCCAGCACAAACGAGCGAACGCAAATTTCGCCCCCGATTCCTCGTCTCTCTCTCTCTCTCGTCCCGGGGCGGAAAAGGACAATCGAGGGTGCTCGGTTAACGGGAGAAAGGCCGACAAACAGCGGCATAAAGTGGCGGTTCACCTACGGTATCGAAGCATGGGGGTGAAAAATGAGACGGGGGCGGACGTTGAACCGTCACGATTTTTCCTCGCGAGTATCGAACTCGAATCGAGAAAGGGGCTTTGTTCCATTCGAGCCGATTTTCACAGCTACGGGAAGAGTTTGCGCGTCGAATTTTCGTGGAACTGCGTGCGATTGTTTTTTCTTTCTTTCTTTCTTTTTCCTTCGTTGGACTTTTATACGGATGGAGAATCGAATCCATGAGGCGAATCCAATTCGAGGATTTAATCTTGGTTGGATGATGGAAGCAGAGCAAAAGTGAAAGTTTTTTTTAAGAGAGGAGCGGTTGGAAAGGAAAATTCTCAAGTTGAGAGATAAACCTCAAGTTGCTCTATATTTGGACGACGAGTGGGTTATTTTAACGATCCAATTTTTCTCACAAACGTGAAGCCTGAATTCTTACACAATTGCACAACTTTCGCGGTGAAACGAATGGTGAATCCCTTTCCCCGCAGAGGATCGATTAGCTCGCTTTATTTTTAAATTGATCCCATTCTCGAACGAAGGGAAACGAGAAAGAAGGGAAGAAAAGAGCGAAGAAGGGCAAACAGTGGAGGGAAAAAGAGCCCAATTCCTCTCACGTAACCGTTCACCGGTGGAACGAAAACAAGTGGAAACGGAGAGGAAGGTGAAAATTCGCACGTTTCGTTTCATTGTTAGGGCGAGGAGAGAGGTTAACGATTCGTAGGGAAATTTCGTGATACGCGATAAGCCTGTCAGAGAGTTTGATCTGTGGCGAGAAAAATAAATATCTGAATTATCGTAGTCTATATTTATATGTATATATAAATTTTATTATTCGTCTCTTCTTTTTTTATCACGTACACGTGATCTGTGATGCCATTTTGACGAGTTGAATTAACGAGGGTCCATTATTCTTGAAAGTTTTGGATGGAAGCGCGTGTAATACATATTAGGGAAATTTTATTTGATATTAGAAATTAGGATCAATGGGGAGGTGAATTATTTTGGATCATTTTGGAAAGAATCTTATTTCCCAAGTTCATACGTTTCCAAATTCAAATATTTTTGTAAGTTTTAATATGTTGAATAATAAATTGTTTTTTTTTTTATGTATCTATATGATTAATTTTATAAGAGTATAATATAGTATAACTCTTCCACGATATTTTTAACTAAATTTCGTATAATTTTTTTCAATTTTACACAGAAATATTGCACCTAATCAAATCATAAAGTTTTGATGAACCGTATACTTCAATTTTCTCCCGTACATCCATTCAAACACAGATGATGCATTAATATAATTCTCTCTCTCTCTCTCCCTCGTAATTTATATTCAACTACAAGACACGCGCTCTAACGAAAGTTAATCGAAACACATTTGTCGTTTGATAAAAAAAAATAATAATAATAATAGTCCAGGACGCGATATTCACGGATTTTTGACAGACAGAATAACGATGAAATCTGAATCGAATTTGCCAGTAGCTAGTGGGAAATAGTCAGCTCTATTTTAGTCGAGTCGTTAAATCAAACCTTAACGCTTCTGGCCCCCGGGCAATTTCGATCGTTGCCACGAGTTTTTTTTCCCATTTATAGGAGATTTTTCAACTTTTCTCGCAAAAAGCACTTCAATGTACCGCCACGGCACAGAAATGACGACACACCGCCTGCGTGCATTCGTCATTTTTCAGGGCAAATGAAAATTTTGTTTCGCCTAACTATCTGGTGTCCAATACAATGAAGTTATCTCGAACGAGATTGGGAGGAGGACTGGTGTAATATATATAACATATTAGCCAGTTTTGAATAAACAGGGAACGATTATTATTCATTCTTTGACACAGTTTCTGGGCGAAATATGCTTGCTTCATTATCGAATTTCTATACATATTCTCTCGTGTCCTGCATAATTCGATTTGAAAAATATTTTGGGTAAATATTTAAATATTTGTTGGGGGAGGGGGAAATTTTCATCGATGTATCCGATGGAATTCGAAAAAATTCTATCTTCGAACATTTTTTTTTTTTTTTTTTACAAATGGTGGAGTCATTGCAGCATTTCAAATCCCTTTGTTTTACTTTTTTTTATTCCTTTTATTTCTTTCTTTGAACTTTTTTATTTATTTTTTTTGTTTTTATTTCACGCGTAAAGTATGATCTCTATAAATTGGAATGTAGAAAAAATTCCTGTGTTGAAAGTTATTCCGCCATAGCTTTTTTTCGAGACGTCGTTTCACGGTTAGCCCTTTTAAAAAACCGATTTCCATTGCAGTGGGATATTTCTGGGGGAGGAAAAAGAGAATTATAATGGAACAGATGAAAATTTCATCATATTGTAAAGGCGCAAGATCCGAAATTTCCACCCCTTTGACTTTATTTCATTTTATTACGTATTCCTGAAGCTCCTATGAAAACGATTTATTATACTTTTCCATTACTTATGAATTTTAATCGATACAAATTTTGCACCGAATCTCACTGGCGAAACCTGATGAATTAATCGATATTTCCTATTAAAAAAAAGAAAACAGCTTTAATCCCTCGATATTCTTTCCTCGTATATCCTTATTCGTCGCAATCTTTCTCGACGAGAAAACAAAAAATAAGCAGAGAAGAAGATAAAGTGATTCCACGCATACCACGTTCCACCCAACGTGCAATCAATGAAACGAAGAATCGAAGAGACTAGATCGGGTACAGCAGCGGAATTCTTCTTTGCCCCTGTCCATTTGCGTGCAGGGATGCGTGAAATTTATCCTGTTATCGGAGGGGGAGGGCTGAAGAGAGACGCCACGCGTTTAGAGGGGCGCTGTATATTTCATCGGCGCCGTTGCACGCAAATTCGAGCAGCAAGTGACCATCGCGTACAAAGGCAAACGTGTAACCAGGCCGCAGGTACACAGGCCATCGGCGGCCCACCCCTGTCGAGGAAAACCGACCAAGCATCGATCCTGGCCGCGGCCGACAACCAGATTACGTCGATCTTCCATCCAGATATATATATATATACACACACGTATATATTCCTGTCTTTTCTCTTCATCCAGATCGCTCCATATTATTCTGTTATCGATAACCCGTGGCACGGTTCACGGTGGATTATTGTTGGTCGGTCTGCGAAAAATGGGGTGTTTCTAAGGGAGTGTTTGAACGAGGGATGTGAAAGAGATAGGTTAGCTTTTTTGTGTTTGGTTTTACGAAAATTTAGTGGATATAGGATTTAGCGTGTGAAAATAATCGAAAGTTAAGTTTTCAATTCTTTACGATTAATAAGTCTCTCGAGTGGAGAGTTCTACGAAAAGTTTTTAAAATTTTTATCGTAAATTAAAATTCGAACGAGTGATTTCGATAATTAAGGGAGATTCAAAGGATCAATCGCGAGGATATTCTCTTCTTTTTTTCTCATTCTCTCTCTTTCTCTTTTTTTAAAGAAATTTCATCTTTGTTCGAGTCAAAAGAGAAACATTTCTCGACGATTCAACGACGCGATGTTTGCCGAAGCTTTTCTGGTTTCCATTCTTTTCACGGAAGTGGTAGCGCTACGTTCGCGAATAATTTCCGCCATAGAATAGGAGAATATTCTTTTCCCTTCCGACTTTGTTTCAAATCTCCCGTGAACAGGCACTTTTACGAGTGTTGTGTAATCTTATAAATTAACCAAACTTGCAGTTTCCAACTCGGCCACAGATTCCATGTTTAAAACACTTTGTTAGAATATGTAACACACATGCGTGGATCGTTTTAGAACAATTCGTTGTGGAAAATTTATCGATGTAATCTCTGTGTATATTCTTACTCTTTTTTTTTTTTTTTTTTTTTTGATTGAACATTCAGCAAATGTTGCGAGTTAATTTTTATTTTATCAATTTCAAAACAAAACGATGAAATAATAAAATTGAAAAAAATGTTGCGTTTTACATGGTAGAAAGAGATAAAAGTAAATGTACAATGAGATTACATTTTCTTTTTTAATTGGCCGGTGTTATTTTCCAAATTTTGTTGAAATTTTATTTCGTTTTGAATAAAATCGGGGGAGGGGGGATAATAAACGTGAGATACGAAATGAAATTAAAAAAAATTATTTAATACGATGAAATGAAATAAAAGCAATGAGATTATATTTGCTTTTTAATTGTTTCGTATTATTTTCGAAACGGAGAATTTATCTTGGAAATACATCGTGTTAATTAATTCCCGCAAAAATTACCAAATGTAAATAAAATATTCGATAAATATTTCGAATTAATTCTCGTAAAAAATAGATAATTCTACTTTTCGATCTCACTTTGTACAAAATTGTGAGAATTGCATTAACGTTTATATTATCTATTTTCCAGGCGAGGGAGGGCAATATTTTCGCGTGAGGCCGAGAAACAGCTCTGTCCAGGAAGGCCGTGACGTAACAATATCTTGCGAAGTTGGAAACAGAGTTGGGATCGTGCAGTGGGTGAAAGATGGCTTCGCCTATGTCATACAATCGAGTAAGTAAATCGATCCTTTGTTCTATCTCCTCTCTCTAAACCGTGAGTCTTTCAAAATTAAATATATTCATCCATAAAAATCAAAAACTCCCCAAATCAGAATCTCTTTCTCTCTCTTATCTATATATTTTACACAAATAAAAAATTAACCGACGAGTCACTTGATAAGGATACATATAATAATCCCAGAAAGACGAAACTTCTTTCGAATAACAAACGAGCCATCCCCTGAAATCAGATGACCGTTTTTAATTACCACGTCAATCTACACGAATCTAACAATCTTCTCTATTAACGTTCGTCTCGATTTCGCGCAATTATCAACTTTCTCTTACTCAGTTACGGAAGATAAAGTAAAAGTGGAGATTGGACGCCGAGGGGGTAAGAAAACCCACCCACCTTCCGCGTCTACGTCGTAGTAGAATCTTTTGAAACTTCGTTTCGAGGTAACTTCATCCCGCTCGTTCATTAAAACAGGCCATTAGTAACCACGACGTAAATGGAGCAGAACTATCTTAATGTCTCTTGCACGTTCTGTCATTTTTCCTCCCTCCTTCTCTCTCTTTCTCTCTCTCTCTCTGGGGACGACTTAATACTCTAAACGTGTACCGATGCCTTCTTTCTTTTCTCTCTCGAAAAATGTCGTCGACAAAAGCCTTCATCCTCCGCGTCACTGTCACACCGGGTATTATTTGATTCTCTCGGCGTGATCCCCTCGCACACGTGGAAAAAAGTGTAATTAGAGGTTTCGACTATCGAAACCCTTTATTAGCCACCCTTTTCTTCACGCTCGTCAACGTGTGCCCTAAATTTTCGAAACTGTGCGACTGCACGTGTGCATGCGGATCAGGGGGAGAGGGATGAACAAAGCTAGAAACAGTCATTAGGAGAATTGCTTGGCGGTGAAAATGATGGCGGTTGAGTCGAGACGGAGTTAAAAGTGGGGTAATGATATTTTGGAAAATGTTGTGATATAAGTTTTGCGATTTTTTAGGAATGTTATATATGATATTTTGAAAGGTATATTTAGGGATCTAAAGTAGTCGAAGCACGATAATAAAAATTGTAAAATATTGTAATGTATAGATTTGTAAATATGTTATTTGAAATAATGCGGAGATTCTGCTTGGAGATTTATTGAGCAAGATAAATCGTAAGGGGAAGATACATCGCACTAACGATATTGAAACAAAAATAGAGGGAAATTGCAGGAAAAAACATAGGAAACGAATGTTGCGCCAACTTTGCTTCGATTAAATTTGTTAGAAGTATATATTAACGTATTTGCTTCGACATATTCTTTCTTTTTCTTTTTTTTTTTTTTTTTGTTTTACTATTTTTATTAAATTTCTAAAATACGAAAGAAATTTTATTGTAAATTGGACGAGAAAGAGAAACATTAATATCGAGTAAAAACGTGACTTAACCGTTTTGGAAAAAGAAAAAGTCAGTATCGCTCCAAGCAATTTTTGCTCGAAACAATTTTTAAAACATCGAACGCGCGAAAAATTACAGTAAGATACAGCTTCTGTCGCGTTGGTTATAAAATGTGTCTGATAGTAAATCGTCCATTTTTCACGCGCTGTTTTTCTTCTTCTTTTTCTTCCTTTCTTTCTCTTTCTCTCTTCAGGGGAGTATAAGTCGTGGCTCGATGCATCTTGCTTTTGCTGCGTTTTTAATGACACGTCCATTATTTTGCTTTTGTACATAAAATTCTGCGTTGTTTCACGAATGATATTTCACGAATGATGCGCAAAATCATTAACGATCTTGTTTACAATTTTCGAATCAAGATATTTTATTTTCGTGAAATTTATTGTATAATATCATTTAACTTAACATTTTTGAATCTTTTCTCGGTTAAAGAAAAAAGGATCGATCAGAGAATTTTCTCTTTCACGATGATTCGTTAGAAATCAAAGGGAGGAACTCGCGGAACAGGGATTGTCAAACATCTTGCCCGTGGCAAGGTAAATTTTTGACGAGAAAGGTTGACAGAAGGTAATGGTCGCCATGAACCCGTGGCGTTCTATCGATTTTGCATATATCATCGCTTTTATCAAAACCCAAGTACGTAGTGCGTTCCAGTAGTTTCCACTGGCATCGTGTGTCTTCAAACCTTTATATAGAAATGACATCCTCGTTTAGTTTACGATGTACCCTTTTTTTTTTTTTTTTTTTTTTTTTTTGAGTTACGACACGGTCTCTCTGGTTGGCATTTTTCTTTCTTTTTTTTTTTTTTGGCTTCGCTCTTATAAACGTTTGTACAATAACCATTGTTATGCTTCGAGGATATATCGGATACAGTCGAGAAATTTGAAAGAAGAGATTATTGGAAAATTAAATTTTTATGAAGGATATTATTTTAGATTAATTATAAAAAGAAGAGAGAAATATTTATCAATATGATTAAAATATAAGAATAGAAAAATTATTAGTAATGTATAATATTTAATGCTTATTATTTTTTTTTTAATGCAGAATAAAATTGGTTAAAAAATTTTTAAATAAAGGAAATTTTGCGCGGAAAGAAGAAAAGAGTCTGAAAGCATTTTAATAATCTTTTTTTTTTTTTTCATAATTGCCTTTATACATGAATCGGGGCGAGATCAAGGATTTAAAAATAATTAGTTTTAAAGTTATAATAATAATAATAATGAAAAATCTTTATGAAAAATGTTTAAGCTACGGTAATATTGTTCTTCAGTTACGTATACTTAAAACTGTATATAACAACATTTTACTATAAAAGAAGAGAAAGCTCCTGATTATTTTTCTTCCTTTCTTCCTTTCGATTTAGACCTTTGAAACATTTTTCTTTAAACGAAATGAACATGCGTTTTGATTAAAATAAACTCGCGACATGCTTTTATTATAGAAAATATTTCAAGAATTATGTAAAATTTGAAGTATAATTATTTTAACATTAACTTCATCATTTGAAAATCAAAGCCAAAGAGGCTTATATATTCGTTATAACTCTCGTCGAATTTTAAAACCATTATTCTTAAATACAGAGATTCGCGAATAATTTAATACGTTTAATTTTACAGATGGAGAAATCGTGGGGCATCCGCGATTGAGATTAATAGGCGATCAGAGCACAGGAGTTTACAATCTTCAGATCACGCAGGCTTCTTTGACCGACGATGGGGAATATCAGTGCCAAGTTGGACCATATTTGCGCATCAAATCGATCCGTGCCAACGCTCATCTCACCGTCATCTGTGAGTACCAATTCGCCATTTTTCTTTTCGTTCATACCTATGTTATTTTCACGCTTCAACTCCCGAAACTTTAAACTTCGTATATACTTTTTTTAAAAATCAACGGAGCAGATCTCGATCCTTTTTTTTCAATTATGATCAATTTCTTGATTTATATATGTATATAAAGAATTGAATTTCGCGAGAAAGAAACGAAATGAACGGAAGAACAGAGGGATTGGAAAATTTGATTTGAAAAGTTGGTCAGAGTTGGAGATTTATGCTGTAATGTAATTTTCGTGATTCCGGGAAAAAAGTTTGGATCTTGGGGAGAGAGAGGGGGGGGGGGGAAGTGTTAAATTAAAGAGCATTCTAAAGTGATTAAAAGTTTCCTTGGCTTTCTCGAAAGCTCGCTCTTTTTTACACGAACGATCATTTTCCTGGAAAGATCCCTTCTTTAAATAATATTTTCTTTAAAAGAAGTTTTTTCTTCCGTTGCTTGTTTCTTGGAAAACGATTCGATAACGTTAATCTCATTCGCACTTTTTATTGATATAAATTTTTCCCCGGAAAGTTAACAATGGAAAATTCTTAATATTCCAATATAAATCTATAATATAATCTACAATAAGTGTAAGTCTTATAAAATTATGACAAAAATTTAGATACTTAAGGGCATCATAAATCTTCCAGGATCTCAAGCTAAAGATCCATAAAGTTTCAAACGAGATTATTAAAGTTCCTCTAAAGGATTCTCCTAAAATTTACTGTTCCTTGTGTATCCAGAAGTAATCTCAGAAACGCATTGATACTCGACAATTACTTTTCAACGTTGAACGCAATATCCAAAATGATAAAAAAAAAATCTCAAAAAATTTCACAACAAAGATTCGTAAAGAATCTTTTCTCTTCAAAACAATTAAACAATTCCACATCAAAAAAATTCTCATAATAGACAAACTTTCAAAAGTATATCCTCATCCACCTTTCTTTCTCCTTCCTTTCTCTTCTTCGCGAGAGAAAAGCAAAAGAATCAATAGAAGACAAGAGAGAACAAATTCGAAGAAAAACTTTCTCGAAAAGAGGTTTCTCGATCTCTCTGCTCGAGACATCGTTTTCCAAAACTCGAGCCAACTCCTGGCCATGTGTGCGTGTGTGTGTGTGTGTGCTCGCATCTCGAAGGTTCACGCTAATCACGGTTTACCACTCTCGTTCCAAGACTTCTCGAAGTTAAGTTTCGGCCGGGAAATGTCTTTGTTCAAAGCGGCAAGTTGACCGCATCACCGAGCAACGGTGATTGTATCGAACTTTCCGCCTAGTTCACGCCGACTATTCGAACCTCCGGATTCATCGAGGCGTTCTTAATAACGCGAGATAGGCGGCTATTGTTCCAAGAACCGCCCTGTTTTGTACGATTCGTGCCGGTGTCATGAAATTCGTGAATAGCAGGATCGAAACAAGCTAAATGTAAATGAGTTTTCTGTGTATTTCGTATTTTGATCCGTGTTTAATTTAGGATAGGTTGGGTAATTTTGAGTTAAGCTGCTTTTTTCTCTCTCTCTCCCTCTCTCGATTCGCGATCTTGAGATTTGTGTTTTCTTTACGAGGCTGATTTTGTTTTATGAAAAAGGCGAAGGGAAGTAGGAAAGTTTTGGGTTTTATAGTTTCTTTCGAAAAGATTTTGGATGATGAGACGAGAAGGTGAAGATTTGAGTGAGTTAAATTTTAAGTTTGAGTTTGACTCGTAAGGAATTTTATTTTTTTATTTTAATTCATTGCTTCTTACTTAAACCCTTTCATTAAAATTGGTGTGTAACGCATATCAGATACACACGGTTTAATCTGTCATCTGCATCCTATCTGATATTATCTCTTATTTTCGTTTTTATAATAATTTTAATCACTACACACTTAAGTTATAGGTTAAATATATTTTATCTTGGATACTTTTAAATTTGTTCAATCTCATCAGTAGTTCAATCTTTTAAATGAAATGAAAAAAAAAAAAAAAAGAAAAACATATACACACAAATAAAAATTTCATCGATAATATTTCACTTACAAACTGAACATTCGTTTACATCCGACATACCGTTTAAAATTTCCGCCTCGAAAGAAGCGAGAAGAGGAAGAGGAAGATGTAAGAAATGTCCCAAGGCGACAAGGAAGCATCTTCCTAGATCGTACCCATCCCCGTGGTCGCTCTTTCAAGGCGTCTCTAGTTCCATTTTTTTCCTCCTCTTCTTTTTTCTTTTTTTTTTTTTTTCCGTCTACTTCAACGCCTACGGCCACGTGCACTAAATGCAAGCAACGACGACACCCCGTGGTCAACTCGTTTCTATGCTTTGCGGAAACCACGGAATAGTTCACCGGAAGACAAGCTGCAATGGTTCCTTTGAAATATTAAAGGCTCGTCCTTAAATGGACGTCGTCGAAACGACAGATATAACAATAATCGTGCCTGTTGTGATCGTCGAAAAATGCATTTTGACTTTCGTAATTTTAAATTTATTCCATCTCGCGTATTGGTCAATGAAAATTGGGAAAGAAGATTGAATATCTGTTGCTGATGATATATTCTGAAGTTTTAGAAATTTCCTTTTTAAAATCTTCCTTTTTAACGAAAGTTTCTTGCTTGATAGAAGATATAGTAGTTTTTATTTAATTCGATTCGTATTTGTTATTTTTCTTTTACACTCGTTTTATTTCTCTTACTTCTTTATAGAATTAAAAATTTGTAATTACAGCTTATTAAGTCGAATAAATGTACAACAGCAGAACGTTCCTCTTCGTTTTAATTAATCCCATTAAATTAAAAAAAAAGTGCGTTAGACAAATTCAGAGAGTGTTGACGAAGAGTCGAAGAGTTTTTCTTCTGGCATCTCGTAGAGTTAATGAACATTTCGCTCTCTCTCTCTCTCTCTCTCTCGAAACTTACCCTTTAATAAATGCAAACCTAAATTCTTAAAGAAAGAATCGCGGTGGATGCGGATAATGATATTGTTTCGTCATTGTTAAGAAACTAAACGGAAGTTTAATGCAGGGGCGTTAACAGTAAAAACTTTTACAAAGAGATTCAAAATTTCTTTTTATCACTTCCCTCTGTTGCATTAAACAACTTTTACAAAGCTGGTGTAACCCGTGCTCCCGTGGTTTTTAACTTCTTCTTGTATCGTCTGACACTTTTGGAAAGAATTTAACAAAAAGAAAAAGAAAAGAAAAAACGGAACACCGAACTCGGTTAAATTAAGGTTAAGTTATTCTATTAAAAATAAGAGCAATACGTCATCTCTCTCGTACGTCGTGCCACGAAACGTGAAAATATACGTAGAAAAAACAAAAGTTGGGAAAATCAACAAGCTTACCTTCATTTATTAGCATCGTGAATAAGTAAAATAAACTTGAAGTGAAAAAAAAAACATCTTGACGAAAAACAACGATTTGATATAAAATTAACTAACTTACTTCCATTTATTATAGATCAAAAAGCTTAAAATGACTGGCATAAAACTTCGAAGAAAGTTAATCATTTTCGAGAAAAAAAACAACACCACTTCGTCCAACTATCTTTTCTCGTGTACCATATACAACGTGAAAGCATCCGACGAAAAATTAAAATTGCAAAACGAAACTTGCCTCCGCTTGCTATTACCGCCAATAAATATTCTCTGCTATAAAAACTTTAAAGAAAATAAATCCTTCTCCCCGAAAAACAACGTTCTCTTTCCGAAGCTTCCCCTTTATAACGATCTTAACAATCTTAAAATTAAATATTCAACGTAAAATGAAGCGTCCAAAGTGAACGAACTCATCATCCGAATCCAGTATTCGAAGGTATTCCAAGATTTATCAACTCATTTCGAATACAACAATCTAACATAGAAATTCCCTTCGCTCTCCATAAACCATCCATAAACACACTCTCCTCGACAAACTCCCCAAAGCCTGGAATAAAATAAATCATCGTCCGAAAGTGTACGAAAAGTTGCAGGCGAACACTTCCCGTGAGAACTATCGCGTGAGCTATATCCCTGAAAAACCGATACATCGTTACGCCCTCCTGTGTCATAAACTGTGATACGAATCCGTCTCGCATGGCATCGACGTTTCGATATGCGGCGCTTCTGTCGTACGTGAACAGTTGAGAAATCATGGAACACACGTAGACCCCGTAGCGTCTAGCTCCCCTTTATACAAACACGGGGTTCACGTAGCCGACTCCACGGATCCGTACGTGTCCGGAAAAAAGGAGCGGCGAGCCGAACAAAAGGAGATAAGGACACGACAGAGGGGGGGATTCGATCGACGGAAAGTCGGGCAGGAAACTATATCACCTTTCTCCGCGGATAAATATTTTATGAGATTCAATCCGGCATCCGTTTCCTCTAGCCACCGTTCCTCTTTGTTTTCCTTTATCAAACCCTCCTCCCAAAGAGCGTCTCTTACGGTTGCGCATACGTGACTGTAAAACGATGGCCCCTCGAGAGTGTCGGATTAAGTCCGGGAATCGAAGTTGAGGGAGGGATATCGGAAACGTTTTTTGAGAGATGCCGGAGAATGAAAGCGGATTCGCCGTCTCGAATGGGAAATTTATAAGAATTTAGAGAAGATGGGTAATGGGTGGCTGTTTAGCTTTCATCGAATTCCTCTCGAATCGGCCACCTCATTTCGATCAATCATTCCCCAACCGTTTTTCTTTCTTTCCCGAAATTTTCCACCCCCTCGAGTTTTTCGACCTATGAATAATTCATACCAGCTTTTGCAGTCAGATGTTTACGACTAATTTGCATGAATTTCAAGCAATTAATTAAGGAAGTTGGGAAGAAGTTTTTTTTAAAGGTAGCGAGGTAATTTACATTGAAGTTTACGTTACAAATTGATACTCTTCCCGAGCTGTGTAACTCTTATGTAAGCAAAATCTGGAATCATCATTAACGAAATCTCTTTTATACTTTATTACGCGATATTAAATTAAGAAACTGATATCTGGTTTGATTTGCAATAATTGGAAATATAGCATATTAAATTTCTCCAAAATTGTTTAAAAAAATAATCGAGGTGAACGAAGAGTTTTCCCATGGAGGATCAAATGATCCGTAAGTTATTAAACTGGCGTAATTGAGGTTGAAAGGCGGACCGTCTTCGATCCTTTTTCCCCCCCTCTTGTCCATTATTGTCCCCGTGGGGATACAAAAGAAATGAGAAAGTGCGAGAGACGTGCAACAGTGAATCTTTTTCAGGGGCCGAGAAAGTATCCCGAAAAGAGTAATAAATGCCCTGCTTGCAACCGTTCGCTGTTCCTTTACTGCTAGAAAATCAGACTTGAAAGAACATTGGCCCCGTAATTACGCGTTTCTGAAAAGGAAGAGCTTTGAAAAAAAAAAAAGCAACGACTCGGTCCAGTAACGTTGGATTTCTCTCGTTTATTCTTAACAAATCGGGCACACTTTTATTCACATTTATCGAGAGAAAATCGATTGTACGTGGAAATTTCTGAAAAGATGGAACGAGAGTTACACGATGTTGATATCTTCCTGAGAGAAAGGAACGTTACTTGATTTTAAAAAGATCGGATTTTATTAAATTATATATCGTTTCGGAAATCTTAATTCCAATTTTAGGTCTAATAAATGAAAAGGAAAGGGTACAATAATATATAAAATATCTTACATATAATGATTAACGTTTCAATGCAGAGCCAAAAAATGAAAGGATATTTGATTTTTAATAAAAATGTTGTTTACAATGCGTATAATACGAAAGGATCCTCTTTTTCATCATTCGCATCTCTTAAAAAAAATTCGTACGTCCTTTTTATCAAAAATTCCTATTAATCCCTCTTTCAAGAAGTTCCTCCTCTCAGCACAAACGTTTCGCAAAGGTAAAACGATTAGTAGAGGAGGAATGATAAAGAAATTACGATGGAACAATGCTGTTAATGTTTGGAGAAAAAAGATGGAAAGAAAGTTTCGTCACGCAAAGTTGAGGGTAACTCTTGGGAAAGGGGGGTTGGAGTTTCTCCTCGAAGAACGCCATTTATTTCAATCGCCCCCTCGAATTCGATTGTTTCAGTTTCGCGTTATTTCCACGGGTGCAAGGGTGACCGAACTGTGAACGTTGCCAAAGGCGACAAAACTAACTTATTTCCGCCCTCTACTCTCGTATTCCCGTGAATGAAAAGCGCAAGAACTATGGTTAGCGAGAATTACGAAAGGAGAAAAAATATGGAATCGGCCGACTAAGCGTGTCTGAGCGTCACATCCCCTTTATTTCACGACACCTCGCGTATTTGAATTTGAAGAAAGAAAAAAAGTAATGGAGGATAAGGAGGGGGAGAGAGAGAAAACTACGTGTGAAGAGAAAATTACGTGTTGGGATTAGGTAAGCTTCGTTCAGATCTTCAAGTCTTTCTCCGTTTTTGTCGATTTTGTGGAATTTCAGCGGGAACGAGGACTTTTTAACAGGTTTCTAATTTTTGAAGCTGTGAATTTAATTCGTAAATAATATGTAACTATTGATAAGAAGGGAAAGAGAGGGAGAGACAAAGGAGAAGAAGGAAAAATTACAAAGAGACAATTAGACACTAAAATTAATTATTTTAATCAGAGAGAAATAGAAACAGGTTCAAGGTCCATTTTAAACTTTATCAACTTTGACAGAATAATTGTGTCTTAATTGTAGTAATTAATTGTCAAGGATCAAAAATAATATACAAATTTATGTACAATTTCAAGGATTATAAATTGAATTTTAAAATTTGTTTCAACGAAAGTGAAATTCTCAAATTCTCTAACCCATATACCAACAATTCTTTCAAATATTTTTTCCTATCCCTAAAAATTTGTCTAAAAAAAACATGGCTACGTGCTAATGTTAAATTAAAGCACTTTCCCCCAAAAGAAAGAAAAAGAACTTATAAATTACGGGGATATTACGTGTTTCGAAAGCAAATCGAGGCCGAAAATATAAATAAACAAATAACGTCTGATCGTTATTTCTTTTTTTTTCCTTGGAAATCCGTCGAAGCGAAAAAATCCTCGGGATAACGTCTATGCGGTAGAAACGAACCGATTCCGCCAATACAACCCCTCCTCCATCTCCCCCTGTGTCCCGAAAATTGGATCAATTTCAATATTTCGAAACACGTAGCGACCGAATCCAGTCAGAAACGTTGCAACTTTTCGCGGAAACGCTACCTCTCTGTTTCTCTTTAATTCGCCAACTTTTCGGTTCTCGTTTCGAATTTTTCAGCCGGAATACTCGAAACAACCCCCATGGAAAAACGTGACTCGACACGGTTGCGCGATTTTTTCCTTCCTTCCTTTCTTTCTTTTTTCAAAAGTAATCGAGCAGAGTTCTGGACGGTATTAAGAATTAAGTTTCAATTTTCCGGCATGGACGATTTTTCGCCACCAGGAACGACTTCCACGTCCACGTTTCCCCTATCATAAAATTCGATATCCTCGAGTTTTAACAAAGTGTCAGGGAAGTTTGATCCGCTCCGGTTGAATGAATTTTTTATAATCCATAGTGATCGTGATACTTTTACCGGTTGGATGCTTCTCGATGAAGGATTTATCAGAAACTTTGCAAGTTGTCGAATTTTTTTCTTCTCTAAATTTGTATTATGAGTCACTTTTTAGTAAGAGATTTATCTTGTGATAAAACATTCGTTACTTTCAATTTCAACAAATACTTCCAGTGAAAGTAATCCAAGACAAAATCACATAATATGGATAATAATGATCTAGTTTTATTATTACTATTGTTACAGTTTTCTAACCATTTCATAATTACAGCGAAAAAATGCTCGATTTGAATTTGAAACGGTTTTAAATCAATCAGAGCAATCAGCGTGCACTGTTTTAGCTCGAAAGGAAAATTAATAATAAATCAAACCCTTTAATTGTTTTCGGTTGAACCGAACGAGGATTAGCGATCGATCAGTCGGCCCTTTAATTGTTTGAATACCGACAATGAGTAGAGTAAGGTGGTTTCGCACAATTCTCGCGGGAATGGGATTCAATATCCATTGTGGTTTCTATGAATCTTGTTGTAGAAGATATACGGTTTAATTTTAGTGGCAATTGCTAGAATATATATATATATATATATATATATATGTATATCGATTCGACCTATTTAGTATATTTTATATTTTTCCTATATATTTCCATTTTTGTTTTCAATCGTGCAATACGTTATCAACATTCGTGTGGAAATTTATAGGATATCGCGTCGTATTTATTATAAAGGATATTGTATATTATTCGGAGAAGGATTAATGTGACTGCGTTCAAATAATATTTTTATTTTACCTTTATCGATAAAACGCGTTAATTAAGTTCGTTTCGATATCCTGTATTTAATACGATTTATAATTCGTTTTTTTTTTTTTAACGTCGTACGTTTAAATTGATATTTCCATTTTATTTCGTCCCGTATAACATATTAATAAAGTTGATACATAAATCCACGCGAATTCCGCGAAAGCGTTTATAAAAAACTAACTTTGTCCTTTTCCAAAGATCGAAATTTATTATCCGAATGTTAACGTCTCGCAATAATTCAAAAGAAGCGAATTTTTATAATTCTCGTTACAAATTTATTTACGTTGAATACAATTTTCGCGATAATTTTTCCCCCATCGCGGACGCATTGTTAATATTTTATACCGAGAAAATATAAACCACAGATCCGCGTTTTAAACAACACGTTTTTTACAACGGATTAACAACAAAAATGTTAACCAAACGAATCCACAACCCCGTGGATTCATTATTGGTCGTTTTAATTTTACCGGATTACTCGAAACCGAAATTTATAACCGTGCGAAAACGGGAATTTTCCTTATTTTTCCCAGGGCGCAACAACGACAACAAACCTGGTTCCCGCAAATCCGCGTTTCGGATAAAATTTTTCGCCCTAATTTCGCCCACGTGGAACGAAGTTAACAAAGTTTATCGTGCAAACGGATGGCCAAATGAAATCAACGTACTCGGTTGCCTCGTCAATCGAATAAATTCGCTCGAATTGGGAAGATGATGGGGAGGAAGATCGATATCTCGTTAACGGATCATATCACCATTGTCGATCGAGGGGAGGGGTTGTAAAGAAAAAGAGAGAGAGAGAAAAGGGGAAGAAACGAGTCTCTTGGCACGAAGATTAAGCTTAATACCGTTGAAAATGTTGGTAATCGGAAAAACAATGGAAATTGTTGGAAGCTGGGGGATGGTAACAATTCTCGAAACCGCTAAGAGTACAGGGTTTCATCTGGGAGCGTCGTTAAGTTGGACAGATCGTTGGAAATTTCTTTGAGGGTATTTAACTTGCTTGGGAATTCTCGTTCTCCGGGCTTCGTTCTCAACGAGGCGGGACTCATTACCTTGGAATTTTCCGCGATAGAATTTGATATAATCCCGAGTTTGCACGTTGGCGCGATGCTGGAACATTTTATTTTGTTTGCGAATTGAGAACGTTTGTTGGATATATCCCCGACTCGCGTTGTTTCGCTTTTAAAAATTATTAGTTTGAATTGGGAAGATGGCGTATAGCTTGTGGAATAATCGTTGGAATAATTGTTGGAAAGAAAGGAATTAATTAGAAGAAATTGAATGGATTTTGAGTTGCATGTTCGCAGGTTATCATTTTGAATTGGAAAGATACGCGTGTGGATAATTAATAATTTGAGTGATTCAGAAACGAAGGATTTAATAGAGATGTTTGGCTTTTTAAATTGGTAAAATGATGTAACGATGTTTGAATAATTTTTGGATCGAGTAATATGAAAAAAGAGATGAAGGTTTTTTAAATAATTATAAAATTTGCCAGAAAAGAAAATATCATTTATTGATCTCTAACATGAAAAATCGTAATCGTTGGATTGAAAAATTTTGCAATAAAAAAAATCGTATATTTTTTCAGATCTCTAACACGAAAATCCGTGACCAAACTCTGAATCCATTATCACTATTACAAAATTTATCGTATATTTTTCGGATGAATCTCTGTAATCCAATAATAAAAAAAAAGATATATATTTTGAAAAATATAAATTATACACAATTATTCCATATTAATTCGACGTGTCGATGTTTTCATTTTCAAAGAATAAAAAGAAACGTTCATCGTATTAATAATCCCGAAAATAATACAATCACATCGACTACTTCGAGGGAAAAGAAAGGATAGAAAAAATGGAAGATTTTTTAAAACGGAAACAGAACACATGGATCGAGAATGTGACAAAAAATTCGCACAACAACTTGTGACAACGTAACAGTCACTTCGCGTTTTTAAGAGAAGCAGAGTGGTTTTGACAAGTTTGCGCAAAAATCGCGTGACACGGTGAAGAAATTTCTCAATATGGCTTCGTCTCGATCCACGACATCTTGATCGTTTTATCGCCGAGTTACACGGCTTGGTGCGCCAATATCGAGTGTCAGGTTAATTTAAATCTTGAATCCGCAAATATTGACGGATCCAGGCGATTAATTTTTATCTCCCGTTAATTTGTTATCGTATCGAAACATTTTTTTTAATGGAACGCAAATATTTCTTCCTTGCAATGAAATATATAACAAGATTTTGATGATGCGATCGAAAATCAAGTACAATTTCTTTTTATACTTTTTCGCGTATATCGATAAGAAAAAATCAATTTGAAAATTTCGCCAAAAATTGATAAAAGTTTAATGAAGATATAGGAAAAACGGTGGTATAGATCAATGCTTTGCCCGGCGAGCGTTTTATTCCAATTTGTCAATATTGTAATAATCGTATTGTTTGGTTATTTGCTCGATCGATCTAATATTTGACATAGCACGCGGAAAATTCGCCTCTGCGATACCCTCGTTCTTATTAATCGTCGACATTAATTAACAACGGTATAATTATACATTTATCGCCCTGTCCTGTAACACGTCGAACGAACAATTCGAAACGCGAATATTAACCACGATTATTCGAATTAAATATAATAAACAAAATGACATCGTACCATTTTCTACAAGAATAATGGAACATTTAATAATGGGGTATAACATGCAACAAATAAATCGCAGAAACGCTATATATATATATATATATTTCTATATTTTAATCTGGCAAAAATTTTCATTCGAGAAAAAAATATTTAAAATTGAAAGCAGAAGGAAAGTCGAGCAAAAACGAAGCGGTATGAAAATGGAGGAGACGGAGCAAAGCGAGGTAGAAAGAAGAAAAGAAAAAGAGAAGCGTGGAAAAGCAGGAAATTTCGGGGAGGGGAGAGGGAGAGAGAGAGAGCAAAGCGGATAGAGGCGGAGCCGAGCCGAGCGGTGCAGAGAGAGGAGAGAAGCGGGACAAAGCGGAATTAAAAACAAAGGAAAGTAAAACGAAACAAAGTGAATCAGGGTAGAACATTGTGAAGCAAAGCGGAGCCAGAACAGACCAGATCGGGGCTGGGGGTTAATCCGAAACTAAACCGAGATGTGCCTAGCCGAGGCGGGCCGAGACGGATGGTGCAAAGCAAAGAAAAGCGGACCGAGTTAAAATAAGGGAAATCATTTTAATTTCGAGTTAAAACGTCTCGTTCGAAGCGAGAAATATTTTATAAATTCTAAAAAAAGGAGAAACAAGTTTCAAAATTTAATTCCAATTCTGTTATTGGGAAGTAAAATTTTGGACGTTTTATTTTTTAAATATCACGAGCTTGATATTAAGGTGATCTTTAACTTTGTTTCTGTGCGAGGAGAGAGATTTTAAACTCTTTGGAACTTTGAAAATTGTGCCAAGGAAAAAGCTTCGTCGGAAAACCTGTATTATTCCTTGAATTGGAGAATCGTTTGGAGAATCTTCAAAAGAAAAGGCATCGAACGATCTCAAAAACAGAACTGTAGTAAAATTAAATTGATTCACGAATTCGAAAGATGGTAATAAACGTCCAATTCAAAGATATATCCTAGAGACTTTCTGGAAATTCAAGTTAAAAATTGAAATCTCTCTTCTAATCGATATTACCAGATCATCATCGTCGTCGTTCAAGAAATCGACTCGCTCTATCCCGAAAAAGAATCTTGAAAATTGGACGAAAAATCAGACATTTTTCAGTAGTCCTCAGTACAAAAAATCCATCTGACATGCAATTAAACCAGTGGCACGAAAATTCGAGGATCCGAAATTTTGGGAGCAGGTTGGCATCGCGCATTCATGGCATTGGAACGGCGCGAGATGGGCGGGGAGAAGGGGGGAATATTACTGGGGGAGCTATGTCTGTCCAGCGCTGCGTGTTTTATCGCCGAAGCGGAACAACGCGATCCCGAAACGGTTTCGGTGCCGCTTTCACGCGTCGTTGATTCGACTCGATTGGTTTACAGGGATGTACGGCGACGAAGTTGTCGGTTCTCGTCGATGACGTGTGACACGGGACGAGCGCAACGTGCCTCGTATTTCATAAACGAAATTTCCCGCGTCCAAGTGGCGTTAACTGAAAAGTGACTGATGATCGTTGGAAGAACGCTCTTTTCTTGGGGTTGGAGAGGAACGGGTTGGGTGAAATGAGGATAAAATTGAAACGTGACGCGGTGAAACGTTGTTGCAATTTCTGATCCAACGATGTATGTATATATAGAAATACGAGCAGAGATGTAACGGATGGGGAGACGATAAAAAAACTAGAAATAAAATGTCTCGCGCAAAGAAATCATCCTCGTCGTAAAATTTTAATGTGAAATTCGATCGAACAAGTTTATCGATAATACAGAAGCAACGATAAGGAAAAATAATTTTTAGAAAAATCTTGCGGAATCGTGCATCAAATATCTAATTCGCGCAAACAAAGATCGATCGAGTCGAAAGATGAGTGTCACGAATGGAAGTGAGGAAGTTAATCCTTTTAAGAGGAAGGAACGAAAGCTGCGTTATTAAGCATCTTCCATGGTGTATCCGCCGTATTTCCGCCTCTTGCACACCGAAACGTCCCCTTGTTGCGACGGCGATAATGAAATGGAGGCAGCCGAAAGATCGTATTCGTAATATCTTGAGGACGCGGTTCCA
Organism: Apis cerana; assembly: GCF_029169275.1. Lineage (NCBI taxonomy): Eukaryota > Metazoa > Arthropoda > Insecta > Hymenoptera > Apidae > Apis > Apis cerana. The sequence goes on along the minus strand of NC_083862.1, from coordinate 9,180,398 downwards.
CGATTCTGAGCACCGCCATTCTCTATTCTCCTGTTACCGGCTGGATTAAATTGGTCTGGGAATCGTGATCTCGGTGTAAATGTTTGTAACCGGTTAGTTACACCCCTCTCTATCCAATATCTCGAGGGATATATATTCGTGGAAAAATGTTGGACGAAATGTTTTTTCGTTATTAAATGTTAATTCGTTATTTTGTTTTGTACTCGATCGGTTCGGGCGAAAATTGCACGATTCTTGGAAATTAAATCTTGGAACATTTATGTACCCTTGGTATATGGAAATTTACACCGTTAGAATGGAGAATTTCCGGGCTTTAATTAACCCTTAACCCTTCGAGCCCCTATTGTTCTTTCTGGTGTACAAACGCGAAAAATTCCATTGTTCCGTCGTGGATACGAACAACGTTTTTGCGAGACGAGTTTTTTAATCGTTTTTCTCGTTCAACCGAATCCGTGAAATTGATACATCGATTGATCGTCTCTTACAATTTTACAGAAAATATAAAATTTCAATTTTAATTCACATCTGGCGAAAAATCGCGAGGAAGTGATTAGCAAATTGTACAAATTCTATCGCTTCTGCGCCAAATATCTCGAAAATATTCAAATTGAGCACGGGAGCACGAAATTCTCTTCCACAAATCTAACTCGACACGAGTCGCGAACTTCTAAATACGTCTCCATTAACAATCCCTTCAATACACGAATACACGAGTCTCGATTTCGAAACTTCAACTTCGAGCCAACCCAACCTCTCCCTTTTCATCCGGATCCATCCTTCGCGCGTACTTGGATAACAATAACGTCGCCACGAGGATGAAAATTTCCCGTGGATCCCGCGAGGCGACGCGTCGAAGAAAATGCAACGAATTAATTCGCATGATGCGGCCACGAATACCGCCGACACTAATGATACCCCGATACGTATCGTGTCTGGCATAACTCCTTCGTGTAGGTGCATTCTGTTCCACATATTTCGCGGAAGGGATGAAATACTCGACCGTGCCTCTCGTCGTTAACCCTGCGGAATATTGAGTATAACTAGGGGGGCGGTGGTGGGGAATTTGCGCCTCTCGTGAAATCTTCTGCGGGGGGGAGAGACGCGTTGACCGTTTTATCGAGGGGAAATCTCGTGCTTTTCGATTTGATGACGATATCATCTGTTGAATTCGATGGATATTACATGTTAATCGTGCGTGTTAAATTTAAATTCGGGGATGATGAAGAGATATCGAGTGGAAGTTCGAAATTTGAAATTTGATCGAAGGTTTATCGAATTATCGAACGAGAGAGGATTTTTAATTGTCGGGGTCTAAATTGTACAAGTTGCTCTTTCTGTTTGCACAGTTTAAAACGATCCTTGGTTGGGATAAACTTTGAAGAAGGTCTGAAGCAAAGAAAGAGACAATTAGATTGATATTAAAGAAAAATTAAAAGGACAAAGTTTTTCTTTGGTTGTTAATTTTATTAATAATGGATTTATTCTCCGAAATAATTTCTCAAATTATTCCAATTCTAATGGACTGAAAATAAATAATGTAACGTTTGTAATAATAATGATATCATTGATGGAATTTACAAAGCGAATTTCGTCTTGAAATTCCTAAGATTAAATTTACAAGATGAAATTTCAAAACTGTGGGTGAAATTTCTGGAAGTAGATATATGTATATATATATATACACTGGATATAGCGAAGGCAAATATCATTTTACGATCGTCGTGAAGTTTAATGTATTTAGCATATCTATGATGAATCTTTATTTAGATATAAAGATCATTTATGCGCCACGGTTTAAAGATATCGAAAGAAGAGAGATTTGTTCAATATGGTAAATGAAATTCGTCGTCAACGTTTAAAGTGTTGTTAATGCTTAAAGAGGTTTAGTTACTAAGAACGTTTCCTCTTTCAAGCGAAATTTCGAAGCTTCGAGCTTTTGTATCGAGAACAAAAGGTTGTTTGATAAAGTTTGTGGAATTTGAGAAATTAAATTTGTGAACGGAGAAATTCAGTGAAACTTCTTTATATGTTTCATCTGTTGAAGTGTACTTAACAATAAAGAAAACGATCAATATTTTGAGAAGAGGGGATAAAACGTTCAATGAAAGTACAAAGGAAACGAGTAATAATATTTAAATCGTGAATATTATACGAACAACGAAATCAGTGTATCCTCGTCGAAATTAATCACACGTTCATCAAATTAAGGCTTAAATTAAAAAAAAAATTCAACAAATTTAATAAGAAATTGAAATAATTAAGCAAGTAGTGTAACCCTATAAATGAAGAGACCAATCCTTAATTTACAATTATACGTTTAATTATTGGCATAAAGATGGAACAAAATTTTAATTAAAATAAATTAAAATCATACGCCCTTCTTCGCATTTATTGTAAAATTATTTATTTACAAATGAATCGCAATGATTTCTCTTTTTTTCCTTTTTCTTTTTCTTTCTTTTTTTTTTTTTTTTTTTCTACACCAAAGTTCTTTCTCTTTTTCTTTTTCCAATCAAACTAGAATCCAATCAAACGCTTTGACACACACGTTACACCGAATGGAAACGGCAAAGTCCTTTGTTTCATCGTTCAAATCATTTCTAAATTTGGCCAACATGTCTAAGTAATCCCCTGGAACGAAACGCTATCGGCGTCGATCACGTTTCAACCGGCAGACAACGCGTAATGGTAACAACAATAACAACAATCACGTAGCAGGTTGAAAATTAATTACGCGAAATAGCATGGGTGTTGAGCCAGCCCGGCCTTTGAGCCAGCCTCCGGTAAAGCGTGAACGGCAAACGGTGTCAAACTTGCTGAAAATTAATTCGAACTATCAGCCGAAGTTTCGCTGCCGGCCTCGTTCCACGTACCTTGTTATTATTATTTATCAACGTGAAACCTGTTCTCGAGGCTCGTTGAAAACGCATCTCCCGCGCAAATCTGCTGCTCGATCAAATCCACGCGCGGAAATTTTTAATTGACGATAACGAGACGAATGGAATAAAATTAGAAATTTTCGATCGATCTTGGAAATATCCGATTATTCCAATATGGTAATTAACTCTTTTGAAAAATTAATTATAGAGAGAGTTTCTTTCTTCGTGGATATTTATTGTATTTATTATATACAAATCGATGGTATTTTTTAAAGGTTGAACAATCGAGAGATGTATATTAAGAATAATAAAAGTTTATGTGGTAACTTTCTTATATCGAGAGAGAAAGGTGGAAATAAGAGCAAGATAGTTGCTGGGATATTTAGTCACTTCAGCACGTGCTGACCCGAATTCTCGATCAATTAACCCCGAATATTTTATCAACGATTCACAAACACGGTCCCGAAACTACGGTTGGCATTTTCACAGGGATTTTAAAGATTCCTGATCGTGAAATGGCCACTGCCCTCGATCGATCTTTTGGTTAATGAGATATTGAACCAGTTAAAAAATTGTTGTTCTTTTTGTGGGGGAGGGTTCTTACTTTATTTCTTAAAGTATTGGCGTAAAGTGGTTCTTGTACGAGCAATATTTCGAGAAACTGAAGTAAAGAGGGTTGTGAAACTGAGATTATTAAAAAAAGTGGAAAGGAAATTGAATATAAAAAGTGCAAATTTTCGTCCATCGCCGTTAAAATAATGGAAAAAAGTGTGGTGAAATTGAATTAATGGGAATTGAATAAGGAATAAAAATAATAACGAAAGTATAATAAGATTTTAGATCATAATTACTAAATGTTGTAGATTGGAAAATGAAAATAAAATAAAATAATGTTATATAATTCCATTTTAAATTAATTAATTATGATACAAGTAAGGAATATCGATAAATATAATTACAAAGTGAAATATATACCTCAAGCGTAATGTAAAAACAAGGAATCAACCGCATAATGAGAGAACTGCCGTTTAATCCACTTAATAATTCTCATGAACGAAAAGTCAGTGGTGTTCCCGTATAATACAAAACAGTATTCCGGTGGTAACTGCTGGTTCAGAATATTGGTCTCCCGTTAATAATGCAAATTCCCTGGTTGAAACTCACGACTGAATGCGCTTAATTATAACGCATGTGCAATTCAGTGGCGAGGTTCGACAAACAAGGAGCATCATACCTAATTATGGTTTGCTTGTTTAAATTAATGTCTTAAGATAACGCTGTTTGTCTTTTTTTCCTTTTTTTTTTTTTTTTTATGATCATCGAACAACATCTCACTGCTCTTATCTTATTTTATACGAGAAAATTTTATAATACCGAAATTCTTGTCGTTATAAAAATTGTTTTAATCATAAAGGATAAACAATTTATTTAACGTATCATTCGTTGTCATATCATCTTTAATAATCTACTTACTTCTTACGTTTAAGAAAACATTTCTCTCGACGATTCTCTACAATCAATAAAAAAAGATAAAGTCTTTTTCTTCATACTTCGCATCTCTTATCAAACCTCCGCATACACTTCCACTCCATCTCAAACAGATCCTCGCTGCATCAAACCCATAACCACGACAACTAACCAATCCTATCGTCATCCGACCACGATTCACAACCCACAAGCCAAACCAATAAACAATAAACATCGTACAGAACGAAACGAGGTATTCGTCGAAACGATAAACATGAAGTTAAACCAAGTAGAACCGTAGCCATGGAAATATCAACGAAAAAAAAAAAAAACTCGATGAATTTAATGAAGGTGCACTCGCCGTATTGACCCGAAGCCTCGATTTTTCGACGTTTCTTTCTTTCTTTCTTCCTTTTTTATTTATCTTTTTTTCTTTCTCTCTCTTTTTCCAAGAGAAACGGTTTGTCAAACCGTTGTATGTACAGAGATGACTGGTACATCGGATGACAAACCGACACAGGAGGTATCCGGCCCTTGGCAAGCGTTTATTTATGATCCGACATCACCACTGCGGACAGACGAGCCTGTGAATCGGATTTACCGTTGGAAATGGCGTTCGATCGCCGCGTCGTGCCTCGAATCGACAATCAGGGCCTGAGAGATTATTGCTCCCATTTCCCATTGGATCTTTTTTCTCTTTTTCGCGTGCCCCTTAACCCTTTCCCTCTTTTTCTTTGCTTCCCTCTTATTCCGTGGGATCGATCGATGCGTCACGCATTATGCGTTCGTTTGTTATGCAGTGTTTGAGGAAGTGTATGATGATGAGCAGAGAAGAAGAATAGGATTTTCATCGTGATACAAATTTGTTGAGCGAGATTTTCTTTTTCTTAATTTCTGAACTTCTTCTAAATAATTTAGAAATAGTTTTTAAGTAATTTAGAAATTTTTTTTTCAATTATCGAAAGTTATTTTGTTTTATTTGAAGGAGTAATTTTCATTTCGAATTATATATATTGTAATGGATAGATCGAAGAAATCGACGTACTTTTTTCTTCATTGTTGCATAACGAAATATCGAATAGGAATACGGGAAAATTCAAATCAACGCCCCAAAACTATTCCCTGATTGCAATATAAATCAAAATTAGCGACCTAAAATTGCCCATAGTCCAATAATCACCTCAATGTAATTCAACCCTTGAATAAACGACCGAAATCACAAATCTCCAAACAAATCAACCTAACCCCACCAATGGACGACCTAAATAACATCCCCTGCGTCACGATCTCGCTTCTACCGACCGGAAGTTCCGTAACCCTTAACCAACCAAATCTGGCCATTAGCCGGAGCAACAGCGTCGACTGTGCGTCATCTATCAGCACGGTAAACAGGCCGATCGTTAAATATTCATCAGCCGGCCATCGAATGCGCATCGGTCAAAAGACATGGGTGATAAAGCAACGTCTGATCGCCACTTCATAAATAAACCTAGAATATTCGTCACTTCGATCATTGAACGAACTCGAACGATATAAATACGATATAATAAATCGTAAATATGTAAGATAAAAGACATTGGGGAAGGAAATGGAGGAAGAAGAAGCGAAAGAGAGTCGAAAATGCGCGGGATCAGGGACTCTGGACAGATCGGAAAAGTTCGGGCAAGATCGTGACACGCTCGGATTCCCTCGGAGCACGAATTCGGGTCGATTCGGCAATGATCGGGTTTACGGATCGAGCCGATCTTTTAAAGGAGTATTTCGTGTTCTTCCACTGTTGATTGAATTCGCGAGGAAGATGTATTTATATTTAAAGTATCTCGAATTTGTACAGAAAGATTTGTACCCGCTATTCGAAAAGAAGAACGCTTTCTCGACTGTTTAAATCCGAGGAACAATGTTTCATCGAACACAAATCCCTCGTACAAATCTCCGCATCGATATTCAGCTTTATTATCATCTCCCTCTCTTGTGAAAACGTTTCCCGCATATTTCAAATTCCTATTTCTTGCAAATCCCTTGCCCAAACGGCAATTTTTAGGCCGGACAATTTCGAATAGGTCCGCCTCGACTCAAAAAAATCGAAACTTTTCGTTCTCTCTTTTCCCCCTCCCATAGCTCGAGAGAATTAAATTCAAGAATCTATGGACGCGCGCGCGGCCGAATTTACCTGGAAACAATTAAATTTGTTCCGGGATAACGGGTTTATCAAATCAGGGAAGTGTTTATCTTTTATAGAAGCTCCGCGTAAAGCAATATATAACCTGGTATAACAATCGATATATACCATCATCTATGCGCATATGCGTGCACGTATAGGTACGTAACGTAACGCACACCTGATACCAATAATACCCTTACAGTCGTAAATAACTTAATCACGGGCGTACCTTTCGAACGGTTTCGGTATAGGTAGGACAAATATTTGCGATTTATATTCAACGATTTGTTATAGACACCGTGACAGCCTCGTTTTGAAACAGTGCCCCCCCGATATTTCATCGTATTAAGACACGCGTGATCCGCCAGCTCCCCGGCTATGCGTTCACGTTTTCCGTCTGATATGATGACGTTAGAAGAGAGAGAGAGAAATTATATGGAGGGAAATTGTGAAAATTCTGATGTTGCGAGCAAACATCGGAATTCGTGTAATCGTTGCATGGATGTATGTATGTATATATATATATTTTAACGATTGACGTCATCACGAATGTAGCAATGTGTCTAATGCCGCATACCTGCCTGGAAGTATTAATTTCTTTCTGGACTCTTTTTGATGGAGGGGGGTAGATATATCCAGATGACCTGGATCAAACAAGCTCGAGTGCAGGATTTCCGTGCTGGAATTTAGATTTTGCAATTTGTATTATATGCTCGAACAATATAAGCTTCTATATTTAAACAGGGAATGGATTCTTACGAGATTTTAAATTTGAAAAAAAAAAAAAAGACTTCGTATTTCCATGAAATGGAATTATCAAATTTATTTTTAGAAAAAGGACGTTTTCAGAAATCTTTTGATTTTATATTTAGAATGAAGGAAATAAGAATTTTTAAAAGTGTCGAGGGAAAGCAAATAGAAGAGCGGATAGATTAAATTTTGATATAAGGTCAGGATAACTTTATTGATCGTACGTGAAAGCGATGGGGGAATTTTCAAAGGAATACAATTTCGAAGGTAATTTCACTGTTGATGATGAATCTTTGCTAGTATTATTTGGCTTTTCAGTTTAATATAAAACCATCTCCCATAGCGGAAAATTAAAACATATTATCCTGCAAATTTCTGCATTTTAATTAACGAATAATAATCAATAACTTCGATTTTAAAATGAGTGATTTGAGGAGTAGTGCCATTTATGAATACGTATCCATAATTAAAGAGTTAATAAATTTATAACCAGATGTAGAAGAGCGATTTCGCAACAAAAATGGTAAGAAAATAATTTATCGCGTTATTAAAATTTCAATACATCCCATGAGCCATATACGACACGAATACTTATTTACTAGCCGCAAACAAGAATTCTTCGAACCGTGAATTAAAGTTAATCGAAATAATATACCATATACCTTTACAACTTTAATTACCACAATCTGACCGAAAAATCTTGGTCGCCCCCGAACCTACAATGTCAGCTTTCCTCCCGGTTCGGTATTTCCGCTCGAGCAAATCCTAAGGTATAAAAGCAACGTTCGTTCCGTCGGTCTGGCAGATTTAATTGAAAGTGCCGTGGACGTATCGCGGATGGGTAAATCGTTCTCACGTGCTGCGAATAAAACGGGGGAGAATCGTTTGAAAAATAAATTTTGAATTAATCGTTCCTCGCGGATTAATGAGGAATCGATTCTTCTGGATAGGGGCGAATTAATAATTAATAATAAATCTTTGGCGATATTTCAAGATCTCCTCTCGATGATGAAGTTCGGAGATCTTGAAAAGATTGTTGGACAACGAGAGTTTCTTAGGTTGGTTTAATTTTTGAATTGAAAGATGATTGATCTTACGATAATTTCCTAATGATTTTCCAAGATCGTTTCAAATATCAATTTGGAATTTTTCTCGGATGTTCGCGATAAATTGAAGATAGAAAATTTCCACGCTATTTTTTAATATCTCGTTATACTTTATTCTACGTAATTAAAAGAATATATTCATCCAAATTACTTCGTACTCAAGAACGCGATATAATAAATATATGCCGTTACGTTTCGTAACCAATTTTTCTATAAATTACGCGTGTAATCATTTCTACGCTCCTCGCGCGTAATAAAAAATTCCTCTCTTATTTTTTCCTCCAAAAAATAAATTCCTCTCTTGGAGAAATGCAAAAACATTTCCAAATGCAAATAAAAAGAATCGGCTATGATTTAAAAGCCCCGATTACATCGAAACAAACGACTTCAAAAGAATTTTCAACAGCACAAATAGCAAATTTTTTTCTCGGATAAAATCGTGGACATACCTAGATATAATATACATATATTTGATCATGGACGATATATTAATTCAGAGCCGATTGTGTGCGTACACAACGATCACCGTGATTTCCGTCGTTTGCGTGTAATCGGTTCGTCGATCATTATCGCGTTTCAAACGTTTATTCCGTGTCGATGTCACGTTGCTCTTGTTTATCGTTCGTAAAGATAGATGAAACATAAATATTCAACGGCATCGTGCAATTAGCGAGCGGAATCGGACGCGATCGGAAAACTCGACTTGCTGATCCGTTTATAAATCGTACGATCTGTGCAAATCGTATATCGATAAGGATCATTTTTTGATGAAATTGCTAATGGAAGGTTTCTTTCCTTTACTTTTTTTTTTAAATATATAAATCGTATCGCAGAACAGATACTCGTCAACAAAATTGTAGAATAATTGGATAGTAATAAATGGATTTTTATTTAGGAATATCTTTTCGTTCGAGAAATCGAAAATGAAGAATTTATTAAAAATTTCTTCGGAATTTTTAGCTCAATATTCGTTTCAATATTTTGTAGGACGTAATTTATATTTGTAAATAATATTTTTGATGAAATTTTTATTGATAGATAATTCTGATTGATATTTGAAGATTTATTATGTTAATATGTTTTTATTCATATTAAGCTTTAGAAGGAAGCTATATGATTTATAAGTATTAATTTCCAATTCACGATTTAAAATAATCTCGGATGTTACCTCGAAATTTTCTTTTAATATATCTTATTAATAGTTTCACGAAAAATAAAACGAAGCCAAGAAAGAAAATATTTCCTATTTCTTTTTTGTCTCTTTTCTTTTTTCTTTTGCCAGAGCCTGCAATACAAATTTTTTTTCTCCACAATTTTTTCCGAAAACAGCTATTTCCAATTTTCATATCTCGACACAAATCTATCTACTCAAACATTCGTATAATTCTCGTATTTCGTCAAGTGAAACAAAATAATTTTTTTTGTCAAAAGATTTCTAAAATTTTCAGATTTTTCACGAAGGAAAAAATATTGTTCGTGAGAATTAATCACTCGTAAAAAAAAAAAAAAACGAAAAGAAATATTCTATTCAACGTATAGATATAGATGAGTGAGTTGTATTGTCACGATCTTGCGACACGTTCGCAGAAAATATTTGGGAAAATGGTTTTTCGAACTTGCGATGCCTCGACACAGAGCACGAGTTGATCTTAAATCTTCCAGAGTAAGAATTCCGTCTTGATATCCTGTCTATTTTCGGCAGCTGTATTCCACTTTCATCCCCTATCGATTACTCTGGAAACGCGTTGCGCGTAATGGTGGAACTTTCGTTGGTGATATTTCGCGAAAATATTTTTTCTTTCCTAATCCTGCTTATTTTCTGTATCGTTCTGTTTCGATGAAACGACTATTATGGAATTTCTAATTTGAGAAATATAAAATAGAAGAGAATGTACTAGATATAAAATGTGGAATATAAGAGTGGAGAATGGAGAATATAGAGAGTAAAGAATAAATGCTGGGGATTAAATAATGAATAATTCGATAATTTATAAAAATTTATACTTTGAAATACGATTAATAAGTACCCGGATGTTTATGTATTTATGGAAAATAACGTACAACATCTACAAAATATCCAAAATGTTATTATATTTAAAAGATAAAATAGATCTCTGATAAAATTTATTTGTGGTTATATAAAAATTTCGATTTGCAATCAATATCCTAATAATAAAATTAACAATATTTTTGAGATGTCGCTGTTAATCAGATTTGTGAGAAGGATTTAATTAATTAGAGAGAATAAATTCGTTTGTAAGTTTATTTATCAATTTTACGAATTGAAGGAACGTCTCTAACAAAGTTGATGGAGTGCAAGAGGGTGGCGATGATGAATACGAAATAGTAATCATGATGATGCTCGTTTATCACCCTCCATTCTAATTTGACCGTCTGATAACTGATCGCTTTACTTAGCGAAAGATTCATAAATATCATTCTATCGAATTTGTGACACGGAAAATTTATCGATATATTACAAATCGTTTTAATAAAAGTATCGTATAATTAATCGGTGTAATAAATTTTCCACTCCTTTATTCACAATTCAATTATTTATTCATTCGGATAAATATTTCATACGAATAGTAAAATATCCTTCAAAGGATGCAAAGAATCGTATAAACTAGCTTTTCGTCGAAACCACAATTATTCGTTTCTCTTTCGCCTTGCCAAACTATTCACTTCAGACAATTGAAACTAGAATTCAGTGATGAGAGTGCATCTTGCTAACAAGGTATTGTACAAATTACGTTTCAGCTGTCGTTCGACTTGTACGAAAAAAAAGCGGCGAAACTGTGGTAACTGCAACACGAACCAATAAAATACAACACGTTATATCGATCACTCTTGAAAACTTTCTACATATTCAAAGAAAAATTCTAATTATATAATAAGGAATAATTTCACGTCTTAGAGATCTTTCAATCCCCAAAATGATAACGTTCATGTTTCTTTTATAAAAAAGAAAAAAAGAGAGAAATAATTACAGATGAATCCTACCACGTAAAACCCAAAATTACCTTGATTTTTACATCTCTCTCTCGATATTCATACACCTCCCCACAATTACCATCGAAAAATGAGAAGCTTCCTCCTTATCCATCTTTAAGCATCGCTATATTTTCTCCTCTCTCATTTTAACTCCCCTCCATCCACCCTCTCCACGTTAAAATCTCGCCGCGCACCACCATTACAATTACCAATTCCACGCAGCGAGATGAAGCCATCCCCGGAGCTCGATATTTTCCCTTCAGCCCCGGCTAATACGCCTCTTTCGGCGAAACACGGTGATGCGCCGGTGGCAGTCTTCCGGTGTCCTCCCTTCCTTTAATAATTCACAATTCGCCAAGGACACAGCGGAGAGTAGCCCGTGTCTGATGCGACGCATCATTTTCTCGATGCCACGGGGTTTATTAAGCGCATTAACACCGCGCACCTTTCCTCGTATAATATATGGAGGTTGTTGGGTCGCAAAGTGATTGGAAAAAGAATCTTTTTCTTTCGCATAGTCTCGAGTTTGCAAATCTACATAAATAATTGAACTCGACTCTCGTTCATTAAATTTAAATTTTCGTCGATTTGTTCGAAAATTAAGCTTAAATACACGAGGCAATCGTTAATTAAGTTAACTCTGATCCATGAATTATGGAACGCGTAATATAATCAAGATGTTCCTGATCGAATTTAGTTAGATATACATATACGTGTGATGATATAAATTTAAAAAGAAAAATTATCAAATTATCGAAGTTAAAAATGGAATTCTGTCTCAGGATCGTTGTACGTCAAAGACACCCTGTGTATCGCCAACGTTTCTCCATCTCGCTCTACGTGACCCGGATAGAAGGCAGAATAGGGTGTCTTATGTTTACTGGCGGTATAATAAAACGGCCGAGCTTTCTGTTTCGCAGTCACTGCGACGTCACGTCCTCGATATTTGTTTCCCTCTAATAAAGCCGTCAGGGGAGAATCGCGCAACAGGGATCAGCGGGGGGGGAGGGAGAAAGTTTTCCAGGATCGGTGAAAAGTTTCTTGAGAAGGGATGTCCGTGAGAGGAATCCGCGAGCTCGTGTTGGACGCGAGGCGACTTCCGATCCAACGATCAATTTCAATCATAATCGTTCTAACTTCCTCTTTATCCTTTTGTTTGCCGTTGGTTTCAGGCTTAAGGATCTCGAATAAGGAAGGGATAGAAGGTAGAATTCGATCTCGAGTGGAAGATTATTGGCTTTGCCGGGTGTTGTTTGACGAAGGGAAGTCGATTTGTACTTGTCGACGAAGGGGATGAAGGTCTTGTGATCGGGTCTGTTGCGGATAGTTTGCCAGAGCTTGTTCCAGGATTTTAAGTCATAGGGTTTTTTGGAATTTAGATTCAAGGGTGGATCGAATGAAAAAGGTATAATAAATGGATAGAAAGTATGCGAAGGATAGGAGTTCGGTTGCTCGATCCAAGATTTTAATTATTCGTATTTCGTATGAATAATAATTATTTTAGAAATGAAGGATTAATAACGGAGGGGAATTGTATCGTATAAGAAATAAATTACGAATAAGTAGTATTACTTATGCAAATTAGCGGTGACGTAAACATATCTTGTGGCAATAATGCACCATATGGCACGAACTGTAGCGTATTACATAGAGATAATGGGATACGTATGTAAATTCCAGTAATACCTATATACGCGACACTAAAGTTCTCAAAGATAGGTCAGAACAATCGTCCGATATTATGGAGATGGTAATTCGTGGGTTGAATAGTAAATGCGCGAACAATATTGCTAACTTATGTATATAGGAACGAAGGAAGAATCACAAATTGCTTTGCTTAATAATTTTACGCTCACGTTGCAATGATAAAAAAGAAATAAACGTCATTTATACGAATATCTTTATCTCACAATGACATAAAAAAAAAAAAGAATTCAGAAACTTCAACGGATACCAAACTCCGCAACATTTTATATTCCACTTTAATCAAATTAATCCTTCAATCGAACTGGCTCAAAAGAGCCCATCCAAAGTATAACGAGATAAAAATCTATTCCGTGAACAAGCAGAAGACGAGGATCGATTCAAAGATCGTAACGCTCGATCACGTGACATTATCATTGACATCATAAAAGATTAATCCCTTCCAACGCACCTGGTTGCTCGAGGCGGCCTCTCATCCCCCTCCAATTATGCCACCGGTGTAATTGCAAGCGAAACGAGCCTCCATAATTCCAGGTCCAATCATTGGCACCGGGCCCATTGTGCCGGTTGTCTCAAGGATGCGGATCCTTGGGTTTGCGTTTCACGTGCAATACGCGTTCCACGGATGATAGAAGGTGCACACACGCGATAAAGAAGGGTGCCGTTGATACCGACTCGATCAAAGCGCTTGTTACGCTTTACGCACGTGTTTGCCAAATCGATCTCGTCGATCTCTCTTGTCCATTGGCACGGCCATTTGTTCGATACGTAAGGGAGGAAACTGCGTGTCTGGTTAACAGTGCACCTCTGAAGGGTGGGCCGGTTTCGCCCTGCGATTCCACCCGTTCCGTTTCCAGATTATTCCCCCACCCCACGCCGGATCTATACGTTATTAATGGGACGCGAGTGGAGATAGAGTTGGAAATATCTAATTATGCTCTGTTACGCAATTTCCTGGAAAATGGGCATTGTTCAGATTTTCAGGGATTTTACAAGGGTTTGATAGGGAAATTGGATCGGTTTTTGACGATTTGCCACTTTTGCAAGGGTGGATGATAGGCTTGAAGGGTAGATAGATAAAGGGAGATTAGGAAGAGGGTGTTGTTTATGGTGGGATGAATTTCGATAGAAAAGGTGCTCGATTTAAAACTCGTTAGATGATGCAGCCTTCTTTTTTGTGGAATATTTTATACGTAACAGTGGTTCGTGTCTTTTAAATATTTTTAAGTGAGTGAGTCTTAAGTGAATTTTGTTTATTTTGATGTAATTAGGTTGTTAAATTTAAATTTAAAAAGGATGATACATGATATATTTTTATTTTGAATTATAAGTAATTTAAACAATGAATAATTGAAAGGTTTAATTTATGCAATAGTATTTAACTCGATCAAATATTTAAAGAGATCCATTACCTTTTCCTCTTCCTTTTCATTTTTTTTTTTTTTTACAGATTAACCATCCTGTTTAACTTGCACCCTTTGATAAACCTGATTCCATGTTATAATAGAAAAAGCTTCAACTATCAAACCGATCTTTGTATGCGTATGTATATACAAGCGTGTGCAGAAACATTTACCATGGCGTACAACTAATTAATTTTAGATTACATTGGGTTGTTTAGCTGTACGGTGAAACGCATTTACGCTTTTGTGAAACGAGCAAATACACGCATTCGACAAACTTAGTCGAAAGTCGACAAATAAATGTGTGTAAATACAAACAACTGATCTGAAACAACCACGATTCTAAGATCCAGAATTTACTCTCAGAATTTATCTGTTTATTTCCAATAGTAAAAGAATTTATTCGAATTCCTTCGAGAAAGAGTATCCATAGCTTTCGATGATTGAATGAAAATGTTATTTTTTGAGAAAATTTTCATCGATCCACGCGTAATTTTCAAGATAGATCGTGAACAACTGTTTCGTACGAATAACGAATAATAAAATTTGGTAAAAATATTTGATTTCTTCGCACATTTTCGCTCGCTTTTGTTTCCTCCGCCATTTCCTCGCGCCCATGCTCCTCCATTTTGTCGTTCTCGTGCACTGCTGCGCCTTTTGTCATACGCGCTAACAAAATATAGCGACGACACCGGTGAGCTTGAGTTATTGGTGTCGAACATGTTCAGACTACTTTATCTTGCAGTAAACGATACCAGAATGCACGTGAGAAATCGATAGCTCGTCGACTGGCTGGCCTGCCAGAGAGTATTTTATAAGCTTCGCGTCAGTCTGGCATTGAGTGATTTCTTTGTTGGAAATTGAAAAGATCCTCCATATTTTCGTGTAATTTTATCCCACCTTTCTATTTCTAGATAATAAAATTTCTTTCGAATTGGGACAAGATAAAAACTAATTTGTTCCTCTTAAGAATACACAAAATATTTCCATTCATATAAATTAAATTTTTTAATACTTCGGTCATTCGATTTTTAAAATTGTCTTTATTTTACGCTCAATCTTTCTCATCTCTTAGAATGAATCGAGAAGTAATACAATTAACATGGAGATATTAATATATCACATACTATTCGCTATTTCTTTCGAAATTACTTTTACTCGTAATTGGCGATTAAACTACCCGACTTAAAAAAATTTCTCCGAGGCATCGATCGATTCTTGGAACATGTACGAGGATCTCAAAGAAACACTCAACTCCTTTATTTTCAATGATAACTCTGCTCGAGCAGAGACATTATTTCACTTAATTGCCTACCTCGGCGGCTGTTCGAACTAACAACTACCCTTCCTCGATAAGTTCATGCCTTGTGGAGCAATCGTAAGACGTATCGAAGGGGGTTGAAAAAATTAAGAGAGCGAGAGGGAGAGGGGGGAGCAGATCAGAGGCAGGAAAAAGAAACATCCCGGAAGGAATAGCCGTTGTAAATTAACAAACGAACAAGAAGAAGAGAGACTTGGAGGGTGAAAGCACCCCACTTAGATCGTAATGACTGTAGCTTGCGATCTTTTACGTTCTCGTTACGTCTTGATTAGGTTCATTAAGACGATATAATTGGTCCATGAGATCGAGCTTCCTTTCTCAGATCGTTTGTTATTGTGTTTGTTGTTAACGATTTCGATTGTGAAGTTCGATTCGTGGATATTCGAGGATCGAGTACAATTATTGGTTCGTTGAAAAGGGTAAAGTATAATTTTAATGTAATAGACGATATTATAATTATAATTTCCTAAGATTCTTTCTTTATTCGTTTATCAAATTGTTGCAAAAATAATGTTGCAAAATCCATTCTTAAAAAAAACTGAGAATCACAAAATTTATGTTTACAGATAATTTATTTACATATTTTAAAAATATATTAACAAGTGAATAAATATAACTGGAAAAATTTACTGGACCCTATCAATATTAAATACCTCGACGTAACTTGTTCTTAGACTTGGAAAACCTTATATTTTCATAAACCATTCCACAAATATTCAGAGGAGATAAAATCCGGTCAAGGATCGGATGACAGGCTCATAAAATCCGCCATTTCGCGCGATCGACGGGAGAGAAAATGTCGGCATCTGCCAATCAAGTGGCGCCAGGTGCAACGAACCGGCAATTGATGCGCGTTGATGAGACAGGATTCGATCTGTTCCCCGGGTCTAAAGAGCTGGTGTTAACGAACGTTAACGCTAACCAACCGAACTGTTTCAGGACCGTTTCCCTTTGGATCCCTCTATTCCTCGAGTTTTGACGGGAGCATTGACTTTGCCTTTCAACCCCGAGTGATTGAATGGACGGTACAGTTGCGCGGATAAAACGAGAAGCAAGAAGATGACGGGGAAAATTAATTTTCCCTCAACTGGATAGTAGTGAAATTGAAAGGATTGCGAGGAGTGGGGACGAGATGAGGCAATTTAGGAATTGAGATAAATAAATGAATGAATCGTAACCAACGATGGATATTTGGTGATTAAGCACGGATATTACAAAGAGAAATTACTATACCTTTTTGGACTCGTTGTAATAGGAATTTGAAAGAGTTAGGAGTATGGAGTGTGGAGAAAGGGAAAGTTGGAAGAAGGTAATAGATAAATTAATATTGTAATATGGTAATCGTGGTAGTCGATTATGTATATGGATATTGCAAGGGGAGAATTTTGTTGTTTAATACTTTTCTAGTGAAATATCGTAATAGGAATTTGAAAGAGTTTATGGAAGTTATCCGAGGAAAGGGGATCATGGAAGTCGAGTTAAAGAAGTGATAAATGAATAAATTAATATTATGGTAATTATAATGGATATTAGATGGATATTGTGTTATTTAATACTTTTCTGAAATGTTGTGAATAGGGATGAAGTTAAGGATGAGTCAACTTTTTAACTTGTACTCGAATGGATATTTATTTTTCTACAATAGAATTTCTGATCTTCTGTTTATCGATTTATTTTCTATCCTATACTTCTCTCTTTTTATTTTTATAAAACAAGTCTTCTTCTTTTCACCTTCCATCAGTAGCTTCTTATTCCTCCATCGATTCTAGATCCATCCTATAACCAATAGAAAATCCGAACATCCTAGCAATTTTCAATATCCACATCCACCATCCCTCTTTGCTGAACTTCATTCCCTCCACGAACGAAAGGTCTTATCCCAAACGAAATAGTCTTATTCCGTGTGTGAAGAGAAACAATCTATCGATCTAATTGTCGTCAATTTGTTAACAAGTCAAATATCGAACAAGCATTTGTTCGATTTAAAAAAATAAAATTAGTTTTCAAAATTAATAGTTAGATAGATAATGAAATTTCTTCCAAAAAATTTGAATTCAATTGTTACTAATATTTAACAAAAATTTACGCAGGAAACAATAATTTGATATTTATTTATATCTCGATAATTTTTGCAAAATTCCTTTCAACTTTATATTCTTTACTGCGGTTGAAACTGCGATTTTCAGGTCGTGAAATCTGGAGTTTGAAATCCAGTTACGGTACATTAAGCTTTTAGATTTACATTGGTAGTTTCATTAGCTTCCACTCGATTAAATTTACGTTTTTAGCAGATAGTTCTCTTGTTAAAGTGAGCGGTGGATTTCAGCCTCGTTGTATTTTATACAAGATTAATATTTGAATTTTGAATCCCACTCCCCATCTACTTATTTATTAAACTTGAGGATTTTACGTTCTTACTAGCCTCTCTTTCTCTCTCTCTCTCTCTCTTCCCCTATGATATTAAATATAGGTTTCGTGCTTTTGGTTGCACGAAACTTACATATTTGTCTGTGCAAGTCCTTGTCGGACTTTAGATAGGCTTCTACTACGTTAAACCTCTATCTTCGTTTCATTTAAATTTGTGTATAGGATATGTCCTCATCCTGTACCTCATTAAACTTTCAATTTCCACGTATTTATCCTAGACAGACGATTTCATTCTTAATCCCCTCCCGAATATTCATGCTCATTGTTGTTGTACCAATTCATAAAATCGTAGATTTCTCAGATTTTCTGATTTTATCAATCAGAAAATTTATGAGATTTTCACGTTTTCGAAATTTTTTTTCTTTCGAGCTTCTAATTTTTCACTTTCTAAATTCTCGAATCTTTGCATAATTTTCATAAACTCTCCTCTTCGTGAATTTTTAAATTCAATTTACAAATACTCACAAATTTTTCAACTTCAAATTTCCAAATGCAAACAACAGTATAACAACACATCACAAAGAAGGCACATCTGAACAAATTTCTATGAGCCGCTTTAATAGAATATCTTCGATGCTGTTTATATTATTCAAATTCGTGTGTTTCTTTGCGTTCCAGCGTTGATACGCGTCTCAAAAAAGCGTGCATTATCTTAAAAGACCGGCACGCGTGGAGACGTCGGGTCCGGTTTGTTGTTTGGTCGACGAAAAAAAGAATTTTTTTTCATGAATTCCGTGACTGTCTTATTAAAATTTAGCTAGATAAAAGGAGAAACGCGTATGAGGATGGAACAAGTTACCCGGTGTTGTTCTTATCGAGCTTTATAAAAATTCATGATTCTCGAGTGGATAGACACGAAACATCTCTCCAACGTACACACGTTCGTTGTGTACGAAATAAACAGAAAAGAAAAAAGGGGGAAAAAAAACATACACACACACACACGTGAAAAGAAAAGAACAATTTGCTGCAAAAGACTTTCGTGGAAATATTTTCCCTCCGCGTGTTCTCATTTGCCGAAAGCAAAAATTTGATATTTCCTCGTATTTCCTCTTCATTCGTTTAAAATTCAATTCTTTCGTTTAATTATTTTGCGAACGAACGTTTCACCCCCGTTAGATAGATTCCTCCTCAGGAATAATAATCGTCGGAATGATAAATTTTATTATATATAGAATTAGAATTAAAAAATTAATCGGATGTTTTACCCACGATCCAATAGCAACTTCTTCCTCTCAAAACTTTCTACAATTTTTTTCTACAATAATATTTGGATCCCAATGTAACGCTAAATCTGATACTCAAAAGCGTGTAAAAAAGATAAAATGAGAATGACGATCCTTTCCCTTTCCCTTTGCTCGAAAAAAAGATAACAACAAAAATTCGAAAGGTATCTCGATCAAATTGAAAATATCAAAGATGCATGGAAGAGAACAAAGGGATCCGTGATACGGAGCAAAATTCGAACGGGGGACCTCATTAAGAGTCATACACCGTTTCGAATACGTTAAGAGCAAACATACTCTTGCATGCAGTGTCAACGTTCGAAAGTCGAGGGCGCACAATCGAAATCTGGGTCGTGCCAATTAATATTATAATTCCTCGTGGCCGCGAATCTAACTGGGGGAAACCATAAATCGAGGATCCTGGGAGGGGAGGGATCGCTCCAAGGCTCTCTCCATTATTGTCGTATACGACGACATTAACATAACATTGGAAATACGAATATATATAGCCAGTGATGAATTTCCTTTGTCTTCGCTTTTCATCCTTCTTCAACTCCTTTCGTTCTTATTACTCTGTGGCGCTCGCGTGCACCACCGGAAAAATAACGTCGTTTTCGAGCGAGTTGACGTTTCGTATTATTTACTAACCCCTCCCCATCCCTCATCTTCTTTTCTTTCTTTCCTTTCTTTACCCTTCCTCGTTCTTGTCGCGGCACAAAACGAAATTTTGTTCCTTTTCGAGGTGGCTGTAAAAGGCACGAGAAGGAAGTTACATCTTTAATCCTCTGTCGAGGAGCGAGGGAACAATGGTTAACGGGGAGTCGTGGGAACCATACTTTCTTTCGTTGAATTTTATCCTCGATTTTTGGCGGTGATAAAAAAATAAAATAAACTTGGTGAAAGATAAAAAAGAGATAATTTTGATGTTGTAAGTAATAATTGATGATAATTACGTTCGTAATTCGAATGCTGTGAAATTTCTTGTGAAATTTTAATTTTTGTGATTTGTTTGTGTGAAAAATTTTTAATTAAAACGCGTGTCGTGTTTGTGCATGTATATAAAGAATGTAAAGAATGTTGATCATGTGAAAAAAAGGATAACATGTTGTTTAACTCGATGTATAGAGAACGGATTGAAAAATCGATTGCAGAACGCCACTTCCTGAACCGTCGTCCGCCGGAAGTACGTCCTCTGTTGTCACTGACGAAGACGAATCGTATGTGAAACTCGATACACTATTATTGCAACTTTTCGACGGGTTGATTTAACAGAATTCCTTACCATTCTGGATTAATTGTTTCTCTTAATAAATGAATTTCAAATGGATTCATTTGGGATTATTAAAAAAATTTCCAAATTTTTTAATATTTAATTCGCGTTATGCAAAATAATAATATTGCAAAATTTAATTACCACCAATTTCCTCTAAATTTCAGCCTGAAAAAGATCCAATAATTAATAATAATTGTTCCATTAACATGTACATCGAATTCATAAATGCTGTTCAGATTTTGATATTCTATTAACATAATAATTAATCTGCAACAATGAATTTTCTATATTAGTCGTAATAATTGCGATCATTTCATATTCCAATTCAAAAAACATCGACTGATTGCAACCAGAAGAGACCCGCACATCGTAATTTAATTACCAATCTGGAAGGATCTGGAATCAATTTATACATTGTTATACAAACTGGAATACGATTTTATATTGATCAATTTTGTAAAAACTATCGACGAATTTCTAAAGACGCGCCACTTGGTATCAAACGAAAATTGACAAACGAAATAAGTATCGTCAAAGAAGGAGGGAAAATTTACTTGTTGCTCATCAACGAGGAAGAATCAACACCCTCGACATAAATTACTCCCATCTTTCGTAGCCTCGTTTCCATGCTAATTAATTCTGCGAAAACTCGATCGCGTTTGCACGATTACGATTACGACGTTTGCTGCGGCTTGTTCTTCGCCGACGCGTTTTATTATTACTCGATTTGCATATATCCTCCCGCCGTCGCACGGCAAGTTATGCATAATTATCCTCAATTATTATAACCTGCGAGCCTTGGACGGGCGGTTTAACAACCTTTCCATCCGTAGCCGGCCTCTGTAATTCTCAAAGGGAGGAGCCCCGTTTTGAAATTCTATGGAAAATGAAATGAGAAACGTTTCCGCGGGGATTTCGTAACCGATTAGAAATGTAAAGTTTTCGCGTTGCATAAAGAAAATTGCAAAGGGTGCAACGAATTTTCCATCCCCTCTTCGTGTTAACGTTCGAGGATGAACTATTTACGGGAAGAGAAGGGTAGTAGTAGTTTCTGAAAGGGTAGTTATTCAGGGATTAATTGACGAGAAATGTCGGTGTAAAGATATTTGTAAGATATGTGTGTGTGTGCGTTTAAATTTAAGGAAATTTACAGAGGAGTTTGTGGACGTATGCTTGTAACATTAAAGGGGATATCGCATTTACTTTGAAAAATTTTCCGACTTGTTTCAATTTGTAATTCGACGAATAATAATAATTTATCTTTGGAAATAATAGAATTCTCTTTTACGTCGAATAAATACGATTAAATGATTTTAAATTTTTTCGAATTTACTTTTAAATTCACATTTACGTTTCCTGTTATAAAATATTGGTTCAATTTTGCAAAAAGTTCTTGATTATTCAAATTTTGAATATTCAATGCGGAAGAGAACAGAGGAATTTAAATTGAAATATATCACAAAGGGATCTCTTTCATGAAATATGATAATTAATATAGTCTAAACTAAAATAACTAAAAGTCTGTATTATTGAATTTTAATTTTATTATTAAAATTATTAAACGGAAGAAAATTAATATTCGTGAAAATTTAAGATTGGACTTGTCGCGTGATATTTCGATTGGCATTTTCCAAAAAGGATAAGTCCTCTTTCAGACCTCCAATTTCTGCATTAAATCGAAATTAATATTTACGAAAGCAAAATATGCAATTGAACTGCACAATTATAATATTTCATCGGCAGAAATATCGTACGGATTGTCAACATCAAGTTGAATTTGACGTACGAATAATAACAATTATTATTATTATTATTCGCGATAATAATTTTGATTTTTTAATTATACGTGAAATAATTAATAAATCAATTTTTGTTTCTTGAAAAGAAAAATATTTAAAAAAATCTTATGCTTGGTGTTTACAAAATGACGAGTCTTTTTGTATATGTGTATATGTTTTTACGTAATATAATTCTGATATATTAGATCGTTTCGTGAAATGAATTCATTTTATTTCACGAACGTATTAAATCTGTCAGAATTTGAAAACGAAATGCGCAGCCAAATAACATATGTACAATAATATTGTACGTCAATTTAAAGTTTGAAGCAAATACAATACGATCGGTATTTTGTCAATTGTTTTGTTATGAAATGACAGATTATCAAAGCCAATCATGAATCAAAACGAAATTCGAGTGTCTTTTTTTCACACGAGTAATCTGAAGTTGGATATAATGCAATGGAAATTGCTCGTAGCATATTTTATCGATTGAATATGATGGATGATAGATCGTGTATCGAAGTGAATGATAATATTATTTTAAATATTGATAAATTATTTATTGAAGAGACACGAAAGAGAAATTGGTAAGATCATCCAAAGACTTTAAACAAATTTTGTGTAGATTAAAGCACATCAAACATTGTCAAAGCCAAAAAAAAAATCGTCTAATTATTGAAAAATAATGTCTTTTCTTCTTCCACGATATCAAAAAATTTGTTTTTTTTTCTTTTTGCGTGATAAAAATCATCATCCCGATTTTTGAAAGAAACAGGCTGTCGTGTTTTCGAGTGTTTTCAACTTGCTTTTTAAATCGGGGAAAAAGTTGAGTAACTGTCACGAAAGTTAGATTCAAGGAGATATCCCTGTTTAAAATTACTGAACATTTTTCCACTTTATCTTTCTAATCAAACATTCATCGTGTTCTTCATTTTTTAACAATAATAAAAATAATAAAAAAAGTTTTTTTGAAAACTTTACCATATCTTTCAATTTTTGTTAAAGTTTTTTGCGAACGTGAAATATCCTCTGTATTTATAAGATTTTTATTAAACTCTCGATCATAAATTTCGACTGAAAAAGATTTATTAAAAATTCAATCCACATTCTCGTCCAGGGACGATGAAATATCTTCTTCGAGCAATGCCAACAAACAAATTCGTTATAATTTCGCTTACACCTAAGACTGAAAGTACCAATACACGTGACTGGGCTAGCAAAATAGGGACCATCTTTCAAAGATGTGGTTTTTTCCAATATGCTGCGTCGTATCGTTTCCGAAAGCGTTTTCCGACGCACTTTCAATTAATCATCCCTTTAATTGCGAGGATCGAACTTTCGCCTTTCGTTTACGCCTTGTGGCCGCGTGGAAAACAAAACGCGGGCGGAATTTTAATTGGGAAAGGAGGAGATCTTGTTTAAACGAAAACGAGCTGAACGAGAGCCTTCCTTGTTGTTTTTCCGCGCGATCCACCTCAATTTTTCCCTTCAATTTCCCTTCTAACGAGGTGGATGGTTAAGAAACTTCTGTAAATTCTTTTTCGCAAGATGTCCATTCTCACGAATATTCGCTCGTGTTTTTTTTAGAAATTTTATGGAGCTGGACTGGTCTGTTTACCCCTTGATGTTTCTGGGATAAACGGCCGATCGGAAACTTGCATCCTCATCTTCTAAATTCCAGCGGATTTTTTTTAGGAATAATATCCTTATTCTTTAACCTTTCTTCCTTTTTCTAGAATGCGTCAAATTGACACGATTGATGAGAGTTGAAGAAGCTACTTGAAGATTTACACTTTCTACGTTAAAATTTTCAAATACAATCAACTTAAAATGTCATAGAATATCATATTGTAAGAGGATTGGTTGATAATATATCGCACACGATGCTCATATTCGCTTCATGAAGTCGAGCCATTAAAAAACATGTTACGTTAAAAGTTCTATTCAACCTCTGTCGTAAATTAAAGTGCATCTGATTTCGATTTCTCTTAAAAATACATTGTTAACATATTTTCGTACGTTTCCTTTGATCCATCGTAATACTCGGGACCTGAACAGTGACAAACGATAGAAAACACGCGGTTATCGAGCGATGAATTTGTGTACACGAGTTTGCGGGAGAAAAATGTTTCATTTGTCAAAGCGACGTTCCCGCTTTGAGCATCGTGGAAGTTAATCCTTTGACGATTAAGTGCCCTTCGTAGTTCGCAAACTACAGGATTTTAATTACTTTATCTCGACCCTTGATGTGTGCAGTGATGTTTTTCAACGTTAAATAATCTCATGTTAAACGATCGTTTATCTATTTATTTATTTATTTATTTTTTTAAGGGATTATCGAGCGTGATAAATGGATGAGATGGTAATGGATGAGAAAGAGAGATGGTATTCATTTTGTAATAAAATATTATAGCATTTATTTTAGAATTATTTAAAAAATTAGTGCGTTTTCTTTGGTAAATAGTAATTGAAGAGTAAAAATAAAAATAAATATATAGAAACAATTATTTTTTTATTTATCGATAAAATAAATGAAAACTCGTTTTATCTCGTTTTGGAATGTGAAATTGTATTAATTAATAAAAGGAAAGAGATATATAAAAGATTTTAAAAAAGGTATCAAATCTGTTCATATTAAATTTTCCTAATATTATATTACGTATATTCTTAGATATAATTTAAATTATTATATAAATATCTATTTAAATTTCGCGTAAAAAAATAATATCAAAGAGATTAAATTAAAAAGCCAATGAAACAAGAAGTTTCTTTTGAAAACAACGTACCACAATAAATAACAATTAAATCTGAAAACATCGCGTATAATAATTTAATGAAAAAATAAAAAGAAAAACAAACCGAATCAAAGAAACAAATTCGAAGGAAACGAGAAAATAAAATTCACGAAAAACATATAAATATATATATATATATTTCCAACCTTTCTTTTTACATAATAATCACCAATTAAGATATTCCATCGCGATCACGATAATCCGTTTTTAAGCCTCGTTTAAATTTTCCGCGCAACCCCTCCGCCATGTTTAATAATCTTTTTATCAATGCAGATTCCCCGCGATACGATCTCTCCTTCTCCCAATTACGATCTTCCATTTCGCCTACAAGCTTGGTGACCAGTTAATTCCCTTTCGACGTGGAAACGTCGAAAGTCAAACGTGACAGAGAGGGTGAAGAAGGGATGAAGAGGAGAAGAAGATCGAAGGGGGATGGCGGAGCAAGTTGAAAAGTTGAACGAAGAGGGGGGGGGCTGCAGTTTAATCGAGAAAGGGATTTCGTTTGGCAGTGTTTTCGAAACTTTCGAAACCGTTCCCGGCAGAACTCTCTTGGTTATTATTATGTCAACTAATTACTCTCGTCAAGGAATAATGGCGTCCAGAGTTCACTAAAAAGATAGATAGGCGTGGTCTGATACGAAGAGATTAATTCGAGGAAGAGAATATACATATATATATACATTCTTTTTCGTAATTATTAGTATTTATAATTTTGCGATAATTAGGAAATTTTTCTTTTTTTTTTTTGCTGTGCAATTGTTATGGAAAGATAATTTTTATTCAATTCATTAATCGCAAAAATACGTAGTATAAAAGGCGTGCATTAATTGCAAGATATTTATAGAAGTAAGAGAAATTTTACGCTATCATTTTGAAAGTAATTTTTTTTTAATTGACATAGATGGATATTAATTGCAAGATGTTTATAAAAGCGTAAGGAATTTTACGTGGTAATTTTGAAAGAAATTGTTAATAAGAAGAACAAATTAGCCCGTTGCGACGAGGTCTTTAACTAAAGGTCTTTAATCGCGTCTACGCAAATAATCATGAAAAATTCGCATGAAAATTACAGGAGTCGTATATCATCCGTAAAGAATAATTATTTTTCGTTATGAAGCCAGAATTATATCCTGATAATTTAGAATGGTTTCTTAATCGCCAGGGAGGGAACGTGCATAATTTTGGGAAGGTGGTTAGTTGAGATGCTCAGAAACGATATTTTAACATAATCACGTCTATGAAAATTCCTCAAACAGGGTTTACTTTATGATTAAAGAGTCAAGCAACGTGTTTTTCGTTAATGAAAAAATTTTTTCTTTTTCTTTTTCTTTTTCTTTTTTTTTTTTACCGGCAGCTTTTTCACGTACGTTCCTGAAAGAATTTCAAGGATGAAGAAGCGAATATATAATCTTACGAAAGTTATTAGGATGCTGGCTTCATTACACTCATAGAGTATATTCTAAAACATTTCTCGTTGGGAGAAGGAAGAGAGAGCGGAAAGAAAGAAAAAAAAATGAGAAATAAAAAAAGGAAAAAGCAGTTATTTCCTTACATCTCGATATTACGAAATATTCCACCGCAGAAAATTTCACGTTTCTTGCAATCTTACGTATATAAGAAGTATTCACAGAAGTATTCAATTCATTAACTTGATTACGAGATATAATTGTATTGCGTTTTGTTCGATGAAACGTTTCCATAATAAATAGATCTAAAAAAAAATCGCGGCTTAATCTTGCGTCAAAGCAGTCTTCTGCAATTTTCTTCTCATCGTGAAAAAATGAAAGATCGTGTTACACCGCTTCAGAATAAAGAGAGGAAACAACTTAATTGCATTAATATTAGCAACTCATTTCGTTTTAAAAAGAAAATATATTACAAATGGTGTATAAAGTATAAATGGTTCGAATCGATCCAATCATTCATTCGATTATTTCGATTCTATTTTTTCCCCCCTGATATTTTATCGTGAAATAGAATCACGGATTCTGAATTTGATTTTTTTAAACATGAGATATTTTATTTAATGGTGATTGCAAGGGGTTGATTTGTTTCATTGCATTTCGATATGGATATTGGTAAAAGTATTCTATCTTTGAAATATATTTTAATAAAATGAAATAAATAAATAAAGTGAAAATAATATTTCACGATATATTTACGATTGAAATTATTGTTATTGGTAAATATTATAAAAAATATTTCAAAAATAATAAACGATAAGAGTATTTCTGTTTTAAAATAAAAATTATATATAACTTTAATAAATATAAGGATACTGTTAACATTTCACGAAATTACCTTGTTAAAATATAATATTTTCCAAAAATGTGAGAAAAGAAAAGAGAGTAATAATTGGAAATAATTATAATTCACAAAACTTATTCTGCAATCTCCTTGAGAAATTCATATACGTTACAACATAGACGTAATCACACTCATATATATCACACATACGTTTTACGTTATTCAACCGCAAACTATTCCACATCCAAAGAAACTCGAGCTTGTTTCTTCCCAGAATTCCAACCCGTTTCTTCCTCGAGAAACTAACGCCAACAGCTTCTTTATTTCAGAAATTTTTATTACTCCACTCTCCCTTCTCCGCCACCACTGTTCTTTCTTTCACCGAAGGAGGGAAACTGCTCTCTGCCACGTGCAAACTTGTTTTCCTTTTTTTTCCTTTCCCCTTCTCTCTTTTTTTCGATGGTGCAGCGTGTTAATGAGGCCGAAAGTCCGACATTGAATGGTTGAATGTTAGCGCGATGCAAGACCCTCGCGTTTTCATCCCCCTTTTGCTCGCTATTCAGTCTTTGCCTCTATCACTCTATACAACCGTTCGCTACACTCTTTCCTTCACTGTTTGATCACTGTACCCTTTTGATGTTGTTCCAGACATGTCTGTGTGTTTCCAACTGGCCCCTGAAAACCATCGATGGAATATCGATTTTCCCAACCTTTATTTTTAGCAACCATGAAAGTTTTGTTGCGAAAATTGCTCTGCCATTGGACCACTTTTTCTTCCCTTTTCTTTTTATCTTACATTGCACTCGTTAAAATTAATTCCAGTGCTAATTTAATACGACAACTGTTGGTCAGAGTAGTGATACTCTAATCTAATTATTTTACACACGAATCAACATTCCGCGGATCAATCTTTCAAAATCGCCATTTCCTATCCGTGAATTCTCGATTAAACTCGGGTTTTGAATATTCGACCCAATAGATCCCTCGTCCGATCGTTGGCGGCCACTCAAAACGGAAACACTCGATTAAAACAAGAGGAGGGAGGGAAAAACTGGAAATCAGAATTTCGTTTCGGCCACGAGCGTTCAAGAATCTCTTGCCTCGGAAATAGTGGCTCTCCCTTATAACGATATTTATTAACCGACGCATAGCAATTGACGTTAAACGGCGACAATGCCGGAGACAATGGGTTGAACGTTGAACGAGCTCCGGGACGGATCCTTTTTCCTCCCTACAATGGAGATAATACCGTGAATTTCTAGAGCAAATCTTCCGACCGTGCGCCTCTTTCCTTCCTTTCTTTCGATATTTTTCACCCAGTCGCACAAATTTCTTGTTTAAAAAGGCCTGGTGGGGGACGATTATTCTTTATTAAATGTGTATATACAAGAACCTTTAACGGACAATGGACAATGGACGAAGTCGCGTTGTTTCCAGCGTCGTTTCGAATTTAAAAGGGGGACGCTGCTGTTTGGTGGAAAACAGCGGTTGAAAGGGAAGTGGATTTTTTTCTTTCTAATTACGAATCTTGAAGTCGTAACCAGCGCAAGGAAATCGCAGAGGATCGAACGTGTATATAATTTCGTTTGTCCCTTTGACGAGGATTGGTTTTCGTTGGCGATCGTTTCGATTCGATTGTGTCCTTTTTTATGGCGAAATGGTATCTTACGATGCAAAATTCTTTTCTCAAGTCAAGAATCTACTTCTCGTATCCGAGACAAAAAGAATCAAAGTTAAATCAAGAAAATTGTATAATTCCCCTAAACAGAGACTTCACTTGGACCACCTATCTCAACCTATCTCAAACTTGGAAAACCTCGTCTGGAAAGCAGCGAAAAGCACGAGGGAAAACTCGTTCAAAAGTAACAAACGTTCGTTCAACAAACTCTTCATCCTTGGAATCAATGAACACCGTCCAACTTTCCCTCGGAAAAATCCCCTCGAACATGGCCAATTGGCAATCAATCCTTGCCAAACAAGCCCCTGAACCAGCATCAAGCGACAACAACAGCGCCATCCTCCCATTCGTAGTAGGGAGCCGTAGCACGATCCACATGGTAATCGACGCGAGTGGATGTCCCCGCTAAGTAATGCAAAGTGTCCGTGAATAATGCATATGGCGGTTGCTCGTATTCAGGGACACAGGTGTAAGTAACGCATTAACAACCGGCGTTAGAGGCGCGGTGCACGCGGTCAGACATTAAAACAGCGTCTAATACACGCTCCCGCGCGGGAATTAAGCCGCGAAAACTTTTCTCTCCGCATCCCTGCTCTCCGCGCCCCCCTCCTCCATCGTGAAGAGGGAACCGTTGTTTCTTTCATCCAGCTCGCGTGCATCGCGCCCAGGTATCTGGTAAATACCGTATTCTAGTTGGTATGTCAGTGAAAATAAGACGATTGTGCCTGGAAACGAGTTGTTTCCGAGGCAATTCTTCCATTCTTGGCCGACGAAAGTCGAGAGCTGATCTCCTTTTCATTCTTTTCTTATTCTCGTGCTCATTCGAGAATTTTGTATGCAAGCCCGTGATAATGGCTGAGAAATCGATTTGGAAGACGTTGCGAGATTTAATTTGCTCGCTTGCTTCGCATCCCATTTTCCTTTCTTGGCCCGATTTTTTTAACTTTTTAATTTTTGTCGAATAATTGAATTCATTTCGATTCTGTTTTGAATTTTTTTTTTCTATGAAATGATTCGAGAACCGCAGAGCAGAATTGGAATTCCGATACTAGGGGATTTTAATACGTGACTTAAATTGATATTATTTCTTTTCTTGGATAAATAAAAAATAATAGTTTAATATAAGAAAAGAGATTTTATGTTATTGAAATATTTGAACACCGTATTGGATTCCGGAACATTATTGTTTTTATTCAATACCATGACTTCAGATACTTACTATAAAAACATACAATTATTTTCACAAGCGTAATAAGTTATTATATCAAGTTAAATAAAAAAAATTTATTTTACCCAAAAGAGGTACGATGAGAAAGAAAATTGAACAAAAATTTTTATTTACTCGTGTAAATTTGCAAAGATTTAGAAAGATCTATAAGGAAAAAGAACATATAAAAATTATCTAAATTATTCACATTCCATTAATCATTTCGACAACTCATCTCATTATCTTTTCAATACAACCATTCGACCAATCAACTCTCTCTGTCTCTCTCTTTTTCTCAAAAAGAAAATCAACAACTCGATCGACTGCCACCCAATCAAATCAATCTCGCCCGTCAAACACCCACACCCTCACCCTTATCCAAAGAAAACATCCCCCCAACCCTCCATCGAAAGCGCAAAAAGCCATCGTGACTCCTGGCAGACGGAAAATAATTAGTTTCCTCCCACCACCCCGGCAGGAAGTTCACCTCGACGGCCTTTTCTTCCCTCCCCCCCCTTTTCTCGAACGATTCGCGTGCGTAACCCTTCCTTCCCTCCCCCGGCTGCAACTTTTCAGACGCAGTCTCGCTTTGTACGTTCAATGCAGCTTCGAAATCCCATGGCGATACAGCGCGCTCGCCTCATTCAATTATCACTAAACCCTGAAAACGGCTTCACATTACCATCCCCAAACCCCTTCTGGCTGTTGCTATTCTTCCAGCTGCGAAACGCAACGCGTGAATCCACCCCTGCCCTCCCGCGTTTCATCTGTGTCATCCGCGACCCGACAATATTACTAGACTTCCGGCTCTAGTGTTCTAGAAAATGTAAAAACAGCCGTGGCTGGCTTCTCGCTGGTGTGACGGAATCACGTTCAATTTTGTTGCTCGCTCGATAGAGAAGAAGAAAAACTGAAGGTAGAACTGAAGGTAGAAGAGAAGGGGAAGTGGAGGGTGGTTTCAGGGGGAAAAAGAATGCGAATTGCTTCATCCGCGTTGCATCTGACGGGGGCCAATCCGTGATGCATCGGGGTTTTTTTTTTATCTCATCGGATCAGTTTGTATTTTCTTCTTGGATTTCTGTTTTTATTAGACGATGGATTATTTTTATTCCTTCCTTCTTTTTCTTTCTCCTTTTTTTTTTTTTATGTTTTTGTTTCGTTTCGTTTTGGAGAAGTGGAAGAGGATTGGATCGAGGATTAGGTAATCGATGAGCAGATTGTTTCGTTGTTGCTGAAATATCGATTTGAGAAAGAAGATTTGTAAAATTGTTTGAAAAAATTTCATTGATAAAAGTTGTCTAGAATGAGTGTTCAAATATTTATTTCCATTGCACACTTAGAGGCAGGAGAAAACGAGGTGGGAAAACGAGGTACCCCTTTTTTTTTTTTTTATAAACAGTTTGATAGGATAATAAATTTCGAGTAAAATGGTTTAAGTGATTAAATTTCAGGGAACCGAGGGAAACAGTTGCTATTCGAATATTCGATTACGGAAAAATAGTGGCCGGAGCTGCAATTTCCGACGTTTCAATCTACTTCTACATTTACGTTATTTGATCGGTGTATCGATGGTACTCTTTCTCGTTTGAAATACACGTTTTCTGTCAGTGCGCGGTGAACAATCCCGTGGATTTCGCTAATTTTTCGTATCTCTACGATTTCACTTGTAATTTTGAGCAAATTTTTTTGAATCGTTTAAATTTCACGAAAAATTTATTCAAATTATGATTTAATACTACGTTGAACGAGTTTAATTCGCGCATACATTACACGTATTATTTTAAAAATCGAGTTTTTATTCGTCTCAATATAAATTAAACGATTGAACGTTTATTAAACATATATTTTTCATTAAAACAAGATAAGTATTTATTTCGTAATAATATGTAATATTAATAAAGGTAAGATTTAATGAAATAATAATACAAAATAATTCTATAAATTACAATTTCTTCCAAAATTTATATTCAACGTAAAATTGATCCAACTGATCTGTTAACAGGGAAGTAGAATCTTAATAAGATAAGAAATAATAACGTAAAATATTATTCCATAATTCTTGATTATATAAATTACAGTTTTGTCAAAAATAGAGACAAAATTTATTACTCGATCTAATAATAATATTCTTCACGAATAACTGTATACTTATATCCGTTATAAGAGTTGAGGAAAAAGTTCGCTCTCTACGAAGCAAGAAATAACGGGAT
Source organism: Apis cerana (assembly GCF_029169275.1). Lineage (NCBI taxonomy): Eukaryota > Metazoa > Arthropoda > Insecta > Hymenoptera > Apidae > Apis > Apis cerana. Next base: position 9,147,769 of record NC_083862.1, on the reverse strand, counting down.
ACAGACGGAAGAAGCTAACAATGATATAATACCGTTACGAAGGAAGGGGTACAGGGGTGAGATTAGCGAGGAGGTTGAGAAAAGAAGCGGCCGTTTAAGTGGCGACAACGGATACGGAGAATGGAAAACACGGTCTCCGTTTAATGCTGTTATCATGGTGGACAACGAAAGGAAATATGGCGGCTATTATTCGCTGAATACTTTTACCTTGCCGCGTATTTCTCCGTTCCTTCTCTTCAGGATGCATCACCACTTGGCATAGGGAGGGAACGTCCTTCCATCACTGCTTTTTACTCGTAGCAATTGTCGAGCATTTTAAGAGCGTAAATTATAGAAATCGAAGAATCTTTGTTTTTCCTCGTACTAGATGCACGTTCACACATCACTTAGATGCTTATAATTACGTGTAACACAATAAGAATATAAATATACATATAAGTTGTATCTCAATAAAAATCACATGATAATAATAACATGATAATAATATTATTAATAATATATATTAAATTTGAAATATATGTTAAAATATATACATATACACAAATTATAATATGGATTTAAACGTAATAAGCTTAAAGTTACCAAGTAACTTATGGAGTGTATATCGTCGGGCCTGACTGTTATCGATGGCCAGGGTTTGGGCTTCCTCCGTCCAGAAATTAGGACTGTAATACGATAAATTTTCACGAGCGAGCGAAGCGACGGTTGAAAAAGCGTAACCTCGTTTGTCCACCGGAAGTTTCGCCGGACGAGAGGAACCAGTGATAAATTCGGTAATTGAAGAAGGTTACTTACCCCGCCACTCGTTCACCCCCTGTTTCACGTGGGTGAGAGAAGATAGAACGAAGAAAGAAGATGGAAATGCAGGATGATTTGTCACGTTGATGAAAATATTCGGGGATTGACGTGTATTGACGTGCATCGAATTCGTGAGGAATGAATGAATTATCTGGAATTTTAATTGAAAACGTAGCCATTGTGAATTTTTTTTCTTTTTTTGCTTATTAATTTAATTTATGGTTTATTTGCGAAAAATTTTCAGAATAATTTTTATATATTTTTTTTTTATTAGTAAATCATGATTTGTTTAATTTTTTTTTAAATTTTACGTCTCGAGTTTGATAAATGTAAATTGTAATTTATTTGACTTTCAAAAAAATTTTGATGTCCTTTGTTTAACAGATATAATTTATGATATAATTTATTTAATTTTCGAGAAAATATTTCTTCATATATTTTATATATTTTTTAACAGATAAATTTATTTTTTACAATTTGGATTTTTACAAATTTTTTTAAGTAAAATATCGTTCTTCTCTACAAATGTTCAAAAAATATTGTAATATGTATATAAAATCAAGTGTAGAGAAGAGGCAGGAAATTATGAAATTTAATAATGCAATCCAATTACCATCTCTGTAATAATAATTCTGATTTATAAGAACTAACCTCCATATTAGAGAAATTTTACATATATTTAGAAATTTATATCGCAAATTTATATCCCAATTTAATCTCGTTTATAATATAAAAATGACTTCAAGTAATTAACAGTTATCTTTATAATTATATGAACGTAGTTATATCAATCAGCCATAATTATTTATCACCAATCTAAAAACTTCCTCGTTATAATTAGATTTTGCGTTTTTCCTAATTAAAAAAAAAATATGAGGAACAAATAAATAATATAAAATGTCTTTTATCGATTTCTGTATCTAAATTACAGGATGCAGAATTTTATATAAAACTTTTGAACCTGAATTTCGTTTTTCTTTTATGTTAATCTACGTGCATCACCTTGTTACCCCTCGTTTTATTTTTTCATTCAACTAATTTGTTATTTTGACAGCTAAAAATTAAAACTTTTTTCCAATTTTTCAACATCATTAGTGTTTCCATTTCAATTTTTTGCAAAAAAACTCTCCACCTCAGGATTTTTGTCTTCATATATATATCACACGAAACAACTGCAAGATCCTCGATTCTGTAGAGTTCGAACGCTATAGATATGGAAAAATTCCAGCCAAGGGGAATAAATTTCAAACTCTCTTAACGAACTTTCGTGCAAAAATGGATGATAATTCTCCCCTTCTTGTGTGAAAATTCAAAAGTTATATCGGAGAGGTTAATTTCCTGGCTGGCTAACGCGATACGTGCCAGAGAGGCGAAGGTACGTGCATGAAGAATTCCGCGAAGAGTAACCGTCGAATCAAGAGCTACTTCCAGCTCGTCAGTGCGTATTAGAGGTTGTGGTTGGTCGGAAACGCATTTTCCAATGTGAAAACACCACTATTCTAGATGGAAACTCTTCCTCGAAGCCGGTGAACCGATCGAAAGCACGTTGCATCGGACCAAATGAAGTGGCAAATAACCGTTATGTCGAAGTTTCCTGGTCAATGCGTTTGTATTTCCTTTTCCTCTTTCCTATTTTACCCACTTCTACCGTCTCTCTCTCTCTTTTTCTGCTCTTCTCGTTTTGACCTTTCGGACCATTTCTAAAGCGAAACGTTCAGGGAACATTTCCTTATTTTTTATGAACGATCCTCTTCCACTCCATACCGTTCATCGATCTTTCATCCCTAACCGAGGTTTATGAGAAGAAAAATCGAAGTTCTGAAAAAGGGAATGACAAATAAAAGAAGAGGCATTGAATGTTTAATATTGTGGAAATATGAATTCCCGTAAAATTTTTTATTTTCTCGCAAAATATTTATATAAGCAAAATTAATATCTTTATCAAATCACACTTTTCGATATATTAAATTTACGAAGAAAGAAAAAATTATAACGAAATATTATTATTCGTTTTCAGGGAACTTTAATAATAAAAGTTTCGTTTCGCTCGAAATACGACCGTGGATTTCTCGAAAGAAGTTGGGATTATAATTTTTCTTCGTTTCCATCCGGTGTTAAGAAAAACGAAATGGAGTGAAACTAATTTTCGTTCGGTCGAAGGAAACTGGCCGTTTATATTTAGTTAAACGCTATCCGCGAGCGTATCTGGAACAAGGTATTAATAATGCAAAACGAGGAAAAAGACGTCGTACGTTTACTGCCACGATTCTATCGATTACCGGATGAATCGATAGAAGGAAAATTGTGTTTACCCCGCGCGTAATGCGAGAACGTTTTGTTCTTTTCTACTTACACATACGATTATTGGTTATTGTATTGAGAAAAGCTTCACGTATTCTATTATCTAGGAGATCTGGAAGTGTTCTATTTTGAACTCGTCATTTAAATTTACAGAGAAATGTCTTCTTTGCTGTTTAATTATTCGTAACAGGGAATTGATCGTTACATCCTTTACTTATTCGTGACAGTTTAGATTAAATTTTGAAACGGTTGCTCCATTCTAAATTTGTCACCGTGAGATGGAATGTCATTTGTCGAAATGTTTAACTTATTAATTATATGCGGATTAAATTAATTCTTGAGATATCTATTCCGAGTTCACCATTCGAATAAATTCTTCTTGAAAAACGCTGGATTTTTATTTGGAACGAAATTGTTTTTCTCGAGACTAAAATGGAAGAATTAATTATTCCTAATTTTTGCAGTGATATTATTCGTAAGTCTAATTAAATTTCGTTTATTTCAGTAGACGAATATTTTAAGATTAAATGATGAATATGTTATCGTGATATTGTGTAAATAACCGTGTCACATATTTTCGTTATGATAGCAACTTCCAAAGACCACATTGACGTTAGTTAACTGAGCGCTTCGAGCATGTGAAAAGTGGTTTTCTAGGTACGCGTCTGGCTTGTACTTTCCCCGTATGTTTGTTCCAGCATAGAATCCTTCGTAAAAAAAAAAAAAAGGCGAGCTTAAGCGTGGAGAAGTTACTTTTTAGCTGAAACTTTTGAAGAACAGTTTTTTGTGAAGTTTTTATATAACCGTTTCTTTACAACAAAAATATCTTCTGTGAAAGTAGAATAGTTGTTTTTATTCAACTTGACAAGAGCAATATTTCTCAATTTCGCTTAGCTGAATCCATTTATAAAATAAAAAAAAAAATGGAACGGTATCTCAATTCTTATGTTCAAGAATCATAATAAATATAATATCATTGTTTAAAAATTACGATCTGCTAATTTCTTCTGTCATTCATCCTTCTTCAAATTTTATTTTTCAATTTCACGTGTGGGAATTTAAAAAAGGGGAAATCAATATCGTTGTTCTAAAAATCATGCGCATATATGTGACGCATCTTGTAATATTAAATATAATCGTTACTGACAATATCTTTTATCCTTTCTGTTACAGCGCCGCCGCAGAAAGTGGAGATCAGCAATCATCCGAACAAGAAGAAAATCGAGGTGAAGGTCGGGGAATCCCGTCGTTTGGAATGTGTGGTGCGATCTGCGAAACCTGCGGCCACGATTACGTGGTATCGTGGAAACATTCAGATCAAAGGGGGCGAAACGTCGATTACACCGATTTCCATCGAGGGTGGTGAGTGAATTCATGATGGTTTATTCCATCTTTCAATTTTGTCCCTTGAAATTATTTTGGAATAATAATTTTTAAGGAATATTTCGCTAAAGGATTCGATGAAAAATATATACGTGTTAATCAACAGATTTCGACAACACGAAAGAAGTAGATTGTGTCTCGAAATTCGACAAAATAGATCGGGCGGAAATAATTGACAGAATCTTGACAATCGGGACAGTGAACGAGACGAATGAGTTTTCTTGCTGAAATTAAGTTCAACACTTGTACAATCTTCTCGAGCTATGATTAATCTTTGTTTATTTGGATCTGGAATTATCACTTAAATTCCATTTTCACTTCCTCTCATTAGTCAAATTTAGGAACTGAAGATTTCTCGTTTCGCCATCGTTTGAATTGAATATTTATTATCAGATATTTCTCTACGGATAAAATTAAAACAGTAATCGTTAATTAATTAACATAAATGAACTTCAATATTTGATCGTATATTAAAATTCATGAATAAAATTTTAAATATTATCACAAGTAATCAAGATATCGTAAACAGTTTCTTCCATAACAAAATTGTTACAGAAACATTCGTAATAAAATTCTAAAAATATCTTCAGAATTTAATATTACGAATGAAAATAACATTATCGTTTAAAAGGGATTTCCAATTTCGGATTTGTTTCTAAGGAATTTTTTTAAATGAACGCAATCGTACTTTTAATCTTCCAAAAAAACGCGCAAATGAATTTGACGTATCTCCTTTTCCTCAGAGGCAACATCAATTCTCATTAACTCGGATCAATTCCTCCCACCTAATACACACATTCCAAGACCTATCCCAAACCCTTCATCCCTTTCACGCAACCGAGGTACAAATTCCTCCGGTATTAATCCCCCACCGAGTCAATCGATCATTGCACAAAAGCGCCCCTTAAAGTGGATTCCCCTGTGTCGATTTGCCCGGTTCCATCCCCCTTAATCCATTTTTACCGACAATTAAGGCCGTAGACGTTGCGTCTAGCTTCGACAAGAACCTACCAACTCCGGAGAATTCCTACTCGACTCGGTGGGTAGAAAAAGAAAAACAAAAGGGGGAAGGGAACAAAAGGTATCGAAGGATTCTCCTCGATAGGAGAAGGCAGGAAGGAGCGATTCTCAAACGGCGAAATCGCCTTCTGCCGGGCGTTATATCGATCCTCTCCCCGAACAAGGGAGGCGTATAGACCCCCGAATAAAAAGGAGAAACAACGTCGAACAGACGTCGAAGGGGAGGGAAAAGGTTACAAAAGATGAGTGGCGCGGGAGAGTGGAGAAACGATAGGCGTGACACGAGGGAAAGGAGGCCATAATGGTTCGACGAGCAAAGATCTTCTCTGCCTGTTATCCCCCTCCACTATTTTACGTAATAATTAAATGAATATGAAACAGAGGGACTTGGTGTATAACGTCGGGCTCGTTATCTTTATTTAAATTTCGCGAACCGTGCCTTTCTCCGTGATTTAATCAATCCCCTAAAGTTGTCCTGTTTATAAATCGGCCGGGTAAATACGAGAGATGTCGGGGGAACGAGAATGAGTATCGGTATTGGGAGAAGTAGTTTGGGTTGAAGTTCGATTATTATTGATCGGGAACAGGGAGTTGATAAGGGATCGACCAACCGTTTGATGAATCCTCCTGTTGTGTTCTACGTGGATTTATGAATTAGAAATGTGCGCGTTGAATTGGGTTGTTTTAAGTGAAGAATAAGATTATCGAGTCTTTTTTAAATTGAAGGAGGAAATCTTATCTGTTTATTTCGCAATATTATCGCACAAATTTTCGTTCGCTATTTTATCACCCAAAAAAAGAAATGAAAAGAGAAGAAAAAGAATAACCAAAAAACGTAAACGTATACGTGAGAGAGGTAAAGAATATTTACGTCACAGAATCCATGTAAAAATGTAATACGGCGAGTCTGGATAAAAAGGATGGAAAAAAATAGGAATTTTACGAAATTTTCATCGCAAGCAATCTCACGGCTAAGAGGAAGTGACCGTATTTCGCGTATTTTTACGTTTGCAACAAATACCAGGTGGAACGAGGATCCGGAACAAAAGGTTGTACGAAATTCAGGTCGCGAACCGGCTTTGAAAAGCGGCGCTTAAAACTTCCCTTCGACTTTTCTCGGACATTTTTTGTCAAAGTGGCCACTCGCTTTGCCGGATTCGTCAAAGAACATGTCCTGAAGACCGTGTCATCGTTCTGTGCCATCCTCTACTTGTTACGTCTTTTCTTTAAGGAATCAAAACCGTTTTTGAACGAACAACGTTGTAGATCTCCCCTTCCTCGAAACTTTCAAATTGCACGTGTAAAAATTTTCCCACTTCCCACACCATCTCTCCCCTCTCCTCCCAAAATCGAGAGACTCTGCGACATATTTCGCGGCTGATTTTTTTATGAATTTGAAGGAAATTCGTGCTTCCATCAAGGGAAAATTGATATCCTCTTGTTCGGATTAGTCAAGTTCTTGAGTTTAAGTTTGCGTTTCGTACGAGTCTAATTACTTGTCTTGTAGTCTGTTTGAGTTCGGATGACCTGACTTTGAGTGATTAATGGAAAATGGATAATGTATGTAAGGAGGAGCCGGTTGCTAAAGTGTATGCAATAACGAGAGTAACAAAATTGTTCCAAGTTTTAAAAAAATATTGATTGGATAGAGGAGCGGAATTGTTGTTAAGTAGAATTAAGTAGAATCTATCTTTAATCGTGTAACTAATAATACAACAAATAATGAATTATATTTTTTTAGGAAATTACTTTTCTTTCTTCTCTGTTTGATGAATACTTAAAGATATACAAGTCGAAATGCTAAACCCCGAGGAAAATTTAAATGTTCACAATTTGTGCCAATTGATTGAATCGTCAGCATAAAAGATCGATGATAAGAATCAAGTAGCCGATTCTTCGCTTAACATAAACCCGATCTCTCACGAGGGCGCGCGACAAGCTAAGAAAGATCCACAGCCATAATCGTGTCCCCAAAGCCCCAAAGACAAATTCCGACGTGTAATCGTTCAAATTACGACATTGTTCCACAGGCCACATTTATCCGGTGGATCGTCTGGAACATTGGCGTAAAAACTACCTGAACTTCCTCTCTTCGCCTCCTCCTTGGCGCAGTTCAAATCATTTTTCCGGGGAGGGTTGTTTTAATATTTAAACGAGGCCACGCTATATTCTTCTACCTAGTGTTTTTTGAAAGCACACCAGAGGATAACTTAATAGAGTGTCTTAGTTGCTCCATTATATCCTTTCCAACAATGCACTTCCATTCATCTCTCTCTCTCTCTCTCCCTCTCTTTCTCTCTTCCTCTCTCTCTCTCTCTCCCTTTCAGATCGATCTCCCTTGTACACTCCCCCTTCCCTACCCCCCCCACGATCCCATATTCCCGTTCTTTTCGTGCTGCTCCAACATAGTTAACGTTTCATGATCCCCAGGGTCGTAACTATGGTTTGCAGTACTTGTTCCACCAGCTTGAAAGTTTTATCTACAGCCGTACAGGCTGCGTGAAGATTTTTCGTTCGTAATTCGCCTGGCTGGAACGATAAAGGCCACTCCACTGGTCCATGACGACGATATTAATTGCAATTGCTTCTCTCTCGTCGTTTAATCCTCCTCTCCCCCCTCCTCTCCTTCCCTCTTTCGCCTCGTTTAACGTCGTTTCTCGACGACGAATCAATCGTTCGAAAAATAAAAAAAAAAGAAAAGGAAGAAAAGAAGTGCGTTTCCCCTTTGATCAGTTTTAATCAGTGACAAGATTAGTGATAATAAGAGGAGAAAGGAGGAGAAGGGATGAGAGGGGAAAGAGAGGGAAGTTGAATGTAGGAGAAGGAAATGCACGTTCTTATTTATTAACGATGAAACTACTTTGATTCTAGGAAACGTAATTCGAGCGCGATCTTGAAAAGATTTATTAATATTAATTCGAGTCCTTTTTTTATTCTTTTCCCTTTTTCGTTTATTTTTTTCTTTTTAAATTTACGATAAACTTAATGTTTCGTCTCTGACATTCCATTAGATTTCTTTTCGTTCTTTCACTGTTTTTTTTTTTTTGGTCTTTGACGATAGAAAAATTGCGTGAAAAAATTATGACAATATGTACGTGTATGTTTTGGAAAAATTAATTAATTGTAAATTTTTGTATCCAGAGAATCAAAATTAATAATTCTTAAGAATCTTAAGAAATTTAATAATTTATATTTCTTTAATCAAATTCCAAATATTTAATATCTTTTATTCTTAAAAAAAAATCATATTTTCTCTACAAATCTAAACAGTCACGTAGCTGTAAAACTAATCAAAAACAATCAACTATCGTTCATCTCATAGACACATTTCAATATATTAAGTGCTATAATTCCAAATATTATTCGACTATTCTTGAAAATCATTCGAACTTATTTAATTTATCAAAATGCGACACGTTCTGATTTCCTTTATCGCGTTATATATAATAAATAGACACCAGAAAATGATATTTCACGGTATAACGCGTAAAAAAAGAATAGAATGCGGGAGAAAAATGGAAATGAAAAGAACATCGAGTTCCGACAAATATTCGTTCGTAAAATAATCGCGAGATAACAAGATTTTTGTACTTGGAGTGTATTACGCTCGAGAGACTAATCCCGCTAATTTATTTACAAGAGGGATCATTTGTTACACTTCTTAACCCGAGGAGAAATTATTTCCTCCCCCCAGTTAGAATACGGATGAAAAGAATTTTCATTTAGAACAAAAGGAAATTGGCCGTTGACTGTGAAAATACTGTCGCGACTGGGAAATTGGAGTTCCTTGAAAAAATTAAAAATCAACACGATAGAATAGAAAATGGAAAATCCTCTCGTTTCGTGTACCTTCGGTTGATCGAACGAAATTTTCTGTCCACGGCCAGATTTCTTCTTAAAATCCTGAAAATAATTCCCGCACGTGTCTCGTTTCGAATTTCTCTCTGTATGATCGCTCAACGTATGAAAGATAAAGATGAATTTATTAAGGAAAAATTTTACATTCTTATATAAACAAATATATATAAACGAAAATTAATGAAATACCGGTTTACCAAATTGATCAAAACTTGTCGATTTTAATTTCACCGGGAAATTCGAATGCCTTTCTCGCCCGAGAAACTCGAGAAACATTCTCGTTGCCTCTGTTCAGTCAGTCGGATTTCATACTTTGAGACAAAATTTCGGTGGTTTACGACTAAGTCTCCGAGTCTAGTCTACTTCTAATTGCACCCATGCAAGTTCTTCCTGTCGTTTGCACATGTTCCACCACCGCCGTGAGTTACGTATTGGTTTCTAAATCGATACGCGCTTTTCGTTGATCGCATTCCTATTATCTCCTTTCACTAAATCAGTGATAGCTTCAGCTGTCTAACTTTATTAACAATTATAACTAATGATACTGGTGGAATTAAAATTGCGATTGTCGCTGAGAAATGGTTTAATTAAAATTATATTTTATGACAATTCTGTATTTTAAATGCAATTTTTTTCTTTATACAAATGTTTCATAACGAACGGTCAGATAATTTGTAAAAGTATCTCGAAGAGAAAGGAAATCTTCGTTTATTTATTAATAATAGCGATAAAATTTTAAGTGTACTTTCGACTTCGTGAGTTAAAATCGTCACAATGAGTATCATGTGATATACATAAGAAATAAATAATTTATGCTGAGAATTTCGTTATCCATTAACTAACGAAACAGTCGTATAATTAACATCAAAGACAGATTGCAAGACAATCGTTTAATTAATATTGAAAATAATCGACGACAATTTTCATATCTCTGTACGTCGTCGAGGACAGATATCAATTAATCAAACACCGATATCATTAAATTTAATTAATATCAGACAGTCGACTTGGAAAGTGAAAATAGTAATTAATAATTTAGTAAAATTATTAATTAATACTCCGAAACGAGCATTCAAAATTTTTATACATATCGTAAAATTCAGAATTTTCAATTTTCCATGTATAATTTTTCTATTTAAATCCTAATATTCGAGTAAACTCGAGTAAATAAGAATTGATTATATTTGCCATAAATAAATTTCACGATAAATTAACAAATAAATTCCAAACAAAGATCATTTCGAAGTACCGGGCAAATTTGCATAAAGCCACGTTGAGCATGTTATAATCGAAATTCTCACTGTTTCGATTAAATCTTAAATTATATGCGCCGTTTTAACAATTCGAGTTGACTCGAATTTTTAACAAGTATCGATTAAAAATGAAAATAAAATAAAATAAAAATAGAAATTTAAATAAATAAGATAAAAATTGACGATGAATAATTTATATAGAATAACTTGTCCCAGGTGAAATTAAAGGTGAAATATCAAGAACAAAATCGTATTTCATAGTGGCGCTGTCGCGAGTTACACTTAATAGCATCGAAAATGGTGTCGTTGTGGAAGGATTCTGAAAACTAATAGGTATCGTTGTTTCGGGTAAAAGCCTGTCCGATCTTATTTCATTATTTTTATATATAATTATTTAACAATATTTCGAAAACAATCGAAAATAATCAATAATATGAATAAATATCATCTTGAAACATGGTGTAAAAAGTTTGAAAAATTTTAGAGAGAAAAGTTAATTTTGTATTGTTAAAAAAATCATTGGAAATTTGTAATTTTTTAAAGCTAAACTGGCAAAAAAATTGCAGAATTCAGTACAGAATATTATAAAAATTTATTTATAAAAATATTTTATACAAGATTTTATTTACAATTAATAAATATCTTCATTATGAATAAATTATTCTTCTTTTTCTGCGTGTTTCATTTAAGTAACATTATCAAAAAATTTTTTATCATGAGGATAATTTATATTGATTCTTAAGGGAAAGATCGTATAGGGAAGAAAACTTCAAAGTGCATGATCCTATAGAAATAAATTTAATTTAAAGTTTTTTTAATCCATGGACTATCTTTGGAGTAAGCTTTAAGAGGATCTACTTAGTTTTATGAGAACATGTGTATGTACATTTTTATGAAAGATGGATGAGAGTTCGCATTCGGACAAGATAAAAAGGGAACATGAGAAAATCGACCGAGGAGACGTTAAATTACACAAGTCACGAAAAAGACGGTCCTTTTATTTGATAACCTTTTTCTTTTTTTATCGAATGTAACGTGCACACATACATTGGTTAGCTTAAAAAATATTTCATCATAAATTTATTTTCGTAAAATGACGAATAAATTTAAAAAGATACGATGTAATTTAATAATTCAGGATGAAAGTTGTTTAAAATATTTATTCATATAAATTCATATTCTAAGTTTAAATTTTTCTTAAATTTGAATGATATCAAGAATTTTTATTACTAATTTTAAGAAAAAAAACATATTTCTAGCACTTTTACATCTTAGAATATTATATAAAATTATGGTTTACCACTTGTTTTAGACAAAGAAGTACAAAAGCCAGGTGAGAACAAGAAGGAATTGCTCAAGTACGACACCCATGGTTCCATCGTCATTGTTCCTACTGCTGATGACAACGACATGGATTATACTTGCGAAGCTAATCACCCTGCATTACCCTACAGTATGCCTTTAAGAGCAACCATCAAACTTTCTGTTTTCTGTGAGTACAATTTTCGAAAGTCATATATTAACATTAATAAGAAGAAATATATATCTATATAAAAAAAAATAGAGAAATAAAGAATATTAAAGTGACTCTAAAGATTATAGATCACTTAAAAAAAAATTACAAATCTCACTCAAATATTGCGAGAACTCCAATTATAATTCCTCCAATTATAATTTCTAAGCGTTAAAATAATCACGTATCAAAATTAAACCAACGCCAATTAATAATACTGAACGAGAGACTTCAGGAAACGTTACGTCAAATTAGTTAATTACCAATCGTCTAAATTATATCGATCATTACATCACCAGTTCGGTTTATTGAGCATTCGTCTGTCTCATTAATTACTGAAATTATCCCCGTGATAATTACAATTATTTCCATCTACGCGTGATATCGAATCAGCGTTATAAGAAACAGAGGAAAAATCCATCGAACGAATGCGATACGACCTGACATGTTAATTTTACACGTCGCTATCCCTTCTTCGCCTCTTCCGGTTTGAAACTTTTATTGAGAAACTTTTTCCATTACTAAAACAACGAGAACAGATCCCCATTCTTTGCCCGACGTATGCCTTTTTTGCCTCGAAACTTGCATGATCGAATCATTTTTCCAGATCCACCCACCATGCCGTATATCGAAGGTTACACCGAGGGTGAGACGGTGAAACGTGGACAACAATTGGATCTGACCTGTCGATCTCGCGGAGGGAACCCACCTCCCCAAATATTCTGGTACAAGAACAACGAAAGGATCTCGTCACCCTACAGAAACGAGGGCCACTTCTCTGAGAACGTGTTGTCCATTACTGCAAAAGCGCAGGACAATAACGCGAGATACAGATGCGAGGTATTCAATATCATGAGCGTGGAACCTTTAAAAGTGCACGTGGATCTGACTGTACTTTGTAAGTATATTTTCCCTTGGAATGTTTTTTTAACTCGTGATACAAAAATTACACGTTTTTTTCTTTAACTTAAACATTTAATTAAAATATAAATTACTTCGTTATTAATTTTTTCAACTATTCGTAATCATTCTCCGTCTTTACGTCATTTCCACACGCTTCTTCACAGGAAGAGAAGTTCAATTCAATCAATCAAACGAACCACAATTATTTTTCCCCAGTCGCGCCATCCGGAGTGACGATCACCGGGCCAACAGAAGCGAAGGCCGACGAACAAGTGGTGATCACCTGCACCACGGAGAACTCGAATCCTCCCGCGGATATCAAGTGGACAGTGGACGGTCACAATTTCGAGAGCAACGCCTCTAGAACCGAGCCAGCTCCCGAAGGGGGTTGGATCACCACGTCCAACGTGACGTTCAACATAAATCGCACCAGTCGCAGTATAGTCGTGATATGCGACGCGTCTAATGTGAAACTGACCGAGAACGTCGTCAGAACCCACACCATAACCGTGATTTGTGAGTAACGCGCAATTCTGATGGGATTGACAATTGAACGAACGAACGAAATGTAAACATAATCTGGAAGAGCGACGTGGATTTTGACGATGAGATTAATATATACGAAATTAATCCTAAGACTTCGCCTGTCTCGTCAGTTTATCCGAGATCTACGAGTCTGTATCGAGCATGAAATATTCCAACACGAATCTCGAATATATCTATAAATGTATATACGAACTTATTGGACAGAATTAATTTCATCGGTTCGCGGAATCTATAGTTTCGTGTACAAAGTTCCTCTGTTCAACTCGAACCGCGCAGAATATTATCTTGATACGTCTTCCGCGATGCGTTTTGTCGGATAATTTGAGTGTCTTGTAACGTCTTGTAAGATACTATGATATCGTGTCTTGTCCAGTAGATTGTATCTATTATACGAGTTTATATTTGTTTTGCGATAGATCCACCGTCGAAACTTAGTATCACCGGTTACGAGGAAGGAACGACGATTGACGCAGGAACGGTGCTGAGATTGTTGTGCACCGCAACTTCCGGAAATCCACTCGCCACGTTGAGTTGGTACAAGAACGACAGAAAGGTGAATATGATCCTTGATCATTATTTGTGTATAATGGTGTTTGTAAAGAATGATTAAATGTGAATCATCGTTTTATGTTTTTGCTCTTGTGGTATAATTATATTTTTTTATTGATTATTTATTAACAGGTTGTATATAACAGAAATAATGCTTAATTGAAATTATCAAAATTGTTTGTGAAATTTCTGTATCATAAAATTAAAAAAATTGAAAAGAATGAATTTCAATTATAATCATTATTATAAATATTTAACATTAAGATATAAAATGTTTTTTTTTTAATAAGGAATAAGGATTAATATTGATATTTTTCTTTATTTTATTAATTTAATAATTTTAATCCTCTTCTTTTTAAATCTTTAGTAATTAATTATTTTTTTTTTATATAATTATTTATCCGTGTATCTTTTGTTTTAGGTACCGGGAACCACGAGAACGCGAGACCATGCGGTTTCAAGCGAGTTAACGATACTCATAAATGCATCTGACAATAACGCGCGCATACGATGCGAGGCAGCGAATTCCGCAACACAAATTCCCCTGCTCAAAGTGCTCGTCCTGAAAGTTAACTGTAAGATCTACAGTAAAATATATAATATCTTATATTTTACGTAGAATGTTTAAAAAAAAAATGCAAAGATATATTTTCATCTATCATCTCTATTTTCTTTAATTCGTCTTTTCAAACTCCTCGAATTTTTTATTTTCTCCGGTATATTTCAACTTCCAAAATGAACTTCGAAAGATCATTTTACCCTCTGTATTCTACCCTCTAAAATTCTCTAAATTCTACCTCGAAATCTTCCAGGCAATCGCATTTATTCTCAACAATTTGTATCCCTATCTTTTAATACCACATAAATGAAGTCCCTCCTTTTGCTCCCCAATCTTTGAATAAATTTATCTCGTCTCGAAAAGCTTGGTGGCAATTATTTCCGAACAATTAACCCAAAATTGCCATTGTTTTTGCCGTAGTTCCGCCTGATAAAGTCAAGATCACCCGTGAGCCACAGAATCTGCACGCAGGCCAAGAGGGTCATATCATTTGCGAATCGAGCAGCAGTAATCCGGCGGCGGAGATGTCGTGGTGGAAGGGCGGGATCCCGGTTCAAGGTACCAAAAATGGCACTAAGCCCGGCTTACATGGGGGATTTCTATCGTTCGTCGAGCTCTCGTTGGACGTAACGGAAGAAATGAATGGAGAAGTGTATACGTGTCAAGCGAGAAACAATCAAATGGACAGGTCCATTCACGACGCTACTACGCTCGACGTATTGTGTAAGTACCATAAAAATGTCTCAAAATTGAATGGATGAATTGATTGAATTTAAATGAAAATTATATTAACAGATTCTTATTTTCAATCAAGTGTATAATTTAATAAAAGATTTAATTCTTTTAAATATCTGTATATAATCTACATATATAATAATGAATTTCATTATGTTGAAGCATCTTCGTTGAGTATATCATAATAATCAAATCTTATAAAATGAAATCTTTGTAATTGATTTAGATTTATAAATATATATCAAAATAGATCTCATCTTTATTATTAATGCATATATATATTCTATAATTAGAGGAGAAAGCATGGTTCAAAAGAAAAATGAATTTTTTGTTACAGATAAACCGATATTCTCCTCAATCGAGCCTTACGAGTTAATTGGAATGGAAAGCGAACCTTTCGTGATTTCCGTTTCAGCTATGGGAAATCCTAACGAGATAAGTTACACGTGGACTAGAGATGGTTTACCTCTGGTCAGTAATAACAGAAGAATATCTGTTCGTGCTTCCACGTTAAATATCACTAAACTGGATCGTCACGATGCCGGAACTTATATCTGTGAGGCCACCAACGAAGAAGGCACGACATTTTATCAATTGAACTTAACTGTTCAATGTAAGTGAAATTTTTCATATTTCAATAGTTTTAGAATTTTAAATTGTTAAATTTCCATATCACTCTACTTTTATATTTTTGAATTTTAATTCTACATTTCCATATTTCAAAATTTTTAAATATCACTCTCATTTCACTCTACCATATCTGTATTTTAAATCACCAAAGTTTCATTTTATTTCATTTTTAGATTACTAATTTCATATCCTCAATTTTTAAAATTATATAAAAAAGAAAATTTAAGTATTCGATCAATTGAATTTCAACGGTGTGGAAATTCTTAATTTTCTCACGTGCATCGCATATTTTTCAGATTCAGCGAAGATTAAACGCACCTCAACTTCGGGGATAGTATATTCTCCTGGAATCGAAGCGAAATTGTTCTGCGAAGTGGACGGTAGTCCCATAGGAGACGAATACGTCACGTGGCAGAAAGTTGGCTCAAACTCGGAACTCTCCGGCCGATATTCCACCTCTTTCATCAACAAAACTTCTTATCTGCACATCGAGAACCCTGATCAAGAAGATGTTGGAGAATATCAATGCAAAGTTAACAATGGAATCGGCAACGTCACCTCTGAACCTATTCTTTTCATCACAAACTGTACGTGCTTCTTTACATAAATATGTTTTAAATATGTATCTTTTTTTTTAAAATAATATTTTCATACAGTCAAACCACAAATGATGAATACACCATTGACGAGAAGAGCAGCAGCAAACAAAGGAGCAAACGTTCAATTGTTATGCAAAGCAAGAGGCTCGCCTTTACCTCGATTCTCTTGGACATTTAATGGAAAAACATTGCTTCCTAATGTCACAGAACATAAATACGGAATTACGCACACTGATGTAAGCTTTCAATATATTCTTCAATTATTCTTTACAAGATTTATATTCGTTTTCAATTAATTTCTTAAACAAACCTTTAAGAAAAATTACTTTATATCGTGCAAATATTTTAAATGGAAAAAATCTTAAAATTGAAAGATTTTTATATAAACAAAATTATGAGGAAATTCTGAAACTTATTTATTTATATAATCCCGAAAATTCATCTGTTTAATCTCAACAAACTTTTTTGCAACTCTTATTGCAGTTAAGCGAATTAATTTCCAATTCGACGTTGACCATTTTCCGTGTGGCATCGCACGATTACGGGAAATACGAGTGTCGTGCAACGAACAAAATGGGTCAGTCGACGGATATGATACATCTAGATGTGACGTCGCCGCCGGACAAACCTAGCGATCTTGAGGTGTTCAACGTCACCCACGATTCTGTCACACTAGTGTGGAAAAGAGGATTCGATGGTGGTTTGCCAACCTCGTATCAGATACGTTGGAGGCAGGCTCTCGATTACGAGCATCGATACCACTATCTGGATGTATCGGCAGGAGAATATAAAACCACGATAACAGGATTGTCCCTTGGGACGTACTATGTGTTCAGCGTGAAAGCTATCAATGAGAAAGGGGACAGTGGCTTTCTACCTGACTTGGTTAAAGTTCAAACGCTCCGTAAGTCTTTTTTTTTTTTTTACCTTTTAAACTATTTCAATGCTATTTGCCATAGTAGTTGCTTTGTTAGGTAAAAATCAATTTTAAATTTTGGACTAACCAGACTAAATTGTGAAACCGTTTGCTAGGATATTAAAAACGGTTTTTGTTGACTAACAATTAGATTAATATTTTATATTTATTATTTTTTATTTTTTTTATTTAGAAATAAGTTCTATCATTGGATACGTATGTATTTAGTTTTGTTAGTAGAGTAATAATGGTAAAGTTCAATGAGAAGATGTAGCTTGGTTCGAGGGAAATAGTAAGAATAGGGCGCAGCTATGTAATTTCATATTTAATATGTGTAGTCAGCTTTGAGTAATGAAATATTATCATTTAATTTAAATGTATATTTGCAATTGTTCTCTAGGAAAATAGAGAATAAATTTAATTGGTGAAGGAAATATAATGTTGTACTTTGCTTGCTTTATTAATCATCTTTCCAGGAAACCCACATTCAAAATATATATCCACGTTTAAATCTCATTATACTAATTATATTTCCTCTTCCAAATCAAATTTTCCATTAAAAACAATTGCTTATATGCCTTTAAATTATTATTCCCATAAAATAAACAAAAAACATAGCTTATATAACAAAAAATATCCACATTTTTGCATTAAATCAACATCATGTCTCGTTTGTCTGCTTCATCATCGCATTTGATCTTTTTTTTTTTTTTTTTGCTGAAACAAAGAAGAAAAAAAAGAATCGATACGCGAAATACCTAAAGCTTAATCGCATCGAATATACAATGCAACGAGTAAAGTAGCATTTATTCACATCGCATCTAATGAGAAATATCGATCATCATAATTACCAGTATTTAACCGATTGACATTCCGTGACGTAAATTGATTAATAGTCGTTATGCCTGTAACGATGAAGTCTCGAACGAAGAATTACCATTGCTGATGGACTTAGGCGTGCTAATTAAACACCGCGAACACGGCGGCAATAGTTTAATAATAGATCGATCCGAATCGCTAAAATTGTAACTAACCATTGTGGACTGTTATCGTTGCATGAATAACAATTCGGTGATGGGGCGTTGGCTTGGCTTACAGGGGAGGCACCACCTACCGACGTGACATCCAGCGAGATTAATTCTTCCTACATCATCGTCATTATCATCACTGTTTCCGCCTCTGTTTGCCTACTCATTGCTGCGCCCATAGTCTTTGCTACATTAAAATCGAAAAAGAAGGCCCAACGTTCCGGTAAATATAATCAATCAGCCCTATATCGTCTTTTTTCTGCTTTTATCCTGCAGGGCCGAATAACGCTGAGAACCTGCCGGACGTTCTCTTGGAAAAGGGGGATTTTACAATGAATTATATCTATACGTTTGCAGCAACCTCCCTCATCTTTTTTATCATTAATATCTTCATCATCGTGTTGTGGTACATTATGAGAAAGCGAAATAAATCTCGTAAGTTAATTTACGTACAATGAATTTTGATCCGGTTTGACGTCTGAAAAAAAAAATATAATATATAACATTATAATTTTATGTATGTGTATATATATTTTAATTTTAATCTGGTGATTGTGTCACAAGATATGATACATCAAATTTTACTTTTAAAAGTATTATGTTAATTTCAACATGCACACTATTATTAATTTTCACAAACTTTCTATCATGTTTTATTTCAACAAATATATAATATTGTTTGCAAAGTATTTTAAATGAAATTTGATACAAAAGTAAAAAATTTAAGTTTAAAAAAAAAATTAGTGACAGTCACCGGATTAATTAACATTTTAATTTTATTTTTAAAATGTTAATACAACAAACAAGAAACGTGAAATTTTTGAACATTTCATAATATGTGTTTTTATTTGCGCAGGAATAAACAAATCGCAAACAGCGGATATGTATGCGCCATCAACCGTGAATGGAGACACCATGACCGGCGAATTAAGTTCGGTATCGGATGAGAAGAGCGACGTTAACTTCGACACTAATGATTACGTGGTCAGTGCGATCAGTCAGTATGTTCTTAGTAACAAGTAATGCCGGAGGGTAGGTTTGAGTTCTATTAACACATTTCTGTTCCATTTTGCTTCCGTTTTGGGCCCCTTTCGCTTATGTTTTCGGTTCTTCTTAGATAGAAATAGTTTTTCAAATTTTTAAATCTTCTCCCTTCTTCGGCATTTTATTAAATTAGAATTCTTTTCTTTACTGTTTCTTTTTTTTTCTTTTTTTTCAGTTTTGATTACTATATTGTAATTTTTTCTTCGTTTCATAACGAAAAAACCCTTATTTAGAAGCTTTACTAAGTAGTATATTCTTCTTACTGCGAATTCTATCAATAATATTTCGATTTTTAAGCAAATTTTAACTTCGTTTCTTGCAGTACTCTTAAATATAGACAAGTTACGGGGTGGATGTTTAGAGGTAGTTTCCATGCACGTAAAACACACCAAGAATCTCTCGTAATGTATCAGAATGATGAAGTTAATGTCGACGCGAAATATATCGCTTTAATGCATGCAAAACTGGTAACGTACTTGCGTACAATTCATACTGATACGCTACGAAATTATAGAATTATTCGATTAATGATTCATTTTATTGCGTTTAGTCAATAATAAATTCATAGACAAATTCCAGGTTTTCCCCCATCCTACGTTAATTTAACATTATATTTTCTCTTTATGTAACATAATAGGACGAGGGACGAAAGACCGCAGCTAGCACGTATTTGATAGATCAAACAATGCAAGATTTTGGAAAAGGCAATATGGAAATGCAGGTACATCATCAAGGAACACTTGGTCGCCGTGGCAACCACATTCAACCACCAATAAGCATGGATTCACCGCCACAACGAACGACAGCCAGTGGAACACTTTCTGGTATATTACTCAAATTTCAGAAGATATTATATTTTAATATATAATAGTAATGACTTTCAAATTTATACATTTAAAGAGTTCTTTTAGGATCATGCAAAATGTTAATTCTTCGATTATATAAATATCTATAATTTAACATAACTTCCATTTATTCCAGTTTCGAAGTCGAGTTACATCGGAAACCCTAGTCCGGCACCGCCAAACGACGTAAACTTCTACAGTGTCGAGATCGACAATGGCCGTTACATGGGATATGAAACGAATCACAGTCCAGTGGTGGGTGATCCAGGTTCAGGTAGTTATTATCCATCCATGAGTCCCACTGGACATATGCTTTCGAGTCATGTGAGCAGCGGGACAGGCACGTTGACACGCAGCAGAACCTTACCACGTCCAGTCCCACCACCAGATGTGACTGTGATGACTGCTGGATCGAAATCACCGATACCACCGTCGGTACCTCCACCACCTACTACGTTTGCTCGGTCGGTATCCAGCAACGCGCACACTCACGGTCATCCATTGTCGACTTTCACTCCCACGCCAGCCTATTCCGATATTGATGGTCATCTTGTCTGAGGATCGCCAATATTCGGCCCTAGTTCGGTGCGTGGAAAATATCGTGCCGTACCGAGGGACGAGACTATCATCGTGACAGAAAGAACCACCCGGCTCTAATATACATCTTGATCTGTGGCTGTCGAATCATGGAATTTTTTTACGAATCTTCGGCCTTCGTTCGTCGTTTTCGACATCTCACTGAGCTATATGTCAGTTTGATATCGTTCGAGAACGTGAAACAGAATTTTTTTGATGAAATTGTGCGATCATAAAGAGTTTTGTGTGGGTGCTTCGATGACTTTCTCATACACATTATCCTCCTTGAACATAAAAGAAAGTAACGGAAGTATGTAAATAGAAACAAAGGAAAAGAGGAACCGATGTTGCGGTTTCTATACGTAATTTTTAAGTAGCATGCGGTAACACCGTTTGCGATATGCAATATGCATTCCTTATATGCTGATTTTATTGGTTTTTCCGCGGACATAATTATCAAATACGTACCTCGACTTGGATCTTATGATAGATCATATAATTACGTTTTTCGCATATCACATTTTAAGAAAAACGATTGATACTTGTGAACAACCCATTGGAATCAACTCTGAAGATATTTTCGTGATATCACAGTTAGCATGCTATCAGTGATTTATTCAATTTGTTTTTACTATTTCTTTCTGTGGTTTTTGATTGCGCTTATTTACGCACTTTTACTTAATTGTGACGACTTCATAGTGATGTAAAGACTTACATGATCCATCGTGTGAATTAAATGGAAATCGACGAATTTGTGGATGGAAGAAACTCATCTGAGAATGTTCATTCTAGTGAGCACAAAGATATGATCAGGTTAAGTTGCATTTTGCTGAGTTAATATCATTAAATGATAAACTCATGCGATCCAACTGATAAATTAGATTGTAAATTAGAAAAAAAGATATAATAATGAAACGAAATATCAGGGAAATTCGCGAGCCGTAACAATATATAACAATTTAAAAATTTTTTTTAGAAATATGTTATACTTATAATATATTCGATCGATGGCGCTTTTGAAAGTCGAATTTTAAATCTCGATTTTAAATCGATAATATTATCGAAATTCTATCGATGCTACTACTCTCGATATCATTATGTAATAATGCCAAATGATTTTTTCACTTTTTTTTTTCTTTCCTCTTTTTTTATGAATGACCGTCCGTTTTGAAGTTAGTTAATAAAATATTAATAAAATATTGGCGAACATATTCATGTTTGAAATTTTAAAGAGGAAACGAGACAATCGTTTTACATAGGGAAAGAATTGACAACTGATTTGTAATCAGTATATATTACTGATTTTTTTCTTTTCTTTCCCTTTTGCTCATTACAAAACGCGTTCTCTGTGTTAGATTGAACAATTTTTTCAAGCAAAAAAGTGATATGTGAGATAAACAGAAGCTATTTGTGAAAAATGATCTATCGGTGACAGTCAATGTGATCAAAACGTTTATGAAAAATGTTTGATAGGTATTAAAATAGTAGAAGATATTTAGATAAGAAAATTCTAAAACAATGGACGCGATATAAAAGTGATTTTACTTTCTTACTTTGATAGATCAATATTTTGTTCCATATATTAGAGACATGATTCCCGCGCTTTTTGAGGTTAAGAGGGTAATCAAGCAAATTTTCTATAAAATTCAATTTTACAAAAGCAGATTCGATTCAAAATTTATAAAAAACATGTTTTCTTCGTACACTATTAAAAAATTATATGTATATAGATATGAACATGTTTGCATATCATAATTTTTTTAATTGTTTATTTTTTATTTGTTTTGTGACTCGTAATTTCGTAATTTTCTATGAATATTATTAAATGATCGTTTTATTTTTTAAAACGTTGAATTTTAATATATACGTATAAAATATTACGTATAAAATTTACGGAATTTCCACTGCCGAATCCTAAAGTCAATACTAATACGAATAGTTTAATTAATTAATTGTCGTGAAACGCATTTGTATGAACGCTTTGTTCATGTCATTATTGTTACGGGAATTGGCGCGAAATAAAATAGCAAATATAAAGCGTTAATTCTATTTTATGCGTTCGATAAAAAAATGTTTTTGCTATTAAAATGATTGATATTTCGTTAAATAAGATTTAGTTATCAAACTCAATATATTACAATTATGCACGATAAATATGAACGAATAATAAGAATATTTATAAAGTAAACAGTTTTCACGTGATATCCAATGAGTGCTGATTTTGTTTTCTATCTTTTATGTATAGTTTTATTACTTCGATTAACAAAATCGGCACAATCAGGGAATAGAAAATAAATGATTATTAACAATTTATTATTACGCGGTACGATACATACGACGTTTATAATTAAATTACAAGAAATATGCCAAATATTTACAAATATTGTTAATTGTCGTTTAAGAATGATATTTTGTAAAAATAGCTAGTAAGTAATTTTTTTGTTTTAACTATGATATTACAATATAACTTCACTGCCTAATTTTTATTTTTGTACCGCGAATACGAATTTTTTTATACTAATTGATATAAGACTTAGCATCACGTGAAAACAGTTAACTTATTAACAAAAAAAAAAGACAGTCGCTTAATATTATTTTTTCAAAATGGCAATAGCTTCAAGCCACCTATATATATATATTCAAGTAAAAAGTATAATATCGCAACGAAATGATACGATATTTATTAAAAAGAATCACAACAATATAAAAAAAAAATGTAATCAACATAATCAGTGAAATCTATTATATATGCAACAGAAATTAAAAAAAAAAAAAGAAGTAGGAAAGACAAAAACAAAAAGAAAAGAAATAAAAGTGAGTGTCTTGGAGTAGTGATATCTTCAAAAAAGACAATAGTACATAAGTTTAATTATACGAATATGAGTTTAGTTAAGAGTAAACTATTTCCCTGGCACAGCCAAGTTAGAAGTTGCATTTTTGCATAAAAGGACTTTATGCAAAACGATAAGACAGAAAACGTAGTTCGACTAAATGTTTATACATATATATTTTTGCATTTATTTCCATTAAAAATTGATTATCCTTGTAAATAGTGCGATATGTCTCAGCGTTTCACACACTCCAGAAAAAAACAAGTAATTAAAGAAAATGGATCATATGAGGGTCTCACTTTACCTAAGCTATAATGAAATATTGTATAGGATTATTACGCGCTAGGCCACATATTATATCTGGAAGAAAACAAAAAAAGAATTATTCCAGTTATCGGACGAGACAGCGTCTTTCCGTTTATCGAAAGCCTAAGTAGTCCACATATATTTTTGAAAAGAAAGAAAAAAAAAGAAATACAAAAAGACACCGTATATGTTTGGCCTATTGTAAGAAAGAGTCTCGCGAACACACGATGACGCGTGAAGCGCCACGAGCGACGAAAGCTCGTATTAAAAATTGGTCGACGAGGTGTGAGTTTCGTTCAACTTCCATGAAAGAAAAATCATGATCGATACGCGCCCATTTCTTTCAACAAATTTGTATATCGAAATAACGAGAACAGAAAAGGAATAAATTAAAAAGAACGAATCTATGTTTGCAATGTTCAATATAATCAACAAAAGATGACGTTGAGAAATCTACGCACGACCCTGGTAACTATCATGCTTCTAATTTGGCTCGCGTATCGTACGAATGTAAGTTAAGGAATACGTAATAAGTAAGATTGCTCCAAAAATACACAGAAATGCAGCATCATTCGCATATCCACATTCAACACATACACTTCACATCTATGCGAGAAATCACTTTGGATTAAATCCACGTAAATGTAATACGAGAATCACTGCGTAGATATGTATATTCTGAGCAATCATACTTATCGATAGAGTCTCGAAAGGATCGAGCGTGAACGATAGTATCGATAATCGATTGCATCCTACACTATTTTCATTCTATTGCAATCATTGATCGAGCTATCGGTTCGTGCGAGAATCGATCGGGTCTGCTATGTTTGTAAAGTATTCTTGAATAAACACGTAACATAAAAAGAAACGAAAGAATGAACTTGCACGCGCGGTAAAAGGAAAGACAAGGAAATCTTAAGAATGTCGTTCACATTGTATACTTTTTCGCGCCGTTGTCATGTGTGTTTTATGCTTGAGAACTGTTTGAAAGTTTTACGAATATAACGTTTTCGTAGCATGCGCTATTGTTATTTCATTAATCAAGAAGGACACTGATTTGTTACGGTAGATTCTATAAAGCTTAAAAAAAAAAAAGAAACGTGTATTGTTAACCGCTGCTGTTGTGTATGGAGCCGCATCGTTCGGCTTAGACTGATGATAAAATTCACGTATGCTCAATTAGAGATCATGTTTGCGCATAATTAAGAATTCTATTTACATATACATGTTTTATATTTGTAATTAATGAAAATCATCTATACTTAATATTACCTGATATTATTAGATTATGTAATCTCCAAAGTATTTGCTCATCAAAGTGCTAGGCAAGTTAGACGGACCGATATTCGTCCAAAATGGTACCTTGGAGATGGACATACCATCTAACAGTACGATATTTGATATTTTACACAATAATTAATAATTTCGTTGATTATTCTAAGACATAGTCAATCCTAATTATACAATCATTAAGATACGAGAATATATATATATATATATATAAATTAACCGTTTTACATGTATATAATGTACATATACAAAACTTAGATAGACAAGAACAAAAAAGGAAAAAGAAATGAAATGCATAACGAATTAATATCAAATTTAAAGAAACGATCGAGAGCTTTCGTAACTAGGTAAATATTCATATTAACTTTTGATGGTTTTTCTTGGTATTCGTTTTTTCTATTTTTTCCTCTTTTAGAAAACAACAGAGAAAAAAACGAATATAAAAGAAAGAAGAATAATTCTCTCGCCGACGATACTATTATGATTGTACGTGTCGTTCTATGTTTTGTATCTGAAGGCGCTGCACAAAGAACGACATAAAGTTGCGACAAAACTATGAATATACAATAAATCGCCGAAAGTGACGTGACGAATTTTACCGTGACGAACTTATCCGTTCCAAATTACCATTTCCGTACAAGAGGCGAAGACTGGTTATAAATACATGAGCCGTTGTTTGTCATTTTTTGATGCTTCGAACGACTCGATTTTGTATTCGATTTCGATTATTCGTTAGAACAAAATACATTTTCAATTAAGATACTCTTCGATCTCTTCGATAATCGATTGTTGCGTTTCATTACAAATCGACAGGCAAAAAATCTCGCGCTCAAAATAAAAAATGAGCGATCGCTTTGGGAAATATATTATTTTGCATTATAATTATTCGATAGCTTTTTAAACTAAACGAAATTAGCATATTTATTAAATATTCTATAGAAATTATTTTGAATTTTGCGCTTTTACAAATAAAATAATAATGCAAAAACATAAAATTGGAAAAAACATAATTGGGCATTCACATAAGAAAAATAAATAAATTTATTGTCTCAAAGCAGATTTCTTGCGCGTCAAATGAAGAAAAAGACAAATTTATCGCGATATATCGAGCGATACTGATAAACGATAAATCGTTAAGCGTATCATCAGATATATATTGCTTCCGTTTGTGTGCCAATAAAGAAAAATCGACATTCTTGATGTATAAATATATGAAACTTAAATGAGAACGATATTATTGTTACGCGGGCCGCTGTTACGGCTAATTTTTTCTGATCAGAATTTACGATGCAATGTAATTCTTTGGAGCAATCATCGCTGTTTATAAGTACAACCGATAAAAATTACTGAAGAGGGAAAAAAGAAGCTCTCCGATAAAAGAAAAAAATAAAAAAAAAAAAAAAAGAAAAAGAAAAAAAGAAAAAAATGAATAAGAGAGACAGACGGGAAGAAAAAAAATCGTGTAATATAAACTAAGCTACCGAGCAATTGGTATGCATTAATTACTTGTATATATACATAGTATTTTTACATTCTAATTCTAAATTACATTTCCAATTCTAAATGGTAATAACATTACTCTGTGAGCTTCGCTTGTCATTTGTGTAAATCGTCGATGATATTTCTTTTATATTTGTTCGATTTAAAAAATAGAAAAGCTAACGCGAATGTTATGAACGTTACGCGGCAAACGTTATACCTTTTCTTGTGCTTATTTTATTGCACCCTCTTGCACAAGATTCAATACACGCCTCGTGCCTTCATCGCACTTAAATTAATTGATTAGAATGTATAAGGTTATGGTCGTACGTGTAATGTTCCTAGTCGTGATTATTCGTGGGAAAAATTATTTGCTATTTTATGGCAGATATTTGTATTTTTATCATAATTGCATTAACTTGTACAGGCCACATCCATATCTATAATTGATCAAGATATAAAGTGACATTTCGTTTGATACGAAACATAAAAAATTAATATTCCGCGAATATTTTCGTAAATGTGACATCCCACGTGGCCATAAACCAATTAGGATGACAAGAAGAATATTTCATTGGGCACGTCGTGTTACGATGTATTCGATGTTTGTACGTGTAATTTGACTTCTATTTCACTTATGCTCATAGCGGATGTGATCGTATCTTCTCGAATACACTGTTATACGACGTGCAAAAGCGAAGAATAACATTCACTGAGATGTACTCGTGCACATCTTTAGCCATTAACAAGTTAAAACATCGCCCCATATGGCTTAAATGTTAGGTTTTTTCTACAAGAAATCTTCGCCAAAATTCGTCGTATCGAAATTCATGTTTTCTATTTTGTTTTTTACACATAGAGACAGAGCGAAGCTCAACATACTAGTCCTTACTTTAAAACCAAAGTAAAGAGAAAACAACATTGTGTAGCTTTTAAGAATCTCCATTACGTATTCACACCTGTGTGTCTATACAAAAGGCATAATTATAATTAAATAATTCAATCATCGTAATTAGGTAAATGACTAACCGATAAGCGAATAGATAAAGAAGAGAATACAATGGATAAGCCACTCGTTAAATGTATCGTTTTATTTTAATTCATTTTTTTACTACACAATTAACATTTTATCTAGCAACTTTCGTCGGCTAGGAATGTAAATTCTGTATCTGTATATTGTTTTCCTATTTCAACTATTAAAAGTGATCGTCAACTTAAACATTGTGTCGTTTTTTTTTTTTTTATTTTATTATAAAATATGTTCAGTTTATTATGTGTTATAATATAATTTTATATTCAATAAGAAAGTATATCTCTCTTTTTCTTTATGAATTTGTTTATGTAAATATTAAAAATAGCAATTGATACCAATTAATATAATCACTATTGTTAATCATTATCGTACCTAACAATATATAGGATAATATTAGCATTATATTAGGATAATACTAGGATTTTGATTTTATATTTCATATTCTTAAATATTGATCGCGCATAAAAGTATTTCGTATACTTTTTACGATTTAGAGCATTGCAGAAATTATAATATCAATGATAAAAATGGATAAAATCAGCATTTAAAAAATAATTTCTCTGATACATCTTTTTATAAATATTCTTCTGCTATGAATAATAGACTTATGTACGAGTGGAATTATATTTCTTATTATTAAAATTAAAATTAAAATTTGCGATTATTACAATATAATGAAAATAATATCAATTTGCGAGATCTTTTATAGAAATAGATTTAAATATTCTAAATAAAATCTGTTAAATAATTTTTAAAATAATGATGTTAATTGAATATCGGAACCTAGAACCCATAAAATATATAGCAAGTAGACAAAGAGAGTAAATAGTGGAAGAAGGATAGAGATAGTGTAAAAATTAGGAAATCAGCGCCATCTCTAGAGTGCCGCAAATGAAACATGTAAATAAAGAGAACAAATAAATAAAAGAAAGATAGAGATAGAATAAACAAATGATCATCAGCACCATCTCTTGAGTATTAAAGAAATTTCTCTAAGAGCAAAATAAAGTAGCACAAGAATTGAATAATAGCGTCATCTCTTGAGTGCTTTTAGAAATATATTAAAAATATATTTATTTTTCCTTTTTTAAAAACTCAAAAGATGGCGTTGGTAATTAATTCTTATCCTCTTCTTTTACCATTTGTTTTTTGGAGCAATTTAAAACCATTTTTTAAAAAACTCCAGAGATGACGCTGGCAGTTAATTTCTATTGTCTTTCTATTCTTCTTTTATTATTTACTTTCCTTTTCTATAAATGTTTCATTTGCGACACTCTAGAGATGGCGCTGATTTCCTAATTTTTATATTATCTCTATCCTTTTTTCATTATTTACTTGCCTTATTTATATTTGCTATGCAATTTACACATTTTAAATTCCTATTTGCTTCTTTTATCTATAGTTATTTTTAGCGCGTGATTACAAGATTGAATAACTAATAAAACTTTCATTATTTATGGATAAGATGATGATCTTATAATATATAATATACAAAGCGAAATAATACAATATGGTGACACTGATAAGATTAAAACAGATGAAAGATAAATTTATCAACAAAAAAAGCAGAAAGAAATTTTCTATTTCGAAGATTTTAGTTTATCAAAGAATAATACTATCGAAAATCGTTTGTTAAAATTTTTTGCTATTTATTATATGTTACAAAAATTTCTAAAAGATATAATTAACTATCCAAATATTAGCTGTCGAATATGAAAGACTATGTAATTTTAGTGAAAAATTATAAACAAATATATATTAATACAAAAATTATTTTTGGTTCAGGATTTACAATATATCTACAAAACATTTAGTTCTTGATGCTACATGCATTTCATTGCATTTTATTATTTAATTCTTAAATTTGTAATTTCATAAATGATTTTTAAATATTGAGAAATTATACTTAAAATATATATACATACATACATATATATATATATATATATATATATATATAAATTTTAGGAAATGTTAAATTCAAAAATTTGAAAAATTAATTTTATTTTTGTTTTTATAATATAGTTTGTAACATGTTACAAAAAATAATTAGTAATTAAAAAAATATAATGTGGAATTATTATAGCTATCCATTTTATAATATATAATTTAAACATAATTATGTATGTATAATAGAGTACTTCATGTATAAGATATTCTGCAACAGAATATATGTTCTGTTCTTATTTATAATTTTATATTGAAATTTAATTATAACTATTAATAATCATTATATATATAGTAACTATTATAATCTTATTTTCTAAGAAGAATTCTTATTTATATTTGATGATCAATATGTTTTTTTAACAGGAATAAATTTCATTCGAATTGGATTTTCTAATCGTAATAAGATACCCAAAGAAATAGTTATATCCTTAAGATAGTCAATAGGTTCAAAATAGTAATTATACAAGAGAAGAGCTAGATATGTTTTTAATTCAAGTATAGCAAATCGTTGTCCTATAAAATAAAAATATTATATATATATATATATATAATTTAAAATTAAAATTAGTAAATTAGAATTTAGGAATTATTATTTATATTTAGGAATTTAATTTTCAATATTTTAATTTTCTTTCAATAAAATTGAAAATAAATTCAATTTTATATATATTCTTTAATTTATTAACTTGTTAAAAGATTTATATTTTTAAACTCAAAAAATTTCTTTCATTATAGAATATAATATCTCTGCAAATATTTATTTGAAATTCTTACCAATGCAATTTCTTGGTCCAGCACTAAAAGGTATATAAGCAAAAGGATGTCGTCCTTTGGAATTCTCAGGCAAAAATCTATCCGGATCAAATTTATCCGGATTCGGCCAAAACTTTGGATCTCTATGAGTGTTAAATATCTGTATATTAATTATATTATTCGCAGGAATTTCATAATTACCTAAAAATATGATGTATTTATTTATTATTTAGCAATTACTAACAATAATTAAGCAAATAATATTAAAAATAAAAAAATTAAATATATGTAATTATTTTACAATATATATATATATATATATATTTTTGTATTTACTTAATTTTACATCCCCTTCCAGTTTACGTGATATTAGAGGCACGCTTGGATAAAGACGAAGAGTTTCTTTAATACATCTCTCAAGATATGGAAGATTTTGAAGAGTAGACATATTTAATTTTCCTCCATTTTCGTCTATTACAGCTTTTACTTCAGTCCTAATTCGATTCTGTAATAAATAATTGTAAATCATGAAACTTAAATTGCTATTAAGTTTTTTTATAAAAAATTATGGATAACATGTTCATTGAAATCTTTTCTGCTTAATTTAACAAATATTTTTTTTTTAAATAAAAAATTTAATAAAATAACAAACAAATATAGAATGTTGTTAATTTTTATTTACATATTCATCAATTTAATAATAAAAAATGAAAAAGTAATGAAAAATACATTATTTATTTAATCTAGTATTTTTTTCATAAAAGTTAAATTTATAATAAAAAATTAAAAATCACCTGAATATCTTTATGTTCAGCAAGAAGCATTACAGAAAAGCAAAAAGCTATAGCTGTAGTATCATGTCCCTGTTTAAAATAAAATATTTCTGTTATCATTCAAAAAATTATTTGTGTTCTTATATAGAAAATAAAAATATATTATACATACTCTAAACATAAATGTATCGACTTCTTCTCTAATTCCTTCATCATCTATTTTATCATTTCGATGGGCTTCTATTAATAGATCAAGCATAGCGAGTCTTTTTCTACGAACTGCAAATAAATAAAAATGCTAATATATGTTAAATAAATATATCGAATATTTATTTATTATTTTTATTTTATATTATTTACTTCCTAAGTCATTTTCATTGTCATTTTCATTTGTATTCTCGTTAAAATCAGTTAAATATCGACCGTTCGTCTGATCGTGATATTTTTTTCGTTCTTGGATTATCTGTAAATATATTATTAAAATTGTTAATTAATTAAAATTCAAAGACATATTTAATATAAAGATATATAATATAAAGATAAAATTTAATTGTTTTATATTTCAACAAAATATAAATTCTTTATTATAAAAAGTAACAATATAATGATTAAATAAGTATGATTAGATAATATTCATAATAAAAATTACATATTTACTTTTCGTGTGAAATTATGTAATATTTTAAGTAATTTAGATTGTTTCCATCCTTGAGGAGAAAGATTAAAAAAGAAATCATAATAAAACCATGGTCTTGTTATTCTATAAAAATCATAATAAAGATTTAAATAATATATATTGTATATAAAATAATATAATATGAAAAATTGTTCACCTATATACGAAAATACATCCCATATCGTATACAGCTTTATGATATTTATACTGAAATGTTCCTTTATCCTTTAATGAAGTTCCCATTGCAGTTTCTAAAGAAATGAAAAATTATAAGTAAAAGCTAATTTTTTTTATTTATTTTTTTTATTTCTTCGATATTTTTTTTATTTATTTTTTTATTTCTTCGATAGATTTTTATCGTCAGGATAAATGTATTATATATAATAATTATATTAATTTAATTTTCTGTAATTTTTTAAATGCATTAGAAAAAAAAATTTTAATTTCAATTACATTCAACGAAATCTTTCAATATTATCTAATCATTTAAATAAGACATAATTTTGTAATTTACCACATAAAACATTCAATGTATGTTCGCTAATGAACTGTAATAAATTTGGTATGATAATTCCATTTTTACTCCTCAATACTTTAATCAAGCGTTCACCATCCTCTATAAATATATCAACAAATTGTCGAAGTATATTGAAGTGAAAAGCAGGCGTCAATATCTTTCTGCGAACGTGCCATTTATGACCTCAAATCAATTAAATAATAAAAAAATCAATAAATTACTATTTACTTATTTTTCTCTTTGAAATGCAATAAATAAATTATCAAAGCTTGAAGTAAATTTAACAAAAATAACATTCTATTATAAAATAAAATATAATAAATAAAAAAATAAAAATTAAATATAATACCTGAACTGGTAAGAAGTCCAGTATTGAACCAAGATTCTAGGTATTTATATGCAAAACCTTTTTTAATAAATTTAGTATTTCCAAGAATTGTCTACATGACAAGAAAAAAATAATAATTCTTTATTCTTAAAATGTAATTTTCGCAAAAAATTAAACAGTTCAATTTTTTTTAAATTATCAATATTCATATAATTTCGATTTGAAATTAATTATATACCTCAATATCATCTGGATGACAAATATGAATGTGTGTTTCAAAGAAAGTCCAAATTCTAAAAATTGGATAATAATCATTGCCCATTTTTATTAGAGACGTCCAAATCTCACCTATAAAATGAACATTACAATAATTAATAATGTTGATTCGATTTATCATTTATCAAATAAAAAATCAAGTAGAATTATTAAAATTAAAATTAAATAAAATTTAAAAAAAGATAAAGTATTTTTTTTCTTACTTGGAGAACTTAGAATTTGAGGAATGTTTCCAATAATCGGAAATGATCGAGGTCCTGGTATCAACTTTATCATTCCAGATTTTCCATAATACGATAAAAAATAATATAAAATTAATGTCAAGACAAATATAAAGAACAGTATAATGGTAATCATTTTCGTAAAATGTCAGTTAGATGATGTCGTGACAATTTCTATTTTTTATACACTTCATAAATCTTAATAATATATGCACTTCTTTAAACGATTCACTTATGTATTTTAAATTATCATTATTTGTAAATTAGATATTTCATAGATAATATTTCGTCTTAGATAAATTAGATATTTTTCACTGATATTTATTTAAGATATATGATTATTCTCAATTTAGATTTAAATATGTATAAAATATTTTTTACGTGAAAGAATAAAAATAAAATTGCACATAAATTTTTGACAAATTCATTTACTTTATACGAAAAGATTCTCTCGTTCATTATTTATATTTCAAAATGTATTATCAATGCATTTAATTGTACTATCAAAAACATTATATATATATATATATATATATATATATATATATATATAGTTTTTTCTTATAAAACAAAAAAATGTATTTTTATCTAAATTTTATTTAATGATGTATTTTTCGAATACTTTATCTTTATAAAAAATAATATGGAGGATTTATCTCTTTTAATGGTTTAAAAGTCACTGTTTTTAATGAATATTGATAAATAATAAACCAATAAAATATTTTTTTATTTTTAAAAATAATCAATTATGATTTCTAAGAAAAATTACGTAAAATTTTAATAATTTTAAATATTATTAAATACAATAGAATTTTTATACAATAGAATAATAGAATTAATAAAATTTTTAAATAAATTTTTTTAAACATAAAAATATAAAAATTTGTTTTATTTTTTATATATTTTTTAAACATCATATTGGTTTTTGAATATTTAAATATGTGTGTGTTTTAAATATTGTTTTTTTGTATATCATGTGCATTCTATAGATTTTTGCGTATTCACATTTTATATAAATATCCGCAATCTAGTTATCAAATTAAATTATTTAATCACGTTTATTATTTTTATCTCTTCAAATTTCTTCTTTATAAAATATGCAAAATAATTTACAAATATTTTTAAAAATTTTAATTTTTTAAATAAAACTTAAAAAGAATATTTAATTAATAATTTTCAAAATTCATAATTATATTAATAAAAATAATATATATATTATATTGTATGTATATATATGTATATATATATATATACATATATATATACAAATTCGTATTAAAATCATTTTTTCTCAATGAATCAAGATGATATTGATCAATCATTTATTTTTTCTTTTTAATGCATTCATCGTGGATTGATATAGCATTGAATATTTCAAAGAAACAAAATGCAATTATTCTCATTATATTGAATCCACTTATGAAAATCTCTTATATTACATTTTTAATTATGTAATTATGTAAATATTTACATTTGATATAATTGATAAATTTTAATAAATACAATACAAATGGATGCAATTTAAAATACGATATTATAAATTATGATAAAAAATTCACAAAAATTATGAGAAAAAGAATATAGATAAACAAAAAAATATATTACATAAATAAAATTAATAATTAATAAATCATAAAAATTTATTTTTTAACGAAATTACTACTATGTAATTTATTTTTCAATTTTATAATAAAAGAGATTATTTATTTTTTATCTTTTATGTTTTTTTATATTTTATAAAGAAAATGAACGAATGAAAAGTAATAAAAGATTGATAATAATTATCAAATGTTTTCAAATATTAACAGAAAAAAATTAATAAATTAATCTTTATTTTTTTTAATTTTTTATTAATAATGTTTTTCTAAAACTTTTCATCAATAACTTTTTATTTTTATTATGACATAGATTATTATATGACTTATGAAATATTTATGAAAATTTAAATTTAAAAACTTTTTTCGTTAATGAACATTATTGAAATTGAAAAAAACAATATATATTTTAAATAACTATTAAATAAAATAAGATTCTTTTTGCAATATTTAGCATCTAAAATTTCAGATATTTACATTTCGAAAAAATTAATAACTATTTAAATATCATATAAAAATATAATATCATATTGTTTATATTTATTTTGTTTTATCTTTGCACATAAATCTTAACACATCACTTAATCTTAACAATCGTTATTATAATTTTAATCAAATTACATATTATTTTTCATTATTTTGTTATTATATAAGAATATACATGTAGCGTTTTCTACTATTTACGAAAAATCTTGAAAACTATTCTTGTGGATATAGAAATCTTAAACTAAAGGAATATCTATATACATTTTTATTCTTCGTTTCTTCTGACAAACATTTTGCTTTAAGTTGGCAATGAATAATGTTTCCTAAATTTCGTAAGCTTAAAGTCTAAATGAATGAAAGAAGAGTATAAGGTACTGTAATAATATAGAATACAAAAAAAATTAATTTAAACTTGAAGATAAAATATTTACTATTTATATTTCGAATTTATATGAAAGTTATATATGAAGCAGATAATTGATATATAATTTATTCATTTTTAAAAAATTCATTTTTTAAATTATTATTCAATACTATTTTATACAATTCAATACATTCTATACAAATTCAATACTATTCTATACAAATATTTAAAATAATATATTAATATTATTATCAATACAATATTAAATTTCATAATGAAAGCGAAGAAATTACTTATTAAAATATTTGATTTTTTGATAAATTTAATTTTTTTGTAAAATTGTCAAAATAATATTATTTATAAATTATCATGAAAAATCCTTTGTAATAATAATTTTACAATCAAAATATTTTTAAAAATTCTTTAAATATAAATTATAAGAAAATTGTCTTTGAATTGCGCGCTTGGTTATATAGTTAAGGGTTATGGCAGAATTCATTGACTTGTTTTCTATTCAGTATATTGTGACTTATGAATTTTAATAATGAAATAATTATCTCAATTTATTTCTTGATTATATCTATAAATTTTAGGATGCTGTAAAAAGAAATGATTGTTTTAAAATCTGCAGTAATATTAGTAGCATTTACAATTAGTACTTTAAGCTAGGAGTTGGCGTGCGTGGCCAATTTTGCCAACTATTTCCGGAATAATAAGTTTCCTTGAGGTGACGTTTGCTATTATTGTCTGTAAGGTGTGTTAACATCATTATAAACGTCGTCATATTTCTAAAATTTTAAATACTATTTTTTTCATGCGAAATATCATATTATCGAAATAAATAAAACAATACATAGCATCAATTTTACCAAGTAAAAAAGTATTAGTTTAAGTATTTTGAATTAGAGCTTTTTTAAACAAAATGGGCCTAACAATTAGTAGCCTACTTACTCGGCTTTTTGGTAAAAAGCAAATGAGAATATTAATGGTGGGTCTGGATGCTGCTGGAAAAACTACTATATTATATAAACTAAAACTTGGTGAAATTGTCACAACAATACCTACTATTGGTTTCAATGTTGAAACTGTTGAATACAGGAATATATGTTTTACGGTATGGGATGTTGGTGGTCAAGATAAAATCAGACCACTTTGGAGACACTATTTCCAAAATACACAAGGTCTCATCTATGTTGTTGATAGTAATGATCGGGAACGTATTGGAGAAGCAGAACGTGAATTAGCAAACATGTTAAAAGAAGATGAACTAAGGGATGCAGTTCTTTTAGTTTTTGCTAATAAACAAGACTTACCAAATGCTATGTCTGCAGCAGAACTTACAGATAAATTAGGATTGAATTCTTTACGTGGACGTCATTGGTATATTCAAAGTACTTGTGCTACTCAAGGACATGGACTCTATGAAGGACTTGATTGGTTGAGTAATGAATTAGCTAAAAAGTGATAAAATACTATATCCATAATCTTCATGAACAATTTATTCATTGAGCATGGACGTAGAAGACATGTTGCAATTTCCATTTTGTCAGATTACGCACTATGTGTACGATTTAATACCACTGTGATTGTAATTTTTAAGAGGAAAACTACTTGAAATAATAGAATATAACTTGACTGTCTCAGAGATTAAAAATTGACTGAGTCAGTATTGAATGCTAAAGCAAGTTTTATTTTCAAAATGAAATTTTATTTTAAAAGAAAAGCTGTAAAATAGATGAGTGCATAAATTTATCAGTTATATATTATTTGTTTGCTAATCAATAGAATATTGTGAGTTTATTTAAAAAGTGTATCCTGAATTTATAATAAATATAAAATATTTCTACATTAATTTTAATATACATATTTTATTTTGAAAAGAATATATATCATTTGTTTAATAAATTATCATTCTTCACTATAAAAAAAAAAAAAAAAACTTTTTATACTTTGCTATGCACTTTGCTCTGCGTCTATGTAGCAAATTAAAAATGAAATATTATATATACATGTATATATATAATATTTTATGTATATATAGTTTCTACTATTTTGTTTTTTGAATAAATAATAGTATAGAATGAATAATATTAATAAGAGTAAAGTATAAGAATAAACAATTAAAATATATACCTTTCTTCCTTATTAATAATTTTTTCTTATAAAGATATATAATTTTTATTGTAAAATATCATTATAAATTAAAAAATTATTAGAAATAAAAATATAAATTATAACTTTACAATTGTATTTTATCATTATCATTTTCTTTTATAACATAAAAATAAAAATTTATTTTTACAATATAGGGAAATATAATAGTCAAGTATATTTTGCAGTCTTCTTATTTAACTCAATGTAGTAACTTTATTACAGTACAAAACAGTACATTATCATACATGCACTGTATAATGTATAACGTATCAAATAATTTGTTAATATGCAATATTATTTTTATGCATCATAAAATTTTATTCCATTTCTACTCATAAAAGATAATGAATAAATTACAGAATATATTTCCTACTTATGATATAATATATACAAAGTAGTTTTAACATACGACAGAATAAAGGGCATCAATTAAAAGATTTTAATATATGAATATCTTATTTAGATATTTTTGTGTCACAAATGTTAAATTGTTTAAATTCATTTACATAAAATTTGTTATTATACACAGAATTATTGACTTTATTTGCTATATGCATTTTCATAAAATTATTAGCGCATACAACCATTTGATAATAAATTTTCTTTAGTTTAGGCAGCAATCACACAGGTCATTGAACAAATACCAAGTACATCATGGTCATTAATTTGTTCAAATTAATTTTTTAATACTAAAAGCTGACAATTAGAATATTTATATTTTACCAATAACTTCAAATTGATTATAACTATTTTACATTGATGCCATTCATAAAAATAATTTGTTTAGCAGTTCCTTTATTTATAGCTTACAGAACCTTGGCAAAATTTTTAAGATAATTAAAGGAACATAACTATATGCTTTTATAAACCTAAGAATATTTTTGAGACAGAGCATTATTTTTGCCCAATGCAGGAAAATGACTTTCTAATGTATGACTAGTCATATGTGTTCGAAAATCACCAGTCTTTAAAACTTGACCACAAGTTGCACAAATTTCTAAACCTTTAATTTTATTACCACTTTCTTTTTTGTGAACTTTAAATAGTTCTTGTTGCTTTTCAATATCTGGCAAGAGAGCTAAAAGCTCTGGAAATACATTTTCAAAACCATTGAAACCCATAACTTCGCGACAATGTGTATAGTAATCTTGAGCATTGTATGTTCCTTGTCGAAATAATCCACTTATATATCGAAATTCTTCAATTTGATCATCATGTTGCATTAGGATTTCATTAACTTTGGCTACAAGACATTTATTCCGTTTTTGAAATTCTGGAGGAAGTATATAATTATATGCACTATTGTGCTTACTATTATTTGGCAAAATAGAATAACTTTCTCCAGAACTATTTGTAAAAGTCAATCCATTACTATTATGTAATTTATCCATGCTGTTATACTTTATACAAAAACCAGGAGGTGGAGGAGTTGTTGTTCCAAATCCTGGTGGTGGATTTGTGAAACCTGGTGGTTTAGAACTGCTGCTACTTAAAGCTGGAAATTCTTCTAAATGACGAAAATTTCTATTGCTAGAATTTAAGCTATCTATTTTTAATTCAGTGCGTTTTCTCTGTACTCCGTTTGAAGTATTATTATCAATATTTGTATTTACAACCGTTTCATTATCTATATTTTTATGCTTTTTCTTTTCTTTCTTATTAATTTGTTCCATTTCTTTTGAAGATTGAACATTTATATTTTTTGATATATTTTCACTGTTACTAATATTATTTATATTTCGTGTAGACTGTGAACTTGACTGTACAGTATCCGTTCTATTCATACTAGATAAATTTCTAGGTGTTTCACATTCTTTTTTTACTACAACAGAACTTATATTTGTTTTTGAACTATTATCATTTCCATTAGCAGTATTGTTATTATAATTTTGTTTAACTTTTTTCTTTCTCGTTTTTCCTTTTATTAAATCAGTAGTTGTTTTTATATTATTACCGTTATTAAAATTCTGCGATTGACCCCAAGAAGGAATTACTGTAATTGTCGATTGTTGTTTCTTTGATTTAGATGACTTTGATAATGTAGGAAAATCTTCTCCAGATTGAATAGGTGGTGGAGAAGGATTTAATGGTAGTGAAACTACTTTTTTAGGTACCGATGTAGATTTAGAACAAGTCCATTGTAATACCTCTTTCCAATGAGTTGAATTTGTATTGCTACTAGTTGATGGCTCTGAAGAACCTAATGCAGGAAATGATTCCATTGATAACTGAGCTGGACGAATTCTTATATTAGGACCTGAAACTTTTGTAGTAACTGTTCCATTTGGTTCATGATTAACTTGAATAGATACATTAGAAGTTGTACTCTTTTGAGGTTGTATATTTGATCCTGTTGCATTACTGCTGGATACACTAAAATTAACAGTTTTAGAAATACTTGTACTTCCTGCTTCTGGTCCTAATGCGGGGAAATTTTCGTCTGTAACAGCAAGAGGCTGGGGTCTTATAGTACTACGGATTGTTACATTACCTCTACCTTTACTTTGATTTAATGTAGGTACAATAGGTGCAGTGTTACCCAATGTTGGAAATTCTTCTGTACTTTGCACATCCACAGATCGACGTTTTATAAAAGTAAGTTCGTTGTTTGGTATAAATACATTTGAAGTATTTGGTGAAATTGGTTGATATTCCCTGAGACTATAATCTCTTGAATTCCTAGAAGTCGATGGACCTAACATTCCTCTTCTGTTCATTCGGTTTTCACCACGTGGAGCTAGTGTAAATTCTAATTCTAGTGTTCTTGCTTGCTTTGCAGCAGCTTTGCTCATTTGTTTACTATGAACACTTGCCTTATGTGCTTTAAGATCTATATCAGTTCTAAAAACACTTGTAAATTTTTCCTCAACACACGTTCCTTCTTCACACAAGAAATGTTCTTGTCTGAAATGATCTCTCAAATAATCATAAGAGCTATAATATTGATGTAAACCATCTGCATCACAAAAATGACAATATAAATGATCTCTTCTTAAATGACGAAATAATTCATCATTATCCATATAGCGTTGATCACAAAATTCACATAATGGATGTCCTTTATGACTTTTGTCATCAATATCTCCTTTTCTTCGGTGTTGTGCAAGATCAGATCTTGTGTAGGAACGTCTTTCATGAGAAAATATCTATTATAAAAAATTAAACAAGTTAGATTTATTAATTTTTCGTTATAAATTATTGAAAATTAAGAATAAGTTAATCTTAATATATTTTAAAATAAATTTAAAATTAAATGATATTAATATTTATTACCTTTAAATTTTCCACACAAAGATCACAATAATGTAATTCATGTTGATGTCTCATATGATCTTTTAAACTATTAAAATTACTGAATACAAGTTTCTCTTTGCAAATATAGCAAACATTAGCCAATAAATCATAAAATTTATTTTGAATATCTGATGTATCGAAATAGATATTATATCGTGTATCTATTAAACTACCTTTATGTAATTGGCAAAAAGGTTTTATTTCCTTTGTAAATACAACCTTTGGCAAATCTTGGCGACAAATAGGACATTCATTTTGACAACAAAGTACCCTCATTCGAGTACTACATTCATAACATACAGGGTGTTCACACATTCCAATGCTATAAATGTCAACATTTTTGTAACATACAACACAGGTGTTATTATTCATATTTTCATTACTACCAGACATTTTTTTAATGAAATATCCTTCAGAAATATCTATTATATCTACTGTTTATTATAGAATATAATAAATTCTTATTTTGTTATTTTTATATAATTTTTACTGAATTTTTTTTTTTCAATAAAATAAATTATATTATCTTCACTATTGTCTTGCACACAATATCTGCAATGTAATTGATATTTTAATTTCGATATATTTATTTTCTATAAATAAAAGCCTAACCCTTAAAATCAAAACATTATTAATTTGAAAACTTTCATTAATTATTAAAAGAATACCATACTTAAATTGATAAATACGAATACCATACTTAAATTGATAAATAAGAATATATTAAAATCTAATTTATATATTTTTTATATTTAACAACTAATAGAATAAGGAGATATATATGTTCAGATGCTATAATCACTAGCTTCACTTAGAGTAAATATTTATATAAATATTTATAATAAATATTGAAAAAGTAATTGTTTATTTTTTGGACTAACAATATGAAATTATTTTAACAAATTAATTTTAACAAATTATTAAATATTTTATATGTATATATATATATACATATATATATATATATATATACGTATAAAGATTAAGTAAAAGAAAGTGTACATACCGTCTGAAATCCCAATAAGCAAATGGTAAAATCTTACAATGTCCCTGGAAGAAAAGGTTATCACGATTTATACTAGACTATGGTATGTATGTTGTTGGTTGGTTTGATGAATTCAATTTGATGAGAAAGCAGGTTTCCGGTTTCTTCTGTTTCAGTAATTACTATAAATCAAAAAGTAACTAAATAAATTAGTGACTTAAATCTAGTGATATTTAAAATTAAATGCAATTTAATAATTTAATAGAATAAATTTCTTTAATTTGTACTTTTTTTATATAAATTTTTTTGCGTTTATTAATTTGATGAACAAACAGGTTTCCGGTTTCTTCTGTTTCAGTAATTATTATAAATCAAAAAGTAACTAAATAAATTAGTGACTTAAATCTACTAATATTTAAAATTAAATGCAATTTAATAATTTAATAGAATAAATTTCTTTAATTTTAACTTTGTTTAACTTTTTTTTATATAAATTTTTTTATGTTTATCAATTTGATGAACAAACAGGTTTCCGGTTTCTTCTGTTTCAGTAATTATTATAAATCAAAAAATAACTAAATAAATTAGTGACTTAAATCTACTAATATTTAAAATTAAATACAATTTAATAATTTAATAGAATAAATTTCTTTAATTTGTACTTTTTTTATATAAATCTTTTTATATTTATCAATTTGATGAGCAAACAGGTTTCCGGTTTTTCTGTTTCAGTAATTACTATAAATCAAAAAATAACTAAATAAATTAGTGACTTAAATCTACTGATATTTAAAATTAAATGCAATTTAATAATTTAATAGAATAAATTTCTTTAATTTGTATCTTTTTTATATAAATTTTTTTACATTTATAAATTTGAAGAGCAAGCAGGTTTCCGGTTTGTTTCAGTTATAAAAAAAAGTAACTAAATAAATTAGTGACTTAAATCTAGTGATATTTAAAATTAAATGCAATTTAATAATTTAATAAAAAATTTATTTAATTTGTATTTTTTCTATATATAAATTTTTTTACATTTATATTTTTATATTATATAAATAAAAAATCAAGAATACAATTTCTTGAAATATATATTTTTAAAAAAATTTTGTAAAATTAAAAATTACCATCTTGTATCATTTTTATATAATTTTATATATGAATGAATAACATTTTTTAAGATTTAAATCTTAATTAAATTGCTTATTCTTATATTTTAATATAATAATTTTATTATATAAATAAAATAGTAAATTTTTATTTTTTGAATAAAATTTTTTTTTTTACAAATATAAATTTTCACAAAAAAATTTACAAAACAATAAATTATTTTATATAATGTTTAATCAAAATTATAATATTTATTTCTTTAATTTTTCTGTTTTTAAATCATATTATATAAAGTAATTATAAACTTGTTAAAAAAAAATTTAGTTATTGTTTAATATTAAACATTTTAGACTTAAAATTATGTACATTGCAAAAAGTATGTATAATCATAATTATGTATATATATAATTATAATTTCTTTTACAAATATTAATTATATATGTTATCATAAATTATACTACATGTAAAAGAATTGTTAGTTATAGATAAAATAATAACGCAGGATGAAATGTACAGAAAGACTAATATTTTTTAATTGATTTTCGTATAAGTGCCAATCTTTGTTTATGTGCTTCAGTAACTGTTGCACGTTTATATGGACGTACTTCATCTGTACCAAAACCAGGAATCCACATATTCCAATTTCTTTCTAAAAATTGGATAATAAATTATATATATTTAATTATGTTGTATTGATTAGTTATTTATCTCATTATTTTTCATAACTTACCTAAATGTAATTGTACATCTTTTACTTCTACAGTATTTGCATGACGATGTTTAGCTAACAAACATGCTGCATTGACAGTTGTTTCTACAAAATCATCTGCCAACTGTAATAACATTTCTTCTACTTCTTCATCTAATTGTTCAGTAGGATCTACTTCTTTCACAAGATCTTGTAATCTTGTTTTAGTTAGAAACTAGAATTTATATAATATAAAAAAATATAAAAAATATATATATATAACATATGGAGACATATTCAATAAAATTTATTTTTTTTTACAATAGACATACTTGTGGGAAATCATTGAAGGAACTTTGTTGTTGTTGTGGTTGTTGTTGATTAGATGGTTGCTGTACTACTTGCTGCTTTGGAGGTTGTGATACAAATTGTGTCTGTTGAGATTGTGTTTGAGACTGTTGTGATGTCATTGCAACATCTTGACTTAAGACATTTATTGTAGTCATGATTTAAGACATTTATTGTGATTTAAAAATCTGAATTAAATAAAAATAGTATAAAAAAATAATACAAAAAATACAAAATCTATATATATACATATATATAAGTTACATATAAAATATATTTTATTTCAATTATAATAAATAGTGTTAAACAAAAACTATTTAAATTAAATACCTAGAATTACTTGATATTTG
The DNA here is from genome assembly GCF_029169275.1 of Apis cerana. Taxonomy (NCBI): domain Eukaryota; kingdom Metazoa; phylum Arthropoda; class Insecta; order Hymenoptera; family Apidae; genus Apis; species Apis cerana. The sequence goes on along the minus strand of NC_083862.1, from coordinate 9,102,906 downwards.
GCGATAAGTGTCACAATACTGTGAGCAAAAGAGAAATTATACCGTGGCCCAATTTTTCTCTTAAGACAAGTTTGCGAATATAAAAGAACAAACAAATCGTTTCATAGAATCTTTTTGCACGATTCGTCTTGTAAAATCTCTTTTTATTTCCAAGCTTTTACACGTTAATCACATAGTCATAACTTTAGGTTCATTAAGAATATTTGAGTTACTTAGAATTTAATTTTTTATATTTTGTTTTATAGATATATTTCCCATTATTATAATGCTATTTTATTTGTATTTTTATTATTTTTTATATACATATATATAAATTCAGTTATTTTAGATTAATTACTTACTTCTTATTAACATCATTGACAAAATAAATTTTAGGAATCTTGTCCATAGACAAGATACAGAATAGATTTACCATCTTATAATAGTATTTTATATCCATAGACTAAATATAAAAGAGATATTAGCCAATGCATTTTTATATCACATAATCTAGATATATGAAGTCATCATTCTAGAGATGCATTAAAAAGCCGAAAATAATATTTACATTTTTTTATTTTAAGGCAAGCTATGATGAAAATGTTTAATTGATACTTTAATTATACTTTAATTATAGTAGTTATGCATCAAAAGCTGCAAAATATAGATAAAAAAAATGAAAAGTAGAGTAAAAAAAGATAAGAACAAAAGTAGAAGTAAAAATTAAGAAATTAGTACCATCTATAGAATATAACACAATAAATGAAAAAAATAAACAAAAAAATATAATGTAGATAAAAAATATTAAAAAAATAAGATGGAATAGGAATTGATGGTTAGTGCTATTTTTTAAGTGAGACTTCTCATTAAGAATTGATTATTAGTGTTATCTATACATAATATAATATAATATAATATATATATCTATATAAAAAGCTTTCGAGATGGAGCTACAAGTTAAAGTCTATTAATAAATTTATTTTACTATTGGTAAAAACGTACGACAAGTTTGACTATTTTCCAAAGAGATGGCGTTACATACTAAAAAAAAAATTACGTCATAAAATTTGAAAGAATTGCGGGAAAAAATGCAAAAATATTTAAAATATATATATATATATATATAGTTATAAAAATTTTTATATCATTTCTATCATTTTTTTAATTAATAAATAAAATTAATTTTTTTTTAATTATTAAAAACAATACTTTTAATATTTATTTTTAATATTGTGTGATATAAACATTAATCTTTATTTAATCTTTATCATATATTATTTAAAAAAAATATTCATAAATCATTGTAAATATTATAAACGTTATAAATGTTTATGTAACATACATAATAAAATAAAAATTTTTACATTGTATAAATACAAATTTTGTTTTAAAATTTTTCATTTCATTATGAAAGAAAAAAAATATATCATTTATAAAAAAAAAATTATATATCTTATATTAAAAATCTATATCAAATTATATTAATAATTTTTTTCACTTGTTTTTTCAAAAAAATTTAAATATAATTTGATTTAGAAATATAAATGTAAAAAGAAAACCGAAAGAATGAAATGAAGATAATAAAAAAATAAATAAGAAAAAATAGAAAAATATCAATAATAGAAAAAAAAAGAAACGAAAACAAGAAATGTTCGATAGTTCCTCATAAGTTTTGAATTTTCGTATGAATTACAATTTTTCTTATTCTTAGATAATATTTATTAAAAAATGTGACATAATGTTCTCAGACTTCACCATTATAAATTAAGCCTATTGCGAATTTCATGATGCTTTGTATCTGAATAATATGATATGACGTTATCATATAATTGATAATATAATGTCACTCAAAAAAAAACATTAAAAGAGAATCGACGTAAGAATTAATGAAAGGTATATAATAAAAGGTATATAATTGTGTATAATAATATAATAGATCATTTTTTTTGAAGATCCAAGAAAAAAAAAATTATAAAATTATAAAATTCTAGAAATATTTGATATTTTTGTGAAAATTATTATTATAAAAAATTTATTATAAAGAAAAATAAATATAAATAAAAAAATTTTCTAGAATAATTTTTATGTATTTTATTGTACTTCAAAAATGCATGTAATTTAAATTTACTCATAAATTCTAAATTGAGTTTCGAAAATACTCTATATTTAATTAATATTTGATATCTTATATTTTATGTAATTTTTAATGTAATAATCAAATATATATAAGTTTTAACAAGTTTTAAGCAGAATATATATAAAAATATTATATAAAAAATTATATATTAATAATATAATATAAAAATTTTAATCATTCATAAAATGAAATCCCAAAAATAATTTAAAATAATCGATTTTATTTCGATTGTTTTTGAAAAACTTAAAACTTGAAAAATAAAGTAAATATGTTAATTCTGAATTTTTTCAGAATTTTTTAAATCTTAGAACATCGAAAAAATATAAAACAAATAAAAATATAAAAAAACAAATATAAAAACAGATAAAAAAAATATAAAACAAAGTTATATTAATTAGTGGTTTTAAATATTATAAAGAATTAATATTTAATTTCGAATATAATTTAAATAAAATTTAATAATTCGAATTAAATTTAAATAAAATTTAAAAAATTTTCGATAAAAATTTAGTTATTTATAACATCAAGTTTATCTTTGAATGACAATTTTCTACAACGATACTAAATCACATTTAAAATGAGTAATATATAATATGAATCATTTCATATGAATACTAAATAATTATAATAATGTTTGATTATTAATAAATTAATATATACACATGTAAATAGGCAAAATATGAATCAAAAAATTTATTATATTTAATTAATCTATCTATTTCATTTAGAAAAATATGTGATGTATGTATTTAAATATATTTAAATATATATTTATAATATATAAATAAATATATGTAATAAAATTAATTTAATAACAATATAATACATATAATATTATAATCATGAAAAAATTCAGAATTATTAAAAACTATCTAACAAATTTAATTGAAGTCGATATTCTCTTTCATGAAAACCAACCATTAACTAGAATGAACTTGATCGTGTTACCAGTGCTTCTCAATCTTTCATAAATATGAACCTAATTCAATATTATATTAAAAATACAAAAAAAAGTAAAAATATAAAAAAAGAATAAAGAATAATTTTCTAATCAAATAATTAAATTTTGAGAGTTTATAATTTTGAAAAAATTTAATAAATTTGTATAATTTGTATAATGATAAAAAGAAAAGAAGATTATTTTATTGTAAATATTTTATTTTTTTTAACAATTTTAAAGATAATTTAAAAAAAGAAATAATACATTTTTATATTTAATTATGAAATAGTATTTTAATTTTTCAATAAAATTTAAAAAATAAAAAATTTCATATTTTTTTATTCGAACTAATTATTACATATATTCGATAAAAATTTTCAAATAATTTTATTTATATTAAAAAAAAATTGTTTATTTTAAAATATTTTATAATTATTTATATGAAAATATTAGATCTTTTTAACAATATAATAACTTTTAAATACGAAATTAAAATTGAAATTATAATATCATTAAATTCATTTTTTGATATTAGTAATAAATATGACTTTCTATAATTAATAAAAATATAAAATGAGTCAATTACATAAGAGATATATATATATATATATAGATTTATCAATAAGAAATGTGTGATATTATATTACAAAAACACGTCATTAAATAAAGTAATGTAATTTACTCAAAATAACTATTTCTTTTATTTTCTATCTGATTTTATATGACCTTGAACACTATTAATTACACATGAATTTATTATAATATATGTTTTTATATGAAATAACAAAATACTTAAGTATTGCATTTAAAAAGTTAAAAAATTTGAAAAATATTATAAATATAAAAAATTAATATATATTTTATTATAAAATTTATTTTACTATAAAAATTTTTTTCTCTTTCTTATATATTTATCATTCACAAGGAAAATATTGATTTATAATAATATCAACATCTTACAACAATTAAAAATATGAATAAATCTATTATTATTATTAATTTTTATAATGTTTTTTTAAAAACACTTATACTATACTTTTATAACAAATGCATATTTTAAATATTTTAAAAAAAGATTTCTTATAAGTTTCATAATAAATAAAATATTTTTAATAAAAATTTTCTATAAAAGATTTTTATTATATTTATTTTTGAAATAATGAATTTGTAAAAAGATTTGTAAAAAGATCATACAATTGAGAGACACTAACAGAGACGTCATAACATTACTAAAGGCGAGACTACTCACAATATGCGTATGTAAAAGATTGTGTAAATGTAGCCGTGCTTCAGTCTATGGTAAAAATCGGAATTGAACGCTTCTTCGTAATCGGTCTTGACGTCTAGTCTAATCCTTGACGAACTATTGTTTTGTGAAAATCTACTTCCGATTAAACTGAATTTAATTAATTTAAATTGAATAAAAGTAAGTTTATTTTCAACGTAAAAATAAAATAAGCTAACTTCAATTTCACAAAGTATTTTAACTATTAAATATATATTAAAATTAAATTCTCAAGAAAAATAGCATCTAATTTTATATATTAAATAAAAAAATTGCGTTTAAAAATTGTGATAATATATGTTGGATATTAAAATATGCGAGATTAAAATGCATAGCTTTATTTTTTTTAAATTTATTATAGAAAATTGAATGAGAACTTATGAAATTAATGGAAATTGTTATGAAACAAATTGTTAAGATATAAGTATATGTGTGATAAATGTTGGAAATAAAACATCATTAATAATTTTTTGCAATTATTATACTGATCAAAGTGAATTAATTAATTTTTGTTAGTATTGACAAATAAAATTTTTTTTCGTTGAATAATGTATAATTAGCTCATTTAGATCATGATTTTTTTATAAGTTTTTTTGCCTTAGCATATAAAAGTTTCTATTACGATTTTGTATGGATTCATAGTACAATTTTGTGTTTTATAAGTTATGATTAATATAGATGAAGTATAATTTTTTACAATTTATATGCATTTATGATTCTATTTTAATCAACTGAAAAAAAAGTGTATAACATTTTAATAAACTTTGTAATTTAAATTTTAGATAAATAAATATTTAGTTTAAATTTTACAATTCAAAATTAATATTCAAGTTAAAAAAGTTTAAAATTTACTATAAATATTTATCTAATAAATATAATAAAATAATTATATTTTATATTCACACAATTAATCGTTTTGTTTTAAATAAAACAATCAAATATTTACTTAATTTAAAATATACATTTAAAATATTTTATATTATATTAAAAATTTAAATACGAAATGGAAAACATTTCCAATTTGTAAGATTAATTTTTATTTATTATCAAAGTGATTACAATTTATTTTAATAATTATATTTTAAACATCGGGTTATTTAGAGTAACGTGTAAATTTTAAGAGAAAAAAATAAATAAAAAAATAAATGAAAAAAAAATCACATGAAAAGAAATATGTTAAAAATTTGAGTCAAGGTTTTTAGACTAATGTAATGATCATACGAGTGAAAGTACAACTTTCCTTTTAGTAATGAATTTTGTACACATTAGTGATTTTCTGTTTTATTTATTTATTTTAATTTTTGCAAATTTTTGTTTTATAAATTAATTTCTAGTTTTTTCTATTTTGATAAATAAATTTATATAAGTTTTAATACTTGTATTATTAAGATTTATTTAATTTTTTTTCTTCTTTTTAATCACTAGTTAAAACATTAATTTTTCAGTCATACGATTCTTCACTTAATGATAGTATAAACTTATGAATAGAGTGTTAATATTTTTGCTAGATTTCTTTTTATCCATCTTTGGAATTATATGGATAGACTGGTTACCATAAAAGACTATTCATTCGACTAACTTAGCTACGTGCAAATGTGCCAAATAAATTATTTTGAAATATATTTTAGTAAAAGTTTATTGTTGAAAAATTTAAGATATATTTTTGTGATATTTTAAAGCTTTAATTTATTAAATTATATTATTAAATAATGTATTAAATAAATTAAAATTAATATTAGTAAATATTAAAAGTAATAAAAATTGAAACAATAAATTATAAAACAATTTAATGATTAATTTTTAAAATGGAGACTAGAAAAAATATAATATAAAAAAAGTTAAATTTTTAAAATAATAATCTTACTAAAATCATCAAAAAGTTATTTATTAACAAAATATATTCAAATTAAAATTGTGTATCAAAACACTGTTTTTATAAGTAAACAATTCACACGTTAATAATATACAATTCACACGTTAATAATAGTATAAAATCTAGTAAACGCATATATGTAATTTGTGCCAATTTTTTACGTTTAATATAGAATTTGAATGAATAAGATGAGTCAAAATAAAAATATAAACAATTGTCTATGCGATCTATATATGTTCTAAAGATTTATCAAATGAAATGGTATTATGTATTATATATTTTTTTTTATCTAAATTATGAGAATAAAAATTATTTTATAATTATGAAACGAATAAACCATTATTAATTTATTAAATTAATAAATAAAAAAAATAATTAATAAAAAAATAATATTAAATGCATAATTAACAATATGAAATAATTACTGTTATAGATAATTAATATATAATTAAAAAGAATAAATAAACGTACTGATTAGAAGTTTGTTTTATTAAAAAAAATAATATAACTTCAATTTAGAATTCATTTGTTTGTTTCGTTTGCTTTGAAATTGATTTACAATTAATTTGAATAATTATTATTATGAATAATTTAAAATTATATTATTAAAAATAATAAAATTCATATTTCAATAAGATTAAAAATATAAGAAACTTATTAATTTTAAAATATATCAATCATTAAGAATATAAAGAATTTCTATAATTTGTTAATATTATATTAGTAGTAAGTATACAAGAAATTAATTTTAATAATTATTATTAATTTCAATTTCTTAAATTTATTACATATAGAAGTATAATAAATAAAATAAAATTTTATATTACATTTTCTAAAGAAAAGGAATTAGTTATATCTGAGAATTAATTTAGAAGTTATTAATTTAGAAAAAATTAATATAAAAATTAAATTAATATCATAAATTGATATATATCACTATATGAATTTCTTTTAAAGCTTTTAAAATAATAAATTTTTAAATAATTTTTTTTTACAAATAGATTAAGATGGGAATGAACAAGGCTACTATCTTCAAAGTGGTGGAATTGGTAAGTAGAGAAATAATTTTAAATTAAACAAAAATTTTATTCTTTAAATATCAAAATTAAAATAGTAAATCTACTAATATTCTATCTAATATTCTATCTAATATCTTATTTAATATTCAAATCATAAATCAATGGTAGATTCTGAAATTTTAGAGAATTTTCTCTATCAGAAAATGATATAATAATGATTATTGAGCATCTCTTCTTGTTATAATCACACTTCGCAAATCACATTCTGGAAATAAATTATTATTCAAATTTTTATTACGATTTTTTAGCTATGATACATCGTACAAACTTTTACGATTTTGAATAAACTTTTTTATTTATTCTTTAATTCAAAATTTTAATTACTTTATTTTCTTTTTCTTATATAATATATTATATTTTTGATTATTTTAAATTGGATTTTAATTGGTAAATTTACTAAGATTAATTTTATTATTAATATTATTTATTGTTTGAAAATTTTCAATTTAGTTATATATTATGAGTTAGAAATTATAAATAATTTATTAAGAAATTAATGTGTTACAAAAATTAATTTATTACATTATTAAAATAAAAAATTATGATAATGAATCCTTATTCTTGTATACTTTTACTTGTACATAAAAAGAAACGTTAGAACACTTTATCATTATAAACGTCGCTATAGAATTTCAATAGTAAATGTTTTATCTTTTTTCATGAACAATACATTCATTCGTCTTTATTGATCCAGTAAAACAATTCAAATAGCGAAAACAATTAAAAGTATTAAAAATTACTAAATATTTTCCAATGACTTTATTCTATCGATCACACAAGATAATCGAAAGATATCCATAAATAATAAAAAATTAAAAATTCTTATTAAAACATTGAATCATTGTTATTAAAAAGAAAAAGAAATAAAATATTTCAAGAATTTTTTTCGAATCAGGTTTGAACAAATTGAATATATGACGTAATGTTACTATGCAATATAAATAATGATGAACAGAGCTCAGAACATGTTATGAATATAACATTAAGAATGGCGAGAGAATACTTTCTATGAAGAAATATTTATCATCAATAATTGGATCTCTGTTCAAAATTTATACTCTTGCAATAGAATTGATTTTTTATTCAAAGCACGATAGTTGAATTTTAATAGATTATTTATGATGGTATTGATAAAATCGATATATATATACTTATATATACATTATATATATATTATTTGCTTCGTCATGATACAAAATCATGATAAATTTCTGCTTAAAATTTATATTCTTGAAATAAAATCTTCTTAGAGTACAATTATTGAATTCTAATTATGATATTAATCGAATCTATGCATTTATTTATTAATCTAATCACTTTAATTATATAATAAATCATCTATATATAATATATAACTTATAACTTTTTATAATTTAGTTTTGTTTTATATTATTGATTATATTAGATTATATAACATTGTATATAAAAAATTCAAAATTTTTGCGTAATAGTATTATTGCATTAGAAATTATTACATTAGATATATACTACCGAATAATCGAATTTTTACAATTAATTCAAATTCAAAAAATGAATAAACAACAATTTTTCATAACAATGCGATTTTAAAACTATATGTAAACTATACTAAACTATACTGAAAATTTAATGTAGTCTGTTAAATGATAATATAGCATTACTAATATTTGAATTAATATATTTATATGGATTTATAGAATAATTTAAAGATATTGAAAAAATTATTGCAACTAATATATACTTTTAAATAAATTTTATATTTATTATTTATTCATTTATATTTTCTCTTTTTTTATTATTTTCAGATAATAGTATGCGTTCTTATAGGATTACATTATCATTCCTTCAGTGATAGTAGTTTAACCAGTGCCTTTGTTACAATGGGTACCTTTGGTGGGTATTTAATTATCCTTGTGGGAATATGTCTTGGAATTATCCTAGGAGCTACTATTGATCATCGCTTGGTAAATCAAAATTATATTTAAATAATTTCATATGAATTTTTTTATAAAAAATATTATTTATATACATTTTTCTATTTTTTTATGATTTTTTTTTAAATTATATTTTTAAAACTATTTTTTAAACCATTAGAATCATAGTAAAAATATATTTTTACATCTAAATATTTTATAATACTTTCATATTAATTAATATTGTAATAATAATATTACAATGAATAAGCGAAATGATAATAAGTTATTTGTAATAATTTATAAATTATTTTCTATAGTTGTAATTATATTACTATATAAATTTTGATATAATAATATAGAAATAAAATATAAAATAACTTAATAAATATTTTTCTTGATACCATTTTTTTTCTTGATATAAATTAAATAAATTAAATTCATTATCAAATATTCAGAATTAGTATCAATATTAAGATTATTTATCTACCAAGTTATTTTATCTATATCTTTTATAATAGTTTTCGACGAAATATTTATATTTAAGTTAATAGTTATAATTTTTTTTACGTGAAAGCAATTATCGAAACGAGCTTAACAATTTATAATGACCATTCATTATTATTGAGATATAAAAAATAAAGGAATTTTCTGAAATTCTTTTTTGATAATATATTATATTTATAATATTACAATTTTGTTTCTAATAAATGGTATTATAAAATTTCAAAAATATTTTTCTTTTTAAAAATAATTTTTGTATTTTAATGAATTTATTGTTTCATAACGTAGATTTTTCATTTTATATAATATGAAATAACTTATCATTATCAATTTAGAAATATTAATAATTTTTTCATTGCGAAAATCATAAATTAAAAAAATCTATTTAAATTATTATGTTCTTCTTTTTTTATAAATTTTTATTTACAAGAAAAAATTAAAAAGTTTTATATATTTAAATGATATATTAGAATGATAATTTACGAAATTTTTGCAGGATTTGTTTTTCTCCATAGTCGGTTGTATTTTGTTCATCATTGCTGGTGCTCTTATCCTTGATCACTTCATAAACGCAGTTTATCGAGGGAATTTTCGTAATACTGGTATCGCTAAAGGATGCATCAGTATAATTCAAGGAGTTTTGTTTTTGATAGATGCAGTGTTCGCATTCCGAGGAAATTAAAATACAAAATATTTTAAATAATATTAGACACTATATAATTATAGATTCATTTTTAAAGATGATAATAAAAAATTAATAATAATTTCGTTTTAATAAATTATTGCTAAAGATCGAAAGAATTAAAATTTATTTTTAATAAAATCTAGAAAATTTCGAGAAAAAATAAGACGAATGTTATAAGCATTATTATTAGCAAAATGGATATAACATAGAAGAAAAGAATATATAATATAGAAGAAAAGATTTGTATAGCTTTTTGTGTTTATTAATTAAAACAAAAATTTGTCTTTAGAAAGATTCTTTTCACATTATGATAATTAAGTAATTTTTTATATTAAAATCGTATCGGATAAGAAACAGTAAATTATGCAATGTATTTGAAAGCTTAAAACCAAAAATTTTAAATTTATACTTATATTATTTATACTATTATTAAATATACTATAAATATGTCATTATGGAGTTTAAAGAAATGATTTAATTTTTTAATGTATCATTAATTATATTATTTTAATATATTATTTTCACTTTATTTAAGTTTATTAATGTTTAATATTAATTAATGCTTATCTTTAATTTTCAATTGTAATTGTAATTGTTTCATGTTTAATTAAATTTTTTAAATTCAAGTTCAAAATATTAAAAATTTAATTTTAAAATTTAAAACTTTAACTCAGAAAATTAGAAAAATTTAGAAAAATTTTTAATATTCTTTTAGAACAAGCAATTCCTTTCTAATATAATATAAGGCCAGTGAAATCATTGTAATCGTGATTATTGCATATAAATTAAGGTATGACCACGAGCTATGTAAATTATATTTTCTTTTTTTTATAATTTTATATTAATAATCAATTTTTTGTAAACATTATAATATTCTTACTGATATTCGACTTAATCATTAATTTCTAAAAATATCAAAAATATAAATTTTAATATAATATAAATAAATAAATATAATGTATAGTGTAAAATTAAAATATATAATTCGATAAAATAAATTATTTATTTCTTTTTTAAATATGTTTTACATTAAATGAGATTTTGTTAAGAAAAATATATTTTTTTTATTCAATATTAGATATATTATTATATATTAAATATTATCATTATATAAATATTTTTTAATATTAAACGAATTTTAGAAAAAATTAAAATTTTAAAAGTTTATAACGTAATAAATGAAAATTAATTTATTGCATTATGAAAATTTATTTTAAATGAAAAATGAAAATTTATTTTTTGAGAAATAATTTATGGAAAATAATCTTATTATAGAAGATATTTATTATATTGCGTTAATAATTTTTAATATAAAAAAATATATTTATGAATTAATTCTATATAAATATTATTATATAATAAATTTGCGATTTTATTTTAATCATAATAGTCTAATAGATCGCAATTTGCTTTCGATATATTTCGAGACGCTTGAATCGATAAAAGTTTGAGTCGATATTGTTGGTAAGATCGAACAACTGCAAATCGATTGTGCATAGTTGCGTGTGTGCAGATTGCACCGCCGCTTCGAGCAGCAGTTTTATTTACTAATTAGAGTGCCGATGTTCGGTAGAAAGTGTTAAATGTGCGTGGAAAATGTCGAATCCGGGCGGTAGCAAGAGGAACGGGGCCATGAAGATTCGTTTGACGAGTGAGTTTATTAAGAAAAGATGATGAATCTAACGAGAGAGGAGCGTGAAAGTCGGCCGATAGCCAACACGCGTTGTGATCTTTCTCATCTTGATTTGTTATGTGTCCCTTATGTAGTCCTATTATAATCCTTACAGGGGGCTGTTTTTGAATAACGTCAAAATTGTTATGAATATCATATATTATTCAATTAGTATGAGAAGAAAAATACGCAAAAAGATTTGACTAGGGTTTTCGTCCTTTGGTTATGGCAACTCCCTATCAGAGGTCAAGACCCCACCGTGAGCACTCCGGGAGATCATAGACAAGATGTTAATTTTGGTGAACTTGTCATACCCGCATTAATTCTCCCTCAATAATTAACAACAATCAGAAAATATAATATATTATGAACATTTTTTATTTAAAAAATGTTTTTTATTAATTGATTCAATGGAGTATATTACCGAGCTCATAATCGAATGTGAATAGGTCTAATTAACAAATGTCAGATATGTAGTAAAGCTAATAAAAAGCTTTAATATTTTTTAAACAAATATATGATTAATATTTTTTATTTCAAAATTGATTTTAAATATGTTAATTTATGACTAGTATCACTGTATCATTTATAATAAAAAATTTTTATTATTTTTATAATAAATTATTTTTCTTGTATAAATCTTTATTAATTTAATTAAATTATATATTATTATCTAATATTCATCAAAAAATATCAAATAATAAAATTAATAGATACCAAGAAGATATTAAAATTAATATGTACATATATTATGAATTTATTTTCTATAAAATTATTATTCTATAAATTATTATTATGTTATTTTTCTCTTATTATGGATGTGTGTGGACTTGATTATTATTTATATCATATATTTATAAAAATATATATTTATAAGAATATATTAGTCAAAATAAACTTAAATATTGATAATGTATATTTACAGTTTTATGTGCCCGTAATCTTGCCAGAAAAGATCTATTTCGTGAGTATTTTTTATATTGAAAAGAATATATGTTGTAAAAAATATGTTGTTAAAGTAAAAATTTTATTTCAGGCCTACCGGATCCTTTTGCTAAAATAACTGTTGATGGTTCAGGTCAGTGTCATAGTACACATACATGCAAGGCAACTCTAGATCCCATGTGGAATCAACATTATGATCTGTAATTACTTTTTAATTATAATATAAATATAATTTTCTATGTATAAAATTACATGAATTCTTAATATTCTACAGATACATTGGAAAAGATGATGGTATTACTATATCAGTTTGGAATCATAAAAAAATCCATAAAAAAAAAGGTGGAGGATTTTTAGGATGTGTACGAATATTATCCAATACAATTCAAAGACTCAAGGATACAGGATGTAATTATTATTTTATTTATTTATTTGAATGCTATGCTATTATTATATTTAATTTATTAGTATATTATAATTAGTATATTATATTATAGTATATTATATATTAGTATATAATATATTTAATTTTTAAATTTAATTATTTTATAGATCAACGATTAGATCTTTGCAAAGCACATTCAGATGACACAGATGTAGTTAAAGGAGAAGTTGTAGTATCTCTTTTATCACGAGACGGTCATAATGGTGCTGTGAGTAATACAGTGGGTCATAATGCAGTTGTTGATGTTCTTGGAGATCTGAGTTGTCCAACTGATTTACCAGATGGATGGGAAGAAAGAAGAACTCGAAGTGGTCGACTTTATTATGTTAACCATTATACTAGAACTACACAATGGATTCGTCCAAATGCACGGTAAGTTTTGTTTTTTCAAAATTATTCTTTTTATATGACTAAATTTATTTATAATGTACATTATAATTAATAGACCTACCAATGGTATAATACCAACTACACCTGAACCACCACCATTACCTTCTTCTGAACCTACTTCTCCCAGTGGCAGTGGAAGTCCTCCTAATTTAAGAACTGAAAGTCCTACCAGGTGCGCACCTGAATGGAGTGGAGATGGAACACCTAGTAGAACACCTAGCAGAGATAGTTCTACTCCAAACACTCCAAGAAATACGCCTACTCAACAGCAAAATAGAAATACACAACAAAATCAACATAATACAAGAAATGTAACACCTGCTTCATCAAGAGAACGGCGACCAATTAGAGCAAGTGATGAACAAAATGGTAATCAAAATGGAAATGTTAGATCAGATCGTAGTATTAACAATGCTCAACCACGAAGGCCTAATCGAAGTAATAGAAATAGAAATAGTGTAATGATTAATAATGAAAGGAGATATGATCCTCCGCAACCACCAGATTTACCAAGAGGTTATGGTGAGTATTAAAATTAAAAAATTTTGATATATAAATGTATAAATATATAAATTGAATAAAAGATTATCAAATAAATGGATATTGTAGAAATGAGAAAAACGCAACAAGGTCAAGTGTACTTTTATCATGTACCAACGGGATCGTCTACGTGGCACGATCCTAGAATACCTCGTGATTTACCAGCAAATGAATTAGCAAATGAACTTGGACCATTACCGAGCGGATGGGAAATGCGACAGACCCAAAGTGGTCGTGTTTATTTTGTAGATCATAATAATAGAACTACACAATTTACTGATCCAAGATTATCCAGTCAAATTATAAGCAATTTATTAAAGTAAGTTAAAAAAATGAAAACATTTTAATTCACAATTATTTAATTTATAAAATTATGTTTTTATCATAGTAGACGACAAAATAGTACTAATCAAACCACGAGTAATTCAAATAATTCGGCAACTATAAATGAATCTACAGAAATAGAGACACCTGCATCTCCAAGTATTCAATGCAATATTGTGCAGCAAAGATCGAGAACAGAGAATGGAAGTAATAATAACTCCCCAACATGTAAGAATTTTTATTTTAATATTATACTTATAAAGTTAAATTTGTAATATGAATATAGAGTATATTATAAGATTGAATATATTTTATGTTATTAATATTTTATGTTATTAGATTGAATATAATTATGTTATTAATATTTTTTAAATCATAGATAGTTATCTATATAATCTATTTAATGCAATATAGACAATAATGTAATAGACAATAGAAATAAAATAAAACAAAACATAAAACATAAAATAAAACAAAAACATAGTTCTATTCAAATGTTCTTTCACTTTTGAAAATCTTATTTGTTAAAGTATACTATTATATATATTATATATTATAAGTATATATCATTATAATCATTTTTATGTATATTATATTTTTATAATATATTTTCTTAATATTAATTTCTTGGTTTTATAAATCTAACATATTTAAGTTATTTAATATATTTATTTTAGTGGAAAATACGTCAGCTCAAAATGCTCAAACTGTATCAGAATTACCAAAGGAACTAATGGATAATGAACTTTTGCCGAAATATAAACGAGATTTAGTGGCAAAATTAAAATGTTTGAGAGCAGAATTAAATGCTCTTCAACCTCAAAGTGGACATTGTAGACTTGAGGTATCAAGAAATGAAATATTTGAAGTAAGTGTTTAATTATATTTGATATTTGCAAAATTTATAATAATAATTTATAATATGTACATATTTTTTTTTTATATAGGAGTCATATAGATTAATAATGAAAATGCGACCAAAAGACATGCGAAAAAGACTTATGGTAAAATTCCGAGGTGAAGAAGGTCTCGATTATGGTGGAGTAGCTAGAGAATGGCTATATTTATTATCACACGAAATGTTAAATCCACAATATGGACTTTTCCAATATTCGAGAGATGATAATTATACACTTCAAATTAATCCAGATTCGGGAATAAATCCAGAACATTTATCGTACTTCCATTTTGCTGGCAGAATTATAGGAATTGCTGTTTTTCATGGTCATCATATAGATGGGGGTTTTACAACTCCATTTTATAAAATGTTGCTTAATAAAGCAATTACTCTTACTGATATAGAAGGAGTTGATCCAGAATTACATAGAAGTCTTACATGGATGTTGTAAGTAAAAAAAAAAAAAAAACAATAATTGTATATAATTTTTATTAAAAATTGTTAAAATGTTATTTTATTAATTAGAGAAAATAGTATAGATGGAGTATTAGATGCTACGTTTTCGGTAGAACATAGTAGTTTTGGAGTGTTAAAAAATCATGAACTTAAGCCAGGTGGTAAAGACATTCCTGTAACTGAGGAAAATAAAAAAGAATATGTTCGTTTATACGTAAACTATCGTTTTATGCGAGGAATTGAACAACAATTTCTGGCATTACAAAAAGGATTCCATGAATTAATTCCACCTCAGCTATTAAGACCTTTTGATGAAAGAGAATTAGAATTGGTTATTGGTGGTTTAGGAACTATCGATATTAATGATTGGAAGATGCATACACGATTGAAACATTGTACACCTGATACACCAGTAGTAAAATGGTTTTGGCAAATAGTAGAATCTTATGGAGAAGAAATGCGAGCTCGATTACTCCAATTTGTTACTGGAAGTTCTCGAGTTCCTTTGCAAGGTTTCAAAGCTTTACAAGGTAAATAATCGAATTAATGAATTATTTGATTTTTTTTTATAATGATACATATTTTTATAGGATCTACAGGAGCCGCTGGTCCACGATTATTTACAATTCATGCTGTCGATGCGCCAAGTGAAAATTTACCAAAAGCGCATACCTGTTTCAATAGAATAGATATTCCAGAAAGTTATCCAAGTTATCAAAAAATGCTTGATAAACTTACACAAGCAGTTGAAGAAACTTGTGGTTTCGCTGTTGAATAATAGGTAAAAACGATATTAATTCATTGATATAATGTATTTGCTTTTATAATTACTAAAATTATATATTTTTATAATAGGAAATATTTGTCGACAAATTTTACTGTCGTTAAATTAAAAATAAACTTTTGAAGTACCAAGAGATGTTATGTATGAGAATATGCAAAGAGTTAGTATTATAGAATGAAAATGTTAATACGTAAAAAGTCAGAAATAATCTGACAATGTTTTGTACAAATGATAAAATGGCCTTGATGGTTATAATGACTTCTAAGTGATTGTCGATTGGTACATTATGTGAACATTCTTGTGATTTACACACTTCGTCCATGAAGATTTTAATGAATGGTTCCTCAGAAGTTTTGATTATATTGGTCTTTAACTATTTATTATTCAATGACTGATAGAGATGTGCAAAAATTATAATTTCATTGAGGTAAATATTGATTGGCCTAAACTTTTATTTTATTTATATTAATCGCGTTTTCCATCTTAACTTTAGAATCAATAATTTACTTATTATTTAAGATTATCATCAAAGAATTAACTTTATTATTTTCGATAAAAAAATATAAAAATCATGCATGCACAAATATGTATGGAAAATGAATTCTTTCATATAATGAAAAACATTGTTCAATCAAAATACATTCATGTTAATATTTTATATTAAATAAAAATATTAAAAAAAAAGAAAGCATAAAGAAAGCAAAAAATAAAACAATTATTTAAAAATCTCAAAACAAAAATCTACAATATTATCTGCAATGAATTTTAAATCAATGAAACAATGTATTTCATTTTCGAAAGCTTTCAATTTCTGTTTAATCAAATGTAATTACAATATGCACAGTCAATTAATTCTATATTAACAATTTTTAAAATAATAGAATTTAGTAATGAATTAAAAGTATATACTCAAATTCATGTTATTATAGTCAAATATTGATTAAAAGAGTAGTGTGTGCTGGGAATTTAGTATTTTATAATATATTATTTCAAATTAATATCATTGCAACTAAGAAAAAAATATAAATTTCGTATATATCATAAATATGCAAGTGTTTAAGATTCTAAGAATAAATTTGATAAATATTTTTAATATTTAAGTTCATGCTGATTTTTACATAATTAATTTTGATTAAATCGATCATATTGATTCAAGATTATTAAACAAAATATTAAATTAATTTAATTGAAATTAACAAAAAAAATATTTTTATCGGTTGTGAAGAAGAATGATATGAATAGTCTCAGTATTAAAAATTATTATCATTGATATATGAACACTTGCTTCGAGGAACTTTGTAATGTAATCAGCAAATTTTATTGTTGCAGCACAATTTAAATTGTGCGAAAATTATTGTTGCTTGTTTAGAAATTAATAGTACCGAATGCGTTAACAATATGTAAATAGTATAATGTTTAATATAAAATTAACTCGAGCGTAAAATGTGTGAACCATATAATTGGTTTTTGCACAATAAAAACGCATCGGTTCTAACGTAGACTAAATCGTGAATTGTGTACATTAGCTTTAATTTAAAAAAATTGAACACATATTTAAGGAAAGAGTTTATTCGATTAGTTTATGTAAAGTTAAAAGTTTTATTCGAATTGACTCTTTTTGTTATAGAAGACCATAAAATAATATCTATACTTTACTAGCTTTCAGTAAAGCATAGAGAAAGACATTTATTTATCACAACAACCTATTCATTTAGTCTCTAGCATTTACTTTTATTGTAAAAAATATCTAACTGCTAATAGCACCAATCATTATTTTGTATTATTATTGCATTATTGTATTTTATTCTGCACGTAACTGTGATCAAACATATCGAGAAAGAGAAGTAGTGGGAGACACTTATGTAGAATTTATTTTAAATATATTTGTCTACTTGTGCTTTTTTAAACATTTATATCAAAATGTGTTTTAATAATTTTATTTAAAAAAAATCGTTGTATTTTATATTTAAATGTGCAAAAGTATCACCCGTTTTCGGTTTTGAAATACGGTCTGATTACTTTGCTCTCGCTTGTTTTGAAAATTTTACTATTAATTTCATTAATTATCAATAAAATTGGTAATGAAACAATGATATAATATATTATTCTTTGCATATTGAATGATATATAATAATAAACGAAGCAATTATTTTATTTAAATGATAAAAATACAACAATGATAGCTATCATTTAAATAATAATTAAATATAAGACAGTATTAAAATCCATGAATAATATTGTTGATTTGAAAATATTGAATCATGCAATATTATTCATATTTTTTTCATTTTATGATACTAATATTATAAGACTTAATTCAAATTTTTAAAAAGACTTAAATTTATCTTTATCTTAGATTTAAATTTATGTACAATATTTTTTAAATTGAATCATTGATAAGCACAATAAGAGTCTCCCACAGTTCTATTTTAAACTTTTTTTAATTTTTATTATATCTGATGGGAATAAAGGCCTTAATAGTGCCTTGGAGTTGATATCAATGAAAAAAAAATAACACAAATTTTATGCCCATCATATTTTGAAATAAAAAATAATATTGCATGCAATTTTAACAAAAACAATTATTAATTTTGGAAATGGTTTAAAAATGGTCATATGTAAATTTTATGAATATATGCATAGATTATTATAGAACAAATGACTTTTATAATTAAAGAAAAATAGAAAGGTCACCATTTAGAATAAAAAAGGCAAATATTGCCAAAGAAGTTTTAAATTATTCATATCTTTAAATATTTATCACATCTTAGAAACATTTTTTAATTCATTATCTTTTGCTATTAATAACAAGAAAGCATATATATATGTATATGTATATTGAAAATAATACGTATAAATATTTTATAAATAAATGATCTATAAATCGATAATGCAATAAATAGTATCTTAAAAAATTTTCATTTATAAACATATTTTACACATGTATAATCCAAAAGAATCTACATTTAATGTGAATCAGAAGAATTATTCACACTTTTAACTACATATCGCGATGTGCAATTAAATTTTGATTATTTTTTATGTAATTCATTAATAAAAAATGCTTTTAAAGCCTTTCAACAGTCTAATTATACGAAATTTAGCAGAAGACAATATTAATATGTAAGATACAAAATTTTAAAATAATTTAATACATATCATATAAACTAATTGTCACTGCGACATAAGATTTCAAATATGAACGTAATTTTAATTAAATTCAATAATCATTAATAATATCATGCATTACGGGTATAAATGCTCTCTTGAATTGTATAAATGTTAAATTCATAATAAAAATATATGGTGACCCGATTTCAAATTCCAAGTTAAAGTACATTGTATACTGTGCTCGGCAATAATAGAATTTTATTCTATCAAATAGCAGGATATTTTGCTAATATTTATCGATATTCATAAAAGAATAAATTTCCAAAGATTGAAGATAGAAATTTTGCTTTCTTCAAAAAATAAAAAAGGAAAATCTTGATAATAAGGAATCCTTTATTTATAAATGTGTACACGGATCTAAAAAAATTCTGTACTAACAAGTTATGCGCGAAATTTAAAAAAAAAATACGAATATGTTACACTGCAATTATTGTATTATTATTATTGCTATTATAATCATTGTTATTATCATTATTGCGCAAAATCTTCGAAACACAATTATTGTATATATATCTTTTCCTTTTGTATTTTGGATGAAATGTATATTTTAATAAAATATCCAAAGTATGAATTTTTTTAATTTCGTCTTTATATTATATATAACTAAAAACATATGTTTCTTTTTTTTTTCTTAATATATATTGTATGTTTTCTTTTATTAAAAATTTAGAAAATTACTTTCAATTATGAAAAGATTATTTAAAAATTTGGGATATTTAATTAAATAATATTTATAAGATAAACAAAATATAGAAAATTTATTTCCTAAATAATAATTTCAATTAGATATGTAAAATATTGAATAAAAATTTAACATAATTTATTAGTATTTAAAAAAATTGATATTATATTATAAATAAAAATGATAAAAATATAAATATATGAAATAATACATTATAAATATTATTTATTAAGTTATTTAAATTAATTTATATTTTTCTTTTTTAATATCTATTTAATATTGAAAATTATTAAATGATCTAGTAACTTTATCTAGTGACATAATTTATTAAACCATTGGTAGCATATAATATTATAATATAGAGCGTACTTCAATTTATTTGAAATCGTAGTAAATCTTGTGATGATTTATGTAATTATTTATGTGATGTTTGATATGTAGTACAAGAAAATTATTTTATATTTAAAATAAGTTTCTGAAAATTTGTTTTATACAATGGCTATGTTCGAAGTATTGAGAAAAGAATATAGTGTAAGAATTATAATATATATATATATAATTAATAATAATTTGGAGGTTATATGATATATGTATTTAAGTGATATTTTTATTTGCCTTTTTAGGATTATTTACAACAATGTTTTAAAGTATCAGATATACAGACATTTCAAAAGAAATGTACAGAACGATGTACAAATGATAGTGATAGAAAAGCTGCAATTGATCAAGCATTAAGGGACACACTTCTTGTAATATTATCTGAAAATGCATTGAGCAATGTGCAATTACTTGAAACTTATATTACATTTTGTATTGAATTATGTAGAAAAGATTTAGCAACTGCAAGTATGCCAGTGATGCTACTTGGAGATATATTTGATTCAATGACACTTGATAGATGTGAACAACTTTTTACTTTTGTTGAAAACAATGTAGTTGTGTGGAAAGAAGATTTGTTCTTTAGTGCTTGTAAAAATAATTTATTAAGAATGTGCAATGATTTACTTAGAAGATTATCTAGATCACAACAAACTGTATTTTGTGGAAGAATTCTTTTATTTTTAGCTAAGTTTTTTCCTTTTTCTGAAAGATCTGGTCTTAATATTGTTAGTGAATTTAACTTAGAAAATCACACAGAATTTGGTTCTGAAAAATCAGAAGGAGATGATTTAGAACAAATAACTAAAGATGATGATAAATCAGAAACTAAAGTGCCAATTGATTATAATTTATATAGAAAGTTTTGGGCACTTCAAGATTTTTTTAGAAATCCTAATCAATGTTATCAGAAAATGCATTGGAAAGTATTTTCAGCAGTAAGTTTAAATTTTTATATTAGTATAATTATATTTTTTGTCATATATTTTTTATTATCTTTTATGTATAATTTTTCAGCATGCTTCAAGTGTGTTATCTGCATTTTCATCTTTTAAATTAGAAGAACAACGTAATTATCCTTCAACATGTATTAAAATTGATTCTTCTATAGAAGGATCCCATAAAGAAACTCCTTATTTTGCAAAATATTTAACAAATCAGAAATTATTGGAGCTACAATTATCTGATTCAAATTTCAGGCGATATGTATTATTGCAATTTCTCATTCTTTTCCAATATCTTAATAGCACTGTTAAATTTAAAGCGTAAGTATCTATAATTTATATATATTTTTATATACTATATTTTATTACAATTGAATTCACAATTCCTTTTGATAGAATTGCACATTTTTAAATAAATCATTAGTAAAATGACTTTGAAAGCTATAAAACGATGTTTGTTTTCCAAAGCTTCCTTGCCAGTGGCTATGAGACAAGGTCTGCTTTCCTTAAATAGTGTTTCAAGTTATCAATATCTCAGAGTCTCAATAACTTTTGTATTTTTTAAGTGAAACACACGAACTGAAACCTGACCAAGTAGACTGGGTAAAAGCAACCACAGAGCAAGTGTATGCCTTATTGACAGAAACACCTCCTGATGGTCCTACATTTGCAGAAACTGTTAAAAATATATTAAAACGCGAAGAGCATTGGAATGCTTGGAAAAATGAAGGATGTCCAGCATTCAAAAAGCCAGCTCCAGATTCTAGCACTGATATAGAAGATTTAAGGAAACCAAAGAGACCAAAACGCAGAATTGGAGATGTTATTAGAGATGCTCAAACAGTTGGAAAATATCATATGGGAAAGTAAGCAATCATTTAAACAAATTTATGATATTTTATTTTCATATTAAATATGCAATTTAATTTTATTATTTGTAGCCCAGAACTTACAAAATTGTGGAATCTGTGTCCCAATAATCTTGAAGCATGTAAATCCAAAGAAAGAGATTTTCTTCCATCTTTAGAAACATATTTTGAAGAAGCTATTATGCAATTAGATCCCAATGCAATGGTAGAAGATGAATACAAGTAAATATTTTTATTACATGTGTATTTTATATTAAATTTAAAAATTTTATGTCGATTTATTTTTGTTATTTACTACAGGAAAGTAAATGATGGAAATTTCGGTTGGAGAGCATTAAGATTATTGGCTAGGCGTAGTCCCCATTTTTTTGTTCATGGGAATTATCCTATTAATAAACTTCCTGAATATTTAGAAACAATGATCAAAAAAATTGCTAAAGATCGTCCAGTAAGTATAATACTATTATTTTATTATTTCTATATTATTATGCTTATATATTAATATCTAAATTTAAAAATGAATTATTTTAACTTTGAAAGCAGACACAATCAGATATAAAATTAGAAACGGAAGAGACTCCACCACCAGAAGCAAATGATCAGGAATTTAATGAAGATGTTCTTAAACAAGATAGTGAACAAGTTGAAACCGAAAATACCGATACAAAAGGACGAAAACTAACTAAAGTGACACCTGAAATGGTAGCGAGATTGTCAGAGATTTTGAAAAATGATTGGAAAAAATTAGCAACCAAATTTGGTTATACAAGTGAAGAAGTAAATAAATATCTAAACGTCTAATATATATAAAAGAAAAGTTATAAGCTATAATTATATATTTTTTTTTTTTTAGATTTCATTTTTTCAAGGTAAACCAACGCCATATGAGCAATGTAAAAATATGCTGGAAATTTGGGCGGAAGAAGACGTTGACGCGTCGATGGAAAATTTAGCATATATCTTAGAAGGTTTAAAATTTACAGAAGCATTAGCTATTTTAAAATCTTAATTATCTTTTAAAAATATAATATTTTTAAAAAAAACAAAAATGTACAGTATGAATGTATGAATGAAACTTTTACAATTTTTTCTAATATTTTTTTATAAATCCTAATATTAATCCTTAATATCTCGAAATTAATACGTTCAGTTATATGTGGGAAATGACAACGGAGATGAATTCTATATTAAAAAAAAAAAATTTATATAAAATAATAAAATGTATATTTAATATGAATTTATTTTCAAATTATTGCTTGTGTAATTAATAATTTATGCATCTTCAAAGAAATTATTTGAGATGACATATGATTTCTAGTTTCAATATAAATATATGTCAAAAACAATATTATATTACGCACATATATAAATTTTTTTTTTTATTTTAGTATATGGAATCCATATCTGCTGTATTTTCCATATACAAATGAATATTCTATATACTTTAATTTTCAATAAGTATTAAATAAAAATTATTAATAAAAAATGCATAAAAATTATACTTACTTTTATATCATTGTGTTGTAATCATTTTAGCAATTATGAATAATTTCTTAGGATTTGAACAGTATATATTTAGTTGTTTGACAGAATAATAAAATTGTAAAAATTAAGATTTACATAATGTTTATATTTAATATAATAAAAAAATTAAATATTCCATATATATCTGTTCTTCCTTTGAAATAATTCGTATATATTTTAATAAGAAATAATTTTACTGATCTGAACGTAGCACAATTAGATCAATCCATTTTCAAATTCATTAGAGTATCGAAAATCGAATGTAATATCGAAGTCGCATTGATAAATCGAATTCGATTCAAGACTCCATTAAATGTACTTTCCGTTTTTTATTTAGAAAGACAATAATAAAGTGTACAAATAATACAAAATTTCGAACTAAAACGGTCGTCGGTGCAAACTATATCGAAATATAATTGGTTTTATATCGGTACGTCAAGATCTACATTACGGCATCGAGGAAATTTTCTTTCTTTATTTTCCAATATGAAATTCATTCGCCAACAAGCATGCTGACAACCTAAAGGTATAGACCGACGTTTTCTCTATCTAATCGTAATAAATTAGTTTAATATTAGTAATATATCGTATCTTCGAATTATAGACACTGACTTAGACTCGATTTATGCTCGATGTAAAAGCAGAGGCCAACGACGATTAAGACAGCGATAGCTTATGAGTGGTAACGTGTTTCTTTTTGAACAAGAACTATACGTAAGTTATAAAATATTGCTACATATATGCCGAATAATTTTCGAAGCATAATTCATAATTATTCACAATTCAATTTCTAAATAATTCTTTTGCTGCATATACATATATTACGTCTATGGATTTGCAGCTTTATACATTCATGCAATTATGTATATAATACTATCGCATCAAACGTGTCCGCCACAAATTATACACAGAGCATAAATCCGGATTCCAAATGCAAAAAACTCAATAATCTTTTACGGAATCCTTTTTTTCTTTTATCAACTTGTTTCTTACATCTAACATACACACTCATATGTATTGGCTAAAGTGTAAATGCAATTCGATTGCGGGTATGAACTCCGACATTTTTATTAGGTCGTAAGATAATCATTAGTTTATCTTCTTTCTTTTTGCTTCGTTTTTTTCTTTTAATACCTTAACTGTAAATTGTGACTCGGGTGAACATCTTGATCACGCTTCGAAGAATCTCCTCTCTGTAGCAATGATATAAGTACTGGACGTTTATTGTGATGTAGAGAACTCCTAATAGCGTCGAGTTTTTATTTGACACTTGATAATGATGACGGATTAAGAGTATAGGCGAAGTAATTAATATGAAACACTGATTAACGATGCCTAAACGATCAGTCTTATTTCTTAAAGAGAGAACGGAAATTCGTTTAAAGCGTTGGTTAATGACTCGTTAAAGATATAATCTTGTGAATTACAAGTAAATTTTATGATTAGAAATGAGATGGTATGTTACATTGCATTTAGTTGATAAACTATGTTTGAATGCTTGTTTTATGTTTCTTTCTTTTTTTTTCCATTGTTTTTCGCTAGTAGTTAATCAAACAGGAACAATATATGATTTACTCATCTCAATTTCTATTTATACAATGATGCTGTTATCAAATAGTTTATGTTAAAAGATAGAGAAAGAAGAAAGAAGAAAAAGAAGAAGAAGAAGAGAGAAAGAAAGGAATAAAAAGATTAGGAAGGAAATGATATAAAGGTTAGTCTTCCATCAGAGAATCCAAGTATTCCTTGTAATCGTTTTCCGACATCTCATCCTCGTCCTCCGCAATTTCGACGTTTCTCCTCCTCCTTGTGGTCTCGCTGGTTACTTCTATACAGAGTAGTGCGAACTTGTTGTCGCAAGAATAACGAACTTGTTCCAAGAGGCGTCCTCCTGTTAACGGTGATCCTAATCCGTAACGATCTGAACTACTTGAATGCCAAGCATCACAATACGTGTCCATTGCTCGGTCTCCTAATTTATGTGATCCATGCCATGCCACTTTTTCTGGCCTGAAATGTCAGAAAATGATAATTATAATAAATTTGATAGAGTTATAATGTTACAATATAATTTTAATCGAATCGTTTAGATAAAAATATTTGTTTTAACAATATAATATCAATATAACAATATAAATCTTTCTTTTTTGAAGTGATTTTCTATTAATCTTTATTTGTATCCTTATTGTTTAATTTCTTCTTGGAAAGATTATAATTGTTATAAATTATTAACATTTTTCAATTGAAAAATATAAAATTGTTTTATTCAAAAAAATTCATGTTAGATATAGATCTTCTAAAAAAATTTAAAATTTTTTCTTCTATCGATGTTATTCCTATCTTATTTACCATGCAAAATCAGTGAGGATATTTTTCCCATTGAAACTGTAGATTCTTGGGTTTTGTGAGAAATAGGCCCCGTTTCCGTTGAACATTTCCTTCCACGAGTTGAAGAGAACGTCCCCCTGACGAATCAAGAAGTATTTTGTAATATATATGATACGTTCATAGAAAATTACTTGAAAAAATTTTTCACAAATAGATTTTATATCAGAATTGATGTATTTTAGACAGTAAATTACTTTTATGTTAACGATAGGCAAATCTCGATCTCCGAGCCTCACGATGCTGTCAACATTTTGAACTCTAGAGCTGAGGAATGCGCGGAATGTACCCCTCAAACCAGCTCGCTTCGCTTGTCGATAACAAGCGTAGTCAGCTCCTCGTACACCGTGCATGTCCCCGGTAAAGGGTTCGTTCAAAGCAGCCATTCGTAACTGAAAATTGTAATATAAATATAATATTCTTGTATTTATTGTTAGTATATTAGGAAACGAAAAGAATATAAAAATTTTCTACTTCGAAAACGAAATGAAACGAAGCATTTTTAACAACAAAAATTAAAAGGAAAAATACGAGAAAATTAATCGTGTTAATGTCTTACCATTCGTGGATACCACTTCGTAGTAGGAAAATTATTCAATCAAAATTAAATAGTATATTAGTTTAATTTTTATCGATAAAATTTTATGCTCAACAGGATTAAGATACAGAATACTCACTCCTGTTCCATCTGCTTTTACGGGTATTTGATTGATCAGATTAGAAGCCTCAAAAGGTGGATTCACTGGGGGTGGTGATGTAGTTGGTGGTGCTGGTGTAGTTATTGGTAAAAGTGAGCCCAACTATGCAACATAGTATAAATATTTTGAATTGGAAGGATACTACTAAATAACTGAACACTAGATTAAGGATAAGATTAAGGAATTTAGATTATCAGAATAATTTCAATGATGATAGAAGGAAATTTTATTTAACAAGATATATTTTAAATTAATAATCGAATATTTTAATTTATAATCTATTTAAATTAGAAATATCAAACATAGATATATATTAATTCAATGATATGATTTAAATTTGAAAATTTGAATTTAAGGATACATTCTTTTGTATCTTTTGTTTAGAATTTACATAAATTTTTCGGATAGTGTATAAAAATTTTATGATACAATATATAGAAAAATTTTGTACTAACTGCAATGTATTGCCAGCCATTGTTCACTCTAACGAGTAATGCTTGTTCGTCTATAATGTAAGCTAATGTTCCAACTGGACTCACGGCAGACATCTAGAAATATAACAAGATTAAACTATTTATATAAACTATTTATATATTATTCGAAATTATGCAAAATGAATTTTTAAGCGGTAGAATTGATTTACTTTCGTCATAGCTTCGGTATTTTGAAAAGTTACTGCTCCTGGTACAATCTTCGTTGTGCTTTCGAGAGGACCTCTGGTTGCGGTTGTTCCAGCACCTTATAAAAATTTTATAGATTATAGAATTAGAAGGCAGTTTTAGAGGTGCATTAAACTTTATTATATAATTTTTCGAATTCAGAATACATGAAGAAAAATAATGTGTCTTTTAGAATTTTTTTTATGATATTTAAAATCTAGCATGTATTACCTAAATGTTCTTTTAGTTCCTTCAACTGTTTTAATTCCCGCAGTGCTTTCAGTTCATCTAGACTAGTTCTTGGTCCTTGCAGCGTAGGATATGGAATGTGTTTTTTTTTAACACTTTGAACTAACAAGATATTGTATTTTTAAAATTTATATTAAACTTTGAAGTTATAAATTTATATTTTTTTATATATTTTTAATTAAATGTCTTTGATTAAATCATAAGCATCGAATCATTAATACAATAGATATTCAAAAAATATTTTAAACGAACAATATTGTAGATAAATTTTTGCTTTGTATTCGTATAACGATGATTAAAATATTTCTATTAGACTCTGATATTATTTTATCACGCCTAATAATATTTTCTTACCTTGTCTAACTCCATAATAATCTCTTTCACCAAAGATATGACTTCTGCCGATTCCTGGCTCTCCTTTCTGTCCAATTAAAGATAATCCGGGCGGACCTGGTGGCCCAGGAGGTCCTGGAGGTCCCGGGACTGGAATATAGTTTCCTTGAGATGGTGGTCCAGGTGGTCCTGGAGGTCCTGGCGGCCCTCTTTGACCTTCCCTTCCTGGTTGTCCTGGAATTCCAGGGAAACCATCGTCTCCTTTATCACCCTTTACCTGGAAATTATTTAAAATTTGAGAAATTTAAAATATCGCTGTTGGACTAGTATCGAGGGGAAAAGAAAATAATGTAAAAAAAATATTTCCAATAAATTTAAACGAAGAAATAACATTGAATTTAATTTTTCGATACGTTTGAAATGTAAATTAATTTCAGCGAAGAAACATCATGAACATATCGCACTCTTAAAAAAAAAAGAAAAAAGAAAAAAAAGGCACTTGAACTAGTTTCACCAAATGCAAATCGGTATAAATCTCGGTACGTGTTTTCGTCGATGCGAAGCCATTCGAGAGCGCAATAAAAGCGTCGAGTTTGCCTTACGTTGGCTCAGCTTTTAAACCAAAGTGTTGTGAATTAAGCCCTGCCACGAGCATTCGGTCGTGCTCGTCGGTTGTCACTTGTCGGCGACGAAATTTCGACGAATTTCTGTTTGGGACGCCGAATAAATCGAGTTCGCGGCTTCGCTAGCCGACAAAGATGAAAAAGAGTAGTAGACTGAGGAGGAAGAAGAAAGAAGAAGAAGAAAAAAGAAATGGATAAAAATAGAAGGAACGAGCGTCAAGCGCACACTTGCATTAATTTGCGTCACTCCGCGCTTTCTATGGTTTGTTCAATGAGACTTGCGGGTGTACACAGTGATCTACGAGCATTGTTACAAGTTTCGTGAGTTTCACAAAGTGGTCGTTCCGACTAAAAAATGTTCGAGTTCGCTCGTTTGTAGCTATAACTCGTACGAGCGTTTCGCGTTGTAACGGTGATTAAACAAGCTTGGCAAAGATCAAGTCGAATCGGGTTAAAAAAAGAGGGGGGAAAACATTTTTAAATTCATAAACTATTAGATGCATAGAAGAAAAGAATGACTTGCAAATTTCGAAAAATTTTGTAATAGGAATCGATCCTGTAGATTTTAATTTACTACGCTACGAGATAGGATAAAAGATGCATCCATTATTTTTATTCGTTTCGCGTTGGAAATTCTCGAACAATTCTCCTTTCTCTTCCGCTAATCTTCTTTCTATTATTTTCCTATTAATTTTCATAGAATATTTTTTACTTTTATCGCACTGTTGAATCGAATTATTCTTTCCAATTTCTTTTCTATCCACCAGGTGTTGATTAAACGTAAACCAAGAACTCGAGCTGGATGAATAGATATTTAAAAGTGGAAAAAATTAATTTTCAATGTAAACATTAAAAAATATTCAATATTACGACAAAGTTTCGTTACGTTTTTTAATCGAAACGCTATTAAACTTTCAGCAGTTTAAAGTTGTTTTCCGCATATGTTTTTCGTGGTATTTGCAAAATTTCTCTCGATCGACAACACGAAAATTGCTTACGGGTATTCGATTATACAATTTCGAAATGCAATCTGTGAATGAATAATACTTACGCCGACAGAGACTCCATAAGGGCTCGGTGTGCCCGGTTCTCCTTTTTCTCCCTTGGGCCCCGCTGGTCCAACAGGTCCAGGAAGTCCGGGAGTTCCAGGACGACCCTGTTAGAAGTAGTTACCGATATATAGAGCTTATACCCTGCCTTCCTTCACTCATGAATATTCTACATTCATTAAACCTTTAATTAATCTCGCATGCAGTTCAATCTAGCATACACTTGGCTCGATTGTTGTGATTTCTTGTTTTATGACCTGATTATCGTTACATTGTTAATCGAGATAAATAACTGTACAACAATCGATTAATCGATCAAGTTTCATTGATAGACGTTTCGAATCAATGCGACGAGTGTATTATCTTTCTATCGAAGAATGTTATGTGATACTCACTTTCATGGTGTTCTGTGGATGGCATTGAAAAAAGCATATTGTAATTTTAGATTTTTATTATTTTATACATTAATGATTAATTAATAATTGTTTCCAGTAACAGGGAGTATATGATAATTATTACACAATTCTTTCTTTTCGTGAGAATTGGGGAAAAAATTTCCACAGAAAGCGTGCATAACAATTTTTTTCTTTCTAAAATATAGAAATGAAGAAATAGTTGCAGATAATTAGAATATATATATTAGAATAATTTCTTTTTCGATATAACTATTGTTCATCAACTATCTTTACGAATAATTAACATCTTGAGATTATATCTGATAAAGTTTATGGATTGATACTTGTCTATTACAAGATTAAAGCAGGTAGGTGGTCAGCAATTGGTCCAACGCTTTGAAACTTAGAACCGTATAGCCTCAAAGTTATAGAATCTGTCAAAAGCCATCGGTAGAACTTTATCTTAGCTTGTTGGCTCTACTCTTAATATTTGAGTTATCGATTATTGTTCCTCGTACGATACATCAAATTAGCTAGAATAGTTAATTGGAGAATTCTCACGACAAAATATTGTAATTATTTATATATAGATTTTAGACTTGCTCTTCTTTTTTTCAACGAAATATATGGACGACATGTACAATATATCTCAGCACCATTAGATACACGATCTCTGTAAAATTGCATTTCATCTTGTTCATACATCATCTCTTGTCATTTTAAATGTAATTCAAGAAAAATTATTTCTCCCATATACTGTCAACAATAAAGAAAAAGGGGGAAAAAATACACATTTTTATAACACTGCATACAAGATTAAATAACACGCAATCATTCGTGCAAAGAAGCGATAATAAAATAATTTTACCGAAACTCCATTCTATTGACGGATAGGAAATCAAACGGAAATAGAGGGATTGATCGATAAAAAAAGAGAGACAGAGAAGCGGAGGAAGTAATAAAAAGAAGTTTTCTCGTACCACCCATCCAGGCAACCCAATTTCTCCCATCGCTCCCGGCTTTCCAGGTGGGCCGACGGGTCCCGGTGGTCCAGGACGTCCTCTCCTCCCCCTCTTCCCCTCCGCGCCCTTTTCACCCTTGATCGTGATGTAGTCTCCGGAACTCGCTATAGCGGTGGCTCCTGGCGGACCTCTCTCACCTTTTTCACCTTTTGCACCCGCGATTCCCTGAACACCGGCAACTCCATCCTTGCCTGGCTCGCCTTTGTTCCCTTGCGGTCCTTGAATACCATTTACACCGGGAATTCCGGCTGGTCCAGAATCACCTTTATCTCCCTTCTCGCCTTTGGTGCCCTTGTCTCCTTTGTAACCACGCGCACCACCCTCTCCTTTGTCGCCTTTTTCCCTTAACACTAATTAATTCGTATGTAATTAATTCAGGAACGTAATTGTTCGCGTTAACATGGCTAAGATAAAAGGCAGAATTGTAATTTCGTGCGGCGATACAACGATATTTGGAGGATGATATAAGGATGTTTATATTTTTTTTTTAGTAGTGATAGATGATGGTCGATCATTTTGAATTTTTCTATCGGTATAAGAGAGTGGAATTTACTTTTTTTAAATTTATATTTATATTTTATTTCGATTTGATGAACCTCCAAATGTCGCGATAGATCAATATATAATTCAACAAAAGGATCATTAATACTATATATATTTCAAAATTATCATATTTAAAAATATGTTGGCTCAATTGTTTCCTGGTGTAATGAAACAATTGTAAATGAATTATGAGACAATAATTCTTACTCGATTCTCCAACGTTTACTCCTCCAGGACCGCTTAATCCAGGCAATCCTGGCGGTCCAGGCGCTCCCGGGGGGCCTGGCTTCCCTTCTGGTCCTGTGTCTCCTTTATCACCCTTTTCGGCTGGCCTTCCATTCTCACCTGGCGCACCAGGGAGACCCGGCGCTCCCGGTGCACCAGGTTCACCCTTCGATCCTTGAATTCCTCGAGCACCCTCGTTCCCGTGATCCCCTTTCGCGCCTTTGTGGCCTGGCTCGCCTTTGTTACCTTTGGCACCAGCGATTCCTGTCTCTCCTTTTGGTCCTGGACTTCCCGGAAGGCCTGCCTCGCCTTTCTGTCCTGGCAGTCCTGGCCTCATCGTGATGCCTTCCGTCTAAAGATAATCATCTTTGCTCGAGTTTTATTATTATTATTTGATATTAGGAGAAGATTTGTAATTTTTGTATACATTTGGATCTTTTCATGTGTTATATTCCTTTATCAATTTAGACATTAGGAAATAAGTTTTCAAAGATATTCCTTTCAATATCAATACGCAATTTCCAAAATTTTAGAATTTCTTTCTCTTCAAATTTTACATTATAATTTTTCGGTGAAATAGCGACGTTATCGCGTTAAAATATTCTCGAAATATACGATGTGTTTTAAAATACAAAGGGAGAAAGCTCTAGTAACGGAATTGTCGTACGAAATTCATCATAAAGTTACGCGATAAATTTCAGCCCGCCGCAGAGCGCAAGACGAGGAATGGCTAGCACAATCTCGAAAGAAGCTTTCGTACCAAAGTTGCTCTAAATATGGAACTATTACTCACCCTATAAATGCCCCGGGGTTTCCAACTGGGCTGCATGCGCATAATAGCCGAAATTTCTCTGTTTAATCATTGATATAAGATCGTAAACCTAAAAGCAGTCGAACCTCCTCCTCGTTTGTATCGTACAATGTTGATGGACAATCGTCTCCAATGTTCAATCGAACTATTATCCTGTTCCCGATGCCTGTTTGCTTCGCAAACATCTGACCGATATCCTTTTATCGATAACTTATGTCACGCGCGAATTATTCGATGAGGGAAGGAATTGTGCTCAAAGCACTTTGTGGTTTCGGGAAAGCAAACTCGCTTCTTGAATATATATATTTCTTGAAAATTTTGTGATATTTCTGATGTCGAAAATTGAAAGAAATTACAAATATGCATTTAAAATTTTGTATTAAATATTACAATTTTTGTAAGAGTAGAGAACCATAAAGAAATAAGTGTCTTTTGAACAATAATGTATATGATTGTGTGTGAAGTGTTTGATTTTAGATTGCTTGTCGTTATGAAAATGGTCGTTTGTCAAAGAAGAAATAACACTCTACAAATATAATATAATTTACTATAAGAATTTTTTATTTCTGACATAAAATAAAATATTTTGTTGCGTATAAACAAATATTTTTCCTTATGCAATAAAAATATAACATCATATAAATAATATTAAATTACCGTAATAACTGCTCCAAATGTATTTTTTTTTATTACAACAATTTTACTTTTCTGCGAAACACAAAAAATCTTTATTCCACATAAGCAAATATATTCCAATTCAATATTCCAACTCGATATTCTTCCACCACGCAATCGCAAATAGAACGGTCCAACTATTCCCAACGAATTCTTAATTCGTCTATCGATAAAAAAATATTTCACTACGCAAGCATTACGCGAGCCAATATTTATATATTCGTGATTGTAACAATTGCATCCAGTCGAATATTTATCAAGCGATGAAGTCGTACGTTTTTCAAATGGCGTATCGGTGGGAATTAGCCAATGCGGATGGTCAAACGAAATTTTCGATCGTGCCAAAAAAAAAACGAGGAAAAAAAAACAATCGAGAAACGAAAAAAAGAAAAAAAGAGAGAACAGACATATCTATTCAGATTCCGTTTTTCGAGAGTGAAAAACTTTGATCGATATCATGTTTAATTTTGTCGATGAACGTTCCAACCGATGGACACACGTTTATTCGATCGTTTACAACTCTCAGTTTTTCGTAACCGCAAACGAATCGAACGTTTCTTTTTATTTTTTTTTCTCCTCCTCCTTTTCTCTCTCTCTCTTCCATCTATCTTTGCACGAAACGCCTCTGAACGCCTATTTATCAACGCCACCGATCGCTTGCTTATACGTCACGCCAAGTTTCTTAAAGCTTTTCTACCGACTGGTT
This sequence comes from Apis cerana, assembly GCF_029169275.1. Taxonomy (NCBI): domain Eukaryota; kingdom Metazoa; phylum Arthropoda; class Insecta; order Hymenoptera; family Apidae; genus Apis; species Apis cerana. Next base: position 9,068,137 of record NC_083862.1, on the reverse strand, counting down.
TCGAACTTCCAGACTTTCTTTGCCTATTGAGAGGCACGTATTCAACTCGAGGTATCTTTCATTCCTACTCTTTTATCCGGTTGGGATGTATATACGTGGATGGAGTATATTCTAAGTAGATATGAAGCGATCAGAGGAGTCGGGAGAGATAATTCGATGGAATAAAATTGATTGATTTTCGAATCGAGAATGGCGTTTCGAAGAATGGTTTGGAAGAAGTACGAAATTTCATCAGAAAAATCATCAGAAGTCGTGTAATAAATTTATTCGATTATAACCAAACGAAAACAAAGATAATCAGAAAAGACAAACATCTCTTCGTCCAAAGTAATTGTCAATCGATTTGATAAATCAATGATAATAAATTAATTTTTCCAAGATGAAGCGGATACCGAATAAATTTTCGTTAAGGATATAAGAATATCTTCGGCAAATAACGATTCGATCTAATAAAACTGATAGATCTCTTCGAGACGTTCGTGCGATACAATTATTCAAATTGGGAATGATGTAACACCTTCCAACCCATGAAAATGAGTATCTGAAATATTCCTCTGGTCGCAATGTTAGGTTAGCACACTCAATTAACCTACGTGCAACACGGAACACGTCGGTGGAACGACGGCGTTTAGTATGGATGACGTTAAATTGCATCATTCTCATGATGACCTTACTGCGAACGATCAACCATTACGGACTGTTATGGACGATTATAATAAAATTATAATCAATCTCTTATGGTTACAACAATGTAATTAATCGTTATCTTTTTTTTAAATTATGCAATACGAAAATAATTGATTGTGAAAGATTATCTGATAATATTCTCGTTACGCGATCCTTCAATTTTTTCCCCCTTAAAAATTCTTCCCCGTATCACGTTCCATTAATTTTTACTGCTTTTCTAAAGCGTATTTAATATTCCGATGTTGGATTTAAAGTGGAAGTTCATAAAAACACGTTATATACATTTTCGACGTTTAATTAATAGGCGAATATATTTTTATATATCCATACGATGTATAAAATCGTATATAGAATAATTAATAAAAATAACATTTCTTTCATTCAGAAGACCCGTTTGAAAATTAATGAAAATTTTAAATGTATAACAAATATAGTAATATATTCTTGCCGAAATTATTCTACGAATAATCAGGTCATATACGTATAAATAAATCGTTTCTCATCAATAATATTCAACAATTCGACGACGAGAATACACAGCAAGAATAGATTTCCACTCATCGCATTAATCGAAGTTCTACCATACAGAAAATACATGTTCTCTTCGTATATACGTATCTGTTCTCATTCCTTTTTCTCGACGTACGTGCGCGAAATACATTTCCAACGATCTGAGGAACCAAAACTATGGAACAAGCATAATCCCTCCTCCCTTTACATCATTCAGATCTCTCATCTTTGGATCTGGAATCGAACAATGTATCCACGCGACAATTGGCCACATTTTCGTGTAACCGACGAAATGTGTGCAGTGTTCGACGACGAACATCTTGCTAAGCAACACCCAACACCCACCAGTCACTCACCTGCCGTACCTGGCCGCCACCAGCCTAGAAATTGCTTTCTGTATTCTCAAGGGAAATCGTTGGAGCACGAACCGGCACCAGTTCACGTAAGATAACACTTCGGGGTCAAAGTAAGATACTTGGTTTGTCGGAGATTCCTATCCAAGGTTGCAAAATTCTCCATGGGGAGCGAAAAGTCGAGTTTTCATCCAGTTCGATTTGTTCTACACTTCAAGCGATTTTTAATTAATTCGAAATGTTGGATTTGATGAATTTTTCGAATGACAGTTTTTAAAATTAACGCGTCGATGTTAGTTTCTGTAGATGATCTTTGATATCGAGGGAGGATGGATTTTTTTTTTAGATAGAATGAGGAGATTTCACGAGTGACTATTTTTGAAAAAGTTTTTTTTTATCGAAAGAATAATAAGGAAAAGATTTCTTATCGAAATATTGGATCATATTGTAATTTAAATTCATAAAAGTAAATGCGAATTATATCTATTACCTTCGATAATTCTGTAATAATAATTTTATTGAAATATAAAAAATTTCTTCTTCTGACATATAATCGAAGAGCCTCGTTTTAAAAAATATCAATCAATCCATCAAATTGAAATTCATTAAAAAAAAAAACGGTTCATCTACCATCTCTTATAAATTTTCCACTCTTAACTTCGTTCAATTCGACATCTAATTCCAAAACTTAACTCGAAAGTTCCAATTCAACTTCCAATAATATTTGTATTCCATTATAAAAAGAAAAGTCATTAACTGTGCCATATTATTGCAAGAACTTTAATATTCTAACGGGAACTAATTTCGTATCCCCGAACCCTTAAAATTTACTCCGCGTTAATATCAAGAGATAGAATAGACATCTCTGGTTTACGATCTTGCAACATGTGTTCCCGGGGAAAATACGTGACATCTTTTTGAAAAATCTCACGCAGAATACCGCGCACGGAAAGTATTATTCACACAGAGCTTTCTTGCGTCGGGGGGAATCTTTTACCATCGCGCGACGCTGTAAGAATACCATGGATACAAGTAGAGGGTGCAATAGGGGTTGCACGATCTCAATATCTCTTTCTCGAAACTTTTCTCGCGACTAGAATATTCTTCTGGCCACGTTGTTTTCACGTTCGCTTGTGTTAGTGTTGCGTGTTTTATAGAGCTTAAAATATTATGAATATTTTATTCCCCTCCATGGCGTGCTTCAAGACCGATCAAATTTTAATCTCGTTACTTCGGATGTTTTCATAAGTGAAAATTGCTTGTTTCCTTTATTTTTATCGTTTCTTTGATTGGAGAAATTTAATTTTCTAATAGGATTGGAATTAAATGGAATGGAATTTATATAATTTTGAAAGATTATTCGATGTAATAAAGAGTTTCTCATTTAATTGAAACGATAAGTTACTTATAGATTTCCAGGATTTCATGTTTCCAAGAATAGAACTTACGGTAGGAATATAGAATCAGTTTTATTATATATAATTTTCTTTGTATAATTTATGTTTCAAGAGAATTTCTTATAAATTTCATAATTAATTGGAGAGATTAAGAAAAATTGATTGTAGATAAAGATAAATTAAAGATAAATTTTTTAGGGAAAACATTCTTTGATTATTAAAATATTATTTATTGAGAAAATATACGTATTAACTATATATTTGAATCCAATTTAATAACATAAAAAAAACAAGATATTTTAGAAAAGAGGAAATTCATTCTCAAAAGCATTTAAAAACAATTGTAATTTTTAATTATTTTTTTCAAATAAACAAAAAATCTCGATTTGTATTTATACGAGGAAACATTTTTAGTTTCAAGAGTATCCTGTCTAATGTAAATTTTAGATATTTTTATTTTTTATTCATAAATATACACTGAAACAAGATGAATTTGTACGCGAAGAGAATTATATAGGACGAAGTTTGTAGAATTCTATTAAAATTCACGTAATTAAATGCAGTAAATTTAAGAATTATCTACCGTATATGACGCAGCCGAAATTATGCACAGTTCAACTTTCGTAAGCATAATTCATCGTGGACGACCATGATAAATTCTCCTCCACAGTTCTTATTTTTATCATGCTGCTATTAACCGAAACGTGCAATAGTTATATTATTACTGCAATAAATCTACACATCGTATACACTTGAAATTATTCGAATTTATGAAAAAAAAAAAAAAAAAACAAAATCGATAACATTTCTTGTTATGACAGATGTATTATAATTCAATCCTATACTTCATATATTCATCGAAAACGTTATCAAGTAATATTTAACGCTTCCTTGTATACATATACATAGATTGATTTTAAATTTATATCAATGTGATCGTTTATTTTAATCTTGAGCTTATTTCTTTCGATATTTTAAAAATTGTATACACTTGAAGATTAAACGAGGTAGAATTTTTAATAAAATTTCAGAAGATTTTGAAAGATTTATACTCGTAATTCAACTAAACGAAAAGTAATTTTCAATTTAATGAAATAAATACAATTTTAGGAAAAATTTCTAATAACTTCCAAAGGAATATCGAATTAAAAATATTTAATAAATTTTAAAACTCTATACAAATAAAATAATTCATTTCGTCTCATCAATAAAAAAAAAAAGAGGAAATTATCACTTAATATTAAACTGATGAACTCTATTATTTCTCAAGATTTATTTTTACCACGTATCCAAACGGTTGATTCGCGAAAAAATCATACATTTCATTCAGTTTGTTTCTTTCTCGTTCCACTCTTGTCGATGGCACACTTCCAAATGTTACGCCGCGAAACGAGCGGCCTGATCTCGGCTGCTAATTGTTGAAACGTTGGAAAGAGCTTTGTTCGTTTCCAAGTACGTTAAAAGCGGAAAAGTACGGAAAATCGTGCCACTTCTGCCGCCGACTATGATTGCAGGTATCGTGATAATAATTTCATTGGATCGTTATCGTTCTAGAGAATCCCATCCCTTTGAATTGCTAGACGTATATATGTTTGTTTGTATAAGAAAATAATATTATTTTTCTTGATTCGTGTTTCGTTTTCTTTTTTTTTTTTTTACATTTTGTACGTGATATTAATCGTTTGGTATGTTCATAAAAAAAATATGAAATCGCAGAAGAATCCATCCAGTTGTACTGATCAAAAATTCAATTCATATTCAACTTATAAAAATTGTTATTTCCAAAAATATTGTAAAGAATTTGAACATATGTTCGAATTATACACATGTCTCTTTATCACATATTCAAAGCATACCTTTATTCGAAAATCCTCTCGTAGTATTCCATCGCAATCCCCGTTTCGCTATTATTCAAATCTCATCTCTATTCCGCCCTTCCATTCCCATGAAAATTGTCGCGATTAGTTAACAGATTAAAATCTGTTTATCACGAAGGGAACTTTCCATCCTCTCGATCACAGTCGGAATAAATAATCCAGCCTTTTCCGCGAGGCAACAATGCGAAGCAAACAAAGCTGAGTAATAAAGGAAGTTTGTAGAAATTTTATAGGGGATGTGTAACAAAGCAACGTTTTCAGAGATACGTTTTTCAAATGCACACGTCATATTACGCTCGTGGAATACGGACACTTTACGGACTATTCATTTTTCAAAAGGAAGCATCAACTTCCTATGTTTCTTCACTTATATAATTTCTTTCTACGCTTCGAAATACAGTGGTTGCAGAAAGGATATTTGCATATATCCGTTGGAAAATTCAATTTATAAAAAAAAAAATAATAATAATAAATAACGATAATCAAAAAAACTAATACAAATTTGCAATATATTTTATGATACAATTTTCGATATACTTGCAAGATCCATTGCAATCGACACATTTACAATATAATACCGTATCATCTATTTTCTGAATTATTACATCACTGCACATTTCTCTTGAACGAATCATATTATTTCTACGTTGAATCGTATATTAAATTTAGAAGCATTCTTTTATTATTGAAATTTCGCACACCGTATTTATGTAAAACGTGCAAAACGTATAACAATAATAAAAACTTATGCACTTTCACGAAAATTAATATTTAAACAAGTTATAAGAAATACAATTGCATGCAAATACTTTCTGCAGCCACCGCAGGTCATCCGACGTCGCACGTTGCATTGTGGTGCATGAGAAACGTTAGTTCGTGGATATACGAGTAGCGGTTTCTCCTTGGGATTTTTTTTTTTGCTCGACCGTGGAACAGAGGGAAGGGTACGAGGAGAGAAAAGGATGTGGGCGAGACGGTGGTTAGTTGCCTGAGAGGAAAGGAGGAGGGGCGGGCAAGAAGGGGTGGCGAAAGAATGGAACCGAAGGAAGGAAAGAAGGTGGACACTGGGGGTTCCGCCTTTATTACGTGCACGGTTACTTATTCCCTGTGGGCTGATATCGCGTTCTACGTATTTCCATTCAACGAATTTCTTGCCCCTTCTTGCTTGGAACAACTGGGAACAGTTGCGACCGAGTGTCGTCGTAAAAACGTGCAACTTCTCCCAAGTAATGTGCACACGGGACGACTTGTCTCGTTGCACGTAGAGAAACATTAGTTTCTCGTACAACTTCTGCATCGTTGTATGCAAAAATGGGATTTTTCAAACGTCAAACTCGTTCGAAAGGTTTGAGTTGTGTTTCTAGTGAATTGGACAATTGGTATATATTTTGGAATAGAAATAAATAGATATTCTGGTACTTTAGCGTGCTAATTTTTATCATATAATATTTTGAATATATTATTATAAATATTTTAATTATGGGATTGTATATGTACTATTGTACTATTCATAGATTGTTTAAAAGTTGGAAAAAATTATATAAATTATATACATTGATTTAATAATATTTTATGTGATAAATAAAATATAAGATCTTGATATGTTAATAATTTTACCAACAAATGCAATTTAGCAGATAATAATGGTTTCATTGGAATCCGATATTATTAAGTATGCAAGTAGTACGTACATATGATATGTCAGCCATACGTTTAAATATTATTTTAAGTTCATTGGTACATGATATCGCACTCTATTTGTCACATATATGTTCCTTTGAATAACGAATAATTTGAATAAATCTGGTAAGAATAACGTTTAATGGAGTTCCTCGTAGAAATTTGTAGAGAAAAATTATGCATTTTGAAGGAATTTCATCGTGGTTCAATCTATTTAAAGATATTCAAGAAAAGTTATATTAATTGTTAATTAGAGTAAGAGAATTTTCGAATAGAATATTATTTAAATATAGGTTAAAAATGAATTTGATTTGTTTCGATCGATAGATGCAAATGTTGGAAATCAACTCGAAAAGCATCGCATAAAAGTTTTCTATATTTTTAAAATTATTACTAATAATTCTAAAACTTCGCTAATGTATATATTAGTAAAGTATTATCATGTGCACGTAGTTTAAAAACGAGTATTAAAGGCCAAGCACTCAGGGATTTTATCAATTTCATAGACTAATAGAGTATTCATGAACGAAACACGAGTTCTGTATCGTACATACGTGGGATAAGTCGTGAGATGAATAAAGAGAGACACGGTTCACGGTTGGAAATTTTCCTAGCATCTTGCGAGAACAACGGAGAAATTAATGGCACAAAGCTGTGTATTGTTTATTTCGTTTGCTTAATATTCCCGTTTGCTTGGGAATGGCTCTCAGTCCATGATATACGGGGAATCGGACTAGTTTATATTGGACTCGAACGCGCACGCGTTTATGGCTGGAATAGATTCAACTTAGGGATGTAAATTCAGTTATCGTGAGGGAACGCGTTGGAACGATAATTGAAAGGGTTTATGATGGACAGGATGAACCTCTGATTGAGTTCTTCGAGCGTAATGAGTTAAATGTATTTGGCATCGGGAATTTCTATATAGTTCAATTGAATTTTCGATAATTTTTCGAAATTGTATTGACGAAAAGAATACGAAGCTAGTAAACATCACTCTCTTTAATAATAATTGGGTAAAAATCTAACGTTCCTTTCTTTTTTTTATTTTTCAACATATATTAAATATTTTAAATATTACGCACTTTTTACTGTTTAATAAGTTTTTCACAAATTAAAAAATAATTCTGTTCGTAAATTCGTCTTGATATTAAATTATTCATTCCAAGATTGGGAAAGAGATATCCTACTTACATCGTATCCGGAGAATTCTCCCTTTCCTGGGGGGCCTGGAGGTCCTTGAGCGCCCTTTTCTCCTGGTATTCCATCGCGGCCAGGCTCTCCTTTTTGCCCTTGAGGACCTTCCGGTCCCGGTATCCCCACGTCACCTTTATCTCCCTTGGATCCCTGTGGCCCTTCTAGCCCTCTCTCTCCTGGCGGCCCAGCAACACCCTGCACAATTATTCGTTTGCACGAATTATTATTTTATCAGAATCACTCCTTTATTATTAATAAATTCTAAGAAAAACGACATCTTCGCTCGAGGATTTATATGCCGCTTATGTAAAATCGATATTTACATAAAATTAAAACACACGTTTGCATTGACATGATTTAAAGGGTATTGGAGGGATTATTTGGTCTTGCAGTTTGGTCTATAGAGAAATATTCTTTATTTGACATAATGTTATTCGTTGACATTATTGAATTATCATTATGTTATTATTATTATTATTTTTTTTTATTACGAAGAGTCTGGTTTTTACAAAGCGTCAATACCGTCAGCCCCATTTGGCCTTGTTTTCCTTCTTGCCCCGGCACCCCTTGTTCTCCTTTCGGTCCCTGGATCATCTTTGGCATCGTAAAGGATGCCATCAGGGCTGTTGCATTGCAGGTGCACGTGCCGGGTTCTCCTTTCTTCCCTGGCGGACCCTGCAGCATTTTGATCAGTCTGTCATTGCAAATATATACACTCTCTACGAAGGGTAAACTTTGTTACGTGCGGTGGTGGGTTACTAACGGGTAATCGAATTACTGGAGGATAACAAAACTTCCATCCTGGCATTTTGTAATTGTTCATTTACATTGTATGCATGATTTCGTGGATAATCTCAGCGATAAGCGACTTAACGTTGCGATTGCTAATGCATGTATTATAAACTAAACGTTGCCAGGGAAATTATTAAATTACGAAATTATAAATTAATAAAATTAATAATGATACAAGGTGCGTGGAAACAGCGTTTGTTCGTTGATTTAATCGCAGTGTTAAATTTTTGGTATTTATTAAAAGGAATAAATGTGGGAAATTATTTCGTAATTACTTGATTTTGTTTGATCAATGATATTGACTTATTCAAACGTTACGCGAGCACCAAAAATTGATCACTGTATCGAGTCAGGGGATGAATGCATCAGGCGTTAAACAAATGTAATTCTATACGTATCTGTATATTGATAATTTCGAAAGATAGTGAATATTATGAAAGGGGTTCCTCTGTAATCAATGTTACATGCAGTGGTTACTAGTACTTCAACATGCTGGCTAAATTGGCTTGCTCGAGTAGCAAGATAAATGAGTGATTCCAGATTGGAATGTATTCAGCTCGCTTCATATGCACGCTACTGAATTATTATTGCCGAAATACGTAGTTCTCGAATAATGAGAGATTTCTAGCCCAAGTTCTTCATTGCTATTAAGTGCAGATTCCTGTATATCCAATTTTATAAAAAGACTAATTTTATAATTTATTGTTTAGACAAAAAGAGTTAAAATTTATAAAAGAAGAAAGGAATTTTTTCATTAGTCATTTCATAAATCTCTTATGTTTTATAATGAGAAATGAAAAATGAAACAAATTTTAATCAGAAAAATATCAATTGAATGATATCCTAATAATTTGAAATTTATTCATTATTCATATGGAAGAAAATTTATTTCTTTTATCTTATTGTATAAATTTCACATTTTAAATGAAAGATAATTCGAAAAGGAAAATAGTAATAATAAAATCGATTGCAAAAATCATATGCGATTTGAAATCTATGTGAAAAATAATTCAGCTATTTTTTTTTACATATTTTATATTTCGAAAAAGATAACGAAAAATTGAAAACAGATAAAATTCTCAAATAATTTTTCTCCCACAATAAGAATCGATCACGAATTTATAAAAACCCTTTACACAACGTTTCAGCAACGAATAAAGCAAGATTATCACGCGTAACTAATTCCCGATGAAAAAAAGTGTCTTAAATTATGAAAATATATTCCCTCGTTACGTCCGACGAATTGCGGCATTCATAATCCACGGTAAACTGCCGTCATTACTCCATTATAAAAGATGAATACCATTTCAACAAGCCTACGGAATAACGTTAAATCGATACATACGCCGCCGTCTCCCTTAATACGTGTGCTTACTACTGAATTATTATTCATTTATTATAATGAAACTCCAACGAACACACGTGCCTTATAATATTTCACAGACGAAGCCAAACGAGCAAAATCTCGCGCAACCAACAATAATTCCTTTTTTTTTTTTTTTTCTTTTCTTCTTCTTCTTCTATTCTAATTTCTACCCACTTTCCTCGAACGAATATCGTTTCAACTATATAAGTCCATTTAATTCTTTTTTTTCGACATTTGACTTGAAAAGTTTCAACTTGTCCGATATTTAGGCCACACGGTATTCATTCTTTCGTATGAAAACAATACGGTCGTAAGCGAAATGCAAACGCGCGATCCTGTAATATGCGCAACGCATTCAGGCCTGCCTTTATACGTGTATAGACTACTGAGCTATTACAGCTGGAAGTCCAGCGGTTTGTGTGTAAGGATTGCTAATGGAACATCTTTGGTACTGTACGATACGTACATAACCGGTATAACACATGCGATATACTAGGTGGTATATAATATAGTTCGGTGTATAATTTGCATAAATTATACGGGGACATTTATGCATTCTACGTGCTACAGTCGTACCTACGTTTCTGGATACGAGTCGACTTTAAATCCTACCTTAAATTTAATTCCACGATTTTAGAACGGATGGAAATTAATGAATTAGTGTGCACAGGGTGACATAGGCGAGTTTAAAACCGCTTCGAATGTCGATGTTAATTATTTTTTGAATTATCGAAATGTTTCAAGCCGATGTGGCTAAAATGTAACAATATGTGTGTATATGTGTAAGTTCGTTTAGAATCTTTATTCATGATCCTGTATTTAACAAGAGAATCAATGTATGAACTTATATATATATATATATAATTATGCGTATAATATTAATTTTAAGATCGATCAATTTCGTGACTGGTTCATTTTACTGGAAGAATGTTATTGAAAATTTATCGAAAATGTTTTCGTCTTTTCCAATTGTATATTCGAATTCAGAGTTTGATAGTTTTAAGATCGCACATCTCGTTATTTTGTTATTTACCTCATCTTGACCAGGTGGACCAGGAGGACCTGGAGGTCCTCTAACGCTCTCACCCTTGTCGCCTTTATCACCTTTCTCACCTTTCGGTCCCTTGTCTAAGAAATTTAAAAAAAGAACATGGTTACAAATCGTTATCATATATCGTTCCGTATAATCTATAATATAACCATAAGTATTCTTTGTCGATCGATATACTATCGAAACCAATGGATTTTCCTTCAATAAGAAGCTAAGAAGAAAATTGATCAAAGATAATCATCGTTTAATACGAAATTCAAAGGGGTATAATATTTCTGGAATTTCGATTCATCTCATCGTGGATTCTCTCGAGGATCCTTTTTGAATATTATATCGACAAAGGATGCCTGTAACGAAGCCTCGGTGATTAAAGAAACGCCATTTAATGGAATTTCGACGTCGCCGCCAGCAGTCAGGATATTTCTTATCTGTGATCTTATGATTAAATAAACTCGCAAATTCCTCGCGATTACTCACAGTCCGGGTTGGGAGGAGGGGGTGTGATGAATGGCGGTGGATTGCTTTCCTCGCTTCTGTCTTCGTCATCCTCTTCTCCGATCTGAAAACGGATGGTAAGAAGAAACGGTGAATAAGAACGCTAACCGTGATTTATATGTCGTTATATGGTAAAAAGGAACGAGAAAAAAATAAAAAGAAAAATAAAAAATAAAAAAAAAAATAAAAAGGAACGAGGAGGAGGAGACCGCTGAAAAGAAAAACGAACAGCGCAAAAGTTTCATCGCTTATGGATGGACGTGATTGATTGCATGTTGCGCTGGGTCGATTTATTTTCGATGGAAAAGCAGAGAAATCGCTCCATTTTCACCAATTTGTTATCAAGCTCGTGGTTAATATAACGCTGCATCAAGGAAATACTTAATTAATGTATTATAGTGATATATAACAATGCAAAGAAATTTTTTTAAAAATATTCTTAAGTATTAATTAATAGAAGAAATTTATTATTAAATTTTTTCTTAATAAATTAATAAATAATCAGGTCTTTTTTTTATCGTTATCGTTATAATATTGTGTAATTTTAAATTTCTGATAATAAATATCGCGCTATTTTTTTATATAGGTATTTTATCGATAAATATTTTTCAGGCTTTAAATAGTTTGCATAATTACGGGAAAACGATTTCTAAAATAATAATACACGACCGAATAATAATATCTATTACATTCTTGTAGAGTAGATATAGATGTGTCCGATCATAGAGAGGCTCTTCTACTTACAGTTTATCCTTACATATGCATGTAACTTATTGTATACTGCGATAAAAGTATATAAAAATATTTTTAACAATATTTTTATCATATTGTATTTTCATTTTCTTTGAGAAGAAAGGGACTTTTCTTACGTAACAAATTTTTAAAAGAAAAGTTGTACCATACTTTACATTATATTGTATAATAAAAGACTTTTAAAAGGTTTTATATCAAGTAGAGAAAGAGAAGCTTTCAATGCTTCTTTTTTTTCTTTGCTCTTTTTAAGAATCACTCTCCACCGTGGAACAAAAAACCGGGTATTTTTCATTCAGGATGATTGACTATTGGCATCAAACAGTTTTAGTTTCTATCGAGTATGTCCTTTCGAGATTAATTAAAGTATTTAAAATTGAAGGATCAATTTTTCGAGTCGGAACTTTTTTCCTCTCGAAAAATGAATGATATCGCACAGGTAGACGGTGATTAATGAACTTTCGGTTAAATCAAGCGGAACGGTTAGCACATATTTGCCCTAAGTACTTTCCAATAATTATTAGCAACGATGCAGATTTATCGAGCCAAACCGCACTTTGACAGTTATTTATCGTTGATTTTGTGGCTCACATATTCTTTTTATCTCGATCTTGATTTAGTTATGTATATAATGATCCTGATAAGATATAAATATCTTTATTTAAATAATAATATAAATATATTTATATAAATTCAAATTGTTCTAATTACGAAGTCATCAATTATCTAAATTTATTTTATACCGTGCGTTGACTTTAAAAAAACTATCACTGATTATAAAAATAATTTAATCGTAAATCAAATATCTGAGAAAATTAAATTTATCGCTTGTAATTAATTAATAATATCTCATTATAATATGAAAATATATTTGTATAAATTGAATTATTTAAAAATTTAAAATAAGTCATTTAACATTAATAAAAAATCTCAAGATTAAAAATAATAGACAACGATTGAATTCAATTTTTCTTCTTCTAACGCCCTTCTAATTCCTTTATTTCTCACAGATGTCGCCACACGTACAGTTCATGAATTGTTAGGATAATTTTTTTATATATTTCTATTTTTTTGAATTGCTCGTTCAAATGGTAATGTAAATTGAAGAATATCAGCTTTCACATATAAAGTATCGCGGATTTTGAATCCCCAAGGGAAATATAATGCAACAACATCGTCGCGTTTACGATCCCTAGCTTCCTTTAAGCGATGCTTTTGGACGACATGAAACTGATTCCACGATTTTCTATAAAAATCTTTATTTGCCGCGAAAATTGCCTTTCGTCCCGTGTAAACGGACAGTGATTTCGAATCGAATATCGTTTCCTCACGAAAATTGCTAGTTATTTCGTTATTTTCGATTCGGCTTGAACAGAGATGCGCGCGATATGTTTGGCAGTATTGTGTTGTATTGTAGATGTTGTACGTTTTCTGTGAAAACGTTGTTACAGGAAGACAATGCTTCATTGTTTCGTTTAGATTAGATTTTCGTTTCGTTCTATCTACGATTAATTAAATGGTTCGACAATTTCTCTTAATCTCGATCGAGGGTTTTAATTATAAGAAGACGAAGACGAAGACGAATTTAGTTTAAATGCAATTTCCTTTTTATTGAATTTAATTAAATAGTCAGTTTTTACTAGAAGATAAAAAGAATCTTTTTTATTTTTTCGAAAAAATTTGCGATGGAAATTTTAAAAAAATATTATTCGCGGAATTAATTGTTTTATTTTTGAAAAAGTTAAATCAATTATATTGAAATTAATTTTTAAAAAAATATAGAATTGATTGAACAATTGTCATTGCATATTTTCCTTTTCAAAACTCTCTATCGAAATTTACTGAATTCACTATTTTTATAATATCTTGAATCTATTTATATTTTAATTCATTTTTTTTATATAAAATTTTCTCTTTTATCTTTTTTCTTTATTTTCAAAAATTTCGATCATTATTTTTAACGATTCATTTTCTCGATCAATCACGAATGGAATTATTTAATAATTAATATTTTAATCGGATCGATGGTACATATGGCAAGTAAGTCACGTTCGAGACAATTTGTAATTCATGTCTTTCTATATACAGAAAGGATAAATTTACATTTCGTGTTAGTAGTACGCACAAGTAAAAGCATGCATGGAAATATTCATTTAGAGAGAATGTATTTTGTTTAGACTTTGTTTACGGATTAAATATTTTTATAGTCCAACTACATTTCGTATAAATACGTTATGTAACAGTAATATGAAACGATTAATTGTTTGATGACAAAAGAGAATCATTAATAAATCTTAATAAAAGTATATATTGAAGTTATATTATATTTAATTTGTTAAGTTTTTTGGAAAAATTTTTTTTAGAATTTTGAATTCTTTTTTGATAATCTTTTTTTTCTTCTTATCAACATATATACTAACCAAATGTAATGTTGATGTATTCCATCTGAGAAAAAATTAAAAAAAAATGAATTGCTAATTAATCTACAGAATTAATTAATATGGAAGATTCGATATAGAAATAAAAAAAAAATTCCAAATTTTAAATCCAATTATTGATATTGAATTTATTGTAATATAATTCTGGACATGTTGCATGTTAATTTTACTTTAAAAAATAGTAACATAGGAGGATAGAAAGTTAAATCTACTTTGATTTCTATCCAGTTACATTTGAAATTCACTTTCGACGCGAAAGTTATAATGAATTTTGATTAATGTGAGGTTAAAACACTGCAGCGGCAAAGAAAATACTCATTTCAATGTTAGTATTATCGAATATTTATGAGTTGAATTAGAATATCAAGGATAAGAGTGAATTAATCATTCTTTCATTTATAAGAAAAATTGAATTTGAATGAAATACTTCTTTATTGTGCTATTTGCGTATTATAGAAGTCTTTTCTGATTTGTCTACGTATCAGAAACTATCTGAAATTATTTCATTATTTTTTCCTTTACTTTTAAATAAATTGAATCATAGGTAACTGTAACAATTTTCTTCGTTTCAATTTATATCTTTTGAAACTCAAATTTAATGGCTTTTTATTAACGGTTCTTATCGTTTACAGCTTATAAAACGGAATTAAACACTCTAAAATTAAGCTAGTTTAAGCTAACTGTTGTGGTTTTAATTCAAATGTATCAATTGATTTTTATCAAACTCTTTATAAAGCAATTAACTTTTGTTAAAGCAATTTTTAGGCATCTTAAAAAAGAAAATTCTAAAAAAATTCTCGTCTCTTCTTCCCAAACAAGTTCTCTAAATAAATCTGTAAATCTATAAAAAAAAATGAATTAATTTAACACTAAATGGAATTCCCTTGAGAAAATAATCTCTGAAATATTCTTTTCTATCCTCATTATTCGTTTCGTTTCAAGCAAAAATAATTAAGAGATTCTTCTGGATTTCGCCAATTTATCGATTCCAAATGGAATTCTCTGGTCGCGGAATCGAAGAACAGAAACAACTTGAAACTAGATCAAATCGATAACCATTCTTAACGCAACAAGAACAATGGAACAAGTTGAATATAGAGGATACCGTTTCATCAGCGCACAAAAGGCATCGACACACAAGTGCACACAGATGAAACTTATGGCCGATCGCAATAATACGTGGCGCGTTATGACGGGAACGACCGCAGGCTGTTCCAGTGAATTCGTTCACCCGGTATATCCTGATCAGCTCCAGCATGCACGGCTGCGTCTTTGCATCTCCGTTCCGGGAGCTTTTCTTCTGAAGTAGGATTTCACGGGTGAAATAAATTCCTCCGGCTTCCTTTTTCTCCCTCCTTTCTTCTCTTTCTTTTCTTTTTCTTCTTCTTCTTCTTTTTTCTTCCTTCGACGGATCGACGAAGATAGGAAATACGAATGAATTTTACGGACAGATCGGTTGACGCGAACGTTCTGGAGAAATTCGTGTCAAAAAGTTGAATGAACGATAATTCTTATTCTTCGTCTTCGTCTAATCTCGAATATTAATTTTCTCTTGGGATAGGATTGTGATAAATGTTATATCGAAGGAAGGAAGTCTTGAATTGATAGATTAGTAGAAATTATAATTTTTATTAACGTTTAATATTTCTTTAGATATCGTAATCTTGCTGTTTTTTTTTTCATTTTTTAAAAAAGTGGATATTATATCACACGAAGTACGTTTAAAATTTTTATAAAAATTATAAATACGAACACTTTAATGATATAGATGAGATTATTGCAAAATATATTCCGTATACGAGGGAAAAGAGAGACAATAACAATGTGCCAAAAAAGTTTTTTTGTCGAAATTACAAAACATTTTAGTGGTGCACCACTTCGTTAAAATTTGGGTAAAGTATGTTGTCCTTTCAACCTTAATTTAAACGAGGCAGGCGGAAAGTAGTCCACCAAAGCCAAATCTAGCGAGGAATTGTGTACAACGGCTCCCCCTTTGCGGAAGAATTGTTTGTCAGTGGTTCCATTGTGGGATAGCATATTGCTGGTTAGGAAGATAAGGGTGAAAGCGTGTTTATATTTGCTGACCGGTGTGTATAATAAAGATGATCGTACATTGTTGGAATTTTATTACGATACAAGTGCTTGAAACACGATGAATTTGTCACGTGAATTAAACTTTAATGAGATATGCCTTTGAACGAAATTAAACGGATATAACTGAACGTAAACACTTTCAACATCTATACGTATAACGTGAATACTTTATGCGTAATTTTATTTTTATATATCAAAAAAATTGAAACGTGAAAATATAAAATAGGATAAATATACATTGTTTTTAATGGAGAAAAAAAAATAGAAACGATTAATTGATTCTAAGATTAATTATTCGTTAAAATAATTTTGACTTATATATATTTTTTTCGCTAAATAATCATAAAATCGGTCAACGAATATAATTATTTTAATTCATTCTTGCTTAAAAAATATTATTCGTATTCTAAAAAGGATAACGATAGAGGAATATATCGTTTTACGCCCATGTCCGAGTTATGATCGACTTTTCTACTGAAAGTTTATCTTTTCATTTCCAAATTCAAATATAATTCATTCAGATATAATTCATACTTTCTCTGCAAGTCACTACGACCTTCTAACAACATTCTAAATTCTATTTCAATTATTTCAATTATCCTGTTTCAATTATTCAACTTCGAAGTCGATTCGAGTTTATTCGACCGTAAACGAGAAGAATCTTCTCGATAAACGTTCCTCTTCCATTGCCACTATTCGAAGGTCGAATCGAATACACTGAGGCCAAAAGGACAAATCAATTCTAGTTGGCAAATTAACTTGGGCAAAGCTAGATTGTCTCGTCTAATTGCTAAAGTGAATGGTTAGATGACGAGAATCAAAGTTCATCGATCGTTTCTACTTTCTTGTATATGGACACTTTCTTTTATTTTACAAAAAAATAATTTTGTCACTCGAAATTCTTTATTGATCTATCTCTTTCAATAATTTCAATTTTTATATTATTTTTCTTTCTAAAATAATAATTTACAATTATAAAAAGATTCTCACCACTAAAATGTTCTATTTTATTAATAAGAATAATTTTTTGAACTAGTTCATTAATTATTCCTTTTCTATCAATCTCAAATTATCGTTAATCTCAATCTTTTCTTTAAAATAAAGTAGTATTACAAAAACTTTAAGTGATGCTCAATCGATTCAAAAATCCAAATCTCATATTCCATCTTGAGTATAACTTGTACTTATAAGACGACGATTCTTTCAGCTTAGTTATAATTACTTTAATCGTCAAAAGATTTAATACAGATTGGTTAAGTTTGAGGAGTGGATGTCACGTCGTGGAACTTCGTTTGGATTAAGAGGAATTCTGGAAACGATGAAGGTGAAAGCTTTGGAAATCTTTCTAAGAGAGAATCGTTTTCGGCACGATCATTGGATGCTAGATCAGAATTTTCAAGATTATACTCTCAGTGTTCCCGAAGATTATCCCCATAAAACGAACATGCTCTTCTTTTAACGTTGGAGAGTTCTCCAGGCAATTCTTTCCAACTTATCGAAGCGTATGTATAAACAGTTTCAATTAAAACGTTTCGAAATAAAAGTTTCCTTTATCCTCGATCATTTTCACTTTGTATCTCATTTCGAACAAATTAATCATAGAGTCATAGAGTTATTTTTAAACAATGAAAGTAGTAATTTTCAATTGATCGATATTTTGGGAAAAGAGACTTTATAATTATTTCAGAATCGTATATGATGTTTAAAATTTGAAAGGAATTGAGAAAAATTGTATAGAACGTTATAGTTGATTATAAATATACAAAGATTGGGGGAAAAAATGGGAGGAAAAAACGAAATTATAAATTATTTGCTTATTACAAAAAGAGGATGATAATTTGAAAAAATTTATGAAGCAGTATTTTAACAGATTTTGTTGATACATTGAAAAAGATAATGTTGAAAATAAATTTAAGATTTTAAGAATTATATTATTACACTCACTTTTTATATGATAATATATGTAAATAGGTTATTTTCGATGAATATTTATTTCTTGTTTAATTAATCATCGCAAATGCACGTCAACATAATTTTTAAATTTTTCTTTCACATCGGTGTCATACGCGACCATAAATTTATAAGTTAAATTTATAAGTTGGTTTACTTTCAGTCACCTGCTGGTTTATATTTGAAATAAATTTAAAATATTTACAGATTTGTTTACTTTCATTTTTCATATTCATCAGGAGAAAAATGTATATATTTTAGTTGTTTTATATCGAATTATATTAATACAAAGATTTACTTTATATTAGAATATGTAAATATATTATTCTTTTATTTTTATTATGTTCATTCCCATATACACATCGTATAAATAAATAAAAATTCCCGAGGTAAAAATATACAGATGAACAAAATAACTTGATATGGAATACCTCGCTTTAATCTTTAATTTTTAACAGAATTAAAAAGCGTTTCAAATAAAACTTTGATAGTGTAATTAATAATGCATTAAATTTTTATTTGAAACATTTTTTCATATTATCAATAACATATTCATTAATTAAATTATTCTGTTCTTGTATATCCGCTTAAATAATTAAAGAAGCAAAGTTAGTCTCATAATATAAAGCATTAAATAGTTAAATCCAATTATCACGATTAAGCGTGAATTGCTATCGAAATTGGTTATTTCTAGAAGAAAAAATTCAGTAATTGTTATCAGTTATATTCAGTTACTGTTAGTTAATTGTAAAGTTAGTGACAATTACGAGTTAACAAGCGTGAAAGATTTTTTTTTCCCCTTTTCTTTCAGCTGATTGGATTTTTCAAACCCTCATAGATCTTTCGATCTATCGAAAGATCGTTGTTTGAAATTTGCCAGGTCGTGCGTTCGAAATTTGTATTTCCTTAACTTACAAAGTTGTCGAGACACGAAGTTCTCGTGTTAATGGAATTAATTATGGTTATGCTGCTTGCGAAACAAATAATTAGCGAGTGCGACAAGTTTTCAGCTGATTCAACTCATCATTTAACTCACGTCTGTCAAATTAATATCAAATCCTGAACCATTATCGATCACCTCGTTATCGATTTCACCTGAGCCGAGATCCACATCTTGGTCGAACTATAAAAAAAATTTGTAATTAGAATAAAAAGTGATTGGAGAGGAGAATTAGAATTCTTTTTTTTCTCTTCATGAAAATTTATTGTAACAAGGTATGTTGTGTGATTGAAAATAACAGACTTTACTGATTTTATATTTTGAATTCGTATTAAATAACACGAGGAAAAATCTTAGACCGATATTTTAAATTAATTGGCATTCATGATCTGTAAACTGATCATTTATCAGAAAAATAATACCAAATATAGAACTTACTTAAGCACTCGTTAAACATCTAATTTTACAACTTTAAATTGAATGTTAAATTATTCGAAAAGATGAAAGGAAAATTTGAAAATAATTAATGTGCTTTTTAATTTTGTTAAAAAATCTTCACCATAAAATTTCTATCCATTATTTCCCGTATAATATTCTATTTCACAATGTGGAATATTATACTCGTGAAATAGGATTAAAAGATAGATACATTTCATTTGCAGTATAAATATCATTAACGATATCGTATCGTATACCGATAATGGTTAAGTGGTACGTGCATCATCGATATCGGTATCGTAATGAGCTATATGTTATACGAATATTACAAACAGGATAATTAATTGTCTTTAATATTATGTAATATGCAACGATCCTTATTCTCAATTTTACATTAAACATAAATATATAAATTTACATAGCGTAAAATAAACATATATAATTGCGAAGTCAAATACAGAGTTAAACAAACCGGGTTAATTTCTCTATTCCGTCAATTTCTACAACTGGAAATTAGTCTTGCTATAATATTATTGTTTCGCATATAATTTTCCACTGGAATGTTCTCCAGAACAATTTCTAATTAACAGTTTTCTTCGAGCAATATCTAGTTATTGTCGAAGTAATTTTATGAAAGCTCAAGTTCAAAAAATCAAGATTGTAAGAAGTTTTTCTTACGCATAAAATAATTCAAAGTGTAATTTTTTTTTGATATTTTGAATAATATATAGGAACTGATTATTAATTTTAATTCGTCTTTAATTTATATTATTTATATATTTTTAAAGTATTCACAGTTTAATGAAATGCTATTCTTTGACAAATATTAATCATAATTGATATTTTTATATTTAAATTATATTTTTAGAATAATTTATAGCAGATGTATAAAATTATCATCTTAATTTATAAGCAGATCGAATCAAAAATTCAAATCCGACCATTGTTGCATTAATTATACCGTTGAATTAACGAAGCATAATTGAAACGTTCGATTGAATCCCATCTTTAATTGTTTGAATATTAAATAACTCATTATTTAAATTTCTATTTTACATGGTATTCCAACTCGAAAATTGATTGTCTTTCGTTAAAAATATTTTTATCCTCGGATCTTCGAGAATGTCTAAAAAAACTTCACAATCGTACACCCTATAATAAATATAGTAGAAATAAAAAATGTGAAATCTCTTAAATAAAACAAATTTTATTAACTCCAAATTAATACTATATTATTTATTCCTACAAATTTTTACTTAAACAATTTTGCAAGTTAAAAAAACAATTCTAATCTGATCTTTTTCAAATTTTTCAAATTCCATGGAAAGCAAAATAATTTTAAATTTTCGATCAGGAATTCATTTAAATGATCGTTCGAACGGATCATTGGCAACTGGAAAGTCAAACTTCCGATCGAAATTAGAAACTAATCCACTTAAACACACCCCGTGTAATGCGCTTTACACGTTGTTAACACAGCCGTTGTCATTCCGTATACACGGGCGGACAGGGCTTAATTAATCTCATTTCGACGATTTCTGATCGAACACGTCCCTGTCCCACCCTTTTCAATTATTCGAGGAGCCAAGATACCAAGCTTGCCAGTTTCGCTCAGATGATTAATTTGATCAATCCCACAGTGGAAAATTCATTTAATAACACAGCAGTTAAAAATTAAACGAACTTGAGGGCATATTTATATTTATTGAAACGAATATTTCATTTGAATTTTGATCGACTTTTTCATCCTTCGCTTTCTCCATTGTCGATCACTCTTCGAATGTAATTATAATTTTTTACAATTAAATGGTTGAAGTAATTAAAATATTAGGAGAATAAATGTATTGAGTGAAGAATATCTTGTGAATAATTATAACGTATTTATAAAATTTATTAGAGAAGAGAGAGGTACGTTTTTATATTGTTTTTTTCAGAATTTCAAATATATAATAATAATAAATAAGATATTTTTAATAATCATGCCATAAGCATAATTATAAAATATATATGAATTGAAATTGAATCTCATAAAAGAAAAATTAATTCTTATACGAAATTTATTTATGGATGATCGATTATCATTGGGAAAAGAAATCAGAATTATTTTCTGGTTTTAATAAATATTTCAACGGATTAATTGCTCCTACTTCAAAAATTAAAAATTTTATTGAAATATTCGCATTAAGAATGTCTAATCAATCGTGACAAGAATATGACAAAATATGTTCAGAAATATATTCTTAAATAAAATTAATAATTTTGAGTATGATCAATATTTGAACACATTGAACACATTAAAACAAAAAGAACATTTAAATAAAATTTTTGAGAATATATTTATACCAAAGAAAAAGTTGTAATTATGGGAGCGATTGTTTGTTCAAACTGAACAAAGGAATATTTATAGTGAAGTGTTTGCGTGATACCGAGTATAGTTTGCATATAAATTGCGTTCGATTCTTGTTTACTTGTTTCCTTGACAAAGGTTGCTTAATCCTTTTGAAACTAAAAAGAAGAAAAAAAAAAGTTATTGTAGCGAAACAGAAGTAATGTTATATATTCCACCGTATTGTACTTTCCATTGTACTTTTTACTAATGTTTTTCGAAATCTTGTAAACCTTCCGTAATGGAACACGGAGTTAGATTTCAAAAATGTGAGAATGAAAGAAATGAAACTTTGTCTCGCGATCTAATAGAGTAGATCATATTTGATTTCATGATTTAACGATGAAGATTATTGTTCTACAAGTTGATTCAGCGTTAATGAAAACATTTTCCTTTCTTATTCAACATAATTAATTAACAAACCATGATAATAAATAAATCAATTAATTTTAAAACAGATCTTTTTGTAATTATTTCTATTCTTTATGTTATATTTTCAATTAATACTAATCAATGTATTTGCTGTGTATGAAATTTTTCATGTGCAATAATAGGCAATAGTGTTTCTATTATATTTTATTATTTAATACCTATAAGATACTAGTATCTCAATTTGGTCCTCTTCGTTTTTGAAAATCTCAAAACTTTCATTTGGATTTCCAATCCGTTTTTATATTGCGAGTTTTAATATATTTTAATATATTTTATTCGTGGTTTTTTAGATCATAACCAATAGAGAAATGTTTATAGAATGTTTATCGAGATATTTAAAGTTTGCAGAAAATTAAAATATTAGATCAGAAGAGAATGTTGGAAGCATATTATTATTGATTTCGTTTTACAGTGGAATCGATACTCAAGTTTCTTTTCTCTTTTTATTTTCTTGCGCCCAGATTCATTATTCGTCATTCGCAATTAAAATCGGTGGCGATAAATTCATGAATTTCATTATGCAAATAATATCGTGATAATTTGTTTCGAGTGATAAAATACTCGTGTCGCGGTCTCTGGGGGATTTTAACTGGCTGTGAACAAGACAATGAGCAATATTCTAATATTAAAAAGAACAATGGACGATAATACTTCTTATTCAATATAACAAACGAGGAATGAAAATTCGTAATAAAAGCAAAATATACGTATAATTTTATAATCGATCTTACTTTTAAAAATGATCTGATAAACTGGAAGAAGGGGAAAAAGTTAAATAATGAATATCATAATATTTCTTTATAAATAAACGTTCTTATCTAAATATGTCAATAAATTTAATTAATTTTGTTACATTTAATCAGCTTATAATTGATTTTACTATAAAAGGATAAAAATACAATAATAAAATAAAATAGCGTTAATTAACTTTATTAAATTTTATATTTATAAATATACCAAGAGAATGTATAAATATTACCAATAATGTCATCGATAAAATTGAAACTAATCAAGTTTCAAGGATCGATAAAAATTATAAGCTGGTTTCCAGCCAGCTTAAATTTACCATTATGTCATTTAACAACAAGATAGCACGATATACGAGGATATTCCTATATTATTTCACAATAATTAATACAGTGCGCTCGCAGTATCCGGGTGTATTTCAATTTTGATCGAAACAGATTTATCTAGTTTCGCAATACGCGAGCCCAAGATTCGATATCTTGTATCAATTTGTGTTTCAATATCCTGGTTGATCCTAAAATTTAAAGTGCCGTTAAAATCGACGATGTACAGTGTCGATCAATTTCGAGAATCTTTTTTCTTTTTTTAAAATCTAATTAAAGTATTATTATCTTAAAAAAAATATGTATTTCGAAATGAAGAAGACTAACGTTGATTTCTATGACGATGATTATTTTAAAGTGAAGGTGAAAATAGTCGGGAAATTTTATATAAATAAAATCTGAGTTGTGGAAAGAGGTGAAATCAAATTTTTGACCGGTAATGTACGCTTAAATTGATACACGTCTATATATACGCACGTAAGTCTCACATTTCACATTTAATTATTTTTTAGAAATTGAAGCCGAGAACGAGCTTCGTGCAAACAGGAAATATGGAAACAGGAATATAATTCGAGATACTTCATCCACTAATTTACCAGTAACTTAGTCCAATTATGAATTTTATAATTTATTTTCGAATTCATAATATTTCGAATTTTCTATTTTAATCTTGTTTATTTATTATAAAAAATTATGAATACCAGATTCTTTATATTTGCTATAAATATCAATTTGCAACGCACACGTATTTTTATCAAAAATCAAAAGTTACGAGTATTGATTTATTCTGAAAATAAAAATAAGTTTAACGAGAGAATATAAGACTTTTACTTGTAGATCACAATCATTACACTTTACTAGTCGTGGCGTGTTTGATCATTTTGATTTATGGACGGTGATCCGAGGTCGGCTCGGATTAACCGTGTACAACCCTCTTACCTTTCACTGTGAACCAACGTGTCAGCCAATTAAGCATGAGCAGAAAAGTCCACAAGCTTCTCTCGGTATAGGATAAAATAAATTTCTTCTACGATAAATTAAATTAATTTGCGTGTTAAATTTTTTTCGGAAGTAGTTCATTAAGCAAACAAGTTTTCTCGTACGATACTAATTGTTAAATTTAAATTTCGAGTTTATCATCGGAAGATTTGATTTGGTTTTTTATTTTTTTAATTAAAACTTTTTTCTCTCTCTCTTTTTTTAGAGTTGAAAAATTAAATCCATTTAAAATTCGAACATCCACTGTCTTAATCTATGTTTTAGAGTTCGAAATTATTTCTCTTACTTAAAATTTCACGAATAACTAAATAGACGAATGCAGATGTGTTGCCCTCTCTTATTTAATTAATATATTTCCAATTTAAAAATTTCTTTCTTCGGTTATTTTTAAAAAATAATAACATTCACAATAACACGAATTAAAAAGAGATTTAAAAATCTCTATTTTTAATAACAATCAATTCGACTTGACACGTTTCTCTTTTCTAAAGTATTCAAATCCTCTTCTCGTCCAAATGTCATCGATATCTCTTTACCATGTATTTCACATGCACAAAATTTCTTCATAAATCTTCTTCATAAATCTTCGACACGATTCCTTTTTCTCTCTCTCTCTTCCCCTCAAAATCGCGCTCAAATTTATCTCGATTATTTAGCAAAAGTTAAATCTCCAAGTTCTCCTTTATATTTAAAAGGGTAACGTTCTTGCCGTGAAACGCGCCGTGGTATCGAGATATCGAAGGCCCAGCCAGTTACTCACCGGTCGAATATTTGTAGCCTCTCGTTCTGTAGTCAAGTTGTTTTAAATGTTTCCCAGTTTCTCGTGCGGCGATATCTTATCGATTACGACCGACACGACCCGCTTTTTTCCCACCTTTGGATATCGAGAAACCGTACGTTCGAGAGGAGCGTACATCAGGAGCACTCTCGACCCCGATCTATCCGAGCAGAAATCCAAAATATTCGTCGATGCAAAACACCGATTCGGTTGACAATATGACGATCACGAAGACATTTATCTCGTCAGAATTTTCCAATTCTGTTTCTCCAAATCTTCCTTCCACTTTTTCTCCCTCTCAGTATTGCCGAAATGCTGAAAGGAGAGCTTGGAGAGATGTTTTGCGTTTAAGATGTACTTACAGAATATTTTTGGACGATTTTAGAAAATTATCATCTTACTTCCTTTAACTAGAATTGCTCACAACTTGCAGTAAATAAGCTCCTATATATATATATATATATGTATCTTTTTTTTTGAACTCTTCTTGGGACAAAGGTGTCCCATGAATATATTAACATTCCGTGTATATATATATATATACTTGTCGCCACTTTAATTCGCAACATCGCATACACCTCCACATAAGAATTTCTCCCAAACACGTTACCGCCGAAGCAATTTAAAGAATTTTCTTTTGTCTGACCCCGTCCTGGCACGTTAAATATTTTCATTCTATTTTCATTCCTCCCCCGTTGTAAAATTCAGAACGCGAATTCATTTCAGGTCATGGAAAAAGGATGGGGAGACTGGGAAGAAAGAGAGGGGAAAAAAAGAAAGGAAAAAAGAGAAAAAAAAAATGGATGCAAGTGCCGGGATGAAAAAAGAAAAGGAAAGAAAATGTCGCTTTATTTCGTTCGCAACGATTTGAAAAGGAGGCGCGCGAAAGCGTGAAATCGCGTGAAAAAAAGGATTTTAAAAGTTTAACAAACGAATCACACGTCGTATCTCTTTTAATTGGTGGAACAGCTCGCGTGAAAAAATTGCTCGATTCGAGGATGAACGGGGGGATGAAGGATCACTTCGTGTCACTGTCTACGACCTTATCGTGTTCCGGAAAGGGGGAGGATTTCCTGAATGAGCCGGGATTATGCTCTCGTTTTAATGGTTCTAGCCTGGCTGGGTTTGCTTTCGATGAATTTCACCTTCTCTTTTTCTTTCGATTGTTGGAATTAGTTTGACGTGGGTGAGGGATCGATGAGTTAAGTGGGATAAAAATAAGATCCTTAAATTTGTAAAAAAAAAAAATGCAACAATGATTGTTTTAATAAAATTAGATACACGACTGGAAGCGACAATAAAAGATTGATTATATTAATTAACGATTCTTTCATTTCACTTAAACTTGAGACAGAAAGAAATTTAATCCTTGGATGGATTAAAATATATCTAAATTTTTAAGTATTTTACATATTATTTTATATATGTACATAATATAAATATTTTCCTCTAGATTAGACTAACTTTTTAACTTGATGTTTAATGTTAATTACATAAGAGATATCAGGCATTTAATTTGTCCCATTAAGGGCAAAGAAATGCACAGTACGGGAACGAGATTATGAACACGTTTATCCGTAATTTATCATACTACCAATTGTCACAGAAATTCGCTCTATTAAGGCAAGATCTCCTTGGCTTCTCATTAAGATCCCGGAAATTCCATTTACTTCCCTTGCATCTAAATTTCCATGAAAATGCGTTCGTCCCGGGAAAATTCCGGTTATAAAACAGAATTAATTTAACTGCGGATTTCACGCAAAATGATTTAACAACGATTGCAGTAGATGAACGAAGAATTAAGTAATAATATTAGAACCAAGAAACGAATAGACGCAGAATGGTAAGTTACAAAGTTTCTGACGCGATATACTGAAATAATAGCACAGTATTAATTCACAAGAAAATTATATATATATATATTTATCTAAATTATATATTTTTCTTACGTAAGAATGTTTTCATTTCTTCGATCAAAGTCACAAAGCACATTTAAAACCCTTAAAAAAGGGCAACACGAGGTATTACCCTTGAAATGAATATTCAGCGCACGTGTTCGTCGAATACTTCGCGTACTATATCACACGTGTGTGAAAACACGTTTAAAATATTATTATAACATTCACGACAGGGAATCTACGATCCCATTTGCAATACAATCCCACGTGCGCTATTTTATATGACTCATAATGACTTTTGAACGAATGAAAAAAAAAAAAAAAAAGAAAAAAAGAACAAAAAAACTAATCAAACTTTTTTTCATAGGAAAAAATTTTCATGAAAATCGTAACTTAAGATTAAACATTAACCAGGAAACTGTTTTTTAATTTTAGCCAGAATCGCTTCGATGAATATACAAAAAGATTTCGGTGAGTGCTTCAGAATAATAAAATCATTTCGAATAGAGTATTAAGAGGATAGAAATGAAAAAGACAATGATCGTGCATATACAGATATATATAGCCTCGATAACGATATCGTTTTTATTAATAAAATTTATTAATGATACTTGACGTGCGATATTATATAGAATTTAAACGCGCAATTATTTTGAAATGCGTAATATAGATTTTGCAAAAATCATTTTTTACAATCACTAGAATAAAAAAATAATATATCTGGAAAAATTAAAATTTTATAAAATAATTTTATAAAAAAGATTGAATATTTTAGAATTTATATATGAATTGTAATACGTTAAATTATAGTACGTTAATTAATTTTTTAAATTATATAGTGTGTAATAATAATAATAATAATTTTTAAATTAGCAATGATACAGAATCTAATAAAATTTTGTTTTATATCTTCTAACTTGTATTAATTTTAATAATAATCAACGTTGGATAAGAAAAAATTAAGTATGCACATAAGATAAAATGAATAAAATTAAAGAATTTTACTTTTATTACGATTTTTTTAAAAACATATGTATAATGATCATCATAGATATGGCGCTTAATACAATTTCTGGATGTGCTCGTTTACTGAATACGCTAAAAAAGAGAGTTAATGAAAAATCGATTCTCTCATCTCATCCAATTCCAACTTGGATATTAAAAGAAATAAAAAAAATTAGTACCACTAATAAATTTAATTCCCCGTCTATATGATAAAGAACTTTGATAATAAGTATCTATCATCATATTGAATTTTTATATCAACATCAGAAGAGTTGAAAAACATTTGAAATAGTTTAACAAAACAATGTGTGATATTAAGAAAGTTTTCCAACATAGATTAAAAAGACTAATAAATTAATGAACTTCCTTCGTAATTAGCATTAAAAGCAATCCCTCGAGAAATATTTTCAACGTTAATCGTTAAAAATGTAGAAGATGATACATTTTTAGAACTAATATTACAGATATCAGATATAACGATCGCGTTTACAACTACTTTTAAACATAAATTTGTAAAATGATATTTTTCTAATAATTGAGAAGACATTATTTAAACATCGTCGAGGTAATTTTATTTTTATAAAAAAATAAATATAATTTATATGAAAATATTATATCAAGATTGTAATGTAATATATCCGTAGAATTTAAATATCTAAATATTTATACGAGTTATATAATCTTTCGTTCATTTTAAAAATATTATTTATCTGTCTGAACATTTTCACAGAATAAAAATCTCTGTGTTTTTTGCATGCTAAATAAAATAACGAACGAAAAAAACATCTTATGTTGAAACACCATAACTTTCGTGATACGTAGCCATCACAGGCTATTCTTGATGGTGTATTTTAAATTATTATCGTTTCTCAGCAATTTTAGAAACGCATGCGACTATGAATTTACGATCACGGGTATGCAATAACATCAAATTTTCATAATTGTATCGCTGGCAAGAATGCTTATGCGGAATCATTACCTTATATTACGTTATTGAATCGTTTTTGATATCGTGCGATTAATTTTCGTTTCCTCGTCATCAAACTACGGATTTTTATACAAATATCCTTAATATTATATATCTTTTCTATATTCTATATAAATTTACCATGAAATTTACCTCAAAACTCGATTAAATCCTATTTAAAATTAGGAAAACTTTAAACCGCTATAATTCCGAAGATAATGACTTCCGGTCAACGAATGAACGATCATTAGAAGCGCAGATTCTTCCTTTCTAAAACGCTTTTTGATTTTTCTCCATACGACTTCCGGTTTTCGAGATATCATCGTGTAAAGAAAAGGTTAATTTTTCATCATTTATTATCCCCGTCTTTGTTGTTTACTCGGATCTTTCGCTCGCACCTCGTCTCACTGACCTACCCCAAACTCCAGACGAGTGACAGACGCGATTCCTGGAATTAGTACGCACTTCCAGATAAAAATATGGGTCACTGGGTCGCGAGTTCATTCATAATCTCTGCGCTGTCTTAAATACTTTGAATCTCTCTATCTCGAAAACCGATTGAGATATCGATATGGAACAAAAACGGAATTAAATGGCATAGTTTTCTTTATTTCTTCTATGTCTTTTGATAACAAAATTTTTAATTTTTCTTTTTTACTGAAAAATTTCATTTATGAGTTTATATCAATGATTTATTGATAAAATGTATTTAGAGATATAATTCATCATATTTTTATATAATTTTCCATTGATTGAATATTTAAACACTTTTTGGATAGATAAAAGCTTCGCAGTCTATTTCTCACAAATTTTTTGCATATTCATATTTCGTATTCTTGATAATTTAAGGCAGGTCATATCGATTATGTGTATGTATATTATATCGAGCTAATAATATTGTAACTGAATTATAAATGTTCGCTAAAATTGCGTAGTTTCAACGTTATTCGCTCTTCATGGCACATATTAGTTCGCATAAATCCCTGCCCTCGGAGCGAAACGTAAGTTTTATATTTCTAAAGCGATGAGAAAGATAGCTGGGCCAATAGAAACATAAAATTCTTCCCTATCGTAAAGTTCTTAAAAAATGGGACCTTATTCTGTACAAAAAATTGGCAATCTATCTATCTGTCTCCTACGTTTAAATAAAAATACTTTCTGAATCAAATTACTTCCTACTTCTTTGCGCTTCACGTACATTTTCAAATAACTGTTCAACCAACTTTTCGAGAAATTATCTACACGACATTCATAAAAATCTAAAAGAAACTTACCATATAGATATTCGAATAGTGCGCCTAGTCTGAGAATAGGACTTCTCGGAATCATCCAACTTCCGATATCCGGTTTATCCGATCTCGAGTCGCGTTAAACGAAATTCCGCCATTTTTCCGTTCAACAGTGCTTGAATCGTCGGGATAATTTCTGGATTAAACGACGGAATTGCTTTAAGAGGATAGAGGCGGGCTGAGCCAGCCGAGCATTATACATTGTTACATCATAGTCGCTCCTCTTCGAGATAGGATCCTTTGCGAGAGTCAGCCATTGTTGTAACGAATGGTCGAGAAAGGAGTTAAGTTCGAATTAAGAGGGCGACATTAGTAACTTCTATATTATTACTATTTCGGAGAAGGAAACGCGACTCTTACGATGAATAATTTATAAGGCCGTTATTATACCGTGGCCGACATTGTAACAGATGTTCAGCGAACGTATTGAAAACGTGAAGCCATTTACATGAGATCTTCCTGTCGAGTCAAATACGATCTCTGACTATTGAATTAGAACTGTACATATTCAGAGTTTGTGCGATATTCCTTGTTTTATTTCAATATTCTGTAATTATAAAATTAATCTTTTGTTTTTTTTTTTAAATTAACACAAAATGAAAACGAACGAAGATATTGAAAATTACAGTTGGAATTGAAACGAGTATTATATTCTTTTTCTTAATTTTGTAATTATTTCATTCAGTTGCAAAAGTTTATTGTGATATCGTGATTTTAAGAATCAGGAAGAATTTCGAACAAGAAGATTTTAATTGATTCGCTATAAATCTGGAATAATTTCCTGATATACGCTTTCAGAATTTATCTATAAGCTATAATTTACTCAAACGCCATAACGATCAGAATTCATTAATATCCGATGATCACGTAATAAATTGGCGAATTGGTGATAAATTATGCATCAATAATAAACGAAATATATGAGATATATTGATGTCCCAAGTGATGAACCGTTGCGTGTCGGAAATTTATAGTTTATTCGTAAGTTTATAAATAAAATTTAATACATTGACGAATTGCATTGAAGCTATAAGCTACATTAATTAATTATCAGCTAAAATTCTCTCATGATCAGAATCCATTAAATAATTACGATGTAACGTATTGAAGAGTTGATTATGATCATATATTTTCATAAATTTTTTTTATTTCATTGTTTGACTTTGCCAAAATTATTGCAAATTATTGAGAAATCTTACAGAAATTTATTATCGATCTTTGTTAGAAACAATTGTTAAAAGAGTTTTATTAATTAATCGATAATTTACAAATTGTATTATACTGTTAACGAGTTTGTTTGAAAGTAAAATATCACGGATAATTATTTTGAAATTAGAAATTTTTCCATTCGTCATTAAAATAATGGCAAGTCTTTTATATAAGATAAAAGACAGTGAAGATGTCATCTTTGTCCTTTTTTTTTTTTAGAAGAGCTGATATAACCGTGTTATTCTTCTCTGTCGGTTAAAATTCTATGAAACTTTATCGTGGAAAATATACCGCTTCCAGTGGTGACTGTATAATTAAAAGTAGACCATCGACAATCGAATATGGAACACGTAGAAATTCGAGTTGGGAACAATGCATTTATCGCGCGTTTGAGAAGCAGAGAGCCGACTTATTCGATTAAAAATCTTTTTAACGTTTCAACGAATCGATATATATCTCCATATATAGAAATAAATATATCTGCTCTATCGTAAATTTCCCATATAATTGGAAAATTTTTTCGGGAATTTCGTTGTATCCCGGAATGAAATATTCGTGATCATCCCCCTCCTTCGCATATTCCCGGCACGGATGTTTTTAAATAAAATTAATAGGGAGTGCAATGAATATTCGATGTTTTTTACATTTATAATATCTTGGCGCGGTATTCTCATTAAAAGATTTTATCATGCGTTCAAAATTGAAATTATAGCGATTTTTAAGTAATTAATACATTACCGCGCTTTGATGAGGGAACCGCGAGACATTTTATGAATTTTACGACTTTGAAATTACGATTTTTAATTTAACACCGAGGAAAATGAAAAAAAATTAAGCTTAATATTAAAAGTAAGAAGTAAAAAATTATAATACAAACATATAACGTGAAAAAGAAATTTTAAATTAAAACAGTAATGTTTGTACAGTGAATTATTTCGTACACATGAAGATAAATTGTTCTATTTTTAATATCAAAAACTTAAAAAATATTTTAATACTTTACAAGCCTCGAGTTATCTTGTAAATCTTGATGACTTTCTTAAAAGTCATCTGATTAATAATTTTATGTCATATTTTTACCATTCAATTCAATTTTAAATTTAACAGATTGAAAGAAAATGATCGATTATCCAATTTCCACGTTATGTTTAAATTATAAATTTTCTTCCACGAAAAATTCGCGATTTCTCGGATCCTTCAACTTAGAGAAAACACATCTCTCTGGATAAAATAAAGGAATTCCTGGAAGATGGTTGGACGTGGAATAGATTAAGATATTTGTTCAAGAAAACAAAAGGACCCATCGGAATAATACAGCATCGGGGGGTCGTAAAAGATCCAAGAAGTTTGCGTAATGATCGTCGTTATTCTCCGAAAGGGTTCGCAAAATGCTTGTTCCCTCTTATTTTTTCCCTTCGTACCCTACCCACTGCGCTCTACAATCTTCTCCGTCCCCTTTTCTCTTTCATCTTCGAGAACGTATTTAACGTCCCATGAAATTAAAACCCTCGACACCTTCAAGGGAACAAGAAGCGTGAACTCTCACTTCTCTTCACGACTATGACTTTCAACGAACCCTTTTGTTCCCCTCGTGTTTTATTTCTCCAACGATCTACTAGCTGGATGTTGTAATCGATATTGGAATCGAGCGTAAATAGCGGCAATAATTGAGATTTAAATAGAGTAAATTGCAACGCATGATTAGTTCACTGTTCTTTTATTTTTATTTATTTATCTCCTTTTAATCGATTCAATTCGGTTGGATTAATATTTGGGTAGGTTATAAATTTGAATTTTGTCACGTGTATATATACATATATTCGTCGCACTGTTATGAAAAAAAAAAACGTTCAAGAATTTTTAATACCAGTTTGAATAATATAAGATAGAAGGAAATAAAAAAAAAAAGGATAGATCATCGATTCGTTCGGTTTTATGAAATCAATTTTGCGAAATCGATCAATTTTATATGAAATCAGTTGTCACGGACAAACGAAGCGGTCAAATGAAATTTTAGTATGTTATTTATCAATTTTTTATTTCAAAATTATCTTTTACTCTTTTCTCAAAAAAATTACCTTTTTAAAACGATCCTAATGATATTTTACATACATACATAGATTTCCTCTGTATGAAATAATATCCTTAAATTCATTTATTATTCACTGCTATCGCCTTTGCCATCTATTTGCATTCCGAATTTTGAACGATATCGAAAATTAATCAATTCTTAATATCCAATACAAACTTAGCAAACGAGGTTTAAAATGTTCTTAACTACTATAAAAATGCACGACAGATAAGCACGATTTATTCAGCCAGAAAAAAGTTATCGTTATCGCGCTTTGCAACAAAAGAGAAACGATCTTCAGCGAGTTATTGCATAAGCACCGTAAAATTGTGAACAAAAAAAAAAAACAGAATCTACTCTGAAAACCAACCGAGAGCGTCTCGTTAATCGAGCACAAGGGTCGAGAAGAAAAACGACGATTCGAGTCGCGATGTAACATTAATTCGATTAATTGCAAAGGTATCGATAAGGGATGGAAGCGAGAGAAAGCGACGCGATGAGAACTCGTCTTATTTATCGATAGACCAATTCTATATATATATATACGTGAAAGAAATATGACGAAGAAAAAAGAAGATAAATCGAGAGAGACGTGTCGGAAAAATACGTATGAATTTTGTGCACTGTTATCTGGTAACATACGAGTCGAATATAGTCAATATCCCTGCACTCCGTGACCAATTTAAATTTTTCCTATCATAATACAATTTTGCGCTTTTCTCTTTTACTCTGCTTCTTCTTTGTTTCCTTTCCTACTATTCTCTTTGTGGCTTATGTTACGGTTCAATTTATGGACTTTTAGAACAGTCGGATGTCTTATTCTGTAGACATATGCGCTATAGATTGTGCAGAGAATGTGTGAATATTTTATATTAAAAGAGAATTTGATTTTTATTTAATACGTTATGTAAAAGTTTGTGAAAAATCATAATGTTCTTAAAGAGAATATTCAATATTTCTTGCTTGCTTCTTAGTTGAAAAAATGATGAAAGTAGATGATATGGATAATAACTATGTCATTCTAAATGTTAAATTTATTTTTGCTGCACACTGTAATAAATATTTTTATATGATATTCCGTATATTTAATGAAAAATAACAAAAATTGCACGATCGTTAAATCATATTTCAGAAAATTCTTCCTTTCTACTCCAAGAACTTATACTTATAAATTTCGATACATAAAAATTAAGCATTCCAGTTTTATATAAATTCATACACGAAGAGAGAGAAAAAAAAATAAAACAAATCTTGAAATTAAGACAAATGAATCGCTATTAAAACGTAGTTGCCTTCTCCATCCTCGATTCCTGGATTCATATAAATCCTTTTTCCACCACCTTAAAAATGAAAATTATGTTCCCCTATACGGGAGTGTCGCATAAATCACGAGAGATTAATTCATTTCAAGTGAAATTATTTTAATAGCAACCGCAATTTCTCGCGGAATACGTCTTCGCGAACTGTGCGTTCAAATGTCAAGCCTTAAACGCATTACTACTCTTCACAGCAAGCGAAATAAGTACAATTACGAGTTGGAATAAAGTAATATACATTGATAAATATCACGATACTTTAAAAAAGAGAAAAAGAATAATTTCCGTGGAATAAGAATTGCGATATTGCGCGATAAATATCACGATACTTGTCTTAGGGAGCGTTTGAATTATTTTTAACATTTTAAGAAAAGATATATTGGATGATATTTTCAATGGAAAATATGAATTATATATAGATACTCGTACACGTCGCTCTGTTATTTTTCTGTACTTTAACGTTTTTGTTTGGAATGTTCGAAAGTTTTTTAATCGACAGAAATGTTATTTAATAATATATCGAATGATACATTTGATACTGATATTGAAGAAAATATCATTTAAATTTTAAATAAATTCTGCGATTACAAATCTTCTTAAGTTCTACATTTGATTCGTAAAAAAGTTACTTGATAGCTTATTAATTTTCATTAGCCCAAAAGCGATTAATTTGGATGTTAAAAGTCTTTATTACAGTTATAATTCATACTTAAGGGGAAGAAACTTCAAGTAGGTTATATTTTCACAGAACTTTTTAGTAGAACTTTTGAATATTCGTAATATTTGTAATCTAATTTATTTATTCATTTTTTATCATTCTTTAAAATTTTCTTTCCACCTCAATCTCGATATAAGATAAAGATAAACTATTTATCGATGAATTCGATCTTCGCTAGCCATCGTTTAGTATTCATCGATTCGTGTAATAGATATCAACATTGATATATCGCTTTACAACGTTCCATGAATCGACGAGCTTGCACTTTCGGTGAAACCTAAAGACAGATTTAAATGCATCAAGAACTAATGGAGGAGAAGATGTTCTAAGACTAATTACGTAAGAGGTTAAAGGGAAGAAGCTGGAACAAAAGCGATACAAGTTAATGCATCGAATATTTATAGAATGAGAAAATTTCATTTCTCATCTACGAGAATATATTATTATCGATACGATGATATATATATATATATACATATAAGATAATTCGAAGAGAGAACTCGACCAAGTTATTAATTAATTCAATTATTGAAATTTAAAACTACGACTAGCAATTTTCCCCTTTCAAAGAACCATCTTCCACCATGAAATGTATAAAATTCTCGAAAGTGAGACAAGTCGCATTATTCCCTCGAAGCAAACCGATACACAAAGTTTCCAGTTTTCAATTTCGCATTCGCGGATCGACTTCTCCGAGCCGTGATCCCCTAGCAATTTCCTAGCAACAAGGCGAATCAAACTTCTCGACAAGCCATTATATTCGATAAAACAACATACATAATTCCCATCATAAAATCCAGCCCCCTCCCCTCCAATATTCCCCTTCAGATCTGTTCGTCCTGTTCACCCTATACGCTTTCCAATTAAGGTGCATCTCGCCTAGTTAACTTCCATCACCTAGATCCTTGGTAACGAGGAGGAACGGAATAAAGGTTGGCCAGAACTCGAGCATATCTCGAGCGTACAATACCGCAATCTCGGTCTTGGTCTGCTCTTGTTTCCCTAGTCGTTGGCCACTCGCCGAACCGCTCAATTTTCACGCCTTCTCCCCGAGATATCGATCGATCCCGTCCCAACGATCTCCTAAGGTCCTCCATTTTTTCCCCCTTCCTCCTCTTCCTCCTCTTTCGGCCACGAATTACCGGGTTTAACGCTCAAATTTGAGTTATCGTTATTAGTATGAATTTTCATGAATATCTACCCACGCGGCGACTCGGCTCCGGCGGTTCCCCTCATTTTTATCATGGATCCTGTAATAGCATCGCGGTGAAATAAAATTTCCTAGATCCCCGGCCGGCGTTATTCATATTCGCGGCGCAGATAGGGTGAGAATGGGGTAGGATACTCGTCTGCGATTTTATTCGTGTCCCGTTTCTGCGTGGGGATGGGTAACGAGTGGATGCGTTTGGATGTTTTGAAGGAGATTTGATTAAAAGAAAAAATTAAAAAATTAATTTCGTTCGAAATTAGAATAAATTAGAATTGCACGATGTCTCAAATGATAATTGGTTAAATTAATTAATCATGTTTAAAAGTTCACTTTACATCTCTTATAATATCGCGAGGAATTTAAGATTCTTCCGTCTTGGAAAACAGATTGAGCCGGGAGAATCGATTTTCTAAAGATGGTTCAGGTATTTAATAACATTCTGCAGATGCTAGGTTTTTTTCCGTCTGATTGAATTTCTTATATCATGGGATTTTAGATTTCTAGGAAAAGGGAAGATCGCATCTATTTGTGCTACCTATAAAAATAACAGCAAATAGAGCGAAGTGGAATTCTGTTTCTTCTCTTACATCTTTATTATTCTCTTTCCTTTCTTTTTCGAAAGATTTCGAAATTTGCATGCATATTTACAGAAATCGGGATAAAAGTAAAGATGTTTATCCTACAATTTTTAGATTCTTATTTTTTCGCAACAAATTATCGACCGGTGAATTTTATCACAATTCCATTTGTATACATCGTGTCTAACATTGCGTAACATGCATGACAGACAAAAAAACATTGACATAAAATAAAAGCATTTGTCGTTTTCGAACGGAACGAGTAAAATATTTTTCCACGGGATATTCGATACCGAACGCGACATCTCTTGATGGACATTTTATTTCGTAAAACCAATGTCCACGGAAAATTTCAATAACAACCTTTCTTTCCTTTTGCGACGTGGTATCAAATTGATTCGACCGAGGATCATCATAGTTTAATCGATTTACGAACGAAACTAATCAAAATCTAGAAGAAAGGAGAAAAAAAATTATTCGAAAAACTATTGCTCTCTCTCTCTCTCTCTCTGTTCGTGTTTACAGTTTTTTATTTTAATTATTCTTCGCCATCTTTTTTTTTTACCGATTCGAGTCTTTTTTCAATGTGCTCGCGATACGTTTGACAATTTGAAATAAAAAAAAAAAAAAAAGAGAAGTAATTGATTTATCTTCCCAGTCGAGTAGGATGTACTACCTTTTGTTGGAAAAAGTTATGCCGGGAGCAAGAGGAAGTCGGAGAATATTTTATTCGATATTTCACCTATGCGATTGCGGATTTTTATTTATTTATCTTTTATTTAAATTATATAGCCGCGGTATAGTAGAGAAATAGAGATATTTTTGTTGCTCGTTTAGCCGCGTGAATTTTATAAATCAATATTCATTGCTGTCGGATGTATTATTTTCGTCATAGAGGAATATACATACCAAATGAGAGCTTATCTCTGATCGAGTCATAAGATAAAAGATTTTTTATAGAAATAAATGAAAATATAAAGTATGATAAGTTGGAAATATTTATTCGTTTTTTTTACTTTCATCTTCGACGTTTTAAAAATTTTACTGCGTGGTTTAAAAGAATCTTGAATCCTTCATTTTTACCAATCTCGTAACTTCTTACTATTTTTACGCCCGACAAATTTTTATTACCTTTCTACATTCTTAATCCTCGACTTTCCAAATTTTCAAAATTTCCTCATCTTTCCACGCTACTGTCACATATGGCCACACCTCTACATAAATAACAATCAAAATTATAACATATACCACTAAATCAACGCGTCAGAATTTCTAATTCTTGGCGAGGAACGGCAGGAGAGTTTGGTACGTATGATCCGCGTTGCATTTAAATCGAGAGAACTTTCAACGCGAATTAAGCGCGACACTCTGTGGCGCAGCAACATCGGCCACTGTTCGGGCGACAGAAGTTCCGGCAAAAAAGAATTTGATTTATGCCATGCTCGTCCGCCTCACCCGGTGCACAGTTCACGAACTGGCGAGTGCATTTATACTCTCGTGTCTCCCCTCGTCAAAAGTCTTCACGAGCGTGAGAACTCGGCCACAATCATAACTCTTCTCTCCCTTACGTTTCATCCTTTCTAAACACTTCTTTTCTTTTTCTTTCTTTCTCTCTCTTCTCTTACGTCCGCCCCTAGTTAGGAGTCCTCCACTCGTCTCAACTTACTCGATCTCTTCTCCTTTATCCATCTCCTTCGCTGTTTTTCCTCGGTTCTTTCTTTTTCTTTTTCTTTTTTTTTTTTTAATCGAGAATAGAAATGTGGACTCGTTTCGTTGGACGAAAAATTCAAAATTCTTGACTTCGTCTGATGAATCATCATGCGAGTTGCTGCGATTCGGCCGGGGTAAGATTATTTTTCTTCCACGTTTCATATTGAAACGATCGGCGAAAGGAAAATGTTGTTCTTGGGTGAAAAACGAACGAATTTTTTTTATTTGAGGATTTTTATAAATATTTCTTCACGATTGGAGTTCCCGTATTCCATGTATTATTAGATTCTTCTCATTTTGACACGTAAAAACAATTCTCTTGCGTTTTATGATTTAATACGTGTTTAATTTAATACAGTTAATGCAAGCAAAAGATAGAGTATAATACGAAATTTACATAATGACCGCAATCCTTTTAATCTAATTACAAACGATTACTCTACTTAACTTACTCCACATTCGAATGCGGCTCTAAATAAATAAAGAAAAAAGAAGAAGAAGAAAAAGTAAAAAAAAATTATTTCACAACTGATCTATTTTCACAACAAGGATAAATTCAATCGATTCCTCTTCTCGAAGGAAATCACAAAAATTTCCATCACGTATAAATCCCATTACACGTACAATGTATAAAGGGGAGGGAAATTTGTCGAGGAATCGTTTATACGAAAATTCGCCGACGAACGAAAAAAAGGAGAAACCCGCAAGATTTAACGAGAACGGAACGTTGAATGCGAATGTTGAAGAAACTCGAATATCGATCAACGTAGGAAAGTGCATATGAAATCGCGCGACACCTCCCCCCGGATATATTTTATTGGAAAATACCTTACCGCCATTCTCTTCCGCGCCGTTTTTATCCGTTCCACGAATTCGCTTAGGCGTGTGGCAATTTTTGTACTTGTCACGTTATACACGTTCTACATACCGTCTGAAATAGCGAGTCGTTCGATCCGACGGATGTATTACTTTCGATGGTGTGGAATCGGTGTGGATCAAGTTATCAGGATTTGCGTCTCCCCGCTATGAGGGGAGTCTAGCGCGAAAAACGCGACGTTAACGCGGACTGGATAAAGCGTGTTATCTTTCTCTCAATGGGATTCGAATGAATACGAATGGATCGATCCGGAAACGTCGATATTCCACGTTTGGGGGAATAATGGTGGAACGGTGGATTCAAGTATTTGAGAATTGAAAAAAAAAAAAAGGAAGAGGGAGGGATTAATTATATTATATTTTTCCTCCGCGGTTGTTAATTTATTTATAGAATCGATATCTGCGCGCGAAAATATGGAGAACGTTTTTCTAGGAATTTTATTTTAGATTCAAGCGGGGTGTCCTGATAG
Organism: Apis cerana; assembly: GCF_029169275.1. Classification (NCBI taxonomy): domain Eukaryota; kingdom Metazoa; phylum Arthropoda; class Insecta; order Hymenoptera; family Apidae; genus Apis; species Apis cerana. The sequence goes on along the minus strand of NC_083862.1, from coordinate 9,027,140 downwards.
ATTTTATGATTAAAAATAAGACGAAAATTAAGAAAATTGTTTCAGAGAGGAAAATAAATTTGGAATATTTCAATTGAGGCCAAAAATATTTTTTATCCAATGATTAATTATTATTTCAGTGGTGAAATATATGGTTATAAATCGTAAGAAAACTTTATGATTTTTGATATACAATAGGGTACGAGTAAAAGAAGACCACACTTTTTTTCTTTAAAAAAAAAAAAAGACGCCTTCTTTATTTTCTGAGCGCGAATTTAACGAGCGACCCACGGTTTTTTCAAATATTTTTCATCGCTCGAACGTGACGTGTACACAGTGGGCTCGCATACGAAATGGCCCGTTAAACAGCGAAGTTCCACGTGATTGGGCATAGCGATCTCCCTTAAAAAAGGGTTGATGGACCATCGAGAACGATTGTGTATCATTCCAATTTTCATCGTATACGCATTCGCCCGCGGGCTTGATTATTCGTGGCCCCGATTATCGAGATTTTCGAACGCGCTCTGGATGCACCATTCGGTGGGAAAAAAGTAGTTTAAGTGGCAATATACGACTACCATTTTGCCGCTATCGATCGCGCACTCGTTTCAAATTAAATCACAGTTTCGCTACCCTTTTTCACCACCACCGTTGTATTTCGAAAATTTTTATTTAATTATTCGAGCCGGGGGAGGGGGGATGAAAATTAATAGGGCGTCGTGTAAAAATCGTAGGACGTGGATTGCACCAATTAGCTTGAAAATGGGAATGTATTATTATTATTATTATTATTATTATTATGGGTGTTAGTGTTACGTGAATTTCTATGATTCGCTTTTCATTTTAAATTTGAATTCTTTTACATTATTTGTATATTAATCATCAATTTTCAAGAAATATTAGTTTGAATAATAAGATGTATGTATTTGAATATTCTTATATTTTTGAGAAATATCATCTGCGTTATTTTGTATAATTGAATATACGTATTGTTGCATGAAGACTCAAAAATTTTGTATTTTATAAATTCTAATTTATGAAATCTTAATTCCATTATTTTCTTCTCTCACTTGGAATAATTTTCATACAATTTATAATTACATATCAAACAAGCAACTTTAAATTTAAATTCACTCAAATAATTCAAGATAGTTATATGTCAATTCGAACAAATATAATTCACCCTTTCCCTTAATTTATACTCCATTATATACGAAGTGTTAACTAAAACTCAAAGTGTTCACCTTTTACGAGAAAGCAATCATTAAATTGGTTCGCCCAATTTTAAACGATGCTTCTGCACGGTTGGTCATTGAAGTATCTACGTCGGAATCTCGAGAATTCGAATTTCTGCTTTAATCCGTCGGAGAACCCACTCGAATCGTGTTTTCCCTTAATTCGAATCCGTTCACGAGGATCCTTCGTTGTCACACCAATATTCCCCAGGTATTTCGCTTAATAGAAGAACCCCCTAAGCACGACTCGTGCAAATAACCGCCCTAAAAACTCCTGCGCTCAACTTGCAATTCATCGTTTCGGACTAAAAATAACTACAAATTCGGGACTTGGAATCCCGACAAATTTTTATTTCGTCAAAACGTTCCTTCGAAATTTTTATATACGATAAATCTCTCGTCATTTTATCGATCGAAGAAAGATTCGAAATTTTATAAAATTCACAGAAATATGCACGATGTGTGTATCCTCTTTTCTCCCTCTCCCCTTGTGTGTTCATTATTCCATTACATCACAATAAAGAGCCAGATTATCGCGTTATTTTAATTTTAAACGCGGTAATTTATATTCAACGGCCAGTGTTAATTTTCAATTTTATCACGATTTACAAAGCGATTACGCTAGAATATATACCAGGTTATATTTTAATCTATCCGTCGTATACGTTAAAATTAAGGATCCCTCCTCTTTTCCATTATCATATTTACGACATCGATGCGCCTCCCCGCGTCTAACATAAAAAAGGGCTACGTTAGACACGGGATATAACGTCTTCCAAGTTCGATGGTGTTCCTTAATGATCACGTGTCACGATGCTGTTATATATTCAGCCGGGCTCTTTACGTAATCGAGAGGCAAGCTGTGTAAACTTTAAGGCGGATCGCATGATTAACGGGCCGTTTCAAAGGCCACAAGATGGATATACGCGGAGCTTAGACGTTGAATCATAAGTCACAATTTGAGCCACATCAGGACCCGTAATTAGCGAAGAGTTCGTTTAACAGATTAGTATCGAAATAATACCGTCTTGGAACTTCGAACACCGCATATTAATTCTATCGGTGTGATACAAAAGTTGAAAGAAACTAAGTTACTTTTAATATATTATTAATAAAAAGGATGTACGTAAGAAGGTGTGCAATTAAGATTGATTTACGTCGAATAATGACTTGTGATTTTTTGAACGAAAATGTACAAGAAAATTTGCGATATAATTTATATAAAGAGAAGTCAAATCGATCTTACTTTCGCTTATTGGAAAATTTTAAATTTTAGAAAAATATATGATTAGCATTTGACTCGAACTTTTTAAAAAAATTCCGAAATTTTAAAGTTTGATTTGTCGAGGTGAAATTATACCTTGGAATTTGCCTAAATTTTCGTCTTTTGTCACGTTACTAAATAATTAAAAAAAGATTGTCTATCTGAAATACAAAATTTCCGTTTAAAACAATCCTTGCTTCATCTGATAAAATTTCGAGATACCAAAAATGGAAGGATGAGATCGAAAACTATATCCAACAATGAATCTAATGATGGATGTATATAATAAAAGAGAATTCGATATTTTTTTAATTCCACGAATTCATCAGCAAACATCAACGAGAAATCTCTCTCTCTCTCTCTCTTTTTTTTTGTAATTTCGTGTTTCCCTTTCCCGTCACGTTTTTCAAACTTTCGTATCCAACTTTTTTCCCTTCTTCTCGCGCACCCCCTCAATCTCTTCCGTTTACTGTTCGACTCCCCTGAGTACACACCGCGGTCGGAAACCGTTTAATGGAAATCGAATTACTGGAATTAAACTAGAAACAACTCTTTGCACTCCCTTTAGGAGCATTTCGGAGAAGAATAATGTATATTTTCCCGATTTCTCGATGGAAAAACGTCGATCGACGATGAAATCTTCCTTTTTCCTCTTCCCTCTTTTGTTATTCTTCTCCCTCTCCTCTCTCGCTTTGGTAGAATCGGGGAAGGAAACTTTTTAGTCCCGTCTAGTTCGAAGCGTTTCCTCTTCGTTCGGCAAGGTGGACCCTCTGATCCTCTTCAATGGCTTCTCTTTTCACGGGGCTCGTTTCTTTCATTCTATGCCATAGACATTAATGAAGCGATCTCGATTTTGGTAGCAATTAGCGTTTAATTAAATACGATTCCCCGCTCGATTCTTGGGTGATTTTTCTTCATTCACACTTTGCCCTTTTGATTGTTTGTTAAGTTTCCTTTGTTTTGGATCTTTTCAGAGAAATAATTTTTGTAGTAGAATTTTTTGTTTTTACTGTAACAGTGAATATTCAATAGTGTGAATAATTCCAAGTCTTAAATTAAACGTTTTCTTATTATTTTAAGATAGTTGTACTGTTAAATGTATGATTAATTTCCTCTTTTCTTTTTTTTCTCATCCTCTATTCTATATTTTCGTTAACTATAATTCAAATTCGTCGTTAACGTGAAATGTTTATTCCTAAAAAATATAAATTTCATCGTAAAAATGTTACGAATAAAAAATTACAATATTAGATCGATATTTATCCGTTCAAGTTTTCCTTTGAATCAATAGCAGATTGAATTAAAAAATCGAGATGACATTTTAAATTCCATTGAATATATATATTAATTCCTTTATCAAAGAACATCCTTAATTTATGTGTCGTATTTCACATTCAATCTCGTTGCATTAGGTGTAATATTCATATTTTATGTAAATAATGGATAGATAACGCATTCAAAAGAAGGAATGGATAACTTTCAAATGAAATTTATCATATATACGATTTTTGATGCTTTGTAAAAATGGCAATTAACAATCAAGTGACGTTGAAAATAAAAATCTTTTAAATTTCTATCTATTTTACTAATTAACATTTTACTAATAAATAAAATTTTATCTACTATCATAATATTACTTCTTGTCCTGAAAACGAAATTAAATATTTAGATATTTTTATTTACAGAAGAAGAAAATAAATAAATTAAAAAAAATTTTTAAATTTCAATTACATTCAGGTATTTCGAATATTATCATTTAAATTAAAGTGGTACTAAAGTATCTTTCTTTATCAGGAATATATTATAACTGTTCAACATTTTTTATTTGTTAGTAAAAAAAAAAAAACTAATTCATCTCATGTAATTTAAACTATTTCAATTTAACAATTGTTCACAAAACGATGATTAAAATTTTTCGATGTACGTTTCAACGTGAAAACTGAGAACCATTTCTACATGCATTTGCACAGATATTTGTAGCTCCGAAATGAAATTGCATCAAAAGCCATCAGAATTTCTGTGGCTCGAGTTGGCCTTCTTCAGAGGAAATGGTTATAATTTAACTTTTCTAAAAATGGCGTGGAAGTACGAGCTTATCAGAGATTTTTCCCCAAATTACATTAGAAATATCTTAATATCTTAATTGAATGAAATTTATATTATATTACACTCTCGTTCATACTTTTTTAAGTTATTCCCCTTTGATGATAAAATAGATGAAAAATAGAACGAAAAATAAAGTTTTCCTTATTTTTCCTTTCTATATTTGCAAAATTTTTCAACACGTTTCAGAGATTCTATGCTAAATTTATTCTAAACCGTTTTATATTGTTGAATCCTAAACCACTCAGTCCATTTCGTTTTTCGTCAAACAAGACTCTCAAACAAAATACGAATTCCACCAATGGAAAAGCAATACAATATTATTAAAAAAAAAAAAAAAAAAAAAAAACGAATTTGAAATAAAATTTCGCAAAATATTTCACAAAAGCCCTCCAAACGATTTCCTCGTTTCAACAGCAACATTTTTAAGAGTTTCTCTGAAACGTCCAATGAGGGTGAACAAAAATAAAAAAGGTGTATCCACCTTTTAAAATGTTCGAATTGACAAACGAGAAACGAGATTGTGCCCATCCTTTGGTAAATTCGATAAACAAGTGACAACAGGCTATTTCATTTTATCGGCAATTTCCTGTTGCATTCGATTCCAACAACCCTGTTCGCAAATCACGGTGTCGCGTTCGAGCTGTCGTTATTACTTCTTATCAAGCGGATGTGTTAATGTAAACGTGGCCAACCGTGAAAACTGATGGTCGGTGAACGCTCTGGACCAAGCATAAATTCGAAATGACGTTAATTTTACCGTCTGATGCCGGGTCGCGATTATTTCATGACGTAATAATACGCTGTAACCGTTCTTCCTGAATCAATTTAACCGTGTGAAAGAACGCCCCTTTCTATTCTCGTTCACGAATTTATTAAACAGACTTGAGATTTGAATAATTTGGGAATCGTTGATCCGATTATTAGTCGATAACGAAAGGGAGAATCGTTTGTTAATCGTACAATGATCTCAATTTCTGCAATCTTTAAATATATTAATTAAATATGTTTTATTATTCTTCTTTTTTTGATATTAGTTTCAATTTTTATGTTAAAGACAGACTCGTTCTTTTACTAAATTAACTAACTAAACGTTTACACATCTTTACAAATTCTTTCCTTTTCGAGGAAAATCTTGAAAACTTAATGGAAACTTTAATCTTAATTCTTAGAAACTATAATTAAGCACAGCGTAAATAAAACATGAAGATAATTACATCTTAAGATATACAAAAATATTTTTATGCAAATCATATTCGTGCCATATTTCTCCCTCTTCTTTATTTATTTCTTTTTTCAATTCACCGAATCATCGTTTAATCAAATCATTGATTACTTAATTATTCGTAATTTTAAAATAATAAAATAACTCGCGTAGAAACAAACGGATCCTCGAACAAATCGCGCAATCATCGATCCACCCTTCAAACTTTTCAACACGCGATCCTATATCTCCGCTCACCACGATTATTTACTCGTTAATTAAGTAATTCACGTCAACGTTATTCCCCCGAAAAACGTTCATACACGGCCACGTCACACGACGAGTCATGACGGACATTATCGCTATATTCTCGTAAATACGAAACCAGTTTTCCAGCTGGGCTGTCCAATAATTATTTCGCCGTACGCGAATCCCCTACGAAATCGGTTATAATCGGTCGATAGGCGTGATACGAATCCACCCCCTCCCTCGAATTAATTACGACTGAAACGGGGTCGCGCTCGTCCCGCTTTTCGTCATATTTTGATTGAAGATTTCACGATCGCGCGCCATCGCCTCTTCTCGGCTTGACTGACGTTGACAAATTAAATAAATCGGCGATCGTATTGAAGCGTCACTCGCACGCGTCTTTGTTTCATCGGATTCCTTCTTTTTTTTTTTTTTTTGCCCTCCCTCCCTTCTCGGTTAATTAGAGCAAGTGACGGGTGCGTTCGTTTTATTAAATCACTTTTATCGAGGAGGGAAAGGTTTCTTCTTTTATTTCACGGCGCGGTTTTGGATCTGGCGTTACGATCCGGGATTTCGTTTTTTTCCCTTCTTTCTTTTGCTCGTTTTTCTCGATCGAGATTGGAGGAGAGTTGTCGGAGAGATTTGATGAACGAGAGTGGAATGATCGAGAGTAGATAATATGATTTTGGAAAATTGGAGAAAGATCGAGTCGATTATTTATTATTCGTGAAAGATAATTTGGACATATTTTTATATTTAATGATTAATTGAGAGAGGAATTATTTAAAGAAGAAAAGTATTTAAACCGAGAGGTCAATCGGTTTTAATAATTCGTCAAATGTATCCGGTTAATTATTGCTGCATACTTGAACGATGTTTCATTTTTAACGATCTGTGCAAATCATTGATACCCATAAAATGCGTCAAGCCAATAATTTGCGCTTTGCATAAAATAATGCGTGTATTTGGATAAATCACAACATAATGGAAATTTAGTGTAGCTGCACGTAATGTAATAATCACGTATCGATAAATTCTTATTAAAAAATATGTGCAAAACTTTTTAAAAAAAGTCTTTCAATCGATGAAATTAACGAAATTCTTTAAAAATATTTATTATATATATTGAAAATATATAAATAAAAAAAGATAATTTCCAAACAAGCATCGATTGATTTTTCGAATTATGATTCAATCAAGATTGAACATCATAGAAAATCGAAATTTGGAGATGATTCTACTTTGTTCCCTCATCCCACCTGTGCATATACGCACATCGATAGCGGCATTATTCCTGGAGAATGGTCGTGCTTGTGCCGCTTCATAAATCGCTCGATTTATCGTGCTGACTCACCGGGATCCATCGATGCATCGCTGCCCCTTGGGGCTAGGCCCTATAGGGAAGCTTGGACAATTTTCTTGAACCTTTGATGAGTTTTTTTTCCTTTCTTTATAATTATTTCACTGTTATAGTTATTTTAGAGGGGATAATTTTTTTCACAATGATTTTAACTTTATTTTTGATTAATTTTGTACTGTCGATTAAAATAAATTTTTTTATTTTGTTGTTCTTTTAATTATCGATTCATCATTCGTTAATTTTAATTTAGATAACGTTTCGCGATATGAAAGAAATCATGGATTTTTATTATTCTTTTCTATTTCATATTTGAAAACTATTTTGCGTCTATTTTCAATTTAAGAAACATTTCATATTGTGAATAAATCATAAAGAATAATTTATTATTTTTTTTTGTTTTTCGAACATTTGTTTTTCCATTTTATATTAAATATTTGTCTGTCGTTGTATTTTGTCTGATGAATTTCAAATTAAACGAAATTTTGTATGATATATAATTTTATGTCATAATATACAATAAAAGAATAGGATTGTTAAAACGAATGAAATATTATTTGAAAATATAGAGATAGATTAATTTAAATAGAAGCACAACTAAATATTTTCTTTATTCGTTTCAAATTATAGATTATTTATTAAATAAAATATGTCATATAAAAGGTTCTGTAATTAATAATTATATTCTGCAAGAAATATGAATATAAAGTTGTTAAAATGAATATATTTACGACATTTAAAGCAGGACGAATCCAGTTGCAACGACAGAAAATTACAAAAATTTTCCATCTAATGAAACTTGATTAACACGAAGTCGACAAAATAGGAGATATGAAAGAGTAACTATTAATTTGCCTTTGTAATTCTTCCTGCAAGTATTAACTATAAAAAAAAAAAATTAACACATTTAAGATTTTGTAATTTTTAAAATACAAAAGTGCAAAAATTTAATTTAATTTGATTAAGTTTCTCTGCCAGATCTCCAATGCTTACACCGAATAAATAAATTCAATCGATGTTACTATCTCTACGATATATGCACTTAATCGTGATGAATTTAAAATTATAAGTATGTACTCACGTTAAAGTCGGCCGTGCATTTTACCAAATCCGCTGGATGTCCGGGATAGAGCTTCAAGGATTGCAGTAGACCCTTTAAATAAACAATCAGGAAATAGTAGACGATTGCACGGTACACATGATTCGTCATTTTTCTTCTCGAGTCTCGTTTTACTCCACGTTCTCTCCACTGTTCACGACGAAATGCGATGGTCACAGTACTCGAAAACTTCACTTTGCAATTTAAAATACCGTACTTTCGAAACAAATGCGAAAATTCGAACAGGCTTTGAATTTTTCGACAAACATTATTTCAATCTATAAAAAGATTTTTCATTGTTTATTCTTTATTCACTATAATCATAAAAAAAATATTCGCGAATAAAAATTCGTGTATTCAGTTTTAGATATATACACATATTCATTAAAAAATCTTAGAATTACTCAAAGGTCGTAATAGATTTTTTATGAAAGTATTTTATTAAAAATTAAAAATTTTCTAAGATTTTTAACCCCAAATTTTTAATCACAATCTAACATGTAAAAATATTTGTACTAAAATACAATCAAATATCGAAAAGTCCCACAATTAGAATGAAAAAACACTACATTTTATCATTTTCCTCTCTTATTAAATAAAAAACTAACTTAAATTAACATCGTACAACATTCAACAATAATCTCCTTTTAAAAAGTACCGTTGAAAGCATTGAACAAAATTTCTTAAATTACACACAAAAGCGAATAAGAAAATCACTCTTCCACAAAACCTTCCGTCACACGTCAAAAACGTGAAAAAGACAAACAATTCATCCGCATCATCTCCAACAATCCAGCGCTACTACACATCCATCCAATACACCTTCGAGATGTCAACTTATCTCCACCTAAGAAACTATCTACTCTTCCTTGCCCCATTTTAATGCAAATCGATCTCCAGCCATGCGTCAACAGAAACACGGTGGAATCCTGAGCGACAACGGAATCCACTTCCTCCTTCCGCGGATAATACGCTTATCAATCGCGCGAATTCAATTCGAGGAGGCTATTTATCAACGCGGCGGGACGGGTAATCGCGAGAAAATACACAATATTTTTACCATAACGAATTCGGTCGGTTGATATGGATCTAACCGTACGAATAAATTCCCGCGTGTTCATCGATTTATTTCGCGACAAATCTGGATTATGCATCGCGTGCGAAAGAGAGAGAAAGAGAGAAAGAGTTAGAGGAGCGTGTTAACGTTTGTATCAGGATGTAAGCTGTTCGACACGGATCTGCAAATATTTTTCCACCGATAAACTCTGCGTGCCTTTCTCGCGTCGAGTATAAATTTTCGTGGCGTGAAACGAGCAAATTAACGTCGATTTTGCACGATGGTTCGATGAATTTCAAAGGAATGATGGCCCGCGAACTCGCGTCATGAAAGATAACACTTTTTCGAAACGAATGATTTTATTAAAAGGAAAAATATTTATGCTGTTCTTCTTTAAAAAAAAAATCTTGCGCGATAGGTGTTTAATTAATCTTTTGTCCTGCTTGGTTAAAAGTTTGTATTCCCTATCTTTGTTTTTTTTCCTTTTTCGAGATTTTAAGTTTTACGCAAAGTTACAAAGAGTCGTTTGCACGGATCTGGAATCAAGTTTAATTTGTTTCTCTTAACAAGGATGTTTGAAAAAAAAAAAAAGTGATGAAAGTTGCAGCTTTTATGTATTTCGAAACTCTAGATGAAACATTTTAACCAAGAAAGATAGAATTTCTGTGTGAACAAATTATTTCTGGAAACAAGGTGAAAGGAGGAATTTAATCATGTTAATATTGAACGATATATGATATAATAAATGGTAATTAGGTAATTTTAAAAGTCGATAAATTGTAAATATTGATTGCAATAATTCTCATAAATATGATGTTTGATGATCTATTAGAAATCTTGATATATTATTATTATTATTATTATTTGGAAAACTTTGCTTCTAACTCATGTTTCAATTTATAAATTAATTCAAAATATCATTATTGATTATATTTCAAATAAATTTCCTATCGCTATTAATATTCTATATCACAACTAAATTTATTACTTTTAACTAATGTTAATTTATCAATTACGATAACATAAATTTTCCATCAAATTTGCTAATACATTTTATAATTGTTATAACGCTATGCTAATTTTCTATTTCATTATTGTATTAATTTGAGGCACATTTTCTATATTTAATAAAATAATATTTTCATAATGCTATGCAATAACTTTGCTCGTAACAAGATATTAATATATTCACAATCACTAGTTGATGTTAAATGATAGAAAAATATCATTTGAAACTTATTTATTATATGCCATAAAATAAGTTTTGTTAAACGAAGCAAGGCCGAGATAGAATGAAATAAAGTTTTATCTTCGTCGTACCATCAGTTCACTCTATCTGCAAACTTCAATTAGTCATAAATAAGTTTCAACTAATATTTTATGTATTTTTATATATTTTGTTCAGTTTGAATGTTTGAGAGAGTTTTCAAAGGTGTCTTATGAATATAAAAAAAATATATATATAAAGAAAAATAAAATGGCATAAAGAAAAGAATAAAACCTGTTAATAATTTGTTAAGAATAATTAGGAATAATTAATGTAAGAGGGCAGCACGATTCACCATTTCCACTACGATCTTTTTCGGATTGTAATTAATCGTCAACCCGGTGGTTTGACTAATAATTTGTCTGGAAAAAATTTCACGACTAACTTTTATGAGTTCTGAACGATTCGTTCTGTCTTTTCTTTCTTTCTGGTCTGGTTTGAAACTTTCCCATTTGATTGAAAGTTTTCTCCATCTACGAGGACAGTTTTTCTTTCACGATGTGAAAACGATCGAATAAATTCAAAAGTGAGTTATCCTATCACGTTTTCCTTTGTGTTCTCAGCTTTACTCAGATTTTTTGTTAATTCTTTTTTCTTCAAGAATAATCAATTTGATATTCATTAAAAATTATTTTAATAGATATCGATTCCAAATATTGTACAAAGATGAGAAGTTAAATAATTCTAATTTTTTTATGCGAAAAGATAAATTAGCAACAAATTCATGTGATATTTCATAAAAAAATTATATTTAAGCTTTTTGCTATATTTTTAAACCATTATTACACCTATTATTATTATTATTATTATTTCGGAAAAACATTGATTCAATTTTTCCAAAAATCAATAAAAAACAAAAGATCCTTCAAAACGTGTCATTTAAATAAAACACGAACAAAAAAGTGGAAAAACCAGAAAGTTATAACACTTATACAAATAACACCTATCACTGTTTCCAAATCGATCACGAGCCACCTCAAACTACCACCAATCCCTCCTCCCCATCTCATCCGTCCGAATAAAACCCGAACAAACAAACAAACAAACCAACCAAGTCTCCTCCAGCAAAAATTCAAGCACCAATCAAAATTTCCATCCTCGGGTTCCCCTCCCCTTCCTCCCCTATAATCACCATCGCGCGTAACAAATCTTCACGAGTCGCGGAATTATCGCGGATGGAACGTCGAGGAGGGGATGCAAAAAACAGGAGCCGCGATTTATCCACGGTTGACAAACGAACACGGGACGGTTCGTTTGTCGACGCGAAAAAAAGGAAGCAGACATCGATCATTGGGCAAGTGTTCGGCGAGGGAGAGATCGATCGATCTTCCTAAATGGGGCACGCATCCCCCGTTTTTACGCCCTTCGCTCGTGGGTGCAAAGGGGTTTTTTTTCAGGTTGCCGCAGATTTTTCCAACCCCTCCCTCTCCAATTCCCCTTCTGCGGATTTGCAACCCGATGGAAAAAGTCGTTCTCGCGCCGATTAAACCGAGACAAGGAGGGGTTAATCGTGGATTAAGACACGATCGAAGGGTTTTTCTTTTTTTTTTTTTTCTTCTTCTTTTTAGGAAATTTAACGCGGAACAGAGGAGAGACTTGGTAATTTTTAAAGTACCGAAATCCCTTTGGGGGCTGTTAAACCCGTTTGAATGGGAATTAATTCCCCTCGAGATGAATTTTTATTGAGATTCCACAGGGTTGGAAGGTTTGGGCGTTGGCGAAGACGAGGAATTTTTCTTTTTTTTCTTTTTGTTTCTTCCAATTTTGTATTGCTTCTTCTTCTTTCGTGTTTTCTTTTTGTGGGAGAGATTATGAGATGGGTTCGTGACAGTCGTGAAACGTTAGATGATGGGTATTGGGAAGGAAATTAATTCTTCTTGGTGGTTTCTTTCGTTTCTGATTTCTTTTTTCTGATAATGACGAAATGAAGGTGTTGAGAAAAGAAATTTGAGTTTAAGAAGAGGGTATAGAGAAGGGATGATTATAGTATTTGGAACGGTGTGGTCGGTTTAAATGCAGATAAATTACGATGAAGGGAGATATTTGTGGAAATATCTGCGAATTTTAGAATTCATACGTGAAGAGTGGACTAATAATATTAATCCTCTTGAGTATCTCTATTATTTTTGAACCTACGAAAAAATTTAATTTATAATTGTTATATTCGAAGAATAGAAGTCTGAAATAATAATTAACAATTTTCGTTAAATTCTCTTTTAAATGAATAAAAAATATTTTACAAGTATAGATTTTTGCCAATCAAAATTTCTTCTTCAGAATATTTCTAAAAATAATGAAGATGAAAATCCATCTTATAAATGATAGCATTAAACCTGTACAATTAATAATTATTATTCGATAATCATGTTTATATTTATTTATAACAAACATTATCATTGAACGTACGAGAGATCAATTGACGAAATTGTTATGCTGCAACCATTTGATTTCGATTACAGCATTGATCGTGCATAGGATAGCCACAATTCAGCCAGCTCCTTGTTCTCGTATTGACTAATCGATACAACTATGTTGGAGTTGATTGTCGATCAAGATATGTTATTATGCCCAGCCTGCAACCGCAACTAAACGATCCTCGCATAATTTTATCGAATGACCTATAAGTACACTTCCGTTATTGAGAATTTTTGTGTTCCATTATGCAAGATTAACCCATTACCTTCTTTTTTCCATTCTTTTTCCACCCATTAAACTTACTTATCACCTTCTTTAAATGGATTTATCTTTTCAATAATTTAATTCTAACTTATTTATCATCGATTAACGCGAAAAAGAAAATCAACGTTAAGATATTTTTAATCGTTCATTTTATATTCAGAAATTCATCTTTGTGATTTTAATGAAACAATGCTCAAATTTGTTTCAATATTAATGCCTTTTGTTTTAACGTATAAAATATATATCATTAGAGTTGATAAAATTTCAAAAGCAATTAATCGTAATAGAACACACTCGAAATTCCATCGAGGATATATTAAACGTGAGTATAGAAGAATTATCATATTCCTATTATATTATAATCCGTTAAAAACGAATGCTTGAAACCATCTACTTTAGAAAACCGTTCACAAAATCGTATTAAATTCGACAAACGACAATTAAAACAAATATTAATTCCAATAAACACGGAAAATTAAAAATACGCACGATACCACAAGGAACTCGAAAACCATAGAATTAAATCCCTCCCCAAAAGATTCAAATCAAGATATCTATCTCTTCAAAGAAAGAAACGTAACGAAATTTCATCGGGGAAAAATCAGAAGTCTCGATTTCTCTCTGGCAAAACTCACAAATAAACGAAATTTCATTCCAACTACAAACACTCCTCGAGCCACGAGGACGCGAGATATTTCATCGAAAATCGACGGAGGAAATGGAGGGAGGAAGATTGGTAGCAGTAGATTTTCCCGTGGAGGAGGGGAAATGTGTTCTTGCGGAAAATCGCGGGCGAGAAGTTCGGTACGAGCGATGGAACGGTCAAGTTAACGGTCTAATCGGACGGAAAACGAGCACTTCCGGCCGCGTAGCGACCGATGGTTCCGTTCGAGGTGAACGCGGATGACTGTCCCGCCGCGGTAGACGCCACGAGACCCACCGGCGAAGAATAAAAGAGAGGGGAGAAGTGGTTCTGGTCCCGAAGCTTGTTTTACGGCCGGCGATTCCTGTAGAGGAAGCATCAACAAATAACACGTGCCGAGATGGTTCGCGAATAGGAACACCTATCGCAGTGTCTCCCAATCTTTTTTCTTCTTTTTTTAAGATGACCACTATTTTAAAATCTCTTTGGATTGGCACAATTGCTCGATGTCGCGAGGAACATTGCAAAGGATTATTAAAAATTGGTTATTATCAGTAATGTTAAAAAAGTGTTTGTGTTATGGCGAGATGAATTGATTGATATCGTAAATTATTAATCTTTTTTCTTGTTTCATCGAACTTGTGACTTGTCATCCTCTTGTATTTGAATTATAAATTGTTATACACGATGGAAGAATATTGGAAAGTAATTACGTTGAAACGAATTAACGTTCTTCTTCTTTTGATAAAAATAATCGTGAAGAATATAAATAACGAAATGCGATAATGTTGCAATCGTTTCAATAGAATTTATCGCAAAGATGGTTTCTACTAAAATTAATCGTAACGATTTCATTGGGGGAGGAGTTGCGAGATACAGGTTGGGAATCCTGGACCTATTAGAAGGACCGGTTCGCGTGAAAACAAGGCGCCTAAGGCGACGAAGTTTGTTTAAAGCCTATAATTAACCCTATGAGAACTTCATAAATTTTAAGAAAATTTCTCGAGACACGATGATGATTTGTTTCTTATTACTTTTCGCTCCAATTTATTTATTAAATTTTAATACGTAAAAAAAAAAAAAAATTATTACATCGTTCGATTAAAATGTTTCGAAAATTTAGCGGAAAAAAGTCGAATTTTTCTCCATTGAAAAAGAATCAAATATCGGTTCAAAAATCCTCGAAAATCGAAATCGTATTACTCACTCGCAAAAAAACAAAAAAAAATATATGTATACTTTAATCGATTCACTAATAAAAATAATCTAACCGATCGTGTTACGTGATCCACTTTGCAGTTGCATCCCAAAACTGTCACTGCTCGAACAAACGTCAATTCTATTTATTCCCCGGGTGTTAAATATTTCTAGAGTAGGGAATACATGGGCGAATAAATAAACAAGAAATAAAAAGGAAAAAAGAAAAAAAAAATTGTCTCTCCGTCCATGTTATATAAATTTTTCACGGGATAAAAAGTTCTTTCGATCGAAAGTGGATAGCGACCGGCCATTTTCCTGCGGCCATATATTTAATAGAGTTAAATCACGCGTGGATCGTGTATCAATTAAAGATTAATGACGCGCTTAATCGTCATTTCTATCGTTTTTACTTCAACAATAGACGAAATAAATAGATAATTTTTTCAATTTTATCTCATTCCGTCCCACTGAAAGACTTCTCGTAATAATAATTTAAATCTCAACTCCTTCCCTCCCCCAACACCGAGGCATCTGTTGTTCTTTTTTTTTTTTTTTTGACTCGATACGAGGAAGTTTGACGGGATGTTTATTCTTAACCAGACATTCGAGAAAGAATATGCAAACTTATTATTGATTCTGAATTTAATTTTACTTGTTTCACTCGGCCTGCGCCGAGGATTTCATTTGCATTTAAATGGGGAATACCGGCACACGTTTACGCGGAAAAACTTCTTTTTCCCCTTTTCCTCGAATAAACCTCTGTTGCTTATATGAACGAGGGACAATAACGAGCATTGATATGTTACTCGAGATGCAATTTGTCTTTTCCAGGAACCTCTTAAGAGAGTTAGTTATATTTAAAGTATCCCACTTAGAAATATCCGGGCACGTGGCTACTTTTTTTTCCAGCGATTTCTTCTTTATGATTATTACATCAATACGCGATACGATGGAACGTGTAACGCGATAAAATCGATTTTTAATTCCTCAAAGGTTAAAAGGAGATCGAGCATCTCTGAAAAAAAGTTATCTCTACGGATTTTCCTAAAATTTAATACCTCGGATGTAGCTGTTTAAAATACTTGAGATTACGCTTTAACGTCATACATTAAACATTTTTATTGAATATTATCCATTGTTAAAGCAAGCAAATATTTAAGAATTCACGAAGGGGAATTATCAAAATATTCAATTACGATGAATTTAAGTTTCTCCCCTTCTTTAACTTATAACGAGAAATTACCCATGAATTTATTAAAATAATACGAAGTTTTATATATAACAGAACGAGTTGCATACATCAGGGTATAATGATCAATTATTAAACGTTACATTTTATTGTGAACAGTTTCAATAGCGTATACGCATTTTACTAATTTGGATAATTGTGTTTGACTTATTGATTTATCGAAAATGAAACGTTATATTTAACGGGGATAATTGATCGAGTAACATTATCTCAAACAGAATTTACGGGATAACGTGAAATATATCGTCCTTATCTTACTCGTATTACTCGGAAACATACATAGGAAAATTTTGACAACGATTTAAAGTTTATACAACGTATAATATACAATGTATAATAATGTTTCTGAAATATCGTTTCTTGTTCTAAAATCGACCATTATAGATATTTTCGCATGAAATAGCCGCGTGCACATAAATGCGTCATTATGCTTGCTTATCACTATTTTCAACGAAAATATACATTCTGAAACGCGATTCACAGTAATATTATTTGATATTGTTCAAAGAACAAGTTATAAAAAGAAATTTTTCCTGAAAATTTTTTCAAGAAAATATTTCGAGGAAAATTGAAGAAAAATTCGAAATCGTAATTAAAAGTATCGAGATATTTGCCTCAAATTTATGTTCCCCCTACGACACAATACGATATTAGAAATAAAAATACATAAATACTTATCCATTTCTCGTTTTAACTTTCACAATTAAGTATTTAAAATTATTCTTTAAACATTTCTATCTCTCACCAATTACTTACTTTGATCATAATCGTAACGAATAATCAAGAAAAAGTGACCCGGTTACTTTTTAACTAACCGCTTAACCTAAACGCCATTATATCGTGGATCAAAAGTGACTCAGTTTGATCGAGCTCTAGAAATCAAATCAGATTTTACTAGTCACTTAGCCAACAAATTATACGAGAAAAAAATCTCTATAAACAAATTCGCCTAAACAATTCATATTTTCACACGTGATCCTCATTTTCCAACCCTTTTCTTTCACGCTAATTGTTCTTCTTTCGTTGCGCGTGTATTGGCCCGTCTCTCGAAAGCCAAGTCGCGATTATTCCATTTTGAACAAAAGAGGAATAACGAGAATACCGAGACGTCCGGCAAATTTTAATCCTCCCTTGGGTGGAGGAGATGGAACGAGGATCCACGGGAATACGCTTAATTTTCCGGATTTATTAGAGCGCGATAAGAAATCGAATTAATGCCTCTCTAAGCGGATAGCGGGTTTTCGAGGAGATTAAATATTTGGTAGAATTTTCGGCGTCCGCCTTCTGCGTCCTGTTCATCGGCTGTTTTATATATAGAAAACGGGCGCAGACGCCCACTTCAAAGATGAACAGACGCGGACGTGGATCCGATTGAAGTGTCTGGCCGATTTTTAAAAGTGTAAAATTTATCGACTGCGTTTAGAAAAAATTTATCCCGAGTTTAAACTGTGTTTTTAAACTTTTTAATCCTCTAGACGTTGTTGCGAGGAGATTTAAATTTTGTTTGAAAAGGGAGAATATTATTTGGGAAATTGTTTAAACGCGTGTTTAAGTTATTAATTTTTTTTCCATAATCTTCTGTTAATTGCGCGATGATAAAGGATATGTTATATAAATTTTCTAACAAATTTAATTTAATTTAATTCAGTATATGTTTATATTTATATTAATTTGTAAAATAAAAATTGCAAGTACGGAGTGGAAAATTGAAATATTACATAGATTAAATGGTTATATGACAATCATATTCATATTTCAGAATTTCCTTTATAAAACATTTATTACATCTGCTGTAAAGTTATGACCTTTATTTAACTCGTTCAATATTCTCCTAGAAGGGAAATATTAAAATTGTAAAAATTAAAATTTTTCATCATGAAGTTCAAGTTGAAAAATATTTAAAATATTTAAAATTTTATTCATTTAGAAAATTGTTTCTTCGAATAGAACACAAGAATTTCAACATAATCTGAAAATTATGAAAACTATTGGAACAATTTTAATATTTACATCGTTTAATTATTTTTTATTTAAAAAAGGAGAAAAAGCTTTTGCAAATTGTTCCTCTGCTTCGAGATTGAAATATCAAAATTCATTTGTTCCTGTTATTTGCAGTCTTACAAATATTAGAAATCTATTTTCTATATCAAATCACTCGAATTATCAATATCACAATACAATACCAATTACCAATATTCAAAGTCTTCATTTTCTCAAAAAAACTTCACATAAACAAATTCTCAGTCAAACTCCAACAATTAACACCGCGTTATTGAACACTAGATAATCGAATTGAAAAAAGAAAAAAAAAAAAGTAAAATTCTCGAGAAGATACAAATTCACAATGACGAATCTTTCGAGAATTAAACTGCGAAAAAGAGCATCCTGTAACGAATTCGTTCGGCTCACAAATCGCGGCCATTTGTCCGCCGTACACGTAAATGTATAATTCGCGAGTAAACGAAACCGCGGCTTTTAATGGATCCCCATTGTTCAAGCGCAAACAATGCTCGCCCATTTCCCGATTCTGGCCTTGCCCACTTCTCTATCACGATCGAAACTCGAGCCGTCCCCGTACTCGATATTCGCCACTTTTCCATCTCTACAGTTTGCCGAAATGATGTTCGCACGAATCTGGCACGGTTCGTGCACGCAACGCGCGATCATCGCGATTCAATTTCTCGAATTTTGTATCGTGCTAATTTCCGTGAAACGCATTGTTAACGGGGAGGCTCAAAGGGATTTGGCTAGATGCGCATAAGTATTTGCATATACGTGTATTCAGGCGTGTATTTTTGATGATGGACAAGTGATATATGCATGCGTTTCTATGGTGGATATCTCGAGAGTAATGGAGGAATGTAAGAATTTCGTAGGCGATTAATCGACGTTAAGTGTTCGTGGTTACATATATAATTGTACGAAGGGAATAATTAATTGTAAATGAATTGTCACATTAATTGTGGTATGTACGTGAGATTGAAATATACAATAGAAAATCGATATCTAACGATTAACAAGAATATATAATTGTTTTAAATTATCGAATTACAGGTGATTTCAAAAAGCAACTGGATTATTCAAATTCGAATGAATTTTTATTAAAATTCCATATTTTTATTTTGCTTCGCGTTTCCTATTACAAGTTGCTCATTTCTAGAGTTCCCTCTCGCATAGACTCTAACGAGTTAAGTTTGAACTTTGGATTTCAAGTTTTCGAGTTTACTCGAAAACTTAACGCGGTCCGTTTTAGATTTAAGTTTAACATTGAACTTTAAACTTTACACAGAGTTTTAATTGATGCGAGAATAATTTGTCGACAGTGATGGATACCAGAGTGTTTAAAACTAGTGTCTTAAAACTAGTTTCGTAATAAATGAATATTTCAAACACTTTCGTTGTTGATCTTGGATTGATCTCGCAATTTCTGAAAAATTTATCATACAGAGAACAATATTTTCTTACTTTTCATCGGTTTAATCAATAGCTTTATCATCAAAAAAAAAAAAAAAGGGATTGGATCGATAAAATATTTTAAAATATTTTTAAAAACTATTCGACAGATCATAATCCTAGAATTCGTATTTATAGAATTAGGGACACAGATGGCGTAATAGACATTTGGAGTGACAGGTATTTAATCATCGACGATCGACAAGAGACACACGAATACTCAATATCCTATTATATAGATTTGTATAAACGATGAGTGAATTCAGATAACCTCTGAAGATTCATAAATTTTGATCGCAGGATCGAAGTCCTCTTTCGTAAAATATCATTAAAATAGTTTAAAGTGATTTTCATTTTTAATATTTCTTCTATTACTTTGTAATAAATCGATACTGGTATTCTCTACACGAAACAAAATTCTTTATCGAATTCAAGTCAACACTTCCATGAGTGGCTGATGTGTTTCCAGATTTTTACTTCATCAATAGCAATTATTTTTATGTTTGCTCTTCACACAATTCTTTTCATTTTAATATTTCTCGCTCTAGAATTTTAAAAACAATTTTAAGTCTCTTGAATCTTATTAATATATAAACTTCGCGATGATTGAATGATTATCGAGTCGAAATTTAATAAAACACACATGTATATTTTTGATCGTTTTATTTGTCAAATAATCAGCTCTTCAAATTTTCCTGGATGCCAATATTCGTGTCACGCGTTTATTTCGATTTTTATAATTGGATTTTTTATTTTTGTCTTTTTCCATTTCGAATTCTCTTTTCTCTTGTTTGCATAAATATGTATTTTAATCACGTATTGCGGACATGTTTGGTTTACTTAATAAGCGAAATTCTGTGGAAAGACACGTAGGGTATTACGTTTAATAAGGTGGTAATGGAAAGATACGTTTTGAGACGACTAAAATATAAAGTATATTTTGTTTCTGAAAGTACAAATAATTGTTTCGATTCTGTTTGATAATATTATTATGATATTTATGACTCTGTGAAATTATCTGCCGAATTATGTAGATCTGAAACGTTTGATAAGATAACGAGCAAAGTGGGTTGAAGTATAATTTAGTTACAATACAAACAGTTTGATACAAAACAGCATTGAAATCTATTTGCTTGCAATTGGATTAATTAAAATTTCTGCTACTTTCAATTCGAGATATAACAGTTTTATTGTACATAAACTTAAGTATATAATTGAATTCAACTATATTGTATAAATTGGAATTGTATGGTATAAAAATGGAAAATTTTTATGCAATATTGTTTCAATTATCTAGATCTTTCTGTGCACATTAATTTATACTGTATGATATTGTAACTTGTAAAATTTACGACATTAAATTTGCCCATACTATTATCAAACCAGATAACCTTAATTTAATTAAATTCAATAAAAAAAAAGTATAATAATTTGTAAAAAAAAAAAAAAAAAGAAAAGAATTCACTTTCACATATTTTTTACTCTTGAAAAAAGTACAATTCACGTTGAAAAATTATATCTCCTACCAAATACAGCAAACATAATTTTCGTAAACATATTATTACGCGCAGTAATTTCTTTTCAAATATAAATTTCCAAGTAACAAATAATCATACATCTAAAATAATCCGTAATAACTCGATTCTCAAGAGGATTAAACATATAAAAAAAATCTAGCCCAGAAATTTCGATATTTCCGAAACATCAAAGGAAATTCGTTTCAATCGTATATTTCCACGTAATTTAAGTATTATCGAGAGAGCGCGTGCATTTAGAGATTGATCGATTTTAAAACATTAACCTGATTTATTTCGAGGACAACGCGGGGCAAGTCGTTCGTGAAATTTAACGAATCTCGCCCTCCTCGTGTTATAACGTTTCAACATAGACAGGATAAAATTGTCGTTTAAATTCTGTGTCATCGATTAATTCGTTTATAAATCGATACGACGAAACGGCGGGAAATAAACGAGATTTAATTGCCGGCCGGAGTCGAGTAAATTTTCACGATTAAAAGTGTTGCGGCGCAACCACCCCTCCCTCGTATAATCGTGACACGTATCCACCAATTTGTTTTTCACGTGTCCGATTTCGTGTCGATCATCCGGCTCTAACCAGCCGATTATAAGCCCGGCCGTGAAACGGGCTAATTAATCGTACACACAATTTGTTAAACGTGTTTTCGCCATATTACAATTAGCTTTGTATCCAGAGTTGCTCGTTGTCGGGTAACGAGTGTTGCATGAAATGTAAGTGATTTGGGTTTAAATTCGATCAGATCTCGATGATTGGTAATCAGTCGTTTTGATAAATCTTTTTTAATTTTAATTAATTTGTTTTTTTTGGACGATCAAAATATCAAATGTGTTAAATTTTTTTCTTACGATAGTGTATAGATAAGTTTATTAATGAAATATAAAAGAAAGTTAAGATTTGGATCGTAGAAAGATATTTTAATTTTTGGATAATATCAGATATTTTTCTATCGAATCGGGGGAAAAAAAAGAAGAACAGATTATTTATAGTTATGTAATATCATCGTGTTACGTGTTCGAAGAATAAAGATATCTCTGGTCCAAGTATTTGCATCCATCATTTTTAAATAAACATCATATCGAAAGTTTTTCTTGCTAACTTCGCTGCTTTTCGTTCTATGAGCCATCTGCTTTCTGTTCTGACATTTCGAGCAAGTTCTTTCAAACTGCACAGTATCTGCTGTACTAATTGTTCGAAACTCGTGTAACTGAAAGCAATGTAAACTTTTTTATAATCGAAACTTTTTTAATTAAATTACTTTTCTAATTAGTTTTATATTAAATTTCTTTGATTGAATATATTTCTCTGGTAATATTAATTTATGCCAAATATCAGAGCAGCAAAATTTGAATGATTTTACACAGATGTCATTCAGAATTTTGCATGTAAATAGTTTTATAATTAAATAGTTTTATAATAATTCGAGGGATTCGAACGGTGACATGTATATTTCGGATGAATTTTAAAATATATTTCATATTTAAATATCTCTCTTACTTTATCTAAAAAACAGATGAAATTAAATTTAAGCGCGGTCGTTTTCTCAGCTTTATTCTATGGTTTCGAATAAAATATAACGATCATGCGTAGAGAGAGGAGATATGTATCTATATTTCACGAATATTCTGAAAAAAAAAAAGAAAAAAAGGAAAAAAAAAAGAAAGATATGCTTTTATCCAGAGCTCAGTTGTACGCTTCATTATCATGATATATTCTCATATTCTCATATTCAGATGTTCTATCTTTCAACGTGAGATTTTTAGAATATGACATTAATTTGATCATCACAAAGAATTCTGCGATTGGTATAATTTGAAATATTATATATTTATTCAAATATTTTCATCATGAACAATTTAATTAATCTCCAAAGCTTCGTTATAATTCTGTTTACAGAAATATAAAATTACGAATGTATTATAATTAATGTAATATACTTTTATTCCGTTCTAGAACAAATATATTAAACAATTTTAAAATAAGAAATTATAAAAATCAAAAATAAAATTTCACATCAATACGCCAATTTCTAATTTCATCTCTGTAAAATAATTTTCACGAATCTAA
Organism: Apis cerana; assembly: GCF_029169275.1. Classification (NCBI taxonomy): domain Eukaryota; kingdom Metazoa; phylum Arthropoda; class Insecta; order Hymenoptera; family Apidae; genus Apis; species Apis cerana. Next base: position 9,003,499 of record NC_083862.1, on the reverse strand, counting down.
TACGAAAATAATTCTTTTTTCTTTTAAAATTACGGAAATACGCAAATATGTTTCAAAATAAAGTTTTATTTTTCTTATTTTATTCGAACGATCGAATCGAATAGAAACAAGATATTTCTCTAACTAGGTTTAAAAATTTCACTATATGAAATTAAACGATGCTTCATGTATTGCTTTAGAAACATAGAAAGCATTTGGAAGATTTCATCAACGTTCCCAAATATAATTTCACGCTTATCGATATTAATTTAAATTCGATAACTCAATAATTACATCTTCGACGACGAATAACATTTTATACCACCGTTCGCTAATCTTCTCCAAATTCAACGGGCTAAAACATTCCTTCCTTCGACCTCCAAAATTTTTAATAAAGAAATTGGAACGATTGAAACAATTTCAAACAATTTCCAATTCAATAATTCAATAATTATACCTTCAACGAAAATTCAACCGCGAGATCCATCTTATTCCTCTCAAATTTCTCTCCCCACAAACCCCTTTATGCACCAGAGTAACGAAATTCAATCGAACACCTCGAGTCCAAACGGTCTAGAAGAACAATTAAAACCGAGTCGAGCGAACAATCTCCCTCCCGAGATAGTCCCCGTTCGTTCGATTCGATCTAAATGGAATCAAGAGAAGGGTTGCTCCACCGATTCGCAAGACTAATCACTCGTGAGAAAGAGAGGGTTGAGAAGTCGAACGACGAGGCTCTCGTCTCCGCCACTTTTCACTCGCTCAATCCTCCTTTCTCCTTCTCCAATCCCTTTTCTCTCTCGACGTATGCGTGTTCCAAAAGAAAAAAAAGAAAAGAGAAAAAAGAAAAAAGTAAAGGAAAAGGGAAGAAGAATTGTCGTTCCACTTCTGAAACAAAGCAACAGGCTCGGTTTGTCTTAAACTTAGTATCAGGGTCGAAACTTTCACGGTTGGCCGGTATCGATTTACACGCGGATGATACAGACACGATCGGGATCTTATTGTCCGGAACCGTGAACAGTAATATGCAGGGAGGAAGGCTGCGCTTGACAAGGGGCGGATTATTATTGACCACGGGCGCATAATAAGCTTCTGCCGGTGCTTATTTCGTAAGGCAACGCACAACCGGGGATAACTATCTCGATATATCGGATCGATATATATATATATATGGGGAGTGAGAGGGATTGGCTTCGATTGTGCGTGCGAGAATTTGCGGCCGTTCGAAGATAATGCAGGAGAAGTGGTGAACGATGGCAAGAAATGGAGAATAATGGTGCATGGTTTGGAGACCTCGAATAGGTGGTCGTTAATGGCTGGTTAGTGGGGTGAGAAGTTTTCGATTTTTTTTCTTTTTTTGGAACACAGAAGTCTGAATTTGAAAATTTCTATTCACATATTCGCAATAACTACCTCGATCAACTTTCAAATTAAAATCGATATACATTTTAAATCAGCCACGTTCGATTCCACGTTATTGCCAAGATCATAGCAGCAACGTTTATAGCCGTTCCACAAATGAAACCCTCGTTCGATCTTGCACTTTTCCCTCCGATAATTAAACGACGTTTAAAATCGGCGACGAGGCAATCGTCGTCAACCGTGTTACCGTTGTAATTGGGGGCAAGGGTAATCATAACGTAATTGCGACCATCGCTTGTTTGCCCTCCCCCATCCGATTTCGCATCCCCTCTCTTCTTAAGAAACTTAGAAATCCACGGCGAGGGGAGAGTTAAATGGACGGTAAAAGGTTAATGGCCCGTAACGTTTACCAGGTGTTTCGTTGCTTCCGCAATATCATCCGTTTTTCCTCTATACAGGCAAGCGCAGGCCGGCCACGAAAATTCTTCGCCAAAAATAAAACCTCCGCCCAAACCTCTGGTTGTGGTAGCCGTGCACCTAAGTAAAGGGTCACTTCACAAGGTTCGAGAATCGTTGCAAGCCTCGTTTCGTTCAACTGTTTTATTTTGCTGCTTCTGCACTTTGTTCCACGACAAGAGAATTATCGTTCCCCTCCCTTCCACCCCCCACGTCTTGTTTGGCCTGTACTTGCCCGAATAGTGGATAGTCTCTCTCTTTCACATACATATATTTATGTAACGTCTCTATCTTTATTTTGTATCTCTTTCTATCATTATATCTATCCCTCTAAAGCTGAAAGGAGAGGATGGAACAGGAGAGGAATTGCTGCGGGAGGAAGCATTGTTGTCGATTGATAATTAGCAGGGAGTTCGTCTTTGGGGAAATTTACAATTAAAGTCTTCACAATGAATGAACAGATGGGGGAGGAGGGACAGGGATAGAATAGCGAACAAAGTCTCTGATTGAGAGCAATTCTTTTTTTTGCGTACGTTTTCTCCTACGTACGAGTATGCTTATTCTGTTCAACTTTGGAATAGTAGCACGATCGACAGCGTTCGAGGATGCTAAGTCTCGAGTATTTGATTTTTAAATGAGATGGTTTAAGATATAATATCTCTTGGGGACTTGGATTTTTTGTGTTGAATTAATCGTGGTGGGTTTTATTCTTTTTCTTTCTTTTTTTTGATGATCGAAATATAAAAATAGGCGTTTTCTTTTGTAAATTAATTTTTAGATAATTAAAATATTAATAATTGTTCATTTAACGAAATTTCTTTCGTATGTAATGCAAGAATTTTATTTACGTTATCATGTCTCTAGATGACTTTTTCTTCTTCTGCACTTTTCCAGTTGGCTAATGAGGTATCAGCATTTCTCTTCTTTCAACAGTTGCAAATAAAGAAAGTCCAATTATGGAATACAAAAGACTACTCATTTAATGAATGAATTATCGTTTAATTGTTCCATCAAATGGAAATTCAATCTTATTTTTATGAATATTTATTTTCTTTTATTTTTCACATGGCACATTTTATTATTAGTAAGTAAAATATTATTTTATTCACTACGTAGAAATTATTAATATATCAATATCAATATCTGTATTTTATTAAACTATTGACTAATTGTCATTTTTGTCAAAATTTTTCATATAAATGATCAGAGAAAAGTATTTTTTTTATTCAAAATCTAAACGAATTAATTTTCATTTTCGTATTTTTGTCGGATAATTTTATGAAACAAGCATATCTTGTTGAATACAAATTACTAAAAATTGTAAAATAAAGTTACAATCCTTCTAAAGAGTGTAAGAATAAATAATTTTATTTTGTAACTTTTTCAATTCCGTTTACACTACCCAATTTGGCGATTGTTGTATGTTCCAAAAGTTTATTTTTTTCAATCTCCACCAATCAATAGTATCTTTCTGGTACTAATTTTAACATTCCTTCAGGGAATGTTAAACGTTATTTGTTTGAAGTCTAGTTCGAAAACACGATAATATAAAATTTAATCAATACAATTTGATTTTAAATAATAAAAAATCCTTAGATCAAATCCTGTAAGATCAATTTTCCAATTTCTTCTTCAAAAATCAAAATCCAAGGATTAAAATATATACTCACCTAACAAAAACTTAAATTAATCGTTTCTTTATATTTTTTATCTTTACTTTGCAACATATTAAACAAAAAATTTATTCCTCGTCGATGCATGAACTCTTATCTTTTTACAATATTTTTACTTTCAATCTACTCGTCTCAAAGAAATATATAAATAATTAATTTACATCTTAACTTTTATCCTGTATAAATTTCGTTATCAGATAACACAATATACGTATAATGTCTCATGATCTTGATTTTCTCAACATTATTACGCGTCAAAGAACATTATTTATGAATCACTTGCCAAAATGAAAGACACGAAAAGGTTTACCACGAACGGAAAAATCCTTGTATAATTGCACGCAGAGACACGCGGGGGATAAAAATTAGTCTCGATCGCGATTATACGGGAAAGGGACGCGTACAAATTACTATAATCCCAGCCTCTCCGCTCAAATTCGATCTAAAACCGCCCCCTCCATTTTCATTCTTATCGTTATTTACGCTCGAATTTCACGCGCGGGGTGAAATTACAATTTCGTTATTCCACGGCTCGCAATTTCACCCCGAGAAAAGATATTAATTTGCCGAGCGATTGCACACACTTCCTCCACTTCCTCTCCACGCGCATTTTCCACCGCATTTTCCATCCTCTGCGCGACTTCCGCGGGATCGAGCCGAATCCCCGCAAAATGCGAGCCTTCCATTTTGAGAGGGTGCAATCGAAGAATACCGGATGTCGCGACAGGCCGAACAAATGTCGGCTGTCACTCACAATAGGGGAGGGGAGGTAGACCACAAACGTCGATATTTCACCGGTCTTTACGATAAATTCGAATTAAATTGCCCGGAACTGTTGTTTTCTTGTTTCCTCGTTATATACGCGATCCCGTTAATTAAACCGTTTTCTTACTTTTTTCCTTTTATTTTCTTTTTTCGCTCGTTGCAGTTTTAACTTGGTTTAATGTCGTGAATACACAATAGTTCTCTCTCTCTCTTTTTTTTAGGCCACCTGGTTTTCGAACAAATGTGATAAATATTATTTTTTTAACGAGTGAGTGTTTCAATAGAAATTCAATGCAAGAGAGGAGGGGAAAGTATGGCGAAGGTATATTTTTCAAGTTTTATAATATAGGACAGATAGAAATGTATAGTCTATTTAATACTGTGACAAAAGTATTTCTTTCTTTGTATCTCCTTATTTCGGATTATAATTATAAAAAAATGTACGTGTATTTTTTTACTTAGATGCATCAAGATGAATTTATGGGAAGAATTTATGGAAAGGATTCGTGTTCTACACAAATATCGATTATCTATTTTTTTTTCTTTCTTTATTTTTATAAAATTTCTAATTCAATACTGTTGATTTCTTAAGAAGAACGCAATACACCACACGTTTGCAACATCGTCTCTTGCTCTTATGTAATTTTCAATAAATATCCTATCCACAAAGTAAAACTCGTAAAAAAACTGCAGAACAATCCTTTTATCTGAAATTCCGCAAAACCACCGTTTCAACTATCCTCGAAATGGATCGATATCATTAAAAATTTTACGGCCAATTTAATTCGAGCTCTCCATTCTCTTACACGAAAGTTGCCTTTGCCAAGCCTGGATCTATCGGATTTCCAGCATCGGGACTTCCAATTCGAAGGATGCGGTCGAGGAACAGGATGTGTCGAGCCATCGGTCGCGAAAATATCGTCCATACAGAGATAAAGAGGTGAATTCAAGCTTTTAACCATTCCGTTTTTTACTTTAATTCGACTCCAATCAATTCGATTACGGCCCATTATTTCGATATAATTCAGGGAATCTCGAACTGGCAACTGGATAATTTGTGCGATTTATCGAATACAATTTTTCCATTTATCCTCAATTTTGAATAATCAGAGGATAATTTATTTTCTTTTCAAAATTTCATTTCACACATCGTTTCGATATTAAAAATCATCGAATGGTATTGGTGTATTTTAAATATTATATGTAATGGAATATTAAATTTTAAAAAATCCACGAATAATATTCTCGCTTCGATTTTTGTTCAAATTTTCTACCCTTCTTATGCAAACATTTCTTTAATCGCCATATATATATATATATTCTTGAAAACTTAGTCATAACGAGTTTTCTTTCCTCATCCCTTCTCTTTTGCTTTAATTTTATTTGAAGAGATTACTTCGAATAAATAGTTCTGAATTATGAACACTAATTATTGTACTAGAATTTTTTTTACCTCGACGATAAATATTTGCGAAGAGAGATTGAGAACCCCTGCAGCAATCGATGATGCTCTTTCTCTTCTGGTTTTTCAACCGAAACGAACGGTTCGCGATAACTAGTCAACGACACGATCGCTTATTGTTCGACTGCGCGTTTCGTTCGATCATCGTTCGATAAGTTATCCCGTTAAACGATACGGAAAATTGGATTAAATACCGAAATGCATTACTATAATTAATTTGATAATGAATACATTTATAATTAATCGGCGTATTAAAAGGAAGGTAATGACTATTATTGTTGATAACGGATCGTAATTGGCGACGTGATTATTTGTCTTAATTATTTCAAAATCCAATCGAATTGGATTATTATCGCTTACGTATTGCGTTTTACTGCCGACTGTTTGCGATTAATGCGCTTTCCCAATGTTTTTTGACGATATTAATATACAGATTATTGTTAAACAACCGTGTTTAAACGGGGATTTTAACGTAACGAGAATTTATTTTATTGGATTATATAAAATTAATACGTAATACTTATTTCGTTTCAACGAGATTTTTGATTATAAATCTAGTTGAACATCAGTTATTCATTTAATTATAATCATATTGTAAAGAAACGTTAACATTTCAAGCATCGAAGGTTTAATAATCTTCTTTTACCATCCTCTCGCTTCATTCAATGATATTCAAAGATAAAAATATTCTAAAAGACACGGCCCATTCACGAATTCTCAATCGATTCTCACAGTCGCACAACATCTTGTCCACACTCAATTTAAAGCCCTCCATTATATCTCTCCTCCCATAGAAAATTTAAATTTTCCAAAGGAAACCTTCTTATCTCTTGAAAATAATGTAATTCACCTTTCAATTTCACTCGAAAGAAAGCCTCCCTCTTTCAACGGTGCCCTAATTTTTCATCCCTCTCCAACAGATTAATCCACCAAAACACCCACACCTCCGCTGCAAACTATCGTCGATCCAAGTCTTCTTCCTCTCGACGATCAGTTATCGATTTCATTGCACACAATCCGTACGTGCCACTTTAACAGATCGCGACAGCCCTCGACGGGAGCCCTGATCCAACCAACAACACCTGAAATCCGCCCGGAAACAATGCTCTCTCTCTATCCTCGCATCCGTGTGCAACCATTGTCCTCGAACGATGGAAAAGGAAGAAGGAGTCGGAAGATATGGCGGGGAGGTAGAGAAAAGAGGATATCGAGAGGGATGGTCGAGCGGTATCGCGCGTGGAAACGGGTCTAATTAAAGGGAGGAACCGACACAAAAGCCGAAACGGAGAGGAAACGAAGAATCGTTCGAAACTCGATTCGGTTCGAAAAGGGTTGAGATAAAGACGAGGCTCTCGTTCGCCTTTTCCTCTTGTTGGAACTCGACTCGCGACGCTTTTCAAAAGGGTCAGCTTTTTTTCTCTCTCTCTCCTCCAACTTTCATTGGGGTCAGTACTGCGCTTTTATTTTCTAACGTTTCTTCAATCTCTTTTTACACGTTCTTGGTTAGACGTATGCGCGTGTGTGGATATGTGTGTCAGGGTAAAGGTGATTCCTTTCTTTTATCTTAACAATATATAATGAAAGATTTCGTTCTTCCATTTCGAGATGTAATTTGCACAGTTCTTCGTAAATTTCAAAGGAACAAATATATAAATTGATCTGAAAGAAAAATATTAATTAGAAATTATTATATTCGAAACTTATTCATTCTTGAAAATTTGAAACTTCTTCACAATTAGTACAATTCTGTGTACTAATCCTTACAAGTACCTTGCTCGACGAATACACGAAACGTGAATCAGAGCAAGAGTAATATCCGACAATTGGGTTCAAGGTGTATTTAAACAGGATTCGATTAGTTTATTAGAAGTGGAACGGAACGTGTGAGAGAAACGAGTAATTAATTGGTTCGTTTGTGAATTCTTGATGAATTCACTATCGATGCTTCGAGTTTTTTTGAAGCACGTTGGATTCGATCGATCGAAAAGTTCCGAAAGTTCGAGTGTTTTAACGCTTGGAAAATCGGATAATTCGGGGTTATGGAATTCGCATATGTTGTTCGAGTTTGAGATAATACTTGTAATATAATATTCTTGCACGAAATGTATACTAATGTCTAAGAAAAATTGTGAATGGATGAGAAAAATACAAATTCGAATGAAGTTTATTCTGTTAAAAACTTTAACTATTCTCCTGTTGTTTCGTTTATAACTTGTATATTCGTAAATGTTGAATTGTTTTGAAAATTTAGTGTTAAATTCTGTGATACATTTGTCGAAAAACGGATCATAAAGTTGGACTAAATAATGGATTATTTAATTTGATTAAACGTTTTTCAGACAAGACAGACAAGACAGAATATATTTTGATGAAACAATTTTAACGATCCACAAACTCAAAAGAAAAAATTTGATCCATCATCATTTGTATCATACTTCATCGTTCAACGGTTAAAGAATTGAAAATTGGATGCAAGAAAAAACTTAAAATTTTTAAGAGAACAATTTCTTTTTATTTGTGTCCAAAGAATTTTTACTTCCACTCTTCCAAGTATCTTTTAAGATATTTATCTTGTACATTCTCTTTTTCCCTCACTTCCTTATCTTTTTCAACCAATCCAAGAGAACTTTGAAAATGTACTTAGAAGATATTCAGTCACGTTCGCTCGAAACTTTGAGTGGCCACGCAGTTCGTTAATTTCTCCCAACGTTCTGAATTACACAACTCTTTTCACGATAAATAATCGCTGCAAGAACTCTCGCAATTAAACGCCCAATCTTCCATTCCATTCGACTTTTAAAATTCTCAACATTCTTCTTCTCTCGCCACCGCTTAATAATGATCTTAAAAAAAAAAAATTAAAGTTAAAATAACACACACACAACACACCCCCAATAATAATTTCGCAAAAATCGTTCCTCCATCTCCCTCTTCCTCCGCAATAGCGGCGGTCAACGATGAAAGTTATTTTTGTTGCTTTTTTTTTATCCCACCATGCAATGCGTGCGTATCTCGACGGGGGGAGAAACCGGGTTAGGGGGGATTTTCAATTGTCATTCATGCTCTACGCGTTTTTACGCGGCACGCTTTCAAGCTTGATATCCCGGAAACTAATTGACGGGCCAGCTTGAAACGAAACGCATTGTTCACAGCGTTGCGTTCTCCTTTTGTCGTGCATGGGGATAACGTGTTTTGTAAATTCCGAGATTTTGTTTGGTCGCGTCCCACGTTCAACACGTTTGTTGCGTACGACCTCTCTCGGATCTGTGTCAGTACGTACCTTTTTCTTCTTTTTCTTTTTTTCTTTTTTTCTTTCGTGATGCATATGACAGTGATTGTGATCCAGATGTGGAATTAAAAATTGGGACGGTATTTTTCCCCCCTCTTCTTTTAATTATTTATTTTTGGATCGAAATATTCCTTCTTTTTTGAGTATCATTTTGCGGGAAAATTCATTTGATTCGAAAATTTTCTGGCATCCGTGGAGGTTCGTGGAGATTCGTAGAAGTAGAGATAATAAATTGAAAATATGGAGTCATACTTTTTGTATTAAATATCTTTGAGAGGATAAAATCAAAGATGCGGTATTTTTTTCAATTTTTCAATGGAATTTTATCCATGAGTTTTTTTTTATAATAATACTATGTATATACTATGCAAATATTCATTAAAATTCGAATATCTTTATTTATTTATTTGTTTTCTTATTATTTCATTTGATAAATTAATCTAGATTTCTTTTGTTCAAAATTTCCTTTCCTTTCTCCTCTCCTCTTTAATATTTTTCTTTCAACGATCAAAATCGTTGATATCCTTTTTTTTTTTTACATTTTTACGACAAAGTTTTTTTCCATTTGGACGACACATATATTTTTGAATAAATCATGCAACGTTGGCCGATTTGATCTCTGATAATTATATTACCGAGGAAACCTCGGCATCTCTCACATACTCGTAAACATTCACAGTGTCCTGCCAACAATCATGCAACTCGAAGAATATTTATTACAGATGCATAAAATCGTGATACGTTCTAGTCAACTGATCACCACTTTCCAATAAATAAAAAAAAAAAAAAAATCGAACCACGTTACGTTTAAATGAAAATACACATAAATATTATTTCGATACTTTTGTCCAAAGATAAATCGAATTACGATCTCGTATATTGTATTTTGCAAGTTAAGAGCGTTGCAAAATATTACAAATTACGCGGGGATTAAATATTATTGAAATTTATATTTCTCGTTTCTGCGTGACAATCACGACATTTCGATTAAAAATTCAAGCCTGTACACTTTAATTTCACCAATCGAGAATCCTTCCCTATTCGGATAAATATTGCCATATTTAATCATATTACCATTGTAATGAATTCTTCGCGCCAACAGATTCCATTCCCATTACAATTAATCCTCTGAAAAGCGGGCAACATTTTACAAACCTGTCCTCATCAATTCTCGACTATCTATTCTCGAGCTAAATATTAATTAAACTCGTAACTATAATCGAAAGGAAAGTTATATAAAAATTATGTTGAAAATAAAATTTCTTGGCTCGAGATCTCGACGAATCGTGATATCAAGATGTTTGCGATTATCCATTAGAGATCTCAATGTAGATTATTCAACAAAAAGATTGATATAAATTTTGAAGAATCTTAAGTATAGATTTTATTATAATTCGTTTTATTGAAACACGAATAATCTATAAATAATTCCAGGCTGAAAATATTTTTTATATTCACCGTAGAAAGATCTAATGACAAAGCAAACTGCATAAACAGCACGACATCGATACGAATAAAAAAGATTTTGAAGAGATTAAGAAAAAAACAACACGTGTAATTTCCCTCTTAAAAAAAGAAACTTTTCATCTTCGATCCTCTATTTTTTAACACAAGCAATAAATATTGTACGTATCGTACTACAGATTAAAATCAGTTGCATTGCTTCGACCATGCACCCTTCATCCCTCGTTTACATATTTCCAAAAAACATAGAACGTAAAAAGAGAAGGCAAATAGTTATGGAGGTGCACGGCATATGGCCACGGATTCGCAAAACGTCACAAAACCGGGACACGACAAAATTATCGTTGATTCGAAGCTCACGCCTTTTTCGTTTCAATACGGATGGCCGCAATTCTCCGCACTCCAGATGTTCTGCCGATAACCGGCTGATTTATCCATTTCCTCTCGGCCTTTTGCTTCCTTTTTAAACCGCAATTCGACGAAGATGCCACCGTTCCATCCGCGTGAAAAACCGTCGCGCTCCACCCAGGGATAAACGTTGTTCCCTTCCTATCTCGGGATTACATGCCCGTGCTTTTTATTTTTTGCACGCGAATCACCGTTCAAACGGAAATTCTCTGGCGCACAACTGGCTTTTCCGTGTCTTTCTTTGCCTCTCCACTTTTTTTTTTTTTCGTTGTTGTTCTTTCCTTTTGGTTTATCGACATGTTACTTCGCCATTTTTTTTATCTCTGTATGTCGCGATATTGTTGCGTTTTGGAATAGGAATAGGAATTCTAGGTATCCCTAAAATATCGAAATCAAGTAAGTAAATATATGCATAAATAAAAATTGATAAATAAATTGGATTAAATTTGGATTGAAAACGAATTTAAATGAAATACTTAGTGACTTAATGATTCATAAATATATACTCGTATGACTTTCACGTCGGATGATGATTTAATAAATTAAAAAATTTAAGGATTAGAAGAAGTTGTGTAATCGAAAAATAAAAAAGTAAATGTTTCATAGTTACACGACAATTGCATTGATTCAATATATTGAATAATTCCAATCTTCTGCGTGTCTTGAAAGAGCTTATATAAGCACCAAGTTACTACCACTAAACATTATATTGTTAGGTTTATACCTTCTTTTAAGGTAGATAGGGTTTTATAACTCGATTTTATTCCTTTTTTTTCATACTCGAATAAAGCCAATTTACTTTGTTTATAAGACATTGCATGCTATTCCATTTTCTTTTTCTAATTTAATTTATACGTGTGCATTATATTATTATACATTTCGATTCTTCCTTCTTTCCTTTGAATATCCTTCTCTATGTTCGGCAGAATAATATTAAAAAAGACACTTATCCAACTCTTTTTATTTTAACCTTCTTTTTCTTCCATCATTAATTATTCTTCTCCATGCTCAACAAAGTACAAAAGAAAAAACTTCTAATCAAGCCACAGAATCTTCAATATCGTCAATTCCATTCAACTTTAACCTAAAATTTTGCACAATGCATATAACTTCACACTTCGAAGAAGATTAATCACGACGTAAAAATCACTTGGAAAAAATTAAATGGCGCGGACGAAAAACTATCAGTAGATCCAAGAATTTCTCGACAGATTTCCAGTTGAACCTCGCCAGGAATTATTTTTATCCGGCCCCTCTTATCTCCGTCCCCCTCCTCTCAACAGAAATAAGCAGGGTTCTTACGATTTCAGAAATCGGCGAGAATCCGTCCCGAGTACGTCCGAGAAAGTGGAGTGGAATAAGAAAGTGACGGAATAAGTCTCTTCCGGCAATAATGGGTTTAAAGCCCTTAAGATCATTCGTCCTCGTTAATTAACAGCTAAATCCCGTGCAGTGTAATCTCCTCGAGAAGTCTCGAATCGTGGGAAAGTGAGACGACGAAACGATAAAATGTTTATTGAAACGAGAGGAAAGAAAAGGGGACTAGAAGTTTTGTGATAATTCTTATTTCTAATCCGGTCTTAGATTCAGGAAGAAAGTAAACGAGAAAGAAAGGAGATCTCGTATCTATTATTATACAAGGAATCGTAGATACACGTTGCTTGTAAATTTTATTAATTTGCAAATAAATAGTTGCACGATCTAAAGATATCATAAAGAGGATTTTTTTAAATTTTAAAAGTATCTAGTAATACTTAAAATTTAAATAATTTAAATAATTTAATGAAGGAAAAAAGTGAAAGATCCAAGAAGTGGAAGTTTCATCTTTCTAAGGAATTAGAAAGCAACATTTTGATCATAAAATTGGAGGATCGTAATTACGAGGATCAATATTCTGGAGTTATTTGTTAAGATTGGACGTATCATATGGAAATTGAAATATCTACAATAAGTAAGGATATTTAACATCTTGATATGAAACGTCTTTGACACGTTTGCACACTTTGATAGGTATTGGAAACGCTTGGCGTGTCACAGACCCTATTTGACGTCAAGGGGTTAACACGTTCGCTGCACATGTTTGGGATCCCAGTCGACACGTAGCTTTATGATATGAATGTAATATCGATTCATATATATATGAAACGCAAATAAAAATCAGAAAATTTTAAAAAATAACCTATATGATAGATTTATTATTTTATTACAAACTTTCTTATTAAACACACAATTACAAAAATCATCCTTACTAATTAATTCCGAAAATCTCCAACTTGATCATCCTCCCCATCTCGAAAGAGAAATGAGAAAGAAAGAGCGAACAAATTATTAAGCGAATTAATCGTTCATCGTTAATCGATTTTCTCCAAACCTGACCAAAGTGCTCGCATAATACATCCCGGATATCGGTCTCCATACGCTTCCGGATTCGGGAAGGAACAATCAGTATCGAGCAAGTGAACGAAAAAAAAAAAAAAGAAAAAACAATCCCTCCCCGTTTTCCAATTCCGTTTTATACCGGAGCTCCGTGAGATCGATTACTATTTTTCAGTCGGGGAGCCGAAATTTTCATTCGTTCCAACGCAGAGCCACCGCAGGAAGCAAATCCATTTTACGAAACATCGCAACACCCGAGGGAACAAAGGGAGGAGACAGAGAGGGAAAGGTATGCAGGGGGTCGAGAGGGTGAATGGAGAGAGAGAGAGAATGAAAGGAGGGGGAGAGGATGAAGTTGGAAGTTTGGAAGAGAGGGGAGTACGGAAAGAAAGAAATTCTGAAGATCGCGACACTAAAAAGAGCTTGTACTCCCCAAGGAATATACGTGATCTCCAGCGAGGGCTTACCGAGGATACTCGAGCGTAGCCCGGGTTACGCCGGCGGGTATTTAACTTTATGCATTCGAGCTCTCTTCCCAGCCGTTACGGGGTATACGGGGTGTCCTCGAGCGAAAGAAATGTCGTTGGCCTGCGATCACGCGAGATTTCTCGTGATTTCTGGCGTGCGACCGATGTGCAAGGCGTGGGTCGAATTACTTTGTTTGGTTATTCGATTATGCGATGCACAAACGAGAAGTCGTCGAGTCTGAAATTTTTCGAGTTGAAGTAACGATGCAGATGATACATGGATGAAATTAATTTGAAGACTTGAAATTGTAAAATTTATTCGGCTGTTTGTGGAACAGCAATTAATTCTTCATTTCGTTGTATTGATATGACGAATATGTGGAATTTGTTTTTTGTATCTATCTTTGGAAAAGTTATTGACACGGGAGCATTATCTCTGCGATTAGGCCACGGATTAATCGGCAGTCACGGATTATTATACATTCGCAAACACGTGTGTTTCTAACATGCTGCCTCTCTTAGCTATTGGCGTATCATAAATTTAAGATCGTATCAGTGCAATTAACGGGCCTGTTAGTCGCTTAGGCACCTGGGGCCTCTTTGACTCCTTGTTATCGCTCTTGTCACAGATGCTACTCTTACGTGCAACCCCTTTGATCTGGGTTAATAGTTAAAAATCAAAGTCGAAAATCGAGTAGTTAGATAAGGATAAGGATAAATAACGAAAGGTTTCGTTCGATAAATACTACGAAATTAACGAATTTTTCCCCGCATTACGTGCACACATTTATAAAAGTTTGATAATTATTTATATAAAACGCAAACGTAAAATTTTATGAAAATATAGATTTGCGGAAATTATTAATTAGCGTGAAGCACATGTAATGGAAATTCAATATTAATATAACAAATTTAATATCAGAGTTACTCATATTACTTTGATGATTATTAATATGATAATTTTGAGTATATATACATGCATTACAAGTACAAATATGATTGAAAAATTGTTAAATTAAATCTATCAATTTAAATTAACAACAATCATTTATTATAACTCCTTTACACTATATCTAATCATTTGAGAAATTTAAATTTCATAAAAAAAAAATATACTTCAATTTTATCATCCATTCCTTTATATGTACATGTTCAATCGTAAAATATAAAACTCAGCATGCTTGGATAAATGAAAAATTCTCGCTGGATATTGAAATATTATAAATATAACGAATCGAAGAGAATTGTTTAATCGAATTAATTTAACAAGAATCAGATAAGAAATATTGAACGCATCTTCCCTACCAACTCTCTCCAATCTTTTCTTTCAAGGACACCCATCGTAGTTCCGGTTATACAGTTTCATCCTCGTATTTTCCTCCCTGTCGAACTTTCCACCAAGCTTCCTTCTCGAAGAAGGATGCAATCAACCGAATGCCCAACGTTATAAGCTTCTACCGTGCTCCTCCAAGCTTTAAATTAAACTCCGATTTTACGCGAGCGTAATCGTAAAGATAAAAGCGCGTAAACCAGCGTATAAAGCGGATACACGCTTTTGCCATGCTTCCTTTTGCCCGCCAAATGCTTAAACCGAATCCCCATGACGCTTTTCCTGTGCCTAATTCAAACGAAACTATCCGAGGTATGTTGCCGCTTTGATACGAATCTCTACTGTCGGCTGAGATAACATTGACTCGTTCCATCTCGTCGTGATCGACACGATAGTTATTATAGACAACAGAAACGTTTACATTATTGTATTTTATAATATATATCTGTTCGTCACTACATTTCCACGTAGAAATATTTTTTTGATTATTTTTCAAAAAATCCCTGTAATATGAAAAATATTACTGCTGGTAAATACTTCTTGTAGATATTTTATTTTTCTTTTTTTCCAGATATTTTATAGATTTATGGATTTTATATATAAATATACGTATGTGTATATAGGGAGATACGTTATTTATGATAGTTTTATCTAGGAAAATTTTTTATTTTCTTTAAAAACTATTCTTCGATACAAATTTTTTTTTAAAAGACTAAGAAATAACAATAAAATAATTTATAAATTTAGAAAAAATTATAAGCATTTCAGAAAATTTTTATATTTAATATTATTAAAAATTCAAGTTACTTTTCTTCCTTTATAAGTATATAAGTAAGGTAAAAATTCGATTAGAATTATTATAGAGAAATTCTAATAATAACGAATTCAATTCGTTATAACACGAATTAATTTTCATTGATTATTTACTGAACTATGGTGAGCAACTATTTATCAACGCTGTGAAGTGGCTCAGTAATAAATAATAACATTCCTGAAAAGAGAAGTCAAATATTTACCACCGAATTTAACCGATGACGATCATACGAAAGGATGTAAATATTTGCCATCAAGTTGGTATAATATTTCTTGAATGTATCTAAAACGGTTCAACGTTTAGACAGGAATGAACTTTGGTCTTCGAATGTTTGAAGTTTGACTGCTCGATTGCGGTCGAACGTAGTTCACCACGTAGTTCTGAGTAGTTCTAAGCTCGAAACAACACCGAGATCGAATCTGGTATTAAACGCGGAAACACTATTAATCCTGTATTGATGTCGGTTTACGATCCTAATTAACCTTTCGTCGTATTGACACGATTCAATTTTTTATCTTTTCTTTACTCGATAATAAGAGTACAATATAATTTCTATCGTATTTTTGTAATTTCCTGTTGTATTATTTCGACGGTTGAATAAAAAATTATTAAATGAGAAATGTACATATTTGGAAAATTAAACGTATTGTTTTTAAGCGTTTTATTAGCGGGGGAGTTAAAAAGATAACAAAATTCGATGGAGAATATTTTTATTAAATGTGAAATTATGTGAAAGAGGCAAAGAAATTAAATAGGTTGGTAAGAAATATTTTTAAAAAGAATATGAAATTAATATTTATGCGATCGAACGAAACAAGGCAAGAGAAATTATTTCTATTGTGATTGGTTTTTTAATTAGAATTCGAGACGCGTTACGGATATCTCCATATTTTATTGCATATTGGGAAATATGATGAATTATTCGTAATAATAAATTGAAATAATTTCACGAAAAAGAATATATTTTAAATATACATGTGAGTCACGTACATTAACAGGGAAAAAGAAAATGATTAATTCCTTTCTTTGACCGAATTTTAATCGGTTACTTTATAAATGAATGTATAAATTAACAATATGCGTGTACGTGCTGTACAAAATGTATAAAGTATCCAAAGTAAAATTAAAATATTCGTCGACAATATGAATTTTTATTTATTCATAAAAATTATATACGCATAAATGATATTTCGATATCGTATTTATTCTGAGTAATCACACGATAGTTTAAATAAAATCTAAAAATTACTTTCTTAGAAATTTTTAGAATGAAAATATCGAATTTATCTTTTTAAATTTATACAGGGGATTATTTCAATCGATATCTTCGTGATATCATAATATTTTAAATTTTAATTCTAGTACCATTATTCTTAAATTTCGTCAATATCAAAGGCAAAGAAAAAAATGTTTAATATCTTCTAATTGATATTTCAAATGCGGTTCATTCTTCAAACAAATTCACATTTTCGATTTCTCGATAAATGAAGGAATATATCTGATCTCATGGCCAATTGTCAGCTACTCTGGTTAATTTGGTAATGACGTTTGAATATCGATTCGAGTTGAACGGCTTTCATTTCCCGACGAGAATTAGGATACTCAGTGGTTTTAGGGGAGATTTAATTGCCCGTAGCTTCCCCTCGTTTTGTTCTATCTCTCCTTTGCCGTGGGAATCCGTGCCACGTTGAAATTTGAAATTGCAAAAAATTTCATCCATGACATCACTTTTAACGTCAGCTTATTGTACGAAATTCAAAGTTTAAACCCTGTTCCAATGAAAAATGGCAATCGATGGAATGTCGAAAAAATAAGAATTATATTTGTATCGTTGGAATCTAGGAATCAAGTAAGAAGATTAGTTTCATTTCTCAATTAATCTCTTAAATATCTCGTTTATAATATATTTCCCTGTATAAATTAAACTTTTCTAATATTTTTAACATTTATATATTGGAAAATATCCAAAATTTTTTATTGTACTTGTTGTAATTAATTCCTAAACACATAACATTCTCATAAAATCCATTGCTCCAAATAAACCCAATAAATCCAAGTTATTCTTGGTTTCAACAGATCTAACAAACATTTATATCATTAATAATAATAATTAATTCACAAATCCTCAAATCTTCTACGATTCAATCTTCGTATACCAGGACATATATAATGGATATATAATGGAGAATCATTGCTTCCTTTGAAAACAATCTTATTTCACATCAGCTAGAATACTACTGTTACCATGGGAGTCGAACCTAACCTCAATCTCGATCGAACGGTCTAATCTCGATCCGAGGCAAGACGTATCAATAATACGAATTAATTATGAGGCTTTTGGACGAAACGTGGCGGAAGATTCAATTAGAATGGAAGTCAGGCGTGATGCGTTTCCACGTTGCACATGGATAATGCATTCGGATACGTTGCAATGTTTCGAGGTGGGGCACGTGCCTTTCCAGCGAATGCTCTGCATCGCCGCTGTCACCGAAAGGACAATTACAACTTGGAAAAGACAGTTGCAGGCGGTGCTTAATACGGATATTCATGCGTCGCGTTTAGTAATCAGAAATTGTCGTGAAGTTTTGCAGACGGCGGTGGAGCACGGATGAAGTGTGCCCATTTCGAGTTAATTGTTCCAATATATGTCTCCTCGGGTAAACGATGTTCTCTCACCGTGATCGTGAGCATCGTAGAATTTTAAATTTGCGCGTCGAGCTGATTTTACGGTATATTTTCATAATCGAACGTATTGGGATTGATGGAAAAGATCTATAAAAAAAAAAAAATAGATTAATTTTTGGCACAGTTATATTTTGTTGAAAAAAATTTTTATAATAACTATGCATCGCCAAATACATCTATATTTAAACAAGCAACCATTCATAAGAGTTTATTTCATTCAATCTCGTTCGAAGATGAATAATGATGATCGAAAGTGTTGAAAATTCGAAAGTCGGTCGACATATATCAAGGATCGTGTATTTACGATCCCGCAAAAGTCTTGGATCCTTTTTCAGTTGACATATATATCGGTCAGGTTGACATTCGAGTCTCGAGTGAAAGAAACATGCCGTGAGAATTGACCGTGCAAATAGCGGTTGAGTTTACCGAACCTGGTGGAAAACCGCGCGAAAGACACACGCAAAACTTATGCACATAACGTGGAGAGAAAAAAAAAAAAAGAAAAAGAAAAAGAAAGAACAAACGTTTGAACAAGCATCGCGAATGAAATCTAGAATGTGATATCGCGAGTCTCGAATAAAATCCTCATCGATTTCGATGATATTTGATAGAATGATATATTACTATCTGTAATTGTAAGAACACAGATGAACAAATTTTGAAAGAATTGTGTATAAAGTCTGCCTATGATCGATGAATTAACTAGATAAAAAATTATTCTCTTGACAACTACTTATAATATTTTACTGTAGTATTAAAAAGGAAGAAAAAAAAATTCCTAAAAATCAAGATGAAACGTTCCATTGTTTTATAATATTAAAAAACTTTGAAACGTTAACAAATTATTAATAAATATTGTAAGCAATTCATAGTTTGTCATCGATAAATATTAAAAAGTTTTATAAAAAATAAAATTGGAATTCTAAATGGATTTTATTTAAAAACTTGGCCATCTGCTATTATAATTTTGGTTACGTTTACCCTCTCAATTTTGATTGAAATCGAAGAAGGCAAAGTGCGAGGCTATCCTCGAATTCCACACACGTGGAATTCGTGATCTTCTTGTTTCGTGAAATTTTTCCAACCTTTCAAAAAGGATGTATGGCGTACACGCTCTGCACTTTGCTTTTCACCAGTTGCAATTTTAATTACTTTCGCCCGGTTCACAGGAAAATATGAAATTGGACAGGCAGTACGATGCAAAGAGAGAATTGGTACGGGAATTTTTTAGAATCGAGCTAAAGGTACGCGGCGATGACTTTTGTTTGCCGTTTGTCATTTTGCGATTTGTTTGTGCGGTTTTGCGTTTCCGTTGGCTGATCGGTTGGGTAAATGTAGAGATACGGTGTAAGTGGTGGGTGAAAGGGATGACTGGCATTTCCGCCTCACCAGATAGATCTAAAATCGATATGGAAGTGATCGACGTGAAACTTTTGCCAAATCTTTGAAATCTTTCTGAGAACTAAAGCTAAATTCTGTTAGATGATACGAGTTTATTCGATAGTAAAGTTAAAGAGAATCTTTTTGAAATTGGAGGAGATTGTTCTCTGCATTGAATCTTCAGTATTTATACGACAAATACAATTTCGTTTATTATTTTTCGTACAATTAAATCGTATCCATAACTGCTTTAAGCTAATAATTGATATAAGTTTGATAAATTTTCTAGAATGATTTTGCCAAAAATAGTTGATTAATTATTTAAGAAAAGAAAAATTAGAAGCAAAAAAAAGTATTTAAAGTAAATAGAAGTTTGTTAAGAGAATGGATCAAGATTTGTCTCTTCTAGATATATATCCTCAAAGTTCACGTGAATTGACTAAAGAAGATAGAAAGATAGAAGGAAAAGAGAATGTACGAGTGCAAGATAAATATCTTAGAAGATGTATGCAGCAGTTATTTTCTTATTTGCACTTGAATGAGTAATCTGAAAGGGACGAGTCTTTCGTTGCTTAGATTTCAAAAGAATTAAATTAATTTTACATACACGAACTTATTATTATTCATTAAAATTCATATTTTTTTTTAAAAATGTATATTTTAAAAATATTATTTTATATAAAACAGAGATTGTAAAAGAAAAACTTATATAATCTCTTTCAATTCATTTTATTGATCGCTCTATATATCAATGTCGTACTTTAAGCTTTTAAAATTATAACAAAAAAATAATTGTACTAAAAGTTCAATTATTTAAAACTTGATGAGAAACCGTTGCTAGGTAAAATTTAACTCTTTGCCGTATAAACTTCCCACAACTTTGCGCGCCTTAACAGAAGAATACAATTACAAGAGTCACGCTTTCATGGCTCTTTTTTTAATCATTATTTATGAATATAAAAAGGTTCTTATAGCGAGATCTCCCTATTCGGAATATATATTCCAAAGAATTAAAGGAAAATTTAATTAATTTTTTTTCAAAATTTAGAAAATCATCAGCGACATAAAGTTATTATTATTATTATTTTAAAAGACACGATTAATAATTAAATCATTCGTTTCCTTAACTTTCTCTCTTCCCCTAAAAATTCGATAAAAGTTTCAATTTGTTCCTATATATGTACGCCAAGATAATGAAATAACTATGGATCAAATTCTGAGGAAAATTAGGACAAAGATAGAGAACGTTTAACAGGGAGTTAATTACGTGAGCAAATGGTTCATCGAGCGAATCAGTTGCTTAACAGAAAATTCGAGTTTGAACAACCAGTTATCAGGTTAATGCAATTTTGATGTTTCAGCGGAGCTGTGTAGGTGTAGCTACATTGTGGCCAAATACAATATTGTTTTGACGGAACAGACACGTTCCGTTCGAGTTACAAATATGAATTGAATGTTTCGGCAAAAAGACATACACACGTCGAATAGATAAAATAATACGAAATTTATAATAACAATATTATTATTACATCGAAAATAATTTCCCCCAACTTAATTGAAACTAAAGATTCAATAAATATGCTCTCCACAACGAAAAGCGATCGAAATATCAATCTTTTCAGATCTGAGAATACTTATTTCGTTAAATTTACATTTTTCGAATTTTCTTCCGCGGAAAGGAACTTCTCTAAAACAGCATCTAGCCAATCCTTCTAAAAACCTCTTTTCAATCGCTTTATCGATGCTCCCTTCCCTCCCTTTCTCTTTCACTCCTTTAATCAATGCAACTTCGCACATCGCAGCCGTGCCCGCGTTTGAAGATGCGTTTCCAACTCGCAACAACTTCAACGAGACACGTTCCAGTTTACATTTCAGCATACTTTGAAAGTAGCGCCATTACCGTTTCCCATCATGCCCCGGCTCGGAGGGAGGGTCGAAAGGAATAGTAAATGGAGATCCATCCCTATTTTCCCTCCCCTCGGTTTTTACTCTGTTTCGACCCGAGTACGATGCAATTTTTTTGTCAATGGAGGAACATTATTCCCCGCCACGGAAACCGTTACCTTCTTCAACGTCTTCAACGACAAGTTTCTCTTTTTACGAAGTATCGTTCGGGCATAGTTGTCCCGTGAGTGTAGCCAAACCTCTTTAGAACCTCTTCCTTTGCACGTAGCGTCCAGCAATTTGAAAGTTTTCGAAAAGAAAGGAAGTGACTCGTTTCTTTTACCTTTTATCTTTCCAACCAATTAAAATTGATGCAACTTAACAAACAGATAATCGGATCAATAATCGAGTAGAATTTACTTGTTCCTCGTCAGAACTGCCAACTTAAAACATAACTTAAAACATAATTTGTTCATTATCAGTACATATTATAAGCCTAACACGCAATAATTAAAATACTGAATATTTAAATTACCTTCGAATCGAACTATCTCCTTCACAAACTCAATCTTATTCCCAACATTTATCGAGTTTATCGAGTTTACTCCGTTTACAACACCGTTCAAACCAAAACCAAAACTCATGGAAGAAAGTTTCACCCTATTCCGGATCGTTATCGTTGTTAGAAGAACACATCGTCAGATAGGACACGAATGGAACATCGGATCCGTCTATCATTCTTGGACCACGCAACAGGGAAGCCCAGGTCCCTTTCGTGGCTCGTCCATCGTAGAATTTCGCGGCTGCTTTGTGTCACGAGAGGTTTCGCGAAAGTTCGAAACGCTCGTTAAAGTCCTGGCAAGGGCCCTCCGTTCTCCCTTTGCCAGCTTATAAACTTGGCAAACCATAATCGGCTGTCACTATCTCGTCAGCCGGTTTGACGAGCCACTGATTCGTAAGTCAAACCGTTATCGTCACGCGAGGATCATGTCAGACTCTTGTCCGTTATTCTCAGACGTAACAGAGTCGAGGATCGATTCGAGTCGATCTTTTATATTTCACTTACGAGCTTGAATAAATATCCCGATCGTGTTCGTCGAGACACGAGTTTCTTCGCCGATTCTTTATTATTACAGATTCTTGAACAATCCGGATTATATTTATATCGAGGTCTCGATTTATGGTTCGTTTATTAAGATACAGGAAGCCTGAAATATATAAAAAGTTAGAAATACAGTTTAAAATACAAAAAAGTTTAGAAATACAGTGTGTAATATAGTTTAATGTAAGAATATTAAATGTAAGAATTTTTTAAAGTATTGGAAAATATTTTATATATACTTGATGAATAAGATAAACAAAGAATAAGATAAAATTATTATTACAGATTCTTGAAGAAACTCCGGATTATATTTATATCGAGATCTCGATTTCATTTATTAGGTTCGTTTATTAAAATATAGGAAGCCTGAAATATATAAAAAGTTTAGAAATACAGTGTGTAATATAGTTTAATGTAAGAATATTAAATGTAAGAATTTTTTAAAGTATTGGAAAATATTTTATATATACTTGATGAATAAGATAAACAAAGAATAAGATAAAATTCGATTTTCATCGAATTCACTTTTGATCTTACGAAATGAAATAGAAATTTTATATTAATAAACGAAACGTAAACAATCGGAAAAATTTTAGCAAAGAAGAGAAATTCGAATCAAGTTCCAATAATAAATTTATCCAGCAAAGGGAAACCCCGACAACTGTTTTCCGCCGCGAATCAATTTTCACAAAACTATCTATCAATTCTATCTACTGATCCGAAAGAACCATCGAAAAAGAAGATATTGTTTTTTCAAAGCTTTCTGTATTTCCTTTTTAAAATGTTTAAATTGCGTGGATTTTGATAGTATTCGGAAATGTCGAATAATTTTCAATAATTGCATGTATATTGTACTTTTAAAATTTAAAATAGGATTTAGAACGAAAAAATGTTTGACATTTTTTCCCCATCCTCGATGAAAAATCATTGAAAATGAAGAGTGCTATTTTTCAATACGAAATTATTGAAAAATCGATCCGAATAATTTTTCAATGATTGGAAACTCGACCTGAATAATTTTTCGACTGAAAAAAAATCATTTTTCAATGACTCCCAAACGCTCAAAAAAAACAAAACTTGCTGTAAAACAATATTCCCCTTATTTTCAATTCATTCACAATCCAATTCGAATAACTCCTCCATCGAAACTCATTTTTCTACTCGAGAAAAAGCTGTATTTCTAAAAAAAAAAATTGCAATTTAAAACAATTTTTAAATTGAACCTCAAAAAATTTGCCAATCAAATTTTATACCACAAAATACAACTTCAATCCACTTCTTAACGACGCGAATTTCGTTCCACTCTGCTGCACCAAATATATATATATATATAAATTCAGATAGAAACGAAATAGAACAGTTCAAATAGAAGGCACTTCGGTGATATTCCCTACACGTGGTTGCTTGTTCCCTCTTTTTTTCCTCCCTCTCTCTCTCCTTTTTTTATCGTTCCAGCTCGAATCTTGCCAACGATCGTTTCGCAAACTGCGAACAGACGCCTCGGGCCGAGCACTCTCGTGAACTTGGCTGGCCGCGGGGGAATCGGGTCGGGTCGTCGCTCGTGATACTTGGATAGATGTCGGCCGACGTGTGTCGTGCGCGTAAATGGAGATAGTACAACGGATCGTACGCGGGAAACCTCGAAACTTGGACGAGATAATGTTATCGCGCGCCATCGATCGTTTCCGTTTCTGACCATCGATCGTGAATCGCGCGAGATTATTGGGCGAATGAAATGCTCGGAACTGAATGAAATGGCACGAAGTTGCCGTGTAAAAGAAATCTGGAAGAAAATTGAAATTTTATTTCAATGAAATAAAATATGAAAGTAATTAATAATATACAAAATGATAAAAGGAAAATGGAATATTTAATTGGGAAATTAAATTAAAGAATAATGTAATTATAATATTGTGCGTAATGGAGAGAATGAAAGAATTTCAACATTCGTGAAATCGATCATACGATGCGATATAAATTAACACGTAAATTCATATATCTCATACGCAAGAATCTAATGTAATTCAAACTTGTCCAACTGTGTTTTCGATCGAGTAACGTGCGATGTTGAGATATATCGAGAATGTTGTTTCAGAGTAGATAAATAATTCATTTTAGTCTAGGCAGTCTGCGTTTCTCA
Organism: Apis cerana; assembly: GCF_029169275.1. Taxonomy (NCBI): domain Eukaryota; kingdom Metazoa; phylum Arthropoda; class Insecta; order Hymenoptera; family Apidae; genus Apis; species Apis cerana. The sequence goes on along the minus strand of NC_083862.1, from coordinate 8,978,463 downwards.
CAATCGCGTTAGAAGGTAATTCGAGGTTAATGAATTAGAAGAGAAGATCGATTAGTGACAGTGATAATCGTTTGTCTAAGAGATAATTTGAGAATAATGAATTAATAAGATCGATCGATGATAAGGGAAATATTTTGTTGAATTTCTTTTGTTTTATTCGGATAATTATAGTCCAACCTGTCCAATTGTTTTTAATAGGATGTTGAAACCTAGCTAATATATTTCTGTACTTTATGGAGGATAAATAATTCATTTTTGCTGGCTACTATCACGACCTTCGTTTAGAAGATAGGATGATAAATTGGTTGGCGATATTTTTATTTATTATTTTTCTCTCCTTTCAAATTTGGGTGAGATAGGAGGATGGAGGATAGAAATAAATATCAAATACAAATTATTATATAAATTAAAATATTGAAATAAAAATATCGAATAAACTTATAAGAAGTTTATCATTGTAATGATAAAATTACTAATTTGTTTTAGAAATTATACCGATACAAAAAATATATAATTTAAATCTGAAGACACAAATAATAAAAAATCAAAGAGCTTTGATTTTCGACATTTATTGTTATTGCCGGCAACAAAATGTTTTAAGAGTGATTAAGAAGTTGAATTAACTACTTGGCTAACACTTCTCCTAATTGAAACTGGAAAAGAACTTAATCGATTCGCGCCAAATGGCGGTGATTTCGAAAGTACGGTAAAAAGTAATTGCCAAGTATAATCTTAGGAATTGCTGTAATTTTAATTACAGAACACGCACATCTATTAATAAATAAAACTGTTCAATTATATAATTTGAACATTTTTATTTCAATCAAAGAATTAATTGTAAAAGTATTTACATAAATGTCTTTAACTCATTATCAAGAAGAATTGAAAGTATAATTAAATATAATTAAGATATATCAATCTATTTTAAACATAGAAACAAATGAATAATTGCCTTGATATATTTGAAATAAATTAAATCATGATTAATTCATATTAATTATATTAAATTCAAAATCTATTCCATCTTTGAAATTAAATACTCTAATATATTATCACAAATTTCTCTAAAACAAAAATCTAGAAATAATAATAAAATTATTATATCGAAAGAAGTCATTACCCTATAACCAATTTTTTTATTTAAATTTGCTCTACCAAATACCCATTAATAATTTCTCTAATTTTTCTATTCAACCTTCTTCGCTTCGTCTTAACGATCTATTATCATAAGAAAAGGTCAAGAGGAGTGGTCGAACACCTAAAAAAAAAAAAGAGCACACTTTTCCTCCACTTCATATTCATTTCGTCGAACCTCACTCTCGACAATTGCCACCACCTTCCATCGTCATTCTCATCTCCTTGTCCCCGAAGACGTTTCTAAAATGCTCTCAATCGCTGCTCTTACATTCCTCCCTTAAAAAGAAGGAATCCGGATAGAGAGAGAGAGAGAGAGAGAGAGAAAAAATCGTTTGCCCCCTCGTAACTTGACTTGCACGTTTTAGCTTCAACAACGACATTCGAGCATCAAGAGTTGATGTTGGTTCCATTACCAACCACTCGGCTCTTGCCCTCGTGAAACTTGTTTCTTTGATACGAGCTACGTGCGTGGATATATAAGGGTCTACTCTGAGAGACTTTGTGGATTCATTTTGCACAAAACTAGAAAGAAATATTTAGGATTACTTACAACACGTATCATTGAAATTAATTGCTATCTTATTTGCTTTTAATTAGTCATTCCTCCGTGAATTTTGATACTATACGTGTAGCAATATCTTTAAATATATTATTTGTGTATTAATTATCTCGGAATTTTTAATATTTCTCCTTTATATTTATATCCCTTAATATTTTTCGCCTTTAAAAAATATATAACTTTATAATTATGCGAGATAGAGCAAAAATTTGGATAAACGAAATGTTCAGAATTCAATCACATACCATATCATAAAATAAAATTGACGAAATTCTGCAATTTAGAAAAAATATTGAATTCGTTGCATTCATTCCGAAATCAAGAATTAGATAAATTTCTATATAAATAGACCGTATGCACTTTTGTAACGCACACTGTATCCATCATGCGCGATCATACACCAATTGATTTTCAATTCCTTCCCTGCATTCTCTCATCCTGGCCACTTTTCCACCCTTTGTCCCGAAATTCGTCCGCATTCCGGAAGCAAGAACGCTACTCGTTGCGACTGGAAAAAAATCGCATTAGCTCGACCTTTGAAATATTGATGACACGTAGCCCTTTGTGCAATTACCGCGCGGCGAATAGCCAAGCGAAAAAAATTACGCGAAAATTCCCACGATATTAACATTCTCTCTCTCCGTTTACACGTTCAACGATAACGGGGGATTTGTGGTTTGTCTTCCTGTTTGTTCGTTTCTCTTTCTCTCTTTTTTTTCGTTTCCCTTCCTATTTCTTTCTTTCGTCCACCGGTGTGTGTAAACGTTGAATTTTACACCAAGGATTGGACAAGAAGGATCGTTGCGAGCAATAATCCAATGGTGCAATTCGACGTCCAAAGTGGTTGAAATCCTGCGAACGAATCTCTCTTTTCTCCCTTTTCTGACAAACGAGACATGGGGGAGGGGGAGGTCCTTTAACATCAGGGCGTATCAAAACAAATTTGCGAGGGGAGGAGGGAGGAGAGGGAGAGAGGAGGTTTCGCACTTGTGTAAATTGTGATTTATGTTGTTTGTTTAATCCCGAGTCACTGTTTGCTCATAAACGTTGCGTGTTTTGTCACGCAGATGGAATGGGATTAACTAATTCCCCGGGCGTGTGCCGGCGGTTGGCAAATGTTTGTGGCAAGCTTGAATTTCTAAAAGCTGGTTCGATGATGTGGAGGGATGGGGGAGATGGACGTGAATTAGCATCTTGAGATTAAGAATTAATTTGTGCGCTATTCGGATTTTGAAACTGTGGATATCTGTGCGAAGAATGAAAGTGAGTAATGTTTTTTTTTAATGAAAAATGATTCGATGAATCGTGGATCAAGTTTCAAATTTATTGGATATTTTGAACCGATTGAGATTTATGATGAGATCTAAACAATTTAGTTTAATAATTGACAATATGTTATTTAAAACTTCATTTATAAATATATATTTGAAAAGAGAGAAGGTGATATAAAAGAGAACTTTTCTTTCTGGGAAATTCACATAAGAAGGATAAGAAGTTCGTATCACGAGAGTGAATATCAACCTGGAATACTTATATAATACTACTGTTTCCATACATAAACTAGAATCCAATATTCTCAAGTTCTACAGTACAGGTCCGCCTCCAATATTAATATCAATAAAATTCTCAAGAACAATAGTTCAAGGCGACAGCGGCGTTAATACAAGTCCACTTCGCAAAGTATAGCCATAAAAAATGTCTACGAGATGTAGTATCATTCAAAGAAATTAGTCTAGTGCACGAGGATATATTTTTACGTCGCTGTACCAGCAGGAATATATTATATACCTGTTTTCTTACAAAGTCTTCCTTCATCGCTTTTCTCATCGACTAATGTCATCTCGTTATGCAACAACTTCGAATATTGTCGAATATAGCAACTTTCATGAAAATAATCTTCTCTTGATTTGAAAATTTCACTGTTAAATGAATTATTCTCAAATTATTTTTTTTCTTTAGGATTAATAGATCAATAGATTCAGCGATAGAAAATGATAATTAGATCATTCTAAACTTAAAGATACGAGTGTTTTTTCGACTCAGAGAAACGAACAATTTTACCATTAAAATTCACTGAAAAGACAGAGAAAAGTATGCCATTGAAATCACTTTTTGAATTATCCCGATATCTCAATTCGTTGTCGAGATATCAAGATTCAAAGTGTCAAGACGGTGCAGAGATAATGAATGGGCGCCTGACCTACATTTTTTCCTGGAAATGCGTACTACGTCCTTCCACGAACCGCTTATCTACGTTTTTCTAGGAATCGCGTCTGTCACTCGTCTGGAACTTGAGATAGGTCAGTGAGACTGGATGCGAGCGAGAGATCCGAGTAAGCGACAAGAACGGAGATAGTAAACGATCAAAAATTAACCTTTCCTTTACACGACGATATCTCGGGAACCGGAAGTCGTATCGAAAAAAATCAAAAAGCGTTTTAAAGAGGAAGGATCCTCGCTTCCAACGATCGTTTATTCGTTGACCGGAAGTTATTATCTTCGGAGTTATAACGATTTAAATTTTTTCTAATTTTAATAGAGTTTAATCGGGTTCAAAATAAGCGATTAAAAACTGATTTTCCTTTACGCGATGATATCTCGGGAACCGGAAGTCGTATCGAGAAAAATCAAAAAGCGTTTCAAAATGGAAGGATTTCCGTTTCTAATGATAGTTAATTTGTTTATCGAAAGTCACTATTTTCGGAGTTATAACGATTCAAAGTTTTCCTAATTTTAATAGAGTTTAACCGATAGATACGTTTATTTCTAGAAAAATAACAACTTAACGATGACATGTCGAAGATTTTGAATCGATTTAAAAGTTAAATTTTTTGTTTGCAAATCGTCTCTAAGTTTTAACAAGTTATATATGATATGCGTACAAAAAAAAATAATAAAAATCCATTTGTATCGACGATAAAACTTCGATGTTTCGTCACAGCTTTAAACATAGTACACCGATCAAAATGCAAAGTAAACCTCAAACAGGCCGGAACGGCCGATCGATTTGTCTCGCAAACGTTATCAGACCGTTTCATTAGAGGCTAATATACAGTGCATTCGTCAAGTGAAAATATAACGCGAAAGGTGAATGTCGAACATTAATTCAGAGAAAAGCGATTTTCTTTTTCTCCTTTTCCCTCTCTTTTTGAGGAAAGCTACGCTTTATCGATGGTTGGATTTATTAATGGTGAAAAAGCTTTTTCTCGCAAAACAGTCTCGATAAATGGGACGATAGACGGAAAAAAAAGTAGATTCATTCTTTGAGAAGTGGAAGTCTGGGAAATCGAAGAAAGTGTTACCAGAAAATTTTCAATAATTCTAAAATAGATGTACTGTAACGGAGAAACAAACATTTTGCAAAATTTTTAACAAGACGTTACATTAAGAAAAGAAAAAAAAAATCAATTACCGAATTTCGCGTAAATTTTATTAAATTATCCCACGATTGACGCATACATCACGTATGACATATTATACCCCTCTACGGTATCAAATTCGAAGGGAATCAGGATGGATCGTGTGCAACGTGCAATCCATTTTTTTTTTCTTTTTTACACCGATCCATCTAGCTTGAACCACGACCTGATTTTTCTATCTACGTACGGAAAGGAATAAAACATTCAACTATGATTTTCAATGAATAGAATACAATGAAGATCAAAGAAGAGAGAAACACAAAAAACTTGTATTCGATTCAATTTTATTAAAAATAATTTGCATATTTTTTGCGTATATTTTCCTTTGAATAATTAAATTCTTTTATATTAATTTTACATTATATATTATTAAAATCGAAGATATTTTCAATATAATTTTCAAGCAATTTTCTTTTTCAAGGATAAATAATATAAGTACTTTTATATTACACGATATCTAAAAGTTCTTTGCATGTAACACATTTTAGCATAGCAATTATTTGACGATCTGGTGGTAATATTTCATCCCAAGGTAAAAAAAACTAGGATACAAAACATCCCTCGTCTTTTTTCTTCAAAATCTTCCCACAAATCCATCAATTTCCCTTCCAATCATTTCATCATGAAATACAAAATTTACAACAAAAATTCATACCATTGAAGATTATCGAAAAAAATTAATTGAACGTAATCGCAAAGACAACGAACTCTTCCTCTATCTTCCTATACAAACAAGAAATCAACTCAGCCAGATGACACCTCATTACGCCTACATTTCTATTTCTCAATTGTAAAGAATAGCGTACGTTATCTGTATAATCGTATCTCGTCACACGATCATTTCCATTCCATCGATTTTCCCATCTAAGAAAATTCATCCGACTCATGGTCGATTAATTTCATCGTTCGAGGGTGCAAGATACACAAACACACGGAGGGGGGGGATCCTGGCACGAGACGTTAATTGCAGCCTCGGCTGTTAATGTACGCCGCTGGCCTACAGTGTTTGTAATTGCGCGTGTAAATATGAATTATTAATTCCGGGGAGCAAATAAGGCCAGTCCGTGCTCACTTCGAAACTGTTTCTCGATTAATTAGATGTTCCTTCTGGTATCCAAGGAGGATAATTAATGTGAATTCATGTCGTTTATTCTGTTTACGAGTTTATTCAGGGATGGTGTTCGAAACGATGGCTAATTTTCAAGGAGTTTGTATATTTGTATTTATGTTTATTCGAAATCGATACTTTAAAGTCGATTAATCGAGGACAAGCTGAATATCTTGGACTAGAAACGTACAAATGATAAATGATAAATCGATTATCGACGTTTGATTACGTTTATTTATTAATTAACCTATTTTTTGAATCCCCGTTGAAATAATTAATTGAAGTCTGTTATGAAAGAAATTGGAAATTATGTAAGAGTAATATAAATCGAAAATAATTAATTTCAAAAAATGGTAAAAATAGTATGAAATAAGATGTTGGTAAATCGATAAGAAAGAAGTAATTTCGTGTTTTCGCGTATCTTCGTCCTCTCGAGTAAAGTGGATTAAGTGAAGTAAGTGGATTAATTCGTAGAAATCTTTTACTTACATCCTAAAATATACTATACCTTCCTCGTAAAATATATATATATATATATTATTTTTTTTTTTTTTGCTTTTACTGTGATCACATTACGTTTCAAGATTAAATTATTTTTAATTTTCAAAGATATTCTATATCTTTTATATAAGGATCATCCGATTAAAATTTCGAAATTTAATAGTCGATCAAATGTGTCTAGAATCTCAATCTTAAAAATTCATGTTGTTATAATAATTATTTAATTAAGTTCCAATTTATTCGTCTCACAACGAATATTTTAAATTGTTTAAAATGATATCAAAATCTGAAGCTATTAAATTAATGTACATGATTTATCAGACCTTAACAAGATTCTTGAACCGTACTGATATCGAGTATAGAGAAATTTGTGCATATATATGTGTGTATATATATATATATTGTTCAGTTGAATTATGTAAAATTATGTAAACTATGCTGAGAGCGACTCCAGGACTGCGAGGTATTCGTAATGCAGTGATATTAGATTCAAAGGCGGCTCTGATCTCGAAGCACCTGTAATTAATAAAGTACCCTATCACGTGGAATAGAATTGTTCCAAAATTAACCGAGTTTGTGACTTTGATTCACGCAAAGTTATTATCATGAGATAACTATATTCTTTCAATTTAACACTTTGTTGTATCATCGTTAATTTCGCTCTTATAATATACATTATACGAAACAAAAATACTTATTTTATAAAGAGAAGAAAGCTCGCTATTAATTTTTTATTTTAACCTGAAAATATTTCTATTTAACAATCCATTAAATTTTTCTTCCTAAAATATGATTTATAACACGACTTAAAAATAAAATTATATTTGTTATTATCATTAATACACTTTAAATGAAATAAAGAATGGCAGTTTTTGTTAAGAGGTTTCTTCGTTTTCGAGAAAATCGATTATAAAGTTTTGTGCGCATGCACTTGGGAGATACAGTCGATTTCTACTTTTATAAAGTAACCCAAAAGACGTAATAAGAACGGCGAAAAACAAACCACGTATATCGCAACAAATCGTGATACTTTTTATAAACACGAACAAAGTAGCTAACTGCAAAGAAATACATTCGATGAACTTTATCTCCCAGATGCACGCGCACAAACATGATCGATCTTCTCGAAAAACGAAGCCTCCTCTATAAAAATTCCACATTTTCGATTCATATTTTCGAAACGAATCGATACGTACCAAGATTTTCACTATAACTTTACCCAAATCAAAACTTCTCGAATTCGTTCAATTTCTAATTCCCAGAAGTAACGACGATCCTAAAAGAAAATCGGTTGAAAAAATTCGTTCAAGCAAGAAGAAATAACAAGTTTTTTCACGCGAATACTCCGTAAATACTCCGCAATATTATCAACACACGCGGTTCAATTGTTCAATTAACCGCGCACAATTTGTTAACAACAAAAGCACGGAGAATAAAGGCACGAGGGAAGAGAAGTTCGGTTGCTTGGAAGTCCAATCCATTCGGCCGCGGCGATAATTGCGCCAATTTGTCCGCGGTAAACAGAACCCGTTAATTCCAGTCGCGGCATAACGCGTGGCCATACGTCACCAGAATAAATTATGCAAACGCATCGACGAGATGGGGGTGGCCCAATGAAGGCCTCTCCGGTTTCAAGAGCCTGCGGACGATTCTGTCCCCTTTTCGAGAACGATCGCAGATACGCGAAGATTGTTCCCCGGTGATCGATTTATGCGACGTTCGTGCCTCGATTTTAACGTGTTCTACGATCGCAGAAATTGTAATGCTGAATCGTAATGCGGTTCTGGAGATACGGAATGGGGGATACAGGCAATTGTGGCACCGAATTGAACTTTTATTTTATTTTATTTCACGCTGCACGAAATTTTTATTTACCCCTCTCTTCCTTCCCCTTCTTTTATTTTGGCGTCGAGGTTTTCCTGAAACTCGAAAAACTTTATGAAAATGTTAATGTGTGTATTTGTACATTTGAAAAATGTAAATTGTTTGATCATGGAAGTATTATTAATATAGTTTAATAAAGACAGAATTATTTTAATTTATAGAAATTTGTTTTTCATTCACCTTTGTGATATTCATACGGAAATATCATTCGGATATTTTTATTATTCATACAGTCAAATATAAAGGTTTTGAATTTCTATTAGATTCTAATATTATTCTTATATTTCTCTATTTTTAGAAACAAATCGGATTGTATGAATTTTTTTTAGAAATGTATATATATATATCTGAAAAATATTTTTGTTTTTCATAAATTAAACGTATCCGAAATGGATACTGAAATATAATATAAATGTAATCATGAGCGATATCATAATTTATACATCAAGTATATACGCTGTTCTTTCATAAATAATTACAAATGGACACTCAGCGAAATTACAAAGGTAGCTACAGATTTCAATATTTGTGGATGCATGTATGTACATGATGAAACATAGTTTTTGAATTTGTAATATGAATGACAACTTAAAATATCAATTTAATCTTAAATACCTCTCGTTGTTCGAGATTTGCTAAAATCCCAATTTTATACACGATGAAATCGGATTTTAAATAAATTACATGAAAATTGCATTTATCGAAACATGCCATTTTTCAACATTCCCAACTCGTACCAAAACGATTTTATGCTATTTGTATTTCCAGTATTTCCAGCGAGAGCTAAAAATTTAACTTACCAACACTTTCTTCTTTTTCATTTATGATCAAAATTTCTAATCACGAGCAATTATGAAAAAAGAAAAGCTATAAGAATCGTATAAAATTATTGTGAATATCTAAATATTCAACGTTAGAAAAAAATTTAAAGTAAATGAAAAAATTAAATACACGAGATTAGGAATGAAAGAACAATGAATAATTAGCGAAAATTTTGGATAATTGTATACCGAAATATCTGTGCATCATATTATATCATCATTAAAACAAATACATAATTGTTAAATGATAATAACTTTTGAATTTAATCTTCGAATCAATTTTTATATCTAATTCTATTTTGTACATTATTCTCTATCACAATTTATAGACAATTCAAAATTTAGATTCAAAATACATTACACCTCCTCCCCCCCAAAAAAACAATTACTTACAATATTACAATTTTAAATAATTTATCGCAAAAATAATTCCTCTCCATTTCTGAATAATGAAAATCCATTTCTTATATTCCAAAGCAATAAAAATCTCGTCAACGGTTGAATAAAATCAACAAACGTTTATCCCGAATGTGATTAAGCTATGACAAACTCGTTTCCAGTGAAATGCAAAAGCTTTTCGCCACGTTCAGACTGAAGATAATAATAATACCGCTTAAAAATGGCGAAAAAAAGAAAATTGGCCACGTCAAAATACATCCACCGTTTTTGTCCATCGTCAATCCCAGGAAAAGAATATTTAACAAACTGCAGTTCATAACTGGAGCCACCTGTACTTGGCGTGGCGTGTGCTGGCGTAATTAATCACAGTCCAATAATAAATGTCGGACGGATGACGGGTTTTGGAAGGGAAAAAAATCTCGCCCGAATTAGCCGGATATGTGCAACACCACCATTCGATAATTGATGAAAGAAAGAAAGGAAAAATATCAAAGAAAAGGATTATTTACTTTACATTTGGTAACTGCTTGTTTGAAAAAATTTGTATCAACGAAGATAAGGAAATGAAGAATAATAGGATAATTAGGTCATTTTGATGGATTCTGAGATATTTTTAATCGAGGGTATTAGGTTATGATTGAAATTTCAGCTTCATTTCAGGTAATTAAAGTTTTTTTGGATGATGAGGTTTAAATGAATGACAATTGCTATTTTTGAATTTTTGAATTTTGCAATCTGTAATTTTAAGCTGTGTATTTGAGTTGTATTGAGACTAAGTTTTGGATTACTATTTTTGAAGATTTTCAATCCTCACAAAATATGGCTAGAAAAACTTTTAAATCTTTACTAAATTTAAAATCTTTTAAAAGATTTCAAATAATGTAAAGACATGTAAAAGAAAATTAACCTTTCCCACCAAATCCTTTTTATCTTCCATTCGATCTTCCACAATTAACACATAAAAATTTATCTAGCATACTCTTTGATAAATTGTCATCATTCTCTCTTTCTCTTTATACAATTTTTCCAACCTTAAAAAAAAAATCACTGTCCAACATGTTGAATTCCCTTAAACTTTCTGAACGCAAAATAAAATCTCTTTCCATTTTGTAGTTTTGTAGAGTACCTCAAACGGATATCCGGAGTCGAAAGGTTCTGGAAAAAAATAAATTCGCGGCCGAGTTTATCCATGTAGGTCGACGAAGTTATTCTACCATTTGGTGAGATAGAAACGACTACAAAGGATGAAGTTTTGTTCTGAAAATCCATGGCTGGTCGAAAGTTAAGAATCGATGTTCGTACTTAAATTATTCTTTTTGAGCTACGTAATAAATGATACAATTTTATATTTAACGCTTCTTTATTTGCGGAGATGCAATATCGCATTCTTTTGTATGACGATGTGGATACCATACTCTTTTTTACAAAAGTTTTATACCTCGAAGGATCAGTGCTTTAAAGACATTAATTGAAAATGAGAGATGATTTCTGATTCCATTTTATGATCACTATTCTTTTTACCGATAAATATATCTTGTATTTTCCTGAAGTTTTCTGTGAACAAATGTAATAAAAGAAATTTTAGTAATAAATCAAATTCAAAATAAAAATCTGTGTTATGGATCAATACTCCAATATCCGCAACTATTTCATTGTTGTTTATGTTATCCAATATTGCAACAATCAACTACAATAGTAGCATTTAATCCAGATTGAATTCTTACTTAGATAGATTGATTTTTACAAATTCAGAACGTTTTTCTTGAACAAAAGAGATGAAACGAGTGTCAAATTTCAATGATTTATCTAATTCGAAATTCATTTCCAAAGTTTCATTTCCAGAATTGACTGGATACTAGCTATATAATAACAAAATAATAAAAAATAGTTAAAAAGATATCATGGCTAAAGGCGTAAAGATCCAGATTATTATCCATAAGATCTCAGGTTCAAATCTCAAAATTTCTCCTCACATTTTTTCTCGTTTTAATTCAATTCAACTCAAAGAATACTTTCATCAGTTCGACAAATATTCGATAAAAGAACACTTTACCCACAACAACAATTCTTCTCAATCGATTTTTAGAAGTTCAATAAACACACTTCTTAATAATTGCTCAAAGCGCTTATTATTGAATAGCGCAGTAGTTGCACCTCGCAGTAGTACATGTGTCACGTCAATAAACGTCTGTGGTGTCAGTTGAAAGTTTTGCGATTGTTTCGTTAACAAACTCGTCAAAATGCCACTGACTTCCGATCCGGATGGTTGTTGGCTTGACGGCCGATTTACTCGGCCGAGGGAAATGCTGACAGGCTGTGTCGTAGCCAGTTACGGGGGGAAGGGTACCGCTTGTTGCTCTAACTTACCGGCCAAGTTCTGCACACGTCAGTGCAACGAAGATATGACCCAGATAATTGGCAAAACGCGATTCCTATACCCATTTGTTATGTAATTTAATACGGTATAATCGTTCGAAGCCTTGTTGTGTGTAACTTAGTTTGCTTCTTATCATTTGCAAGAAGATTAGCAGAGATAGTTTGTGCGGAGGCATATTAAAAAAAAGAGAAGGATGGATGTCTCCAGATTTTTCAATAAGATAGTTGCTTTCGTCAGTTATTGTTCCTTTGTTCATTTTCTTGTTATTATATCTGCCTTTCTTTGTGCGGGGAGGAGAGAGAGAGAGAGAGAGAGAGAGAGAGAGAGAGAGAGAGAGAGAGAGAGAGAGAGAGAGAGAGAGAGAGAGAGAGAGAGAGAGAGAGAGAGAGAGAGAGAGAGAGAGAGAGAGAGAGAGAGAGAGAGAGAGAGAGAGATGAATTTAAATCTTGAAAATTAGTTTTCTATATACTGGTTTTATTTCCTGAATGTTTTTCTTGGGAAGAATTATATTATCTTGTATTCTTCTTTCTTCACTTAAATTAATTCCTTTTTAATTGAAATATTTTAAAACGTATACATATAGCTTTTCTGATAAATTACTTTGATCATTATTGTAAATTTTCACGAAACGATATTGAAAAAAATACGAAAAAGTTTATTTTAACTTAAGAAAAATATATATATATATATCTCCACACCGATCAAATTCAATGAAAACTTGCGACAAAGCAAATTAAGAATATTAAAACAAAGATCGAAAATAATTCTCAACCAAACCTCAAAGCATCCTGACCAAAAAAAAAAAAAAAAACTCGATGCACAGAACCACCAACCCAACTCAATTTATATACAATCGAAAACCGTTTATATATCTCGCAATCCTCGTACACATCCCCCCCCCCTCTCTCTCTCTCTCTCTCTCGCTCATCCTCTCCCATCAATAGGGGTTTGAAATTTCATTATTCCGCTAAGAGGCCGCCGGCGATATTTCCTGCGCAACCCTTGCCCGATAAACAGAGGGAAAACGGATCACCTACGATAGGTCCTCGGCAGGAAACCGCAGGAATCAGGAACCACGAACCAAACCAAACTGAACGCTCAAGAACACGTCCACGAAACACGGATTCGAACCACCATAATGCAATCCGATAAAGACGTCATCGGTGGTTCACGGCGAGGTCGATCGATCGAATTTTATTAAAACGCGATCGTTGGCCGACTCGCCTTTGAAAAACGCGGCCTGGAACCGCGTTAAGCATCCTCTTTCACAAAGGAAACGTGAAGCGAAAAGCTCGGCGATTGTGGATCGTTGCGGATCCGACTGACTGGCTCGAATTTCCTGCCGCACACGTTGCACACCGCACGTAATTGGGGCGGCGCATCCCGTGTATGCAGTTATCATAATGGCCAGAGGGGATGGAAGCACAATTGAATACTACTTGGCTCACGCGCAGGGGCCAACTTCTTTGAGCAACCGGACTCGGCTTTTAATTAAATTCGGGACACGATTGGTTCGCGGTCGCCTCCGCTCGTAACACGCTTAATTATGCTTCCCTTTGCCACCCCCTAGATTTCGCGACAAACGTCGCCTCCCCAATTTGCTCGTGGAACGGATATATATCGAATGGGGGGAGAGAACACTTGGATGATCGGATTTGTTGGATGTGTTGGAGGTTGAAAGTTGAAATGGAAGGATATATTATAGGAGGGAAAGTATGAATTGTCGAGAGGATTTTGAGGAATATTTATTATGGGAAGATTTAGGTTTGATTATAAAATGTTGTTGTATCATTGAGTGAAATTTTATCTTGAGAGGATCTTTGAAAATCGAAGCGTTTCGTTGTATTAAGATTAATTCTTTGAATTGATCAATATAATGTCTATGTATAGATAATTACCTGCCCTAAAGATGTATAATCTATGTAGAATCTTTAATATTCTAAATAAGATGTAATAAAATCACGGAATCCATTAGAAAGTAATATTGTGTTCATTCATATTATTATATTTTATTATATATAATATTGATCAATTTGATATATGAACATAGGCAGTTAATATTTTAATTGAAAATCAAATAACTTAAAATCTATAAAACATTAAATGAATCCTTTCAAACGAAAGGAACAACCGCGTTATAAAACACCAGCACTCGTAGTTAACTCGTTTTCGCACTCAAAACCTCGTTGATTTTATGAATATTTAACTTGAACGTGTTAGCTTTAGAAAAATTTCGAAATCGATGAAAAAGAGCACGGGAGAATTGAACAATCCTTGAGGAAATCCTGTTTTCTTTGAAATGGATCGAGAACTTGAAATATCGAGGAATCTTGAAATTGAAATTAACAAAGAGGATTCTCTTTTTTAATAAAAAAAAATCTAGAAAATATATAAAATCGTATAAAATTTTGTTTAAAAAAGATTGACAAATATTGGATCGGCCTTAATTCTTTCGTATATCGTAAGAATTAGAGATGAGCAGCTAAGTGTGAATCCTTTTGACGAACGTCTTTCTTTTGTACGAGAAATCGTAAAATTCGCGCACGTAGTCGATAATAATGAGGACACGTTCCTAGCAGACAGTTATTATAATAAAGCGAGCAGGAAGATTGTACAACTCGATTCTTATGTCCGTTAGAATTTCTGCTGCAGTCTATCCTTTGAACAAGCATCTGCATTAACTTGTGGATAAATTTAATTAAATTCAAGGATCGATTTTCCCTTGGTGGTCTGAAGAAATAAAGATACTACAGCTTTCCTGGAAATTAAAATATCTTTTCGGTTATTTCCAACATACGAATTTGCAAAAAATATCTAAATATAAATACATAAAAATGCAATATAGTTTAAGTTTAGTAATATAATTTAATATTCGAATTTTCACGAAATTGAAATTAAATCCTTTTTAAAGTTTTTAAAATCAAAAACGTATTGCTATATAATTATATCTTGTCTTTTTTAAATATTTTGAAATTTTCTTACACATACGCGTATAAATTTTTGACCCCAAAGGCTTTCAAATTTCTACCCGTTCTTCATATTTGTTTCGCTAAAAATTGCTCGCAAGAAAAAACTACATTCCTCGGAACAATCATAAAAATTTCCAAACTACTCAATAATCATCTCCATCTTCGTATCAACATTTCAAATTCCATAATAATAACTTTTCTACTTTCACGAATCCATCCACAGATTCAAAACAACCCTTCCTTTTCCTCCGGGAGGATGAATTTTTCTGGAAACTTTCCTAAGTGACGAAAGCTAATTTATCACGCGGAAAGAATAGAAAGTCGGCGCGCTTCTGCTTATATTAAATCGTTGCCTCGGAGGTGGCATAAAAATTCTTGAATTTTAAGCAGTCACGTTCCACCCTTCAATTCACCGCCACACACAATCCCTCGCATACGTATGTCGTCGCTGGAAATAATAATGTACCACCACAGATCCTCCACCACGTCTCTCAGCTTATCTCTCCGTCGAAAGATATTAACTTTCGTCCAGGAAATGGAAACTGCTCGTTTCGGTTTGATCCTTGGAGAACAATATACGACGTGTAATTGGACTATTCGACGATTTTCTTCGAGGACACGCTCGATTCTCTTTTACTACGACTTCCTCTGGGGAGAGGAAGTGCGTAGAATAGCATTTATGTTGAATGGTTGGATAACAAACCTTGATTACTTTGAGACATTGTTTTATATATGGATGTAGCTATTGTATATACGCGTAAAATGTAATTAATTCTTTTTCTTTTTCGACGGAATTTGACGGAGTAATCTTGAATGGAATGGCACTCTGAGTTGAGTAGTGATTGGACTTTTTTTTCTTAAAAATTGTAAAATTTAATTTAGCAAGATTTGTAATAGAAATATTAGAATCTTGTTGTTTTAATTTCCTATTTCGAAATCGTTTTTTAGAATTTCCAGTAAGTTTAAAATAATTATAAATCATTTCATATAACAATTTATCCAACAAGATAAACCATGAACACGAGCAAAAAATTTAAATATGTCAAATTCGCGGTAACATGCAAACGAAATATGATTTTATTCGAAAAATATATTTCTGTAATCTTGAATTTTCGATATTATTCTACGAAAATTCGCAAGACTTTAAATTTTTGCTTTGCATTGAACGGAATATATCAATTAACATTGCTCCTCGATCCTAATGTATCCTAAATACATCTGGAAACTAATTTTATCTATTACTTCAACGATTTATTACACATTACCGATAGAGTGTATTGTATTTATTGTATCGTGAAATTATTCTACGCAATATCTTGCTTGAATCAACTTCGACTCCCTGTGCGCGCGATGTGGGTTTACGTTAAAATTTCCATTGAAACCGAGTTACTTTTATGCGAACTACAAGTTACTTTCGACTTATAGAGCTCTTTTACAAGGAATTTCACTTAGGTGAATTACATTTCCCTCAACCGGTATTCAAAAGCAGCTTTACCCAGGGGCGACTTTAAACATTCTGAATCCAAATTCTTTTCATAAAATTCCCCTCTTCTGTGACAGTATCGAGGATAAGAAATTACACACGCGATGTGACGTGTTTACGAGCAATTAAAATAGAAACAGAGAGGAAAGTGTGAATTGCTCACCCCTGCTGGACATATTTTACAATGTGGGTTGCCCGCGAAACTTTTATATTTTTATTCAAATAATTATCCGTGTAACACAACAACGATGTATTTAAAAAATATATAGAATCGTTTATGAAAAATCTGAATATACAGATTCAAACTGACCAATTTTCATTAATCCATATTTAATTTGAATTGCTTGAAGAAATATCCTCCTTAAAAATAAACGCCTCAATAAATCGATTTACCCAATCACCATATACAAAATTTTACCAATTAATAATTTATATCAGTTGTGTTCCTTATTCAAAGTCGCAGCACACCTTCGATACCTTCCACTGTCTAAAGAAATTTTCTACAAAATAACGTCATTAATTCTAAAAATTGACAATTCAATCAAATATATCTAAAAGAAAATTTTTCTCAAAAATCATTGAAAACAAATACACTCCTTCCCTTTCAAAAAAAAAAAAAAGAAAACGAAGCATCCCTCTCAAAACACCCTACCCGACGAATCGATCACAGGTACAATTCCCTAATCAAACAGCATCGCGTTGAACAACCATTCGATTAAAACTTCCGTCAACACGCTCCCTGAAAGAGATCGAGGGCAGACTTCGTTTAAATGAGAACGGATAGAGGGTTGGATAGATAACCGAGAAGCGTAACCAACGGGGTTATAATGGATCGTTGTGATGCCGGTTTTGTCGTGGCAGCGACAACAATTCTCGTTCGTTTTCACTCGGCTCGGATCCTTGGAGAACAGTATCGCCTAATGTTCCGCCCATAGCTGGCCGTTGATCGCGTCTGCGTTCAAGTGACCGCCCTATTTAAACCGCCTCGCCCACGATTCGTATCGCGCGCTATCGTTCGAATCGTCGTGTCGACGGAACGGACACGGCCCGTGTGTATGCACGGACAACGTGTGTACAGAGGGGGTGAAGCCAGATGATTAATCGGGACGACCGAGCGCATTGAAACGATCCTGTCATGGACTATCGGCTGTGGATCGTTATGAATTCACGAGACGAGTCGGTTTTTCTTTACTTTTTTTCTGTTCTTTTTTGTTTTTCATTTTTTTATTAATTTTTCATCGTTGATGGCTCGTTGAAATTATCCAAATTTGTTTCTAGATTCGTAGATGGATGTTCGATCTTCTTATATCTTTTTTTAATAAATTTGTATTCTTGATTTATGATCTTTTTCCTTAAAAAGAATAAATATACCTTTTTATATTTTATCTCAAAGATAAAGTCATCTTTTGAAGTATATCTCTTGAAGTGACGGATAAAAAGATTTCGATATCTATCAGTTATCTAATTATTCTTTCCTGCATACATTTCTTCAAATTAATTGCAATGTAATTTCTCCAAAAATCCCTCAAACACTTTTGCAATAATAAAATCCATAAAAATTGTGCTCGTTCGTTAGAAGAAAAATTTTTAATACCACATCGGATGCATGACGCTCAGTTTTCAATGGGACACAGCTTACTTGATTTCTGCCTTAAAGAAAAGGAAAAAAAATCGAGCCAGAGGAAACAGGAAACGAGCATAGGATCAAAACGAGAGGAAGGGAAGGTGCATAGCGAGAAAGGGCGAATTAATTGCACCCGCAAGGCATCAGTGAACACGACCGGATAAAAGCTCCTATTAAAAAATTCGTTTTGACATTCCACGCTGGAAATTCGAGCCAACGATTCGTTATCTTACCCGTTGACGCGTGAATCAGGTATGGTTGAAGTTACGTGGCAGAAATTCGTAACGAGAACAGAGACAGAGGAGAAAGAGAGAGAGAGAGAGAAAGAGAAATAAAAAGAAAAACCTCGATACATCGTGAAGCGCACGTTATCGTCACGATGGCGCGGCAAAATATCAATTTTCGAGTATTAATCCTGAAGTGATTATCTTTTTTCGATCTTGATTTATGAATATCGAGAACATCAGGATTAATGATGATTTTATCAAGTGAATTTTTCTCTTGAGACTTTTAACGAATTTTATGTATCTGTATTTCTGCGAAATTTGTGTTGTCGTAATTGTGGGAGGGAGATAGTTGATATTGATATTCGTACGAGATTATTTTTGAGTTAATTTGAAGTGCAGCGATATTTTATTATTTCTTTTTTATTCGTACTTTAAGAGATTTTTTGAAAGAATCTTTGGTATCAAAAACATTTTTTATTTTTTTTAGAATAATTTCCTTGGATTTATTCTTTTTCACACGCGAGAATATGTCCGTATAAAAATAATGCTCGGATCGTTAACCATATATCTTCATTTTGTTTTCAGATTTATGGTAATGGCATAATGCGTATATATATAGGGCGCATAAAAAGGAGAAGTTTTTAATTATAAATTATTGAATCGCAAATTTTGAAAATGTACGTTTTATAACAAATTTGTATTGTATTTTTCCAAAAGGTTCGACATTTATATCTAAATTGAAAAATTTTTCATGACAATGACCAAATATTTCCTTTATTCTAAAATAACTTGATAACTTTATAAATGTTAAAAACATCAACGATCTAAATGGAAAGGTTTTCTTTAAAATACGTAAAAATTTTAATTGTTCGAAGAAGAACAATACGCTGTAAAGTGCAGCAATTTAAAGAAGTTGAAACGAAAGTTGATGTTCTTCGGAAATTATAAAAGTTTCTACTTTACAAGAGAAAAATTGTTAAACACATTAGAAATATCACGAGGAAAAATTTCTAAAAATAAGCAATTCGTAAAGCGAACCAAGTTATTGTCATACATTTTCAAGAATAATTTTAACGAAGAATTATCAACAAACAGCTACTAGACTTGAGAAATCTATCTTCCATCGAAACAATAAATAATTTCATTTTGTTTCATCGAGAATTCTATACTGAACGTAAAATCCTAAATTTAAAACCGAATCAATGATACTTTATCGATAATTTTCCTCTATATTAAAACAACCCGCTGAATTTATATTTAAAGTCGATCAATCAACATTAAAAAGAGAAATTTTACAAGATAAATTTTATTACCAATCTGTTACGACTTCTTAATACACGAGCAGACCAATTTGACAAGCATACCTCGAGGCAATCGATTAAACAAATTTCCAATGTCGCTACCGTGCTAGTTTGCATTTCTAATTGTAGTTTCTACGGTTGTACAAATGGGTACAGAGACATTGTGTCTAACCAGGATCGAATCTTGTTCGTCCTTGCGAATTTGTAGGTGGACACAGGTTCTCCTTGTACCGAGAATGGAGAATGGCTGGTTTACGAACACATCGAATCGACTAATGTTAACACGTCGTATCTTGTACATCCCTTTAATATTTGAATAATCAACACCTGACGTCACGGCCAGTTCCGGTTAACTACGCAAGACTTTCTGCCGCATGTAATTTGTTGAAAGAAGAATGTACGACAACTTTATTTTCGATTAATGAATCGAAAGAAAATATCGCTCTTTAATTGTTTTTTAATTGGTGTTTGTGACGATCTGTTTTCTTGAGACAGAAAAAATTTTGAGAAATGATCGAATGAAATTGTAACACATTCTATTTATTATTATTGCGATATTATTTTGGAAAATGGAAATAGAAAATAATTTTGATTGTATAAATTTGAGGCATTTTTTGAAAAAAAAATTTCGAAAATTAAAAACTGTGATACAAAATTCAAAAGAAAAGTTACGAATATCGAATATGAATGTTATTCTAGAAAATTTATAATATTATTTTATGATAATGTGTTAAATAATTAAAATAATTAATTAATTTATAATTATTTGCACAAAACTGTAATTAATTTATTAAACTTTCTTGCGAGGAGCGGAGAATAACACGTCTGTTCCGCTCCGTGTCCGCGAAACGACTACGTTAAATCGATATTTCGTATCAATAACAAACGATGTTATTGTTTCGCGTGTCGCGACATTCCACGCTCTTAACGCTCGTAATTATATAAATTGATATAAAATTCTTTAATTTGAAACTTCTTATAGAAGATAATAATTGAATAAAAAATTATTTACGCGTTTAAAAATTGAAACAAACAATTCTTTTTTTTTTACATTAATAAGCAACATCCAAATAATTTTTTTCTGCGTACCAAATTACAAATTTAGAATTACTATGCTGTTTGAATATTAATATAAAGAACGTAAATAACACGTGATACACCCACATTAATTTACGCCGTTATTATATCTGAAATTATTATATAAATTTCTTTATACGACACGAATTCATAAATCTTTATATTTAATAATAATAAATATCCGTACAGCAACAATAAAGAAATAATTGATTATTTTTATTTTTTTACTTATTTTTAAATTTTTTCTTTTTTTTTTATTAATTATACCGAAATAAAAATATGCACCAAAAGTGTATGGACGAAACCAAACGAACGTAATTTTCATCGAAAGCCTCTTTGAAAGGGACTTATCCTAATCTGTGCAATCTTTACGAGTATTGTTCTCCAACGAAGGAAGCGCTCGAATTGTTCCAAGTTGTTTGAACTTCCGAATTTATAATCCAAAGTATTTCAGCGATGCAATCACAGTAATTGATCGTTCTTTCGAGTTCCAACGGAATACAGATCTGTAAATGCAATTAACATGTACCATGTCCTTCCTCATTATCTAATTCCATTATCTTTTCCAATTGGCAAAAAAATATAAAGCGATGAATTCTAACTTAAAATAATCCATCAAATTAGAATTTACGTGTGTAAATTCAACATTATTCATCGAGGAATAATATTAGATCAACAAAAATGAATGCGAGCCTGAAATTGGAGGATAAAACGAATTTGTTTTAAAATAATGACTAATTACTTGTTCCATAAATTAATTCGATTTATTTGGAAAATATTTGCCGAATCGTTGATATAAATTTAACGGTTAGTTTTTTATCAGGTAAAAATTTATTCGACTAAAAGTCACGATTTAATGTTTTTCCATTGGGGAATTTGCTGAGAAAGAAATGTCGAAAGCATTAATTCTTCCAGCTAAATGGGTTTAATGTCGCGGATTCGTTCGATCAAGCTTCGTCCGAACATTTCACTAAAGACATTGAAAACATTTTACAACAATGATTGCAACGGACAATAAATTGTAACGTAGAGTAAATACAATGTAATTTAAATACTCTATTTCAAATTTCAGCATGGATTATCGATTTGATACAAATTTCAAATCGCAAAAATGTTTCATTGTTCATATTTTATTTTA
This sequence comes from Apis cerana, assembly GCF_029169275.1. Lineage (NCBI taxonomy): Eukaryota > Metazoa > Arthropoda > Insecta > Hymenoptera > Apidae > Apis > Apis cerana. Next base: position 8,956,439 of record NC_083862.1, on the reverse strand, counting down.
TTATTTTATGAGATTGTCCTATTGAATTTGGAATTATATTAAAAAATATTTCCCCAAAAATTATATCAACTTTGTATCTCAAGTAAAATCATTTAAAGGAAGACAGTGAAGAATTTTTTGCATTTTCTATAAAAATTTATTCATACACGAAGAAAAATTATTAGCTTAATAATAATTAAATATCTATATCAGAACTAACAATTTATTCTCATAAATAATTCAATACTTTTTTCTTTTATAGAAAATAACGTACTGCATATATTTAATCCCACTATATTAAATCTATCTTAAAATAATCTTTCTTTCGACATAAAATGCTCAAAAATATTACAATGATAAAAATTTTAACGAAAGCCAAAAATTCCTAATATGACTTATCGATCCAAAAGAAAAAAAAAAAAATAGCACGATTGTTTTCGTCACAATTTCAACCAATCCGCTTTTCATTTAACGTTCGAAAGTGGCTGCCGACACGTTTCGTCGAGCCAGTCAGCCAACCCGAAATAATAATTTATTAGGAAAGTTCCTCCTCGTTGTCTGCCATCCAGAACTCGGCTAACTTTTCTTAATGCACCGGCTGCTTAGCGACAACTTGGCAGCTGGTCGGCCAAATTAACACTAATAACGTCCCAGGCTCGTTTTCTAATTAAGTATGTTAATTCGCGCGCGGCCGCCTTACTTTTTCTTTCGAATGTTCTACCACTCTTTCCTCCCTTATTTATCCCGTTCTCGCGACAAAAATTAAGGCAAGATTAACGCGAGGGAGAGGAATATGTGGTGTTTAGAACGAAAAAAGAATGGAATTAACGTCCACGCGAATAGGGGATGAATTATTAAATACGAGCTTTGGGTTCGTTGGATAAAGATGAATGAGTTATATAGGTTTTTTTTAAAATTTCTTAGAAATAAAAATGGTGTTAGAAGAAATAATGTTTGCTTTAAGAGGATGAAATGTGAGTTTCGGGCGAATTTTCGTTCCTTTTAAGAGATTTTTATATTTGTATATCGATAAATATATTAATAGAATAAAAAACTTTTGCAAACTTTGTAAATTTTTATTATTTCCATAAAATGAGTTTCTGTTTTTTTTTGCTATGCTTAATGCTCGTGCATAATTTATTTTATATAAAAAGAAAAAAAGCTAGAGAGCTTTGTAAATATATAATGCGTGTTTTACATTATATCCTTTAATTGATTTTATAATTTTTAAAAAATTTATTTCAGCTAAGTTTTGTATTATTACGTAAAAAAGTTGAAGAGTTTACATATCAAATGTCCATCGATAAAATTCGAAACGATAGTTTTTTGAAAAAAAAAAGATAGGGAAAAAGTTGTTTGTTTTATCAACTTTTATTTATTAAAATTTTTGCACTCGCGCAAAATCTGATTTCCTGTCTCCGTGGAAAAAAGCACGAATCAAATCCAAGAATGCAGGAAACGGATCAGGCAAGAAGATGTTATCCGTACTTAAAAGCGAAATACAAAGAATCTTCAGAGAGACGTTGGCTGCTGAGCTTTTGAAGAAAACGTATACTCCGGAACTTTTGCCCGGAGTCAAGTAGTCGTATAACCTTTTAGGAACGATCTTAGGAAGGAATAAAGGAAGTCCTTAAAAAACTCGTTCAATCGTTTTCAATGACAGGAGTTTCGTTTCAAAAAGAAGAAGAAAAAGAAGAACAAAAAAAAAAGTACAAGTGATTAAATTCTTAAAGAACTTAACTCGATACCTTAGTTACAAGACTACGATTACAGGAAGATATATATATTTGCCAATATAAAAACACTTAGAATTAAGATATTAAAAGATTTGTTGAAACGTCTTCAAATGACAAGAATATAATTTCAAAGAAAGAAAAAATGGTAAAATTCTTAAAAAATATAATAATAGAATGAATTCGATATTAATCCTAGGACACCTGGCCTAAAAATATAATATAACTTTCCATTATAAATAGCTATATCAATTGTACGTATCAATTTATCGTACATTTTCATTTTCTAATCTCCTATACCTTTCCAATTCTTCCCTTTCTCCATAAATTCCATAAATTTCTGAATTAATAAAAACGTTCGTTCTCACAGCACGCACAAGAAAAAAACAAAAATCCAATGACGATTTATCGTCAAAAAGTTCGTGTCCCTTCCTCGGTCAACGGCAATCCACTTTTCCCCGAACTAGTGCTACTTTGCCGACTAACTCGGTAGTCAGCTTAACGCGAAAGTTAGCGCGACCGATGTCAACGGCATACGAAATGCCGGCCGAGAATCGCGGTATCTCGTTTCCGGTCCGCAATATGCGCGGCGTTGCGCGCCCTATGCGGGTCAACCTTGTTCCGGCTCCGCTTCAATTCCGTATTAGAGCGTTCTCGTGGCCGCGCAATATGCCCTGGGATCTTCGTGGGAAAAATTTTCACCCTGTGTCTGTCTACGGGGGTGGGTGGTTCCGTTGGAGAACTTGACGGAGGAAATTGAAACCCTCATATCGGGATATTTTCCGTATCCGTTTTTTTCTCGTACGTTCAAGTATCCTCTGCCTTTTGGTCTTGGCAACATTCTGGGATCGAATGTTTATTTCTTTCTTGAAGGGTCTTTGGAAGGATCGAAGAATAATTGATAGTGATAATAGATTTATGGAAGTTTTTATATTTTGTTCTTTTTTGTGGTAGAATCGTGAGGAATTTTTGTTCGTTTTGTGTTTCGGAATTAATTTCCTTAATTTTTGAAAAATAGAGAATTGAAGTAAATTTTTAAATATATTAGACGATAAATCTTTTTATTTCTGAACTATTTTCGTTTCTTTGTTTATTCTGCTCTTGATCTTGGATATTGAGAAAGAGGATTGTTTTCTTCAATGTTTAAACAATTGAGGCTGAAATATATGAGTTATATGAATAGATTCCAAATTGAAATAAACAGAATTATGAAAATAGAATTGGAATCAAAGTCTGTTTTATACTTATACTTTGCATTGGATTATTTTATTATTTGCGTAAACTTCTATGTTCTATATATTAATCGATGACGAATATTTGGGAATATTTATTTTTTATTCTCGTGTTTCTTCCTTACTTACTTCTTCCGCTCTTAGTCTTGGCTTGTATTATCAAGAGAGCGAGTAGTTTATTCCTTCTTTAATTTTTAAGAAGTCCAGATATATTCTGTGTAACAAACTTGACTCCTAATAATAAATTTTGAATGTTTTTATCTCCCATTTTTATCTTTTTCTCTTTTTGCAGTTCTTCTCGATCTCGTTACGAGAAAGGATCTTTTTTTATTTTTGAAAAATTAAAGAGATATTTTGAAAAAAATATAAATTCGAACGACATATATTTTTAAATTATTATAATATTTCCTATTTAAGTTAATAAACAAAAGTTCATTCATTTATTTATTCAATTATGAATACATTCTCTTTGTATTTTGTGATAAAAACTAGCTTAATATCCATGTTTCAAATTTTCATCCGATGAGAATTAAAACATATTATATAATATTTTATCCACGTGTAATAGCATCTACTTGGTTTTCATTTGTAATGAAAACCAACAATTCATCCTTGTACGTATGTATATTTTTTTTACATTTTTGTAATACAGATTGAAATTTGATTAAAAAACTAAAAAAAAAAAAAATTCATAGAATTCATAGAAAAATATTTTTCACTTATATAAATGTATATATATATATATATCCATTTATATAAATAATTTTCTCGAATAATTATTTATATACACTCATCAAAACAGAATATAATTTGATTTTTCAATTATTATCTGTAACTTACAAGATATTATGATAAAAAATAATGGAGAGAAATTCTTCTCTTTTTAAAACACTATAAAAATACCATTATGAAACATCATCGTGAATGATTTTGAAATATTATTATAAATACGCAAAAATAGAAAATTTTTATATTATCATTTTAATACGAAGCTCTGAAAAATGAAGAGACATAATCACAAGAGTCGTACACATCCCAGATTAAATATTAAATTTTCATATTGCTGTTTATTAAAGCGTTTAAAAACTCATATTCAAAATCTAATATTTACAGAAGATCGTACACGTATATATCATAAGATTAAAATATAATTATAATGAATATTACATGTAAAATATTGTGCTTTACGTTGAAATACGTATATTACAACTACTTTTTTAACATACGAGAGAAAAAAAAAGAAAATGGTAATTAGAATTACCTCTATTTTTGTCCATGGTACGAAATTTGTTAACCAGAAAGTGTAACTACAACAACAAAAATTTGTAAAAATCTGAGGAAACATAATTACTCTAATGAGAGAATTTATGTTTCGAATTTTTTCCCCTTATTCCCGTGGTGCATAATGAAGAAGGAAAAAATAATTGATGTCTGTAACTTCGTGCAAGAGAGCCATAAATATTAATATTAAGGTTTCTTTGACATCAGAAAAATTGTTTAAGAAAAAAATATTTGTAATTCTTTGACTGCACTTCCTGTGCTGCAACTGAATATTTTATGTTCTTGAATGCTTCTACTTGATTTGTAGAAGGTAAAAAAAGATTAACAAATAATAGGAAAGAAGAAATATTATTGTTAAAAATTTATTAAAAATTCATGAAATTATAACTTTCTTAAAGATAATTTTCTTTCGAATGATCATTCCTTGAACAGTATCTCGATCGACAAGAAAATTCTCTTTTAATACAAAAAGGACCTGCTCAACGTTTCTCTCTCATTAGAAAACGATATCATCCTGACATGGATCATCATTATTCCCAAAATTTTAGGAAGAACCCGCGTCAGTGTTATTCACGTTAAGCTCTGAAGCTTACCAAGCTTTCCCTTCTAGTTGACATGACATACAAATACTGACTGAGAAATCTGTGTTAGAGAGAACAAGATTGCTTTTCGTACAAATTTGCTAATTTTGCTTATATGCACTGTCAGCAAACAAAGAAGAACGGAATTATTATTCCTTCTTTTTTTTTTAACAAATGTTAGAACGGCATGTACATCCTACAAATACATTTAATATTTCTAATCTTTCATAGCTTCTTCAAATCGAAACAAAAAATTATTCATAAAACAATCGATATTTCTTCTTAAAACTAATTTTTCTCGTATTATACGCTTTCACAGCACTCAATCCTATTTCTAAGAACGCACAGAATATCTCGAGATCGAGGATTAAATGATTTTTATTCACCTTAATATTTCGCAAGGAAAGAGCAACTGGTTTCCCAACTAAGAGTCTTAATTAGGGTGTATCGGGTCATTCTCATTGGGCGACGACGAGAAAGAGATACGTGGCTGCAAATTGCTTCTTGCAATTTTCTGACTCGAGGCCAATCTTCGTGAAACTAAACTGCACCACTGCAGTTGCGCCAGCTGGTTCCAGAAATTCCCCTTGTTATCGGGAATCTTCTTTTGGATTCCCTTGGTTGACGATTTTATTGTTTACGGTTTACGATTCAATGTGACTGAAGAAAACTGATCTTTGAAGGCTCAGAAAAGTTTTTTCACAGTTCTCCTGTCTGCTCTTTATTTTTTCCCGAATAATCAAATTTTTAGTTGGATTAAATCAATTTGATTGAAGTTTAATCGGTAATTTTTTTTTTGTTTATTAAATATAAATTTAGAGGACATATTTCTGATGGATCAATTTGTAAAAATAGGGCCATCTGTTGAATAAGAAATTGAATGAGAAATCGGGCAAAAGTTAGAAATCGATTACGAAAAAGAAACTCTTAAATATCATTCTTCTTCAATGTTTAACGAAAACCTTAATTAAACTAAATTTATTCCTTTTCTTAAAATTTATTCTTCCACTAATCACTCATTCTTTTTACTAATCTTCTAGCAGATGACAAACTTTGATCATCAATATCAAGACACTTTTGATGAATGATTTTACGCAAAAAAAAAAAAAAACTATTATCTAACTTCAACTGAATAAAGAATAAAACAACGAGATTACACAAGCAGGTTAAGAAGCACATTTTTCGCCACCGGTTATTCCAATGCACTCAAAGGGTTAATTAATCCTTACACCGATACAGCTACATATACACACCCCTTTCGCTTCCTTGAAATTTTGATCAAACAAACCGTAATCCTTGGCAAGGATCACGAGGGCTAATAACCGTCGGAGGCACTCGTCTGAATCGTTCGTTAGCTATTTGCAAATAAATAATGTTACTTCTGCCACGCCGCTTTGCCGGAGGGGGGGAGGAGACCCTTCTCTTTAACACAGTTTGTTAAAGCCGGTTGGGCGGGGCGTAAATGTTGCAGCAAAGCGTTTTCACTGGCTCAAAGCGGGAAAAACGCTTTTGCCCCGCGATCACGAATTCGGAATCCGGAAGTGACGCTGTTGGCACCGGCGGAAAGGATTATTCTCTGGCGGCCGAGTTTGCGTCACGCGTGTAATTTTCAGCCCTCGAGTTGGGCGTTACAACGCGTTAGACGAAAGAATTGTGGTGATGACATTTTGATGAAAGATGGAAAGAAATACAAATACGTTTTGAAAATTTTCTAGATCATTTTGTCGAGCATTCCAGAGATTAGGCGGAATATGTTAATTGTTTGAGAACAAGTTGAAGCAAATAATTGCAACCAATATACATATATTTTATCGATATTTCGTAATTATAATCCTAACGAAATTTTTTAATCGTTTTAATAATATCATATTGTGCGAGCTATTTATTTATGTACGAAAATATATTACTTTACATATAAAACGCGGTCTTCTTACGTGCTTATCTTCTCCAAAAGTTTATTCCATTCGAGAAATTCGAATAGTTTCAAAGGAAACCGAAATGAGCGCTACAGGAGTATTTAAATAAAACAGAAGTAACAAGAGAGTGGAGATACGGCACAAAAGATCTCGCGGAAACAAATTATCTCCGCTCTCGTCTGAAAAACATAAAGCTCGTTAAATTCGCGAGCAAACAAGAAGGGAAATTATCCTTTCCACGATTCAAAAAACGATTTTTCCATTCCGTTCCCGGGTAAACCTCGAAACTGTGCAGTTGATGAAAATCGCACGTTTCGATTACCCTAGGGAATAAATTTAAAAATCGTCGATAGCGTTATTATGCGAACACGATAATCTCCTTTTCTTTTTTCCGAACTTTTAATCCATCAGGATCGATATCGGATGCTTGTCGTTTCGATCTCTTCGTTTTTTTTTTCTTTTTATCACTCCTCAACTCCTCAAACTGAACCGATTCGATCGAGTTCCGTGCAATTAGGTTCGCCACTCGATACCCGTCATCATCGTCACCGTTTCTTACTTTCGATTGAACGATCGTTTCGAAATTGATAAATGCCATTGTCAGAATTCGTTTTCCCTTTCGAGTTGATTTTTAGAGAATTTCCCGAATGTTATAAATTAAAGACGAGAACGAAGAATCTTATTGATTAAATAATATCTATATGAAATTAATTCTTTGAATTGTCATTATAAATAATTAGATGTATCGAAATTTTCTGATTTATAAAAATTGATATAAATATACGTACATAATCGACGAGAGATTATTTCTATCTAAGGAGACAGATAAAAATTACAAGAATAAAATTTGAATCGATAAAATGTATAAAAGCAACGAAACAATTTTCACTGTATCGTGAAAATTGTTACGAATTGTTAGGAAAAAAAACTTGTACTAAAAAATTAGTATTTAAAACTACATCGATGAATTTCCTGGAAACATTTTACACGAAATAAACGTGTACAAAATACACGCTTCAAACCAGAAAAACTCGAGTGTGTCATTCGCACGGTATTAAAACGGTTGCATTTTAACTTAAAAAAAAGAAAACACTCTTTTCGAGAAAAACTTTTCGAAAACCCACTCGATTCGGTGAAAAAGAAGAAGAAAAAAAGCGAGGAGATGTATTAAATTAGCCCTAGCCCTCGACATCCGCAACCTCTACGATTCAAAAGCCACCAAGCTTCGTACCTTTCCGTGCGAAATTCTCACAAAAGCGGAAAAATTGGAGATCGGTCAGCTGCTCGGTCGCAGCCGAGACTGATGCAGGGAGGCATCTCCCTGAAAAGAGACGAGGACCGCTTGAAATTCAATAGCCGTCCGTGGGCCGCATAACCATTCGTTCCTGTCGAAATACCCTTCAGAAACGACACGTCATTCCGCCGAGAGTCGCCCGTGAAATCCAACGACTTGCAACGCCGCGTTTCACAGCTCGAGCTAAGATCCTCTCTCTCCCTCTCTCTGGAGTGCGATGCGCGTGGATCTCCCCCGGGATACAGCCTCGATTTTATCATTGGACCAACCGCCACCGCATCGAAAATTAGACTGCGAATAGTTGCGATAAATGGAACGGCTATTGTACCCGTAGAACACCTGCTTTCGTACGTGTTCCCATGAAACTTGGAATTTTATTTTATTTTATTTATTTATTTATTATTTTTTTTTTTTGAGAAATTGAATCGATGAAATTTGATGAAAATTGATTTGCCGATAAAACGAAATTTATTGTATTTAGATTATAAATAAAATTTTGAAATCATTTATTCTGGATTCTAATGTCGTGTTTTTATAATGTTTATAATATAATATGTTTCAAATATAAATTGTCCATTTTTATGAGAATTATTTCATCGAAAGAGAACGAGATTTGTGAAATTCAAGGTACAATATATTGTTTGTAATGTTCATTGTTCGTAAAAGTTGTTTTTCTTTTCAGGCGTTTAATGAATTTATTACGTACATTATTCAGTATATTGTTTTTCGTTTTTGTAAGCAATAAAAAGTTTCATTGCTTTTTTTCATACGCGCATTTCCAGGCTTTTTTATGAATTACAAGATTTTCCGATTCAAAATTATTTTGATACGCTAGGAAGAATTTAAAAATGAATATATCTCAAATAAATATTATTAAGAATTATATATATCGTTAATTACAAGAAAAAGAAACAAATATCCAAACAAATAAATCGAAACCGAAATTCTATAAATTCTACGAAATTTATTCTTAACTTCTCTCTCTCCTTCTGAAACGAAACATCTTGCTTCTCGCTTCCTGAAACATGCGTTATCGGGTATTGCATATTAGATTTGCGAAACGATTCGAGCTAACTCATTCCCAATACGCCTCTAAAAGACGTTCTTTTGAACCTCCATTGTACCTGGGGCAATATCTCGTATCGAAACTAGATGGAAAACGTACGAGAGGAATTTTGTACGCGTTGAATGGTGAAATAAGAAATGGCGGGATATCGCGTTAAACCGCGCGATCCTGGAGAGAAAGTGCAAATTATTGGCAAAACGCTAAAATTGACTTTGTCTACGTTGAAAAACGTCACGTTTAAGCGGGATATTCCACGCGTTTCCGGATCATTTTCCGGGAAGTTATTTCTCGAGATCTCGCACGAGTTATCGCAATGCATCGTCTTATGCGCGGGTTGCATTGAAACCCGTGTTACGGAGGTGTAGAAGGTGAAGAAGTTTATTTTCGACGATTTTTGTATTCTTGTTTTTTTCACGGCTTTTATGAGAGAACATAATAGTTTCGGGAAATTTATAGAAATTATATAGGATGACTCGTAATTCGTGGTGCAAATGAGGTCGAACGAAAAATGGGGAAGGCTAAAATAAGAGGAAAATTAAGAATGGCGTTAAATGGAAAAGTGCAAAGTCATGTGCGCTAATTGGATACCAGTAGTCAAGAGGTTGTTCCGCGAAAATAAGTAAAAAGGTATGAAATAAAATTTTTTATTTATGAGAAAATTGAAATTAAAAATCGGACAGACGCGTGTCCGATTAATTGTTGAAACAAAATTGATTGTTCGTTTATTTTCTTCCTTGGGTGCAATATTATATGTAGAGAAAGCGTGAATTCTTTAGAATTTGAAATAAAAGTTCTTTTAAATATTCTCGTGACGAGAATATTTTTAAATGTATTTTCTCATTTTCGAAATGAAATATGGCATATTTCAAGAAAAAAATATAACTAATCGAATCTTAAATGAATTTTAAATGAAATTCATTCTGAATTATTACTTCTTTTTTAAAAAACTTTTATATATTTTATAATTTACAAATTTTACATTTGTGAAGATTAAATCTATAGTTAAAAGTTACTCAATTAAAAATCATTATACCAATTATTTAAAATTCTATTTTTTCCTCTTTATTTAACTTTTTATTTCTAGCTTTCAATCCTTTTCCAAATGGAAATATAAAATTTTGCAAAAGTTCCCGGATTCATGAGCGAACAAATCCGGAAATGGATTTCCCGACTATGTCAGATCTCGAATGCAGTCACCACGCTGTAAATCGTAATTCAACCTGATCCGATGTTGCTCATTTAAATTTTCTTAATTCAACTAACTTTCGTTTCCAAGTAAAATGATTCTCTGAACTTATGCTATCTCGACGTTGGATAATATAAATATAAATACAAAAAATTAGTTACAAAATATATCATTTTTCACAGTCATTGCGTTCGATTATCGATACATCCGATGATTAACTGCCATTTAAAATTGATCAAGAGATGCAATATTTATTTTAATGCGCTTTAACGTCGGGACGGCGAGAAAATTCTTTCAGTACGTTTTAAAGTATGTTAAAAGTTGAACGTGTAAACGACGGAATAAAAAAGTGCAAAAGAGACATTAAAAGGCAGCGAGGATCCAACAAGGGAAAGTATTGCGATGCAGAAAGTAGCGCTCCAACACGGTGCATTCAATACGTTATATTAAAGTGTACTAAACTCTTCCAGCCATCGTTAATGCGATCCTATTTGCATAAAGTTTGTACAAAAAAAAAAATCCTTGCTATGGTAATTTTAATAATAACCGTTACCGATAATGCAATCTTTTGGAAAATAAAAAGATTGGGTGAAATGATATGAGAATCAAAAGGAGCTTAAGTAACAATAATAATAATAATAATAATAACAACAATAATAATAATAATAATACAATCACTATAGCATTATCTTTACAAATTTAATGCTTACATTATAATAACGGTGTATTCTGTAATATAACAATATGTAGATTCATGAAACATAAGCGGATTTAGGTACGTGAATTATGCAAGTTGAATGACTGGAATAAGGTAAATCCTAGCAATTAAGGTTGTTGAACAACTCTAATGACTTTAAATTAACAATACAACGATTCTCAATAACGTATTCACGATTCTTTCATAGAAATTCTGCCAAAAATTCTGGCTGAAAATTGAACTCAAACACATTTAACTTTTTACTTTCGTTTTACATATTTCCTGCTATATTTTAGTAATAGATATCCGCAATGGATAATATCACGTTGGAAATCAGACTTTTCAATAATCGAACAACGTTGAAATTAATTGCATTCTCATAAGGGTATATAATCCCGTAGAAAACTATCAATTATAACATCGTTACACAAACGAGAATAATTTATAAAAGAAAAGAACATAAAGCACAATGAAAATTTTCACTTTCGACAAACTAATATTTTCTTAAGCTCAATTTCACGTCGAAAAAAAAACACAAACACATTATTCACCACGAATATAAAATTTCCATCATTAAAGAACCAACGATTACACGCATTCCACTCCAAAAAAAAAAAAAAAATTAATTAAATCCCTCGTCCAAATTTTCACGCAGAAACATTATTAACAACCACCATTATTACGATAATTATGTACACGAAACAGGAATACTTTTCGTGTATCGAAACTCACCCACCCCAGATTTCGACACACACATAAAATCACCAACAATCACCATCTTCTTCTTCCATTGCACTCCGGATCTCGCAATTTCTTCGAAATGCGGGGGGAGAGGTTAACGTGAAGGGGCTGAATCGAGGGGGGGAGGGATATTTTATCGGGCTGTCCGTCGCATTCCCCCTAAAGCGATTTAGATTACCTATTCCGGATTTCTGGCGGAGCCAGCATTACCGGAAGCTTTCTTGGTTCTACTTGCACGCCCGACCGAAAGCAGATTACCGCTGAAAATGCTTTTTCGTCCCGGCCGCGTCAACGGCGGCCAATAAAACTTGCAACCACCGGCAAGCATCGGCAACAGAACGAGCGACGACTAGAGAGAAAGGAATGGGGGAAGGGAGGGGGGTGGAGCTAAAACGACATGGATGAAGGGTGCAAGAACGCCGACCTCGATGGTGAAACGACCTGTGAAATATTGCAACTTCGAAAGTTGCTCAAGGGATCCACGTTTACGCGTGTTTTCACAATTTTCGAAATTTTTTACGGGGGGAGGAGGAGGATTTTTCGAGAAACGTATCGTTAAAGTTCTGTACACACGCAAACAGAGAATTGGAAAATTTGAGATTGCAGGGCGAGCGATTGAAGTAATAGTACAATAAGGTATTTTATAAATCAAATTTTTGGAATTGGAAATTCGTACGAGAGCTAGGAATAATGTAGGTAATCGATTGTAAGTAAAGAAGGTGGTATTGAATAGATGTTGTATTAATGGAATTTTTTTTCTCTCTTAATTCGATATTTTGTTAAAATAATTTATTTTCTTATTTTACATCCTGTATGTATGAACAAAATAGAAATTTCTAGGCAAGTTTGCGGCGAATATCGAAATTGTAAAATGGGAACGCCAGTTTTGTCGCACGCAGGAGAATATATGTATAAATAAATATCAAAAAGCATAACAGGATTAAAACGTAAAAATAAAAGAAAAAAAATAAAATAATAAAAAAATATGAAATTGAATTGAATAATAAAATCGAATTATGGTATGAAACTAGATATTTATATTTCCATTCGGTATCCGTTCGTTTTCATTTTTTTTTATTTATTTATTTCTAGAAAAAACTTATTTTTATAGAACCAATATTTGAATAAAATCATCGAGATTTATAGTGAATAATAGGAGATTAAATTTTGAACAATTTACTTCGCGTTTGTGTATGGGAAATGCCTATGAATAATGTATTTTACGTTTGTTTCTGTAATTTGAGCCTCAACGAAGTTAAACGAATAACAATTTGTCATAACAACGATATAAATTAATTATCTCTTTGAAGAGTTTGTGATAAATAAATAGAATTATTTCTTCGAAATGATTCATATGAAAATTTGTTATAACAATCACTGTCGATAATTAATCACGATCATAAATAACGCAAGAAAATTTCGTAATATAACAAACCAACCAAAATTCTCGATGTAAATTTTATATTTTCATCGATATAATGACGAATGGAATATTGCAGTAATAAGTTTTTTTTTCTCTTGCATCTTTTCAAATTAAAAAATAAATTACTTTAACGAATAATACAGTTCTTTGTATGTAAGAAACACAAACTTCATTTGGGATCAAGAAATGCGTAAAAAAAGGACATACCTACTTAGACAAGAAGAAAGAAGAAAAGCAGCTTTAAAGAATGGAAATTCTACAGAGAAAGATCATTTCATTATAGAATAACATTTTTTTGCAGTGAAATCAAATTATAAACATCTACGTATCAAATAAAAGTAACGAACGTTAAAAATATCTTCGAATACGTCATTATTCAAATAACATTACTCAAGTTAGAATAAAAAATGATAAAGGATAAAATAAAAATTTCACTCGAATAATTCATTTGAAAGAGAATTTAGCGCCTCATCATTTTACCAAGAAACGTCTTCAGCCAGTTCGAACCGCCACGATTCGAACGAAACTAAACTATCGGTGCTCGATAATCGAAAGTCCATTTTCAATTACTGCTCGCGCGAGAATTCTCCGATTGTTATCGATGGAACCGAAATTCTTTGCACATTGGCGTGGGAACCGTAGGATTCCGGAAGATCGAGAGGGCCAGCGTAACAAACATTTATCTGGGTCAGCTGAAACTAGTAGCAACTCGAACAAGGAAAGCCGCAGGGTTGCATCGAACGAAATTCCGACAAGATGAGAAAATCGTTCGTGGTGCACGCTCGTTAAATACGAGGACACATCTTGCCATCCGTACGCTTGCCAAAGCGATTTCGATTATCCCGTTTCAAGAAGACAATTTTGCCCCTCGATTCCTTACCGATCGGTGCTCGATATTTGTACCGATGGAGCATCGTTGCAACGTTTTAATTAATATTGTTCTCCGGTTGAGACCAATTTAAGTTCGAATATTGCTCGTATTATTACATCGTATGATAATATTATATATCGTATTTTATTCGATCGTATTATTGTACGATAATATCTATGATCTCTCCTCGTTCCCTAGAGATCGATGATTATCCGAAATTGTATAAACATCCGTCGGGATAATTTTGTTCATCGATTATATATCGTTCTATAAATGTGTCTATATTCGCGGAGAATTACGTTCACGTCTTCATTAACATTGTCGTCTGGTTTTAATTGGTTGTACGATAATATGGCAGCGTCTATATATGACTTTCTTCCGGTCCAAGGACCAATGAGTTCGTAAAATCATATATCGTCATCGGAATAATTTTATCCTTCGACTCATCACGTTTTATATTTACCACGCATTAGGTCACATTTTCATTGATTTTATAAGATAATAATGTCTGTGACGGAATTTTTTTTTTTTTCAATATCTTTACATTCTTTGAAATGAAAATTTCCGTTTCAAAATAGAATATTTTTAAAAATTTGATGTGTTCTGAATCTTTCTTTCTTTCTTTTTTTTACATTTTTATATAAAAAAAGTATCCATAGTGAGATGGATTAGGACAAGACATTAAAGATAAAAGGACAAAAGTAAAGAAGATTTATTATCGAATGCTTTTATTGAGTAATAATAAAAGTCTGTCGAGATTATGACTTATGGAATTTTTTTTGTCATGTATTCAGAATATTTATGAATTATATAAATATTTGTTCTTCTCTTCTTTTTTATTAAACAGTATTTTCTGTTAAGATAAAAAAAATAGAATAATTCCTGGTAAAAGAAAATGTTTAGACAAAATTTTATAAATATTATTCGTTTGTTTTATAGAAAAATTTTCATTTTTTTTATTTTATTTCCCATTCTGTAAATTTAAATTAAAAGCAGTAATATGACACTTTAAAAATAATATGGAAGAAGAGAATAAAGTTTGAATTAACTCGATAAATACCGCTTCCTTTACCTTTCTATCTATATTCATAACTTTTGAAAATAAAGATTTCAAATTTAATCCGTTCGTAGAATAATATTGCATTACCATTCTTTCACCATGTTTTTTCCTATAAATTATTTAATATGATATGAAAGAATGTTCGATAAATCGTATGAAATATTTCATTTTCACATCCTCAATTCAAAATATAAGTTATACAAATATAAATTAAATTTTTACATTCAAAATAACAATATTGACAGAATATCTCAAACTCAGAGTAAAAAATGAGATCATCTACTGCATAAATACGCAGTAATCAAAATAGAAAAATGACGATAATATAATACCTCATATTAATCAGTGATGTTAACCAGAAACTGTTTCATAGATGTATAACGACTAAAATTAGAAACACACTCTCTACGTATCTATCGTTTAAGGATGCAATGGATTTTCTCTAATATGATCACTGTAATAACAAAATATTTAATATATTCGATATAAATTTTGCAATTTCTTATCCACGCAAATAAGAATTCCAGGCCAGACACCTCGAAGAGCGAGTTCACCCCTTAAAACCACGAGAATTTCAGGTCCAGAAAATATTTCTGAAGCGTGCACGGGTATTTATCGCGACAGCAAACCTTGGAGACGATTGTGCCGCATTCTTCGGAGGAAATTTGATGGGAAGATACCATAGGAAGAGATGTACAAAAGAACGAGACACACTTTCGAGGAAACATGGCGTGTTCGTGATTGAGTGTACATTTTATTTACCGCGTTCGATCGTTTCTATATCTCTTTTCAATTTTCTACTCGCCTCTTTCGACGAAAAGTTGATATTACGCTTGGCAAGAAATTCAAATGTTGGAAATTAAATTTGCTCGATGAACTTTGCGGCGGAATTAAAGACAAACCTCGTTCAATTTCCATGATATAATTACAGTAACATTACAGTATTTGTGAATGTCAATAAGAAATATGTTTTCAAAAGAAAAATTTAAAATTCTTTAATATTTTTCTACTCTTGTGAAATTTGATTATAGATGTTTTTAATTATTAAAGCTAGTTTTGCTATTACTATAAGCACTTAAATAAATGAAAAATATTTTCTTTTTTCAAAAAATGTCTCTACAATTTAATTCTTCCTTTCTTTAATTTTAACAACATAAAGTTCATAAAACATTAAATGATTCATGGATAATAATACGAAGAAAGAAATTTTGGATGTTTAAATTAAATTAATTCCTTTTGGGAAAATAGAGTCAGATTTATAGATTTCATGGTATTATATTATCTAAGTAGATTATACGTCTATTCTAATTAATTCACAGTTATTCTACATCTTATTCATTGTTCCCAGACACATCTACATCCTCATTCAATGTAGAATTTTAATCTGCTAATGGTTAACACGATTTTCTATTGTCACTTACATAACAACAGTGATTGCTTTCTGTAAATGTGATTTACGAAAATTTCTTAATATATCTTTGTTTAGAAAGTTATTTATTTATATAGCAAAATTACAAAATATTTTTTCTATTTATAGTTTATGAAAGTCTGATGTTTAAGAAGCATAAATTATAAATGTATTTATTTATTAAAAGTAACAGTTTTCTCTGGTTCATTTTATTCATAAAAATGCATTAATTAATCTTATATCCAATATATACATTTAAAGACCAGAGAAGAAAATCTTGACAAGTCCATTTTCGTTAATTTTCTTTTTAATAATTGTGAACATCAGAATTAAAAAAATAAAAACTTTACAGATTTTAATACGCGAATTTAATTAATTAGTATGTGACATAAAATATTTTTCACACTAATTCGACTACAGTATAAAACATTTTTTATATCTCTTAAAAATTTTAAAACGTTTCTTGAATTTTTTACAAGCATTATTCTTTTTATACTTACGACAGATTCTCACTTGGAATGAAACGAAAACTTTTAAAACTGACGAATTAATTTTTCTTTCTTTTCAAAGAAATATCTAATATAAAAGATTTTCAATTGTATTTCAATTATTTAAAATTAATTTTCTCTTTGTCAAACTATATTTATTCTTTTTCTTCCTCCGTAGAGAAATTTTTTCTTTTCACAGGAATATATAACAAACGAGAAGAAAGAAGAAGGAATAAAGAAAGGAATAAAATTATTCATTCACGAGATGCGAATTTAAATAATCTTCGAATCTTTTTTGATATCTCGTAACAAATCAAATATATTAAAAACAAATAATTTATTCGATAAATTGAAAATGAAAGCGTCTCTTTCCATAAAAGATAAATACGACTGTTAAATTATTTATCTCTTAACAAAATTGACATGCGAAAGGGAGAAAAGTATCGTCGAACGAAAAAAAAACTCCGTTTTATCTCTCGATCATCGATTGTAGTTGTCTTACTTACACTCGAAAATATATCATTATTGTTATATATCGAATGCAAATACAATATCGGGTTATAAACGGGCATTATAACCGAATTGCATC
Source organism: Apis cerana (assembly GCF_029169275.1). Lineage (NCBI taxonomy): Eukaryota > Metazoa > Arthropoda > Insecta > Hymenoptera > Apidae > Apis > Apis cerana. Next base: position 8,938,894 of record NC_083862.1, on the reverse strand, counting down.
GAAAAATAAAATCTATGATGCTTACGTTGAATGAGATAATTGAAATCGCCGAGGGAGGAAGATTTAAATCTCTCGTTTAATTGAACTCATTCTGATCGTGGGACGATTTTGAGCACCCATTTATTTTCCAAGTCGTGCCAAAACATTGCGGTCGTATTTTCGATGCAATGAAATTGGAGGAACTTATTCATATTATTTTTTCAGAATATTTTAGAATATTTTATAAATCTGAGATTCTTAGAAGAGACCAACAGAAAATAATTTTATTCCGCGAGAATGATACGTATATATATATATATATTTTTAGGATTAAAAATTAGAATAATAAATGGAATAAAAAATATAGAATAATATAAATAAAGCAACAACGCAAATAGAATTTAAAAATAAATTTGCAATGTTAAATGAAATGTTAAGGAGTTAATAGTAAAATAAATTCTGTGGATAAACAAAAATAAAAGTATATTCTAATATATCTCATAATTTTGATGAAATTTTTGAAAAGATCAACAGCGAAATTTTTTCCACCAAAAATATATTAATTCGCGAGAATAAACGTTGCAAAAATAAATAATATGGAGTGTTAATCAATAGTAGAGCAAATATTTTCAAATAAAATTGAAAAATAACGAGGAGGGGCAATAACAGGATAAATTCTCAATAAGCTTTACTTAAGCTTGTTTGACGGGGAAATAAATATCGAGAGGTTAATAACGCAATGAATGTGCTCGATCATTTCAAAGAAAAATATCGAGAGCCTAATAACTCGCCGAAAGTGATTTCGGTTGAAAATAGTAATATAATCCAAGTGTTTCGTCGGTGAATCTCGTCTTACAAGAAATGGCGTCTGCGATTCATTAACTTGTTACAAAGCAGCAACGACCGTGGTAACGAAGTTTAGTTCATTTAATTTCCCTTCCATAATTGCTTCTGCAGACATCGGTTCTCTTACTTTCAGATGTCGGGGCTTACTTTCAAATTAATCTGTTATTTGTGCGCCCCCGTAGACTTATTCTGCAACTTCTTGGAACGAATTAATTTAAACGGCAATGATGGTTCTTTAATTGCTAACTATAATTATATGATGATTTCGTTTCAAGTTAATAAGTTTAAATGTGTATTTTATAATTTACGGACATAAGACTGAATAATACTTGGTATTCTTAATAAATATAGGTTAATATGTATAAATATAAGGAAAGATTTTGTTTATATGTTAAATTCTTTTTATTTTGCTTTGAATATTAATTTAAGATTGTCTTTGTTTCAGAAATAAAAGATTTTGAATATATTATAATTTTTGATCCGTTTCCTGTTCACTCAAATCTTTTATTAGAAATATTAAATAGCCTAAGATTTCTGAACAAGAATGTACATTCATCGTACTATTATTATAGTTTCTCAATTTCTTTTACCTTCGATTCATTCGTGTGATCAATCAAGAAACTCATTCGTATCTCTGTCTTATTTAAATGTTGCAAGGACAAACAAACAAGTTGTTTGATAAACTATTGTTCTATTTCTCGTTGGTTGTAAAAATTGAGAAATATCGGTTGAATGACATTAATCGAGATAATTGTAATAGGTGCAGCTGGAAAGAAAGCACGAAATGCGACACAGGTTAAACGTAATTTCGCTGAAAATTAAGAGAAATAAATCATGGAGAATATATTTGGGCGATAGGAGGGTGTAGAATTGTTCGTTGCACCGTCTTTTCAGCCGAGCATCGCGATTAATATCATCTGGTATTAATATGCACACGTGAATCCAGGTAAATGGTTAGAATGAATCTGATTTCTGGCAATGTGATTTCAGATTGCGGCGTCCAACTATATTTAATTGTATACGATATCGTTTTGAATTACGTTGGTAATTATATATCGTTGAAATTCGAATATCGAAGATTTGTAACAATGTTTCTTATTTTTTAATTACTTTAATTACAGTTAATCAACTTTAAACAAATTTTTTATCTATCGTTATTATACAAATTGTTTTATAAATTTTTATAAACTTTAGAATAATTCGACAGGAAAAATTTGAAAAACATTTAGAGATTGATTGTAATATTAATAAAAAAAAAATATGGAATGTTATATTTAAATTCTGTAATATTTTATATAATAACATGATTTGTTATATTTGTATTATTCGCATGTCAATTTTGTTTTTAGATATTATTATTATTACATCAAACCATCGGATTGTAAAGGTTAATTAATAACGAATATACGTACGAATAATAATAATAAGTATAAATAAAATTTGAGAACCATATTTTATAGTATCATTTTGTTCGTGATATCAAAAATATTTATATTTCAAATTACAAATTAAAAAAATGGTTGTATATTATCAAACATACATTTAATTTTATGAAACATAACGAATGAAAAATAAAGAATTATTAAAATCGGCCAACAGTTTTAAACGAAATAATCATATGTATCATTCAGCATATCTTCAATTCTCTATGCAATAAAAAAAAAAAAAAAAAATACAAAAGTGTAAAAGATGCAAAAATATGGAAAATTTGTAAATATACATATCGCGATAATAAACAGGAAAAAATAAAGAATATTTATATATATTTATAGATAAAACATGTGTTCAAAATATATAAATATATTGCTTTTGGCTTATCAGCTTACGCATTTGTGATTTAATCGATGTTTTCAACCAGGAATTATTTTTAAACATTGAAATTGTTTGTGTAAAAAATAATTACGTACCTTGAATTGCAAATTTATTTATTTATATATTTTTTTACCAAAAAACAAATCGTGTAAACATCGAGGAAATTTTATATTTTCTATTTAACATATTCAAAATGGATATAGTATTTAATTACCCTGTAGTTGTTTGTAACTTATCAATTTTCTAACGACGACCTCAACTTCATTTTGCAAACTTATATGTAACTTTTCGAATATCTATAGTAAAGCTTCTTCCTGTTTGCAGATCACCTCTATATAAAGGTTGAAACTAGAAAGCTTTTGATCTATTACACTTCCTAATTTAAATTCAAGTTATATTGCCTGTGTGTTTGTATGCATTGCAAGCACAGATATAAGATCCTGTATATAATATATTAACGAAATCGATAAATATATAATTCAATAATTTAATAATCATACAATTCAAGCTTCAATCACAGAAATTTAAACCAATATTAATATACTTATAATATTTATTTTAAAAATATAGTAAATATTTTTTCCAATGAAAGTCATAATTATATCTGCACCCTTCACAAATCAATATAACTATTTTTCTAACTTATATTTGTTTTAAATAATATAAAACTTTAATATCAGTATCGAAACTCACCGTGAAAACACAGAGAATCAAAACGTATCTTGAATAAAACACCAAGCAGCATTCCATCCACTAAAACTAATTTCCAATATTTCTTCCTCACGAGTCAACACGCCATTGATCTACCTCAGAGTTTCTCAAAAAAAATTATGTGAAATTCTTTCCTTCTATAAATTCTAACACGAAGAAAAAAACGAATTGCGAAATTGATTTACAAATAAATACAAAATAAATCCTCATTATTCGAACATTCATTATCTCGACAGAATATTATTACGATACAATGCAAGAACACGGAGAAAGTTTTCCACCCCATGAAATCAACACTTGATTGAAACACTTCTCAAGACATAAAAGAAAAAAAAATCTATTGCAAATCTATTCATGCATTCACCTATAAAATTTCTAATTTTAATATAAAAGCCCTTAGCCTACCTTAGTTACATCCCAATTTCGCTACAAATGAATCATACATTAATTTCCTCTCTTAAATATACATCCTTTTACTTACTTCGACAATAACAGCTTCTGTTGCATCCATCTTTAATAATAAATTCAAACCTTTTCAAACAAGAAAAAAAACCAAGAAAGAGCACGCACGAGTAATCCATCGTTCAGAAGAGAGCAAAAAAATATTGAGAAACCCTGCTCCACCCGGAAACTCGGCCCGTTCCGGGGATCAGGACACCGATTTCCTGATCGAAAAATAATGCTGTTTCGCGACAACGGTATTACCTTGCCGCGGTCGTCGTCGTGACGCGATTACAAAGTTGCCGCCAGTTCACATCGAATATTATTAATATGCATGAGCGGATCTTATGAAGCTTGCGCACATCTCGAACCCTCGTGCATGAAATATATATATTTATATGTAAAAAAATAAGGACGAACAAAATTTTCCCGCGCTTTCGCGATTTCTCCTTCGTTTCCAAGCAACGTTCTGGAATTCCCTGGACGGAGTCCGTGGCAGGAATTCGAACGCGGGTCGAGTGATAAATAATACTGTTGGGAGCCCCGTCGTGTTTTATGCATTCGAATCGCGAATGGTCGGCGGCCATTTGTACGCGCCATCCCTCCTCGCGGGGGAGGCGAGAGGGGAGAGGTTTCGAGTTTGCTCGATCGATCAGCTCTCGATTAATTGAAGAGTAAGGACGTGGAAAAGATTGTGAGCGAGCGAGAGAAGGAAGGCTCTGAAGGAAACTGTCTTTCGGCTATTGAAGAAATATAGGATTTTTATTATGGAAACGAGGTTTTTATGTTATACAAAACGGATAGACTTTTTATTTTCGTTTGAATTATCGATTATTCAGAGGGATAAGAGAAATTATGAGAGAATTTTTGTTTTAAGTATGAAATTTTAGAATTTTGTTTTATATTATGGGATATTATAAGAGAGAAATTCGGGAATAGTTGTGCTAACACACGATCTTGGGTCTTGTTTTCACGTTCCATTTTACTGGGTCGATTGATGAACGATTTTCATGGTTCGGTATTTAATCCCTGGAAGCGTCTCGCGATGTTTGGAAAAGATGTGTGAAATATCGCGTCGAATGGATTTCTTGCGATACACTGTTTGCTCGTATCGAAGCTTAACCTTATAGCCTCAGATATGCAGGGTGTTGGGAAAATTCACCTTTAGGTGAATCTATTCTAAACCAACCAAAAAATAAACGCAAAAATATTCTCTTCGATATATACGTACAATATATGTATCTCCTATTATACAGTCTCCTTTGAAAAGAAATCCATTTTGCACATTCTTGTAAAAAGGAAGAGAAGTAATATTCCAACACTTTTTATTTTAAAATATTAGCCACATTCTTATCTCTTGCGCGCATTTGCACCTGGATATCCCATATTTTCATAAATCTAATTACAGGGAGCTCGACAAAAGGTATCGAGATCTAGAAAGAGTTAAAAATTCAAAAAATTCGAAAAGAAACGATTTTTTTCGATAACCCTTGTAAATGTAACTCGGCAGACCATCAACTCCGTTTCGCGAACTCGAACAAGATTCGATGTTTCGAGGAATGCGTTAACTTTGCGCGGATGATGCAAATAATTAATTAGATCGTACGGTCGAATTGCACGATGCGTTGGCCGCACCGGGATCGAAATGGCGAGGAATCGAGCAGAGTTGGGGCCCGCCACGATTCCATTAAGACACGAACTTGCGGAATTTTCGACCGAGAACGATTCGCACAACGATTCGCGGATAGCTCGAGTATGACGAGAATTCGAGCTCGTAAAACGCGTGGATATTAATGGTTACAGGGTGGATTCAGAAATTTCTGAATTGCGCGGAAACTTCCTCGAACGGAGAATTAATTTAGTGGAAAAATTATTTCGAAGTAGAAACGTCATAGAAGTTAATGATGAAAAACAAGTTGTTGGGTGCGATTTAATTATCGTAGAAAGTTTTTGCTTGATTAAATTTTGTTGACAGCTTATTCTTTTAGAGGGAAGAATAATTAAATGTGTTAATGAGATGTTGTAATATATCTCCAGTATATTTCGTTTTACGCTAGGTTTTAAAAGTAGTCCTCTTTCGGAATGATCTTTTGCTCTCTGCGAAAAAAGAAATAGAATTGGAATGTAAATAAGTAATTTGCTCGAATGGAAAAGTATGAAATATTTTTAAGTTATATTATTAAGTATATTATCCATATTAAAATTCATGTTCAAATTAAAACATTCAAATCCAACTATCTTCTCAATACTTTAACATTCTCTTATCTCTCAATTACAAAACCAATATATACAAGTTCCAAAAACTCGAGGAAAATTGCCATAGGAGAATTACCCTTTAAAACTTCAACTTCATAAGAATACTCGTAAAAATTTAATCGATCGAAGATTCCCCCAAGAGGAAAGTATTGCCTCTTGAAACTTGATATTCGGAAAAAAAGATTCTTGAAAACCTCCTACCTGCATCGCACAAACGTAAAAACCGTCATCCGTACTTTACTCTTTTTTCTTTTTTTTTTTTTTACACAGAAACACGGTGAGACTTAATTCGAGATCACCTCGACAACAACAAAACAACATACCGTGCGTACATACCGATATCTACAAGCATTTCTGAAGGCAACCCAATCGTGAAAAAAATATTTTCCCAGTGGAATTGCGCAGGGCGGTTATTATTCGCCGTTCCATCCGGTATGAAAGGAATTTTCTACTCACGTGTTTGGTGGCAGTGTATCCGGTGATCTGTTGAAGCTTGCTGCTGACCACCTTCGTCCCAGTCTTGCCAGGTTTCTCGCTCTTGTGCCATATCCCGATCACAGTCACTATGAACGCCACCACCGTGATAATACCGATCAACAACGACAATGTCACGATCTTGCTACGGGGCGATATTACCATCGCCATTTTTCCCCTCGTGTTTCCTCGCCAATTTTCCGTGTCACCCCCACCCCACCCCTAGGAATCGTCGCCAAATCGGTTTTATCTTTCAACAGAACAGGAGTGAAAAGAAAAACGATCGATCAATAAACTTCGATTAACATCAATATATCATTTATGTATACATATATATCTAGGTATATGAATATATATATATATATATCTCTCTCTTTTTTATTTCTCTTTCTTTTTTAAGGGAAATAGGAGCGGGTACTAACTAGATATATTTCTCTCTCACAACGATTTTTCAAACTTAAGGCTCCCTCCTGTTATTATAACTTTATCACGTCCTCGTACTCGAATATCGACGACGTGTCAGCCGAGTCCTCGTGGACCCTCCTTAAAGTCATCTGGCAGAGTTGTCCGGATCGATTTCCCAACGAGATCGATCCTTCGATCCACCACACCACACCCACTTTCGTCGAGCAGCCGTTTCGAATTTCTTTCTCTCCCTTCCTCTCCCTTCTCCCGATCCGATCCCGTCTCCACCTTCGACTCGATGCTCGATTCGACGCTCCCTCGGCTCAGCTTCCGCTCCAACAATTCACCAAGCTTTCCAGTTTCCCTCCAAGGGAGAACCTCCTCGAGGAGACTTGTTTGCTCGTGTTTGGCCGAGACTCGTCATCCACTCCCTGCAATTACACAACTTTCCGCGAAACGATCCTTCTTGATCGCTGCCTCGATCTCGATTTCGAAAATCTCGCGGCACTTTTCGAAATTTCTCCGGGAGATTCTGTCGCGGACCAAGAGCGATTCCTTGGGGACAAGTTCCAAAGGGGAACTTTGGGGAATTTCTTAATCTTCTTCGTAATTTCCAAGCACATTCGGTGTTAAAAGCGGGGTGTTAACGATCCTTACAATTTTTAATCAAGTTAAATCGCTCGTGTCTCCATTTGTATATCTCATCCTCCTTCCTTCTTTCTTTCTTTCTCTCCTTCCTTCTTCTTATCGCACGGGGAAGATTCTTAATACTGATCCGATCGCAAAAACTCCGTTTCATTTACTATATATTTCTCTTTACCCACTTTGAATTTTTATTTAAGAAAAGAACATTATCGAAGAAACTTTGCAACTGGTTTTCATACACGATGATACGATCACGTCAGACTCACTTCTTTTCAATTCCATACAAATTCTTTCCCCTCCCGAAGAGAAACGAAGAAACAACCCCTCCCCTCCGCCCCTTTTACAACCGAACGAGCAAACAAAACCCTATTCTTCCTCTTCTTCGATCACGTTCGTCCGTATCCGTTTTCATAACACAGCAAGCGACTCGTTCAACGTACAGTGTTTTCAGTTTCCACGGCGAATTCCACGAGGAGACGCGTTCGATGGCGGCGCACACTCGCGAGGATCAACAAGTTTAACAGGCGCGGGGGATCAACAACAACGAGTCGCGATAAATTCGTCTGAATAATCAACAATAAAGTTCCACGGGGGATTGTTTCAGCAACGAGAGGTACATCCTTTCCAACTATTTCCAACTCGGTCGTTCGGGGATAGGCTTAACGAGGGTCTCGAAAGACCCGCGGTCTCGCTCCCCCTGGTCTCTTCGAGGGATGGTATCAATCGCCGTGGAAAGTCACTTTCCTAGATGTTACGAAAAACAACAACACGTCACGAATTTTCCAACCAACTTACAGGCTTGACGGGGATTCGAGAGATTCTCGGTGGATTGTTGCGAGAGAGTATGAGAATCGAAGGGAGGGAGAGAAGTTTTGGTGGTTAGGATGGTGAAACGCGAATTGAAGTTGAAATATAAATTTTTACTCCTTCTCTCTATCTCTCTACCTCTCTCCTCGTTTGAGAAAAGAGAGGATTATGGATTTATCACGTGGAATTTTATGAGAATTTTTATGTCTCCTTTCTTTTAAAAATATTAGGTATAAGAGTATTTGAAAATTGATTAACTGTTAATTAAATTTAGTATCCATTTCCTTATTGAAAATTTGATAATCTGTATCGAAAGTACAGGGTGCAAGGATGATATAAATTGATAAATTACTTTTATAGAAACTTGAGAAACGATGTAAAAGATCTTCTTGAAATGAGAATTTAATCGCTTTAAGAATGGCCTAATTCGCTTTCGGTAATCAATCAACATTTTACAGTGAATAGATAAAATTGATAATTTGATATTCGTTAATAAGGTTGTACATTGAGACGTTAACGAAGATAAACCGTTTTTGGATAAAGCTCTGTATAACAATACCTTAGAATTAATGGAAAATTACTAATATCCCTTTAAACTTTTCACTTTCCACTCCATTTTATTCTGAATTACAAAGAAAACTTCATCGTTTTTTCAAAACGACACCATAAAATAATTCCAACGATTTCGTACTTTCAAAGTGAGACCTTACTCTTGTCTCATTAAATAATCGATCTCATTTAACGAATTTAATTTAGATTTGCTTTAATCTGGATTGAAACTTAACCAAAATTAAACATAATCCTACGTTGATTTAATCCACTTCTTGAGCGCTTTGGGACCACGTCCCCGAAGAACATTTCCCAAACTCATTCATCCCACCTTTTCGATATTCAAAATATTCAAAATCGTGACAATAGTTACAATCCAACAAAACTCGAATCTCTCTCTCTCTCTTTTTTTTATTTCGACCAACACGCTTCGACACTCGAGAACAAAGCGAGATTCGTGTCTTGGTGAAATTTGGCCGCGGACAAAACGCGAATCAGAGGCGTGGAGAATCACGGTGGGGGCGTGGCGGATCTTAAACACAGGGATCAATTTCCCTCGACCGTGTTATCGTGGCCGCAGCACGGTAACGGCATTTTCATTCGACGAACATCGCCCGTTATACCGGGGAACGCTATTTTCATTTTGCAAGGTAAAACGCGGATGCTGCGGCCGCGCATGCTAATGGTATCGAAGGACCGTAATGAAAATGAGGGACGCATTAAGCTGTGTTCCAACCACCGTGAATTTCGACTGTGACGACTCGTTTCTCTGCGCCGTGGACGCGCATTAGTTAGTCGAAAGAAAATCGCGTTATATAAAATTAACGTTAAAATTAAGCATTACTTCGTATTCCTCGATCGAGAATATCGTGCGATCTCGCTCTACAGAATCTTATATCTTTTGGGGAAAGTTTACGAGCATGTAGAAGCATAATGGGTGGATATCTCGAGGATCTAAGAGATTAAACAAATGTAGAGTATCTATTTTTGTACGGCTAAGAACATGTGTCGTTAGAATCCATTCGAGAGATAGAGGGAATTATGCTTATTGAAGTTTTTGATTCATCCCGATATTTCAATTGATTGGTGAAATATAAAAGTTGGAAGTATAATTTGGAGCTTAAGAATAGAATCGTTGATTTATATTTCTTCTTGGAAATGAGCACCATTCCCAGGAATTGCATCTGTCACTCGTCTGTAGTTTGGGATAGACAAACTTCGAATAAGAGACAAGAACGAAGATAGTAAATGATCAAAAATTACCTTTTCGTTTATATAAGAATATCTAAGGAAGTCGAGAAGAATCAAAAAGCATTTTAAGAAATAAGAATCCTCGCTTCTAGTGATCGTTCATTCGTTGATTATCTTCAAAGTTATAAATATATCTTCAAAATTTAAAGTTTTCCTAATTTTTAATAGAATTTAATCGAGTTTTAAGGTAAATTACGTGATAGATTCGTTTGTTTATGGAAAAATATATATATATATATACTGTGATTTATATTTATATTATTTATGTTTTATACAATTAACAGACAAATATAATAAAACCATAAAATATAATGATATTTATCTTGGAAATATTAGAATTTAATATGTGGATTTTTAAAAAATAAGTTAATTCTATTATGAATATAAATTTAATAAATCTTTATTGAAATGATATTTATATTAATTAATAAATATGAATATTATATTGAAAAATTTGTTCCTTTCATTATTCTGGAACGTCCATATTCACAATGGGAACATTTAATTAATGGAATAATAATAAAAACAATATTTATAAATTTTATAAATTTCAGAAAATATATACATATTATCTCATTGATAAGTATTGATTAATAAGACTATTGTCATTTTTCAATGAATTCAGTGTTTTAAAAAATGCTTTCAATATTCATTACCACTCTCCATATTTGTTGGAAGGAAAAAATATATCGAAAACTTCGTGTCGAAATAAAACACGTTTGGTATTCAGTTTTAACATACATCATAAAATTATTTAGCTTTTAACGTTTTCGATAAAATTTTCAATTTGAACGAAGTTAATTTACATATAGAAAAAAAAATATTCCGTGTGTTATCTTCGATTGACAGACGATTCATAATAAACGGATATCTTTTCAGATTGTGAAACAATAATTCAAAAACCAAATTAAAATTTTTTCGTACTTATCGAATTTTTAGAATAGAATATTCGTAATACATAGATCACCAAAAAAGAATTTTCCTTTCATTGTTTTATTTCATTTAAAATATCCTTCCTATAATAACGTTTACCAAGCATCCACGAACGATTGCACAAACTTAAACAAAATTATATCACAGGTATCTAATATCCTTCTTTAAACTGGCCTTCCATTTTATTTTTCCAATAATTCTCGATCCACACAAATCCATTCGTGAATTTGTATCAAGTTTTACAAATCGCGACCTCGAAATCTGAAAAGGGAGTATCGTGAAAGAAGAAGTTGAATCAAAGTGGAGCACAAAGGTGATTCGTTTACCATGGCCATATCGGTCCGCCGTCATTCAACATTGAAAACCTGCCGGAAGGCTGACCGGATGAAGCGTGACGCTTCTTCTTCCAGCTTCAGAATATCGTTCAACGAAGCAAAAACACGAAGGGTTTTCGTTGTCACGTTTATAACGCGGCTTCGAAGGCAAGAAGCTATTTCAGACAAAATTAACGTACTGCAAACGATCCTATTTATCGTTTACGTTTCATAGTTGTAATTTTATTGAACAGCGATCGAAATAGGTCATCGAGTTATTTTTTCTCTTTCTCAATCAATTTATTTAATTGCACTATGTGATTTTGTAAGGAAAGAATGAAGAGATTAGAAGAATGTATATTTATGAAATAGAGACGTATCTTTTAAAAAAAATTTTTTCATTTTTCCATTCTTATATACCTTGGTAAAATAAATATTATTCTGTTACAAATCATAAATTTATACATAAATATTTCATCGTTCTATATTTTCATCGGATAAATAATTCCATTCTATATTAATATTTTTATATTTATTTCCAATCTTAACTTTACCATTTCACGTCTTATAAAACTTTGACATTTCAGTTTTAAAGTATTGGATTCGATTAAAATTTTACATTAAAGACTAAAAATACCTCGTTTCGTTCTTTGCGAGAGAAATTTTAAAACTTTTCGAAAACTACTACCCTTTTAACTCTCCTCAAAAGACAATTCATTTAGAGACAATCATTTAATCACTTTAATCGATTAATTTGGATCGATTAATGATCAGAAAATAATCGAAAAAATATAAACAGACGTAAACATAGATGAATAGAAAAGAAGAAATATGATGAACCCGCGTTATTATATGTTCTCATTCGCATTTTAATCGGTAATTCTCACAGCTATCGTTTCAACGCTCGAATATATACATAATTTCGCATTTGTTCGAAAAGGTGGGTTTGGAAGGAGGATAATCGACGAGGGTAATTAAAACGAGCGTTTAATGCATTGGATTACTGAATTTCGTGTCCTCGCGTGCATATTTTCCAAAGTTTTTGCGGCACGGAATTCGAACAGATTTCGCTTCGAATATCAATGGAAAAATTCCGTGGAAATTTCGTGCTATCGGGAGTAATTCACTTTTGGATCGTTGCGGAAAATAATGAAGAGCGCTGGCTTGGTTACATTGGCGCATTCTTTTTGGCCAATTTTCGTCACGGCAATCGAGTTTTCGTTAATCCATTAAATTGAAAAATGAATTCGAATCCGCGTATCATGAAGATTTTGGTATGTAAGTTATGTTGCTTTCCATTTTTGTATTTTTACATTTCTTTTTTTTTTTTTTTTTCGTATCAATTTATCAAAAATACAAAATAATTTTAGATCAAATTTTAAATTTGAAATGGAAATAAAAGAGGAAGAGAGTTCTGTATTAAATTGATTAAAATTCGATGTTAATTCTCCGTTTCAAAATTATTTTTTAATTTTTCTTTTTTAGGAACGAGATAGAAAAATTAACTGTTCCCTATTTTAAAGTCAAATTATTAATTAATGTTTTCATTCAAATGTATTAGGGAATATTTGTACTCAATATTTAACTTGGAAATCTTATGGGAGAAGAATATTTCTTATTAAGAAATTTTATATATTCTTTAAATATCATTAGAATATTTGAATGGACTCTCTACTCTTGTTTCTATTATGATGTATTTAATTATAAATCTCTCGTTTGCATTGTTTGCTTGTTCACATTTATCAATGTTCATTTCTAGTTTTTTATTCTGCGATAAAAGAGAAATCTCGTTTCATGAAACTCAAATTGAAAGTTAAGAGGTACACAATGATCGTTGAAATCGTATTAAAAGTTCACACAACGCGTCACTTAAAATGATCGATATAGTTTTCAATATTACTCTAAATGGTAGAACAGAAAAAAGGATATTTATTGATCGAGTATAATGTTTCTATTGTAATACTATCTAAGTTTTTAAAGGATAAATTTTATGTTTGGATATTAAATATTCCATGCAATTCTGTATTAATTATACAGTTTTATTATTTTAATTTAAAACACTTCAACTATTTGTTGAAAATAATCTTTATTATATTTAAAATAACACAAACTAAATATGGAAAAATTTTTAGACTGATCCAATAAACTATCGATTCCTTTATTTTTCTGAAGATATTTAAATTTAATTTTATAAAGATTTTATATGCTCTTTAATTTTTAAATAAAATTAAAAAAATGTATGTATGCTCTTAGGAATCTAAAATTAGTTTCAATCATTTCCCCTAACAAAGAAAAATTTTTCAAAGAAAACGATAAAAATTCCACCTACTTAAAAATATTATTCTCACCTATTCTATAAATTAAAATTCTAAATGGAAAATTTCAAGAAAAGAACAAAGATATATGTTAACTAAATTCTATAATTTTTGTAACCTCAACTCTCATTTATATTTCAAAATTCCAGGTACAAGATTCGAACCAAAGGAGAGCAGAATTATGCGAAAAATAAACTAGTCCAACATATCAATAATATCAATAACTAAACCTTTATAATCTTTTCTTCCATCTTAATTCACAAACCAATTCAATTCCTCACTTATAAATATTTAAGAAAATATATATCAACAAAATCCATCGCTGCTTCCAAGAGAGAGCAAATTCTCCTTCTAAATGTAACCTCATTACCTACTCACGTAGTCCAGAGAACTCGAGATCAAGAAAGGAACATTCTTACGTGCTCGTACTCTCAAAGGCTCGAAGAAACTGGAGGGGGCCAACCCCTTATCATTATATTTCTATTGAAGTTGAAAGAGCACGGTTTCGCGTTCCGCGTAGATTCAGCAGTAAGAGTTGAAAAATTCAAAGCGCAAGTCGGTCGAAGAGGTATGCAAATGAGCACCCGGGGCACGAGCGGGACCACGAGCGTGGCTACGACTATTTCCACTGTTTTTCTATCCCTTCTGGTAAACACCGAGTTCGAAGCGGATGCTTTCGTTCCTCCTCCGCCAATTTGTTCCCGCGTCTTCTCCTCTCTTCCTTTCCCCCTAACAATGTCTCCTTGCTTCCCTTCAATTTTCCCCCTCCCCTTTCATTTCCAACCATATCCGTGTATACACCTCTTCCATCCCTCCCTCCACTTCATTTTATTTCATTTTAACAACGATAAAATTGCGGGACAAAGACAGAGGAGAGGAGAGGAGTGTGGAGATAAACGAGTTTCGACCAGTTTCCACGAGCTTTTTGCGCTTCGACTGCTTTTAATTCACAAAAGTAAACAGTGAAAAGAGTTCATACGATTTCGCTCGTTAATTCCTGCTCCCTCTCCCCCTCTTTCTGCTCTTTCTCCTCTTCACGCTCGCCAACTTTCCACTTTCTTCTATTCCTCTCTCTCCTCGAATCGCCCAGACCTTTTTCTCGTAGAATATCCTCAGGTAGCTCGTTTCCAGCCGTAAATGGCCAACGAGGGAGAAAGGGAGAGAGAGAACAAATCAGAGGCGAAACAAAACTCAGGGTGAAACCGTTCCCTTCATTATATCGACCTCTCTCTCTCTCTCTCTCTCCTCTCTCTCTCTCTCTCATTCCCTTCCTTTTCGCTCTTTAAGTTTATCTTTGGTTCCATCTTCTGTTCTCGTCATTCAAACACCGAGCATGAATCTGCTTCTTCTCTCTTTTCTCGTTGAAGAAGCATCGAGTCCTCGTTTCTTTTCTGCTCCACTTCTGCGTCTCTCTTTCTCTCTTTCTCGTTCGAGGAGACCGTTCTTCCTTCCTTACCTTTAACCGTTTTCCACCGCGTACGTGACCCACATACATTACCCCGGTTACGTTTCGAACACGTCGATATCCTCTTGTTTCGGCCACCGATAATTTCCCTCCCTTCTTCCCCGAGGGGAAAAATGCACTCGGCTAATCCGACGATCCTCCAATGTTACGTATTGTACGTGCCATCCGGTTTCCAGTTTTTGAGAATCTTTATCTGGCCACGGGGTTGAAAATTATACGTCGATCTGCGTCGATTTCGGATATTGGAATCTTGTTTTCGACATAGTTACGGAGGGATGATGTTCCAAGATTTTAATATTACTTTTAGAATCTAGATATCTCTTTCTGACATCGTGATAAGTTTAAAAATAAGTTTGGAAATTGCGCTACGATGTTGTATATTTATTTCGTTCTCGTGTAAGACGATAAGTAGATGATTTTAGTTAAAAGTTTTGGCGAAAAGAGGCAATTTTTAAAATACCTGTTATTGCTATTTGTTGTGTGCTAGAAACTGTTTTCACGAAATCATTGCATATCGATTGTAAATAGAATTTGTTGTACGTTCTGTATACAGGTATTAAAGTAAATTGTATAATAAAAAAAGTTTATATGTATATTGTATACAGTCTCTCTAAAAATCAATTCTAACTATACAAATGCAAAAGTCCTTTATTTCTAAAACTATTTCTCAATTAGAAAATCGTGTATCATACTTTACAACAATTATTAAAAAATAACGAAGAAAATTTTATTGGAGAAAAAAAATATTAGAATTTCTTTCATTCTCCAATCTATCGAATTTGGGCAAAATTAGAAATATAATAAGTTCATTCAGCAAATCGATAAAATCTCGATTTCCATCCCAAAATTCTGCTCGCCATTTTAATCTATTTTTCTGCGACCGATGCGTTTGAAATTCGTTTGGAATCGCGTTTTAATCCCCCGCATTGTGCCAGAGAAATTTGCGCGCATATTGTCCGGTTTGTTCGTTGACACGATTGAAAAAAATAATAAGTTCATGCATGCGAGGACCATTGTCTTTAAAAACACTTCATTCGGAAAAATTAAATTTTCGTAAAATGGATTAAACACTAGCGAGGCATAAATAAACGAATAGATGAAAATACGCGGCCTTTATTACGTGTTTTCGTGTAATTCTCCTTTTACAATTGGAAATTTTGACGCGCGGATCGTAGCTGAAAATTGGCATTATTAAATCTGTCCTTCCGCCTCGCGTATCGTTTATTTCTCCTTTCTTTTATTACCGGTTCACACATATATTTCCTTAAAAATATCGATCCCGATTTTAATATTAATAATAATAATGTAACGTCGTTGCACCGATTAAATCGCTTTTACATTTTGAGATCGTTTTATGATCGCTGGAAATAATATTCAATAATTTCAATAGGTAATTACCAGGATGAATCTGCAAAATTACCGAAATTACTTGCCGAAAACGTGACAAGTTATATTGTGTATTTTGTGTATTAATATTATTTTCGGTTGTTTCGTAATGTTTTCATTCGTTGTTAAAACGAAATATTAAGCGAAATTAAACGACAAGTTTTAGAATTATTGATGTGATTAATATATTACTAATGATTATAGGTTCTTTTTTATTTTGAGTCTCAATGTGTTAACGCATTAATGCAAAAGGAAAAAATAATTCGAATTGAATTCCAGACTACAATTGCAATACAAAACATATTCCCATGCAAAATTATTTTCCTATTCGAGTATAATATAAAAATCACCGATAAAAAATAACAGAATTATTTCGAATATAATCCTTGGCCAAATAAAATTGATATTGATATTCAAATTATAGCATTTATATTAAATGAAATAAAATTAATTTGATAGCGTTGAAATAATAAAACAATCCAAAAAAAAGATCCATCTTTTTTATCATTAAAAATTAAATTGAATCAAATTAAATCGCAATTATAAAATAACCACGAATCATTAACGTTTGAGAAATAACCAATATTCGAATATTTTATTTGAACAAGTGGATCGTCCAAAGATAAATCAAAAATCCATCGTGTATCAATTTAATTCCCGTGAATTCTTCGAACGCCAACGTTTCCCTCTTCTTAAAAACACAAGGGTGACCGCCTTTAAAAGAATCGCAAAAATTTCCTGGAGGCGAAAACACAATCAGCTACAAACGACGGCTGTTATGAAACAAAGATAACCCAGGGAAAAGGAAATTAAATTCTGTATCTACCGTCAAGCGCGAGCCAGTGCTCGCTAACACAATATTCGTTCTTGATTCTTTCCTTGTCATGCCAAGGGGGAGAAGGGATATTGCGCCTTTAAAGATTCATATTACTTCACGAAAAAAGAAAAAGGGAAAAAAAGAAGAGGATAACGGATGATGCCTTTGATCCGTGTCCGGTGAAACGCGAATTATTTGAAAAATTCGCGTGCCTTTCGAAGAGGCAGGAGGAAACGTTCGTTGTGTCAATAATTTAATTATTTAACATGGCGAAGTTGGAGAAGAGATTAAGAAGGTTGGCTTGTTGAATCGATGAAAAGAAGAGAAAAAGAGGGGGAAAAGGGGCTTGTTTAATTCATAAACTTTGCCAACTCTGTAATCTCGGATCTTTTTTTCTCTCCTCGTAATCTTTTCCTCGAGGTTGAAGTTTCTGATAAGTGTGACTTTATCGGTGTTTGGATTTAAAAGATCGATAGAAACTGTTCCTGTGGATTTGGAATTTCACGGAATTGCGTGGCTGCGAAATTCCTTCAATTTCATAGATTCGAAAAGATTAATTGATATTAAATTAAATTTAGGAAACTAGAAATTTTAAACGATTCTAATTCTTTTTCTTATTTTTTATCCTGCCATCTACTTTCATCAGAGAAGTTTCATTTTATCAAAATTTCTCTACTTCTCGACGAATGTTAAACATTCCAATACTTATCGTATGATAAATATGAGAGAAATTTATACAAAGTTCTGAAACAAACGAAATAACAGGATAACGGGTGAACGGTTCACGCGAAAATTCTCTTATACGATCACATCATCTCCCAACTACGAACAAGAAAAGTTCTATTGTGCTATTTATCTATCGCGCAACCGTTTCAAATATTCTCAATAAGATCGATAGAAGTTGAAAAAGCAAATTTATCCTCCAATAATCTCGTGACCGATGAGTTGAGAAAGCTAATAATTTATCCCGCGATATTCTCGAGATCGATAAGTTCTCGAGAAATCGATTTATCTCGCATCGTGGAACCGTTCCTGCGATTGACGCGAGGAATAAACACATTTGGCCGGCTTGAATAAATCTTCCCGGAGGAGAATGAAAATATAGGGAGTAATTTTCACGCGTCCCGCTCATTGTAAATTTATTTTCCGTCAAGATGGGGATTGACTAGCGCCGAAAAACCGGAAGGAATATAAAGATGACGTTCGTCGTTTCCAGAACTCACGCAAATCATGGCGATTTCCATCCGGTGTTTCGGTGTTCTCTGAAAAACAAGAGTTCGTTCCCTTTGGTGTACTAAGGAGAATTAACTTCCCTGGGAATTACGTCCACTTTTCCACGGTTAATCGTAACAGTTCTGTTTCGAAAATGTTATACCATTGTTCAGAAGTTGTATGCATACGTAAGTGACTGATTTCATAAATGTGCAAATTTGTTTAGAATACGGTTCATTTAAAATTGGAAATTAGTTGAATTCAACTTGAATATTACTTTATTATTTTATTGTACTACAACGAATTACGTTAGGGGGATAGAATTCGAGTTATATTAGAAGGAATAAACGAGCATTAATAAAAATTTAACATTTAAAGTAAATGTTATTGAAATTAATTAGTACTTTAATTATAAATTTTATAACTTTAACTTTTTTTAAATAATTTGATCAATATTATTTTTAAGCTTCAATAAAATAGTATTAAGAATTACAATACAATCTATCTTAAATTTTTATAAGAAATTTATAATAAAATAATGACATACAATGAGGTATTCGTAATTTCATTTTAATTTTACTTAGGTTAAAATTTATTAAAACTTTTCCTAGTGAGCGTGAAATAGAGAATAATTATGCAGAAGGAAAGATGAAAAGTTTGAATAGACTGCAAAAAGGAATAGGACACAAAAAAATAAATTTCAACGAAACGTATGTTGTATGCAACTAATTAAGCTTTCTTCTTATATACAGTTTCTCACAATTTCATCTGATCTTATTATAAAAACTTTAACCTTTTATCAATTTCAATTAAACTTATTGTTATTAGAAGAATTATATTTCTTATTGTTTGATATTTCAAAGATAAATTTGTAATTTTATTCAATTAAATTATCTGTACAAATTTTATATAATCAATATCTTGTGATTCATTGAACCACAAATATTTTTTCCCATTCTTTTTTAAACAATTATAGGTTTTTTATAATCTATTATTAATTTAAAATTTTTTCTAACAAATTATATTTAAGACAATATTATTAATTTTATAAATTTTTTTCAAGGAGAATGTTGAGAATGAATTAAAATGTTGAATTAAAATTAAATAAAATTAAAGCAATGCATCCCAATGTGTCCTCTTTTCTAAACCCGCATACCTTTTTTTATAATAGTTAAATAACAGTGACCTCTTTTCTTTCTAACAATTCTCCAAAAAAGTATTTTTAATAAGACAAAGTAAATAAATTTTATTCGTAAAAATTTAATTTTTTCTAAATATCTTCGTAAATAACAGCAACTATTTCAAATTATAACTCGAAATCATTAAAATTATGTTCAAATTTCATAAATAATTTTATTTCATTCTCCAAATATTCAAATATCAAATCTACATTAATCTATTAAGGGGAAAAAATGGAACGATTCTTTGTTAAATAAAAATTATCCTTCTACCTTTGCCATTAAGAAAATTTCTTTTATTCTTATATCTTCGAATTTTAAAAGATCACAAAATAAATAACACTTCTGCGTTTAATAAAAACTCCTTCGTTCTTCATCGTACGTTCGCCGTATCATTAAAATTATCTCGATATGACAGTTTTAATCATTGCAAATTAAAAGAGTAGAGTGCAACAGCCACGTTTTCAGTGGAACAGCTAAATAATTATCTCCATCTCGACTAATGTCCGCTTTAATTAAGGCAGCCGAAAAGACAGTTGCGGTGAAGACGAGGAGGAAAATTTGTGACCAGGACATCGAATACACTCTCGAGAAAAACGCTTCCAACATTTTCACCGTTGACCGACATATCCACCTATTCTCACCTCCGCCCGGAAATTGGTGAAAAATTTACCCGCGACTAACGTAATTATCTCCGAGTAGCTGACGTATAAATATCTTTTTCGCGTTTGAACAAAAAGCTTGATGAAAATTAGCATGTTAATATTAGCAAACAAATTAATATTTTATCGTGTTGATTGAGAAATTTTACAACGATTACATCGAATGAAAAGTTTAATACGACTTGATATGACAATTATGTTTAGTTTTTTTTAGTTAAATCATTAATAATATTAAATTCGCACAAATCAATTAAATCGTATATCGAGGATTTAAATTTAGAGTTTAAATTCAAAGCAGTTAATTAATTTTTCTATAACAGGCAGCTTATGAGAGAATTTTAAATATTAAACAGAAAGGGGAAAAAAAAGAAAAGACAAATTGACGTTCAGAATTATCTGTCAAGAAATTCATAAAATATTTAATCACCTTAATATATATATAATTGTTTTAGTTAATAACAGACTTTATATTGTACTTATACTATAAGCCACACATTCTTTTGTTCTTTTCTCACAATTGGTCTTTTAATTGTTGTATACATATTATACATTGAATATGTTGTAAACGCTTGTTTGCTAATATTTTTTGTAACTACAAGTACATAAATACCTTCAGTCAAATACACGCATGATGCACTTCATTGACTTTCAGTTATTCTTTTTACTTTTTTCTCGTTTCGTAAAATGAATTATACAACTTATTATTTCATGCTCGGGAATCCTTTGAAAGTCATTTCTATATTTTTATCACAGTACGTAAAATATTTTTTTAAATTTTCTACACCAGACATTTATAATCTGAATAAATTTTTTTTAAATTCGTTATAGCTTTATTACGTAAATGCTGAAAATGTTACGACTAATTTTTGTATATTATTGCACAAAAAGATTATTTTAAAAATTTCTATATTCGTTAATGCGTATCATTTATTAAAAATCATGTAATACTATTCGATATAACTGATTATAAAAATATTGTATCTAATAAATTTCAATACTTCGTAATAAAACTTCGTAAACTCTTCAAAATATTACTTTAATTTTTATATTTGAATACCAACGAAACCTATCGTATTTCAGAGTTATTGAATTCTAAATAAAATAAAATAATTATCATATAACATAAAAAACATTATTTTAAAAATATTTGAAGCTTCATCGTTACAAAGAACAAAATAAATTTAAAAAATCAGATCATGATATATAAAACAAAATTGAAATTTAATCTTTTTTTATTTGTGAAACTAAATGTATCATTTATTGACATATGTGAAAATATCTGATTCTATACTTTGCAATAATAACAATAATCTATGCAAGAAACATTTTAGCATGTTTCCATAAAATCTGAAAATGAATACACTACGTTCCTAATAAATATTTATACATAATAATAATTTACTTACTTTAAATCTAGTAATTAGTTATATATGCAATTACCAGATTATTATATCATTTACGCTTGATGCTTTGATAGCGCCTTAAATGTTATTTCCATTAAAACCGCAGTTAAATCATTAGGTTCGTTATCAGATATTAATATGGATGGTGAAATTTAGTAATTTACCATAAACGTTGAGCGTTTAATAATAAAGGAATACGTATGACTCGGCGCTTTCGAACGTGGCGCTTTTAATAATGCGGCAACCCTCGATTAAAAATTAAATTGAAAGGGCCTATTAGATCACTATCTGATTTAACTACATGTTGTTTATTACTAATTACCGTTTCGAAAGTATAAAGGAGAACGAGCAACGGCACTCATGAATGCGTAAACGAGTTAAGTTACAGCTTTAATTAATTCGTGTGCGGGCTCTAGCAAAATAATACAACGTCAGAGAAGAACGTTGCGTAACAACGATAAACGAAAAGTAAGTTTTTAACGATAACAACGAGAGAATTCTTGAAAAATATGGGATTAGGATAATTTTTAAACATAGATTTGCAAGAAATTAAATTTTAATCGTTAATGTCATTTGTAAAATTAACATTATTGAAAAAATATAACGATTAAACATAAAATTTTATATCCTCGATGGCTTCTGGTTTTATGTTATATATAATATTTTATTTTCCTTCAGAGATCGAAATCGTTTCTATTGATTACAGTAACTTCTTAAACGCTTCAATTTTCTTCGTTTGAAGAAGTTCACAAATCGTTTATGATACGTAAAATACTTCCTTCAATATAAAATCGAAGATCCTCATTCCTATGAAACATGTACCCTGATCGTTACCAAAAGACTCGAAATTTTACCCCATTTTTCCTTTTTTATTCTTTCTCCCGTCTTTTCACCCTTTCAGGGAGAAGTCAATGCCGGAATGTAACGCCGCGGAAATTGAAAAGTTCGAACGAGTTCGATCTAGTCATGTCATCGAAAAACCATCGAGATCGGGAAAAGCTTTTTCCATCGTTATCTTTCGTGTCTATGACCGTCACTACATTTCAAGCCTCGCGAAAGGAATCAAAATTTCCAAAGACGAATGCAAATAGCTTGAAATTTTATTTTATTTTAAACTTTTACGTAAAATTCTTATTAATGGAAAAGAGATTTTAAAGAGTTTTATATCAATTCTTGCAAATATCAATGTTCCAGATTATTATTCGCGATGTAATAAGTAAATTAAGTTTAATTAAATTGTCCAATAATTGAAACAAATTTTGAATCGTGCCACTTTTCGAAATAATTAAAATCGCAGATAAGTAGCACATCATTATGTGCAATTGCTATATCACGAAATAAAAATTCAAAATGCAGGTAAAACAATTAATACAGTTCGATTGTGATTTTAATTATCTTTCGTACGTAAATAATTATACACAATTAATTAACAATCAAAATTACGAATATTAAATGTGAATATCCTACGTAGATATAAAATCGCGAAATTGAATAAATTTAAGTCTCTGTATGCCGAAAAGAAGTTATTGAAATCACAAAGAATGACAGATAAAACTCCTACGTTTTATGGAGAAACAATTTAAAGAACACGAAACATTTTGATTCGTCGAAACTCATTCGGAAGATAGAGAAAAATCGTGGCATTGAAATTGCTTTTCGATCCCTCCCGATATTTCAATCCGTTGTGAAGATATAAAGACTCGAAGTGTCCATAGTGATTCTTAAGCAATGCAGGGTTTATGAATGGATTCGTGACCTACATTTTTACCTGAAGCGCGTACAACTTCCAGGAATCGCGTCTGTCACTCGTCTGGAGTTTGGGGTAGGCTAGTGAGAGAGAGAGAGAGATCCGAACGAGAGATCCGAGTAAACGACAAGGAGGGAGATAGTAAACGACTGAAAATTACCCTTTCCTTTAAACGACGATATCTCGGCAACCGGAAGTGGTATGGAGAAAAATCGAAGAGCGTTTCAAAGAGGAAGAATCCTCGTTTCCA
Source organism: Apis cerana (assembly GCF_029169275.1). Lineage (NCBI taxonomy): Eukaryota > Metazoa > Arthropoda > Insecta > Hymenoptera > Apidae > Apis > Apis cerana. The sequence goes on along the minus strand of NC_083862.1, from coordinate 8,915,036 downwards.
GCTATTGTTCATTCGTTGACCGAAAGTCATTATCTTCGGAGTTATAACGATTTAAGTTTTTTCTAATCGTAATAGAATTTAAAACACGACTAAAAATTATCTTTTCTTTAAACGATGATATCTCGACGACTGGAAATCGTATTGGGTTAAACAAAAAAGCATTTTGAAGAGTTCCAAACTTTTAATGATCTTTCGTTCGTCGACCGGAAGTTGTTCTTTTCGGAATTACAGCGGTTCAAAGTTTCCCTAATTTTTTAATACCCTACACGACAAATGCGTTTATTTGAGCATAAAATTTCTTCCCTATTATTATCGCAAAAGTTAAACAATTTTTCTTGTTTGGAAACTTATCGACTTATCAAAAAACATCGAAAGCCAACCATTTTCAAAGAAGAAACCTAAAATGTGTAAATCGTTTTTTCTCGTGGGCAACGCGTGACACGTGTTCCACGTACTACGAACGATTTAATAGGAGACGCAATTGCCGTCACGCTTACTTCTTATCGAGTTCGTTTAATCGAAGGTTGACCCGTTTTTCAATCCCAGCTCGGCCACACACCGCTACTTTTTCATCAAATATAAATTCCACTCGAGATTTCATTTCGACCGTGGCTGCTTTTCTCTAACCCCCGCGAAACGGTAATTTCTTTCGCGATGCCCCTGAGACTTTCGTTCGCAGGGATGTAGGTTGAAACCGTATACGCGTTGAAACGTGCCGCGGTTCTGTAAATTGCGAAATTTTTCGTTTCAGTTCACTATAATGTGTAATAATTAACGAGGGAGTGAAACTTGTTCCCGTGGAATAACACGTGGTATAATTGAATCGTTTTCAGAAGGAGAAGTAAACAGAAGAATCTCTCCGTTTTTTAAAAAAATTACAAAAAATTAGACTTGGTCCAGTTTCGTGTAACGTGTAATAAAATTGAGATAAAATTGTTATTATGTAACTTTGAATATTTATGATGTTCGTGGGTATTTTGTAGAATATAAAGTAATTTTATTTAGATTAGACAATTGGAAAATCGAATGTTAAATTATTGAATTATGTTACACGCTTGTTCCCTGCATTCTGAATCATTTAATTCGATTTTTCATAAGTGCAGTTACAGTGATTCGAACTTCGAATAAAACGCCATATTTGTAGAACCATAGTATGTTATTTGTGGCAAAATTATCGGAAAATCGTGGATGAATTTTCTTCCAAAATAATATTATTATCGATTGACATTTTTAATTGAATCTTCAAACTCGATAAGTCCGTTTAATAAGCCACAATATGCTTGTCCGAAATCGTGCTGTCGATTCGAAGCCGATCATGGAAATCGGACGTTATCCAAGCGTGAAAATAAAATCGAATGAAACGAGGGACGTAAGCCTGATTGTCCTTGGAAAAACATCGAATTGGCGCTCGTCCTAATTGATAACTCCCAAACGAACCGTTATATCTTGAAAGTTAAACGAGGTTACGCTCCAGTTACAACTTCTCCGAGCTAACGGATGCGAGAGAGCCGGTATTCTCGCTATAATGCACTTTTCGACGTGAATGCATACTGGGAACTACGAGCCGGCACGACAACACGCGGTTCTAAGCGCTTCGACATCGTGATGCTATACATAACGCATGATTTCATTCAGAATTTCATCCTCACATCCCTCGGATCGAATTATTCTCCCATTGTCTTGGCGCGGTAATGTTGCACGACAGGAGATTAGGTTTCAATGATTCGTTTCTCTTCCTTTGTTGCGTCGATCCCCCCTCTTCGAGAACATTCCGCTTTTATAGGTTATTATACAGGCTGTTATAACGAAGTTTCGAGCAGGAAAATGAAAGTTTCTTTTGTTATTGCGTTTATAAAATTTTTGTACTTTTTATATATTCTTTTTTCTTTTCGAATAATCAAACAGAAGAGATGGAACAAATGTTGTGCGTTCTAGTAGGTAGAAAGTTATCCGAAGTAACGTCCAATTATATTTCGAATAATTTCAAATATGTTGAGATTTATACACGCATAAATTTAACAAACGACACCTCAATTTTCGTTTTATCAATCTATCCTCGATCCAGCCATTTCCACGAGAACGAGGCCACAAAACGCGTGAAATTCTCAAGAATTACGAGAGCTCCGTGTCCATGCACGCGAAACAGCCGAATGAAAAGCGGGAATCCGACTACACAAGCGAATAAATTCCGTCTCGTCGGACGAGGGGACAATAAACAAGGATCGAACAAGCTCTCTGTTTCCACAGTGGCGAACAAAATCACGGGATTATGATTTTCAATTTTTTTCTTGAACGATCAAATAATTTTATCTCTAAACGATTAATCAAATAATAATCGAGTTTGAAGATACGTATACAAGATACGAATGACATACGCAAGTATGCGAAACAATGTACCGCTTTACCGTAGGGCTCTATCATTCTAGCGCAAAAGAAAACAAAAGAAGAGAAAGAAGAGAGAAGTAAGCTAAACAATGAACGCCTGAGGGCGGCACATGACAAAGTGACTAGTTCAAATTAGGGAAAAACAAATTCCAAATATAGAGTACAACTCGTTCCTCTATCCCCAGTTAAACTATGCTCTCACATTTTTTGGAGAAACATATCTTTGTATATGCTCTATTGTAAAGTTCTATTAGTACAAAAGAAAACAAAAGAAACAGAAAAAAGAACAATAATGAAGCCGCCTGAGGGCAGCACCAACTGATAAGATGCTTAAACTTATCCAAATGTAGAATGCAAATCTATGTTGCTTCAAATTGAATTATATTCTCACATTTTTAAGACACATTTCTATTTTAGTTGTAAAAGAAAACAAAAAAAAAAAAAGAGAAAGAGGAAAGAGAGTAACTTAACACCCCCAGAACACCAAATAAGATTAGTTACTTCAAATTAGAAAAGAACAATTAGCATAGTAGAACCCCTTTTCACAGACATTTCGTAAGATACCGCACGAAACCTTAGAAAAGCCCGCTTTTCACTGACTTCTGCACACGTCGAACACCCCGTAATATTCAATTACAATCGATGATTTCCCATTCAGGGCCATCTCGCGCCCCATCGAGAGTAAACGAGCCGACATTCACACCGCACGATAACTCGATTTCCGCGACGCGGCAGCGAGTAATTGGAAATCCATTCTCAAATGTGGCTCAACTCGGAGGTCATCGTCACCGACGGCGCGTCGAAAAATTTATCATTTTCGAGGGGACACGAAGGGAGAAGCGAGGGTGGCTTGGTTGGTTGGTGAAAAAAACGAACCACTCTCGGCGAGAGTGAAGTGGCTCGCGCGTGGATGTTTGTACACGGATGCAAGAGTTTCCATGATTCTCGACTGGTGCCGCGACTTCTGGATCGACAGCTGTCAATTGGGGGAAGCGGTCGCTCGTTGCGTGAAACACACGTGGTTGATTTTGAAAGAGGGAAAATGTGGGGAGTGATTTGCGAGAAAGTTAGTGACGTTGATGAGTAGTTTTTTTTTTTTGAACGATGAAGTGAGAATGATAATTTTGAAATAATGATGATCATCGTTGAGGAATGTGGTAATGGATATTGTTTTCGGATGAGAGATTGAGAATTTTGGTTAATTTTTTCATGTTTGATTTGAAAAGTAATATTAGTTTCGAATTGATGTTTATAAAACTCTTTCTCTAATGATATTTAAACTGATCTTTAAAATAATTAAGTTTAAAATATTGCTGTATTTAATTAATATACGTAATTCATTTGTATTTATTCCGCACAATAGGAATAATCGATAAAGTTCAAATACATAGTTAAAGTTTCGACAAGTTCAAAATTTATATTCATGCTATATTTTTTTTCATTGCACATCGAATGAAAGGAAATAATTTACAAAATATGTGAACGAAATTGAACGTTTCACGAATGCAAAATACCATTCCATCGCTGAATTTTCATCATGACGATATAAAAAAAATATTAAAGCTATTATATGAAATGAGAGCATGATCTCTTCGCGTTGTATCCCAGAAATTCATGTTTAATATAGTGTAGTAGATAGTGTTTATAAATAAGATCATATAGAATTGGTTTCATAATAGACGAGATTGGAAATGCATTCAGGAAACATTCGATATCAATATCGTATTCACAGTGATAAAATTCGTCAATTGATAAAAAGACTATTGCACCTTTGATAAAAACTCCAACGGAGTAAATTGTTTCTCGTTTTTTCCATGAAGTCATAGAGGACGATGTTGACCAATAGTAATTCTGATCATCAACAAATTTTTATATGTATTTTTGTGTGTCTTAAAAAAAAAAAACTTTTCGAAAAAAATCAGGAAATAGAAATTACAAAAAAATATGTGTAAACTTGGTAATATTGCCATTTGGAAAATTCAAAATCGAATATAGGGAAATTTTAGTATACGCGTGACACCATTTTTGGCCAATAAAAAAAAGATTTGTACGTGTACTACATACAATATATTGTAACTTCGTGTTATTCCATGTTAAAATTTTTACAATATTTTATTTTTTAAAGATAGACACACAAAATATATTTGATCTTTATCAACAAAATAATAAAAGAATTAAATAATTGTAATAACACAATAATTATTCGATGGATATATTCATCATATCTTTAAAAATTATGAAACAACAATAATAACGGATACAATAATCATTTTACCGATATATTCAACAATATTTTATGTTTCATTATTCTCATTACCACAAATGCAAATTATTTCTTTAATCACTTCTCTAATAATAAATAATTGTATTCTTTTAGAATCTGTAACAACATATCTATTTTTTTATTATTATTCAAAATAACAATCTTTTTTTTTAAAAAACAAAGAATAATAATTAATTTATTATTCCCTGTATCTCCAAAATGTACCATTTATCCCCGATAGACGTGTATTTACATCGTGGCTGGAGAACCGTTTGATTCGTCTGATGGAATTGAACGTTGAATAATGCAAACTGGATGTTTCGACCCTTTCCAATCGACAGCTGACACATCGAATAATAAATAGAGGATCACATCATTTCACGTGCATACGTATACCCCCCCTATGTTGCTTCAAACTTCACCGTTCACTATGTTCAAGTTATTTTATGATAATTTCGTTTATTTACGTATAACGGAGCGTAAAATCCTTTAATCTTATACGATGATAAGTAAACAATAATACGGAAGTAGCGTTTCGTTAATTACACGCATATCGATCGAATTAAAACTGTGCTAATTAATGCACAACTACTAATTAGACACGATGCAATGGATCTGGCTCATTAAATGATATGTGTCATTAAGTTGCACGTACATTAATATTCGGTCGTTATAGTGTCTTTGAATTTTATACTATTACGAAATAATTATTTAAATATTTGTGATGAAGTGTGAATTATTTATTCGAAGTTCGCAATGATAAAATATTTTATTTATATTTGAATCTTCTAATTAAGAATACTAATATGCCATAATTTGATTTAAATTTCTCGTTAATTCTAAGATAATTTTTTCTTTTTTTAATGTTCATACTTCCTTTCTTTTATTTTATCAGAGAGTATAGAAATATGTTTTATTGATTCAAAATTTTTGATGCATCCGTGAAATAAACGACAAATGGTTCATGTATTAATATCGCGAGGAACAAAATATTTGAATTATAATACATTTCATACGAAAAATGACAGATGAACGCGTGTAATTATATTTTATACAACAAATCGAATTTTTCCTTCACTGATTATTTCCTATATATAATTGATCCTATATGTTCGATTAATTTCAACGCATTTTCTTTTTTAAGAAAATAAAATAATATTCTTATATTATAAAAAAAGAGAATATCTCTTTTTGGATGGACAGATGTCGATGTAGGAAGTACACAGTTGTTAATTTAAAATTTCATTGCACAACAAGCGAACAGAAATTCTGAATTCCCATCATTTTTGTCTTCCGTGTTTTCCTCGTTGTTACACGAACAGTTGCCTTGAAATTATTCCACATTTTTCCATATATACATGCATGCATACACGCGTGGCCATGTAACCTTCCATTTTTTTTCAATTTTGCTTTCCAACTTTCGACGTACTCGGGGATCGAATGAAATTCGATACATGACGGTTCAATGGTTTCAAGCGTATGTTTTATATGTATATTAAAAAAAAAAAAAAAAAAAAATGGAAGTAAAAGGGAATTAAATTTTGACGAGTGAAAATCGAATTCGATCGACTTGACTATTACGTTGAATTTTCATTAGTTTAATCCTCAAATTTGGTCTCACTATTTTATGAACGAAACTAGTAATTAAATTTTCATGAAAATTCTCAGCCGTATTTAATAATAAGTATTTTTTTGTGCGCGTGAAAAACTTTTTTAAATACTTTTAATCGAATTGATCTCTTTTTCTATTGACTTTATGATTATTAATTTTTAAAATTTATTATCCAGTTTAAGAATTAATTTCTTCCAACTTTTTCTTGTTAAATAAAATTGAAAGTGATTAAGGAACGTTAAATTTGACTGAGAATCGAAATCTAAAAGCGATTATAAATATTTCGTGATAAAACAAAGACAAGTATTTGAAAAATTTGCTTCTGCTCTGCAATGTCAATCTGTTTAAACGTTAATTGCTTATTAATTGATCGATTTACATATTAATGTCGAAGACATTGAAAAAGAAACATATTTCAAATAAAGTATTTGAATTAACATATTGGCAATACAATCTCGTTTTTTTTTCAAACAGGTTGTGTACAAATAACACACGATAGTCGACTGATCGACAAAACACTCGTGTCGCTATTGAAACGTTATAAAAGAATGTCGATATTGTGCTGTTACCGTTAAGTGGAAATATTTTTGTTAAAATATACAAAAGTAATGTAAATATACCGATGCTAGTCATTTCATGCGTGACGTTTTTAAATAACCTTTAATATGTTAAATGAAACAATCTATTCAACGAGGAGTAAAAAAAAAAAAAAAAAAAAATTGTAAAAATTGAATGAGTGTATCGAAACAATTGATTTTAATATAGCATTGTTTTGATGGTTGTGTGTAATGGGAATAAATTGATTTTTCATATTCGAATTTTTAAATTTTTATTCGAATTAATTAATTATTAGGTAAAAAGATTTTAAAAAATTTTAAATAATTCCAATCTTTTCATTATACTTATTTTCTTGTTAAGCGTTTCCACACTTTCTGCTCGATTATTTCACGTTTAACACAACCATTAATTTTTCTCCACGATTTCGTTTCGTATACGATGCATACGATGATTAATGAAAAGATAAAAAAAGAAGAAAAATTGACATTCCTACGTATCTATTTCTTCTTTCATTTTATTATATCTCGAGAAAAAAAGAAAAAGATGAAACACAAAAATACAATTATAACTATTTTTATTCTCCATTTCTCTCTTTCAAGAAAAATTAACATTTAAGTATTTTTTTTCCTTCGAATTATATCAAATTCTTTCGGTTAATATATCTTACAAAATAATCCTTCTTTTATTTATATAAGAGGATCTTCGATTCCTCTTACGATTAAGTATCCTAATATTTTATTTCTCTCTCTCTCTCACTCTCTCTCCAGAGGAATCAAAGGATGAGCTAAACGAGCAACGTTCCATCGGGCTAATCGACTCAGGATAACGATGTTTCGTTCACGTTGAAAATTAATGACTTTATCTCTCTATCTCTCTGTTGTTACATCATCGTATCGTTTTGACAGACCGACAACCTTTGTGCGTGTCAGCGCTCTCGCAAATCGATAGTTCAGAGGGATAAATAGATGAAAGGGAAAAATAGGCGGAGAAAGTGAAGAATCCTAAGAGTGAAAATAGAGTAAAATTGATGAGAATTGCCGTATTTTTTTGCAAATGTTATATCAAGTACAAAAAATAATTCTTGAGAGAAATTCTTGATAATTCTCATATGTATCTTAAGGAAGAACGAGTTATAATATTATGTCATTTAAAAAATGATTCAAATCGTAACGTATGATTTTTGAATATCTAATTCCAAGAATAGATCGATCTCATTAATGATATAATCGTTTTTATTCATTAAACTTCGTTGATTTCACGTGATTGTTTAGATAGGAAAATTGCATCGATCAGCGAAATCATTCTTCGTCGAATTTCGCGTAATTTCATAGAAAATGATTAAAATATCATTTTTGTATAAGATTAATTAAGTGAGATGATCACTTTAAGCAAAAATAATAATATTAAAAAATAATTGGATTATAATTTATATCTTCAGCTTGACATTTATTGTCAATATTCATAATTTATTCAATTAAATAAATTACTTTTCGAAGATTTATATTTTATACATTGAAAATACATTAATATTGAAACAATTAGACCGTTTAATTAATCTAACATAATCTCATTTTTAATAAATAATCTCTAACAAATAATCTATTATCTATAAATTACTCAAAGAATTAAATTATTCAAAGAATTTCTTGATATCCCGTGTCTTGAACAAATTCTTTCCTCACTGACACCTACACCCGGCCCCATATATTATTATATCTGAGCTAATAAAAAAATTTTTCTAATTTCTTCCCAACCAGAAGATTTATGACTTTCGATAACGCGGCGTCTCAACGTCGCTTTCACTTTTCGCGACCATTAAAAACGAATCTCATGACCATTTTTTCCCCGACACAAAGTAAAAAAAGAACCTAATAAAAAAAAGAAGGCAAAAAGAAAAGAGGGAAAGAGAAGAAGAAGAAGAAGAAGAAAGGGCAAACGACAAACAAGGGTGGGATGGAGAGGAAAAGAAAAGGGAAGTTTGGACGATGAGGGTGACTCACAAAGAGTCTTCTCCGCCTTTTTCTTGATACGTACCGTGAAATATTAACGTCTCTATTACAAGGAACCAGAGAAAAAGATGAACCGGAGTTGAGAAATTCAATGATCCCTAAAATCCACTAAAATGGATATTTCTTTGAAAAGAAACCAGTAGCTGATCGACATGAAATTTAGACTGGCCAAAGGAGAAAGATATGAACGAGAAGTACAAAGACTTAGCTTTGGAAATTCAAAAGTCTTTGAAAAGGAATGCTTGTATGATATGGTCGGATTAAACGAAACTTACGACGAGAAACAATAGCGATTTCGAAAGCTAATTTAATTTAACTTATTACTATCGATTGAAATTGAAGCTAATCCGATCTTTATGATACTTGGATCGAGATGAAATTTTAAGATGTTATGAGAACAGAATATGCACACAATTATCATAAGCTACAAAACATTCTAATCTAACCTGATCAATTGCTAACTGAAATTAAACCTAAGTTAATCCAATCCATTTATCGACATTCGATCGGGATGAAACTTTACGGAGATAGAATATGTACTTAATTATCATAAACTACTATCATAAACTATCACGACTGAATCTAACTCATTAAACTTAATCTAATTCAACCGTGACATTCGATCGAGATGAAACTTTATTGATGTTATAGAAGGGGAAGTTCATATCTACCTTGTAATCTTCTACTAACTGAAACCAAACCTAACCTCAATTCAAACAACTCGAACAAGATAAAATTTCGTAAGTATTCGTACAGATATAAAACGTGGATTCGATTAACATAATCTAATTACGCTACTAATTAAAACTACTAATTCTATCTATCGTTCAATCCATCTCACAACCCATCTCGATCGAGATGGAAGTTTATCGATGTTATGGACAGAAGAAAAACTTGATACCTATCTTGTAACGAAACCGAAACCAAACCTAACCTCAATTCAAGCGAGATGGAACTTCATAAATGGTATAAATACGTAAAATGCGGACTACTATAATAAAAGCTGAAACTCACTGGTAACTAGAATTAATCCAGCCACCATCTCAATCGAAATGAAACTTTATAAATATCGTGGACATAGAGATATAAACTCCTTCGAAATATAATCTGACCTCGCCTAACTTATCTTACTCGTCTAACTTATCTTGTTTTAAACTTTATGGGGACCGATCACCGGCGCCATTCGAAACTGCACCCGCCAAAACTAATGCTAAGAACGTTTCATTCAGCTTAAAGAGGAATCGTTCTTGTAAGCAAAATTCTCGAACACGACAGCTGTCGTTGCAGGCTGACGGCGTCTTCCGGTCCTAAATTCGGGCGAGCTGGAGGACGCGTTTCGAAAACGCCACTGTTAAGCGACAGACGACATTGTCGCGTGACGTCAGATAAAATGTATTTAATCGGTCGAGGATTACGTGATTCTCTCGCGGATCGACGGATCGATCGTCGATGATTCGCGAGGATGACACGCGGATTTTCAAAGCGATCTCTGTATGTTTTGTCGAAAGAGGATCGAGCAATTCTTTTTTTTTTTTTTTCGTTTCGTTTATAGAGAATTGTACTTTTCAATTCTATCTAAATTAAATGGTTTATTTAAACTTTTGCTTCTGATTTTGGTGAATGATTTTGAAAAAGGAAAGATATCATTGAGCAACGAATTAAAGTAAAATTAAAAATTCTAGTTATAAAATTATTAGTATATCGTGAATATTTAAGCAAATATCTATTTCAGTTTCACTTTTTCCAATTATAAAAATTTAATTTTGCATAAAAATCTGTAGTTTATTTATTATGAGATATTTTAAAGAAAGAAAGATCTCTAATTATGTAATGTAGTCTGATTTGTTTTTTTTTCTTTTAATATTTTATAGAATTAAACGTGGACGAAAATATATCTCATTTTTTTATTCTAATTTGTACGTTAGAATAACAATGCTACATGAACTCTATCTCTATAATTTTTTATATGAAATACAACAGGAAGATTTATTCCACGCAAAAAAAAAAAAAAAAAATAATAATAAGAAAAAAATATACATTTCCATTTTCCAAAAACTGGAATAACTGTAAAATACATGAATATATCGTCGCACAGAAAAATATATAGTCGTCTAAAATTTTTACAATTAAAAAATATATAACAATTCTCAATTATCACAAACAATTCTATAAAAAATAGCAAATGAATAAGTATTAAAGATATAACAATTATTTTAAACAAATCAAAAAAAAAGAAAAAGAAAAAAGAAATCAATCAATAAAAATTATAATCAAAATAAAACGGACAATTTTTGAATTAAAATTCGGTCAGAGCACAATCTTCATTTATCTGCCACACTTTTACAGACACACCCAACTGAAAGTTTCCCGGAAGAAAATTAACCGAATTGTTAGCATTCCCGCTAAAACGCGGGAACACAGACAGTAACATTACAGAACGACTTGGAAAATTTATTCTGCTTGCAATAAATGTAGCTCGTTTTAAATTCACCTCTTAAGCTGAATCCTGATTAATTTGTTGATCAACGTTTCCATTAAACGATACTGGAAGAACAATTAATCATTTTTTAACGGTTAGAAAAAGAAAGGAAGAAAGAAAATGTTTAAAAAAATATCGAAAAATAAAATTTTATCGAGCGTAACAAGAGTGAAAATTCACCTTATCTTTCTCGTCTGCGATTTTCGTGGAAATAAAACGATGATTCTTACACGCTACTCGTTTCCGCGCGATATTCGACGCGCACGTAGAGGGTGGAAAATTACGAAATGCAACGAAATTATCGGGTAGAAGAAGTGAAAATAGAAGAAGGAGAACATAGTTGGCCTTTTTCGACAAATTGCACGTACCAAGAGCTACTTGCATTTCCGTTTTTTTATCAGAATTTTTGTTGCTGTTTAAAACTGTACGCAGAGTTCGAATGTAAATGATTTTGGTTCTTTTAGAAATTTTTTTCTTTCTTTCCTTTTGCGAAATGATAATAAATCTAGTAGATAGGGTGGAAAGAAGTTGTAGTACGGTGAAAAATTGTGTGAGAGAGAGAGAGAGAGAGATGTAGAGGTTGAAGAAGAATAAGATGACGAACGAAGTGAGATGGTGGATCATAATTTCTGAAGTCGATGTTATATGGGGTCGCGTATATTCGATCGTTGACAAGTTAAGGGATATATTCATCAAGGGTGACTTTGTGAAAAAGGATAGATATAAGTACATAATCATTCTTCTAAAAGTATTGTTTATATAATATATTTATGCATGATATAATTTGCATTTATATGACGTTGTATAGATTATACAAATATATGTGATAATAATTTATCGTTACAAACGTTATTTATGAAATTTAATGTTTAAAATATTATGTAATTCTTTTTTTCGTCTGTGAAATTTAATTCATATTCTAAATTTTTATCCTGAGATGGGAATTTTTCGTTCGCTAAATTTTATTCAAAACGTTGTGACATAAATGCAAATAGCCTGATTTACCATGCAAAACTAATTTTTAAAAATTATAATACTTTGATGAACAAATATGAAAGAAAGAAGAAAATGGTAATTGATAAAAGACACCGATAAGATCGAAATTCTTTGTTACTATCTCGCGATATTAATTGGTATGGATCTAAGCGTGCGAAATTTTATGAAATTCTTTTACTCAAAATTGCTTCTGTATGCCATTCATGGGTGAACACGGTGAATAAAACGGAGATCTATAAAATTAAGCCATATTTAAATACAGGAACGAAACACATAGGAGGAAAAAAATTTTTTCCTTTCCCAGAGAATATTCCAGAGAAAAAGGGTGTTCTATTATATTATGAACTCGTGTTTGTACTAGAAATCACTTCGTTGCTATTTGCATTAATACCTCGCCCGCTTTGTGATTTTTAAAAATGCGACGAACGTGCCATAAGTATAGTGCTGCAACTATTTAACGTGTAAATTTGATGAAAATCTCTCAAAGAATATTAAAAAATTCATACGTAAGCGATTAAATGGATTCACGAAATTTTCAAAGAGTTAAGCCTCCTAAAAGAATAATTATACAGTAACAATTCTCTCGTTCCAGCTGAATTTGTTAAAATTGATCGATCATCGATGAAATAATGATACAGGACAATACAATTTCTATCTCTAAAATTTAAAAGAGGGAGGGAAAACACGATAGACATCCGATTGACGGGGAAATAAATCAGCCGAGCGAAGGAAAAAATTTCATTGAAAGAAATACCATCGGTTCACCATCGGTTACAGAGAAACGAAGAAGAGAGACGTTGGTTCGTCTGCGGAATATGGAGCACCCTAAACGAGGCTGTTCGATACGCGGAACACGCAAAGTCCTCTGTCTCTCTTTCTCCCTCGGCCAGAGAGTAAAGAGAAAATGCGTCGATGCAATTCACGAAGTAAGAAGCAACACGGGACGACGGTGAAGGATGCGGAATAACGAAATAAAAGATTTGGCGGATACGTGAGCGCTGGGATCGGAATATGCCACGTTTGGATGGGAACTTGTACGTACAGTTTTCCAGATATTCTTTCATTCTCGTGACGTGTTTGGCATCTGTTCGCTGTTAGTTTTCAGTAGGTCTCCTTTTTTTTCGCGGGATTATCTTCCATGGTGGAAACTTAGCCCGAGGACACGCTCCCCATATTTTTCACGGCCGATTTCATAAATATTTCATGGACGATTATGAATATCGCTTTGTGCCTCGATTCTTTCGTTTTCGGCCTCTATGCTCGCAAGAAAAGGTGTTTTATTGCTTCGTGATGTAGGATTGGGATAAAAGTTTAAACGAATAAAAATAGGCGATGTGATTAAGATGATTAGGGTTAAAGTAATATCGCGAGAACAATGTCAATTTCGTTTTGGAAGAATTTTTTGTGGGAAGAAAAGAAGCGAGGTTTTGATTTAATGATTTTAATATTAATTAATGTTATCTTGTGTTTTGCTTGGAATCTGAGGATTGAAATTTTTAATGAATAAAAGTGGATGTGATATTAGAATTTCTCCGGATTATGTTTTTGTAACAACGACACAGAATAAGGATTCTTTTATGTGCGAACGCGAGGATTCATTGCACGGAAAATACGTGTTCGAGTTCGTTTAATGTGAAAATATTGATACATGTAGATTGGTATCTCATTGAATGGATCAATGGAAACAATGGACCAAATAAATGGCAATCCAAAGTGATTGTCGAGAATACACGAATAATTTAATTTATTTTTAATGGAAAGAGATATAAAATGAGGATATTAATTTGAATAAATCGAGCAGTAGAATGAAAATATATTCTTTTAATAGAAGCAAGAGATTTCTCTTTATCTTGCGAAACTTTAACAAGTATTTTATCCGACTTTGTGTTTGAGCGGCTTAAAACACTTTAACTTAAAACTATCTTAAGAACATACGTAAGTGTGTTCTACTGTATCGAAACGTATTAAATAATCATAAAATGAATCGAGTAGAACATTGTGTAAAATAATTTCTGGAAAATATCATTTTAATAAAATTCAAATCAATTAACGATATTAATATATTTTTCTTGAAAATATAAAAAATAAAGAATAATAGAAAAATTGTTTCAAATATTATTTGTGCTATTATGTATTCTTAATAACTTAACTTCAATAATTGATAATTCTTATTAAATTTGATGTAATGAGTTAAATTTTAACAATTCTGATTACTTCGATTAAATATAATATTTTTAAGGAATTAATATAATGTTTATTAAAGAGCTCGTTTACTTTTGCTATCGGATTTTCTGTAACAGATTTATAATAAAAATATCAATCTACGGAATTCTTTAGCTCACAACAACAACAAAGATTCTTTAAAAAATCGCTGTGCAAACTGAGCTGAGATTTATGTCTCCGTATTAAATCAATATTTTTTATATTTCGGATTGCTCATTTTTTGATTTATTATTTTTCAATACGTACATAAAAGTATGATTTGTATCACTTTCTGTCATCGTCATTTCTTTGTCCCATTTCTGTAAAGCAAACAACGATAAAAAAAATAAAATAAAATAAAATAAAAAAGAAGAAAAAACAAAATCTTCCATCAAGTATCACGAGAAATTCGATCTTTCAAAGAATTAAAATTCCCTGCTTACAACTATTCCACTCGAAATTTTTAGCTCGCTTTTAAACACTTTAATACTGCCCCATATTGGTCTGTGATGTATCAACGACAGAGCAGAAACGTTCGTTTGGTCCATATCTGATCGAGAGGAATAAAAAGAGGATCGGGTTTATATTGGTTGTATCATATTTCTGCCATCTTGATTGAAATTTTAAACAGATTTCCAGCTTAACAATTAACATTATCGTTTAACAATAACTGGGAAACGATGTTATATTCTTTACTCGTCATAGCGTTTAAAAATATCGAATTTTACACATTTCGTTTTAAAGAATAATTTAATACTATGGTTAAAGGCTAAAAATAATTCGATGGGCAGAGTTACGTTTATGAAAATAAATGTGAATGCACATGAAAGAGAGAACGAAACGATCATTTGTAAATTTTATTCCGAAAAATATATATTCAAACGTCGATAAATTTATCTCGTTAATAAAAGATTCGTATAAAGAAATGTCTAAGAGAAATATAAATTATAGAATATTTTTTCATCGTGATAATTATATTTAAAATACGTTCAAAACGAATGTGAAGCACACGTTTCTGCTTTCAATCATATTTCTACATTCATTTTATTAAATCTACACCGGTACGATAAAGGAACGTTATCGCGCATCCAATGAAAAATAATTCAATTAATTCACATCACTGTAACGATTATTCCCCGATAAAACGGAAGCAAAGGAGAAAAGTCTCGTAACACGAATGTTAATTCAACATTCATATCTTTCCCTATCCTTAATATCACGATACCATCACGAGGATCATATTACACGATTTTTCGAGCTCGTTCGAAAAAAGAATTTGAAACACGTAACATATCCGTGACATATCCGAGTTTCAACGATTCGAATCGCGAATACAAGAAATACAGAAATAAATCAAGAAGCTTGCAATTTTATCGTTTTCTTTCAAGAAATGGAATATGATAATATATATAAAGGATACAATTTTTCGTATACAAGCATCGAATAGAGTTTCATCGAGAATTCAAACATACATCTGGTTTCAATGATATTTTCTCGATTTTTCTCGTAAGATAAACGAAACGACTTGATCGATGCTTGAATACAAGGAAGCGGCAACAACATTCCATCCACTCTAAATATCTTCTTACACATCCTATCGTAGAGCATAGCTTTTATGGAAGCAATTAAAATTCCTGCCAGATTCCCTCCTCTCTCTCTCTCTCTCTCTTACACAGTCTCTTTGCTTCCTCCTTTTATTCTATGGAATATTTTATTTATCCGATACATTATAAGACAACGATTCCTATGGCGAATAATAATTAATATTTAGTATTACTTCCTTCTGCATATAATTAATGAAATTTCTAAGTGAACTTTTATTCACGAAAATGAGGATTTTGTTAAAAATTGTCTTTTTTTGTTTAAAACTTTTTTGATAAAATTACAGGGAATCTACAGGTTTGAAAGGAAACTCGATTTTCCTTAGGAAATTTTATGAGCAGAATTATCGATCGAAAAATTTCAAACAATAAAATTATCAAAGAAGAAGTAAATGCACAGATTGAGAAGAGCATTCATTTAAAACGAATATATTTAAAAAGACAAGTGATAATTTTGAAAATTTACTTATAAAATATTCAAATTAATAATAATTTTCAATTTCATTATCATTTGTTCTCCTTTCATCATTAAATATTTAAAATAATCTAAATTATTTTTCGATTCTCGATAATATTTTCAATTTATCTTCATACTTTATTCATTTCCTACCTCCACGACATATATTCATAAAATATTTTCCAATAATTAAAACAAACATTCCTCCCAACAAAAAAACAATATAATCCAACAAAATTCTTTTTCTAAACTGTTTGAATTCAACAATCTTTTTTGTTCTCAATAAATCGCTCTAGTTTGAAAATTTCAATCAATTCTATAAATAGTATTCCATATTCTCCGTATGTAGAACGGTGCATAATGAAGCTTGTAAGCTTATCAGGAGAATACACCGAGTTACCAATAAATAGTGAACATATTCTATTAATCGAACAATGAAAAACATTGTAAAATTATCCGAAATCGAAACATACTGAACGCGCAATATAAATAGCGAATAATAAAATTATTTGAATAATAAAATGAAAAATAATCGAAGGAAAGAGTATACAATGAATTACGACTTATTGAAACGAATCATATTTATATTATATTCACTGAATATACGTAAAGTTAAAGAAAAATTCAACAATGTGTAAACAAATTTCATCAATGTTATTATTGTATCAATAATGCAACGTGTTTTTTAAATATCTTTTTAATTATATAATTTTATAATATAACAATAACAATAATATTTACAATTTTACGAATTAAAAAAGCAGCTTTATTCAATACTTCAAAAAAAAATGGATTCGATCAATCGATCGATTTTTTTGTACAACAAACATTAGTAAATGACAGGCGAGTTCGACACGTAATCAATTTTTCGACTCACTGTACGTATTTTTCGATTTACGCGTATTTTTTTTTTTTTTTTTTAACTTTATACTACGCCGAGAATTTTCACCATGCACAGCTCGAAATAAAGCTATTCAGAGCAAAGTGTGTCGTGGAGGACCGCAAAAGGTTAACCTTAAAGTAGTCACCTAACGTCGCACTGGTATCGTTATTTTCACATGTACCATATATATATATATATATGTATAGAAGCTGTGTGCGCGAGGGTGTGTGCACACGTTCTTCTTCAAAGAACTACGTAACGAGCACGGAGTACGTCACTTTCATTCTCGATTCCTGTGAAAACGCAGTCCACGAAATGGGGAATACAGAGAGAGAGAGAGAGAGCGAAAGAGAGAGAGAGAGAGAGAGAGCGAAAGAGAGGAAGGAAGAGGGGGAGAGAGAGAGAGAAAGGAAAAGGGAGAGAAGACGTTTCGAAACCACGGTGTATAAACGGTTCCCTCGTGCTATGTGATCTGTTATTAACTTGAGGACGAGGGTTTATCAGTGAACATTGCATTTCCTTTGGAAATTTTAATTAGAGAATCATTTTGAAATTTAAATTAGTTGAATTTTAGTGGTAGATGTGCATTCTTGCCTGCAAATATGTAACCCAGTGATTCTAATCGAGTAATATAAGTTAATATTGTAAAATGATTTTACTTTTATCATTAAATTAATATTGTGAATATATATTTCATCATATATTTAATAAAATTCGATAAATTCGATACGATATTTAAAATAAATTTCTGAAAGATAAAAAGTTAATATGAAATATAAATTTAAGATTTAGGATTATTATATATTTTAAAACGTAGATAAATAATATGATATGTTACCAATCATTTCAAATACGAGCAATTTGTAATTTATAATTAAAAATTAAAATTGAATATTTCGTATAAGAGATATTAATATGAATCTTCGAATCGATTCTAGAGGCCAAAAGAAACATAAAAATTGGCATACACGTCTGTTGAAGCCTTATTCATTAACTTATAAGTAGTTTAACTTCGTCTTAAATCCAACAGTCGAAGTAGAATAAGACAGTTCTATTTTACTTAATCCAATACGAATTTAATCTCCTCATAACTTAATAAATAAGCTTCAACATTTTTGTACACCAACTTCCACGTTCATCTATTCCAATCTCTCAAATCAACCCCCTTCAAACAAGGATATGAACGTATCACCTTACACTATTACTTACAAATCTCTTTAACAAAATATCTATCCACGACAAAAAAAACAATTCCATTCCAAACAACGCAAAAAAAAAAGAAAAAGAAAACAATTCAATCCCCTCAAGAAAACTACCCTACTAATTTGAAAAGGCTCATTCTCTCTCTCATAGGATCAAGGCGTCATCGCGTTAATTATTCCCTCGAAGGGATATTTTCAACGAGCGAGGCCACTTCGACGAGCCAATTACGAATTAGCTCGTTAACCCGATTCCAAGGAGCCTTAATGCCACCGGATTATTAGCATTGAACCAACCCGTGCAATCGATGATCCCTGGCGACGTATCGAAAGCATCGCTACTTACGCGATGCCAGCCCTCCCCTTCACGCTTCCGGTTCGTTCATTAACGTGAGTAGAGAGAATCGCAATGCTCGGTGCATAATTAGTCATTGAGGACAGATCGGCGAAAACCTTGACGATCAGGAGCTACTTGGGCCATCGTTCACTTAGGACGCCTCGTTTTCGTAATTAGTCACGCGTCCTCTAATCACTGTAGAATTTGTTATACGGACTGTTCTCTGAATGATCATCGACATTTTCTGCGTTCCTGTTTTTGTTTAGTTTCGTTTTGTCAAATGGAATGCGACGATAGATCTTTTTTTTTTTTTTTTGGTGATTATTGCGGTTCAGAGTCGCTGATGATGGTCTTTGTGGATTCTTGTAAATGATTGTTTCGTGTGATTTCGTAAAGTGATTCGTTAAAAGTATATTATTATAAGTTATAATAATCTGTATATCGATAATGAATAAAATGGAAAATAAGATAAGTTGGGATTCGTAATTTCATTTGTGATAAAATCCTGTATTTTTCCGTTTCATAAGAATTACGTAACAGCATAGAAATTGCTTTTAAAACAATAATAGATGCAATCTCGCGTATTTGTCGCGTAAACTATCGATTTTGAGAAATTTTAATTTAAAAATAACATAGAAATTTGAATTTTTGTATCGTAAAAATAATTCTATTACAAGAAACGTAGTGCAACAATAATATAGATATTATTACTTTCTGTTATGTCATTTTTTAACATAATTGATATTACGAGAGAATTAAAAAAAAAAAATCAAAATTTTATTTTGATGAATACCACGAGAGCTTTGTAATATTTTTAAATATCAATGATAATAGAAAAATTATCAGAATCTTTTGAATCTCGTTTGAAATCACTATCAATCATATTCTAAGATCCTTAAAGTAAATCATTTATTACATAAATTTATAATTTTGAATAAATTTAAACCAAAGATAATTTCACGTGTTAAAAATATTTTTAATCAAATATTTGAAAGATTTTCAACTTTACATCATTACTTGACAATCCATGAATGATACGTTTATAAATTTTAAAAGAAACACAAATTTATTCACGCATAAATGTCGATCACCTCCTAAATTATCATAATCACCACACATAAATAAACTTTTACAAAATAATTGAACAAATTTCAAAACGAGAAAACGAAAATACCGAATAAAAAAATCTCCTCTGTATCCCCTTAAACGAGCAGAGAAATCAACGCCACTTAAAAGTTCGAGGTAGTTTAAAACTTCTCACAAATCCGGACGATATAACTTTGTATTTCCCGAAATTCGTCACTCAGAAGAGAAAGAGAGACTTTCAACACTCGTAACTCCAGTTCTTTATCACTTTTCGATACTTTCCAAGTTCCGATACACCTGCCACGTGCCTCGATTCCCTTTGTGACTCTAAGCCTCCTCCGATATTTTCATCAACGACCTCACTCTATATACTTCTCCGTTCGCACAGCACTAAGCTCCTAATTGAAATTCACGTTCCACACAGGCTAAACTCGCGAGTTCGATCGTTTCGTTCGCAGAAGGTCTGTAAACATGTCGTTGGGGGCAAGGTTAAACCTGTGTTGGCAAGGCTCGCGCGGTAAACCATGGAAAATTATATCCTGTCAGGGCTAATCTCGCCTAAAACTCGACAACATTCGAATCGATGTGAAACTGCGATAACGCGCGCAATAACACAGTTCCACGAATTTCCACAAGTCCCGTCCCGCGCTCTATTTACCTCCATCTGTGTTTTCGCGTAGTTTAATAATGAAACTCGTTTAGCCTGTAACTCGATCTCAAATAATAATACTTTAATACGATAAAAGGGGGGGAAAGGAGACGCGATAAAGAAGAATCCATCTTCGTGCATTGAAGCAGCGCCCAAAAAAAAAGAAAAGAGGAGGAGGGAAAACGAGGATCAAAGGCACGCGAAAAGTGGCGGAGAGAAGGAGGAGTTTTAATCAGCTGCTTCAATTTCCAATGCTAACCACCCTCTTAACTTCATCACCACGTCGTCCAAAGAGCAGGAACCGCTGCTCCCAATCCACCGAGTTCATCATCTCGAATCCCCATCCAAGCTTTCTTAACCGGCGTCACGTATCTTGCGTTTGCTACTTACACCCACTGGCCAAATCGTCCTCTTCACCTAGATCCCCTTGACAATTCTCGCATCCAAAGATCCATCGTCTCGAAAAATCACCTCCTCTCCCTTCCCTTCAGATTCACACCAAAGACTCCACCACTATCGGGATCCCCCTCGAAGGATCTAGGATCACATACTCCCAACGACGCGACGAGCTTGTCAAACGGGCTTCGAAGCGAAACGAAGCGGAACAATAGCAGAATTCCCCGAGAACGAACGACTCGCGCGAGTAACGAGTTGTATATTTTATCCGCGCGCGGCAAATCGTAATCGAGTGGAACACAGACGGTCGTGGCCCGTCGCCCCCGTCGTCGTGATTTTTTCCTCCGCCTCCTGCGGGCGCAGCAGCGCTTCCGCGCGCGTACCAAGCCGATCCGCGGTCGAAATTGCCGCCGGCCGACGTCAGCCGGTCGCGTCGGGACGCCTCTCATAAACAGAGAGGGCCTGCATTCGAGCGCGCCCGATCACCACGGATCGCTGCTCGATCGTCGTGTGCCACCACCACCACCACCACGGCTCGAGGCGTCGCGGCGCCGCGCGCGCTCCAGGTGGCGCGAGACGCCGAGGAATCGGGGGGCCGGCGGCGCGATACCCGAAGCCGCTCGAACGAACGGACGCGCACTGGCGATTCGACGGGTCCGTGGGACGAGAGGAACGATGCTGCCGCCTCGTGGCGCGCCTCCGAACGAAACTGAGCGCGCCTCCGACCAACCGCCACCCCCGCAGTCGCGTCCGCGACGCCGAGCCTCGAGTGGGGCGGCTGCGTCGCGACCCCCTCCGCCTCTACAACTTCACGCCCCCGCCTCTTGCGCGAGAGCAAGGATGAGGAATCTTTGCTCTCCGCTTGCTTTCCTGCCTCTCCACGCGAGAATGTTTTTAATGTTCGAGGATAAAGCTGGTTTTCGAGGGATGGATATACGTGTATCAGGATGGAAGGGTGATTTTTTGGAGAGGGAGAGGGGTTGTGAAGATTCTTGGAGAGTGATGGATGAGAGGGGTGGAATGTGTTTAGTGGCGATCGTGGTGCAAGTGGTTCGATGTAGATCGTGGTTGAAGGGTGGTGGTGGTGTGTTCGAGAGGAGAATTGATGAGGGGTTAATTGGTTTGTGTTTGTGGGTTTGTTAAGGATTTAGATTCTTTCACTATTCTACTGATTAATATTGATTTATTTCATTACGAAAAATAAATGTTTCTCTAGATTTAATAATATTTTATTATTTTATATCTTCGAATTTGTATATGTGGATGTATTCTAATGTTACATCGATGGATTCGTAAGTTCATTGTTTCATTAAGCATTTTATTCTTCCACTTCGGATGACAAAATGTTTCAGTTCGTTTCACGACTCGGTGTCTAAGTGTCTCATTTGATAAACTTTAAACAACTGTAGCTTAGCTTTTTATATCTCAAGAGCATCAAAATGTTTCACGTGATGTATCACATTAGTTGTGGCAGTGACGTTGACACCAAGGTTAAATTGCGAGCACTCTTAACCGACTCTCATATATATATATATATATATTTAACTCTCCTTATCTACCTTTTCCTTTCTTTGCCACTCGTTTCTTTTCTCATTCACCCTTCAAACCATTCCCTGGATACATACAGACGTGAAACAAAGATTCATTAAAACCTCTTCCTATTCTGCTACTTTTTTTCTTCTTCTTTGAAACGTAAGAATAGCGGACGTTTTATATTTCCATTCGTACTTTCATTATTTCTTTCTATCGATAACAGTGATGGAATTAATTTTAGAAATGATATGCGAAGCGAATTTTATTTGAAAATTATGATTAAAAATGTTGTAATTGTCTGTCGGAAAATAAAAGTTACAATATTAAATAAAAATTAGAATAAAATAAAAAGTAAAGATTATTGAATATAAATATATGAAAAATTTAACGATAAATCGTTATATTTATATCAATAAGAAAGTCATATTCTTTCTATGCATGAGATTAAAAATTGAGACAAAGAAATTTATTAAGTAACTACAATTGAAACAGATCAATCATATGGTTATACTCCTTAAACGCTTGGTCATTCTACTGTACGTACTACTGTACTTGATCGTACCATGATAAATTCCACACGTAACTTTTTATTATAGAGATTAAATGTCTTTAAATAACAACGATTCATAAAAAATTCTATTTTCTTTCACGAAACTGTGAAACCTAAATTACAATGATTAATTGTCTAATCTATAAATCAAATTTCCATCTTCTTCGAAATGTCACCGAATTAATACATTCGTTTAATATTCATTAAGATACGAGAAAAGGAAAAAATCAATCTTCGAAATCTAGTCACGATGACAGAAAACGGAACGGCTCTCTCGTTATTATTGAAATAAATAAATAAATAGATAAAAATAAGTGAAGTAAATGAAACTTCACCTGTTTAATTGATTGTATCGATCAAACGAAACAAATGTCGCCTAGAAAGATTTAATTACATTCGTATCGGTTTCTTCTTCATTTTCTTTCTCGATTCGTCTGAACGATTTCGACGGAGCCAGATTCTCGTGGAGAGATCTAGATAGGAAATATTATGTTTTAAATATTATATATTCGTCCTCAGGAATTACGCGTGACGTTGTCTCGGTGACTTTTTTCCACCGCGTCGAAAAAAATATGCGTCGAGGTTTGCTAAACAACCTGGCACGAGCTCGCGAATAACTGGTTAATTTCCTAAAACAGTCGTCCCTCTCTCACTCTCGTAGATTACAAGTTGTTTAGAAAGTTTAAAATTCTGCTGGATTTTTCATTTCACATTTGGAAATATGAAAATAACTTTTTTTCCCTTCCACGAATTTTTTAATTAAAAAAAATTTTGGAGATTAAAAACTTGTCGTTTGCAAAATTACTCGAAACAGCGCGTTGTATTTAAAAATATAATACGGTTTATCGATAATGTATTTATTCAATTTTGATCCGCAATACCGAATGCGCGCATTGTTACGTGAATTTGAGATTGAATTTCATTAAAGTATAATTTGAAATGTGTACAGGTATTTAGAAGTTAATTATAAATATGGAAAATAAGATAAATAAAACGATGAAAAAAAGTGTAAATTGTATGATATAATGAGATAATATAGGAACGTTATTTATACAATAAACGAGCTTTTGTAATAAAGTTAGCTTCATTGCTGTAATATTAATCACGACCTGATAAAACTGGAGGATGATTCAAAACAACGAAGAAACTTTTCATTAAATAATTAAAGAGTTATAACTGAATAATTATATAACTAATAACAAAAGTAAATTTTTAATTATTTTCAACCACATAGTTTTCTATGTTTCTTCCAATATAATTATCGATCATTGTTGAATAATATTCTCTCAAAATCTCTCGAAATATCAAAATGACATAATTGCATTCCCTAAGAAAAATATTTATCAATATATTTTATAAATATATTCATTTCAAATTTTGCATTATTTCACTCTTCGACGAATCCCAATATATTTCGTATTATTATTATTGTATCATTTCACGAATTCGCATCATTTTAAATCGAATAAAATCTCATCCGTCCGGAAAATAACGAAAAATCATTGGATCGAAATCGGTTGGATCGAATCAACGACCGGAAACGAGAGATCAAGTCGATCACGGTAAACACTATCCGTCATTCCATCGTGCGCTAATGAAATTACCATTGCTGTCATTCCACAAGAGGAGGGTTTAACGCCAGAATTAATTGTTAATCGTGGCCGTTAATTCCCAAGTTTCACGGGACTATTGATTCTCCCTTGGATCGGACAACGAGGCGTAATAGTTGGCCGGTATGCCCGACAGAAACGACGAATAATCTATCGTGGCTACGAAACCAGAAAATTGAACCGATTGAAATCTATTCCACCGTCTTATCGAGGACCACGATTGAATTAACCAGCCAATTATCGAGCCCGACCTCTCGAGCTAACAATACTTATCCCGCGACCTTCCATCAAGCGTTACGAATGTGCAAAATACTCGTACACCTCGATATTTCTTTGAATAATGAATCGATTTCAAGGGGAGTTTCGAATGTCTTTTGGGAGGGGGGGATAAATGGCATTTATCGACATTGAACACGGTTCTGCTTTTAGATGTTTGATATATTAGAAAAGTTTTTTTTTTTTTTTGCATGGGGATGTAAAATCGCGTGGCGATCAATTTGACGATAAATTTTTGAGAAATGGACTGTGGCGGTGAAATTGGGCTATTCGGAAGTCAAATTGATCGAGGCTACTTCTTTTATAAAGAAAAATTTTAAGCTAAAATTTAGGATCGTTAAATTTAATTTATTTAGAAGTTGATCGGTTTGGCTTCTATGTGGTTAAATATCTTCTAGATAGAACATTTAGAACGTTTACAGTAATACCAAAGTATATCTTTTAAAATAATTTCGATAAAGTGATTGATATGGAAGAAAAAAGAAGTTCAGTAACTTTTTCTTATTCAAAGATAAAGAAAATATCGAAAGGAATGATAATTAAAGGTAAATAATTTCTAAAATTCTGAATTCTAAAATAATATAACGTAATAAAATAAATTCCACGATATAACTTTCGATATATTTGACTAACAATTTATAATATATCCACGTAAATTGATACATTATATTTAGTGATCACGTAAATTTACTGTAATGCAAATTCGAAACGGAGAAAAGTAAAAGAGGAGGAAATAGTATAGCTGGAAATGTTAATGAAAGAAAAAAGTGAAAAAAGAAAATAATTTAATCACAGAAGTCTCGCTACATTTGACTAAAATTCTACCACGCTTTCATCTACTAAAAGTCCCTTTCAATTATTTACTCTCTGCTTTAAATTTAACTGTACGGACACTGCATCACTCCATTTAGTCTTACACGTGTACATTCACCTCTTTCTTTTTTTTTTTCTTTGAATTTTTAAATCTTTAAATTTTTTTCTTTGAATACAATATTAATAAAATGTATGTAATTAATGTACATATATATTTAAAAACCTTGAATGGGCATGCACCCTTCGCTCGCGTCAAACACTCAGTTCTCAAACACTCTTCCTTCACAGTCTAGACTTTAGCAGTCTAGACTAAACACTCTTCTTTCGCACCTTTACCACTCTGGAGACTCAGCACACCTCATTTCCATGTCCATGACCCAAATTATTATTAATATAAAATCTCGATTCATTCTTGTTATATTTAAAATTAAAAATAAAAAAATAAAAAATGGAACAGATAAAAAGTTATTTAATAAAAAATCCAAACATAATTCCACGAAAATATATTACCAATAATCTGTCAATACATATTATACATCTTTTAAATCGATTTAAGGGGATAGAATGGACAAATTCATGGTGGTGCATCGCGGATAAATGCCTCCAGGTGAATTTTTAATGGCACGAACAATCGACGAGAAGAGTATGATCGCGTGACGGACTATAATCCACGAATGCTCGATATAAACGATTTGTTTCTACCCCTCTCCACCGCATGTTCGCGAATTTTGTCACTCGGTCCAACGATTCGAAACACCATAAATCCAGCCTGACCGTAAAATTCGTATTGTCGTGCGTATTCGTTTTAAACCGATATTTCTCCGAGAATAAATAAACCACACGATCTCTGACTCTCTCTTCGTTCGTCTCGAATGATACACGTTATCTTCCCTTGAATTATTCTTTTTCCCCATAAATTCGTAATCAGACTTGGACAAATTAAAATAATAAATATTAGGAATAATTTATTTATAGTTGAACTTGTATTTGAGTAATTTTGAAATATTATTTGGAAATAGATAGAAGTAATATTAATTTATTTGAAACAGTGAAAAAAAAAATTGTAAAATCAAACCTGTGATTACTTGTGAAGTAAGTAACACATCGTTAGAAATGATATTTCAAAAGACAGACATAACATCTCGCCATTTCGAATCTCTATCCCTCAAATATTTTTCCACCGTGTAATCCAAGTAAGATTTCCAAGCAACCGGATAACTATCCCTTAATTGCTCTGTCAATTATTCTCTCACTACTGTTTCTTTGAGTTACTACCAACCAAGGGAACGTCTTCCTGGTTGAAGAAATTTCTTTTCTTCGAATTTTCGAAGTTAACCGAACTTCTCGAAAGTTGGTTGGGCCGAGCTGAGGGCGGTTAAAACGAAATACGAATCCCGAACTATTCTGTTGTGAAAAGTGAAGAGACCCGTTCGATGATAAAGAGAGACAAGAAAAGATGAAATATTTGGATTTTTCTATCCGTTCATCGAGAGTGTGCGAGTCTATTGGAAATTGTATAAAAAGAAACGAAATTGAACGAAATGTCATATCTCTGGAATTGGAAAATGTTATTAATTTTTAGATGAAGTTGAATAAGATGAAGGTACAATAATTTCAACGTATAATTATTCTAGAGACAGGATTTCTAAAAGGAAAAATTGATTAAGATTACGTTGAAAGTTTTAATTTTATTCTCTTCAATATTAAATATTATATATTTAAATATAATGAAAAAGTATACAATATATTATACATGGAGAGAAATTAACATAAATTATAATTTTTTTAAAAATGATTTAAATATACAAAAATATCTTTAAATTTTTACTCAAATCAATTAAATCATTGAAATTATTTAATTTATCAATTAAAAGTTTAAATAACAGAGAAATTCTTGATTAAATGTAAATGATTTTCAGAAAATTTGACTTAAATTTGTGAACTCTGCATATACAATCTAGTACATATATAAATAATAAAAAAACAAAAAATTAAAATATCAAAAAGTTTCATTAAAAATGATCGATTCTCCGAAAATTAATATCAAAAGCAAGGCACAGAGACATTTATTCCACCCATTATTAATCAGTCACAAGTTGGCCAAACGCGAAGACTCAAATATTACGAAATTATCCCCTCAAAAAACCATACTCCGCCATCGTTTAAACGAAAGCGTGCGAGCTTAATTCCCTGTTCTCTGCACCGCAATTTCATTGTTCCCCCGGTGAATGCCGAATCGAGCAACAGTTTGACAAGGACAGCTTCGATCGGTGTGAAATGCACTTCTGCCCAACCCGGAAGCCTTATCGTCCTCGTTACACGGCTGTTCATGTGCGACAAACGGTTTCGTTATGGTCCACTGCATTCGAACTTGCACATTGCCCCCGCTTTCGCAACATTTTGTCCGATCGGTGTGCGTCTCGCTCTCGTTCTCTTTCTTTTTCCTTTTCTCTCTTTCGCTATCCGAGAGATCCACTCGTTTCGACCTCGCTATCACGAAGTTATTATTTTAACCGCTTTTGTTGCGATTCGCGAATTTGAAAATTATATTTTCTTTCGTTTCTCGGTCGTTTTGAGATTTGCTATTTTTGGATTGTTTGGAAATGAAAGTACTTGAATGGTAATTGGGAAATGGAGATTGGACAGAATTTGTAATTTGTAATTTTATAATTACCTGTTTTGATTTCAAAAGATCACGTAAAGGAATAATATTAGTTTTTTAATCGAAAGAAATGAATTTTGATAAATTTTGTAATGTAGTAGTTAATAATGATATTCGAATTTCGTGTAATTAAAAAGAACGAAAGAAACTAAAAATATATTCAAGATAAATATGAATTTAAGAATATCAATTTTTAAGAAAATAATTCTAAGTGATCTAAAATAATAAAATGAGATTTTTCTGAATCCTTGATGAAATAATGAATCTAAGTTTGGAAAAATATTTCCATTTCTACACTAAATTTAATTTGACATTAATTCAATTTGACACATAAATCTATAAAAAAATTCAGTATTCGATTCGAAATATTCATTCCAAAATAGGAAATAAATCAAAGTTTCTGTAACCTAATTATTATATGTATAAATTGTACATATGAATATATCATTATTATTAAAAATTAATTTTATCTACAAAGCATATTTCATTTCGCGATATACATACATCCATTACTATTGATTTCAATCAATTTGGAACACAATATCAATATATGTTATGTTATTCGAAGAGCAATAATGATCGTTTTTCTTCGCCACTAAATTGGTATCACTTATCCCACATCCAATCAATTAACTGTTCCATTATGATAAATTTAATTCCTCTTCTTGATGTTATTATTGCATTCGTATATCATAGTCGGAGCTTATGATGTTGGCGAGGCAAATTTATCCAGCTCTGATCGATTATTCATACAATTTAGTTACAACTTGTAAAGAATATTATAAATATCACTCGTGGTATTATAATTTTTATGACTCGAGAAATTGCATTTTACGATTTCGCATATTCGCAGTGACAGATTTAATTTTGTTTATAAAATATTATAGTTTGATAGAATCACTGATTTCAGAAACGGAAATAGAAATTTCAAACGTAACTCGTTCGAAGTTAATTTATTATTTTATTAGTCTATATGTAATTATATTAATATAATTAAATACACATGTATACTTTTAAATTTTGTCCTAATTTTCAATCTCTGATATATAGTAATATTTGAAAGAATAAATATAAATTTGGTTTAATAAAAAGAAGTAGTATTCTTGTTATAATATTAATTAATTATAAACAAGAAAATCAATTGAAAATAATGCATAATTTGAATAATAATAAATAAAAAACTATTATATATATATTCTTGTTAGTTTATTTGAATAATTTAATTTTTCTTCAAATTACGTCGTTAATTAAAATAATTTTTTATTCTATTCCATATTTTGCATCGAATAAATAAATATTCCTGCAATAATATATTTTATATATTAAATAATAATTCATCATTCTAATATCCGAGTTTAATATCCAAAATTATTTAAATCTCACGATTAAAAAAATCTTCAAGATAAAGAATGATCCCACTTTTGATTCCCCATCGGTGTCCATTAACAGATTAAAGATCGGCACTCGGAACTACTTAATTCTCACGATTAAATCTCTTCAAGATCAAGAATGATTCCATCTTCGAATTCTCATCTATATCCATTAACAGATTAAAAATCACCGTTCCAAAAGAAGAAGGAACGCAACTCGTCGAAGCAATTTCTCGTTACAGCTCAAGTGTCATCCACCCACGCTCCAACGATCATCATCACGATTCGTTTTTTTACCCCGTATCGGTGCAAACCATCGATCTATTGCCAAACGTGGAATAACGTGGAATAAGGCAACCTCGAAGAAACGTTTGTCTCTTTCCACGACTCTTATTCGTGTGAAATGGCTCGAAAACAAGAGATTCAACAGCGGGCAAATCGATGCTCCTCTTGGGAATGGAAATGCAAAAGAACAGTCGACCCATTTTTTTTTTCCTCTCCTATTTCCCCCAACGCACTTTCTCTCTCTTTCTCTGTCTTATGTATATTCGGACGAAGCAAGAAAAAAAATGTAGAATTCGAAAAAGTAAAAGTTGATACTTGTTGGAGCTTATTCTTCTCAATCAATAAGAAATTTAATTTCGCAATAGACGAAGCCGAGACAATAGATGAGCGGAAAATTGCTCGTAACTTGAAAAAAAAGAAAAAAGTTTGATCGAACATTGTCGCGTATCAACTTTTGTATGCATTTCAATCTCTAGGATCTCTAGCCTTTAAATTTTTTACTCACTTCGTTCGCACACTCCGTATATTCCCGTCCCTCTTTCTCTCGTAATTCTGTTCATTCCTTCCGGGCTTGAATTCTCACTATCGGGCCAACAGATCTCTGGTAAACTAATTTCGTTTCGGAAAAGCATTGGTTAACACGATCCCTACCCTTCCTTTACATCCTTATCCACGAGTTACGATATTCGACTCTTTTTTTTTGTATTTCTCCCCTGTATTTCTCTGCGCCTTTTCCTTCTATTTCTCTCACATTTTATTGACCATAGATGCTAGACCCTCTGTCCATCAATGTTTCGTTTGAAAAAGAAGAAAAAAGGAAAAAAGGTGGAAACTCTTTCTACGATATTCGTTAGAAAGCTTCATATTTCGGGTCCGATATCGGTGTCACGTGTTCAATTTTTGGGGTGGACACAGGTGACGTTAGTTCTGAGGGCTACTCTATCTCCGCGTAATTGTCTTTGAAAAGTACAGTTTCCCGTGGCGGAAAAGTCTTTTGAAAAAAATGTTGCCTGAAATGTAGGACATTCCTGTTTGTTTGATTGTGTTTCGAGATATTGATGGGAACGAAAGAAAAAGAAAATTGTTTTTCTGGAATGGATCAATGGAAAAAGTAAATAAATTATTCTATTGCAAATTACAATTATTATTTTCATCTATATACGTACGAATTTTTATCTTGTAAATTTACTTATTACGTTTATAAGGATAAGATATTTATAGTATCATTATCATTAATCAATTATTATCATTAATAATTATTTTAAATTATTATTCTATATCTCGTGTTTCTTTTTTTTATTTTATATCGAATTAGAAGATGAGCAAAAGAATATCTAAAAAAAAAAAGTGAATTCGATATTAATATCTTTTTAATACTTCCACTTGTAAAAAAGAATCATTGAGATTATATATTTGAAACGAGGCAAAATGTTTAATGTATTTTCATTTTATATGAAATATTTAACGTATGATATTATAGGTTACGATTAAATGTTTGTAATTTTATTGTAAAATTGTTCAACTATACGGAATTAATAGTGATTTATCGTAAGCTTCACAGAGGAAATTTTCACAGAATGTCATTTAACATTGATGGAAGCTTTATATTTGCTATTTATTTATGCAAGAAGGGAAATAAATTTTTAAAGCGTTCGATCGTTCGCCATTTTTATACTTTTTTTTTTTTTTAATCCATTGCTATTTCCACAATTTTGTATAAAAATTCGACAATCAATTCTGTGGTTCGACGTTAATCTAGCTTTCAAAAAATTAAAGTATATCCGGTTTCCAGAGATTTATTCCAGTGATATCGATACCAACGATATTTTTGAACAAAGGAATTACTCTTGTGTATCATTTGCGAATTAGAACGAAGAGAATACGACATATCGGTTTAAATTTTCACTAGAATTACAGAGTTTAAATATTAATTGTTGATGTTATAATACAAATTATTAATAATATATTGCATTATAATTACACGATATCATACAAACGAATTAATATTAATAAGTAATTTTATTTATTTTCTTTGACCTCCATTCATTATTATACAATAAAATCGTCTTTGTTCAATCCTTAATTAAAATTGATTTTAAAATATTCAATTTTATAGATATATGACATGCAAAATCTGAAAGAGCTCAATGTGCCATTACAAGGTTATAATATTAATAACGAAATGCATGAAATATAATAAGAAAAATTTATAAATTTCAATTAATTAAAATTATAAAAGAATAAAAATTATAATACTAACCATCAGATAATTGATAAATTATATTATTTTGAAAGAATAATATTTTCAAATATTTTATTTCTAATATATACTATGACACAATACAGGTGTAAAATTAAATTAATGAAATTATATCCAGAAAAAAGATACTTTAACAAATGCGAACAAATCAATTTCATTTAAAATTCGCATTAACCAGACCACCTTTGTCTCGAGAAGTGGAATAATCCGAATCTCTCAAGCAACAACAAGAAGAACATTGCATTACCTCTTTGCATCTTAACGTGGTTGCAAGAACCACAGCCACGATTTAGCAGCCACTCTGACTTATCCTAAAGGAAAACATATTATCCGACATTTCTGTGGGCTGACGTGGCAGACGAGTAAGAACACAGGTGGATACGTTTGCAGAAGGCTTTTTCCGTGTCACTAATCACCTAGTTTCACGATGAAAAAAATCGACAACCCGTCTCGTTCGAACGACCTCTCAATCAGGTCTCTTTCTTTCGTCGATCGTTTCACATTAAATTGGACGTGTCAGATTTTTGAGAAAAATCGTGAAATCTGATTGTCGATTTACAAGGAAACGTTTTGAATGGTGTAACCGAGAAATAAATTGATTCTCTAAGGAGTTTATGAAAATTTCAGTTCTTGTTTATTTTGGTTAAAAGTATGTTGCAAGAGAAAATATTTCTGGAAAATAAATAGTGAAAATTCCTTTTTTAAACATTTTTCCCTCTCTCTTTCTTCTTTTAATAAAAATTTGAAGTTATTTTAATTAATAACTGTTTTTAGATTTTTAATTTTATTGTGATTAAATTTAATTTTATAATTATCTTAATAAAAAGCTGTTCTTTTCGATTACGTAATGCTATTAATAGATATTTATTATAAATAAAATACTGTTAAGAATTAGTTTTTCAATATTGATAAATTTTAATATCGACGAAAATATGACGATATCTCGAAACTTATAATCAATCAAACGTATTGGAGTTGAATATTTTTGAACTCAATTCTCTCAAAAATAAAGTTTCATAATGAAAAATATTATTTTTTATTTTCTATTGATATTTGGTACATGATTCCATATTCTCATTTGTATCATTCATTTATATCAAAATACAGGATTACTTTTCATGTTCTTTTCAGTCTTTGTTTTCGATATTCAAAATTTTACGATATTCGAAAATATTTAATTTAACTTTCAGCACAATAAAATGAATTTTATTAATTTCTTGCTTATCAATTTGTTGTTGCGATAAATTTGTAAATGAACATTTCGCTACAGAAATTTTCAATGTTGCATGGAACTTGACACAGTGAACTAGGCGTCTGGTTTGTTGAACAATACTGATTAGTTAAAAGATGCTCCCAATTTAACAAACTTAGCGCTGGCAATTTGTGTCTTGCGCTCCTATGTATCTTGTTTCACTATTTGCGTGATTATTGCCGCTGTAAATTGGAAGCAACTTTGTTGAACTCGGAAGCTTACAAAATTTAATCCGAACAGTTATAAAGTTTCAAGTTACTAAATGTTTAATAGCTTCTTGAATAATTTCAAATTCACAAAAATTAAGAATTACGACACGAAAGTATATCAAGATATTTCTTCTTATTTATTAACTAGTACAATCATTAACTAGTTCAATCAAAAATATTAATAATAAAAATATTAATCTATAGAATATCTTTGGAGGATCGATTCTAGAAGCTGAAAATAATAAAAATTTGTATACAATACCTTTTATTCAGATTTATTTATTAACTTGTATTAAGAAATAGACATATCAGTTCAAACAAAGCAGAAGATGAAAATGGAGCGACACAGTTGTGACGAAGATAGCTTTCTCCTTGTGTAAAGAGAATTATTCATAATTCAACTAAGCCTCAATCGATATTTTTGTATACCGACTTTTGTATTTATTTTTAGAATCAACCTTCCCATCATATTAAATATATTAACATTATTTTAAGTAGCAAATAGCATATGTTATCATTTATACATATGAACATTACGCGATATTAAATCTCAAAAAAATAAAAAAATATAAATATACAACGGGTACGAGTTTGATCAAATTCTTCATTGGAATTATTTTTCAAAAGATGAGGATGGAAGAAGATAAAAATGTTAATAAAAAATTTTTGGGTCAACATCTTTTTTAATTTTTCATATGCATCGAGCGAACCAGATATATGGATTATGCAAGCATGCGATAGAGGAACGTTGGTCACGTCCTTGACTTGGGAAATCGGGTCGTAATCCCCATAGGATATCCGATATTCTCATCAGTTTACAATGCATGAATCGTTGTCAAGAACTAACTTTCAAATCTTCTCAGATTCTTAATTAAAGCTTGAAGATTTTCGTAATTGCGAATCGAAAAAATATTCAAAAAGAATAAACGACAAATCCCAATTTTTCTTATTTGAAAATATTTATATTATTGAAAATATCAACGTTGATATTTAGAATTTTCTTAGTTGTTATAATTAAAAAAATAAGTTTTTTCAATTTTTTAAAATGAACAGATGAAGCATAATGAAGAATAATCATGTTGTTGATCATGTTTTTGTACTAAATCGTTAATTTTTATTTTTCAAATTTTGTATCTAAATTTTAATTAATATTCTCATATTTAGATAATTATTTTAAAGATATATATTTTGCATCAAAAAATTTACGTAAATGTTATCATGATATTGTAAATTAATTCAATTCTTTCATTTATATTGGAAGAACGATTTACCTTTTCTCTTTCAACGTTAATTTCTTATCACCATCGTTTTCCAATACACCTAAATAAACTTTCGAATCTACAATTCTTGCCCGCATGATTTTACATCATCAGCCAGCAACCAATATTTAATTTTGTACCATCTAGTCGTTCCTTTTGCTAATTTTGAATATCTCCACAACCCTCATGCTCTGACAATTGAAAGTGTCGATCCAAAGTTTGCTCTTGTGGAGAAAATGCAAACATATTTTTCCACTTGATGTTTAACGTTGGAAACACGATTCAACGAAGCAGATATATTTCTGCTAGAATTACAGGATACAAAGAAAAATTATATCATTAAATGAATTGGAAATTGATATCAAAATTATCCCATTTATTCTTTTCATTATTAATGGGTCTAAAATTTCTTTTATCTTTTTGTCACGGCATATTAAAATCGAATCTTGATATACAAAGAGAACGAACCGTTTTCAAAATTCAATGCAAAATTTAATTATTGAAATCATTCTCACTTTTAATTTCTCTAATTCGTTGATTCGTTCTAATTCATTTCATCACTGTGCCTTCAATTTTGATTTTCTTTCTTTTCCATTATTCAAAAGTAGAAATTGCCCTATTTTTCTCTTTTCGGTTCTTTCATTATTTATCGATGTTTGTTTTTCTATTTTTTTCTTTTTCTTTTTTTAATACCATCATCTCGTTTTTTGTTATCTTCGAAATCAGAGCACCGGGGATAATAATATCGGAATTTTATTGTTTCTCTGTTCGAGAGGAACTTTTCTTTTCCACGAGCACCATGATACATACGAGATGGATTAATCACCATTCGCTAAACGAACGATTTCTTCGTTCGTTAGGAGAAAATTGATGAAAGAAGATTCCAAAGATTGACGCTTATATTTAGAAGAATAAAACGAGAAACCAATATGAAAACAATCTAGCAGTATATGTATATTGATTTTAGGTTTAACGTCGAATCGAATATTTTATTTTATTCACTCTTAATGGATATAATATGATATACGTAACATATTTGTTCGTGTTACATTTTAATTGGATGGAAATATAGAGGAAGTATAGAAATGTATTCGTGCAACGATGAATTAAAATAAAAAGATATAATTAAATATTTTTAAAAAAAGGAAACAAAAATGAATAATTAACCTGTGCCAAGTAATCATAATTTGAGAACATACTTAAATATATATTTAATTATTATTTAAAAATATAATCTGTAGTTTTATTAACGAAAAACTATAATTTTAAAAAAATTTATAAATAAACCGATGCGAGATCATTTTGTTTCATAACAAGATATATTTGATTAAAATCTCAAAATCATAATCATATCTAATAAATACTTACTTGCAACTTACTTATTTCTCATTTCCTCCAACGCATTCCATTATTTCAATGGGCGATTTCACAGTCAATCGACGAATCGTGTTCATTTAATAATACGAAAAAAGTACAGAAGAAATGTCTTTTTTGCAGATCGAAGAATTTATCGAATATTTCGTTCACATTCGATGGATTTAATGCGTTCGTTAGATACAGTCATGAAACGTTCTTGGCGACACACGAAATGTGATTTAGTATTAACGCGACCCTTTGCTCGAGACGTGCTCGAGTTTCGAAATCTGCTCGCGTACAACCCCAGTTGCTCGCGAGAAGGTTAGTTCTTAAATTTCATGGGCATTTTACCTCTTTACCTCGTTCAACACGCGGAACCAGTGTTCTTTGACAAATTTAATTTTACATCCCGTATGTTTGTCAAAGGGATTCACCTGTCTTCTAACGTATTTCTCACGTTGGATAAATATTATTTAACGAGCGCATAAATTTATTACACTTTGAGGGGATTAGGATTACCGTTAAACGTTTCTAACAGAAAATAGAACCACTGAAACAAATATATTATAATAATCTATTCATGAAATTTTAATCTACGAATATTAAAGAACTTATTGTTACACTCAATAATAATACGAAATATCGATACCAAAAATAATAAAAAGAAAATATAAATTATTCTCTTATATATATAAACATATAAACTTACTTTCAGAGATCTGTTCTAACACTCTTTCGTTTGCCTGACCAAAATCGGATTACTCTACTCAGAAAACAAACTACGAGTTCTAACAATTATTTAAGTAGTATAACGAGCGTTAAAACGAGTAATACAAATGAAAAATAATAATTTACAAGTTATATCGATATTTTTAATGCTACTAATACAAGTATAAACAATCTATAATATGTTATCATTGTATAATCGAGAATCAAACCGGATGTGTTAATTATACAAATTATTACAGCTATCCGGTCGATTATCCGGTTACAAGATTAAAGAAAGACAGTTCTCTCGGTTTCTCACGTTTGCGACATCTTAACGCCGAATCATCTCGTTGAATCTTATCCATTACGGAATTAAATCTCCTCAATGAGAATATCCGTTTACTATCGATTGAACTGCAACTGTCTGATCAGATACAACTGTTCCACTTGAAACGTCGGCTATTCCAAGATAGTTTACCAGTGGTTATTGACTTGACAAAGTTATCGGGTATCACCGTTTAAACCGTACGCTCGATACGGCTTAACGCGTCCCTATTATTTCGATAATAATCTTTGCAATCGGCCTCGGAGCCATTAAACGCCGTGACTTCTCTTCTTGAAAGATATTGAGAATGCTTTCGAACGAATTCGAAATTGAAGAATCGAGAACACATATAAAGTGGAATTGAATGGAATATACCTTCTGATTCTAATAAGATGTAGTAGCTTGATATTTATGTATATTTGCTTTCAAAATAAAAATTATTCATGTGGTGATTAAAAGTAATTGATATTTGATGTATGAAGAAAGATGTTAATATATTATTGAGTTGACAATTTAGTAATAAAATAAAAAATTTTAAACAGGAATTATTTGCATAATTACGTATAGAAAAATTTGAAAAATAACTATCATTGATTTCTTATCTGAATTATTGTCATTCCTTCAAAGAATTTATTTCACGAATGCTCAAGTTTTTCGTTATACGTAAGAATTGAAATTGTAAATTTTTTTTATAAGAAGATAACTCAAAACATGTACTATAAATCTATCATTCGACGATTGCTGTCATTACAATTTTACATAGTAAAGTTTTAACATTAATTAAATAATTCGCGCGAGATAATCCGAATATATACTCGTAATGGTATACTCTAGAATATTAAAAATATATTTTCATCCATATATCATGGTAAATGCTTTTCGGCGCTAAATAGTATTAATAATTTTTGAAATACGATTCCGTGACCTAAAACATTTCGCACTTCAAATTCAATGGTATACATAATATTCGCACGAGAATATTCGAATCATGCATTCATAATTAAAATGGAGCCAAAGTGTGCAGTATATTAAACCTTTCGAAAATGTCACGATTATTTTATATAGAACGCAGGTAACAATACTCGTAAATTTCACTCAAATCGAATAATATATTAACATTATAAATTTAATAATTATTATAATTGTATATTAAAAGCAATACGACGATATTCAATCGATAACGATAATTTTCTACCAATTTCAATCTCCTCTCCTTAAACTATCCCCCTCTATTTTTCACCTTTCCCATTTTTTCTTATTTCGATTCGACTAGATTACGACTATTCCCAACCAGGGAACGGATCGTGATTGTTTAAATCGTCCCTCGAATTAACTCTGCGGCCAGATGCAAAGTTGCAGTCACGAAAAGAGACAAACGATCCTGGTTGCTGTGAGGATCCCCAAAGAAGCGTGTTTCATCACCGCTTTGCCGTTTCTGGATAAATACCGCCGAGATATCTCGAGCAATTTGCGATTTAATTTGAAATTCAAGCTCGTTCGAACGAGAACAATCATAGTTTTTCCAATGAATTACTTGATGAGTCTGATCGATTCGATATCACCTTTCTAAGAAACCTACTAATAGAGATACAAACTTTTTTTTAAATTAACCAATAATTAATCAGAAATATAGTTTTAATAATAAACTGTTGAAACGTTTCGGAACCTGAATGAACACGTTCACCTTTTTAAATTTCGATTTTCGCGAGTAATATAAGAAAAGAGTTTACAATAAGAAAAACTATTCCGTACGAGATACGATTGATTTATTTTTGTTACCCGTGACATGCACGATCGAGAAGAATTTTTCTCCCAAAGATCTTGAATCGAACCCTTCGACCCAGATTTTTCCTTCGCAGCTCCTTGCTAAGCTAATAATAAAAATGGGAATGAAAGAGGAACGGAATTGCCAACGAATTTTAAACGATATGTTAATGATATGCTAATATCTTCCCCTCGATCGAAAACTTTCTGATCGGAAATTTATTTCACCTATTTACCATCTATCATAAAACTTATGCATCCCCCTCCTTTCTTCCTACATATCCTGGACAATATCAGAATCGTCGAGAGATTGTAAATTAAATCACGAATGTGACGAGAATGTAAATTCTGTTACAATTTACACGAGCTAACTGTTTCAGTTTTTTGGAAAGTGTTTACACGCGCCGATTAATCGTCGCGTATCGGTCCCAAAAGTGACGTTTATCTTTTACATAGCAAAATGATCAAAACTTTCCAGCCCCCGTTATCGACTATGCGAACTCGCTTCTAGGACTATAGCACTCGTGGGAAAATTATGAATCCGCGTTGATAAATAGGAAGGTAACGCTGTACGGGCCGTTTAAACAGCATTGTTTTCTAGCGTTTTGACCGAGGGTTCGAGGGACAGGTACAATTAACGGTGGACAACTGCTAGGCCAATTGACGTCCCGTGTTTGCTGTTAAACATTCTGAATTAAAAGTTTAATGATATACAACCTGGCCCGTAAATGTTTGAACACTTTGGCGAATTTATGGTAACAGGGCATAAATTAGTAAACATCGCATTATTCAAATATATGTAAATTATATGATAAATTAATAATTGGAAGTGATGCATCCCACTTTTTGTATCCCGAATTAAACGTGATTGCAACTATTATGTAAGTTCCCCTATGACAGATTAATAATTGAAAGCAGCTATTTGCTGTTCTGCTGTTCTATTTTATTCTTCTCTTTATCAAATATTAAATATTATTTGGTAATGCGATTACTTGCTTCAAGTTATATTCGGTCCCTTTGACATAATCTTGCCACTCCTTCCATCTTCGATCCTTTTAATTATTAGAGAAAATTTCAATCGCACGAACGGAGAAATAAGCTGGAGAATAGATTCTTTTGTGAGTCGAGGAAATAAAGATGTGTAACCTCGATCAAGAAAGGAAGGGAAGAATCGATGGCAGAACTGTAAACAGACGTTGATAAGAAGAATAATGATTGGATGATCGTAAATTGGTGAAATTAAATGGAAAGGCGAAGGAAGGAAGGAAGAAAGGAAGGAAGGAAGGAAGGAAGGAAGGCGGCGTTGCAGAGATCAAATTACGATAGAAGAGAAACTGTGGAGAAGAAAACGGCGTGCTATGTACGATGTCGTTTATAGAAGATCAAAATGGGACACGATGGCGCGCGATGAGATCGTGTCGAGACGGGGCACTGAAATGGAATTGCGGTGGATGAGAAGGTACGAGGAGTGATAAGGACGAGGGAACGCGTAACTCCTGGTTGAGATAGGGGCAACGATAATCTGTGCTCCCAGTGTCATTTTTGACAATGTTACTACGGTATATAAATTGAAATCCGGATCTTGATTGTCTTCGAGAGACGTTCTCGTAAGGATTGTAGTTTCTCGAGTCTAATTGGACGATTAAGTTTACGCGGAATTAACTGCAGTTGGGAAGACGTAAAGAAATGGAATATATCTATGTATGGAATTTTATAGATGAATATAAGTAATTGAATAAATATAGTTTGTAATAATGGATTCGAGGGATAATTAACTTGAATTAGTAATCGTTTCTAACGATAATAAATTTATAGAGATAAAGAAAAATAAGTAAATTTATGTAGAATTATGTAAAAATTTGAAAAATATAAAAAAGAAGAGTATCGTGTGTTTGAATAGGATGTTTTATATGCGAAAATAAAATTAATAAATTATAAAATATAATTTAGAATAAATGAAATTATTCGAGATATCGAAATTGTTTAAATTAAATTTATTATTTTTGTTTATTTAAACGCGTAATCTGGAATAAAATGTTGAACGGGGTGATTAACTTTCTTAACCATTGAGTTTTCTTTCGCAATATTTCTGTAGCGCAAATTTAAGATTCATTTATGCCTAAACTTTTGATTACTTGCGTGCAATTTAACATTGATTCGAAGGAGATAATAATTTGAACTTCTAGAGTTGTTTTCGAGAAAATTAAATTATCCAGGCTGAAAAGAGAGTGGATAGGCTAATCTCGTTTGAAAAAACATATAGTACAAACAAGATATAACTGATTTTAACTAAAAGCTAAAGAAAACTTTGTCACCTTATTAAATAAAATTAATTTTACTATGTTGCATATTTTTATTTTATTCCTACTTTCGCACAATCCATTTACTCATTTACTCCGCTTAATAATTTCACTTCGAGCTACATTATCCGCAAAAATTAAATAAACTTGCTGCAGCATTAATCAATAATTTAAATAAAAATACTGAAATGTGATTTTACGATGAACATAATCTAATCCAAAAATGTAATCTTTCATTCCTTTTAATCCTTTCCATCGTGTCATTAATTCTATACGATTCTAAATTGACCAATCATTTTTTTCCCCCTTAGAATATAGAATATCTAAAACAAAGACTTACGAATTTTTATTTGTTAACCTCCTCCCCCTTACTTGAAAAACAAAATTCTCCACACAAGATTACGATTCACAACTCGTCAAGAAGATAATGGCCGACACATCTTCATCCTAAAAATTCTCCTATAAATTTCAACTATCCCAGCAACGTCACTTTTTATCATTTCAAAAACTTTCGCCACCTCCGCAAGAACCACGATACATTGCTGTCCCCTCCTCCCCTCTCCGCCCTGTCGTCTCAAGGTCAAGATAATCTTTTCGAAGGTCACGACTCAGAGATAAGCCTGACCCAAGTTCAGAAGTTTAACTGCCCGTGACGTTGATACGCACGTGTTTCTGCGTCTTTGGGAAAGTTCAGAAATACCGCAGGGCATCCCTGTCAACCACATCCACCGATGAAATTCTTTTCTCCCGAGGCGGTGGAACTTCCGCCGGAGGAAACCGCAAAAAGAAGCTCCGCTAAGCTTTCGACATTTTTCTTTCGCCCCGGGCTCTCGTGATCAGTCCTGCTTTTTCCCCCCATTTCACACTGTATCGCGCGAGACACGCGAGGGAGGTTGTTCGTTTCGAAATTGCAAAAAATAAATTGATTAAGAGGAATGGTTAATCAAACGGTTTTTTTCTTCTTCTAAATAATGAGTGTAAGGAAAAGGAGAGAAGAATAACTTGAAATTTGTTTAAACGTATAAGTTGAGATAATTGAGTCGGAGAATTTATTTAATTATTATTATTTTTGTGTTGAATTCAGTTTGAAGATTTGGTTGGTTTATGTATTTTTGATTAAGAAATTTTTGATGGAAGATTTAATTATTGTTCCATTGGCAGAGAAAATAGATTTTTTAAAATTTATAAATTTGGGCAAATATTATTATTAATAATTAATTGTAATAGGATTAAATAAAATAAAATATCGATAAAACAAATGAAAATAAAACAAACGTAAATAAATTTCGGAAGAAAAGAATAAAAATATTTTAAACCAAGTATAAATTAACTTATAGAATTTTCATAATATAAAAGTTCCTTTTATAGAAATTATTGATAAATAATATTTAAATCGTATTAAATTATAAATGAAAAATATTTGAATGCTATTGAAAAAAGGATCAAAGTCCTGTTAAAGATTCTAACCAGCAATTTTCTGACAGCTATCTACAAATCGAATATACAAAAAAAAAAAAAACGAACAATTGCCTCGATTGGCAAGTTATTTTTATTGATCAAAATTTAAAAATCTGTAACAACGAGATTGGAAATCTTTTGATCTCATCTTCTTTTTTCATTTAAACGATAGAATATAAAATATATATATATTTTACAACAGATTTTACGAATTCCTATCGATTTTGACTTTATAGGTGCTGAACGTTATTCTATGAAATATGATATCGATGAAGAAACATAAGCTGCTGAATACCTGATCGATGAAAACTATTTTTGCCAAGTGAAATCGAAGATTTTAAGCGAGTTTTTTTTTTTTTTATACAATACCGAAGAAATATGATATTTTGAAGAATTTTAAGTGTTTTTATTTTATTTAAAATATTGAAACATCAAATAATACGATAAAATTTCGAACGTGGTATCGAAATTTATTAATTAGAAATTCATTAATTGAATTTATCTATTGCCTCTTTATCTGATTATATTCAAATTTTTATCGATAAATGATTTTACGATATTTTAACATAATATACAAATTATACATAAATTATGAAACATCTCTAGTAGCTTTTAATTCTATTTACTTAACGTTTGAAATTAAATAATGAAATTTATTTATAAAAAAATTCTGCAGAAATAAAATCGCTCAAATAATTTTTTGAATAAGATTAATTTTTTATAAGAGATTTATTTTTTTATTTGTTTCGTTTCTTCAGAAATCGTAATATAAAAAAAAATAATAATTTTACATCGTATATGTCCTATCATTCAATAGATAATTCAAGAATTCAGTATTTGCAATAATTTGGGATTTGATGAATTTTATAATAGCTATTTAAATACCAAGAATTCCAGACCAAAATGTATGCTTACACAACAAAATTAATATCGCATAGT
This sequence comes from Apis cerana, assembly GCF_029169275.1. Lineage (NCBI taxonomy): Eukaryota > Metazoa > Arthropoda > Insecta > Hymenoptera > Apidae > Apis > Apis cerana. The sequence goes on along the minus strand of NC_083862.1, from coordinate 8,870,995 downwards.
ATGAGTTTAATTACATGTTATTAATTCATACTTCACGAAATGTGAAGGTTTCAGGTTTTAAACGATTTTATTAGACTCATTTATAATTTGATTATATAATTATGCAGTGTATGATATATTGATACGTATCATATGTATTAAACACTTAATAAAATCTATTTTATGACAAATATATTAAAAAAAATTAACTAATCAAAAAATTTTTAATTATTGGAATTTTACATTATAAATTATTTGAATACATCAGCTTTTTATTTATTAAAATTTCGAAAAAAAATTCTAATTTTGAATCTATATTATCTCGAAATGTCATTAAGAAATTGATTTAAGATAGAAAACTATTATTGAATGAAAAAAAAGATGCTATCCTAACAAATTTAATAATTTCCAAATAACTGATTATTTCTAAATCATTTCAAATAATACATTAAATTATAAAAAAAAAATGAAGAAATGTTTCAAACAAAATATTCCTTTCTTCTAAAAGAAAAATATCAACCAATAAAAGAAAAGTATCAATCTATCTTGCAATACTGTTTCGTATTCATAATATTGATAAAGGAATTTTTCTCTGCAACTTTGGAATTGGATAATAAACTTGATTTCACGCGGAATACAAAATACAAAGCGCGACTGTTGTATTTCCTCGTGGAATGGAACTGGATCGAAATGGATCCAGTTGTTTCTTTTAATTATCCTTATTCGCGGTCGAGACTGGGGATAAACTTTGATCGCATTAAACGATCTCTCAGAGTTTAAAAGAAAGAATGGATCGGCGTAAGGAATTGGGTTAAGAAGCTGGTTTATTCCGCTTTGAAGGTATTCTCGATACGTCGTCGATTCATCAAGTACAGATTTAAACTTGTCGAAGGGAGTTTCCTCGAACAGTTCCGCCAATGCCCATTCCACGGATACTGGCTTCGAATTATCCTCGAGTTACGACTGTCGTGCTTATTATCGATCGCATTCCTCTTTCCTGGAAGAGATGCTGATAACATTGCTCCTTAAAGGGAAGAGAATCTTACAATTCTTTTTCGTTTTAATGGCAAAATTTTGCAACAAAGATTCGAGAAATCAAAGAATAAACGGTGAAAGTGTTGATAATTGTGATTAATTGCATTTCTTGATGAAATGAATTTGAATTTTTTAATGAAATTTTCATGCGATGTATCGATTATTTTTCAGAAATTATGAATGTAAAATAAATCTTTAATTTTGTTTCGTTTAAATAATATTATTTCAATATTATTTTCAACATAGCTTTTATTCAAAAAAAAATATCCATGAATATTGTTAAGCTGAAATGAAATAATTTTTTATTCCACAATTTTTATTTATCGATTCCACAATGTGAATTATTTGAAAAATTTTTTTATCTAAAAAAGATTTCATTCTTTTTATTCTGTCGTGAAATGCCTCGAGGAACGGAAGACACGGCTTCTTTTTTTTCACAAAGAAGAGCTTCTTATCCTCAAAACATCCGCATCAAGAGATATTCAATGCTTTCGTCCCTTTGTCGTAATCTTTTCGACTTTTCGCAATTTTTCTCTTTTTCTTTTCAACGATCGAAAACATGTGCATTATTGTCATTTTTCGATAAAATAAATTAAAAACCAAAATGAAAAAAAAACTTTTAAACGTATATCTAAAAAATAAAAAAATAATTGATAAAATAGCATTTGAAAAATTGAATTCAATTAAAGAAAAAACTTTTGACTCTTCATGTTCGATACAATGTTATACTTTGAAACTTTTAGAACAAATTTTTCAAGCATTCCATAAAAAAAGTCGAAGAATCGAGAATTCCCTTGTTTATCGAGATATTTTATTTCCAACAAAGCGTTAACGAAATGAAATATAAAGAAAATTTACACATCTCGATCACGCGTTCAATCACAATCGATCGCACGATAATTTAATCCAAACAAATTCGACGAGATACTTCGTCTTTAGTCCAATTTCTTTCGCCACGTGGCTTCAAGGTAGCCAAGGAGATCACCAAATAAACCTGAAAGGATAATACCTTTTCCTTCTGATATTGAGAGTAACCTTCCGAGAGGTTTTCTCCACGAGGAATTCTTTATCTTTATTGTTTCTCTTTTTTTTATTCTGCTCCACTATCTGTTTATATATATATATAGGGTGTTCTGTTATTCGTGATACAAACGATTGATACTTCAGAAAGAATAAAGTTTTTTTATTTGAGATTCCATTCGAGTTCAATTATATTTTTGGGAAAATCACAGTCAAGAAATAATATAATGATGTATAAATATCATATCATATAAATTTTTTTCTTCTTATTTTTGCACGTACAATTACTGTCAATTGATAGATCAATTAATCCAATTAAAAAATTCCTATCCAATTAAAAAATTAACAAATTTTCATTTATGCTTGATAAATTTTCAAATTTAATTTACTTGAAAAGTCTCGGATGGAAAAATTTTCTTCTTTCTTTTTTTTGTTTTCTCATAAAAGAAATCACACTCTGTAGGATTGCGTACAAATAAATACTCTATATATATATGTATGTATTTTTTTCCGTAAAGAAACTATCGACCAAAGTTTGATTTTCCATTATGATAAGCCTCGATAACGATGAACATAGAAAAAAAGATCAGCAGTATGATAAACGATAAGATAACCACGGGAATTTTTTTGAGAACACGGGAATATTAAATTTTCATAATGAGAGATGTTAACACGATCTCGATGTGTTTTCATCCCATAATCCATGGCAATGCCAGAGGGGATATTAATTTTATTTTTATTGCGGTTTCCTTCGCGTTGAAACGGATGTTTTATTTATCGGTTAAGGTTCCTTAGCACCGTCTTTTCTTTTTCTTTTTTGCAAAAATCCGTTGTTACTAGCTTTGAAAAGATAAAGATATAAAAAGGATCAAAGTAATGGAATTAGAGTGGGGAACATGTGGACAAAGTGAAGGATTTCCGTAAAGTAAGTGGCCGTTTTATGAGATTATTTTTGTTTACGGTACAAAGAAATCTCCTTCCACGCGGTTATCAGAAATTATTAACTTTATGTGAAAATAATTCCTATTTTATCATGTTGCCCACAATGTTTTGCGGTGTTATAAATTCTTTGTGCCGGGATTTTGGATTTGGATTTACGCGCAAAAAAAATGTTTCCGATTTAAATCATGGAAAAGTAAACTAATTTTAATTCCATATTGTTATTTTATTTCTCGTTAATTATTAAAATTAGAAAAATAATTTATGCAATATGCAAAAATATCTTAAATAAATTACTCACGACGATACATAAAAACAAATCTCCATTTAATTTTCTCTGTATCTAAACTCTGCTTTTTTTATTTCGATCTAATTAAATTATCATATTCCTCAATTATAACACTCGCGAATTCGTTAAAAGTAGAAAACAAAAAACCAAAATAAAAGAAACGAGTCACTCTATAAAAACGATCATTATTCTGTTCAACAATAATTCAAATTCACTTCGAAATCGATTAATCGCATTGGAATGGTATGCATTCTGTCCGATATCACGACGAAGATGGAAAATCACGGAAGCAGCCAAGGTATGTCGTATCCGGTGATAAAACCGTTCCGGTGCAGAGCTGAGAAACGAGACTCCTGTTGCTTTTGGCGACCACCTTTTCATATTTCATTCGTTTCCAAATGCAAAATTCACTTTATTCTTCATTCTCGCGAAATTTCATTGTCGAAAAAAGAATATTTTTGCTGATCCTTGCGAGCACGTGATGTTATTGAATATAATATCTTGCAATAAAGATGACCAAGTGTACACGATAACGCGAATATTGAAAATTTAATTTCGATGCGAGTATTTCTATACACTTTTCGAATTGTCGAGATTAATGATTACTCGTTAATTTGAATATTAAACGAAAAATTGATTTTTGTAATTATCATTACAATTTATTCAACATCATGATTCCTTTTTTTTATTCTCCGTAAACATAATTGAAATTTATCTTTGCTATTTGTAAAGGAAATCATGGATATTTATTGATTATATATCTACTTTTAGTAAAAGATTACTGATGCTGTCTGACAAGCAGCAGAAAGATCATTTCCTTCAAAAAAATATTAATTTATCTAAACTCAATTTTCTGAACTATCATTAGAATAACATAATTTATTATTGAAGACAATAATTTTCGTAATCTCAAGTTCAAACTTAAACACGTGATATTTCACTTAACTTCTTTATCGATAAAAGATACGAGTTATAATATTATTATTTATGGTGGACGAATGATCAGGAATAATCAGAGAACGGCAATGATTTACACGACTTGTATTACACGATCTTGCGTCTAGTTTAAGATAAAAGATGATTTGAGATGGCAAGGCCACGAAGCGCGAAAGACTTCAAATTGTGTCGCTTTGCCGGATAAAGTACGATAAAGCCACCCCTGCGAAGCTTTGGCGCACAAAGCTCCCTCTGTTCCCGTCTCGTGTAATACACTCGAACAGAAGGGGGTGGAACAGAGAGAGATGGAAAGCTTTTTCGAGGTATTGGCAATGTTCGTGTATGCATTGGGGAAGACCTTGGCGAAGAGCGACCGCATCTTTACTCGTCCAATTAGCGACTCCATTAAGTGATTATTTGGACCGATACTGGGACGTTTCTGCCTATTATTCGGGAAAGAGGTCTGAAAGGAAACTGATTATCCGTTTCTAATGAAGTTGGGAAATAAAGGTCTACACAATGGGAATTGAACAATGAAAAGGTTACTAGAGATTATGGGATAATATGTTTTGTATTGAATAAATATAATTTTTAGTTTGAATGGGGTTAATTTTGATTTATTTGTGAATTCTTTTCTTTTGTTTCAAAGGATAAAATGTTTGAAGAGCGAAGTTTAATACACTCTATATTCTTTGATTAAATTTTTATATATTTTTTTTATAGATTGTTTGAAAAAATATCTCCTTTTCAAGTTTCTCATTGCAGTCGATAATATAAATGACTATTTCATATAAAATAAATGTTATATATTTAAAAATTGAAAGGAAACAATTTGTGAAGCAGCTTTTAAATTTTTCAAACACTCGTTTTAATGTCATGATACGGTGAAAAAAGTTTCAAAGGAGGAACAATTTTTATAGAAAACTGGAAAATTCGTTTCACGCCAGATGTAATACAATGGGATTTGTCTTTTCCCATTCTTTTTTGAAAACTGACGTTGCTTAATTACAAAAATTATTCATCTCAGTGTAACCGAAATTTCATCACATCCATATTCGCGAGATAATAAATAAAATAAATGTACAAATGAATCATATTTCAATCAATTGATTGGATGGTTGAAAGGGAAAATTAGAATTTTTTTTTATTTGGAAATTTCAATTTTGAAAGTAAAAGGAGAAACTTGCCAATTTCATTTCTTTATTATTTTCACTCAAAATTGAACTGTCGATATTGATTGAAACAGAAAGAAAAATTGCCACTTGTTACCACCGTTACCTAGCTGTCTATGAACACAAATTACTTGTTGCATAAGTCATATGTTTGTTAACAATTTTTTGATGCAGCTTCTATAAAGTTATAAGCTTCGGAACAAAATAAACGAATACTGAAAAACAAAAAATAAATATTCGTTATTGCTTTTGATATTGGATATAATTCGCGTATAATAAAATCATATAGAGAAAAAAGGAAAATGATAATAAATAATGAATATTTAATGAAAGTTTAATGAAAGTTTATCTTTAATATATCTATGTATTAAGAAAATATCAAAATTGCAAAAATATATCTTTTACACGTCACAGAGACTGAACCATCTAAACCAAAAATCCAAAAAAGAAAAAAACAACAAAAATTGAATAAACCTTATTTTTCAATCAATTGACTTGTGTATATCGTCACATGTACAATTAATCAAACCAGATTAATAATCCATAATCTCGAATAATCTAAGAATCCCCAATAATTTTAACCCTCCCTCTTCTCTCCAAAAAAAGAAAAAAAAAAAAACCTCAACCTTTCGGTGTGCACAAAGTATCGAGCGAGTATCATCGAAATAGCAAACGACCGTGCCCGTTGGCTTTATGACTTTACACCGGCGTCGCAACGCCCTGCAAAGGTCCGATAAAACAGGCTGGAGTTCAACCCCCGATGTCACCCACTTCAAACCGGATTTTCCCTCTGAATTTCAACTGGGAGCCAACGAATGAACGATGACAGTCCGCAAACCGTGGTGTCACGCGTGCGTCGTGATACGCGTTATTTTCTTTTTTCCCCTCCCGCGATTACGTTCCTTCAATTCGCGTTTCAACGAATTTGTTGAGCCAGTCAAGTGGCCGACGAAAACAGCCCGCATTATATCACGCGATGATAACGAATGTACGGATATAAGTCAGCGACCGCTTTGCGGTCTCGTCTAATTAGCTCGTAGCCGCTAATGAATGTTCGATGCACAAATATCGAGAATCCTGCGCATGGAGGAAAATAATTTGCAGCCGGTTAATTAGCATTCACGATTGTTCTCCGACCGGGGTCGTACAATAAGATACGCAGCATCGTCGATACGATGATAATTATTTCGTGCATTCGTTACACGGGTTAATTAATAGAAACGGGGATATAAGTCGGGGAAAATCGTCGATTATTTTTAATATGTTCGATTTTTTTATTTCGCGCACAATTGAGATCGATGAAACGATTTGTGGATAATTCAAATTAAACGAAAGTATTAATTATATTAGCAGGAAGAGTGAATTTATTAGTCGATTTATTCGACACTTCGATCTCGATATCGTTTGTTATACTCAATTTATATAATCTAGAAAATTTCATTCTCTAATACTAATTTAATTACAAATAAGAATATAAAATTTTAATTAAATTTGAACGGATTAACTTAAATTCTTAAAGTACGTACAGACTACTTTTTATGTCTGATATTAAGAATATTGTCTTTGAGAACATATCTCACGATTTAAATCTATAAGATGGACCATTCTCTATATAATTACCAATATTTTTTCACTTCTTATATCTTTTTCTACATACATTTGCCATATGTAAAATAATTAACAATCATGCAATAATTTCATTTCTTGCTTTTAATAGCTTAATCATAAAGTATCGAAACAACGTTTAACTCGAGCTATTCGCGAACAGATAATATTTCTTTCCTTCGTTCAATAAAATGTTCCAGATTAATTCGTAGAATCGTATCGGTAGGTAAAAAGGGATCAGCCAATAATTCTTGTGCCATTCGAAATGCCTTCTCGCAAGATCCAGACTGTTTAGATGGTCATCTTTTGATTGCGTGGATTTATACAAGTGTCCAAATCAGATAACGATGACTCCAATTCGCCTTGGAACCGTCCTCCTACCCTCCACTGTCTTACCCCTCTTTGTCCCTCCCTTTGGAAAAACCCCGTCCAATTTTCCAGATATTCTCTCCCTCCGCTTTATCCCTCTATCTCTGCTCTGCGTTCATCTCTTCCCATGGAAGAGACCTTATCTCGATTTTCTTGCTCTTCTTCTCACGCGCCCTAAGTACAACGCACCCCTTCAACCCTTGGATAGAAGAGTAGAAAAATTCTAGTTGTTAGAGTGGTAATTATGATTGGAGTTAATTCTTGATTTGATGTTAAATTGGACTTTAGACTTTAGAAGTAGAGGGAGTTACTTTAATTTAAGAAGAGAGAAATTTACAGAGTAATTGCGAACAAAGTTTTGTGGAGATAATAAGTGAAATAAGAAAGATCTAGAGTAAATTGTTGTTGAATAGTTTTGAACGAGGAGTTAATTATTTGTGATTTGTTTTGATATTAAGCTTGATTGGAATAGAGTTTTCAATTACTAATTTGGTAATTGTGATTGAATAAATTGAATTGTAATTAAGTTAAAGACAATTTTTGAAAAAAATATCTAAAAATAAAGAATCTTTAATTTCTAGATTTTAAATATATAATAATTAATTTTACAATTTTAATGTTGCTATGCGAGACAATTCGTTTGAATTTTTAATCCCAAGTGAATGTTATTAATCGAATTCTTAACACGTTAATTCATAAAGTTGCACAACTAAAAGTTGCAGAGAGATGTACTAAAGAGGTGATATTTTTCATGCGCATGCAAATAAACGGACCGACGAAAAACAAGATTTTCTATAGAAAATTGCCCCTGAAAGAAGTGGAACATTTTTTGATAAAACAAAGAAGACGTTTTAGAAGACTTTTTTTCTTCAATTTAAACAAAAAGAACAAAAAAATATTTTCCTACGAAATTTCCATAAGGAGAAGAAATATTTCTTTGAACAAAGAAAAACACAATGATACTTCCTAACATAACATTAAAAAATATAAATAATTTCTTACACATAGAGTAAAAAAAGAGAAAATTATTACAAGAAATTATTTATAGCTTCCTAATTTGATAATTAAAAATTTTAATAACTTAAATATTACTCTATTGTTCCATTTTTCTTAATAATATTGCATTTACATACAACTTTTAAACGTTATTTTATTTTTTATAATTTTTAATGCGTTAACACACGAAGAAAATTAAAGGGATGAATTAGTTATATGGAAGAAGGGTCATTTATCCTACCTCCAGCATTATCTGCGTCGAGATTCGGGGAACGAAACTTGGAATAAGGGTATCGACGGGGCGGAAGAGCCGGTTTCGAGCGGAATTAACCGGTAAGATAAACTTCCGGCCCGTAAATTTCCGTGGCGATGTTGCCGATCGAATTAGAAAACCGTCTTGGGCGTTTCTACAGCCAAGCTTTTGCCCTTTCGAAATGGTGAACAAACGCCTATTAAATTTCACTCTTGTCGTCGAGTATAAATTCAAGAATAGTCGTTTACTAGTTGGTCCCATCTCTCTTGGAAAAAAAGAAGAAATAAAGGAAAAATAGAAGGGATTACGGATTGCATAATGTATGGCTGACCCTTTTTCCGTTTGTGGAGTCTGAGGGCACGATTTTGTCACGATCGATTCCGATCTTGGACGATATTTAGATGCATGTAGATAGATGCGCCGAATAATTTATATTTTTTATTTTTATTTCGTGATAAAATTTAGAAATATTACTTTTAATATCGTGTTAATGATTTATTGTATTACACGTAGGATGGATTTCGTATCGATTTTTTGATTTGACAATTTCATTATCGTTTCATTGCCTTTTCTATCTTTATATAGTATTCGTATATTACTTACAATTTTGTAACGTATAATAGAGATATTAAATAATTTCTAGTAGCTTTTGTTATTCATGGACCAACTAGAGGAAATGTGGATATCTTGTTGCTAATGCATAGTGTATCAAAATAATACGGTTACGTAAATATTAATGCTTATAAATTAGGTAAGCGACAGATACCTAGATAATAATTATTTTATATTAGATAATGTGATATAATACTTGATATTATTACCATGATATTAATGCAATAATAAATAGCCGGAATATTAAGTACAAATGATATAAAACGATAAAGAAAATAAAATGAATATAAGTTATCATAACACGAATATTTAAAATATTGAACTGGTAATAATAATATCTAAAATAAAACTATTTAAATTTCACGAATTAAATTTCAACTGTTTATATATATGTATATAAAGATCCACGACTTTTAACAATTGTAACAACTTTAACGATCCATCCAGTTTTAAATTTTAATTAAAAATGGATAATGAAGAACTCACGCTTTCTACCACTTAATTCTTAATACAATTAATAAATTTGATAGGAAATATTCGATACACTTTATCCCTTTATCCCTTTCCCTTTCTCACTCATAAATTCGCAACAAAAATAAAACCTCATAAAACTTTCGCTGAGAATCAGGCATCGAGAAGAAGTAGCCTTGAAATTTAACCTAACTCCAATTCAATCCTACTTTTATTTATTTATTTATTTTTCTCCCGATCAAGAGCGCGGGAAATGGGAAGAAAATGGGCGGGTACGGGTGAAAGAAGAGGAAGAAAAAGGAAGGAGACGACACGGTTTATCGGTTCCTCGGAATTTTTCCACGACTGCGTCCCTCCCTGCACGATAAATCGACGACACGGTCGTCGCTTTGGCCGCAAATCCAGCTTTTTGGAAAATTAAACCTCTCTAAATCTCGTCGACCCCGGTGTGCTCGCGCTCTCCCTCGATGAAAGGACGCCGTAATGTTCCATCCTCCCTCCACCTTACCCCTATCCTACGGTATATCGGCTATTTATTTGCCACTGGCAGCCACGGCATTGCCACGGGCTCTGTATACGTGGCCCGGCTACGTATATGCATGTATATTTATTGGAATTGAGTGGAGAATCCGCTAAGAACGGGATATATATTGCCGGCGAAGAAACGTTTGGATAAGGGTGGAAGAGGTGTTAAGAGATAAGAATTACCGCGGTTGCTTCCGGTATTCCCAAGAATTATGGTGCAACAGCGAAATACACGGGGCTTAATTAAGAAATTGTTTGGATACATCTGTTTGGACGATATGGAAATGCAATTGTATCTTTTTTTTTTTTTTGAGGTGATAATTGGAGAATACTTAATTTTAATAATCATTGGTAAATATTGGAAATAAATTAAGGAATTACACAAAAAGAATATATTATTGGAAATATTTTTTTGGGATATTTATACGTGTATTTTTTCCATTAGAAATTATCGTAAATATTGCGATTATTCCATTTTATTTCAGAGATACGGGATAATAATAAGAAATTTAATTAAAAATTTTATATTACGTCACGAATACTCACGAATATTATTTCGAGAATGCATGATGGCGATAAAATATCGTGTAAAGAATTATAAATGATATCCAGAGTAATAGCGAGTGGTACCTCTGGGAGGTGCGAGTAATAACCGACTCGCATAACTTTAATACAGAAATGTACTTTTACATCTTGAGAGATGAAAATTTAAACGGTTAAAATAATTCCATCCCTCCCTTTTCCCAAGAGACACGAACTTCGTTATTCGTGAAGTTTTGTCGATTATCCTCAGATACCAGTCGAAAAAAGCTCTTTATTGTAATAATTTCAATGATATAATATTCATAAAAAATAATCGTCATATTCGTCACAAAATTATTATTATCGTTATTACATTGCTCTCAAATTTCATGCATGAAGATTCATCATGGAAGAATATAATAAGAAAATTTTCAATTTTATGAAATAAAAGTAAATGTATTTCATATTTTCGTATATTTTCTATATCGTGTTTATATATCGTTAATTTTATTATCTTTCTCATCTATTTTTTAATTGAATAAAAATTCTTTCATTCTTTTATTTCTATATATTTGAAAAGATTATAAATTCACGATACAGATATTAACTGACAACTTATTGCAGGAATATTTGTTTCTTTGACTTTGGTATTCGCAATTATCTATCTTCGACATACTCGAAATTTCAACTCGATTGCATGCAACTACACGCACAGCCAATTGCGCAATTTCATTCGACATTTTTCTACAATCAAAAACTACGTTTCCGAAAATTGAACCATAAAAATTTAATTTCTTCCATTGTTCGGTAAAATATCGATCCAAACTTTCCAAAGTTCGAATGTTAGACCAAACCAAATCTCAATTTGTTACCCAATGGCGGAGTTGCGGAGTTAACTTCGATGATCTAGATTAACTTGATCAACTTGAGAAAATGGAAACGAAAAGTAGAAGAGGGAAATTATTAAAATCTTTTTTATTTTGTAACTTAAGTTACTTAATTGAAAGAGATCTTTCTTAAATAATTCCTATTGTTAATGATCTCAAATCTGCCATATTGTAAAATTAGTAATAAGCTTTCGCTTGCAGCATTGAAAGTTTTATGCATTGTTAGACACATTGTTTCCCTTAGCTGAACTCGTCGAAGTTCACTTCGATGTGAGATATCAAAACGTTTTAAGACGTGTTATGGTATTTCAATGTATTAATATTGGATCAAAATTGAAATTCTGAAAATAAAAATTATTCTATAATTCATTTATAGATACGTATGTTATTATAATTATGATTTAGGAAAAGTTATATTGTATTGATCGAATTTTACAATAAAACATATGGTCACGCACACTTTTTACCTATGATATAACGTTAATCGAATAATTTTCAAACATACATATAATCATCGTGTTCCGGTAATAATAAATATTTCTACAAGTACAATATTCTGCACGTTTAATTAAATGTAATCAATTGAATATTGCAATAAAAGCTATTATTGCGTTATAGTAATATTTACGCTTGTATTTGCATAACAAGTTATTCGTATATATTATTAATATCTTTGACGATCCCCCACGCCGCAATTGCACCATCAATCCTCAAGTTTAGCTTTTGATATTAATGGATTCAAACTAAACATTTTGACGCATATCACGATCCATTTCTTGATTCGGTTAATTTTTAAATTTTCTCAAAAGCAAAAAACATACTTCACTTTTATAGTTTTACATAACTTAATTGCTAATCTAATGATTTCAAACTCGAGGAGAATATTTTTTTCAATAATGCAATCTTTCGTTTTAATAATATTTGCGTAGCAATTTTTCCAGACTGATATCGAATTGGCAAACAAGTTCGACAAAATGCTTGTGCCTCGTTCCAAATGTCAAAACAACAATCAATTCGAGCCGCGGTTTTTTATTTACGAACATCACTGCTCTTGTATGAAAGTCGACAACAATGTCAACGTGTTTACAACGATCTCTGTTCTCTCCACATTTTCTCTCTTCCATTTTCCACTTTTACTCATTTCTATCTTTTTTTATTTGGAGGGGGAGAGCAGTGTCGTTTCAAAATAACTTGTTCCATCATTTAACGATGAAATCGAAAATCGGTTATCGATCTCTTATAATGACGATTATTCTCATTGTAATATTTTCAAAGAAAGAATTATTAATTAAACGAAAGAAAAAAAAAAGGTAAAAGTAATTTTGAAAATTTTGATTATTGGAAAATTGAGATTATTAGAAATTATAATAACTGATGGAAAAATTTATTTATTTATTTATTATAAATAGTTTTCAACGATTTAGATTTTTATTATATTTTGAAATATTAGGAAAAATGCTTTTAATTTTGATTTCATTAACTCTTGAAAGCTATCATAAACAGATTTCCAGTCTATCGGAATTTAGTTTCTTTGACACGCGATAGCTTTTAAAGATTAAAAATTAATATTTTTACCGGGTGATGTTTTCATTAAGATCATCTCATATGTAGAATTTCATACGTTTATTAATATTCATAAATTAATAAATTAAAATCCAGAATATCATATTACAAATAATAAAATTTTATGTGTCTTTCACATCTTTGTCTTTTTCTCATCCTTTCCTAAAATTTAATATTTTCTAAATTAAAGAAATAATTCTATAAAAAAAGCATAATATGAAATGCAATCATATTAAAAATATCGTGCAACTAAAATTCGTAATTTATCAAATATTCAATTTTTTTTATCAGAAATATATTTTAAGATTTTTGAATATTTGAAGCAAAATATATTACATTTTATATATTTTCCCTCTCAAACATTTTGTCTCCGTGGTCCACTTGAAATATGAAAAATCCGTTCCACCGATCCGTAGTCGCAAACTTCACGAGTTTAACCCCGAACAGACAAATGGAATCGTTACTTCTTGGAAATTTTATACTGCAGCGCGCATATACGGTGTATGAAAAGTGACCAGTTATTTTTCCGCGTTATTTTACTCCCTAGATTGCTAGTTATAAAAAGCGTGTGTACCTATACGATTACGCTAGCAGGAGTGTACAAATTTTCTTGTTTAACCTACAACTTAAAACTTTTGACCACAATATGCCAGCTAATTCGTTTTAGATAAAAATTTTTATGTAAGGAGAAATTGTTACATTAATAATGTATTTTCTATCAATATGCATATTTTATAAAATTACGATAGATTATAAAATCACGAATAAATTCTTTTATATTTGATAAGAAAAGAGAACAACATTAACGATAATTAACGATAGTTAAATTCGACGATTTCTTCCTGTACGACAGAAAAAATTTTAATTCTCAAAAAGTGATGAATAATTGAACACGAAAATCTAATTGGATTATTTAAGAATCTTTTAACTAGACAAGAAATTTTATTCCTCAAAAAAATCATAAGTAATAAATCCATAAAGGGTTAAATAAGATTGAAGAAAAAGAAACTTGGAGAAAACGCGAAATCAGGATACTCTCGAGGGAATGAAATAAGATAGAAATTTTAAAAAATGAAACCATTACTTCCTAATGACATTTTGGGCGATATTTGCTGTAGATACGATCCTGAATTGCAGGAAGTCGCCATGAAAGACGGCGGAAAGCCGTCTTTGCGCGCACGTTCCTTTAATAACTTGCCGCGTCGCAGAATCGCATTTCGTTTATGTGTTCGAACATTTATTGCCCAATAAACCACGGACCGGATATCGCGGGGCTTGGTGGTCCTTTCACGAAATGGAAAATCGAGTTACAAAGGGATGGGGAAGGAAAAGTTGAAGGAAATCGTTGGTAAATAAGAAACGAAAGACGGTCAATGAAATAATAATCCACAGATGCTGGACCGTGTATGATCTTACGCTTGTCTGGTAACGTTAATGAAATTGTTCTTTCTTGCACGAATACTGCACGAGATATTCTCTATTTCGCGTTTCAAATTTTTAATTATGAATGTACTTTTCCAATCATCTTTCGATATCCTCTCCATCACGATTAAATGTTATTTCATTGTTTCGAACTGACGTGCTATATTTCTTTTACGATATCAGCAAAGTAATAAAATGAATTCTAAAAAACTATCCAGAAAGTTAAATTGTTTAAAAGAATGACAGAAGAAACATTGCTGTTTCGATGTTTTCTCTAAAAACTGATCGTAAACTCAAACGATGATCTCGATGATCAATAAATAAAGAAATATAATGAATCGAGAAGGCCATAATAACGAAAATACGAAGCGAGACACGACGAAACGAGCTTTCAGCCGCTTTAATAAATTAATTTCAACGACCTGCTATAATTGTCGCCGGTTGTTTTTCCCCGGTAAACACGTGACCGTCGATTACACTCCCCCGTCGAGTCGCGCGGGGGGGAGGACGTGCAAACAGCGTCGCGACGAAAACAAGGGCGAAGCAAAAACGAGGAAATCGAAAAAGGAAGAGTGGAGAGGTGGAAGGGAGAGATGGAATTTGTTTATGCTAATCGAAGACCACGGCGATCGCATTTTAATCAGTCGTCGATTGCGGACACGAGCAATTCGGGGGTGGCACGGATTTTCCACGACCTCGGTGTGGCTTTGCATTTTCGACCGAGCCAGCTTGATTGCTCGCGGATACACGACGAGGAATCGATGCCCTCCGACTACTACAAATAAAGGTAAATATAAATATCTAGTGTGCATACCAACTATCCTGGAAAAGGGTGGGACGATTGTCTTACAACGTTCGAGTTTCGAATGCTGGTCGTGTGCTCAATTTTGTGACTGGAAGGGGAGGGAGAGAGGAGATAATATTGATCGATTTAATTTTTTCCTCGATCGGTCGATTAATTAAGAATTCACTTGTAATATGTATAGTAAAAATTAAGCTATTGTTATTATTAAAATATACAAGTAGGATTAATGATTGATCTCTAGAATATCATGGAAGGATTGATGTTTCAAAACGAGCACGAAACTTTATTCGTTTCTTCGCAAAAATTACCTTATTTATTAAGTTACATATGAAATGGGCTATTTTTATTTTTGAATTTCATTTCATCAAGAATCATGGATAAAATTTTTGAAAAATCATATCAGGGAATTGCGAAATAAAAGAAATTGAAATTTTGATGTAACTAACTTGAAATTGAGTGCAATAGAGTGGTGTTTCAAATAATGAAATTTCCTCGTTTTAATGTACAGGTAATTGGCGATGGAACGCTATTTCGATAATGTACGCTAATATCATTTGAACGCGAAAAATGAAATTAGAATAAATGACACTGGTTTGATCAAATATCGGTGCGTAAATTACATCTCGCGATCAAACATCAATTATAGGATAATCACGCTGATTACAGCGAAATAGTAACGGTACATCAAAATGTCAAGAAATTACCTATCTACCAATTAATAACCAAGTGAAATTCGTATACTTAATTATCATAGTTAATAAAGTACCTTCTTCTATTATATATTTTGCTTTCTTATCTTATACAATCTTTTTACAAAACATTTAATTTTCATATTCTATATCCAAAATTCTTAATCGTTTGATTTCAGAATAATAATTATTTAATAATAAAATTTGAAATTTTTTTAATCAATATTGTCATTTTTGCGTTCATTTTTTTAAATCTTGTAAAAAAAAACCAAAAATTATGGAATTAAAATGTATCCATTTCGATTCACAGCATTGTAAAAAATTACTCCATTGAATAATCTAAATTAACAATATTGATACAAAACCGAAATATAAAAGTTATGGAAATATATAGTTTATAAATTTTTACGACAAAACAATACATTGAAAGCTAATAAATTTTTATTTCCAATTCAATAAAATCTCGATATTGTAATTTATAAATAAAATTCTATTATTAAATATTTTATCCGAATTAAAATTCTGACAAATGCTGTTTTATTTTCCTTTTCTCTTTAATCTTCGATTAAAAATCCAGACATCCTAATCCAAATTTATATAAATTATTAAAATTATTAAAAAATTAATAAAATATCAAATTCAATTTTGAAATAGAGTTGCTTTAAAATATTTAAGACTTTAAAACTCGATCGAAACTCGTAAAAAGTTTTGAAAAAACATTCTCCCAATAATTTAATCGAAATATAACCTTTTCGTTCTTTTTTTTCTTTTCTTTAATTAATTGTTCGAATCGTGGCTCGATAACAGACTCAAAAAAATGAACGACTTCTTTCCTCTTCCGGTTTCCTTCATCTTCCAACGATCGAGAATATGTGTTAAATTCGTAAGTACTCGACTAATTACTTTCGCATCGTTTCCGGTTTACCGCTAAGATTTCTCGGTAAACTTACCGGAACCGGAAGAGGGAAAGTTTTCTGTTTACAGTGTTCGAAACTCAAATGTCAGCGTGGCCGATGAAATTTATCTTCAAATGCTCTCTGCATTCATTGGTCGGATCACTACTTTCAACCGGTTACTAACCTTTTTTCCTATTTCTTCCTATGAGAAACTTCAATTGTTTTACAACCATTCGTATCCTGGATTTAGCTTACTTTAATTAAAATCTTCGAACAGAGAGATTTTATCGGATGCGTTTAATGTTTTTAGCTTTTTTTTTTTTTTAATTCTTACGAGAATAATGATTTTGAAACGAAAGAAGGCGGAAAGAGATTGAAACATGTGATTAATTATCGATTCGTAAATTTAATGTAGTTCGCATGGATATGGTCGTGTTATAAAATTTCCCAATAAACGTGAAAGACGAAATAATTAAATAAATTTAATATAAGTACTGTCAATATACATATTTTGAATTTGTATTTTTCGCAGTTTTATGTTTATTTCATAAATTTATCGAAAATGAATATATTCGTGTTTTTGGGTATTTTTGAATGTGCCACATTGAATGAGCGAAACATGTGAATTTTTTATTTTATTGTAATTGTTTAGTGTGGTTAAAAAATAGTTTATTACGTTAGTGCTCAATTAAAGAAATACTTAATATGAGAAACACGAAATGAATATAACGTGAATTAATTGAAGATAAGATCGATTCATTTTTGCTTTCTAGGCTTATTTCGATATATTTTAACATAATGAATATATTTCCATCAATCATAAAAACAATTTTCAAACTTCAACTTCTTCCCTTAATCAAGAATATCTCGTTTAAACCGCTCAAAAACCACCTGCAATCCATCTTCGTGAAGCGTAAAAATAAAAAAGTATACCGCAGTAATAATCAGTGATTAATTAAGACCAATGGAAAAAGTAAAAAAAAAAAAACTTCCGCCACAATATTATCAATTATATAAAATTCTTCCAATATATTCAATGCTTTCATACAATAATAATTATTGTAATATTTATGGACAAAATTTTATCAAAAAAAAAAATTCCATACTTCAAAATATATAATTAAAAATACTTGTTACGTACATACAGATCTGATTAATTACTCGTTACACGATTTGTTTAATTGGTTTACACCATACAGATTCAATACCCGCTAAATATCGAATCCAAAATACGAAAAACAAAATTCAATGTATGGTATACATATTTGTAAAACAATTATTGTTGATCTCGACCAATCGTGATTTCGACTATCGCCTTTTCGAATGTGCACACGTTGCTTCAATGTTACAAACGAGTTTATGCTTTTAGTCCTTTCATCGTGTTTCATCGTGTTCACGAGTTTGCAAATGTATCCAGAGCAAATAGAAAAAAAAAAAGAAAAAGGAGCAGAGAGATGCACGAGACAGAAAGGAAAGATTCATTTTATCCTACTTTAATTCATATAATACGAAAACACGTGTAAAAATATTATTCTGGTTTTATAAATGTTTAAAAAAACTTGTGTAAATTGAAGCGGTTTCCGATATTGTGTTTCAAAAAAAGTTTCAATGTTTATGTATTTTTTATTTTTTGTATTTATATACATAGAAATGGATTAATTATTAAATATATTTTAAGAATAAAAAAACTATTGAGAATAAATTATTCAACTACTTTACTCAAAACTATACATTTTTTCGGTCGAAAAATGATTAAAAATATCGTTTTTAATCAATTTTAACCTTATTTGATCGGTATTTCGGTCAGATATAATTCCAATAATTTTAACATCAAACTCAAATATGATAACCTACATATTATTCATAATATAATTCATAATTTCAATATTAAAATCATTTAATATTACAAGATTAAAAATTAAACAATTCTATTTCTCGATTCTACGACGAAAAATTAATTCGAAAATACATTTTTAAATTTATATTCCCCAAAAAATTCTATATATCCCATATTTTAAAACATCTAAACAACTTTCTGTTTCCAAATATCACAATAAAAAATTAAATCAAAATTAAGGAAGGAGATGAATCTTATATCATGAACTTAAACATTCTCAAACTTATACTATACTATTCACCATACCTCTCACAAATGATCCCAAATTTATATTTACTACAATTTTCAATTTATTATTCAATGCTAAAAATTACTCGGAATTAATATCCATGAACAATTATATTTTTCAATTCCAAGATAACAAATTAGTTCAAAACCATGAAAAGGGTTCGACACTATGATCAACCCACGCAAGCATCGCGATTGAATTGAATAATTGCTTGGCCGACGCGTTCTAATCGAAACTCGTCCCATCTTTAAATAAAGATGAGAGGAAGAGAGCGGTGTTTCCGGCGGAAGTGCTCGAGACTCGCGACCATTCGCCTAAGAGGGCGCCGCGATCGAGGTCCCCGAGGCTGATGGAATTTATTCGGAATCGATAATCAATTTACCGTTCTGAACGCGAGATCCACGCTTTTGCTCGAAGAACGAGACACAAGTGGAGGGGGGAAGAAGGGTGAAGGTCGAGATGGAATACACGTGAATTTATTTTATCCCGCTCTTAAACACTCTGAGGGAGTTAATTAAGTGGTACTGCAAGTATTGATTGCGGTAAAAATGAAGCGGAGATGCAATGCGTCGGTTACGTAACGGGGAGAGGTGTGAAATTTTCACGAGATCGAAATCTTGAAGATATGATGGATGATGGAATTGGGATGGTAATTAAGTTGAAGCTATTCCTCTGTGACGATAATATGGCTCGTAAGTGAAATTTAATTGCACGTTTACGGTTATCGAAGTTTGGATGAGCACTTTGAAGATTTTAGATTGAGATATAGATCGGTATTAAACGGTTGGTTACGAGACGATTAATCGATGATAATTGATGATTATTTAAACTTTGTGTGATTATTGATATTAATACGTTCATTAAAACATTAATTATATGTATTAAATTCGATATTATTCGATTTTATTTTTTAAATAAATGAAACGAATTGAATTATTAAACGAGTGAAATTATTAAGATCTGCTTGTTTAATTTTCTGATTTTATTTATAGGTATTGCATTATTGTAAAGGAGTAATAAATTATTTAATGATACGTTTAATTTTTAAATAAAGAATTTTTAAGTGAATGCTCGTAAATCATAATATATAAATTAAACTGTCGAGATAAATAAATATTCTTTTTATAGAAATAAATACAGATAATCAAAGATAAGAGCAAAGAAAAAAAATATTAGAAATAAAAAAAAAGCAAAAAGAAATAGTAATATCACAGTTATGATGTATAGCACGTTGGAAAGAAATATGGTGGAATAGTATCGACAACGATATATTACAACAAAAATACATAAACGCAGTAAGAACGGAGAGAAATAAAGAAAACTGTAAAAATGGAAGAAAATAAAGAACACTGGAAACAAATGATTATATAAAAAAAAAAGAAGAAACAACAAAAATTAAGATGATGGAACAAATTGAAAACTAGAAAAAGACGAAACCAGAAAATTCACGTGATAACGAAGATAGATGATAAGACAAGACGATGATAGAGTTACAAAAAATACAGGACACTTTGGAATTAAGATGAAATTGGAACTAAGAAAATACTAGATGACGTGAAGGAAAAAAGAAAATGTACGATGAAATAATTAAACTACTGAAAGAAATATAGAAGAGAATAAGCACAAAGATAGCAAGTTATGGTAAGAAAATAATCCGTCTGAATTAGTATTTAAATTAATCTATCGAAGAATAAGATATAATTCCTTTCTTTTTTACAACTATCATTTTCTTCTCTTATTATTTTAATTAAGAACTAGAGAAATATTAGAGAAATATAGACAGATAGCTCTAGAATTGTTCTTTGAAATTGATAGATAATAATTAATGAAATTGTATTAAATTTTTAATATGTTTCTAATTTTTCAGTTGCAATATTTTTTTAATATTATTTATAATTCTTTCGAAAATATTTTAAATAAAAATTTAAATGTATATAACATTTAACATATTTGTACTTATAATTTTTGAAACATGAATATTTTATTATTATACTATTTTACTATTACACTATATTGTATGCATTTATTTATAGAATAATATGAAGATTTCTGTATATTAATAATAAAATAAAAATTTTTTCTGGCTTTATTTACACGGCTATCAAAATTTTTCGTAAAAAAAAAAGAAAAATTCTAACAATTTTTGACGCATTGAAACAAAATATTAATAAAATTGCAACTTCACTCTCTGACTATTTATTAGGATAACGTTGGATGTTAAATGATTTCATAGTTTTCGTTGAGCGGTTTCATATGGTGTGACACGTTTCAAGCAATATTAAATTTTCTACGTTTAGTATACGGATAATTTGCATTGCAGTATCTAAATTTGAATTAATTTTGCTCGACGATCTAGAAAGCTAGGTCGTTTGTTCAAAATCGGCTTACTGAATTGGGAATTATATAAAATATCTATTTCTAATGCGTTCCATGCGTAATATGAATCACGTCCATTTGATATGACAGTCATTACTATCACGTTTCTATTAATATTAATTAACGTATCTATGTTCAAAAAATATAGAAAAATTAATATGAATTTATCCAATTTATCAATTAATAAACGTCAAATTTATTTTGTTAAATATTCTAAATAATATAAACTAATTATTTTTCTTCTTCTTTTTTTATCAAACAAATGTATAAATTTCATATTAAACAATTAAATTTCCAAAATCTTCTTGCTATTCGATTTTTGTTTCTTTCGATAAAACTATTTCACAATTCTGTACTTTTAATTTCACATCATTTGAAAAAAGAAAAAGAATGTTCTGATTTCTCAGCAAGAGTTTATGCAAGAGATAACAAACCGAAAAACAAAAACGATAGTAAAATCAAGTTAAATCGAACGATACGATAGTCGAACATAAAACGAGGGACATGATCGCCATGCTTTCATTGCAAATCGGGTCTCGAGACAATCAAGATCAAGGTGGAATGCTCCATGAAATTCGAGGAATCTAAAAGAAGGAGAAAGAGAATCTAGTGATTTCCAAGAATTACACTTCGGTTCAAAAGTCTTGAAGATCTATCAGTTTATAATATTTCATGAAAATTAAAAAAAGTAAATAACTATAATAAATAATTAATCATAGTATATTAATTATACACTGTAGTATTTAAAAATGGCCAAAATTATGATATATCATTATGAAAACTATTGATACACGATTAGAAATTAATAAATAGATTTATATGATTTCGAAATTACATCTAATGTAATTTGGTTACTAATGCAAATTAATTTTTATTTATTTTTATTTGTTTAATTATTTCTCTACTGCTTATGCATTGTAACAAATTTAAAGAATTAGACAGAATCTAATTTAAAGTCACTAATTCTCACTTTCTAAATTTGTGTCAATTATCCTTGTTGAATTTTTTTACTCTTAAAAGGTATATCATATCTTTCAGTCACCTTTAGTTTAAATACTATATTATCATAATTTTAATACTTTATAATAAAAAGATATAAGAAAAGTATAAAGCATTGACGTAAAATATTTATTGACGTGCAATTAAAATTGAAAATCAACAATTTATACCGAAATACTGAAATTTTATTAGAAATTCTTATTCCAAGATTTTTGAACAAGAGTGTACGTCATATCGGCATATCCCGATACGGCTCTGGCACATTGATGTCGAGGCGTGCAGATTACTGTGCTGCATGAAATTAACCGTTGAAGAGCAACTACCTCATAGAAACTTTTCTACAAATAGAAATACCTGCGTTGCACGATGCTTCCTGGAAATGATCATTGTAATTTTCCATTCCCTTCGATCCTTCGTTTTCTCTCATTGTCGAATTCCTGTTTATCCGTTCTTTTTTTTTACAATTCGTGCTAAACTACTTTTCTTGTTTGCTCATGTTGAACAATTTGCATATATTTTATACGGATACATGGATTCGTGTGAATTTAATTTTTAAGGTTTTTTTTTTTTTTTTAAAGAACGTATTAAATTGATAGAAGAAAGAGATTGAGCACGTTCTTTGCTAACCAAATTTTAATTTTCTATATTATATTATATCATGAAATAATTTTCATTTAAAACCTGTATCTACATTATATAATATATGCATTTTATATTTATAAATTATTATGAAACTTTAATTTCTATTCTACATGTGAACCAATATCACGTGTATATAGTTGATATCTAATTAGGTCAAATCACAGTATTAAATGTATCAAGATAAAATATATTATATTAAATAAATATATTATATTATTTTGATGATTCTCACTTTTCCTATATTATTATTTACAGAACTTCGCAAGTGATAAAATAAATATACCTGATTACACACAATATTCTTAATTAAAAATCTATAAATATTTCACCATATTTTGCATCTTTAATTTTTATAAAAAGATAAATAGAATCAAATGGAGCAATCATAATTTTAAATATTGGATAAAATATATTTATATTTTTATATCTAAATAATCAAGAGCTTTCCATTTTAAAGAAATATTTCAATTAAGATTCGAAGAGAGAGATATCAAATACAAAGTTAATTGAAACCAAAATCAATACTGTAATATATTTTGATATTGGAGTGGAATAAAAAACAACTTGAAATCTAGTGATTTTTGACACATGAAAAATATTACAATGAAAAAACTTTTTACCATTTATTTCGATCTTCTATAACACCATGTGACACTCTATTTTATTGTATCATTCAATTGTCACCAAATGAATTTCACGTCAACTATTAATTCCAATTTTTTTTTTTCTATAAAAGCAAAAAACTGTGCTCAGTGGAATTTGTTCCCCATTGTTCAAAGATAAAATCCAGTTATACAAATCTAATTGCTTTCTCACATTTCGTTTTTTATTCAATTTCCATCGCAATTGGTAGAAACTTTCGTTATGTAGGATGTTTTAAAAATATATACTATCTCTATAACAAAAATAGTAAAAACGGATTTCAATTTTGCAATATTTTCTATAAATAACATAAAACTCTAATAAGTTAATAATAATACAAAAATAGTTTTTTGAATATTAATATTCGTACGTAATTTAAATAAATGAAAAAAAAATAATTATAAAAATTGAAGCCATTAGAGTTTAATTCATTGTCGATTTTATTTAACGAGAATTATTAATAAACGCTGTTTCAACCGAAATCGCGAAATATTTTCGTGGCGATACAACAGAAACGAATTAAAACGTTGCTTGGAGCATTTTCAAACTGCGCGCGTCAAGTGCGAAACAATTACAATCCGGTTAATTTTATTTCCTAAAATTTCAGCAACAACTGAAAAATATCCTGCAACGATATTGAAAAGCTGTGTTAAAAAATTTCATATTAAACTGCCATTTTACTTCTACTCGAGTACATCGTATCCTAAGGACATTTTCTATAATTGCTCTTCCATAGATGTTCTTATTTAATGATAAGTGGCATTTCTTCTCTAAGGTTGTCAAAATTAAGAAGAACAGTTGTGTGGATAATGATGTTGTATAAAAGTCACGTTGAAGCTTCGAGATTGAATCTTCAAACATTGTATAAAGTTTAAATCTTAAACGAATAATTTAATCTCAAAAAGTGAACTATAAGTCTCAAGTTTTCATAAACTTAAGCTTTATACGTTAAGGTTGAGCTTTTAAGATTGAATCTTGAAACTTCGAAGATTCGAGTTTTATATAACATTGATAGAGAATATATATATATATATAACTTAAAATAGATTTGTTGAAAGTGATATTAGAAAAATGAAAAATACCATATAACCATCTTTGTTGCCAAGTTGGTGGCGCATTCTACAAACAAATTTAATTACTAACGTATTTTATAAAACTTTATAGTTATTTGTTGTCGTGAAATATGAAATTTGATTTTTCTATTTTATTGTTTCCACTTCGCAGAACTAGGTATTGTTTTTAGATCCATCAGAAAATAAAATAGAAAGAAAAATATGATGAAATAAGAAAAAAAAGAAAAAGAAAGGAAATTTTTAAATTCATAATCTTTGTTGTATGAAATGAACAGTAGCTATTGTAATGTATCTAATTTTTATTACAAAAATGTACAATTTACTCTATTAATTCACACAAAGAACGTGAATTCTGTTTCGTTAAAAGGAATTTGTTCTGCCGGATATAAAAGTATGAAGGAAGCGAATACCGTTTTAAAAGAATGCCTTTAAATGGCTAATTTTATATAACGAAGCAATCTCTGTATCTCAATGTCTGTTCCATGGCCATAACAACGTTCATTAAAGACAGAATTAACAGATATGAAGAACAATCGGGAAAAAGAACATACCGGAATGTTCGTAAGTCAAAAATTTAAAATGATAATATCTAGAATTAATCAAATGTCTATTTTAATATTCATATTAAAATCTGTAAAACTATATACATGATTTATATTTTATATGCCATCTGAATACTCTAATAAACAAAAATACATATATATATATACATTATATTTAATATAAATTTTTAAATACTTCATCTTCTCTTCTAGAATTAAAGAATTGTTTCACCTTTGAATTCATACAAAATTACTTGACTTACAACACAACTTCTATATAAAAACATCACAACATATATTCGAATTAAACTCAAATAAATCAAAAATCTATAAATCATTCATCCAATCCTCGAATTGTAAATACAAATACAAAGAACCTCTGACTCACTATCAAAATTAAACTATTCATATATCCTTCTCTCCTGGAATCATCTTTCCACCATTCAATGCCTTTATAAGAATAAATCGTAATTTCTATAAACAAATATAAAAAATCCGGTCCAGTAAACAATGCAGAAAGAAATATAAAATATATATCACGAAATACAAAGATACTATCTTTCGAAATTCTAACTAACACGAGCGCAAAGAAACAGAATCATGTATAAACAAAAGGTGGAACTAAGGGCTCCTCTGACCCCGTTAATTTCGTGTGGAAGAAGCTCGTTTTCGATTTTCCTAAAGAAGAACACCGATACTGTGTGCCTCTCTCGAGGAAAAAGGAAGAAAGACGAGAAAATAATGTTTGGTCTGCTTTTATCCCACCGTACGTCCTCCTTGATGCTGATGGCGCATTTCGCATTCTGGCTTATGCCTCGCTACACCATGCACATCCACTTCATTCTCGTTATACCGATACATCCTGTTGTTCGTTCCACCTTCCCGGTTGTATATCCTTACGATATTAAAGAATAATACGAATGGTACACATCGGCCACGAATTAAATCTCATCGACTATCCTCGGGATTCTTGGAAAATATAGAATTTCTCTTTTCGAGATCACTTGACATTGGATTTCCGACATTAAGCTAGCATTAGAGAAATGAGAAACCTCTGAACGAAAATAGAATTTTTTCTTTTCTTTCTGAATGTGAATTTTGGAAAGACAGTGTCATCAATTTAATTTTAATTGAAATTTGATTTATAATGAAATGTGTTTTCTTGTGTTACAACTAAAGGTTTTATAAGAAGGAATAATATTGCACGTTTAATTGAGAGAATCATTGGAATGAAAATGAAATGAACTTCTTTTTTTTTTTTGATTTCAAGTCTAGAATATAACTTCTGTATCGTACTCTTAGAAAATTAACTTCGTTTTTTTAATAACTATGTATTTCGCGGAACAATGTTACCGGTTTCATTGATGCAGAACTGCAAATTACGCGGTACACATTTTCTTGCAATTAGCAGTTTCTGAATAATTCAGGCTGACACATTTACTAACGGCAAATGACATTTTAATACAATGCAATTAATTTCTTACAAACTTTTTCCATTACCATATTCGTTAGTTTTTGTCAACTTTTGCAAACAAAAATCTATAATTTTCCTGAAATTAATTAATGCAAATATCGATGAAAGTTGTTTCGCAAAATCGGTGGAAATTAAAGAATAAAAAGAAATAAACTTTTATATTTTAATTAAACATGATAATCAAATGGATTCAATAGATTCCAATAATTTATATTAATGTCTTAATGCTATATTTTATCGTTAAATTAAAATTAAATAAAAATAAAAATAACGCAACATAATAAAGTTTTAAATTATTTCGTTTAAATTACAACAAATCTGTTATTAAGAATCCTACTATCCAAATTTTCTGTGATTTCATTATCTAAACATTTTATCAAAATACCATGTTTCCTTTATTACTTTAATGTGAGGTTAGTATTGTATACTCTAGCACTTTATGGATAATAACATTCAAGAGAAAATATACGTATAAATATTCTAAATATTGTAATACAAAACGAGCGAAAATTACTTTATTATTATTATTATTCGCGAAGATATTTATATTTAACATAATAAAAATATTAATATATTTTAGCAATAAAAACTAAATTAGACATATATTCTAAATTACATTACAAACCTTTGCTATTTTGTTCATTTCTTTTAATATAGAATAATCTATTAATCAGAAAATTCTTTCAATTAAACATGCCCATTTAATTTGAAAATCCACTACAGTAAACGAAAAAAAAAATTTGTTAATAATTTACACATTTCAATAAACCTAGATTACTTATGAGCAGCATTGTACGAATGATCTTTTAAATATATAGCAATGCAATATGCAGTTTGCCTCGTTTCTATTTACGCGCACAGCAACCCTTGCGAAGTATCGGGCTATGAGTTATTTTACGTTTACCGTATAAAAGAGTCCCCATTAATACGTAATGCAAAATACGGATTAGATCCGGGAAGACTGAATACTGCATTATCCTCGAAACACGATGAACGTATTATAATATCGCTGTAAACGTAACCGCAACCGGTGTAAAATGCAAGCAGATGCGGGTGTACTCGCCACATTCTTACCTAACTTACGGCCCTTTTATGTAGATTCGATCGTAAATTAAAGACTGTTCCACCTTTCGCCGTTCAAGTAATTATATACGATATGTCTACGGTCCCTCTTCTATACGTTCGCCAATTTTTCAAGGAGCCTGCCTCTTCTTTGCACCCTCTGAACGATCGTTCGAAGAAATTCGACAATCTGTTTTTTACGTCTTATCATAGACGTACGTGTGAGATCAGTGGTTCTCAATCATTAGAAAATTACAACTATCTTTTAAAAAATCGCAAAATGTTTCTTTCAAATCGTCTCGAAAATATTCATTATAACTTCAAAGTTGGAAATTAACCCGAAATTTCTTTTTTTCAATTATTCCAGATTTTTCATGCTAGATCAATCCATGCTAATGATCATAATAAATAAACTACACATGTTTTTTTTTTATTTTAAAAAATAAAATTCTATCAAATTTCATCCTCGTAAACGTGCTTGTAAATTCTTCAGAAATTGTACTTGTTAAAAATTTAAATATATTGAACATTTTATAAACATCATTGTAAAATTAGATGTAAGAAAAACTAAGAAACGTTTTAAAAATAGAATTGCAAATTGCGTATATTCTCGACTTCAAAAATAAAACAAGAGAAAAAATTCAAATTGAAACAAGAAATCGATCGAATGTTTGGAAAAAGAAGTAAATATAATATATTTATTAGTTGAAGATATATGAACTACCAACAAACTTCTGTTGTTTCTTATATTTTTAGGTCAATAAATATAAATACGATATTGGAAAGATAGAAGAAAATTAAATTTTCTGGAAAAAACCGATCAAACGTTATGTTAATTGGTAATTCGTTAAAGAGCTACGTGTGACTCGAAATTAGGCCACAATATATAAATAAAAATATTATTTAAAGCAAGAGATTTCCTTGAAATGAAAGTAATCGAATAATTATGTGGATAATTTAATATTAAAACTCTCTGTGGAAAATTGTATTTTAAAATTATGAGGTCAGTTTTTCTCGAATGAGATTGAAAAAAATAAATTGTCCTTCTTCGAACGGCTTTTGGTAATCACGAACATGTAGAATTAACTTCATACATAAATAATCAGCAGAACAAGTAAAATAAGTCTTCGTTGTTTCGATAAAGTTTCACGTCATACGAGAATTTAATAATAATAATTATTATTATTATGTATCATTAATATTTCATGATCGATATTAACGATTTTCAATAAGTTTAAAATTATTATTTAAAATTTGTTAAAATTATATTAATCAAAGATTTATTTTATGAATTTTTTTAGAAAATAAAAAATACATATCGTTCTTAGATTTTCTAACATTTCAGATTGTGATAACATTTATAATTCTTTACCCGTAATTATTGCAAAATTTTCATTCCATTCTATAAAATCTTATAAATTCTTTAAACTATATAAATCCTATAAATTCATTATATATTTACCACTATAATATTTTATATTTCAAATTCAATAATTCTCGCTATATCCAGTTATTTTTAAATTATAATTAATTAAGGAATTGTTAGAATATTTCATTTTTAATATTCTAAAAAAATAATACATTCCAATCCTATTAAAATTTAATTAAATAAATCCACTTAAACATAAAAAGATATCTCAAAAAATTTCATTGTAATTATTCCAATATTTCAAACTTAACATTTAATTCAAATCATCATTTATTTTCACTTATCTCTTTATCATCTTCCAAAATTAGATGATCGAAAAACTTGAGAGCCCCTCGAATCGCTTCATCGATCGATCGAATCGAATCAACTTCATCGAATTGCGCAACTCGATCATTTTGACGAATTCGAGTCGAGTAAAACTAATATCGATTGAAACAACGGTGGAAGAAAATAAAGAAGGATTCGTACTGCATTCCATGTAAGAAAAATAATCGTTCGGAAAGAAAAGGTGAAAGAGATCGAGAAGAAAGAGAAGGACACTTGGATAAACGATGAATTGTTCAAATCTTTCAACTCGTCTTCGCCTTCTTTCGTGGCGTTCAACTTTTCTCGTTCGATTCTTAAATCGTCTTTGTGCCCCGACTCTGTGCGTTACTAGATAATGTATATCATACGTCTAAAGGAAGAATTATATTCCTAAAATCGAGAAGAAATCCGACGAATCTCTGACAGGCGTTCTTTTTGCAAAGTTGAAAGATTTAACTTTATCGAGATGGGTTTCAACGATTGTTCTTTGTTAAATTTTTGTAATATTCATGATATTTTGATAAATTTTTATTATATATCTGATTTAATATAAAAAAATGTTTATAATCTTCTTTTATCTCTATACCTAATCATCTATCCTATCTTAATATTTTTATATCTAATGAATTTAATTTAAAATGAATATAAAATACATTTATTACTTTTGCCATAAATAAAATTAATCTACCTAATCCAAGGATATCTCGTAACATTTATAACTCGCTGAAATTCGTTTATATTAATTTTGAAACGGCCAGAACTGAAACCAGATTATATTTAGAAGCCTGGATTAATCCCTACCATATTTATTTTTTCAAAAATTTCATAAAATCAAATCCTTGATAAAACTGACTTAAGTTCACCGTATACCGTCATCGTTCGTCATTCCATCAAATAAATCAGGAAATTTTAATTTGAAACTGATAGCAATAAATTCTGCGAATCGAATAATTTCTGGTGGATTCATGATCGAGCTACAATTAATGAAATTCTAATAACGAAAGCAAAAATTTCAAGTGTTTGTTGTTTGAGACAAACTCGGTAATTTGAGGACACTTTCCGATATATTAAATTTGTCTCGATAAATCCGATCCTTGTACAAACATTTTATCAATTTATGACCGTGTACCTCGTGAATTCATCTCATCGATAATAAATATCTTATAAAAATGCTAAATAAGTATGTCGCGAAGAATGCAATTTGCAGGAATTAGTGCTTCGAAAGAACGAAAGGGGGAAACATAGGTAAAGAAGAGATCGAAGAGAGAAAGAAGGAAAGTTTGTTATGAAGGAGCGGAGGAGATATTCGCTTCCTCAAAATTATTTTTCCATGTTTTGTGGCAGATAATTGATAATTTCAGTTATACACCACTAATATAAGTTCTATTATCGTATTAGGAAATTACTTTTGTTCTTTTTTTTTTTTTAACACGTTTAAAATGATTCCAATCAGCGAATGAAAATGCGAATGTAAAAATTTAATCGGCTGCAACGAAGATTATCAAATGCTCTCGGATTCCAATTTCCACCGATCGAGTGATATAATTCCATTAATAAAAGATATTCGGAATGTTATTCGGCTTTCCACCGGATGGAATCCTATTTTTCTGTTTTCACCCTTTGAAACAACGCGGAAAATCACCGAATCGGAAAATAAATTGTCAATCAAATTGTGCGCGTCAGATGAGACGAAATTCTGCTTAAATCGCCATTGTCGAATTAATTAGCCGATTAATCGTTCCAAATTATCACCCTTGCTTCGAGATGAAGATTAAACACACGAAAAATAAGTCTTTTGCAAAGTGGACATTGCTTTCGTCGGTTCAACGAGTCGGAATTAATTTGATTTCGATTGTATCTCGATATTTGAAATCTTTTTTTTTTCTTCTTTTTTTTACGTTGAACGACATGAAATGAACAACTTTTTTTTCAATATTTTAATATACAAAATATAATTAAATGATAATAAAAGATAAGATAATGATAATAAGATGATATGATACATCTATAATTTCCTTGAATTTCATAAATGATGATAAATTTTTCTACACATATAAAGGTAGAAAACATTCATCTATTGTATTATAATAATTCTAATTATTTCCTATTTTGACTAATTGGATATTAATTATTAAATTAAAATTATTTCGCAAATCGTAATTTTTATAATGAAATTATGAAATATTTTTTAATGTTAAAATTTTAAAAACTTGCGTGTGTACAGTAAAAATTCTCAAACTGAAAACAGGTCAAATATTTAACCGAAATACAATTAAAATATCAAATAAAATATCAGAGATACGAACATAAAATACTGGATATTAAAAAAAAATTAATTAATATATAAATAAAAATTATTAAATATATTAATTATTTAAATGAATATTTATCAATCTAAATAATTAATAAAAACAAATATCAAACTATTATGAAAAAACCAATACAAAATTTTAAAAATAATTTGCTTATTTCTAAAGCTTCAAAAATAAATCGATACATTTTCTTAATAATATCAATTATAAAAAAAATATTCGAGAAAGACACGAATGTAAAAAAAAACACACAAGAGATGCAGATCGGAATTAATATTCATTTGATAGCAATTACTATTCTTCCAGTTTAGTCATCACGTTGACCCGATTTTGAGACAATTTTACTTATCATCATACGATCAATCTCGTCACTCCAAATCGAGTTTGAACCGAGATTCCTCAAAACGATTTTTGTCAGCTAAAAATTGCTGCTACTATCTTATTTAAATTTTACTGAGAATTAGAAATATTCTACTTTCAATTATTTTTATATTGAACTATGATTATGATTGATTTGATTTTCTTTCATCTTTATGTTTTTTTACAAATTGCTATAATAAACATAATATTTAATCAAATAAAATAATACTTATATAATACAAAAATATAAATAATTTAAATAATCATTGTCACACATTATTGTTTAACCTGATATTATTGTTAAACCTGATTCTTTCACTGAATTTTAATATTTCATGATGACTTCTATTTATATTAAATTTTATTCGTCCAAAGTTAGAAACTATAACTGTTGTGCATTAAAATAATATTAACAACAATGTTTCACAAAAGTCGATAATATCTCTTCGGTCATTTTACACAGATTAAAACAGAAATATCGTTGATAACAGAAAGCATAACGATAATCGCGAGCAAATAACGAGAAATTATTCGATGCGAATATTAACAATATTTTGTAATATTGATTGATAACTTCGTCCTCGTTTCACATTATTCTTCCCTGTATCATTATCTCTATATATATAATTTTTCATTCTCATCGACCGTAATAATCTTTATAGCGAAGTAATAGTATTTTTCGTCATTTCGACTCCATGGAATGGAAAAGCTATATTTTTATTCTTACAAAATGAATAAAAATATTTAATTTATAAGTAGGTTAATCGCTTTGGGATAAAATTCGAATGTTCTACATACGATTCTACATATAAAGTGATTTATAATTGACGAAACTTGCATCAAAGCTGAATTCAATAACGAAAGACAATGGGAAAAAATTCGTATAAATATAAAATCGATACGATACCAATATGACGTTTTAATCGCTTTTCGGTTCGTTTTAATCTTTTTGCAAATCGAAGCTAATGAATTTCGATTCCTAGTTTGTATAAATTTCTTTTTATATTTGTATAGCTATTTTGATTTATGCTCAATATAAAAATTTAGAATATGTTGATGCTCTTTTTCATAATATGATCTTAAATACTTTTTTTCTTAAATATCAAAAAATTTTACTTTATCTTATAATTTTAATCTTAAATTAACAACTCTGCGTTTCAAGAGAAGAATACGTAATTGCATTAGATTTGCATTATACACCTAAAACTCAAAACTTACTGTCCATGAATGAAATATATTTCCACAATCCTCATTTTCCTCAATTTCAAAATTGAATATTAAACATATGGCTTATAATATGTAATACCAACTAACAAATTATTATAAAACTAAATAAAAAACTTAATAAAATTAATACTTCAAAATATATATACAAAAGAATAAATTAAAAAATTCATCGAAAATACCAAACTATCAAAACTGTTACCAAGTTTTCAATAAAAATTACTCAAGACGAAGATGAACTTTGAAAAAACATATGTTAATTAAAGCAATTAAAAACTAAAATGTAAAAGGAAAATAATAAAAAATGAAATCATAAAAAATAGAAAAACATAAATAGTAATTTTGCGGATTAATCGCGATAGCATAATTATCCACTAGCAAATAGTACGTTACTATATAATTATAACGAAATATTCCAACGCCCCACATTGCAATAATTATCATCAGTGGCTAATTAACAAAGAGCCGAAATAAATCATTGTCTCTACGTGTGCATATGGAAAATCCGAATGCATCGATATGAAAGCTAATTATTGTTAAACGACGACTTGAAACAGCAACCAGAAAGTCGATGTACTAGAAGGGATACGGTCTTAAAATTACAAATAATTATATCCGATTACTACGCGAAATTGTGATAAATGTTCTTAAGTTATTGCGATAATCGCTTAATACTTAACGCACATTGTGTGAAATTTCATAATTATGATTATTCGACTTGAAATTTAATTCAATGCTTTATTATGTGATTCTCTGTAACAATGTTTCTCAATCAAATTTCATGACATATAAATAAATATCAAGAATTTTATTGGTGTTTTACAACACGTGAAAATATTTAATATTTATTAATAATCATAAATAATCATTCGATGAACAAGAATCGATTTTACTTACTAAAGCTTGTTTCTATTAACTAAATCGAAATACTGATCTTTTGTTAACATTATAAATATTTTTATTTTTTCTAAATATTTCTTTTTTTTTGTCTTAAAAATTAAAATTCAACGTTAGCAAAAAGGATTGAGAAATATTGCTGCATAATGCAATTTTGTGAATTTTAAAAAGCTTAAATTATTTTGTATTTTTTGAAAAAGAAAAAATTAAACTTTAATAAAATACTACTTACCTTTTTCTACAATTATTCTTCTATTAAGGTATATATAAATATTACCTTTATTCAATGAAATCACATTTTTTATCTCATCTAACTTGTTTTTATAAACTAATGTAATATTAAATTTTTATTAACTCATACACATACATATATAGAGAAATATCTTACTTACACTTCTGTGACCATTGCATTTCGAGGTTAATCTGTAATCGTTGGCAAGTTGGACTCGACGAGACTGGAGAAACAAGTTTTAGTACTTTAGAACGGAACGGCTCTGAACGTTTCATCCGATCATCTTCGTCTTTTCACCAACTAAAAGTGGATGCAAGACGCTTCTCGAACTCGTTTGCTTCTAATGAAGTTGCTATTTTCACAGAATGTTTCTCGAACGAACTATTTTGTTCGAAGATGATAGCAATAGTTCGGAAAACAAAGTTGAATCTGTTTTCTTGTTTGTTAATTATAAACATCAATAATTAAATCGATAACAACTAATATAATCAATTGATCAAAATTTCCAAAATTTTAATCTATTAAAAAGAAAAATTAAAGCTGAAATTACTACACTTTTCTAAACTAATTTTTATTTGATCGATTAATTAAATATTTCCAATACTTAATTCATACAAAATTTTCTACCTATATTAAAATTGTAATTTTTAATAAAATACACGTTTTAAACTGCGTAATATATAGTACATAAAATTAGTAATTAGAAATTTGAAAATAATTATATAGAAAAATATATTAATTCAATAAAATTACCGTCTCAATTGTCGTTTTATACACTCGTTATCGTTAAACTCGAAACAGATTCAATTCGGTTCAGTGCCGTTCAAAAATTAATTTCAATAATAATTGACAATGTACTTACGTCGTACTTTTCTTGGATATGAGGTCCAGCTTGAGCGATGTACAACGTGCTGGCCGTGTCGAACACCAGTTCCAGAGGAATTCTTGTCACTCGTTGCCTGGCCATCTCGTGACAATTCAGGTACAAAGTGACATCCGTCGTTGATACTCTAATAACGATTTTAGACCATTTTCTCGACAACTTTGGCACCGTGAATTTCGCCACCTCTTCTGAATGCGAATGCAGATCGGAGTTGGTGTACACCAATGAGACATTTTGATTGGTGCCTGGTCCGTCCTATCGTGGAATGAAAATTACAAAAATTCGTACAATAAATAATAATAGATAAAATATTTAGATACTTATTACAAACTGATAATTCAAAAAATTTTGAAATAAATCTCGTGTTCTCCCAGATATCGAATTGATATTTAAAAAAATAAAAGAGACAAACATGTCCCACGAACGTGATACCAAAGATCCGGAAATTTTCCAATTTCGAATCAACAAACCAGAACTGGATTCGTCATAAAAAATTATCTCGAACTCGTTCTCGACTTCGAACAGGAAATACCAAGGGATTCGAAAGTCGAGCTGTTTTCCCGCGGTCTCTATCGATCCTCGCGGGGATCGTACACACTTCTCGAGACCGAAGGTGGCTGCTTTCGCTGCGAAACACGTATTCCTCGGTATTATCCGTGGAAAACGGTGCCGTGAGAGAACGTGAAAGATCTCAAAGAAATTTGAAGACCCGTAATGTAACAACGGCCTCGAAGGTATTAGGAAACATGAGGAAATTCCCTCCATCCGCCAATAGGAAAGCGTCGACTTAAAAGTCTCTATCGCGCCACTGCACTCGTTTCCTTGTAAATCGATCGATTTTAGTTGGAAATTTTTGCCGATTTTCCAATTACTTTTGTATTCAGTTTTATACCGTTCGCTTTTTTTTACTTTTTCCCTTTATTTTATTTCATAGTTTTATCGAGACGCGTTGGATAAAGGCGAATTTTTGAAAACGTTGAATGGATTTTTCAGTGTCGTTTATCAGGCGTATATTTTTGGATTTTTTACTGATTCCATTGTTTGAAACTTTTTATTACTGACGTGACGAAAACACGAATTCTTAATTTTAAACTATTTTAATGAAATTGAATTCTGAAGCAAACACTGACATTTTCAAACATCTTAATAATTATCTTATCATACTCTATATTTAGAAATTTCTATACTCCAAATTATCAAATCGTAATTGTATATTTTTACATATTTGTACAATTGAAATAAACTTCGTTATATTTTATCCATTCAGTCAAATATAACACACTGAAATATCGAAGCACAAAAATGATTATTTTTGAAAAAATTAATGACACGTGGAGTTACACTTACCGATATACGAATTCCTAATTGCACCACTGTCTCGAAGGGGTTCAAAACCGCGAAGAGATAACTGGTCCTGAAGGACATCGGTTTGAAAGTTGCCACAAGGGTGAACTCTGCTGGCAATTTTTCCGGCAGGTATAATCGATAGGGTTGTTTAACTTCGGATCCGGGTCGGAAACCAAAACTTGGAAATCCATCGAGACCATCGTCGATGTACAAATTATTGTCGTCCGTATCGACAGACGCCACGGCAGCCTCGAGTAAATCATAATTTATTTCTGAAACAAAAAGATTCGAGAAGAAGTGGTTAGAAGAATTTCTTCATTCGTTTCAGAAATATTAGCCGCCATTTTTGAAAATTGCAGTTAATATTTCAATGCCTAACGCTCTATTTTGCAAACATATTTTGGAACGTAAAAATATATTTGCAAACATTTATAATATTCGGGATAATTTAAATTTATACTATCGCATAAATGTTGAAAGTTGAATGTTGAATTATTAGAATGTAAAATGTAGAATTTTGTAGAAATGTAGAATGAGTTATTTTCGGAATAAAATTTTGTAGAAAACCAATAATCTCATTTTGTGAAAATGAAATTTGCATTGCAATAATTGCCTTCAACGATTGTAATGAAATAAATTAGATTTTGGATTGATTTTTTTTTGAAGTGATTTGTAATTTTTTATAAATATTCATAAATTATTTTACTGGTGGATATATATTGAAAGAAGATTGAAACATGATTAACGCAATTTATATCCATCAAGAATTTCACTTGTCTGTCTGTTTCAATTCAAATGAAAATTCAATGAGATAACTAAAATACAAGTATGTGTTTGCATCTCGTTTTCGTTTATTTCTATTTACCAACCTGTTCCACAAAATTGCAAACTTCCTTAAGTAAAAGAGGGTAAAAGATTCAGGGATTCGAGTTTCTGAAAGTATATAAAACTCTTTTCGTTAAGACGATTCAAGATCAACATCGCGAAAATGGACAAGTATTTGTGAAGAAAAAAAAAAAAATAAAATAAAACAAAAAATAACTATAAAAATCTCAAACATAATTAGAATTCTTTGAAAATTCTTTAAAAATAATTTACCATTCAATATTATTGTAGTTATCTTCTTAATTTTTTCGAACGTTAATAATTAACTAATACATCATCAATTTGTATCAAAAATTTTTTTTAAAAATAAAAAATAATAAGAATTTTATAAAATACTTTATTGGTGTATTCCAAATTGAAGTTAAAAAGATTAAAAAAAAAAAGTATAATTCACGAAAATTGAAATTCTTACGATGATCTTTTAAGCGATCAAAATTTTCCTTGAAAATTTCCTCCCAATCCATCAAAAATTTCAATAAAGCGTCAAGATTCTCATAGAATTCAGAAACTTTATTTTCTTAAAAAATAATATAAAAATATGTTCAAATATAATTAAATATTTCTTTATTGATCGTACAATTTTAATGATTTTGGTGCCTCTTAAACTTTTCTCAAAAATGTCCCGTCAATACAAAAATATAAAGAAAAATATGAATAATAGAATCTCGATTTTCTGGCCGAAAGATCACGAGTTCGATTTTCTTTCCCTGTTCTTGCTTAACTTAAAACGAGTTCCCCCTCTCTTCCGGAAACTTCAATTAATCCGAAGTAAGAAACGAGAAAACACTCGGTTACCCTTACATCGCCTCCCAGTTCCCAAATAGCAAGCCTCTAATTTGCATCCCCTGTTTCATGCAAATTGTTTAAACACAGTTCGAGCAACGCTTCGAATATCGCGGTGAACCGCGAATATTATTTAAACTCGATCGTTCCGCGAGCTTTGCTCAACCCTGGGGAGAGACTATAGTTAATTAAGAGCACACGGTTGAAAATGGACCGAGGAGAGAGGAGAGAAGGGGAGGGGGGATGAAAAATGCGAGGCGGCGAAAAGTGGTTGAAACTCGAGAAGAAGAACTTTAATTAATTCGTTGCGTGGAGACTTGGGGAGACTGCTTCTCGGGATTACCGGACGAAATCTTGATAAGGCAGGCCCTGTCCGATACGATTCGAGGCACGAGGAATTCTGAGTGGCTAACGCCCTTGAAACATCTTGTTTGGTCGGACTGATTCGAATTATTAAGCAGCTTAAATTACCTCGAGGTAAAGTTTAAAGTTCGGGTAACCGAGATCCTTTTTCGAAATTAGAATTGGTTTTGAAGTTATTCGAGGAGTGGAGGAACGAAGAAAGTGGAGATGAAGTGGAGGAACTCTACGATTTAGATAAAGTATTTTCGTTTTTAGGTAGATTTCGGTTTTATGAAGAAACAAGTGAACGTTTTTATTAAAAATATTTTACGTACGTTTGATTTTTAATAGATTTTCGTGTAAGACTGAAACTTGTTCAAAATTTTGATCAACAAATCATTGAATGTTTCTAATCTTAAAGAAAAGATTCGTACTTGACGATTATGTGCTTTTTAAAAAAAATCGGTTAAATGCAAATTATGTGAGTTTTATATGCTCTTTAAACTATTATAGCATAGTTTCGAGAAGTGATTATGACCATGCTTCTTTAATATATTGTATTACGACCTCATTTTAGCGCCATACGTCATACAGATTCGCGAAGCTCAATATACTGTGGTTCACCGCAGCTGAAAGCTCGCTTCGATAATCGATATTTATTGCCGAAATATGAGTCTATAAATCGCATTAAAAATCGTATGCTTAGCATTGTACTAGCTATAAAATTAGCGCAACTTTTCTTCTCTCGCGCGAATATTTTATATTATTTATGTTTCCCAAATAAATATCTTAAAAATAAATTATCACCATTAAACAAACCATACTATATTGACAACAGACAGATAAAATTGCAGTTTTTCTCGCAAAAATTATTATCTATCGTTATTTAAATACGTAATAGAATATTGAAAAACAATTGTCAAGAAGAATCTTAAATAAATCCTTTACTGCTTTAAATCTATTTCCAAGTTGATATGTTCTCCTGATACGTACAGAACGATTTTCAGGTTGCTTTTTTAGTCTTTCTCTTTATATTCCTTTAACTCGAGGTCTACGAACTTCGATGAGAGAGAATTTCGAATTCTAAACACGATTCTATTTCCTTGAAATTTCCTTCATCGATGAAGGCGCATCGAAGAATTTTAGAAAGCTCGACAGCGAGGATTTCAACGCCTGACAAATCTGATTCGGCGAATATATACGGAGACTTCAACGTCCGCATAAGAAATGGATGGATGGAAAGCTTCCTAGCGTGTATATTCTCCTAATATGCAACCACGTTTTACGCAGAAATTACAACAAAATGAGAGTCGCCAAAAGAGCTAATGATCAATCATGAGATAAAATGTTTCGCGCAATTTTGAATTAATGGAACAAACTGTATTATTAGTTGCAAACGATCGTTTTGTAAGATTCTTATAAGACGAGAAGTTTCTCGGTTATTCTTTTATTAAAGAGTTTCTCTGTGAATAATTATTTTTATCCAGGTGAAAAAGACATACGTATACTAAATAAATATTAGAATTTATATATATACATATATTAATAGTTAGTGAAATAATTTTATTTTATTAATTTATGTTATACAATTTTTTTATTTACATAATTTCTGTTTAATTAAATAAGAAATTAAGAGGAACGATAGATCTGTTGTCAAAGTATTGAAAAAAGTTTAAAGAAAGAAGTTATGAAGTATTATTTTATTTAAAGAAATTTTGATGCAAAAACGGATTATTATAAAGATAAAAATGAAAATTGTAAAAATAATTATTATTTACTTATAATTTGTTTATTTGACAGTCTTTCATCTTATAAATATTTCGTTAATTTTGATAATATATTGAAAAAAATTAAATAATCTTTGTAATATATAGAGATGTTAATCGAACTATCTTCGAAACAAGACTAAGAAAAAAATTATAAAATAAATATTTCAACCATAAAAAATAATAAATATATATTATAAGATTTCAACTATAAATTATATATAAATAATTCGATTGATCTGGTTTCATTCACCTACCAAAAAGCACTTCGAAAATATGTTTTTAAAAGAATTGTAAGTTTGTAACATGAACGTATGAAAAACATTATTGTTCCTATCCTAAAAAAAGAAAAAGTATATTTTGCTCAACCAAACCAATTTTTCGTTTAAAGATCCCTCTCATGAGACGATATAGCCGATCGAAAACCTTTCCTCTTTATTATGAAGATGTTACAATGAAATTCATTCTTTACGATCGAGAAATTGTTTTTCAATTTTCATAATGCCATAAATACGAAAGTAAATGATAGTGAACAATGAAATCTCCTAGATAGAATCGACAATGTATTGATTCTTGAAGAAAAGTAATAAATATAATGAATTTTGAATAATAAACTGTGCATTCTGAAAATTATTCTTGTAACAATTATAATTTTAATGTATTTAAAAAAAATGAAGTTGCAAATAGTGGATGAACAATTTATATTAATTCATAAAGTATATCTATATTTTAAAATTACTTTATTTGAAATTTTAATAATAATTTTAATAATTAATAAAACTATCATCGAAATATAAAATAAACAATAAAGAAATACTAAACTCTATCAATAGAAGTTTCCAATACATGATAAAAAAAAAACAGAGGAAAAAAAAAACAAGACTATATAATATAATAACGATATAGTTAGAATAAAAATCTCTATCTCGATATGGAACTAACTAATAATAAATCAAATATAATAATTAATAACTTTCTACATCAAATTTCTAACAATTCATTAATATTTTCTTACAACGATTATCTATTTACATCTTCAAATTAATCAAAACACCTTAAAAAAAATGAAATATAAAAATATCAAAAAAAAAGTATTAATACAACTTCACACAAAAGTTTCCAACTAATAAAAAAAAAAAAAGAAAAAAAAAGGAAGATTATGTAAAATAATAATGTAATATCAGATAAAACAATCTTACACAAAATTAATCAAATATTGACTTCTTTTGTTTCCTTAATCTACCAAAATGATTACAATATTCCTTTCAAATCAAATCTTTTACAACATCAATTAACATTTCTCTCCTCTGATAATCTACACTATCAAAATTAATCAAACAACTTTCAAAAAAAAGAAATACAGAACAAGTTAACTTAACAAAAATTTCCAACTAATAAAGAAAGAAAAAATAAAAGGGTAAAAGACAAGATCATGTAATACAATAACGATCAATGTCAGATAAGACGATCTTGACAAAAAGTTGAGAGCTTCAATTCCCTCTCGTGGATCAAACTCTTCTTCGAAAGCTTTCGCAATTTTCATAAGAAGGAAGAATTCTTTTAACCCGTGACAAGAATCGATTTCACGTATCCGTTTCACGGCTATTTTAATTCGTTCCAAATCCAGCACAGAAACGATACCGATCACTTGGTTCTAACAGAAGGCAAACGTTTACCTTCATTTTCACGGCTACTGATCCACGGTTCCGCTTCCGTTCGATTAAAAAACTCGTGCTGCAATTCTCCATGGAGATGATCGGCCAATTCGGCGCGTTCACGCGCGCGATGGATTGACACGGGATCGGCATCGAAACGATCGATTTCTGCAAACCGGGAATGCGAATCACTAGAAGAGGAACAATGCATTCGAAATCAACGATTGATCCTAAACCGTGGTGTAACCGGCTAATGAAGATAAATGGTGCATCCGGTTTTAACGCGATCTCACTGCTACGCTTTTGTAAATTTACGTTTGGCCTGTTGGTAAATCGCCCCGGGACTGGATTGTTTTTAGAGAGTGATTGTTTGTAGACTTATTACCCAATTAATATGTTGGCAATTTTTTAAATCAATGTATATAATTATATTATATATATAATTTTTATTAGAATAAAAAAATCCAAAGCAACTATAAATCTAAAGAGAAATATCACAATAAAGATATTGATTTGATAAATATATTGATCAATCGAAATTATAAATATAAATAAATAAATTTGAACCAAAAATAATATGCAGA
Source organism: Apis cerana (assembly GCF_029169275.1). NCBI lineage: Eukaryota > Metazoa > Arthropoda > Insecta > Hymenoptera > Apidae > Apis > Apis cerana. Next base: position 8,828,069 of record NC_083862.1, on the reverse strand, counting down.
ATCAAACTTCAACAATTTAAAATGAATAATTCATTGAAAATGAATTAAATTAGATAACTTATTATTATTCAAATTTAAATTAAATAAAATTTAACAATAAAAATGAAATCCAGTCTCAAAATTAAATGAAATTTTTCTCTTTCCTATATGTATCTATTGATTAATTTTTGTATCTAATTCATCTTCTTGAAAAATTAAATTTATAGATTTACTTTCAGTATTTTTCTACTAAATTCCTAATTCTAAATTTCAAAATCATCAAATTTTTCTATTATTTTTCCATATATCTATCTTTTTATTTTCCTATTTAATTGAATTAATAATTAATAATTAATTAAATTAACTTCCTTGCAAGAATTAAATTTGTTTGTGAAGAATTAAACGTTTACTTATATCACTTTTCTATTAAACTTCTTACACATTCCCACGCTCTATGGCAAACTTTATATTCTATTAACTCCTCACAGAAGCGTTAATTATTTTCACCGATAAAAACCGTCATTAACATATGCGACTCTGTCCATCTTTTTAGTTTTGCGCTCATTTCCAATGGACGTGGTAACACGTGCACCGTCACGTTTTTACTAAGACCATGGGACGACGTGTATTCCGGTATGTTCCTCGTATTCGATAATTGTAAGGCAAACTTCTTGTTTCTCGTTTAATCGCGGCTTTCCTCGCTTTCCTTTCATCGTATAAACGCGACGACTATCAAGAGAAGAAATAAATTCCCTCCTTAGAAATTATTTACCAAATAATGATCATGCATGAAAATTTTAACGTTTTATTTTTTCATGAGAAATTGCACGACAATTTTATCTAAATTCTATATATATAAGCAATAGAACTTATAAATTTCATTGCTTAAATATTTCAAATTATATATATATATATATATACATATGTATATATATCTGTTTCTTTAAATAATTAAATAATTGAATATATTTTTTGTATAATTAGCTTAATATATGACAAATAAAATTATATATTCGATTATTTTATATATAGAGTTGTCACATTAAAATTGACTAAAATTTGAAATATTAAATATAGATTAAAATCAAATTTCAGAACATTTAAAATATCCCTTATTTTAAAATTATGAAAAAAATCAATATAAATCAAATTTCATCAAGTTAATCCATAAAAACTAAAAATTAAAAAATCATTTCTTATAAAAAAAACTACATAAGAAATTGTAATGATAATTTGTCTTAAACTTAAATTGGATTCATATAACCAGTATATATTATAATCATTTATAATATATACAAAATAAAATAACAAGAAATATTATGGAAAATTTAATAATAAGAAATACCAAAATTGTTTAAACAATTGAAATCTGTGGAAAACGTTAATTTTATTATACATAATTGATGAGATTTTTAATATAATATAAATATATGAATTGAGCACATGCAAATAGCAAAATTGATTAAATCAGTAATTGAGAAATATGGCAAATATTAATAAGAGAAATATATAATTTTATTGTATATATAATTAATCAAATTTTTGCTATTAAATATATATACACTAAGAAATTTTTTACAAAATCATGCTTGAATAATTTCCAAATAATTTTTTTGAATCCAGCTTATTTATTTCTTTAATATCCTAATATTTATAAGTATATGTATAATATTTATGATATTTTCATATATATTTTTATATATTTTAAACAAAAATATTTATTATCTGTTTTTGTGATTTTAAAACTTTATAATAACATGATATACAAAAAATATTTATATAATATTGAAATGTTTATCATAAATCATACCAATAAATATATATTTAAATATATTTGGAAACTGACATTCATTTATTTATGAAAATATTTATATCCAAAATTTATTGTGAATTTTTATTTTTAAATCTTGACGATGAATGTTCTTACAGATAAATTTATGCAGCTATGTCAATCAACTTATATTTTATCATTACTTTTATAGTTCTTTGATATCTACTTTAATCTTTTATTAGAAATTATTTTCAAATAATTTATACCAAAGAATTAAAAAAAAAAGATTTAAAAAATATGTTATTATGTAGAAGCAAAAAATCTTAAAAAAATAATAATACTGATAATTAAAAATGATTTCAATTATTAGAGACAATTTATACTGTGTATAATTCATTAATTTTCTAACCTCTTTATATATTTCTTTATAGATTTCTTTTCTATATCTTCTATTTTACGTTTCTTTTATTTTTATTTATTAAAGAAAAAAATTCTAAATTATTCGCAAAATTCAAAACAGTTTAAATAAATGAAATTTATAAATAATATATCACATATAAATATACATTATATATATATATGTATATACATCATATAATATATACATATATATATATACATGTATATAACACATACATGTATATAACACATACATGTATTAGAAAGAGATATAAATTGGAGACAAATACTAATCTATCAAGATAATAATCGAATTATCATTTAGAACGATTTTCCTCTCGTGCAATTAAAACAAAAAACAATAATTTCACGCAATTATACAGATGCTACAATTAGAAGTTTGAACATAGTGCGACGCAATAATGGAAGACGGTAAAGAATCATCTATGAAATTAAATTATAAATTTAAAGCGATGAATTCGCTAAAAAATGACTTACGATTATTTGATGTAGAGTTCCAATGGATTGAGAACGTAGACCACTTCAATTTGAGGAAATTGGGTTGAAAATTCCGTGGTTTTTTCTTAAATTTCACTTGAGAAAATCACCCGCGCTTTTATTCGACGACATTTTTACAAACTGCTAGTTGTTCGAACTTTTCCCGTCAGATGGCGCCAGCCTGGTCAACGACCAGTTCTGATTCGTTATAGTCACTACCTACTTTACTACCCAAGTAATTTCACATTTAAATTCTTGACATTTATTATATTCTTCCTTTTTAATTTTAATACTTTTAGAACAAATTTTTTTACATAAAATAAAATTATTTTAATATATAATTTATCATCGATAATAGCGTCATTATTTCGTAACATATGAAATTAAAGATTATTTTATAATGAAGTGAATTGTGTTCAGCAGTTGGTATGCAATTAATTTGAATTTGCCATATATTGCATACTAAAAAATTCATTATCTTAAAAACAACTGAAATTATACAATAATAATGAGAATGCGTTTTGTTTAAAAATATAGAAAAACAATAAAGTAATTAATCATGAATTATTTAAAAAAAAATTCAATTAATACCAACAACCAATTTATTTCACTTACCATTCAAATACAAAATTATTATATAAATTTAATAAAATAAAACTTTCTATATATAATTTCCTTCTTTTAACTTCATTCAACTAACTTTTATATCTACAATTTTCTATCACATTTAAATTACAATAAACACAATTAAAATTCCCGAATATTCATGGAACAACGATTCTTCGCAAAGAATATAATTTCTCTAAGTATCGAATTCAACGAAATTAAACTTAAAATGGAATAAAAAGACGCTCGTCCGCAATTTAATGAACTTTTGTCGCAATTTGGCACACGACTGGCGGTAAGACAAATCGAAGAAAAACAACTGACTCTTCTCTGATCCGTTTACGCGAATCAGCTCATCCTAACGTGGAACAAGTTTTATTTGTCGAGCAAGTTAGGCTAATTGTTCGCCAAGGCTGCGAAACGATGAGGCCGCGTTAATTGGCGAGTCAGCGGCGATTTAACGCGCCCTGAAATCAAAGCTCATGCGGGCTTACAGAGGACTCTACAAAGCTCTTTGTTTCCCTTACGAGGAATACTGGCGACGAGCGACCAAGTTAATGGTTCAAGTAAATTGGAAACCGAGATTCTATTCCGCGATTTGGCCCATTCTTACTAATCTTGATTAAAGACCAAGGACATTTGTTTTGATGTTTGTTAATCATCAGTGATTAATGTTTTTGTGTAAATAAATACATACCTTTTTCTAATTTTTTATCTAATTCGTTCTATCCTTGTGCATGCTGTTTTTAGACTTAGAAGATTTTTCATGAGTGCTTTAAATAACTCCTTTTCTTTTATTTATTTTTTTCATTTTATTTATTCATTCCATTGAATAAGTTAATAACTATTAATATCATATATTTATTTTATATTTATTTCTGTCTTTTCTTTTTCTTTTTTTTAATTGGATTTTTCTAAAAAATGAAAGATTTGCATTTGAAGATTTGGAAATATTTTATATAAATTCAAGTTTGAAAAATAAAGAAAAAAATGATAATACGAAAGAATAAATAGATATAATTTTGAGAATACTGAAAAGTATTTGATAGTAAATAAATAATGGATATCATATATAATTAATAAAGTATATCTTCATTAATTACAAATTAATAAATAAATTATCATTATAATAACTCGATCCACATTGAACATTGAAAACATCATTTATGAACTAAAAACTCAATAATTTGCAAAGTAATTTGCGAAGAAATTACTCCACTAAAAGTGGAAACCTCTTTAAACTAATAATTATCTCAGAGAGAATCTCCTTTCATACCTCCCTTACAATCTAATTATTCCCTTACAATTTAACATTTCTTTTCTCCTCAAATTATGAAATTAAAAAATATTCCTTAATCAATAAAACATATGTGATAACAATATTAAAAAATATGAAACAATATGAAAAAATAAAATCATCAAAAACTGGCTCGATTGCAAAAGGAAAGAAAGACACGATAATATCATTATTGCATAATCAATTCCTAAATTAAAAAGAAAAAAATTAAATAAACTAAAAAATTTAGTAAAATAAGTAAAAAAAAATCGGTTTAAATTGTTCCATAATTATAAATCTACAATAAAATAAATTGCTCTTTCACGAAAGTTGAATCGCAATGCGGCAGATAATATTTTTAGAAAAAGTATTATCCTGTATGAACTCATATAAAATAGAGCAACGTATGAAACATAAAGAAAAAAAGATAGAACTTGTTCGAAGGTTTTGTTCGACCAATTTTTACGACACGAAAACGAGTCTTGCCTAGACATTAGAGATACCCCCTTGAAAATATATTGCGGAAATAAAAACAATAGATCGGTAATCGCTTTGGGATACTAAAAACGCAATCAAAGCACCAGCAAAATCGGCTTCCCACAGGAATTTATTGCGGTCTTTAAATCGCTTTACCGGTAAATATATTTTTCAATATTCTTTTCATTTAATGCGCCAAATATACATGTATTTTAAAATTATCTTTGAAACGTGACCGAATTGTTAATACGTTGTCTACGATATTTATAATAAAAACTAATATATTTACATTTTTTTTTTTTTTTAGAAGCTTCATCATTGACTATTCTGCATTATTTCTTTCATTAAGTTTTCATCTTAGAAGAATTTAAGAAAAAAATTAAATTTTTCCTTTACAACAAATTAAAAATATTTATTTTTCTAAATTAAAGATTCGTATCTTTTTGACTCTGTTTCACAGTTGCAATACAATATAAACCACGTTCTACATTTCTATAATATTGGTATTAATACTTTCTATAATTTATGTGAAAAAATTTCACATTTTATACAAATTATACTGTTTCTCTCTGAAACTTCATCTCTGACACTATCCTTCCATTGCTTTTTTTACTTAGTTATCATGAAATATGTCGGTTATTCTACGTCAATATTTGTCATCAATATTTATCTTTTGATGTGTGTGCATTGTAACGATATATTGAGTCCATTTACAGAATGTATGAATCACTTCTCATGCATCACATTCAAAAATATAAAAAAAACTAAATATGCTATCTTTTATAGCACTTCGATTACTTTAAATCACATCTATACTTAAAAAACATAATAATTCAATATTTTAATATAATATGTAATAATTCGCAGAGAAAAATATTGCTGTAGAAATAATTATTCAAATATATATATAATGTATTCGAATTCCTATAAAATTATACAAATTTCTTTGGAAAAAACGAATTCACTGTTAAATCCATAAATTTATAGAATGTAAAATAAATTTATAATATCTATAATACCTATAATACCTATAATAATTAAAATATTTTAAAATAATTATAAATTCTTATAACCATCTTATCATTTCAATTCACAATATTTAAAGTATCAACAATAATTCCCTCTTATTTTACGATTATTTATCATATGTAAAATAAACATCGTTTATACTGATATTTCATCTTTATCACAAATCAAATTCATTTCCCAATAAAAAAAGATTTTCTAATATCAGGTCATACCAAGATGAAAGAAAGCTGATTAAATAGAACATGGTAAAGTGGTATACGAAAGAGATCAATAAATTTTCGCAATTATTTTCCGCGTGATGTTTTGCTATTGCTCGAACACTTGTTCGATGAATATACGATATAAAGCTGGTTCACGATCATATAGAAAAAAGAATAACTCTTCGAGGCAAAATGTGATCTCGAAGCCATGATGGATAGAAAAAAGAAATATTAGAATGTTGATGATCAATCATCATGATTAATTAATTTTCAATTATGGAAAAAATAAAGTTCCTTCTGAAAATAAGAAAAATTCTTCGATAAAAAACTGAACAATGAATTTTGATTGAGCTTTGATTAAGTAACGATATGATTAATAATTTTAAGTAAAAATGAAAATTTAAGTAAAATTCTGTAATATTGTAACTAATATTTATTTAATTCTGATTAATACATATAATTTTTTAATAAATTAAGTAAGAATTCGCTATCCTGTTTAAGTATGAGATATCGTAAGGTAAGACTACTGCAGAGGATTTATCAAGATAATTGTTTAAATAAAATTCATATGGCTTATTTTTTTTACAAATATAATAAATGTTTTTAATTGTAAATTTTGCAATATATCATTCATCGAATAATATGATTAATTTGTACAAATATTACACTTTTAAAAAGACATTTAACCTGTACAAATTTATTCAACGGATATTTTGTATCCACCCCATCTTGAATAACCAATTCGATACGTTTATTTTCCAACCGAGTTCCAAATCAAACTATCCACAAAAATTGAAGAACTTTGGCGAACGTTAAGTGGAATTTCTCCTTGATCATCGAAGTAAGGACAGTTAGCGAGCGTAAAAGAGTCACAGTTTCCTCTTTTCCGGGCTTCTCGTCCCACCTGGTGCTCCTGATGGCCCGATTCCGCAGCTAAACGAGAAGAAAACGTACTTGGTCTCCCTTTCTCCCTTCTTTCCTTTCCTCTCCTCTCGTTCACCTCCGAACTTTGAAGCCAAAGAACAGATTTAATCAGAAAACTTGAAACGAGAGGATGTCTCCCTCTTTGTCCCGCTCTCGCGCCTCTTTGTCCTTCACCCCTTTTACGTTCCCAACTTTCCATTGTTTAACTTCCGTCAAAATACCTCGTCACGTTTTTCGTTCGGTGAAATTGGTCGGAGGGTAAAAGGAAATCCGTGGCGAGATTTGATCATCGCGTTTTAGAACTAGATTTTTTTCGATCTGTGTTCGTTCTCCATGTTGTTCCAAGAGAATACAATCGAAAAACTGTCGTGAACACGAAGCGAATCATTTATTGGTTTACCGATATTTGTCCGTTCATTCGATAACTTGTTCTTTTCACTCATTTTTATGCTTGTTTTGATATGAAAAAATATTTGAAAACGTTTCTATCCTTATTGCTAACTGTGTCTATACATGGATAAAATACTTATGATAATATGAATTATTATAATTATAAATATTTAAATAATAAATCAATATAAATTTATAAAATAAAATAATTAATTTTAATGTAATGTTTCACATTCCACTTCTAACAATTTCCAAAAAGAAAAAAGAATATTACAAAATTTTAACGAAGAATTTATTAATTCTTATAAACAATTATCTAAAATTTTACCATTATCAGAAAATTACTCCATATATTTACAATAAAACAACATGAATTACACAAAAGTCAATCAAAAAAATAAATATTTTATCTTTCTTAAAAAGATTTTATAAACTCGATCATTTTCTGATTTATCGAAAATATCTTTTATAAACAATTCACAGCAATTACCACGAAAAAAAACTCGCATCTATCATCAATCTACAGCAATCGTATATACTTGAAACATGAAACAAAGCGCAGAAACATGAAAGATACAAGAAGATAGACAGACTTTCATCGGTCCATAAAATCCGCCGTTCTCGCGATTCGAATGAATATATCGTCGTATCGTTTGGAAATTTGTTACACCCCCGAGAAATGTTACCACGGTTATGCTGGCCCCCCATCCCTCGTGTTGCAATACGTTCCAGAAGCAAACCAAATATGACAGTCTGGCTCATCTCCAAGCACCCTCGTAAATCAACCGATCTCAAAGGGGCGAGAGAGCGTGCGAGTTCTTTCAGGCGGAGGAAAGAACAGAAGGAAAGAAAAAAGAGACCCTCACGAATCAAAGGTAAGATATCCCTTCGTATTTTTCGTTTCGGTACACGCCCTTTGTATTTACTTCGAACGAATATGAATGTATCGCGTCGCACGCCACCGTATGGTCGAAGTGCTTTCTTCTGGGATCATTTTACATAGACGGAATGGAGATGTTAATATTTGGAAAATGCAAATTCATATAAATTTTCATATTAGAATTTGTGGATTTTCAAAGATTCTTTTGATATTTATATAGAAATAATTTCTTTACGTGCTGCGTGTAATTAAAATATTTTTGCAAAAGTAACTTTATAAACGAAACAGGAATTCAAGATAAAAATTATTTGAAAAATGGAAATTTGAATTTATATAATAAATGATGTTATAATTTTATAATTTTGAGTATTTTATGGAGTATTTTAGTTAACAAATATTTTTAAAAAAATTACAAATGCAAATGGACGTTATGAATTATATATTTTCGAAATTCAAACTTCCAAATATATTTTTAAAAACAAAAAAAAAATGAAAAATAATTTTAAAATTTATATATCACTAAAACAACTATAATGCATTATTACGCGATAAATTAAAAATTTTTTAAAATATAACTGAATCGTGCATAAACATGTGACGAAAATTAATAAGATGGAAATAGAACAAGTATAAGAATAAAATAATCAATATACACGGAATAGAAATTGTTCGGTCCTTTACGCTGTTGATGGCAATGATTCGTCATCGTTACAGGAAATGAAGTGCTTAAGAGACACGTAAGAAGGCAAGAGTGCAAGTGCTTGAAGGGCGTTAATTGGATTCAACTCTGCTCTCCTAATTTACCCTCAGCCGCGGGCGAATATTTTGAAACAAGAAGCAAACACTTGGAAACCGCGTAGCGCTCGGACAATTTCGACGGGATTGTTGAAAATTATAAGGAGTCTTCACTTCGCCCCCGTTGAAACTGTAAAAGCGGAAAATTCCTTCCCAGTCTTTTTCCATCCCCGACAACCTTGATTTAAAGAAAGAACGCGGATCTGGAGAACTGCAAACTTTTTGCGAGAAAACGAATTCGATAATTCCGTGTTGCACCTCAATTACGCGCTTTTAATTCTCATGTTTCATTAATTTTAAGTTTTTCATGTGGGTAGGAAAAATTTGGTAAATCGATAAATACAAATTATTAAGAATTATTATAATTTGTATAAAAATCTAGATTGAAATAAATTCTCGATCATTTTAATGTCTCGAATAAATTTTAATATCAATTATATTTTAATAAGAAATTATATTTCGTTCAATATTTCGATCACTATTTATTTCAATGTATCTTCCTTTTTAATTGATATCTATCAAATTTTAATATGATAAAAATTCTTGTTTTAGTAAAACAATTTGAAATATAAAACCTAAGAAAATGGATATAAAATGATTAATAATTCTCTGCAAAATATTAATTTTATAATAAGAATTTAAAATTAAAAGACAAAACAAAAATGGATACTTAATAAAATGACAACTTTAAATTTTTATAAATAAAGTAAAATAAAGTTCATAAAACAAATTTTGTATTATTTTAAAAAAACACCATAGAAGAATCAAACGTAGAGGAACCAAAGAAATATTGTAAAATATATTATTGTGTACTTTTGATTTTCTTATGAAAGCTTTTGTACACTTTCACGAAGCATTATAGACAAACAAGCTTCAAGAAAGGCAATTAATTAACAGCAACTCTGTTTTCTCTTTTCATCTCTTACGAAGTGAGATGAAAGCGTTAATAGGCTTGTAGCTAATTTTCCTACTGTTTTCACACGGTAAAGGAACGCATTTATTCGTGAACACTAATGAAGCAATTGTTAATTATGAAATTAATTATGAATGAAAATAATTTCAAAAATTTCTCTTAACTAGATTTTTCTCTATATTAAAATAATGATCTTTAAAAATTTTATTCAATATTATTGTATATATATATATTTTACATACATATATTCCGTTCACAGAAAATATATAAATATATATAAATTCGCACGTTTTTCACTTATTTTTTTTTTAGCAATTTTTCAAAAATCTAAAACATAAATTTTTTAATTACTCGTTGCTCTGAATTTTTTTCACATTCTGAGTTGATATAAAATTACGAACTTGCTTGTGTTATTTAATTTTCCTAAGTGGATGTTAACTTGAAAATTCATCATTGCCTTTACCGAATTAACGCATCCTTCCGCTACAGGAATCTGCGTACACGAAGTCACCACATAATTACGTTAAACTTCAGACAGCCCTTGGTGCACTCAAGTCGATTAGCCTCGTAAACAAAGAAAAGAAAAACCGACTACTCCTTGTCACTTGCTATTTTAGAAAAGTATGGAATAAAAAGGAAAAGACGAAAGATTAAAGAAACTTAAAAATTTATAATCTTCTACAAGTGTCCCATACCTTGCAACGTAATTATTCCACAGCTATCTATTCTATAGTAATCTGTTGCTCATTAAATTAACAATTAGGTAATTGTTAGTGATTTTCAAAATCATAAATGTATTAAATATAATAAAATTTGCTCAAGCAGTTGCAGTATAAAAATGCATAATAATTTTTTAAAAATTTATTATATACATTTTTATTAACATCCTAACATCGAAATATATATATAAAAACTTCACAATGTACCATTCATGATTTCTAATTAAAATTCTGTAAATTAAAATCTCGAATTTAATTCAAGAATTGTATCATTTCAATTTAACACCAAATAATATTCCACTATAATTAATTTGTTCATAACAATTTTTTCTCCATAACCAGAAACAGTCTCAAAGATGTTACTCCTTGAAATCTTCCAACAAAGACTGTGACTTTCTAGAAAGACACGACTATTTAAGTGTTAACCTGAATTAAACAATGTCCCACTCGTTTTTCGAGAGAAAGGAAAACTCTTTCGAATCGGTGTCTCGGAAAGAAAAACTCTGATCAAACAGAAACGATTCTTGATTCCACGCAGAGGGGGAAGGGGGTGGCCGTTGTGCAGAATTTAATTCCTGCCCGACTGTGTTTGCAGTGTGCGTGGCAGGGCCGTAGGGCACCCTGGATGCACCCTCGACCCTTCCGGGACAGGAAGTACCGGGTGGCATACAAAAGGTGCAGGTAAGAGTCATATTGTTTATTACAGGCAGCCTGCAGGCAAGTCTGAGTGGTAGTCTCGACGTGTACTCCTCGTATTGTCTTGCAGGGTAGCCTCGAGACATCCGGGGTGCCCTCTTCTTTCAGAGTCGTCGTTCTCGAGCATCTCTCCTGAGAAAACGTACGCTTCCGTGACCATTTCTTTTCTTATTTCTAATTCTTCTTCCCCTCTCCTCCTTTTTTCCTTTCCCGTTTTGTTTTGTTTTGAAAGATAAATAAAAATATAAACGTGATGGTATAAATAAATTTTTCATCTGGCAATGAATACAATATTTATAATAAAAGAAATCTTTAAAAATTATTCACGATTGCATTGAAATTGTATATTAAAATGTGCATCGTCATTCAAAAATTTTAGCAATTTTTTTTAATGTTTAAATGCTATTTGAAATCGTAGCGATAAATTGTATATGTCTTGAAAATATAAAATGATTATAAAATAAAAATTGAATATAATGAGAATATTATATTCTTCTTTTTTTTGTAAGATTGAATTTTCATTTATTAAAATTATTTTAAAATCGTTATATTTATTGTATTTTTAGTATCAAATTTCTTATTAAATAAATTAAATGGGGCTTTTAATGGATCGTAGATTCCATAATAACTTTAATTAAGGGTTTACAGCAGTATATTAAATATTGAAGCAATAGCGATATTTTTTTATTATGCTGTATCTTTAAAACGAAAATAGAACGTGAAAACGGCGATCACAAATTTTTGAATAAACAATATCTTATTTATACAGCATTTTAAAAAAATTGCAAAAGATAAAAATTTTTCCTGCATTAAATTCATATAAAATTAATAAATAATAATTTCAAATTATATTTCGTAAATTAAATGAAATGCATACTTGTTTAGACTATGAAAAAAGCGATTAAATATATAATTTTTAATTACACGTAATTGCACTCATTGTTCAAGTTAATTACATGATACGAAACTCCTCTGAATATTCACAAAAAAAAAGTGGATACATCATTAAAATTTTTCTTTAAACGAGATCGTATCGTTCTTCGATCAATTATAACAATTATAAAAAAATTCCTCAAATTTACAAAAGAAATCTATTGATATTTATCGTATAATTTATCACTTATCGATAACATAATTCAAAAGTATGAAAATTAAAATGATTTGAAACGAAATTTACAGATAATCCAAGCAAACGATTAAAGATTAATCGCGAATTCCAATATGGATCCAATTAAAGTTAATTAAGCTTGAAAGTTTTCTTAGATTCCGTGTTGGAAAATAATTCGTCGTTACAGGAGAATGCGCTTGTTATCGAATAAGTAAATCCATCGGAATAGACACTTAAACTCCTGTCACAGGACAGGATAATTACTTACTCTGGGTAAACTGCGACGAACAAGTCAGGTCAGTGCGAGGTGATACGAAGTAATTTGTGAAACTTTAGTCGAGTTTAGTAAGAGGTGAGGAAATAGGAAGGTAATAGAGAACATGGTAGCAGCTCTCGCTACCAACTTCCTCGTGTAATTTCAAAGGCTTAACACCGATGTCGTCGACTTCTATCCCTCCCTTTCGCTTTTTATTCTCCCTTCTACATTGCTCATTATGCTTTCTATTCCAGTTCTCATGATTGCAACAAGCCAAATGACACTGTGACACAAGTTTGGAATTTTTTCAAAAATATCGTGAAAATACAAAGTCCTTGCTACATTTGTTGAGTTTGTATCATGGTTTTTTTAATATCATTAATTATTATTGCTGATTGAAATTTTTTGATTTAAATAATTCTATTAAGTGAGATAAACCGAGTTCAATCAAATCACGAGATATGAATATTATTTTTATTCTTTATTGGTGTAATCACAAAGATAATTAATGATTCAAACGAAACGACAGATCCTATGCTATGAAAAAACTCATTCTCTATTCTATTTCATTCGATATTAATTTATAAAATAATTCTAGAAAACCAAATCTAAAAACTTTTATGTTTTGAGATAAGTTTTTATTATTAAAGAGCAAAAGTAATTAAAAAATATGAAAAACTAATACAATCGATATTGTATGATAGAAAAATTTAAAAGTTGGAAATAAATTTGGTTTGATAAAATAAACAGAAATAAGTTATATTCTGCAAAATAAATAACGATAAAAAATAATTGAATTCGAGAATTTGAAATTTTTACATTTAAAATTAATAATTATTAGATTTGAAATTAATTTAATTAGTTTTTAACATAATAATCTCAATAACAATAATAATGAAATGAATTTAATTATCAATAAAATATGTAATTAATGGAATAATAATATAGTACCATAATTAATATGCTACCATTATTATAATATCAATCTAACACATATTATTAAAATTTCTATTTTCTTAAAAAATTACCCTCATTAAATTGATAAAAATTTCAATTAATAATATTTTTATTTTATGTACTTTCAATATCCAAACAAAAATTATTAAAATTTCATTTACAAGATCTCAATATTCTGATATAGAAAACTTACATGATAAACTTGTTCACTACTCTTATCCCAATAGGCACATTATTAATAGAAAATGCATCACACTTCTCTTATCCAAGTTTCTAAAACTTTTCCCATAAATATTAATTAGCACAATGTTTCTCTATTTACAATACCATTATTCCCAGCAAATTACAAATTTATTATTAACAAATAGCAATTATCAATTATATACCGTGAAAATTTAATCGAATTACTTCTAGGGAATTACATTTGCAATTATATTTGTTTTCATTATAATACAAAAAATTCTCATTAATATGAAATGAACTTATAGCAATTCAATAGTTAAAAATCCCTCGATTTAAGAAAAAAATTGATGTATTATAATCTAAGCCTTTTTACTCTAGATCAATTCACATTAAAAAATAAATTATCCCCTTTAAAATACTTTTTGTTTCGTATCGATACGATTTTTCATTATCGAGATATCCTCGTTCAAAGAGAAATATAATTTTTAACATTTCCCTGTTCCATCTCGCTTTGGTGAATGGATCTCTCTTCCACCGTCACACTGACCTACCCCACGCCACGCGTGTAGTGGTCAGTGACGAGCGTTGAGTCACTACTTTTTTCTCTACTATTACTATTACTCGCGACGTGCGTATTTTCGCGGGAAAAATGTAGGTCACGGTGTTTCCTGGAAATCCATCCGCCATTCACTATTCGCCGTTGTGCCATCCGCAAAACTTTTTGATGCTGTGGCTCGAGAACGAGTAGTCGTATCGATGTGAAAGAAAGTGCATTTTAAAGAGCACGTTCCATCCATTGCCTCGAGTAAAATTTCATCTGAAATTTTGCAATATATTTTTTCTGATTTTTGCTTTTAAAATTAAGATTGTTATTTTTTGAAAGGATTTGTTTTCTTCTTTATCGAATTTTTGATTATATTGAAAGAAAAATTTTCTAAGATCATGGATGTTGTTACGAATTAGATATAAATTGATTTATAATTTGAGATATTACAAATATTTGAATTGAACTATATAACTAATTTGGATAATTGGCACAATAAAGTGCTATAACTTGTTAAAGAAATTATAAATATTATGTAATTAATAATAAAAATCGATCTGACTTGGCATTACTCATATTCTATTAATTCCTTATAATTGGGATATAATTAGAATCATTTATTTACAACAAAATATATTTTTCAAAAATCGAGAAATTATTTCAATTACATAATATTTCCATAATATTTACAACAAAGTATTCCACTTAAAAAATCAATCAGAAATTAATTAAAAAGAATTTACACAATCATTATTATCATTTATCGAACATAACTACAAATTATTTGAAAAGAGATTCATTTTTTTCAAAAATGAACAATGTCTTTACAATTAGAGAACCACTTCAAGAAACGAGACGTCACTTCATCGCCGACTATTTAATTTCGCATCGCGAACAAAGATGATTCACAACGAAATAGACATGAAAACTCGGCGACCAGCCAGGAATGGAAAACGATGAGAATTTTATTCGACGATACACAGACAAGATAGGGTTCGAAGCACTACCGTATTTCTCGAGGGGTTGCAACAATACAGACTCCTCGATGCCAAATATTAACCGAAAACGGAGGGAGCGGTTTAAAGGAGTCATGGATCCGTAAAAATGATCCTTCTCTCTTGCGCGTTGGACGAATTTTAATTTCGAGACGTGTCGAAAAGTGTCGAATAAATAAACAACGAAGTGACGAAAAATTAAATCATTAATTTTTCCTCGAGTTATTTTATTATTATTATATATAATTATTTTATATTGAATTATTAACTTTAAACTTTAAATTGATATATACTAAATATCCATTAATAAACAAAGTAATCGCTAAATTTTAAATAATGTTACATATTTGTAAAATCGGTCATTTCGTATATAACATTCTAATAAATACATCAACGTGATTCAAATTATTATTGATTTAATCTAGATAATTCTAATAGATCGATATTAATTAATCCGTTAGATAATGCAAAATTAATTTGATAGATGATTTGATAGATCTGCACTATTTATTAAAACAGACCATACATTTTAATAATATTTTACGTTTATTCGACATCAATCAAAATTTTATTATAATTATAATGATACGTAATTTAAATAAAATCGTAACGATAAAATTTATTCATATAAAACAATTTCAATTAAAAAAATCATCTTCTCGTATTTACATTTTGGCCCCAATATCCGCAAGAAAAGATAAGAAAATGAACATTGAAAACAAGAAGACATAAATTTCCTTTCTTATAACTAACGAATTAAGTTCGAATCGTCCCAATAGTTCCAATGGACGGAAGATCAAGCCATTGGTCCGTGAGAAAGTTGGCCGAGATTAAAATAGTTTTACTCTCATTCACCGAGATCGAAACCGTCATATGGTCCGGCAAATCGTATTTCCTGTGCGAGCTTCGCATAATTTACAAACCACCGATCGTCGGACGCCATCCGATATCGGAATTGGATTTAACTGCTTCTGAGTTTCACCCAGCCGCTGAATCGAAGAATATTATGCATCAACGATGGCCTTTCGATATCGACACGTTACACGATTTTCTAACAAACGATCTTGGAAATCGATGAATTATCTGTATAAAAAAAAAAAAAAAAATGAAGAAATACTGATCGATGACAATTTTTTAAAAGTAGTTCATTCAAATGAATATTTATATAATATTTAAATAGAATTTCCGATTTTTCATTGAAAATAATATCTATATTATTTTCAACAGTGAAATGGCATAATTGCGTTAAATTTAAAAATATTTATTTATAATTCATAATTATTTAAATTAAAAACGAAAACAATTTCTTTTGACTATCTTAAGTGTTATTTCGATTATTATCCGTGAAACCCTTTAACAGTATTTACATTTACTGATTCTATTAAGTATCCTATTAGTTTCTTCTATAATTATAAAAATATGTTCACACATTATTGTATTTCCTCTCATTATATTGCCTCTCAGAATGACATCTTTCTAATACAAGTGAAATCGTAAGATGATTCGAGTCACTTTCACTTTCACTTGGGCAAATTCAACGGCATAATCATGATGCAATTTCGAGTATTACATATACGATACAAGAGAAACATAATAATACAATTAGTCAATAATCGATCGTAGGGTTTCCAACTACTATTTGGTAATACTGAAATTCAGTTAACAGGTGTTCATACGACATGGTATTCGAATAATTGGATTTCTATTACGTGGTGTGCAATGCAATAGAAACGGCGCAAAGTCCTTTACACCGTTATAAGGTAATAACGCCGATAAATTTTCAGCAACATGGTAATTCTGACTTTAATCAAACTGTACTTTACTCAGTAATCCTGATTAAACTCAATATTGCCGATATCCACCGTTACAGAAACAATAAATTGACGTATAACACGGGAACCGTCGAATTTGTGTTTACTGCGATTCGCAACCACGATTTTCAATAGTGATTTAGATTGGAATTAGCGGTGTTCGAGGCGATGTTATATTCGATAAATCTTCACAATACAGGAATTAACCTTCGCCGAATTATAAAGTCGATGGGATAATAATATAGGATTTGTAGGATATGTAGATATTTTAAAAAATAAATTTGAAGAGAGATTTTCGAAAATAGTGTAGAAATAACACCAATTTGTAAATTATTAGTAATCATTAATCCTTTCGTGAACATCTTTGTTAATTATTTTTAGTTATCATGGAATCCATTTATTTCACATCATTCTGTTACTTGCTATAAATACTATTTTCCACAATTTAGAATCACTTGAAAGTGACAATTCAGATAAGAAAATATCGAAAGAGAATTAAACATCAAAGAATTAACATATCAAAATATTTTATATTCTGATTTAATATCATAATTATAACGTTCACATATTTCTTTCAACGTCTTTAATATTAATATACCTTCAATCGATTGGCCTTTTTTTCTTTTTTAAATTCCATCCTTTTAACATTCCTGCGTTTCATTTATTTCCTGAACACTTTTCCCCAACGATTCCTAACTCTTTATTATTTCTTCCTCTTCTTCTCCTATTGTTTCAGACAACCGGTGTCCTCCTTCCGCCACCCTTTCATCTCTCCATCCGTGTCACGGCCTTCTCTGAGCAAGCCGCGTCACTTCAATCCCCTCGTTTCGTGCTCGAATGAAATATTTAATAAACTCGTTACGCGAGTACCGTGGCTCACAGCCACGGCAACATAATAAATCGTCGACGAATGTTCCCAGTGGCTGGCTCCTGGCTTTTTAACGCTGTCCAGATTTAGCTACTTTACGCCGTCCAATTCTCTCGGTACAAAATTTTCACACATGGCGCGACCACTTTTTCTATCGCCCCGCTCGTGTCCCAATTCGCAAATTCCTCGAGTTAATTTCAGAGAAATGTTCATTTTTTTTTTCCTCTTCCTTTATTATTTTTTTTTTTTTTTTAGAATTACGTAAAACCAAGAGAATAGATTGTAATTTATTATTTATGCGAAACCAAGATATAATTTAGAGACCGTAATTTATTAATCCTATTAGTTAGTACAGATTTTATCCACTTTATCAATTTTTGTTACAATTACATAACAAAGAGTAAGAAAATATTAAGACAAATGAAAAATTAATAGCAAATAATATCAAATAATAGAAATAAAACGCGATGAGATTGATCTGTTTAATTAATCGACAATTAAATAACGAATTTAAAAATAAATTGTGAAGCTAATTGTGAAAATAAAACGAAAACAAATTAATAAATACAACTAAAAGGTATTAAAACAAAGAATGGAAAGAATCGTGAAAGGAAACATGATGAATAAAGTTAACTGGCATATAATTAATATAATTAACCAATTAAACAATATTAAATAATTGGCATAACAATGACTATGCTTACACGAAAAATAAATTGTGTGCTTTTTGTATGCACAACAAAAAATATCGAGAAATTACCAATAATCGAAAACAAATTAAAAATGAATTATAAAGTTAATTATAAAAGTGAATTAAAGATAAATACCAAGTTTCAGAAAGCGTTAAGACAAATGAAAAACGAAGAGGCGATGAAATGAAACGTGATGGGGGGAGGGAATTGGCTCGAAAAAGTTCAAAACAGCGAGAAATAGAAAAAGGGTGCGGAAAGAAGCAATCCTTTTATAATTTGATTCTCTATACCGACCCTTGTTTTCTGTCTGCGTTTCATCGTTGCTCTCTCGTCGTTTCCCAGCCACCACAACACGATGTACGACACACGTGCGACGCGTCAACCCTGTGATTGCGATTTCGTGCTCTTCCACGAGTTTATTAAATGGCTCGTTCGCTCGTGAATAATTCTGTGTAAAAGGAAAGCCAAGGGGATGTAATTCTGAGGGTCGAAATGATCGATATCTCGATGGATACCGATACAAATCATTTTCTATTTACTTTCCTTTTAAATTCCTCTTCGTTTCTTGTTTCCCAATATTCGAGTGCAGTTTAAGAAGAATTTAATAAGACTTTAATACGGTATTTTTCTTTATTTTCATCTTACATAATATGAAGTAGTTTTACACATTTTTTTTTTTTTTATTTTATTTCTTTATTCATTCTGTAGTGGATGTTTCTTAGTCTTCTGATGATGTCCTTTACTTCTTTTTTAAATTGAAAATTCGTTAATAAGGTCGTTCGTTAATAAAATGATATAATAAGTCAAGATGTATTGATCTAATATCATATGACGATTTGAGATTCTCGAGTATTAATCTTGGATAAATAACGAGATGTCGTTGAAATGGAACCATGTTAAGTGGCTTCTTTATTTGATTAAATCAAGACAGTATCATTATTCACTTGTAAATATTTTTCGCTACAGTGAGGAAATACATATAAAATTATACATATTTCAATTTTAATACTCAAAACTTAAAATTACTCTTATTATCGTTCTTATTAACGTTTAAATGTCTTCAGAAAATCAATTGATAGAACAATAATCAAACAATTTTTACATAAATTTGAGTAAATAAATTAAAAATGATAAATTAAAAATTAAACCGAACCTACTTCTTCTCTAATTTTTCATAATCAATAATATTATATTATTTTTATTAATTTTTAAAAGAAATATTTCGAAAAAGTTAATTATATTGTCCATCTTTTTACTACTTTTAAAGAACGAAAAATGAAATAAAACAAAATTAATATAATTCAAGATAATAAACTTATCGAAACGAATGATTAACGATGTGGACAAAAAAAATCGAGCATCACGCTTTAATAATTCTGTACATTTAAAGCGGAGGCGTAATTCAAAATCCGCTCTCGTTCTCCAACACCCCACGGTGGTGCATCTACCAATTAAATTCGAAGCAGCGGTGTGGTAAACGAGTGGAAAAGGAGACAACACCATGTGCAGTTTATACGTTGTGTCGTTGTAACGTGAAAAGGAATGAAAAATCGTCCAAAATCTTAAAAAAAAAATTATTTCGATGATGCAACAATATTACTATCTTTCATTTCAAAAAAATAAATTTGTTTGTAATATATATATAACATAATTTTGAAAAATAAAAAGAAAGATTGTTTCCTTGAGATATGAAATTTTAATTATTTTGGTGAGAATTGGTCGAGAAGCAAATAATGTAGAAAATAAGTTTAATGGAAAGTTGGCAAACGAATTTCTATTTATTAATTTAAATAGATGGTATGTAATAAATTAATAAAATTACTTAATCAATCGCTTTCGCATTTCCAATATCGTCGATGTGGAAGTTCCTCGATTATCTTGCAGTTTATGAAGGATGCATTGTGCTTGACAGTGTGATAGATTGATGCGTGTATCCGTTAAGTGTAGTTAACAAAGGAGAGTAATTATTAATGTATAACAAGAGCCATCACTGTATTGAGGATCAGCCGTTAATTATCGCTCGAGTTAATGATAATCGTCAATGTGATTTGCTAATTCCACTATTATTAGAATATAAATTTGAGAAATTTCAATTAATACAGGAATTTTATTGATTCGATACAATCGTTTATTTCGTTATTATTAATCACAGAACTTTTTCATTTTTAGCAAAAACAGAAACTCGATTCATTTTTTTAAAATATTAGTCTCTTTTTCCTTCTGAAGTCTTTTCTTTCGTATCTAAATCTCCTAATTGAAATGATCGATCGAATATACTTATGAAAAATGCATGTTGTAGAATTTCATAAATGTATATTTTTCTTAGCTTTGATAAGAACATAACTGAAACGTAACATACGAGTCATAAATATAAAATAAAAAGTAAAAGAAAATTAAAGCACAAAAATCTAAAAAATTAAAACACAATTATTAAAATAAAATTATCCATATAATAATAGCATATAATGATCTTTATCAAACCAAAGAAAATAAAAAGTACAATCGAAAAATAACACGATAAATCAAGTTATCACAACGTACGTACGTTTCATCATATCTTACATCAATTATACACGTTCATCAATCATATACACGAAAACACTTAATAATTTCTAATAATAAAACCCATCATTTTCACACTTTACCCGCCTCAGGAAACTATATCACCCCTATTCCAAACATCATCTCGCACGACCGACAGAACCCTCAAATAAAACAATTACGTATCCCTGCCTAAACTACCCTGAAAACTCAGAACAAACAACAATATACGAGGAATACTAGCCTCACGAAAATTTCTAATTATTGAATGAGTTTCAATATGTTTATATATCTATTCAATATATATTTCCAATCCAACTAAACTACAAAAATATAATTACAAAAGTAATATTATCTTAATTTTTATTAATATTTTGAATTAAATTCAAAATAGTGGTGAATAATATTGGCAACATTTGTATTAAATATATGCGCAAAAGGGAAGCTCGATATATGGAAAACATTTCTTTCTCGAAAAAAATTGAAAAAAATGTAAAATCCACGTTAAATCCACGTTATAAATCCAACCCTTAACGAGAAATTGCTTCTTCAAAAAGCTTTATCGATACTTGGTAACTATTTCCCCAGTCGCGAATAGTAATATAATTTTCACAAGTGTTTATCGATACTCCCCTAGTAAAGATCCGAGCCTCGTTGAGTGCGTGCGTAATTTCATGGATCGTGTTTTTCTTACGATCCGCGCTAGCTGTCGGGAGATAACGTTTGTGTAAATATGAACGCAGCCGCTCAGACGAAGGAAGGGAGTTTCGCGGAAAGAGAGGGATAGGAACGAGCGTGGCAAAACGAAATCGAGCTGAGAAAACGAGCGGGGAAGCCCTCTCTCTCTCTCAGAATAATACCGCTCAGTTTTCTGAGTGCACACGATTCCATTATACCCATCCGCCTGTGGCTCTCTGGAACGCGCCATTAAATAGCTACAGCTGCGTATCCTCGATAAACGGTACGTTTTCCCTTGCCAATGTTCCTCCTGGCCCGATCGAGTTTCGCGGAATAGAGGCTGCCTCGAACGTTTTCCTCGCTACGCGCCGAATTTTGAGCCGAAACGGCGGAATATATGTAAATGTAACTGGTTCGGGAGGGTATGATGATAAGGAGTACTTTCATGGTGAGAAGAAACGAAAAGAGATTTATTTTATTCGTTGTGTTTAATTCGTTGTGTTACGAGGAAATTTCTTTTTCCTCGCTAAATTCTGGTTTTAATTAATATTCGTATATAGAGTTTTTTGGGAGAAGGAAATCTGTTTAAAGAGAAGAGAAATGAAAATGAAATTAGGGGAAAGAATAATGTATTTTTAAGGTTCAATTTTAATGATATTCCTGAGAAATTTATAGAAATTTAATCGAGCTAAAAAGCAATAATATAAGTAGTGATATTTAAAAATGATTTCTACAAAATTTCTACAATTAAAAAATTATTGATGATATATCATTTTCGTAGTACGTCACATTTGTAAAACCATGAACTATGTAAAAGTATGTATATATTTCACATTAAAAAAATATAAAAAAAAAATCTATTATTTGGTATATCTCACCAAAATTCTTATATAGTAAGAATGTTACAGTTTTTCCCTATTCTTAACAGGACGAGTCCTGTGGCTTCGTCATCTTGACGTTCGGGAGGGGTTCCCCAAGGATGGTTGGGCCGTGGAAAAATAAAGGGATGACGAATGGGAGAGCGATAACAAGGATCGTGGGATCTCATTTCGTCGCCTGGCGCACACGACGAATGGGGAAAAAATTTTTCGATGTCGCGGAAGCATAAATTCACCGAGACGAACGCATTTCTTCTGCTTGCCCTAGGTTACGTAGCAATTTTTCATCCGAACGCGAAATATTTTCGACGTCAAAGTGATACCAAGGAAGGGAGCCCTTGGTTAAGCGGAGATCCCGTAATTCTGCTGATTAATAGATTTGCAGAATTTAATCGTTTGGATCTGATGGATATTTTCGAGGAAAATGTATAGCAGATATTATTACATCAATTCTAATATCGTATAATTAATCTTTAAATGGATTAACAGCGAATGAATATAAAAATCTCTATCTTTTTTAAAAATAATTTACCTTTTTAAAACATATTTCTGATTCGATACTTAATTAATAATTCTATTGATTATTATAAAAATAAAAAAATAAAATTCATTTCCATATCTCTTTGTGTAATATATAATTGAAATATAAACAACGTTTAACTTGATACAAGTTAAACGTTTTTTCTTTCCTTCATTAATTACATCTAATTTATTAAATATATTATCAAAGATAATTGAATATATTCTCTCTCTATAAAAAGAAAAACCGACTTACAAACTCTCAAATTACAAACAAATATCGAATCGTCGTTCCACGTTACATTTTCTATCCGGAAATACGGTATGCAGCATATGATCCTGCACCCACGTACACCCAAGATTACAGGATCTTCGATGAAATTCGAAATAAATAGAGGAAACGAATTGATTCGCCGCGGAGAGAGTATCGTGTACAATTGAATATTCTCTATCGAAGGTCCCCGAAATTTGTACCGTGGCGGAGGCGCACGTGTCTCCGGAATACCAAACCGCCCCTATTTCTCAATTCCTTTGTGAAAATCGGAAAACACGCCGATTCCGCAAAGAAAATCGTGCAACGAGCCACGTCGCCACCGGGTCATCGGTGCTTCTATACTAGACGTGACTCTCAAGGACGCTTGCCATCGCGCCGTTTGAAAGAGGAAGCCGCTCGGCCCCGAGGGATATTTGCGTATCGACGGAAGAAAATTAAACCGAAAGCCTCGTGGAGACAAGGCAGACGCCGAATTCCACACGTCCGCTTCTACGGCGGAAAAATAATACCTTATGTTATTTCAATTTGGAAGCGGCGTTCAACCAGTAAATGGTACGGAGTCGTTTCGAAAAATCTGAGACGCGGAGATCGATATCTTTCTGTTGATGCAAGGATTCGAATGTATGTGAGTTTTGTCGTAGTTAAAATATCTTGTTTATATTAATAAATATAATTTGATTGCTTCAATGAAAAAGGTATAGAATATCAAATATGAAAATTTCAAATTTCGCACTCGAATTTAAAAATTGAAAATATCCATCCGCACAAACACGGTAAAAAAATTCCATTAACTATCTTTTCCAACGTGCACAAAACTCAATATTACGAGAGAGGAGAGTCTCCAGTTATTCCACTCTGCACTCTTATCGTGATTCTCGATCAACTCGCAAGGATCGTCGTCGAGAAGTTCGAAAATGAATTGAATGCTCGGTGGATCGTGGATCGTGTACACAAAGCTGAGATGGAAAACGGTTGGGAGAGCCGGTCGCTATGAAAAGCGGTTCGAAATTAACGGGATTCTACTTATCCAGGGAAGCAATAATGCCCGAATCCTCGCCAGTCGATGATAATCGCGCGAACGCGACGATCGAGAGAAGTTCTTAATAAACGGGAGGAGACAGGAAGGAATAATCGAGCGAAGCATCTCTCCTCTCGTCGAGATCGCAGATATCGCGACCGGTCGTGCTTTTGAATAATTTCCATCTCGCCGGATATACACGAGGGAATCTCGAAACGTTTGACGACAGAAACGAACGATTTCAAGGCTCGTCGGGTTTAAATATCGCTCGTTGACTTCTATTACGACGCGTTTGTTCTTTCATATTGACTTTACACGCCATTACTATTACTTTTTTTCAATGAAATTGAAGATTCGATATATGAAACATTTGCATATGACAGAAATTAAAATTTTTAATTCTTTTTAGTTTGAATAGTGTATCGATAATTTATAACAATTAATCAAAGTAAAATTAATAACTAGTAAAATAATTTCAATGTATTTGAGAATTTAACATTTTTAGTTTAAAATATTAATCTTTATTCGATAGTAAAATTAATTAAAATGTTAAAATTCAATAAAATTTCTCCCAAATCTATAAAACTTATTTCAGGAACAAGAATTACGCATTCTATATATTCTTTTTAAAGTAAATATTAAATTCCCGACAGATTAAATTCATTTCATAAACAAGTAGAACAATAAACGTGTCGAAAAAATGATGGAAAACGAGCAAAGACAGATGTTATTTGACGTGTAAAGCGGCCACGTTAATTGAGAACAAAATAATGAATATGTTCTTTCAACTCTGAAAGTCTAGTGAAACACAGTAGAAAAGGTGTGAATAATCAGACGAAGCAAAAATAATGGGCGGACAGTGGAAAGAGAGCAGTATAGGTCAGCCATGTTAAAAAAGAAAGATCGGCAAGTTAGTGAAGAAGCACAACGTAAAATACAATGCTTTCCACAATGGATCACGGATAATATAATCGCTTTGTTCCCTCATTTTTGTCCCTCTGTGACATCATTAAATGAATCTGATACGTTATCTTTTACCTTGCATCTTCTTTAAAATTATAAGAAAAAATATTTTTATTAAAAAGAAATTCTCAATATTATTATTATTAAATATTTTTCTTAAGGATAAAATAAATTAAATTTTTAAATTTATTTTAAAAATTCATTTCTACTTGAAGATATATTCTCTCATCCGCACTTAACATTTTATTATTTATAATTTATCTACAATTTAATGAAATATTTCAATATTTCAGTTCAATATTCATATTTTCATCTTACGTTCCTTTATTCATAAAATCATGATTACACTTTCTTCCCATTTTTGATTAAATATGATAAAGTTAATATAAATTCAACGTAGTAAACAAGAATAATCGACAAAATAGATTAGAAAAATTATTGTAATTCATTACTCAAACGATAACGAAGTTGGAAGGTTAATATTCCTATTAAGGATCCGGTCTCCATCATAATTTCAAGAAGTTCGATAACTTTCTCTTATCACGATCCCTGGCTAGGATGGTTCTTGTTAGACTGTCCTTTGGCTTCTCGACATGATTTCGCTCGCAAAATCAGTTTTATCTGCGAGAGAATAATTTACCTACGGAAAGTTACCGCCACTGCCCTAATAAAAATTTTCTCGCCGAGGAGGAAAACTTCCTCGTTTATTTTGGTAATACATCAAAATTCTTCGTATCAAAAGAGATTCGGATAAGTGTCGCAAAAGTTCTCTTTCATTTCTTTTCTCTTACGAGAGTTTTATTAATGAGTGCTGCAGATAATAATAAAGAAATATCTCAATTGAATTTATAAAATTATTAATCGAAATACAATTTAATGTATACATTCTAAATTAATTAATTAATGATTTTAATGATATCTATAGCACGTTCTATCGATATAAATTGATTCTCTCGAATATCTTTAAAATTATTAACAATAATTAAAAATATAAGTCTACAATATATTGTAATTTCTGCTCAAATAGGTTGATAAATTATTTAAAAATTAAATAAAAAATTCCTCTCTAACATATTTCAATCCTTCCTTCCTCACATCCATGTCTAAGAAATTTTCCTCCATTTAAGGTAGAAGGTGAATGATAAACGAACCCGTTAAAAGTTGTAGGAAAACTACAGCCGGAAGCCACGAAGAAAGAGCATGTAACAGGACTAGATGGATACGGAAGCAAAAGATGAACGTAGAAAGGGTCAACTGGTATATTTACGTAGCTATATACCTAGAGGTTTTCACGTAACCCTGGATACTCTGGCAAGTTCTATGATTAAATATTACCAAGGATACTCTTTCGTCTCTGGCGAAGACCTCTTTATCCGGTAAAGAGGTTCGAAATTCCCTTAGCCTTTTCTCAATCCGCCATTTCTAATCTCTATTCTACCTTTTTATTCACCTTACTTGTTTTTATACTCTTCTATGTTACAGGATTTCTTTGATTTCGTTTCTTTCTATTGATATTGCTATTAAATTGATATTGATATCGATGTTGCTTCGCCATAATATTATTTTTGTTGCAAGATTTTAGACATGAATTGATTTGATCTTGAAAGCAGAAGTAAAATAAAATAAAGAAATAATTTTATTTCTATCTTTTGTAATTCTTCAATATTTTCCAGTTTAAAAAATAAACTAAAAAAAAAAATTCATAAATAAATTTTCTTACGAACCCTTTCTTTTTATCACTTTATAAATCACTTTCAAATATATGTTTTACATATATAAAATAAAAATTTCAATCCTTGATGTCAAAAATCTCAACGAAAAGTAGAGGAAAAAAAGGAATAAGAAAGGACGAGCCCGTAATATCTTGAAAATATTGTCAAACGGGCTGTAGCCAAGAGTAAAATTCGAACTTCGCGACTATTTTTCCCAGAAAACACAAAGTATTACGACTATCCTCTTACCTATTCTATTTTTTCTTCTTTGACATATAAAAAAAATTGAAGAAGTTGCAAAGAATGATTGTTATAAATTTTTATATAATAATTGATTGTTTTTCATTGTTATTTATGAAATGATGGATAATTGGGATGGTTTGAATCGAAAACATCAATTATTTATCTTCAAGATATAATTCAAATTAGGGATTTTATTCTAGAAAAAAAAAAAGAATTTTTGATATTCATTATTAATAAAAAAATAATAAATTATTCCAATATTATTCACTTATCATTGAAAGAAAACTAAAACTCACGTTTCAACCTTCTGTTACAAAATTAATTCACAACAACATCTAAACCAATCACACAAATTCCATTCAATCCGCAACAAAAAGGGAAAAAACAGTCAAGAGGACTTGGTATTTATTCACCGATCCCCAAGAAATCGGTGGTCCTGTCATTCATCCCAAAATCAGGCCATCTAGAAGACCATAATTTTAACGAACGATACCCATCATCATTTATTCCACCCCCTCAGAGATTCACTTCATTATCTCCTATCTCGTCTCGTATTCGAATTCTGAGGTACAAAAAATAAAATGGAAAAAAAAAAAGAAAGTAAAAAATTCGTAGGAATCTTCAATTTTAATTTTACAAGTTCGAACTCGTATTTTGCATTACGATTCCTTCGTTTCCGGGGCAAAACTTCGGAATTCGATTTCACACCCCTTTAGACATCTGGAGAACGGAATGGCGCAAATTATACATTACTTCTGTACTTACAGGCGGGAAAGAAGTATCAGAAGGGGAATTCGTGTAACGTCCGCGAGAAAAATCCTGTCGCGGAGTGAAAAGGATTCGAATGGAAACACGTAGACGAGAAACGAAACGTATTTCGACAAGAAAGGAGGAAAATGCACGAGAAGAGAACTATCGTTTCGAGATCTACGCGACGAGATTATTCCTTATCGTGAATAGTCGAGATAGTTTTACGCGATACTTTCACAGTGACAAGGTTTTTTCCTTATAATGGTAAATCGGAGAGAAAATTTTTAAGAAGGATGAAATTTTTTGTAAGAATTTAAGAGATCCTGTGTATTTTAGGGAATAATATGTTTGAAAATATTCAAATATATGTTATTTTATAATGTATTATGTGCAAAAAAATTTAAAAATTAAAAATTAACTATAATTACTAGTTACTATTATTATGAATATTATTATTCCAAATCTGATATATAGCTAGAAAAAGTATTTGCACATTATTATACTCTTTATTCTAACTCTTAAATTACTTATGCACTAATATATTGATATGACTATTAAAATATAAAATATGACAACAAAATTTATCATTAGAAAATAAAGGTATGTACAAATATCTTTTGATTAAATTAAAAATTTGCATATTCTACGTTAAAATTATTTTATTAATTTTGTATTATTATTATCATCAATATATTGTTATTACCAATTATCAATTAAAATTATTCAAAACCATTCTCGTTTAAACACAAAATTCCCTCTCAAAATTAAAAAGAAACCAAAGAAATGGCTTAACGCACGGATATGCGTTCTATCCGAAAGAAAAAAAAAACAATCTTTATTTTTCGCAAACCACTTTATATCCCTCAAAGCTGGTAAATCAGATTACCTTTCGCCTCCACCGGTGAAAATTCAATTATTTCCACCGCGCTTCCTCGAAAAAAGAAAAAAGAGAGAGAGAGAGGGAGAAAAGAAAAAAAAGAGGATGAAATATTTTCACACGTTACACAACCGTGTCGAACCGTTGAATCAAAGGTGTCACGCGCAACACGTTTTCCCTATCGC
The DNA here is from genome assembly GCF_029169275.1 of Apis cerana. Lineage (NCBI taxonomy): Eukaryota > Metazoa > Arthropoda > Insecta > Hymenoptera > Apidae > Apis > Apis cerana. Next base: position 8,798,465 of record NC_083862.1, on the reverse strand, counting down.
GACACGGGCATGAAGCACAGCCTTTGTCCGGCCACGTAATTTTTCGGTTTCATTTGGCCTGCCTCCAAACGGGTGCATATTGTGTCAGCTGAATTCTCTTCTCAGACACGCGGGAAATTGCTTGGCCGGAAATGGCCGCAGGGTAACAACCATTGTCCTGCGGCACGGCCACCCGGAAAATCGTTTTAATTGGTTCCGCGGAACGGCAGGAAATTAGCTCGGCACGATACTCTTCTTCACGGTTAATCCGTGCCACGATAACGATCATCGAATTTCGCGTATGTGTCTCGTTCGAAAATATCACGGGACTGTGTATCCAATACGGGATACAGAATTTTTGCGATCAATTTATTTATATCGATTCGAAATCGTTTCGAAACTTATTTTCCTTCGCAAAAAAACTTATGTATAGAAAAATTATATATCGTATTGCTTTAAATATATTTGAAATTGAAATTGTAATATGCAAATTCAATGTGGACACAGAGTGTGTGTGGACAGAGTGATTTTTTTTTATAAAAAAGTATATCTTATTAATTTTAATAATCTTGGTATATAGGGTTTTTAACGACCATAATTAGAGATTTTTAAGAAGATTTAAAAAAAGATTAAATAAAACGAATATTAACAATTAAATTATGTTGTTAATTAGGAATTATACCTTTGACATTGTTTTTTTAATTTTCAATCACTAAAAAACAATCGCAATCTTGACTTTCAACCTCATTTCGATTTAAAGAAATCAAACATCTTCTATATCACCAAAAAGAAACTCGATTTTATTTAATTAAAAACTATAATAAAAACAAATATTATTAATTCTTACTTAAAGTATGATTAAATTAAATCAAACAGTAAACCAAAATTTTCAATCAAATAATCAAATATCGAATAATGAATTAAAATATTTCCAATTTTGCAATTGTACACGAAAATACGTTGGATGAAAAATATTTTTGATACAAATAGTTTCATACAAAACATTCCTAAGAATGTTACTCGGTTCGTTGACGCAGCACATGTCGAGGCCATTCAAATGGTCGAGGTGTGCCCCACCGTTCCTATGATATTATAATCACCGGAAATTTGGACGGGTGACCGGAACATGGAAGCGAGAAATGATCCTCGATTTCCAGGACGCGGCGGTGATTTCGTTTCGGGACGATGCCACGGTGCAATTACTTAATTAGTTCTCGGGAAGCGATATTTAGGGAGCGCACTAATTCGCAAACCGGCGGCGGTGCGGAGAATTTGTAGAGTTTCATCGCGCAACCGTAAATCCCTAGTGTCGTACAGATTCTAGAAATGCACGAGTTAATTTCGGCCGCTGTCGTTGCCCGCTTTGAACACGGAACGCGATAAAGGTAATATTATTTTACTAGGAATATTAGAGTGCCGTGAAGGTGTTGTATTAACTTCAATAGTGTCTCGAATAATTGCATCTCACATTGATAACTTATTATCTTTTAATTAAATTTAACGTTGAATTTAAAAACGAATCAATTTTACTCTATTTCAATTTTAGCCGAAGCATTGGCACTCAAGGATAGAGAATCTATTATGCATTTATATCACTATGTGAAAATATATTTGATATATTTTGAAAGAATGTATATTTATTAGCTGTTATCCATATTACAGATAATTTTAGAGAAGATAATTCTTATTAAGAATGGAGATTGCCAACAATTGCATTCACAAATATTCACAAATATTCCATGATATTATCATTTCATAAACTCGTTCGATCGTTATAACACTTTTTATTTCTCCAATCGTCGCCTCACACCTCGTCGCATTGAATTATATTTTATTTCTATTCCATCATTGAACCAGGTGTGCATTATACTCCACTTCACTCGGCTGAACACATAGAATTTCTATCAAACGATTATCCTTTCCGCCATCGAACGAGCGGAATATCATTTCTCATTCTTTCTCGCATTTATCCTCCGATACACGAAAAAGTACCAATGTCGACTGAAAACTAATCTATCTTTCGTATAATTCCGAAATAAGAGAACCGTATTTCGTATGACGAAATATAATTTCATTCTTTCTTCTATAAAATCGTTTTCTTTCAATCGTTTATAGTATATTTTACAATGAAGATTAATACGCATGTAATTGACTATATATACACAATAATAATACTCTAAAGAAATAAACATTTTAATTAAGTAATCAGTAATCCATATAATTTCCAATTTTATCATTTGGAAAAAGATCTTAATAAAAAAATGAATAATAAATTCCGAAATTAATGAATTCGTATTTTTATCCCAATTTTAATTTTATTAAATAATTTCTTTATGCTCTCGGGAATTAATTTATTTTTTTAATCGTTTCTATCTTTCGTTAAAACGTGTAACGTATGATGTGTAGTGCATACATTTATTTATAAAAATATATATATATATATGTAGAGGGAACAATATTACATCGTGCAGGTGTGACTGTGACGTAAAGTCCCAGAGGATAAGTAGTTGCCGGAAGCGGAAGGAAGCTTTTGCAGCGAAAGCAAAAAGAAACGGCGATGGAATATATTTGCAAAAAGAGAACAGCGTGAAAGAACGTAATTCGTAAGGGAGAAGGGAAACACCTTGAGTAGTAATACCGACAAGAGGTATTTCCAGAGGAAAAGTTGGCTTCAACGTGGCGGAATTCTTTTCTAACATTTTTACGAGGAGTGTGTTATAATGTTGCCGCATACGATGGAAATAAAAAGGTGATATTAGCCGTGTGAATATTTAATTGTAGAGGATATTTCTCGTGAAATTTTTTTCTTTATCCGAGTAACGAGATTTGAATGAAAGTAAGTGAAAAAGTGTATGGTTAATTTACGAAATAAAAACGAAATTAAAAGTTGGAGATTTTTTTTTTCAAATTTCTTGAAATTTTATATAAAATTTTACGTTTAAATTTCTAAAATTTGTTATGCACGAATGAAAAAGTGTTTGTAAACTTTTTTATGATAACATATTTGAAAAAAAAATTATTGCTAAACGAGTATCGTTACACAAAATAAAAATATCAGAATTCGATGTTATTTTTATTATTAAAGATTATTCCTTATTGCCGAGTGTTATAATCTATTAAAACCAATAAAACGAACAATCATCCGAACGCGTTACACAACGTGGAAGCGAGAAACGTTTCGAGTGTCACGTTATCCCTTTAAAACCAACGGTATCAAAGCTCGGACAAAGATCCCCTTAACACCTAAAACTCTATCGTCAAAGCAGCGAATAACATCTGTGCGCGCAAGTATCCTACTGTCTGTGCTACGATCTGCATACAACGAACCATTATTACACGGTTCAGGATAGGAAGTGCGCTGTTAAATCTCAAAGGGCAGATGGTTCCTGGAAACCGGAAGCTAAAAGGAAGATGACACTGCGAGTAGGACGTGAGGAGCGGAGCAGAAATTGGAAAGATGATGGCAAAAAGCGAGAAGGGAGACGAAGCGGAGATGGAAGAAGATGCAAAGATCGGACGATCAAGCGAAGTGACTAGAAAGAAATGGATGACGCGTGGATAAGCGAAATGGGGTGTTGAAAAATTATCTAGAATAATTTTTTTGTGTGTACATACCAAGTGTGAAGTAGTGTTGCTATAAAAAAATGAATCTACACTTATTATTTTACGTGTCATCATATCTTTGTTTAATGTGGAAAACAATGATGATGAACCGTGGAATATTAAAATATGATAAAATACGTGGAATATTTATAAAATATGTTTTCCAAACTAACTAACTAAAAATTCTCATAAATCCTTATTATCTTTTCAATTAATTAAACAACAAATGATTATTCTTTAAAATAAACAGGAAAAGAGATTAATCCTACTATCGAGAAACATCTGAGTAAGATCAAAACCGAAAATCTTTGTACGAGACGAGAAATCAGAGAAAAACTGTATGAATCCTCGAAGAAAGGGTTGCAAAAGGGAAAGGTGCACAAGCATTACGGTGTGATATACCCTGTGCAAACAAGCCCGAGGAAGGGAGATACTACATCTACAGTGATCTTCGTTTTCGATGGATAGAAGAGAGTAAGATATTTGCCCGGCTGGCAGCACGAAAAGTGGATTTCCCGGCGCTTCCTTGCCGGAAAAACGGTTTCACCGCTTCGACTTGTCCCCGATTCCGCCTCCACAGACGAACGAATATGTTCTATAAATGTATCGGGACGTTTGTTTGTTTTTAGGAAGGGAGGGATTTCATTCGCTTCAAGAACACCCTCGAACCACCTTACAGCTTGCTATTTCGAAAACGTTTTCTCTTGGCGAATCGATGAAGGGGGAGGGGGGAGAGAAAGAGAGAGAGTCTTAAGAATAGATGCGGATGAATATTTCGAAATGAGGAGATTTCTCGGAGAATGATGGAGCTCGTATGCTCGAGAGTGCTTAGTTTTGAATAAATGATTTACAGGAGGATATCTGGTTGTTGGGAAATATGATGTGGCAATACGATGTAAAATATTTTTTATAGCTTCGTGATTTTTGAAAGGTTTTAATTTTTTTGGCAAATTGAAAAGAGAATATTTGTTACAGAGAAAGAGAGAGAGAGAAAGAGAAAAAGAAGAGTATAATATTTATTAATTTATTAATAAAAAACTTAAATTAATTTAAATCACATATTTGAAAATTTAAAATATTAAGAATAAAATCTAAAATGAACAAGGATCGCAATTTCAATATGAATAATTCAAAATAATATTTTCTTTTTCTATCAAATATATCAAATATGTTTTATAATTGAATCATTTAATCAAGTATAAGACATCTGCAAAGAAATTTAGTTTAATATAGAATTAGATTATATTTGAAACATTCTTATAGGAAATGATCTAGAGAAAATACGAAACATAGATAGAAAAATAAGAATATAGAAAAAAAAAAAGAAAGATGAAAAGAAGCGAAAACTTAAATAAAACATTGACTGCTTCCTTAAAGGAATGCGACTAATGGAATAAACGGAATACTAGAAAAAAATCATCAAAAATATTTGCAACGTGAATAAAAATTGGATAACTGCTTATTTTTCTTTCCAAGAACACATGGTAACGTGCAGTTCACATTTATAACAGAAAGAGCATGAAATATTATTCTCAATCTTACAACAATGACTTGACAACTGCATATATGTAAGAATTTTTATATTTCTCTAAGTTTTACATAAAGTTTTTCTAATTTTATTTTCTTTGAGTTTAATATTTTTATAAATATTTTATAAAAATATCTATTTAATACCTATATTATTTTATTTTATTATTTAATGATTACTTTCATAAATTATCTAATACATATGTATTGTTATCCAATATTATTTAATATTATTTACTTATATATTTTTATTAAAAAAAATATTATGATTTATAATAACAATATATTTCATACAAAATATTAGATACTCCAAACATATTACTAAAAAAATTCTGAATTCGTTTCGATAAAACTAAAAATCAATTATAAATAAAAATTATTATTTTTCCCTAATTTTTTTTCTTTAAACAACATATATTTTTTATTTTCCGAAAAAATTCAAGATATCTTAAAAATTTAGATTCTTAATAAAAATTTATTAGAATGGAGCGTAAAATGACGTTCAAATATATAAATATATTTTCATTGAAGGGAAAATGTAAAATCTCCAAACTTTATCCGAAAATATATGTGACATGGAATGAAAATAGCTGTATAAAGTCCCTCATAATGAAGACAACTCTTTACGACGACGGTCCACAAATAAAAGATAATCAGAACAGATGATGTCGCGTTTCCACGTTTATCTCTATATTCCCGTCATTAGGAGATAAGTGAAAAACCACTTAAATTTCTAGCAAATTTTAAGAATATTACCATCTCTTTTCTCCCTAATAAATTTTGATTATCTATGAATAAAATATTAATTACTCGATTACTGTTCGAGCGAGAGATGATTGTTATCTTATTATTTCTCAGATTTTCTTTATTTTAATAATTTAATATAGAATATTGATAAATTATATTTTTTCAATTTTTTTATATAACAAAGTATAAAACAAAACGATAAAAATGAAGATGAATTATATTGAAAAAAATATTTTTAATTCTATTTTAAACGAAAAAATACTTAGGAATGCATCAATTACTGTATCAGAAATAAGTAAAATAAAATTAAGGCATCATCAAATCTCAACTTTCATAACAATTTTGTTTTCACATTAGAATAAACAATTTCTAAAAAATAAATAACAACGAAATCCCTACAAACGAATCTGTACTATGAATTAAAACTGTTCGAATTCAAAAAGTAATAACGTTTGCAGAACATTTATTCAATATGTAATCTCATTTGACTATTTGATCGAAACATTTTTCTCTTTCATCGTCCCCCTTTTCACGCTCTTTGCCTTTATTCCATGATTCGCGTTCGAGAAACCTGTTTCCGTGGCAGCCAACAAGAAAGAAAAGATGGAAGAAACGTTCATCGAGCGAAGAAAGACGTTTAAATATTTCTGAGATAGGAACGACAAGCGTGCAATATGCAAGAAGAAGAATGGAGGCAAAAAGAGGGAAAGCTGTCTTCGATGCAGCGTTGAAAAATATTAAATAATCATTCCACGTAATGTATTATTAAATAAAATGCCGAGTAATACGGATGATAAATTACGATACATAATTTCACGACGATTTAATTAATGGAAACGAAATTAATCGTTGCAATTCATTTTGATATATCGATCCTATTATGTCGTTGCATCTCAATATATCTTTTAAAAGTAAAGTAGAATAAATTATTTCTTAAATTTTTAAGTTAAATTCACATTAGAAAACTAAAGTTTTTCCTAATGTAAAATTTATAAATAAATGACAAGTTTTCTTCTCTTCTTTAATTCAGAAATTAATTATTAATATATATATAATGGCAAATTTATATTAATGGCATAATTTAATCTAAATTATCTAAATAATCTAAAAGAATCTAAATAAATCATTTACTTTAATTAAAAAATAACAAATTGAAAAATTTTTGAATATTGTAGAATACATTCTATTGATAAAAGATGAACAGTTATAATTTATAATAATACGTTCGAAGAAATTCTTAAAATCACATCTCTCATTGCAAAATATCTTTTTTCCTGGATTATTTCGATAATCAAATAAAGAGGGAACAATTTTTTAAGAAACTCTTAAACGAAGAAATAAATACTATATCTTTCTACATAAAATCGATTCTTTCAAGATCTTTTTAAAAAATTTCTTAAGAAAAAGAATTTCTTCTAAATCCTCAATTAAAAAATAAATAAATAAATAAATAGCAAATCTTTTACCATATTATTTTATCATATTATTCTACTCCAATTTCTTCCAGGATCATTGTCGATCACTGTTGGGCCCCGATCAAAATGTGGAGACATTCCGAAGAAGTGTCCACCTCGACATCTGGTGGTCCGACCAACGGGACGAACATCGAATAAAAGCGGACAGGTGGCCACCCTAGGGGCTCGAGATAAGCTTCGGATCAGGTTTATGGTGCTGACCGAACGGATACATTTCGAGCAAAATGAACTTCTCGAAACTCGTCTCTTTCTGGGCTGTCTGCCCCGCGAGAGGACCACACGTGTTCGGTTTCGGACCCCATAGAGTAGCGCGTGCCCTCCAATAATCGTATAACATGCATCGAGCTTGTTAAAGACCGATATAGAGAGTGGACGATAGACGTTTCTCGCATTCACGTCATCGCATTCAGAAGGTGTTATCGATAGTGTGATATTTTAAGGTCCGGCGCACATTGGAACGACCATCGGACCATTTTTGCAACAGTTTCGAGCAGAGTGGCATATTTTATGTGGAAGTGTAAACGAAATTCAATTTTTTTAATAGTAATTGTAAGATTATAATAAAAGGAATCTTATTTTATTTGAATTATAACGATATGAAAATATTTTTAAAAAAAGTTGAGGCTTTCTTATATCTTCAAAATAATGATTCATAAGACCTACATGATTTTTTTATAGGGTTTTTATAAAAAAAGACCTACATTTTATATGATATACGTTCTGATATGTACATTTTAAATATTGATTTTATACTGTTTATATTTTATTTGCAATTTTAGCTATATTACACAATGTGTGATTGAACAATGAAGAATATAGTATAAAATAATAAAATAATTTAATATTTATATTCATATTTAAAATTAATGTTTTAATTCATGTATGTCTATTGTTATTATATGAAAATATCTTTGAAACTCCACGTCCATTAGAAATAATTTCTATCACACGACAATAATTAAAAATAATTCTTTACAAAATTATTTACAAATATCGAAATGAAAAGATAAAATAAAAATATCCGGGCAGAAAATAAACTGGAAATTCGAATTAAAAATAATCACTTCATAGCAATCCCCGTAAAAATAATCGAATTACTCGGATCATGGAAGGTTTTATAACCTCAGACTTAAATTGATATTATTTTCAACTCGCTGAATCTGAAAGAACAATCGTGTATTAATTAATATTCGAAAAAAAGGATATAAATTTAAAAAATTATATTTACTTTATAAAATTCGTTACGTAATAAACAAATATTACTTGTTAAATATGAAAATGAAAATGAAAATGAATTAAGAAAATAAGTTAAAAAACAATCGATTTAAACGTAACGAGAAATATCTGAAAGAATTCTATAGAAATAGAGGAGATTGCGTAAATATCTACGTGAATAAATAACATCGTCCAGTATTTCTTTGCAAACAGTAAATCCAGGAAGAAATTGTAGACGAGATTCGAGACATTCCCTCTGTTGGCTGACAACAATTTGCATCGATAATATTGGTGGACTAGGAACGAGGGATCAAAGTTTGTCCCGTGGGAGGTGTGGAAAGCTTAAATGGTATTCCACCGTGAATATAAGCAATTACGAAAACGTAGACAGGGATAAAAATGCATTTACCGATGATGGAAAAATATGTTTCGTGAAATAATGTTATAGAAAGTTTTATGAAACGAATAATTGTACAAATTTTGTTATTTATAAGATTTAAAATAATTAATATAAATTAAAAAATAAATACAAATTTCTATAATTTTAAATACAGATTATTTTTCGTTGTTATTCAAAATTTTTTTAATTTTTTTATATAATCAAAAACTCGAAAACAAAAATAATCTATCGATCATTTAAAATTATTTCAAAATTTATTTACACGCCAAATTTTAATACGCATTATTAACATGTTTATTTAATATAATAATATAGATACAAGTTGAAAGTTAAAAAGTAAAATTAAATATGAAACGAAATCAAATTGGATTTTTATTGAGGAAATGTGTCTGGTAAATTCGTCTTCCTTTCCTCGGGCGAACGCTGCGAAAATAAAATAAACGAACCAGCAGGTCGGCATGTTTCGTTTGATTCTGGGAAGAAATCGAGTAAAAGAAAGAAAGGGGAGAAGATAAAAGAGGAGGAACGAGAACGTATCAAAGGCAGAGGCTTAACTTTCATTCGAACGAAAATTAATAGGGGACAACGGTATCAGTTTAATTTTTTTCGAACGGGAGAACAGGAAATGCAAGTGGACTATAAAGATACGAATTTATGATCTTCCTTCTGCTCTGCGTTCTAAATTTGTAGTTGCACATAACTTGCAACATGTGTAACACTTGATATAATCTAAATACATCGAATTTTTATAGAGAAACATTAGTGAATAATTTTATATTTTTTTAATCTATTGGAATCGTGTGTGGAACAATTTTTTATCTATTAAATCAACAATTTTCAATCGCGATTTTCAATTTCTTTAAAAAAAATTAATTACTTATATTAAAATTTTATGATATAGCAAAATATATGTAGTATATTATATATTTAAATACAAGTTAATATCATTAATTTAAATATAAGTATGCAATTTTTATTAATTTATGAAAAAAATAGTATTTTCTCTTTTTTCATTTATATTCTAAAATGACAATAAAATTAATATTTTTCTTTCAGTTAAAAATCGATAGATTAGTGTTAAATATGATTTTAAACTAAAAATTAAATATAAGTTTTTTGTAAATTTCATATAAAAGATAATAGTACGTAAAAGTAAGGATCCCTAAAGCCATCCTGGAAAGTAGACATCCCACTAAATTCACGTTTGTCACGGTGAAAAATAAATTATTCATTCTGCTAAAGCATCCTGTATCTCCGATTCTTTTGCTTTTAGCAATTTTATTATTCGTTCGTCTACATTTCTCAATTTTATTTTATTAGAACATTAAAATTTTTCTTCAAAAAATTTAGATACTTTTTAAAAAAAATCTAAAAAATTTAAAAGACTTTAATATAAAAAATTAAAAATTAAAAATTAGAATAATTAATAAACTTGATTGATAAATATTAACTGAATTAATCTGTGTAATTTTATTAAAAATTAATAAAAATTATTTTGTCCCCTTTATAGTTAAGTTGACATTTATATATTCTAATTTATTAAGATAAAAGCTTTTAAATTTCCCGCCTATTCTATTCAATCGACCCGGGAATTTCAAATTCAGAAATATAATCTATCTTAATTTTACCTGATCAATTAATTATAATTATCTACAGTAAATGAAACTGCATAAAAATGAGAAGATAAAACACGAGAGAAGAAACAAATAGATGAAGCGTGAAAAGAAAAGAACAGGGCAAAAACATGAACGAGGTGAAAAGAAGGTCAGGCATGAAAATGCCGTGTTTTCCGAGACACCTGATGCAAAGTACGTGTACTCTCACGTAAAAACATCGACAATGCATCCTCAATTCCTCGACAAATCTCGTGAGAAATGTGCGTACAGCCTCTGCAAGAATCATCCTAATAGTTTCCACGACACTCTAATTCCTTGACTAAAGATTAGCAAGCATGTACTACCGCCTACTGCGAAGTTATAATGCTTATATTATAGTGCTATTTATTTAAGTATATTCTCCAACAACCAGTTGAAGTGTTTCGTGAAATTCTTCGTACAAAATTGAAAATATAGTAGCTTTATCCTGACGAATAATACATTTTTGTAAATATATTGATATTGTTGTAAAAGATAATAAATTGATAGATTAGATTAAAATGGTAATATGAAAATAAAAAATATAATTTAACATTTTTGTAATTGAAGTTGAAAGAGTTCATATGATGTTCGTCATCGCTAACTGCAAAATTAATAGTATAATAATCTTCACATCTTCATAAATTACGTACTCATCTATCTTCATCAAACTCGTATTTCCAAAACGATTTAACCACGTACAAATTAAATTATCTCTTGCTTTCTCGAAATAGCTAAAAGAATTATAAAAAAAAGACGTAAAAAGGAAATCATATTCTTTTCATAAAGTACATAAAAGATAAAATTAGAAGAAAATTAAAAAATAAAAAAATCATTACTTTTCCAGAAGTGGAACAAATAAAAGAAACTTAAGAAAGAAAATTAGCTTTCTTTATATAATAGTCAGAAAAGTAAATGAAAAGAAGAAACATCTAGCTTTTCTTTAATAAATAAAAGAACGAATATAAAAGTTACTTAAAAAAACTTCTAAATATATAAATAACTAAACAAATCAAGAAAAATAAAGAAAAAAAATTAATAAATAAATAAAATAAATAGAAGAAGTCTACAACAATCGTCATTAATCAATAAGATTATCGACGAATTGATCGATAATTATCAATAATTATCTTTGTTTTACGTTAAACTGTAATTACAACATGTTACAATCGAATGGCTACATCACAGTTAAGGTCAATGATATGAGAGCATGACAGAGTTCATGAAACCCAGTGCAGACAACGTGTGTTACGAAAGTGGAGCAGAAGGAGGGTGAGTGAAGGGCGCGAGCGTGGAGAAGACGCGTGAAACAAGTGGAAGTTGAGCCACGAGGCACTGTACACCGGCGGTGCTACTGTTTTGTTTACGAGGTTTTTGCTCCGTGCACGAGAGTAACGACCATTCGTTACCAAGCCCCACTCGTCAGTTTCAACCCGCGAGGTGAGAAAGTGCCTCTCCTCTCGTTCCCTTCCACGAATTTCCGCCTCTTTTCCTCCCTATTCTCTCCCTTGCTTCCGTTACTTCCGGGTGAGCCGACATATTTTAATAAAGTCGACTTATTTCCACGGATGCGCCTTTTTCGCTCGTTTCGCGCGCTCCACGGCTCAAAGAGATTTTCACAGTCACCGCGATGCATACTCGAACTCGTGATATTATGCGTTTAGAGAGATTTACGTCGAGGGGATGGTATGTATCATGGGCGATTTGTGACGGTTGCCGAGCATGATATTGAGGGGGAAGGGATTCTGAGAGATTAAGTGCTTCTTTGTCGACTCGGTATTGAACTATCGATGGGGAAGTTTGAAGAATCGGGAACTCGTGGAAATATTTGCTTTTGGGTCGGATAAAGTTTTCGAATTTTACCGTCGATGGATTTTCTGCAAGTTTGAACATCGTAGAATTTATATAGGGAACTATTGACTAATGTATATTTTGTAGCTTATTTCTCAAGCTGTTTTGTGCGAGTTCTGTCAAAGTCTAAACGCCTTTGAAATTGTCTGTATTATGCGTTTAAGTGGTTCTTTGTGGACTTTGTAGCGAACTAATGGCTAGGGGAATTTGAAGAATCGGGAACTCGAGAAAATATTTGCTTTTGGGTCGGATAAACTTTTGGAATTTTCTTGTAACGTGGATGGATCTTGTGAAAGTTGTGCAAAAGTTGCACAATTTGTATAGAATACTAACGTATATTGATTTATCGAGTTATTTAAATTATAATAAATATTTATTTATATGTATAAATGCTTTTTTCTTCGTTTACTTCAGACTTCATTAAAAAGTATCTCTGATGTTCAATTAAAATAACGAAAAGAATATTAATCTTTTGATTAATAGAAAGGAGTTTCGTCAAATAAATTCTTCATTTAAATCGATATGATATATCTATAGATGAATGTAGTCTATTATTATATATATATATTAATGCATCAAATAAATTTTTGATTTGACAAATTATAGAATTCTATTTTCTTTTTACATATAGCAAAAGCAAATTTGTACGAAACACATTACGCAAACTTGAATTGAGGCTTATATCAGAACTAAATAAGTACGCAGAAACTTGGTATGTTATGAGCGTATACAACAAGTATATATGTTATGCTTTCAGGCTCCATGTTCACTTCTAGTTGCAACATATACACAAATTACAGATTTCGAAACATTAGTTCACTTAGTTTCGAGTATCGAAGTAAAGAGAACTTGTGTCACAATGTTATAACTTATATATTTATCTCCCATGTCCCTCTTACAAAAATTTATTTTTTAATATAGAAATCATCTAAAAATAAAGAATACCTTCGGTATATTTTATTCGAAAGAACAAAAGAATTCTTCAAGCAAAAAAGCAGCACCATTATTTTATTATTATGATCAATATATTTAGATTTATCATGTCTCCTAATTCAAATTAAATTCCAAACATAAAAGACGAATTAAACTCGAAACAAAATTCGAATCATTTCAAAGAAAGTGATTAATCACAACACGTCCATTCATTACGAACCACACAGAATTAAACAAAGAATTTTTTCCTTGGGCAATACCATGGAAAACGAAATCCTTCAGCTTCTCGACCACCCTTTCCCTCACCAAGAATAACGGTGGCCGAACGACATCCACCCGAATCTACGATCTTCCGATTTCCTCCCTCCGTTTCCGGTTTCCACAGAACCACCTTTTTTCCCCGCAAGAAACTTCCATAAAGTTAACTCAGGCGGCAGCTTTCCAACGCGGTACGCTTTTAAATGCCGAAGCTCAAGCGTAAAGTTGCCTTTCCCTGTTTAGCCCCTCCATTTTCTCACCCCCTTCTCACCCACCCTTGAATGTTCGCTCTCTCAAGCTTTAATCCGATTTCGCCCGGTTGAAATTCCGCTATTTATTAATTTTCCATCGCGAAAAGCCAAGGCTGGCTCGATCCGCCTGCTTGTATCCGGGCAGCGTGGTTTGCGTGATATCTACCACCGAAATGCGAATAATAACGAATTATTAGGCTTAATATTAGAATTATTATTATAATTAGGCTTATTATTAGAATTAAAATTAAGGCGCGGTTCATACATGCTTATACCGTTATTTTCACGGATAATTCTCTTGAGAATTTTTTTTTTTCGAAAATTTTATATACTGATACCACTTGGAGTTTTATTTTTTTTTTTCGAAATGAATAAATTAATGACGAACTGTTTGAATGAAAACAATGATATCGTAATGTATAAATTAAATTAAGATTCATTAAACGTATGACACTGTTTAAATATAAACAATGTTTGTAAAGATAATATCATTATTTCCAGAAGTAAATCAATTATTTTAACTATTACGATTGTTAGTTGTTATATTATAATGTAATAATAATTTAATCAATAAGGAATAAAATATATTGAAAATGATCTTGATTCTTTAATGTACTGAACTAAAATTGGAAAGAAAAAATCATTCCTATCTAAATTGACGATTTTAATATTTAAATTTATAGTTATATTATAAAAATAAATAGAATAAAAAAAACTGTACAAAATTATTACAAAATTATGAAAATATTTAATAGCTAGAGATTTCATACAATAAAAAACTGTTCTCTTAAAAATTCCAATTTTAAATTTTTCTTTTTCTAAATTTCCTAAAAGATCAACAAACATTCTAATATTTATAAAAGATGCAACATAACAATAAACATTTTTCTCTTCATCATCAGCAGAACCATGGAATCGAGTTAATAAATTCTTCGACCAACTTGGCAAAATAACTCGATGCAAGACAAAAGATAAACCGGAAACTCAATCGTCTTCGATAAATCGATAGTCCATCGCATAGCTCTATCGAGCTTTTATCATCAGCTTTAAACTTTCGAACGCCAAATAAAGAGAGAATCGACAACTAGAGCTGTGAAAATTCTTGAAAAGAAGGAGATCCGAGCTCTATTGACGCGCATTGGTTGTTGGAAAAACAACAAAACGAATCGAGAAATGCGATAGAGGAAAATGATGAGAAAGATAGGAATCGTGCAATGTGTTTTATTTCACGCGAGATATATCGCGAGTATCCAGGTTGTTTTACGAGCTCGATTAAAAACGATATCGACAACCAACCCCTTTCACGCCTTCTCTTTTTTTTTGTTCAAAGCGAAGGAAATCTTTGAACGATTAAAAACGTAATCGCGCGGAATTTAATTATACATGATCTTTGAAAAATCTAATTTAATCAATCGGTTAGAAAACTGAATATTAATCATTAAGTTACATTCAAATCGTAATATTTTGAAACTATACAATTTTACATACGATTAACTTATCAAACGTCAACATTATTCTTATCAACAGACGAAATTCACTCGAGCGCATCTATTGCGTAGATTGCAATAATCTACATGTCACACGACAGATTAATCTTGTGTGACTAGTGTAGAAGATATGCAATTGGACAGGATTAACTACATTAAGGTGTTATACAGTGTAATTACTATCCGCCCAACTTGTTACAATGGTTACTGTACGCTAATTGATTGACATTTTCGAACCGACTCTGATGAGATTGATGTATATACCTTCAAAGAGGAGAATGGCAAAGGAATAATTCCATCACGAATTATCGTTAGCTATGATTAATAATTTTGGCTGATTATTGTATGTACGAAAATATAAATAATAATTCATTGATATTATTTATATTTAAATATCTAATATTTTTTTCTCAAATATTTGAAATATATGAATATAAGAAACTGAACACAGGAATACAAGAAAAAAAAAATTAATATTAATTCAGGATAACTATTATATTTAGATGTATTTAAACACGAAAAAAAATATTATATAAAATTTAAGGAATATACATATTTTTAACAATTAACAAAATTTTCTTCTTTCTATTCTACAAAACGAGCAAATAAAATTTATATATAACAATGTTATTTTGCATTGCACTATAATCAGCGACCAAATTATAATCAAATTTGTTGTTGTGTAACAAATCGTAATCACTGAGAACTCGACAGTGTGAAATACAAAAGGGAAAATTAAAAACGAGAAGAGAATTATATAGAGAGAAATCATAGAAAATGATTGTGGAAACGTGTTACACACAGGCTTCTGACCCGGACAGATATATTGGGCACGAAACGTGCCGAGAGTGTAAAATATCTGAAGGCTCGTTCTCACCCCCTTTTCTTTTTCCCGACAATCTCCGGCAACTTTCACTATGTATGGTTAACCCAGCTTGTAATATATCGCCTACTTGTTCCAGCATCAACCTCCCCTTGTCTCTAACATGTGTATAATCCTGCGGTTTATCAGTCGGCTGCTCCCCGATTCATATCCCTGAGGCTATCTTGTGAACAAACTACGATATTTCACGTAGCTTCTATCATTTGCTGACTCGTGATAGATTAACCATTGTCTCTTCCTGACGTACTCTCCCTTGAATTTCGAATATCGAATTTTTGTTTTTCGAATCGATAAGCAATAAGCATTTATATGTAATCTATTTATATGTAGATAGAACAGATAATATTTATATAAATTACATATGTGAGACAACGTTTGAAATGACGTTCCAGAGGAACACAAAAGTGCTTATAAGATAATAGATTATAGCTAATAAAATATGTCTTCGAATATTAATTAATATCTAAAAAAATGTTGTCCTACATGTTAAACTATATCCATTATATTCACGAAAATTCACAAATGAAATTTCGAATTTTAGTGTAAAATATATTTTGTCATCAAAATGCATTCAGAAAACTGTACTATTGAAATCGCCTTTTGAATTATCCCGATATTTCAATCGGTTATCGGGATATAAGAATTCAAAGTGTCAATAGCGCTTCTAACAGTGCGGAGTTTATGAATGGGCTCGCGATCCAATGACCTACATTTTTTCTTGGAATCGCGTACTACGTTTTTCCGGGAATCGCGTCTGCCATTTGTCTGAAGTTTGGAATAGATCAGTAAGCAAAGCGCGAGCGAGTAAATAACAAGAAATAATAAACAATTAAAAATTCTTTTTCTTTACACGATGATATCTCGAGAACCGGAAGTCGTATCGAAAAAAATCAAAAAGCATTTTAAAGAGCAAACATACGCGTTTCTAATAATCGTTAATTCGTTGACCGGAAATCATTATATTCAGAATTATAGAGATTTAAAATTTTCATAATTTTAATAGAAATTTATTTTAATCAGTTAAGAATTTAAGACAAATGATTAAAAATTATTCTTTTCTTTACACGGCGATATCTCGGAAACTGGAAATCGTATAGGGATAAAGAAAAAAGTGTTTTAAAGAGGAAGGTTCCGCGCTTTTAATGGTCTTTCATCCATTGACCGCGAATTATTATCTTCAGAGTTATAACCGTTTAAATTCTTCCTAACTTAAATAGGGTTTTAAGATAATCGAGTTTTAAGGTAAATTGCGGGATAAATATATTTATTTCTGGAAAAATATTGCTTACTACAATCTTACTAATGTATATTATAGACTCTATTGATTTAAAAAATCCTTTGATGGATATAAATTGGATCTTTACTTGATTTATTACGTATATTCTTCTATGTAACATCATATATGTTTCTATTCCTATTTGCAATAATGAAATCATGTAATAATGTCATTATTTTATACTGAAAGTAAGAATACATTTTTATATCTACGCGATTCGTCATTTTAATGCTTGCTTTAATTTAAATTTATCCATTTATCATAATTCATAGAAAACTCGTAACTCTATCTTATTTTTCTCAGTGACTATCATATGTATATCATGTATAGCACGCCTATGTATAAATGATGATATATACTCGCTTCGTCATCATGATTCGAAATGGAAAAAATATTACTATCAAAAGATGACAAAGTTGTTCAAGTTGTAAAATCACGCCCAAGTGAAATCACAATCACGATCACTCATATTTGATGTGTCATAAAATGTCGTAATATTTAAAAATTGTAATATTTAAATCTAAAATTTAATATCACAAGATAAAAATTTAATTAGATATATATAAATTATGATACAAATAACAAATAAATTCAAACAAACAATAAAACCAACTTTCAATAATCCAATTTATTAAAAACATATCGCGAATCGAATCACTGATTCAATAGTATGAAATAATCGTTTTTCCAATTTTCAATCTCGTGAAAACCGATTATCAATCTTGAAAAAAAATAAGAACAATTCGAACGTCGCGAAATTCTTAACTTGTCACCACTCTCACGGCCATTTAAAATGCAACACGAATTCACGAGTGGAATCGATTAGCCGACACACGACGCATGTAAATCCAGCTTAAACCGTGACTGATCGATGAGTCATGCCGAATTATTGGATCCCAACCCGATTACAAAGTATGCAAAGTTCGATCGACGCCCACATCCGCCGTGTACATCAAAGAAAAAAAAAAGAAAAAAAATTCGAGACACACATCGTAAACATTTCGTTCTTTGCGCAACATTTTTCTTTCAACACTAATTGATATTTTTATTTCGAGTGAAAAGAATTCGTCGAAGATGTAAATTAATTAATCATCCAGATATGTGAACAGATACGAAAATATATACAAAATATTTTTATTTGAAGTGTTTGTCGTTTGTCATCAATCCGGAAATAACGTGTCGTAGGATTAAGTATACGGTGAAGAATGGTTGACCTGAAAAAGTCACGTCGAATAAACTTCGGTAGGCTGTGGAACAGGTTTTAAAAAGATGCTTCAGCGGCGGGTCAAAGTAGCGACGGGAAATGGATATTTATAGTGATGCAATTTTATGAAAGAATTTAGTTTGGAAAAAATTTTCGTACATTAATACGTGAGGCCTTGGTGAATTTATTTTATATAGTAATACCAACATTCATTTTTTATTCAAATTTTAATAATAAATTATAATTGTAATGATATAATAAAAAAACGAATAGATTATAAGAGAGAATTTAAATATTTACGAAAAAATATATATATCTATCTACTTAATTTAAAATTAATTTTCCACAAGATATATTATATTTATATATTTTACTGTATAAAATATTTTGACACTATAATTTTAATACTATAATTTTTTAATCCATGGAAATTAATGGAAAAAATAAAGAATGGTAATAGTATTTACTGTGCCCATATATATAACGAATGTGCATTGCATACTTTAATTCATAGAATAAGAATAGAATATATATGAGATCATGTAGATTTAATCTTTTATTTGGTTTATTAGCTCAAAGAAAGATTAAAAATTCTTTCACGATATAATAAATAAAAATCTAAAATATTCTAACTATCAAAAGTATTATATTCTTTTCTCATCGTTTAAAAAACAAACTGTCCCTGATAGCTCGTTTCAGATTTTTTAATGGTACCTACCTCAGCTCATAAATTTTAATCGAGACGATGTCTCATTTGTTTTTAAAGAATTACACTATCAATCGTAACTACTGAAGTATTTGCCATATATTTTTATTTTTTTCTCTATAACGTTGAATTCCTTATTTTTTTCTTCATTCCTTTTCGTATTTAAATAATTTTTGTTTTCTTACGATATCAAGTCAAAAAATATATATACATTTTTTTCATAAATATTTAAATTTTCTTTCATATTCTATTCGTTTCTTATAATATTTTCTTAAAGAATAAGTTATTAATTTTTAAAGAATATTAATTATAAGAAAATTTTAATTTTTATCATGAATCCTCATTTTTTACACAATAGTAATTAAAAAAGACAAGGACTAAAAAGTATGTATTACTATATAAAAGAAATTTTAATATTTATCTTACATAATGAAAATTGAAAACAGAATTCAAGACAAAAGGATTCTGATAACATAACTACGATAAATAAATGAATTTTTAAGTACGTCATTATTTTCATATGATTTCTATAAAGCCCTAATAAGTATATCTCGAGGATATGTCCTCTTGAAAACGTAAGTAATACGAATGAAACATCATTTCTCAAGAGGATCGTAAACGTTTCATGTCATGAAACTGAATATACGTACATAAATTTTATACTTTTGAAAAATGATAATGAGAAGATCTTCACGTTATAACAATGCAAATAAAATTCATGTTAATCACGTTCTATATTGTCCTCAATATCCTATTTTATTCCATTCCCTTCAATTTTTAAAATAGAAACATATTCTTTTGCATGAAAACTTCAATAAAAATAACGAATCATAATTTCATTTAAAACTCAATTTCTCACCAGAATTGACCATTTTCATAGCATCATTTTACTAAATTAGATTACAGACTATAAAACGTGGCTATGCACGCCAGTCAATCAAACACTAACAGCGATAAATCAACTTGGACGATACTCCTCCAGTAATTTATCTATTTCGCGTCCATATTCAACTATTTCGCTGAAATGTTCGCTGGAAAGATAATTAAACCAATGCCGATAAATTCCTATTTGCACAGTTCCTGAATTGCATCGAGGTATATTCATTATCTTGTTACAAGAACAATTTCATGGTAAGATGAATTGAACCATGATGAATCCTCGTTAATTTTTTATACGCAATTAATGAAATTAATTTTCAGCTTATCAGATGACAGTAACGAAAACAAGAAATAATCTTGATTCTTTCAATATAATATAGATATATATTTATGTTATGAAATTTAAAAATTATTGTCGACATTATTGATAACAGCTAAAAATTAAAAAATGTTTGTATGTT
The DNA here is from genome assembly GCF_029169275.1 of Apis cerana. Lineage (NCBI taxonomy): Eukaryota > Metazoa > Arthropoda > Insecta > Hymenoptera > Apidae > Apis > Apis cerana. The sequence goes on along the minus strand of NC_083862.1, from coordinate 8,777,696 downwards.
ATATTGCAAAATATCTATATCGAATCTTTTTTCATTAGGATTTAAATTTTAATAAATAAAATAAAATAAAATAAAACATGTAACTCCTAAAAATAATTAAAAATTAATTTAATTTAATGTAGTTTTAGCTAATTTGTGGATTTATAATCAAATATACATGAAAATATTTATTTTCATATGTTATAAAAATATTATTATTTATTTTTCAAAAATTATTCTATCAAAGATTGAATATCTTTTTATAATTTTATATTATTAAGAAGAAATTTTTACTACGAGGAAAATCGATATTCAAATTAAATTAAATTAAAAATATTGAAGTACCGTAAAAAACCAACATTCCATTCGAAATAGTTTTATATTTTCAACATTCGATTTTATCGAATCCCTAAAAAAAACTATTAAAAAACCCCGTCACGATTAAAGACACTCTCAATTATCGATTCAAAAGATCAAGATCGGAATAACAATTGTTATTGACCAACGACGCGTGGTTAAATATTGACGAGGGAGAGCAGAGCAAAAAGTAACTCGTTCGCCATAGAAAGCGGAAGTAGGGAGGCGGATACAAATGAGGCTACGGGGATGAGAGTTATCTCGCATCCTGCGGGAGCTATTCGTCCCTTTCCACCCTATTCTCCCTACGCCGTAACCCACAGCCGATCTGCCCTCTTTGCATCCGCCCCTGATAAGGGAACCGGAAACTCACCGAGGCGGCTGAGTCTTTCGGGCTTCCGGATAACGCGATGCTTCTTACACCCGTGGATTATCGACTTCGGATTGTCTTCGAGACAATTTCTCAGAACCGCGTCCCCCGCATCGCGGCAAAATCGCTTGGGAAATGAAGTATAAATGTGGATCCCTTCGCGATCCTGAGATACGTAAGTACAACTTTGAATCGAAAGAAATAAATTTATGCTCGTTTCTCTGGTACAATTTATCATGCGTCGAAATTTTTTACCATCGAATTTAACCATATTTGAGAATTTGCAATCGTTTATTGGAAAATTTAAGAAGTTTTAGTGATGATTAAAAAAAGAAATTTATTCTGGAAAAATCAAATGTTCGATCGAGAATATTTATTAATTAAATTGTTGCAATTTGATGATAAAATTTATGAGAATATAGTTTCCTACTTTCATTTTCGTCATGATCTTTTTACAATGGCATGCGATGATATTTGTTTCAATTTTAATATATTTCTCGGAACGAAGATAGCACACGAAGAAAGAATCGACAAATTATTTCTTAGGAATTCAACTTCAGTCGCCATTCCTCGACTTTATAACGGCTGATCAGAATAATATGGAACGCCGGAAACGGGATGAGAGTCTGTATAAAAACGATTTGCCGGAATGAAATATCTGCTGAATCTGAGGAGCGACTCTTCGGGTTATGAAATTCTTAAAGGAGGAAATAAAGATATGCTGATGATCATAAAACCATTTCAAGATATTAGGGCTTTGTAATCACGTTTCAAGCAAGATTTTTATTAAATCCTTCCTCACCGATTTCCATTCTTATTCGAAACGTGCCTCGCATTTCTTATACAATTAATATCATCATTATTAATGTTAAAAAATGAAAATATAATTGAAGAAATTCGTAATTACTTAAAATTTGTGTACACTCATCTCGTTGTTATTAATACCAAAAACTTGTGATATGTTACTATGTGAAAAACTTCAGCTTTAATTTTATTATCTCACAAACAAATTAAAAAAAATTAATCTAACAAATCTAGGATTCTCTCCCCTTCTTAATAAATCGAAAAGCAACTAAAGAAAAATTACTAATGATTTATTAAAATTATATGATCTAAATAAAAAATAACACAGTGATAAATCGGAAATAAAGATTCTAACTTGTTACATCAACTTTAATGGGTTATCGAGGATAGTCGATTTATTTTTACGAGCGAACTCGTTTATATAAAAATAAGAAAGAAGTCCACACGTTCGAAAAGAATCACTGCACTTTTCACATGGGACGGAGAAAGATTCGAGCTATAACTGAATTCAAAGAAACTATCAATACTAGTAAAATGTTCATAGTTTATATCCAATTCAACAAAGAATATTAGAAACTTTTCTTTATCAAAATAAAATTACATTACATAATTACCTGAAAAATATTTATAATTTAATTTTAATATATGATAAATAAAAATATAGAATACAGTAAATATTTCACACTCACCAATGAAAAATAATAAAAAATGAGAAAAAAATTAAATTACTTCAATATCTAAAATATTAAAATTTTAGTAAATAAATGATGTGTGAATTATTCTCTAACTTAAAAAGAAATATCTTTAAATCGATTGAAAATAATCCCCTTTAATTCCCTTTTATCAATTTATCTTATCAAAAAGATGTATAACAACGAATAATATTAATTTTTGTATAAGTTCTCTAATTAATAATGATGAAACCGCTATAACAAGTAATACTAATATTAAACGAGAGAAAAATGAAAATTATTAAATTTAAAAAAAGAAAGAAGAAAAGGAAAAATAATTGGAATGATAGAAAGCAACGAAATTCCGCATAACTCGTTACGAGCGAATCGTTGCTCACGTAAAATGAATAACGTTAGAAGTTGGCGGGAAAGATTGGTAAAAAACCCGCTGAATATTCTCGAGAAGTTCTTGACGAGTGGAGAGCTCTCCTGAGAATTTTGTACCGCGGATCGTCATAGTAGACGACGTCTGGAAGGGCAGAGAGGGACAAATGGTCCTCGAATCTCTGAATCACCAACCCCTCCGAGTCGGCCCATTATCGTTGAATGAACTGACACTTACCTTTCTTCTCGGCGAAAAAGTCCGCGTTGACGCGCGTCACACAGAACAAGGCGAATATCAGCGACTGCAATCTGAAATTAAACGTTTCCTAAAGTTAGTCCCTCGCTCTGTTCCATTAAATATCTAATGAATACTTGTTAGAATTGTAGAATTCGTCTTCCTTTTTTCTTCTTTTCTACTTCTCTCTTTTTTTTTATATATAATTATTCAAATTTAATATTATGTTCTATTATATGGGTAAGATTAGTAAAATATTTAGAATAATTTGGAATTTTTTAAAAATATTAATATTTCGTTCATAATATTAGTCATTGTTCCAATATATTATTCTTGGTAATATTTTATTCGAAAATTATTAATTGTTTAGTTATAAATTAAATAATATTTCGATCCTTTCCTATTTCTATCCATAGATGCGAACCATATTTAAAAAAATCAATTTATAAATAATAATTAATTAATTTCAAGCATATCTCAGGATTAAAAATGGAAGTCTAAATAAAATATTAACAAAGACATCTTAAATAAAGCTATACGAATATTACAGAAATTCATCAAAGATCGAACGAAATGTTAAAGATGATAGAAATAAATTTGAAAAATGCTATTTTCCAAAAGAGTCATCAAAAAATGAAACAGAGCTAAAATCCAGAATAATTTTCCAGATGTACAAAGACCCGTTTAAACGTTTCCTGCAATATTCTTCATATCATTCCAACATCCCAAGAATCATCTATTATTCGGTACACTCTATTTAGATGCAACAATGGGCCGAGCATCGAGTTAAGTGGCCTGGTAAAAACAGATCGTGGGATAAAAAACCGGAATGATAGCGATTAAAATGAAGCTAAATAGGGGTTGTAACGTTTTCACGGGGAAGAGATACGGGATCTCGTGGAAGAAGGACGCGTGATTAGCGCAAAAACGATTCGAAACATTATCGTTGTACAGAGAAAAACAATAAGGTCCATCTCTTGAGACTTTAAGGGCGGGGCATGGATGGTAAGGTCGGCGGAAAATTGGGTTCCTGAAACGTGTTTCGTTAATGCGATCTCTTGGAGAAAAAGCAAGCCTTCAAAAGGTGTTGAAAATTTGCCCCAGGAAAATTGCTACTGTATACAACGAACTTATTTAGCGTAAGTAGCCTCGATGAAAAGGAAATCTAACTTTATGACTTGATAATTTTTTTTGAGAAAAAAGAAAAGAAAAAAAAGAAAAAATTATGATGTGCATGTCTATTATTATTATTATTATTAGTATTAGTATTATTTGTTACGTATGCTACCCGAGATGTTAAAGATGAGCTTGAAACTTTGGTGTTACATGAAAGAGTAGAGAATATAATTTGAAACAGGTTAAAAGATTATAATAAGTTCCATGCATACGGAATGGCTTATTAAATACATAATAAAAATTCAGAAAATATAGTTTGAAAGTATATCTTGTATATCAAAAAGGGATGAAAAATTGAATAAGGAAGTTGGAAGGAAATAAGGAAAGTTTCAAAAGTTTTTGATCCAAGAATTAGCATCATCTCAGATAAAAAATATAAAGAATATTATCTCCTACTTAAAAAAAATTTTTTAAATAACTAAAAAAGAATAATAATCTAAATAAAGTAACTTAATTAGTATATTGTGAAAATATTACAAATCTTATTTCTTAAAATTTGAAATAAATGTAATAAGATATTCCATTCCTACATACTGATATTTAAAATTTCGAAAATCATATCATAATCGAAACATGTAATGTTCCCCAATAAAATTTAATTACACTCTAAATTGAAAATAACATAATATTATAAAGCTAGACTCTTTATAAATACATCGCGTAACTTTTCCTCAAGAAAAATTTTCCAGCAACGACCAATCTCAAACAAAATCGAAATTTGAATAAATTACGAGCTCGTTCATGCACACCCCGAGAGAAATATATTTCTCCACGTCGAAAAACGACGTGTATCGATACGAATGTATAAAAATAATGGGAAAAACGATTTTACCGTCAAATGACACGCCGTCTATACATTAGTAGATGTACAAGCGTCAAACAACGGACAATTTCTCACGTGTCGGGGTTAGTGGAACACGAGGAATTCATTGCAAAAGTGTGACACGCATTTGCATCTGTCGGCGAAAGGCAATTGTTGATCGTCGATCGTGAATCACGATCGAGAACTATGCCTTTGCGTAATACCTCGACTGATTGCCCCACGTGTACGGCCGTGCCCGTAGATTTCGATTTCCGTTTGCCAAGGTCGTTGCACCCTGATGTTATACTCCCTGACAGAATTCGATCGAGATATGTGAATGAAGAAATTCTAACGGATACTCTCGCTTTCTTGGGATTGTTGTTTTATAATTATATTTGAAAAATTGTTTTTCGCAGAGAAAATTATTGTATTTCGTATCATAGTGTTTCAGAAATATTACGAATACGTATATTATATTATATAAGATACGATTGCTATACAAAATATTATTTAAATAGATTAAGTGATGAAATGATTGAAAATATAATTTTTGAATTTAAAAAAAAAGTGATGATAAAAAATGATAATTAACTTTAAGAGACAATTTGTTTGTTTTATATATCATTATACATTATGTATAATGCTAATTAAATCTTATATCTTTTGTTTTTAATTTTATTTTATTAAATTAATTTCAAATCCAACAATGAAATTAGAATTAATGAATATATAAAAATTATGAACATTTGAAGCTCTATTATATTCAAAAAATTATATTTTAATACACGTAATATCGTTATATATACAAAAGATATTGTTATTCCAGATATTTTTATTTCTTTTGTTTCTAAGCAATGTAATGTCTAGAAACATTTACTGAAATGCACATGCAAACGCTTTAATGAGATAATAGAATGGCTCTTTTAAATTCATGCAATAGCTATTCACAATGGAAGAAATGAAAATAAAAAAAAAATATTGTTAACATCGAGTAAAATAACGAAAAATAATCATTTTAAAAAAAGAAAAGTACTTTATCGTAATTTAATACTCAATATTCTTTTCTCAAAGCTTACATAATATAATTTCAAAATCTTAATTTATATCCCGATAAAGATAATGAGATTATTAATATTTTAGAATTAGAAATTATAAATAAATTATATGCAGCGAACGATATTATTATAATCAATATTGATTCAAAATTTTATCGCAATAGGAAATAAAACACATGTCATTTATCGAATGATAAAAGAAAATTAGAATAATTTCGTCGCTAATGGCTTGATAATGGTTAGATAAAATGCTTAATTAAAAAAAGTAAAACAAGAAAGAAGAAGAGATAGTGAAGTGATGAAACCAATTAGAAACAAAGAAATTTTATTTTTAAAAGCTCATAAATTATTCCAATTAAAACGTGTCGCTCTTTAATGATTAAATGCTCCATTTTTATTTTTATTTTTATTACATCAGACCGGTCTCTTTGAAAGGTCTCTTTAAATGCATGATATCATTGGATAAGAAATTTCTTGGAGGAAAAAAACAAATAAATCTCAATCCAAAGGAAGCGTGTCATTAAAAGAGAAAGAAGAACTATAAAAAAAGATTTGTAATAATGAAACTATAAAGCTTAAATATAACGTACAATCTACGAGAAAAAAAATGTTTCTATACTTTATTCTATCCTTATTTGCAATTCTTATATTTCTTTGAATCTGTTAAGAACATTTAATTTGTGCAATAATTATACCGATTCGACTTGCAAATTATTCTAGTCTGCATGATGAAATCGATAAAACATTGAGTAATTGATGCAATTAAAACATAAAACATTGACACCAATAATTAAAAAAAAATAAATAAAAAGAAGAACACGATAATAAAGATTAATAACAAATTATTTTTATGAAATATCATTTACTATTTATGTGAAACCAATAGCAATTGATCATAAATATTCTATATCTATCTAGTATAAAAATAATAAGTAAAATCTAAAAAACAAAGATACCTAAAAATCTAACATCAAATTACTTTGAATTGTTCTGGAATTTTTAAAAAAGTAAAATTTTACTTAAAATATAATTTAAAAAAATAAAAATTTAATCAAATTAAAGATTATTAAAATTTATGTTTTGATTTTCTATTTTGATTTCTATTTTATATAAAAAATTAATGACAAAAATTGTATTATATATTTAGTACATCTTTATAAAAGATATAATTTAGATTCTAATGTAATTGAAAGTAAACACACTTTAAAATGATATATAACATAATAAAGATAAAATCAAAATTTCCTAATATAAAAACTCTAAAAAAAATATTAGAGCTAAAAAAATTTACATACTACATAATCAACATTAGATAAAAAAAATTAAAAATTGCACAAAATAATTTTAATTTCTAGGCGACTTAATACCAATTTTTTAAACAATCCTAATAAAATTTACAAGATATAATAATAATTTAAAAAAAAAAAAAGAAAAGATATCCCTAATTTAAATTTCTATTTTAATTCAAACAGAGGCGTTAAAGCTATCTCTCCCCGTGGCGAAGTTAACATCGAGAAATGAAAATAGGATCCACTATCGACCGCTATAATGACGACGAATGACGACACTCTATTAACCCAGTGGCCCAAGAAACGATATAAAGCGGAATTAAAAGAACAGGGAAAGCCCCGATCCAGAGACACGTGTACCGGGTGGCGGTGGAATAATTAAGCGTGGAACTCGAGTGGCGACGTCGTCCTCGGCAACAACGGGGCTCAAGTGGTGCTCGTTAATGAAGCGATGCACCAGAGACCGTTGAAGAGCCGGCAAAATTCTGGGGAGAGTTCGACAAACAAAGTGGATCGTTCCGTCCGTTCTTTGACCGGAAGTAGAGACAATAACCAATTTCGTAATTGTAACTTGATAGGAAACTACTATTATTATTATTAGCTTTCTTGAAAATTTTATTTTATTTATTGTAAGTAAGTTTTGTTCTTTCATAGATCGTGGATTAATCGTTATACGATTTTAATTTTTTAACAAATATTTTTCTCTTACAAATATAAAAGACAATTCTCCATTGAAAATTGAACAATCAACAAGATTACTTCCTACATAATCTGTACATATGTAAAACAAGAAACTAAGTACGATTCGAAATTCATTTTCCTCTTCCTTCTGTGATCATTATAAGTGATCCCACAATCGCATAAATTTATTCGAATCGAAAGGCAACAGAGATACCATGATAATATCGTTCCATTAGTTGCCGTAATTTTTTTTTTTCAACGTCCCTCCCATTAACTTTGCCTTGTACTCTGTCGAATTTCCCCCGCCGCTTTAATTAACAGCGCCGTATATCATCGCTTGCACGCGGAAGGGAACAGACGTTGGTTTGTATTTCATCGAGTTTTTGCGATCGATCACACGTACACACGTGGCCCGCGGAATCTCGAGAAGCCGTGATTAGGTGACGAACAGCGGAAAATAAAGAAGCAGAGATTTATTTTAGTCCCTAAACCCGAAAGGAAGAGTCTCGGACCACCCGTGAATATTATTCCAACGAAGAAATCGAAGAAGCGACTTGTATGCTTAATTAAAACATCGTTATTTTTGGCTACCAACATGGCCGACGAATTCGCTTCCAATACAGGCTTAACGATCCTTCTTGGAATCTTTAACTGGAATGTATGAAATATTAGAGTGTTAAAAGTGGAAGAACGTTCTCTTGGATGTGGATTATAAAAATCGTGGAATTTTTTTGAAATTTTCAGCGATATTTCAGGCGTGTGTGTTCTTACGATAAAATTTATTATCTTTGCCATCGAAAATGATTTGACAATTGTTATTTCCTTCCAAATATTTTTGTCCCCAATTCTGCGCAATTGTGTTCTCACGATTATATCGGATAGTCATCTTGTAGAATTCATCATGAATATTATCTAATATTGGAAGTATTAATAGAGTAGAACGTAAAATAACCAAATGCTTTTAAAAAACTCAAATTAATAGTGAATAAGTTGAAATTTTAATTTATAGAAATTTAAATTACTTTAATTTTAAAAAAAAGAAAAGAATAAATTATTCTAGTCAGATGAAATCCTTATATTTTCTATTATATTCCTATTTATATTCTATATATATCTCAAAATTCATCTATCTAAAAATATTTCGTCACAAAATAGATTTTTAAATTAAAACCTAAACTACCAAATAGGTTTAAAAATTAAAGATCAAAAATTGAAATTGCTTTAATTAAAACAGAAAAGAATAAATATTTAATTTTATTCGATCCAATAAAATGCCTCTATTTTTATTCTATCTATTCTATCTATTCCATTATATTATATTTTTACATCTTACAATTACCTAAAATATCAATTAACCCCTTCATCAAAAAAAAATTGTACACATTCACCATCTATTACCAATATAATAACCAATTCTTATCGAAAAAATTATCACGACAAAAGTACGTCCCATCCCATCGATTCACCCAGCCTCCCATTCGATGACCCAAATCTAAAAATTCTCTTTCACCGTGAAACGAACCGTATTCGAGACGTATCGTGGCCGAGGAAGATCGCAATTTCGTTGGATTCAGCGTTAGGAAACGGAACTTTAATCTCGGTCTCGCAAGAGACGATAATTCAACTATGGCCGCGGCTCAACGATGTCCACCGGTCCCTTAAGCCACGTCGCTATCTATAAACCGACGTTTAGAGCCACGTGCCTCCGGCGATACGCGGCCGAGGCGAGACGATCACTGACGTTCGCATTGGCTCGTAAAGATCCATGGCAAAAACGATCCGTATTGACGGACGAAAGGGTCAAAGAGAGCGTGTGGGGCAAAGCATGGGTCGTAAAGAATGTTGGACTCTGTCGGTTAATGCGATATAAATCACGAAATCGCGTTCGCGTAAAAATACGTAGCGATGATGCCTCGAAAGGAACGTGTTTTGCGTCACCTTATGGTCGTTAAATAAAAGGAAAATTTATTTGCGACGTTTGCGAAATAGTTATGGCCATCTGGTGGCGAGGCTATTGTGTCTGGGATGGGAATGGACAATAAGAAGGACGTGAGAATTTTTGGATAACGATGTTGGAATTTTGAAAAACTACTCAATACCGAATATTCCGTCATCAGTATAATATCAAACGAATGATTGATTAAAAATCTCGCATGCAACGATATATTTGGATATTTTATCGTATCACGAGATATTAAGTAATCAAAAAAGTTGTAAAGCTGCAAACTATTATCGAGACTTAATCAACATTTTTTTAAAACCATGTTAAATATTACTACGAAATTAAACTACAAAATAACTTAATTTTCCATAATTGATAGAAAATATAAATATCTGATGAAATTTGAATTGGCAATGTTAAATTGTTCGGTTCAAACAGAGCAACTATTATCTATTTAACTTGTTAAAGTAACTTTCCCAGACTAGTTTTCAACAATAACCATTTACACAATGTTCTACGAAAACTTGTTATGCTTCTATTAGCAAAGGAACAAGATAGATAGATAGATATGTAGAACGTAAAAATTCTTTTACGACGTTGTATCAATTTGTCGAAGGAAGTAATCATAGAGAGAATTAATACAAGATAAATTAAAAGTGCCATAAGAGATTGTAATAGTAGATTTTACATATTTTTTTATAATGTCTTATTAACTTATAATAAAATTTAAACCTAAGTTTTAACAATTTTATTATACGATTAATATAAAACTTCGACGAAAATAATAGAAGCTTAAAATTCCATTAAAATCTAAAATCTATTCAAAATTTCTCGTTACTCCATCATCGTTCCATTCGTGGAAAACTAAAATTTAGCATCCCCAAAATTCAAATGCGCACTGAATCTCTCAACGCAGATCATCATACACCCAGACAATTTTAATTGCCACTGCTTTCCTCGCGCGTGTCCTTTCATGCACCTCCATTCATTAACACTGTCCACGTACGATGTAATCCACAGATAAGAAGGTAAGAGAGAGGGACATCGACGAGGCTCATCGATTGAAGCTTGTTGCTTCGACTTGGCCCGACACGTTCCCCAACCGAACGAGGGAAAACTGCCAACTATTTCGGCCAGAGAATGCTACCTTTTCTCTTTCTTTGCACCGGCCCATGTCTGACAACCTTCCTGCTTGCTACATTATTACACCCTAAGATTAGCCTTGGCTCGTGCTCGAGGAAATTCTGTTCAGGATGTGTGAGAAATTACGCGGTCGTAATATCTCTCTTTGTCTCGATGGAACGTTGAAAAATGTGAGCCAAGATTATTTCCGTGAATAGATGGGTATTTCTTTTCTCTATTTTTTAATTCGGACGGATTTCAGAAATTTTTGTGACTTTTAAAAGGATGAAAAGGGGATTTACGAGTTTTAAAGTTTTTCTTTTTTTTTTTTTTTTTATGTGAAAAGGAGGTCTCGAGTTTTTGTAAATTAAAATAGTTCTCGTTTAATTAGTGATCCAGTATTTAATGTAAAATTATTGAAAAGTTCTTCCGATGAAAATTACATGGTTTTGTGGAATTTGAAAAGTAAAAAAAGTAAATACGTGATAATTTACTGAAAGAGAGATTCAACGATTTTTTTTAAAAATTCTTTAATTTTCTTCTTGAAGGATAAAAATTGTTATAATGCGAAGTGAACTTTTATTTAAAATTTGAATCAAATATATTTTCATGTGTGAAAGAAATTTTGTTTTACAATTATATTATTAATTAATAAATTAAGATTTTATAATATATCAAATAGTATTATTTTAAAAATTTTCAAGATAGAGTATGTAAATATTAATTTCAAGAAAGAATCAAAGAACAAAGAATTTTGTCCATAATGGTGATTTTTAATAAGAATCTCATGAAGCTATATTTTTCTATTAGAAATGTATGCATTTTTATTATCATTGTGTAGAAGAAAATTAATCTAAACGGCTTATTTATTTACTCAATAAATAAGAAAAAAAAATTATAATATAGTAATCTAATATTTTGTTTCTTTGATATATTAAAATATATCAAAAAATATTCTCGCATACTGTTATTTCAATATAGAATAAAACTAATTAATTCTTATACGATTATATTTTTACTTCATATTTTTATACTTTCCTTTTAATCATACATCAATTTAAATCAATAATTTAAGATTTTTCTCGCGATATATCAATTTAAAAAAAAAAGAAAAATTTCAAAAATCATCTTCCTCTCTCCATCCTCTCACATTGTATTGAACGATACACCTATCCCTTGTCAAAGTCATTTCCATTTTAACGAAGTTTTAATCAAATTCCATATTGATTAGACCGTTACATTATTGTTTTACAGGCCAAAAAATGTCATACGCGAATAAAAATAGAATTTTCGAAAATATTCGTTCGCTTAATATAAAAGCATTACGGATCCAAAATTCTACTAGCCTTTCGCTGCCTGATAAATTAACACTTTTCGATTCGAAAATATCGGTCACAATCGATGAATAAAACGTTCTACCCCGCGAAATGAAAAAAGATAAACTCGACGTTAATGGGCCATCGCCTCACACGGATTTCGAAATAAATGCCATGTTAGCAGTTTCATTTGTGGGTATACCAACACGATTGTGCGTTATTTCGCCACGAACTATCATCGTTTTCCACGATTACACGCTTTGAACTTAATTTATCACGGCACGCGAACTGGTTTCGCAAAACCTGGTTACTATGAGTTACTTTTATCTCACTTTGTATCATCGACAATTTATAACAGGTTGCGAGGGATGGAAAATGGATTGATAAGATCGAGTTCAAAGAAAGACGGATTATTCGAGAGGATGAGGAAATATTTCGTTATTTTGAAATTATAAATCGAAAAATACTTGATTTTTTGATTAAATAAATTATTACTATTAAATGTCATTCGGAAGATGCACCGGAAACTGACTAATAGAAACTAGGTCAAAACTTTCATGTCCAAGGTTTGTAGACATTGAGAAGAATTTTCTTTTTATACAGTGATAAAAGTTTTACACGTGAAATCTTAATAATCTTTTACCTATATTGGACTTCTAATAAAATTGAAACTATAATATTATATTGTATATGATATCACAATACGACATATTTCACAATAAAAAAATACTATCGAAAAAAGAATAAATAAATAATTAATTATATTTTTATATGAAATAAAAATTAAATAAATAATTAATTTAATTTTATGAATAATTATTATTAAACATCGTTAATAATAATATAGAAATTATTCAGTTTAATCTAGAGCAAGAAATGATTCTAAGATTCTAATCGAAAGTGAAATCGTAAATTGAACTCTAAAACAATTTCTACCATCCGAAATCCTATGGATTAGGAGTTTCATCAGTACTTCAATATAAACTTTCCTTTAAAACTGATCGTTAACATAAGCTTCTGCTCGACTCAATTAAGCAATTACAGCTTGAACGAGATTTGATTTAAAACACTGGATAAATAAAGTTAAATATTGTTTTATAATTATCTTTTTACTATCTACAATAAACTTATGATATATCTGGATCTAATATCGATTTGAATCAAGACAAATATAAAAATTGGAATAAAATTTTTAATTTCGATAGGATACTAAAAGTTGAATTTAACATGAAAACTACAGAGAATTTACAGAGAGTAGAATAATTGGAAATTCGGATAGGCAAATGCATCCTTTCGATGAATATTGGAAAGATATCCATCTTTATTAATTGATGGCGTAGATATACCAAGTTTTATGAAAAAATGTACCTATTTGTTACTCCTACGAATATATATATATACAAAAATCGAACAAACCTTTCAAGTGTTATTTATGTTCCTATCAGATATTGCTTCCTCTAGAAGAATGCTCAATTCAAAAAGCTCAAAAGACTATTTTCCGAAAGAATAAATTTTCCAACAAATCATTGATCTATTTCTAGTTTCACTTAATTAACCATTATTATATTTTTATTAATTTTTTTTCTTTGTTGATTAATAAAAATTACAAATAGATAAAAAAATAAATTTTAATATATTTCGTCAACAACTAAATAAAATAATAAAATTTCGATGATAAAAAAGTTATTCCCTCGAAAATTGTATTATTTTATATCTTTTATATTTAAAAAAATTAATAAAATCGAACAATCAACTATCATTTAAAAATATTATGCTATATTTAACTAAAATTATTCATAAATTTAAATCTAATATCATAAAAGATAATCTAAATGGACGAAAAATTACTTCGTATCGCTATCTCATTACGAATAATTTTACAAAGGAATTCTAAATTATTATTCCACATCGAAAGCCGTTTAGACAAAGCGCAATCAGCCTTTGAAGCGATAATAAATCTTCGCGAATTCGTCGAAAATGCAATTCATATCGCAACAGAGTCGAGTGTTATAACACCGAGTGTGAAGTGCCACGATTCAAATCTGCACTATTTTGAGGCGTGCGTCTGAAAAGCCATAAATTGGAGAGTTAACTTTCGTAAACCTTCGAAATAATATATTCACGGGAAAAAATATAGTTAAAATGAAATGAAAACGATTGGACGTATGGAAAATGGCAATTCAACGCGAATATGGATATAGTTGGCCATTTTCCACAATTTACGATATCGATACTATGTGTACGTATATTTCCTATGAGATTCAAGCATCGAAATTGCTTAATATAATACACCCATGCGTGAACATCCATTTGCGGACTCTGCTTTTTCGACAATCAATAAGTTGTTGCAAGATTCTTTTATATTAAATCAAACACATGAAAGAAAAGGCTAATTGAGTAATTTTTATAATCTATTCATTGTTTATATTTAATCCGTATATGAGTGATTTTTATTGGATTTATAAAGGAAAATATTTTTTCGAAGAACAGCACGATAGTATAAATTTGCTTGATTGCTAGTTACTCGGACATGAATGGAAATTCTTCTCGAAAAAAGTCAATGAATATTTTTCGCGGCCTGATTGCAACTGTTATAGATTTGTTATCGTCCAATTTTCGATACGCTACAATTTTACGATAAACTTTATAGAGATAAACAGAGATGTGAAATTTTCAAAGATTTATTTTTTATCTTGTTATTATATACGAAATTACAATATTCTCTAATGAATTATGAATTAAAATAATAATATATACGTATAAAATCCTTTTTTATTTAATATATATATTATAAATAGCAAGATCAGCATTCAATCGCTAAACTAATTAATCAACAATTTTTAAACATCTCATTTTCATTATGCCTTGCAGAATTCCTAAATCTCTTCCATTGTGCATTCTTTAATTCCTCGATTAATTTTATTCCACACCACAGCCACGCCTCTCAAATTCATTATTCATGCAATTGTACCGAATCGTAAAATTCTACCAAAGATAAAATTTCGTTTGTCAAATCGAAGAAGACGTTTCTTATTCAACGTCTAACCGATCCCTCACATCCCTCCACGTCACATTTATTCGCCATTTTTGAACGACATTTATTCGCCGCTTTCTCGTTTCTGATTCCGTCTTGGAAAACGTATTATGTCTAACAATAATTCTCGTTGGTCTTAGCCGCGAATCAAATCGAGTAAAGGCGAGGAAAGGCACTTTAAGAGGCGTGATCTTCGAGAAGAGGAATGAACGGTTGAAATATGCGTGAATAGGTAAAGAACGAATAGTTAGTGATGGATATAATATCAGTATTTTTCAAACAATTTCCTCAATTAATTCTTTGAAGATTTATGATGCATCAAAAGATCAATAATTTGAAATCGACATACGCTAGCAATTTAATTATTCAAACTTATTAACCAATAAATATATTAGAATCTTTTTATTCGTATACGAATAAGTTAAAATTTAATCTCCAAAGAAAAAAAATGATCAGTTCCATTTAATTCAATAAAATCCCTTCTTAATAAATTTCTTAATAAATGGTATGGCTTGCGATGTGTTTCTTTGCTATCAAGAATCGATACTTGAAAAGTATCACAGACCCATTACTACGAACAGTAAGTTTGAATAAGTATAAAATCGAATGTACATTTCTACAGAGGCGAGGTTCGATGATATTTCTGCATTTCGCAATTTTCATTGCGTCACAGTGCGTTTAATTGTACGCTCCGTGGAATAGTTAAGTGTATCTAGGGAATGATTTTCATGGTAATGAGATATTGTGGAAATGTAAGGTAAAAGGTAATGAATGGAAGATTGTAATAAAGTGTGGTTAATATAGAATAATAATGTAGAATTCCATGACGATTCATTTATCGATGTTAATTGGTTTAGATATCAATAAATACGATTTACGTTTTTTTAATGTGTATTCTCTTTTTCTTATCTAATATAATTTTTGCAATTATATAATTAACAGCAAAATATACTACAATTCGCAACTAAATGATTCTATTAGAGGAAATTGAAATACCATTTAAGATACATTCTTCAATTTATCGTTGATAAATACTTGTTCGAAAAAATTGTCTGGAATTCTATAGCGTGTAAAATATTTATTGAGTCGCTTAAGAAACAATGCTACCAATCTTCAGTTAAAATTCCTATTAAAAACCTACGCCAATACACTTTTTTAACGGAAAGAAGGACTACAAAATTATTCGATTTATTTTTTAAACCTGCTACAATTTCAAAAATATGAACATAATTTTTACAAAATTGGCATTTAAAAATTCATGATATCAATCTAGACATCCGCTTAGTTTTTCGAAGAAAAATAGTTTAAAAATTCAAAAACATACGATAAACAAAAATACGATTAAAACAAATTTAAATTAAACACGTAAAAATTTAAATTTTCCAAAAAATAGACGTACGTACGTAAAATTCGCGCAATTAGCCACTCAAATATACAAATCTAATTAACCACAATAATATTTCCACTCAGAAAATAAGTACGAATTATAAACTTCTGTCAACATGTCGCGAAATATTTATCCCGTTCCATCCGTCCGATCACAAGATTTCGACTATCCCGAGGAATCAAAACATTGAACAGAATGGCGGACAGGTATAAAAAATCCCGTAAAAACGAGGGGTGTAATGGGGAAACATTGTTCCAGAGGACGAGGAGAAACGCATTGCTGTTTGGAATAACGTTGTTAACCGGCAAACAAAGCCGTTATCGCATTCACCCGTTAGATCTAATTTTCGCCCGGCGCATCGGCGAAACTCGATGAAAATTGTCTGTTTTCATTTTCGAATTTAATCTCGCGTAGAAACAACGCGACTGGATGTGTATAGCGTATCGACAACGTTCATCGAACCGATTCAACCTCTCCCCGCCACCCTCTGCCCCGTTGACTTGCGTATAAAATAGATAGGCATGAATAATTCGGTGTTTTCAATTTTCCGGAAATCTTACATTACAAGAGGGATGGACGATAGAACGGCGAAGCTTCGAGCGGGTTGGAGGAAAGGGCTACAAAAGTTGCTCGCGCGTCGACTCGTCGTATGGAAATAAATTATTCTTTCCCTTTCAGAAACCTTTACCAGCAGCAGCGTCGTTCTCTCTATCAATTTTACAGTGAATTGCACCGAGAGAACCGTTCTTTTCGAACTGTAATTGCTCGCGCGGATACAGGGGGAAAACGAACGCTTTTTTTCGAGTTCGTGGAACGAAATTACTGACTTAACAAGTACGAGCGAGTTTTTTTCGAGATTTCATTGAATTTTCAGAGTGGGGGATTGTAATCTCGTCGATTTATTCTTTGGTAATTGGATTTGAATAGTCATTTTCTTTTTTAAATAAAACGTAAGACGATATCTTGTTTTCGGGGAGAGAAATGAGGAATTTAATTAGAACGATACGAAATATTGTATTTATTTAAATAAATTGCCAAAACTTCTTCTTTCCTATAATAATTTCCTAATAATTTCTTTTAATTTCCTTTATGGCGACAAAATCTACATAATTTGAAAAAAAAAAAAAAAACAAAGAAAAAGAAATATTACAGAATTCTTCGTTTTAGTATAATCTATTATATAGTTTTATAATATTTCTAATATTTCCCTTTCGATACTTTCAAACATTTAATTTTCACCTGCTCATTTATATTACAAATTAACAAAATTATTAATGAGCGTCGCATAACGTCATTTAACATGCTACATACCTACACCTTCATTTCAAGAAACGTTTTATAACTTTCCACGTCAGACACGTTTCAAACAATAAACCACATTTCTGGCTACATTCCTCGACAAGGATAAAATTTCTCCAAAACAACGTCATAAATCAAGAAAATTTTACATCCAACAAACACCCTCCTTTCAACATAACGCGCTATTATCAAATCCCAAAATATTTTACCCCGTATAATAACCTGTATAATCTACGCATTACTTGCGACTCAAACCCTTCCAATCTTCTCCCCTCCTCCCTCAAAAAATCAACAAAATTAATACGTATAAAAAAAAAAACATCCAACCATTTCTATAGCAATCAACAAACCTTTCGATCCTCCCCATCCAGAGAATCGTAACGATCAAGCTAATCCTTTATCGTTGGGACACAAATTGGCGGTAATCTACACCGGAGGGGGAAAAAACGGTCGTTTTCCATCGAAGCGGTTAAGCTCGGGCGGGACAAACGAGGCGGATTCGCGGGGGCGGGAAGAATCCTCCGCGGGGGCTGAAAATGGATCAGCCAGCCGTTTGCAAGGAGGAGGCAGAGCGACATCGTTCGTAGATTTTATCTATGACTCCATGTAGAACAACGCGCAACACGGTATTCGCGCTTACGAGCTACCCGTTAAAGCTGCCGCGTGCACACGTGCGCCGAATGCGAGCGTGCTCGTAAATACACTCCGCGCGGATTAACACGCGGCCGTCACGTGCCACGTGTGTTACTACACCCTCATCCCTCTCGTCCAAACCTCGCTTTCCCACTTGCATCTTTAACTCTCCTTTTCCGTTTTCCTCCTCGTCTCGATTACGTTGGCATTCCCCCTCCTCAGCGTCTCCTTCCTCTTCGCCTCTTTTCGACTTCTTCGGTTCCTTTTTATACTTTTTTTTCTTATATTTCTCTTGGTTCGTTCCTCGGTTATTCAACACTCGATCTTATTCGCACTGCTATTTATAATTTATAATATGGAATATGATTTACACTTTTAACAGGTGCACGTATATCTATCTTCTTTCCTCGATTCGTATTCCTGCCTTCGTTCCTTTATGTCGCTTTTAGAGATAGATTTACATTCCTGTGTCCATCTTTTTTTCGTTTTTCCACTTTATCCGTTTCCCGGTTACATTTGATCTTATTCCTGTCTCGATCCCTTTGCTACTTGTTATTTATGATGTGGAATGCGATGTATATAAGAATTGTGCAATTTTGTTATAAAAAAGTATATTAATCTAATAAATCCCATGTTTAATTATCATTTCTATTTAAATCCATTTAAACTGATAATAATTACGATATACTATTTCTAAAAATTATCCGAATGTCATTTTTCATTTCTATTCATTCATTCGATCTTATATTCCCTTTTTATTTTTATCTCTATTTTTCTATTTTTCAACCTCACCTATTTTTATCTTATATTCACTTCTACTCTACTGTCTTCGTTTCTTCTCATTTTTCCTCTTCCTTTCTTTCTCACCTACATTCAACCCCATTTTTATCTCTCATTTTCCTCGTCTCTTTCTCGGTTACATTCGCTCTACCAGTAGTGTGGCCAACCGGGGAATTCCAAAAAGAGCAAGGATGGTGAGTTATGTCGGTGAACCGAAAAACATGGCAAGTGCGAACGCCTCTGGACCTCTTGTACAGACAGGATTAATACGGCATCGCGTAATGCACCACCAAGCCTTAATGCGTTACTTTATTTATTTATTTATTTTTTTCTTCTTATTTTTCGGTACTTTTTATTGGCGAGGTATACGCGATACGCCTCGTGACATCGTGTAATGTAAATCTGGCTGCTTAGCTTGTACGATGGTTTATGTATGATAGTGTTCTTTGTGGTTTCTGGGTAGAGGTTTCGAGTAGAGGTTCGATACGTTGCATTGCTTCTTACAGCTTCTTTTTGGGGAGTTTTTAATGAGAAAGTTGGCGAGAAGAGGTTTTCAGAGGAAGAAGTTTGAAGGATGAAGGTGAGTGAGTACTTTGAAGGGAGGTTGTGGTGAGTTGGCGTGAGGTTTCTTCTTTTTTTGATTAATGATTAATTTTTTTAAATTAGATTATTGACGACAGTTTATAATGCAGTACTTCTGCTATATCGTTCTTACGTGTGACTAGAAAGTGAATATTATAATTATTTTTGATTCCTTCGGATTAAATGATTCATCGTGATTGAATCGATACAATATATTTTTAACGAAAATTTTATTCTTTCGTGCTCAAATATTTAAAATTTTCCTCATATTTATTCGATTATTTTTATATAAATATAAATTTGTTCCAAACATTCGAATTATTTCGAATTATATTCGTTCAATTCAATTTATTAATATATACCCCGATATCTCTTTCTTAAAGTTAAACAGTTTTAAACACGAACTCATTATAATATCATATATATTTTAGTCTATAGTTAAATATACAGTTATTCGGAATGTGACTGATTTAATTCAAAAAATCCATCATATATTTCTGAGCTACTTGGAGTATAATGTAACATTTCGGTGAACTTTTTAACGTGATCTTTATCTTTCCACGAGATGTATTTTGCAACGAGGTCAACCGAAAATAAAAGTAGATGAAATAAAATCAAATAATACTATTAATAACTATTCTTTCATAGAGTTATTAGTAAAAAGGTTTCTCGTGAGATCAAAGAATACTAAATAAATGTCACGAGTGATGTTCACAAATATCGTGATCTCGCTTGTTAAAAATATACCTTCGATTCATTCTTATTTCTAAAATAGAATCAACTTCAATGGAATTTTATAAAATCGAAGACCATTTTAATTTTTATGCGTGAATTGAGATTATTGTAAATTATTCCTTATTAAATTAATTTATCTTTTATCTTTATCAATAAACTTTTTCGAAAATACAATAAGTCGAAATAAATTCGGCAATCTATGACGTTCTAATAATTTTTCTTTCATTTCTTAATAAAAATAAAATCTAATTTATTTTTATTATTTATTGAAACAGAAATAAATCAACTCACAAATCTTGTTAAAAAAAAAGTATAAAAATTCTCTCAATTTTGAATATTTTTTAAAAATTTTTATTATACTATTTTATCAAAATTAATTAAAACAAAATATCGAACACTCCTGGACCATTAATATTACTTTTTTTATAAATAAAAATATTTTTCGTTTAATCGTCCATATTCTCTGTATTAAGTTATTAAATGAATATAAAGGATTAAAGAATTGATAAAAGATAGAAGGAAATTGATCATGGAAATATTATTATATAGATGATTGAATTTTCATTAGAACGAACATAGAGATTTTAAATTGAGAATGAGTGTTCCAAAAACAGATTTAGTTATCCAGAAATGCGACTGAATATTTAATACCTTGGACAATCGATAAGAGAAAAAGAGAAGATTATTTCTTCGTTTCAATATTTATGATTCATTCAAAAATTACAATAAAGGAATATAGGTATAAAAAAGATACGAGTAAATCTAAAGATTTTTTCCACAGTCATTATTATTGAATCTCTGAAAAGTGGCTTGATATAAAATTCAATTATCCATATCTTGTAAATCCAATTATATCAGAAATATAGATGTATTTTCAACAATCGATTAAAATTATCATTATTAGATTTGAAATCTTACTATTTAAAAATTTAATCATCTATATTTTTTGCAATAAATCCGATTTCTATTTATATAAAAATATCGAATATGTAACATTTATTTTCGTATTAATCAAATCATCTTTAATAAAAACACCTACCTAAATTTGTTTATTTATAGTACAATGAATATTTGTTATTCTTTTTACGAGTAACATTTAATCAAAATATGCGATTATAAATATTATATATTCATAAAACTCTATCTATTTTAATTTTTTACTAATTTTTACTAATTTTAACTTTTAATATATGACATATCTCAATTTCTTAATCGAGCATGCAACGATTAATTTATCTTCGCAAAGCGTAATCGAAAAAAAAAAGAAAAGCTCCAACCATTCCAAACACGAATTTACATATTCATGCCCGTACGAATTATAAATTGCACACAAACAACACGGATCGTATATAGGTAAATTAAATCGCATAAACATCGATCAAAATGCGATGGGTAATGGTAATGGTCGATCAAAGAAAGAGAGAAATGAGAGAATAAAAAATTTCACCGGTGCAACTCGTTCCATCCGCAAGACCGAGAATTACGAAGCGACAAAGCAATCAATGACACGCGACAGCAAGAGCAAACGCAACCGGTAGGATGGAAAACGATTTCGAGGTCAATGACCGGACCGAAGAAAGCCTTTCCTTTGCTTCCATTCATGCATGTATAAATAAGAAATCGAGTTACACCTGTGAAACCCGATTTTCCAGAGAAACGAACGAGTCACGATTTCTCAAGACCCCGTTTGCTATTTTACGACTCACGGTTCTTCCGGTTGTAACGACCGCGAGAAACTACCCTTACGTCGCAGTTCTTTCGATTCCAACGACCATCACGTTGCGAGGAACCACGTAAGGTGGTTACTTTGGTTGTAACGAGTGTACGACGAGAAACCGTGAAAACCACTCACGACGCGTTCTTACGTTTACCCTCGACGAAGGTTGAAAACTCGAGGTGGTGAGAAACCGCAAAATCAGCCAAGTGGCGTTCCAATCCCTTCAAAACCTACCTGTGGCTCGTACGATCCATAATCCGTCCCTTCGATTCGTTGTTTAATTGTGAGTTAGGAAGATACAAAGGAAAACACTTGGAAATTGTAAATACGATCTTTTTTATGGTGTATATTCGAAGATATTCAATTAAATTATTAAACTAAACTATTAGAAATTGTAAGTGTGATTTATATTTGTGGATTAGGTTTGGTATATTTTATTTCGTTTTGATCTTAAAGCCTTTTATGAACGATAAGAATGAAAACTTTGATATGAAACAAGATGAGAAAAGATTATGATAAAAATTATAGAAAAGAGAATCAACAATTGTCTCGAATGTTAATGCAATTTTATGCAAGTAATGCATAGAAATAAATTAAATTAGATCTTGTTTTAACAAAGATCTTGTTTATAAAATCTTGTCAGCGAAACGAATAGTTTATCACTTGCGAAAGATACATTTGACGTTTTATTAAACAGTACTATCTTTTATTAAATTTTTTTAAATCAAATTAAATCTACTTTACTATCTATTTTTATTTATATTTAGTAGAAAATAGAAAGCACGTGTCAAGAAAATTATTCTGAATTCTTTTGTGAAAGAATGAAAAGAATGAAAATTTAATTTAAAAATTAATTTAAATTCACTATAATACATAGATATAATAAAAATATATCTATGTATTATAAAATAGCCACAAATATGATTAATGATCTATAAAAAAAAATTAATTTCATACTGTAAAAATATTCACCTACACTTTATGTATTATGATTATATATATAATCTCGAAATTTTTATCAATGATTAAGAAAACCTTCTATTAAAAAAATATTAATCATTATTCGCAAAATATCATCAAATCCAGCAAAACGGTTCAAAACAAACTGAAATAATAAATGATAATCCCAAATTGAACTACATAATAAATCCATTTCGAGAATAATTCACGATTATTCTATTTACCTAGACCGCATATTGAGTCATTCCATCCGACTTGATGGTTTAATCTCGTCCGCGTATATCTCTCCCTGGAAAATCTTCCTTACTCGTCTCTACCTTCAATACGAAAATCTCCAAACACGAAAGGGTTTGAAACACTCGCGAAAAAAAAAATCACTTCACGACTACCGAACCGCGCTCGAATCGACCGATCGAAAGCTCAAGTTGAAGTTCAATGCAACGAGGTCGTGTTACACACTCGATTTCAGCTCGATAACCGCAAACTGTAAGTGGCCGACGGTGGCGCCAATTTCCAAGGTCGCACCGGGAGGCAAGGTCAACGCACTTCCGCCTCAAAGATCTTCTTCTTTCGATCGATTCCTTATTTCGGACACGCTTCCGTATCGAATCGTTTTTTTCCACGTTTTACCACGAGATCGAATCAGGGACCAATCGCGTTCGAAAACTCGACCACGTCTCAACCGCTGACAAGCCCAATCGACTCCACGGTCCACCACTCACTGACAACAGTCCCTTCGTGACACTTGCCGCTTCCTTCTCGATTTTTCTCCCTCCTAACCTCCTCCTACTCCACGGCTGCCGGCACAATGTCGTACTAGACTTCGTCACGCTGATCTAGTCTTTTTCTCTCTCTTCCACCACTATACACGTAAGCCCGTCTCTTTCTTTCTCCAGATGTTTTCCTCTCCCGCTTCGGTAACAGTACGAATAACAAGTGGTAAACCGTTCTCACCGCGGCTTTACATTCTGCCGGTTCACTCGGTGGAGTCAGAATGTTTGACAACAGTGAAATATCAGAATGAAATGGTCGGATGAAGCGGGACGAAAGTGATGATTGTTACGTGGTGGTGAACGAGCGAGGTCTGTGTGACTTGGAGCCTACGACGAAGCTAGCAGCCGGTGGCGGCCGATTCAAATTCGCTCCCCACGTGGCGGCGACGGCGTCGTCCTTGCGACTGCCACCGGCACGACGCCCGGCGCCGGGCAATGCGTCGCCATCTTGCGGCCGCCGGCTAAATCCGTTTTAGTGAAACCGCCACCGCGACGAAATTGCACGTTTTCGTACTTTCTCTCTTCTCTTTTCCTTTTTTTTTTCTTTTGTTTTTATCGTTTTTCTACTAGTTTTTCCGGATTGCTTTGGGAGTTGGAAGGAATTAAGCGAGGCATCCTGGATCGATAGGAAATCGATGGTATCGGTTATGGTGCGTAACTATTATATGTTTGGTGTGAACTTGTATTCGTCGATATTTGTGTATACGTTAATTATAAGGAGGAATGGGATGATAATTTTTATTGCACTGGTTTTGGATTAACTCGTTAAGAGAGATATTGTGGTAATAATATATTTTATTTTTAAGATTATTATAGTCTGGAATTTTTATGAGCCAATCGGGTACATAAAAAATTCTTAATATTCTACAATTTCGGTCTTGTTGTTAATCTGATATTTATTAAAGTGATTTATTAATATTGCTCTTTTATTATTTATCAACAATGATTCTTAAATATATTTCCATAAACCTAAGAAATCTTTTTAATGAAAGAAAAATACGATTGAATCGGAAAAAGGCGATGGTATTTAATGGATTTAATTAAAATTTTAGTTACAAAAGAGAATTTCAAGAATTTTCTAATCTTCCAATATTGTACTATCTAGACAAAAAAAAGGAACAAAAGTTATTTCATGAACAATATTTAAAAAAAAAAACAAACAAAATATATCATAACATAAATTGATTGAAAAAAAAATTACTAATCATCGCTTCGTGTTAATACATAGTTGACCCCTAACAGATTAAAATAAATGCAATTCAAAGAATTAGTGATGATAACTGTGATTAGCTAACAGTGCATTATTGTGAACTGCTTACTTCCAACAGCAAAAATAAATCAATCATTGATAAAGGCAAAAGTGAGATACGAGTAAAAAGTTAATGAGAATTTTATAATCATTAATATTTATTGTTATTATAATTTAGTTAATTTTAATTATCATAAAGATATTTCTAATTATAATAATGTTATTAGATATTTATTATACTATCATTATAACGATATACTTAACGATTCGTGACACATAAAAGCATCTATAAGTAGATGACAACCATAATGCTTATTTATATTAATTAATAAGAATGAATTATTTTATTCGTAATGGAATATTAACAAGATGATATTACCTCTTAAAAGTTTGAGATCACTTCTAATATTCACGAATTATGAAACAAAATGAAATAAGAGAACAATATAGTTCACTAGTTGTTCGTAGACTTTTTATGGCATTAACATAATAAATATTTTTCCTTTTGCAAATAATAATAAAAGGAGTTAATAAGAGGATTTGAGAGTATTGTATTAAAACTTAAATAAAAGTTATCGTCTCTGATTTTTTCATTATAAAATTCAAGTTCCCTTCTCATTAAGTAAGTAAGTAGCTTCAAACTTTTGATTAGTAATGTATGCATGAAAACCTTAGATGGCACGAAATATGAAGAAACGTCACTAAAATTATTATAAAAATTATTATAATAGGTTATATTATATACAAAATTTAAAATCAAAATTAAATATTCGCACAATTATTTCTATGAATGATAACAATTTTATTTCAAATAATACGAAAAATGTTCGCTTAACGGAACTATATCATTCTCTTTACAATTTACCATTTTAAAATTTAAAATTAAAATGTTTGAATGAATTCCAAAATTGAAATATTCTAAAAATAATCGTTTGAATCAAATTTTTACAATATTAAATTAAAATTAATAATTGGATTTGCATCGTTATAAAATGCACTTTGAAGTCAATATGTATTGACAGAACAATCAAAGGAAAACATGTGATGAAATAATTATTGCGCTGTTCCAATGTGAGAGCAGTAATCAAATAATAACAATAAAACCATAGGCGCCATATAATAACATTTGGTCTGTTCTTTACGCTACTTCGCAACCACTTTGCATGTGTGAATCAAAACTGTCTGTCAAACGTTAAAATAGAGAATGCTGATAATTCAAAGAACTGACATCAAAGAAACATTGTTCGATAATTCTGCGTATATGCAAATCGACAACACATACGATTACCATCAATTTTAATTTACTGAAGCTTGTTTCTTTGAAATTTTTATCCATTTTCTATTTGGAATTTTCAATCTATTCTAATTTAATAACGAATTACCAAAATTCAACAAAAATTATATATTATCGTAACATAAAATTCTCTTCCTTATTAATTACTAAAACGTTACTAAAACAAAAATATCAAAATTATTTATGTAAAAAATAAATTTTGATATATTTTATCCCCAAATAATAATTTAAAAATAATTTAACATTAAAGAACTATTTTTAAAAAAAATTTAATTTTTAAAAGCTTATATACAAAACTTAATTTTCATACTAAAATATCGTTTGAACAGATCATTTACTATGCCGATCATTTATCATTCATTAATGAATGAAAACACATCGTTTCCGATTCGACATTAGATTAATAAAAACGCGATAAAAATTATCGTTCTATTGAAAAATTAATTCGTTAAATAATCTGAAATGAAGGAACAGATATTCAAAAGCGGATGTGACGTGTATACTCGAACCGATAGGGAAACAAGCCTCCTCTTTTCCGCCAGTCTCGTTGCTGTAATCAGAATTCTATAACGGGAGTTCATCATTCGTGCTCTCAATCTTGTGTTTTCACCATTCATTCTTACAGCTGAAAGATTAAACTCTTGTGATAGAATTGTTATACAACGGAATCGTCACCATAACTCGTTCTTGTTAATTCAAAAGCTGTCGATATATGATATGTCCATAATTATTTCGTGGTAATTATTTTTAATCTAATTTTTAAATGTAATATTATAAATTTTAGTGGAGATTATGAAAGAATTTAAATGCGATTTTTCGAAAGAATTGTAACAATGCGTTATATCTTAAAATACTTTTATTTAAACATAGGATATAAATTATGGAAATAATATTAAAAAACTTTTGAAGCTATTTAAATTTGTTATTCTTCTTGGAAATTTATTTGTCAAACCTAATATTGAATGAAAAAATGAAAAATATAATATTTCATAAATTTAAAATTTCTTTCCTTCTTTTTTCAATTATTAGTTTACTAATCCTATGAAAAGAAGGCTTATTTATTATAATTAATGTGAATGAAAAAATTAGTAAAAATATATTTTTAATCGAAAAATATTTTATAAAATTTAGTTATAAAAAAAATTTCTTTTTGTTTTAAAAGGGATTTTTTGAATGACCGTATAGTTAAATTGAAAAAAACACGAAAACAAGATTTAGGATAAGGATTTCTTATTTTAAAAATTAGGAAATGAAAGATGAAACGATCACAGAAAAGTATAAAACCATAAGAGGATTAAATGGAATAACAGAATATAAGTAAGAAAACTTGGTAGATAATATCAAAAATTTTTAAAAATTATTAGTTACAATTTTTTCTCCTTATTTTTTTGCCAAAGAATAAAATAAATTTAAAAGAAACACTTGAATAATTCTTTTGATACACGTGAATTTGACATTTTCAAATCTGGTAAAGAACCAGAACTGCATACGAAGAATGCAATTCAAACTTTTTGTCGTGTTATTTATTACACGCTACTGTCGAGATTTCGAGAAACGCATGTAGGTCATAAAGAATTGTGAAGTTATGACTTTCAATATTTGACAGTGATGCAGAATCGGTGTGGAGACTTTTTTAATTTATTACACTGGAAAGATGGAATTAACGTACCATAAGGATGATCGATTTTCTAAGTAAGTAACAATTTATCGTCTCAAAGACTCCTTCGTTTAACACAATGAATGTGAAATGATAAAATAAAATAAAATTAATTCCATTTATAAATTCATTATTTCGTTTAATTGAGAAATACTTTTTCAGAATGCCCTACTTCAAAAATATTATAAATATTTCGATAAGTTTACATTTAGGATTATACATCATCTATATTATATAAATTCATAAAATAGAATTAAATAATTTTTTTAATCAAATATAAAATACGAAATATTTGAATGTAAATTTGATTAATATTAAGATTAACATTAACTTTTATTCTGAACAGAATAACACAGAAAATTAATGAAATGAACTTAAAAAAAATTCTATTTTATAAATTTATGAATATTATCTTATATTGAATAATTTAAATAGATTGAAAAAGATTTCAATCTTTTAAAAAAAAATATCATTTAAATCAAACGCACGAGCAATAATAACAATACGAAATGTCATTGGAAAGAAACATTTTACGATTGATTCGACACCAGCTAAATCAGTCGTGATTAAAATCTTTTATCGCTGAACAATTGTATCAATGGGACAATCAGACTTGATGAAAAACTTTTGTTTTCTTTATTTAGACGAACGACAGTGTCAATCCAGTTCCGTAAAATTTCGTAAAAACTTCGGTAGACGATGTCCATTCGAAAACAATAAGTCTTTATTGCAATTCAGTGTTCTCGTCTAAAGAAATCCGCGTGAAAAACAAACGAAGATTTATCTCGTGTAACGATCATTTTCTCATCAATTTTGACGAGTAAATTCATCTTTCAGAATTTATTTCTAGCTTCCTTTTTACTACACTATATAAATATGATGATTTGTAATCTTTTCTGTTTTATTACACGTCCAAAAATTGTATTGTTAAAATGCTATTTCTATCTATTATTTTTATTTTTCCTGTTGGATAACAAAAATAATTTTAGAATGGCGTAATTTTAAAATGTCAATATTTATCGTGGATTATTTCCAACATTATTTATTTACTAAAATATTATTTTTTTTATTTTAAATATTATGAAAAAATTCTAACTCTAATTTATTCAATCAAATATCAAATTTACATTTTTAAACGTTTCTGCGAAATTTTTCCGAATTTAAATTCATGATTATTCATGATGACTGATAACCAAGTTCTAATATTTCTATCGCAAATTATATTAGCATTCCGTACACGTACTTCAAGATTGAATTTATCAAAATAAATTTTTATTCCATCTATTTATTTTTAATTTAATATTCTATAATATGTATTATATGAATTTTTAAGATCAATTTTCCGAGGCCAAAGGAAAAATTATTCCCCTTTTCAATGATATCATCCTATAATTACCTTCAAAACTAACCCAACTTTCTCTCCAATATTATTAACAATTATCATTAATAATTTCCATCTCAAATAACAAACGTCTCGTGACATTTCTATTACGACAAATTTCTTCCTCCCCTCCGCGATTCGATCAACGACGGAACAAAATTGAATGGGACGCCATTGGCCCGTCAAATTCAAACTGTCGGAGGAATGACAATTTCACATTATATCGATCCGCTACAAACAAATCTCTGGCCAAAAAAAAAAAGAATCCCTCCTCTCCCTGATTAATCAATTCACCATCAAACCGTGTACGGGCTAATAAACAATATCACCGGTCGCGATTCGCTTTCGCATCGTCGCTGACTGGAATTCTTTATCGGGGGACAAACGATGTCTGCCTACCAACAATCGATCGCGCGCAACACCGTGCCCCGAGGTTTATTAATAACATTGCTCCACAGTTGGCACGACTGAATAATCGAGCATTATAAAAGCGGCGATGCAGTTATGATCGTGGACGGACGGGTTTATATATTGTTTTCTCGTATTGCGATCGAAGGTCGTAATGAACGTATCCGGGGGTGTTGGACATCGAACGTGGCGACGTCTAATTACGCGTCGATTGCTGTATCTGAACTCGTTTAAAATCTTCGACATGTCGCTTTACCAACGATTTAGATTTATCGATCAACCGTTTCGATGAAATAATTGAAGATCTTGATGTAAAAATAATTTTGGGCAAATTTACTTTTTTGTGAATTATAAATTGTATCTGTTCAAGTTTTATATATTTTTATAGATTGTCGATTGATTAGGTAAGAATTAGAGGAACGATTCGATACGCTTATAACAACTACGACTTTTGGATTTATTCAATATGATTTTTGAAAACAAGAATTCTATTATAACTTAATTTATATCAATTTCATTCATTTTTCTATTACTATTACTACTCTATTTGAAAGTCTGGACTTACATTAGACTGTTAATATTGGCGTATCTTATTTGTTCCGATTCTAATTGGAATATTGGAATTGGAATTTGTATGAAAATTGAAATTTTTAAAATAAAATCATTTCCATTTCTTATCGTATCGAACGTTTCTGGACCATGTACCATGTTTAAATTATACAATAAAATGGAATGAAACAAGGGGAATGAAACAACAACGTAAAAAAAATTCAGACTAGATTTGAGATAGAATAAAGAAAATTATACAAAATAGTTAAAAATTAATTTTATAAAAACTAAAAATAATTTACACTAATTTTTCTTCCTTTTTTCTATTTTAATTCCATTCCATCCTATTTTTTTAATTCATGTTTAATAAATATCGCAAAATCGAATTTTTCGAATTACACGAATCTTTCTCCATATAATTTTACCTTCAAATCGATATCATTTACGCACAAAACATCCTATATATATAAATTCCATTAAAACAAACTAAATGTTTTATTCAAACACCGTCTACAAATTCTCTAGCAGAGTTCCAATAAAACTTTTACCAACAGTAATATTACGAAATAAGGAGAAGTGGAAACCGCGAATTAATATTCCACGAGGCGCGAATAGCCGTCTTTTCAACCGAAAACGAATCTGAATTCAACATTCGCTACCGCCAAAAATTTACGCCGCGTTAAGCTCGGATCGAGCGTCAAGGAAGTTAAACGAGTTGAATAAACGGACTATTATAGAAACGAATCTCAATTGCCGCCTCTCTTTCATCCCTCTCCTTTCACGACTCTCAATGATGTATTTAACAGATTATTTGTAAATGAAGAAAAACGAGGAAACGAGGGGTAGAAAGCACCGCGTTGTTGTCCATCCTTAAATTTGACACATTCGTTAATTAACAATTCTCTGTGAAACGCGTGATTCACTCGTTGCTCTAACAGCCTCCGTACAACGAGTTATCCAGTAACATATGTGTACTAGATTTGATATAGTGCTCGGCGAGATCGACTGGAGCGTGGATCTGAATTTTTTACGATACGATTAAAGGAATCGAGTGGCGAAGTTGATTTCATCCTCTCTCGGGGAAGATAGTGTTTGAAATGATGAATGAAGATATTTTCAAAAGATACTTTTTTACATTGTGTATATTTTTGAAATTAAATTTAGAATTATTCGACAAATGTTGGTATATTCTTTCTTTTTTTATAAAAAAAAAAAGTTTATATTATTAAATACTGACCAGTTAACGAGTTAAGTTAATGAGGCATATCAAATTCACGTGGAATTCGATCACAGATAAAATTCTATATTTCTAGCTCATTCCACGTATCTCACGACTGCGATTTATTGCTCTAAGTAAGTTAATCGCTATGTTGGTCATGGTACTTTAAAAGTAGTAGTACAGTCAACCCTCTAATGCAAATATTTCTTGTAAGATGATTTCGAATATTGAGAACATATTGAAAACAGTTCGAGGATTATTAATAATTATTGTAATAAATATATAAACATAGCAAAAATTTAATCATCTTTTATATTCTATAGAGTTAAAAAAAAAAATAAAATTAAAATTTTCTTAATTTTGTATACTATATACAATCTATAAAAATTCATGAAATTTATAGAATCAAATAAAATTAACTTCGTATTAACATCAATAAAATTGAGAAGAAATTCTCAACTTTATGAAATTCCAAACTTTTGATGAATGTAAAAGTGTATAGGTAATCATTCGAAAAGATATTTTACATAAATCTCGAAAAATACTGAAAATCGTAAATATTATCATTTTGTCACGAAGTGTAATACAGGGTTGACTGTACCTACAAACATGCCACGATTACAGCACTGGCCGATGCATTTCCATATCCGACGGGTGTTCAAGGTTGACTTTTGAATCGCCGTTCGGTATCTGGCGAGTCCAGTTAGAAAATATGTATCGTGCATCGTCCTCCTCTTTTCACTTGTCTTTCATCCCGGCTAACTAGATAACCAAATGAACCGATGTAAATCACCGTGCGGCTAGTTAATTGAGCTCGTTCGAAAACCAGTTTTACGATCGAGTGTACGCATATACACACATATATACGCGTATGTATACTTCCGTTGTTAAACGTTTCGTGCACGATCGGAATTCATTCTATCGGATCGAATCATGATTTTCCACTCCATTCTTTTGTCCGCGATTTTTCTCGCATTGATGCCCGGCTTTTTAAATGGGATTTAATGAGATATGAAAGTTCTATCGCGAATGTTGCTACGTCGCGTTATTATCAGGAACGGTTGCAGCAATGGAAATAAAAAGCATAATGCGCGTTTGATACAGGATGTATCAAATTTTATGTAATATTTAAAACAATCATTTTATTTCTTTTTGTCATTAATTTTAATTAATTTTAAATTAATTTATGCGTCTTAATCAATTCAATTTTACAGAGAATGTTTTAATAATAATTGAACATTACATTATCGTGTAATGTTTTTATAATTTTACTGCTTATTTCGATCCTTTCTTAATTTCTTAATTAATACGTTCGAAATATTTATCGAAATCTATTGCAATATTTTTGTCTCTCATATTAAAATTTTCTCGGTTAAACAGTTTTAATTACGTATTATAATTACGTATTTCATAAAACGAAGAATTTAATACTGAAACGATTATTAAGACATTACTTTGCCGAGCAAATAGATAGTAATTATTGTAAGTAGCTGTGGTTAAACCGTAATTGCAGCTGTTCAGTTATTGCGCTCTACAGTATACTATGCGTTAGATAGTTTTAAATTAACGGTTAACAGTATTCGTACAAGTTTCTTACGAGTCAATTAAATTTTAGTTTTTTAAAGAATACATATAAGTATTATAATTCTATTACTCTATGTTATTCTAAAAAAAATGAACTATTCTATTTATTTTTAATGTATATAATTATACTTGAAAATGAATAAATCTGTTCGATCAACACGAAAATTAATCTATTAATCAAGTAACCTTTGAATTGTTATTTATGCAAATCTAATAATTATCGTAAAAATTAATAAATATTTGAAGTATGATAGCATCACAATTAATACACAAATTGATCAAAAATTTGGAA
This sequence comes from Apis cerana, assembly GCF_029169275.1. Taxonomy (NCBI): domain Eukaryota; kingdom Metazoa; phylum Arthropoda; class Insecta; order Hymenoptera; family Apidae; genus Apis; species Apis cerana. Next base: position 8,743,980 of record NC_083862.1, on the reverse strand, counting down.
CATCTCTGTTAATTGTACCTATATCGAATTTTTTTCTATTTACATTATTGTTGTATATTATGATCGTACAAAATTATGTTAATCGAATATCATCAGTTGTCAATAAACGATCTTCCAATCCTCCTAAACATAAAAATTCTCCTATTCCTATTTTTCAAAACTATCATTCAAAAATCACAATTTATGAATACTTATGATCCACCGACTTCGATTCCACGTTACATAATTTGAGGCGAAAACCCGCGTGTAACACGAGACGCGTGCGTTTGACAATGTTTCGCGCCACGAATATAATCCAGGTGCGCTGAAGGCCGCAAACAAGGGGAGGGCCGTCGGACAAGAAGCACGCTGTTGCCACGAGGGGAGGCTCGATGTTAATTGAAATCATTGAAATCGTGAAACGAGCGGCAGAAAGGGTAATGCATTCGCTCTTTCGCCCCATAGTAATTCCACGCGGCGTCAACCGTACCGGGAAAACATTTGTCGCTTCGCGCCACGACCGACCGCTCTAATAAAGGCGAAACGTCGTGTGCAGACGCGGGAATTTCCGGTTGCAGGCGAGGAGAAACGCGAGTCTTCAGGGTGCGAGAATTGACTTTTCGAAACGCCGTTTTTCAAAGAATCGAAAGGAAAAATTTTGTTTCGTTCAAACTGAAGTACGGAATGAAGCATGAAATTGATATTCTTATATATCTCTTACATAGGAAATGATATCGACATTTACTAAATATTATTATTTTTATAAGGGAAAAAATTAGGACGTACGATAGAATAAAAAAAAATGAAAAAAAATCTTTCAATGTATAATAATAAAAAAAAAATTGAAGATAAATACATTACTTATTATACAATTATTAATAAATTATTTATTATACAATTAATATGAATCTATGTAATTAATATTGATAGAATGTGTGAAAATTTATTGTGAAGATTTATAATCAACAAAATAGATAAAGAAGACGTTTAAATTTCGAAACTCTCAAATATATGAATTTACCAAGCGTAAATAAGACTAAATATCAAAAGATACGGATGGAATAAAAATATTCAAATCAGCGCCATCTCCAGTACCGTGAAACAAAAGAAACAAAAGAAACAAAGACAGGAAATAGAAAGAAAAGGATAAAGATAATAATAGAATTTAACTATAGTGCCATCTTCCAAGTAACGGAGGAATCTTGCAAAAATGATCTTTCTAAAAGTATTTACGAGATGGCATTAATATTTAATTCCTATTGTTTATAGAAATACATATCTCCATTGTATCTATTTTGTAGTTATAATAATTTTCTTTATTATCAACCACTTATGCTTTATATAAAATATCGATCTCGAAAAAAAAACATATTTGCCAATTATAAAAATTATATTCATCTTATCCTTGTAAAATATATCATTATATATATAATGATGAATAAAATGCAAACTAGAGGAAGAAGATTATATAAGTTACATAGAAATTATATAAAAGTTACATAAAAGTTACATAAAAAATACATAGAAATAAACAAAATTATTTGGAAAAACATTAACAATTACACATTTTTATTTTAAAATAAACTAATAGAAAATCTTAATTACTTAAAAATCAAAATAATATATAAATAATAATTAAATAATAACCAAATAATAATTCAATAAAACCTGAACAAAGCAAAACCTATATAAATAAATGCAACCAACTAGTTATATTTCCTATAAATTTGTAATTACAATTATACAATAAATAATAATGATACACCAGATCTCGCCGCTTGAAATTAATGCTTCCAGAAATGGAGATCTCCAAGAATAGCATATATAGAAAAATATATTTAAAATCAATGATAAATTTTCTTTATGATGTAGATTTGCAAAAATTTAATCTTTGATCGTTATGCAGAAAAAAAATGAAAAGGAATTTTAGATCAATGCAACGAGTTAAAGCTAAAATTAAAATTAAATTATATTTTAATACTGTATAACGTAACTTGAAATATTACTTTGTATATATATCAACTTATATCATACTTATATCATATTTAACTTAAAGACATAAATAACAATAAAAGTGAAAAAAAATTGATAATTACAAAATTAAATAAAAAAAAATTGAAATATATTTCATAAAAAACTATTTACTTTACAGTCTACAATCATTTTTAACTTTCAAAGATAAAACGAAAACGAGAAAAAAGGATCACATATCTATTCCAAATCACGTTGATTTTTATAATATATATGAAAGATTCGAATAATTAAATTATATTTAAAACATTGAGTATGAAAAAAAAAAAAACTTTCGTTATATAATAAAACGCGATACATAAACGAATTTAATTTAAAATAATTAACGAAATAAAAAAAAAATATTACTTTATAATAGTATAACAAATATCTGTGATGACAGTGCTCATAAAAGAATTTGTAACGTATCAATTATTTATGTCGATTCATATTTCACCTTACAAACTATGATATTATTAGATGTGGAAGAATTTTCTGATAGTTATTGACAAGGCTGACATCAAACGAAACGTGATTTGTAATATTTTATGAAGATCTCACGACGACTTCTTATAGCAAATATATATGTATATACCTGAACTTCATAGATATATATAAAATATATGTATCAAATTCAATCTATATGTAAAAAGTACTTGAAGAGAATTTTTTCAAAGTCTAGACTGGATTAAGTATGCGTAGTTCTCGGCTTGCCATCGTTTTCCAAATACTGTTATTGATAAAATATATAAATGGTATTTTTAAATTTCCAAAATTTTTTAATGAAATATTTCTAATATATTTTTTTAAATTCTTTTAAAATATTTTGAAAAAAGAATTCAAGAAAACGATGCCAATTACCAGGTCTCACCGACGAGGAGGTGACTACATTGAGACCCATATAATTATAAACTATAATGATATAAATTAAAAATTAAAGGAAATTAAAAATTGAAAATTAAATCAAATTATATAAATTAAAAATTTAAATTAAAAGTAAAGTTAAATACTAAAAATTGAAAGTTAAAACAAATTAAACTAAAAAGTAAATCAAATTAAACGAAATTAAAAATTAAAAATTAAAAATAAAATTTAAGACAAATAAAAAATTAAAAAGTAAATCAAATTAATTAAATCAGATTAAAAATTTGAAGTAAACTAAGAATTAAAAATTAAAAATTAAATAAAACGAAAAGTAAAAGTAAAGTGAGAATAAAATATATATAAGAATAAATGATAAAAAATTAATCTCTACATTGTAAAAATTCAGTTAAAGTGTATTAATATTAATGTTATCGTCAGGAGAGTCGATTAAGAAATACTCGTCCTCTCGTGACTTGCCTCGTATTTATAGACGAGCGCGAACCGAAGTCTACCGAAAATATACGATTATTATCGATTTCATTAAAATCGATTTTTCTAATGTATTTGTCAACAATTTATCGATTTTTACATTTTTTATTGTTAATTCATTGACTTAATAATTTTTTACGATATTACATGTAATAATTAAAATATATTTTTACGAAATAAAATAAAATTTATTATTTTATGGTATTAATTTTCGATTTACAACTATGTTAAAAAATTCTAACTATTATTTTACGCAAAAAATAGTTATAAAAATAGTCACAAGTATTTCTAATGCTTAATAATTTAATAATTTAATAATTTTTAAATTTTTATTCCAATTTTTACGAATTTATTACGATAATAAATATTTTCATAAACTTTTAATAAGATCTTCTAAAATTAAATTTGCTTTTTGTTATATTATTATTATTATTTTTCGAATCTTTTGCCAATATAATACAATATTCTAATTGTCATATTCGCAAGTATATTTATAATGGTCAACAATTCAACAATTTTTATATCTTTATTGCTAATTTATGTATCGAACAATTTATTAGAATAAATATAATTATTATTATTAACGTATATTTTTACAAAATAAAACTAAATTTGTTTTTTAATATTAATTTTAATATATTAATTTTTAATGTAACTTTTTTAAAATATTTCACGCTAAAAATAATTGTAAAATATTATTTTAAAATAATAAATTTATAAATAAATTTGTAATTATTAATAATTTAATAATTTTTAGATTTTTATTGTTGATTTATAAGTTCAATAATATTTATATATTTCTGTATATTTCTGTATATTACATTTACATTCTTACAATATACTAGTTTTTCTTCTTTTATATATTTTTTAATTTATTTCTTAGAATTTATTTCTTTATTCGTTCATTTATTCATTTATACACATTATTATTTATTTGTAGACAAACTTATTTATTTATTGATTTAATTAGGTAATTATTTTATTATATATTCATTTAATTATCTTTTTAGTTATCCATTTTAGTTATTTATTTATTTATATAGTTTTTATTTTTGATATATTTATTATTTCTCTTTTATCTATTCACTTATTTTTTAATTTGTATAATTTACTTTGTATCCATTTCTATAATTTCTTTATTTATTTAATGATTTATATATTCGTTTATTTACTATTTTATTATTATTATATTAATTATTATGAATTTTAAAAATTTATGAGTAATGTAGTATAAATCTGTAGTATAAATCTGTAGTATAAATAGATTTTAAAATCTCACACTCGATAATCAATATATCGGGGTATGTGTATAGACTAAAGAATAAGAGCAAATAATAGGATAGTAGTGCCATCTCTAGAGTACCGTAGATAATACAAAAGAAAGAATAAACAAAAAAGGATAGAGAACAATTTAGACTGCAATGCCATCTTGCGAGCATAAAAGAAATCTCTTTTAATATTTCTTTCTCTCTGTGGTTATAACAATTTTCTCTATTATCGACAATTATCGACTGCGTCTATTACTACTATGTAATATTCGAACGACAAATATAATATCTCCGAGATTACGCATCTTACAATCTGAAATACCGACTTCGAAAAAACAAAACGTCTTTTATATCCTACTTAGAGAACAATTTAGATTTAGACTGCAATGCCATCTTGCGAGCATAAAAGAAATCTTTTTTAATATTTCCTATTCTATGGTTATAACAATTTTCTTTATTATCGACCATTATCGACTGCGTCTATTACTACTATGTAATTATGTACATTAACTATGTATATTCGAACGACAAGCATAATATCTGCGGAATTACGCATCTTACTGTCTGAAATACGTAAAATACGTGAAATAAATTGACGTAGAAACTATAATTATCTCATAAAAGATATTAATATATGCTGGCAAAAAAGCTGTCAATTAAAAGAGGAAATAACAGAAAGATCAACCAAAACTATATCGATAAAATATACATGCATACAAAATAAATTTTTAAAAATTAAAATAAAAGTGCTATCTATATAACTTAATAAATCATAATATCTACGTAAAAACAGTAATAGTTGCAATCGCGTGCGCAGCCAATTAGCTCATATTATTTGCTATAAAATTTATAATCGTATCATGGACACGATTATGAATTATATAGTAAATAATGATGATTTCCCAGGTCTCACCACGGGGAGGTTGCTGCGAATTGGAGACCCACCCTATCCACGATCCCATCCACCCACCTTTACGTAAAAATTTATTTAAAAATCAATGATAAACTTTCCTTTTGATGTAGCTTTGCAAAACGTTCAATCTTTGATCGTTGTGCAAAACAAAAAGCAAAAGGAATTCTAAAGAAAACCGACGCGACAAGCTAAACCTGAAAATAAAAATTAAGTTAATTGTATACTCTCAACTCTACTTGAAATACAAACACATTATACTTCTAAGATATATCAATATTTTATATTTTCATTTTCATAAATGACAATAAAATATATAAAATATTGATAATTATGAGATTTAAAATAAAATAAATAAATAAATAAAAATAAAAATAAAATGTATTTCACACAGAGTTATATTTATTGACCATTACCATTTTTAACAATACTATTCCCACTATTACTACCATGCATGCAATACATTATTCTACTTCAAGCATTTTTATAACAGCAATTTTACGAGTCATCTACTTATATTCTAAAAATGCTTAGATTTTCATTTAAAAAAAATTTCATGAACTTAATTAAATTTAACATAATTAATAATATTCTAATTGATCTTAATATGATCCTCAAGAAACATCTTTAATTTAAAAGTTTTATCTAAATTCACAATTTTTTTTAGTTTCTATATATACAGTTAAATATTTATTTTAATTCCTGTTAACCATACATATTTAAAAGTAATACCTTCCTATCTATAATAACTCAAAAAAATTTTTTTAACCTACCTAAAAATCGAAAAAAAAAATCTCAATAGAATTAAGGGGATTGTACAAAATACGATAAATAAAAGAGTATCCTCATTAATTTCACATTCATCTCTGAAACAAAAAAGAATACAAAAGATAAAAACCTTCATAAAATATAATTACTTCCTAATTAGTATAATTATATAATTCCTATATACAGAAAAACTTCAATTTCTTTCTATTCCTAAAGGAAGATACTATCTATCTATATAAAAATCTAAGATTTGTTTAGGGGCCCCTCCTATAAAAAAATACTAACAAAAATATTAACTAATAATTTAAGATAATAAAGGAAAATAAAAGAGATATCGTATAACGATGACAATGTAAACGATAAATGATAATTGATAATTCTTAATGGTATTTGAAACAAATCAAAACATAAATAATTAATAAAATTATACAATGGATATAATTAATTACTGATATAATAATTTACTGATTAATGATAGATTCAAATATAACATTTTCTTGAAATATATAAGTGATGGTATCCAAAAGATAATACATCTGAAACAAAGTATAAACTAAGTATTTAAAAGATTACCATAGTAAGAAAAAAATATACAATATAATAAGAAGAAAAAAAACAATCGAAACATTATCATCTAAAAAATATAACAATATAAAAAAAAATAACTTTTATAATGAACACTCACCATTATTGATCTCAAAAATTTAATAAAAGAAATTTAAATTAGATATTTTTATAAAAGATTAAATTTTCACCATGAAAAATGAAATGAAAAATATAAATACCATACCAATATTTTTTGCAATAAATGCAGAAGATGACAAGGAATGCTGAAAACAATAGTATTACAATATAATATAACAATTAGTAGTCAGAAGGACTACTAAAAATATTTTCCACTCGATATAAATATATAAACGCGAACAAGAAAACCGCAAGTGGAATATTCATTTTGCATTTCGCAACACTAATAAACTAATATATTTGTATAAAATAAAAACTTTTTAAATCAATCGCGATGAGTGCTTTATTATATTTGCAATATTAACTAATTTACAATGACAAAAAAAATCATAAAAAAAGATCAATTATTTATGCAATAGATAATAGAATTCTAGGCACTCAAATTTAAATAACGCAACATTATTGTCGAAAAATCAAGTGCAGTCTTTCTTGACTACTATCGTGCAGCCACCTTTGACTGCTATCGTGCAGCCTACTTGACTACTATCGTGCAGCCACCTTTGACTGCTATCGTGCAGCCTACTTGACTGCTCTATCGTATAATCATCCTAGTAGCTTTTTTAGCCACTCAAGATGATTCAGGAACAAACAGGAACATGAGTACTTCCACAATTTCAATGGAAGAAATTTGGGCATTCAATATTCGCAACACTACTTGAATAAACGCGATTATTCATCAACGCAACACTACTTTTAAAAATGAATTCAATCAAAATTATTATTTCTGACTAAAAAAAGTATATTTAAATAATAGTTAATAGGTAAAAAAATAGTTTAAAATAATGAATTTTAATTACAAAAGATAATATAAATTTTATCATTAGATAGTTTATAAAAAAGCTATAATATAAAAAATTTATAAAAACATAAATAATTCAAAACAAAAAAACCGTGAAATTTATAATTCGCAATACTAATGCAAACGCGATTATTATTTTAACGCAACGCTAATGCAAACGCGATTCTCATTTTAACGCAATTCTAATTCAATCCGTAATTAATCATTCGCAACACTAATAAAAAAATCGCGATGCCCATGATGACTGGATTTGGATGATGGGCCGGCATGCAAATCGGCCAGACAACACAACAATTACTACATATTACTAAACGAGCACAATGACAAAATAGTAACAATGACTTCCCATTCTTTGCACCTAAAAAGATTCAAAAAATGGGGAGCCATTCGTTGCAGCCCTCTTCGTGACAGTTTGTCGGGCCTCTTCGGTCTTCCTCCTTCGGGCGCAATGCCCGCTGAAACTTAAATCTAGGCTCGAGATTCACTAATCGTAAACCAAAGAAAAAAAGAAAAAAAAAAAGGACTAAATCGCGGAAGCTAAGTGCATGGACGACCAACGATCGCAATGATCATTCTCCGTACATGCACAGAATCTCGGGCGCAACGTTCGTTTCGAAAGCAAATCGCGATCGCGACCACGAAACTCGAAAAATCGACAAGCAAAGCCAGAGACGAATAGCATTGTCATCCATTCGACTCAGCTTTACCCTCGTTTTCTCAAATTTTATTCCCTGAAACAGATTGTCACGCGAAAACGCGCCTACCCGACCAGAGACTGTGACAACCTGCCCGGCCCTACCTACTTAAAATTAACATTCGTACCAGAAGTATACTACCTATCCTACCTAGCTCTATATTTAAAAAATGGCAAAGCAGGCACACCAACACACTCATTCCACGATTCTCACACATAATACTCGGGCGCAAAAGCCTAAACTAGGAAACGTCCCGGGACGCCTCCGACACCCGAGCTTGGCACACTACTCGCATACTCTAACTTTACGTACCATTTTCCTGAAATCGACTGACGATAGCTAGTGACCATTGCGTGAAAATGCGATAAAAACGCATATATTTCTTAAATTTAATACATATATTTCTCATATAAATTTAAATTTATTAATTTGATTTAATAATAATTTAATAATAATATTATTGAAATTAAATTTCAATATTTATTAATGAAAAGTATAATAAAACTATTTATATTTTAATTTTAATTTTTAATAATATTATAATTTAATAATATTTCAATTTTAAATATACAATCAATATTTATTAATAAAAGATACACCTTTTTTAAGGCAATTAAATTTGATATAATTGCAATTTAATATAATAATAAAAATTATAATATCCCGTATAAATTATTATTGAAAATTGAAAATTGTAAATAAGAATAGAATCAGTCATGAATATCTTAAATGTTTCAAATTACATTGCATGAAATGATATACGAAACGACGCAATTCCACAGCCTAACGACACACACAATGTGGAAAATACGTCGTGCACGATACACTACGCATCGTCAGTCGCTGAAAAATTATTATTATGAACTTATGAACTATGATCATCACGCCCATCGCCTTTCTTTCACCCAAGTAGCACCTGGGCACGTGAGTGAGATCCTGGCAATGGACATGGAAAGGATTAAACCTGAAAATCCTGAGCTAAAAAAAATATTAATTTAATTATTTTCTAACGGACTAACGTTCTTTAATTCAATATTTGCTTACATTATTTCAAACTATATATATATATTTATTTTGAAGACTTAATTGAAATTATTTCATTTTCATTTATACCAATATTAATTTTTCTTTCAGAATACATTTATACATTTATATGTATATGGTTCTTTATTATTAATTTTAAGAAGAAAATATATTTAAAAAATAAGAAATTTATTTATATCAATTCATGATAAATTTATGTATGGAAATCAATAATAAAAAATTGGCTTTAAATGGAATATTAAATAAAAATAACCTCAGGGGATCTCTTCATCAAAGCATGTTTTTAAAAATATAAAACAAACGTTCAAAATTTTTTGCTCTGATTTAGAAATCTGCCTGTCGCGAAGTATCTTCTTGCACATAATATTTCATACATTTTTTTACGAAGAAAGAAAATAAAATATCTATTTATTATTTTCATATTTCAAATCATTCTTAAGTTTATAATAACAAATCAAATATTAAAATTTAAAATATTACAAAAAAACATAAGATAAAATTAACAATTGTTTATACCAACATAATGCATAACCAATATTATTGTATAGTAATTCATACTTTCATACTTGTAACGAAGTCGGAGGATATCCGACTTCTATACTACAAGAGATTTAATTCATGTCATTTCATCATTATTTCATTTTCATTTATTAATTTATTAATTTTTCACATTAATTTTTTCAGAAATATATAATAATTTATATCGTTCTTTGTATGTCTTAATTAATTATATCATTCATAATAATTAGATGTATTATATGTTATATTAATATGTTATTTCATATGAAATTAATATCAATTAATGTCAATATCATGTTAAAAACGCGACGTGCAAGAAGATCTATCCTGATCTAATAAATAAAATACAAGAAAAAGAAATGTTACTACTCACGGGTATAATTAATACCCGCGGTCATTGTGCTCGTGCAAAAATCTACGTATACAACCAATCACTCGTGTCGATTCGGATCTTTCATCCTACGACATGATTGAATGATCGGAGGGACATAAATGCATGCGACTCACCAAAGATGCGAAGATATAGATGCGAAGTGCCATGAACCATAGGAGGACCCAGTATCATCGCCAAATAGGAGGAAATGAAATCTATATCAATCAAAACATGGAATATCATAATTTAAATAGAATACTCATTTACTTAAGAATGATAAAATAAATGGAATATATATTAAAGTAATTACCTCTTCGCGTGATGGATGACCGCCTTATTCTCTTGAGAAGCACTGACTCTACCATATACCGAATATGAAATATATAAATACATTTAAGAAAAATAAAAAAAAAATTATAAATAAAAAACTATTAACATATTTATTTAATTTATGATAGGCGAGCAAGCACTGACTCTAATTTTGCGATTATAATGAATAAATTTAATTAGAGCTATTATGCTCTAAAATACCAAAAAACTATTACGAGACAAACACTGAATCTACCGACCGCATTGCGCGCGGTCACAAAATCATCTGAAATGAAACTATATTATAACAAAATAAAAGAGACATAAAAACGACAATAATATATAAGATAAATGATAATTGACAATTCTCAATGGTACCTGAAACAAAACAAAACAAATAATTAATAAAATTATACTCGTTGTACAATTATTTATTGAACGATGATAGATTCAATTATAACATTTTCTTGAAATATATAAGTGTTGTCCGAGAGATAATATATCTGAAACAAACTTATAACTTATATAAAATTATTTAAAAGATTATTATACTAAGAAAAAAAAAACAATCGAAACATTATCATCTAAAACAATATAAAAAAAAAATAACTTTTATAATGAACATTTACCATTATTGATCTCAAAAAATTTAGTAAAAAAAATTTTAATTCGATATTTCAAAAAAGATTAAGTTCTTACCAATGAGAAATATAAATATAAATACCATAGCGATATTTTGTGAAATAAATGCAACGATAATGAATGCTGAAAAGAGAAAACAATAGTACTACAATTAGTAGTCAGAAGGACTACTAAAATAAAAATATTTTCCACTCGATATAAACCCGAGCAACAAAACCGCGAGTGGAATATTCACTTTGCTTCGCAACACTAATTATATTAATATTCATTTATAAAATAAAAAATTTTTTAAATCAACCGCGATGAGTGCTTCATTATATTTGGAATGTTACTAATTTACAGAAAAATGAAAGAAAAAGAAAAAGAAAGAAACATTGAAAAAAAAAATGATCAATTATTTACGCAACAGTAATCTAGGCACTCAAATTTAAATAACGCAACACTATTGTCGAAAAATCAAGTGCAGTCTCCTTGACTGCTATATTGCAGCCTTCCTTGACTGCTATCGTGCAGCCTACTTGACTGCTCTATCGTATAATCATCCTAGTAGCTTTTTTAGCCACTCAAGATGATTCAGGAACAAACAGGAACATGAGTACTTCCACAATTTCAATGGAGGAAATTTGGGCATTCAATATTCGCAACACTACTTGAATAAACGCGATTATTCATCAACGCAACACTACTTTTAAAAATGAATTCAATCAAAATTATTATTTCTGACTAAAAAAAGTATATTTAAAGAATAGTTAATAGGTAAAAATATAGTTTAAAATAATAAATTTTAATTACAAAAGATAATATAAATTTTATCTTATTAGATAGTTTATAAAAAAGCTATAATATAAAAACTAATACTATAAAAAAATTTATAAAAACATAAATAATTTAAAACAAAAAAACCGTGAAATTTATAATTCGCAATACTAATGCAAACGCGATTATTATTTTAACGCAACGCTAATGCAAACGCGATTCTCATTTTAACGCAATTCTAATTCAATCCGTAATTAATCATTCGCAACACTAATAAAAAAATCGCGATGCCCATGATGACTGGATTTGGATGATGGGCCGGCATGCAAATCGGCCAGACAACACAACAATTACTACATATTACTAAACGAGCACAATGACAAAATAGTAACAATGACTTCCCATTCTTTGCACCTAAAAAGATTCAAAAAATGGGGAGCCATTCGTTGCAGCCCTCTTCGTGACAGTTTGTCGGGCCTCTTCGGTCTTCCTCCTTCGGGCGCAATGCCCGCTGAAACTTAAATCTAGGCTCGAGATTCACTAATCGTAAACCAAAGAAAAAAAGAAAAAAAAAAAGGACTAAATCGCGGAAGCTAAGTGCATGGACGACCAACGATCGCAATGATCATTCTCCGTACATGCACAGAATCTCGGCGCAACGTTCGTTTCGAAAGCAAATCGCGATCGCGACCACGAAACTCGAAAAATCGACAAGCAAAGCCAGAGACGAATAGCATTGTCATCCATTCGACTCAGCTTTACCCTCGTTTTCTCAAATTTTATTCCCTGAAACAGATTGTCACGCGAAAACGCGCCTACCCGACCAGAGACTGTGACAACCTGCCCGGCCCTACCTACTTAAAATTAACATTCGTACCAGAAGTATACTACCTATCCTACCTAGCTCTATATTTAAAAATGGCAAAGCAGGCACACCAACACACTCATTCCACGATTCTCACACATAATACTCGGGCGCAAAAGCCTAAACTAGGGAAACGTCCCGGGACGCCTCCGACACCCGAGCTTGGCACACTACTCGCATACTCTAACTTTACGTACCATTTTCCTGAAATCGACTGACGATAGCTAGTGACCATTGCGTGAAAATGCGATAAAAACGCATATATTTCTTAAATTTAATACATATATTTCTCATATAAATTTAAATTTATTAATTTGATTTAATAATAATTTAATGATAATATTATTGAAATTAAATTTCAATATTTATTAATCAAAATTATTTAATTTTAATTTTAATTAAGTATACAATCAATACTTATTAAGAAAAAGATACAAATTTGATATAAATGCTATTTAAAAATAAAAATTATAATATTCCGTATATATTATTATTGGAAATTGTAAATAAGAATAGAATCAGTCATGAATATCTTAAATGTTTCAAATTACATTGCATGAAATGATATACGAAACGACGCAATTCCACAGCCTAACGACACACACAATGTGGAAAATACGTCGTGCACGATACACTATGCATCGTCAGTCGCTGAAAAATTATTATTATGAACTTATGAACTATGATCATCACGCCCATCGCCTTTCTTTCACCCAAGTAGCACCTGGGCACGTGAGTGAGATCCTGGCAATGGACATGGAAAGGGTTAAACCTGAAAATCCTGAGCTAAAAAAAATATTAATTTAATTATTTTCTAACGGACTAACGTTCTTTAATTCAATATTTGCTTACATTATTTCAAACTATATATATATATATATTTATTTTAAAGATTTAATTGAAATTATTTCATTTTCATTTATGCCAATATTAATTTTTCTTTCAGAATACATTTATACATTTATATGTATATGGTTCTTTATTATTAATTTTAAGAAGAAAATATATTTAATAAATAAGAAATTTATTTATATCAATTAATGATAAATTTATGTATGAAAATTAATAATAAGAAATTGGTTTTAAATGGAATATTAAATAAAAATAACCTCAGGGGATCTCTTCATCAAAGCATGTTTTTAAAAATATAAAACAAACGTTCAAAATTTTTTGCTCTGATTTAGAAATCTGCCTGTCGCGAAGTATCTTCTTGCACATAATATTTCATACATTTTTTTACGAAGAAAGAAAATAAAATATCTATTTATTATTTTCATATTTCAAATCATTCTTAAGTTTATAATAACAAATCAAAATTTAAAATATTACAAAAAAACATAAGATAAAATTAACAATTGTTTATACCAACATAATGCATAACCAATATTATTGTATAGTAATTCATACATTCATACTTTCATACTTGTAACGAAGTCGGAGGATATCCGACTTCTATACTACAAGAGATTTAATTCATGTCATTTCATCATTATTTCATTTTCATTTATTAATTTATTAATTTTTCACATTAATTTTTTCAGAAATATATAATAATTTATATCGTTCTTTGTATGTCTTAATTAATTATATCATTCATAGTAATTAGATGTATTATATTATATGTTATAATAATATGTTATTTCATATGAAATTAATATCAATTAATGTCAATATCATGTTAAAAACGCGACGTGCAAGAAGATCTATCCTGATCTAATAAATAAAATACAAGAAAAAGAAATGTTACTACTCACGGGTATAATTAATACCCGCGGTCATTGTGCTCGTGCAAAAATCTACGTATACAACCAATCACTCGTGTCGATTCGGATCTTTCATCCTACGACATGATTGAATGATCGGAGGGACATAAATGCATGCGACTCACCAAAGATGCGAAGATATAGATGCGAAGAAGTGCCATGAACCATAGGAGGACCCAGTATCATCGCCAAATAGGAGGAAATGAAATCTATATCAAAACATGGAATATCATAATTTAAATAGAATACTCATTTACTTAAGAATGATAAAATAAATGGAATATATATTAAAATAATTACCTCTTCGCGTGATGGATGACCGCCTTATTCTCTTGAGAAGCACTGACTCTACCATATACCGAATATGAAATATATAAATACATTTAAGAAAAATAAAAAAAAATTATAAATAAAAAACTATTAACATATTTATTTAATTTATGATAGGCGAGCAAGCACTGACTCTAATTTTGCGATTATAATGAATAAATTTAATTAGAGCTATTATGCTCTAAAATATCAAAAAACTATTACGAGACAAACACTGAATCTACCGACCGCATTGCGCGCGGTCACAAAATCATCTGAAATGAAACTATATTATAACAAAATAAAAGAGACATAAAAACGACAATAATATATAAGATAAATGATAATTGACAATTCTCAATGGTACCTGAAACAAAACAAAACAAATAATTAATAAAATTATACTCGTTGTACAATTATTTATTGAACGATGATAGATTCAATTATAACATTTTCTTGAAATATATAAGTGTTGTCCGAGAGATAATATATCTGAAACAAACTTATAACTTATATAAAATTATTTAAAAGATTATTATACTAAGAAAAAAAAAACAATCGAAACATTATCATCTAAAACAATATAAAAAAAAAATAACTTTTATAATGAACATTTACCATTATTGATCTCAAAAAATTTAGTAAAAAAAATTTTAATTCGATATTTCAAAAAAGATTAAGTTCTTACCAATGAGAAATATAAATATAAATACCATAGCGATATTTTGTGAAATAAATGCAACGATAATGAATGCTGAAAAGAGAAAACAATAGTACTACAATTAGTAGTCAGAAGGACTACTAAAATAAAAATATTTTCCACTCGATATAAACCCGAGCAACAAAACCGCGAGTGGAATATTCACTTTGCTTCGCAACACTAATTATACTAATATTCTTTTATAAAATAAAAAATTTTTTTAATCAACCGCGATGAGTGCTTCATTATATTTGGAATGTTACTAATTTACAATGAAAGAAAAAGAAAAAAAAAAAAAAAAAAAAAACATTGAAAAAAAAAATGATCAATTATTTACGCAACAGTAATCTAGGCACTCAAATTTAAATAACGCAACACTATTGTCGAAAAATCAAGTGCAGTCTCCTTGACTGCTATATTGCAGCCTTCCTTGACTGCTATCTTGCAGCCTCCTTGACTGCTATCTTGCAGCCTCCTTGACTGCTCTATCGTATAATCACCTAGTAGCTTTTTTAGCCACTCAGGATGATTCAGGAACGAACAGGAACATGAGTACTTCCACAATTCCAATGGAAGAAATTTGGGCATTCAATATTCAACGCAACACTACTTGAATAAACGCGATTACTTATCAACGCAACACTACTTTTAAAAATGAATTCAATCAAAATTATTATTTCTGACTAAAAAAAGTATATTTAAATAATAGTTAATAGGTAAAAAAATAGTTTAAAATAATGAATTTTAATTACAAAAGATAATATAAATTTTATCATTAGATAGTTTATAAAAAAGCTATAATATAAAAAATTTATAAAAACATAAATAATTTAAAACAAAAAAACCGTGAAATTTATAATTCGCAATACTAATGCAAACGCGATTATTATTTTAACGCAACGCTAATGCAAACGCGATTCTCATTTTAACGCAATTCTAATTCAATCCGTAATTTATCATTCGCAACACTAATAAAAAAACGCGATGCCCATGATGACTGGATTTGGATGATGGGCCGGCATGCAAATCGGCCAGACAACACAACAACAATTACTACATATTACTAAAACGAGCACAATGACAAAATAGTAACAATGGCTTCCCATTCTTTGCACCTAAAAAGATTCAAAAAATGGGGAGCCATTCGTTGCAGCCCTCTTCGTGACAGTTTGTCGGGCCTCTTCGGTCTTCCTCCTTCGGGCGCAATGCCCGCTGAAACTTAAATCTAGGCTCGAGATTCACTAATCGTAAACCAAAGAAAAAAAGAAAAAAAAAGGACTAAATCGCGGAAGCTAAGTGCATGGACGACCAACGATCGCAATGATCATTCTCCGTACATGCACAGAATCTCAGGGCGCAACGTTCGTTTCGAAAGCAAATCGCGATCGCGACCACGAAACTCGAAAAATCGACAAGCAAAGCCAGAGACGAATAGCATTGTCATCCATTCGACTCAGCTTTACCCTCGTTTTCTCAAATTTTATTCCCTGAAACAGATTGTCACGCGAAAACGCGCCTACCCGACCAGAGACTGTGACAACCTGCCCGGCCCTACCTACTTAAAATTAACATTCGTACCAGAAGTATACTACCTATCCTACCTAGCTCTATATTTAAAAAATGGCAAAGCAGGCACACCAACACACTCATTCCACGATTCTCACACATAATACTCGGGCGCAAAAGCCTAAACTAGGGAAACGTCCCGGGACGCCTCCGACACCCGAGCTTGGCACACTACTCGCATACTCTAACTTTACGTACCATTTTCCTGAAATCGACTGACGATAGCTAGTGACCATTGCGTGAAAATGCGATAAAAACGCATATATTTCTTAAATTTAATACATATATTTCTCATATAAATTTAAATTTATTAATTTGATTTAATAATAATTTAATGATAATATTATTGAAGTTAAATTTCAATATTTATTAATCAAAATTATTTAATTTTAATTTTAATTAAGTATACAATCAATACTTATTAAGAAAAAGATACAAATTTGATATAAATGCTATTTAAAAATAAAAATTATAATATTCCGTATATATTATTATTGGAAATTGTAAATAAGAATAGAATCAGTCATGAATATCTTAAATGTTTCAAATTACATTGCATGAAATGATATACGAAACGACGCAATTCCACAGCCTAACGACACACACAATGTGGAAAATACGTCGTGCACGATACACTACGCATCGTCAGTCGCTGAAAAATTATTATTATGAACTTATGAACTATGATCATCACGCCCATCGCCTTTCTTTCACCCAAGTAGCACCTGGGCACGTGAGTGAGATCCTGGCAATGGACATGGAAAGGGTTAAACCTGAAAATCCTGAGCTAAAAAAAATATTAATTTAATTATTTTCTAACGGACTAACGTTCTTTAATTCAATATTTGCTTATATTATTTCAAACTATATATATATATTTATTTTAAAGACTTAATTGAAATTATTTCATTTTCATTTATGCCAATATTAATTTTTCTTTCAGAATATATTTATACATTTATATGTATATGGTTCTTTATTATTAATTTTAAGAAGAAAATATATTTAAAAATAAGAAATTTATTTATATCAATTAATGATAAATTTATGTATGAAAATTAATAATAAGAAATTAGCTTTAAATGGAATATTAAATAAAAATAACCTCAGGGGATCTCTTCATCAAAGCATGTTTTTAAAAATATAAAACAAACGTTCAAAATTTTCTGCTCTGATTTAGAAATCTACCTGTCGCGAAGTATCTTCTTGCACATAATATTTCATACATTTTTTACGAAGAAAGAAAATAAAATATCTATTTATTATTTTCATATTTCAAATCATTCTTAAGTTTATAATAACAAATCAAACATTGAAATATTACAAAAAAAAAAATTAACAATTGTTCATGTTAATAAACAATACATTATCAGTATTATTATATAGCAATTGATATTTCTATTGTAACGAAGTCGAAGGATATCCGACTTCTATACTACAAGAGACTCATTTCATATCATTTCATCATCATTTCATTTTCATTTACGCGAATATTAAATTATTCTTTCAGAATTTACATTTATACATTTATACATTTATATGTATATGATTCTTCATTATACGATTCTTTACTTAATCATTTATATCATTCATAATAATTAGATGCAAAAATATTATATTGTATAAATATGTTGATTAATATAAAATTAACTATCAATATCATCTTAAAAACGCGACGTGCAAGAAGATCTATCCTGATCTAATAAATAAAATACAAGAAAAAGAAGTGTTACTATTCACGGGTATAATTAATACCCGCGGTCATTGTGCTCGTGCAAAAATCTACGTATACAACCAATCACTCGTGTCGATTCGGATCTTTCATCCTACGACATGATTGAATGATCGGAGGACATAAATGCATGCGACTCACCAAAGATGCGAAGATATAGATGCGAAGAAGTGCCATGAACCATAGGAGGACCCAGTATCATCGCCAAATAGGAGGAAATGAAATCTATATCAAAACATGGAATATCATAATTTAAATAGAATACTCATTTACTTAAGAATGATAAAATAAATGGAATATATATTAAAATAATTACCTCTTCGCGTGATGGATGACCGCCTTATTCTCTTGAGAAGCACTGACTCTACCATATACCGAATATGAAATATATAAATACATTTAAGAAAAATAAAAAAAAATTATAAATAAAAAACTATTAACATATTTATTTAATTTATGATAGGCGAGCAAGCACTGACTCTAATTTCGCGATTATAATGAATAAATTTAATTAGAGCTATTATGCTCTAAAATATCAAAAAACTATTACGAGACAAACACTGAATTTACCGACCACATTGCGCGCGGTCACAAAATCATCTGAAATGAAACTGTATTATAATAACGGAGGATCCAAAAAAAAAAAAAAAATATTTTCCTTCTCTTTTCTATCGAACATTTATTTCAGAAAATGTTACCATTTCTTCTTTTTAATTATTTATTAAGACTTATTTTATTAATTTCAAATATTAATATTTGTAGTAAATGTTCATTGTAAAAGTATAAAATATATTTCGAAATAAAATATATTATGCAAATGCAATCGAATAAAAACAAAATAAATACGTACAATACACAGGTGAAAAATCATAGTATTTTTTGAAAAATATGGTGATATCCGTATTGAAATTTTCTCATCTTTGAAGTTGGACAGTAAGTCAGCTAATAATCTGTCCAAAAAAGGAAAGAAATAAATAATATAAAATTTTAACAAATAAATACATAAAATATATAAAAATTAATCGATCATATTAAAATAAAATAAAACACAAGATACCGTTTATATCGTTTTAACAAGTCATAATATAAACTAACCGGGATTAGAGCCGTCAAATAAGAGAATAAAGAAAATACGAATAATTTAACTTTTCAAATATTAATAACAAAAATTTCAATAAAAACAATATACTACGCAACAAACAGGCCACATTCATTTTATATAGATTGGGCGAGTCCATTTTTCCTCTAGGGGAGAATGGAATAGTCCAATCAATATCAATATCGATAGCACAATGACACGCCAATTTATATGAAATAAAATTAAATATTTCAGTAAAAAAACATATTAATTAAATAATAATATACGAAAAATAAATGATGTATAATTAAAAGAAAATATGTACGTAATACGAAGCAAACAGGCATATTCATTTCATATAGATTGGACGAGTCCATTTTTCCTCGAGGGGAGAATGGAATAATCCAATCAATATCGATAGTACAATATCGGCTCAATTTAGATGAAATAAAATTAAATATTTCAGTAAAAAATATATTAATTAAATAATAATATACGAAAAATAAATGATATATAATTAAAAGAAAATATGTACGTAATACGAAGCAAACAGGCATATTCATTTCATATAGATTGGACGAGTCCATTTTTCCTCGAGGGGAGAATGGAATATTCAATATGAATATCGATAATATAATGATGCGTCGCAATTTTGATGAAATAATATTAATTTTATATATTCGTTTTAATACGGACGAAAGAATTATAGAAGTCTATTCTAATAAAATCTACGTTTCTTAAAAATAAAACATCAAAATTAGCTACGAACCATGTTAGCATATGAATGTATAAATCATTTTTCCTTCAATTCCGACAATCGAACGATAATTTTTCCAAATAAAAATAAAAATTATAAAACAAAATGTGTAAAAAAACTATCATATTAAAATGAAACAAGAAATTAATTCCAATTAAGGCCCAAACAGAAATGAATTATTACGACGCAATTTCGACGGAATAACGATGACGTCATAATTATCGACGAAAAGAAACTCCCGATAATAACTAATTTCGTTATTATAATTATAAACAAATAATTAAATAAACAAAATTCATAATAATTTATAAAATTTAATAATAAAATATGAATAGAATTACTTACTGCGTAGTAGAATCACCGAAGCTAGTCGAGTCACATCAGCCAGTCACATCACAGAATCACGATCACACGTCCTTTCACGATGACTTTTCACAGGAGACTGACCCTGCGCCGCCAAAAATCCGCCAAAATTCTCTAAGAAGCTCTCTGATTGGTTGACATCGTAAGCCACTTCGATAATCGAAATCGAGTGGAAAATTAATATATCGCATAATATATTTTAATTATTTTAATTAATAATATATTAGAAATAAGTTATTAATATATTTATATATTATTAATTTTTAATTTATAAATTATTTATATAAATTTTATATATTTTTTTTAATAATTTCTATATTTATTGATTTATTTACCGATTA
The DNA here is from genome assembly GCF_029169275.1 of Apis cerana. Taxonomy (NCBI): domain Eukaryota; kingdom Metazoa; phylum Arthropoda; class Insecta; order Hymenoptera; family Apidae; genus Apis; species Apis cerana. Next base: position 8,722,337 of record NC_083862.1, on the reverse strand, counting down.
TCGATTAATCGATTTATTTATAATATTTTTATTTACTTCATTTATATATATATATATATATATATAACATATTAATAGAAAATTATTAATATATTTATATATTATTAATTTTTAATTTATAAATTATTTATTATTTATAAATTTTAAACTTATATATTTTATTTTACTAATTTCTTTACCTATTACGATATTTACTTATCGATTATCGATTTATCGATTTATTTATTTATACATTTTTATTATTTACTTTATTTATATATATGTATATAATGAAAAAAAATAAATGCATTTTATTTATTTTCCACGTTAATACTATATTTAATTATTAATTTAATTTATGCTTTCCTATTTCCTTTAAACTATTGATTTATATATACATAGTTTTCTATCCATTTCCTCTTTAGTATGTACCTTATATATATATCAATTTGTTAATTAAATCATTTTTCCACATAAAAATATCAATTCATTTATTGCTCTTGTCCATTTCTTGATCTTATTGCTATATCTATGTTCATTGTTCACTGATTTATAACAATACTACTTCTGTTTCCACATAAATTTATCAATTTGTTTATTGAATAAATTTTCCACATAAAAATCTTCATTTATTTATTGTTTTTATCCATTTATTGACTCTATCATTTATTGATATATCTATTGATTCATTTGTTCACCTTTTTATAAACATTCTACTACTATTCCCACATAAATTTCTTTATTGAATAACTTTTCCACATCAAAAAATCTTCATTTGTTTATTATTTTTATCCATTTATTGATCCTATCATTTATTGATTTATTTGTTTGTTTTTCATTGATTTATTTATTGATTGATTTATTTATTGATTCATTTGTTTCCACATAAATTTATCAATTTGTTTATTGAATAAATTTTCCACATAAAAATCTTCATTTATTTATTGTTTTTATCCATTTATTGACTCTATCATTTATTGATATATCTATTGATTCATTTGTTCAAACTTTTTATAAACATTCTACTACTATTCCTAATTAAATCTGTTTATTGAATAACTTTTAAATCATTTTACAAAAATCTTCATTTATCTTTTCTCTTAGTCCATTTATTGATCTCACCATTTATTGAATTTTATTGATTCATATAATTACTTGTGTATAAACAATCTATTTGTATTCTCATATAAATTTATCAATTTGTTTATTAAATAAATTTTACAAATAAAAATCTCCATTTAATTATTGCCTTTGTCCATTCATTGATCTCACCATTTATTGATTTATCTATTGATTCATTTGTTCATCTATTTATAAACAATCTACTTCTGTTCTCACATCAATTTATCAATTTTTTTCAATTTTCATTTTTGTTTATTAAATAATTTTTCCAAATAAAAATCTCCATTTAATTATTGGTTTTGTCCACTCATTAATCTCACCTTTTATTGATTTATCTATTGATTCATTTGTTCATTTTTTTATAAACATTCTACATCTCTCCCAACATCAAACTATCAAGTTGTTTATTGAATAAATTTTCCAAATAAAAATCTCTATTTAATTATTGCTTTGCCTTCATTCATCTCACCTTTTATTGATTTATCTATTGATTCATTTGTTCACCTTTCTATAAACATTCTACTTCTGTGCCCATATCAATTTATCAATTTGTTTATTAAATAATTTTTCCTAGAAATATATTTATATCAATAATATTAATATATATATAAACATTCCTAATATAAAAATCTTATTCATTTTTTATTCTTTAGTTCCATTTATTGATCTTACCATTTATTGCTTTACCCATTGATTCATTTGTTCATCTTTCTATAAACAATCTACTTCTGTTCCCACATCAATTTATCAATTTGTTTATTAAATAATTTTTCTAAATAAAAATCTCAATTTAATTATTGTTTTTTTCCACTCATTGATCTCACCTTTTATTGATTTATCTATTGATTCATTTGTTCATTTTTTTTATAAACATTCTACATCTATTCCAACATCAAATTATCAATTTGTTTATTGAATAAATTTTCCAAATAAAAATATCTATTTCATTATTGCTTTGCCTTCATTGATCTCACCTTTTATTGATTTATCTATTGATTCATTTGTTCACCTTTCTATAAACATTCTATGGCCACATCAATTTATCAATTTGTTTATTAAATAATTTTTCCAAATAAAAATCTCCATTTAATTATTGTTTTTGTCCACTCATTGATCTCACCTTTTATTGATTCATTTATTGATTCATTTCTTCATCTTTTTATGAACATTCTACATCTGTTCAAACATCAAATTTTCAATTTGTTTATTAAATAAATTTTCCAAATAGAAATCTCCATTTAATTATTGGTTTTGTCCCATCTTTGATCTCACCTTTTATTGATTTATTTATTGATTCATTTGTTCAACTTTTCATAAACATTCTACTTCTGTTCCCATATCAATTTATCAATTTGTTTATTAAATAATTTTTCCTATAAAAATATATATACATAAATAATATTAATATATTATTATTATATTATTAATATTAATATTGATATATATATATAAATATTTCTCATATAAAAATCTTTTTTTTTTCCCTTTACTTCTGTTTATTGATCTCACCTTTTATTAATTTATCTATTGATTCATTTGTTCATTTTTTTATAAACATTCTACATCTCTCCCAACATCAAATTATCAAGTTGTTTATTGAATAAATTTTCCAAATAAAAATCTCTATTTAATTATTGCTTTGCCTTCATTCATCTCACCTTTCATTGATTTATCTATTGATTCATTTGTTCACCTTTCTATAAACATTCTACTTCTGTGCCCATATCAATTTATCAATTTGTTTATTAAATAATTTTTCCTATAAAAATATATATACATAAATAATATTAATATATTATTATTATATTATTAATATTAATATTGATATATATATAAATAAACATTTATATATATATATATATATATATATATATATAAATATTTCTCATATAAAAATCTTTTTTTCCCTTTACTTCTGTTTATTGATATTACCATTTATTGCTTTGTCCATTGATTCATTTGTTCATTTTTTTTATAAACATTCTACATTTATTCCAAACATGAAATTATCAATCTGTTTATTGAATAAATTTTCCAAATAAAAATCTTCATTTATTTAATTTTGTTATCCATTCATTGACTCTATCATTTATTGATATATCTATTGATTCATTTGTTCATCTTTTTATAAACAATGTACTTCTGTTCCCACATAAATTTGTTTATTAAATAATTTTTCCTATAAAAATATATATATATATATAAATAATATTAATATATTATTAATACATTATTAATATTAATATTAATATATATATAAATAAATATTTATATATATATATATATAAAATTATTTCTAATATAAGAATTTTACTTTTTTTTCCTTTAGTTGTGTTTATTGATCTTACCATTTATTGCTTTGTCCATTGATTCATTTGTTCATCTTCTTATAAACATTCTAAATTTGTTCAAACATCAAATTTTCAATTTGTTTATTAAATAATTTTTCCAAATAAAAATCTTCATTTAATTATTGCTTTTGTCTATTCATTGATCTTACCACTTATTGATTTATCTATTGATTCACTTGTTCAACTTTTCATAAATATTCTACTTCTGTTCCCACATCAATTTATCAATCTATCAATCAAATCATTTTTCCACATAAAAATCTTCATTTTTTTATTGCATTTGTCCATTTATTGATTTTATCATTAATTCACTTGTCTACTGATTCATTTGTTCATCTTTTTATAAACATTCTACTTTTGTTCTCTCATCAATTTATCAATCTGTTAATCAAATCATTTTTCCACATAAAAATCTTATTTATTTTTTTCTTTAGGTCCATTTATTCAGCTTACCATTTATTGCTTTGTCTATTGGTTCATTTATTCAACTTTTTTTAAACATTCTACATCTGTTCCCTTATCAATTTGTTTATTTATATTATATCTTTTTTATATAAAAATATTCATTTATTTATTATTTTTGCCTATTTATTGATTTTATCATTTATTGATTTGTCTATTTATTCATATTCATATAATCAATTATTATATCGCATAATATATTTAATTATATTAACTGACAATACAATAGGAATAAGTTATTAATATATTTATATATTATTATTTTCTAAAATATATAAATATAAAATTCATAAATTATTTGTTATTTATAAATTTTAAATTTACATATATTTTTTTTACTAATTTCTATACGTATTGACTTATTTACCGACACTCGTTTTATCGATTTATTTTTTTATATATTTTGATTATTTATCTCATTTATATATATGTATATAATGAAAAAAAAATAAATGCATTTTATTTATTTTTCTCATTGTTTCTACATTTATTTATTAATTTATTTTGTTATGCTTTCATTTAACTTATTGATTTATTTGTACACCTTTTTGTAATCACTTCCTTCTTTGCATGTGTCTTATGTATGTATGAATTAATTAATTAAATCATTTTTCCACTTTAAAATCTTCATTTATTTATCGATTTTATCCGTTTGTTGATTTTATTATTTATTTTTTTTCTTTTTTGATTTATTTCAGTTTTCTAGAGATTTTCTAAAGATTTTCTAGAGATATATTTATTAATTCTTAATTTACTTACATTTTTTATTTATTATTTGATTTTATTTCATTTCATTTGATTTCATTTTTTTTATTATTCATTTATGTATTATTGAACTTGTTCTTTTTTTTATTTCTCATTTTTGTTCATTTGAATATGTGTTAATCTTATTTAGTAATTCATGTTTTCACATTTATTTATTACATATTTTTATTATTTATCTTATTTATTTATTTTTCTCATTAAAATCTCATTCAAATTGATATCAGATTCTTTATTAACATCCATAATTCTTTTTTTTGTTTAAATTAATTCAATCCTATAACCTATTCATTTAGCCATTCATTTGTCTATTTTTTTTCTTTAAATTTTATTTTTTTTTAAACAAATGGATAAATTAATCAAAAGTCAAATAAATAAATAACAAAATAATTAAAAGTACAAAAATTAAAGAATGAAAATAAAATTTTAATATAGAAAAATTATTTAATAAGTATATTGACAAAAATTGATGATGAGTAAAAGTAGATTAATTATAAAAAGATTAACAAATGAATCAATGGACAAAGCATTAAATGATAAGATCAATAAATAGAACTGAAGGAAAAAAAAAAGATTTTTATATTAGGAATGTTTTTACATATATATATAAAAATATTTATTTATATATATATTAGTATTAATATTAATAATATATTAATAATATATTAATATTATTGATATACATATATATTTTTATAGAAAAAATTATATAATAAACAAATTGATAAAATGATAAGGGACTAGATGTAGAATGTTTAAAAAAAGTTGAACAAATGAACTAATAGACAAAGCAATAAATGGTAAGCTGAATAAATGGAAATAAAGGAAAAATAAATAAGATTTTTATGTGGAAAAATTATTTAATAAATTATTATTTAATGAATTGATAAATTGATGTGGGAACAGAAATAGAATGTTTATGAAAAGTTGAACAAGTGAATCAATAGATAAATCAATAAGTGGTAAGATCAATGAATAGATAAAAGCAATAATTAAATGAAGATTTTTATTTGGAAAATTATTTAATAAACAAATTGAAAATTTGATGTTTGAACAAATTTAGAATGTTTATAAGAAGATGAACAAATGAATCAATGGACAAAGCAATAAATGGTAAGATCAATAAACACAACTAAAGGAAAAAAAAGTAAAATTCTTATATTAGAAATAATTTTATATATATATACATATAAATATTTATTTATATATATATTAATATTAATATTAATAATGTATTAATAATATATTAATATTATTTATATATATATATATATTTTTATAGGAAAATTATTTAATAAACAAATTTATGTGGGAACAGAAGTACATTGTTTATAAAAAGATGAACAAATGAATCAATAGATATATCAATAAATGATAGAGTCAATGAATGGATAACAAAATTAAATAAATGAAGATTTTTATTTGGAAAATTTATTCAATAAACAGATTGATAATTTCATGTTGGAATAAATGTAGAATGTTTATAAAAAAAATGAACAAATGAATCAATGGACAAAGCAATAAATGGTAATATCAATAAACAGAAGTAAAGGGAAAAAAAAAAGATTTTTATATGAGAAATATTTATATATATATATATATATATATATATATATAAATGTTTATTTATATATATATCAATATTAATATTAAAAATATATTTATAATATATTAATATTATTTATGTATATATATTTTTATAGGAAAAATTATTTAATAAACAAATTGATAAATTGATATGGGCACAGAAGTAGAATGTTTATAGAAAGGTGAACAAATGAATCAATAGATAAATCAATGAAAGGTGAGATGAATGAAGGCAAAGCAATAATTAAATGGAGATTTTTATTTGGAAAAATTATTCAATAAACAACTTGATAATTTGATGTTGGGAGAGATGTAGAATGTTTATAAAAATGAACAAATGAATCAATAGATAAATTAATAAAAGGTGAGATCAATAAACAGAAGTAAAGGGAAAAAAAAAAGATTATTATATGAGAAATATTTATATATATATCAATATTAATATTAATAATATAATAATAATATATTAATATTATTTATGTATATATATTTTTATAGGAAAAATTATTTAATAAACAAATTGATAAATTGATATGGGAACAGAAGTAGAATGTTTATGAAAAGTTGAACAAATGAATCAATAAATAAATCAATAAAAGGTGAGATCAAAGATGGGACAAAACCAATAATTAAATGGAGATTTCTATTTGGAAAATTTATTTAATAAACAAATTGAAAATTTGATGTTTGAACAGATGTAGAATGTTCATAAAAAGATGAAGAAATGAATCAATAAATGAATCAATAAAAGGTGAGATCAATGAGTGGACAAAAACAATAATTAAATGGAGATTTCTATTTGGAAAATTTATTTAATAAACAAATTGATAAATTGATATGGGCATAGAATGTTTATAGAAAGGTGAACAAATGAATCAATAGATAAATCAATAAAAGGTGAGATCAATGAAGGCAAAGCAATAATGAAATAGATATTTTTATTTGGAAAATTTATTCAATAAACAAATTGATAATTTGATGTTGGAATAGATGTAGAATGTTTATAAAAAAAATGAACAAATGAATCAATAGATAAATCAATAAAAGGTGAGATCAATGAGTGGAAAAAAACAATAATTAAATTGAGATTTTTATTTAGAAAAATTATTTAATAAACAAATTGATAAATTGATGTGGGAACAGAAGTAGATTGTTTATAGAAAGATGAACAAATGAATCAATGGGTAAAGCAATAAATGGTAAGATCAATAAATGGAACTAAAGAATAAAAAATGAATAAGATTTTTATATTAGGAATGTTTATATATATATTAATATTATTGATATAAATATATTTCTCTAGGAAAAATTATTTAATAAACAAATTGATAAATTGATATGGGCACAGAAGTAGAATGTTTATAGAAAGGTGAACAAATGAATCAATAGATAAATCAATAAAAGGTGAGATGAATGAAGGCAAAGCAATAATTAAATAGAGATTTTTATTTGGAAAATTTATTCAATAAACAACTTGATAGTTTGATGTTGGGAGAGATGTAGAATGTTTATAAAAAAATGAACAAATGAATCAATAGATAAATCAATAAAAGGTGAGATTAATGAGTGGACAAAACCAATAATTAAATGGAGATTTTTATTTGGAAAAATTATTTAATAAACAAAAATGAAAATTGAAAAAAATTGATAAATTGATGTGAGAACAGAAGTAGATTGTTTATAAATAGATGAACAAATGAATCAATAGATAAATCAATAAATGGTGAGATCAATGAATGGACAAAGGCAATAATTAAATGGAGATTTTTATTTGTAAAATTTATTTAATAAACAAATTGATAAATTTATATGAGAATACAAATAGATTGTTTATACACAAGTAATTATATGAATCAATAAAATTCAATAAATGGTGAGATCAATAAATGGACTAAGAGAAAAGATAAATGAAGATTTTTGTAAAATGATTTAAAAGTTATTCAATAAACAGATTTAATTAGGAATAGTAGTAGAATGTTTATAAAAGTTTGAACAAATGAATCAATAGATATATCAATAAATGATAGAGTCAATAAATGGATAAAAACAATAAATAAATGAAGATTTTTATGTGGAAAATTTATTGAATAAACAAATTGATAAATTGATGTTGGAATAAATGAATCAATAAATAAATCAATCAATAAATAAATCAATGAAAAAACAAACAAATAAATCAATAAATGATAGGATCAATAAATGGATAAAAATAATAAACAAATGAAGATTTTTTGATGTGGAAAAGTTATTCAATAAAGAAATTTATGTGGGAATAGTAGTAGAATGTTTATAAAAGGTGAACAAATGAATCAATAGATATATCAATAAATGATAGAGTCAATAAATGGATAAAAACAATAAATAAATGAAGATTTTTATGTGGAAAATTTATTCAATAAACAAATTGATAAATTTATGTGGAAACAGAAGTAGTATTGTTATAAATCAGTGAACAATGAACATAGATATAGCAATAAGATCAAGAAATGGACAAGAGCAATAAATGAATTGATATTTTTATGTGGAAAAATGATTTAATTAACAAATTGATATATATATAAGGTACATACTAAAGAGGAAATGGATAGAAAACTATGTATATATAAATCAATAGTTTAAAGGAAATAGGAAAGCATAAATTAAATTAATAATTAAATATAGTATTAACGTGGAAAATAAATAAAATGCATTTATTTTTTTTCATTATATACATATATATAAATAAAGTAAATAATAAAAATGTATAAATAAATAAATCGATAAATCGATAATCGATAAGTAAATATCGTAATAGGTAAAGAAATTAGTAAAATAAAATATATAAGTTTAAAATTTATAAATAATAAATAATTTATAAATTAAAAATTAATAATATATAAATATATTAATAATTTTCTATTAATATGTTATATATATATATATATATATATAAATGAAGTAAATAAAAATATTATAAATAAATCGATTAATCGATAATCGGTAAATAAATCAATAAATATAGAAATTATTAAAAAAAATATATAAAATTTATATAAATAATTTATAAATTAAAAATTAATAATATATAAATATATTAATAACTTATTTCTAATATATTATTAATTAAAATAATTAAAATATATTATGCGATATATTAATTTTCCACTCGATTTCGATTATCGAAGTGGCTTACGATGTCAACCAATCAGAGAGCTTCTTAGAGAATTTTGGCGGATTTTTGGCGGCGCAGGGTCAGTCTCCTGTGAAAAGTCATCGTGAAAGGACGTGTGATCGTGATTCTGTGATGTGACTGGCTGATGTGACTCGACTAGCTTCGGTGATTCTACTACGCAGTAAGTAATTCTATTCATATTTTATTATTAAATTTTATAAATTATTATGAATTTTGTTTATTTAATTATTTGTTTATAATTATAATAACGAAATTAGTTATTATCGGGAGTTTCTTTTTCGTCGATAATTATGACGTCATCGTTATTCCGTCGAAATTGCGTCGTAATAATTCATTTCTGTTTGGGCCTTAATTGGAATTAATTTCTTGTTTCATTTTAATATGATAGTTTTTACACATTTTGTTTTATAATTTTTATTTTTATTTGGAAAAATTATCGTTTGATTGTCGGAATTGAAGGAAAAATGATTTATACATTCATATGCTAACATGGTTCGTAGCTAATTTTGATGTTTTATTTTTAAGAAACGTAGATTTTATTAGAATAGACTTCTATAATTCTTTCGTCCGTATTAAAACGAATATATAAAATTAATATTATTTCATCAAAATTGCGACGCATCATTATATTATCGATATTCATATTGAATATTCCATTCTCCCCTCGAGGAAAAATGGACTCGTCCAATCTATATGAAATGAATATGCCTGTTTGCTTCGTATTACGTACATATTTTCTTTTTTAATTATATATCATTTATTTTTCGTATATTATTATTTAATTAATATTTTTTTACTGAAATATTTAATTTTATTTCATCTAAATTGAGCCGATATTGTACTATCGATATTGATTGGATTATTCCATTCTCCCCTCGAGGAAAAATGGACTCGTCCAATCTATATGAAATGAATATGCCTGTTTGCTTCGTATTACGTACATATTTTCTTTTTTAATTATATATCATTTATTTTTCGTATATTATTATTTAATTAATATATTTTTTTACTGAAATATTTAATTTTATTTCATATAAATTGGCGTGTCATTGTGGTATCGATATTGATATTGATTGGACTATTCCATTCTCCCCTAGAGGAAAAATGGACTCGCCCAATCTATATAAAATGAATGTGGCCTGTTTGCTGCGTAGTATATTGTTTTTATTGAAATTTTTGTTATTAATATTTGAAAAGTTAAATTATTCGTATTTTCTTTATTCTCTTATTTGACGGCTCTAATCCCGGTTAGTTTATATTATGACTTGTTAAAACGATATAAACGGTATCTTGTGTTTTATTTTATTTTAATATGATCGATTAATTTTTATATATTTTATGTATTTATTTGTTAAAATTTTATATTATTTATTTCTTTCCTTTTTTGGACAGATTATTAGCTGACTTACTGTCCAACTTCAAAGATGAGAAAAATTTCAATACGGATATCACCATATTTTTCAAAAATAGTATGATTTTTCACCTGTGTATTGTACGTATTTATTTTGTTTTTATTCGATTGCATTTGCATAATATATTTTATTTCGAAATATATTTTATACTTTTACAATGAACATTTACTACAAATATTAATATTTGAAATTAATAAAATAAGTCTTAATAAATAATTAAAAAGAAGAAATGGTAACATTTTCTGAAATAAATGTTCGATAGAAAAGAGAAGGAAAATATTTTTTTTTTTTTTTGGATCCTCCGTTATTATAATACAGTTTCATTTCAGATGATTTTGTGACCGCGCGCAATGCGGTCGGTAGATTCAGTGTTTGTCTCGTAATAGTTTTTTGATATTTTAGAGCATAATAGCTCTAATTAAATTTATTCATTATAATCGCGAAATTAGAGTCAGTGCTTGCTCGCCTATCATAAATTAAATAAATATGTTAATAGTTTTTTATTTATAATTTTTTTATTTTTCTTAAATGTATTTATATATTTCATATTCGGTATATGGTAGAGTCAGTGCTTCTCAAGAGAATAAGGCGGTCATCCATCACGCGAAGAGGTAATTATTTTAATATATATTCCATTTATTTTATCATTCTTAAGTAAATGAGTATTCTATTTAAATTATGATATTCCATGTTTTGATATAGATTTCATTTCCTCCTATTTGGCGATGATACTGGGTCCTCCTATGGTTCATGGCACTTCTTCGCATCTATATCTTCGCATCTTTGGTGAGTCGCATGCATTTATGTCCCTCCGATCATTCAATCATGTCGTAGGATGAAAGATCCGAATCGACACGAGTGATTGGTTGTATACGTAGATTTTTGCACGAGCACAATGACCGCGGGTATTAATTATACCCGTGAATAGTAACACTTCTTTTTCTTGTATTTTATTTATTAGATCAGGATAGATCTTCTTGCACGTCGCGTTTTTAAGATGATATTGATAGTTAATTTTATATTAATCAACATATTTATACAATATAATATTTTTGCATCTAATTATTATGAATGATATAAATGATTAAGTAAAGAATCGTATAATGAAGAATCATATACATATAAATGTATAAATGTATAAATGTAAATTCTGAAAGAATAATTTAATATTCGCGTAAATGAAAATGAAATGATGATGAAATGATATGAAATGAGTCTCTTGTAGTATAGAAGTCGGATATCCTCCGACTTCGTTACAATAGAAATATCAATTGCTATATAATAATACTGATAATGTATTGTTTATTAACATGAACAATTGTTAATTTTTTTTTTTGTAATATTTCAATGTTTGATTTGTTATTATAAACTTAAGAATGATTTGAAATATGAAAATAATAAATAGATATTTTATTTTCTTTCTTCGTAAAAAAATGTATGAAATATTATGTGCAAGAAGATACTTCGCGACAGGTAGATTTCTAAATCAGAGCAGAAAATTTTGAACGTTTGTTTTATATTTTTAAAAAACATGCTTTGATGAAGAGATCGCCTGAGGTTATTTTTATTTAATATTCCATTTAAAGCTAATTTCTTATTAATTTTCATACATAAATTTATCATTAATTGATATAAATAAATTTCTTATTTTTTAAATATATTTTCTTCTTAAAATTAATAATAAAGAACCATATACATATAAATGTATAAATATATTCTGAAAGAAAAATTAATATTGGCATAAATGAAAATGAAATAATTTCAATTAAGTCTTCAAAATAAATATATATATATAGTTTGAAATAATGTAAGCAAATATTGAATTAAAGAACGTTAGTCCGTTAGAAAATAATTAAATTAATATTTTTTTTAGCTCAGGATTTTCAGGTTTAACCCTTTCCATGTCCATTGCCAAGATCTCACTCACGTGCCCAGGTGCTACTTGGGTGAAAGAAAGGCGATGGGCATGATGATCATAGTTCATAAGTTCATAATAATAATTTTTCAGCGACTGACGATGCGTAGTGTATCGTGCACGACGTATTTTCCACATTGTGTGTGTCGTTAGGCTGTGGAATTGCGTCGTTTCGTATATCATTTCATGCAATGTAATTTGAAACATTTAAGATATTCATGACTGATTCTATTCTTATTTACAATTTCCAATAATAATATATACGGAATATTATAATTTTTATTTTTAAATAGCATTTATATCAAAATTTGTATCTTTTTCTTAATAAGTATTGATTGTATACTTAATTAAAATTAAAATTAAATAATTTTGATTAATAAATATTGAAATTTAACTTCAATAATATTATCATTAAATTATTATTAAATCAAATTAATAAATTTAAATTTATATGAGAAATATATGTATTAAATTTAAGAAATATATGCGTTTTTATCGCATTTTCACGCAATGGTCACTAGCTATCGTCAGTCGATTTCAGGAAAATGGTACGTAAAGTTAGAGTATGCGAGTAGTGTGCCAAGCTCGGGTGTCGGAGGCGTCCCGGGACGTTTCCCTAGTTTAGGCTTTTGCGCCCGAGTATTATGTGTGAGAATCGTGGAATGAGTGTGTTGGTGTGCCTGCTTTGCCATTTTTTAATATAGAGCTAGGTAGGATAGGTAGTATACTTCTGGTACGAATGTTAATTTTAAGTAGGTAGGGCCGGGCAGGTTGTCACAGTCTCTGGTCGGGTAGGCGCGTTTTCGCGTGACAATCTGTTTCAGGGAATAAAATTTGAGAAAACGAGGGTAAAGCTGAGTCGAATGGATGACAATGCTATTCGTCTCTGGCTTTGCTTGTCGATTTTTCGAGTTTCGTGGTCGCGATCGCGATTTGCTTTCGAAACGAACGTTGCGCCCGAGATTCTGTGCATGTACGGAGAATGATCATTGCGATCGTTGGTCGTCCATGCACTTAGCTTCCGCGATTTAGTCCTTTTTTTTTTTCTTTTTTTCTTTGGTTTACGATTAGTGAATCTCGAGCCTAGATTTAAGTTTCAGCGGGCATTGCGCCCGAAGGAGGAAGACCGAAGAGGCCCGACAAACTGTCACGAAGAGGGCTGCAACGAATGGCTCCTCATTTTTTGAATCTTTTTAGGTGCAAAGAATGGGAAGTCATTGTTACTATTTTGTCATTGTGCTCGTTTTAGTAATATGTAGTAATTGTTGTTGTGTTGTCTGGCCGATTTGCATGCCGGCCCATCATCCAAATCCAGTCATCATGGGCATCGCGATTTTTTTATTAGTGTTGCGAATGATTAATTACGGATTGAATTAGAATTGCGTTAAAATGAGAATCGCGTTTGCATTAGCGTTGCGTTAAAATAATAATCGCGTTTGCATTAGTATTGCGAATTATAAATTTCACGGTTTTTTTGTTTTAAATTATTTATGTTTTTATAAATTTTTTATATTATAGCTTTTTTATAAACTATCTAATGATAAAATTTATATTATCTTTTGTAATTAAAATTTATTATTTTAAACTATATTTTAACTATTAACTATTATTTAAATACACTTTCTTTAGTCAGAAATATAATAATTTTGATTGAATTCATTTTTAAAAGTAGTGTTGCGTTGATAAGTAATCGCGTTTATTCAAGTAGTGTTGCGTTGAATATTGAATGCCCAAATTTCTTCCATTGGAATTGTGGAAGTACTCATGTTCCTGTTCGTTCCTGAATCATCCTGAGTGGCTAAAAAAGCTACTAGGTGATTATACGATAGAGCAGTCAAGTAGGCTGCACGATAGCAGTCAAAGGTGGCTGCACGATAGTAGTCAAGGAAGGCTGCAATATAGCAGTCAAGGAGACTGCACTTGATTTTTCGACAATAGTGTTGCGTTATTTAAATTTGAGTGCCTAGATTACTGTTGCGTAAATAATTGATCATTTTTTTTTTCAATGTTTCTTTCTTTTTTTTTTTTTTTCTTTTTCTTTCATTGTAAATTAGTAACATTCCAAATATAATGAAGCACTCATCGCGGTTGATTAAAAAAATTTTTTATTTTATAAAAGAATATTAGTATAATTAGTGTTGCGAAGCAAAGTGAATATTCCACTCGCGGTTTTGTTGCTCGGGTTTATATCGAGTGGAAAATATTTTTATTTTAGTAGTCCTTCTGACTACTAATTGTAGTACTATTGTTTTCTCTTTTCAGCATTCATTATCGTTGCATTTATTTCACAAAATATCGCTATGGTATTTATATTTATATTTCTCATTGGTAAGAACTTAATCTTTTTTGAAATATCGAATTAAAATTTTTTTTACTAAATTTTTTGAGATCAATAATGGTAAATGTTCATTATAAAAGTTATTTTTTTTTATATTGTTTTAAATGATAATGTTTCGATTGTTTTTTTTTTCTTAGTATAATAATCTTTTAAATAATTTTATATAAGTTATAAGTTTGTTTCAGATATATTATCTCTCGGACAACACTTATATATTTCAAGAAAATGTTATAATTGAATCTATCATCGTTCAATAAATAATTATACAACGAGTATAATTTTATTAATTATTTGTTTTGTTTTGTTTCAGGTACCATTGAGAATTGTCAATTATCATTTATCTTATATATTATTGTCGTTTTTATGTCTCTTTTATTTTGTTATAATATAGTTTCATTTCAGATGATTTTGTGACCGCGCGCAATGCGGTCGGTAGATTCAGTGTTTGTCTCGTAATAGTTTTTTGATATTTTAGAGCATAATAGCTCTAATTAAATTTATTCATTATAATCGCAAAATTAGAGTCAGTGCTTGCTCGCCTATCATAAATTAAATAAATATGTTAATAGTTTTTTATTTATAATTTTTTTATTTTTCTTAAATGTATTTATATATTTCATATTCGGTATATGGTAGAGTCAGTGCTTCTCAAGAGAATAAGGCGGTCATCCATCACGCGAAGAGGTAATTACTTTAATATATATTCCATTTATTTTATCATTCTTAAGTAAATGAGTATTCTATTTAAATTATGATATTCCATGTTTTGATTGATATAGATTTCATTTCCTCCTATTTGGCGATGATACTGGGTCCTCCTATGGTTCATGGCACTTCGCATCTATATCTTCGCATCTTTGGTGAGTCGCATGCATTTATGTCCCTCCGATCATTCAATCATGTCGTAGGATGAAAGATCCGAATCGACACGAGTGATTGGTTGTATACGTAGATTTTTGCACGAGCACAATGACCGCGGGTATTAATTATACCCGTGAGTAGTAACATTTCTTTTTCTTGTATTTTATTTATTAGATCAGGATAGATCTTCTTGCACGTCGCGTTTTTAACATGATATTGACATTAATTGATATTAATTTCATATGAAATAACATATTATTATAACATATAATATAATACATCTAATTACTATGAATGATATAATTAATTAAGACATACAAAGAACGATATAAATTATTATATATTTCTGAAAAAATTAATGTGAAAAATTAATAAATTAATAAATGAAAATGAAATAATGATGAAATGACATGAATTAAATCTCTTGTAGTATAGAAGTCGGATATCCTCCGACTTCGTTACAAGTATGAAAGTATGAATTACTATACAATAATATTGGTTATGCATTATGTTGGTATAAACAATTGTTAATTTTATCTTATGTTTTTTTGTAATATTTTAAATTTTAATATTTGATTTGTTATTATAAACTTAAGAATGATTTGAAATATGAAAATAATAAATAGATATTTTATTTTCTTTCTTCGTAAAAAATGTATGAAATATTATGTGCAAGAAGATACTTCGCGACAGGCAGATTTCTAAATCAGAGCAAAAAATTTTGAACGTTTGTTTTATATTTTTAAAAACATGCTTTGATGAAGAGATCCCCTGAGGTTATTTTTATTTAATATTCCATTTAAAGCCAATTTTTTATTATTGATTTCCATACATAAATTTATCATGAATTGATATAAATAAATTTCTTATTTTTAAATATATTTTCTTCTTAAAATTAATAATAAAGAACCATATACATATAAATGTATAAATGTATTCTGAAAGAAAAATTAATATTGGTATAAATGAAAATGAAATAATTTCAATTAAGTCTTCAAAATAAATATATATATATAGTTTGAAATAATGTAAGCAAATATTGAATTAAAGAACGTTAGTCCGTTAGAAAATAATTAAATTAATATTTTTTTTAGCTCAGGATTTTCAGGTTTAATCCTTTCCATGTCCATTGCCAGGATCTCACTCACGTGCCCAGGTGCTACTTGGGTGAAAGAAAGGCGATGGGCGTGATGATCATAGTTCATAAGTTCATAATAATAATTTTTCAGCGACTGACGATGCGTAGTGTATCGTGCACGACGTATTTTCCACATTGTGTGTGTCGTTAGGCTGTGGAATTGCGTCGTTTCGTATATCATTTCATGCAATGTAATTTGAAACATTTAAGATATTCATGACTGATTCTATTCTTATTTACAATTTTCAATTTTCAATAATAATTTATACGGGATATTATAATTTTTATTATTATATTAAATTGCAATTATATCAAATTTAATTGCCTTAAAAAAGGTGTATCTTTTTATTAATAAATATTGATTGTATATTTAAAATTGAAATATTATTAAATTATAATATTATTAAAAATTAATATTAAAATATAAATAGTTTTATTATACTTTTCATTAATAAATATTGAAATTTAATTTCAATAATATTATTATTAAATTATTATTAAATCAAATTAATAAATTTAAATTTATATGAGAAATATATGTATTAAATTTAAGAAATATATGCGTTTTTATCGCATTTTCACGCAATGGTCACTAGCTATCGTCAGTCGATTTCAGGAAAATGGTACGTAAAGTTAGAGTATGCGAGTAGTGTGCCAAGCTCGGGTGTCGGAGGCGTCCCGGGACGTTTCCCTAGTTTAGGCTTTTGCGCCCGAGTATTATGTGTGAGAATCGTGGAATGAGTGTGTTGGTGTGCCTGCTTTGCCATTTTTAAATATAGAGCTAGGTAGGATAGGTAGTATACTTCTGGTACGAATGTTAATTTTAAGTAGGTAGGGCCGGGCAGGTTGTCACAGTCTCTGGTCGGGTAGGCGCGTTTTCGCGTGACAATCTGTTTCAGGGAATAAAATTTGAGAAAACGAGGGTAAAGCTGAGTCGAATGGATGACAATGCTATTCGTCTCTGGCTTTGCTTGTCGATTTTTCGAGTTTCGTGGTCGCGATCGCGATTTGCTTTCGAAACGAACGTTGCGCTCGAGATTCTGTGCATGTACGGAGAATGATCATTGCGATCGTTGGTCGTCCATGCACTTAGCTTCCGCGATTTAGTCCTTTTTTTTCTTTTTTTCTTTGGTTTACGATTAGTGAATCTCGAGCCTAGATTTAAGTTTCAGCGGGCATTGCGCCCGAAGGAGGAAGACCGAAGAGGCCCGACAAACTGTCACGAAGAGGGCTGCAACGAATGGCTCCCCATTTTTTGAATCTTTTTAGGTGCAAAGAATGGGAAGTCATTGTTACTATTTTGTCATTGTGCTCGTTTAGTAATATGTAGTAATTGTTGTGTTGTCTGGCCGATTTGCATGCCGGCCCATCATCCAAATCCAGTCATCATGGGCATCGCGATTTTTTTATTAGTGTTGCGAATGATTAATTACGGATTGAATTAGAATTGCGTTAAAATGAGAATCGCGTTTGCATTAGCGTTGCGTTAAAATAATAATCGCGTTTGCATTAGTATTGCGAATTATAAATTTCACGGTTTTTTTGTTTTAAATTATTTATGTTTTTATAAATTTTTTATATTATAGCTTTTTTATAAACTATCTAATGATAAAATTTATATTATCTTTTGTAATTAAAATTCATTATTTTAAACTATTTTTTTACCTATTAACTATTATTTAAATATACTTTTTTTAGTCAGAAATAATAATTTTGATTGAATTCATTTTTAAAAGTAGTGTTGCGTTGATGAATAATCGCGTTTATTCAAGTAGTGTTGCGAATATTGAATGCCCAAATTTCTTCCATTGAAATTGTGGAAGTACTCATGTTCCTGTTTGTTCCTGAATCATCTTGAGTGGCTAAAAAAGCTACTAGGATGATTATACGATAGAGCAGTCAAGTAGGCTGCACGATAGCAGTCAAAGGTGGCTGCACGATAGTAGTCAAGTAGGCTGCACGATAGCAGTCAAAGGTGGCTGCACGATAGTAGTCAAGAAAGACTGCACTTGATTTTTCGACAATAATGTTGCGTTATTTAAATTTGAGTGCCTAGAATTCTATTATCTATTGCATAAATAATTGATCGTTTTTTTTTTTTATGATTTTTTTTGTCATTGTAAATTAGTTAATATTGCAAATATAATAAAGCACTCATCGCGATTGATTTAAAAAGTTTTTTATTTTATACAAATATATTAGTTTATTAGTGTTGCGAAATGCAAAATGAATATTCCACTTGCGGTTTTCTTGTTCGCGTTTATATATTTATATCGAGTGGAAAATATTTTTAGTAGTCCTTCTGACTACTAATTGTTATATTATATTGTAATACTATTGTTTTCAGCATTCCTTGTCATCTTCTGCATTTATTGCAAAAAATATTGGTATGGTATTTATATTTTTCATTTCATTTTTCATGGTGAAAATTTAATCTTTTATAAAAATATCTAATTTAAATTTCTTTTATTAAATTTTTTGAGATCAATAATGGTGAGTGTTCATTATAAAAGTTATTTTTTTTTATATTGTTATATTTTTTAGATGATAATGTTTCGATTGTTTTTTTTCTTCTTATTATATTGTATATTTTTTTTTCTTACTATGGTAATCTTTTAAATACTTAGTTTATACTTTGTTTCAGATGTATTATCTTTTGGATACCATCACTTATATATTTCAAGAAAATGTTATATTTGAATCTATCATTAATCAGTAAATTATTATATCAGTAATTAATTATATCCATTGTATAATTTTATTAATTATTTATGTTTTGATTTGTTTCAAATACCATTAAGAATTATCAATTATCATTTATCGTTTACATTGTCATCGTTATACGATATCTCTTTTATTTTCCTTTATTATCTTAAATTATTAGTTAATATTTTTGTTAGTATTTTTTTATAGGAGGGGCCCCTAAACAAATCTTAGATTTTTATATAGATAGATAGTATCTTCCTTTAGGAATAGAAAGAAATTGAAGTTTTTCTGTATATAGGAATTATATAATTATACTAATTAGGAAGTAATTATATTTTATGAAGGTTTTTATCTTTTGTATTCTTTTTTGTTTCAGAGATGAATGTGAAATTAATGAGGATACTCTTTTATTTATCGTATTTTGTACAATCCCCTTAATTCTATTGAGATTTTTTTTTTCGATTTTTAGGTAGGTTAAAAAAATTTTTTGAGTTATTATAGATAGGAAGGTATTACTTTTAAATATGTATGGTTAACAGGAATTAAAATAAATATTTAACTGTATATATAGAAACTAAAAAAAATTGTGAATTTAGATAAAACTTTTAAATTAAAGATGTTTCTTGAGGATCATATTAAGATCAATTAGAATATTATTAATTATGTTAAATTTAATTAAGTTCATGAAATTTTTTTTAAATGAAAATCTAAGCATTTTTAGAATATAAGTAGATGACTCGTAAAATTGCTGTTATAAAAATGCTTGAAGTAGAATAATGTATTGCATGCATGGTAGTAATAGTGGGAATAGTATTGTTAAAAATGGTAATGGTCAATAAATATAACTCTGTGTGAAATACATTTTATTTTTATTTTTATTTATTTATTTATTTTATTTTAAATCTCATAATTATCAATATTTTATATATTTTATTGTCATTTATGAAAATGAAAATATAAAATATTGATATATCTTAGAAGTATAATGTGTTTGTATTTCAAGTAGAGTTGAGAGTATACAATTAACTTAATTTTTATTTTCAGGTTTAGCTTGTCGCGTCGGTTTTCTTTAGAATTCCTTTTGCTTTTTGTTTTGCACAACGATCAAAGATTGAACGTTTTGCAAAGCTACATCAAAAGGAAAGTTTATCATTGATTTTTAAATAAATTTTTACGTAAAGGTGGGTGGATGGGATCGTGGATAGGGTGGGTCTCCAATTCGCAGCAACCTCCCCGTGGTGAGACCTGGGAAATCATCATTATTTACTATATAATTCATAATCGTGTCCATGATACGATTATAAATTTTATAGCAAATAATATGAGCTAATTGGCTGCGCACGCGATTGCAACTATTACTGTTTTTACGTAGATATTATGATTTATTAAGTTATATAGATAGCACTTTTATTTTAATTTTTAAAAATTTATTTTGTATGCATGTATATTTTATCGATATAGTTTTGGTTGATCTTTCTGTTATTTCCTCTTTTAATTGACAGCTTTTTGCCAGCATATATTAATATCTTTTATGAGATAATTATAGTTTCTACGTCAATTTATTTCACGTATTTTACGTATTTCAGACAGTAAGATGCGTAATTCCGCAGATATTATGCTTGTCGTTCGAATATACATAGTTAATGTACATAATTACATAGTAGTAATAGACGCAGTCGATAATGGTCGATAATAAAGAAAATTGTTATAACCATAGAATAGGAAATATTAAAAAAGATTTCTTTTATGCTCGCAAGATGGCATTGCAGTCTAAATCTAAATTGTTCTCTAAGTAGGATATAAAAGACGTTTTGTTTTTTCGAAGTCGGTATTTCAGATTGTAAGATGCGTAATCTCGGAGATATTATATTTGTCGTTCGAATATTACATAGTAGTAATAGACGCAGTCGATAATTGTCGATAATAGAGAAAATTGTTATAACCACAGAGAGAAAGAAATATTAAAAGAGATTTCTTTTATGCTCGCAAGATGGCATTGCAGTCTAAATTGTTCTCTATCCTTTTTTGTTTATTCTTTCTTTTGTATTATCTACGGTACTCTAGAGATGGCACTACTATCCTATTATTTGCTCTTATTCTTTAGTCTATACACATACCCCGATATATTGATTATCGAGTGTGAGATTTTAAAATCTATTTATACTACAGATTTATACTACATTACTCATAAATTTTTAAAATTCATAATAATTAATATAATAATAATAATAGTAAATAAACGAATATATAAATCATTAAATAAATAAAGAAATTATAGAAATGGATACAAAGTAAATTATACAAATTAAAAAATAAGTGAATAGATAAAAGAGAAATAATAAATATATCAAAAAATAAAAAACTATATAAATAAATAAATAACTAAAATGGATAACTAAAAAGATAATTAAATGAATATATAATAAAATAATTACCTAATTAAATCAATAAATAAATAAGTTTGTCTACAAATAAATAATAATGTGTATAAATGAATAAATGAACGAATAAAGAAATAAATTCTAAGAAATAAATTAAAAAATATATAAAAGAAGAAAAACTAGTATATTGTAAGAATGTAAATGTAATATACAGAAATATACAGAAATATATAAATATTATTGAACTTATAAATCAACAATAAAAATCTAAAAATTATTAAATTATTAATAATTACAAATTTATTTATAAATTTATTATTTTAAAATAATATTTTACAATTATTTTTAGCGTGAAATATTTTAAAAAAGTTACATTAAAAATTAATATATTAAAATTAATATTAAAAAACAAATTTAGTTTTATTTTGTAAAAATATACGTTAATAATAATAATTATATTTATTCTAATAAATTGTTCGATACATAAATTAGCAATAAAGATATAAAAATTGTTGAATTGTTGACCATTATAAATATACTTGCGAATATGACAATTAGAATATTGTATTATATTGGCAAAAGATTCGAAAAATAATAATAATAATATAACAAAAAGCAAATTTAATTTTAGAAGATCTTATTAAAAGTTTATGAAAATATTTATTATCGTAATAAATTCGTAAAAATTGGAATAAAAATTTAAAAATTATTAAATTATTAAATTATTAAGCATTAGAAATACTTGTGACTATTTTTATAACTATTTTTTGCGTAAAATAATAGTTAGAATTTTTTAACATAGTTGTAAATCGAAAATTAATACCATAAAATAATAAATTTTATTTTATTTCGTAAAAATATATTTTAATTATTACATGTAATATCGTAAAAAATTATTAAGTCAATGAATTAACAATAAAAAATGTAAAAATCGATAAATTGTTGACAAATACATTAGAAAAATCGATTTTAATGAAATCGATAATAATCGTATATTTTCGGTAGACTTCGGTTCGCGCTCGTCTATAAATACGAGGCAAGTCACGAGAGGACGAGTATTTCTTAATCGACTCTCCTGACGATAACATTAATATTAATACACTTTAACTGAATTTTTACAATGTAGAGATTAATTTTTTATCATTTATTCTTATATATATTTTATTCTCACTTTACTTTTACTTTTCGTTTTATTTAATTTTTAATTTTTAATTCTTAGTTTACTTCAAATTTTTAATCTGATTTAATTAATTTGATTTACTTTTTAATTTTTTATTTGTCTTAAATTTTATTTTTAATTTATTTCAACTTCCAATTTTATTTTGCTTTAATTTTTAATTTTTAATTTCGTTTAATTTGATTTACTTTTTAGTTTAATTTGTTTTAACTTTCAATTTTTAGTATTTAACTTTACTTTTAATTTAAATTTTTAATTTATATAATTTGATTTAATTTTCAATTTTTAATTTCCTTTAATTTTTAATTTATATCATTATAGTTTATAATTATATGGGTCTCAATGTAGTCACCTCCTCGTCGGTGAGACCTGGTAATTGGCATCGTTTTCTTGAATTCTTTTTTCAAAATATTTTAAAAGAATTTAAAAAAATATATTAGAAATATTTCATTAAAAAATTTTGGAAATTTAAAAATACCATTTATATATTTTATCAATAATAGTATTTGGAAAACGATGGCAAGCCGAGAACTACGCATACTTAATCCAGTCTAGACTTTGAAAAAATTCTCTTCAAGTACTTTTTACATATAGATTGAATTTGATACATATATTTTATATATATCTATGAAGTTCAGGTATATACATATATATTTGCTATAAGAAGTCGTCGTGAGATCTTCATAAAATATTACAAATCACGTTTCGTTTGATGTCAGCCTTGTCAATAACTATCGGAAAATTCTTCCACATCTAATAATATCATAGTTTGTAAGGTGAAATATGAATCGACATAAATAATTGATACGTTACAAATTCTTTTATGAGCACTGTCATCACAGATATTTGTTATACTATTATAAAGTAATATTTTTTTTTTATTTCGTTAATTATTTTAAATTAAATTCGTTTATGTATCGCGTTTTATTATATAACGAAAGTTTTTTTTTCATACTCAATAATGTTTTAAATATAATTTAATTATTCGAATCTTTTATATATTATAAAAATCAACGTGATTTGGAATAGATATGTGATCCTTTTTTTTCGTTTTCGTTTTATTTTTTCAATTTCTTTTTATCAGTATTATCAAAACAAAAATATTTATGTAGTGTGTTTTATTAATTTTCGGATTTCTACAATTTCATTTTCAAATAACAATATTTATAAATGCATAATATAGCGCAATAATCTTAAAATATTAATAATAAATGTTACTTAAACGTAAATATACTGAAAATCCAAAATTCTAGTGCACAACTCGTCTATTATTAAATATTCTTTATCTTAATTTAATTTAACACAAAATGTTGGAAGGAATTTTTAAAATTTTACATAAATAGAATATATTTATAAAAAATGTGAATACGAAACAAAATTTATAATTTTTATTTTTTCTGAAATACTCGTGATCAAATTAATATTCATAGCAAATTTATTGACAGACAAATGCAAATATTTATGTCTATAAGAAATATTGTATTTGTACAATATTTTCACTCACACATAAATATCCTTTATATCCTTTATATATATGCAGAATTTATTTCGTTTATTTCTTTACACTCTGAAAAATTGTATTCCTGGAGATATATCCGCATTATTATATTAAATTTTTATTTTATGCAACTTTCGCGCTTCCTTGTTGATCCTTTTTGTACAACGATGCAATTAAATTCATGGATCAATGGAAGCGTAATAAACCTCGAGTATCGATTATTAACGTGATTGTAAAAATTAATATATTTCCATAACTATAGTTAGTAACATTTTCTTTAGTTACGACAATCTTGCAAACAATCTTTTTTTTTATGCTATTATTAAAAAGATGGAACGTAGATTGATCGTCTTTAATACAATTGCTGAAAGATAACCATGGAAAACATTATACAGCATGTTAATATATTCGTGAAATATTCTCTCTTCGAAGTTAGTTTCAGAAGTTGAAACAACAGAAACACTGATGTATAAAAATTTCTGTTGAGACTTTTTTAATTATTTAAAAAGAGATACTAATCTCTGTTTCGTTTCATTTAACATAAGCTTAAATTGCTTATAGTTTAATAAATGAATCTCAACTGATATTTTTATGCACTAATTTTTATATTTGTTTCTAGATTCAATCTTCTAATAGATGAATCTGTGAATATATTTACACTCTGTATATCATTAATTGCAATTAAGAAGTATAATATTTTTCATTTTTATTTTCTATGCACTTAGGAAAATAGCCTATTTGAAAATAGGTATTTTGTGTATATGAAATATAAAATTGAATAATTTTTCTCTGCTCTGCTTCAATTTTAATCGATATTTCTTTGGGTCTTTAGATAATTAACAACAATGACCCGATAATATTAGTTGGATGTTAGTTAAATATCTTTAATTGCAGTTTACTATCAGAGATTTTAAGTTTTTACACGAAGTTAGACTTATAAATATACTTATTATTTTTATTTGTCTTTATAATTGAACAAATAATTTACATAGAAAGATGTATATAATATATTACGTTATGAAATTATTTAATAACAAATATTTGTTAAATAGAAGAAAAATAAGGGAAGACTGTTAATTAAAAACGATCAATCGGATTACTTGATAATTAAAATTGTCTTTACGACAAGCGATTTACAAATTACAAGATAATGTTTCACAGAAAAATAGTTTGTCATCAGTCTGTCTTGCATATATCGTATCAAAAGATCTATGCAATTATATAGTAAATATAAAAAAATGTATTCGTAATTAGCTCCATATGAAAGCAACATGAGGTTATAATAAATATCACTGAAAAAATTCGAACTACAAACTAATACTTGAGAATTTCCTTTTTTAAAAGCTATCTTACCTTTCTCTTATTTTTGTTATATAATCTATCTTATAATAGGAATAATTTTATTTTCATATACTTGTAAAAGTATAAAAGATAAATTCAGATTTTTAATTTTATCTGAAAATAGAAAAAATTATTAATATTTTTTTTTGTATTTTTAATTAATTATATAATGTAGCTTTTAAAAATTATGTAAAAGTTCATGAACATGACTTATTGATTAAATTTGAAAAATGATAGACAGCTTTTAAAAACGGATAGTTTACGTAATAATATAATTTTATAACTTCTGGTATATAGTAAAATTCTTGATGCAAGAAAACTTATGATGTAAATCGGTCATGTACGTTTAGAATCCTTAAATGTGCACTTTGAAAAAGAGTATGCGACACGAATTTCAGCGTCAACAACAATATTATTCACACATAGATTTTTTTTTTTTTGTGAAAAAACAGATGAATTTTTCCACATTAAATCATTTTCGATAACTTTTTCCTCTTATAAATAACGCATTTCCTCAAAAAATACTGCGATAATAAATTCACAATAAAATCAGCGACATTATAAATGTTCAGCAACAATATCTTTGGTTATTAACTTTCTTTATATACGAAATATATAGAAACGAACAAGAAAAGATAAACAAGAAAGAAAAAAAAACAAAAGAAGAAAATATATCAGCGTAATTCATTTTTCAACGAAATACGCGTGTTAATAACTTACTATTAACAAATTAATAAAACAAAATCTATAATAAAATACATCGATATCAACGAAACAAAGTAAACATTTGTCCTCCTATTTTAATTTTCAATATCCAGCCCCCTGTATTCATCAACAATTTCTCTTAATCGTCCATTTGCCTTGAATGACAATCGTTCAACAAACAAAACAATTAGTAAAAATCTGCGCAATATATCTTACAACGTTATTAAACATCTCATTGTAACGTTTTTCTCGAGAATCATTCGTGATAATCGTAAAAATTACCCTAAAATACTATTGATATGGTCTAATTAACTCGATCCCTTCCCATTTTTCACAAGGGAAGACAAATACATAATTGTTGTTACACGTGATGATGTTAATTATTTCAGGGTAATAATACTTGGGTGACAATAATAATTCGAACGAACGTGAAAAATTGCAATAATAGCAATAATTAATAGCAATGATCGATAATATAATCAAGATGTAATGTGTGTATGTGAGAGAAAAAGATTTGTAATGTTATAATAATAACTTAAATGTTCACACTCTCACAAAGACATCGCTTAAGAACGAGTGCAACAATTCCTCTGATGGTTCAGTCGTTTCGATTCGTTTGCTTTTCTACGATTTTCCTATCTGTCTTCTTCTTTTTTTCTTTTTTGTTACTTTTTTTGTTTTGTTTTTTTACTTTTTTTTTATTTTTTTTTCTTTTTTTCTTTTTACTTTTTTTTGTTTTTTTTTTATTTATTTATTTTTTTTTACTTTTTTTTATTTCTTTTTTTCGTCAGAAGGTATGTAGAAGTCGGCAGTTTTCGGGCAGCTATAGACTCGATTACGAAAGACACGTTTTTTTTTTAATGGTCCACCACCCAGCCACGATCAGAAACAGGAGATTGCTTGTTTGGTGTCATATAAAGTCGCTTCGACGATCTCGTACACACAAAATTTGAAAGGATGTCGTTCGTTCAATTTGTCTTAGCTTCTGATGCAGCATCCGCGCTGCTTTGGTAATCATGCTGCTAGAAGGTTCTTGATATTTTTCGGTGTATTCTCCTCGTTCAGGTGTTTGGTGGTGTAGCGAAGAGCATTCAAAAGACCCTCGCTTTTGCAAGGTGGTTGATCCTTCAATAGCTTTACACAGCCTTTAACCTGGAAAAATATGCACTTTCTGTGAAGTAATATGTGGCCAAGTACTTTGTATTTAAATTAAATATGAATAAGTTTAGCATTTATAAAAGGCTCGAATATAGAAAAAGAAACGTAGGATAAGTTTTATTCTTCTTGAGATGATCGTTCTATGCAAATATAGATGAATAAATTTTTTCTGATTCAAAATCGTTTTTCAAGTTGAAAAGAAAAATATTTCATCAATATAGTGACTCGCATTAATTAATTAATTTTACTTTTTATTAAATATTTATTTTATAGTTTCTTCTATCTTTTTTTTTTTTAATAAATTTTCTTCTATTAATTATCGATTTGAAATAATCATTTTCACGGTAAAAGTACTGTAGTGTTTATTTTTGCGAATATAATTTTATCTAATAGTTATTTTTGCTCGGATATATATAAATATCCATAATCCGATACAATATTTTCAGTTCAATTTCTGATACTTTATTTTTAAATTATTTTTCTAAAATAGTTTAATCCAGCAATTGACGTCAGTAAACTATTAAACACGTCCCTTTTTTTCCAATACACGTGACATTAGACGTAGTTTAATTTTTATTTCAAACGATCTATACTTACATCGACATTCGAACCCTTAACAAAGGCACCTTGGGGATGAACATGATCATAAAGGATCACTAACCCTACCATCACTCTCAGAACAAAGAGTTGAGTTTCTTCTCGTTGGAATTGCGCCAATAAATTCCTAAGAACAGTAATATATCTTATCTGAAACAGCTTTCTTTTTTTATTTTCTTCAGAAATCTTTCTGTCTAGACGAAAAGTTCTTTGACTCAATTGTATCGTCAGATTAATATTACTTACGGATTTTCTAACATGCGCAGACAAACTTTGGCCATGGTGCCAAGAGTTTCAGTAATATTTTCACGTGCTACATCTTCGTTCTGAAATAAATACGTATATTTTTAATTAATAATTTAAATTTGATGAGATTCTAATGTCATAACAATATTATCTACATAATAATTGAACGGTGGAAAAATTAATCGTTCAATTGATGACAAAAATGTGGAAAAATTTTATGTATTATAAGAATGGATACTTAAATATATGCATAGATATAATGATATATTAATTTTAGCTTAGTTCGCTTTTAGTTATTGCAAAAACAAAAAATTTGATGATCGATCTCTTTGATAGTTCTAATTTGAATACTTCCAACGTTATTCACAGTAAATAATGTAGGTATTGTTTTTTTCACGTTATACTGTAATAAATTCTTATAACTGTTATTATTGTGACAAGTCTAATGTGAACAGAGAAACGCGAAGTAGAGAAAGTCAAATTACAATAGTGTCGGTATCCATGCGATCGAGTATCGTATCTATTGTATTCGTTACTCTAAACTTCCATCATTTGTTTAATGCCTAGTTGCTAGCCCGTTAACATAACAGCATTGTTCAGAATAATTTAATCGAGTCGTACACAATAGTACTATTTCTAACATTAATGTATCTACTATTCTTTCATAATTAAATCTTTTGTTCCGCTGAACAATAATATCATCTTGTAAAATTTAACAAGAATAATAATTTAATTTAATTTCAATATTCTGAACTTATCTTCACTACTGCTTTATATTTTCATCTTAAAATTTTTCAATTTTATTTTTTTAATCTTTCAAGAATTAAAAATAGTTCAGGAAATAGATAGATATTTATGTATCAATTAGGTATTTAGATTATCAAATCGTAATTGTGAAAATTCTTTTTTAAATAGCAATAGATTTAGTACGAAAATGGATCCAAGAATAGTACGAAGATTTCTATTTTTTATTTTCATAGATATTTATGATGTTTATTCTCATAAATGTAATTCGAATACTTTTGTTAATTTTTATTTCTAAGAATAAACTAAGAAATCTAAGAATTAATATTTAACTAAGAAAAAAAAAGCTAACAAGAAGAAGCGATTAAGTTAAAAAATTAAACACAATAATATACAGAGATCATCGGATTCCTCAATCCCAAGGCTTAAAATTCGAGGTTGAAATCACAAACAATCACTTCCTCTATCGTCCCAATTAAAATACACATATACATTTATTGCCTACGAATCTGCTATCCATTATGCTGGTAAATGTTCCGAGAACTGTTTTATCCTGAATCACTTGGAATAATAGCTTTTAATTTTCCGGTTCAGTGCTCGTCATTATTTATACCGACCTATTTTGCTCGTATTGCCACAAGTTTCGTGATCGTTGATGAATCTCTCGTTTAATATTCGTATTTAATATACGAGGCAATGTTTTTTTTTCGTCTTTCTTTAAAAAATTCAATAAAGAATGGAGAAAAAATTAATTATCAATTACAGCGAAACAAAATATAAAACTCGGTATCTATTATTATTATAGAATAGAAAACAAGTTATACAGAGGCGCACATATGTGGGCGAAGAATAGGTTTCGCGTCAATGCCGCCTATTCAGTGTTACCGAACCAGGTAAATTCATTTTCAAAGATTCTAAAGACCTTTTACGTTTCTCCACTCTCCGTTACGAGCTTTTTATCTTTAACAAAGTTGATTTTACAACATGTTGAATGGTTAGAAGATGATAATTCCGCATGAAATTACGTTTTATATGTAGAATAGATAGAATACTTTTTCTTTGTTTATTATGTGTAGTTTAGTAGGATTTTCGAGAATTTTAATTTAATTTTTGAAAACACTTGAAAGAATTTTAATTACATTTATTACACATTCATTCAATATTTTTAACGAGAAAAAGTAATTCGTATCTTGCTGATATTTATTTGCTATGTTCTTTTTATAAATTTCGCAAAGAAGATATAGAAAAAGCTGTTGATCGCGAAAAATTTATATTCAAATTACTACTTTTCCATCGCGTTAAAGAAAAACAGGAGAAAACTTTGTATCTAATAGAATTCATCGCGGCTGGTATCGATTAGCATCCGGATGGATCGATAGTAGTGAAGGAACGGCGAAAAGATAGGGGAGAATAGAAAGAAGAGATAGCACTTACGTCCATCAAGAAAGTAATGGTCGCGTGACTCAGAACACGAAGCATGGGTGTCGCGTGGGCGTAGAACAAGGACATTCGGTTGGCGAGCTCGTTCCCGACCACGAGGTCCTTTTCAGCGCTTTCTTGTCGCGCCAGGGATGCTCTGGTCAACGTTCTTCTGTAATAACTAAAATCATTTTGAATGGCGGGTGTCTTCATTTTGTGCTCGTCAAATTTCAAGACGAATTCCAGAATTTCCGCCAGCTGTTTCACCAAAGCCTGTTGAGTCTCGAGATGTTGGGTCGGGGAGAGATTACCGGAGCACAGTTGGCCTAAGATTTTTGGTACTACCTTCTCTGGAAAATATCAAAACGGTGATCGTAAGATGAGGGTTACGATTCTTTCGATCTCTTTCTTTTATTTCTTTTTTTTTTTTGTTATTTATACGGATAAAGAATTTCCAATTAATTTTTAGTTTAATAATTTTTCTAATTTACGTAGAGAGTTTGCATATGTAAGTGAATTTTTATGATATTTGGATTCATTCTAATAATTTAACAAGAAAAATTTTGCAATATTAGCTTTTATCTTTTTAAATGATTATATTTTTCTTTAATATTTCTTCTTTCCAAATTATACAAAAAACAATTATAAATAGGAAATAATTTCTTCTATAAATAATTAGAATAATTGTGATCTTTAAATAGTCAAATTATATAGTCAAATTTTCTTTAAATAAATATATCAATAAATAATTCGATATCAATGCTATTTTTTTTTTTAATTATTTCTTTGTTAAATTATTGGAATTAGCTTAAATATGATGATGATCGTGCATTAACAAAAATCACTACTTGTGCAAAAAACTAAGTAAGTGAAACACAATGTTAAGACGAATAATTTTTTTCTTCAAGTTCTATATTATTTCCGCTGAAAATTTTCAATTTTCGCTGAAATTTATTGTACCTTTCCTCTTTTTTTCACGAAGAATATACATTTTTTGTTTACTTTTAATTACAATGTCATTCGCTGAAATCAAACAAGAGTGTAAGAACTTAAATGCCGATATTGGTTGAGCAACGAACTGCGGGGGATTATTGTTTAGGTTGAATGTAGCTTGAATATTCCCGTACACACGGTGATTGGAAATCCAATATCGTTGCATTGGCACGAACGAAACTTTCAACCGTTTATAAACTTCAAATGCATTTATTGCCTTTATTTTGCATAACATGCAACCGGAATAAAAATGTCCCTTAGAACTATATAATATTAAAAGCAAATAGTCTAGACGAAATCATTTGAATACTCAATAATAAGAGAAATGAAGAGTGAATGTCTATTAACTTTTAAACGTTAAACTTTGCAAACTTAAATATTAATTTTGTTCACTTACTATTGCATAAGAATAGATAGATATATTATCAAAAATTTGGAATCAAATTTCTAAATTTATAGAAATAGAATTCTAGAAAATATTATATGAACAAATTTTGAAACAATACTTGAAACGAAAGAAGCAAAACTATGTACAAAAATAGAGACTCACCAAGTTCCAATGAAAATTCATAGAATCTTTTCAGCTTGGCGACTA
This sequence comes from Apis cerana, assembly GCF_029169275.1. Classification (NCBI taxonomy): domain Eukaryota; kingdom Metazoa; phylum Arthropoda; class Insecta; order Hymenoptera; family Apidae; genus Apis; species Apis cerana. The sequence continues at coordinate 8,689,678 of NC_083862.1, read as the reverse complement.
GAGGTGCAACAGTCAGGTAAGCTTTTCGTTGACACTCTTCCGTGGGAGCCGAAATCGCCTCCCTGATTTCTTTTCCTGCACCTTTGTAGCATTGAATCTCCTCTAAAATAGATTCTGAATTTTTCAAAACTCTTTGCACCGCTTCAAAGGTTTCCCGTTCTATATCGGAAGGTTGTGCATCTAAAAAAAATTCGATAAGAAACCCTCTTTTATTCTCTAAAAATAGCTTTCTCTTATAGAAATCGTCCAATATATCGTTTCATTTATGGTGAGAGAAACTTGCGAGAAATCGAAGAAAAAAGTTCAAAGAACGATTGAAAGAATTTATATACGAATATATTCATCCAACTTACTTTCGAAATCCAAAAAGACGTCGTACTTTTGAGGCGTGCAACAGGTAGACTCATCTCGAGCCAAAAGGCTCAAAAGCTTGCCCATCTTCGGTCTGAGGTTTCTTTTCACAGTATTATTTACAACACGAAAGGCATCTAAATTATAACAGACAAAAATGCAAAGTTTAATAATCAATTGGAAAAATAAAATAACTCGCTATTTGATTTCATCCATTTAATGAATTAAAAACCGTAAGAGAAAAATGAGATAGATCTTCATTTTTTTAGTGGGAGTAGTTTTAAAGTTCAAATTATTTCTTTGTCACTTTAGAGTGTGTTAAATTTTTCATCTTTCCAACTTTGAAGTATTGAAAAATCTTTTAGATGATGTGAAAAAAATAAATAAATAGACTTGTCAAATTTTTATCCTATTATATTCTTAAGTACGATTTATAGGATAATGCAGAAATGCTGAGTTTAGAAGAAAAGATTATCAAAAAAGATTACTTGAAGTAAGTTTAACGAGAATAAAATTTATGGAATACTAAAACGAATTTAATTTCTTACGAAGAATCTATCGATCCGCGCTAATCGGTCTTTTTTAAGCCCTTCGAAATAAGAATTTCTTAAAACGTTCAAGAAGGATTTGCTCATGGTTTTCCTTTAAGATTTCACCATCTCGTTACCTTCTTTCGCATAATGATGGGATTAAATATATCTTAAAACATAAATAGTTAATACTCGATTTTCAAACACAACATTACAATCTTTAATTACAATTCTCTCTTTAAACAATTCAAATTATTTTTAATGATAAATTGTACAACAAAAAAAGAAAATAATAACAGAAAAAGGATATAAAATAATTTGAAAATCGATATACATCGAAGTCTAATAAATGTCTAATCAAAGTTTTTCGACGAAGAAAAATATTTAAAATTGAAGACTATTTTTAAAGAAAAGCTCGTTGAGAAATATTGTAATATACCATGAAAATATAAGAAATGATCGAACGATTGCCAAAACCGGAAAGGAAAAAATGGAACGAAGTACTTACGTACTATGAGACAGTTGGCCTGGTCGGAGTTTGCGTAGTGACTGGTCTGAGTCAGAGCGGAATTTGAATTTCTGGCTCGATTCCTATACTGATCCGTTTGTACATGTCGAAGTGTTAATTCCAGGCAAACGACGCGTGCATACACGTTAGTGTTTAATGTACGTACGTGTAAGTATACGTGCACATTAGGCAAATCGCGCGTGTCAGGATCGCAGAGCGAATGAATTCTCCGAACTCGTCAACAAGGGATGAACCTTTTGTTAATTTCCAACCGACAAAGTTAATCTATGCTGACCTCACCTGAAACGCTTAGGGATTTTAAGAACTACTAACTCCTCTCATTCGTGACGATCTAATTTTTAACCCTTGTTTGAGAAATCTTTAAGAAAAAGTCTATATTTTACATAATTTATTTAGTTTACTTTTTACGTTATGTTTTATATCTTTACTAGGAAAACTTTTCTAATCTTAACGAAAAAGTTTTATGAACTTTTTAATTTTTTTTTAAAGTTATGAATTAGATTCGATGATATTGTTCAAGCAAGATTATTAAAATATTGATAAAAGAGCAAAAATAGCAAATTTGCGATACTATAATACGAGTTACAAAATTAATAATCTATATAATTGTTAATATGTTCATTTTATTTTTTTTACGTGGTAAATTGTTAAACTGATAACCTTTATTGCGCAAATTGAAATAAATTGCTTCAAAATTAAGTAATTCAAACTCTTATGAGTCACGTATTAATATTGAATTAAAAAATATTTTTGCTAATGCAAATATCTATATCGATTTAAATTATCGTAATACTAACAATAATAATATTATAAAATACACGTTTCATTTATAGAAAAATTAGTACATATATCGTACAATTTATGCATTTACGTTTAATGTGTGAAATAAAAAGTACATTTTAACATCCAGAAATTATCGCCAATAAAACCGGAAAATTTTATTCTGTCAGTATCTGTGTAGAAACTACAAAGTTCAAATGAAAAGCAATTAGAAACGAGTAGCTAGATAAAGACAATTTTAAATTACCGGCGAAACTAGTTAGTTTTCCGTGACATAAGGGGACGTTATCAACTTTCGTTGTAAAAAGCAATTAGTTTCGTTTCACTCGCGAAATGCAATCGTATCAAATCGTTTTATTATCGAAAATAAATTTAAAAAAAAAAATCTCCTTTTATTGCGTAAAGTGGTCGTAATCAACGATATGTAGAAACGATAAAATCTTGACGATGAGAAGAGCTCGAGTGAAAGCTTGTCACACACGTGAGGGGACAGACGATCGAGTTTGCTAGATCTAAAATTGTGCACCAAGGGATTCCAATGTACCGGCGAATGTCTTCGTTATTTTTAGCAGAAAATTGTGTGTGTCCCTTTCGCGAAAGTCTCGTAACGTCACGTTAAATCGCTCGAATTCACTAATTATCCTGAATGAAATCCTTAAAAATACTCCATCGTAACTCTTCCAGACATATCCACCATCGATCGCTTTTTTATCCCATCGAATATCAAATGCAATCGAAAATAACTCGATCCTGTACGAGGATAAATGTTTACGTTGAAAATTCCGCGGACGATTTAACACAGAAGCGTATCCGGAATCGGGAAAATATTACCACAGTGGCACGGCACAATAATCATCGCTTCCCTCGTAACGATTCCAAACAGCGTGATTCCCTCACGATCAATCAAATACAAACAAACTGTTACAAACCGTTTCTCAGATATCGCATTTAACGAATCACTTCGCATGCCATTCGCGTTTTAATTAAAATCACAGAAAAATAATTCACCCACGATTAAAGAAAAAGTTTGTAAGTCGATCGAAAAGCAAAAAAAAAGTAAATCAATAAAATGGAACAAAATTGAAGGATGAGAAAAATCGTGAAATTTTTACGCAAGGACGAAGACAGGATATAGATACGGATCTAATAGCACAAAGGATAATTTTATTTAGACGTTGAGAAGAGAGAGTTTTCCCTTGAGAACTCACCGTGGAGAAGAGTCGGCGTGGTCGTATTCGAGAACGCGAATACATGACGCTGACAGGTGCACGTCGAAGGCCGGGGATGGTCAACAAGTATACGCGAACCGAGTGCAACAACTGTCATTCAACGGACGGCCATGTTGCTGTTCGTAAGGGGTTGCGTTGTGTAGTGGCGCGGTTCGAGCCCTCTCCTTATTTGGTAAACGACAGTGGCGGCGTGACGTTCGCGCGAAAAATCAATGGGGGGTTAGTTCACCGGTTCAACCTCAAGGTGACGCTGCTACCATCATTTACTCTCGCTTAGAATTTCGAAATTTTCCTTTGTTCGAAAAATCGAGAGGATTATTGATTTAGATTCGAAAGAATTTTTATAAGAATTATTTTAGAGATAGATTCGAAAATATTTTATTATAGAAATATATTGGCTTTTATGAATAATTATATATCTTGGATAGGATTGTTTTATGAATAATAAAGGATTCTGGATTTTTTGTGGAAAGTTTATATTACATGTAAGTGAGTTTAATTAATGAGAAATTTGAAAAAGTTTCGAATTGAAGTAACGAAATTGCGGGTAATTGTTGTAGGAATAATTACTTAACGTGGAATATTTTTTTTGATTATATAGTATCAGAAAAAAGTAAAGAAAAACGATTAGAATGTGATCAGTTTAAAAATAATCGCTAAATAAAATTCTAATTTGAATTAGTGGAAAAACTTTTAATTAGGGAAAATAAACTTTTGAAATGAGGTTTACAATAACTAATAATTTAACAATTTTTTTATGGATACTAATACATAAAATTTTATGTAAAATTTTTAATCAATACTTTAAACTTTTAACGCGTTTGATATAGTTCAAAATATATAGTTTTAAATTGTTAATATATTAAATAGTTTAAATTATTAATTTATCATTGCGCGCAATTCATCATTAATATTAGGAAAATTTTTATCCATCTTTTTATTCATTATCCAGTTTTTCGTATTTGATTCAGTGGAATTTATTTTAATTGTCTTAACATTTTTATCTAAAGTATCGTATATCATTTTAGAAAATAATAAACAGTGTACATCGTATTTAATTTAAAAGCATATTATCTTTTCCAACATTCTTTAATTTTTTTCAATTCTACTAGATCAGTACTTTTTCAATAAATATTGTTCTTTTATCAAGTATTTCCTTCATTCGATATTTATTCAAATTTTTTATTAAGTTTTGCAAACATAAATTTTTACAAAAGTAACAAATTCCAAATATATCAAAACTTTTAATGTTTTCACTCGAATGTGAAGATGTATAGATGTCGCTATAGTAAAGACGTATTTCAAAATACGATTATAAATTTAGAAATTCTCTACAACCTATGACCAACTCATCCATGAGGAGGGGATACGCTGATCTTTTTTCGTCCTAGACCAACGGGTTGTCACTGACGGTCAAGATAAAACTCATAAGGGTGAACAATATTGCCTGACCGGGTATAAACTGACCGAGTTACCAAGAATCAATCGTGTTAATATTTAAACGGCTTTGTTCGAATTTTTCGTGTCAATACTTTTATGGGTTAACGCTTATGGGATAGACGTGACATTGAAACGACAGTTCCATTTATGGATTACACGAAAATTATTGTTTTATTCGTTGTTGGTAGATTAATATCTGCAAATTTATATTTTTATGTACACAATTAAAAAATTGGAATTTAAATAGTGATTTATTTTATATAATTCTATAAAATAATACAAGATAAAAAGATTTCATCATTGCAGTCGTTGTAGAAGTGAAAAAATTTTAAAATATAGCTTAATATCGTTTTTTATAATTTTGCTATATAATATTCGATTTTTTTTCTATAGTTTCCATATCTTTTATCGTTTTTAATTAAATTATATTAAACATCAGTAGACAATCAACAACACGAATGATTTAATTAATAGATATAAGATTTCTTTTTTAAAAAATATATTTCTTATTTCGCTTTTTTGCTCGCGTATGTCCTTGTGTAAAAAATATCCGGAAGAAGCAAAAATAATTAAAAAATAATACAAATACACGTTCCTATAACCTTCAGTTTCCTATATAAAAAAAAAAAAGTTCAATTTCCTATAATCTTCAACAACAATGTAAATGGAAACTCGCATATACTTGAAGAACATCGTACCTTCCAATTCTCCCCTAGACCATTGCACAAAGTGACACGTTCAAACAAGACGCGGAGAGATCGTTATTTGCTTCAAGGAAATTCCGTGTCAAGAGAGAATTAGTTCGTATTATCTATCGAGCAGTGAAAGAGCATCCAACGACGTGGATAACCATCGTGATTTCACTTCCATTTTTCCGATAAAACAGTAATCGTTGCTGACATTACACGAACCTACCCCACATTATGCGCGAAACCCTCCACGTGCATTTAGTATTTGAAGCACATATGATAGACCTAGCCTTATCTGCAAATGCTCTCTTTCAGTATATCGTTAAAGTATGACTGCTTTTCCGTTAAAACATACGTATCATAATGTATTCCTTCCATTTGTGCATGCAAGGTTAAAAAGAAATTAAAAGTATACGTATCTTTTTGACGAAACGTTTTTTTAAAAATTTTATTTTATATGTGATAAGTTTTTTTTATACTATCTTTGATTTAGGGAAATTTTGAAAAATTGTTTGTTTTTTTTTTTTAACTTATATGAAATATCGAAATAGAATATATAGTTGAAAGATAAGAATTTTTTTATGAAATTAGTTAGTATATATAACAATCTATTTATTTTGAAGGAGAGTTATTAAAATTGAAAATTATTAAATTTCAAAATTATTAATTTATTGCGTACTAAAATTTATAAGTTTAGATTAGGTACTTTATTATATATACAATTAAAATCGTGTTAACTTTTCATTCCTTATAATTAACAGAATTGCAGAAAACATTGACAACGCACTCCGAGCTATTAAAAATATTAAGAAAATCGATATTTTATTTTACATACGAGCGTATTTTAAATAATTTATGCCTTTACGTATTTTAATGACGTCAATAAACTTATACACGAAGGGTTAACAAAAATAGAGGTGTATAAATCAGTTTTAAAAATTCTAGTTTTGTAAAAATACATTAAATCATCTGTAATTTTACAAACAAGTAAATTAAAGTTTCAATATATCTACGATAAATTTAAAGATAAAAGATACATATAATTTTATAGTAATAATAAAATTATATTATAATAATATAATAACAAAGTTATTAGATATTTTATCGTTTTAGAATAAAAATTCTGACGTTTCACAACTCATTTTGCAGAGAATCCAAAGATATACCAATATTACTCATTATCACAAATATATTATCAATGTATCTTTTATTTTTCGATAAAATGAACTAGAATGCCTCAACAGTAAATCTATGATAGGATTTATTACAGCTTTAAATATCTATATATTGTACAATTTTTTAAATATAATATTGCATTTGAAGTTTGTTACCAAATATTAGATATTGCATTGCATTAATTTTCAATTTCATTCGTATTTTAATATATAATATTAAAAATCAGTTTATATTTGATGAAGTAATTCGGTTACGAAATCTTTTTATTACAAAAAGAAGACGGGTTATAAAAACTTCAATACAGTAACTTTGTGAAAGCCTTAACAATATTTTGCAATAAACATAACAAACTATTATGATTTAACAACAATTCAACAGACAATATAAAATTTTATCAAAATTATTACATCATTCAATATGCATTCATACAATCAACCAAAAATTCAGAATCATCAAAATTTTATTAATTAACAAAATATCGAATATGTATATATAATAACTTACAGTATATTTCTTTTTATTCTTGTATACTTAGAAGACGAGAATCGTCAGTTTACATAGTGCATCGTTTAAATATCGTCGCGGTGTCATTGTGATTTTTGCACCTCTTTCAAGTACACGATTGGATAATCGTCGGAAACCGTGGGCGAAGATAATCGACGCCTATTAAAGACCTTTTTGTGTATCAATTCCAGCAAATCAATTGAAACCCTCACCCACCTCCCACCATAACCCTCGGATACACTCTCCCTTCCTTCGGTCAACTTTAATTTTCGTCGCTACGACCATAAGCGAACCAACAATCATGATCACGATGACTATTCCACCGGTTACTTACAGTATGTAGATATGTGTAGTATACACGCTGTAATATACAATGAACGAAGATATACATTGAATATTATCACGACTTTGACCGCCAATTTTTTTTCTCTTCCCTTCCATCATTATTAATAGAAATTGAGAATGGTTTTTATCCGGTTCATTGCATCGTTCTCAGGATGAACTGTGCAAGACAGAGCTAATAAGCAGGTTTATCGAGTGGAAGAAAGTGAAAGAAGCAAAGGGTATAAACTGGTTCGATTTTTATCATAGGTTTTGCAGAAACATTCCGCCTCTTTTTCGTGCTACCGGTTGTGATAGCGTAATCGAATGCATGTATCTTTGATTTATTTATTTGTCATAATAATTTTTATTGATTTGTTTGAGAATCTTTCTTTCGTATGTATCTGCTTTTCTTTTTTTAAATTCAAAGAATTTTTCGTTTGTGTTAATAATTCTGAATAATTTTGTATCGGATGTTTTTTCGTTTGCAAAAAAAAAAAGAGGAATTTTTAAAAATTAAAAGGATCAGTAATTCAGAAATTTCACATTTAATATTCTCACAAAGAAATGATATTTGATATTTTGAGATTTAATTGAAACTTTTTATATTATCATACTTATATATCATTTTTATAATACAAAATTTATTATAAATTCGTCAATTTATATAAAATTTCGAATCGATATTTTCAAAAAATAAATCGGTACATTTCTTAGATATTCTTATCGACATTTTTATACAGGAGTATATCCAATATTTTATCTTTAATAACAAGAAAAACCGCAACCGATCAATTTCAATTAAAAGCTCGCCTATCAAATATCCTGCACCGAAAATAAATCACTAACCACGATCGACCATAGTATGAACCGCATATTTGCATGAAATCTATTCACGAACTCATACTTGCATGCAAACCCAATTTACGAACCCATGAAAGTTCCCAGAATCAAATGGATCACTCTGGTTCAATCATTCAATAGCTGGAACCCATGCGATATATCATTGTATCCATATGTGTCTATTGGTATTTATTATTTACTTATTGAATTTATGGATGAGATATCTTATGTGCTTTTTTCATTAAGACAGATATCTTGTCCATAACAATGTTTCTCAATGCCATTCAATTTTTATTGAAAAAAAAAAGAAATTCATCTAAGTTACGTTCAAATGATTAAATAATATGAATAATTTTATTTATATCATATATGATAATTGACGACACATTAAATCAATTGTTATAGGAATTGTATATCCCTTATCATAAATATTCAAGAGCTGTTCTAGATTTTCAAATATTTTCAGAAAATAGATATTTTTATCATATTTTACATAAATATAAATCTAGATACAATTTATTCTTTTTTAAATTTTAGAAAATATAGAAAGTATAAATACAATTTGATTATCGTAAAAATTTTATATATTATAAAAACTTCTTTTGTAGGATTACAAACAAGTGTGAATCACGTGATAAAAAGATAGAGAAACTGGTTCATAAGTTTGCATGATGGATATACTGTCATGAAATGTGTATCTCATCTATGTATATGAAAGAATTAACGCTCTTATATAAGGTACACATCGCGTATAGAACGCTGTTATGAGATAAATACTATGTAAATATAGAGAAAAGTTACCACAGCTTTTATCACTAAAGCAAATAAAGAAAAATAACGATTTGCATGTGTTTAATTTCCTAATTATAGCATTGTAATATGAAGCTTATATATAATTTTTATGCATAATAGATCGTATCAATCTAATACTCTTTCCGAATAACTTTTGCTTACTTCTGTTAGTCAGTTCTGCAAAATACGTATATATCTTATCTTTCCTTAATAAGAATCGTATTTTAATAAATATGATCAAAGAAGACGTGTCATCATTGACGTATAATATGACACATCGTACCATATTCCACATTATAATACGTGTAAACATCCATAATGCTTTCGCTGCATTTAATACGTATTATCATCAAATAAATTGCTAAAATTTAATTAAAATTTCTAAACAATATGATACAATTGACGAATCGTTAAGCTTCATCCTTCTTTCAAATATTTACAAATTTTTTCGAGAACCATTATTCGTCCAGTTCGAGCTAAGTTCAAGGGAGACTATGCATAGTCTTTCCTCACTTTATAACGTAAAGAAATAGCCTCTTCTGTCTACTCAAGCGCTTATGCACGCCACTCGTTCACGAGCGTGATGAGTCGTGCTACGCAACAGCATGCGTGCTTAATAAGGCAAACGTGTACGCAACTACGCACGCGATTTAAATACCTGCCAGGTATACATATGTGATTCAAAGGTGTATTCCTTGCATATCGAGGCAACACGTCGCGTTATGGTAACACGTCTTCTGGCCGATCTCTAAACCAGGCTAGCTATACGAGGTATATCCTCGATGGCCTCCTTAACGAATTATTTGCGGAACAGTGAGAGGATCAGGGCCACGAACGACGTGCGTTTCGTGTTAATAAGTTATACCATTATTAAATCGAAAGAAAAATTAGAAATGGGAAATGGTGTGTGGAAGAAAAGTTCTAAGAAATTGATGAAAATTTAATTAGATTAGAAGAAAGATATTTGAAAAAAGGTTATACATATCTTCTCGAAACTTCATTGAGTTTATAGGTTATTAGGTGGAACAGGAGAGATTCTTTTTTTATTTAGATGATTATGTTTATAAATGTTTTTTACTTAGGAATTTTAAAGAAATGCCCTTTTTTTATACTATATATTATATTTTGTCACTTTTTATTTTAATTTGGTTAGCAAATAAAAAAATTATCTTAAAAGATATTTCTCTATATTAATTGTTGGAATCATCGTGTTTAAAAAAATGATTAATTGATCTATGATACAGATCACCCAGTTTCTGTTTGAACAGAGTTAAAGTCTGTTTGACTCATTCGTATCAAGTAACTGAAATATAAAACCAACTAATATCAGTAGAAATTTTTTTAAATTACAGATATAGCAGAATTAGCACATCGTATAAGTACATATCATATGATTAACGATATCTGAAAGATTGTAGTGTATTAATATTTATACGATATAAAATCCTTACTTAAAATCCAAAAATATCAAAATAAAGATATATAATAAAAAAAATTAAACTAGCAAAAATTATTTTTTTTTTAAAGTAGTAGTAGTTTTAATTATTCACTCTTTTATTTATTTTTTTTTTTTCGTTAAAATTTCAAAGTTAAATAGAAATGCATTAATGTTGCGAAAGTCACTTTACAAAATTAAAAAGTCAAAAAAGAATTATAATTTAGAAATTACTCGCATCGTACATAGTCTTTGAGCAAGCTATTATTCTTCAGTGGCCCTGTCCTCCTTAAAGAACGAGGCAAATTAATTAAAAGCGGCACTAATGAAAAGAGGAAATGACCGAACCTCGGATTATACCATGCTTCCCATGCAAGCATTAATAACGTATTAAATCAAATATCGCTAAAATCATATATGAACCATGACTAAATTATCGTCTTTACCGCAAAGAAATAAAAAAAATAAAAAGAAATTGAAAAGATTGATGAAAGAGAAATTTTTGATAAATTACTTTTATCATTGCATCGTATATATAGTATAGTTATGAATTGTATGAGATCATTAAGTTTTATGAAGACTTTTCTTAAATTAAAATATAAAATCTCTCGTATAGTTAAAATATTTTTTATCTTATAAGTTTCTTCTTCATTATATTTAAAATAAATTTTTTTTTAGGAAACTGCAAGTAAAGGTTTACTCGACTTTTTCTCTTTTATTTTTCCTCAATTCAATTAAAATAACACTTGTGAACCCTATTAATCAATGTTACATAGAAGTCTATCAATTTATCATGGCCAATTGATCGTATCAATTAATTGAATTAATTGCGCCATCCTGTTCACCCCATAAACCAATTAAACCACTTCAGAATCGTCTGTCTGTTTGGGAACTCGATCAGACGTCGTGTCATAAACCGTGAAATTCTAAAAGTAGGGATTATGGATTTCCGATGTCATCCGAAAGTATTCGAGAGCGTTTCTGAGCGTACTCGAAAGATAGAGACATATTTTATTTACCGATTGAAAATACTTGGTTTTAATATCAATAGAGAAATTGAAACTGACAATTCCAACGAATTCATATTTCATTAAACGTTTCACGACGAAACTTGTGATACGGAATAATGATTTTCAAAAACAAACGATGCGAATTTTTATTTAAAAAATAGAAATAAGATCTCTGTGTAAATTCCATAGTTTCTGGTTGATCAAAATTCGAATTTATATAAACATTCGCAATCTAATATATATGTGTGGATATCTAACAATAACTAACTAAAAAAAAGATTTATATTTAAATGAGCATAGAAATCGAACTCTTATTATTTAACACCGATTTTATTTCTTTCGACGATTCCAAAAAATAACATTTATTTTAGCAACATATTGTCAATTAGTTAGACACAGCTGATTTTTTCTGCGGACAAGACATCTTCATTTTTTTTTTTTTTTTTTTATTCCGGAATAGATTCGTAATTACGATTCAGGATCCCAGAGGGTAGAGTGGCAAAGAACATGGGCTTGTCGCAACAGAGAATTAGCGGGAGACAGCTTTCATCGGGTGCTCGTTACTCTGATTTCTGCTATATGTTCTATGAATGAGAGACGTGTGTCAGTGAACATATTTGTATAGAAGAAAAGGGAAGAAAGGGTTGTCGTGCTCGAAGATAGATCAAAATCCAATGGTTAGCGTGTCCTTCTCTTCCATTTTATTTTCTTCGTTTTTTTTTCTTTTTTTCCTCTTATAAGTGGATATATGGATCGATTCGAGTTCCTGTTTCGTGTCTCTCGATACTCGAGTTACGTGATGCAGAAGCAAAATACGGCAGACGTGAAAGTTTCTCACGCGATATGCTTATTTTCCATAAGCTATCGCATGACAATCATGTGAACGAGAACGATCTATGAAAGGATTTATCATCGTAAAAATGTTTTAATTATTCAGACATGAAATGGGCCATTTCTCTTCTCGTTGTAAAATGAAATTGTAAATTGAAAATTCAGGAAGAAAGTGTGAATCGCGTATTAATATAAATAGAAAGTAAAATGTAGGTTACTTGGCAGTTAGCAATAAGTATTTTTTTAATGAACTTATGTACTTAAAGTTCGATTAAACTTTTATAAGTAAAATGATATTTTTTGAAACATACAATTTTTATTTATATAAATCGAAAATCGAATTATTTATATAAATCGATTTTTCATAATCAATGAAATAAATATATAATAATGTTACTCATTAGTATCAAGATTTATGATTTACATGAAATTTTACAATATGATATAACTTTATGTAATCTATTTTAATCTATCAATAAAAAAGGCGTAAAATTAAACATTGAATAAATTATTATCGGAAGTTTTATAAAATTACAAGTGAAATTTCTTTAAGCAAATCTTAAATCGTTATGTAATCTGTTGTTCGATGGCATTGCATCCGTGAGGAATCACACGTACTCTGGATATTTTTATGGTTGCTTACGCCACTGGCCAAGCAGGGGGGATATCGTCATATCCCGGACGAAGACATGAAACCTCCGAGCAAAATTCCCCTCTGCTCGCATACACGTTTGCTTTGACAAACCTTTCTACGTATGTACACACGTGTATGTGTGCTTGATTACAAATGAAGCAAACGGAGAAAAGAAGTGAACCGTTACAAAACGATCACGATTAGTTGACAGAAATCGATCGATATTTGTCTTCTGGAGGAAAAAAAAAATGTTGAAATTCGTAACAATTGTTACTACATAAATTGAATAATCTTTGTTTTTTTATTTTTCGAAATTAAAGCATAAAAATTATATATTAATTTTAATTTTTTACATAGAAATATCACTAACATAAAGTATTATGCTATATGAAATAAATGTGCTTAGAATTCTAATATATAGATACACTATTTTAATGTATAATATATGTTATAAATCGTATCATAGAATTCTATACAATATTGTATTTATATAAAAAATTTATTATTATTATAAAAATTAATATACCAAGTATATATTAATAAGGTAATTAAATAAAATTATCTTATTAATATTGTAAAAATTATAATAACGATACTTTACATACTTTATATTATTCTCTAAACAATTTTAAAATATTCAGAATGAAGATAATTCAGGAAATATAAGGAGTTAAAATATTTATTGTTAATACATACACATATTACTTACACTATACTACACGCAATACATGACTATATATATATATATATATATTTGAATTTTAATTTAACTTTTATTCGATCTATCGATATGTATTTCGTGTACATTCTTTAACATTTTCTTATTATAAACACCATTACGTCATGGCATACAAACCGCACACGTGCGATAATGATTTCCACACCCATGATCACGCCACATCCGCCTATTCGTGATACACCATAGAAGGATGTTATACAGGTTTGTTCTCATGGTAACTCGTATTGTACGGTATTTAAACAATCTAGTACCTTGACATATACGATTCGAATTTCATTATGTTTTTTCGTGGATCTCGATTCTTATTTTCTTTTTTTTTTTATCTTCATCCAATTTTTACAATCATAAGTGAAGAATTTGAAAAATGTTTCTGTTTTTAATTAATCATGAGCGACTTTTCGACGAATTATTACATGGAAAAAATTGTAAGAAATGTTGACATTATCTTTCTGTATTATCTATTTGTTTTTAGATAACTGTACCTGTGCAAGTTGATTATTTCCGGTAAAACGTTCATAAATAATTCAATAAAAATTTAGTTAATTGTACAGGATATCCTATAAGTTTCGGTTGTTTGACCATATGTTCTATGAAATAAGATAGAGATGGTATCTTATTAAATAGATATATTACATACACATAAATATAAAAAGCATAAAAGAAATAATAATAAATTCACTCTTGATATTATTCGTTATGTACAATTTTAACATCCAAATAATTAAAGAAATTAAAGAAATATTCGATATTCTGTAAATTTCTACCTTTTATTCGTAGCTTATAGAAATTATTTAGATTGAATTTTATGTAAAATCACAAAATGTTGTATCGGGTCAAGGTTATTGACCAAGAATGCACTATATGTGATACTGTTTAGCGAATCAATTTCTACGTGGAACAGCAACAATCCGATGGAATTCGATCGATGAAATTCTCCGTAGTTAACCAGTAAAATGAGTACGCCATGTGGCTCTATTACAGAATCAAAATCAATACCAATTTGCAGCATGCACTAGCTAGGTCTCGATGTAATTTCAAACTGGGAAAGATTTAACTAGGTATGTCAAACAAGTAGCAGAGTTCTCTGGAAATTCGTATTCATAACCATTTGTCTGCAAGACAATTCATTTGAATGAAATATACTTTGTTTTCCAAGATTTGAGAAAGAAAATTGTTGCTTTTCTTCTTATCCTTATTTATTATATATTCTTTTTTTGTTCTACAAGTAATTATTTACTATAATTTCAAAAATTTACATTTTTTCATTTTTTATGAATTAGAATTCATATATTTCGGTGAAAATATGTAAAAAATTATAGTTATAAAATTAATAATTGTAAAAATAAAAAATAATAAAAGTGGATTCGATATTATTGATATTTGAAATTCTTAAATAGGAAAATTCCAGATAGACTCATTAAATATTATTTTGCAACAGTATTTGAAACAGTAAAATAATGATAATTTCGAAATAAATTTTATATATAATTTGATAAATTACAGGAAGTATTTCTATTTTCGCATTTGATTATTCTATTAACGCTGTTATGTCTAAGAATCATTATAAATCAAATTTTTCATTCAAATCGTTCTTAATAATGCATAATTAACAGAAATTCCTTCGATTCTTTTGCACTGCGTGCGACTTACTGTTTTTCCGGTTCCGTTAGTTGACCGATAATTTAAAGAATATTTTGGATCAACTGCTATTTACATACTCGATATATATCAATTAACTTACACACATGATTCATGAGGAAGAGAATATGTTTCTTATTTAATCAGAAATAAATTTCCGAGTCCAAGGCCATTTCAAAATGATATTACGCTATGTATGTATACTTTGTATTGTATCGGTTGTATTGATATCGGTTATAATGATATCAAATTAAAAATATACGCGATATCTTCTGTAGTATTGTTCTTGAATTTTTATTTGAATATAAGAAAAATTTCATTGATATTCCGATTATCGAAAAAAATCTTTAATCTTTAATTAAATGAAACTGATTAGATCAAATAAGTGTAAATTTTTTCCAAAATTATTGAAAATATAAAATATTTTAAAAAATTAAGATAAACAAAATTCAAGAATTCTATTATATTATAATAATAAATAAATGAAAAACATTTACAATTTTAAAAATACATAAAAAATTAATTATCCTTCAGACACATAAAGAAAATATTTGAATATGTTATTCATTTCATATATAAAAGAATAATAAAATATGTTTCCACAAAGGATTAAGCTTCTTCAATCAGCAATATTAGTGAATCACGAAATTTAATCAGAACGAATGCGTAACAAAAGCGAAATTTATTGACAACAGATAAGAAATACAATTCTTTTCCTTGTAAATTATGCTTCTGACTCGATTAAATAAAATTCTGAAAAAGAATACATAATATAGGTAGATCGTCTGGATTCTCCGTTAACCGATATTCATGGTTCCCCATTTTAGGTTGCCACAAACGAGCGGATGACCTACTTGTTAATTGGCCGACAGATAGGAGCGGCCTGATTACGACCAACACGCCTCGATAATCTGATAACGTATCATTGCCCACGAATTTACGAACGCGATGAAAAAGGGACGAGATCCTTTCAAATATTCGATAAAAGTCGTTCAGCGTAAAAATCGAACGTATAATAAAAAAATATTTCATGAAAATCGGTGATTCTAAGCATGAGACTGTTTTCATCGTTTTTTGCTTTTGTTATTTTCTTTCGTAATATCTTTTTGCTACTATGTGCCGAGTATCGTAATTATAACAATATTAATGAGTAATATCTTGATACGAATGTTATTTGAATGAAAAAAATTAATTATGATCATTTTTAACGAAGATATCGATCGAAATTTTTTAATTTTTGTTTTTTAGCTTTTTTTTTTAAATTCAATTAATATTTTTTATAATGATGAAAATTGTTATTTAACTATATTAGTATTAAATTTATTAAATATTTGAATTAATTATTTGCAAATAAAATTTTGTATCTGGAAAAGATATATTGCAATGAATTCAATTTGCGTAACTTTTTTTTATGAATATTTGCTTTAATTTTTTCCGTGATGCATACAGTTTGTAGATAACATAAATACTGTGAATATCTAGTATATAATTGAATTTATCTCGTATATAAGGAAATAAATAAATAAATAATGGAATGAAAATATAAATAACGTATCTTATCGTTCATCACAGATAGATAAATATACCATTATGAACTGTTTTTTACGAACATATATTCATTGCATTTATTTTTAAATCAAATTAATCATCCTATATTAAAAATAATAATTCTTCTTTATCCGCGCAAACAAATTAATTTTAACAAGATGAAACATAATTGAATATTGATTTCAAGAATTAAAAATAGATTTGTGGCAAAAATTATTCATCAAAACTTTTATTTTTCGTTTCAAAATTTTCAAAGATTAATCTGAACTTTCTAAATTACAGTTTCAATTCACGGTTTCTCTTTTAATCTAGATATTTCGATTTTAAAATTTAATTTAAACCATTAATAATTCTATGCAATTGATAGATTTACAAGGAAACGTGATAGAAATGGTCTCTAATTTTTAATTGGAGAAAAATGTAGATAATATCGTATTCTTGATTTTCAATATTGATATAATTTATAAAATTCGAACAAATCAGAACCTCATACAAATATAATTATAAAATATAATATAACCTGTGTATTATGTTTTATAATTGACCAAATAAAATTGTATTAATTACTTTAATTACTTTAATTACTAATTATTATTAATTTTTTAAATACTTATTTATTATACTAAAATATATTAGAAATTTTTAATAATTTCTAGTAAAAATATTCTTCCATATCTACATTTTCAGAAATATATTGAAATTTTTCCTTATAAAATATACAATCATATTTCACTATTAAACTCGAATCATATTTATTATTATTTATGATTAATTTCCATCTTTCGTAACCACCTACAGCAATCAGCGAATTGAAATCGAATTTCTCCAAATCAGGAACCAATTCACCGATCCATAAACTCTCCTCTCACAAATATTTCGCAAAATATTAATGGATTACGCGATTCACAAGCTGTACGTGCACGAATTCGCGAAAGCATTAACAATCGATTTTTCATCCCCTAGATGCGATGGAAACGGGGCTCGATTGTTTGTTTTTCCGCTAAATTATGTATGTATGAATTATTTTGTCGTACGAAGTGGCTCTTGTATCACATGTACGATTCATTTCCGCGTGGAAGTCAAGTGCGTATCGGCCTCTCGATGAGACGAGGACGGATCCATTTATACCCTTGGGGGAACCGAGAGGGATGGACAGAGATGATAGATTGGAGTGAGAGGTAATATAGAAATCTCTATACGCCAGATGCATACGGGGGACGCGTGTGTTTTCATGTTGGAAAAGTTTTTTTTATCGGTCGGACAAAGGAAACCGCGAAACTCGAGTCGAGCGAGTAATAAATTCGCGCGAGTCTGCGTGACGGCTCAATTTCATACCAACCTGTCCTTCGTGATGTCGATTTGTCAGACGATTTTCCTCTTACATATACATGCGCTAAAAACTATCCGGCTATTTATTTTTGTTAGGATGCATTTTGAATTTTAATTTCGAAATTGAATATAAAAGGATTCTTTATGATTAGTACATTTATATATTATAGAGTATCGTTGCATTATAAAATTAATTTGGAAAATGTATTCATATATCAATCAAAAGAATTCTTTTGTTGTTTGAGAAAATGTATTTTTTCAGATTGTTTAATCATATTGAGTTTTATGAAACTTTATCACTTGAAATATCTCGCTTTTGAAAATATTTTTTAAATAAAAGATAAAAGTTGAATAGTTTCGAGAAGAATCTAATAAGATAATCACTTTTTTTATAAATTATTGACATATTGGTGAAGATAAAACTTGAAAAATGTTTTTCTCGCATGCTCGAACGAGATATTCGTGTTTTTTCCATTTTCTATCGAGAGGATTATCGTTAATTATTCTTAATTACGAGCAGACTCGCTTAATTTCTATTTTTTTATCGTATCATTTAAAACGTTAAACGTCTTAACATTTATTTTGCCACCTTAGTTCTCTTCTATTTTCTCTTCATACCTTCACGCGTATGGCCTCTTCGAACTATATTTTTGCTTCCATCTGCCGGAAGACGAATGCATATGTCGAAGATCATTCCATTCTACGCGCTATTATTTCGCTACCTTCTGGGGAATATTTATTCTCTTCTTCGAACTCGTTAATTGCACTTAATTGGGAATTCGTTCACGCACTCTCTTGAGTTGAATTTTTGTCGTGGATCACATTCTTTTTTTTTTTATTGTACTTTTTTTTTTTTTATTTTTTCAATTTATAATCGAATCGAATTTGACATTATGAGTAACATGTTAATTCCGAGCCATAATCTTTACAATAGTTGAATCGTGTGTAGTTGATAAAGTTAAAGAAGATTCGTATTTATTTAGAACAATCAAGTTTTCATTGTAATTGCTTAGTACTTTATTTATCAATTCGTTAACTTTATATCTTATCATATTGAATTAAAGTCATGGTATAAATAATGAATGAAATTCAATAAAAACAACAAAGGAATTTGTATTAAATTCAATTTGAAATTTTATTTCCAATAGATTAAAGCTTATTGGATATTTCTAAATTGCATATCATATTTCATATTTTAATTTGAATAATGTGTTTCGGAAAATAACACTGATTATATTCACGAAGAAATTCTAAATAATTTCATTTAACTTTCGTTTATGATTTTTCTGCTATTATTTTAACGTAGTTAGAGATCAAGTTTATAATGTAATAAAGAATAACGTTTTGTTGATTCGTTATTACGTTCAATCATATTGCGTTTATCTCCTCTTACTCTTGTAATACATTAAACATAATATAAGATAATCTATATAAACTACAGGCACATTGTTTCTAATTACTCATAATTTCTCGTGATTACAATTTATTATAATTTATTATAGATAAAATATTTTCAATAAAGAAAATCTATACTCAAAGTAATCAAAGTAATATTCTTTAAAAAAAAAGTACAGAAATTTTAACAACAAATATATCACAAAAACATTAATAATATTCGCAACTATTTTATAATATCAATAAATATTCTTTAATCATTAAATTGTCATAATAATTTTGAAAGCAGCTACAGTAAAAAAAAAGTTAACAAAAGAAGAAATACAATAAGTACAAAAATAATCGTCACGGTCTGAAAACAGTTCTTTTGACGAATCCCCAGTATTATCCGCGCCGATTATTGCAATTTGTAGCAATTTCTTCAATCCGCGCATAATGACCGTTCTTTGAGGTGCACGTTTCGCAATGAGGATTCTTAGCAAAAGTCATTCCTATTCAAGTTTTGTAACGAAGCAAAAGTAGAGGGGAAGGAGGGAGGATAAGAAAAAACATTTACCTACCTTTCGACGCAGAGCAAGAAGACAGAACATGATTTAACAGGGCCGAATTATTATCTTGAAGAACGTGAGAGGGAGCTTCAAGGGAGGCTGTTCTCGAGTGTCGACATTGTTCTACCTTCTTTAGTTTAATAGCCACTTCCGGTTATCCCCGGAAGAAGCAACCCTCTTCTCAGTAGTGGAGGGAAGGCCTTTTCGAAAAAGGAAAGCGATCCGCCTCTCTATATGCTGACACGAAAGGTCTCCGGTTGCCGCGCGACGATAAGCTTTTATCACTCACAAAACACGCAGCACAAATTCGTAGAATGTCTCAATAAAGATTCCCTTGTGTGTCCGTGATGCTCGCGTTGATGTTTGTTTTATCTCGTTTGCTCTCGTGTCTTGGGTATTTCTAACGGGTTAAAAAAGAGAAGAAAGAGGTAACTTTCCTCTTTTTTTCTTCTTCTTCTTCTTCTTCTCTCCTCGTTCTTGTCTATTTATTCGCCGAATTGTTGTTTCTCTTCCCTTCTTTTTCTTTTTCTTTCTCTGTTAAAAATGTTTTCAAGACTGTCGTAAAGAAAGCGTGGTGGTTCCTTTGTGAATCATTCAAGTTCGAGAAAAAATTTCTCAAAGTTTTACTCTTTCTTTTTCGAGCGAGATTTATGAACGAAGGGAACACACGACTTCACTCTGGCGGAGGTTGATATAACACTGTCAAAGCAACGGCGCGCGGCAAACGAAGAGACAGTTTCACCAGTCAGCTGGCGCTCCCCCACTCTTGATACGTCACTGTGCACTCTGTAGGTTTTTCTATTTTCTCGTTCTCTCCTGTGATTTCGATTATTCAGAACGAAAGGTGAAATGGTACTCTAGACAATGGAGGTATTTTCAGAAACTTTTTTTTTCGTTTTGATGACGAGTTGTTTGAATACTTGATGCATAATAGTAACAATATAGCTTTGTGTCACGATCATTGAACGTAGAGTTTATTACATTAAAGAAATAAATGAATATTTGCAATTTAACAAACATCAGAGAAAAAAGAAAATAATTGAGACATGTGCCGTGTAGTAATCGTGTTGAGTTATTAAGAATAAAAGAATATACGTTTGCATCATCAATCAAAATCAATATCATAGGATGGTTTATTCGAAAATATTGTGACATTTTTATCAAGTAAAGTATTATTTTTATTACAGATATGCCATGAATTTTTTAAAAATTTTAGATTTTGAATTATTCATCTACGTAAAAAATTGAAATTTAAAATTAATTATTTTAGATAATTATCTACAAGATTTATTAAAAAGATATGATCAAAATAATTATCTTCAATGATTTTTGTTTAAAATATTTTATATGTAAAATTATGACTAATTGTTTAATCGAAGAAAATACATTAACTCTCGATCAGGCAGGAAAAAATCGATTTTTACCTAGTGACCTCGTGAAAGTATGCAAAAGTAACAAAAATGCCGATTAATGGACGCTTATATTTATTCGATTGATACATTAGATTTTCACCACACAACTATAGAAATCGGTTTGATTTATTCACCGTGTTAATTTGTTTTATAAATAATAATCGAAAATTATATAAAAATATGAGAATTTTGATTGATATCTTGTACCAATATAATTTTAAATATGCATTTTATGAATTTAGAATGGAAAAATTACTTTTTTTATATTTTTTTTTGCAAATAATTTTATATATATATATTTATATTTATATTTTTCAGAAAATTATCTATAAATTATTGCAATTAGTAACATGTTTCAACTTGATTTGATTAATATTCGTCTAGGCAATCCTTTATTTTTAGTATAATTGGTTTTAAATTTTTGTGTTTTTTTGAAAGAAGTTAGAATTTAATATAAAGGGAATTTAATAGTAAAAATTATAACAGAATTGAATCCATTTTATTTATCTTTTTTTTTTCATTTTTTTTCATTATTTATTATTTCATTATTTTATAATAACCGATCAATAAGTCGAAAATATTCAATTTTTCAAAATTCGTGATTTTAATTGTTACGATAATATGTTTTCATTACGTAAATTCATTGTGCACGTGAAAACATTTCGTAATTCATGATTCATCATTTTTCAATCGATAAATATTTTTCTACAATTGTTCCAAGAAAAAAGGGAAAAAACAGAGTGATTCATTAACCGACTTTGCACCTTGTTACATTGCTCTTATTTGTTTCAATATCTGTATTCTGTATTAACTTGTATATGTCTTCTTCCATAATGTGTAATATTCGTGAAAGTTAGTATACAGAATGATATAGTGAAATTTAACACGCACTTTCACAAGTTGTACATCGCAATATAATATTGTAATACTTTCACAAGTAATTCCTCCATTATTAAATTAAAAGAGGTTAGGATTTGATTAATTTCGTTTTCTAAATAAAAATGATTTTAATAGAAGTCTTGAGGCTTGAGAATTCGCAATAAGGATGAAAGATATTAATTTGAAATAATTGTTCAATTACTTTAGAAGATTAAATAAATCATTTTTTATTCGAATGAATTTATTTAAATAAAATTGCAGTAAGGATTTAAATAAGGATTTCACCACAATTTCTTATAATTATGTAAAGAGACCTATTTTTATTATGCAATTAATAATTTTGATGGAGATCATTTCAAGAAATTCTTACAAAATATCAAATAAAGAAATTGTTTTAATAATACACTGTTACATAATTATTTGAAAATAAATAATAATTAAGTAATAAGTAAATTATGATATATTATTTAAATGCTTATTGTTCCAATTTTATTTAAATACCGGTTGAATCAACGTGTGTAATGTTTTATAAAAATAATACATAAGATAACTTGTCCAAGCATAATACTCTTTTTAATTACGCATGCATGTATTACAAGTACAATGACTGTGAATTTAATTAAAATTTAATGAAACGTGTGCATGTCTGGCGTGATTTTCTTGAAAACAAAGGCTGGTACAGCAATATTCTACTAATAAATGATAAATTAGATTCCTTTCTTTTGGAATATTATCTTTAACTAGATTATATCGCACGAAATAAATTTTCATAAATAAGAAATGAATTTTTTACGGATTAAACGGTAAAAAATCATAAAGATATCATATTTTGAATGAATTTTTTAAAAGAAAAATTATTTCTCCTTCTATTTTAAAAATAATTTGCATTTTCTTTGCCTCTTACGACAATCTAGTCTAAGTGGGTACTAGACTGCAGATGTTTATGGAAATTCATATTTTCATAAACACGGATGAAAAACATCGATAAACATTTATCTTAACTTCTTAAATATCATAAGTATTTTTTTAAAAAGGTAGAAATTTCCTTATCTTTTTATTAAAAAAAAATTATCCAAATTCAATTCTTTATCTTATCGTATCATTAATTTTCTGTCGAATTATAAAAATTGTATTTAACAAAGAAATAAGACTATTTGCATGAAATATCGACGAAAAATCATAAATATGCAAAATAAAATTTGCAGTATTAATATGAAACTTTATAATATCGATTACAATCATGTCTACATCTATCTATATCATCTATGAGAAGAAACTTGATAAAGAAAGTCATGCACGAACGGATCTATAAATATTAATATACCTGGATCATATTCGCTCGAATTGAAACTCGTTACGAAGTTGAATTCGTTGGATAATCATCGGTAATAACGCACCGCGATACAGAAGCAACGAACGTAAAAAGTTGGTGCAGGTAACGTGAGATACGAAATTACACGATGGCATGACGAAGATTAACTCTTTTTAGCTTTCAGAAACCATATGTGAATATCGCGGGATAACGCATCGATAAACAGTTATCTTCTAGCTTAGAATGCGATGATATGAATCGTGATAAACGCGAAAGAAATCTAACAAAATATGAAATTTTTATATATTTATTTTTTTTTTAATAATTTTTAATAATTTTTTTTATAAATATTTCATATTATTTATTATACAGTAGTTCATAAAATTTAAAGAATTAAAAATTTAGTTGTGAATAATTATGAAATAAAAAGAAATCTTTAGTATTTTGGTTAATAATTGGAAAAAATTTAAAGAATTAAAATAAGAAAAAATGATATTAAATAATTATAAAATAGAAGAACAATATCTTCAATATCTTTATAAAAATTTTAGATAAATGAAATATATATTAGAATTTATTTTGATTTTGATATTTTAATGTGAAAACATTAATAATGAATATGACAAAGTGATTGGCAAATAAGTACAAATAATTAAACATAAATATAAATACTTCGAAATAATGAAAACATGTTATAATTGTAATTGTATATTTGTAATTAAATCTAAACAATTCCTTCATTAAATAAACATGAAAGAATTTGAAAAAGATGATATTTTAAAAAATTAAATGAAAATTTAATTCTAACGAATCATAACGATAAGGAAGAATTTCAGAATTTCATTAAATGAATATAATAAATATTATTAATAATGAATTAAAAAATTTTATCAATAAATAATGAAGGAATTAAACGTGATATTAAATTGTTCATAATGATATGCTAGTAATAATTCCATAATTCATTTATTAATTCAAAGATAAAATAAAAAGAAGGATTTCTTTTCCTTATTAAATATTTTTACAAAATTATTGCGCAATTATTACATTTTCGCAATTAAATTTTAACGATTTCTACGATTCCGTTAAATGGCAATTTTTTAATATATATCTTATTCATAGGTCGAAGTGATAAAAGAACCGAAAATGAAATCGAAATAATTCAAAGCTGTCAGAATTAAGCTGTGATTTGTATTCATTAGGCG
The DNA here is from genome assembly GCF_029169275.1 of Apis cerana. Lineage (NCBI taxonomy): Eukaryota > Metazoa > Arthropoda > Insecta > Hymenoptera > Apidae > Apis > Apis cerana. The sequence continues at coordinate 8,664,579 of NC_083862.1, read as the reverse complement.
ACGAATAATTTTGCGTATGAATTATTTAAATTATCGACGGTAAAAGAGAAAACGGAGGGTAGACGAGCAATTTTAACGATCGAGTTACCCGACGTAAATAGCGACGCGATCGATCGTTCTTTTTGTTCTTCGAGTGAATCACGTGGTAAAACCTTTTTTTCAAAGGACGACAATTACGCCTGCAACTGCAATCTGTTCGTAATAAATCTTTTATCATGAGTAATATTTGTTTATTTATTTTGAGATTAAGATTTATCAAGCATATTCGCAAAATAAAAGTAAATTTCTTTTTTTTTTTTTACTTAACAAAATATAATAAAATTTCTATTAATAATAATCATAAAATTCTATTGTGAAAATAAAAATTACAGATATTAATAATAATATAGAGGAGATAATTCAATTGAGATAAAAAGATTTCAAGGAAAGAACTTATAGATTTATGAAAATTTTTTTGTCGAATCATATTTAATATAATTTTAGAAATAAAAATAAAGCTCTGTATATTTGTTAAAAAATTAAAATATTAAATTAGATTAATTAATATTAGAAAGCAGTTATAATACTTTTCTATTGCATCAAATTTCACATGAATATCATGTGAAATACTTTTGATGACCTCTTAGTTTCTAATTCTAATGTCAATTTCTCCTCATTTCAAAATCTAGCAAATTAATCAAATCAAAAATTATAAACGATAAACGTACTTACATACGACATATATCCATAAATTAAGTCGTGTTCAGTAGATACTAATCAAAGGGTGAAAGTATATCATTAAAAAAAAATATTAAAAATCAAATCTAGAAAGCTTAGAAATCGGTATGTCGTCGTGCAATCGTTTAATAATAATGCTCGTCGATGTTTTCCACGGGAATGGATGATTTTCATAAAGAGAGATGATTTTATTTTCGATGAAATAAGTGTTTCACGAATGGAAACAGCGAAATCGGTAGGGAGTTGATTGTTGCGCGAAAGTGCTTCCTTGACGTGCATCAGCGACCTGCCTTAATGCAATGTGCATATGTAATAACGATCTGTGCATGCCGAGTACAATGACTTGGTAAACGGCAAACTGCACGCAAACAACGCAACTGTCTTGTCCACGGATGCACATCCTTTTATACACACGAAATAAGACATGTAATATTTTCAATCAACGAAGAACGTAATTTTAATGAAAATTAATTTTTTCATTATTCTTGATCCATTTTCTTCGCGTTGCATTGATTTCTTTTTAGTTTTTTATTTTTGAAGTTCTTTTATGAATAAAATAATAATTATCATATCATGCGTGATACATAATTATTAAATATGTAGGTAATTTTATATTTTCTCATGTTTCTTGGATTTTTTTCTTATTTTATTAATTTGTTTTTAAAGTTTTTTTTTAAATAATAATTTTTACGTGATATATTAAAAATTAAAAAAAATTATTCGATTTGTAAATTTAAGTAAATTTGATTGTATAGATTTATTTATTTATTTATATTTTTTTTATTTTTGTTAATGTCTATATAATTTCGAGAAATATGAATAATTTTAAAGAGTTGGGAGTTAGAATAATAGATAATTTGATTCGATAAAGAAAAGTCTTAGAATATTTTTTTTCCTCTGATTTGATATCTATTAATATTTATCCTTGTATTCGTACAATCGAAAAATGATTCAGCACGAGATTAGTAATATGTAAATGAATATAGATAAATCTTCAGAAGTTTTAAAATTTATCTTCAATCTTTGGTATTACGAGGAAAATTTCATTATTATTCATTATACATATCAATCTCTTTAATGTTAAATTCTAGAAAAAAGAAGTTTGTGAATCAGGTTATATCTCTTTTCTTTTTTAATTTATTTAGGTATTTAACAATAATATAAATCATATTCGAAATTTTTTATGTAAAATAGAATTATATACATAGAATTATATACATAATATTTTATACATAGTTTTTTTTTTCAAAAAGCGATATCTTATTTATGGATTAAGTAATTATTACATTAAATATGCTTGAATAATTATGTACGAAACAGAGCATAGAATACTTAGCAAGTATAATCAGAAAATGATTTCTTTCAATTATACAGACAGTCAACAATTTCTATTTATATACATTTATGCATATTAATATATACATATTAAATAATATGGCATAAAATATATTTTTAATTAATTGTCATTTTGAGGTAAAACTAAAATTTTTATTTATAAATAATGATTATATTAAACTTATCATCACAAAATAATCTTCATTATAGGTTATATCCTGAAAGCTCATATGGACAAAATTACTAATTCAAAAATATTTAAAAATATTTAAATTTTAAATAGAGAAAAGACATAAATCTAAAGATATACCAAATTAATATAAAATATTAATAATATAATATTTTTGCAAAAATTATTTTATTTACTGTTTATTATAAAGCTGATCACGATCAAATATTATGAATTTCTCTCCATACAAAATGTCTATTACCTACAATAATATTAATAGATGCACGAATTGATTAATTCATGACAAACAAAAGATATTGCAGAGTTCAAAGTTAGTTCTACTTAACTCTACTTGGCTGGGTTGAAGAGCTTTGTTTCTGCAATTCATTCTAGAATGACTACTTCTGTAAGTACTTACGTAGGACGTATTGTGCACAATACATATACAAACGAAATCGACACAGAATATATGCAACTCTTATTTAATTTACATTATGCAAGACTAATGCCATTTCCACGCCTATTTAAGTCAACATGTTCAGCTTAATCAAAGCGTGTCCTAAATTACTACGCTCAAGTTAAAAGGAAAAGCTATTACCTGTAATACCATATTGGTAGATAGAATATTAAGAAATAGGAGAATTAAATAATTAAACGTGAAATTATTAAATTATAGAAGACATTAAGTATATGAGATATTGAAAGAAATTTTCATCTTTCCTAATATTTTTTTTTACTAGCGTTTCAATATCTTCATATTTTATTTCTGTGAAATTTTTTAAAATTAAAAAAAATTTAGTATTATTTACTTACTGTAGGATTAATTTATTTATTATAATATCTGTATTTTCATTATTCTGTAGGTTTAAAATTGTTTTATTTTAATTCTTTATTAATTAATTAATTACAAAATAAAATATATATAAAATATTAATTAACATTGTCAATGAAACAAAAAATTAATAATCTTTAATCATTTTTCGTAGTTTGTATTTAAAAGAGGTAAAGAAAAACATTAATTAAATATTCGAACTCTCTTTCAAACATGAATTCTATAAAGTGTAGATAAAGAAAGCAAATAGTTAAACAAAGATAGAGATAGAATAAAAATATTGAAATCAGCGCCATCTCTAGAGTGCCGCAAGTGAAATACCCAAAAAAAAAGATAGCAAATAACGAAAAAAGGATAGAGATAGAGTAAAAATTGATTGTTAGCGCCATCTCTCGAATCAAGTATATTTTTTTTAATATAAAATAACTTTTATTATCTTCAGAGTGTCGATAATATCTCATTATATTTTTTTTGAAGAAGTATCTTTAACGTTCAACAGATGGCGCCAGCAGTTCCTTTTTACCCGTTTCTATCCTTTTCTATTATTTACTGTCCTTTCTTATGTGTTTCATTTGTGGCACTAGAGATGGCGCTAATATCAATATTAGCACTTATTTCTATCCTTTTTTCATACTTTTCTCTTTCTATCTTGGACTTTGCGGGTAACTACAGTTAAAATTCGAGATATTAATTTCATTCATTCAAAATTATTTATTATTTGATTATTCTTTTTTAAAACTATAATATGTCTATCTTTAAAGATAAAAAATATAGATATTATATTCTTTAAGTTTTAATAATTTAATTTTTATAATATATAAATATAATAAATATATATATAGTAATAATATATAAATTTATATTATTTTCATTAAAAATATAATTGTACATATATTGTTAATTAAATTATGAAAAATATAATTGAATATAGTTTTAATAGATATTAGAGTAGAAAGAAAACTTTTCTCCTTTAAAACTTTTAACATAGTCCAAAGTATTAAATTCCAAGGTTTTCGCATTCGATTCCTTTCAAAGTTTCACCGCCTAAAACTATTTCGTGTGAACACATTTAACATTCTCTTCTAATCAAACCCAGAACCTGTTTTCCAGTCGATAGTCGGTACAATGTTTAAAGTTCTAATTCAGGTAATAGTCGAGTCTTTCATTCATAGTTCTCAAGTTATGTGGGTCAAAAATAATGAATTATAATTACTTACTATGCGAAAATTATTAATTATATATTAAATATTTTTTACAATTATAATTTTTTTACATACATAATTTCCAATTAAATATTTTTTAATAAATATCAATTCTCGAGTAATATCAATTTTCTAATATTATAATATTATTACTCAATTATAAAAATGATTGAAGTTATATTAGCTAAAAATATATCTTTAAAATTCTCACAAACTATCCACTTGTTCCACTTGTTCCACTCGTTCGATCTTCAAAATAATCATATAGTTTCTTAATAGTAATTTCGAGTTTGTTTGAGCAATAACTTCCTTTCCACTCGATTAGCTTCATACGAACAGCAAATATTAAGATCATAAATCCACAAAGATTTAGGAAAGTAGGTAGGTCTAATTTTAATTCCTCGATCTATCGAATATTTAAATCGATCGTGATCGAAGTTCCAGTAACTAGATACGTTGTTCAGAAGTCGATCGAAAAATTTCCATTATGGTGAAATATTGTGTCCTTGTTCCGAGTAACCTGCGTTCAAAGATTCGACGGAAAAATTAACGATTCTAAGCACTTTCTTCCTTAAGAGCGGCGCATCGCGTTTACACACGTGTTCGACATAGGCACGCTCGTTAATTACTTGGCGCCAATGATACCTATTTAAATTTCCCATTTCCTACTTTTCTTATCGATCGTCTAGCCGTGTTCTTTATGGCAGCTCCGTGTCTGTCTCATTCGAGGAATAACATTTCCTTAATCGTTTCTAGAATAATTAAACAGTTCGGTTTAGTCTTCACCCTCTGATTTTACTTTGTATTTTACTTTGGTCGCGTAAGGATAAGAAATGTACGAGATACGGGTGGAATTTGAAATGAACTAAAATTGAAATAGAAGCAGAGAAATTTTTCTTTCCTTTACCTACCCCCTTGAACTGTTTTTCAATTTTCTTGATAATTAAATTTTAAGAGGAAGTTATACGGTTATGAAGGAAGTGTTGGAAAATAAATTGAAATTAAAATAGGTAAAAGAACATTTTTTTATTATGCAACTTAGTTAATGGAATTTTGAGTTAGCATAATTATTTCGCATTCAAACACCACTTATTACACAAAATATGCATTAATTATGCATGAAATTTGAAGCGAATCGGTATCTTAAATGTTGCGTGTTCTCTATGTCAAAATAACCGCATTAGATAGCGATTTCCTTTACTGGCAAATACGACAATTACACGCAAGCGTTAATTCATCAAAATAATATAAAATATCTATCCATCATTATCACTTTCTCCTATTTTTCCAATGAACTTTCTTTGACAAGTCTGTGCATCATCGATTCGGCATACGTGTCAATGATTGCACGTAACTTTAATGTCCGTAAAAAATTATTTTAAATCTATGATCACGATCCACGAATTGAGAATTGTTACGACAGAAAATCACGCGATTCGAATTTTTTACAGTGGGATAGCATATTCTCCTTTGAAACAAAACGAAATAAAAGAAAATTGAAAGGATATATACGATAAAAAATTCTCGGTAAACACATAATTGCAAACATATCGTTCATTAATGATTGTCGCTTCTGGCAAAATTGAAGTAAATAAGTTCTTTTTAACTTAATTTTTATTTCTTTCATTAGATATTGATTCTGATTGTCCAAAGAATTGCTTGTTCGAATGAATTTAGACAATTCCATTAATTTAGATAATTAACGTTCTAATATTTTAAGATCATCAAAATCCTGTGCGATTTTCTTTCTGTGATATTCTTAATGAATCAAAATGAATAAAATGAATAAAATATATACAATTTTCCCGATATTATCGCGATATATTTGAAATTTTATCGGTCTGAACGCAAACTCATTCGAATTTCTTATATCAATCCTAGGTTGGGTTGCGTGCGCAATCGAATATGCGCAATGGAGTGTGCGCAGGTTCTAGAGCCGCGTAAGCAGGTGGCGCCCGCATTCGAACGAAATTAAAAAATCCTGGAGAGAGGAATAAACTTGGTAAGGAAGTCCGAGGTCACTCGGAGAAATTTAATTGGCTGTTCGTTTTATTTTAACCTTAACGTTGCATTAAATCGCGATGTGCGGGGTCTAACAACGGCCAAGAAAACGATGGCATCGTCGTTGTGGTCGTTGATGATAAGATCGCGCGATTAAAGGCTTCCGCGACCATAAAAACGCCTGTGGAGAAGCGTGCAATAGTATTCTAGTAGACGAGGACACGTGCCGCGAGAATTGCGAATTAATTAAGTAAGAAACGGTTGGGATTTTAATCCCTTTAATTTCTTACCAGCGATGAAACTCGTCTCGTGCTTTGCTCTACGGTTTACGATGTGGTTAACACCGAATTTCTCTTTTCTCTCTCTTTCTCTCTCTCTCTCTCTCTCTCTCTCTCTCTCTCTCTCTCTCTCTCTCTCTCTCTCTCTCTCTCTCTCTCTCTCTCTCTCTCTCTCTCTCTCTCTCTCTCTCTCTCTCTCTCTCTCTCTCTCTCTCTCTCTCTCTTTCTCTCTCTCTCTCTCTTTTGATAACGTGTTATTAGTACATCGTTCGAAGGGAATAATGGTTAATAAAAAGATATTGTTCACTTCCTTTGAATGTTCAATTGAGAAGGAAATTTTCTTTTTTTCTTCTTTTTTTTTTACTTTCTTTTAATTAGAGGAAGTTGTTTGAAAGGAATAGCGATATCGTAACACTTTTGAAGATTTCTATTTTTTTTTCAAAAATTTCTTTTCCTGTTATATTCTAATTATTCGGTTGGTTTCAATTGGAATCGAAGAAATATTTATTGGAACAATTATTATTATAATGTAGAGAAAAAAGAATAAGACATTAGACTGTGTAAATTTTGTGTAGTTTCGAAGTGTAAATAAAAAAAAGAAATAAATGAAGAAGAACTTGAAGGGGAAAGGAATTCGCTTCGGCTTGTAAAAAAACACGGTTTGCCCGAAATATGGACCTTGGCCAGTTTCGGCGTGAAGCTTTCATCGAGGCCCCGCGTTTTACGTTTCAATCATGCTAACGATACATTTTCTGAAACATTATGCGGAGTACATTGCAACGAAATTGCAGTGCGGCAACTCGTATTGGGGCAAGTTCGTGTGTTGCACCTGCGAAACGAGGCAGAACTAATGCAGCCATCTTGTTCGATCGATGGTGAGCACGAAGGAAAAAGCTTACGGTGTAAAAGAATCGTGTTTTGTTATGTTCGCATATAGTAAGAACATGGATAGAAAATATAGAATTAAGATTTATTTAAAAAATAATTAGATAATTGTTTAAATTCTTCGCCTCATTCGAAATTTTTATATCGTTTTTTAATGATATAGAATATATTTCATGATTCATACAATAGAAAATGTTACATATTAAATGAAATTCTGATAAAGATAATTAATTCAGTTTCATATCGAACTTATTGAGTGATGATTAATAATTTTATTTTTAATTATTATTGATTTTAACAATAATTATTAAAAAATAAGTTGAGTTTAATTAACATAACTATCTAATTATTATTTAACAATGGCTTGTAAACTTGATAAGTAAAAGAACAATTTTCAAACTTGAAAATGATTGACAACCCGCATAGGTCTGTTTCATTAATCTAGTTGACTTTTATCACGATCACTACAAAAATTTTAAAATTGTAAAATATAATGAATCATAAAAATACTAAAAGTTATATGTTCTTAGCAACATAATTATCAAGTTTTATATCATAAAATATATTATACGCTTTATTTTATACGTTCCATTTTAAAACCATGATATATTACGAAGTTTTTGAAAGTAGTTACTTTCTGTTTTTATTGGTGATTAATAAAGAAGGAGAATTTATTTAAACAATCTTCGAACTTTGTTTTCCAAAGGAACAATTTATTATTCTTTAAAAGTCAAATTAAAATACTTAAAAATAATTATTTAATATTGGCAAGAATACACTATTCAATTAATCCAAGAATTCTTCTATTAACACTCCTCGCGTTGTTACATCACTATTCAAATATAAAAACCATATAGATAAATTCATTTTAATTAATTTTTTGATCATATTATTTTGACAATTAAAATTTCAGCATAACATAATTAAAAATAGAAATAAATAATCTCATCAAAATCACAAATTTTTTCGAAAACGTTCTCGATGCAATTTTCATATCCTTTATCATATTATTATAAAGTAAATATCACGTGTCATCGAATTTCAAATTTTACAAAATTCGTTTCTGTAAATTTTCCATCGAAACTCACAATTTTTTTTTTTTTTAATTGCATCTTTACCAAACGTCGAAAGAAAATCGTGAGGTGATCGTAAAGGGATCGTCGTCGAAGATGATCGCGACCACCCCACCAACAACAAGCATTGAGGCTAACCACGATCGCGTAATGGTTCCTGAGGCGGTTGTTTTGCGCGTCGCGGCTCGTATTTTAATGCAACAAAATTACTGGTCTGCTGGCCGGGCAAGGGTGAATTTCATACACCTGGATGATTTTATATACACCTGCGGAAGAGCAATACACGAGCGAGTTAAAGAGCGAGCAAGCGTCGGTCATGTCGCGTGTAAAGTAGCAAGGTTAAAATGTACATTGTAACGTATATATATATATATATATGGGTACGTATTTTTTGAAGAGGAAGGAAAGTGGAAGAAGATAAGAAAGGAAATAAATAGTCGGTGTGCTTATAAATACTTTGTCCATCGAATGGAAGACTCATCGTGCCTCCGGAAATATTTGTTCTGGTACATAAGTTTCAGATACACATCCGTGCAACCGGGGGTCGCATTCGAATAGATACGCATCCGTTTCGACGATGTGTTGGGGAGGATGAATTGGTGGGAGATGGCGATGAGATAGAGGAGATAAAAGATCGAAGAATAAACGAAAAGATTATTCAGGATTTATGAAATATTTTGGCTCCGAGTTTTTCTTACGTTATATTTTTGATGACATTGTAGGGGTCCACTTTTGAAACACGACTTCCTTTTGTAATATTCATGAAAACTGCGTGATTCTTCTCTCTTTTTAATTAAGTGAAAATATATTTTTGATAGAGTATAATGATATTTTATTCTTATATATGAATCAGAGGATTGATGGAAATTGGAAAGAAATAATATATAACGTAATAAAATGTTTTGTCAAGTTTTTTATTCGATATTCAATATAGCTATAAAATAAAAAAAGATTGCAATAATCTTCGAAATTAGTTCATCTTTCGTTTGAGGGTTAGTCACTATACATATTATTTCGAATTATTTTCTTCTTATATATTTTTTGTTTAATTTTTCGTTGATTTTAGTGTATTTGAAGTTACTTAATGCTCGATTCGAAATTTAGTTTAATTAATGATCTTCGTATGTAAATGAGACGTGAATACATGACAAGAAGTGAATACATGCAAATTGTAAAATTTGAATAATAGAAAAATGAATATTGACCAAGTTAAATCAATTAATGATATTTCACGAAGATTATACTATCGGTAATTTACATGTAGATATTATTTAAAAAAAAAAAAATAGTCACAGAATTTGTAATTCTTATTTCAAAAATTTGCGAATTGTTATTATTGTATTTATAAAAACTTATATCAACCAACAATGAATTATTATTCCGTATCTCTCTGTTTCTCTCTCAAAATTTGATAATAAATTTCATTAGCGTGTTTAATGTATGTACATATAAACATAGACACAAAGCGAAGTAAAGAGGTTATTATGCCAATCTGAGAGTCGATATAAACACGCAAATTAATCTTGCAACAAGATTGCTCGAAAATTATACCATCCACCATCGAAGAATACACGAAGTTCGAATAATATTTTTGCGTGAGCGAAATTGTACCACATTTTCAACGCCCTGTGCAATTAAGGAGGCCATAATTAAAATGATATCTTTGTCTGGAAGGGAGAGATAATTTCAGAAGTGGTAACGCTTTGAAATCAGAAAAAAATCGCGATCATAACAATGTAGATACGATTTACATGAGGTTCGTTAAAAAATTCTGCATCTTCCTCTGCTTCCTCTTTTCCATATTTCGTATCAAACAATAAAGTTTACACTTTGAGCGTACAGTTCGATAAATCTTTCTTGCTAGATAATTGTATTCTTTGGATTATAATTAAGGAGAATGTGAGTTTTATACATCCATTTTGTGGATGTAAACTTATTAATTTTTTGAATACGACACAAGTTCGATTAATTGTCGCATCATTATAATTCGATTGATTTGGATTCCATTTTAAAGAGGCAAAAGAAAATCGAAAGATACGAAGCATTTTTAAATATAAAATAAATAAAATAAGAAATATACATTAATATTGGTGTACACTATTTATTATATATATGAAGTTTTTATCAGGTTCTATATTTTATTTCTACAGTATCAACTTAGTTGGCACGCCTTTATTTTCCAAAAAGTTTCTAATAATCTTTTATCAATATTTATATTCTATATTTCATTTCTACAATATCAATCGTTTTATATCGCACAAAAGTATATCAATAAATATACAAAATTTATTACACATTTAAACCAAAATAATTAATATGCGAGACAATTAAATAACTCTAAATTGACTTTCGATGTTGTCTCTTCATTAAATAGATTAATTGAAATTCTACAGCTCGCATTAATGAGGCGAAAAATTAAACATAGATTAATATGATCACAGGACCCAATGTAATTCAATTTATGCGGTATGAATTCATATGTCCGTATGAATTTGTCAGAGCAATTGTTTATCGTATATAAACAAATTAACATATGCATCAAAACACGTAATCCTAAACATCCTGGAATGATTATATTAACGTTGCAGCCATATCTTTGTTTCTTACGAGTGTCATAATTATATCATATTTCATCGTAACTCTGTAATTCGTAAAAGAACATCTCTTTTATCCGCTATAAATGACTATTGTCCAAAAAAAATACTTTGGACGTTTCGAAATTTGAAATTATATCGAAAGCCAAAAATGTTTAAACATGATCCAATGATTGATCCACGTCTTCTCGTATTAATTCTTGGATATTCTTTTGCAGAGGAAAGGGTAGCGACATTGATCTACCATGCAACCGGTAAAGCTGGATTTATCGAACTGTACACGAAATCAGATAATATCGCGTACTCATGCCTGCCATGCCTCGAACTTCGCAAGTAGTAGATGGTGCTCGCTTTTTTTGTCGAATCATCTCCGGACTTCGAAACTTGTTTCGCTCGTACTGCGCCTGCAATGTTACAGATCGAAGACGCCGGTGAGTCGGCGAATTTGGACAAAAGAGGGTAGAACCAATCTAAGAAATCTGAAATGAACCAAAGTGAGAGAGAGAAAGAGAGAGAGAAAGAGGTGGTACCGATAAACCGGTCGGGTTCGCTGAAGTGAAATGTTTCGTTTAATTTCACGCACACTTCGTTCGCGAGTCGAAGTTCGTATAATCGATCTTCGTGTTTCTTGCGAAAATGCGGAACGTCATTATTGAGTTGCGCCTAACATTTCGTATATTTGAGATTCTCTGAGTAATAAATCAATTTGATTGCATTTTTTACGTAGAACAGTAAATTTGAAGTTTACAAAAAAATTTTCGTGTAATTACAATATGTTACATTTTTTTTTTTATGCTTGTAATTGATACAATACGAAATATAAGAATTTCTGTCTTGAAGATTAAATTTGTGATACAATAAGTATTATAGATGAAACGCTTGGAAAATTAGGATATTATATTTTTCCTCGAGTAAGATATTGAATAAGAGAAATCTGAATTTATATTTTGGAAATCGTCTAATCTAAAAATAATACAAATAGAGAATGTTAATAATCGGAGAATAAAATTACAAATCAAAATAATGAAAGAAACAAAGGCAAATATTCTCATATTTAAAATTGAATGTGTGTGAATCAACTATTTTTAATGAAAGAATAATAAAAATCTAGGAAGAATACAACGAAGTACAAATCCACTGCTACTCCATTTGATTCTATTTTCCTATAGATTTCCAAATTAATTTATCAAAAATTCTCTCTCTTCGAATTATATTTATCAAAGTGATTCGAATCTCCAAAACTTCGAATCGTTTTATTGTTACCAAGACGCAAAGTAAAAATACAATAAAAACCAAAGATTAACTCCCATAACTGGTCGATAATCGAAAAGGGCAAAAAGAAGAATCGGGGTCAGAAGAAAAAAATAAAAAGGATTGCAGTCAAACCTAATAAAAATTTACGAGATCACGAACACGCGTCGCGATCACGGCCCATCCAAGGAAGATAATCGTCTTCTGATGTCAGTAACGACCATCATAAATACGATTCATCTGTCTCGACGTGCAGGAAAAAAAATCATTTAACGATTACACCTGCGATCCAGGTTTGCACCTGGAATTTCGTTGGCCCACTTCGGTGGGGGGAATCCGGACCACCTCTATTCCGCTCCGCTTTTCCACGAGGACACGCAGGAAGTAAAAGTAAGCGAGTATGTATGGGTCGAGAACGATCCAGGTGAAACTTGTTCGCGCAGGTGAGAGAGATGGGAGTCAAAAGGGCAGAAGAGGACCCAGTTCTGTTGCAAAAGACCGAGGGATCGAGCTTCCTACGGAGTTTCGGCTAATCCAGCTGGCAGAGAAATAAAAGGAGATCACCGGATCCTTCCTCTTCCCTTTCTTCTTTGTTGCCCAACTCGCCATCCTTGTCCTTTTAATGCAGTTCTCCGCTCCATTTGCACGCATTCGCGTGGCCTTCATTGCCAGAAATTTTGCCGACAAGCAAATGATTGATCGGCCGAGTGTGTAATTACTTCCGACTTTGGAGAGTCTGATTTTTGGGGAAAATTTGAGGAAGGACAGATTTAAGGAGGAGTTGAGAAATGCGTGTTACGCGAGATATGATCATTGACGTGACGTTGGATAATTTGGTAATGTATTGTGGTGGTGACAGGAAAAAAATTATTTTGAGAAAGAAAAATATTTATCTTTTTGATAAATAGATTGGCTCGTCACGATCGTTGATCTGTAAAGAGATAAAAGAAACTTAAAATGGAAACGATCTTTGTCGAATTTTATCACGGGATCTACAATTTCCTGATTTGATTAAATTACTAATTCTTTCGTATCTTAATATATTGCATACAAATTGAATCAATTAAAAGAAACGTAACTATAAACGCAATAAAACATTCTTATGGTGAAAATTTTCTATATAATGCATACAATTATCAAGTTATTTGTAGCAAAAGCTACGTGTAATGTAATTGACGTATCTTCATCAAACTTGTTTCAAAATAATCCTCTTTGAAACATATTTTGAATAACTCTATTATTTTTCAAGATTCAAAGTATTCTCCTTTTACTTTAGTACATAAAATATCAGCTGTGTGTTAAGTGCAAATTTGTGTAAAAAACGCGTTAAATTTGAGAAATTAAAAAATTTTCACAAAAGTTTTTAACAAAAATGAAAGAAATAACACGGCGAATACAATTTCTTGCTTAGCCACTTCCGATTCCACCACTTCCCGTATTGTGACAAAAAGATGACCCTCTCTCGGTTATTTACGCAGCATTCGTGGTCACTTGTTCGCCAACTGTTCTGGACCAGTTTAGTGTACGCGTATGAGATATTTATCGTCACGCGGTGCGTACGAGAAAGTTGGTTGCAAAACAGAGCACAAGAAAAAAGAGAAATGACGTCGAACGAAAGGAAACAAAGCGTGAATATAACAACCCATGTGGTAAAATATGACATTTGCAAATTGAGATTAATGGAAGAGAAATTTAAAATGATAATAGAAGATGCGAGATATCAAATATGCGTTACACAGCTTTTACGCATAACGAATGAAAAATTTTGTCTCGAAAATGTTGTAATCATGATTTCTAACATTATTTTTTATAATTTTCACGAGACTTAATTACCAAAAATTTAAAAATATTTTAAAATAAAGGATTATTCTCCGCTTCGCTGTAATAAAAAGAATAATAAAATTTCGAAAATGAAAAAAAAATTGTAACTTGACATCTTCTGAAGACAAATTCCTTCGCAATTTTTCAATCGTAAATGAATAAGGACACGTAACGAGCAACATATTTGAATGTGACCGCAACATAAAAGAGGAATAAAAAAAGAATCGTGCAGTCTGGAATAAATGGGATCTGTTACACCGATTAGCGGATATTGGTCAGCGTATACCTAAAAGAGATGTGCCTGTGCCCAGGTGTTTTTGCTCGATTTGCATAAAAAGAAGTATTGGTAACGGCGTATCGCCCGTTTAAATGAGATTATTGGGAGGCGTTTCGATAATTGCATCAGCGATATTTTTAATACAACGCATCATCGTTATGAATGATACTTTTTTCAATTAATTCAAAAGAATCGAAACATTTCTGATGCAATAACGACTTAATGAACTCGTTTCGAAGATACATTTTATTTTACATTGTAACTTTAATTAAAAACACGAAGAATAATGATGTATACAAATATTTTAAACGTGTGCAACGAAATTAAAATATGCAAACGCTTAAAAGAAGACTCCAATTTCATTCTGAACAAAAGTATTTTCATTACATTAATATTATCGATTTTAATAATTGATAATAAAGTTCTGAATTCGGAGCGTGAATCGACAGTAAATATCTCAAGTAATTAAATCCAATTTGATTCAGCGATCTAATTCAAGAATGAGTACAATATCCTATTATATTTTTAGTTTCATCCTAAATAAAAGAGTATCTCAATATTGATTTACAGATTCAAATACTTGGAACCTGTTTTTGAAAAAATTCGAAGAAAATATTTAATATAAAAAAACGTGAACTTACGTGTATTCTCATCATTATTCTCAACTTCAAAATATCAAATATATATCTCATTTTTTGAGTATCTATAAAGTATCAAACATTCGTATCAACAACGAATCAACTTTATTGTATAAAACTTTTTAAGATCGCACAATTTTCGAACAACTTCTTATTATCTCATTATTCTCTTATACGACGTCGATATAACGATAAAAAAGAATTCACGAAACCATTCCAATGTCAGGAAAAAAGAACGAATAAAAATTGTATCACGATCGACGACAGTTTCCCCTGTTTAACAAACTACCCTCGTAGGTGTAGCACGCGCGTACTCCTCGATACGATTCGTCATAAAGATCCCCATTCCCGCTACCCCGGATCGATGAATATTTATCTCTTGTATGGAAGCGACAGATACTTACATTCCCTCTTCCTTTTTCTCCTCCTCGTTCCTCGATATTCATTGGACGCTCGCGCCACAAGGTAGAACCTCTACGAATCCATCAGGTCGAGAAGGAACGGGTTAAAGGCTCGGCTCCTTTAAATAAAAGAAGATCGCGAAATTCGCAGCTGTCGCTCTCTCAGCACCTGCCTCTTCTGTGATCAATCCTTCTCTTTCTCTCTTCCTCTTTCTTTTCCTCTCTCGTTGCACTCGTATGCGTGCAAGTTTTTATGTGTACACACGTGTGTATATATTATATATTATAGCCTGATATAAGATTTTACGTGTTGTTTACCTGCACACTGGTCGCTTACACTCGTACAATTTATGGCCGCATCGTAAGAAGTTTAACATACGTAAGGAAGAAGGAAACTGGATATGCACGATGATGGACGAGGGGATGAAGGAATACGTGAATCTGATCCAAAGTATTATAGTATTTTTTTTTCGCGTATCGTGATACGAGCTGATTTTGATACGACGCTGCTGCCTCTTATTTGGCTCTGATGCGGATCGATGTCACGCCGCGAATCATTGAGAACGTGAATTTTGGATAGGCGAAATTAGCTGAATTTAAATATTGAGAATGTACGTATAAATATTTAAATGCCTATAGGAATTTTAATTCGAGCGGTAAGGGTTATTAGCATTTAAATATTTGGGGATGCTGCAAACGAATAAATAAAAATTAATTATTTTTTATTTAAAAAAAAAATATCAAGTATCAACCGATACAAATAAGAATTGAAGTATTGACGGTTAATATTTTACTAAAATTTAAATTAAATCAAATTTCAAACAGAGAAATTTCATCTTATCATCTTTCATCTTATTGGAGAGGAAGTGATTGGGAGAGAGGGGGGATTGAATTCTAAAATTGATTTTCTGATTAAGCATAGATACATAATACTAACTAACATTGAATAAAAATTGTTCGATTCGATTGGATTAAAATTCAATGAACATCTTCGAGGTAACAGTCGCGCATTAAGAGGAACAAGTTTGACGGAAAGTAAAGATCGGAAGTTTCGACTGACCGCTTACGACAATAGGGTGGAATCACTTCCATGGCATCAGGGATTCTATTTATATTCTTGTACCGACCTCTTCTCCCTTCTTTCATTATACAAATACGTGACGTACATAAACTACCAGTCTATCATTACCAAAATCGATTATAAGAGGTGTATGCGTAAGTACGAAGCTATCCCCCAATCTCGCGAACGAATATATTTTCTATTTATCCTCAATTATCGTATCGAGTGATAAATAAATGTTTCGATATAATATTTAGATCTCGTTATTTTCAACCAATTTTTTCTTGGCGAAAATTCAATCGAACGGGGTGTACTTTATTCGTGGAACACCCGTTACATAGTCTTCAGCAACCCTCCAAATGCCATTTACACGAGTCTCGAGACTTTACAACTGTCGTTTGCCTTTGTACCCGATATTGGATCGATTTGCATTTACATTTAAATTCATCAAGCCATCGAAAGTTAAGCGAACGAATGAAAGATGAATAGCCTGTTGGAGAACGCGAAATGTTGCGCTAGTAGGACAAAGCCATCGCTTAAAAATCGCCAATGCTTAAACTTCGACTGCGTTTACTGTGCACGGCCATTGAGTTATGGTGAATTGTTGCAAGATGCTTCGATCCGATCCATACATCAAGAAATTGAAAAAAAGTTTATCGTTTTCCTGTCGCAAAGTTTTCAAATAACTCTGAACTAAAGTAATGACAATTGTATTAAATTTTCATTTTATTTTTTATTAAGGATACTGTCTTCTTAGACAATTTAAATTCATGATTTTTTTATTACAAATTGAATTAAATATGCTAATTATTAGATAAAGTGCAGTATCCTCTTTACAGAATACGAAACACAATTTTATCTTCGATATTCCACTTTTAAAATAAAATAAATTGAGATAGGAAATTCTATTCGGTTTCCAAATGTAATTGTATCAAAAAATTTAACACAATTAGTATACTTGAAATGTCATATTTAACGCTAAAATCGAATTAATCAAAATGTACCGCTTTAATTCGAGTATAAAAACATTTCTGAAATTGCCAATTTATAATCGGTGCAAATTATTTTTCAACAATCTTTCAATAATCTATTCAACAATCAAACTATTCAAAATTTCATACTTTTCAAATTGATCTAAAGATATTACAAAGCGTAATATTCCTTGGAATAACGATTTCTTATTACAACATCAATATGACGAACCAATAAAAAAAGAACATACATGTACACACCTTGAGAAATTCCTCGACGATAAGAAAAAGCGGCGTATCATCGGCGGATCCATAAAAATAACGGAATATCATGAATATTCCTCACGATATTCCCGATATTACCCATATGCAATATCTCTGTAGACACACACACACACATACATCGCGCCAAGTCGAAGCCGAAGAAAAAGCGGCGCGTAAGTACAGGCGCACGCGCGCCATTTCGATGGAAGGGGATGTGTCGTTCACCTTTTTTTTTCCTTTATTTTTTATTTTTTTTTATTTTTTTTATTTTTCTTTACCATCCTCTCTTGGTCACGTGAATCGGCCTTAAGAGGCGAAGTAAGGTGGCGGAGCCATCTGCCCTCGGATTGCTCGGGCAGGGGGGTCGGGAGAGGGACGAATAAAAATCAGGCCCGAAAGCATTACCCAGCTGGCACGCGTCTACCTCGCAGCCATTATCTTTAAACAGGATCACATCGCGAGGACTCCACCGAGGAGGATTTCTTCTTCTTCTTCTTCTTCTTTCTCCACCTTCTCCCGCCCGCAGTGAGTGTGTCCTTTCTCCATCGATCTATCTCTCTCCATCCTCTCTCTTTCACTCCTTCGTTTACTTTCATATCTCCTCGCCTCTCTTTCACCCATCGAGGAGCCCGTGCTCGTTTTATTGTCCAGAAGCACCTGCCGCCACCACCACCATCCCGGTGTTTTCATCCTGGAAGCCCTTCGACAAGATAAATATTCCTCGTTCCATCGAGATGCCGGCCTGCTTAGAGAGGAGATCGCTTTTCGGTGGTTTCAATTTCGAAAATTACCGGGATTATGATCGGCAAGGACAATTTCTGAAGGGACTAGTAGAGGGATCTCCTAGAGGTGACTGGCGGAAGTTTGCAGGGTCGATGAACGATCGAATATGCTTGCAGGGGTTGAGAGCCGCGCGAGAAAGGTTGGAGAAGAAGGAGGGCTCTTCTTTCTTAAGATATCTTTGAATCTGGTCAGTTCTCTTTGCTGCGAATGATGATTGGATCATATGGTGATTATATATTGGAATTTTATTTTTTTCGGATAATTGATGTACGAGGATGACGTAAAAGATTTTTTTTTTTTTGTAATATAGGTCAAGTATAGCAGATACGAAAGTTGTTCTTTTCTTTCCTTCTTTTTGTAAGATCGTTTGTATTTTGTCGTGTTACAAAATTTTAAGATAATGTTAAGAAATTTTGAATACTGGAATTCTTCACTTTTCAAGGCTTCGATTTCTTTAATTAACAGTCAAATCTTCGAATAGTTTCATAAGTTATTTATATATTAAATTGTCCAACTTTCGAGAGTTTCGAATCATAAATTTTCGTGACTTTCACAATTTTATTTATCTAAATTATTACCTAGATTTCGATAATAATCTTTTGCAATCATAAAAAATAGCAAAAATTTTCAAATTTAGCCAGGGAAGAGCGTCTCATCCCTACTTAAAACGATTACCATGATACCGAAGACATTTAAAAACGTGATATCGATTCCCGTTGCACGTAAACATATTACAGAATTCCATTTTCTCCTTTTTCCCCCGCTGTTCACGACGAAATTGTTCGATTTTTCTTTTCTTTCTTTTTTTTTTTTTTTCGTATTCATTACCCGTGATCACGGACAGCTGAATAACGGGGAAAGAAGAAAAAGAAACGGGAAGAAGAAACAGATGTTAAGTGTAAGCGCTTGCGCTAATTTCGACGGCAAATAGGACGATTGAGGGTTTCGTCACCACTCGCTGCTTGATTACTGTGTGGTTGAAAATGGCCCGTCTAATTGAAGTTGAATGGACGAAGCGGTAGAGTCGAAGGTAGAACGTCCGTGGAAAATGTTTAACGAGTGGATTTTTATGCGACGTTCTAAGTAGCTTGTGTTAATCCGTGGAACAGTGTTTCGTTAGTCTCTTTCCTATGAAGGAATAATTATACTTCACTTAAGTCTTAGCGAAGATCTGGTCGATAGGAAGTCGGTTGGTACATTTTTGGTCGATTCTTTTTTTTTTTTTTTTTTTTAATTATCTTCTATGGAGTCTAATATATAGAGAGATTATAATAATAGAGAAAAAGGAGATTTTTTTTTATTGATTATTATTGGAGTCGAGTCAATTGTGAACTTAAGATATTATTGCAAGATAAAATTAAAATAGTTATTACGAAGATTTTTTTCGAAACATTGAAAATCATCAATTCTTACACTCACATCATTTATCATTTCAACTTATCAAGTATTTAATCTACTTTGTATAATGTTACAAATGACCAGTCTGCTACTTTTTTCTGAGTCATTGAAATGTTCTCCTGATAATTATTATCTAACGGTTATGTTTCATAGCATTATTCATCTCAACATTCCATTTTGTTCTCTAAAATCTATTTTAAGTGTTAAGTCTCATATGCGAATCCTTTAAATTAAACTTTCGAGGAATGTTTAGTTCTTTATGAATCACTTCTATTTGTAAGTAAAAACCGCATATAGAAGATATAATAAAGAAATTTTTTATTGATTAATAAATCATCGTTATATAAGACTTATAATAAGAATTTAAAAACTATTAAAATATTAAAAGTTCAAATTTCAATCTTCAAAAAATTCTTTAGAAAAGATATTTAATCGGATGCCTTCTAAATGATTTATTGAAAGATCGTTTCGATAACAACTAAAATAAGAATCAAAATGTTGGAAAGAATGAAATTTTGTTGCTCGTATCCAAATAAATCCAAAAGTTTGTTCCACCGCAAAAAACGTAACTTATCATCCTTCTCCCCTGTAATCTTCAAATGCATCGAATCAACGCGTACAAACTTCCCTAACCACCGTTTCAACTTCGCACATCGTGGAAAGATACTCTATCGACGCTTCCTGATTCCTCTCGATTAATAACCAAACGTGAACCGTCTGGAATCAGCAAAAACTGAGTCATGGAACGAGAGATATATATTTACGTTTCAACCTTATAACTCGACCGGTTTGTGCTAGCCGTAGCAAATAAATCGAGCGAGAACACGCGGGTCTGGCCGACGCGTGAAATAAATTATTCGAGGCACAAAACGCGATACATTGGCGAGAAAAGAAACAGAAATGATGGATTATAATATTTGTCAATCAATATCGATTCTTAGTGATAAAGAATCGTGGTATCGCAACCGCATATTTCCAAGAAAACGCACAAAAATTAAGATTGATGATGCAACTTGAAAATTATATCGAAAATTCGATGCCAATTCGACTTGGTATTTTGTCACGGATGCATGTACTGATATATTCCAGACTTTTATTCTTTTTAGCAGAGCTGGAAAAAAAAAAGATTCTTTTTTTCTATTTTGTTTTGTTTCTTGTTTTTGTTTTTTCCCATGTACAACGAAACTAAATCTGGTTGAAATATCGTTAACCTTAGTCGGTGAGGACAATTTTCACACGGAGGATAAAACGATTACTAACAAAGAAAAATTTGAAGATGGGCGAACGTTTTCGAATTCAACCCTCCATTGTTACACGTCCCGTGGAATGTAATCCTTTTCTTTTTTCCTGGCCTAAATCCTTCCTAATGATCTCGCGGCCGTCCCAAAAGGAGACTGTTTGCCCGTGCCGCTAATGACCGGGTCAGAACATTTTTTCTTTTTTTCTTTTTTTCTTTCCTGCGTGCAAAGACCTCAACCTCGTAGCAAAAATCGGCCGACTTCGCAGAAGAACAGGCTCGTGCGATCTGCAATTAACCGGCAGGCATCTCTCGCGGCAGGTGAGCTTCTGACCAAAACACGGGGGAAAGAAGCGTGATACGGTTGGCTTCGATTCTTTCTACTTTCTCGGTGCCACGATCCGCAGATGACGCGTGGAAATCGCGTGTCGCGACCGACGATTCCCCGACATTTTCGCGTCTGTTACGATTCGCAGTTGCGTAAATGGACGTGCAATTACGTGGCACGAGTCGCGATACATCGAAGGTTTATCCGATGACTCGATTCGTGCTTACTTCCTTTTGTATTCTCGTTTAAAAATACATTTTCTGTGAACTTTTTGATATTGATATTTGTAGTTCTATGATTTTTAAGGAGAGTAAAAAACGTGTCCAAAATTTTTGGATAAAGTAGAAGGTGTGGTAATAAATGATTACTGAATTTTTCAAAAAGGATATGGATCCACATGTCATTGAATATTATATTTTGTTGTGCGATAATATGTATTAAGACAGACAGAGAAGTTGATGGGAATGGAGAGAGGATTTGATGAGGTTGATTAATTATAGGATTCGTGAATGATGTGTAAATTATAGAGACGAAGAAAATAGTTTTTTATATTGTTTTGCTGGCACAAAAAGATAAAAAGAGAGAGACACAGACAGAGATCGTTTATATAAAAAGAATAGTATAATTAAGGACAAACGTTTATGTGGGAAAATATAAAATTGTAATGAAGTTTTAATTTTTGAATCTTACAATTGTTAAATTCTTAAGTAGAAATATTGATCTTATAAGATCAAAAAAAAGAGAAAATTTCATTTTCATATCGTATATTCTCTTCGTTTGATTCATTCATTGATTTTAATGACATCAAAACATTCTATTTATTATTTTCATTGTTTTATAATCACCGGTCTAACCAGTTTCCGCCTCATTAACATTTCCTTTTTTTTTTATTTTGACCCAAGACTTTGAACGCTCGTCGATGGCCAGGTGAAGAAAAAGAATATTTTGGTCACCCGCGAACAATTTAATTTACTTGTACCGTGTGTATCTCCACCATTTGAGCGCATACCTCGGCAATTCCAGGAAACGAGAAAAGGACGAAGGTCGTAAATTTAAGCAACCCGAACAGCTGGAATACGAAATGCACGCACTATTCGTGACTTCTTGGTCCGGTTGTATGTCTCGGTGTCCACAAAGAGTCACGAAAAATTTCGAACATCGTGTTCCAATCGTGACCAAAAAGAATTCTTCCTCCGAATTTGCGGATCGCTGATACGGATTTTTTTTATCAAATTAATTACTTGATCGAGAGAAAATATCGTCGATCGTTTTTGGTTCAAAACTCTACTATAACGTAGAAAGGAAAAACAAAAAAGAAGAAAAGATTGACGAAAGATTTCTTAAGAAATTTAAATTTTTAATAAGTTCTTTAATTTTGAAGAGATTTTATAATAATAATATATATCAATTGAGGTATTAAAAAAATGGTTTGAGAAAATCTAGACAGAAGATATTTTAATTCGAAAATAATGTCTATCTATGAAGAAATTATTTGTCTTATGAGAGACACGTGTTCTCACGTAACACCATGGTTAAAAACATCCACGTGATGGCCTCGTCAATGAATCGCGTTCATTGTCTAATTTCCACGGTTATGTTCATTCATTCAAAACGGTTCTTACTTCTTTAATTATCTCACAGTTGATAGTAACACGTGGAAGGTGCAATTTCCGACACGTATTTCCAACGGAAACGAGGCAAAGAATGATAAGTAGTCTCGAGTTGTCAATATCGATCCTGCTTTCGATCGTCGTTTCACGATTTTCTTCTATATTTCAAATCGAGAAAAAAAACAAACTATATTCTCAATACAGTATCGAATATAAAAGAGAAGAAAAAATTAGACGAAAATAAATTTATTTCGAATTATCAATGAATATGCAATGAAACAAGTATCATTCAAATATCGATTTCAAATTATCAATGAATTTGAATGATAAAAGAAATTTCTCAATTTAAAATTTATAATGATTGCAATTTTCGACGAATGTGCGAATTTATCGAAGTTTTTTTAAGTTTTTTTTTTATTGCTCAAAAATATTCATTTCAAATTATCAGTGAAACAGATTTAATTAAAATTTATTAATTAGTTGGTTATATAAGTTTTATACTACTACCGTTCAAAAATATACAAAAACATGTACAAAATAATATAAAAGAAAAGAATGAATAATATCTTTTATAAATAAGTTAAAAAATATAATTTCGTGGATAAAAAAAGAAACAAAATAACCGTAGAAAATCAATCGTGAAACAATTTTCTTCGATCAACAAAATTCTCGATTCATCCACCAACAATTTACAATTAGAAGCTGAAGATAGGAAAGAATTGTTAAATCCAATGATAGATGTAATTGAAAAAGATACTAATGGCCCCCTTTCGACTCTACCTACTATTTTCTCGGACGTGTAACCGATCGAAGTCTATCGTGGAACGGTAAAATTAGTAACTGAACTTTGCTTTTCGATACGCATACAGAGGCCTCTTTATAATCGTGTAACTTTGCAATCGTAGCCAGACAGGCAGTGAATTTTTCCACGGCACGACATGTGTTCATGACGTGTTCCTCAAGAAAGACGATACCTCTACCTATCGTTTGTTTGGACTGCAAGAGAAAAAAGTTCTTTGACACCCTACGATCGTTCGTCTGATAGCCATTATCTTGATGCAACTTGCAACATATACTATCGTATACTGTCCCATAGAAAAGTCGATACCTTGTTGATATTTGACAGGTGTGATAGTGAAAAGTATAGCAACTAATATCGGATAGAAAATTCTAGTATTCTAGTATTCTTTTCTTTTCTTTTCTTCTCTTTTTTCTTTGCTTTTATTCTAATTTCTAGTTTCTAGTTTCGAATAATAATCGTTGCTACTTGCTGAATATTTTCTATGAATATATATGTATTATAAAAATTCATTTATTTCATTATATGTTCTGAATTTTATCTCGTATTAAAGAAACAAGGACAATTATTAATTATTCAAAGATACAAGATGTTAAGTTTAAAATGAAAACGAGGTATTGCTTGTTTAATTTAATTTATATTATTTAATTACAATATATATTTAATTTAAAACGTTTAATTTCTTCCCTCTTTCGAAAGTTTTACCTAGATAATGAAACAGGTGTGCTAATTACCGATCATCCAAGTATAATAAATTACAGCGATCTTATCTAAATAATCAATGCTCAAATGGTGTTTGCGAGACCAATTTATATAATAACGAATAAAAATTACATTATATTTTTCCTCAATTAAATTTGTATATCATTAATAATAAAATCGCAAGTGTAGCTACGATACATATGATATCGAAAATTTGCTGTAAAATTTAATCATCGGAAAATAAGTAATTTTATCTTATAAAATTATACTATCATACTATAATCCATTTAACAAATTATAATCAAATCTACAGATTATATCTACAAGATAAAAAGTTGAATATAGGTCATTCTACATCCATAGATATGATAAATAAAATATTCTCGAATCAAGAGAAAAATCAAGAAAGAAAATGGCAAAAATCATAAATCTCTATTTCTTTACAAAATTATAAATAACACTGATATCAAAACCTATATAAAAGATTTAAATTTCTTCAAAGTTTGATAATTATAAAATGATCAATTATAAAACTAATAGTTTATAATTAAATTAAATTGTTAAATTATATATTTCTACAAAAACAAAATTTTAATTGATATATTCAAAGTAAAAAAATAAAATCACATCGATATTTTTGAATCAAGAGAAGAATTAAGAATGAATATCGAAAAGTTCAATCGAATTTTTCCAAGAGACCGAGTTGAAACTAACTATTGGAACAAATGCAGTTGGCAAATTTTATAGCTGGTAAACGCTCTGCTTCAAATAGAGGCTCGTAAACACCGTGGCAGGCAAACTATGATTTGAAAATGGCAGAAAAGTTGACCAAGAACAAACCATTCTGAATGCAATGAAGGCCAGATAAACGGAAAACCGGCCGTCCATTTTCACTGCATCGTGGAACCGGTGTTGCATTATTCAACAGCCACTTTTCCTCCTGGAATTCTGACAAAAGCGACGTGTTCAGGTGGCCATTGTCGTTCAAAAGAGGAGACGAACAGAAAGAGAAAGGAAGAATCTTTCAGTTCGTTCTATTGCGAAATTTGCACATGCTGTCAAATTTTATCCCATATAAGAATGTTTCGCTTAGGCAAGATAAAAGGAAACAGAAGAGAAAATTCATAGAGACGAAATGCTAAGATCTTTATCTTATCTGACAAGAGATAGAAACATCGTAAATGATTAAATTATTATCTAAATTTAAGATCAACAATAAATGGACAAGTTTTTAGGAAAACTAGAAAATAATCGCTTAAAATAAACCATAGAATCTTTTTTGTAAATATATTTACATATAATATAACGAAATATGAAAAATACTTTTGAGTATACATTCATATAGAAATATATACGTATATATAAATAAAAAGATAAAAAAAGAGAGAATATTTAAGATAAATATAATATAGAATATGGATATAATAAATGTAGAATATATAAGTATAATATATAATGACAGATTGCATCGATAAGAAATTAAAAAATGTAATTAAAAATATAAATGAAAGAATATAAATGCAACACATGAAAATATATGAAAACATTTTTCAGGATTGATACATATATACGATAACAAAAACTCAATATTTTTTACAAGCAATCTTATCCAAATTATCTTTTAATATTTCAACAAAGTTACAATAAATCTCACCATCGTCATACCCCGTCGCCTTCGATTCACCGAATACCGTAATTTTTTATCATAACGAACTTATCTTCCTGCGTTTTACCCACGAAGTTGCATCGAGTTTTTCCCTTGCTAGATAAAGAAAAAGAGGGGAGGAAAGAGAAGAGGGAAACGCCCCAAATTTTCTCTAATTTCCCTCTAAGCTCCTAGGGTCTACTAGAAGAAAGGGAGAGAAAGCAAAAGGAAAAAAAAAAGAGAATTTGGACAGATGCCCCTCGACCCCATGGAAAAACGGGTATGTTCTTTCATTAGTCATGGAAATTTCTCTTCTCTCCCATGGTGTATTAATCCCATGTTCTTTTCATTATCTCGTCTCAATAGAACACGAGAAATGCAAAGTAAACGATAATAACTTGGATTTGTTTAACTAATGATGCGATATTTTTAGGATATTGGCAGTGGAATAATCGTATTAGAGTTATACAGAGAGATAACAAAAAAGAATTGTTATTACCGTGTAATTTGGTTAAAACGATAATAATGGGAGATTTAATTTGTACGATTTTTTTTCGATTTTTTTGATTTCGTCTAAAGGGAATTACGCGGCTAGATTATCGTGATAAATTGGATTTGTTATATATTATTCATGATTTTTAATTAATTGGAGATGAAGTATATTGAAGTTATTTATTATCTAATTTGGTATTTTATATTAATTTAAATAATGTTTCACTTGAAACAATTTTTGCTTTACCTAAAAATTGTCATCTCCATCAGAAATACAGATGTCATAAGCTAGATACAAAATTTTAAAAATAAGAATATTCATTATTTAAAATTCTTATCTTTGTTTCGAATAAAAATTTTCAAATCTGGTATAGATTTAGATATCAATCATCGAATTATCAATCATCATACACGTGTACATAAAACACGTGTCTACAAAAACATCTTCAATCGATATTTATCGCCGTTTACATTTATTCAGATCGATTCACATCCAAAAATTTCTGATAATCGTAGATTAAAAATTCCGATCTTTTATCATTAAGAAATCGAAGCACGTGAACTACAAATCAAACGAAGGAAAATGCAACGGTGGCCGATTTCCGGAAATACGAACGACAGCATTTCCCCTTGAATCTCCGCAACTGGTGCAACGTGGCGCAAAGCGTGGCGCAACGTGGTGCAACACCCTCGTGACCGCGACCTGACTCAACTCGAGGCCTTGCGATCGATGTGGCTATTTCGAGACGAAAAAAATCACCGGAAAGATCGTAATAGAGAGCCATGATAAATAATACACGAAATAGAAAATGATGCTGGCCTATCTGTTTCCTGATTGCTCGATTCTGCATAAATGAGAAACACGAGAAAGGATGGAATCGGTGTGGAATTTGATGGATTGAATTCGTGAATTCAGTAGTAAATTAATATCTGATAAGAGAAATTTTATTTTGATTCGGAAAATAATCGCTGTAAAATATTGATTTTTTAAAGCTTTAATTAGTTTAAAAATATAATAATAAGCGTATAACGTGAAAGTTAATTATCTCGAAATTTTCAAATTATACTACTAGAATTCTTGTGTAGTTTAAAATATTGGTTATGTGATGAAACGATCGCCATATTATTAGTTAAATATTTAAAACAATATGGGCAGAAAGATTAAGATATTTTTTTCAAAAATTTGATTTTATCAGAGAAGGAAAAATAAATAATGAAGTAATTAATTGAGTAAAGAGCTTCGATGAACTTTTTCTTAAGAATAAAAATTTTGTTTTAGATGAATGAAGAGAGACAAATCAAATAATGTATGTAAATAATGTATAATTTCTATATCTATTTAATTATCATTGTCACATAATGGAAAATGAAGCTTTGATTTGCCAAGAGTATTACTACATTGACTGTTTCAATAGTAATAAAAGATAATAGTTTCAGAAGTACTCGAAACTCGTATAGTAATAATCATTCGATGTTGAAATTAATACAAATAAAAGTAATCGTGAGTATCTCTCGACAGATAAAACTATTGTTTTATTATTTTATAAGTCGTAAGATATAATGATTTAAAAAAATAAATTAAACAAAACATACATACAAATTTAACATATTTAAAATATCTCAAATTTATATAAAAAATCTTCGAATTTATTTTAAACAATTACATTTTTATAAATAAATAAATTAAGTCGAGAAATGTCGAAGAATATATGTTTAAGAAACAGATCAAATTAAATCCATATAAGTAACGAATTTGATAAAATAGTTCTCTCGAGAATATTAACAAGAAATAAAGCATTAAACAAAAAGCATTTATAAGAGAAATTAACATAAATCGCAAATATTGTTTAAAATATATCGAGTTAGCGAAAATTAGATTAAATCGAATAATATAAAAAGAGGGTGAAACGAATCCTTTAAACTCCAAATTCGGGTGGAGTCTCATTCATGGTTGCCAACTGCTGCGCATGCGACTTATACTGGATTGTCGTCAAACTTTGTGATATGATCGAGTACAGACATCGCAAGTTACCCTCAAGAAAACGAGGGAAAAAAATCTCGATTATTTCTTGACAATCAATTAAAGATACTTTGTATAAATATCTTGATTAAAGAAATTTTATGCATTGATGATATAATCTTCGAATTATAGCTATGTTAAAATTATACATTGAGATTTTTCAAATCTTTTTAAGTTTAACGAATGATAACAGTTAACATTATCAAACAAAATTTAAATTGATTATCTATGAATTTTTTATAATTAATAGCAACATTAACATTATTTTTTATTTAGATAGAAGTGTAATTATATATATTTAATTGTTTCCATAATAATATCTTAACTTTAATCATCAGTGTATAATATTTTTATATAGAAATTCTACTCTTAAGAAAATTGGTATCTATTAATATTCTTATTTTTAGAAATGGGCTTAAAATAACCTAACCATTTTACAACTTTCTTGTTTTTAACACTATGCGTTTCTAGATACAAAATATTTTTCATATAATTAATTATTCTTACCTATCTATAAAACACTATTGTACAAGTTTTAAAATAATATTTTATATATATCCATCTATTTTATGACATACTTTCTACTTTCATAAAGGAACAAAAGAACTTTCTTAGTTATCTAACATAAAATTAATCCAAAATGAGATATACTATTTGTTTAAATCTAAATTAAGCAAAGTTGCATGGTCGCGAACAAAAGAATTTCTCAGTGATGCATTTTTCCCGAAAATTCAATTTTTAAAATAACTAGCAACATTTTGTCACCATGATATATTAATTATATATAAAAATCAAAATTTCATGGCTCTTGATTTTTCAAATAGCCTTTTTTTTAAAAGAAAATTCATACATAAAACGTTTTTAATTTTTCTTATTTAAATTTTACACTTACAAGTAAACATTCAAATCCGAAATATACTCAAAAACACGAACATTTTTTTTCATTCTCACGAAGAACGCGCGAAATTTACAAATTTTAGCCAGGTTTTCGGGAGAAAGCGCCACTGTGGGTCGTTCCACGTCGCTTTCCCGCGCCTCGTCGCCCCGAAAATCCTCGCCGACTCCTTCGAGGATCTTCGGGGGGGGTAAATGCGACCTAGCTCAATCCGACGACCTTAGGACCAGGGTGGAACGAACGGATGGCCGTGTACGAAAAGTTGGGTATGAGGGTTGCGGGACGTAGCTTCATGGGGAAACATCTCGGGGAATAAAGGTATGGGGACGTCTGTCTCCATGGTGATCCCATCGAGCGGTTCCGAGCAAGCCGGGCACAGAGAGCGGGAAAACGCCCTTCGTTCCTCGTTCCCTTGCCGCGTTGTCGTCGCCAGAGAAGGGTCAAGAAACCTCTTGTGCCGTCTTCCTGATCGCCAAACAGATATACGAGGCCTTGGAAGATATTGCGCGACAGACAAAGACATTTTTCAACTCCGTTAATTTCATCTCGTCGAAACCGAAAGCGTCCATCGCTCGGTGAAATGGTTTAGCGGAAAACCTTCCACGACAGACTTTCTCCCTTTCTGTCTTTTCTTTATTCTCTGTACGACGAGATATGGTTCGAGAATACGTTGAATCGAGACTCGTTTCGTCGCGAAAAGGGACGATTCGAAACGAGGAAGGAAACGAGGCCTCATCGTGGTGAGTTGTTTCGTGTCGAGGACGTGGAATCGTTGCCCTTCGCGCGCTCGAGTTAATTGGAATCGATTGGTTCGATCAGGGAGGAATATTTCTTTGATGGGGGAAGATATATGGAGGAGGTAAAGGTGAAAAGTTTGGAGAAGAAGATCGTGGAAAAATATTTGCGTAGATAGATTAGCCGTGGATTTGAACGAAAGTTGTAGCTTTTAAAATGTGTTTTAATTTTATAATTTTAAAAATTTTATAGATGTTGGTTAAAGCTTGTGTTTTTTATGATATTTTTAATGATATTAAGCTATGAAAAGGCTACTATAATTGAAATTTCATTCGGAATTTTAACAACGATATCTATATTTGATATTTTCTTTTTTTTTTATGGTATGCGGATATTTTATTGCCTAATTTGTTATTACCACATTAAAGTTTTTGACTAGATGAAAGCATAATTGAAATGATTTAAGATACAATCAATAGAAGAAGAATCTTTTTAAATCGATATTAAAGCAAATAAAGATTGTAAGAATATTGCTTTACAAATTATCTTAAAGGATAAAAAAATATTTATAAAAATTATAATAGAATAATAGAATATAATAATAAAATAAATTTTTTTATATTGTTAAATGATTATGATTGAAATATTATTAAACATTGTTTTACATAATAAATTTAATAAGAACAAGTTTGATAGAAACTTAAGAATACAAAAATATATAAAATAATTTTCAAAATAAAATATTCTTTATAATATTAAATAAATATAAAATAAATTTTTATTCAATCCTTAAAAATAATGAATTTACATAAATACTCATGATCTAACAACAACATTTCTTTTTCAATTTTCGCCAAATTCTCGAAGCGATTCTTATAATCGACGTGACAAATTAGAATCATTACATGACAATCGGAATGCTCGAAACAAATTGACAAGCTCAAAGCTGCTCGATTAAGGCGAATTAAATATACGGCTTCCGACAACGCTGGAACAACCGGCTAATCTCGATGATGTTTTAGCAAATACGAGGCTTGCTGTTCAATCGAATGTATTTAAGACCCTTAGACGCAATTATTGGCCCTCTTGATTAGACATGACTCATGTACTCCGCCGAATCTAACTGTGCGAATGGTTCTCGACCCTATGATTCGTTCTCTGTATACGTCTCAACGTTCAAATACGTTGCTTCCAAGAATGATTATTAATTAGTAAACGGGATATTCAATGCTTTCGTATGAGAAAACAATATTTATCGACACGTGCATCATTTTAATATCTCGATTGATCTTTTCACAGACATTTTCAAGCCGTGAGAATCTCATCCCCTTTAAAGATCTCTTATAATGAGTACTGGATAAAATCGGTTTTTAATGTTGAAGAAAAAACGTAATTTTTATAATATGTAAGAAAGAAAAGAAAAATTGTTGAAATTTCAATCCTTTGTAATATCTTTTTGTTGATAAAAGTTTATAAAATATATAATTAATAATAGTTTTGAATTTATTTTATTTGTCATTAATTTCTTTTAATGAATTTATTTAATAATAAGATTTCTAATTTATTATCACTAATAAGATATTTACAAATGAAATTTTCATCAGTTAGTTCGAAATTGAAAATATTATTGAATTTCTTTAAAAATACAATATTTTAATGATAATCTTAGTAACAGTGTTTTGAAATTATATGAATAAATTTTTTTATTTAATTTTAATCTTCTAAATTAAAATAAAAAATGATCAATTTATTTTGTTTCATTTTATTTATGCTTTAATAATAAAAATAAATAATTGAATTGATTAATTCTCATTTCTCCTTTGAATTTTCGATTTTTTTTTTCTAGTTGATTTATATTGCCATAATATTCATAAATAATTGTGTTTTTTTTTCCAGAGCAAAATATGATTCAGTAGACCATGAATATCTGCGAAGTATGATTTCTTTTTTAATTATCTACGAACGTAAAAAAAGTGAATTACGATGAATATAATGGACTGTCTCTTTCAAGGCGCGCACTCGTTCGTTTTCTTCATCCCTTCAACTAATTGCTTCTCATTTCGTTTTCGTAGAATAAGTTAAGCGATATCAAGAATTTCAAAATTAGATTAATATTTTATCAAGGTCTTTAACTGTTTCAAAATTATTTGAAATGAACTTATACATTACATTATATTTATATATACTATGATTATTATTTTATTATTTTAATATGAATATTTAAAATGTAAAAAATATAATAGATATAATAGATATATTTAAAAAAAAATATAAAATATAAATGTAAAATTAAAAATGCAAATATAAAATTTATACCAAGAATTTTAAAAATATTAAACGATTAATAATAATAATACCGGACAATAGAAAATAAATTACAAGTTATAAATCTTTAAATTATCAATTTATAATTTCTCAAAAAATGAATGAACAAAATTACAAAATATTTTAATTAATATGTATAATTAATTACTAATACAAAAAAAAGTATTATAACATAATTTAAAGTAAAAGTTTATTATATTAATAATAATGATCTTTTTTTATGTTCAATTTCAAATCATTGTCACAAAAATTCAATTTTCAATAATATTCAATATAGATATTACATATGAAACTTCTGACATATTTAATCAATATTATCCTCACGATTACCTGTAAACCATACTGTTCCAAACAATTATTCAATACTACCGTTAATTCGAGGAATCTTTTTCAATTAATCAAACGATCAATTTTATTTCTCATAACCATCACTCATCATTCATCAATCGTCTTCTCCTTCGCATAACACGAAGCCTTCCTTCTTCGTTTTTCTTCCTTTCTTTGTTCTTCCGCTTCTTCCTTTTAGTCATCGATAGATCCATCGTTTGATTCTTCTTACACGCCATCCTCTCAACAATCGCACAATTCCTCGTTTATGGACAACCACAACATATCTGTACCTTGCAATATTGATGCCCGCGATTGAGATTAAATTTTATAGTCTATACAAATCTGCTAATGCTATTACGTATCAAGAGTAACAATCCTTATACCGTTTAAAAAACGTTTCGCTATATTTAAAAATAATAATAAAAGAAGTACTTAGATATACATTCATATTTCTATGGTACACATATGTATTTTTTATAATATAATTTTCTAAAAACCTTAAGAGAATTAATTATAACTATTTGAAGATTGAATAAAAATTAAGATTGATAAATATGTATACAATTGAATTTTATAAATCGTAATTTATATTAAATACGATGAAATTCTGATCACTCGTGGTACAGTAATTCGGAGCATATATGTCATTCCGTAGACATCTGAAAAAACTTTATATGTTTTTTTTTAACATATTTTTTT
Source organism: Apis cerana (assembly GCF_029169275.1). Classification (NCBI taxonomy): domain Eukaryota; kingdom Metazoa; phylum Arthropoda; class Insecta; order Hymenoptera; family Apidae; genus Apis; species Apis cerana. The sequence continues at coordinate 8,630,812 of NC_083862.1, read as the reverse complement.
AATTATATCGTTATATTAATTATATAAAAATTTGTTTAAATTGTTTAGTTTATTTTTACCGCGTTACAGATATTATATAATAATCCAATATGATATCTATTGATATCTACTGATTATTTAAATTCTACCGTAATAAAATTTTATTACAGATAGAAAATACATATTGAGTGCTTATTCTGCCGAAAGTTATCTTATTTTCTCGACCAAATTACACATTTTCAGATAATTCTTGTTAATGGAAATACCATATCATCGATACTAATGATTTTATTCATTCAGAAAATAAATTTTTGAGACAGAATTTATCATTGAAATACTTTTTTTTTTTCAGATTAATAATTTATTTTCTAAAAAATATGTATTTTATAAACAATTTAATGAGTATAGTTATTTATATTTTCCATATTTATCCTGCCATATTGTAAGTATTATATACCTCGCCTAAAGGTAATCCAGTACTTCCGTATCTCGAATCTCCCTTAAAGAATCAGTAACGTCATTTAACCCTAAAACTGCGACAGACTTTCTTCTCAACAACCCTAGAATTTCATGTATAGTCGTCATCGCGTAATTACACGACGGGGCACGTATATTGCGTAATACACGCTCGAGGAAGACACAAGTTATAACGTGTTTTCGAGCGTTGCACATGCAAAGCCGGCTGACACGGCTAAACCACCCTTCAATTAAGAACATATATTATAACGGTTGTAAAACTGACCTTAAAAACTGAAATACCATCCTTGTCGCCGTTAGAATCGCGCCAAGAGCTAAACGTTTAAATCCCGCTTATATTAGGTAACTTTTGATTCGAAGCTGATAAAATTATCGATATCAATTGAATTGAAATGATTTTTAATTAAATTCAACTATTAAATAATCGTAAAAATTTTACCTTTTTTTTTAACGAAAAGAAACAAGTAAATGTTACAAATTAAGTATGCAAGAATCACAGAATTCAATAAAATGTTTAAACATATCAAAATCAATACTCCAAAAAATGTTTTTTTTTTTAATTTTTAGGAATATATATTCTCAAAAGTTAATTATTATTAAAAAATGTAAATGTTTTTATTTTATTTTATATATATATATATATATATATATATATATATATCAAAATGAAGAATTCATCGAATAAATTTCACGTGCATATTCAAAACGTTTCTCTCTGTGAATACTATCTTATTAAAGAATGGTGATCATATAAGGTGCACGTGGCGAACACCTGTCATACATCGTTTCTCCTGGAGAAAATGCGATATAATGAAAGAGCCGGAAGAGAGAAGCGCGCGAAGAACGAATGAACGAACGAACGAACAAGAAGACCTGATACGAGGCAAAGTTCGTTTCGTTTTCATCCCCTTGGTCCATACGATAGGATATACGCCTCGTTTTCACCCTCCAAATGGAATTCTCGGGCGGGAGAAAGTTTGTGCCGGGTTACGGTCTATTGTGAACTCGTGCCACCCTCCTTTTGTTTCGTTCAAGACTCACCCACGACTCGATTAACTCCTATGCCTCGAACACGTGTATCTTCCTTCTCTGGAATCTAATTACTCTTCTTGAAATGGTGCTCGTGACGATACGCTGAATTGAGATATTGTTGCACTTCGAGTCGGCTTCACGTGCGTCGTGATCTCGAGTGGATGAAAATATTTTTCTGAAAAGTTTCCAGATGTTTGGGGTGTATACGGGGGTGGTATATCTTGTAGGAATTGATCCGCGTGGGCTGGTGATTGCGTAAAAGGAAATGAAAGAGTTATTTTGAATTTATGCTATTCTTAGAAACACGTGGGCTTTGTTTGATACTATTAATGGATCTGTGGGGATACAAATAGCTTATAAAAATTTCAAATAGAACAATCTTTATTTAGATTTCGTATCATTTCATATATTTTTGTTTTTTGATTATCGAGAAGGTGGAAATGTTTTTTTGGAAAATTAATATTGTATTTATATTGAGAATATTGAGATAAAAATATAATTACACATTAAATCATTAATAAATTTAGTATTTATCTTACATTATTCGCAATCTTTTATAACAACAGCTTTTTGTTCATTTCAAACAAATAAGAAACGTTGTAATCATCGATTCATTAATATTTATTTCACCTTGCATTACTCGTAACAAAAAACTTTCCATTATTAGTGTTATTATCGCTCATATGCCTCCCTGTTCGTAACAATCTGTTCGCGGGACAAATGTGGCTCACCCGCGTAAAAACGAGTAACTTTCGTTGCAACTTCCACGAAGTCCTCGGTATTTCCAAAGTTTCTTGTCCGCGAAAAAAAAAAGAAAAAAAAAGTATTGGCCGCAGAAGAAGAAGAAGATGATATTCCCACGGAGCATGTCCGCGGAATGTGGTGGGTGTGGTAAAAGTTCCCATCCGAATTCGTGTAATTTTTCCTTCTCTTTCTTTTTCTTTTTTTTTCTTTCGCTTGCTTTGCGATATTCGAACGAGCGCGTTGCCTTGCCAGAATACAATGCTGTTACCGATTGATAAATCACGTCATTTATCAGCGTTGACCGACTCGAATTCTTCCGATCGAGTACGCTGCTTTTTCGAGATCCAATGCTTTCGTTTGTGATACTTTTTTAACTAATTTGTCACCGTTCTTTCTTATTTCTTGTACTAAACTTCTTTCTATATTATCTTTCAAATTGCCATTCAAATTTCCCTGTTTACTATACTTTTGCTGTTAATTATTTTTTGGATTGGTATAATATATTAATGAAATTAATATATTATATAAATCGAGATTATTTATATTTTAATAATTTATCTACTATAATCTTATAGTATGCATAATTTTTCAGAATTTCTTCATTTCACTTCAGAATCAATACTTTATCACAGAATCAATAATCATTGATAAAAAAAATATATAAATATGCAAACAATTGGTTTTTTTCTTGGAATAACCGATATCAAGAAGAAAAGAAATAATTTTCTATAAACGAATATTTTTAATTTTAAGCTTTAAATCTATTTTTAAATTTTTTTTAACTATTATTATTATTTAATTTAATTTAATTTCTATAATTAAATTAAATGATTTAAAAAAATTAATTTAAAAGATATAAATATTGAATTCGAATGTTCGTAAACGTTAAATATATTTTTTTTATTATACAAAATATAGTATTCGAATTCTAAGGATATTCAGAAGCACAAGAATTTCATGGAAAAGATAACTATTTACATCGATGTTAAATTTAAACAGGAACATCATGAAAGAATTTATTGATATGGGCAATTGCAAGAGATTCCAGTAACCTTTGCCAATTCAAAACAGTTATCCATGATAGGACGCAAACTCGACATTAAATGTACTTTTCCTTCTTCCTGGAAAATATTTACGTATGTTGAAAAATCGATAAAAGAATAATTTCTAAAAATATGAGATTAAGAAAATAAGAAATTATCGTATTTTTGATAAATATTAATATCAAAATCTGTATGGAAGAGAAATATAAAAAATATTGTAACATGAATGAAAAATTAGTCTTTTAAAAATATTATCATAAATATTAATAATGATAAAAGTAAAACTTTAATTTCCAATGAACATTTCGTTTCCTTAAAATAAAATATTTTTATTAAAATGTTGCTGTATGAATGTATCGAGTAGATAACGATAATTTTAAAATATTTTAGTATCACTTTCTAATATTTCACTACGAATATCGGGGATTTCGGGTCATTGGTTCACGACCTGACATCTTACTCTTTTCGAACTTTATTTTAAAATATAGTCTTTCTCAGTTGTGACCTATGACATTTCGAGTGTCATTTTTTTATAGATATATGTGAATTATATTTCAAGGGATAATTAATAGATAAATATTTTAAATTTTTGTTTAATTAATACAAATAAATATTGTTTAATAAATATTTCTAAATATACACACAGAATTTTTACTGTTTGAATTACAAAAATTAATGAGTAACAATTTACAAAATTAAATTATTTCTCAAATTTTTTATCGATCAAAATAATTAAATAATATTAAATTTGTATAAATATCTTTTTAATCTCCTAAAGATCAATTAAAATTTAAATTTCACTTTTGAATATTAATCATTATTTCGATTCTTGTTAAACAATTTTAACAATTATTTAGTTTACAAAATTTTTTAAAATCTAGAAAATTCAAGAAAATATAAGATCAACGAAATGAACCTAAATAATATTAAAAAAAAAAAAGAAGATTAAATTCAAACATCTTACATAAGACATTAAGTAATATTTAAACTATCTTAAAATAGTACTTTTACGTTTTAACAATTATCGCTACAATTTCTCATCACAAACCATCATCTCACCACGCTTATTTATCTAAATTCGAAATAGACGATCGTGGCTCGATAAAGAATCATAAAAACCAAAGTGATGCGTCAATAACCATATATACGAGATAAAAAACGATCTTCGTCTTCCTCGTAAAGGAAAAATTCCGGTTAAAGGAAAAATTATTCATCCCTTACCCATTCTTCTCCTCTCGTCGTGTCATCGACCGCGTAATAAAAAATGCCGAAGACGAGTGGCGAATCATCGATACGAGTGTAGAATCCGCGTAGATGACGCATACCGGACAGAATTTAAGGACATCGCGAGGTTACGACACTTTCAAGGATCGGTTGTTCGAGTTCTGAAACAAAGGATAGGCGCCTGGGGCACGAAGCTGCCTCGTAACGAGAAGGAGAGTGAACGAATCTCTGTGTATCGGGTCGAAGGGAGATGGACGGTGCCGAAAATTGCTGCTACGGTCCAACCTGTCTGCGAAAAATAGAAAAATTGAAGTTGTGGATCGAAAGGAAGGGAGACGGAGAACGGAGTCGGCGATCGTGGAGAAGAGAAGGAAGATAAAGAGAATTCTACCTGTTCGAAGGAGGCACGATCTCGAGGAACCGATCTCCATGTGCCGAGCAGTCTCATTCTCTCGAAAAAGAACGATTTCATTGAGAGAACATTCAGTCATTGACAACGTCAGTGTATCTGGTTCATCATGGAAGTTAACTGTGTTGGAATGTGACGTTTCCTCGTTGGATTTTTGATAACTTTGTGGGCATGGATTTGGTTGATTACTTGATAAATGAACGTGTATGAGATTTGGAATTTATATGGAATTAGTGGCTCTTGAACAAATCGATATTGTCATTGATACATTTCGATGGATTTGAGTGAATTTTTATTTTCTCTTTCCTCGATAAGAGGAGAATTTGATTTGAATATTTCGAGTGGATGGAATTGTTTTAATTGGATTAAGTTATTGTTGAATAATTGTGATAAATGTTTTGAGAAGAGATGAAAGAATTAAAGTCACTTTTTTCCTTTATTGTGATTAATAGTTTTGAAAGAAAAAGAACAAAGAGAGATAATTTTTTTGAATAGTTAAATTTTTTCTAATTTATTATAATGCGTGATTTGTTTGAAAATTAAATTATTAAATAGCATTGTTCAATTTTTTTATACTTGAATCCTATCGTCAAATGTTAATATAAAAATAAATCACGCATAAAATACAAAATTAATTTTAAAAAAAAACTATCGATCTCTTTATGCATATGAAACAAAATCTAAATCCTCACCAAACCGATCTAGACCGAAATAGTATACTCATTTAAAATCAAAACCATCCAATCAAAATCCAGATCTCAATCAAATCTCACCTATCCATACAAACATATGTATATCTTTCGTCCTTCTGATTTACCCAACCTCTCGAAAAATCCATCTTCCAATCATATCTCAATCTGTCATCCAATCCATGTCTTCAATTCTCTTAATTTAAACTTTACAGTCTAAAACAGGTAATCTCCTATATCACCAGTGTCGTACCATTTTCCCTCGGTCCCAAAAATAGAAACGCGGCTATCGATCCGACTGGGAATGTATACGAGTGAATTCTCTCGGTGTATTCCTCGTGATCCCTCCGGGTCTCTTTATTTGCAGAAGGATAAGGCCGGATGCGGTTATCATGCCGACCGATAAGCGGCCCCACACGGTCCCAGGGATCCCGCGCGCGTCTCCAGACTTCTCGTATTTATAATATTTGATTTGCGCGGGGCTTATCAGGGGGGAGTATCAGGCCATTGAGACTTCCATCCACTCGTAGGGACCCAGTCACGGTCCTTGAAGGATAACCCTAGGCCTCAGGTAGACAGGACAGCCATTCATGGATTCTCTGCGAGAGAGGGCCTCGTACAGGAAACACTCTTGGGTTGCTATTTATTAGAAATGGTTTTTTTCAAAGAAACTACCTAGAGTTCTGGAACGAGGACGAGAATGTTATCCAACCCCTTTTCCACGATCCTCCGGGCCCCGTTTTGTCCGCCTTGACTCGGGATCATCCCGAAACGGGTCGAGGTTGGATCATGCGATCCATACGAGGATCGATCATGGATTTCGATACTTTGGTAATGGAGTTATATGACAGGATGAAGGGGGAGTGTATACCTTTCGCCGGTGAATCGAGGTTGCCTCCTTTTGGATTTGATACGCTATTGTTACTTCCTGCTCATATTATCTTCTACAAGTTTTTTTTTTTTTTTTTTTATCGGTAGTTTCTTTGAAGGTTTGAGAAATGTGAATTGTATGGAGAATTAATGATACAATTTATTTGATTATTTTTGTAACAAATATTAACGTGTTACAATAATTTCGTCGCAGTTGAAGATGTTACTATATTTCATATTTCTTGGTACTAGTTTCCATCTCGAAATACGTGACTCGCTATCACTTGTGACACAAGGTTCCCGCGATGATTACAAATTTATTGCCATTCGACTTTTGGGAACGGTCGCATAGTTAATCTATTTTCAGAGTCATTCGTCAAAGGAGCTGACCCTGGTCCCATGATCGTGTACGAAATAGCTGATAGAGATAAAAAGGATCGTGAAATCCGGTTTTTTAATTCGAACGTGTATTTCGTCACGTATTTGATTATCCGACATTATAAATTTATAATCGAGATCTTTCGATTAAATGATTTATTATGTTGTTGGATGACGTATACATATACAATCATAATTTCTCTATTCTTGTAGTTATAAATATAAAATATGGAGCAATTAATATTATTTGGAAGAACAATAATATGGCAAATTTTTATTTGAATGAAATTTATTATTATCTATAAATATGAATATTTTTAGATTTACGAAAATCTAAAATCTGAAACATTATGAAATCTTAAAACTTTCGAAACTCTTGAAACTTAGAATGCTATCTTTTTTTTTTATTATTGTTTTTTTGCGGGAAATATCTATTTTGGCAAGAATTAAAAATTTTAATAAAAATAACATTAATTATCTCTAATATTTTGCCAAAAAATACATTCAAGCGTTTTTTCAACAATTCCAGAATCAAAGATTTAAAACCTTTGAGGAATTTATTAATTCCAATATTAGAAATGTCTTGAAATAGAATGTCGGAAAGAAAAATTATAAGAAAAAAGAAATTAATAATTCAATATAATAGTAATCAATATCACATTGTACAATCTTTATCACCAATTTTATCAATATTGACATTTCCAAAGACTATATCCCAAGACAAAGCTGTACGATATTTATACAGAATAATTTCTTCCTCTTTGGATTTTTGTCGAAACACTTGTCCCGATAACGATAACCGTGAACAAATTGATTCAGATTGATTCGCCTATTAGCCTTACCTTCGGTATCCACCTTCGGTGTGTAATAATGCAAAGTGATTGGAGGAAAGTAGAATACAGGAACTGGACTCGAAGGATATTGACCCGACCCTACGTAGATGTAGATCGCGTTCCTCTTTCCCGGCATGCTGTTCTAAAAATTGCTTCCACGTTCTACTATCGTCTCGGTAACACTTGAAGTGTTCTGATTTAATATTCGCATAGATAAGTGGCACGGTTTAAAAGTAGGGAGGGGAGAGAATAAGGAGCAACTTGCCTCGTACCGGTTCTCGAAGTGTGCAACATTCGAGCGTAGCAATTTTTTTAAACGTCAGTTATAGAATAATGTACGTGTATTTTTATGCTCGTGAAAAAAATAAGTTGTAAAAAATGAAGAAGGAAACACGATTCTGCGTTGTTTGGTAAATAATTAGAAATAATTGGGAACCAGATATTTTACGTACGTTCCTAATGGATAATTTTTTAAGTACAATTTTTTGATATAATTATTAGATATGCTACTATTAGAGGAACGTTTTAATGAAATTTTTAAGTAAGGGATTAAAATTTCTGATAAAGAGATTGAAATTAGCTCATTAATACTTGGTTTGTTGCTTGCTGTTTCTTCTTGTACTTGCTTCTATTCATTTTTACATTGATTATTTGTAAATTGATCATGTGTTTGAACGATAAGTGATACAAAAAATTAAAATAAAAAATTCGTCTTTGTTGCAAAAAATATAGTTGTCGATAATCGCAATATCGATATGACAAATAAAAGTTTAAAATAACTTGCCCATTTACATAAATTTATTTATAGTAACAAGGTAGCACAAATAATATTTGGCTTTGGCTAATATAACTTCTAAGTGGCTTCCTTTTAACAAATAACATAACAGTAAAAACCTAGGCAAATTCTAAAAGAAAAATCTTTTCATATTTCTTATCGTTGCAACACTAAAATTTCCAAAACAATAGCTTCTATATTAAACAAACTTCTCTCACTTGAGCATCGCGATAATTCCTTCAAAAAACCTTGGAAACCAATTCCAAAGGCAAACAGGCATCGCCTCATACCGGTGAAATTACAGAGATGCACGCGGCCTAGAATTATCGCCTCATATATAACTTGTTAAAAGAAATCAAGCTCATTGCTCTAAGGTATCACGTACCTATCATTAAATTTCACAGTTCAAACAAAATTATATAATCGGGCGACGTGTACACGGCCGTATCTATACGACCGATCCTCTTGCTTGTACACGTCACATTCCACAAAAAGATTTCGAAAAACGGTTGCCGCGTTCGAGATCTCTATGTAAATACCCACATTATCGGTGCGGGTATAAAATGTGGGAAACAGTTATAGTATCTATGCTAAAAGCTCGATGCATATGCATACCAAAGATACAATAATTTCTTGCAGCGTCAGTGTATCCGTTTCGGTCATTGTTCAAATTGCAACGAATCTGCCTCAATAATTTCTTTTATTTATTTATTTATTTTTTTTTTTTTAAGAGCATTAATATATTCGTGGATCACTTTGGAGAATAGATTCTAGAAGCCAAGATAAAATGCAATATTTGGTATAAAAATCAAATCAATTAATTGTAATAATTTTAACTTCATTTCAAATTTGTTGAGTGAAATTTTGATTAAAATATTTTCCAATAAAATTATAAATGTAAGAAATCTTATATTAAATATAAAAATTCAATCGTATCTCAATATCCTGCACAAATATTGTTTGTGGCAAAAGGGATACGATTTCGAATAAGACAGATGGGATTTTTACAAATGGACGCTTATCCATGATTTCGTGAAACTGGACATGTATAATTATAGGCAATATCATTAAAAATAACCTCTAATTCAAAGTAGCCAAGAGGGCAATACGATCTCGTGCCCGGATATTGTATAGTCGGTCAGGACTGATCAAAATGATGCGTCGATTTACATAATTAGGAATAATCACGCGAGATGAACCGTCAAGATTATCAGTTCCCTACGTGTCTTCATTAGCATATCTATTGCACCGTGAAACCTCGATATTCTCGACCTTTTCCTCTTTCGATCGTTATTACGATTGTCGATGGAATTAATGCGCGAGATGTGCAAATTTTAACACTCTGTCAAAAAGAGACAAGGAAAAGTAATTTAATGATAATGTTGATGCTCTTATGCTAGTTTCGTTTATACCATAAAGTTAATTACGTATCTGATATACGTTTACACGTGCTTAATTCGTGAAGTATGATGCAAATATATGGTTTCGTGCAATTAAAAAAAACTTCTTTTTGAATTATGAGATTAACATCTTCGTATCTTCTTCTCTATCTCTTTATAAAAATTTGAAGTTAAATTTAAAGTACTTGTTATATTTTATCATTTTATCCGAGAATTTCTTATTAGTTTAGTATAATACTGAAAATATATAATATATAATGATAAATTGCGAGTATTTTATAAAATAATTAATTCATAAGAATTTTTTATAACAGCTGTAAATAGATGAAAAATAGGTGTTGAAAACGAATGGGAAGATTGAAATGAGAATTTAAAAAGTGTAATTAGCCGATGCCAAAGTATATATGTTTTAAATTCCAAGCATTACAGAGATCGGAAGGGAAAATAAATCATCATATAATTTTATTACGAAATAAAATTACACATTTGCGACAAATTTCACCACTCGAACGAATTACAATTTCAAGCTTCGGCTACACAGCTTTTACAAATTATTCAATTCTTTGAAAATATTGGCATGTCCAAACTACCCTTTCTCAAATTCATTCATCCCCACAATCGAAACCATATATTCCAACCCCGCAACGAGCATCGAATCTCCTCGCCATCACGACTCGGTCCATTCGAGGCGAACCAAAATAGACCGAGGCTAACACGGCGTCTCGGTGTCAATAGATGAGCGACGAGGAGGAAAATCTGTCGTCACATTTCTCATTTAGATCGAAAGGGAGCAAAAAGACGGAGGAGGGGCCTCGAAAAGCTGGTTCGATTCCTCGTCCTTGGCGTCCGTTCTCTCAACTAGGCGGAACGTTATCGTTTAGGCTAATCGGCGATTAATTTTCGTCAGAGCTGCGGCGGCGGCGGCGGCGCGGCCGTGGAAGAAATTCAAGATCCGATCGAAGGTCTCCGTGGCTTGTAAAGGAGCACGAACCGGCGAGCCAGGTGCTGCCGGTCCCCGGACCTAAGAGGGGAAAGAAAGAACCAGTTTTTTTAGGCCCTCCTTTCTTTCAATTCGTCGCGACGAAGGGCACCATATTCGCGCGTCTGCCCTAAGCCATACGTCGCTCTCCTCGCGCCCGAACAGTGGGAAAGTTACACGGTGCACACCGTTTTCGAATTTGTCGGGGGTCGGGGGTTGCTCCTCATCTTGCTCCTCTTTCTCCTTCCTCCGTTTTCTCCTTTTCTCTCTTTCTTTTTTCTTTTCCTCTTCTTTTTCTTCTTCTTTCTTTCTTTACGCATCGTTGTATGCACGATTGCTTACCTACCGGTCGACGCAATGTTCGTTGCGAATCGACGAAGCCTTCTTCTTCTTTGGGATTGTTCTAAGATCGTCAACACTTCCTGTCGAAAGGTTGTTGAGGGATGGAGAGTAAGAAGAAACTCGGATGGCACGTGGATCTTCTTCGCATGTTGCACTAACGAGTTATGGGAGGGAATGTAATTTGCATTCTGGGTTTGGATATTGATCGTTGGATGAATGGGATTGTTGTCGAATTTGGGGACGGTTCATTGATGGAATTGGGTGGGGACTTTGAGAAACGTACATTTATGTGTTTTTTATGTTGCTCTTTTTAGATAGTTTTATCTATCGTTTCGAAACGCGTAAGAAAAATGAATCTTTTATCATTTTCGTAGAGTTAATCTTGTTGTAGAGGAAATAAATTAAACTGATTGTAGATTTCTTATTTTTCTAACTCTACTTAAGAATCATGGGAGCCGTAGAACTTCATATATTTCAACATAGTTACAAAAAAAAATGATAGATATAAAATTTTAAATTCCAATTTATAATGAATAATATTACAATATTAAATATACAGTTTTGAAAACAAATTTTATATCACAATAATTTACGTAATCCAATGATAAAAGAAAGATTATATAAATAATAAGGAATGTAAACATTTGTTTGATTGATTAGTACAATATCTGAATTGAACTTGATATTTAATTTAGCTGCAATTGTGTTTCATACATTGATGTTTATTTTATGTTATGTGTTACATTTTATACCATGATGCAGCATACAATTGAGTTTTATCGACCGGTATACACGTAACATCATCTGTTACTTCATTCTTCCCTTCCCTATTTCAAAGAGATAAAAAAAAACTCGTTCTTGGAATACATTATAAATCATTCATTCTAAATGATTTACAATATTCCATCGCCAAAATGTTCAAAAATATAACGTTATTTAGAATATCAGAATATATGTATAAAATATTTATTATGAATTATATCAAATATATAATATAAAATGTTATATAAAAACAATAATAACGTTATATTTATATTTAAAATTTATTATATTAATATTCATTTTTTACTCTCATATTTAAGCAACGATACCAATTCTTTTATCACAATTTTTCTACAATATTCTTTCTCGACTAATTTCTTTTATTAATTAACATAAAGAAAAAGATGTTAAGCTCAGGTGGCAAGCTTAGTTCCTTTTCTTCAAAAAGACTCTCGAAGTGGTTGAATTCGAGGTCTAAAGGCGAGATCGATTAAAGAGGGCAGCAAGTTAAACGGTATTAAGCTCGAAAGCTGTTCCTCCCTCAAAGGATTTCCAAGGTGCCAAAGTCGATGGCTTTCGAGTGTTTCACGCCATTCTCCCTCACTTACCCTTGCCTCTCTCCAAGCCAAAACTCAAGCTAATATTTTTATTGAGGCGGCCATTTAGAAAAGTGTGAATATTCGTGTGAAAGGAAAGGGGAAAAAAAACGACACTCACCCCTCATCCTCTTACTTCGCACCCTCTTTTGAGCACACGAGTGGCAAAAACGGTTTTTCCATATTTCATATATGTTTTATATATATATCGTATAAATGTGCATGAGTAATTTTAATATTAAATGATTATTTCAATATGAAATATGGAAAAACCATTACTGGATATTATTGGTTAATAGTTATGATTTAATTGCATTATAGTTTATTTTTGTAACGTTGGAATTTAATTATTTCTTTATTTAAAGAATAGAAATTTTTTATATCATCTTTTTACAATCGTGTTACAATATCTTTTTTTTTTCAAAATGATTATTTATCTATAACCATTTGAAATATTGATAACAAGCCAATGCAATTTAACTTATAATTTTTTGTTTATTGAAAAAGTACTTTAACTGTAAAGTTCTTTTAATTTAATATTTAAGAAGGTTGTTATCGATGTTTTTTTATTATTATTTGAATGGTGCTGAGCAATTCAACAATTTATAATATAAATTTAGATAATCTTTTATCTAATGTTCAATATACAAGATTTATTATAAGATGTGTGCATATTATATCCGATAGACTGAAAATGACAACAAATAATTATTGAACAACTTTATTAGATATAACAATCAATAAAAATTAATTGCAATTCACTATTTTTAAATTAAATATTAGAAAGTCATCATAAATGGATGAGTCATTTAAGAAAGTTAAACCAATTTTTTGTTTTCTCAAATATATTTCACAAAATCTGCATATATTCAACATGCACAATATCGTCAAAGATTAACACAATATCTTCGCAACAATTAATCAATTCATTATCTCTTACTCGCAACACAAAAAGATCTACTATAAAAATTAAAAAAAAAGAGAAAAAATAACTAGAAACAACAATTAAAGTCCCAGAATCTTAACCTCCCCCGTAATCAAAGTTTTACATTTCAATATCCCATGATACAAGGATGTGATACGCCTGTATCTGCACAGCTGGCAAAAAAAAAGCTAAGAAACGAGCGAAGCCAGCAGTCAGCCCATAGTGAGCTCAGACAGGGCCCGCAAAATCGCAGTGGAAGGTTAAGGGTCAAGAACCCCGGGAGCCTTTTTGCCACTCGATTAGCGACTCGTCGGTGCGAGTCGTCCGAAACTTCCGGAGGACGCGGTCGCCTCTTCGCTTAATCCACACGACGATCGTTCCTCCCCCTCTTTCCTTCGTCCAGGAACCCTCCACGTCCGACCATTTTCCTCCTCGCTTTCGTCTTCTTCTGTTTCACGAACCTAGCCCCCTCCTCCTCCCTGCTCCGTCGCGCAATTTTCGGACGCGCGACGCCACGCATCCCGTCGCGAGGCTGCATACGAAAAATATTATACAGGGTGTTGATATATTTGTGAAACTTTACGACGATCGATTTTAGAAGGAAGGATCAAGTTGATAAATAAAAATCGATCGATATTTTTGTATATATCAATTTTTCTGTTCGTTTTTTGATCTTTAGATCTTCCAAAGAGATATGTTATGAATATGTTAAGAGGGTGATTTTCTCGTTATAAGTTTGATATAAATCAGAGGCCACATGATTAAGGATTTTGATATTTTTAAGAATTTTTAAGGTCATGCGAGGGAAAGGAAGGATTGAGAAGATTTTACGAAAAGATAGGAAACAACTTTCGAGAGAAATGTATTCTTTTGTTTTATTTAATACGATTCCATGAACATAAAAATACGTAAAACTTATCGTCGCTAAATCTTCTTTAAATTCATAATCCAAAAAACTTGATGAACACTTTGGCGGCAAATGATGCAGAGGCGGATCTTTGATGTCGCTACAATGTTACAATCGAGCTCGTCGCGGCTATTACACTTTAAAAAGAGAGAATCACCCTGTAGAAGCGAACAGAAGCCAGACGCTTTCGTCTGTTCGGCTCGTGGCCACGCATCGGTGAATAAACCGATTCGTCTGCCTTGCGTTTACGTATGTACGCTACGTGCAACGTATTTCTGCAGGACACGCTGGTTCCGCCGTTTCTTTCGACGAATTTTCCCTTTTCGTTCCTCCAACACGTCTTTGTCGCTCCCTCGCCCCCTCTCGAGCCGTCTTTATCCTACAACACGTTGCTTCCTTCTTCTTCTTTTTTTTTTTATTCTCTGATCCTTTTATTCTTGATTCTTTATTCGCAGTTGCGCGCTAGACGAGTGGACCGTCTGCGCGCATGCGTAAACACGCATATTATTTGCGTAATATGCATTTCAAACTGGTTTTTTCGGCCCGAATTATGATCGGTCGAAACTGCGACGACACGGTGAGTTATGTTGTCGGAAGCTCGAAGCTTTGTTGCGTTGCAGGGTTGTTTTAGATTGGTGGGTAAAGGGCGGGAAAACTTCAGTTCATTTGAACAACGCCGCTTTCTTTGTATTTTGTAGAAATTTTTATTAAATTAAATTTTCGAAAAATTTAGAAAAAAAGAAACATTCATTTATAGTTAAACATATAGATTCAAAAAAGGAAAATGAATTCGCATAACAAATTTCTCGAATTGTGTAAATTTAAAATGTATGCATATTGAGACGTAACAAAGAAGGATATAAAATAAAAAAGAAAAAACAGAATGAAAAGGAATTCGAGGCAAAGAAAAAATATAGATACCAATGTTGAAATAGAATCTGATTATAAAGAGACGCTCAACAATCAAAAACAACAAGCATAGAACGTATCATTAATCAATCGAACAAGATCGATCCAGGGCAAGCAACACAATATTTCACTCCTCGGCATATAAAGTTCGCAAGATGATCGTACTACATTCGGTATACTACAATTACAAGGATAACCTCTTCCTTTCGCCTCGTCCTTTGACCTTCCTTTATCTTAACCGAGCACTGCCCTCTTCTTTTCATTCTTTATCCCCTCACGCTTTATTCTCGATGGGTTGCAAACTACGATGGCCACGTAGAAGAGCGCGCGCGCGCACAGCCCCGAATGGCATAATGCGTTTCGAACTGGTTTTATTCCGGCGAACGCGTCTCATTTTTCCCATTGGCCTGAATTGCACGCTACTCTTTCCCTCCTCCTTCTTCTCTGCTACCTCCTTTCTTTCACCTTTTTTCGTTTCTCCATTCTTGTTTTCCATCCTCCCTCTAACCCCCTCCGCCCCTCTTTCTCTATTCCTCCGCCTCTCTTTCTCGCTCATTGTTAACGCAACAGGGAGTATAAAGAGTCTAGACCGACACCTGTGTACCCCCTGACAACTGCCTCTCCCTAATACACTCTCCTCTCTCCTCTCATCTTTCCCTCTTTTTTTTTACGTTACTCACCCCTCCCTCTCTCTCTCTCTCTCTCTTCTTTCTCCCTTTTTTCCCTCCGTAGTTTTCATATTTATCTTCGATATATACTCTTCTCTTTCCATCCACCGTCACCCTTGTCGCACCCCGTTTTATATCTTCTCTCCTGCCTCACCCCGGAACTGCATTTTGCATAAGGGAGGAAGATTCATCATCATGCGAGGATGATACGTTGGGGATGTACGTGGACCTTTTTTCGAAATGCGTTTTCACCGCGGTAGCTAGCCACCGGCGAATCCGAAATTAAAATAGGGCCCGATCAGAATGGGGCGAGAGGGAAGTGGAGGGATCTGAAGAGGGCCCGTGATATTCGATGTACTCGAATGGGGTGGCGGAGACAACGAGGCGCGCACGTTTATTGGGGATTAATGCGTGAATGGCCGATGAAAGGGTTCGCGATAATCGAGATTTGTACGTCTCGTTACATTAGGTTTCGTGCTGTAACTGGATTTTAATATCGATGAAATAAGTGCTCGCTTTTCCTTTTTTTTTTTCTTTGCGAGTTGCAACGTGTTGATCTTAACGAGACGCCAGAACTGATAATTTACGAGACGTTGCGCGATAATTTATGGACTAATAATAGTTGTAAATTAAGAAATTGTACATATCTGTAAGTCGTAGATCTTTCTTCTACATAATTTTACATCGAATAGGATATGAGTTGTAATTTGTAAAATTTGTTTTACAAGTAATTATTGTTATAAATAAATTTAGTGTTAGTACAGTTTTGATCGAGAAATAGATGTTAGATAAATATTAATGAATTTTTTTGCAATTGAAATTATATTAATTTAAATAAAAATTTCAAATGGAGAAAATGAATCCAAAAATAACCGAAGGAAGAAGAATATTCGAGGATGAAATATTAAATATATCAATTACGATGGTGGTACTGTAATTACATTGAAGATTAATATATGGTTGCAATACAATATATTTCAATTATTTACCGTTATTATTGATCCTAATTGCAATATGATCGTAATGATAAATAACTCGGATCATTAATATTTTTCAAACTTAATCAATTGATCAATGATTAATAAAATAATCAATTTGATTCGTATATCGATTATTTTAATTTATTATTTTTGATGATTCGTTTTTGATGATATTTTTTAGAATTATAAAACACAAAGATATTGAATACTAATTAAAATTAATTAAAAATTCTATTTATCTTGTTAAATTATGTGAATATATGTTTTTTAAAAATTATTATTATTGTGATTAATATATATATATATATTACTTTCGAACAATTAAATTAAATCCACATTTTCATTTATCACTTAACAATAAATAAAGATAATAGAATAACAATTTCTTTTTGTTTCAAATAAAATAATACAATCAATGATAATCAATCTAATTCTTAATTATTATTTAAAAGGATAATTTTTTTCCGTTTCCTTTCAAAATTATTCAATGATACAGATTCTTGATAATTTGCGCATGTGCGTGTTTTCCACCAATTATAACTGTATTAATCGGCGCGCACAGTTTGAACAGTAAAAGAAAACGAGTTCCTCGACCCAATAATTCCACTCGTAACGATTTATCATAATTTAAGTTTCACGGCCGTATTATTCAACGCGCGTGTATACAAATTGTTGGTTGTCAGCCAGAAAGAATCACACTTACAATCAATTCGAGTTGACACTCTATCGATGCGCAAAAATTTATTTTATCTCTCTTATTCGTAAAACGAACATGATTAAACGCTAAAACGATTGATCGGTCTTTCATAAGGAGTAAAGAGAAATTAAGATAACACGAATGAGAAAGTTTTTTAAAAAATGATAATAAAATATCACTTTATTTTTAATTAAATAAAAATAAAAAGTATATAACAAAAGAAAAAACAAATGGAATAGAAAGATATTTTCATATACTTTTATTTTTCAATGAAATATTTTATTATCCAATCCTATATTTAATATACTTGAATTTAATTAATTGAAATGTGATATAATCAATATAATAAATAGTTTTTATAATCATTGTATATTTATATGATGATATTTATAATATTAATAACAAAGGAAATGATAAAAGGAAGGAATAATAAAAATATACATTCAGGCACATTCATTTGATATTTAATAATACCATGCATAAAATAATTTTCAATTTAATTTTTTCGAGGCCACACACATGCAAACCTCTTTACAGAAAATCTTATGCGGTCTTACTACCAAATCTTTATTATCGAAACTATCCATTTACTTTAATGTCCTAACAAATATTCAAATAAACGAATTTCTACCGTGAAATGAACGGAGTGAAAAAAATGACCAGGAGATGGCGATATGAATAGCGCAATTTAAATCCATCGAATGGGTAAGAAAAAGAGGCAGGAAGCAGCACGTGAGCAGGAGAGAACGTGTAATTTTTCCTTCGATGCCCGTCCAATGCGCCGCGTAATTAAATTCGGGCGCGATAAAGGCACGCAACCAGAAAGAAAAATGAATCGAATCCGGTATCGATTCTTATTACCTTCGAAATTGCATTCGAGAGAACGTATTGACGTGAATTTATCGACGCCACTAGATCCACCCAAGAGGGGCACAATAAATTAATGGTTCGTAATAAACAAAAACATTTTTCCAAACACATGATTTTACATGTGAATTATGGTATATGAAACGTATAAACGGAGAGAGAGAGAGGGAGAGACAGGGTGAAAACAAGAGGTAAACAAAAAGATAAAAACGAAGAACTCGAAGAAAGGAAAGCGAAAAGGAGTTGATGTTTAATCGATGCTTTGCTGATTCTTCGTAAATCTGCGACTTCCGGCGGGTGTGCAGCGTCGCGAATTCCGGTGCTGATAGTAAACGTTACACATTAATTTCTCCGCCTCGTATAGCTTCACCCTAGTTTTTTTTTCCAACCACCGTGTCCCTATGTTCGATTTCACTGGCGCGCATCCGCGACCTTTAACGAAGCGCGGCAGGATGCGGTTGGGATCAAGATTGCTACCAACTTAATTGGCTAATTAATAAAAGTGTCTAATTACCACGTAGCCAAAGCCTTTTTAAGCTTTCCTCTGTGTTTCTGAAATAGAGAAAATGATCGTCCGATTTTTATCGAAATTGAAACGTGAATTTTACTTTTTGTCGTTGCTCCTTTTGTTTTTTGACGATGGAGGCGCTGCTTGTCAAACTTTTGATGGCAATGTAGATTGTTTCAGTTTTCGTAATTTATATCACTGAATTAATATACAATATAAAACGATTTGTTTAATTTAGACGATAGTTTTAAACTTTATATTATTCGAATTATTTCCCTGTACGAAGTTAATTATATTTCGGAATGTATCGAGTTTTTTATCTTGCAAATATTTAAAAAATAGAAAATCAATAAAAATGATTAATCAATTTATCTGATGAATAATTGTTTCGTAATATTTCTGTATGGAAATTAATGAACATAATAAGTTTAGAATTCAATTTTTTTTTTTTAATATTTTCAATATATAATATATTTTCAAAATATGTTAATAAATATTCTCATTAATCTCGTGATTAATATATATTGATTACAATGAAAATTATTTCATCTTATATTTATTATTACTTTACTTCTTTACATTTACTTCTTTACATTATATACATATTAACTTGTTATATATATTTGCATATTTTAAATAAAATAAAAATATAAAAACATATCTCAAAGATAGATTGCTTCAGTTGCGTGATTTGTTTTTCTTACATTTTTCATATTTTTGTTTTTATATTTCTATTTACTCTATTATAAAGATAAGTAAGATATAAATTATTCTTGATTATAACTTGTAATTATATGTAACATTTCATCATTTACAAAATATATTTAATTATATTTAACGAAATGTTAAATATAAATTACATTAATAAAATCAGCATTAATTTACATTTTTTGATACTTAAATATTTTCTTCTTTTTCGACCGCGATTTTTTTGTAATTTTTTTTTTTTTTAATTTAAACTGTCAAAAGAGTCTCTTTTTTTCATTTCAAAAATTCAGAAAGAAAAGGAATTTGTATTTTTAATACATTGTTGTTACACTCTTGATAAATTATATTATTTTAATTTGTTCCTTAAACTTAATTAATGTATCCTGCAATTTTTGCAGCTTGACTTTTGCTTATGGCAGATAAATGTGTGATTTAATGCATTAAATTCTCCAGTACACTGCATTTGATCATGATAACTCTTAATATATATATATATATATATATCGTAACTTTCCATTTCCTCCTGGTTTGTATTTTCTTTCTCTTTACAACTAAATACGACATATTTTATGATTCTCATTATATTGAATAATTTTATTATTTTACAGAAAGAAAAGAATTTTCCTCGAATTAATAACAATTTCTTTCATGATATTATTCGTATGTATCATTTCTATTTCTTAATCAAAGTATAACAATATGTGCAAGGCCGTTCAACTGCTCAACTGCTTTGTTCTATTTTTCAATCAGATAATCCTACGATTCTGTACTAAAATTTCTACACGAATAAAAAAAAGAGAGAGGCAAGAAAAGAGGAAACAAAAAGAGAAAAACTCCTTTGTACAATTTGTGAATAGCGAATTGTGAATCGTGTTCGTTGTTAAATTCATTTATTTTCATTGGCGATCTGGAACGAATAATATATATATATCAAGATATAAATTTTAACAAAGTGACCCGATAAATAATTAGATTTTCAAATGGATGAGGAATAAAAGAGAAACAACTTGATAAATTGATAAAACTTGATAATAAAGAAATATATTGATCCTCTTTCAAACAAGTACTTAAAAATTACGTAGCTTCTCGAGGAATATATTTAAATATTTCTCTAAAAATTTTTCACATTTACAGTCGACTTTGTTTTTTATATTTTTTATATTTAAATTGTAGTATGATATTGGACTAAGAGCTACTATTTTATTTGGATGTATATTTTTGTTCAAAATCTGAAGATATACTTTTACAATTTTTTAAAATATCAAACACATAACATTTTATATTTTCTTTTATAAATATATATATATTTATATAAGAATGCTTTGTTCGTTTTCTCTGTTTTTCTCAAATGTATAATGATACGAGATCCATACGAATTCGTTCTGACTTTAATTCTGTCGTAATAAATAATTATTCGTTAATTGATTAATATTGATTAATATCGAATGGCTTATACTTTCATTTTGCAATTCATTTAGATATATGTAAACATGGATATATTTTAAATTCGAACAGATATTAATTATCCAAAAACTATCAATTCACAGAAGAAGAAAATTTTAAAAAGACAATCGCACTTTCGACAAATTTTTGATATTCTTATCAAAATTAAAGCCTTCTCTAGGTTTCGTACTTGTCTGAGTTATCTGAACACGTGTATTTTATCATCGTGTAAAAGTATTTTCAAAGTATTTCCAAAATATTTCGAAATATCATTGATTTGTTTAACAAATCGTGTCCAATGAATTGCTCGTTCTTGATCTCTGATTTTCTTGAAAATTCGAATACCGTAGAAAAATTTGGGAAGAAATCGGAAAAATTTATTGTCGAATTTCATCTATCGTCAATCATAGACAATCATTATCACGCTTGACATTTCAAGAGAATCGCTAAATAAGAAATTTGAAGCGTTTTTTAGCAAGTTGAAGATTATACTTGAAATCGAGGTCTCGAGTTTATCGGCAGCCTCGAAATGCTGTACTATCGAAGCAGATAATTGATAATACGAATTTTTACGTAGCGACGATAAAATTCTAAGTACATAACGAGTACATAAATAATATTAAAGGTATAATTACAATTAAAATAAATATATAAAGATAAAAGAAAAATTAGATAAACTTGGTAAATATATTTTATAATATATTTTAATATTTCTAAAGAGAAATATTATTATTATTTAAATATATTGAAAGCAATAATATCATAAAAAATATTTTATTCGCAATTATTTTATTTGCAAAAAAATGAATAAAATTATTACTTTAAAAATTATCAACATATTTTTCATCTTATTATCTTGAAAGCAAATTAATTGAATAAATTTGATTATACATACGAGATGATATTCGAAATAATATCTTGTGTGGTTTTCATTTGCAAAATTTTCATTTTTTCAAAAATGTCTTTTTGTAGAGGGGAAAAAAAAAATATTAGTCTCTTTAAATTGGGAAAATGTGACATTCATTACCATCATTTTTAATTCTCCATTTGCAAACAGAAAAATTTTATCTGTGAGTTTCAGATAAATATTAGTATGAACATGTGATTGTAAAAAAAAGTAAAAAGTACATATCGTATATCATGCCATCATATATAATAAGTTTCTAATCTTCTATTAGGGAAGGTTAAATGAAAAGGCTAAATAAAACAATGTAAAGTTTCGGTACTTCTCTTTTTCAAATATTTTATCGCGTAAGTACATATGTACTTAACACATGTATACATGTCTTTTTGCCTTCATTAGATTTAGTTATGTCCAAATAAAAAACTAAAAAGTAATAATAAAAAATTAAAAAAAAAACTGGAATCAAATGTTCCTCCAAAAGCTTTCAATTTATGACAGATGTCACTAATTCTGTCACGATATAATCTGACTAATTCTACGCACTGTCATCGACCATTCTCATTCTCATTATATACGATTTACAATTTTACCTACTTTACATTATTTCACCATCACCCAATTTATCGTCATCGTTATAAAATTTAAGATAAAGGAGCAATTAACGATGAAAAATGCCATTTCATCAAATGCACACGATACTTCTCCCTTCTCCACTATCAAACAAAATGGAGACCGGTTAGAAATTGGTCCGTGAAATTAGGTTGCCCATCGTTATCGTTTCAGTGTAAACCAGATACCAGATACCACTCGTAACTGAGTTATTGCTTTTTGAAGATTACGCGAATCAAGAAGGTCGTCGATTATCAACACCGAAACGAACTTCACGATACTTTCGAACGCCAATGTATGCCATCTACCGGTTACACCCGATCCATTTTCTAATTTTCTCGATTAAACGCGATACACATAGAATCTCGAACGTGATGACAAGATTACACGTACAACTCTATCGTGTCGAAGGAACTGCCTCTTGAACAACGCTCGTGATATATACTCGAATCATTGATCCAGAATCGATTTTAATCTGCGATTAAATCGAGATACCATGGTTCAAGATTATGCATCTCGAAGATAATGTATCTTTCATTTAAATTCGTAGAAGGCAGAGATAATAGTGGCTCGTTATCAATTTTGACAACTTCTCTAAATTTTTCCACGATTTGCCGATATGTCGAATAATATTTGGCGAACAATGATGCAAAACTTTGAATTTTTGTTTATGAATTAATTATAAAAATATCTTTTCAGAATTATATAAAATTTTTGATAAAATGAAGTGAATATAATAATACTTTGTTTTTTGAGACATAAAAAATTTGATGGAAATTAAAAAAAAGTAAAGTTTTTACAATCATAATCATTTAAATTTATTATTATTTAATTATGAAGTGGAATGAAATAGAATGAACTCATATATATTGCTAAAACCAAATTATTGCTAAAACAAAATTCATCCCAATTGATTTTGCATAAAATAATCAACAAATTATAAAAAATTATAAGAAATAATTTCATATTTCTCTTTTCCTAAATCATCACGATGAATATGCACGATGCAACAAGCATTAAATGTCAAAACCAAAGAGATTACGAAAAGTCTTCGTCTTCCTTTTTCACCCCTAAATTCGCATTATCTCGATTTACCATCGATTACAGGATACCCTATATTTAAATCTGCGCAACAAGCGTCAAAGGTCGAAGGCCGGCGTATCGTGGATTGACGAGGAATGGCGCCAGTTACATAAAAATCGGGTCGTGTATAGAACAGGAAAAAAGCAACACGGAGACACTTTTTCGGCCCCGTCACACCGGGGTGCTTCGGAGAAAGCTTCGAAAACGGGATGAAAGTCGTTTGGGCTTTGCCTGTACCGAGGGTAATAAATGGTGTCACACCGTCGAGTGGATGTGTTTATTCTCCACGATCCTTCCTGATATTTATGGAAACGTCGTAAAACGACAATTTCTCGTGGAGCTCGAGATACTATTCTCTCTCTTTCTCTCTCTCTCCCTCTCTCGCCACCCTCTCTTTAGTTTTTTCTCTCGCCTCGGTGTCTTCTTTCTCCAAAAAGCAGCCCATTTCGATCTGGAAGAAAAGAAAAAAGAGAAAAAGGAGAGATCCCGTTGCCAGTGGACGAAACGCCTTGAAACCTTACCCACGCTGTGCTTTAAAGCAATTTATACTTTAATAGAACGAAGGTCAGCGCGAGGAACAAAGCGGTACCATCCCATTTCTGAGTGTACACAACTACGAATGGTTGCACGTGTGTGCTATTCTGTAATAAAATAAGTGGTTCTCGGAGATCCTTATTAGTCGCGAGGGTGGTGAAGGAAGAGAAGCGGAGGGAAAGAAAATGGTGATGATCGTGATCGATATCACAAGTGCAACGGAAGGAAGGAGAAATCTCTTTGATGTGATTTGACGTTAAATGGTACTTTAGCGATGATAGTTACCACTTACTTTTGCATACCGGGTGTTTTATTTGACTTTAATTATCGATTGAAATATCTTGGCTACGATCAACTCCACGTGTTATGCGATTATTCGCAAAATATTTCGTTTCGTATCGACTCTCCTCGTATAGTGATACGATAATGCGATAATTTATACTATATTGCTGTATAAAAAAAAATCTTATCATTTCTATTAGTTTATTTGGATTATCGCTTGTTTAGGCAATCGTCTCGATTCTAATTGTAACTCTTAATAAAATGTTTTTTAGATGCTCGGAAATCAACGAAGATATTGACTTAATCTTTTTTGTTTTAATTAAATAATAGACGAAGACTAATCTTCTGTGTAACAGAATATATTTTGAGACCACTGTTAGGAGAGTATATAAGATACGCTGATTTATAAAAATATAGATAAATGAATTCTGAATAGAAATTCAAAGTTTAATTTAATTTCAATGATACATTATACATTTTTTTAATCCAATACTTCATCAACAATTTTTACTTATTCTTAAATTTATAATAGAAAAGCATACGAATTCTGCATAATTCATTACAATACAAAATTTATTTTTTTACGAAAAACGATAAAATATTATTCGATTGATCACTTCGTTATGCAACAACTTAATAAATTTCAACATTCTAAGCTTTTGAAAAGCATAAAAAGAATCTTTGAACTAATTAACCTAATTATTCGACGCACAAAAATAAGTGAACGAAAAAGAAAAGTCGGAATAAAGCCGACGTAACCATTACTTTTTATCTAGCCGTTATCAATACAGCTCGCAATCTTAACAAAATTTATTTTTCCGCATCTCGAGCAACAGTTCACAATCTCTACTTTTGAGCCTTGACTAGTTGGGTGTCAAGCACCCAACGAAATTCTTTCGGAATGTTTAATTACCTTATCGCCGACTACCTGGTCTACCACGTATCGCGTATTACCTGGTGTCTACCGATAGAAAGCGGCGAAGGTAAATAGTGGAGAAAAACGAAGAGGTGTTTCTCGGAACGGGCCCACGGGATCCCTTTTACCCTGGCCCGATTCGCCGTGGAATTTGGCAACCCTTCTTCTTGGAACGCGGCATCCAATGGATGAAATGTAATTCCATACGAGATTATCTCGCCGCCGACAAAAAAGGGCGTAATCCCGATCGTTTTATTCTTGTCCGATTGATTATCAATCCGATCGTATTGGTAATTATTGATTAATTATCGTGCGATTGGTAGAAGTTTATTTTTTTTTTTTTGGGAACGTGTTTAATTTGATTTTGGATTTTTTTGAAAATTTAATTTGATGAATGAAATTTGAGAGATATATTTGATAAAAAGAAAGAGTAATAATTCAATGTGAAATATTCTCTCACAAAATGAAATACGATTGTAAAAAAGATTATGTTTTTATAGGTTTATAATAAATAATGCGATAAGAAAAAATTGGACGAATATTTTAATAATTTTTAAAATTTTGAAAAATTTTTATTTGTATTTGATAATAATAGATAGAGCTAGAAGGTCACATATTTCTTTCCTCTACATTTAATATCTTAATAGTAATAACAATTGCGAGATTAGTATATTTGCGATATTATATCTGTCAATAAAGTCAATACAATGTGTCTCGATAGATAAATGTAATATCAATCAGAATTAACAGTGATATAATATAATGATTTAAAAACTATATAAAGAAAATAATATTCGGAAAAACGAAAACTAAATAATAAAATCATAATAATAAATAAACAATTTTTTATGTGCGCAATTTTTTTTTGTTTGAAAAATTCGTATTCTTTAAAAAAACACGAAAATAAAGAAATATAAATTATTTCTTTTCTATATTTACCAATCTATATTAAAAGATATGAAATAATATATAATAATTTTTTGATAAATTAATATCGAAAAATATAAATACACTTATAAAAGTAAAAATTTTATAGATTCTTATCGTTATTCGATTTAAACTTTATTCTTCTTCATCCATTCTAATTATCTCTCAAACATCCAATCATAACCCAAAACATTTCAAAATGATTTTGGTAAAATCTCTTCGAACAAAGATATAAATCTCTTAATACCACATACAAATTTATCAATTTATATCGTCAAGATAAATCAGTCGATTTCAAAAAAAGGGTTAATTATCGACAATTCTTACGAAAACCGAAAAGGGCCAAGAATTCTTCCCAAAACTTTCACACAGACGACAGTACCGGCGCTTATTTACCATAGAAGGACCATTCCTCTTCGGTTCCCTCCCGTAAGCCCCGTTTCCGGGACGTTGCGAAATTCAGAAACCCTTTTTCTCGGTATTCTCTCGGATGCCTGGGACGGCAGCCTTGCCAGGACCGTCTACCTGATTCCCGGATACTGTGGAAACGAAGCAAAGGAGAGTTTCGTCGATTCTCAATGGACCGAGGGACTATTATTTCAAGATTTACGAGGGACATGTGGCCGTAAGTTTAAAAAAAAAAAAAAAAAAAGGGAAAAAGGAAAAAAAAACTACGTTTCCTTTTCTCGTCCTTTAATGTATACTTTTTCTCAATTTTTCCTTATCCCGTATTTCGATCTTTTCGTTAAGCTCAAGTGGACGGCCGTGTTTTTAAAATGACACCTCGGAACGAATATTATCATGGTGGTTTTTGCTTTCTTTTATTGTTTTTTTCTTTTTTCTTTTTTTACTTTCTCGAACGATCTTAAGCGAGAACACTTGTCGAGCACTTTGTGTAAGATGATGAAGCCTCAGTTTGCAGAAAAACGATACGACTTACCGCCATTTTGTTCATATCGCAGTGTCCTCTGGGTTTGGTTGATTCACAGAGGCAAGTTCTGTGTACTCGGAGCAAGTCCTGGACGAGTTTTGAAAAAAATTTGTCTACATCTGGTTGTCGAAGCCTTTTGCTTCGATTACTTTCTCGTGGCGTTTAACCATATATCACGAAGTGAATATCTTTCGAGATGAAGTGCTCGAATGGAAATTGTTTCTCGCTGGATACGCCCTCTTTCTTAAGGTAATCGTTAGCGAGAGTTTATCTTGTAAAATTATAAGTAATATGGTATATCAATAGTTTTCTCTTTTTAAACTTGAAAAGCAATTTAAAAATTTCAGCTGGATTATCGAGTTTGAGGGGAATTCATATACATTGTTTAAGATATTTCGTTTGTTATTTAAAAAAATGTAATAAAGCGTTAGTTTTTATGTTTTTATCTCTAGTTCTCTTTGCATTTTAGTTCTATAATATTATTCTATAATATTAATATTAAAATGCTTTATTATATTTTTAGTATTTAGTATTGTTAATTAAATACTATTAAATACTTGAATATTTTATTAAAAAAAATTGAATATTGAAATTTATTTGCAATTAAATTTGATTATAAAAAAAATGAGAATTGAATAAAGAATTTTAATTCATGAAACGAAGAAAAATTTTCTCGTAAGAGATAGGATTCAAAAAAAATGTGTGATTTTTGATTTGATTAAATTCAGAATAATCGTAATCATTACGTAATCATTAATGTATCAGTGGCGCCAAACGACATAAGTCTGAATCTAGATCAAACATAAGTTCTTAAATACAAGTTATTAAATAAGTCGACAGTTCCCGACTTAAAGATATGAATTATAGATTTCTAGAAGAGATATGGACTAAACATTCCTACTTGATTTTAAAGTTTAAATAGAAGGCGTTATCACTGTAACTTTTTAAGTTTGTTAGTTTGCTATTAAGATTACTTTATCACTTAAAATACTTTTTTTTCTATCGATGCATTGGCATAAAACGTTTCGACAAATATTATTTTATATTCAATAAATATTATATTGCCTGATTATATTTCACATTAAAATCGAAGAGTTTGAAAAAACACACTTTAAAATTATTATAGTTGAATATAGAATGAAATAATTGATGGAATATATTTGGATATATTTTAAAACAGATGTCCAAAATTATTATGGGACATTAATATTGAAATATAGGAATTTAAAAGCTAGAGTCAAAAATATCAGCATTTCAGGAAGTCTGAAAATATACTAAAAATATAAATAACTAATGAATAAAATATAAATATCGAAAGTGTAGAATGAAGAATTTTAAACAGAATAAAATATTATTTTTTTAAAAAAATAGATTTGATATATTTCGATTTGCAAGATAGAAATATTTATAAAGATTTATTTATTAATAATTATATTTATAAAATCTTTTTATATAGGAAAAATGCATGTAAAATACATATCAATACAATAGAATTCCAATAATTAAAATGATTTTTAACGTAAACAAAAAATATATATAAAAAATAATACAAATATATATCCAATAGCCATAAGATATATATATATATAGTTATAGTTGGATTTCTGCTAATCAATAGAAATCTCCAAATCAATAGAAAAAAAATCATTTAATCAAATTGAATTAAAATTATCTTTTTCTGGATAAGAAATTCTCATATCAAGAAGATAAACATGATTGACAAACGATTTCTTTTCTTCACAGAATTTTGCGACCTGTCCATTTTTAAATCGTTCAGGGTGTGTCTAAAAAATCGCATTAATAGTAAATTTCGTTTGAACTCTTCATAAATATTATTTCATTATTGCAAATATTTAACGTAGAATTTTCTTGGAACCAAAAAAAGTGATAAAATGAATTATAAAATCATTTATTATTTTGCTTAAAAAATTTTTTTTTAATAAGAAATAAAATTTATATAATCTATTAAATCTATTAAATTTATAATAAAAAATTATAATAAAAGTTTAATAGATTATATATAAATTAAAGATTATTTTAAGATAAGAGATTTTATTAGAGTTTTTAAATCTAAAATAATTCTAAAATAAATAATTTATTAATTTTAATATAAGTAAACGAAACTATTTATTAAATCCAAATTAATTTTAGAGAATATATATTTATAATATTATAATATTTGTCTTTATTTATCAATCATATTACGATATTATATAAATGAATTTAAGAAAGAAAGAAAAAAGCGATAATTTTTTCTTCGTACAATCTCAATCGTAAAATGAAATTAATTTAGATATTATGAAATATCTATAATATAAATATTATATTTTCATGGATTACTTCATAATTGACAATATCAAACGATTTTTATTTCTTGTAATAATTGTACAGTTTGAGTATAAGACACAGGATATAAAACAGTTTGATAAAACAGAAAGGAGTGAAAGTGTGAGACCTCCGTGACCGCAGGATATGCAATGAAAAATGTCGACCAACCACTGTGTATAAAAGAAGTGGTTAAACATTGAAACCTTATATAGTTTCTTGTTAATACGTAGCTCTTGAAAATCAGGTTATTGTAACATCAATCACCTGTTGAGGAAAAAATTATTCCCCATGACACGGCTTTATTCTTTTCATAAAGGATTTCGTAGCGAATGTGCCGATCCTTTTCCTTCGTTACGCTCCGCCTTAAAATTGTTTTTCTTTTTGACACTCTTAATGGCAAAATACTTGTTGCTGATATCCCTCACGATCCCTACCAATATTGCAAATCATCAAGATCGATCATTCACATTATACTCGGCATCTAAAGAGACGAGCAAAAAATTCGATTTCTTGGGGAAAAAAAGAAAGGATTTTATTGACTCGCATCGTGTCCTGATCACGTGTTTACTGTTTTTGTCAATTTTTTATTGCTATAGACTATATGGTTTTGTTGTAATCAATTATGTGAGAAATATCTTAAGTTAGTTTTAATCTTGTTAACTTTATTTTTTTTTTTTTAAATTTATTCTTATTGATAATATTTTTTATTTAAAATATAATTCATTTTTTAATTTCCTTTTTTATAATTTTTATTTCCATTAAAAATAAAAGTTTTAAAATTTTTAAATTTTCATATTTTTTTTAAATTAATTAAAACTATTTCAATATAATGCTATTTTATATTTCATGTTTTATGAATTATATAATATCATTGATGTTATTTCATTCTTTTTGATAAGATTTCATACAAAATTTTTTACATGTATTTACTTATTTTTCCCGATATATCAACCCTTGTTACATTCTCGCACTTAAGATCCTAATAAATTAAAAAGAAAGATAAAATTGTACAGATTAGACAGAACGGATTATATATCTAACAGATATAAAATATTAAGTATCTTTAAAAAATTAAAGTATTTCCATCAAGAAGATTCCAATATATACATACAATACATACAAATATAATATGATATTCATTTTTGAAAAATTAATTGTTTTTTAGCAATATAATATTTCAACGATATACTTACATTTTAAATGAATTTATTTGAACCAAATGACACACAAAATTATTCATTTATTAATCTGTCCATTGTTATTTTTTTCGTAAACTTCAAACTGTGAAAATTCAATGACGTGTTCCCAATTGTTTGTCAGTTTCTATGAACAAGAAAGCTATGTTTTAGCAGTTTAAATGAAAATTATATATCTGAGTTTATGTTGGACACCTATTAACAAGTAAAAGGAGCGAACTGACCGCTTCTTACCAGGTAATGGGAACGACGCACCACCTAATCTCCAAGTAATAAAAGGATTTATTGCGGATACCCTCTAGTACCTAGTACCGTTAGGTCGAAAGAAAGGTATCTGTAAAAGCCTGGTCAAGAAAAATTCACAATTCTTTTTCTGTTAAGACTTTTCTTCTTTTGTTTAATGCTTGTAAAGCGGCTTTTTAAGTTTCCAACTTACGGTAATTCTACAAAAGGTTATCGGCTATGTTAATAAATCATTGTAAAATTTGGAAAATTTGAAAGGCTGTACATCAGTTTTATTTCTTATTAATATTTAATATTTAAAATTAGACTGGTTTACTTGCAATTTATATTGAGTAGGCTACATTAAATTTTATAACTGCAGTTGGTTCAATATAATCATCATCGTTGCATAAAATTTTAGGAATTTAAATTATAAGTTATTTTATTGTTATAATTAATTTTCATTATAAATTTAATTATAAACAATGTTTATACAATTTCTTATTAAATTTTATTCTTATAAAATAAAGCATTGGTCATTGAAAATTCAAGATAGGTTTTATGGAGAAATTAACGCCACGACATTTAACCACAACGAAATTTCGGTACTTTCCTCGCATGTTTAATTGTTAGTGCCAAGAGGCGGCAGGAGGAGTACGCTTCCTTCCCGTTCGAGTGGCTTTTCAATTGTTCCGCTAACGAGCAGCCAAAATAGTGGGACCACCCTTAACTCGTGTAAATGCCCATAAGTTCGACGTCTCTTGAAGAAACTTTTAGCTGATCTTTTCTATGGACGGTATTTCTTCGCTTAGGGCAAAAATTATAAATTTATAATTTATTGTAAAATGTTTGATTGCACAAATTTTAATTTAAATTTCCCTTCTATAGAACTAAAATTTTGGAATTTAAGAATAATTTCTTCTCAACTTTCAATGGGATTTAAAATAATTTGATTATTTAACCAATATAAGTAAAATATAAATATATCTTATATTGCATTTCTTTCATCATTCCTTATAATATAAAACTCTTCTCTTTCTATATTTTATAAATAAACTAGAATCGAAACAAGAATATCGTACGATAACGAATTTTAAAAAAGGACAAACATTTGAAATATAAAGCTAAGAAAAAGAAAATACCAAAGTGGATATTACAATCTTATTATAAAATAATAATAACAGCACTAATAATTTATTACATCGGATTAATAGTACACCTGATAAAGGGACGATTAAAGATGAAACGTTTAAACCAAAAATAGAATGGATCTTGGTACGATCACCTGCGCACGTTCCACCGGAACAAAGGGGTGAACGTTAGTTCGCATGCATTCCGTGGCCGCCGCTGCTTCCGTCCGAGTATGTGTCGGTGCAGACGGTGAATCAAAGGTTACGCGATTGCACAAATTCGCGTAAGATCTACACACACCCGAAGGATCGACGTATCACGATGACGTCACCGCCGGTAAATCTCTCTCTCCTGGGTGGATGCAGACGCCGGTTGACCTTGCTTGTGCGCGGTCATCTGCCAGCCGGTTATTCACACGAGATGGCGGAAAGAAGAAGAGGTGCGAAGGAACGAGAGGAGAAAGAAGCCGGCCGTGGAAAAAGCGAGGAGGGAAGGTGGCAACGACGGAGAACGGTATATTCGAGGTCGTAATGAAAAAGCGAGACGGAGAAGGGTGTGGAGGCGCGCATGCGGCCAACCAGCTCCCTCCCCCTTTATACTCGTGCTCTTCCTCCTCCTCCACCTTTCACTATCTTCCGTCCGGCGAGGATACTTATTGCTGTCAGTCAGTGCACTCGCAGCGAGAGCGCGGTTTAATGAATGAAAGGAATTGGAATCGTTTTTGTTTGCGAGGCTTGTTTTTAAATTTTGTTTAAAATGCAATTTTTCGTCGTGTATTTTTTTTTTTTTTTTATCATATATTTTTGACGCCCTCTTACAATTTAACACTAATAGCTAATGGCGATATCGATACAAGTTAAGACGCGTATTCATCAACGAACAGTTCACGAACATTGTTCCGTGATGAAATATTATTCGTTGCACGCTTGTTGCTCGTTGTTCCCAGAAGTATCCACAATGCTGGCGAACATAATTTATGAATTGTTGAGAATTACTCGGGAATAGGAATGTAGATTTAAACTTACGTGTTGTAGTTTTGAATTTTTCTCTTACGTAATTTATGTAGAAGTAATGTTTTATTATAAAATTTTGGCAAGGAGAATTTATGATAATTTGTAATTTTGAAAACAAGTAGATTTAAGGATATGAGTTAGATAAAATAGATTATATTTGATGTAAAATTTGGCTAAAAATTTGTCTTATTACCATACAAGAATACATTCGACATTTTCTATTATGTTTCACACCTACATAAATTTTCATATAAAGTGCATACAATCACTGATTTTCAACCCACGCTTTTACCAAACATCGTTACAAATAAAGACAAGTTATTCAGTTGCATAACTCCATTTATCATAATTGATCATAATTGAACGTGTAAAAGGAAGTTAGAATCATACGATATTTGTAATTCAACAGAAAAGAAAGCATAAATTTGTAAGAAATTAAAGAATATAGAATAAAAATAGAATAAAATTAAAAAATATATCTCACTAGCATGAAAGAATGTTTGCTTCACAATATATCCATCAATTATCTGATTTAAAATTTTGACAAATTGATATCAAGATATAAGATTCTTTTCCTCGATACGTATATAAAGTAGAGAGAAGAAAAAAATTTATAGTATTCATCATTAAAGTACTATCAAAGTGTTTCGAATAATCTATCAGTTTAAATTATTTACTCATGGTCTGTCTTTGTCTACATTGCACCAATAAATAATTGCTTAGAAAAAGGAAGAAAATCCTTCTAGGGATTTGTCACTATAGTGATTTGTTACTATAGTCTTTCAATCTTTCAATATTCTTTCGATCGAATATCGATCAACAATATTGTAACACAAACTGAAGATCCCTTCATTGTGTTTTCAAATCGTCATTACGCAATTGTCTCGATGGAACGGCAAAAAAGTGATAAGAAATTTTTTGTAAAGCAATGAAAAAGTTTAAAGATTGCACAAGATAAAGGAAATCTCATTCTATTTTCTTATTTTTATTGAGAATTAATGGATATCAGTAGTGTTCTCGATTTTTGAAGATTTGTTTTAACACGTAGAATTAAATACGTAAAATAGAAAAGAGAATTGTTGAATAAATTATTAATTTAATTTTTTCAACACTATCGATATGTACTTTTTGTAGATATTAATACTAAGAAAACTAATAAACTTTGATTGAAAAATAATTGCTACTAAATAGTTATAAGAATTAATATATCATATTTATCCTATATTTGTATAATTGTTATATACAAAATTAAATTAAATTTTCTATTTAGGAAATATATGATATTACATCTCTTAAATAGAAATCCTAATAAATGAAATCTTAATAAAACCAACTGCGTTATTTAAAGCTGATTATACAAAAAGAGTTTCGATTCGTTGTTGACAAAGTTAAGCAGTTTCCTAGAACTGTTATTATTAAACAGCCATAAATAAACACGGATTTACGAAAAGAAGAAAAAGTAGGTGTATACTTCTCAGCGACAAATGGAAAAAGCGTTTGTAGCTGTTTACATTGGGGATGAATGAAAAACGTGGTCGAATGGCAAATGTCAGAGGAACTATTTCTGTTGCATGGAGTTTTCCTTAAAATATTTGAAGCTATTGTCGAGAACGTTTGTGATAAACTGTCGTGCAAAATTTCGCATTGTTGATTTTTAAAACACGACACTTTTTTTGCGCATAATTTAATATGTACGCAATTTCTTCCCTGTTAATCAAAGCTCTTTTTCATCATTTGTTGGCTATTTATCAAAAGAATTCTATTCTATTTTAAAAATTATATTTAGCATAAACCTTAGAAGAATGTTAATTTGTTTGAGTATGTAACTTTTGTTGTTTGGCCATATTTGTTTGCTTTTTGCTGTTTTCCATAATATTTTGTGTTGAAGGGTCATAATATGAGAATTATTTTAGCAATTATTAAAACAATGATGCTTGAAACTTTATGATATTTGAAAGGAAGTTTTATAACTAAATAAATACTTTTTTAATGTTAAGTATCTACCTTTTTTTTTATTCTTTGCAGCTATTGTATTTGAATTTCACTTGCTTTCTCTTTCGACACGCTTTTTAAATATTATTCTGTAACATAAATCTAATATCATAAGATTATTTCTATTTCTCTTGGGATTTTTAAACATTTTAAATATAAATGCATTAAATACAATCTCATATATTTTATAATATAAATTCTTATATATTTTACAATATAATTAACAAAATTACTATAAACTTAGTAATTATCAACTAATAAAAAGTGCAGTCACACAAGCTTTTATTTAATAAAACAAGTCTGATTCTGAACAAGAATCTCAATTAGCAAAAAGCTTTGTTATTCGATCCAGAAAAAAAAAGAAACCAAAAACGAATACTCACCAAATTCCCTAAGCACGATTCTACCGAGGAAATCAAAATCTCGATCAAGCACACATTTTATACGACAAAAAATCGTTTCTGCAAGGGAATTCGTAAGTCGATTTGACGCAAAAGTCAGATTTCTACGAGATAGCTGTTGGTTGGTTCCCGAGGAGGGCGGACGATTTCGCAACCTCTGAAACTGGATCGATTTTCAAAGTTATCGAGTTTCATACCGACTTTAGAAGCCGAATGCCGCGGTGCTTCCGTACGAACCAGTCGAGTGTGAACTGTCAAGGATGATCTGCCTCTTTGCCGCGTTCTTATTGACGGCCCTAGTCTAAACAATGTGGTGCCTAAAGAAAAATCCGCCTCGACCATTCGAACATACGAAATACGGCCCACCAAGGTTTGACCACTTCGACTACGTGTCAATATTTACTAAATTTCATCGTCGCTATCGCGACATCCTATTTCGAACCGTTCATTTTTAAGACGATCTGTTTCCTCTCTGTCGATAAATTTTTTCAAAACATCCTCGAATGCTAATGGGAGGACGTGGGGGTGAGTTTTCAAACGTTGAGGCGGCAACGACAAAGAAAAGAGGTCTCGTGATCCGTTGAACGGATCCAGATAAAAATCTTTAAATTCGTTATCTGACCTCCAACTACTTATCAGACTTTGGTCCCTATATTTTTTCGATCGGGAACTCGTAACGAGACACCATAGATAGCGTATATTTTTTTGGTAATGGCCAACCATACGTATGCATAAATAACTGACCTGAAATACGAGCCATTCGTATTCAGGGTCGTTCAAGAAAAAATTATTGATCCTAACGAGTTCGCTCTTCGACACCGTAATTTGTGAGTATTTTAGATTAGAAACCGAAATCTTATCCCGAGATATTTACTCATTTTTCGTTCTATTTTAGTCGTTAGAATTGACGAATTGACGTAATTTTAAAGCTTTTAATGTGAAATATGAAACAGGAACAATTATAAATATAAAATTTCTACGAATAATAAATAAAATTAACATATTTATATAATAAAACTTAAATAAAGAATGGAATCGAAATAAAATTTTTATAACTCTTTGATTGAAATTCAAAAGGAATGGAATATAATTAAATTAAAATAAAATAAAAGCTTCCATTAAACCTCGAATGTAATGATAGAAACAAAATGGACCGACCTACTTCATTTAATACGATAAATGAAAAGAATTTTGATCAAATACATTACTTATTCGTAAAGAAATTTTTGTTCAATGACGCTTGCGTACGAGCAACTCGAATCTGTTACTAGGCGTCGATGCTGCGTTACCGCAACGCTCAATATGTACTACGCGACGAGAAATAGTCCGCAACGCCGATATTCCATGCCGAAAATCTCTTGAAGTACGCCACGACAGACACTCGAACTTATTGAGTATATTTGATTAGCATCATGGACAATCAGTATCGAGCTTTTTGTAAACAAAACGACGTAATTTCTGCAATATATGCAACATTATGGCAACGAGAATTGGGCGGGCACGCCCCTCCACACGGACTCGGTTCAGTGCCGTTGCATACAGTTTCAGCGCCCTAATAGAAAATTGAATTGTCACTCGAATTTAAAAAGGATCGATAAAAAATTTTGGAAATGGTATAAAAATGAATATCGTATATGGATACAATAATGCAAATAAATTTTAATAGCTAATGATAACGAGTTCTTTCATTTTTGATAATGTACGTATATATTTTGTACAATTTAATTCGAAATATATCATTGACATCGTATTTAATTTGCTCTTAATATATAAAGATGGTATGAATTTTAGAATCATTGGATAGAATTTTATCAAACTCATATTATTTATTTTATTTCGTGGCAAACTGAAAGATTAGGTAGAAGTCAATATATATATATATATATCATTCTACTATAGTATTTTGTTAAAAATATAATTATATTAAGCTTGAATTGATTACAATATTTATTCATAAAAATATTTTTTGCATATTTTAAATAAAATATGTTTTTATTTATTTTATTTTTATATTTCAAATTGTCATTTCTTTTATTTCATTTCATATAAAATCTACTTGAACTGTATTATATATTTTCAAATTATGAATTTATGATTAATAGAGTTCAGGATTAAACGAAGTTCAACAAATTGTTTTCATCAACTCGATGAATAATTACCATAAGCCATATGCAAGAGTGATCGAGTTAAAGTTTTAACACCTTTGTAAGTAGAATGTACACTGTTTATTCTTTGGATCCATCTTAAACAGTAACTATAATTCTAATAACAAGGGAAATTTATAATCTTGGTTTATCGAAGCCTGTCATAAATCTAACCCTTTATTGCTGGAAATGACGTAACGATGAGACACTATCAGCTGCCGGTTTCCGTACTGCTTCGAATTGCACAACATTGTGTGTCAAGGGCTACGAACGTTACGAGCAACCTTCTCGAGCATGGCCAACGTGAAATTTCTTTAAGTTAATAAATACTTCGAGTAGAAGACAAAGTCACGTGTAGCATTGTTTCTCAAGAAAAGAACTGAAGAAAAGAAAAATTTTATGCAATCATATATTAAAAATATAAATATTTTAAAAAAACATTTTATCCATCTAATGTTTATATAAAATTTAAGTAAATTAGAATTGTTTATTTAAATTAAATTTAATGAAACTGTGATTTGATTCTTTCAGAGTTTCAGTTTTGATATTTGAGGTTACAAGACAATATTTTAATTTCTTCTTAAATTAAAGGAAACATATTAAATTAAGCAAATCATAAAATTTTTGAGATAGTTTTTTACGACTTCTTTTATCTTTTATAGCTAATTAATTATTTTAACGGTAACCCAAATGCATCAAGAAGACTCTCTGTCAATTCATTTCTTTACTCTAATTAACTACGAGGCAGACCAATTATTAACAATGACTTTAAAGAAAAGAGACTTTCTTGTATTAATTTCAATTAATAATAATAAAAGATACGAAATACATATCATATTTAAAATCAAATATTTCATTTTCAATTTCACTTTCATTTATCTTATGGTTCTATTTCTTTATTTATTTTGTATGACTCATACATAACATTTTTTATAATCACAGACAATGCAATAATTATTTTTAACGCTATTATAGATACCCATTACTGATACATACACAAAATAGACACAACTTTAAACCAACTTGCTTGTATTCAAACAATATAAAGTCAACTAAAATGACTAATATAAACAAGACTCGTTATAGTAAACGATGACTAAGAATATTATCGAGTTGAATACTATTTCCCCGTTATTTTTTCAATAAACTCTGCCCCGTTATGCAATATCGGTTAAAAATTGCAGCAACCACGTCGTAACGCGAAATAACAGGAACATGATTGTTTCAGTCTCCTTGGAAACGAATATAAGAGGAAATTATTACTAGATTACGTACAGAATCATGGAAAAAAAGATAATGATTAAATTTTGTAAAAATAACGAGCACAAAGAAAAAAGATAGATAAGAGATAATTTGTAATAGCTTTATAGTTAATTTTGTCTAAGAGTAAAACAATTTTGCCAAGGAATAATAATTATGAGAGCGTTGAGGGCCAACATAGTGGAATCCTTAATATTACAGGACTGGTTGTAGTATTAAATCCGTACAGGTTCCGACAGGTTGCCAACCACAAGCTTGCTCCACATGTGGCCTCCACATTTCTCCCATGACAAACTCATGCGAGACGGCGTACATCAAACCATAACATATTCTCTCAACTACACGGATCGAGCAGCTGCTACATGGTACAAAAGAACTCTACCTGTCTAACGTAAGCATGGGGTAAACTGTGATCGGTATTCGTCAGAAACAATGATCGCTTTATCTTGGAATCAACTGCATATGGATATATTGTCTAGTCGATGAATTTGCATGTATACAATCTATGAATTTTCATAGTTATGAAGACATCGTTGAATAACGTGCATAAACTTATATACATATTATGAAAATCTTCAATAATTCTTTCTCAACATAAATTATTGTATATATTTATTTCATATATTCGTTTCAGTTAATAAATATTTACATGTTCTTTAAAAAAATATATATACGTTGAAATTGTACGTGTGTATGTAAAAAATAATATCTAATTTTATAAACATTAAATGCGATATAATTCATTACATATTGATGTTTTCCATGTATTATAATTATTTTCACTTATCATCCTTCGTTATTATTATTTTTATCCTCTAAACAATAAAACCACCATATAAAATTCAAGCTTCTGCTATTTACTTACGAAATGAGTGAATAATTCACCAACATTTAAATCGCTAAAAACTATATATCAAGAAGAAATATAAATCATCTGTCACATCCCACAATTGTTAACTGGACACAGAAAACAAGAATTAGAAAATAAAAAGAAAATTTTTGCTCGATTTCTTAGCCGCGTCGATTATCGCTTATCGTATCACGAAACATCAATCATAACCGCGTACGCAATGATAAGGTAATTATTCACTAGTAATAGCGAATAGTATATTACATATATAAGTAAATATGTAATAAGTATACAGCCGGCCGTGAAAGATAGAATGAGAGCGCTTCTATGTCAGAGAGCTTCGGCTGTGTCCTTAAGTAGCGACGCGATTATCGAGCGATACGACTCGGCGACTAAATATTCGAGGGCTGTATGTAGTGAGGGAAGAAGAGTGGGGCGCGACGCTGAGTGGCACGGCCCTGACGCCGGGTCCCGTAGCGGTGGGCATGCCTGCGGAAGATGGAAGGCGCACGAACCGAATGGTGTAGTTGCCTTTAACCGGCCTTAATGTGAAGATCGGATCGCCGCCGATCAGCGTACGCGTGCACAAGAACGAGAGTTAGAGCCACCGGCTTATCGTACGGATCGCGCCGAGAATGAAATTCTCTCTTTGCCTGGTAGAATATAGCAGCAGAAGTAGTAGTAGCAGTATCTCGTCGTACGACAGTCTCGACAATAAAAGAAAACGGCTGGAACGTTTATGGCCAAACGGCAGTAGTACCGGCGGCTGTTTCGCCTGAACGGATTTATTCTTCGTGCACGCATTTTCCACGCGTTTATCTGGACGGTGAAACGGAAAGAGGCTGCGCCGTTTTTCTTTATTTTTTTTCTTTCATTTCGGTTTTTGCTCAGTGCCGCGTAACATCTCGTCTTCGCGTGGCTTGTCCTCTTATTCGAGACTAGCCAATCTCGGAATCTATAGACACGCCTTGCAGAAGAAAAAGAGGCGGGACGCGCCTTAATTCGTTCTATTGGTTTCGTTTCTAGCGCGAGATTCGAACTCGCGCCAAAGTGTGTTCCACAGTGGATACTATTTCTCTTTCGGGTTACAACGCTAAGTGGCCGACAGGTGAGTACAGTGCAAATATTTCCTTCTATTTCCTATTCAGTCATTTTCTTCTTCGGTGAATTTTAATATCGGATTTTAATCGGATTCCAAGTGATAATTCACGTAATCATGGATAATTTTCAAATTAGACGGTAGATTTCATAGATTGCGTTAATTTCTTTTCCAATTTTGACAGTTCCACGCGAAGCCATAAACTCGTAACCGGTTCGAGCCGGAATTTCAGCGAGAAACGGGATCGTTCGCAAGATTATCTCTGATATACTAGCAAATATAGAGATAAACTCGATTTTTAAAATATTATATAAAATGTGTATAAAATATTCTACTTGGCGTGTTTTCGAAATTTTATCTAATACTTTTTACAATTCGTCGAGAATTTTGAGTATAAATATCGATGAAACAGTTTGTTTCGTGAAAAGAGAAATTCTCTGAACATTTTGTATTAACTTATGAATTTCTACTTTGGCAGTTAGCCGGTTCGTTTGAATTTATCTCTGTCATCTATAAATAGTATTCGAAATACGTATTCGATTCGTAATATCTATCATATATGTCCGTGCTTTTTTGTTTAGTTTTACCGCCAAAATTCATGATATAATTTTCGCGCGCATTTTCAATTTTGTTAATTAACTTTCAA
Source organism: Apis cerana (assembly GCF_029169275.1). Lineage (NCBI taxonomy): Eukaryota > Metazoa > Arthropoda > Insecta > Hymenoptera > Apidae > Apis > Apis cerana. The sequence goes on along the minus strand of NC_083862.1, from coordinate 8,589,200 downwards.
TAATTGAAGCATCATCTAAAATTTAATTATTAAATCCAAAATTAAAACTAATCTCGAAATTGATATTTGATTTTTTTTCTCGTATGTGCGTAAGTCATTAAAATCCCAAGATTTCAATATTAGATACAAATATTTCATGTAATTAATTTAAAAATTAAAAATTTTCAATATTTTCTATAAATTTTTTTCGTTATATTTTTTAATTTTTTTTTAAATATTCTATTGATTTTCAATATTTGACATTTCGAAAATATTTTCTCTCTAGATTTCAAATTCTATATATTCCATATAATTCGAAAATAGTGCATATATCTTATCGAAACAGTTGTGATATGACATTTCGGAAATTGTTTTATACGAATATGATTATACGAGATTTTATTAATATGGTCAAATAGCATCTCATCAGAATCGATATATGTGAAAATATGTCGGAGATAGGCACGCTAACCGATATGTTGCACTTTCTATCGCAACGTCATGCAACACGTTTGCAGCACGCGCGCGTATGCGTCTAGTTTTCAAGAATTTGTATATAGGATATACTTCCGTATGGATACAATACAAATGGAGGAAGGAAGATCGTTTTTCATTTCGCTTTTGCCGGTGTCCTACGTCCTTTCGGCCCGAAGAAAGCTATCGTTAATTAGAGTGCGGTAGGAAAGCTGTCAGCTCGTTACACGCTTGAACGATAATGTTCGAGACACACACATACATGCATATACCCGCCACCTATATCTAAAGCTGCTGCCGTTGGACCGGTTTCGCTCGGCGCGTGTAGGCAGAAAAGTTCGATCCATCGATCGACGCTCTTGTGGCCATGGAATGTGCTTAATACACATATATGAACGTACGTGTAATACATGTACATATAGATTTTCGAAAGTCCTGTCTAAACGAAAGCAGTTATCCGGTTTATCGGTCTTTTTTCTTCCCGAAAAAAAAGCAATTTTTCGCTTTCTATCTTCTTTTTCCCTCTTTCGTTCAATTCAATCTCGCATATGAATTTAATAAATTACATATTTCTGTTTCATATATATATATGTACATATTTATATATCACAATAACCTTTCTCGTGCATCGATTAAATAAAATTGAATTTTTAAAACTGATAAGAAATGTTGCCATGCGATTTTTGTGAAAGTGTGATCTATTAATAACGAACTCACGATGCAAGTGATTGTATCTATTATATAACTAGGGAGAAAGAAGATCTACCTGTTGGTAACGAGACTCGGCAGAAATACAACAATTTGACGGAATTCGCGCAAGAAATTATATTACCGACATTTTTTCCCAAAACACTTGGGGCGCTCTGTATATTTTGTTACCTCTGTCTGTTTACCTGTTCGTTGAGGAACACTTTTTTCGCGCATGTTTGGTCGACGCTTCGAGAACGGTTTAAACGAAAGTTTATCCCGCTTCTTTTCTTCTTTTCTCCTCTTTTTTTTTCTTCTTTTCTTTTCCCTCGTTTTTCTCTCTCACGACGAGAGTACCACGAGAAAGGTTTATACACACGCTGATGCTTTCTTTTGCTCCCAAGGCCGTTCTAGGAAGGTGATTTCCCCTACCGACCGTCTTTTGTTCGATTCAGCGGGTAAAGTAGGGACAAGGAAGAACGACGGATAATGTGTCATTGTTTTTCAACGGTGTGCGTTTTTCACGGGCGACCGAGTCACAAAGACCACCGGTCTCTATCTCTCTTTTTCTCTCATGATACTTCTGCACCTTTCACTTTTTTTCCCTCCTTGTTGCTTATTTTTTGGTCCTCCTCGCGGCGGTTTTCGATAAGAATCTCACGTGGAACAGACTCGTTTAACCGTCAAACGTCTTTGTCCGAACGCTTGTCAAAATATTAACACCAATATATAGTTTGGCTTTTCGGCGAAATCGTTCTCTTGTTTGTTCTTCGCATAAATATCCCGCAGAATCATCTTTTTTACCGATCAGATGAGAAACAGATATACTGAATTTCGACGCGTGCGTTTTTTGTTTTGTTTTTTTTTTTTGTTTTAATTCCACCATCTTAACATTGTTATAATATTTAATCCTATGGTAGATTATAATAAAGAAATATGTAATTGGAACATAAAATTCTTAATAAAGGGAAAATTTTTGTTGTTTAATTACAATGACAGTTCTTCAAACATCATTCTTCATCGCTTTCATATTAAAATAACTGACTTTTGAATTAATGTATTAAACTTCATGGATTGGAATAAAATAGAATAGCGCTAAATAATACCGATATTTAAATATAGGCAATTCTTTTAGATTTCAATTAATCTATTTATCTTGTTTTTATTCTTTATCTTTAAATTATAAATAGATTATAAATAGATATATATATTACTTCCTTAATAATCTGAAATAATTTTATTTTTATATTTTGTTACTTTAAAATTGTTTTTATCTATGTATATTTTTGCATATTGTCATAAATGTATATATATTCGCAGTTTAGTAATAAATCACGTTTGTCAAAAAAAATAAACGAAATAAGATTTTCTATTAACTAAGACAGTTATTAACATTTTTGTTGTAATAACATTTTGTAGGATATATCGCATATCACCAATTTAATTATATTTTCAATATTATGAATATTATTTTAAAATTTCTCGTTCTTCGATGTTTTCTAAATATTTTTTTTTAATTTTTATTTGTGTAAGAATTAATTATGTTATTGTGTAATTAAGTTTTTTAAGAATTAAAAATTATATGTGGATTTTCTATTAATATTCTATTCTAAATTGACCTTTCTAACCTCACAATGTTTAATGTATTCATAATGATAGTTCTTTTTATGTGTCATAATCATATAACTATTTTTCATTACATTACTAAATATTAAAGAATATATTAAACGTTTATATTTCCTTGAGATGACTTGTGATTTTTTATGATAATCATTGTAAAAAAACTTTTTTCTTCTCTTCAAATATACATCGAAGTGCGCATGCGTGCTTTTCTCGCGAAAGCGAGTGTCGTAACAATCGACGTTATGTAACGATTAATTGTCACGCGGAGAACGATCAGTACGGGAATAAGATAACGACTGGCAAAAGCGCGCGCATTTACTTGTCATCATTGAGGTGGGCCTAATCGAGCGGATATAATGTTTAGGTTAGGCCATTGACAATAAATGGCAGAGTTGATTGCTCTGTCGGTGTTGTAGATTCGCGAAACCGATATAGCCGACGAATTTCATTGGAATTCTCTTGTGAGTCATTCGAGAGCCGCCCATATAGCGTCATACCATTTGACTTTTCGTTGTGTATAACCATAATCATTTGAGAGCTCTCTCGACATTCATCTTATGTTCTTTGATGGAACATTTAAACGATCACATTTGCAATGAGTGATCGCGTAGATTTATATCGAATCTCGCTGTGTACTATGCAACGTGTTAACGTATGCCAAACGATGTCATCCCGCGAAAAAATTAACTTTTCTTCGTATCGTAAATCTCACACAATTATTCTTAATATATATATATATTGTTCTTGCATTACGATGGTTAGCTCGAATATATATACTCTGTGCACTGCTTATATGAGATCGTGCAACACCTGGTGATTAAATCATACCATGTACTATTGTCAGTTTTGTGTTGCGAAGAAAGATGTGTATAACGGTTTCTCGAGCAGGGAGGGAAAAAGTTACGTTCTTTAGGGACATTTCGTGAGGTGGGTCGTGATTTATTCGAAGGTTAACAAATTCGATTCGTACCGGTTCTTTTCTTTTACTTTCAGTTCCCACGTGTAAAGGCGGCTTATCACAACCGGTATAAGTTTTGCTTTCATTTCGTAGGTGTCAAGACATCTCTATAAAAATTCTCTTCTTATAATGAACTCTAACAAGAAGTCTATATTTTTACAATTTTATCAATGCGTATAATTTATTTATGATTATTTTTCTAAGCTTTGTATTTATAAACTTTCAATTACAATATTTTTCTATATATATATATATATAAAATTTCATAAAATTAGTTCTTTATTAATAATTATTTTTTATCTATCTATGAAAGATAACGATAGCATTAAAAATGCAGGATTATCACTATCGATTCTTTTTTCTTTAATCATTAATATTTAGTTTGTGTCGTGTGATTAAGTGACATTTTTTACCGATATGCGGATAACGTGCAAATTGATACGTCGCAAGAGAAGGTCGACTATTTACGTACGAATGCATACATGTAAACGAGTTCCGACCTCTGTTCATATTTTCATAGCGTTAACTGTATTCGTTTCGGTGATTCGCGTGATAATGCGCGTTGACATTACGACACGCGATGCAATACCGAATAGTCATTACATTGCACTAGAAGCAACATGTTATAACAATAAAAGAAATAAATTTCCTTAGATAGATGATCGATCGAATGACATTAAAAACATCGCGCAAATAAAAAGTCCCTCATACTTTCCATTTCCCTTGTTCGGTTAAAAATAACAGTTTTCATTTTCTCATTTTACTACCCGGTATAATATCTAAAGTACTTTTATAAGCACAAAAATATAGCCAGGTTGTAAAATAAATTATCGACATAAGTAGTGATTTATGTTTCAGGATTCCGAAAAATGATCCGCTTATAGATCGCCCATATAATAACAAAGAAAATGATTTACGATATTTAGGAAAATAATGCAAATAGTATTTAACGGTTGTAACAAATTGAAAATGTATAAGTATAAAATATATAATAGAGAATTGAGTTTAAATATTTTTTAACACAAAGAAAAAATTTAATTTTAAATCGGAGGATAATTTGAATATCAGTATATCAATTAAAATTATTGGTTATTTACGAGAAATAAAAAAGATAATAAATTCGTTATATATATTTCAGGCGAAATGCCGGTGCCAGTTTGGGATTGCTCTGATCTAGGCCTGTTGGACGAGCCTTTGGCTACCACGACAGTGGTATCCGACGACATATGGAAGAAATTCGATTTTGACTTCCCGCTGGACCGATTGGACGCCGTCCATACGGATGTGTATCACGAGCTCTCTACCTTCGATGATGGCGTTCTACCAGATTTGCTCTACGACAAAATGAGCTGCCTTTCGTCACGAAAGATACGCCATCATGATTGCATGTGGGCTGGGCTGTGCATCAGTAAAGAGCATAACAGGACGTTGCCCGCGAAGAAAAACTCACAGATGCAGAAAAAGGTGCCAGCTGGTCGTAGTGTATTGATATCGCGGGCAGGTGTAGCTCATATAGGAAATTCTTTGGTCAATCAGCAACAGTGCCGTACAAGAAATCTGGAGAGTGATGGAGATTCAACTAGACCGGAAACACCAAGCTCGAGCTCCGACACGGAGACAGAGGACGAGGGCCCGTTCTTCAGACACGATCAGATCAATATACACGAGAAATTGTCCGAGTGCATGTCAGACGCGGTTACCAAGGCTGTTCCAGTGAGCGAGGTCACTGGCCAGCTGGTCAGGTTCCATGACAGGAGGAAAGAGGAGGAGGAAAATCAGTGTCAAGTGCATAGAGAGACCAATATCAGGAACACTCTAAGCGATCATTGCTATCATCTGAATCAGCCTATCGGGAAGAACCTGGAACATCTTGGTGTACAGACACCTTCTGATTCCGGTGAGTCATGAATTTCCCTTTTCTCATTTTGCTCTCGATCATGTTACTTCTGTTGATATTTCTGCTGTGTCATCGCATTCTATTCTATCTCTGATATTTAGTATGCTAAATGTATATCTAGCATATTAAATATATATATATATGTATGTATATATAGCATAATACTTTTTTGTTTTGATATTAATTATCGATTATTTGCACGTTTAATTAGTTTAATATTCGTGATGTGACATTGAATTATAGCCGGAGACTGCTAATATATTCGTCTATTTTACTACTGAAAATTCGACTTTAGATCATAAGATTTATTTTCACCACACCAGGATTGACAGTAATATAAGGTGATTTTTTTTCTTGAGTGATAGGTTTTTAAAAAAATGGAGAAAGATCTTTTATTTTTCATACATGTACAGTTTGAAGAAATTTTTAAAATTTGTCATGGTTTTCGATTTCTTCGTTTTTCTTTTATTTTTATATTTTGGTGACATTGAATAATATTGTGTTGTAGATTATAAAATTCGTCTCAGTAACTGCTTTACGTTATAATACAAAACATATTACAATTCTCAATTCAAGAATATTCATGTTCGTTCATCTTTATTTGAAAACCATGGAATATTCTAAAATGTTAAGATTTTAAAAATCTATTCAAATTACAATAGTCTATGAAAGTTTTCTATCTTTCTTTTCTTACAAACCTATTACTTACGAGAAACATGCTAAGATTTAATAGTGCTTCTAAAAATACTAAAGCAGATCGTTATAGCTCCATAAATATTCGTAAAATTTATATTATTAAAAAATTTATAATTTCAACGATTGAAAAAATAATACTGTTCATTTTTTTTTATCATTTCACTTCACATACATCATTATCATCTCACTTTCGTAGGTCAATACGCGGTTTCACATATGAAATTTAAGTAGTGCAAATATACCGCTTATTCCCTTGCTCGGAGGTATAACGTTTTATCTTAGCCATCCGCCAAAGGATCAACGAGTTTATTCATCTTGTTCTTTTGTACCCTTTTAAACGGAGGCAAGGCAAGGTCGAACCTAAGAAGGATCCTCCTCTTAATCGAGTGCAATTGACGGTACAACACTCTTCTCTCGGGGAGAGTGCAGTTCGCCGAATTCGGTTACCCGCATGAGTATGCTAATCACGCGTTTGGTTATTCGTCATTCGTCGTGGCAGCGTCGTGAATGCGACACAATCGAGAAAAGAAACTCGTTTTAGACCCAAGTTCGATGGTCGTTACGCTAACGTCCTCTCGACAACCTTCTTTCTTCGTTGTTCTATTCTTCGATGGGAAAGGGAAAGAACAAAGATAAAAAAGAAAAAGAAAGAGATAGGAGAGAAAGAAACTCGTGAGAATTTTCGATTCTGCCTATAGGCTGTTTCTTTTTCGAAAAACCTGAACACACAGTTATGCATCACAAGATATACACAATATATCGTTTCGTGTTTGTACAAATAATTTGATCCACGTTAAGTGTGCACGATGATGTACGAATTTTTCACATTTCCTTCTCTCTTTTTTTTTTATTCTCTCGTTTTCGCTTACCGTATGTATATGTATTGGTGCATAGAAGGACAAAGGGTTAGGCGCGAGTCTTTTGTTCCACGATGCAAGTGATATTTTCGCAAAGTAATCAGTGGTCGGTGTGCCGAACAGAGACGTTTTTGTTCGCAATGGTGTGATTTTTCAGAGGCAACACGCCTATGTCAAATTTCTCGGTTTCTTCGAGGAGAGAGATTTACAATGTATGAAGCGGTCGAAGAGTCGATAAAGAGAGAGAACAGTTCAAAGGCCCTCCTTTCGCGTGTGCGCGCGATCTCGTTATCAGAATACTATAACGCGAGTTGCCACAGCTTTCGTGAATATTTTACAACGGTATTTCCTTAGATGCTTATCGTCGTGCCTCGAGACGAGATATTCCGTTCGTTTTAGTTTAATAACGGCGAAGGTTATACGTTAACCTATACATTAATATATATATAGTCATTGGAAACGTAAATGTAATTTAATTGCTGTATACGCGACATTTGTTCGCTTTCAGTGACGAGGATGATTGCTATCGGGGAAGGAAGGGAGAAATGTTTGATGTTTTATCTTTATCTCTGTTGCGTCGATGTCATTGAAAAATCTTTTACATAGAATACGTGTTAAAGGTGGATTTTCTTTTGTAAAAATACTCACGAAGAATTTATCTTACGTTGCATCGATATTGTTGAAAAATATTTTGTGCAAGATAGGTGTTAAAGGATTAAGGATTAAAATAAGAAGTAAACTTTAAGTTTAAAATTTTTGTATATATTCAATTTGCATATGTAATATTTGATAATATTGTAGTATTAACGAGACAAATCTATTATAACCTATTAAAATTAATTAGATGACTTATTATAGTCCATTATCTGATATAAATATGTATATCTAATACTTTTACGTAATCATCTTAAATAACATGATTACGCAGCTGCTGATTAAATATCTAAATATTAACTATGTACATACAATAATTTTACGTACTGTACATTTCATTAATTTCACATACGTTTCTTTAGAATTTTAAAAATTCCCTACCTTATCTTTTATCACTTAAAGTATTGTGTCAATTTTACACAAAGTATTCATATACGAATATTCAGTATTAACATTAAAAATAAACGGTGTATACATATTTATATCAATAAGTATTTAATATTTGTTCCAAGTTGCAATCATTGTTCGTATCGATAACTTCATGCATATCTAAATGTGCGAAAGCTTGTCGCATAGAACGTTAAAATATCGTCAAAAAAACATTAAAAGAACAAACGTGCGATTACACATAATGAATCTGTGTTATTTATATACTAATATAGTGATATAGCGAGGTTGTAAATTCAATTAGTAATCAGAATAAGTCATTTTTTTATTGCATGGATATTTAAATATATCATTAATTGAATTTATAGTGTTAAAATAGTGAAATAAATCGATATTTTTAGGTAATTTCTTTATTTATTCTTTTACAGGCAAACATTTTTTAATGTCATATATATGGTGCAAAAAAGAAGGGGAAAAACTGAATAAGTTCTTAGTAAACGTACAATTGTATAAAGTAGTTATATATATATAATGGAAGTTTTGAAGGAAGAGGAAGATTTACGAAAAAAATCATTGTTTTTGTTTTCAAAGAAGAATAATCTAGTAATACTATCTAGTTCGTCCATAATTATTCGGTATGGGCAGTATAAAGAAGTTGTTTACTATAGATACTCGATGATTTAATTTACGACCTCACTATATTTTGGCTTATATTGTATACAAATACACGGATCGTTTGAAAAGTTCTTGAAGTAGAAATAAATATTATTTCTATTTTTGTTTTTCAATATTATCTTTAAATCTCAATACACTTCGTTATTCCATGTTACGAAATCATTCTAAAGCCGTTAAAATCTGCAAAATATCCATCAATGGCTTCTTTTCTTGGCTGAGGAATTTCATAATTAAATATCAATTATTACGATAAGAAATGATTTTTTTTGGTAAATATATATTTTTAACGCGTAAAAAATAATTTGATGAATTATACAATTATATATTATATATTTTATTATATTATACGACAAATGCATATTTTTATTAAATTATGAACTTCCAGCATTTTATTATAATTTATATTTTCTTCTGAAAACTTTTTTGATCCACGACATAAAATATATGTATCTTGAAAGCTGGCACTATGCTGGCACTGCGCATCCAGATTCGCGCAGAAAGATGTGCGCGCGCAGAAAATGGAGACGCGTCCTGCGAATTCCTCGAGTGGTCATTTGGGTTGTTCGGTATAACGCCTCGTAATTAGATTTCCAGTGGTCAGTTTTCAAGACTCGTCACCTACAACTTCGTGAAGACATCGTTCTGTGCAATGTTCGATAGTGATTGTGAGAGAAAGCAAGAAAGTTCTAAAGAGAAAAAGGGATGAACATACGATTTGGCGCGACTCACATAATTCGCTCAGGCCACGTAGTATGGTCTCGTCTAAGATAGGTGGGGAGACAGTGCCGTTTACCATCTGAAAATATGTTGCACCACATGTCGACATCTTAACATTGTTTTATAGGTACTGAGAATACACGCACACGATGCTGTACAATGATATTCGAACATGGCCGTTGCGCGCGTGTAACGTGGCTGGTATGATAGGAGAGCATGACGAGGAAAGAGTCGCCTAACGACCGCGCAGCTTTGCCCGCACATAGTTGCATGCCGCCTGTATTCGTGTGCACGTGTGCAGCGACACTTAATGCGCGCGCACGTGACCTGACACTTAGTCGGCGCGCACAGTCTTTTCTTCCGATTACACGTCAAATTGAACCCCGGCATTGCACATCAGGCTGTACATAGTATGTATATTAGTATTTTCTATTTTTCTACGTCATGCTTACGATGCACTCGATACAATATGACATTTCGAACATGCTTTCAGCGAGTTCTCTTAATCTTCGATGTCGATGTTTCACGATATTGATTTTGATGAATTAGAGGTTATGTTTGACGAAGTGAAAAAAATATGTTACAATCGTTTTTTTTTACCTGATCCTTACAAAAAATAGTTAGAAATATAGGTAGAAAAAGCTTTTTATAATGTACTGAACAAAAGAAATAAATTTTGAATAGAATATAAATATTTCTATTTATTCGGGATTTATATTTAAATATATGTTAATCGAATAACGGATTGAATAAATATAATCGATAAATTGTTTTGATCGATCGCGAAAAGCTTTCAATCATTCAATTGGAATCGAAATGATTCGCGTCGCGATACGTTAACGATCACGGATGTGATTCGACGGTATCGATCGAACTGGGAGACCAGGATAATTGACTGTAACGTTTGATCGACGCGATTGAATTTTCTGAGTGGGTGAAGAGAACGGGAGAGGAGAATGCGCAGACGGCGAAACGGTGAGAGAATTCTTGAGCGTATACGAACGTCGACCTCTTATAAAAGCTATACGCCGTTTCCTGATCGGGACCGTTTAATGGATCAAGAAGACAGCACCGTGCGACCGGACACACCGCAGATTCGGCCTTCGTGTAGTCGTGTCACCGTTCGTAATTGGTAATTGCCAGGGCCACGACTTGCAAATGGCTACTTTTGACCGCGGCCAGACAGGTCAGTGAAACGAAGAGAAACCGGTGCACGACCATGAACAAGCGATGTGACCTCGTTAAATGTATTAATGATTATTTAACATTGCTTTCGGAAGATCTTAACAATCATTTTTGTTTGATTTGCAGAATAAAAGAAAAAAGAAAAAAAGGAGATCTTTGATGTGATAATGAGTCAGAATAAAGATGAAATTAATAAATGAAAAATTCTAATATCAACTAAGATACGTATTTTGGAAGGAGGATTTGGAAAATATATACGTACATATAATCAACTCTCAGCTTTTTATATAATTCCTGATTATGAGATTTGGCCTCATTTTGGACAAGAAACCACCCGTTTTTGATATCTGGGACCTCTGTACCGTTACCTCTTATGTAATCTGATTTATTCAAGAGTTTCAAATTGATTCAAGAGTTCATAGGATTATTTTTTCACCCTTAAAATCAAAAGCAACCGATAATCTATTTTTTTTTCTTTCTTTCAGACTGCTTTTAATAGTTGAGATATAATAAAGGTTTATCATTTATTCTAGTAGTTTCCAATTCTCTCATTTATCCAAAGAAACGTTTCTACTTGAAAAGAACAGAATAGCCGGTATTACGGAAGATTTCATTTGACCGCGCATGCTTTAAATTGAGCAATTCTTGAAAGAGAGACAAGGTAAAAGTCAGGGTTGCTATATACCGAAGAGGCATGACGAGGAACAACGCATGCGCATCTTTTTCATACGAGCAATGCGTCGCGGACTAGGGGGCTTGCGCCACGCTGCGTGACGTCTGCGGTATCTAACCGGTCATTTACTGCCGGCTAGCTTTTACATCCAGCCTTACCCATCTAACAACGTTTGTAGTCTCTCGATCGATTACACCTTTTATCTTCTGTCGTATTAAACGATAAAGGCGAAGTGTATCGACAAAAAAAAAGTAGAAATGAATAGGAAAATTCGAACGAGCAAGATCGATAGCGAGAAAACGAGACGTTCGAGTCTTATCGCGTCGCATTTTACAATGATGCATTCGTGGATGCGCGGGTCGTATTTGCAGGTGCATACTCGATGGAGCAGGATCATTCGAGCATGCGCAGTTAATCGCGCGGGAACTCGAAGGTCACGCGGTACCAAGTGACGTCAATCGATAGCCGGCCGGCCGGTCGACTCGCTGCTTGCGGTCAAGCGTGGGACCCCGCCGCGGCGGTTTAAATGGTCGCCGGAATGCGGTTAAGCCTTTTTGCCATTCGCGCCGCAGTCGCGCGGCGAGGGATAACTCCAGTGGCGTGTTACGCGATCGCAGTGCCCCTTTGGCATTTCTACTTTTCAGTTCAATTGCTTTTTCGTGTACTCGAGGATGTGCAATTAGTATTAATACACATATATAGTGGTCTTTATGACGACGATAACCGTACTAATAGTATATCGCATCAAAAAAATACAAGTTTTAGTTAGTTTTTTTTTTAGATGTAATTATGTTAGATTTAGTTTTTTGGAAAATTCTTTAAGTTAATTTGTAATTTATAAAATCTTGATATTCGTTGGGTACAAAAGAAGCTTGTTGATAAGCGGTCGATTTCTAATTCTTTAAACAAAATTATCAAATTGTCAATGTATTTGTAAACGTTAATTTCATTTGAACGCGAAGATTTAGTTTTATTGCTACCAAGAAATCATGCTAACTACGAGCTTACGCGTTCTTCCGCATGCTTCGTTGTTAGCGTGTATTTCGCGTCATAAAGTATCGCGTTAGAAATATCAATATTTGCATAATGCATACGCAAAGAATAGTTCAAGTTTTCGCTGCAATTTCTTCGTTAAATTGATGATTTTCACACACGCGCGTCAATGTGACAACGATAATGAACTTATTTTTTTCCTCGTACACGTTTGATCGAACAATGTTATCGCAAGTGTGTACGCGTTACGTGCGGCGCCAATTACAGCTGTTTAGCGCCATTAATTATGTAAATGCTAAGTACCGATAAGTACCGCGTAAACTCCAACTGCATAAAAAATCGGATAAGAAAAGGAAAATTCTCGTTACGGAAAGATTTATAATGGAATTCCTTGAAAATTACCTTATAGATTCTGATGGAATCAGATCCAAAGGATTAATCATCCGGTAAATTAATTTTCTCGAGACATTATTCACAGTCGATTCTTGGAAGCTATTTCATTGCTACGAATCGTGTATTTACCAGAATCATTGATTGATTGATCTATCATGTCTATTAAAAATCATCTCTATAATATTACATTGAACGAAGGTTGCTTGACTAAGTCTTTTTATACGCTATAAACGATGGAAAATAAAATACACGATTATAATATTTTTCTTTTCATTTACGATTCGGCTCGATTTTATAATTGACCCCCTATGGTCAGAAGTTTCTCTAAGGTGTCGTAAAATTTGCATACTATTTGAAATTTTAGCATACTAGATAGTAGTAACTAAATTACTAAAATACTAAATTTTTGCATACTAGATAAAATTTCAAATTTATCGTAATCTGCATAAAAGAAAAAATTTCGATATTTTTTTGCTTCTCTCTTTTTTCTTTTATTTCGAAATATACGTATCTAATTTCATCGACCAAGATTTCAAATTTTTAATCCGAATAAAAAGAAGAGCTTACAGAAGATACTTTTTTGACCAAAATTCTCTCTTCTTTTTTTTTTTTATTTCATATCTGTCATCGATATGACTCTCTTCTCGTAGAAAGGGTTACCGTGTACTCTATCCGAATCCTCTCGAGTTTCTTCATTGTGTAACGAGGTGTCAAGGCATATTGGTACGATCCTGTGATCCTCGAGACACATTCAACGAAGATCCCGGCTCCCCTTACGTCTAGATTTTCCTTTTTCTCTCTTTTTTTTCGTGGTATTCGTACGCCACCCCTCTCAGTCTCTTCTTTTTCCATCGGCAGTGACGAACCTGGTGTGAACTTGGTTCCGTTTCTCATGCAAATTCCCCGGTTAAAGGTTCTTGGAAAATTGTGTATGCCGCGATGGAACGCGAAGATCGACTCTATCTAACGCCTCATAAAAATGTACGGATTGTCGTCGGTTATCGCAGGCCTCTTCGATGGGGCTCGCTCGATTCTGGAATTCAGTGGGTGCAGCGTGCGTGCAATGAAGGATGGGACGCGTGTACTCTCGTCCAAGTTTTCGATTTCAACGAATCGGCGAAAGCAGCGAAGCGGTTCGAAGAAAGTCTGTGGCACGCGGCCATCGCGAAATTCGCGGTATCATTTTCACTTTGGGGCCATTTTTCTTCACGCTCTGATTCGATTCGAGCTAGTTACGGAGTCGGGGTCTTTCATCAGAAGGAAAGTGCTTGGTCATGCCCATTACACAAGCGTTAATCTATACGTACATTTATCTTAGCGCTGTTTGCACCGATTTTAGCTACGTAACGAAAATAGAAAAGAAACGCGACCAATATGGCCATGAATCCCTGTTATTAAAATAAAATACGACTCCGACCGAGATATACTTTATGTTCTGATAGTACTGAAATGCGGTTTCATCGTGAACGCGTAACGGTCCTTGCGGTTTTTGCAAAACAATTCAGTTTCGCTTTGTGTTAGCTTTGTATGCAGGTGAATTTGGCAAACGTTTTCTTTCCTATTTTCTTATTATATTCGATTTGATTTGACGCAATATCCTTTCTCTCTTTTTCGATGTCCCATGTATAATTACAACTTTCCCTCGAGAAATCAAGTAGGCGCCTATTTTTGCACAGGAACTCTTTACACTCTGTGTTCTACGTATAAGTGCATCTCCGGCGTGTGACGTAATTCATTCATTCACTCATTCATTCATTCATTCATTCATTAAGTTCGGGCCGCGTGGGAGAGGCCGGTGCTCTGATAAGTATCGTAGCAAATGCATTAGGTCACTCTTAGGACTTTTACTTTTATCGCTAATTTCTATTGTTTTGAGATTTAAAAAAGAAAAGTTGACCTCTAGCAGTTTGCACGTAAATTTATTTTATATTTTTAATTCGTGAAAGATTGGATTTATTTTTGAAATTTATCGATTGGAAGATTATAATGTTTAAAATAAAGCTTAAAGTATTTTCGTGCTTTAAATTTAATTTGTTTAACGAGAGGATTTGATTGGATTAAAATTGCAAACAATATGATTTATTATTGATTAAGATACTCACGTTTTAAATTTGAAGTATATATTCATATTTAGAAAATTATCGAAGTTTTATTTAAAACGAAATTACCTTTATTAAACCATTAAATCGAATTATTATTTATAATTTCTGATGTGAAATAAGGAAGTATATTAATACCTTCCATCATTTTTCTTCTATATCAAATGTCTGGTCGACGAACCAGGATGCCCTGGACCTCTCCTGTAACAAGAATTAGGAGGTCGGTCGCCGAAATGTCAGACGAGTAAAACCTGATTCGGGAATGCCGATCGGCATCAGCGGCGATCACAGAGATCCTTTTTTTTTTCTTTTTGCCATTTTTTTCCCCCTCCACTCCTCCATAACGTATCCTATACGTATAATATAACCTCTATATCGGAATTCTCTCTTTGAATAAATTGCAAATTTCAAATTCCATCAGGCTCTCCTTGATATTATATACACGTGTCCCGATAAGAGAGCGACCGATTTCTCCACAAAGTTCTCAGATAAGAGATGTAAAATGACCTAACCAGTCGGTCGATATCGCGCGCGAACCGGAAAAAAAAGCGCAGAGAGAAAGAATCGGGAGTAAATATCTCGTTGTCCAATTAAAAATTCGAAATTGGCCGGAACGTGACGAGGGAAAGAGAGAAGAAAGACAATATATCGGCCGGTTCACAACGCTCTCTTTCACGTTCCTCCCGCGCACCCCGACATCGCGGCACTCCTTCCTCTCTCCACTCGATCGGTGCGGCAGCTCACCGACAGTTCTCTCCTTTCTTATTGCATTTCTCGTACTCCTGAGGCGGCATGCCAGCCTGCTCTCTCGAGCCGATCGAACGAGAAAAAGAAAAGGAGGGAGAAAGAAAGAGAGAGAGCCTTTCGAAGAGAAACACTGATCCAGAAAAAGAAAGAGATACATCGGACAGAGAAAGAGGGAACGAAGAAAAAGAAGAGGGAGAAGTGAACGGAAAGAAACGGTGGAAGGAAAGAGACGGCCAGACTGGCATTTTCTGTGAGTCAATCGACCAAGGAAAGAGAAGAGACGATGGAGATGAGGTGATACCTCTTTTCCGCATCTTCCCCTTTTCTCTCGCGTGTGTCATATATAAGGATAGAAAAGCGCCATCGGTGATACGTCAATAATAACGAAGATCGTCTCTCGTATAATACATACTATATATATATATATACAGTAACTGTGCGAACATCGATGTGCATCCCGTTTCGTGGGCGGATCTCGTCGAGTGGGCAGGGCTTTAATGGTGTCTGGTCACCGGGTCGTTTCCTGGCTACTATCCTCCAGATACGTCTGCCGTATTTCGTATCTCGCGTAGGTTGTTATCCAAGGTAGTATCTCGCGGTATACTTCCCAAGTGCATTCGTACATTGAACGCGACACGCGGGGTGGATATGTATATACATATACGCGCATACACACACACATGCATAAAAGCCGGTGAGACCTCGTAATTGGACTTGGCCGTCGGGATATGGTAACGCGTGTTATGGTTTGTGATTTTTCTGAACGAGGCACGTACATTCTCTCCTGCTACTTCGTTATTCCTTTTTGGCCGGGTTGCTACAATTGGAATAGAAAAATCAAAATCGCCAAGATCATCCTTCTTCCCTTAACCGATTACCCAGGTGAAACAAGAGGTGGTGGCTGGTCGTTAACGTCACGACCTTAAATCAAAGGGGTTGTTGGTATTTAAAGTAAGGAGTCGTCGGTTGGAAGAATTTAACGAGGCAATTAGAAAATTCGTCGAGCACCCGGGAGAAAATCCACGGATCGTTCGACTTCTTGCACGCAACGCGCCGATTTCTGTGTCCCCCGCGAACCGTTTCTCGTGGAACGATGCCCATCGTTGTTACGTTGTGTGTGTGTTTCGTGACTTTCGAGCCGGTACCTCGAGAGAAAGAGAGATAGGAAGACAAAGAGCATTTTACAGGTCGCGAGTCTTGGAGCGCGCTCACTTTCGTAACTGGATTGGATGAGTCGTCGGCTGGTAGTACCGTGGAGGCATCAGCCGCGAGCGCGAGCCTTGGGCACGACGAGATTTATGGCTTCGGCTCATATACGGATATGTGTGTACATCGAGTGACCAGGAAGAGAAACGTGCCGTCACGTTCGCATATGTGGCTCCGCTTAAAGGGATTGTCATCTCGGGATACTTTGAACCGTGGGACTCGTTCGGGCCTAGAGTTCCACGAAAAGTAATTTCATGTCGCGGCCCTCGCTTTTTACTCCACGATATAATTGGAATTCAGTCTGGCTGAGATGTTGGAGGCCAATCGAATACATGGACCCAACCTTCTTTACAGAGAGAAGGATATACACAGATCGCACACGAGAGATCCTTCAAGATTACTTTGAAAATATACGTATAAATATATGTATATGTAACTCTTGGATAACCGGATGTTTGCTCACTTTTGACCTATATGTTAAACGTACGACGAAATAATCTAGAGTTGAATTATTCTAGATAGTTCTAGATTCTATTTTATCATTTTTGATCCACGGTCAGAATGGAACTAACGTTCTACATATTTAAAAGACTACGCGATGTTTTTTAAATGGAACTTGTGTTACGTAATCCGAAAAAAGAAAAAGAAAAAAATTGATGATCCATGAATGACGAATTAGCGCGACATCGGGTCGAAGAGTTGGTCACAGGTCAATTCGCGATGCGGAGCACGCGCATACATTTCTAGCTGAGCTTTGCATATATATATACTCCTCATATCTGACGCTTATCTCCTGTGGAGAGAAGTAACGGGTCATCAGACGGTCGGAGACCTACATATCGTATATAGCCGGATACGCGAAACTCGAGCGCGCGCAGGGGGTATTCCTGGCATTTTCCTCTGCAATCTTTTCCCCTAGCGAGCTTTTGCGTCAATGAGGCAGCCCGGCCAGTCGATATCTCGCGCCGGCTGAATCATGGAACGTGTAATAGCCTTCGATGGTACGGCATTAAACTCTCTCCTCTAACCGTACCACCGATTGCGTGCTGTCTACTTACTTTCCCCCTGGACTATAGCGTGTAATGGAATTTTCACGCCCTTCCCGCGGCGAATGGCCAGATTAGCATTCGCGTTTTATACCTCGAAAGCGTACGTACACAATGGCGTTGTACAATGCTCTCCTCCGCATTCTGTTCCGATTTTTTTTCTTTCAACGCGCCTCTCGGGCGATCGTGATTGTTCGCGTAACGGAACCACCTAACGCCGAGCTAAATTCCATAATTTCTGTACAGACCTCTCTCCGGAGAGCGGTCCAGCTCCCGATCACTTCCCCGCAGACACTTGTCTAATTTATCTACGAACGGGATCAAAGAAATTTCTACACGGTACGTTCACTTCCAAAGCGAGAGCCGAGGCTGTGTTACACAGCCACGGTAACCGGTGTTTCGTACATTGTGTTTTCTCCCGCCTGGAAATATACCACGCGTCTCCTCTCACCGCCCTCTGGAAATATTCGGCTGGCCAGACGAGTGCCGCGCCCTGTGCGAGGCGCACAAATCAAAACGCGTAATCAGCCAAAAGGGATTTGTCCGGGAAAAAATGGCGCTGGACCCTCCATCCGGATACGCTACCATCACCCGGCTCGTGTGAGAGAGAGAGAGAGGAGAGAGAAGGAGCGGAAGATGAAAAGAGAGCAGGAGAGAGAAGACAATATATCCATAGTGCCTAGAGGAGAAAGAAGAGAAAGGAAATTCATCCCCACCCCAGGTTTTTCGAAGCTCGTCCGCAGGCGAGGCGACCGTTCGATATCACGAAAACTCGCTCCCCTCTTCTCGTGTCTCTCCTCTTTCTCTCTCTCTCTCTCTCTTTCTCTCTCGTCTCGCGGTCGCCTATCCCAACGAGAGAGGAGAGCAAGCCCGATCGATTCGCGTCGACGTACTCTACTATGGCCTGCTTACACGGAGAGCACTGACCCCCAAGGTCGCTCTTACGCGGTTGCACGTGCTGCCGCGAATTGACGTTGCCACCCTCCCTCCTCTTCCTCCCCCTCCCTCTCTTCTTCCCCTCCTTATTCCTCCCCGGTCGACTCGATTCGCGCCGCGTATATACCGCCGCCACTTTTCCCCCACCCCTGGTTTTCGCAAAGTAACCGCTTCGAACTTTCTCCTCCCCTTGGACCGCGCGCGTCTAGGGATCCCTAGCGTCGGGCCGCCGACCTCTTCCGCAGCCTCCGCGCGCGCTCTCTCTTTCACGGATGGACAATGTCACATGCGTATAGTACGCGCGCTACGTATGTAGCGTACGTGTTGTTTTCTCAGTTCTTGTACTATTCTCTTTTTCGCCCGATTCACGCCTGTTCCTAATTTGTACCACGGTTTCAGCTAATTTTGGACGTGTTTCGCTCGCCAAGTGGGATAGGTTGGGAGCGGATAGAAGAGATGTTTCGTATGACGTTCGTGCCAGCTATGTGTGTATGCGAGGTAGGTGGTTAAACGACGAGGTGGGTGTATTATGGGGGATTTAGAGAATCGAGAAGATTAATAATTTTTTTTTAGTGAGATGGAGTTGATTATTTGGTGTAGGGATCCGATTTACATTATTCAAACTTGTTTCAAATATGATATTTCATTTAATATTTATGAGTATGTTTTAAATAGATGTTGTTGAGAAATAAAAATTACCTAATTACCATTTCGTAATAAGTTTGTCCTTCGATAGATTAACTTGTTATCACCTAACTAACCAAATATATTTTTAGTACACGTAACCTTGCATTTTAATGTATTGTCTTATTTATAAGAGGATTATACAAAAAAATGTTAAAAATTGTAATAATTTTTTTTTCTTTTTGATAGTTTTTAAGAATTTTTATACTAAAGAGTTAAGTAAGTTTGCTTCCTTCTATTGTAATATAATGTATTATAAATAAGGGATTTATTGCATGCCATTGTGTGTGCACGAATATCATATAGCTCGGTATATTTAAGTTATATAGAAACTGTAATGAATGTATCATAATATTATAATATTCCAAGTGAATAACTTGCGTAATGAAGAAATTCATTAATTTCCAAAAAATTTTATTCAAAATTATCATTTTACTTCTATAACTAGATAACTAACAGTATATTTAATTTAGAAAAGTAAAAATAATATTCTTATTATAAATTTATCACGTCAATTACTCATCGAACGAAAAAGCCACTGATTCGACAACAAAGACGTAACCTTGCATGCCGAGTGTAAATATATCGAGTGGTCGTTTATTCTTTGCTCTACATATTAGAAATATTATTGCAAATATTAGTATAAGACCGTGGATTCAGTCAATTACATATCGATTTCTATTTTTGTTATCGCGCTGATTTTCCTTCGGATATGTATATAAATGAACCGTGTTTAATTAATTATTCGATGACTGGTAGGTTATACGGCGTTAGTGGGACGAAATACGAGACATTTCCTTTCTTTAAAAGAAGAACCACGCCGTATGAAATCATTATCACTAACTTCCGGGCGAATTTTGTATGTTCGACACATTGTTTGAAAAAAAAATTATGTTTGGATATACATCGAAATGGATTTACATTATATTTCATATGAATAGTCGAATACTCCTGTCATTCTTACGATCCAATTGCAACGTGATTGTGACTCTTAACATCCGTTTTTTCAACGTTTGTGTGCCTTTTCCAACAACAAAGACATAGCACGATATTCATATATGAGTAAATTTAAAAATCTAATGGATTTCATTCCTTGACATTTTATAACTTTCAAGTTACAATTTAAATACAATTTAATCGTATATTTTATTTTGCATTTTATATGTTCGATTATACGAAGTAAGATTATGGAAATTGAACTAAAATTATTCATTTTAATTATTTGCAATTTTTCATTTATCAATTCATTAAACTTTATATAGTCATAATTTTTTCTTTTTTTTTCTTTAATAAAATCGTAAACGCATACGAAACTTTTGATTATTCATTTCTTTACTTAATTAACTCATGAAATTCAAATCTCGAAGAAATCGTGCAACTTACGAATTCATGGAATCGCCAGTCATCTATGGCTTCCATGGCGCCACTGGTGATTCTACTTCAGTCATAGATGGCTCCATAGTAGCCAAAAATGTTAGAATCGAGAAACATTATCTAAGGAAAGGAAAAAAAAGGTTAAAATTAAAAAAGAAATACGGAAGAGTGGAAAAGAAGCGGTATGTGAATCGAAGTGAAGCGAAAATAGGTGGCACGTGCGTCGACGACGTTTAAAGCTATTCGAAGGGAAAATAGACGAAATCAAAGGGGAAGTAGTTCTCTCGAGTCCGCGACCCTCGATGTTCCTTCTATAGTTAGTTTAGATGGCTCCTATGGTTATTTTTAGAAATTTTCGCGCCTTTTCGCAGTCGACGACCTGGCGGATCGCCAGTTTCGGGAAGATTCGTGTGTCTGGCCTAACCGGCGCGACGATACACGTGCAAGCGGCATGTATGGTCATGACGGAGGCGGTGGATTGCTTCGTTCGTTGCCTTGCACACACGGATACAAGTGCCACATGTATACGACCTCTCTCGTTTGGCTTCTTCCTCGTTCCTCGAGAGACTCTTTCCGCTTGGCCCCGTTTGAGGCTTTAAATGGAGACGATTTCCAAGCGTTATAATTAATATTTTCGAAGTAGGATGATTTTGATTCGAAGGATTGACATCTTGTTTCGATTAATAATTACAATATCTTATCGATCGTTTCGAGAAGCATGAGGAAATTTTATTATTTTCTCTCTCAAGCCGTCTTTGTTAGGATTCTTTGTTAGGAAATAACTTAAATCTGATTTTGTAATTTCATTTCAAAGTTAAAGAACGAATAGAATAGAATATTTCATTATACATTGAAAGATAAATGCTGGATAGGATATTTTAACACTAATAGTTGTAATATTTGTTCTCGATTCTCGATTAAATTGATACATATATTTGTTTTTTAGATTAATCGGTCATTTGACAATTATATTTTATCGAAATAAATATCAGTGTACGATCGAAGTAAGATAGATAGATTTTTTTCTCGGTTTATACCAGGCTTAATTAAAAGTTCACGCTGCGATTGCAGCGGCCAGGTAAAGTGAAACCGGAAGACGTGTCTGGATGTTTTGCACACTGAGCGTGACGTGTTTCAAGATAGGGATAAGTTAGGAATTTTTGTAATTTAAATCTCCAACGGATTCTATTTTATATAAGGAGACAATAATTCCAGCGGACAATGATTTTGATGGAAAAATCGATTGTGTTTAATTAAACGAATTTAAAACTATCCATTCCTGTGATATTATAAAGTAATACTATGAAAGAAATCGAAGCGTTCATAACGAAAATAATCATTTCTAATTTTCATAGATATAATAATAGATTTAAATTCATCTTACGATATTACACAATTTATTTTTTTAATCTTATATATAATTACAGAAGAATTGTTATCTAAATAATTATATATATCTCTATTAGTTTTAAAAGTAAGGAGATAATAAATAAGATAAATAGGTTGTTTGGTAATCTCCACTCTAATAAATCTATCAAATGGAATTGAAATTTGATAAACGAAATAAGTAAAATAAAATTAAGTAGGAAAATTTAACATAATTAATTCGATCTTATAGATGAGCATTACTTTTTACATTTTTTTTCTTTATTCCTCTTTTAAATTTTAGATTTCAGGTTAAGTTCATTGCATAAAGAATCTCGTAATGCTATATACTTCGTATCTTTATTTCTCTTTGTATTATGCGAATAAAATTACCGGAATTGAAAGACAACTTTTATATGTATAAATCGAGTATATTAATGCATGAAAATGCAGCGATCATAAAGTGAGCGGTTCCACTTTAGGTGAAAGAAAGATACCTCGCTATCCACTTCGCGTTTCGAATCGGCGATGTACATATCTTTATTAACTCTTTGACTCTTAACGCATTTTGACAAATACAGACACGATCGAACTATAGAATATTATTTTAAACATTTATGTCACATTATATGTCATTAGTTACGCATTATTACCTAAAATTTATTGATTATGAAATATTGAAAGTATGTATATCCTTTCTACATCCAACATTTACAGTAAGCCTGAGAATTCTTGGAATAGTTTTCGTATTATCAATTAAAAAAATCTGAAAATCCAATATGGGCCAAGTATCTAAAATTAAAAATATTAAGACACGAGTTAAAAAAATAGGATGTTTTATTAAATTATGATTTATTAGATACTTTGTTTATTCCAAATAATTACAATATTTCCTTCATTTAAAATCTATAAAACGGAATATATTTCATTTTTTTCTTTTTTTTTTAAATGTAATTTATAATTTACGAGTAATTCCATAATTCATCAAAGAGAAAGATCCGCGTTTAACCGAACTCTTCGTTACTCGAGAGCCAAATTATATTCATAAAATGTCGCGAGACACGCTTCACCGTGGGCAATGTCGAGCCGAATTCAATTATATTTATGATCGCCGCCCGATTAATGGTTCGTTTTATGAACGGAGCTGTTGCGGAACGAAATTCATCCGTAAATCGAGCGAACGTAATCGAACCGCTACACAGGAGGAGAGAAAAAGAGGGGAAAAAGAGAGAGGGAAGTACAGTAAGAGAAAGGCTTCCTTGTCGTGAAACGCGCTCGCCGACATTGAGCGATTGTATCCCGAACGTTGTCCTTGAGGAAAGAGTTACGATCCGTATCCGTGGCAGACAGGAATCTGGACCAACCGGATTTCCACTGATTGTACCAGACGCCATGGATGACACAGTTTGTAGAAACGCCCACGGTGTCGTATGTCCCTTCGAACGCCTCCGCACAGGCCACGTGCTTCTAAAAGGATATCATCGTAACCATCGATCGGTCTTTCTTTTTGTTCCTCTTCATCCAGGGATTTCTCAGATCATCGAACGGATAGAATTAGTATGCCCAGGTCTAATTAACGACGTTTTAATTCGGGATATTTTCTTTTTTCGAATGATCCGTATCGATATGATTTCATGATTAAGAATCTTGAGAAATCTTGAAAAATTTTATCGTTTTTTTTTATACTAAATCTTATAACTATTTATTAATGGTTAATCCTGTGCAAAGTATACAATGATATAGTCTCTTTGTTCTGGTTCGTAGCCAAGGGAAACTTTGGAGATAAAACGATATTGATAGCATCCGGTTAGAGTTCAGGGTTGATACGTTAGTTAAGCTCACTCTCACGTTTTTACGCCGCTCTGTGTATACCTGTGGCTCTACGGAGAACCGTGACACGATCTCTTTCCGTTGTCCATGGCCGGCCTTCACCCTGAATATAGAATTGCCGAGGTTAAGACAGTGTCGAGCCTTGTTTCGTCCCGACTAATTAGCGACGTTTCACGGCTGTCCGCAAATGCTAGCAGTTTCTCTAGAGGAGAAAAAAGAAAATAGTTGGAACCACTAGCGTATCTCGAAGCATCTTGGAGGCTCGTGCGGGTGGCAGTGTCCTTCGAGAGAGCGCACTCTGATCGCATCCAAGTTTCGTTCGAGCCAAAGAGTCGTATAATTAATTGTCCCCTTTCGTGCACTAGGCTCTTAAATAATCGGTAAGCGATGTTAAGCGGGTAATTTTATTAACTTCTCGTATTAAAAACTTGCATTAGAGAATATGTTAATTGCTATAATGAAAAATAGTTTCGTATTTTTTTTAATAAATAATAATCGTTTAATAAATAATCGAAGTAGATCGCATCTTTATGGAATTTATATATCTTATTTTGATTCCATTTTTTGAAAAATAAAATGTATCTAATATATACATGGATAGGATTTTTTAAAATTAATAAAAGAAATATTCTTTGAAATTATCATTGAACTCATAAATATTTTAAACGATTACATACACAATCTCGATCTCATCATCACAATCCCCTCCTATATATCGTATCGTACAATTCAAACGATCATTAAAAAAAAATTTTTTTTCCCCCCTTTCAACTGTTACAGAGGAGGAAGAGATCGACGTGGTGACCTTCGAGAAACCGTGCAGACCGGCAGCATTACCAACGTACCCGAGCCTGGCCGACCAACAGCACTTCCAATTAACGGTGAACACAGCGTTCAAAGAGAAAGCTCCTGGAACCAGACCACGTGGTCGACCTCCCTCGAACCCAGCTCGGAAAAGGACCGCTCAATCGGAGCCGAAGCCGGCGAAACGGGCCCGCCACAGGACTTATCAGAGGAGAACCAAGGTAGGGCGGTGCATATCGTCGTCACCCAAGAGCGTGTCGAGAAGTTCCTCTGACGATGAGCTGGACACCGAGAAGAGGAGTCTGCACAACAACATGGAACGCCAGAGGCGGATAGAGCTGCGAAACGCGTTCGAGGATCTGCGTATCCTCGTGCCAGCTGTCGAGAAGAAGGAGAAGGCGCCGAAAGTCGCGATCTTGAGGCAAGCGGCTGTCTACTGTGATACATTGAACGAGATGAACCAGATCTCGATGGCCCAGGTGGCGGATCTGAGGCGGCGACAAGAGAGGCTTCGAACGAGGCTCAGTGTTCTGAGGAGGAGTCTCGCCATGACGCGCTGAGGGAGAGACTCGGGAGAATCGTGTCAGATTCAGCCCACGAACACGCGAAGCACACAAGCACTTGCTCGAAACGTACGAGTCGAATTTGTTGTTACTCCCTCGGAGAGAAGAAGGGAAGGATGGATGGACGAGCGACAAATCTCTACTCGACGTTTCGAGACCATAGAGACGATTTTTTTCAAACACGCCTGCATGCGAACGAGGAAGACTGCCTGACATGTATAATTTGACTCTGACACTTGTATCTGCCTTCGGTCGCACAGCATGGGGGAAAGAAACGCTTCGAACTAGCCAGATGGCGCCGTTGAGTAGAAGCGTCGGGCATTTTGGTCCTGATTAACGAGAAGAGAGATGAACGTGTTGCGATTCTCTGATCCTGGTCGAAGTTCTCGGAACTTGGTCGGATATGGGTAAACCTGTATCCGTTTTATCGTAAAAGAAACAAATATATATACATATATTATATATACATATTTATATGTGTGTGTGTGTGTGTATGTATATATATTATGCGTATATACAGTATATATGCACACGTAATGTCAAAACGAAGAGAGAGGGTTCCAAGTTTCGTTTGCTTCGAGTTAAGGGGAGAATCCTGAAGGATCGATGATATTAAATTCGTTCTGTCGAACGTGTACCAAGAAGGAAGAGAGAAGAAATGAAATATCGTTCGCATATAATCGACACCAACAAACATTGGAAGAGATCGAAGAAACCGCCAAAAAAAAAAGAGAAAAAGAGCTTCGAAGAGGATATTTATATACGTATATTTGTAGAAAAGTTTCTTCGAATAGCGAACTGCAAAAGTGAAGGGAAAGAATTGATGGAGGATCGCTTTGGCCGAGGTTCACAGAAGGTATCTGGTATAAGAACGTAAAAATTGAGTTCGACTAAAAAGAGAGACAAAAGAGAACGACGATAGATTTCGAATTTCTCTTTGTCGTTGTTTCTATTCTTTTTTTTTTCTTGTTTTATATATTATATATTATACACGCGCATACGTACGCATACGTATATACGATTTATCACGGTAAAATGCACTGTGAGAAGAAAAGAATCACGAGGCTGAATCGCGACGTCAAGGTATAAATATTGATTTTTTTTTTTCGATCTCTTTCTCGATCAGTGTCATCTTATCTAGAGACAGATATTATCGACTAAGACCGGTTTTCCTGGAGCTTGGGAACTCGTACGTATTATTTTAAATATATTTCACGATATAGAGGCAATAGAGCAACGATGTACGGAAACGTTCGATGAGGATCGAGATACGTGGCCTTCAATCGAATATACTATTTATCATGCATTTTTCACGATACATATATACACACAACATATATATATATATATACACATGTATGCACACTCGTGGTTTTTCGTTTTATCGCGAAAGACTTGCATTTAGATATGTCGAGACAAATCTCCAAGTGGGAAAAAAGGATTATTATATTAATAATAAGAGGAGTCTCGATGATTTCGCGACTCGGTTCTCGAATCGTTTGATCCTCTGATCGACGTTTGATGCAAAATCCGTGCGCCACACAAGAGAAGAGAAAACGAGGTTTTTATCAACGAATGTCGTACACTGTTGGATATCGTCGGTTCCCTAGCTAACTGGTCTTAGTACGTATTTCAGGGTTTGAACCGGTTTATATAGGTTGTATCCTTCATTTTTAGAAAATGAACGAGCGAAAAGGAAGATACATAAAAATGGAAAATACACACGCAGCTTACGATCGTCGATAGATCGTTCTTTTTCCAAAACTTGTATCGATAACAAGCGACAAAAAGAAAGACGGCTAAAACTCGTGAAGCTTGTTCTCTACATTAACGATTTTATATAATGCTTTTACACGGTATTCTCGTCACGATAATAATATAGTCAAAGCGAAATTTATAGATCCTCATAGATAGGTCCATAGATCATCGTACGAGTTTTGGAAATTGAAGGGAAAAATCGCAAATCATATAGATATTTATATTTCTTGTAATTCTCGCAATTTCACGTGTTTCAACGAGTCCAAGCTAAAAATTATTTTCATTAATAGCATGGATGATCGAGGGTAAAACTTGGAATCGATATATATATATTTTTTTCTTTTTTTTTTTTTCTTACTATCGATTCGTAATCGAAGCATTCGACGAACGAGCTCCAAAAAGAGGCGTGTTTCGCGTTGCACGGATAGGAAACGCGCGTTCGACAATGCCATTCAGCGGAAAAAAAAAAATCACGGATAACCGGGGGTGCGGTGAAGCCAACAATACCTATTCACAAATCTCCTTCTTATCGAATTCCATTGTTTTCACCATTGCAATCTCACTGGCTTTTTCGCGTCCATAGCTAATAGTAGTTACTTACAGATCGATTGATGATCGCTGTGCGATCTTTACGTTCCCGACGTGTCACGCCTTCGATAGAGAAGCCATGGATCCAATATTGAGCGTGTTGGCAAGAGAGTGGCTGTATTCTGGGAATTTTGCAAGTAGGTGAAAGAGCGTATGAGTCACAAAACGTGTGTAGGTAGGATAACAGTTTTGCATCTAGGACACACACATGTTACGTGCATACAATATTGCTGAATGCTAAAGAGAAAGTCATAGGACCGTGAAAGAGTAATATAGAAATTTAGTCCGGTACCTTAACATAATTCCTTACATTCTTTTCTTAACGTGTTACATAAGGCATACCACGCATCTCTTCCATTTTTAGATTCGTTTCACACGCTACGAAACGAATAAAATATATATTACCTAGCAAATTTTCGGGTTGCGAAAAATATTCGAACCCCTTTCGTCTGTCTTCTTCCTCGTTCTTCTGATCCGGCGATGCCACGAAAAAAAAAGCAATCGTGATTGAGAAATGTGTGATAAAATGTCGCGTGTATATTATATTTTGCTCTTTCTTTTTATCGCGATTCCGTTTCCTTCCTTTTGCCGATTTCTCCGTGCTGAGTGATAATTCACGAGAGATCGCCTCGGATGTTTTTTTTTTTTTAAACAAAACGGGTGCAATAAGAGAGAGACTACGCGAGGAAGAATGTCGTTAGTTTCGTTGTTAAATGATCGTCGAGAATATGTAAGTTCGTGGGAAGGAAGGAGGCGGATTGCTGAATTTTTTTTTTTCTTGCTTTATCAATATGTTTTTTTTTTTCCCCCTCCCATAATCGATTGTTCCCCGATTTCTCGGCTCGTTACCCAAAGCTTTTTTTATTTTCTTTACGGCTGAGAAACGAAAATCGAGTTAGATGGAAAAGAGGCTTCCGGGAATTGAATTGTCTTCGAATAGAATCTTCCTTATTTTTTATTTTTTGATTCTCGATCATTATACGCGGTACACGTTCGCGGAAATGGGTGTGGGGGGGATAGTGGCGATTTTTATAACAGATGTGGAGATCAACTTTTCTTTCTTTTTTTTTTTTTTTTTTTTTGAATTCGAGGATTAGTGGCTACGCTACGCTTTTAAACGCGTGTAAATAAATGTATATATTATATAGGATGGTATATACACACGCATACGTAACATAAGCAGATATATGCATGTATACTGCAAATTTATATAAAAGGGGATTATATGATAAGTGTATATGGTCAGAGAGAAAGGGAGGAGAGAGAAAGGAAATGGGAAAGGATGAAAATTTGCGTGGACAAGAGAAATGAAAATATAATGCTACTAATTATAGACTTTAACATTAATATTATTATAATTATTATTATAACTATTATTATAATTATTATTATAACTATTATTATAATTATTATTATTATTACAATTATTAATATCTTATCAACATTTATAATAACTATTATTATTATTACGATTCTTTTTTTCTTTTTTAGTTAACGAGTTTTTACTTAGCGTTTCACTGCTACAATATATATTATATTATATATAATAATAATGATAGTGACGATATATAATAGACTCTTATGGGGGATAAGAAAAAAAAAAGTAAAAAGTGAAAATGGGAACTTCAACATGCATACGCATAAGAGACGAGATATCGTTCGAATGATTGGAACGATCGTGGACGCGCCGCAGTCTTTTATATATAGATATATATAATTAACAGATTTTTTCGCTGTTTGATGACGATTTGAAATATGATCGGTATGTGAAAAAAGAAATATTATATGGTAGGGATTATATTATATTATATATTACGATGAAAAAAAATATATATAAATATATGTCTATGTATATTGTAATTAACGATAATGATGATGATATGATAATGATAATGATGATGATGATGATGAAGGGAAAAAAAAAAGAAAAAAAGAAGAAAAACGGAAGAGTTAAATACGTTGATAATATAACGAGAGTGATTGCGGAGATATGTAAAGATATAAATAGAAAAAAGAAAAAAGAAAAAAAAAGATAAAAAAAACGTCGTCGCGGCCGATCGCGGAAATTTACC
Source organism: Apis cerana (assembly GCF_029169275.1). Taxonomy (NCBI): domain Eukaryota; kingdom Metazoa; phylum Arthropoda; class Insecta; order Hymenoptera; family Apidae; genus Apis; species Apis cerana. The sequence continues at coordinate 8,559,280 of NC_083862.1, read as the reverse complement.
CGGAAGAAGACGCGTTTTTATACGGAAAAAGAGAAAAGAAGCCCAATATGTGGCGCCCTCGTGAGAGAGAGAGAAAAAAAAATGAAGAAAAAGGCAAAACAATGTGTTCATTACATTTGTAGGTAACAGTATTCGTTTATATACATACTTTTTACGGGCTATATCGAAAAAAATAGGAAACGATTAAAAATGCAAAAGAAAAAAAATATGCAAAAAAAAAAAAAAAAACAAAAAAAAAGAAAAAAGGGGAAGAAACAAGAAAACGGTTACTATGGAAAATATAATATAACCGGAACAAACTTCCGGAAGACTAGCTTTTTTTTTTCACATAATACACCCTCATATACACGATACATCTCAGATACGCATGCACGCAATGTACACATACATGTACACGCAGATATTTAAAGAAAAAAGCTTGTGTTTACGCGCGCGAGCGTTCGGATATGAAAAGAAAAGAAGAGGGCTGGAATTTCGAAGGGGAAGCAGAATACGACGCTCTCGCGATCGGGCGAAAATTAAAGAGGAAAGTCGGGATGAGGTTTCGAAAAAGGGGTTTAACATTTACTGATCGAGCAACAGAGAACTATATAAAGAGATGGAGCATTTTCTCCGAAGAGAATCGACACCTTGGATCGAAAACCAAACGTGTGCACGTGCATCCCGGAAATAATGCCTCGACACGTATTCCTCATTCCTTCGACCGATGTTTGTAATACACACGTTCGACGCCGCCGCATGCATTCACACATGCTAACTTACACTTATATATATATATATATTTATATATGTCCATACACTACATCTATAATACCATACAAATAGCATATACATGTAGGGAGAGACACAGACACGGCAATCGTATATTACACACGCGTATATACTATACACACACAGTTACACATATACACGCAGGTTAATTAAAGACTAATCGAACGACACAGACCTGAAATCTGATTCGCAACCCAAGTGCTTCAAATTTATATAGGTACATATTAATCGCAGTAATAATGCAGTTCGGAACCACGGGTGGAACGCGTTTTTACGGAGCGTAGAGTGTATGGGTAGGGAGGGTGGATTCAATGCGGAAGAACTTTTTGACAAGTAAAAGTTCTCCAAAAAAAAAGGCAGTCGAAGAGGCTTGATTGAGGAAACCCGTTGTTTCCGGAATACTTTTGATCGTGCAAGAAACTACGAGATACGAGGTTGAGTATCCGATGTGTGTTCCAGGGGAGATTTTTCGTGCAATTGGGCACGATAATCGTCGGGAGGATGTGAATCCATTTATAATATGTATTTCGGGAGAACAAGTTTGACCTGTGCGCTTTTTAAATATACTATGTAACAGAAAACATGGCTTTATTCGTCGAATAATGAAAAGAAAAAAAAAAGGAGGAAAAAGAAAAGGAATGAAAAATGATTTTAAGTAGATATTATTAGCAATTCACTGTAGAAGAAGAAGAAAAAGAAGGAAAAAACGAGATAATATTCGAATACCGAACGAGATATATACACAAAGGCCTTACAAATCGAATCACAGTGTAAAGTTTCGACATTCTTACATCCGCGTGACATTTTCTAGCCGTAGCTCCCGTTCTATTTTTGACAGACTTTTTATACGTTTAACCCTGCGATCGCAAATGACGATAATTATAAATATATAGAGTGCCGCTTTACGCGATTACAGGAACGATTATATTATATTATTACAAAATATAGAACACACACAGTAACGAAACGAAAAGACTAAAAACAGAAAAAATAAAAAAAACAAAAAAACCAAAAAAAAAAATGAAGATGAAGATGAATGTTAAAATGGAGGAGGAAAAAAAAGATAAAAAAAGAAAAGGGAAAATGTTTTTTATAGACGAAAAATCGGATTTATTAACGAAAACAGAACGTTGTTCGCATACTCAGGATAATAATAAGAGGCGCCTTAATTTTTAACCGTTGTAAAAAAAAAATGGAAAAGAAAAAAAAAGAAAAAATTGGTTTCTGGGAATAAACGGAATACCTTCTCGCGTTATGACGTCATGTATTTTACATAATACATAAGAAAGAGTAAAAGAAGAAAATAGATACTATAATAATGTTTCTCTTCCTCTCCGCGTTGAAATTTCTTCGAAAGAGACTCGCGTTTCTTTGATTTTGCGATTTTGAACGGGCGCGTGCTTGCGCGCGCATGCGCGAGTCGCTATCGATCGAATAATGAAAGAAAATGAAAAGGAAAAAGAAAAAAAAAAAAGAAAAAGAAGCATTATATCGGCCACATTTTTATAGTTCTGCTTTTAAAATAAAAAATTCGTTAGTTCGATGCGACAAAAGGAAACTCAACTATATATATATATATAATATATATATACATACCTCGCAATAGATTTCGCCTTCATAAGACAGTAGCCTTCTCTTCACGCTAATTAATTAATAAATAGTGAATCCCCGTTTTATAGCAGCTCTCTGCTTTTTTTTGTTTTTCTATTTTGCTCGTGTGTCCGACCTGTGAGTTCTCTATATCGTGCCAAATCATGAGAGAAGGGAAGGTGAATCGAGAGAAAGAAAAAGAAAGAAAGAAAGAAAGAAAGAAAGAAAGAAAGAAAGAAAGAGGAATCATAGTTAGTTAACACATTTAGTTGAGCATTTTTTTTTTAGCCAAATTTAATACGATGATTATGACTATGCTTTAAACTGTCAATTCGGAAAAGAGCGATTTAGATATATATATATTTTTTTTTATTCTTCCCTTTTCCCTGTTCTTTTGTTTCATTTTATCACCATATATACGTGTATAATTTTTTTTTTCATTTCTCCCTTCGATTGACTAAAAAATTTCCCTAAGCCTTCTCTCGACAAAGACATTTCTTCGAAAATTGCTCAGAGAGTAACCTTCGCCGTTGGATCGTGGAAACGTGTTTTCTTTCTTTTTTCTTCTTCTTTTTTTTTATCATCATTTTCAATACAGTCTTCTTTCTCGTTTTTTCTGAATATTTTTTTTCTCCCGGTTAATTTGCGAAAGACTTTTTATCCTTGTGGGAACGACGCTGATTCGAATTTATCGAGGCTTCGTATTATTCTCCTCCATTTCTTTTCTTATATATAAAATATATACATATATATGTATATACATTAAAAAATAAAAAAAAAATGCTAATATTATATACGATTTTGTAATTTTATATAAGGATATAAATATTTGCACAATTTCTTGAATATGCGTCACGTGATCAACCGGGAGATCTCTAGCTTGTCCTGTTCCAAATAGTGTCTAACGTTCAACGCAATTCTGAAAGAAATAAAAAGAAAAAAAAAATTAAAAAGCATAGATATCGACAAAACGAGATATTTGACGAGATTAAAATGAACATACAGAGGGATGAGATATTATAGGATCGAATTTTAAAGATTACTAACGTAAATAAGATTTATTAAACAGATTATTACGTACAGAAAAAAATAACACGTTTCCAAGATCTGACGGCGATTTTGAAGAGTGCAAACGTACCTGCTAGCCACATAGACATTAAAAATAATCATAGTTAATTGTATAAAAGGACAGAGAGGTGGTGTATAAGGAAGATTGCGCGTTTTGTAAACGACATACGTCGACGTAGCTTTAGCTTAGGAAAGGACAACGCAATTATATACTATTATAATACTGTTATCATTATATAATAAAAAAAAAAAAAACGACTCTAAGTGGCGCGTGAGATTCGTGTTCAAATGTGTTCTATCGTTTATCAGATATATGAAAAAAGAAACAAATATATTTTCATTTTTATTCTTATCTATTTTTCCATTATTTCTTTCTGTTCGTTTTTACTTACTGATCCGTAAATACGTAATGTAATTAGGATAATTTTATTCACACGTTAATCTAGATTTTACGCGGACACGAACGAATCTTGCGATCTCCACGGTGTTTCCTTTTTGTAAACTTTTTTTTTTTTTTTTTTTTAAATGTGCACGAGTGCAGTTTCAGATTAATTATAAAAATATGCGCATACAGTACAGAGAACGTCCCCTCCTCCGAACACAACGATATCATAGATAGAACGATTATGCAACGTGTATCTTTTCTCTCGTGTTCTTTTGTTTTTTCCTCCCCCCTCCCCTTATTATTACGCGTATCTTTTTTTTTGGTTTTTTGTTTTTGACTTACAAAGAACGTGTGTGGCCGACGGCATCGAGAATAATCGTTCGCTGAATTTTCTTTTTCTTTTTGCAACGCATACTTTTTGCAATAAACATTGCCACGAGGACGATTTTCCATTGATGTGCGCGCGAGTATGCAAGTGTACGGATGCGAAGAAAGAAATACAATTAGCCAAATTGAAACGTTTAGAAAAGGTGTAAAGAGAGAAAGAGAGAGAGAGAGAGAGGGAGAGAAAGGGTTTGACAATGAGGAAACGAGTGATAAAGATGCGAGAGCGAGACTGAAAGATTCCGAAGATTCGAGAGTGCTTTTTTTTTTACGAATGTATAAAATAAAAATATATATATAGTTTCCTATGTGAGAAACAAACGTGTAAAATCGTATTAAACCTCCAACGTTTTATAAAAAAGATAAATAGGGAGGGGTTAATACACGTGCGTCAAAGAGGTAAGAAGAGGGTGAAGTTATGAGGTATCTTCTCTTCTAACGGATCTATATTTTCAGGGGCCCCCGGGGGAGGGGAGAAGGGTTCTCGACGAGAATACTTAAACGTAAACTTAGGTTTTTTATTCAGAGTAAAACAATATTTTTTATTTATCCCTTTATTTTTATATGACGTTGCTACTGGAAACCGTTTCTAGGTGGGGGGATGAAGATTGACGCGTGAAAGGGTATCGGGATGAGTGGATGAGAAAACGTCAGAATCGAACGAAAGAGGAGAGAGCGAGTGGACGAGAGGGTGAAAATAGAACGAAGATAGGGGGGAGGGTTTAATTAAATTGATGAGCCGGATGAGTGGTAACCAGAGCTACACAACGAAAATGTACCATCTTTAAATAGAAGATGGGGTGTAAAACGACGGGGATCGTTATATATATACATATATATGTAAAATCCAGGATAGAATAGAAGTTGGAGGAAAAATAGTGGAAAAAATAAAAATTGGGAACCCCGACAACACAGATTTTTGAACTGCGATATTCATGTTATACTATATTATATATATATACATATATATTATATATACAGATAGACCGATAGAATCTCTTATTTTTGCAAGAAAACCAGATTTCCGAAAAATGGAAAAAAAAAGTAAAAGTGAAAAGAAAAAATATACTGAAAATAACAACCGTTCGTCGTTGAGCGACAAGGAAGACGAAAGACAGAGTTTTTCCATACAATTTTTCTTCTCCCGATTATTTGATTTTTTTTATATTATTGTGTGTATCCAATTATTACAATGCCCGTCAATTTTTTTCTTTTTAATAAAATTCCATTATTATTTTTCTCGTTGATTGTTAACATTGATGTGTTCCGGTTTCGATTGAAACCGGAAATTGAGAATATACATCCAATATACATCTTTCGTCTTCATTGATCGCATTTAATTCGACGAACGTGCACCACAGAGACTTAGCCGCTTTAAACCGGGGGTGGCGTCGTTGGAATTTCGTCTCGATTCTCGCGACGATACAAGCTTTCTACGTAATCACGGATAATTTTAAAAGAGATAAAAAGAAAAAAAGGAAGAAAAGATGAAAAGTTGCGTAAAGTGTAAATCGAGGGACCCTACGTTCCGACCGTATGAGATATAACAAAATTGCGCTTTTTTTTTTTTTTAGAAAAAAAAGATGTTTAGGAAAAACACGAGGGAAAAAAGAAAAGAAAATTTTATCCTCCCTTCGAGAGGGATGGAGAACAGAGTTTTTACATTAGAAAAGAGAATTTTGGCCTCGCAAACGAAGACTCAAAGTTCTCCGTGAAAGAGAGAGAGAGAGAATGAGAGAGAGAGAATGAGAGAAAAAGAGAAAAAGAGAGAACGGGTAGATATAATCGTCTAGGATTTGATGCTAATTATTCTATTATTCTATTATCGATTATCGAGCAATACTGTTAAGAATTATTTAACGATTAACGGTAATAACGATTGTACTACTCACTTTGTATTATAATAATATTTAATATATAATATTATATAATATATTATATTATACACTTTATATATAATAACCAATATACGCATATAGAACAGCATATATAATCTTCTACCTAATAATATAATATATTATCGATAATATTAATATTAATTATTAATAACGATAACACATTACTACTTCGGTAAAGTTATCTCTGCGTGGCTAAAAGGGGAGAAAATGCTTCTCGAATTTTTCATTTCTATCGAGAACGCTTTCGTGAATTTTTCTATATATATACATATTATATATATATATATGTATATATATATATGTATATAGAAAAAATATATTTACGTATGTTGTAATGATTCGTGATCGGCCGATCTCGCGGATAATAGACGAAGTTAAACTGGACCCACCTCCTTATTAAAAATAAATAAATAAACGAATAAATAAATAAATATATAAATAAATAAAGAAATAAATAAATAAATAAATAAAAAAAGAGTTCACTTGTACCTATACCTCGAACGATTGTTGGATAAGAGTTTAGCAAACGGAAGGGAACGTTACGATTTTATGATTTTTAACGAGAGAACGATCGCGGTTTGTCGTTCCCCGACAACGTCCGTGTCCTTAGCCACTACTCTCCGGCGGTCTTTTTATTTCTTATTGCTTATTTTTCCTTCTCTTCCAGTGGCACGCCCTTTCGAGACCGGAAGTTGTCGGGGAAAGCGTGCAAAAAACCTAAGAGTCACCCCCGTATAATTTACGTAACATTTTATTAATGTATACATAAATAACGCATACGCATGTTAACCGCGGGGAAAGAATGAAAGATAAAAACAAAAAATGAAAAAAAAAAAAAAGAGAGGAACTATATTATATTAACTAGCTAACGATAAGCGAAGCGCATCGCGGTGAATTAAGACACAACATTTATTATACAACAATACTATTAAGAGATGTGCTTGTGTACGCGTACGCACATGATTTCATGATTTTTTTTTCTCTCTTTTCTATTCGCGCCACGTGTATACGTGTACACGGTACGTAACGTACACATACACACATACATACACACACATAGATACACACATTGCAGATAGATAGAAGATAATAAAATGAAGAAGTAATATTTATTCCACAAGTTAAAGAAATAGTAATATTAGAAGTAATATTTATATATCTATATTTACTATTTGCATATTATATTACGACGTAACTCTACGCCTCTCCCCGATTGGGGATGGGCGGGGTGGATTTTGTATAGGAAGGATGCGACAAAACGTGAGAGAAGAAGGAAAGAAAAAAAAAGAGAGAAGAGAAAAGAAATTCGAAGATGAGGTGAGAGAGAGAGTGCACGAGTGTGAAAGATGGAAGGGAGACGAGAAAGATACATGTGCTTATTTGTAATGGAAGTGTTGAAAAATGTGTAGAGAGTGAGAGTGAAATTAAAGAGAGAAACTAAAATTATAGGAGGAAAGAAGAAAAAAAGATAGGTTTTGTACTTAAATTTAAAAGGAAAAAAAAAGAAAAAAGAAAAAAATAAAAAAAAAAGTAAGAAAGTCGTTCGCGCACCTAACACGCTTTGTTTATTACTTCGGTTTCCTTTTCGTCGACGAGAAGGATTGTGGATTGTAGCTTGTGGAGAGATATGATAGAGATCGTATATATGAATAAAGTTGTTCCTTTTTAGATAGGTATTTGAAACCGTGTTTGGACGTGTTGATGGTCGACGATCGTTTTTGGTTAAGTTGAAAAATTAAAAATCGTGCTCGATAGGTAGACGATAAAATGAAGTTTATAGGACAGCAATATAAATTCAGAGTGATGCGCATATTAGGAATTTTTTTTTTGTTACGTTAATTGTCAACTGCGATCAGATTAGAAACGCAAGTTTTCGATGTTTCTTTTTTCAGGAAAAAGGTGGTGAGACAGTTCCTTAACGTTTATATTTCGAATTATCTTATTATACGAATAAAGCTATTATCATTTACCCGAAAAGAGTATTTTTTTTCTTGCACCCAGACTTCACGTCCAAATTCCTACATTTGCTCATAAATTGGGATGACTGAAGGTTCAATGTAACGATTCAATATTGAAATCACTTGAGATTACTGTAAGTAGATTGGAGATTGTTTTATAAACGTATCCAATTAATTACATATTTTAATCTATTTAAATCTATTTTAGATATTTAATTAATTTGGAGTTGTATCTACATTAATCTAATAATCTGATAATGGTCTTCGAATATTCAGTGATTTCAAGACGAATGAAAAGATTTTGGTAAGAAATTCCATTTCTTTTACAATGTAATAATAATATTCGAGTTTTCCATTCAAATAATTTGATTTACAAAATAAATTTTTTTAGAGCTGTAAAATGCCAAAGACATTGTATCAAATATCAGAATGTATGAAAATATGACTTAATTTACGGCGAAAAAACACTAGCGTTATTTATCACTATCTTTTATAACCAGTGATTTCTCGTTCTTTGTCGGAAGCAATAGAAAAAATATTTAAAAGTATCGTTATCGTGCAGATAAAGGGGTATCTTGAAGGAATCGTTTCGTAAGATCGAGCAATCGTGGCAACAAGATAGCTGGAGGGCTCGAAAGAAGAGCAGAACCCTTCGAAAAAAGGGGGAAAAAATAAGAATGAAAAAGCAAAAAGAAACGAGGAGAATATAATCGAATTCCAGTCATCCGCTTCATTTCACTCGTACCGTATATCACGTTATGGCGATTAACGGTACGATCGATGACCGGCACCGGTTTTACGAGCCTTTATTTCGCTCGTTGAATTAATTCGACGTCATAAAGAGGAAGATAATGGGTGGCTGGGATGCATCCGAAACTGCGAGCCGGCGAGAAGGTAAGCCAAAGCAGAAATTTAACGAGAAAGCCACCGTGGTAGCGGCGTTATACGAACGAAAACTATCCATTCCACCGATCAGATACGCCTTTTATCTTTTCTCTTTATTTTGCCTTACCCTTTTGTTTCTTCCCCTATATCCAACTATTCTCTTTTTCTTGTTTTCTGACATTTCCTTTTTTGTGTAAGTACTTTATATACCTCTATTTTTTCATTCGTTTCTATACTATTCTACTCTCTTTTTTTTAAATTCCCATGATTTTAAAATTTCCAAATTTCAAATTCTTTTTGATCAAAAAATTCAAGTCCAAACATTTTTCCTTAATTTTTTCGTTTTTTTCTCTTCCCTTAATGTACGTAATGCATTCCTCGCTTACATTCATCTTTCTTACATCATTTTCCGCCCGATTTTTCTTATCTTTATTTGAACGTTTCTCTTCCTTTTTCCTCCAAGTTTTCCTTCTTCCTGTCTTATTTCCTGCCTTATTTATTTACGTCATCTCTTGGGTTGCTTTCAATTACCATTTTTTCTCTCTATCTTCACGACGTTCGCACTTCCTGTGGAAAGTTCCCGTACAGTTGCGTCAATAGAGTATTTCGACCGGGCCAACCGCGATTAGGCGGCTAAATGTGAGAATTATGGAAAGCAGAGGCAAACGTGCGCGCATCCGCGCAGCTAATAAAGCGAATGATATATAATGGATTCCCAAAATACCACGTGTAATTGAGAAAGACAAGAAATCGTCGAAAAACTTTTATCGAGTATAAAATTGATTGTATAGATCAAATTCCTCAACCAGTTTCCATGATCGGTAGTTACGTTGTTGTTTACCCCTTATCTTTGAAATTCTTAGATTCTTCTCATTCCCAGGGATGTGAATGAAAATTTCTTGCATATTTTGCATAATTGTGCTTGTGTTTGACGTTGTTATATTTGATATATTAGAATTAAGGCTTATTTTAATTGCAAATAATGAAATCCGTGTAATAAGCACGGAAGGAAATTTCTATCTGATGATCTTTGCATTAAGATAATTGAGTTTGGTAAATTAGAATATAATGAATTCATTTTTAAAATTATATTTACGACTTTATCGTATGAATAATTAAATCTCTAGAAATTTTGATGTTTTTGGAATTTTTAAAATTTTGAGATTTTTCGAGGATCGGAATTTTATAGAATTTTATTATCTTGAAATCTTGAAAATCACGGAATTTTTAGAATATTTGAATTTGGAGAATTTTAAATGGAATTTTATAATTTTCAATATTTTTACAACAGTTTCAATTAACATGAATCCTATTTTTTATCAATGCATGTTAACGCAAATTTTTCTTTTATAGATTTTGTTCCATTTATAGTTTTATAATTTTAAAATTTACAAAGCAAAATTGGATATATGTATCTAAAATTTATTTATTCTTAATAGATTTGCAGGATTTCAAACAATGAATTTTTCGAAATTTGCGGTTAAAACATATCTTTATATAAATTAAGAAAAATATTTTGATGTAAGAACATCATTTTAAAATTATCATTTTAAAAGTATCGCTTTCTTAAAATGTAAATGTCTCCAGTATTCTTTGAAAGAACAGAACTGAATATTATGTAATTTAGAAAGAATTTAAATCTTATGCCTGTGATAGATTAAAAATTTATCAAAATTGAAATAAATTGAAATTAATAAAATGATCTTTTGTTAATTTGTGACATATCTATTGATTTATTTTTATAAAAGAAAACATATAAAAAAAATTTACTTGCTTTTTTTCTAAATTATTAAAAAGTAAAAATAGGATAAATCATAAGTTTTCTCAAATTTTATTAATTATTCTTTAATTTTTTTAAAATAATAAAAAATTAAATTTTTAATTTTTTATAGAGAAAAACTTTGTGAAGAAAAATTATAAAAAAATATTTGAAATATTTAAGTAATAAATAAAGGTAAAGATAAAAATATCTATGTTTTAAATACATTTGAAATTTCTTTTCGAAAATATATCATTCCAATCATTTTCCAGCAAGAATGTAGTTATTGGAAAATTTATGATAATTATTAGTGAATTCAATAATATATATTTAACCATAAAATAAATTTCTACATTTATCCTGAAACTGAAAGAAGCTAGATATATCAAATCCATATCATAATGATCAAATTATCTAATAGATAATAATTATCTATGATCTTTCACGATCAAGTTACCTTTTTTTTACAATACTTTGTTATCTTATCAACATTTTTAAAATAGGGCAAGAAATTACTTTTTCTTTTTTTTTCTGTAAATGAAAACTATATTTGATTAATCGTTTTGGATAACTAATTTAATGAAATAGATATACATAATTATGTAGGGATATGTATAAATATAATAACTTAATCAGCAAAATAGTAGTTGTAGATTTAATCAGTCGATGAGCCTTATTATCATTCAGCTGTTTAAATTGAAATACATCTTAAATTTTTTTAATTTTAAAAATATGATTTATGATATAAGAACAATCTAAATACTATCTTTTTTTTGGATTAGAAACAAGAATGATTTCTGTTTTGATATATAATTAGTGCAATTGAAATATGTATAAGAATTAATTGTGATACATAAGATATCATGTTGCTGTTGTCAAGGGAATAGATGATAATACTTATAAAAATGTCATTAATATTATACAATACTGTTGTGTATCGATTTCTTAGTCTTCTACATTAATATCTTACTTTCCTCTTAATAATAGTATGATGTTTCTTTTAAATTGAATTTATCATATGATAGAAGAATAGAATCTACTAGTAGAGTAAAAATAAGTAGAATAAAACTAGTAAAATTTAAGTTAAAATATTATATTTAAAAAATATATAAATAAATAAAAAAACATAATTTTTAAATTATATTTTTTTCATAATTTATAACAAGATTTTTTATTTTGATAAATGAATGAAAAGTTGATTAGTTATTTTTTTGAAATTATATTAATTTTGAATCTTGACAAATTTACAATCAAATTATCTATTAAATATTATAAAAACTATAATTTTAGTGAATTTATAAGATTATTTTATTATTGAATGAAATTATGTGAAGCAAGAAGGCTCAAGTTGAATATAATTTGCTAATGAAATCATTCATAATGTTACTCCAGTTCAATTACTGCTATTCATGCTTCAATTAATGTAACTTTAAAGTGCTTCTAATTTTTAAGAGCATGATTGTTTATTGAAAGACGCATAATGATGCTTTATAAATTTCTTGGTTATAATAGAGACTGAGATGAATGCATAAATTTATTTATATGTTATTATGTTGTGATATGCAATAGAATAAAATATAATTATATATGCATAATATTTGATTTTGTATTTGATGCAATGTTATATTGAATAAGAAAAGTAAAACAAAAAGATTTTTATATCCAAATTGACATATCTTATATGTTCAAAAAATTATATTTTCATATAAAAATTCAGATTTATTTTTTATAATTGAGTATTTTTACTTTAAACGAATTTTTAATAAATTATAATTGAAAATATATAAAATTTCAACAATAATTTATTGTAAAAAATGATATTACATTACAAAACGTTTTATTTTTAATAATAAAGAATTAAAATAATATAATAAATTTAATATTTATGTCTAGCTTGAGCAAACAATTTTGAAATGCAATAAAAACTTGTTTAAAATTGACCGCCTTTAATTTACACGACTGAATCAACGGAACGCGAAGTATATGCGCAGTAAAGCTACGCATGCGCAGTGTCAAGTAACCATAAGTGATTGTGAAAAGGTCGATATGTCGTGTGTGCCAGTTTTAGCAATTTTGGGATCTACAGGATGTGGGAAATCACGTTTGGCCATCGAATTAGCTTGTAAATTCTTCGGAGAAATTATTTCAGCCGATAGTATGCAGGTAAGTGAAAAAATAATTGCTTATTATGTTATACTCTTCGCCGTGCTCCTTGTAGGTTAGGTGCGCATTCAAACGTTGTTTATTTCGAGAGATTCTTTCAACTAATATATTCTAATTTCGTTTCGAATGAATATTTCAAACATATTAATTTATTTCCTATATAAAATGACATATATTGATCGTTAAAAATATTTCGCTTGTCGATGCGATCGAACGGGTTACATTCTACGCAATATGTAGTTCATTCCAGCTTTGAATCTGTTTAGTATATACTTGTATGTATTTTAATATGGTACGAATGGAAATTTTTTGTTATACTTTATGCGACAGAAGTGAGTTTTATAACATTCGTTAATATAATGTTATTATACGAATATCTTTGTGCACGTGTTATTACAATTTATCATAATTACGCGTAATTTCTTATATATATAACTTATTCATACGTATATTGCAAACATTTTTTTTCTAACACGTGAAAATAATGTACGCCATGTTTTTATACGGAGCATATTTCATATTTTTTTAGGAACAAGTAATTTATTCGTATCGTTAAGTTTTTGAAAACGTATATACGCAAATAATATTGAATTAATAATTTACAAAGAAAAATAAATTCGAAAGAAATACAATAGAAATATTTTTCATGCATAATAAATCGAATCATTTTATTTCATAACGGTATTGTATTATTTGACAGATTTTTTATTTAGAACTCATTGATATATTTCTATTTATAATCGTTTTCAATGACGAATAAAAATTATTGAATCTTGACGAGAGAATAGATTAGACAGTGTTAAATAAGAGTGTAATTGCAGAACTAATCCATCTCGCTCCGTCTGCGATTCGTTTCCTATTATCTTTTGTGTAGTCTGAATTTATCTGTGTTACAAAGGCTAGTTTTGATGATAGTCGTAGATTTGAACATGGTAACATATGGAGAGGGCTCAGAGTTAATCGTACTAATTGTCTTACTCTTTCACATGTACAGATAACCACAACGAACATTTAATTATACCGTTTGTGACATAAGAATAGTCTGAAATTTCGTCAAAAATGAAGCATTCGTAAATTATCTTCCCACTGCTTTTTCGTTCTCATCTTTTTTAACACGTTTCATCTCTTTTATGTGAAATTATGTATCATTGACTTTATTGATGTTTAGTTAGAATAGTACTTTCTATGTAATAATTTCTTAAAATTCATATTTATAAATATTATTAAATTTTTTAGAGATTTTATAAAAAAAATATTTTTTTAATCATTATAGATTTTTTTCTATTTAAAAATGAAATTACTATAACTAAATATTCAAATTTCATAATTTTTTATTAAATAGATAATAAATTTTAGTATATTAGAATAACAAATAGTTTTCACATATATTATCAATAGATTTATGAATGAGTACTGTTTCTTAATTATATGTTAGATTATTAAATAAATCTATATGTATATATATGAATATACATGCATGGTTTGGATAGTAAAATTCTTATCAATTCTAAGAAAATGTTTTGCAAGAGTATCTCGTTTAAAGACCACAAAGAAATGATATTTTTGCTTTGAAGAAATTAATTTATAAAAATAATATTTCCACTTTATCTTTCTATCATTTAGAAGCTTTATATTAGCTTATATTATTAGCTCATATTAATCTAAGATTATTGCATAATTTTCAAATAGAAAATTAAATACGCGTTAAAAAAATTAAGCATTTAAATTTTTTAACTAACTTTTCAACCTTTGAAAGATTTATTTGAAAAAAATAAAATACGATATTTAATTAGTCTTTGATATATTTTATTTGCAATTTTCACGATTTAAAAAATTTTATTTATTATGTAAATTACGTGAATAATATATTATAATTATTTATATAATTTAATATTAATATTATATAGGGTGTTCTATAATTATTGATGATTGAATAGGAAATTTTACAGAGAAATAATTCGAAGATACAGAATAAAATTTTCTTTTATTTTAAATATATATTTAAAAAAAGGCTTTACATGAAAAAATTTATTTTACATTCTTCAGTTATTTTCACAAGTAGAATAATCTGTCGATTGTTTAATTGCATTCAGTTGGTAATTAGATAAAATTTACATGTAATTTATAAGTTTTTGCCGGATAATGAAAAGATTTGAATAATAAAACTTCATTCTGTATTGTATTTTTCATTCTCTCTTCCTTTACATCGTTTGTCTGAAAGAATAATTGCGCAACTATAAAAGAGATTCATTTTCATTTTATTAGTTTTATTACAATTAGTTTTTTTTAACATTATTAATAAATTATTATATCATAAAATTATAATTAAAAAAAAAAGATAAGATTCAATGAATAGATAATCCTTATATCGAAAGAATTAAATATTTCAATATAGAAAAACTTATAATTTTGAAGTTACATCATTCTTTGAAACTGGTTAATTAGTAATTGAATGTCTCTTTAAAAATATTGCAATAAAAGAAATCGGTTTTGTTAAACAATCTTTTATATTTAACATATATATGAGTTTCATGAAATTGCTTAAACCCTTTTGTACAAAAAGAATTTATCAAGGAAGATAAATTAAGTTATGTAAAATGTTTCTCCAATTGACGCGTTATTTTACATATATCTTCCGCATTAATGGACAGACCGGGTTTATCTCGTGCTTTATTAATATATCCGAGTGTGTTTTATTATCTTGTCGCGTTTAGCCTGCTAAGCAAACTGTTTAAATGCAAAGTAGTAAAGCTCGCATGATAGCTGCTATAAAATAAGTGGATCGAATTAAACTTTGTCCTGTTTGAGTGTTCATTACCTTGAAGGATCGTGGGATTTCCGGTTCTTTTTTTGGCCCTTGAATTAATAATATAGCCACGCCATTTCCTTTACGTCACGCGCTATATACAAAGAAAGTGAAAACTGCGTTGAAGGAGGGATGAACATCCCTCCTTTTATTTCGTGTTTTTATTTTTTTCAAAGATATAGATATAACTTCTCGTTCCTTGATCATAATATTTTTATATTTAATTTCTTAATTAATGAAATATACTTTGTATAATATATTTATTTATGTTTGTCTCATTGGTTATTTCATTAATTTTTTATTAATCCTTTTTATATTTAAATTATTTTTGTTCAAATTTTATCTTCGAGTTTTCATTTTGCATGTAAAAAAAGATGAAATCTTTTTTTTTCATTATGTCAGATACGAAAGATATATGTAATACATGCTTGAAAAATAGATTTTTTTTTAAAAAAAAAGATTCGATACTTTTTTAAAAATTTCGTTCGTAATTTTAAATATCATATGCATATATGTTGTTTTTCTTTTAAATTTTTCATGAAACGAAATTATTTAAATCAACAATCCTTCTGTTTATCTTAATTATTCAACTGAATTTAATTATCAATAGGGAACAGAATTAGTAGATTAATGATTAGCTATTAAAGACGAATAAATTAAATTTTTAACTTAACAAAAAAAACAAGATATTGACTTTTGATCTGGTCAAAGTCATCTAATCTCTTCTCAATTCACTTAGAATAGCTATTAATTATAAAAAGAAAAATAAATATAAAAAAAATATAAATATAAAAATAAAAAAAAATAAGAATAATCATCGAAAAATATATTTTTCTTTTCTCTAGAAAAATTTTTTTCACAAATTTTCCAGTATATGTGAATATTTTAATGCGTGAGCAACGATACACATGATTTTACGCTTTTTATATTGACGCGTATCAATTCATCCTCGTTTCAGATGTTAGTTTTATTTTTAAATGTCGCATGATCGTTTCTCTTATGTATAAATCACGTGTTCATGGTTATTGTGATATTTCTGAACGTGTCCTCAAACGATTTTCATTCCATTTGATGTTAATTAATTATCTGATTGAGGTACTGATCTCTTTTTCCTCATTATTATCCATGCATAAATCATCATCTTTTTATCCAAAGTTTTTTCAACATTTTATTCTCTATTTCTCAATATTTTATCTTCTCCCACGTTCTTTTGTCCCTGTATCATCGCTTGTAATTGACGAAGGATTTCCCTTCTAATTTGCGCAATCAGGACAGACTTAGAGTTAGAAATGTAGTATTTCTTATTGCCTTGAGTATCTTCTCTATTAACCTTTGCGATTCCATGTAATTTTTAAAATTATTTTTTTTTGCTTTTATTTTTTTTTTTTTTTTTTTAGATAAAATTCATAGTTGAGAAATTAAAATTTTTTAATTCGATTATTGATTCTATATCTTTTTAAAACAATTTATATTTCAGTGAAGATTATTTATGAAGGTTATTTTGCATGTTGTTAGGATTAATTGGAATCATAAAGAGATATATATAATAAGATTTTTCTAAAAAGAAATACTATCTTCTTTTTTCTTTCTAGAAGATAATCTAATTTCGAAAAAGTTTCTCGTTCATTCATTGACGTGATTCAATTTCTTATATAACTTCATATAACTTGAATATATTTTAATTTTGCATTCCTTCTAAAGCAGATCTAATTATATCAGCTAATTATATTAGTTTCTATATTTTTCTTAAGAGAATAAAAAATTAATTAGGAATAATTACTTTTCAAAGATTAATACTAGAATACTAATCCGTGACATTTTATAACATATTATAGATCGTTATTACTCGATTAGTATGATAAAAATAAATATGTATTAATAAATGTATAAATTATTGTATAGTTTAAGATATTTCGCAATACAATATTGAATTGAAATGTCTTTTGAATTATAATTAAATGCACGCGATGACCATTTAGGCGGGTCAAGGCCGATTTATGGTTTCGAGATAATATTATGAAATAAGCCGGCAACTTTATCAAATATTATAATTTTTGTCACCGAATTAGAATTATATGCAAAAATTCCATAGTTATTTTCTAACTAGAATATATTAGTCCATTATCGTCATTGATTTATTCGAACAAGAAGAATATTTTAAAAATATTGTACTTCCATTTAAAACGTGAAAGATGACATTGATATTTATATCCAGATATCAAATTTTTGATTTATTAATATTATGCAGATTTAAATATATTTCAATTTTATTTTATCACAATTTTTTGAGGAAAGATAATTTAATAATGTCGACAGATTTACGTGGGATTTTTTATAGGCATACATCGATGATTATTTATTCATAACAATTGATTTATTACTATTTGTCTTCGAAGCATTTAACTCTTACTTGTCGTTTATCATCCAATAATATGATTTCTAAATATTTCAATTCTATTTTAATACGAATATAGCAAGTTGACGCCGAATTAAAAAAAGTTGCTCAATGCAAAGAAATGAAATGCGTTTAATTCAATTAAGGTTTTAGAAAATTTCAAAGATAAATTGATAGCAAATACATCGCTCTAATTAAAAAAAAAATTTTTCAAGCGAAAAATAGTTCAATTGATCTAATTGATCAAAAGTTCAACGAACATAATTCCTGAGTTATTTAAAATTAAAATTTCCAGTAATCGTCCAATAATACGATTATTATGAGCAACGCCCCATCGAGACGACAAACGTCAAAACGGCACTTTTCGGTTGCGTGCAAACTAAGTTACACACGCACGTGTTCCATTGACCGTGGGGGTAACCGGGGAAATCCGGACAATGTCAGACACGTGTCTGCCCACACACGCGCCGAAAAAAGATATCTGCGAGTTTGGTGACGATGGTGGCGCCGCCTACGAGATTTTTCGTACTCGAGAACCGTCGATGAGGTTATGAGAGACTCATGGTGGTCCTTGGCGAAATTATGGATCAACTGTTGGTGAAATTGTTTTTCCGCCAGGCTTCTCGATGAAATACTCTGGGGAGCGGTGACACGGCCAATCGTTCCTTCGGCCCTAAAATAGAGTAATTCTGACGCGAGTAAAACGTCGAATAGAGTTCGGTTGGTTGGACTTTCAGGGACGAATCGATGGAACGTTACGTGATACGGAGAAGTCGATGAACCGCGCGTGTACGGGTTGCTCAAAGTCCCACCGGCACGTCTCTTTCTCTCTCTCTAGCGAGCACTTGGCCCACTGAATTTAAATATCGTCGTGTTAGGCCACGTAGGAATTCAAACGAGCGCGAGAGTTACTTAGAATACGTGGAATGCGAGCATGACCGCCAAACTCGCACGTTTTGGGCAAGGTACTATACAGGGTGTTAATATATTCATATCTTTGAGGAATTTTTTAACTCTAGAAATTAATTCGAATGTAAAAGTTGGTATATAAACATTCTTAGTGATTTTTTCAAGTTATAAGCAATTTAAGGTTAGGTTAGGATGGAGTAGGATGGAGGTTGTTCTGTCTATCATCATCTCGCTTTATCTAAAATTTAATTTGCTTATAACTCAATAAATAAATCTCAATCAACATTTGCGTTTGGCCTTCAAATGGTTCTATGAATATATGTATGAATATATGTACTTATATGGATTACGAGTATAGGATCTTAAAAAGTTTCTTGGAAACGTTGTTGAAATTTTTTAATTTTATTTAATAATGTTTTTTTGGGAAGATTTTTTTTATTTAATCGAGTATTTTTGTTGAATGTATGTTAATATTCAATATTTTAATATATTCCGTGGAGATTACAAAGTTTCTTAGAAGTTGGCAAGTTGTTGGGTTCGAATTTTAATCTGGTTTTTATTAGATCTGCATTAGTCATCAAAGTTTTGGGAGATTTTCCAAAAATATTGGAAAATTGGCAACATTGTTGGTTAAAATTTCATTCTAATCTGTTTTTCTTAGATTTTTTTATCTTGGATTCAGTTTTCTATGATATATGTTATTTAAATGTTTAAGTAATAGATACATTTTGGTAAAGATTTTTGGCTAATTTTAACGCATTATTATTTGCGTAATTTTTTTTTCACTTCTTCTTGTTAAATATAATTAAAAGATACATGATGATATAAAAAAATTTTAATTTTTTATCCATGTTATATTTACATTTTATTTTTCTTAGTTTACATATGTAGATATGCAGAAAGAAATTATTATAATTATAATAATAATTTAAATATCTCGGGGAAAAAAATATTATATAATATTAAATATTCCGTTCGTCCATATAACCATTTTTTTTTCTTTATAAGTAATTTATATAATTGTGAAAATCTTGATACTAATTATTATAATTTTTTCTCCTTTCTTAATTTCTCTCATAAGAAATTTTCTTAAAGAGTTTATTGAAAAATTTTATTGAAATTAGATTTTTTAGTTTCGTTTACTATAGGATGTATCTTAAAAAATATAAATAAATTTCTAATAGATGATGATCATAATTATATTTTTTTTAACTTCTTCATTTTATTATCTTCAGTTATTCACTATATGGTTTTTCTTATTAAATTTCTTATCATTTTATATAATTCTATCTGATATTCGTCATTCGATTGTATTAAAAGATGAATATCGTTATTACTTTTCTCTTTTTCTATATTTAATTAGACATATAAAATTGTATTAATAGCAATATTGTTAATTTATAAAATTTCTTATATTGTATAAAAAGATTATCAGATTTCAAACGAACTAGGTTGCCATAAAAATTGGAACATAAGGTTCAAAGAAGTGATAATTATGTTCTAAAATATATAACGAATTAACATACTTATTGGAAATGCTGATTCTACACGAGGATTAATCGTTATTGTACACTGGAAACCTTGTATTCCATTTCCTATTTTGCCCACGACATTGCTTCTCATCGTGACTTTGTTAAAATTTTCACACGTGAACTGCTTTATTGAGATTTTCTCGTCGATAGAGAGTTTCATTGATTTAAAACTTTCGTAGGAAACGAAGAGAATAATTATATACATGGAATATTATATATATAAATATATAAATTTCTGTGCAACATTGTAACATTTAGATTATAGATTTTTATGCAAATATTGTTTCTCATGTTATACAAGTTTTGCATATTTTATCTCAATGACGCGAATAAATATGCCACGTGTTTCTCCTGTGATATTCAATGCTATAATATACAGATTATAATATTATATATCGCTTATTTATTATAATAATCTCATTGATTAAAGATTAAAATTTTAGAAAAAACTATTTTAATTATGACTCTAACAATTATCGGTCTATAATATGTATTCGAATCTATTTTATTATTGATCAGGATGAAAATAGTTTTAGAAAAATATAACCAAGGATAGATAATTGTGTTTTTGAACGAATAAAAATTACAATTTTGGTAAAAATACTTTAGTAAAATTGAATAGAATCATAAAATTTGAAACAAGTTAATTTGATTTTACAATTCTATTAAATATTAATATGATAAAAGATAAATTTTAATATTTTTCTTTTTGCCAATTTTTTATCGAGATGATCAAACAGTTTCGTAGTATGCAATGCTTCTGTGCAATACTAACTAAAGAATGATGTAATGCAAGCACAATAAATTATACTTCTATTACAACATTTTGCATAATCACTTTAACTTTACGCGTTTCATACATTATTTTGCATATTCCATAGAAAAACATATTCGAGTCAAACCATGATTTGAACTTTGTTTCCTTATAATACGCACGACGAAAAAATTCAACTCTTCGATCTATTCGAAAATTTTTCTGGTCTGGAAAACGTTTTATTTCGCTATTTCTACGAGGAACAATTTTTCTTTTCAAAGAAATTAAATTATTATAATTAAGTTTTAGTTTTGAAGAATTGAATTTGAATTCATTGCTCGTTCTATGAAAATAAATGCCTCGTCTAAACGCGCATCATATCCTTTCTTCAGAGGTTCAATTCGTTGTTTGACAAAGGGCACGATGTAATTTCGGGTCTATTAGAGGCTCGTGGGATAGAGCAGAGCAGTGGATCACGAGCAATGCGGGTTTGAATAAGTTTATTCAATGTTCGGTAAATTGATTCGAAAAGAACTGTTAAAACAAACAGTTCTCTTCTTTTATATGTAGGTATATATTCCCAAGGAAAAGAAAACGTTTATCTCGATTGAATTAAAATATAAAAATAATTTAAGGCAAATTGGTTCAGCTGTCAACACATGTTTTTTTATCCTCGAATTATTTTGTTTCCCATTTTTTAATTATCGTACATGTAACGGGTAACAACTACATCAATATTGAAATTTGTTTTCGCTCGAATCGTTACACGAATCCTCTCGTGCAAATAGAATTAGAATATTTTTAATCCAAGGAGTGAGATGATAACGTACTCACTTTTGACGAGAAAATTGGAATTCTTTCTCTTTTAAAGGTAGCCTTTAAAAAAATCCATACATAAGATTCTCTGTCTGCAATTTAAAAAAGCGAAATCAATATCTAGAATTATTCTCTCAAATAGTTAATTCAATATTAAGATGAATCTATACGATAATATTAAAATTTTGTTCTATAATTTTTCATAACTGAAATTCAAAATTTTAAGTCTTATTTGATACAGTGGAACATTCGAAATATGTTTAAATAATTATATTAATTGGATGATTAATTAGATATCTTATTAGATATATATATATATATATTTTACGTAATAAACATTCATATTTGAAAATTTTAGTTTTTAAATAGCTCGACAATGATTGACAAATGATGTATTATAATGAAAACACAATTCTATTTCCATTGATCGATTATCTGAAAAATTAATTATTAATTAGTCGAGATAATCGAGTGTATTTCATCATGAATCAAAAGGTTAAGAAAGCGAATGTTTCCACAGAATTATCCTCTCATTGTACATACGGCACGCGTTGCACCGATTTTTCCTTTCGTTTCAGGCAAAATATATGGTATGCATGCAGTTTTATTTGTACGTATAATTTGTGTTTTGTAAACGATCGATTATCTAATTGTCAAGGGTTATAGCATTCAGGAATTTAATAATGTATAGCTGTAACTGAAATTGCGAAATGCATTGCGAACGGGTTCTCTTTCTTTTTTCCCCCCTTTTCATTTTCAATTCTTTTTTTCTTTTTCTTTCTCACGAACGGATCGGAGACACCGAGAAACGATCGACTGCGTTACGGCTGGATTTCTTGTCCCAGAGTTGGGAAATAATTGGTTTGTGCAATTTCTCGTTCGACTCGGTATCAGTGAAAATCGTATTCGTGATAGCAGTCGACGGTTAACCCTTCGTGATACGAGTACTCCACATTTTATTCTGATAAATTTATTATTGATTCCTGCTCTAATATTTGTATAATGAAACGAAATTCGTCATTTCACAACTATTATTCATTTATCTTTAGATTTTTGATTAGAAGTTAGGTAAGGAATTATTGTTGTTTCAATGTTTTTCTATCTTCCTGTACACTTTTCTAAATTTTATGCTATTTTTATCGAATATTTTTCTTCAAAAAATCATCGTAATTCTTCATTCATTTATTATACCTATCTTCATTTCCAAACAAATAACAGATTACAAGAGAGAGATCTTTCATTTAATTATTAGACAGAATCGATGCTGCAATAAGATCGAGGAATTTCAGATTTCTTTTTTCTCTCGTTTCCTCTCCTTTCTCTCCCCCTTTCTTTTTCTTTTTCTTTTTTATAGAGCAGCGATGCTCTACGACTTTTGTTGATAGTTTATCACGACGGTGACCCGTGGAAGGCAACGGACCGTGGTCCTTGAATTCAAAATAGTTTTCGTCGTTTCGGCCGGAGAAACGGGTGCGTGCCGAGCATGAAAAACTTCCGTTCTTGTCCGTGAGAATGGCGCCTCGAATTACGGGAAGCGGAATTTCACGCATAAAGCACAGATCGAATTTTCTAACTTTAGTCCCAAGGACTTGGCCGACGCAACCATGATTTTCATACAGCTTTTCGGATTTATTTGGTTGAATTTTCACTCATTGAAACGTGATGATACGTCGAAACAAAAATGTTTTTCAGCTTCGTCGATGAGCTTCGCATTTATACTATATATTTTGATTCCTTCTTTTGTTTAACCGATTTAAGTTTTTTTTAGGTTGGAATTTATTGTACTGTATATATAATTATACAAGATTAATATAAACAGTGTGCTTTGAACGAATGCAACGTGATGGATGAATTTTATGTATTAATTAAATTACCTCGATAGATGAATATATATAGAATATATATAGAATTATCAGGATAGAGAAATTGCGGAAATTGTAATCAATCGTAAATCAGAATTATAGAATTTATAACTAGTAATGATTTTCAAATATTTTAATAAAAATTTTTGATTGTCATTTGTATTTTTTGAATTTAGAAAAGGTATTATATTATATATAATATATATTTGTGTCTTGAATACATACATTTCAATCGTATTTTTTGAATTAAAATGGAAAGTATTTTTTTATAAAGTATATAATAAAATTATTGCACAACTGGTATACATTTTTATGAATGTATTAAAGGATATAACAGGAATTCGAAGGAAAATGGATACGAGAAGAATGATAAATTGTGATCATAAATTAAAAATAATTAGATATATTTTCCTGATCTAAAACAAGATCTGAAAAAAAAATAACTCATTATTTTAAAAATTGGATCATTATATATCTCCTACCTCAAACTCATATATCGTAAGGTATATTTTTTCCGGTATCTACCATAAAAATATGGTATTAAATCAATCAGTATTAAAATAATCTCAAAATTACGCTTTTTATTTAAATTTATCTCATTAAAGAAGGAAAATAAAAATAGAATTTTAATTTTTCGAGCTTCTTATCAAATTTAACATTAATCCAATTGTCCATCATATTTCAATACTTTTTCTAAATTCAATTTTCGATGCAAAGAAAATAATAGACGTGGTAAATAGAAAAATTCAACAAAAGTAATTTACAATATAACATCTCAAACGATATTTTCTCTAAATTCAAACAGTACAAAGTAAAGAGACGTTTGATGTCTCCTTTCACGTAAAATTATTTTATATCCAGAGTTGTGAATTCGACACGATATTTAAATAATTCACGCTTAAGAGGTGGATTCGTTGTGCTCATGGGTTACCGCGGTTAATCGCGTCTGATCTGTTATGAACGATATGAAAATTGCGGTAAAAATCGTGAGTTACAGCTGGTCACGTACGTACAAGCCACTTGACCAACCGGTTTTAAATCCACGAGGCGATGACGCGGGATTTACGGGGCTCTTTTGTCGACACAGCCCTTGAGAAGACTCGAGACCGATGTTTCGTTAGATTGCCGTGCTACGTTCGCCGCAATACTCCAGAAAATTATATTCTTTGCTCTTATCGATCGTTTGTTGTCAGGGATTATTACATTTCATTCATTCTTTCGTACGTAGATTTATGTATACGTATTGCTATTTCGTATTCGGATAGAGAACATTTATTTCAGAAAATTTGAAGAGAGAATATTTGATTATTTGTTTAAATAACGAAAACTTTAAATGAGATATTTGATTTTATTGCGTTCAATGATTGGTTTATTAATCGAAGAAAAATGCAATCGTTGAATAAATTTTATTATTCAGTTCTGTGAAAAAAAAATGTTTTGAGGACAATTATTTATGCGAGTTATAAGGTTATAAACATATTTGCACACAATGTATAAAGAATTGTAATTTCTAATCATTATTTTTATGCAGAAAACGTTAATGTAACCGTGCAATTGAAAAAGAAAATATTAAGACATTCTCATTCATCTTTTGAAATACATTAATCATTTTACTTATAAAGCTTTTATGTTTGTATGCTTTATTATCCAAGTTGATTAATTTCAACATAGATTGTCTAAATTGTTTTGAATAGAGGAAATATTGTTATGATAAAGGGCAAAGTATACGTTAAGGCTTGTATACTAATTGTAAGATAAAAAAACTTTCTGTATACACAATTAGAATTTTGTCTTTAGTTTATTTATCACGTTGTCAAAATTGTTTTATCAAATTGTATATAAATTATAATATCAAATTATCGTTCGAATTAAGAAAAAAAATTAATTTTTAAAAAAGAAATCTATATCTTTTAATTGAATGATAGCAGATTACATTTTTTAAGATATTAGATAAATTAATCGAGTTTCTTTCTTTTTCAATCTTTTTAATCATACATTTTTTCTTTCTTACTTCCGTTCCATTTCTTTCATTGAAAAAGAAAAACGTAAATTTATTCTAAAAATTATATTTTAGAAAGAATATATTCGTGAAAATTACAAATATAGGAATATTTATTCGATATTTTTTCGATCTGCAAAAAAAAATTTTTATTGGAATGATAGAAGTTGTTGTATTCTTGCGTTAAATTTAATCCGAGAATAGTCCAACCGATTCAAAATGACCCGCAGCTCGTCAATTGAAGGGCTGAGTCAGAAAAGGGGGCTTTCACAGACCGCATAACCTTGCGGTCCATGGCTCCCTTCTAATTTTCAACCCTGCAGTTTTCTTTCGTGAGTCGTTAGCAATTTTCCTCCCCATTTCGACTCATCCTTTCTTATTTATTATATATTTTTTTCATCAAACAATTTTTACATAAATTATTCATTTTTCTTTAATTAATATGATGTGATATATGGTATAGAATGAAATGAACGATATTATGGGTAAAGATATTAAAAGATTTAGATATAAAATTAAGAAATATTTTTTTTTTTTAATTTTAATATTCTTGAGGACAACATAACTAATGTTATTTATTTTCTGAAAACAAACAAAGTTATAAAAGTATAATTATTTCTATAATGGTCACTGTACATAATGGCTTCCTCTTTCACATATTTATATCATTTTTAAAAAAAAAAAAAAAAAAGAAAGAAAGAAAGAAATTCATTAGTTTCAAATATCTATTTTTAGATTATATGATTAAATTAATTTCAAAAAAATTAATCCAAGTTTTCTCTACATTTATTACAATTTTGTTCTATGATAATGAAATTCTATTGCAGTAACATTCTATTGTGCTAGAGTTAAGAAAATAATTAAAGGCCAAGAAAACAATACGTTTTAACATAATATTAAAAGCTAATTGAAATTGTTAATTACAGAAAAAGTCTCACAATTGTTAAGTGTTCGAAAAGCAAGTGGAAATTTTACGATTGGCCAAAAATATCATGGAGCCTGATACATATTTAATTTAATTTTCTTCGACTTTGTTGAATCAAGATTGCGTAAACTCGATCTGACATTATCATTCCCTGTTTGCGATGTGAAGTTGATTTAACGAAGTATTGTTTACTCTTTGTTGTGTCTGCACGTCTTAATTCCAATGTAAAAGAGTAATATCATTTGTACAGGTGATGCAACGAATTTTGTAACACTTTCTTTTATACAAAATTGACCTCGATGTTTGCCGGCTCATTCTTGGTCTTTGCTAAAGACACCTAGATAGATACCTTCGTTGTATGCAAAGAAATTTATTTTTTCGAAATCTTTTTTAACCGGCTATTTTATTATAACCATCCGTAAACGTATCCGTCTGTTTAACTAATATTTCAGGGTTAAATTTGTGGAAGAAACTATGCAAATTTATTGTTCGTTTTATCTTGTTTGCAATTAACGTCACATTTTTCACGAGTAGGTAAAAGATGTGATTTAAATTTTGAAATACTCTTCTATAATTAACTCTTGATAGTCATAAGATAGAAAAGAGGATGGAATAAATAATAAATGGAAAGTTAAATATTATTTGACTGTTCAAACATTTCTCTGTATTATTAATTACAATTTTTACAGTGGATTAATTTATAAATATAATTTTTTTCACGTCATTATCAATAATAAAAATAATATCTTAAATAATATTTAATAATAATTGATCCTCGTTTATAATTCGAGGAAATAGTAACATTGTTGTACGGAATTAATGGCTGTACAGTTTTATCAGCGAAAATGAATAACTTCCTTTCCCAATTTTTTTTCTTCTTTTATTAATCAGATTTACCGATAAGACATCTCATTCAGCGATGGTTTAGACGAGGAGCAACGGATGTGTCACACGTTTCTTGATTACCAGGAGGAGTTTATTATACCTTCTTGATTAATGCACTCGACTCTGCTACGAGAATGGTATAAGTATTACCTTATCATGGTCGAGCGTGGTCGTTGTATAATCAGCGGCAGATTATATCGTTACATAATTATTCATAAGCATCCTGAAAAGTGTTTCATTTTTTTTTTTTTTATTTCTGTTAGAACATAGTCGAGCAAAGAGTTTGCAACCACTTTTTCGACGTAAATATCCTCTATGTGGTGGTTTCCACTATCATTAAATCGTGGTTATGGCAGTAACGTATTAAGACAATGATAGCGTATTATAAACAGAAGCAAATTAAATTGATTAAATTGTTAAGGGATGCTCATCTATTTAGCTTTCGGATTTTGATTCATAACACGATTAAGAAAGATATTGGAGGAGATATAAAAGATCGTATGATTCAATTCGTTTGAGTATAATTGGGAAATAAAATATAATTAATAGTATGTTTGAAATGATTAAAGGATTATAGAAAATTAAAAAAAATAATTATCGTTTCTCAGTCAGTAATCGCCCTTTCCTCTTTAATAATTCTCTTTTCAATTATATTGCGAATTTCGAGTAAAATGAGCTTCAGCAATTATATACATAAATATTCAGTCTTAAAGGAAATATGTGCATAAGAAAATTAAAATTACATAAACGGTGTATGTATATATCAGTGACATTAGATATCAATGATTGGAAATTCTAATTCTTTTTTAACTTTTAAAGTTGCTTTGACTCGAAAATTTGAATAAAAAAAGAAAAAAAAGGATCATATAATTCTTACGATTTCTCGCAGTCTAAATAACGAAAGTATTGGTTAAATGAAAATTTTTCTGGACCGACCACGTAGGCGACGGTAGAGTAATAACAGAAATACGCGTCGGTTCGTCGACCTCACATCTTCAGACGAATTTTTTTTTTCTTTTGACAACGAATAATATATCGGTGTATATTATAAATTCAAATAAAAATAGAACGAGCCTAAAGTGAAATATTTGATCTGCTATCTAATAGGATATAAAAGATAAATGAAACGTAGGATTTAATTAATTAGGTTTTGTATTAGTTATATTATAGGAAAATTATAAATCTTTATAATACTTATAAAAATTATCTTGGAACTATTGGAATGGCTCAAGCATCGCAACTCAATTTGAATTGTGTTAAAATTTTAATGGATCGTGAAATGATGGATGTCGACGTTTAAAATAGTATTCTGGTATAATTCTTGGCATCAATTTAATATTATTTGATGTTGAAGTTAAAAGTGAATGAAATCTAAAAATCCTAGATATTGTCGTTTATTTAAATATCCATTGTTTAATGGCACTTATTCATTAATTCATCTATTTTTTTTCCATTAAATTATAATTTGATATAAAATAATTATTAAATAAAGAAAATCGAAAGGGATTGATATATTTAAATTCGTACGTAAGATTTCGAAATAATATTAAATACAAACCAAACTATCGTTGAACTACTTCATGTTCTTTCAATTATTATTTCACAGTCGATCAACATTGTTCAACAATGATTATCTTATCTTTAATAACAAGTAATATCATCAAAGTTGTAAGTTAACGAGATTAGTGCGTTTAAGCGAAGTTTCGCAATAATATTTACTTTCATATTTTCTTTGTTTTTTAATATAATAAATTCTAGTAAATCCGAGATTCGTATCTAAAGTTCGATCTTACATTAATTCTTCGAAATTACATAATAAAAAAAATAAATAATCGATAATTCATCGTTCAAATCGATTTTATATTAATTATTTATCTTTTTTATAAATATTAGTATTCACGTTTAAAAGAAATTTAGATCAATATCTAGAGATAGTCTTAGATAGTCAGCAGACTTTTTTAATTTTTTACAAATATCAAATGTGACACACAATGGCGGACGTTTCAAAAATACGTGCCAAGATATTTGTCAAATTTATTTTCCACGAAATATTTTTAAGATCATACAAAATACTATAAAATCTTTAAATTTACCCCATTCAACATTACATTCATATACTCATCCCTTATACAGGAAAACGTAAAATCAGATAATTCTATCCTCATAACACTAATATTTACTTACTTAAATTGCTTAATTAATCCAATAAAACAAGTCTCGACCAAAATTTTTATACATCAACCAAAGATATTTCGCAAATATATTAGATCCTGTGAAATCATTTAATTTTTCCTCATCGCAAAGATTAGATAAATTTTATAAAATCATCCTCGACTATTCTAATAAGTAAATTATATAATAATTCCGTCTGGTATCACGTATAACCGTGCAAACTAGTATGAAGACATCGAAGAGCTCGTCTCTCCAGTTTCTATCGAGGCTCGCGTTATCGTTAATTGGGCTTTTCCCGATCCGACAAAAATAAGACACGGACAGATAAGACACGGTAAAAGACACGGGTGAATCGCGGTGCAATGGGATATCGATTGAAACCGGGACGATAATGTCCAGGTTAATTAAATGCGGTAACCAGGTGCTAAACCAGAAATCGGATCCCGAGGTAGACCGAGGACGGTCGCCTCGAGAATTCCACGATCACGAACAACTGGAGAGAGAGATCTAGGGACAGGCTGTCGCACGTGAATGGGATTTAGAATGGCTCGTGATCGACGATCGTACGTAGCCGATGACCTCTTAGGGGAATCGTTGCGCAATTGCCGCCATCAAGGTCGCGCTTCCAGTTCCTTCAAGGTTGGTACATGGTGAACTTTTCGAATCGATGGTTGCTCGAAGGTATTCGTGTTTAACCATTTACATCTATGTATTTGCTTAATCTGTGTCCGGTCGTTAAATCTCGTTAGATGGATCTGAGATGGAGATTATTTCTTTGAATCGTTTCTTTGGATGGTTGTCGAGGAATGTGAACGTTGAATGGATATAGTTTTGTTTCGTTGAATTTTTACGTTTATTGAGATTGTTTTTTGTTGGAGATGGGATGCACAATGTTATGTCGGGAGTTTTTATTTTTTAGCTTCTTGAAGTGGAAACGAAATTTTGTTCGAATATTATTGTTATTGTTGTTGTTATTATTATTATTAATGCAAGATAGTATTTATTAATAATCGGTGTTTAAATTTACTCATGAGATGTTTGTAGCCATCGCTAATGATTATTGATTCTGGTAAATTATATTCAAGATTTGATTACATTTGAGGTAAATAATTATATTCATTAGAATAATTTGTACGTGATTAGTTTAATTTCAATAATGTGTACATCTGATTTTTAGTCACGTGAACATTGTGTATTATCATGACGATATATAGTCTATTAATTTTTCATAATATTTTTCATAAAATATTTCCTTTCATCGATCCTTAAATAATTTAGAAAATTTTATTTGATTTGAGAAATCATTTATTTCAAATGTTTTTTAATATTTGCATTTATTTCTTCTTTAAATTCTTACAATACAAAACACAAATTATCTCATTTTAGATATATTTACAAGTGTTTAATCTATATCAAACTTTATAAAATGAATTTATTATTATTACAAACAATGGTGCACGAGTCATTTGAAATTGTTCATCCGTGTAATAAAATTTAACATAATATTTCTAGAGAATTAGAAAAAAATTCCAATCAATTTATTCAACGTATTCAACTTACATATGTACCAGAACAACAAGTGGATTTTCCGTTCCACAGATTTATTCAATCAACGTTTTACGTCCATATCAATAATTCCTATTCCAGGAAATATTGATGTTACCTCATACAAGGCGTCATTTTTCCATCACGTTTCGTGAATAAAATTGCTGCATTCTCCGTAGTAACGTGCACAGTGAGTCAATGAGTCAATTACCGTAAAACATCGTGATCCACCGAGGTTAATATTACCCAGGGGGTCATTAGCGTTTTGAATTCTTTCTCGTCCTCGTGATCAAACCACGTTTCACTTCATTAAGAAACCTCCGCTTGAATAAAATTTCTCCCGTGTTGCTTCAATTTGCAGAAGAAATGAAATTGAATTCTTTCGATATATCATCAATTAAGTTACTGTATCGAAATTAATTTTTTAAATCTTTGTTCAACTTTCCATTAATGCGTTTGTAGAATAATAATATTGAGATAGATTTTCGAATTAATTAATTATCCGATAATGTTTTTGTAAAATATGTATTCATCAAGTTATTCTGTTTGTAATATTTTTTGAAATAATTAAAAAATATTTAAGAACAGGATATATTTATCAATGAAAGAATATATTTTTTTTTTTGGCAAATACTCTTTTGACAGATTTTCATATTATAAGATATTATATCATAAGATATTATATAGAAGATATCTCGTATAATCCTCCTACCTGATTAGTTCGTGTTAACCTTCCTTCACAGCGATGATACAGGCGTTTTTAAATTATGCACGCTTTCCTAATACAGCAGAAAATTGATTATCACACGCCACGTCGCATGGATATGAAAATCTTCTGTTTGAATGACCGAAACAATATTCTCGTGGTGGTCCAGCTTGGACCGCATTAATCCTTTCGACTGGTTTTATTATTCGTGGAATTAATTATATTTCTTAATATTTGCCAGCATGAAAATTGAGACGTCTTCTTTTTCGACGCTTTATACTATTGCGTTTCTTTCTCTCTTTGACTTTTTTCCCTGTAATATCTTATTTCTGAGAAATCCATCTGCAACCCAAGTTCTTTTCTTTTCATAATTATTTAAAAATTTATTTTTGGTATCTTCTTTCTTGATTTCTTTCATTTTTATTTTTATTCCTTCTGAAATTAATATTTTATTTTTCATAAATAATCTATGATTTTCCTCCTTTTAATTATTTAAAAATACAGTATATTTTTTATTTAAAAATACAGTAGGATAATAATAATTCATTTTTAAAAGTACGTGTGATTCACAATCACGATCTTTAATATTTTATTCGCCTCGATAGATCATAAATCATTCTTCAAATTTTAAGATTATTTTTAACACTCAATCAATCTTCAATGTTTATCATTTTTTCCACGTTTCATACAAAATTTCTAAAAATATCCCACAACAAAATATTTTATAGTTTAAAATTCACTCCAACCTTATTCAATTTTTCAGTTTTACAGAAAACAAAAATATCATTTCAAACTTCAAATTGTTGATCTCCAAATATACTCCATTTTTGATAACGTATAATAATCGCAAGATTAAAAATAACTCTAAGAAATTCTTTTGTGAGGGAGTCGCACATTCAAATTGCATCAGGTGATCCTCCTCTCGAATATGATACCCTTTACCCTCCTCAAAGTAAAATTTCACGAGGGAGAGTGTCAATCTCGGCGAAATTATTACGAGTACGTCGAACAGACGAGTATCGTGAAAAGGAATCGGAGAACTGGTCCCATTAAGGTTACCGAATCTGTATCGTAGATTCCAGCGTACGTCTAAGATCCACTTAACATTTACGATAATTAGTAGGAATCCAGGATGCTAATGGCCGCTCGTTCCCTACTACGGCCACTTACCTTTGCAAGTATACGTGCACGTACACGTTTTGCATCTGTGTACGCGGAACACAAACACCCAAACAGGGAACCGGACAAGTTTACTTTGTATCTCTTTCGTTTTTACGTTCACACTGGCTGCCTGGAAACAGCGTCTCTCCTCTACCTTGGCCACGTTCACGAGCAATGATCTTAATCTTCCGGTGAATTCGAGTCGATATGCGAGGTTTCGTTTTTCGTAAGTTCGTCCCTCGCCCCATTTCGTCGTCCATTCCTCATCCGCGTTACTTTAAATGAGATTATTAATTGACTTTTCTTCTTTTTTCTTTTCCGGACGTCTCTGTTAGATGGTATCTTTGCTGAGATGAGACGTTAGGAGGATATTGGATTCGCAGGGGAGATGAAAGGAATGTTTGTGATTTTTTTTTTGGTTTGTTTTTTTTTAAGTGAATTATTATATATTTTAGAGGAAAATTCGTACGTTTATTTATTATTAAATTAAGATATTGGGATTTTTTAGCTGGAAAATCGTATAATTTTTTTTAAATATAATACGAATTGTTTAAATGTAGAATTGAGAATTCATTTGAAGCATCAGCTTTGAAGATGTTTTTCTAGTGCTTTAAATATTTAAAAAAATGAGAAGATATATATGTTCGTTCTTTTACTATTTTATTATTAGAATTGTAAATATTATTAACCATATTTTGTTTGTTTATAGTTTCCATGAAATTGGAATCACTACTCAGTGTTATTTATTTATTCTATATATTCTGGTATTAAATTTTTCTTCTGTTTATTGATTTCTTCAATTTCGTGGAATCTTCCTTCATGATATATTGTTGCAAGTAAATATATAATTCGAATAATGGAATAGATATTAGTTCAGATGTTCGAACGATGATAGTTTTACAAACGATACAGCGTTTGCTACTTTATTTTTAAAATTTATTCACGATAAATAATTCTGTTAATATTCATAAAAAGTTCATTATTACATTACGATGTAGAATATTTTCCATAGAAATCACCTGTTCTGTTATTCTGTCAAAGATATCTTCGAATCAAAATGTTTTATACGACTTTTGAATTAGATAACATATTTATCTTTAGAGATATATGAAAAAATATTCGAGAGTATTCCATTACATCAGAGTTAACTCATTATGCAAATGCCTGTAAGAAGTATAAAAAAATTCATTTAAATTTAATACAAATTAAAAATAATCATTCAGTTATAAAAAATATTCTTTTAACAAAGTGGTCACAAATATAAATCTAAATCTAAATCATTGAATGTCCTTTTCGTATTATAAAATTAATTTATATAGACAAATTAAATTTTTTTTCACATTCATTCTAAATTTCTACCTTTCATTTAAATACAGGTAATATCAAATTAACATTTAAAAATTTTCTTTTTTCACAAAAAACCAAAAAAAATTATTTCGTCGTCTTCTTCACGTTATAAATATATATTTATAAAGGCACAAACAGTTGTCGCTTGTTATTATCGTAATACTTTCGTTCTCCTACCTTTGTACATTCTTCCCCAAATACCTTTAACCTTTGCAAATTAGATTGGTCTTTGGTTTAGTCGTCTCTTGACAGCGAATCACTTAGTATCATTAACTACCGTCTTCTATCTTTTTTCACGTATTACACGCGTGATTCATCAATTTACCATCGTTCCAATGTTTTTTCCCTTATAAGTGAATAAAAATAACTTTCGGTGTAAATACGAATGGATTTTAAACCGATTCGTGAACATTTTTCACGAGGTGAGTTTATTTATTTTTATTTATTTTTCTCTATCATTGTTTCACAATATAAGGAATTCTTTTTATAAATTTTAAGGGATAATTGAAATATATTTCACTGATATATATCTTTCGATATTTACTTTTTCTTCATGTCATGTATTGTTAAATGCGTTATTCAGAATTTTTGTCTCGTTGGAAATTTTTCCATTTCATCAATCAAATACACGATTACTATTTTCATTCTTGAAACCAATACAGAAGGATATGATAAAAAAATAAATTCCAAAATGCATCATCACGTTTCTCCAAGTTTACAATCTTATAGTTAATATAGTTTAAATCGGATATCATTCAAAGTTGAAAAATTAGATTGAATGTTTATTCAAATAAAATTTAAAAAATTTACGTCCAATCTTTGACGTTATTTAATATTAATCAAACGTTTCTCAATAGATCGTAAAATTGATCAATTCAATAAATTTACATAATCCCTTCCAATGCTTCTCTCTTCCCAATCATTCTCTCTCTCATTACATTCGAATTACACTTTTATCGCGTCATTTTTGAATAACACTTCTTGAAAAGGATCGTACGACGGGATAAATTATATACACTCTTATACAAGATTCAAATTCGAGATAAAAAGACGAATTTGAAAGTCTCGCCTCGCACATTACATTCGTACAGACAAAATCGTTAATTATGACCTTGTAACGTGGAACGAAAAATTTCTAAAAATCTGTCTGTCCGATTTTCACCTTCAAGATTCGCTCTCGTGGAACAAAATTCGTGACGAAATATTCTTTTGCAATAGAATTTCTCAGTTTTTTTCCTTTTTTTTTTTTTCGAAAAGTATATAAGGAGGCCGGCAAGAGAGGAGAAATTGTTGTTGGCCGCTTCACATAATGGAGCATCGTAAGATACAAGGTTTAGGAGGCGCGGGAATTAACAAGCGCCCCGAACACTTTTGACACTTGGAGGTTCCAATAATTTAGGGCCTTTAAACTTGCCTGTTTCGGAATTTCTCCGGGCTTCGACGCTTTGAAACTTCGCAATCTTCGCCAACCCGCTCTTCTTACATTAACATTCTGCCAACTTTTACAGTTTATAAAACGCTCTCTTTTTTCCCCCCTTTAATGAACGCTTTCCTTCCTATTATGTCTCGTCTCGTTGCAACTTTACAAATCCTTACTTGGATTAATTTTATACGTGAAGCAATGTAATGAGAAAATCATTCTGCAACCTTTCGCACATCATATGAATCGAAGTTTAACGATTTAACGATGTCCAAGAAAATAGAAAATAATCGTGTATTAGCTATTCTTCTCGTGTGCTCGACAAGATGTTCTCGAATATTTATACCTTGTCCATCTTTATAGCAATATTTTACAGTATCAACAATTTAAATATCGAAGTGAAAATGTTTCTTGTTTTCTTTGTGATCGAGTCGTTTCTTTTTCTGTGTTTGGATATTTAGCAAATATCTCGACACATCTCTGTCGTGTTAAATTTTTTTCCTAAGCGTTTCCAGCAAATAATTAGTATTCGTTGGCATAGTTTTGTCAAGCTACATCTATATTATACACGGAATATAACCGATGAGACGAGGCGAGAAAGAGTTTCTGATTAAAAATGAGTTGAAAGAAAGGGATAATCTTTTTCTTTTTTTTTTTCTTTTTGAGATCTCGCATGCTTGAACAAACTGAAAGAATATCATTTAGCTTCGATCCAATTCCAAATCAGCATCGGTCAATTCCTCTCGTCATAAGCGGAATTAGTAGAAATATCAATACGAATATATCTCTTGGACAATCGACGTCAACCGAATATTAATCGGTTCCTTGGGGGCTTAATTAAATGCCTCCTGATATCATCTCGATCACGAGTATCTGGTGGAAGTTTCAGATACCGCTATAAATACGTCAAATTAAATTGTATTAATTAATCAGGATGGCATGAGAAAAATCTCTTATCAGGATTGTATCGTTCGTAAATAAATAAATATTAAGGAGGATAAAATTGAGCGACATTGAAAATTGGTTAAACAATTTTTCAAAGATACGAAAGATAGGGAAATGTCTCGAATAACGCGGCAGGATTAAACTTTCATCCGGAGAATTATTATACGTCCCCGTAGATACTATTTCTCCCCGACCAGGAAACATCCACGAGAAAACATTCCACGAATTGCCATCGGCCACCAAAGAACGTTCGGGCCACAGCAACTCGAGAAGCAAACCTCAGATCAAACCGCAATTCCATGTTATAATGTTGCATATTATCCACTCTCTAGTCGGCTGACAGTATCCTTTGGTTTATCCTTAACCTTCTTCTCGCAGAGATTTATCGCGACTTTCTCTCCCGGATCGATCTCTCTCTCTCTCTCCCTCCCTTTCGAATTAATTAAACCTTGTGAGGGAAAAGGGGGAAAAATATCGTGGAAATCGTAATTATTTTATTATTATATCGAACCGACGAAATTCCAAGGGATTATGGGGAATGAAAAATATAATTTAATTATTATATTCATCAATTTTTATGAAAAAGATGAAGAAACGAAGGATTATCGAACTCTAATATATTTCTAATATAAACTTCGATCGTTTATATAGATTTGAAACGCACCCTTGTCGTTCAATGAGTCGAAAATAAAATATAAATTGGTTTCAACAAGAATAAAAAGTAATTAGGAAAGAGAGAGAAAGAAAATTTCGATATTATCTAAAAACTGTCATACATTCACCAAATTTCCTTTGATGCACGCACAAAGGTCCTTAATATTCATAAGGATAATCATCGAGCGCGTACTCGAAGCGAGATGGAGGGAGGGAGGACCGGTTTTTTCAAACTTGATAAGAGGATGACGTGAGAAATTCTAATGCCCGATACGTGGCCGTACGAATCAGTTTGGCTAGGGGTAAAGGGAGACAGGTGATCGGCGAAAGGAAGAAGAGGTAGGATAATGATCGGGCAAGGATGGAAGAAGAGAGGTGGGCAGCTCGATTGTGCGAGACCGCCTCGAGGAGAGAGTGGAGACGAGATCGTTTGTATGCGCCATTCCATCTCCTGTTTTTGGCCCCAGGTACCCTAAAGGCTATACAGGCCGGAATACTTCAAGGGAGGACCTGATCTGGCTGTCCGTATACCGATGTGGATCAACGATTGGATTGCTAGATGGTTTTATCGAATTTTTAAAAATCACAATATCAATATTTTAATTATATGTATCGGGGAAGCGTTTAAAATGATAGGATGGAATGAATTTTTGAAAGAGGATTGGGAAAAACGAGGAATGAATTAAAATTAAGCGTGGAAATTGAATGTGTAGCTGTGTAACAGTTAAATAATAAGGTGAAACTGAAAGTTAAAAGTTGGAAATTTCAGATTAAATTGGAAATTCGAAATATAAGATTTAAAAAATGAAACGTATATCACAATTTATATCGTTCCAATTAGCTTGTAATATAGATATCTCCGATTCACGTAAAAAAGTAATAAATGTAAAAATACCGTTCGAGAAAACTTGTATAAAAATATAAGAAAAAAATTCCATTGATATTATACATATTTAGAAAGGGTATTAGCATCAAACGTGGCCGTAATTTAAAATAGAAAAACATTTTTACGATCGTAACATGGAAAAAAAGTATCGCATTAAACGCAAACTATCTTAGAACGTGGTTACATACTAGCGTTTCTTGGCCAAAGATATTTCTTGAAATTTATTGCCAATTATTCCTCTGATACGTGGCCCCGTGTGTGGTAGCTCGACTCGCAAAGAAAAGCGCCGGTATACGTTCACTTTTGTGATTCATTATTGTCGTTTACTCGCCCCTTTCTAACCGGTGAATGACTCGTGCTCGAGATCACATCTCGTTGTCAGGTAACCGTTTCGAAAAAAGAAAAATTAAAAGGAAAAGAAGTAAACGAAAAAAGGAAAGATGGAAAAAATACAATGAAATGCGCCGACAAAAGAATACCGCATTTTCGAAAGTTTTTACAGCACTTTGGAGGGACTTGGACTTGAATTCTCGAGTGCACTTTGCACTTCGAACGGCATGAATATCGCTTAAAAGTCTCTGTGTGCTCAACATTCATCCTTGATTCCATGCAAAGTACTCGATAAATGTTTCGTATCCTTTTCTACCTTATATAATCATATATTTGTACATTTACATGTACGTGTAATACCCTCATTACAATTTATTAATAATATTTATACCGAAAACTAATAACTATTTCAAATATTTTATATTCAATATATCATTTATAGATGCATATTCAAAATTCTAGATTATTATTAAATTTTAATTATACTTATTCTCCGTATATTCTCTTTCCATACGTACGAAGCATACTTCATTCGCGAATTGAGCATATTCGACACACGAAAGCTGGAACCAGAGAAGAACTAGAGAATTAGGTAAAAGTAGACTGCTCGGTCCCGATAGAAATCGAGTCCTAGGCTAAATAAGGGAATCCGTTATACGGTAACGTGGCGGACAAAGAGACCTCTCATAAGAGTTCCATCCAATTGGAAACGAACTTCTTTCGGAATTCGCCGGTGCCTTAGAAAGGTCTATCTAACCGATCGGAACAGTTCTTTGAAGACCGCCTCGTGTGTTTGATGAATATTAAAATTTTTCATGGAAGATTTTCGAACGGCGTTCGCTACCGTTTGACCCGGGGAAATCGCGAATCATATCGCGACATCCTTCTCGCCCGCACATCACATTTCGGATGTCCTGAATATTTCGTGAGCGACATGATCAAACGGCGTCTTTGTCACTAAATAATTCTAACGTCGCCGCAATTGAAGCCGATAGACGTGCCGCTATGTGACCTGGCTTTTCTACTGATTAAGTATTCCACGTGGACCCTTTCCTCCTCGCTGATTTATTGACCCTTCACGATCGTACTTTGGCAAGTGGCACGCTACCCTTATAAAGGAACCCTGCCTCGTTCATGACGGGAAGTTTTTTTTTTTTTCCTTTGCATTTTCGAGTGTCGGTTGCTCGAAAGGTTATCAAGAGGTGTGTTTGGGAAAGATTCGTATAATTGGTCGCGATTTTGATTTATTGGCGAAGGAATTGGAATATTTTATTTTTGGGAAAATAGGATTGATGTTTGAAATTTGAACACTTGACCTTTGATCTTTGAACTTGGAATCTTTGAATTTTGAAGTTTTAGAATTTAAAATTTCGGATTTTAAGATTTGAACTCTGAACTCTGGAACAATTTTGAACTTAGAATTTTAGAATTTGAACTTTGAACTTTGAAGTTTTTTGAAATTTGATATTTGGAATTGAATGAGTTGAATGAATGGGATTTTTGAATTTAAATTTGGAAACTTTGCTCTTTGAACTTTGAATCTTCAAATTTAATAAGTTGATAAGCGTGATAAGTTTTTGAAACTTGGAATCGAAAATTCGATAATTAAAATTTAAAATTTTTCTTCAAAATTGCATTATATGATGAGAATATCGTATAAATACGTATGAAATCATAGCGAAGTTACGATATCTGGCATGCGGATGTTATACAATATTATACAATATCATGCAATATCAAAGATGAAGGTAAATAATTTTACAAAAAGTGTATAAAATAATTCTTTGTGAAAAATTGATCACTTAAATATTGTCAAGCTCTCGTTCTTCGTTTCATTTCAATAAGAAAGGGAACTTGTAAACCAAAAGTATTATTAAAACGTGGTTGCCACTCGTGATGCAAGGTATTGAAATTTGAAGCAAGCGAGTTTTTTCCCCTTTTCGAATCAACGATTTACATTAAGAGTTTCTATTGACGCGAGTGTCTTCGAGAGATAATGCAAATTAGTGAATATAATGTGCACGATCCGGATGTAGTGCTCATGAATAATAATCTACCCCCGTATTACAGACTTTCAGAAGCGTGTATTTCGATTCTTTCGAAATATATATGTAACAGTTGTGCATTATTTTTTCTTCACGATCAATCACCCTACTTTTTATTTTTTTTTTCTTAAACAAAAGCTTTGTCGTTGTTCATTTATTATTTTTATTTTTCTTCACTCGATGATCAATGACCAATTAAAATTAATTAAAGACACGATTGAATGAAACTTAAGAGATAAAGATTAAATCTGCGTCTGTCCATCATATCCATGAATAGAAATTTTCATTGAAATATTTTTCCTAAATGTTGAATTAAGTTTTATTTTTAATTTTAGGATATTTTTATAGATTGGGAAACATTGGCAACAAATTTAATTACCTTATTTACACAATTGAAAATATAACAATGATATTATCGAACACAAGAATAATTTTAAGGAGTATATCTCAGAATAGCACGTGCAATAAAGTGCAAGATAAAATTTTAAGTGTAAAAATGAATAATATGATTTTTTACGACACCAATGAAGATAGAGGAATCGAGTGTGAATTGAAGAAAAGGAGCGGGTATCGATACGATATTTATTTTTATTGTTTACACTCAGAATTTTGATCCTCGTTTCCGAATATAACTTATCTTAACCGAAGGCAATGTTTGTTCCGTGAATAACGTTCAATAGCCAAATCGTTTATCGTGACATAAAATTCATTCCATTATCGGGCAGGAAAGAAGGTATCACAGTGTTCAATTACCTCACTTGTGGTCCTGAGTGAAAGTGGAATTTGCGTTCACCAAGTTTTCTGTCGTAATTTCGTGCATGGGCTGGGCCTGGTGAAAATGTTAGGTGGAAATTATTATACACTTACTTTGGTCTTTCTCGCGAAAAAGACACTTTCGAATCTCCTTAAGTGTCTTTACACTATTAAGGAAGAATATTGTCTGGAGAAGTTTTCTCTTAAATTTTAAACAAAAAATTTTAATTAAGAAATTGAAAATGTTTCTTTCCTCAATGAATATTTATTTACATTCCTTAAAAATCATCATCTTTCCCGGATATTATTTTTCAATATTATATATTACTTGGCTAATATCGTATAAAATAATTTCAAGATTCTAATTTTAAATATATATATATATGCTTTTCTTATTTTTGTTTACATCAAAACTGAAAACAATCGAATAATAAAATCCAAGTTAATTTGCTGGAAAATTACTTAGTCATAATCAAATTGATTAATTATAAATATCCTTTTTTTTCTTTATTTACAATTACAAGATCATTTATTCAGACAGAAAGATAATTATACATAGATATAATATATTTAATTACTTTCGTAATACATCAATTCTCCGCATCGCGTTTAAAAACATATTGTAGTCATCATATTGTAATAATTTTAAAGATCCAACCTCTCATTGTACAATTTTTTGTCACTCTTTTAACTTTTAAAGAAATAAAAATCGGCACGATTATACCAAACGCGGTATGAAATTTCTATCCATCGATCGATCGGACAATCCCTCAGAAATCCCTTATTTCCCGGATTCCCTCGTCATAATTTCATCGAGGCTCGAGTTGAACCGAATTACAGATGGCGATATTTCGAGGCATCCACATAGATGGCGCGCGATAGCATCGATTACGCATCATCGCCGTAATTGGCGATTCGCTGGCAACTCGAATAATTGCGGACCAGATACCCCTGGGAGGTCTCCCTCGCCTTCGAAGCTGTATCGATAAATCATGCGCCAACTTCCTTCTTCGACTTCAAACCGGTGTTGTTGTAGTATCGTAGATTTCTCGGTTTCTCTCCTAATTGGTCGATCATTTCCATGCTGATCCTCAACATCGGTTGTTGCCTCTCAAGTTCCGCTCTTCTCCTCCTTGGTGTTAATCCTTTTCCACTCGAGGAGCAGCTATTATTCTCTTAATTTGTTTCGTGCAATTTCACGATTCACAGTGGCAAAAATTAATATATTGCGATAAGTAAATACGATCCCTATTATCTCTCATTTTATTCGAATTTTATTTTTGCTTTTACCTATCTTTATGGAAAAGTTTATCATGTTTATAGCAGATGTATGTTCGAGAAAGTGTTTGAGAGCGCGAAGAGTTAAGATTTTATGCGTTAATACGTGGAATTTGTTTGTATAA
This sequence comes from Apis cerana, assembly GCF_029169275.1. Lineage (NCBI taxonomy): Eukaryota > Metazoa > Arthropoda > Insecta > Hymenoptera > Apidae > Apis > Apis cerana. Next base: position 8,516,169 of record NC_083862.1, on the reverse strand, counting down.
TATATATGTGTATAATATATATATATATATATACATTAGTTTGGAAAGTTTCCATCAACCTTCAATATCCAAAAGGTTAATTAATTATTATAAGGATGGAGATGGAAAAAAATTCGTGGAAATATTTTGTTTATACGTGAAGTAATATAAATTCGTATCGTAAACAACAGTATTATAATTCAATGTTGTTTTTTCATTTAGACCATCGATGTACAATACCAAATTTGGATTTGGTCAACATCATTAATGGTGTTTCTAAATTAGCAAGTTGAATAGTGTACCTTTATCTCTTAACGAGTAACAAAATAAATCCTTGAAACAAAGTGGTACACTTAATATAAACGCAAACTTGAATTCGAAAAAGCTAGCTAATTATATTATTTATATAGCATTTAAAAATTAAGAAAGATAAATAATTAACATTAATTATACACAAGAACATTGAACCCTTACGTAATATTCAACACTTCTAATAAATTCAATTTATCCTCAAGTATTTCTTTTTCAAAGAAAAAATTTATTATATAACGAGCAAACAATTGATCGAAACAAAGAGAAATTCTTTGAAAAATTGCAATTAGTGGTTCAAAGGATTATTCGTAATCCAATTCGTCATCGGGATATGTTCGATCTTTATGAATTTTTTTTCGATCTTTTAAAACGTTCGATACAAAAGTGCCTGTTACATAATACAAAAAAAACTGTATGATTAATTACACCTGTCGGAATCGGTACCAATGCGAAACATCATTCATTTTTCAATCGTTCATCATCGATCCGATAAAAATTCTTCGGAATTATCATTTTTGAAAATAGAAAATATTACAAAATCTCGAAAATTTTAAATAGTTGGAATGCTTCGCCTCGATCAACGTCAATTAGAACTTGGTATACAAATGATAACCAATAACCTTGATTTAAATGGCAGCAAGAAATGATCGAAGAGAATAAGAATGAATAAAAATGTAATAAATTCGCGAAGAAAATTATCAACAAGCATAACGCGTATCTTATTAATATACGAAGAGGAAAGAATGATTCGAGACATGATTCGGGATACAATATTGATTAGTATGGAGCAGATACTAATTCCGTTAATAAAAGGGTCGTTGCTCGATTTCTCTCCTTGAACCGTGCCTGATACCTCCGTCCACGTGTTACTCGGCCTCCTCTACTTTCTTTTTCCGTTTGTTTTATCATTACGCTTTCTGACGAAGCAGCACACATAAGTATAAACAAACTTCCGGCAGGAACATTTGCTCGCGTACGCTCATCAATCGGTTCTTTTTTTGAATACTAAACTACTTACCACCACAATCTGATATAGCTAAGAATCTCGAGAAATACTTCGTTTCTTTCCTTCGAGGAAAATCATTTTTTGCGATTCTTCTTTATTTATTTATTTATTTTTTTTTCTATCTCGTCCAACGAGTGCGTTATTAAATCTTTTTTTATGGAGATTCTTTTTCTATACTCGTAGCAGGTTCGTAATATTAATTAAAATTTTTTTGGTTTTTAACAAGTGATATCGAAGTTTAGACAACGAAAAAATATCCCGTTCCTGTTCATTCTTATTCAAATAAAATTTACTCGATGAAAAAAATATATCTAACGTTGGAAATCCTTGAAAAATAATAGATTTATTTATGGTCTTTCATTTTTGTAATTATTCAGTACAAGTAGAATTAACAAAATTAATGACTTTTATATCGTCGTAGAAACTTTATTGCATAATATCTATCTATTTACTTTCAATCTTGAAACATTTTATTATATTTCATGTATTACGCGTGTATCATTACCTATCAATTTACTGCCAACAATAAATATGATTTATGTAGTTGTCATCGCGTAAAGTAAACGAAAAATTGTTTTCCTTTTTCTCACGTTTCCCTCAATCTCGAAACGAAACACGGTATTCTAAAGTGAGATTCGGTACCAATAAGACGTTGATAAGAAAAAAAAGGTTAATGAAGGTTGAAGACGTGGCCATTCAAGTTGGCCAGGCAGGCTCGAACCGTAACATCGAAAACCTGTTTGCTCGGTTAGCGATAGTGTAACTTAACGGAACATGGCGGGTATGAAGTATAGAGATTTTGCTTTTTGCAACGATGATATTCACATCATCTGTGAGGGATTGTCGATTTTGGATTTCGATTTGAAGAAATTTCTTCTTCCTTAAATTAAATTTCTTTTCATCCCTCTTTTTTCTCATCGCACAGGTTACCAAATATTTGTACAATGCGGACAAATAAAAATGTAAATACACATCTTGCTAAGAATCATAGAACATTCTAAAGCTAAGCATTTTCTAAAAATGTAACAGGTTTCTCGAGGAACGCTGATTAGTAACCACTTTCTTATCCAACTTTAAATAAAGAAATAAATAGTGTGAGTAGACTATGATTACGTCTCGCGTACTTCCTCCAAAACGAAAAACCTCCTTTTCATTTTTATTTCCTGTACACCTGTGACCGGAGAAAGCTGGACAAGTTGTTCCACGAGTTGGTCAATCATCATCGGGACGAAAAATGCCTTAATTTTGGCGAAAAGGTGTTTTTGATGGCACGAATCGCGCGTTAATTAGCGATTTTATCGTACCGTATTTTATTATCGTCCACGAAAATTGCAACTTTATGAAAGATTTCTATGTTTTGTTGTTCATGGATAATTGGATCGATGCTACTTTGCGTATTTTGATAGATATCTTTGAGCGATCAGATTTCTATTTAAATATTTAACTGGTATTCTGAGTATTAAAAAGTTATTTTTAATGAACGAGGAGGAAATATATACGTATATTTCGTTATCTTGAGATAGGAACTTATTAAAATAAATGATTTTAAAAGACTATCGAAATGATGTATCGTGTCATCATGTTTAATTAATCTTCGAATAATTATAGATTAATTTATTCAAAGAATCACTCCAAATATTTAAAAATGTATTCAACTCTAATCTGGAATTATCGAATAAATTTCGATTTCTTTTTTCTTTAATAAATGAAATCCTCGTACTTCAATCTTCCAATCGAATCATTCGAATCATACTCTTCCAATTTTCTTTCCAGTAATTAAATCCCATTTCCATCAATTTTCTTAATCTTATTTCAATACCTGATAAACGCAAAACTTACGAAAAAAGAGCCATCACTGTCATCACTTTATCCGAGCGCATAAAATGAAAAGAAATAGTGTTTTCAATTATCGCTCGATCTCTTCTCGATCTCTTTTTCTCCTCCAAGCCGAGTGACGTCGAAACTCTTTCGAAATCGATAATACACCGAAGATAAGAAATAATCCTCGAGTTATCCGCCTCTTGCAATTTCCTTTGGTCCACTTCCTCCGTTCACCAGTCCACCAGATCTCGTGACACTTATCAGTGGAAAGGATGAAGTGACCTGACCGTGTTTGGTAACGTTTGATAACCGGAGTGACACGGGATTTGACATTTCCTGATCCGGCTTTCTACGTTTCACTTATCTTCCAGCTCGAGTTCCAGAAACGAGAGACATCGAGCTTTGAGATACGATTAATGATATCGGAGAATTCGAGAAATTTCCAGTGTGCTTCGAAGCGCCAATTTTGCGTAAAAATTGCAATTCGACGTTTAATTATTCAGTGCTTTGCTTCCAAGTTTCAAGTCCAAATATGAGAGACGATCTTCGTGCTCGGATGATATTGATATCGTTCGAGAAACTTGAAGTATCTTATGAGATTAATTTTGAAATAAATCGATATACTGATAAATAGACTATATTTTTGCAAAATATATTTACATATATGGAAAATTTACGTGCAAAATATCAGAAGTAATATTTGATACCTAATATTAAAATGTTGATTAAATTATCAACAAGAAAAGCAACAATCACGATGAATCTTTAATACTTTTTTCCTCCATTAGAAAAATAACCATTCACACTATTCTAATACACGTTTTTAATTTTCAGGTGTACAAAGGCCTCAATATCGTGACCGCGAAAGTAACGAAAGAGGAACAAGAAAAGGCGCCTCACCACATGCTGAATATCGTAGACTCTCTGAACCCTAGCTACACGGTGGTACAATTCAGGGATGCGGCCATACCTATCGTAATTTCTCCTTTTTTTCCACTTCTACGTTTTTTCTAATGCATTCAGTATTCTAAACAAATATATATATACAAAAATAGCAATACTGTATTATTAAAAATATTTCCAAATATTGGCCCAAATATGAAAATCCAGGCCAACGGCTGAAATTGAAATTTCGAAACGCGCGTTTCGAAAAAGAAAGCCAGAAATGAGTGAAAGGGGAAAAAATAATTCGAAAGAAAGATAAAAATATTATTTTCCACACACGAATTGTGATATCACCCGCAGCATACCACGATCGCTTTCGTGCGTGATAAATCAATAAACGGCGTGTTAAATCGTTGATACAATGTTGTAAATACCCTCGAGCTATGCTTCTGCATTCTCTCTCTTTCTCTCTTTCATATCCTCATACAGAGGATAGAACATCTACTTCACGAGCGTTTCTAACATTGGAATCGCTCTCTTCTCTTAGATTTAGACGTCTATTAGATATCCCCCATATCCCCTCACCACGTTAGCGCTCTGTAAATTCATTTGCTGTTAGAAAAAAAGAAGAAGGAAATAAAAAGTGCTTCGTAAAAATACTCGACACTCGAACGAAGCGGAATTATCAGTTAGAAGGACCATGATAGAATCGTTGATGCGCCATTGGTCCCCCCTTTGGAATCCGATTGCACGCCCAAGCTTCTAGTTTTCCCTCGAACGTTCCTCTTCTTCTTTGGCCGATCTAGATCGACGATCTTCTCGCGAGGAGGAAGCTCCCGATCATCGTCGGTGGCACCAACTATTACATAGAGTCCATCCTTTGGGAAGTTCTGATGGACAACTCGAGGATCGGCAAGGACAACGATGACAATGACCGGTTGGACGAGAATGTGTCGTGTACGAAGAGAATGAAGATCGAGTTGGATCGATCGATGACAAAGGATAACCAGGAGCTTTACGAAGAGTTGGTTAAAGTGGATCCGGAAATGGCGAAGAGATTTCATCCGAACAATAGGAGAAAGATCATTCGGTGAGTGGTTTTATATCTTTTGATCGATCGATTTTCTTTCGAAATGTGTAAATATGTTTTTGGATTGGAAGGAAATTGTATTTCGAAAGTAATGTTTCGTCTTAATTGAAAGATAACCGATTTAAACTTTCGTTGAAATAATTTCTCAGAAAATTAATATATTTTTTAATTTTAAAAGAAAGAAAAAAAATTGTTGTTTTATGTTAATTAATTCGAAATACAATTTCTTTTTTTATTAAATATCCTAATTTTTATTATTTTAATTAGCAGTTTTTAATTAAAATTTCGTTACCACTTTCTAAATACTTTTAAATTTCGTTTTATAGCCGAATTAATTTTACATCTCAATCATCTTTGCTTCATTTGCTTCATCATTCTTCAAATTATAAAGAAAGAAAAAAAACGAATCAATTCCTTAGCATTTTGCGAAACGTGTCCTCGTTCGCATTATCTCTCGTTAAAGCGTTATTAATTTTTTCTCGTTGAAATAGTCTCTGTAGATCTCTTGATACGTGTCACATTCTACGTTCAATAAATTACTTCAATTTCGCCGATTGGATTCTCGGCACAATTCGACGGTTAATGATCGCTTATAATTCATAGAACTTGAAATAAAGTATAAGTAGATAATTTAACGAAATATCCACTTATCGATTGCAATTTTATTATTGAATGAAAGAGAGAAAACAATTCTTTATTGATATTTCAAATAAAAAGAAATGAGAAGAATTGATGGGAAAAAAATTTTATCTTTAGAAAAAAATATATTCACATCAAAAGCAAATACTACACTTTAAACGTAGTAAATATTTTATTTCAAGAAACTATATTCTTGGATATCTTAGGTGTTAATTACGATCTTTCAATTGCAATGTTTTCTTATCAATTTTCACAGAAAATTTGCATTTCTATTTATCGTTATTACACGTTTTATCGAATTTGAAGTATTCACAGGTGAAAAGATTTTTTCCAACAACAGAGTTGTACAAAATTTATAATACGAAACAAATACGTTTCCTGAATTTTCGTTTCTTCTTCTTAGAAACTCCTTTTCCTCGTTGATTATTATTTTTAGTCACGATATTCTAAATATTATAAGCCACACTTTTCAGAAGAGAAGAAACAATTAATCACGATAACGTGAAACGTGTGCAAATGAGCGGAAAGTCAGCCAAAAAGATTAGTTCAGAAGAAGAAAAATGATGAAAAGCTTCTAATTCTATTTAAATATAGAAATCCAAAAAAATCTAAATCTTTATAAAATTTCCTCTATCTACCAGTTATTCTAGTTTATCCTAAAAGACAAATCCATGGAACTTCATTGTACACGAAAGAGGGTATCGTAATTCAAGCCACGGCACTCGTTCTGTTTATCACGCGACGAATCCCGTGATAAATTACGGTAATTGTGTTCTCTTAGTCTCGAGTAGATGCAAATTACCTGGGCAGCTCGGCCAGGACTGTAAGGTAATTGCGCGAAACCTTTAGTCGCGAAATTTCTTGCCAAGGATATAGACCGAACCCGCCTCTATTGAAAACCACGCTTTCAGCGATTGATTCTCGATGCTTGTCTCGTTTCCACGTCCCGTTGGCGATAAATCAGCTGGAATAACAGGCGGAACGAACTGTTGAAAGCTATTCGATTTACGAATTTGTGAATACTGGCTACTCGCTTAGGTATTCGGCTACCACAACTTTGTGACGGTGATAATTTTGTTTTTGATACATCTTCCACTTGTATATATTCGTAACGTTTGTCCATTATTATAGGAGAATAATGTTATCACTTTGGTTAATTTAATTTCGCGTCTGTCTGTTTGAAGATCTTCGAGTTTTCTTGAGTTTCATGCTGTCGAGGTTGATCGTGAAGTTTTTATCGAGGAGTTAGTTTTAGATAGCGTATTTATAATTTATAATTTAGATTGTTGGATTTGAAGGTTTCGTGTGATGCGTGGATCACGTGTAAATATGATTTTTTTAAAATTTTGAGAAATATTTTTCTACGATTGCGTGTAGGTGATATTGATTGTGATCGATTCAAATTTAAAATATCGCGAATGGAAAGTAAATTGTAGTGTTGTTCATATGCAGAATGTTAATGTATTCATGGGATACTTTGAAAGGTCGATATTTATAAAAAATTTTGCGTAAAGACAGTCTAATAATAATAATAATTTACAATCAAAAAATTGTTCAGTTTCTAATAAAGAAATCTCTATTAATCTTGAGTAGAAATAATGTTATCGTAATGTTATAATAAAAGTTAATATAATAAGGGTGATAAAAGAAACGTCAATCATTTCAGTTCATATTAATACATTATGATAAACATGTTAAATCTTGACAGAGTTTATGAATTAAATTTGATGATTAAGTTTTATCTGTCTGAATGAGAAATAAATGTGTTTCACACGATTATATAATTTTTCATTCTAATTTTCTCACTATTTAATTCAATGGTATTTTAAAACTTGCTCATCATCATCCTTTTTATTGAGAAATGTTTATCGTTGATAATTTGATAAGTTTTCCACGGTTCGCCTCAGAAGAAGATGTTATCGATATTTATTACCTCGTTTATTCAATTTTATTTACTTTCTCTTGGTGAAAATTTTAACAAATTATCGTCATATATTGATTTTACCAGCAATTAATGTAAAAAATATTTAAGAATTCCATTTATAATTTGATATTTTTTAATTATTCGATAAACTTTAACAAAACAGATGGAGATCTGTTTTATAAATATTTCGAATATTAACGATCGATTAAGTTGAAGTAAATTTCATTTTGAAAATTCTATTTATTGTATAAATTTATATTTCAAAATATAATTTATAACCAATATTACATCTTGTGCTCAAAAGGGTCGTAAGATTGACAAAAATGAAAATGTACAAAAGAAATATCAAATATAAAAGAATACTAATTATAAAACAAAAAATATACATATCTTTCATCATTTTCATTATTATTCATAATATTATTTAAATACTGGGTGGTTTTAATCCTCGTTTAAAATTTCCTAGGAATTGTTAAAAAAATATTTTATAATTTATCACATTATACTCTTTGCGTAATTATGACAATCGCTGTTTCAACGTTCAAAAATTATTTCCTTTGTCAGATGAGGTTTCATCCTATTTTGCTGCAACGTGATGATTAAAACTGTAATAATAATCTTTGACCAGGTCCACCAGATTTTAATTGAACTTTCTTACAACGAACGAACATCGGTTTTCGGGGTCGAGGCGAAATTTAGCCGCAGACAGCTCGCATTATGCAAAAGGGTCTCCGCTGTAAAATTGACTTTCGAATTCGAACGGATGGAGAGTTGCGGTTTTTGATACCGCTCCCTCGTTATGCGACGACCGCCATAACAAATGGATCGAAAGTGGAGAGAAAGGGTGTTTTTTAATTTCTTCGTATCGTGTTTGTACGAATATATTTCGATTGTGTAATTAATTAACTATTGTTACTTTACTTTCGCGAGGAATGTAGAATGAATTCTAATTAATCGAAACGAAACTTTCATGTTTCATGGCAGTTGTACAAATAACGCAGAATGAGCTTTACGAGGAGGCTTTTATAAAAGATTTTAGCAAGATATTTCTTTTTTGCAATTAATCCTTTTGTTATAAAAGACATATTCGTGTTGACATTCGGTTTCGATTCTGAAATAGATTTCGAACGAGGTGTAATACGTAAATTATCTTTAACAAAGCAAGAGATACTTTTTTATTTTATTTTATTTTCTTGCAAAGACGTATATGAGTATTCAATTCAAGAAATCTTAATAAATAATATAATGTAAAGTTCAGAAATAAACGATTATAAATGAAGAGAATTATGAAGAGAAGATATGAAATAACAGATCAGATAAATTTATATCAGCAACAAGCAGAAAGAATTATTCAAATAAAAGAAATTTCTTTTATTTTTTATATTTTCGAATTGAAATTGATTTATATCGGTCTGTAAAAATTTTGGCGAAAGATGAAACATCCTTTCATCTTTCATGTAAGAAATAAACTCGTGGAAAAGTTACCTCGATTCCACCTGTTCTTTCCTTCGCTATCACGATCGCTATCATTACAAGAGGCGTACTCTGTGGCCATCTGTCAGCCAGACGGCAATACCCTTTTTCCCAGGGTACAAATTTATAGATACACGAAGATCAAATTAAGAATATTCACTCGCGAGGAACGTCCTTGCAAGTATCCCCCTTAAATTGATTAGCCTCTGTTTAATTTGATGATGGTCAATAATGAGGTCAAATTGCCTGTTACTGGAAGGTGTCACGCAATAATTTGCATAAATGCAGACCTTGGCTAGTTTAATTAAGTAACAGTCAATTAATATTTTGATATGTATCTCGATATGTTCGCTACTTCTTATGCAAATACACACTCCCTTCATAATTATTAGGTCACCACGATCTTATGTAAAGTGTGATAGCCGGTTTAAATTTGGAGCAAACTAATTAGAACGTTATTAAATTTTTTTAACAACAAAGGATTTAAATGGAAAAATTTGGAATGCGCAAAAAAGATTTTTAAATTGATAAATTATAAAGGAAAAACGAGGTATCATTTATCGTATACAAACATTTTAATTTATAGTTAAAGATCTTAAAAAAGAATAATTTTCTTGAAGATCTTTTTAATTTTTTTTTTTCACGAATCATTTTTCATAAATTCGTGTAATTATCTACAAATTACTTTTTCCATAAAAGTTTATTGTGGAAAGGATATTTATTACATTGGAAATTTTCATATCTACTTTCTAAATTCCATTTAAATTCGCTTCGAAATCTCTAATTTTTCGCACTATCGTTTCAAACAGAAACGCAAGATTCAACTCTTTGAAAAAAAAAAATAAATAAATAAATAAAAATCAGGCCACGTGTTTCACGATTTCTGTCGTCTCGATCATACGAAACACGGATGGACAATGGCCAATTAGAGCAGACCAGATACACATTTTTGTACAACTGGTACTGGCTTTCACGAAACGACAGCTGTTAAACCTTTTCTGGCGGAAGGGACCACGGAAATTTCATTTTCTTTCAATGAAAAGGCGACGTACCACTTTATAGAAACCAACCTTCTCTTAGATAGGAGGCAAGGTCCAGGTGTCGAGTCCTGCCTCCTTTGTATCGAGACTTCTGCCACCGAGAAATATATGCCACGGTCTCGTAGATCCTCAACAGCCGCTACGGATTGTTTAATTGTCGTTCAGGGATTTTCAGTGATGCGTGACTGTACGTAGAAAAGACTTATTGTTGAAAAATATGCATAGCTCCAAGTTGCAGAACTTCTTTTCACGGAAAGTTAGCTTTTCTTAAGATTTTCTGAAAAGTATATCTGATGTTATTTTATTCCTGTTTTGTTCGAGCATTGAACTGTTTAAAAATTTGTGAAAGGGATTGTAATCGATCATTTTCAATCATGAACTCGCTCAAAATGGTAACAAAGTTGAAATGGACGATTGGTACCAGTCGATACGTTTTCTTTTTTTTTTTAACGTGATTATTCATTTTGTGAAAGAAAAAGGCTGGAAAGGCCGCGACGTGGTTAAAGGCTATTTAAAAGACGAGTTTTCGGTGGGAAAAGGATGAAAAATTCATCAAGTATTTTCTGCCGCATAGGGTGAAGGGATAAAGACGCAAAAAAGCCTCTTTTGCGAAAGAGGAAACTGGGTAGACGCTTCCTTTTCAAAGCGTTTACGTAGGCATGTATCAAAAGGCATCGGATTCAATTCTATTTTAAAAATTTTCTTACTCCCTAAAAATCTTTTTAACGAGCTTAAGGGATTGCATACTTTTGAAATTAGTTTAAAATTAGCTTTTATCGAAAGATGAAAGATTCCACGATCTTTTAAAAATACATCTCTGAAACTTTATGATAAAATATATATTTAATTGTGATAAAGTCAGTATTTATCATAACAGATTTTAATAAATATTGGTTATTTGACTTTTTTTTTTTTGCTGAATTTTTAAATGAAAATTATCGAAAAATATAATTGAAAATTCGATTTTTAATTTTCTAAAAATTTGTGCAGCTCTTCAAGACTGACAAACAAAACTGAAAGTATAAGATACTTTTCGAAATTGATTTTCAGGAAAAATATGTTTTCTTACGAACCATACCACTGATACTTCATTGCATAAGATTAATATTATTATTGGAGAAAATGGCGTATTCCTCCCCTATTTCCTTCTCGTGTACGATCATTATCATAAGTTCAAGTAAGTTGCAAAACGATTTACATCGTTAACTTCTTATTTAATCATACTTCTTGTGCATCTTTCGGCACATTATTTTTTATGAACTCGATGAAAGGAGGAAAGATTGACCGTTATAATTTTTTTTTTTTTTACGTCGAAAATTGATACACTTTTTGAGGAGCCGATCAAAAAGCAAAGTTATATCTTTACAAGTGGAAACATTAACGATATTGTTGAATTTTTCAGTTTATTCGAGAATACATCTTTGCAAAGAATAATTTTTTTTCACATCGTATGAATCATTGAGTGTTTGGAGACGACATACATTGATGAGAATCGAAAATTATAAAATATATAAATATTTAAAATAAATTTTAAATAATTTTTTGTGTTTGGACTGTTGAATATTTGAATTCGAATATTTGTACATTACTACACGTTTTATTTAAAATTATTAATATTTCGTTAACAAATTATATAAATTTACTTTAGAATGATTTTTAAAATATATATTCAAAAATTTATCACAATATCTACTAACAACTTCATTATTCGAAACATTTAATTTTCTACATAATTCGATGTCTTTATTTTATTTTTTTCTGTCCATATATTTTCGATGTGAATCAAACGTTTCCAAATATTTGAATAACAAATTATGCTATAATATCGATGTAGCATCTCGTGGCCATTTAAATCGGGATCATAGAGAGAGATAGATATTGTTATCTGTTACACGATTATCAATTTGTAATTCGTGTTATCGATAAAATATGCCGACATAGACTTGTTCCGTCTGACATAGTTTAAAAGTCGACACAGATCGAGCAGCCATGTACCAAATATCGTGCCCTGTATACTATGCATCAATGAGAAAACGTGCTTGGAACTCTTCCTTTCCGGTTCGAGTTAAGGCAACAGTTTTTTCATCGAAGAAATCCCACGACTTTTTTGATTAATCTCTTAGGGCTCAAATCTCTTACTCTTCGTTAAAATTCTTCGTTAATGCGTTTAAAATAATAAATACTTTTTATAATTGAAAATAAAAAATAAATATTTGATATAAGATAATTTTTAAATTATTATTATAAAGGTATACATGATTGAATAATCCATATGTATATTTTAGTGATTAATAAGAAAGAAAAAAATAATTCTGTATCATAATTATTTTATTTAAGATGAAGATATTCGTTAAGTATATTGTTTTTAAAAGACAATATTTTTCCCTTTATTTATTTACTTTTTCCACATTTACAGCCTATAAGAAAATAATCAATACGTAATATGTTTATTATATTTACTTGAATATCCTTATACGATACATTGAAGAGTTAACATTAAATCTTTATTATGGTAGAAACATCAAGTCTAAAAATTTATTTCTGCTGTCGAACATTCACGTATATGTTTACGAATAATTATACGTGAGCCACGAATAGCGACAGGGCCGTGTCACGATTTCCTGGTGCCTGAGAAATGTCCTCTCCCGGAAACGAGGTGTTTCATTAATTTTACTCGAAATGTGGCTCTGTCTTCCTATCGTATACCGCACAATGCCTCCTTTCTCAAGGTTGTTTATTGTTTTTAGTAGTCGTATTTGCTCGAAGTGTGCATTTTACGATTTCGTTGTTTCGCGTTTATGAGATTGATTAAAAAAAAAAAAAGAAAAAAAAAAAAAAAGAGTATGAAGTTTACGAGAAGCGTAAAGTTTGTTAAGTTGTAACTGATACAATCTTATTCCATACACGCTTAAGAGAGTAATAATCAATAGGATGAAAAGGACGTAGGCTTTAAAAATTATAATAGGAAATATTGTCGTTGCGCGTATGTTATATAAAATATAAATTTATTCTATCGTAATTGCTATTGAATATTCAAATAAATCTGTTCTTTACTAGAATGATATTGATATCCTTATTTACATTTATATTGAAATCGTGTAATTGCATTAAATTTTTTTAAACGATTAATCTAAATTCTTTAAAACTGTTATTGATAAATCATAAAAAAAAAAAAAAAATAGATGTAATTTTCATCTAATTTGCAATCTTTTTCATCTAATTTACATTAATTCTACTTTTTCAACAAAATAAAATAAAAATTAAAATCTTATGAACTTGAATAAAATTATTCGTAGCATTTATGATATATTCAATTTTTTTTTCTCATTATAAAAACTGATTTTATATATCTATTTTTATATCTATTAAAAATAACTTTTGTTTAGCCTTGATAGATTTTATTCTTAGAACGTGTGATCCGAATAAAAAGCTACAAAAAAAAAATTCACGCAATAATAATATGAAAATTATTTATTAATATACAACATCAAAAGTTCAAAGTACTTACCTCTCTGCAAATTTCCAATCCGTGACGTTGAAATTCTTGTGAAAGTGACTAGTGGAACTATCTCCCTATTTTCGCTTATTCCATTCGCAAATCACGAAACAGTTTCACGATTATAAGTTTACGGCCTTGAATCGGTCTAAGGATCGGCTGAAAGGAAGCAGAATGAATTTCCTTGAAGCGGAGGCCTATAAATCAGACTTTCGTTAGCAGGTGGTCCCCGGCTCGGTTAGTTTAATGACCGTGCCTTCTGAACCGGCCTCCACAGTTTCGAAGTTTTCTATGACACAATTCACGATCTTGGCATAAAGAGCTAATTGTTACGATACCCTATATAATTTCGCCCGAAATACCCTAGGGACTGCTCGCTAAATATCGATTTGAAGAAGCTCGAGTCACTGACTTACGATATCGTGAAAGGAAGATCTCTTTTCCTTTTTTCTTTTTTCCCCCCCTTTTTTTCTCTCTGCTTTTAAGTTCCCTCAGCGTTAATTATTACGTCAGCGTTGAGACTCAGACAACGGCGTTTAAACGACGCGATGAATTTCTAATTAGCTTAATAGGATTGAAATCGAAACAACGATGACGGAATGTTATCGGAATTTTCATTTTTATATGACGCTCGTTTTGTGAAATATATATTTTTTTTGTCACCGATTCATTTGTTCAGTGTCACTGATTCTTATTACACTTGTGTTAGTGAATTTTTATTTGCAAATTTTTATATTTAAATTTTGGAACATTTTTTAGTATTACAGGATGTTTGATTTTGACGTATAATTAAAAATATAATAAAATCGAATAATTTCAGCAAGACTATAATTTAAGCTTATTTTTACAATGATTTACGATTGATAATATTATTTACATAGAATTTACAAGTTATCGCTGATTAAAAGGGGAGGAAAAGAAATTAATCAATAATTTAATTATTTTTGTTAACTCGTTTCAACGAATTCGACAGTTGCTTTCCTTTAACGTTTCGATATCGATCCTTTCGAAGATTCTGCGGATAGAAGCGAGATCGGGAATTCTTACTGAAATTCAAGGATCTCGAGTCACTTTCGTATCAACGCAAGATCTGTGGAGCATCGACCTGTTTCAGATACGAGAAGGAACGAGGCCAAGAAATACTAATTTCACTGAATCAGCACTCGAGATAAGCTGCCAGCTCGTGTAATGATTTATAGCCACTCCTAAACAAATTATATAGATCGTGGTATTTGATTAGTACCGAGCAAATAGCACAAACAGGCTAATGCTTGTGAACTCGCGAAATCTCGAAGTGTAACTGCAAATAAAATCTTTACATAATTAGGACTCTATTTTCTTCTCGGCTTGATTTCGATTTTTCTTTGTTTTTAAATCGTTTAAAGGAAGAAAAATTATTCAATCATTATATAATTAGGGATTATAAATAATCATTCATTCTTTTAATATGCCGTAGATATTCAAGAATATATTTTGAATTTAATTGAATTTATTCCTTTTCCTTCATTTGAACGGTGTTACATGCTCTATTTATAGAAACAAAGAGGTATCATGACGCGCAGTGCAATATAGTTGCAATCAGTAATAAATTTGAATGACTTAACCTACAAAACGGAAGTTAACCTTGCGATGAATTGAAGTGTACGTACTTTATGTTTGGCGAGTTCGTATCGTGTAAAACGATATTTGAAAAAATATCTTGCTATACTTTCAAATTTCTACATTAAAAAAAAAGCTTTATTACACAATTTTTCGATATACAGTAATGGAAATGAATATTCTATTCCATAATGAGAGAATCCATTGCACGTATATGACCTCATTATTTTTTTAAAATTCTTCAAAATTGCATTACTATCAATCGATCCTTCGAAAGGAATGAATTAACAATCGATTGGATCGTGGATGAATCGCTCTATCGAATTCAAATGCTTTTGAAAAAGTACGTAACAAATAAATTACAATTGAAACGTTAATGACGATTAATGCACAGAATAAATGTGAAAGCGTTCTGCTCGCGTAATACAGGCTTAAGTTAAGAGTAGTAAAGGGAATGCCCTGTCTTTATCGTGGCCGGTGTTTCAGCATTGACCCAGCCGCCTTAATAAAGCAGCGAGTTTTTCGATTCGATCTGTCTGGACACGCCCAGTGATCCTTTCACGCTTCTTTCCCAACTTGCCCGTTCTCTGTCTTTCTTACATATACACTTACTCCTTGTCTCTCTCACTTAACCAGCTTCTCTCTGTCCCTGTGCTTTTTAACTGCTCTCTGTATTCGATCGAGGAATACGTTTCACGCACGTTCTGCCGGCCTCCAAAAAGGAATTTCTCTCGAGTTTCTCGTGTGTAACACTTCTTCCTTTGTTTTAAACGATCCATTCATGTTTAGGCTGGTCGCCTCAGGCTTTATTACACTATATACTATACACTTCGTCGTAAGTTGGTCGAATTGTGTATTGAAATATATTTTTTTTTTCTTTCCTTTTTTAATTCTGGTTAACTCGAATATTACAATTACTATTTCAGAGTCAGAAATGGAATAATGTTTTTTGTCTCAGTGGAATAATAATAATTCGATTGGTATTTATTTGTATCATTGATAGACTTAATGTGAATCTTATCTATTCTTTGAAAGAATCTTTTTCCATTCAAGATAGAAAAATACATATGGGTTATAAGTAATTGATAAATTGAACGATTTGAAATATAGCTTCTCAAGAAACAAACAAATTATTTTATTTTTACTTTATTAATGACGTTCATTGTTGAAATATTCGTTAGAATGTTTTACACGTGTTAAAAGTTATACATGTGTTATATTACGTTCTATTAAAAATAATAATGCTGCAGAATGTTGATTATTTGATGGATGGATTACATGATTATCCTCGTGTCGATTATACGGAAATTTATTCCACGATTATCTGATCATGTAGGTAGATTAAAATTCTATATAATTACGAGGAAAAAGAAAAAAAAATAAAAATAAAAACAAGGGGAAAAAATAGAGATTACATATATTTATGCTTTTATGCGGAACAAAAACAAATATTGGAAAAAAAATATTAATCAAATTAGAATAACGTTTAAAGCATTTGAATTTCAAGAAAGAGATAAAAAGAAAATAAAAAATTCGCACACGTATCTTTCATTTACGTAACGTGTTAATCAATAATAAATATGAATCGTACTGTTAATGATTATTGATTGAAAACACCGAGTTTTTCCTATGATAATTCTTCGAGGAAGGTGAAACAGGATTTTTCGATTTTTCTCTCGATAAAGAATAACGTTCAACACGTTCTTGTCTCGTGCATCGTATGTGATCCATGTGCTGTTGTTTCCGTTGAGTGCGATACGAACGATTTTTTAACAGATAAAATAATAATCATTTTATTATCATAGGGAAGAAAAAGATTTTGTATCTCTTCAAGTAATTTTTTTATTAATTAAAAATGATAACTTACCTATCCACCTCAAGGCAGATTAAGTCATCGAAAAATGATATCATATTTTTGTATTTGACAGAATACTTTAAACCGCATTTCCAATGCTCTAATCAAACGTACACATAGATTATCGATATTCTCGAATACCTTAAGCCGCGTTCCCACGTTTCGCTCTCTGGCTCGAGCCATTTCCATTTGCGAGAAGACCGGGGGAGGGAGGTGATTGGCTCGTTGTAAATTCCCTCGACACTCGCGAAGGGTGGTTACGAAGCGAGAAAGCGCGAAAAGGGAGAGGGAAGAAAAATTAATGAGAAACGTCGGTTAGCACTAGTAAGTTGGAGGAGAATTTAGCAAGTCTCTGCCGCGCTATCGGTGAACGTGTCGCGCCGGTGTTGTATTTATTTCGAAGTTTCCCATCTGCTCGTGTAGCCGGAGCCTGACAAATGCAGATATCTTTACTGCGCATTATTTCGCGCTCCGCAGGACTGATAACAGTGACTTAGCGCAATAAATTCTATTCTCCTTGGCGATTTGGGAAAGGGGGTGGGGGAAGCAGCTGTAAGAAAGGGAGACACGTGCATCTGGCTGTTCGAATTTATCAAACGGCCTTCTTATTCTATATGGCGTTCACTCCCTCCTGTAGATAGAATTGCAATTTGACGGGGACAGTTTACGGGTGAAAAAAAACGTGTTGTAATCCACTATGGTTGCTCGAGAGTAGGGTAAAGTGTACCGTGTCCTTCGACCCGAAAGATTCCTTTTACCTTAGAGAGAAAGTCTCTGGTTTCGTTTGGATTTCCCCGGCGATATTGGTGGATACGGAACGATTTTCATTTTAAATTCAACCCTCGGATGATCTGTCGTCTATGTAAGTTCTAGATTTATTGTATTATCTACTATTTCTCTTTACGCAAATCACCTGTATTTTCATCTTCAAATTCCAACTCGAGTATATACTCGTCACTATCAATTCTCGTTCTCACTCTTCTTTCAAAGATCTTATTGGAACTTGATTTATCAAAACTCCACTTCGAATACGACGATCCAATTAAATTTCCGATTCCTATATAATAATATTCTCAAAGAAAAGGAGAAAAAAAGAACGACACCCTTATCGATCACTTCGTGGAAACGCAAGACAATATTATCGTCCCCCTAACCGAAATACATCCCCTCACGGACGCAGTTTCACCGGGTTCATGATTCGCTTAAGATCGTCTGGAGCCACTTCTACCCACTTCCCCTCCAACTCCTTTTCAACTCAGGTTATATCCTGATATATCGCCGCGTTCGCGCTTTTTTTCCCGCGATATATAAATCGTCACCGAATATTTCATACCGTGTTTCTGTCAATACTCGCTCTCATAGTCCCTCTTGCGATCGTGAAAAAAGGAGCACGAACTGGACGCGCGGGAAGTGAAGAGAAAAAAGAGGGAGGGAAGGGAAGAAGGGAAGAGAGAGGCCTCGACGAGGAACAACAACAAGGGGATGAATAGGATCGAGGGAGACGGAGACGAGCTAAGGGAGAAGGTTGGCAGGAGATGAACAAAGGTCCAGACACAGAGAAAAGTAAGGAGAAATATTCCGGACGCGCTCCGCTGAGACAGGCCCTTGCAATCACTGTTTGAATCTTTGCCAACCTTTTCTCCCCGAACCTTTTCGCGTCCTCTCTCTCCTCCCTTCCCCAACTTTTCCTATCCACCCGCTCCACTCTTCCCTCCACTCGTCCCCTTTTTCCACGTACGAAACGTTGTCCTGCAGCCAGTTTTCCTCCCAAAACGCATGCCGATTTTTTGGGGGGCGTAATAGGCGATTCCACTTGACGAATATACTCGCGATCCATCCGGTCTAGACGGTATTAAGCCCCCGCCGCGGAGTGGGAATGATCGTGAGGCCGAAAACTGGGGTGAATTTTCCTCACGTTTCTCTTTAAGAGGATCGATAAAGGAGGGCGAAGGTTTTTTTTTTTTGGAAAAATTAATATTTGGCGAGACATATTCAAGCGATGGGCGGGAATAGTTTGAGATTGTTGGTGTTTGAGTTAAGTTTTATATGCAGTTTGATATAAAAATGCTCGATGGGGTAAATATAGTTAGTTGATTTATTTGTCGATTATAAAAGTTAGAAGAGACTGAAAATGGATTTCAGGATGGATTTGGATATGGAGTTGAGTTTTGATATAGAAGGTTGGATATTTCTTTGAAAAGTTATTATAGAAAAATGATGATTATTTATTTGTTAAGTTATGAAAGATTAAAATTTATAGGGCGTTAAACAAATTTAATTTTTGTATTTTAGATAAATTATTTTAGATAAATTATAAGTAGACTATTATGAATATTTTTTTGAATGCAAGATCAAATGTTTATAGACACGAATAAAAGAATGAGAGTAAATCAAGGTAATCAAAGGATAATACATATAAATAATTTCAATGTCACAATCACTGAGATCACAATCACGCGGAACAAAACTATTTTTGTTAAATAATTGGATGCAAAAGATAAATTGTACGTATTCAAAGCGAATGTATACACTATTTTTATATATATATAATATCATAATCTGACAATTATTCCACATTCATACTTTTCTATTAACTGATTTCATTTATATCATCTCATAGTTTTATTCTCTTATCGTCGATTTATTATCGTTCTTTTTCCACAATTTTTCATCGACTGTCCTCTGTAACGAACGATTGCAACACGTTATGCAAAAATGATTCAATTTCGCGACAATTCATCACATTAAGTAGGCATCCCGTCGCCAGTTTAATAAGCGTCACTCAACGTAATAGTTTGAAATTTTTTTTAATCGGTTGACGTGATAATAATTGTGCAATCTTAACGAGAATGTAATAATATTGCGACATTGTGGCGTGGTACTTTGTTCGTTATTTTTTTTATCTCGCTATCAGATAATACGTGACTAGCTAGGTCATCGGTCTTTTTAAATCCTTGGCTTCCATGTTGGAATTTGATTTTTTGTTGTATGGAAAAATAGATACGTATCCCATCGATAAATCATAAACAACGTTCACGGTTGAATGTTAATTTTAATATAATCACACGCAATTTTCTTTCATTCTCTTGCAAAGTAAGGAAGATTTGAGAAAAAGAGATTTCTTACGAAAGAATTCCTTTTCATTCCTCTTTCTCTTTTTTTTTCTTCCGCGAATAGAATGGGAAAAAAATTGAAATTCAAAAGTTCGCTTACTTAAGATTTCATCGATAAAGAGTACAAAGAAGAATTTTTTTCTTATGGATAATTTAAAGATACAAATCGAAAAATAGCAAATAACTGTTAATTGCTCAAGATGGAAATGAAAAGTACAAAATGGGAAACGAAACGAAGCAAAAGATAGATGGAAAAAATAAAGTTATATAGCGCAAAAAATATTCTCGATCAGAGAAGATGCTTACTTCAACGAAGTTACCATAGACCTGTCGTTGTGGGTCAGGGTCAACATCGAAGCAAGGCATCCTTGAAGCCCTCTTCTTAATCAGCTAGCTTGATAATTAATTCGATAATTAATTTGATACACGTTGATTTTTCGAAAAGAAAAAGATAATATAAAAAATGGATTTATAATCTAATAATTTCGTAAGGAGAGAAGAGTTAAGTCTTGGATAAGATTCAATGCAATTCTTGCAATCGACATTGAGTTCACAGTCCATGGATGAGTGTTTCGACTGTAATTGCGTCTGTTCCACGAGTCGATAGTCAGAAATAGCTATCTGTTTACCGGCAATAAACCTACAATGTTATTCGTTTGGCATACTGACACGCAAAGAGACGTGTCATTCGAACAATGCATAATTTTATTTAAAGGTTTTTTCTTTTTCGATCACAAAGTGTCGATGAATTAATTAGTTTGGTAAGTTGAAAGGGTTCTCTGTTGTTTTGTACGTTGTTAGTCCGACGTGTGTGTTTGCATTTTGATAAACAATGTATTTATGCATGAAAGTATTTGACACATTTTGCCTGGTGGAAAAATGACTACGAATTGCATATATGAAGTTGCATTATGTTATCAAGTTTTCTTGTTTCTTCTCGGGGGGATAATAAGAGAATATTCTTTGGGCGAATTGTTTTCGAAGAGTGAAGGTAAAATAAGAGATGAAAGAATAGTAAAAATTTAGAGAATGCAAAGTATGAATTCATGCATGAAGTTGATGTTGATGATAACGAAATGCAATTAGAACAAGATTAACATTTTAAATAAATATTTAATGAAAATTGAAATAAAGAGGAATTCTTGAAAAAACAATTTACAAACTCAAAATATTCTTAAACATAAGATATCCTATTTAAAAATCTTGCAGATTGTGCATTATATTCAATCATCACTTCAAACTCATCACTCATCGAATCAAAATAATTCCACCCTGCATAAGATCAACATTAAAAATTACCATTCGTTTCTCATCTAAAATATTCTTCATTATCACCGACCATTTTTAAAGACATTTTTCTTCCGAGGATGCATCGGTCCGAGCTGTGCCAATCTTTTAATTAATCATCAACCCGCGATTAAAATTTCGTCCAATGAAACTCGATGCATTGTGGAGAGCTGCTCGAATATTTTCCACCGAGGACACGATTCTTTCGACCGCGAAATTGATACTTATGACTTACTTGGCCGGTAAACGCCTTGGGTCCTCCTTCGTCGAGTCGAGTTGCATCTCCTCGAAACCGGTTTTACAGTTAAGGTACCGGCCTTGACTCCGCGAACATTCAGGAAAAGGAATGTTAACAAACGGTTTACAGCTTCGATGGTTCGGTCTTAGCCGCGACTCGATGACCACCATTAACCTCGAACGTTTCAATTTCTTTTGCATTTCCTGTCGTCCTGTCCAAGTAGAACAGAGGATCGAATATCCATCCGATCGATTTTATCCGATTGCGTATCGACTGATTACCCGATGTTCGCGTTGATTTTTTTCTGTGTTTCGCCATTTTGTATATCGCATATTTCGTATTTGCAACCTATCGTTGTTATTAACCTTTGAGGTAATTTCGCTTTAGGATGAAATATTATTTTACGAGACTGTTGTTAGTAATTTTTTATTATTTAACTCCAGTGACATTTTTTTTAGGATTTTTGTTGAAGTAAGAAATTGATATAAGGAAAATAATATATTAAAATGAAATAAAGTTTAGCTTCAGAATTGTATCAATTTTAATATCGTAGGTATTTAATTTTTCAAAACTGGGATCTTTAATAAAATTTTTTTATTGTTATAGGAATATATATTTATTTAATAAGGAACTCGAAGTTAAATTTTATTCAAAAAAAGAAGAAAAGACAATTAGCGCAGATGCTTAAGTCGAATGATTGGGTCGTTGTACTCGAAGGGAGCTGCTAAAAAGTTTGAAAACGTTAGTCGAGTATTTTAGTTCGGCGAGCAACGCGTGGGGTATAGAAACATATGTATGTTTTGATTTCTGTTTCATAAATTTGAATGTAAGAACATATGCATTCAATTCTCTTTTATTCAACCGGATAAGACGAACATATATTTTCTTATTTTTTAAATAATAATAAGTACACATAAAATCATAATTAGCCGGGAGTATATTTATGTAAATTAATATTTCTATGAATATAAGTACTTTATTTTTAAATATCACGTGTGTATTGTATATTTTATACGTCCTTGAGTTTTCCATAAATATTCACGAACATCCGGAATTTAATCATGATATAAAAGAAGTTAAGAAAGAGAAAAAAAAATGAATTAATTATACGTTATTCGTATATTCATAAAATATCAATAAATTATATTATAATGTAATATTTATTACCCACTGGAAGCGATAAATTACTTATTTATCTATTTAATTATTATTTAAAATACGTATATAAATTCACACATACACATGTATATATATATATATATATATATATATATTTTATATATCCTTATTATTCACAAAATGAATTATTTGTCCATGCGAAATATAGGTCGCATTGTCTGCCAAATTACGTTCATAAGTTACGTGCATAATCAAGACTATGCGTGTTGGATTATCGGCAACTATGCTGTATTATATTTAAAACTGGCATCCCGTGTCTTACAGACAGGGAATGTACTTATTTAAAATCCGAGCGGAGGGAAAAAGAATCCAAGGAAAAACCCGAGAAGCAAGAAAAGCAAACCAAAGAAAGCAATAAATGTAGTCCCCTCAAAGAAAAAAAGAGTAATAAAAAAATAGGGGACCACGGATATTCTTTCTAATTTTGAATCATCGTTCGATTCACAGTTTTCATCCCTTCAAAATGGACGTCTTTTCTGAAACACTGGGAGATATTGGCGGTAGTGATGGGCTCAAGTGTATCGCAAGTAAATCTTTTGACAGATCAAATTCTTTATAAGTGTTTTCAAGAAAAATAGGACAGATTCATTTATGAAT
Organism: Apis cerana; assembly: GCF_029169275.1. NCBI lineage: Eukaryota > Metazoa > Arthropoda > Insecta > Hymenoptera > Apidae > Apis > Apis cerana. The sequence continues at coordinate 8,492,636 of NC_083862.1, read as the reverse complement.
TTATTGGTCAAAAGAGATTAGAAACTTGACAAATATTTTGATGGAAATTTTCCATTCATTTAAACTAAATTTTGCGAGTATTTTAGAAACAAGTAGAAAGTTTGAAATTTGATGAATGTCTTGCTAGAAATTCTCAATTCGTCTAAAGTTAATTTTCTTGGCTACTTTTGAAAGCAAATTCTTGTATATATCAATTTTTATGCATTAACAAATGATAAAATATTATCTATCTCGTAAAATACTGTTTTTTTAGAAACATTGTACATCTATCTTCATGTTTTCACCGAAATAATATTATAAATCAAATATTATTTTTAAACGAATGGAAAAAATTAAAATAGAATTACAATAATTCTTTTAAATTTCTAGGAATTCATAATAATTTCTATAAATAGAAGTATCAAAAAATAATATACAAAATAATATATTGAAGACAAAATCAAATTTTTTTTTCGATACTAGTATCTAGTATTCTATATGTATGTATAATGAATTTTTTGTATTGGATTTGATCTGAATTAATAACGTTGAACTTGATCTCATCGCTAATTAGCGCACGACAAGGATTATAGAGGAAGAAAAAGGAAAGGAAAATGCAGGACGAGTGCGTACGTTAAAACGTGACACGTGCGTACATTAAAACGCGTGGTGTATGTTTAGAGAACTCGTGCGAAACGCAACGAGCGTTGGTTTGGAGTTTACGTAATTCTGGGCAGGGCGTATTCCTCTTGATAAATTCCACAGCCATAGGAACGTGCTATAATTAGAAATCGAGGGATTGATTCCAAAGGATAACGATCGAATTTAATCGAGAAGGAAGAGTCTTTGAATCGAAAGTGAGGATAATAATTTTTTTTAAAAATTGATTAATAAGAGAAGCTCTTTTATTTTTTTTTTTAGTTTCTTTGCGAAGCATTTCGAAAAGAAGTTTTTTTTATTACAATATACGAATCAATTTTTATTTTACAATTATTTAAAAATTATTTAGACTAGTGAGGTATGATCATGTATGTGAGGAGGAAGAATTTCCATGGGATTGTATTATTTATTCTCCAGAAATCCGTTTTCCATTGGTATTGATGGTCTGTAAAAATGCTGTTCTCATGCTTCTTAACGTTATTTGACGTCGGGTAATTTCGATCTGACGAATATCATGTTGCGGTTGCGGTTGAGTTTGCAGAATGGAGTATAATGTGATATTTTCCGTGGAATTTCAATATAAATCATATTTTAATTTATTAACGAATATTTTGAACAATATTTTTTAAACGAATTGTCGTACGATCATTCAGCATCTATTAAATAATAATACGTAATTTTCATATAAAATATTTTATATTTATTTTATATCATCATGATTTCAAGTGTTTCACATATATAACAAATTGTTCGAAATATCGTTTCAATGTATTAGATTTAAATTATAATAAGTATAGATAAATATTTACAATTCGTGTGATGATAATAAATGATACGAGTATTTTAATTTAATTAAAAAAGTAAAAGCAAAAATTAGTTTTGTTGAAATTGAAGGAAAAAAAGATAAATTAAAATTTATCATTTTGCAGATTCTATAGTATTAATTAAAGTATGTTTATATATATTTCATAAATATGTACATTATAAAAATATAAATTGGAAACAAATTTTTAAAATTCAAATCAATCGATATCGAAACTTTTCGCAATTTCTCGAATTAAAATTCGCATTCATATTTCTCATTAGATGTTATATTATCAAAAATCAGTATGTTTAATTTTGCTTATGTTGTAATCAACATGCTCGAATTTTTCTGAAAAAAAAAAAAAAAGAAAAGAAATTAATGAAAAAAAAGAAAGTGTATCGAAATTCAAGCTCTGCACGCAAATACATTTTTGGTTGATCCACAAGGACTCAGGTTTCTCAATTGAACGTGTCCTCCGATAATTCCAGTTTCTTCGATCATAAACCAGTTTTAAATCGAGTATATGCGGGAGATGAACATTTCGTGAACATTTCGCGCTTCAAGATATATTTCTCTGCTCGAAACCTTCACAATTTGACGTATTATGCAAATTATTTTTTCCGACGATTAATCGATCATTCGATACCGCCTCAATTTTCTCGAATTAATCTTCTTTACGTTGCTCCTCTTTATTGAATTCTTTGTTCAACTTAAGTAATTTTTATTGCGCGAATGGAATATTAATTTTAAAATAATAGAGTTCGTGCGTCATTCGAATGAACGTTAGTTTTTTATTCGTTACAATGAAAATGTACCACAATTTCGTGCAAAGAGAAAAATTTATTTTATAAACATTAAAATTGATCTTGAAAAAGAAATAATCAGATATAATTTTAAAAATCATTCTTCAATGTTATATTATCATTCTTAGATGAGATAGATCACATTACGATATTTCAATAATCCAAAAGATAACGATTTTCTTAATTAATAAATAACATTAATTTCCATATTAACCAAATTGACATTTTTCTTGAGAGGTCGTCTCTAAAGTCATTAGAAAATAATTATATTTTTTTAAATTTATTTTCCTTTCCTTTTCCAAGTTTTCGAATAACATTTTATTAACAAATTTTGATAGATAAAGTATTTGTCAATAACGGCCACTCATGTCGCTTATCGATTAATTAATCATTTGAAAGTTAAAAATCTCTAATTTCCATTTGACAGTTCTTCTCGAGAATTAATCTCGTATTCATTCGAGGATAATTTTCTCGAGCAAGAATTTTTTTAAATTTAAACATTTACCATAAGAACGACGATTTTTCACTTACCACACCCTATCAATAACCTTCCTTGTCTTCTAAAATTCGTTCACGCTCCCTCCTCGTCTTCCATTTCGCCCACTCCATATACTTCACATGTTAAACATTTATGCTCACAACGCTACCTTGCACCATATCTATTCTAACTAGTTGTATCGACCGATCGGAAAACTAGTGAGGAGATAACGTGCCAGGTGAAACACTAAACTGGGCATTTATTAGAGGAGAAGACTAAATATGAACAGGTGTTATCCTGTGTGCTCACATTTGTTCGTGTGTCTCTATCGTAGAATGTAAATGGTTTGTATAAGAGATACGAAATAAGAATGTTTCACAATGTTGCTCTTAGAGAAGAAACATTGTGACTTCCTGTTAACCAAGCATTTCGCTTTGATTTCGCTTGAAAATATCGAGGCCTGATGTCTCTTTTGCAATTATTTATGCGATAGTATTTCAAGTTATGAGTTATAGAGATAGATTTGTAAATTTTGTGTATGCATAAAATGCGAAATGTTTTTCCAAAACGTTTACAAAACGTTTGATAATCGAATCAATGATTCTTTATATAATTTCTATATATAATGTATAAATTATAAGTTATTGTTATTGTATATGAATTTTTTTCTTGACTTGAATTTTTAGTTGATTCAGAGTTTGTTTAATAAAGTTACATGTTTCTCAGAATTCTCGTATTAGCAATTTTTATCTGTATGAATAGTAACGAAAATTTGTAAGTTCGATAAAATATAATATCACATAGTATATTGAATAGAAAAAAGTAATTGTGATTCAAATAAAAATATAAATATAGTCGATTTCAATTTGTGTATAAGAAAATGGTCTAGAATTTCTTTCTCTGAAATAGTATGAAATTTCAATACGAAAAACAGACGCAGAAGCAGTTAACTTCAAACGAAATTACAGAACAATTCATAAAACAGGGATTTTTACGAGTTCGTTTACCCGTATGAGTTCATGAAAATGGGATAAATTTTATAGTTTCTTCTCTTTATTTCAATCTGTCCTAGATTTCTTTCTCTTTGATCTGAATTTATGCGGATTCTTTAACCGTATCTCTGGCATCAAGACGAAATCGTGATTACAACCTTGGATCGTTGCTAAATTGGAGGATAATGTTTATTAATTGTAACGCATATACGTACGTTATCGTAAACAATCGCTGGTCTTTATTTGATAATTAAATATGAGGCAATTCGAGCATAGTTAAATGATGAAATTATGTGAAATTATGCTTCGAGGTAAGACAAGACGTAAACATAAAAAATTCCAAGGTTGAGAGTAGGTAGGTAATAAGGATGCATCAGATCTTGGAAGAGCGTTGATCAAAAATTAATTATTATAGAAAACTACCATTAATTAAGGGAAATACTGTAATTAAATTCTTTTGTTTGATTATGAATGTTCATAAAGGAAGGAAAATTTTGCTTTGTTAGGAAAATCGTGAATATTCGTGAATTTATAATTTTATAATTCTGGCATTTGAGACTCTTGGTATTTGCATTGTGTGCACGTGAAATTTACATAATTTGCAAAATATCAATAAAAGAAGACATGTATATGAAAAGTACAGTGCAAAATTGATAAATTATATTTTCTAATTTTTATATGAAAACTTGTAATTAAAATGATTATATCTTGAGATACATTAAGTTTTGATCTTTAATAAATGTGAAAGTATTTTTTAATTTAAATTTAAAATTATTAGATAAAAACAAAAAATTGATATAATAATTTTATATGTTTTTCCCCTGTATTTTTATATCCTGTATTTTACCCTAAAAACAAAAAAAAAAAAATTGGAAAATTTTCTATTATAGACAATATTATTGACGTTGAAGTTAACTTTAGCATATAATTCAGATAATTGGGATAAGGTTTCATTGCAATATCTATTGTTGTACATAACATTGTTGTATAACATGACACATAGTACTGAAATTAGACTTAGCATATAATTCAGATAATTGAGATAAGATTTCATTGCAATGCCTATTATTTTTAGAAAACAATCAAGAGAAGAATATATTTTTTCTTGTCTTCAGTATTCAAATTATAATACATTTAAAATAAATAAGAAACATACGTAATAAAAATATACATTTTATGGAATGAATAATTATCGTCTATATTAGTCAATTATGAATTAATACCATATTTGAAAGTAGCTGGGTATTCAATTGGTTTTGTTTTTTTCATAATATTGTGAAAAGATATTGTGAAACAATTAACCTTTTCTCAGTATTATTAATTCAGTATCGTTATAGATTAAAATTCGTTTCGAATGTCCAATATAATTATGACCATTCTTTTTCCACGTTGAAAAAAAAAAATTCGTACATCATTTATGCAATCCAGAACGATTAACCTTTTGAAACTCGAAGTATCATCGAATTAAAATCTCGAATTCCAAACCACCAACCGCGACTCTCTCTCTTCCCACTTCTCTTACAAATCGTATCACCAGATAGAAACGTCCTCCACTTTCGCGATTCGTTATTCAGAGGAAAAGGACATTCTCTTCGTGTCGGTTCACCGTCCCATAAATAGCTCGCTTAGCAGAAGTATAACGCATTTCTTACCGATATATCGCGATTTTATACGAGTTTTATCCGAGGACACGTGGCTCGTTAACGTCCAAATCTACTTCATATCGATATCGACGTATTAGCATTTTTGAAAAAGGAATTATTAAATATTTTTATGTGGGATTTATTTTTATAAAATAAGAAAAAATTTCCTGTGCGAAGAAATCTTCGAATCTGCAAGTTTATTTAATATCTATTTGAAACGAATTTTTCATTTTGTTCATCCTGTATAAAATATAGCGTTACGCATTAATTTCCTTGCTCTTTTATAAAATATCATTTTAAATATATGATATTATGTGAATCGAGAATTTTGATTTTTTTTAATCTATCTTCATTTTATGCGATAGTAGAATAATATCGTTTCTTCATATCTATTTATTCAACGAATTATTAACTTATCCAACAACTTATTCAACAAACATATTTTATTTAATATCTCTCTATACAAATTATCCCTCAATAATTCTAAATTCAATAATTCAAAAGTTTGAGTGATTCTAAACAATTTAATTTCTCTTAATTCAATATCGAAAATATTGAATTAAAAATTTATCGATTCCATCTTTTTATCGATCAAGGTGTGACAATTCCAAAATCCATCCAGTCTTTCTCTCCCTCTTCTCTTCTTCCTTCGTAAATCATTCTCGATGAAAATACTTAGGACGAGAGACAAGAAGCGCCGATGGCGGAAGCAGTGGTTAAACGGCGTAGCTATTATTGGTGCGCGGGTGGAATTACGTTACCCTTGTCTTTTATTAGCCGGTTCCCTTTCTTCCTACTCGAGCCTCCCCGCTCGATGACTAACATCCTACTCTGGCACAAGGCCAGAAACGTTTCTCCCCCGTGAAACGGAGGATAGATTTTAGTTGAGGCTGTGCTCTTCTTGACACAACCTTGGCCAAGCCAGGTTGTACTCCTGTCATTGCCACGTGGACAGACATGTGGAACATCTTCCGTGTTGATGTTGCTTCCTTCAAGAGAGATCCATTGGTGATAGGGAGAGAAAGGATTGATAGAAATCAGGGATGGGGATTTTTCGAAGAGAATGATCGGTGTATCTGATCACGTGTACTTGATCATGTGTGACGTTTTAAAATAATAATTTCAATGTATGAGTAAAATTTGTATTACATCTGATGCGTGTATTTATTTAGTAATTGTTATTTATAGTTTCAATATATTAATTGTTATACAGAATGCAAATGATATGTTATGTAGAGAATCATTTTTTAAAAAAATGTTTAAAAATCTTGTATTGCATGCTTTGGATATTTCATATATTTTTATTTTGACATATCATTATGCAAGTATTTAAATTCCTATAGTATTTTGATAAGATAAGAATCAATAAGAAGAAATATTTCAATTGTGATTATTTTAATCTTGTTTTATTAAATTTGATAAAACAATTAACATTATTTTCAATAAAACTGTTCAACATTGAAGGTATCTTATTAAGATCTAATTCTAAGATCCATGAAAAGATGTAGGTTAAGGATATGATCTATTTGTTACTTTTGACATTCGGAGATCTTTTCAAGTAAGCTTATGAAAAGTAAATGTTCCAAACTCGTGACAAGCCTTTTTGAAGTATTCTATACATCTGTTCTGCATATTGAATGTAAAAAAAGAAAGTAAAGAAAGAAACGTCAATGACTGAATTTTTATATTGAAGTGTTTTGGCAACAACATCTTGCTATAGCATGAAGTATAACGAAGTTCAAAGATCAGGTCTATTTGACGAATTTATGACGTAAACTGAACTCCCGTGACGCATTACTGTGAACTATATTTGCTTGTAAGATATATACACTTGCTATGTAGATATAGTTATATATATTCTATAGAAAAATAATTAACTCAACTCAGCTCGATAAGAAGATAGTATTGTACCTTACGTAATCTACGATATATTAAATTTCCTCGTATTAATTTCTAATTTTGCCTTTCATGTGATAAGAAAATTACTATTTTGTCCAGCTTAAATTTTTCCTTTCAAAAATTAGAAAAATTTACGATTCAGAAAAAATTATTCATCTCCTGGATGATCAATGCAAATTTCACTCGACGAGACAAACGATATAAACTCCAACTTATCTTTGCCTTCAATTCCATCGTGTGTAATTAGATTCGATTAGTAAATTCCCATAATATCGCTCCAATAATTTATAATCCTTATTTCCACGATATTATTAATTGTATCTCCTTATATCGGTTCATGTCGTGAGAAGGATTTATTCAAGTAGTTGTGGACGAAAATGCTAGTCGAAAGCAACCTTTATCCGCTACTCGTAAAAATCTGGTATTATCTGTTGCACACGTTCTCCTTGCATATTTCGCCGCGTTATGCTTTCTCAGGAACGCCGGGGAAAGTAACGAATCGCTTTGTGAATTCAACTGCTCGAGCTTGTCTCGTCGATGAATTTACTTTGACGTTATCTTTTACCTCCTTTTACGTCTGTTTTCATTATTCTCATTTTCTGATATATTTTTTTCCCTCGTTTCGCTCTTTCACTTTCGTTCGAGTTTACGAGGCTCAATTGTTACAAAAGTTTCGTTTATTGCAGATTTAAATAAATTCGTGACTCGAGGGCAAAATGTATTATATTTTATATGATTATATGTATATTTTATAATTATTTCATAATAATTATTCTAAAACAATTTGTTTTATATATATACATATTTATCAAAATTTTGTTATAATTTATAATAATTAATTTATACATAATTATATAACATATGCAGAACATTGCATTTGTAAATTTTCAAAATGGTGAAATTTTGAATTATTTTCAATTATTCTGATAAAGTAAAAGGAATTCGAAATTTAATCTCAAGTTAATCCGAAGTTGAACATGAAGTGAAGTTACAGAACATGAAGTCGATGTAAAGTTTCTAGCTTCGTTGAGAATGGTCTTTAGAGGTATTTGAAAAGGTTAGAAAAATCGTGCTTGGGTGTGGAGAGTTAGTGAAATTTTTAAATAAAATTTCGTTAATATAAATCGTATCATAAAATTCTTAATTTATTCATTCTATTCGTATTTCAAATTCTAATTAAAATGATCATTAATTATACAAATCATTTTTAGTGTCTTCTTTTTCAAAATTCATTTATATGCGCACGATGACACAGAAAATTCAGAAAGCTCTTGTTACATAAATGAATAAATTACACGAATAATATTCGCATATAATGTGTCATAATGTGTCATAGTCGGATTTAAATCGAATCTGCAATCGATCTCGAAGTTATTAAATTTGCATTTCCATATAATTCATTATACATTTTGGTATTCATTGGAAACAACGTTCTTAAAATGTACAAATATTTGAATATTTGAAATTTCTTACGTCATAATCATTGGAATTATTACTTAAAATAATAGAACGATTATTTCGAAAATATAAATTAAAATATTCTTGTATAAATTTTGCAACAATTCCTTATCTTTCATTGCAAATTGTCATAATATATCGTTTAATTTACATATTTTTCGTACATGATATATGTTCCTTGTCGTTTCCTTATCCAATCCATATCGTTTAAAAAATAAAAAGAAATGATTGTTCGTAGTAATTGTTAATCAATTTTGCATTTTATCTATGCATACATGTTGTGAATAATATAAAAAATGAAGTAATGCGATAAACTTGAAACGTATAAATTTATGTCTTTGCCTGCATACAAGTATTCTAATGGATACATTTATAGAGTAAATTGCTTACCTGTAGTTTGCTTACAGTCACTCGCAAAAGTCTTTCCACTATTCTATGAAATTGATTTTTGTGTTCACGTAATTTTTTTTGAAAAGATGAGCGTTACATTTTTTTTTTTAAATCAATATTTTTAATTTTAAGAAAGAGTATAAAATATTAAATATTGAACATCAGTAAAATTTCTTTTCATAATTGTTAAACAACTTATAACTTATAAACAAATATCACTTATTGTGTCATTTATTGATTGAATTACATTACTTCGAATTTTTAGAAATTGATAACTTTAGCTACTCGAATTCAAACGACAATTTGATTTATTCAGCTTTCGAATTCGAGCAACTTGACTAATATGAAGGCTTAATCGATAAGAAACAAGAGCGACCGTCTGTTACAATCCGGTCAGCTCGATCCATTTGTCCTCCAGTAAATTCTACGAGTCGTGGGAGTGACATAATGCTCGGGGTGCCGTTGTTGGATCAACTTGTCTCTCTCTCGAGGAGAAAGTCTGCTTTTCCATGCGCCATTTTCCAATTCTCCTCGATTGCACCGTCTTGCACGATTGTGCAACAATCTTCCGTGCTCCCTGTAATATTCGACGAAAGAGAAGGAGAAAAAAGAAACAAAGTGATATTGAAATTAAAGGAGAAAGAATAAATAAAGCGAGATGAACAAACTACCAATTATGAATTAAACGATTAAACGATTCTATCTATACATAACTTTGTGAAATATGTACTTTTACTATTTATTATTCTTTAATAATTCATTTATTATTAATCTAATTCTCTTTAATTTCTATCATATAATTATCCAAAAATTTCGATATTTCTTCAATTCTGGAACACAGAATATTGGATGAAAATCCAGGATTATAAGAGAGAAAAAACGTATAATATCATTATACTTCCTTTAAATCAAGCAAAAAAAAAAAAAAAAAAATAGTAGAGTAAGAAAAGTAGAAAAAAAGCAAGGTACAGGGAACACATCGATAAGTGATACGTAAAATATCACGAGATGGGGATGGGGGGGATGGATACGATGATGGTAATGGTGTCGAGAGATACAGGCCGGATATCTATTTAGCCAGTTTCACAAGAATTTAATAAGTTCGGTTGGTGGAACGGTTTAATAAGAGACTTTGTACACAACGTTTTGACATCTGGTTGGATGAACTCTGGTCAGGCCGATTGGCTCACGGATCGACCTAATAATTCGGCCGATGAACCAGTGGGATGGGATCGTGGCTCATAGCTCGAGCACATCCGGAACTCGCGTTCGATGAGAAGAGTTCGATGAGAAGCGAGCCGTATTGTTGGAAATTGAGGAAAGAGAAGGAAAGTTTTCGTATAAGTTGGATGGTTTTATGAGTTTGACTCGTGGTATATTTCCATGGGAAATGGAAAGTTTTGGAAAGTTTCGTAGAGGGAAACGTTATTGAAGATTATGCAGAGATAGAAAGATCGAAAAATTAGAGAAGATTAATTTGGTATCGTTTGCGTGAAATTTTTTCGAGATTGTAGGGAATTGAAAAATTTGATCAACGTGGTATTGCATCGGTGAGAATATTGCGCGAAAGATTTCGAAATCGATTCATTTTGATTCATACTCGTTCAATTTGTATTTCCATTAATAATCTATTGAAATATCGAATGATGAATTTCGATATATTTATTTATACGGTAAAAGAGAAAATAAGTTTGATATAATAAATAATGACACGAATAATTAAGAAAAAAATTTTTTAATGAATGAAAATTGATTCTAGAATTCCGGTTTATATACTCATTTATAATCGTTTTGCTGTAATAGTGATAATCTTAACTTATGTCCATCATATAAATCAACATATGTAACTTTGAACATCATTTTAATTATACAGACTGGTGTGAAACCTTCCCATTAATTAATTTATTCATTGAATTACAAAATATGATGTCACGAATTTCATCTTATTAATTTTTCTCTCTAATTTACTGATTTTTTCCCCAATTTTTTTCTTTTTCATCTAAATTTCAACAGTATCGTACTATCTATCTATAGTATATAATATGTGTATACATTTACAATGTACATTTACTAAAAATATTACCAATAACACTATACATTTATTATATTTATTATATATTAATACATTTTCGAAATTATTTCGAAAAAGATATTTAAACTATTATTATCGAATATTATATATTTATTAATATTATTAATATTATATATTATTATAAATTTTCAATCTAATTAACCAAATACCTTTAATTACTTTCTCTGAAACGAGAAACTTCAGTTTGAACAGATTTTTACCTAACCGTCACCTTTCTTCTCCTTCCAACTTACCCAAACTTGACAACTTAATCGATCTTTTTGATCGGTCGTACTTGTACTGTGCATTCGTAAATACCAGCTGTCAACTCAAAGAAGATTTGTCGTTATTGCGTTAGATTAGGAAGGCAACTTCATCTTGAAAATTTATATCGATCCAGTGTGATGTAGTGCCGGTGTCGAACGCGACTAGCTTTGACCCAGTAATTTCCTAACCAGTTGACGACCAGTATTGAATTAATTATCAGGTTTGCGCACCGGATGTTTAGACGTTAAAAACTTCGATTACGGACGTGTAGACGTAACGTCCGAAAATAAGCTGCGGGGCCTTCGAATTTGTGGCTTTTCGAATGTTCCTCGAAACCATTTGAAAATATTTGTTTTTGTAAAAATCGAAATCCAATCTTATTTTATAGGCGATGATGATGTAAATGTGATGCATTTGAAATTGTGTGATATATTGATATGGATAAATTGATTATCGCAACGTTTGATGAATTTTATATATATATTTTTTGTTCTTTGGAAAATGATTTCACAGTTTCTTTTTTTTTTTTTTTAATTAAAATTTGTGACAAAAATAAATTCAAAGATTTGGCAGAAATTGTTGAATATATTTTGTGTGATAATTAAAATGATGGAGAAAACTTTTGTCAGTGAATCACTAGAAGAATTATAATGGTTGCAAGTTGGATTAACGGAAGGAATTTATAATGTTTCAGAAAATATAGCTCGAAAACCTCATTAAGATTACAAAATACGCACAAAGTTGAGTGAATGCATAATATATTTATGCAAAATACTTGATACTCTCCGTTCGTGTCACAGTATACTTCTTTTTTTACCTTCTGAAGAAGTGTGTTGTATAATACTTCAAAGCGATGACAAAAGAATACTAATATCGATAAAATCAATACTTATTTTCATAAATAAGTTTGCCGACTTCATTTTAATAATTATTTTACATATTGGCACGGACCTTCTCTATATCTTATTCTACTATCTTCTCTTCAAATGAGCTTAAATTTAAGTGAAATTTAAATAATTATATATTTGAATTACAATGACAAATCTACAAATAATTAGAATATATATTATCAATCTTTGTTAATCTTTTCAACTATAAATTTAACATGTATGTATATACACAAATAAGTTTTTCGAAATTCTAAGATACAATTCGTATTACTTTACATCCAATATTTCTTTAATTCTTCTAGAGATAAACCGATATTTTTTATATTCTTAAAAAAAAAATATATATACTACGTCAATATTCTAATATAGGAATTTTCTAAAATAAGATGTATATTCAGATATAAATTTAAACATTTTCACCATCATTTATATTCGACGAATAAAATTCTGTTCAAAAAATACTAGTTCCATTGGCCGTTTTTTCGAATCTCATTCCAATCAATGATATGTAAAAGGTAGTGAAGATTCAAAAAAATTCTGAATTTCGTATCCGTTTCTCCATCGACGGCGGATTCCTGCAATCGATCGGATTTCGTCGAGGCTTTCGTTGTAGAATTGCAACGGAAACGAGCGTGTCACATAATACACGTGCGCATAATCGAGCCATGATCCAGCGCGCTTTGATTTACATATAACCAACCGGTCTGGATCCCTTTGGTATTATAATGATAATCGATCTTCGTATTTGGATGAAAACTGTCGTTGTACAGCTGTAAGTAAGTATTTAAAATGTAATGCAAAATTGTGTGGGCGGATCCTGATCGTAGAATGGGATCGAAATTGGATGATTTGATGCATGGTAGATTGTAAATAATATCGTGTATTATTTCATGTAATGCATTAAAGTAGAAATCGTTATATGACTTTATTGAAATAGAATTGTAATACGATAAATAGATTATAATACTTCATTGTAATATCAAGTAATTCAGATTGGACTTCAGAGTAGATTTTGCCTTGCAAATTGCCTATCTCCACCATTTCTTTGGTTTTCAAATTGGCCATTTTCGATTCATTCTTATTTATGGCCAAGATGCAGGACACTATGTATAATAATAAGTCGTATGTGCCACTTCATCGAAAAATCAAGGATGAACGTCTACGATTGTTTCTAGATAAATTTAGAAAAATTGTTCAAATTGTTTTTAAATGGAGAACGAAGAAGAGATTCTTAATAATAATTGGACAAAAGGAAATTGAAGATGTTTAAAGAATCTAGAGAGAGATGTGTGATAATTGTTATAGTACAATTATTAATTTATGTTTAATGTATATATATATATATTATTATTTAGCATTCATGAAAAGAAAAAATTATTCTATTTCTACTTTAAATGTAAAAATATATAATAATGGATACTCTAATGAGAATTATTTAATTGTGGTTTATATAATAAGCACTCATATTCATATTTAATATTCAGTTATATAAAGTTTCTATCTGCAAGTAGCATAAATGATTCTCTCTTATTTTTAAAATCGATAAAACAGTCAATTTATATCAGTTACGTATTTATAACTGCTTCGATTCGTTTTCTGCAACGATTGTTCACATCTTTGCTATTTCGATCGTCTTCTTCTTAATTTTTTCTATTCTTTTTTTTCCCGCCATGCTTTAAAATACATTATTTATGAGAGTGTTGTAACATTAAAATATGTGTATGAATATATGTTCGCATTGTGTGGTATAAACGCGCGTACATGTATTCTGTAACGTTACAATAAATCATAGATACTATAAAGTACTTTTATCGTGTATAGGAAACTTGATCGAAGCTTTACGACGTGTTCAGAGTTTAAAACGAAAATAAACACTATAAAATATCATGTCAGTCTCAAGGTAGCAGTGTAAAGCTTTATATCTCGACACATATTTTCGAAATTCGAAGGCCGGAAACCTTTCCTTTTCTTTCCTTTCTTCCTTCTTTCTTTCTTTCTTTCTTTCTTCCTTTCTTTCTTTTTTTCTCGTACAATGAACTTCAACAATTGATAACGTATGTATCAAATTTAATATATTTTTCAAATTCAGACAGACATTCATATATTTCTTGAATTTATCAAATGAACAAGTTCTATTTTCTTGAAAAATCGTAACACAAATTAGAAAGTATCGATTCTATTTGTATTTGCAAATACAAATATAATTACCATTTAAAAAGGATTAATTAAGAATTAATTATTTTCCTCAGTCGAATATTTACATTTAAATATCTGTCATTGAAAAGAATGAAGAATAAAAAAAAGAAAGGGGAAATTAAATTAATTTATCACTTACTTACTCACCATTGTTTTTATATCCGTTTTTTCATTTTTATTAGATCTCCTATTTTGTATCATGTTGCATTACGTTATGATACATTGTGCAACTTGTTGTAACAGAATATTGTAAAAATAATCGTAGTATTACTAAATAAATAATTATAGGATGTTACATAATTTTTTTAACAGCTTCTAATTCATTAGGCAATTGATGTTTTACAATATGAATGAATTTTGTATATATTTTACATGATATAGATTTTTTTCCTTAAATAATCATTAACCCATATAAATGTCTGTCGTAATTTCCACATAAAAAGAGATTTTGAAATAGAATTTAATTATGAAGAGAAATTAAATTGATTGAGAAAATATAAATGAAAATTTAACATAAATTAAATGTAACAAAAAAAGATATATTATAAAACAAGAAGATGAAGAAAAGATATCTTCTTTTTATAATATTATTTTAACTACTTTCTAAAATAAATAATTTACAGTGAAAATAGAGATTAATTAGTGTCAAACTTTCAACAATCTTGTGATAAACTTGTTTACAACTAAAACTTCACAATTCTATAAGACAGATAAATTTGGAGATTCAAAGATGGAAGGAAAAAAAAATGAGAAAAAGAAAAAAAATAATTCTAACATTTTTTTCTTATTTTGTTTCAGGTCACTTGAAGTGTTCGAGCAACACGGTGTGAAGCATTCAGAATTGCTAAAAGCTCAAAGGATAGCTGGTGGTTCTGGATTAGGAGGGCCTTTGAGATATCGCAATGTCATTCTATTGTGGATCAATTGTGACATGGTAAGTGAGTTTTATCATTTTTTTTATTGATTATTCCGAGTAATAAATTCAGAAGATTAAATTTATTATATAAATTATTCCATAAAGAGAACATAGTATAAATATATAGCATATGTAGATAGATATGTAGAATAAAGATAAGAATATAATATAGAATAAATAGAATTATATTTGATATTGTATAAGAAAATTGTGTTAATATTCTTGGGTGTATATTTTTAGATATTTTTTTACTTGATATAAAAAAAATTCAAATTTTTCATTTATCCTTCAACAAATTTTCAAATTTCATCCAAATCATCGCTATTTCTCAAATTATTATCGATTTACAATTCAAATTTAGAATTATCATCATAAAATTATTAATATTTTTCCGTGATTATTTTTTTCTTTCATCTTCTTAAAAAAAATCTGAAAAAGTCCTGGCATATTTATTAAAGTCTTTACGTCATTGTATAATATTAATATTTGAAAAATTTATTGAAAAATAGATAATCATAGTATGAGATATAAGAAGAATTGTTCACAGAGAGGAATTAATTAGAAATTTAATAATGTTGAATATTTTAATTATTTCATAATTATGATATAAAAGATCTGCAAAATAATGATTAAATAATACTTTTAATCCTTTATTCGAGATCGACTGGAAGGATGAATCGTTTTCAAGGCTGTGCAACTCGTCGTATACCGAGTTTCATAACATTGTGCTACTTGATAAGAGATAAAATTTATCGGTTGACCATTAAGCTTGGTCGCGCTATTAACGCGCGGTCCAACTCTAGATAATTCGTCCATTGAGTTCTTTTTCGTTACGAGGTTGGATATTTGTGACGTATAAAATGATGATCGCGCGCTTTGATAATTTTTACATAAAATTTGTTTGGAGGAAATTCAAAAATTAATCGATTAAATGTTGGATTTCTATTTTTTGCTTCCATTATTTAAAAATTTTTGAATACGAATGTATACATTGTATATCATCTTTTTTTATCTAAATTATTAATTACGCAATCGAGATATAATTAATCTGATATGAGTACATCTTGGTTTTCCTAGTGTAATTTAATAATTTAAAAATAAGTTATTATCAGATTCTAAAAAAAATTCTTTTTGAGAACTATGAAATTTCCACGATGATTCTAAAACGTGATCGTATCATGAATAATGATGAATTTTTGAATTTATTTGACAAAAAAATAATTATAATACGTTCTTATAACATCATTTATTCCTTGATAAATGATAAGTTTTATCATGTCCTTCGGTTTTTCGCTGTTTAGTTAATCGTTCTTTCGGACACGCCAAAGTAATCGATTACCTTATCGTTAATATTTCATTCTGTATTCCAAATACAGATATGACAGTTGAAAAATTTTGAATTTGTATTATAATGATACGATTCATTGATGCAATATTTTTTTCATTTTTGAACTTTAGAAAAAAAAAAAGAAGCATTTTAATGTCAATTGGAAAAAAAAGTATTAATTTGAAAAGAGATTTTGGACGGATCTGTTATGGATTTGTCTAACAATTTTGTTTATCGATAGTAATTTTTAACTTTTCTTTTCTTTTTTTTTTTTTTTTTTTTTGAATGTATTTTCGTTTCAGATAGCAAAAGACCATGAACACAATAGATTTATTGCGCGCGCTGACGTATCAGGTGTGTCTTTAGCTTAACTATAATAATTTGTAAAATTTTTCAATCCACCCAACATTTGCGATCAATCTTTTTACTTAGAATAACAGTGTCTGGAAATGATATCTCAGCGTTGGCTTTATTACATCGCTTCCTCAGAACTATTTGCAATATAAAGGGGGAAAAATTGGCCTGTATTTTTCTTAGAATCAACTTTTATAACATATTTTTTATCGCACGATTGTGGTACTCGTAGAGAAATTGACTTGAACACTTAATTCATTCTGAAAATACAAAATATCAAAATACAAAATGAAACGAAATATTTTGAATAACTTACTTATTTTAATTTTATAAAAAAATCGTGCGTCAATATTTTGAAATATCACTTTCAAACTTCCTATTCTTTTTCGTTTTTATGTAATTTCATTATATATATATATATTGCATTATATTTTACTCAATATTCAATCATATTACAACAATCAAAACCATCTCGACGATACCTTATCCAACATTTATGTCTCGATTATTACATAATCTCGTGATGGCGTTTGTCACGGGGTTAAAATTTGTGGAACATTCATTGACACGAATACCTGAACACTGGAAATTAGCGCATTCCAGCGTGTTTCGTACTTCGATTTCGAAATTGGAAATCGATCCATCACCCTTGCAGCTCTGCACTCACCAATGGATCTGTTGAGGAATTTCTTTTGATTGGGTAGCGAGAGATCGAAAGACAAAGACAAAGAGAGCGGGATAGAGATCGAAGCAATACTTTCCCCGAAGGGATCGTTGAGTAACACACCTAGGCCTACGTGCGCGAATAGGTGAAAAATTGAGTAATAATCGTTGCACTCTTGTTTCGCTCACGCTATCGTTGCCAACCTCGAATAGTTTCACTGGATAATTTTCATTCGGCCGTTTTACACTGGGATTATGACTTGGGAAAATGAAGAAAGTTGTCTCAATACAGAAAAAGTTTTGTTTAAAAAAAAAAAAGAAAGATTGATTGAAAAATTTTCGATTCGTTGAATCGATTAACCGATCTTCGACTACATCTGAACAAATTATAATAAATATTTATCACATGATTTTGCTCGTGCAAAATCGTTCAAACATCGTATAGATTTTTAAATTACGAATAGTTAGAGTTTCCGATCTCCTCGACTATTTAAAAACCAAATAACCAGGCTCCAGTGCCTATCAGTTCTTGCTAATTTCCAAAGGGATGACTTGTCTCTTTTCGCGCAACTTTCTCTGAAAAAGATTTTAACAGTGCTCGATCTAACGCTCGTCCACGGATCGCTGGCTGCCGTTTCGCGAGCTGGAATGTCGGATTTTTCTCTCCCGATCGAGAAAGACCTACCTTCCACGAGCAATCCGCCACTCACGCACACCTCCATTCCCGAGTGAGTGAGAGGCGATACCGATTTGCTTTTCCCGTTATTGGCCTCGGTTGAATCCGATTCCTTCGTGTAACCGTGTCACCCCGAAAATTCCCTTCGATTTTCTATCTTTGTAACGAGTCCACAAATTGTGAAATTTGTAGATAGTTTTGGAATTTTCGTTTCAATGTTTAATTTTAATGGAACTGCGTATACGTATTTATCTTTATTGAATAAAGATAATAGAATAAAGTTTAAACTATACATTCAATAATATTTAATTTCGAAAATTAATTTGTCGAAGTCCTTCGAAATAGTTAATCTATGCATTTTCAATTCTGATCGAATATTCGTAAACGATATGGAAGGAAAGGGGAAGGAATAGATATCTCGAAACTTTGAGAAATTTCGGCGAAATTTACATCTTTATCAAATGGTATAAAGACATTAGAGCTACATCCCTAGACAAATATAAATAACAGTACGTTCCACGTAGGTGTAAATATAGCTGTACAGAACATCGATAGAAATAGTACCCGTACAGACGAAGTTCCGCGTATTTTGTGTTCGTTTCGCGATAGTCGGTCGCTCACTTCGCCGGCGATCAATTACGTCCATTCTCGAATTTACGTCACTGGTTTCGTGAGGATCTATACAGCTAGGAATGGGATCAAATTCAATATAATATACATCTATACCGAATTCAAGTCGATCTCGATGCAGAAGTTTCATTTTTGTATTTATTCGATTGCCACTCTTAACAGATGACGTTCCATTTTCTATATTTACAGAGTATGTACCGGGATTGTTTCGAATTCGTGTGTGATATATGTGTCAGATTTTTTTTTGTAATATCGCACTGTGCATTGTTTTTTAAATGGCTCTTTTTTTCTTTTTTTTTTTTCATTTAAAAGATCAATAATATTTTTAGATATTTTGTAGTATATTCAAAGATCAAGGTATAAATCATATCGAGATCGAAAGAATCCTTTAGAAATGAAATTACTAATCGTATTTTAAAAATTGACTTTGATTTATTATATTTTTTTTTTTATTTATTATAAAATAGTATTATAATATTCATTATTGGAAGAAAGATTAAGAGGTTAAAATTTATCGCAAGGAAAGGAATAATCGAAAAATTATTCTGAAATTATAAATATAAAAAATATAAATTTTCTTGTATGTTTTATTATCTTTTATTTTCGAATTTTATTCCACATTTTTTACTTACTTTTGCATATAATATATTGATTATATCATTGTATCATCATTCACAGAACACCTCATATATTATATTCGATTCTATCTCTACTTATATTTTGGAGTTCAGCCACTATGTAAGGGTTGTTCCAAAATGCAAAGGGAATATTTTATGTATACGAGAAGCATATTTGTGACGTCATTTAAGAGAAAATTTTAAAAAAATATTTTTTCTTTACAATTTTCTCTTCGTATGTTTGTATGAATAATTTATGAGTAGTTTCATCGGTGCAAGAGATTGAGAAGGATAATATGATAAGAAAATAACAGATTTATGATATTTCAGAAAATTTTTATGGGAATATTAATTTTGGATAAAATTAATTATATTTGATTAATATTTTAACGATGAAAAAGGGAAAATTTTAGTAATCAGGAACAAATGAAAAGAATATTTTATCATTTGATTATTACGTAATTATTTTAAAACTTATGAAAGAGAAAAAACGTTCCTTTTTGATCACGAAGGATTCTTTTGTTTAATTTTCTTCTTTTTTTTTTATAAAAAGGAACTAACGATTATTTTAACAAATTCTTCACAGTAGAAAACACGTATATTTTATCTTGATAAAATTCTATTAAAAATTCCAATTAAAACTTGGAATATATTTTTATAATTTTTAATAGATATTCAAGAGTTATTTTTAATGATTCTTCAAGGTCAAGAATATATTTTATTCAACTTATGCTAGAATATAACATTTTTAATGGTATACTGTGATCACAAGCTGTCTCGTAGAATGAATCGCGGAAGTAATTTGTCGATGTAGATCAGTCTGCGTTGTGGAACAAGAGGGAAATGGGTCGGATTAAAATAAAAGCCTGACTAAGTCCACCCACGCTGATGATCTAGCTATCGCATGGGATCCTCGAGAATTAGAGCAGACAGTTACATGCTCCCCAAAATTCTCTAATAGAAAGCGAGATTATTAGCAAATTCCTATTGAATTAGTCAAGAGCTTGAAGAACTATAAGATATCTTATACGAAGAATAATGGCGGAATATAAAAAGTACAATTTTACTATTTAAATTGAATGCAAATTTTGAAATTAATTTATTTATATTTATATCGTTTTAAATTTCATTTATTTATGTTTATTCGATTAATTTTTAGTTACGTTTTTTGATTAATTCAATTTAAGATATCATCTCGTTTAATATCATATCTGATCGACATCCAATTTCGTGATGGAATTATATATATATATTTTTAATTATAAATTTTAAAGATTTTGTTTCATAAATTTTAATCAATTAGTACATGCACGCCATTATGCATTGGTAAGAAAAGAAAACATGAATTAGTCAAAAGACAATTTGATTTAATTCTTTATAAGTTTTGTGTTTTTTTTAAATATCAATTTTTTTTATGAAGATGCTAAAATCACAATACATGTTACAGATAAATTACATAAATTTATAATATATACAAATTAATAAATAATAAATAAAATTATATAACTGTCTCTATGTTACACAAAATATTTCTTTGTGATAATTCACACACTTTAAATTTTCTCCAAAGCAAACAATTTATTTATCTCTAATTTTTCTGACATTTTTTTTTTATTTTAAATTCCTTATTTCCAAATTTTTGATAATATACATTCACTCGAGAGAAATGTCATTATCTTAATTAACAAAACTTTCATCAATTATATTTTCCACGAAATTGTCGATAGTTCTTCAACTTCTCGTATATTTTCGATAAAATAGAATATTCGTAATTAACCCACATTAACAATTGTCATCAAATGGCAAATACTTCGTGATCCATATGGACTACAACAATCCAATTTACTCTTCGTCGTATCTCTTTCACCGTCTAGTACACTCTACTCGCGTGTGTGAACATGGAGTTTCCTTCCGGCGGCCAAGAGGAAAGAGACTAGGGAGAATAAACGTTCTCTCACGCGCCTCTCTTCGCGAGAAGGTTTTTGCACCTTCGCGAACCTCCTCGTAAGGATGAGAAAAAAAATAGGAACCAGTCTCAGTGGCTAATTCGTGGAACGGATAATTATTATGGGAGGCATAAGTACGCTTAAGTGTGTGTAAACGTGGGCATCCACGATTCTCGATGCGTCAACGACGCATGTGTATACGTACAAGCGTATTTCGTCCAGTTCGTGGAATTCTTGGTTGTGAAAATAATTTTTTTTTTCGCCGATTACGACCTGTTTAATAACTTCATCACGGAAATAAAGAATCGGATAATTGGTCATTAAGGGAAACGAATTCTTAAATTCAATTAAGCGTTGTATATTTTAATATTCTCGAAATGATCTGATTTTGTATTGTGGTTACATACGATTCTTTTCATTTCTTATAGGCTACGAAAATATTTTCTGTGAATTGTTTTATATTATATATATAAGTATATTTGGAATTTCATTTATTTTATTATTATTAGAAATATATTTTTATCATATTGTGTACAAAGATGCTATATTTCGTTCAACAATTCTTTCATTATCTTTTCAATAAAATTTTAATGTATTTTCGTATCCTATTTGTCAAAACGAGTCGATTGATATAATTATAATATCATGGTTTTGCTAAGAAAATGTGTCTAACATTATCTATCATTATTATTTTTCAAAAAAGAAATTAATAAAAGGAAAACAAAATTTTAATTATTCATTAAAACGAGTAATTTCGTGAAAATTATGCATGGAAACTTTTATTATATTACTGTTTTACAAAAAAAGAGTGTATTTTTTCCAGAAAGATTTCAAGGTAAAAATTTTATCTTATCCTATTGGTAGGATCGTCGAATAATTTGCGAAGTTAATGTTTATCTTTCATGTCAGTAACATGCTCTTTGACGTTTCGATGATTATTTATTTGCAGAATTATCGACGATTAACATCGTTTCATTTTTATATTATTAGATCGAAATATTATTTTCTCATGGACAGTAATTCTAATTGATTATATTTAAGTTGCGAAGTAGTAAATATTTCTTAATTATGATCGCAATCCGATCGTATAAACGTTTACTTGTTTTTATCGATCGAAAAATCGATGGTGGCTTGAATGAATATGAAGAATTGGCTCTTCATTGAGATGTTTTATACATATAGCATTTTGTCTTGTTGATTTGAACGTTTATCGATGATGAAATAAACTATATACACGATACAAATTTTTTTAGAGTAAATATTTCTAGTATTGAAACAATTAATATCATTAACAAAGAAAATAACTTGGAACTGAAAATTCTTATTCTATTCGCTGTATGTACATTTATTTTCATAATTAATCAGAAAAGAAAAATAAAAAAAAAAAAGATACTTAAACACAATTCACGTATAATACGAAGAATTTCATTCACAGTTTTTTCACGTTTCTTCCTCCAGTGTATAACTCGTCTTAGTTATCTGGATAGAGATCTCCCAAGCAGGAAAAATACTTAGATTTTTTTCACAATTTCTAAGTAAGAAAGTCTTGAAACGTGTTTGAACATATTTAAATAAAATATTTGAACAATGACATAATTATTCTAGAATACTGTATCTATTGAACTGAGCTCTTCCTCGAATCATTCTTGTCTTAAAAAATCCTTAACCCCGTCATAATTATGAAAGAAAATTTCAAATTAATTTTCTCAATATATTTTCCATCATTGCTTCTTTCTTCAATTCACCGTTCCATTTAATGACTGGATGGATTGCCACACCCACATAGTGCACGTAATCGTATCACATACATTTGCATAATTACATAAATAATAAAAACGAAAAGAAACTCCGTTACCTCCCTCTCTTTCTCTTAAACCCAAATTAAGCCCCATTCACTCGTATATGATCAGCAACCAAGCAGCACCGATAAGTATTCAATAACAATGAGAATAATAAAATTAAAGTTTGGTTTAAAAATGTCTACGTAATGTCTACGATCCAAGCCCCATTCACCATTTCCCATCACTAGATATTTCCATCATTCGAAAGTGGTAGTAGTAGTAGTAGCAGCATCGTAATATCGCGAATTGTTATCTCGATGCATACACTCGCAGCAGTAGTAGTACATACGCGACGAAGCTCGGTCTCATTCGACTCGTTCCGACTTCCACTTTCTCGTCTTCCCTCCTCTCTGACGTGTTACGCTTACCTAGCCGCACGACGCGACGTGCACGTGAACGTATCCGCGTTTTTACGTGCAGTCCTCCTCGCCAGTGCGCACGCGTACGTGTGTACGAGGCTTTAACCGTGGTTGCAACCGTAGTACGCGAACGGCTGAATGCACCTCGTAGTAGTAGTAGGCTGCGTGCGTCGGCCGCGTTATTTTTATGAATGACTTGCCGGCAACGTAATCCAACGTGCAACTACGACGACGTATTACGGGTTGCAGGGACGGATCTAGAGGAAATAGAAACTGGGCGTTATCGAAACAATCGTTCGAGTTTTTCTTTTGGTTTTTTTTTCTTTCTTGTTTTAATTTTATTTTAAGTAATGTTATTTTGAATAATAAGATTGGGTTATTCGTTATTTTGCTCGGTAGATAACTTTCTCTCTTTTTTTTTATATTTATTTTTATTTTAATTATTGCAAAATTAGATCTTTTGTAAATTAGATGGTTTTTTTGGTTCGAGTTTAGAAGAAAAGAATTTCTACTTCGTAAAATAAATTTTTATTCATTTTATTTTGCATTTATTGATTCATAAAATTCGTTTATTATTATTTGAATTTTATCAAGACTTTGATAAAAAATAGAATTAATTTTTTATTTGTATCTTCTATAATAAACACCATGTACATAAACCAAGAAAGAACATCAAAATCGAAAAAAATAATAATATAACAGAATAAAATATTCAATTCACATGTTTCCTCCTTGTCACATAATTCGAGTTAAAAATAAGAGGATAAGAAAAATGTAAGGAGAAATCTAACGTCTTCAAACGTCTTCAAATAAAAATATATATTTCGTAGAGTCTAGTTTTCATGTTACGACCTACACTCGTCCATTAGAAAATATTTATAGAATTGTATCTGATATTTAAGAAAGCAAAAATCTAAGATCTGAAATTTTTTTGTCTGATCGATTTTTCACCCGACGACGATTGATTCACGTTGTTATAGAGTATCTAGTACACTCGATTCTGAATGGTGATCGATTTTCCTGTATTATCAGGTTGCGTAGGTAATTTCCAACGTGCTTCGTGTTTGCTCGTACAGATTGCAATGAATCGCGATAGGAAGTGTTTACTTTGACAGTGAGTTATCGCCGTTTCACTTGTAAAATCGGAAATAAATCAGGAAAAAAAAAATATTCGATAATTCCGCCATTTCTTGAAATTTCGTTAGATTTGATTTATTTAATTTAATGTTTTTCAAATCAATTTGTTTATTTATTTATTCATCTTATTTGTAGTTTTGGGATAATTATTTCTTTCAAAATAAGATTTATTTATGATTTTATGAGATCTTTGTTTGAGAATTTATATCGAAAAGTTCGAAAAACAACAAATAAAATCGAAAGCGAAGATAAAAAAATTGATTTCTAACGATGAAGTTACAATAATTTTCAAGTCGATATCGATAGCACGTGTAATATTGCTGATTGATTATTATTTGTGTATTTAATGTTTGTTAAACGTGAATGTCTGTCTCAGTGTTTTTTAATAGATTAAAGTTGATGTTTAGATTTTTTTTTGTTAAAATATTATTATCATAAATATAAATTTTATGAAAATAACTTCCGCTTTGATATTTACACAGTAGCTTTGATATTATAATAGTAAACTAAATTTAAATAAATATCTAGTTTAAAGATATAATTAATAATTAATAATATAATTAATAATTAAAATAAAAAATAATAAGGATAAAAATTTGATAAATTAATATTTTTTTTATTTATAAAATAGTATTCAAAGTATCAAAGATTAATATACCGAAGATTAAAATAAACTAGACTAAATTATTCCGTACAAGCAATAATAATTTTCATAGTTATATAATACTCTATATTAATTAACTCGATTAAAATTTATGTGACAAAGGCTATTTAAAGTTATCTTTGTTGCGGACACATTGTGCTTAAGACTACAAGTTCATTCACAGTTTAAATTCCACGACAAAATTAATCTTTCTGTTTCCGTCTGATACTAATTAAAATGATACTTTTTCCTGCCCAATTAATAAAGACAAAGTTTGGTTGATTAAGCTATATTATTAAGCGTGTTCAGTAAAATTATAAAGAATATTTATTTTTTCACATTTCATTGAGAGAAAAATTATATTTCAAAATTTATTTTTAGATTAAGAAAAGTTAGATTAATAATATTTTTTTAAATTTATTTATTTATACTTTATAGATGGAAGAGAATTGTGACAATATGTATAATATTGTTTTGATAAAATAGTAAATATTATTTTTAATTTATATTAATCTTGGGAAACTTCATAATGGAATTTCTTTATCAAGTTTCTTGAAGTACTTTTTCCTTTTAGTATTACAACACGTTATCACTTATCACCTATATTATTCTTGTAATAGTTGTTTATTAATTGTGCTCGTTTCTTCAATATATATATATATATATATATTAACTTTATAATAACTTTTCAATTAATAATCCCAGGATAATAAATAATATATGAATGAAGTGCAAGTTCAAGTAATATAATTGAAGAAAAAAAAATTTTAATCTCTGAAATTAATCGAAAGATTTATCATCAATAATAAATCAATTGTATTTTTTTCTAGATATGAAATGATACGTAAGATCTGATTTTAATTACACAATCTCTTAAAATTTAAAATCTTTATTCTTTATGTTTGAAAGTATATTTTAAAATCATGTTTAATATCACTTATAATTTTTTTTATTCAAAAATAAATATTGTCCTACTTTTCCTCTAAAATTATTACATATGTTCAATTCGATTTTGTTAATTTTCACACAATCTAATTTTCATTCACTATTATTATATAACGATACGATAAATTGTTCATCATTGATAACATAATTAAATACATAAAATGAAATTCAACTCATCAAATAAAAAATATTCGTATCATATAATCTCCTCCAAAAAGTCTGCTCAACCTCCATCCCTCCAAACATTCAAAAACTTCAACTCATCGATATATATTATTTGCCATCTTTCGTTCAACCATTCCTCAAAAAAAAAAATTCCGCCAAAAGCGATCGACACAGTTTTGATATTCTCCGCTCGTGTTCAGGAAGAGGCGCGTTAAAAGTTATCACGAAGGCACTATCGCGAGAAGCCAGCCCAGCGAATCTTATTCCTCGAGGGAGGGAAGGGGGAGGGGAAAGCCACTTCCTGTTATCCGTTCCCCAGGACTCGAGCAATGGTTGGGAAAAGGGTCATCGGATGGCCCTGAGCTCGGGGTCACCCGTCTCGGAGGATGTCTGGGTGTTAATTAAAATGTGCCGCGCATCTGGCGATGCCACGCCGACTTCGACCACCACCCCTCCTCTCTTCTTTCTTCTCCTTCGCTCGCTCCTTCCCTCCGTCCACGGTTTCCTTTCGTTTCACGTTCCCGCCTTTTCTCTCCACTTCCCCTACCCTCCCCTTCCCTCCCAGACTCTCCACGCTTCTTCCATCCAACTTCTTTTCCACCCCTCTTGCTCTTGCTCTCTGCTTGCGTGCGATCGCACGCAAAGAGAATCGCAACATTGAAGTTGAACCGAGGGAATGCCACTTGGACGACAGCTGCCGTTTCGTGCACACGTATACGCTTTCTCTCTCTTTCTTTCTCTCTTTCTCTTTGTCTCTCCGTGAGGACACATGCCGAGGATGTGTCGTCACTTCCTGCGGATCCGGGGGGTTCGGTATTTTTGCCCGCGAACCCGTAGAATCTCGCTCATCCGTGGACCGTTAGGTTTGAGGATGTTTGAGGATGATGAAGTTCGGTCGTAGGTTGCTGGAGAGTGTTTGGAAATAGGGGAGGGTTGAGATTTTTTGTCGTCGATTGTGCAGGTTGTTGGAGATGTCTGGCTGGCGAACAGGTTGTTGAACGGTGTTTAAACACGCGTGGATGGATGCTATGAAGATTGGAGGGTTGATGGAGAAAGACACGGTTTTGGCTGTGGTTTCTTTTGTTTTTTGGATGATGAGAAGAATAATTTATTTCTATTTTGTAGATTATTTTGAGAAATATTCGGTATTGTTTCAATTAGTTCATGCTCTGATGTACATGGCTATGCTGTAGGTATTTAAAGATATATTAAGTTCTATGGGTTCTTTTAAATGAAGTTGGAGAGTCTTGTATGTCTTTTAAGAATCTAGATTCAATTTATTTTTCCTATTACGAAAAAATAATAATAAAAACTTCGCTTCTACTTACTTTCTGAATACTAGATAATATATTTTAGTTAATAAATAAAGAGAAAGAATAAGAGATCAATGCAATATTGGTGTTGTAAAATTAATATTTCATCACGCTATATTACACCAATTTCCATTATACAATCTCTTTTCAATAAAAACAGAAAAAAAAATAATATTCTTTCGTGACAATTCAAGCAATTATTTCGACCCGTACCAAACCAAGACAAACAAAATTGATTGACGCATAATGAGAAAAATAGGCTTCGAAATCTGTTTCGATCGACTGAAAATTAGAATTACACGTGGCCGATCGATTTCATTCAAATGTTCCACTCGTCGCAACAGCTTCGATTGTCCATGCAAAGAGAGTACTATATATCCGTGTAAAATAAAATCTCCGGTGACACTTCGTGAATACCACCTGTCGCTCGGTATACGCGGCTCGTATCTTGCTCCTGGTGATACGCAACGAGGATATGTTGTCACTTCCTGCCGGCGACGTCACGCCCTCGCAAACTACCGGTTTTATTTTAACGACACCGAGTATTTGTCATAGTAAGCTTGTACACGTGAGTACTCGACTCTGCAAAGTGGTCGCTAATATGGCTCGCTACGTGTTTGACGTGTCCATTCAGAAAAACCGAGGAAATGTATCGTTTAACAGGTTACCAATCGATATTGTGATTTGTATTTTAAATGGAGGTTTTTTTTTTCTTAATCTAAAGCTGAAAGAGTGGGGATTATAAAAGAAATTTTTATTCAAATAAAATTTTTGCCTTGTATTCGATGTGAGAGTAATAATAATGTATGCAAGAAATAAACGTTAATATTTGTATGTAGGTATTTGTCGTTTAATTTCACTATTAGCACAAGGATCCTTTTTTCCTTTGATTAAAAAATTTATAAAGAATTGCTTCGTTAGATTCGTGTACAGGAATGTAACTGTATCTCAGAATAATAATTTATTCATAGACATAATAAAATATATATATGTACAGAAAATAAGGAATAGGAAATTCAATATAAATGTTAATGATATAATAATGTAATACATCTGGTCAAATATTATTACAACTGTGAATGATATTTTGAATATCGTATTAATGATAAAATATATATCGTTGTTTTAAAATCAGAGATATTTAAAACAAACCCAAAGAACAATATAATACTACATTTGGCTCTGGAATTATTGTTTAAAATACTCGTATGACAATCTCTATTATTTAACTTGTACTCAGTGCTATCAACGAAAACTAATACTCATAATGTAATCTCATTGAAATTATCTTACTTTTTTTTTTCTATTTTTAATGATTTATGCTTTAATACTAATCAAATAACGATAAAATTTACAATTTTAATTTTCAAAAACTGAACACGATTTATCTTGATGAAGTTGATATTCAATTTATCTACATGACTAATATATTTATTATAGAATTAGAAATTAATGTTAATATATATTTTCATTTTTACAATTCATGATTGTCTTGTTCTGAAACGTTCTACACGCATATTAAACTTACATCATTTTCTTAACCTCCTCGATGCTATTTGTTTTATTTGTCATTGTTAGTACAAAGTGAGCAATATTACATATTTTTGCAATTAGCACGTAATTGTAATTACGATGACTAAGAACATGAGAGCGATATTTAAAATATTGCTATTTCACGATACCAAGAATGTATCTTCTCATTTCGTAAGCATTGACGACTTCAACAATTTTTAAAATTAATATTTCGTTCATGACATTATTTATTAAAAAGAAATTAAATTAAATTGTATTCCATGCGAGGAAAATTGTAGTACGCGTCTGATGCGTAATTTCAGGGGCAGGTGTTTTCGGTAGATCTTTGAAGATCATGATTTGCAACAATGTTTTTTTAATGAAGAATGCAATTCTCGGAAATTTTCTTAAACTATAATTTACAATAAAATCACCTGCTCGTTTCATAAATTTTCTCAAATAAGAAACTTAATAAAAATCTTTTCTTTTTATAGAACCGTTTTTTTTATAACGAGTTGTTAATAAAAGTTAGTAAATTATTCTCCATTTTTAATAATTTTTAAAAACAAAGATTTAATCGAATTGGATTAAATCCGTTGTAAATTTTCTTTGAAACTCGAGACTCCATCTTTCGATCAACGTATCCGAACCAGGAAACCTCGTCGCAATAAAAGTATATCAATCACGAGCATTTCAAGATCCATCAAAACTCTCGTCGAAAATATAATACCGCGCATAAAAGTACGTATGTATATCGTTTCAATCTGTTCTTCCGCATCGATCCCGTTCAATCCTCGAACTGTGAGTCGTTCGCGCCGTTTTTATCGCGGTTTCTTGGAAAATCATCCCGGAAATGGTGATCTCGACAAGCATACCTCAAGATCCGGGAAGCGGGCGATAGGGAAAGCCACGTGTAACGAGAGGAGGGAGGATGTTTCGCTCGTTTCCGTGGGATCCGTTTTCGAGAATTCGGAGCCGGTTCTTAAAATTAGACCACACCTCCCCCACGAGGGGACGAATATGCGGCGACGAGGCTCTTAACTCGGGCCATGTTACTATTAATAAATCAATTACAAGGGCTACGACCGGCGTCGTTTTCTTGGACGCTCATGAACCTGTTACTTTCCGATCTGACGTCTCCATTAGAGCTTTTAGCCCTGTTAATGGGGATAGCTGGTTTAGCGGTTCTATTTTATCGGCGGAGCTTTACGATCGGGGATATATACGGTTCTGATTATGGTGAGAGAGGATAGTTTACGGTTTTGGATGAGCGGTGATGAGAGAATTAATCAATTCTGGAGCAATTGATACGAGGGATGTAGAGGGTAGATTAATTGAATTTTTAAATGGATAAATAGAAGTGAATATTTTTGCTTCGACATTTTAATAAATATTATTTTTGTACAACTTTTTGAATATTTATTTTAAAATAGCTAGTTTGTTGAAATATAAGAAAACATTTCAAGTTTAATAATATTTTATGTGATGTAATGTATTGCACATTGTTTCTGATATGTTAATGATGTGTATATATTCATATAAATAAGTAAAAAAATTGCATATGGAAATATTGGAACTTTTTATTTGCTGTGTATTTGAATTTGTTATTATCTCTTTAGAACTAATTTTCTTATATCTAAATTTAAATATATTTCTTCTTTGAGTTATTTTTACAGATCATAAATCTACAAAAAATTATAAGAAGTATTGTAACTAATGACTATGATATTCAGTATACTTGAAATATTCAAGAGAGTGCACAAATAGAATTTCAATGGATAGAATTTCCAAATCAAAATATAATCTTGATGGCATAGAACTGATTTACATTAAATTTGAATTTAATTCTTAGAAGAAAATTTGTAGAGTTAAAATTTAATGATCTTTAATTGGTTAATAAAGAAAGATATTCAGAAATTGACATTAACATTTATAGAGAGGTTACTGAGAATGTAGGGCAAGGGAGATAATATTTCAAATGAAACTAAGCCATTCTATGATTATTCTTGGCACAAATAGAAAGGCAATGAAAATGGACGAATAGGTTGAGCGACACTCCGAAGCCAAGATAAATGCACATAGATACTTACAATTGTTACTCTAAAGTGAAATTTAAACTACAAGAGATAAATGTTCCGAAAATTGAAACTTGACAACGAATGAGGAGAAAATTGATATTCTCTAGAGAGATGAATAATACGAAAATTGAAATTTGAAAGATGAATAATTTTAGAATTGAAAATTTCGGAATGAAAATAGTATTAAATTTCAAAGATAAATATTTATGAAATTAAAATCTTAAAGGCGAATAAAAATTTGAAAATTATTTGGATATAATTTGAAAGATAAACTATTCGTATAAAATAATTTTATATTCTCTTATAAGTTTTGGTGCAAAAATCTACGAGTAGATATCTAATAACTATTATATTATTTATTCTCGACTTATAGGTTACGTAATTTTGTGGCTACTTTCTCTAAGTTACAATGTGTAATTGAGCGGCAATTATTTACAATTGGAAAGTTAAGTGTAGTAAAAGAAGTAACAAAAGAAATGTTATATTTATGTAAGTAAGTAAAAAAAGAGAAATATTAAAAATAAATAATATTCTAACAACAATTTAAAATATTAGCAACATTTTCGATGCAATTTTTAAATAATTGAAATATTTATTATTATTAACTTTTTCAAACGAAAATATCTTCAATCTTTTCCTTATAAAACATAAAAAAAAAAATTTTGCAACGATAAAATAACACAGTTGTATTGAGAAAAATTTTCAATAGTCGATTTTACGTATTTTTACGACTTTCTCCCACATTCCATTCCGTCTCACGATTTTTCTCCAACATACCGACTCAATCTCAGTACCAATATCGATTACATCGATCATCCGGCCAATCCCAGCAATGCTCCGCCATCGAAACGCATCCATATTACCTCGATATAACAAAACTGTCAAATGTACACAATCATCGATTCTTCATCCATCCTCGAAATAGGAAGAAAAAGAAGAAAAAAAAAAGAAAAAAGGAAGAGAAGAAAGGCATCGATGAAATTCTCATTTGTTCCCATGGCGAGATCCTGCTTTCACTTTCATGAATTCTCGCGACGCGAATTTGACTGTTGAATAAAAAGCTCCTCGCTTCGAGCCTCTCCCTTCTTTCATTCGTTTCCCTTCGACTAGTCGGAAATGCCATGCATGCCACCGTGTTTAAAACCACGGTCGTTAGATACACGAGCAATAAAATATAGAGGAACAGGGAGAAGCCTGTTACGAGTGTGGAAAAGAAATTGTTGAAGAAATTGTTCGGTTTTGGTCGTGACGTGGCTCCTGCTACCAGATTGAATTTCGATTTTCATCTAGTTTTACGGGGTTTTGGGTCGCTTACTTGTGCTCCTGTTTCTTACTTGGCAAGATGTGGGGAGTGGTTCGTATTTTCTCGAGGAAATTGCGCGAGTGTAATCCATTAGTGACGATAAGAAAGGAAATTGTAAAGTTATAGATATCTATCTGTATGATATAACGTTATTGCATTAATAAATTCTATATTATGAGGTTATGAAAATTTCATTTTGAAATAAAGATTTAACAATTTTTAATAATTTGTAAATTGAAAAAATATATAAGTAGAAAAAGAATATTTTTTTCTACTAACAAAAAATAAGTAAAATTAGATGAATTATTAAAAAATGAGATTTTTTTTGTTCAAAAATGTTCTATTTCTTTCGTATGTAGGATAAAACTGGGTTTTTTTAATTTTCTTTTATCAAAATATCGATTAATATTAATAGTAACTTATTTTAAGAACAAAAATCACGGCTTTCAGATGTGTAATTAATATCGACAACGAGGATAGAATATATTTGGAATGGTTTCTGGATTTGATACGTGACAAATATGTCGAGATTGATGGTTATGTGGATTGCTGGCTTTTATGGAAGAAGTTTATTTTGGGTTGGATAAATAAAAATGATCGTTAGAGTTCTATTTTTCCTATAAAAATTATCTTATTAATTTCGTTCTTAAAATTCAAGATCCCTAATAAAATTGATCAATGTAATGTTAGTACATTTAATAAGAAGTTGTGCATTAATTACATGTAAGATAATTAAAAAAATGATAATAATAAAGAATGAAATAGAAAAGAATTTTCAGTTCCAAAATCTCTCGATTTTCTTCAAACGAAGTAAACGTAACTCACACGAAGAATATAATCTCGAATAAAACTTAAACCTGGAACGATCTCATAAATTCGTGCCGCATCGCAGAAAGAAATTAATTTTCCACACGGTCGTGGTAACTTTCACTTTTACAATACAAGGCAGAAGTTCACGAATTCCATCTTGCTGGATAAAATTTCCGCAAAAAGCGAATACCCATCGCTCATTCCCTTTTACAAAGTCGGCTCGTTAAATTCCCCTCCCCTCAAGAGAAACGTTTAATTCTGATCCACGATGCAATGATAATTCATCACGTCGTAACATAAACGGCCAGTTTAATTCACGTTGCGATTATCATATCGGTGAGGTGGAGGATTACGCGTGACAGCAAAACGTCTTTCTCGTCGGATCGAACCATCACGGAAACGCTGACGTTATTTAGAATCGGATTTCGAGACGTCTAACTGCTGCTTTTCGACATGAAATGTGGGAGATGGGTCGATAATTGCTGGAGAATCGATAAATCATTTTTATATTTCTATGCTCAAAATTGAACATTTTTATGATTATTTAAAACGAAGATCATTTGTGATGGATGACGTTAAAAGTATTTTTAAAATATGGTTATATTCAAGATTTAAAAAATATCAAATAAAATAATTAATTTTGTCCAATGAAATCATTCCATGTATCTTCTATTTCTCTTTTTGTTCATTAATTTTTGTCTTATACTTTCTTGATCAAGAAATAAAATAATTAATATCCATATTTCAATAATATTTATTTAAAATTTATCTACAATAATAAATTAATTAGAGTTAAATTATTATATATTACCCCATAATGTTTATTTAATATATACTCACAAACGAATCATTCATTTTTTAAAAATTATATTTTAATTAAAGAAAGTCAGAACAGATAGAATATTGTGGGGATTAAATTTAATATCGTCTGAGGAAAAGGTCAAATCGTACATAGTTTCGACTATATCCCTTCCATAATTTGCTCGTGAAGGAGACTGTTACAGAGTAGCTCCACTTTGTTTCAAGCGAGTGTGTTAGATCGCTGTGAAATCTATTTTATTGCCTGGGTTCTCGTTGAATCCGAATTGTCGATGATCGTTGTGTGCAAACGGAATTTCTAATAGTAGATAGAAACGTGATTCTCTCGCGAATGAAGGAGCGAAGTATAATTCGGTCGAGAATTATTGTAGATACCTATCGTGTTTCACTCTTTTGCTTTGATACGTTACGTTTATATTGAACAAAGCTAATTTTGTAATTTTTAAATAATAAATTCGAAACAATAAACATAAATTTAATTGAAAAATATTCGAAAATACGTTTAAACAATCTTTTAATCGGAAAACAATAGATAATTGCGAAAGCTGTCTCTGTTGAGTTATTTTTAAATTATTAATAGCAGTATTAATTTTTCTAGCAGCATTTTATTTTATTATTTTAATTTACGTATTTTAACGGATGATTAGTATCGATTTTACCGATGATTTATAAAAATTTCAGAATGAAATAAAATAGTTATTAAAGTAAAGATATTAGTTACGTCTCTTTTTTTTTTTACAATCCAGGGTTCGAAGGGTTTGATGGGAAGCCTAAGAAATTCTCCGCGACACTAACGCTTCATTTCACAGATCCTTTACAGTTAATTTGAAGAAACCTTGGTGCGGCTTCCTTCTTAACCCTTTCTGGTTGCAAAGTGTTTAAAAAAAAGCACCAGTCAATAATCTTTCAGTTTTTTTTTTCTTTTATGTTTTCTGTTCATTTTCTAATGATAAAACGTTTGATTATTGTCTATCATAAATAATTATTTAACGAAAAGAATAAAATAGAAAAGAAATAAGAAATAATTTATGAAGTTCTACCAATGAAATTAATAATGAATTATTCTCTTTTGAATATTTGGACAGTTAATATTATACAGCTTAAATGTTAACTGACACTAATGAAACCTAAGAGAAGTGGTTCTTCTCCCTGGTAACGTAAGAAACACGTGTGGCAATATTTTTGGACTTCTAAAAAAAAAAAAAAAATCGCAACAAGTGGGCTACGAAGTTCTTCCTCCTCCTCCTCTTTCACTCACAAGACTTTCGTCCGACAAATTACCATACACATATTTAGAAATCTTTCCAAGAAAGCGTAGGAAATGTAAGAATATTGAAATAGAAGTGTGAAACATGATCTTTTGAATCTTAAAATCAATCTTGGTAAAAAATCAATCTTTCTTCTAATTAAATTTGTTTTATCCCTTTGTAATATTTCGTGATCGACTTTTTCTTGTAAAAATAAATTGTAAAAAATAAAAGATTGATTTTAACTCGTGTTCATATATGTGTATATTAATGAAGAAATATAAGGATAGATTATA
This sequence comes from Apis cerana, assembly GCF_029169275.1. NCBI lineage: Eukaryota > Metazoa > Arthropoda > Insecta > Hymenoptera > Apidae > Apis > Apis cerana. The sequence goes on along the minus strand of NC_083862.1, from coordinate 8,456,508 downwards.
TGTTGATATATAATTTAATATCATTAATTTTTTTGTATTTTGCATAATGATGTAGTGAAGGTATCATCATATTGGACAACAGAACATAAAGATTGGAGTTAATTTAATTAAGATTTTTTTTTTTAAAGATATTTTGATAAGTAATGAAATTGGCTTCAACTTTTTGGGACACCCTTTATATTAATTCATTAATTACTGGCTAGAGTTCATATTCCTCAGTAATGTTCATAATATACTTCATTTATCTTAACGATATTTTTTTTAGTTCTGTAATTCTATCCTATAATACCTCGATACAAAAATATTTATCCCTTTCAATGGTGTATTATCGTTCACGAATATTATCGTTTCGGAATTCGAGGTAGCCTAATCACGTTTAGTAACGCTGACGACCCCTATGGTATTCAGCATGCTTACGCAGTGGTTCTCAATTCCCCTTAAATCTCTTAATTTTTTCACATATTATCAAAATTTTCTTCCTTTAATCATTTATCGTGATTCTGTATCATTATAGAATAATTAATTATTTTCTTGAATATGAGAAAAATTAATTATTTTTTATTTTTTTTCAACTCATTTTTTGTTAACATAAAATTTTAATAGAGAAACTATTTCTGAGATAATCATAATCATAAATAATCCAAGATTGGCTGTTCCAGAACTAAGTCTTCCAGTGTTAAATAATTTTAAGAGATCTCAAAATATTTTCGTATATTATATATCATTTATTATCAGTGGTATCGATTCTTTATTATTCCAATAACTTTTTTTTACTTATTCATTTATATAAATTATTTATTTAGTTAAAAAAATTCAAATTTGTAAAACAGACATTTGAAAAATTTGACGTTTATTTATATGTAGCTCCAAAAATTCCTACAAATTTATTAAGTATCTACATTCTATATTTTCGTCATACGTATAATTTCAAATAGCTAATTTCTTGAAAAAGAAAAGAGAAGAAGAAAAAAAAGAATTCAAATAGAAATTGCATTCAGAGTAATGTATCTTCAAATAGAAGAATTCAGAGCAATATCTGAGAGTTTCCATGTCTATGCGGACGGTTTTAAAACAAAATCGAGCTCGAGAGAAGAAGCATAATGCCAAGGCTGGTTCCGAGGTGAGTTCTGCCACGAATACACGCGCACGAATTCATACCCTGGCTAGTGATGGGATCAAGTTCAATATGTACTCACAAATCCAAATCAAGTGAAATGTTATTAAAAATTTATATATTTTCGATTAACGTGGCAATATATTTATTTTGCTCTTACATAGCTAGAAAAATAAAATAAATTTCAACAATATTGTGAAGGAAACTATCATAAGTATATTCCAAATAAAAATTTTATTAATTACATTAAAATCTACTTTTCAATAGACAAAGAGCCAATATATTCATCCTTCATAATATTAATTCAATTCCAAACAAACATAAAAATTGGTATATAAAAAAGATAATTATTTATTAAGGCTTATTCATTTACAAGCAATAAAACAGTATTTCATTCTATCTTCATCTTATTTCATCTATCTCAAATATCATTTAATTACATCAAATGATTTAATAACATCTTTTAGAATCATCCTCCAATCTTTAAAGGATTCATGAATATATTAACATTCTGTACAATATGCTCACTTTAACAATCTAAATTTTTACCACTTTTTATCACTTGTTTCAGCCTCGCTAATTCTTAAAGATCTTTCTGAATTTTGACTCTCAGTTCTTTATCGAGTCATACTCCTCTCTTTCGCTCCCAATTCGAATTCGCAGAAGTCACTTGTCCAGTTAAGCTCGTTCGAATTCGATCCGGGTTAACGCTAAAGCGGACGCTAGCGTGCTTGATCCCATCGCTAATGCTGGCCTTTCTGCAACGCCCCCTTGATCGAGGAATCGCTAGCAGCGAGCTGCCGTCGAAAATAGAGAACCTAGCCAACGTGAACCGCCGGGAACGCGGCCAGGCATTCCCATGGTAGGTCCCCCAAGTGCGTGCCTCTCATTCTGTCTCGCCTGGACGCCATTAGGATCGTCCATCTCCTCCTCCTCCTCCTCCTCCTCCCCAATTCCTCTTTGTTCCTATCGATCGGTACAGAAAACCACCTGTTTTCGTCGCTAGTAGCCTTCTCGTTTTACAAACGACGATTCGCTTTCAGTCATTCGATTGTGAATTCGCAATCTTGTTTCACGCGGAATTCTGTGAATTCTGATCTCAGATTTCATGGACGATAATTGGCCGGATTTTGCGACACCACTCTGATCCGTCATGCGATAAATCACTCGAGAGATGATTGCTACTCGCCAATAATTGGTTTTGTACAGGTATTCGAATGAAGATTCGAGGGAAAAATTTATGAGTATTTAAGATGTATCTTTTTTAATATTTGAGATAGTGATTCTCAAACTGTTCTAAACTGTTCTAGCAAGCAGTCCTGAAGTTTTAAGATTATTATTGTTGTCTTTAGCTGATTAGATAATACAATTGCATTGTTTTATTGTTTTATTTGTACAATTTTTTTTTAATTTTTTAATTTATATGGAAAAAGAGGATCGATTACAAGTTATTTATATATATTTTTTATTTAAAGAGGATCATTAGAATTTATTTATAGTCTTAAATAATTGTAAGTCTTTATAAATCTTTATATTTTTTTGTAAAATTTCAACACTTGTCTCATCTTTATAGAAAAATTTTATATCAAGATTTTAACGAAATTTTAATATATTTAATACGTAACATATTTATTTCTATATCAATTTTTATCGAAAACTTCGATAAAGTCTCTGCTTACAAATGCAATAATTATTCGCTATTATTTAGTTTGCCTTTTCATAAACGTTTCTCCATCTTGTTGATCTTTGATCCTCATAATCCTATTATTTTCTTTTCATCCGGTCAATTTAGCGGTGGGCGATGACGTTAATTAGATAACAAAAATTAGAAGAAAAGTCCGGGTGTCGAATAACTGTGGGTGTCACTTTTGATCCAACCACATTGAAGATTAAATTGATTTAACAGGGAGAGAAAAGGGGATTGAGGTAAATGTAGTTTTTACTCTCTTTGCCTAAAGCGTCTCGTTGATTGGATCGGGATCACTGTGCCGGGAAAAAGCGTGCAAGCTATTTAATCTTGGGGTAATCGCGCGGGTCTCGGTCAGGCCACGAGTGTTTGCGTGCGAAGGGTGAGAAATTCAGGGTGACGTAATGGAATTAAAGTCTTGATTGGAGAGGTGTTTTTTCTGTTGGAATCACTTTCGTACAACTTTATATTCACTATTTTTAAGTCGATTTTTACATATCAAAACAATTTATACCACTTTTCAATCTTCTAATCTCGTAGAATATATTTTTTATTTATTAAAAATATATCTTTTTTTTAAAATATCTTTGTTTCGTACTATTTTCTTCGTTGAAATACCTCTTATAACTATTTCAATATAAATTGAAATATAATCACAAATATGATACATGTCTATAAAAATTTTAATTTATTAGCTCCTAATTTTTTTCTCTACAATATCTTAATTATTAAAAACTTAAATCACGATACATTATCCAAGTTATTGAATTCAAGTATCGACTCGTGAACAGAAAAATCTCTGAAAGCCCCATTATTTTACAAATCGTTTTTCGATGATCCAATCGAGGAAAAAGGTACAAAAATAAATATTGTACAGACATATAGTAATATTTTTACATAACAATTTATATTCTATACCGATTCTCCAATCTCATACGATATCCGGCTGTTTGAAAATACGTCAGCCGATTTGTCGAGTATTATTGGGATTATCGACAGGGATATTTTGATAATAAGCGGAGACGATCGAATTTGCTGCACGAAACACGGGTCGAAAGCGTGTCATTAGCGGACAAATTTAGTCGGTGCTCGTCCTCATACACGAGTGTTTAGGCGCCGGAGGCCCGCCAATTTTTCTGAACACATTTGTATCTCTTTTATTCGACCACCCTTTTTCAGCGGTGCCATACTCTCACGAAAGCGTACGTCGACGCCTTGGGCATACTCTGATTTTTCCACGAAAAAATTCATTTCTGTAAATTATATACAATACACGTATCTCCTTGGAAAAATTCGAATGATATATTTGCTCTGGTAAAACGTTAGTTTTTATTGAATTCCTTTTTGTGTAAGGAACACATATTGGTCTCTTTGGTTATTTTTGTTTAATATATTTTTTTATTTTTTTAAAAAATTATTTCAATGCAAGTTTTTTTAATTTTTTAAAAAATTCTGAAAGCCCTGTATACTTTTGTTGCAGGAAATTTGAAGGAAAGTTTTTAATTTTTAAGAATCTCAAATATATTGAAATATAAAATTAATTTCAACAATTTACGATATTACAATTCATTTCGATATTCATTACGATATACAATCCGTCTGTTCATTTTATTTTTTCAACCGATTTTTTGCCTCTTCTCAGCTGTTCCTTCAATTAAATATGCAAAAATTCTAATGTCAAGGTCGAGCCACTATCAGAGCGCGTGATTTCTTCGAAACGTGAACCCGTCTCTCGCTGTCGAAAGACGAATCGACACCCACGCATGCACGTGCATATTTACCAAATCGGTCCTGTATCGAATCATTGACTTTTTCACCTTCAGACGAAAAGGTCGATGACAGAAGAACAACGTCTTCTTTTTATCTGGAATCTGCATCTGTGTGACGTAAACTGGTGAAAAAAAATGACCGTGATAAATGATTTGAATTTTCGTGGAGAGAATGGAAATGTTAATTGGATAATGCGATGGTGGAGTGTAAGATGATTTATCAATTGTAATTTAATTTGTATGATAATCGTTTTGATTTCGAAATGCATTTACATAGATATGTACATATATATTTTTATGAATATTCTTTTTCTGAAAGTGATTTGAGAAAAATTATACATTTATTGTGGAAGAGATAATAATTTTCAAAATCATTTTGTCAAAATAGATATGTTTGTTGACGTTTCACAATAATAAATTCTGATTTCTTCTTGTTCTTTTTGGACGCAAGGTATTATTAAAAAAAAAGTGCAATATATTGTTTTTAGAAAATGTAACTTTATATTTTTGTCTTATATTTATAATTTCGATTCGCTATTCTGATTGATATTCATAGTGGATATTATTAGCATTTTATTTTGAATTATTTAAAAAAATGATATGTTTTGCAATTTTTTTTTATAATTTTCTCGTATCATCGAGCGACTAGAATTTTTTATATAATAATTACTGATAAAATATCCACGATAATAATTCTTCCGAGAACTACATCATCGTACATTATAAAAACAAGAAATATAAGTTTTATGCAACCTGTATTCTAACAATACGATCATTTCTATTTGATTGACAGTCTTCTTCATCTTTCGAACGATACCTACTCTTCTTCTCCAATATTTTCTTAATAATCATGATTTTTCTTTACGAAAGAAAAAATGAGTTTGAATAATAGACCACATTATCACATTCTCCTTAAAACCCAACTTTATTTAACCACCTGTTCCACCTCCTAATCCACCGATCCAATATTGGAACTGAAACGAATCGGGGAACAGGGCCGCGAAAATTCGCACGCGCTCACATTCCACCTCGTCTTCCACTTCTGTTTCTTCTGGAAGGACCTTGGCCCGATTTGGCCACGAGTCGAGCACACACAGCCGGTCCTTTCTAGTTTCAGCGCCACGGTTCCTTCGCTTTCAGCCATATACGGGTGAAACCCGAGGAATATCATCGCCTCTTTTGCCGTTACGTAAACGTTCCCCAACGTTCCGTCGCTTGGCTTCGAACCACCGAGAATTAGACGTCTTTACGAGAGTATTAACTCGTCGTCGCTGTCATCGCAACCCTTAGAATCCAACGATTCCTCCTTCATTTATCACGAGCTAGTTTACGCCGTTTCCCCAATCGGGGCTGTTCTCGAGGCCTATTCCTGGACGATCGACTTGCGCGCGGAAGCTATAATTGACTAGCGAGCAACGTGCCACGTTCCCGGCTTTTATTCGAAACGTTTAGCGCCTGTAAAACGTTGTTCCCGAGAGGGTTCTTCCTTTTTTTTTCCCCCCTTCGATTTTTCGGTTTATTTTTAAGGGTGGCATGAATCGGGTTACAGGGTCACCGTGCGGTACCGACATGTGGGATGGTCTGTGGCTTCGTTTCCTTGGTTGCGGTATCGAAAGTGTGGAAAGAATGGAGGAGATTTTTTTTTTTTTGAGATTTTATCTTTTGACAGATCGTTTGAATCTTTATGATTGTTTTAATGTTATAATGTGGTCGATAATGTGATCGTAAGGTGAAGTAATTGCAGGGGAAATATGGTTTCACGAAAGATGTTTCAAAAATTTTTAGAATTTTATTGTAAATGTAGAATTGTATTCTATAACATGTTATTTTTTCTTTTTTTTTTTTAAATTAGAAGAGATTCCATTACTTCATTTAATAACTTCGGACAATATTGCAAGGTCTCAGAAACAGCTTTCACTTCTCGGGATAAACCAGGATTAAGTCATCGGCCACTAAGAGGCAATTTACCAATCCCTGAAGGGTTTAATCGGAAGCGGGATCAAATCCATCAAGCTGGCCATTATTAACTCGCATCAATGTCAAATTTCTCGGGCAGCTACAAATTTTCATGAAAGCGTATCCTCTGACCAATAATTCTTTTTATTCTTTACGCTTTCTTTTTTCTTAAGCCCGCAAATTACATCATGTACATACGTAGTTTTCAATTCTTACATTATCTTGTTATTCTTTCTTTCTTATCCCATACTTTCAACCATGCTCATTATTATTATTGAAATTTCGATTTTGAAATTGACCGAATCCCTAAAAATATTCCCAATTCTTCAAAATTCCCCGATACGAAATTAATTTTACACCTGTCCACCACCTGCTGTCACTCGACAGCACATTCTCAACAAGCGCCATCTACTTCCGAATCGTCATGTACGGTTCGACGTTTCAAATATCATAAACAAAACCCTTTTCTCTCTGCCGAGCAATATCTTATCTTCTTTTCCTTATACCTCCTTCTTCCACCTCCTCCTCCTCCTCTTCCCTCTGTCCCCTTCGCCCTTTCTTTTTTCCCCCCTTTCTCATCTTTCTCGTTCGAGAGCGCGGTGTCACGGGAGAAACGAGCTGGTTCGGTTCCACGCGATAAGCGAAACGTGGCCGAACGAGGCATCACGTCTGCCCTCGTCTGTCGTGTGCGTGTCCGTGTGTATACCCTGTGCCCGTCAAATAGCGATTCGAGCCGGGCGAGAATCTTGCGTCATTGACGCGCTTGCCGCCCATGAATGAAACCGTGGAGGCGCACGTGCAGCTCGCGAGGCTCACTCGGCATTTAAATACGATTTAAACCGAACGCGGACCGAAACGGGTTGCGGAGGTCGCGTTTTAACCGTGAACGAGCGTGAGAACGATCCGCCGCTGTCCAAGGAGCTGAGCACGCCTGGTCGCGTCCCGCCATTTTACAAGGACAGGAATCCGTTGCTTTTTTTATCTCTCTTCGTGTATATCTTCTCTTTCTCTCGCTCTCTTTCTCCGTTACTCTGTCTCTCTTTCTCACTTACTTGGAATCTTGGTTCGATTAGGTTGGTTCTTGTGAGGAAAGGATTTTTCAAATTTTTCTCCTTTTTCTCTCCTCCTTTGGAGTTTTACTTTGAAATCTTTGGTTTGGAGACTTGATTAGGGAGATCCTGTAACGGGTTTCTATCCTAACACTGAAAAGTTTCCAAATTTTTATCTCTTTCTTTCTTTCTTTCTTCCGAGTTCATTCTTGGAATCTCAGTTCAAGATTTGATTATGTTTTCTTTTTGAAAGTTGTTCCATTTATCGAAAAGAAAAGAAATTCATCAATTTTGATAAAATCGTTTGTAAAATTTAAAACTTTTAATTTTATTTACCATTTATTTTCTTACTGTACGTTCAAATTGTCCTGATTTTTAATGCCATCGATATATCAAATCGAAAGAGTAATTTATTCAGCTAATTAAATAAAGTATATTAATCGTTTTGAATTGCAAATTAATACGCAATTTTTAAATTAACAGAATGTTAAATTATTTTAAATAAATATCCTTAAAGCGAGATTTGATGAGATAAAAGAATCTGAAAATAATTAACGTGATCACTTTATGTATTCTACTTTAATTTCACCAAAATCCCAAACACGAACAATAGTAATCTTAAAACCTAATCCTAAATATCATTTTTAAACATTCTTTTATTCACCACAGTTGGCAGAGAAAGAAAAAGAAAAAGAAATGATTTCCAAACTTCTTTGTTTGCCTTCGACACGGTCATGCTAACTTTTAGGCATACTCTTTTCACGACTTCACGTAACCATCTCGTGAAAACGTGTACCATCTCGTTGTTAAACCACCTAACGTTTGCACGAATTCCATTTGGTTGTATTATCGGAATTTCTAATCGATGCCCAACCTCCTTCCTTTCAAAAGTCTACATTTAGTAAAAGGAAATTCTTCGGTCGATTGATCAAATATTCGACGTGTTTTAAGGTGGAATAAGATAACGTCATAAAATTATTTATAACCCGCCTCGAGGATGATTCGTAATATCGATTTACGACTTGCAAATTCATTTCTTTTGTGGCTTCTTCTCTTTTTATTGCCTTTATCTTCGTACCGATAAAACATTTTTAATTGCCGCTCCGGAACATCTAGTGAAACATGGGGAGTGGCATTAAAAATATTAAAAGTTTGTGAAACTCGTCTTAATTAGCGGGATTTTTCGAGAGAAAGAGGGAGAGGGAGAAAGAGAGAGAGAGAGACGATGGTTACCAAAAGTGGAACTAAGCCATCGTTTATGGATTGCGAAAAGTCGGATCCTGTGTGATTCTTGACATCGTCAATTTCTAAACTACTAAATTTATTATATTGTATTTAATTAGTGGTAAAAATTGGAAGTTGAAGTGTAGATTTTTTGTCGGTTTCTTTTTTACCAGAATGCAATTAATATTTAATATGATAATGAACGAAGGATATAGAATTATAAATTTTTCATTATTTCATGATAAAAACTTCAAATTTCGAAATGTTATATAATTATTTGTGCAAAAAAAAATTTCACGTTTAATTTAACTAATTTTATGAATAATAATGAATATCATTTGCAAAATTATTGATTTATAATGTAGGATTTCTAGCAATTATTTTTATTAATTCTGAATATTTTCAATGTTCTTATATTTCATTCTACTTGTTCAGTTGTTTTTTTTCTGTTGTAAATTCTAATTTAATTATAGAATATTTAAATTTTCATTTAAATAAAAAAAAATAAGTTGTTTGAATTGAATAAGTAGTAAAAACCAATAATTGTTCTTACGTTATGATATATTTATGTATGAACCTATAATTCTAGATATAATTTATATTGAATATCTTTTCATCAATTATTTACTAAGATAATTTTACTATTAAAAAGTATGAAAGTTTCATTTTTAAATATTCATGAATATTAAAAACGAAATTTTTCAAAAAGATGGCGATCAAATTCTATCCAAAAATTAAAATTATGAAAAAAATGGTTGATCAACGATAAAAAAATCTGTTGGTGGTCCATCGTAAAATGATTGTCTAACTATTAATCTCATCTGTGTCTTTACAACCTGTAACGTTGTTTGACACCGATCTCCGTCAAATATCGATGAATGGCTTTGCTCTTTTCGTACATTTCTAATGCGTATACATCGAAAATCGAGTCACGTTGAAACGTACTATCGATATGCTATACAGTGAATCACAAAAATGTTTGGACACTAAATTTTATTTTCGACCTGATTCTATGTCCAGAATAAATCTATATAAAATATTTTATTACAGTATAAATCATTTGTTTAAACATTCATGTATATATCTATTTACAGAAATATTCAGACATTATTAAATTTAATATTTGGTTTAATATTTCTTTAATACATATATAAATGTATATACATATATTTCTTAAATAATAATTCGTGTTAATAATTTTTTTGTAAAATAAGTTTATCATTTTCTTTCAGTATTATTGTTTTTTTTTTACAAATTTTAGATCTAATTATATATATAATATATATAATTTTAGATCTCTTGAAAATTGTTATTTTATTTTAATAAATTAAATTTCTAATACATTAAATATACCATTATATTTTTGTGAATACCTAACTAGTTAATTATTTTATACACGATTTCGAGGACATGGAAGAACTCTTTTAACGCGTTTTACTTATTAGCAAGTACATATTAAATGAGAAGGAACGAGCAAAAGGTGCGAGAGAGAGACAAATTAATTTGAAAACCCGTTGAAGGCCACAATAGCGTTTTCTTCTTTTTTCTAATGGTACGTGTTAACCTTCGAGTTCGTGTCTAATTCATTGATATCGAAATATCGTGGATATGGATAATCGAATATGTACCCCTGTATATTTTATTTAATAATTTTTTTATATTGATCAAATATAATATATAAAATATAATTTTGAAGAATCAAATAACAGAGAGAAAGAATAAAATATAAATAATCCTTGATTATTTACATTGCAATTCAAGATATTCTTGAATTTATTTCACAGGCTGAATACAAGGTAAAATTTTAAATTAAATGTCTTGCAAAAATATTTTATTAAAGACTGCGAAACTAAACGGAAACAACTTTTCAAAGAGACTGAACACCTACTCCTTCTGACAAGTTCGATTGCTACCAATGTAATCGTGGGTGTGAAATGTGACATTTACACGAAAGCATTGATGTAATAAAATGTGATCGGACTTGCTTGTTAAATTGTCAATGTAAAAATAAAAAAGATATTTCATTTTTGCGAGATTCCAAGGTTTTTATTCTTTGCAAATAAAGAAGCACGTAATAGAATTTGCATTACAATTTTTACATAAAGATATTCTTGAAAATGTAAATTATACACATACTACATTATACGACAAGGCCTTGATTTCACGATATTTTCTCAATATCTGGCAAAAAGTATATTCAATTATCTTTTAAATAAAAATAACTTTTTAAAAATTGGATTAAACTTGAACTTTTTTGAAAAGTCAGAGAGATTACTTTTATACAGATAATGTATAAAAAAATGTTTGGAAAAAATATCTGTAATGATAAATTAAAGAATATATACTGAAAATTCCAACGAGATTGAAACAAGCCATCGAAAGATACAAAAGCTATAGAATTTCAAGGAATAACTAAAAATTATTTTCAAGTAAAAATTATCCGAATAAAAATTATCACGTTAATCAAATATAATTGGAAAGTGTCTGTTTCTCCATATAGATTATACTGTGTCGAATCGCGGCCAATTAATTCGAGGACCGTTTTCTCCGAAATTATTGCAGAAAGTCCTCGAGGATCGGTTGGAGAGAAGGGTCGACGACATGGTGGAGACCGGTCTGGTTCAGGAACTGCTTGACTTTCATCGGAGATACAACAAGCAACGGATTAAGTCCAACACGTAAGTGCACGAGTTATATCAGTAAGTGCTTTATATCACGCGAGTCTGGTCTACCGGTTCAAGGATTTATCCTTCGTTTTTCTCGTGTTTTCGTCGAGGTCCTCCGATCCATGCTCGCCAGACCGTTCGACGAATCGTTCGCTTGAAAATTTTCTCTTACTTCTCTTGGTCCGAGTAGATTGATTAAAAGTTCTTCGAATAATATGCTGTTCTTTCTTTTTTCTGTTGAAAAGTTTAGATTGGATAGAATCTGCAAATGAAGGCAGGTGAACTTTTGAAGTTTTAAATGAATAAAAATATGGCAGTTCTGTAACAATTCTTATAATAGATTCGTAGATTACCCTCGAGTAGATTGATTAAAAGTTTTACACGATTCTTCTTGTTTTTTTTTTTTTGGAAAAGTTTAGATAGAATTGTAGACAGAGAGTGAATTTGAAGTCGTAGGTTTTAAACGGATAAAGATAAAATTGCGTGATATATTTATTCTTTCCAAAATTATTATAAAATTTATGATATTTTTATTAAATAATAATATTTTAAAAGTAGAATCGAACTATAATGTTGGATGTCGTCAATTATTCGATATCTTGTTCAATCAAATTTTCATTAAATAACAAATCGAAAATCTTAATCGAAAATCTAAAATGTTATAATTATATCGTCTTTTTGTTATTATACAAAAACTATTTCAAAGCTAGATATATACAGTTTATTTATCTTCACAAGCTTATTATCGAAACATAGTAATATCAAAGATTAAAATTATTTAAATATATAGAATAGAAATATAATTAATTTACTGAAAGATAATTTTTCCATCGTGATACGAGTACGAAAAAGAAGAAGAAGAAAAAAAAAATCAGCTCTCCTTTCAAAAAAATTTCCAAGAACTTCATTTCCAAATCAATTTTAATATTCGCATATCCATATACTCATTGCATTATACTTCCCTGCATGTTTGAACAAAAAAAGAGCCGATCTCCCTATATCTATACACTCCTTAACAACTCATTACCCGACGTGCTCATCAATTACGCTTGGTGGAAGAAAAAGATCATGAAAAAAAAAAAAAAAAAACCACCTCTCGAGACCACCTCTCTTTTCTAACCGATTATTATCTTCAAACACTTCCACGTTACCTTTCATCTTTCCACCATGAAAGTTCCTTTCCCTCCCCTCCCCCCTCCTCCCCTTTTTTCTTTCGGTTAACCTCATCGTGGCGGAAAGAACAATACAACCGTGAATCGAGAACGCGAATATTTCACGGTGCTCGAAATTCACGAGTCACGACGTGTGTATAAGGTGGCACGTGATTCGTACGCGGCACGCCAGGCGTGCTTTATGAATGAAGGCTCGGCTCTCTCGCCTTACTCGCTTCCGGAAATCGCGGGCGCGTCGACCGGATGCCCGAGAGAAAATAAAGGAAGTAGCCAGCCGCGAGGGAAAAGTGGCGGGAGGGAAAGAAGTAAAGCACGAGAGAATGATAATCGCGATTATCTTTTGGCATCTAGGAAGCCGCTGCGATTCTAAAACGCTTCGCGGTTCGATGAGTACATTTTTCTGTGAGATCTTGAGGGAATTTAAATTGGGAGTGTTTTTCTTTTTTCGGATCGATAAGAAAGGGAGGGGGAGGAGGTTCTCTTTTGTTTGCGAATGAAAGTTGATGGAAAGTCGGATTAGAAGAATTGTAGCGCAGAGGATTCTTGTAATATTTAAAGGAAAGGGAAATTGTAACGAATGTATTGTAATGATATCGTGAATTGATATTTTATTTTACAGTGATTACTATTAAGTGATAAATAAATTTTTATGTAATTAATTTTAGAAATTTAGTTATTAACATTGTTGAAAAATTCATGATAATTGAAATTAAAAGTAAATTTTATGAATTTGAAACTTATGTTAATTTATGTTATTTACTCGATATAGTATTTAATGAAAGGTGAAGAAATACTATTTAACCGGCATTATGTGTCGAATAAACAATATAAATATGCATATTAATTGAAATTACGAGAATTGCATTCGGTTTAATTACTTTATAACTTTATGAGAATCAAATTAAATATTTAATTTGGACGTGATATTTCAAATATGTTTTCAATGTTTGATAAAATAATATTCTAAGCAAAATCTTGAGTTTAAATTTCTTCTTAAACGCATTAAAGGATCTTTATTCATTTATCGTTAATTTAACGTTTTCATTAGCGTATACTTCTTTTACACATTTCTCTTATTAAAATTAACATTGAATGACGTTAATTGGCATGTCAATTATTGAGAAATTTTTTTCGACGTTATTAAACACGAGTATATATTTTAAGATAATTTTAGAATCGTAACATTATAAAAGAAAATACAAACAAAGTTTAGCAATCTGTAAACGAAGAAACTTTCAGCGTTTTGTGTTCAACATGATGGAAATTTTTTAAACAATATACGTGTTAATTATTGAAATAATCAAACAATAAATAGTTAACCATAAATGCACAATATGTAATCTTCTTTAATTTTAGATGATATGCACATCCTAAATTGATATTTCGAAAATTCAATTCGAATCCAGAAATGATTAAAACTCGACAATACTTTTCTAAAAATTCATAATATTTCACAACATGTGATACATGTAAATTTGATAAAGAAATAAAAAATTTCTTTCAAACTAATATAATTAAAAACAAACCTTCGATGTAATATAAAAATAACAATATTCAATCACAATTTTCTTCTCAACAAATCCATCTACAATATTGTCCAATATTCAACAACTCTTACGATTCAAATGTCATACAAAAAAATATCACATTAGATGGAATAAAAACAATAAACCTCGTTTATCGCCAATGCACTTTTCCCCTATTGGGATACGAGTTTGTGCTGCCTGCATAATGCACTTGGGTTAAATCGAATCCGATACCTGGCCTTATCAGATACGCGTTTTCTCCGGCTAACGGTTCTTCGAAAGGGCACAAGGAGACTGGAAATACCTCGTGGCCGGTGTCCATGTCGTTTTTCCACCAGTTTCGTTACCCAAGTGAAATGAATTTCTCGTGTGCCAATCGATTGTGTTGCCGCAGATAAAGAACATTCCGCGCCGGGTTAGCCACGTAACAGGATCACCTTGAATCGCTTCTAAATTATGGGTCAGGCGAAAAAATTCACTTGTCGGAAAGGAAATGTGGGCTCTAGAGAGGAGAAATGATTTAATCTCTCGAGTTTTCAATTGTTGCGCCGTTATATCGTTGCGTTGTGATATTTTTAGAATTATCGAATGAATATAACAAACGTGTTTGATACAATAATAATAGATGAAATTTGTGATGATTTTAGAAGGAAGAAAATTGGTATCCAATTTTAGAAGATATAAGAAGATATTAGATTATGGTAGATTATGATAAAAGTTTAATAATTTGTAAGTTAATGAATCTCTATTAATAAAGAATGTAGACAATGATAATTCTAAATTTTGAATGATATCATTCATAGAATTAAAAATATGTCAGGAAAAATGATTGAAATATTATAATGATAAATTCTTTGGCAAATATTCTAATCTTGTTCTATATACGATTTAGTTTTCAAAAAAATATATATATAGGCAGCCGTAACAGAAATCCAATTCTATCGCATTTAAATCCGCAGAAAAAGTTCTTCAACGCCACATTTTTCTCTTATCTATTCCACTTTCGTCATCAATTTCTTTGCAAAAATCGCTGATCATTTTGGAATAGTAGATCATAATTTGGTTTATAACATTTAATAACATTTTAATACGTTTCGACTGAAAAACTTTTGCATATGCAAAATCGTTGATTGACACTGACACAGCGAATTCGATACACGAGGAATTCCATAAAATGTCACAAGGCATTTCGTATTCCTATCTCGAGCAAAAATAACGTTTCGTTTTTCCTCAACTATTTTAGTTACTTTGAATTAAAATGAGAATATATGTTTCATTGAATTAATTCATAATTCTGGAATAATAAAAAAATATAATTTCATTACAAAAAAGTTTTTCACAAGTTAATGTTTAGTTTCTTTGTTATATTTAAATTAGAAAAATATTAATATTAATATTGGTTTCAAATATTCTATGTACATTTTTGAAATAATAGAAAGAAAAATAATTGGTGGAACTAAGAATCATGTAAATTGTATATATAAATCATTATAAATTATTTTATGGAATTATATTTATGAATTGATATTAAAAAAAAATAGTTTTCTTTGTTTTTACGTTCTCTATTTTTGTCTCAAATTGTATCTAATATATCAACTTAAAATACCTTATTGATTCATTTTATAATTGTCAATACTCCAACTGTATTATATATTCACTCACAAAATGAATGAAAATATGATATATCTTCTTGAATATTTTCTTGTGAATTAAATAACTTTTTTTAAAAAACAATTTTCATTTTCCAGTTCTGTAACAATATTTTCTATCATTTGATTTTTTGCTGTCAGAAAAAATATATTAGATACTTGATTTTCTCCCACGTTTATTTAGTAGTTTCGTGTGCCAATCTAACGTAAGTGAAATAATTAATCCTGACAACGACTCCATTGGACCTTGAGCTTATGATACCGGTGATAAGCAAAGCGTTTCGCGTTTGCTACCTGATTCTCGTGGAATTTGATGATTCAAGTTGAGAATGTAAGGCGAGATTTTGATGAGACTATGTGTAATGATGAGACGTGTAACTATCGTTTACAAACAATGTGAAATTCCAATTTGTGAAATGAATTCAGTTTGAGAATAGTTGCAATGTGAAATGAGATGATCAATGAGAAGAATTATTTTATATTATATTCTCAGTGTTATGTTCAAAAATTTGACATCTCAGTGATCAATATTGTGATTGAAAAGGATTTTTCTTTACTCGTATTGAGGATAGAAAGAAATGAAAGAAAATATAGGAAATAATGTCGTAAATTTTAAAAAAAAGGAATTATAAGGAAAATCATTTCAAAAATACATAGAGATAAGAAAGATATCGTGTCTTCCATAAAATATTTTTAAATTAATATTTTGATAAAAATTTTTACAAAAATAATAAGAATACATCAGCTAATTGCTATTAATAAATTCTCTACTTTCTTCAAAGAATTAGCAATTCTTTTTCATTCTTATACATCCGCAACAATTCTCTTTTTTCCTTTATTTTCTTCTTCTCTTTTTCACATAAACACACAGGTACCCTCTTTTTACCTCTCTTTCTGCGACACATAAACACACCTTCTTTCTTTTCTATTCACCCTTTTCTCACCCTTTTGTTACCCTTTTTTTTTACACTTACTCTTTTCTTTCTCTTTCCACGTCCTCTTTATCACGTACACAATTTTTCTAGCCGACACTCATCTCCTTTCACATCTCCCCCATTCTTCGTCCATCTTTGTGTTACTGCTCAGTCAAATTAAAAAAAAAGAAAAATTTAATATCATTCCTGCATAATTTTTACATAATTTAAAAAAAAATTCTTGTTCCCGTTAATATTCCTTTGAAACAAAAAATTCGGCGTTCCACAAAGCAAAGGATGTCTTTCATTAAAAGAAATGCTCATCCAATAATTTAAACTTAAATTCAATATTATTTCCGAATAGTTTTGAAACAAATTGGCCAACGATCTAGCACATCGTAATAACAAGTAATAACATCGTAATAATTCCAATAAATTGCCAATAGAAGAAAAATTAATCATTTTCCACAAGCGCATCGACATTGAATTCTTCTCTCTTAATCACCTATAAATTTATCAATCATGAACTTTCGCGGTTTTATCGCGATTAATTCCTTTCAATGACAGTTATCGCTAATTATCGCCGACTACGTACATATACGTGCGTGTCGAGCCGAGCGGCTCATCGCGCCGCTGCACCAGCAGCTATGCAAATTACGCCGTCAGGCCAATTTGCAGTCGGCTTCGCTACGGCACGTGCAATGCGCGGTACGCAACATGGAGCAAGTCAAGGGGTTCCGACTGAATTACATCGACGTCTCGAAGGAGTTCATGGGAACTCTGGGGGCTGAGGCGTCTATGAAAAGTCTGCTACGCTCTTCACAAGAATTCGCTCGACGTGTAACGAAAGGGATAATTGTTTCTTTTTCGATTTTTCCTTCTTAAAAATGGCTTAAGATGAAATAAAAGTAGTTACAAATCTAGGTTTCTAATTATAATATAAAGCAGAAGTTGAATAATGGATTAATTAATACTGTTTGATTAATAGGAAATTTTGACAGAAAGTTTATCGCAGTTATCATGTATTTATTTTGAAAGGGGTGTATAATGTTTGGATGATAAAACAGCTTAATTAAGTAGTAGAATATTTAAGTAACATAACGTTTGGATAATGGAAAATTTTGATAACAGGACGTTTAAAATGTTTGGATAGGATATTTGAATATGGAATGTTTAAATAATAGTTTGAATATAAAGATAGATCTTGGTGCAAAAGAGTTTCCAATATATATTTAAATATTTGAGAATTTAAGCGACAAAAATTGAAAGAAACGAAGCATTAATGGTAATCGTGTAAAAGACACGTGCTATATAAATTTTTTTAACGCTCGCACGTTTGACAATAATTTTACACGTGTAACGAGAAACAAGTTCATCATATTTTACTCGTGTAACGAAGAAACAAGATCATGTCAAAATATTTTTTTTCAATGATCATGTCTCGTACAATTATCGACTCTTCTTTTTCTACACATCTTGTAACCTTTTCCATGGTATCGTTCCTTACGTAGCTCGCAACATTTCTGCAAGTAGCATGTCTCGTATTATGCAAATGCTCCTGTTCACAGCCACTGCCTGCTCGGCTTCTGCCGGATATGACGTCAGACCGTGGAACATCAAAGTTTCAGAAGGCAGGTGTGATTAATATATAGTGTACCAATACGAAAGCTACGAGACTGGTTAATTACAGGAAATTTTGTACAAAGTTGGATGAACAATAAATTAAATTCTTGATCATTATTCATTCAACATTGTTTTGTTTTTATTATATTTATTTTTTTTCTTTTCTTAATAATAGTAGATCTTATGTCGGTTTTTCTTTGCCTGTCTTCTTTCTGCATAAAACATGATGATGGTCAGTAGCTTTTTTTCTTAATTTTTTCTTTACGAATGTATTAATTATAACGTGTTTCTTTTTTTGTTCCGAAATGTATTAATCAATTTATTAACTAGTCAATATTTATAATTTATATATTTATAATTATTATTCTTATTAATTTAGTCATAAAAATATCCGCTTAATGATTCTTTCATACTGAATTTTTCCTAAATATTTTCATTCTACATTTTTCTTTATTTTCTTTATTTTAAATCAATTTCTATCACTGATTTCAATTTTAGTTAAATTTATGTTGAATACGTAATTTTCAATCACTATGGAATAAAGTAATAAATAATATCTGCCAGGAAAATTTTTTTACCTATATTTCATTTCTCGTGAAATTTACTTACATATATAAGATATTTTAAATAATAGTTACATAGTGCAAATAGAAATCTTTATACATTTTCAATGAATTTTCACTTCCTCGTAAAATATCTGTTTACGCAAGATGGATTTTCCCTGTCACACCCGTAAATTTCCATGAATAAAAGGAAGACATTAATTATAAATACCGATAGGTTTACTGCGAAATCGATCGTTTGGTTATTCCTCGATGCAACTTGTATGCAAATTAAATGCCTTTCGCTCATTATGGATAGGCTCGTTAATTATGATACTCTTGCTAATCGGGAATAAGATACTGATAACGTTTGACACGTGGATACGAAGCTATTTTGCTCGGAATTTTGATGATCGATCTTTTTTAAATTCTGGATCGTAAATCGAATGATGAAAATACCGGAAAATTATCTGAAAATATATTTTTTCCCCTCTTTGCCTCGAGATTTAATTGTTGCGTTTAAATTGATCGATATTTTATAATATTCCTTAATCTTTCTCCTTGAGCTTGTGCTTCTTAGTATTGAATTGAAAAAAAATGTTTAATTTATAAACAAATTTTTCTTGATTCCACTTGTAATGATTTTATTTCTTCAAGAACGATGATGAGATGTAATTAATTTTTTGATCTTCATACTTTTTCCCCTTTTCATTTTTTAATTCCTGAATGATTATCAAATTTCTTTGCGAGAGAATATTTATTTTTAAACCTATTAACGATGGAAATGCGTTCTTTTTGGTATAAAAAAGAAAGAAAGGAATATGTACGATTAAAAAGATTAATTTTATTTTTTAAAAAGTAAGTAGAAAATAATTCTTTTTAAAATTTGATGAAATTGTGCATAGAAAATAATAAAAAAATAATTTATTACTGAATCTGTCAAAATGATTTTGATAACTTAATCCTTTGAAGCGTAACCTTTTTTTGAAATTATAAAATTATAATTGAAAATTGAATCTGCTCGTGTCAATATTAATTAACAGCAAAAATAAACAAAACTGCCAGACGATAGATTTACTTAACTGATTAATCTTCTCGCAATTATTTCACTAGAAATGTTTGAAATTATGATTATTTGCTCTAAGTGATTGATAATTATCTTCCTCATTATTAATTCTGCTCGAATACAAGATCGACATCAAGGATATAACATTTACAACATTTACAAATTAATCATAAATCTGATTATGCGTTTGAATTGAATTGAATTGGATTAGTCATTCTGCATTAAATTTTTTGCTTTTCGTTTAATTTGTTATTATACATACTGATAAATACTTAGCTTTCATTAATTTATTTATTTTCGCTCAATGACCACTTTCCAGTACACATTCCCATGTATCTTAAATCTGTATAACATGAAATCAACTTAACTTAAATTAATTTAATCTTAATTAATTGATCTATGTCTAATATATCGTGTATCAAGAAAGTAATAAATATTATTTTATTGTATCTGATATAAAAGTATTTAAAAAGACAAATTAAATTTAATTAACGTTGCAAAATACGAAACAATTTCTAATTTTTCTTAAATCTTCTTCGAACTTTAAAATCACTTCGATGCTCAAGTTATTAGATTATCTATTATTTTATACCTTAAAATATCTCTACATTTTTTAAAATCATTTTGTCAAATTATCAAATTTTCAACTTTTCTTGTATTTCTGATGTTGGAGATTTTAACCTTCTAAATTCTCGAATCTATAAAATTTCTAAAATTTTTTTAAATTCTTTTGAATTTTTTTTAAATTTAAATTCATCCTAACAGAATCCACATAAAAAGAAACAAACGATTCGATATATTATTTGCTTATGTAAAAGTAGTGAAATGATATGCAGGAATCAATCGTGTGAAATGACGCGTGTAAAATTTCATTCGTGGTAATGCAAAAAGTTTATCGAGCAGATCTGTAGCAATCGATCGAGTAGCAATTTCTATTCAACCGGATGGGGCTCCCAGGAGAAACAAATTAATTTTTATCATGTATAGCGCATATTAACTACGGCCAAGTTAACTTTCGCCATTACATTGCGCAATGTTCTATACCGTAGTACGTATTCATGAAATGATCCTTCTTTCTTTCCATTCTTACAATTGGAATTATAATTTGAACGTTTAAAAATATTCAACGAGAATAATTTTGCATAAGAGATAAATGTGACAATTGTGACAAAAAGTAAAATTTTTCGATACGATCTTTCATTCTCTGAAATTAATTAAACAATTTGTTACACGATCGACGATGTTGTTTTTATAATTGTTCTGAAAAAGATTACATTTCGAAAATATTTTTTTCTTTTCATAAAATTAACATGTATAATATTGTTCAACATTTGATAAATATTTGTCTTTATGATGACTTTTTTTTTATTTTTCTTTATTATTTTTTTACATATCTGAATTACATCTGAATTAATTAATTCACGATTATATATAAATTATGTTCAAGATGGATATATAAGAAAAATACTCATTCTAAATAAATCTAGTTTAATTTTATAAAAAATGTAAAATAGATTGATTCCGTATAAGATTGAATCAGAATCAGAATCAAAACTATTCCTTTCAAATTAAAAATTAATCCAAATTAACAAATTATAGTTGTTATCCACCTAAACTAAATTTCCAATGTAAAATGAAGTGTAACAATTTGAATTGCTAAAAAAAATTGCTGGAATTTATCATAAAAAAAAATCGAACGTGTATTTGTAAAATTTAAAAGAAACAATAATTATATATCCAGCTTATAAAACAATAACAACAATAATAACAAAACTCTTTGTCGAGAAAAAAAAAGTTACCATTTAAAATCACACACAATCATTATCCAAGAAGAAAAAAATATTTTGCTCGAATCATTGTTTGAACAAAAAAACTTTACGCTCACGGTCAATTTTTGTATTTTACAAAAGGAGAAGAAGTTAATTGGGAATTGAATTGACACACTTTCGAATTCTTGTACCAATACCAACGTTGCGACTTGGGGGGAAAGGATAACGATGCCAACCAACCAACATTTCACGTGATACGGTATATCTTAAGAAGTTCGTAACTCCCTAACGTGAAACAAGTAAACGATATTTACGACCGCCTGGCAACAAGTAGCAAAAATAGTTGATATCAATTTACGTATGTATGCATTCTCGATAATCATTACTGTCACCCGTCGTTATCTTAATTACCTGTGCCACTACCACCACTGCCCTGTATTAGTTGTCATTATCACTGCACACCTGCCATTGGCATCAGAATATATTATTATTATTATTACCTGTTGCAATACTGTATTGCCGCATTTTTTTTCTTTTTTTCTTCATTTCAATCCCGCGAGAGATTGAATTGATTTTATCATTAATTTCAAGCTTGTTAATCACATCCATAATCGCTATAGATAATTGTGATCATGCTTAGAATCAATGTGTAATTGATTCGTGGAAAATTGGCGCGATATCTTTGGATGGGTGAGGCGAAAAAATGGGGAGAGAGAGAGAGAGAGAGAGAGAGAGAGAGAGAGAGAGAGAGAGAGGCGTTAACGAGACTTGTTGCAAAAAAAGTTAATGGGGTTTTAAATGGGTTTAAAAATTAATGTATGGGTATATCGATGTGTCACGATGTTGGTCAATTTGCATTTATTTCAAGAGATTTACTGCGGTTGAAAGATTCCAACTGGTTGCCGCTTGTTAATTATATCAACGAGATATAATGAGCTTTTCGAAATTTATCGGATTATCGCACGAGCGTATTGTGCACATTCATAAAATAGGATTTTTTATTAAATTTTTGGAAGAAATTAATTATCGATTGACTTGTGATTGACTTGTCGTATTTGTTATCGAGGTAATGAGATTTTTAGAAATAAAAGTTGAGTTGCAATAAGTGATCTTAAGCATAATTTCATGATTCGTAGTATTAGTAGGATTTTATGAAAAGTTTTTGAATTTTATTAATATAAATAAAGATAGTGGATAAAGGATAACGAAAAATTTCTAGCTGTCATCTCTATTTTTATTATATTATTATAGAGATAAAAATATTAGGTGGATATTTTTGATAAATAGAAAGAGAGAATTTGATAAACTATTAATTTTATTATCTTCTTTCTATTTTTAATTATCTTAAATCTTATCAGGGTTGCAAGATTTAATCATGGCAAGAAATTAAATAATTAGTTAAATTAATCGAATTATGTGATCATTAAAATATTAATTTGAGCTTATATGACTTAAATATATACAAGTATCATTTATATATTGATTATAAAAAAATGTTTGTTGGGAAATTTTTTAAATGACATTTTTTTTTTTAATTGAAAGAAAAAAGCGATCTAAAGAATTATTTTTATCGAAAAAAGATCACTGTAATTAAATATTATTTCACGTAGTTTAAAAAACAACGTGACTTATATAATGAAAGAAAAATATATCCGATATCGAGCTGTTTGAAGAAAAATGACAGTCGAAAAAGAATTAACTTTTCATTTTATTTTTTCTAATGGAACCATTAATTTTCCATCGTAACATACCAATTTCTTGTACATTTTTAGTGTCAAGGAAGGTAACTGAATGTCCTGTTTTCGATAGATTCACATTGTAATGAAATAAGAAATGATATTAACTCTTGATGATTGTTTTCTGATGATCATTTAAAAATACAGATTTCGTGAATTCTCTATTAAATATTGATTACTCGGAAATGATATATCGCCTGTCCTTGTAAATATTTTTTGCTTAATTTTTTTTATAAAAAAAACGAAACGAAAAGGTTGTTAAAATATCGAATTTTATTAATATTGAAACCGTTCTTTTTAATTTCAGCAGTATATCAAGTTGTAAAGATCATAGGGTGTTAATTAAAAAAAAGTATGATTTGCATTTCGTACGAGCAGATATTATAATTTGATGTGTTGAATATTACTCTTAGAATCAAGAATGATAATTATACGATGATGACAGATGAGAATTTTCGCTTGACAAATATGTACACTTATGAATGACAATGTAATAACAATCCTTTGACGATCTTTTTTTTTTCACTATTATTGAAATTTAAAAAAATTTCAATTTGTGCATGTAACAAATATAAATTTTATTTTCCTTAATATAATGTTTCCTTAATATAAAATATTACCGATACACAGTTATAAATATTTCAGAAATTCATAAATTCATAATTTTTCATAATATTCAACCACTCAATACCCATTTAACATTTAAAATTCTATTGTATTTTCGATATATATTTATCACTTTTGTTTCGATCGTCGATAGTTCAACGTTTCAACGAAAATACAAAATATAATCAAGAAAAATAACCTTATCCAAGAGCCAACTTATCTATAAAATTTAATCTATCGTACTTATCTCCATTTAAAAAGAAAAAAAAATCCTAACTAGTATATTATATCACTTTTCCACTTCGTTCCCCGATTAAAAATCGTAACATTATTATTAACTTCAATCATAATCTGAAATCACGAACATCGATCTCGAACAATTACAAATACGTTCGAATAAAAAAAATTCTCATTATCAGATGTTAAAAAACATCACAAGTACGTCAGAGAACTTAAATCGTAATCTTAACCAGGCGAGCGTACGAGACAAGACTTTTTGATTTGGCTGCCCTGTTGACACCCATAGAGCGGTTCGTGTAATTGTGCACGTGCACACCCACACCATCACAGATTCAGATTTCTACTCGGCAGGTACATATTTGGCATTGACACGTGTGCGAGCAAGTGAGCCTTTTTCCCGCCACGTAAGCTCGGCCTCGCTTCGCCCCGTTATCACTATCCAGCTGTGATAAGATGGTTGTAAAATGCAGTCACTTGCGAGCCGTGACACGATCGCCACAGAACGTGATCTCGAGACGTGTTGTTTAAAGACTATGGAACGAACCCTTGACGCTTATCTAAAAAAAAAAAAAAAAAAATCCACCTTTGAAATTCTTTTCTTCCTTAATTTTTTATCAGACGGATGAAAAAAGTTTTTTTTTTTTTTTGATATAATATTGGGGTTAATAGTCTAGATTTTAGGGCCGAATGATGATTTTGTTGTAATAAAAAGAAGTAAATAAGTTTTGTAAGTCTAGTATTTGTCGATGATGATATTTCTTTTATTTGCGATTTTTATTGGTAAAAGTTTGATTAGGTGGATGTTTTGAACATCTATTAAAAGAACATAAAATGTCGATTATAATATATATGTATATATTTTGCACGAATTATAAATTGCACAAAATTTGTACTAACAATAGATATATCAGTGATATACATTTTGATAGAAAAAATTATTTCGATATCAATATCAGAAAACAAAGAAATATTCCATATTATACGAATATGACAGGGTTGTTCGAGAATAAAATAAAATTGGCGCGAACGATTTGAAATAAATAGATAGATTTGGATAAATTATCTATTTATTTATTTTTGTTTCTGATTTCAGACCAGTCGATTATACGAAGGGCATTTTTCAAACTATCGGTTTCAAAGAGTTTCATGATTACCTCGTGTTGCCAGAAGAAGAGAAAAGAGAGAAAAAAGTGAGCAGCAAATGTGAAAAAGCGAATAAGATAATTAAAATTATATAAATTTTGATCTGTTAGTGTGGATTTTTTTACCTTTTCAAGTTGGATATTACAATTTGAAGATGAGAATGATAAATTAATTTTATTCTCTTTTCTTTTGATTTTTTATATTTGCTTGTCTATATCAGTTTTGCTTGTCTATTTCAGATAATTAGAGATCAAAATTGATATTAATTTTGAAATTGATAGAAATATAATTATTGTCTATGGATACATATGTATTATTGATGTAAATAAATTATTACATTTATATAATTTTTCATTTATAGGGACAAGAATTATTGCAAAGGGGTATTGATGACCTAAAAATAGTCACGAAGAGGTACGCGAAAAAACAGAGAAAATGGGTTATGAATCGTCTACTTCGTCGCAGTGATAGACAAGTACAAAGTGTTCTAAGTGTTCTAAGTGTTATTTAATAAGTAGTTTGTCTATTATTTTTTATAATATTTCTTATTTTCATAACATAAAATTATTTTGTATTTTAATTTAAAATGATTATAGGTACCACCAATTTATGCATTAGATTCTACCGATGTGAACCAATGGGACAGTTGTGTATTTGAACCAGCTGTGGCAATAATCGAGGCTGTGTTAAGAGGAGAAAAACCTGAACAAAAACCTTTAAACGAATCAGTGGAGAATAAAAAATTCAGTGATAGTAGCAACGAGGAAAGACATTTTTGTGATGTAAATTTTTGTATTAAATTTTTAATCTTTTAATATTGATTTATGATATTTGGATTTCGATTAAAATTAAAAATTTAATTATTTTCCTCACAGATTTGCGATAGGATATTTATTGGAGAATTTCAATGGAATATTCATTTAAAAAGCACAAAGCATAGAAGAATTGAAATAAGAAAAAAGAAAATGGAGGCACAAAAATAGGTACAAAATATAATTGAAAATAAAGTCTGATATATCATTATGTGTGATTCTGTGTTATAATGTTATAAATAATTTTATAAAATAAAATATTTTATAATATTTTATGAATATATTTTATATTTTTAAATAAAAAAAATGTTAAATATTTATTTATCCATATTTTTACTTTTTTGATTGATATTTTCAAGCAAATATTTTATAATGGGATAATATAGAAAATTGATTATTTTCTTATGATAAGTAGATTTTTATTAATAAAGTGAAATAAAATAATATGATGTTTCTAAAGAATTAAAAACATCATTATGTCATATAGAAACTATTAAAATAAAAACAAAATATTTATGAAATATATATACGATATGAAAAATATAAATATATATATAATACGTACATATAATATATAAAAATTATTCAAATTATATATTTAATATTTAATGCATTTTTTTATATCCCATACATTATAATTTTGAAAAACAAATAATGAAAATATATTCATTTAACATTTCGTAATATAACGTATAACATATAACATTTTATAATCACGCGACGAAAGTATGACAAGGAGAGCAAGTAATAGAAAAAGGATAGAGATAGAGTAAAATTATTGAAATCAGCGCCATCTGCAGAGTGCCGCAAATGAAACTCGAAAAGAAAGGATAGAAGATAATAAAAGAAGGATAGAGATAGGATAAAATTATTGAAATCAGCGCCATCTGTAGAGTGCCGCAAATGAAACTCGAAAAGGAAGGACAGAAGATAATAGAAGAAGGATAGAGATAAAGAATTAATTACTAGTGCCATCTATTGAGTATTGAAGATATTTCCTTAAAGAAATACTCCAGAGATGGCGCTAATTTTCAATTCTTACTCTGTTTTATCTTTCTCACAAATAGTTACATTTCCATTCGAGAGATGGCGCCACATACCTGATTCTTGCTATGCTTTCTATTAAATAGTTACATTTGTACTCAAGAGATGGCGCCACATATTCAATTTTTACTCTCTTTATCCTTCTCTTACTATTTTCTGTCCTTCCTTTTCGAGTTTCATTTGCGGCACTCTGCAGATGGCGCTGATTTCAATATTTTTAGACTATCTCTATCTCTCTCTTACTTATTTGCTCTCCTTGTCTAGACTTGTTACACGGAATTTATATGCCTAAGAGACGGACTTTGATTTTTAAATTTTTTTTTTATTAATTTTATTGTCTTGATTAATCTTTTATCTAATTTATTTATGAAAAATCTTACTAGATCCATTTTTATATGTAAGTACGAAATTTTTTATAATTATTTTAATATGATTATTTTAATTATTTATGTATCATTTATCTATTTCATACATATATTTGCATTTTTTGATATCACAGAAATAGATATAAATTTTTTTTTCTATATATCGCAGAAAAAAATATATATATTAAAGAAATATATTTTATATATACGTTAAATATTTATAAATACAAATCAAATGTTTAAATAAAAATTAAAAAAAATTCAAATGTCCTAAAATAAATGCAATAAAGATAAAATGAACAGAAAAATTATGAAATTAAACAAAACGCATTTATTAACATTTTTATTCAACTTTTTAAATATTACAGAACACATCACATTAAAATATTAGAAAAAGTATCGAAGAATGAGGAATTACAAGAAATCTTTATAATAAAGCAGATGAAATAAAAATTAGAATTTGTTAGTAAGAATCGCATATTTCCTGCCTCTAAAATAAATCCTTGAGAAGGATTCGATATTAACAAAAAGGAAAGAAAAAGAGCATATATAAAATATGGCAAGCAAAAATTATTTCAAAAATATGAATTAATTAGAAGAAAAAAAACATTAATAATTAAGAAAATTGTTAATATCATAATTGTTAATATCAAATAAAACATATACTAAGACAACTATTATTCATATGTGAAAACATTACAAAAATATAAACTTGATTTCTTAAAAGCTATTATAATTGAAGAGAGAAATTATCAGCTATTAATTCGAGGTAAGCATTATATTCATATTTCTGATATTATCTCTCTGAAATAAGTTTGATTCACTTATATATTTTTTACTTCTTTTTTTTTAAATATATCTTGTTTTTTAATTATTATTATTTTTTTTTATTTTCTTTTATTAGCGTAGCGAAGAAGGTGAATGTTAATTATCGATTTTTTTGTATCGAACATCTTTTTTTAGAACTCAATGTTTCGTGGAACATTCAATGATATAGGTACACCATCCCTTTGGTATAGAAATATATTTCATTTTACAAATATGAAAAATTTTTTTCTTTCTCTAAAGCATAACTAGAAATTAATTATACTATAATTTAATTTAATTATAATACAGAATCTTTTCCTTTTTCATTTTCCTCTTCTCCTCTGATAAACTTCTCATCTTTAAAGGACTAGAAATGTTACAGAAATTTTATTTACAATTATAATATATATCATAATTTTTTTTCCTTTCTTTTTTCTTTTTGGTTCAATGTTGTTTTTTTGTATATCCAGTTTTAAGAATAATAAAATTCAATCAATAATCAAGCAACAAAAGATTTAATATGATATATTCTACTTGCTTTTGAAAGTTTGAGAGAATTTTTTTTTTTTTTAATACTAATTTTAATTCTAATAAATAAGTTTCAATGTTAACAATTGAAAGTGAAAATTTCTTTTTCGAACAATCGACCTATAATATTAGAATTAAAATTAGTATTAAATAATTGAATAATTTAATATACATGTATAAATAAAATCAATAATGATATAATTTTTCCAAAAATATCTATATAATTTTTAGTAATTACAAAAAACAAGTCTGAAATTAATCAATTACATTGATTTGGCAATTCTGGCGTTAACATTGATTTTTCCACAAAAATTGACTGATTTTTCAAGTGTTATAGCGATAAGAGATATTATACAAAATTAAACTTAATTTTATTAGTCACGAACATATCCTTATTTTTATTTGCTTTATCTTATTTTATCACATTTCTTTCTTTGAACATAATCAACAAAACTCGAGATAGCAATTAATTCAAACACTAATTCATTGATTGTTTCTTTGGACAGCAATTAATATAATGGCAGAATAATAGAAATACTCGATCGAATTTTTCATTGATTCAAACTCATTGACAATCATCTCTTCTGTATCCAAAATTGCCCTAATTTATTATTTAAATTTTAAATTATTTTCTTCACCATTCAATATATATTTTTAATTTTTCGCATTGTTATAGTATATTCCTCATGTTCTGAGGGAAACATGTATAATATAATAACACGTATAATAAATCGTTTGCAACATCATATTATAGAGACTGTACAATTCGTTTTCCTGAGCTAAAATGCTAAAATCTATCTTTCTTTCTTAAATACAATCGAACCTCGATCTACAAACACTCATTTTTCTTCTTTCTTTTGTTTCTCTAATTAATAATTCTTTCCATCAATTATTTATTATTTTTCAAAATTAATATTTTATAAAATTAAACTTTGTTTATCATATTATTTAATCAAGGCTCCATTGTATTAATCATAATCCTCGCTTGTTTTTGCACTTATTTACACACACATATCAAAATAATTACACATATAATCGCTTATCTTTTTCTCTTTTGCATGTTTCATCATCGTATTTTTTATATTTATACACATATATTACACATCTTCTCTATATGTACCTATATCATATTTAAAATTTCATACAGATTTCTTATTCATTTAAACAATGTATATATATATATATATTATAAATCTGACATAACATCGAAGAGTAACAAAGAGAATCTACAATCATGACTCGAATTATATTACGATCAAATCTTATTTACAAAGTCATATCGAATATTTATCTATAAAATTTTTTTATCTTTTCTTCTTCCCATATTTCTCGTGTATCCTATATCTTTGGTTTTCTTTTAAATCGTGCTCAATCACGACAACTAGAATTTCACTAAGAATATAAATAAAAAAAAAAAACATTCTAAACAGTACATTACATCTTATCTTGTTAATGTATCGTTATGTACCTATATATATACGTGTGTGAATAGTTATAAACTTTCCAGTGTGAACAATGAACGTTTGACGTTCAGACATTTGGCTATGTCTGTATTTTGTGAAACAACATTTAAACATAGGCACACCGTGTTTATCGATAAGTATCTTAGGCGTAATACAAATGATTCTGATAATTCTGCTTCGAAACCTGAAAACAAATATTTCAATAATGAAT
Organism: Apis cerana; assembly: GCF_029169275.1. Lineage (NCBI taxonomy): Eukaryota > Metazoa > Arthropoda > Insecta > Hymenoptera > Apidae > Apis > Apis cerana. The sequence goes on along the minus strand of NC_083862.1, from coordinate 8,425,827 downwards.
TTATTAGATTGATAAATTCATCCAACATATATATATATATATATATGAAATAAAAATGGGGAAAAAAGTTATACGAAATATATTTATAATTTTAAAATTGCGATACTTCAATAATTTGGAATTTAAATTAGGAAGAAAAAAAAATTATATTTGATATTTAAATATTAGTTCGTTAAGGGAATATATTTATGCAGAAAAGATTTTCAAAGCGAAAGGTGAAGTCAGAAAGATTTGTTACGTTTATAAATATGTAAATTGATTTCTTTTAATTAATTACTTTGAAGGAAAAACTCTTTGAAAATATTGTGCAAAAGATTTTCAAAGTTTGTTAAAGCTTGTCAAATTGGAATAACGAAGTTGGCAGATCATTAAAATATAAAGCATAAAATGGAAATTATTTGGATTACATGGATCCAGCTTTGAAAAAAATTATAACTCTTTGATGCTTTATTCAAGGTATGTAAATTAAATCAATATAAAATATCATATGCGAATATAGTTGAATTAAAATAGAAAAAATTATTCTGAAAAATATAATATTAATTTACTTACTTAATTAAACGGTTGAAGATAATTGAATGTGAGGATTAGTGACAACTGCATAATGGCTAGCAGAATATTAATTGACAATTGACCAGACAGATTTCCTGCAACGAAATCATCATTGTTAGAAGAAAATATTCATTAATTAATTTTAACAATATTCGAAATATATTTTCAATATGTTCTTCTAACTATTATTATATATATCAATAATATTAAAAAGCTAAAGATTCATCAATTTCAGATTCCAAATTTCTTTAGAATTCTGAATCATATAATTAAATTATTTATTTATTTGTTAAACTTTCTTTTTATTTGAGAAAATTAATCAATACCGGTGTAATTTATTTTGCTAATAATATTATACTTTTCTTTGTAGTGAAAGTTATCACTCATTTTTATCTTATTTCCATTCATTTTTACACGAGAGAAAAATCAAATTATTACAAACGATTACTTCATTTTTTTTAAATTCAAGAGATTTTGCTACGATAGAGAAATTAGGTCGAAAGGCCACACAATTCATAAGGTATCAAGTGTCTTACAAATGTCAAAGGTGCATAATTCTAAGCTATCTGAGAATTCCTCTTTTAAATTTTACAAAGAACATCTCTCCAGTTCCTTCCTCCTTTTGCAATCGATAACAGCATACTTTTTTTTTTTTATCTTCAATATCATTTCGAAATCGGTCAATCGTCTCGTTAAAACTCGATAAACACGTCGATAATTTAAAATTGGAAATATACAGTACAGTATTTCTTCAGAGGTCCAGAAATTTTAATCGAATATCGTTTTCTATCGGCGTTAAATTTCGATTCCGTGATCAAAATTTTACCAGATACGATGTCACATAACACCGTTACACTTATTTTAAGTCACGGATCGCTAATGCTAAACTGCATGTTTTTAAATTAGGGGAATTTCTTCTTCCTTTTAGTCTCTCATCCCTGCATCAACAGAAAGGGTTTCCATTAGCAGTAAGAATTAACTCCCTTCCATGGCTAATTACTTTCTTATTTGTGAACTTTCTTCTTTTATCTATCGTTTCCATTAACTTAAGAAACGGTTTCATTGCTCGAAACTTTTTCCCATTGGCCGATTTAATCGTTTGCCAAGATAAGAGAAGAGAGAGAGAAAGAGAGAGAGAGAGAGAGAGAGGAGGGATGATTGTAAGGGTGGATACAGGAACAGCGATACAGGATGCTTCAAAAGGATGCCAAAAGTGGATAGATAGAAAGAGAAAGAGTAGATGTAGTAACAGAGATATATTTTTAATATACTTTGAAAAAGATGAATACAGAGAGAAAGAGAGAAAGAAAGAGATAGGAAGAGAGATATGAAGAAAAGATGAATGTAACAGTGGTACAGAATGCTTCGAAAGAATGTAGAGAGAAAGAGATTGAAAAAAGGTGAATGTAATACTATGTTTCAAAAGAATGTCAAGGATGGATGAATAAAGAAAGAGAGAGTGAGAGAGAGAGAAAGAAGAAAGGAGAGAAAATCTAAGAAAAGGACGGATATAACGGAGTGGTATAAGATGTTTCAAAAATGGGCGAACGTAAAATTTAATCGTTGATGAAAGAAGTTTTGAGATGAGAATAAGGATCTTTTCGATAATGTTCGATTTAATCGTCGGATGGAAGTTTGTTCCGCAATGAAGATATATCTTGGAAAGTTCGGTTAACTTAATGGAAGAAATTTTCCACGAGGAAAAGGATGTTATGTATGGAGACATGTTAGTTCGAACAATTTAATAATAATCTTCAATGGAAATTAAAGTTCCAGAAAATGAAATTCTTTTCCTTATTTTCAAATGCACTTTGTTTGTTCCTTAAACATCATAAATGAATAAATTTTTGATGATTCGTAATATTGAATTTTGAAAAATTCATTTACATTTACATAAAATTAATTTTCTTCATGCTTGAATATTTATTTTTGATAAAACTAACTGTTCATCGTACGAATTTGTATAAATATTAATTTCAATTGAATATTTACGAAGAGATGTATAGTTTCCATTATAGAGAATATTGTAAACACTTGATGTTTGTTTATTTATCCGATGTTTAGGAATTGTGCGTGTATTCTTTGTATGTCATATGCAAATATTGGTTATTTTGCTAGAGCAAGCGGCATAGTTAGCATATCAATATTTCGCTTAACAATCCTTTAAAGCCTTTAAAGTTAATCCTTAAAAGCAATCTATTATGGATAAAATTATCCGAAATGCTATTTTTATTTAAGTTTCATTGATCATAAAGCTTTTAAGCGTTAATATAAACACAAAATGTCTCAAAAGAAATATCAAAGTGCAATAAAGTGCAGAAAACACGATGCTAAAAGCAAATTTGTTCAAAATTTCGTTTGAAGTGAATCAAGTTTTTTGAATTGAAAAGAAATTCATGTGTAATAATATCTGTATACATACACAAGTTATTAATTCTTCGTATATTCTATGGTTTCAAATAAGATTTAAATCAAGAATATTTATTCACATATTTATTACTTATTCACATTGAAAATCGATTAGAATATCTGTGGATACGAACAAACATATAACTACGATATTGAATATTAATATTCAATAATTGTATAAAGATTCAGAATAGCTATTAAATCCATTAAAAATTATTGATACATTATTAATAAGATCATAAAAATAATATTTTTTTCAGACATAAATATATCTATGATTTATCTTAAAACTCGATTAAAATTAAATAAACTTTAAACCGCTATAACTTCAAAGATATTGATTTCCAATCAACGAGTGAAAAATCATTAGAGGCGTAGATTCTTGTCCTTTAAAATACTTTTTTATTTATCTCGATACGACTTTCGGTTGTCCAGATATCGTCACGTAAAGAAAAGGTAATTTTTAATTATTTACTTTAAACTCTTAAATTCTATTAAAATTAGGCAAACTTTAAACCGCTATAACTCCGAAGATAATAGTTTTTTATTAACAAGTGAAAGATCATTAGAAACGCGGAACTTTGCCCTTTAAGACACTTTTTTATTTATCCCGATACGACTTCCGGTTGCCGAGATATCGTCGTATAAAGAAAAAGGTAATTTTTGATCGTTTATTATCTTTATCCTTGTCATTTATTCAGATCTCTCGCTCGCATCTCGCTTCACTGACCTATCCCAAACTCCAGACGAGTGACAGACGCGATTCCTGGAAGTAGTAGGCATTTCCAGGAAGAAATGTAGGTCACTGGGTCGCGGGCCCATTCATAAATTTCACACTTTAAAGCACTACTTTGAATCCTTATATCTCGGCAACCGATTGAAATATTGAGATAATTCAAAAAGTGACTTCAATAGTATACTTTCCTCTGTGTTTTGAATAGATTTTGACGATCAAATCTTCAATATCTTTTCATATTTTTTTTAATGAAAAATCGTAGTGATTCGTGATTTTGCGTGACTGAAATGTATAATTTCATTTTTTACATATTATTTGAATTTTATAATGAAATATTTTTCGAAAATAAAAATTCTCAATTTTCGTCTTATTTGATAGAATCTCTTTGATATACGAAAATTACGAAAATATACTAAATAGATATAATAAACATTAAAAAAGAGAATTACTTCAATGAATTTAAATACAAAAATAAAATAAATTTTTATTGATTCTCGAATTCTCACTTTGAAAATTCATTGTATTATTTTTAGAACTTTTCAATATTTTATTAATTTTAGAATTTTGAATATTGAACAAACAAATAATTTCGATCGATACACGTGAATCCCTTTCGAATTCGAATCGTCCAGTCTTGAACTGAGTCAAGATAAAAAAATCAGAGAAATCAGATCATTTAAAGAATGTCTAAAGCAGTTTTCAAATGTTTATCAGCAAATTCAGGAATTTGGAATCCTATATGCAAGAAAAACAATACCATCGATCTTGTCAAAGTTTCCAATTTTTATAAATAATGGCTTATGGTGGTGATGCGAATAAGAAGAGAAATTTACAAGCCTTACCACCACCATTGCCAGGCTCTGAGTCGTTTAACGTTTGGGTCTCCATTTTGTGCAGCAGCTTCGTTGTAGTAGTTGAAGTAGTAGGCGGCCCTGCACAATAAACACCACATATCGCGTCCATCAAGTAGTAAGCATATATCCCTCTATCAATGTAGTTAGATCAAGGTGTTAGAAACAGAAGCAGCCAATTATGATTTTAGTTCATTAGTTAGTTAGTTCATTAGTTTGAGTATTTTTGTATGAATGCTTTCTTTGTTAGAAAAAAGCGATATTTTTAAATTTTTATGTCTCTAAATTGATTGATTTATTTTGAAGTTTAATTTTAAGAAGCAAATTAAAAAGAAAGATTGAGGAATGAAAGGAAAATGAAAGTAAGAAAAGGATAAACTATGACTTTATGCGATAGATTTGTTCGTAAATTATATGATGAAGTTACAAAATGTAGATTTGTGATTGTTTGAAAATGAAAATGAAATATTAAAATATATGTAATTTTATTTCTGGATATTTACACAATATATATGTTAAATAAAATATGTATATGTGAAATATTCAGATGATCAATGAGTTATTTTGTTTATTTTTCAATCGATCATATTTAATTTATTGCATTGGTGCTTATTGCTTGTTGTACAGAACAGAGACATATACACTTACAATTGTACACGAGCCAAGGCAATTCGATTTAATTCAGATATATTTAGATGTTATATACATTGACAAGAGTTATATTATACATTCAATACATTTATAAATTAATTCCACATTTTTATTAGCAAAGCTTTCCAATACTTACTTTAGAGGAAGTTGCAGGAAGTTGATAGTAGAAGCTCTGTAATTATTTTTAGCATAGTAGCTACAAATTGTTAGAAAAGCTCGTTTATCATATCTTTATTTGTATCTATAAATAATCACTCACTAAAATTTTTTAAAATAATTTCTTAAAATAATTTCTTTTAAAAGATGATATTAATATCAATCTATTTGACAAAAGTGAAGTTTTTCAAAGAAAAAGAGAAAATGAATAATTTCATTCTAATTTTATATCTTTTTTTTATAAATTATCACATACTCAAGTATAATTTCAAAAAACTTAAAAGCAAGGTTAAACTAAAGCAATTTAAAACCACCAAGCAAATTTATCCAGGTTATAAAAGCAAACAACTCTACCTGGTAAATATTTACATCACGAAACACGAGTAAATCAAGTCCCGTTAAAGGGTTAACATCAATCGATATCCAAGAGTTAGGAAAATAAAACATCGTTAATTCGTGAGCTGCATTTTCTTTTTAATCCCAACTTTAATAAGGAGCTACTCCTTTTTCTTTTCTTTTTTTCCTCTAATCCTTCCTTATAACTGTAATATGAAGAGATCAAAAGTAAAACGCTTTCGATACAGCGTACAACAAAGGAAGATAGAGAAATAGAAAAACGAAGATGTAATCAATTACAAAAGTCTTCACACATTCTATCTGTATTCAATTAATAAAGTGTATCATCAAAACTAGTAATATTTTATTTTATATGAAACTTTGTGAGTATGTATAATGTTTAATAATAGATTGTACAATTTTTTTTATTAAGATAATATCACTTTGAAGAGAAGAAATCGATTCTTAAATTTTCAAAATGATAAAACTTTGAATATATGCTCAGATCTATTATTTTTGCTTTTTATAGAAAAAATAGAAGGATGAAGAATAAAAAATAGGAAAATAGAAATAAAAAAGTTCAATAAAAAGAGTAAAAAATTTAAAAGACGAAAATTTTTTCAGAAGATTTTTAGACAGAATTCTTTTTTTAAAAGAAAGAGAAAATCTAAAATTTACCATGATAATTTTTATTAAAATAATTCCCGAATTGGGTGAAATTTCTCATAAGATAATGCACTGAAGACTTTTGCGGCTAATTGTGGATAGGATAGATTAAAATACGTTTATACTAACTGGGATAGTAGACGGTTTCGTGGGAAACGTTGTAGTTCGCCTCTGGTATATGGAGCAAGCATGAGATAGTTGTTATATCCGGTAACTCTTCGTCCAGAAAGGTCGTTCGTGATAAGACGTCGTACAGTCCATCGACACGCTGTGTAATATCGAACGTTTGATTTTCCGGGACACCCCTGTAATGGAAGCGAAACTCGCAAAATTATCACGGCCACGTTCCAACTCGAAATATCATGCAATACGTCGGCTGAACGAGCATTAGCATGGTAATGTTATTTCGAAGATGCATGTGTAATTTTACCTTGAAATTGGGAAATACGAGAGATCGTCTATAATAATGTTTAATCATTGCAGAAAATGAAAAGTATGTGGATTGTACAGTTGAAATGGTTCTCTTTTGTTGATTTTGAAATGGAAATTTTTATTATTGAAATGGTTGAAATTAGAAAAAATTTAGGAAAAAGTTTTAAAAGCAAAGATTTTTTGAACAAAAGTTTTTTTAATTGTAAAAGAGAATTTAAAATTTAGGAAATCGTAGAATTTCATTTTTCGTTTGTCTCAAATTTTAAATATTAAAAAAGTTCCAAGTTACAAAAATATATACAGTTTAAAATTACAAAGAGTTTATGAAATTTGAAAGAGATTAAAAGTTGAAAGTTGTTATTATATATAATTTTGAAAATACAAAATGACGCGTAATTTATAGATTAACTTAAAGTTAAAAAAAACATATTGCGTATTACTTATATAATTTAGACATATGCCAATGCTATCCAAAAGATAAAATAATTATAATAATTGATATTTTATTTCGAAGGTTGAAAATTTCAAAGAATATTCAAAATAATGACGATATTTATTTAATACAATTTAATTTTTGCTTTATTTCTATATATAATTCTTCCATGTATTTCGAGCTTATTATTATAATCTGACAATTTTCTTTGTTATCGTTAAAAAGTTTCTTGTGTTAAGATAAGAAAATACTTATTTTTTTACTTTATTTTTATCATTTATAAATTTTCCATGCATACGAGTTATTATTATAAGTAATGATGATAAAATATTTTCTAGAAAATATTAAACAACAGAAGTTGATTTTTCTTTATTTTATTATGAAGTTAAATATTAAATTTAATAACTGTATCGTAATTCGTTAAAATTTATCCTCTAATATATATTATTTATTTATTAAAAAGATCAGAATATACAAAATATTATAAATAATTTACATTCTTTTATATTTAAACGAGTTTTAAAAAATAAATAAATATATATTTAAGTTAAGAATTGATTAGAATCTTAATTAATCTTTTTAAATTAAAATTATAACATATCATATAATGTTTCGCGTACAAACAATTAATTCGTCGTACAATGAAAGAGAAGTTTTTATCAAGATCTAAAAATATCTCGAAAATAGAGTAATTTGTTAGAATATGTAGTTAGAAAGCTTGTTGGAGTAAGTACTTACTCGATGGATATGTTAAGAGTAGGTTGTGGATATAGTCCTTCCGCCATGCATGTTATCTCCACCCCATCCTTATCATCTATAGTTTTCTTTGTATATATAAGATCGAACTTTTTCTCTGTTGCTGGAACAAACGAATTATAAATTTATTTAATATAATAGATATAATAAATTCCATTTTTGATTAAAGTTTCACTCGATACGTGCAATGAAAAATACTTATTCGTAATCGAAAATAATTATTCGTTAAAAAATTAATTTAATCTTTAAAACCTATTACTTATCTTCCATTTAAAGAATCAAAGACTTTCAAAATGTTAAAACTATTATTTTTGCTCCCTGAACACATTTTTAACGCAAATTTAACCATCAATATTCTACATTACTCCAATTTCCACAATTGGTATACAAATCAAAGACGTGCACGAGCATGAAGAAAACGAGAACGGAGAAAAAAAGTAAAGAAGAAGAAAATTACTACCAATGCTAATAACCACTCTAATAAAAAATTGGACATTACATTTTACTCGGTATCAGCGTTAAAAATCAATTGGCAATTAGTTATTTAGTCAAATTGGAAGCAGAATATACTCACAATATACGATCATGGATCCGCTAGCGGACTTCTCGTCCGCAAACGTGGATATGACGCACCTGTACTCTCCGCTAAGTTCGATATCGGGGTTATTTAATTTTATAGCTCGATACATTGTGTACGGATCGTCGCTGGCAGGGTAGTTCAGTTCGACGTAGTTCGACAAGGTATCGCCGGCCAGAGGTTCCCTACCGTATATCCATTGATAGGCCACTTCGTCCGCGTTAAAGAACCATTTCACGACTAATCCTCTGCTCGGCGTGTCCTCGAGATCATAATCGCAATCCAGGATCACATGATCGGTGTCGTTGGCTTTCACCATCGACGGTATGGTGACGTTTTTTATCACGAGTTGCCAGCTTTCTGAAGAATAGCGAAAAAGAACAGTAGTGACGAGGAAGGAAAAAAAGAAAAAGGGTTGGTGGTGGACTGCGGAGGATCGATTTACGAGGGAGGGTGAAAGAACGATCCTTTCCTTTTATTCCTATTCTTCGTGCTGAGAGTATTGAAAAAGGGATATGTGGTAGGGTAGATACTCGAGTAAGGCATTGATCGGGTTAGGATCCAGAAAAATTTCAAGTATTGGAAAATGATGCGCGAGAATTCGGTAAATTTGTTAATATTGAATTTTAAGATTATTTTTACACATTACTGGAAATACTGGAAAAGTTTAAGAAATTCGTTCTAATTCTATCGAGATTCCTGAGAATATCGAGAATCTAAATTCTAACACCATTCCAGAGAATTTTGGACATTATTGGAAAACTCGAAAGTTTCGGGAACGCGTCCTGATTCCAAAAAATTTCAGGATTGTCAGCAATGTCCGGGATTCTAAATTCTAAGAACATCCTAAGAAATCCCAAATATTCTCAGGAATTCCGAATATTATTGGGAAATCTGAAAGTTTCGAGATATTTTCAAAAATTTCCCATTTCCGATTTTGGAAAAATAAAAAATATTCATATTTCCATCTTATCCGATATCCCTGATTCTATCATTGTCGAATATTCGTGATTTACATTTACAACGGAAATTCTAGAAAGGGCCAAAATTTATAATCGAATCTTAATCGAATAATGGCCAGGAATACGGAAAGTTTGTGTAAATGACACAAATTGTTTCCTAAACGATAAACCAATGCAGCTTAAGGAATTCCCTTGACAAAAAAACTTCGGCGATTTCATTTCAGTGGGAATGAAGATTAAGAAGAGTAAAACAATTGATAAGAAAAATATATATTGGTTAAGTTTATCCGACTGGTCGAATACAATGTTTCTAAACAATTTGTGCTCTATTAAGCGTAATATAACAAATTTTCTGCCGGAAAATCGCAATAGAATCGAGGACAGGCACACAGTGATCCAGTGACACACAGGACAGTTTCAATGCTGCGACATAACGGCCACAGTGTAATTTAAAATTCCTCCGCTTCTATTAAAGGTGATCATATCCAATAAATGCGGTAACGCGTACAATACCTCAGTTGTGACACGAATTAACGTGTACATTTTTATATTTTATATAATAATAGAATTAAAACGTAATTACGAATATATAATTGAATGGAAAATTTCGCTTTAAAATTGATTTTATTAATTATAAAATATTTGTATGTTGTATGGATTATTGGAGTATCGAGACTTCAAAGGTTTTTTTTTTTTTTTCAAATTCTCGAGCGATTTTATTCAATGAAAATTGATTTTTATCGAATATATTTCGATAGATACAATTTTTCTTTATTTTTATCTTTCCTGCAGGACAGAGGGATTAATTAAATGAAGGATAAATTTCTAAATAAGAGTTAAAGTTAAAAATTCGAAGAGTATTTCTTAGAAAATCTAATTGCTATTTTACATTCGCTTTGACGCCAAGATTTAAGTATTCAAAATCTAATAAACCGGATAACTAGTTAATTCGTTCTTTAACAGATTGAATTATATATAGGTCTGTAATATTAATCTGTTAATCTGATATTTATGCAAAATTTAAATGCAGAAAATTTTACAGAATACACATGATGTGCAGAAAACCACAAAATATTCAAATTTTGTAATAAACTTCATTTTATTTAATTCATCAAAATTGTATTATTCTATTGAATAAATTTTATTTTCAATAAGCAATCGAAAGGAAGAAGAATTGAAAGAAACCTATCGTAATTGAGGAATACGAGAGAAATAATAAAAATAGAAATGAAATAATTTACGAGATCTACATAAAATTTAACGTTTGCAAATATATGTTAATAGCTTATGAACCAATTTCAATCATCGATTCATCAATGACACATGTTCTAAAAATTTTCGATAAATGCTTAAAAATAACCAATTTCGTTTATAGTCATTCATTTTAAATGTCTGGCAGTTGAATATATAATTTTACATTACATGCCAGTTGGCACCGTCTACTATCCAGTATTATATTAACTGTATAACGTTACGTCTGATGTAAGAAGAAACAATGCAAAATGAAACTGAAATAAATTTAAATTTGATCAAAAATTATAATGATTAATTTAACAAAGTTTTTTTCTTTTCTTTTTTATCAATGTTATCATAACTTTTAATTGCTCTATTAATTGACTATTTATTCTTCGTAATTACAAGTATAATTACAAGTAATTACACATTCAATAAGGAAATAATTTTTTTTTTAAATTCATATTTCTAAAATCCTTAGACAATAGCTCAATTTGCATTTCAAGGAAGTGTTTAATCTAGTTGCTATTGCTGGACGTGTAAATTACGCGTTTACGTGCACTTAGTAAAACAATGGCGACACGTACTTCAAAAGCGATTAACAGTGACTTGAATCTAATAACTTTGTAACACCAAAGTTCCTACTGGTAAACTAATAAACAAAGTAATTCCAAAGTGATGTATCTTTGTATACAATATTTAACTGTTGCAATATGGTACATTAATGTGGAAAACGCAATTAGAATCATTTCACATTTTATTACATTACAAAGATACTCTCGAAGCTAAAAATCTTCTTAACCCGATTCTATTTCTATCATCAAAAAAAAAAAAAAAAAGAAATTCATTTCATTCATAAGTTTTCTAACTAGATCCTTAGTAATCTAACCTAGATCCTTTATGTCTGCAATTATTTCACTGTTTTAGCCTCTCAAAAAATCTCGAAAAATTCTAAGTAATTGAAGTTTCCACCTCGTTATAGAACAATCGCTCGTTGAATCGAATACTTAAGAGATTATAAGAAACTCAGGAATGAAATCTTGCTCCAGATATAAATTCAAAAGTTATCTAAAGAACACGTGGAGGTTTTAAATAAATAACTCGACATATATAACAATCATTTTCCAATTTAAAATACGTATTGTGTCATTTTTAAAGAGGATCGTTCCAAATCAATGCTTTACCGTGCACGAGCCCTCGAGCGGTCGTGTCTATCAGCACGTGATTCACGATGAATGGAAACCCCGCATAAAGGGGAACGATTCTAAGGAAAGAAAAAAAAAGAAAGAAAGAAAAAGAAATATGGACAGTGCTCCACTTCCGCGCACCTTGCACCCTTCCAATGATAAAGTTAAATTGTAGGTATATAGGGAAGAGAGAAAAAGCATTGAATAAGTAAAATGATGGTTAATAAGAATCTGCATGGAGAATGTTGTATTTGTAAAAAAAGCGGTTTCTTTTTTAAAATGTTTTTCTACCATCAATCTGTTCAAGAAATAAAAAATTATCTTCGAATTCGTTCCGAATCGATTGAAATGAAAGTATAAAACGAGCTCGATAATTATAGCGAAAAATTTCGAGCTTATACTCCTCTATTTTTATCCCTCGATATCTCTTTAACCGTGTCACTGATTACAGTTCTAATTAAACGTGTACTAAAATTCCTTTTCCAGTAAGAAATATATAATCGAGGAATCGACAAGAAGAAAAATTCGATCGAGCTAATAAACAACTAGCATCCAAAAATACTCGAAACAAAAATCTCATTGATAAAAATTTCCGAAGAAACGAAGCTCGAGGATGAAAAAAAAAAACGAGACAAAGAAAATTTGCTACGTGCTTTCCCTTTTCGCATTCCCGTTTCTATTTCCAAAACCGATCAAATTAGATTGCCTTGGTGGTGGAAATGAGGGCGCGAGAGCCATGAGAACATCGCTGTTTCGAATGCGAAACGCGGGCCGAAAACGACGCCACGACGACGCGATGAACAGAGAAGAGGACTGGCACACTCGGATCGGTGAACTGTGGGTCCGCTTAAAAATAGCTTCGAAAGCAACGTGGCAAAGCTCGGTGGAACGATGTGTGCCAAGGATACGGTCGTGGTGTCGCAAAATGTAGGAATTTTGCTCGTTCTATTGCGCGGCGGTTCGCAAACTTTTTCAAACAGACTCGTCGAAAGCTTTAAAACTCGTTCGGTACAGGCGTGCAAACGTATCATTCGATAGGGAAAACGGAAACGAAAGGGGGAAGGAAAGGGCATAGCGTTCGACTTGGTTTGTCGCGAGGAGATAAAGCACGTGGCCGTGTCGCGTGTGTGCATAAACAACTACTGACAAAAAGACCCCACGAAAACTCGCAACGTAACCGGAAGCAATTTCGTATCGGGCAACTGTATTGGCCACCTGCGGTTCTTTCCATTCAAACACGAAATTGGACGTGATGCGTGAACATTTATCATATTCATCATATCAATTCGTTTATCGTTTGGATAAACTGGTCTTAGGTATCGATGAAGTTGGAGATTGTATTTGAAGAATCGAGTCTAATTAATCGAGTATAAATAAAAGGGTTGCGCACCGACCTTGAACGCATCCCAGCAGAAGTAGATTGCAGAGGAACCAGCATCGTGTCATCGTATTCATGGTCCGCTTGCACTTGACACTTTACTCACGACAATCTTTTCTAAGTTGGCTAATTGATCTTCGTTCATATCACGACATTTAGCGATGTCGACACTTAATAATTCTCGTTATTGGTCGGGAATTCTTTGAAAATTAACAACTTGATAGCGATGTATATCGGGAGGAAGAAAATAGAGAATTGTACTGAGCCGGCTAATTTTGGTGCAAAAATTCGACCACTATGAACCTTCCACAAGGACCAACGAAAACAAACTGAGCCACTGTTCCGCTATCCGAGTTCGTATCCGCCGGACTCCCTCCTTCCGGCCCGCGCCATCCGCCAGCGCCATCATACCTGCACTCTATACAGGGTGTCAATATATTTATGGAACAATTTTGGAAGATCGCAAAAATCGATATAGAAAAATATCGATTTATTTATTAAGTTACGAGCGAATTGAAGTTCGCTCTGAAGAAAACGAGATGGAATAAAATGGGGGTATAACGAAGATGAAGCTATCTCATTTCGTCTCATACAAATTTAAATTGCTCGTAATGCTTGATCGATAAATCTCTGATGCATTATTTTTATGTGCACCAACTTTTGTGTGGTTGCTCTGTCCTCCAGAATAAATCGAGTTAAATGTATCATGAATATATATTAACACCCTGTATATCCAAGATCTATTCACCATCACGGGCGAATCCCACCCTAACCGTTTCCATTCGAAACTCCAGCTGACGCTTCCGACAACTGCATAGTCCCATCTGCATAGTCTTTCTCGCTCATTTTTCCATCGACACGATCGTTTCACCTCGTTTTCTGTGGCTCTTTAAACCCCTTTTTTAACCGACTTTATCGAGCACTGCCGATGCGCTTGGCCGAAGTTATAAGCCCCTTCTCGTGCCGGCTTATTCCTACGTACGTGTCAATTTATCACGCTTTTTAAATTATCGCGCCACGCGGGTCACCCTCTTCCTCTCTTTCTCACTTTCTTTTTTTTTTTCTAGACCGGTCTTGCTATCTACGAGTGCACGAGAAACGATGGTTACACCTACGAAGCAATAAATTGTAGGTGTATCGAATAAAATTTGATATCGATACCGAATTTCCTGTAATTCTCTGCTTTTGGAAAGGAAATCTGTATGGGTTTCGTGATACCTATCAGTGATTATTAAGGGAATCGATGATAATGGATTCGACGAATATAGTTGTTTGCGGTTATCTTTAATTGTCTGTGGTTATTTAAACGAATTTTTTTCTTGATCAATTGATTATATTTTAACAGTATAATAAAATATTTTTAATTGTATTTAATCTTTTTTATTTCTTGTGATTTGATATCACTTATTGTTACTGATACATTTATATTTAGAATTTTTATGATTAATATATTTATTTGTTTTTTAAATAAAAGTATTTGAATGGACGAGTTGCGTCCAAATTCAAATGATCAGTTTATATATTTTAATTTAAAATTGTCGATATTACCAGGTGTTGATAAAAATGATAACGTAATAAGATCAGTAAATTGCGATTACAAAAGACAATGGGCTCTTCTAATTGAGCAAATTAGAATAATAATGGCGATCGAAATTATCCGTAAAATATTGCAATTTTATTTATTCATTTATAATTTTTGGTTCTATGGATTTTTAACATTAAAAATATAACTTTTGTCAAATATTATTCGAAATTGTAAAAAGGATTGGTTTAATAAAGTTAATTAGATAAAATTTTTTTCTACGTATAAATCAAGAAATTGATGAAAAAGACAAAACTTCTGCTGTTATTTGCAGTTACTATTGGATTAATTTGGTTCGTGCAGTATGCCATAATTAGTACTGACATTATCATAACTAGGGTTGTTAAGGCAAGTAAACTACCATCCAATTCCTACAGAATAAACGGATTATTAGTTATGCGTAATCATGCTCGTAAAATTAATCAGAATCTACGCAGTAATGTAGGAAAATCTAGTACACGAAAATGGTATGACCTAGAATAGTATTAATAGACTATCATAAATCTCGACAAACCTCTATTTCTTTATTTCGTTCTACTTATTTTATAAAAAAGATTATTCAAATAATTTTTTAACTATTTTTCTGGAACGAGTTTTTTGAGAGAAATTTTTTTCCTATTACTTTTGCATTTAAATGCAATTATTAAAAATAATTTATTTCATAAAACGATTATTGTGAATAGTAGCACCATCTGGTGAAAGTAGTTGGTACTAGGAACTATTGGTAGTACTTCTGCAGATTGGTGTAGAAAAATTTTCTATAAAAATTTCCTAGTTAAAGAAATTACTAAATAATTATTACAAGATGAAGATTGTACGAAGAATAAAATTTTAAGAAAAATAGTTTTAAATTTAAATGATAAAGATTTGAGAAAAAAATTCTCATCGATTGAAGACTGAAATACCAACAAGTTTGTGAACAACTGCAGTACCGTCAGTGACCATACTGGGCTCTACTATTAAAGATCAAAGTTACTTACCATACACGTAACATCCTGTTTCATATCGCTTGTGGATTGACAGTATAGATACCTCCACTGTTATTTCTACTATATTTAATCCTTAAATTCCTAGGATTTAAAGGGGTTGGTAATAGGGATAAATGAGTGTACAAACGAAAACTTGTAGAATCGATTCTGTAACGATATTTTAGTCGATTAAAAATTGATTGAACAAATTCTATCGACGAAATTCGATGGAACTTTTACTGATACGTTAAAATTTAATAAAACATTGTTTATAATATATTAAAAATTATAAATTTAAAAACTGTTTAATAATATTTAAATAAATTAAACTCGTTTAATTAATTCAAGATTAATCAAACAAATATTATAGATTTTCTAATTTTTCGATTATACTCGAACATTATTATGTCATTTATATAAAATATGCAAAACATGCAAACTACGTAACATGCAAATTATATATTTGCACAAAATTTCTCAATCTCATTTTTCTTATTTTCATATCAGTCCATAGTACAGTAGCATAAATTTTTCTTTATGTTCAATCTCAAACAACGATGGATATTAAATCGTTATTTTCTCTCGAAAGATTTCATCGACATGGATGATCGCATGAAACAAAATGAACAAGACGCACGCAATGTGTTCGGTTCCCACGTAATCAAATACTGTTCCTACCGGCGTTCTCATTCTTCAAGGCAGAAAGTGATTCCACGGAGGATTGAAGTTCGAGATGTCGGAGGTAATCTTCCGAATTGGTACGATCTTTAGGGATTCGATGAAAAGGGTATTGGCACAATTACCGTCACCATGACGTAGCTATTCTGCGGACGTAGCTATTGCGTTCTTTCCATTCTTTCCCTTGCAATCACATCGTTCACGAACTATCTAAAGATTCTTTTAATCACGTGTCTGGATTGTTATTTTTCTTTTTATTAGTTTAATGTTATGATTTTGTCTTTTTGGTGATATAAATATAGATATTGCTCGTTTTAAGTTGCTCATTACATACACTACATGTAACTTATATCTTCAAATTCTCCAACATTTCCTTCAACAACAAATAGCGAAGGAAAAACAATAATACAGCAAGATCAAAAAAAAGAAAATCGATTTTTCCAAATATTTACATAGAATATCTCCTGTTTAACTTTCTCAAGCACGCTAGGAGACTTCAAAAGCATCAGAAATACTTTCAAAGCATTATTCAAAGATTCTGATTTTCTTCGACAAATTTTAACCTCTTTCAGAATAATTCCAACTTAAAAATCAAACGTGCGCGCATCTGAGAGAAGATAAGGCATCAAAAACACCACGAATTTGTCACTTCAACTTGGAGCGCATAAGAAACAAAGATTGTTAGTATAATCCTTAAGTATAAATCGTGATCATCATAAATCGCGATGAATGCGCGACGAATTATTATTATTACGCATCCTCACTTTTCGAAACAATCGTCCCCTTTTATTACCGTAAATCTGTCCGAGCGAAAATTCCCACGGGGAGAGTCGCTGACTCGCCACCGGCGGGATCTGAACGCGATGGCGTTTTACGTTACATGAGAAAATCGGCGTGGAAGATTGCACGCGGGAAAATTAGATAGTAATAAGAAAAGTAAGGGAACTCGTTAGCTGGCTGACAACACCGCGCGCCCGGACCCGTGTTTCTGCCACACGCGGTTTTAATTACTACATTCTAATAGGAATTCGTTTATTCGTTTTAATTGGCCGTTTTAAGGCCAGTTTGGTTTCGGCGCGCCACCACTGTTCGAGGAAGAAATTACCATAGGCTGGTGAGAAATGGAAAGGGATGGATAAGGAGGAATGGAAATTTGTTAAAAAAAAAAAGAAAGAAAATGGTAAGGAAAACAAGGAAGGGGGAGTAATTAAAAATAATTGGGGGAGAAGGGGGTGGAAATTTGTAACGAGCGTGTGGATGAATGTGTACAAATATATATGGGATTCGTTTCTCGTTCGTTCCGTGTTTTTTTTTTTTTACACGCGTACTCCAATTTTAAAACCTTTTCATCTCGACGATTTGTTCCGCGAAAACTTTCCCCAACGTCGTAATCAGTGGAATTTGGATCTCGTTTCGTTCGCGGTTTGAATAAGGGGAAATAATATGTCTGTCTCGCTTTTTCACGAGGATGAGATCGGAGGAGTTTCATCGATGTGATATCAAATTGTCAAGTATGCGTGTATTAAAGTATTAATTGTACATAATTTTCCAATGAAGTGCTTTTTCTTATACCTTCTATATTACGTTCTACATTTCTATTTTCATTATATGAAAGGTTTATTGTTATACGAAAGTATCATATTGAATGAAATGTAATATATTATATGTATATGTATATATATATATTAATTAAAGTCGTAGATTTATTATATTTTCTAGAATGTTTTAAGAATTCTGGAAATCTTTACATTTACTATACAAAGTATTTGTAGATTTAGATTTATCCTAAATCTAGAATGCGCTTATTCGATTAATTAATTTAAAGAGAAATTTAAAATTGATCGAGACCAGACGAAATTATGTTTCAAATATGAAGCATGCAAGTGAATGAATTTGTACAACGTTGAAATGTAATTCGAGGATTATTAAAAGCTGAGAGAGAGATATTTTTTGCCAATTTTCCTCAAGGAGAAATTAATAGCGATTAATTAACATTTGATAGCTCGAAAATAATGAAACGTTATTATTAATATTATTAAGTATATAAAATATAAAATTCAAAGTCAAGAGAATTTATTACATATATTATGTTAATCAATTCCTTTCGTGACTAAGAATAATAAGAATAGAGTAATTTAAGACAATTACTACTTTTTTCAGATTTACTGGAACATACAAATATAGAAATGAGGTTACACATCTCATTTTTTCCTTTAATTTATATCATTATAATATCTGAAATAAAAATCCATCTTGAAAATTATACAAGAGGCATAAAGAATTAATACCGATTCGTTCAACTTAAAGCAATCATCAAATAATCCATTAGCAAACAAAAGATAAAATTTATGTATTATATATTCTCTTTCACTTTTTCCTCAATTTCATTCATAATAACAACGAACCGAAATTTCTAGATTTCTTCCCGAATTAAATTCACCAGAAAATGTTTCCAATATCTAAAACGTATCACGACATCTCACGAAATAAAATACCTATCTTATTTACCATAATAAGAACAGCGTAGATCGCGCTGTTCTAAAGGGTTTTTCGTTCCACGAGGGTCAAGCTGTTCGCTAAACTACCTTTGCCTCCCTTTCGTTACAAAGAAATCTTACGCATATGGCCGAGTAATCCCCAAGGCGAAGTGTGGCGGTTTCTTCGGTCTTAGTTCGAGGAACTAGGACGTCCGATATTAAATTCTCGTGGCGAGGCAAGAAATCCGACGTCATCTTCCATCGGAACGGGCCTTTTTCGCCAACGTTTCTCGCAAATATTGACACGATATTTTCAACTCGCGTTTTCATGCCGTACCACCACCTCCACTACCTTTCCATTTTAACGAATTCCATCGGTCATGAAAGGCTTCGTTCTTCTTCTTCTTCTTCCCGTTCATTTTTATTCGTTTTACTCTTCTGCTTTCTCTCCCCTCTCTTTCATCTTTCCTTTCTATTTTTTTTATTTCATCTTCTCCTTCTTCTTCTTCTTTTTCCTGAAATGTTCTTTCTTTGGTTTGGTTCGTAATCGATAGAGGAACGACTTTTCATTCGAGAGTCGAACGTTAAATCTATTTTTTTTCTTCCTTTTTTTTTTTTGCAACTCGATTGCGCGAATGGATAAGGGAGGAGAAACTTGTTAGCCGACTGATTCGAGTGGACAAAAGCTGCACAATCTGGCAAATAGGTGCCGGCGAAGGGGACAACCTCTCTTCATTGTTCAACGTTCCCTTATTCATTTTCGCCATTACTTTCCATCGGGATCGAATTCAGAGATAAAAAAGGGGACGATCTTACCCCCTTGATTCGAATCGTTTGTTACATCACGCTGTTTATTTTTTGGAGATTACTTTTCTCGGTTCGTATCGTGTACGTATGTATATATGCACATGTGATTTTACACGTTTATCGAAATGTACATTGTCGTTTATAAATGTTTGAACAATTCATTGAACAATCGTCTAATATTATTGTATAGTAGAAAAAAATTTGTTGAATAAAAATTGAATAATTTCAAAAAGAATAGATTTTAACGATACGATAAAATGATACAATAGATAAATCCGCTATGCAAGCAGTAATTTTTTTTTTTTAATTTTTTGTGATTTTGGTGAACCTAGAATTTTATTCCATTTCGATAGTTTTTGTTTCAATATTTAGCTAAAATCAAATTTTTTGAATCAGAGTTTTATCTTTATTTAATAATAGTTTGAAAGAAATATATTATTACAAATTCATTTGTGTATATTATATGTGCATATGATTATTGATTGCGAAAAGTAATTAAATTTGGCTTGCATTACTATTAATGTGTTGGTAACATAAAAACAATAATTAGAGCGACGAAGATACGAAGAGCGACCATAATTTGGTAATCATCATTAATTTGGTAATATTTGTGCTAATAAGTTGTAATAATAATTCAAATCTATTTTAATTAAGCATATTACATTTGCTGTGAATATTTGAACAGAAATGTATAATATTTGTTAATTTGTGATGTTGATGTGCACAACTTTTTATCATATATCAAAAAGACGTACATAAATTATTTTAATTTTATTCTTATACACAATTTTTCATTTAATTAGTTACAATAATTAATCGTTAATTTATTTTAACCTTTGTATGGATTGTTATAAGTAATATAATGAGGCATTTTTCATATTCCTTAGAAATATATTTTTATAAATAAAAATAAAAAAATATATAACATTTTTTTTCCTTGTTAAATGATAAAAATTATAGAAGAATTTAATATTCAAATAAATTTCTTTACTTCAAATATTTATTTAATATAATATCGATTATAATTTTAACTTTAATTATTGATCTATTCGCAATATAGAAATTGATGATACAATGAAAATGTAATTGATTCAAAGAAGAAAAGGAAGAAAGAAATATAACTGTGCTAATAGTAAGCAAATCAGAATTGTAAAATAGGAAAAAAAGTAAAGAGGAAATGAACCGAGTCGGTGATCAGTACGGGTATTCAACGGTGGTTACACCCTAATGGCTGAATAAAAATCACCAGGGAACGAAGAAAAACTAAAAATTCGATTTATCATGGAATCAGAATTACGTCGGCTCATAATGAGATGAATAATATGAAATAACAAATTAATTATAGTATTTCAACCATCGATTCTGAAAATACAAATTAATGAGGGAAAGCCAATAAACATTATTCGAGAATATATCAATATAATAAAATTTACCTACTTTATTTAATAAGATATTGTTTTCAAATCCTGAATTGATTTACAAACGAAAGATTTTTCTTTCGAAATTGAAATTATTTTTTATATTATTTATCCATAGATCCATAATTATTCTAAAAAAAATAAAGATAATAAAATAAGTCCAAACTTAATATTATAATTGGATAATGTTATAGTCTGAAATAATATTAAAATAAATTTGGAGAATCATTTTGCAGCTCGTTCTTCATCGCAAAAAGGATTAATAAAAGAAAAGAGGATAAGAAAGAAAGTACCGATTCAACGTACGGATATCTGGCAGCGTTTGAACGGTATAATGTACGACAAAACGAAAAAAATAATGTCAAGTAACACTTGACATGCACGCCGTCATAATAACCTAGCTTGTCGAGCATCGTAGCGAGAGTAAAAAGTTCGAATGGAAAAGAGTGGAGAGAGATGGAAAAAATAGAAGGAATAGATTGAACGACGAAAAAGAAGAATGAATGGCGGAATCTGTGAAAATTTCTGGTAAAATATATCATTGTAGAAGCCTAGCAGTTTTATAATCAGAGTTTCATTCGATGGAACAATGGGGGATGATAATAACGTAGAATCGATTGACTTTCAATAAAAAAATATGTGTAATTTTTAATACGTTTTATTGCACAAATATTCGAATATTTTTATTTTTAAATTATTTATTTATTTTTTTTTGGTTGCATTAAAATATTTTTAATAAGTATTTTTAAACTAAAATACGCAAACAATAATTATGTGAAATATTTAATATAAATATTTGTCATTATAAACGCTGGACTTATCATTTGGGAAGAATTATTTTAAAATCGATTTATTTCAGAATATATTAACTGAATTTATTATTCCTATCAGATATAATGATATAATTAATGCGTAATTAAGTTTGATTTAAAATAATTTAAATTTACTAATTTAAAATAGATATTTATTTGATTGTACGGGTTATATTTTAAACATGCAAATTTATAGCAAACATTTTTATAACGATCATTATGTGAATTGTGCATGTACAAATTTTTTTTAATCCGATCCATATCTAATTTCTTCATTTACATTATTTTAAACAAAAAATTATATAAATTATATATCGTAAAAGTAGCAATGAAAATACAATCTGTAATTATCTTAAAAACATTAATTCGTTGAAAAAGTATGAAAAGTAAAAAAAAATTTTGCCCAGTTCTTAATTATAAACTATTTCATATATCAAAAATAAATAAATAAATATCTTAAAATCACGAGTGATCAACGCGATCATTTAAATTTCGACTCGAGCCCGGATGAAATCAACTAAACTTAATAGTCCTCGAAGTTTCATGGGATAACAATAGAAAAAGAGAAGGCAATGTCTGCCGTGCGAACGGCCGATTGTCGTAACCGCGGCCTGGATTTTGCTACGTTCTCATTCCAATCGCAGAAGCGCCGATAGAAATCGCTAATTCGCTTTTGTTCCTTTCCCCCGTCGCGAATCTGTGAGTTCCCAGAGTTGCGATATGCTTCGACGGCACAAACGCGGAATCGAGCTAGTTTTGAAGCGAAGTTCCGAGCAAAGTTCTCGTGCGAATCGTCCATCTATCGATTCTGATGATAATTTTATGAAAATGATTTCTCGATCGCTTAAGTCGATTAATTTGGAATGATTTATGAAAAAAATATAATAATTGTGGGAACTGAAATATAATTTTAAAGGTTTTTTCCAATTTCGTATAGTTTTTAAAAATATTTTATCAATACATTCACATATAAAGATACCAGACTGGAAACATACAATACTTATTTATCATAAGTAAAAATATCACAAAAGTATTAAAGAAATATATAATATAGCTTTTTTATTTTAATATTGAGAACAAGAATCTTTTTCATAAAAAAATGATCAAAACAGTCGTTTTGTTGTCTTTCTCTCGTGTTACGAGAAATGGTCTATATTTCTGATGAAAATATTCCTGTGGTAGTAATCCCCTTTTGTTTGGAAAAGTTATGGTTCTATTTTTAATATCATAGCTACCAGAACGTGTGCCAAAATAAGATCGGCGGTAAGAAAGGATAGTATTGTATATATTTTATGTGTGATGTCCAAAATAACGCAGATAAATTATAGATTTTATGGTAGCATATTTTATATTGATCGTAGTGGATATAAACGTGTAGTTGAACTTATTAGAAGTATTAGATTCTTACAGGATTGAGTTGATTAAGCTTCTAGTCTGAACTTTACTTAGAAGTTCATTCACTGGAATTGATGTTCCGTTTATTAATGAATTTTGAAATGGCTTTTAAAGTGCTTTTAAAATGATATTACATCAAATGTCGTATATTTATATAATATTGCATTTTATTTATATTACATTTGTCAATTCAAGAATTTCTATTTCCTACATTTATTTTGTAAATTTTATAAATTTCGAATTAATTTCCTAATTAAACGAATCTTTACATTTTATTAAAGATTTTTATCCTTTGTCTAAAGCTTGAATCCTATTCTTTGTTCCAACTAAACTGATCTACCGTCTGAATAAAGACGGGAGTTACGAAAACCTTGAAATAGTTCTATTAATTTCGCTTGCTGCAAAATTGTACGGCTTTGATAATTCAAGGTAATAACTGGAACTCCACCAGGATTTTCATATTTTCGAGTCTTTGTTCTATGAAAGACCGTTATCCAGAATAAAAATCCAATTACATGAGACAAGTGGAAATTGGAGAGCAAGCAATTCAGATTGCGTTTCTGCAGACGAGGAGAGACTTTGATTCAGTTCGATTGCCCTCGATTCCTCGATAATCGTAAACGGATGAGCTCATCAAGCTATTCTACGCTTGGAAAGTGACAAGGAAAAAAGAAGAAGAAGAAGAAGAAGAAGAAGAAGAAAAAATGGACGTTAAAATTTGTCGTCGAACAAAAGGAAGTTAACGGTGCAGTAATTGCGACTTAATTACCGAACACCTCTTTGTGCTACGTGATAACTCTTCGCTATGTCGAAATAATATATTGTTTCTAATTTTGGATAACGAGTATCGTGTAACTTTCATTGTTAACTCGGTAATGAGGGGCTTTGTACTTTGTAGTTTTTTTCTTTTTTTTTTAATTATTTTTTTTTCTGGAGTGGAGATATTTATGAAAAAAGAAAGAAAAGAAATATATGCTTCATAAATGTTAAGACATATATGAAACGTGGATTACTAGTAATTGATAAATTTTTGAAATTTATGAATATTTGATTTTTATGGAATTTGGATTTTTCTATATCTCAATTTTCCAATAATAATAAAATACGAAAACAATTTTTATAAAAGGCAATTGAATATTTATCAATACTTTATATATCGTAAATAGTAATCGATATATCTAAATATACATTTTCGATAAATGTATCGAATCTATTAATTAATTCACGGTAGATTGAAAAAAAGAAAATTTTGTTAAATTAGAGGACTCGATTACTTGCCTCGCGTTGAACAACTTATTAACTCGAGAGGGGAGAGAAGAAACAAAGCAGGGGGAGGAGAAAAAAGGAAAAGAAAAAATACAATCTTCCCTCGTTTTTGAAACACGAAACAGCCCGTTCGATGATATTAACGATCGTCGACAATTCGAAAGGGGGCAGCAACGTTCGTTTCTACTTGAGCCAGCTGCACCAATTAGTAGACACTTGACAGCTAGGCAACTTTATCGTGGAATTGCAACTTAAAAACAGCGAAGTGGATACGAAGCGAGGAACTTCGTGGACGTTATTCGATGGGCAAATATAAACGACTTTACAGCTTCGACCAGAGAACACGCTGCGTTCATTAAATCGTAGCAATTACTCGGTCTGGTTCACCGACCGGCTTTTCGAAATTGTCGCGCGTTTCGAATTTCCAAGACGACAATTCGTGGCCACGTTAACGATACACGATGAATTGATTTCAACGCTGTTAAATGTTTTAAATGAAGAAATCCACGAGAAATTTGGATTATCTCCGCGCGCAGTAACTTGGACGATACGGCGAGGATAATTTGGGTACTAATTAGGAAGGATGTATCTAGCTGAAGAATATGTGAGGAGAGTGCTCGAGCTTAGTTGGTACATGCATGTTCCAGTGTTTTTTAACTGTGGAAATCCGGATTTTGACCGTTCTTGTTACTTTTTTCCACCGTTGTTTTCCACTGAGTTTCAGCTTTGAGCTTTTCGTGCATAATGATTTTTCGTATTTCAGCTTAAATTATCATATAAAATTAATTCATTTTGTCAAGACGAATGATCCTTTGATATTCTAATCTAGTATGAAATTTTTACAAATCACGCAAAAGTGTTTAATCATATTTTAAAAGGAAATTCATCTTGCTCGAAAAATTTTATCGAAAATTCGTTTGTATTTGTGTAGAGTAAAATTAAAAATTTTTGAATTTTTATAAAAATTTCCTATCTTCCTCTTCTACAAACTTACATTTAAAAGAGCAAAAATCTCTCTTCAAAGCGAAATCCATTATATACGCATAAAGTTTTATGAAATATATTTCTATCTAACAAAGATATTTCTACGATTAACATATAATCCAAATTATCCATAAATTCAAATAACAATATTCTCAAAATTCTCTCACGCGATCTCCCTCCCCTTCTGAATAAATAAGTGGTTCGTTGTTTACCGTTTCCCTTCTTTTTTTCCCCTCCCGTCCCTTTCTTTTTACGCCATTGACCGAAACGGAATAATACCCCATTGCCTTAGGAAAGCCAATGTAAACGACCCACCCGTTCTCACGAGCCATGATAGAGGAACGTCGTTTTTCCAAGGAAAGTTTATTTGGGATTCGCGTATATTTCACTCGCGTTCGCCACGAGATAGGAAAGGGGACGCGTTACGAGAAGAGGTGGAAAGAGAGAAACTTCTTCGTAAGGGGAAGTTAATACGATCGTGGCGATTCCATTCGGTTGGTGGGAATGATTGTACAAGCGACCGCCTCGGTCCCTTCTTAATTAAATACTGTGCTAATATTTATCGCGAGCGCGACATTATGGTAATGTATCGCGATGAATTAAACTTGGCAATTTACAGTGGACGTTACGCGCGTGCTCGAGTAAGAATTACACAGCCGTTTTCCATCCCGAGGAGCAGAAGTTGATACGAGACGTGGTTGTAGACTTTGACGCTAGGAGCTTTCGAAAAGTTATTCCTGAAATAATCTTGGGTCCGTGTAGCATGCAAATGCGAATTAATTATAGCTAGTTTGATTTTGTTGTTGAGAAATAGTGCTCGTTTTTCACTATCCTTGGGGGTATTTTGTGATTAAAGTACCAAATGGTTTTGTATTTAGTGAGAAATTTAATGTAATGCAACGCAAAGAATGTTGAAGTAATCGAAGTGGAAACGTATCATATTTAAGAAGCGAAACAAAGCTTTTTTAAATTTCATTTTTTCGGTTCCAAGGGAGGAAAAAGTAGGACCGTCGTATTCTAGTATTCTACAGAGAATTTATATTGTACTTTTTATTATTTAATTAAATTTTCACGTTTTACTATTGCGTTAATTTTCACAAAATCTACGAGGTTTTCACGAAAGCATATAAAAATATCAGTATTTAACAATATAATTTAATTTACGTATGTATTATAACGAATGTTTTATTTCTAACAAATATTTACTTTATTATTACTGTTAGAAATGAAAAATTTTTCATAGATATGATAAACTAAATTATAATATTTCTATGAAGAATATTTATGTAAATATACGAATATTTCTACGGTTCAGCAAATGGTGCCTCTTCGAGGATCGTTTCTCATGTTTGAAGAACGTTTGTTTTGTATTTCGCGTAACAACGTTTACGCGTGATACATCGGTTTAACTCTCGATGAAAGTCGTTTAACTTTCGGCTATTCGACCGCGTTTCCGTTTTCATTATAATGCAAAGCCGCGATGAGACGAAATTTCATATCGACGGTGAAACATTTACGAAACTCGATTATAAGTAAAACATCACACGTGCGTCGCGTGCGCGATACAACTTGGCTGTAATTTCTCATACGAAACTGTAATGAGACCGCATTACTTGAATTATGGTTTGCGGCATCAACGATAATGGAAATAGTCCCGTATCGATTGCGTTTCAAAGAGATGAGAAATGTTTCGACGTATCATACAAAAATAACATCAAGGATATTTTCATCTCGATCAGGATTGGACCGACCGTAGAAATAAATTTTTATTCAAATAATTAATTAAATTGTATACTTATTATTTCACTTTTATAAATTTAAATATAGATACTAGTAATTTATTATAAGATTGATGCACAAGAAAAGATAGAATTAAAATTTATACAAAAGTAAATACTTCTTCGATATAAATTATTCATATAAAAAGTATCTCAAGGCTTATAAACAAAAGTTGCATACAGCAAATAGAAATAAACACGAAACAAGAAGAAAACAAATTAACTACCATAAAAATAGACATGATAAACTAACTCCTCTTCCTTCCACCTCTTACAATTAATTAACCCCTCGCAATAAACCATTTCCCTTTGAAATCTCAACAAAGATCTTTTATCGCGTCTTATAGGCGAGAATTAACAATTATTCGGAACTAAACTGCTCATTTGCAGCGAGATAACGAGCTAAGGAGCAAAAGAAAAAAAAAAAGGAAAGAAAAACAAAAGAAAAAAAAAGAGCAGAAAACATCTAACCTCGAAGCGTAACTAGGAATTATCGGCTTAATAGAACAAAGCTTGGAACACAAGGTGTAACAAGACATTATACCACCGAGGTATACTTCTCCATTCTCCTCTCCATTCTTCGCATGGAATCCGCGAAAGAACGATCGTAACTCCGGAATTACGAACATACTGATCCGGATGGAACACGATGATCGCGCATGGTTTCCTTCCTTTTTCTTATTTTTCATCGTTTTTCTCGGGGTGGGTCAAGGGATTTTCTGACGTTTACAATGAAAGAAAAACAGACGGATGTACATTTAGTATCGTAAAACAGCCCGACCCTCGAGCTTTTTCTCCGGCGACCTCTTTCCTCGAACAGAAAACGAGATTATTCCTAGTGATGAAGCGTTTTCAAACAGGAAGCGGTTTGATCGTCGTTATTATTCAACGGTCATCGGAAGTGAGCTTCGTAAACCGTCGTTTTACACTGCTCCGTCTTTTAATGGATTAACGAGATTCTCTCTGTCCCTCGTCCCTGTTATGAAGAACGTTTCACACTGTACAACTGTTATCTTATTCGGTGAAAATGGTCAGAGAAAAAGTCTTTGATGTCGGAAGAAGAGTTAAACGTATGTATTTTAATTGGAACATGTGATGAGAAGATGACAGCGCGGCTTGTCTTGTCTTCCTATCTTTTGTAAGATAGTAGTATTTTATAGAGAATAAGAGTCTTTTTGCGATGGTTTTTCAAATATCAGGATAAAGGATCCTCGTGGATGTCTATGTACAAATGTAATATTATGTGTATCGTGATGTGTGTAGTGGATCTGTAGATTTTCTACCTCGCTGCTGAGATGTGATTATTGTAAATGGATTTTTGCTACAGTTGTATAAAGAAAGAAACAAAGAGGAATAAAAAGAATAATTAAATAGAAATGTTTTTACTTAAAAAAAGTAAATTTTTAAGAAATATTGACCGAAGAAAAAATCTTTTTTTAATTCGTTTTCAAGCGATTTTAATCTAAAGGAGAATCGACATAGAAAATTTTATTTTTACAAAGTCAACATCGATTCTTTTCATGTTTATTTAAAATCCACGCGATCTTTCTCGAATTTTCGATCCTCTATTCCCTGATGCATTCATTATGAGAGAATTCGTGTAAGGGCATAATGAAATTGCGAGTGGATGGATGGTTTCGAGTGGGCGGCCTTGGCCTTCTATCAGCGACTCTTTTCAATGACAAACTCTCATCCGCTCTTTATCGACGAAGGAAATTCTCGACGTTCGAGCGAAAAAATCGATAGTGGCCTCGAGAACGGATTGAATTAAAAAGTTAAACTCGATTGTGTATGTACAGTTGGTTTCTTTGATTCCTCGAGAGATGCTCGAGGATCGAAAAGTAATAATCGAGAGATTTTGTACGGCGTTTTATCGAGATGTTGGAGCAGTAACCTTTTGTTAGTAATAATATTGAGGAGCGGAAAGAGTTAGATGCAAAGGAAAGTATGCGAATAAAATATATATATACGTATAGAAAATTGAACGGAATAAAGAAAATAAGAGAAACTTTTTTTTTTATTTTTATTTTTGCAATTGAAATTGAAATTTATTGAGATA
Source organism: Apis cerana (assembly GCF_029169275.1). NCBI lineage: Eukaryota > Metazoa > Arthropoda > Insecta > Hymenoptera > Apidae > Apis > Apis cerana. The sequence continues at coordinate 8,396,288 of NC_083862.1, read as the reverse complement.
GAAACAGGATAAAAATGATAATTTAATTTATAATATATTCGGATACATATTAAAGATGAGTAAGTCAATTTCAAAAGAAAAATTAATTTCATTGAAGTTTCAAAGTGCCTTCTGAAAAAGTAGGCCAGTTGCTTATCAAATTAACATAACTATCCGAAAAAAAGGAAGAATCCCCTACCTGAGTTTATTTTTGCTCAGTTATTTAAATTAAACTTCTACTTTAAGTAAGAATTCTTTAATTAAATCATCTTTTTTTTTATTAAATTATTAAATTAGAGATATTAAATTAGAGATTTCTGAGAATTTCACGAAAACGTTTCAAATTCAAAATCCGCATTATTTCTATGGAAAGAAAGGGAAAAAGAAAAGGAAGAAAATAACAATTTCTTTCATCTATTCTGTCTCTACGAAAGTGTAAAAAAAAAAACATGAAAGTTTAATTAGTCGAGTATTTATAACAAATATGAATTTGTATCGCTGTATGGTTTTGAGAACATCGAGAGGGGAAGCCGGAATAGTTAATCACAGTTGCCTGGTATTTTCTTTCCATTTCCTGGGATTTACATTTCATAACGCTGATATCTTCGCCTCCTGTTGAATGGATTCAGGCAAAGAATCGTCGAGTTCGTGGAATTCTGATAAAATCACCGGTCGAAGATCAGCGTTCGTGACCAGACGAAAAAGGAGGAAAGAAAAGAGAAAAAAGAAAAAGGAAATTCGTAAATCCACGCAACCCGAATGGACTATTTTTTTCAATGAAGCTTGTTTGCGAAAAAAAAATTCAAATTGCTGTACAGTTCCGTCCAGAAGTATCCTTCATCTCAAATATATTTAAAATTAAGAAAAAATATACAAATATACAAAGAAAAAATCATTTTTGAATCATTACTGATTACTCATCACACATCGATATCGTTTGTTTAACAATATTTCCAAAATAAATAATTCTGTTTATTATTCTCTTTTGATTAATAAATATCTTGTATAACGAATTGAAAAATATAGCGTCGTGAAAATAGATATGGATAAATTATTAATAGTTGTCGATAATTTAAAAAATAATTTACAACAGAAATACATCGTGTAAATAAATATCCAAATTATCCAACAACTTATTCATATATACAAACATTACATAAAATTAAATACATATTTATGTAACAAGTATTACAAAATAGAAATTTATGAAAAATGTTCTATTTAATTCTTTTGAGCGATAACATGTATTACACGAGGATTCACGGCCATTTTTAATTTGACGTAACATATACATTATCTCTTTTGTCTGGCCCAATTACCCGCTCTTATACTAATAAGCGGGCGAGTAATTAGCAGTAGCCCGGTTGCCAACCAGAAAATTCATTTGCCCGAAAGAAATTCTATGCTGTCCAGTCCGTTTGTTTCATAGGTAATAAAGGCGTACTCCGTTAATTAAACGTACTCCAGCTGACGGATCGTCGTAAACAAACGAATCGGCAGAATCGCGTAACAAGTGCGTGTTTTCCTGTTTTTCGAAACGGAGTACACCGGAATTCCATTTATCCAGACTCCATTTATCGAGACGAAATTTTAGTTAGCGACCGATTAAATGAACTCCCGTCGATTGAATCCACTTAGGTGTCCGAACGTGAGCTATTCGAGTTTGAACGAGGTAACGTTGATAGAGGATGAGTCAATTTCTATTCGATTTAATGTTTTAATTATGAATCGGGAATTCTGTAAATAGTTGGTTAACGTATTTGAACACGTTTGAAACTGTTCGATCTATGATTATAGTTATAGTTTGTTAGCATGAAGGGATCGTTCAAATTTTTCATCGATCATTGATAATCGATGAAGATATGATGAATCGTTTTTTTTTTTTTGGATCTTATATTTTTATATACGATGTATAAAGTTTTGAGAATAATAATTTGTCGTGTTATACGAGTTTGTGAAATCTTGTTTGTTGAAATTTATAAAAGGATTATTTATAAATACAAGCATTTATAATTATAAACGTGTCCTTTTTGTTTGGTAATTTTATTCCATTTATGTCATGTGTATACGTCATGGCCAAAGTCGTTATACAACAGGTATTTGCATAATGTAATACAGTAACATAATAAAATATAATAATAACGATGGAAAATTCATATCACTGTCGATTACAGTCTCAACGAAGAATTATACTGGATTAAAACAATTTCATTTGAATAAGATTATTTCGTTTAAAACCCATTATTCGAATAAATAATATTATCGCGACAAAATTTTCTATGTATTTACAAACTATTAAAAATAAAGTATTCAAATAAATCCCTTTCGTATAATAATAAATTCAGAGATTAGCATCTGAAATATTAATAATTTGATATTTTTCTATAATTGATTTGACGATGAACGATGAAAATATTTATTTTAGAAACGATTCGTTCTTTGAATTAAGGAATGAAAAAGTGAAGTCTTTCAGGCGTTCCCATAACATGTGAAATCACATAGCGTGACGCCAGAGGTAACAGATGTTCGGCCACAATAGGGTGGTCATAAACGATACTAATAATATCTGACTATCCTGATCTCTGACAAACAGGTTATATAATGGATTATTATAATTGTTCAAAGCTATTGGAAAAGAAAAGATTTTAAGTATAAAAAATAATTTAAATAAGATTAATTTGTTGTAATAAATATTTTCTTTTCTTTTTAATTAAATTATTTAATTATTTGAAACGAAATTTAATTTGTTATTCAATTTAAATATAATATTCAATTTAAAAATTTCATTTCTCGCACATTACTTGCAAAAGTGTTAGAAATGGGACATGAGTATAATCAATTAGATATCTAAAGTATTATAGATAAATACAGAAAATCTCATCTTTACATCTTCAGTTATTTAGAAATCTAAAGGATATCATAAAGAAAGAAGAGTTCTGCTCGAGATAGAACACATTTATATCTATATACCTACACATTAATCGATAACACGCGGCATCTTCATTCACTGATTCATTCTACTGAAAGTTCATATAAATTATTTCATATTTTCCAGAAACTCGGTATCGATAACTTTTTTTCCAACAATTAATTCAAATCACGGATTGTTAATTTGCAAATTAAATTATTAAAGAAAATAAAATATATATTTTCTATTAAACAAATTTTTGGAAACAAAATTCTAAAGATAAGATACAAAAATTAGTTTGTTCATAATATGAATTATATTTTCATAATTCATATATTTATCAAAGCAAATATAAATCATTCTTTGCAAAAATGCACAAGTACATCAATTCTCGTATATTTCCTTATCCCACTTGTTTCAAAAAAGAGATTAAAAATTAATAAAACTTACTAAAAAATCTTCTCAAAGTAAGATTGGAACCTAGAGAAATAATAACTTTACTCAAAATTTTAGCCAACTATTTTTTAATACCCAATAACTCTGACTAGAAAAATACGTATCCCTTCGTTCAAAAATTATCTCAAACTATCTCAACTTAACTCTCACCAAGAAAACGACGCATTCGTATATCCTGAAACTTCGTCGTACATGAAACATCAAAGCGAATCGAGAAAACGAATTCGAAACAGCAATCCATGGGAAATAATACCCACCCTTTAGGTCCATGAGGAAATCTTAATTCGCAGGACATTTCCACCACCTTTCCACGGTCGTGTGCACGCTTCTCCCACCTGCCGCCACCCCGGATGGACGAGAGCTGGCGGTGGCAGAGTCGGCTTCCTTCGTAGGAGCATGCGCAGTGACCCGCGGAACGACAGGTGCGCGCCGTTCGCCAAGAACCGCTTAGTTTCGGGTGAGCGTACGAATCGGTCGTATCGCGTCGTGCCACCACGGTATTCCGGCACGTTATTCGCGGCCTCTCTCCTATCTCTATCGTCGCTCTCGTCGAAAACACACGCAGTACACACACACACACACACAGATACACACGGTGCACGGTGCCTGATCATCTCTCGACGTGATTGTTACTCTCTAACATAGTAAAAGGCGTCGTTCTAGAGCGATCCTCCTCCTCCTATTTCTATATCGCGCGCTATATCCTTCGTTCAGGGTACCAGGAGTTTCTTACCTAGCCAAGTGGCAGCTTGTCGACGCCCTCGGACCCGATTCTCACCTCCAGTTTCTCTCCCTTCCCGTCCAGTGGCTGGCTGCACTAGCCCGCCGTTTATCGAGCGTGCACGTGCTCCGTTTCGTCCCTCCGTGTGACACGCTTCCGTCAATCTGACGGCCTCCATCCTTGGGTCCAGATTTGCTACGTTTACCCAGCAGGTTGGTGTATGTCGTGTTTCCAATGGATTCGCTGTGATCCCGGCGTGTTGGATCGGATGCTCCGCGGGAAGATCGATCTCCGTGGGAAAATCTTGGAACTAGCGGTTCCGGGTATCCACGATCCGGCTTGAGTATCGGGTCCTGACTGGCCAACCACGGCCGAGAACAGTGCAGGAAACTGTACTCCACGATCTCTACGCGACCTGTTGTTTGAAAATTAGGGTAATATTGGTCGGTGAGTTGTGTGTTGGCCGTGAGAGAAGGATATATCCACGGTACAGTGACCCGACGAATGTGGTGCGTGAATTATTGAGTCGAGTTTCGTTTGCCTCGTCGTTTGATTCGTCGTTGGGATGGCAAGTGGACAGGATTTACCTTGCAGGATTACGGACAGGGATCTGACGAGGATGATCCTCTTCACGCTCCTAGGCTTTGTCCAGCTTCTCCAGTGTGTTAGAGGTGAGTTTATTCTCGATATTTTGTAATCCGAGACACGATGTAGAATTAACGTTAAATTATTCTTTTCTTAATCTTAGAAACGATCCATATAAAGTTAATTGCTTACGAGTGTTGATTATTTTTTAAGAAACTTTAATCTTTAAAGTCTCAGAAACGTTTTAAAAAATGTGACAGATTAGAAGTAACAGAAACTTCGCGATCGTAAGTTACGAGAAATAGTTAGATATTCCGAAGAAAAACGTAGATAGAAAGGGAACAGGGACGCGTGTACAAATGGCTCGCAATAGAATTTACGAAAAACTCGTGAAAACGAGCTCTTGAGAATTTCCAGTGACTGTGGCGATAAAAAATATCCCGCTTTTTAGAACCCCGGCTTGTTGTCGCGCGTTTTACGAAATTTATCGAACTCGTGATTGTTACAGAGAGCGGATAAGTTACTTGGACTCGAATAAACAAGCTTTGTCGATTGTCGTTGTTGTTCGAGGAACACGACGCCACGAAATATCGGTCGCGACGCACAAAGTGTAATTTCAATTGGTGATCAGGGTTAATGGCTTTGGTCTCTTGTTACGTGGAAATGCACGATGTTTTGTGTAAATAAGGGGAGATGTACACGCGTGGATACGCGATGACGAAGTTTTGCGTTCCTTTTCTGGGAAAAGAATGTTTTTGTGTTATTGTTATCATACACGTAATGAATGAAACGTGTTATGTTATGGTGAAATGTTTTTATCGTTAATGTCAAGATGAAGATATGTACACAAAGTGTAGAGTATTGTATATGTGTAGGATATTTTACATCGTATATAAAATTGAGTTGTGATTTCTATATTCTTTTTTTTATTTTGTTTATCAAATTTTTCCTATTAGTTATATCAGTGATATTAAACGATAACTTTGTTGAAATTATTGTGCGTATATTTTCAAACGTGATGTAACGAATGAATTCTAGTGCCAATTTGTTCATTGTAGTATTCATTGCTGTAATTAGGAAACTAGAAATGGAAATATCTTCCTCGCACATCTCCAAGAAAATATAAATCATCGATTTAAATATCTTTGAATATAAAATACGATATTTATAACTTAAACAAAAATAAGAGTGATGTTTCTTTATAACAAATGCAATGATTAGGATTTATAAAATTGAAAAATGACGTAACATGTCTTTTCATATATAAACGTTCGATATATTTAGTACGAATGTACACATTTCCAAAAATCTCTCAGAATTGAAACAGAATCTTTAATCTTATCACGTTTTATTTGAATATTAAATAATTCTATTATTTTGCAAAATAAGTATATACTTAGATAGAATAAATTATCTATTTTATTTAATTTCAATTGTAAAACTTATATTATTCTATTCTCCTTGTCATCAAGCGAATGAATGCATGTATATTAAATTATTGCGTGTAATAAAACGTGAAATTTAAGAACGGTATAAAATAAAAATGTTAATTCTTTGTGTAACGTATACGTATATGTAACGTGACCGAAGTCTGGCGAATTCAAGCACGATGCATATTTATAGATTACGCGGAATCTTGGAGCGAGATAGAAATCGAGAGCTCGATCACAATTTGGATATCGTACAACGAAACTCTGACGGATTGTTTTGGCTTGTTTTAGAACAAATTTTTCCACATTCGTCATATCCACGCTCGTCTCGAAATGAGAAAAAACGAGTTAATTTCTCCTCATTGCATTGACATTTGAACACGAAATTTTTCGAAGTTTTTGTCATCCAATGTATATTCTCATCGGTTATGAGTTTCAGATTTCCAGATTGATTAACTTTTTCGTGTCATAAAGTTGCTCATTGCTGTCAATGAAATATTTCGAATTCTTTAAAAAAAATTCCATTTTTTAAAAATATTTTTTAGTTTCTTAGAGATAGACGTGAAATATTTTATTCAAAATTGAATATAATCTACGAAATGATTCAAAGAAATTATAGCTGTAACAATTACGGATTTCTTAAAAAATAATGACTGACCACATGTAGAATATATTTCTTTTTATTTGCACAAATTTATCGGTTTATTTACCGACCAAGTTGACCATTGTAACCTCATTTTTTATGGTTTCTAATGGAATTGATTACTCAGAAAGGAACCTAATGTTCGCTGTGTATAAGACGCTAATGTTTCCAAGGTGATGAGCGACGATTTCGCATTTCCAGGCGCCAGAAATAGAGTAATTGTAAACATCTTGCGAGGTATAACTGCTTTTCGTAATTCGTGGATCAAGGAATATATAGGTCGGTTGCTTTGTTTATCCTTTTTCTGTTCTAGAAAATTTTATCATGATGTATCGTTAAATTAAATTAAGAAAGAAATAAAAGTGCGACGAATATACGAGAAATTTTTCTTTTCTTCTTTTTAATGTAAATTTAGTAATTTTGAAATAAATTTCTATTTAAAATAGTTATATCGTGTTTTTAGAGAATTAGAAGCAATATTTTAAAAAATATTCTCTATTTGAAAAGATTAAAAATAGATATACTATTTCATTGATAAATTTAAAAAAACTTTTAAATAACATAATTTCAAAGAATAAAGCAATAGTGTTTTTTTAATATGTATGCTTCCACATATATAAAGAATGGATTAGAGTAAGGATAAGCACGATAATTTAATAAATTTATCTGGTATTCATACGGTGAAAGAATATAAGGATTTATTTTCGTCGAAACATTCTCCATGATGAATTATTTCCATAGAAATTCTTTATGAATATTTCAATAATTTTTACAAACGATTCACTGTCATGTCTTTGAAACGCATGAACAATAATTTATTATAATATTAAACATATATATTACGATCATGTGAAATAATGTTTTTTATTGACTTGACATTCTATTTGACATCAACACGAATTAATCACAAAATCAATACAATTCCTAATTTTTTAATATCAAATTCTGATTCTCCCAAAAATATAAAAGCATATCATTTACTACAATGTAATGCAATAATAAATCATAGCAATTCTTCAAATTATCACATCGCATAGAGTGACATAACACGATAAAGAAATTAACGAAATATCCTATTCTCTTAAGAAAAACAATAAACGGAGAACACACAGATACACATGTACACGGGCGCGCGAGAAAAAAAAAGAATTCCGCATAAATTACAATAACAAGTATAATCTTTACCTGCCTTCTTTGATGGCTTCGAACATCGCACACGGTGCCATAATCTTCAATTTCTTTTAAAATATTCCTCTCTTCGACGTAAGGGGTGCACGCGGAAGCCTTTCATCCCCGTATAAAACGCTTTTTCGTCGATCTTCCCCGGTATCGAGAATCGAGGGAAGGGAGGAGGGGGAAGAAAATTGCGGCAAGAATTCGACCATCCAGACGTGGCTGAGGCGATATTTGCATACGGTGGCCGGGTATAAGCGGGCGGGCGAAGAAATCGAAACGAGGAAAGAATAAAGTTTTCGCGCTTGTGTATCCCGCGAGGGCAACAATTTATGGGGTGCACGTCGTTGCGAGGGGGATAGGCAACGCCATACTCGCGGATACTCGTGGCGTTTATTATCAAGTTCGCGGCCTCGTGAGAAATTCCGGGATATCCTGTACAGCGGCTGGTAAGAAGTTAATGAACTTGGAAGAATTTCACCCTTTTGCCGCGGGATTATATAACCGCGATCTTTCATTAATCATTTTGAAAACGAATTTTTCCTGTTGATTAATGAATTGAACGTGAAAAATGTTTATTTTCGATTTTAAATTGTTTCAAATGCCACGGTTTTTTTTTGTATACACTTTTAAGAAGAAAATGCTTTCTTGATATTAATGCGAAAATTAATAAAATTAATAAAGTGATAAAATTTGAGTTTAAGAAGAGGAAATTTATGTTTAGTTAATCGAGGATGGAAAGATTGTGTTTATTTATTATTTACACGAAAGTATGATATTTATAATATATTTTATAGATTGAATTTTTTAGTAGAATAGTTGTTACAAAGTTGGAGATGTAGTTTAGTTCGTGTTTTGTTAGGAGGGAAAGGATTTATGAATAGTTTAGCGAAGTTGATTCAAGTAACACGTCAAGTTTTGTTGAAGTTCGGCGAAATATGTTTAAAGTTTGAAGAATTTAACGACGTGGATTTCCATACGATTTGTGAACATTTATGAAATATAATTTAAATATTATCAAGATTACGTTTATTATATAACTTTAGGAAAAAAATCAATCTCATTTTAAATAATAAAGTCTATACTTTCACATGCCTGTTTCAAATTTTCTTAAATTTCATATTAAAAAATAATTATACACATATTTTTCTCTATCAATGTTTCTCACAATTAATATTCGTATTTCATATTTAGGATTGTTATTACATTGATGTACTCCTGTCTACGTTGTAAATTTAGAGAATACGATTCTTCTAGAACTGTTAGCAGCAATTTCTGCATGATTTGGAACAGAAGCACAAATCTTATTCTTTAGTTTTCAAACAATGGTTTAGCTGATTCAGCTGCTTTATATCTGCTTCTATAGACGCTGCTTTCTCTAGAGTATTATTATTCGTTTTTTTCTTATTTTTCTTCATAATATGACGAATGTTGGTCTAGAAAATCTCTTCTCCTTGAATTTTTGGTTAGAAATTATTAATTTTGCGTTTATCATATTTTGTGAGTCAAAATTCTACGCTCAATTTCACGGTAAAACATATCAATTACGTGGAATTTAATTAAATTAACGAAACGAAGTATCATTAATATCGAATATTTGAAATCAAGAACGAAAGAGTTTCAAAAAATTTCTTTTCGAGAAATATTAAGTTAAAAAAAAAGACGATACAAGTTCAATCATACGTAGAATTTCAATGAAGTAGATTTTCACATTCTCTCATCCTTTCGATTTCCATCATATCTGTATATTTATAAGTCCACTTATCCTATTAAAGTAAAAGTTTTAAATTCGCGATCTCGATCGAAAACTAAACCAAAAAGTTCCATTCGATCTCTGAAAAGAAGTACTTGTTCTAATTATTCCAATACATTTATAGTATGTGCGATTCATCGAACGAAGTTCGTAAATTTTTCCGATAATATCGAGCTTTAAACACGGTGCAAATAAAAAATAAAAGAGAAAAAAAAAATAGAAAAATGAATATGATCAAAAATTTATGAAATAAAACGAGGATGAAAGTTATTGGAGTTGAACTAAATTCGCGTATAAACTTTGGCGAATTAAGAGGTCGAGGAATTTTAATCCCCATAATGAGGTAACCCTCTCTCATCATTCAGAGGGAAATCTTTGTTTCCAGCTCGTTGTTTGTTCTTGCTAGGAAGATAACTATTTTAAAGTTAAAATAGTCTTTTGATTTGAATAAGAATTATCGCGGATCAGACTTTCTCTTCTCTTTTTATATAAAGATACGCATACACTCGCGTATTAGCTTCTTGCTGGAATGAAACTTGAGAAAATAAACATGGAACGAATGGATTGATATTTTTTTGCACTGTGATCTCGTTTCTGCGTTTTATTTTTATTTTTATTCATTTGATTTCTTTAGTGAACGGTTTTAGAGTGACGTGCTTATAATTTTAATTTTCATTTTTGGAATTTCTTTTTTTATTATTATTGAAAGAAATTACAAACGTTTTTGGAACTCGAGAAGCATCGTATATTTTTTATGAAAGAATTCTTTAGATTTAACAAATGATCATATAATATACAAAAATTGCATATAAATTGTATTTGGCATATACTCGAATTTTATATATCACTGTATCACTGTCATCAAGTGAAAATTGTACAATTACGCTCTCGAAACCGAAGAAAATTCTTTATTCATCGCAATTTCAACCTCAAACTTCCGTATAATTCACAATTTCACTCATTTTCAAGCCAAAAAATCCACGAAAATTGAAACATTTTCATCCGAAAAGAAGCTTTTTCATCAGATTTTTCGAAATATTGGAAATTGCTTTCGGAATAATGCTTTCTTTAGAATCCCCAAACTTTCTCGACGAGAATTCTCCGGAAGGTAAATAATTTTAAACCACGGTTAAAAACCATGTCTCTGAAGCCTTAACGAGTGTGGCCAGTTTATTTTTCGTCGAAACTTTTAAATATTGGAAAAGCGACTCCAGTTCGAGCAGGTTTTCCAGTTCTTGACAGCCTCACGATTAACGACTCGACTCGCGGAATCGAGTTCGGCGAAGCGGGTTCGTCTTTGCGAAATTCCAAATTTGTTTCTCGACCTGGACAAATGATCGTCCCTTTGGATGAAACTTTTCCAAAAAATCTCACGGAGAACTCTTTAATTACTCGTTCGCGCGTCGTGGAAACGTCAAACGTGTTTCATTGTTCCATTGTGGAATAAATATTCAAAGCGGGCGATTATGTAAATTGTTGGCGGGTTGTCGAGAAGTCATCTTTTATTGGCACGAGCGAAATTTACGGTATCAAGCTTGTCAACGATTTTGATACGGTGCACTGTAGGAGATGAAATTTGTTTTAATTTAAATCGGAGGAAAGAATATTTTGCTTGATGGAAATTTACCGTGAAACGTGTTGTACGCGTTTGATTTTTTAATATTGAAATTTGCGAGTTTCGACGCGAATTTAATCTCATTGGGGATGAATTAATTAATGTTGGAGTATAAAATAGTTGAAGAGACGAGAGGGGGAAAAAAATGATGCAAATGATGAAATCTTTTATTCGGAAAAATTAAATTTTCCATGAAAATTTTATATTATTCCAAATATTTGATTTTTATTTTATTTTAAATGTATCAGTGTATCTCTCGAGAGATTAATTATTTATGGAACACGTAAATATAATTTTAGAATCGATATAATTATTACACTTCGATGATTAAAATGTAACTACTAATTATTTCAGAAATAAATATCGAAATTTCGTGATTTAATAATATCTAAATATAGTATCTAAAATATAACAGTAGCAGAATTAACGTAATGCATAAAATTGTAAACACTTTGTAAACAAATTATAGTCATCTTGAATTTGTGATTAATTCATAATTAATACGCATCATATTCGTTAAAAATAATTATAAAATAAATAAATGTATTCAAATATAATATATAATTGCACTTATTATGATTACAAAGTTACTATTTTTAATTATATGCAACGTTACATTAATTCAAATTATGAGAATTATATTATGAAATTTAATATAAATAAAATCTGAATATACCATTGCTTTGCAAGCTTTAGTAACGATTATTTAATTATTCATTGCACTTTGATATGAAGAGTATCAAAAACAAAACCGCGATAATACAATTTTTTTAAAAATAAAAATTGAATCCTAATAAAACACATCCATTATCAATATGACTGAAAAATGTACGTCATGCCTCGTGTGTCAAAAATTTAATAAACAAAAAATTCAAATATCGTCGAGAGAACGATCATTTCATTTCAAAGTAACATGCTCTAAGATTTAAATTTTTGACACAAAAGATTTTTACATTTCTCAAATCATTCATTTCATTAAACTGAATAGTCGTCAACAATTTATCAAATTCACATTCAATTTATCACTGAATATGTATCTCAATCAAGAAAATGTTAAAGAAATTTTCGTTTCTTTAACAACCACTCCCTCGATATAATGCAAAATCATATTTTCATATTTTCATCAAGTTTTGAATACTAAATACGGATAGAAATTCAAACTTGGTTAGGAAACTCAGGGTGCAAGGCTAATATTTAAGATTCGTAATTCGATTCAATTGTTCAACTCGAACAATTTTGATACCGTTTAATTAAATTGCAAAGAGTTGGGAATAATGGTTGTCACTCCCCGTTGTTGACTCGAGCTGCTTTATCACAGGCTAGCCGATGCGGCTTTAATAACACCTGCGACAATGAAACGTTTTTGGATAATACGCTCAATACACATTGTTTGCCATTAATAATTATTCTCTGGTTATGCATGATTACTCGAAACTCTTTAGTCGAATTAGGATGAGAAGCGAGGTTTATTGTATTATAATTTTGGCTCATAAAATTATCTTATTATCTTAATATTATTAAATATGTTTGTATTGAAACGAATTCTTTCCTTCCGTGATAAATTTATAATTTACAATAAAATCGAAGGGTTTATATTTCAACAAGTTTTCAAAATCTCTCCGTACTTGGAATTTGTTATTAAAGAATGTTTCGAACTAAATTGAAATTAGCAAAAAGAGTAAAAGTTTCAAGATTTGAACTTCTAATATTTAAACTATATTAATTGAGAAGAGAGGGGATCGTATGAGTTTCATATAAAAAGTTTATCACTATAAATAATTCTTATAAATTTACATCATAAACATTTATAGTCGAGTGAAAATTTCAAAATTTTCTGCAACAACATTCTGAACGTAATTATTATACTTCAACACGAAAATTCCCCAAAGGAATGTATCTTCAGCCAACGTTTGAACTTAATGTAACACGTTATAGAAGTTAAAATTGACGTTTATAGACCGAGATAAAAGAATTACCAACGTAAAACTTGAAATAGTAAACACCAAAGTTTATTAAACGATTTATAAACTCATCTTCTGTCAGCTGTCGAAAAGGCAAAACTTTGGAACGACCACTCTGCCACCGTTCTCACAAATCTTCTCACAAAAGACAGAAACAGGAAGAATACGCAATGTAAGGTAGAAGTTGCTTTCACTTTCTCCATAGATTCTTGATAAAGTCTTTGTTTCTAATTGAATCACCTTAATAAGATTTAACCCGGCAAACGAGCCTCGCGCGTTTTATCGTCGAACACATACCCAACAACTTTCCTAGAAGCGGTAACACGCTTAAAATAGGCGTACTCTAGAGGTGGCTGAAACAGCGTGAATTCTGACGACAAAAATAAACATTTCGCCTATATGCTAGAGGGAACTGTGGTGTAACGCGCGAATGCGCAGAATTAATGGTTCGTTGTTAAAATGCGTCATTTGCCAGAATAAAACCCGTCGATCGAATATTTCCTTCTCGTAATTATCGATAATCCTGTTATTTTCGATTTGGCGGTGACTGGAGATAAACATTTCATTACGAAGAAGAATTGAAAAAAACAAGATGCAAATAAAGAAAATAATTTAGGCGAATCGAAGTGATGAAACGTTGGAGCAGGTATTGAAACAGATTATTATCATTTTTATTGATAAATGTCAATGTTATCGAAATATATCGAAATAGAATAATTATTTATCCATTTTCCATATAGACGAAATGGAATTCTAACTAAATAGTCTCAACGTTTCAATTACGTTTTAAAAATTCTAATCCGATTTTGGCGGAAGACAAGAGATAATTCAGAGTGAAATCGCTAACAGTTAAACTTTCGAGCCGTGATCGACATTGATCTGCAACACGTTCCAGTTTTACCACAGTACAGAGCGTGACAACACAGTTTCGTCGACTCTGTATTTTTGACAGTTCGTTTAACGCGTCCTGTCGGTTGTTTCAGTTTCAGTTACGTCTCCGATCGCTGTTCCCGATTTTCACTTGTGATTAAAGTTCGTTTCATCTCCTCTTTTCCTCCCCTTCCCTGCGACAGAGAGGATTTTGCTCGGCTTTTTCAAGAGAATTTTGTCGGACACAGATTTCTCTGCTTCCCTCTCCCCCTTTTTCTTTCTTTTGTCGTTAAATAAATTTCTCCTTTGACTGCGAGATAAATTTTTTCAATTAAAATACCGAAACTTGATAAACTTCCTTTCATTATCTTTTCATGTTTTGAAATAAAAAAAAAAAAAAATATCGTGAACAAGGTGAAGAAAATTTCTTTGTCCTTAATCGATAAAAGCATCTTGTTATTAAAATAATTATAATAATAATTTTTTTAAACATCCATTATATGTATACTTGTATGAAAAAATTCGTATAAGTAATTTCTCTATTTCTTCTTTTATTTCTCTAATTAGGAAAAGAAATTATTATTAATTTCAAATTATTATTAATTAATCTGAAACGTATCATTTATTTATTCGTACTTATAAAATTATTTTTTATTTCATAATTTAGATTGCAGATTTATTAAAATAATAATATCTTCTAATATTAAAAATTATTAAAATATATATTTTACAAGTATAATCAAAACATATTGTAATAATAATTAACGTATCCTGACGAGAAATTTTATGAAAAATTTCCACGGATATTCTGATTATTTCTCTCATGAATATATTTATTTATTTAATATCTATTTATAAAATTTAAAATTTTATCAATAAATATGCAAAAATATGAGGGAACACCTAGCCAGGATTTGATTTGCCGATTCAATCCTGAAAAGCAGAAAGGACCTCAACTCTTATCTGTACTGGTCGCTTCTCTCCTCTATTACCTTCTTCTCGTTGTTATCTTGTTTCTACTCCAAGAGCAACGGAGGCAATCTTCTAGAGGCTTGTATTAATTAATAATACAAGCTGTATTAATTAATAATAATACACAAACACACACAACTTGACTGGAACACTCACTTTAAATTTTTAAACAGTATAAACTGAGCTATTTTCAAAGTATTGGAAAACACGCGAAAAACACCCCCACTTTTATAAAATCGTGAAGGTATTTTTTCTTCACGCGTTCCTCTCCCTTTGATGTTTGCCCCTTCTGTCAGTTGTTGGATGTTTTCCTTGTGCGTTAGATGTGTGTAGCTCTCTGGTTGAGAGTGCCTCCATCTTCAATTGTGTAGGAACTGAAGAAAAATGGGAGAGAAGATCAGTAAAGATTTGAACTCGAGGTCCTCAGGTTTGGAAGCCGACGCACTATCCCCTACGCCAGATGCCCTCTTGCTATATCATTGCTATTTGTTTCTATTTCAATGACTATGGAAGACTTGGTGCTACAATATTCAATATAGATTCATAGGAAATTTTCGTATGTAACATTTTTATAAAAAAAAAATATATATATACATGCATTAGTGAAAGATATTTTAATATAATATTCGTTTATAGTATTTATAGTATTTGGATAATAGATAATAGTGATTAGGGGAACAAAGGGCTCGTAGTACTAATCGAGAGAGTAAAAAATATTTAATCAACATAAATTCTATAATCGATTGTTTCGCTGTAATGTTAATTTATGTTATTTGAATATTCGAATATCGTAAGTGAGTTTCTTTGAACGACATATTGAACGTAAATAGAAGTGATTTGGTTTATTAGAGGTATGTTGGTTCAAGGTTGTCAAACAAAACATTACCTATTACTAATATTAATAAACCTCATATATGATATGAACTTCCTTGTAATAGTAGATGTTCGATATGTCTTCTTCTATTTAAATGAAAATGTCAATATTAACAAAGGTCTCTTCATAAATGATCCAAACCTTCTTCGTTTACCTTTTGAATGTTTTCCTTTCATTTCGATGCAAATCTCACGATATTGAATACATGTAAACAAAAATTAATTTCACATCGAATTTCAATATCAATTCTATAATTATTGTAATAAAACGTTAAAATTTTAGCCTTTTTTCTTTTCATCGTCTATGCTTTTAAAAATTTATCTAAACGTAAAACCAATCCGAAAGTCAAGATTATCGACGAATATATCCATCTTTCTTCTCCTCGTTAATAATTTACAATCCGATATGATCGACGAGCTCGAGGAACACGAGTATTTACAAAAAAATATTAAATTAAAAATAAGTTAATTTTGCCTATTACAATGGCGTGATACGAGGATGAGCATCTAACGAGATAACATCTAACCGGATATATCCATTTCTATTCACCTATCATTACGTAACATCGTATTTACGGTATTTTGACATGTAACGATGCAACGTTTATCCGTCCATATTAATTCTACATTAACAATGATACATGGTTACAAATAAAAAATATCCAATCTAAAAATTATCTAATTAAATATTCAAGATTATCAACGAAATAGACTAAGAGGAAGCTAGGAATAAAAACACGACGAATCGTAATTCCTCTTCTCGCCGCTTCAATGCAATTCTCGTTGCATTGAACATTATATTGGTTTGAATTAGTCGTTCATCTTGTTGCTAACGTTCGCCTATATAGTATAATCTTAAGAGCCTTTTCACATTGTCCGCCGTATGCTCTCAATCCTCATCGTCCGATTTGAAAGTGAATCAACCGATTATCGATACCATTAATCGAGAGTCAAAAATAAATGAAAGAAAAAATAACAATAAAATAATAACACGGAAGACAATTATTGCGGATAATTCATCGATCGATATTCATTTTCAATGGACGGGCGACGAAAACCAGACAATGCATTGTAACGATTCATTAGCTCATATAACCAGGAAACATTTGACCACGGTTAACGAATGGAATTTCGCAAAAATCCGATATCGTTGGCTCGCGTGAAGATTGCTAGGCGGGTTTTAGCGACGATAATAGGGGTACACGGAGCATTTTTAACGCGTGCATCCCTATCTCCACGATGGGTTATGGCGAAACGTGATAACGAGTTCGAAAAAAAAAAAAGAAAAAAAAGAAGCCACCGATAACTCGGTTATCAGGGCTCGAAATTTTTCGTTCGATCGACGGAGGAATAAAAATAAAGGGAGGAGGGGAAGGGAATAGAAAGGCTGATACAGGTGCATTTTTTATTTTTCGTTTCGTTTTTCTTTTTTTTTTTTTTTGCAACCCTCGTGAACGAACATTTTTCAGAATTCGAAAATGATTCGATGGGATTGCACCGATCTTATGAATTAAATTGCCAGTTCGGGATACTAATTGAACAGTAAACTGGAATACACTGGTTTCGAAACGAAGCTCTTTTCTTCCATTCAACTTTCGTTTCAACTTTAAAATTTTTGAAGATATCTTTTTTTTTTCCGACGAGTTTTTCTATTCGGTTAGATAGATGGAGTTTGATTTTATTTTTTAAAAGTTTTGTTGGAATGATCTCCTTTTGAAAATGAAAAGAAAAAGAAAATGTAAAAAATGTATTTAAATCTTTGGAAGATATTATGTTTCCATTAATATACTTTTATGGGGAAACTTATCTTTATCAAATTTTCGAACTTTTCGAACTTTTAATTTTAAAAGAAGATTAAATTATGTCTGTTTTTTTTTATCCATTCGAAATGAAAAAGAATGGTTACTTAATTTTTTCGAAAAGTTTCTTCAACTAATATGATTAATCTACTTTTATGATAAATCGTATCTTTATCAAATTGTCTTTTTAGTTTAAAGAAGATTAAATCGTTGCTTTTTGACTTGAAAAAGTATAATCGATTACAATTAGTGCTTTCTCAATGGGAAACATTTTTTCTGATGTTATTAATAAAACATATTTAATCTTATTATTATGTAGCATCACATTACAAACACAGATATTAAAATAAAATTTCAAACGTTACAATCGATTACATAATATTCCAAAAGAAATTTAATGTTCTCTGTAACAAAGAAAGCATTTCAGTAAGAGAATGCTGTAAACATTTCGTGCAATATGACGTTTGGAATTATCCAGAGGGAAGGAGCATCTCCCAAATTAGAAAACAGAAAGCAGGGCAACGAGAAGTTGTATAAACTCGTATCTCATGTCTAATGTAAGAAGTGAAGAGAAATTTGGAGGAAGGGTGGACGGGGTTGATACCCTTTCCTCGTGCTCGGTGTCCTGGAAAAACTGTTACTGCTGGTCGCACGTGGTCCCAAGGGGTTCTTTTATGATATAAAAAAATGCTGATATTACAAATATTTGTTTTCTTCCTGTCATATTGTACTTTCGAGATCGCCCATAAGTTTCTAACACACATTACGTGACTTTGCATTCCATATTCGTAATTTCGAATCATCTTTCTTTTTTTTTTCTAGATAAATGTTTTACGTGTTAAAAAAATTTACTTAAATATATACTTGAAAATCGTAAGATAATTTACATACACTTACTTCAAAATTGAAAAAATATTGAATAAAAATTTTATATTACGTCGATAAAAAATATTGCCGAAGAATAAAAGGGAATGGGAATGGGAAAAGAATTGTTCTTTTCATCAAGCTCGATGAATTGCGAATATGTGGGAATTCTTTATAAGAAAGAAAGTATAGGAGATATTTTATATTCGCCTGTCGAATTCATTTGTTAATATTGGACGACTTCGATAAATTGATTCTATTTGATGGTAAATTTGCCTTGCATGTAGGAAAAATTAGAATTTAATTCTTTCAGATTTGAATAATTATGCAGAAGTTATGCAGAATGATATTTCCATATTAATTTAATTAAATTTAATATCTTTATGGCACGATTTTATTTAAAGAAGAATTCATTCGTAAGTTGTGCTCTCATATACTGAGATTGATCCATGTTAATTTAAAATTGCTATATTTATATAGTTGTTCTTTCATTCTTCTTCCAATAAAAATTTATAGACCAATTTAAAATAATCCAAACCATCAACTGTTTCTAAATAAATGATTATTGATTTACGATTTAAAAAAATTAGATGCATAGAATTTTTTATAAACAAATTTAATCGTTAAATAAATATTAAATAAATAAAGAATCATTGTAATAATATTAATGTATATTCTTTCGCAAAAATCTTGTTACACTTTATAAAAAAATAACTATTGTTCAAATAAAATACAATATTATTTGTAAAAAATTAAACATAAGAAAAAATTAAAAATTGTCAAAACACAGAAGAAATCATGCCATTGAACCCATTTTTTGAATTATCCCGATATATTAATCGGTTAGATATAAGGATTCAAAGTTTCCATAGTGCTTAAGAAATTATGAATGGATTCATGACTTTCTGACCTACATATTTTCTTGGAAATACTTCCAGGAATTACGTCTGTCACTTGTCTGGAACTCAGTGAGACGAGATGCAAGTGAGATATTCGAATAAACGACAAGGATAGAGATAGTAAATAATCAAAAATTACCTTTTTCTTTACACGATGATATCATAGGAATTGGAAGATGTATCGGGATAAATAAAAAAGAGTTTTAAAGGATAAAAATCCACGTTTCTAATAATCTTCTACTCGTTGATCAATATCTTTAAAGTTATAGCTGTTTACCTAATTTTAATAAGACGACAAATACGTTTATTTCTGATGCATGCTAGAATTAAAACTATTCTTTCATGCTCTCCTCTGCTTGAAAACAGAACTTGAAACAATTGCTCCATAAAATTGTCTACATCGATAATAACGACTTCCAATATTCTTTGCCCAATATTACTGATGGAAAATTTCATCACGCAAATTTCTTCATCGTGCCCAGGAGATTAGGAACACCACATTCGATCGCTTCATTACTCATTTATCAACGCGAATTTTCACCATCGAGTCCGCTACACCGCGAAAGGTAATGCATATCCCATCCATACTCGGCTGCCAACGATTGAATACAATAAATATTGGATACGAAGTTATTGAAACTGCGAATTATTGAATGTGGAACGTTAGTGAACACGAATGTTATTGATTGCCGCGTGAAACCGAACCCGAGAGAATTTGGTCAAGCGATATTGTCAGGTGGTGAAAATGCAGAAGCTGATCGAATTTTCCACTTTTTCAACGATCCTTTCATATCTCGTTGTGTTTTGATCATAATGATCAATACAGTATCCTTTTCTATCCTTTTTAAAAATGATTATATCCTTGTGCAATGTTCTTGCATTGATCGTTATACCTGAAAGGCTTAATTTGATTGAATTTAATTGAATTGATAAATCTACAATGGTATATTACTTTTTTGGTGTGTTGAACAGCATATTGGGGAGCCTTTTTTTCATCATGGAAAAAGTTAATTGACATGCTTTCGAATGCACACATATATAAAATTTTTAAGATATACTAAATGACATCTTTTGTAATTAACTGTTTATAATCTTCATGAAAAATTATATTTTATTTAATATTTGAAACCATTGATATATTATAGTCATTAAAAATATTGATGTATATTATGAAACACTGAAAAAGAATTGTTGAATCTTCTGAAATAATTTTTTGTTTTTTTTACATAATCTAGTAATAAAATAACAGTGCTTCAATATGAAAATTAAATAAAAATATAGATTCCAAGATTAAGTAGAAAAAGTAAATAGTAATTTCTATGAATAGTGACCAGTGACGTATAATTGTAAATCCTGTTTTATAAATTAACAACGAAGGACGGTAGTAAACGAAAGAGAATAAGAAATATTAATCCAATTACTGGACACTTTCTTACTCTATTGAAAAAGAAAGGAAACGAAAGAAATATAGAGACTATAAAATTCATGGAGTTTTGAAATATATAAACACGTAATTCTACGGAGTTACGTGAAAACGCTTTATTTAATTCAATATAAACGTCAAAGCAACCTTTAAACGAAGCTTTAAAAGTGTCATGAACCATTAAATCGGTTCATAAAACAATTCAAATTGAAAGCCCACTTGCAATATCCATTATCAAGAACAATTTACCTTTTGAACTTTGTTCAACAATTCGATACATCGCAAGAAATTATTATGCTACGATTATTTTCTTTTTATGCTGTTTCATTAATATTCATTAATAAATATATGCTCAATTTGATTCATTCCATTTGTAACGAAGATATTTACTCGTTTAACAAATATATTATCATATATCGATCATATTCATATATAATTGTTTATTTAGCTTGCATGCTTTTGAAAAAAAATAAATGTATATTATTGTAAATATTTACAAAATCGTATGAAAAAGAAGATAAATTCAAAGATATGTAATTTTGAATGATAATATGGCAAAGAATTTATAAGAAATATCATTTTTATCAAAATTCTATTTTTGCTGATGATTCTAAAAGGCTATCTATCTAAATTTTATAAAAATATGATGGAATTAAATTTTGAAAGTATTCTTTAAAAAATTGTTTCGCTATCTATTCTTTTTTCTCCATATATTTTAATATTTTATAAATATTTACAAGAGCACGAATATTCATGATTTTATTCCTATGGATCGCATTTCAAAAAAAAAAAAAAAAGAGAGAAAAGAAACGATTTCTAGAGTCATCATACTTTTTCAAAGTACCAATTTTTCTAAACTTTCTAATTAATCAAACTTCACATTTCTATAATTATTATTTTCAAATAAACCACCAATAAACATTTTTCAACAATATTCTCATCATTCTTTTCACATTTGACCATATTTCAACCATTTTTATGCATTCTTTAAATCATACTTGAACTCAAGAATCAATGATTTATTTCAAAATGATAAATATTCCTTAATAAAATATATCAAATGACGTTCTTTTTAACCAATTTTTAAACGTTATCTTTCATAACTGTCGCTACCTAACAACGAAATACTTCACCGAGCGTGAATCCGTATTCCAAAAATCGCATCTCCCGTTCGTAGATGACAATCGGTCGACAGCGGCAACGTGGAAATGCGCGAACGAGTCGAATTATCGAGTCGAAAATACGATTTCGAGCAGGCTCGGTTGGACGTCCCGATAAAATGGGATGGATGCGGGTGAAACGAGCATTGTCGAAAGCCCAATTACACTTGCCTGTAATTGGCGTTTTCGCGTGATACACGGGCCTAAACTAAGGACACGGTTATTCACGATGTGATTCCTTACCTGTACAGATACCATTTGCACGATCTAATCTCGGATGGAAAATTGGCTTCTGCTTAACTACCATTCGACGAGAGGACGGGTTGACGGTGAATTTAGGAAAATCTAATTTACCGAGACCGAGCAACCGCGCCATAGATCGTGACGTCTTCCCTCATTGTTCTCGAATAAAGGATTTAATCGGGTGGAAAAAACTTGGAACGAATAAATAATTCGATAATTTCGATCCTCCCCCGATTCCTTTATTCGTAGAACAATCACGTTTCGTTAATTGTTGGTCCGAAAGTTCGATGGATTTAAAGTGTTTGATGTTTTTCTTTTAATGGACGGGGGAAGAAAAGTTAATTAACCGATTTGATTTAATCTAGGTAGAATGAAAATGATTATTTTTAAATAAAGCTGTTTATTATTCGATAAGTGGATAATGAGTATTTCAATTATGGACAATTGAATTGAACGAAGAAAATGGAGTGTTAAAAATTATTAATCATTGGATGACGAATAATTTATTTCGAAAATTATTATCAACAACTTTTATTTTAACAAACAACTTTTCTATCAATTTTCTGTCGATATATCAAAAATAGATTTCGTGTATCTCGAATCTAGAGAGATTCGATTTCGATAAGCACAGGCGATTGAAGACAATTCGAGGGATATCGAAACGCCAAGATGTTTCCGAAGGACAGATTTTATCACGAATCATTGCACGTGATTTCTCGGTGACTAATCTCGAAATTCAATGCATCTGCATTCGAAAACATCGACGAAAGTTTCGAAACTCGTGTCGCGGCGAAACTTTCGAGGGTTGAACGGTCGAAATTGAAGCCATTAGCAACGTGTTTTCTTCGTGGCACGTGCAAAACCGGGGGAGGAAACAAATTGGCCGAGTTTCGCTCGATGACGCGTGTAAATTCATCCGGTTCGCTGGTGTGTATTTTGACCATTTTCCTCGTGTATTGAGAGAGTGTTTTCGAAAAAAAAAAAAAAGAATTTTTGATTCCAAAATTCGTCCCTATCGGCGAAGATTTATTCGACCAACTATAGAAAAATTTTTTATTGGAGGAATCGATTCGTAACTGATTGTAAGTTTAGATTAAATTTTATTTTATTTATTTTTTTTTTTGAGAAAGTCAAATAAAAAAATTGGATTTATATATCTTTTATAATTTCATTATTTAATCCATTATTTAAAATATAGCTTATTTTTTTATGTGATCTAGAAAGAGAGAGATAGAAAGTGATTTATAATGATTCTAAGAAATTTTATATTTTCAATATATTTAGAAATAACATGTTAAAATTGAAATTATTACAAATAAATAATATTCTACAGAATATCTGCATATCCGACTCAAAAAAATCCGCTGGATTACATATATTCCAATTTCTGTACAATTGGCGTACAAGTTACAAATTCAATCAATACACAATTCTAAATAAAAACAAAAAAAAAATTGAATAAAAAATCGAATAAAAAAAGGAATATTTCAGTCTTCAAATTTTTCAATATTTTTACTAAAAATTCTCAAAACGATGCATATATATTTTTAAAGCATAATCAAAAAATCGAAGCAATTAATAACCAAAAAACCAAAAAAAAAAAAAATCCACACTCACGAACGATCGATTTAATATAATACCGCGAGTGGTTAAATTTTCGAAAGAAGAAAAGGGAGCAATTACAAAGATTAAAGACCCCGCCGCATAAACGATCGGTTGGTTAAAGTTTCATCCACGGAGTATAGTTCGGCAGATTTGCACACGGTGATTTATGGGGTGAACTGTGCTCCCTGGCAGGCATACGAATTCCAAGCCCTTCGTATGTCTGAACAACAACATTTTCATCCGCATCGTTCAAAGCGTGAAGAAGCGCCGGCATATAATGTGCATCGATCGATCGTAAGGGCGAGATGGGTATAGGAAAGGAGAGAGAGAGAGAGAGAGAGAGAGAGAGAGAGAGAGGGACGGGTACAAGGAATAATGGAAATAATGTGAAGGAGGAGAAGAAGGCAGGAAAACAGTAATAGAAACGAGCACATTCAGGATGCTGATTTCATGTTTAATTCACACGAAACATTTGAATAGGGGTTGGGGTGTTTTGCAATTTTTTAACGTCCTATTATTTCCCCGGGAAATCCTCAAGTTTCCGCGATGGGAAGAAATATCGGGGAACGCAGTTTGCGTTAACGGTTTCCAATAACGCGGATAATAAATATTGCGTGTTATCTGTTGCGGTGGTTTAACAAAGGGGGATCGGTATCGAACGATAATTTTAAATCGCACTCCTTCGTACGATAGAGCACGATTTTTGATTTCATCCCATCGATTTTCAATGTGATTTTCGCGGAACGGAAATTGTTCTTCGATGTTTTCTTCGTTTCGAACGATCGATCAAACGATGATGGCTCGTCGTCGATTTGGAAAGAATTGTTCGGACCATTTACGGATATTTTTTTTTAAAGTAGTTTTTACTTTGAATATTTTGAATATTCTCTTTTGAAATTTTAATCCAATTGATATTAGATAAATTAATTTCATATACTTCGATTTGAAATAGGATTAATTATTTTTTTATAACCCTTTAATTTCTGTTACTGCGATAGAAAGTAACCTTCTTTTCCTCTCTGATCCAAACCCAATCGAAACGATATTAGATCGGGTCGATCCAGTTTTTTTAACGATGGAAAGACGAGAAAAATGTAGTCCGGTCGGAAGAAAAAAAAGGGTGATCCAAAGATTTCGAATAGACAAATAAAAAGCCATCGATTTATTCCGGAAACGTTTCAAATATTTAAATAGCATATCGTGCCCGGTATTACACAGAAATTGAAGTTTACTTCTCGAGCACACTCGGAGAATCGAAACTGTACTATGTTCTCTCAAAAATACATTTACAAGGAATGGAATCTCGAACGATATATCGCGTCTTCTCGAAAAGTGGGGCGGTTATTTTGAGAAAATACGAAATTCTCGCTATTCTGCTCGAAGTGGACACGATTTTCTCGTTTTACGATCAAAACGACAAAATACCTTCTCAGCCCGAGCATATTCGAAAACATCTATCTTATCGAATGGAATTCGAATTGGTTTGGTGAGAAATTTTAATGGGACGTTATGCAATTTTTGGATTCGATCCAAGGATTGAAACAAAAGTGGGTGGAAAATTGTTATTAAAAATCAGAGCAACGAAAATGGATATCATTTCTTTGATCAAAATTAAAATATAACGTTTCTTTTCTTTCTGTATCGAGATGATATTTACCAGTTTGTAAAGGATGTAGCAGTTGTTCATAAGTACAAGAGAAACGGCGACGTAGAGAAAGTTGCAGAATCATTGGGAAACTCTGGGCATTTTTAATATCCGTGATATTAAGAAAGTTTCAATTATAAAAGGTGCTCTCGCAGGCGTGAAAAACCAGTTCACAAAGCTTTCTATCTATTGCATCGTAGCTGCGAACTGCATGATTTAAAAGTTCCTCCATCGTTCCCTGCCAGATAACAAATTATCTGCCAGCGAAATTTGAAAATGCAAGTGAATTATGAAACTGTATGAATATATAAAAATCGTGTTGTCCACTCGAAATAAGAGAATAAATTCGAGGTAATTGGTTTGAAGAAGAGAAGAGAAAAGAGGGAAAGAGAGAGAGAGAAAGAGAGAGAAAAGTTTCTTCGCGTGTAAAAAGTTGGGTTTATACGTTTATATGAAATTTTCACATGGAGCCACGTGAAATGTCCGAAAGGAAATTTGCATAGTTTCTTAAGTAAACGGTACGACCTCTATTAGTGTGATAATGTAATTTTCTCGTAGCTCAATGAGCTTTAGGTACATTCCTTTAATCTTCTCGTTTGACGATCATAGTCTACTGTGTAATGTACATGATTTTATCATAATAAAATTACGATTCCATCATTAAATTTTCGTGTTAAAGTATCATCTCGTTAAATAGACGTGATTTTTTAAATAAAAATAAATATATAATTATGATGATACATTAATTGTTATTCGTTTAAGATTAATTCCTTTTCAATTTAATTTAATTGATTATAAAACATGGTTCAATATTCAAAATTTTTTAATGCGTTTTAGAAGGGAATTAGAAACAAATGATTAGAAACAAACAACGTGAAAGGGAAATAACAATTTGTCTCATCTTTATCACCACGTATTTTCCTTAGAACGAATTAATCACAAACGATTTATAAAGCGATCGATTATAAAACGAGATAAAGACATTGATTTCTGAAACAAATTGCAGTGGAAGATGTTTAAGCAGCTGCTTCGTAAAGTGCAATGTCGTTTTCTTGTTATTTGAACTTTATGAGAGTCTTTCGCGTCAAAGTATAAATTGCATTTTTTTCCAACGCGCATGTAATCTGTGTAAAATAGCATTCTTAGAGAGAGAGAGAGAGAGAGCTCCTCTTCCAGATCCCTGGCCCAAGTATTTTCATACATTTTTACTCTTCCTTTTCAGGGCAATTAAAACGAAACAGCGACACAATGAGAAATTTAAAATTCCGCGCGTAAAAATAAAAAAAAGGGAAAAACAGGAGAGATTCTTTGTATCTGTTTTCAGATTTAATTGTGCATACATAATCCTTGTTGTGCGATGTCGATTAATTTACTTTAAATTTGTTTTTCACGAGTGTCAATTTATTCGCGATTATGTTAATTATTCGAAAATCTCTCCGTTCGACGAGGATTTAATCGAAGTGATACTACTAATTTCTTAATTTAATTTGCAGTCTATTTAAAATTATCGTTCTCCATTTTTATTTCTTCCGAATAGGACATTTTTTTAAATTAAACCTTCAATTGATTCTTAACTACCTAATATCCAATATGTAATATTAAGCTAATATAATTAATAACTAATCTAATATTAGATATAGATATAACGTTTGATATCAAAGTGACAATAAAATTTTTCCAATTTTTACTAATTGTCTTATCACACTTCTGTTATCAAATTTACCGGCTCAACACACTCTCGCTTTAACAAAAATTCACAAGCGTAAACAGACAGAGGAAGAGAGATAGAGAGATAAAAATCATCTTATAAATCCCTACGAATCCATTGCGTCCACTAAATTATTACATTATCTCCTTTCCCAACGAGGGATATTTCAGAATCCGCATTAAACGATAAACGAACGGAATCTCGTTCGAGGTATCGCGTTACGAAGAGAAGGGAAGGGAAGAATAAACTTTTAATGGACGACACCGCAAGAGTAGTTGGGCGTTTCAAGCGTAATTAAATAAAACGTGGTATCCGAATCTACTTGTCCGCGGCAATAGCGACAAATTGTTTAATTATAACTGTTCGTTTACGTTTCGAAAGTTTCTCCGATTCCAGATGCAGATGCGGCCAACTTCCGGCCTCGGTTAGAGCACACACCGGCCGCCATTTGTTTGCGCGGGGAGGCTTCGCTGCGCGCACGTACCGGGTGTCAATAATTTCTGAATCTGAACCGATGCAATTCGTGACGTAACTTGCGATACGTGCTACGGGAAACTCGAAGGCGTTTTACAAGAGAGCTGCGTTTTCCAGTTAACGCTCTTGTTAGAATATTTGTCTTTTGGGGGGTTGAAGTGGTAAGTACATTTTGTTATCCCTCGTGGTTTATTATTTGTTTAGTTGGTATTTGTATTATCAAGATTGTTTTGATCGATTTTGATTCATGATCGTCTATGATTGTTTATAGATGTTTATAGATTTATTAATAATGTTATTTGTGGATATTAAATGTCTTTACAATGACATTATTGTATAGGGTTAGACTCGTAAATTATTGATATTAATTATGAAATATGTACAGCATTTATTGTTGCTATAATTGGATCGGTATTTATCAAATTCTTTATTTATCAGTAAATTGAAATGTTACAGTTACGTGTTTCTTTGAAATTAAATATTGAATATCGATAAATGCAAAATATTGTAGATTATTCCTTCTAATATTATCTCGCTTTAAGTATATTGTAAATTTATCTAATTTTCCGCAGGGGAAAAAAAATAGAAACTAAATTTCGGAAGAAAAAGTGAAGTTGGCTTATTCGTTCTCCTCTGCAGCAAGATATTTTTTTGCGTTCTCACGCACAAAGTTCTGATGATAACACGTTTTCCGGATTTTTGTGATTTGTCGCGGTTGAAAAACGCGCGAACGAGCCGCGAGATTTATGGAATGAAAATTAATTTTGGCGAGAAAGAGAAAGGGGGAGGAGGAAAAAGAGGGGGGAAGAGGAGGAATTCATTTTTGCGACGAGCAAATGAGTGGCACAGGTTTTCCACGGGGCGAGGGAATTCTTTGGTGTTGTTTTTAAGCGCGACACAGCTTTTTGAACTTAACGCTGTTTTCAAACGGAACGTATTAAGCTGTTGCCGCGAAAAAACTGTGTCGACGCCAGCGTGGCCGCAAATTAAAAATTTATTCCAACGCCGCGCCGGTCCCCAGAGCGTGGATTGAGTTTTGAGCGGCCGCGGCGAGATGCAAAGAAATTATAATTCTAAAAATTGTGTCTTCCGGCATCTCGAAACGAGTTACCTCGATGCGAAAGTAGGATGTGCGGTTCGTTTGGAATTCTTAAATGGTCTCTCTAAATTGTAAAACGGCGAAACAGTGAAACAATTTGGTGATGATTGAATGCTGCGCAACAATAAAAGTGTTCTATCGATGTAAAAAATATGAGTGAAAAAGTTATAAAGATTTATCATAGATATTTTTAAGAATTGTTTAATTAATTGTTTATCATTATAACTTTTCACTTCTTGTAAGTTGCTTCAAAATTTCATCCTGTTAAGAATATATCAAGGGATTGAGAATCGTAAAGATAGCTCCAAATTCTCTTTTTTTACTGGCAATAAAATCGCGGAATATTTAAATTTCTCGCGAGATCGGAATGGAAGCAATTAAAAACGAGGGAGGGGTGTTTCGAGCTTATCAATGCCGTCAACCGGAGAAGTTTAAATGAAACAAGTTTTTGGCGAAGTAACGCGTGTAAGTTGGGCTCCATCCCTCGTTGGAGCTCGTGTTCGCAGGAAACGTTTACTGTAGACGGAAATAATTACCCTTGCCGTCGATTCACACGATAATAATAATTAAGAACGTAGCTCGACACTGGTGCCCCCTTGCTTTCCGGTTGTCGACCGATTTAGTTCTCGAAACGTTTTAAATTTCAACATGCGTTTCCCTTTACTTTCACATTTCTACGAGATTCGTTCGAGTCCATTGTTTATTAGATGGATCACTGTAAAATATATATTCTGTGCGATTATAAATTAATTTAATCGATCGAAAGTTATGGAATATTTGTGACGTTTAAGTGCGAGTAATAAAATTTTTAAAAATTCGCAAAATTGAATATTTTTCTGATATACGAGTTTCGATAATTTTTTAATTTCGAATGAATCATAGATTATATTCGGAACCAGGAAGAGACATAAATTTCACGCGTTTAGTAATCCTTATTTCTATTTTCCGTGTGTTCGAAATATTCTTGGTCATCGAGTGACTCAGGTGTCGAATGATTCATTTCACTGCTGTATTTTATTTATTCACAATTATTAGGAAACGTATTATCAAGAAAATTAAATAGTGTTAATTGCAAGAATTAATTACAAAAAAAAATGGGATACAATTTAAGAATCTGTTAATTGATTTCTATAAATATACAGGCTGATTAATCGTTGATCGAGACGTGATAGTTACTTAACAATCTCTTGAAACAATGGGACAGAGACGATTTAGCCACGATATCCCTAATTTAATCGCTATGAGAATCGTCCTTGAAACTTTGTCTGAATCGTGGTTTTCGGCCACGGAAGAAACAATTAACGCGGATGCTACCCGTGCGACTAATAATTCATGGTGTGACTCATGGAAACCCATGTGAAACGCTTTTACGCCGACGACGAGTTTTGTGGAAGCCATTTCACTGAAATTAAATTTACACGATTTCCCTTTATGGCTGTTCTTTTATGACACTTTTGATTACTCGTTCGAAAAAAAATTATACGAACGGATTTCATCCGTTTTTATTTTATAAAAATTTTATCCACTTTGGACAAATCTTTTGTTTGAAATGAAATTTGTTTGAATAAAATTGAAACAATATTGATCCATTGTATACAATGACTTTTCATTTGTTTCTCTCTTTTTTTTTTCAAAGGGTTTATTAAATTGCATCGATACACGCTTATACTAATATTGACTTTATGGCTTGTTATTTATTTGTTTCAATTTCGCGAGATGATTAAGCAAATTATCGGAGCGCATTAAATATATATAATTTGATTGAAATTTTGGCAAAGTGAGAATCATATTTGGATTTTTTGTTCGATAAAAGAATATGTACTTATTCATCTAATTAAGCATCCCCATTAATTCTAATTCGAGTTCGATAATATTACAATTCAAAGATGGAAGAAAAGTTTTCATTGTTCAATAATAGAATTGAACTACTTTTGGAGAGGAAGAATTCTGGTAAAATTTCACCGGGATAATTTATAGCGGGAAATGACAGAGGAATTAATTGTTCCAAAGTATTTACGTACTTGCTGTCACGAACATAAGGCTGCATCCTCCCTCATTTTTCTTATTCCACCAACCGAAAACGCCTCCAACCGTAGATAAGATTTTAAATAATTCGCTTGTGAAATGGCCCTTGCTCCCTTTTATGAAATTATTCCACGTTCAAATGTCATGAATTTCAATTGTTCCAGAATGATAAACTTTCGACCAACCATCACCAAAGAAAAATCTTTAAATTATCGTAATGTACGGATTATTATCAAGATTACGTGAAAAATTAAACAAATTAAACAAGAATACGTTTCAAAAATATGTATTATTCTTTGTATATATTAAATATTTTTTGCGTTACAAGGTATATATATTTTGGCCACCATTATATGGGATCCGTTGTACAGTATTAAATAACTGTGGGATCTCCATATGGAACGAAAAAAAGGAGCAAATAATATCGAAGAATTAAGAGGTCAGCTTGGTGAACGGCACGCACCGTAAGGTTTCTCCTCATTTTTCTTTGCTTCCTTCCATATCCAATATTACTTCAACTAACAAGGGAATATCGGCGAGCCGATGAATATTTTAACAAATTTTTCTATATTATTCTCTTTTCTATCTTTCACAATTCTCACCGCTTCAATCACTCGATAAAATTTCCTTTAAATCTATATCCCATGTCCGCATTTAATATTACGAAGCAATGTCAAATTTTACCAGAATCTCGCGACAAAAATAAGAACAGTCCGAACACATCGAAGATCGATCTCCTAACCTCAGTCTCTCCTCCTTAATTAACCCGAACGTTTCGTTAAAAATCTAACGAAGAGCCGAACATATTTATATTCGAATATTCGCACGAATCGTGCCAGCCGAATAATTGGATCGAATAATTGGAGAACCCCTCCGACCATTTTGAAATTTTCCCCTCCCCTCCGTACAGCTGAACAGCGCGATTACAGAACAAACATTCGAGTGGTCTGCAATTGCGGCTAAATTGATACGATGGCACATAAGGACGTGGTTATCTGATACGGCAGTTTTCATTTTTACGCGGCGCGCATCGGCCCGTGGAGAGAGCGTGGAGGGTTTTTGGGCCGTTGCCAGGTTTATTCCTGTATTTTCGAAACTGTGATTGACCCCGGCGTGTAATATGTTATTACACACGGTCTGCCTTGTAGAGCGAATATCGATGGGCTTTACGGTCGTCGAATACCGAATACGAGTTGGCCAGAATATCGCCAGCTGGAAAGTAATGGCCGTATTACTTCGCTCGTGCGACCTTTCCCTTCGGATGAAGATAGTACGAAGACGTTCTCCGATGCTGAGGAAGGGGAAAGCGAAGTTATTGGCAATTGGTGATTGTGATTTTAGTTGGATTATTTTATATGTTTCTTATTTTAAGGTTGTTTTAACGCGTTTGATGAGATTATTTAATGATTCAGCGTATCTCGATCTTTAACTTTTTAAAATTCGATTTCAGTTTTTATAAAAATTTGAAAACTTTTAGCAAAGTCTATTAAAATACGTAATAATGTACGTTTGAATGCGTAAATTTTTCGTTACGATGTAATTTTGAATTTACTTAAAGTTATTTAAGATATTGAAAGATGATTATTTTAATTTTGTTGTATTCATTATTGGAGCCAATTAATTTAAAATGAATACAGAAATCAATTATAATGAGAATTACAAATTATTTGCTTCCTAATGAAATATTTAAAATTATTTATATATTTAAGTTGCGCGAAAATACAGGTACAGAATGATCGGATTACCCAGATTTATAAAAGGATTTATTTGATACAATTTTAAGTGAACGTTATATAAAAGGCTTTTAATAGTATTTATTTTTCCTATCTTTTTATTTTAATGCAAAGCAAAACTAGAAAACAATGTTTGAACTGAATTGAAGTAAGAATTATCTGATTAATTAGTTTAGAAACTGTAAACGGATAATAGAATCGCAAATTTCGTTGAAACTTCGTATTGAAGAAAGTATCGGAATTTAAATTAGTGTTTAAATTAGTACATTCATTTTACATTTACGAGAAATTGTTTAATTATTAGTTAATAAACTTTTGTATCTAATTACATTCTACTTATCTTTTATATTATATAAAAAATGTTGAACATCTCTTGCATATTTCTAAAAAAAAAAACAAAATTTAATTCTTTATTTATCTCAGAAATTTATTTATGATCATTCTTTCAATTAAGATGTTTTTCCAATCCATTCAGTTTCAAATAGTTTAAAATCTATTAAAAAGATTTAAAAAGATACTCTGATAGAAGATATTTCAATTACAAATACAATTTATACTTATTTAATAATTTTAAAAAATTTCACTTCACCTATTTCTTTTCCTTTTTCTTTCCTCCCACACCGATCACAATAACCGACGTTTCTTTGAATCCTTCGAGTGTATTTCATTCGATAAAACTGTCAAATACATTCATTTTAAACGATAATATTATACTTGCCAAGCTGCTAAGTGTGAACGCTTTGAAAGAACGCGAAATATGTGTCGCGACATGCTTTATTTCCGTGGAAAGGGGAGGGAAACGTCAATGAAAAGGTTTCCGCGAGGTATGCGCGCCATATCCATAAATATCTGGGTTCGACAGTGGCGAGACAGAAATTCCCCGGGAAACTATTGCTTAGATCAATTCGCACTGGGACAAAATCGAGGGGAAATTTTCTTCTCTCCTTTCCTTTTTTCCCCCTTTTCTAACTAACTGCACGCTTTATGCTGCTTATTCATAAATGGACACGACAGAAAACTGATCTAACATCTATATCTAACGGATTGCAAAGGGAGATATTTTGTATGTGGAAATAAAATTTCAATTTCTAAATAAAATTATATCGAATTTGTCCGGGTTTTAGAAGAATTCTCTCGTTAATCTCTCTTTAATTATCTCAATTTGATAAGATTATCTATTTCATTCTATTTTTATTACGTATTAATTTGTTTGATCCTTGTTACATCCATTGGATTATAAATTCTGAAAGTTTGAGAATAATAAAAAAGAATCGTAGATATTTACCAGCTTTCAATTATATTTCATGATTTTTATTTAACAAAAAAAAAATAATTACAAATATATATTTAACAAAATTCAAATATTAATCATTTTCCAAACCATTTCAATTTTATATCGGAGATTTTTCATCACAATAGAGTCAAATTGAACAAAATTTTACGCATAAGCAATTCTCTTCTTCCAATAACAAATAATACATATTCAACAAAAATTTATCCATACACAAGTTCCTTCATTCTCTATAACAAATTCATTCAATTGTCGCGTTTTCTTCCTTCATCACCGACGTTCAGCTCGAATTCTGGAACTTAATGCTTCATTCTCCAGACAGTGAGATTCCTCGACTGTTTTGAGCAACGATAACGAGAGCGAAAATTCGCAGCGGAAAATTCTGTCTGCGAAAATTCAGTTCTAACGAGACAAACGAAACGCCTTCATTCTCTTCTGCTACGTGCTAACGTAGTTCTCCGTTTCGAGAGAAGAGAAAGAGAGAGAAATTCTGTTCTTGAAAATCCCCGTTGATTAGATTGCCTTCCTCTTCCCTCAATCGATTTCTCAATCCGGGAAAAAATATGAGAGATGCAATATCAAAATTGTCCATATCCGCTCTTAATTAAATATATTTATGCATTTTAGTTTTTGAATCGAAATAAGAGTAAAAATTAAGAATCCAAGGAGAGGATATATGAGAGATGTAACATCAAAAAAAAATAAAATCTATATTCGCTCCAAACTCAAATATATTTATGGATTTTGATTGTCTTTTATAAAATTAATTGCAATAAATGTATCAATAATTCTAAAGAACGAATATGAATTTTGTTTCACTTATATTTCCCTCCACGATCGTCTTTGAATAATGTTATACGAAACGCGATGCATGGACGGATAAATAATTTATTTGGATAAATTAGACGCGGCAAGCTTATTTCCAGGGGGTGCTCGTTGACCCGAATATAAGATGAAGTTCCATAATGAACTATTTATAGAGCACGGCCACGGATATACTGGTTAGTTGCACAATATTTAGGTGGAATTTTATAATTTCATATCGGACCACTAAAACTATTCCTGTATGGGTGGCAGTATGCTTTTCGAGGGTTGTTCAATGTTGCTATTGATTATGGAGGAGGGGGATGAAAGTGATCGAAATTCTGAGGGAAATTGGGAGAAGTTGAGGAGAAGTTATCACATCTTGGAATTATTAGTTAAGGATAATTGTATAATATATATACTGTTCGTGAATAGTAATAAGAATTATTTGCAATGGAATTTACAGGAATTCGTTTATTTAAAATTCTGAAACGACTATGTGGAAAGTTAATTTGTGTTTATAATTAATTATTGTATATTTTATGATTAAAAATTTATTTTGCATTTGTAATATTATTTAACAAAATATCTATATAAAATAACATGAAATAGCAAATTGAATTAAAATGTTAATGAGAAAAAATTGCAAAAATAATTTAACGTCGTTGAAAATTTTAATAATATAAACGCAAATCCGATTAATAGATACATTGCACATTATATAAAACAACATATCGAACTAATTTTTACTTTAATTTACTTCATTTTATTTAATATTAATATTTTAAATATTTCTACGTTCATTTATTTAAATATGCAATTATTAAATATTATTTAATTACCAATTTAATATTCCCTATAGCCGAATAAAAATTTTGTAAAATAATTTTTCGAATAAATTATAAAAATCCACAAAATAAAATTTCATTTAAAATACAATTTCGTCTCGAAAAATTACAATCGTTTATTTAAACTTTCGAGCGAAATCAAATCGAATCGAAATTAAATTTAACAAAATTAATTGAAATAAAACCAAGCCTATTAAAAATATAGATATCCACACAGTGATACGAATTAAACATGATATCAAAGAAAAAAAGAAAAAAAAAGAAAATTGTATTCTCATTGACAATCGTTAATCGAGTGGGATAAAACGAGACGAATCGTTCGAATGGAAATCGTTCAACATCCATGTACGTCGAATGTCTGCACGATGAATTTTTAAGCAGTTGGAAAATTGAAACGCAAACGTGGAATCAAGCGTCGCGCTTTAGACTCGTAAACACACGGAGTGGAAACGAGGGTGGTAAAGCCAGCAACACCCTTCTCAATCCCTTTCAATTTTTCACGAGCCTCGTAATTAAAGGTTTGATAATCATTCACGATTGTTATTTGTTAGCAATTACAGACAGGCACGGCTGGATTTTGCGCCCTTTCTCTCTCCCTCTCGTGCGTGACACGTGATATCCAACTGTTATAACTCAAAACGACCTTAAATGAAGGGGTGGAGGCTTCGTGTATGAGCCTCGCGTCCGTGATAAGCTTGCTGCTTTCATCGTTTATCCTTCTCTCTCTCTCTTCCTCAGCTTGTACTCTTCGTCTCTTTTGCTCGTGCATGTTTATTATTAGAGGGTGAACTGACGCATTTCTAGATACTAACGGGGTGTTTCTCAATGTCAATGAGAATATGGAGTAACCATCGACAGCTGGAGATTATTTTGTTGTTTCGCGATATTGCACAAGTATTTCTTCTTTAATAAATTATTACGAATTTTTTGTTGATAATTTTTTCAATTTCTTTTTCCTTCTATCTAATTATATTCATTATCACCAACTGCTTAAGTTTACGTATTCGTATCTAAATGTATAAAAATCTATCTAAATATCTAGGAAATAGATATAACACGAAAAGGAGAGCAAAAGATATTCAAAGTACACAATGTCCAGGTAGCTGTGTTGATGTAAAAAAAAATCTAAACTCGCACAAACATCATTCCACTTTCCAAAATTTTTCCCTTCAACTCGTCATATCTTCAATAACCACGGAATCACCTGAAGTAATCATTATTTCACGCGTACACAGGGATTCGTGTATCCTTGCACACGATCCCCCTCTGGCGATCCATCGAGAGCCATCCAATTGAAACGTGGAACAACGACGGGGTTAATTTCCACGTACGTTCCAACGAGGCCATCCAACCGGTCGGATTCCGTGATTCCGACCTTTTGCAAGCGACGATTAATTAGAATCTCGCCGTTGATAAAAAGTGTTCGCCACTTTTCCGCGTGTAAAGGATAAAAAAAAAAAAAAAAGATTAAGCTCATGGAAGTTGACAATTCTCGTGTATTAACGACGAAACTTACTTACTTTCGGCTGGTGAGTCGCAAATTGGAAGATTTTGAAGATCGAAAAGATCGGTCTCGGAGGATTTAATTAATCGTTGATGTTTCGTTAATTCGACGAAGACCGATTTTAATTAGCGCAATGTGTTCGACGTGTAATAGATGCCGTTTACCGTGGATCTTGTTGACGTTTGCTCGGTTTGTTACAACGAATTGTCGACGTTTCGGCGACATTATTGACGCTTGATCCATTAGCACGGTGACCGAATGACAATGATTACCAAGACAACCGGGGCGAACGGCAATTTACGGGTTTAATTTGATTATGAAATTGACACGTGTTCCATAGAAGAGAAGTGCGTGGGTTTTGTATCGAGAAACGTCGGGGATCTTTATTTTTTTGGAATTTTTTATACATCTAATCGGAAGATAGATATCGAATCGAAATTCTTTTTTTTCCCCTCGAAATTATTAAAAAGAAAAATTTAATGTATTTTGGGTATAATTTTATCCATTCGGTGAAATGATTCAATTTATTTGTTGGTTGATTAAAAACTAAAAATAAACGCGTGGAAAAAATTGATATATAGTAATTTTTTAATTGAACCCAATTCAATTCAAACTTCTAACCCCCCCTCCTTTCCTCCATAAAATTCAAATTAATTTGTTTCGAAATAAAAATTGAAAGAAAGTATTCCACTATTTTATGATATGTTGGAGTCAATGTTAAATTAAATGAAAATTCTTTCATTAAGATGTTCAATAGAATTTTTTTAACAATACAATTCTATTCCTATTACGCGGCACGGAGACAGTTTCGAATAAAAATTCCACTTTCATTAAGATGTTCAATGGGGTATTTCTTTCTTCTCTTTTTTTCTCTTTCTTTTTTTTTTCAACATTTAAGAGGATCGAGCAGCGTGTATTATCAAATGACAAGTAACATCGGCGTCCATAAAAATTTAACGAGGACTTCGGCAAATATTAATACTTCGGTCCTGGTCCTAAATGATCGCGATGACTATTGTCGTGGGGAACGAGCGTCATTAAAAATCCCATAAAACCAAGGTAGTTCGGCTTGCCTTCGTTTCATTTGCATTTCGTCGTATAATTGTCCGGCTTCTAATTACATCGACGTGGCGAGAGAAATAAAATGGGAAAAATGCTTGAATCGAAAATAGAACATGGGGGCAAAGTGTTGGTAAATATTTTTTATTAGCCAAGCATCATTTCGCGATTTTTATCGTTGCAAGCATCTGGTGGATATTATCCATTTCTGGTCAAAATTACGTTGAAATACGAGGAGGAGTATTGTTCAATGTGTATATTTTGGGATTGGAAAATGGAAATTTTCCTAAATTTTAGATATCACGGTCCTTTCCTTTGCAAATTTGTAGAATTTATATGCAGATATGAATTTATTCTTGCGTATTGGAAAGTGAATCAACAATGTCGAAAGAAAAGTCAATCGATGTTCTTGACTTAGCATTGATATTTGATATTTATGATATTTGAGATAAAGGAAATAAAGGAAAATAATTTAAAATATCGAATATATTAATCGAATTCTATAGAGAATGCAAAAGAATAGGATGAATATTTGTTTCCAAAGCAAAAGCCATCTTTTGATTCCATTATTTCCAAACACACGTATATTTTTCAAGATAAATAAAAAATTTACAAGTAAACAATTTATTTAGAAAACAAATTGACAGAAATATTATTATTCTTCTAATATATAAGACTAAATTATATTTTACAAATAAATACATCTTGTGCGATAAATTTTCAAATGTGATAATACGTGCAATTTCACGAAACAACAACGAGCATGGCCAATAATATATCCAAGCAAACAGCAAATTGCGTATCCAGAACCAGCTCGATCTAAAATTCACGCGACGATCACGTCTGAATCCGAGAACTCGCAGTTTTGGTAGGAAAAGGAATCGAGTTAGGGGCCAACGGGCCAACTTTCGGCTAGACAAATTCGGAACAATGGCACGGTTAATTTCGACGCGATGGAAACATTGAAACTGGAAGAGAAAGTGTAATTATTGCAGTCGACAGTCGGCTGTGGAAAACACTTTAACGAGGGCAATCAAGCCGCTATTATTAACCTTTTCGCTCGTGAAATGTTGATATGAATCGAGTCGAGGAGGGGCGGGTTTATAGTTGAAAACCCAGCCACAAGCTTCCATCAGACAGTTAATTCGACCAAAAGTGGCACGTTTGATCTTTACATACGTTTCGCATCATTTTCGTCACGCGTGAAAATGAAATAAACCTGTCCAAATATTTGATGGGCCCCAGCATTCCATGTCTCATTAAAAATCGAAAGGATAAATTCCCTATTTACGGCTATTGATTTTCGACTAAACAGAAAGGAAATACGAAAAATTGTACTATTCTGCCATAGGAGATGGAAAGTTATCAAACAAACGACATTTCTCGTCAACAAAGCTTGTTTCCCAAAGATCGATACAACCTGTGCACGCGTACGATTTCAATTTTACTCTCTCTCTCTCTCCATTTCACTCCAAATCATCGTATCCAATCATCGTTACGTCCAGGACACGTTTTGCGACATCCCCCAAAGCTTTCTCCGCCCTAAGGACAGCCAAATTACGGCCGTAACGAGGAGTAATTTCGCCCAACAACGTCACTCGGAATACAAACACGTCCGAGTTGTTTGCGGCTCCTTCCGGGGCTTTAAATCGGGGATGGAAACGAATTTCAGAATTCGAACCATCGCCTCCCATCGTGGAAACGAGATCTTTGTTTCCTGCATCCGCCAGAAGATGCATAATCAAAGCGATAATGCCCTTTGCACTTAAACAAGTGTACACAGTGTACACGCTTGCACACACAATTGCGCGCCCGTGAAAT
Source organism: Apis cerana (assembly GCF_029169275.1). Lineage (NCBI taxonomy): Eukaryota > Metazoa > Arthropoda > Insecta > Hymenoptera > Apidae > Apis > Apis cerana. The sequence continues at coordinate 8,356,345 of NC_083862.1, read as the reverse complement.
CGAGGATTTCCATGTTAATGCGATTTCTCTAACAGACAGCTTCATTTGGTCTTGGAAAATTCAATATGGTCGGCCCTCGCTCGAATCGAAACTCGAGCGAGCCGATTTACGATCGAATTTTCAAGCTTGCTCCAAGTTATTCGAGCTTGGATCGTTAGATCATCCAATTGATCTTGTCCGGTCGGGCTACTTACCACTAGGTTTCTAGCTAAATCAACGGAAATGAGCGGAAATCCATGTTAACTTTTGATCCGTTTCACGGCTCGATAAATATGGAAACTGTGGAATATATAATTTTAAGATTGGAAGGATATTCATGTATATTTATAATAATGGAAATAACTTGATTTATTTAAGAAGTCTTCCTCAATGCGAGTTATCGTTTTTCAATATATATTTAATCTTATTTCTGATCTAAGAATCCGTTTGAAATTAATTTTAACAGAGAATTTTTAATATTTCTACGATATTTCGCTATTGAGTGTAATTTTCATGCTTACGTTTTCACTATTTAAGAAACTTAAGCTTTTATGAAAAGCTAAATCGAAAAAATGTAATTTATTCATTTTAATTTTCATTATATATGATGCAAGTCACCAACCAACAGAAGAATCACCTTTGTCGCGAATAGAGAAGAGTAGCGTCACAAGATCGTTTCATACATAATTTCGAAATTAAAATTCAAATATCCACGAGCAACGTATACCTATTAGCAATCGGCCGGTATCTCGATCCGTATACAATTTGGCGATCCAACACGCGATCGATAAAACCTATTATAATTTTCGTCGATTGCCAATAACACTGAAACATTGTTATTTCTTTCGTTCCGATACAATTATAGAAATTAATGGATTTGAAAGCAGTTCGGTTTATCGATTCCAAATATACGCGTGTATGGAACGATTTCTATTTAGATACTATCATCGGTTGAAACGAGGAATGGTCACGTTTTAGGGAAGATTATTTGGCACGGTGAAAGTTTCGGGGGGGTAATTTCGATGAATATCAGAGGTAATATAAAGGATCACTGAAAGATATGGAAATCGGCGTTAAAATGGCATCGTGGACAATATCTCGTAGACGTTAAAGCAGGATGAAATAAAAAGTATCTATTGAAGTTATTTCATTTCATCGAAGCTTAAAAGAAGAAAATAAAATTTGTGTGAGCTAGTATTACTATTGTTATTATTTATCATGTTCATGCAAGATTATGATAAATCACGTATGTATTAAAAATTGCAATTTGAAGATTATTTATCTCTTAAAAGAACGTAAAGAAACACGGTATTTTTTGCTGGAAGTATTAATAAATGATAAATTTTCTAAAGAAATAGTCATTCATTATTACACTTAAATAATTTATTAACAGTAATGACCAATAAATTTTGAAAAGAATTATAGAAACATTTAAAGAAATTTATTCTGCCAGATTGATAATAAAATTAAACAGATTAATTGGACTATGTAAGATTAAAATTTTAAGAAAATATTCTATATGTGGCAATCTAATAATTCTCGAAAAGTATTCCTCTATATGCTAATAAATATGCAACTAGATACTTATCCAGATAGAGATAAGACTCTCGTTTTATATCCCATGAGAAGTCAACGTGATGAAATTTATGTAGTAATCTAATAAACGTTCAACACTGGTACGCTATTCCTTTCGTCATAAAAAACTCAGAATGAAAGCATCGATAAGCCGTGGAAAACGACGAACAAGATGAAGTTCCTTTCAATGATAAACATCGCAGCTGAAGAGGGAAAAAAAAGTTCGTTTTCCTTCTGATACGTCGCTCTCTCTCCATGCTTATCGAAGATTCGCCTTTTAGATTAGTTCTTTTTGTAATTGTTCTATTCAATTTCGAAGAAAATTCTTTGAACGTTTAAATATATTTTATATTTCACGCGTTTAAATATTTGAAATTCTAAATTTAAACTTCGATATTCGTTTATCGAATCGCATTATTTTAGATGAGAAACAACCGATAATTCTGACGATTGAAATTAATTTAAATAACATAATTCATTTATCATACGCATTGAAAACCAGGAATAATTCATTAATAACAATCGTACTCTCAAATATGCAAACAAACGATAAATTTAAGAAAAGTTGAAATTTTTCTTCTCCCAACGATTTCCTCGAAAGCCCAATCCATTCGCACGATCCCCAAGCTATCTCCTATCGCAATTGATCTCCAAACTTTCGAACCCGCAAAGAAGACACCGCGGTCATCCTCGTTTGTCAATCGTCGTCACTTCCCCATTCCGTTTTACAGCCGTCCTAAAACACAGATCGTGAAACACGGTGAAACGATCGTGATGGGGCAAAATCCTTGCCTCTGGACCTGTGTCACCCTCGTGTACACTCGTGATACGTCGCAGAGGGATAGGGAGGGAATCAAGGGGTTGATACCACCCCTTTCCTCTGTTTTTATTACGAGACGAAAATCGTTTACGTCGCGCCATTCTCCACGCGATTCAGAACAGCGACCATTTTGCTTTCATCTTCTTTCCTCTCTCTCTCTCTCTCTTTCTCACTCCTCGTTCACGCGATTCTTTTCCACGGCGTTTGCGAGTCTTCCGTTACGGATTAAATTTAATACGCCGGTATCGTGGCTCATTATATTTTTACACGAAATCCTCCAGGCGTCTCCGGTGTTAAGAAACGGGACACCGTGGCTGGAGTCGAGAATTTTAACCCCCTCTCTCCACGACGGACAGTTGGAATTTTCTTTGCGGATTCTTTGAGATTTTCCTCGGAAATTTTATGAAATTGTCTCGTTTTCTTCTTTTTGGAATTAGAGGAATTAATTAAGAATGTTTTTCGTGCAGATTGTTATCTCCTCGTACGAAACTTTCACATGAAATAAGTATAGAGTTTACTTATGATACAGAAGTTCATGGTTTAAGTATTTATTGATTCGACGAAGAGGTTGAATAAAAAGAATAAAAAGAAGAGCTTATGATGTAGAGAATTGGGAACACTTTCGAAAGAAGAGAATTTATGCTAATTATGCGGTTGGATTAGAGGGATAACGATGTTTTTACATTGGAAAATATGGGATATTTGATTCGTTTGTTGGGGATCGAGGTTTTGAACTTGGTTTTAGAGGATTATTCGTTAGGGGATGGATATAATTTTCAGTGAATTAACAGAATATTTTTTTATCTATCGATTAACATGGTTGAGAAATTGTTTCCTTGTATATGTTTATAGTTGCACGTAAGATTTCTTCTCGATGGATATGCAAGTTCTTATTCCACTCGTTAAAATTCATGAAATATCACGACGTATTCGTATTCGCATATAGTTGAGATGTTAAAGGGAAATAAAAACAGAAATTTGGTTCTAGAAATTCGAAGTTGGACAGTGGATAAAGGCGAAGTTAAAATTGTAAACATTTGAAATTTGGGTCAAACATGTGACTGGGATTCGAAGTAACAAGGAACGAAACAAAAGCAAAGCAAAATTGAACTGCATTGAATCGGTATTCTATTTACCCGTTCTTGAAGCGAGAGAAGAAATATTTCTATGATATTCTGTTTATTTTTCTTTGTTTATTAGCGTGGAATAAAATTTTTAATCGTTAAAATTCGAAAGAGGAAATAATTCTTGAGAATTGTATTATTAATTCATAAAATTATTCATCGAATCATATGAAATAATTTACTGATATAATATATATAAAATATTAATGTACGCAATAATTTATCTAATTATTTTTAAAAATATTTCTTGTTATTCAAATTCTTCTTATTCAAATCGAATATTTTTTATTGCTGCTAATTTTGATTCGAAATTATTCTGGAATTTTTCTGGAATTTTCAACCATTTCTTGGATTAGAATAGAAATTCGTGCTGCTACATCATTCATTTTAATAATTAATTTGAAAAGTTACTTTCCTCGTGTAATAAAATCTGAAATAAAATAAATAAAATATCCGTTTCTTCGTCTCAAATAAAATATATTCAAATCTGTACACGTTCCAATTTTACTCGTGTGTCATTCTGCTCCCTTTGAAACGTGCGACATCAGACGTAAAACTGGATAAAGAACGATATGAAAATATCCTCCAAAGATTATACCGCGAGAACATGCATATCCTTCGACAAAAACCACGAAAGCTAGTTTATGTATACCACTAAGAATCTTGTATCTCATGTCTCGTACTTTTGGCTACTCCCACGTATTCTTTTCAACCCCTCGTAAATTTTGCATTACAACACATTTCTGCATTCTGTCGCATATTAACGCAATGTTCTCACGCTTCAAGTGACTCAAGAATGTTACTTATAAAGTTGCAAACACGTGACGACAGTGTTTCCTCTTCTTAATATCGGAACATATTTTAGTTAATTATTGAATAATAATCTTTGATGAAACAGGTTTTCAAATTTATATAAAAAAATTATTACATCTATAAATAACCGATAAAAACATTTATTTCTTTATCATTTAAAAAATTTCGAATACCTTTCTCGTGTCAAATATTTTCTAAAGAAAGATTATTCAAAGTTTTCTCTTTTTACAAAAGTCATTATAGAAGCGCTAGTATCACATTAATTACTTCTTGTTAACTAAAAGTGATCTCGTGTTAGGTAAAAAGCGATGCAATTTATAAACTTGTAAAACGTGAAACTAAGTTAAACGAGGAATGATTGTAATATGCTTTATTCATTTTGGAGAATATTTACGTAATCAAGAGTTCACGTGGCCGGGAAATGATTGTTTCACCCGCGGATCGGAACAGGAAGCGGTAAAAATGTAGTTTATGCGAACATTAGATCGTGGAGATATTGGTTTAACAGAGAGGATATCCATTTCCGCTATTGTTTCGAACAGTATGGACCGTGGTCGTATAGAAATATCGTATTTGTTGCAGAGTTTGCATCGTATATCTACTTGTTAAAGTAGAAAAAGATAAGACGAATCATTTAATTCACATTCATAATACTTATTTCTATTTTTCACAGATGAAATATCTTCCTGATGTAAAAACGTGAAATTAAATAAATTTAAGTTTCTCTATACTTTACGTTATCGTGGCCACGCAAAATGAAACAAGTGAAACTTTGATTTTTCACGTGAAAAATTATAAGAAAAGAGTAAAAATTTTGTAATCAATCTTTTGAATCATCTGGATATCTCTATCGGTTGACGAGATATAAAGACTCAAAGTTTAAAAAATGATGAATAGACATAGCTACTGACCTACATATTTTCTTTGAAGCAGTATCCACTTCCAGGAATTGCGTCTGCTATTCGTCTGGAGTTTGGGATAGGTCAGTGAGACGAGGTGCGAGCGAGAGATCCGAATAAACGACAAGGATGGAGATAGTAAACGATCAAAAATTACCTTTTCTTTACACGACGATATCTTGGGAACTGGAAAACGTATCGGGATAAATAAAAAAATGTTTTAAAGGGTAAGAATCCACGTTTCTAATGATCTTTTACTCGGTGATCGAAAATCAATATCTTTAAAGTTATAGCGGTTCAAAGTTTACCTAATAGAGTTCAATCGAGTTTTAAGTTATAAATTTATATGTAAATGTCTTTTCTAAAAAAAATATTGCTCGTGTTGAAAAATATAATTAACAAAATTAGATCAAATTGAAGTTTCCTTCCTTCTATTTATATTTCTTCATATTTGTCGATAAACTGGTATTTAATTTAATTGACAAAATAATAAATTCGTATTATTTTGGAAATCGTATAATTGAAAAGTATCCATCATCGAAATGTGATGTAAAAATTTGATTAAAAATCGCGTCAAAAATTTCACAAACTATTTTCTTTAAGTTTTTAACTTAACAAAATCTTTATGATCGAATGTAATAAAAATATCGATCAATCGCATTGAAATAAATTTCAATCGTTGTTGAACGGGCAACATTCAATCGTAGAGAAAATAGGATACAGAGAACAAATTGAACGACAATGTTGGATTCCTGGAATTCTCTATGTGACAAAAATAAAAGCGATCGACGACGAACCAGAAATCAAGCATCGCGGAGTTCGATCATCGATTTCCAGTCATACGCCCGATTTCTCCGAATAGTTCGATTTCTGGAGCCAATGTAGTTGAATGCCGTAGGCTCGCCGTGGGCATGAGCGTCAGTAATTTTGCATTGAACCGTGAATTTTCCTCCTTTGTCTCGTTCTTTGCGTTATCAAAGAACGATCAAATCCGTCAACCCTTGATCAAAATCGCAAAAAATCCGTCACTTTCTATTAAGATCGCTTATAAATTATATAAAATAACATAGTACGTTGAATTAAATATCTTACAAATATTTAATTAATCATTTAGAATCAAAAATAAGATCTCAACGAAGATATAAATATTCTGAAATTTATAATTTTGATATTTTCAGTAATTCTAATGTGAAAAATATTAAATAAAATAAAATATTTTTCTCGTGTATCTCGCGTAAAAAAAAAAGATATACGTGGATTCCATTAATATTTCGCTTAAGCTCAGAATTTTGTGGATTTAGGTCATGTTTTTCATTTTATTCCACAAGGACTTCCATATACATATTTTAATATCATTAATATAATTTATACGTGTAATGAAGGATCTAGTAAAAAAAAAAGGAAATAACAACTTGGAATAAAATAAATACAGCTTATAAAATCAATCATTATTTTTCTATTACTAAAATCATAAAATAGCAAAAATTATTTTTACAACGAAAAAAAAAAGTCCACATTTTGATGACTATCGATATGGAAATATTTAAACGTATCTAATTAATTTAAAATTCAAATTCAGATAAGATCAGAGTGATTCGAGTTATTTTTTTCAACAACAACGTGTAACAATTTGTACATTACGTAACATGAACTCTGAACACGTGCACTTAATGATATACTTTGAAACGGTAAATCGATTTTATTTATGATTTTCAAAATTTTTAATCTTCACTCTAAATTTTGTAATTCACAAAATAACAACGTACACGAAATATTGTTATAATTTATCTACTATTTTTATCTTGAAATTAAAAAGAAAAAATCTACCTTTTCCTTCCTTCTCCTTTGGAGCAAATTTTCTCAAACTCTAAATGTTTCCTACCTAAACAGATGTTCATTTTATATTTCTTACTTCACGAGTCACTTTTGGCAATACTTTCGCATTCCATTCTGCCGCATTACCTTCACTGTAACAACAATTCTTCTTCATCCGCGCAACATACTTTCCCTCGTCACTGGGAAACGTAAGCGAAAACTTCCGCACAGTGACAAAATACACCCACCATTTATGCAAAAGCAGTGACACAATTATCTCAATTATCATCAACGAATGTTCCTTCCAACCGCAACCTTCTTTCCTAATTGACCGATCTCCTAATTTTTATGGCAAAAATAAAAATAGATAATATAAATTTCGCGTGTTTTTTGCCAGTTTTTCTCTCTCCTTCGCCTGCTCATCATGGCCGTCATTAAGCCCGTTTACCAAGACCTCGATTATGACTATGGTACGGGGGAGGGGAGGCAGGCATTAAATAGAATTCCCTTCGCTTTCGCAGTAATGCGAGCTCGGCGCGAACACTTCCGCAAGGAAGCCGTGCAACCAACCATGTGTTTCGTACACCATCGGGCAACAATGCAATTTCAGTGTCGAAGTGGGCGCAATTGCCGCAATTATTCTCGTCGTGTCTCAACGTCCTATTTTATGCTACGAAAACGTCATCAATTCCAAGTGAGCATTTGGAAAAAAACGGAGCAGAGTCGCTTCTTTTGAGGAATTTCTCGTAATGTAAGTTTCACGGGAGCAGGGATCAAGATTAATTTTTACGATTTCGTAGTAAGTGTTTCCTTTTTTCTTTTTCGAAATGCATTTTCGAAAGGAACGATCGCTCGATCATGGTTCATCACAATTTTCCACCATGGAGCGCTATGAACTACTCTCGAGGACCAATCAGACAAAGTTGAAGGTATATAACCGAGTTTCCAATAGTGACCGATATGAGGTCAAATAACTTACGTTAGATCCGGCCAAACTTCGTTATGGAAAGTTTGCCAACGTTCTGCACGAGGAAACAGAGTCAGGCTGAAGATGGAAGAGATAAAGGCGGCGAAAGGGAAAGAGATAAGGGGACGAAGGGAAGAAATAAACATGACAAGGCTTCTGGATTGAGTGAGCTTGATTCAGTGCCCTCTCTGTTTGCATTAATTTATTTACTCCGTTCGTTCGATCTCGAGTTCGTATCAGTATCGTGAAATAATAATCCACCAGGCAATTCACGTTTCGTTTCGTGGTTGGAATTATTCTTTCGTTTTTTTTTTTTTAAATTGCATGTTTGTCGATACTTTTTATCGAACAAAAAATTCACGATGCTTCTCTTGATTGTTTATTATTAATTTCGAATATGAATCGTTGCCAGTAGCAACGACGTGCGCCGGATCTTCAACTAATTTCGTTTTATTCGATGGCTTCAGATTTTTTCTTTTATCGATTTAAAGGCTTCCGTTTTATCTCGTACTGGTCTATAATAAAATAGAACAGAATATTGTTAATGCGTTATATTCGTTGATTTTGAAACGATTCTTTTATCGCAAGATTAATTCGTTACAAAAATATTTACAAATTATATTCACAAAAGATATTTGATCGTGCAATAAATATTCGATACCAAATCTTCGAGCATAATCCAAGGGTTTATACTACTGGTGAAACGACCTGGTTGCAACGAATATTACCATAAATCGTTACAATAAATAGGCAACGGTATTTCACAAGTTATTCACAAGCACCCCCAATAATTTATCTCCTCTCACCTATCCTACCCTAGGAAAAGTATAATTCGCGTGTATGTTAACATACGTCTTCCACCCTAGAAAAAGAAAATATCCAGCGTAATCCTCCGCCGTCATCATTCTTCATTTGTCGCGATAAATTTTAATTTTCCCTCCTCTGTCTTCCCCAATGTTTACTCGTTGCAATCACGCTCCCTCCTTCTCTCGTGGCAAATCTTTAAAAAGAAAATACCGAGTTTATTTATCTCCTCTCTATCTACCCACCCTGCGTATCGCGCTTTCTGTAGTTCACCTGCGAGTTAACTACAATTTCGCATGTACACTCACACCAGCAACCCTCTTATAATCTCTAAAGTGCATCAGGACGATATATTGTTTTAGCGAGGACACGGTCGGGGGTGCAGCCTTAAACGTAGCGTAGATCAGGCCGTGGTTGTACAGGATAGGAACAAATTCCTGGAATTCCTATTAAAATAGCTGGAAACTTCAAATGAAATTGCTTTCGTCACGTTGCCCCACGCTCGAAATTTATTAGCCAACCTTTCAGATATAAGCACTTATTTATTTGTTTCGTGTCACGAGTGATCGCTTGATTTCTTGGAATATCCTTCTTTTTTAGCCGAATCGAATAGTCAAAATAATTTTTCCGTTGTTATTTATTAATGAGGATTGCACCGTTGTGATATTGGATTCCTTAAAAACGAATTTTGTAAATATTTAGAATAAAAGATCGTTTTAGAGCGATAAAGATAAAGAAGGAAAGTTGAATTTAAAATTCTTCACAAATAAATCGAATCATTTATACCAGTAAACTTTTGTTCTTTCCAAGATATTTTTCAAATCTTTCAAATATTTGACTGAACAAACGAAGCAGAGTAATACTTCGATAAAGTACTCCGTAATTTCTTCATCAGATCCATTTCTTCGATAAAAAAAAAAAGGAAAATAATCCTTTCCCAAACATTTTACGAAATTTATATCACGTTTCATCGATCGATAAAAATCGAATGGAGAGATACAATAATAGCTTACACAAGACTAAAACAAGGCCAAGAAATAGAGGGATGAAGTACTCCTCCCCGTTGACAGAGAAGGAGGGAACGAGCCCAGTTTATATATATTTGAACTATCCTCGCGGAATAAGCTTTCCCATCATCGATAAAAGTAAGTTGATAAGAATCGGTGGACCCACATCTTGTTCTTATCAAACCGTGGTGGCCAATAAGCTTCGATGAAGATCGATGAGCGAGAGGCGAACCGACGAAAGACACAGAAACTCGACCCGAACCGGCAAATTTGTCCAGGTTTAATAATCGTCTTTCGTGGAAACTTACTCCGTAGTTCCTCGTCGACATAACTCTGCCAGGGAGAAAGTATCGTACCCCGATGGAAGATCTGGTTGATCGCATTTGCGGGGCAGAGGGGATGATGAAATTTGTCGGGAAAGGATTTTGCTTGAATTTTTGATCCTGATCGCCCATATTTAGTTACCTTGCTACATATATATGCGAATGTATTGGAATTTTTTCCACCTGAGGTGAATTTAGAAACTCGGGATATTTCGTTAAATTCGGAATCGAGAGACGTCGCTTGGGGCAGTTTATTTTAGAAGAAATTGATAAAGAAGGTGGAATTGTTTTTCTTTTTTTTTGATGAAATTTTTGTACTATTTTTATTCGATAATTTATTAAGAGTAATATTAAGAGTCTGAATGAATTTTTTCCTCGATCGATTCTGGAAGAATAGTTTTAAGACATTGATAAGCGATGAAATATATTGAAGAAATAAAATGATGTGGTTTCGGTAATTTAAAGGAGTGATAAGTGATAACACAGGGCAAAAATATATAGGGATATTGAAAATAATTATGGAACTGGAACTGCAAACAGTGTAATGTACGTGCTCGTCGAGGGATACAAACTTCGGACTCTAACTCAAATAATAAAAGCATACTTTATCGTGTAGTATTACAATGAAGGACAAACTTGCATATCAAGGGAGCAATTGCTCGCCAAATTTCGCATCTCTCCTTTCTCTCACCACCTCGTATATTCCTTTCCTCTTACTTAATCCACTGATAAAATCCATTGATAAAAATTTTACGAGAAAATTTCACTTAACTCAAACATATTGATTCCTTGAAATGAAATTATGTTTAGTGTAGAAAGATATGTTCCTTAATTTAAAACTTTAAGTTAAATAAAGCGAGATAATAGATTATAAGCGAATAAACTTCAATTTTTACACCAACTCCAATATATTAATTATCCCTCTGTACAAAGAAGCATTCAAAAATTACGAGTTATTCAAAAATTATTACACAGAAAGGGAAAGCTTTACGATCATCGAGAATTCTTGGTAAAAGAATTCGAAAATGTGGAGTCGCGTGCTTTCGATGATTTCCTCTCATTGTTCCATTGGTATTGAAAAATCCTTCCGTAATTCCTCGCCGGAATAAAACAGCTTTTCGACAACATATTCGAATTTCGGTTGTTGCACACTCGTTCGACCATTTGTTTGTCGTCTCTCTCCGCTTCCCATCCCTGTCCATCATTCGATTATTTCAAGATTTAAATGAAACTAACGCTGTCACAGGCGCGTCCGTGCGCAGGAAACGGGTTCTGGTGGGACGAGTGAATCGTGAGTTCGGCCGTTGAACCCGTTCAAAAATTTGTCGCCGTTCTGTCCCACGAGATTCGATCTGTCCCCGTCTATTAAATGTAGAAGTTAATTCGGTGTCTCTTTTCAAACGAACCGTGCCGTTTGTTTGTTAAAGAAAACAGACAATTCTTTGAAATATTCATCTTCCGCGACTTTATTCCAATCGCCTCTAATCTGAAGCTCTTGCGAAATGAAATCCATTTTTCTTTCTTTATTTCACTTGGAATATCGAAATTCGACGGGAATATATTTATATTTGTATTAAATGAATGTATTTATTTATTGTATTTAATGAATGGGTGAGAAATAATAAAGGAGTTTCTTAGAAATTAGTTCTTGGTTCTTTTATTTTTGAATTAAAGTTATCTTGAAAGAAGTATGTCTATTTTTGCAACTACTCGTCGTTTACTCGAATTATTTGAAAATATGCATTTATCAAATGACATCGAAGCGATTTGAACGAATGATAGAGAAAGATTTCTTGAAACTGAAGAAACAAATAATATTTGTTCAAAGTTAAACTCTTGGGAGTGAAAATTTCTGAAATTAGCGAAATTCCAGGTCAATTCTCTGAATCTAGATTCCATTTTGAAAATTCTCGCGACAATGGACAACTAACAATAAACAAGAATTTTATTCTTCAATTTTATCCCGATAACAAATTTCTCTTTCCACGAGCACAATTGATTCTCTGAACAATGTTTCGGTCTAATAAAGAGACGGATTCACGCGAATTTTGGTAGTGGTAGTTGGCTCAGTCGACCGGAAGTTATTCCATTTTTTTTTCCTTTATGGAGAAGAAAGATGGGGATGAGCGATAAAAGTTTTAGGTCGGGACATGTAGAAACGATAAAATCGCGGAAGACGTAAAACGGTGGAAAGGAAAGAGCGGAGGAAGGGGCTGTTGGTAGACAGTTGCAGGGGGTTGAACGTTTTCTTTTCGATTCCTTTTAACGTGATGTCGATACGTTGTCTTATTCGATGATATCGTCATCCTTCCAACAACCTTTCGATTTAAAGAAAAGAATATAAAGATTTTATGATTTCTTGGAGGAAGAAATATTTTTTCCCCCTCTCTCATTGGGAATAGATAATGATCGTATAATCAATAACTTGAGACGAATCATATAATAAATACGTCTAAAGCCGAATTATTTCAACAACGATTTATTAAATTTTCCTTTATTTTTTTGAATATATATAAGATATAAGATAATCTTCTTCGTTTTCTGGAAGAGGATTTATTCACGGAAAGAGCGCAATGAATTTGATTCTCGGAGGATTGGCTATTTGTTTTCGAGTTTATCTCAGAGAAGAATTTATATCGATGGTATAATAAATATGTAAGTAATTGATGCAAACAATTATAAATATACTGTAAAAATCTAAATTTATGAAATGTTATAAGAATCTGGATAGAAAAATAATATATCTACATCTCGTTCTGAATTGTTCCAACATTCATACCTCAAAGATATTAATACAGCAGAATATTTGTTATCCAAAAGTAAAAATAGGAAAATATTCTTCTTAGATCCAACACTATTCGTCGTATCAAGTATCGCGATATTACAACGAATATTCCGCCTTTTAATCGAAGAAACTAAAATTTTGATGGAATATCATCTCAAATCGTTCTGGAAAATTTCGAAACCAAGTCCAATCGTGTTTGTCCCGACGAGGGTTCACCTCGAAACGTGGTGGACGAACAGAGCAATTTCATCGTGTCCAATATTCGTGATGAGTTGACAGGCAACGTTCATCAGCTTCGAAGGATCGTGGCCAACCGCGGTATTTCCACGCTGATAAAAATGATCTCGCCCTCCCTCGTCCGACTTACTCTGAAATTGAATGCGTACCGTTCGATTCTCGACCGATTTCCAAGCAGATGGATGAAAAGAAAGGAGGCGAGTTTCGCTGAATTTTTTGAATTTTGACGGGAATGTAGCGTAACTGGAGCGAGAAGAAATTTTCTAGTACTAATTAACGAGGGATGAGTAGCAATTGCGCGAGAAAAGAAATTAAAAGCGAAAGAAGCTTAAATTTCCTATATATTTTTTCTTTGGATATAATAAAACTCTAATTAAGTAAAACAAAATATTTTTACTTCACCTGATATTACTTAACTGATGCGTTCACATTTAAATTATCTCTGGTGATAATTGATCGTTATTTTTTGCCCACGATAGATAAAAGGGTGTGTTATTTGTCTTGAAGGATTTGAAAAAAATAGAACGGCGAGAATTGTAGGTTGTTGTATGGGATAATTTCTGGCAATTTGAAATTCAAGTGGGACGAGAACGAGTGCAGTGGAACCACAAGCTGCACTTATTCCACCAACGACAACAGATGGCAACTGTTTTGTCTGCCAGTGGACCGCAAACGATGCAAATTCCATCTATAGTTGCGAGTAGTTCGACCGCAATTGGTAGACTTCGTTTCGGAGAATCCACTTTTTTGAGCTTTGAATTTTTCTATAACCCAATATTCTTGTGTTAAAAGTTACAAATATAAGATTTAGAAAAGAAAAGTTGGAAAAATACGATAGAGATAAAAGTTAGAAAGTTACAGAGAGAGGGAAACATCGGTAAAATTGTTCGTTGCAATGTTTCCATTTTATTTCTATTTATTTTTACTTTTCAAAAGAAAGCAGATTTTCCAAAGATTCCATCCAACGATTAAAATATAATAAATTTCATAGAAATTCTCTGCAGAGAGGCTTCATTATTTTAGATACCTGCTTAACGTAAGTCGTTCCCTTACATTTTCTCTCATTAAATTAATAATCTACCTGTTCGTCAAAATTCACAAATACGGTGCTCGCATAATTCAAAATTAATTTACAACCTGATTTTCCGCCTCTTAACATCCCTAAAATTTCAAAGAATTATCCCCCCTTCAATCCAATTAAATTATCCATCTTTCAAGGACAATGAATAAACGCATCCTGAAGAAGAAGAAGAACAACAACAACAACTTTATAAACTCAACAACAAAACTTCACGCAACGACAAAGAAACATCCAAACATTTTTGATGCGTCGAAACTTCGAAGTTTCATAAAATGATCCCGTTGAGGCGATCATTCAAATATCCTTTCTTTAGAAGGAAGCCCCTGTCGAGTATGTAGCCCCTCCTGTTGGAGGAGCTAGAATTCTTAGTCGGTTCAGACCCAAGATACGAACTCAATTCCGAATCGCTCGAGGCATTCCGCCCGACCAACATTGTTTCCTCCTCCACGAGCGTAAAGATGAGGGGAAAATGCGAGCGCCTTAACCCTCTCTCGGTATAAACTATCGTTTTAACTCGTCTAGGCTCGAATTAGGTCCACGTAGAAGACTTGTTACGTCGTTACCCTTATAAGGGAGTATCCTCTTCGAGCTTCTCCCTCCCCCTTTCTTTCCCTCCGTTCGTATTCTCGTGGCTAGCCGCTTGTACCACGAGTTGAACTTTTTCGCTGATACGTGTGTACGTGTGTCTGTGTGTGTTTATGCGCGAGTGTTGGTACTCGCCACGAAAGGGGCGAGACTCGTTGAAATTTTAACGCCGCAACTTCCGCCGACCGATATGAAACCGAAGTCTGCGCCCCTTTCCACGAGGCTGCAATTCGACGGGGGAAGATTTTCTTCGTGGAACTAGTCGAAGTTAGTCCGATCCCAAGTTGGAAATCTTGTTTTTCCTTCTTTCTTCCTTTCTTCCTCGTATTTCTTTTCTTTTTCTCTCTCTCTTTCTTTTCTTCTTTTTAATTTGTACCGTGGCCGGTAAATAAATTAACGACGATGGGAGAAATTAAATCGATGAACGAAGTTTGGAACGATAGAGGAAGTAGATGGGTTTGAAATTATTATTATATGGGGCTATTTAAGGTCGATTTTGTTCTGTCTTAATTATTGTTTAAATTTAAATTTGGAAATTTTTTTTTCGAAGAAATTATTGCACGTATGTTTATTCTTTCTGTTTCAGGTAAGGGATATCTTCCTACTTTGCTTATATTTTTATCTGTTGCATTGATCAGGTACGTATATTTTAAATCAGCATAAAAGTTTATCGAAATACGCAATTTATAATTAAATAATTTTAGACATTGTTTAAATTCTACACGTGCAACAATTTGATAAAAACGGTCATCACTTACAATTTATGTAATTATATATCGTAGAGTAATCTACGCAGCAGTCAATTTCTATTGCTTCGTTAGTTGAAATTTAAGACAAGTTTGGGAACAAATTGTATCTGCAATCATACGCGAGTGCAGTAAAGTTCAAAGTCATTGATTTCCAAGTTCTAGCCTGGTTGAAATGTGTAGATGATTGTCCACTTTCGAAACTAGTTGTTAAATCAATTAGCCGAAAGTTTAGGCCTATCCAGTTTGCAATTAACCGCTATTGACTAGGCAGGTGGATCAATTACCGTGGAGGAGATCGTTAATTGTCTTTTAGCGTGTGCCATTCCTTTTCAACCTATCTGCGTTTCGATTTTTTACGCATCTAATCTGCTTTCCTGTAAGCACGCGTGTTTCGAAATTAAATGATTTGATATAAATAAAATTCAATATTCATATTGCGCAATAAAAGATATAAAAATAGATTTTTAAGATCAATTCTTGGAGATCATCGAACGAATTAATAATATATTGAATAAAGCGTAGTTAACTTAAATAAACAAGATGAATATATTTATCTCGCGTATTAAAAACTTTTTTCAACCACAAACTTTTTTCCAATCCAACTCTTCTTGTTAATTCATAAAGGAAAAAATTCTTCGCAACTATGTTTTAATAAAAGTCTCGAAAGTTTTCTCTAGAAATCGTCCGCGTGTTCATCAATTATCGCAAAATTTCAATTAACTCTTCTCGCTTCGTCCCCCGGAATCTTAAGAAATTAATTACTGAGAAACTGAATGAAAACTCTCTTTCTCTCTTGTCAAATCAAAGGGAATCAAAGAGAAGAATTCGTTTAATTTTTAAAACAAAACTGAGAAAGAAAGTAAATAATAACAAACAATATCGTAGTTTACCTTTCCTTCTTTTTTTTTTTTCTTCTCGAAACGGAACAAAATCCAGTTATAAATTGCATTAATATCGGGAGTTCAGTTGATATACTTTCATATACCGAAATGGATCCGTGAAAAGAATTTACGGTTCATTAAATCCTTGCTACCGTTTACCAATTATCAAGCATGCGAAATATTCGAATGAGAATAATTAACTGCTGGGCGGAGTTAATATGGAAATTAACGAGGAAATAGGGGGCAATAAGGAGCGACGAGAGTCGCCGTTTGGACGAGTAATTAGAATTGGATAGAAAAAGCTTGGCACACGCTGGTTTTTATTCGTTATGGCTAATTGCGCGCGACTGATTCGCCGTTCGTTAGATATTTTCGTTATAAATGGAATGGAAACGAGAGGGAGGAGAAAGTTTCCCTCTCGGTGAGTTTAACGAATAATCCTATTTTAATTTTAGAATCGGGAAAAAGCGAAAGACGGTTTAACGGTTTTAATATTTTAGAGAAGACATTTTGTTATTCGATATTCTTAAATTGTTACGCGAATTATATACAGATTAATTTAAGAAAATTTCACCTCGGCGGTATCGATTATTAAAGTTGAGACTTTGGAATAGATTCATTAGAGGTAAGAGTCAAATTTCTTCCACGAGAAAGTTGACTTTTCCTTTGTGGTAAGAAAAAAGATTTTACTAATTAGATTTTTAAAAAGAAAAATTACTATAATTCTAAAATATTAAAATTCCCATCTCTTTTATCCCTCTCGATTCTTAATATATTTACAATCCGAGGATGTCTCCTTTATTCAATCGACGCAATTGAACGAAACCCTCCAATTAACACTGTTCGATCGGTATCCACGAAAGGATCCCTTCTCAAGGATCAAGATACGAAAGGGAGCAGGTGGACAATGGGAAAACGAGGGAAAATGTCTTCAGAACCCTTCCAAGTATCAATACGTTGGGAATTTATGGAACACACGCCCTTCATTCCATCGTGAGTTGGTCTGAAATGCAATCAGTAGTAGTAGTAGTAGTAGGAATAGCAGGATGGCTGGCCACTCATCTTCACATTTCACCGACAGAAGCGGTTATCCAGCCTTTCGAGTTTCGAAGCCAGTCGTTTCGCTCGTTATATAGCCAAATCTCGCCCCCATGCGATATATCCGAGTCTGTCGCTGATAATTTATCGCGTTCAGGTCGAGGATGGGTTAATTGATTCGGGTTGAGGAAAAATGAGAAGGGAATATCGGTGTTTTGTTAGTTAAGTGCGAAACATCCGTGGATTTTCTAATTTTTTTCAATGACAACGTGAAGATATTTGGGATTTGAATTTTGGATTTGAACAATGTTCGTTGCACAATGAAACTTTTTCGGGATATTTGATGTTTAAAATTCTTTTTATCTCATACGGTTTTTAAGGATTTAAAAAGGAGAATACTATAGAAAGATAGTTTATAAATCTTTCGATCAATTCATCTATATAGATGATTATCTGTTAAAATTTGTCAGTAGTTAACGATTCAGTAGGACATGGGTTAATATCCTAGAGCCTCGTTTAGATTCCAGTCATTCGAATTCATGTAACTTGTCCTCAAGTTTGTATCCATAACTTTAAGTCGAGCTATTTGACTTGAAGTTGTTTGAGTTTCTGTAAGTTGACTTCAAGAGGTGACATAATGGAAACTGGATACCCAAAGTCATTGTTCAATATCACAGGTAATGCATAATAATGAACGTAATAAAATACACTAATAATAATTCGCGTATAATAACACGAATTGTAACACGTTCACATTTTATGAAACTTCATATATCATACGTAGATTGATTAAATAATAATTGTAAATAAAAAATTACGAGCCTTAATCTTTAAATAACCCTTTAAATAATAAGACTTCCATCCAACATTCAATTTTATCCCAAAAAAATTCAAATTAATATTCCCTTCATAAAAAGATTAACGAATCCTCGAAAAAACCTTCTTCAAAACCCACTTCCCACCGCCGCTATGAATTCACCAAAAATAAATCGGTTTCGAAAACGTCTGATACAATTTTTCATTCAGAGAGGCGGAATATTCGCGTTGACAAGGTTCAAAAGTTCTGAGCGCATTTTCGGGACGTTGAATTTTGAAGGGTTCGAAATATATGTAGCCAAATCCTCGAAAAATCTGGCGGAGGGCGAAGCATCGGGTCGCGATTTTATTTCCACGATATTTCTCCCTCCTCCACCTCTTCCTCTCCCCCTCCCCCTCTCCCTCGTTGTTCCATTCCAGCCGCAAATGTTATATTCCCAGTGCGTGCGCGGCAAAAATTTAAATATCGCGCGCGTAACAGTGTGGGCGAAAGCGTGTAGCCATCCATATGTAAATAAACAAGCGAGCTTCGTTTCCGCGTATGACGCGTCTCGTGGGCCGACACCGATTGCTACAATTGTCGTGAAAACTGTTCCGTGTAAATAACACCGAACGATATACGCGTGTATATATACGTGTACATATAATATATATATATATATATTGCTAGCAAAGTTTTTTTCTCCGTCTCTTTCTTCCCTTTCCCTGCTCGTTTCTCCCCTCGTTTTTCAATACCCCCGTCAATAGCCGAGCCACCGCACTGCCGCGCGAACTGGCATCACGATAAATTGGATTTCGAATCGATTTAGATTGAATCATATTAGTTAGTGGAAGTTACAGAGCGCCGTTCATCGGCGAATTAATACTGTGACAGTTTAAAATTGAAACTGTGTTGGTTGAGCCGCGTGTATATATGAGAGAGAGAGGGGGGAAATTTGGGTATTAGACGAGAGAAACGACGACACTCATTCATTTCGAATAATTCATGTATGTATATGTATAGCTTGTTTCTCGATATGAACAAGTCGAGGACAAATCAAATTTGGAGATTTCATTTCGACCTCTTAATAAATTTTCTTTCCCTTTCCTCCTTCTTGCGGATTTCTAAAACGTATAAAGATCTCTGGTGTGAACGTTTTTCACGTGGGAGAGGAAACTAATCAATGGAGTGGAGTGGTTTAATTCTAGCGGAAGTCGAAATAACGTTTTCCTCCCCTGCTTCCCTTAAACGAGGATGAACCAGGCAGGAGTTTGAACCGAGGATCGGGTTGTTCCCTTGGCTCAAAGCGATTCATTTGCGCTTAAGTATGTTAGCAACGTCTTCTGCGAATCTCCGCTCCTTGTTTACGATCCGGTTCCTTCGAGCTTGTAGATAAAGAAAATAGTTAAGCACAGCGCGGGCTTGTTTCACGGTGGAAGATTGCGTGGCTAATTTGCAAAGTTTCCAACGTGAGGAAACGCTGAATCAGGGGGAATGGAACACACGGGATAATTGTGGATTTAATATGCGAACCGGGCCATCATCATCCCGCCCTAATATCTTTCTGCGCGTGTTACAAATCAATTTTTAATTTTTAACGAGACTTACATTTTCGTCCACAACAACTACAATTTCTTTATTCCTCTTCTTTAAAGAGAAACAACCTCTCCTTGAGATTATTTCTTTACTTCTTTCTTTATCGTTTTACATCCCGTTCTATCCACTTGCCAAGGCGGAAAGAAAACCTCCGGATCCCCCGTTGTTTCTTTCCGCTTATGCAACGTGCCACGAAACAGTGCAGGGGATGGGAAAGATGGAAATTAAAGCGGTGATTCCACGCCAAAAGCAGATACCCGTTTCGCCTATGACGAATCCCACGGCGTGACAATGTACCGCGATAAGGAATCCCACACCGAGGATCTTGGGAATTAGAAGGGAGATCGCCCCGTTTTAAACGGGGAGATCGTTCCTCCGCGTTCGTAAATTTGTGGCGCGAGCAACAAAGGAGAATTCGAGAAACTCCGTTTCCAAAACGGAGCCACTTTCGTTCGTGCCCCATCCCCCCTCGGTGTTCCGTTCCCGTTTCAACGTTTCGAGATTAACGCGTCCCCGATCACGATGCCCGAAGGAACGGAAATAAACGTTTCTCGAAATGTTTCTCGCCGAGATAACTTTGCCAGCGAAAGAGCTCGTCTCGCTTGAAGAAAATGAACGGAGAGATTCGATTTATCGATTTGACATTTAGCATAGATAATCGTTTTGGGGCGAATTTCTTCTTTTTTTTTTTTTGGATGTCGTTTATATAAAAATGTTTCCCTTTTTTTGAACGAAGATCGAATATATTATCGGAGTGATTGTTGATAAGACGAGTCAGTTTCTCTCTATTCCACGTGCATTTTATCGGTTAGAATTTATATATGTATGGTAAATTTTGGAGAAGAATTATTATTACACATGTTAAAATTCTGTTGAAATTATCGTGTTTCCGTTTCAGGCCGATGAAATGAAATTTCATGTTTCTATCCTCCGAAATTTATCCTCGGGAAAATTGTTGATAAATCTCACTTGAAATAAAGTTAGAAAATTTCCATTGTCTCCGATAATTCGTTTCCCGCAAGATCAATAAACGTTCTTAACGCCCGTGGAAGGGGTTTAATTCCTGTATCCTCAATTCCTACGAGTGCCAGGATATCCAAACCTAATGCCTTTCGCCACTGTTGGCCGTCTACCAGCACAGTCGTCCATTTTGCGGTCAGTCTTCGGCTCACTGTCTCCGAAATAATTCCTATCGACTGGCTAACTACTACCACTCGTATATACTATCCACCTTCCTCGATTCCCCGACTACTTGGACGTTGTTCATCCGAGATCGGTTGTAGGAAATAATCTATCACCCCCAAGCCCTTCCTGGTATATACCAACCTCCGCAACACAATGAGATGAAATTGCAGTTCAGAAGAATTTCGAAGAAAGAGATTCGATGGGGGAGGGGAATTGTTGAAAAGGGGATCCTGGAGAAACAAGGTTGGAATGTTGGAAGAATCGCTAACGAGATCGATTATTCCAGCTGACATTTGATGGGTAACTTTAACTCGAGTCAATTGTTATAATTTATCTCGCCAGCCAAAATTCAATTCAACTTGAACAAACTAAAGAAATAAGGAAGTTATTATCGCGAGAAGAGTGTCTCTGAATATAAATGTCAAACTGCAGAGCAAAATATGAAATCTGGGTGACGGTAAAACGGTATTGAAGATCGATCGTGGGTAAAGGAACGAGAATAGTTGTATGTATTTTAAATCGTCGATACTCTTCCTCCCCTGCAAATAATATCGTCTATCGGGTTTTGGATCTCGTTGAGTAGCGCCATGTTAACTCAATATCCCGTGCGGAACGATCGGGAGTAAAAATCGTTATCAAGATTTTCTTGAGAAAATTCCATTTATCCGACGAGTTAAGGCAATATGCAATTTATTCCATGGCGTATCGTTATAAATAGCCCGCCGTTTTCTACGGAATCAACCGTTTTCTCGGATAGGTTGTTGCCTGTAGTAAAGTGGGCCGGTAATACAGAATCTATTTCGCGTTTCTCCACTGTGGAAATTGCCCGTTGTTTCGATCCAGTTTCGATCAGCGTTTATTTAGAGGAATTCTATTTATTACGCAGAGCTAATTCAACGTCGAGTCTCTCCTTTTTTCGTTGGGACAGGTTTATCTTCGATTTTCTCCGGGGTGCGACAATTACAATAACAAGAGATGAGGGTACAAGCTGATAAAATAACAAAATGTGATATTATTTATAAGTTTCATCTTCATTCTTTGAGGATTTAAAAGGAGATAAATAGATGGATGGAAAGGGTAGAACGCGTAGAGAAATTCTTAGATTGGTGAATATAATTCCACTTTGCGTAAATGATGATTAATGGATAAATTATATGGCGGGATTAAATTGTAGCTTGTTTGAAAATTTAATATATTTCGCGGATATTGAAGACGAGAAATAATATTTTCAGTAGGGTCACGGAAAGCAGAGCAAGAAAAGGGGGGGATAAAATGTCACGTTCTTCTAAAAAGCGGTTATTTTGCAAGTAATAAACTCACAAAGCACGTACGTTCCCAAGGACATGCAATTCAGGAACTCTAAAGTGGTAAACTAACGAAACATCTTCAGGACGTGACTGTCATAAGCGAGTAGAAATGTTAGAAAATGGTTACCTTTGTGCCTTTTACTCCTTTCTCCATCCAAAATTCTTATTAGTACTCCTTTCTTATCCTCGAGCAAAACTTGAAAAATAATCGTAATCTCTCGACGAATCACTTTCATTTTCTCCGTTCCTCCACATTATTTGTTACGACCAAACTTCGACATCGTTTGAAATTCCATTTGCTTCGCAATTTCTTTCCTTTTTTTTTTTTCTTTTTTAAGGATGTCAAACAACTCCAACCCCGGAATCATCGCTCATTTCTCTCATCATTCTCTATTTTTCATTCTCACAACTGACCGTCGAACGAGATTCTCAACCACATCCTCGTCATATTTTGCCATACCCTTATTTACATTTACTCTTCTCGCTCGAGAACGATAAATATAATACGATAAGCTCGATGTAAAGGAGGTGGATCGCTCATCCTGCTCACGA
This sequence comes from Apis cerana, assembly GCF_029169275.1. Classification (NCBI taxonomy): domain Eukaryota; kingdom Metazoa; phylum Arthropoda; class Insecta; order Hymenoptera; family Apidae; genus Apis; species Apis cerana. The sequence goes on along the minus strand of NC_083862.1, from coordinate 8,333,427 downwards.
TTTATTAACACCAAACATCGTCGCCGTACTTTCACATCTTGCCGACCTAACCTATAAAAGTCCTCCTCCTCCCGCACGGTTTATGCGCCTCCGTGGGAACAAAATGCAGCCGAATCGTAAAGAATCCACCGGGACGAGGGAAGAAGGCATGCATCCGCGATGAAATTCGTCGGTCGCCTTCCATAATTTCGCGTGATAAATGGCCGTCCCTTTATAGGAGAGGGTAACAGGTTCCAGGCGCGAGAATCCGACGAACAAGATTTATTTTCACGGCCTCGTAACGTTATTATGAAAACCTCCGCCGACGTAATCGATTATCCGATTGCTGTTCCTCGTCTAGCCCCGATGAAACTGCGAAATGCGACGTGATCAGACGTTATCCTTGGTTGAAACGAAGTCTGGGTAAATTTGTCGAGAAGCCAGTTTCAACAATTCTTGAAATTTAACATTCGTGCGTGAGATAAAGAAGAAATGTTCTCAATTTTTCCTATCTTTTTTATTTGTTAATATTTTATTCTTATTACTATTGTTTCGATATAAAAAATTTTTATGATGTATTTTATTTTAAGGAATAGGAAAAGGAATATTTTTATTTACAATTCAGTTTATAGAAATTCTTTGTACTAGGTAAAAAAAAATGCACCTTATAGTTATAAAATCAGTATATATCATAGAAGAAAATTTACTGCAAAATACGCATCCAAAAAAGAAAAGTTATGCTCCCAATAAACGTATTTCAAATTCTTAGAATAAAAATCAACGAGAAGGTAGCTTCTCGATGAAATATTCCCCTATTTTTCAACGAGTGCAAATTAACTGAAACGAAATACGACGTTTCTTTTATCGATTTTTAAAAAGACTCGATCGAGAATAGTTATATATAATATAATTCGAGAACAATGGAACTTTGGTTATACGTAGTTCCGCCTTCTGGAATCGAATTACAGGCGATAGAAGAAAGGTAGAAAGGGGAGGTAGGTTGGAAAGGGAGAGACAGAGGAGAAAGAGAGAGAGAAAGATGTTCGATTTTGAGGCAAAAGAGTTTCCATCAAAAACTGAAAATCGAAGTTCGATAAGCGCTCGTAAATCGAGTATTTTCTTTGGCTTCGTATCTGGGATACGTTGTTTTTACGCGAATTTTATGTTGATTAAAGCACCAGGATAAAATTGTTCGATGATGTCTTAGAGATAGAATACGATATATTCAAAAAAAGAATTTTCATCTCGATATTATTGATTTGAAGTTCAATTATGTTTTCTTGAAGGGTGGGCTTGTTTTTATCATGATTCGGCATCATCGAATTAGAAATCTTAATAAAAGTTAAATCAGAAAAAAGATCATAGGATAATTACATAAATACGAAATTAATTAAATTCTTTATAAATAATGATATACTTGTTTATCTTTAACTCTGCAGCAAGAATTTAAAACAGTGCTCGACAGTAATTTTTATCTGTGAATTCAAACTCTGCAACCAATGATTTCGCACCATCGTTTCATTTCGGTACAATCGGATCGATAAAAAGGTATATAAAACTCGTCGTTTCTTTCTCACTTTCTTTTTCTTTTTTTTCTTTTTTCTTTTTTACGAAGAACAGTCAACGAAAAAGGACAGTTACAAATTATCTGTTCACAAGATTTATTCAGATACCGATATCGATACCAGAAAGTTTTTATCGTCTAATACTTTATCCACGATATTCCCCCTTACATTTCCTCGCCACCAGGGATGAAAGATCTTCAATTACTACGGCTCGATCAATCCCTCCACTCCGTTTCGAATAAAATTCCACCTCTTCCCTTTTATTACAATTTTCCCCCTAATCCAACCCGATTCCTTCTCCAGCAGTGGAAATACTGCGGATAGCAAAACTGCAACGAAACACGGACAACGGGACGAATGAATTCCTCGCGATAAACGGATTTCGATTCGAAGGAAAGGGTGATAAGTGAAATTCCCAAGAGCACAACGTTCGACATAGTGAAATTTCTTAAATGGCGAGAAAGTCGAATAGTTTTCCGCGTCTTTGAATTTAATCCGCTTCGATTCGTTTTATTTTCGCAAAACTAGTTCCTCCGTCCGTCGAAACGGGAATCGCGAAGAGTGGTTAACTCCTCTCCTCTCCTCTTTGCGCGCGAAACTGGATCTCTTTATTCCGTCTGCACTGCGTGCTGGACTCCGGTTTGCGTCTCCGTTTAAAATTTCAAAGTCGTGTCCGCCAGGAACGAGGCATCCTTCTCTCCTTCACGAGGGTTTTCACCGTGTACCTTTCGTGGAGGAGCCACGTCGAGAGGACCGTTTCACCGATCGAGTATTATCTTTTGAGGATCGAAGGGAAGGCGGCGAGTGAAGGGAAGAGAAGGTTAGTCTGTCCGGGGCCTGCTCGGTGGACACTTGAGAATCGGTTTTCTCGTAACAGGCCCTCGCCTCAGACGGCGTTATGATGAAAGAGGATTTCATTCAAGAGGGATTGGATTGGCAAAATTAACGAAATTTGTAACAATGGGGAATCGAAAATCGGTATTGACAAATTGGTTTAAAAGTTAATTTCATTTTCATGAAAAATAAAAGTGTGGATTATTATTTTAGTGGAATTTTATTGGAGTATCGTTTTTTTTTTTTTATTGAAATATTCGACGTATTAATTGTTTTGACGTGTTTTGTGAATGAAATAAATTCGTCGATAAAAAAAAGGATTATTTATATCCATTTTTTAAATAGATATTAAATCGTCCGAATGATGTATTTTAATTGTCAGTATAGAAGATGGTATAATTGCCAATGGATATGGCATTTTTTTAAAAACTAATTTAATAATAGAATCCTAATTTTTTGATCGAAGCTTTGTAATTTTATTGGGATTTCTGTAATTAGAAACTTGTCGAAAAGATACGGAAGAAAAGTGACTATATTTTCAAAATATATACGTTCTTTTTAAATTTTCTCTCAGTTCAATATAATGTCGAAACATTAGAAATTCGATTAATTAACAAATCGTGTAATCAACAGAATCTTTTCGCTTCATCCCCTTAGATCTCGGTCCAATTAAATTGAACCGGTAAATCAAACGATCCGAATTTAGCCGGATCTTGGTTCCAACTTAACAGCGCAAACTTCGTTGAACCAAATGGCTCGTTGAACTCTCAGTGGCCAAGGAAAAGTTGTCTGTCTTGCTGGCTCTTCAACCATGCTTCAAGAGGAAGGGTTGAAGGAGGAGAGAAAAAGAAAAAGCGACGATTGGAAACGACAGATAAGATATCTAGTGATGGGATCAAATTCAAGTGTGTACTTGTACATTTATAAAAAAATTCACTTTACAGAATTGAAGTATAATTCTTTATTCTGGCGCTGAGAATATCGACATTCTCATTGGAATTATTCAAAATTCCTATTCAGATTCGAGCCTACTAGAATTATCTTCCTCTCTCGATTTTCTTCAACTCTACTCGAAAATAGAAACCTTTTCCATCTCTCCGTTCATGGATATTCAAAATATCATTCAATTATTTCTACTTCCAACTGTTTTCTCCTCCCTCTTTTCTCGAAAATCATTCGAATCCACTTTCTTGTTCGACCAGCCTCGCTCGATCCCGGCTCGATCCCATCGCTAGCTACACAGATAAGATATAACACGTATTCCAGTCGCGCTGCATCGAAAATTCACAGTCGAGGTGACTGTGTAGAACGCGACAAAGCGGTTCTACGATATCCCATAATTTGTAATTCAGCGGTAAGCCGTCGAAAATCCATCCATAGGTTTGCCGGCCAACGAGGCTATCGATTTCTGTCTTAGGACAGGGCAGTTTTGTTTGGGATCGACAATGACACGGAAATTTCGTAATAATCGGCGGAGCAGGCGACAAAGTCGATGCTTTATCGCCTCGGATATAAAACAGAAATTTCGATAAACGACTCTTGCGACGACGAAGTGGGTTTGCACGAAGAGAATCCTTAAAAGGCTTTTTTTCACTGGAGCGATTTGGAGGATCGCTTCGTTGCAATCCGCACTCGAGATTTTTGTCGAAATTTTTATACAGGCTGGTACGTAATCTTGAGCCTGGTATCTAGCTTTGGGATAGATGATGGTTCGAAGAAGAGGAAAAATCTTTTCACGAACATTAAAAATTCCATCCGCTTCCTTTTCTTGAGAAGAGAAGAAAGGATTTTATTAATCTTTATTCTTTGAATTATCGATTGATGATACGAACAATGATTCGAATTAATATAAACGTTATTACTTGTAACTAGGAAAGAAAAGAAGCAAGATTTTATGGGAAAAATGATATAAATTTATGAAAGATCGGCAAAAATCAAAATTTTAATTTGACCCCAAACGATGCATTGCAACAGAAATGAAATGAAAAAATTAATTAAGAGCGAGAATAAAGCGAGATACATTTACTTGTATATTCTTTTACGACTGTTGATCCGTGTTCCAGCTTTTGTCGAAGCTTTTATTTGAAAACCGTATAAAACGCGCTGTGAAAAAGTATATAAAATATTGATAAATGTGCGACTGGAGTTTTATATCGAAACAATAGAAGATATTCATCGCAGGTTGATAAATATCTACCATGACCATCCGTGATTTATTTATACGCAAATGATACGATGCTTCAAGAATTTATCGTTTATTAAAATTTCATCCATCCGGTGTAAATTAATAAAAGCGCAAATATCTTATCCCGTGACATTTAAACATATACGATTTCATTATTTCAAGTCGCACAGTTAAGAATTTCGACAAATGACATAATCTGTACCATGCATTTTGACAGTGACAGAAATTCGATATTCACGAATAATCAATGGAAACGAATTATACACGCCTCGCGTGTCGTATAATCTAAATTATACGTGTACGTATGTGTGTCCCCTCCTTCCACAAATATTTTCATTCAATATTTTCCTTCGATCGAAGATATATTTCATTCCACTTCGCACGAATAAATACAATATATTTTATATATAGATATAAATAAACCGCGTACACCATGCGTCAATTCCATTAAACTTCTCCCTCTCCTTCAAATTCTTTCAAACAACTTCACCCTTTCGAAATTCTCTTAGATTCAGAGAATAAATCGTCGTTTTATTTATTTATTCATCAGATCGCATCTCGTGTACTCGATCCGCAATAAAAAAACAAAAAAAAAAAAAAAAGAAGAAAGAAGCAAACATTCGCTTTACTCTCACATTAATTTAATTAAAATTTCACCTGCTACGGGTTTCTTCCCTTAATGGATGGTAAAAGGTTAGGGCTCGCGAATAAGAAGTACCATCGTAACCAACCGCTGATACTCTACTAGTGGAGAATGTATTTTTGTGAACCGTTTGTTTTCACCGACTTCCCTGGAATTACGTCCGCGTGCACAACATTGGGAAGGGGTCGACGAGGGGGAGAAAAAACTGGAAAAGAACACTAGTCATGCAGCAGAAAAAGGTCGCGGTACTTCAACGAGGGGAGGGGTTGAGGGACGAAAAAAAAAAAAAAAAAGAAAGAAAGAAAGCAAGGCAAGAAATTAATTAAATAAAAACACGAGACGACATTTCAGCCGTTTAATGAATTGCCGCGTAATTGTTCCGTGGGAGGCATGAGAGTTTTGAAGAATTCATTAAAGAGTCGATCTCTTCTCCATTCAAGTATTATACGCGCCTCCTCCCCCTATTCCTAATAAACGAGAAAATTTCTAGAAATCCTTGTAATCGCGAGATTATTTACGAAGTTAACGCGAGATTCGCGAGGGAGAAAGGAAAGTTTGAAATAACTACTGATCCGAACGAAACTACGTGCTCTCTCTCTCTACGTGTGGTTAGATTCCTTGAACGAATCATCCTGGAAAATTCTGGGACTTTTTCTGGGGTATTTCTGGGGGATAAATTCTTATACTTGAGAAAGAAAAATCTTCAAATTTCATTTTGATCCATCATCGAAGGGAGGAAGAAGAGCAAACCTTGGATCCTTGAAAAACTCGATAATAAAGATTCTTTCCTTCTTCCTTTCCACGCAATAGAAAAAAAAAATAAACCACATCCTTGAAACCGCATCTCGGATTACACGCCCGTTACTTCCCGTTACTTCGAGCTTGTCATCGCGATAAATTCGCGAATTCCACGGCTGAGTAATAAAATTCAGCCTTTAAAACGCGAATAAATAGCGGGTCGAAGCCAGGTCGAGTTTGTTAATCCCTCGCCGCGCCTCGGATGCTCCCGTTTTTTTCCTCCCCCTTTTTTTTTCAAAGCTCGGCTCGCTCGCGTGATCGTATAAAATCGGTGGAATTCCAACGGCCAACGTGGGATAGCTTCTCTACAGGTCTTTGCGCGAGGAATTAAACCTCATATATCACGGTCATAAATAAATAAATGAATAAATGTATATATATTTCCTCCCTCTCTCTCTCTTTCTTCCTTCTTTACGATTCTCTCTTTCTCTCTCTCTCCTTTTCGATTTTCTCTGCTCGAAGGTACTCGTTGGTTCATGAAATGGCGGTGGCAGAGGAGAAGGAGGCGGGAACAAGGCTCGACACCCCCGTGGAATCGGCGAATATCAATCCAGTGACCCGGAAATGTAATATCCGCTGCACATCTCGTGCACGTCGCCAGGATGTTCGCATATAGTTACGATAATGGATCGTAAACATTTTGGTGGAGAGGGAGAGAGAGAAATCAAAATTGGTGGAGATGACTGATGGCTACTAGTTGGATCGTGTTGATCAGGCGTGTCTTTATTAAAATTCGAGAGAATTGAAAACTAGAGGGAAAAAGAAATATTGTATCAACGAGTCGAAAAGAGAAGTTGGCTCGAAGAATCGATTTTAATTATTCAGAAGAATTTAATTATTTACTACTTTCAATTCTTTTCCAAAGTTTATCAATAGATTGTGCGTGTATTGATATTCGACGCTCTGATGATTTTTGCATTCGTTACGATCTTTTTAAAATGCTTTGCAATTCCCGGGTGACTTGTTTTCAATAATTTGAGCATGTTTTATTTATAAGCAAATTATCCTTGTTTCGTTATTACTTGTCCCAGAGATTCGATAATCTCCGCGCATGGCACACCTGTCAAAAACTGTCCCCAATGCCGGCGAAATCTCGATTCCATCGTTTTTTATCGGCCGCGTTTATTGTTCACGGTGGAATAGAATGACGAGATCCGCAAACAATTGGACGATGCGTGACCAGAAGCTGTAAAATTTCCTTCGCGTCTTTTATTCTTCGGGTCATCGTTCTACTCGTTCGAGCGTATCTGTATTCTCGTGAATGGGTTATAACTATAAGGTTAGATCTCTCTTTGTAACAATTGTTTAAATTGTACAAAGACAGGAGGTGGAATAATCAGTATGTTTATTTCTATTTCTTGAATATTTTTAGTTTCTTTTTTTTCCTCGAGCATTGACGAGCTTATTGTCATTTTGACGTTTCAAAATATTAAAATAGCATAGTTAATTCTGTTAAAAATTGTATAAAAAAATACAAAAAGGTTTTGTTGAAAAGTATAGAATAATAAAGTTATTAAACGTGGAATATTTTGATAAAAAATTATTTCTTGCGACACAATTTATCACTCGTTAATTCTACTTCGATCCAGAGATTGCGAAGAAAATGTATTACATTTAAACAAATGTACGTAAATTTATTATCGTTGACTATTTCTCAACAAAAATTCCAAGAGTATCCGTTAATAGCGACCTCACCTGCTTCGAGCAATTCGACTGCCCTCGTACACTTCGAAGCTACCTCAAAGTCGACTAGGCGAGAGGTTAACCCAAATACTTAGTCGTGAAGTAATGTTAACTTAGTTCCAGAGAAACCTCGGTGGAAGGTAATAAAAAAGAAAAAAAGAAAGAAAGAAAGAAAAGGGAGGAGACCTGTATCCGCCGACTGTTCTACGCCTAAGATTTATGTCTCGTAGTTATTATTGAGCGGTCAGAGGCGTGTCACCGTTCTGATTCACAGACGTGTAATTTCAAAATGTTTCTTTATCAAGTAATTTCTTAGATCTGGACGTCTGATTTCAAGAATATCAAGGATGACGAGTCGAAAAATCCTACAACCGAAATATCAATCGAAATGTCAAGCGACGAATATTTAAACGATCTCGTGAGACATTAAAACTTATCCGTAAGAATCACAATGTTGAAATTTAGCGATTAATAATCTTGCAAGTTTTATTTGGGAGTGACGAAAACGGAAGATAATCTGTCGAGAATTAAAATTTGCATAATTAATTGAACGAAAGTTCCAGCAGCGGGCGGTTAAAAACAGAGTTCTGAAAACTGTCAACCGGAGGGCAACTGAATGTGGGCTTCCCCGAAACACGCGTATCCCACAACGAAACTTTCTAATTTATTGCCGCGACCGGCCGTTTAATTTATCGCGATTCGGATAAAGTGTTATGAATCCAGATGAAACAGCTCGAAAACGATTTCGAATAATTCGATTTACCGGCAACTAATTATGCAAATAAAATAGTTAATCGTTAACTTTGCAACTTTCAAGCCTCTTTTTTAATCTCACTCATATACTCATCAACACTTTTACAGTACATTTTCGTATTCACAGATCGACAGACGATTGATCGCAACTTGAAAATCGTATCCTCGCTTTTATGCACGATTTTTCTTGGAAGAAAATTGTTCGAAGACAATTCAAATAGAGAATGATATAATGATATAATGAAAAGTGTTAAGAAAGCTTCTCACACGAATGGATATATACACATTTCTTTTTCAGAAAATGTTTTCATTTAAGAGAGCTATACTTAAGGGAGAAGATTATCGTTGAATTCTACGATTCTGAAGAAGAAACGCTACGCGAAAGGAGTAAAATTTGTCACTCAATCGTCACTCTAACTGTGCTAACACCGGAACACGGTGGAAACAGGGTAGAACTCGTAAGGTATCGCAAAATTGATCGGGGCAATTATCTGTGGCGTTTAATGGAAATTTTATGTTAATACGTGGTATATAAGTGTACGAGTTAACAAGTTAATCCAGTGTTAACGGCAAGTGTATAGCCGTTATTCGTTTCATTTATCTTTATGACGAGTCGCTTCCACGAATCAGAAACGGTGGAATTGATGGAGGTTGGATGACGGATGACCCGACATCCAGCCTTGCCTAGATCTCGATTGCGAAACGAGAACTATTTAAGGTCGAAAGAGCTATGAAATGGAGTACGGAGATAATGTTTTCCGATAAGAAACCCGTGACGAACTGCACAGCATTTATATCCTTCGCTGCCTTCCACGTAAAAGAAACCTCATATTTAACGCTTAATTGCAGGCCCCTGCGCGCTAAATAAGCAAGTAGTACAGTCGCGAATAAAGCCGACACGGCCCGTCCTATACGCCATTTTCTCCGATATTTTACATCGTTTGTTTCGACGAATTATTATTTCCACGAAAGAGGAGCAATTTTAAAAATCGATTGTTCTTTAACCGGGTCACTAGTAGTGATACTATGATACTTTTCTTCTTCTCCTTATTTTAACGTTTATAAATATATATTACAATCGAAAATCGAAAATAAATTTCTTGCTTTTAATTATAGCTGCCTTTCTATTTAACCTTTTTATTATTCTAAAACCGAGAATAGGAGAATCAGTTTTAATCGGATCGTTTTTAACGCGTTATATAAAGAGAATAATTTACTTTTGATAGAAATTATATCATAGAACGGGGAATTCTATCTTTTATTGCCAATAAAAATAATCATCATAATCAATATAATAAATATCATTCGACTGCCATCTTCGATACAAAATTATCCTATTTCGCGGGTCTTGATCGTTTTTTCTTACCGTTTCATCGTATTCGAACTGTAATTCCACTTTGTGCCCGTCACGTTCGTTCTTCTTCGCCCTTTGACCTCCCACCGGCCGGAAGTTAAACTCGACTCCCCGATTTCGTGCAACCTTCCTTTCAACTTGGGGTGAAACTTGGTTGGATTTCCTAAAATCCATTTGGACACGCGTTTCCACTCGAAACAAAGCCATCGCTTGTTCGAATCGTTTCGAATCGTTCCCTTTCGCCCGTCTAAAACGCTTGTCACTTGCACCAGATGCACCAGACTCGATTCATTTACATCTAGCGTTACGGAGAGATTCATTTACTCTCTCGTTACCTATTCGTTCTAATTCAACCAGACGTTGAATCGATTAAACAACAATTACATGGGAATTTTTCTCTCTCTCTCTCTCTCTCTTTTATTCTCTTCCGTTTCCTCTCCTCTTTACGTTGCGTTTACTCGATGCGCAATCTGAGAGGTGAAGAAGAAAAAAAAAAGAAAAGAAAAACAAAAAAATGGAACGAGCCGGACAAAGGGATGCGGAGTTCCTTTTCAAACTTCGTATTCCCTGACAAATTGACTTTAAGAACTATTGTTTTATAAATTAGCCTCGAATGCTCTCTTTTCTCTCGAATTTATTGGATTTACATTAACCAGGAAAAGTTCCAAATTGATTCCATTGTTATTTGCCTTCGGGCAGATTTGCAGAAATAAACTCGTGAAAAATAATAGGGGAACAAATTTAAGTTTCTTGCCTCTTGTGCAGCTGTAAAATATGGATTTGTATATATATATATGAAATGTTATATATTATTTTTTTGAATAGTTTGAAATACAACTGGAAAACGAGGAAGGGACACCAATTTACAGTTTAATTACAGTAAAACTCGAGCTTTCTTTCGTTATGCGCAATTCTTGTTAAATTTGAACGATTATCTGCGAAACTGAAAAGAAAGAATCCCCGCCATCTCTCGTGTATTCTCGAATCCCTTGTTCCTTCCTTTCTGCGGACCACGGTCATAATTTCACGCAGTGCGACGTTCTGCGACATTGATATATCGATTTTTTCCTCGACAAAGTAGCCTAACATGACCTGTCTCGTTTCAAAAATTAAAGAAGAGGAAAAAAGAACTCTCAACGAATGCTTAAAAATTCGTATGCTTATTAATATTACAACCAAAACAAAAATCGCAATTGGGAAACGAGATAATTCACGAGAGGATACGCGACGAAAAAGAGGGAGAGCGAAGAAGGAGAAGAGAGTTATCGAGGAGGCGCAAGGGGGCGGGTGAAACTTTTATGCGGGATACGCGTGATTTCCTTCAAGGTACATATTTGCGTATCCCGCAATCAATGCGGCTGTTTGCACGCGAACAGTTCCCCCGTTGTTTTACCGCTCGGGCACAATTATCCCGAATATATGCGCCGAGTGCATCCTCACCCTGTCCCTCCCTGTCATATAACGAGGAAACCGCGGCGTCGTCCATCCCGTCGTCCTCGTGACAGGTCGAAATGAAAAACTGTCCGGCCACCAATAAACGTCACCGCTAATTCGCGTAATCAGCCACCGAATCAACGTGGCCTAAATTCTGGGGAAGGAAAATTTTTTCTCCTTCCAGCGAGATTTTGAAAATTAAATTTGAACGGACGTGAGACAGAGAGAGAGAGAGGGAGAGGGAGGAATTGTTGGAGATATATTTGGGAGAAAATTTGGGCGGTTCTGCCTCTTTGTTTAATTAAAACAGGGGAGCATTGATCAGGTGGACGCGACGAGAACGAAGTTTGAAATCGTTCCTTGCTTTTTAATATCGCGCTCCACGAGAAGGTTTCTTCTCGTTTGATGGATTTTGGTATTGCCTTGGGCGAGGCGAGTTTTAATCACCAGGGTTTCGTTAATGGGGACGGTTGTACCCGCGGCCGTTCTCAATTGCGTGGGAATTGGTAGGTCGATGGAAATTGTTCTGTTCCCAGCTTTTCTGATTCCTCTGCGAGATATTTCACGGTGGCGGTTATAATATTTATGATGGGTAGATTAGAAATAGGTGGATTCGGAGCCGAAGTATCTTTTTACGTGATATAGTAATTATTTAAAAATTGATTCTTTCCGACTGATTAATTTGTATAATTACACGTAATTGTACACTTTATATGCTACTTTAATTCGAATTGTTTTTATACACATGAATAAATCTCGTCTTTGAGTTTCAATGAACGAAATAATCTGTGTATTTATTTTCTTCCCCCTCTCTTTTACGTATTTATCTCGTATATCGTTTCTTGTATATCTTTCTGTCCACAAATTTCAAGAGTAGAGAAAGGAAATTAGTTTTTTAACAGATCTTGGAGTCAGTTTGTCCGAGAAGGGATACGAAGGTTTGAAAGAAACTTTGTATCGTTGCCAAACTTTTGTCTGGTATTAAAAGGAACAAATCCCTTACATCTTTTAACCAGAAACAGCGTTCCCCAGAGAAAAAGGCTTTTTACATTTTTTTCTCAATTATAAATTAATAAAATAATTACTTGTATATAAAATCAAGCGGATTTCAAAGCATCTATTTCATTGGAAAGGTGTTTAAAATATTTACTTATCTTTCTCTCAAAAATTTCTTCGATTACTCCATCTTCAACCCGTATAACCACTTCACAATTATCCATGTTATTAACGCGAATAATTAATTTTACATTTTTTTCTCTCCTCTCAATTATAAATTTGTGAATAATTGAATGAAACTATTTCATTGGAAAGGTGTTAATTTTAATATAAATATTTATTTATCTTCCTCTCAAAAATTTCTTCGATTACTCCATCTTCAATCCGTATAACCACTTCATAATTATCCATGTTATTAACGCGGATAATTAATCCGCCAATTTTTTCAACGCCATCGAATATACTCCGCCTCAAATTCGCGTATTTATTCGATTCAGTTGCTCGCGTTACAGCTCAGGAATTTCAACGAGCATTAATGTTCCAAAAGTTTTCTATACGAGCCTCATTAAAAATCCTTTTGGCGTGTGGCGCATAAGTGATCGCCAAGTACGCATTACGGATAGCATATAATTGCACCAAAGCAATAAAGATACGACTAATCTGTCGGGCTGATCTTCCCGCTGGAATTAATGAATTTTCGCCGATTCCAGGTATTCGTCGCTTTACAATTATTGAAAGATTAAGAGGAAGGTCGAAATCGTCGTAGTTAACCTCTCCTCCCAACGTGGTGAAAAATCACTCGTGGATAATGGGGGAATGAACTTAACAGGCGGCTTCGAAATGAAAATTTCTCCACCCCCCCCCACCCACCCCTGTTAGGAAAATCGACCGAGAAATATTTTAATATTATCTGGAAAATATGCGCGTGCGAAAGCTCGGGGCTTGTTGTTTGGCAAATGTGATGGTATTAAATCGCCATAATACACGAATACGTCGCACGTAACGTTCCATTATAAAATCCATTATAAAATTCCATTATAAACTTGATATTGAATATACGCGTGCAACGTGGACATTTTTATGGGGGTTGAGACGTAACGATAAAAACATTTTTAGATTTTTACTTGCTGGCTGAAGGTGTATTGAAAATTATTCTATGCTTCTCGAGACAGGTGATATTATTCAGAGAAATCGTTTAATAATTTTAATTATTCTGATTATTTTCTCGTATCTTTGTGAAAGATTCCCGAATATAGCTTCCTCTTTCGAGCTTCTTTAATTTCGATAAACAAGGATAAAAATGTAAGTGAAATTTAAATCGTTAAGATTCACTTGTTTTAAAGATTTTAAATCGTTGATGTAAAAATTGATATAGAAAGGGATACTTTCGAATAAAACACTGGAGTGTTTGCAAATAGCTCGTTGAATTTTGTATACGCTTCGAAGCAGGTATGCATTGTGAAGAAGCTGCATGCATCTTTAATCTTCGGGAACTGGTTCAAAAGCATAACTCTTTACGTCGTTACGAAGTTTAGATTTTTTTCATATTTTATAATTTATTTACTCGCGCACACTGAATGATAAACAAGGATTATCTCCCTGATTATTAATTATATATCAAATTCGTATATAAGAAGGTATACATTGCATAAAAATTTCAAATCTCAAGTCGAATCATTTTCTTAATACCTCACATCAAGAGATAAGACAATCCATGCAAGATCAAGGAAAATTTATCACCATTTTTTATCATCTTATTCTTCTTCAACAATAAAACATTGAATCGCAAACTCTATTCAGCTTCTCCAATAGAATGATCCTTTCTTCCTCGATATAATAAATAATCACAGCAAGTTGTCGTAAATCCCTTTCTGATCGTTAAAACAACCATCCTCCCCTACTTTATCCACGAAAAGCCAACCTTGATGCACTTCTCCGATTCATCAAAAGCCATCGAGCCGCTTGCCAATTTGACATGGTTCGCTTAGAGTTGAAGAGGACAGCGGAGAATGGTATTGGCTGTCTCGTGATTGTTCCAGGAAGCTCTCAAGGCTCCTCAAAATCTCTATTGGTGGTCGTCGATCGAGAAGAAATCACGGCCGGGTGAACGCACGATACGTCGACCATCGACTGTGCGCGGATCATTACTTGCTATCGCGCGTGACGCGAGCCGTGAATCGTCGAAATTTCCATACAACGAGGAACGTTCGTTCGCTTCGTTTATTTTTGAAACTTTCCTAAATATAAACACTCTCTCGTCGAACAAGCGAGCACGATTTATGACGCCGTTTAAATAATACAACATCGACCCGAAATCAAGTTTAATTTCTATCGAAAACGAGCAAACGTTTCGCTTCTGGTGATAATGATAATAATAATTCATCATCAGGTGCAATGATTCGAATGATGGAAAACTCGCCTCGATAAACAATTCAATCCGACCGATTTAAGCTTAATTTTAATTTTAAAGAAATGGCTTCTATATTGCCTTCTTTTCGATAAAAATCGATCACAATATCGTGTGACAATGGGCGTATGTAAATTCTAATTGTTTGATGTGAAAATACTTTACTTGTACGTAAAGTACAAAGCACACCAAGCTACTATAAATGATATGTTACAGAGATTAAGTTACAGAGATTAATTTTCAGAATCCTTCCTTTTTTTTATATCCATAGAAAAGGAAAATCAATATCAGATCAAATTTTGACTCTTGCCTCGAACAATTTCGCGTTGATACTTGGATACTAATAAAAATTTTTCAAGTAAAATTGACTTTCAGCCAGGCTGAATCGGCCAATTGGATCACAGCGTGTTATTCAACGTCGCTCAATTTGCCTCAATTTGATTCGTTTCTTCGGGATTATCTTTTATTTTCGCGATCCACGGTGAAAACGGATTATTATTTATGGAATAACTTCCACGTTTGATATCCACGCGAAATCGCTTTGTACCAGACGCTAAATTATCGTCAACTTTCCGTCCATTCCGCTTAGTTAAACATTGCTTTCATTCCACGTATGCAAATATCATAGTATGCCGCAAAAATGTCGTGCCAACTGTGTGTCAGGTTTGCGCTTTAAAACTTTCATCGAAATAAAACGCATCGATGCGCCGTTTCGAAACTTCTTTCCACATTGTCCACGGCGTTATATTCATTCGTTTTCCAATTTTTCGTTTCGATAAATTACAGTTTTGATATGCGCGATATTTTCCGTGACAATTTGATATTCGAGCGTAAAAAAAAAAAGGAAATGATCAATTGCAGTTATTTTTTTTTTTTGCAAAAAAGCCTCGAAAAATATTCGTCGCTTTCGAAATTTTATAATTGAAATTGGCATTAACGGAGAGTGTATCAAACTGCGTAGAAACGATGTATAAATTTTAATATTACGTATATATATATATGTAAATATGTATCTTGATTGATTTATTGTAACATTTATCACAACCTTTGAATTATAAAATTGTTTTGAAAATTATAAATAAATTTTACGTATATATATATATATCTATTTTAAATATACACGAGAAATGAGACGCGTCTGACTATTAACGCGAATAACTACTCACTATTCCGTGGATGTATTTACATACAATACATTTGCTGAAAATTATTCCGCAGAAAAATCCACATAATGCACATGACACCCAAAAAGATACAAAAGTATCCAAAGAATAATACTCTCCTCGGTAAAAATATTCTATTTAAAAATATAAATTAAAATTTTTATCATTTTCGTTGCAAGTACATTTCAAGTTTAAAAAAAGTATACAGAATTTTTCTTAACGTTGCTTAAAAATTTTCCAATTAATTTTAAAAATATAGAATATTCCACTTAATAAATATTGTATTATTTAAAGAACGAATCGCGCTTATAAAAATCAGAATAATCCACTCGGCTATTTAGACACAGTCGGTGCAAAAGATGGATACGAAAGATAACCAGGATCACGTCACGTTCAGGCATGGCGTAAGTCCAGAACGGAAACGTAGCAGCAACGTGATGGACAGCGTTAGAAGAGCGTATCCCTCTTTGACGTTGAGTTTTCCCCGTTTCTATCGTAGTTACCGCGCAGTTGACTTAATGGAGTGCTTCGCCCTCATTAGCGAGCGTAACGACAAGTGTTCCGGTTCCGCGGCAGACATTTTCAGCGCGAGAGCTTTAGACTTTTCTTATTTTCTTTTTTTCTTTTCTTTTTTCTTTTTTTTTTTTTTTGCTTGGCAACTTTCGTCGCCGCGTATCGGCTCACGAGCCTCTCTCTCTCTCTCTTCTCTCGCGTCACTTCGAGCAGAACTCGTTTCTTTCTCGTTATTTATTTACTTATTTATTTTGTTTATTTATTTCTCTCTCTCTCTCTTTTCCTTTCTCTTTCCAATGTTTGTTTTAATACGCGTACGCGTAATTAAGATGGTGGCGAGACGTATTCGGCGGGATAAACGGGGCCAACATCGTTAAATGCTCTCCTTGCAAATAATGCACGATAATTTAGCGTTCCGGTATGAGGTTTCAAATTATGAATACGCGGAATATTTTTTAATGACGTGTCTCTCTCCTGGCGAGGGACCACTAAACCGTGGATTATTCGAATGTTTGCTGATTCTTGGAAATTAGTGGATTTTTATCGGGAACGTTTAATTCTTGCACGGATAAGGTAATTTAAAATATTCTAATATTTATTCGCTCTGCGTTAAAGATTTTTTCCATTAATTTCCGTTAATATCCTATTCGTATCTAACAATGTATCAGCTTAATTGTACAAATTATACAGATTATTTATTTATGGAATCGATCATTTATCGAGACAAAGAGAATTATTCTTAACGAATGAGAAATAAAAATGAAAAAGATAAGCTGATAATCGTATAATAAATTTCTTGATATTTAAAAACAGAAGATGGAGGGATGTGAAATATTAATTGCCATAATTAAGTTTACATAAGATGTTATAAAATCTTGTATCGTGTATTACTTGTATACGACAATCTATTTTTGAAGGTACTGCATACTCAAAGGAGGTATGCTATACAATTTGGAGGGACGACAGTCGAATCTTAATTAGGGTCTCATCGTCGGCAGCTCGATTGCTCTGTTATGATCCTGTCAGTAGAACTAACGATCTCAGCGCTGTGAACTATATATGCGTATGTTAATGCACGCTTAATTATTGCAAAACCCATATTGTAAATTAGCAATACCCTGATGATATAGCCATACCCTTGAACGAGATAGCGAACAACCATATATACCCGACTCTATTATCCATTACACAACGTTTTCACAAATGAGCACCTATTTCTCACGTGCATTTTTATATTAATCGTTTGTATCAATCATTTATTCAAACTATAGCTACGTACTTAAATGATATATCAATACGTAATCCATAAGAATCCCTTCATCTACGTTTCATCTACAAACAAATCTCCTTATTTACCATCCACCCATCTGGCAAGAGAGAGCATTAATCCGTGACGAGGGTAACGATGCTAAATAATCATCGAGTTCCATTAAACGCGGCAAATTACATTTGAAAGTGAAAGAGAGCGTGTGTGTGTCTTGAAAACGAGCCTTTTAACGGGGGAGGGACACGTGGATCGACCCGTGTGCTCCCCCCACGTCCGTTTTCCTAACTTTCCGATGAAATTTTCATGAGAGATCGTCACACGGTATACGTCGAGCATCGTGTCCGAATCGTGTCGATAAACAACGTGTCGTCACGTGGAAAGTATAGCACGACGGGAACCAATTTGCATTGTTCGAGGGACACGAATCCCTCCATTTTCGCGCGTACGAATCTTTGCGATGGCGGAAGAACCTCGTCCCTCCCCGATATTTTTCAGTTTAGTCGCCTCTGTTTACGGATCCTGGATAAATATGCCGCGATGCGACAGGGTGGATTTTTATAGCGTAGAGTTGCGATATTTTGGAGCGTGTTCGAGGAGGAGTATTGGCGGGGAAGTGCATTTTTCTCGTTCCTTTTCCTTTTTCTTTTTTTCGTTTGTTTTTTCTCCGCTGTTTGGCATGGGGAACGATCATCCGAACGACGCTTTTCGACGTTTAATCTGTACGTTTGCATAGACCGGGGGGGATATCGGAAAATAAAATATTAATACTTGCGCGGATGGTGGCTCGAATATCAGGGAATGAACGTTTTTCTTTCTTTCTTTTTTTTCGAAATATATTACGCGAGATTGTTTATGCAGCGTCTCGAAATTTATTCCGCGTATTTTTGTATTTTTACGAAAATGTATCGACGTGTAAAAGTGGCATAATTTATGAATCATTTTTTAAGGTGTTTTTTTTAAGGCGAGGGAATGTTTTTATTAGAAAAACTGCACGGTATAAAAGGATGTATGCGATGTTGAAACGGTTCTTTTATGTTATATATTCTTTTTTACGAGATTGCGTTTTCTTTTTCTTTTTCTCTATTAAAATTTAAAAGAGTAATAAATTTTCCGCAAGAATTAATTCTGTTTCTTATCTTTATGAAATCAACTAATACGTGACTTTATTCGTGGCTCTGAAATTTGGCAAAAGAATGATATTATTTAATAATTCTTAATAACAAATTTGCCTAAAAATTTCCTATAATTGATAAACAAGAATATAATACGTTAAATTTCAAGACGATGAAGTGTGCCAACTATGTCTTACAAATTAACTAGTAAACCGAGATTCTGCAGAACACTTGACCCCTAGCGGAAATAAAAAGATTCCAACTCTCGTTGACCGGAAGTATTGATTAATTAGAAGAGTCTCTCGAAATTTAACGATGTTACAGCACAAAAATCCTCGCTATTCAATCCGCAAATATATACATTCTTTCTCTTTTATAAATAAATTTCATTGAAACCATCGTGTCAATTATCATGTTATCAAACGAGTCAGAAAATTTTCTTTATTTCAAAATCTTGAATAACCTCTCCTCTTCCACTCATAAACTTCCAATCAAAATTTATTCCTAGAATCTTGTTGAAACTAATACTATCATTGAATTTCAAAGATTTTCTCCATTCCTTATCCACGAATATTTATGCATTTATAGAAACTTTCGAGATAAGAAAGAAGAAAGGTTCTTTTTTTCTGGATAACCCCATATCTTGAGAAATGTAAATTTTAAAAAATTAACAATTCCAAACGGATCCTTAATTCAATAATCCATTTTCTTGATTATATCCATACGCAATTTTAATTTGCATAAACGTATCTCCTGTTCGGACGATTGCCAGACGAGGGCAACGATTCAATCTCGCCCCTCGATCAGGATCGCAATTTACGTGTCGAGATACGTGTCCAAGTATCACCTCCTCCAAATGTTTGCGCACCCTTCGTCGATGAGAATCCGGAGCATTCCGGCCGAATGAAACTGGTCGGCGAGAATCTAATCATTTTTCTCCGGCTTGTTTGCAGAATTCAATTATGTGCAATCAGGACGATGATCGAAAGTCTCTCCAGAATGCCAGTAATAAGAAGGATCGTGAAAGTGAGATAGGTGGATGGGCGGGGATACGAAGCGGGGAGGAAGGAAGAGGGAGAGAGAGGGTAAAATGAAGCGAGCAAAGGATAAGTGTGGAGCAATCTTTCGACAAGTAGATTTTAACGGGCGTAGAATTTTAATCACTTTCACGGAATGAAATTACACTGGGTGCAAAAGGGCCCGGCCGGAAGTCGTGGCGTGGAGGAAAAGGTGGCGGTTCTTTCGGGAGGAAATTGTAGGACGTCGGACGTTAGTTTCTATGTTCGTTTGTACGAAATTTATGAAACTTTGTCCCAAGTTTTCTTGATTGGTAAAGGTATATAAAGGCTGTTGCAGATTCGCAGCTCTCCTTCCAAAGCTTTGTCGAAATTTTTGAAAGTTTG
This sequence comes from Apis cerana, assembly GCF_029169275.1. NCBI lineage: Eukaryota > Metazoa > Arthropoda > Insecta > Hymenoptera > Apidae > Apis > Apis cerana. The sequence goes on along the minus strand of NC_083862.1, from coordinate 8,313,338 downwards.
ATCGTTTGCTAACACAAAGGGGTGAGAATTCGAGATTGGATAAGAAAATTTTTTTAAGAGTAATTGTTACAAGTTTCAGAGATTGGGTTAGAAATAGTCTGTGAGATTAATAATCGAGTTTTGATTTTGTTATTGAGCAAATATTTAATATCTGTTTTCTTCAAAATAAAATTTTCCAGTAATTTGAACTTGAGCTCAACGTAAAGTGGATTTTTTTATGAAACGAATGCTTCGATTGCATTGCGAACGCAGAAATTGTGCAATTTTGTATTATTTTCCATCGAAATTATAATTTTATTATATTTCACGTTATATATTTTTTTATCTTTTATTTCTACATCAAAATAAAAATCGTATCGAAAAATTGTAAAATTTTTCTTCAAATATTTAATTGATTTCACAATTTAGAAATTAATTATCTAATTGTAACAATCCATTATTCATAGATTATTCATCTTGTCAATATAATTATCTATCCATACAATTAATTAGCTAATTATCCATAGTTTCAATAATAGTGTCTTATTTCCCTTTTGATGTTGTACGGCAACAATTATACTCCAAATTTTATTATCTCTATTCATAACCGAAGAGAATCGAAAACTGGACATAATCTGAATCCCGTTAAACCAAATAAAAATAAACCACTTTCGTTAAAAACAAGATGAAATACAAAATATACTTCACCATCCTCTCTCGTAATTACATTACCATTTTTCTCCAAAAATTTTCGAAGAAGAAAGAAAACAAATTTTCTTCTTTTAAAATTACAAATTTAAAACTTTACAAAACTTTCTATTCTCGCTCGTATCGAATTTTCCCCCCTTTATAGCGTGTCCCAATGAGAAGACAGCTTCTCTTATTTTTCGCGAGGAGGCTGCCCTCGCATTTTTCACGCGCCCCTCCTCCCCTCTTCCCCCCCTCTCCCCCTCCCGCAGAAACGTCGCGCCGTTGTCTCACAATTTTCGTCATGCACACGGTGCCCACGCATGTGCATGCATTTTATGAAACTCTAAAGGGGTAGTTTTTTTCCCTTCCCCACTCCTGGTCCCCGCTTGTCGACAACCCTTTCAGCCCCGTCTTCCGCCATTTTTTCCTCGAGACAGGCAGCCTGCATAAAGCTCCTTGGCACTGCGTCGAGGCTGGATTTAATCAAGGGCTAACTTGCACACGCGATGTTTATTCGGCGGAGTATCGCGGCCGCATAATTAAATGCATAAATAGCAGGGTATTTTTCGAGCCGAGCTTTTTTTTTCTCTCTCTCTCCTGCCATTTTTTTTTCTCTATTCTCCCTCCGCGCCCTTTTCTTCTTCTTGCGAGCGATCGTTCGCAAAGTTTGGGGGGAGCGCGTGCCTCGCGTAATTCAAGTTAATTGGCATCGATTCGGTGAATTTTGATTGCGTGTAATCCAACCCTCGCCAAGGATTTTGCGTGAGCTCGATCTCGAAGCCTCGTTTGCGCCTGTTTAACCATCGTTGGACAACGATAATTGAATTCTTTCTCTGGATTATTAGCTCGGATATTGAAATTTTTTTTCGCGGAACTAATATCGTTGAGAATTTCGAGAAATTATTTATCTCGATTAGTTTGCGATTTAAATTTATCATTTATAAAGATTTCTATTTTTTTCTACATAATCAATTAGAAAGGAGAAAAATATTATATGAACCTCCTGTATTTTTTAACATTCTTTTATTTTATTTCAGAATAATTCTGCGAATGTATATAGCGAGTATTTGATGCTTACGAATCATGGATCGTATTGAAGATGTCTCGAATAAATCCTGAAATTGAGGATAATTAAATTAGAATTGGAAGAAATTTTCTTTCTTAATATATATATATATATATATAAACAAACCATTTACTTTATCTTTCTTACAGTCTTTTAACGTCACTCCAATTTAATTTCGTTTTGTTCACTTCTTCAAGCCATTTGCCCACTTTATTCCACTGTTCCATTCTCATTTCCGCGTTATTGCTCTTATACACTGTCGTTAACTTGAAATACAGCCGCTTTACCACTTAACGCGATCGTAGTATTTGCGATCACACATCATCCCTGTTATTTCGAATGCAAGGGGGTTGAAATTAGGATCAACAGAACGGTTTCCTCGATCAATATTTAGAAATTCGATTGTTATTTCGCGGAGAAAACTTAAACATACCTACATTTCAAGCTCTTAAATCATTTTACATAGATTCTTGATCGGTATATCTGCTCGCGACAGTCACTGCTTCCAACATGTCGAATGGATATACGAATTTATATAAGAGTCAGATGCAGAGGCACGAACTCTTGATATATGCGTAATACCACTTGTAAATATATTATTTTATTGAATAACTTAACACAAAACGAATAGTGAAATTTCTCCATTCGACGGATAATTTAATAAATAAAAATCAAAAATTCTTTGTAATATCTTTATTTGAATTTCTATTTATTCTTTATTTCGAGTCACTTCAAAAATATCGAAATTTTTAAATAACCCATTAAATAAACCCATGAAAATAATTTCTATCTCTAAGAGTAGTTTCAAAATATCACGATAGGCAGGAAATAACTCGATTCGTATAATAACTTCGCTGTGCGAAGCTTGTAACCACGTATTCCCATGTTCCGTAACATTCTTAAAAAATACGATGTGGCTCCTGAATGTTTTCAAAGTACGTAGATCAAACAACCACACACATCCGCACGCGTAATTTCTCCTCAAAATTCGAATTTACCGCCCTTTACATGGCCGTGTAATTAGTTTCCGTTCTCCTCCGCGAAGCAAACGTGAAACAAAGGAAAAAAAAAAGAAAAGAGAAGAGAAATTTCCAATTTCCATTCGGATTTTTATGAATATCGAAAGTGCGAACGAGTCTCGTTCGCTCGAAAGTGATTCGTTACTGGATTTCACGGTGCGCGTCATTAAACGATGAAAATGTTTCCAAAAAAAAAGAAAAAAAAAAGAAAGAAAGACGAGCCATGCTGACGCAACAAAACTCGACGAGTGTGCCAATTGTAAACGCGAGAACCGCCTCGCGAAAATAATTTCGTACACGTGCGCGCTCACACGGTTGGGATATTAACCCGTTGTTTCGACGGTATAACTTCACTCTTGCGAGGATCAATAATGCTCGTTAAATATCTGTATGATGAAACGAACGAGAAATAATTGTTCCCACCGAATGTTTTACGATTCGCTGATCTTTTTAACGACGTGGACGCGACGTGGACGCGTCGCTTTTTTTTCTTTTTTTTTACGCGCCAACGTGAAAATACGCGCGCTGGACTCCCCCTTCTCTCCCCTTGCGAATTACCTTTCGGAATATTTCGAGATGAAATTTTGATTCCTGACATCTGGATTCGCCTCTATTTGCCTCTATTGTCGATCTTGGTTGGGTATTATTAATCTTGCTCTTATTTTGATACAAATTATTTCTACGAATTGTAGTGTACTCTCAAATATCGTACTCTCATTTCGTCACATCACACGCAAATTTAAAATTAAACGGTGCAAAAATTCGGATTAATTGATTACACAACTTTTCTAATAAGTTTGAGTTACTTCGAATCGAATTATCATACATTTAGATATCCGGAAACCTATTTCTCGTCCTTCGTATTTCTTAGAAAAGTTGATGACGTACACGTTCGAAACGTGGAAACTCTGAATATCCTGCTTGGATTAGAATTCGAATCGGATCAGATCGACTTCCATAGCTCCTCACAGCCCCTTCTTTCTATTTCTCCTCGTCCAGCTTGCTCCCCCTGCTTCTACCGACGTCGCATAAATAATTCAACGTGGACGACTCAACAGCGACAAACCATCAATTAACTTTATAACAATGCAGCCAGAAACGTGGCCCGTTGGCGGGGGCTTCATCGAAAATTCGCCGATCCGTGTAACACGTGCATCACTAGGGGGCGAGCATTAATCGTCCCTCGGCGGAGACCCCGGCGAGCAAACATTGGCCCACGAAGCAAACGTTTGCCCACGGATACGTCCTGCCCCCCTGGTGCAAGTTTGTTTAACCGAAGTTCACTTTATCGCGGCCCACACTATCACGAATATAATTGCGAAGGAGGAGGGGAATTGAGGCTGGTCGCGGCCGCTTCCGGTCCGCGGCACCCCGACACCAACGGAGAAATGTATTCCCCTCTTCAACGGCCTCGTATTTCTATTCATTGTTCGCCGATTCGGCGCCTCTCATCCGCCCCCCACTCTATATTTCCTGTCGCGAAATTGTTAACGAGTCGACTCCCGTTTTCTTGCTTTCCTCCCCCTTTTTCGAGAGAGAGGGGAGAGAAAGGAGTTTTTTGACTTCTTGCGATGATAGAAGTATTAAGGAGTTTTATTAAAAGAAGTTGAAGTTCCACGGTGTATATTGTTAATGGTTGTTAATATTGGAAGGTTATAGCGATGAGAATTCTTTTAATTTATTCTCACTGGATAGGCATTATTTATCGAAAAACAATGCATTCTCTTGAGCAGACTGTAAAATGTTCATAATTGGGAATATTATATGCAGAGGTAGAAATTTAGGTCCGCTTTAATCTGTCTGGATCTACTTGGTCCCTCGGTTCATAGAAATTTACAAGTTGTACTCAAGTTGGCGCTCTATCTATTCCGATCTCTGTTATAAATATTCAGAAAGATTGGTTCGTGGAACAAGCGGAGATTATTCCTCCGTAATTTACATTCATATGTATGCGTATCACACACACACGTACACATATATATACTTGATTACTAATGTTTCCGGTCACGTTAGATTAGAATACGTTTTATCTAAGATAATTTATGAATCAAAGAGAATAAGGAAGAATACTTTTATTAAACGAGATATTATTAATTTTTTTTATTCTACAGTTTCATCAATGTTTTCGAACGGTTGTAAAATGATTGGCGCGTGATAAATATTTGGAAAAGGAGAAACTTAATTTCGAGAAGTTTCTCGATAAATTTGATTTTTAATATCAATAATAGGGATCAAGAGAGATTCTCGTCGCACATACACTTCTCTCTTGAGAAATGCTTCGCGTTATGTTTTTATTCTGCCTTCGATAAGTTTACGTAGAAGATGCAACTCGGTTATCTGCGATGAAGCCGCGAACAGTTAAGAACACGGTGCCCCACTTTTGCTTTTGTACGAGGACTTGTAAGTAACAACGCCAATATGAAAGACACTTTATACCCGAAAATCGTTTCAACGTCACGTTTTCTCACGGTATACTCAAAACAATAACACTTTTTTCTTTGCCATGCTCGAAGCAATAAATTTACACATTTTCACGTCGCGATGCGAATTCCTTGAAATATGACATTCCAAAGTTTCGAAAAATATGGAAACAATATGGAAAAAGGTATGGAATAATATAGGTAATGAAAAAGTAATTTCAAAAGAGATGACGGGAAGAAGGTTGTAGAAGTGAAAGTGAGGATCGACAGGAGAATAGATTTGTATTTTTCGTGAGATATGTGTTCGATATATTTTTAAAAATTTAGAAATTCTTTCTTTTATTCGTTATCTCGAAATTTACCCTTCTGGCAAGCCACCCTTTCTTATTCGAATATATAAAAGATAAAATGTGTCCGTGTTTCAAAACAACCCTCGAGCTGTTTAAACTTTGAAAAATCGATACAAGTTATAAAATTTCTCTTAATAAGATACTTACGCTATTATATTTTTATAAAAAACCTTCTTTCTATCAACATTTATATTTAGAAATTTTATCAAAATATATTTTTCCATATAAAGACATTTATTCCACGTCAAACTAAAACAATCAAGCGATGGTTATTTTTTTGCTTTTTTCTTCTTTCTTTCGATCGAATTTAACTGAAAAATTTATTTGCCAACAATTCACGTTTTATTTAACGCAGCCAACGTTTGCGCTTCACTTGATATTGTGCCTCGATCGTTGCGATACGATTTTCGCTTCGATAACAAACGATCCCGAACATTGATGTTTTCTCTTCTCTTCTCTTCTTTCTTCCACCCCTATTTTTTTCCAAACAAATCGCTCGTGATTTCGATTTTTTTGAGCCATGCCTCCTCTTTGACCCTCTTGACAACAAGCCAAACCGATGTCTTATTGCAAATTTACATTTTTGCACTTTGAACGTTTCACGAGGTGAAAATTCCGATCGATGAAAACTGATGATGTTTATACACGTGTATAAATATTTACATCGATCCAATTTGATTGAATTCATTTCGCTAGTTTTCGAGATGTCAGCAAGCGAAATAACGAGCTGTTTGAACAGCTAACCCACCGACTGTCCATTATTTTTTGAACACGTATTACCGATTTATCACACACCGGGTAAATCATCGATGCAATTCATTAAAACGTCTCGTTTTATTCGCTTTGAATCAAACGCGGAATATTTAATCCTTTCTGTCCTGAAACATTTCACTCTCAAATCCTAAAAAACTGAATAAATTTCGAACAAGAAATAACAAGATAAAAAACTCTCGAGAGTTTTAACATTCACTTTCAACGAAACGTCGAGAAGCAACTCTCAAACATACGAGGAAACATTTGAATAAATTTCAAAGAGGACTTCTTAATAGTTGCTCGTTTACTTTCAACATGTTAAAAAGAACACGAACCAACGAAAAATAAATTAATAATCTTCAAGAGCGCTTTCAGTTTCGATGCAACGTCCGCTAAAAAAAAAAAAAAAAGAGAGAGAAAATAATCTCGAGAATTTTGCCGAGGGAAATACATTCGCACTCTTAACTTATCACGCTCGAAACCTGCTTTTCTCTTCACGCTCGGACGAAAAAACCACCCACGAAACAACACTCGAGAGATCCGCCACCCTCAAATGCATTCGCCTTGTTAATTGTTCTCGTGCCATTAGTCAACGAATGCATACCCCCACGCACAAGAGGTTCGTTTCTACGATCAATAATCTAAGCGCCCATCGCCCCGTTTAATCGAAGCCCACCAACTTCAAGATCGTGGTTGTTAACCGCATAATTGCCCCTAAAACCGCCTCTTATCCTGTAACTACGATAAGTGTTTACGGGTATCTTTGGGGCAATTGTGGATGCTCGATGAAAGTGGAAATTGTTTGAACGACTTGGAATGATAGGAAGGAGGGGGGGAGTGAACCATCATCCTTATTATTCTTCTCTTTAATTCGTTATTTTCCTGTTTTTATCGGGACAATTCGTTTTATTGTCGAACGAGGAATTAATCGAGAGATGATCAAATGAATGGTTTATCGAAAATTAAAGAGGAATGCTTTGTTATCCTCCTCCCTCCTCCTTTTCGTTCCTGATTGATGTTTCGATTAACTTTTCGTTGCTGTTTCGATATTTTGTTGATTGCAGATATTAAATTATCGGTGGTTTATTGTCCGGTTTTAGGCCTTCTCTCGTATTTATTATTTACGTTATATCTGTATTTCTTTTTCACTTTTAATAAAGCTTGAATGATTTATTAATTAAAACGACGAGATTTTAATTGTTATTTCCTTTGATCGTTGAAAAACACGAAATTTAATTTCGAACTTTATTTTTAAATTAAAATATAATTCCTTTGTTTATTGTTGAATTGTTGATACTTTTTAACTGCTGTATTTAAATACGAATTGAAAGTTTTAACGTTCATACGTCGATAATTGAATATAAATACAAGGAATCGTACGATGTTTCATATCTACAAATTTTTTTGCTTTTTCCAAAGTCAGTGATTTTTAAAAGGGGTTTTGAATTACCAAAAAAAAAAAAAAAAACAAAAAGATGAACAGACGTTTACGCAGTCACGTCAGTCATGTACAGTCCAGTTACGTTTGCTTTTTAAATGCATAAAAATATGTTGTAACTGAAGAAAAATATGCGCTATTGTTCTTTCGACTATAACTGGGCAAAATTTTTTCTCCCATCCCTACATTTATTATTGTTCAACTACAAAATCATTTTGCATTGTTCTCTTATCTTTGTTATGCACAATAATTATAGACTAGCGTTAATTAATTATTAGTTAATTAGGATAGATCTTTGCACCGCGATATTAATTAAACTTTATACGAATTCATGCTCTTCGTATCAAGTTATCAATTACTGCCCTTATTTCCCCTACTTAACCCACCGCGAACACTTCTCAACTAGTAACTCTAACTGGACAAGTTCGCACAACTAACTAATATTGCTCGAAACTACTTCACACATTTCATACACAATTAAACCACCCCATACTAAACTTACCCATACCATTCAAAATTTCTGTTTGCTTGTATACAAATTTTAATCCAATATTCTTAGCATCTTAACGCGACAGGAATGGAAACTTTGAGTTCTCGCGCGGATAAATAAATGGAAAATGTGGAATAATACAACGAGGCTTTTCTTTATAAGAAAATTATAAAGTTTCTTCCCTATTTCTAAAATCCCTATCGAAAATTATTCGTTCCACACTTTCGAAAGGAGAATCTTGGATACACCCATACATTGGACCGAGATAACAAAATAGAGTGTTTCGTTCGAAGGGGGATGGGGGTAAAATACGTCGAAACGCGAGTATCTGTTCCAGACACAACTATTCCAGATTACCAGATTATTTCGCCACGAGCATTTTCGAATCTCATTCGTGGAAACCCCTCGAAACCGGTTCGGGATCGAAAGTTGTCGGCCGGTGTAATGGATTCGGCCGAAATTTGAGTGTGCGTACGACGTACGACGTTGAGATTGACAGCGTTGCTGGTAACGACGTGTTGCAAACCTTAATGAGAATTTCACCTTTAGGCGAGTATTCCGTTTAACGATGCCTGCAAATTCGCCCTTGTCCAAAGATTCCTCGTGTCATTTAACGCGATTCGATACCGAGTTTGCATAATGTTTGTCTCGACCGTGGCGCCATCCACTCCATTCCTCCTCCTCCCCTTTTTTTCCTTTGAGGGTTGTTGAGTTTTTTCATTTATACTTTGGTAGGAAATATTCGAAGAGATGTAAAGGATGTACACGTGAAAGTTTTGAAAGTATTAAGTTATACGTAAATATGAATTATTTATTCAGTATATTTAGCTTATATGAAAAATATGTTTCAATAAAACTTTAAACACTTACCAACAAATCAAAGAGATATACGATACTCAAAATGTTCTTCCCCGTGCAAAGTTTGCGCAAATTTGCATAATCACCCTTAACACTTATCACATTCGCAATAACACATCCCGTATCTCTGGCCAGGCCGCATAGACTCATAGTCAAAACTACACCGACCACATTGCAATTTTCCAAAGCATACGCGTCTTCGTCATTACCATTACCCAGGAAAATCCTTATCTCCCTTCCATCGCCTAGCCTTAATGGCCTCCATTCCCATTTCTCGCCATTTTCATCCCTCTCTCTAGGTTGATCCATACACTACACTACCCGCGATATGTGCCGCGAGCATCACGTTGCGTTGAACACTTACCCCTCGAGTATAATAAAAATGTTGTCTCACATCCCTCCACCCGCCCTCCTCCACGACTCTTTCGCTTTTCCGCATTTGTCTCCTGGGTAGCTTCGTAGCTGGAAGATGCAGGGAGCCGTCGATGTGTGTTCTTTCAAAAGGTTTTTTTTTTTTAACTCGACAGTTAATTTCGCAGTTCCACGACGCACGGTTTCGACGTCCCCCTCGAATTATTCTTCCCGAGGACGTAGGTGGGTTTTCTTATTGACAAGCCAGGCTGTTTGTTTCCAAGGATGAAAAAGCGACGGTGAGTCCGTGGACAGTTCCCGTGAAATTTCTTTGCGAGCCGCGAAACATTGTTTCTCGCTAGGATGTGGGATCGAGTAAAAAGGTGTTGGTCCCAGGGGGAGAGTCGAAGAACGTTGTTGTCTCGTTTCGAGGAAACAAGAAGAAGATCGAGAGACGATCGAGTCGGTTGGAACTAACCTAACGTTTTTTGATGAGCCACCGAAGAAGAAATCGAGCCGAGGAACAAATGATGCACGACTTCTTTGGTTCGTGAAAAGTTTTGATCTTCTGTGAACTTGAAATGTAATTTAAATGTATCATCTAGATGCTACAGGAAAGAGTACTTTTATTAAGTACGGAATACTTAATAAAAATCAACTGGAAAATCTAATCCTTCCTTCGACGAATGAACTCTTGAAGCGAATCGATCGAAACCGAATTTTAACCGAATGGATGAATAATTTCGCTCCTTCGTTAACCCCTCGTCAATCAGCATCGATTTCCATTAAGAACGGTTCGGTTTTGGTCGAGAACCTTCCAGCCAGTAACGTCAAGAGCACACCGAGTTCTTAGGCGATCGCTCATCTAAGTGGGGCTTAAGTTGCAGTGATCAGACAAGAACTCCCCGAAGCTTCCTGCGCGACACCGCCGTTGACAAGTCGGTCTTACGCTGCGTCTAACCGACTAACTTTCCAAGTTTCGTCTAACTTATCCACGGGTTCGGCTACCTGCGGCGCTGATCGTCGCGAGATACAACATGGGGGTAAACACGGGATGGAATTTACTTTCTGTAAATCGTGATTCCGATTAAAGCAATCTTCCCTTCGTCCAGAAAGCGCGATTCGTTTGCAATAACAATTGCAATATAATTTAAAAATTTCTCCGATCGTTAAATATTTCTATTTATAAACGCAATTACAAGTTTTTATCGTTTTGCAGAAGTATCCGGAAAACAGATCGAATATTTATTAGAATCGGAGGAGCTAAACTTAATTAAATGGGCAATTTCCGGCATTCGTTTGCTTCGCCGGGTTGGAAACATCCGAAAAACAAGTCCCTCTACCGCTTTTCCTCAATTTATCTAGCGTAATTTACAACAAACTGACGCAGATCGCACAACTTCTCCAGATCCAATCTGGAGAATCCTTTTAATTGAATCCGACAACTTCCCCAAACACGGGTCTCGCGAAACTCATCTGCACACTGTATACAAATAAGAAGCTAAACAAACGGATAAATAGTTCTGGAGCACCAACGGGGCAAAATTTCCAAGCATACGAATCCATCGGAATATCTAATTTTTTTTGTTGTTAATTTTTATTTATTAATCCGTTTCGTTCCTTTTTCAATTTTCAATACAAAGAATAATGTGTGTATATCTAAATGTACAAGAAAATTATTCTACATATATCATAATTCTAGAATAAAATCCTGATTTTATTTTCAAATTATTTCCTTTTATAAGCAATTTTCTTCCAACAACAAGAACTATTCCCCAACTATTAACACTATTACATTTGGGCACAGTTTGCGAAGCATCCCCAAAGCTCAGATTTATAGAAACGTTTCTGTCTAATGTAACATTTTACGAGCGTGGTTCTATTCAGTTCGTTACATTATTCGTTTGAACCGAGTATTTCACGTAACAAGTTTTTCCCATCTTTTTATTTTAATAGAAAAGTAATTTATCTTGATTACTTATCCACCGATTCTATTAATACGATTGCATTTTGACGTATCAATTTAGTTGTAATTATCGTGGAAACATTTCTATTTAATAAACGTAATGGAAACAATTTCAATGAGGGTAAATAATACGATCGTACGTATAGCACGGTGTAAATATAATTATATTAAACGCAATTCGATATAAACATAATCGAAAGAGATAATGGATACGATTGGTTATTGCGATCAATGTCCTCGCGATGAGTTTTCGAAGAACTAATTAAGATAGAAGTTGGGACAATCGAATAATTTAATTCATTTTCGTATTTACGTTCATATTGCGAAGATAAAATGGTGATAAAATTAATCAAATAAAATCAACGGAATAACTGTACGTTTTTTTGAAATTTGAACGTGGAAAATATTTGACAAGATATCAAACAAAAATATGAATATCATTTAATTGGTTATTTTAAAATTTGATAGCACGTTGTACAAAGAACGCAAAAACTATGTAAAAATTCATCGAAGAAATATTCAAGATAAACTAAATCTAATTTAAAATTTCCAATCGAAATCTTTTAATCGATCTTCGATAATAAATTTTTCCACGATAAACACACGCTCCTTACGAACCCAAAGCCACTTTTCGGAGAGAAAAGTATACGTACCAGAGAGAAACTATACAATTCTCGAAGAAGATCGCCACCGATTTGGAAGTAACGCTGATAAAATTCCGCCCAACTTTCAGAGTAGCGAATTCCTCTGTCAACGATGGTGGGAACCGTCCGTGGAGAGGAATCACGCATGAGGGAGCGCCGCCCTGACCCCAGACGCGACTTCACGTGTCGTTGACTGCGCCCCAATATATGCACAACACGCAGGAAACCCGCACGTGGGAACATCGTAGCTCGGTTACTTAAGGATACCCATTACCGCATCGAAACAATTACGGCCCCTCCTTGTGTGTGCCATCATTTATGTGCATGTGTGTGTGTGCGCGCGCTCGCCACGCCGGCTGCCTCCTCTCTTTCTTTCCTTACCATTCAAACCCGCTCTTGTTTCTAAACTAATTGCGGTCGCGCAAGGCTCGCGTTGAAAAATTGGAGCTGTGCACGCGTTAACGCGCATAAAGGATTCTACGCGTTGTTTTCTTTCCTTCCTTCCTTTCTTTCTTTTTTTCCTTTTTGTCTTTTCTTTCTTCCCTCCGCTGTTGTACGAGAGCGAGGATTTCGAGCAAGCCAAGGTTGGATTGAATGGATTACGCTCGATGAGAAATGAGAATTGACGATTCGCGTTTCCTATTCGAATATTCGAGAGTATAACAATTTCTAATGACTAACTATCTTTTGTCTAATAATAACGAATTTCTTTTTTTTTTTTTAGAATTTTTCGTATTTACATAAATTCGCTTAAATCTCGAAATCGCGCGATATTTGTCGGAAAATATTATATGGCACGGTTAGAAGAATTTATAATTCGAATTATAAAAGAATGCCTGTTTGAATTTATTTCTAAAATTAAGATAGCTTCTCAATGTATAAGAGAAATTAAATCAGAATCTTTAAGGATAATTAAAAAGTTACAAAATTTTGGTAAATTAAAATTGAAAGTGTTCGTTCTCGTTTATCGATATTACTTCACGGTTTATGGAACAGAGATTTACCGGAACAAATTCCCAATTATCTATTAATAAATGATATTAATTATTATGCGACGATCAGATAATTTTCGATCCCTGTCACAAAGTCGCCACAAAGCTAAATTATTAGCATCATGGAGTTGTACATCGATTCTATGGAATGGAAGGAAAATTGGCACACGAGGATAATTAATATTGGTATATACGTGCAATCGATCGTATCGATACGTTCCATTGTTGATGTCCTGTTGTGACAAAAATATACAGTCCGTTATTGGAATGATAATTGGAATACACAAGGGGAACGTGGCAAGTATGGATTAAATTGAATAGAATTTTTCAAATTCAATCAAATCCCTTAATTATGATAATTAAACCCCCCAGCTCAATTAAAACTTTGACCCGGATATTATGGAAACGCATATGGAATTATGCGAATCAAAGAAAGAAATAATATTGAAAATGCTAATTATGGTAATGAGAATGGCGCAGGGAAACGTGAGATAATTTTATAATATGTTATTCAAAAAATGTTATAATCTCGAAGAAATTGATAAATTTATAAAGAATGTAACGAAAAGTATGTTAAACATTTTAACAAAGGTTGATGAGAAACGATATCGTGCAAAAGAGATTTATTAAAATGGGTCTAATAAAATGCACACGAAGATGATGATGCGGCGGATAAAAAAATTTGGTGGGCTTAAATATGGATAGCGTTGAATACAATAGAATCTTTTATCTGATGAATGCGCCCTCTGCCACTAAAGATTTTCATAGATTAAAAGTTCGTGTCTCGCCCTCTCCTGAGGTTTCCACCCTTTCTTTCCTTTCTTTTCAAAGAGACCGGTAATGAATGTGCGCGGTTTTCACTTAAAAAAAATATCGGTAACAAAGATTATCCAAGTATATCATCCATTGAAACGACGCTACAATAAACTGCATTATTATTTTTTAAATTTACTCAAACTCTGAATTTTTTTCGAATCGAGACAAACACAAAACTATCCATTAGCTTAGTTGGAATTTATAATACGATGAACGCAGATGCAAAAAGAAAATCGGATAATCTGTAAAATTTCTTTTCTTCCTTATCACCACCACCTTCACAAATTTATAACGATCCAGCAAGGAGACAAGGTGCACTAAGAAAGTGCGAAGGTTTATCTATTTTTTTCAATTAGGTTGTACCTCGGAGCATTTCTCTTTTTTCTTTCTTTTTTCGCCGGTTGCCAGTGGCCGGTGCCAAGAAACGGTGACGTCCCACGGAATCAATTCTTTCTCCCCCATTCTTCCCGACTTTCTACTCGAGGAAACTCGGCTGTTTGCGGAACCGAGGAACACTCTCGAACGCCCTGTGCTCATTGTCAGACGACCACCCACCCCGAGCATCCATCCCTCTTCCCCCCATTTTCCACAAGATTTGTATCCGTGGGTGTGCGGCAGACTCCTGTTTCGAATTCCGTGATATACTCGCTTGCGTATGCCAGAGGAATCCTCTCTCTCTCTCTCTCTCTGGAAGACACTGGAACGATACTGGAACCCTTATGCCTCCAAATCTCCCTTCTTACCCTTTCTTATTTATCGCCTCTATCGAGCAGGATGAAATTAATCTCTACACGCAGTTTTTACATGGATCTGCGAGAATTCGTTTATCATCGAGATATGGAACGTGGCGGTTAGATCTGGGGTGAGCTGCTTTCTTGGAAACGCGTGAGGATGTCGGGGGACGGAGTTGGATTATTTGAGGTTTTTGAGAATATTTAATGAATACATTTCGAATTTTCATCGATGATTTAATGATTCATGGGCTCGAAATTAAGGATATTGGATCTATGATTGGATTTTCGTTCAAATTATTGAGAAATAATATCGAAATTATTTTTTATTAACGAGTCGATTTACTCGACAATTTTAATAAGTTTCGAGTGTTTTGTTCGAAAATATCGCTGTAAGCATTATGTTTTATTTTTATGATGGAAAAAATTGATTAAATTAGATTGAAATTAAATTCCTCGAATTTCAAAAATACGATATGAAATATTTAAAATATTTGCGTAATAAAATATTGTATATTTTTGAAATTCTAAAGTTTTAAAAATTAACGTTTAGAAAATAATATAAATTACAAATTATGAATTAAAGAAATACTAACTTTGCGATCTGTGACGAATATTTCTCTTTTAATTTCGATTGTACGAATGTAATCAAGAAAAATTTCCAATCTTTTTCAAGTTATTTTAACAAAGGAGAAAATAGATTTCATTCGAAAAATAAACTAATTGAAATTATTCGTAGCTAACCATATTTTACGATCATGGCTCGTGTTTAAACACACTTGGCGGTGAAAATAAACGAATAGAAAAATTAGTTACGGTTTGAAAGCAAAGCGTTTGTTGATCCACCAGTTTTGTTAAACTTCTACCTGTATTTGCGCGAGTCTTGGAAACTTTCCCTTTGATATTTCTACTCTGTTCAAAAATCATGCAACAAACGTACGATTCATCGTGCAAAAATAGCGATTGCAACGAAAAAGTCAGAATAGAACCTTTTTTTTAACATTATAATTATCGAAATAATAATAGATGTGATATTGAATGATTGCGATTTCATGCGATCGAAACGAGAAAAAGAAAGAAAAAAAAAAAAAAAGAAAAGAAAAATTCAAAATAGATTCAAAATAAAAATTCAAAAACAAAAGGATTTAATCTTTGTATCGTAAAACAAACTTCAATCGCGACGAGTTCGATCGAGTTATTTTAATTAGATTCAATTACCATGACAATGATTTTCGAGAGAGAAATCCTTTTTCGAATGTTCATTAAACACTCGACGTTCGTTAAACGTTATTACAATGCACTAATTGAAATTGAAATTTACTATTGAAAACGCTATTCATATTTGATACGTCACCGGATATTACAACGAAAATGAAATGTTAATAGATTGATATCGATTCAAAGGACGGCCAATTTCAGAAAGGATGACAATTTAGATACGCAATCGTTTTTACCACTCTATCTCCCTTTTTCAATAATAACATCCACCCATCTGAATTTTTACGCGTTGAAACCTTGAAACAGAGAAATTGCTCGCGAAATTATCAGAAAACCTGGAACGATATTGTGTTCCCTCGATATTATTTCGAGAGATCGTCGAACAAAAGAGGAATTTGTATTTTTTTTATGTATGAAAAAAATTTAATACGTAATTTCATTCCTATATTTCGAATAGCCCGAATATTCATCAGGTGGATATATTTTCGAAGAAAACAATATTTCGCGCACGTGATAAAAAACAGTTTTAATTTACAATGTAATTTCGATCGCGTCGTTGCACGTCCGACCAAAAAAAAAAAAAAAAAAAAAAAGGGCCCCGACGGTATGGAATTATTCCGTTGTACTATCCTTTTTTTTCCCCCTCCACCCCTTCTTTTTTTTTATATCATTACGAAACAAGTGGAACTGTACGGACGTAAAATGGACGCATCCGTGCGAGATCTAATCCCGCACGACGTAATTTAAATGAACGTATTACACGATGGGGGCATTATCGAGGGCATGGAGCAAATAAAATCGTTGCAACAATACGATGAACGCGCTGAAATAAATTACACGATGTATTATTAACTTACGAAAATCGAGATGGAACGGGACCGAAATAACGACGTTTACGATGCACGAAAACACGGGGAAATGGCCTCTTGCTCCTCGCGTATGTATGCTCACGAAATTATGCCGGTTTATCCTGGTCACAAAATTGATTGATACGCGGATTGCGAAAGCATTTTCGATTCGTTCAACAAATAATTTATACAATTACTTATCGCTATATTTAAATTATCGACACTGTAAATGAAAAATGAAATTTCGTGTGTTGTTGTTCCTTTAATGGAAACAATTTTAACTTTATTTTATTCTATTTTATTCTTTCCCAATTGTGCTTTGCAAGTTATTTGCGTTAATAGAAAGAATATCAACTTTATTTCATCTTTTTTAAGAGTCAAATATACTTGCAATTATTCGTACATAATTATTCGTACGAGGAGAAATTCCTTCTATTTCGATGGTATTTTTAAAAAATACAAATTCCATTTCTTTGAATGACGGAAGATATAATTTTTTCGAAGAAAACAGAATGATTTCGTACATATCATACATCTTACGTGCTCTCGAATTTCTCAGAGAGAATAGAAGATACATACGTATGTAAAAGATTGTCCATTTTTTAACTCGAAATAGCTAATAAGATCTCGAAAGAAATTGGTTCTCGGATTATATTTTACTACGTTCGTTACCAAGATTATCGAGCTTTGCATAAGAATGAAAAATCGTAGGTTACTGTGCCCAGAATTTCGACAGTGGCTTCAAGTTCCAGGATCGACTTTTCGAAGAATGAAGATGAAATTGCGAATTGTACAAAATTTTTAAATTTAAAAGATTTGTCCATGATTAAACATGTCAACGAAATAAAATAAAATAAAATAAAATAAGATAAAATAAGGAAATTTTTTAAATTAAAAATATTCATCATATTGCGATCGAACAAAAGATATTCAAATTGTCGTCCGTGCATGGGAGAAACTTTTATTATAAGAATTCGATGTAGTCGTAACGTGTTCCTCTACGATTCTCTCCCTTCTGTCAAGTCAATGGTCTCTTTGCTGTTCCAAAGATTTACGAAACACCGTGCATTATTTGCAACTTTGCATTTTTCGCCCGCTTCTGATGTATGAATCGTCTCAACTCCATCTGGAGCCGGATTGACCTTTAACACTTTCGTCGCATCTGTTCCAACATGTTCCATCAATGGCGAAATTGTGACGCGAACTTATGATAAATTTACCTTCGAATATCTCATTTTGCTGACAGTTTTCGTCGACATTCATATCGACGACGGTACATTTCCAAGGAAACGTTGAAATCGACGAAACACGTTGGAATAATTATACACAATCTGCGTAAATTTATCACATCTGATTCTGAATATCTTATATTTCTCAATATTTTCTTGTAAAAATGTTCATTATTTTCCTTTATTCGAGAGAAATCGACTTTCGTACGATTCTATTCTACTCCACGCATGAAAGGAAACTTTTGAATGAATCGATGCTCAAATCGTCCGAACTACTACAAAATAACTATTTCTTTCCTTAGGATTTTTTCGAAACGAGGGAAACAGAATTCGTAAAGGATCACAGATGAACTTTAGAGGAATTATCGAAAATTACATCCCTTCGATTCGCCTAATCGGAGATATAATCAGGAGTTAATCGTTTGATACTCTGGTAACACTTTGATTCACATTTTAATCCACTAAATCAACGAGGAAACTCGATAATTATTGAAATAACGAAGTAACGCGAGATTTGTGCGCTTTTAACGTGAATCGTATATTCCCATATTGGAATTCTCGAGTCGTTCGTTCGATTTCCTTTTTTTTCCCCTCCCTTTTTTCCCTGTTTTTACTCGAACAGAAGGCCGTAATAACGTAACCGAAGATCGCAAAAGGGAAACTATCCGTATCGAAACGGTTCGATTCCGCGTGCTTCGTTAACTCTACTCGCGACTTGGACAATTATTTTCGGTCCATTAAGCGCCGGTTTATCCGAATCGAGTAAATATCGAGGGAATTTTCGACCGGGGAAAGGGGATAATTGCGAGCAACTTTTATTCGAGGAGCGTCGAACGTCTGTTTCGTTGTTCAAGATGGAAATTCTATTTCAATCTTACACGGATTCCTTTCTCCTTCCAACTCTGCTCTTTCCCCCCAAATTATGAATCTATCATCTTTTAACAGCGTCGACGTGAAAATTGTGTGACAAGAATTACTCCAATCTAAATTATTCTAATCTCAATGGAATAATATTGGAATATGTAAAGAATATATTTTAACTTAACGTTGAATAAGAGGACAATTTTGCAGAATCAATTTACCAAGATGCAAGAAGTAAAGTAGATGGATCGTAAGCTTGAGGGATGGAATGAATTTCTGAGAAAGAGCATACGTGTACACCAATGTTTTTTGCCAACAAGTTTTTCCACGATATAACACGCCATTTATATCTGCTGAGATTTTCTATTCATACATTTCTAAGAGCGTGCTCTCAGAGAGCGGTGTAAAAGGGTTCACGCCTTCGTTCAGTATCTTTTCTCTTAAAAAATATACTTAATGAAACGATTTTCAGGAGCCAAGTCTAAGTAGAAAACATCTTCGAAAAAAATATACCGTGCATGAATATTTAAATTGAGCGAAGGTAAAAAATAAAAATTGTTAGAAATTTCTAAAATAATTTACTATTTCCTCTCGAAATTTAATTAATTAAATCAAGATTCTAAAGACACACGTAATAACAAAGAAGGAATATCGCTTCGAGAAACGACTGTACGATTAATTAATTTTCCTAGACTCGCTATATATATATATATAGGGAAGAGAATATCTTTCCTTTGATTATTCATTGTCCAGGATCTCGATTTATCGCGTTTTAAGATAGTCCAATATAATATCTTCGATATCATCCTCCTTGCGCACGGTCTTTCTACTTTCTAATATCTCCTCGACCGTATAAATATTCACGATGATTGCTCTTTAAGCATCTCTGTCGTAACTGGCAGGCTCGTCGTCGAACTTTTGATCGATCAACGAAACGATCCGTCGATTAAAACCGCTCTTGGCAGTGGCGTGGTTGAGATACTCGAGAAAATGCATCTTGGCGTGGAAGAACTCGGAGATGCTTAATCTCCATAACAGCAAACTGGATAAGAAACAGCCTATACTTGACATATTTGACTTGAAAAATCCTTGCATTGTCGAAGAATTTTAGAATTGAAATTAGAATTTTGGAATTCGTGAGAGGATGATTTCGAGTCTGTCGATAAATGTAATTCATATTCGTATTTCATAAAGTGGCCGGACACGTTTGACGTTTAATAACCGGCAAAGATGGTAACGAGAGGAAACGTTCCATCTTTGAATCGAGTTAGTCAAGATGCATTCGCTGGAGGAGAGATGAAGGAGGAGCAAGTTTAATGGACAAGGTTGTCAAGGTAACTAGCGCTTGCTCGAGTGGTTAATGAACTGATGATGACCATTTTATAGATGTTAAAGTTGTTGAAAGTTTAAAACCTCTTTGATGGTATTGAAAGGGTTTTACTTTGAACTCGAACGATGGAAGTAGATCAGTATTTACGTGAAATTTCGCGACACAATGTTCCAGAGATGGAAAATTTAATTTATTTACACGTTAAATTTAATTTAGGAGAAATTATCGAATATATTCTTTTCCTATTTTATAATTGTTATGTAATTTGTAATTGCAATACGAGGGATAGTTATATATCATCTAATTAATTATGAAATTGTACATCTCGTTTAACAAAGATCATTTTTGTTATACGAATCACATTAATTAATCAAATAATAACGAATCACATTCGTCGATTTAAATCAATCAAACCACGATAATTTTGTTACCATGATATTATTAACAAATCTAGAATATTAATGAAAAGAGGATAATAATTGATTCTATAACAATTCTGAAACAATTTGTACATCTTATACTGCAAAATATAATGGAACATTCACACAACAATTACATCATTAACCTATTTATATCGTAAATGTACATGCATTATGATCGAATCATTCGAAACGATTTAATAAAATAAGAAAGATGAAATCTTAATTCCTTCACCGAGGAAATGCATCAATAGAAATCTAGACTAAGAACAGGATGTAATTCAGATTTGTACACATCGTGACGAACTGGTGGATACGCAAGTAGGGAACGAGGGAGGATTTATCGAAACGTTTTAAAACGCTTGAAAAGTCGAATCGCGAAAGTCGCGCCTCGCTGATGAATTATTCATCGCGATGAGGGGGAGGTGGAATCGTTCGTTTCGAGGACAAATCACAAGGCGAGGCACAAGACAATCCCCCCGAACTATCCTCCCTTGTTCGAGTCTCAACACGTGCTTGACTCGCTTCTTTCTTTCCCGTGGTACGCTTTTGCTGTTTAGAAACTGTTGGCTTCTCCGCTTGAATTTCCACTCAGATCAGTCGCGTTTTGATGTTTCGAGTAAATCGAAGGGATTTCGTCTCGAGTCGCTCGCTTGTGCTTCCTTTGTTGATCGCGGCTTTTCGAGTGTACTTTACGTTTCCTAGTCTGTTTCGAGCGGATTTAATGTTCGAATTGTGTGGCGCGGCAGCTTTAAACGCGGCTATATTTGCGTTAGATTTGGCAAATGTACCGCGCAAATAACGTGGGAGGAATTTTGTAAAAATTCTGTTCTCATCAGCTTGTTTGTTTCAATTTTTAATGTTGTTTGTTATTAGCGAAATATCGATATTTATATTCGCGATATTTTTCACTTGTTGTTTCTCTGTAGAAATTATTTGTTGATTTATCTATGTGTTTATTTGTTTAGTGATGTAGTTTACTAGCTAAACGAATCGATAAGTTAAGTGTATATATGATTTGTGCACGTATCAAATGTTTTTATTTGCATTGCATCAAAACATTATTGCACAAAACATGTCATAAGCAAAAAAGAAAAATAAAAAATTGAATTATCAGTGAATTTTAAAATGATCTTAATCCTCTCTAAAGGATATTTCTTTATAGAGAATTTCATCCAAATTAAACTGTAAAAAGTTTCAAGAAAATTTTCATATCTTTTTCTAATATTCTATTAATGGCTGTAATATTGATTTCATAATAAAAAAAAAAAGTACCTCGAAGTTTACATTTTAAAGAAACCCATCTTCTTCATACATATTAAATACCCTACATTACTTTACTACAATTTTTCTTAAGACAAGTTTTTTTTAAATTTCCTCTAAAATAATTTTCAAACATATTTCCTGCATGTTTTCTTCACTCCATAAAATAATATCTTCCCGTATATACACATAAAAAGAGATTCTTACGCGTAAAGTTGGTAAACACTGTTCCATGGAATAACAGAATAACGATAGCGATAAATTTCACCAGCCATTTCCTTTTTTTTTTCCCCTCCCCTTCTCCATTCTCTTCCATTTCGTTCATTCTCACGAAAAATATCTTATGCATTAAAATTCGCCATTTGAGCCAATCCAACGCGCAATCCTTTGAATTCTTCGACAAAATTTCAACCGTTTACGCGATTCGCATATCCCCTGGAAAAATGAGAGCTATAAGGGAGGGAGGTGAAAAAAGTTGCGGGCCAGCTTTCCGCCTCATTGAGATGCATAACTATCGCCAATGAATTAATCACGGCTTTAATGCAATATGGCAGAAAAGTTTTTCGCCCGTTTAAAGGTTTGAAACTCAGCCAGGCCGAATGGCGCCGCAAGTTCGCATCCGGAGGATCCACTTCGCGTGGATTCCGCCTCTTCCGTTCGCCGTAATAAATGGCCCTCGCCTCGGTTTCATAAAAACCTAATTGAATTTGGTGGAAACCGTCTACTAATCTCGCGAGCCATTGAATTTGTCTTGTAGAGAACACGAATATTGTACGATATTTCGAAAAAAGAAAGGCGATTGGAACGCTGATTAGATTAACGTAATTATATTGAAACACGTTAGGATATGAAAATAAGAGAATAACAATGTGTGAATATTTGAAGGATTCTTTTATAAAGTAGAATATCTTTAGAATAAATTAATTTTTAATAATTTGGCTTGCCGGTAAAAGGTTTAATGGATTATTAAATTAAAATGTATAACATAGTATAAATAATGTATCAGATGTGGGAAATATACGATCAATTTTGTGATATCAAGTCGATCCTTCTTTCTTCTTTTAATATAATGCAAAAGAATATTTTTCTGTGTATGAAAGTATATCGATATATGTAAAAAAAAAAAAAAAGGAAGACGAAACTTTTCTCTAATTGAAATTTAAATTGAAATAGTGAAATAGACTTTTGATATTGATATTTTTTATTTTCTTTTTTACAGGTACGTGCTGCTCCATTTTGTTTTTTGACTCCGTATGGATTAATTAAATGTGCCATTAGTAAGTACAATTGCAAAATACAAATCGAAATATACGATACTCGAAGGATGCGATACCGATTCACGAACGAATTTATAAAAACTATAAAGCAGATTGGTGAATTCTGTATTTTGAATTCGATATAGTAAAACGTGATCGATCAACATCGAAACGATAACTCATATCAATCCGATAAATATTCTGCGGTTAAACTGTTTTAGACTTACAATTAAACGACGGTTTTACGGTTATACGAAGCGTTTAACCCACACAACACGAAATGAGCTTCCATTTTCACGTATACTCCCCGCGATACTCTGTTTTTACCGAGTAATTACTCGTACTTGTTAATTGTCCGCGTACATTCAACGAATTTCGTGAACGATTAACGCGTGAATTTACACGTTTAGCAAACATATCGTTCCCGGAAAAATTTGATCTGCCAATTAATATCGTACCAACAATTTCCCTCTAATCGTGAGAAATTCGATCAGAACCAATCAACTGTCGTTCTACAGCATAAAATAAAGGAAAAGTGATACGAATTCAAGATCAATTATAATATTAATTTTTTAATAAAAGAAAAGCGTATTTTATCCTATTGGTCAAATTGTAAAATAGTTAAGTGAAGTAATTTATTCAAGGAATTTTAATAAATTAATTATAATAAATAAAATTTAATTCACTTAAAATTTCTTACCGGTTTGGACAGTATTACAATTTCATCTTGGAAAGATTCTCCAATTAACCGTGTTTACAGATGCATTGTATCTATTAATCTGCCAATAATTGACAAATTCAGGAGATTTCTGGAAATGGAGGGGAAAGCTCGTAACGATCGCAGATTGGTGCGTCTTCAATCCCTTGCAACCAGAATCTTCCGGAATTGCCCTCCAACGCTGATCTATGCGTTCACTGCACCACACTGCAGTGGCCCGATATGTCACTGCAAGATCGTCTCCACCAGTATCCTCCCGAGACATTGGATCCCAACGATTGACCTGGTATCTCGTTCCTTTGTGGAAGATGAACGAGCATTTACATGGATCTCGCATTAGCACAATTACTGAAAATTTATTATGGCCGATGATTGTTCGAATATATGTCATTCGATCATTTGATGATCGTTCATCAGTTGATAGCTCGTGGTAAAGCAACAGTTGAAGCTTGTTGGATGATTTCAGTTAAGTCACTTTGTATTACTTTTCCTTGTCAATGTTCGTTTTGAATAACTGTAGTTGTAGATTGGTCATGGAGATAATAAGTATGAAGTTTCTAAACTTTCTTAATCTTAAATGTTTATTTATTCTTGAATTGTGAATATTATGAAATCTTGATGGACCAAGTAAACTAAATAACTCAGAGAATTGAAATAGTTGGGTTAATAGAATCATTTTAAACTACAGTGTATGTATACACGATGAATATTATAAAAATTATGTAATAATCGAGAGAATTAAAGAGATTTAATTTCTGCATAAAATTAATAAAATCAATAATTTTGCAAGAATAATTTTCTATTCGATTTTTGAAACGGATTATTCATTGTTGACATATTTTTGAAAGCTCAAATCCAATAGAGAGTGTTTCAAGTGGATTATTTTGTATGTTTCAACCCTTTGTTATATTATCCGTAAAATCGATATTTCTAATCCTATTGTATCCTACGTATCACGAACAATGTTAACATTATATATCACCACCTATGTTATCCGTTCGTGACATCGTTGCTAATATTATCGTGCAAATATTTTCCATATTCGCGACAGAGAATACATAGAGAGAACTACAAAAAAAAAAAGATCAATTTTGCAAGTAAACATTAACTCTATTTGAAATTGTTTGAAAATTCGAAAAGATTTTCAAATATCAATGTAAATTCAATGATATGCACGTAGAATTGTTAATGAGACGGTTCTCTGAGAAAATTTCTACGACATGCAAAAGAATTTTTAAACATTGGATTGAAATTGTATAAGGGTATTTCGTTAAAATTTGAGAAAAAAATAGGAACGAGTGCATGTAAAAATTTCATATCAGAGGAAAATCACGGGAAAATCCGATAGGTAACGATATTATGAATTCGATCGCTTTGCAAGTGAATGCAAATATTTGACGAAAATTCGTTGGATCGTGGAATTAATTGCTAAAAATACAGAAATTTTATACGAAATTAAAAAAAGAAAAACTATATGTAACTATATATAAGAGAGTGTAAAGCGTTTCGAATCTTTCCATGGAAATTGACAACGCGTTAAAGAGTTGAATATCGTGCGACGGGAATTGAAATTCGGTATTCTTGGATGACACGAAAAAATATAGGGTGTGTCGTATGCAGGAAAAAGAGAGAAAGGAGTGGGAGGTAAATGGAAAAGAAAAAAAAAGAACGTGCAGAAAGAAATTCGTGCGATAAAAGGTTGGCAACTCATTTAGAATCTTTCTCGTTCGTGTATATCGGCTTTGTCGCGGCAAGAAAAACCTTTCCCCGACTCGTTTCCCGCCTGCATCCCAGTTAATATCCTGTCGTGGCGTAGATGTTTGCGACTGATCCAATTTCATACTTTCCTGTCAAGTTCAACTGCTCTCGAGACTGCGCTTGGTAGAAATCGGTGTTCCCAGACGTGTCGATGTTTCCCTTCATTTATTGCAAACTGTGATCTATAAATACGTAGTTTTACCATGGTTTTGTCTTGATTCCGTGTATGGATATAGATAACGCTTGTGGTAATTTGTGGTTTTCTGTGAAATATAAACATTTAATTACATTAGATGCAAAGATTAATATAAATATATTAATATATATATATTGGTTAATAATGCTAAATCTCATTATTAGTCATAATCTTAATTTTCAAATATCAAATAAAAATTGTATAACATTGTAGAATTCTAAGTTAAATTTTTTGTACATTCTTGAATTGTGCAAAATAGAAATTGCAATTTTTAATCAATATTGTATAATTATTCATAAAAGAGAAGGAAAAAATAAAGATTAGATATTATAACCTTACTAAAGATTAAATGTTAACAGTAAGACTTTAATGAGAATGAGAAAAGCATTTTTACACAATAAGCATTTAAATTTATGAACGAATATTCAAAGAATAAATGAACCACAGAGGAAGGTGAAAAGAAAGAATGAGAAAAGTTTGCTATGTATAATTAAGTACATAGACGATTAAGCACAACCTAATCTGATGGAGGTTAATGTCAGTATGATAAAAAATTTTTATGTATTTCACAACGTACTATTCCTTAGAGAGCTCCTTATTTGAATATTTTAAATCGAAACACAAAATTTCTGAAATTATAATAAATAAATTATTAATTTGCTTTTCAATGATTTAAAATATTTTCTAATCTAATTCTACATAACCATACTTCAATAACGTTTTTATCGAATCGATATAAAAAATATAATAAGGAGAAAAATATTAATACCTTATACATTTTCCATAAAGATTTTTCACAAAATTCTTTTTTCGTATTGATTAATTTTTAAAGATGTATGCAAACTCTTAATTATTCTTAACAATATTTCAAAAATACACTCACAATTCTTCAAAGAATAGACGGAACGTAGACACTAATCCGTTCGAGAGTTCGATAGTAATCGAATTAATACATTCGAGAGCTCGAAACTCATAGCTCTGTCAACAGTTTTAACCGATCATGTCCGATTATTGCCGAATCATTCCGAAACCCGATCCTGTCCGAAGTTTTCCGATTCATTCCGAGATTTGGATTCCGAGGTGTGAAACGTTCTGACATTGTTAATTCTTTTTGTGTCTTCATTTCACGTTTTTCCCATTCGAACGCAATATTTTCCATCAACCAAGAAACCTGGAACTACTTCATTCTCCAAAGAATAGCGTTATTATTGAGAAAAAAGAGGTAAGTGCCACGTATTGTTCTATTCTTACAACGTCACGCGTGATATGTTAGTTACTTTGACAAATCGCTCGTCAAATACAATAATGTAGCGCAATTTTGTTACAAAATCGAAGCCATAGCGATAACGAAAGATCTCGGGAAACGAAATGTCATGCGTTTCTATCGAATCGACATCGAAATTCGAAATGGCTGATCTCTTCGCGTCAGTCAAACTATATCCAGCCATGGTTGTTCCTTTGTCGCTCATCGCGAGTCAATTTGTCACAAAATGTCTCCGGTTCTGTGTATTCCCGCGAGACGCTCGTCACGATCGATTGATTCACCATTTTGTTTCTTTCTCTAAAGTTAAACGACGTTTGCGTGGTACGGTCAGAGAAATTCATGGAGAAAACTCTTTCGGAATTTTGTCTAACGTATCGACAAAGATTGATTAATTTGTCACGGGTGTAAAGATGGCGGCGAACAAAATCGGAGGTCGACCTAATTTATATTATTTCGAACGATGATTAGCCTTTTGCGTTCTTGTATTGATGAGTCACTGATATTCGCTAAACATTCATGCGATTAGGATGTTGTACTTGCGTGGTCATTTGCGACCTTTGATATTGCTTTGGTTGGATTTTACTCAATTAGAAATGTTTTGATATTCCTTGAAGTTTATTTGGCGTATTAGAATATATGAAAATGACTTTATGTTGTATTAAAATAGCTTCGTTATTAATCAGAATATATTTAATAGATATTTGATCTTAGGATTGGAAACTAAATAAAATATTAAATATATTATCTTATATTTATACTATTTTTTATTTTATCTTTTAAGATTATCTATATTTTTATATTTTTATTTTTAGGAACCAAATGCTTTCAAAGAGAATTTATATGGTGCATGGTCATACATTTAAACGGAGTATAAATGGTATAAGTAAGTGGATAAATGACGATTAGTTGGATATTACACGAATTCGCTTAATCATGTAATACTGGATCTCAAAGCGAAAATCAACTAAAATTACATATCATGTAAAATTGTATTAGAAACGTTAGAAACTTCAGTTGAAGCTCAACTACGTGCTTTAGTTTATCTTCATGTAAATGGGATTTCATCGAAATTCTCTAAATACGAAACTATATTTCGCAAAATTATATTTCACAATTATTCGCTATATTAGTATAAAACAATAACGATCCGAAATAAAATAACTTCTTTGTTATCCCTTTATGTTATAACAAATTTTCCTTACACTTTACACACACATATATATTGCAATTATAAAAATACAGATACATTTAATAGTAAAACTCTTGAAAGTTAGTTATTTGTATTCTCTTATACATCATCTATTATTGAATTGATAACTTTCAAGAGTTTCATTTTCAAATATATTCCTAATTCTAATAAAATTATAAGTATGATAAAATTTTTGATTCCATAAATACTTCAAATAAACAGATTTTTATTAGAATATCTTATTCTATTAGAATAAATTAATATTATAAAATTTTATAATTAATTAATTTTATTTGTACGTAAATTACCGCGTTGATAACGATAGATTAGAATAATAATAATCGGTACATTAATTATCAACAGAAAACTAACATAGAATTCGTTATAAATAATAGTGAGTATCGTATATATAGTATTGGGCGTTCTTAACAAATAGCATTCGTGCTCTCTGCAACACTTTTCGCATAGCATTCCGATGTCATGGCAAAAACTGTCTTATTTCTTTTTCATTCTTTGTCTTACTGGTTGTATGCCGCCAGTTGAATGAAATATTCGAAACAAGCGAAACGATCACAAAGTACGTCATACCACGGGCTAAATGACATTTTAATTAAATCGCTTCTACGACCGGGGTCTCGCTTTTACGAAACAAAGAGTTAGTATTTGCTCGGTAATTTATCAAATTTGGATAGGAACAGACGAATGAAAATTTAGTCTGTATCGTAATTACTTGCTAACATTTTAGATCAACTGTCTCAAACTTCTGATTCGTGAAAGTTTATTCTTTTATAAATAATACTTTTATAAGCACATATTTATAAAATACTATTGTTGTTCAATTTACGGAAACGCAGTATTCTATTTTAAAACAATGTATTCGATTACAGAAAGAATGATCCTAATCAATCCATTAATTGCCAACTTTTTTCTTCTATTATGCAATATTTAAAATAATAATTTTAATATTTAATTTCAATTATAAGATCTTAATTAATGCGAAAATTCAGGGATAGGAATTTGAAAAATTCTAGCATTATCTATTGCATTCGCGATCCTTAAATGGAAAATAAAGCGGTTATTCATCGAAGAAGTCCATTTAAAAATTTTTATCTCTCTTCATTTTTTTCAAACATTATTCCCCATGCAATCTCGTTTCATCCTCGAAAACACAGCGCGAGAATGAAACGCTTCAAGTGCAAACTTTCTTACAGAAAAGTTAGCTGGAAACACAGAATTAAAAGTCACAGCGGAAGATAAAGCTATCCGGAGTCTCGTTAAAGTGATACATCCCCTCGAGTTTCCCCATTCACGCTGCACACTCGTCCACAAACATACCTATACGTACCACCATTTACCAACCCGTGCAGCTCGTCGCCAATTACAATCACGGCCGCCCCTTAAATCGCGATCGAACGAATGGAACGAAATTACAATCTCCTCCTCCTCCTCCTCCTCCTCCTTTCGAAGTCGTCATCATCAAATTCGGAATCTGTCGCATTCAAACCTGTCTCCATTAGTCACAGCCGAGACAAGGCACGCCCGATATGAACCGGTCCACTCTCCCGTTTCTAAATTGGACACGCTCGAGACAAGGGAAGACGTGGTGCTAATTTTCCAATTTCCCATGTCTCGAACCCTATAATTTACCTCGTCCAATAACTCGGCTCGACCTATATAAATATATCGATAGACGGAAGGAGTTAACGAGAGATAGAGAGGGAAAGGCAGCAGGCAGGAAGGTAGCAATGGTGATCGATCGTGGTCATAGGGAGATAAATTTTTATCGGGCCAACCGTTAGCGAACAATGGACAGTAATGAATATGAAGTTCGACCGATTGCGCGGGTTGATCCCACGGAAGAGCGAGCGGTTGATTAAAGTCGTTCTTCTTTCTCCCGGATGGAAAGTGGGGCAGGGAATTTCGCCAGGCTGGCGTTAATACGGATGACACGGTCAATTTTCGGGTGAGCGCGTGTTGCAACGCGTGAGTCGAGCAGGTTGCTTGCGCCTCGACGCGCCGTAATATCGCGCCGCGACGTCGGATGAAATCCTGGAGAAGCTTCATAAAGACGGTGGCTTTCAGTAAATTAATGCACGCAGGCCAGCTCCTGACCTGGACGGGAAATCGGGAAATTCTCGACACCGGCTGTGCCACTAATTTCTCGCGCTTGGAGCTTTTCCGCTGCTGGGCCAGCTGGAATTCTCTTTGAATGAATTTATTTTCATCGGACATTCTCCGTTTACACGTCCTGACACGGTTTCCAGTTTTATCTTTTGCAGGGAGAAGACGTGTATCGGTGTCGTCACGGTTTTAAAGGAAGTCGAGAAGCGTTTCTTACGTTTGTGAGCGAATGAATCGCTTCTCGCCAACCGTTTCAACGAGAGAGGGGTTGAATGGAAACGCCGTGGAACGCGATAATGATGCGCTTTTTATCGTTTATTTAAGCGATGCGGAATATGCGCCGTGTTACGAGATTCGAGTTTTACGATTTGTAATTAAGGGAAATGTATTTGAATCTTTGAATGTTTTAGTAAAGTTGGAAAATTCCAGGTTCTCTTAGATTTCGTAAGGCGTTGATGTTTTAAATTTTGAAATTTCTATGATCCACGTATGTATATTTTTTAGTAGGATTAGAGAATTCCAGATCCTCGTTATTGGATTTTAGTGAGATAGATGGCATCGATATTTTAAATTTTGAAATTTAAATTTTCGTATGAATTTTAAAATTTTTTAAAATTATACATATACGTGTTTTTTCCTGTAGTCCGTATATTTTAATAAAATTTGAAAGCACTAGGATTTCAGTACGCTAAATAGCATTAAAGTTTAAAAATATTAATACGAATATTTCAGTTTTGTTTGTTTTCAATAATTTTAGATAATTCACGTGATACTGGATTTTAATATATTATTTAGAGCTTTATTCAGAGCATAGGTTAATCATTGGATTTATCAAAAGTTTTTTTCTTTCTTGAATTGTATCACGTTGTTTGGAAAATCTTCGATATTGAAAGATTTTTGTTAACAAGAAAATTGAAAATAATAGAATAACCGAATATTTTTTATTCGACAGCACGATTTTTGTATTAATTTCAATTTATTTACTTATCGCGTCGAGATATTTAAATGCGTTGAAACCAATAAATATATCGTCGAAAGGGATATCATATTTTCGAAGGAATAATTTTTGGTTTTCAAGTTTCATTTCCTTGAACTAGATGCGGTTTTTACGACATTCTGCATCGTATATGATAATTTTTATACGCCTATAAATACATGAAATATAAGGCCATGATTCACTTACGATCCCAACTTCGTATCGGGGCTATATTTTCGATATATAAAGTAAAAATATTTCTGATATAATATTCAAGTGCCATCCCGCGATACAAAGTTATCCTGTTGAAACGAGAAAAGTTTTCTCGAAAAGGAAGTACCAACGGAACTTTCTCATTACCCGGTTTTAAACTACACGAGAGAATACAAAGAATTCGTAAATACGTGACAAATACGGATGCAGGGATACACATTTAGCATTAATAAAACTACCACTATCTTTCACTCCGTTATTGAATGAAAACTCGACCCACTTCACTTTGTACTCGTCCCAACGTCCAATAAAACTTCGTTAGAAGAAACAGCGAAACGGAGAAATTCTTTCTTCCTCTATTTCATGACGATATATTTCTTTAAATTCCACAATTTTTATAAATTTATAGGTTCAAAGAACTTTAGAGAAACTCCAAAGGAGGATTATCATTATTAGAAGAATTAACAATCGCTCTATTCGATTTAATCGCGATATACTTTTCGTAAAATTACACTTCAATAATATATTGCGAATCACAATTTAACAATAATAACTTCCCTGATAACCAGCAACATGCGTTAGTTGCACAATTTATTCTTTCGAGAAATTCATGGATAAATCCATAATCGTATATCGAGAAACAGGCGTATCTCTGTCTCCAGGAAGTTGAAAAACCGTTCCGTGTCGCATCGGTGCAAATCGAGGAACAGCTTTTTGTGATTTATTCGCGACCGCTTGGATGCGTGTTTTTGGGGAGGGGGGACTGGATATTCGAAGGAAGGTTGCGCGAAACTGTTCGTAAGGCGCCATACTGTTGAATCTGTGCACACGGAGACAGGTTGAAATATTTATGCCGGTTTCTGCTTGCTTTCTAGCTGCGTGCAAACTGTGCGCGGTCCCCCTATTGTTTCCATTAGGACACCTGAGTTGCCGCATAATACCACCTCCGCTTTGTCGAATCTTTGTCTCGTCAGCTTCTACTTACGGCGCATCCATCCGCGAATTTGTAACTACAGTGGAACGAGCGAAGTCACGCGTAAAGCGGACGAGCTCCCTGTCTCGTTCTCCGTTTATGTTAATGCAAACGCGACGTGCACGCGTTTTGAAAACGAAAGACGCAATGCGCGAGAAAAAACTGAGTTTCGATTGAACGAAGCCTTTTCTTCTTCGTTTTTTATCTATATTAACGTTTTCAAAACGTGTCGGATGCTTTCGCTCCAACGAGATGGAAAATATAACGTTCTAAATAACGTTAATTTTCTTCAATTTTGTTAAAGCAGATTTTACAGCAGAAATTCCTGTTTAAAAATATTTTCTGTATTGATAAATAGTTATAAATACGATAAAATATAATTGGTAATGAAAAATTGTTTAAGGGAATTATTTAAGAGTCTTCTTTGTAAACGAAAATATTTTTAAAGTCGTTTTGTTTAAACTCCATTTCTTTCCTGTTTTTCATTTCGTTCCTTTCTCTTTGTTTTTCTTTTTCCATTCAAACTTTTCTCCGAACGTTTCTCAAATTCTTACTCTATATCTCTTTTATTGTGCGTTCCTCGTGCATTGTATTTCTTCTTCACGCTCTTCCTTTCTCCTCTACATCCATTTCGCTCTATCCATGTACACGCTTTTATCATTTCAGTGAAAGAAATAGGCAGGAAATAGAATTGTAAGCGTCCGCAACTTGTGACAATTTTTCAGAATATTCTGCTTGAATGGCATCTTGCGTTTATATTTCTTTATTTTTTTCCATCTTTCCTTTCTTTCTCTCTCTCTTTTTTTTTTTAACTCTTTTTATACAGTTTCGATGAAAAATTTATCGCGAAAATTCCCTTTCCACTGTATTATTCTTTCCCGCGTGAAAAATAGATTGGAGGTCTACATAAAAAAATGTTATTTTGCAGATGGATGATATCCCGCGCAATTACAAACCCTGTTATTGTACTCTTCATCTTCTATTTTTGTAGAAAATGACGATTGCATGAATATCAAATAGGAATTTGAAATAAAACATTTTACCATTCTAAATTCGAAATTTTCCTTTCTGTGATATCCATTTATTATTTAACTGAAAAATTATTAAATCATTTACGCAATTAAATATCGAAACGAATATTCTATGTATCGCGACAAATTATTATATAAAAATTTCGAAAAGAAAAAACGATGAAATCGAGCTTATTTATTCAAAATTCATTAAGCCTGACTTAATAACTCTCGTCCCCCTTGAAACGACAGTCGTTTGGATTCTGAGACTCTCGCTCGATTCTATGGAACCCTTCGAACGAAAAATATTTCCCCGGCGTCCATTTATTTTCTGCACAACAAATACAAGGAATAAGGTTGAATGGAGAAACGATGCGCTTCTCGATTGCGCTTCTTTGTATAACTCAGCCTGCATCGCAAATCAACTATCCCTCCCCTTTTCCCACACTCATTTTCTTTCGGATACTTAACCCCTTTTGTACGAGCGACGAACTACGAGGAAATTGATGTCCCTGTAAAACGTTTCGCCGATTAAAGGATCGGTCACGATTCCCTCTCTCTCTCTTTCTCGTTGCTCGAGTAATTCGCCCTCTTCGTCACGCGAACAGACCGTGCTAGTAACGAAACAAATTGTTTCGGAGAGAAAATTCTTAGACTTTTGTAGGAAAATGAGAAAGAATTGCGTTTTACGAAACTTTCGATCGGAAAATTGGATTGGTTATTAATCTTGGAGATTTTTATAATAATCCCATGTAAGAGCTCGTTCTGATTTCCAAAATTGGTATAATTATTTCTCTTCCAAGATCGACGCATTCATTTTACTTTACTATTGCTCGTTTATTCTAAATAGATTGCAAATTTCGTTGCAAAGTTGATTACAAAATTGTAATTTGTTATTTAAATAGTGTATGTTGTACTTGGAAATAACAGTAGATACATTCGGCGTATAACTTATTATTTTTCTTCAAACGAGACGAGGTTGCGCGAAAGAAAACTTTCGTACAAACCTTGTGTTTCGACGAGTTCTGGGAAAGCACGGCACGTACGGAAATTGAAAAGTTAAAACTGAAATCCTTGAAAAATAATATAACGAACTCTCTTAAATGCGCGAAAGGATCGATAAGCTTTCACGAAGCAGGTTTTCGGTAGAAATTTATGAACCAGGAACGTATTCCGCGAATTCTGAATTCGAATAAATGAGCATCGAAATTTCAATTTCGTAGGGGTGGGATGGAAATAAAAAGGTGGAAGCTCGGGGTCCCAAAGTTTCGCGATATCGTCGAAAAACTGAATAAATATTAGAATTTTAAAAGCATCCGAGATCCCGAAAGAAACTTCTTACCAGTTTTAGGGAGGGAGCACCACGGCCATTGAATTATTCCGACATTATTCGAGTTGCACATTGGTTTCGAGAGCACGTTTGCGGAGAACAAGCTTTTATCCAAGCCTTGTAACGAACTTTCCACCGTCTCAAAAACCATAAATTGATATATAGGCGTCGAGCAGCAACGCAACCTGCCCCGTCATCTCACAAAAGTCGCTTCGTCGATAAGTGACACCCGTGACTAAGTAGTTCCGAACTAGATGGGTTTTACTAAAAGGTGTCGGAAAGTTTTGACGCCCCCTTTTCATCGATAAAATGAATATTTTTGCCGGTCTTCTACACCCATAACCTTCATTTAATTTCGTTTTACTATTTCACCCTCGTGCGAAAAATTTAATAATTATCCTTTGATTAATTTACACATCCTTCGATCGAGAAATAACATCTTTTTTAAACCTCCTTTTGTAATTTGTGACAGAGCCTAATACGCTTTCACCTATATTATATGAATATTTATACATACTACAATGTTAGTTACCTCATCAAAGTGTCTCTCCTCCCTCGATTCAGGGATTCCACAATCGCAACAATTCATCTTTCGATGTAAGATTCTCCGTGTGTGAAGAACAAACAAACGTTCCCTCCTCCTCCCTCTCTCCGAATTAAAAATACATCGAGTACGTCGCATTCGCATTTTCCATCCGAAACGGCTCGAAGATAAGGCCGAGCCTGTGTGCATGAATCATTCGGGAAGCCAACCAGTTGGATGCGTTGCGGAATCGGGGCAGCCTAGGAGGATTAAATATTTCGTACGACAGGCTGCCATTAAATTATCCATATCAGCCGCAGTATACGGAAGACGAATCTTCCACCGTCCTACCTTGACGAATATTGTTACGAATTTAAAAGGCAGAGAGAGAGAGAGAGAGGGAAATGAGGGCAATTGGAAAGAAGGAAGGGAAGGGGAAGGGTGATTCCTCGTGTTGGGGATCTCCAGGTGTAAGAATCAGTGGAGAGACAGGTTATCCACGTGTAAAAAAATTTCTGAAATATGAAATAGCGAGGAGAAAGAATTTTGTTTAATTTCAAGGTGATGCAAACGGTACAATATTCGTCTAAATCAATTCTCATCGAAATTGTTCTCTTTCCAATCACTGAAATATTTACCTTCTAATCTTAGCCTCCTATTCCACGAAAGAAAGGAGATAGAAAGGGTCTCTTCTTCGAAGAGATCCAGACCTTCTCCATTGGATTCTTACAAATAAATAAGAAGAGTTATTTAAAAAATCAAAAATAAGCGAGAAAAATTATTATATCGGTTCCTATCTGGGATTAAGAGAGAGAAGAAAGGGTTGGAGATCAGAGAAACGAAACACATTCGACAATAGCCAGGTCAAGGGGACGCGTTTCGCTCAAAGAATCTGGTTGAATTTCTAGCAGCAGTATTGACGTCACAGTCGTACTTTGAGCGGGGAAGAAACGCGAGGGGAGAAAAACTCCATTCTCTTTACAGTTCCATCCGTGCCAATTCCCCCCTGAGTGATGTTTCAACTCAGTGGCGACGTAATGCGACCGGATAACAATACTCCGCCATCAAGAGACGCGTTTTGGGAATACTTGGAATTATATCGTACGTTTAAATATTTTTCCACCGCGACGGGGACCCGCGTATTTCACGCTCGATTTTTCAACCTACGAACGATTGGAAACACGAGGAATCGTCGTGGCCGAGGAATTTCCTCCCTTCCCTGGCTGTCGATCCTCGATTCGAATTCCTTTCTGTGTTCTTCGTTCGAAAATTGATCGAGCATGGAAACAGCTTTTCTACCTATTTCGAGCCTCGAGTCTCTGCCGCGCCTCTTTGCTCGTCGCTATGCGTTCATGTCGCCTTCGTTCGATTTACTTTACTGCGCTTTTGGGTTATGGAAGATTGGATCGCAGGCGAGGTGAATAAAAATAAACAGCGAATTTTTGGTGGAATACGGGAGGATACGGGAAATGACGGGAGAAATATTAGATCTACGAATGGAAAAATGAAACTTTGATCGATCTTCCATTAAAGATAACGAAGAATCTATAATTGTTATCGCGAAATTGCAAAAGATTCGAAATCTAGATCATTCATATAATATCTCTTAATTTCTTATTACAAGAAAAGAATCGCTTTGAAGATGAAGAAAAAAAAATATTCCGTTTGTATATTGTGGAGAAATATAATTTTCTTCCGTATTCCTTCTATTTAACAATTTCGTTTGACGACCACTTTCATATTTCGAACAGACACTGTTGCATTATGAATTTCTCGTGTACGATCGATTGTGAATGAGAAATACAATGGGATGAGTCGTTGTTGCAACGTAAAATATCTTAAAACGTGTCTATTTTCAACCACCGAATGTTAAACCAAAATCATTTCGAAGACTTCGTTTTCACTCAGTGGATCAATAATATCAAGAATGAAAATAAAAAACTCTGCGATTCGAGAGTTGATAGGCGAGAATGTTCGATGATCGTTGGATCGAATTAAAACACGGTTTATACGGTGGAAAGTTAAGGGAAGTTGAAGGGAAGAATCCAAACTGAGTCCCTTCTCTGCCAAAGACTCCGAAAACATGCAAAAACTGAGGCGAGGGGATTAAATTGGACGAGAAGCCACGTGGAAACCTATGAAGTTGCTTTCCGCGTTGTTGCTGCTGCTCTTTCGCTCTTTCGCCTCTTCTTCCGTTCTCTTTGTCCGCCTTCTGGAAAATTTTATCGACCCACTCTTTTAAGGTCAAAGCTTCAATCAACCGTGGCTCATAAAGGAAAACCAAATGAAAAGATTGATAATATCGGTTATTTCTAATATAGTTTTGAACTAGAGTTAGACGCGTAAGACGAAAGGAGCAATTTTTGATAAATATATTTATGATATAAATCATTGATTAATTGAATCAAATGCAATGTTCTAAAGTATTAAAAGAACTTCCTTTATAAACACATTCCCAAGTGATCATTATATTGACTTTCACGAGTAATCCTAAAATAATCACGAAATCACAAATAAACGAAAAAGAAAATTGATTGCTTGCATTTGCACATCTCGCAATTAGATCACCGCAAAAACACGTCTCACGTGTGTAAACTCCTAAATATCATCGCCGTAATATCTCGTTAATGGCGCGTGTTTCGTGCACGCGGGGCATAAATTAAAACGAAGTTGGCGAGCGTTTGAAGCGGGAAGCAAGATTAACAAAAAAAAAAAAAAAAAGAAAGAAAAATACCGACAACAACGTATGCACGAACAATCCGTGTTCATTGTTTCCATTTTCAAATGGGCGTCGATCGACGTTTATCGTCGTGCACGTCCTTAACGAGCCCGATGGTTTTCGCACTCTGTTTACAGGCCATCCCCGCGTTTCGATATCCAATCCACGCGCGAAACTCGAATCGATCCGCGTATCAATTTCGCGCCAGCTGTCCGATTACCCGAACGATCGTTCTGCGAATATTTTTTACGTCTCCCTCTGATTCTTAGTTTAGAATTCGGGGAAATTCGAAGGAAGTCGCAAAGGTCTTTGCATCGTCTTCACAGGGAAAATATTTGCAAATAGTGAGAGATTCTAGTGAAATCTGTAAAAATCTATAAAGAAACGTGATCTTTTGCTTCGCTTGCCGAGAATTCGATTTAGAGGGGAACAAAGGGGTAATGGATGGATGTTCACTTCCGTTTCGACTGTCGATCCGCAGACACACGGTCGAGAAGGATGTAATAACCGAGGCGCGAGGGTGAAGTGACGCGCTCGTTCTAGCCGACTTCGATGACTCGATTTACGACGTGCTCGGGGCGGCCGGTTGGATTCGATCACCGAGACTTTTATGCCGTGATATTTCGCTTTTGTCGGTGTTTACCCACGATCGAGTGAGCCTTATATTCAGCTTGAAATTTCAGATCGAGGCTTATTTCTCGTTTCTCCAGTTAGAGGAAGTTGCATTTGTTTTCTCCGCGTTTTGATCCCAATATTTATTACACTCTTTAAAATTTTCACTCGTTGTCAATGGATTTCAACTTTAGATTCGAAACGATTGAATTTGTCACAGCATATTTGCAAAAACGAAGAAACAAATTTCGTTTGAACGCGATAGTGAACGAAAAATGGAATCTTCGTCCGAGAAATGGCGCGGATCTTTCCATCCATCGCGAATCGATTGGTTGCTTATTAATGTCGAGATACGGCGGACGTCATTATTTCGAGGTCCGCGCTCGCCTTCGAGCCCCATGCAGATTCATAAATCCAACGGCACGGAACGAAAATTTATGCCCGGTACGTGGGGTTGGCGCTCGATCAGCTTGCAAACCGTATCCACGAAACGGGGAAAAGCATACTCGCGTGCGGATTTGCATAAGTCAGCCGATACGGGGTACCCGGCAGATGACGGTTCCGTGACATGGGGCGTCGTAACGCAGACAGAAACGATTTCCAGTTACCTACGCGCAACCGAGAGAACAGAGAGTGCGGTGTCGTTGGATTGAATTGCAGATATTGGACGCGTAATAGACTAAACTTCGAGGGAAGCAGAGGCGGTGTTCGACGTGTTCCAGGGAGGGATTCGTCCCAACTTTGCTCGTAAAGTGTGAGTTTAAGGTTTGAGAAACTTTTTGCTCGTAATTATTTATTTCGGAAGTCTGGCGCGGAGGATTATTCATTTTTCTTCCACTTCACTTTCTTTGAGGATGCTGTTTCTCGTTTCTTCCTGGTAATATTTGGAAATATTTAGGGAACACCTGTGTTTTATTATTCTCTTCAGGATCGAGAGTTAATTATATGAGTTATACAAATCTCGAAATATCACAAATGTTTAATGAGACCTCATCTCCTCGATATTATAGGATTAACCCAAAACCATCTCAGGATCGAGAAACACGGAACGCCATTATAAGACCAGCATCGAACCTTGGAGCTGGCGGGCATCACGAGTCCAGTATCATCAGGCTGCGATCTACGCCAGCACCTGACCGGACTCGTGATATAGGATTTGCGGTGTGTTCGAGGTCTTACGGTCCAGAAATTCATCCATGGGCTGATCGATAACGGGGACCCTCCGTGTTCGATGCATCGTGACGATCTTAGAGCCGGTTATAGGATAAATCGTATAGAGCGAATTGGTCTGTGATGCGGGATTTACGGTGTTCGTGAGGTCTCCTGCGTTGGAGAAAAACTCGATCTTCAATCTTCTCTTAATCGTTTAAAAAAATGATCGTTTGTTCCGGATTAATTATTTTAAATATAATATAAATATGCACGCGGAAGAAAATCATGGTTTTATAGATATCGTGTTCAGTTGTGGATATTTATTGAGAATTACGTCAAACGGTTGTTTTTCGAAAGTTTTAGACTTCTTAATAAGAAATAAATATCTCTTATATTTTTCGTTGGATCATATCGGAAGAAGCATTCTCTTTGTATTAAGTTAAATTATTTCTTGGTTGCTGATTAATAAGACTATTTTCAAGAGGGAAATAATCAAAGGATAATTCGTAGAATGTTTCATCAACATAGTTGCTACCGGTGGTGTATCGAAAGCAAATTAATTTACGAGGAATTGCTCTAATGAACGAGCGATTATAGTTATTGGCTACAGTTATTCTCGATCACTGGATGTATATACGTTTCGCCCTGGGCGTCTATAATCGTTTTAAAGGTTAATAAGCATTGCTTCCCCGATGTACCTACTTATTATAAATTCTAAATTCTTGTTATTCGAGAGTTATGCAACAGAATTTAATATTTTCTGAACCGAGTTAACCGGGAAAATATGAAGAAAATATGAAGAAAATACGAAGAAAATATAGTCTTGTGATTAACGAATATTTTTAATCCTGGACAATGCCCTGTTAAACTTCAATATTATGTTGCGCGAAACTACGAAGCAAGAAAAAGAATTTAATCATATAATAGATATTTTCATTCGAGAGATAATTTCGATAAACGAAATAGAAAAAAGGAAATCATTATTCTCGAAACAATGTCAACACCGATACTTGCGAAAAACTACGAAATAAAATTCTTAGAAATGAAACAATTTCAACAATAAAATTACGAAAAACAGGCGTTCGATTAAAAATAAAATTTAAAAGAATATCTTCGTAAAGATATTTCGACTTGATCGTACAAACCTAAATGAAGACGTCTTTTCAGCCGAACCGACAAACATACACTTCCAATATTAAATCCTCGAAAGGGCCAATAAGATGTTAATATCTCAAGAAGAATGTTTGTAACGATTCGTTCTAATTCTTTGGTCGAGGCAAATACAATATTCACGCCACTTCACGTCACGGTCGCTTGCAGTTCAATACAAGCACTTGTTACGGTGCTTCGAGTCTTTTTCCCTTATTCCCCCCTCCGTTTCCCGGGGCAATAATTTTCTAGTGCGTTCTCAAAGGGTCCACCGTGCGGTTTGCCTTTCCACCTTTGAGCTTGTTACCTTCCCTTTTGCGCGGCACAGGATAATTAGTACGTAGACGAGGAGGCTTCGTTCTGTTTGGGGGGAGGGGAGATGGTAAAACAATTTTCTTGCTGCGTCTCTCTGCGGCGAACGGATTAAAAGCTTCTGGATTCGTTTTCTCTTCCTTTCTCCTTTCTTTTTTACGCGCGTGAAGAAAAAAAATACGCGTGCACCGAGGGGTAAACCGGTCGTATAAACACGCGAAACGTTGTTAAAGGCTCGTTAAATTCCCCGTTTTCGCGATAAAGGATGATTTTTCCTTACGATGAATTGCATCGAATGATGTTAGTGAAATGAGGTCGGATAAAAGTTTTTTTGTTTTTTTAAATATAATATAGACGCGTTAATAAGATGTGTTGGTGGCACACTTTTGAAAAATCGGTTCCAAAGATCAAAAGAATTGGTTTATTAAAAACGTCGATTATTCGTTAAGTTGTGAGCAATTTAAATTTGCGTCGGATAAGAGCGAGATAGATAAAGCTGATTTACCTGATAAAAATGAATATATGGAGTGTAATTTCGTTTCCGAGAAAATCCATTCTGTGATCTATTATCCGACTAATCAGTTTAATCAGTTTCTAAATTGATATAACTGTAAAAAAAAAAAAAAGAAAACACATTAAATCACAATTGTCAAGTGCATGCGCACAAAAGTGAAAACTCGTATCAAAAATCATCATTTTATATTTTTTAATGCGCATATCTGAAATATTTTAAATTCTATTTTTGAGAAAAGTTAAAAAGTTCCAAAGTTATTCCCTTAATCTAAAATTAGATTCAGTTTACTCCTTTTTGAACTTCTCAAAGAAAGTGATAAAAATTACAGTTTCACACGCATGTCCAAAGGACTAGATAGAACATTTTAATTAAGAAGGACAGTATAATTTAATATTCCAAGAGAATATCTTTTTTAAATTATTCCGTATGTTCAAGAAATATTTGCTTGTTGAAAGCTTTCTTTCCGCACCCGTCTTTTAATTTATCTTTCCCCCGTTATACTATTTTACTTTATTTTCAAGTCATAAAGGTAACGAAACTATTTGCCAAAAATTTCCTCTTTCTCTCCTTTAACCAGGAATTTTTTATAAAAATATACTAAATATTTAATCCACTTTCTTTAAAATTCGAAAAAGGTCCGAAAGAAAATGTGAATTTCCCTTAATCCTTCCTTTATTAAATAATCCTTAAATCTTAAAAACTATTACATATTAAATGCTCCACACGTTAAATAATTCGGATAACGAAATTTTATCGAAGAATATCCCAGAGAATATAACCAAATATCCTGTTATAAGATTATAAAATTTACTCTCGTTACTTTACTCCATTAAAAACTCCGCAAAAACCCGACGTTTCAATAATTCACATTCTCAGTCAGATATCCAAGCAACGATAGATCGTCATCTCTGCACCTTTAAAAATCATCATGGATATAACATTCCAGTCGGATCACGAGTCTCTCACGGTGAAACCTGTTCGTCAACCGTCCCGCCAAATCTCTTCTTTTTGTTTTTCTAGCCGCGCTTTATCGGTTAATCGCATTGGGAAACACGGGCCGCGCCATTGTGATTAACTACGAACAACTCGGGACATTTCTCTCTGTTTACTCGTTTCCCATCGTGTATGACAGGTGATCGTGATTGGAGCGCGCCCAATCATATGCTTGATCGCTTAAATTGGCGATACCAGTTTGATTATGAGATATGCGACCCGATGATTCAACTGATTGCGATTTCCGCACGAACGGCCATTCTCCTGCGAGCTATGTTTCTTGCCCGCCCGATACTTCGCCCAAACTTTGTCCCTGCCGCTCTTTCTACCGGTTCCCACGAGTAAATAGTACCTCTTTCAATCGATATTCCAAATTATCGTGGAACAGATAGGTGAAATCGGAATGGAAGCAACTGTATACACCTGACATTTGTGAATTTCGTTAGAATGAAAGGAAAGGATTAAATTCCGATTTAATATTTCTATAATATTTCTCCACTAATTAAAGCTGATCCCTCTGTCTTACATTCACAATTCCCAAAGATTGGAAGGGGAGGCGCACTGATCTAACCTGATCTTCCTTCCATTAGATACTTGGCCAGGAATCGGATATCGTTCGATTTAAAGCTCCATTTTCCTAAAACGTAAAACGTATCCGGCCATCGTTAGATCCATGGAAAATCTTCTTACGGCAAACATTTCGTGGAAATTCCGCTGGCTGATCGAAGCGTTCTGCTGGCTTCGATTCGAATTGCCCCTATGATGGCGCAATTCCAGAGTTTGCACGGAGGGTGGTTTAGGGGCGAGGTGATTCCAAGACGAACGACGACCTGGTCTCTTCGCCTCAAAGATCCTCATATTCGGCAACGTTTCTCGTTTAACGGACTCGGTGAAACGGTGTCTGGCGTGGTCATTTGGTAAATGGTCGCGTTTGAACACGTTTAAAAGGTAATACAATCCCGCGGTTGTTTCATCCTTGTACTCCCCTCTCGTGCCAAATTGTTTGGGATGAAAAATTCGTTGCTCGAAGGAATATTTCTTCCCTCTTTAAAGGATGCAATTTAGGTTGTATTCGGTATTGTTCTTGGTTTGGAGAGGGGTTGGGCGAGAGTTTGCCCGAGAAGATGTCTAGGATGAAATGATGGAGGAGTGGTACTTTTTCAGTGTAGATTTTTGTTTAAATTTCTCATGGACGAGCATTGGAAGTCTACTGGTAAAATAAATAGTGGAGATTTTAAAAATTTTTTAAGATGCTTAATAATTGTCAAATCTATAATTAAGG
The DNA here is from genome assembly GCF_029169275.1 of Apis cerana. Lineage (NCBI taxonomy): Eukaryota > Metazoa > Arthropoda > Insecta > Hymenoptera > Apidae > Apis > Apis cerana. The sequence goes on along the minus strand of NC_083862.1, from coordinate 8,269,347 downwards.
ATAGGCGAGAAACTTTAAAATTAACTTTTAAAAATTACACAAAGCACGATAAGAGTCTCGTTGAAAGAATCGAAATCTCAGATTCGTTTGATTTGCGAAATCTTCCATCAATAAGAAGGAGAGAGAGAGAAAATGTATCGTTCGATTCGAAACTAAATTGAGAAAATAATAAATTGATAACACTCTTCCGACACACTTCAATATCAAATATCGCAGTGGAACTTTGCAACCTACTTTGAGAATTTCGATGGAAATCTCGCGCTTTACGCCGCGTCGAATGTGATAACCTATTTCCTATATATAACGAAAAATTCAACAGCTCTCCGAGCTTAAATTTCAATCTTTCTTTTTTTTTTTTATCTATTCTTCCACTCCAAATAAGCTGTTATAAACGACACTCCGAATTCCCTTTGACGTTTCAAAGGTACCATAACAACCTCTCTCTGTTCACATCACGATATCCTCTAATTTAAAAAAATTCGTCGAAATTTTATCCTCGCTAAAACCTATTGCACCTATTGACGACATATATTTTGCACGAATAACAGATTAGGAAGGAAAGGTATAAATGTTGAACATATTGAAAATATAATATTCATCATACCTTTAAAATTAATTGCTAGTATTGCTGGTATATATATATTGATGATACCAGAGGCTAATCGTTTCGTTCTCGATTTATAAATCGAAAAGAGGATAGACCTCTTGGCCAATGAAAATCCAAGTTCGAGCGATCGAGGTTAACCATTTGCAAAGAAAGTTGGTCCGGTTTTTGTTGTTCTCCCGGGGGAGGGGGCGGTTATATTTATTTAAGAAGTTGAAATTGCCTCGATTCCACCCTCATTCACTGGCGAATCGATTTCGATCCGATGATTACGGGTTACAAGTCCCATTCGCCGTAAGATTCGAGCATTTTCATCGTTGCCGCTGTTTGCCTCCGATAATTGTTATCGGAATAGCAATTATTGTTTCCTCCGCTCTTCCTCTCAAGGAACAATTTGCCGTGAATTAATTAATGGTCAGGGAATGCCCTGATGTAAAATGCATATTCCCCGTTATTGAATTCCGTTTAACGGGTATATAGAAACTTCTCGAGGATTTTAGAAAAGTATTTGCAATATTTTCTTTTTTTTTTTTTTTCATTATAAAAATTGGACACCTCGTGAGATGAAAATTGAAGTGTCATGTAACAGAACTTTGGAAATGTAAATATCAAATCGAATCATAATATTCTTAGAATTGTTCAAAATATTTCCACAATAATATGTTTACATCAAAATTAACATTTATAAACCGTATCCGCAGTTAAAGGGTTAAGAATATTATTGCGACGATTATTAAGATTTCAACAATATTAAATTTAATTTTTCAACAAAGACGAAGGTATTTTCGATTTTTCTTTTAGTACATATTTTATATACGCGAGCAAGAATTATTAAGCACGCGATTACACATTGCTTGTTCCGCGAGGGAATAAAGCCATAAGATAGTCGATATCGATTCATATCAGACAGGCATCGTGTCTGACTTCCCATGAATATCTATTGGCTCCAATGACAACGGACGTCCTCGTATAAAGGACGCGTGCCGAATGCGCGTGACATTGCGAGATGTTCAATCAAAGTGTCGCTTCATTTCACGCCACCCTCGCCATCTTCGACAATACGGGCTCCGTAAATAGTCGCTTGGATGGAGTGCCTCCCCTTCTCCACGACGTTGCAACGACTATTTTGACGAGATAATTGAAAAATTGATAGCGTTGATGAATTCGAAGACTCAATAATATTTCTTCTTTAATGCAAATTGCAAAAATTTTTAAAAAATTTTGCTCCAATTCTTCCCTCCCCCTGTTTAATTTGCTCGAGTTAATACAATATAACAGATGATTCGTACGATGTTTGTAAAATTTGGAATTACGAATTATTATAGTAATTGTACAATAATTGTTTATTATTTTTGAATAAGTTTTAATTTTATTTATCGATATTCGTGCAAGATCACGTCTGATTTTAAAATATACCTGGCTCAGCTCCGATCCTCTTATCCGATCCATTATTCAAATCATTATCAAATTATTATTCTAAATCCGGAATTTCCAATTTTCCTTTTTAACCACTTCCTCCAAATCCATTTCGAGCGAACGGTTTCGAACGACTGTCAACTTTTTACCCTCCCCGTTGATCCTCCATCGTTCCAATTCTTCCTTCGAATTCTCAAACGAAAAAGGTAGTAGAGATCGAAACAGTCCCTTTCCCATTCGAAAGATTAACGAAGGAGAAGGCCTCGTTTAAATTCTTCGTCACGAATTCTCGTTGCATCTGGATTCCGACTGTCGTCCCCTCGAATCTACATCTTTTCGCCGGAACCGGCTACGCAGAATTTCCAATTCCGAAACTAATCTTCGCGAGTTCGAATTTCGATACCTATCAGCATTCCGGGTGTGCCGTGTTATTACACGAGTTGCAAAGGCAAGGATAAGTAAATCGAGGAGTTTGTTGTTAGAAACAATCGTGATGGTTGTCTTTGTCATCACGTTCTTCCGAATAGAGCTTTGGATTATTTTCACCAGAATTGGAAAATGATTCGTACATTGAAATTAAAGTCTGCTCGTATTTGTAATAAATGATCCATTGAAACGCGCCTTTGTCTATATTTTCTTCATCCTGTTTTAGATTCGATTCCTATTTCCATTTTCTGTTATTCTTCCGAGACGGTTAATTAATTTAGACCAGCTCGAGGGAAGAAACGCGATCTATACTCGTCACTCGATAGATCAAAGTGTCAGAGGGTGTTCAGATCAATGTTTGTTCGAGCTAAGGTTCGAAGCTTAAGGAGATGCCCAATTTCGTCTTAGCCTCTGATACGCGAATAGCGATGATACATGTGTTGATACACGAGAAATGGCGTATTGGTGGATAGGATTGTCCTCTCCCTTCCCTCCAACTCGTACAACTTTGATTGTCCCGTAGCAGGGTGTGATGAAATCGATTGTCCCTTGATAGAATTATGATTAATCGGATTCCTTAGTTGACAGAAATTGCATTGCAAACGCGACCCGTCACTGATGATTCGTAATCGCGTTTCTTAATTATGCAGGGATGCTTAAAATTAGAATCTTGTCACAAGAAATTAGAGATTATTTCTCTAACACGTTTTTACGGTTGGAACAGAATAGTCAAATGAGAGATTCGTTAATTCCCATTTACCTAGAAAATACAATTCATTTCTTATAACTTGTCCACATGCTGCAACATACTCGATCTGAATTTCAGACCTGCAGAAAAACTTCAGTTTAATAACATTTCTTCGTTCAATCGCGCCTACTCGTTGTTTAAATTTTCAATATCCGTTGACTCCTTTAACATTTCATTCCTCCGTTTCCATGGCAGATCAGAAATATTTTTGGATACAAAGTTAATAAAGTAGCTTTTATGCGTTGATTTCCCGCCGGGATCTCGTCCTCGATGAAATTCACCTGGAAAGTAATTTTGCAGAAGTAAAAGGGGGGAGGGGGACGATTCAACCCCCGTTTGAAACTATTCGTTGCGAGTAAAAAAAAAGAAAAGAAAAAGGAACGACTTTTAATAAAATAAATCTAACCTCGTTTCGTAATAATATTACAATATTACATTGGAAATTGCGTTGACGTTTCATCGTTGATCTTCTTCTTCTTCTCCTTTTTGTTCCAGGAAACGATAATAATAATCGAAACAAGAAAAATTCGACTTGCTCATTTTTCAGGCGAATTCGAACCGTTCTTGCAGAACTTATTGCTCTTTACGCCAAGGTTCTCCATTTACCCTCCCCCCACCCCCGGTTTGTGCCGGTTAAAATTATTAACGTTCGTTTGAACATCGCGCCGGCATGAATTTCGTAAAAATTTCACCCTCGCGATGCGAGATATTTCGAAATGGTCACGGTCGGCCAGATTTTAAATCCCCCGCAATCTCGCAGAGACAGTTTTAATATAAAACCACCCTCTCCTCCCCGATCCGCGCACGATAAATATTTATCCGCGCTCGTCGTTCGTTGTAAATCGTCGCGTTACAAATTTTACCGTACGAGTGAATTAAAATATCGAATGTATCGAGCTTGTTCAAACGTTGCCCGAATCGTGGGATAATAATAATAGAGAAAATTGAAAGGTAATTTTCTTTATTGCTATTACGGATTGAAACGAGTCGAACGATGAAATATCTCTCGAGAAAGGTGGAGGCTTTCTTGCTCTTATATTCGATTCCGTTTTCGGGAAAAGAAAGAGAAAATAACGCGTGAATGATCGTAAAAAATGGAGAATTTGCGGCGATAAAAATTAGGAACTTCGGCTTACTTTTAATACGTTACAAGAGTAATCCAAAGATTCTTCTGGCTGAAAAGTGGTCGACTCTTTGTTCACGAGCTTAACGACATCCATCCTGGGAAAAAATCGTGGCATGAATTTTACATAAGACGCCATCAATTCTCGAATCCTGTATTCATTCCCTCGATATTTTCATCGTAAAATCAAAAACTCATCCCACGTATTATCATGTATCCCTGATATCAATCCATCCTCTATCATTCGAAGAAACTTCGATACGGAAAAAATGTATCGTTATCGAAATTCCGGGACCTTCATTAATTTTCATTTACCACGTTTTCGTCTATTTAATGTGACGCTATCAGTTACAATTAAAGGGTGAAGCAGACGTAGCCGGCTGCGTAGTCGAAGGCTTTTTCAGATGAATATTGATAACAGGGGATCCCGGTGACGAAAATCCGTGGAACATGGCCAGAGAGGCGCAATAATGTTGTTTCGCGAATCTACTCGAATGCGTTCATCGGAATGAAGAAAAATTATTTCGACGTGTCTAAGATAGAATTATTTATATTACGAATTATTCGGAAAAAGTGTATAGAATTATTACAATATCGTACACGTGTTTTTCAATCTAGCCAACGAGATACTTGGAAACCGTTCGACATTTCCACATAATTCTGATTGATATTCCTAGAGAGAAATCATCTCTTCGATTCACCTTTGGAAAGATACTCTTCAATCCCTTAAAAGAGACGAGAAGAAGAGCAAATGCACGTCATCGATCGGTCATTCGTACGGTTTCATGACACCGATCGCTGGTAAGTCGTCTCTGGTCTACGACCTCCACCTATTTTCGTGGTGGAGGAAGGAATTGGCATTGGGCCACCGCCTGTGCGCGCGTCATCGGCCGACAAACACGTCGCGTTCTGTAATATCCACGATTACGCCGATTACATCACTGCGTGTCCCTGCACGTTTCCCAGGAAACGTTTATAAATAAAAAGAGTAACGGGTCGCAACCCTGACCCGGCTCGCCTTGGATCGTTTCTGCGTTTATGAGAAATAAGCCAGGGAGGGCGGTTGAAGTTGGCGTAACTTGGAAACGGTTTATTGCGGTGGATTGTGCTTGACGCGTTGGCGGAAATGCGTTTTGAAGCTCGAAATTGTTCTGGAAGTTTGACCACGCTTCGCTCGGAACACCGGCAAGGTATAACTGGATTAATTGTCCGGGCTTTTAATTACTTTATCCAGATTGAAATTCAGTTTTTAGACGGCGTTCGACTCGAAACAAGATAAGAAAACGGACAAGAAATTTCTTTAATTTTAAAATGTATGTAATGTGTTACCAATTACCAATTAAAGAGTTGTTAAGAAGTAAAATATAAAATTAATCAGAAATTATATTTTTGAATTAATATCGAATCTTATCGAGCCATTCCTAATTTCCACCACACCCTTTCATCGTAGATCAAAAAGAGGTTCAATAAAGATAAAGTGGCGGTCACGCGAGGATGAAATAGGCAAACTTGAGAAGAAAGAGAGAGAGAGATACTCGATAATATAAAACTCCCTAAGAAAAGTGATCGTGAGAATGAGTTCCTTGGATCCGTTGAGTTATAGCTTTCTTTAATTCCAGTGTAAATTGCACGTTACCAACCCCCATCCGAACGTAAGAATTCATTTCCCCTATCAGATCGATATTCGGGAGAACGAATGCAAAGGCCAACAATAATGGTCGATTTTATCACTCTAAAGGGAGTTTTAATGCTTCCTACTGCTTGCATTGTGATGCCCGATAACGATAGCAACCCTTCCTTTCCTCGAGTCGAAATTCCTTTATTCCTTCGCGCGCAATAGTATTAATCTCTTCCCCTTCTCGATCTACCTAGATTATATATAATACGAAACATATCTTAACATATATTTAATTGAACTATTAAAGTAAGTTATAAATGAACACGTTTCACGTTTCATTAATCAAAGTCACGAGAATCGAGCCTCCTCGTATCAGATACGAATAATTAATCGTACATTAGACACCGGTAATTAATCGTATCACTTATAATGTCTCTTATAAAGAAGTTTTAATACTTCCTGCAACTCCGCGTATCCCGACGACGTGTATGATAACGAGACATTAACCCTTTGTACGCTACACCCCCTCCCCCCTATCTCTCGACAACCGATCTCGTGCCTAACCATATTTTAAACTTGAACTCTGTAGAAACAGAGAACGTTCGTGATTCTCTGATGTCGTCGAGAAGTTTCTTTAAAGTTGGATATTAATTTAGATTGCCGAACTAACGATTTCTATTTATTCTCTTTATTTTACAAACCTCGAATATAATTTCGACGCGTTGGAGATAATTAATTATTTTAGACTGATTCGTGTTCCCGTCGTCCCCGGTTCTTGTTTTCATTAGAGGGAAATTAAATAGGAGGGTTCCAAGAAGTGAGTAGTAATTGATAGACGAAATTCTTCTTCCTCGACGCGGGTCTCATTAAAACGATCGTCCTTTGAATTTTGGAATGATGAAGCTTGGAAAAATTAAACGATAACGGAATAAAATGACGATTGATTTTCTCCAAAGGATCGATACAACATATATAAAAAGCGATCTTAAAAAGTTGAGGCAAATGGAACGATATTCGATCACGGGTGTGCACGTGTGCATCTTTCTTTTTGGCGCAATAAAAATCTGATAAGATAAGTATACTTATGCAACGTGTACACGACAAATCCTTCGCCTGATTACATTTTACCTAGAATAATTCCGCAGCCAGGAAAAGGATGAAGACTGCGCGGCGTGCTCGTAAAGTGTCAGGTGTTGTACAAGTACAACATAGAATTGCTACGGAATTCTTGGATAAGGAGATAGCAAGTGTCTTAAACTTGATTTATTACTGAGAGTATAATAGTTGAATTTAATTTCGTGAATATTATTAATAGCCTGGGCTGTGTTATTTATATATTTGTACGCAGAAAATAAAAATTAAAAATAAAAATAGAGAAATAAATTGTAGCGTGAGTTCTCGAAAAGTTACGAGTTTTGATGGGAGAATTGATAAATTTCATAACTCGATGGGTGGATTCATGCGAATGATAAATAAACAGAAGGGAAACTCGAAGTTTCTATTTCAGAATTTTTATATTCGAAAATTTTTTCAATTGGTAGATTTTTGTCTATTTTATTTTTTAACGATAACATATGCAAATTATAACAGTGGGACAATTTTGTAGGTATATTTGTATAATCAGAATTTGAAATCCTATGGGTTTTGTAGAGATAATTCGACCATCAAATTCACGAAGTTTGGAACGTCAAGTTCGTCCATCGAGATTCAAGAGCTTCCTACAATGTTAAACAAAGTTCTTGGCACGGATATATTCAAAATGTTGGGAAGTAATGCAAAATGCATATTACTGAAATAGAACAGTGATTAAGTCGAGGAAAAAGCATGCTACATAATAATAATCATTATACTCGAATTAAAGCTTAATGATCAATTCTTAAAGATTTGTCGATAATATTTATTCTCCAAGAAAACATTATAAATTTTTTCTTTCTTCTATTCAATCGATTCTCCTCCAATCGATTGCTATTAAAATCTTCCGTTCTTTTTTTCTTACTTAAAGGTATAAAAAAATCTTCCACTAAAATTTTCTCAATTTCAAGCATCGAACAATCACGACGATCTTACTTATTCTCACCGATCCCCAAATCCCCAAGTCAAAGCGAGAAACAGGCGAACAGAATCGTTGCTCGAGTTGGAAGAGGAATGACCGAAGGCAACGTGATCGGTCAGAATTAAATCGGGCCAAAAGGTGGGGCCATTTCTCGCAGAGACTTCTTCCCTTTGCCAAAGAATGACGAGTAGCTCAGGTAAAGAAACGAAAAGTGCAAACACTTTCGCATTGCGGAATGCTTCTCTCTATCTCCTTTCTCTCCGCTCGCTTCCATTCTGGCTAAGAATATTACAGATCGAGCCCGTTAACCTTCTTATTCGTACGCGATCAGAAGCGTGTTCCTGAAAGTGCCATTTGTATTCGGGAATCGATCCTCGAGATTTTTGCCTTTCTCAAAGCCCGAAACGTCTCGTAATATAACAGTTATCGTTCGAGGAAGATCGATAGTGAATTCAAGCCGTCCCTCCTAATGTAATGATTCCTTGATTGTTGCTTCAATCGCGTGAACGATTTTGTCGCGCTGGGACAGGTCTCGGTTCGTTAAGCCCGATCGCTTCGCCGTTTTCCCTATTCGTTCGTTTCATTCGAGCGAGAAAATATTCGGACATTGGTAAGAGTGGAAATGACAATATACATATACATATGAAATATTAAATGCAATTTTGAAGATTTGAATCGTGAAGTATAATTACGTTTATAATTATCTTCGCTTTCAGATCCATTGAAAATTTCATCGAGCATGATTATCTATATTTCTATTTTATACTTTGATTAATATTTAAACATTGTGTTCATTTAATGCATTATAAAAGGGACGGTACATTGATCTTCAAAAATTGCTAAATCCCTCTCCATCCGTTTTTATATCCACGCTTGCAAAACATTTCTACATTTACTTTCACAATGTAATTTTACAAGAAGCTACTAAGCGGTCGCGTTGTCATAATCAAATTACGCTACATTAGAACGCTTATGCCCGAGTTATATCCGCAGGAGCATCGTCTTTTGCGATTCATATTGTTTTATTCCGGCAGGAATGGAGTTGCTTTACAATTCAGCCGACAATGGATGCGTATAATAGAGCTATTATTGCGGAAAAGGGTCGTTGCGTGGAGCAAAGCAAGTCACAGTATATTTCGCCTTCTCATAGATTAATGCCCCGGAAACGGGCAGTTTCTTAAATCGCTCTAAATCTTTAGTGCTTTGAAGAATCGTAATCTGTGTCTAAATAATTGCACTTAATTTTATTCGTGGTTCGAATCGGTATATCAAAAACGAATATTCAGAATAATATCTTCGTAGGGTGAGATGAAATTTTGGATTGGACGATGTCATTTTAAAAATTCTTCTCGTTAAAAAACTCTTTAATGGTTATGGTTTAAAAAATGTATGATCTGATAATCGTTGTTAATCGTTGTCTCTTTTTTGAAACAAAGTAAATACGGATGAATCGATGACGTTTAAATGGCGTTAAAAGCTCGAATACGCTTTTGGAAATGAAGAAATAAAGAAATGGAAATTCATCCTATTCTTCGTGAACGATGCTATTGATTTTTCTCTTTCTTATCACGATTCGAAAATAAATTTTAAAAACGAAGATAGAATTAATTCCACAATTTGCTACCTGACACGTCGCCATTTTGGAAACTAATTCGTCCACTAGTTGTGTCGCGAAGGCATCTGTTTCATAAAGGGTCTCGACCCCTTTTAGGCTAATATCCCTGACTGGTATGAAGAAGGGCGTGAGTTTGCCATTTCGTAGAAATAGAGAGCCACTTTTGCAGATTGAAAATCATGTTTCATCCTTGGAGAAAAAGAGGTCGTGTCCAAATATCATTTTTCTTCGTGTCGTAGCCGGATTTCTCGTTGCTCCCTTTATTCTGATTTGCCAACTTTTTTTTTTGCGAATTTAATTCCAAACCGAAAAACTATTCCGTTTAGAAGCAATTTTTAAGAGTAATTAACGCTCTTGTTCCGAAGCTGATTCCCTTCTACAATTTCAATACGATTTTTAAAACGGGCAAGAGTTTTAATTGCGCGTATTATTATTTGCAATTTATTCGCGAATATAAAAATTTCAAAAAGGAAATAACTCTCTTGAATATTAGTTTATTCGATGTCTTATTCGATTAACCAAAGTGTCCTTCTTCATCTTTGAAGTTCTAGCCTTTTCGAAGTTAAAAATCTTCTCTCTTAATCTCGTGGACCATCTCGTATTTCTCAATTTTTATTATATTTCGTGAAATTTATTTATTGGTCGAGAAAGAAGTGGGCAGAAGGGATTTTCTTGTATAGAATTCCTTTTGATATATTTTGCAACTACTTTCCTTGCTAGAAATTGTCAAGCAGTTAAAAAATTCGAACAATACATCGAATTCGAAGTTCTTCCTCTTTTCAGGCATTTTCTTCTCACGAATCGTTGCCTTACAAACGCCTTCGACCACTTACAAAAATTACATTCCATGAAATCTTGTATCACGTACGACATTTTTCGTACGTCGATGAACCTTTTTCTACTCGTGTATAAATAATTTATATACATTCGATTAATTAATGAAAATAATCCACTTATAATCCATTACAGTATTAATCATTGAACTCATCGGGACAAAATTTCTCATGAAAAATTCCATTTCACCCTTTATTAATACCCCTCGCCTCGTCAACCAGAAAAATACGTATCGTGCCTCGAATCTCTCCCTCCCCCTTCTTCGAACCTAAAAATAATAATATTTAACCATAAATCCTGAAGAACGCGATAAATCAAGCTTGCCAGACTCCTCCTTCCCTCTCCCTCCTTCCCCGTTTTACCCGTCCTTTTGCCCAAATTACGGCAACACGGCCAAGACAGGAGCTGTTGGAAGAGAGAAGGAGGAAAAGAAGAAGAAAAAAGGGAGGGGGAGGAAAAAAGTCGGCCGGGGATATCGCGTTGCCCCGTTAACAGCGGTCATAAATCCCTCGTAGAATCTTACGAGAGAGGATCGCAACCCGAACGTTCCCTTGCCAAAATAAGTCGTGTAGCGGCTTGTTTATCCAACGTGGCTTGTGTGCAACGTGGCGGCATCCCATTACACTTTCCACCGCGCTTTTCACTCGGAAATTAAGATAATAAAGGGCAATTTGGCAGTCACACCGGGTCACGGGGCAGGGGGGAGGGGGAGGAGGGGGGAAGTTAAATCTCTTGGCGGGCCAACTGCAGACGTATATTATGCTAATCCGTCAATATAATCAGAATCCTGCCGCAATCCTGCGGTTCTCTCCGCCTGTTTACGCCTCAACTCGCAAACAGAGGGGGAGGGGGGGAGGGGAAGGCAACAACGTTTAATATAATCGGAGGGAATCGTTCTATCCGCTTTCACACTTGGAACGGATTCTCGCCAATTGTAGAACGATGATCACTGGGTTATTGGGAACATTTGAGGCTAGATAGTCGAAGAGATTTTATTAAAATAACACCATTTTTCATTTTCTTCTTCTTTTGATTTGAATGAAATTATTACTGTTATAACATTGATTCGTTTCTTGGCAGACGTTAAACAAAAGTTAATTGTAGATTATATTGAAATATGTATATATTGAAATTTGCTTAGAATAATATTATTTATTTTGGAGTATATTATTGTTGGATTTCGGGCAATATTTGAAATAAATCGTATATGCAGAAATAACTAAATAGGTTTTGGAGACTGGATATTAAATGTGAATGTTTTAGTAATTGAATGTTGTAGCTGTTTTAGTTGTTCTATCAATTGGTTTATATATAATTTCGAATATATATATATATATATCTCAAATAATTTCTCTTGTTTGTAAAATAACTTATTCAATAGACGGTAAGGTATATATTGGATACGAATTTTGTGAATGAAGACAATCTGAGAAAGTCTGTTAAAGACGTTTGATATTTTCGTTGTGACATAAATTCCTCGCTTAAATGTTTCCATTTTTCTTATTGAGAATAATTCTTGTGCGGAATAAATATTAAAATCAGTGTTTATTTGCATGTCATCTAATTTATAACACGGTATAAAAGCTGGCACTTGGGTCACGACCCAAATCATAAACTCGACCTCGTTGAACGTTATTACGAATATGAATATTTTACAGAGGCAGATATTATTCAAAGTAGATCATTTCATAAATAAATATACCATCAGGTATCGTGAAATAATTCAAGGATATCAAAAGCAATACGTACGATTTAATTATCTGTAAGCATTTAAGAAACGCATAGTTATTTTTATAATATTTTATAAAAAATATTATCGCAACTATTTTCTTATATTAATTGATAAATAATTTAACATTCATCATCTCACCTATTTTTCTCTAACACATTTATTACCAACCTTCTATTCTATAATTGTAATTTTTATCGTCTAAATATTTTTCTTACTTTATTTGCAATTCTTCGAGATTAAATTTTTTCTAGAGATTAAACGGTTAATCATATTCATATTTTAATATTTAGTATTCTGTGTATTACAGGTAAGAGGCTTTTACAATTGATACCTTAGCTACGTTCCACGCTTGATACTCCATCTGATAAATGGTAAGTGAATTCATCGAATCTCATTACTCGAATTTAATAAATTTGACATTACATATATTTCATTTAATAATATATAATTAAAATAAACAAGAACTTATTCTTAAAATTGTTACAAATTATTTATTACCTTAAAAGTTGCAATTATTTTATGTATACCTAAATTAATCACGTTATATGTTATATTCGAGACACGATGGACCGGGCTCAGGTTATCAACATTGTATAAATATGTATTTATACACCGCTTGTGCGTTCACATCCCTCTCTACTTACGCAAAATCGTGTTTGCGTTAGAAATATCGGAGGAGCATAACCGATTAGCATTATCGATTCGAAACAAATCTGCTTGTCGAGAAAATACAGGGCAAGCTTGCTTGCTCTTGATCTGATACCGTTGGGCAAAATGCTTCGCCATTTTCTACTTGGTTAACATCAGTTTCAATTTTCTTATCCCGTGCAAAGCATTTTTCTTTTTTCAAAATGTAATATTTTAGAATTCTTTAATTATACCAATTACATTTCTTCAAATTTTATTGACCAATTTTTTCAAAACAGTTTCACCAATTCTTCTTCTTCAAATTTTTCAAATTTACATTCAACTCCTCGCAGTTTGTTTGTTTTCCAGTTTAATCGCGACTTGTTCTTCCTTATTGGAGCACTTTTTTTTTCTTCGTAGTCGAACGACAGGCATAATCAGGGGATATTTGGCAGAGAGATCGAGTTGTAAGCGGGGTGTTCGGTCCCAAAAGAATCGAGCAGCCACATACACTCGTGTATTTATTAGTTGGATTTGCCTGGGATATCGTCGGCCGGAGACCTCAGCCTCTGACGTCGAGGCGAGGTTACGACGTCTACCCCTAAGCCAGGCATCGTCTCTTGTAATTCCACCTCGAACGATATGCAACTGCTCGTTCGATTAACCCCGAACCGCTCAACAATCCCTAAGTTCCGAGGAATTTAATCGAAGAGAGATTGAGAGGAAGAGACTCGATGGTTTTTGCCTTCCAGATGTCGAAGATTGTAAATTACTTTGAGATATTTACAAGTTGATCATTTTCTTTATTCTATTCTTGTAGTTTTTGTTGAGATTCGTTTGAGTTAAAGTAATTATGATTTTCTTTAAATATAAAGTAAATTGCACACACGATAACTTTAAATGTTCCAAATCATCGTAAGATTCGGAATGTATTTTATATGAGATATGTATTTGCATGAAAATCTGTTGATAACTGTGGGCTAATACTCGTCGAATTAAAACGAGGAGATCTCACTAGCAGATCTCGCAAAGACGTTAAATCATAAAATGAGGTTACGACGATTGGAAAGAATATGAGGCGTAGGATGCTGCATCTGGATCGTTGGATGCAACGATTCCTCGAAAAGGTAACTGCCGTCATCGTTGGGCGATATAAATAAACTCTTTGATTATTTCTCGCTGGTATATCGGTTCTGATACGCAGTAATGGAGCAAAAGCAAACACAGACACGTAGACAACAGTGGGACGAAAAGCGCTTTTAAACGCTAATGGAAGATGCGATTTGATGAGTTTGAATTATTTTTTCCATTATTTTACATTTTAATGGAACGAAGGGGTAGTGTTCTTACATTATATTTTTATTTTTTAAATCGATTCGTATAAAGAGTGTCATTTCTTGAATTAATATCGATTAAAATCTGATGAATCGTGAATAATTTTTGCATCTGTCTCGTGTATCGCCGCCATTTTCAATTGAGAAAATAAAAAGGAAGACTTGAGATAGGGGCGTAAAGCAAGAAGAAATTTTGATTTTAATACGAATTTAAACTCGAGGAATGATAAAATAATTTTTACCGTATGAAATATTGATATTAATATTTCAATAATAAAATATCTGATATTCCGAGTTGTTATTAATAAAAAAAAAAAAGAAACGAAACAATTTTCAATCTCCACATTTTAATTTCGGAAATACGTGTCTACTTGATTTTAATTTTCGCACGAAACCTCGACGCAGCAGCAATTAGCAGGGACAATCGCATCGGAACAATCGAAAAATTATTATATATAAATATACCTGATAACAAGATTTACAATGCAAATTATTTATTTTATTCCGGGATATGCAGCCGTGTTTCGATAACACACAAGGAATATTTAAATACTAATGCTCGAACCATCGATATTATTACTCGAATAAATTTTAACTACGTTGTTGCATAATCAACGTTCCGTTTCATGCGATTCGAAAATATCGTGTCGAATTTTCGAAGATCGGCTCGATTTTAATATTTCAACGCTTCGTCGAGAAACGAATTTTGATGTTGATTCCCTTTTAAAATCCTTGGGAAACGTTTTTAAAACATTGTCGGATACAGGCGATGTGTAAACGTAAAACGGGGGTGCATCAACGTTAAGGGATCAACGTCAATCCACGTTGGATAAGGGGTGCATCTCGAATATTATTGCGCTCGAACGTTTTGTGTCGAGAGTTTTATTTTACATCCAACTCTTTTCCACGCTTTCGTGAAATTAATTGAGAAAAAGCTTTCGATTATGATATTTGATGTGATATTTTTGATATGTAATTTTAATAGGATGCGTGGGAGACGGAGATCGATTTTGAAAATTAATCGGAATAGATAGATTTTCGAAAAGTTTTTTATAATATATATATATTTGGAATATAAAGATAATTTCTTTTTCCGAAAAATTTCAACGCGTTTCGGAAACATATTTTTATTACGAAATTATTTAATGGAAGGTAAAAAAAGGACGATACGCATTAAATGTAGATTTTTAAATGGCATTGAATTTTAGTGTACACGCTTTTCGTAGATATTTAATGAATTTATATTTATTTCGGATTTCTACTGAAATGTGCCAATTCATAAAATAAAATAACGCCGTAATTATACGGTACTCTCGTGCCAAATACTTTAATTCGTGCGATAAATATGTCGTGACTCGTGCCAAAAAATTTGGAGAAAGCTGGTCAATTGAACAATATGAACGAAGCATTAAATAAATATATCGTTAAAAAAGATATTAAGTTTTTAATCGATTACGTATAAAAATTTTGTTATTTTTATATAGTTTTGCATTCTATATGGTTAAAAGTATTCGTCTGAAAAATCGTTTTTCAAAATAATTGAATTTTTTTAAGATTTTTAACAACGTAGTAGTTTTTAGAAATGACCACACTATCTTCTTAGAAATAGAGAAATAATACTTTTCGTGTGCCAAAACACGAATGCATTTAATGTGACAATTATTTGACAATTTCTGTAGAAACCTTTCATTTTACGATAATCACAATTTATATTTGTAAATTCGAATTTACAGAAACGGAGCGTTCAAGAAACATAAAATGGGTCATACAAAATTAATATCTTTGATCCTAAAAACTATAAAATTTTATTTTCGATTAAAACAATTCGTGAAAATAAATTGCCTTGGAATATCAATCGAATGTCTCATTTTTCTTTATTTATTCTTTATTGTACTTCATCGTAAGATATAACTTGACTTCTTGGACAAGAATTATTTACTCAATCAACCGAATAATTTCCAATAATTCTTTACCCTTAAACATCAACCCCCTCGTACCTTTTCCTTCAAAGAAGAACAACTCGCGATAACCGCTACGATAAATCTATATCCTTAATACAAGGCAATATTTATCTGCGAAACAACAGATCCTTTTGCAGACGATATTTTCCCCAAAGGGGATACGTAAATACGATTACATACGCGAGCTCCTCCTGGCGAATTCCACGTATATACCATTCTACCCGACCGTAAAACTCTATCCCTTCTCACCTGGAGCAGAATGCAAAAGCGACGAGCAAGAATCCAAAGAGGCGAGTAGAAGAGACGAGAACGAGAAAAGGGAGCAGAAGGGGGGGAAAAAAGGGGGAGAGCGCGTGGCACGTGGTGGATCTTTCAGAGATCACAGAGCGAGGGATCCAACGGCGTTAAAGGGCTCTCCAGCCTCTTTTTCGAAACGAGGAATAGGGGCTCGTTTCGGGTTACCCTTTTGGAACGCCACGCGAAAACAACACGCGACTCGCTCGAAAGTTGCGCGCACGCGTGTGCAAGCATGTGCGAGCCGAGCGAAGATTTGGAGCGGAGCCAACGCCTCCTCTCTGACGCTGCATCTGCATTTCGCAGATGTGAAAATAGCACCGGGACCACTAATTCGTATCTGCATATTCGAGGCTTCTCGCGGAGCGCTGCCATTTCCCTAATTTCCAAATGGAATGACGTAACACACGCGAAATACCGACCACGAAAATTCGATTTTTCTTCTCCCTTTTTTTCTTTCCGTCTCTCTCTTTTCTCTCGCTATAGCAATTTGTGCGATATCGACCGCGATACCCCCCTCGTCGAGGGTGTAACAGGATTATAGATAAAGACGGGATCGAGTTTCTTTAGGTACTTATTATAATTTGAATTAAATTCGTCGTGAACGATTCGTTTTATATGGAAATTGAACGATATTTATTCGATGGAGGATATCGATTGTTGATATTAATAGAGATATTTTTACATAAATAACCAGAGAGTAATGGAAAGTATTCGTATTCGTAGGATACTTGTCTCTCGAATATCGAATATCGCGTTTCGAAAATCTACTTAGAGAAACTGTAATTTAAATAATCTACTAAATAGAAAAAATATATATACATATGCAGTGTTATTCCAACGAAATATCCAATCTAATTATTTCAATAAGACAGGAGTAAATGTTCACGAAACACGAGATACAGATTTGATCGACCCTTCTCGGTCCCACCGCTACTTACGGATAAATTTATTCTTCGCCGATTTAAGGCCGATTCCGGCTCGTTTAATTGAAGCCACGATACGTGAATCGCGTTCTATCAAGTTCACAATGCGCGTCTAAATTAGACGCTCGCGGGCAATGCGCACGATTTGAATTATAATACCGAGGAATCGGGTGAATGGACGGGTTACTCGAGAGCTTTTCGAGCCTGTGTGCACTATGCGCCAGAGGAGGGTTCACCGCGCGTGCTTCGTTTCTCTTTTCACTCCCTCCCCCTCGTTTCGTTGTTGCCTCCCCGTTTCTCACTCCTCGCTTTCTTCCCATTCGATATATATATCCCACTCTCTTCTTTCGTATTCGAAAGGGCTACTCTTTAAATTTGAACGCTTTTTTCCCCCCAGGGAAGGATACGGGATACAGCTCCCCGCGGTTTAATGATTACGCGGCGTTTTGATGCGGATCGAACGATACGGATGAATATCTCATTTGATATTGGATGTGAATATTGGAGGGAGCGGTGGAATCGGGGAAATGGAAGTTTCGAGTGAATACAACTCTGGTAGATACGCCGTGTAAGAGAAAATTCTTATCCACCCTTTTCGCTCTCTCTTCCCTCTGTAATTTCAATCCCTCTTTTTAACATTCCCGATCAGTCTTTCGTTAATTAATTGGTTACGAGTTTTCCTCTCTCTTTTTCTTGGTTCTTCCATGTATGTATTTCGAGAAGGGAATATTTAGGAACGAGTATAAATTAAGATAATCAGAATATAAAAGATATCGGTTGATCTTTCCAATCAAAGTAGATCCACTTCTCGATGAATAATAATAGCGCAAAGATTCTTCCCTTCCAGTCAAACGAGAGACTGAAAAAAATCAACGAAATGAATTTTCGCGCGCGATATTCAAGTATCTCGACGAAGTTGAGGAAAAAATCGAATATACTTCTTCCGGCAAAGTTTCCTCGGCAGAGAGATAGATCCTGCTCCCCTTCCCCTCTTCTCCCGTTCATAACTCGTCCTCTATAGCTCTTGATTGACTTCCCTCTGTGACACCGAGAAAATGGCCCCTCTTGGAAGACATCGAGGTTCGGTGCCCACTCGCGAGAGGGTTTATGTCAGCATTGGGCAATTAGGCAGGATGCTCCTCCGTTCCATTCGCCCCTTCATCTGGCTCCAGTCTGCAGAGGCGACCGCAGGAAGGTGGCTTCTGTCGGCCAATCTCGTTTGGGGGAGAGACTCAAGTGCGCCAACTGAGATTCTTCGGTGTAAAGGGTTCTTCCAGATGGCTTCTTCCGTCCAGTTTCTTTCTCGATCAGCTTCTGACGCTCTCTCGACTTTGGGGATATAGAGATGTATGATCAGTAGTTAAACTGGAGGAGAATATTTTCAACTTGTGAAAATTTGGAATTTTTGTTTTGCTTGTAATTTAATTGAACGAGCTTCGTATTTCTTAGGGCCTCTATAATCGATATTTTCAAGTACGTGTGTACAAACTGTTATATATCTTGGAAACCTTAGAAACCTTAGAGCAATGGATATGTCGTATTAGATAGAAGCGCGAGGGTATGGAATATTTTGCGCAGTAACATCGAATAAATTTGGATTAATTGTACGTACTGTTTCAATATATAAATATATATTGGGATGAGATATTTCGTTTTTCTATACTCGAAATAACAATTCATCGAAACGATTTAATTTTAACAACCTCGTAATCTTAGAAGAATGCAGACTCTGGCCACTTTACAAGAATGTTCATCCTCATTTGTGAATCTGTTACTCAACGTTTCTTTGTAAAGAGTATCGAGAAAACTATCCTCGTTGATAAAATTTACAGTAATAATTTAAACAGGCTATTAATACTTGATACTAATCTTACAGAATAGAAATTGACTCTCTCTAATTTTATTCACGACTCGGATCCGTCACTTTTAATCATTTTCTAAATATTTTATTCCCATCACGACGAAGGAACCGTGTTATAATCGGACCGCAAAAATTCCAAACATCTCCCTGCCAATATTTACGAACATTTGCCTTCTTTCATCCCCCGCAAGTTGAACCGCAATACGGCCCTTTCCCCTTCCCTCCTTTTTCCCTCCTCCATTCTGTCGCACGCCTCGTGTTTGATGATAGAAACATCGGTATTTCCGCTCGCTCGAGTTCCATATCTTCGTTCCAGACGATGCACAGACCTTTGAGCAAGTTTTTCTCTTTCGGTAATCGCGCCTTTTCTCGTAAATCATCGTATATAGGGGAGTCTGGAACCGTAAAGCAACATTCCCTTAGACGATAATTGATATTGGGAATTCGTGGCTGTTTTATTCACTTCACTTCTGTCATTTTGTAATTCGAATAAAAGAGAATTTCCTTGTATTTATTTATTATTTTTCACTTTTTCAGAGTTGTTGTTTTTGGAATTTTTAATTAATTTGTATATATATATATATATAGAGAGAGAGAGAGAGAAGTGAATGGATTTTTCGTAATCGAGAAAGCTAGGCAGATGTACTTATATTACGAAGAATAATAAAGGATGGAATAAATAAAAAAAAATGTCTTCTAAATAAAGTATGAAATACATTAGAAATGATACAAGTCTAAATAAAAAAGAGAAATTATATCGAGAATAGATTTCTTTTGAATTAATATACGTCTAATTCACTGCATTATCGTCTTAATATTCTACGGTTTTAATGAGGCAGAGTTCTTCTACAATGGTTGCAATACGTATCGTTTCAAAGTTACGCTTAATTGCGTTATTCTTTTTATTCTCTTTCGTTAATTCCGTCGTAAGCTGTTAACAAAGCTACGTTACAACACGTATATACAGAAACAACAAAGGGAAGTTTATTTCAAAAATAGAAGCATAGCTAGCCTCTCGTAATACCGGAATCATTGTCCCTCGTGCAAAGAAAAAGGAAAATCGTGATCGTTTTGTTACATCCATTTGTGTAACGAGGAAGCTCATTTCCATTTTGAATTCGAAATAACGATTAGTTAACTATTTCGAATTCGGATCTGATAAGTTAATTATTCGAGAAATTTTTGTTATTGTTTATATAGAAAGAG
Organism: Apis cerana; assembly: GCF_029169275.1. Taxonomy (NCBI): domain Eukaryota; kingdom Metazoa; phylum Arthropoda; class Insecta; order Hymenoptera; family Apidae; genus Apis; species Apis cerana. Next base: position 8,248,969 of record NC_083862.1, on the reverse strand, counting down.
AATTTTAAACGTATAATTTAAGAAATTGGAATATTTCTCGTAATAATTATCGTAACTTGTATTTATATGGAGGATAAATAAGAATTTGTAAACTCTGAATATACCAAATATGTATTAAGAAACGAGTCTTTTTTTATACAATACAGATGATAATTAATAGAGTCAGAAGTAAGAATTTGAGCTATTACGAACAGTTTTTATTAATTCTTTTAATATGAGATATAATTTGTTCCTTTTCTCTCGTATTACTGCAGTTGATTTCTATTCGAATCGCGATAAATTATTTATTTTTCATCCCCTAGTAGATAGAATAATAATATAAGAAAATATATTCGATTCGTAAAATGATATCAAATAAAGGGGCAAAGAAAAATTGGAAAATATGCGTCGCTAGTTCACCGGAAACAAAAAGTGGTGATAATAATGCACGAACAATGTCATGTCAGTCTCAAATGCCATGCATAAATACGTATCCAAAGCTGCAGAAAGTTATATAAAAACAGCAGCAATAGCGAGGAAAATATTGTAGCGATAACGGAAAGAAACGTGTACTTTTATAAATCACATGTTGCTAATAATAAAACGAACAAAGTTTTATAAATTTTAAACGTTTTCAATGCCTATTCTCTTTGACGTACAGATATAATCGATAATCCATCAAATCACTGGTATTGTTATAAATTATTGCAAGAATCCTGATGTGAATGGATATATAATAATAATGATAAAAATATAATTCAACAATATTAAAATGCTAACTAATGATGAGTTATACAAATGTTTAACTATATACTATAATACTATAATAAAGATAATAATATTGCGTTGCAATAGAAATTAATAATGCACTATTGTAATAAATAATACGTACAGAACAATAATTATCATGATACCATGATTATAATCCATAATGTAATTAATGTAATTAATGTACAGATATGTATATCGTGTAGAAATTTAAACGAAACCAATTTCTTCTGAAAAGAACACAAATTATAATTGACAAGGATCGCATAAATCTTTCAATCGTCAGATCCATTATCTCTCATCGATTAAATTAAAGCAGCCATTTTCTCGTCTTTCATAATAATTTTTAATTTTCGAATAGTGAAAACAATTTGTACTCGTTTCTTCAAAATTGAATCAATAAACGATTATCCAACGAAAAAGTGTTTAAAATTTCTGGAAAATCGCGGGAAATTTTGAAATGGATAAAGAGATACAAGAGGAAAGAGTTGATTTTTGAATTTTGAAACTTGGAAAAGTTCGGTGAAAGAATGTTCAGTGAAATAAGTTTGGGGAGAAGAGGAGGAGTATCGATTTTTTATAGTAAAGGAATATGAGAATATTAGAAAAAAAACTTAGAAGAGCACTGAATTTTAAGACGGAGTGTTTAACGAAGGTTGAAAATTTCAAGAAAGTCTAAGGTTCAAGAGGGGGAATGAATTTTAAAGAGGAGCGTATAACTCGCTTCGAAAAGGAAGTTTGTAGAAATTTAAGGAGAAAATGAGAGGAGTGGATGAGTGTAATAAGAGTCTCCGAAGAAGTGAATAATAAAATCTGTAAAACGAATTAGCATAAAATTAAATTTAAGTAAGGAAATATTTATGTCGAAATACAGCACGTTTAGTTGCACTGAACTTTAAAAATTGTCATCATATAAATACAATCTGATGAAATGAAAATTATTATCGTTTGAAATATAAGCTTGTATTAAATTGATGGAAAGGAAAGGTTGTATAAAATTTTAAGAGGAACGAAATTTCACAAATATTGATGAAATTTTGAAAAGGGACGCATCACGAATACTTTGTGAAAAGCGATCTACATTTTGAAGAGGAAACGCGTTAAAGGGAAAGCGTTCTGTACTTTAGAGAGGAAATGCGTTGGGCTTTAGGAAGTAAGCAGGTTGTAGTTTAGCGAGGAAATGCACCGAACTCTAGGGAATAAATATATTGCACTTTAGATGCTTAAAAGAGGTTGCACCGATGCTTAGAAACTTGGTAACGGTGTACCTTTAAAAAGAGGATTCATCGATTGTTTTTCTTAATTTTATAAATAAAAATAAATTCTAAAACACGTATACGAGATTCCTTGCAAAGGCTTAAGATTATACGTATTTTAAACGAGATTAAAAGATTACGTTCCAACTTATTTCATTCTGATTAAATTGATTTTTCACACATTTTTAAATTATCCAACTGTTTGTTACATTACAATATTTAATCTTTTTAAAATCTTGATCGATTTAACTTCTCTAAGCTCAAATATAAAACCGATTTTTATTTTTATTATTATTAACAATAATTTTAATTCTTATCGAGGATTATATTTTATATAATATATTATATATAAGAAAAAAGAGATATATAAATCATTTTCCATAAATCGCAGAAAATTTCATTAATACTGAAAGCACCATGTTTACAACTGAAACGAATTGTTAATGATTAGAAGACGACTGCAGTTTGGCCGAAAAACCATGGGATCGAAGTGTTAAAGCAATTGAAAAAGTGAAACGCGTATCGTTACACTGGAAAAATGTTTTTTCCCCCCCCTTTTTTTTCTCCTATTTTCTTTTTTCTTTCAACGTTTCTCGCGCACGAGTCGAATTGACTTTTTCCCTGTTTTCGACTTTTTTCCTCCATCTCTTTCCTTCTTTCTCTCTCTCTCTCTCTCTTTTTTTTTAACATTAAAAAAACTGCAAATTCTCTGCAAGGCGTTTCCGCTGCCAGCGAATTCCCTCTATCCGTTTAGCGGATCGCAAACACACGGCACTAAAGCGTTTTCCACAAAAGCTTGGAACGAATCAAGAGGTAACAGAGATCCGTTCGAAATGTGAATATAGTTTCATCTAAAGGAAGAAAAAAAAAAAATGTTTTATCGAAAAAGAAGATAAAGTTCGTTGAGAAATATCGCGGTTTGACATTTGTCACGATTTAAAGTGATATTTATTTATAATTAATATCGCGATAAAATAATTGTTGTAGGTATTAATTACTTTATGAATTACTGTAGGTATTTTCATACGTTGCTTTTTCTTATTTAAATATCGAGTAACGAGATAATAATTTCACATTAAACAGTAAAAATTTTCGATCGATTTTCGAAGCTATATTTACAGATAGGTTAAATATTTGGCGAAACGATTCCATTTGAAATCTTCAATAATTAAAAATATTATTATCATTAATACGAAGAGAAGGATATACAATTCGATATAAACGGAATCTGTACAATTTTCGTCGATTTCTTTTCTTGTAAAAAGAAAATTATAAACACGTCGTTTCAATCTTGAAAAAAAAAAAAAGATGATCCTGACCTCCACCTTAAAATTACTCTACACGATTCAATCCATCACTCTAATTCACAAGCGCGAAAACTGCCGAATTGCAATCATCGGTTTTCATCCGGGACAACGCGTGATTTACTCCCCGTCGCAATATTCAAAAACCTTCGCTCCATCCTCTTTAATCGCCATTTCCAATTTTAAGGAAGAAAAGATGATCCATTTCGCCCTGAATCGTACTATGAACCGAGGAAAACTATGCTCTCTTCATCGATTCACAAAATTCGTAAAAACATCCAACTTACCGAATCGCTCGAAATCGGGAAGCGGATCGTTCGAGGCCGAATGAAAAGCAATCGGTTCCTCGAACGTGATTTCTGCAACGAATCCGCAAATGAACGGCCCACCGCGCTCCCTCGTGGCCGGTTATGAATCGGATATTAATCGCGGCCAACCGTTCCAGGATTGCAGTAATTCGTTTCGGCCTGTTATCAATCTATAACGAGGTGTCCTCTCTATCGTCCGATTGCACCAACCATTGTACCCCAATCTGAAAAATAACCAATCCCTTTCTTGCACGGCTTCATTGCCATCATGGATAGAATATGTGCCGTTTATAATCGTTTTATTCGAAAGAGGAGAATTATTATTATTTTTTTTTTTAGTTTTTGTCTTTTATTAAGAATTAAGAGAAGGTAGAGAATATTGTAGAGATCCAAAAAGTATCCTTTTTCGCCTCCTTTATAATTGGATGAATGCTCAATATGTCGTTTTATTATAAAGCTACCCTTAATTAACAAGTAATCTTTTATTTTTTGTATTTTATGATTAGATCAAGTATGACAAATATCGATATGTCGTTGGTGAGCACAGGGTGAATTTTCGATGCTTCATTGAAGTTTAACTCGTAAGAATTTTTCTGTTTTCTTTCTTCGTTGATAAAGTCGAGTGTGAGATATTTAATTCATAAGATTTGTTGTGAATCGTTTACCCGGAGTATATCTTGTCAAACAAATCTTTTTGAAACAATTTTTCTTTATATCGTTTTAAATTTCAACTATGATATAGATTGGATGAATGGTATGTTATGTGTGTGGGATTTGAGGATGCATTTTTATTGTTTCAATTTCTATTTTACTTGAATTATCGTTGCAATCCTCTATCCATTCATTCTTATATTATACATTTATAATATACGTTATTACGTAATATAATAGACCGAGGTCAAGATCAATCTAGCGATTTATAATACAATTATCTTCGCGTGACCATGAGGAAGAAAAATTTATAAATATTTGAGAGTAGAATAATGTAATAATGGAGCAAGAATATAATAACTATGATAGAAAGATTGGAAGTGAGGCAAAAATTGAGAAAAGATTTCAGCTTCAGATTCATGAAAAAAATAATTCAATTTCGTGCGAAATACATTGAATATCAATAATTTGAATAAAGTCATTGTGAAATTGAATAAGTTAAAATATTTGAAAAATTATTACAATTAATTCCATATTATTTCGCTGCAACGATTTCATCTATTTTATTAGGGGAAAAATGTGCTAACATTTCACACAATTGTGTGTATCCTCAATAATGTACATTTTATAATGCAACGTGCAGTCGAGGTTGAAGTGGTTCGTTTCATGATACCATCGAATGGCTGTTAGAACTATAAAAATTTCGATAAAATTCTGAATTGTTTTCAAATACCATTAACGTGAATCGAGAAACGAATATCGATGAATTTTCATAAGTTTCTGTATGTCCACTCGTGTTTTTGGAAAAATAGGAAAAATTGGAGAAACGTATATTCGAATGAAATATTTTCGAATTTTTGTAAAATATGATTTTGGATCATGATTTTTCGTGTGTAATGAAAATGATAATAATTAAAGAGTAACTTTGAATATAAAATTATAACTATAAAGCTAGAGAAGAAAAAAGAGGCTGCAAATGTTTAAATATTATTATTACGTCATTTTTTTTCTACTATAATTAAAATACATTCGTCGAACTAGAACTATAATTTGCTTAATAATACCTTTAATATAAAGCTTCTCCATTTTCGAATAATATCGAATTATTCGTTCAATGTTTTATGCATATCAAAAATTGTATAAAAAAACTTATGCATACATAAATCGGATTCCAACATGTGAAACAAATATATTTTTGCACGAAACATTTCCTATCTTCACTTGATAAATATATATTACACATATAAGCATTTGTACATTCTCTATGTATAACCATTATTAGAAATATCTAGCTTTATAGATCTCCATGATTATTTTTAATTGAAATTACTTTTGCAAAATGGAAAGATTTCAATTACGTATTTTAATATGAATATTACATTGCGATATTGACTGATCTTCATGCAAATATTAAACGATATATAAGAGCCGATTAATCCGCTATTATAAAACGTACTCGTGATTCTACTGTAGAATTGGATCGCTTACATCCAAGATTAATTTGTTCTTTTAACCTTCCAATATCCATCGTTCTAAAGATATCTAAAAAATTCTAAAATATATTCTCTCCATTCGACTATTGCGTTCCATAATCACAAAAATGCTTTTCGATAAATAAATACTCAAAAATGAACAATTTATTAGAAATTCCTTGTAAAAATTCGTGGCTGAAATAAGAATTAAAAGTTCAACGATAATTCGGCCAATGAACTAGCTTAATTCCAAGTTCAAACGAAGATGAGACGTGGAGAGAGAGAGAGAAAAAATAAAACTTCCGCCAAGACAAATTCCTTGTTGCGAGGGGTGGACAAAGACGAAGCACGGGAAGGATCTTGCGCGAACATTAAGGAATTACTTAATACCGGCGCAAACTTGCTCGTTACGGAAATACAGAGGGCTGTTTCGAGGTCGGACTAACTTACCATTTCAATTACGGAGATAAAATGGATTTGTGGGCCGCGAGACCGAAGTAATCGAAACTTTTAAAGGCATCTGTTCGAGTATCTTGAAACATGACCGGCCCATTGTACGATGTAATTTTGTTACACCTTAATTAGAGCATAGTTGCCTGTATTCTCTCTTTCTCTCTTTCCTTCCTTCTTCTGTTCCTACGAAACCAAGAGTTCGGGGCTTAATTTCTTGTATGTTCGCCTTTAAAGAACGAATTTTAATAAATCGTTAACGCTTCGTTCCTTCCCTCGGTCGTTTTTAACAGCTTACGAAATTATTTGTGAGAACGAGGCAAAAAGGCTTTGGTGAATCTATACGTAACGTATAGATTTAAAATATTTAAATAATATTTAAATAGTACAAATATTCTGATCCACCTCCTCGCTTCAAATTCAGCCTACAAATTTTTCCCCATTCCACTCGAGAAACAGGCGATTCGCGAGAGGAGCAGAGCCCTTCTCTTGTCGATCTTTCGACGCGAGCAAGATCTCGTTATCTCCATGCGTCCTTTAATGATGCACGAGGCTGGTTTCGTAGGCATGGCGGAACGCGGGACAATACGCCACAAACATTCGGCCATTTTCATCGTCGGTTTCCCAGGGGAACGGGCGAGAATTCGGGCGGGCGGTTGGAATTGCCAAAAATCCTTTGAGCTTCGTTATCCATCGTCGTGAAACAGCTCTCGAGCTGCCAGGGGCAGCCGTTTGAAACCGGAAAATCAAGCGAGATATTTGCGAAACGAGAAGGGTTCTTGCGGCCCGCAACCCCTTTCGCTTTGAAATAATCTTCCACCGGACGAAATAGTTTGCATGACGTTTTCGCCACCGATTCCGGAATATAAGTGAGATCCGAATTCGTGTTACTACTGTTATTATTATATTCGTCGGAGGTGAACAGTCTTATGAAATTTTTCAAGATTTTTATTTCTTTAATTTTTAGAATTTCTTTTTTTCTATCCAACTTTCTCTGTATTGATTGTAAGATTTTGCAACGAATTTTTTTTTAGAATTTTGAAGATTTCTGCGACATTAATAAAATGAAATCTGAATATAATCGTGATAGTAATTTTAAGTAAGGCTGAAGAATTTTGAAGATTTTCGAAGATCAATCTCCAAGTGATAGTAATTTTAAGAAAGGCTGAAGAATTTTGAAGATTTTTATGTAACAGAATCTTATCTGTCGAATACATTTTCGTTTAGTGTACGATCGTCCTATGAATCTTTTCGAAATTTCGAAGATTTTCGAAGATCAATCTCCAAGTGTCAGAGATACGATTAAAAATTAAAAAAAATTGTTGTCTCATTTTATTATCAGTTTATATCGACCAATTGATTTATTCATACACTCGAAGAAATATAATTCTGATATCGAACAAGCTATAAAATTCCTGCTATGATGAAAATTCTTTTTCGATATAAAAAAAATTGTTTTGTAAACAAAAATTTTTATTCGCGTACAATAAAAATAAATGAACGTTTAATTCGTCTGTAATAAAATAAAAATATATATATAAATTGTTATATATTCCGTTATTTTCACCGCAATTTAATTCCAATTTAACTCCATCGAATCATTTTCTGCATTTTATTTTATTTTTTTACATTCCTATCCATTATTCCTTCTAATTAATCGCGAAAGGAAACGATAATGGAACCGTTTCCAATCAAAGAAATAATTTTCACGAGGAATATCAGCAACGACGACAGAGGAAAGAAAGAAAAAAAGATATACATTAATATCGCGAAATTCTTAGAACTATTTTCATCAAAATCCTTCGTTCCATTCTCGTTCGAGGCATACATTATATCGACGTTCTTCGTGTGCAAAATAGTGTGGAAGGGTGAATGTGGAGAGTGGAAAAAATAGACGAAGTTAAAAGTCACGCAGAGTCAGTCGACGCTTTCACATAACGAATGCGTGCACGTCAGGCGAAAAAAATCTGGGATAGATAAATTGGGGAATTTACAGTGCGTCCTTTAAATCACGCGGCCTATGATTTATTCCTGGCTTTTGCACAATGTAAAAATGCGTTGTATCGACTTCAGCGAATCGTAAAAAAACGAACGAGTAAATTGTTTCTTGAGATCGCGATTGAAAAAACGAATGGAAAATTTGCTCGTATATCTATCCTTTTTTTCTCGATCGAATTTTATTAAATTCGTTTATTTCTAAATCATGTATTTATCTATTATTTTTATGGAAATTAAAATTTTTTGCGAAACTAACATCTGCCATGATACGTATCAATTTCACATTTTTTTCATTAAATGAATTTTGCAGAATCGATTTCGAAGCTGGATAAGATTATGAATACGTGGCATCTTCAATTATCTTATCTGAGGAAATATTTTTATCGAAAATATTTTGATGCAAAATAAATTATTATCGAGAAAAAATAGCCGCACAATTTTATCACTTTTGAAGCAAAAAAAAAATATTCCATAAACATTCGAGTTAAATTAATATTGACATTTCTTCAGACGATAAAATTACTTTCGAACGATTGCGGCGTGAAACTCTTTATTTCTTTAACCGAGCTCTATCGATAAAAATTTTTCGAGAAATTCTCTCGAGAAGGTCGGGCAAAAAGGAGAGGAAAGCGTGAAGTTCTAAACAAGTGTTTGCCACGTAACAGAAAATCCGGTTGACCGAGAGGATATGAAATATTTACGCGGTGACTAGTGAGAAACTTCTTAGGTGGAAGTTGAAGTGAATGAGTCGACTCGCAGAAAAGCCTCGATAAAACGACCATTGTTAGATTCGATGCAAGTGGTATCGTGCGATACATTGTTCGCCTGCCAATCGGAAATGGAGAAATGTGTGCCGCGAAAAATATTGTTGCAGAAGTGTGTTAGTTTCGAGAAATTGTATTTTCGTTCCCGCATTTTATAAGAAACAAACGAGAAACTTTGATCAAGAGGATAACACAAGAGAATAAATATATAGATATTTATAAATAATACCAATTTTATCAATTATAAAATTGATCGATTGATTACTGATCGATCGAGTTTAAATTTCGAAAGAATTAAAATTCGAACATAGAATGGATACATTCAACTCAAATATTTACACATGCGCATGTTGCACTTTCTATTGGAATTCTTATCCCCTTCAGATCGTTTCTCTTTTTTACTTGGAGAACGAAAGGGTACAGGTGAGATAGAGGCTGCAAGGTTTCAGGATGTTATGTGAATTAGATCACTGTCTTTCTATTTCGAGAAGTGCAAGAAAGGCAGACTGCATTTGCCTGTATTCGCCTGTATAAAACTTTATTATCCAGGTGAGGGAATTTGAAGAATGGTGTAATAGAGAATTAGATATAACGTGACTGTAGTTTCATTTCTCTTTAAAGGTTCAACGTCCAAAAAGTTCAAATTTTCTAGATTCCGTACGAGCACATAATTAATTGTAATTTCCACATCGAGTAATATTCCATTCTCATTTCCAAAATTTAATCCCTTAAATGAAATCTTCTCTCCTCTTTTGTGGTAATTATCGTTTTGAACGTTAGTTTAATTAGTTTTTTTTAATATCGATTTTAACAGAAATCTTTAAAATATATTTAGAAAGTAAATCGTTATAATAATTATATTCGTAAAATTTTAAAAATGTTCTTAAAAAATGTATTCAAAGATCGAAGAAAAGTAGTAGCTTCGATTTGTAATAATTATTCGTAACGTTTCCCACAAAGTTTTTTCCAAGAAAATTTATATTTATATAAAAGTTATAAAAATTGAATTATTCTTAACTGTAATTATAAGTCGATATTCTGAGATTTTACTTCTGATTTAATAAAAAAGACTTCAATCGATATCGACGCAACTAAAAAATAGCTTTTAACTCGATTTGAAAATTAATTCAATCGACTGTAGATAAATATAAATAAATACCATCACTTGTCGAATGCTGAATCTCGAATTAACACCTCGAAAACGTCATTGAATTGCAATGAAAAATACCGGGACAAGTTTAAGAATGGATTTAACCCCATTTTACTTTCAAATAGGGGCGAGTAAAGCTATTCGCGAGGATGAAGCGTGGAGAAGGAAGAAAATAAAAGGGGGAAATTAAGGGGCAGGTTTAAAGAGCAGTTGAGAACACGCACGTTCGTTACAAACATTAAGATTTAATTCCCGAAGGAGAATTTCTCACAACGATCTTTAAAACCATTTCCAACGAGTTATAACTCTTTTTCTGCGAAGCCTTATCTTATAAAAGAGAGAGAAAAAGCGCGATAAAAGCGTCGAGACGTTCATTATACCAATTTCTCTCGGTTTTACATAGTAATCGATCCAATCGGAGTTGCACCGGAGTTGATTGAATAAAACTTGGATCTAATTAAAAATGTTAAACGCGTGGGTATCTGCGTTTACATTTGTATATCTCAAAAGTTTTTAATTAAATTTAAAACGTAATTTTGTTGTCGAGATGAGAGAGACAACGATAAATTTTATTTCTTTTAACGTGTATCAATTGATTAATTAATATTATATTTCTATTTTTAAGGATTCGATGTTTAATACGGTTCTTGTATTGAAATTTCAAGAAAATATTTATGCAATGGAAATATTAATTAATATCGCAGATTCTTATAATTTATATCAATGGAAAATTATTTTATTGAATTTTAAAATTCTTTCTACAAATAGTATATATATATATATATATATATATATATACTAATAAAATATGAAAAAAATGTATGACGAAAATTGAAAACAATGAAAAAGAAGAGTACAATGAATTATTCATATCATCCGTAGAATTCACACATGTGCATACATTTGATAAATTTACGAAAGTACATCAATCAAGGTAGTAAACAAAAAGTTACGCAGTGTAAATAATGGAAACTTTAATATTGAAAACCGAAAATTCATGAATACGGCCGAGATATGATATTTATAATGAAAATGACGGGGAATACTGTATGAAGTAACAATGCGACAAAGTTTGAGCGATATATTTATCAAATTCATGTCGAATGCACGACCAATATTTCCTGCATGGTATAATCAATGAACACGCGCGCGATATCTGTTCTAACTTTATTTTAATTTATCTCAGATATTAAATGGACGTGACGTGGAATACGTATTGAAAAATATGCCAAAGTAAAACGATATAACTAGATAAAAAAAAAAAGATAAACTGTTGCATCTGTATATAAATAATATAAACGAATTTGATTTTCAATTTTAGAATATTCGAATTTCGAATATTCTGGAAATATATAACAAGTTTTATTACTTGGAAGAAATAATGTTTCAAATTTCAAAAAAATTGAAATAATCTCTTTCGAGTTTGTAGAAATGTAATTCGAATGACGCTTATTTAACGAGATTATATTATTTTTATTAAAAAAAAAAAATGAAAAAAAGAGCGGTTCACATAGATAAAAATATCTCTAAACTAAAATTTATTTAAAGTTTTATTTTTTTTATGACACCAAACATATAACTTTCTCTCTCCCCACAATCATATATCATAAAAAAAAAAAATAAAAGTTCAAAAAGATAAAAGAAAATTAAAAATATTTTGCAATACTGACATATGATATGAAAAATCGTCCAACATTAAATTTAATTTAAAAAATAAAAATTGCAAATATTTTGCCATCGCGATACAGGATATAAAAAATCGCACAACGTTGAATTTAATTTTAAAAAAAAGCAAGAATTAAAAATACTCTGTCAACTCTGAGGTATAGAGCATCAGAAACTACACAACATTGCATTTAACAACGTTCTACATTTTAAAAATATTCCCGATAATGAGAGAACTAAAAAATTTTTTTCACTACATATTTTTTTTCATCCCTTCTTTCATCTCTGCTTTCATACGTATCGTGTTTTGCTAAAAAAAAAAAACACAGTTTCATTATTATCGAAATTTGAATTTTTCTACAAAGTTTTAAATTTTCTTCATTTTTAAACTTTTCATATGTATAAAAAAAAGCTCACTAGATGCCTCTTCTCAATCCTCAATTATTACTTCAAGAGTATCATTTGTAAATTATAACCAACGTTACTCTCCATTCAAACCTGCATCACAACCAGCTTCCAAATGTTTATACGAGTTCAATTCAAATACCATATATATTATTTTTTCTAAAAAATACAGTTACTATACTTTGAGTAATTTTCTACAAATTTCCATACGCGTTTTCGCACATTATTCGTTTTTTACAATTCAAAATTTCATCGAAACCATCGTAGACACGTTACTTAGCTTGAACGAGAAATTCGTCATCAAGTTTCTCGTACAAATCGTTCCAAGAATTATCCTCATCGTGGCCCCTATGCTCACGACTCCGGAACTCGACCAACATAACAAAGTTATTGTTTCCCCCTTGTGTTGTTCCCATTATATTCAAGACGCGGAGAATCGTGATGGTAGTAGAAAGGCGGTCGTACAGAGTTGATTACGCGTGATACATCCTATAATAATCGCATCATTCCAGAGTACACTATTATTTGGCCGAATCGCGTGCCCATTTCAACTCGTATCCTTCCATATTGTACGCACATTCCTGGCCTAAATGCGCAATGTTACGCTCGAATGATAGTGAGAAACAAGGCCACCGGTATCGAGAAGTGGATTTTCTCGTTCCCTTTTTCCATGACCTGATTTCGTTTCATTTCTCTCTCTCTCTTTTTCTGTCTGTCTGTCTTTTTCACGCAGGTCGGCTGGGGGGGTTGCTCATTAAAGAGATAGAGTTGGTTGTGCAAATTGCCATTGTAATCCAACAGGCCGAAATGAATTCTAGAGCATAGTTTTATCTTCAAAAGGCCGATTTTTCAGGGTGAAAAGCGTGTGTATTTCGATTTTGTTTTTTTCTTTTTTTTTTTTTTTTGATAGTGGAAGTGTTAATGAAAGTTGAGGTTCAATAGACGTTTCGACATTTTATATTTTTAGTTCGAGAATTTTGAACGAGAATTTTTCCTGTTGTGCCTCAATTCTTTTTGAAATTGTGCACTTTCGTTATTAATAATTGATAAAAAAAGAATTTTTTTCGTGGATTCTAAAAACGTCGGATTCTGAAAATCTGAAAAGAATATTATCAGTGGTGAAATTTCGTAATTTCCTTTGACGATAGTTTTTCAAGGGAATGAAAATATTATCTCTGACTTTCAAACTTTTGTCCCATTTTCATTACATCTCGCATCATACAGCTTCCCAAAAATATCCATTGGATACACGGTATATTCCCTGAAAGATTTAACTGTATCAATTAAAATAAACAGAAACAACTCCGATTTATTATACTCGACCTGACAAACTTACCAAAGATAATCCCCCGAAAAATTCAAATTTCATCATCTCGCTTTTACAATTAAAATATCTCGAAAACACCGAATTACTCGCCATCCAATTATCCCCATTATCCCCGCCCGTCCACTACTTATAAATTCACTAAAACGCAAATCCATCACAATCGCGGCGAACGTTTCGGCAACAAAGAAACGTTTTCCATAAATTTCCATCGAGAAATTGTCAATCGTATCGTTTGATAAATTATTTATCGATCCATTACGCTTCCCCTATTATACCCCTAATCGATAAACGCACACTTTCGTACGCCGCTACGCGACAGCTATTTTTCATCGAATCGAAACGGGAGCGAAGTGTCGGGTTTTAACGTGATTGTTTCCCTCGTCGGCCACCGGTTTACTGATGTCACCGCGGTCGCACGAGATCCGTACGCATAATTGTGTTGACGTACCAAACGTTTGTCGCCGGCCTCGAATCGATATCGATCGAATATGTTCCGATGAAATTTACAATCTGCTGCGTGCGTTCTATGTATATGTGTGTGTATGTGTGTGCATCCGCGTTTTGCATGGAAGAAACGAAACTGACAGATGAGAATGAGTACGAGAAACGTTACGAGCGAGGTGTTATCGGTTCGACAGCCTCGAATTTGAAGGGTGAGGGATTGATTTAATTGACTTGCAAGAAGATGGTTTTTTTGGAAAAGAAGCGTGATATTTTATATATATCGACAATGTGTGAAAATTGTTTGTAGATATTAAACAGAAAAATTATTATTTTGATTGGAACTTATATTTGCATTAACATTTGAATTAATGAAATCTAGTCTCAGTTCTTTAAATATTTCTCAATGTGGATTGTAATAATAATAAAGATACGTAAAATTGATCTTTTTTAGGTCCGTTTTTCATAAAAAAGGAAAAGGAGAAGTTTTTAGTTAAAATTGACATTCATTTGATATTTAAAAACAAGAATGAAATTTGCATGTTCAATAATTTGAAAAATATTTGAATATTAATTAAACAAAAGAATTGGGTCGAGAGATTTAATCAAATTCGATCAATTGGTAATATGTAAAAAAATAAGAAGCGAGAAATGAAATTAACAATTGATTCTTTTCATCAAGGAAGAAAGATATTCAACTTTGAAGATATCGCATAGTTAACAAACGATACTCACGCATGCATAAAATATGGTTGGAAAAATAGCGAAGATTTTCAGCACGTCTCGAGGGGTGCAGATAAAAATGATAAACGTGGGGCGTTGTAACAAAAACGAGAATTCTAGATTTCGTAAACGTCAACGTGGAAACGTGGATTGTTGAAACAGGCATTCCCCTTTAATTTTCGTGACCAGTATTAATTACCAAGCAAATGTAGAAATAACACGTGTTGCTTGTTCAGATTGTACCTTGCGTTCTCACTGCTACGGATTAGACAACAACCCTCTTCAAACCCGCTAAATTATTCTAAATATTTGAGTAAAATGGATCTTGTTGTTTCTGTAATCTCTAAACAATACTTTTCTCATGATATTTCACAGAAGAATAGGAACGATGCGATTAATGTTTCACATAATAATGTTTCTGTAATCTTCAAATAGCATTTGTGGATTTTTAATCGAATATTTTAGAAAAAAAGTATGGCAACAAGGGAGAATCTAACTAATATTTAACGTAGTATTATATATCCGTTAATATTTAACTGTGTACCTTGTATTAACTAAAATGAAATGGTGATAATATATTTATATGAATTATATAAAATTCCATTCTTTAAAATTCGACGTACTTGCATTATCAGTAGTATCCTCTTATTAAATTTATTTATTCATAATTATAAATACACCCTCATATATGAAACATCCCTTCCTTGTACCACGTTTTTACTCCCCTCTTATCAAAATAAACCTGAAAAAAAAGAAAAAGAAATTAACAAGACGAAAAGAGGGAGAAGAGGAACCGTCTCCATCCAACATCTCCACCTCGGATTACTGAGATGGCGCAAAGCCGAGGAATATTTCAACGTTCGCCGATCGAGAGTCCTCCAGTCCACCCCCCGGCGCTTTTTTCCTCCTCGCCAGCCAATAAGATAAAGGCTAACGGCGGCTTGTCGGCCGGTAAACGGTCCGCAATATCCGTTGGCTCTGTTCCGAAATAAAGCGATATTTTCTCCTTGGAACCAATGCTCGTTCCCACGGCCATTCTCTCTCTTTCTCCCCCCCGTCGTTTCCTCTTCTTCTCGAGACACTGTTACGGCTTCACGCATCGTATGCTTCGAGGCCGATCCGCGAAAAGAAATTCGATACACGGCGGTTTGAGAAACGAAACTTCCTCTCGCACATCTTATTCCTCCCCTCGATCGAGACAGATCCTGTTTTTATCATCGCGAGGCAAGGGTGTAAGGTTACCTGGACTCGTGACGTTGTATAGTCACTGTTTTCGGGGTGGTGGGGATACGTTTGGAACATCTATATAGGGAAAATATCGCGTGGAAAGGAAAATTGAATGTCTTTGGATGAGAGTGTTTAAAATGGGCGTTTGAGTGAAATTGGAGATAGCGAGTAAAATTGTATTATTTTCGTAAAGAAAAAATTGTTGAACCGTGTTATTTCGCGTTGAGAAAGGATCGGAGTTTTGTTTGAAATTTTATTTTAAATAAAATGGATAGATTTTACATAGAGAATACTCGTAATTGTGAAAGTACACAATTTGAAATCTGGGTTAAATGATTGGAATTAAAACTGATCAGCATCATGTGAATTGCTAATACTCGGCATTGTATTTTCCGTGCCAAGTGGTGTTGCCAATAAATACGTGATATTACAATGGGATCGATGGCATTGACGAGGCAGATCAATTGCAAAGACTCGATACGTTTCTCCAATTAACGATAGGGAAGCAAAGTTTCATTCAGGATTGGCATATTCATAGCTACTCGAGGAAAACTACTTTCAACGATGAAACATCGATAGACAATGCGAAATTAATATTAAATCCTTCAGTTTTTATGCGCATATAATTTACCCCAATTGGCAATTAATTTAACGAGGTTAAGTAGACAGGGTATGATCCTTTATCGCGCATCTTTTGTGGTTTTAGATAAAAGGTATTCCATTTATATTTCAAAATTATCCAACTTTCCACGATCTTCTGCGATCTTTAATTAATTCTTGAATATCGATACCGACTCGTGACCTTTAAACTTATCTCGACTTCCAAAGACTTTGACGATCTTCGAATGAATTTATACGATTACGATTTTTTTTTTTCTTTATGTGATTTTAGTCCAGTTTGAAGCAATCGTGATGTTGTTATATTATTTTCGAATAAAAATTAGATTCATTTTCGGATAATAGAATTTGTAGATAAAATTTCAGCGTAGCTTTGATGTTTCGGATTTCTTGTTTTCCAAATATGTTCACCTGTTGAAATTCACAATGTTGTTATTGAAATTATGAATATAATTTAAATACAATGTATACAATGCATCTCGTAATCTGTGTAGCACAATGATGAAATGTTGAAGTTTGATAGAATTGCTATCCAGTCGAATCGTTTTTTCACGTGATTATAATGTATATACGACCATCTCCATTAAAGTATTATCTATTCCCACTTATTACACGTATAAATTGATAATTAAATGCATTAAAATTAAAACTATTTCGTCTTTTCGAAATATTTTTCCTAATATTAAAGGATATCAAAAATACATATTCTTTCTTATTTAAATAATTTATTACTTGAATTGATAATTGTATTCTAAATCTTTTCTATATGCTGTATTGTTCAAACATAGTATCATTAAAAAAATAATAATAATATCCTTTCTCTTAATCTATAGATATACAAATTTAATGCAAACAGTTTAATACAATCGATTTATGAGAATCTCATGTCAAATTTTTGATTGCTACGAAATCTGAAACGAGCCAATTGCTGAATAAAGGTTTCGATCTTTGTCATTTTCGAAATGGAGGATCAACTTAAATATTTAAATATTTACGTTAAACCATGAACGAGTGCTTGCCTCTTCGATTTAAACACGACGAAGCACGAGAATTGAAGTGTTTCTCGAATTTACACGCGATCCAATGAAAATTGCTCGAGTCGACGAAATTTTACTAGTTTTCTAATTGCGTTCACCGTCACGAGTTTTGTTGCAGTTGAACCGGCATGGGTAAATTTCGTGGTGTGTAATTATGTTTGCGCCACGGCAACTTCGATGCTTTTGAAAACGGCGAGAGGCATCGTTAATCCTCGACTGTGCGAGTTCACGCGAAAAAATTGAAATGAAATTTTACAAATTGCGAGGAAATTGGACGAAATTTCCGTGAGAATGGTGAACGAAAACAAGCGTAAGAATTTTTTCCATTCGACCTCGATTCTTTACCTCGAAACGTTTACGATTTTTCGAGATAAATTGATCCTATTATTTTAAGGACAGTTGAATTTCAATTAAACGAAATAACAATCTTATTCTTATTATTAGAGAATATTTCCATATTTCTAATTAAAAAGTTTCTCACTAAAGAATTTCCAATACTCAAACCTAATTTACGAATCGAATAACACGACATAAAAGAATATAAAGAAATTCACAAAACTCCAAGTTTCTTTCGATAGAAAATTTCTAGATCTTCCACCCGAGTCATTCTCCTTAAAAAAAAAAAAACTCCAAAGCTGCCACTTACTCGATTTATTTACGGTAACCATTTCCCGACTCTATATCGATAATATATAGTATCGATAAAAGGATGGCCACATTTGGCCAGACCGATACCGAATTCTCTCTGCATGGACGCGGAAGAATTGGCCGCGGAAGAATTGGCCGCGGAGGATGCTGACTTCCATCCGCAAGAGGAGGGAACATTGACCCAGATCCGTGGCGGGAAAGTGGAGATAAAAGGTGGAGGGGAAAAAAATTGCGGACTTGGCAAACTTCTCGTCCGGACGCGATATTAAGCCGCTTATCGCGAAAGTAACCCCCCATTGTCAGCCAGATCCGATTTAAACATCTACGTGTTCAAACACAATAACTCATTCGCGAGGAATTAATCATGGGAAGGGTGTGGATCGCGTATCCGGGGTGAAATATTAATGAAAATCCTTTCACCGTTGAAAATTCTTGCCCTTCATCGTTTAATTTTCTCTTCCCTTCGTGTCATCGTCCGTTGCCTTTCATCATTTCAAATCTCGTTCGATTTAAGGATTAATCGCGCATTTTTAAGGATAATCGGAAATGACGTTGTACGAATAGCGTTTGACGATTATTCGAAAGTTATTAGCGAGTAGTTCTAAGATAATGATAAAATGTGAAGTTATTTTGGTATCGTTTCGTGTCGTTTTTATTCATAATTTTATAGGCAAATTACATCTTCGATATATCGAATATTCTGTTCAAAGTAATAAAACTGTTAAATAAAAATCCTTTAAATTACAATAATTAAATAAAAAATAAATAGATACAAATTTTCCTAAATAATATTCTCTCGTTTAAACTTTACTATATATTTATCTTACCGATCCAAAGTAAGTAAATGGATAAAAATCCCTCTAAACAATACGTTTAAAAAGCATTTTCTTTCAAAAAAAAAAAATTTCAACGAAGAAATAACACGTATCCCAAAAATTCGTAATACCATGCTTGATTCTTTAAAATCAGCAACCGTCACTTAACCTACAATCGTCCACGGTAAATTACATCGCATTGAGTTACCCTATATCCGTAATCGAGATCCTCGCTCACCCTACAATTTTCGTAACCCCTTTTTCCCTTAACACTCCATATATCCTTACTTTTTCCAGACGATCGATCAACAAACGATCGATCTACCAAGGACAAAGAATTATAGGAATCCGGTTTGTGCCGTGTAGCTAGCCCCGCTTCTTCGTGGCACAATAGGGTGGAATCAACCCCTGGCGACATTTCTTGCAACTTCTTTTCGAGAGAAAGAAGCGGCTTGTCGTTCCACGAAGAAGGGACGTAACTAAAATTAATCAATTGTGAATGAAAAAGAAGATGAAAGAAAGAATTCTTTGAAAGATTAAATATATAATTAATATATTATTAACCGTATCATGACCAATTTTCAAAAAATTAAACGACACGAGTTTGGAGAAAATTTGAAGAAAGAGTATTCCTCCACTCACCCTTCTCACGTCTTGTCATACATACACTTGCTATACCTGTGAGAGCAACCGCGTTTCATCCAAAAAAGGATGGCGTGTCAACCTCGTCGCGACATTTATGGTAGGCGACACGCCTCGTCACGCGTTTTAACGGCGAGGGCTGGAAGAATGGCGAGTCCTCCCTCCTCGAATGTGATAAGAAGAACGAATGGTCCGGGATGCAGGGACCCATCCTCCAGGAAATACGGCGGTTATCGGTCACGATTCGCTCCGGTGAATTCGACCGTCCCTGCGGTGACTTGGCCAGACGTAGGTCAGACTTGGAGGGGGAGGGAAGGCTTTTGGTAGACTTCTGTCGGTCGGATGCGAGGGTTATGGGACATTGAGCCACGAGGAATGTCGGCGAGACGTTAGTCCAGTGTTATTAGAAACGTTGGTTGGAATGGGGAGGGGGAGGGAGATACTTTAGGACGAGGGAGGGGAGTGATTAATGGAGGGAAGAATTCGAGGATTGATCAGGGGAACGTGTTTCGAGTCTTGGGAGCTTGTCTTGCGAATTTTGGGAGGATGAAGGTTGAAGGTTCTTGAGAAATTAAAATTTTGACCTTCATCCCTTGGATCTTCTATGCGTTCAATTTGCAATTCTAAATGGTCGAAGTAAACGTGGAGATTTCGTTGAAACGGTTTATAATTTTTGTTAATTTTATTGATCGATCCTCGAAACAAAATGGGCTCGTAATAATTAAAATTTGGAATTTAAATTGCGGAGAGAATTTCGATCAAAGTAATTGGGAATAAAAGTTTAATTCCGCGAAACTAGCCGAGTCATGCCTGCATCATTAATTTGCTCTATGCCGTAAGTGTACACGGCCCAGGAGCGTTTAATTATTTTATACCGCATGTCTGTAAATATGTAAATAGATATTAGAGAAATATATATATGCATCGCGACGTCTCCTGTAAAGGATATAAAGTGTAATAAAATATCAACGACGAGAAATTTTCTCTTGAAAGATTGAAAAATATCGTTTCAAACTCTTGAAACGATTTATCAAATTTATTCTCTATCGTTAAAACTTTCCTTCTTTTTATAAAATGAAATGTTATTCTCTCTTCGAAATATAATTTATACCTGCAAAAGATATTTTGTTACTTCGTATTTTGCGAAACGTTTTTATATTTTTTTTTTGAAATTTGTAAAAGAAAAATATTAACGAAATAATTTATTTAAATTAATATCGGAAGCAATATAGATTTTCCAATAGAATCCAATACTGCTAACAGAGAATCAATTAATCGAGAGAAAAATTTTAATTATTTATATTATCTTTGCCATAAAAACAAAATAATCGAATCGATATCTTTCCAATTCGTACAAATTCCAATAACGCAAAAAAAAAAAATTACTTTTATCGAAGAGCAATTCCTCTCGAGCACAGGTGCAAGAATTCCCAGATTGCTAGAAACTATAGACGCCTTTTTGATTTCCCATCTTAATCCAATACTCTTGATATTTTTCAACGAGAATTGCACAACGATAATGAAAACCATTGGTATCTAATTCGCTTAAGGAATTTAAAAAAAATCTGTGCAAAAATAAAATAATATTTTTTCTTTTACCCCCTTGTTTTTGAAAAAAATCGATACTAAATATACTAAATTAATTTTCTTTTTCTTTTTTCGAATTTCATTTCTGCATACAGAATTATGCTACCATCCATAGAAAATCTTACACGTGTGTACATTAAATATGGAACAGAAGAAGACGAATTAGAAACGCACGAGACCAATCGAGTCAATATGCACGGCCAGGTGCTATTGCATTCAGTCACGATATGATTTATTAACCACTTATTGCATAAAGCAGACGATCGATTACATATAAACGCATACGTGGAAACAGTTGCAGGGAAGGGGGGACGAGTGGACCGATGCGCGATATGATTTTGTTAATGGAAAATTTATGAGCAACGAGATTAAAGGGAATATCTCTCTATGTTCCTCTATGGAATTTGAAGCGTGTACACGCGTAGAATTCTTGTACTTTCGTCCCCCTTTGCCTCCTACGACCGAGCTATGTCGAAAAACGCTGTGGATGTTGACAGGCTTTGCTTCTTGGAAAGGTTTTTTATTCTTGAGATATAATAGATATATAACAGATAAGTTGTTGCAAATATGAAAATGTAACGTTAATATCGGAGCATTTTAAATATCAGATTGATCATTAATCTCTAATTAATCATAAATTGCTTTCATTTCGTTAAATACAGTTATAATAGTAAAATTGTCAATAGACCTTGACCAATTATTTTATCATTTAGGTTAATAAACTCATTAATTAGAACAGCTATTTGAATTTATAGGTCAAATATTCTATTTATAACTTTTAATTTAACTAATACAACAGTAATCATAATACTTTGATTTCGAGACATTATTCGTGAAAGAACATTTCAAGGATTGCACACACTTTATGTTATCAACTTCTTAAAGTTTAGAATAGTATTATTTATTATTTCAGAATTAATATTTTTTGTTTCTTTTTTTTGAGCTTTCTTTCATTCTTCAGTGTCTCCAAATATTGAAATTGATATATTATGACCACCTAAAGATATTAAATTTTTTGACCCAATAGAAATTCCTTTATTAAATTCATTTATTTTAGTTACATCAGGAATTGCAGTTACTGTTAACTAATAATTTAAAACTTTCTAAATTATATTTATTTTTAACATATATTATATTAGAAACATATTTTATAATTATTCAATTAATTGAATATGCAAATTCATATTTTTGTTTCAATGATAGAGTTTATGGATCAATTTTCTATATAGCAACAGGATTTCATGGACTTCATGTATTAATTGGAGTAATCTTCCTTTCTATATCAATTTTACGAATATCAAAAATTCATTTTTCAAATATACATAATATAAATTATGCCAATCACTTTGAATTCGAATATATATATATATTTATTTTAAAAACGATAAGTGATCTTCAATCTAATCAATATCTCGTCCTGAATCTTTTTTTTTTCTTTTTTCAAAATTCCATCCAATTTCAACGCCAAATTAACGTTATATGAACGAGTTTGGCTCTGAAATCAAGTTTAACAATAATTGAATCATCCATCGAGCCCGGCTATCACCGGTTCCAAGTACAACTTGTACCCTTAGGTGATTCCAGTTTATAAGTTTAGCGGCACATAAATTCAATTGGCCAGAACTTTACGATTGATCGATGTGTGGATAGCGTACAGTGTACAGTGACTCGAAACGAAACTAGCATTGCAAAAAAAAAAGAGAGAGAGAGAAAAGAAGAACCAACTTCCAGATATTAAAAAACTGTTCAACGAAGAAATTTCTTTCCGCTCCAACCCCTTTCCTCGATAAATTTTCATCGATCAAATCGGTTTCAGGCCTCTGATATCCCTTCCGCTTTTGAATTTCCACCATTCGATCAGATTCGTCCACAGAAGCGAATGATTCCGATTGTTTCGTTGCGAGTCTGGGTTTATATGATAGTTCTGTTTCGTCGTTTGTTACAGGGATTGGGGAACGTTAATTATTTCTTCCTTCTATTTTTCGCAATTTCGAACTGCTAGGATGATCGAAGAATTAAGTAAATCTGAAACAAGAGAAACTTTATGAAATTCGAGTTGAGGAAAGAGATGGAAGTTTGTAACAAGATTTTGGTTAAAACAAAAATTATGTAATTGCTCTTCTTATATACTTGATATTGGATAATCGATATTATTTCTATCTTACTGCTTGCATATATCTCATTACACTGTGTTCCATTTAACTCAAACGTTTACATTATTACATTAGATAAACGAACAGAAAAATAATTCCCTCTCCCCTGCAAATAAAATATATTTATCCACCGTAGAGAATAACTGTAATCATTATGCTGATATCACATTGGCTCTTGCTTTGAAACTCGGTGGCACAGGAGGATGAAAAGCATTGCAACTTCCTGCGCAAAAAAGGGAGGGGGAGGAAAGGGTCGTTTGTGCGACGGTCTGCGGGTTTATCCAATGATTGGAAACTCGGCGTCAGAAAAGCCGGAAAATTTGATTCTTCCTTTCGCGAGGGGCACAACACGTGACAGTTTTCCTGATCAAAGAACAGAACCGAATGGTTGGGTGACCGGCCGTGATACAACGCTCGATAGTAAACAATATTGTGATGGAGCGAAAAGACTTCAATTTTTGATCGTTTCGCGAAACGTCGAAACGAAAGGAGAATGAGAGAGCGAGCGAAAAGAAAAAGGAAAGGGAGGAGGAGAAGGATATCCACCTTGTCGCTCGCTGACTCTTCCTTCCCTCTCTTCAGATCTGATGCATCCGACGCTCGTTCCAATCCACGAAGGAAAGGAAATTATTATCCAGGGGGTTGATAATGAAAATTACGCAGAGGATGGCCGGTATAACGGGAATTCGTTCCCTCTTTGCGAGCATCGCCCTTTCCTTTCAACGAAGCGAAGCTTCGAAACCTCCATTTCGAGATATCGCTCCCGAGAACATCCGTCACACCGCAAGAATCCTATTCCGTCTGATTGGGGTTACGTGTCGAGCTAATGCCTGGGTAGGATGATTGATTGACGGTAACGGAGATGATGAAAATATGCGTTTAGAATATTTGAACATTTGGGGGGAGTGGTGATCGAGCGAATTTTTATACATTTGATATATTTTATTTATTATCGTTCTTTCGATATAAAGTTCCATTATTACGATTCAAGTATTTTTTTTTAGGCGGGTTTCGGGCGATGAAATAAAAATTAAAATAAAATCCGTGATCGCATAACGCGATATGTTATAGTAATGACAAAACGAAAATAATGAAAAAATTTTACCGTGATACCGATAAAACGAAAATAATTAAAACATTTATGGCGAATAAGCAACGAGTGTCCACGTATATTTTCAACGTCAATGCAAATTTCAGATAGGAATATTTCCAGTAATATTTATTTGCATAATTCGTAAATATTTTTCAATCACTTTGAAAGAACGCGCGTTTATTATCACCGGCAAAATTTATTCCCTTTATTTTCCTTCGCGTCGTATTTTTTAATCAAATCCCGTGAATTATTTTTAATAACATTTTGGTAATATTCGCTTGCGCATTTTCCTCCATGTAAAATTTGAAAAACAATTTACCGATACTTAATCGGATTTGTTTCACCAAAGTGAAACATGGTAATGAAATAAAGAAAAATGGCACCGTTTACCGCGTCACTGTTGCGATGCGCATTTTTTTTCTTTTTTTTTTTCCCCCTCTTTCTCGTTCAAACATTCGAGCGAATGCCGAATCGGAGCAAAATTAAAAATATCGTTGAGAAAGAAAGACCGGCAACGTGTTGGAATTTTATCGAAATTAAAATGCAATCTGATAAACTGCGTATTTATTAAATGAAATATAAAATCGTTGCCGAGATTTTAATAAACTTGTGGCGACATATTGTGAAATAAACTTAATACGTAAGTAAAGTATTTAATTTATATTACGGCGATTGGCTGAAATTGATCAGCATTGGAATATAATTATTTAATATCGTAACAGCAGCGCAATTTGTTCGAGAACGAGATGCTCATATACGTACGTGGAATAAATATTTATTCATTTAATTATAAACAATTGCGCCGTCGAATTGGCGAGGATCTTAATAACATATTTATAACTTTAAAATTAAAAAAGACGGAAAAAGATTGTCCTGTTTACTTTAACCGTGACTAATACATCTTACAAACAGAGAAAGAGATTAAAATCGTGCTTAAGCATCGTAATTAAGCATCTCATAATTTCTAATTTCTTTCATACCTCTCAAGATCTTAAGGATCGTTCGTTTTGACCGAACGGTTTAATTAAACGAAGCAGTTAAATTTTCAATTGAATCAGAATCGATCGCAGGAATGGTTGAAAAATAACCCAACGAATCGTATTTCCCTTCTTATTTCCATTTTCTTACATACCTCTTCTCGAGAGGAGCAAAGATAAAGGGAAGAAAAGGATAAGACATTTTGTTCCAGATTTCCTAATGGACTCATCAGTAACGCCTATCCAACAGGCCGCAATATATATCCCCACGAAATAACAGGATTACTAAAATCTTGAATGACCCCAAGTGCCTTTGCCATACGATAAAAAGAAGATTCATGAAGGCAATAAAGTGCTCTAATACCACGTAGAATTCATCGATTCCCATTCGATCACCAAACTTAAACCACATCGAGCATAGTTAGTTCTTGGATAAACGACCACTTGGGAATAGAGCGTGTTGTTGTGATACTTGGAAATCCATCTTAAACTAGATTTACTAGATTAACGAACAATATCAATCGATACCTCCTTCGTTTCATCTATTTCGCCAAACATTTAACAAACATATTTGAAATATCCCGAATATTAACTCCCCGTCGAACATTTTATCTAATTAGAATCGTTCCAACTTGAGAAAAAGGAAAGAATCCTCGGAATATCGAACCAACGTTTAATTATCCCACGATAGTGTAATCGGTGCAAAGCGGATCCCGGTTCATTAACCGGAAGACGGGTTACGCGTGGACGTGATGGGCTTATCGGTGTTCGAATCCTCGTGTCTCTGTGTGCCGCCACTGTGGACGCGCACCGATTTGCGGGATTTTCCAAATTGGCTCGGGATTTGGCCGGCGAAACACCCGCTTCCCTCCACATCCGCTCCAAGACATTGGAGAGGGACTTCGCGAGGCGTGGCAACTTCTGGATGGTCACAAAGGAGAAGGGAGCTGTCGTTGGCTGAGCCCGGCACAATACCCCATCGCCGTGTACCATAATTAAACCGATAGAGTCGGTTTGGCTGATCGAGCGTGTGATTGGATGCCGATGCATTCGCGTATACCCGGCGATGCCCGGCAAGACGTGGAATTAGCGGCTAAGACTCGGCTACTATCCCTGTCATTCGGGATTTGGTGGATTAATTTGGAAGGTAATGGGTTTCTGCTACCCTCTGCTTCGATGCCGCTTGATTCCTCATTTCGTGTCGATTTTTTCGACTTTTTTGTCTTGGAAGAAGACTTTTGAACTGAGTTAAAGTTTCAAGTTTGCTTCGTATAATGGGAAATGTTCGTGAGAGTTCAAGCTGATCTCGATCGTACATTTAAGTGTATTAATATTTTATCATTTTAGAAATCTAACAAACAATTGTGATCTATTTATAATAATTAAACTCTCTTAATTAATTTCTCGTATAATTCTTTCATTTTCCTTTCCACCACTTTTGTCTACCGATTTCTCTAATTAGCCTCTCGACCGAATTTCGTACGTGGTTTCCATGTCTCGAAGAAGAAGAAGTTGTTGCCATTCCACACGATCCGTTCGTTCTTCGGTGTCTTTCGTGACGATGTACGAGCGAAGAGGGAACAAGTCGCGGGCTCACGACACGAGGAAACCAGATTGCACATTGCTCCAACAAGTTCGCGTTAATTGACACGTGGAACAGTGGGTGGGGAGGTGAGGATGGTAGAAATTGTCTTACATTTCCCTTCGTCCATAATTTCGTCTCCCGTCCTCCCGAAAGGGGACGAAATCGCGATGAGACCGGAAGGGGTGAACTAATCTTCCTCTAACTTTCGTTATAATCCACCGAAACTTTTTCTTTCCGTGAGAGAATTCATAAATGCTTGGGATGGCTGGGAGGAGGGTTCCAAAGGGGGCTTTGGAACTGGGCTAAGTGAAAAATTCGATTCGCAAAGAAGATAGCGACCTTTAATTCCATTTCCATCCCCCTCGATCCTGACGTTGGTCCCTTGCTCCGATTTTTCGAACGTGGCTCGCATTATACTCTTCGTCCCTTTGAACGAGAAAGATTTTCTAGCCTTTGATGAGAATCTAAAGTGGAGAAGATACGAACAAATTATAAATTTCTACCGATTTTTCGTGTATAATAATGATTTACTTAGAACGAAAGGCTTGGGATAAGTTTAAAGAGACAATTGTGAGACTTTAGTATGAGGATTCCTCGTAATAAGATTCTTATAAGCAATATTTCCCCAGGAATGAACTTATTTGTCGCATGAACAGTTTAAAACTCGTCGATCGAATTCTATTAAATTTAGGAAAACTTTAAATCGCTGTAACTCCGAAGATAATGACTCTTTATCGACGGATGAAAGATCGTTAGAAGCGCGGATCCTTGCTCTTTAAAACCCTCTTTGATTTATTCCGATATGATTTCCGGTTCCCGAGATATCGTCGTGTAAAGCGAAGGGTAATTTTTGATCGTTTACCATCTCCATCCTTCTCGCTTACTCGGACCTCTCGCTCCTACCTCGACTCACTGACCTATCCCAAACTCCAGACGAGTGGCAGACGCGATTCCTGGAAGCGCGTACCACTTCCAGGAAAAAATGTAGGTCACTGGAGCAGCTCATTCATAAACCTCTCCACTGTTTTAACCGCTATTGACACTTTGAATCCTCGTATCTCGGTAACCGATCGAGATATCGAGATAATTCGAAAAGTGGCTTCAATGGCGTGGTTTCCTTGTCGTGTATTTTATCTGAAAAATTGAATTATATATATATTATTTATTGTATAATGAATATAAAATAATGAAATATAATAATAATAAGAGGAAGATATTGTACGTGTATCAACGATCAAAATGTCATTTGGCTAATATGATTGATAACAGCGATATTTAATTTTTATTAATTTATCCTCAACGAATGTTACAACAAATTATATTAATGATTATTTGCATCGATGATTAAATCAATTATAATATTAGATATTTCTGTTAATTATCGTTTGTAATCGAATATTATTTTTACAATTTAATAAATATCTCTTCCGTTATATCATATTCCGATGCAAGTAATCAATATTAAAGATTTCTAAATTTAAATAATTTATACCAAGAGATCTTTTATTGAATATTTGAAAAAGAAGTATTAATTTATATAAATCCTGAAACAAATTTTATTTCTATAAAGGGCTTCTTGCATACCAGAAAAAGTCGAAAGACACTGATTAAACATGTGTAACGTAATTTTCTTTCACGTTATATTTTTTTCAACAAAAATGTGATTCTATATTTATGGGACGAAACGAAAGTTTTATGATACGGGTAAATTTCTGACAATCCGCGAAATTGACATTTGGCTCTACTACGGTGTTACTTTTTCAAATTTTTTTGATATTCTAAATCACAGATGTAGCCGAGATCCGTATCACTCGATTTTCGATGCTTCCACGTGATATATGGCCGACATTTTTTTTTTTTTTTTTTTTGAGTAACACTCCTCGTCAAAGTAGAGATCGTGCGAAAAAAATTCATGTCCTCTTAACTTATCACACTGTGCCATTTTTTTTTTGTTCTGTGATTAATATCGTGCAGTGTTACTTGGTTAAAAAAAATAAAAACATTTACTTAATATAATGCAAATATTCCATTAAACAATATTAATTTTTGCAAATATGCGCACGGAGAAACAGATTTTAAATAATAAATTCGAATGAATACAACAAAATTAAATTTCCTAACTGTTGCATCGTTAGTGTGCTTTCACTGCAAAAATGAAATCCAATGGAAACGTTGTTAAATTGATTTATCGATATTATTCGTTGATAAAAAACAATTTTCGTTAAATGCCATGACATAACTAAGTATGTTAAATAGGGTGATGTTTAATTTCATTCTCATATTGAATTTGGCAACAATGAACAATCGAAGTGTTGAATGTTTTACGAATATTTTTATCGATAAAATATATTTGTACTTACCTGTACATTGTTGATTGAAATTTTGATAAAGTATCGGTAATTTTTTATTTCAGGTAAGTCTTCATGGAACATGTTGAATCGACGAGCAGTTTTCTAAATCTGTGAGTAAAGTTAGACTTTATTAATTGAATACTGAACTAGTTGTGTCCAATCTACAAAGTAATTATTAGAATTAACATTTTTTGAAATTTTTAAGTAATTATAAGAATCTAGAATTTTTCATTTTAATATTTAAGTACAATTTCCAAAATACCTGGATAATTCTATACTAATGTAATAATTGTAGGGATCGTTAAACACAATAATGGAACGAGCGAAAACAATTTTCCGATGGTAAAAGCGATCCCCGAATCTTATAAACATGTTAATTGCGCGAAACTTCCCTTAATACTTGCTCGTGTACACGAGGGCTCGTTTTGGATATTGCATGGGTGAAACTGGATTTCGAAGTTGCTTCGTTTATGACCGAATTATTATTCGTACGAAGCCTGTACGTATCGTTGATCTTTTCTTTATCGTGTTCAGAAAGGATAATATTCGAAGAATTTTAATTCTAACCAGAGAATGTAGAGGAAAAGGGATTTAATAATTTAAATTTTTCCTAACGTGAATTCGAATATCAATCTAACTTGTTTTGAATTAAGAATCTCGATATGTTCAAATATGAACATAATTTTGTCTGATAATTTTAAATATTAAAATTTTTGCTTGCAATATTTTTTTATCAGAGAAGGTCTAAAAAAGTGGTACTTCGTTTAACATATTACGAAATATTATCATATTTCTCTGTACAAGTACAAATTATAAATAATTAAAGAGAGCATGAAAATTAACCGATGTACGGAATAAAATAATATTTCTTGCAGGATACAATGGAAATTATAAATAGTTAAAAAAGAAGAAAAAAAATGTTAATCGACAATTTTAAAGCCGGAAATCTATACTGCATTTAATTCCTTACTCTTTTATTCCAATTTCGTATTTGACCACAAAACAAATATTCAACGATCTGTGTTCAATGATCGCGATATTTCCAGATAACGAAACTCATAAAATGACAAACGTCTAAATTCCCGATAACCTTCTGGCCCAATGGAAAAACATTTTCCGACTCATGTAGCATGTAAAAGACGGTTGTTGTTTGTTACGGAGCTGTCAGAGATGAGAAATCGGTTTCCCCGATCATATTTCGAGCGGAACGAATGTGACAGTAAAATACCTTTCCACTGCATCGTTGTTTTTCAGCTTTTAATCTTGAAAACGATACGTATCAAAATGGAAGGAAAAACATTGGATAGTAAAAAAAAAAAATATATATACTCAGGATTTAATCAGCGAGTGAATGTAATCGAAACGCAACGTCGAGGGGGAAGTTTTCGTCGAATAATTATTATTCACGAAATTCTTGAATTGATACTACGTGTTATACGAATCAACGAATTGTTTTCTTATTCCAGTGTTAGGATTTTAATGAAAATGAAACGTTGAATTTATTACCCGAAAATTGATATTCGATTTCATTAATTAATTTAAACGCGATATTGTTTATTTTACAAAAAGAAATCGTTTTAAGTAATTTGAAACAGTTAAAATTTATGTTTTCTGGAATTATACAATTTGAGGGAGGAATCGAAACAAACGCAAAGATTAGCTTTCCTAAATTTTTCTAAACACTTGTTTTCCAATTTTAAAAAGAAGATTTTCATCTACTTCTCCAAAATATAATATAAATAAACCAAGTGTTCGAAACAAGTTTATCCCGCGTCGAACCAATAATTAAATCATTCCCAATGCGAATCCCTATAAATATCGAGCCCTGTACGTCCATTGAATACTCGAATTACAATTCCCTTGTCACGAAAATAAATACAAATAAATATTCCCTTGATCTCCGGTTGTTGCACACGCGATTATCCATTGATAAATTAATATTCAACCACGATTCATCAGCGTTCGTTGGTTTAAACGGTTCAATGTGTTCTCTTAACACGGTTCCATCGCGTAATTAGTGCGCCTTGATGAATCGATGTAACCGATTGAGGAAGATTTAACGTCTCGTGGATTGGGTTTATAGAATAAAGGCTTCATAGATCGACAATTCGGTAAATAAGCAAGCGAACGGATTGAGTAAACGTTGTCTCGGCGATGAAGTTAACGTCACTCGGCTTCGCTTCTCGAAACAGGTGTGAATGGGTGTTGTTGAGTCTGGAAATACTGGTCGGTTCGAAGAAGAGGATTTAATTCTTCGAGAGATTGCGCTTCGATCGATTTGAACGTGGAAAATGAAGATTTTCGCTTGTCAAACGAAATTGATCGTTTCGAGGTTGATATGTTTGAAGGTTTAATTATTTGTAAAGAATATCGAACTTGACGGGTACATCGTGTTGCGAAGAATATTTAAAGAATTCGTTTAACCAACTCCCTTTTGCACGGGATAAAATGGGATCATAAAATTTATCAAAGAGATTTATTTGCCCTTTTCTACAAATTTACAACGTCTTTAAAGTTGGAGGGTAAAGGGGCCGATCGATATTGGAATAATTTGCATTAAACGAGTTTGCTTCCTTAAGCAAGTAGCGTAAAACTCTGCTGTTTAAAAGAGACGAATTAAAATTCCATTCTCAGCCCAAGTTCTAAATCTCTTACGCGGACAGTTTCCTCTTCTTGGAACGTGTTACTCTCCTTTTTCTTTTTCTTTAAAAATAGAGAAACCCAATATCCAATTATAAATATTCCAACAGGATTTAAAAAGTACAATTTCCGAAAATAACCTTTTCAAGATCGTAATCTTAGAATCTTTCTTCGCAAAACATCTCTCGTCCATAATCTCGTTTCTGTCGCTCGAACGATCTCATCAAATACGATTTAATTTCCAGAAATAAAATCCTTAACTCCCTTTCAACATCCCTATCTTGAAAATTTCTGTCTACGATCTCTCAGCCACGATTCAATTTCCAAAAATTAAATCGCGTCTTTTTCAAAATCATAAATCGATCCTCGTTTTATTATCAACGTTTCTGTTATATTTCTGTCACTCGAATGATCTCTCGACTTAATTTAATTTCCAAAATCACCTCGATCATTATCAACGCTCCTTTGCTTACACTTGCGCTCCGATACTTTCACGATCGCTGGAAAAAATGACTATATTTGTCACTGGAACGATCTCTGCGTTATTCTCAATCGGCAAAAATGTGACGCGTAAACGTCGCGCAGGGATTAATCCGCGAGATGGAAATTTCGAAACGAGTTCCAATTCTCCGCGCTCCCCGGCCGAAAAATCATTACCGAGCTTTATCATCGCGCGATGATCGATGAAATTAGCGGCACGGCCGAAATTCGTTTTACACGGGGCGATGATGCGTAATGGGGTATATGGCGCTCGACGTGCGCCGTTTTACACCGTTTCAAAATATTATAATTCCGGGGGCGACACGGCGGGGCGAGATTCGATTAAAATCTCGATATGTTTTAACGGGTGCTCGTCGATATGGCGTAATGGATTTGACTTTGGGGGCAAAATGTTTGGGAAACCGTTTGTTATTCCAAAGATGTGCCTTCGAATTTTACACCTACGGATTTAACCAGGCGTGTGTGCAAAGTAACGAGATTTTTTGGCATCCAGAGAGAGTAATTATTTAAAATGTAAAGTCTTTTTACTTCTATCTCTATTGGATCCAAAAAATTGGCAGCTTTTATACGTATGAAATAAATCGTCTTTCGTTTTAATTATTTAACAGATAAATACGAGTATTTTTATTTTGAATATTCCAAGATTTTTAAAATTTCAAAAAGCAAACATAACGATCAAAGTGTACTATCAAAATCGAAAAGTTTCGAGTTATCCGAGAAAAATTCAAATTGCACCAACAATTTAAAGCATTGTTCGATTCGTTCGAGTATAATGACAAAGATTAAACGGCTCGCAAGCAATCGCAATCGAGCAATTTCATCGTTCTATACTGTCGTTAATCAAAACTTAATACCTCGGTCGGGTAATTAATCTCGAGAAAACCGAAACTCATCGAAAGCTCGATAACAGGGCGGGACTAATCGAAACGTCATGCGGCGGATTCGAAACATTTGGACCGTGGATGAAGCCGTGGAGAAATAACAACAGGGTGAAAATAAAAAAAAGAGTGTCCATACGCACGCATACTACAAATTTTTAACATTCCTCTCGGAGGTAATTAGCGATGAAAGGGAAATTCGTTGAAAAATTGTTTAAAAAAAAAAGAAAAGAGGGGAAAATATAGATTTGTTTCGAATAATGAATAGAAATGGGTTCAATTTTCGATATAATTATAAATTGTGAGAATTATAGTTGATATAAGTTGCTCATTTGGTTGTAACTAGTATTTGTTAGTAGAAGCAAAGTTTATCGTAATTGTTCGTTTTTAGTTCCTCGATGATAGATACGAATCTTTTATTTTCACTTATATTATATCGTTGTGACAAAAATAAAATAATTGCTGAGTTTTTTCTATTTTCCAAAGTACCTTCCATTCGTTACACGACATTTTGTTTAAAAAAATGTATAATAGAATCGTAAGAATAATAACAAATGAAAGAATTAATCATTTTGAATAATACAATTTACGTATAATTTATTTCATTATTTATAACACAAATACGCAGGCAGTAAATCGATTGTTAAGATCGATTGCACGATCAAACGGTGTCTCTGTTACACACAATCGAATTAACAATATGGCCGATCAATCAATGGCCATCAGAGAGAAATACTTAATTTCCTTAAAAGCTTCGTTCCATATTCGATATGCACGGTCTCTCGAATAAAGAAAGATATTTACGTAACAAATGTCGCCATATTTGTACTTCATACCTCTCGGCGAATTTCACTCGAAATCCTGAACGAAAGACAGCGCCAATTTACGAAGGAATTATTTGTCCTTCGCCTCTTGCAATTCCTCTCTCCGGTTCCACGATAATATTTCTTGGAACAGAAGGGTGATTTTGTCGAAGTGACGAAGTCGTAAGATTCGTTTGATTAATTTTACGAACTTGATAATACGATTAATTAAAAAGAAACCTATTTGTAGACATTTCAATTTAATTATTTCAGAGAATTTTTAAAAAATTCGAGAGGATTATGAAAAATTTAAATTTATATTTTGAAAATACATTGGAAATGGACAAAAATTCAGCCTTCAAATTTCTAATCTCAATTTATGGCATCATTAAACTCTTAACTTCCCCATCGTAGAGGGTGTTTTATTTGTACCGAAGGAGCAAGTTCACCGATAAAGGCACACATTTACATCGAATTTCTGAATTTTGCACGTGTTCTGCGCAAACGTTGCTGCATAGTGAATACAAGTATGCAATTCAAAGGATATTATACACATCCTTTCATTCAAGAAACCAATCCACAATTCCATAGTCCATAATATTTGAATTCTGATATTGTGCTGTTTTACAATACCAGCAGGAAAGTGGGAACTCTTAATTAGAGTTTATTAAATTTTGGTCAATAAGACGTTCAATCAACAATTAAACAGAATTTAACTATAATTATAAGACTCAGATACGAGAAAATTAGTCTAAACGTTATCGAATTTCGATTTCAACCGACATTTAACCGACACGATTGTGATAATTAATTCGTGATAAAATGAAAATATATCGCGAATTTCAAACCGACGATTTATTTAAAATGATTAACGAGAACTTCTTCTACAACGAATAAAATCTAAAAATACTTTTCAATTCAATTTGAACGAAACATCAAAGTACAAAAACATCTCTAAAATCCCAATTTTACCCACGAAACTTAACCAACCCCAATAACATCTCCATTCCTGAACGAGCACAATCACGAAAGACAAATCAGATCAACGAAAGATATACCCAAGCGTATACTCGCAATCCCTCACGCGTAATCTCAAGAAACCACCCCAACTGTTCCTCGCGAGATTGGCCAAGACGTCGCGAGAGGAGGGGGCGACAAACACCGCACACTTATTCATTGTCGCTCTCCCCCACGTGTGCGCGACACTCCACCCCTCCTCGACGCGTGTGCCAAAAGTGCATCGACCCGAACTGCATCCCCAATATTCCCCATTTCCTTCGCGCTAATATTTCCCCGCCGAAATATCGTCGTCGAAAAATACTACTCGAAATCCTCGTGGCAGGAATCAGCTTCTTGCCAATTGCCGTTAGAGATGCGTGGAATAACGAGAGGGCCATCACGGTGCGTTTGGCAGTTTCCAGCCGACAGAATTCGAGGAAATGGTTTTCTTTTTGGGGGAGAGAAGAGGGTCTGACGTGAGCTCGAGGGGTGGTTGTTCAGGCTTTGGAGATTTGGAAGATGATGCGTGGTGTTGTTAGGGGGTTGTTACTCGAAAGAAGGAAATGTTGAAACAACGGTGGAATAATAAAGGTGGATGGTAAGATTTTTAGAAAATTTTATTCGAATGATCGATATCGAACGCGTTATGAGCATAACTGTAAACACATTCAGAAATAAACGCACGTTGCGCGCTTCTCGAATTGTACAATATACATAAATTTGCATGCGCACATGTTCCCACGTTACAAAGATTAATAATACGGTTCAGGCAACGCAGTTACATAATTTTATAGACAAACTTCGGTTGTAAATCTTCAAAAGCGCCAACGTTTCACCGGTTCCTAAGCGAGATCTCCTAACGCAACGTGTAATCTCTCGTTTATTACACAAATATGATATAAAGTTGAAAAAGGAGGATCTAAAGAAACGTTGTCTCTATAAGTTTGAATGCAAAGTTGAAAAAGAAAGGAAGAACGAAAGGAAGAGAGAAAATAAGATTAGAAAAGAAAAATATCCCTCGTGCCTCTTAAAACAACTGAATAAAATTTCCCATTTTACCATATGAATGCGAAATGGAAATAAAAGAAATAAAATTCTTTGGAAAGCAAACTCTCCGTTCGCCCTTCTTTTTCCAATAAAATAAATAAAAATTAAAAACAAAGAGGGAATGTTCTTCATTTGTAAACGAACATAATCCTTCAAAGTCTAGCACCTAAATAAGAGAAAATTCGAAAAGCAAAATCTCTTAGAATTCCTACTATCTTTCTATGCGCGCTAACTTAGCCACTGCTAAAAGGCGCGACAATTTTCCTTTTCTTTTTCAAGGAATAAAAATAAAAAACCAGGAAAGGAAAAAGTGCGACTTTCGCATTACGAGGCATTGAAACTGTGCTCGGCCCAATTAGGAAGAGAAACAAGGCAATTAAATAACGAAACAAATACGAGGTTTCTCGCGACAAGCGAGTTGGTCGAGCAAACACGGCCGCGGATCAGGATTTCCGTGGGAGATTTCTCTGCGTTGCAAGAAACGTCGCGAGCGAGAGCCCGTGAACGAGAAAGCGAAGAAGGAATATTTGCTCTCGTCCCCGTGGTCCGTCGAGCACGCGCCATAAAACCGCTGTGGCTCGAGACAGCGGTCGGTCGAGGTTGCGGTGCAATTGTCTTTGCTCGACTATTTTTCGACTGTGACGTGGTTTCGGGATTCCTTTCGTGGAGGAGGAGGGGGAAGAAACGAAAGTGAAACGTTACTTTCGCCGTTTCCACGGGCAAGAAATCCTGGGAATCTTGAGGCAGAGGTATGCGTGGCTTAATAAATAATGGAGCTTTGCTCACGGTCGAGCATGGATTTTCTTTCCCTTTTCCTTCGTGATAAAGGTGAACTCGGATTGGATTAGATTAGATTCCCTCTTAAATTTTATCCGTTGGATTAATTTACATTTTGTGCAATGATATAGTAACTATATATATATATATTTAGTTAAACAAATTGTAGAGATTTCGTAATTGTTAAATTTAAATGATTAAATTTATTAAGATTGATAAGATTAGAATTTGTGATTTGTATAATTTAATTATGGTGGAAATGAATTTAATCTTAACTTTATTTAAATGTAAATGCATTTTGCGAATATCTGGAAAAATATAATGTTTTATAATATTTTATCATACGTCTAGTGGTACAAGGATTATTAAAGTTATGTGGTATGTATAATCTTCGTTGCATACATCATGTAGTAGAAGATAAGGATTAAATTCTCTTTCAATTAACCAGTACAAGGGAAATAAAATTTACAAATAGATCTAGCCATTCTAAAATTAATCGTGAATATTTTATTATTATTTCGAAAAAGTAAATCTCCTTTTCTGCTGTTATAATTCATTTAATTGCAAATTTTACTCAATTTTTTCTCAAAATTTGAATTATAAACTTTTGCCAAAGAAAGATGAAATCAAATCAAATTGTTGACCTAAAAGCATGATTTATTATAAGTAAAATACTTTTAGAATCTTACCTAATTACTATAATAAAGAGAATAATTTAAGAATAAGATAGTGATATAAAAAATGATTTTTATTGTAAAATTTCCTTCTTCCTTTTTGTCTTTTAATTCCAATGATAGTGTATTTTGTAAAGAACTCTTGCATTAAAAAAAAATAATAATAACGATTCATTCAAAAAAATAAATAAATAGACGAACAAAACAGCCACGCCTGAAAAAAAAAATTCCTCGCCCTTTCAAACCAAAATCCGCACATTCTCTCCAACTGCACTCTCCCTCTTCTACGTCCCCTCATATTTCTACGCTATTCTTCACGCTACTGCAATATCAATTTCATTATTAAATTTAATTTCCACCTATGCTGCGATAAGGAAACACGTTTGCTCACGTTTGTCAACGAGCGAAGAGAGATAGCGTTAGAATGTTCGGTCAGAACATTCGAACAGGGTTAACGTATATTCCGATAACGGATGTTCTAACCTGATGCAACGATCAACACCCATAATCGAAACACGATTTACTGATTCGCGAGACAGAAGAGCGTCCGCGTGAAAGCGGAGGACAAGTTCTCGCGCGCCATTTTTTACGAGACAATAAAAAATAAAGTCTGTTAAACGGGGCATAATTTCGCTTAATCCTGTTTGCAGTGGGACAAAAAAAAGAGAGAGAGAAGCCGAGTTATACGGGGAAACGATCTCGAAAGTATTCGGTCGCACGAATTGTTTGTTTTGTATTTTTCCTTTTTTTTTTATCCTCCTCCAACCATTCTCTTTTTCCTTTTTTTTTTTTTTTTTTGTTAATTTAAATTCGTCATGATACGTGGTATGGAATAAAAATCTCTTATATAAATCGTAAAAATTGCAGGGCGAACGCGCGTTTTGAATTTTATCGATGAAGCGAGATTAAAAAAGGGAGGAGTAGATGGAGGGAGGGGAGGAAGGGAGACGAAAATGGGGAATAAATGTGGCGAGAATGGGAATATTAACGGGAAATCTAATTAATGGTGAATAAATCAACGTGGATGTTGAAGTTTCGAGGCTGAACGGAATTCTTTCAATGGAATTTCATTCTTGGTGACACGTTTCACGTTTTCTTCGCTCTCTCTTTCTCTTTCTCTCTCTCTCTCCGCTAATTATCGGGTGAGTGACGGGCCCCGGACAGGAGGCGACGTTTCATTTGCGACAAATCGCGACATAATTAGAGAAATTTAATATAACGCGCTGTTAATGAGCTGTTCCAATTTAAACGATTGTTTTTTGATTCGGCAAGACTTATAAAAATCGTGTTGATACATGTCGATGCACGGAAGCTGGTAAACTGATCGAACAACCGACTTTTAACGGCGGTGATAAAGCGCATTTTGGCAACTCAGCGAAAACATTGAACACAATAGATAGATTTTCAAGCGATTAGAATGAAAAAAAAGAAAGATTCTTCTCTTATTGTGCATTTTTCTTCGCGAATGATCGGTTTTACATTAGAAAAGTAAAAATTTATTTTTACGAAACCTGTGAGCACTATGGATTAAAATATATTAGATTTATAGGATTATAATAGCAAATAATATTAAAAAAATAAAAGTGTTGGTATTTTTTCGTTCTTGCGAAATACTTATAAAATGTTTAGTTTTTCCAATCAACTAGATGTAAGTAAAATGATGAAAAAATGATTCCTGAAAAAATTTGGCGAAGGTAAGTATATACAGGTGAGTATAAAAGGTAAGTAAAAAAAGAAAAAAAATTACCTCAAATTCCAATAAAATTTCAAATACGATTTCCATAAATACAATCCTCTAATATATGGTCGAAAATTAAGACAAATAATTCTACCATGAAATTCTCGGGCAAATTTCATCTATTCTTGAATTATGTTCTCCAGATACAAAATAGAATTTTTGGCCAAATGTTCCATGTTTCGTACGAAATTCGATGCCAATTCCAAGAATTTTAAGGATTCCGAGAATTTGACGTTATTTCTCGGAAGAATTTTTCGATCGACCTCCTATCATATCATGTTCTCCTAATACAAAGTCGAATTTTTGGACAAAAATTTTATTTATTTGAGCTATTTGGAAAATTCCTGGAATTTTAGAGATTCTAAGAATTTGACCTCATTTCCAAGAACTGCCAAAATTCTCAGAAAAAATTTCTCGAATGTGAAATTCTCTTCTAATAGTTTATGTTTTTCTAATATAAAATCGAATTTTTAAGAAACAAGAATTTTTGCCGAATTTTGAGTCTAATGTTTGGAAAATATGTTAATTGGAAGTTGTACATATTTTTTCGAGAATTCCAACGCAGATATTTTTTATCTGATTGTCATAATTATTAAAAAATAATTATTATGTAATATATTATACTGTTCTTTTATACTTATTTTATACTTACCTTTTGTAGTTACTTTGTGTCATAATCTTTTAAATAGGCAGTATTTTTAGCCAATTAATTATTTTTTTAACAGTTTATTTAATTCTAAAGGATTAAGGAATGCAAGGGATTATGGATTATGTAACATTATTATGTTTATATTATATTAAAAAAATATATAGTTTTAGATAAAAGTTGTATTGATTTCAAGGTACGAATAATCCGATGTCATTAATTTTTGTACAAATGGGAGTTAATTTTATTTTTTTTTTATGTGAACCATATGTTTTTTAATGCATTATTAAATGAAACTCTTTATTCTTTGTAAGAAAGTTTTCATTCATTTATAGCAAAAATTAGTTTAAAAGATATTTAATTAATTTAATTATTATCTAAACTATAATAGACTATAATTATTTGTTACATAAACTTTAATATTTTTCTACAAAGAATTTGAAATGCAACTACTGAATTATTAAAAAACGATGATTCCATTTAAAAAATCGACATTGATTTTCGTAAATCCTACACGAGTCAATATATGAAAAAACTAATATCGGAATATGCTTCTCTCGAAACCATTTAACTTTGATATAAAAAATTGATTAATATTATTAAAAACAAATAAGATATATATAACAAAAATAATTCAAAAAATGGTTAAAAATGTTCAAAAAATGGCAGCTTTCGTTACAAAAGATTAATATACGAGAAATAAATATCAAAATTTATGTAAATTGTGAGAAAAAAAATATTTTAAAACTCTGCAAAACATGTCAGCTTTTTAAAAAATGATAAAATTTCTATCCATCGTGATTTATGTACACAAAATTTTATATAAAATGACTTTTTTCGTTATGCAATATAAAAACACTTCTGCGACTGAAACGTAAGAATCTTCCTTCTTTTCTCTTTTTTCTAAACAAAAACGAATATATTTCACGAATATTAATGAGGAAAAATTTAGAATTTTACGATTGAAAAACAAAAATAGGAAAATAACTATCTGATGCAAGGTACAAACGAGAATGAAACGCGAGATACAACGCAGTGAACCGTTAAAATTCACACCACTTAACCTCGATTCCAAATAACCAGGGAACTTTTCGATACCTATCCACAATATTTTCCATTTACAACGCCTCCACGGGGCCATTTTCGGCCGAATTCCTCTAAAAAAAATCAAGGTTTCTGGGTCGATCGTTAAGCTAGCAGGAATTAATTAACCCCTCTATATCTTTCGAGCTTGATTCAATCGAAACGAGAAAAGAAATCGTTCGAACAAATGTTCGTGCATCGTGCTAGATTTTCTTCTAAACGAATCGTTATACATGCTTTCGTAACAATATTGTATGCATAGAATTTTATATCCTCAATAACAGAATCGTATCATTAGAAACGTGAAATTAGAAGATAATATTTTGAAAATAATTGCAAAAAGTATGTCCAATTTTAAAAAAAAATGTTTGCAAACTCTTAAATGAACTATTTATTGAACAAATAATATTAATCTCCTCCTTATTTCCAAAACGAACAACTTTATATGAATAACTACTTCCTGACAAACGTAAGAAAAAGAAAAACAAAAAAAATTATTTCACGATAACCACTTCCAGGAATGGCAAAAGAATTCATTTTAAATACAGAAAGATATTCGCAAAAGAATCCGACCCATAAATTTTCAAACTCCATCTTCCATTTCACCCCCATCACTGTCCGTCCCAAATATGTATACAACTTCTCGATTCGTGATCAAGATTAACTCGAATTCCACGCGATTCAACACACACACACACACACACACGTTCTCGTCGTGCCTCGTCGTTTCTCGGTCTCCTCTTCTCGATATGGGACCCAATGAAATCGCGACGACGACGACGACGACGACACTCGGACGAAAATACCCAATGGAAACGAATCTGCGAGAAAAACGGAATGTCAATGAGGGAGGAGGAAGAAGGGGGATGGTGTATCGAAAGCAATCTAGATTGGCGCGCGTGCACAAAGCGCGGGACAATGCAACAAGGAAACTGCAAGGCGCGATCGAAAGCTCGAGAAGGGGAAGATGAGAGGGGAGAGGAGAGAAAGAATCGACAGAAAATGAGACAAAGGATTCCAAGTATCCACCTGCGTGATAATCCGTCTGGCGCAGAAAAATTTTCGAGAATACCTGGATTCCTGGATCGATATCTGATGTCTCCATGTTTATCCAATGTGCAATGGAGTGCGAAGTCCATTGTCTTTGGATAATGTTGAGAATAATTGATTAAGCGATTAGCAAGAGTATGCGAGGGAAGATGAGATGGAAACGAAGAATAATAAAATTGAATTTGAATGCTGATTGTTTACGTTGATTATGAAGTATTTTATATTTTACATGTATATATAAGGTATTTTATTTCTTAACGAGACTCTGACATCGTTTTTTTTATTATGAATTTACGAGAAATATTGGAACAGAAACGAAGAAGTCAGGTAATATTAAATCTTCTTATTAATTCTTTCATAAATATTCGATATTCTTATTTGAAACGTTGTCTGAAATATTATCTAATATCAATGCAATTGGCAATTTAATATCACGATATTTGATATTACAACGCCAACTTCTCGTAGGATCGATAAAATTAAGTGAAATTTCGATTGCTAAGCTGAAATGAAGTTTATTAGGGGTAAATCACGCTTCTCGTCCCGGTATAGTTGGAATTACAAAAGAAATTACGAATTAAGGTGAAAGGATGTAGCGGGGAGGGGTAAGAGTTTCATTTTACCGGGTGAAATGTAATTGTAGAAGGATAAGTAATTTCGCGAGGTAGAGGAAATCTTTCTGTAGGAACAACTGCTTCGGATGAAGTCATTTGGTGGATTAAATGCTTCGTTCTTTTTAATTTA
Organism: Apis cerana; assembly: GCF_029169275.1. Lineage (NCBI taxonomy): Eukaryota > Metazoa > Arthropoda > Insecta > Hymenoptera > Apidae > Apis > Apis cerana. The sequence continues at coordinate 8,205,995 of NC_083862.1, read as the reverse complement.
ATCACGCCTGAGATACAGGGGGAAAAAAAAAGAAGAGAAAAAAGAAAGAAAGAAAGAAAAAAATTCTCTACTCTTCCAAAGAACCGAAACGTTCATCCTATCGAACTTTTACAATTTGATCAGCAAATATAATCGGGGATAGTCGCAATATTCACGGATCGTTTAGTCCGTTTTAAGTTGAAATTAACCGCGAATTAATGAGAATCGCTTTGATTTCGTTTAAAACTGTAACTTAATGAAATCTCGAACAAGATAAGAATATCTGAAACTCGCAAAAGTTTCAAAGAACAATGGACTGCTAATTGTACCTTCACCACTTTATCCTTCGATTTCAATCACGATTCAACGTGATTTGAAACCTAAGTATGATAATAATGAGACACATAAGGATTCAAGAAGGAACAGTTAATCGATTTACAAAAATTATTCTAAAATTATTCAAACATTCATATGTGATATCATTCAAGACAACTTTCTTATTCAAATTTTATAATTTTCCTCTTATTTTTTTTTACCTTATAAAAACACGTACCAGATGTGCCAATTGTGAATGAGAAAAGAGATAAATTCTTTTTCTTTCCGTTTATACCACGACTGTATTTATTACTCTGAAACATTGATTAGTAATTATTTTCTAAAATTATATCAACATAATAATTAATTATAATTATATAATTTTCAGAGGGCTGATGTCACAACATTATAAATTAGATTTGACAGAAACTGATATACATATATTCGTGTATCGCAAGATACATTTCATACAAAATTCTTATCGAGAATCATTTTAATGACTTGAAAAGGCCTTCAAAGATTAAAAAGTTCAACTTGTAAACTCGATTCCAATTATATCGACATCCCCGTGTAACAGTACCCTCGATTTCTGAAAATGAAAATCAAGTTAATCAACAAAAACTTTCAACATACCTCCAAAAGAAGCCGCCCAAGAAATCTTCTTTCCAATGTTGTTGAAAGAATCCCCCTCCATTCATCCCCTTGCATCAACGTTTTTCCTTCTTAGCGGCCCCTCTATTCTGATCCAACTTGGCGAATAGAAGATTAATTACCACGCGCCACAAAGGCATAATAATACGAAAGTAATTCCGAGTTGGTGTTTAGCAGGGCGGCATAAAGTGGTGGAAGTTGGCTTCCCTCTTAGTAATTCCCTTCTTCTTCCCGGTTTAATGGAGTTGTGGATGCGAAACGGGTAATTACTCGCTCTTACACGGTTAACCCCGTGCAGAGTGCACCGTTACTCGAAACAATTATTCCATACCGGCCATTCTTCAGCGATGATGAGCAACCCTCGTTCGACACCTTTTGGCGCAATTCGCTGCAACGTCTTCCGGCCTCGCGTTTGGCATTTGTCAGGTCCTACTTGGAAAAGGGTATCATATTTGCTCGATGAATTAGTCGAGGAACGATGGGATAATTTATGCGGGCGATAATCGATGGATCATTGAGATAAACGGATTGTTAAGTTGTATTGGTGTACGAGTTAAACATTAATTGACGAGTACTCGACGAAACGTGAAATGTAGAAGATGGAAAGACATTTAGAAGTACGATCGAATATCGTAAAGTACAGGTGTTGTAAAAAGGTAACCGCATGAAAAATAAACAGAGAAACTAAGCGATAAATTTAAGTAAAAATTTTCACGAGTTTCCTCGTTTCTGCGTCATAAATCGAGGCCCCCCTCTTTTTATTTATTTACGAAAATGTATAAAAAAAGGAAAGAAAATTTCAGAAAGAATTTCTCTCCAAAATACCAAATTTTACGTTCGATCCACGCGTAATTTCAAACTTCCTCCCGCTATAATAAATAATTTTATTCAAATTTTCCCGCGTGGAAATCGCTCTCGAAAGAAGATTCAATGATCTTCGCTCGCTCGGCTCGCGTTCACCAAGCAAAAAATTAAATTCTTTCTGCTGCAATATCATCCGAGTTCATTATTCTTCTTCCCAAGATCCCTTTTACGGTTTCAGAGCCGGTGTCGGACCACCGCTTTATGGCAATGGAGGAATAATATGTAGCAAAGAGAAGCATTTTTACAACACTTTCCTACTTATTTCATTCTTTCTTCCTTTTTCCCATTTTTTCCCTCCCCCTCTTTTTCTCTTCCTTTCCTTTTTCTACGATTTCGTTTCGTATCTTCAATTTTCCTTTTTACAGATAGAAAGTTCTCGTCGAAGCGGTGATGAATAATGCGGAAAGTTTATGGAGGATGGAAGTAGTTGGAAATTTTAATCGTCTTCGAGAGCGAGCCGCGCAATTTCTTTCTTTACAATTCGACGATTCAGAACAGCGATGCAGCTTTTTAGGATCTTCTTTCGTCGAAGGAAATTCCGAGATGCCCCGGGCTTCTCTCTGCATCCAAAGCTTCTTATATTTATCCCCGGCCTTCCCGTTATACCCGTGATAGTTCCCGATCCTCTATTCGGGGAAACAAGCTTCCGGATATCTTTGATCTTTCGTGACTTCCTTTCTAAAGATCGTTGCAGATTGTTAGTTTGTATAATGGCGAGTATACACGAACATCCACGAGTGAGTTTTCGAAATTTTAACTCGTTAATCGACACCGTGATTGCAACTATTTGTCATCTTCTTTTCTCTGTACGTGCAATTCGCGTTAAAATGTGTTTCTCCTTTTTGATATTCAAGAATTTTTAATCGAGCAATAACTTTTCTTATCAATTAATAAAAACAATTAATCCTACAACAATTTTCAATATTCTGCGCGATATTAATATATTTTGAACTGTTCAAAAAGTCGTGAATTCGCAGAATTTGTACAACATTCGAATCGATGGATATCATTGAAATGGTCGATTCTTTTCGCAACGTGATGAACGCTCTTCTTTCTGTCCCAAAATACTCGATTATTAAATATAATTATCACGAGAATATCGACGTTATTTATCGAAATCATAGAACTAATTAGGGAACGTAATTAACAATTAAAATTCGCCAACCTATATTACTTATCAGGCCATATTATTGCAGACGTTAATAAGCGAATTTATTCGCGGATAATCGATCGTTAACGTTTTATTGCGCGTGGAGATAATAGAAAGTTCGCTTAATGGAAGTACCGATATATGAAAGTGTCTTCAATCACATCCGGATAATCGAGATTTCCCGTACCGAATGCTGTTTCCGCTCGAATTTCTAACGCAATTGTCGAAACAATCGCTTCGATATATCCCGCAATGCGTTACATTTTGCAATAAAACGAGCCTCGAAATCTGAAATTGGAATATTAGAGATATTTCGAATATTTGAGCTTAATGGCAGAAAATTGCGATATATTGATTTAACCGAGTGGAATGGCGTTGTTTCTTCGATGCTCCATTTAAAACGATTTGAAATATCAAAAATATCCTTGAATTTTCCTTATGCATGGATCTATTTTACCAACATTTTTGTATCCCGTACATTGCTCGTATCAATGACACACGAAAACGATCTGAAATAAGAGGAACCACGATTAGAAAATAATTACTCGATTATTTCAATCATTCCGAACGTACAGTTTCAACTGTATTATTTAACGACACTTCAACCACACACATGCTTCAACTCTCAACTCTCAACTTTCAAAAAAAAAAAAAAAAAAGAAAAAACACAAAATCAAAGGGATCCGTTCAAATTAAATTCTCTGCACAACCAACGTCATTAATTATTCCAGCCAGCTTTTCCAGTCGAAGACTCCGGTCGAAACACGGCTGAGCATCCCATTAACGCGAAATTGACTCGTCAGTTAGACTTTTCGAACCGAATCCGATCGCAATTGTCCAACGTGTCGATCGGTGGCTTTACGAAATTCTGCAAATCCGGCTATATGGACGGTTTGCGATTCGGACGGAATTAGTCGCAGACGGTTTGGAAATGGTCCAATCGCGGTATGAACAGGGGGGGAGGGCACGTTCTCCGAGAAGTTGCGAACCTCCGCTTACTGAGGGATGGCTATCAAAAGTCTGAGGGAACGTCGTCGCTCGAGAAAATGCGAATCGCATTACCGGGATGGCGATCCTCTTGTCAGGAACCTTGCTTCTCCTCGCTTGCGTAAACCGTGATATCTGTTTCGATCGACTGATCCGATTCATTGGAATCCTCGCAACTCGAGTTATCGACAAATCGAGGGTTTTTCGACTGTATCGATGGAGAATAGGATATTCAGGATGGGGTACTTCAAAAGAGGAGACTTATTTGTTTTGCTCTATTGGGGGATAAGTAAAAAGATATTTGTAGTAGAAGAATGTATAATTTGGATGTAAATCAAGCCAAGTTACATAAGCTAATTGAAACGAGACATGATAAATGTTGAATGTATCAACTCGATCAAAATATTTGTACCATTTCTTCTTCCTGGAATCGATTTCGAAAGTATATCTACGAATATATTAAATCGAAAAAGATCTGTTACACATTGCGTTTTGATTACGAATTATCCAATATCGATTCGAAGAATTTAATGTGGCATAAATTGAATTTCGTAACAAAAGATTCGAGTGTCTCGAATGTCATAACGTTGATCTTCGTTCTGAAAACTCGAACTCGAAATTCGAATGGCGAATTAATAACGTCGCAAAGTGGCGCGAAACAAGAGAGGCGGGATTAATAATCGAGAGGTAAGATCAAAAGGGAAGTTTTTATTGAATCTGGTACTCGATTGGATTTAAAATCGATATCGGGGCTCGGGTTATAGTTTTATTAAATTTTTCAAAGCCCTTCATGTAACAATGATTGCGATCTTTAACAACATGGTCTTGTTATAAAAGGATTTTTATTTCATTTTCACTTTTCTTTTCGCGAAAAAGAAAATATATATACGTGCCATGTTCTTTTTTGCCTGGTTTTTAATAATCAAACATGCGGATAAAAATTCAATTGGATTGAAAAGGATCCCTTATGGAAGCGAGCCATGTGTATTTTCTATTTTAATTTCGTTCCAATTTGCCGTTACAATTGCATTTCGAAAATGAAAACAAAGAGAAACAAAGTTTTTATCGTTACAATGGAATTAATATTTTATTACTCAAAATTGAAAAGAATAATTGTTTCGAGATTCATTGATGTCAAATCAATCTATTCGAAATCACTCGCGTAAGCTAATTTTTCATCGATTAAAATTTAACGAATTACAAATAACCTAATATAAATTCCAGATTAATACAGAAAAAATATATTTATTATATAGTTTAAAATTCGAACGAAGAAAAGAAATATTCAATTATTGCAAAAACGAAGCTGAATATTAATTCAATACTAAATCGATCAATTTGGGATGAGAGGTGCACAAATTCTGACGAGTTTAAAAAATTACGATTAAAGTATCAACCAAATGATTTAACCAAATTACAAACGATCATGACTGTAAATAATTACAAAGGATTCTTTGCAAAGGTGAACGCATATTTGAATATGAATTTCATCGCTGGAGAAGCGAACTATCATGGAATGAGATATTCAGAAATGCTTATCCGCAAACGTGCACTTAGTTTAACATATGTTAATAGTCACTGGTGTTATGGGCACGCTTGCTCTGAATTCCAAATTATTGAGTAATCAGAGGATAATTATTGCATCAGCATAATTACGAAAGCGCGTCAAAATATTCGTAACTATATTGATATTTTTGAATGGTATTGACTGTTCACCTCATCTATTTGTTAATTTGTCAAAATTCATGGAACGTTATACTCACACTTTCTCTAATTCTTTTTCTTTATACTTAATAAAATTAATATTTTAAATTTTAAGATCGACAACATTTTAATTATTACATATTGATATTTTTGACGTAATTAATCGATATATAATATGAATTTATTGAACAAGAATTTAATATATATTGCATATATATTAGCACATTAATTATTTAGTTAACGGACACATTTGTTTAATCATAGCATAACTATGATTAATCGCAATAAATTAATTTACAATCTGTATAATAAAATTAAAATTATCATTTTTATATATTCTAAAGATTACGTTGATCTATGAAATTTGACTTACTTTTTCTCGTTACACAAAATTCAATCTCATAAATAATTTTCTTCCACAATTTCTCATCGTTCAATTAGAAATCGAAACTCGAATGTATGCAATTTAAAATTATTCTATTATTACAAATTATATTAAACACATTTTACATTATTATACACGATATTGCTATACTTACATTTACATATAATTTCGATATAAATAAGAAAGAAACTGTTGGAATCGTTAAAGAATTTTATTCTTCGTTTCACGCGTCTTTCATAAATTCCACTCTCTCACAATTTCCGGTCATCGTAACATTCTTGTACGCAATGTTGAATACTTTCGAAAGAATAATTTCGAAATAAAGCCACGTACACTCGGATGTCGTTTGTAATAATAAATAAGGAGATTATTTAATTTCGTCGAACTGAAAGAAAACAAACAGTCGTGACAAAGTGTGTGTACATATATATTCTGGATGTGTTACATCCAAGAAATCTTTCAAATTATATGGGATTTGACAAATTTAATAATTTGAAAAACAAGATATTATTTTTATTCTCTTCACTTAATTCTTCAAAAATAAAATATTACGTTCACTTTATCTTATTAAAATGTAATTTTGTAAGAAGGAAAGAGTGTAGCCAGTTATTTGGTTGTCACAAAAGAGGATACTGTCTCAAAAAAAGTTTGGAAAGCTCCAAATCATACATAAAAAAAGATTCCATTTATTATTAAGTTTTTGTGGATAATGTCGACGATTCCATTTTCGTTCTGAACGAATGCTCCACTCGCTCGCATAATTTTCTCCAAATTTACCGATATACGAGATTTATGAAAAGCTTAACTCGACAAGCCTGCGAACTTCACGAAGTTCGTAATTAACATTATGAAGCACCGAGTCACATGTCCCCAAGTTGTTCCAAGTAACCCTAAATTATCTTCAAGCACTTTGGTGATCATAATACTCGTGAGTAATTGCTCGAAGAAATTCTCACGTTCGACTAATGGCGATTCTTGTGACGATTTGTGATACGAAAGCTTTTATGCGTTACTTTAAGCTTCTACGCCATTTTTCTTTAAAATGGAGACACTGCAGACTCTCAAATATGACGGAAAGTAGTCGTAGAACTTCGTTTCTATAAAATTATTGAAATATATAAATATATTTTTGCATTCAATTTTAAGTACACTTGTTTTGAATTGTTTCTTTTAATTTAATTTAAAAATGAAAGAAATGCTTATTGATTTAATTAGATAGATCTGGATCCATCACCGATTTCATTTATACTTGGTGACCTAAATTTTATAATTCAGGATCCTATCTCAAACAAAAAGATTTAAAAGGTTTAGCGGCAATGTGATTTTCTAAAAATTCGAACGAACTGAACCGTGAATGAATAAGGTGAGAAAGCGCCGAGCAGAGAACCTTTCATTCGTTTCTTTTTTCAATGTAACTAATCTTCTTTGGCAAAAATGAAGAGTAATAAAAAGGCTTCATGGATACTGGGACTAATTTCGTTAGAAAGATCGTGTGAAAATAAAAAAACTGCAAGGAATAATTAGTCGAATAGATTATGTTTTATACGAAACTTTGCAAATATGAACATTAATATTAATTATTAATAATTTTTACAATTATTAATTTAGATCGTTGATACGAGTAATTAGAAACCGAAGAGCTACAATGAATTTTCTCTTTAATCATTAATTTAAAATATAAAAATTTTAATTTTGCTATATCAAAATCTCTTATAATTTAACGTAGAAGGATTAATTTTTAATTCGTATAACGAAACGATGTAAGAGGTTTGATTAAGACTGTTAATTCTAAAAATGTCATTAATAATACGAATCTAATTTTTCATCTGATTCAACAACGATATGATATCCTCTTCATCTTTTGTCATCTACACCGTGTCATCATTTTATGCCCCTTTTTATACGACGAAAACGTAGATTCGATTTTATACATTCATGAATACTGAACTAGAGAGCATTAACTAGTGACGTAACTTGTTTAAATATTACTTTTATATCGTTGGAATTGGATTTAAAAGGAAATTGAAATTTGCAATATATTTTCATATTATAACGCATCAAGAATCGTGGATGTTCGATTAAAAAAAAAAAATTGAACAATTAGATCATTTTAATAATGAAATAATTTTCACATAAATGGAAGACGTAGAATATAAGAATAATTACCCTTTTCTTTCCCGTTGTGAAAACAGTGGAGAAACGATCAGAGAATTTTTATTTCGAAACAATCGAAAGAATTTTTTTCAACGTGACGAATGAATTTCCACGCGATGGATAAAAGAGGAAAACGTATAATAACAATGCATAATTTGCGATCGAGGAAGGATTTCCGAGTCGTCGATAGTAATGGAAATTTTCATTTTTAAACACTCAAAAAGTCGATACTGCTCCAGCTTTTAATCCTTTTTGAAGCGGAATATTCGTTCTATGGCTTCCCCCGACCATTTTTGCATTAGCGAAGAATTATGAGAACGCCTCTTTGAATCTTTAATGGAACTATTTGCGGATGCTTAGAAAAGGTTTATTGTCGTTCAACAATAAAAACTTTAGTGTTTGATGGAAAAACTTTAGCGGGTGAAAGAACAAGTGGCGACTCGAATTGTGTGATTCTTTCCTTTCGTTTGTAAAATCATAAAATCGAACATTATTTTTACTTGATATCGTGTATTTACTGGTTTATTAGGAAAAATAAGTTTTACGTACAGTTTATACGAATTTGATATTTGGACGGATTTGGAATTAGAATTCGAGTTAAGAGATAGAAAATCTATTCGAAGGAATTTAAAGATATCTCGTCGTGGATATTTTGAAAAAATAATATCTGAAACAGAAACACTCGCTCTTATTCTTATTCCAGAATCTCCTTTCCATAATGAAATTCTACAATTTTTTTCAATTCCAAATTCGTAATTTTTATAATGCGCGTATCTCGTTAAAATTCCTCCCGCCAAAAAAAAAATACTCGAACAAATATTTACCTTAAAATCCCTCCAAAACTCGCATCTCTAAAATTTCAACCCTCTACCAATTACTTACACCTCGGGTACCCGATTCCAAACAGAATATTCCACAACGCAAGACGAACACTAATAGAAACGGGGGGGGAAAAAGAAAAAGAAAAAAAGGAAAAAGAGAAATCAAAGAGGAATTCCCAAGTCGTAAAACTCACGAAACGCAAAGCTTGCTAAAAAAAAAAAAGAAAATCTTTGAACGAACGACAATAGAACGACGAACAGCGAATCGACGATTTCTAGGCGGCCAGATATTTTTAGGCGTTCATCGAACAGCCGAAGCTCGCGAGTGGCTTATTTCGAGCGACGTATTCGCGTCGATGGCGTTCCTCGCCTCCCTTTTTGCCAACCGTCACGCTCAAACGTGCTCTCCGACTGCTTCCGGCTCATTAAACCAACCCCGTGATAACGCGTTCCCCGTTATTCGAGTTTACTTACCGTTCAACGTGTAACGAAACGCAATGGGAGCTTTATCATCCATTTTTGCGAAACTTGATCCGTTTAAAATCCATACTATATATTTCACACGCATCGATATCGATTTATCCTGGCAATCTTGGTCAGGAAGAACGAAATTAAATGAGGAATCTCCTCGTTTCAAATAGTTCTAGTGGCTCGATATACAAGAAAGGAGGAAAACAATGCGATATCCACTTAACAGTGATAGATTGGGTGGAAATGAAAGGGATTAAAAGGATGAAAATATTGGAGACAGGGAGAGGAAAGGAGACGATATCTTCAATTTCTCCCTCGCCGAATTTCCACGGGGAAAGAATATCATATCATCCCCATTGTTTTATGTTTTATTTTCGCATATGAAAAATTCGTGGAAAATGAAAATTCTCTATGGATGAATACTAACAGTATGAGGAATTTTGTAGAATGCTGTGGTTTGGGGTTGAAATAATTCAAATAGCTTTTTCATCGATTCGCATGCTTGCCATGTACTTAATATGAACGATCTTTTTTTGCTCGGTATATAGCATTGTGATCGAAATGAATTATAGAGAAAAGTAATTCAAAATCTCTGTAAACGAATTTGTAAAAATCGCGGAGAACTCGAAGAGGAAATAAGTTTCCATTTATCATTATTTACAGTTACAAATGATATATCGTACGAATGATATTTCCAAATTGCAATCAACAACGTTGATTCGATAACACGATCCCGTCCCCTCGTTATCGTAAACTTCGTATCGACAGCGCGAAAATTTAAACAAAATAATAATAATTAAATTCAAAATCAATTTTTATAATCAGAGACGTCACGCGAATCGGCTGGAAATCAGATAACGATCGGGTAATAACGCGTATGCCGGCCACGTTTCCCTCCCTCGAATATTTCGTAAACCAATAAAGGGTGATCGTACAAATCGTGGCCGATTCGCGAGTTGCAATTCGTGCGCCTTTATTTATCGCGATTGCCGCGTAAACGCCGAGTCAAACGAGAACGGCATTGTTGCCCGCCACTTTTCGCTTTTCGTCGCTGATCGAGGCACAAAGCGCGTTATATGTGTCGTTTGTTCGATATTTTTATCCTCGACAACGATGGAATACCGTTTCTGCGCTATTAATCTTTTCTTTGACAAATTAAATTAATTTTTTTCATAATCGTTTTAACGCCTTAATATTCCTTCTATAGCTATTTCTTTTCGATCGTTTTGAAACGATTTTCCGCTTTCAGTTTATCGAGTTATATTATTAAAGCGGAACATTTTGTACATTGTACGATATCATTGTAATTTTGGAATGGAAATTGGAATAAAAGAGGAAAGATGAATGCAGGCTTGTCGGGAAGAACAGTTAGAGGAAGGATAAATTTTTCATATGTAATATGGATTTCGGATAAAAGATTTTGACGATCGATAATTTGCAATCAATCGTGAACAACGAATTATTCGTTTTAATTAACGATCGTAAATAGTTGTCCATCCGATGTTGGAATTTAATTAACCGGATAATTATATAGGTAATGTTATATAGGTGACGTTGAAGATAATGATTCCGTTTATGATTCATTATTCCTGTTTAGAATCCCAACGTGATTTACACGACGGCCAATTATTTCGTTTAAACGTAACATTTTAATGATGCGGGGGGCAATAATTGTAATACGATTATACGTGAAACAACAACGAGTAGGTATGAATTACAAATCGATCAATGATTCCGATTATTCTTGATATTACCACCTATTTAACCCCCTTTGCATGATGATTTGCCAACCGATGATATTAACAAGTCACAAATTATATAGATTATGGCAAGATTCGATTATACGAAATCTGAAATATTTCGTGCAATTTTTTTTTCTTTTTCCTTTAATATCCTGATATGTATAAGTATACAGAACGAATCGAAAAAGCCTTTTTATAAAAAAAAAAAAAAAAAGAAAGAAAGAACTAACTTCATTTTCTAATTTCATCTTGAACTGATCACGAGGTTATAATCCAGTTTGGTTCTAGTTATCTTATATTAGTCGCGACCCGATATCGGATTTCGTTAAATTTTTAATGAATTCTGACACGATAGAGAACACCTTGAATGAATATTTATTTATCACTGATCCCAATGTGCTAAATTTATCGTAAATTTTTTTACAAGCACTTAGATATCATTAGAAACAAATATGTTGAAATAATCATTATATCGTATATGACAATGAATCGTTAATGGAATTGTACAATTGCAATTCGTTTTACTTTATTACATACATTTCTAGATCTCTTTGTTCAAATTATTCAAAGTAGCTAGATTTCTATAAATTCCAAATTATCTTCCATATATTTCCATCAAAATTTCGACATGGAATATTTTCATTTCTAAAATAACCGAAGATTCTTTCGTTTATCTCCGTTTCAACGCCTTAAACAAAATTCGCTAATAAATAAATCACGCGAGCATCGAACACTTCCACCCTTTCTTAGCGATCGTCGAAATCATTTACTTTGTTCAAATCTAACACCTTCGTCAACGTTTCAAAATTTATCGAAAGTTGATATCAACGAGGCTGGCTACCAGCAAGATATATATCGCTCAATATCGAACACTTCCTCCTCGCATTACCTCCGAAATGTTAATCGAAGCAAGCCGTGCGACGCGTTACAACGAAGCCTGTCATTTTTGCTCGTTAAAAGGATCTCCTTTCCGAATTAAGGTGGAAAATTAAGTTTCACATGGCCGGTTAATTTCGAAATTCGAGAACGGGCGGAGGGTATTTTTCACGCGCAACCCCCTCCCCTCCCGATGGATTTATTCCGTCGGATCGAAAACCGTTTTCAGCGGAGGGTGTAATCTCTGAAACGAGAATCTGTCAGAATTAGATCGTGGATTTCGATCGTGAAAATTCTGTGCGGGTGAATTACGTGGAAACGTGGCTCTAACGAACGACGATTGCTTGGAGAACGTGTCGCATTTGTGGTTTATTCAATTTTCCGCAATTATCGGCTCGATTAATGAGGAAAACTCGAGCAACGAGCCATTGAATTTTGATTAATAATAAAATCGGGAGAATTGATTGGTTTTGCATGTTTTTTTCTCCCCCTTATCTCTCTTCGAAAATATATTTAGTTTTTGAAATAATTTTAATTTTTCTTAAAGTAAGAATGGAATTTTTCATTTTCGTACAAAATCTTTTATACGTTTCCTTTTAATTTTAATATTAATTTTAATATTAGTTTTGCGTTTTATATCATTTCATCGTAACTTTTCTATAAATGTGGAATTTATATATATTTTGCGATTAATCTTTTCATTAGGAAAGGAAGAATTTCACTAGAAATTTCTGATGTTTCAATCCTTCGAGACCATTAGAGACACAAGAGGAAGTTTTTAAATAAAAGTTTTATACTTTCCGCGGGATAACCACGGCTGCATATGTAGATAAAAAAAAAAAAAGTAATAAAAACTTGGGAAAATGCTAGTTTCCTGATTCATAAATCCAATAAATTTTATAATACAAAATACAAGTTAATACGTTTTAAATAACGCGATTAAAAATTAAAATGTCCAAATTTAAATTAAAAAAAAGAAAGAGAAGGAGAACGAAATTTTAATATAAATTTAATTTCGAAAAATTAGGAATTGTAATTTAAATTGAATTTAAATTCAACAATTTAAAAAGATTTAAATTTCAGTTAAATTTAGGTTCAAAAGAATAAAGATTAAAATTTAAATTCGATTAAATTAAAAGATATAAATATTCAAAATCCTAACATCAAAAAAAAAGAATCTAAAAACTTTATAATTAAACCAACAACTATAACGATTCTCTCGCGTTTTCCTTTGCAAGCACATAATTAATTCTAAAAACTCGATGATTCCATATTTTTCACTCCCTGGAAAAAGAAGAATTCTCGAATCTGGATCCACATTTCCAATCTGAAAAAAAAAAGAAAAAAAGTAGAAAAGAGAAGATAAGTGAATTTCACAATCGTGATGCAATTGTCCTCGACGAGGAAGTAGCTCGTTTCTTTTCTTCTTCGGTTCCATTTTCAAAAAGATCATTTTCGAACATTCGATATCGAGAACAATACCGTGCATATATCGCCCACTTTTATTTTACACAATGGCTCGGTTGACAAACCATAAGCTTTTTTCAACGATGCTTTTGCGACGATCGGTTTGCACTGCACTGCATATTTGCGTCATATGATTTCTGTTTGGTAATAAAAAGAAAAAAAAAATAGGTCATTATTTCAAAAAAAATTGTTTTTCATAAGGAAAAAATTTCATTGGATGAAAATATTATGATATTTAATATTTAATTTATATTTTTTAATATTATAATTCGATATCTCTGATCTCATAAAGATAATTAAATATTGTATAATTTGTGCCGCTTATAGAAGAATCTGTTCGAATAAATTTTCTTAATATTTGATTTGAAGTTTAATTGCTTCGATATCATATTTAAGACTGTCTTAATTCTTAAATTAATTCGACCACGATCCTATGATCCTATTTTCGAATCAATTTTTCAAAATAATAATAATATAACAGGGATTAATCTTATTTAAAATTAATTGTGATGAAATATTTGTATGAAGCTTTGTTAAAAAAGATATATATAATCTTGTCCATATCTATGTCAAAAATTTTCTTGTAACAATTATGTTTTATTATCCTGAATATAAAATCCTCGGTCTATTTTTATCTGAAAATTTTCATTTGTTCATAACTTAATAAACAAATTTCAACCGATATTTTTGCCTTTTTCTTCTGTTTTTTTTTTGATGCGTAGAATCGATCCTGCAACAGAATACATTTCACGAATTAATATCATGTAAAATAAAATTTGTAAATATTTTGTAAATACAGTTCAAATATTGTACCGTTGTGAAATAAATAAAGTTTCGAGAAATGACAATATTGAAAAGTAGAATTGTAACGATTATTAAAATTAAAAATTAATTCTTAAGTCTGATAAATGAGACAGTTAACGTAGATGTAACGAATTCTCGTTTTAATATGTTGAAAAATATTGAAACAGGTAATCGAGATGTAATCGTGAATGATTTATCGATCGACGAACCGATGATAGTTCTGAGTGAATTGTTAATGTTCTCTCGAGCTGTTTGAAACGCATTTCTCGCGAAACTTCTCTCTGGTTCTCTGTTCCACGATGATGTACTATTCGATAAACGATGATAACCGGTCTTAGATAGGAGCAATTTCTCAAGCATCCACGTAAAAATGATACTTATCGAGGTGTCCATTTGATAGAGATTGGGATTTCTTTCCATTCGATTCTCCAATCCTCCATTTCTCCTTCATTCGCCATTTCTTCTTTTAAGATTTTTCAATTGTTCGAAGATTTTACGAAGATAGAAATATTTTAAAGGATGAAATTGTTGATTTTCTTTCGCATTGGAAATATAAATTGTTTAAAAAAGTATCGAATGAAAAAGAATTTATCAATTTTAGGGTTGAGGTTAAAAACAATCAATGATATTGAAATGATTTATCCCCTCGAATAATGTAATTTTGATTTCAATATCAAGAAAAATGAAAGTTCTGTTTTATTATTGAATATAAAGACAATTTTATCCACTCGTTCATTCTTTTCACTATCAGATCGGAAAAGTAAGAATTAAAATTTCGAGATATTGATTAAAAATTCGTCAAAATCAAAATTAATACGATTAAAAATTAAACAACTGTCTAAAAATATTATCATTCAAAAATACTTTTTAATTACATCCATATAAAAATATGAATCTGCAAATTTATAATAAAATACAATGCAATTGTTAATGTTCCATTATAAAAGACGAATCGATATTTTGACAATAATGTGACACTTGACTGACAACTTACTTTATTCGTAATTCCTCATGTTCAATATTTAATAGCGATTCCATTTAAAACCCGCATACCTTTCCAATAATTTCCCGTTAATTTGCATCAAAATTATAAGGGGAAGGAGATCTAGAAAATATTTTCTTCTCGGCGATAAAATACGGAATGAAGTCACGGGGGTGGAAATGAAAGTATCGTTTAAATGCAGAAACGATATCGCGGATTTTCTTTTCTAGTTTTCTTCCTCAACGTGGAGAAAAGGTGGAAAATATAAGCATGAAATGTTTCACATTATTCACGTCCATCAGTCTTTTTTAATAGCTCATCATTTTCGAGATAACGTGGAATTCGTTGTTCCTTTCTCTTATTTTTCCATAATTTATACTTACTTACGAAGATTCAATCATTTGCAATCGGTCTTAAACTCCATGTTAAAACCACCTGAAATTTTTTTTAATATAATCAACCAAATCGATTAATAATTCAACTTCTTGTTGCAAAATTACTTTATAATTCACGAAATTAATTTCGTATCATGAATCGTGTTATTACACTTAAACGATGGAAGAACAGTAAAAAGGATATGGAATATTATTTTCTATTTGGATGTATCAGCTTTTTTTACAAATAATAAAATTGTCACTTCGCGTTTGAAAATTTAACTCTTGCTATTTCTTCCTTGATTTAACAGTCGAAGATAACAAAAGAATTAAATGAAAAATCAGTAGAAATAGCGCGAATCCTTCTTTCCCGCCTGAAAAAGAAATAAGTTAAAAATTGATACTTAAATAAATTTTCAAGTATTATTATTAATTTCTGATCATTTAATAACGCGTAACAAACAATTCTCCACAAATTAAAATATAAATACTTCCCCAAAAATTTTCTACAAATTTCTATTTATTACTCGCATTTCCTCCAAACCCGTTCGATTATTCCAAATTTAATCGTCGAATATTTGCTAATGCTCGCTCCCGTACACCCAAACATCGCATGAATATTCATCACTTACGTTCCATACGTTATATCACTGACACGGATCGAATTTATCCCCGATGGATCGAAATCGTTTTCGAGATAAAACAAGGGAATCGTGAAATATCTTTGCGCCCCGCGAGAGGGTGAATTCTTGGACGGGAGGCTGGCTATAAATTCCTCTCCCGATCGAAGGCTTGATTTTAAGTGGCCTGAAATGGGACGAATCCTCGACCTCTGGAGGTGGTATTCGAGCATACAGGGATAGGGGTTGAATAGAAAACGGTGAAATTAATTGTACGAGTGTTGTGGTTGCTGGAAATCTCGTACGTACATATCTATAAATTCTTCCACGCTCGTCCGTCTCTCATTTTTCTCGAAAAATCCTTTTTCCTTCCCTTCGACTCCTCTCTTCTTTTCCTTGGTTCCGATCTGTACAATCACGATCCATCCGTCGATCCATCACCCTTATCGATCCACCCTTCCACGTAAATCCACTCCCTTTTTTCGACTGGAAACCGCATCTTTTTTTTTTTTTGACAATTATCGCTGCTCTCTGTACATATGCATTTATTCCTGTTTTTTTTTGTAATTCGCTTGTCGGATTTTCGTGATATTCGGGACACGATAATGAGTAGAAATCGAGAAAAAAATTGTCGACATGTTTAATTACTCGAAAGTCATTTGAAGATAATTTGAAGACGAAGATGAAAAGTCAGAAGAAGAGAATAAAGAGATATTAATTTTTTTATTAATTTATCGTGATCTTTATCGAATAAGATTTCCTTTTCATTTCAAAATTGTTTGTTGTGAAAAATCGTCCACGAAAAAATTCAACGATTCGTAAAAGCAAAACCCTGCAAAGTTAAGTTAAAAGAAAATTTGCGTAATTAAATTGCATAGAACACATTATATTATTTCACTTGCTGCATATTAATCTCAAGAGATTTACATCCCTCACATTTATATAAATTCCCGGCGTATTTATTCACAATATACACAGTTCATCGCATGTGGATATTATGTTATTATAGTATTATAAAATTCTTTCCCCTTCCTGCAATATATAAACTTTCCTCGTATTTTGATTTCGCTTTAAATAACATCAAAGTTCTCGAATTATCTATAAACGTAAAGTTATTCTCACAAAAATTTAAAAACGAAACTTCTATATTCGAGTTAAATTCGCTCGAATTGTACGCGTTAAATTAAAATTAAATCAATATACGATTTTGCTTATTGACGATTAATTAACTGACACTTCGAAATATTTCTTCTTCTCGAGATAAATTTATTAAATTCACCGAGGAAAAGAAAGATGTATAATAAATATTTTAATAAACTGGATCGAGTAATAACAGAGGATTTTCGTTTTATCAAAATATTGACAGGGGGGAAAAAATAGTAGAGCAGATTCGATGTTTAATAATGCCGTTTCACTGGCTTAGACGGTTATAATTAAGCAGACAATAGGGGTAATTGCATGCTCGTCAATATTGGAGAACACGTAGCAACAGGATGTCAGGAAAATTGCACGGGCTGCCTCTTGGACAAAGGTAATCACAAAGGAAATAGGCCGATTGATATCAGAAATTGCATCGATCTTCTATAATCCAGCTAATACGAAATCAATATATACAATAGGATTGTTTCCGGCAAATATCACGCATAACGAATCGTGTTTGCTTTCTTAAAATCAAGATTGAAATATCCTCTCGTTTCGTCGTGAATTTCTCTTTACAATTTTTGTGTAATCTTTTATATCGAATTTAAATAAAGTATACAATCGAATGTAATTGTATAACGTGATATAATTATGAATAATGAACGTGCAACTGATATAATTATTTTTCTGGAAACAGTGTACAATCGCTGTACAATCTTGAAAGATTCAAATAAATGACTCGCTAATCGCGTAACACTAACGCTGCACACTTAAAAATTATATTAAAACTAAATTAATAATACGATCAAACAATTCTAATCGCTAAAAGTTGCAATCTTCCGGTATTCAATTAACTTATTTTTACAACGTTAACGATTAAAACAAAGATAAACTGTATCAAAAATGATAAACTATAAAAACAATTCTTCCTGTTTCGTATTATCTCATATTATTTAACCCACTTTTTTGTGTTAAAATCCACGATATTGCAAAGCTGATAAAGCAAAATATCTTCGACAATACCAGCTTCCTGCACAATAGCTTGCACATACATAAAAATGATTCGAAACGCGCCCCTCTTTTTCGTTCTATATTTCAATTTCGTTAATTTTCCTCCGTGTATACGTGTACGTGTGATCCATTTACCTTTGAGCACGTGGTTCATTTCAAGAGGCGAGCTTATTTTTTGGATTTTCTTGCTTTCTCGCATCGATACAGGTGACTCGGGCAGGATGAGAGCAGCGCGAGGAAGCTTTTGTGCCCGGCTTTATCTGGAAATGGATTTCACTAGGAGAAAGGGGGAGGGGAGGATCGTATCTAGGAGGACGTGTATTGCGTATTTTCACCGTGTAATCTCCGAATCGAAAACAGTTTTTATCTGTGGTTAAAAGCGCCGCCGTTATTAATTCGCGACGGCTCGTTTGAACCGCGCAATATTCCCGATTTTTCGCGGGGGTGGTTCGTTGTTTCGATCGTGTGGAGAGCGTAATGTGGCTTTTTTTCATATTTAATGTGCGTTCAAAAGTAAATCCTTGGAGCCGGATCTGCATCTGTTTTTTTTTCTTCAGTTTATTCACAATGTTTGCACAGATTAGGGTAGCTGAAACGGTATAAATATAAATATTAAATATTAAATATCGTAGAATTGTTTCTATTAAAAATTAAGTTAGTTTCGGAAGATTGGCACAAAATTGAAAACTTGCTTACAATATTATTTTAAACATCTATTGACAATATAATATAATACAAAGATACTCACTTTACTTTATTAATTCTATCACAAATAAGGACAAAATGATCAAAAATTAAGAAATATTTATATATATTCTTTTAACTACCTCGGATGATACTCCTGGTCGTCAAATATTTCCACGAGGAAAATATTAATGAACGTGTACGTGGGACGACAGCCCCAATCGACGAGATCGAAACGTCAAGCATGGGCTGACAAATGCGGCCAGCCACGAACCGCCATTTCGATTCCATGACGCGTTGAAAAGCAGAAGTAACCGAAATCCTCCGAGTCTGTGGACGTGTCGGGGGTCGATGATAATGGGTCGAGTGATCCGAATTGCGGCAGGAAATTGGATAAGCCGGTATCGCGATCGAAGGATCTTTAGATCCAAGGGCGGTGTGGAAACGGACGGGGGTTCCTCGAACATGGGATGGATCTTGATAAAACTCGCGCAGGATTTGGGATTTAGGATTAATCGATTGGAATTTCGATCGGGGAGGGGGGGGAGAGAGAGAGAATGGAGTTGAATTTTAAGGGGGCATAATTTTAAAACTTTGAATTCGGCGCTTGGGATAATGGGG
Organism: Apis cerana; assembly: GCF_029169275.1. NCBI lineage: Eukaryota > Metazoa > Arthropoda > Insecta > Hymenoptera > Apidae > Apis > Apis cerana. Next base: position 8,186,193 of record NC_083862.1, on the reverse strand, counting down.
GAGTTTAAAATTTAGATTAAAATGTTATTCCTCCTTGCATTTGGAGTGTTCTTGAAGGGAATATTTAAAATTATATGTAAATTTCTTTCGTTACATTGTATATTAGAAAACGTGAAAAGGTTGAAATACGGAATTGTAAGGGGGAAAATTTTGTAATTTGAAATTTCAGTGTTTTTCAGTCGTGTTAAATAGTTGAAATGTAAATGTTACTTTTTTTTCTTTTCACATTCGAAAAATTCTTTTCCACTTCAGAATTACTCTTTTGGAAAAAAAATTGTTATAATTACGACCTGTTGTGCCTGTTCACCGAAATATAACAAGAAATACAGGATTTGAATTTCAAATTTTTTAACTTTCTGTTTATAAAAATAATAGCTTGAGAATTTCTTTGAGATTCCTAAAAAATTATATATATACAAACATGAATTATTGTATTCAGAAAGTATCTTTACAATTGTAATAATTTTAAATAACGGTTAATTACCTACAATTAATAAATAATTTATTACGATGCGTTAATTTTCCATTTATGGAAATTAAGAACAAAGGACGTATCTTTCAAACAAACATAAATATCTCTATTAACTGTATTTCGTCCGCTCAATATACTCGATTAATTCGCTGTACAGTGCTCGCTCGATGTTAGAAATTTGTCAAACGGATTGACTCTCGAAACAATATATTCCATGCTGTAGCGCGAAACTGTTGTCGAAGTATACTTTATGATATAACCATGATATAACTCGAGCTTTGCACTTCTCGTTTGAATTGTAACACTAGAAAGTTATTGTTCGTTACATAGCCGTATCTAGATTACCAATGCTCGAGCAACAACAGTAGAGAGGATTGTGTTGCAAAATGTACTAGATAAAGGGCTTGGAGTGAACGGTTTATCGATTCAATTTATCGCTGGAATCATTTTCAGCAAAAAAAAAAAAAAAAGAAAAAAATTATTTTAATAATCCGATACACTCAGTTTTGAATTACATTCAATAAATAATTTATAAATAAAATTACGAATTAAAAATTGAAAATTGGATATTTCGTATTAAATGTATTATTGTCTCGTGTTATGTTTAATATCTATATGAGTTGAGAATTTATACAGGATAAAATAATCGTCAAGAAGACATTGGAGAGATAATAACAACTTGACGAGAATGCTTGACTCCATAAACTTGGGAGGAAAGCAAAAACTGCTCGTTACGACGTGTACTTTACTCTTCTCCTCCGCAACAAAAACGATCTATCTTTCGATAGAAAACTTCTTGAGACGAAAAATCTGTAAGAATCATTACTAACATTGCAACGTTTGAAATAATCTTATTATATTTTATCGTTGTTTATTAGATATTCTTAATAATCGGTTGTTATCGACTGAAATCATTCAATTATCACTTAAAAATAAAAAAGATTTATTATAAATGTTAAAGAAATAATCTTCTGTAATAATAACACGAATAGTATGTACAAATTATTAAATACTTGTTGGAATTTGGATTACAAGATTATTAAAAATATAATATTTGAAAATATTTAAGGATGAAAATTAGAGATATTTTCCAAATAATCTACTATTCAATAAATGACTCTAAGAACAGTTGTATGTAAAGAAATCGTGAGAGCTACATTCAAAAATTGATTAAATTTCACAACAGAAAATTATTATAAACATAAATAAAAATAAATAAAACTAAAAATTAAGAAAAATATGTACGATCTACTGTGTGAAATTTTCTTGTATTATTTCGAATTTCACTTTCTCATTTTCATCAGTATAAATCGTTTATTCGGGTTAATAATTTTTTAACGATTATTATTTTTTAAAAAATGGATAAACATTAAGATTCATTCATATCAATCTCGTAATCGGCACGTGATCATTAATCACAGCCGCCTTAAACAGATCGGCAAACACTGGAACGTTCAAAGCGGCAATATTTATTGTTCCATCGATGCGATTGTTCATTTGAACCGCTGTTTCAGAAGATTACATAACAATGGATGAACGGAGACGCAATGAAAGACGAACTTGCTCGAGAACGATTACCTTGCTACGTTGCTTTGGGTTAACCGAATTGTTTGACATCGTGCGGATCATCCGATGCACACTGCATGACAGAGAATTGCCGGTGGTAAACCTACGAGAGGTTGGAAATGGCCTAGGCGATCTGAATTTCGTAAATGAAGGGGTTAATGGTAAATGAGACGATCAATTGCGAGAATTTTAGAGGAAGAATAGCTTAAATTTCTAAAAATTATGTAATACTACAGTATTATATGTGTTTATTATAGTAAATGGTAATTCTTCGAAATAAAATAATAATAATTCTTGAAAATAAAATAACATGAGTAACAACTTATTTTATATAAAAAAAAAAAGCTATTCTTTTCTAGAAAAAAAGATAGTTTTAGGATTTCTTTTCGCCGAATCCAAAAAATTAATTAACATAATTATTAAAGCATGGAATAATTTTTAAATCAGAATCTTCAATATATCATTAACAAGATCGTTATAGCAACATGTTTCCAGAATTAAATGTATCTGATCACGTAATTTACCTTAAAACTCGATCGAATCGTATTAAAATTAGAGAAACTTTAAACCGTTGTAACTCCGAAGATAATGACTCTTTATCGACGGATGAAAGATCGTTAGAAGCGCGGATCCTTGCCCTTTAAAACTCTCTTTGATTTATCCCGATACGACTTCCGGTTCCCGAGATATCGTCGTGTAAAGCGAAGGGTAATTTTTGATCGTTTACCATCTCCGTCCTTCTCGCTTACTCGGATCTCTCGCTCGCACCTCGACTCACTGACCTATCCCAAACTCCAGACGAGTGGCAGACGCGATTCCTGGAAGCGCGTACTACTTCCACGAAAAAATGTAGGTCACTGGGTCGCGCGCCATTCATAATTTTTTAAACATTGCGGAAACTTTGAATCCTTATATCTCGGCAACCGATCGAGATATCGAGATAATTCAAAAAGCGAATTCAATGGCATAGCTTTCTCCATCTCTCACGTGCGTTTTGATGGAAAAGCTTGAAGTTTTATTTTCGATCCCGCAATGGTGATTGCAATGGTCTATCTTGTTGTGATATAAAAAAAATATAAAAACTTAAATTTATTTAATTTGACGCTTTTATATTTGTATAGTAAGTTTAATCGCTAATAACTAATATAAAATGAAATTTCTTTATTCTTCATATTTATTTTATTTTGAATTGGGAAATCGTTAAATTTTCAGTCACGTTGAATGTATTATATGTCTAGTTTAGTATCATTTTATAAATGTTGATCACATTGAAATTATAGAAGATAATAGATAATATGGATTTTATGGCAAATAATATACGAGGGATTAACAGGATAATATTATAATGTTATATTAATTAAATTAATGAAGCAATAGAAAAGCTATTAATTATGAGATTAGAAATTTTAAACTTAACAACACGATGCTTATAATATATATATATATGTAATATTATTTATAAATAATTTTTAAAACATTATTTATTTATAATTATTATATAATACTTACAATATTATGTTTTTCATAATATCGATGAATTTATAGTTCATTATCATTTCACAATTATAGATATACATATATTGAACAAGCAATAGCAAGATTGAATTAATGGAAAACAGATCGACCAATCTGTGGATTTCATACTAAATATATTTGTTAATTATGTATTTGCTTAATAATATATATAAATGGCATTAATAAAACGATAGAAAAACAATTCAATATAATTTAATTAGACGAAAAATTTAATCAATTATATTTTAATCGTTATTATTATTTTATAGATTTATTCGATTAACAAAGACAATATAATCTGTTTGAATCATTGATTCGAATCAATATCAATAATAGGATAATTTTGATATAAAATTTAGAGACAATAATCCAGATAATAATTAATTATACTTAGCCATTGGATTGGCAAACAAAACTTTTGAATCTGCACATTGTTTTTCATCGTTATATTCTATAGATTTCTACGTTATTATTTGAACAATTTATATCATGAACTACAACCTCTATGCAAATGATAAATCTTATGCAATCGAAAAGACTTGGATTCTTTTCCAATCTAAATCATTACGTTTAATTTTAAAGAAAAATCCGTGGATTACCTTATTCTTCAATTCCACTTCTATCCTAAAAAAAGAAATATTGTAGAATCGAAATATAATTCTGTTAAACCGTTATTATAGAAAATGATCACGTAACTTTCTCCATTTTTTTTTTCAATACACGTGAACCAAAGATCGCTAATTAAAACCGATTCCTCCGCGCAAAAGAAAAGATCCAGCCACGAGAGAAATTGAATGAACGCATAATGAAATCAAACAAAGGAGAACAGAAACACGGAGGAACTCCGCAGTCAATATAATTTCTTTTAAACTGGAAGTCGGACGAAAGGAAGTTTTCCTTTTAAGATGGCTCAGTTCTCAAGATGCGCATGTATAAACTCACAAGACCAGAACTCGAACTTTCCGAATTGCAAATGCGAATACGCGTACGTGTTCTTGTCAATTCTCCGCCCAAGTTCTCCCCAGCTGCCGTAGACTCGCTAATTTTTGACTACCGTCTCACACAGTGAAATTTGTTTCGAGAGTTTTGTGGTTAAATTAGACGACGAATATATTTGCAGCGCGCCAGTGCGTTCAATGCTTGGAGAATACTTCTTATCCGAGTATTTGTTTCGTGGCTTCTTCTAGCTTGTTAAACTACGATTAAAATACAAGTTCAAGGGATTGAATTTTGATCAAATTTCGATCGAAAATAAAGATATTGCAGCTCCAACGATTTTTTTTTTGATATCGATATAAAAGATTCTCGATTATTATTTAGTTATCAATAGAGATTACAGTGTGTCACGAGCGCGATGTATAGTTCTCTGTGATTTCTCGCCGTTGTAATTACGAAGTTTGAGAAGGACGAGGGAATCCTTACTCGCGGAATACTTGTTTCCGTGTCTCTGAAAATGTAACGCTTTTGTATTGTATTACCTTCCTTTTTGAATGGAGATCTCAGGCAACAAAGGGAAATCTGACGTTTCGTAGAAAGCGTAGGAAGATATGAAATATCCTGCTGTTATGAAAGAACATATCTCAGAATTTCAACGTCCTCTCTTGCGTTCAGAATTCGAAGGGTTGATAGTGTTGTTTATCGAAACAAGTAGCGAAAGTAATAATTGAAAATCATTCGATATGATCTTCTTATTAAACGACTTGTCAATTCACAAACTTTTTCTTGGATATACAAATTGTCCATTTGATCAGAAGATTAAGATATTCTTATACATCAATGTTCCATTTTTGCTCCAAATTACTATACCGTTCCGTGTTGAATACAAATCGTAGGTAATGATTCAATCTTTTACTTTAGCCGTAACGTTCTGAACCACTATTCACTGGAACGAATTGCAAAGTAAAGGGTTAAAACTGAATACCCTATTATTACATCACATGATTTTGAAATGTATTCAAAGAATTATACGACGGTATAATTACCCACGTATCATTAAGATTTCTCGCCACAATCCATCAATATTATTTCAAACGTATGATTTTATAATAGCAGCATATAAATACACGTAATCCAACTAGATCTGGATTTTCAATTAAGAATAAAATTTAATAAAGTAAACTGGACCCCCTTCGTTTTTGCCTGGCCAACTTTTTCGATCAAATTCCTCTCGCTCTCCTTATTCTTATTCCATCACGTGTGTGAAAGGGAGAAAGGAACGATGAATGTGCGCGCCTTCTTTTTCCATTGACGGCCCGTAAACATCGGCTTTATTCGTAACAGGACGCGAGTAAATATTGACGCGCGAGGCGAGGGGATGATTCCTCGGCTCAAACCGGTTAAAACAGACAATTTCCCCTCTCATCGTGCCCCGCTCGTTTGTTTATCGATCACGCTTTTAAACAACGCTGCTTCGCGCATCGAGCCACACGTTAGGATTCGTATTTCCTTCCTTTTCTTTTTCCAACTTGGGTTTCGTTTCGTTTCGAATCGGGTAGATTCGTTTCTACGAATTTGTTTTGTATCGGGGAGGATTTTTTTTTTTATTGGCAAGGTTTCAGGTTCCGTTTAACCGGTAAATAAAACGAAGGTTTAAAAGGTGGTATTGGGAATCGGGATGTTTGCTGGCTGGTATATATTATTTGTAAAATATTCGGATTCGTTGAAATAAATATAGTTGGCGTCGATATTATTCGATCGACACGTGAAATTGAACGATATTGGTTTTGTATTTTACGTATTCTCGTCCATATCTTACGCGAGTTAATTAAACTATTTCTCATTGAACGCGAATAAGAAATTGAATAGTATGAAATGGTGACGATGAAAAATAATTAAGAATTCAATTAATTCATCGCTATCTTAGATAGGACTTATTTCCATGATATTTTCAATTTCCAAAACTTCAACGTCGAATAATTTGTAGTTACATTTTCCCCGTGCTCGTTCTTCCTTTTTCTCCCCCCGAATCGAGGGAGAAATTCCTTTATTTATCGAAATTCTGGAAAAATATATCCGCCCCCTCTCTCCCCCTTTCTCCCCTCCTCGTCCGATCCTTTGAGAGGCGCGTGATCGTATATCTGCAACCCCCGGGCCAAAAGCAATACCGATGGGATTCATTTTCGTCCGCACAAAGCGACGGCCCGTAACGCGAACTGCAAAAGGAGGATTATAAAGTGACGAGAACACGCCATCCGCAATTATAAATACGTTTTCGTCATTTCCGGGGGATTAATCCCCCCGTGTCACCGACGATAATGATAATCATTCGTTCTCGCACGATTCTCGCGCGTCGCAAGTTTCCATTAAATTCTGGAGGACGGAATCGACGATTCGAAATGGACGTTGATAATATTGGATCCGATATGAAAATTCTGAGATTCGTGAATTTCTTTTTTTTTTTGTTTTCCTCGGCTGGTTGGAATTTTGGAGAAATTTTGGATTACGAATATCGGAAAATTTTGAGACGCGTAATGCTACGATGATGCACGAGTTGTGAAATATTGGAATTTATCTTTTTAAAGTTGTACGGAAACGAAAAATGTAGAACGTCAAATTTTGCCAAGAAGAAAAGAAAAAGAATTGTAATGCACTTCCCTCGAAAGATAGAAAATTCGTAAAGATATTCGAAACTTCCGTATCAATTTCGACATGTTGGGTGTTAAAAATTAATTAGGTTCGAGGATCGATCGATTATCGAGCTTCAGAAATTATATGGTACGTTACATTAACGTACAATTTCGGAAGATGGGCTTTATTTCAGCTTCAACTTTATTCTATTCCCCACTGTTCCAACCGAATTTATGACACGTCAGTTAAAAGTAAGTTGAAATTTCAGGTTCCACGAACCTCGCCGAGTAGAATTTTCTGAATACAAATGAGGAAAGAGCGCGGAGGAATTTTTCATCCCATGAAGTGAAAAGGTTCGTAATCTTCGAACATCGAAAAAAATATTAAAATCGAAATTTTTATTAATCTTGCCTTTCGTCTTTACGTCTTTCCTCTCCTCCGCTGCGTTAACAACCGTTGATTAAATTTCGTAGGATAGTTAGCTCGTATATCGGCCCATTATCGCTAAAAACCATTCGATGTCAGTCGGTGCCAATGGCACTTGTAATATGTCAACTTGGTAAACTGGCATTCACCATTAACGAGGAATCGCAGCACGCCGTTAATGAGGCCATTTTGGTATGATGTTTTGTTCAAGTACATTCGAACCAGATGGTTTGAACTGTCGTACTCGTCGAATTGTCTATTATTCGCTACCAAAGTTACATTACAAACAATTGTACATATAGACAGATCTTATCTTATATAGAAAATACTGTTATTAAAAATTGTTATATGTAAATATTGTTACATTGGAATGTGTTTTAATTTACATTGTAAATATTCTATCGTATCTTCTATGTAAAAATATACAATAAAGAATTTATTCATTATAAATATATATGCACGATCTTCATTCTGGTTAATTCTAACATCCCATTGCGGTAAATTTAAGACACTTTGAATAAGGAAGAAGTATAAAAATTTGCTTGATAATTTCGTCTTTTTTGAAACCAAATTTTATATATAACGGAGTTCCAAAGAATTTATCTAGAAAATAATAATTGCGTTGTACATCCGCTTCGCCAAATTTCGAAAATTTTCTGTTAAATAAATCAAAAATAACGCGATTTCGTGGGAAACGCGTGAAGCTGAATAAATTCTCACCGCGAAACGTGATTTTCTCGTGTTATTATTTAAAGGTTTCAATGTTCGTGCGTCGTTTAAAATTTCGCTGATGGCGATATTCGATGAAGTTTGTAAATTTCTCTTCGTTCGTTCAAATACACAAACGCAGGCCGCAGTTATTTGCATCTCTCGATTCCAAGTTACTTTTCAATTACAAATAAACAATTATTGACACGAGTGACATCGTGTAATTCGTTCGAGTCATCTTCATCTTTCTCATTTTTCATTTTTCTTCGCAAATAATCGTGAAAAGCGCACAGGGATGAAATATCTATTTATAATAATTAAACTTAAGTTATAAATATTGTTTATGTAATTATTACAAAACAAATATCGAAACTATGAACTATTGGTTTAATTATATATATATGTTGAATCGTAAGTATTTCCAGGTTGATTTAAAAACGATCTGAAATAAATATAATTCGTAATTTATTCATTAGAAACGGGTTTTTCTTACAAATTCTCAAATTATAATATTTTTTCCTCCCGATGTCGTATTTATTCCATCACAAATCAAACGCAACAATTTCTAACAAACAAATAATCGTCAATCAAATTCAAGTTTAAATAACTTGCATTCGATGTATAAAAAGAAAAAATGAAACAATTTACCCTCACACTCCGTTCCTCCCTTTAACCACCAACGCAATATTTCAACCCTCTCGGAGAATCCTACTCAAAGAATACACTTTCTTCTTCCCTTTTCCTCCGAGCCCGATATTCAACGACCTTTTAGAGCCTTTCCATCCCCTCCCCTCTCCATTTAAACCAATAAATTCGCGACTCTGGTGGTTCGAGGCGAATCGTTCGTGTTCCAAGAACCTCCTTCCCCAGTTTCTTATAGCCTTTCTATAGTCACCATCCACGGATGGACACGTTCCAAGAAGGTCTCTCCCCATCGAGGGACAGACAGCGTATCGAAGTTATCGTTGGAAGGAACCGCGTTTAGGGGGGATGGAAACGATCGAACAATGCCGGTACATGGACATGTTTCTCCGCGGAGAGAATGGAAGCAATAGGATGTGCGTTACATCCATTTCGCGAGCGAAATGGGAAACCTTCCACTCCCCCCTCGTCTTTTTCGCGAAATTTTCTTATCCGCGATGGAATTTGGAGGAAGAAACGAGTGCAATCATCGATCCCCACTCGACTGGCAAATTTGCAAACGCGGGTTTCCTGCTAATTAATTAATTTTATATTCTTTAAACGGTTAAAATTTCTACGATAGAAGTGACATGTAAACAAGTCGGATGCGGGAGATACGTGACACGAACGAAATTACGTCGCAAGATACGAAGTTTGCGTATCACGGAGGGGATCGAGTTATGTCGTAGTTTGTGCTTGGTTTATACTCGTGGCTGACGCGTGATCGAGTTTTACCACTGATACACGCGACCAGAAAAGAAGAAAAAAACGTTTGTCGTTTGCGATTGTGTCGTCTCGAATTTCGATCGATTGTTAATTACGTTTTAATTGAATTATAGGGAGGAAAGAGATTTATTCGGTCGGATCGATCGAAGGAAGAGGAGTGGAAGAAGCAAGGGAAAAAGTCGAAAAACTGGGGGACGAAACAATCGGCCGATGGAGGAGGAAATTGCATCGAATTCCTAGATAATAGCACTTTTTCTTTTTTCTGCTACCCCTCCTTTGTTCCCGTCCCTCCTTTTAGAGAAATAGTACCAGCGCAAATACAAGTTGGGGCTCAGTTAACTGTGCGAACCGTCTTTCTTCGCGATTTCATTCCGGCGCATTAATTGCATTTTTCGATGAGGGGGGAGGGTGAATGCATTTCTCGGCGAAAGAATAGCGCTCAATCGTTGGGAAAGCCTTTTCCTTTTCCCCGGCTAAAAGATTTTTTTATCCAATTAATTCACGCCCGAGCGAGCCCCGCGTGTACAACCTGATGAGCCTGCCTGCTGCTTCTTTGAATTTTCAGAACGTTCGAGTCGGATAAAATGTGATCAGTCGCTTTGTCCTCAAAAGGACACGAACGCGTCATTTCCTCCCCCCAACGGTTGTTAATCACATCGATTTCCTTTTCCTTCCCTTCTCCTTCTCCTTCCAAGAATTTTTCAGATTTCGAATTCGATTGATTTCTGCGGATATATACAAATTCTTGGATTTTTAATTCATATCGAATAATTCGTTGACAAAAATCAATACAAAGAGATGCAATGGGATAAAATAAGCACAGGTTCAAACAAATAGATAAGAGAATCACAGGTGAGTAAGAAAAAAGTGGAACGAGGGCAGCCGAATAGAAAATTACCTGGCCACGCAAGTAGAACAAAATGAAATCACGATCGATAAAGTGGAATAAGCCGATAGTTAGATTTATTCCCACACGAATTCTAATAGAAACAACGAAAGCAATCGTCCCATCTTTCTACGAGAAGAAAACAAAGTATTTGACAAATCCATCATCCTCGTATTCCCATCCGTACCATCGAAATTCTTTCGATACTTTCGAAAAAAAATACATACACACATATACTTTCCATTCCAGAAATGATAAGTGAAAAGTACGCGAGATTCAATTTCGAGATAGCGAAATAAGTATATCGAGGTTTCACATCGAACAATCGGAACCTCAAAAATCGAGCAGCGGGTAGATTCGAAAGTGAGCCGCATGAAAAACATTCGTTCACCGTGCAGTTTCGGTCAAATACGGGAGGTATGTATCGGAAACCACTTTATACCGTGCATAGGATTGCGGTGTTGGACGCGGATGGAACGAGGTTGGAGCCAATTAAGAACGTTCAATCGGCGGAAACAGAATCAAAATGAATCAGAATGTCCGGATCAAAAAATCGACGATGGAATATATCGTTGAAGGATCACGCAATCGACACGTATCTCCAAGTATCGTTAAATTTCACGTCGAAGAAGTGGATTAAATGAGCAATACTTGAAAAAGTATTTGAATTGTTTGCGTAGAATAGTCGAATATCTACAGTGTTCTTCTTCATTTCTCCTGTTTGCGAAATATCGGTTATTGGATTTTGTATATCCTTTTAACGGGGGAGTAAAATTCAATGGTGTGTTAGTCGCAAACTGTGTCTCTCTTCGATTTCTCAACCGTTGCGATTCAACAGGAATTTCGTCAGGGATTGTTAATACGGATCCTCGAATCAATCGAGGAGGATATTATATTACATTTTTATTATTACAAATTTAAATTCGATTTTGATATTGCTTTTTAATTTTCCTAGATTCGTAAATGTTTAACTTGGCTCTCTCTCAATTTGTTAATTTGTTTCGAGCTAACTCGGCGCTTGTTTCGTGAAATTCCTCTCTTCTCATCTAAATTTGATCAAACTGATCGCGTCCTTGTCCCGCGAGATCACAAGTCGAGAAAGAAACACTTTTTCTTTGATCGCTCGGCCGGCTTATTTAGTCTGGTAATTATAAGTTGTGCTTATTTTCCCGTGGAAAAATATATTTCAAAATTCTTTGAAAGAGGACGACGGATTTATAACTTTAATGCAGTTAGTTGGATTTCAAATGCGAGTTTCGGCCAGGTTTTTCGAGACTCTTTCGAGTTCACCTTAATTGGTAATCGAGATGTATACGAAGAGTATTTTTCTAAATTGTGTATTAATTTTGAATTTTGAGATTCTTTTGTACCTTGTCGGTACAAGAATCCTTTTCTCAAAAAAATATCCTCCTTTCGATTCACCAGATTGTCATTTAAAAAGTTATTAGATCATAAAAAAATCCCTTTCGACGAGCAGATTTTTCGCCTTTCTTTATCATTTCCTTTCGTCATCGAGAGCAGTTGAAATATATCACTTTGACCAAACAGAAATACATCGGGTATCAAATTATCAATCTCTTAATAATTCGTAGATCCTCATAATCGTACGTTTAACCCGAATTTATCCTCGTTATCATAATCGCCGCTTTCCAAGCTCCTCGAACGTTTAATATCCCGCGCTCTTTGCGTTCACGAATCGTTTAAGAGGATTTCTTCTTTTTCCCCTCGATTTTTATCTCCTCCTATCTATTCTTTCGCCCTTTCCCCCTCTCCTGCCTTTCCCGTGAAAACGGCGGAAGTGATTTAAATTGGATATCGCGTATCGAGCGATTTTCGCGACGATGAAACGGGCTCGTTCGGGCGAAAGACAGCGAACGTGGTATTTAAACCGCGACATCGACGAATTTGTTAGCCGACAGACTAGGTTTCCATATCGACACGCGCTATCCCTGTAGAATTTTTTAGAACGTAATAAAGAAAGTAACGAGTTTTGATAAATGTGTATAGTGCATTTTGTTGAAAAGAATATACATGAAAACGATCCTCTTGTGATGTTAAATTTCTTAGCGAATGAAAAGAATGGAAAAGATAATTGTATAATCTCGTGATCCAGTTATAGAGTCATGTATTTGACAATAAGATGGATCCTGATAAATAAGAATCTCTTAAATTTCTTAGCGAAAAGAATGGAAATAAAGAAAATTATATGGTCTTTCATAATCGAGTTGGCAAGAATTTCCTAATAAATAAGAATTAATTAAGAATATGTAAAATTATTATTAGTGGCATTTATATTCACTCTTTGCGAACGATACATCCGTACACCACGTTTTTTTCTATTTCAAACATCCGTTTCATGTCGCCTCATAATAGCGTTTATCTCGATTTACACGCGTGCCGACGTAAATATTTATGACGCATCGTTATTTATAAATTTTTTTAATGTTTGTATCGCGTGGGATTACTTTCCTTTGCAGCTTCATCGCTCGTTTCATTTTAAATAAATTTCACAATATTTGGAATGCAAAAATTGCGCATAGATTAAAAAAAAGATTGAACGATTAACCACGATTATATTCTATCAATTCAATAATAAATTTTAACGGATTAACGAGGATCGTTTCGATAGCATCTCGAGGAAGAACGAACGTTCTATCGCGGATAAAATCGGAAATGATATTCGTTATCCGCATTTCGTGCAAATTGTTATACTCGAAATTTACTCCAAGTCTCTGCACTTTGACATTTCTTTCGCTCCACTTTCTCTTTTGTTTCTCGAGATTTAGATAAAGTTACAAATACTTGAATTCCTTCGAAACTTGGAGCCAAACTCACGTCACGATGAATTCACCCCCCTTATCGCGCCCTTTCGTTTCTGCAGAAACAAATTATGGAGCATTTGCATCGCGTTTCTTTCGCCCCCTCCCCCTCCCCCGATGATTTCCAACTTGAAATTTACGTTCTCGTTTACGTAAAGATTGTTCTGAAAGTTTTTTCATTCTTTCGAAAGAAATTTGTAATAAGAGTTTCAGGATCTTTTGAAAAATTCTTTCGATGTCTCGAGTTTATTTATTTCAGTTATTGCGAATTGTAATTTTTTTTCTCTTCTTCTACAACTTGAAGAATCATTCTTCTTTGATGGAAGGATAAAAATAAAATTCCATTCCTTTTTTTGTTATATTAAAATATTAATTAAAGAAGTATTGCAATCTAAAAAGAAAAAAGAGGTCGTAAGAAGAAAGTTCATGTAGAAACATATTTTTCACACTTCTACTTTTACTTACTTTTACAATAATCCAACGAAGCATGGCGGAAATGTGTCTTTCCATCTTTCATTTTTCATCAGATGATAATCTTGACGTACCTTTTTTCTATTACAACACGTTCAAGTGTAATCTTTTGAGATACACTCACGAAAGTATATCTTGTAAAAATTCCATCGTATAAATTTTTCGATTTCTTCCCCCTGAAAAAAAAATATTTTCAATTAATTTGAATCTTGCAAAAAAAAGAAGATACGTATCTATGATTTAATAAATAATTTTATAATACTTGTATAATACGATCATCAAAGTTTTTCATTTACACGTCATATCTTGTTCAAATTTATGGGTAGTTTAGCACCAAAATTGTTCCTATAAATCACGTACTATACTTTCTGATAGAAAAAAAAAAAAGAAGAAAATAGCAAAAAAAGTGTACAGCAATTTCGTAACAAATTCATCGATGATTAAATTTCAACGAATCAAAAATTGAAAAGCATCGAAAATATTAAAAAAAGAAGAGAAGGGAAGGGAAAAACACGATGAAAAATTACACGCTTATCTGATTAAATATTCGGATTGTTTGAATTAATTGTGAATGAAATTCGACCAAAACGGAAAAAGAAAATTATTGAATTACTCGTCGTTTCTCGGATTCGAAATAATGGAATATTTCGCGTTTAAATTACAATTTTTATCCCATAAACAATTTCAGAGTGTTCCAACGTTGAATAGGATTTGGACGGATTTACTTTTTGATTTTGAAAAAAAAAAAAAAATGCTGTGCAAAATCGTATTCTAATTTCATTTCGAGTGGCACAATTCTCGAACTGAATGTGAAACTCGATGTGGAAACGGTGAAATGAAATTTGTTTGAAACATGAAACGTGTCGGTGAATTACGTGAATCGATGTAATTCGCCCTGAATGCGCGATTATTCTGTTTATTTTTCCTCGTCAATTGTTTCTATCAATGTTTCGAAAATTTCATGTATAAATTGCTCGATACTGGGTGCTCGTTTTCACCCCGCGTGATTCATGTCAAATCACGCTTGATTTTGCAAAGAATTTTCTCTCAAAACGAAAGTTTGAATAATAATAACGAATGAGTTTTATAAAAGTGTCGAACGAAATTTCGTGCTATCTTGCTTTTAATTATTCGTTCGATATTTCGATTCTTCTCACATTTCAAAGCAACGAAGAAACATATTTCTCTTTGTACGATGACGAAATATTAAATATTAATCGAATAAAAAAGAAAGAGCCAAATTTTTTTCACTGAAAATGATAAAATATCGTTTAAAAATCTTTTTATCAGAGCTCGTAGTAGATAAATCACGTATATTACCAGCATATTTTTTTACAATTGATTTTTCTAAAAAAAAAAAAACTTCAATTATCTCGTTTTCATTTATACGAAAATTTATCCGAGAACAATTTAATTAAAATTATTCCTTTACGATCCACTTTGAAACGAGTAATTTTAACATTTTAACATATTTTCGTTGTAATAAATTTTAACAATATCAATATTTGGACATTTCGTGAAGAAGGAAAGTATAATAACAACACCGCTCTGTTTCTTCTATCGAAATAATGAAGCACGGCACGAAATGTATATCGAAATACGAATCGATTCGGTGTTATAATGCAAGATCTGATCGAGATTCTCGTGCAAAACGAGCCAATCCCACGGCGGAATTAATATCGCGATAAAATTAATTTCATCGACGCGTATTACTCTCGAAATTGTCGATAGATGCTCTTTTAAAGTTCAGACAACTTCAAAATTTTCTACGTCCAATTGGATCCAATTTGTTGCAATTGAATTTCTCACGTTTCTATTTTCATCCAAAGATGTACGGGTTAAATTATCTAACGTAAATAAATAAAAATCAGGATCGACAATTTTAGGAATCGAACGATTCTCGAGAAATAAAGTTTGTCCTCTAAACGGTATTAAAGCCGCTTATGGAAGTCTGAGATTTGCGACGTTGTGAAGGAATTTAAAGTATACAAAGTTCATAAGACACTGAGTGCTTCTTATATTCTTTGGACCAAGACCAAGGAGAGTGGAAAGTGGAGAATCATTAATCAGGCTGGAAATTAAAGGAAAAGAAGAAAGTATTGAAGAGAAACAGGATCAAGAAATAAGAAAATCCATAAACGATAGAGGATTAATTGATGTTTATTCGTTGGAAAATGATATTACTTCCTCTTTAAAATTCAATTCAAAAAAATATTTTTCATCACGATATATGAACAATATATTTAATATTCCTTCAATATTTTTTACATATATATCAATGTAAATATTAACACACAAATGATTAAACTGTATATATATATACTTGTATTTCCCGAAAAAAAATTATCTTCTAAAAAATTAGCGCAAAGTGAAATTTATATAAACATTAACCGATACAGTGCGCCACCATCGAGATCCATTTACATTTAATTAAATCCTCCCTTATCGAAATTAAAATTTCCCGCCGTGGGTTCAAGTTCGGATAAAATTTTCCTAATTACACAGGGTCGAACAGCTTTCTGGAAAAACCGAATATCCACGTTTATCGAGACATCTAATCTCTCCCAACGTTTCGACGAACCTTTCTCCGTGATAAAATCCTTCTAACGGGGGCAGAGAGAAATGGAAAACAATAAAAGCGTGCCACCGAAAAAGTAGGAAACATTGTCCACTGCACGAGACGAGTTTCTTGGACCGCGAAAACGGTGGCTTGCTCAGGATTGCCCTCTGCGGATCTCCTTCCCCTTCTTTATGAATTTGCCTTCGTACATCTTCTCTCCTCTCCCCCTCCTCCCAGGAACACGAGTTAGAAATCGTCTTAAAAGTCTAATATCGTAAAATTCGTGCACGCCGCTATCTCGTAGCTGGATGTTGGATGAACGGGGCAATTTATTCGTAATTCGAGTCTTTCGAAACGTGACGAGGAAAAAATTATAGATCATGAAATATATATATATATATATGTGTGTGTGTATTCGCGAATTAAACAAATGCTGCTAATATTTTCCAGTGAAAAAAAATTTACTATTTCTCCATTCACGGTATAATAACATTATTTCTTTTAAATTTAAATTCCCTTAAAAGAAACATTCAATTCGTGATATAAAAAAAATAGTTCAAACATAGTTCAATTTCATCCTTCGTACAATTTTCCTTTCCCTTTCCTTGTTGTTTAATCTACGATCCCTCGAGAAGCGAATGGAAAAGAGAAACTTCATTCGAGATATCAACGAGTTTCGTGCAATTTGCACGTTATCAGCGACCAATAATTTCTCAGAAACCGTCTATAGGAAAGAAAATAAAGGAAACGTTTCCACGCTCTCACTAATTCTCACCCCTTTCTCGCCTCCTTGTTGTTTTCGCGGTAATAAAAGGGGGGAGGAGGGGAGGAAATACATCAGCCCGGAGATCGTCGTCCGGCTCGTTATCACGGCGAATGAAATTTTTATAGAGAAATTCGCGGCCATTAATCTCGCCCCCGTAATAATATTTCATCTATTCGACCAACGTTCTGTAATTTCTTCGTACGATGGAGCAGAAGGGGAGGGGGGATTGGGACGTTTCAATAATTCGCCAGTTTCCTTCGGGTTCCTCTGTTCTGAGGGTGGAAATAAAAGGAGGTGGAGGGTGAAAGATGGCGAGGAAGATTGTCCTCGTCGCCACGATTAACAATCGGATCGATTGGTCCACGTGTTTGATTAACAAGTTGAAACGACGTAACGAGCTAATAATAAATACGGCGAAGTTGTGTGGAACGTGTATGTTGTTGGCCGTAAAAAGTATTATTAAAATACAGAGATTGTAACGAATAAATGGTAAATTGATAATTTGATAAGGTATAAAGGGAGGTGTATAAATTTAACACGTATTTTAGACAATTTTTCAATGAATAAAATTAGAAGAAATTATCGATTCGAAAATTGTCATTAAATAGATTCTGTCTTCATTTTGTAATATTTAACAACCAAGGCTGCTCGACTAATTGGACTTCTGCGAAATATCATGTTATGCGTATGTAACACGATTACTTAATTAATATGGAAATATAGGTAATATACGTAACGAAATGAAATTAAAATTTCTCGATTTCTCGTTGAATTAATAAATCAAGAAATTTAATTTTAATTATTTTTTCATTATTAAATATCGAAGGGAAATTTCATCCAAACTTTACAATAATTCTAAGTTAAAATTTTCACTTAGCAACATATCTAACCATAAATAACCATCTTCCTTTCCTTCTTTCAGATAATACAGGATATTTTTATTATATACTTTTCAATAAAGTACAATCTCATCTTATCTTCCACGAAATATATCTACTTACATCGCATCACAATAAAATCAACAATGACATACTAATCTCTCGTAAAATTTCAAAATTCGATAACTTTCATCCTCCCATAAAAACAAATACCGATTAACCGAAAAATTCTAACCACCAACACTAAAAGGAATGAATCCTCCTTTTTAAAACCATCTTTGTTTCATCTCGACACGACTTTCCATTGCTGAAATATGACGCTTTGAAAAGAAATGTAATTTCCAGTGAACGACTACATTTCTCTTTCTAGCACTTATCTAACCTAACCTATCCCACTTCTAATATACCACACAGTTCTGGTCAGTGATGGACGCTGATTCATCTTTTTCTTTTCTTTTTTCTCTCTCTCTTTTTTTTTTTTTTTTTTGCTATTACTATTATCCACAATGTGTGTACTTCCAAGAAAAAAGTGGGTCATGGCATTTTCTTCCAAGTTTCAACCATCCTATCATTCACTCGCACCCTACGTATCGAACGTAATACTTGGAAGCCCTGTATCTCAGAAGCAAATTGGGATATCGATGCGAGATAAAGTGCGTTACATACTTTTCCTTACCTGTCTAAGTGGATTTGCTCGAAAAATTTTACAATTTTTACGTGTGTTTTATAATTCAATTTCACACCACGTTGAGAATAGTTTATGGATTTTTTAATATTTCTTTTATTATATTATATTATTATCATGTTATTTTATTTCATTAGAAAATTTATGATAATTTATAAAGGATAGAAATATCGAGAGTTTTTTTATTTTCTTTCTTCTAGATAGAGTTTTTCCGTAATCTACAGTGTTTTTTAATTCTACACAAAAAAAATCAATCTTACCAAACTGTGTTTCTATTTGTTTTTCGGATTAAGCGTATATATTTGTCATTCTTGAACATTTCAAAAATATTGATCGTAAAAATATTGGTCTTGTTTTTAAATCCTCTTTACACTCCGTAGATTTATACCACATTTTTCGAAAAAAATTTAAAAAGAACTATCTTTGAAATTGACACGTTGTTTATCTATTTTTCACGCATTGTTTGTCGTATTAAAATATTTATTTTCAGCTTTCGCGACAACACACGGAAAATCGTGCATTTTACAAGTTTCTCTTAAATTAAAACCATTCCTTTCAACATCCTATAATTACGACAATCTTATTACCCTTCTATGCCCCAATACCAACTCGTAATTAAACGAAACAAAAATGAAACGAGAAAAATCCGACCAAGAGGTACATTACTAATTCTCTTTACCTATTATACCTATATCCTTCGAACGTGGAGCAAAATAGCTTCCGCTCGAGGCGGAACCAAAACGTTTTTGCCTCGAGACCCTGTCTCCAAAGCAAACAGACGTCGAGTTATCATTCGTGACTTATTGTGCGCTGGTGGAGGTATTCGTTCACGTTAGGATACGCGTTCCACAAGATTTTTCATCCGTATAACCAACTCTCTTTACCAGTGGATCCGAACTCGTGGAGCTCGCCTCTCTCTTTCCGTCTCGTTGTTGTTGTGTCCGGAAAACCGCGACACCGGAGGGCCACGCGACCCGGAAAATGAAACTGTTTCAATTTTTTGGATGAGAAATGGCAGCGACGAGAATCGGTCGTGGCTTACTCGTCGTGTTACGGAAAGGCTGGAGCTACGCGCGGAATATAAAAGTCTTGGGGGATGGAAATGGTATTTGTATTCAGTGTAACGATGGAGCGGGAGTATGGAAAGGATAGGTATATATATATATATAAGGATGAGTGTGTATATATAAATAGATTCGACGAGAAAAATGGAAGGGAAAATTAAGGGACGTGATGTATTATCGCGTTTGCCGATTCTGGAAAATTTTGGAAAATAAATTGAACGATATTATCAATTTCTAAACGCTTTGTTTTTATAAATAAAGTGTGTAAAAATATAAAAATGAATAAGGGTAGTGAAAAATTGTCAAAATATTTTAGAATTATAAATAGAGTTTCTTAACTTTTATGTACAGAGTCATTGGATAATTTGATAATAACAATGTTAGATTTTAATTGAAAATGGAAATTTTATTTTCATTTTCACGGAAAAAAGTTTACATTCCTACGAAAGAATTTATCGATATTTTGCGATCCGATGAAAAAAATGGAATTAAAGGGGATATTAAAATATTAAAATAAAATTACTAAACTAGATTTCAAATAAAATTTTCGGGAAATATTATTTACTTACATTTCCCATAACGAATATCGCTTTAAATTATCGGCAAATAATTTCATATACGACACAACAATTCTCGCATTCTCGAATTTGATACAAATATTTTCATCCTCTAGGCAAAAATATCAAAAAAAAAAAAAAACAACACGGTTGCACGATTACGGTTACGCGAGAAATTTTCAAAGAGGGAGAGAGGAGAGAGAGAGAGAGAAAAAAATATGTTGCGCGTCGAGATGTTTTTCTAAAATCGCGAAATATGCAAAGCTATTTCCGCGCGTTGGAAAATCGCGCTAGTTCTATTTACATGGAATTGCTGCGTCGCGTCGATGGCACGTGAATTATTGAGGCGCGTGAATGCACGCGTGGCCGCTCGAAATGTCATCGAACGACGAGCAACGCGACAGGCGATGGATAGGGGAAGAGGAGGAGGAGAAGGGAGAGGAGGGGGGAAAAAAACTTTATTAACTGCGTAATGGAAATTAATAGTAAAATTGAACGCTCAAAGGGAAAGCATTATAGCCGGCTCTCGAATAAATTGGACGGTGACGGGGCGTGAAAAGGCCCCTCGCATAAAAGCCTTATTAGCGGGATATTTGAGCATTAACGCGAGATCGAACTAAAAATTTGATCACGCCTATATTTGGACCGGTGCGAGATTGACACCTTTTTGAATTTTTGGCGAGTTCGGCTATTGTATCGTATTAGCCAGGGCGTTTAATAATTTCTACCCCTCGAATGTCTTGATGTGGATTAAAAGTGGTCGCGTGTTTTCCTTTTTTTTCCCCCTCCCCAGAATTTACAAGGCGTTTTAGTATCTATTTTGGATTTTTTTAACGATTTATCCATGTTGGATTTATATTTCTGATTATTATTTTCGTTTTTAATATTTGACTCACGTAGAAAAATTAAATTCTAATTATTCTAATATAGGCAATATAATTTTGATATTTTTGTTATAAATTTTATATTTCACTTACAATATCTTCTTCTTCCTTTATTCTTAATATTCCTTTTTGTTCTTTAAAATCGCGCATTTTACAATTTTCCCCAACCCTCAGAAAAATATCTACACTAACCAATATCGGTTAATCTTTTATAAATATCCCATGGTAACGATTATTCTCGTGGGAAGAAGATGAGAAATAAAAAGATCGGGATGTCTTATAAGTTCTTCAAAGATAAATTGAACTATCAGATTAAAATTAATAATAAACGTCGACTTTTTTTTGAATCATAGTCATCGTGTATTTATGCAAAAGAAGTCGTATTTTCTGGTAGCTTATTCTGAAGATTTGTGCTTTTTTTTTTATGGAGTTATATAGAACGTTCGTAAAAAATGGCCGCGTTGAAAGTGAGAGAAGAGAGCTTATCCACCTCCTTCTTTTTATTAAAATATTTTATTATGGACTTGCAAAAAAATCTTTTACGCGGATGAATATTCTGTAAAAAAATGTTGAAAAATATTAAAGTATTGTTAGAAATTAAAAAAAATTGTTTCTGTGATTATTTATTCACATGTATATCTGTTACCTTTTGATAAAATGGTTTGGATGTAAAATATCTAAAATGTAAAATCTCTACGAAATATATTATTGGTAAATTTGAAAACTTTTACATATATGTATATTTCTCCCTCTTTCTCTTTCTCTCTTTTGCGTTTGATTTAGCAGAAAATCTCATATGTACTCAAAAAAAAAAAAAAAATTTCATTTCATCGCCCATTTTTAAGAGCCAAATATTTGAACTGAATATATAATTTTTATACGAGAAAATATCTCTCTGATAATTAATTCAGGCATCTGCATCTCTCTCATTTTAAAATATTTTTAAAATGTCTATCTCTCTTATAAATCCTTTCTTTTTTCACATCAAATATTTCACGTTTTATTTTTTTCCAAAAAATTGCACGTATTATTCAATTTGTTGCCAAATATTGTTATTAAATTTAACATTTTTTTACACGAAAAAAAAATAATAAGACCTATTATAAATAAAATTAACAAACGTACGATTTCATACGTCTTTTTACAAATTTTTCCGACAAATATTCCATATCAACATATCTTAACTGCACATATATTACTTTACACTGTTTCAGAAAATACTTTTTCCTTCAAATTATTGCGAACATGCACACGTTGGATCGATAAAAGAAGAACGATAATTGCAGCAAAGAATTTTCAAACTGAGGGAAAATATTTCTTTATCTCTACGTCGCTTAAGATTTTATCGATAAATACGTGACTATTTTCACGTCAAAAATTATTTTAATCGCGACATTACGATTCTTAGGATTTTCAGATCTCGACGAAGAAAAGATGACAATCCTTTCCAAACGAAAATTCTTTTTAAATTCCACTCGAAGAAATTAATCGAACTATAAATTTACTTAAACATACTTTACGAGTTTCATACTCATCGAGAATTTTGCGATAGAAGAAATGTAGATTTTTGATAACTTCTCATTTATAAATATACTAAAAAGCAATTATTTAATACATATTCGAAAGATGATCGATATAAATATAAATTTAGATACAGATATAAATTTTAATTAACGTGCAAATTCCAAGCAACAATTTTCAATTTTGCATCACACCAATTTTGTATTCAACAATTGACACGTTTCAAATCTAGAAAGAATTATTTATCCCGCACGCGGTTGTATACTTGCATTTTCTTTTTATGCGGTTCACGGAGAGATGAAGGAGAAGCACAAAAGGGATGACTGTAAAGTATGCGGCCGATCGATCGAGGGGGGAAAAGCGGCGTGTATTGTCCCTTGGTGAGAATCGCGGCGTCTAACGTGAAAGGAGGCAGGGTTGATGACGGAAATGTGTTTCTTCAAAGCGGTGGAACGAGATTTATCAGCGATCGGATCGAGCGAAGAATACTACCCCTCCCTCCCTCCCTGATATCCCTTTGTTCAACGTGCCATGCCACGAATAATAATCTCGTTAAGAGGACGGCTGGCATACCGACTCGCGTGTGACCTGTTTCGATCTTGGAAGAAAGGTTTTTAGGAGATTGGAAGATCGTTCGTAAACGTGTGGATAGTGATGGGTTCGAGAGTGGATGGAGAGAAGATATCCAGATGTCGAGTTCAAGAAGAAGTTGTGGTATTTTATGTAGAAATGGGTGGATAATAATATCGGGATATCGTTGTAAAATGATTAATTTAGAAAAAGTTTTGAAAGTGGAAGAATCGAGGAAAGTCGCTTCGTTTTCTGGGCGAATTTGATTTTATTAAACTTTCGAAAGCGAATTTTTATTTCGATTAATGAGCGTTGTGTGTAATTTTTGGAAATTAATTTAATACCTGTGGGTAACTAACTATATTTTTGTGCCAATCGATCTTACTTGAGTTATTTTCTCGACAAGATTGATGGATTTATTTCGTATAATAGTATGTGGATTAAATTTGATCCGAATTTTTATCTTTTCCTCTCGTTATAATGGAATGTAAATAAAAAAAACTCGCGATACATTTTCAATGGAAAAATAATTTACTTAATTTTATGATTCAATCATCGTTACTTACCAATTATCAAAAATATTCTTGAAAAATATTTAGCAATAGATCTACGAGCCGAGATTTAATATCCTTTAAAACTTACATTTTAACATAATTATTACGAATAATTATAAAACCATATTCGATGTCCATAAAATTTACAGCATCTTAAAAATCTAAAATTTATTCCATGCCTGGCACACAATTCCTCCTCAAATATCTCGGATTAATATAATTTCAAAATCCACTTGGACCGCTCTCATACCTAATTAACTTAATGAATCACGGATAAAACCCGTTATTTAATATCACCCGTATCCCTGCATTAACCAAACCAATTAAAAGAAAGAGAGTTACGCGCGTACATCTGTACGAGGAGAGATATAATCGAGCGCCATCTGCCGGCAAAAAATCCAACATCCCTCCCCCTCTCTCCCCCTGAATATTTACGCGAACCGCAATTACCGATTCGCGAATGAAGATCAATTTCGGCCGATTTGGATTTAAGCCTCGCCCCTGAAAAACTGCTCGAGTATTCTGGCTTAGTAGACGAGGTTTATTTATCTCTCTAAAATCGAAACAAGCACGTAAGAGAGGAGATAAAGAACGCCATCGATTATTTCGCTTATTTAATCACGATTATCCTTCGTAAATTCGCCCCTATTCGCGATCGTAAACGAATGCTCCACCTCTTCCAGGTATCGTCCAATCGTTTATCCCTCTCGTTACAAAATTCACGAGATACAATATCGAGCATGCGATTCGGAGAATAAATCATGGCGGGGCTCGCGTGTGTAAATTACGTTTTTACCTGTGAGCTTGACTTCGCTGCATGCACAGCAATGATCCCTTCGTTTTTTGCTTATACAAGATTTTTGTTCGATTATTTCCAGGAATGGGCTGCTTTACACGTGCATAAGAATGTAAATATCATATGTGTGATTTTTCTGATTATATATAATTATTAATTCAGTCTCTAATTACTGTACGTTTCCCTTTATTAAAATTCGAATAAAATATCCTTTTCCTCGATTCGTGTAAAATCCAAAACTCTTTGCTCGATAATTGAATATAATTTAATCTCCGATTGTTATTAATTTGATTTGGAGAAGGGGGAAAAATATTTCATAGAATCACCATACTTTCCTTCTGTTGAGAGAAATTTCGCGCAAACGCAATTTCCTCCTTTCCCACGAAGAAAAATTCATAAGAGGTACGTGTCCACGCATTTGCAAATCCGTCTCAAATATTAATTGGCGAAGTATCTTTAAAGGGAGAGGAGTGCTCGAGAGAGCTTATTGGGAATTTAAACACGAAGCCTTCTTATAGGCTTCCCTATTAAGGAAAGTAGGACCGCTCGCTGCGTTATTAGACATCGTAACTCCAAGCAGATATTTCATACTTGCCGTATACTTTTCGCGCACCAATTCGCTCCTCCTAAGATCCTACCACCAAAGAATAATTAAGATACTTTACAGACTTCTTGTTCTACAAAAGAATTATTTTTTTCCTCGTTACGCAAAGTTTCTCTAAAAGACTTTCTTTCTTCTTTTTTTCTTTTCCTTTCCTTTTTGTTAAATTAAATAAGCCGCACTCGGTCAAACGAATTCTATCGTTCGTTTTAAAATAATGATATTAATAAAAATAAGTGGCGATCAAAGGGGAACGAAATAGAAAAGTCGCTTTATATCACTCGTTCTTTGAGGAAAATTAATAAAGAAATTGTTGGATTGTAACATTGGTCGAAAAGTTTTCCCATTTTTTTTTCTTTTTGCATACAAATAATAACAAAGAAAAGAAACGAAGGATGATCACTTTGAATTTCGTTATAATTGTCGTTAAACAAGTTGTTACATCTGTCGAACTTGTTTAAATTTGCTCGATGGTAATAAAACTTTCTTTGTTTCGCTTTTTATATCTGAATTACGACGATTTTAATATAAAATTACGATGGAAAATGAGGATTAAATACGAATTTGTTTTATTCCTTCGATATTTTTTCCGTCATATCGCGTCTCAATTTCTTTAAATTTTTTAAAAAATTTAATAATATCAGTCCCAGAGAAGAAATAAATTTCTTTTCAACGATAATCGTTTTTACGATAACCAATCAAGCTATTATACCGCTATGAAACACCGGTCAAAGTGACTTTCTCTTACTGGGAGGAAAAAAAAAATCATAAGGAAAAGAAGGGGAAAAAATTGTGGAAAAAGGATAAAGCTTTTACATCTTCCGTCAGTTTCTTCCACTTCTCCCTCCGTTCCAAGCCTCCTCTGTCTCTCGCAAATTACTTGAATTTCAAACGAAAATGCAAAATCCTCCTGCAAGTTATCCAACCGTGAGAGACACCGTACAAGGGGACAGACCGCGAACTTTAAGAATCACTTTACCACCCGGGACTCCCTTTCCGCTTGTTAGAATCATCACCAGGGCCCTCTTTATCGTATCCCCGCCAAGCGTCTTTATTTGATCATCGAGCAAAAGTTAGTTAGTTCATCTTCACAGCGATTTCGAACTGAAATGATCCATATTTTTCTTCTTCCCCCCTCATTCTTGCCTTTCAGAATATTTTCGAAATACTCGAATTTAATCGAACAAAATTTATTCAGATTAAATTTCGATATTTTTCTTCTTCCCCCCTCATTCTTGTCTTTCAGAATATTTTCGAAATACTCGAATTTAATCGAACAAAATTTATTCACATTAAATTTCGTGTTATAGGTATTATTGTTTGGAATAATTGAAGGAAGAAAAGAAAGGAAAAATTGACAATCTCGATTGACAGATCGAGCATCGATCTTCCAGCTGGAATGTCCATCGACGTTTAATCGCGCCAATCGTCTTCCCGTATGGATGGCCGAGTCGATAAACTCGTTAACGAAACACGGTATGGCAAATCGAGCGATGAATAACGAACGTTTTATTCGCGATTGCCGCTCCTCCCCCTCCCCTTTCGCTTCCCATCTCCCTCGACGAGGCCATCGTTTTCATCGGATTCTCAATGGCGCGGCTCGAACGCGCCTCGCGATGATAGCGCTTCGATTACTTTCCTCCACGGGCTTTTCGCTCGAATTTCGTTCCGCCCCGCGAACGTGATCCTCCGCCGTGTCTCTCCCCCCTCTGATGCGATTTTAACGCGATCACGAGGAGCACGCCGTTGTATCGAGTTGCGGGATCAACCCGATTGGGAATAGGGTTAGGCTGCGAAACGATTTGCTATTTTAATATCTCTCGATCTTCCTCCTCTCGTTTCCTCAAGCTATTATTAAATAAACGAAGATTGCGTTGAATTGCAGTAAGAGAGAAATAAATAAGAGTAATTTAAAGTTCACTGAAATTTTATTTATGGTTTTATTAGCTCGATGTTGCTAGCAATGTTACTTCATATTTGGCTTCCTATTTGTTTTTCTTAGATACGTATAGATCAGTTGTTTTTTGGATTATATTTATTGTTTTCACTGCCCTGCCAATATATTCCGATCAGCATCAATTTCTCTCGCGTGCTGTGGGAGCATGCCGTATGCTAATGCACGCTCGCGATTTGTATAATTCCGAAACGGGTTAAGCAGGGACGTCGTGGCAGCATCCGGGGTCGATAAGTTTTTCTGGCCACGCGATAGGGCCAGTCGTTATCTGCAGGTGCTCGCCGCCCAAGGCTTTACTTTACATTTTAATGCCCGCGGATCACCCTCGATTCTCCTCTACGTCCATCTAATTCCACCTAGCCATTTCTCCCTTATAAGACGAATAGTCGGGTGGTGATAACTTGAGAAGGAGAGTTTCTCGAGGAAAATTCAATTTCTTCCTTATGATTTTGATCGTGCCTGGCTTGTTATTTAGATTTTAATTTTATACGGAAAATATATGTGTATCTAACGCGTTAAAAATATAAATAGGAATTTCTGTATAAAAAAATATTTCATATAAAAAGTCTCAGTAACAGCGGACACGTCTTCTCGTCGATTGATCCGCTAGAAATTCGAGGCGAGTGAACGAGCGGAAATCGCGAAACGAGGTAAAGTGGATAGTTGGGATGTCTTAACAGACAGCATCTGGACTCCTCCGTTACATTCTTCCAGCGTGGGCGGTGTTTCGGTTGATCGGTTAGGGAATGGGTTAACCAGAGACGGAAGGTAAACATTCCTCGGATGGGAGAAACCTGTATCTATCGCGCGTTGAAAACCGATTTTCCTTTATCTGATTTCACAGAAATACGGGGGAAAGCGATGGGATGGAGTTTCGACTATCATTTTCGAAACGAGTTCGAATTTTCGAGGGGAATAGGACACGGAGGGAGGGGGTTAAAAATTATATTTCCTAAGATTATTTGTAATATACGGAATATAAATATAAAATAATTAATTATTTCTCCAAACTTAATGTTTGATTTCACAGAAAACCGATGAGATGAAGTTTGAATTATCATTTTCGAATTTTCGAGGGGAATAGGGACCGAGAAAGGGGGTTAAAAATTATATTTCGTAAGATTATTAATTTACGTTACGTGATATTATTGATTTCACAGAAAACCGATGAGATGAAGTTTGAACTATCATTTTCGAAACGTAACGAGTTCGAATTTTCGATATAAATTTTAAAATTTGTGATATGCAGAATTAATTATTTCTCCGAGTAAGTAAATGAGATATCAATTACTTACTTAATGAATAAAATTGTTGGCGGGAATAATTAACGATTAGAACAACTAGAAAAAATTAATTAATTCTTTTTAACAATTCATTTCCCCGTCGAAATTTTCGAACATTACACTCCGCTATTTTTACAATGAATCTTTATTACTCGGCCAAAATTGCGCCAGAAATCGTTCCCTTTGTTTCGTGCAAATCGTTCAAAGAGCAGAAAGAGGCGAAAATTTGCGGGTACGGCGTAGTTCAATGCTGTTTGCGAACTATTATTATTTTCGCGGTGAAAGCAAGGCGAATACAAACACGAACTGATCTAAATCCGTAAAACGGTATAATCACGGGATTATTACACGATTGTTGAAAAACAGCCGTTGGCCATTTGTTGTCTTTATTTTCTTGGAAAAATTAATCCTCGGAAAATCGTGGAATTCGCTTTCGTGCGAAGCAAATATACGTGTTTAAGGAATATTTCTTCAATATTTCTTCGCGAAAAGCACGTATTTGATTTTAATATTCCCTTCTCGTTCTTTTTGTTTCAGGTGAGCGAATGATCGAATCTTCTTCTGTTCTATAAATTTTTACGGTAAGTTGTATCCCCTCGAATCGTAATTGCATCAAATCATTTAACCCGAAAATTTTTCGAATAATGGTATTGATTGAAGATAATGTCGGTTTCGACGAGAAAAGATAAAAAGTATTTTAAGTAGAATCGTAAGTAAAGAGGGTTAAATCGATTAATACGATAATCCTTCGTGAATGATTCCAAGAATTCGTTCGTTGAAAATTAAAATTAAAAAATACGTACCGCTCCACTGTTTTTTCACTTGCGACAACCTTTCGAATTATTTATAATTATTTATACACCAAATTTATTTTATAGACGATATAATATAATATTCGCACGAGGAGCAGAGAAGAACACGACCGTTCTGCTCGATGTCCGGAAAACGACTTCGTTAAATCAATAATATTTCACGAGGGATTACAATGACATTCGATGTTATCGTTTCGTATACCGCTGTTTTCGTTCCGTATTGTGGCTCTCGACGTTCGTAACAATACGTGCACGCGTGTGCGTATTAATTAATTTGTAATTCGTTAATTGCAAATAAAAAAAAGTAAGTATAACCCCGTTAAAAATTTTCACCTCGCCTCGTATTCCGTTTTAAATAAATTTTCAAAAATATCCAATTCAGAAACTCGATAAACTATACATATAACACTAATTAACAGACACATTACTCGTAAATCTTCAATCGTCACGAAAAACATCGTAGAATATATTAACAAAAAAAGAAAAAATCGATGACAAAATTCACATTCAAATTTAACAGCCACGATAATTAATTAACATGTTAATTGATTAGCCAAGCGTAATTAGCCAACTTTTTGTGATATACACGAGATACACCGCGATCGTTTATATACCGATTTTCTTCGCTGCTGCGAAATTTTATCCGCAGAAGAAACCTCGTCACTCATCGAACCTCCATCCGTGGACAAAACATTGATAATGACTGGTGCTGGAAACGAATCCGTTTTTCTCCAGCAAAGTCCATTAACCCATCCGCGATAAAAGAATGAAATAACCGAGAGAGAGTAAGAAGAAAAAGAAGGTAAACTTGGATGAACTTCGATCTCGAGTTTCGATCGATCGTTAAGATTATCGTCCATGTGAGGCGCCTCTCGATGGACGATGTTTTATTAATGCGAGCAACGTCGGATCGGATGCAACGTAATTCTTGACGCATTCGAGACCGGTGACCTGCAGGTTGTCACGCGATACCTTAACCTGGTTAGCCGAGGATCGAAGTATGGGTCATTGGCGGAGATCGGATTGTTCTTGGATGGTTTCATTTCGGGGAGATTTGTTGGAAAGGGTGCAACAAGGTGTTACGAGACAATATCCAGTGTTGGCTGTGAAAAACGAGGAAGAGGTTACGTGAAGATACTCGCGATGAATTATTACTGTCTCCAATATATTTTTAGCGTGTTAATATTCAGATTTATCGAACGAGCAATTTTTTGATATCAAAGTAGGGTCGAAATAAATTCTGATATTCGTGCAATCTTGAGTTTTTTAAATCGCGTGAAATTCGAATTTTTCCTCCTACGGAACGAAGGATTTTTCTTCGATCGGCGTCACTCGGTCCAAAACTTAATCCAACGACTTAAAACTCGTCGAAACGGTGCCAATAATATCCGAACAGCTTGGAACACGAGTTATCCGGCCGAACCTAAATAAACTCGTCGATTCACCGGGTGCGGCTCGTTATTTTCGAGCCGCCTATAATCGGGATAACGACATCTCGATCGGCTGGCAGCTGGATAATGCCTCCTCCGTGTTTTACAACTGCCTTCGAATAAAAAGGCATTATCCGTGCGGATAACGTGCCTGTTTTCATTCCTTGGAAAGGAATTATGGAAATTCGCAAGCGTAAACTCACGACTTAAAAATTTATGGCTCTACCGTCGTCTGCTACGATTTCTCCTTGCGGATTAATTTAAGGAATAACAATTAGAAATTTTATCTATCTCTAAATCATTTATCTTTAACATCGATTTCCTTTTTTCGGAAAAAGTTACAACAATTGAAATCAGTTTCTCCGAGAAATAGAAGCTGTAAATTTACAGTCGAGGATTCGTCGTTTCCAAATTTCCAAAAGATCGCACTACTCTGTTTTCAATTTGAATATCGCGCAAGGGAAGGGGGGGAGGAATGGATGTGGACGATTTTCAGGCGGGACACGTGTATAACATTACTATCCCGGGACGTGCGGTCCCCGTGAAAACGAAGTGGCCCAAATACTGGCAGGGTGAAACGAGGGGGCCATCGACGAGATTACGCGGAAAAATTTCGAGAATCTGCCGTTTCCTCCCCGTCTTCCGGGAATCAGCATGTGAAACAGAAATGGTGGAATCGTTTTGTAACCATCGTGGAAATGGGGCGGATAAATTTCGCGAGGATCTTACGAAGCTCGGTCTCGATAACCCGGTGAAAAATAAATGAGGATAATAACGCGTGAGGATCGCGCGGGAAACGGACCATATTTTAACCCTTTCTTAACGAAATCTCGTCGATCGATCGCGCACTCGATTGTGTTAATCGATTGCTTCTTTTTATCTTTTTCGAAAATTGTGTTATACTATTTTTCTCGAATTTTCTCAGATGTGTTTCAAGGAATAAAAAGAGGCGAGAGGATTGAAATTTATACGCTTCGTGATTTGGCCATTTGTAATTATTAATATTTACTCTTGAGATATAAAACTGTGTATATCTCTTTTTTAAATTATATTCACTGTATCCATTCCGTAGATTTTTGTAGATTTAAATTTTGTTTAAACGCGCAAACATGGGCAATCTGTTAATTAAATTTGGTTTAAAAAAGGGGGGGCGAATATAAACATTTTGTACGTTTAATTATGAAAAAAGCATCAGAGAACGTAACAATCCAAACAACGAATTCGCGTTCTTTGCTTTACCTCAGTTACAATTATACAATTTCTATGTTGGAAAAATAATTATAACGAAAGTAACCTCGGAATCACGATAAACTTGTTGTCGTACGATTAAATATTTTTCTTTGTGCATCGTACGTATAATTTAAAAAGAAATAATATATTCATTTCCGATTCACGATTCAGAAAATCTGATATAAATGACGCCAGAAGAAAATAACATCGATAAACGTTGATTATGATTGGTAAAAAAAAAAAGTGAAATGAGAATCGATCCATTTCTATCAATGGATCGTCTCTCGTGTCGATGCTTGGAAAAACACGAGAGCCGTGAAAAAGCCGGAAAGCGAAGGGAAAAGTAAACGAACGTGAAAATTCGTAGTGGCATGGTGAATGTCTGCATGGAGCGAAACTGCGTCGAAGATAAACTCCGTCAGTAAGCAGCTTCTGTAACGACTTGCTCGGGCTTTATGGATCTTCTGGAAGTATAAAATAGCGGATATATAGTTGGAAGTTAGTTCATCGGATCCGTTTCTGGCCGAAATTGTGCCTTTTATGGAGACTGTGCTCGACCGATGCAACATCTCCCGAAAATAGAAACCCGAGTGAATCTCTCAACCAACACTTTTCGAATTTTCTGAATTGGAATTTCCAATTGAACTTTTTTCTAACCGATTTGACACGATTTGATCATTCGAAAGGTGTTGCTTTGTCTTTAAAAATTCTATTCACTCATCGTATAAATTCAATTGATTATAGTGGAGAAATTCTATCATGAATCCATGATCGATCCAACTCGAATCATCCTATTTTGTTTTATCTGTAAATTTTTTTAAAATTTTTCGAAATCATTGGGAACGTAGATTAGAAAAATTATAGCATACGAGCAGTGTTTCTTGGAGTTTATTATATTTATTATATTTTAGCTTTGCGGGAGGTAAAATTGGAAACAGATTCTTTCTACATCGTGTTTGATCGAACTTTATTCGTTGAAACAGGAAAAAAGAAGAAAAGAAAAATAAAGGAGGAGAGTTACGAATACCGAAGTTTTGACAAGAAAATGATAAGTTAATGCCGTGGTATAAGCTTTTCGCAACTGTAATTGCCATCGTTCCTTCCAAAGCAATATTATCGCGATTCTTAACTCGTCAAATAAAATTCTTTTTTTTTTTAATATGAAATTCCTTTCACAAAACTGCTCGTTAATCATATCGAAATTTAAACGTTGAAATATAGAATGAAGAAATACATATATATAAAATTCCCTCTCTTAAGATTTTAATTTATTTAAATGCGAAACCGATTTTATCTTCCCACTAGGAAAACGTATAAATTCAAAAATTATACAAGACACTTTTGTTTCTCATTAAACTCCTTTATCAAGACGCAATCAATAACCACCCCCTTGATTCATCTCGTTCGATTATTTTTTCAAACGTCTCACGAACTCGAAGAATCATCCCCCCGAAACTCCTTGCACGAATATATACACATACACATATAATATATAATATACACAACACCCACATATATATATCCTTTCCCATTTCCCGCCGACAAACAGGCGAGCATAAATCGAGGCAACCGAGCAAACATTCCAATCTCGCCGGAGTTTTCGATTCAATTTTCGCCCGTTCAAGTTCAGTTTTCACGCCGACAGAAAATTCGTTTCCCCGGCATGCGGATGCAAATCGGGATGGAGGGGGAGGGGGACGAATCCACCTATGACGGATCGCCTAATTTCCCATTATCCGGCCAACCGCGTAACCCGGTGTCTTTATCCGGGAGGTGGCTGCCAATTTACATGTTGATGCAAAAAGTTTCGCTCGAAAATTGCCTCGCCGCGATTCCAGATCCCGATGCCCGCCGCGCCACCACCGGAATGCGTAATTCACGGAGGATAAACCGTTAAATAAATTCGACTCCTTCGAGGCAGGGATTGAAAGCAACGCCTTTGGCTTTTAACGTTTCTCGTATCGATTGATATCGGCGCTTGGATCGCGAGTCGGCCACCTTTCGGTTCGAGGAAGTCTGAGAGTTGGCTCGGGAAATTCGAGGGTGCGGTGGTTGGGGAGAAATTTTACGATGGGGAAAATGGGGAGAGGTAGAGGTGAGTTGGTAATAATCGTTGTAAGTTGGTTGAAAAATTGCAGGTGGGTTGAAAGGGGTTGAAGAGTTTCGAACGGGGAGGAGTTCGAAGTTTGGAAGCTCGGAAGTTTAGAAGATGGTTGTTTTTTTCGTTTGTTTATCACAGGTCACGCGAGAATAATAATTAATCTCGTGTTTAATTTTGAAAGTATTGGATATTTTCCCTTCTTTTGTAAATCAGAAAAGAATTTTGAAGCGCGTCTTTCATAAGATTGGGTGATCTCCAAGAGAGAAAGCTGGATATCTCTCAATACGATAATACGAAATCTATTAAAGGTATATTATTTATGATTGGAGGAAAAAATTTTGAAGGAAAAGAAAAAATAATTCGAAAGTTTAATCCCGTTCTTATATTAAAAATGGTTATAGTTATTAAGCGTTTAACTTGCAAGAAGTTTGAGAAGTTGGATGCATTTCGAATAGCCACGGATGTGCTTAAAACTTTCGGGGACGAAAGTTTTTTAAAACTCGAAGCGACGAGGAGGGTGGATGTGGCGGAAGGTTTAAATTAAGAACGCTTTTTGGAATGGAAAAGCGGAAAGTCGACTTGTTATGTAGCACTTTCGAAGAGCACCACTTGCAATTCAAAGGCTCGTTGTTTCACGCACGTAATAACCCTTCGTACGCTTAAATCTCTTCTTCGAACGTGTATTCAACGTGTTGTTACCCAAATCGAATGAGTTTCGAACGTACGAATAAATTATTCTTTATCCCTAATTATTATTGTATTAAAGTTATGATTATTTTTACGTTTTTGAATTTGTATAATATGCGTAAAAATTTCACTTTAAAATCAGCCTATCACGATTATTATTTATGCAAATATTTGTTTAAACACGTTATAAATAACCTTGAATGCGAAAAGTTGAATTGCACAATAAACTCTGGGGTGCGCGCTCCCCCAAGAAGAATTAAAATAAATTAATCTACTTGGACGTTAATGATTACGTTATAGCAAAGTCTAGTAACATAGAATGTGAAAAATTGACAGATATTTAAACACATAGATTAGCTACAAACAGTACAACTAACTAAAACAATCGTAAAATTTATTCTCTCACGTGTAATAATATCTTCTTAAATTTTCTCTCTGGTTTTCGAAATCTCCTTAAACACGTATTCTCCCCCTCCATATGTACACATCTCCTCGCCACAGAACTAGAAGAGAGATCCTCTAATTTAAAACTAACTCAAAGCCGGCTTAAAGTTATACGTTAACTTAAAGCCGAGACGTGGTTATTTCGAGCTAACGTTTCAGATTTGTTTCTTTTTTTTCCAATTAAATTTTCGTTCTCTTATCGAGGAGGGATCTTTTTGTTTTAAATCCGTTGTATACGTGACGAGGCACGAATTAATTATTACGGTACAAACATCGTTGGGAAAAATAAATAAGAAATGATCGTGATAAAATTGAATCTTTACGACGACGTCGATCGATATTCGCGAGAGAATTCCAATTTACAAGAATTTAATCCTCCTCATTTTGATATTTTATAATCGACGTTATTCTACTTTCCCTCGCTGCCAGCGAAAGAAATTATTCCGAAGAGGGAAAATGGTAAATTGAATCGGATTGGGTTCGATGATTTAATTACAATTTCTTTGGACGCTTAATAAGATAATGCAAATAAAGGAAACGATATAATAAATAATAATTGTAATGGAAGATACGATCTTAAAAATTGATAACCTTTCTATTCACCTCGTTGTGAAAAACCGATTATTCCGATTACTGAGAAATTTTATTTAAGTTGTTCGCAATGGAATCAAAGTGCAAGATTTCCAAGAACAATTTTATATCTTGAATATTTCTATTGAAAGTATATATATTTCGAAATTTTGATGGAAGAAAATAATTATTTATTTATTTTCTAAGTTGAATTTTTTTCTAATTTGTTATTTCGACCACAAAAATCATTTGTTGTTAGCAAAATTAACAGATATATCGAATATAAATAAGATTTTCACAAGATATCAAAATATTTCATTCTTTCTAGAATTGCATCTTAATCTTAATCTTTGTAAGAAGACTTTTCGCGAAAACTATCAAGCAAAAAATATTCCTGAAATTCTTTTCCAAAATACTTTTCATCGTAACAAATAAATTTCGAAAGGAGTCTTAAATTAAAAGTAAACTATCGTGATAATAAACGGAGATCGAAATCGAGCAGATAGAATCGATTCGACAGTACTCTTCTTCTTGGGTTTTCCAAGAATGGGGAGGACGAAAAGAAAAAAGGGAAGAAAAATCGGAGGGAGGATTTTCTTGGGCGCATATATGCTACGAAACGAGAAATTCGATGCGGAATACACACAGTTGAAAATCGGCCAGCTGTGTCGAATCCCCTGTGCGTTTCAGAGGTCGCGCGACTCCACCATAATTAGTACCACGGGGGGTTAATCGATTGGACGGGTGGTAGTTGGCTGTTTAAATCGCGAAATTAGTTTGCTCGAATAACCAGGTCAATTATCAGTTGAGAATTGGAGCACATCGATTTTTCTTGTTTCCTTTATTGTCCAGCGATGTTTAAGTACTCTTGATTCCTTTTTCTCCAAGAATTTATCTCGAGCATGTTTTCGAAGGAAATGAATTTCTTCAAACTCGATGTTCGAATGGTTACATCCGTACGCTTCGTTTCTTTTTTTTCCTATGTAAAAGAGAATCGTGAAAAGAGAATCATTGATTCGTTGAGCGAAAGTTACAAAAACTCATCGTACGTTCTTTTTTTAAACAATTGGATTATAAAAATATAAAAATAAAAAGATTACGATTAACCGTTCGAATTAATCAATATCTCAGATTCATAATTATCATAATATTACAAATGTTGAAACTCTTTTTAAAGAATTTAAATTCAAGTGAATGTACACGCAAAAAAAAAAGAAACACGACGATTCTGCATTTCGAAAAGGAAAACGTTTATATGAAATCGCACGGATTTGAGGTTTGATCCTTCGCCACGATTTTCTTCTTCCTCCCCGTTGGTCCCCGCAAAACGCCACGAAGATATGGAAATTGTTCGAAAGGGACGAGAGATCTCGTAGAAATTGTCAAATAATATCAGAGTTTGTTCGATTTATCGAGACCGACACTATCCTCTTTTAATTTCACGCTGAGGAAAAATTCTGGAAAAATTTCTCCCATGTGAAGTTCAATTTCCGATAACTGATACGAACCCTTCTTCTTTTTTTTTTTTTTAATAAAAATTTTCATAAAAAAAAGGAACCTCTGATAATACTGAAAAGAGCTGGTAAGGTAAATGTTGCG
Organism: Apis cerana; assembly: GCF_029169275.1. NCBI lineage: Eukaryota > Metazoa > Arthropoda > Insecta > Hymenoptera > Apidae > Apis > Apis cerana. The sequence goes on along the minus strand of NC_083862.1, from coordinate 8,148,810 downwards.
AAATATTGGCGATTTTTTGATATCGATCCAATCAAGCGTAGAAAGAACAGAAGCATCGCGTGTTTTCCTAATGTAAATATTAAACTCATCTATGTATTTTAATAACGTGAAATGATAATCATATAAATCCATATAAAGTGCACGAAGCGATTTAAAATTTTACTTCGATCAATCGAGTTATTTATTAATTCTGACTAATTGCTGGATTGCTGTATCATAAAATTTCGTAAAAATATAACAACTTGATATTTAACTTTACTGTATCCTCCATTCGAATAATAATGATCGATAACAAAATAAACGCAAATATTTATTTTTGTGAATTTTTTCCTCGTTATCGCACACATATGAAATCTTCTTACGTGAACAAATGCACAAAGATGCGTGTATATATATATATATATATATAAAGAAAACCGATATGTCGATATTATTATTTCAGAAGGAAGCGAAATAATACCTCTCTCCTTTTCGCCTTTGAATCTACAAATGCCACGAGTTCAACAGTAATTTTGGTTGCACAGTAACGTCGAATGAAACCGCCATGCTGCTGTCCTTTGACCCAGATTTGCAAAAGTAAATTCTGCACTACGCTGCAGAGAGTTCTACTTGCGGCAAACTATCTTGTATTTGATAATTGCACAGTTTCCCTTCTTTCATTGAGTTTATGTTTCGCAATTTTTTTATTCCTATTATTCGTGCATTCAATCAAAGAAACGATCGTTGTATTATTACGTTACACGTGTTATTAAATTATTCACAAGGAGAGATTAAAAATCCGCCACGGTGCTAAATTAATCGTACTTCATTCGTGCTCGCTCGGATATGAAATACAATGCATTGAATATCTACGCTACAAACTTCATTGTATCGATCGTCGAGTACAATAGATCGTTGGATATAAATTACAACGGATCTCTCGCATCGCTTATCACATTTCAATTATAGCGCGATTTCGCGTGAAATTTGACGATTCGAAATAAATTTTTCCCAACGATCGTTCGTAATCTAGTGAAAAATTCTCCTACTTATTTTTCTCTTCTCCCGTGAACGATTATAAACTTCTCAAGAAAATTATAAAATGCTTAGAAAATAATTGAGATTTTTATTAAAAAGTACTCCATACATAAATGAGCAATTGTACTAAATATAATCGAATTTAATCTTCATTATTATGGTAAGGATCTGTTTATATTGCAACGTGTAGAGATACAATTCACAGAATTAGATTCTGTATTTTTCTTTCCTTTCCTTTTCGAAATCGAATTTCGCCTTAACGAATTTCCCATAATGCTCTATTTTCGATTTAACAGAGGGAAGGGACCGATAATGGGACATAGAGCACAGATGTTCCTTCGAAACTGTATCGGCTGTTAGAAATTCGAAGGAATTGTGCAATTGGGAGGGAGGAGGGAATTCCCAGGATTTGGCAAGGTGTGCATTCGGCGCAATTGTAAATCCTCGGAGGATCATTATATATGCACGCAGTTTCGCGTGATAAATATTTACCGGTTGTGTTTCCAGGTGAACTGGCTGAAAGTTCATTGATTAATCACGTTGAAATTAACTCGTTCGATTTTGATTCAAATATATTTGTGATCGAACGATTTTCCAGTTAAAATTTGTCGAATGACACGTAACGTGTCGTTAATAATCTTTTCAATCTTGTATCTTGCGAATGCATGATCACGTTATCGACATTTGTGTGCGATTATATCTGAAAGTGTAATAAATTTAAAAAGAAGGTGTGAAATTTTTCGAACAGAGAGATTCTTTATATTCGTTCGAAGAAAGAAATTGAAGTCTCGGTTTCTTTTTTTTTCTATTTGATTTTTCAAACATCCTCTTGTCTCTCCCATTTTCTTCAGAGGCTCGTGTGGATCATGAATAAGTCTATTTAATCGTACCTTTACTCGATTCTTTTACACTCAAGTACAACTAGCTGCATTTATTTATTGATAAAGCTTCTTGGATAAAAGAGAATTTTACGTCAAAGAAAGGATCCCTTGGGGTGGTGCTTTTGCTTTCGTGCGCCGAAAACAAAGACACCCTTACGACGAAATCATAACTAGGTTGTGAATAACGCAACTTTGTTATAAATGTCTTGCTCCCCGACATTTATTTTTCACTTTCGCACAAACTCTTTAATCGCACGAAAAGTGAAAAGCTCGATCAAAGTTTGTTTGTTAATAATCTGGAAATCTTTCTATAATTATTGGAGCGACGAATGATTAATCGCACGTCAATAATTATTAACGGATACAAGAAATAAGAATAATATATCGAATCGAATTAAGCGATTACAAAATATGATTGAGAACCGATCGTAATCCTGTTAAACGTTAAACGATAATATATAATTTATTTGCACAAGATATGCACATATTAATTACATTACCTTTGCTTAATTATTTATTTTATAATGAAAGATTAATTAAACATGGGCGTTCAACGTGGTATATAACGCTTATTTCGATATATTTCTGCAAATTGATCCAATAAATCTCTGTATATTACGATCACCAAAGTTCAAATTTGATTGGAATTAGAGGGAAGAAAGCGATACGAACGCTTTTTCGTAGAAGAAGAAAATATTTCTCGATTTTATACACGATTCGAACAGATTCGAAATTGTTAAGAAATATCACAAAAATTAAACAACGGAATTGTATCTTTCATTGATCCGTTCCTGAGAAACGAATCAACTTTTTCCACAAGAATTAACGGAAGAGGAGGAATAATTGGTTCTCGATAACAAATAAAAATTTAAAACGCAAAACTCGAATTTTATGAAAAAGATGGGAGAAATTTTTGTGCCGGACAAATTATTAGATACTTTTAGATTAATACCCACTTCCATTCCGGAAGAAATACGACGAAAATATACGTAAAATTCTTGACAGACGAAACGTTTAACTACAAGAAAGAGAAAAAAAAAAGAAGGAAAAGAAAATCGAGAAGAGGGATTAATAAAGAAACGTTTTTCGTGAATAGGAAAATGGTGGCGGAGGATTTAATCCACACTGCTGTTCGAAAGTAGTATACTTGATATTTTTATACGTGAATAATTTAATCATTCCGGAAGGGATCGATTAAAACATCGATTTTGTTTCGCATCTCGGAAATATTGTCGAGCAAGATTGATAATCTTGAGAAAAAGCTAGCTTCGAAGTGAAGGCGAAAAAAGATATATCACGTAGATTTATATTTGGAATTTGGATTCTATTCCCAGAGTATTATTATTATTTAAATATCTAATTATATTTACCTCGTAAATACGCGGAATATCGCTTTGCTTAAATATTACTCGTTGTGACATAAAATAAAGAAAAAAGAAAAAATCGATATCTGATATTATTATCCATTCGTTTGGCATTTCGTGAAGAATCGAATAAAAAGATCGTAAGATCACCGGAAAGAGACGTGTTCGAACGTCGTGTTTACATAAAAGACGGATCCTTTATTAAATAAATATTATTACAACGCGATAACGTGAAAAAAGAAAAAAACACGAAGAATCGATATCGAGTCCCGGATTAATCGCAATTTCCCATCCGTAAGTGGAATTCCCGACCTATGTCCAAATATATCGGATTCATGCTGCGCGTAATTCAATACTAACCGTTGAAAAATAACCCTTTGATGCGCATCCATTGTGCATTGTATTTCCTTTAACGGAATTTCATCGATGCGTAGTTTATCGTGAAAATATCGACTTTCGATGCTTGAATAAGTTACGAGGCGCGAAATCCGATGTCCGATTATCTGTCTCCTTCGAGGCGGATTCAACGACCATAAAAAAATATCTCGAGCAAGATTCGTGTTTCTTAAAAAAAAAAAAATAAATAAATAAACTTGATCATGATTTGTAAAATTCACCAATTAAGATACTTTTCTAAGAAGACGGAATTAAAGGTGCACGTTGGGTTTGCACGTCGTAACGAAATTGTGGTTTCGAGTCACAGAAACCGCTAATAAATCATCTTAAATCGTCAATTTCCAAGGAGCTTTTAGTTTTAGCAACTTTGCTGCTACCCTTTCGCCGCTCCCTTCTCTCGCTCTTCCTCGGCCGAGTTTTCGCGTGAATTAACTAAGAATTATGTTCTTGTTTATCATAAGTTGTGACTGCGAAATTTACTATACCTTCCTCTCGCGACACGGTATCAGAGGTTGCGCGTAGATCAGGACGATTTCACCGTGTTTTTAATTATGATTTAACGTCACGAGTACGCAGCGATAATATTTTTATAATGCGATAAGGGTGGGGAAAAAACGTGAATATTTTTGGAGAAAATTTCTTCTTCTCGATTAAACGGAATGGATGTGCGGGCGGTTTTATTAAAATTTAAAAATATTACCGTTAAAACCGGAATGATTTTTTCCTTCTCTCTCTCTTTCCTTTATTCTTCTCTTTCGATTATATTTTCATTTATATTTCGTTTGAAATATGCAATTACTGGTTTCGGTTCGGGGGAAAAATTGTTCCGGATACCGTGTCACGCGTTGCCATCCCTCGTTGTGATTTTTCATTTCATATCTCTTCGAGATGGTTGCTATATTTATAGCTTTAGCAACGATAGCGGAGAAATATTGAAACGTTCGCGTGCTGCGACATTTCGCGAAATGCGTTCTGGGTGATCGGGTGAAGATCGACTTTCTACAATGAACTTCACAAATTTTCTATTGCGTTCCAATAACTAAATTACTTATACTCTTGCACCCTTCGATTATTCAAATATTCTTTTACTACATTTTCAATTATCATCCCTTAAAAAGACTTGTGTTTTCCTAACGACGATTATCATTTATAAATCTTATCGATTTATTAATTTTACAAATAAACACAAAATTAGAGCACACCCCTTCTAATTTAGCCAACGTAGCACTCGAAATCCAAGCCGATCTCTACGCTTATTCTTAATTCAATCGGATCCAGATGCAGGGTAATCACACCCGCATTACTCGCAACTCTTTTCCCCCCATTCACCCGCATACAAACGCAACACTTCGAACACCACCCCTCACCTTCCCCATTCACCCCGTTCGTAAAATTGCATTCACAATATACGTGTCCTCGCGTATACGTGACGATGGTTTAATAACCCCGAGTCCTGGCCTTGGAAAACGGTCACGTTTTTTTCAAGCTGCGGAATCATCCTCTCTCCTCCTCCCTCCATAGATCTTCATCCTTTTCGCAAACAACGGGCGACGGGCGGGAAACAAACAGCGGCGAAAAACGAAATGAAACGAAACGAGCGACGATTCACAGACGATTCTTTTTTCCTTTTTCGTCGCGTTGTTGCAGGGAGCAGCGAGCCATGGCTGAAGAGCGTGAAGCACGCGGAACTCGGCACAGAGGTGCAACTGCCGTGCGTGCTGAAATTACCCCAGTGCGAGGGGCTTCACAGCATCAAATGGTATCGGGGCGCGACCCGTATCTTCATCTTCAGCGAGGACGTCGGGTTAACGCGGGGGAACAACGATATAGCCGTCAGGTAACGAATAGCTTTTTTTGTCGTCGCTGATCGCGCGGGAGAAGAGGGTATATTAAACGAGAGGCTTTGAGAGATTCTTCTCTTTCTTTTTTTCCCCCTCTTCGAACGCGCGAGACGCTTTGGCTTGGCTTTATAGCTTTCTTCTCGGTTAGAGAGGAGTTAAAGGGGTTAATTTCGAAGGAGAGGTGTGTTTGTTTGCTTCGAGTGGCTTTCTTTTTTTTTTTTCTTTTAGTTTAGCGGCAAAAATGGGTTAAAATTAATGGCATTTCTCGGGAATATAACTCGAAATATGAAATTCCTTCGAGATGGAGAGAAGAGGATTTTGTATCCATCGTTATTTTCTTTGTCATATGAGGATCCCTTTTTCATCCTCCCTAATCAAATACGTTAAGAATGGTTCGTTTGTACGAAGATAAAATCATAGACTGTATATATTATGGAATGAATATATGGGATAGTAAATTTATTACTATTGGTAAATATTTGGGAAAATTGTGAAAGAAACAATTTCATCTGTGTGATGATTCTTAATTCGTATAAATAATTTGTATTAACAGATTCGTTGTTTTATCTCTTTGATTACAACAATTCCAAACGATCGATCAATTTATTTAAATTCTCTAAAAGCTGTATATAATAGCGGTTAATTTCTGTGATGTATTTGTTTTTAATTATTAACGATCGTTTAGGATCAATACAACTTTAAAAGGCAAATGAAACAAATTTTTGATTCTTCGATTTAATTTTTTCAAAAATCAAGAATTTTTCGCCTCCGTTAAAACGCAAAATCCGTCAAAATGATCGTGTAAATCAGTATTTCTCCATAATGCACGCATAATGCACCAATCTCGAAAAGAGAAATTGACTTTTTAATTCGCTTAAATGGAACCCATTAAACGCGAAGAATCATCCTTGTACCGGTTGGACCAGCAGGGATGAAAAGGCTTGATGGCGAAACCGCCAGAAAAATGAATATTACACTGAAGAGATTAAAATGGCAGAATTATTAACGTCGTTTACTCGATACAGTGAAAGCTTCCTGCGACGAGAGGATGATTCGAAGGATAGAGAACAGCTGGTAATCCAGGATTAAAGGGAGAAAGTAGGCCAATCGAACGACTTCTCGTTCGATTTTTCCTAAATTTTTCCTAGAATAGTAGTCTTCTTCAACGAGGAAATTCGATATTGGGCGAGAAATATTAATAGGATTAATCGTTCTCTTCTCGAGTACAAATTATGTTTTATATAAAATTGTGCTATATATAAAAATATTCGTTTCAATCTATAATAGTTGTATAGAAAGTGTTTTGATGATATCGAGAAAAAGTAAATGGAAAAAAAAGTAAGTAATATCGTAAAAATTTCCTTGAATTTTTATTTTAATATCGAGATGACCTATTCAGAGAAAGATTGTTAAACAGAAGAATTTTATCGCTGTTCTTTAAACCTACATCGTTAATTTAAATTGAAAAGTGTGTGGGATAAAAAAAAAACTTGTTATTGTAAAGCATACGATTTTTGAGCGAAACGTAACTTTCTTGCGCAAACTTTTCAACTAATTGAAAAACATATATAATATTAAAAACTCGAAAAAGAAGCATGGAAGTTTGCAATATGGAAAGTTAATATCCTCAAAGTGGTTGATGTAATGCACATTTTCGCATGCAAACACTGCAAGAATAAAAAAAATATCTACATTTGAGTTTTATTCTTATTACCCGGTCGCTTCTGTTGTACGAACAAATAACTGTACGTATTTTTCCACCCAGTAACAGTTTAAAACGCGAAAATTTTTAATCTTCGCCGGAAGAAATTTATTACAAATTTAACGCAAATATTATTCGATGTAAAAATAATTTCGTTTTAACGATACGAAATTCCTTTGAAATTGAAATCAAGAAAATAATTTTTAAAATTGATAAAATTTCTTTCCTAACATTATAAAATCGCTTCTAAACTTCCAGTTGATAACCGATTTCTCTTTACGTTCTATAATAAAATAACGGATGAAATCAATACCAGATAATTCTGTTTTCCCTCATACTTTTTATGCTCAGAGATAAATCTATTCCCATCCACCACATTCTAAACCATCCAGAGAATTCTTCGATAAGCCGTGCACTTTCCTCCGATGGAGTCTATTCCTGGCCGGACAGTTACATCTTCCAATTTTCTCAGAGTTAACGTGAAAAATAAAAATTTCCAGTCTCACAATACACGGATACATATATATATATATTTCAACCAAAATCTCTGTATCTCTGTATCCACATTGTTACGGAATCGCTCCACCGACCCAGTTCGATGGCGACAATGAAAAAATCGAGAAGAATCGAAGAACTTTATTATCCAATTTACCCGTTTTCCTCATCGTCCATTGACAATTTTTCGCGGTTCCCCTTCGCTGAATCATAGGTACGCGATAAAAATTCTGTGGCTGGCTCGATAATGGAGGGCTCGGTGTAATTGAAAACGTCAGCTCGCCGTCGGATGAACACTTATCACGTGACAGTCAAAATTGCCTGAAATAAAAAGGAAAAAAAAAAGGAAGGGAAGGGAAGGGAAGGAAAATAAAAAAGAGATGAGAAGGGAGGTTGAAGAATGGAAGAGGAAGGAAGGGAAATCGGAATGCTTTATGTTCATTTACATTTCGGAACTTTTATCGTCACATCCGGCCAACTCTTCTCCAACTTTTCTCATTTACCGCCATCCGATTTAATCGGTTGCCTTCTGTCCCCTCGTCCCTTCTGCTTCTCCTTTTTCTTTTTCTTTTTTTTTTTTTTTCTAAGAGAATAGTTTCTGTCGCGGAACGCGAACGACTTTATAAGAACGAGTGATCGTGACAAGATTTAAGCAAAGTATGATTGGTTCAACTTCGATATTCGAAAGCACTTGTGCTATTAACTTTTGTCGATATCTTCGATATCTTGTTACTTGTCATTTGTATTGTTTTAGTAGGTTCTTATGAATAAACATTCTTTAATCTGCAAATTCTCATGTCTGCTTGAACATAAAGTAAAAGAGCTTACGATTTACATATTGCTTCGTTTTAATCGTTTCTTACATATTCTTCAACATATTATCGATTTAGTATTATTTATTAATGAAAATCAAGCGAAACTTTCGTTGTTTATTTTTACAAGCTCTCTTTTAGAGAGATGATGCAACAGAATTCGAAGAGCTCCATTTAAATATTTAAATGGAAAGTAAAAAGTGAAATTCCCAAGAATTTGTATTGGAAATAAAAAATAGTATTATTTTAAACCCCGATCAATGGAAGCAAATCATCTTCTTTCACGAAGAAATTTCTATTCCCTATCGTATAGAGATACGCGAGGAAACGATATTATCCGCTGTATTAACACCGCTTCCTCATCCGGAACCAATCCCGGCGAGAGCCTCTTTTTTTTTTTTCTCAAAACACAATTTTCCGCGGCTAAGATATATTCTAAAGATACATTCTGTCTGGGGAATATTTCTAAGCGCAGCAAAAAATAAAAAGAAAAGAAAAAAAAGGGAGAAGAAGAAAGAGAAGAAAAGTCTAAGGGCGGTCGAGCGACCATCAAATAGGAAATTGACTTCTTCGAGTCTTTCATGTTTCTCCCGGCGTATCGTCGCGACACGGATAACTTTCATCTCGAAAGATTTATATCGTGGAGAGCACGGCTTTCGTACGAGCTCAAAGAATTTTATAAACGTGTTTCGGATAGTTTGTTAACGATTACGCGCGATACCTTCATTTCGAGGCCATGTATTTTTTTTCTGTAATTGAAACACGAATAGAAATGTTATTTGGAATTATAAAGGATTAATTTAATACAGATTTTAGATTTCAAGAGATTTCACGTAAGTTTACCGGGTAGTTAGAAATGTTAGATTCTATGGATATTTTATACAGGTTTATTAGAATTTATACGAGCATTGTAACCAAACTCTTCATGAATATTTTACGTAAATTTTATGTAGATCATATATATAGGATAAATTTGATCTTATTCGTAGATTATAATAAATATAGATATTGTAACTTCGTTTTAAATAATAAGCCGAAAATTTCCGATGTATATACAGAATGTAAATAATTTTTTTAGCTCTCTAATTAATTCATTTCACAAATGAGATTTTAATCGTCTCGAGTAACCTAACGAAAAAATATATACGTTTAATACGAACAGGGAGGATGAAATGAAAATTTCTAAAAAAATTTATTCTCTCTTAATCTCGAATTATTCGAATTAATTTCGTGTTATAACACTTTACATTTAAAAATAAAATATTTACTACGAGGTGCAACGTAACCTTTTCTTACCTACAAATCCACCTTATCTCGTCCTCTATTTATCCACCGTCCTGCTTATCGTACCCTCTTCTCTATATCAGCCATACCGTTTCTTTGTGCGTCCATCTTCGTTCCGGCGTCTGTTTCCCTTATTTTCCACCCTTTTGCCGACCCTTTGCTCCACGTTGAAAGACGCGATCGTGGAAGCGATTACAAGCAAAAGAAGAAAATTGCCCGGAACTTGCGACTACCTTCCGAGATTCCGTATTTGCCTAGCGTTGCACTATTTCTTATGAATTCCGGTATGAATCTTCTCCAAGAAGAAAGAATTCACGAGTAAAGAAAGGGGAAACGTTATATGAATACGAACGATTGGCTCGACGCTTCGATGCTTCGAGCGAATATTAAACTTTAATTTCGGAATGATTATCCGATGTACTCCTCCTTTTCTAAATACGTTTCTATCTTATTGTTATTATTATTATTCCCTTTTTCTTTTTATTTCATTTGGAATCTATAGATGCATCTATTAGAAATTTAATATTTCTAAACTCGTTTCTTAAATTCGAGATCAAGAATGTGCGTTTGCGAATTTTATTTTAATTGTATAATATTATTTGAGATAAAATTATTTTTAATATTTTTTATTTATATTTTTTATTGGTTTTAGTAAAAAGAATTATGGATATAAATATGTTCTCCCAAAGTATAAAAGTTTTATCCCAAAACGTTTATTGTAATACCGTGTATTACCATTGTAATGCGAGCTTGCGGAATCGCGTACGAAGGATTAACAAGGATCGTCAACCGAACGGATGCTCCCTATATAAAGCCATAAAAGTAAACGAATATCCCTTAACGTCCATTATTCTAAAATTTCTTAATCTCTTTGACTGGAAATTTATTGTAAATTCTGTGCAATTTTCCTTTTTCGCGCAACCTTTTCTATTGGATATTTCGCGTACCATCGTTGTTCTCCAGTTTTTCTATCGACTTTTTTCCAAGCTGTAACGAACAAAAAAAAAAAATTAGAAAAATCCCTCGAATTTCCAATATCCACAACTATTCGATATCCTAATTTTAATTATTTTTTTAAAAATAGTTTTTATTCTACTATTTCAATATTCAATTATTTTAATTTCTCTTTTGAACAATTTAACATACCTACTTTAATGTTTATTATTATTATCGAGTTAACAAAAATTCTTTTATGAACTAAATTTTTCGATACCAGAGGATGATCATATCTAACGCATACGTTTATAATAATTAGAAAAAATAAATATTCTTTTATTCGAAAATTATCTTACCTAAAATATCACATTTCTCTTAATTCAAATATTATTACATTTTATTTAATCTTTATCGACGAAAATTTAAATAAATTTTTTTCTATACAAATTAAATTCCTCGGACTGAATCGATTTAATGCCAGACACAATTTATTTATCACCATAATTTGGAAAAGTGAATATTTTTTTCCCCCAATATTCTAATCTCTATCAAAAAAAAAAAAAATCTTCTATTTGCAAATTTAAATCCTTCGCCCTATACAAACCCGATCCAATATTCCAGGAATAATTGAAAGGCGATCGTCGGGCGGGATACGCGGGGGAATTCGACGACGCATTATCTCACTTCCGTGCAGCTTAGCCCGGAAGCACGAATTGCAAGGACGCGAAAGGGGGAAGTTAAGAAGTCGTTTCATTTTCAATGTAATTCCTGTTCTCCCTCCCCCCTGCTATTATCCTGTTCTATCTCCATTTCGAGCTCATTAAATTGTGAATTCGGATTACGCGTGGCGGGTATTTAAGGTGGATTTCGCCTCTCCCTCGGCTATGATGGAGAGGGGGGAGGGTCGATAAAAGAAAGGGACGCGTGTCCCTTCTTCTTCTGCGAGAGATTTTCGCAATTGCAACTTTGATAACGGGGTAGAGGCTGACCCCTCTAATGGCATCGTGCCCATTTTGACAAGCTTTTGTCGTTCTAAAATAGATTTCTACGTATTCTAGAGGTATTTCTATGTATTCGTCGCAACGGAATAAAGGAAATCCCATAATACCAGGAGGTAGATTGGTGGAAAAATGAATTTATAAAGTTTCTTGTTTGAGGAGAGAAGGATTTTTAGAGATATTTGGAGTCGTGAAATTTGTTCGATTGAAAAACTGGAAGTGAAAGCTTAGACAAATCTGAATGTTATTTCGGAGAAATATTTCAATGCGAAAGAATATGGATAGTGTTCTTGATGAAAGGCGATTTGTTTGAAAGCTAATGCTGGAGGAATCAGAGAATTTATATATTTTTTTCTATTTTAATAGTTTCGAATTAGTTGATAACTTATTGGTTGGATTTTTCAGAAATTATTCGATCTTTGTAAAAAAAATTTTTGTTTTATATAAATAATATTTGTTATAGAATATTTAAAAATGAAAAAGAAAAAATTAATAATTTAAATTTTACTATTACACGAATATGTAAATTAGATTAATCTGTATTTGTTAACATTAATTTACATCCATTACGCTTTTCTCATCTGTTTACCATTGATAACTCATATCTATCGCTGCAATGAACGTTATCTTAACGTTATGCTGTTAACAGATTATAATCTGCCTAGCTTTGATCACATAGCGCACGCTTTGCAGTCACACGATATCAGACATAAATGGATTGCACACACAGGATGTTTCATGATTCATAGCTAATGGAAAACGAATGATTTTCAACAAAAGTAAAACAAATACTTATCTTTACTTTAATGCAAATAAAAATTTAAGAAATTTAAGAATAATATATTTTAAATAAGAATAATAATACCAAATATAATATAAAGAATCTAATTAATTTATTCATTAATAAAAATATATTTTTAAAAAATATTAAAATATTAAAGAATATATTAAATAAAATTATAATAATATTTTTATAATTTATTTTATTTTAACATAAATACCGAAATATATATTAATATATATGAAAATAAATATAATTAAATGTAAAATATAATTAAAATATTTGTTAAAATATATTTCGAATTTTGTTCTTGTAAGTAAAATTTACGTGTACTTTTTGATAAAATATTATATATTTTTTTCTAAAATAGAAGATAAATACATTACTAAACATTTAACAATTCGTTATTATTAAACAAAATCTTTTTTATTTAAATTAATGTTTCTTAATATAAATTTTCATTTATCGTGCATGATATCACTTTATTTGCATGTACAACGCAGTGAATCATGAATAATTAACTCAAATCCATTACTTTTTTCCAACGTTTTTTCTCCAACATTAATTTCATTAATACAAAAGAAAAAAGAAAATAAAATTTGTTTTTTTGTCAAACGAATATTCGGTCAACATGGAAATTAACATTTGAAACGCGTAAATATAATTTGATATATAATATTAAACGATGTAATCGTGGTTTCGATTAATATTGATTTAATTTGATTTAATTTGATCAATATATAGTAATTAGTTAATATTTCAATGAGACAGTCCAAAAGCGAAATTGCGGCCAATTCCAATCCCTTTGCTTTCAATTATTTCATTATTCTGATAATGTCGAATATTTTTGCTTCTTTTCTATTTCAGTAATAACTAATCCTGTGTTACTTGTTTCCGAAACCAAATAATTAACATCCTCGACATTCTGTCTGTCTTTTTTAGGTTCAAAAAAAAGAGAGAGAGATACACTTTAAAGAGGACTCGTTAGAAAAGCGAAGATTATCATGTAGCTATTTGCATTTGTTTCAGAATAATTGGACCTTCCTGTTTCTTACGCTTGAACTTTTGTATTTCGAAGAAAATTCTTGTTAAGAATACATGAGTTTTATTAAGCTCAGTTTAATTTTATTTTGGTTAAATTTTTATTCAGAATTCTTTTTTTAATTATATTATCTAAAAAGAAGACACAATAAAAGAATTCTTTTCAATAATATTCCATTTCATTCCAATAATTACTCAAAGAATATTAATAAATTACTGTTATTTCATTTATTCGTAAATGATTTTATTTGAAAAATAATATAGGAAAAAAAGTAACAAATGCATAAATACTTGTTTAACGCATAATTCGAACGTACTAATATGAAATAAAATAATAAATATTAAAATAATTTATTTTTCCTAATTAATTTTTATTATATAAATAATTTAACTATTTTAATATTAAAAATAAATTTCTTGACTATCATTTAGGACAGTCAAAAGAGGTTATAATGAGATTACTATCATAATAATTGAAATGAAAAATTGAAATAATTGATTTTACCTTAACCCTTTATAATTTCTTAAATTATTTCTAATATATTTACAATACATGAACAAAAATTAAGCCTAATTTATATAAAAGTGTATATAAAAATCAAGATATCAAAACCTGTGTAAGCCTATTTAACAATAAGCAACATAACCTATTACGAACTAATTCTCGAAAAACAGTTAGATCAAATATTTTATTGGATCGATACATACAAAATCGAAAAATACGAAATATTAACGTCAATCTAAACTAAATATCAAGAGATTGTTGACAAAATAAATGAAATTTATCATTTTCAAGTAGAGAAATTCTACTGCGCACAATACAATAAAAGACACATTTTTGCTTTCAGACTCGAATAAAAAGTAAAAAATGGATAAATACCTGTTTAGAATCCGATAGTAATGTATAAAATATGCTTCATATCACACACTAGGTTTATGAACATTAATAAATGCAATAAAACTACGAAAATATTCCACAACGCGTCAAGAAATGATCGGATAAAAATGGCGACTGACATTTGAGCGCGAAACGTGGTGTCTAGTGTTTTAGTGGCGCTCTCATAGAATTGTGCAACAATTGCTCATTATTAATAGCGCGTAATTTGAACGTACTAATATCAAATAAAATATTAAATATTAAAATAATTTATTTTTCCTAATTAATATTTATTATATATATAATTTAACTATTTTAATATTAAAAATAAATTTCTTGACTATCATTTAGGACAGTCAAAAGAGGTTATAATGAGATTACTATAATATAATTGAAATGAAAAATTAAAATAATTGATTTTACCCTAACGCTTTGTAATTTCTTAAATTATTTCTAATATATTTACAATACATGAACAAAAATTAAGCCTAATTTATATAAAAGTGTATATAAAAATCAAGATATCAAAACCTGTGTAAGCCTATTTAACAATAAGCAACATAACCTACTACGAACTAATTTTCGAAAAACAGTTAGATCAAATATTTTATTGGATCGATACATACAAAATCGAGAAATACGAAATATTAAAGCATATCTAAACTAAATATCAAGAGATTGTTGACGAAATTTGTCATTTTCAAGTAGAGAAATTCTACTGCGCACAATACAATAAAAGAAATATTTTTGCTTCCAAAGTCAAATAAAAAGTAACAAATGTGTAAATACCTGTTTAGAATCCGATAATAATGCACAAAATATGCTTCAGATCACACACTAAGTTCATTAACTTCAATAAATACAATAAAATTAAGAGAATATTCCACAACGCGACAAGAAACGATCGGATAAAAATGGCGACTGACATTTGAGCGGGAAACGTGGTAAGTGTCTGGTATCCTAGTGGCGCTCTCGTAGAATTGTGCAACAATTTACGCATTATTAATAGCGCGTAATTCGAACGAACTAATATCAAATAAAATATTAATTATTAAAATAATTTATTTTTCCTAATTAATTCTTATTGTATATACAATTTAACTATTTTAATATTAAAAATAAATTTCTTGACTATTATTTGGGACAGTCAAAAGAGGTTATAAGAAGTTATATAGAGGTTATAAGATTATTGTTGAAATCTGAAATTAAAAAGATTAAAAAGAAAATATCTTAATCCTTTGCCTTTTCTTTAACTATTTCTAATATATTTATAATACACGTACAAAAATTAAACCTAATCTACATAAAAATGTATATAAAAATCAAAATATGAAAACGTGTAAGCCTATTTAACAATAAGATACATAACCTGTAATGAACTAATTTTGGAAAAACAGTTCGATCAAACATTTTATTGGATCAATGCACACAAAATCGAGAAATACGAAATAAAGCATATCTAAACTAAAAATCAAGAGATTGTTGACGACAACTGTCATTTTGAAGTAGAGAAATTCTACTGCGCACAATACAAGTTACATTTTTGCTTCTAGACTCGAATAAAAAGTAAAAAATGGATAAATACCTGTTTAGAATCCGATAATAATGCACAAAATATGCTTCATATCACACATTAAGTTTAATAATTTCAATAACTACAGTAAAACTAAGAGAATATTCCACAACGCGACAAGAAACGATCGTTTGTTTGTCGCATTGTGGAATATTCTCTTAATTTTATTATATTTATTGAAGTTAATAAACTTGTTATGCGATATGGAGCATATTTTCTGCATTATTATCCGACTCTAAATAGATATTTATCCATTTTTTATTTTTTATTTGACTTTGGAAGCAAAAATATGTCTTTTATTGTATCGTGCGCAGTAGAATTTCTCTGCTTGAAAATGACAAATTTTGTCAACAATCTCTTGATATTTAGTTTAGATATGCTTTAATATTTCGTATTTCTCGATTTTTTATGTATCGATTCAATAAAATATTTGATCTAACTGTTTTTCGAAAATTAGTTCGTAGTAGGTTATGTTGCTTATTGTTAAATAGGTTTACACAGTTTTGAAATTTTGATTTTTATATACACTTTTATATAAATTAGGTTTAATTTTTGTTCATATATTGTAAATATATTAGAAATAATTTAAGAAATAACAGAGGATTAAGGTAAAATCAATTATTTTAATTTTTCATTTCAATTATATTATAGTAATCTCATTATAACCTCTTTTGACTGTCCTAAATGATAGTCAAGAAATTTATTTTAATATTAAAATTATTTTAATATTAAAATAGTTAAATTATATATGTAATAAATGTTAATTAGAAAAAATAAATTATTTTAATATTTAATATTTTATTTGATATTAGTGCGTTCGAATTGCGCGCTATTAATAATGCGCAATTGTTGCACAATGCTACGAGCGCGCCACTAGGATATCAGACACTTACCACGTTTCCCGCTCAAATGTCAGTCGCCATTTTTATCCGATCGTTTCTTGCCGCGTTGTGGAATATTCTCTTAGTTTTATTGTATTTATTGAAGTTAATGAACTTAGTGTGTGATCTGAAGCATATTTTGTGCATTATTATCGGATTCTAAACAGGTATTTACACATTTGTTACTTTTTATTTGACTTTGGAAGCAAAAATATTTCTTTTATTGTATTGTGCGCAGTAGAATTTCTCTACTTGAAAATGACAAATTTCGTCAACAATCTCTTGATATTTAGTTTAGATATGCTTTAATATTTCTCGATTTTGTATGTATCGATCCAATAAAATATTTGATCTAACTGTTTTTCGAAAATTAGTTCGTAGTAGGTTATGTTGCTTATTGTTAAATAGGCTTACACAGGTTTTGATATCTTGATTTTTATATACACTTTTATATAAATTAGGCTTAATTTTTGTACATGTATTATAAATATAGTAAAAGTAATTGAAGAAATAGCAAAGGGTTGAGATAAAATCAATTATTTTAATTTTTCATTTCAATTATATTATAGTAATCTCATTATAACCTCTTTTGACTGTCCTAAATGATAGTCAAGAAATTTATTTTTAATATTAAAATAGTTAAATTATATATATAATAAATATTAATTAGGAAAAATAAATTATTTTAATATTTAATATTTTATTTGATATTAGTACGTTCGAATTGCGCGCTATTAATAATGCGCAATTGTTGCACAATTCTACGAGAGCGCCACTAAAACACCAGACACTTACCACGTTTCCCGCTCAAATGTCAGTCGCCATTTTTATCCGATCGTTTCTTGTCGCGTTGTGGAATATTCTCTTAGTTTTATTGTATTTATTGAAGTTAATAAACTTAGTGTGTGATCTGAAGCATATTTTGTGCATTATTATCGGATTCTAAACAGGTATTTATCCATTTTTTACTTTTTATTCGAGTCTGAAAGCAAAAATATTTCTTTTATTGTATTGTGCGCAGTAGAATTTCTCTACTTGAAAATGACAAATTTCGTCAACAATCTCTTGATATTTAGTTTAGATATGCTTTAATATTTCGTATATTTCGATTTTGTATGTATCGATCCAATAAAATGTTTGATCGAACTGTTTTTCGAGAATTAGTTCGTAATAGGTTATGCTTCTTATTAAATAGGCTTACACAGGTTTTGATAATTTGATTTTTATATATACTTTTATATAGATTAGGCTTAATTTTTATACGTGTATTATAAATATATTAGAAATAATGTAAGAAATAGCAAAGGGTTGAGATAAAATCAATTATATTAATCTTTCATTTTAATTATATAATAATAATTCATTACATAACCTCTTTTGATTGTCCTAATGATAATCAAAACATTTCATCAATATACAACATAATTCTGGAAAATTCTATATAAGTACAATACACGACATAATAAAAATTACATTTCTTTTAATTTTAATATAATATTTTACAAACACTTATGTGATACGTAAACTTCAAGAAGCCAAATAGCTTAAAGAATATCGAGACAATCGATTTATTCAATTAATCAGATCATTCGCGATTACTGGAGCATTTCACGTTTACCTTGTAAATTTAATCAATTTACTGTGAGAGAAATTTATTAGTTCGAGTTTCATAGAGTCGATACGAATTTGAACAGTGAATACGATGGACATATTTCGAAACGTAAACGTTTTGACACAATCGATCCTGTATGTTAGAAACATATTGCTACTGAATAGTGCGATATTGGTCATCGGAAGGTCAAAGGATTTGACAGAATGTTCGTGGCGATTCGTACGTCAATCTCTAGGACAGACCATCTGACAAATGGAATGCATGATTAATACTCGGTCCCTATCTACACGATCCTACCGCTAATGGGCTAATCTTAACTGTGTCCATAATTAGCAATTATATTAATCTCCTATCTATATGTTTCGGATACACTGTATTGATTCGAATCGATAATTAGTATTTCTGTTTTACTTCAATTAATCTTTGATGATTTGATGAATTTAGCTTAACTATTATCAAAATTATTATATTAGTACATTAAATATTGATTTTAGAATAATAATTTAAACGTGAATTGAATATTATTATACACATGAATCGTATTATTATTTACGAATTCATTCTAAAATTTTTATTTTTGAATATATTGGAAATCGCTTAAGATACAAATTATAGGTTAGAAAAATATTCTTTAGAAATAATTCTTTAATTTATTCTTGAATATTGCTTATACAATTTATAATTGGTTTCACGAATTGAATCATATAATTTTGTTATTTTTATAAACATTTAAACTTTTAAATGTTTGGAAATGTTTTGAATGTGAATCATATGTCCATTATATTATACAAACATTTGTATAGTCAAATATGTTTAATTTTTTCTTATAAAAATAAAAATTCAAAGAAAATATAACTTTGACGTGATATTTTTCATAAAGTTCCAAAATTTTAAGCTTGAAAATTAATATCTTGAATATACAAAAATGCAAACTATGCAGTAGTATTTTGTTACAATATTTTGATACCAGGAATAAAAATATAGAATGAAAATTTTTATTAAAAAATTTAAACGTCTCTCCACTAAGAGAGCTTCTAAAATTTAAGTTGTTTAAATCTAATAGTAATAATATGTAAATAATTCAAAAGAAAAATAAACTAAATTTTATAGATTTCAGAATATTTGAATTAATATCATTTATACATTTATACATTTTCGTTATTCAATTAAATTTTTAATTAATTCTATAATGAGTACTTTCCATACACCGAATGACAGATTGAAAAACTTTTCAACAGAATATACCTTCCACCATATACCTTTTATATCAAAAATTCTAAAAAAAATTCATTTTTTACTTACAAATATCTATTTATAAATTATATAATTAGATGTATAACAGTTGAGCTATGCAAGTTTTATATTTGCACGCAATTTTGTAATACAATAACAAAAATGGATATCCTGTAAGTAAAAGATTGAAGTAAAAGATTGCTATCTTAAAGTTAATTTGATATTTTCTTTATGTCTATTATAAAGAATATCAAGGAGGTTTTCACAGATTAAAATTTGCTTCGATATCACATTATAATTAAAAATTGAAATATTGATTGTTTTTCAATATTGCAAATCAATTGTACAAATCAATTTACAATTTGAGCCATATTTATATATGATATTAATAAATTCAATTTAATTTTCTTAACAATAAAATTAAGATTAAAAACGATTAGAAATACAATAACAATATATAATTCTATCTTCCAAATTACTCAAAATAGATTTTTGAAATAAATAGAAACGAATATTTTTATATCTTCTAGATATATCTAATATAGAATTTTCCAGATGGAATTTTTTTTGAAATAAAAAAACAATATTTTAAATACTATATACCAACTCGTTTTAAAAATTAAATTTTCATATAATACCTGCAAATCCTTTCATTTTCCTAGTTATTATATTTAAAGTCCAATTTTTCAATTATTTTCCCTAAAGTATAATTCTTTAAAAAAAAAAAAAGGGAACAAAACGACTAAAATTCTCCGTACATAGGCAAAAAAATCGAACAGAAAATTGCATTCCCAGATCTCTAACAAATCCACTAAAAGTATCGATTTATTTCTCTTATTCTCCGAGCGCCATCGTGTTTAATTCACCCGCGGCGTTATGCATTCTTTTCGAAAGAGGATCAACGAGCATCCGAAATTCGATCGATACTCGATCACACGCACGAAATTCCGATTCCTTCTGATTACGGGACCGTGCTTAAGCGCGTAAGTAGACGCTTCGATCTCGCGCGACAAAGAGGATCGAATGGAGCGGAAGATCTCTAATGGAAAACGTGAATTTCGATTTAGAATGTATTGGACGGTGGAAAGGATTTAAAATATATTTGAACGAGGTAACTCGCCCCGATCATTTCGACGCTCGATACTTGCATTTTCGTGCAAAACGCGCGTTTTTCTTTTCTTTTTCCTTTTTCTTTCTTTTTTTTTTTTTTTTTCTTTTTTGTTTTGTTTTGTTGTACACTGGTTAACTGAAACGCTTTAATGAAAGCAATTTATAGTTAATTTAACTAGCGTGTTAGCGTGTAAGTAAGGAAAGAGTAGTTAATTATACATATACTATGCTCTAGTTTTTACTTATTAATGTGAGGATCATGGAGAAAATTATTTTAATGTTAGGTAATTATTGTTGAGAAGATTTTGATATTAAAAATTTTTATTTTTTTTTTCAAACTTGATAGATTTAGAAAATATTGAAAGAAATAACAAATTTTTGTTTTTGGTTAATTGATAAGACGATTTATAGAAAGATACGTAGCAATGATTTTGATTCTTTGATATGTAAAATCTTTATTACGAAATATATTGTATGTTTTATTTTCTTATATCGAAGATTAAATCTTATTTGTTATATTCTCATATAAATCGATGGAACAAATTGTTAAATAATCATTCTCTTACGAATTAAATTCCAATCAGATAAAATAAACTAACTAGATAGAAATTTGTTCAACTTGATTTGCAATTTATGCAGTATAAACAATTTCAATAAAATATTTTGCTTTTCGTGTTTAATGTAGTTTGAAAAATAAACGGTATTATAACTTTATTATTAAAATATTTTAACAATTTAGGAAATATAATATGACGCTGTATAATAAAACTTAGTTGTAAAGGATGACTAAAGAGATCAAAGGGAAACTGTTCCGACAAGGACAGAATATCGTGAAAAGTTTAATGGAAGATCGCGATTCGTCCAAACACGAGACAGAGAGTTTCTTCGAGTTCCTTTGCAAAACGAAGCTTCTTTGACGAGTTTAAAAAATTCTGTACGTTCTAAGTATTTGTGTAAACTTAAAACGAAAAATATGAAAAAAGAAATTTTTCCAAACGAAAAGTTTAAAAATAAGGATAAAGCAAATATTACTTCTAAATATTTTTAGAAAATTTATTTAAAAAATTCAAAATAACAAAATGTATAACTAGAAGAAAAGTGTATATTTCAAAATCCAATTAGTTTATTGATTGCAAACACAAAATTAGGTATAAAAATCATTGGCATTTCGTCAATTTTAAATATAAAAATAATATTTTATCTTTTAATGAAAATAAACAACCAAAATCTTGAGATTAATAATACACAAATCTTCTTCTACTCATCATTGTCCATTCTCTTTTTCTACCTAGACTTCATTACATATATCCATCTCCTCTTCTCGTATATTCCATGTCTCTTATATCCTAATCTTCGATGCCATTATCAAGATAAAAAACTCCCTAAAAACCTCTCACGTCTCTTATTTTGCAAAAAAGAAAAACCCATTTCCAAAAAATCTTCATATTCTTCCTGCACACGCTTGTTCGAATCTTTTCCTCCGCGTAATGACTCCTTCTCGAATCCCTCAATCTTTCTCAACAACAGTGCGACCAAATTCCGCACTCATAATATCAAACGCCACGCAAATTGTATCAGCAACAATAAATAGATTATACGAGGACAGCACAAGTGGATTGGCATTTTACATGCTGTTGAGCTTATTTGTACAGCTGGTGTGTGTATCATTCCGTTGGCAATCAACACAAGTGCATTGCATTAATGAACAAACGCACTAGTTAATAACAATTATCGCCGGTATTCGGATATTGCGTCGCTCGGTTGTTCGTATCTCCGATTTCCTAAGCATTCCTGCTAACGAACCGAAACTGCTCAGAGAAATATGATGAAATATCGGTGATAGATTTAAACAACTGATTTGATCATTTGTTCGACGGAACACGTGCAGCGAATTGTTGCCTTCGATCGGTTTTAATACGCACCATTTCCACTCGCACAGTTGTCTCGACCTGTTTTCTGAATCATATCGATCATCTCCAATAATCTGCGTGATATATTGAAATTTTCCAAAATTTACTACACTATTTGGCATAAAATATTCAAATAAGTAAGCTTTTTCGTAGTATACAATAAATTCTTGGGGATAGATTAGAAAATTAGTAAAATAGGATTCTATAAGTTTTCAAATTCCTGTGGAGAAAGCCATAAGAGAAAAATTAAAATTGTAGTTTTATATATATATATTTTTTTGACTCAATTTTGCATAGGAAAATACACTTTTCTTCGGATACAGTATATAGAGATCACTCGTGTCAAAACATCTGGTATCATTTCCTTTAACTAGTTAACTAATCGTTGGTTATGCTCATTTTTTGCTCGATAAATCATCGATTCACCGAAAAGAATCGTCCATTCGAATCGTTCAACGAAGTCGAATGATTTTGACGATCTGTCAATCTCATTGTACCAGTTCTATCGACAGTGATTGATGCACCGTTGCAACTGTATCAGGCAAATAGAATATGCGATTGTATTGTATACAATCCTAATCCTATTGTTTCCTTACTGGCGTAAGTAAAGCGGTATCGATTTAACAACGCAGTATGCAGGTTGATCCGCTTCATTGTTCTATTCATTACGGCTTACTAATGAGATTGCAAATGTATCATGCGAACGACAGCGAGCCACGTATATCATTCGTTTAGAAATAAGAATTATTCTTGTCGATCATTGGTGACGTGATCGTTGATGATCTTGGCTGGGTCAGACAAGTTGGAAAAATATAATAAATAAGTTTGTTCATGTATGTATCATTATCGGTATCGTGATTAATCTGTTGCCTCGTGGTACGCATTCTAAGAATTGAGATTGTTTCACTTATATTTTAATTGAATATTCATTTTTACTGTAAACCATTATAAAGAAAGTTCTCAGAAATAACAGAGATATCATTAAGTCGTGGAAAGTAGTATTGCAAATACGTTTTGATTATTTTCTTCTAACAATGTTCGATATTTCTGTCTTTCTAGGTCTGACATACAATACACGACAAATTCGTCGAAGACATTCTTGAAGATTCCTGACGTCAAGTTGGAGGATGAAGGCCTATACAAATGTGAAGCTACTTACTTGGCTGTGAATCGAGAGTGCAACAATGTTCAGCATATCATACTTAACGTCACTGGTAAGTTTCACGATGATTTATCATTTGCGATTACTGTTAGCTGGATAAATTATTTTTTTTTAATTTATAATACTTCGATATTCGATTATACATTATACACGTCGATACAATTGTCTGTTACGCTAATTTTCAAATATATGAAAGAATATTAAATTCTTCCAACATGAGAAAATTAATCCCTTGAACCATCGTTATCGAGAACGTTACAGTACGTTGCGCATGATCTATGAAATTCTTTCTCAAGTTTATAAAAACTTGCAGAGAGAAAAGTTACGGTTCAAGTGATAAAGAGAAAAAGAAGAAACTGTGAACTTTCTAAATAAAAGCGAGAAATGATATCCTCTTAAACCGAGCACACTAGAAAATAGCGAATTACTTATAATATCTTCTCACACTCGTGAAAAGAGAATCGTAAAAAATTACGATATATTTTCATTTCTCATTTTCTGAATCCCTCTAAAAACAAACTTAACTTGGATAAACGTTTACCTATATCTTGCTTAATTTTACCTAAACGAGTACAATTTCCAAGCACCGATCAATAATTGATCGTTTCATGACGCGAACGGCATTAATCGTTGTAAATATCGAATTCTCCAAATTCTTACGATCTTTCGAAAAGTCGGATGGATACACGGGCGTCAAAGGGGAGGCGGTGCACAAACCGTGGCGTATAATTTAATTAATCGATTAAACGGCGACGATACCAGGTAGTAAGATATGCGTGGAATAACTCGTATTAGACGTATCGTACTTGTACGATCCGTGTAATCTGGGTAATCCCAGTAATTCGACAAACGAGAAAGCCGCAGTACTAATCCGAAGTGGTAGCTGGCTAAACCACTGAATCGGTTATCTTGACACACGCAACATGTCATACTATTAAAGTGCGGTTGAATTTGCCTACATGAAAGGGATGCCAATTACTTTGAAATTTTAGCCGGGGAACCGACTCTCGACGGGTATCGCCAGGGATGCGAGCCTAAACCGTGCGATAAATATGTATATTTCCATGCAAGTGGTTTCCGTGTTCGCGTCGTCGAATGCGGGTATCTTAGAGATTAAAGAGAGATTTTTTTTATTTAATTATAATATTACACTCGGTGGTTGAAATGTTGGAAAGATTCGTGACGATATTTCGATCGTGCGCTTAATGGTGAAAATGATATTTTCAGAAAAATGAGAAGAATTTATATAACGAGAAATTAATATTTTTATTATGGAATGATCATGGTGTTCGGATTTTTCAGTGTAATTTTAAACAGGCAGGATTGTTTAATGGAATATTCGAGCATCGTATTGAAAATATTTTAATATTTCTATCAAATTTTTTTTAAAGCCGAGCGATTATAAATCATATCGTGATGATAAATCATCGTAATATTTTTCCCTTCGAATCGAACAATATCCTGTGATACTTTATCATCAAGAAGTTGGAAATTTCTTACACTTCTGTATTATTTTCACCTTAGCTTTTACCTTGCTAGAAGCTCGTGTCGAAAGAATTAGGATTGCGAACATTTCACGAACATTTAAATCGAGATAATAAAGACAGTTGAATGTCTCACAAATCCAAATTATATTTTTTATTCAATCTTGCATCCAGTTATTCTTGTCGAAGAAATCGTTTCTCGGAAATTTTCACGAAAACTCCTCCCAACGATGTTGGAAACTACCCAAGGTTTCTATTACGATTCTTAGCTTGCCACAAAACCGTGCTAATAGCGCGGGGCCCATTTTGAACTCGTCCAACCGTGGCTAAACTGTTCATCCATTGAGACTTTATTGTAATTACCGTCGTGTCACCGGTGCGAAACATGCGAATAGCCGGAAGTTGTAACACGGAAGCCGAAATGTCTCGCGGGTTCAACGTTCTCCCGCGTTTCCGGAAACTCGAGTTCCTGGTCAAAGTGCAACTTGTGGAATTGTAAATCTTCCGACGATACATCACAGATTCGTGCTTTAATTTTATTTTTTCGCCTCGATAAAAACTTATACAGCAAAATTTTTGTTTTTATTAAAATTGTATAGGAAGTTTGAAGATGATGGATTTTGATGAATCTTCTCTAACGTTGAGAAATTCATGCATCCAGGAATTTTAACGAAATTCTATAGAGATTTTGCAGCGAACAAGTACGTATTAAAGGATGAAATTTTTCAAATTAGAAACGCAAATGAGAAAACTTGTTAAAATATTATAAATTTTCCTTCGAGCCAAAAAAATTTTCCAACGAGTCACGGAAAAGGAAAAAGAAAAGGAACGAAGAGGGAGGCAAAGGATGATTTAACGCGTCGAAACTAGCAACGAAGGCGGCAACAATGAACCAGACGAAGTAAAAACAATCAGAACTCGCGTCTCCTATTAAAAGTTGCAAATTGCACACTTGTATGTAAAAATATCGCCCCTCGTTATGCCTCTCATTCCCATGGACAATGTTATTTCAGAGCCTTTTCAAAACCCTATTGTTATCAAAATTATTACACGACACAATTAAGAATCCCTCGTTTTCCAAGTATCGGCTACGAGAAATTTCCATAGTATTTTTTTTTCTCTCTCTTTTCACTGCCACGCCGCGGTGATTAATTAATAACACGTATTATTTATCGGACGGTCAAACGATGTTCGATGCAAATCTCCTTTTATCTCGTCGACAATTTTGGCAACGTGGAAAAAATCCACGATGGAAATATGTATTTCGTCGGCCGTGCGATTCTTCGCGTCGAAATAGAATTTCCCGTGAATTGGGAGGGGGTTGAATTGAAAATAGAATAAATACTCGGGCGCGAAATTAATAATTTTTTATCGAGAAGTTTTTAAAATTGATCCGTGTACGAAAGTACATCCGGTGAAAAATTGATCAAAGCGAGGTTCGATTTTAAAAGGTTTACAGCTTTTTGTATTTATCTCCTCGTTAAATTAAACTCGGACGGTTGGGAGGCGGTAATTCGCGATAAATTTAACTGGTGGATGACGAGGTTCCCGTTATTTATTTATAGAGATTGTTTTGTAGATATGAATGTTGTTAAGGTTTGAGCGTGTCTGTAAGCAGGTATTGAAAATAAACAAAGGCTTCGAATTGTAATATGAATCACGTAGGTAGTGAGCTTTATTGAAAGCTGAGGAAAAAATATGGATAACCGAGTTTCGAAGGATCGAGGATTGGAAAAAGAATCCCTCGAGTTTCATTGGCGTTAATAATAACATCGAATAACACTGGAATTTTCTAAAATCTTTTCAACTCGAAACACTATTTTAACGAGCTATAGAAAGAAGAAAAATTTAATCGTAAGAAATTAATTATTCCAAAATAGTACAACGTTAATCTAAAATCTTTACTTTTCTATACGATGGATTGAAACGTAATACTAACTTCTCTTCTTAAATATCCAAATAAATGTTTTTGGATACTTCTCGAGCGAAATGGAAAAGATCCAAAAATTATTCTCTCCCCGATAGGCTTCGGGCAACAGCTGAAAGTAGCGCACACGCGGAGGGAAGTAGATCCAACGTGGAGGGAATCTCAGCACAATTTTTCGGCTGAGTGACACGGTTAAGGGGCGAAATTAAACACTGCATTCTTCTTTCTTACGTGCTTCATACGGGAGTATCACTCGTTGTCCTTGTCATATAAGACAACTTGGCTTCGGGCGATCGCAGCTCTCGTTTCTTTTTTTAAAATGGCACGTGCCTTTTGCCTCGTACTTATATTGTCGGTATGAAATAATTTAAGAGAGATCATTATTCCACACAAAGGAATCACTTTTACTGAAGTGTTAATTAAAAACTGCGAGTTTCTTGTTTTGGTTCGCGGTGGAAAAATGATAAAATGGTTGGTCTTCAATTCTAATTGACAAATCAAGCAAAATTCCTTCCTTTCTCTTCTGTCTTTTCAAAATAAAATCTAAACGCTAAAATATAGACGGATCTCGTTTCTTTTGTATAGATAATTCTTTATAAATTTTCTTCAGAAACTTCCTTTAAATACAAAGTATAAACATCGTTCGAGTTTCGATATTCGAAGAGGAGAAAGGCCAAAAACTGGGGAAGATGGGGAAATCGAGTTGGATTTTATTTTACAAGAGCTTTGGGTCTCCAAAGCTGGCTGAAAACGTATGGCGAAACTTTCGCATCAACCTAATACCTGTCCGAAAGTTTTCTATAACTCTTGCCGCAGAAAACGCGTAGGAGACGTGCGATTCCGACGGTCAGAATGAAATTTGAAAACTTGAAACTCATTCCATGTATATCGCGCCGCGATTCTTCCACCTGGTTTCACATTGCACGAAGATATAATAAAAATATCGTTATCGATATATGATTAGTCCACGGATTTTTGTGCACGAAAATATGCGCATACCTTTCACGTGTGCTTTGTTATATTTTACGTAAGCAACGAGATCAATTCGGCTGAGAATTAACGTTCAAAAAATTAATCGATAACGAGTTTTTAATTTCTGACAAGTAAAGACAAATTTTCAAATTAGAAAATGTTTGAATCGCTATATCTTCGAAGATAGTTGTTTCCGTTCAACGAGTGAATGATCAAAGAAGCGCGAAACTTTGCCATTTGATATACATTTTCGTTTATTTCGATACGACTTCCGGCTCCCGAAATATCATCGTGCAAAGGGAAGGATGATTTTTACTCGTTTACCTCGAATCTCCGATTAAACCCTATTAAAATTCTAGAAACTTTGAACCGCTATAACTTTGAGGATATTGACTTGCGGCCGACGAACGAAAGCTCGTTAGAAGCGCGAATCTTTCCTCTTTGAAATCCTTTCCTATTCATTCCGATACGACTTCCGGTTGCCGAGATATCGTCGTGCAAAGAAAAGGGTAATTTTCGGTCGTTTACTATCTTTGTCGTTTACTCTCTCGCGCCTCGTCTCACTGACCTGTCCCAAACTCCAGACGAGTGGCAGACTCACTTCCGGGAAAAATGTAGGTCACTAGATCGAGCGAGAGATTCATAATCTCGATGCTAACTGTGTTGAGCATCGTGAAAATTTTTGAGATATTATAATTGAGATATCGAGATAATTCAAAATGTGATTTCTGTTATATAATTGAATATTTGAATATGTTTTGCAGTTGCATAAAAATCCGCAGTTTAATTCTTATATGTTTAAACGAAGAGATGTTAGCATTGTATTTAGAAATGAAATTGCTATTGGTTATCGTCAAATATTTATATTTGTTTATATTCGTAAATAAATAATTATAATCGTTTCACGTATTCTTTATTTAGTTTAAAAATGTAGGTGGAATATCGAGAAAAGTACAATATTGTAAAATATCGATTAAGCTCAACAAGAACAATTCGCACACAACGAATTCGATACACCGTAATCCATTTTAAATTTGATATTAATAGATTTTAAATTAAAGCGATCGAATAATATGCTATTAACGAGAAGATTAATTAAAAATATTTAAATATTTCTTCCGTTGTATAAGAAAAGAAAAAAAAAGAATAAGAAATAGAAAGATTGAAAATTTTAAAAATAGAAATATCGTGAAATTGATTAAATTAAAGTATGATCCTTTTTTTTTTTCACCTTTTTTAATTATACTCTCTTGATATAATACCTCATAATGAGAGTATAGCACGAATATTCTGAACTTTGATGGATGGGATATAAAATGCAATTTTCACACGCATCTGCGCAGCGTGAAATCACTCTACTTGCTCTTTGCACTGATAAAAATTCAATGAGGCACATCCTATATAATTCGTTGAAATAAAATTTCATTTTGACGAAATTGAACTTTCTGCAACTATAATGGAGATAATGCACGAAATCAGATAGAATAGAATAACTAATATTTTTTTTTTTTTTTTTTTTTTTTTTTTGCTTTGGTCGATCGTACAAATAATCCAAAATTATATTCCGATAATAATAAATCACTCGCACAATAGGGAAAGATGCAATAGATAAAATATTGGATTAAAATAGTTGAAATATTGATTTCATTCTTATTTATTATACTTTTCAAACATCGAAATCGATGATAAAAAAATATATATATATACCGGAGGGTGACATCAATCGTGGCATTGAGATTCCAATAACACGTTTCACATTCAAAAAAACATTCGTCCATCCATCTCTGATCCGATGTTAATCTGTTGAAAAAGAAATGGAAGATACACGATAAACATTGCCAGTCCAGAAACTGGCACGGTCAACAAAATCACGCATAACAATCGGGAATAAATCACTCTTGCCACCAAATAAATATATCCTCGTCCACCCGTTGAGAGCTCTCCTATCGTAAGCTTCGATCGTCGCGATTTCAACTTGCCTCCCTGAAAAAAAAAAAATAAAAAAAAAATAAAAAGAGAAATAATAAAATTCGGACAGAGCATCGTTGATGAAGCGACGCTATAATTAAGCCTCCTAATTTGAGAGAAGTAGCAGCCGTTTTGCCGGTTGTTGGCCACCATTGGCTACTGCAACGCGTATTTCAAAGGGCAATTTATCGGATGGAAAGCTGTTACGGTCGCGTCGAGAAGTGGCAATCGAGCTATATTTAAATCGTATGAAGGGCTACTTGTCTCGCGGCCAATCCAATTATATCTTCTGGCTGCTGGAAATTATGGGATTTCAGTGCCACTCTCCTGGATCATTGAGCCGCGATCGATCCCCAGCGCTTCTCACTCGACGATCTCTTCTTGCCCGTTCTAAATTCCGATTCTGGAATACATCGATCCTCGATGGGGGAATGTTTTTTTCGTATTGCTAAAACTGATTCTTCGAGGGTTTAATTGCGGAGAATTGGGGAATTTGGGCGGGGAATAGAATCGATTTTAATATAGATTTTGTTAAAATTGCGAGTGCTAACGTAGACGGATTTCTGACTCTTCTTTATTTGTCGAACGAATTTTTGGAATATTCTACAAGCTTGAGATTTTTTTTTAGGTTATAGTAAATTTGAAATTTTAGAATATCCTAGATTTCAACGGTTGCATTAAGCTGGAATCCCTGTTGCGCCAATTGCGAGAGAGAAACGTTCATTCGGAAGAAAATTGCAACTAGTTAGCAGTTCCTAATAACACTTTTTACAACACGTTACCGAAATAACGTGATATTTCCCGAAAATTAAAGCAACATTTTTATCGAGAATTCGGATTATCTTATCAGTTTCGCCAAGCTCGTGCAAGTTGGAGTACGTTTTTTTCATCGTGCAACAGCATATTGTGCTCCGGGGACCCGTTTCCTCGATTTTTCGAGGAAAGAGTGAAAATTTCGCTGGATCCATCGAATTTCGCCGTAGAATCGAGAAAATTTTCGCTATCTCGTGTCCTCGTCCTGTTATTTTCTTAATAAAATGTTAACTGTGGTATAAAATCGTTCTTCCATTCGCATTTTTATTTCCGTGACTCCTGTTTCTTCACAAATTTTAAGATTTCCTGTTCGCACAATAATTACATCGAACAGTTAAAAGATGTAATTTATATAAACTGATAGATTTTGAAGTTGGGAAGATCGATATTTGGAACGTTAAACGTATATTAAGATTGAATTTTCATTTTAACCCGATGGCTAGCTTCCTTTCGTTGAAACGTATCAGAGATGTGAGATATTCAATTTCCGGCGATAAGACGATGGATCGAAAGGTTTCGATAGAAATTTTGCTTCATTTAAATGCAAATTACACGATAAATTCTTATCGAATTGGGTGGGCATGTCAGCAAGAGGGATGGTTGGGGTGAATTGTTCATTAAGGAAAAATAATTACGAGGGAGAATGCTCAAAAATTATCGAGTTTGGAAAGTAAAGTATAAGGCATCTAGATATTCAGTGAAATTAGCACTTTTGCAAATTAAACGCAATCACAATTTTTTTTTAATTCGTTTAATTGAATCGTTATTACGAATAGAGAATTTTTTTAAATTTGAAATCAATTACAATGGAAAATGGAAAAATAAATCTTGAGATGGATCGATCTCTTTCGAAAATATAAAAGAAAATAAATAAAATATCAAGAAGAGACGATTAATTTTCGATTAATTTTCTAACCAAGAAAAATTCATCATTTAAATTTATTATATCTCGAGTGTAAAAATTTCACGATATTTTTCTCTTTAAATAATTTTTGTCCAAAAATAAATCGTTCCATTTATTTATAACTGTTAAAAGCAATTCGCCTGATATTAATTTTTAATTCCATTATTATCGCGGATACGAAAATTGAAATGGAATACAAAGAAGTGTGATATTTATTCAAATTAAATCAAATTAAATTTCATGTTGAACATTCCTATTATTATAAATATAAATGATCCGAATTTGTAATATCTGTTATAATTTCCATTCGTATTCCATTCGCAATTTTACAACATTGTTCATTCCGTGTTTCGTATTCCTTCCGAGTTTCCGCCATCCACTTTCGTTCTCTCGAAGCTCATTTCACCTCGTATCGTGAAATCGCTGCACGGGGACCTGGCGATTTGCTAGATTAGAGAAACTCTCTGGCGAGGCTTGTGACAAGTGGCGCACTTCTCGTATAACTGCATCTCGCGCTTTTCCCCTCCTTTTTTACGAAAATAACTATCATGAACGACGACTGGGTGTGCAACGGGCGTTAATTTTAGGGGGATTTACTTTTATCAGGGCTCATTAACCCCGATCGTGAAATTGCCCGTAAGAAGAAAAAGGGGGGGAAAAATTAGAAATTTATTAATCAGACATTGTTGTATCTTGTGCAATAAATACCACCTAATTATTATGAATTATAGTACGAACGTCTTGAGATCAAAGTAACTCGTATTTGTAATCCAGTAGTCTAAACAGAGAGACCCAAAGGGATTTTCGCAAAGTCTAGTCTAAACTACTAGGTATGGTGTAGTTCTTAGTTTGTCTACATCCTTGCAAACAATGATCTTTGGAAAGCGGTTCCAATTACCGAAGCCTGCCAAGGAGAGATATTTACCTCCAGAGTCTCGTTTATACTTCATACACCGTCCTCTAAATAATTCCATCTAACGAGATTAGAATTCTATTTATTCCAGAGTGAATAATAAAAGGATAGCTCGTTTCGAAATTTTCTCCAAATTTTTGTTAAAGAAATATCTCTCTCTCTATATATATACAACTCCAACACAAATATAAAAGAAAAAAGAAAGAATGAAATTTCTTCAAAGCTGTCATCCGCGGCATCATCCATCACGGAATCGATCCTCCTCCAAAGTCCATGCACACGCTTCCCCTTCGACTCGCCAATAAAAAGTCGCCGTAAATTCGCAAGATGAATTTTCCCAGGGAAAACAGTTACTTGACATTCAGTGGCTCGCGGTGAATTCAGCCGGGGCTCCGTACCCGGAAGCGGCACTTGCACGCGTTGAAAAGTTTATTCATAGCCCGGGCCCGAGAAAAACCTGGTCCGCCTCGTTTTTTTCAAACCGACCCCGCGCCTTTGCCCCCTCCCCCTCTCGCACAATGGCCGACCGTGTCCAAGGGAATCCTGAATTGAGAAAAAAAAGAAAAAAAAAACACGAGGGTTTCAAACGTCCCCGCAGACGCGCCTTTCATTGGGGAGATATTGAGTTCAGTAGGGTGTGGAGAGGAGGGGATCTTCCGAGTATTATGATCCGTCCAAGTTTTCCGCACGATTTACCTGCGACTGGCTTCGAGGGTGCAACGGAAGTTGGACCGGCGTGGTGAATAATAACTTGTGGTATTCTTAGTTCTGTGTTTAGATGGGATGTTTCGATGAAAGTGTCGCCATTGGTTTCACAGTTGCGAAGGGGAGGGAGTGAAGAGGAGGGGTGGGGTGGAGGGTGCTTTGTCGAGTTGGCGATAAGGGGTGGCTTGTGCTGAAGGCGCGATAAAGTTTGATACTACTGGTGAATGGGATTAAGCGTGTCGTGAACAGTAGATTTGAACGAATTCGAGTTCCTTTTTTAAGGGTTCTTGAAAAAAGGAAGTGTTCGAATCTTTTTAATTTGTAGAGTAAACAAGTTTTAGAATGGGGTTAATTAAAATTTAGTGGAAAGAAGAAGAGAAAGTAGAAAATTTCAGGAATTGTGCACAATCTTGTATATTTGAGGGAGATGTGACGTATATGAAAGTGAATATAATGATACTTTGTTAGTTCAAAAGCGTCAAGATCTGATGATAATATGAAATGGAAGATTAAAGTTTGAGGAAACTATATGGTGAGGAAATGTAATAAGGGTGTAACATGACAGCGCCGCATATTATGCGCGACATCATTTTCGTAGAATAACGAAGAAACTCTAGGATTTTCGACAAGTTCCTTAAAGATAAATAAAAATTCTTCCTCGTAAATTTTGATAAATTTTTGATAAATCATAAAAATTATCGTACATGCTACGTTCATAAAATTGTCTGAAAATTAAAATTGTACGAACTTTTCTATTCCGTAGTACGTCTATCTCGTACAATTTAATAAAAATTTTCGCTTAGAAATCGTCGTTTGTAATAACGAGCATATTAAATTATTCTTCAAAAAATGCATTATTATTCGAAGAGATAACAAACAAATTCCAGTTCGTTGTTGGAAATGGATACAACCAATGAAACTGATACGAGAAGAAAACATCTCGTTGATTATTCGCTAATCGAAAATTTATTAGAACGTTCATTATTCACTCGTTAATCGAGCGAAATATTCTTTCGTGAGACAAAGGCGACGAGATTGATATTCGATATTAAAGTCGAAATTTATGGGAGTTCGCGTGATTAGAAGTGCGACGATATCGATTAGCTATTAATCGACGAGAAACGAGATTGATGAACAGGAAATTAAACGGAAATTTAAATAAATTAAAATATGAGCGAGAGGAGAATCAACCGTTTCGATTTTTCTTTCTCCACCGAATATTGGACACAATTAATGTTGAAATGGAGAAAGAAAAATATATGAATTTTCAATATTCCTTCCAAATTTTCGCGAATAAATATTGAATGATCGGTAATTGAATTATTATTAGAATTTAATCAGTTTTTCTGAATAGACCAATAATTTTTTTAATAGCATTCTATGTTAATAAGGAATTTATTTATTTCTTTTACGCATTAAAATAGTTGAAATTGAAACAGAAAAATGACGAAAATATGTGAACATATAAAAGTATTAAAATCTTCTTATACTAACAATATTAACATATTTATAGCTCTATAGATAAATGAAACTAGATATATCTAATACTCGTTTTTCTAATGCTTTCAAAACTTTCTCCTTCTTTTTCTTCCCAAAACTTTCCCCCCCAAACTCTCCAAACTTTACACCAAGTGTTCACCCTTGAGAAAATTTATTCTTCTGTACATACACTCGCGGATATATCACATAGCCATTTAGCCTTGGTACAGATTTTCAAAATATTCGTTTATTCCAAAATAATTGAAAATATATTTCAATCTGACATTTATTATCGCATAAATTCATCGGTCAATCTATCATTCTTTTGTAGTATTTCGAATATCTGTCTTCAATTTCTACACTGGTGAGTTTGTATCAAAATATGCACGACTAAAGAATATCATGGAACCTTTCATTTAAAATATTTCACAAATTCAAATCTTAATACGGTTATGCCATTTATCTTACTCTACATCAAAATTAAATTTGATTTTAACGAGATATTTATAATTCATGACAGATTAAGGTAAATTAGATCGTGTTACGTATTTAAAAGCTATCTTCTTATTCTATATCTGTACATCTTTTAATCTTCGTGTGAATATTACAAATTTTGCTTTTCACTGTCTTCTTGTTAACTTAATTAATTATTAATTTAACATAAAATTTAATAATTTTTAATTCCTACATTTTTATCTAATAATACAATTAGAAATCATATATAAGAATATATTTTAAATTCAAAAATTGAATTCCTTCCAAAATCATGTTAGTATCTCATGATATGATTTTTTTATAAACTTTTGTACAGTAATAGACACTGAGAAGATAATGGCATTAATATGAAATATAAATTATTAAGCAACGATATAGAAAAGCTAATAATATTTAATTTCAATTTTTCTATCTTATTTTAATCTTCAATCTCGATTTTTTCATAAATTTTCAACCAAAAAATTATCTAACTTGTATAAATTTCTTATAAAAATCTCACTTGTTTTTTATACGATGAAAACAATTTTTCTCAACGTCATTAATCAAATTAAGAATTGAATTAAGAAGAATTTACAATATTTCCCGTGATTTTGAGCATAAAAATTTGAACAAATAAACAAACGTAAATTCGAAACGTAAATCAAGAGTCGAAATAATGTCGATCAACTTCAGTTTCTATAAACGATTAACATACGTTCGCAAAATTAATTAATTCAGGATAAATAATCTCACGCTTTCCTCCAATTTTTTCTCCCTCGCATAAATTTGTTAAAAAGCGTCATAACAATATAAACAAACGAATTAAAAAGAGTCAAGAGCACGTATTCTTAAGTTTCAAATCGACCGACGAGAGATTAATACAGATGGGGGATTAAACTGACTGTTATAACTAAGCGTACTTGTATTCGCAATCAATATTGAATCGTTCGGTTTGCTTTCGAGGAAGTCGACGGGAGACCTAACCAAACAACGTGAGATTCTGTTCGATAAACAGCGGCCTGTGTGCCGAATAGTGGCCAATAATAGTAGAACGAATCGAAGACGCTTTTTAACCGTGTAATTGACCGAATTCTCGTTTCTCCCTTCACAGTTCAACCTGCATTCGTACGTGTCATCGACGAGACGACGAGGAAGACGTTAAGCACCGGCGCCACTTTAGGGCCTATAAACGAAGGCTCCGTGATTTCCTTGTACTGCGAGAGCGGCGAGGGGAAACCAGTGCCTACGGTCGAGTGGTTCAAGAACGAGCAGCCCGTGGAAGGTAAAGCTTTAGAGATAAATGCTCTTTTTCCTCTTTCCCTTTTTTCCATTGATTCTTTTTTTTCTCTTTTTTTTTATAATCTATCATTGAAACAAAAATATGAATTTGCATATTCAATTAATTGAATAATTATAAAATATGTTCCTAATATAATTGTTAAAAATAAATATAATTTAGAAAGTTTGAAATTATTAGTAATTATATAATAATGTCTAACAGTAACTGCAATTCCTGATGTAACTAAAATAAATGAATTTAATAAAGGAATTTCTATTGGGTCAAAAAATTTAATATCTTTAGGTAGTCATAATATATCAATTTCAATATTTGGAGACACTGAAGAATGAAAGAAAGCTGAAAAGAAAGAAACAAAAAATATTAATTCTGAAATAATAAATAATACTATTCTAAACTTTAAGAAGTTGATAACATAAAGTGTATGCAATCCTTGAAATGTCCTTTCACGAATGATATCTCGAAATCAAAGTATTATAATTACTGTTGTATTAGTCAAATTAAAAGTTATAAATAGAATATTTGATCTATAAATTCAAATAGCTGTTCTAATTAATGAATTTATTAATCTAAATGATAAAATAATTGGTCAAGGTCTATTTGTAACTATATGGAATGGAAAATTTTTTATAATCGTAAGAATGTTTCTCAAAAAATATGAGTTTTTTAAACAGTGGTTTGAAAATTATTTTATTATATGTATCCCGACGTATTATTTAGAAACAAGAATCTCGTATTCGTCACGCGTATTCAAAGATAATAGGAACCGTCGCTCATGTTGTGTTACAAGCAAATCATGGTGTATCGAGTTGCGAAGTAAATTAGATATACTCGTATCTCAATTTCGATATTATTGTAGAGAAATCTCGATCCTCCTGAGATGTGTACAGATACTGATACTGAATCTCTTATTTCCAGATAATTTTTCAAGTTTTTTTAAGTTTCAACAAAACTTGGAATCGTACAAGTCGAATTCCATTCGCGCGTCATACACTCATCGTCATACTCAGATTCAGCTCGAAATCATTCCCAAACAATCAACCCCTTGTTGTACCTCGCAGAAACTCGATATGGAAACGCATATCTGAACACACGTTTGATCGACCCTGTTTCAGCGTCCAGCTCGACGACGATAGCCGAGAGCGGAATAGGGAACGCGAGTAGTTTGCTGCAGATGCAAATCACACGCGACGAGCTCAATACAACTTTCACGTGTAAAGTCAACAGTACAGCCCTCGTCGAGCCTCTCACCGTCGACATCAAGCTCGATGTTCATGGTAAGTGTGCATCCACGTATCATCCGCGTTACATCCCCTTTGCGTCCCAACAAGGGAATTAAAATTTTCCATCCTTTTTGCTCAAATTCTCCAACGATCGATTAATCTTAATCTTTCGATCTGTAATTACTTCGGTTGTACATTTGACCGCGCACACATTTCTATTCTTTCCGAAGAAGCGATAAGCGGGTGATAAGCGTTTTCTTTATCCATCCTGAGAGAGAATCGTGTATTCGTTTATCTGGACATCTCGTCTAGAGATCGTTTCCAGGGAAGGAAGTCTCGAAAGGGTGTGAAATACGATCCCCTTGCGCCCTCCTTAGCATTCTTTTCGTGCGTGCCTCGATTGTTTCCGCTCCGGAATTGAACGCTCCCTTTCAGAAGGATAGAAGATATAGAATCGTTCTGAACATCTCGAAATTGAATTTATAGCTTTTGCAAAGTTTTCATTTCCTTCCCTCCCGGTGCATGTATGAGACATCCCCTTTGAACAAAGTAAATTATTTTCACGGAGTAATTTAAAGATCTCTTGATGTTTTCATTCGACGAGATCCAGATATTAAATTTTTTTTTCAAAGGGGAGGCACAAACAACGGAATAATTCCATTGCTGGAGAATTATTGAAATCGAAGCTTCTCGATACATAGAATTTTAGATGTTGTAGGAATTCGCGTTCAGAAGAGAATAGAGATATTATTATTATTAAGTAGATATTTTTCCTCGAAGACCTTCTCCAGGGGATCTCTGGCTTAACTCGCGGTTGACGATAACATCGGCTGACTCGACAGCCGAGAATCATTACACCGAGCATTGTCAGCGTGGATCTAAGCCGCGGCTTCGAGGAGGCTGGCCTGGAAGAGTGGGGTCGTGTAAATTTAATCGGGACCCATTGTGTGTGCAAGAGCGACGAAATGGACCGTTCCGTTCAAAGTTGTGAACACATTACGTTTCGTACGTGCGCCATGACACGTGTACACGGGAAACAAAGTCGAAGATAAATCGGTCCGTAAGTCGAGTAGTACCGTTCAGTGTGCAGAGGGTGTAGAGCTGTCATCAAGAGCAGTGTTCAAAGGATGTGTACACGCGTGAGATGATTGGAACACGGGAAGATTAAATAACGAGTTACGATTTCCGCCGATCCACCAACTGTGGATAATGGATGGTAAGGGAAGATTAATGTTTTTCGGATGATACCAAGAATTTCCCAGCGTTCAATTTCACAGCGTAAAGTTTACGAAAGTTAAGCATGATCTATGAATTATAAACGAAGCGAAAAGGGAATCAAAATCGTCGGTGAATTACGATCTTGCTACTTTTAAGTCATAAATCACACCGGTGAAAAAGTCTTTTTCGTTAAAACTATGATCGTTAAAATTCGTGTGTGAAACGTGTGCCCCCCCTTCTTTGTAATTTCATTCAATTCCTCGCTGGCTTTCCCCCTTTCTCTCTTTTTACGTCTTTCCATCCCCCTTTTCGCCGAGCATTCCACCCATAACTCGCGAGATTTCTTTCTTTCTTTCTTTCCTTTTTTTATTTAGTAACTCGTGAAAAATGAACGCATCTCCTTAATGAATATCATTCAACGCAACTTTCCCTTGATGCAATATTCCGTAATTTATTTCTGTCAGTTTCCCTCTTTTTGATTTCACTCTCCTCGATTCGCGCACCTTTCTTCTCCGCACCTGAATTTCTCTCCATTCATCTCTGTCGAGTAATCGTCGCGATATTTAATAATAATAATGACGATGATGTAACCGAACGATTTTCGATAATTGTTTCGTTCCCTCTCCTTGTTTTTTTTCTTCTTTTTCTTAGCCAGATTCGAATCACGTTACGCTAAGATGGTGATAATTTCCATGCCTATTTACGAGAGATCGTGTGGTGAATTTCTATCCAAGATACGCATCTTTAATCCTGGCAAAATAGAAGATGTACCATTGAGACGATATATCCTGTATCGTATCCCGTATCTCGTGTACAACGCTGTAGGGTTAATATTAAGTATGGATCACTGGGGCACGGCGTGGAATGCCTGATCTATATCAGCCCGTAACTACTGACTGGGATTACCCAATGCGCTCTGTGATTTAGGATAGTTGTCGATGTAAATGAAATACTGCTATATATTATATATCGTCGAATCTACCTTGTCCGGGATTCTGACCTAAATAAATAATCGATCGATTATTTGCAATAACAATTTCACTCGAAAGAATTGAACTGACTAAGTGAAATCGAAGATTTAGCCTGGGAAATTCTCCCTCCAAGATGGAGTCGAACACGGAACGCAGATTAAAGAATGAGGAATCGGAGCCGTAGATTAGAATAATTTATCGCTGATACACGTTTCTCGCGTGCCCCTCGCCCGGCGAAACAAATCGCCCGGTTACCTGTCTCGATTCAAAAAGTTTCCGCCAGACTTTCCACCGAGTTATATATATCCGTACAGCTCGTGGAGGGAAACACAAAACCGTTGGTGGGTAACTAGATTAAGAGTTAAAGTTGCTCCAACGACTTTCGCTTCCTATCGTTTCCTCGTCAGGACAACGTTATCGAGGGGGAAAGAAATTTTGATTTATGGCCGTATTCCGAGCCGCCTCTGCCCAGATCTCGAGTGTTTTATTGATGCGTGCGATAAGGAAGATGGGGAGGGATGATAATTTCAACGATGCTGAGGGTGGGGCATTTTATATAGAAAATTTTGATAACGAATGATAACAAATTCGAGTGATTGGGGATGATTTAGGGACGGTGATTCCAACAAGTTTAGATAGATGTATGAATTTCACGAATGCAGAAAGAAAAGTATAGGAAATCTGGAAGAAATGCAGGTTTAAGGATCGTATAAGACTCTTCGAACCGACTTAAAGGCGAATAAGTCGAGAGTTTGACTGGAAAGTTTGTCGCGTGAAGTAATTCTCCTTTTACAAAGTGTAACTCGATGGGCGAGTCGATGAAAGACTTTGATGGTAAGGGGGAAATTGTCATCCCTCGTCTTTGACTCGCGCTTTTTTCTTTGTTTGCTTGATTGGAACTGCGTTTATTCGAACGAAATTTCGAGCACGGTGCTTGATTACTCGAAGAGTTGCTTCTGTTGAGTGTGTTGTGATGTTGTATTAGATCGTATTGCGTCCGTGCAATAATTAAAATAAAATATTTTAAATTACTTTCCAATTGAAGAACATTGTTGTGAACACGTATCAACGTTTATTAGGGTTTATTAAATTGTTAAACGCGGAGCAAGAGGAATATTATTAATCGAATCGAAGGATATTTTTAATAAAGTGAACAATTAAAATTAAACAAATATAAATTAAAGTCATCACTCTCTATATTAAATTTATAAATCAACCGTGTGTTATTATTTCGCGATCGTGTGCCAACAACGAATTTGATATAATCACGTTAATGATTATTTATTTATTTCGGATTAATGAAGGAATATTACAGCAGAGGTGAGTCACGTGCAAAAAGTGATGCGCATTTAATAATCGGTTCCAATTAAATTGTATGACGTGTGTAATTAACGATATAACTATTTAGATTACTTTGTGTTTAATTGACAAACGTACGCATAATTTAACGCATGATTCCTGAAGATTTCTGATTACGTATTTATTATTTTATTCATCCATTGTTTATATTGTTTATTCTCGTATTATCATTCGTATCGTATAATATTTAAAAATATCGAGAACTAGATGTAAATTACATTAATAAATAAATTATAATTAATCAACGAAAAGAATAAGAGAAATGGAATATTTATTTTAACGTGATATATTATTATGTATGTCTGTGTGTGCATAAAACAGATGGTCGTAATTGAAATTGTACAATGAAACTTGAAGATGCTATACTTCTTGCAGTCGATGGGGGCTCGAACTTTGTTTATGAGTTTGCAGGAAGTTGACTGTGATGAAGTGAACTTGATTGGAAACATCTTGTGCAAGTAGAAATTCGTTAAGTAAGATTAACTGATGTCGGCCGAACATCGACTTAAATTTAAGACTCGAAAGACGATTTCGAACGAAATGTCGCGGTTAATAGGATAAAAATTAAGAAATATCGATTAAAAGTTGATTATATTCAATTTCGTCTCTCGTGAAATATTAATCTTCTTTTGTTAATTCCCAATGAGAGCTATTTTTAAAATCGACTTCCTTTTCGCGTATTTAATGATTCACCAAATCAGAATTCCCCAACGCGAAATTTTTAATAAGAATCTTCAATTTTTAAATAGTCCCGATATGATTGCTCTCTCGATGATTAAATATTCGACTGCGATATGTTTTACTAATGGAATAATCTTTTTTTTTTTTTTGTAAAAATTTAATTATAATTTTATTTCTTCATCAGCTACTGCCTTTTGTCACAGCATTCAAATCCATTATATATTTGTATAATAATACGAGATATTCTTCTAATTCACAAGTAATGAGCTACAATCCAAATACAATTGAGAAAAAATTGAATTATTTTTCGCTCCGACAAATTTTTCTGTTCTCTTTTCGAAACCTAGATATCACGTTAACGATATTTCTAAATAAAATTAAATAAATGTAAACACTCTCATAATATTTCATTCCATTACACACCCCTTCAAACGAGTCGTAAAAATACTCTCCAGTTCAAAATAAATAATCCAGCCCACCAATCATGTCCAAACTTTCGACCTGTGTGGTTTATTGATAGGGTGTCGGCCAACAAAGTTCGCCGCCGTTTTTTTTAACCGACTTTTTCGTTTCAACTTTCCCGCGGGGAAAAATCGTGTCGCCGTTGAAAGGCGGCTCCAGGATCTCCTGATCCTGGAGAACAGTTGCATTTGATTATTATTTAGCTCCTCCTCTCGCGTCCAGTTTCCATGCCAAATTTTAATTTCGAAATACATTTGGAGGAACGCTTTATGCAGCCACGATTGCTCGAATAAATTATTCGAAATTAGCGAACTTGCGTTCCACGAAAATTTTCCCCGTGTTGAATTAATACAGTTATCATCTTTCGTATTCTGGGAAATGATCAGATCCTCTTTGATACTTGCGATCTGGCTAATTGTGGCCAATATGATACAGTAATGAATCCGATTGGGTGTTTCTTTCTTCTTTTCCTTGGATGAGGCACAAAGCGCATGATCCCTATTTGATTGGGATGGAAGGAAAAAATTTGTGAATGGGAAGAGTTGCGGATCCGATTTCCTTTGTTCTTCTTTTATTGGATGGTTTTTGGAAATAATTGAATGAGAAAGATGAAATTATTGTTCGTTTTATTTTGGATCACAAAGTAGATAATTATATAGATTATTTCTTAGTAGATATGGAGATAATTTTACAGACCATTTTTACTTTATACTTACTAATAAAAAGATTAGTAATATCAGAAAAAATTTGTAACAATTTTTCTTCTACCATCAAATTAAAAGAACGACAATGGAATTAAGAATATCGCACAAAATGTCCATCGAATCGATATCTCTTCACGAAAGCATCCCCATCTCGAAACTTGCCTTTTCCTCGAAAAAGAAAAAAAAAAAAGAAAAGAAAAGATACGCGAATAAATCGATTAAGTAAGCCGCTTTTAACGACTTGTCGTGGACTTAAAGTGGAATCGTTGCCACGATATCTGCGAAAGTCTCAGCTGGAAAGTTGTGAAAAAAGGAAGCCTCGAAAGGCAGGCACACGGTGTAGTAGGAGTTTGCAGACACGCTGCCTCTTAGCGGCAAACAAGAGCCGGAAATCGCATCCCCGGACTTGGAAAACTCACGGTTGCCAAACCCCTCCCCATCCCCAGATAGCTGACGTCGACGTTAAAAAAATTTCCACCGTGGAGGGGGTGGAAAAATCGCCGAGGATAATTGATCGGGGAGCGAACAACGTTGAGACGTTAGTAAAAATGATCGATCAGGAAGGAGGGAAAGTTTGATTCGATGATGAAGATGTGCTAATACGAGTGAGTTGATTGGAAAAGCGAGAGTAACTCGATCAGTACAGAATTAACAGGAGAAAGGGTTGTTGACAATTTTCCAGAACTTGTAGAGACAAATTGCAAAAGGAAAGGAAGGAAGCATTTCGAATTTTTATATTCACGTAATGTTAAGAAACTTCTCATCGATAAATACCACGAATCGACAAGAAAAATCCAATTATAGAAACAATTTAAAACGAAAATAACAAATCGCGAGCAAATCTAATTGACGGGGAGAGAAAGAAGAAGAGAAGAAGGAAAAGCTCCTCCGAAGAGAGGAACCATCTGAAAAGCCGCGTTTCAAACTCTCCTCCTTTGCATTATAAAAATCACTTTCCCTCTCCTCCAATTGTCTCAGGATAATCGTATCACCCCCGCGGAGAAATTTCCCTATTATTCTTCGAGAAAACCGCGCGAATGCGAACGTGTTTGCGCGTACAATTGGCGAAACTATCGGGGCGGTGCTGCTCGTTAAATAATAAGAGAGCAAAGGATGGAGGGAGAAAGAAAGAGAGGGGAACGGATCTTTATCGCTCTCTCCCTTTTTCCCTCTTTCCTTCCCCACTCTTTCG
Organism: Apis cerana; assembly: GCF_029169275.1. NCBI lineage: Eukaryota > Metazoa > Arthropoda > Insecta > Hymenoptera > Apidae > Apis > Apis cerana. The sequence goes on along the minus strand of NC_083862.1, from coordinate 8,104,158 downwards.
CGTTTGTCGAAGCGCGGCCAAGAGAGGGAGAAAGGAGGAAAGTAGAGGTTCAAGGCAAATGCAATCCTCGATATTAGATTCCCTGTTCGCTCTCTATTCCCAGTCTTTCTTTTCACGTTCTTCCTGCGTCGTTTCGCTGATTGCCCGCTCGCGGCTCTGGCCCGAGAATTATCTCCCCACCTCGAGAAACTTTTTCCCCCTCCCTCGAGCGTTGCGTGGGGGAAAGAGATGGAAGAGGAATGAAAGGATGGGTGGAAAGAGGAGAGGGGAAAGTTCTCGTTTCGCAGCGCAGCGAACGTTTCTCGCACGTGAACTTTTTAATGTTTCCTCGACCGGTACGGGAAACGACGTCGAGTGGCGGGACTAAGTATCTCGGCCGACCGGAAATTGAGCTTGCGGACGACGCAAGAAGGGAAAAAAGGTTGGAAGTAAGAGCGGTAAGAAATAGCTCGTTTCGGTGTATATTTTCACCGAAACGGACGGATTCTTATGATTCTGTTGGCTGTTGCGAGAGGAGGAAAGAGATTTAGGGGAGATGAGACGGAGAGTTGTTCGTCGGTATTGATTTTGGAGGATGATTTTGGATTTTAAATGTTTCGATGTTTGAGGTAGATGGATTTGGAATTGGTGAAGATAGGATTTACATTTCTTCCGTGGTGTACGGTAATCGGTAAAGTTTATAATCGGAGAAGTTTGATGTATTTTATCACGGGTGAAATATAGAAAGTTTTCAGAAAAAAAAAAAAAAAACTTGGTGTTTACCTTCGAGTTCCTTCACGTGATCGGAAACTTCATTAAAATTAAATTGGTAGACATGCAAGATTGCATGTCATCAATCTTCTGTCACGGGTAAAGCGAAATAGCAGTTAACAATAGGGAGACGAGATGAGATTATCGCAGCTTGTTTGTTACTTGATAATTGGATTAGCCTTAATAACACTCACATGAAGCCTTATGCATCCCCCTATCGTTTCTGTATTTACACATCGATAATAATAATAATTTATTAAAACAAGCTACTTTATATTCCCAACGATATATTCTTCCGACGACGAAAGAAAGATTAAACCCGGAGATAAATTGCCAAGATTGACCTTTGAATTTATTTATTCAAGGGAAAAAAAATATTATTCTAGATAACCTAGAAACTACATCGAATGTAACCTTGAACAAGTGTGATATTCAAGATATAACGCTCGTTTAAAAATTTTCGTACGATAACGACTACGTTTCTTTCACCTTCACGTTCGACAAAACGTAGCGCAGAATTTTAATCAACGCAAATAAGCGAGTATGCAATAATTTCTATCCTTGCTCCAATAAAGAAAAATAACCATAAATCAAAATAAAATCAGCTTAACTTTCATAAAATCTATAGTTGAAATGATTATTCGTCGAAGAAAAAGAAATTATGGAGCCTATTTCCATCCAAGTCCTTCCATTATCCGAACAAACGTTTACGTTGTTGGGGGAGGGGGATAAATTGTCACGCGTTTCCGGTCGCAGTTCAATTACACAGATGGACGACAAAAATCGGGCTCCTCCCCTATTTCCTCTTCGAAACGAAAAACCTCCCTCGTCAACTTTATGACGGCTTTTCGAAAATCCCCGTGATTTTACGATTTATCCGGGGATAGCGCGTAAACGTGGCCCGGCCACTCAGAAATTTTACAACTCGCGTGCACGTGAGCCCCTCCGAAAGGCTTATCCCTTCTTCGTCCTCGTCTTTTGCTTAACATTTCTCTCCCTCCTCGTCTCACCTCGTTTCAGGGATGGATAATCGCGACACCGTTGATCACGATGACGTCTCAGAGTTGCGGCTGGAATTCGGAAAAGAGCAGAGTTTATGGGTTGTAGTCTTTGTAAAATTTATATGGCTTTTAATTCTGGTATTTTATTGGTTTGAAATTTTTTCCTTCATCTCACGATATGTAGGATGATTGATTCTTGATAATTTTTTTTTAAAGAAATAGTAAATTATTTAGATTATCAAAAAATAATATTCGAGTTCGATATGTTAAAGTCAGTTAAAATCATTCGTGCGATACACACTCTACCGTTTCGCCAGTCATGAAAGAATCTCTTTCCAAATTGTTTAACAAGCGTGATCAACAAGCAAATTAATTTAATCATTATTTCGTAAATGACTTTTGATAAAATGCCCCTAAATATCGAATACGCAACAATATCGATAACTAAATAAATATCAAGAAAGAAATTCCTCCAATCCGCCTGTCGAATGCGTGTACCATTCCATCCATGGTAATAAAACGTACACGGTTCAAAGGAATTATAGAAATTGTTCGATCGAAGTTTCACGGTGAGGGGACATTGTCAAATCGGGGCGAGTAAAATACGAACGGAAGAGCGAGAGTGCGTTTAATCAAGCCGAAAGGGTGAAGGAAGAGGGAGGGGGGAAAAAACGTTAACGAAAACGTAACCGATATCGTGGAGATAAAACGTGGTCGCACGTCGATTGATTCGTTTATTGGACACCCGTCCCCAGACTTCGATTTTGTCCAATTATCCGATACGTTGCTCGATTCTGATATCCGTTCTCCTGGCTCCAGACGTTTCTGTTTGCTGTAACGAATATCGTTTATAGAAACGAATTATTATTTTGTCGTTCAATGGCCTCGGTGTTATTAAGATAGCAGTCTGATGGAATCGAGCCTTTACAATATCATGGCACTCGTTTGATTCGAAATATATAGATAAAGGATACTTTGGCTATTTTAAGGGAGAAATTTTTATAAGAATAAGGGAATGAATTTAAAAAATAATATTTTCTTCTTCTGAATAAATGTGAATAAAGTAACAATGGAATAAAAAAATGTGTATATATTATAGATTTCGATTTTTAATATTTATATGGTCAAGATTGGTGAATGCAGTAAAGAGAGAATAATCATTGAAACCATTCTGAAGTCGAAAACGATTGATTAATATAATCAAATTGTCATTATTTAAATTCATACACGATTGCATACGGTTTAAACTTTTATTCCTCAGGATTTATATATTTAAATAAATATTCACATTATTGCACAAAAATTCTACTTATTTCCCAATATCATCGAGAATCTATTTAAATTACTAACTAATGAAATGACCAATTTCAGATTAATAACAAAATTAAGAAAAGATTCTAATTAAGATTCTACGAAAAGAGAAAAAGAATTTTTTTTAAATATTGGAGAGAGAAACACAGATTGAAGAAAAGAATGCGAAGCCAAAGAATGAAAATCTCTCCTCGAGATTCCTTCGAATTTCTTGATGCAACTTGACTTTCTGATTTTCCGGCACGCCTCGTCCATCCATCGACCCTTCCTCTTTATTCAACCCTCCCCCAACGTTCTCGATCTTACCCCATCCCCATATCTTACAGCTGTCTCACCCTGCATCTTGCAACACCTTTATATTATTCTTATAGAAGATGCAAGATACAGACGGCGGCTCAGCCTGGATATTGCATTAGATCGTCTATACTAGACAGCTCCCCAACCCCGACACTGTATATTTCTCCGTGTAAATGTGTGTACACGCGTTGCTAACAAGTATGGGAAACGTGTCGTGAATCAGAGTTCGCGTTTTATATGAAAAAAAAGGTAAATGTTCCATTACTGTCGAGTCGGCGTAACACGATAATTGGATTTTCAGAATAACGCGTCACCGCTCCTCCTTTATTTCGAATTTGATTTGATTTGATTTCTTTAGCTTCTGTGAAATTCATACGATTTCGTGGATCGAGTGTTATTCTGTTGATGATAATTGTGCTTTGGATTTTTGAGTAGATGATGTTATCGTGGAATATTGAGATAAGGAAGTGTGCGTAATTGAAACGATGAGCGTAGTGTAAAAATTTAGACATTTGGAAATTGATAGGGTTCGAAAATCTAAAAATTAGATTCGATGGTGGAAAATGATGACAATTCGAAATTTTTGAAAACGTGTAGCATGGAAAATTGAGATAACAAATACTTTAAAAATATTCCAAATAATTTCGCGTGCTTTAAATATTTATAAACGTTTCCAATATATTTTTTTCTCGATTTTTATCTCCCCTCTAACAGAGTCTTAAATATTTAAACAAGACATCTTTTCCAGTTCGACCGTTGAAGATGGATTTAGCCGGGGTGGTGGGTCACGTGGTGCAGGGAACGAAAATCCTGCTTCAATGCACCGTACGAGCAGCCAGACCAGCCGCGAACATAACTTGGCAGAATGGTACAGAGTATTTGAACGCCAGTGACAGGTTCGACATGTTCGAGACAAAAGTGGAAGAGAATGTGAGTACTACAGAAAATTACAAAATTTTTATCCCATTATCTTTTACTTACTTTTAATGACTATGGAATATATTTGAACATTATTGCGATTTGTATCTGTAATATTACATTTATAATAATCCCATTAGAAAAATAATTTCTCATAAAATCAGAAAAGGAGAATCGTATCTCGAGAAAGTTGCTATACGTCTCGTTTGACATCATATTCCTTCGCAATTGAATTCCACCACTGTGCCAACGTTTTATCATTGTCGAATATATATTGTCTCATTATTATCATATTTTCTTCCCCTATCGATCTAAATGTCATAAGTTGAAGTTTCCTATCCCTGGATAGTCGCCGTTCGAGATCGCATTTTTACCATTTCTATTATTGAAATTTCCAAAGAACGTTTCTCAACTTTCCCCCCCTCGATCGATCGAAGTTCACGTTTTAACGCGTCATTCATGAACGCGTATTTCGAGCAACAAAGTGTTCCACCCAGTTCACGAGCAATAAACTACTTTCGGCCGGCGAATAATAAACAGACGTTCGCAGTTGGCGAATAGGCGAAGCGAGAAAGCAATTATTCAAATGCAGAATGCTTCGCGCGAATTTCGACCCCCGTGATTTCTTCGGATCGTTCGCTCCGAATTAATTCGATTAGCCCGAGAAGAGTATTCCAGCTTTCCCCTCCGATTGCCCGTTTCATCGTTCCGTGAAAAATGTGATGCAATTTGGTAATATTTAACGGTACAATTTAATAATTGGATAATGAAGGAGGATCGATGTTCGATTGCAAAATGAAAGGAAGATCCTCACGATGAATTTTAATTTTTAAATTCAGAATAGCTTTTAAACAATCTTACATTCCCCTGCTATATTCCGTATGATTCAAAACATCAAAGCGTACACGTTATTCGCGCAGGATGAAAACAAACTACACGTAGAGTAATCGGGCGATACGAAGCGGAATAGTTGCGCGCGAATGTTTCACGCGATAAAGTTATTCAATCGACCGAGCGTCATGTAACGGTAAGTTGATATCACGAGACAAACATCGAACGACGATCATTTTCCAGCACGGACACGTGGCGCGCGTCAACGCGCCTACCGAATTCGATCGATTCAATCTCATTACACCCGTCGCCCTCGTGTCGAAGCCGAGTCGAACGAGTCCGCCCACGCATTCATCGAAATAATACCACTCCGTGATCTGTAAACTGCGCTCAAATCAGCCGCCCCTCCCGTGAAAATTTTCATTTTCACGCCCGTGAAATTTCCGCCCGACGATTATTCATCATATCGGCGCGTGAACATGGAGAGTCGGCGGGTGTCGGTTGTCGCGTATGAAAAAGTGATTTCACAGATGAAATGGCGATGTTCCCGGGGTTGTCGCATCGGAAAATCATTATGCGTCATTTCGTGTCCCTGGTAATAACGCGTGCGCGCGTATATACGGGGGAATGTGTACAGGATCGCGGCCATCATAAATCCATTATGGCAATATCCGCGGCTATAAAGTCGCTCCCGACTTTGGATGGGTGAATAAGAAATAGGATCGTCTTAACTTATGTCGATCGATCAACTTTATTGTCTTTTTCTCTTCGCGTATTTCGTTTCGTTTTTTTTTTTTTTTTTGTATTATTTATGGTATCAAGCTTGTTTAGGTACGTTATAATGCGTTGTGATTTAGATTGTCTGTTATTTTATAATTGTAATCTATCTATCGTTGAAAGAGAAAGGGATAAAAATTGAATGGAAGAAGTTGAGTGAATTCTTTTAAATTTAAAATTAAAATTCAGGATTTTTTGTGCGACTGAAGAAAATTTCTTGTTTATTTTTGAATTAGAAGAGGATATTGAAATTTTCAACTTGAGAATAATGTACGTGATCACGATTTCGTTTTAAAATAAGAGATATAACGATGTATTTAATTTGTATAATCAAGTGACTTGCGGATAGAAATACTTATAATGTTCATATTTCATATGAAATTTCTGGAATAACGTGAAAGACAAAGTTCGTTTAAAAGTCATACATCAATTAAAACATAAATGCTATATAACATAATTTCACAAAATTCAATTATCTGAATCCGTATTTAACTGATCATTGATTATTAACTTTTTCGAGATCCTTCGCAATGGTACACACAATTTAAAAAAGAAGAAGAAGAAGAAACTTGATTCGACTGCTTCTATCTTCCATTTGCAAGAATAAAACTCGAAATTGATCTGATCAAACAAACCTTTCTCGATCCCTAAACGCCATCCAACACGCCATTGTATTACACCATTACACGTCAAACTGATTCGTCTTTGTATTTAATCAGTCGTTAATCGTTCCAACAGGAATTACATTATCGCGATTTTAGATTTGCATTATGCGGTGTTTCGCGTGTTCCTGGTGCCATAATTAGCATTGTTTACCGAGTAGCTGATTATGGCACCACCGGTGACGTAACGATCGAATCGCGGGGGAGGGTGGTGGTGGTGGTGTAACGGTGGCAACAGACAGAATTTACATAGAGCCAAGTAATTAGAGGCCGCAAATGCTCGCCGATGCACGAACGAACCGTGTTAAGCGAGATTAAGTGGATCCGCGTGGACAACTTCGATCCACCCTCTTTCTTTCCGCTCGTCTTCGATGTACCAGCCAATTTATGGAGCGGAAGGCGCGAGCCATTCGTCTTTTCCGGGCTTAGAGTACATATAAACGCGTTGAAACGAGAGGAATGGCTGGTATTTTTCTTTGCCTTCCTTAAAGTTTATCTCCTCCTTTTTTTTTTCTTAACTCTGGAGGATGAAGATATTTTTTTTAAAGAGAGGGAATATAACTGGTTTATAACTTGGCGATGAGAATTTTGTTATGAAAATTTTTTTAAAAAAAGTCGAGGTATAAGTTTAGTTTGATTCAAGTTATGCTGAAATCAATGGAGTTGTAATTTATCGAGTTAAGATTTGAAAAAATGGTAATTGTTGATGAGTTAAAAATTTTTTTGAATGTTATTAATGATTTTGTATTTTTAGAAGATTATGAATAATGAATCGTTATTGTTAATCAAATAGTTACTGTTTAAATTTAAAGGGATTAAAAAGAAAAATCCAACGACGTTATCGAATTTAATAAAAAAGATTTATGAAATTTTATAGGCTAATAAATTGTGGAACGATGGATAGATACGTGAAAGTTGTATCAATCTTCTTTTCTTTCGATTTTTCTACTTGTTCATAAAAAAAAGTACATTATTGAATTTTACGATAGCTGGAAGTTATTAAATTATTAATTTAAGATTTTCTTTTTGAAAATTATTTTTAAAGCATTATTCTGATCAAATTTTGTTCTCTCCGTTGAAATTAAAATTAGAATATTTTTTTGAGTGAAATTTAATTTCTTGCTTTATTTGTAACAAGTATTTATTTGTAAAGAGTAAATTTTTATCGTTTAATGAATTTTTATAATTCAATTTATAAGATTTCTCTTGTAAAAGAATCTTTTTCTCAATTGTTGGAGTATTTTAAAATGTTGTATATTTTCTTTGGAAAAATCCAATTTAATTGTCTTTAAAACATTGTAGGAAGAAAATATTAAACTTTGTCGAATATTTTGACATTAGAAATTATTTTTCAAATAGGAAATATTCTTTGAAAAAACAAATCGATGATTTGATTTTTATTTATTTATTACATTGTTTCAAAATTAACTTTTTAAAATTATTTAGAATTGTTCCTGTATCATAAAAGAAATTTTTTATATTCATTTTCTTAATAACGAAACTTCAAGTTTTAAAAAATGTTTTATATTTGATTTTTTTTTTTTTTTTTAACCTTTTCCTGGCAGTACCGTGATTACAAGACACGCATATACACACACTTCCAGATACGAGAACATATATGAAAACTTGCAAAAAATAAAATTTTCAAATTTAATTTTCTCAAAAATAAAACTCGAAATGAAAAAAATTTCCAAATTCAATTTTCGAATTATTTCTCCTTCCGTAGAATCATCCCCCCTTTTCTTCTTTCTGTCGATCCTACTATAATTACAAAGACCATCCTCCACGAATGAAACCTGGAGAAATAAGTAGAATAAAATTCAATTTTCTCTTCGAGAATCGAATTAAAAAAAAAAAAAATCGTTCTACATTTCCTCCAAATAGAATCACACCTTTCCTCGGTCGTGCCATGACTCGAAGACCACCCTCTACGCGAAAAACAAGAATATCCCTTCTCCAATGTTATAATTAACAAGGCTCACCCCCCACGTCGATCGCATACACGGGAGAAAGCTCAATGGAACGAAATTTTGCGATAACGCTGAGCAAAGAAACCTGAGAATTCCCTTTTCCATCCATCCGTGATCCTTTTATTGCGATTTTTGCACGGATGTATCAGCGGCATCGGGGGCGAAAAGGGCGAGAGGAGGCTCTGATTGCGCCTCTCCATTGATTAACTCATTGTTCCCCGCTATCTTGCCGTCCTCCCTGAAACGTGAAGAAAGCGTTTTTCTCTCGCGGATGGACAGCGATCGCGGGAACAATCGCGCGAAAGGAGGCGAAATAATTAAAGTGATGGGTGTGTGGATATTGTGCGGCCAGATTGCGCGGTCACTCTCCGCTCCTTTCCGCCTTTTGTCCGCGCCCGTTTTGCGTTCGAGCGAACAACAAACGCAATTTTCTCTCCTTTCGCCGCGGCGCGAAATCGAATTTCGAAGAAATATGAAACTCTCGATTCTGGATTCGATTTTTTTCGCAGAGGCGAGATTGGAATCGGCATTGGAAGCAGCCGTCGGATGGATTCGTTCGTCTGAATTGTTATTTTAAAATAATTGCGCGCTCTGTATGACCTCTCTCCGTATATGGGGAGGGTCGTAGCCAGGATCGATAAATAATCCGGAAATAAAGTAGTGAATGTATTTTGTACGTTAATGTGAAACGTCCAGGTAATTTTAAATTCTTCTCGCGTTGTCGGGAGTTAATTGGAAATATATAAAGAAGAATTATTTGTGCATTCGAGGGTTGTATATTTCATATAATTTCCAATTATAAGTGGGCTGATGTAGGGTGAAGTAAGATTGGAAGAAAAATCTAGATCGACGTTAATAAGGGGAATCTATTCTCGACACTTTTCTAAAACAAATTGCGGGAAGAGGAAGCAAGGTTTACGAATTACAACTTGGGAACATTCGTCGATCTTCCCCGTTAACAAATGACGCCATCCACGATTTAATATATCTCTGGTGTTCGCAGGAGGATGGCACGTCGGTGACCATAGGTTACCTAGCTTTCACGGCCTCTGTGTACGACAATGGAAGGACGTTCAAGTGTTACGCCGAGAACTCGGTCACACGTTCCGAGGACATGAAACCGATGATAGAGTCGACAACGATCGAAGTTTTATGTAAGTGAAACGTAATTCTTTACGTGCTTTTTCTTTCTTTCTTTCTTTTTTAAGGAGGAAAAAGGTTTTCGAATTTTATACCAGCTTTTTTCCTTTATTGATCTTTCAAGAGAGAGTCTGTAAAATGAACGTAAATATGTAAAACTTCAAGCTTTGATAGGTTTGAGAGATGAAAATAGGAATGTGAGTAAAAAGCAGACGAATAAAAATATGTTTGGACATATTTTGATGTTTTGGTGCGATTTTTTTTCATGTTAATTAAAATATTTCTTTAAGCATCTCGAAGCTTGGAATAAAAATATGTTTGTCGGGTATATTAAGGATATATTACTTTTTAAATATTTTGATGTTTTTGATGATTGCAAATTTATCACGTATTACGTATTTAAATAATAAATATCCACTAGAACTATTCTAAATTAAAATATTTCGTCAAATATTTTATCATATAGCAATATGGACAAAAATTTTATTTACTTAATAAGATTGTGAGTGTATATGTGTGTCGCTTTGCTTTCTATAAAATTATAAATTATTAGGCCATTGTCCATTAAAAAAAGATATGGATTATAGTAAACGTTTAAATTCTTTAATGACTAAAGTGGGGAAATATGGGCCACGCGTTAAGCAGGCTATTAAAACAAGATATAATTATAATAAACGAATATCAGAATGATCGGATTACAGCTTTGATGACACCTTAGCATAGTTAAGAGAAGTCCTTCATTTTCGGTTCTTTTTAGCACGTTAAAATATTTATTGCTCAATATAAAAAGAAAGATGAAATATTTTTGATATCGTTTCGTCATTATTAATTATTAATTACACGCTTTCAAACTTAGAAATGATTCAAATAGAAAAACCGGCAAGTATGGAACAACGTTTAATATCAAAAATATTAAGGAGAATAAAATTCAAGAATAAAGTTGAAGAGAAATAAAGTTGAAACGACCAAATAATAATTTTAGAATGAAAATACAGTGCGTAGTAAATTACTCTATGCATTATAATTCCAGTGTGTATTAAAAAATGACAAGGAAGAAATATTAAGAACAAGCGAGTGCTAATTTTATTTTATATAATAAATTATGTTTTCACGGTAAAACGGATGAAATCGAACACATTCGTGATAACTTTACAAATTTATCTTAACGTAAACTTTCCCCATAAAATTATATTTCGTCAAATATAATTTCTTATCGCGCAAAAAGGTATCGAAAACGGATTAAAACGAACAATTAAGCTCGGCGATCTTCGTTGCGCCATCGAAATATCGAAAACATTCGTTCGATAAAATTATTCCATTCCCGTGCTCTTGTCTCTCGAAAGGCACGATTAAAACGAAATTTTACGGTTCGTCCAGAAAAAAAGAAAGGATCGCAAAGAATCGGCTGTAATTTAGCCGCGTCGATCCGAAGGAATAAAGGTGCGCGCAACGACTCGAATGTTCTTTCGCGAGGGGGTGGTGGTTGTTGGAATTTTTTCCCTGTGTTTGATCAACGTCCAACTGTGTAGGAGGCAGGCCTGGAATTAAGTTACACTTCACAGATCACAGTTGTATATATTCCTGTTTCATCGCGCCTCTCCAATTCGCTTTTTCACCCCCGCACAAAGGGTATAATCGTAGATTCGATTAACCCGAATTAGATTCGTTCGATGCTCGTTCGATAATCCGCTAATTTTTTCGAGGAAAGGAAGAACTCCAAAGTTGGAATGTGTTCGTCGTGAAAATGCCATTAATCGTTACATTTGTTACTTCACTTATTTATCGTTAATTTTAGATATCGGCGACGTTGTCAACAATTGGTTGATGTTCACAATTTTTTTTTATCGATTTATCGCACTAAATATCCGACGAAACGATATCCTCGAGCTCTGAAGAAATTTAAAAATTACTTTCCTTATCTTCTTCTACGTAAATCCTTTAATGTTTCTCGACCAAAAAAAGCTCTTCTCATCTACCAGTTTCACCATCACCATTAAGAAAACGTGGAGCATCATGGTAATCCCTCGCTATCTTATGACTCCATAGAATTGCAACGCAAGTTCTTGCATTCCATTCGATACTAATCTTCCCCATATTTAAAATCCAATTTCCATCCAACTAATATATTCCAATCTTAGGAAAAGTCAGCTTTCCAAAAAAAAAAGGACGATAACGAAACAGAACATTTTACGTTTCGTTAAAAATAATTGCAATTAATTTTCAAACGATCTAAAAAATTAAAACTTGTACCGGAATAATGAAAAATTAAATAGAGAATTCGATAATTCATTGATACTTCCTCCAAACGTTAAAAAGAACTGGCTAAAAATACACAAACGTAATAACCTAGCCCAGCGTAACTCGCGCCACCTGGTAAAATTAATCGGCAAACGAGACTCCACTCCCCTTTCAAACGTTTCGTTCTCGAACCTTTCGTTACATTCTCTTCAATTGCTCCACCCAGACGGAAGATTCCGTCATAACGAGACACGGGAGGAGGACAAGACTGTGGAGCGTCTGGTTCGTGTTTCCAGCTCGGGTCTCGGGTGGGATGGGTTGGAAAGGGAGAAAGTTTCGTTTTCGTAGCCAGCAGGAAAACTATCCACGGATTGGAAACGTGAAACTCGCGAGGTTGGCGCGTTTCCAACTTCTCTCTCTCTCTTTCTCTTTCTCTCTATACGGAGAGAGTCCACTCTCGCTTATTTACGAGGGTTTTGTTTTATACCGGGCATTTTGCACCGTCGCGTTTAAACATATCTCGGAACGCGGACGAGGCCTCGTGCACCTTCCGGTTCCCATGACTTTCGGGCAAGCGTTATTTTAATTCCAGACGTCTCGCGGCCACGTATTTTCGGAGGCATGCATATGGATACATCCTCGCATCCCTTCCATTTCTACGATATCGATAGCGTGCATTTCTGTTACGAAATGGAACGAAATGTGGAGGGGAATTTTTTTTTTTTTTTTTTTGCTATTCATTGACGAGGAAAAAGTTGTCCTCCGGTAATATTTAAAGAGTGACGAGTTCGATCGATTCGAATTTTCATCGATACTAACGCAATTTCTTTTGGAAAAATAATTTTATTTTGTGTGAATGTAAAATTTTGATAAAATTGGAAAATGATGAGTTATATCGTTCAATTTGCGTGTTCTGTGACATCTTCGTGTTTTTCAGTTTCCTCTTTTCACGTGGTTCGGCATAAAATCTTGGCGAAATAAGATCCACTCGACATCTCTTTTTCATCTTCGCGCCGAGAGTTTCCACATTTTCACGGGGACGCTTTTAATTGAATTATCCCCCGAGTTCTGTTTAAGAAACGCGAAGATACAAGTGGTGCTACGACGTAGAGATATTATAGTTGTTTAGAAAATTTTTATGAAAATAATGTTTAACAAATTTATTAGCAATTTCGAAATTACATATAAAACAACAGTTGAAAGTGAAATTTGTAAATTAATTCTAATTGTTTCTCATCCTGTTAATCAAGAATTTGTATTAATGTGTGATAATTTAATGTAAAAAATTAATTTGTCTTTTACAGATCCGCCTATAGTAACGATGAAACCAGAGAATATCACCGTAAACGAAACCGTAGATTTTATAATATTTTGCGATTACGAAGCCAACCCTGCCACCCTAACGAGAGTATCATGGTAAGTGAATTTTTATTAATTTAATTTAATTTGAAAAAAAATAAAATACCAACTGTCTGATATTTCATATATTTATTTCTCGAGATTACGTGTATATAATATATAGATAACAATTGAAATAATTTTAAAGCCGAATTCATTTATAACGGTGACCAAATTCAATTATACTTTCATTACTGTAAAATCCTCTATAAACCACGAAGCAATTGAACATTGCAGTAAATCAATACTTAATAGCAGAAATTGGGGACGCAATTCATTGAATGTATTTATTCTTACATTTTCCAATATAGAGGCGAATAATGCTTACTTTGTACAGATATCTAATTACAGATATTTGTGTTCGTTAAATATACGAAGATACGATATTATTCTGTATTGATTTTGTAATTAACGAACACGATATTTTAAGGAGGAAATATTTCTAAACAATTGAATAAAGGAATGGTTAATTTTTTAACTTGATACTAAAATTCAACAAACAATATCTGTCAAGTCACTTGAATGAATAATTAATAATCGAGGTTTTCATGTAAAAACTTTTTGTCTTTATTTTAACTTCGAATTCGAAATCATGTTCCATAAATATATTCACATTATTAGGATGGATACTCAATACAACAACGCGTCAAGATCGTTCGTTCCATAAATTCGAATAAAATGAACGAAAAGTGCATTGAAAAAAATGAATCGTTCTCGTTTATAAATAGGGAACATCTATAATTCATTGAATTTATCGTTTTCCATTAGAAATGAAAACAATGGTAAATTTAACGCTTTTATCCGCATATATCAGCTCGGGATCGTGTTTATCCTTTAGTTTCAACCAATTTCAAAACACGCATGGCGAATTTCCTTGGCATAAAATAGGGTGTGTCACGTTTATAGCACGCTGTCTCGTGATAAAAATTGATCGAACACGTTTTGAACACAAATCGAATAGGGGGAAAAAAAAAAAAAAAAAAAAAGAAAAGAGTCACGAATTTATGTTGCCTGTCTTTACCACATGGCCCATTCTGAATCACGTAAATCCATGTTTTTCATTCTTCAGATGTTGACACGTTCTCTCTTTCTGGTGAACGATTTTGCTCGTTTATCAAGCTCGCTACTTCCGGAGAACTAGCGCTAGAAAAGTGTTATAGATCGTTTTATAGAGCGTTTTCGTGATATCGATATAGAATTTTTTTTTCCAGGGAGGAAAAAGAAATAAGAGTATAAACGAGGGAAGAAAGGGAGAGGGAGGAGAATATAAGCAAAGGCAATTCAGCAAGAAATTATGTTATAACGCTGTTGTTAGGATCAAGGTAAATCGTTCCACGTTGAACTACGTACATTGAATTACGGTGCAACTCACGTTGTGAATAGAGTAATTGGTTGGAAACTTTATCGAAAATTTTTTATTTGTCTTTTGTTTTTTTTTTTTATCAAGTTTCTGTGGTTTATCGTTTCCAGACGATAAAATTCTTCCTTCTTTTTTATCTAAGTCGATTAATCCAGAACTTTTAAATAATGATATATCGAGTTTGATGATTACTTTCGTTCCTTTTTTTTTTTTCGAGATAAAAGTGTGTAGAAAGTGAACGAAAGTACAGACATATTGAGAATCGTGCATAAAAGAGATTCGTATATCAAATTCATGATAAATCGCGAAACTGTCAAACCTAAAAAGCAATATTATTCAACTTTGATCCATATGTTTTTTTCTAAAAACCATCATAAATCTTCTCGGCTGATGTTCAAGGGCACATCAGTTCCACGCGAAACTGCGATATATCAATTCGATGTAATAATTTGCTTTTTTCCTTCGCTCATTAATATTCATCCTGTCTTCTTTTCTTTGTTATTAAATGTTATACCCGGAACACGTATTGTCGATTGATCGATCTCTTTCATCCCTTCCCTTTTTACTACTATTTTCTTTAAAAGATTGTTTTCATTAATTTTAATTTTCGTTCAATTCAATCTTTAATTTATTGTTGCGATTTTAAGCTATTTTTTATTCTTCACTCACTGCGATATATTTTGACTTTCTCTTTTATTTTACTCGTTCCACGTATTTGACAAACTTAGAGCTCGATCATATCCAGATTGAACATGATTTCTGAGTCTGGATTTTTGAGTGCTTTATAGCTATACTTTATAAGTGATAGACTGATAGACATACATTATACAAGATGTTGATATATTTTCTAAAAGCAAACAGAAATTGATAAGAAAAAATCAATTTCTTTTCCTTCAAATCCCCAAAATATATCAACAGCCTGTATTTACAACACACTCGTTTCTCCCCTCGAATGCTGGATTAAACGAAAGCTAACTAAAAAAAAAAAAATGGCGAGACTTTTTATCATACTCTATCCTCCAATAATGAATGTTTACCAGAATACAATTTCTCCTTTCTTAAACCAACCACCATTTCTCCGCTCATCGACCTCCAATATCCACGATACTCTTTAAACGACTCACTTTAAACGCGTTATCTTAAGAAGCGTTAGAAGTCTCATCTCCATCGAGCATCCTCCCGAGAATCCAACGTTCTCTCAACGAAACTGGCCAACTTTATTGTGCTCGCGCGGGTTTATAACCGTCCCGTCCTAACCGAAAGAGGAAAAAAAAAAAGAAAGAAAAGGGGAAAAAAGAAGGTAAACCGGTGGCAAGTTAATCCTGGAACGAGGGAAGATTGGATTGGAACTCGGGCCGCGCGACGATACAGTTTCTTTATCGACTTATAACGTAATAACTGAAAGAGCTGTTTTGCAAGAACCGATTTTAAGCTGGCACGTTAAGAGGGTTTATGATGGGATGCACGGCCGATCGAAGTATTTAGGGCAGAGGGGAAATTTTTGTTCTTTTGGGGTAGGAAATGCTATTAAGAGGGTTGCTTGTTACTTGAACGTGAAATCTTATTTTCTTATATATATATATAAGTCTTGCTTCTTTGTTTGCGTCATTATCCTGATGTTTTTATCGCGGAATTTTGTTCTTCTGGCGGAGGAATCGCGATGCCAAGTACTTTTTGTTGTGTTTTTTGTAATAGTGATATAATAGATTGATAAATATATGGAGTAACAGTTTGAAACAGTTCGTTTATATCATACATGTAATAACATATTTTTGATTTAGAAAAAAGCTGAAATAAAATCCAAGGATAGACGTTCATATCAACGAAATCAATAATAGTAGAATCACTCTCTGGCAAGTATCACTCCAGAGTTAATGATATTCTCGAACTACTTGAGAGCATCAATTTTTCGCCTCTCAATATTATTAATACGTGATTAATAATCCCGCGAAATTTTCTTATTACCCGCAAAAGCCTCAAAACCTTAAAAGGGAATATTCCGTGAAAAAATAGGTGTGAATTTCGATCTCCTCGAAATCTCCTCGAGCCAACGAATATTTACGCGCACCGATACCGTGCTTGCATAGCACGGTGGAAACGGAAGTGGAGGGATTTAAAAGTATCCAACGAGGGTCGAGCAGCAGGAGCAGCAGCATTCGAAACGTCAAAATAAAAAGGCGCGAATTTATCGGGATGATTTATTATATTTTTCTCTGGCCCACCCTAAAAACCATATTTCACGCTGATGCATGTAATGGCGCGTGTACACGCGCACAAGGCAGGGGGAGGGGGTTGGTTTCAATCCCAGGTGTCTGGTTATAGTGGGAGGGAAATATTTCGGGGTAAGAAATTGCCGCCATACGGTGCAATAAAAATTCAACGAGAACGCGATTACCAGAGAGAGGGTAATTACCAGAGAGGGAGGGGGGGCTGGTATGCTGATTAAGAGTCATCTGTTCGATGGCTGCTTTACGCTTTCGACATCGATCATCGATACTGTTCGAGTTTTATCGGGAAAAATTGGAAAAAAGAAAAAATGATGCTCGTTTGATGTTCGGATAACGTTTTTCATCAATTTCGAAAATAGTACTTTCACAATTTTAAGTAATAACAGGGTTTGGAGAAGGAAAAGGTGTGAAAATATATATATCTTAATAATAGTGTTATTTAAGATGTCTATATTTTTTTAAATAGTGTTATAGATTTTTTTTTAGTTAGTGCAGAGAATGAAAGGAATAATTCTTTATGAAAATTTCGAAATGTGTGTTTGATGATTTGTAACGGAATATTTTCAAGTTTTATTGATTGAACTGAAATTTTTTCCCTCTTTCGTCGCTTTCAAATATTACTTATCGCGTGTATACGAGACAGAGAGATTATTTTCATTTAGATTGTAAATCGATTTTTACGAGACATTTTTATCGTGTATTATTCGCATGTCGAATATTAAAAATCACATGGATGACTGTAAATAGAATGAGAAACATGAAAAGGGAACAAGTGTTTAACATTATTTGGTTCGCGTCAATATTCCTTTCGATTACGAATTAAAATATTTTTCAGGGGAAAAATCGAGATATGCCTCGACGGTGTTTTTTCGCGCTTTGAAAAATCTGATTGAAAAATCTGACTGACGTTCCAGTTGTTTCGTTCGACTAAATCAAATTTTCATGAATTCAGCGCTTGCTCTATTTGCGTAACGTGTAATTTTTGGTTACTTTTTTTTTCTTTTTGATTTAAAATTATCAAGACACTTGGAATTTCGAATTCGAAGAAATAACGACTTGCATCGATCGTTTCGTAGAACACACATATTTTTATCTTAATAAAAATTAATTCAAAACATTGCTTTATATTGAAATTGGAAACTATTTACAAAAAATATATAATACAAATACAATCATTTAATATAAGAAGAATTTAAGAAGAAATTGCAAAAAAGTATAAATACTAAATGAAACGAGACGAATTGTTTTTTCTTTTTTTTGGCTTTTTTAATCACAAAGAGTGTTTTATTTACTTGTTCAGGTATCGAGACGACAAGGAATTAGTTCTAACCGACGATCACTACGAGGGCGGTATCACGGAGCAAACGGCCCTCACCGTGAAAAATGCGACACCCAGTGACATGGGCACTTACAAATGTGTGCTGGAGAATAACGTTGCCGCATCCACTTCAGAGGACGTCGTTCAAGTCTCCGTTCTGTGTGAGTATTTCGAAATTAGCCAATACGATCTTAAAATTCAAAATCATATGTATATATATATATATATACGTTCAAGAGTTTGATTAATCAAATTAATCAATTTTATTCGCTCCAACAAATTTTCTTCATTAATTTTTGAATTTCGTGTAATAATATGTTAATGAATTTTCCATGTTGAAATAATCTTTTTGACGATTCAATTCGTAATACCGTTGATAAAAAAAAAAATAAAATCGACATCATCGATGGGAAGAAAAGATACCTGTAGAAACAGTTCCGTTCCGTTTCGCATTACGACAATTTATCGCGTTTTATTCCGGTAAACGATATTTATGCGTCCATAAATTTTCGCGAGTTCCGCTTTAAAACCAATGCCGGAACGTACGTAATGCCTGCTCTTTTTTTATTTCCAAACATAATCTGTCCAGCATTCTTTTTGTAAACCTTTTCTCTTTTTTTTTTCCATTAAATGTAACGCCATTGATGGTTAAATCGGTCCACGATTATTCAATTCGTTTCAATTCGTAGTTAAATTAATAATTATGAGTAATGTTTTTTTAAACTTGCAGAATTAACAATAATTTTATTCGTTGTTATTTTATGTTTCAAATAATTTATAGAGGAAAACTAATTTTAATTTCATGATGATCCGCATTTTCTACGATTTTTAAGATCAAGATTCGGGAAATCTTTTCACGAAAAAATGAATCTGGTTGATGGTATTACGTTTAATATCACACGAATTTTATAATCTTTCCTATTTATGCTTTCATTATATACAGTGAAAACATTTCCACGAAAAAGAATTTCTTTTTTTGCCGCCCATCGAAGCTGCATTCCTCGTTATAACTTGGAAAATACTAATCCCTTCTTGTTTCACAAATATTTCATTTTATCCTCGACTCGAATGAACAAGTTAAAAACCAATTAAATGCTCGATAATATTTCGAGAAGATGAGGGTGAAAAGAAATATAACACCATCCTCTCGTTATCGATCTACCCGCGCCATTTTGTCCTTTGCCCATGCATTTCGCACTTATCTTCATTACAAGGACTAATTTCCTTCGGCCGACTCGAACCGAACGATAAATCGTTTGGCAATTATTTATTCGTCGAGTGTAAATCAACGCTGGTAGAAAAAAGTACGGTCGAACGTTACTCGAACGGGAGGTGCAATTTATTCGTCGCCGTTATCGTCGCCGAATTTATACGGCATCACGCCGATTTTACACGTGTCTACGATAAAAGGCCCGATACGAGCCGATCGAAACACGCAATATTAAGTTATAATTGATGGAACTGACAAGGGCAGCCAGTTATCGTCACTTATTTAAACGGGGCAAATGAAAAGCGAAGCGGATGTGCTATGAATAATGAAGCAGAGGTATCTTAATTAAGCCGGACAATTACACGGGTCGGCGAATCGTCAAATCGGCCTGTTCGTTTCCAACAATCGGCAGATGTCGATCGTTTTTATCGCCAATTTCATTATCACGAGTCTATCGATCTTTTGTCGTTGCATACGTAATTAGGGTTCAGGATATTTTTTTTTTTAATCTCTATTGGTATTTTATTCGATCATACGTGTTACACGTTGCCTCGTTTTATTATAATTGGGTTTTTTGTTTTTTATTTGTTCCTTTTTAATCGTTGTTTATCTGTGGCTTATCATTGCCTCGTTTTGGCTAGATTATTTGTCTAATTTGTCTAATTATTGTTTATGTATCGATTTTGAAAATATTTGAAAAAATTTTGTATCGATATCGAATCAAATCAGTCGATTCTCCTTCTACAATTTTTAGAATTTCCATCGAGAGATTTAGGTGTTATCATCCCTGTGTCATTTAGAATTTCGGGTTTATTTACGCGAGATCGTGGACAGGTCCATTTATCAAACTGATTTAGGAGAGAGTAAGAGGGTTTGAGATTCAGACTGTTACATTTGCGAAAGAAAGATATAAGACTCGGGATTATTTTTCAGTACAATTCATACGTAGTAGGAGAAACGAGAACGAACGATTAATTCAAAATATAAACCGTCGAATAACAATCTGTAAAAAAATACAAATATAATATTCGATCTTTTTTACAAAAACATTTAACAATATTTAATGAAATTACTTAAGCAAAGATAAGCGAATAGAATGATCAAAATAATGATTTTCTTTTATAAATTTTGCGATAATAAACACGCAGCTCCTTTTTATATACCCAATCTCTCGATCGTATTTCGGGGGGGAGAACTTGCCTACAATCGTCAGGAATGAAATTTGAAACTTCGCGAAACTATGTTACTCGGAACTTTCGATATTTAGTTATACTTTTATACTAACCCTCGAAAAATAAACGAGAAGTTTAATTTAAACGCGAAACGAAGCGACAAAATCGAGGAACTTGGAAACGCCTGTTAAGCGAAACACGGAATGCAAAGTCGATACAGACAGCACAACAACAACAACAACAACAACAACAAGTATATATCGAAATGGAACAACTAGGGGAGAATTTTATCCAAGTGTATTCCGGAATATCTGGAAGCCGGGTCACACGAGAAGTGTTTTAAAACAATTTCTCTTCATATCGCATCATACGATAACAATCGAGGCATAATGTCTATCTTTTTAATTTTTAATTAACCGCAACGGTATCGATCAATCAGAACTCGCTTAATCCCTTATCTTTTAACAGTTTCGTTTAGTATTCGTACATACAGTTTGGAACAACTGCATATCAGCATGGAATTAAATAAGCCCTTTCTCACGTGGCGTACCGGTTATTGGGTCAGCCATTTCCGCCTCTCCAGGAAGTTAACGTCCCGTTACCGTAAACTCCGGCCGCGATACAATGAAATTCTAATTGCGCCCTTAGCTCCGGGCTTGTTGTATTTTGCGAAAACAATCCATAGGAACCGGGCCGTGAATTCGAACACGGAAAATTAGTTTCGTCGGATTCCATCTTTGTTTCGTTTCTTTTCTTTTTTTTCTATTCTCGGAGAACAGACTTCGCTTCCTTTGTTTCGAAACTTGTTGAAATCTTGATTGCATTGGCAAAGAAACTATGAGAAAAAGGGGAAAAAATTCTGGCTGATTGAATCGTCATTCTTCCCCTCGGTCTCGTTTCACCTGTTTATCCGCATGTAGCATAAATAGATCTCGGAGGCTTGGCTAATTTATACTCCTCCTATACTTTTGAATAGTTTCCAAACCGTGGATGTAAATCTTTGCGCGATCCTCCTAATAAAATCTATCTATCTATCTCCTCCATCCGTCTGTTTCTCTCTTTCGGTGGAAAATTCTTTTTTTTTCTATACTTTCCTTTTACATTATCGATTTTCGTTATTAAATCTATTAGATTTTGTTGCCCAATGAGACGAGACATTATTTTCATTATTAAATCCGTCACACGGACGAGGAAGATTTATTACCACTGTTTAGAGCAACTAACTTGCTAGCATGCAATGCATGTATAAAACGCATGTTTCTTTCCTTTAGCCAAAATTAATTCCAATCCACTTCACCGTTCGCTGAACAAATATCTTATTCCGCAAAGAAATGCCTCGCTTCTGAAAGGAATAAATAGAATCGAACAGTCGATCGATAACGAGGGGTCGTTCCTTATCTGCCCGCAGACAAGCCGGTGGTGAAGGTGATAATGGACCCGGAAACACCTGTGAACGAGGCGGACCGTCAGAACGTCTCGCTGACCTGCGAGGTTGTTACCGGGAATCCAGCAAGCCTGACCGCCGTACGATGGTACTTGGACGGGGATCTGTTGAAAGAACTTCCGGATTGCACGAGGAATAGCAGCTCGACCACCACGACCACCGAGGAATCTTTAATTTTCTGCGATATCGACCCGAGCAAGCTGCTGCTCGAAGCCGTGGGACGCTCCTTTCACGGGAACTACTCTTGCGAGGGTAGAAACGACGCTGGCTGGGGGCCACTTTCACCTAGTGCGCCTGTCATGGTCTATTGTGAGCTCCTTTTCTTTTTTCTTTAATTTTTAATCCCTCGATACGATCCATTTGCCCACCAATTCCTTCCTTTCGCGGATACGAGATTTATATGTTGTTTATGTATTGTTATTCTTAAAGGATGGGTACAAATTTTTAGTTTTAGATCATTATTAAATATATATCTTTTATGATGAAATTGAAAAAAGTAAACGATTTCGCTCCATTATTATAAAATTTACATATTCGTGCTTGATGATTTCTAATATTCCCAAACAAAATCATAAATGCTCGATTTGAAGTAAACTTTTGACTCGAACTCTAATGCTTCGATCAAGATTCTTTAATAAAAAAAAAAGAATCCAACAAACGATCGATTCTTCTCTCTTTCATTCTTTCGTTAACAAAAAGGAGAATGGATAAAATTGAGATGCCTTGTCTCGTGCAACAGACAAACCGGGCCCAGCTTCGATCTCGTACGAGCCCCAGCAAGTAATAAAGAAACGGCCGTTGACCATCACCTGCTTCGTGCTCGATCCAGGACGTCCGAAGGTGACCGGGTTCAAATGGCTGCGAGGGCTTCACCGACTTCCGGATGAAAACAACGCCAGCCTTACCATCGAGTCGGTTAATTTGGAAACCGAGGCGAACTTCACTTGTCTGGCTTACAACGAAGCCGGCGACGGTGATCCAGCTACCACGTTTATCGACGTGTCCGGTGAGTTGTAAAGTTAGTCGAGAAAAACTTTCTAAATTCCCCATCGAGTATAAATCCTCCATTCGCGTGACGTTCATTCCCCTTCGAGATTCTTGCACACGAGATAGGGAAAATCTTTGGGAATTTGGAGAATGCGGTTTGAATAAGCGAAACGGGGAGTTTCTGTTTCCACTTTCTTTTTCTTCTTCTTCTTTTTTTAATATCTGGATGGAGTTGGAATTATCGATTCATTTGAAAATTTGTAAAAGTTTTTGCTTCTTAATTGTACGTTTAATTTCATTTTGAGTTACTTTTTGTAAGTATATTTCGTGTATTCCATACGTCTGATCGTACGTTGACCGTTTCTACTCGCTTTCTGTCTCGTTTCGCTTTCTCTCATACTTTTCTCTCCTTTATTTATTAAAAGATAAAACTTTTTTTGATCGAAATATTCCTCGAAATTTTCGCGATTTATTAATTTTACTCCTTTTCTCTCGAGTTGTAAAAAAAGTTTACAAGTTCTTCCCTCCCCCAAAACTTGCAGAAAGACAATATAACGTAGAAATATTTCTGAAAAAAGAATAAAGTGCATCGTAAATCATAACAACGGTTAAAATTTTTACAATCTGGGAACGTATATGAAAAAAAATGTAGCAAGATGTATTAAATAAAAGGGAACGTTATTACTTTTGTGTTTGGGGGAGGAAAGAAAAAGGGAAAAAATGAACTTATATAAAAGGGCTTCCGTGACACATACTTTCCGTGCTGTATCTAAATTAACGATTCGTATCTTGAAAACTGTGCAAACTTTATTCTTTATCTCTCCTTTTATTTCTCGTTTATTTAATTCATATATATATACATATGTATGCGGCGACACGCATTGCATTACACTTATGCATTTTGCATAATAATAATCCGCTATTATATATAAATAACGAAGGCTTTCTTTTACGCGTATTTTCATATTAAAGCAATAGTAACATTTCACGATATTTCACTTCACTTCACAAGAGAGTAACCAAACGACTATTGCTCGATAAATATTCATGCTCGGATAGAACGTGTATTATTTTATTAATTTTTACCGAGATCAATAAATCTATTTATCGAAAAGATTTAATTCTTTTTCTTCTAAAGAGTAATAAAAAAAAATTATATATCGACGACGAGATATTTATTTCACATTCTTTCGCGATTCCTTTTATAATTTTTATTCGGATATACAAATTGAATTGTAATCCTTTTCCACTCGTAATCGTAAACGGGGTGATCTCAAGCTACAAAAAGACTACTTAAAAATTCGATCAAGGGAATACGCGCCTAAATATCCGAGAAAACTCATCAATTCGCGTCGCGTCACGTCCTTATCTCGTTCTGCCCTTGCACAATGCCACCCCTTGCGAGAGCCGGGGGTTCAACTTGTTCTTTGATTGTCAATAGCGGCGCCAGCGTTTATCAAGAAGCTGCTCCCTTATCACGGCTACGTGTACAATTCACCGAACGTTAGCATCATGTGCTGGGTGGAGTGCGCCCCAATGTGCAATATCTCGTGGCTGAAAAACGGTGTCCCCATGGACTTCACGAAAACCAATCGATACTACCTGATGAACGTTCTTCATCCCCCTGATCCGCGAACGAACGATTTCGAGAGCATACAATCGACCCTGGTTTGGAACCTGACCGCCTGGCCCAGTGGACAACTCGACCGTGTCGAGGACAACGTTAAATTCACCTGCGAGAGCAGCAGCAACGGGATTGGATCCGGGGTGAAGAGCAGCACCCACTTTCACGTCGAATGTAAGTTCGATTTTTCTTTTTTATCTTTGCTTGTAATTCTAACCTTTTTCGAAAATTCTTTCGCCATTTAGTTAGGTTTTAGTGTACGTATTTTACGATGCAAAGTGTAATTTCAGTGTGATGTAAAACGTTATTGATAAAATTTGGCGCGATAAGCGATGATGCTCGTCGACAACAAAAATGATTATTCGATACACATTCGCGACAACGCTTCTGTGCATAGATAGAAGCAGGGCCACTTTATCCGTATCTTTATTCGTTCGACAGTTCCACCGGAAAATATGACGATATCGAAGAAGATAATAAACGTTACCGTCGATACGATACCGGAAACGGTGACCTGCAACGCGAAGGCGCTTCCGGAACCGACTTTTCGCTGGTTCCGGGAAGGTTCCACGGACATCATAGTCGAAGGCCGTGTTCTCGACCTGAAAGTGCCGATTCCTAGGCGAAGCAACGGCACTTATTACTGCGAGGCATCGAATCGTCACGGAACCAAGAACATCTCCTTGATCATGAATGTTCAATGTAAGTAAAGAACCGTTCCAATATCGAGAGAAAGATTTATTTCCTCTCGATCGATCGAGCGCTCCAATTTCTCCACAGCGAATCAATAGAAACGAAACGAAAAGAACGATATATTCCTTCCACTAGTTTTATTATATATTTCTTTTTTATTGGAAAATTTACTTTATTTCACGGCTTTAATATTGGATATCTTTTTTATAAAAACTGTTTTCTGCAAAACTTAAGATATTGTTGAAAAAAAAATGTGAAATTTATTTATCGTCTATTAATCCGATAAACCGTACAAATGTTTACACATAATTCATCCTCGTCTCCGTTTATATAAGTGAATGTCAGAAACATTTCAAACAACGTGAAAAAGCGTTTGGTACGAGACAATATCTTAGAATCGCAGCCAGGACGATATATCCAACGTGTATATATATATAGATTCATTCGGGCAAAATCAAAGTAAGCCGAGCCGCTGTTCCGTTCGTGTGCAGTTAAGCCAGAGTGTCACGTGGAAAGGGAGCGAATAGACGGAGAGGATTACGTGGTGTGCTCGGCGACGGCCAATCCGAAGGAGACCGATTTCGTTTGGTCGTTGAAGAGTGACAATGACACGTTGGAGCAGATCGCCGTTGCGCGCAATGGGAAAAGCTACATCCGCCTCGATACATCGGTAACCAATTTCCGGACGTATGTTTGCGTTGCGAACAACTCCATCGGCCATTCCAGCCCTTGCGACCGTGACGTGCCAGGTATGTTCGTTCACACACTTTTCTAACGTTTTCTATTGCGCCTGATGATTTATTCAGGTTTAAGTAGAGATTGCGTATAAAGTTGTCCAAGGTATATTTCAATTGTTCAATGTTTTATTTTTTTCATCGAAACTAAAGATAATTTAGTTTTCTGCTCTCTTACGTGTCGGTGAACAAATATTGGAAGATGGGTTTCATCTCGATTTCACGTGAAATAAGTAATAAGTGTATTAATATCTGTTGTAATCGAGTAATTTCTTTGGTAATTTTTAAATTGGTAGGGAAATTTGAAAATGTGTTTATGTTATTTTTTTTTTTTTTTTGATGCACTGTTAATAGTTTTTTGGTGACCAGATTTTTAATAATGAAAAGTTTGCATGATGATACACGTTTCGAAAAATGCGTTTTGCGAATTAATAATGAAGAAAATTCCGTTCTTAAGTGCTGCGAATTTTTACGGAGAATGGATTCCTTCGTCATTTTTTTCTCTTATGATATCAACATTCCCATCATGGTTCTTATATTATATTGTCTGACTGTAATTCTCTTCTTCCCTAAAGAAAAATGCTCGTGATATTCGAGAAACATTTTCTAAACTCTTAAAAAGTACTAGAACACGAGTAAGTTTGTTAATGCACTTTTCATTCGAATGATATTTTTATAAATATCTGTTCTTTTTTTAATCTTTAGTAAATGAATAGATAAGTAATTAACGAGTAATGATATACGTTTGTAAGAAATATAAAATAATTTTTTGAACGAATTATAACAACGTGATTAAAAGTTTAAAATTACTAGGTAAATTGTTTAATGATCATGATATATACTTCACATAAATTTCAAACGGTCTTATTATACAAAGATGTATTGCAAATTTAGAAAAACGAGATTATTTTATATGCTAATATTAAATTACAAATAATTACACTTATACTTGATAAATTAATAAATGATCATTTTTAAATTCGAAAAAAAATTATCTGATAATGCAAATTTTTCATTTAACAAAACAATTTAAATCTCTACGCCGAGATTTATTTTTTTTAATAGATAAATAAGAAAAAAAATAAATGAGAAAAAGTGTGATAATTTTCAATAATTTTCAATTTACGTATTATAATCGTAAACAAGTTAGATTGATCCAATATCATATTTTCTTTTTATAGTATACAATTTCTAGTCTCCTTCTTCCTTCTCTTCTTTTCTTTCTTTTTTTTTTCTGAAAAATTTTAATGAAACTATTTATTCTAAGCGTTTCCAATTAACCAAATTTTTACTTCTTGCGATACTCCATGATCAAGCTACGAGAAGCAACGAACTCGAGGCGAAACACATTTTTCCATGTCTGGTGGGGTATCCAACGCGAACATTTGGCTACAAACTTCGTAAATTAGATTTTCCTTGAATGCCTGTTAAATTCGAAAGTCTAATTTATCCTGGTTTAAATCGGATTCGTTTATTTGATTTGTACCTTCCATTAATTATAGCCGTTTATTTTATAACGTCAAAACGATGGTAATTATTTCTCGTGCGGTTGGTACGCCTGAAAATGATGGCGCCAACTATCCGATATTTAGAGTAAAAGAGTAATAATCAAATAAATTGCTATAATCAAAATTTTCTTTTTTTTTCATTTGTTAATATAATTATTAAGTTAATAAGTTAAAACATGAATTTTAATACTATCAATAAGATTTAGAAGAGACCTGAATATAAATTATGTGACGAAATAATTCAAATTCTTAAAAGTGCTATTATTTTTTTCTAGAAAAAAATGCAATTTCGTCTCGGAGGATATGAATATACGAACGATTAAATTTATAATAAACATTTTCAACTATTAGATTTTTTATAGTAATAGCTTCATTGTAATCTCGTAATTTAGCATATTGAGAAAAGTAGATACAAAATAGCATATTCGATATTATTAAAATTATTTTCCATAATATGACGTATTTGATAATAATATTTAGCATACGTAGTACTCTTTTTATATTATATACTCTTTGTTTCTTGTTAGCTCACCATGGACATCGAAGTAAGTTGTTCTATTATAATTATTGTATTAAAGAATATATTTAAAAAAAAATATATCAGTTTCTATAAATGAAATTTTAAAATGAATAATAAAATAAACTTTATCGATATATAAAATTTAAAAATTAGATTCTTTTCTAATATAAGAAAGTTTAAAGGGGATTGAAGGCAACTTAAAAATAATCAGGTCCATAAAAAATAATCTCGATTACGTTGTTTTTCCTTTTCGAGAGGAAAAAGAAGTTTTATGGGTTGCTTAGCTTCAAAAATATTTCATCAGGTTGATTACAATGGAGCACCCTGTATAAGCGCATAAACTCCAGTAATAAAGGCTTCTGGTAAAATATTATAGATCGAGGAAATGGATTAAATCTAAGCAGAAATATGAAAAGCTTTTCTCGAGGATCGGTAGACTTGTTCTTTGTATTAATAATATTTCGGATATTTGAATTGTAATTTCGTAAAGCAAAGGAGAAAAGATTCATTCCATGAAAACTCACTGTTAATGTTCTTGATAAAATTTTCAATCTATCGGATTTAAATTGTAAATTGAACGAATATAATTTAAAAATTTAACAAATTAAAAGAATTCCTAAAAATTTTTTCATGAAAATTTTTCAACTTTTACAAACTCTCAAAAATTTCAAAATTATTTTTTATTATATTTGATAACAGTCATTGTATTTAAAAAATTGTTATATGGAATATTGAAAATCAAAAAGAGAAGAAATTTTCTTATTTAAAGTAATTTATATAATTAAAAAATATATATATATTTCAGGCCATATACCTTGGTGGCATCAATTGGAAGGAAATCTTCTTTTGATCGTGATCGTTGCCGCGGTTGTCCTTATACTTGTGATAATCATCATCTGCGTGATCATCTTCATCGTTTGTCGACGCAAGCGGAACCAGATGAAATGTAAGTTGCATTTTTTTTCCAACGTTATATAATTGTCATTGTGATCTGTTGTTCACAACGTATCGCATGACGTAGCCCATTCAATGGAATTTTCTTCAAGATTATGACATTTTTATATAAAATTATATAATGAAAAAAAATTAAATATTTGTCGTGTAAAGGATATAATAATTTCGTAATTTAATTTAATTGTTCTTTATTTCCAAATTTTATAAATTATTACTATTAATTAGTTTTTGCTAAAATCTCGAAGAAATCCAAATTATCATCACGAACAGTTCACATGCACACGATAACATAATTTACATTAGGTACATCATCCTACGATAAATAAGCATTATATATATATATTGCTTGACAGTCGAATCAACAGCAATATTCGAAAAGATAATGAAAATTTATTAATTTTCGTTACAATAGATTAAAATTATAATTAACAATTTTAGCGAGCTTTTCAATCGATTCATTTTTACTTCATCCAATAATTTCTCAAAGAAATAATTATATATTTAATTTTTTTAAATTTTAGAAAAAAGCAGACACTTTTCATTCAGATTAAAAATTAATCAATTTCTACAATTGTTTCTTTCCACGAAATTTTCACGATAAAAATATTAAAAATTTATAGTTAGTTCATATTTTAATTCTCAAACTTATTAAATTAACTTTACAAGCAAACATGCGTTACACGGTCGGCAAATGTCGGGTGTAAAATTTACGAAACCAAGTCGTAACAATGCAATTTCATAATGACTATAGTCGATAATTACGAGGCAGCTTGTTGTTCCATTGTCAAGATTGAAAAACTGCGAGCACGTAATGCATATTTGTCGTTTTAGACATTTCGTGAGGGGGTGCATCTCATAGATCACTAGAACAGCTATTATCGAGATAATAAAATAAATGAGGAAAAAGAAGAAAGGCAAAGTCATAAAACTGTTATTTTGTTGCAATGCAACAATTTTTTATGCAAGATGGGCAATTTAAACGAGGACATATAAATATCTACGTTATTTATCGTTGTATAAAAAAATGTCTTTACGAGAAAATTAAACTATTTGAAGAGATATATCCTTTTTTCAATCTCTCTTTTTTTTAAATAAAACAAATTTTTATATGCAAAAATTACAAACAATTCAATTTTGCACCAAGTGAATCGCACGATATTTTTTTTTTCGTATCATATCAACATCTTATACATTTTTATTATAACATCTTGCAATATTTATATTCCACCATTACTAACCAATCTCTTTAAATAGTATAATTTTTTCGTCTTGAATAATTTCTTTCGTGTAACGATAAATGAAATAGATGTTTAAGTATATCCCCATTTAAATCGGCCCATCCTGTATACGCACATCTATATTCAACGGATCATACGTTTCTCTTTTATGTGACGAGATCTCGTTCCGCTGATATCCATTTCGCTCACTTTAACTCGTTTTGTTTACCGTTACTGTTCGATTTAACCAGAAAGTAAAAATGGAAAAAGAGTGTCGAGATTCATAACAATCGCGTACGCGCTCGATACGACGATATACTTACACGAGATATATATCGATGGAATGGAAACCGCGAAATATTTTCATTGTTTTCGACGACCACTCGACGACACATTGCGGCAATCATGAATCAGGTGCGGATAAACGTACGTTGCATGCGTTTGTTTGATTAACTTTTGGGGGGGAAAAGAGAGAAAAAATACGATATACGTGTATAAAAAGAACAGGAGGTAAGGTTGATTTTTTCCCCCCCTCTCCTCCTGGCTTTTGTAATAATTTGAATTTGTTTGAACTCGTAGAGAATTGTCGCGCAATTGGCGAACATAAGAGATTGAAGAATATTTGTCAATTATTCGGGAATATTTATCACGATTTTCGTTCGGATTTTCGTTCGTTATATAAAGTTGACATTGACCGTCCATCCCATCTGGCTGCGAATATTCGATTAAAATTATGATATAAAAGGGAGAAAGATTTACGAAACTTGTTCAATTGTTGCTGGATATAAATATTTTTAATCATTGGTGTACAATTTAATAGAGCGAACCGAATGGATAATAAATCGATAAATTTATCATTAAGATTTTTAATAGGGAAAAATGAGATAAAATAGAAAATTGATTTAACTTAGTGTATAATAACATAATTGTATATTCGATCGAATGATCGCGGCCAGATTTGCATAAATCATATGCACTGCATACATTATTTTGCGTTGTTATTATCGCATAGTTCATGCTAGTTACAGAAAACAAAGCATGTCTATTATGCTAC
Organism: Apis cerana; assembly: GCF_029169275.1. Taxonomy (NCBI): domain Eukaryota; kingdom Metazoa; phylum Arthropoda; class Insecta; order Hymenoptera; family Apidae; genus Apis; species Apis cerana. The sequence goes on along the minus strand of NC_083862.1, from coordinate 8,072,842 downwards.
GTAATCGTATAAGGTAGATGGACAATGCGAATTTCCCATTTGGATGCAAAGACAAGTGCATACGTGTATACAAATTATTTAAGTAGACGGACCCATGCTGCGCCATATTAATCAACTTGTTTCGAGGACATTTTTAAATTAATTTCGATCATTTCTAATTACTATATAATCGTAATAAAAATATATATATATTCAAGAAATAATATATCGAGTCGAATAGAAAAGGGAATAATTTATCGATAATTTTACCATTTTCTCTATCATTATACATATCAAATTTGTTGTCGCAGAAATTTTAAATTCCAAGCGATGAAAATGTCCTTACAAGCTGTTCGATCCCCGAATCGAGAAACAAGAACTAATTCCCAAAGTATCACGACTCTTCGAACGCGACCTCCTCTGGGAAGTTAGTCAGCGTTAATTAAATTCACGGTAAAGTTCGAACCGGAAGGAGTATCTCTCGGTCGAACAAGGGAGCAGTGTCCCTTTTGGCGCAGCATGGGTCTCGTTAATCGGTAGTGTTTCACTAACACAGAAAAACTGATTCGTTTTCTGCTCTACTTTTTTTTTTTTTAATTTGGACTTGCTAAACAAAACACAGACAGTAATCGGGTGGTCGAGCTGGAGGAACGTGAACAGTAAGTACGCAGCGCCATCTTAAACACTTCTCGCTTCGTATATTCCTTTTTGAGGCGAGTTAATACTTTTTGCACTTTGGACGTGAACGATTCACACATTGAATACCACCTTTGTTGAGAAAGCTCGTAGTTGTTTAATTCATTTCGTTAATTTTTTAAAAAAGCGTCGAAATAACAAATTTATTTCTGGATACATCAAACTGTCGGTTTAAGTTTCGTACATCGACTTCAAAAATCCATCACGAATATTAATGTACGCAAACCATTCATTCGTTATTTTTCTTTTTCATTTCGAACGAAAGAAAGATAAAAAAACACTTTTCTAGATGGATCATTCGCGATGCACATCCAACGTGTAAAATATAAATTCGCGCTTTTCCCCTCTCGCGTTTGTCTTCTTTCTCCTTCTTCTTATTCCTTTAACCACTGTCGTTGCCTTGGTACCATCACGCTCTCGTCTATCTTTTCGCCTTGCATACCTCTGTTATTTCGACAGGTTACCCTAATTTCCGCTTGGCGCTCGCTTCGCGCGATATTGTCGGAACGTGCGCTTCCGCTTTTCACCGGCAAGAAAACGTATTTTTCGCTTCGTGGAAACGGCTGAATGCGCAATCGCCTCGCTAATAATTCAGTTTGAATTTTCGGCACGGAGTATACCGCACAGCAGCACACACGTTGCTCAGCCCAGTGTGTACATACACGTATTTATTTTTTAATCCTGGATACTCGATACTGTTACACGGAATATCAACTCGGCGTAGGTAAATCTCGTTATGCGATTGATCGATGGAATTACTGGTTTCGCGTATCACCGGTTTAACAGGGGACACTGGAGGGAATCCTGTGGATTCTCGTTTCGATCAAGTGGAAGGATTTTTACTACGGTTGGGATTATGGTACTAGGGTCTTAGAGGAATGGATATCATCTTGATGGTTTGAGTAAATGTAGTTTTATGTTTTATTCTTGTTTGATTCTTGTGTGTGATGGATGGTTTTGCATGGGGAAAAAAAAGTGTCTTGGAAATGAGACAAATGGAAACTCTTGAACGAGATTTGATCGTTTGATCGTAAAAATTTTGATTTGAGGGAAATTATTTTTAATGTTGTTTTTTTTTAATGAAAATTAATAAAGAATTTTGTGTATAATTAAAGAATAAAACATAGGTTATTCGAACAAAATTGTATGATCAGATCAATTTCATAATCAGTTTCCATGATATAAATATTTCGTTAATTTTTAATTATTAAAAACTTGAAAACAAGTTCCTTAACGTTCTTTTATTATAATTATCCGATAGAAACATCCCTTACATTTTCTACAAACTTCTTCTTCAAAGAGTCAGAAACTCCAATTTTCACTCCATTTCTTCATAAACCGTTTATTTACAACTTAAAAATTTCGAATCCTTGATGAAACACGTTTCGTCGAATATCAGAAATATCGAAAGCTCTCCAATTCTCCGAATTTATCGAGAATTGATCAACTCGCGTTCTATAACAATTATTCGCAACTATCTAAACACACGAAGTCTCTTCGTGAATGGAATTTTTACAATTTTTAACATTACATCAACGAGTACAAACGCTACGAAACGCCACGACTGTTACCATCTACGTTGTAGTAGTAGCGTTGATGTAACTGTTACCTCCATGATATGTGTAGTGTGCACGAGATTGTCTCCGATCCCCAATCTCGCAGGAAGTCCTCTCGCCGCTTTCCACCACCCTCTTCTCTCCCCCCTATCCTTCCTCCACGGCTGAATGCATGTCCTGTTGCATAATTTAGCGACCACTTCCGGCTTATAATAGTTTACTGTCGAAGTCTGCGTACAAGGTAAGATAGGTAAGGAGGGGTGCAAATGGACGAGGGTGGCGAAGTTCTTTGTTACTCGAGTGTAACACTGTTGTGTGCCTGTTCTTGTTGCATAATTTACGAACGATTAGTTACACTTCTCTTTTTTACTCTTTATCGTACTCTTGATTTCTTCTTTCTCTCTCTCTCTCTCCCTCTCTCTTACCGCGTTGCTGATACAGTGGCGCGTTCTTTATCCGGCCGCGGAGACACTTTCGGAAAGGTGAAAGGTAGGTGAAGGGTTGCATGCTCGATGAGTAGAAAGCTCTCTTATTGAGTTGGCTGTCGTTCAAATCGTGACCTGAAACGAAGAATCCTTTTGACTTGGCGAGAGAATTTTTCGGGACAAAACGTGCGCTCCCTAACGTCGAGTGAATGTTTAATTTTTCTTTTTTTTTTTTTCTTGTGCTCGTTGGTCGTGCTTCGATATAAACAGGATTAAGGTAAAGAGATGTTTATTTTGGAGGAAAAATTCAGTTAAGGATGCCTGTGATTTTTACATGGGATTGTTCTAGTTTTGTTTTATGACGAGATAAAAGTTGTAGGAAGGATTTTGTGATCAGATTGTGGTTTTTAGAACATTGAATGTTGTAAAGTATTAAAGTATCGTTATATTTATATTTTGTAATTATATATTTGTAAAATGATTCTGTTAAAAGCTAACTTTTTTGATGTATTAATATTTACAAATAAACGTATATATGGTTTTTTTCGTGGAATAATTTTAAAGTAGAGTTGAATTTAATGGCACATGTTAAGATATTCTTTTTTCAAGAATTTTTCTTATGCAATATATTATAGCAATACGGAATATATAAATTATGAAAACAATAATCCTAAGCTTAATTTTTAAAATAGAATAAGTAATTTCATTTGTAATAGGATTTTTCATTCTAAAATGGATCATGTTATATCTTGAAAATTATAATAATTGTATAATCCTTACAAAAGTTACTTTGTAACGTATCGGCCTATTAGTCTCAAAAGATTTAAAGAATAATTCTATTACGTTTATAGAAAAGAATTCGAATAAATTTTCCGTAAAATGCTAATATTTTTTTTAAATATATAATTATAATTTCTTTAGGAAAGAACTGAAATTAAAAAATTCTCTCGTGAAAGATGATCGATATCTTTCTTTAAATATTCTCGAAATACTTGACACTATTTTCCTATTATTTCTATCATTAAGTTGAATTCGATGTTCGACGTAACTTTCTGGCAGGAATAGTAGAAAATTTAAAAAAAAAAAAAAAAAAAGAAAAAGTGGACTGACATTTCATAGAGCGACGCTTTTGATGAATTGCCAACGTTCACGCATATCCTATGCATATGCAATTCGTTATATAGAAGGGGAAAAGAGTCAAATTTTATTATCGACACTGTCACTATACTTCTAGATTTCCACTTATTAAACTTTGCATTAAATATTTTCATTCTCACAATGGTCCAATAAACCTTCGATATTGCGTTTAATATATTAATCTTAGCTCTAGTAGCCTCTGAGAGAATCATTTTACAAATAATGACGATATTATTTTAGTATACTAGTATATGATATCGAAATCACTAAAAACTTTCAAATTTATATTTTCGAATCTACGACACTCTCAAACATCTCTATTCTTGTCTGTAAGAATTTATACATCAAATCAGCCTATCGAGGCATCAAAGGAGATCTCTGTTCATATCTGTATGCATCGAACGTTTTATTAATTAAGAAAAAAAAAAGGGGGGAGAAAATTAGTTGGATCAAAAACGATCCCAGTGTTGCAGAATGATTCTTCGGCTTCCTCCGTGAAATCGGTCACAATGGAAGTGAAAAAAATATTTGGGAAATGCTTGAAACGAGCCAGAGCGATCGAGCTAAAGTTTAATTAAAAAGTTGGAAAAGAGAGGGCGTGCAAGCGGCGATAGATGACTTTGTGCAAAGCAGAGAGGAAGCAATCAAAAGGATTCTTCGTTCTTTTTTTTTTTCTTTTTTTTTTCTTTTTTTTTTTATTATTATTATCTCTAACTCTTTTTTAAGTGCTGTGTCCATATTGTAATCGCGTAATTCGAGTATCTTAGGATAATTTAGAGGGGATTAACAAAAAAGCGACATCTTTGTGTCATTTTAAAACAATGGAGGACGATGAAACACAGCGCTCCTCCTAATGAACGAATTTTGAAAAATTTAAACATTTTATTTTATTTTATCGATTTTGCAGATCGAGTCTCTTTTTACACCTTTTCGGATTTCGACGTTTTAAAATTAAAAATAATAATTTGTATAATGGGATTTAGGGAAAAGATAAGGACAAGGAAAGGAAGAAAATTTAATATTAAATTTAATAAGACGTAAATAATCGTTGATACAGAGATTGTACCCTCATTTTGGTTAATTTTAGTAAATTGATCTTTTGAAGTGATAAATCACTATAATGTCGTATACAAGTGAAATTCATAACCACGATAATAGATTACCTGTCTGTAACCTGAATAATGTAACACTATAATCCTAACAATGCATTTCTCCTCATTCAAACACCAAGTACATCTTCATTCCTAAACAAGTACCCTAATTGATCATCAATAACACTATGATAAATTATTCCTAACTTTATCTCTCCCTTTCCTTTAATCTTATTTTAAAAATAACAATTCTACTATTATTCAATTTTCAAAGATACTCCAATAATCATTTTCCAAAGATACATAATCCCATAACAAAAAAACTTCTAATTTCCACAATCTTTCAGAGCAACCTGTAAATCTCGATAAAGAGACTCGATCTACGTAATCAAATATCTGGACACAGCATAAACATTTATCGAACAAACGAACGACGCGCGATCGCCTGTTACGGCTTGTCATTTACCAAACCAAACCAAAAAAAAAAAAAATGATGCAAACAGTCCAGACGGTGGGCCACCAAGTCCAACAGTGTCCTCCCACTCGGCCCAAACGTCGGTCCATCCAACTGCCGCGCCCAGGTGGCCACTGAAACCCGGTGTGCTGGTGCACATCAATCGAAGCCACAGCCTACGATCAGGGCTGAGCGTACGCGCGAACGAGTCGCTTCGTAACGAGCTGATGGGCAGCCGGAACGAGCCGACTATGGCCGATCGTTTCATCGTCGAGACAACGATCGCGAAAGTCGGCGGGAACGGGAAAATGTTTCGCAGGCGGAAGGAGGCACCGCAGAGGAGGGTGACCGTGTCCGGTCTGCATGACGAGGGTATGCTTGCCAGGGCTAATAAAATTAAGGCGATGTTTGGAGTGCAGCTTAAAGAGCAGGCCACTTTGCCGGGAATTTCGAGAGAGAAGACAGGTGAGTTGAGGGAGCTCTGTCCTTTATTGAAGGGAGCGACGATCGCTTTAATGTTGGCGCGCCTCACGTTTCGACACGGCTCTTTTCACGTGTGTTTTTACGCGGTAATCAGCTGGACGCTTCGTCGAGAATTTTTATCCGTTCACTGTGTTTCGCTGGGTGGAAAGGTTAACTTGATTACTAGGGAAGGGAGGGGGGAATAAAACGGGAGGAAAAATTAGGGAGTAAAATGTAAATTTAATACAAGAAGCTTACCGGAGGATAACCTGGACCGAGAAATAAAGCTTTCTGCAAAGCGCGGTATGTTAACTTTGTGCTGCTAATTACTGGTAAGAGCGTACCTGTCGTGGTTCGTTAATGCTCGTGGATAATTCTTTTTTTATGTTTCATTTTTTGTGCGTGCTTCGATCGAGTTGATACAGGATCGACTTGTAATTTCATTTTTATTATGAGCTCGTCTGTAGAGAATTAATACAGGATTTGTGGGATATAAAGAAAAATAGTCGAGGAGAAAGAGTTTACGTCAAAGGAAAATTTAATAGATTATTTTGCAAATCTTAGTTTTTTAAATCGGAATTTTATCGTTTGTTTTGATTTGTGCGATTTATTATAATAAAGAGATATTGATATTGATAATTTCTTCAGAGAATCAATTGAAAGAAAAAATAAGTAGAATTTTTAGGAAAATTTATCTTATTACCAAATATATATTTTTCATTCGAATTTAAAAAGTTTCATCGCTTCGGTATAAAATCTCGATTTATTAACCAAATGACCCGAGCTCCCTTAATTAAAAATAATGTTGCTTGCAATTTTGCTGTATTCGACGAAGTGTATCGAATATTTGTTAAGCTATGTTAAACACGATTGATGCTCGTTCGAACGAAAAGTCGCATAATGTTTGCACAATTTACCAACATTAAAAACGGTTCGGTCGATCTCCCTTCCTGAATCCTCATCGAATCGACCATGATGTTTCTTGTTGGTCGTCACGGTTTCAATTACGTTAAACGATGGAAAAATTCGAGTCGCCCGATTCCTCGCGAAACCCAACACGCTCAACTGAATATTTTATTTCGTCGATAAATAACCTGGTCGAACTTTTCCATCGTTGGAAAATACACGAGGAGAGCTTTATTTCCAATCGTACCTTCTTCTTTCTTCTTCTGCGTTGCGCGATTAGATAATGTTTATAGAAAGCAAAAAATCTTTTTCCAAACACGTCTGCAGGTCTTGCAATGTTCTTTTATTTTTGCGATTGTCGTTTCGATTGTAATTGAAGAAAGTAGATTGATATAAAATAAAGGATACATCGGTGTAATATTATATATAAATAATTTTTCTAGAATTTTTTAAGGCAAACGTAAAATATTGAAAACATTTTAGACGAAAATAAATGTATTTCATTTTATCTAAAGATGTAATTATTAATAAAAAATAAAGCTAATAATAGGGAGAGTTGAAGTATTTGATTCAATTCTTTTCTCATTTTTATTACCATTGATCGATTATTATTCTTCGTGGATTTTAAATTATTATCAAGAATATTAAAAATTATTAAATTGAAATATAAAAATATGAATATCTGTTCTAAACTTTGTAAAAGATGTATGGGATCATTCATGATTTAATGTATTATGTAAATTAAAATTAAATCTACGTAAAATCTTTATTTAAAAATGCAGATGTGTTTTGAAGAAGATATTCCAACGCTTGAAAGAAAGAAGCTTTTTTAATCTTCAAATACGACTTAATTATCGGTATATTGCATTATTTTTTTGCCATTTTTACGCTTACCAATCGTATAATTTTTCTGTAATTCGAGCTCGCGTGACATTAAAAACCAAGGCACATAAAACGTAATTCTAGATTAAAGCTTCGCAGAAAAAGAAGGTAATGTCCTCTACGTGTAATTAGAACATTTAATGTTGTTTGTATCAGCATGTACATCAAATGCAGACGCCACTAGAGTAGAACGTGTGTACCTGTGCCATTTAAAGAATTAAATATATAATTCCCATAATAAAAAAATTAAATATTCTCATAATATTTAAATCGATGCAGAAAATTAAAATTAATTTCAATTCTTAATTGAAATAATATTGTTTCGTTTTTAACATTTATTCTTAATCCGTGATATGAATAATAATTTTTTTCATTAATTTTTATATCGCACTTTCATTGATTATACATGTTTCATATATAAGTTATTTTTATTATTATCGTACGTTTTTACTTCACGCTTAATTAAATATTGATTTAATTCGTTAATTATTCAAATATGAATAATACGAATAAATGCAAAATTCATTTGACATTTATGGTGAACCATTTATGTACATTTATATCCGAGAGGAAAAAATATACGAAAGGCTTGAGAGAAAAGTGGTATAAATGAGAGTGGTATAATGAGACTAGTAATTTTTGCTTATTATGAATAAACTATTTAAAAATTAAAATGTTTAAAAGAAATTATTAGAAATTATTAATGAAAAATCTATACATATATATATATCATTGAATTATTTATTATTTTATTTATCGTTATATTTATTATCATTAGAATGCAAATACATTAAAGATTAAAAATAATTCTCAGACAATCAGTCATCAATCTCAAAATATTATCAAGAGTTGTTATCGAAAGTTATTTTTCATAGAACACAGAGTTAAGACTAATTATATAAATATCATTAAATATATTACACATTTTAATTCTTTCAAAATTCTAAAATATCATTTCTCACTACTTTTCCATCGAGCCTTTCGAGCAAACGTTATAATTTGCTCAAATACGAAGCGGCTAATTCTAACAAAAGATTTTTCTTTTTAATAACACGACTATAATACAATCCCTTTACGAATATCATGCCAGTCGCATAGAATAAAAATTGCTTCGTTGCATCAGTGTCACTGTCATTGCTTGTTTTTTTTTTTTTTTCTCGTGTATGTTTTGTGTGTCCCCTTAGCCGTGACTTACAAAAGAATAGCGCCACAGCGGAAGGTATTGCATGCGGAATCATCCCGTGAATTGAACCGGGCCAACGTCTCCCGTAAGCGAAAGAAACCAGGCGCAGGTACGTATATAAGAAATCGAGGAATGTGCAAGACTCGTGACTCTAAGATTCAAAGATCTCTAACTGATTCTCTTCCCTTTAGTCGCCGATCTTTGCGACTATCTGTATTGAAGCAAACTTTTTCCTTAACACGATGGAGTGTTGTTTGTATGTATTTTAAGAAATATTAAAAAAAAGTGAAAAAAGTGAAAAAGAAATGTAAAGCTAATGTAAAGCTAACTTTTTCCTTGACGTAGATTGTTTGTACGTACAGGAAATATTGAAACGTGTAAAAAAAGTGAAGTTGGGTAAATAAATTATTACAAATAAGTGTCAATGAGCTGTTTCGTTATCACGTTTCGTGATAAGGCAAATTGAAAAATAGAAATTTGGAAAGTTGACGAACAATCATTGGTAAGTGAAAAAGAACAAATGTGAAATTTGTGAACTTGTTTTTTATTTATTTGTTATCAAAGATTTATTAATAAGTTTGTATTCCTTCCTTTCCTCGTATAGAATTGAAAAGGTTTGTATTTCACTTTATATTGTAAATTGATGGAACTAGAATTAGATTTTATTCGTATGTGGTGATTCTGGAAAATGTAACGAAATTATTTGATAATTATTTGACAAATTGGAAGAAAGAATATGAATTTTAAAACTCTCCTTTCAATATTGTGAAATATTACTGTCAAGTATCGATTTTTCAATATGTTAATAATTTAGATTCATTCAAATAAGAAGAGATATTAGAGATTGCATTTTTGTTTCTTTTTATAATTAAAAATACAAGCATAATAATACAAAAGGAGCATGCGGAGAACATTAGACGAGCCACGGAATATTTTTCTTCTGAAATATATTGTTGCGTGCATCTTCTCAATAATTTTCGAGCATGCGGCTGACATTGATTAAAGTGAAGTTATAAATTTAACATTGACAGAAGTAATTTTCTAAATAATTACGTGAAAAATATAAAAAGAAGATACGTGTCAAACCTTCTTTTCCTTTTCGTTATTTATACACTCTATTTCAAAAGATTCTATGATCAAAATGGCGTAGACATTTTCGTATATTACATTTAATCGCAAATTATATAAATAATCCCTTCATAAAAATTTGAATTAAAAAATGAAATAAAACTTTTTAAACTCCAATTTAGAAAAATATTAAACCTATATATTATCTGTTATACGTGATTCTATCACATCTATATAATTCAGAAGATAACACTTAAAAAAGAAATTTTAATTCGTTTCCAGAATCGCAGTCGGAATAAACTTTGATCAAACGATTCATTCCGATAATGAGATCGTTGATAACGTGGCAAACCGATGCAACGAGGAAATATTGTTTTAACAAACATCCTTTTCCATTCTCGTATTTCGATTTCAAAATATTTAGGTTAAGAAGAACGACGATGTTTTCAGCGAGGACGAGATCGAATCGAGGAACGAAATAAATTGACGCGTTTCGAAGGAAAGGGATCGATTCAATCTCATTGTTGATCGTTATAAATCCTGTACGTATAAACATTCGCGTGCAAATAACGTATACAATCGTATTTACGATAAACAAGATGATTGTTATTCGCTTGATTAAAGGCTTTCGCGCGAAACATTCTAATTTAATTATTGAAAGGAGAAAAATGACGAAGCGATCATCGGTATTTGACGCGTGTCAAAGGATAACGAGGCACGGATCATGGTTTTATATTTTCTTGGCAATCGATTATTCCTTGAGAAAAGTTTAGTGTAATTAGTTGGAAAAGTGTTGATACGTTGAAGGATAGAATTTCAAAGGATATAATAATAATGTGTCAATTTTGAACCTTCGACGTTTCCAGTTTTCGCAATTCATATAAAATGAAAAAATATTCTATTTTTGTACAAGCGAATTCTATAAAAATTACTCGTACATTTTTTAAATTGTTATTACTATCAATTATCTCGGATGACGAGACACGTACACGATCTTTTCCACGTGTACAACTGCGTATCCCATAAAAATTATATATCGGCAACAAGATTCAAAATTGACCACTTGCCACCACTCTTCTCGCGAAACTGCATGGATAAATACGACTCTACAAAAGAATATACACTATTCATATGTATTTAATCAAGACAAAATCCAACATCCCTTATTGTCCAAAGAAGACAAAGACGTAGACACGAATCAAGAATATATATTCTCCCTACAATTACAATTTCCTTTATATATATACACTATTCTAGCGTTTGCAATTACACTTGAATATTTATCAAATCAATTCTCTCTGTCTGCCTTTACCCCGATGCACCCGAGATTTCCGTTTCCACTCTGAGAACAGTCCATAACATAGAAATCCTTCTTCGTGAAAGGACACAGTTTCTATCTTTCTCTGTCTCTCTGTCTCTCTCTCTTTCCCTTTCTCTCTCTCATAGGTCTCTTGAGAATTGTCGACACGTCACGTGTCTCCGTTTAATTACGCAAAGTCATGTTTCGTTTGCGCTTACAGATCCCAATCAAGCTGCGAATAACAATCACGTGAACAGCGTGTCGGAGGGACTTCCGGAGTCCGGGGCGAAGACGTTTTACGAGAATTTGCCTTTCCACGGGATCCAATCACCGCCTAACAAGGTCAGTATCGAGAATCGATTTGCGCACGAGAATCTTAATTCATTGTTCGTTTTGACGGCATGACGATCTTTCTTCCTTCCTTTCTTTCTTTTCTCTTCCTTTTCTTTATTTTTCTTCCGATTGACGCATTCCAATCGGCCATCTTGTTGGTAACGATGAGATGCAAATCTAGGTTTAATGGGATCATTCTTGATATTTTTAGTAGTATTCAGTTGGCACTGATGTGTGGATTGAAAGGAATTGTTTGATAGATTCGAGGATCAAAGGATCTGGTAGTATTTTGAAACGTTTTCGCGAAAAGTTTAACGATGAAATTCTGATTTTTAGAATTAAACGTGGAATATTGGCCAAGGATAGCTTTCTGTTAGCGAGAGTTGAAGATTATTGATTCTTTGTATAAGTTTCGTGTGAAAAATGAGCTGCTGGTGAGTTTATTTGAATTCTGCTTTCACGTTATGGAAGAAATTAATTTAATTTCTCCCGACAATTATATTCCTATAACGCTATTTTCCCTATGAAGTAAAACCGTGCTGGGAATATCTTTGCTTGCAAAATCAAATTCAACAGCTTATGAAAAAAAAAAGAAAAAAAAAGAAAGAATAAGGTCAAGAAAGTTACCGTTTGAAATAAAAATTCAACGGGGCTGCTCGAGAGATTCCAAGAACAAGATAAACATTTTTATTCGCGCAAGGAATAAGAGAAGGAAAGGATAAATTTAATTCGGGAGGGGGGGCATGGCAAAAACTGGCGTGATAGAAAAATAAATAAAGTAAAAAGGCGTGATAAAACTGGGTCAAGAAAGTTACGAGGAGAATTAAACAAGATCGTCCAAAAAAAAAAAAAAATTCCAAGAATTGTACGCGAGTATATTTACTCTTACAATTCGGTTCGAGGGCAAAAACGGAGGGAGGGGGGAGAGAAAAAAGACGGGGGTCGAAAATATCAGGAACAACCGAGGCTATACTCGAGCGGCCCTCGACCGCGAAACGCGCGACCGAGGAAAGTCAGCGTGAAATAATCGCATTATAAAGGGCTGAAGTGGAGTGCTGACCCTCTTTTCCAAACTCGGGGAGAACACCGGAAACACGGAGCTCAGAAGGAAACGCGATGTACTGCACTTTGTGCCCGGAAGAGTGGCTTCGAGCACCGGAGAGTCGTTGGAAATTGTTCACTGATTTTCAACTTATACCTCTATCCAATTGTCCCTCTTGCGGGAAAGATTAGAAGCAATTTCTGGTGCTGAAAGAATACCAAGAGATTCGATTGAAATTGTCGGAAATTTAAAATTGTATCTGATATTTAACCGGTGGAAGAGAAATAAATTGTGTCATCACAATATTTTGAAGGTAATTAAATACACGCAATAAGAATATAGTGTATTTTTGTACATTAAATTAAGTATAATTTTGTTAATAAACATCACGATGAATTATTATTGTTCAGTTACAGGCAAATAAAATTCTTATGAATCTTGAAATCGATCGAGAATTATTTATACTTGGATAGAATATTTACGTCGTATTTATTACTTGAAAATATTTTTGTTTGTCATTTCATGCTTCACGAAAGTTTTAAAGAGGCATTAACAACAGGAAGAAAATGAAATCGGTTTAATATCTCCCGTTTACGTAAATATCTTAAGACGCGGCATTAAAAAATTCCGCTCGTGCCCCGATAGGACCAATAATTAAAAACCGAGCATAGCCGGCATATCCTCCATTAAAGCGGAACGGGCCAGGAAGATTAAACGGGGAATAATTCAGCGGAGTCGCCAGCAGAGGGCAATTTTAATATTGTAACGTGGTAACGTTCTGACCTTTTTCGATCCCCCCGAAACCCTTAAATTCCTCGCGTCGTTGCGCGTGTTAATACTTTAAACTGTCAACTCCGTGGCACGCAGTCGTTCACAACGAAACTAAATCGACCAGCAACGGCCAAGGTAGATCGATTTCACGTTTATTAAATAATAAACTCGACCGAGGTGTCGTCCGAACAAGCCAACGCCATCTGGTCAACAGAAACGTAGATACATATTTTAAGAACTCGGCTTATCGAAATATATTGTTAAGATCCTAAGGAAGGAATAGAATATCGTCAATAATTACGCGTTAGATTTATTATAAAATTATAAAATTTAAAATTAATTAAAAAAGAAGTAGACTCTTATGGCAGAAGAAAAGAGTACTTGGATTATAAAATTAAGAATTGAGATTTTTATGTACTATAATTAGATTAAGATTATTCGTTCCAAAAAGAAAAAAAACGCAAATTCGCATTAAGATTCGTGCAGATCAAGAACGAGGGCAAAATCGCGCCAATGGCCTCCTCCACCCTTCGAGTCGTAAGTTCATGGCGTCTGCGACAAAGGTGGGGTTAATTCTCTCTTATTTAACCAAATGTCCCATTAATGGCCATATCGGAAGCACAGACTCCTGTCCAAGATAATTGCAGGAGAGGAGACAGGAGAGGAGAGCGCGAAGAGGCAAGAAGGGAGGCCCCTTTGTCGAGTATCTTCTCGGTCCCAGAAGCTTTTACTCCTCTGCTCTCGTTCGATTCCATATTTCATCAACCCGTTCGACCGTCCGCGACAGATTAACGCGTAAACTATCGATCGGCGGTTACATCACGCGTGCACAAATGTTTATTTATTTGAAAGCCAAGCAATACCCAGTTTTCCGACTTCGTGCTATGATAACGCTGATTATTGTTTGCCTGGTCCAAACGCGATGATGAAATTGATGCGGATTATTAGTTTTAGAGGGAGGATAAAAATACTTACGTTTGTCTAGGACATTTTTGGAGAGTCGAAAATGTGTGCGAATAATTTAACGAATAAGCTTCGATCGATATTTTTAGATATTTATTTTTGTTTTGTCTTTGGAATTGATGAAAAATCGTACGACTATATTAAACAGTCTGAAACGGGATAATTGGACGAGTTTAAGGTAGTTTATTTTATCTAATTCAAATAGTTTTTATTCGAAGACATTTTGAAATTTTTTCCTTTTCAAATTAAGATTTTAAAATTTTCTATAATTGGTGCTTCTAACTCGTCGTTTTTGGTTTGTTAAACTATTAATTTATACCTGACATGTCAAGTATATATATTTGGATTCTAGAAATAAAATAAATAAAATGAAAAGGATTAAGAAAGAAAATGGTTTCATAAGATTTGATTATGAATCATTTATTCATATTATTGAAATAAAATACGATTATTCATAATTTATTATATTTCATAGTTGAATTACAATATGCAAGAAATTAAGCAAATATTCGGAATATTCTGAACAGCAATGTAGGTCACGTTGTAGATGGAAATAAGTGATTTAATATTTGATAGGGAAAAAGAAGCAAAAAAAAAAAAAATATTCAAAGAATAAAATCACTCTCGTTACACGAGAGACGAAAAATAGATAATCCGCATTTATCTACGCCTTCTCGAATATTTAATGGATTATAAAGGATTTGGGGATAAAAATCGTATCGAGATCTCGCGAGAGATGAAATGTTGAATTTTTCTCGATTCTTCGTTTGGATACAGCAATTCGTCCGACTTTCTTTTTCTTTTTCTTTTTCTTTTTCTTTTTCTTTTTCTTTTTTGAATTATGACACTATTTGCACGAAAGATTAAAATTTATTTTTCTTTCTATCCTTAAATCCTTAAGAAAATGTTAAAGTTATTTGTGAATTGTTATGATATCTTTTTAATCGTATATTATTAAAAAACAAATTGGATGAAATATTTTTAACAAATATAAAGACACAATGTAATAAATAATTCATTTTTATCCTTGACAAATTTATCTCTGTCAAAAAATTAAATGATCCGATAAATTCAATAAATTTCATTTATCAAATTATCAATCATTTAAACGCAAAATATAAATTATTGTAAATATAAAAATTGATGGAAAAATTCTCCTCCAGAATATTCGTCACATTTAACGTTACGATCATATTTGTAACAAATAAAAACATTACATAAATACAGATTATAAGAACAAATGATTAATACTATATTGTGTGTACAGAAAATATGAATGTCAGAGCAAATTAACATACGCTAATTACCTCGAACGAAACGTTTCTATAATTTATCGTATTTAAACGACTACTTTGTAATTATAACCGGAACACTTATTCGATTTGTCATATTTAAAAAGTTTTATATTACGTGCTCGAATGTAGTAATCTATGTATCTTTCGACACGGCCATGAATTAACAGTGTTAATGTAAAATCGATGGCATTTTAAAATCGAGCTGAAACAAGTCTTTCCTTTTTTTTTTTAGTTCGTCACGACTCGAATCGTGTTCAAAATTGATCATCTCTGCTCTGTTCAAAATTTCTACAAATTCTAAAATTTATCCAAAACTATATTTTCCACAATGTTTGTTGCAACAATGTAGAATTTAAATGAGAATCAAAAATGTAATATTCTAATTTATCCAAATTTATCAATATTTAAAATTATACTAAAATCAGTATCTCTATTTCGTCAAATATTTTTCCGATATAACATTTCGATATAAAATTTATTACATCGAAATATTGCAAACATTGTCAGTTTCGATGTATTCTCTCGACAATGCAAATTATCCCCTAATTGATTTTTTTCGATCGAAATTTATTTCAAAAGTGATTCAAGAATATTTTTTTTTAGACGACGAGAGAAAAATTCAGAAGGTATTCGTTTGGGAATTGTTGACGCCATTTTCTTCTGCCTGATGGCCCTTGGATTTCCTTTTACTCTTTGAGGGCTGATGCTCGATATGACGAAAAGCAAATTGAATTGGTCCGCTGGGAAGAGTTCATGCTCAAAATGATCAAAGTTATCAGCGGATAGAGATAAATGGGATAAATGGCGGATAGATGGGATAAACCTGTAATGCTTTTTTTTTTTTTTTTACAAATCATCCGTAAGATTTACCAGTGATGAGACACTTTTTTCTTTTCTAGCTTTTTATTTTTCAATTTTTTTTTACAGTTGAAGAATTATTTTTTTATATTTATTTTCATAAATCTCAAAGATAGCCACTATCTTAAATCTAATTTAATTTTAAAGAACTTTTTTAATTTTTAATTTTTCCTGCCACTTTCAAAATTTTCCTAAATTTTCTTGAGATTTCTCAAGATATTGGAAGAAATTTTTAAATGAAAAATTTAAAATCTCCTTCCCTCTTTTTTTCTTTTTTTCTTCAATCGGAAGTTGGAAGAAAATTTCAACTATCTTTTTAATTCAAGCTCCTCCCCTCGGAAAAAAAATGATCAAACTCTCTTCTTATTTTATCCTTCTCACTAAAGCTCGCACTTAAAATATCATAAATGAATCAAAGAGAAAGAAAGGAATTCGAATCAGAATCCTTGTAACAGGAAAAGATAATGGGTAAATGTTTTCATTTTAATCGAGAATAGAAATCTGAATTCTGGAACAGTTCCCTTAAGATAAACGCGTGGACTGAAATTGAAATATCCAATCGTACATTATATATCTCATTCAAACTATATATTCAATGATTCTAAAACTCAGATATTATAACTGCAATGGAATTATAACGTTATCGCAATTTTCCTTAAAGGTTAAACTCGAAAAAAAGAACCATAAACCAAGAATATTTGATCGATGAAGGAAAAAAGGATACTGTAACACATATATCGATACGCGAACACCAGAATAATTCCAATCCCGTGAAACATAATTCCACGTCGCGTTAAAATACTCCCACTCGACCGCTAAGTGGCATGAAAATCGGAAAATCAACAAAACGAGTTGTACCCTCCCTTCTGCGGTCTTCGTTTATAATTACCATCGTTGACAAACATTCTCCAAAACATTTCACACGCGCAATGCGGGTGTAATAGAATAATAGGGGACGGATTAATCCCCAAAACGTAAATAACATCGTATAGAGGGGTGTTACGGTCGAATTTATTCATCGACGATCCACCGATTTTAATTGGCTGGCCTGTTTACGTTTCGCCTTGGACTAATATGGGGGTGAATTAAAAGAAGAAGAAAGTGGATGCCGGTCTTAATTATTAAAGGGTTAATTTGAAACGAGGGTAGCCTTTGCTTCATTAAGAAATAATTCTTTCCTTCTCGATCCATCTCGTTTTATTATGTGATCTCTTCTGAACGACAATGCACGGGATGTTTAATTGTGCATTGCCCGTGTTTTTCATCCTAATTAAAAAAGCGGAAAATTAACTAAGTTAGAAAAATTATTTATTGTGTTATTCAATGATTTCTCTTTTGATTCTTTTTATTAGATGTTGTAAACGAAAGTTCTGGCAAACGGAGATATAAGAAAGATACGTATGATTACGTTGCATATATTTTGAAAGAACATTAAAGAAGATTGTTTATTTGATAATACTTGCTTCTCCATTATTTTCTGACGGTATTTGCCATCTGTATTATGATAATGGTAATTTTATGTTGCGTAAATTTCCGTTTGTGAATGTGAATTATAATATAATAGTAAGTGATGCTCATCGTATATTCAACCAGCACAAAATTAAAATACGAAATTGTACAATTTTGCCGGTCACGAGACAAGTGGCTTGTAATTTGGATAAAAATAATTTAATTATTATCGTCGAATCTTTAGACGAAGCTAAAAATCACCCTTCAAACCTCGTAATACCTATAATTTACATTTCAACTTCAATTTTCGAATCGAAAAGTGATAAAATATAAAACGTTGATCGAAAACACTCGGTATAATTCGCATGAGAATGCTATACAATTTTTCCTCGGCACAAAAAAAAGTCATCGATATCACGTATAGCGGAAACATTTGTCCACAAACTGTGCGAACGGATAAACAAGAAAGCTGGAAACGTCAAAAAATATCCAACCATCCGAAAAATTCATCCTGTTTCGCCCGAGAAAAACCGTATACGATCGTCTACGCTCGTTAAAACAAAAATCAACAAAATTATTCAACGAATGAAACCTCATAGAAAACGAAGGGGGAGGGGAGGGATAAACCTTTCAACCTAATAATTCGAAAAGTATTGCTCTCTTTCTCTCTCCATTGGAATTGCAAAGCAGCTTCGAGCTAAAAAAAAAGCTCGTCGTTCGACGAGCGTTCATCGCAGTTTTCGCCTGTGTTTTGCCAGGGGAAACGTTTAACTGGAAACTGGCAACGCGCTTCGTCGTCCACTTTCGACATCAAAGAGTGGATAACAATGAATAAAAGTTCCCTCTTCGCCCCCCGATAGGGGTGGAGAACGCCCCTAATTTCGGAAATGGAAACGAGCGAAACTTCTGGGGCCGTGATCACGTCAAGGAAGAAGCGTTATTGTTCCGATTGAGGGTGAAACTAGCGGGGTGGGAGGCGAGGGAAAAATGTCAGAGGAGGAAATAATTAGCCCGCGAAGTTTTCATCAACGAAACCGGACACACGGATATCACGATCGTCTAAACGAGTTGTTCATCTTCGTCCTCGAGAATTTTCTGCTGGATTTTGATTTATCTCTTATCTGGATCCTTCTCACCTTCGAATTATATTTCTTTATTTTTCAAGCAGGAAATTTGAGAAAAGTATAAAGCTAAATCTTGGAAGAATTAATTTTAGAATTTTAAAAGAACGTGTTCTTTAAATTTTCTTCTTTAATGCGCGTTAAAGTTTGAGATGTAGTTTTTTTTTTTTTTTTCTATAAACCCGATTTTATCCACGATTTCTACGAGGAAAACGAGGTAAATAAATTATAAGCGGGTAAATTTATCTTAAAAAATGTATTATAAACAATTCGTATATAACTTTCTAATATTCCACCGGTCAAATCATTTCTCACAAACGGGGAATCGGATCATTCCAGCAAATCCTCTAAAATTTCCATGCGTGTGTACGCAACGTGTGGTTAGGGAAGCGGTTAACGGATGATGACAACGGGTGGGCATTATCATCCATCTTGACACCTTTGAACCAGCCAGCCAGGAGGATCAATTTCCTAGAGACGCTAAATAATCAGCGAGTCGATAAATGTTGGCCAATTTGCATCTCACGTTACCGAGCCGGCCCTCCTGTGATTACGCCATGGAATTGCCACGATGGCTGATTAAAGATGCAACGCGGCATCGAGCGCCCTTCAAAGCCCTTTCGACGGCCGCTACGATGCTTCAACCCTTCCTCCCCATTCCGTCCTTCCTCGGTGGTCGTCCATCCATTTCAATAATTGCGTGCCTTACCTGATCGACCAACTGTAACCTCCTCCTCCTCCTCCTCCTCCATCTGTAACCTGTTGTTGCATTGCGCCTCTTTTACCCGCGTTTGACCTTTTGCAAGCGGATCTGTTGTTGTTTGTTGCAACCAACCCTTCTCCATTAACAAACCGATACGTGTCGACGATTAACGTTGCTCGATAATTGAGTGCATTGGGAAGGTATTAGACTGCGGCGACTGAATGTGCAAGGGTTGTTCGACTCGAGCGGGGTGAAGGGAGTTAATTGCGGCTCCTTTGGAACAAGCGGCTACAAAGTTGAGAGGAAGAGTTTTTGAGATAAGAGATAAAGTGGGAATCGATGTTGCGAGGTATTTTATGGGGGAGGTAGTTTGGCGGAATTTGTTGGAATTGGAGTATAGTTTCGTTGGGGGAAAATGGAGGGATAAAAGGAGAGATTGGTTTTGGGGAGAAATGAAAAATTCGGTAGGAAAATGAGATTTCACGATCGATTAATCGAGTTTAATCGAGCAAAGATATCCTTTTGGGATTTTTTTTTTTTTTTTTTTTTTTTTTTTTTAATTAAAAATTAAATTGGCACGAGTATGGGGCGTCATCGCGTCGTAATCATTTTATAACACGGTTCTTTTCAATTTTTACGAGTAATCCCTCTGAAACAATGCGCCTTAATTTACTCTTTAAATTAACCCACTAACATAAAAAACATAAACCGCTCTTTGTTCTTTTGAGGATACCGATGGAAGGAGTTGAGTGGATTAAATGCACGACAAACGAGATTGTTAATATACATAATTGCATTTACCATGCCATTTAACTTCAGCATGTCAATTTAACAAAAGAAAAATTCGAATAGCAGGCCGGGTTAAATTACTTTTTTAATTTTCCTACGTTTAATTACGAGTAAATTATATAAAATGTCTTCATTGTATTCGTAATTAGAAAAGGATTGCAATTTAAGATTGCAAGATAATTTTCATTGTTTTACAAGACATACTTGTTTCATCCCTATTTTCTAGAGAGGAGCACGATTTGCCCTAGTTTCAAGACTTTCGTGTCGTTATAAAATTAATCAAATTAAATCATAAAGTTAAAATTGAGTTACACACCATGCAAACTTTACGTCTTCAAAGTTTTTCACCGTCGAAGTATTCGTTTTGAACGAACGTGACGTAAAATTTAATATTTTTTACATAAAACAAACATCGTATTGTAATTTCCCAATAACTATTTAATTTCAAATGAATCGATCCTTTCCAAAATCTTATCTCCAATTATTACCATTATTATACTACCATGTTAATTAATTCCATCATAAAATGCAAGCAGAACACGTTTCACCAGCAGCGACTATAAAAGATCGATCCAAAAAATAAATAAAAGTGCAATGTATTTAACGCCTCTTAATTTATTCAACTGGAACCACTCAATCGCGACGGTTAACAAAACATTCCAAGCTAAAAAGTCCCGGAAACTTTTCGCGCCGAGAATCAACCGCCTAAAACCGTGAAATTCGTTCGGGGATGGCGAGATCCCCGATGGTGGCGTCGATAAAGCAACGGCCTCTCTCTCTCCATGTAGCAGAAGCGTGAAGGGTTAATGAATGGATATTCAGGCGAATCCGTGCAAACCACGGGCCCGTCACGCCGACGTCCGTTGGTAAACGGGAAACGAGTCGTGGCCGTCATAAATCGTCATCGACGCGGCGGATTGATCGATATTGCGCATCGAGGCCGTGTCAAAATTACACAGAGAGATAACATATTAATTCTCCGATCACCGTCCAACACCCACTGTTCCTCCTCGTTCCAACAAATTTACTCGCGAATCTTTTCACGCGATCCTTTCCCTCTCTCCCTCTCTCTTGTGTAATAGCTCTATCATTTTCTTCAGTCGATTTATCGAAAAAAAACTATGTTGTTAATTCTTTGAAGCTTGATATTTTTCTTTTTTCTTATATTGCATCGTTGTTTCAATGCTTATTATCAGTTACAACGAAGATTTTAATTCACGGTTTGTATAATAGAAAATCATCAGGGGAATGGAAGTTTTCTTTTTGTGAATAAGAATCTTTTATATATCGATCGATTTTTTTTTCTTTTTTGGATTCTCTATGGATTGTTACGATTGTGACGATTAATTGTTCAGCATCGGCATTGGAATCAACGTAACCAGGTAAGTGGAATGATCGAGAACAGAGTGGAGCAGCTATAGAGCAGCTTGTTTCCTTTTTGTTCTTTCTTTCTTTTTTTTTTCTCTCTCTCTCGCTTTTTATTCGCCCGTTGATCTTGGAAGAGCCTGGAACCGACTGACAATTTTTGTTGCCCGCTCAGATTGAAATGAAGCAAACGCGACAATAGCCTTCTCGATGACCGGATCTCATTCTGCAGCCAGTTTGCCCGTTTCGCCTGTTTGCTTGCACGGCGCTAGTTGACATTTCGAGCGACAATAGCTCGGCCAATGGTTGGTGAACGAATTTTTTTGGACAGAAAACGATCTCTGTTACGAATGAGTATCTCTATCTCCAGTTTTATGACGATAAACGAATGGATAGTGAGATTATAGTTTGGTATAATTTATATTCTTTTTTTGATATATTTTTTTGTCGATTATGTATGTTAATTAGAGATTGTATTTCTAAAGAGATGATAAAGTTTAACGAAAGAAAATATATTCCGTTATTTTAACTATGAATTCTTTAAAATCTGTTATGATAATTCTATAATTTTTGCAACAATTTTAGAATTTGAAGAAGATTTTTAAAATGATTGCAGTTCAAAATTCGTAAAATTATTTATATCTCGTGTTTGAAAATTGGAATCAAAAAGAATTTTCAGAATTCTCATCTCGTTCTCATATTTTTACGTTAAAGTAATTTTAATAATTTGATTCGTCGAATTTTATATGGAGAAGAAATAAGAGTTCTTCGTTCATTTCAAAAAATATACGTCCATATTTCCTTTTTTCGAGGCAATGAACTGGCTGCAATTTGACGATTTTCACGAAACCCAAAGGTTCAATTGTTCAGTGCGTGTATCGAAAATTATTTATTTAGAGATATGTACAGAAGCATTTTGCACGTTTAAAATAGGAACAATTCATTCGAGGAAGATTTATTTCAACGGATGATAGCATAAATTTCTCGCCTATTTTCCGCGTAGAAACTTTCGATCGTGTTTGGTGTTATTCGAAATTAAATACGAAGATTAACAATAGCTACTTTGTATTATTTATCTTATTTTCACCGATATTTCCTTTCTGGCATTTCGTTAAATGCGAAACAAATGAAGAATTGTAACGTTTTAACGATACTTTCGATATTCGATTTCATTTCTGAAATTCGAGATCATAATATTTGAAGTAAAACGTGGATAAACGCCGCGATAAAATCGTTTGATTTATCGAATCGTTGATATTTTCAATTTTATTGCAAATTTATTTCTAATAGAACATTGATTAAAAATTGTTTTACATTTTTCTCAGCACTGAACCGTCCGAAGGGTTTCAATTCTTTTCACTCCAATTATATTAAAATGATTATCTCAAATTGATATATAATTATATACAATATATATTTAATATACAGAATTACATAAACTTATTTACTCCGTAGCATCGATTCTTTTTCTAATGACAATATTTCCTTTGATTTCTACCCCATCGATCGATAATATAAAACCAATACAAACCACAAATTGCCAATCAAAAAGAAACAAAAAAAAAAAAGATACATACAATAATAAAAATAAATAAAATACCCTCGAACTTTACAAATTCGAATTTCACAAACATCCATATACAAACGTTCCATAAAACATTACATAAAAAACATATTTTCTCGTAAACATCCGTACGAAAAAAGGGGGTGGGAAAAAATCCTATTTCCAAAACGAATTAACTTGGATTGGAGTGGAAAGAGGGATGGAGCATAAGTAGCGGCCGGTTGTCTTTTGTTTTAGTTGGTTTCCCCTATGTTTGCCCGAGTTTCGGCTTTGCATGGCACGTTGCACCACCACCACCACCACCATCATCATCATCATCACCGCTCCGTGCCGAGCTCGCCGTGCCCCTCGCGGCCGCCCAGCAGAACTGTGTCGCTCTGCGACGCCAGTTCCGGTTACGAGTCGACAAGGAGCCATCTAGGCCCCCACTATAGCGACTACAACGTGCCCAGGAACAATTCGCCCGTGTTGAGGTACAACAGCTTGAAGCCGCGACGAAGGAAGAACAAGCGTTCCCAATTCTACTCGCTCAGATTGTGCCGCGAGAACGCGCAGCTTCACAGGAAGTATCAGCTTTACGCCATTCCTATATACAAGTGCCCGCACAAGGCAGGAAGCGCGAGCACGATAACGTCGATCGTCAGATCATCGGGTACGCCCTCGACTTTGTCGGCGAGTCGGGGCCGAGATCAGTCCAAGGACGAGGAGGAGGAGGAGGAGGAGGAGAATAAAGGAGAGATCGAGAAACGGTCCCAGAAGCCGCCACCTGTGCCTGCGCCAAGGAAGTGCAAGAGGACCGATCCCTCGAAGCACACGTATCAAAACGTTCCCACTCCCGTTTTCCCGGCGAAAAACACCTCGTTGTTGCTCGATGGAGCCAAGGTTTGTCCACACGCTCGTGCCCCTTCTCGTATACCCGTATTATTGGCCATTGGCCTCGAAGAGGAAGAACGTTGCTGCCTCTCCATGAAAGGTGGGGGGCGTTTCTTGCGGTTCTCAACTGAAGAGGAGAAGAGGTGGGATTGATCGCTTGTTTCAGGGTGATCGATCGATGGAACGAATCTCTCTTCTCGTTCTTGCTCCCTTCCCCGGCTACTTCTTTCTTTTACTCGCGTAATGTTCGGTTCGGTTGATAAGCAGCATGTTTTTCCGAGGTTTATTTAGGGACGTTTCCATTTTTCATCGGGGAATGTTTGTCGGCCGATCGGAAATAGAAGATTTCGATTATTTACAAGTTTTCGGTTTAAACAATTTTTTCAAGTTCAATTTACAACGAAATACAACTTGTCGAACTTGTTAATTACCGTCAATGCGCAACCACAGCTATTTTCCACCGAATTATCCACCTTTCCTGCGATCGTCGAGACGAGACGATTCTTAGGTGGTGGGAAGACGAGACGGAGGGATTGCTCCAACGTAAGAGGCAGCAACGTGATTCGAGAGGGGAGGCCAAAGTGTAAATCCTGTCCTTTAAGCACCAGTTTCTAATAATTAGCATCTCTCGCACCTACTGCATGAGTACGATTTACGTTTCCGCAATAGATATAAAACAGCAGCTTCGAGCAAATAGGAGGTAGAGTTGCCGGAGTTGCCCAGTTATAATCGGAAATCATATTTTCCCTGCTAAGCTGGATCTGGCCACCTATGTAGCGACCGTCCTTGTGTATGTCGGCCGCTTATCAAGTAAGTTTCCACACACACACACACATACACACACACAGTCGTGCCATCGACGATAACCGATACACACGCACACGCACACAACTCATTTCTGGACAACACAATTCTGCTTGCCGCCAAGCTTTTCAACCCGATTCGTAAAAAAGAAAAAAGAGGAGGGGGAGGGGGAAGGAGGTGAAATATTATTTCTCGAATCTTTTTAAGGGCGAAAGCTCTCTCTCTCTTCCTTCTATATCCTCTTTTTTTTCTTTCGTTTTCGTTACCTTTCATCCCGTTTCGTTTTTTTGAAAACGTCTCTTTTGCACCGAGCCAAGTATTGTTTTAAAGAGACTGTAAAGAGATATTTACTCGGCTCGTCCGGTGGAAGCTGGTACCGTAGAAACGCGGATACGGCTCGCAAAGTCGCTTATCGCGGGCGAAAAGGGAAGAAAATTCTTTTCAAGATGCGACGCGAGCTTCAAACGATCCCACCATGTTATAACGAGTACTTTCGACGAGAAAGTACCGCGATAACGATGTTTCGCTCATTCTCCGGATTGCTGCGTAAGTATGCGCGCGTTGGATTTACGTTTCCGTGGTTCAGGGGAATTCCGATCGATGGTCACCGTCCTATTTTCACCGAAATAAAATTTTGAGAGAAAATTAGATTTAATGAAGGAGATTTGATCGTCGAGTAAAGCTAAAGATATATATATATATATATTTTCTCTCTGAATATTGGAATAAATTCACCAGTTTTTCAGAAAGTGATTCAATTTACAAATAGTTTGAGAAAGAAATGATACGAGTTCACTCTCGTCGAGAGATATTGTCAATCTTTGAAAAAAGAATATGAAAAGATATGAAGAGAACATAAAATATTTAAATGGATTTTACTTTTAGATAGTCTTAACAAGTTGACTCGCGTGTCGATCAAATATGATGGACGTATCTTTTTTAAGCATGTCATAGCGACTCGAAAATCAATATTATTAATCATACATGATAGACACATTGTTTGTAGATCTTGAAGCGTGATGACACGTGAAATAAATAATAATGGCATGAAAACTTCTCCATTCGAATGTTATCTGTCGATACGATCAATACCTCCCATGATATTCTCGTCCTGTTTGCTCACAAATCGAACAAATCCAATTGATTTAGGATATAATAATGAAGAAATTCAGAAAAAAAATTCGTTCGAGCTTAAAATAATTTTTATTCATTTTCAATCAAATTAATCGAATTTGAAAAGTTTTTCAAAATTCACGGTATCGCTATTACCAAAAAAATAAATAAATAAATAATCCATGGCAATAACGTTATCGAATCCACGAGGAATCCGAGCGAAATCGGGCGTTTTCGAGCAATCGACCGATCATCCCTCCCTGCGAGCCGTAATTATTCGAAATCGCGATCAAAAGACGAAATAACATTTCGCCTCCAGCCTCCGATACCGCGATAACCGGCATTAACGACACCTATCCCGACGGGCGTATCCCCCCAGCGACTAACCGTGCCTGTTGCAGACCGACAGCCTCTACAACTACAAAGAACACTACCAGCAACAACACAGGCAGGAGATGCAGCAGTACAGCTACCCGTTACCGAGCAACAGTTCCAGCCAACTAACACTGCCACTAACGCGCAGCCTCTATCATTCCTCGATAGTTAGCCCCTTACAGATCTCGTACGTGCACGCGAACAGCCGGCCCCCAACATTCGCGCAACAGCACAACGAGAATCACGTGATGCCAATGACGGCGGCGGCCGAGGACCAGCAGAATTACGCGAACCACGATCCCGCGAGGCAGCCGCAGCGCCGCCACGCGGCGAACCGGTCGAGCGATCGGGGCCAGAAATACAGGAAGCACAAGCGTAGTAGCGAGAGGAAGCAGAAGCAGAGGCGGCCGGATATATCCTCGAGGAGGACGGAAACGTACACGAGCGCCCCCTCCTGCGAGACGAGTTTCCACCAGGTCCAGGAGCTCGGCATACCCGAGACGTACAAAATCTCTTATCCCCATTATTACGAGGACGACATCGCGGAGTGTCCCACCGATTATCACAGAACGAATCCGAGCTCCCGCCAACAGATATGGGAACGGCAATCGTCGAATCGTTGCCCGGCCGAGAGCGCTACGCATTACGCGGATACAGGGGACACGAAGAACAGGAACAAGTCGAAGAGACTGTCGTCGAATTTGGGCGATGGAAGATCGCCGTCCGCGCCTACGATAATGCAGTACGCCGAGCTGCACTTCCGGGACGTCGGTCAGGAGATCGATGTCTAAAAGGTCAGTCGAAGTAGGGGAGGTAGATTTGTGTAGGCTGGATTCACGCTGTGGGTGAAGCATTGGAATATGGTTACGATTCGGGTGAGATCGGATGGGATCGAATATGATCGGATAGGATATTGGTATTTCTGCATTGCCAATTAAGATTGTCGGGATAATTTTCCATGATAGAGGGAAAATGATGCTATTTACATTAATGAGAGTTAGAAATGAAATTGGACTTGATTGGTTCGAGAAGACTGTTAATTATGGATCTGGTTATTGAAAGTGATAAACTCGATCCGAAGTCAATTGCTCACTTGTGTATAGTCCGAGTTCAGAAATAACACGAGAGTGTTATACCGAAGTCGATCACACCCGAATATTTCTCAAATTTTTGATTCTCAGAATTCAAAAGAAACTGTGTTGTATATGTAACTATGTGTTTTATAGAGGACGTAAATATGAAATTTGCGTATAAATTTTATCAATTAAATTTTCAAATTATGGAATTTTAACTCTTTTGCATCTGTAGGCGAGGAGATATCTCGTGATGTAATCTGGATTTCTAAAATAAAGGAGATACCTTTGTTTGACGTATTTTCTTATCGAGATAAGAGATATCTCGTGGAAATCAGGTTTTGAAATCAAATGTGTAAAAATTGATGAATTATTGTATAATGATTGTGTAATTAATGAATAATATGATATTTGATAAATAAAATTAATCATCGGAATATCTCGTGCATAGATGCAAAAGAATTAATTAAGGGAAAGTATATTTAATATAATATCTAAAATAAACGGTTCGATATAAATTGGTTTAAATTTATTAATATTATCAAATTTATTAAATATGTATTTGAAATAGCAAATAGTAAAAAATTTTCCAACATTTATAATCTACAGCGTGAATTCTTAATTAATGTTACCATTAAAGTATCGTTGAAAAATTAATCTTCGAACTTAAGACAAACAAAACTAAATATTTTCATTGTTATTAAAAATAAATTTAAGTTATTATGAATTATCGGATAATTTTGTTAAATATCATTTGGATTCTTGATTTTGCAACATTAAAGGTAGGAAAAGTTAATTTTATTTTCAAAAATAATTGGTTTATGTTATATTGTACTTTTACAATATGATTCTTTGATTCTTTTTTAAATTTGATATTTTTTTGTGCAATGCAATCGCTTTTTTCGTCTGCCTTTGTTTTTGTGTGTATTTTGTTACCTGTTTGCTTTTTTTTTGTCGCATACGCTTTCGAGCTTGCCATTTTATGATTTCAATAATTACCATTTTTATCTTTTATTTCTCGTATCGACAGCAACATTATTGGTAAGTATCTTAATTGAGTTGAAATTGTATTCAAAGAAAAAAAAAATTAAAAACAAAAAAGAAAATCTCACATAAATGAAACAGATAAATTATATACGATATATAAAACAAATATTCTCACAGAGGAATTTTTCTGGTGAATGTCAGTGGCATTATGTTTACACGAATATTACAAATTTTTGCAAATGGATGAAAAATTTTTGCATACAAATTCCTCATAAAATTTTGCAAATTTTCATGCGTTTTATCAAAATATCAATTATCCAATATATAAAAAATAACATTGCAAAATCTTTCTCGAAAAAACGTAAAAATTTAAATAAATTGTTTTATAAAAATCTACATTGAATATAGCGTTAATAAATTAAATATGGATAAGCGTGAAAACCTTTAAATTTTTTATTTACCTTTATCGAGTAATTAAAAAATTTTGAATATTAATTATTCAATAAAGATAAACAGAAATTTAATATCCACCAATGTTCAATATAAGATTTTCACGAAACGATTTATTTTAACTTTTTAAATTTCTATCACGATTTTTCATACATTGTGTATTATCCATCTTCTGATAAATTTTCTAAATACATTGTTGATAATTATCGATTCGCTCTTGCAAAAGAGAATCGTAGGAAAATTTTAAAGAGTCGAGAGTCGAGCGGTGTCCCTTGCTATTTGCAATCATAATGATGCACGACGCTGTCATATACATAACAATTGTATCTAAATGTTTGTTCGTAGGAGGGTCAGCAGACAAAGAGCGATACGTACATTTACTAGGACATTTTGGCGTCCGACATGCCTTGTAGGTACATTGTATTCTATGAATTACGTCGTATTGCTTAGATTTGTTATCAGTATGGCGATCGATTCAACGTACGCGTAACAACGTACGGACAATGAACCTCTCTGTTTGTAGAAGAAGCTTTCGATATTGTAGTTGTTAATCCTTTGCACTTGAAAACTACTTATATACGTGCAACAAATATTTTGCTTGGTGTTACAACGATTTCGTTAAAAGGGACTTGATCGAAAATAATATTTGTTCAATATTCTCGAACAAATGGAAAATTCGAAACGATTGTTATACTGTCACCGAGGATATTTATCATTTCGTATCATTCGTATCGTTCGATTAACTTTTGAAATTTATTACGCTGAAAAAAAATTTAATAAATCGTGAAACGTAATTGGAGGATCGTTTCTCTGTCTCGTGATTTTTTTTTTTTTTTTTTTTAATTTAAAGAATTTTATTATACGTTGTCCATAAGTTTCAGAAAAATAATTTATTTTTTTTTTTCAGTGATGGGATCGAGTTCAATATTATTTTATCAATATTTAAATGTTTATATTTATGGTGATTATAACAGATACTTCCAATTGCTAATTTTGAAGTTAGAAATAAAAGTATCTTAAGATTTTTATGCAAACAATACTTTGACGTATAAATCACTGTAACAAAAATATCATAACATTCACATATGTGAACTAGAAAGCTTCTTGATTATATTCTGTACTTGAAAATCTTATAGTACGAATTTATTTATGAAATTTATTTCTTCTTTTTTTTTTATATATATATAACAATTGGAATCTTTAAATTTAGATTTAAAATTATTTGCAATATACTTCGTCCCATCACTATTTGTTAATTGTTCTCAGAAATCTGCGATTAAAATTATAAGTTTCTCAAGTGCGTTATCGAATTCGATCTTGTCGCGATAAGAGAGTCGTCTCGTAAAATTATATTTTTTTATAGTCTTTTTATAATCGTGTGCTAGTTTTTAATTGATAATGTCTTATCGATAAGTGACACCAATTACATCATAGAAATCATATCTCGATGGAAGGTACGATGACATTAATTTTAAATATCTCAAATAATTCTGAATTAATCTTCATTTAAAATATTTCCAATATTTAACGAATATATGTCGAATGATATTTCAATAATTTTTAAATAATATAAGAAAAATCGTAATAAAAAAATTCGTAGACAATTTATTTATAGCTTTTGTTATTTAAAAATAATGCTTTATTAATGTATTATTATATAATAATAACGTTTGAAATAATTAATTTGATATTAAACAAGGCGCTTTAGTTTTCTAACAAAAATTAGAAATTTTTAATTTGCAGGACTTGTTTAATCACAATTGAAATAGAATATTTCTATTTTTAATCAGAGTTTCTCCAAGCATTTTCCGATGAACGAAAGAAGCTGAGCCAGAAAAGTAGCAAAAAGGTCACGTACGCGTAATAAACCCAATCCCAATCGCAAACTTTAACAAACTATTGACTCCGAACTTATGGACGTTAGTGTAACTCAAATTTCCAATAGATGGTGCTTCAAATTAAAAACTTCCACCAATTACAAATTCTCTCGATATCTATCATACAATGATAGATAATAATTTTTGAAAATTCGAGATTCAAAATTGTCATTATATAAATTATCTATCAGTTTATCTATTTCAATTATTTAATCTTATCTAAATAAATCTAAATTGAACTTCCTTCTATTATAATTATTTTCAAATTAATAAAGTGTTTCGTGTTAATCATAAAAATCAATCAACAAGTGCAAAGGATTCATTTGTTTTAATATCCACAAGCACACTATGGCTTCTTTTATTTAGGCGAAATTGCATCTAGAGGATTAGTCATATCAAAGTCTTATCAATATGCAGCATGCAGCGAAAAAAAGTAAACGTTAAAAACACAAACTTTTTATCTACACAGGATAAAAACAGCATGAAATTTAGCATATTATATCAATATTATGAGCTTCGCAATTTAATTTTTATAAAATATTCAATTTGTAATGAATAAAATATATGCAGTGTTTATATATTTATTAAATATATTTATATATTACATAAAAGAAATTATGATTAAACGTTTCAATTAAATTTCACGAAATATTCAGAAAAGCAAAAGTTGCACAGTGAAATATTTATATATATAATTTAGCTGATAAAAATTATTTTTGTATAGTTTATTTATGACATTAAGACTTTTTTAAGACTTTTAAATACAATAAAAAATAGAATAATAAATAAATTTAAACTATTTAAAAAATGGTAGTACAGAAAGTACATTGTCGTCCTTAAGTCATTGGATGTTTAGAAATCTTAAATGTAAAGTACTTATTTATTAATTTATTAATAATTAATATTATTAATTTATTTGAATTTATTTTCTTAATATCACAGCTATAAACGACCAAGTATTTATTTGATATATTTTTGGTAATGATTCTATTTTCTATTTAAATGTAAATCTTATAAAACTCGAAAAAATTAAAGTATTTATACTATTATATTTTTTAAATTTATATAGTGAAATTGTGCAATGGTCTATTATTCCATCATTTATTTAAAATATTATTATGTTACATAGTTATGTAACATATCTTTTGTATCTTGTTGTAACAAATACATGAATTATTCTATTTTTATTTTCAATAATGTTTTATTCTTGCTTTTTACTATTGCTTTTATTATTAAGATTATTAAAACATATTACTTTCTTAAAATTTATAAATTAATTAATTAATATCACATTATGATATTTATTTTTCCATCCTGACACTTGTAATTTTTAATATATTAAACTTCGCAGAATTGTAACAATAAAACATACATTCATTGTTAGAGACGATCAATTTCTAATTTCAATGATTTAACCGAAATGAAAATCAATTTTCAGTCAGCTAAATCGATCAAATACTCCATTGTGCACCATTAACAAAATATTTACTATATTTGAACAAACAAAAAACAGTTGTTCGCGTTACAATATTCTCGAAAGAAGGAAAGATCATTATAATTCTAACCTGAACACGATTCATCATCACTCGATGATCGTTTCACCCAGCTATGCTCATTTGTGCATGCCAAAATTAGAATAATCGTTGGCAACAATGACTCCATGGGACGAGCCACATTGTAGCATGATGCCTGCTTTTAAAACGTAGACAGAATATTGGCATATTGGTGGTTGTATTTTCGGCCGTGCGTGGCCTTTTCCTCGTTGTTCGATCTGTGAACAATGTGCATTTACAATATCGAAAAATTTCAAGTTTTGTCCGTGAATCGTAGGAAAGGAAACAATATGTAAAATAAAAATCGTGAAAATATTACTTTTTCCTTTGTAGTTGATAAATGAAAATATTGAGATTTTTAATGTTTTGACATTATTTTCCTTTTTTTTTTTTTTTTTTCTAAAATTAAAATTATCTGACAGATATAATATTTGACAGTGGAAAACAGACACGTCACGTGTATATTCAATTTTTTATTCATTCATTCATTATGAAGTCATAAGTTCGTATAATATCATGTACATTTTGATGAATAAAGTAGTACTATTTAAAAGAGATATATAATTTCGTATCGGATTCTCAATGAATATAAAAGATGTTTCCTTTAATTTGCTTTCCTCTGTACTTATGAAAATATACCTGCTTTTCATTGAACCTCAAGGTTTTAATTAAAAAATTGAAATCATTTCATTTAAAAAGAAGAAAGTTGGTTTAGATAATTTCAATGAAAGCACTTAAAGCATAGAAAGTTTAGTATTTTGTACATGTGTTATTAAAACATGAGAAATAGGCAAAACGATATGAGGAAGTAAAAGGATTAAAAATTGGAAGTAGTAATACATCATATGTAGTCAGACACTCGTTTAATCCACGATATTAATCAGACACTTTCCCTCTTTTGCATTTTATTCGTTAGAAATAAAATATGATGATAATTTTAATTAATAGAATATTTTAAGATGTATACAAAATTTTCAATTATTAATTTTAAATATGATAAGCCATGCTTGTACATATTATAATTATTCAAATAAATTATAAATATTTAATCAATACTTATTATAACTAACATTTATTACGTATTTATAATTATTACATAATAAATAATGAAAATAATTATAAATACATAAATAAATTGCAAAGCATCATACATAATGAATAATCTTATACATATTATAAATTATTATGATATAATTCATAATTAAAATTTATATTAGAACATTATAATTTTCGGTTCCTCGAACATATAGGACAATATTTTTTATTATTTCTGAAAAATTATAAACAACAAAACTACAATGAAATCGTTAAAAGTAGAAAATTATGACAAATAATATCGATCTAAATTGTACATATAAAAACTCATCATTTCAAATTTTTATAATGTTTAATTTTTGGCATGAGAAAATATAATATTTTTTTTTCTATATTTCCATTTATTTCTCGACTTTCAAATTTTACAATAATTCTTTTAAATAAATTTTAAATTCGATTTAATTAAAAAGAAAAATTATAAAACATTATTGTAAAATTATTGTCCTTTAAAATTTATGAATAATATTTTATTTAAGTTTCAAGATTGATAAAAGAGCAATTATTTACAAAAAAATATAATGGAAGAATTGAAAAAAATAAAAAAAAGTAAAAATGATAAATAGAAATATATATATATATATATATATATGTGTGTGTGTGCATTATTCACTATTACGATTTTTTAATTATTCGTTTCCATTCATGTATTTTTATATTACTAAAATATGGACTTTTATTTATTATATACAAGTAGTATTTGAATTTTTGCATTTCGTATATTTATTTCGATGTTACGGTCATTTGATTCCAATTTATCCCAATGCACACATATTTCTCATTATTTATTTTTATTTTATTTTTATTTTTTTACTATCGATTTTTCTCTGAATTATAGTGCTTTTATAATACTTTTCAATTTAAATAATTATGCTTAATTGATTTGATTAACTATCAAATTTTATAATTAACAAAATATTTAATATTATAAGAAATTCATTAAATTAATTATTAATGAGAGATACTATAGAAATTTAATATGTATAAATAAATAACAAATAATCCCAATATAAAAATACACAATTAATCGAATGTTAAATAATGTTCAATTATTTTATAAAAATTAAAAAAGTAATGTAAAAATATTTAAAAAACGAAAAGGTCTTATCAAAATAATGTTAAATGAACAAATTCCATTCATATTTTAGAAATTGTTATTCTTAATATTTAATCATATAAAGATAGTGGTAAGATGTGAAAAAGCAAGAAGATAATGAATAAAGGGATAAGAAAATGAGATGAGTAAAGTTTCAGGGTTAAAACTTAAAAAGATAATATAGTTCTGATAAAATGTATATTTCAAGCCATCTTTTTTTGTAAAGTAAATTATTCCGAATTTTACATATTCATAACATCAAGAATGTATATAAGTTTAAGAATATAGTTTCATAGTTTTGCAAGTTTGAAATTGTTATTATACATAGCAAAATTAGAGGTAACAGGTTTTATGATCATTATCAATTCACTGCAAGTTTTAAACTTCAAACTTTAAGATTCTCAATGAATTAGATTCATATTTGATTAGTCTTCTTTGCATCATAATGTAAAAACAGTTAATTATCATCATCATGATTACAAGAGCTTCTCTTATTAAAATTACTTATAATTTTTATCATTTGTTTCATGCATTATATCAATCTATGATCACTTTATTACATCTGAATCCTACTATGATATTAAATATGTAAACAATTTGTATATCTGATTGTGAGTTAATTACCAAAATATCGAATAGATAATCTAATCATTAGAATAATAATTTATTTCTGCCAGTATAATTAATAATACATATTATTATTTACTAGCATAATAATTATTATACATTTTACGATTACTATTACATTATTTGATTATATTATACAACTAATATGTAACTTCATTAATTAATCTTAACTAATATGCGATATTATCAATTTTCTATGTTAATCTTATTTCATATTGTATTTTTATACTTTATTTTGATTAATTAACTTTACGAAATACCATTTTCATTAAATGCTATTTCAATTACCATACCAATTGATTTTCCAATTGGTTTGTTTAATCTTATCTGCAACCAAATCAACCGATTCTTACTCGTTTCCGTTTACAGAAAGCATTTTCAATTATCTCCGTTAACACGCGGCCAACAATACCTCTAACTTCTACCATCTATCATTAAACAAAACATAGCTGAGATTCTGTTATACAGATAGAACAGTAGTAGAATACCAAGAATAATTCTCACGGATCAATTCCATTCAACCTAAAACAAAGAGATGATATGATACTAGTATTAAGTTGATACTGAAAGTATTATTTGATTATTAAAATTCAATTGTTATATAGCACAAAAAAAAAGGAAAGATTTCTCGTTCAAGATGTATTACTGAGTATTAGAAATCCATGCATTCATACAATGAAATGATCAAAATTATTTAAAATTAGAATTTCCAGAAAAATACAATCATAAAATTTATAGAAAAAGAACTATTCATTGCTCTCTGTAGCAATGAAAGAAGCAGTTGGTGTCTGAATATAAGCCCTTCTTCCACTTCCTCATCATTATTCATTCCCTTTTCTATGCAACTTTTGATCTCTGCCGCCATTGTAGAGCACTAAAAATTTTGCCAACCACATCAAAATGGCCCGCATTCCGCGAGAAACCTCGTCTCAAAAAATTTGTAACATACGTCCTTTTTCCATCCATTCATTTAAACGAATTCAACAAAAAAAAGCAAGTTATTTTTTATCATTGCTATTATTATTATTATTATACTCGAAATACTTTCTAACGAAATACGCTTCCACTCTTTTCTCTTCTCGCTCTTCTCTATAAAATTTCCATTCGCTAAAACGTGTTTGCACCGAAACATTGTCCACCTCCAGGAGAACGCGTTACGCGCGTATCGAAACACGCCTCCCTGTGTTTACCGTAGAACGAAGAACGTTAGACTAAGGTGTCCGTTGTAATGTTCTGTTTACATAGCCCTTCAAGCCGGAATTTTCGGATCTCGACTACGCGGACGTGGACTACCGCTCCTACGGGCCGATCAACTACAAAGCTGCAAGCATCGCGCTCCTCCAGAAGCAGCAACAAGCACTGAAGCAGCAACGACAACTTCAGGAACGGCGGCCACAAATGTACGGTGTCACGGACGATAACGAAGAGCTTCTTTAAATTTTTTATTATTGATTTTTGTTATCGATTAGTTTTGTCGATTATTCTTCTCTTTTCTATTTTTTTTTCTTTCTTTCTTTGACCCTCGATTGATATTGTTAAATCATATGATGATTCATCGAGAGTTCGATTTAATTCAATTTAAATAATTCGTTTATATTCTGTTTTGGTCTGTTCCTGAATGAAGACTGTTAGAAATTTATTACGTAAAATTATACAGGATGTCTGTTTTTTATTCAAATACAATGAAATATATTTTATTAATGAAAGTTATGAAGAAATGTTTTGGTTGGTAATAAGATACATGGTGTGGTATCAATAGTGATGCGATGCAATTCATTATTTTTTGCAAAAAAAAAGTATTAAAAAAAGATATTTTGTCGAAAAATTATTAGTTTTGAAAAACTAATTTAAAGTAAAATATATTGTATATCATTGTGTTTAAATAAAATAACAGATACCTTGTATGATAAAAATCAAATAATTATATTTAAATCTGATGTCAAATTATCGTGTTTAAAATTGTCTATGAGTTAAAGATATCAATTTAGGATTAAACTATTCTTTTCTTTTTATTTCTTATTTTTTAATTTAATGTGATGTTTAAACGAATGTTATCCTGTGGCCATATATAATATCATAAAGTGTAAAAGTGTGATTAATGTTCAGTGTTGGTTACGTAAAGCTTTTCTGGCGAGCTTTGATGTTATTGCAGATGAGTACCTCGTTTTTAGTTTCGACGAATTCGTTGCGATTGGGTTTGGGATTGAAACGTGGCTTTTGAATCGATTCTTGTATGATTCATCATAAAGTAAATAAAATGCCTGCAAGCATGAGTATGAATAATTGCAAGGGAAAATAAACATAAAATTTAACTTCAAAGAAATTCCAAAGTTGAAAGAAATTTTTCTAAATTTTATACTCTTAAATTTTCCAATTTTGAAAACTTAAATAAATCTATAATAGAAAAATTGACTTCAACTTGAAAATATTCTATTTACAGAAAGATTTAGAGAGATTTTAAATTTTGTATTAAAATTAAAAGATCCTTGTTCTAAAACTGAGATTAATTTTCAAACATGAAAGAATTTTCAAATTGTCTGATACAAAAATAAAAATTAATATAATTGCTTATAAAAAGTTCAAGACGTTTTCTATGAAACCTTAATAACTTTTGAATAAATCGATTCTTCCAACGTACAAAATAACACGCATTCAACTTCCAAACACGTCGCAGCAAGTTCGTTGATCCACCTCGAAGCCAAAGATACAATTATTTCCTGGTCGTGTCCCGAACGACTTGCACCAAGGAAACAAAATCATCATTTCATCATTCTTCCTGACCAATTATTCACCAACTCGTCTTCCCTTTCATCCTTTTACTATCTCAACATCTCGCACACTTCTCCTCGATGATTGAAGGATCGAAGGAACGTAGTTTTACACTTGCTGCAAGACTTTCGGTACAAACGGCCAAAAGGCCTACACGAGATCGATATACGATTGTCGATACTCGAAGGACTTGATAGTCGGTAGGATCCACGACAGAAGAACTAGCGGAATTATTTGTAAATTTATACATACAAAGATTCGTACGAAATTATAAATAAATGGTACGTTTGTAAGCTAATTACCATGTGTTCTGGGATCAAATCATCTAATTAAACGTGGCTAAAAGGGGCGAAACGATCGATTAAACGTTAAATATTAAATATACAAATATATATATATATAAAGTATCTTGTTAAATGTTAAGAGGAAGAGAAAGAAAAAAAATTCGACACATATCGCAGCCATTTTCGAATTCTCGCGGGTGTCCCCTCGAATCCGCCACGAGATAACCGAGATATCTGTAATTAGTGAAGTAAATTTCTCCTCGCTTCTTCTTCCTCTCCATTCTTTGTAACATAAATACTTCCCCCGTTTGTAAGTTTGTACATTATACAGAAGAAACGTTTGCAAGAAAAGTCGATGAGGAAAATTTTGGAAAAAAAAGAGAAGAAAAGAATTATTAAATAAAAAGAAAAAACGAAAAATAAGGAAAGAAGGAGAAGACTTGAGAAGGAAACGATGTCGAGAACGCAACTGTCATCGTTTCGAGAAAGTTTTTGACCGATTTTTCGCGTTGAACCGACCAACCAATCGATCGATCTCACGTTCTTGTAACTATGTTTCCTCGATGCCGCCATCTAAAGTTGCATCGTGCGCGACAGTGAGACGGAAGCGACCCAGAGGACACCGGTTTATCGTCAGATGGATGCTGAATTTCCGTGAAATCGTATTTTCCTGTCTTTGAAATCGATGTTTCCAGCAGGGAAAAATTGATTGCCCAAAATTGGTTCCAATTGAATAGTTCGAAGATCTATTAATTTGTCTTTTATACAATTTTAACATAGAATTTGGTGGTCGGAATCGAAATAATGTTGTATTGGATAAATTTGTAATTTGGGTATTTTGGGGATTAATATTATATATAATGAATGATGTTTGATCAAATGTTTGATGAATAATACGATTCAAAATGGATTTGAATAATGTTTTATTTAAAATGAAGACAAATAAAGACAAGTGATTATTTGAAGTAATGAATTTTGATTACTTCATTATCTTTGTTTTGAAAATTATGCCAGGGAAGTTTGTTTGATGTTGAAATAAATCTAAAGTTGAATATTAATAATTATCAATTGTTAGATGTATTAATTTTGAGGGAAAATGTAGAAATGTAAAAATTTATTTACTAATTAAATTTAAATCTAACTTGAATAAATTATTTTGGCCAGCAGCAAATTTTTAATTGAGATTTAGAACATTTTGTTTTAGAAATAACGTTCTGTGTTATTTTTAAAAAAAGTTTTTTCCAAATAAAAAAAAACAAGTACCATCGAACAATTGTCTGAAACAAATATTCGCCACGATCAAATTTCTCGAAGCTGTTTGACAGTGATTGGATCAAGTTCAATATGTACTCACGAAGTCAACTCCAATAAAGAAGATTTATTTTATGGAACTCGATTACTGTTTATAGACGATTAAATTTCATTCTTTTTTTTTTTATTTTTATATTTACAAATTACTCAAATTTTAGTCTCGTAAAAAAATTCTAAAAAATATTCAGAAGAATATTGAAATTTTTTTTGAGATATTGCAAAACATTTGGAAATCATTATTATCTTCAATTTTATACAAATCTTTTGTATAAAAATAATTTTATATGAACAAATTAACCTAATAAGAAATCTAAGAAAGATTTAAAACTTCGAATCTCTTGCATCGCGTCAAAATTTAATTTTATGGAGATTATCTTTTCCAAATCTTATTACCTTTTACTATCGAAAGAATTTTTATTAAAAAATAATCGTACAATTTTACTTTTTTTCGTTCCAATATAATACACTTATACACAACATTTTCAAAGTGAAATTAAGATTAAAATTTTTCAATTATCAAAAAAATACATTCACAAATTACAAAACCACATCATATTACGTTCAAATCCTCGACATATCCCATCATCTCTCTCATCTCTCTTCTTCTTCGAGAATGAAGAATCACAAATCACTCCACCACAATGCTAAATCCAATTAGACATCTGGTGTCTGAAATAACGAACACAGATCGGAGATATCTTAACTTCCCAATGGAAAATCGCGTCGAATTTCGAGCGTCGAAGTTTCAAGACACCGGAAGCTAAAGAGCAGGAGGAGCAGGTTTCAATTTCTGGTCCTCAACTTATTTATACGGTGTAGATCCGTGGTGGCATCCGGGGAAATATGGTGTCGGTATTGTTAAAATTCAGAGGAACAGAAATTATACCGGGTTGTACGAGGTTGTACGAGCCTTGTACTCCCGTGCAGAGGGAATTAACGCGAGAATACGCGCGTTTGTACACACAGCGCGAACACACGCACACGAAACACGTTGAACCGTGCCAAATAATATTATCGAGGCGATCGGCCGTTTTCGATCAATTTCAATCGTAGAAGGTTGTTCAACGTTTGGCCAAAGACGCTTTCAAAGCGGAACTCGATTCCTGTGGCGATGTACCGTGGTTATTTCATTCCATGCTCTTCCTTCTTCCAGTTGTTCTTTGAGACTTTCGAGTAGATAGAATGATTTTATTACTTCTTACATACATATATACAGGGTGTATAAAAATTACGTATCACTACAGTGTTTTTTTAGTCAAATTTTATTGTATTATTGTATTATTAAAATTTGAGAATTATCAAATTGGAAATTTTTGTTTCTCTTAATAAGATTTGTATGATGCAGTAAAAAAGAATTTTTTGAGAAATAAAGACAAGGTCAAATTGGGGATTTATTTTTTTTCTTTTCACGAATCTTGATAATAATTCATGATAATCATAATATGTAATTTTTGTACAATAATATTGTTAATTGATGATATTGACAAGTTACGATTTATAGGAAGTTAGAAACATTTTTTATTATTTATAATAAATAAAATTGGATAGTTCGAAAATATTTTTACTCGTAAAAGTGTATTTATAATCGAATTTATTGTATGTGGATTAATTTTAAAATCCTTTTATATAATTATAGTAATAAGATGGAAGACTAAAATTTACACAATTATCTCGTGTCTAGATTCTTAAATAAATTTTCATTTTCTAACCAATTAAAAATAAATTAAGATGTGTTCGTGTGTGTGTATGTGTGTGTGTGTTATTCGATCGAAAGTTGAGTTCTCGACCAAGGATTAGAGGTACATTCGTCGAGATCAAAGACGAAAATACACGAATTGATTTCTAAAAGAAATTAACTAGCCAAAGATAACCGATATCTCGAACATTCGTTAACCTCTTGCATTAATACTCAAAATTCACTAATTCTACTCGGTGATAAAATTCTAAACTCGAAATTAATAAATTTACGATAACGATAAAACAATGCCAAGTAACTAGAATCGGATAAGAAATTTAAATTTCGTCTAAAGTAAAAAGATATTGAAAGAATAATAGTATAATATTGAGAAGAAGTGAAATATAAAATATTTAAAAAAAAGAAAAAAAAAAGTAACCTTTTTCCACGTGTTTTTACATTCAGAGTGTCGGCCTGTGTGAACTGTTGCTCGGTGAATTGAATAGTTTGTAATATATATAACGTACACATACAGATTAACAGGTTAAAATATCAATTGTATCGGACTAAAGTCTCAAAAAAGGTTTACATAGTAATAAATAAACAATAAATTGTATACAATACGAGTAATCGTTAGACTAAATGTGTATAGATATAAATATAAATGCAAATACAAATAAATATATATATATATATAATTGTGTATATAATATATATATATATATATCTATATATTAAATATAATTTAATATAAAATATATTATACATTTAACATAGATGACATATCTTAAATGTACGATATATTGTATACGTAAATATTGTATATATATACATATATATTATATATACATGTAAACGAGACACTTTAATATTAATCCGTACGAAATAACGAGATAAAACAACAAACTTGTTCTTTCAATTTCGTAACACGATAGCGATCCGTCGTTTGTAATATATTTTCGAGGGCTCGTTTCGAGAGCGGATGATTTGGGGCATGGTATAGGTATGCGTGTGTACAGATAGAACGATTATCGGGAGTAAAAAAAGAATTTAAAACGAGAAAGAAGAGAGCGATGTTGCGCGTATAATGTTAAGGTAACCGTGATGTGGTGAAGTACCGACATTGCGTGCCTGCCTCGTTTAAAATTAAACTACGACAGCCGTGTTTTGCGTGTCGTACGAAACGTGTCGATATTTATAATTAAATATTTCAGAGCAGATAGTATATTTTTTCGTTAGTTAGAATCGATAAATAATCGTTGAGTCTGTTGTGTATATACGTATATAAATAAGGAAAATGAGAATCGAAATTGTAAAATTGTTAATAAATTTTGAAATTAGATGTATATAATTCGTGATTTTTTTTCCTTTTTTTTTTTTAATTTTGGATTGGAAAATTGGGGAATTGATTAAGGAGGATCTTTCGATCTTTAATAGAAATTTGATGAAATTTGTTCGAGATCGTTTATAATTGTAATATATTAATTTTGAAGGAAAAGATTTTCGATGATATTTTTGTCAAATGAAATATTTATAATAATTTATAATATAATTTTCTAATTGCAGGACGAAATTTTGGTACTGTACCACACACGCGAATGTCACATATTTTTACAATGGAAAATAAAAAAAAAAATTCCGTGTGCACCACTCAGTCATTCATAGTTTTTCCGACGTTTTTTAATGTTACCGTTTGATGTTAATGCATTTAAGAGTGTCTCGAAGTTTATGGAGAGGATTGTGTCGGAGATGTTTAATTTTGTAATAAATTATAAAACTTATGTAACTCAAAGAGAGCCTCAGATTTGCATTGTCTTTATTGTTAAAATGTAATATCTAATAAACTTCTGTTATATTCATTATTATACGATATTTATTTACTATTACGAACATAAAATGTTTTATACAATTGCAACGATCACGAAATATATTGAATTAAAATTTAAATTTATGATTACACAATATCGATAAAGAATAATCGAAACGGAATCTTAGCATTTTACTTTATTGTTTGTCACACTTTTCTCTGAATAGGATTTGAAACCTGAAAATATCGATGGAAAAGTAAACAGAAGCTTAAATTAGATATCAACGATAAGCAAGACTTACAATTATATAACTTATCAGAGATTATATATCATACGTAATATAAACTAGAGATTTGTTTGACAATTATTTTA
This sequence comes from Apis cerana, assembly GCF_029169275.1. Lineage (NCBI taxonomy): Eukaryota > Metazoa > Arthropoda > Insecta > Hymenoptera > Apidae > Apis > Apis cerana. The sequence goes on along the minus strand of NC_083862.1, from coordinate 8,029,311 downwards.
TTATTAGTGTTATATAATTAATTATTAAAAATTATTTTCTTTGTTTTTTAAAGAGAAAAAGAATTTAAGATTTCTTTTAAAATTACTATTTTTTGTATCAAAATCGATTAATCTTACTATCCTTTGATAAAACGAGAGTGGATCAAAATAACGTCAAAAAATAAATATTATCAAAATCAATTCCTTACAATAAAAAAATCTTCAAATAAAAAATATAATATTTTTCAAACACATTAAAAAAATAGAGGCCACCAATTCCAAACAAAGAAACGATAAAAAGACGAAACAATCATCTGAATATTGCAATATTGACTAAAACTGACAAATCGTATAAAATGGCGCCAGATATTTTTTTTTTCTTTTTCTCCTCACAAACGTCTCGCCACTCGAGACAAGCGCCAAGATTAACACGTGTTCCTCCAACTGTTTGCATCGAGATCATGCGGTTGATGGATGTCGTAAAAGAGTCTTAATTCTTCGTCACGAATTTCACGAAACCTGTAACCGGTTTAACGCTCGAAATGAGGGGAATCCTCCCAAAGTGAGACCTCACAATCGTCAAATTATTGGACAGAGACGATGAGGGGAGAAGGTGTATCGAAAGTGATCGATAGACGATCTCGCGATCGACTCGTGATGAACTGAAGGATGGATCGATTGGATTCGTAGCTAAGATCGACACGCGAGACGCGATAAAAGTCGCGATAACGGCAAATACGGAAGGTAGCCGGTCGCAAATATAAGACGATCTCTTGTTTAATCGCGTATCGAGATAAGGCGATGGCATTTGTGTGTAGACACACTGTGCTCTGATCGAGATGGAGACGCGATTATTTTGAATCCAGTTCGAAGAATTCGCTCCTCTGTGCATGCAGGCTCTGTTATTGGTTTCGCTATTGGAGGTGATGAACACGAAGGTTTTCGAAAAGAAATCGTGAAAAGTGTGCGCCGGATTCTCTGTGAATGGGAAAGATTGGAGTTTCGTAAGTTCTTCGATCGAAGAGGAACACGCGCGAAGAATTCGAAAGAATTTGTAGAAGGAAATATTTATAGAATACGAATATGAAAAAATTCTGAGAGATAGATATCAGGTTTTCAGGAGTATATATATGTAGAATTTGTTGATGAACATTTTGATCGTGGTTTTTTATTCGTTTAATTAAATCGAGAGGGAAGATTGAGAATTTTTGAAAGGATGAGAATGACGGACGAGAAGGATCTGAACGAGGTATTGTGCGTGAAGAATGTGGTGAAGACGATGAATGGGAATGAGAAGAACAATGGTAATTCGTTGGAAACGAAGGTTTACAAGAAACGATGGCTGATTCTGGGTTTATTTATCGTTTACACGGGAATGAGCAACTTCCAGTGGATTCAATATTCTATAGTCAGCAATATAGTGAGCAGGTATTTGAACTTTTGTTTTTTCGAATTATGATATATAATATTTATATAAATTGAAGAAAGAGTATTAAGAATATTTGTTAGTATATTGAAAATTTTTATTTTGTTGAAAAGATCGAAACATTGTTTTAAAATTAAGTAACTTATTAACTTATTTTTTTATTTTTTGCATTTATTATATTTTATCAAAATAAAGAATTATATTTTCTTGCATTTCTGAAGAATTGAATCACAAGACAAGAACTGTAACGATTGATTCTAAAATTTTCCTCTTGTTCTATCAAAAATCAAATAAAAACTCGTAATGTGTTCGTCGTCTACGTTAAAATTAACTATTGACTTTTCAAACAAATTCTATATATATACTCTCGATACATTCTTCTTAATACAAAATGCAAACAGATAATATACAATAGAGTAAATAAGCAAACAATAAAATGTTTCCATTTCCCAAATGACAAAGCAAAGATAACGAATTAATTCTTCCAAATTAGCATGTTTTTCAATATCATATTTCAAAACATGTAAAAATATCTGTATGATATCATTTCGTTTAATCTTCTATAACATTCTTGGATCCATTTAATGATTATCAACCTTTTACTTTCAATTGTTATTAAAGAAACATTTTAATAATTAATCTAGAAACAGAGAATATCAATGAACTGTAAATTTTTTCTAAATTTCTGAAAAATTAGAACATTGAAAAAATTTCAAATAGACAAAATAGATTCAACGATGTTAAACAACTTTATTTTCTTACTATGGTTCATTAGGAAATCGGATTTGACAAAATTTGAATAAATTGAATAAATATATAGAATTGAGCAATATCGAGAAAGAAAAATTTTAAATTTGAAAGTGAAAACGTTTCTCAGGTACTATGGCGTCTCTTCATTGGCTGTCGACTGGACAGCAATGGCATTTATGGGTTATTACCTGATTTTCATCTTTCCTGCCACGTACATGGTGAACCGATGGGGACTTAGATGGAGTAACATTATAGGATGTTGTGTCACGTGCCTTGGTTCGTGGATTAAGGTTTTATCTGTCAGTCCTGACAGATTTTGGGTCACTTTCATTGGACAATCCTTGGTTGCTTCTACACAGGTTAGATTTCATTCATTTCAAAAACAAATAATAATGTTTATTCGATTTATCTTGTAACATAAAAAATATTTATTACATTGCAAAAAAATAATCGCTTCGATCTCTTAAAAAAATAAATTAAAACCAGAAAAAGTATATTTATAATTATTAAAGCCGAAAAGCAAATAAAAAAGTAAAATTTTTAAAAAATCATTTCGAATAAAAATTAAATTAGAGATTTTATCTTATGCATCCTGGAGAATAAAATTAAAAAAAGAAAAAAAAGATTATCATTTTTGTTTGTATATTTATAATTATCAAAAAAAACGCTTAAAAAACGATAATGGATGTTTCGAATAAAATAAAAAAAATAAACGAAATTAAGAAGAAAAATAAAAATGACATACAATTACGTGGTACAAGTGATATGACACTGTTTATATCAGACCGTTCCAGTTACAAGTAGTATAAAACAAGATAAGCGACACAATAAATCAATCAGTAAACAACTGGTTATAATATACGACTCGAAACACAATCGATTATATCTACATTAATTATTATTATTTCGTACACACGTTTAATCAGTTTGTACGTGCAATTTTCATCGAAAATATTTAAAATCGAGTTTTCACGTGTTTCAAGGATTACACTCGCAGGTTTTGCCCAAACAAGGGAGATCGAACATGTTGCAATAATCGGGCGGATCACAAACATGGTAGAAACGAATATGTGAAAATGTGTCGTAAATTATTGCTAATGCAAGGAATTACAAGTCTGGTCGAACTTTATGCACCATGGATTTAACACAGAGGCACTATCTCTGTAGAAAGATTTATGCTCGTTCACTGACTGCATTTCGAGTTTAATGAAACTTTTGTGACTTCTCTTCCGAGATATATTGTTATTTCCAAGTCTATGGAATGATCATCGTGCGATAAAAATAAAAAGAAAGAAAGAAAGAAAACGCAACATTTATTTTGAGATAATATTCATAAAGAAGTAATAACAAGTCATCATTTTTATATAATTTATATATATATATATGATACACTGTGATCTTATATAATCGAATATACGTTTCTTAATTTTTTTATCCATTAATTTAATTGCGTTATTATTTATAAATTATTTTTATTATTTTATTTTTTTTATTTTTATTCTATTCGTCTCAGACTATAATTCTAACGTTACCCGGACGCCTGGCGGCGCAATGGTTCGCCGCCGACGAACTTTCCACGGCTACGTCGTTAAGCATTTTTGGCAACCAAATGGGGATAGCTTTAAGTTTCTTAATTACACCGATAATCGTGAAAAATCACGAGAATCTAGACGATATTGGCGCTGGCTTGTCGCATCTATTTTGGGGCGTAGCTATTATCTTGACAGTTGCGCTTATATTGATCGTAATACGTAAGTTATTTCTAAGAAAAAAATCATTCTTTAATTTATAAATGAAATATAAAATTCCTTTAATAAGATTTATGAATTAATAAAAATTGTTAAAATTATTTTGATAATATAATTATTTTAGTTTTTTTTTCTTTTTTTTTACATAAATTCGTATAATAATATCGTTATTCTAAAGGATTCTAAAGGAATATAATATGAACGAAGGAAAATTTTATTCTGTACAGTATTCGAGGACGATCCAAAAATACCACCGAGTAAAACACGAGCTCTTCAAAAATTGAATGAAATGCAGGTCGAGGAAAGTTTGATAGAGCCAATTAAGAGATTGTTCAAGAACAAGTATTATATGTCTCTTTGCAATTCGTACGGTTTGAGTATAGGTGTTTTGAACGCCGTGGGAACATTGTTGAATCAAATATATCTCGTGCATTTCGAGGTGAGCTGATTAACAAAACGGCATAAATTTATTTGAGCAGCATTTGACGAATATTTATTTCACGTAATTGAATATCTTTAAAAAAATTCGAATTTTAGAAAGAATATTGGATACATCGACTTAATAAAGGATTAGTCATTCTAATTATGAAACGTTGAACATTTTACAGAATGGTGAGGAAGACGCGGGTAGAATCGGTTTGGTCATGATCATTACAGGGATGATAGGTTCTGTCAGTTTTGGAGTGATTCTCGATAAAACGCATAAGTACAAGTAAGAGAATTTTTATGAAAATTTGTCTTCCGCTTCTGTCAAATTATTTTCTATTATCTTCTTATTATCGTTGCATGAATTTTATTTTATTCTTATTTTATTATTCTTATTTTATCATGGGCCAAAGAATTCTGGATATATATTTCAAGCAAAGTTACTGTCAATAATTATTGAATATTTCAGATATATAATTATTCTCTACCAAATATTATTTTATCCATTAATAATATTAAATAAAATAATATAATGAATTTTAAGCGATAGGAGATAAAAGATATAGGAAATATTTGGAGATCGTTTCAATATTTAATTCAATATCAATAATTTAATCGAATATTCGATAAAATTAAAGATAAACAAATACGCTTGAAATATATGCATGCATACATTCATCAAATTTTCACAATTCAATGTTTCTAAATTCACAATGCTAATCGTATTCGTTTTAGTTATATAATAGATATAAGAATGGATCAGCCTCTCGACACTTTCACTATTTTAACATGCGCTTCGTTGTCGTATATTTTTTTTTATATTTATGTGTATCTTTTTTTTTTTTTTAATATTTTTTAACGAAACTGGACACATATACTTTCAGGGAAACGGCAGTGGTCGTGTATTTTCTCTCGCTCGGCGGCCAGATATTCTTTTCTACCTTCACGTTCCTCGAAATGAAATGGATGGTGTATTTGGGCTCCGTTTTTCTAGGGTACTGTATACAAATACATATATCATCGTGTTTTTATTAATATCGAATCATTTCAAATTCGCAAATATTTTTTTGAATATAAAATATTGAATATAAAATTACATTTCGTTTCATTCGCGTTTGTTAATTATTTTATGAAAGAGAAAACGAAATCTTGATATTTTAAAATTTAACTTTCAATGGATTTAATTTAGCTAATTATAATAAAAATTGAAATTAAAATTAAAAATAAAGTTGTACGATAACCAATTAATTTGTTTTCCAAATCAATCTTTTCCAAAATTTATAACTCTCGATCAATGATTTCAATTGATATTGAATCACCGAAATTAATTTAAAAAAAAATAAACGGAAGAAAAAATTAATAAAACGGATGGAATACAATTAAATAATTCATCATCTTCATCGTCAATATTATTATTTTACAAATAACGAATTTTATTTTCTCTTTAAATCATATCAAAAATTTCACCACTTGTTCATAGTTCATAGAAAATTGTCCTCCGAGAGATTCTCTTTCCCCTGGAATCTCATTCACCTGCAATTGATTCTAACCCGCCTCTAAAACGCAATTACTTTCCGCAGGTACTTCTTAGTCGGATACGTGGCCTTAGGATACGAAATGTGCGCGGAATACACGTATCCGGAATCCGAGGGGATAACGGCGGGAATTTTGAACGTGGCTAATAACGTTTACGGAATTGTTCTCATTCTGATAATGGGTCGGTTGCTCGAGGTATACGGGGATATTCCGGTGCACGTGGGCCTTTGTATAGCGCTGCTCATCGGGTTTATCATGACCTTGCTGACGAAGGACGTGCAAAGGCGCCAGGATGCCAGAAATAGTGTCCATTATGTCGGTGTTGAACAGAGTGAAAAGAGCAACGAGCGCAATGGACTCGAGAAAAATTGATTCGCTCTTAACTACCGTGTATTTTTTATATTAACGTGACATACTGCTTCAACTTTCGAATATAGGGGTGGAAGAGATGTTGCAAGGTTATATGTATATAATAATGCCTGGTTAAATGTGATTGGAAACGGATCGATGGATTTTGTATCGTGGAAATCGAGAGAGGAAGAAAAATACTTTTCTTATGAAAGATACTTTTAGTTGCAGTTTTATAGTAAGAATTGGTAAGGATAATTTTGTCAGTTAACTAAGCATTATTATAAATTTAATCCTCGAATTGAATATAGCTATAACTTTGCTACGTGTTTTCCACTATCCATATTTTTTGTAATGATCCATATCCTCATCAATGACTGTATACAGGTTGAACAAAATAATTTGATTTGATTTTCAATGATATTAAAAAATATTTTAAATTAAAATTGAGCAGACAATAATGTAGAGATACGAAGATCAATTTTCTTACTGCAAAAAATTATTTATATTTTATCTCGTCTGAAGAAAATTTTCGATAAATGATATTAATACATGCATATCATAATTCGTATGGATTGGAAGAGTTCATTGTCATGAAAGGATTATTATTAGACTGCAGCTAATTTTCATATAAGAAATTTAAATACACGAAAATATGCACATAATATTTTCTTAGTTGTATTCATAAAAATATGAATTTGAAATAAACATTTGCAGTTTATTTATTATAAATATTATTATAATAAAGATACTCTTCTTTTTATACATTTGTATATAGAACTCTGCGATGTTTGAGTGAAATAATTATTGTGAATGACTGCATGGACGATAGAAGATGTAATAAATATATCTAAAGGAAGTAAATGTAATTAATGAGAAAAAAATTTTAATAAATGTCTGTGAAAATATGGATTGGATGCATATAATGTACATTTATACCATATATACATAATGTATTAATAATATATAATAATATATTATAATGTTGGAAATTAATTTAATTTAATTCTAAATAAAATTTCTTTTTCTCTTTCTCTTTTATAAATTTGAATGTAAAAATAGAAATTTTACAATTTTAAAAAATATTAATTTAAAAAAAAATTCGTACAAATATGAATAATTAATTAAAATAGTTAATTAATAAAATCCTGAGAATAAAATATAAATAGAATAGTTTGACAACAGAATATTTTGTTCAACGTTACTCCCTGGTTTCAATTTTAATTTTGTATTCAACGACATAAATACATTGAAACCACGTTGAAAAAAAAAATATATATTACGAGAACCTCTAATTGATCCGTCAATTTTAACAGAAAGATTCTCGACGCGAGGAATAAAATTGTTTAATCTCCTCGAGGCAACGTTTGCAACGGACTGAAATTTAATAAACGTCTGTCGGTCCAACCAAAAGAACGCCATATTTTTGCCCGAAAATTCCCTCATTTTTCTCCTTGAATTTAGAGATCGACATTTACACTGCCACGCTGAAATCTAATAACACTTGCCAGTTTTGGCTAATTTTAATTATACGTATAATGCAAATTATTTTAATTAGACGACTTTATTGTTGCTTGTATTCATGAATAATGTATATGTATAATGTATATTCAATATAAGCTGGCTTTATAAACGCAAATTGATCGGAATCAAAATGGAATATCGTGAAAAAACAAATTTTAAAAAAGAGTATTAAACAAATGAAATGATCGTTCCAATCAAATATATCGAATAAATTGTTGTTTCGTTCATCGATAAAAACTTCATTTTTCCCTTTAATTTAGAATCTTTAAAAAAAAAAAAACGAAAACAACGACAAATAAAAATTTTCACATACTCGATATTAGAAATAATTTAATAATTTTTTTCCAAATGAATTTTCTCGCGTCTTAATCCAATCTAAGAAAAGATTTAATGATATTTAATTCGATAATAGATTTATCGAATTAAACGTGAAAGATCAAAAAAAAAAAAATTAAATGCAAAATTCAAGAAAGAAATCGCGTGATAAAAGTTTACCAACACGTACGGTGGAATCGTACAGATTGACTAAGGGACAGGAGCAAAGAGTACGGATTTTTATCGACAAGGAATATTCATCTTTCTGTTTTCAGGTAAAAGGCACCGTCCTGGCCAGGTCGTAGTGTGCAATGTGCATTGCGCCTGACACGTGACATGACGCGTGCACCACTTGTTACTCGACCAGAATACTTGATATACTCGATCAGAGAACAAAAGTACCCAATACGGAGTATTATATTTTGCGCTTTCGATCAATCTGGCACTCCTATCTGTCCGCCGCAGAACGTTACGTAGATCTCATCTTGACGCTCGGACTAGACATTACTCCATTACTCGTTTATTTTTATCTATCGAAGAATTCATGGAGAACTGGTCGAAAAAAAAAACAACAAAAAGACTGTCTTCTATTGCGAATCGATATTCCTTTTCTGAAAATTCTTGCACTTGCATCCTAGCTTTGCTGATAATTATTTTCCTTTTTTTCCTTTGGGAAAATTTTAAATTGAATTATATATAATGTTAATATATTCATAGAACGTGTTAACAGGTGAAAGGAAATATGAAAATGAGGTTGTAATGTTATAATATTAATATTATAATTATGAATAAACCAGCTCAACCAACACTTTTTTTTACATCAATTTTCGTTTACAAATTCTTTATTATACACGCCTTGTTACTATTAACCGTAAGACAAAATTTTATTTGAGAAGAGAAGTATACGATTGTACTTAATAATCAATCTAATAATTCTTTTATTTATCTTAATAAATAGCACTATATTGTAATGAAACATTTTCTATATTTTTGTTCACCAATGCACGTTACCAATGAATAACTTAATTAAAGGATTAAAATTCAACAAATATTTAAGAAGAATCGTACATGCAATTCAAAATGCTCTATACTATTGTTGAAACCAATTAACAGAAACATGGAGCAATTGGACGATCGAAATTGTCGCGAAGAATGTCTCGTATCCCTTGTCTTTCTCCCTTTTCTAAGTGCAGAGTGCAGCCAATGTCAAACACATCCCCTGAAAAAGATATTGATCTATTGACAGCATAAACGTGCACGAAAGGGAGGGTCGGGTTTCGTCGAGATTGCGATTATCACAAAGGGACTTATGGATTACCGATAACGGAGGGGAGGAGTGGAATGAAAAGAGGAAACGACAGGTTACCACAAATGGACTCGAGTGGACGTAGATCGATAGATTCCATTTAATTCATACGGGCATGCACCCCCTTTCCGTGAAAATAAATGAAAAATTTCGTATAAATATTCTATTCCTCGTGCGCATTGGCTTGTTGATTTGTTTATGTGTATAGTGACAATCGATCTTTATCCGTTGCATTGATATAAATTTATATCATATTTTGAAATTTTGATTGATTGAAAATGAATACGAATATATAAGAGAATTAAATTGAAGGTCAGAAAAGTAATTAAAGTTAAAAAGAATTATTATTGATATATTATAATATTTCAAAAATCTATTTGGAGAAATTTAATTATGAAAAAGATATATTTGTATTGTTATGGAAATATATATTTTATTAGATAAATATCCAAGGGCTATACAGGCTCTCGTTATCTTCTTGCATCATACGTGATATTATCGAATCAAAATGTAATCGAGATAATAGCACTACGAAACAAATTATAATTAATTGTAATGAGAATTAATTATCTTTGAACATTCGTACGAATTATTATCATGATCGATTTATAGAATTTAAATTGATCTTTACGATGAAATCTCTAAATAAATATACAATAAAATATTTCTTGAATTAAAAAAAATATTCTCTATTCGAAAAACTTAAAAATAATATTATACTTTTATTTTCTATAACTATAAAATACACATTTTGGACGAGATATGAAAAATAATTATCAATTTAAATTAAGCTCATTGCCTACATCTATACTTAATAAATTTACATTACACTTCGATCCATGTAACTAATTAATTATATCAAAAAATAATATTAAACGACGAAAAAAATCACACATTGCACTCGATCCCCAAGTTCAACAACTAAAACCCGAACGCCATCTAGCGTCGACAGAAAATGGAACTTATTCTCTCGATGTTGCACAGGATTCCTCGCAGGCATCGGGGAGCCGGCAAGTTCTAAGCAGTCCGCAGCCGGAATCCAGATCTGAACCGGGTGAGCTTCACTGTTAATCCGATAATTAGCTTGCATGCCACGTTTTTCGAGCGGCGATCGAATTCGTACGCATAAGAGCTGTCGGTACGACGATCTTGCGAATTCATAATGGATCCGGAATTCGAGACACGTGCGCCGCTCACGTAAGCCGTGACAAAATTATGTACTACAACGGCTGCTTTCGCCGCTGCGTTTTAAATCGTTTCCACCTGGACCAAAGAGGAAATTATATCCATCGTACGGAGACCATGATGGTCCGTCGCGAAATTTCTTGCTACGAGTAACGAACGAAGTTGTGTGGAAATAACTTTGTGAAAAGATGGTGATTTAATTTGTCCATGTGTTTTATTAACTTAATGACTTCGAAAGAAGAAAGTAAATAGTAAATATAATTTATTGTTTGATATTAGGTTAGATATTATCTTTTAATCGTTGTAAAATAAGCTGACTGCTCTAGTATATTTCTAGTATATTTCCAGTATATTTATTTTTCTTTTTTTTTTAATTTTTCATTGAAAATTGAAATAGAAATAGAATCAATTTATCTAAAATAAATATTGGAAAGAGAGATAGCACGTCGACATGTTCACCAAAATGATGATAGAAGGAAATACTACTTTCTGAAGATTCGTAAAGAAAGTTATATTTTTACAATTTTTATTAAAATAGTATAATATATGGATGTAAGTTTGTTCTTTAATAATCTAGATTATTATGTTTTAGCTAAATATCCTACGTGTACCGTGATAACTAACACGTTTCGTGTAAGCACTTATGATGCTAAACGAAAACAAAGGATGGTTATTTCAAATGATATCCTCGAATACTTGATCACTGAGTAAATAAATCCGTTTAATCCTTCTATTTTGTTCTATTGTATTTTTAGATTAATTTAAATCTAAATAATCTGTTTTGTGTGAAATTTTATTAAATCAAATTTTTTATTTCATTTATTTTTAATATATATTTAATGTATATAATAGTTTGAATGAATTTTTTACTAGCTTATTAAAAAAGATCATCACATGATCTATGTGATACACTTTTAAAAACATAGTAAAAACATTATTTTCGAGGATTAAATTTATGATCGTAATGAAAAAAAAATTGTTTTTTTTTCAATTACATTTCCGTGAAATATATTCATAAACATTTACGAATACCTAAATCATACTCTACTATATTTTCAAACATCATTGAATTAAAACAAAACATACACATATATATACAGTTGATCCCAAAAATATATATCCTTTCGAGTACTTCATACTTATTTATATTTTATATCGAATATCCAATATGGCCGGATATATTTATGATCGATTGTACATGTAAATATCCCTCGAAAGATTAAATCCAAAAAAAAGGAGGAAAAAAATTGACATCGAAGTGGTGAGAAGGCAGAAGTCATGAATCAATTTGTCCATTCGTAACACGTAATATAGGTCTGGCATATAGTTACGAAACAGTGAGCAACAACCAATGAAACGAAATCGTTTCGCTACCTGGACGCGATCTCATAAACGTGTGGTCGCATATAAAGACGGATGAAAGACATGGACAAAAGCCAGTCAAAATTTTCGAAGCGGAGTTAACGGTGTTGGCCAACAATAATGTGGAAAAACGTGGTAACGAGACAATGGATTTGTTATGAGTAGAAGAAACGATTAATAATGTTTCGATCTCGATCAACGCTCGAATCGTTCGTGTATTCGTACATCGCGTATATAACATCGTGTGATTGAAATTTATCTATCGACCTATCATAATTCTTTAAATTTATATTTATTTAATTGTTATTTAAATTTATTATTGTCTCAATGTGTAGACAATTGAAAACTCAAGAACTCAAGAGGATGAAAATTTATTTTTAACAATTTTTAATTCTTAAAATTAAGAAGGATAAAAAATAAAATGTGATAATTAAAATATATTTTTTCATGTAATAAGTAATATTTATATTGATTTGATGAGCTTTTTATCTCAACTTTTGGCGAATTTATAAAAATTAGTAATGGAAGTCGAAAATTTGCATAATTTGCAGATCTCTTTTCAAAAGAGTCTTTTCATATCACTCTTGTTTCTTAATTTTTACGAATTCAGATTTGTAATATTTTTTAATTTGATTATTTAATTTTTTTTATTAGATTTTGAAAAAATATAGAATATATAAGCTAAATAGAATAAAAGAGTATTATTTATCTTTCTGTTTACGAATTTTTTAAAAGCAGCAATTTCACTCCATATTTAATAGAAAATTTTTAAATTTACACGTTCAAGTGATAAATTTCCTATGAGTTGAGCGTTTCTTTGAGAAGAAATATGAACGATAATACAATCTCAAAATAATACTAATTTTCATATTATTAAACTTCTATCTTGATATATGACACAAAAGTTTATACAGACAGAATAATCTTTATTTATGAAAAAACTGAAATATGGATTTTCATATACGTATACAATAAATCAACAAGATATTCTTCGATTCGCAAACTGAATATATGAATATATAAATTTATAAAACTATAAATTGAAACATAAAATATATGGACTAGTGAAAATATTCTAAAATTATTGAAATCATACGTGGAAAAATTATATTATAGGTTTGTTGAAAAATGAAATTTTGATGGAACAATCATAAAAAGAATTAAATTAATCACTTTTTTTAAATAAATAATATACAAATATAATAAAATCTCTAAAATCTTCTTTCTTAAACGCTCCATATTTTCAATATACACAACTTACAAACAATCCAAAATTAAAAAATTTATATTCCAAAAAAGTTGAAAGCAGTGGCTCAAAATCTCGAGACACGAATTCGGAAAAAACGAAAGAGGAAACGAGAAATATATTTCCATCGTTTGTTTTCCAACTCTTTATTTCTTCTATCAACGAACGCTCAGCCCCCTCCCCTATCAATCCGGACAATAACGATCAACCGAAACGATCCGAAACGATCCCGCGTTGTATCGCGGGAGGAACGTTTCCTTCGTACCGTATTTCAGAACGCGACCAAACCGGAAAAAGGACAAAAAAGGGAAAGCGCGCGACAGCTAAGCCATTAATTGCTTTTCCATTTTCCAGCTGACCCTCGTGTTTCTCTGTATCGGACTAGCAACGTCAGATTTATCGCCATATAAACCAAGGGGATGGCGCCCTAATGGTCAACGCTTTAATCCTGCCAACAATCGATTGCATGCGTATTACGGGCCCCCTGGATTACCAGCCTATGAACCTCCACACCCGACAAGCCAACCCCCAATTTTCACCACCACGGCCACCACCCCGCAACCAACAACAACGACGACAACGATGAAAACCACAACGACCCCGCGAACCAGAGAGCCTACGACGCCCTCTACCGAAGACGAAGATTTCGACACGAATCCAGCCTTGGCCATCGCCAACTCCTTCGCCTTTAATCGACCCGTTTATATTTACAACACCTTCCCCTTCTTACCCGGCCAAATATTGTTGAAATGAATCGATTAATCTTTATGCGGGATGAACTATGGTATATTTATAGCATACGAGTAAATAGTGTGTATTTTGGGGATGTTGGGGAAGTTCGTGTCGATTTTTGGATGAAAATATAGAAAATGCGTTAGACAGATATTAAAAAATTGGGATTTATTTAATCAAAAGTGTACACTTATTGTGGAATTTTGATTTTGATGTTATTCAATTGACTTTATATAAATAAGATTCTCAAGTATCATTCAGAAGATTCATTGATTGCAGAGAAGATTCGTAAATATTTAGGTAATTCAGCAATCCGATAATAATAGATCTCTAATTCATTAAACAATTGTAATTAAACTTTTTAAAAAAGAAATACATTTGTTTATAATAGGATCCAAATGATCAATCAAAGATCCTTGTAAGATCCAAAAAATGGACAGTGTTCCTAATATATAAACATAGAAATATCGTTTTGGAAGATTGATAGTAGCGAATATAGATTGGTGCATGTGAAATATTATTTTTTTACATTAGATATTAAATTAAAAGAGATGTAAATTTTTTTTACTCGATAAAATAAAGTTTGTTTTTAATTAAAATTTATTATATTAATATTAATTACCTGCAAGTTACAGTGTCTTTTTATTCTTTATTCTATAAATTTTTTATTTTAAACCAGTTACTGTCGTGAATTATAATAATCGATAATATGTTAATATAATGTTCGACATAGAAATAAATAGAAAAGAAATTATTAAAATGTTAATATAAAAGACGAGATACCAGATGACTAGAATATTAAAATTTGATTCTCTCTCTAATTTTTACCGGCGTATCTTCGTGCTTAAAATCTTTCATTGTAATGCAACAAGATTAGTCCCTATCTATTTACTATGCGAGTTGTTTAGTATGACGCAAACACCTTTTAGAGAATTAATTTCAGAATATATTTTTTCACTTTCACTTATTAATTCTGGATAGATATTCTAGAATAATTCTAAACCTAAGCACATATTGAAAATGAATTAATTTGTATATGAAAAAAGGAAAACGAAATATAAACTAAGAAAAAAATGAAGAATGTTATATTTGAAATATTCGTCTTCCTAAAAGAACTAAAATCTTTAAATGAAATTCCTAAAATATCTTAAACATATTATTTGTCTGTATTATAATCTATACTATATTGCTTTCGTTTTTTTTTTGATGAAAATATTTAAAAATTATTATTAGGAAGAGTGAAAAGTAATAGCAAAATATCGAGAGGAACAAGAAAGAGATATGAACGTGTACATTAGTATGATTAAATGGAGAAATTTCACTTTGATCTTACTTACAATTAGTAGATCTGTGATTAAAGCTGTCTGTAATGCAAATCTTGCTTTAACACGGGATATTTGCTATTATGATAAGAATCTATATACATATGTACATCCATTAAAATTAACGATAAGATAGAATCTTGCAGAAATAGGATTCATTGAGAGAATTTATTTAAAGAAAATATTACAATACAATGTATCTATTCTATTTTCTTCAATAATAATTGCTGATGTAATTTTAATTGTAAATTTATAAAATGAATGTCATATTTTTTACTTATTTTGTTAAAATATTGAATTTATTTCTTTTATTATCAGATGAGAGATTTAATGATATAAAAGAATGATGTAAAGGTAATATAATTTTGAAGAAGACAATTCTTTTTATATAATATAATTTAATATACCTTCTCGTATACACCAATCTATATAATTCTGTACAAGTTGTAGATAAAAATGATTATTAAATAATTAAGAATCTAAGTTTGAAAAATTAAAATTAAGATTCTATTCCTTGGCGAAATATTTACTTCTTAGAAGATAAAGAAAATAAATATTTCAGATTTTTAGAGTTTCGAGATCCTATAATATTTTAAATTCGAATTTTTTTCGAATCTTTAAACCGTATTTATAATTCCAATAATACCTCATCAGAATTGTGATTTATTTAAATTTAATGTATTATATGTTTAAAAATGTAAAAAAAGTACGTAAAAAAAATTTATAAAATCTCCTTTCAATATCCTTATCCATTTATTCTTTAAACAATAAAAGAATTAAATCTGGATCGCAGTTAACTTTCACTTCGTTTATATTCGTATTTTTTCGAAATGTTTTCCAGTTAATAACAGCAAATAAAAACTTCAACAATGCTTTGAAAACAATAAGAAAATGAACATTGTTTAAAGAAAGTTTTAAGTATAAATTAAATAATTATTATCTTAATTTCTATCACATGGAAGAATATATTTTCTTATTATTCAGAAGTTATTTTTCAAAACGAAGAAAAGATTACAATTAGTTTTCTTTTTTTATTACCGTGTCTGAAACTTTTTTAAAAATTAATTTTAATTGACAGTAGTGAATATTATTTTCTGTATCATAAATAAAAAATTCCGGAATAGTTAATAAATAATTAAAACAAAAAAACAGATTTTCAAAGAAAACAATAAAACAATGGGATGGGTGAAAAGAAGTTGAATAGAAATTTTAAAAAGAAAGATGGAAGAAAGTAAAATAAAACTATAATAAAATGAATGAAATGAAAATAAAAAGGATTAATGAAATTGAGAAACGTATATTGAAAACTGTTCAAGATTAAAAGAAATAGTGGAAAGTTGAATATAAGCGAGAAATATTGTAGAAGACTTTAAAAAAACTGAAGAAAAGAAAATGGCAGAAAATGGAAACTAAATAAGATTGTAAAAATCTGGTAAAACAGTACGAAGTTAAAAGAGAATTTAAAAAAAAAAAAATAAATAAAAATAAAAATTAAAGAAAAATAAAACCAAGAAATATGTAATATATTTTATATATTATATATTTTATATAACTAAAATAAAATTTGTTGAAGTAAAATTTTTATAACAAAACGTAATTTTAAATAATTTCAAATTTTTAATTAAATAATAGAGACATAATTCACATTTATTCTCATAACTAATAAATTTAAATTATTATAATTGAATAACAAATTATGGTATATAAATAAAAAATATTATTAGATTTTTCATAAATATTTTATTATATAAATGAATATATTTTATAAATCTATAGTGTTGTATAGTTATGAATTTTTTTTATATAAGTGTAAAATTTTACAAAAATTAATGATATTTAAAAAATAAATTAACGAAATAATTTTTAAATATAAATTATAACATTAAATAATTTCAAAATTTATTTTCTATTCAGTTTCTCGTTAGATCTTTATGAATTCAATAAACAATGTGGCACCTAAAAATCGAAATCCCATATGTGTAAATATATCTAGGAGAACCTAATACATTTCCAGCAGAGCAGGCCAGCAGTTACATTTATTCTTATACGAAAGAATACTATGATCTGACAGTTTTCTGAAAAGATAGAAATAACACATCGTATATATCCTTCTGGCAACGAGTACAGTATATACAATGTGCCAGAATCGACGTACTATATACTATCCTTTTCATATACGTTATACAGTGTTTTATTATATATTTTAGAAGAGAAAACTGCAATCAGAAAATCTTTTTTAGTTTCTTGTGAAAAAATATGACATTTGTGAACAGATTTTCTTGAAACAAAAAAAAAAAAAAAAAAAAAAGTTTTACTTTTCAAAAAATGATATCTGCTAATGTTATGATATTTTATAAAATGTCATGATATTTTGTATATTATTATTATTATTATGAATAATAATATGATTAAAATATTATTTATGTGATGTCATTTTTATTTTAATAAATCCATACATATCTTAAAAATTTATATTTCAATTTAAGATTGATTGTATTATGAATTAACAAATATTATATTATATATTATTGTATAATATTATATTATAAATTAATAGGTCAGAATTCACTTTGTTTCTTTAAAATAAAAAACGTTTTAAAGTTTTGATGAACTTAACAATAATTTAAGTGCAAAATTATTTCACTTATAATATTTCACTGATAATTGATTGTGTAAAATTTGATTGTTTCAATAATGAAATTTTTATAATATTTTTATTTCTTTATTTGTCTTCACGTATTTCTGCGTAAGTTAACAATGTTTTTAACTATTTTATGTACAATATTACGAAAAAAATAACATTTTTGCTCTATTATCACTAGGAATATAGAATACACTATACTATTAATAATCATGATTGAAATATTAAATTGTATAAAAAAATATATATAAATTGAATTTTACGAAATTAAACATAATCGTACAGAGAATGATCGAATTTTTCAAATATACAAGAAAAATAATGATCGAATATAAAAATATATAAAATTCTTTAACATTAATTGATTCATTAATTGGCTAAATGATTAAAATGGCATGTAACAGAGAAATTTTTAGGAAATAGTATACAATATTCTTAGTATACAATATTAAAATCTCTCTTCTCGAAAATGGTAAAGAAATATCAATTAATTACAAAAATTACAATCATCCATATCATCTATAACAATTTTACTTAACTTCTAAATTTATTGTTTTAATATGTAACAATGATATTTCTATATTTTTCATCGTAACGTTTATGACGACAACGTCTATTAACGAGAAATAAATTTTTTTTAAAATAAATCATATTCCTTTTACAATATGAAGAATTAAGGATAAGAAAAATGCAGATAAAAAAATATTAACTTATAAAATCATTGTTAATAAAATTAAATTTATAATTAAAAAATTCCTATGACGTTTAGAGTGTAAAATTAAAATAATCGTTTTCAGTTTCAAATATCATCAAATTGAAACTTGCAAGTAAATGTTTTGATTTCTTCTAAAACAATTCATTCTACAAACACTTCTCATTTCTACATCAGATCTATTTGCATTAAAAAAATATATATATATCAAAGAAATTTACGCAGCAAACACGATATGGTTTTGAACACTATTATATTACATTATTCATCTAAAAAGACCAGTTTCCATAAATTTTTACATATATAACATTGACTCGAATAAATCAAAAATAAAATTTATACATGTGGATTCTTTTTTTTAAAAATATTGACACGAGTATTGCTTTTTTTTGAACACAGAACGAATTGAGAAAAAAGTCTTATTCCTAAATGAATAAGATTTTTCTCATTTTCAATTTATAAAACATTTTTTTTTCTATTTTTTTTATTTGTTTTGATTTCTATTTAACACAAACGCGCTAAAAATTCTCATTTTATGTTTCTTCAACAACTATAGAAAACTACAAACATTCGTTGTCATTAAGAAACATGAAAAAATTGACATTTATGCATGGATTAAACGTTGAAGATTAGTCAGAGTGGCCTTAAAATCTATCGATTTTGTCGCTGCTTTCCGAATTCACTTTCATTTTATTGCTCAAAAGTTTTAAAATGAAGAAAGAATGAAATAAAAATAAAAATATAGTTTTGATTTTTATGTTTTTTGATTTCTTATATGCAAATAATAACTCAGAAGTAAAATCGTCTAAATATTTTAAATAAAATTGTAAAAATTTAAATAATTTTAATTAAAATTTTCACATTATAGTTAATAATTTAAAATACTTGCATATAATTATCTTCTTTTAAAAAATTCAATTTTTTTTATTCTTTCTTATTAAATAAGTGATTCTAAATTTTTTAGCTGTAAGTCCACTAATTAATATCAATAGATTAAATGTAAATTCGATTACCAAAGAATTGTTAATACAAAATTTATTAAATTATTATTATCATTTAGAGAAAAGCTATATTTGAATAATATAGAAATTCAAAACTGATTGATTTCATCAATTTCATTATCATTCATAAATCATAGGACATATTGTCATTATAATAAAAGATAGTACTATGCAATCAAATGTTAAATTTTATCAAAAAAAAAAGAAATTTACAATTTAATCTTAATCATAAATAATTTAATAATTTCTTTAATAATATTTAAAATTAATAAATCATTTATGAAACATACATGATTTTTGGAAAAAAGTTAAAAAACTAATCACATATTTTAATCTAAAATTTATCAAAAAATGGAATCAATCAGTGACTTCTAAATGGCGTATTTATCCTTGATCTAATTAATTCAGAAGCATCGATGATTGAAGCATCCGTTGAAAGCGGCCAGAAGCTGACCAATCCTCATCGTGGAGCAATGGCAAGCTCTCTGAGTGTTCACAACGATCTTGACACTCGTTCTCTTGTTCCTGGCAAGTGTTGCTCTCGTGATATCCGCAACATCTCGACGAGTGGTCGTGCACGCCTCGACACATCACCTTCCAGTTTAGTTGCTCGTATTTGAGACCAGAGACAAGATACGGAGACAGAAAGGTGATACTGGAGCACCCTGTGAACCGCAAAATTGTTTTGCAAACGGATATAAACATAGTAGAAACTAGCACTAGAACTATTTTTTAATAAATTTATTTTTAATAAGTATTTTAAATGTAAATGAGTTTTAATTACATGTACATATAATATTATTTATGATATTATGAGAATAAATGAGTATGTGTAATTATATTACAGTTTCATTAAAATATAATATGTAATTTTGTTAAAAATATTTTCGTATTTCCAATAATCATAAAATAATAAAATATGAAATTTATGAATATTTTGAAAATTTTGATAGTTCTAGTGCTAGAAGTTGAATATGAAAATTGAAGATTTGTAAGAGTGTTTGATAGAAGTATTTACAAAAGAAATGTTAATGCTGATTAAAATTTAGCTAGATAAGATCAAAATCTAGCAAGGTATTAGTGAAAAACGAAAATACACTCTTATTTAAAAGTTTTAGGACTTTGAAATTTATTTGTATATATGGACTTATGAAATGTATCATATCTATTATATTTTTTGTTGAGAATTGAGAGAAATTAAATAACTATTAATAAATTTAATAATTTAATTTTTATGTGATAAAGAAAATATAAAAATATAAAAAATAAAAAAATATTATTAAGAATTTAATTTTAATTAAAAAATTCATTTGCAATTAAATCTATTTTAATAAAAAAGTTTTAATAAAATTGTTAAACTTCTAAAATTTTTAAACAAAAGTGTATGTATCTTCTCCTTATTGTTAATGTGAGAAATAAAGGGTGGTAAAAAGTAAGAATTAGTTAGAATTTTAATCTTTTATATTCTTTTCAAATCTTATTTTTATCATTGAATTTTTAATTTAAAATTTCTTAATTGAAAATAATATAAATGAATTTAAAAATAAGTAAAATATTAAAAATTTCATTTTGAAATATTAAATATTAAATATTTGTCAATCGACAAAATAAAAATTTAGAAAAGAAAAATTGAAGATAAATAGTATTCCTCTAGTAAGGAAAAATAATTTAATAACATGGGTTAAAAAAATAATACTCTTACATCAAAATGAATAAAAAGTGTAATAAAAAGTAGCATATTTTTGTTATAATTTTATATCTTTTTATTATCTCACTATGAATTATTAAAATTTTTAATAAGATAAAGAGTGCAGAAGATATTTGAAAGAAAAGTGCATTATTATATAAAATTTTAAAGTAATCAGTAATCTTATACATGTAAGTATTTAACTATTAATTTAAATTGCATGAAAAAGAATTATAAAGCAAAAAAAAAAAAAAAGAAAAAACATATGTTGAAATATAATAAATAACTAGTCATATTTCTCTCATAATCAAATATTATACATTATTATATTATAATTATTTTTGATATATAATTATAATTCTATTTTTGGTATCGAAACTATTTTCCGAAGACAGTGAAGCAAAACTTTTTACATGATTTTTCCTTTAAATCATCTTTTTCTTTTCATCTCCATTTCTTTCTTTTGATTATTAATTTTCTTTTTATATTCCCCATTTCCATAAGCTTTACCATTTTCAATATAAGTGAATTGCTTATTCTTTCAGAAATCTCTGCCTGTGTTTTACAAGTATTTTGATAATAACTCTTTATAAGTATACTATGTATATATATATATAGAGATATTTTTCAAAAAATATTTAGAAAATAATTTTTAAACCGAAATGAAAAATATTAATTTTTCTACCCATGTTTAATAGCATTTATTTTTTCTATTTGCCATATTTATTCTTAAAATTCTAAGCTCTTTTTACCACTTTAAATATAATAATTACAAAGAGAAAAAAGCAAAAGATTGTTTTAAGAATCGATTCTATTTATCAAAAAATCAAAACTATAAAAATGAAGTGTAACTTTATTTTATAATTTTTTTTAGTTTAAATGTAAAAAATAAAAAAAATAAGGATAAAAAGAAATGGCTTATAAAATTTTTATAAAGTCTATTAAAAAAAATAAAAAATAAATGTTCTTTTTTTAATATTTAAATAATATTAGCAATGATTTATATATTTTTTATATCATATGAAAACGATTAATATCAAAATATTTTCAACAAAAAAATGCACATAAAAAACTAATATAAAAATGATAGATTAAAAAATAACGAAGGAAAAACTTAAATGGAACCAAGTATAAAACCTTTCACATTGTTTTGATGTATAGTATCAATTCTGAAAAAGAATATCACCGATTTTTATTAACGCGTTTCATATCAAAAGCTCAACATTCAATGTCTGGCTCAAACTGGTTATTACTACTGTGCACGTTCTACTATTTATCTATGTCAGTGTTTCTCAAAATAAGGATTCTTATATAATTTAATTTATAATTATTATTTTTCGATTAAACTATTAATGATATAATGTATATATTATATAAATAATATAAAATAGATAATATTATAATAAAATTTAAATTACAAACTATATTTTTTATTAGTTCTAATATTCTATCAGTTAACATATTTAAATAAAGATTCTAATGCAAAGAAAATTATACTACATTTTACTTACATTTGATAATAAAATTAACTACGTTTATCCTAGTATAATTGACACCATTTCAATTATATCTTTAATACGTACAAACAAGATAATCACAGAAAAGTAGAGGAATTATCTTTATAAGAAAGTAAACACTGAATAGCACATAATGGATGACAGAGTCGTTACTATATTGCAACGAGCCGACGCGTGATTAAACTGTGAACACAAGATGCAATAAATAATTAATTGTTATGGAGTTACATTATCATGATTAATTTAAATAATTATATTAGTTCTTCACAGATTAGCAAACAAAAAAAATAAAAATAATTAACTTGTGAAATATACATATTCATTCATTTAAATGCTAAATTATACAATTATATAAACAAGTCTTGAGAAAACATAACTAAAAAAATACAGAAAAATTTATAAAAACATATTAATTTATAAGAACAATAACATATAAATTTATAAGAACAATATAAAGAAATATTATATATTTATTGTTTATAAAATATTTTTTTTAAAGATACCTTAAAATATCCATAAATAAAAAAGAATAATCGAATAATAATTTTAGAAATTCATTATTTATATTTTAATATTAAAATTATCAAATATATGAACTTTTAAATGTTTCATTTTTATAATTATTAAAATAAATATAGATACTTTGTATCAAAATTTATTATTATTTTTTATTACAAATAAAATTTTCTCAAGTCATAATATAAGTTCTTCACAGATTAACAAACAAAAGAAAAAAAAATAATTAACTTGTAAAATATACATATTCATTCATTTAAATGCTAAATTATATAATTATATAAACAAATCTTGAGAAAACATAATTAAAAATACAGAAAAATTTATAAAAACAGTGTTAAGCATAATTCCAATCATTATTCCTTAATTACCATTGAATTATATTAAATTCACCAATGCAAAATGCACAGCATGCAAATAAACTAATACAATTTGTAACTTTTATAATAGAAGCATACAATGAATTTCAACAAACAATATAGCAATATTAATATGAGTAGAAATTAAAAAAAAGAAACAATGAAACAAACAGATAGCAATGAAGTTTGAGCAAAGTGTGCAGACATAATTTCTCGAAATAATGAATTTATTTTACCAAGTGCTCTGTCCCCCTCGACAGCAGACGGATTCGTGTTTTATTTTATCCGAAAAGCTTTCCGTGGAAAGTTTCAACCGCCTTCGTGAAAACAGTTTATAAACCAACGCGCACGTGTTTCGATACCACATGGAGAAACAAACTTTGTTAGTTAGATGTGAATAATGTACAAATACCTGTTTACCGACCATTCTGACAAGCAGCTTTATCCCCTGTGTTCGCGGTAACGCTATTTTGCTCATCATCCTTTACAAATTTTATCAGGAACATCGTGAGTGCCCCTGCTATTGGTGGAATACCGGCTAAGAAAAAAGGCAGATCATAGGTACCTACATAAACCAAAAAGTAATATAATTATATTATTAATTTTTAATCTTTTATCTTTTATAATTTTCAATATGTTAAAAAAAATGAAAAATCTAATGCAATTAATAATTTTAATTTTTAAATGTTTAAGTTTTAATTTTATATTTATTCACATTATTATATATCATTATATATCATTTTGTTCAATGTATACATCAGAATAATTGAAAAGTTATGATAATAATATAATATAATATATTAATAGTAAAAAATTTTTACTATAAAATGATACATTGCAAAATAGAAAAAGTTTATTAATATTTTAATATTATTTTATATCATTTTTAAGCAAAAATCTTGAAAATAAATATTAAATTTGTTTAGTAATAAATGAAGTAATAAAAAGAAATAAATAAATTGATCAATTCATTACCTGTATGATCATATAGAAAACCAGCTATGGGTGGGCCCACAGTCAAAGGTATAGAACACATGCCTAACAGAAATCCTATTGCTTGTGTCGCTCCTTCTCGACCGCATATATCGAATGCAATGGGGCCCAAAAGGGATATAAAACAACCATCGAATAATCCCATGGCCAAAGAAATAAGTAGCAATATTATAAATGAAGGTGTAACAGGGAGAAGCATTGTGAGAGCACCAATACTAAAGAACGATATCTAAAAAAATAAAAGTAGTTAAGAAATTTATGAAATATAATTTAATTTTTTTACATATTATTTTATCAAAGAAAACTAGATTTACTTTTTAGATTTAAAAAATAATTATATTCTTAATGTTCCTTTATTTGAAAAAGTGAATAAACTCAAAATAAATTGAGCATTCTTATTGGATTTTTTATAAAAATATAAACAATAAAAAATTACTTTTTCTAAAGCATCTAAACTTATTCTTTTTTTTTAATTAAATCCTATCAATTGATTAATCCATTCACGATTTTATATTAGGATCTCATATAGGATCTCTATAAAGCATCACAATTATTTTTAATTAAAATTTTTATTTTTCAAGAAGAATATTCAATATTCATTTATTTCAGTATATTGATTCAATATATTTAAACATTTTAATATGAGGAAAGGATTTGTAAATTATTTCTCAAAGAAGCCATAAGAATAAAAAAAAGATCAGAAAACACTAGCTTTTAATATAGCTAATACAAACTATAATGTATCAATCAAAGAATTTCATCAACATGTAATTATCTAAATCAATAATTCTCAATCTTTGGATACTATATTCTATAGTGATATCAAAATAATCCTTTCATTTTTTAATTTTAATTATTTTATTTTTTCAATTTACCTTACTTACAAAAAACAAAAATTACAAATTATTTGAAAATTACAAAAAAAGAGACATTGATCTAAATCCTATCATAAAATATAATATAAATATTAATCTAACAATAAGTGTTTTTTAAAATTATTGAATTTTAATCCTCAATTTACCTGTTGCAACAATATTCTGTTTACCCTCGGCAAATCAGCAATATAACCGAAGAGTAATCGACCAATACCGGAAGTGATACCGATGCACATGATCGGGAGCTTCCCGTCCGCGTCCTTGAACACCGTCGCCACGAATTTTCCTATGTGAACATACGGGACGAAATATCTGAAACGGACATTCCCATTGACCTGAGAATTCATGCCAATACACGTTGCCTTACACACTTTTGTCGCGATTATTTCTGCAGTCTTGAATTACAAGTCCATGTAACTTGATTAAGAAACAAGTTTCGCAACCAGAAACCGTTACCAACATGTTGGTTTCTACATATCGATTGAAATTAAACTGATAACTCTGAAGCATTCCGTGGGATTATAAATTAAAATGAACGATTTAATAATAAGAAAGAAGAAAAATACGAAACCGTGACAACAAAGTTTAAATTGATTAACCTTATAAAATCATTCACACGTGTGAAGATAATTGCTCATTGATCGCGGTAATACTAACCCGAACAAAGCGAGGGGAATGGAGCTAGCCCACACTACGTAACGTTTTTTCCTCCATATCGAGACGTTTATCACTTGCTTGACACAGTTTTTGAAGCTCGATTTGGATTTTAGTTGATCCTTTGGCATCGAGTTAACTGGAATAATTGTATTAAAAAAAAAATTATAAAATTTTTTCGTATTCCTTATTTCATTTCTATGATGAAACTTGAAAAATCACATTTAATTTTATATATTATATAATACTATATCATTACTTATTTTTCATACGATTATTTATTTTTCCTGCGAATATTCAATCGTTATATAATGAAAATAGGTTCCAAATAAAGAATAGAAATTTCGATTTATTCGAACTTTCAATATGTGTTATACGTATATATAAGTGAAACTTACGTGGAATCGGTTTGAAAAGTATAGCGCAAGGCATGACGATCGCCGTGAGCATAGCTAAGAACCTCAACGTGCCTTCCAAACCGAAACGGCGGAGTATGACCTCAATCAGGTATGGCATAAGGGTCGTAAATATAGAGCTTCCAGCCGTGACGATCCCATTGACCAAGCCCAAGTATCTCTTAAAATAATGGCCCAAGATCGCTAGGCTAGGCGTGTAGGCAAGACTCGCACCGAGACCGTACATCACTCCGTAGGTCAAATAGAGTAATGTCACCTGAAGCACAGCGATTCTAGAAATAACTCGAGTCGGTTATGATAACGCGAATACCATGATGTAACATCGAGGATAATGATTCTTCGTGAAAAATTTTCTTTGTTTTACGGTATTTATACTTGATATCCATCGCTTAATCTTGATCTAATGATTTTATTGGGGGTAATATGGTTCTAGATGGGAGGATTTTAAAATTGAATGAAAGTTATATGTATGTCAGATATTAATTTTGAAATAATTTCTTTTTTTATGACAGAGAAAATGAAGATAAGAATATATGTTGTTCGAATAAATTATTTAAAAGTATTTAAAAATTTGAAAGCAATTATATTTTTGCATTGAATAAAAATCTTTTGTAATAATGAAAGTAACCATTTGTAATAAGTGATTATTAATATTGGCAA
Source organism: Apis cerana (assembly GCF_029169275.1). NCBI lineage: Eukaryota > Metazoa > Arthropoda > Insecta > Hymenoptera > Apidae > Apis > Apis cerana. Next base: position 8,002,075 of record NC_083862.1, on the reverse strand, counting down.
ATACTGTAGATAAAAAAAGATTAATACCCAGTATATTTTTTTTTATTTTTCAATCATTAATTGTAAGAAATAAATTTAATATGATTTTTTATATTTTTTTATATTGTATTAATTAAAATAGTGAAACGTAAGATTATTTGAACTGTACTAATATTCAATGAATTAAAAATAAAAAATTGAAAAAAAAGAAAAGATTAATAAAGTTTCATAAAAATAAATGAAAAAAAAAAATAATTTACCTTGCTAGAAAATATCGAGGACAGAAGCATACCACTGGATGCAAGAGCACCACCCAAAAATGTGGTCATCTGAATCCCAATTTTATCAGTGAGAATGCCAGAAATTGGCGATAGAAAGAACGTTGTACCGATGGTTAATGACCCTACCAACGCTGAAACAAAAGCATGATCGCTTTCGACAATTTCTAACAATTTTTGATACGCGTAGAAATGTTCTAAAGTTCAATGAAACTATTATAACCCGAAATAAAGATGATTTTAATGATAGAAAATATAATTCTTCATGAAGAAGATATTTCAAAATTGGCGTACAACAAAAAATAAGAGAGAAGTGCAAAGAAATTATTATAAATAAGATTTTTAGATTTTAGAGAAATTTCATTTTCGAATAAATCAATTTTGAAAATCAATCTCTCAAGTATACATTTTTTTAATAATTGAACAATTGTTAAAAGATTGTTTTACATAAAACAATTAATTAAAAGTGTAAAGTTAAATTTTATTTCAATTCTCTTTTTTTAAAAATTTAATATATTCAAATATGTATTCTCAAATTAAACATGAACGAACGTATTCGATAAATTTTCAAATTCGATTATCTTGAAAACAAGTTTTTTATTTAAAAAAAATTGTATTCCATATTTTTTATTTATTTTCGTAAAAAATGACTTTTTGTCACTTCCATTCACTCCTGTCAAATTCACTTGTATCCAATCAAGAATTATCCAAAATCAAATTCACCTGTATTTAATATTTCTTGAAAATAAAATTTTAAATGGACAAGTTTTATTTTATACTTTTTGTTTATTTTATAGGAAAATTAACATTAAAATAACATAATAAAAAATTATTCAATTAATTAAAAATAAATAACAAAATATAATATTTTTTAAAAAATAATACAGTCTAAATTTTATAAATATTTGTTTTTCTTTTAAATTAATTCACATTTGAAGCAACATTTTTTATGTAATATACGAAATTCTATTTATAAAGAATGACATCAAAAGAAAATAGAATATAAAACGCTATAAAAAAAAACGTTGTATAATAGAATATTCAGATATAATAGAATTTTTCGATAGTAAAATATTCGAGTGATGAAGAAATTCTGATAATAGAGGTTCTATTAGGTTATAGATATTATGTGAGTGAACGTTTACTTTGATCTTGATATTGGTTAGTAATTTTAAACTTCGATAACATTCTATTCTAACTTTTATTTAATACAACAGAATATATTTATGATAGAATAAATCGAAGAAATTTTTTTTATTTTAAATATTGAAAATAAATTAATATTATCAATTAAAAATATTCAAAAATATATATATATATATATATATATATATATATTACTTCATAATCAAATTATATTAAATCCGTTTTTTTTTCAGGAATAATGTTAAATGTTGTTGTTCCTGAATTTTGCATTGTTTATATTTTATATATTATTTTATGTGCCGACACATGCGAAAAATGATATTTAATCTTAAACATTCTCACAATAATTTAGACTTCTCATAACATTTCATTGAAATTACTCGTAATATTTGTGATATTGGTAAGATAAGTTAAAAAATCTTTATCAAACAGTTATTATATTCTAAATTGTTTAGTTTTAATAGCTAATATAATAATAATTTATTAATAATTATCAATATAGAAAAATTGTAATCTTTTTTTGAAACAATGTAATAGCTTGTTAATACTTTTTAAAATAAAAAAAAAACAAAACAGAAAAAAATAGAAGATATTCAATACATATTCATTCATACAATTTTAATCTCAAATAATGAAATGATTGATTCTTTGTTTTCATTTAAAAAATTACATTTCTAATGATCCAAAAATTAGAAAGATAATTTTAACTTTGACTTGCTTAGAAGGGATATGATTTATAACTTAACTACAGACATTTATACAAATTCATATTTTAATACATCGATAAATAGATTCTAAAATATATTCTCTGAATAATATAACAAATATTTTTCTTCGAATAATTATATGTATGTAAGCTTTGGAATACAAAAATTAAATCTTAATTTTAAATAAATCAAAATAAAAATTATTCATTTCTTATTTTAGATCATATAGACTATATATTGTTTAGTAAAGACCTAGTTCTACTTTAAAGAGTAACTACCCTTAGATTAATATTATTTGACCCTCGTTACTATTAATGTCTATTGTAATTGTCGATTAATTCAGATCCAGGTTGTTCAGGGCATTGACTTCACAATGATTAGCCTGATCGATCAGTTTAATTGATACGTTAGTTGATAGAAGTAATTATTCCGTACTTCACTTAACAACAATTAGATCTTAGAAGACGTCAATATATAGTTTTACAATGTCGATATTTAGGCCATGGACACAAATATTAACGATTATTTCAATTCACTACTTATTGCTCGCATTCTTATTAGAATATTCATTGATTTGCACAAATGATCTGAACGTAATTGTTTAATTGACCTATTTGTTAATTCACGAATCGATTTTCATTTTTATTTTTTACTTACGAAGCGTATTTTTATGCAATACGAATTTAAATTGTTAATTATCGATTAACAAATAACAGATATTTAATAAAATGCTAAGATATAATATATAGTAAACAGTGGTTAATAATAGCGTAATGTAACAGATAACTTTTACTTAATATATGTGTGCAATTTTAAAAAAATTACATTATCAAATTCTTGATAATTTTTTGAAATATGAAAAAAAGAATTAAATGAATGAAACCCAGACAGTTCAATGATCCACTCAACGATCCACAAAACATAAATATATATTATCGACATAAAGAATAAATATGTAATAAAAATAATGAGATAATACGGTTCATTAACAGCGATTGGTTAATTGCACTTAGGATAAAGATTGAAGTAATTAAAATGAAATAAAAAAATCTCACAAATTTTGTAATTTTAGTTTTCTCTTCTTTTGTCGTATATGAAATATGAAATAAAAAAAAATATAATTCTTTATAAATAATTTAAAATTAAGAATTACTCCATATATATTCCATACATTTATCTCTTTCTCGAACACAGAGATTATATTCTTTTTTAGGATACGTTGTATCTTTATAATCCTTTCGAATCCTTAAAAGAATACAAAAGAACATAAAACGCGGGACTTACCCGCTTTCGAAGACGCCGCCGTTTCTCCAGACTCCAGCAATCTTTTCTGCAACTCTAGATAGATCAACGAATACGTGTTTATGACGCTGAATAGAACACCATTAATAACGAAACTGCCTATCATAATCATCCAAGCTCTGAGACCGCCATCAGGTGGAACGATCGCGTTACAATCATTCACTTCCGGATCTCTTCTTGAGGTATTCATCGACGCCCAATCATCCTCCTCCTTGTCCATTTTCTTTGATTTCATGATAGAAGTGTCAATTTTCACCGATGAATGATCAACTCGATTGGACTCTAGTAGGGGATTTACCTCCGTATTAGAATTGGAGATCTGTTGTTCCAATTGTTGCGGATCCCTGTTATTCAAGGGATTGAGGATCCCGTCAATGGTATTGGAAACCCCCGTAGAATTCATCTTCAATTCTGTGGTCTCCGCGATTGTCATTGTTCAGATTTTTTAACGATTTTCGCCGCGATATATAATGGTGATCTGAAAAGAAAAATTATATAAAAAAAATAAATTCGTAAAAAAATATATAAATGACTGTAATTGTATTTAATGAGTAGTATTGAACTGATAGTTAATGATTATTTAGCGTTAAGTGTTAAAAAATAATTTGATGATAGATTAAAAATATAGGAGTGGATGTGATTAAAGAAAACTTGAATGAATTGAAAGTTGAAAAAGGATTCTTGTTATTCAATTATGAAGTTGTATGTATACATATAACACGTACAATTTTATGATTTGATTAGATATATATATAGATAATGTGTCATAGTCATAGAAAATGTGTGATATCATATCATGAATAGTTTATTTAAAAAATTTAAATTCAACTTTGAAAATTTGTTATTTGTTTATTCATCATTTGAAATCATCAGAAAAATTAGAATATTAATAATAAATACTAATAAATGGTGGATTAAGCATTAAGCTATCGTTAAAAATACTAAATTACTAAGTACATTATTATTCTTAAGAAACAAAAAATATTCTTAAATTTTAATTTGCAACATCTTCGTTCAATCTTTGATATATAAATATTAAAAAGTTTTTTTTCAAAAGAATTAATATAAGCTTCATTCGTAAGAATGTAAGTTATATAAGAAAACACATAGATAAAAAATTTTCTTTTAAAATAATGATAAATCAATTTAAATATGAATGGTGTGATAATAAAATATTACGTTCTATAGAAACCTGTGCACTTTTTGACAATTCTATAATTCATTACAAAAGTACTCTTGTTGTCGTTAAATTATCGTTCTCACTACGAGGAACCATGTCAAAAGCATGTGCCGACACATGCAAAACGTGATATTTAATCTTTAACATTCTCGCAATAATTTAGGTTTCTCATAACTACAAAATTTCGTTGAAATTACTCGTAATATTTGTTCAAACATAAATAAATTTTGGTTTCTCAATTTAAAAATAAATATTATTATATTAATATATAATATTAATATATAATTCTAACATTTATTGAAATAAATTTATAAAATTTACAATTAAATTAAATTTTTTTTAATTTAATCTAACAGAAAACAAAGGATAAATAATATTGAAATATTAAATATTTAATAATACAGAATAATATTTTACTTGATTCAAGAAAACAAAGTCTAAAGATATTATCAATGGAATAGTTGTGTTTCTTTTGATAAAATATAGAATAATAATATAGTTTGCATGCACTTTGATAATAAATAAATTGACTTAAATTAAACAAAACAAGATAGATAAATCGACTTGAAGGAAATGCAATAATCTTAAAAATCTATTAACTTTAAAATACAAACGTTCTCAATTCTTATCACTAATAAAACTTTATCGATTAACCAAACAATAATTCTGATTTATTTGAGATTTTTTTTAAAAATAAACTATAAGGAAATAATATTATAAAATTTAATTAAAAATTAATGAAATATTTCATAAATTTATTCTAAGACAAAATTTATTCGTGCATAGCATCTGAGAAAAAGAAATTTATTAAAAAAAAAATTGATTATTTGATCAAATTTTAATAAAACTTTTATCAGAAAAAATATTCAATACAGAAAATCAAGAAATTTTGAAAAAATATTTTAATAAAAAATATTTTAGAAAAAAATGAAAAATTTTACAGTAATATAATAAATAATTTGCGATCGTCAACAATTAAATACGTTTTTTTTTATTTTTCTTCACCTATTATATAATATTTCAAAAGAAAAAATAATAATCTTAATCTTTCCTGTAATTGTTAAAAAAATATATATTTCAATTCAAAATTAATTAAAGATAAAATAATTTTACATCAATTAAATAAAATTTTGAAGATAATAAATTCTACAAATATGTACATATAATTAACATAATATTAATATAACTATATAACTAATATAACTATGGTATATTTTCTAGTTACATATCAATTTTAATTTTCATTAAAATTTTTTAAAAAATTGTTCAAACTAAATTTTTTCAATATTATCAATATTTTCAATATTATCAATGTATTATAATATATTAAAATATATATTTATCAATGCAGAGTTTTTAATTTTCAGAAACGAATAAAAAGAAAAAATACAGAAAGCGAAACAGAAGAAAAAAGCATTGTATCGTAAAATAATGCAAGCCACTATCATATTAAACAATTCGTATGCTTTATCACGTGCTGATAAATGTGCATCAAGCTTGTACGTAAGTACATATGTACACATTTCTAACACGATGATAACTCAATATATCAAAACCAATGGCGTAACTAGGTTTGGATTAAATATCATGTAACATTTTTTATTATTTTGAAACATTTCTTTTTTTAAGTTTATTACATTGAAAGAATGTCTTGAAATGGAATAAAAAATAGTATCGCACAATTTTATCTCATCATTGATTTATTTTTTACATTGTTATTTACATTGATTTCTATGTGTCAAATTATCGTCATATTAATTTTTTTATTTATTATTTATTAAAATAATTATATTAATTATTAAAATAATGAAAATAATTAAAATAATTTTTTATTTATTTAAAAAAAAGATTATAGTAAAAAATGGTATTGCGCAATTTTATTATAAAAAGATAGCTACGCTTTTTAATAACAAAAATAAATCAAAATATTAATAAGAATAATTAATAAAATATTTTTATTGAAATCAAAAAAATATTTATAATTAACTTTTTTCTCCATAATTTATTTATATATTTATATAAAATTTTGATAAGGAAAAATTGAAATTTTTTCTATTCTCGAGTAAAATATAACTTGATATATGAAAAATTTTTTTTAGTTTACTTCTAATATGATATAAAATTTCATTTATATAAGTAATATAAATCAGGTATGCCTAATTTAATCATATCATTAATAATGAGAATATATTGCATATTGTATAATTGATAATAATATTGAATATTTTATTTTATTATATTCACAATAATTTATCGTTATTAAGTATAATATTATTTAATTCATTTAATTTCGAATATAAAAAAAAATTATTTTTCCTGCATTTTATAATTTGATCGCATAATTATTAAAGTATTAACTAATACAAATATCATATAAAAATATAAAAAAATTAAATTAAAAAATAGTTTAAAAAATTTAATTTTTTAAATTAAATTTTTTCTAGTGGTCTTCAAATGTGAAAAAAGAAGACAACTGAAGAAAAAGAACCGTATAAAGTAAAACAAAAAACTAATAAAACTTAAATAAAAAGAAAATGATAAAATAATTGTAAAACGAAGAATAGAATTAATAAATTTCAAGAAAATATGATGTAACAGACAAAAAAAAAGGATTTAATAAATAGCCAAAAATAAAATTTTAAAGAAAAATAAAAGAGAATTAAAAACAGCATTGGTTTATTGTCACATAATCATTATTCACCAACAAATTATTATAAAAATATTATTATTATTAAGTTACAGATTATTACAAAAGTCTGCATTTATTATTAATTAATATTTGTTTTTCACAAATGATAATTTCAATAACAAATGACAAACAAAATATATATATGATACATAAATATCATATATTATAATGATGATTTATGAAGAGAATTTTAAAATATTTTTAATTTATAGAGAAAGCTAAACAAACAAGGCTTATTCTGAAAGATAATTTCTAAACAAATAATTTTAAAGAAATTCTAAAAAAAAATAATTTTTATTCTCTGAATATTTTTTATTGAATATATATTAATATAAATAGACTTATTTAATATAAATAGACTTACTAAATAAACTTATTTTATGTAGTAATAAGAACAATATCTAATTTAATTCCAAACCTAATTTAATCTAACATAATCTAATCAATATTTAGTATATTGATTGTCCAAGAAAAACTCAAAAAGAAAGAAAATAAAAAATTCCAGATAAAAAAAATATAAAATAATAATTGTAGAAAAAATTTTTCAAAAGAAAGAAGAAAGAAAAGTTAAAGAAAATATACTAAAGAATTAAAGTAAAAAATCGCGATTTCGTTTTCATATCACGTTACGCCAAAGATTAATAGAACGTAATCAACATCAATCCATGTGAGACGATTTATCTTAATGTGCAATGTTATGCATTCTTATATATATATAATATCTCACACTACAAAATAATCCATGATGATGATGATGATGATGATGATGATGATGAAGATGATGATGAAGAAATAAAAAGTATGATGTTGAAAACATTGCAAATTTTCGAACGAGACGGAACAGAGAAAAGCAAGACATATGCAACTGTAGTAACGAAGTGTCAAAGCACTTTCTAAGAACATTAAACGGTCGGGAGTTGCTTGGTATTTGTATTCTAATTTATAATGATCAAAAGTAACAAGTACAGCGTAGAAGGCGAGCATTTTTATATTCGTATTTAAGATGATATGAAAATACATTTAAATAAATCAATTTTCTTCGAGAATTTATTTTACATTTTATCTTAATTTTTTATTATATTTCACTATTATTGTTTGTAATTTTGAATTTTTTAAACATTAATATAACGAAAAATTATAAACAAAAAAATTGTAAATAAGTTATAAATAAAAAATAAAAATAAAAATATATTACATTGATTTAACAAAAAAGTTCCACAGATTTAAATTATTATTTCAAAAGTTCTTCAATCGACACTTAAACTCAACCTTTTTCATTTCATTAACATTATAATATAAAATTAATATTTTACGTCTAAATTATTGATTTTAATTGATATTTCACATCTAAAATAATAATCCAATTATCAAATAAAATTTAGTTAATTCTATTATACTATTCTTCAAACGTTACTAATTTTAATTATACTATTCTTCAAATGTTAATTAATCGTCGAATTTAAACTAACAAAAGATAATGTTAAAATCACTTGTGATAACAAAGGAAGAAAGAAGAATCAAACAACACGAACCAATTAAAATTAAACGGTCGAATCTAGTTGAAGAGAAGCCACGAACCAACGATAATACAATGGGGTTGTTGCTCACAAGGGAAAAGTAGTGATCGTTTATAAAGAAACGAAGAGGAACCTTCTGCCAAGTTCGAAATAGACATCACCGAGTTTCTTACCGTATAAATCATAATTACAAATTTCCGACACAGCATAATATGATGTGAACTGCGTTTCACGTTTATGCTATCAGTGCACTTTGTTATTCGAAATTAATATATTCAAAATAATTGCTTTCGCGTTGACTGAAATTTGGAAAATAAATCTGTAGTTAAGAAACTTCCGCGTAAATTTTACACTATGTGTGGACAGAAGACTTTTTTTTATAAAATAAACATCAAATTGTTTTTTTTTCACGCGTTTTTTGAGAAAAGATGATTCCTTATTATTAAAAAATAAAAGTAATTATAAATAAATGGATATAAATATGGATTACATATATATATATTGTGAAAAAATAATATATAATTAAATATAATTAAATATATAATTAAAATATCGTTTCATTAAAAACAAAATATTTAAAAATTCTTCATATTTTACAAAAAATATCATTAAAATAAAAATGATAAAATTAAAAATTATATATCATTGATAAAAATGTGATAAAGTATTTCCGAAATTTACATTTATTTTAACAACAATATATATATGAATATTAATTGAAAATCATAAAATTTGCTTCTTTTGACCTTGACATAAATCTGCATTCGAATTGAATAAATCAAGTGAAATGTATCACACTTTGATTTCTATATCGATTAATCACCGATTAACCTTCTCACAAATTGTAGACTAGATAATAATTGATAAAAAAATATATCTCTATAAAAAAAAAATTCGTTAATTCGATACAAATTTAACAAAATATAAATAGCAATTTATCATATTTTTCATAATTTGTCTAACAAAAAATTAAATCATAATTTAAAAAAATAACAAAAAAAATTTCTTATTAAAAAAAATAAAATAAAATAAAATAAAATAAAATAAAATGAAATAAAATAAAATCCTAAAAAAAATAGTAATTAAAACTTATACATCTTTTTAAATTATAATAGAATTATATTAAAATTTGTTTTTATATTAAAATCTATTAAAACAAGTTACTATAAATTTTAATATATAAAAATAATTTATAAAATTAATTTTTTAAAATTAAATAAAATAAATAAGGTTAATTTTTGAATGAAAATTAATTATTCTTTATAGCACTTACACTTAACTTAATTTAACTAATTGAGAAAAATTGAGTAACTTGTCCAAGAATCAGCTGATGAGTTCTATTTATTAATCAAAAAAATTTATTGTAAGCGAAGGCATTATGAATCGAATCATAAATAATTATTTTAACATATAATAAATATCAATTAGTTAAAATTACACATAAAATTTGATATATAAATTTTATATAAATTTGATATAAAACTTGATATACAAATTTGATATAATCACAAAATATTAAAATTATTACACAAAATTTGATATAATTACAAAATATTTTTTTTAAATAATTAAATAAATAATAGTATACTATCTATTAATCTTTCTAAATCACTAATTTACTATCATTATAAAAAATGTTGACATAAATCTGCATAAAATGATTCCTAAAAAAAATTCTAACCTTCATCTATCAATTTAAAAATTAAATTTAAAAAATCATAAAAGAGTTATTGTTCGCAATATCGAAATGATCGAAATGACAAAATTATTACAGCATTTATCATAAAATTACGATTGGCAATAATACTTCACAAAAGTTACTCTGTTAACATAACATTATCAGTATACATATGCATGACGTTCCTGATAAACAACATGTAAGAAATCAAAGGAAAAATATGAAAAAGAAAAGAAAAAAACAATTATTTTCTAAATCTAACCACAACACGAAATATGACGTCGACTTTTTTTTTAGATTTACACTGTTCCTGTTCTAATCTAAGTTCATTTTTATCTTTGTCAACACTATTCAGATGGATTGTGTGCAACAAAATTACCAATCGACTTGACACGATAAAAATCTCTGAAAAACATTTTTTGTTCTGCTGAATTCACAATTGAAAAATTCTTTTATTCTGTATAAAATAAAATATGGCACGATTAGAAAGTAATACAAACGAACGAACGAGAATAGAAAAGATTAACTAATATTGAACTGAGTAAAGAACAAAAGAAATAATTAAAAGGAAAGAAAAGCACGTGCAGCAACTAGAAATGGAGGGAATTCGAAAGTAGCGTCTATTGGCTTTACCAGATTCGGCGTGCTTGCAGCGAAGATAACGCGTGTCCGCGCGTCTCGTCGTGTCTTTGACCAACGACCACACTATCTCTTTCTGCGATCCCTCCACCGATCCAACCGACAACAGGGTCGGGCATAAACTGAAGTGACTAGCGTTATTCGACGATCGAATGAGAGGTCGAAAGTTCCACAAGAAGAGAAGATTAAAGCGCCAATAACGAGCGAGCGAACACGAAAGCAATGGACGAAGAGAAAAAAAGTGTCTCTGGATTGTCAGAATTGACATGTGGTTTCAATATTATACGATGTATTACTGAATCATTCTTGCTTTCTAATTAAATTAAATTTGATATTCCATTTTAAATCAAGTGAATCAATTTTTTTTGCAAATTAAGAATCATTACACGACGGAATACAGGTATGAAGGAATCCTAATTGAGTGATAGTTTTAATTGAATTTCAAGAATATATAAAAAAAATTCTACTCATTAAAGAAAAGTATAAAAATGATATATTTCAAACGTTAGCAATTTCAAATAGATAATAATTCAATATAAAAGATCTTAGATTTATTAAGAATTAATTTAGAGACATGATTAGATTGATTTATATTGGTTAGAAAGAATTTTGTATTTATTGAAAATAAAGAAAAAAAAATTAAAACGTTGAATATTAAATATTAATTAATCAAAATACTAAATTATAGAAAAAAATAAAAAAAATATATCTACAATTGCTTAGGATTTTATTAACAATTAGTTTTTCAAAAATTAAATGACAATTCACTGATAATTGATATAATTTTATCAAAATAAAATTTTTATTAATGCAGATTCTATGTTAACCTCAATTTTTTTATTTTTTAAAGAAAAATATATATTTTAAAAATATAAAAAAGTTGAAGATAATGAAATATTTACTTTTTATTTAGTCTAAGTCTAATAGATTAAAATAATTTTAAAGAATCGAATCTTGAAACAATTATAAGAAAAAAAATATTGACTTTACATTATACAAGAATTAATAAATCAATAATATTCAATCATTTATTATTTCATTTATTAAATGCGAACGTAATCGCTGCCTATCATTTATTACAATTTTATTATAATTTAATCATATAATTAATATATCTAATTTGAAGAGATTTTTATTTTTTTTTTTTACATTACAATTAATTTTAAGTTTTGAAATGATGAAATTGAAATGACATAACCAATGCATAATTTTTTCAAAATTTATATTTTTTATATTATTTATATTATTTATATTATCAACTATTTCAAAATTTATTTCGATACTTTAAAATTATTTCATAAAACTGATATCATAACTGTTTTCGATTCTTATAATTTAATAATAAATGTTATAAATATAATTACAATATATTAAAATTATAATTAACTAAATTATTAATAATGAAATATATTAATTATAATATAATAATTTTTTTTCATATTTCTAAGAACATGTTTCCTTTATGTTATTATTCTTATTCTCTTTAATTTTTCGTTTTAATTTTTTATTCTTTTTAATTTTTATTATTAATCAAATGTAAACCATTTTTATAAAGTATTTCAAAATGAAAAACTTTTTTAAATAATAAGAATATATATATATATTTAAAACTATAGCTCAAAAATATTTCGGTATTGCATTAGAATATCGATCTTGTACTGATTCTAAATAATTTATTTTTTTGCACATATTAATAATTTTAATTTTGTTATATAATACTAATATAATACTAATATTAGTAATTATAATAGTAATTTATAAAAGAAAATATCATTTACATACTTTTATTATTCTATAAATATTTTTTTGGTTTGTCTTGATATAAATATCTCGATTGATTTATTAGAAATTATAATAAAAATAAAAAAAATTTTAAAAATTCAATAATTATTCAAATCAAAGTAAAATTATCTTTTTTTTTTATTTTCATTATAATTTGACTATTTCAAAATGCAAAAAGCATAAAGCAAACATAAATATGCGATAAGCAAAATTTATAAGCTAATTAAAAATACACTTATTAAAAATTTATTTCAATAATTGATATTTTTAAGTTCTAAATAAAATTATGATACAATATATGATACATAAAATTTTTACATGTAATAAAGTGAAGTTTGAATAAAAAGATAAATATGACATACATATGATAACCTATATTTTACTTCATACTTACATTTATAATATTTATTATTAAGAAACTTAAAAATATGTTTTTTATGAAGAATTTTATTGTTTAAATAAGAACGTTTAAATAAATCTTATTATGTTTTATTTTGAATTATTATTGTTAAATAATTTGTTTTATTATTATATATTAAATTTAATTATATAATTTTTCTTAAATATCATAAAAATTGTACAATCTATTCAAAACTGAAAAATATAATATATTTTCATATTATAATTTAAAATATAAAATAGTTTAATTTAATATTTATCAAAATTGCTGTTTTGTTCTGAAAATGCAAAATATATTTTAAAAAATACTAATTTGATACATGTAATAATTATTATATACCTGATTTATTCTTTTCATCTTATTTTCAACAACTTGGAGACTTTGACTTTATTATGGCTCACCATAATTATAATACAAAATTTATTGTAAATTTGTAATGCAATATTTGAAATAATATTTCTAAGGAAGCAAAATGCAATGTTACTATATTTATATTAAATTCTTGCAAATAACAAAGAGATTTGAGTGGCCTCAATAAATAAATAAATTAAAAAATAATAAGTGCACAGTGAATTCATAAATAAAATTATTAATAAAAGAAAACAAATTTAATTTATAATATAATTTTACTAAATATTAAAAAATTACAAATTTATATAAATAAGAATGTGCTTAAATATGAAATTTATAATTATTTTTACTTTTTTATTATTATATTTTAATTATAATAACAATCTTATATATGATTTTAAATATGATAACACATAATAATATTATAAATTTAATAACTTTATAAATTTTATAAATTTTAATATAACTTCAATATTAATCTTATAACTATATAAGATTTATTAAAAATATATTATTTCTATATAAATAAAAATAATAATTATAAAGTATAATGTAATTTTAATTAATTTTACTTATATATTCATACATATATCAATAAATATATATAATATTCATACAAATATTAATTTACATATGCAATATTAAAATCATATATATATATATAATAAATTTTGTCACATAATTATAAAAATATTTCAATAACATAATTGTTAATAAAAATCTTAAATACTTTAACTTTTTAAAAAATTATTCGATAATATATAATAATTTATTTAATAATATAATTTTATATTTGAACTATTCTTTTTTATTATATGATGATAAATTATTGTTAAATAGACTTAATATTTTTTTCATTATTTAAAATGATAAACTAAAAATAAATAAATAATAAATATATAATATCAATAATAAGATTAATCTTTTGTGATTTTAAATTAAAATTCACTAATTGTTTTTTTAATAAAATAACTTACTTTTATTAAATATTTTTTATATTAGAAATACAATATATTATATTAAAAATGAATATTATAAAATATAACAACATATCACAAAAGCTGCATATAAAATGAGAGTTAAAAAAATTAGAACTGATTTACTTCATATATAATAATTAATAAAAAATACTTTTATTGAGGCCACAATATTCAATCATATGTATTTAAATACGATTGAATATAATTTATTTTATCTCACCATAATATTTTACAACAAATTAACAATAAATAAAATTTTGAGTGATTATATTATATAAACAATTCATTCAGCAATAATACACTTTCAAAAACTTTATAATAAGAACTTAATTAATTTCATAAGAACTTATTAATTTCATTGATTGCAAATTATTAATCACATAATTTTGAACAAAGTAATAATACATCAAATACGACTAAATCTAAAAATCTAATCGATAAAAGACATGCACTGTCTAACCTTATATTTTGTAATATTGTCACAGTATGGTTTTTAAGAAAATAATTTTCGAAAAAAACTTTTTATTATAAAAAATTACATTTTATTATTTAGCTTAACTAATCTGGAATGTAATATAATAGTAGTAATATATTTAAATACACGTGCATAAACAAAACCTATTATTAAATTATTCTAAAAACACTTCCTACTAAAAATCCCTAATATTGTCTAGATATAAAATATTTTATTAACATTACATTTAAATTTATTACTTATAAATGATTTAATAAATTTATTTTATAAATGATTTACATTATAGAAAATTTATTTATATTATGAAATTTTTATTTAAATACATATTTATATTTTTCTTTAATTTATATATTTGATATTTAGAAAACACTGGTATAACTATTTTAAATTTTATTCCCAAAACATATTTCTTTTTTATTCATATTAAAATAAAATTTTTAAAATTTTTTAAAAGATTATTGGCGTTTGAAAACTATTTAATTTATTCTGTAATTCTCTATTCTCAACGCTAGATGTCACAATAAAATGTCAAATTGATTTACCTATCTTCTATCAACTTTATAATCAATGATGAAAAATGTCAAGTGTTTAATTGTACAATCTGGCAGCTCAATTATAAGGATATAAAATGACTTCTGTTGACTGGGATGAAATTAAAAGATTAGCAGCTGATTTTCAAAAAGCACAATTAAGTTCTACACTACAAAAGTATAATTTATTTTTATAAAACATATTTCTCTTTTTTTAAATAATTCTACATTATTATAATAAAATTTATAATAAATTAATTTTAAGCAGCTGTAGAATGAAATTACATTTTCTTTTATAGAGAAAATAAATTTAGTTTAATTTAGTTTAGTAAATATTTAAAAAATTATTTGGTATAGTTTTGAAAAAATTTAATTTGCAATAAATTTTTAAATAATAATTTAGTTTAACATATTTTATCATAAATTTTGTCTCATATTTTCTTTATAATATTTTTTCTGACATAGGTTATCAGAACGCAATTGTGTAGAAATTGTAACAAAGTTAATTGAAAATAAATTGTTAGATGTAATATTTACAAATGATGGTAAAGAATATGTCACACCTCAATATCTTGGCAAGGAAATTAAAGATGAATTGTATATTCATGGTGGAAGAATCAATTTAGTTGATTTATCACAAATTCTTAATGTTAATTTGTCTCAAATATCTAAAGTAGCAAATGATTTAGAAAGACATAATAAAGGACTAAAAATAATACTTGGACAACTTATTGATAAAACTTATACAAATAAAATTGCTGAAGAAATCAACGACAAATTAATTCAACATGGGTTTATTAATGTATCAGAGTTGACAATTCATTATGATTTACCAGCTGACTTCTTACAATCAATAATTGAAAAAGAATTAGGAAAAACTATATATGGCAAACAAGACACTCAAGATTCAAGAGTTTTTTATACAGAAAGTTTTATAGCAAGAAATAGAGCAAAAATAAGAGGTGCCTTATCTGCAATTACAAAGCCTACGCCATTATCAGCAATTTTGGGACAATGTTCTGTTTCTGAAAGAATATTTTTTTGTGAGTATAATATAAATTGCATATATTCATAAAATATATAATAATATGTTTATATTTTAAGCATTATTATGTTTATATTTATAGCAATTCTAGATAGCTTACAAGAAATGAAACAAATTCCTGGTATTGTAGCAGGAAAACAAGGAACAAATAGTCTTTATATACCAACTATATATTCAAAGAGTCAAAATGAATGGGTAGATAATTTTTACAAACAAAATGGTTATTTAGGTCTGTGCTATACTTTATAATATAAAAATAATTAATGATATAATAATAACATATTTAAAATGTAAATATGATCTTTCAGAATATGATGCTCTTATTCGTCTTGGAATATCAGATCCATCAAATTTTATTAAACGTCATTTTCCAAATGAAGATATAATCTTCTTAGATTCTGTTGCTGTGGGTACAAGTATTAGAGATCAAATAGATTCAAATATTGAAGAAGCTATTGCAACTGGATCTTTTGTTGATATAAGTCCTCTTTTACCATCTGTATTTTCTGACAAAGATATGGAAATGCTTCTTAAAATTGCAGAGAAAAAAATAAACAATAATACATACGTATTTGCAAAAACTGTAGTTATATCTGATGTATTTCTACAATCTTTAAATAAATCATTTGAAGCAATGGCAGAAGCAAAAGCTAGAGAAGCTGTAGCTAGTGGACAATGGTTTCAAACAATAGCAGAAAATAAAATTAAATCTAAATCAGCAGATTTAATATTTGAAAACAAAGGAAACAAAAAAGAGGAACGTCGAAAAAAAGCTGCAACTGGTAAAGCAGGTGGTGGTAATCAAGGAAGAGAAACAAAAACGAAATCTACTAAAAAAAAATATTTACAAGGAAAAATTCGCGATAATGAATCCGATGATGAAAATATAAAAGTTGCTTCAACAAAAATTGAACTTAAATTAGTCTATTTAGACGACATTAAAAATGAAATTGCTAAAGATGATAATTTAACAATAATTGATAATTTAGTAGATGAATTAGCATTATATTTAGAACAAAAGATAAATAACTATGCTATATCCATTGCAGATCAACTAGCACAAAACAATAAAACTACTAACTTAAGTGAAATTGAGGAACGTTTAAATATTTTAGTAACAAATATTAAAATATTTGATAAAGGCATTAAACATATGGATAAAACAGATCAACCTGCTTTAACAAAGTATTTATTAAAATCTCTTGTAACTGATTTTATAAATGAATTATTTAAATTAGCCGCGCAACAAAATATGCTTCAATTTCCTCAGAATATTACCACCGAAATAAGACAAAAAATATTACTTGACTTACCAGAAGATGTAAAAGAACCTTTAAGTAATATACACAAATCTATCACTGGAAATTCTATAGATGATTTTTTAAATTTTGTAGATGCAGCAATGGCAACTTGTTGTTTAGTATTAAAAAAATATGATAAAAAGAAAGAAAGACCCTTTATTTTAGGCCATAGAGAAGCCTTATTAGAAGAACTTAATGGTACCCAAGATCCTGCATTAGCATTACATCTAGTTACAAGTATATTGTTTACTGCAGCAACTCAAAGTGTTTTACATATGTCTGGAAGACATGTATCTACTGTACTTTCATTTCTTCAAACACAATTACAACTTTCAACAATGAAAATATTATTTAAATATCATGGTAAATATTTAATAATTTAAATAATTCTATAAATTTATGTGTGATATATTATTATTAATATTATTAATATATATATTTACTTATCTAATACTTATATTTATATTACAGATATGGTACTAAAAAATTTAACTTCTTCAGATGAAGAAATAAAACTTGCCATTCAAAAGGATCTAGAAGTTGGATTGATGGAAATAAAAAATATTGCAATTAATTATAAACAACATTTAAAAAATGATAAACTACAAGAACAGTGAATAAAAACACAATTGTATATAAATATAAATATTATTAATTTGTATAAAAATATATTCAACAATTTTATATTGTTTTGCAAATTATGATATTTGCAATAAATTGCAATAAATTGTTAAAAAAATTAAAAAAAGAATAATTGAAATTAATAAGATTATCCATTTTTATATATAAATAGCAAATAATATTTTTTAATATTTTAGTTTGAAAATCTTATAATTATTTTAATCCTGATTTTTATATATTTATACAATTATATATATATATATATATATATATATTATAATATATTATTATTATATATATTATATAATATATATTATAATATATATATTATAATATAATATAATATATATATTATATATATATATATATATATATATATATATATATATATAATTGTATAAATATATATATATAAATTTTATTATCTAATATTAATATGTACTAATTATAATAGTTAATACTAATAAAATGCTATTCATTTGTTCTTCAAATTTTGAAAATTCTCATAATATATTATATATAACATTTCTAAATAACAATATTTTGTGCATCATTCATATACAAATTTTAATTTATATTATAAAGTTGCTAATATTCTTGTGAACCCAACACATCCTGCTACAACAGTTTGACCAATACCCCAAAATAATGCATATAATGGTGGCAGTGGATATCGAGATGCTCTGTATACAAAAGCAACAGCAGCAGAGCTAAGAACTCCTGATGTTAGTGGTAATATTACACCCATTATTATAATCAACAATGGGAAGAATCTTTAAATAAAAGTTCACTTATATTATTTTATATTCTAAAAATATCATACATAGAAAAAAATTTTAATATTTTTTATATTTATTCTTAAATTCATTCATAATTTTTTTTAATATGAACATTAATATAATATTGTATTATAAATTTATATACATTATTAATAAATTTATACGTACTTTCCATATTTATGTTGTCTTAATGTAGCAAAACAAATTGCACCAGCTATAGTATGAACAAAAATAGAAGAAAATAGGGCCCATAAAAATATTTGATACCACATTTCTGCAAAAATTATAGATATCGAAAGAGATATTTAAATATTTATATAAAATTTAAAATAATGAAGAATAATTACTTTTATAAGTATGTACATACCAGCAAATGAAGTTAAAGGTGTATAAAAAACATTGCCAGTATTTATATTTCTTAAATTAACTGGTGGTCGCAAAACAGAAATATCTGTTTGTGCTTCCATCATAATTATTTCAAAAATATTTTAAAATATGTTCTCTGTATCAACATTAAGAAAAGTTATAACTTCAATAATGTGATTATGATTGACCATTTTTATGTAAAATAACATTTTATACATAAGTGACAATTAAAACAATATCTCAAAAAAATATTCTTAAATTCCAAATAAAACACAGTATCATATATATATATATATATATATCTTTAATTTTATTTTTTAAATATATTTAAAATGATATTTTAAACAATAAAATTTAGGATTTTTTCTTAATTATATCATTTACTATGAATTAAAAATCAAATAATAAGAAATTGTACAAATTTTAACTTACATCATCATTTTATATTATTTGTACATTATACGTCATATTAATACATACATTTTCATGTTAATAAATTACTTCTACATGTAATAAGTGTTATACTACATTATAGTTAATATCATTTTAAACCTTTTTTAATTACAAGCATAATAACAAGTCAAACTTATCATGTTAGATAGACAAGTGAATATAAAATATATTCAACTATCAGCGCACTCTTTTAAATTTACTTGAAACTAAATAAAATCAATATCATAGACTAACAAAAATTAAATGAGAAATCTTACAAATAATTTTCACTGTTGTATTGTATATAAAATATTATATATAAACAGATTTAATATAAAACTTTTTATATTACATAAATTACAGTATTAAATATAATTAATTTCTTTATATATCTTTTTTTATAGAATTATAGAGATTTTACATATTTATTGCAATTGGCTATAATATAAAGCAATAAATATTTAAGGTTCATTTACACAATACGTCAGATATTTATCGAAAGTTAACTAGGGGATTTAAATTGAACAATACTTAAACGGAATTTGACAATATTGATTAAATTTAAGAAAACTGAAAAAAATAAAATAATATATAAAAATGGATAATCAATCAACATCTTCAGCATCTTTTTATGAATCTTCTTCACAGTATAAAGAAGAAAATACTATATTACTTTATCAAAACATAAAAATGGTTAGAGGTTATATTTACATATAAAAATAAAATTTGTACGTTTTAAATACATTTATTTTTTTTGTATTGTATTTTATTATCTCTTTTTATAAAATTATGTGAAATAATATTGTTATTTAATTTTATAAAAATTACATTTATAATTTTTTTATTTTAATTTGATTTCAATATATGACATGATAATTTCTTTTTTCTTTACAGATTTTGCAAGATGTATTGAAAGGTGTAAATGATGTTGATAAAAACTTAAAAGATATAGAAGGAGACATCATAAATACAGCTAAATTGCTTAACGCAATTGAAATAAAATCAAATGAAATTTAATTATTTTTTTATATTAGTATTAAATAATGTACAAATAAAAAATCCAAAATAAATAAAATTTTTTCTAATTTTTAATATATATAGTATTAAAAAATATATTTTATTCATAAAATTTAATTCTTATTAATCTTTATTATTATTTAAAATTTGTGTGTATTTAAAATAGTTTTTCTTAACATAACATAATGCAATAGATCGATAATATTGCTATTTCTATTTGATCGTCTCTGACGATAAAATATCCACTGATTGTAATTCACGATTTTGGATTATCGCAGTAGGTAATCAAATCGATCGAACATAAACTAATGAATATAATGAATAAAAATTGAAAAAAATACGATCTATTGAGAAAAATACGTATTATATCAAAATAAAATTAAAAAAAAAAACTTATTTAATGAAATAATAATATAATTTTATTTTTTAACGATTAATTTTTAATGATTTTTTATTGTTTTCAAAATTTATTAATTTTTTTCATTTATTTTAATAATGAGTAATTTAATATTAATATAATAATAATAATAATAAATACATTAAAATAGTTATGCACTTTTCTTTTAATTTTAAAGATGTATATTTTTATATCAATTTTTTTATTTTAATTTAATTTAAATTAAATTAATATGACATATAATTTATTATTTTTAATTTATTATTATTTCATATAATTTATAAGATACAAAAATTATAAAAATATTAAATATCTAATATTTATTAAAAAATTTTTATTTTTCTATTCGAAATAATATAAATTTATTATAATAATATATATTTCAAGTTTTCTAAATTATCCAATCATCCATTAAAATTAAAATTAAAATTATTAAAAATCATCCAATTTTTTATAATTTTAAAATATTTTATTTTAAAATTATTTTATTCGAAATTAAAAAAATATACGAATTAATTTATAATATAATTTATGATAAATTAAAAGGAATAAAATGCTAAATTTTCCAATATCGTTTCATCAAGGAAAAGTTAAAAATAACAGCAAATTCTTATATATTAATAATAAAAAATAATAAAAACAATAAAATAATAACTAAATAAAATAATAAATAAAATAAAATAAAATAATAAAAATAATATATATATATTTTATGTTTAAAAATATATCCTTTTCAAAAATTAACATATATGTAATATATATATATATATATAAAAATATTCATAACATACTATAATATACTATAGTATACATTACAAAAATAATAATTAAAATAACCTATAAATATATTATACAATATTATTGTAATAGCGTACGATAAAATTCCATTGATGAAAGTTCAAATTTGTTTAATTACTTTGAAAAGGAGCTCATTAAATAATGTTTTAGACCTATAGAATCCATCATCGTTAAGTTACAAGCATAATCCACAATTGAGCAAGATCAATTTTCGTTACGATATATTCTTTTAATTTATCGAATATCAGTAATTATTTTTCATCATTTGCGGTTGGTTCACATATTTTACGTTACATTTTGATCAATTGAAGGGGTACCTCTAGAAAAATTTCGGCAGCTGAAATTCCAGTTGAGTCCGACCGAGATGATGCTAGTTGGGGGTAATTGTGATCGCCTCCTTCCTGGTACGATCAGTTTCAATAAAAATAATTATCGCGGTAGTCTCTTTCGAAGTAAAAATCGATGATGAGTATAGAGGGTGGAAGTAAATTGGGTAGGACTATTACGTGTGCACAAACGCACGGATAATGAATTCAATTGTTTGGTGTGGTTTTTATTACTCCTACTCCTCTATATATCGTCCAATCAGGAGTAAGCAAGGATGCCCGTCGCCACATTCGAAATATATAAATGTGTCAATATCTGTTCCTCGACGCTCAGTCAGTATTTTTATTCCTGTCAAACTGATTATTAAATATTGAACAATCGTTTTCCAAGATCGAGAGAAAGTCGACGAAGAAATGGTGAGTTTGATTTTTCAACGGGGTTTCTAGGATTCGTTGTTTTATAGATAGTTTTTTTACCCTCTTTTATGATGTTTACGTTCGTTACACGATTGACAGACGATAAAAATCCGAATTGGCCAGTCTGTCAATAAACCGTGGTTAATTAGAACTTTTTCTAATTAAATATTATTTCTTTTTCTTCATTTTTTTTATACGTATTTTTTTCAAATAAAAAAGAGAAATCCTTTCTATTTCTTTTTTTTTTTTAAGAATTAAAAAAAAATTCTTATGTATAGATATTATGAACATAAGAAACAGAAAAGAAACAAATAGATAAAAGAATTTTTAATAATTTATAGTTTGGAGAAAGAAAGAAAAAAAATTTTTCTTTCATTTTCTTTTTTTTTCTTTTTAATACGTATTTAAAAATATGTTATATTCTTCTTTCAAAAAAAGAAGAGAAAGAAGTAAAATAAAAGAAAAAAATATACGAGAAAAAAATATTTCTTTCCTTTTTTTTTTATTATTTTCTTTAATAATATAAATATCCTATATCTCATATACATTTTAAAAAAAGAAAAGAAAGAATTTCTTTTCCTTTCCTTTTTTTTTTTTTGTTACTTTTTCAAAAAGAATAAATTAATGTTATATTCTAGATGCATACATACATCTAGAAATAAGAGGAGAGTAAAAAATTTTCATTCATATTTCGTCTTTCGTGTTTCATACTGCATATTTCCTTATCGCGGTTTACGGTCTCCCTGATATCATCTCTAGATTACGATGCGTTAAAGGGCTCCGCGGAAAGAGGGCGCGAGATCATAGGGAAGATGCGAAGATTGTATAAGAAGTTGCATCATTCGGTTCGAAACCTCCTCCCGTGATGTGCGCTCCTAGAAAGCATCTCCGGCGCGAGTATCTTTATCGAAAGTTCTATCTCGTAGCAGTACCAGATTCGATATTTTTGCGGACGTTTTCTACGTGTGACAATTACCCATCGTGATTCACGAGTTCAAAGGTAAGGATCGATTCAAATTTTCAGAATAGTATTAACGCCCCGCTATTAATATTAAAAAGCTACGTGACCACGTGCAAATAGATTTTTACGTGAAAAGAGAGATAATAGGGACGGTGAGGTGAGATTTGTTAAATAGCAGAGATAATCGTAAGAAATGACAAGGCGGACGAAATTTTAGATAAATATAAATACAGATTTTTGAGAAGTTTATATCACTTCTTAGTTTCTCGAAAGCAGATAACGTACGGAGAACTGCATTCTATTTTTAGTTACATATATTTTAACAAGCAAAATTTCGACCAACTTTCCTCATTTTCACAGGCTGTCCGATTTCTCTTATTTTCTAATCGGTTGACACTTTTCGATTAATTTCATCATAATGTACTCATAGAGGTTTAGAGGTGTTTAAACATTGCTTCGCGATAACATCATCTCACCTGGTCTCATATCAGTTTTTTCGATTACATTCCAGCTGTGTCGTAATTTTTAACCGCAGAATTATACTAACGCAATATTATTAATCCTTTCGATTGCTCGGTGAAAATTGAATTAAAGTTATAATAATCTCTCGATCTTAGATAATTATTTTATTTTAGAATATAAATTATTATTATTCTTTACGCATATATCAATTACAAGAAATGAAAAACTAAAATTTACAAGAAAATTTATATCCAGAATATTTAATTATATATTCAATAACGTAACTAAATTATCAGATGGTATTCAATTTCTAATTTTTCAAAAGAATGCTACTAAAGCAAGCTACTAAACACATTATAGCTTAAAACGTGCTTAAAGAATATTTCAAAATATACCTACATTCATTAAATGTTTCAGATAACATTGTTCACATTAATACCTTGCCGCTTAGATTTATATAATACTTTTTGCTTACGCAACTAATTATTTTCCAGATAAATTAAACGAAACACCACTATGTCATTTGTATTTAAACACCACTATGATCTGTAATAATAGAAATCGAAATATCGAAGGAATTACTTATTCATCTAATTGCGAGACGATAAACCGTCCAATATCTCGGAAGTTTTAGCCACTTTTAACTCCTCCTCGGGGACACGCTGCATGCAAGTGTTTGCAGCAAAAAAAAGTTACGCACACCAACACATCGCATCGTGTATCGCCTCCAGATTCTCCCTTATTTTTTTGCACCGCATGTGTGTTCATTAACGCTCCGCGCGCGAATTCATTTCCAAACATCTTGTCTCGTTAACTGCCCAAGTTACTTAATCTCCTTTAAACGGTACGCGTGACCTTCCTTCCTCCTCTCGCTCAGTAACGCTCTATAACGACCGTCACGGAAAGGAAAAGGGGGAGCGAGAGAAAGCCGAGACGAGAAGACGCCAAAGATAAAATGATGCGGTAGCATCTAAATTTTATTCGTGAACTTGGTTGAGAAGGACCGATCCCGAAGGCGAGGGAACGCCTCAAAGTCACGGTAAACGACGCAGCCAGCACGTTCACGCATTCTAAAATTTTAAACGGACGTGTCGAAGTGGAGGAACCGTGAGAGAGACACACCGATTTAAGTCGAAGAGAGAGATATATGTCATTCGGAAATCGGGTATTCCTCGCGCGACACGTTGTCGGTATATCGTCGGAAGGATACAGGGCGAAGGTATCGAGTGCCGTGTTTTATACGAAGAGAATAAAATACGATAGATAAAGGAAATCTCTTTAATTTGGTGATTTCGATGCTCACGTTAACGAGCAGGCCATGCGACAGATTCAAACGCACGACCTATGGAATAATCCTACCTGAGATCGTCTCGAGATCCTCGTTGTGTGAAACTTGATTTCTTCAGTTTCGAAATTGATTATCATTTCCACGTGTAATTTTAATTTATCGTTCCGTTTTTAAAAAAAATCTTTTCGTAGTTCTAGTTAACAGACATTGAACGAGCCGATCCCCGTAAAACGTGTCGGATCTAAGAAAGTGTGTTAAAATCACGTGAAAAACGCGGTAAAATCGAAGTAAAGATTAGATCGTAATATTATCGGTGCGGTGAAATTATTAAACGAAATTAAGCCATAATGATACGATCCGATAAAGGGGTAAGCAGAAAAGAGAAAGAATGAGATGTGAGATATGTCCTCCCTACATTATCACATATATTTAATTATCGTCCCGTTCTCAAGAGTTTCATTGTTGAATTTCATTGTTGCCAATTGTGTTTATTCGTATCACCGAAGGAAGGTTGAATGAATCGATACTATAAATCTCGCGCACCTAACCCGACAATTAAATCCGCATTGTTATATTCAATCAGAGCAACTTCTGCGAAAAGAGCGTGACGTTAGTGTTCCTCAACATCATTCTGATTCAATCATTGCACAATGTCCTTTCACATTCATCAAATCACGTTCACTTTGATATAATACTGTTATCCCGATGTTTCGGTTAACGATATTAGTCTTCTTTTATTTTTTATACACAATTTTGATTTTATGTTTCAGATGCTGATCAATCTTGTTTTTCTTATTACCATTATTTTCGTTATTACCGTGTATACGGTTTCGGGACATCCCTTTTCGTTCCTACCACGACATGCCGTCGAACGAGCTGCGGAACGTAGGAGCATAAGCAGGCAAATGATAGAACACAACTCTAATTTCCTGACGCCCTTATCGGAATATGGAACACGTTCTGAATCAAAAGTAACAATTAATTTCTATTATATTTCCTTAATCAAATATCTTCTTGATCGGTAAAGAAATGAATTTGATTTGAAAAGAAATATAAAATTGAGATTAATAAAGATTTAATTTCGAAGAGAGATTTGAAAAAAATTCAACTTCTATGAAATCTTCGCAATTTAATCTAATGTTGAACGTTTTGATTTGACACAGCCAGTAGAACCATGGACTACTATCACTCAAAACCCAGTAAACGGTATCGAAACTACTGTGGGGTAAATATGACATATTAAAATAAATGAAAGCGCAAATGTAACAATAATATCGATAATATTATGCTTTTTTGTTATTGCAGAAGCAGGGTGGAATTAGAATGCAAAGCTAGCGGTAGTCCTCCGCCGGAAATTCTCTGGTTCACAGGAAGTGGTAGCAACGAACAAGTGAATATCACGGACAAATGCAATTTTATATTGTGAAGAAGAGAAAGAAGGAAGATATTAATTCGTAATATCTTTTTTGCCGTAGTTAATCGAGTATGTGAAAGCCAGTACGCATTCCTTGTACGATCCATCCGAGGAGTGGAAAGGAGTGGCCAGAATTAATTCAAAGCTCGTGATAGAATGCGTTACTCCGGATGATGCTGGATTAATCTACTGTGCGTCAGTTTCTGCGAGAGAGGTGAAGATCTCTACTCCTACGGTGCTGCTGGTTAATAGTAAGTGGAATATTAACGATCTAAAACTATATTAACATGAAGCTTTGACTAATTGTCACGCAACCCTCTTATTTTGTATGATGCATTGGCATATTTCTCTAATAAATGATTCATAAAACTCTAGATTTTTTCCCATGCATTATTTGCAATTGAATACAATATCAATTGTCTTATTATTTTTTTAAAATAAATGATTATAATAATCTTTTCGATTCACATCAAATCGAATTATTATATTAACGTATTATTGATGAGTATTTAAGATTTCTGACTAAAAAGATATATTTTTATATGTATTTTTTTTTTATGTAAAATAATTACTAATTAACTCAAAAACAATATCACACAAATAATAATTGTAACGTTTGTATTTGAGATTTTTTACTAGAAATTAGTATTACTCTCTGCAACAGACAAAGAAATTGATACACACACAATTGTATTTAAGATTCGAACGAAATAGATATCTATTAACATGATTTTCTTATCGCAGAATAACTAACATTATCTTTGAATTATATTTGAAATATATAATAAATTCTGTATATAAGAAATATTTTAATATTTTAAAGTTATTGGTTCAATTCTTTATTAATTACAATAATGATAAAATCTTAAATGTTAAAAAATTTCAATTTAAATTATCATTTAAAATCTTATTCAACAATTATTCTTTTGTTACAGATGAACGTGGTTTAAATAATTGCAGTTCTGAAAGTGATCCAATAATCACTCTTTATTCTCCTACATTAGTAGCAAATATAGGAGTAACTGTGGTGTTGCCATGCAGGGCAAGTGGCAAACCAACACCGCAAATTACTTGGGTGAATAACTATAACGTACCTCTAAGTTTATCAACTAATTTGCGACATAGAGTATTAGACAGTGGTGATTTAATGATAGAGGAACTCTTATGGGAAGATATGGGTGGTTATACTTGTCAAGCGAAGTCTGGAAATCGTCAACAAGTTGTCAGTACATTCCTTTACCCTTTGCGCGTAAGTTTCTATACTTTTATTTAAATTTAATATTTTTTAATTTATTTAATATTTACTTTAAAATACATTATACAGAAAATATTTAATTTTTTGACGATTTTATAAATAAAATCATTTAATTTATGAACAAAACTTTCTGAAAGAAAAAGTTTAAATAAATGTGTATTATTTTTCAGCCCGAAAAAGAAGTATCTCGGACAGTTAAATAAATTATGGAAGAATAAATCCGGATTGATCTCTTTCTACTATTGTACGATATGCAATCTTCTTGCAAAATTTCGGTGTTCGTTAGTGGTCATATGATATTATTTTTAAGTATGAGCACTATGCATAATTCTATGCAGCGAGATTATATTTTGGTACTAAAAACATGACAATGCGTTCAAGAATTAACAACGCTTCGTTTAATTATTATCAATTAAAACGCAGCCATTATTTTACTTAAAAGTTTTATAATAGATTTTAAGGTGCCAAAGAGTTTTATATTCGATTATGATAATGACTTTAGCAAGTTTAAAATAGCAAGTTAAGCTATATATTTCAATATTTAATTATTATCTATATTGCGATACCTCTTAAACGAGGATTCATCTAGTTTAAACAAATTATTTATTTATTTTATATATCGACTTAATAAGTAGATATAATAAAAAAGATTTCGTTTAATCTGATATGATAAGATTTGCTAAATTCTATGTAATTTTATATTCGATGAAAAAAACATCGATTCTTTGACTTCAATTCCTATTTCGCTTATTATTATCAATTAATACTTTTTATCTATTTTAATCTTTCATCTGAAAAATTATCATAATCTATTGTCTATTGTAAACTGCTATATTTTTATGTATAAATAAATGTATTTCATTTCGTACAGTGTTTATAAATTTGCACTATATTTATTTCCTATTATTTAATTTTTAAATTAAAATTTAATTCATTGTATTTCTTAATTAATGTAAAAAATTTAAAGAAAAATGAAGTGATCTTGTATGAAAGATCATTAAGACACTCGATAATGCATTATCATTTTTATTGAAAACACGTGTTTCATTTTTCTGTAATATTTTTTACTTAAAAAAAAAAAATGGCAAAAAAATTGATTGCAAAAATTGGACCTTCGATTCTAAACGCTAATTTGGCACAACTTTCGGAAGAATCACAACGATTAATTAATAATGGTGCTGATTATTTACACTTAGATGTTATGGATGGTCATTTTGTACCTAACCTCACTTTTGGTCACCCATTAGTAAAATGTCTTCGACA
Organism: Apis cerana; assembly: GCF_029169275.1. Lineage (NCBI taxonomy): Eukaryota > Metazoa > Arthropoda > Insecta > Hymenoptera > Apidae > Apis > Apis cerana. The sequence continues at coordinate 7,972,300 of NC_083862.1, read as the reverse complement.
TAAAATAAAAGATGCCTTTTTTGAAACACATATGATGGTCTCTAATCCTGATCAGGTATGTTTTATTTTATTTTATACTTGAATTTTTAATTTTAAAAAAAAATTAATATTTTTATATATTTATTTAAATAAATTTCATTTAAACAGCATTATTTTTTTCTTTATTTTCTTTATTTTAGTGGATAGAACCTATGGCTGATGCTGGTGTTAATCAATATACATTTCATGTTGAACCAGTAAAGAATGTTTCATTAATTTGTAGAAAAGTAAAAGAAGCAGGAATGAAAGTATGTACTTATTATATATATATATATTTAAATTAAATTTAGTTAATTAAAAAATTACTTATGAAATATATATTTTTTAAATGAAAGGTTGGAGTTGCGCTTAAACCAGGGACTCCAGTGGATGTAGTTGTAGAATATATTGATTTAGCAGATATGGTATTAATTATGACTGTAGAACCAGGTTTTGGTGGTCAAACATTCATGGAACCAATGATGGAAAAAGTATCATGGCTTAGAAAAAATTATCCTACATTAGATATTGAAGTAGATGGTGGTGTTGGGCCAGAAACTATTGATTTATGTGCAAAGGTATATATAATTTCATTAATTTCATTTTATAACAAAAAAATAAATTACATATATATATTTTTTAGGCTGGTGCAAACATGATTGTCTCTGGAACAGCAGTCGTAGGTTCTTCTGATCAAGCAAAAGTTATTAAAACTTTAAGAGATACAGTAAATTGTACATTACAAAATAATTAAAATAATTAAAATAACAATAAAAAAAAGAAAAACATTTTCTTATAAAATTATATGTTTATACATACATGTACTTATATTAAAAGTTTTGAAAATATTGTATAATTTTATATAATTTTATTATATTATAAAAAATAAAAATAAAAAGCAAAAATTTATATATATATTTTTCATATTATTACTTACAGTTATTTATATTTACTAATAATTCAATTATTTACAAAACTTTTAAATTGAGTATTTGGTAATGAAGGAATTTTAGGAAACAATTTTGTTCTTAATTCTGCTAATGTAATTAAAATAGCTTCTTCTGTTCTAATAGTTCTTGATCCTTGTTGAGGACAAGTATTCAAATATTGATGAAATACCAAAGAAGCATCATCCACATCCAAATTAGGATCACAATCTACTGCAGCTTCTAATCCAGATAATCCTCCAAATACTATTAAAGCATGGTGATATTCAATGCCTTTTGATTCTATATCATCAATTGATTTTCCTTTATCTGAAGTACCAATGGTCAAATCGTATCCACTTTTATAAGGACATTGTGTTAATACCTCTGTGAGATTATTAGCTAATCTCACAGTATATCCCCAATATATACCAGTATCCGATCTAGGAATATCAGGTGGAACAATAAATCCTTTTAATTTTTTTAGATTTGATTGCTTTTCAGGTATTTTGACTGTAACTCTTAATCCAGCAGTTAATATCTTATCCACACAAACATCATTTAATAATCCTACATTCACATGAGAACCTTTACCAGATTTAACTGGTTTATTTGTAACTATTCCTTCTCTATATAAAGATATATCTTGCTGACGTAAATGATGTGGAGCATCTACAGGATTTAATATTCCAGCATATTGTAAATCTTTATGAATAGGAAAAAAATATTTCCTTAAATATTGTGGACATTCAAGATATTGTAATATTCTAGCTAACTGCAAACATCCAACTCGTCTTTCACCTAATACTTCGTCGTTTCTTATTTTTTTTTTTTCACTTTCAATTATTTCTCCTTTATCATCAAAAACAATAATTTCATTTATTTTATAAACACATGCTGCACGTGCTATTTGTCCTGCTAAATATGTTCGTAATTCTGGAGATTGAGCATTGTCTAAAATTGATCCAGGAACTGCAATACTGATTGTTGAAATATCTTTTTTTTCAAAATGTTTCTCAATGGGTTTAACTACTTCTTTTTGTAATTTTTTTTTAGTTTCTTCCTTATCGAATTTTTTGGCTAACCTCTCTTCCTTCCATTTTTTTCGTTGTTCTTTATATAAACGATTGGTTTCTTTCCAAGTTTTTGACATAGGAATTGCTGGCGACATAATTTTGTACTTTTTCTTTTCAACTATCAAAAAACATAATTATTCACAATATTTTCTAAAAACGTTCACGAACTATTTTAAAATGAATTTCAAATGAAGTACATTTACAACGTTACGTTTTATGTGATAGCGAGTTTGTATTTTTTCACTGTGTGAAATATTTTTTAAATTTTTACCAAATTTTTGCAAATATTAAATTATGACCACAGAAGAAGGTTTTGAACAGGTTTTTAATAAATATTTTATTCGATTTTCTTATTTTAATATATGTTGATATTTAATATTATTTACGAATCTAACCTTAACAAAGTACTAACTGATTTAATAATATATATTTTTGGAAAATTAAACATTTAAATTAAAATTATCAGTGAAAAAAAATTAAAATTATCACAGTTTGAAGATGAGGAGGCCGAAATTCCAATTGGTGGAACTTTACCTGGTGGTAGAAAACGATTGTTTTCGAAAGAACTACGCTGTATGATGTATGGTTTTGGTGATGATCAAAATCCTTATACAGAAAGTGTAGATTTATTAGAAGATCTTGTTATTGAATTTATTACTGAAATGACACATAGAGCTATGGAAATTGGACGTACTGGTCGTGTTCAAGTAGAAGATATTGTATTTTTAGGTAATATTAATATTATAATTTATTTATATATCTTATTAAACATTTTAATATAAGTTTATTGATTATTTAGGATATAATATAAATGTTAAGTTAATTTATTAAATTTTGTTTTATAGTTAGAAAGGATCCAAGGAAATATGCAAGAGTTAAAGATCTTCTAACAATGAATGAAGAATTAAAGAAAGCTAGAAAAGCATTCGATGAAGTTAAATATGCAGGTACAGTTAGTCAGTAGATTTCATTTGTTGATATCAAAGCATATAACAAAATATTTTTATTGTGCTTGAATTTAGAGAGAATTATATTGAGTTCTTTATTATTCTTTCTGTATTGTTGTAGTCTTTTTAAAAGAATAATTATTTTTATAATTCTTTATTAAAGAATATTTAAATAAAATTTGAACATAAGCAAATTATTTAAAATTTTTTATTGGATATAGTGTTATTTAATATAAATATAAATATAGCATTATAGTAGTTTTGATTTATTTACAAGTATGGAATGCTTGTGTGCTGCATTTTTATGATACTTCATGCTTGCTTATCTACATAATTAAAAATATTATGATATATTTAAGATTATTTATTTCTTTTTGTTATACAAAAAGAAATATATTTTTGGATTTTTATAAATTATATATATATTTATATATATATATATATATATATTTTATATAAATAATAATACTAAATTGTAATAACTATTTTATATTATAATACTATTATTCTTTGTTTTGTAGTATTAGTAGTATTACATTTATGTATATAAAAATAGAATATATAAACAAATACTTATATCTTCTTTATATATTTTATGTTTTATTTTATGAACAATAATTTACATTTTATAATAAAAATACATATTTACATATGTTTTATTTTAATAAGTATAAAATTTTTTCAACTCTAAATAATTTTTTTAAATGTTAATTTGGAATAATTATTTCAAATTCCTATATCCTTTTTATATCATTTTTTCAATTTTAATATTTTATTTCCTTTTATTTATTATTTTCATTTTAATATAAGAATTGAATTTTGTATTTTTATTATACAGCATGAATAATGCATGTTTGAAATTAAATTGCAATTTATTTTTAAAAAAAAAAAATTATCTTGGCTTATTTATCATTACTATTTTGTTATTTTCTTGCATGTATATTATTTTGTTTTTATATCAAAAGAAAACATTATAATATATTTGATTGATCAAGATTGTTGTCAAGTTTGAATTTCAATCTTATAAAGTTATATCATATATTGATTAATACTAGAAACAGCTTCTTTTGCTGACAGAATAACATGAGAGACTCCTACTCCGTGGTATGAAGAACCACACAGCCCCAAAGGTATTTTATGCGCGGAGATATAATCGTGGATACGAGTTAACCGTTGTGCGTGACCAATTACATATTGTGGAATACAGTCTTTCAGAATGGAAACATTACATATCTTGGGATCTTCGTTAATGCATAAAAGTTTATTTACATATTTAATTGCAATCATTTTTAAATGTTCTTCAGATGAACATTTACCAAAGTATTTTTCAAACCATGCCCCACCCATCATTACTGTCAGTACCTGGATTAAAAAAAGATGTACATATTCAACAAGTATTTCTAGTCCATTAAATATTTGTAAAAATTTTAAGATCATTTTGTATTATTGCTAGAATTTTTTTAAATTCATTATAACAAATATTAAATTTATGTAATAAATATTGAAATTATAATAGAAAAAAAATAGATAATAAATATTTATACAGCAGTATTCAATTAAATTTAACTAAATTTGGGTTAATGGTTAAATTCACAGAATTATATACTTTTTATCAGAATTTGATTTGATTGATAATTCAATAAAGTGAAATATCTCTCACTATATCTTCTTGTTATATATATTTTCATTTCTATTAAAATCAGATACTATAAATTAATTCAAATCAATAAGCTATTAACAATGAATTGTGTAAATTTAAAATGGATTTTAGTCAAATTTAACTGAGCACTACTGTGTTTATACATACTGTCATTTTGGAGTTTTGAGGAAGGGCACATGAATCAAATATTATACCCAGAATTGGAATTTCTTCTTTTGGTGGAATAAGAACTCCAAAAGCTTCAATAGGTAAAACATTTTTAGAAAATTGAAAATTAACTACAACTATTGTTACTGTAGGTATACTATGTAATTCTTTAGATAGTTTTGGATGTTGCTCTTGTATTAAATTAGCTAAACTTTTAGCAGATAAACTTGATATAATACTAGAATATTTTTCAACTTTTCCATTTATAATTAATTCCACACAATCTTTATTAAATATGATTTTTTCACATTTATGTTTTATTTTTATATTTACTCCACGTTTCATTATATTTTCTGCTAGTGTTTGAGGTAATTGTTCAAAACCTCCTTCAAGACCCCATGTACTCCATGCTTCTCTTTTAGCTCTTTGTGCTAAAATTGAAGGTGTGTTATGTAATTTTAATATTGTATGAGCATCATTTGTATTTTTCAATTCAATTTTGTTTTTGTTATTTAACATGTTTGAAAATTTTTGTTGTATAAAACCCATAAATACAGAACCGTATTTCTGTTCAATTTCAAATAAATTTGTCATAAATGATCTTGCACTTAATTTATGTATATCACCACCACAAATTCCACATAATATTGGGGCAATCATTTTTTCAGACACATCTTTGCCAAATCTCCTTTCTACAAAACTAGATATGCTTTCATCATCTGCAAGAATTTTCTTTGCTTTGAAGTCATTCCATAAAATACTACTTAAAGAACGATTTAATAATGTATTTTTTGTTATAATTCCTTTTAAATTATTAGGTAAACAATGTAATACATTATCTGCATAAATATATCTATTTTTAGCAGCAGGATGATTAATTTTAATAGGAATGATTTTTGATGATAATCCTAATTCTTCTATTAAATTTAATACATTATATGTATTGGCTCTTATAACTCGTGGACCTATTTCAAAAATCGTTCCATCAGATTGTTTTATAGAACGTATCCATCCTCCTACACGATTTGAAGCTTCTAATATAACTAATGGAGCCATTCTTGTATTTCCAAGTGCATAATATGCAGCTGATAAGCCTGATATACCAGCACCTAATATTGCTGTCATTTTTTATTATTTTATTGTATTAATAAATAAATATTAATTTTTATTTTAAATAAAATATAATTAAATTGAATAATATATTTATTAATACAGTTGTTATGTTTCATAAAATAAATTAAAAATGATAATATTTTTATCAATCAATTATTTTTTTTAAATTGTCATTCATAAATTTATTAAAAAAATAAAAATTTTAAAATAAATAAAGAAAATTGAAAATATTATTAAAAATGCTCTTGAATGCTCTGTTATTATACTTATATTATATTATATTAACGTATTTTATTATATTATATATTATATTATAGTTATATTAACGTATTTTATATTCAAGAAAGAGAAAGATAGGTTATATTTATTTGGAAACATAAATGGAACTGTACATGAAGTAAAAATATGTAAAATGTAAATATAAAAGAGTGACTTTCTATTAAAAAAATAAAAATTGATATATATAAACTTTTTAATTCCATATACTTTGTTTTTAAATACTTTATTAAATTTTATATTATTACTTTAATATATATCATATACATATATTAATAAATTGAATAACCATAATTTAATTTTTTGAGAACTGTTAATCATTTATAAATTTAATAAAATAATTAAATAATAAATTTATTTAATATAATCAATTTTATTAAATATATTTTCTTATATAGAAATTATTTTACATTAATGATAGTGTATTGAATTTATTAGATAAAAATGGAAATGTCTGTTTGCGTCATTCAAATTACGATGCATGAATGATTATTTTAATATTCAGATATTCTTAGAAGTGCAAAACGTTTGTGCCATTATTTTTATTTTTTAAATGCAAGACATTATATTAAGTCAATATTCTGTAATTATATAATAGAATTTACACGGATTCCCGCCAAACTATATCAATACATTCAGTGTAACGTACGTTTTTCCATACTTTTTAAAATATTTCTTTAAAATTTTTGTTCAAATGTAAATTTGTAAATTTTTTTGTTAAAGATTTTATTTATTAACAAATTATTAATATCATAGTTATCAAATTTGGAACATCATTTTATTATTACAATGAAAGACGGAAGCAGATTGTTGTCAATTCTTCTGAGAGTTTCAGAAAAAGCAGCAAATATAGCAAGAGCTTGTAGACACAACGATGCATTATTTAAATTACTTGTACAAGAAAAATCAGAAGAAGAAAAAAATCCACGCTTCTTTCAAGATTTTAAAACTTTGGCAGATGTTCTTATTCAAGAAACAATTAAACATGACATAGGATTAGAGGTAAGCTAATAAAAAATATATATAATTAATGTATTTGATATATAATATATAATATTAATTATATATAATTAATATATTTGAATAAAAAAATTCACTTATTAATAATAGATTAATGAAAATAAGTAAATATTTTATATTGAATATTTTCATACATTATTTTATATCTTTTATATTAAAAGAAAAAAAAGAAGAAGCAAACATAAAATTAAAGCTAATATAAAAAATATAAATAAGAATTATAAATTAAATATAATACCACTTATAGAATATTAGTTTCCAGAATTGGCCAAAGTAGTACAAGGAGAAGAAACTAATACATTCAGTAATGCTATGGGTGAATCTATAGTAGTTGGAATATGTCCTACAAGCGAAGAAACTACTCAATTATTAGCCAAAGTAATGGGTAGTGATATTGCAACTGCTGAATTATTAGCTACTGAAGTTCATAAAGATATTCAATTCTTAGACATTCCAATGATAGCAACACTACCTATTGATTTTGATGCTGATATTAATGATCTTGGTATATGGATAGATCCAATTGGTAAGAAATGTAATACTGTAATTTGAATGTTCTTAAATAACAATTATAATATATATACATGTAGATACAATATAATATTAATATATTGTTATGTGTATTAAAACGATGTCTGGAAAAATTATATGGTAAATATTTCTATTTTCATACATAATTTATTTTTTCCTATTTCAAATTTTAAATAAATAATATCAATAACAATTTTTTTTTAAATTTAAATTTCTGTTTCTTTTTTTTGTACATTCTTTATTTTTATTTTTATATATTTTTATAAATGATACTCTTTTATGTTATTAAATAAAATTAGACAGATTATTTGTTAAGTCCTGTATTTGTTTTGTAGTTTAATAAAACATGCCTGAGGAGCAATTCGTGGAACTTTTGTAGATTCAACTGCAGATTACATAAATGGAGGTGAAAAAGTCGATCATACCACTGGTGTACATATGAGTGGTTTACGGTGTGTTACTGTCTTAATTGGAGTATATACGAAAAGTACAGGCATACCAATTTTGGGAGTAATTAATCAACCTTTCTATACGAATGTAAATTTGCGGTAAATAAAACAAAATTAACAGAATATATTAATACAGAATTCTATAATTGATGATATAACTGAACGGAAAATGAAAAAATATCGAAAATGTAAAATAAAGTTTTTTTATTCAAGATTTCATTTTCGAATAGAACAAATTTAAAAAATTTTCAAATACGACTAAAATTGATTATTTTCTGATTAGATATGAATGAACTATCAAGTAGTTATCTATATATGAAAATAAACAAAAAATAAAATAGAATAAAATTTTATTGTTTAAGTTCTTATTTTAAAATCGAGATTAAATATAGCTAAGAAATTATGTAATCAATGAATGTCCAAATTCAGTTTTGTCGAAAATTAATTTTTAAATAAAAAAAAATTATTTTTTCTAATTCTTTCTTTCTTCATTTTTTGCTTATTTTCATATGTAATTAGTTATCGACAATTTATTCATATCTAATCGGAAAATAGTTGTATTTTAGCTGTACTTGAAAATTTTTTGAATTTGCTTATTGTTGTTGTTTGTGTATTCAAAAACAAAATCTCAAAATGAATCTGGAATTGATTTAAAAATTTTATTTTATTTATTTTTGATTTTATTTATAATTATTATATCAATTTTATTTATAATTTTATTTTCGATTTATTTTTTCATATAGAATCATTTCCTGTTTGATTATATCAATATTTTATATATTCGTGAAACATTTATAGAATATCAAGTAAAGAGGTCAAAATAAATAAATTAATATACAAAAATCAATTGAGGCTTATTATAGATTAAATTAAATTAAGGAATTTGAGTTTTTTTTTATTATTTAAGTATAAAATAAAATGGAAACAATGAAATTTAATCTTCTATATTTGATTTAGTTTTTGAAATCGATTCTTTGATTATCTCACGAATATATTAACAATACTTATATACTTATAAAAACATCAATATTTAATTAAATATTTTATTTAATAGATGGAAAGGTAATTGCTACTGGGGATTTGTAGAAAATGATATTGGAAAATGTTCTATAGTGAAAGAACATAATAATAAAAGAATAATTATTCTGAGTAGAGTTGAAGATGAAAATATAAAATCAAAACTTTTAGATGCAGGTTTTATTTTAGTAGAAGCAGCTGGCGCAGGTTATAAAATATTAAGCGTTGCTCTTGGACAAGTTGATGCTTATATTTTATCTAAAAGTTCCACATATAAATGGGATACTTGTGGTCCACAAGCTCTTTTGCGTTCTTTACATGGAGGTATTATTGAATTCCAAAGTTTTATAAATAATTCCGATTACACGGACATAAAATATTTATCTACGTCCACCAATTTTTCGAATAGCAATGGTTTGATAGCATATCGAAATTTTGAAATTTTACAAACATTAAAATCGATTTTATGCAAATAATAATATTATAGTATTATATTAAATATTTATCTTATTTATCTAGGTATTGTGAAGTTATTAAAAAAAAATTATTTTTGCTGCATTTATATATAATTTTACTTATATTTTTTTATTATTAATTTTCTATTATTTTAAATTATTATATAATATTTAAAAAAATATTTCGTATATAACTTAATTAGTAAAATTAATAATTTTTAAAATAATTAAATATAAAATATATTGTTATTATATATTTATTCAATTCAATTTAATTTAATTTTAATAATTCAAAAATAAAGTCATTCATTTGTATATTATACAATTTTAATAAAAAATTTAAAAAATTGAAAATTGCACATAATAGTTTTTAGTATAAACATATTTTACATAATATGTATTGTTAATAGATAATTATTAAGTATTAGCAATGATTAGTAATTAAAACAAAATAATTAAATAGAGAAGAAATTTTTTATTTTATTTGTCTTTTTTAATCATTTATTGTTATTTATTGTTCTAAATGTAATTAAATGTAATTATTGTTCTAAACGTATGTTAATATAAATGAAAAATAATAAATATGAAATTGTTATTTGAAATTGTACACATTATCAAAAATGTTATGTAATATCAAAGATAAATATAATAAAAATGGTTTATGTTTTACTTGCGATTTTTTATTTCCTTGTTAAAGTTTCTACTGTTTCATTTATTTGTGATGTATTTCTCTTATTAATTTTTTTCTTATTCCATATATTTATTAGAACTTAAAAGTATCAAAATTTAACATTAAATATTAACAATTATATATTAACAAATATATATTGCATTTGAAAAAAAGAAATTTAATTCATATTTTTTATAATGTACAATATGAAAATATTCATATATTTATTTGTTCCGGATGTTTAAAAAATCTTATTTGATTCGATAAATTTCGATAATTTTATGTAGCAAATTTCATGTTAATAATTTAATTTTTGATTTAATAATCAATTTTCAAATTTTTGAAAATTTTTCATCATTAGAATTTATTATGATTTCTTACTTATAACATTACCTATAACATTATTGAATTACTATAATATCATGAAATTACAAAAAAAAAAAAATAAGAAATTAAATATTAGGAGTTTTTAAATTATTAAAAAAATGTATTTACGCTAGATTTTTTTTTATTGATATAAATTTTTATTTATTGACATTCAATAATAATATTTTAAAATATGTATTAATATCATGAGTTGATTTATCATTTTTTATCTCTTTTCTCATTTCTCTATCTCTTTTTTAAATCAGTTTCTTTTTTTAAAAAAAGAAACAAAAATCTGATATTAATGGAAATTTTATAATTAATAATTAAATGAACTCTTTTATACATTTTATATTTTTTTTAGTTTTGACAAAATGATATATATAATTGATTAGATAAATTCTATATAAAATTGCTATTTAATATTATAAATATGAATTAATGATTTAATCTAATATTATTATTAAAAATGAATATGTAAATGTGTGAATGTATGAATTTAATTTTTTTTTATAGAAATATTATTTTAAATAATAATATTAAAATTTATTTCAAAAACATTAAAACATCAATTATATGTAACTCTTTGTTAATAATAATTACTTTTATTTTTCATATTACGTAAATAAATTCTGTAATTAATAATTAAATTTATTATTAAAAAAAGTATTAAAATTACATTATATTACGTAGTTGGCTAATTATTTTATTAAACTTAATTTTCTGTCATTTACTTGTATATATATGTACATAGAAAACATCTCATGTTTACTGCATAATGAATAGAAGATAACGTCAAATGTACAAGTAAATTAAATTTAAAATAATTAGTCAATTGCACAGAACTAATTATAAAAAAACGATTTAAAATTATCAGCTGACATAAGAATTCATAAGAGCTACAGAACTACAACTCTTTTAGTATAAAATGAAAGTTTCTGTTTTATTATTGCCATTATTACATTTATATGTCTATTTAAAAATTATTATTTTCTTGTTTTCAATACAATATCGTTTGATAACTTTATATAATTCATTTCATCATAATATTATATAATTTACAATACTTGATATAGTAAGGTATAACTGATCTGATATTTAATGCTGAATTGTATTCAATGCTGGAATTGCATTTAATACAATCCCTATTTAAAAATATTTAGATCGCAAACGAACAACTTTTACTATATATATATAATAAAGAAAAATATGTGAGTATTCATACATATATTTTAATTTTATTGTTATAGTTCTACTATAGTTCCATTATAAATTAACTAATATTATCAGCTATAACTTTTACTTTAATATATCTATATTATTTAAGATCTGCTTGTTTGTTAATATTTTCAAATAATATTTTCAAAAATAATCTTAAATTTTTAATACAATTTTTATTATTTTGTTTATTCAATACATTAAAAAAAAAATCTTTAAAGAAGCTTCACTAATATTCAATAGAATATGATTATTTTAACAGATTAATTTAATTTATTAGTGAAACTTAATCGATTAATATTAATCGATTAATATTAATCGATTAATATTAGTATGAAAAATAAATTTGTTATAAACAGCAATGAAATGTCTAATGTTTAAGTTTATTTTTTTTCCATTTTATTATATTCATTCACTATCTTTTGACTTAATTAACTGAATAATCATTATAGAGGTCATTTAAAATTTACATTCCATTATTATTAAAAAGTAAAATACAAAGCATATATTCTCTAAATTGTATTAATTAATGTCCATCATTTAATGTTTCGTTTAAAACTAATTGAGATAAAGATAATCAGTTCAGATAATATCATATTACATAAACGGAAAAATTTCGAGAATGCATAATAAAATTTAAGTTCTATTAAGAAATTCGAATAATAAATAACCATCTTAATTATATTCAATAATTATAAATTAAATTTTTTAAAATATATTTTGAATATTATTTATTATTAATATAATTTATATATTTGATATTGAAAGAATTGCATGATTTTAAAAATATTTATATTCTGCAATTAAATTTTGTTAAATTATTATTATTATTAACTATCGAAACTGTTTATTTATTCTAATGTGCTTCTACATTTGCTGGTTAAATTATCAATGTGAATATCTCATGTGCAACAAACGAATGTGCAAATGATTATTTTTTAAATTTAATGGAAATAATTACAATATCTTTCACAAAGAGTAATTAAACTTCTAAACATTAAAAAAAAATTTAAATACGATAAAGGTAATTTTATATAACATTGATATATTATATAAGAAAAATATTTAAGAATGTGAAGTCTTCAATATTTTGTTTAAAATTTTTTTAAACAGTGATGAATATTTTATTTTGTTCTTAAATGATATATTTACTTATTAACATTTGAAATATTAAAAAAATAATAAAATTAAAATGATTGGGAATTTAATTAAATTATTTTATAGTTTGTATAGGCGACCAAGAAATTTGATTTTTTCTTCAATATGGTAAAGAATCCTTTCTGTATTTTCATTGCATGTCTCTATTTTTCGTGGACAGGTAAGTTATTCAAACATTTTATTTTTGTATGTATATTTAAAAACAAATTTAAAAGAAAGACAAAAAATCTTATTACGTATAATAATGAATTTATCATTATAAAAATTTAAAAAGAAATTTGACAATTTAAAAATTCATAAAAATTTGAAACTTTATAAAAATAATTTAAATGATATTAGTAACAAACTTAAAACGATTTAGAAAGAAAAATGAAAATTTTAATATTTTTTACTTTTAATATTTTCGAGAATATTTACAAAATTGAATTGAATTGAAAAACAAAAAAAAAAAATATATGAATGATATATATTACAATAAAATATTATTGTTAAAATATATTTTCACATTTATATAAATCTTGTTATGTTTAATTATATTTTTTTTTTTGAGTAAAAAAATGTTTTGTGACTTTAATATATATTGAATATACATTTTTATTTAAAAACAAAATAATTATTTTTTCAGAACTAATTTTAACTTTTATTATAATAAGTATATTCCATATCATATAATATATATCATATAATATAGCGCTTGTATATAAGATATAATTATTTTTAATAGAAATTATGCTTAAATGATTAAATATTCTGTCAATCATTTTATTATTTTATTCTAAAATATCAATTTTTTAAGAAAATAAAAACAAATATTATATAATGAACAACAAATTGTTAATAATTTTAAAATTAACTTTTTTTCTAGTTTTTGCTTCAGATTTGACTGAAAATGTTTTTCTACGTTTATATAAAAGGTACTTAATTATTTGTACTTGTAAAATATAATTAATTAATTCCGAATTGCACATCTATATTGTAATTATTTCTACTGTGATTTATTTGCAAATTTGAAATTCGCAATCAAATGGTGACTTTTTTTTAGGAATGGCTTATATATTGATGAAAATATAAGAAATGCTAATCTATTGATATCTCATATGAAAAAGAATAATAAAATAACAATCTTTATTAATGGTTGGAATGAAGAAATAAATTCTGAAGATGTACAATTAATAACGAGTGGTAAGTCACGATTCTCAATTAATAATTCAGATATTGATATTAAGAATTATTTAATATATATAAATGATGCAGAATCTTTCCAGATTCGTAATAATATTTTTATTATTATTGTACTAACTTTTATATTTTTTTTTTTATTTTTTTTTTGAAATCGATCTTTCGAAGATACGACACTAATATTCTATAGACATTACATTTTATATATATATATAATCATAATTATACAATATTTTATCTAAATATAATTAATTAAATTCTCTTTAAAATATTACAGCATATTTGGAGAATACACAAGACAATGTTCTTGCACTCGATTATCGAAATGTTAGTAAAGAATTTTATATATTTGCCATACAACACATATATGAAGTTGGCAAATCTGTAGCTGCCGCTTTGGACAATATGGTAGAAAATGGCATAAACTCGAAAAATATACATATAATTGGACACTCACTGGGATCTGAGCTTTCGGGGATTATTGGGCGCAACATGAACTATAAAATTGGCAGGATAACAGGTATTATCTTTAAATTATTTACTTTTTTAAATATTTTCAATCTTTAAAAGGGTGAAGAGACATTATCACAATTTAAGTTTTGATCTTAATCAGAACTTTATATAAGATATATTAACATACATAATTGATATACATAAACGCCTTTAAAATATCGAAGATTTAAAATATGAGTATATTAGAAAATAAAATTTTCTCGAGTTGCTTTCAAAAATTATTTTTTGTAAGTTGATTTTTATATTTAAACTTAAAATTATTTTTCAACATTCAATAAAATATGCTTTCAATATACTTTCAAAAGTTTTATTTCGAATGTATTACGATAATCGTATCTTTATTTAATAAATTATAAGAAATTTATATTATTGAATATGAAAATAAAATGAAATTGTTCTATATTCATCATGTTATTTAAGTGCAAATACAATTTTTTTATAGGCTTAGATCCTGCCGGTCCTGGATATTACATTCTCAATACTCATTTGAGTACTTCCGATGCTGAATTTGTCGATGTTATTCATACTGATATGAGTATTTTTGGTCTAGCTCTGAAAATTGGTCATGTAGATTTCTTTCCTAATTATGGCCATAGACCGCAGCCAGGTTGCATGTTATTAAATGATGGTTTGTATGAAACATATCATTCTTAAATTTTTAATTTTTTGAACGATACTGATAAGATTATTTACATTTGAATAAACATTTGTATTAATTTGTAACCAATTTTTAAATTTACTTTACATTCTGATAATTTTTTTAATAATTTGATAATAACAAAGATATTTAAATTTTCTATTTTTTATATTTATTTTTCACATAAATGAATATATATCTATATATCAATTATTATAAAAATTTTTTTATCATTTTAAGAAATATTTTCTATCATTTATGGAGTCAAAATAGAGTAAAATATCTACATAATAACTCTAAATAAATTTTTCTTATTGTTTCTTTTTATTTTTTTTTCATGATGATTATTTATTTCTTTATACGTTACAGATTTTTGCAGTCATCATAGATCCTATAAATTTTATGCGGAATCAGTTAAAAATCATAATGCCTTTATTGGGAAATGTCATTCATTAAATGAATGCAATGGCATTGAATATATTCCAATGGGATATGTTACACCCAGCAATGCGTTAGTATAATTTTTATTAAATTTTTAATTAAATTTTCAACATAAAAATTCTAATTTTTTTTATTTAACATAAAATAAATAGCATAAAAGAGAGAACATTTTTAAATTAGTTTTTTTTATTACTTGTGTTAACATTTTTTTAGTAGATTATTTTTTAATCTTTATAGAACTGGTAACTATTATCTCATAACGAATTCAATGAGTCCTTTCGGCCGAGGTTTAGCAGGAGCAACTTTCAATCCACTAAGAATTATCCCTGTATTATAAATTGATTATATTTATTATAATTTAATTAAAAATTCTTTAATTTCAAGTATTTCTAATTCTATCTCAATATTCATATTGTAAAATAAATGATTATTTTAATTATTATTATCAATGATTATTAATATATGATTATATATTGAAATTAATATAATTATAATTTCAATATTTTAATATTGAAAAGAAAAATAAATAATTATAAAATAATTTTTTATTATTTATATTTCATAAACCTTCACATAATTATTTTCTTTTATTTTATAACATTGATATATTTGTTGCTAATATTATCTGTTGTCATAATGGAAATCATCTATAGTGATCTATATGATATATATAATAAATGTATATATAATACAGTTTTTCGAACAATTACAGGCTTTTTGAATATTATCATTTAAATTATAAATATCATCTAAATTATAACTTTTAACATAAAAACTTATTAACATAAAAGTAACTTAGATAATATCAAACTATATAAATACGAGTGACGAACAATGTTTAAATTTTGAAACTTACGTTAAAAATTCGATCATTCGATTTTTGGTAAGTTATTTTTAATTTATGAGCACAATTAGAAATAATATTTACAAATATTATATCTTTGAACATTATATTATCAATATATTTAATATTAGAAAAATCAGTAATTTTAAAATCATGTAAAATTCTATTCTATTAAGTTGTTTCTTTCAAGAATTAAGAATTTCACATTTCACTTTAAATATAAATGTATATATATATATTATTATATATGTATAAATATAACACTTAAAATATTGAGATTTTAAACTTATTTAAATAAATTAATTTACAGTTTATATGAAATCAAAGAATTTGCCTTTCAATATGATCAATATTTATTTCTATTTTTTCTTCGCATTTTTCAACTTCTTGTTAACAGGTAAGTATTTGAATATTTCTTATTTTTATACAAAATATTTATACGAAGTAAATTTAAGAAAATTTAACGAATGACTTTAGAAGAACTCTAGAAAAACTCTAGAGATTAAGATTAAGACAAAAAATAATAAATTTATATGCAAAATATTTATATTTTTCATGTTTTGATAATTTTTAATTTAATTTTTCACTAATCTTTAAATTTAAAAATTTTTCATTAATGTAAAAAACAAAAAGAAAACGAATTTTATTCGTTTAATAAATTTCAAATGTATATATAATGAGTTGTTAATAATTTTGAAACAAATTTTGTTTATAGTTGCTGATATTACACAAAATGTTTTTTTACGTTTATATAACAGGTATGTTTAAGTAATAAAACACAATTAACTAATTCCTAATTGTATATAATTATTTTAACTTTTTTGGTCATTTGAAATTCGTAATGAAATTATTTTTTTTTTTAGGAATGGTTCATATATTGATGAAAATATAAGAAATGCTAGTCTATTTCTTCCTTATATACAAAAAAATAAGTTGCTTATAATCCTTATTCATGGTTTCACTGAAGATATAAATTCTTATGATATAAAAATAATGACGAGTGGTATGTTATTAATTCGATTAATAATTCAACTGTTCATATTAAAAATTATTCAATGCATATAAATTATACAGAATTTTTTCAAATTTGTAATGATATTTTTATCAGTATTCTAACTTTTGTGTTCTTTTCATATTAAAATCAATCCTTCGAACATATGTCACTATTCTGTATATATATACATATTCTGTATATATATATATATATATATATATATATATATATATATATGTAATCGTTTTGATTTGTGATTATATATATATATCACAATTATACAATGTTTTATTTAAATATAATTAATGAAATTCTCTTCAAAATATTACAGTATATCTGGAGAATACGCAACACAATATTTTTGTAATTGATTATCGGAATGTTAGTAAAGAATCTTATTCATTTGCCAAAAAAGACATATACAAAATTGGCAAATTTATGGCTGATGCTTTGGACGATATGATAGAGAATGGCGTGAACTTTAAAAAAATACATATAATTGGAATTTCATTAGGAGCTGAGCTTGCGGGCATTATTGGACGCAACATGAATTATAAAATTGGCAGAATAACAGGTATTACTTTTAAATTATTTATTTTTTCAACCTTTAAAAACTTAAAAGGGTGAAAAGGCATCGTCACAATTTAAGTTTTGATCTTAATCAGAACTTTATATAAGATATATTAACATACATAATTGATATACATAAACGCCTTTAAAATATCGAAGATTTAAAATATGAATATATTAGAAAATAAAATTTTCTCGAGTTGCTTTCAAAAATTATTTTTTGTAAGTTGATTTTTATATTTAAACTTAAAATTATTTTTCAACATTCAATAAAATATGCTTTCAATATACTTTCAAAAGTTTTATTTCAAATGTATTACGATAATCGTATCTTTATTTAATAAATTATAAGAAATTTATGTTACATGAATACGAAAATAAAATGAAACTGCTCTATCATCATATATTCATCACATTTTTTAAATGCAATTTTTTTTATAGGCTTAGATCCTGTCGGTCCTGGATATTACATTTTCAATACTCATTTGAGTGCTTCCGATGCCGAATTCGTAGACGTTATTCACACTGATATGGGTGTCTATGGTTTAGCTCTGAAAATTGGTCATGTGGATTTTTTTCCTAATTATGGTTACAGACCGCAACCAGGTTGCCCGATATCAGAGAATGGTTTGTGATAAGTTTTTGATAATTTAATAAATAACGAAGATATTTAAATTATTTATTTTTTATATTTACTTGTTTCATATCTGAATATACACATATGTCAATTATTATGAAAATCTTCCTATCATTTTAAGAAACATTTTCATTTAAATAAAATAAGATATTAATATCTGTATAATATCTTCAAATGAAGATAAATTTTTTCTTTTCCATTTTTTTTTCAAAATCAAATAATATTCGTTACTTTTTTATTTACAGATATTACACAATTTTGCAGTCATGGTAGATCTATCGAGTTCTATATAGAATCAATTAAAAACTCTACTGCGTTCATTGGAAAATGCGAATTTTATAGGTTAAATGAATGCAACATTGAATATATTCCAATGGGATATGCTACTCCCAATAATGCGTTAGTATCATTTTTCTTAATTTTTGATTTCAATATAAAAATTTTAATTCTTTCTATTCAACATCAAATGAATAGCATAAAAGAGAAAATATTTACAAATTAGTTTTTTTATTACTTGTGTTAATATTCTTTTAATTTACAATAGATTATTTTAATGCTTCTAGGAATGGTAATTATTATCTTATCACGAATTCAAAGAGTCCCTATGGTCAAGGAAGCACAGGAACAGTTTTTAATCCACTGAAAATTGTCCCTGTATTATAAATTGATTATATTTATTTTACTGATTTGTCTTTACTTATAAATCTCTTCTGTTTTTATGCAAGATATTGATATAATCGTAAATTTATTCTTTAGAAATCAATCAATTTCATAAGTCAAAATAAGCACAAAATTTGGTATATAAAAAATTATAAAAAATGGTTAATTGAGATTTATTTATTAAATTATAAATAATTTAAGCTATCATTAGATAACTTAAAGAGATAAGAGAAGAATAAGCAAATTGAAGATATAAATGTTTATTCTATTATATCATCTCTCATTTCATTTAACGCAAACTTACATTAATTTTATCTTAATATATTTCAATCAATTGATTTTTTTTTGTTTTTAGTTTAATTTGGTTTTTAATTTAAATAGCTTAATAAGCTAACTATTTTATGTTTAAATTAAATTAAACTAAATAATAAGATAATAATCGAAAATCACTGAATATAGTATATTTCAACTATATCATTGTTTTTTAAAAATATCATTTATTACATATATATTAACTTTGTATTCAACTTTGTTAAAAAGATAAAAAAATATTTTTATAATGTATTAATCTGATTTTATCTATATAAAAGCCATTTAAAATTGATATTCCATTTTATTCCATTATTGATAAAACATATAAATAATTACAAAATTTTTCTAAAATGTTATCATTTAATATTAATTTAATTGTTCCTCTCCTATTTATTTACTTTATTATATTGCTTTATTTTTATAATTAGTTTTTTATTTAAATTTCAAAAAAATAATTTTAATTTTAAATTATTTTTTACTAGTTATATATCAGCATTTAAATATTATTATTAGAATGAAATATATTAGAATATATTATATATTATAATTATATAAAATTAAAATATAATTATCTTCTTTTACATTTTTATTTATTGTTATATTATTTAAACTATAGTTATCACAATGAAGGTTATTTTACATTTATTGTTATACTATTTAAACTATAGTTACCACAATGGAGGTTATTTATAATGGATATTCAATATTACGCAAATACATATATTGTTTTCCAAATATTATCATTTAATGGATTTAAATGACAAAAATAATTTATACTAATTGACTTAGATAATATTAAACTATATAAAGAAAATGTAGTGATGAGTATTATTTAAATTTAAAAACTGAGAATTTACTTTCTGGTAAGCAGTATTTACAATTCTAAAGCATATTTACAAATTATATTTTTACGTAAATTATATTATATATTTATACTCATGTGTAACATATATTTATATTAATATTTGTCTTAAACATTAAATATTATTAATAAAATTAATATATTTAATAAATTAAAATAAATTTAGAATAATTTTAAAATCATATAAATTAAAATTGTTTTTTTCGAGAATTGAAAATTTTTAAATGTATATGTATTCTGTAAATGTAAATGCATATATAAATATAAATAAAACTTGAAATAATAAGATTATCAAAACGGAGTTAAATAAATATATTCAATATGTTTCTAAAGATTTAAATTTACAGTTTGCAACGAAGAATTTCATCTTTCAACATGCTCAACATTTATTTTTATCTTTTCTTTGCGTTTTTCAACTTCTTGTTGGCAGGTAAGTGAGAATCATTATTTTTATATGATGTTATTATTATATGATGTTCGTACAAAATAAGAAGAATATTTAAAG
Organism: Apis cerana; assembly: GCF_029169275.1. Taxonomy (NCBI): domain Eukaryota; kingdom Metazoa; phylum Arthropoda; class Insecta; order Hymenoptera; family Apidae; genus Apis; species Apis cerana. The sequence goes on along the minus strand of NC_083862.1, from coordinate 7,951,099 downwards.
AATAAGAGATAAAAGAGATAAAAAAAAAGAACTTATGTACAAAAATAAAACATATTTTTCATGTTTTGAGAAATTTAACTTTGAACTAGCTTTGAATTAAATGAAGGGAAATAAAAATGTAAATATAATAAAGATAAAATCACCTCATTTTGTTATAATGTTAAATATGAATGTTAAATCTAGATAATATAAATTTTAAATGTATCTAATATGCAACGAGTTGTTATTAATTTTGGAATCAAATTTATTCATAGTTAATGCTGATGTGACGCAAAATGTTTTTCTACGTTTATATAACAGGTATGCTTAAATATGAAATACAATCATTAATTCGTAATTATAATTTCTATTATAATTTATTTCTATATTTCGAACTCGTAATTAAGTAATTACTCTTTTTCTAGGAACGGCTCATATATTGATGAAAATATAAGAAACGCTAGTATATTTCTTCCTTATATACAAAAGAATAATTTTCTAATAATTTTTATTAATGGTCTCAATAATGACATAAATTCTTTGAGTGACAAATTAATAACAAGTGGTAAATTATAATTGAATGAATAATTTAATTTCATTTATGATAAATTAATCATTTAATATTATTTTATCAATTTATCTTTAGATTTTTCTTTGTGATACTGATTATAAAATTAAATATATTTAAAAAAGAAATTATTTTTCATTTTTCGATTAAATAAACTTGATGATATTTAAAATTCAAATTTGTTAAAATATAGTATATAATATAATAATTAGTTCTGTGATAATTAGTTCAAATTATTTTCTAATTATAGCATATTTAGATACGACACAGGTTAATGTTTTTGGACTCGATTATCGAAATATTACTAGCCAGTTTTATCCATTTGCCGTGGCAGACATATCTACTATCGGTAAATTTGTAGCTAACATTTTGGATGATATGGTAAAAAATGGTGTAAACCCGAAAAAGATACATATAATTGGGCACTCATTGGGTGCTGAGCTTGGAGGTAGCATAGGACGCCAAATGAAAGTTAGAATTGGCAGAATAACAGGTGTCATTTATAAATATTTCATTTTTTATAAACAAATAATTTTAAATTAAAATTATAATAAAACAAAATAGAATTACAATATGTTCAGAAATGTTTTTTTTAAAAGAGCTTTTGTCAAGCTTTTGAAAAAAATTTTTTTTCTTGACTTTCTTGAATAAGGAATCTATAAAATATTCGATGATTTGTAACTTTTAAGATTTATATTTAATTAATGGTTTGTAATAATTCACAATACTTAAATACAAGCGAAGTTTTTTTTAGGTTTGGATCCTGCTGGTCCTTTGTACTATTTTCTGAATAATCATTTGAGTATTTCCGACGCTGATTTCGTAGACGTTATTCATACTGACATGGGATTCGCGGGATTGGCTCTAAGAATTGGTACTGTCAATTTTTTTCCGAATTATGGTCGCAGACCGCAACCAGGTTGTTCAATAGGTGAGTATAAAACTCATATTTCTTTATTTTATTGCTTTATTATTATTATATATTTTACATTATATAAAGATATTATTTGTTTTTTTAAATATTTCAAATATTATTTTTTGATTAATCTGTATTTAAAAAAACTTATAGAATGTAACATAAATGTGTATTAAATAGGATAATGTTTCATAATACAATGAAATTACAAATAGTAGTAGTATAATTCATTATTATTATAGATTTATATGATCATCAAATATCTTATATCTATTAATAATAAGATATAAAATAATAAGATAATTTTTTAAAACAATTAGTATTAGCATAAATATTAAGCGATATGATCAATATATCCAAATTTTCGAATGTTTCGAATGTTTCTTAGTTAAATTTGATTAAGTAGTCGAATATATTAATATTGCTAATAGTAAAAGATTTACAAAGAAATTGAAAATAAAAATTCATTTATATATAATTATTATCTTTTTATATAATACCATACTTAAGAATACAATCATCGTTAATTACTATTTATCATTACCAACCAAATACTCTATCAATTAATTTACTATCAGTCGGTATCATTTATTTCATAAAATCTGATGGTCATATGTAAGTACTTGTCAAATAATACTAACGAGAATCACAATGACGTTTAAAGCCATCTAATGGCAGTAGTAAGTATTAATGAATCGATCGATCACAACGATTTCTTCATTTTTATAAATTTAATTGTTATTTATGATTCATAATCATCTAATAATATTAATAAATGTCAATAGGATATGATATTAATTTACAAATTATTTTTCTATAAAACTAGTTTTGATCAAATTCTAACAATAATAATTTATAGATTATAGATAAAACGAAAGGAAAGTCAATGATACACGCATTTATTCTTTCTTTACCCTTCCTTTTATTTTCTACGTTAATGAACATTTATTGTTTTTATATTTGTAGAACTTACAAGTTCTTGCAGTCACAGTAGAGCTTACGAATTTTACGCGGAATCGGTTAGAAACCATGGGGCTTTCATTGGAAAATGTTATTCATTAAATAAGTGCAGCGGCGCTGAATACATTCCAATGGGATATGCGACACCAAGTAATGCGTTAGTATAAGTTTTAGATATTTTTTTAATGTATATTGCTTCAAATTATTTATATTATTTTAATATAAGATTATTTATATATTTTAATATAAAAATTTCCATTATTCTTTTTCAATGCAAAAAATAATAATAGAACACTTCTACAAAATTTTTTTCTAAAAAATTTTAAACTTGCTCTTTTTTTATTTTTATTTATATAATTTATTTTTTTTCTTTATTTATATAAACAATTTTTATCTATTATTCATTTTAATAATTAATTACTTTAATATTTTTAGTACAGGTAACTATTTTCTCATAACAAACTCAAAAAGTCCTTATGGCCGAGGATTTGTAGGAGCAACTTTTAATCCATTTCTAATTACACCTATAGCATAACTTAATTATATTTAATGTTATTTATATAAAATGATATTGTGAATGATATATAAGATGAATTGTATAAGAAATTATATAAGAATTATATATATAATTTTTCATATATTTAACATATAAAATAAATGATTAATATTTTATTTCTGTTGAAAAAATAAATATAAAATAATTTTCTTTTCAATTCTTTCTTATTGTTTCTTTATAATAAGATTTATTAAAAAATTTTACTCGTTTCAAAAATTAAACAAATAAAATTTTAAAATGATTACCATGATGTATTAAAAAAATATATAATTTTTTTTATAATTTTATAGAATCTGTATAAAATGTTGTATCAAAACGATTTCGTTAATCTAAATGAAATTATAACGGTGAATATGGAAATGTATTATGTTGTTCACAATGTTTCTGCGAATAGACTAAAAATATCGCTTTATGATAATTTTTTCTTTTTTACACAAAAATATATTTTCAATTTTTATTAACTGAAATTTTTCTGAAATATTTTATGCGATAAAATAGAGAATGATTCACAAGTAATGTTGGATTTGAAATGTTTTTTAAATTGAATGGATATTAGTAAATATAAAGTGTTAATATTTTTAAAAAATCGATTCTACAAATCAAAATAAACGAAAAAGTTAGTACAATATGAATGATACAATAATATCGATTAATAATAAAATAATTAAAAAAAAATTTTTATTAAGCGAGAAAAAGAGAACGAGATTATTCCATTTTCGTATTAGGTAGCAAGATACTCTGTTGCTAACTCATTTTATCTAACTAATTATTTAAATTTAAATTGTAATTTAATAAATAAATTTAATTTTTTTATTTATTTTCGTTTACAAAAAATAAAAGATTCTCTCAAATATATTATCATTTTGTATATATCGCATTAATGTAATATAATGCAATTAAAAATGAAAAAACAATAAAATAATATAATGTGATGATGTGAAAAAAAGATGAGTGATTTTAATACATAATAAATGAATCTGATATACATGAGAATATAATAAATAATAGCAATAGAAAATTCGTTCCACTACATACATCTTCAGCGATATTTAAAGGATCCTAGAAAGAATAGAATAAAAAAAAATAATATTATTATTAAAAATGAAATTTCTAAAAATATTAGGTTTCTTTTCTTAAATATTTCAATATTTACTTATATATTTCTAAATTATTTAATTAAAAATTTAATTGCTTGATTGGAATCGAAATCGTTATTATTACGTTCTTATGTTTATCTGATATGAAATCAATTTTTATAGTACATAACTATAATATATTTTGTTTGTTATGTATTTAAATATTTAAATTATATGTAATTAAATATTTTAAATATAAGAAAAACTTGGACTAAGATAAACTTAATAGTCTTAGATAAAATTAAACTATAAAATCAGAATAACATAATATATAAAATAAAATAATATAAAAACATTTTTATTTTAAATGAATTATTTTCTGAATTATAACTATAAAATACATATTAAATGTTTAATATAATTCATTTATAATTTTTTTATTTGTATTATATATTATATATATATATATATATATATATATATATATATATTATGTATTTATATTAATATTAATAATATTATTGTAATTTCATATCAGATTATTGTAATTTTAAATTTATGTAAATCAATATAATTAAATCTTATTTAATTTTTTAATGTTATCTACATCTGTTAAATATTTGAAATATTATCATTATAAAATGATTATTAAAATTATTAAAAAAGAATAAGAATTTAAAAGATTGGATAAAAATTGCAACTGATTGAAAAATTAATTCTTTTTTCAATATGATCAAAAATCATTTCTGTCTTTTCGTTGCATTTCTCAATTTTTTATTAACAGGTGAGTCTTTGATTTCTTTTATATCTTCTTTTCTATTATACTATATATATAACAAATAACAAATAAAATGCTAAGCGAATATAAATTTCTTTGCAATATTATTATTAATTATTTTTTATTACATTTTAATAACAAAAAAATTTAGCAATTCGAAAATATAGAAAAAAAAGAAGTTTCCAAAAATTTAATTCAGATGACATTAATAATGAAATTATTTTTTGTTCTGAGAAACATATAATGATTTATAATGAAACATCTTTCCAAACATTTTTATGTTTTTTTTTTAATATTTATTATAAGGAAATCTTACAGGATATTAAAAAAAATAATTAAATTCAATCTTGTTTTAATAGTTTATATTCTATATTATTGTAAAGAATTTTACTAAAATATTTTTTTTCAAAATGTATACAAAATTTTTTAAAATAGTCAAAATCCACTTTACATAATGTAAATAAGTTACATGCATGTGATGTATCTTTATTATTTCTAAAAACGAAAAAAAAAAATACACACACATGATAGTAAATACATGCATGACGTAAATGCATGCAAAGTAAATAGCAGAATATTAATTTAAATTAAAAAAATTATTTTAACGTATATAACATTATTTGTTAGAATTATATAAATATTATATAAATATTTTATTTTAAATTTTCCCTTTTTTTTAACAATTTCAAGACAGGTAAATCGAAATATAATAAGTTAATAATAATTTTGGTATACTTTGTTCACAGATGCTGTTTCTGATTATAATTTGATTGACTCTTCTTTCTTCCGTTTATATAATAGGTATAATAACTGTTATAAGCAAAATAATTGAATAAAAGAAACTTATATCATTCTAATTTATTTACATGTTTAAAATTCACAATTAAATAATTTTTTAGAAATGATTCTTATATTGATACAAATGTTAAAAACATTAGTGTATTGCTACTTTACATAGAAAAGAATAATAATTTAGTATCTTATTTAACTGGCTATACATATGGTATCGATTTTGAGAATATTAAACTCATACGGGTGGTAAGTTAATAAAAATTCGATTCATAGTTTAGACATTGTTCTATCTTTTGTCATTTATGTAATAGCTAAATAATCTAGAATTGTTAAGAAAAATAAATATTTTTCTTAAAGTAAAATTACTTAATACATTTTAATACATTCATATAATGAATTTCTTCCTTTAATCTATATAAACTTAATTAGATTTAAAATAATAATAATAATTTTTTAAATTTTTAAAATGAGATACATAAGATTACAGAATATAGTAAAATAATAATTTAATTTGTACTATATAGCGATGAATGTAATGATTTTAAATGATATGAATTTTGTCATAAAAATTCTAAAATCAAAGAGTTTAAGAATTGTTAATATAATAAGAAATTTATTAAGGTATTATTTATATTATTTATATATTTATAATTATTTATAAATTTATAACCAATTAACTTAAAATATGATGAAAAATACATTTATTTTTAAAATAAACTAGATTCAAACCGATATAATAAGTTTTATAAAACTATTTTTTATCATTTAAATAAAAAATTTTCCTTATCATATTGTATATCATGTTATCATAAAATGTAGATTGCATTATATGTTATCTAAAACTAATTAATACAGTTATTTCATAAGTTATTTTATAAGTTAACTAAATTATTTTATAATTAATAAAATTATTTTACAGTATATTTAAATTATACTCAGGATTATTTCTGAGGGATCTTAATTATCGGAATATTACAAATGCCAATTATATAACTGTATATGCGATTAATGATCTTGCCAAACTCGTTACTGATGCTTTGAATACATTAGTAAACCATGGCGTGAAATCAGAAAACATACATATAATTGGACACTCACTAGGTGCTTAACTTGCAGCAAGAATTGCTCGCATTGTGAACTTTATAATATCTAGAATAACAGATATTTTTTATAATCTTTATATTTTTAAATGTCTTTTAAATTTGTGACTATCTAATAATTTTCCTGAAGAATCTATATATTTAATAATTTAATAAAAAGTGATTATTTGACAAATAATATTGCAGTTAAAATTTAATGAATTGAATGTTCTTGTTATTAAGTTAAAATATTTTTTGAATTTTACTAAATTTATTGAATAAATTTTATTTATTTTAACGTAAATAAAACTTTTTTTTACAAGTTTAGATTCTACTGGTCCTTTATTTTATTTTTTTGATTCTCATTTGACATTTTCTGATGCTAAGTTTGTAGATATTATACACGTTGATATGGGTATCTATGATTTAGCATTGAAAATTGGTAATGTGGACTTCTTTTTTAATTATAGCTATAAACCGCAATCCGACTATGCAGTAATAACTCCATTTCTGTCAGAACAAGGTTCGTACAAGATTCCTAGATATTAATTTTTTTAATTTTCCAAAATTAAACTTTAAAATTTTTTATAAACAATTTAATATTTCAAACTCGTACATACGTATATATATATATATATATATATATATATATATATATATATATATATACTATTTAAAGAAAAATTGATTTAAAGAAAAAGTGATTCTAAAAATTTTTATTTATTTTTATGTCTTCATAAATTTTACAATGATATTTTCTTTCTTGTGACTTATTTTATATATTTGTATTCTATATGAGGATTATTAATATATATTGCGAATTAATTATATATAAAAATCCCTTTTTCTTATTATTATTCTGAAATATTTTTTACCATTTATCTTTAAAATGGCATAAGAAACAATATTCTATTGCCACATTAAGCAAAGTGAAAATTATCAAAAAATATTATCAAAAAATATAATTGTTAAAAATTTTCCTTTTTTCTTCTTTTTTATTTTCTTTTTTATTGTTTATCATTTACGTTTCATGTTATAGTTGTACTTACATTTGTACTTACAATAGATTTTTCGAGTTTTATGCGGAAGTGGTTAAAAATCATAGTGCCTTTATTGGGAAATGTCATTCATTAAATGTATGTGATAACGTTGAATTTATTCCAATGGGATATGCTACACCTAGCAATGCGTTAGTATAATTTTTATTAATTTTTATTTAATTTTTCAACATAAAAATTTTCGTTCTTCTTGTTTAATATAAAATGAATATTATAAAAGAGAAATCTTAAAATTAGTTTTTTTTTATTGCTTATGTTAATCTTTTGATCTTGATCATTTTAATATTTTTAGAACTGGTAGCTATTATCTCCTAATAAATGCAGAGAATCCTTTTGGTTGAGATTTATTAGGAGCAACTTTTAATCCATTATACTTATAGCATAAATTGATTATATTTAATTATATGAATTTAAACGTAAAAATTATATAGATTTTTATGATTTTAAATAAAAAATAAATAATCAATTCATTTATATTGAAAAAATAAATATAAAATAAATTTTCTTTAAATTTTTTCTTCATTTTTCTAAGATTTATCAAAAATTTTCATTGTTCTTCAAGATTTACAATTAAAATTTTATAACTGTGAACAAAAGTCGAATTTTTTATAATTTTATCTACATAGAATTATATCAAAGATTTTTAAAAATTTGAAATCTTAATAAATATTATAGGGATGAATATATTATATCTATTGAAGTATTATATCTATTATATTATATCTATTGAATTCTCTGAATAGAATAAAAATAATCAATACAAGTTTCTCATATTTTATATGTCATATTATTAGTTTTTATATCATATTTCAAAATATAGAATAATTCAAATGTAATATTAGATTTAAAATATTTTGAATCACTTCGAATTTAAATATTAGTACAGAGTGCTAATACATTCAATAATATATTTTTTAAAAAATCAATTCTACAAGTCAAAATAAACGCAAAGATTAGTACAATATAAGCGATACAATAATATCGATTGATAATAAAATAATTGAAGTTTGTAACTTAATAAATAAACTTAATTTTTTTATTTGTTTTCATTTGTAAAAAATAAAAGATTCTTTCAAATATATTATCATTCTGTACATATCGCATTAATATAATATAATGCAATTAAAAATGAAAAGATAATAAACTAATATAATATGATGAACTGGAAAAAGGATGAATAGTTAATACATAATTATATAAAAATACAATAATAAATAAATAATAAATAAAAAATTCATTCCACTGCATATATTTTTAGCGACGACTAAAGGCGTTAGGAAGAAAAGAATAAAAAGAAATAATATTATTATTAAAAATGAAATTTCTTAATACTGAAAAATATTAAAAATTTTTTTATATGTCATTATATTTATTTGTAATTATTTGTAATTATTATTTCTAAATTATTTCTAAATTATTTTTTTTTTTAAAAACTTACTTGCTTGTTGTAATTATCTATATCAACTTAATCTATTCTTATCATATATTACACTACGATATATTTTGTTTAAATATTTTGGAACCTTAGAAAAACTTGTAAAAACTTGCAGTAAGATAAATTTAATAATTGTTTCAGATAAAATTGGACTATAAAATGAGAATAATGTTTACAAAATATAACATTTTAGTTTTAAAAAGATCATTTTTCAGTAAAAACACATTTCAAGTTTTCAATTATATTTACATTTTTTTTATTATTTATATCATTAATATAAATACATTTAATTTTGACATTGTATGATAATTTTAAATTTGTATAAATTTTATTTCATTTTTGAATCTATATTTAAATATTTGCAATAATAATATTTGCAATATGATTAAAAATAGCTTCTGTGTTTTCGTTGCATTTCTCAATTTTTTGTTAACAAGTGAGTCTTTGATTTCTTTTATATTTTCTATATATAACAAATAAAATGCTAAGCGAATATAAATTTCTTTGCAATATTATTATTAATTATTTTTTATTACATTCTAATAACAAAAAAATTTAGCAATTTGAAAATATCGAAAAAAAAGAAGTTTCTAAAAATTTAATTCAGATAACATTAATAATGAAATTATTTTTTGTTCTGAGAAACATATAATGATTTATAATGAAACATCTTTCCAAACATTTTTATGTTTTTTTTTAAATATTTATTATAAGGAAATCTTACAGGATATTAAAAAAAATAATTAAATTCAATCTTGTTTTAATAGTTTATATTCTATATTATTGTAAAGAATTTTACTAAAATATTTTTTTTCAAAATGTATACAAAATTTTTTAAAATAGTCAAAATCCACTTTACATAATGTAAGTAAGTTACATGCATGTGATGTATCTTTATTATTTCTAAAAACGAAAAAAAAAAATACACACATGATAGTAAATACATGCATGACGTAAATGCATGCAAAGTAAGTAGCAGAATATTAATTTAAATTAAAAAAATTATTTTAACGTATATAACATTATTTGTTAGAATTATATAAATATTATATAAATATTTTATTTTAAATTTTCCCTTTTTTTTAACAATTTCAAGACAGGTAAATCGAAATATAATAAGTTAATAATAATTTTGGTATACTTTGTTCACAGATGCTGTTTCTGATTATAATTTGATTGACTCTTCTTTCTTCCGTTTATATAATAGGTATAATAACTGTTATAAGCAAAATAATTGAATAAAAGAAACTTATATCATTCTAATTTATTTACATGTTTAAAATTCACAATTAAATAATTTTTATAGAAATGGTTCTTATATTGATACAAATGTTAAAAACGTTAGTGTATTGCTACCTTACATAGAAAAGAATAATAATTTAGTATTTTATATCACTGGCTATACATATGATATCGATTCTGAAAATGTTAAACTCATAACGGGTGGTAAGTTAATAAAAATTCGATTCACAGTTTAGACATTGTTCTATCTTTTGTCATTTATGTAATAGCTAAATAATCTAGAATTGTTAAGAAAAACATTTTATTTTGATATATTGGCAAAATGAATCTCTTTCTTTAATTTTTGTAAGAATAAATTTACTCAGATTTAAAAAATAGTAATAATTTTTTTTAATTAAATAAACGAGATAGATAATATTATAGAATATAATAAAATAATTTAATTTGTGCTATATAGTGATGAGTGTGTGATGATTTTAAATGATATAAATTTTGTCACAAAAATTCTAAAATCAAAAAGAATTTCAGAATTGTTAGTACAATGATAAGAAATTTATCGAGGAATTAACTTAAAAGATAATAATAAATAGATTTATTTTTACAATAAATTGATTTAAATCAATACAATAAGTTTTATAAAACTATTTTTTATCATTTTATCACATAAGAAAGTTTCTTTACTATATTATATATCATGGTACCATAAAACATATTGCATTATATATTATCTGAAAATAATTAATACAATTATTTTTGAATAATTACAGTATATTTAAATTATACGCAGCATAATATCTTAGCTCTTGATTATCGAAATATCACACAAGCAAATTATTTAACTGCTGTATATGCAATTAATGATCTCGGCAAACTTGTTGGTGATGCTTTAAATTCATTGGTAAATGGTGGTGTAGATTCTGAAATGATTCATATAATTGGACATTCATTAGGTGCACAGCTTGCAGCAAGAATTGCTCGCAATGTGAATTTTGTAATACCTAGAATAACAGGTATTTTTTATAATGAATCTTTATATTTCTAATGTTTATTAAGTTTAGTGGTTATTTAATGACTTTCTTGAAGAAGCTATATATTTAATAATTTAATAAAAAGTAATCTTTATTTGACAAGTAATATATTGCAATTTTATTGATTTTGGTATAAAATTTATTGAATTGAATTTTCTAAGTCTTGTTATTGAATTAAAATATTTTTCGAATATTTAAATGTAAGTAAAATTTTTTTTTACAGGTTTAGATCCTGCTGGTCCTTTGTTTTATTTTCTCAATTCTCATTTGATATCTTCTGATGCTAAATTTGTAGATATTATACATGCTGATATTGGTGGTTACGGTCTGGCATTGAAAACTGGAGACGTAGACTTCTTTCCTAATTATGGCCATAGACCTCAACCTAATTGTCCGTTATTCGGCTTATTATTATCGCAAATGGGTTCGCATAAAATCTCTGAGTTTTGATTTTTTTAAACTTATATTTTTTTAAAAGTTATATTTATCTTTTTTCTTTCTTGCTATTTTCTTTTTGATTGTTTTTCGTTCTCACATATTACAGATCTTTGCAGTCACAGTAGATCTTTTGAATTTTATGCGGAATCGGTTAAAAATCATACCTCTTTAATTGCAAAGTGTTATTCATTAAATGTATGTGATAACGTTGAATATATTCCAATGGGATATGCTACACCTAGCAATGCGTTAGTATAATTTTTATTAATTTTTAATTAATTTTTTAATATAAAAAATTTAGTTCTTCTTATTTAATAAAATGAATAATAAAAGAAAAAATTTCTTGAAATTAGTTCTTTCTTTATTGTTTATGTTAACATTCTTTTGATCTTAATTTAATTTTATTACTTTTAGGACTGGTAGTTATTACCTTCTAACGAATGGAGAAAGTCCTTTCGGCCAAGGTTTAGCAGGAGCAACTTTTAATCCATTGAAAATAGTTCCTATAATATAAATTGATATGATATCGATATAATATTTATTATATTTATTATAATATTAATATAATAGTATCAAGTTATAAAATAAATGTTTATATATAAATACTATATTGAAAGGAGAATGACGAAATAAATATTTTTCTTGCTTGCATTTATTTTTTATAAATCTCTATTTTAATATTCTCTTGAAATATGTCAAATGATTTTTTTATTGCAATATTCATCTTTAATTAAAAATTAATATATCATATATTATATTATATTATAAGTAAGATATGCTATGTCATACATTAATCTTTTTACCAAAAAAAAAAAAAATTATGATGATAAATATTTTAATAACATTTTTTTTTATTCATTGATGCTATATAGGTATAAAATATTTTTGAAAAAACATCATATTTCTTAATTTATTATATATAAAAATATAAAAAAAATAATATATAATATAAAAAAAAATTTCTTCAGAAAATTGAATTTGAAAACTCATTTCTAGAAGAAGTCTTGAAATTTCAAGCTTTAAAATGAAGTTCTGTAAGTTTTTTATATTGCAATTAATTATAATAATTCAAAGATTAATATAGCAATTCAAAGATTATCAATTTTTCGATCAAAATTAGTAGTTTTTTAATTTTGATTATGAAAAGAGAAAGTAAAATTGATTAATATAATTTAATATAAAAATATAATTATAACACAATAATAGCGATATGTTCTCAATGCATGTATCTTTAGTAATAATATTATTGAAATGCTTAAAAAAAGTGGAATAATAGAAATGAAAAAATATTTTTCATTTACTTATCGTTTGATTGAATTGCTGCTATAAAATTATTATAATTTCACTTATTAATATTATTATTATATAGCAATTAATATTATTATAATTATAATAACATATATCTATCAATTTATTATATATTCTATTATATAATTTAATTTATTATGTAAATAGTATTTAAAATAGTATTAAATAATAGTAAAAATAGTATTTAAATAATAAAACTTTAAGTAAAATTCAATTTGCATAAGTTAATAAATATAAGTTTTAATTATATTAACGAGAAAAATATTTAAGTATATGATATAAATTTTATAATTATTGATAAATAAGAAAAGATATCAGTTATAATTAAATGCATGAACATTTATGAATCTTATTTATTTTAGTAATTTTGCCTTATATAACTATTTAACTTATTTATTATATATATTATTAGTATCAATAATAGAGATTATAGATGATTATTGTTTGTTGTTATCAATTATATCATCATTGGAATTAATAAATCATATTGAATATAATGAATCATAATGAATCAGAATTGATTTTTTTCAGAATTAATTTTAATTCAATTTCAATCTAATTAAAGGTCTTTTCGAAAGTGTGTTCTTAATTTGACCTTTAGATTTCAAGGTATTCAAGATCAGAGCGATTTGTGGATTTTGTGAAAGATTTTATTGAAAGCTAGTAACCAGTTTTAGATACTAGGAATTACTAGGAGCGTAGTTTTCAGTTGTAGTTTTGTTTGGATTTAATCAGTATGAAACATTCATTCGTGTATATAAGTCTGCGTTTGTTGTTCTACGATGCCGTTATTAAGAGATACGTTAAAAAGTTAGTGTAATTTGTTCATCCATCACATTTACATGCAATCTTCTACAATATTCTATAAAAAATAAATTATTGGTGATAATTAGATCAAATATTTATATAAGAATTATATATATATAAGAATTTATAAAAAATATTTTTTAGAGTGTTTATAAAATTATTTACATTATACAACAGCATTTTCATAGTAGTAATAATCATTTATTTTTGATTTGAAAAATTTTCATTCAAGTGTGTAATTTATAATTTTTATAATTTTTCGAATATGGTTATAACACAATTGTTCTTGTTGTAAAACTAATGATTAGAATGATTGAAAGTGCAACCTCGTAGAAAAACATTAGAGTGCAATATACATACGAATATAACGTGAATAAATATATATATAAATAAATAGAATAATATTGACTGTTATTCATCACAGTTTTGAAAAATTTTGGAATCAATTCTTTAAAAATACTGAATGTTTAATTGTAATTTAAGAGTTTTTTATTTTGTTTTTAAATATTTACGAAACACATTGAAATAAATTAATATAGATAAGAAAAAATAAAGATAAAAGAATATAGTGAATTCAATTAAAAATTGAAATAAATTAATTCACAATTTAATAAATTAAATTAAATAAATTAATTTATAATTTATAGTGATCACAAGATTTAATTCATCTATCTGAATATGATTAACATTTGTTTCTGTCTTCTTCTAGTCTTTTTTATTTGTTTCTCAGCAGGTAAATTTTTAATGTATTTTTTAATACATTTTTTTATATTCGAAAATAATGAAAAAGTGAACAAATTATTATATCAATAAACAATTACTAGAAATCAAAAAATTTTGAAACTACGAAACTTAGAAATATTTGTAGAATACATTCCATACATATAAAATTTTATTATATAATTTTCTAAAATGATTGAAATTCTTTATTTTCTTCATTCTTTATTTAAGAATCATTCAATTTATTTATTAAAAATATATAGATATAAAATTTTTTATTTTAAAAGTTTTTCTTTTTATCGATGTAATGTAATACATAATTAATAATTTGGAAAATTAATTTTGTTTACAGATACTATGAATATGACTGATTTCACTGAAAATGTTTTTTTGCGTTTGTATAACAGGTAATTATGTAACAGATTACAATCAAATTAATAAAATAAAACATTTTACAGTTATTTGCATATTTAAATTTTATTATCAAATAATTGTCTTCTTTAGGAATGGCTCTTATATTGATAAAAATATAAGGAATGCTAATCAATTGTTACCTTACATACAAAAGGATAATAATTTAATATTCTATTTAACTGGTTATACATATAACATCGATTCTGACAACGTGAAAATGATAACGAATGGTATGGATAGAAAATTGATCAACATATTTTATATCATTTTACAAACAATTAATTCTCAATTTTTCTTTAAATTATTGCAGCATATTTATATAATACGCAAGATAATATTTTAGCACTTGATTATCGGGATATTACAAATCAAACTTATCTACTTTCCGTAATAATAATAAATCACCTGAGCACATTTATAGCCAATGTTCTGAACAATTTAGTGAATAATGGCGTGAACCCAGAAAAGATACATTTAATTGGACATTCATTAGGTGCACAACTTGCAGCGAGAATTGGTCGTAAAACGAACTTCAAAATTCCCAGGATAACAGGTCATTTATGAATATTTTATTTTTTCTTGTTAAAAATAAACTAACGTTAAACCATTAAATAACATAATTAAATGAGCAGAGTAAAAAGTTTTATTAATTTGACTTGGAAATTTTTTAAAGAAAATATTGAAATTTGATTCTCACGATAGAAAATGATTTATAATTTTTTATTTATTATAATTATTAAACATTCTAAATACATTGCGATGTTTAAATTTTTTTACAGCTTTAGATCCTGCTGGTCCTTTATATTATATTTTCGATTCTCATATAACTTCCTCCGATGCTAAATTTGTGGATGTAATACACACTGATATGGGTTTTTATGGATTGGGTGTAAAAGTTGGTCATGTAGATTTCTTTCCTAATTATGGTCATAGACCGCAACCAGGTTGTAAAATAATCGGCCCAATACTATCGACACAAGGTTGTATGAGGCACATGGTTCTTAATTTTTTTATTTTTCCGAACTTCGATTTATTGTTTAGAATTTTTTTAATAAACAATTTTTAATTTCAACAGTTTAACAATTCATAATATAATTCGATTATTTCATATGTTACAGATTTTTGTAGCCATAGTAGATCTTTCGAGTATTATGCGGAATCAGTTAAAAACAATAACGCTTTTATCGCTAAATGTAGAAGAAATTGTAATGGTACTTTATTTATTCCAATGGGATATTCTACACCTAGCAACGCGTTAGTATAATTTTTAACAATTTTTAATGATTCATACTGTTTTTTCTGTACATTAAGATAAAAATTTATTTTTCTTACACTTCTCTTTGAATTTAAAGAAGGGGGGGGGGGGGCCGACATAAAAAACGAAAAGGAAAATTTAAATTATTATTATTATACTTTCAGGAGAGGTAATTATAATCTCTTAACAAATGAACGTAGTCCATATGGTCGAGGCTTGAAAGGAGTAATCAATACTTCATAGAACATAAATATTTATTTTGATTTAAATTGATTATATTTATTATTCACGGATAAATATTTTATTTCATTTTGAAATATTTATATTAAGATTTAAATGATAATTTTGATTAATAATAAGTTTTATTATAAAATATATGAATATTTGTTATCAATCACGTTGTTTGTATATCAATTTTCTTTTGTATATATAATATTATTATTATAATAATTCTATGTAAATATAGTATAACGAATGAAGTCATGTGTGCAAAATTTCTTTCCTTTCATAATGTGCATAATGTGCACATTCCAGTTAGAAAAAAATTGGAAAACATTATTTAACACAATTTTTTAATTAAGTTTCTATTATCTATTCTAATAATAATTTTTATTCTGAAATTCATATATTTTTACATCTGATTTTTTAAAATATTTATTTCTTTTTTTGTTTCATGTCTTGATTACTTTTTCTTTTATTTTTTGTACATTTCAGTTTTTATACATAGAATTATATACATCACTTTTTATAGTCTCATCAGTTGTCTTAACCAGTTCTCTTCATCATCATAAAAATATCATTATCATATGTAGAAATCTGTAAATGATTTAGTTATAAGAGAATCCTTACACGTTCTATATCTTCAGAGAAGAATTAAAATTACGTATAATAATAACCTTGTTATTATTATTTAATTATTTGCAAATCAGATAGATATAAGTTTTGTTTATTAAGCTAGTTAATCTTATTTACAAGAATTTTCCTGTTTTTTTAAGGGTAAATATATCATTTTAATAACATATAATGATATCATAATTATTATTTTAATAATATATAATATATATATATATATATATATACATACATATCACAATATATATCACAATAATATTACAATTTATTTCAATATAATAATATCATGATTATTAAAAACTGATAATATAATTTTATAATTGTACAATTGTTATAAATATAAGATGATTGAAAAGAAAAAATATTGATTTAATAAAAGTATTTCCATTGGATACGGCATTATATTTAAATTCGTAAGAGCATTATCATATTTTCCATTTCTGCGTATTACATTGAAAATAACTTGAATATTAAAATATTTTATGCATTCAGTAAAAAAATTATAATAAAATTTAAGTTATATAATGCAGTCTATTCAAAGTTTTTTATATAAGTATTCTTATATATTCTTAGGATTGTTATTTATATATACATCTATATTTTATTATAAAAATTTATTTCCTATTCGTAAAATATAAAAAATTATAAATATTCTTATATCATCTTAATATCATCTTATAATAAACTCTGGTAATAATTCAGAATTTCATGTTCCTATTTTTGTGAATTACTAATAATTTTAATCATTCTTTTCAATTTTCAAGAGTTCAAAATTATTTTGATTTGTTAATCCCATCCATTATTATATTGCATTATGTGATTTGATAGATAGTCATAATCAATGATTTGAAAAAAAAATATTTAAATATTTCGAAAATATCGGATTTTCGAAAAAAATGCAAGAATTTTTCTTCTTTTTTTTTTTTATAAAAAATTGTGAAAATATTAATTTCCATTAAAAAATTGAAACTTACTTTCAAATAATCTTAAAATTTTTCAATAAATAAAAAATAAATAGGATATATTTCATTTCTGAAACTATGAAACTTTTGAATTTAACATTTTTTAATAAAAATGCTTTATCTTCGAGATATGACTTTCAAATAAAAAATTTTATTATATAAAAATCTTATTATATATAGCTGATGCAAAATTATTAGAATCAGTTTTTTTTTATAAGAATAAAAAACTAAATGTATACATTTTGTAATTATATATGTGTATATTTAAATTTCAACATTGAAATATTAATATAAACATTATATAAAACATTATTTATAAACTTTTGCTTAAATTATTCAAATAATTTAAATATTACTTTCTGATAAATAAGAACTATAACTGCTAATAACCTTTAATATTAATTGAATATAATTAATATAATTTGATATTAGAAAAATTATTTTAATTTTAAAAATATATAAATATTGTTGAATTAAATTGTTAAAGAACTAAAAACATAATATTTTTAAATACTATACTTATTTGACATGTTAGTAAAATAAAGCTAAGAAAATGTAATAAATTTTAATAATTAATAAACAAAATGATTTGATTTGCAGAGGAATTAAATAATTATGAACATGATTAAAATTCATTTTTATCTTTGGCTAGTATTCTTTATTTTCTTATCGTCAGGTAAGTTTTTGATAGATTTTAGATATTTAAAAAAAAATTAAAAACTTAAAAAAGAAATTAATTATCATTGCATAATTGTTATTAATAAATCCAATAATTATTGGAAATCATAGAAAAGTTTTTAAAACTGAGAAATTTAGAAAAACTTGAATTCAAAATTTTTCAAGTTTAGAATACAATTCCATATATGTATAAAATTTTCAAATAAAATATTTTAAATATTTTCAAAAGTTTTCAAATATTTTCAAATATTTTCAATATAGTTAAAGTTCAATTGTTTAAAAATTATTTCATCTTATTTAAAATTATTTATCAAAAATGTAAACACATTTTTGATTTTTTAAAAATTTAATTTTTTATATAATATAAATATGAATTGTTAATTATAATATTATTAATTATTATTAATTTGAATTATTAATTTTGAAATTGTTCACAGATGCTGCGAATAATTTAAGAATATTAATTAAAAATGTTTTTTTGCGTTTATATAACAGGTATTATTATTTACAATTAATATAAAATGAATTGAACGAAAAAAAAAGATTATAATATAATTTTTATTATAATATATTTAATTATAATATAATTAATTGCATATTTAAATTTTATCAAGTGATTTTATCAAGTTTCATTTTTAGAAATGGCTTTTATATTGATAAAAATTTAAAAAATGTTAACCAATTGTTATCTCACGTACAAAAGAACAATAGTATAGTGTTTTATATAACTGGTTATTGGTGTGATATTAATTCTGATGACGTGAAACTAATAACTAATGGTAAGTTATTATAGATACAAATCGGCAATTTAATTTTTATTTTATACTTCCATATTTTATATTTTTTTCTCATTATTTATACATGCAATATAAACTAAATGCTAATTAAACATAATTTATACATATTTTTATCTTATCTTATCTTACATGATTTGTAATTATATTATAAATTAACGATATTTTTTTATTTTTTTATTTTGTAATTATAAGATTATATAATTAAATTACTATTTTGCTATTTAATACAAAATATATTAGTAATATCTTTAATAACAGATTATGCATTATTATTTAAAAATTCTTAACTTATTTAACGATAAATTTATCAAGACCAAAATGAAATAAAATTTTTTATCGATTTTCTATGTAAAACGATTAAAAAAAATGCAAATTTCTTGAAACTTTATCGAATTATTTAATGCTAATGAAACTTGAAATTTATTTGTCCGAAGACAAGAAATTTTTAATAAGTATTAACTAGAAGAATTTTAAAATATATTAATGATGTATTATACATTAAATATTAAATATATTAATAATAATTCATTTGTTTCTGAAATTAACTGATTAGAATCACTATTAGTGATAATCTTTTAATAAAATTACTTTTCATTATCATTATTCATTATTTATCAGTTAATGTTTAATTTTCATATAACACATTGTATTATATACGATACATTATTTGAAAATATCTATCTAATAATAAATCGTCTTTTCCAAATTATTGCAGCATATTTAAATAATACGCAAGATAATATCCTAGCACTTGATTATCGGGACATTACATATCAGGCTTATATAATTTCTACGATAGCAATTAATATACTTGGCGAACTTATGGCCAATGCTTTGAACAGTATAGTAGACAGAGGCGTGAATCCAGAAAAGATACATATAATTGGACATTCATTAGGTGCACATCTTGCAGCAAAAATTAGTCGTAAAACGAAATTCAAAATTCCCAGGATAACAGGTGTCATTCATTTTTTAAAGAAGCTATTTAATGAGATATAATCTTTTTTATATTAAACTATTTTTCGAAGTACATTCGATGATTCATAAATTTTATTTCTCTATTCGCATTTTTTCTTTACCATAAATGCAAACGAACTCTTTTCTTATAGCTTTAGATCCTGCTGGTCCTTTGTTCTACATTTTTAATGCTCATTTGACGAATTCTGATGCTAAATTTGTAGACGTTATACACACTGATATAGGTATTTTGGGACTCGCTAAAGAAATTGGTCATGTAGATTTTTATGTTAATTATGGTGTCAGACCTCAGCCAGGCTGTACGTCAACCAATCTGATATTGTTTTTCACAGGTTTGTACAAGATACATAATGTACAAGACTCTTAATTTTTTTTAATTTTCGAATGATGATTCCTTATTTGGAATTTTTGATTATTCAATTTCTAACTTAAATTCATAATATAATTTGCTTATTTCATCATTATATATTACAGATATTTGTAGTCACAATAGATCTGTCGAGTTTTATGCAGAATCAATTAGAGATAATAATGCCTTCATAGGCAAATGCAGAAATCATTGTAACAATGTATTTGTTCCAATGGGATACGCTACACCTAGCAATGTGTTAGTATTCAATTTTTATTTAAATCGAAAAGAAAATTTATATATTTTCTCTTTTCTTAAATTGTATTATTTTCTGATCTTTAGATTATTATTATTATATATTTTTTTAGAAAAGGTAATTATGATGTTTTCACAAATGCATATTCTCCCTATGGTCGAGGCTACGATGGGACTCATATCATAATCAATGATGTGTAATTGTATCTATTTATGTATAAATTGATTATATTTATTATAGATATATAGATACATAAAAATATTATATAATAATGTATATATATTGGAAATTCATTATAATATATATTAATTTTATATATATTGTTTGTACATGCAAGTGAAGTGAATTTAATTTTATAAAGAATTCTGAGTATAAAAGGAATAACGAAAGCAATATGCAAATTTTTTTCGCGAATCTTCCGTATATATGCAACTTCTTATTCAATTAATGAAATGATGAAAATATTTTTTAACTCCAGAGATTTAATTGGCTAAGTTTAAGAAAATATTTTAACGATCGATATTTTTAACGCTTCTTTGGCAATGATTATTATTGTAATGATTGAAAAACTTGCAAAACTTATTCGATCTTGTTGAATTTAAGTTTTTCAATTATATTTTTCTGAATCGTATTTTCCTCATCTTATTATCAGAATTTTAACATAATTCTAACTAATTAAATAATATATATACACATATTTTCTGAGAAATATATTATAAACTATTATTTTTATTTCGAATGATGCATTATAATCGATAAAACATGTTATAATAAAACACAAAGTACAATAAATACGCATATGTTTTCAAATGAAAAAAAAACAACAATAATTGAGATAATTAATAAGTAATCAGAAGTAAGATTAAATTATATAACGAAAGAATGATGAAGAATGATATTTAAGTCTCGTAAATAAGGAAATTGATCATTTTATGAGAAGCAAGCAGAAACAATTTAATAAATATAACTATAATAAATATAATAAATATAATATATATAATAAATAAAACTTAATTACATAACTTAATTGCAAATTATTTATTTAACGTTAATATTTATATAATTTATATATTTAATATAAAATTTGGTGGGAAAAATTTTAAAAATATTTATTAATTGAAGGTAAAAAAAATATAGTGCAATTTAAGGATTTAAATAAATTAATCTATCGCATTGTATCGCACAAGCAATAAGAAGTTTTGATTCGTCTTGAACATGGATAACATTCATTTCTTTTTTTTTCTATTGTTTCTCACTTTTCTATCGACGACAAGTAAGTTTTTATAGATTTCATTTTTCACACGATTTTTAATTTTATTTCTTTTCTTTTCTTTTTTTAGAAATATTAAGATAATAATAATATAAGTTTTAAATAATTTTTGAATTAATTTTGTTCACAGATGCTACATTCACAACTAAAAATGTTTTCTTGCGTTTGTATAACAGGTAAATTATTACAAACAACGTGAAATTAATGAATTGAACGAAACAAAAAAATCAATTTATATGCACATTTAAAATTCACCTTTAATTATTTTCTTCAGAGATGGTTCTTATATCGATAAAAATATAAGGAATACCGATGAATTGTTATCTTATATACAAAAGGATAATAATTTAGTAATTTATATAACTGGTTACACAAGTAATATCGATTCTGACAATGTGAAACTAATAATAAATGGTAAATGGAAATTCCATCGATAGTTTAATAATATATAATATTTCCATCTCACATTTTTCTTTTTTTCATTATTTACATAATAAAAATTAAATTAAATATGATAATTATATTTAATCGATACGGTTTATGTGTGTATTTATTGAAACGATCAGCGATTATTCTCGTTATATTGTATTATTATGCAATATTATTTGAAAATATTTAGTTTTTTTTTAATTTTTGCAGCGTATTTAAATAACACACAAGACAATATTTTAGCACTCGATTATCGGGATATTACACAACATCTTTATTCAATTTCTGTGTTGGCAATCAATGAACTCGGCACGATTGTTGCCAATGCTCTGAACACATTGATAGACAATGATGTGAATGAAAAAAAGATACATTTAATTGGATATTCGTTAGGTGCACATCTTGCAGGGAAAATTGGTCGTAAAACGAAATTCAAAATTCCAAGAATAACAGGTTATTTATTTAACATTTTACTTCTTCAAACTGTTATAAATAACATTAAAATGCAGAATAAGAGGTTGATTCGACATCGAATCTTTGAGAAACTTAATGAATAATTTATAAAATAATGAATAATTTAACTTAATGAAAAATAATTTTTAATTTAATAATTAATAATTCAATTATTCATTATAGGATTAGACGGTTATCTTGATCTTGATATAAGTAACATAGAATCTCATCGAACTTTTCTAATTTTGAAGATATTTGAATTTATAATTTTGAGATATTTGAAAGAGAAATTGCTATTTTTATACATATATAATTTTGCTTATATGCAAATGATAACGTGTATATTAATATACTATTGTAACAACTTAAAACGTATAAATGCATAAATTTAATGTTAATTATTATGTCAATTATGTCATACATTATGTCTTACATTAGTATTACGTTAGCATAGCTTATTACTAATAAACAAAAATTTTATTTATTGTAATTTCGATCTAAAGATTATTTTATATTTTATTTTTGCATTCGAAAAAATCCAAAATTCACGGGAAAATAAATTTTTAATTCTTCGTAATATATTTTGAACACCGCAATGTTTATGTAAGCAATAGATAAGAGGAACATAATGCATATGCTATCGTATGTATGCATTTATCTATCTATCTATTTATCTATATATATATACATAGGTGCAATTTTTTTTGTAAATTTTGTAAATTTTTTTGTAAATTTCTTGATAAGAATCTGACAATTAAGCAATAAAAACTACTTAAATTGATAACATCAAGATCAAGGTGATCGGTGTTGTTTATATAGTGTATAATTACTATAATCTTTTATATCTCTGTGTTGAGCATTTTTTTTTTTGAAAATTTTTCTTTTCTATGCGGTGTAAAACTCAAGGCTTTAAATGCGAACAAAGTTTCTTTTACAGCTTTAGATCCTGCTGGTCCTTTATTTTACGCTTTCAGTTCTCGATTGAACTCTTTCGATGCTGACTTTGTAGATGTAATACATACTGATTCATATATTCTTGGATTGCCTAAACAACTTGGTCATGTGGATTTCTATCCAAACAATGGCCGTAGACCGCAACCAGGCTGCCCGCTTATCTCTACGTTATTTTTCAGTACGTAAAAAATATTTAATTTTTTTATTTTTTAAATACTTTGAATTTTCTATAAACCATATAATTTCAGAGATCATAGCATAAGTTGGTTAAATTCATTTTGATGTAAGCTTTTGTGTAATAAAATGTACAATAATGATATTTATAAAAAGAAAATGAAAATAATAAAATAATTTTTTTTTACAATGATAAAAAAAGATATTCAAATACCTTATGTATACTTTATACAAACAAGACATTTCTCAAGTGGAATAAATTGATCATAGATTAAAATGGTTAAACAAGTAGAACAAGAATCTACTGGTTGGACAAATTGAATAAATTATCTGTGGTTGGACAAATGAATCGAGATATTCGAGATGTAAAATAAAACAGAACCAGTTAGACAAGTAGAAATGGAATTGGAGAATCAAAACGGCTGTAATATTATGTATAAATATATATGTATATAAATATGTGAATTAGCATGAAATTTTTTTTTTTATTAATTATTAAGTAAAAAAGTTTACTTATTTTTCACTTATTTGATAAAATTGAATAAACATGCTTTTCTTTCTATTTTTTTTTCTCATTGTACGTTATTCATTATTTTTCATTTATACGTGTTACAGATACTTGTAGCCACAATAGAGCTATCGAATTTTATGCGGAATCGATTACAGACAATAATGCTTTTATCGGCAAGTGCAGAAATGATTGCAACGATTTGTTTATTTCAATGGGATACGCTACGCCTAGAAACGCGTTAGTATAATTTCTTTATTAATTTTTAAATAGTGTTTAATGATCCACCTTGTTTTTTATATGTTTTACAATTTTTCGATACAAAAATTCTTATGTATTTAAAAAGAGATTATAGAAAGAAACATTTATATATATTTTCCTTTTTCTTAATTGTATTATCTTCTAATCGTTATTATACTTTTAGAAAGGGTAATTATGATCTCGTAACAAATGCGCATAGTCCTTATGGTCGAGGCTACGAAGGAGTAAATGATGAATAGGATATTTTATTTATCAAAATTGATTATATTTATTACATGATTTGTATAAATTTTATTACGTATATGTATTAAATATTTAACTTTAGATAAAATAAATTAAAAAAATAAAATGATTAATTTTGTAAATTTGTCATTACTATTTATAATACAATATAAATGTATAATGTTTCTACTTTTTTTTCTTTTAAATCATTACTCTCTCTTTTTTAATCATCTTATACGTATAATCCATTCAAAATTTTCGCGTAAACACTCAGAATTCACATATATACTTTTATTTTATCATAAAATATATTTCTTACTTGTAACGATATCGTAAATAATTTTTCGATTTCATTTTGATAACAGTTTGGAATTGTATATCCACATTTTCGTGAATCATCGATAATTTTAATCACCCTTTTCAACCTTCGAAAGATCAAACGAATCTGATTCATCAACATTCTCATTAATCATATCATTCATTATACAAGATATTCATTGGAAAAATTTACATTTAAATACTATAATAAGAAATTTTTAAATATATTATTATTCAAACAAAATTTGAAAATAAATAAAAAATAAATAGGATAAATATTATTTTCTCTTCAAACTTTAATATTTTTTTAATTTAATTTAATTTTAATTTAATTTAATATTTTTCCTAAAAATTTTTCCTTTTTAAAATATGTAAATATAAAATTGAAATAAACATCACACTATTGATTTATATATTGGTGTAAAATAAAAATTCTTAAGAATTTTTAAGAACTTTTTTCCTTATAAACATAGAATATTAAGTGCATCTATTTTTTAATGTTGCAAATTCATTGACTATAACTATTATATTAAATTAAATATTTTTTTGTAAATTTTATATTGAAAAATCATAATATCTAAATGATTGGATAATGTGAAACATCATCAACTATTATTTTAATTTCGAACTATAATTGATAAAAAATATTATAATTATATGCAATATGTCGACGAAATATGTTTTTAAGTAAAGAAGTTTATACTGATAATTAAGATAAAATTAATAAGATCGTAGATAAGAATGAATTATATAAGAGGAAAATGATTAAGAATGTGATATTTAAGTCTTGTAAAGAAGAAAATCGATCAGTTTCTGGTAAACAAGCAATTGATTGAAAACAATCATTTTTGTTAATTATTTCTAATTAATTAATATTTTTTAATCAATTATCAATTAAAAAAATTAATATATAATTGATTTTAAAAATATGTAAGTTATGTTAGATTAATCTATTCCATAAAAGAATTAAATTAATTTATTAGGTTAATTTGTTTCATGAAAGAATTAATCTGTTTCAGAAATTTTTTCATTTTTTTTGAAATAATATACTCACTCGAAATTTTAGAAGAATAAAATTAAAAAAATAAACTAAATATAATTTTCAAGATTCAAATAAATTAACTTTATAGTTTGCATGAATAATCAAAAGTCTTGAATTCGCCTGTGAACATGGGCAACATTCATACCTATCTTTTTTTAGCATTTCTTACTATAATATTGACAGGTAAGTTGTTAATAAATTTTTATATATTTTTATATATTTAAATTAATAATTAAAAAGTGGAAAAATTATAAAAAATTATATTTTAGTTATTATTAATAAATTATTAATAAATTACAATTATAAGAAAGTTCTAAATTTGAAAAATTCAGAAGAATTTGAAATTCTGAAATACAAGTGTATTTCATATAAAAAAAGTTTTATCACAAAATTTTTCAAAATTCAGTCAAAAATAGATTTTTGATGAAAAAAATATTCTGCAATAAGTCATACTCATCATAATATTCATATAAATCATAATAATAATAATCATAAAGAATATAATTATTTTACAAAGATTTACATATTAATGAATTTTAATTAATTACTTTATTGTCCATTAATTCATTTCTAAGGATATCAGTTTTAATTAAGAGAATTGTTTTAATTTATTTATTAGAATTATATAAACACGATTTTTTACTTTAAAAGTTTCTTTATAGCAATTTTAAAATAAAGTTTAAATATAATATAATAGAAATTATTATTAACAATTTTGTTCACAGATGCGAATGTAACTAATAAAAATGTAGACATAACTAAAAATGTTTTCTTACGTTTGTATAAAAGGTAATTATTTACAAGTAACAAATTTAATGAATTCTATAAAAAAAAATTAATTCTATGATGTTTATTCACTTAATATTTATCATGAAATAATTTTCTTTAGAGATGGCACTCATATTGATAAAAATGTAAGAAATGCTGATCAATTATTATCTCACATACAAAAGAATAATAGTTTAGCATTCTACATAACTAGCTACAGACATGATATCAATTCTGATAACGTAAAAATAATAACGAATGGTAAGTTATGCATAGAAATTTCATCAATAATTTATCAATATTTTTATTTTTACATTTATCTCGTTTTCGCTTGTATATAATAAAAATTAAGTTAAATATATTTACATTTAATTAATGCAATTTTTTTGCATTTATTTAATCGATTAGGATTATTCCCATAAGATTATTTCCACTTTAAGTCAACAATAATATAGCTGTTCGCAAATCAAATTAATAATATTTTCATATTTTTTTTTATTATAATCATTGAATTATTAAATGACAATATTATAGAATTATTAATTATCATTTTGTGAATTTATAAAGTATATTAATAATTTCTTTGACAATAGATGATCATCTACAAAATTATAAAATTTTTTTTATTGTTGGAAAAATCAATCAGGATTAAAATATATCTTAAATAATTTTCAATCTTTCGAATATAATAAAATTTTATATAAAAAAAATAATGGTAAAAATATGTTAAAATACATGATCTTTTAGTTACTTCATGGTATGTTGTATAAATGTAAATGATGGTTTATTGTTATTACATTGTACAGTTTTACAATTTATAAAATATTGTAATTTATAAAAATTACAATGTTTGTATTATAATATTATAATTATAATAATGTTTACTATAATAGATATAATAGGCAAGATAATATATATGTAAATAATAATATGTAATATATTCACTTCATAAAGTAAATATCAATACATTCAGAAGTGAAGTGTTAATATTTTCAAAAATGAAACTCTATCTCTATCATTTTATCTAAAATATAGATGAAGTTCGATTAATATTTTTATTTATTTCTTTTGAAATCCACTTTCTAAAAGTGTTCCAAAAATATGTTACATCTTTCTACAATTCGCGTAGTAATTTACAGATTTACATAAATAATACGTATTTAAGAGTGAATTATTATATTTTTATTCTTAGCATATTTATAAATTTATTAAAGTTAAAAAACAATTTTTGATCAGTCTTCAATAAATAAATATATAATAATAAAAAAAAATCAAATTATTCAAGAATAATAAAACATAAAAGATATTTTATGAGAAATTTCTTAAATATAAATTATTTATATATACCAAACATAATTAAAAAAATTTTGAAATAATAATAATAAATATATTTTATCTATTTCTGAAATTAACTAAAAGTGATTTGACAAAATTACTTTTTATTATCGAATTATGAAACATTCACTTTTCATTTTCACTTTACAATACAATATTGTATTGTATTGTAATGTCATGTAAAAAATAATTAATTTTTAATTTTTCCTGAATTATTGCAGCATATTTAAATAATACACAGGATAATATTTTGGCACTCGATTATCGGGACATTGCTGCTCAACTTTATCCAATTTCTGTGATAACAATGAAAAAACTCACCACACTTGTGGCCGATGCTTTGAACAGTTTAGTGAAGGGTGGTGTGAATCCAAAAAAGATACATGTAATTGGATATTCACTTGGTGCACAAATTGCAGGCATAATTGGTCGTCAAACGATCTTCAGAATTCCTAGGATAACAGGTATCGTTGTGAATATTTTATTTCTTCATTAGAGAATCAAAAACGTAATTTCTTAAAGAATTTAAAAGAATATTCAATCAAACGGTTTAGTGGCTATTTAATGATAGAAAAAAATAATCTTTTCTGTGTTGTACAATTTTTTATTTAATAACTTGTAACTTTCTTGTATCTTAGATTCTAATTACTTAGATTTTAAGATATTTGGATGCATTCAATATTTCTTTACACTTACAGGCTTAGATCCTGCTGGTCCTCTTTTCTATCTTCTTAATGATCGATTGAGTACCTCCGATGCTGTCTTCGTAGATGTTATACATACTGATAAGAGTGGCTATGGAACGGCTCTGAAAGTTGGTCATGTGGATTTTTATCCTAATTATGGCCATAGACCGCAACCAGGTTGTCCGTTATTCGGTTTAGTACTGTCACCAAAAGGTTTGTATAAAATGTATAATTTAATCTTAATTTTTTTTTATTTTTTGACTTGTTTTTTGAAATTTTTGATAAACATTTTCTCAGTTCAATTTTAAGTATAATAATATAATCGGATGATCAATTCATCTTGAATATTAACATAGTGCCGTTTTAAAAAAATATCGAAAAATTGATTTTAAAATGATCTTTTCTTTTTTATATTAATTATATTAATAAATATTACAAGAGAATATTTGTTCTGAGAAATTTTTTGATATAATGATAAGATAATGAGAAAAGTATGTAGATATTCTCTTTCTTATGGCTCATTTCAATGAATTATTATGGAATTTCCTTTATTATCAAACTTCTATTCTATTATAACACATTTTTTATCACTTAATGGAAAAGGATTGAATAAAATAAAAATCGATTTCAAAAATTTTTTAATTATTTTTCATTTACATGTGTTACAGATCTTTGTAGTCATCGTAGATCTTTCGAGTTCTATGCGGAATCGGTTAGAAACAATACAGCCTTTATTGGCAAATGTACAAATTTCCAAGTTTGGGGTTGTGATGGTGTTCCATTTGTTCCTATGGGATATATTACACCGAACAATGCGTTAGTATTTTATTTTCACTAATTTTTGACAATTTTTAATAATCCATATTGTTTTTTGTATATTATTTATGATTTTTTACTATAATTCTTATATTTCTCTTTAAAAAGAAAGGGAACTTTTTAAAGTTTTTCTTATTGTATTCTTATTGTATAACATTTTTTTTATTTATAATAAATTATTTTTCTGATTCTAGAACGGGTAGCTATAACCTCTTAACGAATGAAAATAGTCCTTATGGCCGAGGTTTAGATGGAGCTATCAATGCTTTTTAGGATATCTATTTAAACTAATTATAATGTTATTTTATATTTACATAAATGTTATACATGTATTAAATATTTAGATTGCAAAATAAATTATTAATTTTATCATGAAATATTAATTTTGTTATCACTTCTTGCAATATATGTATGATTAATTTTATAGCTATTTGTAAAAGAATTCTGCGTGAATATAAAATGGATGATGAAATCGTAAAGATAAAACTTCTTTTTCCAAAGTATTCAATCTTTTGTCAAGAAAGTATTTAATAATTCAGTACTCTTTTTAAAGTTTATTCGAACTGAATCAACATCAAAATATATAAATGAAAAAAATGATTAAAAATGTATTATTTTTATGAACAAATTAAAAAATTTGATCTGGTTTTCTTGATCAATCATAATTAATATTAATTGAACTATAATTCGTAAGAAGAATTAAAATATTAATGTAATCAACATTTGATTGATTAATATATTGAAAAAAATTAACATTGTTTTAAAATCATTTTAAAAATTTCTATTTCTATTCAAATAAATATAAAGTATTCCAAATATGTTATATAGATAGTTTCTATCATATATGATTTATATAAAGGAAAGAAAAAAATGATTGATATTTGTAAGATATATATTATAAATCTCTTATTGTTTAACAGTTTTTGTTTACAATATGATACACTTCTGAATTTCAATTATTAAATCTTTGTTAATCTTGCTATAATATTATTTCTATAAAAGAATAGAAATAAGAATAAGAATAAGAATAATAAGAATAATAAGAATAAAAATATAACAATTTAATATTTCATTAGAATTTTAATAAAATTAGATATGATTTATCTCTTATTAAAAAAATGAATGTTAAAAAAACATTAACAATTTCATTTTAATTAGAATTATTATTATTACAAATAACATCGTAAATAATTTTAATGAAAAGTTTGCCTTTATTTATAAAACCACGTCTTTTTATATTTTAATTTTAGCTAAAATTTAAATATAAAAAAATGTAAGAAAACTTATTTTTATTTTTTCCTTCTTAATGTAATGTCAATAAATTAAAATAAATAAAGAATAAACAAAATAAATAAATAAATAAAGAAAATAAGTATATAAAATATAAAAATATATCTACATTGATCACTTGTCTAATCACATTGTTCATTGTTACACAAATATTTTGTACAAAATGTTTAGTATTAATTATAAAAAACGGCAAAACTTATCATTACATTGATTAAAAAATTAAAAAATTTTCTTTTTTTTTGATTATATATATATTCGTATTTTTTAAATCAACGTTAATTTTCCCATAATATCGTTGTAATATTTGTAATTCTTTTTTAATTCATGTTTTTTCACGATCTCCATACACTATCTTTTTGTGCAAATTTTTACATCACTCAAATTTTACATCACTTTATATATCAGTACTCACTAATCTCATATTTACCCTCATTAATACTTAATCCTTAATTTAATTACAAAAATTTTTTATAATTGCTCTTCTGTATGAGATTCGAGGTAAGTGAATTGTCGTTGTAATTGTTGTGCCATTGGTCGGAAAGAATCATTACGGAAGCTTGCACTTCTTGCAGGTGCAGTGTGATTCCCATTTGCTTTACGACGAACACTGATATATGTTGTGCATGTGTTCATACGTCGAAGGACAGAATGATTTGAATCATTAAAACCTGTAATTAAACAAATTACAAATATTGTGTTAAAATAAAAAATACATAGGATAAATGAAATAACTTGATTATTAGAAAATGTTTCAGATAAAACTTGTAGTTTCATTTTCATGTCGTTAGATTTTATGTAAATGATCGTATGATCTGTTTTAAATAGAATTATATAATTTTCAATGCAGCTTGTTATTCCTTTTTGTACATCAATATATTTTGTTACAATAGAATGGTTAAAATTTGAAAAATAGAATTTTGTAATAAAATTTATAAATAATTTTAATGAACTAATATGCTGTCAAAATATCACAGTTAAAAACTTCATTTTATTTTTTCAATATTTAAAAAATTCATAGAATTTTTCAATTTTTATTACTTTAAATAGATATCAGAATCATATTATCATATGTTGTATTTAAATTATATGTTGTATTTAAATTTCTAAAAGTTAAGTATATTTTTTGAAAATTATATTTCTAATTTATTTTATTAAATTGTATTCAATGTTTTGTAATATTAAATATTAAAATACCTGTTAAAGGAATATCCAAACTAGCATTATAATTATCACGTCTTTCTCTGCGAAGAAGTCGATGTGTACCAGGTAAATGACCGATTGCTGTTATGAAACCAGTTCGAAACCTTGCGTTCATCCAACAATAAATTACTGGATTATAACATGAATGAGACATGGCCAACCAATGGAGAATCATCCATACAAAAGGAAACCAGGTCCAACTTCCAAGAGTTTCGTTATTATCCATTATTAACTAAAATATTTTGCGATATTTTTAAAAATATATTTTGAAAATATAATTATTTTTTAAAATATAATTATTTAATATGTAACATAACAACGTAATGTTATGCTACTTTGATTTTCTGAAAAATTAATATGATTAAACATTAATTTGAATTATTATTATTACAATTAATATTAAATTAATTTTTTTGTAACATTTTGTTAAAACAGAAAAATAAGAATTATTGTTACTTACGTTCAATATATTGAATGGAAGCCAGCAGACAGTAAACACTATTACAACTGTCACCATCATTTTCACCATCTGAAATAAATATACAACTGATATTTTTTATGATTTTATATAAGGATTTTATATAATAATTTTATATAAATAATAAAATGCGTAATATTTAAAACATTTTTATATTTTATCATAAATTTATGTTATTATTCACAATTTAAAATTTTAATTAGATCTAATCGAAATAACTTAGAATCAACTTAGACTTCAAAAAAAATTAATAGTTTTTTATTATTCCTAATAATTTTCTTCAGAATTTTATGGTATGTTTTGAAATATTCCTTAAAATACAAGTCAAATCATAAAAAAAACTTGTTGGCTAAAATTTATAGGGAATATAAATTTGGAAGTTAATGTGAATATATAGTTATGCTCGTAATATCCCAGAGTTGTCTATTTAGAGTTGGCTTATTTCACTGTGATGTTGTACATATGATGCAAACAACATCTCTTCTCATCAGAGAAGTATAATGGATTGCGATTAATTCATTTTTATTTCTCATATGAATTTTAAAAATTAGAAATTTTTTTTATGATGAGAAATTATATAATATTAAATAAATTTCATTTTCAGTATAATTTCAATAGTACTATTGAAATAATAATTGAAATAATAATTTCAATAGTTCAAAATCAGAGATCACTTTCAAAGTAATATGCTTTTCATTTGACTGGATATTATCTCTGGATATTATAGTATTTTTATAGGATTTTCAATTATTTTATTTTTTTATAACAAATAATAATATTGTTTTATAAAAACAATAAATCCGAGTTTACAATCTCTGCTTTTTTTATACATTTTTCTTTAATTTCTTTTTTTAGTTAAAGTTTTTATGTTACTGTAATATTTTTTATCTTAAATTTTTTTTTATATTTTTTACTTTTTACCTTTTCTGCATATTATTTTTAATAGATAATATATTTTATGTATCTTTTTATTTTTTGCATCATTTGTTTTTCATATAGACATATATGATAAAATAATCATGCATTGTAACAATTGCTTAAAACAATTAAGTAAAAAATAAAAGAAAATCTATCACAATAATTCTCAATTAATTACGAGAATTAGGTAGATGTCAATTAGCTATGTCAATAATTTTTGCAATATGTCATATACAAATTTATTCAAGTTTGTTTTTATTATTAACAATAAACTATCATAAGTTATTTTCTCAATTAATGAAGTGTGCAACAAACTTTTTGGAACAACTAATTAAACAAAAGATTATAGATAATAGATTCATTAGTTTTTGAATTCTTAAATTTAAAATCTTAAATTTAATATACGAAATACTTTGATCATATTGAAACTTTGAAATTTTGATTCCAACAATACGCATTTTTAAAGAGAAATACTGATCCATCCTATAATTCCTCATGTTTACCATTATTTTTTTTATTTATTTTATTATTTTAACAAAAAATATATAAATATTCTTATTTTTATAGAATAATTGTTTTCGAATCGTACATAAAAAAAATTAAATACAAACATTATAACTATCAATTCAAGTTTTCCGATTATTCCTACTATTTGTACTTTTCTTTTCATCCTTTTTCTATTTTGTCTTAACTGACGTTTGCTTTTCTGTTTGCTTTTCAGACGCCATTTCGTTCTTTTTACGTTCGAATACACTCCAATAAAAATGAATGCTTCTGTTATCGTACTCGTTACGGATAGAAGTATTTTCAGATGGCCGTGAAATAAATTAGGACACTTGTATTGAAAATGATTATACGAATTATAAATATTCTTGCTATTAGATTGATAAACTCGATATATTGGAACGAATCAAATTATTTCGTTTCTATTCACAATCAATGGGACAACACAGACTTGATGATTGATTCATTGTTCAATCATCGTTTTTTGCCTTATTGATTGTTTAATCATTGTTTCAAAAAAAGAACGAAATTGAATTTCTATTATTATTAAATAATTTCTATTATTATTAAATATTATTAAATAAATAAAATTATGAAAAGGATATAATTTTATTTAAAAAAAAAAATTGATCTTCATATGATTTCTATAAAATATTTATCCATGAAAAAAATAATCATTCTCTCAAAATCATTGAAGCTTTATTTGAAAAATTATTAATCTTTTATTATTAACAATTTTTCTTTATTATTTATTATTTTCATTAATTTTTTTATTTATCCAAAAATTATTATAAATAAACAATTATATATCATTATATATCAAATATATAGTTATTATATATAAACTACATAATATTAAACAAATTACAATTTATATGAATTGTTTATGTCAATGATTAATATAATTGACATAAATTATCTATTAGTCATCATATTAGTCATTTAATCATAGTAATTATTACATAATTATTAACATATTTTCAAAAAAATTTTAGTTAATGCTTTGATACAACAAATAATTTTATAATAAAATTATTTATTATTAATTATTATATATTATATATTATATATATAATATTTGCTAAAAGTAAAAATAATTTTCGATTAAAAATCATATAATTTTTACGTTTTATTTTTACGATCATTATTATTTTCTTTAAAAAAAAGAAAGTCTATCAATCAATAAAAGGAATTGTTTCTCCATGAAATATTTTGAAATGAACATATGTTTTATATGAGAGTTATACATTTCCATTAATATTTAAAGAAATATTTCAATTGCATATATTAAATTATACGAGATTGCAATAAATCCTGCATACAGATCAGACAAATATTTTATTTATGATATTTTATTTTAATGATCTTATTTTAATATAAAATAATTATTTTAATTTTCGTTACTAATTTTATACAATTTTATACAATTATAATACATAGTATCGATTAAGATCCATAAATAAGACAGTAAATTAAACATATTTTACTGGATGTTAAATCATTCTTCTCTCTTTCATTCATCCATTTCTATTCTTATAAATTTAATCTAATAAATTCGTTTCTTATATATCATATAAAATCTTACCTTCCTCTTTGAACGTGCCATTCTCTGATCTCTGATATTTTCAGCTTCTCCTGGTGGTCGTTTACCCCAAACCATAATAGCGATGCTGGTATAAGTGAACACTAGTACTGTTATTGGTATCACATATTGAAGAACCAATAATGCGATCGAGTAATAATATCTGCAACAAGTGAAACAAGCAAAGTGAATATAAAATCGATTGTCAAAAGTCATTATCCTTTCCTAAGTTCGATAAGACATTAATAGGTGGTGAATTCGAGAGGAATAGGAAAGTTACAAAGTTTCCTTTCTATGCTCTCGAAAATTTCGATTAGAATGAGGAAGGCCAAAAGAATTTTAAACGGCGAATTAACATAAAATGATACATATCGGATAGATTTAAAGTTTAGATATTTATCTTTATTTGCATATTTAATTTCGATGATATTTCCCCCTATAGATAATAATATTTATGAATTCTTTCAGAAGAATAAAAAAATATTTTATCAAATAGTATTATATTTAGATTAAAGAAGAATTATTTATAAATATATCCTGTGAAATTATGAAAATTATAATTATTATGATAATTTCATTTTTTTT
The DNA here is from genome assembly GCF_029169275.1 of Apis cerana. Lineage (NCBI taxonomy): Eukaryota > Metazoa > Arthropoda > Insecta > Hymenoptera > Apidae > Apis > Apis cerana. The sequence continues at coordinate 7,914,025 of NC_083862.1, read as the reverse complement.
CTATAAATCTCTCAATTTATAAGTTTTAGATTTTGAATTTCAAATAAATATTTTAATTCATTAATATTCGAAAAATGTATATAATAAATATTCTACAATTCTTAATATAATTTATTATCGTAATTTTAATCATTATATGAGATTTGATAAAAAATATATAAATGTGCATTGATAATTACCTATTCTCCAACGATGGCCAAACTTCAATGCAGATATATTGATTGCATCTTTTATATTGGATCGATGGTTGGAAGAGTTTTGAAACAATAGCGATAGGGAGCGATATTACCATAGCCAGCAACCAAACAGCGAGAATTAGAAGTTGAGCTTGCCGTTTGCTCAATCTTGGTTTCAAAGGCCACATAATAGCTATGTAACGATCTATACTGATCGCAACGAGCGTGTAAGCACTCACTAGAACTGATACTGCCTAAAAAATATGATCGGATCAATTATTTCTTCTTCTCTATTATTCTTTCAAAATCTGAATATTATAGAAAAATTATGTTTTAGATTCTAAAACGCAGGAGAATGGGATAATTAATTGTTAGATTATTTTTTCAATCAGTAAACTTCATGAATATATTCAAATGTGATATATATACAGATAATAAGAAAATTAATTAATTAAATTGCTTTTATTTTTATCAAATTTAAATTGCTGTATATGTAAATTTTGAGTCTTTGAAATTTAAATGATATAATTTCATCTAATTATATTAAAGAAGAAAAGATTTGACAATAAAAATGAAATTTTCTTATCTTATATTGTATTACAAGAAAAATGTTGCAAAGATAAATAAATGATATTTTAGAATATCACAATCATATTCTACTTCACTTAAAATGATTTTTTACAATAAAAATGCAATAACAAAAATTTTAGCAGAAACAATTTTAACAAATTGTATCCAAAGATTTTTTTAATTATTCTTACAAATTTGTGAAATAATAAAATCATAGATAATCATTGGAAAAATCACACGAAGAAATTATTTTGATTCAATATATAGATCAACTTATATTGCATATCTTTATTCGAGAAAATGAATTTTATTAATTTCATATGTTTCAATATTAATAAAGAATTTGTTGTTAAAAAAAAAAAAGATCAGAAATTTTGCAAATTTCAATATTCGATTTCCATTTTTGAAAGGATTTAAAAGAGTCAGCAGGAATATCAATAGCGAGATATCCTTTTGTTGGACGAAGCTTTGTCATCTAGCTTGATGGAATTCGAGTGGAAATCAAAAAATAGAACCGATAAAATTTCAAAATCGAAGAAAATTTTCGTTCTACGTTATGCAATTACACGAATATCCATGATTTGAAATATAAGACTTGATATATAAGATTTGATGCATAATTGATGCGATATTTATTTATTTATTAATCGTGGTTGAATATGAAATTCGCGAACGATCGCGTGGTCAACAAATTTATGCATTTATCGATTGTGCATATTGAATCAATGATACATATTGAATCAAGTTTCTGAGATAATTTAAATCGATAAATTGGAAATTATTAATTCTTAAAAATAATCTTTGCTTCCTAAATTATTTTACAAAATTTATTTCTTGATTGTGAAATATTGATTTTAAATAGTGGACATAATCATCATTATATATATGTATATTGATGAATTTTTTAATCTTCGTATTCGAATAATTTTTAGTTTGTATAATATTTTCATAGAATAATAAATATTTTATACCTTATTTCAAGATGAAATATTTTGTCAATGTTATTGTACATAATTATATAATTTTTTAAATGAATTTTAAAAATATTATAATTATTAAAATTGAATTACTTATGTCAATTTATTATAAATTGATTATTAATTTTATTGGTTATAATTTATTATAAATTTAGTAGAATTCTAAAAAGTATATTGATCGAAATTTGAACAAGTGATAGAAGAGAGGAGATGGATCATGTACCTAAAATTTTAGCTTTGAATATTTATTAACTTTCTGAAATATTAATAAAACTTTCGATATTATACATTTATGTACACAAAGTTACATATTGAATACTGTATTTATCCATTCTGTTATCAATATAATAATCTTTATTTACACATTTACTTTATTTTCATTGAATTGAATAATAATAATGAAATATCGTGCAAAAAATATTCTTAAAAAAAAATATTTATTTTATAAGAATCTTTGTTTCGTTTTAATGAGAATAAAAATTATTATAAAAATATTTAAAACTTCGATTTGTTTTATATTCATAGCCCATTTTTAAATTTGCATTTATTAACTAGATAGTTCATTATGTTTTTCATTCTATTCATACATATATATATATGTACAGATATACAAATAAAAACTGCATATTAAATTCTTAATTAAATTAATTAAATAATATTAAATTCAATATTAAATTCAGCGAATCTACAAATCTGATAGTCAATAAGCGAAGAATGATTTCATAATATAAAAATTTAAAAGATTTCCAGATAAGAAAAAATATTATTTTTTCAAAATTTCAAAACAATATATGAAATATATAAAATTCATGGAATTAAGATTTTATTATTTATTATTTTTTTTATTTTTTTTTTTATATACTTTCATTCTCTTTTCTCATGTTTCTTCATTATTGATCTTTATGATATTACAATAATAAATCTTATGTAAAATATTTACATAAGCATAGATAAGCATAGAGTAAACTATATTCAAACAAATAGTACGAGTGACAGGCGAAAGCCATTCTTAAGTGATTCTTCAACTTGTTAAAACAATTAAAAATCTGTAAATAAATGTCAAAATAACAGATTTCATATTTTTCAATAATTTATAAGAATGTTTTTGACAAAATTAATATTTTATTTAAAGAGAAATATAATTTCATGATATTAATTTAACACTAGATGGGAATAATAATAGATTGAAATAAAAATTAAAATATTTTTGAATTTTGCTCTTATTTTATTCATATCACGTCATTTTTAATCTTCTTAAACTTTTAAATGATTTTGACTATATTCTTAATTTTATTTAATGAAACTATCTCTTCCATTCATCTTTCCATGTTCCATTCATCAAAGTAATTACTTTCTCCTTCCTTTTCTAGTATTTGATCGAATTTTTCAAATTAATAATATAAAACGCTTCGTTATCTCAATTTATTAATTTATCGTGATTCATTGCCTTGATATTGATTTCATATAAACGCATCATTTTATTGTCCTATAAATTTTCTATCTCTTTTAATCTTCGTTATTAGCGTAATATTATATGATAGAATGACGTATTTATAAAATTTTAATAAGATCTTAAAAAAAAAAAAAAGAAATCTGATATAAATTATACTATCTTTATAAGAAAGATCATTTTTATTTTTCATTCTTAGTAACAATATAGAATAAAATTAATATATAAAGAAAAAAATTCTTACGAATTAAAAGTATTTATTTATTCTGTGAATAATTTATCAATTTCCATGACTAATTTGCATAAATTTTAGAAAACATCAAAATTTGAATAAATTATTCAAATCAATGTACAAATCAATTATTAAATTCGATTTTAATTTCATTGATGATTGGTTAGTACATGAATCATTATTAATAGATATGCAAGTATATTTTTTTTTAAAAATTGTACACAAATAATATAATTTATTATTACATTTTAACTTAAATATCATTAAATTGTCAAATAAAAATTAAATATATTTATTGTTTGATGAATATGACATCCTGAATTTAAATTGAGAAATTATTCTTTTTGATAGTGGAATATTTTTAGTGATGAATAATAGCTCTTGATGATGAGTAATTATACTTGTAAATTATATAGAATTACATTTATATTTAATTTCAATTGCTACTAGTTTTAAAAATTAGATAATGTTTATTTAAACTTTAAAAATTTTTATTTTTCGATTTTGATTTTTCATTTATTTTTATTCGTTATGTAAAATTTAGTTTTGCTCATTGCTTTTGATTAATTTTTATTTATAGAACATATTAGAGATGTTAATCTTTGTTAAGGATAAATTTAGAGATTGATTGGTCACTAAAACCAAATAGAAATATACGAAACATTTTTATATCTGAAACTTTCACGAAAGATATTTCATAGAAAAGATTCCACGTGAAATTTCGAACAAGACTCAATCTGGAAGGTTTATCTAAGAAACTTTCCTATATTCTTTTAGTTTTTTAGTTTTTATTGCAGTACTGGAAAAGACTTTCAGTCAAAATTTTTTTAGACAATTTTAAGAGACGAAAGAAATTTATGGCTTGTATTTTTGCTTGTTTCTCCAAGTTTCGAATTAAAAATATTGCTAGATATCTAATATTCTTTTAAAAATTATAGAATTGCATTTAGAAATTGTATTTAATATGAAATAATAAAATTACACAACAAAGAACAATTTTATAAATCAAATATAAAATAGTTTTAAAAAAAAGAGGAAAAATCAATAAATAAAATATTCTATTAAAATATCTCTTTTTTTCTTGCTTTAAAAATCATCGTTCACAATGATTCATTCTTTATAATCATCTTTCTCCTCTCCATTGTCTTCTCCCCAACGTACAAGAGGAAACCATTAAACGCACCTGCAAATAAATAACGGTTGGGCAGAGTTCCGGACCAAACGGCCAATATTGCAGTATCAGTGTACTGATGGAGCTGGTTGGAACGCAGAACAACGCTATCAGGATGTCTCCCAGAGCGAGGTTCACGATAAAGAAATTAGTGACGGTTTTCATTCGGGGGCTGCTGTGCACCACGTAGCAGACTAGGCCGTTTCCTGTTAACGCGACCACGAATACCGTGCTATATACGAAATAAATGATACCACGAAACCAGTTTGTGGAGAAGATGCTTTGAGATCCGAAGTAGTTGCAATCGTCTGGATTCGTAAGATTTAACTTGTAGTCCGCCGGACCATCCAACGAGCCATTCGTTTCGTTGTTCATGCTCATCATGATCCCTCGTACTGCATTCTGATCTGAAAACAGGATTTATTCGGAAAGTTAGGGATTGATTTGCGGACAGAGAGGAGTTGAAACGACTAATTTCGTCTGAATTATAGGATTGCACCATTGTCCGCTCTTTTGGAAAGTTTTGGGACTGCGTTCACAGGTTAGGTTAGGTTCACGCAATATGTAATCAAAGTACAGTCCTTTCTAAAATGAGAAATGGTTTAAGGCTCATCAAGGCCAAACGACGCTTGACATAATGTTTTTATTTAATCAATATATATTGAGATAAGATGTTAATATATTCATGAACACTTTTCAAACACTTTTCGAAGATAAAAGAAATATTAAATATTATAATATATGATGTTTCAGACATGAGTTAATATTAAAGAAACAGATTGGAATGTTATTTATCTTTTACACATTTTCAAACATCAATGCCGAATGTTTCAATTGAAATCTACATATATTTGCATATTTTTTAATATTGTAGTTGGCATCAAGATGTTTTTGAAGCATGAGAATAATATGTGGTCTTATCGCTTCAATTAAAGGTATTTATTTTTTTGAGTGATTTTGTTATTTCGAAAAATAATTTAATGAACTGCACATTATGCGTTGGATTATCATAATCAAAATGAATATAACATTTAAATTATTAAATAAAATTTAAAATTAGAAAATTCTTGAAGTTGTTAGATAAATTATACTATATTTTTTCTGAAACTTAGAGATTCAATTTGCAAAAAATTATCAGTACATGGATAAATAAGTTAGAAGATATAAAAATACAATCAAAATTGCGATACACACGTGATATTTTGCATTGGCAAAGGCAATATATTGAATATTAATTAAATTTGAAAATTCAAGCTCCTGTTCTTTCCAAATTCACTGGAATGGTAAAATCTATATACCATCGTGATTAACTATTGTACGCGAATTTTCAATTATTTCACTATTTTCTACGTTGAGTGGAAATCTCTTTCATCTTCTATCGTGTTAAAATCGAATAGCTTGTCTTTTTCACGCTCGCTTTTTATCGACACGTATCTACATGGAAATTCAATGCAGTTTTTAAACAAAATCCTGATTAACAGAGCTTTCTGTTGTCAATAAGATTTTATTGATATCTCATTTATGTCGAATTAGAAGAAGAGAAAAGAAAAAAAGAGGAGAATATAGTGAAATTTCATTTTTAATTGAGATCTGTGAATAGAATAGAATGGCTAACTATATGGTAATTCGAAGTTATAATTAAAATACAAGATATTCGTTTAATATTCTAGAAATAATATTCTGAAAATTTAACTTAAGAATTTCTTTGTTAATTTTATGTATTTGTGTTCATTTGCAAACAACAATGATAATTTTAATTAGCTGTTTGAAATTTCCCTTTAATGTTTCATTCGTTCAAAGAAAACATTTAATAATTTGTTAATTGTATATTATAGATATTAATATCGAATTTAATAATGAAAAGTATTTCATAATAAAAATAACATACACATGCAATAATTAGAAGATCTTATTTTTTTTTAAATAAAAATAATTTTTATTAATAATAATAATTGTATATAAATAATTGATAAAGAATAATTTATAAAGAATTCAGATTAATATTTTTTGAAAAATTTTAGTACCAAAATATATGATTAATATTATAATTTTTCAAAAAGTAAATAATTAACTTTGATTAATTTAATTTTATATTGCTAAAAAAATTTATGTTTGTAATATTAAATATCAAATAATATCGAAGATTAAAAATGTATTTCATGAAACATATTATAAAAAAAAATGAAAAATTATATATAACATTAGTTTATATATTACATGTGCATCTTTACTAGATATCAGTGAAAAATTATTATTAATAGTTTAATATATTTATTTGTGAATTTTTGAATGTATTTTTGTTGTTGAAAAATGATTGATAGAAATTAACTATGTTTATTTATCATAATTAAATTATCAAATTATCATTTAATACATATTTTTTTTTATTTTCATGAATGAATTCAATATTTGGAATCATATGTTTTTAAAATGTTGAAGTAGTTGAAAAAATTAAAATATGGTCGAATGAATTTTTATTGTTTAAAAATATGTACATATTTAATTTATACAATTTTTTTTCCACGAAAAAATAAAAATATTGACGGCATTCAATACATAAATACATAACTTCATGTTTCATATAACTCAAAATATAAATTTTATTTATGAAGATAATATTTCTATAAATACTCAATTTCATGATATAGATAATTGATAATGATATAGATAAATTGCAAAATGAATAATATATTATCTTAATAATATATATCATATTAATATATCAACATTGCATCAATACATATAATCTTTATTTAAAATGACATTTCATTGTGTTATAAATAAATAATTAGTTTTTGATTTGTTATTTATATCTTTAATTTATAACGATAATTTCATATAAATATTATTAGCAGTAAAAGAAACACAATATTATTCACAATAATTGAAATACAATTTTTTTAAATTATTATGCATGCATATAAATATTTCATTGTTAGCTTTACCATTTGATTATTTATTATTTTTTTTTAAGTAATTCAATCATAAATTTAATTACTCATGATTTCTAGATGGACAAATTTTTTTAGATGAACAAAATCTATTTTTAGGATTTTTTTAAATTTTGCAATTAATTTTAAGAATAATTAAAGAATTCTATATAATTATTTAAATTCTATAATAAATGTAATAAATATAATAAATAATTTATTTCGACTTCAGATAAATTCGATATTTAATGTATACATAAGTTGTAGGAAATTAGATGACCAATTTTTCATTTAAAAATCATGAATGAAATGAAGCGAACAAAAACGATTGAAATTTGTTTCGTTTTTTTTTTCTGTAAATATTTTTATTATGTAAAGAAAGAAAAAAAGAAAAAAAAAGAAGAAACATACATACATTTCGAATGATCAAATTATAAATTTCAGAAAAAATAATTTATTTGAAATAAAAATATGAAGTTTATTTGGATATGAATAAAAAGAAAAAGGAAAAAGAATAATTATTGAAAAATAAATTTGAAAAAAATCAATGGATGAAAAAATGATAATGATTAAGAATAGTTTTTAAAATTTTACGTACACAATTTATTTTTATCAAATATTCATATTGTTGAAAGCAAAAATTCTTTTTTTGAGAATCAATTATTACAATTTTAAAATGTATATATTATTCGTTGAAATTGCATTTTAAAATGCATATCGTTGAATTAAAATTTAATATCTTGCATGCATAAAAATATCACAGAAACAATATAGCTTAAATTGAAAATAAATATTGTCACGTTTATCAAAAAATATTTTTTAATTTCATCGAGAAGATTGAAATTTATCCGATGTTTCTTATTATTTTAATAAAACTAACAAATGAAGAAAATAAATAATTACTTTAAAGTTTTTTTTATAGTAACTTAAATTTTATTCTATTCTTCTTTTGTGATTGTTTTGAATGGAGTTAAATTTTTTGAAAGAAAATTGTTTTTAAATTATTTCTGAAATCTTATTTGAGAAATAAATTATTTTTAAATGATTTCTTTATTAAATGTTTTATTATTTTAATTAATAATGAAAAATAAAAGTTAATAAATTATAAATTTTTTTGTTAATATATATATAATAAAAATTATTATATAAAATAAAAAATTAAATTCAATAGAAAGATTAAAAAAAGATTAAAAAATCTTTGGTGAAGATATGAAATTGTGTTAACGCTATTTTAAAATCATATCGGATTAACTGCAAATCCTATTTTTAAAAAATATTTGTTTCGCTTGTGTATCATGGAAACCAAAGTCTTTTAACAATAATTTTTTTTCTGTATTTCGACATTGAGTAAATAATCCATTTTTACATTGATTATTTTTGATTCAAGGATTTATTTTATTTTTAGTATATTTCTCAATAACCTAGATATTTGATTATAACCTTATCGATGGTGATATCCGATAGGTCAGTGCTTTGTCTTTCCTAGATATTCAGAAACGGAAACGCCAATGTATTCTGACATGACATTTATGTTTCTTGTATACAGTCAATTATAAAAGAAATCCACCTAACTTGAAAAATCAAATTTTAATGAAAATTTGTTTGTATATCATTCTAAAAATATCTTTGAAATTAACCTTACAATTTTTATCATTGTTCATATATAATTTCAATTGAGAATGTTTCTCATAATAGGATAATAGATCACTAAATTCTAAATATTTTAATAAGTTTAAAATTTTTTCTTCGTCTTAATATAAAGTTATATTTAAGAAATGAAAGTAATATTGAATTATTATTGGTTTTTTGAAAAACTTATACTTATTAACTTATATTAGGTGAATACTTTTGTGATTGATTGTACATAGACCAAAGATATTTTCAAAGATCTCTCGGACTGTTCTACATCAGAATGATTGAAATGATGATAAATCGGTATTCGTAGATAAAAGTATAGATACAATCAATCTTTTAGAACGTTTGTTTCATTAGAAATTGTCAGGTATATGTTTTTTATATGTTCGTTCATTTTATTTAATATTCCTTTTCATTAGAATATTGGCCTTCAAAAAATTAGAATGGGATTGTCTGTTGAATTTATTCATCGAGGAAAAGATTCTTTATTCGAATGAAAAATTTGAACTGACAATTTCTTTTCGATAATAGATAATTCTATGAATATTAAGCCTTGAAAATATCCGATAGCGATTAATGGCTCGAATATTTCATTCGATAAAGCAGCGGCAATCTGACAGTCGAAGGATCCATGTTTAACTTCCGGTTTAACAATCGATCAATTTTTCGTCTAGTTTTATAAATAGTTAGAAACTATCTGGTTTGTGGCTTATTTTTTTACGAAATCGTAGAAATATTATAGTATATATAATATTATATTATAATATTATAGTATAATATTATAGTATATAATAAATATAAATTTTATTTTTATTATTTTATTATTTAATATAATTAGGGATAATTATCTAATTCAGCATTAAAATTACTAGACATTAAATTGAAAAAAAATATAAAGCTCAAATTATCATTAAAACTGATTAATATTTAAGTCAGTTTCATTTCATATACTATTTACTTATTTAAAATGTTTTATTATTTAAAAGATTCTCAAATCCAGCTGGATCATCATTGGTCTATTAATTTACATATATATTTATATATTTTAAAATTTTATTATTAGAAATTATTAATCAATCATTATCGTATCATTATCATATCAGCTTTATCAAGCTTCCAAGAATTTTTATTTTTTTAAATTCTATTATTATATTTAATAAAATTATAATATTATTAATTTTCATCCAATAAAAGAATTACTTATTATAAAACAAAATCATCAAAATATGAATAATACATAAATGTGTTGTCAATATAAAAAACAAAATTCTCTATTATAAACACATGGATCGAAGAATGTTTAAACATTCATTATATGAATTTTACGGTAAAATATCACTCCATAAAGATGGTAGATAACATATTGCATGCATGTCTTCGAAGGGAAAGGTTAAAGGTTCTTCAGTATGCAGGAGACTGCATACACGGTACATGGAAATAAGGCCATTTCAACTTCAATCTTTCTTGTTGTCAGTTCGCTTGTTAAGGCACAGACTTGTGTATATCGCGTATATCGCGAGTTTGTTGTTCGATTGCTAGAACTTGTGTGTATCCTTACAAATTGATTTTAGAATCAATTATTATTTGCCTTTAAGGATTTTTCTTTAACTTCTAATACTTTATTATAAATAATAAAATATGTCTATGGAATATATCTGTCAAACTGTTTCATGAATGTATAATAAACACAAATATAGATTAATATTGTATAGGATGAAAATTGATAATATATAGGATGAATATTTATAATAAATAATAAAAAATTTAATAATAATACATAACAAAAAACTTAATATCTGAATATTAAGATATTGAAAAATCACAATTTTTATATTATATTTAATATTTAATATTTTCATTTTTTTATTTTCAGAAATAATTTTCAGAAATAATTTTGGATAAAGAAATTTGGAATAGATTTGAAATTAAAGGAAATTATCATTTTGCAAGAATTATTCATTTGACTGTTTATCTTATGAATGTCGTTTTAAATATTTATATTGAAATATCAATAATTTTGTAATATAATTTGTAATATAAAATAAAGGAAACGTTTCTTTTATTTCATTCCATTTAAAATTTACAATTATCTTCTCACTTGAATGTTGTATAGAAATTCATCCATCCGAGAAATTGAATAAAATTGATTTGTAAAATAATATTTATATCTTTTATTTGACTTTTTTATTTCCTACAAATAAAAAACTAAAATAATCGACATAAAAAATTTATGTTTGAAATAATATGAATGAAAAAATGTTATCCACAGCAAGATACTTTTATTTTTTATATTAAATTTTGTATCGTACCTGAAATAAAATATTAGTTTTATTTCACATAAAAAATACCAGTAAAATATTTATCAATTATGATTAATTTAATTCTATTTTATAAGTATTATTAATTTTTTATTTTATTAGTTGTTAATTTTTAGCGTGCTTTCTGCAATTTTGACTGATAACTTTTTTTATTAATAATAAATCTTTAAAAAAAAAAGAATCTTTTTATTTGAGCGACACGTAAAATTATCAAATTTTACATAATATTACAACATAAATATTATATTACAATTTATACATCTAATTTTTACATAATTATGTATGCAAAATTGCATATGTAATTACATACATAATCAATCTACATAATCTATATTTTTATAATTATATATATTAAATGTTTTTTAAAGTACATCTTATATATAGATATATATATAATTACATCTATAATTATATTTTTTTATATCTAAGAATTTATATCTCAGATTTTATATCTCAGAATTTAAATCATATAATTTATTTAATCTTATTGTAAAAACTTAATTGATATATTCGTAATAAAGCTCAACTCGTAATAACTCAACTTCATATAATTAAATCTATAATAATTAAATCTAAATTATATATAAATTAATATAATTTAATATAATTAATATATAATTAATATAATAATATAATTAATATAATAAATTATATTTAAATTTGTATACACAATAAATTTTATCTTATTAATATTAAGAAATACTGGAAATTAATTTATGAAAAAAATCTTCTTGCGATGTAATAGTACGGAAACAGGTCCGTGCTATGATAAGAAGTGACAGATTTGTGAAAAATTCTTGAATCAACCCTTTATAAATCCATCAATGTCAAAATTTGCCATCAATGATAAACAGATAACATAAAATAGGATATTTCATTAAATCTTTTCTCTTTGAAATTTCAGAAATTTGATTTTTGCTCAACTTCATCTCATTTCTAATGCAATTATGGATTTTTATTTATTGCATTCTCATATCGAATGAAAAATTAATTTATTAATTTATAATTTATTTCATTATGTATGTAGGATAAATATAAATATACAAAAATAATTTGAGACTTATTTATTAAATTATAGCAATTTAAGTTTGCATCAGATAAAATAAGACAGAGATAAAATGAAATATCTTTGTTGTACTATCTATCTGACATAAAACTAAAATTAACTTTTAAACGAATAAATTTTATTTCTTTCTTTCGATTTATTTTTAGATGTAGAATTAAATCTTTTTTTTTACACACAATTTAAAAGATATATATATATATATATATATATATATATATATATATATATATATATATTTATTCTGTGAATATAATATAATAGAGCATAGTCGATTTTTATCTTGTCAGAATGTGATAATTTAATTGACATCGTTGAAAATTTATTTAGCAAATATTTGCGCAATCAATGAATTGGAAAATAACGAGTTCAACATTGGTTGAAAAATTCCATTGGGATTCGTCATTCGAAATCTCCATTTCTTTTTTAATTGCATTTTCTACTAAAATATATAGTATAACTATATAAATTATATGACTGCTTTTTTAGTTTTTACTTCTTCGATATTTTCTATATGATGATTGTACTGAAATAATGGATTCACAATTTGAAAAATCATTACAAATATTTTTATAATTATTGTAACATTTATTTTATTATTCATTTCATTTTTTATTTTAATATATATTTATCTATTTTTAGATGTCTTCATATTGATATATAAAATACCAATGATTTAATATCTATTGCGAATAAAAAATATTAAAGTTATAAATCTCGGTATAAATATTTATAAAATTTTATATTGTTATTTTCATTATTTAATATAATGAAGCTTTAGTATTTTTTTTATCCATTAGATCTTTATTCATTTTTTAAAAATTAATCATTTTTAAAAATATGATTTAATACTTTATTTTTATCAAAAATATTGTTTGATATATTATGAGAGAAAACAAAAGTATTGTAGAATGTTTCATTATTATAAATTATAAAAAAATTGATAAAATTATTAAAAAGCATTCGGTCAAATAATAATTAAAAGAAAATTAATTAATCTTTTCATTTTCATCCACATTCAAAGAAATATTTTATTGTTGAATTTTCTTTCTTCAAATATTTACCGATATTATAAAATGTTTCAAACATTTTACTCAATTAATCCTGGGATTCTGTAACGTAATATTATTGATAAATAATAATGATTAATAAATATTTAAAAATTTTTTCAAATTGTAAATTAAAAGCGTAGATTAGAAAAGAAATTTCAATATTATTAACGCAGATTATTTATACAATATGAAAATTAATTAAATAAAGCTAGACAGTAAAGAATTTTATCAAAAAAAAAAAAATTTGTGTTTTTGCAATTGGATGAATCAATTATTTTTATTTCATTTATTTTTTTTTTTTTTAAGAAGAGAGAAAAATAAAAAAAAAAAGAAGCAATGATTAAAAACGAACAATATTATTTTTTTGTTAAGATAACATGATTAAATATAATGTAAAGAAAGTGTATAATTAAAATGTAATGTAAATGTAAAAATGTAATGTAAGTATATGATTAAAACTTTAAATACTTACTTTTTCTTTTAAGAAGGAAAAATCATGAAGCGATATTTCAAAGAAAAAAATTACTTAAAAATAAAAGAAATCTTTATTTCAGTGTTTATTTCAAATTAAATTCAATAATAAGATATTTATACAAATTGAAATAATTGGAATAATATGTAAATTTAAAGTAAAAAATAATTTAAAAATATAAATTTAAAGTAGTAATTTCAGAATCATTATTTTGTTTTTCAATTAAAGATTATTTCTATTAAAGATTTTAAATTAAATCCTGTCAATAACAGATAAAAATTTCACTTTGTGATATTAATCTGTAATAATTTGTATTAAAATCTATATCTAATAAACGATAATTTGTATTATCTCTATAGATTATAATATTTTAATATCTCATAGTTAATGAAAGTATATCATTCTCTCTCTCTCTCTCTCTCTCTCTCACTTTTTTTTCAAAATTTTTGAATCTTTTCAACAGAAATGAAATGAAATAAAAAGATAAAATTGTTCAGAACAAAAGAATAAATACAAAAAGATAAAAGATAAGAACAAAGTAAATCCATTTTAATTTTAATACATTTTCATTTTTTTATATTTTAAAGATTTATTTTTAATTTCTTATGTATAATCTATACATTGGAAATTATTATAATTGTAAATATTTTTCCTTCAAAATGATTATAAATTGTATTTATTATAGAATTATTTATTATATTACATTTCTTATTATTTATTAATACTTTTATATGATAAAATAATAAGAATTTTATATTATGAAAATAAAATAGAGCACGATAAAAAAATGTTTCATTAAAAATAATGATGTGTGCATATATTTTTACTGTATATAATGATAATAATAACATTATTTTTCATTTAATAAAGTTCAATAAAATTTTCATAATTTATTAAAAATCAAAGAATTTAAAAAAAAATGTATACTTATTTAATTTTTCAATGAAAACGAAAATTGAAAAAAAAAAGAATAAATACAATAAATATACAATTAATATACAATTTCATGTATACATTGAACTCAAAAAAATTATTCTCAATTATTTTAAATTGCAGACGTTTATTTGCTCAGTATCAGTATTAGACATGAATATTCCTTATTAAAAAATAACTGAGAAAATTTTGAATCGTAAAATAAATAATATTGGCAAATTCTTAAATGGAAATAAAATTTTCACACATTGTCCGCTTTTTTATCACAATGTTCTGTTTTCTTGTTCCTTTATAATCAACATATTCTAATCATTTTTCCTTATATATATCAAGCAATATAAATCTAGAATAAATAATGGCAGATAATCACGTTACATTGTTTTTTTCTTTATTTCGTCAATGTATACACATATATCTTGTATATCAATATATATCAACATATCATCCAATCAATTTTATCCTTTTGTAGCTTTCGTAGCTTTCATCCATAAATATTCGAATCTACTCAAATTTATCTTTTTCATCAGATATTTCGACTACTTTATCTTTTTTTAGTCTTTTCGTCAATCCATTTCATTTATTCGTTTATATTTTTTTCTTTAAATAAAATAAATATTTACAGTATATTGTTTTAATATTAATAATTTGAGTATTTTAAATTTTAAAAAAAGATGTAGAGGATAGTTAATATATTTATGGGATAAGAAAGTTGATTCTGTGACATGTACTTATTTATTATTTATTATTTATAAACAATTTGAAATTTATATTAGATGAATATATTGATAAACATTTATATCAAATATTTCAAATAAAAAAATTATAACTTTCAAGTTTTAATTTGATTGAATTTACTTTTCATTGTGATTATTTACAGAATATTTTTCGAAAAATTGGTTTCTTACATTCTTTTATACATTTAAATTGTATAAAATTAAAATAAGAAAGAAACAAGAATAGAAAAGAATAATAAGAGATATGGTATCATTATTTATATTCTTTGTAATTCATTTGAATTGTAATTCATTGAATATGAAAATATAATATAGGATATTATAAGTACAATTATAATGGTAAATTTTCTCATATACTTTATTTTCCTATTATATATAATGTAATTCCATTATTCTTTTTATAATTCATTTTATATTCATCACTTTTTCCTCATTTATATAATATTTATAATATATATTTATCTATTATATAATTATTTTTCTCGCTTCATTATTGTAAAATTTAATTATTTGTTATTACATTTTTTATGTAAGATTTTTTATATAACTGAAAACGTATTCAATTAATATACAAAAAATCCATTATATTAATATATAATCCATTATATATATTTATATAATACATTATATTATGTACAAGATATTACTTATATCTCTTTATATTTTATTTCATGAAAATAGATTATTGCGACTAAACAAAATTTCGATTTTTTCTGTAGAAAAAAAAATGGAAAAATTTGATATCTAAATCTATTCAAAAACTAGAGGTAATCATAACTTTGAAGTCATTTTTTGTTTTATCTCGATATCTCAATCCGTTGCCGAAATAGAATTAAAGTTATCATAGATATTATGAATGAATCCATGACATTTTTTCTTGGAAACGTGTATTATGTTCTTTAAGGAATTATGCCTGTCACTTGTCTGGAGTTTGAGATAGGTCAATGAGACGTAGTACGAGCGAAAGATCCGAAGCGACAAGGATAGAAATAATAAATAGTTAAAAATTTCTCTTTTCTTTACACAATGATATCTCGGAAATTGCAAATTGGGATGAATCAAAAAGCATTTCAAAAGGCAAGAAATCTGCGCTTCTAATAATTTTTCGTTAATTAAAAAGCATTATCTTTGAAGTTATAACGGTTTAAAATTTTGCTAATTTTAATAAAATTTAATCCAACTTTGAAGTAAATTACGACAGATATTTTTTTATTTTTAAAAAAATATTGCTTATAATGATTTTATTAATCGTTCGATTTTATGGATTTCGTAATTTTTAAATAGATATAATCGAATATTTATACGATTTACACGAAATATACAAAAACATATATAATATGAAAAATATATATTTGCGTAAAAATAAATGAATTTTAAATATCTTGACATTTTTAAATATCAATTTTCGTGTTCGTTTTAATTTTTAAAATTACTCTTTAAATTTTCCATCTACTTCCTTCATACTATTTCGTTTAATTAATATCAAACAAATATAATTTTCTTTTAAAATAAAAAATGGTATCATTTATATGGAAGATTAAAAATTTTTATTCAAAAACAGAGATATTTTTGCAAATTTATTTAATCCTTTTCAAATGATGTCGAATTTCATTTGGATTTATTATAAATTTATGAATGTTACGAATTCGATTGTTCGTGAAGAAAGAATACAATTTCATATTCACGAAAATATATATATATATGTCTATTCCAATATATACTAGAAATTTGACAATGTTTTACTTAATATCGTTTTCCATGATAGTAAATTTGGGAGAACTACATGTTCGCAATTCGAAATCGATTTCGTTCAATATCTCGACATTTTTCTATCGTGTATAAAATTATATGCATAGACAGAAATTCCGAGTTATATTTTCTTAGAAATAATAGAAATGCTCAAGGGCATAGCTTCTCCATTTTCTGAATACGTTCAGGAAATTGAGAACATATCAATTTCTTGGTTCCAATAAGATTGTTTCTTTATAGTTATTTTTAACTATTTCAGAAAGTTTTTTATGGATTAATAAATATATTATTATATTACGTTTGGAATATTTCTTTTATTATGATTATTGAATAATATTGCATATAAATAATATTGAATATAAATAATATTGCATAACATTGCATAATAAATAAAATTTATATTATTGCATAAATATTGCATACATTTTTTAAATTTCAATTGTAATAATAGAGAATCTTTTTTCTTATTAGTATTTTTCCCTTTTTCTATGGATATTGATCTACTGTTATTGGATTCCACCGGAAGTAATCGTTAAAACGACTCGAATCATCTCGATTGCGGTTAAGCTTCCTGGGTAAATTCGATTTTCATCCGGAACACCAACATTTCAGTTCTAATCTACAAAGAAGAGCAAGCTTACTAGTAGAATCCGTATTAAGCCGAATGAATTTACATCTAGTATCGGTTAAAACAATTCTGATAACTTTTATATTTTCGAAATTCACGTAAAACACAATTTTCGACCAGTTTGAATTTATATGTATAACTTTTTTAATTGAGATAAAAATCGTTACAATTTAGTGTTTCATTTCAATGATTTTCTATAAATTTTTGGAAAGTGTTCATTTAATAATTTTTATTAAAAGAGTTATATTGATTAATACATTTAATTAAATAAATATTTGAAATATGTGAACAATTTATCTCTTTTTTATTTTCTATATTGATAGTTTAAGAACAAAATCAATAATACAATCACTAAATTATAATATAATATTATATAATATTATATGATATAATATCATATAATATTCTATGATAAAATTAAGATGATTAAAATGATTTGTATAAATGCATAAAAATTATAATTAAAATTATAATTAACTTAATATTAAAATTAAGACAATTCTAAATATTAAATTATTAAATTTATTTATAAATATTAAATTTATTTATAAATAAATTTATTTATAAATAAGTTTATTTTCAAATAAATTGATATAATTTTCAGATTAATTGTCTTTCAAATTTCAGATTAAATTGTCGTCCAAACTTGAAGAAATTTGTATAATTTTACAATATAATTTAAAATGTTCAAACGATTAAAAATTTTTTCTCTTCAAAAAATTTCTCGATATCAACATGTCATTCATGGAAAACGTTGAATAAAATGGTGAAAAAATAACTGAATTCGACTAAAGAGAGAAAATGGACATTTCTATTCGTAAACTATTTTCGACAGTTTAATTTCGTACACGATAAAATTCTATTGAAATCGAAAGCGATTTAAAAAATCGACACGTCTGTATAAATAATAAAAGTACTTCTCTAGTATTTCAATCCTTTTCATATACATACCATATTATGTTGTATAATTTGTGTAATTTTTTTGCGATTGTATGTATTTATCGTTTTTGTGAATTGCATTTGTTCAAATATTTTTTTTTATGCTTTTTAAACTGGTTGGTAAGTTTAATATTCATATTATTATTTAAATTAATTGGTAATTTAATCATTTGATGATCTATAAAATTATAATATATAAGATAATTATAAATAATTATAAATTTGTATAAATAAATTAATATTTATTTTCAATAATTACATATAAAATTCATAATTAATATTCATTGATTAACAAATAATTGCTTTTAGTTTAATAATTTTATTATATAATTATTTTATTTTAATGTAATTAAATTAATTAGTTATTAATTTATTTAATAGTTTAATTAATTATATTACTTCTGTATAATATATTATTTTATATTATATTTTTATATCAAATGTAGAATAATGTTACATTTATGAAAAAATATTCAAAAATTATTTATTTTTTACATTTAATACAAATTTTTATTTGTTATTAGAATGATATTTTTTATACAAGGAATTCAAGATTATTAACCTTTTCTTCTATATCATATTTTTATATTTAATACATACTTTGATGACTGAATCATATTCAGAGTTTTGATATAATTTTCAAAATCAAAATAAAAATAAAAATAATAATACAAATTGCAAATTATGTTGATATTATCAAAATAATTTCATTATCTATTTTTATTTATAATTACGACTTCTCGATAAAGTAAAAAGTATACATTACGCTTGAGATAATTTGTAATTAAATTAAAGTGAAGAAGCAAATTAACGTGCATATATATTATACTTTTAATATAATTGATAAATTTTATTCTTAGAATTTTCTTACTTTCAAAA
The DNA here is from genome assembly GCF_029169275.1 of Apis cerana. Taxonomy (NCBI): domain Eukaryota; kingdom Metazoa; phylum Arthropoda; class Insecta; order Hymenoptera; family Apidae; genus Apis; species Apis cerana. The sequence continues at coordinate 7,894,117 of NC_083862.1, read as the reverse complement.
GTTGACGTAAATGTTGAAAATCTTTTAATTATATAATGAGACATTCTATTTTTCTTTAATATTAAAAATAAAATATCATTCAAATCAATCTTACTTTTTTACTGTGTAAAAATTTTAAAAATTTTGCATTTTATTCAAATTTTTATTTAAATTTTATCTCGGTAGTATATAATTTATTTAAAATTGATTCATCAAGTCAAAATTTTACACTTCTTTATTTTCAATAAAAAGAAACTAATCATTATAATAAATATAATTTCTACATTCTTTTATATTTAAAACGAATATTTTTTTGCACTTTGTACTTGATATATACACTTTTTTAATAATCTAAAAATTATATTTTCAAAAATTAAAAGCTTTTCATATAAGTTTTTATAAAGTGACTATCGTGAAAAATTTTTATATTTTTGCTGTTAAAATGTATTCTTCAAATCTGAATTTATGCATTCTGTTCGAAAGTTTCTGGAGCTATACACAATATCTTCGAAAGATTTCTTGGTAGTTCTAATACCTTGTTTCATTTGAAAGCTTCGCTTTGAAATAAGATCGCATTGAACATTAAGGTTTCGTATTCTTGGTTTCGGTAATTTGATGAGCAATTTAGAAGAACACATTCGTGCTGGAAAATGTGCGAATTTTGAAAAGATTTTTGAACTATATATATATTTATATATATATATATATATATATATATATATATATATTTATACATGTGTTTATTTTCTAATGAAACATTTTTTTACCAGATTCTATATTTTGTTCTCATAATATGAAATTCATTAAATAATATTTAGTGAAAATAGATTTCATGCATAATGATTATTAATAATAAAATTAATTTGATAACTATTATCAAATTACATATGATAAACATATGATAAAATTGTGAACGTATTGATTGCTAAGTAATTACATTTTAAATAATTTATATTTTGAAATTTGAAAGTTTGAAAACTTTCTCAATAATTTTTATTTTAAGCTTCGAAATTTGAAAATTTCTAAAATTGATAAAATTGATAAATTGATAAAAGTTTTACATTTTTTGTTTGTGCTTCTAGAAATTAAATATTATCGTGACTGGAATTTTATTTTAAATCATTTTTGCGTAAGTTGAACGATAATCCTGCATATTTTCAATTTTACGTGGCAGTAATTTAAGCGATTTTACTTGTACTAGAGATTTACTTTTTCTGATCGATGTTCTCCTCTTTTGCCCTATGAGTATGCATCGCTGTTAGGAATGACGAGATATTTTTCGACAAGAATTTACTTCATCTAGATGAAGATTTACTTTAAAGTATTTCAATGTTCAAAAAAAAATTATACAAACTTTATATTTGCAGTAACGAAAATGAATATCTTATTCACATAAAAAAATTAGAAGATTGGAAAAATAAAAAATTAAAAAAAAAAGAAATTGGAAAATGAGGATATAGAAATGAATATTTAAATACTCTCTATTAAAATTCGAATATTATGTACAATTATGGAGTAAGTGTACATAAGTACGATATAAATTTACGACTTTATCGTAGGTTTTTGCTACGTATATACAACACAAAAAAGGAAAAAAGAAAAATTTAAATCGTACGTGAAATCTTTTATCCAATAATACTATTTTGAATACATTATATCTTTTTCAATAAAATATTTTATTTTTATATATATATATTTCGATCTGGGACTCTTTTAATATTCTTTGTCTCACGAAAGGAATTATTTTAAATAAAGTGTAACATGAAAAGGATTATACGATACAAAAACCAATATCTGTTCTGCATTTTATTATGATGAAGCTTTGAGCTTTTTTTTACATAGAATGTGAAATATTTTATTATGCAATTCAAAGAAGGAATGTTTAAATAATTATTATAATAGTATACATCAATGTTTCTTCATCAGTGTATCTTTTTAGAATATGTTGCGAAATTTTGTTAGAATTTTTAGAATATAAAAATATTTAAGATTTACGAATAAATTAACATTAAATTTAACAATATTATTATTATGGTACTATGTAAATTAAAATTTCTATTTACATTATTCTACATGAATACAATCTTTAGCGATTATATAGTAATAATGAATTCGTAGTAATGAAAAGCAAAATATTCTTGTTTAATTCAATTCTTGTTTAAGAGAAGTTACATATGAGAATAATACACAATTTCTATATAAAACAATAATATGTTGATCTAAAACAATCTTTCTATTATGCATTATATATTTTGAAAAAACTTATCATAAGTATTATAAGAAATACTTTATAATAAAATAATATATAATTAATAATATAATATTATTTAAAATTTAATATTCAAAAGATAAATCTATAATAACTTTACAAATCTATATTTAATATAGATATTTATGTGATATCTTCTTATGAAAATTAGAAAGTTATATGATATTAAAAATTTTTTTGTAATATTCAAATGTATTCAATTCTTAAAATATAATATTTCAATTTATATATTTTATCTCTAAATTATTAACTATTAGAGATTTTATTTACATATATACATAATATATATTCATAGTAATATATATCTAATAATAGGAAAATTCTAAATATCCCATAAAGTAAACTTAAAGAAATGATTGATAGATTTCTCTAAATATTCTTATTCTATAGTTTCATAAAACTAATTCTTTAGTGTATTATTCTCTTTAATTTATTAAATTTCATTTGTAAAAATTAATTTTTATTTGATATTTTTAGTATTAACTATATACTATTATATTTTTAATTCCAAGAAATAAAATAAGTTCTTGGAATATGATTTTGTCATATTCTATTCTATTAAAATAAATATCAATTCAGGCCTACGCCTGCTAACAGTTCACAAGAATGTTTCGATAAAAAATTCCAATAAAATCTAGTATCTCATGTTTTTCTCTCTGTTAGAATGTCATTCATAAATCACGATCACGATAATCCTATCACGTAAAAACGATCGTTATTTGTTGCCAAAAATTTGGGATCATTTTGTTATTCTTTGAATATATATTGCTGTAAATTTTGTTATTATCTTTATCATTATAAATTTTCTGTTGTAAATAGAAAAATATAGAATAAAATTAATTTTATTTATTTTGATAAATTTTTTTATAAGAATTTTCTTAGATAGCAAAGAATAGTAAGAACTAAGAAATAATAAGAATAATAATAATAAGAATAATAATAACTTAAGCATTTAAGATACATCGTTGTATATTAATTTAAATTAATCAATTATATAATATTACTATAAAAGAATAATAATCATTCAATTTTTATCAACCAGATTCAATTAATTAATGTATAATTAATGCTTTAAAGTAACTATAAAATAATCTCGATTTTTTTCACGAAAGATGTTAAACATTTACTTCACCATTCTAAAATTTACAAGATCTAAATCACATTAAAAAACATAAACATTTATAATTATAATATATATTATAATTATAATTATATAATTATAATAATTATAATAATTATAATTATAATATTCTCACATTACAATTTATATTTTTCAATTCTGCTTATCAAAAGAGACAAATATAAATCAATAAATTTTCTATCCATCTCTCCAAATCAAAGTTTAAGCGACAAATGTTATCAACATCTCTTTCTATAAATTACGAACCTTTTTTTTTCATCCTGTATAGATCTTATCCCAAACATCCTCCCGTTTTCGTTCATCCGTAAATTAATCGAACATTCGATGGATATCTATCCAATAAGAGCACGTGGATTGATTTCACATCTATTAGCAAGCAGTTTACAAATTTTAGAAACATTATCCATACATCCACCGCATAAACCTCGGTAACGTGACAAGCATCAACGTGTAATACTCGATCGTAGCACGATGTAATGCTATTAAATTATATTGAGGACGGTCAGGATAAATGATCAATATTTCGTAATGTTTCTCAGACTGTAAAATTATTTTTGGCCTGATCCGAGTTGATCCATGGGGATGTGTATTCGAAGATTATTCACACAGGTTGAAGATTGTCATTTTATCTTGATAAATATCCGAGAATTAGGTTTTTTTCTTCGCAAAATTTCATCATGTGTGATATCCAGGATATACTGGATTTCATTTTTTTCTTTCTTTGTAGAATTCGAGAGAGGAAAAATAGATCATTGGGAAAAAATAAAAATCTGAGGATGATTGTTGAATCTGAAGACACTCTTTGAAAGGAGATAATTAAAAAAAGGACTATTCGATTTTATTTATTTTATTTTTTCTTTGTATTTTTTATTGAGTTTTATATATAACATGTTTATTATATTATTGTTAAAAAATTGAGTTACTTGTTTTAAAAGAAATTAGATTTTTTTTTGATAAATAAATAAATAAAATGCGATGGATATATAGATTAAATTTTTATATGTTTTAAGATTATGTTCTTATATATTATATGTGAATTTTATATATATTTGCTTCAAGCTTTGAAGATTAAAAAAAGAAAATTTATATGGGAAATTTCTTTGAAAGGATGATACTAATCCATAAAATCCAATATCTTTTTATGTTTTAAATACAATTTTAAAAATTCTTTTCAATACAGGATAATAAAGAATTCTGATAATTTAAAATTATATTCTGTTTCGAATCATTATCAAAGTTATATTTAAAAAATGAAAAGCATACTGAACAATAATTCTCTTAAAGTGATACTTCATATACGAAGTATGTGTTTACCCATTACATCTCTATATATTCAAAAAAATTTATTAAAAATTGAATTTTAACATTTCACTACAGAATAAAAAAATATTGAAATACTTTTCATATAAAAAGCAATGCTTGCCAATTTTTTTTTCAAGAGAATAGAAAAATATTTAAAGATGTTTAATTTAAATTTTAACGATATTAATATTGTACATTATTATTAGAAAGAATATACGTATTACATTATACAAAAAAATAATATATAATCAAAAAACATTATCGAAGTTATCGTAAAAGTGTCTTCATAATCGAATTAATTAAAATTGTTCTTGTTACAAATCTTGTTATTCAATTTTTTCGAAGAATAATATATCGATTGTGAAAACTAAAAGTATACAAAGTATACAAAGTATCTGAAACATAGTTGATCCCTTAGTATAAAGCAAAGACACGTGTGTGTCTCTCGCCACTTATTAAAGCAAGTCTAAAATAAACACACGCGATTCTAATTAATCGATCTGACATAGTGTATGTACATGCATATACAAAATGTTCAATGTGGATATTTCATGCCACGACACGCGATGTCTCATGCAGAAATTTTAATGCGATTATTGTGAAAAGAACGAATTCTTTAAAACACAAGTGTTTCCTTTCAATCATGTATTGAAATAAATCAAATGAATATATCATATCAATTTTTATTTTCCAAACAATTTATGTCTGATATGATGATATTTTTGAGTCATTTAAGTATTTATTATTATATCTCTTCTATTATATCTTTTCTTCATCATGATATTTATTATACTGTTGTTTTATCTTTTACTGCATATCAAATACATCTTTATCTTTTATCATTTATCCAAAGTACTGCATTATTTTTTTTATTCTTTGTTCAGATACTTATAAATTAAATTTCTCATTGATATTTAAAAGATTTCAAATCTTTTCCTTTTATCTGAAATTTGATATTTCTAAGTAAGAATTATTACTTAGAAATATTTCTTTGAAAATTATTTTGAATCTTGGAATATTTTAAAGAATTACACTTTTAATATTTATCTTATTTCTATATAAATAAATCAAATTCATTTTTTTTTATAAATAAAATATTTAAATATTAAATATTTTTATTAATTAAAAAAATATTTAAATAAGGACTTATTTTTTAAAGTATTATTTTACATATACATATTTACTTATATATTTTATTTTTTAAAGTATTATTTTACATATACATATTTACTTATATATTTTATTTTATTTATGCTTTTTATATTTTTATTCATATCTTTATAAGTTATTTATAAACGATATATATAATATAATAAATAATCGATGAACAAGAATTAGTTTCCTTTTTACAGAATAATCTTTGTTTTATGGCAAATAATAAATATTTAAAATTCCAGCTTCCATAGCTTGTTTCTGATCGACAAACACGAACCCACAGATTAATGAAAATTTGCTTCTCCTGCAAAGATCGAAAATTGTTGCAAATCAAATAAGTAATTTTGAAGAATGTAAAATGACTATAAATAGAAAGAAAAAAAATTATTCTTGGAAAAATTTAAAAGTACAATTTTACTTTGTTCGTAAATTGTAGATTGCAAGATTGTAGAAGGTGTCGTTTACAACTATAAACAGGAATTTAGATTAAAATTATTTCAAAGAGAAGTAAGAATTACATAAAAGATTTATTAAAAGTTACAGATGGAAATTCTTTCTTTTGTAAAAATAATTTAAATATACCATTATAACTTTCATCATAATCATTTAATTATTTTCCATGAAATTATTTTATTTTTGCATAAGATATGTGCTTTATTGAATTCTTTTATTAATTTACATTTAAGAAGTAATTAGAAGTAAGTAATAATTTAAGAAGTAATTTGAGACTTTGAAAGTTTGAACATAACTTCGGTTGATTTAATAGAAAGTCTTTGATTATGTAAGAAAATTAAGCTGAAACAAGAAACGTTGATTTTATAGTAAAATTTCATGTAATTATTTTTGTATGAGAAACGCGGGGTTCTATCAAATCTCGTTAATTTGCATACGAAATAACGTCTCTTCTCTTTAATGTTGTGTTTATTAGCGTGACTATGGTTTTAATGCATGAGCAATTTGGATCATCGTTTTGACAAGATTTATTTCTTGATCTTATTTTAAATTTAATAAAAAGGATTTATTTTTATTTATTTTCATTTAATGTTTCGTTTCAGATGAAAAATAAAACAGACAATAAAACATGAGTTGATTTATTATATCATTTAGTTGGTATTTAGTTGCCTGATTAAATTAAATTAAAAAAGAAATGATGTTAACTTTCTTGATTAATATTAAAAAGATTATAAATTTTTAATTTCATGAATTTCGTGATTAAGTTAGAGATTATTATTTACTAAATTTTTTTATACATATTAATATATATATATATATATGTTTTGATTGATTTTAGAAGAATTATAAATTTTTCAAACAATAATATTTAAAAATATATTTAGCTTAAGATAAGTTAAGTTAAGTTAATAATAATATTCTCTAAATATTCTTTCTCTAAATATATAATTTTTGTGTAAATTAAATTGAATAACTATGAATTTTATTCAAAAAGAATTAATAATAATTGAATTCAATCCATATCAAATATTTTCTTTTCAGGATATTTAATTGCATTTGTATAAGTTCTACACTGTATAATAGTAATACACTTTATTTTATTTTCTTCTTCTATAATATATAGTCTTCGATGTACGAATAACCATGTGAATTTTGTTCGTTATATTATTGATATATATTTATTATCGAATAATTATTTATGCTATTAAAAATAATAATAATTAACTTATGCTACTAAAAATTAAAACATAGAATTATTTAAATTATTTTTAAATGAATTTAATATAATATTTGATGCAGTGTTAACGATATTAAAAATTTTATAAATATTAAAAAAATTAATATAAATATTTCAATTAATTGAAGCACTTTAGTTTAAAAATTATAAAGTGATTAATATCTTTTTCATATATGGTTTTAAATAAAATAATATTATTGTTTATATTAATTTATTATTAAATTTTATTTGAAATAATAGATAATATTTACACTTTAAGTATTCCAAAAATAAACGATGATCTACGACAAGGCGAGAGATATTGAAAATGTAAATTTTTCTGTAGTATTCAGGTGCAGTTTGTCTCGAAGGATCGTTTGATACGTAACTAGAGAAAAATAGCCCGATTCCTGACAATTTTACGATATTCGTAAAAGAAAAATTTCTTCGACGATCTTAAGAATCTTATATGTTGACTTGGATATCCTTTATTGACCTTTCAACTTAAATCCACGAATTATTTTTTAACGTTCCAATGAAACGTGTAACTGTGATCCTTTATACTATTCGTGGCAGAGAAATTTTCTCGAATACGAGCGAACGATTGTGCGCGTTAAAGAGCGATAAAATCTTTTAAAGGAAGGGATAAGAGAATAAAAAAAAAGAAGAAGCTTTTATTAGCTATCGTCATTCTTGCAGATTTTCTCTCATAATTTTTCATCCTTTCTTCAATCGTATCTCTTTTCCATCTAGATATTCCCAAGTTCAAGTAAGAGGATCATGGATAAGTAATCGTTAATGAAGTAGACTTTTAAGATAATCTGGATCGAGTTTTGAAAAACAATGGAATTCTTCTGAAGATAAAAATAAAAAAAAATAGAATTCGAAGACGAAAAATTAAATGGATTGACAAGGTTTATGCGAAATGAAACAATTTTATTTTTTTCATTATTTTTAATATTTTATGTAGACAATAAATCGATTATTATATAATATTTTAATTTTTTTAAGTAAATTTTAACCATTCTCAAAATAAAATATTTATATTATCCAAGTGCGCATATTTAATTGAATTAATATTAAACCATTTCAGAAAGAATTTTTTGTTACGATTTTTCATGTAGATTTACTTTAATAATTTTTTCTTTTGAATTTTAAATTCCAGACTTTATACAATTTCCATTCCATTTATATTCTTTATATTTTTTATTTTCGAAAATTAGATTTTTAAAAATTTCTTATGTTGACAATTATGATATTAATTATTTTATTAAGTACAAAATCTTTTTTTATAATCTTTTAGCTAATGTAATATTTTTTTTTAAATTGAATTTAATTTCGGTCACGAATAAAAAATAATTTTAACGTCTACATTTTAATTGAAATTTATGCTTAACGTTTTCATATGTAAATTTAAAAAAAAGAAAAAATAAATAAAAGCTATGTTGAATTTTTTTCAAATTGAGAATGATATTGCTGTACGTTGCATTTCAATGAGCTTGATTTCCCAGTAGGTTAATTATGATACCTTTTTACCTAATTATGATATTCAACGCAATTTTAACATACAATTGTATCGTATTTAAGAAAAAAATTGCTATTTATAGTCAAATTCGAAATTGATTACAGATACAATATTTATTAATTAAAAAGAAAATTTTGAAACAATTAAAAAAGCAATATACTATAATGACGAATCAATGATAATTTGTTTGTAATGTAATATATAAAAGTATTTTTAACGAAAATAAATAAAATATTACATATAAATATTTGTTTTAAATATTATTAAAAAAAAAAATTGAAACAATAATGCAATTAATGTCACATATGTATAAATAGCATTATTCAATTAAAAGATTTATTCAAATTATACGATTTAATTGTAATTATTCGAATTTATAATAAAAATAGAGACATTTTGAATTATAATATTGAATTATAATTATATATAATATTATAAAAATTTACTTTACAAGAAAAATTATTATATTATCAATCAAGATTTTATTCTTATCTTGCAAAAACATTTAAAAAATATAATTAAATTTCATAAAGAATGAAATTAGTTCCAATTAATATAAATTTAATTCTAATATCTAATTATACTTGTTATTCAAATTTTTATCTCTGATAATTTAATTAAATATTTGTGAAAAAAATCTTCATATTAAAATAGAATAAAAAAAATGATATAAACATTGATAATGAATGATATATGATATTCATAATTTGTTCATAATTAAATCATCAACACTTCGGAAATAAATTAATAATGTCAATACTGTAATTGAAAATGCAAATATAATTATTATTCAATTATATGCGTTAATATCCAATTTAAGAAATCTTGTCCCGAATCGTTTCGATGCATTATTTAAATGCAATTTCATGCATCCATGCTTATCTTTCAAAGAGAAAAAGTTTCTAAAGAAGACAAGGATAAGAGGACAAGGAGAAAAGTTGTTGAATCACCATACCTTGCCACGATGTTGAACTTACTTACACGATTACAAGCATATTCTTTTTTAATTGATTTGTCGCTCTTTCCTCTTTATCCTTCAACTTGAAAGTTTCACAGTTCACACGAGAATATATATAATATTATTGAAAAACATACAATCGATTCTCACTATATATCAATTCTTCATACCACTTTTAATTTTTATATTTTTACTTTAATACTCATCTTCTTATGTCATGATTTTTTCGAAAAAAATTTTCGATCAATATCGGTTCTTTTACGTAAATATCTATATTGTTTTATATTCGAAAATAAAACAATATATTCATCACTATATATAACAAAAAATTTTTCAATTTTTCTTTAAACTACGATAAAAGAACTTTGTTATTTTAAAGAATTTTAACATTTGGTTACAATTTTTATTTAATACACAATAAATTTCAAAACACAATAATAATTTTATTCAACAAATTTATTATTCAATAAATTCCCAAACACCAATAATTCATTTAATCACAAACCATCCACATTTCTTGCATTACAACACTATCCATTCCAAGCTCTATTAGATTATAATAGTTATCCAATTCTTTTTTAATTTCCTCATACAATAATGATTATCAATTTCTAATTAGAAATTATTCGAGCATTACTCTTAACACATTAGACAATTTGTAATGACATTTGTAATGTTGCGTAACAAAATTTAATTAACCGTCATCGACTCTTGATCATCCCGCCGTGTTTATCTCCGCATGTAATATCACTGATTTTTCTCCACGGATCTCATCAAGTTGGCGAAAATGAGGGAAGAGCAAAAGAAAAAAAAACATATAAACGATTTATACGTGGAAATACAATAAAGGAGAATACACGGAGAAAAGTTTTGTTTTCCAAAACAAGATTGGTGCGGAATCAAGCGCGGCTGTCGGCAGACTGTGAATTTTGCCTAAAGGACCTAACCGGTCAGAGACGCGCACCCTTGCTGCGCACCCCTATCATAAACACGATATTCCATTTATATTTTCTCCTCATTGTTTACGGCGACATGTGCTATAGTGAAAGCCGTTGTTGTGGCTAATTGACCGTGACTAATGGTGAGATCAAGCAAGTATTCAAATAGTTCGAAATCAAATTCTAAATGCGAAAAATTTATGGATTATGATTACAAGGTAAGCGAGATAAAAATTTTTCTAGAGAAAATAAACTTTAGAATAGAGATCTATTCTGTCGTTTATAAATATCATTGTGTATATATCTTATTTTGCATTCTTTCTTATATAACATGTGCATTCTGTGGATTTTTATAACTTTAAATTTTCAATAAAGTCTAAAAATAACAAATAAAAAGAATAAATATTTATTTGAAATAAGAAATAAGAAATATTTAATGTTTGATATATGTATAGATATTGTGCAAACAAAGCTTTGGAAAGCTCAAATTTTTTTGAAAAAGATATTTTTGAACGATTTTATTTCAAATCAAATTTTTGATTATTTCAAATAATTATAAAAAAATGGATATAAACAAATGATAAAATTCTTTATACATTAATTTATATAGAATATTAATATATTTTTAAAATATCCTTAAAAAAATCTAGATAAAATAAAACAAATACAACATAACATGTATAAAACAAGTTTCATATACAAAAATATTAGTTGAAATTTATTTATTAAAATTTATTTATAAGCAATTTAATTGTGTTAATAGATAAAATAGAAACGAAATGAGACGGGGATAGATAATAATCTATTTAAAAATATTTGAAATTTTTCATTTTTAGAAAAAAAATTTATATTTCATTCACAATATATTCAGATGCACTTAAAAATATCTTTTTATTTTTGAACTACTTATAAAGAATCTCAATCTCTATTAATGTTCGAATTTATTTGCAATTACTCGAACCTATCGCTAACAAAGTAATCTTGTGTAAACGAGGATGGCTATTACAAGTGTTCTTAGAGGAAACTTAACGCTGTGAAATCGCTTCTCTATTTTATTCTTAGAATGAAACGTTGTCATGAGAAGTTTCAGTCAGGGTCAAGATCGAAATGGAATAAACTATATCAGAAATTTGTTCATTTTCTAAATACGATTGTTCGAAAAAGGGATCAAAAAAAAAAAAATCTTCAAATAAGTCTTCGTATTCATATAAATAAGTTGCTTTGTATCGTACATGGAAACGATTTATTTTTGGTTTTGTATATTATTATTTCACAAGAATAGTTTTTTGTTAGAGTATAAGAAAAGAAAAATTAGGAAGATTCTGTTATTAATTTCTTGTGTGGAAATTTTGTGATATTGTTCCTTTGTCAACGGATTCTATGTTCTCATATGAAATTTTATGATTAAAGGATTAAAAATTTATTTTAATTGAAATTTAAAAAATTCTGTTATTTAAAAAATAATAAAGATATCCAAATGTTTAGAAATGTTTTCTGTTATTATTTAAAAAAAGTGATTGTATTTGACAATTATATTAGTTTCGAAAAGTTGATATTAATTTCAAAAAATATTTAAATTGATAATACGTGATATAGAAACAGAATAAAATATTGATAATTAATATCGATGAATTTTCATTTTTATATTATTATTTAATAATTATTTTATTATATTTTATTACCTTTCTATGTTTTTAAAAAAAACTAATTATAGAAGCTATTACAGAAGAATGGCATAATATCCTTATATAATAATAATAATATAATTTATGTGTTTCAATAAGGTATCATTTATTCAGGTATCAAATTGATACCCGACAATAACTCTCCTTTCATCCATAAAAAAGGGTATGTCATTTTTTAAAACAAAGCTCCCATTTTTTTTTCATATCTTGATAAACGAATTTCCACGTGCAAATTTAAATATTTATTTTTAAGAAATTTTGTCACGTTTTTGAGTTTTGTTTTATTTATTTAATCAATATTTTTTTCTTTAGAAGAGCGATGTTTTATTTCAGTCAAGGATTCATCGGAAAGAACACTAACGAAGTTCATAGTAAAACAACTAACAATGCAGGAAATGTTATAAACAAATGTTGCAAAATAAAAGCTTTGTACTTCCCTGACAAAAGCTTTATCGTTCAAACAGACAACGATTTGATTGACAAAATTATTTATTTTAGAAAAGGAGCGACTCAGTTAAGTTCAAAGGATAGAATTAACAGATACACAATTCACACGAACAAATCTACGAATCTCTGTACATTGTACCTCAATTGAAAACATTGAATGATGCTAAATAACAAGAGAGGTAATAAATGACGCGTCCATTTGTGGAAGCATCAGCGTAGGAATATTTGGCGTTTATTTCAAAGATATCTGTTTATTTATGATTTATATTTTTTTTAAGTATTTTAAGTATTTTCATATAATGCATCTTTTAATAACTATATTCGACAAAATATAAATCAAATTAGTCTCACAGTAATTTTAAGATATATTAGAATTTAAAATTGATAAAATTCTATAAAAATTTTATAAAAGTAAATTCATAAAATATAGATTTTACACAATAATAAATAAACCAATTTCTGAATGAATAAATTTCACATAAATCATAAGCTAATTAATTATTTGACAAAGTAATTATTATAATAAATAAAAAATAATAAAGTAATATAAATTTACAACTTTGCAATTTTTAATATTGGTTAATATTAAGTATGTGAATGAGCAAAGGAATTTACCATAAGGCATTGATAAATTAATAAGAAAGTAGAAATGGAGCACATGTAGTTAGACACTCCGTATAATCCAATCCTTTCATTGTAATTGATTGATTCAGAGAAGAATGATATTGAGAGAGAAATTTTCTTACTATTACAAGTTACTTACAATTTTTTGAAACTTATTTGAATAAAAAATATTATAAATGATTACATATGATGCTAATTAAATTATATATTAATTTGATATAAAAATGCATATAATATTTCTTTATATTTAAAATTTTATAAGTACATTTTTTGCTATCATTTTTCTAATTATACTTATATTGAATTTTTTGTTAATCTTTTTATTTAATGCTACGATTATTGATAGTAATTTTAATTATTATTTGGATTTTACACGAAAAAAATTTGTCTTCTTTATTTAATTTTTGGAATGCATAGTGATTTCATAAATTGGTCTGATTAATGTGTACAAGAGAATAATGTATATAGCACATTATTTCAAATCGACAAAGAGTGGAAATAGATGTTAATCAGAATTAGATGTAGAATTGGCACAGAATGCTTCTCTGGTTTAATACTACTCCTATTGAAAACTATTCACTATAGAACAGAACTCGAAGCTATTGACATCAAAATCATATCTCCATGATATTAAACAGAATTACGGGAGAATTTACATTTCTTTTTAAGAAATACAGCCTATTGCGATAGTATGAGAGATAATGATAATGAAAGCGTTAAATGATAAAATTTATCATTGATGCAGGATCTTCAGGTTCATTATTTCACTTAAGAATCTGAAATTGTTTGAAATTAACTTTGTGAAAATAATATTTTGTGTGTGATTATTATAATAAGATAATATATTCACAAGATAATATATAGTATTATATTAAAATTATAAAGGATTAAATTTTTATAAGTTATTATAAAAGTACAAATATAATATATAAGTACAAATATAAATTTATACTAATAAAAAAATTCTAATAAAAAAATTTATAATACATTTACGAAAAAATTAATATTTGAATATAATTCTCTTGAAATCATTCAATATTATTTATTCGAAGCATTTTTCAATGTTATGAAAAACAAGCGAGATATTCCAGATAATAAAGTATGAAGGCTTTTTGAATTTTAATTTTAATGATATTGGATTAATATCATATATTTCATATTTATTTATCTCTTTTACATTCGTGTTTAAAAATTAAAATAAATAAATAATGTAACAATAAAAAAATTATATTTTTCTCAAATTATATTATATTATTTTATTCATTATTGAATCATTAATTATACATAAAAATTATTTCACTTTTATTCTAGTAATTTTCTTCTGAAATTAACTTAAATTAAAATAAGTAAACTAAAATTTACTTAAATTAACATTTTTATTAAATTTATTCCTCGTTTATTTTTCTTTCTTTATATTTTCTCTATGTATTTAAACAATTATAAATTTTTTAATATTTAAAAATATTGTAAAAATGAAATAATATTTTAATTATTACAATAATATTTAATTTTTATTCACTGTTAATATTATAAAAAAAGTAATTAAAATTTATAAAAAAATAAGATATAAAATATGAAATTTATATTGGTTTCGTAAATATATAAATTTACATAGTAGTAATTTAATCAAATATTCAAGCAAATTTCTCCATTATGCACATTGTGAAATTCGACATTTAATTCATGTAAAATTAGTCGATGCATCGACAGAAAGCAGACAATGAAGATGGATTTGATTTTTCTATTCAAATGCATTATCTGTGGAAGATTTCTCGATTCTTGAATAAATATTCTAAAATCTTGGTTTTATAAAATTTACCAATTCAAATGCCACATCGATTTCAAGACCAATATATATATGTATAGTTACTTAAGCACATTAATAGAAGCAGAAACGAAGATTTATCCAAGACGTTAATAATTTAAAATTATTTGAACCTTGAGTTTCTCCTTTCACTGATTCCGGATTAACTGGATTCTCTAAGACATAATATGATTTCTAAGATCAAGAATCTTTTGACGAATGGAATTATAATTGATTTCCTTGAGCTATTTCGAAAGAAATAGAAAGAACAAATATGAAATAAATAAAATAATCTATACAAATATGAAAAAAATAAAATAATATATATACATTTAAAAAAATTATTTAAATTATGCATATTATTTAAATAATAATAAATTTGTATGATATTTATTGTCGATTTTGTATTGTCCATATTTTATTTTCATCTTTATTATTAAAATATTTAAATTATTTTTAATAGAATATATTTATTAGAAATTAAAAAAAAATTGTAAATATTTATGATATAATAAATAAATATGTTACATATTTTATATAAAAACAAATTGAAAATTATTAAATTTATTATTAAAATATAAATAAAATCTTTTAGAATGCTTTGTCTAATATTTTTATTATAATATATATTATAAATATTTTGCTAAATAAATATTAAGTTCATTTAATAATATATGTTGATCATTATATAAATTTAATGTACATATATAATTAATGTCGATTAAATGATATGAATTCTTGATAAATCATAATATTATATGAGAATTTCATCACCAAAAAAATAATTTGATTATTATTCATTTCGGAGACTTGAGACTTTGTATTTCTTATTTTAAATTTATATTATTTATATTATTAAATATTATATATTATATTATATATATTAAATATTATATTATTTATATTATTAAATTTATATTATATTATTTTAAATATTTTAATTATTTTAAATTTAACGATTATTAAAATTTATACAATGAATTTTGTTTCTTTGAATTATGTTTTTTTCAGAATTTTTATGCAATTGTAATGTAACCTAGTTTCGTATTTTGTATTTCGATTTTCTGAAAATTAGATTAACACAATGATTGAACAATTTTTTCAATAAGAATAATTTAATTATAATTAATAAAAATTCTGAATTAAAATTAAATTAAAAAAGTTTCAGAAGTTTATATTTTCAAACTTCGAAAATTAAAACTAATCTAATCTAGAAACGAAGAATTTATAAAATAATTATGATAAAAATTAAACGTGTCCTGAATAATTTTATATATTATTATATTATTATATTATTATATTAAGATATTAATATTATATAATATTATATATTTTTATATTTTTCTATATATATCTATATATATTTTCTATATATATATTCTATATATATCTATATATCTTTATATTATCTATATATATTTTAATTAGTTAATAAATAATTAATTTTTAATTAAAAAATATAATGAAGATTATTAAGATTTTATAACAAATTTTTTTCAAAGAAGATTTGATATAGTTCGACCATATTTATATAATATTCTATTCATTATATAATTATTCTATTCATTTTCTATTATATTTTCTAAATGTTTATGAACTAATAGAATTTGTAAAATTATTAAACACATGAATTGAATTTTTGTAATACACATTTTTATTGAATTTAGTAATTGTTATCTCTTATTATAAATTATAAATGACTCTCTGAAAATTCAATTTAGGTAACGGTGATAGAAATGTCATTTAAAATCGACAAGCATAAATATTCTTTCAACGATGTATGTTATTAAAATTTTCAATTTCTAGACGATTTTTGATTATTAACAATTTTAATATTTTAATTTTCAATATAAGAAATTTACTCAATGTTCTTTGTAGTAGATATAAAAGAAAGTAGATATAAAAAAACAAAAATTTATTTTATATTTTCAATTTATTTTTACGTTAAATTATACCTTTCATGAATCTATTATCAAAAATTCAAACAATTCAATATAAGAAATTTGTTCAACAAATATTTTTTGTAATAAATGTTACAAGAAATAAAAATTTACATATATTCTCAATTTATTTTTTATGTTAAATTATTCTTCTTTCTCAAAACTATTTTATAAAATAATTTTTATTAAAATTATTTATAGAATAATTGAATTTTATAGAATAATTTGTTGTTAATAATTTCATATATTCTTTTTATTTGATGCTATAGTTTCGATAAAGTATTCATATTTATGTTATAATTTTCATCAACTTCTATCGGTTTTTACCTATTAATCGTTAAAATAATTGATCGATAAAATATTTAAAAAATCATTTCAAATATGCTCCTATTTCATATATACTCGTTTCAAGAATGAAAAAATAATGTAATAATTATATTTAATAAGTAAATAAAGCGATAATTAAATTTATTCAAATCTAATAATTTTCCATGGATAGATCAATTTTTATGATTTTGAATTCACAGTTAATATATTGATATCTTATCATACTGCTTAAATTTTGCACAGTTTTAATTGATTTTTAATCTTTTTATCTAAGAATATTTAATGCGATTTTATTCATCAAATTACGTGTCGAGATTGTTTCTTGTAAGTATGCATGACATTGAATTAAAATTATAAGGATAGATGGACATTATTATATTATTTATACAAATAAATGCAACAACTATTTAATTGCTTTGCAATATATATTAAAATATTCTTTAAAAATATAAAATTTATTTCTTTACTCAAGTATATGATATAATTTTTCATAAATTTAATTGAACATTTCTTTCTAACAAAAAAAATTTTTACATTCCACATAAATTATAATTATATTATTCTCTAATAAATTATTACTTCATATATTTATTAACCACACTTTTACTTTATTATCATTTTTAGCCATTTTATACATCTTTATAGATCTTTAAATATCAAATAAATCTGCCATTTTTATCTTATAATTTAAGCAGAGGTACATGTTTAAACGATAACTTCAATATATTTTCTAATCCTAATGAGCGTTTCAAACCTCCAATTAAACCAAATATCCCTTTGACATTTTTCAATTCTTTGCCGCTCAAATCGAATTCATCTCCATTTTTCGCGTTCAAAATTGTTTGAATATCAATTCCTCCTTTTAATAATTCAGTAACTTTTGAAACAGTATTTGTGAGAAATTTCAAGTCTAAATTTTTTTCGTTGTAATCATCAGAATCAAAGAGATCAAAATCTATATTCTTCTTTTTTATCTCACTGATTAAAGGAATTAACGACTCAATTTGATCCTTATTCAAAAGACCTAGAAGACCGTTTTCTGATTTTAAATTATTTAAGAGGCCACTTAAACCGCCAAATAAGCCACCAACTTTATCTTTATCTAAATCTTTTTTCCAATCTAGACCAGTTGGATTTTTTTTCCAATCTAATCCTTTATTCCATTTTACATCTTTATCATCTACAACTTCCACAGTCTTCTTTCGTGATCCACAAGTTTCAAGTATGCTTTCTGAGATTTTTTCCAAATCTACAAGTACTTTACCATTCTTCTCCAAATCTATAGCACCATGATCAGTTTTTCCTTCCTTTATTAATTTTAAAAGTTCGACGACGCTTGTATCAAGTTCTTCCAAAGAATGAATGTCTTTGCTACCTTTCTCGAATTTCCAAGTATCAAACTTTTTACCCTCCTTCAACGATTTAAGAGCGATATTTAATTTATCTGTGACATCTTCCAAATCCAATAGACCTCTGCCACTTTTTTCTTCCAAAAGAGGACTGATATCTTTCTCTTCTTTGAGCCATGAAGAAAGTTTGGTAATCTTTTCCCTGACCACGACCAGATTTAGACTCTTGGATTTTTCTTCCTCTAAGGCCTCTTCGTGTTTTCCTAATCAATAAATTCATCCGTTTGTCGATTAAAAGATTTACTTTTATAATATGTTTCAAGTTTAAAATGTCTTTTACTATTTGATTCTTAAAATTAAAAACCTAATTTTTAAATTTGCGAAATTTTTTAAAATGTTTTGTTATAGAAGTTGTTTTGTCTTTTGTTATAGAATTAAAATTTTAAATATTAATATTTGGGATTTTTCGAACTCAGATTCATAATTAATCAATAGATAATAAAAATCTTTTTTGAATTATAACAAATTAAATTTTTATGCTTTTTTCCATATTTTTTACAAATTTTTGACTTGGATTTCGAGAGTTTTTCGAGATCATAAAAATAATAAAAAGTTATAAAAACTATAAAATTCTTTAAATTTCAAAAAAAAATCAGTTTCGAGTATGCCGAGTAAAATTTAAATTTAAAACCATATTTAATTTATAAAATATTTTTTAACTTATTCATAAAAATTCTATATTAAAAATATTTATAATATCCACAAAACCTTAATTTATTATTTTTTAGATAAAATCTTCTATCTTATAGTTTGACAATACTAGTTTCATAATTTTTAGATTTAATTGGTTTGAGTCTTGAATCTCACGAATTACCTTCACGAATCTTCAAATGTTCACTTTTTGATTTTGAAGCATGTTCTTCTTTAACTTCTTTTAAATTCTTTGACTCGTTTTTCTCATAAGACACTTCGTCGTTTAGTTCACTGTCTTTTTTTTCTGTATCTCCATATGCGCACATAATATGTGCACAGATGAATATAGATAGCAACAAGAGCATGTATTTCATGTTTTACGGTTTTCTTTTCAAACTGATGCAGTATGACAACGAATTCTTTGCTTTTATACTTGAGTGAAAATTAAAAATCAACATCTGCAGGCATTGGTAATCTTTCTATATATTTTTATTTCTGTTTATTTTCTTTTCACGATACAACATATGTCGATTTCCAAGATGGTAATAAGTACATATTAACATTCATCGCGAATAAATAATTTATGTATTTTATTGAAAGGATGTGTTTGTATAACGTATTAAACTTTTGATCTGGCACATTCAAATTATACTTCTTTTCTTATTTTTTACAAATATTTTGATAATTTATGCTCTTTATTTTTTTATAATAAAATACTGAATCGTGTGTAATAAATGTTTGTTCTTTTAGAATTTAAAATTAATTTTGAAATATTGAAATATTTTTTTTGTTATAATAAAATGCTGCGTAAATGAATTATATAAATTATGCTGTTCCTTTATTGTTAATTAGATTGTATTTTGAATTAATTTACTTTATTTTACTCTTAATTATTATTCGACTTATGGTTTCAATATTTTGATAACAAAAATATAGGAGTTTCATTTTAACTATTTTAACGTTTCTTAGAGCAATAAAAAATTGATAACCAATAAAAGAATTGATAGATATAAAAATTATTTTTATATGTAAATTATTTATATTTTATATCTTTTTTTTAAGGATTATAAATTTATTACTTAAATTATAATATTATGTCAAATACTCATAATTAAGAAAAATTTATTTTAAATATCACTTGCTTGTATTAATTATTATTATTATTATTATTATATCATTATAGATAATGTTATCGATTTTTTATTAAAATTTTATTGCTCTGTAAAAAATAAAATAACAAAAATTGTCTTTCTTTAGTGTAATTAATCTTTAAAAAATAGTATGAGTACATATTTATATTAAAATATTTACATTTATATTTATATTAAAATATTGAGAAATGAATGAATTAAATTGATAATATTTCATAATTTTTAATAAAGAAAAAAAATTAAAAATGATAGAAATTGAATTGAAAACATACAATTTGTATGAGTTCTTTTAAATATAACAAAAATATTATAATTAAAATAATAAAAACAAACAAATTAATTATGAAATACATAATATATAATATATAATATATAAACATATTTCTGAAAAGTTAAAAAATTCCAACATCCTTGGTTTCGTATTTATCTCTTGTTTTTCATTATTCTTCGGTAAAATATTGATCAAAGTTTAACAGATGCTATGATACGCTGGTGTATTTTTCAATCATAATATATACTCAGTTGTTGGAAATAACTAAAACGTAATAACCGAAACAAGACACATATGTTTAAAAAAATTTATTTTAATTTTCTATTACTATATTGTGTAGTGTTTTAATGAAATATTAATTTC
Source organism: Apis cerana (assembly GCF_029169275.1). Classification (NCBI taxonomy): domain Eukaryota; kingdom Metazoa; phylum Arthropoda; class Insecta; order Hymenoptera; family Apidae; genus Apis; species Apis cerana. Next base: position 7,872,527 of record NC_083862.1, on the reverse strand, counting down.
AAATATTAATTTTCATTGAAATTATTTCTACAGATAAATTTTTAAAAAAATTCACTCAAAATGATCAACAACAAAAAAATATTCGACAATTTATATTTTCTAATTATTTATATGTCGTTTTATTCATTAAAATTAAAATTCTTTATCTTCTATACAAATAATATGAATATAAAATTTTAAGCTGCTGGCGTTTTATCATGCGAATTAAATGTAAAGGGTTAATGAAGTAGTATTTTTCTCTACACAATAAAATACCCACATACAAGTTTCTACTAGTATTAAATGCATAAAGTTTAAATCGTTAAAATCATATATCTACTTTTTGTTCACATTTTCTATTATTTATAAAGTATCCGATGTTGAAATTATTTTGAAAATATGATAATATTATTCAATAAATTCAGTTTAATATTATATGTATTATCATAATTATTTTATTACGATATCTCTGTGTAAAATAATTTTAAAAAAATCATAATTATAGTTTTTTGAAAATTTCTAATAAATTTTATCTATTATATAAGACATGTGTAAAGTATAAAGTAAAATAAAATAATAAAACTTATAATAAATAAAAAATATTTGCATTTTTATAACTTTTTTAAAGTATTTTATGAAACATAATTTTAAATATCTTACAATATTTGTTACATTTATAAGTCATTTATGTATATATTTCCAAAATTTCCTCTTTCATTTAAAATTGTTTTCTGAAATATGAAAAAAGATTTCTAGAAGAATATGATAGAATAAAAGAAAATTAGTGTAAAAAAGTCACTTTTAATTAAAATATTGTCTAATCACATTGATATTCAAAAATTCGAACGATTTTGTAATTACAAACTAATTTCCATTTTTCGGTACTCAAATTATCAGGAATTAACTTTCAGGAACAATTTATATTTTACTATATTGTCTCAAGTATCAATTTTGTAATTAAACTATTGGATGATCTGCTTTATTTAGTTTAGAAAATTAAATAGAGTTGTTATTCGAAAATGGATGAATTAAAGATAATTTATATTTTCATTGAAAAATGATAATAGAATATAAAATTAATATAATTATTTTTATCATTCTTCTATTGTATTATTATTATATTTTATTATTTATTAATTTTATTATTATATTTATTATTATATATTAACTGAATTATTACTATCATACGTAAAGTATTAAATATTTATATCGTCGTAATATAATCCTAATGTATTCGTAATGCAACAAATATACATAATTTCTCTTATCCATATCAAATAATAATTGTTAAAAAAGAATATATGTTAATAAACCTAAAAGTAATCTGGTGTTTATGGATATTAAAATAAATAATATTCAGAAATCATTATAAATTTCTAATTAAAATAGCCGCAAGCAGCATTTAATTTTTCATGATATTAATCTCTGAGATTATACAGCAGCAATAACATTTCAAACAGTATAATCAACAAATTGAAACGACCGTCGGTTTAAAATGAAATTTCTAAATCGAATTTATTAATGTACCCTTTTACATACATATATATATATACATATATACAAACTTTACAATATTTTGACATTACTGTGCCTAATTTTACTGTTATTTCATTGATTTACGTTTTTTCTGTTTCTGATAAATCTTATGTGTATTTTATCGAAAAAAAAAAATTAGTTTAAAAGAAAGGAAACTGCTTCATCTTTCTATAACAATAGAGCTACTTTCCTAATGAAACTTATTCTTTTTTCATTTGCATTTATCTGGCATATTTCTTATTTGCCTTTGGAATATTTTTCTTCAAGAATGATTCAAAATCATTTTCCTTGTCATAATCTCTCTCAGAACTTTCACGTCTTTTCTTATCTTTAGTAAGAACAACATAGTAACAAGTTGTTCTTTCCGGCCGTTTGCCGACCCTTTTGAAATCCTCTTCTTCTTCATCCTCTGGCTTGCGTGGCTTCTCTTCTGGATACTCTAACGTCCAAGTCCTAGTGCCACCCACATGGTAATTGGTTAAAGGTTCTGTTGGCCATTCTGGTCCGGGTGGTTGTCTGGTTTTTTCTTCTATAGAAAATTAAATAATTTTTTTTAATCTAACTTTGTTTTGATATATTTTTATTGATATAATTAATTTTTTGCATATCTAATATCTAATGATATTATCGTGATAATTAAATGAGAATAGAATATGATTAAAAATTCTTCTTCTTTGATCAAAAATTAATCAATTTTTTAAAATAATTCTAGGTAAATTTTCTGAAGTTCTAAAATTTATCTATAATAATTGAAATGTAAATATATTAATGTAATTAATTCTATTCTTATTAACATTAAGAATATTATATATTATTGTAATATTTTAAAAATAAAAATTAAATACATTTATATTCTACCTTCAGTTGTTTCTTCTTCTTCTTCGTGAATTTTCTTGGGTGGTTTTTCTTCCTCTGGTGTATATATCATTGGTGTTTCAATTACTTCTTCCTCTGGTGTATATATCATTGGTGTTTCAATTACTTCTTCCTCTGGTGCCGTAGTTTCTTCTATTTCTTTATCCTCAGGTTCATAATCTTCTTTATATTCTTCTTCTTCTTCTTTATATTCTTCTTCTTCTTCTTCTTTATCTTCTTCTACTTCTTCTTCTTCTTTATCTTCTTCTACTTCTTCTTCTTCTTTATCTTCTTCTTCTTCTTCTTTATATTCTTCTTCTCCTTCTTCTTTATATTCTTCTTCTCCTTCTTCTTCTTCTCCTTCTTCTTCTCCTTCTTCTTCTTCCTCTTCTTTATATTCTTCTTCTCCTTCTTCTTCTTCTTCTTCTTCTTCTTTATATTCATCATTTCCTTCGTCTTCATTTTCATTATTACCTTGATTTTCCCATGGTTCTGTAACTTCCTCTTGCCTCAGATTTCTTTCAACTTGATTCTCATAAATTCCATCATAAATTCCATCATTCCATTCATTTTGTTTCACTGTTATCTCGTCATTTTCTACTTCTTCATTTTCAATAATTTGCAACATCGATCGAACTTTGTACCTGTTATTATCAATTTTCCAATTCATTTTTCCCGTAGATTTGGTTCTCGATGCTTCAGTGATCGTTAAACTTTTTGTCAACTGAAAACTACAATTTGCATATTTACAAAATGGTTCGTCAATTAATAAATGATTTGTTGTCATTTTATAACCGGTAGCATTATACATTTGATAAGTAGGGCAAACAGCATTTTTCTCGTTAATGTTTCGCTTAAATCGATTCTGCTCGATTGATCTTTTATTTTCATTCTCGTTCTCCTCGATCTCCGTCTGCGGTGTTACATAATCCGTTGTAAACGGACCTTCCGTCCATTCATGCTCCTTAAGATGCAACATAAAAAGTTTTGTTTTTTCTTCTTCGTCTTCGCTTGGTGTTTGAATCGTCTTCATCTTATCATCGGTAATTTTGTACAATGGATCAGGACAAACAGTTTTTTCCTCGTCTATATCTGGCGTAAATCGTTCGCGCTCCATCGTTTCTTCACGATCAACTTCCTCGATTTCTGTCTGTGGTGTCATATAATTCGTTGTAAATAGACCTTCAGTCCATTCATGTTCCTCGAGATGCAATACAGCAATTTTCGTGTTTTCATCTTTGTCTTTATTTTGAACGTATCGTATTCGTCTCGTCGTCATCTTATAACGGTTGGTAAAATTGTATAATTGATAATTGCGGCAAATAGTATCTTCCTCGCCGATATCTCGCTTAATTCGATTCTGCTCGATCGATTTTTTATTTTCATTATCGTACTCCTCGGTCTCCGTCTGCGGTGTCATATAATTCGTTGCAAATGGACCTTCCGTCCATTCGTGTTCCTCAAGATGCAACGTGGCAATTTTCGTTTTCCCCTCTTCTTCTTTACTTAGAACGTATGGTACGCAAACCCGTTCGGTCACCATGCCTTTACCCACAACTTTTGATCTTAAAACGGTTACACATTTCTTCGTTGTTACAAATCTTTTCGGTGTCAATCTTTCCATTGTTTCTTCGGTCACTGTTTCTTCGGTCACTGTTTCTTTGGTCACTGTTTCTTCGGTCATTGTTTCTTTTTCTATTTCTTTCTCTTCCTCAGTAATAATAGTTCTTATAGTAGTGTCTTTTTTAGGTGTAATAGTTGGTTCTCGAATATCGATCGTCGTTCTTTCCGTAGGTGGAAGTGGTGAGAAAGGTGGCGTCGTACGCAAACAACAATCTCGTATTGTTTCTGTTGGTTCAGAAGTCTTAGGGGGCCATGATATTTCTTCTCCTTTCTTCAATGTTTCTTCCATTTCTCTCACTAATTTTTCAAAATCTTCCTGATCTTTCTTGAATCTCTTTTCTCTTTCCAATAATCTCCTCTCAAGTTCCTTTATCCATTTTTCTCTTTCCCAAAATTCTACCTCTAACATTCTAAGCCTTTTCTCAAATGCATCGGTCGTTAAGAAGGGAGAAAGAGTTATCATTTTCATTTTGGGTCTCGTCGTATCAATATCTGTTGCATGCTCACCGATGGTCGTTTGTGTTATTTCGTGTAAAGCTTCTATTGCTTTAGTGGCAACATAAGCCTTCATCATCTTCTGTCTTTGCAATAGATCACTTATTATTTTCGCTTTATGGTTCTGCCATTCTTCTTCTTCTTTATCTAACTCTATTTCTTCTCTTTCAATATCTTTCATCTTCTCATCCATTTCTTTCAGTTTTCTTTCCAATTGTTCCATCAATTCAAGATTGCGGGTATGCTTTTGACTCTGATCTGTGGTAGGTGTAAATTCGATTGTGGTTGGTACGGGAGTGATTTTGGGAGTAATTTTTTCTGGAGTAATTACAGTCGGAGTAGTTAATATTATAGTTGGTGTAGTTAACGTTACAGTCGGAGTAGTTAACGTTATAGTCGGAGTAGTTAACGTTATAGTCGGAGTAGGTAACGTTATAGTCGGAGTAGTTAACGTTACAGTCGGAGTAGTTAACGTTATAGTCGGAGTAGTTAATGTTATAGTCGGAGTAGTTAACGTTATAGTCGGAGTAGTTAACGTTATAGTCGGAGTAGTTAACGTTATAGTCGGAGTAGTTAACATTATAATCGGAGTAGTTATAGTCGGAGTAGTTAACGTTATAGTCGGAGTAGTTAACGTTATAGTCGGAGTAATTAACGTTATAGTCGGAGTAGTTATAGTCGGAGTAGTTAACGTTATAGTCGGAGTAATTAACGTTATAGTCGGAGTAGTTATAGTCGGAGTAGGTAACGTTATAGTCGGAGTAGTTAACGTTACAGTCGGAGTAGTTAACGTTATAGTCGGAGTAGTTAATGTTATAGTCGGAGTAGTTAACGTTATAGTCGGAGTAGTTAACGTTATAGTCGGAGTAGTTAACGTTATAGTCGGAGTTATAATTGAAGGAGTAATTATAATTGGTTTTGTAGTAGGTGGAGGTATAAAAGGAGTAAAAACTATATCAGTAATATTATCTTCATATTCGAAAGGCAAAGATTCCGTAGTGAATTCCAAAGTAGGTGCTAAAGTATATGTAAATGTTGTAAATAATGGTGAAGTAGAAACGATTTCAGGAATCGGTATGAAAGGAGTAGTTATGTTAACATCTATTTTAGGTATTGTTACTTCTACTTTAATAACTTCTTTCGTGGTAGTCTCGATTGGTGGTGTCGGTGTCGTGATTATAGATTCAGTAGTAGTTTTTATAGTAGTAGTAACAACAGGATATTTCGTTGTAGTCTCTGTTGTTTCAGTTGTCACAATAGATGAAGTAGTTTCTATTGTAACAACTGGATATTTCGTTGTAGTCTCTGTTGTTTCAGTTGTCACAATAGAAGAAGTAGTTTCTATCGTAACAACTGGATATTTTGTTGTAGTCTTTGTTATTTCAGTTGTCACAATAGATGAAGTAGTTTCTATCGTAACAACTGGATATTTTGTTGTAGTCTCTGTTGTTTCTTCCACGTATTCTTCCCAAACTGGACCAACTGTTTCTTCTTCTTCATATTCTTCATATTCCTCATACATTGTTTCCGTTATTTCAGTTGTGGTTTCTAGAGTGACAGTTGTGGTAATTCTTTCTATTACAGGATAGGGAGTGGTAATTTCCCAAGGCATTATCGTTTCAGTTGTCACAATAGATGGAGTAGTTTCTATCGTAACAATTGGATGTTTTGTTGTAGTCTCTATTGTTTCTGTCGTAACAACTGGAGCTTCTATGGTTATATTCGTAACTTCAATAATATGTAATGTAATTTCTGTTGTTTCATTTATTACAATAGATGGAGTAGTTTCAATTGTAACAATTGGATATTTTGTTGTAGTCTCTATTGTTTCTGTCGTAATAACTGGAGTTTCTATGGTTATATTCGTAACTTCAATAATATGGAATGTAGTTTCCGTTGTTTCAGTTGTTACAATTACAGATTCAGTTGTGGTCTCTATAATTTCAGTAGTAATAATTTCTGTCGTTTCGGTAGTCACATTTATAATTTCAATAGGAGGTGTGGTAATTTCTATGATGACAGAAAAAGTTGTTTCGGTTGTCACATTAAATGGAGTAATTTCTGTTGTAACAACTGGATACTTCGTTGTCGTCTCCGTTGTTTCTGTCGTGATAAATGGAGTTTCTATGGTTATATTCGTAACTTCAATAATATGGAATGTAGTTTCCGTTGTTTCAGTTGTTACAATTACAGATTCAGTTGTGGTCTCTATAGTTTCAGTAGTAATAATTTCTGTTGTTTCGGTAGTCACATTTATGACTTCAATAGGAGGTGTGGTAATTTCTATGATGATAGAAAAAGTTGTTTCGGTTGTCACATTAAATGGAGTAGTTTCTGTCGTAATAATAGTAATAATTGGATACTTCGTTGTCGTTTCCGTTGTTTCTATCGTGATCAATGGAGTTTCAATGGTTATATTTGTAACTTCAATAATATGGAATGTAGTTTCCGTTGTTTCAGTTGTTACAATTACAGATTCAGTTGTGGTCTCTATAGTTTCAGTAGTAATAATTTCTGTTGTTTCGGTAGTCACATTTATAACTTCAATAGGAGGTGTGGTAATTTCTATGATGATAGAAAAAGTTGTTTCGGTTGTCACATTAAATGGAGTAGTTTCTGTCGTAATAATAATAATAATTGGATACTTCGTTGTCGTTTCCGTTGTTTCTATCGTGATCAATGGAGTTTCAATGGTTATATTTGTAACTTCAATAATATGGAATGTAGTTTCCGTTGTTTCAGTTGTTACAATTACAGATTCAGTTGTGGTCTCTATAGTTTCAGTAGTAATAATTTCTGTCGTTTCGGTAGTCACATTTATAATTTCAATAGGAGGTGTGGTAATTTCTATGATGACAGAAAAAGTTGTTTCAGTTGTCACATTAAATGGAGTAATTTCTGTTGTAACAACTGGATACTTCGTTGTCGTCTCCGTTGTTTCTGTCGTGATAAATGGAGTTTCAATGGTTATATTTGTAACTTCAATAATATGAAATGTAGTTTCCGTTGTTTCAGTTGTTATAATTACAGATTCAGTTGTGGTCTCTATAGTTTCAATAGTAATAGTTTCTGTCGTTTCGGTAGTCACATTTATAACTTCAATAGGAGATGTGGTAATTTCTATGATGATAGAAAAAGTTGTTTCGGTTGTCACAATAAATGGAGTAATTTCTGTCGTAATAATTGGATACTTCATTGTTGTCTCTGTTGTCTCTGTTGTCTCTGTTGTGATAAATGGAGTTTCTATGGTTATATTCGTAACTTCAATAATATGGAATGTAGGTTCTGTAGTAATAGTTTCTGTAGTTTCAGTAGTTATATTTATAATTTCAATAATAGGTGTAGTAATTTCCATGATGACAGAAAAAGTTGTTTCGGTTGTCACAATAAATGGAATAGTTTCGGTTGTAATAACCGGATACGTTGTAATCTCAAGCGTTTCTGTCGTGACAATTGGCGTTTCTGTTGTTATATTTACAATTTCGATAATGTGGAAAGTAGTTTCCGTTACTTCAGTTACGTTAATTGGTATTGCTTCAGTTGTTACAATTGGAGAAATAATAAATGGTGTAGTTTCAATTGTGATTTCTATAGTAAGAAAAACTGTTTCTGTAGTTATATTTATAATTTCTATTATTGGGGTAGTTATTAAAGTAGTCGTAATGGGAGTTATTTCAATTATTGCAGTTATTATAGGAGTTACAACTGTCGTAGTTTCTGTTGTTAATGTAGTAATAAAAGGTATTTCGGTAGTCGTGTTTATAACTTCTATTAATGGAGTTATTATAGTGGTAGTAATAAGAGCAGTTTCCGTGGTTGCTATCGTTTCCGTGATTTCCGTTGTTTCAGTTATAATGGTTATTGGAATAGTTGTGAAAATTGTAGTCTCATTTGTAGTTTCTGTTATTAAAATAGTAATAAAAGGGGTTTCCGTCGTTATGTTTATAATTTCTATTATTGGTGTAGTTATTGTAGGTGTAATAACAAGAATTTCCGTTGTTTCAGTTGTAATAGTGGTTATTGGAGTAGTAATAGTTGTGAAAATTGTAGATTCAGTTGTGGTTTCTGTTGTTAAATTAGTAATAAAAGGTGTTTCTATCGTTGTGTTTATAATTTCTATTATTGGTGTACTTATTGTAGGTGTAGTAGTGGGAATTTCCGTGGTTTCCGTGGTTTCTGTTGTTTCAGTGGTTTCTGTTGTTTCAGTGATTTCTGTTGTTTCAGTAGTTTCTGTTGTTTCTGTTGGTATAGTCGTTATTGGAGTAGTAATAGTGGTGAAAATTGTAGTCTCAGTTGTCGTTTCCGTTGTTAAATTAGTAATTAAAGGTGTTTCTGTCGTTGTGTTTATAATTTCTATTATTGGTGTAGTTATTGTAGGAGTAGTAGTGGGAATTTCCGTTGTTTCCGTGGTTTCTGTTGTTTCAGTGGTTTCTGTTGGTATAGTCGTTATTGGAGTAGTAATAGTTGTGAAAATTGTAGTCTCAGTTGTGGTTTCTGTTGTTAAATTAGTAATAAAAGGTGTTTCTGTCGTTGTGTTTATAATTTCTATTATTGGTGTAGTTATTGTAGGTGTAGTAGTGGGAATTTCTGTTGTTTCCGTGGTTTCTGTTGTTTCAGTGGTTTCTGTTGTCTCAGTGATTTCTGTTGTTTCAGTAGTTTCTGTTGTTTCTGTTGGTATAGTCGTTATTGGAGTAGTAATAGTTGTGAAAATTGTAGTCTCAGTTGTCGTTTCCGTTGTTAAATTAGTAATTAAAGGTGTTTCTGTTGTTGTGTTTATAATTTCTATTATTGGTGTAGTTATTGTCGGTGTAGTAGTAGGAATTTCCGTTGTTTCAGTGGTTTCTGTTGTTTCAGTGGTTTCTGTTGTTTCAGTGGTTTCTGTTGTTTCAGTGATTTCTGTTGTTTCAGTAGTTTCTGTTGTTTCTGTTGGTATAGTCGTTATTGGAGTAGTAATAGTTGTGAAAAGTGTAGTCTCAGTTGTGGTTTCTGTTGTTAAATTAGTAATAAAAGGTGTTTCTGTCGTTGTGTTTATAATTTCTATTATTGGTGTAGTTATTGTCGGTGTAGTAGTAGGAATTTCCGTTGTTTCCGTGGTTTCTGTTGTTTCAGTGGTTTCTGTTGTTTCAGTGGTTTCTGTTGTTTCAGTGATTTCTGTTGTTTCAGTAGTTTCTGTTGTTTCTGTTGGTATAGTCGTTATTGGAGTAGTAATAGTTGTGAAAAGTGTAGTCTCAGTTGTGGTTTCTGTTGTTAAATTAGTAATAAAAGGTGTTTCTGTCGTTGTGTTTATAATTTCTATTATGGGTGTAGTTATTGTAGGAGTAGTAGTGGGAATTTCCGTTGTTTCCGTGGTTTCTGTTGTTTCAGTTGTTATAGTGATTATTGGAGTAGTAATAGTTGTGAAAAGTGTAGTCTCAGTTGTGGTTTCTGTTGTTAAATTAGTAATAAAAGGTGTTTCTGTCGTTGTGTTTATAATTTCTATTATTGGTGTAGTTATTGTCGGTGTAGTAGTAGGAATTTCCGTTGTTTCCGTGGTTTCTGTTGTTTCAGTGGTTTCTGTTGTTTCAGTGGTTTCTGTTGTTTCAGTGATTTCTGTTGTTTCCGTGGTTTCTGTTGTTTCAGTTGTTATAGTGGTTATTGGAGTAGTAATGGTTGTGAAAATTGTAGTCTCAGTTGTGGTTTCTGTTGTTAAATTAGTAATAAAAGGTGTTTCTGTCGTTGTGTTTATAATTTCTATTATTGGTGTAGTTATTGCAGGTGTAGTAGTGGGAATTTCCGTTGTTTCAGTGGTTTCTGTTGTTTCAGTGGTTTCTGTTGTTTCAGTGGTTTCTGTTGTTTTAGTGGTTTCTGTTGTTTCAGTTGTTTCTGTTGTTTCTATTGGTATAGTCGTTATTGGAGTAGTAATAGTTGTGAAAATTGTAGTCTCAGTTGTGGTTTCTGTTGTTAAATTAGTAATAAAAGGTGTTTCTGTCGTTGTGTTTATAATTTCTATTATTGGTGTAGTTATTGTAGGAGTAGTAGTGGGAATTTCCGTTGTTTCCGTGGTTTCTGTTGTTTCAGTGGTTTCTGTTGTTTCTGTTGGTATAGTCGTTATTGGAGTAGTAATAGTTGTGAAAATTGTAGTCTCAGTTGTGGTTTCTGTTGTTAAATTAGTAATAAAAGGTGTTTCTGTGGTTGTGTTTATAATTTCTATTATTGGTGTAGTTATTTTAGGTGTAGTAGTAGGAATTTCCGTTGTTTCAGTGGTTTCTGTTGTTTCAGTTATTTCTGTTGTTTCAGTGGTTTCTGTTGTTTCAGTTGTAATAGTGGTTATTGGAGTAGTAATAGTAATGAAAATTGTAGTCTCAGTTGTGGTTTCTGTTGTGAAATTAGTAATAAAAGGTGTTTCTGTCGTTGTGTTTATAATTTCTATTATTGGTGTAGTTATTGTAGGTGTAGTAGTAGGAATTTCCGTTGTTTCAGTGGTTTCTGTTGTTTCAGTTATTTCTGTTGTTTCAGTGGTTTCTGTTGTTTCAGTTGTAATAGTGGTTATTGGAGTAGTAATAGTTATGAAAATTGTAGTCTCAGTTGTGGTTTCTGTTGTTAAATTAGTAATAAAAGGTGTTTCTGTCGTTGTGTTTATAATTTCTATTATTGGTGTAGTTATTGTAGGTGTAGTAGTAGGAATTTCCGTTGTTTCAGTGGTTTCTGTTGTTTCAGTGGTTTCTATTGTTTCAGTGGTTTCTGTTGTTTCAGTGGTTTCTATTGTTTCAGTTGTAATAGTGGTTATTGGAGTAGTAATAGTTATGAAAATTGTAGTCTCAGTTGTAGTTTCTGTTGTTAAAGTAGTAAAAAATGGTGTCGTTGTGTTTATAATTTCTATTATTGGTGTAGTTGTTGTAGGCGAAGTAATAGGAATTTCTGTTGTTTCAATGATTTCCGTGATTTCAGTAGGTGTAGTAGTAGGAATCTCCATTGTTTCAGTGGTTTCCGTTGTTTCAGTGGTTTCAATTGTTATAGTGGTTATTGGAGTAGTAATAGTTATGAAAATTGTAGTCTCAGTTGTGGTTTCTGTTGTTAAAGTAGTAATAAAAGGTGTTTCTGTCGTTGTGTTTATAATTTCTATTATTGGTGTAGTTATTGTAGGTATAGTAGTAGGAATTTCCGTTGTTTCAGTGGTTTCTGTTGTTTCAGTTGTGGTTTCTGTTGTTAAAGTAGTAATGAAAGGTGTTTCTGTCGTTGTGTTTATAATTTCTATTATTGGTGTAGTTATTGTAGGTGTAGTAGTGAAGATTTCCGTTGTTTCGGTGGTTTCCGTTGTTTCAGTGGTTTCCGTTGTTTCAGTTGTTATAGTGGTTATTGGAACAGTAATAGTTATGAAAATTTTAGTCTCAGTTATGGTTTCTGTTGTTAAAGTAGTAATAAAAGGTGTTTCTGTCGTTGTGTTTATAATTTCTATTATTGGTGTAGTTATTGTAGGTGTAGTAGTGAAGATTTCCGTTGTTTCGGTGGTTTCTGTTGTTTCAGTGATTTCTGTTGTTTCAGTTGTAATAGTGGTTATTGGAACAGTAATAGTTATGAAAATTGTAGTCTCAGTTATGGTTTCTGTCGTTAAAGTAGTAATAAAAGGTGTTTCTGTCGTTGTGTTTATAATTTCTATTATTGGTGTAGTTATTGTAGGTGTAGTAGTGAAGATTTCCGTTGTTTCGGTGGTTTCCGTTGTTTCAGTGGTTTCCGTTGTTTCAGTTGTTATAGTGGTTATTGGAACAGTAATAGTTATGAAAATTTTAGTCTCAGTTGTGGTTTCTGTTGTTAAAGTAGTAATAAAAGGTGTTTCTGTCGTTGTGTTTATAATTTCTATTATTGGTGTAATTATTTTTGGTGTAGTAGTAGGAATTTCTGTTGTTTCAGTAGTTTTCGTAGTCTCAGTGGTTTCTATTGTTTCAGTGGTTTCTGTTTTTTCAGTGATTTCTGTTGTTTCGGTTGTTATTGGACTAGTAATAGTTGTGAAAATTATAGTCTCAGTTGTAGTTTCTGTTATAGTAGTGATAAAAGGTGTTTCTGTCGTCGTGTTTATTACTTCGGTTAATGGGATAGTTATTATAATGGTGGTAATGAAAGTGATTTCTGTTGTTTCCGTAATTTCTGTCGTTTCTGTGATTTCTGTCGTTTCTGTGGTTTCTGTCGTTTCTGTGGTTTCTGTCGTTTCTGTGGTTTCTGTCGTTTCTGTGGTTTCTGTCGTTTCTGTGATTTCTGTAGTTTCCATAGTTTCCGTTGTTATAGTGGTTATTGGAATAGTAATAGTTATGAAAATTGTTGTCGCAATTGTGGTTTCTTTTGTTAAAGTAGTAATGAAAGGTGTTTCCGTAGTGGTAGTTGTAATAACCATTGTTGGCGTAGTTATTGTAGTGGGGGTAATAGGGATTGTTTCCGTCGTTATAGTGGTAGTCGGAGTAATCGCCGTCGTAATAATTGTAGTCTCAGTCGTCGTTTCTGTTGTTAGCGTAATAATGAAAAGTGTTTCCGTCGTTGTGTTTATAATTTCTATTATTGGTGTAGTTATTGTAGGTGTAGTAGTAGGAATTTCCGTTGTTTCAGTGGTTTCCGTTGTTTCAGTGGTTTCCGTTGTTTCAGTGGTTTCCGTTGTTTCAGTGGTTTCCGTTGTTTCAGTGATTTCTGTTGTTACAGTAGTTATAGGAGTTGTCATTGTTGTCGTAACAGTTTCAGTTATGGTTTCTGTTGTTAATGTAATAACGAACGGTGTTTCTGTAGTGATGGTTGTAACTTCCAATGTTGGCGTGGTTATTGTAGTGGGGCTAATAGAAGTTGTTTCCGTCGTAATAGTGGTAACCGGAGTAGTCACCGTGATAATTGCAGTCTCAGTCGTCGTTTCGGTTGTTAACGTAATAATGAAAAATGTTTCTGTCGTTGTATTTATAATTTCTATTATTGGTGTAGTTATTGTTGGTGTAGTAGTAGGAATTGTTTCAGTGGTTTCCGTTGTTTCAGTGGTTTCCGTTGTTTCAGTGGTTTCCGTTGTTTCAGTGGTTTCCGTTGTTTCAGTGGTTTCCGTTGTTTCAGTGGTTTCCGTTGTTTCAGTGGTTTCTGTTGTTTCAATGGTTTCCGTTGTTTCAGTGATTTCTGTTGTTACAGTAGTTATAGGAGTTGTCATTGTTGTTGTAACAGTTTCAGTTATGGTTTCTGTTGTTAATGTAATAACGAATGGTGTTTCTGTAGTGATGGTTGTAACTTCCAATGTTGGCGTGGTTATTGTAGTGGGGATAATAGAAGTTGTTTCCGTCGTAATAGTGGTAACCGGAGTAGTCACCGTGATAATTGTAGTTTCAGTCGTCGTTTCGGTTGTTAACGTAATAATGAAAAATGTTTCTGTCGTTGTGTTTATAATTTCTATTATTGGTGTAGTTATTGTAGGTGTAGTAGTAGGAATTTCCGTTGTTTCAGTGGTTTCCGTTGTTTCAGTGGTTTCTGTTGTTTCAGTGATTTCCGTTGTTTCAGTGGTTTCCGTTGTTTCAGTGGTTTCCGTTGTTTCAGTGATTTCCGTTGTTTCAGTGGTTTCCGTTGTTTCAGTGGTTTCCGTTGTTTCAGTAGTTATTTCAGTGATTTCTGTTGTTAGAGTAGTTATAGGAGTAGTCACTGTTGTCGTAACAGTTTCAGTTGTTTCTGTTGTTAAAGTAGTAACGAAAGGTGTTTCCGTAGTGGTAGTTGTAACCTCCACTGTTGGCGTGGTTATTGTAGTGAGCGTAATAGGTGTTGTTTCCGTCGTTATAGTGGTAACTGGAGAAGTCACCGTAGTGATAATTGTAGTCTCAGTCATTAACGTCTCAGTTGTTAACGTAATAATGAAAGGTGTTACCGTCGTTGTGTTTATAATTTCTATTATTGGCACTGTTATTGTAGGTGTAGTGGGAATTTCCGTTGTTTCAGTGGTTTCCGTTGTTTCAGTGGTTTCCGTTGTTTCAGTGGTTTCCGTTGTTTCAGTGGTTTCCGTTGTTTCAGTGGTTTCCGTTGTTTCAGTGGTTTCTGTTGTTTCAGTGGTTTCCGTTATTTCAGTGATTTCTGTTGTTACAGTAGTTATAGGAATAGTCATTGTTGTCGTAACAGTTTCAGTTGTGGTTTCTGTTGTTAAAGTAGTAATAAACGGTGTTTCCGTAGTGGTAGTTGTAACCTCTATTGTTGGTGTGATTGTTGTAGTTGGTGTAATAGGGAGTGTTTCCGTCGTTATAGTGGTAACTGGTGTAGTCGTGATAATTGTAGTCTCAGTCATGGTTTCTGTAGTTAACGTAGTAATGAAAGGTGTTTCCGTAGTCGTGTTTACAATTTCTGTTATTGGAGTAATTACTGTAGTCGTGGTAATGGGAATAGTGGGAGTTTTTTCAGTCGTTTCTGTTGTTACAGCAGTTATAGGAGTAGTCACTGTTGTCGTAACAGTTTCAGTTGTTGTTTCAGTTGTTGTTTCAGTTGTTGTTAATGTAGTAACGAAAGGTGTTTCCGTAGTGGTAGTTGTAACCTCCACTGTTGGCGTGATTACTGTAGTGGGGCTAATAGGGGTTGTTTCCGTCGTTATAATGGTAATCGGTGTAGTCACTGTCGTGGTAATTGTAATTTCAGTGGTTTCTGTTGTTAACGTAGTAACGAAAGGCGTTTCTGTAGTCGTGTTTATAATTTCTATTATTGGTGTCGTCACTGTAGTAGTAAATGGTAACGTTTCAGGTATAACTATCTCAATCGTGGTTGGTGGAATTACAGGCGTGGTTATTTCAGTAGTGAATGGTGAAATTACTTTTGTTGTAATTTCTGGCACAGTTGTTGTGGTAATAGTCGTTGATGTAGTTGTTGTTTCTGGCAATATTGTCGTGGTTGTAGTCGTTTCTTCAGTGGTAGGAACAACAGGAGTAGTAGTGGGAGGCACAGTTGGACTTTCCGTTGTAATTTCTGGCATCGGTGTCGTGGTAATAGTAGTTTCTTCAATTGTAGTAGGAGTAACCACAGTTGTAGTAGTTGGCGCTGTTGGACTTTCCGTTGTAGTTTCTGGCATAGGTGTTGTGGTAGTAGTTGTTGGTATAGTCGTTGTTTCTGGCGATGTTGTCGTAGTTGCAGTCGTTTCTTCAGTTGTGGTAGGAACAACAGGAGTTGTAGTGGGAGGCACAGTTGGACTTACCGTTGTAGTTTCTGGCACAGGTGTTGTGGTAAGAATTGCTGATGTAGTCGTTGTTTCTGGTAATGTTGTTGTGGTTGCAGTCGTTTCTTCAGTTGTAGTAGGAACTTCAGTAGTTGTAATGGATGGCGGAGTTGTGCTTTCCGTTGCAGTTTCTGTCACAGATACTGTGGTAATAGTTGTTGGTGTAGTTGTTGTTTCTGGCGATGTTGTTGTGGTTATGGTTGTTTCTTCAATCGTAGTTGCGGTCACTGTTGTTGTAGTGGGTGGCACAGTTGCGATTTCCGTTGTAGTTTCTGGAAAAGGCGTTGTGGTAATAGTAGTTAGTGTAGTTGTGGTTTCTGGTGACGTTGTTGTGGTTATAGTTGTTTCTTCAGTTGTGGTAGGAGTAACCTCAGTTGTTGTAGGTGGTAGAGTTGGACTTTCCGTTGTAGTTTCTGGCAACATTGTCGTAGTTACAGTTGTTTCTTCAGTTGTGGTAGGAGTAACCTCAGTTGTTGTAGGTAGTAGAGTTGGACTTTCCGTTGTAGTTTCTGGCACAGGTGATGTGCTAGTAGTTGTTAATATAGTTGTTACTTCTGGCGTGATAGTTACAGTTGTCTCTTCAGTTGTAGTAGGAATAAGCTCGATTGTAGTGGGTAATAAAGTTGGACTTTCTGTTGTAGTTTCTGGCAACGTTGTCGTAATTATAGTTGTTTTTTCAGTTGTAGTAAGAGTAATCTCAGTTGTAGTCGGTAAAAGAGTTGGACTTTCTGTTGTAGTTTCTGGTGTTGTAGGTGTTGTGGTAATAGTTGTAGGTGTAGTTGTTATTTCTGGAGACGTTGTCGTCGTTATAATTGTTTCTTCAGTTGTAGTAGGGATTACACTGGTTGTAGTTTCTGGCGATGTTGTCGTAGTTGCAATCGTTTCTTCAATTGGTGGAATTATAGTAGTAGTTGCCAGAGTTGGACTTTCTGTTGTAGTTTCTGACACAGATGTTGTGGTAATAGTTGTTGGTATTGTTGTTGTTTCCGGTGATGTTGTTGTGGTTTCAGTTGTTTCTTCAGTTGTGGTAGGAACGACAATAGTTGTAGTGGTTGGCGAAATTGTGCTTTCTGTTGTAGTTTCTGGCGACATTGTCGTAGTTACAGTTGTTTCTACAGTTGTGGTAGGAACTACGGTAGTTGTAGTGGTTGGCAGAGTTGGACTTTCCGTTGTTGTTTCTGGCACAAATGTTGTTGTAATAATTGTTGGTGTAGTCGTTTCTGGCGACGTTATCGTCGTTACAATTGTTTCTTCAGTTGTGGTAGGGATTACAGTGGTTGTAGTGGTTGGCGCAGTTGTACTTTCCGTTGTAGTTTCTGGCACAGGTGTTATGGTAATAGTTGTTGGTGTAGTTGTTATTTCAGGTGACGATGTCGTAGTTACGGTTGTTTCTACAGTTGTGGTAGGAACTACAATAGTTATTGTGGTTGGCGGAAATGGACTTTCCATTGTTGTTTCTGTCACAGGTGTTATGGTAGTGGTTCTTAGTGTAGTTGTGGTTTCTGGTGATGTTGTCGTGGGTACAGTTGTTTTTTCAGTTGTGGTAGGAACAACAGTAGTTGTAGTGGTTGGTGGAGTTGTGCTTTCCGTTGTAGTTTCTGGCACAGATGTCGTGGTAGTAATTCTTGGTGTAATTGTAGTTTCTGGCGACGTTGTCGTAGTTACAGTTGTTTCTACAGTTGTGGTAGGAACTACAATAGTTATTGTGGTCGGCGGAGTTGGACTTTCCATTGTTGTTTCTGTTACAGGTGTTATGGTAGTGGTTCTTAGTGTAGTTGTGGTTTCTGGGGATGTTGTCGTGGGTACAGTTGTTTTTTCAGTTGTGGTTGGAACTACAGTAGTTGTAGTGGTTGGCGGAGTTGTGCTTTCCGTTGTAGTTTCTGGCACAGGTGTTATGGTAATAGTTGTGGGTGTAGTTGTTGTTTCAGGCGACGTTGTCGTAGTTTCTATGGTTGTTTCTACAGTTGTGGTAGGAGCTACAATAGTTATTGTAGTTGGCGGAAGTGGACTTTCCATTGTTGTTTCTGTCACAGGTATTATAGTAGTGGTTCTTAGTGTAGTTGTGGTTTCTGGCAACGTTGTCGTGGTTACAGTTGTTTTTTCAGTTGTAGTAGGAACAACAGTAGTTGTAGTGGTTGGTGGACTTGTGCTTTCCGTTGTAGTTTCTGGCGATGTTGTCGTAGTTACAATTGTTTCTTCAGTAGTGGTAGGAACTACAGTCGTTGTAGTGATTGGCGGAGTTGGACTTTTTGTTGTAGTTTCTGTCACAGGTGTTATGGTAGTGGTTCTTAGTGTAGTTGTGATTTCTGGTGACATTGTTGTAGTTACAGTCGTTTCTTCAATTGTGGTAGGAACTATAGTAGAAGTAGTAGTTAGCGGAGTTGTACTTTCCGTTGTAATTTCTGGTATGAGTATTGTGGTAATAGTTGTTGGTGTAGTTGTAGTAATTGTTGGCATAGTTGTTATTTTCGGCGATGCTGTTGTAGTTTCAGTTGTTTTTTCAGTGGTAGGAACGGCAGTAGTTGTAGTGGGTAACGGAGTTGAACTCTCCGTGGTAGTTTCTGTCAGAGATGTTGTCGTAATTATCGTTGTTGTAGTTGTTTCTGGCGATGTTGTTGTCGTTACAGTTGTTTCTTCAGTTGTGGTAGGAACAACAGTAGTTGTAGTGGTTGGTGGAGTTGTGCTTTCCGTTGTAGTTTCTGGTACAAGTGTTGTGGTAGTAGTTCTTGCTGTAGTTGTAGTTTCTGGCGATGTTGTCGTAGTTACAGTTGTTTCTTCAATTGTGGTAGGAACTGTAGACGTTGTAGTGGTTGGCGGGGTTGGACTTTTTGTTGTAGTTTCTGTCACAGGTGTTGTGGTAATGGTTGTTACTGTAGTTGTCGTTTCTGGCGACATTGTTGTAGTTACAGTCGTTTCTTCAATTGTGGTAGGAACTATAGTAGTGGTAGTAGTAGTTGGCTGAGTTGTACTTTCCGTTGTAGTTTCTGGTACATGTGTTGTAGTAATAATTGTTGGTGTAGTTATAGTAAGAGTTGTTGTTTCTGGCGACGTTGTCGTGGTTATTGTTGTTTCTTCTGTTGTGGTAGGAACTACCGTTGTAGTAGTTGGCAGAGTTGGAGTTTCCATTGTAGTCTCTGGCATAGGTGTTGTCGTAATAGTTGTTGTTGTAGTTGTTTCTGGCGATATTGTCGTGGTTGTAGTTATTTCTTCAATTGTGGTAGGAACAACAGTAGCTGTAGTCGTTGGCGGAGTTGTGGTTTCCGTTGTAGTTTCTGGCACAGGTGTTGTGGTAGTAGTTCTTCGTATAGTTGTAGTTTCTGGCGACGTTGTCGTAGTTGCAGTTGTTTCTTCAGTTGTGGTAGGGACTACAGTAGTTGTAGTGATTGGCGGAGTTGGACTTTCCGTTGTAGTTTCTGTCACAGTTGTTGTGGTAATGGTTGTTAGTGTAGTTGTGGTTTCTGGCGACGTTGTTGTTGTTACAGTTGTTTCTTCAATTGTGGTTAGTATTACAATAGTAGTAGTGGTTGGCGGAGTTGTACTTTCCGTTGTAGTTTCTGGTACATGTGTTGTAGTAATAGTTGTTGGTGTAGTTGTAGTAATTGTTGTCGTTTCTGGCGACGTTGTCGTGGTTATTGTTGTTTCTTCAGTTGTGGTAGGAACTTTAGTAGTTGTAGTGGGTGGCGCAGTTAGACTTTCCGTGGTAGTTTCTATCAGAGATGTTGTCGTAATTGTCATTGTTATAGTTGTTTCTGGCGATGTTGTTGTCGTTACAGTTGTTTCTTCAGTTGTGGTTGGAACTACAGTAGTTGTAGTAGTTGGCGGAGTTGTACTTTCCGTTGTAGTTTCTGCCACAGATGTTGTGGTAGTAGTTCTTGGTGTAGTTGTAGTTTCTGGCGATGTTGTCGTAGTTCCAGTTGTTTCTTCAGTTGCGGTAGGAATTGCAGTCGTAGTGGTTGGCGGAGTTGGACTTTTTGTTGTAGTTTCTGTCAGAGATGTTGTCGTAATTGTCGTTGTTGTAGTTGTGGTTTCTGGCGACGTTGTCGTTGTTACAGTTGTTTCTTCAGTTGTGGTGGGGATTATAGTAGTAGTAGTGGTTGGTGGAGTTGTACTTTCAGTTGTAGTTTCTGGTATATGTGTTGTGGTAATAGTTATTGGTGTAGTTGTAGTAATTGTTGTCGTTTCTGGCGACGTTGTCGTGGTTATTGTTGTTTCTTCAGTTGTGGTAGGAACTTTAGTAGTTGTAGTGGGTGGTGCAGTTGGACTTTCCGTGGTAGTTTCTGTCAGAGATGTTGTCGTAATTGTCGTTGTTGTAGTTGCTTCTGACGATGTTGTTGTCGTTACAGTTGTTTCTTCAGTTGTGGTTGGAACTACAGTAGTTGTAGTGGTTGGCGGAGTTGTGCTTTCCGTTGTAGTTTCTGGCACAGGTGTTGTGGTAGTAATTCTTGGTGTAGTTGTAGTTTCTGGCGACGTTGTTGTAGTTCCAGTTGTTTCTTCAGTTGTGGTAGGAATTGTAGTCGTTGTAGTGGTTGGCGGAGTTGGAGTTTTTGTTGTAGTTTCTGGTACAGAAGTTGTGGTAATAGTTGTTAGTGTAGTTGTGGTTTCTGGCGACAATGTTGTAGTTACAGTCGTTTCTTCAATTGTGGTAGGAACTATAGTAGTGGTAGTAGTGGTTGGCGGAGTTGTACTTTCCGTTGTAGTTTCTGGTATATGTGTTGTAGTAATAATTGTTGGTGTAGTTGTAGTAATTGTTGTCGTTTCTGGCGACGTTGTCGTGGTTATTGTTGTTTCTTCAGTTGTGGTAGGAACTTTAGTAGTTGTAGTGGGTGGCGCAGTTAGACTTTCCGTGGTAGTTTCTATCAGAGATGTTGTCGTAATTGTCGTTGTTGTAGTTGTTTCTGGCGATATTGTTGTGGTTACAGTTGTTTCTTCAGTTGTAGTAGGAACTATGGTAGTTGTAGTGGTTGGCGGAGTTGTGGTTTCCGTTGTAGTTTCTGGCACAGGTGTTGTGGTAGTAGTTCTTGGTGTAGTTGTAGTTTCTGGCGACGTTGTCGTAGTTGCAGTTGTTTCTTCAGTTGTGGTAGGAATTGCAGTCGTAGTGGTTGGCGGAGTTGGACTTTTTGTTGTAGTTTCTGGCACAGGTGTTGTGGTAGTGGTTGTTAGTGTAGTTGTGGTTTCTGGCGATGTTGTTGTAATTGTTTCTTCAGTTGTGGTAGGAACGACAGTAGTTGTAGTGGGTGGCGGAGTTGTACTTTCCGTTGTAGTTTCTGGTACAGGTGTTGTAGTAGTTGTTTTCAGTGTAGTTGTAGTAATAGTTGTCGGTGTAATTATTGTTGTTAACGATGTCGTGGTTTCAGTTGTTTCTTCAGTTGTGGTAGGAATTTTAGTAGTTGTGGTGGGTGATGGAGTTGGACTTTCCGTTGTAGTTTCTGTCAGAGATGTTGTGGTAATTGTTGTTGTTGTAGTTGTTTCTGGCGATGTTGTCGTAGTTACAGTTGTTTCTTCAGCTGTAGTAGGAACTACGGTGGTTGTAGTGGTTGGCGAAGTTGTGGTTTCCGTTGTAGTTTCTGGAACAGGTGTTGTGGTAGTAGTTCTTCGTATAGTTGTAGTTTCTGGCGATGTTGTTGTTGTTACAGTTGTTTCTTCAGTTGTGGTAGGGACTACAGTAGTTGTAGTAGTTGGCGGAATTGGACTTTCCGTTGTAGTTTCTGGCACAGATGTTGTAGTAATTGTCGTTGTTGTAGTTGTGTCTGGCAAAGTTGTCGTTGTTTCTGTCGTTTCTTCAATTGTAGTAGGAACTACAGTAGTTGTAATGGTGGTCAGAATTGTACTTTCCGTTGTAGTTTCTGGTATAAGTGTTGTAGTAATAGTTGTTAGTGTAATTGTAGTTTCTGGCAACATTGTTGTAGTTAATGTTGTTTCTTCTGTTGTAGTAGGAACTGCTGTCGTTGTAGTAGTTGGCGGAGTTGGACTTTTCGTTGTAGTTTCTGGTGTTGTTAAGATGGTTGTTGTTTCTGTCGATGTTGTTATTGTTACAGTCGTTTCTTGAGTTGTGGTAGGAACCGTAGTTGTAATTATTGTTGTGGTTTCTGTTGTAGTTTCTGGCGTTGTGATTGTTGTTGTTTCCGTTATTGTGGTTTCTGGCGATGTTGTTGTTATAGTTGTTTCTTTTGTTGTGGTAAGTTCAATCGTGGTTGTTGTGTATATTGTAATCGTTGTAGTTTCGATTGTAGGTTCCGTCTCAATCCAGCCTGGTATTGGTAATTTTATATGCATTCTTTCTGGTATACGAAAGTGATATTCTTCTTCAGTTGGTGTTTCAGGTGATATAGTTGTTGTTTCTTCTGTTGTTGTAGTTTCAGGTGATGTTGTTGTTGGTATTGTTGTTTCTTTTATTGTAGTAGGTTCTGTCGTTGATGTAGTGAATACCGTCGTCATTGTAGTTTCGATTGTAGTTTCTGTCTCAGTCCAGAGTGGTATTGGTATTTTTATATGCATTCTTTCTGGTGTACGGAATCTATATGTTTCTACAGTTGTTGTAGGTGTTGCAATATCTATTTGTTCATCTTGCCAACTCAATGTTGTCTGTAATATATCTATTTCATTTTGATGTTCAGTATTATATGTTAACTGTGATTCAATATGTGGTTCTGTTACTATTTGTATCACTTGTTGATATGCAGTAAGTTCTTTCTTAAAATAATCTGGTGTTATTTCATCTATATCTCTTTTGATTCTAGTATTTCTTTTTCTCCTTTTTTTTACGAAACCAGTTGTTTTTTTTGGAATTAAACTTAATTTCAATATATGATGCAGAGCTAATGTTTGACTTGTGAATGAGGACGTAGTTTCATTGGCGTTTTGTATCTGTGATGCTTCCACCAACTTTGGCAATAAAAATGTTTTATTCCATTGATTTTCTAATTTAACTTTTTTATCAATTGAAAAACTTTGATTCATCTTTTTTCTCTTGGTACGAAAGAACATGTTTTCTGATTTAGTTGATCTTTTCAATTTCTCATGAGCGTGCCTTAAATGCGATTCATAATTAATTGTAATTGATTTCAGATTTCTGACTAATCGATGATGCGGCTTGCTATAAGTACTTATAGATGAAAAATCGGCGCAAAAGCGTGGATGAATATAATCTGTGAAAGGATAAGGATAACTGACTTCATGATTCCTCATAGGAACAGACTTCGATTTGTACCGTGCCTCTTCGATATTTACTAAACCTAAATCTTTTTTAGACGTCCGATTGAAATTTTCTTCCACTGTATTACTGTTATTCTTTAATATTGTTTTTCTCCGCCATTGTTTAAGGATCGCCGACAAATCAGTGCATTCGGCTTCATATATGTCTCCTTGTTTGTTATTTGTTAAAATTATTTCTTGCAATACTTTCACTGTTTCCGTAGTATAAAAATTAACATTCTATAATACACAACATTACTTAATGATAGTAACAATTCGGTCATGATTAACATTAATCGCAATTGCCAATTGGTTATGATCTTTGACATTAATAGTTGTCGACGTTACCAAAAATGGTTTACTATTAAATATTTATGGCAATGCTTTTTTTGGATTTTTCGACACAGAAGTGTACTTACAGAAATATTATCCATTTTAGTGCTATTGTTATAATAAATAGAATGATTATCAATTTTATCGATAGTTGCACAAGCGTTATCTGCTGCTATTATCATATATATCGCAATCAATTTACAAGTCACAATAAGGAATATATTTTGCATAGCGTCATATCACGCACATTCATTGATTATCTCGCACTTTTTTAACATATCCTTATCAATTCTATAGCGAATCATCGTCGCATCAAAACGAACTTATCTCGTCACGCAAACGTATCTTTACGTTTTAGTGCAGGTCGAACGCATATTCCATCGATTTACACTTTCGACTCATGAATTAATTCATTTCATTGAATGTATCGATGTGTTTTTATATACTTTTAAATACAATTTCATGTGGTTCATACATATCAATTATATTGAGATAAAATCAGTTTTATCATGAATATGAAGTTATATGAAGTTTTTGAAGAAATAAAGAAAATAATTTTAACTTCTTTTTATATAATGATGAATTTTATATAACATAAAGTAAATGAAATAGTCGATATAAAGCATGAAAATTTTTAATCAAATAAAATACATAATTTCTAAAGAAAATTTTTCAAATAACTAAATAAACGAAAATAAATAAAAAATTTATACATTATATGATATTATTTTATTATTTAATTATATAATATTATTTTATTACATTATATTATATAACTTTTAAAATGAATTATTTAAAATGAAATTATTATTTATATATTTATATATATTTATATTATGTATAAAATTAATATAAATAATAATTTTATTCTAATAAATAATTTATTTCTTTTTTATTTTTTTCAGTTTTTTTTATTTTTTTATTTTCTATTTTCGTTTTTGGAATAATTAATGAAAGTAAATTAATTATTTATATTCATCGTAAGGATTAATCAATTAAATTAAAAATTTTTATTGATCAATGACTATCACTAATTCTTTCTTAAATTCTTTCTTTCTTGTTATTCTGACTAAAATAATGAATGGTTAAAAGGTTATGTGAAACAAAATTGACATTTACTTTTAAACATACCTTAATGACAATAACTCGATATTAATATTGATAATATATCAATCATTAATAATTATCCTCTTCGTAATTTTCATGATTTAGAGCTTAATAATATAACATAATTTAAGTGCAGTGTTTATTTACAAAAGTAATACGAACATAAATTGCTTTTTGCATTTACTTTTAATAAAAGTAATGCTATGATACTGGAGTCCATTTTTTCTTGCACAAATCTACTTCTAACATGTGGATCTTCCATTTATATTCTGATAAAACACTCTTATACACAATATTCGAAATTTTTCACACATTTGACTTGTGCCTGTGTCAGTATCGCAATGATTGGTTCTCGATCCTTGATCGTTCTTTTATACAAACTTTTCATTAAGGAATACTGTAAGTGATTTATTTTTTATTTCAAGCATCGTTTTGTATTAAAAATATTTAATCTTTATGTTTCAGCCTTCGATCCAGATATGATAGAGATAGAGGAAGAGAGGAACAAAGAACGATTTAATATTTTAGACGAGCTGCTTGGTACTTTGAGCATGACGGGGTTAATTTATTCTCTATATTGTTGTCACGGATATTATATACTCGGTGTCTGCGTTGTAACTAGCTTATCAATTTTCAACGTGTTCAAATTATACCACATGATAAAACAATTAGAGGTATTCGTTTTTTAAAAATTTTTTTAAAGTTTGATTTAACTTTTTATATTTTTAATTTTTTCATTTAATTTCTCTTAAATTTAATCTTCGATTATCGCAATAGATTAAAAAAATGTTATTTCAATTTTTAATCAATTATTAATTGAAAAATATAGCAATATTACGGAATGGAAAATATTTGTAATAAAAAAAGTTTGTAATAATTAAATTATATCATATCTTTATCAAAAAATTCTTTACATTTTTTAAAATATGAAAATATCTTTTTCCAATACCAAATCGTTTCGATTGAAAAAGGATAACCGAGGATTAATGATTTTACAAATTTTAAATTTGTTAATACTTTTTATTTTATTTAATTTTTCATTAAGAAGACGACATATACTGTATAGTACATTTTAATTTTTCGTTGAATGTTTTGATTGAATTTAAATTTCAGGAAATGGAAACGTCACGTTTCTATAATACTTTACAGCAGACAAAAACGATATCGAAATTTAATGTTTTCAATTGGGTGATTGTTGGTGGATGTTTTGCGTAAGTGCAATGATTTATTTCTAATTAAACAAATGCTTAATTTCTTGTATCATTCAGATATGTAGTAGGTAACAATTACGCGATAGTAGCAAATTATCCTTTGCTCCTAGCAAATTGGGCAATGGTTCCAGAAGGATTTTATCAAGGGTGGACGATAAATCGTGCTATTAATGATTACCTGATGGCAACTTATATCATGTGCATGACAGAAGCTCTTCGACAAACGAGCACATTATAATTATATATATAATGATTTCTAAACTGTAGAAGCATAAAAAAAAAATAAAAATTAGAAAAAAATATTATACAAAGTTTGTCCATCAGATATTAAATATAGCAAATTCTGCATTAGAGATTACGAAAATTGATTTTGAAGTAAGAATTTAAATATTTTAAATTCTTATAAATTCTTATAAATTCAAAAATATTGTGTAAGATAAAAATAATCGAATTTTCATATTTCTTAATGCAAAATTAAATATATATATTGTACATAAACTTTATATATAAAATTTTTTTTCTTATTTAAGTTTCATATATCTATGATTTGAATAAATTCTAGAATTAAATAATAATATAACAATAAAAGAATAGAAAGTTTCTAATTTCCTGTTAGATCATTAAAAACAGTGTTTTTTGTTCGAAAATATGTTGTCGTTAAATTAAATTAAATCTGCACAAATCTTTTAGTTATATTTCTCATCATTATATTTACATTTTTGAAAAATATGCTTAGTATTAGTTCTTAATGATCTGGTAAATGCATAAAGTTCAAAAAAACCCAAGGACTGATTTTAGACACATAGTTAATTTAACACTTACATCAATATATAGCAATTTAACATTATTTAATTTTTTAATTTCGATAATTTTACATTAATTGAAAGAACTAAATAAAAATTCTTATTTTGTAATTTTAATTATTTTATAATCATTAACAAATATGTTAACTAAAAGAATATTTAGATCTTAATATAAAACAGGTATAATTGAAACATGTTATAATGTTCAATTCAAGAGATATATTTAATTCGATCATTGTTATCACTTCCAACATATCTTTGAAATCCATATCGCTTGAATTCATGTTTATATTTGGTACATGTATCGTTTTGGAATTTTTAAATTGCTTAAAGATTAAGCATCCATTCGATGATTAATCTTATTGTATGATCATCATTACCTCATTACATATCATTAATATTTACATCGAAACAAAATTATAAAATTTGAATATATAAATTTGAATGGAATGAATTCAAAATTGGATAGTGATCATTCAAATTTTATTTCGTTTACAATAATTATAATTTTCTTTACAAGCTTAACGTACGCTCTTAACGTTTTATTATGTACAAAAAATTGTATATCTATCAAATATAATAAGTTTTAATACAAACGGCAATATCACGTTTAGAAAAATGAAAGAAATGTAAGCGTCGTCGCTGTGATCACTGTGACGTACACACATGAATGAGAACGCATACTCGTTCGTTTGATACGACGAGTTTAACAGGATTATTGCATTCGATTAATAATCTAGAGAATTATTATTCTCTAAAATCGTTTGCTAATGTACGTATGAGAGTAAATGCATTAAGAAATACTCACCGGTCAGTTCATTTATCTTAAATATCTAATTACGAATAAAGAAAAAAAAAAAAGAAAAACGAAAAAGGAGAAAAGAAATGAAAAGAAATAAAAAAGAAAGACAATGATGAAAATATTTCTTTAGGACTGTCTTTAATTTATTCAAGTTTAGTGACTTTTGAGTCATTAAAAAAAGTCCCTAACTCGTTTAAAATTTCCTAAAAATTAAAATATTTAAACTTTTCAATTTTTATTCTTTTTATTCCCGTGATCTTTTTTATATTTCATCATTCAGAAAAAAAAGAAACTTTGTCCATCTTCTTTTTTCTTTTAATAAATAAATAAAGAGTTTAAAGACGGCCCTGTTTCACTTCGTTATAAATTAATCTACTCGAAGGCAGTCTTTTATTCTTCTATTCCACTTTACGTCGTATATAATCAAATAATTAATAGATAATTACTAGAAAAAGTGTTTAAATGAGCGGCGATATTTAAATGGAATCCTATTGCTCTGATAAAAAAATAAGTGCCATTCCTCCCATCTTTATTGATTATCGTTTCTGATGGCAGTGAAATATTTGAAATAGCCATAGTCATTGTTCATCTGCAAAGGATCAAAAGGGTCAAGATAATTTTTGGTTACAAACATTATTTTAAAGAATTTCTTAATATTTAATCTTTGATTTTTAATATAACACAGTTAAAAACAATATAAAATAATAATTAACATGTGATATCTTATTTCAATTTTATATGTAAAATAAAGTAAAAGATTTTTAAGATATTAAAAATCTTTTTGATTGTTAAAACGAAAAAATAATTTAAAAAACATAACAAAATATTAAATTATTTTAATACATTAATAGCTCATAAATCAAGATAAGAATCTCAATGATTTATATATAATATATATCTAGAATTAATTGATTGATTCATGATTCATTTTAAAATATGAATATTTGAAATAATCCAGAAACATTTCAAATTATATTTCATTGAATGGATAAATTAAAAAGAATGTAAAAAGAATTTTAATATATTCGTAAAACATACTGGGCAAAACAAATACAAAAATTATATTAATTGAAACTTATTCATTAAGCTTATTTAATAAGCAATTTGCATTAGATGAAACGGGACAGAATTAGAGCAAGACGATAGTGTGATATAGATAGAGATCACTGTTACTTTGTTTTCATCTCATTTCATTTAATCATCAATTTTTATATTTCAACATCTAGAATCGAGTTTTTAAACATGTCTCATAAATTAATATTAATATCATGAATAACTTATGATATGAGAATACCTATTGTATTAAATATTATCAATATTTTTTTACAAAAATTACGTACGTTTTAAAAAAATTTTGAATCAGATATTATTCTGTTCTCTCCACGGATTCTGACTTAAACTGTGAAGTCTGAGATTGTTTCCAGCATTTTCGTCTGGTTCGTAGCCCGGATTAGTATGACCACTGTGTCCTTCGAATACATCCTTAACAGAAATCTGGCTACTTCTCGATGGGCGTCCTTGAATTCCCAAAGGATTGCCCGCCACTCCGTAAATGTTATTTGCTCCTAAAGTTTGCATCTGCGACTTCCTTTTCATCGCCATTATACTATTCCTACGACCCTCGAATGCCTTGAAAGCCTTTGTAGAGCGTCTGGTCGACATGTTTCTCGGCAAACCTAAATCAGAGAATTTCATTAACGAATATCCCCTAGCCGTGAAATCAAGATGTTGCTACCGTTTGATTAATATAGCATACTCTTTGTATTAATTGTGAGTAATATATTATTATTCTAACCACCTGTTATATTCTATTAGCATAGGATTAAAAATTGATTTAAATTATTGATTTTGAAATTTTATTATGTAATGAAATCAAAATTATCATGATATTTTATAAACATTAAAGAATAACGTAAAATTTTAGAATTTTATTTTTCAGCGATTTATAATAAAATTACTTTATAGAAATTAAATAATAAAACTTTTTTTAAAAATAAAAAGATATATATATATATATAGATGTATAGATAAACGCACCATTGCCTTCTTCAGACATGCTGAAGAATCGTTGTCTGAAAGCGACGTCAAGCGTATTGATTGCCTGTGTTTTCTTTCGACTCTTTTCAATATTTGTTATCGTCTTTCTCCTGCCTGGCCCGGTACCACTATCTTCTTCATAATCACCCTCCATTCCATCTAATCTTTGCAAATCTCTGACTATTTCTACCGCGTGTTTAGACAACAACGCTTCTTCGGACTGATCCTTGGTCTGATTAACGAGAATAATCATAGAAAAATAGAAAACGTAATCGTTGTTTTAGATGTTTTACATCAAGAAGGTAAAATTAAATTTTAAACGAATCATAATTATACAAAAACTGTGAAAATATTTGAAATGTTATCTTTTCTATCTTTTTCAAGAAATAGTACTTTATAAATTTAAGTAACAGATAAAATACAAGAATTTAAATTCAATGACTAAAAATTATAACGATAATGAAAAACGAAATTAAAGATACAATTCTTTTATTTTTAACTTTTATTTTTTTGAAGAGTCATTTTTTGAAATTTTAAGGATGTCTAGATAGACGAACATTTTATAATTGTTAAAATAGTGAACGATAATAAACAAAAAAATTGAAAATAATAGTTACCTTCTTGCAACAATACCAATCCAAGCTGGTGCTGGCTAAAATATGGGCGAACGTGCCGAATCGATGGAACAGCATCGCAGTAAATTGAATAACCAATATCAAGGCGAAGAAGAATACAAAGACCAAACCGATTGGCTCGAGTTGAAGGTACTCTTTCGTTACGTATACCTATAGAGATATTCGTCGTTAAAAATATACGTTGATAAATAAAGAAAAGTGACAGAATACAATTGAAAACAGAGATAGAAAACATAAAAGAATTCACAGTTTTCATTGCTATGTTTCATTGTTACCTCACTATGAAGCAAAATATTGTAAAAAATACAAAAATAATAATAAATATTGTAAAAAATACAAAAATAATATAAATGTTATGAATTATAAATGTAAAATGTAAAATGTAATATTTACACAATAAAATATAAATAATTGAGAGAAAACAAAAAAATAGTACAAGTTTTTATTTTTTACAAAAATAAAATAAAAAAGTTTGTTTAGAAAATTCTTTTATATATCTTTTTCAAACTTGTATAAATGTAATAACATTCATAATTAAATTTTTATCTGTATTTAATTTTTTCTTTGAATTCTTCAATTTTGTCTAATAAAAATAATGAAGTAACAACAATTAATTTTCTGAATGTACATAACGATTAATGCATTTCTTGTTAAATTCAATTAGAATTTAAAAAATTTTAAACAATATTTTTAAACAATCTGAATTTTCATACTTCAATTTTAATAAACTTCGTTCTCTTTCAAAGAGAGGAATTTAATATTTTGAATATAATAATAAATTGAATACAAAAATCAAATAAAATCAAAGAAATTAATTATTCGTTAGTACAAACAGAATCAAATGTAAAATAGTTTTCCAAACACATATATTATAACATGTATAAGCCACCGTTTAGTTACATTGATAGTAACTCGTTAGTGGTGCTCCTCTGCTGTCATACCTAGCAGTGCGTTATCGGAATTAGATACACAAGAGATAAATGTGAAAACGAAAACCTGTGTAATTCCTCCCTCGTTCGTATTCAGGCAAATGAGTGGAAAAACAGGATAAGATATTCGAGAATAGTTCTTTTGGCTCTTTCGTGATCCATAAACTGTGCACATGCTATTTGTTTATTGAAAACCAGGAAATGAACGTCTCATTCGAATATTCGATCACGAGAGAACTAAAATAGTGTTGGAAAATCCAGAGAACGTTGAAAAAGAATTTTTAAATATATTAAATTATATAATTTAAGATTAATTTAAATATAATTTGAAAATATTATTAATTACTATAGAACATTTTATTATTGAAAATGAACTATATAAAAATTTAATATCTTAATTTTAAAATAATTAATCTTGATTTAAAACTTTTTCTTGACTAATAAAAATAATATTGTTTCTATTCTAAATTTTTTATTAATTTAATTCATATTATATATAAGCGTAAGATTTTTATATTTGTTCTCCAGATTTTGATTGATGATATTAATCAATAAATATCAATGTTAGTTAGAATATAATTCATAATGTCAGCGGTTGTATTTAATCTTTTCTTGCTTAATTTTATTCTTATTAACATAATCGTTATTAATAATTAACAAAAAAAAGAATTTGTCTCAAAGAAAAAAAAATTAAAAAGAAAATTAAATGCTGAAAAGATTAAAGACCACACACAAAAACAAGACACAATGACCATAATTTTCGAAAGAGAAGTAAACACAAAACGAGGAAGGATGATGGGAATTGTAATTAACAAGGCGTCGATGTTATTTGTGACTTAGTTAACTTAGTCAGTTGCTTGGTTCCGCCCCAGGTTTTTCATTCGTTCCGAGGGTACCTGTGCAAACATGTTAATGATAACACTCCACGTGCTCATAATCCACGTTATTGACAAAACATAGACATGTCCCAGCAAGTGCAACATTATTACCGGGCACCATTATCCAGCGCACTCCGATGCTCACTGTAAAACTATAATCTTTTCTCTGTGTATTACTAAAATCTTTTTCAATTTTTAGCAATTTCTTTATTTTATTTAAGAGAAATAATTATTATAAAGAAAAGAGAAACATTTATGATTCTAATTCAATTTAAATTGAATGAATCGAATTGTATAACACGTGACAAATACTATTTTCATATTATTCCTAAAATATAATTTTTGTTACATCATTTGAATTATGAATTTATTAATTAATAATTCTCTATGAATAAATTAATACAGAATTAGTTCTTTTATTTAATATTTTAAGATTTATTTTGATTCTGACTTCCTTAGATTTTAGGTATATCTAGATTTTGATTATATGATTTTCTTTGTATCTACTGATGATGTATTTATCGACGATATATTTTTCAAAGCATGAATAATTTTAGTTTAATGAAAAATCTGATGATCAAATTGTAATTTTATTAATAAATATTTAAATAACAGAAATTGCTAAATATTAAATATCAGAAGAAGCAACTCTGTGAATAAATCTATATCTAAAATCTCAAAATCTAAAAATCTGAATAAATAAATGTAAAACATTTAAAACTAACAAGCTTACTTTGTTACTAAATCTAAATGGAAGCTCTAAATTGTCTATATCTTCTATTGTTAAATCTATCGATATGACACACATTTATATAAATTACATTTAAGAAAAAGAATCTCTGAAATAATATCATAAAATAATAAAATATATTAAAATTCTGGAAAAGATGAAAGATCCACGCTCGAATTCGACGAATATTCTTTTTTTAAATGTCTTAACGACGAATAATAACATAATAAAAGAAAACCTAAACTAGAGACGGGGTTTAAAACTTAATTTTTATAATTACGAAACTCGAAACTTATGAATCTCAAAATCCTCGAAATTCAAAATAAGAAGGAATATTTATCTATGAATATAAAAAATTGTAATCTTTTTAATTTTACGCTTTTTATTTTTATTTGCAAGAATTATAATTTTAACCAATTTTGATTTTAAAACGAATCCGAGATCTAAAATTTATATTTACTAAAAAAAAAAAATCTATTAAAAAAAAAAATCTACTAAAAGTACTCAACTAAAAATAAATTTATATCGTTAAAATATATATTTATACAAAACTTTATCTCGAGAGTTTCGAGTTACAACGAAAAAGAAATTGAAGCAAAAATTCCAAGATTCGAGAACCTATACTCCTTTTAATTTCCAAGTTTCGAGTATCTCATTTCTAATAAGAACGAATGATAAAAAAAAAAAAAATAATAGGAAAAAAAAATAGAAAAAAGAGTGTAATAAATTCACGAGCAACGGAGCACACGGAGGGTGTTAGTCTCCCGAGGCATCAGTGAGACAGCATCTCTGTTTTTTTCTTTTTTTTTTGGAACACTACCAGGTACCTCCCCGTCTTCTTTCATGGTGATATTCTCCTTAACGCCGAGCGGCCAGACAACGTGCAACTGATCTTTGTTCAATTGCAGTAAGAATACAATCAGAACAAACAACGTATTGAACATAAAAAACGCATACACGCTCTTGTTCCGTAGCTCGATTAGGTCGCCGGCAATACGTGCCTGTTGATCGTTGATCAGGAAAAAGAGAAAAAAGAGAAACAAAATATCGATTAGCAATGAAATGAAGAAAATCGCTCCGTCCGGTCGATCGTTGATCCATCGGCTCCTTTCGAGGAGAAGAATCCTCAGTGATATCATTTCTATCCTCGAGATTATTACTTTATCATCTAAAAAGCTTTTGGATACAAGCGATGTAGAAAATAAAGTAAACAACGCTATGATTTTTGGCTGCAAAACAGTTTAAATGCTTACGTCCTTTATATGATAATTTTTAATGAAGTGTTTTATTTTTAATCAAATTTCTTTTATGCTTTCATATTAATCGATACTTTTTTGGTATTTTAATATTTAAATGTACGAGCGAGTTTTTCCAGCATTTTAAATGTTTTGCTGTAAAAAGCCAAAAAAATTCTTTTTTTTTTCTTTTTTAAGAGAAGTAGACATCGAAGAAGCAGGATAACTCGACGTGGACGGAGCGGTGTTTACCTCGTGAAAGTTATCGGCATTAAAGCTGATGTTCGTCTTGATACCGAAAGGCCACTTCACGTGTAACAAATCTTTGTTTAGTTGGAGCAGAAAGACGATCAGAACGAAGAGGGCGTTCATCATAAAAAACGCGAAAACGCTCTGGTCACGTAGGTCCTTTAGATCTTTGGCGATTCGTGCCTGATGTATGTAAGGAACAAGCAGCATGGATTTGGTTATTTTCATTTTTGTATTACAAGTATTAAAAACTTCCCTTATTTCATATTTAATCGAATTGGGGGGAAAAAATTTTGTAATTCTATTACTACTTTATTGTCTTCTTTTTCTTTTAAATATATTATATAGTATACTACTGTATTTTACTTTAGGGAAGTTTGAAAATTTTTAAAAATTATTATACAAAAATACTGTAAAAAAATATTTGATTAGAAAATTGAAAAGAATATTAAAATAATTATTTTCATTACTTAATTTAATAATTCTATGAAATTATTTATTACTTAGAAATAAATTTTTAAGAGCGATCTGATAAAGCAATCTGATAAAATGAAATTAATAATTTTATCAATTTCAATGCTAATATCTTCTTTTAAAAATATATTCAATTAATATATATTATTAAAAATTAATAATAAAAATAACAAATAGTATAAATTTGAAAATGTATAATAATAATTTACTAACTTGTACACTTTTTTTTCCTATTATTTCAAACTTCTCAAAACTGTTAAAAAATCTACATTTAATTAAACCAGAAAGAAAAACAGAAAATATTTTTTTCAAATTAAAAAAACGATAAATTTAAAAGTTACTAAAATAATTGAAATGAAACTTCTTACCTTCTCCGCCTTGTCCTCGTCTATGGGATACAGATACTTTTCCAGAAGATCCTTCCAAAATTGTTCCTCTTGCATCGACAGAACATCGATTTCACCTTTTTTAAGCCCTTCGTCGCTCAGCCAGTAAGGTCTGCTAAGGAAATTGCTACCTTCGCGATTGCCTTCTGTGTTTTGACTAGTCACAGTTTCCGGTTCACTATGACCGTCTTGACCCTCCGCTGGATCTTCGCCAATGGCACCCAAATGATCGCCTCGAGAACCAACAGAGGATGCTCGGCGTCGATTCGTCACTCCATGAGGATCCACAGCTCTAACAAATAAAATTAAGAAATATTTGTTTTGCATAAAAATTTATTGGAATTGACGAATAAATTTTTTTTCAAAAAAAATATGAACTTTGACAAATATAAAAACAGAATAATGTTTCTCTAATTTTTTGGAACATAATTTCTTTTTCTGATAACTAAATAATTCGCTATCTATAATGTAAAAATGAATTTTAATAAAATAAATATATAATACTTTATTTTATAAAAGTGAGATTTATAAATAATGATATTTGGTGAGAATATTAGTAAAATGTCAAAGATATATTAAAAATATATTGTAGTAAATTTAAAGTATTTAATATGATAAATCTTTTGAATTGTTATTATAAATAAATAAGTACTGAAAATTTTTATTATAAAATATTTCATATAAATAATCATGAAATCGTAAATCGTAAAAATAATTATAGTAAAAATAATGCAATCTATTTCTTTTTTTGCAACTACTTCTTAAAAAGATTTAAAAACATTGCAACAAAAGAATGTAAATTTAATTATAATTACATATATATATATATATATATATATATGAAATTCATTATTATATTATATATGAATATGAAATACAATCTTTCATTCCAATTTTGGCCAGTTTCAATGATAACAGCAGGCGTATGACATTTATTTCACGTAAAGTGCAATCGGTTGATCATTTATTTTTCTCATAACTGATTGATCATTTTATTTTTCTCATAACTAGTAAAAGTTGTAGCAATTTGTAACCAACCAGTCTTTAAATGCCTAACTGGCTATGGCTTTAAAGATTTGAATCTTTTGTTAAAATAATTGTTAAATTATTTTGTTAAATTATTCAATAAATTCTAAAACTTGAAGAATAATATTAAATGAGAATACCTTTCAATAATTTCCAGACGTTTATTAACATTTTCCATTGATTGAGCAATGGCGACGAGTTGCTGTTTTTCGTTGGACGTTTGTCCATGAGTACAAAACATGCATTTGAATAACCCTGCTAAGGAAATTTCTATCGATCCTTCCTCGTCGTCGTTCGATCCTACGCCATTTTGAAGAAATCCTAACAAAGATTTCTGCTTTGCTTTTCGCTTCGCTTCCTCAGCTTCCTTTTTCTCTTGTTCAAGTTCCTATTCAGTGAGAAATATGTATCATAAATTTTTTATTTAACATTAATCATGTATTAAATAATAAATAATAATTATTTTTGAAAAAAAAATTGTTTGTTAGTGTTAGGAAGCAACTCTATTAAGAAAGAATTGTAACTATATTTATAAATTATATTGATTTCAAAATTAAGCTATAATTTTATATTTTAATAATTTTATATTTTAATAAGTGATTATTTTTTTTTATAATAAAAATAGAAATTATATAATTATAATAATTTATAATGAAAATATTGAAAACAAATAGAAATGCGTAAAAAGATTATTAATTATGTATATTATTGATTGATTAATTAAAATCATTATCATTACATTCAAAAAAATAAAATATTTTGTACTTTGAAACGATTTTCTCGATATAATTTGTATATTTTCGTTTCAAAATATATAAAAAGAAGGTAAAAATTTCATGACTTTTAATAATATCTAAACCATTCAAATCTGAATTTGATCAACAAATTTTTCGAGATACCGTTTAAAAATTCAATTTCTGTTGAACAATTTAATGTAATATCTGTTTTCAGTAAATAATATATAAAAATAAATGCGGATAAAGAAATTTAGACTAAATTCAAAATAGATTAAAAAAAATCATCATTTCAAATCACAAGTGTTGTCAATTATTTTCATATAATATAATGAGTAAAATAATAAAGAGATTAAAATATCAAAAAATAAATTTAACTACATAAAAGCTATATAAAAAGAACAAAAAAATTAATAAAATTTGAAAATTCCTGTAGCATTTCAAAAATTGATTTTAAAAATTATCTTTTGCAATTAAAATATACATCAAAATATACATTTTTTTCATTATTAAAAAATAACTATATAATTCCTTTTTTCCCCCTTTCATTTTTAGTAATGGTGATCGATAGAGAAACTAGGGAAAATTAGTTAGTTAAGAATGTAAATAATTACCGCAGCTGTTTTCTTAGTCTTTATTTCCCTTGTTCCCCATGTGATATCGTTCAGATTACAGATTGAATAAATAATAAGCAGCACATACATTGATGGGACGGTAATGAAATATATCAGGCTGTATATTACACAGAACATCTCCTCGGTGTGCAATATCGCGGTTATAATTATCTGACTTATTAGTAACATTAGAAACATCGCGGTTGGTGAGAATATGCCATCTTGAACGATGTTAATCGCAGTCCCAACGATCACAGCGATCATTACCATTCCGTATAAGGTGCTGATTATCGCTGCCACAAAAACCTAATGTGTTAATTTTAATGTCAGTGTGCTTAAATTAGAATTTTTAGTTTGGAAGAAAATTGTAATATCTTGAGGATATATAAAAAATATTAAATTAAAAACTTAAATGAGTTCAGTTTTGCTAATTTTTAATTTTATTTATTTTAATAACTGAAAAGAAATTGTTTAATATGTCAAAGATATACAGAAATAAATCATTATCTTAAAAAATCTATTCTATTAAATTCTTCTTCTATATGATTTTTATTTGATTATTAAATAATTATTAAATAATTAAATAAAAATATTATTATAATTTATAATAGTTAAAATAATTATGTAAAGTAGAAATTTAATTTATTTTTTGTAATATTTTAATTCATTAATATTTTGCAATATCTTTAGAATTTCGAAAAATGTAAATTTAACATTTGAAAAATAAGTAAACATGATGAGAAAACGTGTAATATGATGCATGTCTAGGAAAACTTAAAAGGATTTATTTTGATGTTACATATTTTAGAAAATATACATGTCACAATATCTATGAGTGTATCCTCAATATATTATTGACATAAATCTGTTTCTTTGCAAACAAGTTAGAACATACATTTGCAGACAAAAAGCTGTATTCCGACTTGCGCGTGGAATTAAATAAAAGCACTTGCCACCCTGAAGAATCGTTTTCGATACATGCCTTTTGATCTACCATCACCATAAGTTTCCTGTTCAATGATATCACGATAAATTTACAATCAATAGTTATTAATATCAAACTAATTTTTTCTTCCTATTTTTTCATTAAATCAACACTAGAACAACGAATTATTTATTATTTGTAATATTTTGACCAAAAAAATGATATTTTTGCATATAATTAGAAATGAATAATAAATAATTATGACTATTAGTTTTAATTATTAGAATTATCATAAATGAATCATAAATAATAGTTTTAAAAAAATATTTTTCATGAATAGCAGAAAATTAAATATTATTTAACGCATAACGGGGAAAAATATATATGTAAAAATAGATATTACTATTCTTTGTAAATCAATCAATAATACATTTTTGCTAAATTGACGAAAAAATATTTTTCTTTTATGTATCATAGAATTAATAAATAGTGTGTGTCGTGAGATAAAAAGGCTGTAAATCTTTGTTCTAGACGATGAAACTCTTGATATCCAATAACTATGTCACAAGCTATTACTGGATATGTACAAATCCTCACTTACAGTAGCTTACTGCCAGTAGCCATACGCAGTCCAAGTACCTGCCATAAATTTTCCCTGAACCAGTTTCATCTAATCTTTTTTACATAATACCCTATTCCAATGCCTGGAATATTTTTATGAACTTTTTAGTTCATAACATTTTATGAGTACAATTATGACAAAATGACAAAGAATAAAATGCAACCTAATTTTTTAATCGTCAAACATTCAAATTATCATATAAGAATAATATTTATATATTACATAATATTAGGCTAACTATTTTCGATAATTTTTAAAAAATACAAAATCTGTCATATTTTAATTCAGCATAAATTTGATAATTCTAGTGTTGAAATGCGAATAAAAGAAAGAAAAATTTGAATATGCAGCAGATGGAATTTGAACGAACCTTTTTGGTCTTTTTCACTTGGACCTCGCGAGTTCCCCATGAGACAACATTCAAATTTATGATCGAGTAAAGGATAAGAAGAAGGTACATGGAAGGTATTGAAAGGAGATAAATGATGCCGGGTACGATGCACCAGAATTCTTGTGGATGTAAACAGGCCGCTATAAAGAAGGAACCGGATAAGGCTATCAAAAATATGGCCGAGGGTGAACCGATACCATCTTCTCCGAGTTGGAGAGCCGTACCTACGATGACGGCCATCATTATCATCGCGTATCCTGTCGATAATATTTGCGCGCACAGAAGCTGAAAGACAAGGACACGAAAAAAAAAATTGCAAATACAGTCAAAGCGATAAAGCTGGTTTATATATGAATGAATAAACTTACTTGAATGTTCGCTTTACAAGTAAAACATACGAGCATGAAGAGGAGAATAGGAATGATATTGTAGTAGAAGCTGGTCCAATTATCGATCTTAAAAGCAGCCACGAAGGCACCTACTAACATGAGGAAAATCGTACCTGGCCCTAAAATGGTACCACCTGGAAAAATAACGATGGACGATTAAAGGATTGATAATAAAAATAAAAAAATGATGAATATCAAATTTTCATCATCATTGATTTATATATTTACAACTTGATTGGATATAGTTACTTTGTAATATTGTTTGTTTGATTAAAAATTTTTTGTTTTGGAAAAAGATGAAGATTGACAAAAGTCATAAATATGTAAATTGATTTTGGATTTATTTACTTTTTTTTTATCTAATTTGATCTGATTGAAGAATAAGAGTAAAATTTTATAGCATTTAGAAATATAGATAAAATTTAGAAATTATATAAAAATTTTAATAATAGAAAAAATATCAATCAAAAAGTAATATTTAAAAAATATATATAACTGACCCATGAGTAAGATTTGATAAGAAATATAGGGAAGAGAAATATTATCGTTGATTTTAATGGTCCGTTTCGCGTCCATTAGAAGATCCATGATATTGGCTATGGTAGAGGGTACCCATCGACGACGTTGATTATAAAATTCATTGAAGCCTTCAGGTGCATGAGTATAAGCGTCACTAGCTGCTGAATATTCAACCTGTAACATTGATAAAATATTATAAAATATTACAGATATTCAGAAATTTAAAAAGTAATTTCTCAAATCAAAATATACCAATCAAAAATCAGGAATAAAAATATTTGAAGTGTTTTCAGTTTTGTTTTTTAGTTATTAACAGTTAGAAACTTTCAATGAAAATATCTTTAAGTACAATCGAATATAAAACAACAGAGAACATAATGATTTTTACAAATTCATATTAATAAATATAAAACTAAATAAATATAAATTTGTATATATTTAACATTGTGATCATTGCAATCAAAAAACCATATACTTAAATTTTTCACTTAAAAAGTATGAAAAAAAAATTTAAAAATTTGCCATCGAAATTCACTCAAAAAATAGAGGGAACCATGTCTTTGAAGTCATTTTTTGATTTATCTCGATATCTCAATTGGTTGTCAAGATATAAAGACTCAAACTTTCCATAATGTTTGAATTAGTACAAAGATTATGAATGGGATCGCGATCTAATGACCTACATTTTTTCCTGGAAAAACGTACGCATACGTACGTAATACAAATTTCCAGGAATCGCGTCTATCGCTTGTCTGAAGTTTGGGATAGATCAGTGAGACAAGGTGCGAGAGAAAGATCTGAATAAGTGAGGAGGATAAATAATAAACGACAAAAACTTACTCTTTTTTTTACACAACGATATCTCTGGAACCGAAAATCGTATCAGATAAATGAAAGAGCGTTTTAAAGGGCAAGATTCCGTTTTTTTAATGATCTTTTATTCATTGATCGGAAGTCATTATCTTCGAAATTATAGCGATTTAAATTTTTCCTAATTTTAATAAAATTTAATTGAATTTTAAGGTTACATAAACGCAATAGATATTTATTTCTGGAAAAATATTGCTTATATCTTTATTAATGATATTAAAGATTCTAAATTGATTTAAAAATTATTTTAAGTCTATTACTTAAGATATAAATATATAAATACATATATTTCATTTTATATCCGAGTAATCGATCATTCAAATAAATTCTATTATATTTGATAAAGGAAAAAACATATTAGAAATCTTTTAAATACATACTCTATAACCACGTTGTAAGAGAAGTGTACAAAGCCATCGATCTTCCCCTTGATCGTACTGCACGTAATGTCTAGCCTCGTCCGATCTTGTCGTGTACTTCTTCATCACATTATCGTCCATTAAAGCTTTTCCTCTAAAAAGTGAGAAACAACCAGGACTACAAAGCACACAACCAATCATGTGCTCCGTTGCTTTTTGCAGCCAATGACCAATAGCATATTCGAACATTTGATACCATACCATAGGACCTAATGCAATACCAAAGAATTATGAAAAATTATTTTTCCAATCTTAAAATATATCATATAGA
Organism: Apis cerana; assembly: GCF_029169275.1. Lineage (NCBI taxonomy): Eukaryota > Metazoa > Arthropoda > Insecta > Hymenoptera > Apidae > Apis > Apis cerana. Next base: position 7,831,083 of record NC_083862.1, on the reverse strand, counting down.
TATTTATTATATCATTTTTTAAAATTTGATTGAAAATTATTTCTTGAGGATTACCTGAACCAACTGGATGAATACGACCACAAGCTGCGCCAAGATTTTTATTCTTTTTCATCAAGTCGACGAGTAATTTCACAGCAGCTGGTTGAAAATCGATATCACCATCGAGAGTTAACAGATAAGTATTTTCCGCGATCACTTCCTTCCGATCAACGCTGATTGGTAGCTCCATTAACCGATGACCCAATAAGTAATACATATACATGACCTGAAAAAAATATATATATAATAATGTGAAAAAATTGGAAATATTATATAAATTACATACATATAAAGCATAAAGAATTTTATATCAAATTTGTATGTGTAGAAATATATTGTAAATTTTTTAGAATTGTTGAATATTAATATTAAAATACTCTGTATTTTTTAAATTATTTATAAAATTTAAAATATAAAGTTACTTTTGAATCATTAGAATATTATCATTGCTGTGAATTTTTAAAAATTATATAAAAATTTATTCTATGAAATTTTTTCAGAAGTAGTCTTTATTTGCTTTTGTATTTTTTTTTTTTAATAGTTTTTTTCTAAATGATTTCTAAGCCTTAAATCATTTTCTCAAAATTTAAATATCGAAGTAAAAAAATTTCTTGAGAATCTCATATAATTTTCATAATTACCTGACTCCATCGTTTTCTGTGACGAATCTTGCTCTTGTCTTTCAAATGGGCGATCATTTTCGTTTTACCAGGAAGTGTCCAGACTAATCGACCACCGTAAGGTGTTGGATACTTCTTTGGTGCCCTGACATGCATCCGTGTTTGATGGACATCAGACGCAGCCTCATCCAAAGTGCCCACCAATAATTTCACGAATCTGTTCACTTGCGACTCGTTCTCATCGTGATCCGATAACTCGAAGGCATCATCGAAAAAGATGTGAGCTAAAAAGAAACAAATGATAAAACCAAAATAAAAAAAATGAATGATTACATAATAAAATTAATTTAAAAAAATATATATCTTGAGATTAATCCAATCTCAGTTTTCATTATTTGATAATATTATTTTGCTTAATATCTTATTAAAAAAACAAAATTGTATACTCACTTTCGAATTCATAATAATCCGGATCGACAACCTTCAGATATTTTTGGGCTACACGTCGTGCACACTGATCCTCATCCAATCGAAGAATACTTTTCAAAAATTCCATCATTTCTTCCTTATTTTCATGCCACATCGTCGCACAAGCATATATTCTAGTTACGTGATCGCTGCTTTTTACAGTTGATGGAGGTGTGGTTGTGCCATCCGTTTGCTCATATATAGTCTCATAATCTCCATCTCCCTTTTCTTTCTCTATCTCCGCCAGATCCTGATCAACGAAAATAACTTTTATACTTTTTTATCTTATTTAAATACACATATTATAAAAAAATAATGATCAAATTTCGATAATTTTATGATTATATGGTATTGGTATAATATAAAATGATTTGTATGACAAATTTGCGATTTAAATTAATTTACATTTGTCTTACAATTATAATATTAGAGATATTGATAAATATATTGAATTATTTTAAACTATTTTAAAAAAGTATATAATTATATATATAATAAATCAAAAAAAAAAAACATTGCATCGATCTTCAATGTATAAATTGTATACAAATTGAAATGATATAATTCTATATAATTTAAAATAGAATTTTTCTAATATTTAGTGCCTTTTATAATATTTCTACTATTAAAAAAAACGTTGTCCAAGAAAAGTTTATGACATGATGGAAAATAAAACGGTTACTGTTTATGTCATGAGCATCTGTGGAGAATTCTTTTTTTCCAGATAAAATTGTTCTACAAAAATCTATCGTTCAGTAAATATTGTAAGAAAAAAATTTAATTTTAAAAATCTTATTTTGTGTCATATTATACGTACATTATATGTTTTTTTTAAAGAAATTTGATATCAATTAAAAAATGATGAATATCCTTATTTTAAAATGTATTTTTTTTTAAACTATGTTCTTTTTATAATTATGAATGATACATTTATTCAATTATAAAAATATTGGATATTTTTTCGTCGATCACAAAAAACGGAAATAATTGTAGATAAAAAGGTAAAAGCGTATTTTGTCTTTGAATTTGTTAGTAAAATCAAGAAAGCTTCTTAGCATTTTTCTCTGAATAGAAAGACATTAAATATTGAGACAAGAGATTTTCTTTTAAAAAATTAAAAATCAGTTACATAGAAATTTCATTGGGGATAAAAACTTATGAAAAGAAGTTGAATATTGCCTTTAATTATTCATAGTAATGTCGTTCATAGTAATACAAAAAACATTTAATCAATACAAATATTAATTCTTTTTATATAAGAACTTTATTTTTAATCAGAAAAGAATTAATAATTAATCAAAAAAAAATTAATGAAGATTAAAGAAGACAATTACGTGCAATGAAATAATAATGATTTCACTTTTTATAAAATTTAAAATTTTATAGTCAAAACTTTTGACATTATATTTATATGGGTTTTGATCTAAAATTTAGAAGAATTAATAATTTTTATAAATAAACATATACCAATAAATATTACAATTGAATTTATTATACATTTTTTTATCATTTTAAAATTTTAATCTTCTTTTATAAAAATAATCTACAAATCTTACCCCCGTATCTACATGAAAATCAGTGATAGAACATTTTAATATTGCAATATTGAAATAAGTAATCTAAAAAAAATATATATCTATGATAAAAAAATATAAAGAAAAGCAATAAAAATTTTGATATAAATTTTAATCTAAAATTCAATTTAAAAGTTTTGAGAAATAAAAATAATTCCAAAAGCAAAAATAATCATCCCTTAGGAATAGTGACCTATAAAGAAATCGAATTGCAAAGTATCATAATTTGCATATAACGTTATAGAGAGTTATAGAGATTCGAAAGATTTGTAGAGAAATTGTAAAAACTTCGAATTTGATTACCTCCACTTTCACTTCCGGTTGATCATCCCTTTTCCTGTTTAAGCCCATCGACTGATCGATCAGCAATGAGTTGTACATAGGAACAACGAACAATTTCTCCGTGGAAGCAAGACGTTCGCATTTCGGCGTCCAAACATGCAAAGTAATCCAAGTTTGCGATAGCAACCATAGCAGCCATACCCAGGCATATTGCTTCGAAACGAAATCGTTGAGGAAATGCAATGGTGGCGACTCGTAGAACAAATAATCCGGAATTGTATTGTGAAATATACAAGGATCGGTATGTCTTAAACCGCAAGCGGCAATCAATAACGAGATCGATACCGGTATAGTTAAATTTACAGGGAATGCGTAGCTGAAACCTTGTATCAAAATCTTGCACGCGAATTTACCTGAAAGAAAGGCATTATTTTATTTTATTTCTTCTCTTTTTATTTTTGTCCAATAATAGACAAAAATATTCATCTTTTAAATCGAGTAATTTTTTTCTAAATTTGAATTTTTTTAAGATGATTAAGTATTATATCGATCTAAGTAAAATATATATGTATACAAATTTTCATCGAAATCGATTAACGCTGTTATGAGTTACGAATGATTAAATATGATTAAATAAATTTTTTTCTTTTTGCTCTATAATTATAATAAATCTAAAAATTTTTATATTTTTCGATGTCTTTATACATCTTATTATGTTGGCAATCTATTGCAATTTTTCATGTAAACAGGAAAAGATAGTCATGTTTGGTGCACATTCAAAATAGGATTTTGTTACTGTTTCTATGTCGCATATTGACTTAATATTGAGAGCATGTAAGCGAGATGAATATCAATAAGATCATCGTGTGATATTATTTATTCATAAGATTATTCGTGTAGGATTTAAGTTAGATTCTTGCTTTTATAGCAAGTGACAGTTTTTTGGCAATTTTTGGATGGCATTCTATTTAAAAAAATTAAGAAAAAAATAAAATTAAGAGAATACAAACAAATATATCTATAACGATATTTTTAAAATATTCAGCAAATTTCTATTCAACTATAATAATATATGTATTTGCATAATATTCAAAGTTTATTTTCTCAGGAAGAAAGTCTCGAATAAAATAAATTTACTTGAAATTGATATTCTTATGTAAAATCATCTCTTTTTTAAACTAGGATTTTTTATACCCTCTATAATTATTATATATTTTGGTTTGAATAATTAAATATTAATTTTGGCAACTACAATAATTGCAAAAATAAATTAATTTAACCAGTTTTTTAGTTCATTATAGAGTTAAATTATCACTAAATATTGTGAATTTGCACTTACCGAATATGTACATGAAATAGGCACTGAATATTTGCAACAATAGAACATATATAGGACTTTTCACATTTGCCGGTATGGCTATCTTATTATCATCGATATCAACGATATCAGCGATATCTGTTGTTCTGCCAGTGACATCATACATCGATCTTACAACGATTGTGTGATTTCCAAAAGCGTCGCCGAACATGCTGAATAAATGTCCGACAGTTTCACCTTTAATGTATAGTATTAATATCGTACTAGTAAAGAATGCTATAATTTTCCAAATCGACATGAACATGTAGGTAAAGTATCTTGTCAATTGCATTTCTTGTTTTACTTTTCCTAGAGATCGAACGAATCCTAGTAAATAAAGAATAAATAAATAAATAAAAATTATCGTGTTTTTTTCAGAAAATTATTTCATCAGATTTTCATTGATAATTTATTTTATTCTATAAAATAATATAATTAATTATAAGTATGTAAATTATCTTGATATTGTCAAAAATATCTTTACTAATATTTTAATTAATAATTTTATAATTTTTCCATTGGAAATTTTCTTTCATTTAATATATTCTTCTCATTTCACAGTTTTTTTAATGATTTGGCATCGATTTCATGATACTTACCAATCGGACTCTGCGTCGAAACATAATTTTCCCACCAGCCGCATGAAACCAGGAATAAAGATGGTGGTATTAGCCACAAAGAAAATCGTGAACTGTCCAACAATGGCCAAAGAACGAAACTTGTCCCTTGAGCGACAAGTGCAGCAATATCGATCAGCACCAGAACAAATCGTGATTCGTCTTTCTTCTTATTCCGAGAAAGTAGCCCTTGAATAAGAGAAAAAAAATTTTATTTTCATACAATTGTCTTCTTTTTAAATTAAAATATCTTTATAGCGATGACGTAAATCGTATAATCATTTAAAAAAAAAAAGAAGACTTTAAAAATCTTTAAAAATATTTTATCGAATTAAAGTAAAGTTAAAATTATTAAATTTTAAAATAATCATTTTTTCTAATATATTTCGTATAATATACAAAGATAATAATTACAGAAATGTATGTATGTATCATTATTGATTCAGTAATTGGAATTATTTTTTTTTAATATATCTATTATTTATTTTGCTTTTCGTGAATTAATTTTAATATTTCTAATACAAATATAAATCTATATTTTTTAATTAAGTTTAATTTATGGGAATAAATATTATTTTATTTTTCCTATTTAAATTTTTATAAAATTATATAATTGCAAAATATACGTTAAAATTTTTCATACAGCTAATAATCGACAGGATAGAAACCATTCACTTTTGATATTAGAACAGAACATTACAGAGTGAGGTCAACGCAATGCACTTTCAAAATGCCATATCCGACTGGTTATGATATCTTCCAACTCATACTATTTTAATCACAATCTATTTTCTAATATTAAATTCTTCCTTAGACTTAAACTATAATATCCTCGATTTACAAAGTATTTTCAGAAACTATCAATTTAAACTTTCAAAACATAATAATTGAGACTGAATTACAGAAACTTTCAATTCCAAATACATAATTCATTCATTCCTCTTACATTCTATAGATAATTGGACCTACTTCTGTACTTCCAATTATGTAAGAAAAATCTTGTTCTACCAGTTGCAAATTATAAAAGAAATTCATTGAAGATTGCGTAATTTATTTAAATTAAATTCAAATTATTCATTTATAATAAAATAATTCAATTGAATTATAAAAAATTATATAAATAATATTTTTATTAGCAATGTTTTTTAATGTGATACATACATATTTGAAAGAAACAATTTGAATATTTTAACAATTATTACTTCATTATTGAAGTAATATATAAAATTATATAAAAGAAATAATTATAGTAAAAAGAGAGAATTATAATTTTTAAGATACAAGAGTGACAAAAAAAAGGTTGTACCAATTACGTACCAAATTCCATTCTACTAGTTTTAAAGTATTCGAGAAATTCGATTTGAAAATCGAGTCTACGTTTCAAATTAGAAATAAACTACATACTTTTCTAATTCCAGGAATTTTTTAAAAAATAATTTATAATTTAATTTATAATTTATAATTTAATAATTTAATTTTACATTCTTAAAAGACGGATATTTTAAAATCTGTATAACAAGAATTTCATGAAAACAATTTATTTTGAGACGTTTATTAGAAAAGATTCCACAAGATAAATAAAATTATTGAAATTATTAAATATTAATTTTATTTAATATTATATAGAATTATTAATTATTATAATATCATTGAATAATATTTAATATCTACAATAATAAACTTTTTTAATATCGAACAAAATAAAATAAAAAAAAAAATTTATATTTTAAAACTTTTATCTTCAATAATTTTTTCTTATCTATCTTCATCTGAACTTATAATGTAAAAACTTCTTTTTAAAAAAATTTCAAATTCTAATTCAAACTATTTTTTAATAAATTATTTAAATTATTCTCTCCCCCTCCCCTTCCCCATTTCTTTTTCTATTTAATCTACAACTATAAAAACTGAATCACAGAAACATTAATCCAAATACCATCTACGTCTCTTACTATCTCTTACGCTTCATAATCAAATTGACCTCGTTCTAACAATTACGCAACGAACATCCTGCTCTACCAGTTTCGAACAGAATTTCATATAAAATTGATCGTTATAAAAGTGAAACGTTCAATCACTTACCTAGCACACCGGGTACGAAGCATACACAGTTTGTCAGCATCGCACCTTTAACCACGTCCAAATCAGGAAGCACTGCCATGAACATCAAAGCCAAACCGATCACATGGAATGTCTCCATGACGAAAACGACAAGGAAATGGGATGCAGGCGGTTTCTTCCATGATTTGAAGATGCATATTCTAATACTACGGATTAACGTGCCGAATTCAGGCACCGCGAAAGCGATTATGATGCACCAGATCCACGCTATCCTTTCTTGTTCTGGTAACGTCACTTCAAAGTATTTGTCTCGACCTATGAATCAGAAAAATATATTGGGATATTATTAGAATATAATGTATTCGCATTAATATTCAAGCATCAACAGTTGCATAAGAGATTGTTGCTCTTGCATTAATATTATATTTGCATACCGAGATTGTGCAACAGTTATTTTTAAAGATTAATAAAAAATTATTTTGATGAAAAAAACTATATATAGTAAATACATTATATTATAAATTAATGTAATTGTTGAAATATGTTTTTCAATAGATAAAATACTATAATCTGTCTTTTGTAAAAATATTTTCTGAAAAAAATCTGTATATCTCATAAATTCGAGAATATAATGTTTTTAAAAATTAAAAAAAAAAGTATTTCTTTGTTATTTTTTGTAAGAAAAGAAAATATGCGAGATTTTTATAAAATATAATTTATAATTATAGTTATAATATAAAAATATAAATTTTATTTATTTAATATACGTGGTTTTTTATATAATAAATTAAACAATGAGAAAAATGAACATTACAAAATTATTAAAAACAATTTATTATATTTGCATTAAATTTAATGTTTACATTTAATAGCGATAAAGTTAATTAAATACAATATTAATTAAATAATATTGTTTGAAAATTCTTGCGATTGCAAGAAAATTATAAGCATTAAAATAAATTTTATGTTTCTATTAACTCTACAACAAATTTATTATATTATAAAAGCAATTATTTCAATATTATTATAAGCAAATATATATATATATATATAGAATTCTATATATATATATAGAATAATAATCTCTCGAATATCATAGTGTCATTAACACAAGTTATTAAATATAATATAACTATAATACAGATATATAATAATTCTCTATTTATCAAAATAGATTTATTTATCAACTCTATTTATCAAAATTGTTCTAGACAATATTTTTTACAATTGAAATTAATAAAATAAAAGTTTTCATTGATTCTTCTTATTATTTATTTATTCGATAATTGAACGTTAATTAAAATTTCAATTCCTAATAAAAAATAAACTTTAAATAAATAGAATTTTATTAATAGCAATAGAGATTTATATAAAAATGATATACTGATCTGATAAATTTAAAAATTAAGATCTTGCATAAAACTTTATTCTGTTGAAATTATTAACATGATAAAATACTGAATTAATTATTCGAAGTTTAATTATTTAAATGAATTATCCGAATATAAGGCAATCTATTTAAATTTATTTAAATTAGAATATCTGACAATGTTTACATTCTAAAACACGTATCATTGAATTTAAAAATAATTTATTTTTTGTAATATATTTAATTAGATATATATTTTTTCATTTAATATAATATATACTAATATAAAACATAAATGTGAATTTATGAATTATTTCACAAAATTTTGCAAGAATTTAAAAATTTTTTTTTAATTACTTTCATTATCTACAATTGAACTATTTCCTAGAAGCTATTCGCTCCGCTTCAACCTTGTTTCACGTACTTTCTCTCCTTTGCGTGCACCAGTGATATACACGACGAAAAAGTTCCGTTGTAACTATAATGCGAGTACGATCCACTTTTTTACTATATGCCAGTTTCCATGAACGTTTAAACACATGAACGTGCAAATGAATGATGCAACGTTGTATTTGTAATGTTTTCATAATGCAATAAATCATTATTTGAAACATATCTGACAATGTATAAATAAATTTTAAATTAAGATAGAATTTTAATTTTTTTTCAAAAATTTTCTCAATATTCTTTATCTCTTTTTTGTAATGAAACAATAATTTATTAAATTATTTTCTGACAATTTGTCTTTCTAAATATCCATTATTACAATCTAGCTTTTTATTTTATCTATTTCATGGCAAGATTATGATTAAAATTAATTATTTTCCTTCAAAAAATTTTTTAATATTCTCTATCTCTTTAAATACAAAAATTTATCATGCTTTATTATTAAATGATTCTATTTTTTTATAATTTGTTTTTTGCTACAGTCTATTTAGTTTATTGGATTTAATATTATCATTATCAATTCCATAAGATAATTAAAATAAAATTGCTTTAAAATATATAAATATAAAATCTAATGGAAATTTAAAGTATTTGTAAATGAAAATTGTAATGTATAAGTAATAGTAATTTAAGCTGAAAATTGCACAATATTGATTTCATATTTTGAATCAAATAGAAAAAGTATATACCAATTATTAATATTAATTCTAAAATCATAAAAAGAAAAGATTTAAATATTTTATTGAATATTTCATTAAATAATTTATTGATTTTATATTTAATTAATTTTAAGAATAATTTTAAGAATAATCTCATTTTTTATGCATAAAAAATCATGCAAAAATTAAAATGTACAAATTATAATAATAAATATTATTGAATTATATATATTATGATTACAATAATTAATATTAATATAAATTTAAAATTATTTTGAGAATATAATTGAGAATTTTAAATATTAAATAGTATTAAAATAATATATATTAAATAATAATATTTTAAAAATAAATATTTTTGAAATAATGTTGATATTAAGATTTTTCACATTAAATTTATGTTTTGTTAATTTTAAAATCATTCTCTTTAAACATCACAAATTTTTTTCGCTGAGAGAAATTGTGACACGTATACGTAAATTTAAGAATTTTATCACGCTAAAATTCTTTTTTTTCTTTCTTCATTCAGATTTATATTCGCTACTTTCTCAACTTTGTAACGCAATGCAAAACTTTGAAAATAAATTTAAACTGAAGATAAAAATTCATGGATCAACAAGCACAAATCCTTTTTTTTTTCTTCTCTCTTCTATTCAGATTCATCATTTCTCCAATTTTTCCAAAAATAGATTAAAACGAGACGCAAAATACAAATAATACCTGAGGCTATCTAAGGCGTCAACAATCGTCTTAGAATTAATTAAAGATCTCGTGATAACGGTGGTATGCACGAAAGTTTAATCACTTACCAATATCTCTGTTGCAGTGAACGATAGTTCGATTGGCTCTCAACTGTGATGTCATAAATAGAATAGTTCCTTTGGCAACTACACCGCTTCCTAATACTATCACGAAAACTAATAGGTACACGATCACCTTCGTTATCTGTACTGTTACTTCCAGGCATCTTTGATTAGCCATTGAACCGGAATCGATCTTCGGTGGTGGATTCCGAAAGACGTCCCATGCTTTTGTTTCCACAACTGTTCTTTGACTGAAAATAAAGGAACGCGATTTAATTAAGAATCAATATTAATTCTAGCTATCTTATCATTATTTAAGACTTTTTTCTATGCGAAAAGAATAGTGAATATAGTTTAATACTTACTTATTAAGTTAAAAAATAATGAAAATTTGTCAACATTATATAAATTAATAAAAAAAGTTTAATTCTTGAAAAACAGGCAAAGCAACCATAATAGCAATTAAATGTCGTTTGTTATCTGGTTAACCTTTAAATACCTTTAAACTATATTGAAACAATATTTACGATTTTTCTTGGAATGCATTCGCTTTTTTCTTATCTTTATCGATATATTTTACGTATATGTATATATACCTGTCGCCATAGTCCTGAGTCAATGGAGTACTCTCACCGTCTGAAAAATCATCACCATCTGGCATTGTTCCACTGCCTGGCATCATTCCATTTTGCTGTTGAATTTTTGACATTCTATAAAAAAAAAATATCAATTTTTTAAAAAATGAGAAAATAACAATTTTACTATCTTGTATTTTTTAAAAATTGAAAATAAGGAGATTATACTATTATCAATCAAATAATATCAAATAATTTTTAAAATATATAATTTTAATTTTTTAGAATTCTACATTTCTTACTAATTACAATTTATAAAAATCTTGAATATTATAGTATGGAAATTTAATATCATAGATCGAGAATGTGAAACCAGGTTTCAATGAAAGTAGCGTGTGCTTTTTTATTCACCAATGACCTTCATTTTATGGCTTAAGTAATTGGATCCTATTAACTTTAAATATCACATTATAAAATGTTATGAGTCAAATTTAACGCAGAGTTTAATGAAACTTTAACAAAAGTATTAAATAAATTCGTTAAAATTAATTAAAAGATCATTCAAATTTTTTTTTATTTTATCTTATATTTTTAATCTAAAATAATTATACAGTATTGTTTAATATCATTAATCGTTTGCAAGAAGCACATACTAATAATTTATAATTATTTGCCTGGTTTTGAATTTGAAGTTCTAAGCTAACGTAACTTTGGTATTTTAAACGTTCTTGTTCATATGAATAATTCCGTGAAATGTAAAGTTAGGTTATTTTGAATAATAACACGAATTACGAATTATAAAACATATTTTAAAAATTAAATTCTAGAGAGATTATATCACACTGGTATATTAGTTGCCATTTTAGAATAAATATTAACCAGCTATCTCGAACACTTGTAAAAACTTTTATGCCTCGCATTTTTTTATTAAATATTTAAAATCTAAAGATAAGAGATATATCAAATATATATTTTTCAATCATGAAAGAAATTAATAGCGTTATTTTCTTCACGATTTATCATTTTTCGTTATTATTATGAAATATCAATAATATTCGAATTTTATATTTTCTGAATTTTGTATTTTGTGAAGAAAAGAATTATTTAAATATTTTTTACTTATAACATGAAATTGTAAACATTTAAAATTTTTAAATAAATTAAATGTTTTACACGATATGTATTCACATATTTATATAATGTTTGTACAGAATAACACATTAATAAAATCATTTCAATTGTAACAGAATTTTTAAATAAATTTATCAAACAAAAAAGATATGTCATAAAAAGTAATTAATTCTTTTATTAAATTTTATAAAATATTTGTCTTTCTTGTTTTTACTATTTAAATATGAAAATATTTTCAATTTTTAATAATAAACATTTTCTATACATCTTAATATTTAAAAAAAAAATTAACACAAAATTTGTCAGTGAAAATTTCTTGTGCAATTCTTCATATTTTCATTTTTTTGAATATTTTTTCTTATCTACAATCATTTTTAAAATTAAAAATGAAAAAGTGCCGAAGAAAAGTTCTTCATTTTCTGAAATTGTGTCAAATGGAATAAAAATATTATAAATATATAATTATTTTAATAAATAAAAATTCTTTTTACAAAAAAAAAATGGCAAATCTCTCTAATTATCTGACAGAAACGAGAAACAATAAAGAAAGTGCGCATGTAGAACACCGCGCATTAAAGAAGAAAGTTGGCCGATAAAAAGAAATCTTATAGCTGAAAATGCTACGTAACGATCGAGAAAAAGAAGAAATAGAAATTCTTGGTGAAACGAACATAATCGCGATATTTTGTATTGGAACTTCAAATATCGAATATTATCGAAATAAACATGAACGATGAAGTGAATGTTTTGTAACGGATCAGTTGGCAACCGACTTTCTATATTTCTCGCCACATTTTATCTGTAAACTCGGTTAAAACCGCATTTTCGCAGATGAAAATCGGTTTCTATTAGATTGTATTTACATATGCATTTACTTTCTATGAAGAGACTCTCTATTTAATTACCTATTTAATTAGATTATAAATATTTATGTATTTTTAGGAAATTTAAAAGATATGCAGAATTAATACGATATCCTGAATAATGTATTTCATTAATTCTACGATAATAAAATGAAGTTTCAATTTATATTAAAGAGAGATAAGACAATTAAGTTAATTAATTAAAAATTTGATAATTCAATTGTAATCAAATTATTGATAATTTTATAATTTTCGTTGTAATATTTAACAAAATTTCTATATTGAATTGTGAATCTTGATGAAATTTTTGAACAAAGTAATTTTCAAAAAAATATTTAAGTTTAGAATTTATCCTAATTTATTCTGAAAATGAAAATAATCCACAAAATTGAAAATGTCTTGTAAATTATTCCAAAAAAGTTGTTGAACGAAACAAAAATTGTATATTTTGAATAAAAAATTGAATATTAAAAATAAATTTAAAAAATCATTTCTCCTTTTTTTTAAAGTTCTATTTTAATTTCATATTTAATCACGTGTATAAAAATTTAATTTGCATAGATATTCACAATCTACTTAATTCATCGAAAGGAGAATAAGAAATTATTTGGTTTTACAAATATTCGCCTTATTATCTCTACCAAATCATTCATACGTGACTCATTTATTGCAAAATCATTAGTTATTAAGTAATTATGCCATTAAAAGAACAGGATATCAAACCTTTCAAGAAATGATTGATATTGTTTCAATGTAATTTATTAAAAGATGTAAAAAAAAGTTTCAGTTTCAATCTTTGTGACTTTACAATATATTTTTCTAAATATCACGAAATATTACTTAAATAAAAATAACTAAAATAAAATAAATTTTTTTAATATTGTGAAAAATTTATTTATTTTTATTCTTTTTAATATTAAAATTTTTTATTTTAAACTTTTAAAAAAAAATTAAGTTATAATGATAATCTGAGACAGATAGAAAACAAATATGTAACACAAACAGTGTATCCATAAATATTTGAATAAAAATGCAACGCTTCAATGAGTTCACTGCAATATGAAACTCAATAAAAATTCATATTCGTATTCAGCTTCAAACAATATCCAATATCCAATATTATATTCTGCTAAGATTACAATTAATAATATCCTATATTTGTTATCGTAAATATATAAATCGTGTTATTTAATTTTGAATTAATTAATTTCATTATTGCACGTAGTAAAAGTATGGAATACATATCAAAATTAAATAATTTAACTTAACTGTGATCGCTTATGATTTATAACGAATTTATAACGAATCGAATTAATTTAATATCAATATTTCAGAATAATTTTTTTTATTTACCTACAATAAAGCGTAAAATCAATTATTAGAATGAATTCTTTCCTTGCACTTAGTACTTCAGAATAAATCGCGACCTATAACGACCTAATATAATTATATTATCATATTCTATAAAGATATCACGATAATTTTCTCTCTACTTCATTTAAAAAAAAAAATTAGTGTTAGCAGTTCGTGATAATAAAATCACGATAATTTTTTTAATTAGATCGTGTGAGATGAAAGAGTAACTTAATCAAGTATTACTGAAAGTAATCAACCTTACATATTCAATTCAATTATCAGTCATTTCATTATAATAAAACCATGAAAAAATTAATTTTTCAAATTTTTCTTAAATCTTATATAAAAAAAAAGAAGATTATTCAAATATTATAAATCAAATAATTCAAAAAAAAAAAAAAATTAAAAATATTATAACCTATTTCACCCACCAAATACAATCATATTCCATTTAATTTATACTCAATTCATCGAATCACATAAAAGCAACATTTTCCCTGCGTTCTCATTCTCACCATCTTCGAATCATCTTATATATGTTATCAAAACATTTTTCCAGAGAGAAAATTCAAGAAGTTCTACTCAATATCTAATTATCAGTTTGCCAGAAGAGAATAGGTTTGCTATTAAGAGGCGAAATAGAGAAGAATGGAGGAAAGAAGTGATGAAGGAACAGGAGAGGAAACCGTGGCTCCTCTCGTTCGTTTCGATCTCGAGACACGGACAACAAGAAGGCGGAGGCGCACCTTTGTTCATGGAGGTCTGGGCTTTCTGGTTCCTGGACACTGAAAGTGAAAGGGAACGAACCGTGAAAGATAACGTAGCAAGGACGTCCACTGCAACTCGCCGTGTCGGTTGCTGCCCTCGAGGCACGTCACGGATTCGTTCGTTCCTCGGTTCCACCCCCTCGACACCTCTCACTCTGTCTTCTGTTCACCACGTTCTTTTCTTCCTCACCCTACTTTGTCTCGCACTCCTTTTCTACGATCCTTCCACAGCCAAGTTTCTTGATCGAGAATTCTTTCGATTTAGGATTCCGCCAAAATAGATGATAGATTTTTTTTTGAAAAAGACCTCGAACTCGTTCAAAAGACTTTTGATCTTTTTGATTTTCGAAGTAAGTAATTGAACATTGATCATTTCTCGCAAATTTTTTTTCTCCTTTTTCTTTGTTTCCGTTAACTCTCGTTAGGTTTTATTCTGGCTCGAATGGAAAGTCGTTCGTGAGGCTTCGTCCAGTGCTCGCTACGTGGTACTTTGAATATTTCGTGAGCTATTTCAGAAGAATTAAAGGTTTCTAGGTGTAGTGAATTAATAAAATTGATTTATATAGAGTTGGCTTGTGAAATATTGAACATATGAAAATAATAAATATATGATATATTGGATTTTTAATATTGTTTAAATGTATGAATTTTAACCTTATTATCGGAATTTTAATAATTTTGGAATTTTGGAATTAGGAAATCAAAATTTTAATAACACTTTCTTTAAAATGTATTTATACTATTCTTTTGTTTTTTTCTTGTTTCTTCTTTTATACTGAAAAATTAAATAATTAAATAATTAAAAAATTAAATAATTAGAATCTTTATAAATAATTAGTAACTTTAGAAGCAATTTTTTAGATTTTAAATTTATTATTTTTATAAATATGTGTTACATATGATAGATTACATATTTATATATTTTTTTAATAAAAACGTTTATTATTGATCTACGGTTTAATATGTCTTTTAATAAAAACAATAACAATCACTGGTATAAATTCTTTTTTGCTAGTAATAATATTCTTAAATTTCTTAATTATCTAACACCAGAACAATCAATTATATTTATTGCTAACAACATAATCGTGTAATATATAAATAAGGACTAATATATAAATAATAAGGTTATGTTTAGTTCTTTTTTTCTATGACGAATTACTTCTAATTTATTATTCGACTAACGATCTGTTGTGTAATCGATAATCGTCCAACTTTTTTATCTTGCTCCATAATTCTAACTCGTAACCATTCGTGAATTAATCTTTATCACGAATGAAACAATAAATAATTCAACATTTTTTCATGCAAAGTTTCGTTTTAGACAGTTTAAGATAATGTAAGTAACAAATCTTTAATTTAGGAAAAGTTTGGATAAAATTAAATTTTAAATTTTATAAAGTACATTATTATAGAAATTCATTAAAAGTTGGGAAATTCGTGAGAAAATAAATTATAATATTAACAAACCGAAATTATAAAAAGAAAAAGAAATATAATATACTTTTTTAATAAATTAGAAACTAATTTAAATTTGATTTATTAAACTTTAATAAAATATAAAAATGAAATCTCTAAAATAATACATTGAATGAATAGATAAGCTAAATGATTGATAATGAATCGATTTATTCTTCATAAAAATTTTTTAATTTCATTTTTAAATATCCCTTCCTTATGATTGAAACAATGAATTGCAACAAATGTGTATACTTATTGGCAAATCTGCATATTTATATGAAATTCTAGCGAATATATATATTAAAATATTGATGTTTTTTATAATCAGCAAATGCAATTATATCATTGTTCTATTAATTCCATAAAAATTTAATACTCAATTCGTATATCTTAATTGTAATATATATATACCAATATTTTATTAAAACAATTAAATTAAATCAATCATTGACAATAATAATAAATATAAATTTAAAATTATTATAGAAATATATCATAAGAAAATATCACAAAAATTTTGATATTGATCAACAGAACAAATAAGCTTTTGAAAAACAATAATCTTACGAATCAATAAAGCTGTCTAAAATATTGGACGATAAAAATATAAGCTTTTCGAATTATCCAATTGAAGTTAAAACGAAATGTCTCTTCAATTCGATATCAAGATTCGTTTATTAGAATTATTAAAATAATTAATATCCCCAAGGGGAACATAAAAAAAAATATACAAGAAAACACGTTACGCGTAGAGCTTATCAACCTTCTTTTATGATGCTCTATTCCTCTTGTATTTTATTTCGATCATAAGTTTAAGCTCGTATTCATAAACATCAAGCGAGCATGAACGTTGGTGCACCGGCGAGGTTGTGCATGATTATGGCGCGTGTCTCTACTCCCTAGACTACCACTTTTCGTCGTCTTAAGGCCGTTGTCCTATGAGTCATTGTCCACCATGGAATTGTTTGCCTTCCTCTCTATCCTTTAACCCAGTGATTTCCAACCTTTCTTAAATTTTGAACCCTCTTTTCTAATATTTAAACAATTTGCGACTTTCTCATATAAGAAAAGATTATAATCATATCATATAAGACAATTAACAAAAGTATAATTTTTTTAGATATTTTTAGATAATTTTTAGATAATTTCTGACAGAGGAATATTTTTAACAAAAAAAAGACAATTTTTAATGAGCTATTACAAATTATATAATATATTTAAAATTATAACTGCTCAATTCTCTTTTCTCTTTATTCATTATTTCCTTTCTTTTCTTCCTTTCGTATATTTATGTATACAAATATTTAACAATATTATTGCTTATTATGTAAAAGATTTTTAAAATCAGAAGATTTTTGTAATGTATTTCTCTTAATAATATCATAATTTTGTAATATATTGGTATTGCTTATTGATTAATTCAACACTGAATTGTCTTTAAATTAACCTTTTATGGTTATCTAGGTCACTTCTATTCTGATGCAATGGATGCACGATGCTATCGTGTCCAATCATTTAATCAATCGATAATTAATAACAGATTAAAAGTGAAATCTGGCAATAATAGAAGTTATTAGCACTAGATTAGATTAACGAATGTACAATTCAAACTATACACAATATACTTAGTACAGTAAGTTTCTCTTTTTTCTATATTATCTATTTTTAAATGTTAATTGTCTCCAACCAGTTTTTAATTCTCATTTCTGGTTTTAAAGAAATTTTTATTTTTGCTAAACCTTTTAAACAGTTAAAATTAAAATGTTTTTTAAATCTAAAATTTTTTTAGATTTAAGAACAGTAAAATCAACAATCATGGATATAAATAACTCAATTTATCCCCCCAGAAACTGTAATATACTACTAGTCCATAAAAAGTTAACTAGTAAAAGAATAGTAATGTAATTTTATTAAGATATTAAAAGTCATTATAATAAATTTGTAATGATAAATAATAATAATAAATTATAAATAATATAATTTATATTAAAATAAACAAATATTAACTGATTACTAATCAAAAATTATGATTTCTTTTTAATTCAGGTTGAGAATCATTGCTTTTACCCCTTGTCGTGGTCCAGCTAACTTCACTGTTGGTTTCTTTCGCGACCACTTGTCTCTATATTTAACGAGGAATTCATACGTGTATGTTTTTCAACGCGTAGGCTTTCCATTTCTCAGCTGCCTACCTTAAATACTATTCGGTCACAATGTGTTCTTTTTTGACTGTGTATGTGTAAATTGAATAAACAGGATTAATATAAAGAAAAAACGAGTTATGATAGAAATAAATGGGATGGAAACATTGAATGTAACGTTGCTAAGAGCGAAGTGGTCTTAAGGAAGTGATTTTGATGAATTTAGTGACGAAAATATTTGTAATTTTAGATAAAATATGCCTTAAGTTAAAGTATGCTAGTACTTTTAAGAAATCTGAAGTTCCATCTCAGAACAAATAAATTAGACTGCTTCTCTACAAAGTTCACAAGATAAGTTTTCCAATTTTGTTCAACAAGAGATAAAATACTATGAAACTTTAAGTATATATATATGTATATATCTTAAAATATATATTAAAAAATGAAAAATAAAATGTTTCAATTAATCAAGATAGGATAATAGACAATGTGTGGAAATTGTAAAATAAAATACTATGAAATATTACAAGATCGGTTAATAGCATATTTTTAAAATTTAACGATTCACTAAAGAGATAATTAATTTTAATGGTTTCATTAGCATTATATGAACTTGTCATAATTGAATTGTAGATAAATAATATTCTATTATTTCGAAGAATTAATATAAAAGAAATGTGATTTAATATCTCACATTGCATTTGTTCATAAAACAATGATATTTAAAAAATTAAAAAAATATTTATATTCTTATATTTCTATATTTTTGTTTATTTTGTAGTTTTTCAAGAATAGAGTAATATATTATGCAAAATTTTATTATACAAAATACATTATACGAAATTTTATTTTTATGTTTAAAAAACATTATATTATTTTATATAAAAAAGAAGATGATAAATTTTTATCATCTTTATATTTTTATTTTATATTTTTATATTTATTAGATTATTTTTATATTTTTTTAGCAAGATACATACAATAAAAAATGATAGATTTTTCATAAAATGTGAAATAAAATTTAATAACTATTATTTTAATTTTTGTTTAATAATATTTCCAATACTTTTTTTTATGTAATTTTAATCAAATAAAAATAATAAATTCATATATTTTAATATTTTTTCAAGTCAAACACTTTGAAATAATATTAAAATATAAATCCAAAATTTCATTGTGATATGGTTTAAAAAATTAAAAAATCATCAAAATTATATAAAAATAAGTAAAATGATTAAATATTGAAATTAATGCTTTGAAAATTAACCCGTGATTCTGTTTATACAAAAAAAATATAAAATCGAATGTACTTTCTATCAATCAAATACCGTGTCTAAAATATGGAATAATCATTTTCAATGTTTTCTCCAAAAACTTTCTTAATTAACTGTTTCCACTTACTGTTTAACTCTTTTCAATTCTAACGTCCCAATTTCTTTCAACTTCTGTCCAATTCCAACCTTGATTCTTTCACTTTTCTACTTGAATTTTTTCTTCGCTTTATTATTTCTTTATTTCTTTTCTTTCACGATTGAGATGTAAATACTATCGATTGAAAAACGTTCTTTCACCGACCGATGTTATGTATTTTCGATTGGTTATCTTGCATACTATCACGAGTCTTTCGATTACATTCGACAGAAAAAGAAAATAACGGTAATGCTTCCTTGTAGCTGTGACACCGATTGACAGTAATTTAAATGTCGCGCTACACCCACAAATCGAATCGTGTACAATGTACACACGTGTCTGGATATACACACATAGAATGTTTCATATATGCACTCTTTTGCTTAAAAGGTACAAAAAAACTGCGATATTAAATGGATTAAAAATTATATGTCTTTCAAGCTGGTTTTCTTTTCTATTAATTTTTATTTTTTTTTCTTTTATTCATTTACTAAACTAAACATTTATCAAGAGATCAAATTTGTAATTTATATCAATCTAAGTATAATATAATTAAATAGATTATAAAATTAAAAAATGAGATATGAGTATTTTTCTATAAGAAGAAATATTCAATACTCTTGGTGTTTTAAAAATGTTAAAAAGTTTTGAAAGGATGAAATTGTATTTATCTTTTTAATAACTTTTAAAAGATAAAAAATATTTTCCACATGTTTCCTTACACTTTTCTATAAAACTTAAATAATAATTACGTTTCATTAATACTAATAATTCCCATTTAAATAACAACATATGGTTCAACAACATATGGAAACTATATTTAACTCTCTTCTTCTACCCTTAAACCATCTTTTAATTAAAACCTAATCTTCCCACAATTATAATTAATACCAAAAATTTCAATTTCTCAAGAAATTGTCATCTCTCAACGAACCGCCCTAAATTTATAAATAATTCAAACTCAATTCATTTCACGCCAAACACAAAGCCGCAACATAAAACGAAAGATCGAAAATGAAACCGAAATAAACAATAAATAAAAATGGAACACACCTTCAATTATTCACGAAACGAAGAAATCGATCGATCGTAAGGAAATTCAACGGTGAATTCGCGCGCTAAAATGAATCACAGGACGAAGAAAAGGGAGACAGTTTCGCAGAAGAACGCGAGAGCAGGGAGAAAGGAATGACCTTGCGCACGTAGGATATTTCGAATCGAATCGAGGAGAGCGCGTACAAAGACGCGCGCCATGATTAACCGGTTCCAACCGTTCGTGATTCCTTTGTGAATCAACGTTTTCCCGCGTATCCGGTAACTAGGTTTCCTCCTTCACAATCTAACCTCGTCGATGTTGGGTTAGTATGTCTCTAGGCGTGTTTCCCACGCGACGTGTGATTCACTTGACTTTGTCATCTTTGATCGCTTTCTTAACCCTACACGCGGGAGAGGCTCTGTTGAAAGTTGGACGGAAGAAAACATTAGACGCGGGAAAAATTACGCTGTGAAGACGAAAGATTATATTATGTTAGAATGAAAGATTGTATGTATGTGAATGTGAAATCAATGAAAAAGTAATGAAGATATGAGATTTGAGAATAGGACGAATAGGATGAAATATTCAAAAGTAGTTGAAATGTTTGGCCGATAATTGTTCGAAAATTGAGAATAATTGAATGTAAAAATGAGAATGAAGAGAATGTAAAATGTAAAATGTTGATGAAAGTATGTTTCGATTCGAAAACTAGATTGTTTTCACTTTTATTGCAGTATATTGCAGTATAGAAGCGATAAAAATATAAATTTTTTAAATTGTCTTAAATTGCGTTCAATTGTAAATTGTGTAAATAAATAATTAAAAATTGTAATCGATTTTTATCTTAAATCATTTGTCTCTTTTCTTATATAAATATTCTTAAATGAAAATACTTTTAATGTTACAAAGTTTTGTAACTTTTGTTTTACTTTTTTCTATTTTCTATCTTTTGAAGTACATTTTATTTTTTATATTTTCATTTTGATATCATCACGTACAAAGTATTCGAGGATATAATATTAAGTTCTTATCAAAAGAAAGTAAAGTATGTATTATCCAAACATATAATAATAATAAATATTCGAACAATGGATTAATAATAATTAATTAAATTAATTATTTAATTTTTGTGCTATGATATTTATAATGTATTTTTCTTATAAGTTACAAACTGTAATATAATTTAATAAAATTAAATATTTTATTTAAATACATTAATTTGTATACCTTGTTCATTTATTTGTTATGTTAATATTTGAATAATTGATTTACTGTGAATAAATATAATCATGAGCATGAATAATAATTGCAATGTAGCATCAATAATCTATTATTAAACATCAAACTCATCGTTGATCGTGATTGAACAAACTATTATCGTGAAAAAGAAAACATTCTTTTTGTGCTTTTTTTATATCTAAAATGAATAATAATTTAAAATAATAAAAAATATTGCAGATTGTAAAATTATATGTATTGAAAATCTACTAATTGGAATGTTTAATATATACATGCTATAAAAATAAAATTTGTTTAAATAAGCATAAAAACTTTAATCAACTTTTAAATAAATATCCTTACTTCCGAACTTTTTATCTAAGAATATCTAATCGAATAATGTATCTTATTACTTTTAAAAATCATTCTATGATAATAAAACACATTTTATTAATAAATTTATTTTCTTTTTTTAAAAAAAAACGTTTCTTTTTTTTTTTTATTTCTAATAATTATTCCCATTGGATAAAAATTACTACTAATTCGCTTTCTTATTCTTATTGAATAACTTAAATCGATTTTTAATGCTAATGGTAATATAAAGAGAATCAGAAGGACAAGTTGAATAGATGACATATGGTAGTAGAATGTATGAAATTCTTATCGTTGTTAAGTTTTGAAGTAACAATACGTGTAAAAATGAACGATTAATTATATATCTATTTTCATTATTTAATTTATTTAATGGATATTTTATAAAATTGTAAATTATTAGTAATCTCTCTATTGAATTGAATAGACAAAATTACTTCTAAAATTCATTATGATACAAAAAAAATTTTTTTAACTATTTTCCATAATTATTATTCCTTGACATAACAAACTTTCAAAACGATTTCACTTTTTTAAAACAAACAAAGCAAAAAATAAGATTCTCATCCTAATAATATTCGTTGATATATAATTTTGCTAATCTAGTATATTAGATTAGAAGCAACATTAGAAATAGCATTATGTCCACTGTGGGCATTGAAATCTCTCGGAAGTATTATGTATCGATATCTGTACACAAGATATGTATCGCATTTCGAGCAATTCAATGTAATTAGATACAATTTTTACGTTAAAAAACAGTTACCTTGATAGTGACGAGACCAATATACTTCCAATGGCAAGAAACAATTCGTTTCTATATTTTAAATCATACTTTGAGGTTGAAAATAGAATTCCAATGATTGCTGGATCATAATAACTTCAATATTTATAGATTTTATTCTATGACTAAGATTCGTGATAAAGAAATGATAAATAATGAAACAATTTTAAAATGAAATAATTTTTAAAATTTTTAAAAATTTCAATCTATAAAGACACATTGATGATTATTTTAGAATAGATAATTAGATAATTATTTAAAAAATTGTAATATTAAAAGATGTATATAAAATATGTATGTATAATTTTTATTTTAATTATATGTAAATATAATTAAAATAAAATAAAATAAAATATCATATCCTTTATTAAATAAATATTAAAAAATATTTATAGAATTTCAAATTTATTCTAAAATCCAAATAAATTTAAATTTATTAAAAAAATCAATTTAAAAAATTCTAAAGTAAATTCTAATTTCAAAAATTGTTTCATTTGTATACATGTATTTATTGTTCCTTTATTATAAATATTTCATTTCATGATTCTTCAAATTTTAGAATCAATCAGATTTCTTAAAATTTCTTAAAAATTTCTCATATTTATATCATATTTTTTCTAATCTATCAATTGCGATACATTTTAGAATGATGAGATTCCTATATAATTTTAAATAATTGCGAGTGTGCATCAATGTTATCAATTACCGCTTCTTTGATAAGAAATAATCTTATATTTGCGCAATTTTAATCCAAAAAAGTAAACTGATAACAATCATTCTAATGCTGTTGATACGTGTTAGGTCAATGTCTATATTAATCGGCCTGTCAGATAAACATTAAGAGAAAAATAATTTTTATTAATAATGTAAAATCAAATATATTATTTATCGATAAAAATTAGATTTTTCTCTTTTTTTTTGATTGATTTTAGATTTCATTTTAATCGATCCAACGACCAAAGCAAATACAATTTAGAAATCTGTAGTTCCGAGATATATTATTACCAGATGATCGTGTAGAGATAATAAGAAATTTTATTACAAAGAAAACCTCTTTAATCGGAAGATAAGTCATTTTTTTAAAACTATAATACGTTATTCAGGGACTGCATCGTGAATCAGTTTCGTTAAATGATTAAGAAATAAATAAGATTAAGATATTGATGAATAAGACTTAGATAACTTTTTTAAATAATTAATAAATTTTAATTTTAATTTAATAATTTAATTAACTTTGTATATTTGTTTTTTATTCTTATAATTATTAATTATTAAATCTTATAACAAAAAGAAATTATTCCCTTTAAATTCACTTTATTGTAATTCTATGATCTCTTTTTGATATTTTATATTTGCCATGATCAAAGATTCATCTGTTCAAATACAACATATAATTGAATAGCAACATTAATTATTAAATATACAAATTTATTATTAAATATAAAAATTAAATTCACAAATATTAATTATTTATGAGACTACCAGAAACACTTGTGATAACATCATACATGATATATGATGTATTATTTGATCGATTATTTTGTCGTTGAATTTTCTAAAATGTATATTAATGTATTAACTACTCAAAATAAAACTAAAACTTTTAATCTTTCTTCATTTACTTTTTAAAATATAGAAAAACGATTTTAAATTAATAGCATATTGATTTTTATTAATTTCAATATCAAACAAACAAAAACTTTATTTTCTATTTTATAAATATCTAAAAATAACTAATTTAATAATCTTTAATCTCATGTATAAATTAAAAGCTAATTAAAAAAAAATTGCTAATTATATATATAATGTTTAAGTTTTCTTATATAAGATTATGTAATGATTAAAAAAATTGTTAAATTGTAATTTTTAAATTTGTTTAATATCTATAATAATATATCTCGAAATAATTAACTCTAATAAAAAGCAAGATTATTCGATTATTCGAATGGCTATGTTATGTTCTGGTTCTATCGTACTATCGACGAAAAATGAAAAAAGCCATTTTTCTATTAATTATGCAACAGTTATTCAAAAAAGCATAACATCGATCACGCAACGTGCCACGATTAAAAAATCAAAGAAGAATTACATCGCGCTTTCTACGCGATCTCCTTGATCCTCAGTCAATTAGTAACTCAGGATGAAGGAAGAAAAAGGAGAATAATCAACGAAAGTGAGAACAGAAAAAGAGAGACACACAAGAATCGCGTCAGAACGTCCTATAAATATCTAATTTCCACCTCACGCCCTCGTCTCTTTTGCAATACCGTTATAATGTTCGCGTGTTGCCTTGCAAAATGATCAATGAAATCTCAATCGCAAGTCTTGACATAGAAATCTTGCATTCCTATAATTAGACAGCGAAACTTCATTAGAGGGCGATATAGATATATTTATTCCATCATCTATGACATTTTTATTCAATTTAAATTAACGTTTTCTTGTTAGATTTTATAATAAAATGTATATTTTTCTCATAATTTTTTATTATCAAAAATATTGCTTTTCATTTTAGTTTATAACATTTCTATAATTTAAATCGATGTTTCATTGTATTTATAATACTAATTAATTTGATATTTATCCCTTTATATTTTTTTTTTTTTAATTAATAAGAAAATTCATTATCCAACGATTCTAATATGGGATATATATATTTCCTATTTTCATAATTCCATGACTAAATTATCAAAAATTTTAAGTCTCTTAATTTTCTCATTTTTATAAAATATCATCACCATTTTCAAGCAGAATAATCATCCAACATTAACGAATCTAATAAAAATTCTAAATAATCTCAAAATATATAATAAATATATAATAAACAATCACAAAGTATATTGAAAAATTGGATAAAATCAAATCAACAAATAGAATATAAGTTGACATTTTAAGCGAAAAATACTTCCATAATTCATAATTTATTCATCAACATTTATTCTTTAACCGGAGACCATAAATCGCCAAGCGGTTTCAAGTAAAGTAGCTGTCATCGCGCGGCAAGGAAGCGATCGGATCATTCACGAAATTACGAAATCTCACGTTGCTCAGATGCTACAATAGAAAGTCAACAGTCACGCCGGAGAAACTCTTCTCCCCCGAAAGAGAGAAACGGGTCATGTATACTTCAGCTATAAGATTTAGAACCGATCGGAATTCGCGCGTGTCCCTAACGAGCAACCAACACGAAACGAAACAAAGAAAAAATACGACCCTCCAAGAGAAAGAAAAATAATAGGTTCAGAGAAGGAGTGGTACTCAACTGTTGAAATCTTTTAATTAACAAAAATTTAATTTCAATTCTAAAATCAGTTTAAATTTCAAAATTTGTTTTCTCTTTTTCAAATACGTTTTTCAATGTCACATTCTATATCAATTTATATGATATATTAACATATTAAATTTAGACAGAATAAATTTGTTTCTAAATTAAGAAACAAACTAACTTCGTTTCATTTATTTATTTTTATTTTAAAAGATAAGAATAAGATGAATAAGTTTTTTCCAAAACATGCTTGCATGAAGATAGAGGATATAAAAAAATTTGCAAATTATTACTTTCCTCGTGTATCATATCTGGCTCAAAGTTAGCCCAAAATAACCTCAAAGTTATTAAAATATATTTATGCAAAAAAAAAAAAATTCATAGAAATTCAAAATCCTTAAAATATAATATCTCACGGATATCTTATGTTATTCTTTCGAAACACACTTCGTGCCATTCCACTAAACTCCCCCTCCTCCCAATAATATATTTATCGAAGATTACCGCGCGATTCAAAACACTTCGCCGATCCCACACTTTCTCCTCGCGGAAAAACAAGCGCAGAAAATCACGTACCTGCCAAACAAAAGTGAAACCTCTCTGCCTATAGCGGAAACCTATCGACAGTCTGCGTATCTTCCTTGCAACCAGAACGATCCGACGTACCCCTTTGATCGCATGGAAAAAATGGAAATCACTGTTTCGTCGAAACGATACACCATACGGACGTGTCGTGGGTCCGATCACCGATCACCGGCCACGGGGCCACGAGTTTTCGTGTTCATAAGCGCGCGCACAGCCGAAAGAGAAAAAGAGAGAGAGAGAAAACGTTGGTCGGAATCGTTGGAAGGCGGTCGACGACCAAGGATCCTCGTAATCGGCCCAGGTGAAAGCCGTTTAGGTGAGCGGCGAGCGAGCGACTGGCTTAGCCACGATCCACCAGAGGTACCAGAAGCGATTCAGGATCCCCTCTTGCTCCGCTATAACTTTCACGACACACACGGTTAAAGAGTGACTCTCTTTATCTCTTTCTCTCTTTGCTCTTCCTTTCACGATTTTTCCTCGCCACTCCTCCGCCCCCGCCCCTCGCGCCTCGCGAATCGCCTCCGCGCGTGCGGTGGCCCCCCCAGGTGTCCCTTCGACGATTTTTTCGATGTCAAAGCTGTGGTTGACCGGATCGCGAGACGCAATGTAACAATGGCGCCGATCTATCGATAGGAATTCAGGTTTCGTTGCGAAATTCTGTGAAAGATACGAAAGGATATCGTGGAAAGATCGGCTTTCGTTTTTGATTCTTCGTTCAATAAATGTAATGAAATTTTTCTTCTCGAGATGATTTTGTTTCAGTACGAAAAAGACAGGATAATAGATAGGTTTTTAAACGTAGAATTTAAATTCTGAAGTTTTAGGTTTCTTAGAGTGGAAATTGTTGAGTTAGATTTCAGATTAAAGATTTAAGTTCGAGAAAAAATAGTTGAGTTTCTTGAAATTATTATAAATATGAAAGTCGTCCAAAACTAGAAAGTGAAAATTATAAATTATAATAAAATAAAAAATGAATTACTTTGAGTGAAGAGGAAGTTGAATGTTGAAATTTAATCAGATGAGAATGATGAGAATTGGTGATTAATTATTTCTAGGAATTGAACATTTATCCAAGAAAGAAATTTCACGAGTGACAAGTTACTGAAAATTATTGAAAGTTATTGATCATCTACATTTTAGTTATTGATCTTATATTTTCTAAATGCTAAAACATTTCACAATTTAAATGTACTAAAATGTTTGATGTAAAACTTTTATATGAGATTATGAATTAAATTTAAAATATAGAATTTAAGAATATCTATGTAAGAAATTTTTTACATAACATTGAACAAAATAAAATTTGCTAAAAAAATAAATATGGTTTACAATTATTTATCACATTAAGTGAAATTGCAAAAAATTTAAATTTAATAAAAATATAAAATTAAAAAGAATTGCAAAAATCTAGAATTATCACACATATTACAGAAATCTAAAAAAATTATAATCTTGTATATATACCTTGTAATTGTAATTGTATATACCTTATCAAACCATTAATAATGTGTGCATCAATTGATTGCACATGAGCTTAGATGATGATTCATCCAAATAAATTTTTCGAGTTTCTTACCTTAAATCATTAATTTTATATAAGGACCACTTAAAAACAATTCACTACTTCTTTTCAATATTCATTCCTTCAACAACTTCTTTAAAACTTTTTGCGAGATATTAAATTGCGAGATATTAAATGATATTAAAAACCTTAAGAAATGTCTCGATGGATGACATCGAAACAACTAAAACGATTCCGTTGCAATCTATCTAACTATACTATCGATATTCTTGTGCTTGTATGAAGTTTATCTTCATTATAAAATCATTATCAGATTTTTAATCGATCATTGATATCACACGTCAATTCAATTTTAATTAATAATAACGATAGAAAATTTTTAAACTAAAAAGAAAATAGAAATATTCTAAAATCAAGCTCTAAAACATAATTAAGATTAATTAAAATTATTAATTTGAATAATTTACATAAATTTCACGTAACTTGAAACATTTGTTCAAGTAAGGAAACTTTATTTTTGTATTCAACCATGTGAATTTGTATTCTGTGTGAATTTATGTAAATTTTGATCAAGTTGTCAATTGTAATTAAAAATAATTACATATTAACCTGTAACGAATCAGAAATGGAGCAATGAAACAATTTTTAAGTTTTTAAAAATTAATGAAGAATATCGTACGGAATATTAACGAAAACGTACTTGAGAAATGAAAATATAAATGTGAACACGATTTGAAAATACGCATTTTAAAATAGATTTCCTCGAAACCTTTAAAAACCTAATCTCTATGAATTTGTATATTGCGTTAACAGTTGCAGCTACATAATTAATTGTGCGTATAATGAAGGCGTCTGCTTAAATTGCATTCGACCTGAATTGAAACACTTTCTTTCTCAGTATTATATATCAGAAAGTCATATTTGAAAAGATTCGCGGATATCTAAATAGATGGATTAATGGAAATATTTATTATATTTTGCTTCAATTTTTTGCTTAATTATTATTTTTTTCATTTTATTTTCTTGTTTCTTTTTATAAAAAGGAAGTAGAATTTATAATTAATAGAAAAATTAGCAAATATTATGTATATAATGTTAAACACAAGATTGATTAATGAACCAACAATAATGATTTCGCTGTCGAAAAATATGCATTCACATTTTCAGCTCTTATTATCATAACACTTTTAATAATTCTTCATGTTTCTTCATTGTTAACATGGAATATGACTTTTACTTATCATAAATTCAATGAACTTTGCACTTTTAAGATTTAAATAAAAGTGTTTCTTTATTTCTTTTTTCGATGCAAATAATGAATACATTTTATAGGATACAGAGTAGAGTTATTTAACTTTTATTAATCATAAATTTATCGAGCTTTGTATTTTACTGCTATAGTATATTAATATTACGGAAAGATTAAATTTTACTATAAAATAACATGTTTCCATATTCCTTTTTTTCCTAGTGCAAACAGTCAACACATTTGGGTTAAAGTTAATTAAAAATATTTTATAAATAATATATTTTATAGCTGTATTATACTTGAATTTTAATTATTCATAGCATTTAAACTTTAAATAATCAAAACCATTCTTTAATTCTGAATTTAAATTTGATTGTTTTTTTCTTTATTAATTTAAAAGCTTAAGATATATGAAATATAAAAAAAAAATTAAATATAAAATATTATTTCATACGTGACACGTTCTATACTAATATCTCTGACATTTTGGAAATATTTACTTTATGGAATCATACTTAATTAAAAATTCTAATTTTAAAATTAAAAAAAAAAAATTATAAAATTACTATATGTAATATTTTTTAATGTAAATATTATTAAACATAAATAATCGAATATATCGAATTATTTTTAAAAAAGATGTAAAAATTTGTATAAAATAATACAGATAAAAAATATAAAATGATATAAAATTTAGCATTATGTTAATAAATTTTTTTAATAAAATAAAAATTTTGTCAACCAAACAAAATCAAAAAATTAATTAATTTCTAAAAAATAATTTTTTTTCTTAAATTATAATTTAACAAAAATTCTAAAAATCACAGTTCTCCAATATGGCGTCACAATAGTATCTTCTGTGCAACCATAGATTTATACCAGCATTCACCGATAGATGGCAGAACGTTATCAAAGTGATCATAGAATTGAGAATATTTATCTATCATTCATTTCTATTTATTTTCATTCTTAATAAAATAGCAATTCGATCCACAATTTTTTGCACATGATTAAACAAGTAAAAGATTTATTCTTATACTTTTTTATTTCAATTCTTCATATCGTTTCTTCGAAAAAACGAAAAAGAAATATATATAATAATAAATGTAAAACATTTTTATCAATTTCTTAAAAATTTTAATAACAATTCATGCATATATTATAAAACGATAAAATATTAAAATATAGTTTTTTCAAAGCTTAAAATTTTTTTGATCTCGAAAATTAAAATTCTAATTTGTTCACAGTCAAAAATCAAAATATTTAAAATTACTGTCAATACTTTTCTTGATAAAACAATCAAATTTATCTTAAAGTCTATTGTCACATATTTTAATAATAAAATTAAAAGTTTTCAGGTATTTCTAAAAAACGATATTATTTAAATTGTTAGAAATATAATATATTTATTTACTTATTTGTTTTCGTCCAGTAAAATTTGTAGTTATAAATAAATAATATTATCGTTTTTTTATCAACATTTTAAATTAAATACAACTTAATTTTTTCAAAATAGATCTTAAATTTATCGTCAGAATAAATCAGAATTCTTAATATAAAAAAAAAATTTAAAAAAAAATATCAATTTTTAATTTTTTTCAGTTTAAAAAATATTTATTTCAATTTTTCTCATTATCAATATATAAAATTGATATAACAAAAAGAATTTAAGTTATTAAAAAATATTATTTTAATTTAAATTTACAACTACTATTAAACTATTATTATAAAAAATTTTAAATCTATTATTATGATAAATTGCAATATTAATACAAATTCTTCTTTAACTTTCTCTTCAAAATTAAACTTCTAAAATTAAACTTAATACTTTATTTTTCTCTGATTCGAAAAATAAAAAAAAAAAAGGATAAACCTCATTCATATAGTAAAAAATAATGTTCAAATGATAAGGAAAAAATCAGGGAGAGAGATAAAAAGAACAGAGAATGGTGCATCGATAACTTTGTCAATGACGCATTTTTACTTCTTAAATTGATAGACTCGGATCGATTACATATACTTTCACGATAAATCGTACGAAGTAAATATATATATCAGAAATTCATGTACGAATTTGCTCGATACTAATATGCAAGAACGTGATAACTGCGACCACCACTGAATTTTATTGCGAAGCCACATATAAAGACCATTATTCCTATTGTTAGTCTGTTATCTTTCTTATGGGAGTTGAGAAGACGAATTATTTGTGCTATAATCCATCTTCAGTACGAAAATTTATAATTTCAAAGAATTCCATTTTTTTAATTTCTGAGAATTAAATTTCTGAGAATTAAATTCGTTCTAAAAATGTTTTAAAAATTAAGAAATATATATTTTGAAAAAAAAGAATAGTACTTTTTCTTTTCTTTATTGTCATCTTTTGTAGCTACTATTTCTTTTCTTTTTTTTAATTAAAACAAAGTTTCATTAATTTATATGATAATTTATTTCTTTACACTAAAAAGATCTATCATTTGCCAATTAGTTTTGTTTTATAAAAAGATTTATATTCAGATCTTGATCTGAAGATTCAGAAACAAAATTAACAAATATAGTAAACTTTTATTTTTTTATTATTCAAAGAATTTTCACAAAATCTTATATTTTCTAGAAATTATTTTGCAATCGTAAATAATTTTAGCAATGATATAATTCATCATATTTCAAATATAAATATCTCTTCTTTCGTACAATATAAAATTATTCAATACTCGTGCTATTTTCATTTCAAAAGATTTATGAAATTTATATCAAGATTTGAATGAAATAAAACAATAATATCTGAGTTAATGCACAACATGGAATTTTTATATTAGTTTTTGAACGTTTCATTATTTCTGTAAGAAATATATTTGAAATAGTGCAAAGGATTAATCTTTCTTATCTTCTTTTTCCACAACTGAAATGAAATTCGCGCGATCCAATGAATTTTCTCCTTTCTCATTCTTAGCTCATAATTGATGTCTTAGTCTTCAAGCTATTAAACTCAATATAATAACTCAAGTAATAACTCAGATGAAAGACTTTTCTGTGATAAGTCTTCTTTGCATTTTCTTCAATTCTCACCTTTCTGTATATTATTATATAGAATTTACACATAAAAATATAATAATAATTAACATATAATAATTAATTTGCGTTTCAATATATACAATTTTTATATTTTAATATCTTTTTTTTTCTTTTTTCAATGAAGAAATGAATTTTTAATTTTTGATAAAGAAAAAAAGATATATTTATCTTTTCATTATATTAATTTTTCATAATGATATTAATTAATAATAATAAGTGAAAAAAGATTTCAGAAATGGTTCCAATTAAAAAACTTTGAGAAAATTTTATTAAGAAAATATAAGATTAATCCAGATTTTGTTTTGATAAATATCAAATTTCTTAATTGAAACTGATTAATAATTATAATCGTTTGGATTATATTCAATTTCATTCAATCTATGATTCATATCGCTCTAATATTTAATGGATTATGTAATTTGTATGAACAATTGTTCGTATTCACCATCAATGACAAATATCTTCTCATGTGTCAGCAAATTGTTAATGAAATATAATGATAATAATTGTTTTGTGTGTTGAATAGATTTTAGCACGTATTTAAATTGGATTAATTTTTTTAATCATATCTATTTATCTACGTATTTGTATTATCAAAATATATCATTCTCTTTACTTTTCATTAGTTGATTAATCTTTCATATTAACATGTAAAAAATATAAAAATTTAATTACAAAGATATTAAATTTGAAATTTTATTTTTATTATTATTTTAATTTTTTCAATAAATATTAACAATTATATTAGAAATTTATGAAATTTTTGCATAATTACAAATGAAAAAATATTATAAATTAATTTAAATTTTATTTTTTTTTATATTCTGGAATAGAATTTAAGAAAAAATAAAATTCAATATCAATAATAAATTAAAAATGTACGAAACTAAAAAAAATTTAATCCAAAAGAATTGCATTTAATGTAATAAGCATTCCAATCAAAGATTATACTTTGTAAACATTATAATATAAATATTTGATCTATTTGATCTATAATCTTTAACCTAAGTCAAATCTATGTTGAAGTTAATAATAAACAGAACATATTATTAATGATATTGGATATTATATAAAATCCAATTCTTGATAAATACATAAGAAATTTTGACATACATATTTTCAACGTTACAATATTTTTCGATTATAATACTTTTCTTTTAATATAAAATATCTTAATATGTTATTCAAAAACATTATTGTGCAATTATACAATCTGTTTATTTATGAAATTAATCTTCATTATGAACTGTTACATTGCCATTGTATCAAAATGATATTTATGACAATTTAAATATAATATAAATATAATATATATAATGTTCATTTCAATACATTAAATTAATCAATAATATTGTTATAATATATTGAAATAATATTGTAAACAGGTATTTATA
This sequence comes from Apis cerana, assembly GCF_029169275.1. Lineage (NCBI taxonomy): Eukaryota > Metazoa > Arthropoda > Insecta > Hymenoptera > Apidae > Apis > Apis cerana. Next base: position 7,796,583 of record NC_083862.1, on the reverse strand, counting down.
AGTATCTGTGTATAAATAAAAAAAAGATTCTGTTTTGAATGAAGTAAAAAATAATTATCTTAGTAATTAATTTCTGTAAAATTCTCAATTATTCTTTTTAAACAAAATTATCTTCAAATAATTCTGTTAATAAAGATCATTTTTTTATATTATTTTTTTAATATTATTTATTAAAACTGGTTCTTTATTTTTCCTGGAAATATAATTTAAAAATTCCAACTCTTTTATGACAACAATAATTTATCTGTTTTAAAACTTCCTAACAATAAGTTTCTCTTTCGTAGAAAAATTACACTCTCCTTTCACAAAATAGGAAACAAAGAACAATAAAAATGATACTTCTCTCAACGAACAAATATCAATATACAAAAATTATTCCTAGTAACGATTTAATTTCATTTATTTATTATTCAAAATCTTCAGAGAAAAAGAAAAAACAAATCCTATTAGTAATATTATATGAATTGTAGTTTAAATTAATACGTAATAAATCTAATATTACAGAAATGAATCTTAATAGTTACCACAGAAAAAAAAGATGTTATATTTTTATAATGAAATCGAGTAAACAAATAAGTATCAAATAAAATTATAAATATTAAAATAATTTATCTTTCAAATATATTATTATATAAATAATATTGCTTAAGACAAAATAATTTAGAAAATAAAAAATAAAATTATTTAAAACAAAAGTTATTGTTAACGTAATAATGTCGATTCTAGTCTGACTAATTCACTTCCAAGAACAAATTACAACATCGTCAAACCAATAAACTATTGTAAAATGCTCTGGTATATAAGTACATTCTCATTCATAAGTATTGAGATACTTACTTATTATCGATCTAAATTATAAAAAAATTATCAATGATTCAAAATTTCTATATTTATACAAATATATGTTCAAATAATTTAATATATAAATATTTTATGATTCATGAATGAAGTTTATAAAAATTATATAAATTAATAATTAAATATTTAAGTATTTAGTTATATAATTGTTGATATTTTTATTTTACCTAAGATTTAAAAGAGATAATAATTAAAATTTTTATTAGAAATGAGTTAAGACAAAAGTAATTGTACACAAAGTCAACCAATAAAAATTTCATTTATATTTCACTATTTTCTTTATATCAAAATCATACCAATTAAAATTAAAGCTAAGTCTGAATCTAAATTCAAAATCATCACTAATTCATCATTAATTAAATTGATATCGTCACAAAATTTTTTATATGATTTTTGAATTATGAAAATAGTTATAACATTCGGAAATTTTTGAACAAACTTTCTTAATCTCTAAGGTTCAAAATTTTCAATAATATGTTGAAATGTATAAATTCAATTGCACATCTCCGCATCTCGGCGTTGTTCACACCACGAACGCGATAAATTCAGCAAAAGTTCAATCGAGCCGTAAACCGCTACAATTACTTAATCAGAGGAGACGGTAATATGGAAACGAGTCATGAGTACGCGTGCACTTGCATGTACCAAAGAACGAGATTCTGAACGAAAGAAATGCGGGTGACTACCACGACGTGATCAACTGAAAAATTCGATAAGCATTGAAATGAGTCGGTCTCTCTGTTTCTAATACTCTTCTCGATCCGGTAGATGGTTCAGTAGTAGTTCGCGTTTCGTACAGAGTAAACGCTCTTTCTCCTATCTTTTAAATCGACTTGTTTTTGAATTTAAGTTAAAGTTAGTCCAATAACCGAAGATTCGTCTTCATCAATAATTAAAGATTAAAGAATTTTTTTATAAATTTTCTTCATCGTTTTCAAATCGATTTTAAAAAAAAGTAAAAAATGTTCAGTGTATAATTCAATAAATTTTATTTATTGGAAATTTTTCGAATATAAGATTTCGTGATATCTGTTCGAATAAATTAAATTTATATTTTATGAATGAATGATTTCCTAATGGTGGTATATTTTTTCGTATGTGAAGAGAGTTAGTAAATGTGAGATGATAAATGGTTGAATAAAAGATTTAAGAGGGAAAAAATGGAACAACGAATCGTGACCGTGGAACAACACGTTTTGAATAATCCGAGCGAAAATGTGAAGGATGTGAACAAACAAGGTACGTGCTGAATTGAATTAATATCTATATTATTGTTCTTAAAAGAGGATATCGTATTAAATGCTCCTTAAATTTGATGAAAGTGATCATGATAGAAAAAAAAAATATTATTTCGTATTTTTTATTAGGAAATCTATTTGTAAAGAAATATTTATTCTTAAGAAACAGATTAATTAAAATATTATCATTTAATGAGATATTTAATCGATCATTTTCTTATATTATTGTAAATATAAAATTTTCCTTATGAAGTATACAAGACAATTATATTTTGATAATAAATCTAATACAGATGAATCTAATCAGATACAATATGATTAAAATGAAAAATAAAAATTGTGTTTACAGAGATGGAGAAGCCGAAGAAAAATTTGATGCGTGACATTATCTTCAGTGAATTACAGGAACAGATGCAGGTATGAAAAATCAAATTATTTATAATAAATTTTGTATTTATAGCAATAATTTAGAATATTGAATTTTTAAATTTACCAATTCATTAATAATAATTTTTCATTATCATTCAATCATTCCGTTTGATCGAAAATATAAAATAATTGCTATAGAAGCATCAATTCGAAACGTTATTCGTTTGAATTGATTGATTATTTGATACTGTATATCAAATACATGATAAGTAAATATAAAATATTATTATTTTTTTCCACAGGAAATCAGGCAAGACATTTTAGAGCTTGTCAATAACCGAATGAATGATATGGTATCGGAAGTAGCAAACAGAATCGCTTCGAATGAATTGAAAGATCTGGTTGACTCGGATAAATACTCTAACAGAACGTAATTATATAATCGCTTTTAAACCTTGGTGTTATTCTCATATTATTATCAATTTACACTATATACTATGCTAATTGTAATTTTTTTACTGTATATTTTTATTATATGTTATTTCAAATTTATCTCTCAACAGTATATTCATAATCAAACACAATTTAATTTGAATTTTCTTTTAAATTAATTGAAATAATTTGTTTTATTTGATATGAACTCAAATATAATTAAAATATAAAGAAAAAAAAGAAATATTGGTTCAAAATTCTTGATAAAATATTTAAAAATTGAATTTTTTAAATGTGAAAAATTAATTTCATGTTTTAAAAATAGAATTCTTTTTTTAACTTTAGTTTCATTTAAATATTTAAAATATACAACATTGGTGAGAAAGAGCATTATTTGCATTATTTTTTTATATAGTAGTAAGAAGGAAGTAATATAATAATTTCTCTGAAAAAAGATAGATAATAATTTTTGCATGAGTAATCCACGTTTGAACGTTTGGTTGTAAAACAAATCTAATTTCAAGATCATTCAGTGCACGAGCACTTAACCGCTTTGACCTAATTGAACAAACATTTACTTTTACCAGTTATGTTTATATACAATATACATACAAAAAAAAATAACATTATACCAAAAATATGAAAAATAATATCGAAGAATGAAAAAATGAAAAGAAAACTAACATAGATTAATATTGCCAATATTTAATAATAAATTTTATTTTTCATGATAAAATCATTTATGTAAATATAGATAATCGAATAAAATTTTTAATATGAAATAGATATTTAATTGAAAATTAGATATTTAATTGAAAATTTTATAAAGATAAAATAAATATATATATTCAAACATTTTAAGAAATTTTTAAATTAATAAAATTGAAAAATTAAAAACATGATCATATAAAAATATGTAAAAACATAAAAATATAATAAACTTAAAAAACTGAAAAAAAAATTTTTAAATATCATATTCGTAATAAATGATTGAAATGATCAATAAATAATATATAAAATATTCTCTTAGAAAATTCATATATTAATACTCTAATAAAATATTTAAACGATAAGAGAAGTTTCAAATATAGATAAGTGGGCAAAATTAAGAGATGACAGATTAAATAAAATTCTTTTACGTTATCATAATTTTTTATCCATATATGTCATCATGAAAAAACGATAAAAAGAGATGTATCTATATTGAATTTAAGTGCACATGTACTGGAATTTTTAAAGTTGTTGTTAAGAGTTAATATCGATTTATATTTTTCCTTTCTTTTCGCAATATTTTGATTTAACATAAATTATTTGATTATGAATAAAAGTAAACAATATTAATAAAATAAAAATAGCATATTATCTAAACTTATCAATTCATATTTATATTTTTATTACAAATAAATTAATTTATTATAAATAAATTAATGTATGAACTAATATTATTTAATTTTTTCACAGAAAATCAACGAGAGAAAATATTTTGCCCACTAAGCAATTTCTTCAAAGAAATTCTTTATTGACTGATTTGTACGAAATCAAACATATTCGAACACTTTACAATCTTTTCGTAGCAACATTGATAATTCTTTTAATACACACAGCCGTATACGATATTCGACACACGGGGTCGTAAGTACACAAGTCCTGCATTTTATTTTTTGCAATTTATATCATTAATTTCTGACAAATTTTACAATTATTTAAAAAAATTTATAGAATCATTATTTAAAGAATAATAAGAACAATTATAATATCCTTGAAATATTTTAATTAATATTTCAATCGTTATTAAAGAAATCTTTTAATAATCAATTTAAAAAATTTGAAAAATTTAAAACAATGGGCCCAAAATTAATATAGTATCAACAAAACAAAATTTTTTAAAAAAATTAGAATTTTGGATAGTTTAGAATTCAAAAAAGTTTAAAATTTTGATTAGGATGAACAATATTTTGAAATAAAATGATAAAATAATTGATTAATATCAGTATAATTTTTTTTTAGACCTAATCTTGGTATAGACACAGTACGAGCTGGCTTTGCCAAATTTCCAGTAGTATTATATGTTTGGTCCCTTATGAAAATTTCAGTTCTGGGAGTTTATGCTGCTTTTTATTGTTGGGCTACTCGTCGTCTTCAGTATTCGCCTAAGTGTACGTCAATTTGGATTCACTTCTTTTTGAAGCAAATATACAATTAAATGCAATTCAAATAAAATTCAAGGCATTGATTCTACAGATATATTTTCAGTGAAACTTTTCGTTCAAGAAACAAGAAATTTTTTGTCACTACTAATGCCTAAATTTTAAAAATATTTTACAAATTGAAATATTATAATTAAATATCGAAATTACATTTGTTTCTTTATTTTTTATTTATTTTTTTTTATTTAGTAAATTTAAGAAACTTATTAAAGAACAGTAAAGTTTTTTTATTGATAAAAACCGTGGTAAAATATTTCGTAATAACTTTTCTAATATAATGAGCATAACATTCATATCATGAACAGAAAATTCTTCATTATTAATTGAGTGAGAATGTAATTTAATATCTCGTATTCAATTTCGTAGCATTTACCAGAAAAATATGGGATTATGGATGGCTGGCAGGCATTGTTCTTTATCAGACCTTGTTCTTCATACTTCCTACCAGAGCTGTACTCGATAATGACTTGCCATTGGCGTCTAGCATGATCATTCTTATGGAACAAGTAAATGTTTTAATGTTTAATATATATTCAATAATACCTATCAATTTATTTATTATTTAGATTTATTCTCGCCTTAGCAAAAGTTTAATTTTATTTAGAAATTCTTGTTGATTTGATTTTTCATTTTGATTTTTTAAGTATTATTCTTTTAAATCACACACTAAAAAAAATAAATAATAATAGAAGATATAATATTTGAATATATAATAGTTAGATTAAAAAGCTGATTAAAAATGAACTTTCTATTTTAATTCATTATATTTTGAAAAAAATAAATAAAAATCCTCTTCATCGAATAAGGATTATTATTGTACTATTGAATATTGTACTATTGAAGAAGGTTTAGTTAAAAAATTTTACTAACTTTATTAATTATACTGAAAATTGATACAATAAAAAAAATTAACAATTTAAGTTTAAAACTTTTTCAAATTTTTCATTTTGATCTATATTCAAAAAATCTTTCATAAAACGAAATCAAATTATAAAAATTTTTTCATCATTAGATGCAAACGAAAAACTTTGAATAACTAATTTTAACAATATAAATTAAAAACAAAAAATGTTTTTTTTTTTACATTTATTAGATTCGATTAGTGATGAAAACTCATGCCTTCGTGAGGAGTGTTGCACCGAGATTTTTATCATACAAACCTCATACAGATACATCAACGCCACAACTACCTGATTTTTCTCAATATCTTTATTTCTTATTTGTACCAACGCTGATTTATCAAGACAGATATCCTAGGTAAGTTCAAAAAATATAATATTATTATTAAGAAATTATTAGAATTTACTTAAATTAAATTAAAGAATCGTCTAAAAAAAAGATATATGTTATATTTCATAAAATCTATAATGAAATATACATTTCTTTTGAATACTCATTCAATTAAAATTAAAAAAAAAATTAATAATCTTCTTAAAACTAAAAAAATATCTATAATGAATATTTTTCTTTCTTTCTGTAAGAACAAAATATTTCAATAAACATATACTCAAATAAAATAATTTTTTAATTCTTTTCTTTTAAGATAATAAATCAAATCATGATAAAGAAATATTATAAGACTTATTCAAGTTTATTATTAGAAAGTATTTATTATTATTAAATTTTCTCCTGTTTAAATATCAAAACAAGTGATATATATGTACTATATGATAAATATTATCATCACGTTATCAATATTTTAAACATATGATAATTGATGATTTTAGTAAGTATGAAAAGATATACTTTGTTACTTTCATTATGTATGAATTTCCTTTTAAGATAAAAATTCAAAATATTAAAAGATATTTCATGATAATAATATCGAAAAACGTTTTAATTATATATTTACTTTATGATATTAAACTAATATAAGATTAAATCATGTTAAAAATATCATTATTACTAATTAAAAAATTTTTTAAATTTGATTATGACAAAATGTATATTATATTTAAAATTTGTTTTTTAGAATTTTGAAAAAAAATTAATATTTTTGAATTATCATTTTCAAAGTAAAAATACTATAATAATAATTTTGAAATTCAAAAAAAATGATTATTTATACTGTTTAGAGCGAAAAAGATTCGATGGAACATTGTCCTGACCAATTTTGTTGAAGTATTAACAATTATCTTTTTCGTGGCGCTTCTCTACGAACGTTTGTTATATCCAAATTATCGAGAATTTGGGAAACAACCAGTTGAGTTGGGAACACTCACACTTAATATTCTTGGCTCGATGTTACCCGGAATTCTTATGTTCCTTTGCGGCTTTTATCTTCTTCTACACTGTTGGATGAATGCTTTCGCTGAACTATTGCGATTTGCCGACAAAATGTTTTATAAAGTAAGTAAGTTTGAGTTTAACCAATTCGTTTCAATTTTGAAACATACAAATTTTCTATTAAAATTTCATTCGTAATTTTTTTTTATTTTTAATTTAATTTTAAATATATATATGCAATTAATTAAAAAAAAAAAGATATTCTATTCAATATTTTATATAAAATAATATGAAAAATATTTATAAGTTTAAACCAAAAAAATTGATTAATTTCAATTTTATAAATAGAAATATAGAAATTTTCAATACAAACTTTATATCAAAATTTTTCTCTACTTTATTAAAATTATACAAGTAAATCACTTAAATTTTCTTAATAAATTATATTAATCTATCTACACTCTATACTCAAAATCAAATATTAATCCACTTAAATTCACATCATATCTATTATCTTATAAACATTAATAGTATCAACATTCTACATAATCAAAATTTTATCCATTTTCATATATCATATCTATAAAATTGCCTCATCACATATATATTCTGCAAAAATTGAATCCTTGAAATTCCAAAATACGAAAAACGCTTCTAAAATCTCATAAAAGAAATTTTTCAAGAACTGAATCATTCAAATTACAATACATTGAATCATTAATCCAAGTCTATAGTTACGTATTTCATCATCGTTTCTTTTAATCTATCACAACTTTCTTCCCATTCCATGAAATCTTTATCGATTCAAGGACTCTATGTTCATAATGATCAAACTTGAACATTGAAATAAAATTATTTGAAATATTAAACGTATAATGAATTATCATTTAATTAATAATTAAATAAAATAAAATTCAAATCCGACAATGACAAAACATCAAAAAAATCATATAATACCGTACATTTACAGGATTGGTGGAATTCCATCTGCTATAGCGCCTATTATCGTACCTGGAACATCGTTGTCCATGATTGGTTGTACACTTATATCTACAAGGACATGTACGAGATCTTGACACCTAGGAACAAGACACTATCCGTGTGCATGGTCTTCGCCATCTCGTCCATCATACACGAGTACATCCTTAGCTTTTCCATTCGTTTCTTTTATCCTGTACTATTGTTATTGTTCGGTGTTGTTGGTCTCACGGTAGTATTCGTATTAAAATCAGCCGGAAATGTGTTCCTCTGGTTCAGCCTGAGTGTGGGTAATGGAGTATTGGTCAGCTTGTATTGCATGGAGTATTTCGCCAGAATTAATTGTCCATCGACTCGTGATGATTTCTGGGATCTCGTAATTCCGAGAACCTGGACATGTATCTTTAAATGAGAGAGATTGAAAACTAACTTGTGTAAGCATTTATAAACTACAGAATGTAAGGTTTTATATTTCGTTTAAATTTAAATTATCTTTACTGATGAATGATTTGAAAAGTATTCATTGTATGAAATCTAAAGAAAAAAAGAAAAAAAAAGAAAAAAAAAAGAAAAATTAGCATGGAGGTTTAAAGACTGGAATAATCTTTGCGACTTAGTTTTAATCTAATAGATAAATAAGGAAATTAATAGATGAGGAATTTTAAAAGATTAGAATAGAGAAGGATATTCTTTGGCTGTAAAAAAATATAAAACTGTATAAATTAAAAATTTCAGATTATCTAAGATAAAAACGGGGAATAGCGAATTGTAAATGAAATTTAAATCATACTTTGAGAAATAAGATAATTATACAATTCTGTTAATTTTACAAAACATTAACTGATTTAATTTAAAAAGACCTATCGATAAAAATTAAAGAATTATTAATGGAAAAATAAGTGAGAAATAATATAAATTAATAAGAAATATTAATTTTTTATATTAGGTATCAATATAGATGCGTAAAATAGTAAAATAAACAATTATTATTTCTTTTCCCATTTGTATTTACTCTTCTCTCTTTTTCCTTCTTTTTCTTTTTTAGTAACTTATAATTAAATTAGATTCGAAGAACGCGGATGACAATTTTCAAAAAGACATGGTCTTTATTATCAAGGCTTACATACCGTGTCTCGAGGATTTAGCGTTTATTCGAAGACACTCGTTTCGTCCATAAAGATCATTATATATTTTATAATTATATGTATATATCTTTTTTTCTTTTTCTCTATACAAGTCGATGCTTAAATGTACAGACACGCGCTAATACAGTTACATTTATACACAGGTTCCTTCACAGATTTGTATTTTCTTCTGTTTTTCTTATATATATATATATATGTATGTGTATATATATATATATATATATATATATATATATATATCATACAGAAATAAACATATATTATTACATTCCATAAAATTCTCAAAAATTTTAGAAGACATTTTCGCAGTGCATTTATAACATTATATCTGAGATTTTATATTATATTAACGTTTTCAATTTTATAACATTAACTCATAATTTTTAGGAAAGTGAAAACGTTGTGATTCATAAATCGGGAAAAATTTAATAATCAGATGAAAAAAATTTAGAAAGAAAGTAATAATAATACAATATTTAATACTTTGTTTGACGTTTCTATCGAAAATTGAGGAAACGCATGACAAAAAGATTTCAATCGTTCAAAGTTCAGATGTTATTTTATAATGTTATAATTTTTATTTACACATATTTACCTTCCCTTTTCATTTTCTTCACAACCGACGCACAGTCTAACAGATTTTAGTGTAAAATATTTATATTTAAATATCTCGAAAAAATATTCAATTCAAGAGAAAAATAAATCTAACGTAAAAGATTAAAAATATCCTTTTTAATAAAGAGAACGAAATGCATTCTTTGTTCAAATAAATAATTATAAAAAAAATAATCAAAGAATCACTAATTAGCATCTCTCTTTCATTTTTCATTCGCTTTCTTTTTTTTTTTATATATTTCAAGTCGATTCGTTCAATTAATTTCAATATTCATCGCATATTTGTATATTTTCTTTTTCTCTTATTACAGCATCGTTTACAATGTAAACGCATTTTAGTTTTATGTACACCATCGTGAGTATTGAAAAAATAAACCATATTTTTCTTTCGGGAGCACCGGACAATTACTTCCTAAAGAAAAATTTTTTTTTCATCCTCGTCATATTTTTTCCTTTCTCCTCTTGTCTTTTTTTTTTGTTATCAAAGTATTGTCTACGACACGGTACCCCCGCTCGAAAATACAATTTTCATCGAAATTTACACGTGGAAAGTAATCGTATGTTATTACATTAATTCACTTTTTTTTTTAATCATATCTTATTCTCTTTCTTACACTCTCTTTTTCACTAATATCTCTTTAATTATCGGCAACAGACATATAACTCGTTTACTTTATTCATATAACTTCCGTGTCTGCTCCCCCTTCTTAATCTTTGGTTTAAACATCGAATAAATTACATCGTCACTCGTTTATTCGATTTTCAAACCGAAACATTTTTTGCCTAATTTGTACAAAGACAAACGCGTCCATTTTCTTAAGATCGGAATTTCAATCCTTTGAGAAACTCAAATTGTTTAAAAAGGCTTAAATTATTTCTACACGTGCTATCATTGGTCTGTTAATTGGATTAATTTTAACAAACTTGGCGATATTTTGAAGCCAATTATGATTGATTATTTAATGATTCAATATTATTAATTTTATATAACTGTATATTTATTAAATATTTATATATTATATAAGGAGATCAAAGAAGATAATACAAATAATATTATACTAATATATTATATTAATTTGAAAGAATTAATGTGAATAAAAAAATGTATGAATAAATATATTTTTAAATATTTAAAACATAGATTAAAAACGTTGAATTATGTACACAGCTATTGTAATCGAATAAAAATGTTAAAATTATATTCTATATTTATTATATTATAATTAAATCGTTACATTTTTTTCATCCTGTGTTCTTAAAAATTTTAAAATTGATAAAAAAATTCTTTTGATGAATACTATTTTTTATATTTACAAAATATAGACTTGTATTATCTTTCCACTGAATTCCTATATTGTATCATTATTTATCAAGATCAAAACCAATCAGTCTAATGAAGATTTAATTCTTCATTTCTTCATTTCAAACAATACATTTAAAGTTTCTTATTAATTTGATTGAAAGATTAATACGATTGATATAAAATACATTGAATCTGAATTAAAAAGATTTAATAATTCAGAAATTAATTCAAATTTTTTAATCCACTCAATTGATCAATACCATATTGGAATGGAGGTAGTAAGAACCGTCGAAACGGAAGACAAAGGATTAAAGCTCCATCTTCGAAAATTTTCGTTTTTCCTTTTTTTTTAACCTCTATACTTGGCACTTATTATTAGTACCCTCCTACTATCTCTTCCCTTCCGTTTATGATTCACAATTTTCCATTACGCAGTTAAAACGCTAAGGACACTGCGATATTTTCAAATTAAATAATATAGATTTCAATAATATCTGTGAATTTTTTGCATTATATTCAATAAGCTCAGCATATTCCTTATCATCGCGATGTGTCCTTCGATGCTTCGATGTTTTTCTTCATCTGAATCCCATTCATTCTAAAATATTTTTTCTTCGTGAAAAAGAAATTACATTAAACGATATTTCCTAATTAATCTTTATAAAGTTTTTTCATTTAATACATGATAATTGATTTTCGATGCATTAGTGAACGTTCGATTTTTTTCCTTTTTTTTTCTTCTTTTTTATTAAATATTCACATGATTTGTCAAGCGAAGATCGATTGGAAATAACTTTTACGATATATCGAAGCACTGATTTCCTTCGTTGTGGACTGCCGAAGAACATTGTTGGAGGGACAATTGGAGCGGGTACAAGAACAGGAAGGTAAAGATAAAGGACTCGATAATTGGCTATAGGTATAATTTCTTCTATCTCTCTCATGGCTCTTTGTCGAACGATATTTGTCCATACCCATGATATTTCCAAAAGTATACTTCATTATTAACTTAGAAAATTTCTGATTAGAAATAATTAAAGATATATTTAACGTGACTACATTCATTGTTATATATTAAAAAAATTAAAATAATTTTAAACAATTTATTTAACGAGAGAATATGAAAAAAGATAAATAATTTCTGGAAAATAATATCTCGAAAATTTCTATCTTTTAAATTGTCTGTAAGTGTAATTGTTTTAAAGTGTTGTAACTTCTAATAATAAAATTTTCGATTGAACGGTTTATTCTATATAATATTTGATTCTCCACTGTCTATTTTTTTTATTTCTTAAATATTTTATAATTTTGAATTATGTAAAACTTATTTTTGAAACATTTATTCTTTCAATCAGTAAAAATTCCAAGCATATGAAATATACTAATTAAGAAATATCTTATTTATAATTTTAATATTATATGCCCATTCCACGGTGCTCTTATAAATATTGTCCAATATGGATTTCTATCGAAAATAACTCGTTATATACTTGTCTATATTATTCCTCACATATCACGATCTTTCATATATCTTTCACTCTTTTTCACACACTCGAGTTCTCTTTCTCTCTCTCTCTCTCTCTCTTTCTTTCTTAAAAATCTATAAACAATCTGCTAGCCTCGAGTCCTCCTATCACGATGTCAAGAATTTTATTTATAATAATAAATCACTTTGATATAAATCACGCAGTTTAAATCTTCGTTTCTTTACAAGAGTTTCTCTTTTTATTTCTTCTATTTCTTTTTTTTTTTTTGTATTTCTTTCTCTTTAATGTATATGTTCTTATGTATACATAAGAAAATTGAATTTATTGAAGATTTGCATAAACCACGAGAACAAAAACCACACTTGTATTCGGCAGGATATTTTAGGAGAAGTGAAAAATCTCAATAACATACAGAGTGTCCCCCTCAAGAATTGTTCAACATACATAAAACATGCAAAAAGAATACATAAAACTTGCAAGATGTTTCCAAAATACAAATTTTCTTAAAATTCGAAAATTTTCAGTAAAAAATTGCTAGTTTTAGATACAATTGTTCATAATTGAAATACATATTTTATATTATGAATTATTTATAAAAATATTTTTTAAATAGTGCATCAAAGAAAATATGTATTCTTATATATTTATCATTATAGAACAATTTAAATTATTCACGAGTCAAGCAAGAAAATCCCTAATCTTTTGTCGTAAATAAATTAATTACAATGATTCATATAACTTCAAATTAAGATGATATATCGTTAAAATAATTATTTTAACGATAATAATCAATATCAAATGATGTTACTTTATAGTAATTTTGAATACAATTCTTTAAATTTACATAAATACTTACATAAATATTTATTTATATAAATAAGTACAAATCCATATGAAAAATAAAAAATTTAGTAAAAAAAACTAGCAATCTCACTGCCATCACTCCTTCCTTTCATTTTTGCTTTAATGTAAAACCAAATTTCCATTTTTTAAATCCTTATCGATCGAGATCAATCACATAGAAACTATAATGAAACCATAAACCATTTAATTTTAAATTTCCTATAAATCATTCCTTCTCCCAATGTTTAGTGAACTCGAGGACAATTCCAGGCTGTGCACCACGATAAAAGTTTGAGAAACAACGGTAGAAACGTGGAGCACAGCAGAGCGTAGGCCAGGCTAATTCAACAGCAGCTAGTCAGCCAGCCTTTCAGGACACCCTGTCCCAGTCGCGGCTAAAATTTAAATCTAGAGTTTCAGTAACCTTCATTTGCCCATACCCACCAGCGCCTCGTCCATCAGCTCGTCGTCGGTGATGCACGGCGAGGCGGAGTGAGGCGAGGGCGGGATAACCCTCGGCGAGGGTGCAGGACTTTTCACGATGTGCACACTCACGGATGGACTCGCTGGGAAGGCGGGCGGTGGAGGTGGAGGTGTATTCCTGCGCACTGAGGCTGCCTGGGTCATCGCTCTCTCGGGTATGCTGGTGAAATTCAGACTCTTGGCCACATCTTTCGGCGTGGAAAAATCCAATAGCATCTCAGCGGCCTCTTGGGACGTCGACGCCAGTATCTCTGTGCTTGTCGCTTTCATTGCGCTTGACGAATTCTCCGAGGACACCGTTGTTCCCAACGAGGACGAAGAGGAAGATCCTCCGGAAGACGGAACTTGCTGCGATTGCGATTGCTGCTGCTGTGACTGTTGCTGAGACTGTGATGATTGTTGTTGAGGTTGTTGTTGTTGCTGAGGCGGTTGAGATTGTTGTTGTTGCTGCGGTTGTTGTTGCTTCTTCTCGTCGGATTTGTACTTTGTCATCGTGGCATCCACTGGTTTAATGCTCAAATTCAAACTCTCCGTACCTCCGTTACCAGTGTTCGTACTCGTCGTTCCATTTCCGCTAGTTAAGGTGCCTGTTGTCATCATCGTAGGATACACGGATTTATTGGTAGACTGAGCTTCAGATTCTTTTGGTAGAACGGCCATTACAGGACCACTGGCACTAGTATCATCTTTACCAATACCTGTGGAATTTAAGCTGCTACTCTGAAATTGCGTGTTACTCCTATTCAGTGACGATTCCTTCTCGCGAGACTCGTTCTCAGTTGGTTGCATCGAGAGATTTGTAGGGATGTCGAGATCGTGTGTGCTGCTACTCGATAAAGCAGGAAGCAAAATATTACTGGTATTATCCGTACGAAGATTAATTATCGAGGTTGCACTTGTCATGGAAAGATTGTCAGGCTTCGTTTGTACATGATCTCTTCTACCCTGGCTCGATTGATCATCCGATGATGATTTCGAAGTTGTACTCGACGTATTCGATAATGTTTGCATTTTTCCTTGTTCCGACGTCTGCTTCGACGCGAGATTGTCCAATGTTTTTCCACTATCGGAAAGCATCGATAGCTTCTCTGATTTTTTGTCGGTAGAATCTGCATTAGCTCTAGCGGACAATTTGGGTATTTGAAATTTAGTATCCAATTGCTTCATAAGACCTTCGACAACTAATTGTGGTGGTAAATTAGGTAAATTTGATAAATTCGACATGGAAGCGTGAGCAGCCAATAGTTTAAACGCTCTTTCGCTCTCGCTTTCTTCTCGCAATCCTGATGGACTCGATTTTCTATCTCCAATTCCCTTTGAAGGAAATATACTTTTGTCACTGGACTTCGACAATCGAGATTTATCGCGATTTCGACTGAGATCCGTTACGCCAGAACTCGTTGTCTTCGGAGAACTCGAGGATTTGGAGGACATGACATTTTTAGAAAGTAATCCGCTGCTACCGCTACTACCAACATTGATTCCTCCGGTTCCGTTACCACTTCCGGAATTCGAACCTGAGATAGATTTCAAAGCAGATAACATCTTTTGTCCTAAGAGAGTTGTTTTGTTACCACTGCTGCCAGAACTGGAGGAAGAGGATCCAGATAATTTTGGAGATGTCTGAGTCGGAGGTTTTTTTGACGCTGGACCAGAACTTACTCCTGGCTTCAAACCGGTGTGCGTTTTAGGCGAACTATTACCCGATATATTTGTAGATGAAGTCGATGAACTCGAAGATGTTCCAGTTGCGACAGACGCCGAGGACGAAGACAATTTGAGATTTGTACCAGATTTCGAATCTTTTGTGCGAGTTTTGTTAATCGTTATTTTCATCCCATCAGAACTATGTTTTACCATGTATTCTGCAGGATTTTTAGTATCCATAGATGAATTTTTATTAATACATTTTCCCTCTGCGGTTTTGTTCGAGGAACTTCCAACACTTCTCTCTTTCTGACCACTCGAATTACCACTTCCAGTTGTTGATTTTGCCCCGCCATTGCTACCATCATCCGTGCAATGCTGAGCATTCTTCAATTTATCAATCACAGCGCTTAACGAACCCTTTCTGTTTCTCGCCTGTTGTTGAGCGATTGCAGACTTGCCGAGTTCCGAATTGCCAGATGGCGGTGTGCTACCACCGCTGCTCGGCATTGTGGATTGCGTTTCTCCGCTAGGAATTAATTCCAGTTGTTTTAACTTACCACTAGAGGACTTAGTTTTTGGACTTTGATGCCCGCTCGATCCACCAAAGGCTAAAGACGATGTCTTTCTCTCCTTCTCTCGATTGGAGTCTTTGCTCGATGATGAGGAAGAAGATTTTATCTTTGATTGTCCAGAATCGGCCGTTTTACTGGAAGGTGAATTTGCTGCGGATTTCAACGCAGACATGCTCGGTTTACCAGTGCTTGCCGAACTTCCATGCTTCGGCGACGAAGTGCCATGCTTCGGGCTCACACTCGCAGGTACTGGCGTATGTTTGGGACTACTGCTATAGACCGGAGAGTGCTTTGGACTTTGCACTGGCTTGTTTGTTGACTGTTTCAATGTAGGACTGGACTTACCTACGAGAACGAGTGGACTGGTATGCGTCGGAGATGGACTAAATTTTCGTAATGTCGTTGCTGGTGAGGATGGCCTTGAGCTCATATTTGGCGGCGATTCAGTTGGTTTAATGCTCACCGATACTGGTTTCGATAAGGGATCCTGTTTAGATGGTATTTTGTCAGGCGGTGGTCCCATAGGACTATCCTCTCTTTTGCGTTTACGTCTTTTCTCCAATTTTCCCTTATCCTCTGTCGACTTTCCCTTTGAACTTTTTCGTTCTCTACGTTCATCCGTCAAACTTTTCGACTGCGATGGTGCGGGTATCGGTGTTATAGTAATAGAACTCGGTAAAGTAGTCTGTGGTGCTATTGGTATTATTTCAATACCTGGCCTCCTTTCCAAACCCATCCCCGTAAGTACAGAGTTATAGTTCGTAGTTTGACCCAAACTACTGCTTGAAATTGGCGTTATACTTACTGATGGTGGTACTAAATTCTTGTTTTCTTCAAATATAATTGGGCTCTTTTTCTCCTCTCTTTTCCTCGATTTGCGATCACGTTTAATTAATTCTTCAACATCTTGTAAATCATGAACTTCTGTTATCTCACTCTCGTTGTCGATATCATAATCTGAACTTTTATCTGTTCCCAAAATATCGGTTGGATCCAAATTAGAAAAATCCAAACCACTAGTTAAACTCGTAGCTGAGGTTGGCGTAGATGTTCTGGTCTCATTTAAATTTTCTCTGCCACCGGTTGGTGTACCAAGAGGTGTCGAATCGGAACTAGAACTCTCCAATAATATTTCAGTACTCTCGTCTCCCTTTCTTTTAGGACTTCGCCAAATACCATCCGCAGTTTTTCTTTTACGTGTCTTTTTTGTGCGCTCATTCACTGAATTAGACATAGAGCTTTTTGCCTGTCCAAGCAGAGCTCCTAATTGTAATGGATTTAACATAGCAGTAGTCGTGGTATCGGATTGGCCGGAATAAGACGGAAAACCGATACTATTCTCCGTTCCGGCATCTAAAAAAGGCTGCTGTTGTGGTTGTTGTTGCTGTTGCTGTTGTTGCGATGACTGTTGTCTTCCCATTGTTCCATTTCCATTATTCAAACCTGGTTCTTGTTTGATTTTTGTTTCTCCATTAGTAAAATCAGGCATTCCAGAACCATTTTGACTATTCTGATCTTTGCCAGAACCAAGATTTACATTATAGTTTCCGTTTCCACTATTTAAATTGTTCATCGTACTTAAAGAGTCGCGACTCTCCCATGATTTCATAAGAATTCTCATTGTCAAAGGTATACTTAAACACTTTTGTAATACTTTTCCAGTCAAATCTGATGTCTGTTCTGTATTTGTTATACTTATGCCATATAACTTGCATTTCAATGCGGAAATATCCGTCAAATCCAGCTCCGCTGTTGCCATAGTCTCTTCGAAAGGATGCTCCAAACTTACCGATATATGTTGCCACGATAAAGCGTTTACTTCAAATATAGTTGCATGTTCTGGATCTTGTCGAGCCATAGGTCTAACGCAACTAGCAATTAAAGTATTAAAAAGCGCTTGCTGACGCAAATATACCAAGATTTGTGGAACGTGCGCCGGATGAGTGAAAGGAATGCTACAAACTAACACACCCTCCATATTTTTATTCTCCGTCATGAAATAACAATGCTGTTGATCCGGTAAAGTCTGTAACAGAAAGATAAGATTTGAAATAATAAAAGATATTAATAATTAATTATCATTATATAAATAAATTATCAAAATAATTTACATACAACATAAAGTCCTCTATTATTGCGGCAATCCAGTTGTCCTTCGCTAGCATGCTGAATAATTAAACTAAGTAACGGATGGGGAGCAGATATATCTCCACATTCCAATTCCGTTACTTTCTGTATCCTACGTACTAGTTCCATGCACATCGGCATTTTTTTAGCGAGTTTTAAAACAAAACAAGCAGGTAATACCGACGAATTTGTACCAGTTAATGGAGCATAAGATGGGGTACTAGAATGAATTGTACATGAATTGTTTATTAAATTATTATTAATTAAATTAGATATATATATTATATTAGATATATAATATATATTTTTTATAAAAAAAATTATAAACCTTTTTCCTGTAGGACTTCTATTTACAGTTATGATACTAGAAGTAGGCAACTTGTGAGCAGTCGAACCTTCCATACAAACTGTAACGGAATGACCGATCTTCCGTTTGATAACTATTTCTGAACTCAATGCATCACAGGTACGATTCTCCTGATCTATTAAATCAAAAGGAGAAACAAAATATGTTAACTTCATCGCATGACCTCCTCTTCTTCGTTCAAGAATTCCTAAAATAAAAAAACATTGCATTATCATATGTATTCATATTTTTTTTTAAATAATTCTTATTTTAAAATAAATATCATACTTATACTAACCAACTGGACTTTTATGAACGAGATTAAATGGTTCTTTTATAAATGTTTGCAATTGTGCTAAAATACCCAAGTCAGACTCTAGCGATTGTAAAGCACTAAATGCTTTACATTTTACCTTTTTATCAGCATTTAATTGATATATTGAAGCTAAACCTTCTAATTGTACTGTAAAATCAAGAAAATCTCCTCGCGATAAACAAGACACCAATACATCACAGCTCTGTAAACATTGCATTAAGAATCATTATATAATAAAATATATTTATTTTATATAATAAAATTTTACATAATAAAATGTATTTAAAAAAATGATTTTCTTGTGAAAATTAAAAATTTGTACCTGCTGTTCATTTTTTCCTTCATGATGAATTTTAACATCTTTAACTACACCTGTTGGTTCCAAAAGAACCTCCAAAAAAAACATATCCGAGGAAATAAACAATTCTGTACCTGGTGGACCAGACATCATAAACTTTAAGCTGTAATCCAATCATAACACAAATATTAAATCAGTTATTTAATTTTGTTTTATTTTTCTTAAAATAAATAATTTATATTTACCCTAATTGTCTGGTTAAACTCTCTAAACGTTCCACCATGGATTGTAAAGAAGTTACTTTTATGGAATGTTGCAAAGTATCCAAACATTTTTGAAGTTGACTCTTTTCAGCACTATCAATTGCAAACCTTTTATCCTATTAAAAATAATTTAAAAATAAATATTTATTGAAATATATATTAATATATTACAAATTACATACCAACATAGCCATTCGTAGATTTTTGGCAGTCTCCACCAAGGATTTATATGTAGAAGCTTTGGAACGTAATTTTTCCATAAGCAATTCCATCTGCCATTCTTTTCCTTTATCCATTCCTGAACTTCCAGTGGCAGAAGATTGCCCACCTATAATAACAAATTTATTAGAATGTATAATATACAATATATAATACATAATATCTTTGGATAATATCTCTAATATGTATAATAACTTTGGAATATTAAATAGATATTAAATACGTAAAACTTCTAATAAAAAATTTAAAGTAAAATAAAAGTTTTAATAATAAAATTGAATTTCCATAATCATGTTGTTATGTCATTATAGGTATAATTAATTTTTTCTAGATATACGATAAATATATAGAAAGATTTTATTCGACATTCGGAGATTTTATTCATTCGAATTTTTAAAAACAATTTCAATAAATTTTATTCAAAATATTCAAATATTTCATTTATTTTAAAATAAAATAAAGTTATATATAAATTACATTAAATAAATTCTAAATTATACTCACTGAGGGACTTTTGTCCGTTCGCAACATCCATGTATTCCGTCGTGGATCACACGGATGTTGTATATATGCGTATATAGATATACGTTTATTATTATAATATCACAACAACATTATTATACACTACATTGTGACAGGAGCTGTTATTTTCACCTAACCCACGTTTGGTTGCTTAACTGCTCCTAACCTTCATACACAATATACTAACTATACTTAGAAGCCATACGTTTCTACGTATAGGCGTTTTCATCCATAGTATCCCTTAAGAAGGGGAATTTTATAATGCTTTATTAAAACACTCTTTTACACCCTCTATAGTTCAGAAATTAATATTAATTAGAATGTTTAATATTTGTTAAATAAACAATTATTTATAATCAATAGTTAATTATATTTTTTTAAAATTATAATTTATTATTTAATTTAATATGTATATAATATATATATACATAAAAAATTTATAGAGCTTATGTAAAATATGAAATACGTTTCTATAAATTATACTCATATAACGTTATATATTTAATGTAGATGGCAAAAACTATATAAAAAAAATGATATATTATAATGAAATATATGTTTCAGTTATAATTCAAATATAGTATTTTTAAATTGTAATATTTGAATGCGTTTGAGAACGCATCGAAATAAAAGCAACTAGAGCGCCATCTACTAGAGCATTAAAGGAACTAAAAATCTCCCTATCAATTTGATGAATATGTGAAGATAAAAATTTATTATATTAATTTATTTATATAAATTAATTGCAATAGATTTAATATAAGATCTCTATTATAAAATCTATTATAAAATTGTTAAATCAATTTTAGAGAACAAAAATTATTATAAAATCATAAATTGAAAATATAATATAAAACATTGATAATTATATAAAAAAAAATATATAAAAAAATTCTTTGATCAAATATTAATAATTAATAATATATATATATATATATATATGAATAACTTTTTTTAAATATATTTTTTTCTATTTAAATTAAAAACTTATTATATAGATAACATTAATATCAAAGATACAGAGATGAATATTGGTTATGATTCACTAACTTCAATTAACATTGAAAATATTCTTTATTAATGGACATTTTTTTTTTTTTTTACTTGAACTAAAACTTATGTAAATAACATCATTATCAATTATTAAATGTTTTGCCAAGATATTAACAATGCTACTACATTGAAATGTCCATTCAAAATTGTTACATACACAAGATAATTTCTAAAAAGCAATATTTCAACATTTTAATTTCTTATGAATTTTTTTTACAAATCTTTAGACATTAGTTAATTGTTAAAATAATTATTGTTGTACTCTTGCAATCCATATTTACTACACATATTGCAAAAATTTCATATTTACCATTTATTTTTAATTCTAATACTTTATATCTCTGTTAGCAAAATTTTATTTAATACTGATAGTTTTTTAATCGAATAAAAATAACTTTTTTAATAAAAATTATGGAACTATTTTTATTGCACCAACTTTCAATTTTTATTTCAATTAAAAACTGATCTACTAAAAAATCAATGTCAATTTTATACCAGTCAATCTTTAAATTTCTCATTATTTTTATATTAAAAACTAATTTGATAGATCAACTGTCACCAATTAAAAATTGATTTTTTTTTAAAATTCTTCATAGCTTCTTTTTTAATTTATTCTTCAACTGCTTTATACAAACTTTCATTCTACTTACAGACTCGAACTCTCAAACTTACAAAGATATACCTACTTAAAGAGAAAAAAATATTTGTCTATCTAACTGTAGAGCACCAATTGAACAAGTGCACAGTCTTATTTAGGAAAGTCTTTAGAATCATTCATTGACTGGCTCTTTTTCCGTGGTAACTGTAACGTGATTGGTTGAACATCTTGAACTTTCCTAAGCCCCTGATTTGAACTACGAAATGTAATCTTCAAATTGGGCACATGCTGTTCTGTCGCCCAATCAAAATTAAAAATTGGTGTTTCTGCATGTAGTTCGGAATCTGGAGTGTCAACCGGTGTAGTTGGTGTAGCTACATATGGACTAAGTTCTTGATGAACAACATCTGGTACCCTTTGCAGAGTATCTGACCAAACTGGACTCGAGTTCCAATGTTCCATAGATAATTCAGAAGGATCAGTTGTCGATCCCGTCGCTGTGGATGTTGACAATGTCTTACCCGAAAGTCTTTTATGACTGTTATTTCTATCGTTACAACAATATTCTTTATCTAAGTCTGTGATATAATACTTAGGCGACAATGTATCCACATTATATTGATTGTGACATTGAATAAATTTTGCACGATAACCGCTCAAATTTAATGAATTTTTATGGTGGGTTTTGTACCTATCTGTAAATTGACCAAGTGCATAATGGCTATGTTGTACATTTACATGTACATTTCTATTCTCATGTTCGCTACTGCTAATCGACATATCAACTGGTTCTGCATCTTCTCGTAGATTTCTTGTTGCATAATCCTTTAATTGTGGTTTCGATGAATTGTGCAAATCTTGTTCAGAATTTCGTATATCAGGAGAGTGTTGCGTGTCATTATTATGTGCGTGGGATAAGGAACGAGTGTAATCTTGCTGCTGATTACTTTGGCTCCCAGTAGCATATGGCACACCGCGGTTTTGATTCCCGGAGCAGATGGTGTAAGTAAATTTAGTTTGAGATGAATACTGGTACAACCAGGAACTTGAACGCATTACTTCCGCTTCTCTATCACTGTAATTTATTTATAATGTAAATAGCATAAATATATATTAAATAATATATTAATTTATTATTTTTATTTTATTTATAATTATTACTTTTTTAATTGTAAAATATACCATTTAATTCATAAATAATTAGTAAATAATTAGATTTTAAATGATTTTTAAAATTCTGTTATGTAAATAAAAAAGTTAATATTGAAAAGTAAAAATATTTAAAATGAAAATTATAGATATAGAAACGTACCTCAAAACTTGATTCGTACATACAATGATAGGATGTTGACATTCTTCGGAAGTATCTTTGACTTGTAAAACACAGTGTACCCAGAACCATCGTCCGGAACGATTTTGCAGTCTCAATAATGCAGTTGCAGATCGTTCTTGATCAGATTGAATAACTAAAACCATAGGTAATATCAAACTTTTTAAATATTTTAAATATTAAAATTTCATTTAATTTTCAAATTAATATTTCATTTCAATCATATTTTTATGCTTATTCATTTTTTATGCTTAAATAAGACAAACGAACAATATTTATATTTATTTTCAATTAAACTTAACTATTTTAACTATTTTAACTATTTTAAATTTATATAAACATACCAGTTTGATGTTTGCAATATGCTGTTCGTATCGAATCCCAATGTAATAAATTATACCATGACATGTTTACTAATTCATTACGAGTATATTCCAAATGACTTTCAGCCCTATAAATAAAATAGGATTTTAATTTTCTAATTCTAAGCTTGGTGAAATTTTTTATCAAACAAAAAAATAAATTACGTTTTATCGATATGAAGATATTTCATATCCATAGAATGAATGGTAGTGAAAATATTTGTTGCGCCCTGCACAATACTTTCTCTCGTTTCTGGTAAAACAACGGGTGTACATGAAGCAAGGAAAACAAACTCATTTCGATTACAAACCGGAACGAAAGGTAAAAAATGGCCTTCAACTAAAACCACCTATAAAAAAAATAGGTGATAAAACTAAACTCAAAAACAATATGAAATGGATACCAGCGAAAAAACAAAATTTTAGAATAATTGTTAGACCAAAAAATAAGTGAAGATAGACTAAAAATTTTTTATTCAATCAATCGATCAAAATCATAAAATATTGAAATAATTTTATTAAATATAAATAACTATTTTACTATTCTAATTAAATATATACCTTTTGATCACCAAAACGAAGTTGCCTCCGTGAATTCCTGGATACGTTGATCCGGCAAAGAAACAATCTTCTATCGCTTGGAATAGGACTATTTCTAGATAATTGATTTTGTACAACCATGTGATCTTGTTTGTCTATTACGTCGTAAACACTATCCCCGTGAATAAGCAAATCCTCCTAAAATACATTTTACAATATAGGACGAATTAAATTTATACAATTCTTTGATAAGCTATATTATAATTTAATATTTTTTATTACAAATAGTAAAGTACCTAAAAATAATTTTTTTTATTTATTTTTGAATTATTTTTTAATATAATCGATTACCATAATTGTTGTGTCTTTGCAATTACTTTACCATAGAGTGTCCAAGATATTCCGCCGCATTTTCCGATATATACAACAGTTTTCCTTGCTGGGTCATCATCATTATAAATCCGGACATGGCCTGAAAAATTGCATGCATTGTATGGCCAACATTTGTACCGTAGCAACTAACGGTCAAAAATACAATGCGATATCATGATAAACAATATTACTTTTGAAAATCCAATGTTAGGGGTCGGGATATTCGAAGAGTCGGACGGACAGTTTTTCAAGGCTGAAACAAAGAATAAGATCGGTATGTTAACTTAATAAATCATCAAACATTTAAATATTATATTTTTTTTTAATTTTCATATGAACATATCATCTCAAAAAATTAATTTATTAAAGAAAATAAATTTTCTTTTATATATATTAATTTTTATTATAATTAATTTTAATATCGATTATTCATTTGATAATAATTGAAGTAAAACTAAAAATATTAATAATAAATATATAAATATATACTATTAATGAATATTTTTAATTAAATTAAAATTATATGTAACATGATCAAAAATTATTAGCTAATGTGATTTATGGTTCTTGTATAATACGTTATAAAATTTAAATCTTATGATAACATAAAATTATTATGATGTTATAAAACTAATGTCGCATTTTATTCCTAGGATCTTATCAACAACGCTGGTTTTATTATTCATGAACATTTTAACTTAATACTATTCTAGATAAAGTCCTTTATATCTCAATAACAATAAAACTGTTTTATAGACAACATCTTGGACGAACAAAGAACAAATAGAAAAATAATAAATATAAATAAAATGATAAAACTTCGATAACATTTTATTGTAAAAAAAAAAAAATAAAAAGTAATTAAATTATCCGTTTTAATAGTATTATAATATATTATTATATATTATATATCATTTCTTTAATTATATATTTTTATAACATTTATAATAAATATAATTTTTAAAGGTTACAAGATTTTAAAAAATAATATATATTATAAAAATAAAAAGAGTTTATTCACATTTAATATAATTTATTTAATATATTATTTATTTAATATATTATTCAATGTTTATTAATTAATATATTATTTAATATTTATAAATAAAATTGAAAAGTTTTGATGTAATAATACATTAATTATAATTTATGCAATATCTCATGATTTATATTTTCTAAAAACTGAATTAATACAAATATTTACAAAAATATACAAATATTGTCATAAAATTATCATTATCAAATCTAAACCTAATAAAATTTTTATTAATATGACTGAAAGATAAAGAAACATGATTCAGCCGGAAGTTAAACATAATTCTAACTAGATAACTACACAGAAGGTATACAGTCGACTATATTTTATTTAGGAAAATAAGAAAAAAAATTGAACCAAAATTATATATCCAATCATTAAGATATTATATAAATAAGACAATAATAAACTCAAAAATATAAATCAACGATGAAAAGAACAGGTCAAAGTTAATTATAATTACTTGAATGTATCAATAGTTTTAATTTAAAAAAAGAAAAATTTTATATTATTAAAAGACATAAAAAATGGAAGATTTTATAATAATTTTTTTATTAATTTATTAATATATAATTTATATAAATCTTCCAACTATTGATCTGAATATTTTCATGAATATCAGATTCTCTGCTCTTCTATCAAAATCTGTACTTTTCAATAAAAATTCATTATGAAGAACAAGCATAATCAATTAAGAAGTAATCCGATTCGGAAAAAAAGTAATAATGGCGGAAAATTTGTTCAGTGTGTTTTTCAACATTGGACCTAGGGGAGAAAAAAGAAAAAAGTAGCAAGATAGAGGAGAGGGAAAGAAGCGTATGCTAATGCAGCCACGGCTACGTTTACAAACGGCTCTACACGGGACTATAGTATCGAATACTGTGAAACAATGAGTATGTAGGAGAGAAAGAAAGAACGACGGAGAGCGGAGAGACGATACAGAGGGAGTATGGGTTACAGGAGCGTGAGAGTGTTGTTGCAAAGGCCGACAGGTCAGCGGATCACCCGGAACTCGCGCTTAGACTCCGCTGAGTTTGAATGTACGCCGATCTTACCTTCTTGCCTTACCTACCTCCCTACCTTTTACCTATATATTACTCTCTACGCTTGCACAACGGAGATGCCCGAAGTTTTTGATCCTCGAACGACCGTTTAATATTCTTGTCAAACGGTCGATTCTTATTGCTGAGAGAATTTGATCCATATCCGAACTGAAAGTTGCACGGACTTCCCTTAAGGAGGATTATTCCATTTGATTATGTCAATTGAATCGTTTCATAAAATATTTAAAAAGATTTTGGTTAATATAATTCTTGAAAAATAATTCGATATAAATATTTGATTAATAAATTAATTGAAATTTGGATCATCTTAAATTTTAAATTTTTATGCTTTGATCCAAAATTGAATAGTTGATGATTTTGTTTATTAATTATTGGATGATATTTTAAAATATACATTAAAAGAATATTTATATATTAAAATATTGATCAAGATCTTAAAAATTAGAAATATAAGAAATATGTTTTAATATTTTGTATAAGAATTTTCTATTATTATATTTTTGATTACATTGATTGAATCGTTTGCTAAAATACCTGAAAAATTTCTGGTTAATATTAATGCTTTTTTATTTGAGGAATAGTTGATTAGAATTTATAATTTAAATATTTATGCTTCGACAAATTAGAATGATGTGTCTGTTAGAGAAGATTTTGTGGAATATTTGAATAATATAAATTAAAAATTAAAAAATACGAAGGAATTTTTGTATGAAAAATAAATAATTCTATAATATATATAAGAATTTGTATAATTTGAGATCAATCTGAGATGGACAAATAATAGAGTTTCAAGAGCTTTCTGACAATTTAGGTTTTTATAGATTAATAACATTGATGTTTTTTTATTTTCCTATTTTGAAAACTGATTATCATAAAGAGAAAAATAATGAAAAAGTGATATAACTGCGAAATTATGGAGACCTAACGATTTATTTAGATAATTTATACTAGGATTTGCAAAACTGTTTATAAATTATATTTATAATTTCATGAACATCATGATTATAATTTAATATCTATTATTAATAATTTATTGCTTTAAAATTTATTTCATTATATACATTAATTTATAATAGATATATTATAAAATCAATTCCTATTATCCTAATTAAATAAATATAATTTATTATTTCAAAATTAAATATTGAAAATAAATAACAAATATTAATTGATTTTATATAATTATGATTTAATACTAGATATAGATTAATAAAATAAACGGTCAAATATAACATAAATTATAGATATATAAAAACGTAAAAATTATTTGAAATAATTATTGAAATAATTATTTGAAATTATTTTCACATAAATATTATAAATAATAAAAAGAGATAAGATACAATATTCACAATATTTATCGAAATTTTATTTTTTTATGATACATATAATCTTTTGAACGAAATCATATATTATATAAAATATTTCAAAGTTAAAAAATATAGAAAAATATTTTTCTAATACATTATTAATGTAATTTTCAAGAAATAATCGAGAATAGATTTTTAAATTTTCAAAATACGATTATAGAATATACTTAGTCATTATAATTATCTACCACCTTGAAATAACTAATACAGTTATTATACTATATTTTGATATTGGTTTTTGCGGTGACGTACAGGTCTACTGGAAGACGGAGAATGTAAAAATTAAAACGACGACCGTCTCGCCATGAAACAAAGGCATAGCGTTCACTGTGCAAGAAGTATACACAAAAGCATTCACAATTTTTTATTTTTGTCTGTTAATAGTTTTTTTATATTTATTATAATCTCATTATATATAACAAAATTATCTTTTAAAATTTTAAAAAAATTACATATTCTAACTAAAGAAATTGATTTTATTTAATATATCCTTCAAATTCTAATTCAATCTTATCACATAATAATAAAAATAATAATAAAAAAATATTATGTTTGTTATAATAGGAACTTCTATTTAATATCTTGAATTTTTCTCTAACTTCTTCTAATGAAAAAATTTTTTAAATTTCAATTATCAAATATAATATATTATATTTTTTAAAATAACAAAAAAATTAATTTAAATTTATTATAGAAATTATAAAAAATAAATATTTTTTTAATTTAATTTATTATACATTATAAAAACATTTTCAAATATTAATTTAAATATTTAAAAGATGATATTTTCAACTCTGTCATTATTATTAACAATATTACAAAGATTACTTTTCACAACAAAGATTACTGTTTATATACTTCTATATATTTCTTATGTTTTATGATTTAATTTATCCAATTATTTTATTTATTTTACCCAATTATGAAAAACAGCAATTTCTTTTTATTGATCATACACTGTAATCTATGTTTTAAATATTCATGATTTTTAACAATTTAAAAAATATATAATATGTCTAAAATAAAAATATATAATATGTTTAAAATAGAAATTAAATATGCAAGATGATTTTCATAACATTAATCTTTAATCTTTATTTTTTTTTAATAAATTAAAAAATAGAAAATTCTCAATGGAATTTTATATAATGTACTGTGCATTTGAGATTTCTTTATGGATCTAAAATACAATTATTTTATTATGAATATCCTTAAATTGCATATGAAAAAAAATAACCACTAGATTTCAAATATAAAGAATTCTTTTGTAAACATTTGAGTTTTTCATGTATTTTACTTAACTAGATGCAAATTATATTTCAAGAATTTTATATTCAATTTTATGTACATACTGAATCGATTCAAATTTGTTATCGATATTAAAATAATGTCGATATTTGATATATTAGCAATATATATTTTTAAAAATATTTCTGAATATTCTTTTATTTACAATTATTTTAAATTAATAATGATGATATTGTTTTACAAATCTACATAAATATAAAATTATTTAAAAACACTAATAATTTAGCTAGTATATATTAATAATTAATCATTGATTTTAAATTAATAACGTTGATACTTGAAGTTAACTTTACTTTCAACTATGTTCAAGTATAAAATGTCGTAAGATATCACTAAAAACTAGTTAAATATTTGATTTTAGTTTTTCAAGAGAAGCACTAAAAATATAAAATGTCTTGCGATAATAAAATAAACTATGCGTCGATCTTCTGGCTTATGTCGCGTGTATTCAACAAATTATTAAACTAAACAAACCAATTACTCTATGGTAGATATTTCTTTTTACTTCTAATGATGCTTTGCAACTTTCTTATAATAATAAAAAATCTTTTTAAGGAAATAATAATTGAACGAATTATAAATTTCTGTAAGCAAAATATAATTTATTAATATAGACAATTCTATTTTCATTTGTTCAAAATTAAATTAAAATTATTTAAAATAACAGAAACTTATAAATACTCATTATAAATCTTATCAATTATTATATCAATTATATTAAAATAAGTCAGCTGTACTTGTTTTCGCGGTAGAGTTTTCCGGAATCAAAAATGGCGGTTGCCAAGCACTATTTAAAAGATCGCTTGAATACAGCAGAATATCTATCTACATAACTATCGTTTTTATAAATTGAATATTCAAGCATAATAATACAATCATTATCAATTCAATAAGAAGAAATAAACACGCCAGTAATATTACTATAAATATATAATATTACTATAAATAATATGATATTGTTAACATATAATATCTAAAAAATTTGATTTCCAAATTTAGAGAATAGTTTTAACTTTTAATTAGGTTTTTACCTATTAATGCTTACCTTGTTGAAAGTAATTGGCTTTTCGAAGAAATACGCAGACCAAGGCCATAAGCTGTAGTTGGGAAAGTCTCTGACGGGTTGAGGGCGGTAATGGCAGTAAATCACGTAAGTTGGCAATTTCGGCATTTATCAGGTCCCTTCGAAGTTTGCTGGCACCTTTCGTTGATTTGCTCGCATCTATCCTTCAAGCACACACAGATGTTACCGATACGCTATATTTTGCGGGACGGCTGAATCTACTTGCGAAATTGACGCGCGTTGTACACACATTTTTACTATTTTTAAACGATTCGTATAGATAACAAACCTAACATACGTACAAGTTTTTTAAACTTTTTTTAAAACTTATATTAATTTTTAAACTTATATTAATTTCTATGAATTTTTATCAAATTTATTTCTAAATTTTCTTTCTTTTATTATATAGTCTAATCCATATTATTGTCCAAAATAAATTACAATTAAATTACCATTCAAAAAAAGAATAATATATCGCGTCAATTGGTAAAAAGTAAGTTGTCAAAATTCGAATTTCTTCGAACCAATGATACGCGATGTGGCGAACGCGGATCGGCGATCGGAGGCGCTTAACGAAAGGGGTAGAAATCAAATTGACGGTCAATGCTCTAGAGATAAGTAATGTATGCGATGCGTTAAACATATCATTCGACATGCCAATCACGTGATCGAACATTACTTACCGATTGAACATATTTCGGTGACCAGGAGGACATTAGTAGCGGATCACTTGTAGACGACGAACGAGACATCCGGGTCGGCAGGTTCTCGCAAAACTGCAGCTACGATCTAACATCCGGGTCATAACGCGCTACTACACTGAACACGTGGATACTGGCGGAGGCTGGTTCTCCTACCTTCTCACCTCCGCAGCCCCCCTTTTTCTCCTTTGCCGCCACCACCATCGCCACCCACCTTTACCTCCCTTTCCGTCCACCTCGAGTAGAGCTGTCCTTCTCTCGCTTACGACAGGTACGATAATCTTTTCCCTGTTTCACTGTTTATATTCCTTAGTCGCTCCCACTCGTCGATTTATCTCACTCGTTTATTCCCTTTCGCCACTTTTTCGCTCGCTCGCACCTTTACCCCATGCTGCTACCACGGTCACGATCGGGCAGTCGTGTCCCTCTACCACCGCCATCATCGCCATCCTCGCCACCACCACCAGCTACTGGTTGCGTTTCCTGTACATGCGGTTTTGTCCAAATCATTTGCGCAAAGTCCCGCCTTAAGAACTTTTCGGTATTGCTCTGAGCGCGCTCCAGGGGTACCATAGTGCTTGGGTGAGGTTGAGATTTTTTGAAGCGAAGTTTATATTTTGAACGATATAATAACAATCTGTAAGTCATTAAAAAATGTAATTTGTATTTTTTTTTATGTAATCTGAAGAGAATTTCAAATAACTTTGGATAATTTGATTGACATTGAAACATAAAATTTAGGAATAGAATATCAAATAAAAGATATTGAATTTGTAGGAAGAAGAAAATGAAGATATGTATATATATTATTTTCTTCAATTATTTTTTAATTATTTCATTAATTGAAGAAAATAATGAAATTACCATGTATTTTTTTTTTAAATGTATTCATTATTTTATTACACATTTTTTTTAAAGTATCTGTTTCTTGTTTAAAATATTGTTTTACAAGATTATTAGCATTAGAGGCAGCTTTGTGTTAATAATGATTACATTATAATAAACTATTAATCGAACAAATTTTTCCTTTCTTATAGAATATTAATATTTATTTGAAATTATTTTTATTCTAATAATATTGAATAATTTTATTATTATCTATTTTTCGATTTTATTTGTATAAAGATTTGTTAACATTTATCTTTTTCTTTTGATGAAAATTAATTTACTACATATAAACTGAAGTAATACATTTTACTTTCTTATTTTATTTCATTAAGTATAATTCGCATAAAAATTATACTGCTCGAAATAATTGGAATAGCAATTAATTAATTTTAATAACAAATGAGTTTATGAATTTATTTATTCTATAATTCAAAAATATGATCCCTCGATTATTTTGAGCAGCACATTGATATTAATTGGTTCATTCGACGGTCATTTCTTTTGAATTTAAAATTATATTCAAAATAAAATACGAGAAATTTTTAAATCAAAAATAATTCAAAATCCATAAATATGTTTTATCCATTTTTTAAATTACAGACGGTTCAATTATTTATTTTTTATTTGTCATATTAAAAGCAAAACTATTTATAATTTATTCAAAAGAATAATATATAAGTTATCCCAAATTAATTTATAAATTTTATCAGTATTTTATAAATTTAAGTAAAAAAAAAAAAATATTATAAATATAAATCATTTGACGTTTTATTAAAAAATTACGATAAAAGTACAAAGAGAATAATAATGGATTTATTATTTGATTAATATTTATATTTAATTTGTTTCTACTTTTAATGATAATTTTATGTAAGCTATTTGTATTTTTTATAATATTTTAATACTTCCAAATATTCCATTTTGTAATTATTTATTTTAAAATATCCATTATCCTTCATAATATAAAATTAAAAGCGATCAAAAATCAAATATATTTCAATTTTCATTTCATTGAATATATCATTAATTTATCAATTTATTATATAAACTTATTATATTTTCAATAATCAACAATTATTTTATTTTATTTTAATAATATTATTCTCGTATTTCAAATAACTTAATAAATGCATAAACAAATAAATTTAAAATATAATAAATAAAAATATTGGTGATTTATTCTCTTTGTATTTTGTATTTTTATCATAATTTTTTAATAAAGCTTTGATGTTCATATATGATATTTATATGCACATTTGTTAAAATTATAGTTATTTCAACCGTCAATAAAATAAAAAATTCATGAGCTTAGAAATCGTATTAATAATCATTAATAATCATTATAATAATTAATTTTATTATTAATAATCATTATAATTTTATTATTTAATTAATTAAGAAAATTTAAGGAAGCACCCTGTACATTTCCATATCTCAAATAACTAGATTTTCGATAAAATTATATGAAGGAGATGAACTCATATGCATAACTTATTGATAAATTTATGAATATCAAAACTTAATATAAAACTATTTTCATATAATTGTATCAGCTATTTATAAAAATATTGTATGAAAAACATCCTACTGTCATATGAAGTAAATAGTTGTTTATAAATTCTAATAGCTGCAACTATAGCAGTTAATTTCTTCTATTTTGTTTGCATTCTAAGTTTAGTTTTTTCTCCAGTCTTTTTTATCAT
This sequence comes from Apis cerana, assembly GCF_029169275.1. Lineage (NCBI taxonomy): Eukaryota > Metazoa > Arthropoda > Insecta > Hymenoptera > Apidae > Apis > Apis cerana. The sequence goes on along the minus strand of NC_083862.1, from coordinate 7,762,698 downwards.
ATTTGCAATAATTAAAGATTTAAACATAAAATGAATTTATCTTAACTTTTGATTGATTTTATTGTGTATAAAATATATACTAATATTCGATAAGATTCAATTAAGGATGAATTAGATATCCTACCATAATTTCATGATTTAATTTCCAAAGAGTTTAAATACCAAAGTATTAGATATTATTAGATATAGCAACTTTTCTATAGCAGCTGTATTTTGAGCTTCATCTATAATATAAATATTATTTCTTATTAAATAAATATCATATTTTATTAAAAAATAAAAATTTCTTGAAATGATGATCAATATATATTTTAAAATTTAGCTAAAGATTTAATAATTATTGCAAATCGTTTAACATAAATTGTATAAAAGAGATTACTTTTTTAGTAACTTTCGTTTAAATAATACTAACTAAAATAAAATTATTTTTAAACAATCTGATAAAATTTCTTTAACTTATGAATGCAAAATTGAATCAAGTATTAATAAATTAAATATAAATAAAATTATATTTTTTAATATAAAAATTTTTGTCAATTTTGAAAAATTAATTATCTATAATCTTATATATATTTTGAAAATATCGAAATAAAAAATAGTTATTAAATTACAATGAAGTTCATGGCAATGAAATTATATTAATATTTGACTATGTATATTTCAAATAAAATTTATCGGCGTTACAATTTGCTGTAATACGTAAATCATAATAAATGAAATCTTATAAATTACATATAGATGGACTATAAATTAACATTTTCGATAATGTATGCATATATAGAATGAGGCACTTAATACGTACGTAATAAATCATATTAATTTTCATTTGAAAAATTATCCCATAATTATAATTCTAAAAAAATTATTATCAGATTTTTTGGAAGCACAAAATATAAAATTTTTCACATTTTTTAATTAAAAATAAGATGATTCTTTTCTTTCTAATTTTTTAATTTACTATTTTTTTCAAATATTTTTAATTTCAAATATTTATTGTATATGTTGTTATATAAATATAAAATTTATAAATTCTTTCAATTTTATTATAATTTTTTTACTTTTTTATTAGTACAAACAATTGTATATATATATAAATAAAAAAAGATATTTGTTGTCAAATATAGTATGTAAAACAGAATAATTAAGTTAAAATGTTTGATTGACTTCAAAATTTAATGTATATATTAAAAATACAAATATTTCTAATATATTGCATTTTATTATATTTTATTTAATATACTTTTATTGTGTTTATATGCACATGATTTATTGGATCTTACAAAATACCTTCCTCTATATAATTTGATATATAATATTTTCATTTATTGAATTTATCATAATAGTATTTTAATTTAAAATATTATGCTATAAAAAACTGAATAAATGCTAACTATGAGAAAGAGAATTGATTAAATAAAACGTGTTAAGTGTCTCACGCTGTACATGTACAAAACATTTTGTTCGATTTCGTTACTAAAATATATTTATATTATGAATTCTAAATATTAACTCCTATATTATATAAAGGAGAAAGATGTATTTTATAATCGTAAATAATATATAACATAGATACTAAAGTATTCTATTTATAATATATTTGATTTTATGAAAATTTTAGATTAATGATATTCTTTCGATAAGTATTTTGTGCAAAATATTGCAGAAAATAAAGAAAATATGACTATGATTATATGTTTTATAAACAAGTTAATGAATTAATTTTTGATAATAATATTTAAACACTCATATAAAATTATTTTCAAAATACAATTTTCAATCATTGAAATAAATAATAAAATACTCCATTTGATAAAAAGAAGCAATTGTTTCATTTTCTTTTATTGTATTAATATCGACAAAAAAGTGCATTAATAATTTTTAATTTAATTAGCGAAATTTTACATAATATTTTAACTATCCATATTATTTAATTGAATACGATTTTTATTTCAGTACACGATTTTAACTTGAACATAAGGATAAATATTTCATATTAAAATTACGTGAAACACATTATATTGTACATATAACTTTTATTTATTTATTTATTTATTTATTTATTTATTATTGATCAATTATCATAAATAACCCAACATTATAGATTTAAAAAAAACCTAAAAAAAAAAATTAATAATTTCAATTTCTTTATTTTTAAATATTTGCATTGAATATATGTAATTATTAAATAAATAAAGAATCGATACTTGCATCTTTTTATTTTTTTGTATTTCACGTTTCTTCACTGGCACATATTTGTGCAATTATGTATATTAAAAGAATTAGAAGTTATAATTATGTTTAATAATTGAATTAAGAATTAAGAATTTAAGAATTTAAGATAATAGAAATTAAGAATTTATAAATAATTCTTTTTTTCTTTCCCTTTTGTTTGCAAATATGATCATTAAATCAATCTCTAGCCATTAAATATAATTATATGTATATATGTATACATATTTTTCCAAGCTGTATATACAAACATTGTATGTTATTATAGATGTTAAAGTTAAAATCAATTTGCACAAATTAATTAAAACATTATTTCGCATGATAGATTTGTTTAATGGTAAATTCTTTAAAAGTAAAATAAATCATTTACATCATTTCATTTGTGTCTGCATATATAGCGATTTTCAATCATCTACCATACAGAAATCGAACAAAGAAGCAGAATGAAATGCAACCGAAACGTGTCGTTTGTTAGTAGATATTGATGAAAAATAAAAAATGACAAAGCTAATGTAATAATATTATTATTATTTATGATTCAGCTAATTCTCTGCTATCCTCGTCCCATTCAGCAAAGCTTCTCGTTTTATTTTGCGTATCATTTTTTTCCACATCTTGCTCTCCCTCGACATGTTCTTCTTCAATTATCATAACCGATTCCTGAGGTTCTCCTACACTGTTACTCTGTTCGCTACATTGCTCATCATATTCCACTATTTCTGTCTGTTCTTCTACATATTGTATAACTTCTTCTACTTGATCAGAACTGCATTCTTCTAATATTTCAGATTGCTCAACTTGCATATCTTCATCCATCACTTTTTCTTCAACTTCTTCAACTACTTCTTCTACTATCTCCTCAGTCTCTTCAGTGAGTTCTTCTGAATGATAATTCTCATACGTTTGTCGTTCTACTTCTTCATTTCCATGAATATAAACGATCATTCCATCTTCCGTGCCTTGCATTACAATCTGCTCATTATCGCTAATATTTAATTGTTGTGGCTGTTGTTGCTGTTCAGTCTCTTGTTGCTGATATTGTTCATTATCAATAAGCATGATCATATGTTGCCCATCAATATCATGTGTATTATAAGTCATTTCGTGCGAAATATTGTTTAACTGCATTTCTGGTACCATATATTCCGATACATTTGAAGTCACTTCCTGTGATTCCGACGGAACACCGTCTCCAACGCCTAAGGAAGCTGCTATACCACTAGCTACATGACTCAAAGCTTCTGCTTCTGAAGAAGGCTCTAAAGAAATTGGTGGTATGGATACTGTCGATGTATCAGAATCCCGCAAATCCTTATGCACGCAATCGAGATGAACTTGTAAATTGGTAGCTCGTACGAAAACTTTACCACAATGAGTACAACGATGACCTTTTTCTTTACCATCTGACAAATTTCCATGGCCTGTGTTAATTTCATGAGTTGTTAATTCAGTAACATCTTTGAACGTCTGTGAACACTGCATGCATTGAATTTCCTCAACTGTTGACGAATGTTGACGCGATGTTGGTCGATGATTATGATTGATTTGATGTCTTACCAATAATGTCTCCGAAAGTGCCACATAAGAACATGCTTGACATTTCGGGAAACACATACTCTTTGGAGGAGGTACGTTGTGTTTCGTGTAAAGATGATACATTAAAATATTTCGTTTAGTTGCTTTATAGCCACAGTGTTCACAAACTCGCGGATCGAATTTTTCTTCATGTACATCTTGCATGTGCCTTCTATACATATAATAATTTGTATATTCCTCTTCTAAATCACATTTGTTACATTTCCAAGGACCAGTTTCGCCACCATCCACACTTCCATTACTCTTTGATTCAGTTTCATCACTATTATTACTTGACATTAAATGATCAGATTTTAAAACTACATAAGAAACTTTTGTTTTATTTGCTGAATTACTGTCCGAAGACTTAGCTTCTTTTTGCATGATTTTCAAACGTATGTTTTTATTATTTTTTACTAAATGAGGATATTTTTTCAATACTTCTCGAATAATTTTTGCATGATTATTTATTGCATCTTCTGAATTTGTTCTGTAAGATGATTTTCCTTTCTCCATATTTTCTTTTTCTTCGAGATCAAATCGTACTCTCTTAGATGGCGAAGGTTGTGCATCCTGACCTCTTTGGAAAGATCTAGTCACGGACCAATCATCATCCGAATTCATTTCTTTTAAACCTTTTTCATTTGAATGACTTTCATCTTCCTCGTCTTCAGTTGTATCGTTTTTACTTTCTCTATCTGGAGAACATTTGCCACTAGGTGAATTATCTCTTTTATATTTGTCCGGTGCTTGGACAATAGGTTTTGTATTATATGTAATATCATCAAATGATGAAAACACTCCAAGTGCAAATTCTTCAGCTTCAGGGAGATCAAATCGAGAAGGTCCAGGAGTTACTTCTGTAGGTCTATTTGTTGATGGCATTCCATGGAATGTTCGCATTTCATAATTAAGTGATGACATATTTTGTGATGTATCTAATTTTCTTTTCCAAATAGGAAGTCTAAAACAAAAAAAAAATTTTTTTACACAATTAAAAATAAATAAATTAAAAATTTATATAAAATTTTTAGAATGATTATGTTTATTAATTTAAATAAGTTATTTATATATAACATTTTCTTCAAGAAAAATTATTGTTATATAAAATTTTTTAATATATAATTTTTCTAATTTATACTATATATAGTTTTATACTTACTTTCTACCTGGTAATGGTTGATTTGAAAATCCTGATGGAGTGGAAGTAATTGTTGGTTTTGTGCTAGGTGTTGAAGGCTTTGAAACTGCTATAACTGATCGTGTATTACACTTCATTGATTGTTCATTTTGTAAAGGAGCAGTATTAAATTGTGCATCAAGTAATTTAGTTAAAACTGTCATGTTCATTTTCTGTGCTGTACGATACAAAGCATGTTGCTCTGAAGTCCAATATTCTAACTGACCAGTGTACATAAAGCTATAAAAGTATTATATATATAATACATATACATATATATATTATAGATATAAAAATGATTTAAAGATTAGAAATAAATTATAGAATTTACCTTATAATTGATTTTACACATTCATATGGCATATCTGGTGGCATAATGATTATTCCATCAAAATTTTCATCCTTTTCTTTTTGTTCACGTTCAAGTTGCATAAAATAATCTGTGCATGTTGTTATTACTAAACGATGAGCCTAAAAAATTAAAAAAAATCTATAATAAATATATTAGTAAAATAAAAAAAGAAATTTACTTAATATAATTCATCATTTTTAAATAATATATATATATATGTACAGTTACCTGAACAGTTATATCACTAGTGGGAAATTTGATTGTAAGATCAAGTAATTCTTCTTCAAAATAAAGCTGTTGTAATCTCTGAAGAAAGAAAGTTCCCCAGTTATCTACTTTTACTTGTTTTAATCCTCGTGAAGGAAGTTGTTTTTCCTGGTTTGTTGGTTCCATTTTATGTCTGTACATTAGTTAAAAAAATAATCTTTTGAAATTCTAAAAATATTCATCAAATATACTAGATATTTAAAATTTTTTATTAAATTTTATTAATTTTATTAATATCTATTAAAAAATTAATAGAAATATTTGCAGTACTAAATATAAAATATTAAAATACTTCTAATTTTAATATTCTTTAATAATATCATTTAAATTATCAAATAAAGATCAAGTATTAGAAGATATATATTTTAACATGAATAATTTCAAAATATATTATTTTATTATACAATATATTTAACAATTAATATTCATTAATTTAATAAATTAAATTATATTTTCTTACCTGGTATTATTAAATTTAACTATTTATTATATCTATTTATACTAATGATCCAATGGGACAAAATCCTGTAATAGAAGAAAAATAAGGAATATCGTAACTTTAATCTTTAATTATAAGATAATAAATTGTAATTTCATTTTTTAATAAAGAAATACTTATATCAATTTACATTAATTATAATAATTATAACAGTTATAACTGTTAAATTAGCTACTATTTAATATCATTTAATATCAAAAAAAAATTATTTACATTACATATGCTATTTCATAGGCACAAATATTACTTAACATTCCTGAAAATAATCCCTTCGTACTTGTGAATCAAATGCCATAAAATCCATGTCATAAAGAAAATTATTGTCACAATTAATTACTTTAGAATAACTTAACCTGACTGGTTTCTAAAAATCAAAAGTTTCATATCTTATATTATAATAATAATATATTAACGAAGTCCATTGACATCGGAATATGGTTTTGTAACTTACAATAGCAAGCGAAGTACGCTAATATAAAAATTCTACAGTATATGTAACGCTATGTACATATTACTATAAAATTGCTCCGAAATTCAATTAAACTAAAATATTGCAAAAAGAAGAATACTATACAAATGAAAGGAAGTAAAAGAACTGATGAAAGTATCAGCGTATACTTTGTGGAACGCTGAAAAACGGAAGTTTAATAATGATGCACGTCTTCCTTTCATGATCAAAGTCGGACATATTAATGGTTATTTCAAATATATACAAATTCAAAATACCCCGTGGATATATTGCACGTACCTATTTAACAATATTTCAATATTCCTCTCAGCTCCATCTCTTATAAATTTCCTTAGTACACAAGTAATATTGAACATTCCATTGTATATCACGACTCACAGATGGAGTTATACGTATCGACTGATCACCACGGAAATAAAATATGGAGAAACGTACAACTATAAAATTATAAATTTTACTAGTTTTATAAATTATAATAGTTTATAATTTACATATAATGTAAAAAAAAGAAAAAAAGAAGATATTCTATCCAAAAATCAGAAGAGAATTTTTATGAAAAAATACAATTAATTTCATAAATTTAGATTAAATGTAATATATACAGCATATTCTGACAATATTCTTATCACATCTACAATATAATATATGACAAAAAATGGATATTAATAGATTTAAATATTATTAATAATAAATTAAATATAATACATAAAAGATTTTTATTACTTATAAAATATTAAATTTTTAAAAATACTTAAAAATATTTTTTTAAAATAAATATTAAAAATAATTAATAATGATATCAAATATTATATATATTTATTATATTTTTTAATTTAATAAAAATTGTTATATAGATAAAAATATATTTTTTTAAATTCCTTTAATAAAATAAAGTTTTCTTAAAATTATTAAAATTTTACATGATCTAGGGAATTTATATAGTATCTTTGAAACTATATTCTATAAATAAAAATACATTTACTTTTTTTTATAAAATAGATTATATATGATCATACATGTAAGAAAAATAAATATAACATCAATGGATGAGTGAAATGTATGAAACATTAGCTAATATCAATAATCATCGATGATTAAACGTAAAAAAACCCCAATGGAAAATATAAAATATATTTCCATAAAAGGGGTGAACTCATATATATTTTAAAAACTGTCATTAGATACTATCATTTGTTTCTTATTTGTTCCAAAATTCTTATTAGAATATCTTTTTAGAATATCATAATTTAAAAAAATGGAAGATTTGATATTGGATTTTGATCAAAGCTGTTTGTAACAAAAAGTAAGAAAAAAATTGTAATAATATTTTAGTAAGCATCATACTATATTATTTATATTTTATAAAATTAATTTTTTTAAATATATATGATTTTTAAAAAAAATATTAAAACTTAAACAACAGGTTTTATAGGATGATGAGGTTGAATTTCAAAACAGTATTACTTGTAATAGTAGTTGCAGTGTTAAGTTCAATATTAACATCTTGGAACAATTGTGGTAGTCCATCATTTTTTAAAAATACTGATTGGAAATCAAAATTTCAACATAAAGTAAGTAAATTTAGTTTATATAATTTATATAATTTAAGAATAAATTCAATATTTATTAATATTTTTATAAAATTCTTTATATATTGTTTATACATTATTTTTAAATTATTTTTAATTAAATTAAAAAATTATATGATAATGTAAAAATTATTATAGCATTTTATCTTTTTACATCAATTATATTTTAATTAGAATTTTAATTAATATACTTTATAAAATAAAAATTTATAAAATAATGATAATATTTATTTTATTATTATTTTATTTGTTTTTATATAAAGGATCGATTAAACTTAGAAACTGGATATCAAGAAATAGATTGTCACATAAATGGTGATTATTCTATTGGATGTCGTAAGGAAGGAGATGAAGTTTATATACCATTCTCATTTATTCATAAATACTTTGAGGTAAATATCAATTATATATTATATTATAATTATATATATTAATTATATATAATAAAATATTAATATTTTTAATATATATTAGATTTATGGAAAGCTAGCTACCTATGATGGTTTAGAAAGATTTGAATGGCTGCATAGTTACTCCAAGATTGTTAATCCTAAAGGAAAATATGATCCTAGAGGTGTGTTTATGACCTTTGAGAATTATAATGTTGAAGTTCGAGAACGTGTCAAATGCATCAGTGGAAATGATGGAGTACCAATATCTACTCAATGGGAGAGTCAAGGATACTATTACCCTACTCAAATTGCTCAATTTGGATTATCACATTATAGTAAAAATTTAACAGAACCAGAGCCTCACAGAAAGATAATTGAAGATTCAGATAAAGTTAAAAGAGAATGGATTATACCTCAAGGATCTATTGCATCTAGAATATTTGATAAATATGCTAATAGTTATGTAATGAAATTTGCAACACCAGAAACAAGTACTTCTGGTATCACTTTAAAATTAGATCATGTGCTAGATTTTGTATTAAAATGGGATTTTAATATTAAAGACAATGGAAGTATCATGATTACATTGCAATCTAGAGAAAGAAAAGAAATATATTATCTTCATTATATTACTAGTAATATAGTATTACATACTTATAACAATCATGTTTATTATGGAATTGGTCAAATTAATCATCAGTGGAGAAGATTCACTAGAGACTTAGTTATAGATCTACAAAAAGGTTTATATTTAAATGATAAAAATAAAAAGAAAATGTCTCGTTCAAAATTGAAGGTAAATATAATAAATTTAAGTATAATAAATAAAAATAATAAAAATAATAAATATTTAAAAATATATATATATATATATATATATATATATAATTAAAAATACTACTTCATAGATTGTGAAGATAACATTATATGGATCTGGAATGATTGATAATGTAACATTATCTACAAGTGAACATATGGAACAATTTTATGATGCAGCTAGATGGTTTGTTAGTAATCAGAATATTACTTCTGGTGGTTGGGCAAATCCTGTACGAAGAAAAGTAGCTACTGGAATGGCTACTCTTGAACCTGGATGGTATACAATTTTAATTAATTTTTAAATTTTTAAAATTTAAAAATTCATGATTAATATATTTATATTATCTATATTTATATTAATATTATCTAAATATAAACTTTTTATATAATTTTTGTATAATAATAGGTATTCTAGTATGGGTCAAGGCCATGCAATTTCTGTACTAGCAAGAGCATATTATCATTCTGGTGAAGAAAAATATTTACAAGCTGCTGTTAGAGGTCTTCAACCTTTTAAATTATCATCTAATAAAGGAGGAGTAGCTGCAGTATTTTTAAATAAATATGTGTGGTATGAAGAATATCCTACAACACCTTCTTCGTTTATACTTAATGGATTTATTTATTCTTTAATTGGTTTATATGATTTAAAAAGCATAGCAACAGGTAAAGATGCGGAAGAAGCATCTCGCCTTTTTAATCAGGGTATGACATCCCTGAAAAACATGTTAACATTATATGATACAGGTTCTGGTACTACATATGATTTACGTCATTTTACATTAAAAACTGCTCCAAATTTAGCTAGATGGGATTATCATTCTACTCATATTAATCAACTTCTTCTTTTAAATTCAATTGACAATGATTCGATTTTTACTACTACTGCAGAACGTTGGATAGGTTACATGAATGGTAAGAGAGCTGCACATAATTGATTTTTTTTTATGATTGATTGATTTTTATATTTTTCTGTTTTTTTATTTATTAATATTTAATATCTTATTTTTTCATTTCATTTTGTATTATATATTTTGTAAATAATTTTTAATAATCATAAGATAAAGTGGACCAAAATATATTTCTCTTTTTGTATAATTGTTGTAAAATGAAAATAGTAACAATCAAATATTCATTCTTAATTAATTATTTACTGATATTCTTGAAATATTATTACATGAATATAGTTATTGAACAAAAAAATAAGATAATGAATATTTATTCATTATAATGAAATATAAAATTTAATATTCTATATAGTCAAATTAGATCTATATATATATATATATATAGAGAGAGAGAGAGAGAGAGAGAGAGATGTATTACTATATTTTAAAATAGTTTATTTAATTTAATGAAAAATCATAAAGAATACAATTCTGAATAATTTAAAGATTTTAAATATTTAAAAACAAAATTATCCCTAAAATGAGGACTTACTGAAACTTAAATATTAGTGGAATAATGTAGTAATATAAATGTGTTATGTGTAAATTTTGTACTTAAAGAATTAAACGCAATATTTAAATTTTATAAATTATATTTCATAAAATATGAATTTTTTAATTTATATGTTATGTGTTAAATTATGTTATAAAGTAAGATTAAATAAGTTCCTAATTATTTGAATGTTTTATTTTTATTATATATGTATATTAAAATAAATTTTATTTTTTTAATATGAATTATTAAAATGATATAAAAAATTGATTTAAATAAAAATATATAAATTCTAAAATCTTTTTTATATTTAATCTTTATCTTTTTATCTTTTAATATTTTTATCTTTTAATATTTAATTTTATAAAAATTTATATATATGATTTTACTTTAATAAATATAATTAATTTATCAATCAAATAGTTGATTTGTAAAAGAATTTTTAAATAATTCATTTTATGAAAAATGAAATTTACTTTATACATCATATGGAAGTTTGTAATTTTGTACAATATATTATGAATTAATACTAATGATATCTAAGTATTATATTATACAGTTTTCACAATTTGTAATATTTTTTTGTAAAATATATACAAAAATTAAAATATGACAAACAAATAATCATAATATTTTTGTAAATATTTGTAAAGTAATTGTTATTGTTGATGTAGAATTAAAATGTTATTTAAATATATTACATAATTTCTGAATTTGAAAAAAGTCTTAAAATTCAATTTTTATTAATATATATTGTAATTATAATATTAATTATTTCTGTGATTATGAATATAATAAATAATTTTTCAAGTGTAATGCATAAAATATAAATACATTTTAAAATTACAAATACATACTAAAAATTATAAGATACATATTTTGTAGAACTTTATATGTTGAAGATATACATGAGAATTTAATTTAATTCAATTATAAAAATTGATAAAGTCAAATTTTAAAAATAATATTTTTAATCAATCCTTTTACACATATTTCCATGTATAAAAATCTATATTTGTGATTATATTCATAAATTAAAAAATCATTCAATTTTTTATTACAACATAATAAAAATAACTAATTTATACATACATTTTAACAATCTTTTATCAAAATGAATTTAAATATAATGCTATTAAAACCAAATTTATTTATAAATATTGCTAGAACACAATATTATAAATGTTAAATATATATATATATATAAGAGAAAACAAAATATTGATGATTACATAAAAAGAAAACGGTGAAATTAAATACTAGAATCATCTGTTATAGATTAAATATAGACAAGGAGAAAAAATAATAGGAAAAAGATAGAGATAGAATAAAAATAATGAAATCAGCGCCATCTGTAGAGTGCCGTAAATGAAACAGTTAAAAAAGAATAGCAAATAATTTAAAAAAGGACAGATATAGTATAAGATTTAACTATTAGCGCCATTTTTTGAGTAATAAAGGAAGTCTCTTTGAAAACAGTTAAAAGATGCCATTAATACTTAATTCTTATTCTATTTTATCGTTTGAAGATATATATCTTTAGCATTCAAAAGATGGTATTGACAGTCAATTCTTATTTTTATCCTTTTTCTAATATTTATTATCCTTTCTTTATGTATTTCATTTGCGGCACTTTGCAGATGGCGCTGATTTCAATATTTTTACTCTATCTCTATCTTTCTTTTATTATTTCTCTATCTTACATATACGCAACAGAAAAATCTAAAGATATACATAAAATATATGAAACCATTCGAGTTATTTATTTTACAATAGTTTATAGAAATATAATTATATATGAAACTGCATATATAATTATATATATATCTCATATTTACAAGATATTCTAGAAAAATATTTATTTTATTTTATTTATTTATAATTTTATATTAAAATTTTAAATTCCAATTATTATTAATGTTACTTTCTTATTCTGAACCGAATCGGTAATGTTGAGAACGATACTATAATGATAAGAGTCCTAGTGTCCTCGAAACATGAAACAAAAAAAATGTATTGAATGTTAGATTTATTCTGTATTTCGTTTGTGCTTTATATAGAAAATAAATATTAATATAAAATGTAATACTTATAAAATTACAATCATTAGATATTATTACATATTTTTATAAACAATAAAAATAAATACAATATAAAACAAAAGTTTTATAAAATTTTATTTTACAATTGTTTTTGCCTTTATTCCTATTTTAGATTAAATTACATGCAAATAATAATAATATAAAAATGAGTGGTGGAGTGGTACCTAGTAAATCAACTGTTTATATTTCAAATTTACCTTTTTCGTTAACGAATAATGATATACATCAACTTTTACAAAATTATGGAAAAATTGTAAAGTAAGTTATGAAATCATCAATCTATGAAATATTAAATATCTAATTTTTATATTATTTATATTTATATTATATTTATATAAAACAATCAATAGAAAATATATTGTTTAGTTTTTTTTTTATCTAATACTTATCTTTATTCTTATCTTATTTAGTATTTACGTTTCTTAAAAAAAATAATCAGATTAATCAAAACTTAGGAATTTTATATATTAAATTTATTTTACACATGTACATATATTGATTTTAATGGTATATGATATTAATGGTTGAAAATATGTAAAAATAAAAATTCATATCAAATAAAAAAAAAAATTTTTATTTTATTGAGAGTTTTATTTTTTTTTTTATAAGAAATTTGATGTATGAAATACTTATTTGTCTATAGAGTGACAGTAATGAAAGATAAAATAACAAGAAGGAGTCGTGGAGTTGCATTTGTATTATTTCTTACTCCAGAAGATGCTATTACTTGTGCTAAAAATTTAAATAACACAGAGGTGAATTATAGTTTTCTTTATCTAATACTTATTGCATTTTATTTTTTATAAATTCTTTTTAATAGATAGGTGGTCGTACAGTAAGAAGTTCTATAGCAGTAGATAATGGAAGGAGCACTGAATTTATACGTCGAAGAGATTATCCAGATAAATCTCAATGTTATGAATGTGGAGAAGAAGGTCATTTGTCATATAATTGTAAAAACAATACATTAGGGCCAAGAAATCCACCCTTAAAAAAGATTCGAATCAGAAAAAAACATAAAATTAATAATCATAATATAAATGATTTTAAAAATAGTGATAATGAATCAGCAGAAGATAATTGGGATGAAGAAGTAGAAACATTAAGTGCTGCTATTGCATTAGAGGTAATGTACTTTTATATATTTTCTTTTATAATGTAATTTTAAATTAGATAAATATTTATATATATTAATTTATATATTTATAATCATTTCGTAAAATTTTAGCAAAGACAAAAAGAATTAGAAAATAACCAAAGATTAAGGAATAAAGACTATGAAGAGGAAAATCGATCAGTTAAAAAATCTGGCAAAAGATATAAAAAAAATCAATATTTTAGTGATGAAGAAGATTTTAGTGAATAAATAATTAAATAGAATATGAATAAGAATATAATAATATTAAAAAATTATAATAAAAATTTAATTTAAGTTATATTTGTAAAGTATTATTTTGTATATAAATCTATAAATAATCATTTGTATATATATATAAATTGCAATAAATTTATAGTAAAATCTTCAATTTATAATTAAAATTTTATTTTTTACAAGCTTCATTTCATATAACTATCTTTTATAAATAAAATATTAAATATGAATATATTATGTAATAGTGAAAACTTTGAGTGAAAACTTTTAGTAACTTAACCTCATAAATTTATTTGAAAGTTGTTGAAAGAAAAAAATACTTTTTCGTACAAATATAATTTCTAAATATATATATATATATTTAAATAATATATTTAAAAAAATTAAAATAAAATATTAAAAATTAATGTAAATATAATTTAATACTATATTTTGACAGAAAAAAATAATCAATAACAAAAAAAATTGAAAATATAACCTTAAATTATGACAAAAATTATTTAATTCAATATAAATATTATATATTATGTCAGGTTTAGATTTATTAAGTATATATATGTCTGATTCTGAAGATGATGAAATTAATGATAAGAATAAATTTAACGAAAATTTTAAACGGTATTTATATATTGTGATTTTATTTAATAATTATTTATCAATTATTAATTAGAAATGTTTTTAATTTAAACATATATGTAATTCATTTATAAAAATATGGAATATGTATTTTTATTGTAATATATAAATTTATTTTTTTACTTTCATAAAAAAATTTTATAATTTTATAATAAATTTTATTAAAAATTTTATTTAAAATAGTATAATATAGATTATATTATATCTTTAGTATTATTTATAATATATATTATCAATATAATAATAATATAATGAAATATCATTTTTTTATTTAAATTTATATTTATATGTATATTTATAAACATAATTAAATTATTTAATTATTTGTAATTTATTTTATTTTTTTCTATTAATGTTTAAATTTCAAACATTTAAATTCTAAATATAATAATAATCAATAAAAACAACATATATTTATATGCAAACAAATAAAATATATTTTTTATTTTTATTTATATATTATTTGTTTATATTTTTTTAAAATAATTTCTAACATATAGATTACCTTTACCTGGAAGTATTATATCATGGAAAGGTGTTCCTCATCATGAAGAAGTATATGATGATCCATCGCAACATGATGGAAGAGTAAGAAGCTTTAAACATGAACGTGGTAACTGGGCTACTTTAATTTATATTAATTGTAAATATTTTAAAAGATAAATAATATTGTTTCAATTATAAAGATTAAATTATAATCACTATTTTATATTTCAGATGAACCTAGTGAAGCTATATTTTCATGGATATTTTCAGTTTTAGAAGAAATAAATATTAAATGTAATATATTTTCTGAACAATTTCACATTAGTCTAACAAAAACTTTAATTCTAAAATTTCATTGGATTGAATCCTTCATAAAAGAAACTAAGAAATTATGTGAGCAGACAGATCAATTTGATTTGAAGCTTTTAAATGTAAAGGCATATACTAATGAAGAAAATACTCGTACATTTCTTGGAATAGAATGTGTTGATTGTAATGGAGTTCTTGCTTGTTTTGTAGAAAATATTAACAAGTTTCTTGCTGAATATGATTTACCACCTTTTTATGAAGTAAGTAATATATACTTACATATATAGGAAGTAGATTATTTATATATATATAATATTAAAAAATATATATTCCATGAAATTATAACAGGTTATTTTAATAAAAATTTTATATTGTTTGTTTAGGATTCTTCCTATCATATAAGTTTCTTATGGTGTCTTGGCAATGAATTTGTAGTTTTAAATAATTATACACATTCTTTGACTACTAAATTAAATCAATTTTTGCTTGAACATTCAGAAGAAAGATACATACATATTACTAAAATACATCTTAAGATTGGAAATAAATTGTATGCATTTAAATTAAAATAATAATTTATAATTTCTTATAAAATAAATGTACAATAACTATTTCTTATTATGTAAAAAATATATAAATATTTATTTTATATACTTGCTATTGATTTTCTGTTCATAAAGTTTTAAATCAATAAAAAAGATATCTTATAATTTTATTTTATTTTCTTTATATTTCCTATTTTGTATATAGTAATCTAAAAGTAATATAATATAATAGTCTTTTAATTTAATTTATGTTATTAAATATAATTATATTTATATAATATATATAATAAAATTATATTTATATAATAAAATTGATCATAAAAGTTATATTTTAATATATCATAGATAATATAATATTTAAAATTTTAAGTAAAGTCTTTTTTTTTATATATACTTTTTATTTAAAATATTTTATTATGAAATATTTATAATAAGTTTTTATTATTTTCAACTTATAATATACATATAACAAATTATTTCATCAATAGTTTAAATTAATCTAATAAATGTTGATATAGATTTATCTCTTGAATATTTTTCATTAAAGTACATCAATAATACGCATTTTTAAAACATAACTTTTGATACAATAATTTTTTATTTTAAAACTTACATTTTTAGATTACATTCAAATTATATTATAAAATGACATAAAAAAAAATTAAAAATTTCATATCTATCAAGAAATAAAGATTAAGCTTGAATTCTTTTAATAAAATTAATTTTTTCTTTTAATAAAATTTGATAATAAATAATGTTTTTGTTGATGTTTTAAGATATAATAAAAAAATAGTTTCAAAAAATTTTTAATTCAATAGGAACGTGAAAGTAAATTTATGATATGATTATACAATAACAATATATTTTTTAGCAATACATAATGACGTATATAAATGTATGTAAAATGTAAAATATACCGTATATGCACGATCAACGTGTCGTACGGAATATGTGTTAACACTTGTCAGACTTCTAAATCATATATAAAAAAAAAAAACACAATGTTTCGGCAAAAACAAATTATTTACAATGCTTAATATTTTTACACATGTGTTTTATCCATCATAGTTTTATCCATTCTTTACAAAAAAAGAAGCATCGCTTATTTTATATACAATATTAAATCCTCGTTTAACGAGTATCGGTCAGCTCATAAAATATATTAAGTACATAACAAGGAATGTATCAAAAAGTCTATGTGTTTAAAATATAATAGAATGTACAACATATTTTTTTATAATTATGTATTGCACCCTTGTTCTTTTTTTTCTAAATGATTCATTGAATATATTCGTTTAAATATGTAAATTTAACATGTGGGTGTTTTACAATCGTATATTATAATCATTTTGCGATTTTTTTCTTATTAGAACAAATCTTACCTTATAATAAAATGAAGTTTTCTTTCTGCTATGAAATACCATTCGATCCATTAGTTGATTTTTCTGGTAAACACTTCATGATTGTAGGTTCTATTAACTTCCATACTTCAGCGAGCTGAAGCATTTTAAATATTATTTATTTAAAAATTTAATAAAAATCTACTTTTTATAATTTCATCTTGATATATTCACAAAGAATTACAATTAAACTTTTTTTAATTAATAAATGACACTTACCAAATTTTTATTTTCTTTATCTTTTTGATAGCATAAAACATGCAATTAAAAATTACGATATTTAAAACGTGTTATGAACAGTAAAAAAATCTTACCTCAGAATGACCACGAATTTGAACATTGACAAGACTTTGTAAAACTGTGGCAAGTATTTCTAAATGAGCATGAACGAGTTGCGTTTCCATATGTAAACAGTGCAACGAAAAACAATTTCGCAATTCGACGTTTGCAATCACTGATTCTTGAGCAACCATTTTATTTTCTAGATATTCGACTGTGTCACTCTATAAATAAAAGAAAATTTGATGCGTTAAAACGGCCGATAATAACATTATTTCCCATCATTTTTACTTAGTCATAAAGTAAGAATAATCAAAATTTTTTATAATAATAAATAGCGAAAAATTATTCAAATATCCATTTTTTTTAAACAGAAACTTACTCATGGTGTAATTTCTAATATTCTTTAAGAAATATCTTTAAGGAATGAATTATTAACAAAAGTTTTTTATAAAAATATTTATAAAAAATAATGGAAATTTTGATAGCTTAAAAAACATTTCAAATCTAAATTATTTGCTTATGAATTCGATATTATTTATTTTATTAATACTCTAGTATAATTCTAACTTATTTTATAATTTATAATTATAGATAATAACATTTGTGATAATCAATATAAAAGAGCAAGAGAACTTGTTGAAATGTGACATGTGACATGCATCAGCTTGTTTTCAATTGGAATGAATTATGTAAGACGATATAACCTCAAGATATATTATCACATTTTTCCTCTGGCATTAACATAAAAGACCTTGAGCAATTTCCGAATAATCATGTAATGACCGCACATGGTAACAATGAATTGAGTTAAGTCACCGGATAAATATATGTATTTCTTAAGGCTGTATATAAATCATATACCGTTGAACCATTTTCTTGAAGGATCTACTTACGTCAGTTCCTCGTATCACGCCTTGCATTTGCCTCTTCTTTAAAGATAACATTGTAGATAATGCACGCTGATGATCAGCGCTTACTCCACGTTCATGCCTCTCGCACAGGATTCTATGCGCTACTAAAACGTCTAAGAGAAGATTCAGCCTTTCACATACCATTGTTTCCTCTCTAACTGCTTGTTGAAGAGCTCTCGTTGAGAGTAAGTTGAATTCTCTGAAAATAAATTAAATTATGTTAAATGAAGTTATATTTTGAAGTAAATAATGAATTACTTTCGATTGAGATATTTATTATAAATATAAATTAGGATATTTAATAATTGAGATTTTATGAAAATGGAAGGCATCTATATTTAGTAAATATTAATAAGATAAGATTAATTGCATTTATTTTCATTCATCATTTTGATATTATATTCAATATCATTACATGAATTTTTTTTGTAATAATATTTGCTGATTAAATTAGTTTAATACATAACATTACATAACATAACATAAATTAGTTAAGTTAAAATTTTCATTTCATTATTTATATAATCAAGTTATGCTATGATTTTATATAATCAACTTATATTGATATTATTGTGTGTATAATACAAGTGTAATAAAAATTAAAAATGTTGAAATGAACGGAATATATTATAATATTTTGAGAAAATTTCCAATAATAATTTATCATTTCTTTATATAATCAAATTTCTATATATGTAATAATACGATTCTTATTGTATATTTTTCAATTCTAGGAATATTTTTTATAAAATTTCATTTTATATAAAAATTTAAAATTTAAAATGAAAGTTATCATTAATTCACAAATAAATTCTTATATTATGATATTTACTTTGAAATTATGTGAAAACCCTTTTTCATTTCTTGCCAAATGGTAGAACCACCAGTAGCCCAAGTAGTGGTACCATGAGGTTCTGAGGCCAAATTGCTTAATTGCGTGCCCAATTCCGCCATGTCTACCGCATAACTATGTGATCTAATTGCCAGACAATCAGCAATATTCTTCAATCGTGAAATTCCAAGGAGTATTACTCTGATCTGGTCGCGACTGTTTGCGAATTCAGTTAACGTTTCTGGTGGCACCAATTCCTTTGCCCTCGATGATAATTCTGATGTTGCAAATTCATCAGGCACTCTCCTAAATACTTCGCGAATTTTGTGTTGTGTTTCTTCACCAGTATATGTAAAGAAAAATTGTACGATATGGTCTTTGCTCACTACAGGATGACGAGCAATTACGGTGAGAAATCTTAATAAGGACCGTCTTCTTTCTTCCAGAAATTGAGAATCCGCTATAAATATATATTATATATTAGTACAAATATATATTGTAATTAGTAACCAATCGATAAAAAAAAAAGGAAAGAGAAAAAAGTAAAGGATGTTTAGAATAATAATTTTTAATATATTTTATGTTGATTTTCTTAAGTATGGAAATTAATAGAAATTATTGATATTTATCATTGTAGCATAATAATTTATAATTTTACCTCCTACTATTTTTTTTGGTGGTAACTTCGGTATCAACCTGTATGGAAATCTTGCCAAGAGAAGCTCGTGCAACGATACGAAATCGTTGTAACGTCTATAAACAATGGAATTGAATCTCTGAAAATAGAAAATGTTTTCAATAATATTTTATGATTGAGTCTGTTTTAAAAAAATGTATATTTTTTTCAAAATAATTGTTAATTGATATTTTAAATTAATAACATTTATTAATTTTTTAATATTTAAAATATAAAATTATTAATATAATATATATTAGAAATATTAATATAATAAAAATTAAAATTAAGAATATGATTATAAAAAGTAAGAAAAAAATATAAAAAAAATACCTTGCTGGTCACTTGGTATTCCACATGTTTCAAAAAGATTCCCTTCTTTTCAGGCACTAAGTTTACTTCTATTGTATCCAAATTGCATATATCCGAGTAAGTGAGATTCAACTTAGCTGGATTGCTACCTTTGTGCAATCTTTGAGCTAAAAGTGTTACCTCAGAGAGATCACCCAGAACAGGAACAGGTAATTCTAACGAAAAAAGAAAAAAGAAATTTAAAAAGAGAAATTTAAAAATCGAATAAAATGAACCAATTGTAACAAATCTATAATTTACGAAACTCTGAAAAAGCAAGCGAATACATAATAATACTATATTATTTCATGTATCTTTTATATATTTATCTTTGCTATATTTATTTTATGTTATTTATTGTTATTTTGTATTACATAAGTTTTCAATAAAATATCTATTGTGAGATCACATGTTGTTAATTTATGTAACCACATAATACAGAAATATATCTTATAATATTTTATAATCGTATAATCTTTTTTTGGTATTATTCTTTTAACCTGAAGGATAATCTTGATTGTAGCCGTAATTTCGATATTGAAAAATGTTTTCTTCATCTGTGATACTTTGTTATAAATAAGCTATATATTTTGTTTTGTTAATCATTCTTGATTGCTTTTTTGCGTCTCCATTTCTTATGTAATAAGATACATTGTGAGAAAATTCTTTAAAAAAATTGATAAAGAAAAAAAACTCTTAAGAAAAAGTATAAGGAATTGGACTTTTGCAATAATTTTTTAAAAATAATTTCTTTACTGATATATATTATATTTTTGTAATAGTATAAAATCATATTATAGATTTATTTTATACCTTATTAATATTTTAAAATAAATAAATAAAATAAAATAAATATAAGCTTATTAATAAATTTAAATATTGAAAATAATTTCTAATATTAATAAAAATAGAAAGTATATTATAAAATTTTGATTGAAAAATTTGTAAATTTAAATTGTTTTTATATAAATCCGCCATCACCAACAAAAAGGAAAGAAAGATATATAAGCAAGTATTGCAAGTAGAATAAAACTTATGAATTATGCAGTATGTTATAAGATATCGATGCAAATAATACGATAATAATACATTGTTAATTATACATAACAACATTATTGGTATAATTTGAATAAATTGTATAAATTCGTTTGATTAAAAACTATTAAATTAACATATTCTCACAATATTTTTAGAAATTTTTATTGTTATTATATATTAAATAATAATAATAAAATATTTTTATTTAATTTTAATAAATATTATTTATATTATATGTAAATATATACATACAATTTTTATTTAATAAATTATTAAAATATAGAAAATGTTAGTTATTATAATTTGTAATGTATTATTGAAATCAATATTATTTTACATGTTCCATGAATCCATTTTAAAAAGTCTAATTAATTTTGATTATAGATGACGATGTTCGCAGAATGAATGCGGGGAAGAAAGATAGTCGGAAGAACGGTGCATTTCCGGTGAACTGCTTTCGACCGTGATAAACGTCGACTTCTTTTTCATGATAAGAGAAACAAAGACTAATTGTATTGGTCAGTAACACTTTAAAAAACCGGATCTCTTTGAATTGATGTTGGTAAGCTTTTGCATTAGCAGAATCTCATGTATGATAACGAATCAATTATAGTATTTATATTTAATAGTGGTAGTTAAATTCTGTTATCTGTCGAGAAGAATATGTATTAAAAATGTGTTTATTTTATTCTCCATTAAAATTTATTTTCTATGGGTTATTACGATATTTCTGATCTTATCTTTGAACTACTCTTTTTTTTTCCCTTTATTTTTCTTTCTTTTAAATAAAATATTTACGATTTTTGAAATTACAAATTATTGATTATCTATTTAAATATAGATTTGTAAAATTTATAGATTTGGAAAAAATTTGTTTCTGTCCTTTTTCAAATATACAAACATAATTTTTAAACATAATTTTTTTTTATAGATAAAAACGAATAAATAATCGAATAAATAAAAATTGTATTCAAATATTAATAAAAAGTTTTATTGATATATAAGTGTTCTTATGTTCTCAAAATTTATGATTATAAAGTATTTCAAATTCTATTAATATTCTAAAACTTCGGTTATTGTACGATAAGTTATCTCTTTTGATTCTTTGGAAATCATTAAATAAACCAGAGTAAATTCTATTGAAATATATATGCACACCTAAAATCTTATTGAAACAAAAAATATTTGTTAAATATAAATGTGAAAAAATATGAAAAAATATGAACAACAATAGAATGAGCAACATTGCTGTAATATTTTATTTAAATTTTTAATTTCTTTATACTAATAAAACAACATATATTAACATGTATTTATGTATTGTAATGCATTTATGTTATGTCAACATTGAGATTGTATTTATAATGTTGATAATACTGAATAAATATGTAACGATAATTTTGAAGAAATATGCAACGAACCTTGAGATTCAGAGTTCTCCAGAAGTTTATCACTTGGGTGCTTTCCTTGCTGGGCAAATGCGACTAGAGCAAGGCCCTTATACAATCCGCTCCTAGTCAGATAACCCGTTTTGCTGTCCACCAGTTCCCATATCTAATTATAGAAAAAAAAAGAAAATAGTTTTAGTTTAAAATAATATTTACAAACTTATTTTTTTTCAAGAATATTAATTATTTTGTCTATGTTAATTCTAAATTTTTCATCATTATCATAAATTCATGGGGATTAAAAAAGAAGAGTAAATATTTAAATGAAATATAAAAAAAAGAAATAATTTTAATATTTATAATATTTATAAAATAATATTGTTCAAAAAAGATTTGGAAATGTTTTGAGAATATTCAAATATTTGGAGTTCATTGAATTGAGAAAGAATAACAAGAATAACTTTATTGCTATCTTTATATAAATATACATCAATTCTTCGTAATATATTTCAATTTCAAATTTTATTCGTGATATTTTAAATCCATAAAATCAAATATTTGCAAAAATTTCAATAAATAATGTTTGATTTTGATATTTGAAATTATTCTTATCGCATTTAATTATGCAACGATAATCACATATGTTTACAGTTATAATATTCAAAGTATATTCAAATATTTCTCGAATATAACGTTACATTTAATACAATTTTAAAATAATTACAATCCAAATTACATTAAATCAAGTAAAATATATGATCCACTGTTGCGTGAGAAGAATCTATTATAATTTACATTTCACCGTATAATTATTTAATAATATATTATTTAGTAAATATTTGTGAAATAATTTTATAGTAGACGGTGCATGGATTAGATTATTTGCTTAATAGCGCTATTTCTCATGGAAATTTTAATAGATTCAACAGTTTTATCGTAATTAGAAAAGATTGTACATTTACATAATGAATTATTTACAGATCTTCTCTTCATCCAGTAATCATTTTAATATTCTCGCCAAGAAAAGTTCCACATCGATAATTTCCTTCGTTGTCAAGAAGATAATTCTCACGCTTTGCCAATAAGAAATTCAATCAAGGTTGAATTTAATAGTGATGAATCTCCTCATCATTGAATCGCATCTTTTGCATTCCTATCTGCTAATCGTATATATTTTTTTCACTTATTATATAATTGAGTAAGCATATATTAATTATTTGATTTGTTGCTTATTGCATTTCATGGAAGTTTGAAAAATAAATAACTAATTTAAAAATAAATAAATAACTTATAATACTTTAAGTAATTTTAGCTTATTTCTTCATATAAAACCTAATAAAATAAATTAAAAATCACATGGAAATTAATATAAATTCATTTCGAGTTTTTTTTTATTCAAAATTTCAAATAATTCTTTTACAAAAAAATTATTTTGAGAAATTCGAAAGCAATGTACTTAAATTAAATATTCGTTTTGAAATTATACTTTTCAATCGAAAATTGGAAATAATATTTTTATATATTTTTAAAAAAAATTCTATTTTTATTTATAAATTGGTAATTTCAATTTTCTCAAATATTTTTTATTTTTTATTATTATCATTTTCATTATTTATTTTTATCAATTTTGCAAAAATCTTCAAATCACAATAAAGAAACACGCACTCGATGAAAATCAATTTTTCGAATGATAACACTTTAAACTGATTATTTCGAATTATTACTTCTGTGTTACGTTTTACTATATATTTCTCGATTCAAAATAATACGATAAATACAAATTGAAGTTTGAAAGGCACGCCTAGGAGAAAATAACATGGTTGCGTAAAAGGTGCGCGGGAAAATAGTAGAACAGGTTTGCAGGGAAAATCATGAGAAAGATGAAGGAAGATTTATTCTATATGAATATAACTTTGTTGATATAGAAATATCAAAAATAAAAATTGTACAAAATAATTTCTCTTTTGTAATTCATTAAAATTTTATTATCCAAATCCAATCCAATTTGTGAAATATTGTTATTGTAATAACAAATATCTATGAATCAATCCTGAAAAAAAATTTATTTTAAATGATAATTTAAAAATAATTATTTCATATGATATTAATTATCATTAATTAATTATTAAATAAATAATCAATCATTGCCATATTTTATATTTTATCAATTAGAAGAATGAATTTGAAATATTTGAGAGAACGTAATATTTATTTTTTAATTGTTCTCTAAATGAATAATATCGAACGATAAATTTAGTAAATATTATCAGTAATATTAAATGACAAATAAAAGTAGCATTCAGTTTTATTGTGAATATAAAAAGAACAAATATAATTTTGCACTTTAAAATTCAAAAGTGATTTTTTCTGATTTCCATGAAAATCAAAGAATACTTAAATAATAATAGAATTTAATGAACAAATGTAAATTTTATATATTTCATAAAATTTCAATAAATAATTTACATACAATAACAATTTATATATAAAAAAAAAGAAAATTTAAGCAAATATTCCAGAACCATTTGAACATCACATTATTTAATAAATCTAACTTACTTCACTTTATCACTATTTTCACATGTTTATAGATTATGAGATTAATAAAATCCAGTCAAAATATCGATAAATCTTACTTATAACTTACAAATCTCGTTATACGTTATTACAGTGCCTATGTATATGCATCGTTTGTATACGTATTTGTAGGTTAATTAAAGGCAAGCAGAGCATTTATGCAAAAGACAGGCGATTTGATTCAATCTTAATGCGACGTAATCCGTATGATACACTCGACTAACGGTTCAACCTCGGTTAACACCGCGAACGAGTCCGAAGGATTAGGCCATAAATGAAAGTAACTGCATTCCGAGAATTTTTATACCTTGCTCCGCCATTTCGTCTCTCCTTCTTTCATTCCCACTGCCTCTCTGTTTCTCGACGATCAGAGCACGAGTAGACGAGGAGATCGCACGTTTAGATTCTTCTCCAATACTAGAGAAACCACTAATCCTATGCCTCTCTTCGTAATCGAGCATTTTTATCCGATGAAGTATTAACACATATTTTCGCTAAGAGTATAATAAGTAAGAATGAGATTGACGCAGAGATTAATAAATTTTTCTTTATGAAAGATCAATAGATGGTATACATGTAAGATATTGAATATCTGGATTTTGTAATAGATATTTTGTGTTTTTACATTTTTTATTATCTTATTTTTCAATAAAAATTTTTAATATTTTCGTATTTTTAGAATATTCCTTTATTATTTTCATTTGTTTATCAATAATACATTTGTCCATACAAATAAATTTATTTTGCAAATATTGATATTATTTAATTTCTGCGTAAACCTTTCTCAAAAATTCTTCCTGCTTTTATTGTTATTGTTTTATCTTATTTTTATTGTTCCATCTAATTCTTTATTTCAATTAATTTTCTCTTCTTTTTTCTTCTTAAACAATGATCGACGTTCTTATCCCATCATGTCCAATGATACAAATCGTCAAAAGAAAATTTTAAATGTATTGAGTTATTACTCTCGTCAACATTCTTAAATCTTATTCAACCATGTCGAATGATACGATTCGTCAAAAGAAAATTTTAAGTGTTAATGCATTGAGTTATTATCATCATATTGCATTTAATGTTGAAATTCTTCATCATGAAAATATTTATAGTCCTTTCGTTAAAACAGCTTGTTATTCTTCTAGAAACGGGTTTAATCATGTGCAGTTGTGCACCATGAAATTGTGGTTTGAATACATTCCCATTGTTAAAACTTGTTTTGTAAAGAAGCATTTATATTCTCGAGTCATTTATATTTTGAATACAAAGTAGACCGTTGAAGTAAAAGAATCAACAAGTTCATTTGTATTCTCATCGAAATATCGATTCCCGGAAGCAACTTGAAATACTTTAAATAAATATAATTATATTTAATTTCATGTTAAATGAAATTTGAATAATATATAAATTGAAATAAGAATGATCGAACTGGAATTATAAAAAATATTTCCTTCAGTTTTAATAAAATAATTATATTAACTTAAAAGAAAATTATAGATACATATTATATCTTAAATTTGATGAAACGAACATTCTTTTAACAAAATTTTTTTATTTCGAAAAATTTATTTAGATTAAAGAAATTATATTTAAGTTCTGAACTTTTCTTATAATTTTTTTATTTTTAATTAACTAGAATTCCAAAAAAATATATATATATAAAAGAAAAAGATTTCACAGAAGAAAAATTACTGTGAAGAATTCAATAATCATCAATTATCTCGTATAAGACCTTCAGTCTTAAAGAAAAGATATTTCAATTCTCAAGAATCCTCATATGTCGAATTCCCATATATGTAAATTCATTTTCAGAAAGTTAATTCAACATTTGAGTTAGGCTCGGATTAAAAAATGCCTTTATAAAAAGAAGCAGAACAAGGGTGCGTGCGAATGGAGCCACAACAAAAACGGAATAATGGGAAAAGGGAGAAAAGCGGGACGCGTTCGAACGTTAAACATGGTCGAACACAAAAGTGCACACAAGAGTGCACCGTGTCCTGCGCTTGTTCTCACTGTTCGAAAGCTACGGCTTCTTGTTTTCTCATCGGTTTCACGAGCATTATTAAACCATAATCGTTGATCAAGTTCACGTGGTAGAGGAAACCACCAATGAAAAGTTCCTTGTTCGTGGTACGTGTGAAACTGGTCTCTGAACAATCGACGCGAAAGCTGAGAGTCTGACACGTCACGACAGCTCCTCTTTTCAATTTTGATGATCCATCTCTCTTTCTCTCTATCATTTCTCTTTCTCCGTCTTTTTAACCTCAATTGCATTTGAATCACATCGAAGAATTCACATCTGAAATACGATTACTGGTGAACCGATAATGCAGGCATTTTTCTATTTCATTTTCAATTTGTGTTTATAGCTATTTATAAACCTCTTCATATTTATATAGGCATACAATATTTCATAGAATATTTATTACCCTCGTTTCAGATTGAATTTTGTAAAATTTATTATACAAAAGACGAGAGAAATATATTAAATTGAATTATGAAATGTGTTTACACGAAATGGATAAATTAATTAAAATGAATAAATTAAAATAAATGAAAAAAGCAGAATATAAATAGAAATAGGAATAGAATTAAATAGGAAGAGGAAATAAAACCATAGATATATTATATTACCGTTTATAAATTTAACTTATTTGATAAAAAGTAAACTTTGATCTTTTGATAAAAAAATATAAGTATATATATTTTAAATTATTACATCGAAATAAAATAAAAAATTGAAATTATAATTATAGAGAATTTTAATAATTAAAATTAGAAATATTTTTTTTATAAATTATAAAATACATATCATTTTAATTATATAAAAAGTAACTTGATAAGTCCAATTTTAACTGTTTTTTTAACTATTTTCTTGTAAAAATTAAAAACAACAAAGGTCGAAGAAATATATAAATGATTAAATAAATAAAAGTTAATATAATATAATAAATAATGAGAAATATGAAAAATACGAAAAAAAATATCAATAACAGGAAGAGGAAAGATGCGCATGTATCGTATAAAGCGCGAAACAACTGGAATGTCATTAAACAAAATTAGTCTCGTCCGTGACGGAAGAAAATCAGGGAAGGGAGATCAGTTCATGTGCACGATGGTTTTATCTCACGTGCATAGTACGTTCGTGTCGATCGTTGCATGGTACGCGTGCGAGGATCTTAACTACTTATAAATTATAAGCTTATCATCGGCCATTATTTATATAAGTTATTTTTTTAATTTACAATTTAATTTTTTAGATTTTTTTATGGAAATTTGATTATATTTTAAATGCAATGATTAATGTAAATATTAAAAATTCGATTAATTTCGAATAATTTGTCTATAGTTCTTATGATTCTTATTATGAAATAAATTTTATATTTTTTAATTTGAGACTTATGATATAATTTAGTATCAGAAATTCAAATATAAATATTTTTACTTTAATTAAATATAACATTTTATTTTTAAATTTTTATTTAAATCTAAAATATTTACTTTAAAAAAAAAATAAAAATTTTAAATTATTATAATTGCCCATATATGCGATATTTCACAAGTTGAGTATTTTCCTTTATTTTTTCATTTAAGGTTAAAGTGCATGCAGCCTTTGAATTTAAGATATTCATTTTTTATATATAATTTTAAATATCCTTTGTTTCTAACTCTTGATTAAAATTAAACGCGATGCATTCAAGACATGATTCAATAATTTTCTCTTTATTTAAAAAAAATAAAAAAAATAGTCCTACTTTTATAATTATTTTATATCTTATTTTAATGTATAGTGCAAGACTTGTTTATTTGTCAATGAATAAATAACAATTTTTAAATATAAATTTCTATATTTGAATAAATAATTTAATAAATAATAAATATTCATACAAAAATTAAATTCAAACAGCGCATTTCCTTTCCATTTCGCTTCGGTCATTTTATTTCTATGCAACTTTCATTACATCAAACGATATTCTATTACATCATTGCGATAAATGAAAAGCATTGAATTCACGTCTTGAATACTTCAATATTCTTTACGTATTTTTGTAAAGCTTCAAAATCATTAAAACTTGACTCTCTAAAAATGAAAGAGTTTTCATTAAAAACTATAAAAAAAAAAAAAATTATAATAAATGGCAACCTTTCATATACATTTCATATACATTTCATATACAGTAAAACAATTATAAATAAAATAATTTTTAAAAATGAAATGTTTAAAATAATGATTTAGTTTCATTTAACTTAGAAACTTAAGAAAATATAAACATAAAAAGTAAGATATAAAATATAAAAATATTAACAGAGATAAAAATGAATGAATGAGATACAAGCATGTAAATAATATCAATGATAATAAAATGAATGATAAAAAGTATATATATATATATATACATATATGTACTTGCATAAATGCAAAATTGTCAATATTAGTTAACTATGTTAAAAGTAATTAAGAAAGCAAAGGATGATTTTACACGATCATGCAAAGTATCATGCGCATCATTTCGTATCGGCCTATTTATAGTGACCCGCGATGACTAGCGATAAAGCAGCGACCCACGTAACGTTATTTTGATTGTGTCATTAGTCAATGAACGAGACGCGACGTTCAATCCCTGTTATGTACGCCGTATCATGTGTTGTGTCGTGACATGTCGTGTCGGCTTGTCGTTTCTAATTTCATCAATTATCATGCCTCTCGGATTTTTTTCAACCTGCATCTCGATGAACGTCATTGCGTGTCAAATTGGAACACAACAATATATAGTATTCGAGACACGTGAATTTTATACAGTGACTTTTTATAAATATTTGAACATTATCTTAAGAAAATTAATAAATAAGATTGTTCATTTTAATTTTAATCTATTAGTTCAAAAAAAAATCTCTACATTCATAATTCATAACTATAAAAAGATATTATCTAATATAATCTAATAATTATGAAAGAGACATATATTATTTTGAAAAATATGCTGTAATAAATAGTTCATTAAAATTATAATAATCATTATCATTATAAATAGATTGCAAATATTTATAAAATTGTACAAAATTTAAATATAGAAAATTTTATAGAATAATAAGAAATCTTTATGATTGATTGAAATAGTGAAATATATATAATATATATATGTACAATATGCAAAATAATAAAAATCATAATAAAATTTTCATAGAGGAAAATATGATAAGATAATTTTTATCGACTTTTCGATTTACTAAAAGGCAATAAAATAAAATATGAAATAATTAAAAAGAATAATTTTTTTCAAATTCAGAGATATATATTATAAAAATTTATAAATTGGAATCATTTTATTATAAAATAATAATACTTATCATTTATTGTAACAATGTTTATACAATAATGTATTAAAATAAAGTTATAAAAGTTTGAGAAACATTTGAATGACATATTATTCGTTAGTACATAACTGAAAATCAGAAACAAAAGACGTTTATAAAACGATAATCTTTTGTTTATTGTTATTCTATAGGTTTTTCAAATAGTTACAATGTATACTTGTATACTTATAATGTTAATGAGAATATTTTTTTGTTTTTACCTATTTTTCTTAAAGATAATTTTGTTCATGATCAATTTTAGTAATTTATTAAAATTTTTTATCATATATATAATTAGAATTTTACATTTCAATTTTACATTTTTTCTTTGTTTATCAATAACAAATTATCTAAAAATTTGAATAATTATATATTTTTATTTTTTTTATCAACAAAAACGACTGTTAAATTATACATATATAATAATATACAATCTATCATGTTAACTTTGTGGTTAACAAAAAGAAAAAAATAAAAAATTTTTTCTTCATAAATTCAAAAACTTAAAAACCTAAGAAATTATTATTAATATTTTTTTTGAATTTGAATCTCAACTTTTATTTCAATATTTTATTGATATTATAATTAGTTTTATCGAGGATACTATGATATTAAAAGTATTCGTCCTATTACTAAATAAAAATATATATATATATATATATATATATATATATATATATATATGAAGATCGAAATTTAAATTTTCTTGAAATATCAATAATAACTATCAGTATAAACTTTTATAATAAATATCTTTTAAATTAAGAGGATAACAGAAACATATTTAGTTTTCTATACATACATATATATATATATATATATATATATATATATATATATATATATATATATATGTATTTCTATATATAATATCCGATTAACTGATTGTTTATTAATTTTTTATAAATTTTTTGAATTTTAAAAAATCTTTATAAAAAATAAAAAATATTTTGTATAGTCTTCACTTTAAATATATGAAAATACCATTCAACATTTATAAGTTATATTATTGTAAAGTGTTTATAGTTGACCCTGCTATGCAATCTTCTATTATTACAAAGGGGCGTCCGTAGAGACTATCGTCAACGGGCGTGCTAATGATAAAATAATGATACTGTAACACAGCAGACACAGAATAATGTAATCTTTACGAAAAGAAATTTTATTCATTGACCTTAAAATAATTATGAGTGATAATCGGTTATCCATATGAATGATTGAAAAGTTTTTAAAATAAATGATAATTCAGATCGGTGTTTTTCAATTATCTTGCGATCCCCTTTGTTAATATTTAAACAATTTGCCTCTTGCGACCTCCAAATGAATGTGATATTCCCATAAATGAAAGAAATTATGAAAATTAACAGTCTTATTATTAATTTTGAATTATAATGATATGATATGACTTATAATAATTATATTATTAAAAAGTGCTAAAGGTCATTAATTAAAAATGACAGCGACGATTTACTGATTAGTGACTAAATTAAAGCATGGAATTTTTAAAACAAAATAGTTTCAATTTATATAGATATAATTTTATATAAAATTTATATTTAAAAAATAATATCAAAATAAACATTTTAGATAAAGGAATTTTCAACGAAGGATAAAACTATTGCGAGAATTATATAAAAAATAGCCTTGAAATTGCATGATTTTTTTAAAATAAACAACGTGTAAATATACATAATTGATTTATTCAAGGACGAAGCTATTGTAATTTTATCTTATTCCATACTTTACAGTTTTATTTATCTAAAATATTTTTTGCAACATTGGATAAAAAGTTATATATGCAGTTAATATTAAAATATATTTTTAAATGTCAGGAAAAGATATATCTCTTGAAGTCATTCGTTAAATTAAATTAAAAGTAAATATTGTGAAAATCTTATTTTAAAAATATTAAAACTTTAAACAAGTAGTAAAAACTAATTTCAAATAAATTAATTATTTTATTAATAAATATGAAATATTTTCATCATTTCATAACCATAAAAAATCCTAAAAAGCAATTTCAATGAAATAATGTACGAAATAATTTAAAATATTTTAATATGCAATATATGCACGTATTTTTAAAATTGAATTCTTGATAAATCACTAATCTAATGCAATATCAAAAATATGCAATTTCTTTTTTCTTTTTCTATTATCTCTAAATCAATTAATTTCTATTAAAATTAATCCATAAAAATAATTAATTTTTAAAATTCATTCTTTATCCAATAAATAATTGAATAGAATTATGCATCATAAAACGTTGAATCATATCATAATAATGCGTATTTCATGTGACCTCAGTGACTCAGACATACCGTATGTACCAAATACCATGCGACTAGAAATGATTACATGATCTAAATCTTATTATATTTATTTTTCTTTCTTTTTTTATTTTATTCTTTGTAATAAAATAAGAACGATATATTTTCCGATATTTAATCATCGCTTCACAATAAAGAAAAGAAGAAGAAAAAATTCTGAAACGGTTTTCCACGGGGAAAACCGCTATACGAGAAATGTATTCAAGCTATTATCTGTTTCGGGCACGTAGTTTGTGTACCGTTGTATGATTTCGTTTCGTTATCTAACCTCGTTAATGTATGTATGTATACGTACTATATAATTTGCGTCAAGATGTGTGTTTGTCTAACAATGATCTATTTTATTTATATAGAATAAATTGTATACGAAATGATCAAAGTAGATTTAATTATGAAAGAGGATATTAGATAAATTAAGTGTTGAAAAAGAGATTCTTCAGAATCAAAAAAAGAATCATAAAGGAACTGAACATTTTGTAGTAACTTTTTTCTAAATTTTTTTAAATGTTATATTGTTTGAATATTGCTATTTACTATATTATTTGAAAAAAACTACAACTTATGTACGAAAGTTTTAACAATAACATTTAATATCATATTTAATATTATTTTAATGAGAATGTTGGAGAAAATAGATTATAATTTTTAATATTTTTAGGATATAAATTTTAATGAGAAATTTTTTTATTAATTTGCTCTTTTAAATAGTTTATTATATGTACAAACTATTTTTTCTATCTATATTAATAAATTATCAAATATATTTATAAATATGAAGAATTATTAATTAGATAATCCATTTTATACAAAATGAATATTTATAGTTATTATAAAATATACGATAAAATATAATATATAAATAAAAATATAAAAATTTTAAATAAACATATTAAAATTGTGTGGAATGAAAATCTGAAACTGAAAAATAAAACTGAAAAATAATTAATATTATGAAAAAAAGATTGTCATTTAATATTAACAAAGTATTCTAACATGGTTGATCTGGCAATAACTGTTTTTTCAATTTAAAAATAATCGCTTACTAATAGGAAGGATTTCTTAAGATTTTTAATGAGTCATCATTCTTTAGAAAATTCTAATAGTATACAAGTATACAAAAATTTAATATTGATTAATCATTATTTTTTTCAAACATATTCATTAAGAACACAATATAAATTGTATGAAAATCAGCAATATTTCTCATTTATTATATTTCATTAAATTTTATTTACCTTTAGAATTATTGATTAAAAATATGTACATAGTTTCATATTGTGAGCACAATAGCAACATTTTAAACTAAAATAAGTATATTTTATGAATTTTAAATTTAATAATGGAACGAAGAAGTAAAATATCACATAATTAAAAATTCTAAATTGATTGTTCTTTTAAATACTGATTAATTAAATTAAATTTAATTACAATTATATATAAAATTTCATTATAAATTTAATTATAAAATTCACAAAATGAATTTATTAATTTTAATTCAATTCATTAAAAACGATTCTCATTTAATATACATCAATGTATATTAAATGAGATTAACTGTCATCTGATACGGAAGAAGAGTTAATGCACTACAGTAGTAGCATTAACCTAAGCGCGGCGTGCGAAGAAATTATAAAGACACTATACTCTCT
The DNA here is from genome assembly GCF_029169275.1 of Apis cerana. NCBI lineage: Eukaryota > Metazoa > Arthropoda > Insecta > Hymenoptera > Apidae > Apis > Apis cerana. The sequence continues at coordinate 7,727,654 of NC_083862.1, read as the reverse complement.
CTTCTATCTTTGTAGCTATAAGTATATACGTACTAGTCACTGAACGACATGGGGAAAGAGATAAAAACAAGATGAAAAGAAGACATACCTGGCTGAGAACGGAGCTGCTCAGCTGGGATTTGACAAGAAGGGATTTAAACACCTCTCGTTCCACATTTCCACTCGTAGAAGAGCAAATCTTCTCGTAGACTTCTCTGTAGAACGCCGGTATGCAGCCTGGTTCGTATAGTGACAAGAAGCAAAATAAAAAAATATCACTTCGCGAGTAAAATTTCACTTTTCACAAAAATATAAATATTAAAGCTCGAAGAGAACAAATTAACTTTTATTCGAATTTTAAAATAAATAAAAATAGAAAAATATTTAAATATTAAATATTTATGATAAGAATTATTATTATGTAAATGTTAACTGAATGCAACAATATATCGATAATCGATATTACGAAATTACAATTTCAATAAATTCGATTTGAATAGTTATTCATAACAAATATAATTATTCATGAAATAATAAGATAATAAGATTTTTTTAACGAATATTTCAATGATATTTTAAAACTTCACATATATAATATTTAAAAATATTTAAAAATTTGTTTATAACGAAATGAAATAAATGGAATAAAATATAAATAATGGAATAATAATAAAATATAAATAATATTAAATTCACAAAAAGTATTAATAACTTATATAAATAAAACATAATATAAATATAATGCTATAATGAAAAAGAAAGAAAAAGAAAGAGCTACCGACGCTCGACAACATTAAAAGGGATACACGTTGCTCTTAAAAACCGGACGACCTCGGAAAGACCTTGTCAAAGGTGCGTACGGTACACGGGTTCATCATTTACCGAACGACAGATCGGTCGACGCCATATTGGATCACTTGTAGATCATCCGGGATCCTGCGAGATGATTGCACCGTTGCTTTTCGAAAATACAGTTACGTATACACAATTGTCTTTGAAATAATGTTCTAGGTAAACTCGCGTTGCGTATTTTGATGAAATGACAATATGACTTGTCGGCGAAATACCAACCACAACACAAATACACCAACAACATACGCCATTGCCGTGTGGCGCAAAACTGACGATCAGCGCGATTTCTCCGACCGGACCGTTCTTATTTCTCCCGCCGCGCATGCGCCCTCTCACACGTCCTACTTACACTAGCGGTTCTATATATTTCAAGCGCGGGAAATTCTAATTCTATTACTTGTGAATAGAATTTAATTTTTAAATTTAATAGATTTTAATTTTAAGAAAAAAAAAATTATCTCATTATCTATGTAATTTTAAGATTATATAATTATTAATGACTATATGAATGTAAATCTATTAATGATTCATTGATAATTTAATGTATGTAAATGATTTATATATTTACATACTATTATATATACATACTTTACTATTATTTTAATTTTTTATCCGATTATTTTATTATATCTATTACTTGTCTTATCTAAAATATTATATAATACTATAAAATATTATAAACTTTAAAGTAAAAAATATAAATTAGAGAGTTGTATAAAAGATTGAAAATTATAATTATAAAAATTATTAATTCTCATCAAGCTGTCCCAAAGGAAATGGTTTTGGCAATGGTTTCTCAAATTCTTTCATTTCTTTTCGGATTTCCTTGCATTTTTGCTTATCTATTGATTCAATCAATCGTAATTTATGCGCTATTTCTTGTTGTATTATAGGACGATATTTTTTGCCCATTCCAAGACATTCCATGTCACTTAAAAATTCCATTCTTTCTTGAATTCCACGTACCACTAAAAAATGGATAAAAAAAGAAAAAGAAAAATTTAAATGCAAATATAATATAATATAATAAATGTTTACATTAACTTACAATCATCAATGGGATCATTATCAGAAATATGTGATTCTCGCTTTGTTTTATGAAGAATCTTTGATTCACGAGGAGTTTCTATATCTTTTCCATAAGCCATCATGCTTGCTAAATGACGCTTTTGCTTCTCTTTATTACCTATGTTTTAATGAAAAAGAAACAAAAACATAGTTTTATTTATAGTATATTTTCTAAACTTGATTTCAGATCACAAATTTTATAAAATATGAAATTATCTGATTATATAAATAATATTATTTTATAAAAAATATATTTTATTATTATCATGAAGTTATTATGTAATTTATAAATATTTTTAATATAAAAAAATATATATAAATAATATATATAAATAAAATAATATGATCTTACGTAAAGGAGATAATCTTCTATATTGTTCTCTCTCATATGCGCCACTTTTAACAATCATATCTTTTGATCGTTTCTTCCACACAGTTGGCATCAAAACCTATGCAATTTTATTAACTTATGTTATTTATATTTTAGTTACATATATACATTTATTAATATTTTAGTTAATATAATATCCTAATCTATTAATCTTGCCTGATATTGTAAACTATGTTTATTTGCTTCCATTTTCGATTTTTCCATAACAGGTGGTAAAGATTCACCTTTATTGATCGCTTCCTGAATAGATTTTCTTTTCATCATACTTATTTTGGATTCTTGCATCAAAACTGCACAAAAAATATTGACTCAAAAAAGAAAATTAACATAAAATAATACATATTTCTTTACAAATGAAAAATCAAGATTTAGAGAATTTTTCTTTATAACAATTCCTTTTTAAATTCTTATTCATATTTTTAATATTTTTAATTATGAAGAGAAAAAAAACAAAAATTATAAAAAAATAAAATTAAAATTTATCGAATAAAAAATTTAACATTTATTCAATTAACCATATACAAATATATTAAATTTTTTATTTTACTTACGCTTCATTAAATTTTTTGTTTCCTCGCTGTATTTCGCTCTTGGTGGGTGATGAAACGCGCCCACCCCCATTTCCACTTTCTGATATTTTCGATCCATTTTTTTAACCTCCTGTAAAGATTAAATATTGAGGCTATCAACACCTGAACATGGTTTAATAGTTTCGAACGGATTGTCACGATTCGTGCCAAGAGAAAAAGACAAATGCGATACAAACGAGAATAAGGAAACGCGTCGCGTTTCTATGGTTACTATTTGAAAATGATTCAACCTCAATCGAACCAACTTTCGAACTGTGATTCAAAAGTTTCATGACAATGCCAATAAACAATTTAAATGAAATTTATTTCAATGATATTATATCGTAAATATAAGTATCAGCGATTCGTTCCAATTGGAACAATTGTGAATACTTTAAAAAAATATAAAACGTTAATAGTCATATATAAACATATATGATGTCTTACATTGATAGAAATTGAATTATATGGAAAAAAAAAGAAAAAAATTTATTAAGAATAAAATACCATAAATAATATTTTCCTATTTTATACTTGAAACTACAGTTTTCAAAATATTGTTTTAAAGTATTTTGACATTTCGAAATAATGCTTTTATAAAATATTTTGATATTTTCAAAATACTTTATATCTTTTTAATTACTTATTTCAATTTTTTTAAAATTGTATTTTAAATTTATATCTATAATATCATCAACTTCAATCTAAAACACTTTAAATCACGAATTCATAAGATTCGAAATTAATTTTCTTTTATTAACTCAGATCTACAAGATTGAAAATTAATCATTTTGCACAAGTAACAATCAATGATCAATTGAGAACGGATGCACCTTGAAGGATGCGGTATTGGATTGGTCTGTGGTGCGCATGCCGTATAATCTATAGCTAGGGGTTACGTTTTTACCCCCTAGACGAGTTAAACTCGCGTTTCATGTGTCGAACGCACACAAACGGACATTCCTTTAAATTCAAGTTCTCTTTCAAAAGCCTCATACGAGGCTGTCAAAGAAGACGACATACGCACGTTCCGATTCCTCTATCCTTCATGTGATAGTATTTCGCTTGACAGTCGGTTATTTTACTTTCGTATAAGCAAGAAATAGTGAAAGTTATTGATTCATATTGTGAACTACGTTTCAGTAATATTTCGTGCTCCTTTTTCCGCGGGGTGAGTAAAAACATCAAATCGAAAGCGACCGAACTGCGAACCTGATTACAGCTGACATTTTCTCTTTTCACTTTTTCCTCTTCATATTATTGTTATTGTTGTACTTTAAACGACTGGTAGCAAAATTTTTTTAATTTTAGCCTTTTGCAAAAATCTTTGTAATTATTTTTGTTACTATTATTTTTGTTTACTATTTCTTATTATTATATTAATTTTTTATATAACGATACTTGACTTAAACTTTATATAATATTAATTGCACATTTGCTAATTTTTCTGATAATTGAAGAATTTTGTGAATTTATTTTGTTTGAGAATTAATTTTTAAATAATAAAACTTTGAATATTATTTAGGATAGATAAAAATGTTGATGTCTATTTTTCTTTATTTTTAGGAATAATAATTGTAGGAAGTTATTAAAAAAAAAGATAAACAAAATGAAAGTGGGATTGTTGAAAACTTTTTTACATTATTTCAACCTGCAACAGGGTACAGTGTTGATAGCTGTATTTCAATTGGTAAATATGACTTATTATTTAATTATATTTAACTACATAATAATAACTACATAACAAATTGATTACAATTAATTACATTCTCTTTTTTAATGCAGTTTACATCTGGGTTTAGTATGATATTTTTCGTGCTAGCACTAGCACATGCAATGGGAATTCAAGAAATGGTGGTAAGAGATACAGAAGACGCTCTCGAAAGGGAAGCCTTAGAAGATATATCGTCTAATCACTTAAATACCAGAAAAATGGATATGGCACATCATAATGCAACTGGTGCTTATAATCTTATGATGATTTCAAATATATTACATTTTAATTTTATTTCAAAACAAAACATTTTTCAATTATATAATTAACCTCTTCAAGAAATCTATTAAGATCATAAAAAAATAAAATTATATTTTATATTTAATATTTTTTTAATAATTAATTTAAAATATATTTTGAATCATTGAACAAAATAAATAATATTAGAAAATATTTATTTGAGAAAAATAATATACTCTTATGAAACTTTTTTTTAAATCATGCTTGAATCAATGGAAAACTAATAAATTTCTTAAGAGGTCAACATTTTATATGTATTCTTATTCTTCGGTTTGTATATCTCCAATTTTTTATACTAAAGATCATTACATGTTTTTAGAAACAGTTTATTCGATGTACTGTGGATTAGTGATCACAGTGATACATTTTATTTCCACTATTCTACTTTTGTATGGTGCGCTCACGGTAATTATATTTTATGTTGCCATATGTAAGAATAATTTCATGATAAAATAAGTTTTTTTCTTCCCATAGAATAATCGTCATTTTATGACACCCTGGATGATGATCATGATGACAATAATATCAGCTTTGACAATTTCTTTGTTTTTGGTACAACAAGATTGTCCATTTATTGCTACCCTCGGTGGCAAAGCTGATATTTGCGAACGTAAGTTGATAAACAAACGAAAAAAATCAAAATTTAATCACAATTATCAAATATTAAATTATTAAGTTAGTACATGTGAAACATAATAAAAAATCTAACGATTTGGAAAAATGATAAATCATAAGTATTAAGATGAAATTTTAAATTCATTTTATTTATTTTTTTAAAGAATGACGTGGTTGTTTCTATTTTTCTTGATTTCTTATATCATTATTGATGATAATTTTTAATTTTCATTCAATGAAGTACTATTCCGATACATACATAAATTTCTTCAAAGTTAAATACTTTCAATAACTTTATATTACACTTTCCAAGTTAATTTATATAAAAATCAAGCGAAAAATTAAAAACTATTTTTAATTAATAAAATAACAACATACGTACATTATAATAAATTTCTTCTTCTTTAACAGTTCTTTATAAGTTATTCTCTATAACTTTTTTATAATTAAAACAATTAAATATTAGATAAAACTTAAAACTATATTTGCTTATTAACATTAAAATTCTAATAACGATTTCATATACTTCAATCCAATACATTAAAAATACATTCTTGAACAATTTTTATTAGAAGTTTAGATTTATCATTCTTGAATATCATTTTTTTCCAGGTATAATTGTTCTCTTTCTTGTAATCACTAGTTCTTACGTATGGTTCGTCGTCTACAGTAGTTACAAAAGTCTCGAGACGAAAAAAGGATTAACTCACATTCTTCACGATGTGAAAAAAAATCCCGTAGTTCCAGTCGTGCAAAAATCGAAAGCCATTCAGGCAGATGCGAACAAACCGTTCGAAGTTTAAAGATACTACTGGTAGCGATAGAAAATCGGATTTATAATGATTGTGAAAGAGCGCAATCGATGACGAAGAGTTCTTGTTATCGAAAGATATTCTTAAAATGACAGTGTTTTTTAAACAAATTTTAAAATTAGACGACAAGGCCTATGATTTAAATCTTGTCATCTAAAGTTTTATAACTTAGTCAAATATGAATGTATTTCATTTTTGACGAAAAAAGAAAAATTAAAAGGTTGAAATAGTGAACAAGAACACGTGACAAACTTATGTTAGAAAAAAACACTGTGCATATTACTTCTATACATAACATGACAAAGACATTTCATTTTACAGAAGCTCAAAAGAAGTTTGCAGTACAAAAAGCTTGCTTTCGTATTATTATACATGTTACTTATTGTTCATACGTTATTAATTGTTAACAAATTCGCGTTGTTTTTTAGCGATATCTTAAACAATGCACAGAATTACAATTATTCTTTAAAAAACATGTAAATCTAAATTGCATATCGAAATGCGGCGACGCATATATCGTAATATAAATATATATATATTTTTTATTTCTATCATTGTTATAATAAAACATAAAATTCTTTTAATTATCAACAATACTAGGTCGAAAAGCTTAAATTTACGCAACATGCATTCTCTTTCTGTAAGACTGAATTATAATTACTAATGTTGCGTAAATTTTTTATCAAATTCCGCACAATATTCGAAAAGGATAGAAAATGAAATAGATCGCTTGCAACTGATCATATTATTTATATTTTATAAACAAATACAATGTTTCGTCTCATAATGTTTTTATTTTGTATTAGATCCCAATTTCTTTATGACATTACAATCTTGTGACATTTTGGGGTAATATTTCAATAATAATAACTGAATGTAGTTATTTCTTGTGTATATGTATATTAAATGTATGAAACCATAAAAATAAAGATTATAAAAATTCGATTACGTTATATACGTCCCATTTTTTATTTGGCTAATTACTGAATAAAAAAATTTTAATTTCAATAATTAGCCAAATTTCATGATATTATATTAATTTGTAACATTTATGACACGAAATACGCAATATGAAATATATTCGAGCATTTTTGTAACGATAAAAAAAAAATAACAAATTTATAATTTTATAAAATAAATATAAAAAAATACCATGATTTAATTGCCGAGCATAATGCGCCATTAAAAATTGTTGGATTACTTTCAAAATAATATTATTCGTATATTTGCATCAGCTTTAGCTAAAAATTATTTAATTTAAATGTACGAAAATTACTTTTTACATTGACATGTTAAGCAAAACTCTAAAATCGAGTTTTTTTTTTGTTTGTAACATTTAAGAACTTATAGTTCCATAAGTAGACATCTCAATAATAGGCCCTCTAGTGTTTCTTAAAGTTTTTTTTTTTGTTATGATCAATAGTTTTGCACAGTGCACATAACACCAACAAATAATAGTACTTTCCATTTGGTCCTCTACATATATGACTTCAAATAACAAACACAGTACTCACTTTCCATATAATTTATTTCATGTGAACTCACCCAAAGAACACTAAAAACATAACATTAAAAATATTTATTATTAAGATTATATAAAATTTTTAAGAGAGTTTAAAGAATTTACCTCTTCTTTATTTTCCAATCACATTTTATCGTCCGTTAATTCGAGGAACTGTGCATAAAATTCTTTCGTACATTCGCCTTTATTGTTAAACACGAATTTATAATAACTACCATCTGCACATATTACTGCAACAAAAGTAAAAAAAATACTGTTATGCGAAAATTTATATATATATATATATATATATATATTATAATAATATAATATAAAAATTGTTAAATATTGCTATATTATACTATAATACTCACCTATAATACTATTATTATCAGTTCCGAATGCACACATACATTGTGGACCACCCGGAACTTGAAATTTACAAAAGCTCCAGCTTGAACTAAAGTATTTTGGCAGGAAAGTGGCAGATGCTAAACTAGATTGACGATTTAATTTTTGATCTTCTACAGCAAAAACATGTACAGTTCCATGATCACTTGCCACACACAACCAAGTGGAATCATGATTGAAATTTATGCTACAATAATAAAGATCATATTGTTTTATTTTATATTGGTGAATAATTGTTTTTAATGTTTTTACTAAGCTTACCAATAAATGTTTGCATGATTAGCTCCCCTTCTCAATTCATTAATCATACTTCCAGTTTGTGTTTCAAATACCCTTATCAAAGTACCCTTTTCTGAAGCTGTAGCTAGTCTAGTACCTTGTAAGTTTAAAGCAATACATGATAAAGGTGTTTCATGCGCTTCAATATTTAATGGTTGTTTTTCTGTATTAGCCAAATCAATTACTGTAACAATAAAAAAAAAAAAGATATTTTATATAATAAAGCCAATAAAGTCAGCTTTTTATTTAAAATTTTACCTTGGACATGTCCATTCTTTCTACCAGGAAAAGCAAGCAAGGAATTACTACTATTTGGACATAAAACACACAGACCTCTGGGATTTGGATTAGTCTCAAATACATGAAGTTGTTGTGGATTTCTTGTAAATGTATAAACTTTTATAACTCCTTCTAAAATTACTACTATCCTATCTCTCCTTAATTTAACACCTTTTACAGGAGCATTAAACTCTAAAGTAATTGCTGATCTTTTTTTAAGGTCATCCCATATCATAACTGAAATATATTGTATAAAATAAATAATAAATAATTTATTTTATTTAAAATAAAAAGAAAATATAACATTTTACCTTTATTTGTTGGATACATAGGTTTTGCTCCACTACCAACTAATGCTAAATAATTACACCTAAACAGCATTTCCACATAACCAAGACCTCCATCACTGAAATGGCGTACCTTTTCCTTTAAAGGATCACAATTATATACTCTGAAACCATTTTCCATACCACAAACGAAACATCCTACAAGTGAAAAGATTATAGAAACAATAAAGATATTGTTATCTATTTTTGCATTACATATATATAGATATATTTTTTCTTTACGATCATAATATAGTATTTGAAACATACATGTTTCTTATTTAAGATATATATTAATATAAATACATAGAAAACTAAGAAGATAAACTACTACAGTTGAATAATTATCATGTAACTCTTTATGAAATATCATATCATATGATACATAAATAAAAGAATATAAAAGAATGAATGGATTACAAAAATAAATTGTTTAATAATTTGAATAAAATATGTTTATATATCAGTAGATTTACAATCAATTTTTTTTAATTCATATTTATAAAAAAAAATAAATCAATATTCATAAATAAGATATAATTAAAAGGTAATTTGAATAATAATAGCTAAAATAAATTTAAATAATTAAAATAGAATGAAATATAATATATAAATATTTTAAAAAGGCATATCTATAATAAATTTATTATTAAATTCATTCTTACAAGAATAAGGTTAAAAAAAAAATGATTATAAGTTTTTTTATTTTAATTATTTTTGAACAAATAGCGTCTGTACAAAACATATTTTTTTATATTAAAACGATATTAATTACATAAAAAAAAAATAATCATAATAATAAATTTATGAAATAAGAATATTAGATATATAGGTTAGAAGTAAAAAAATAAATTTGACAGTACATGACCGGACTGTCAAATGTAGTACACTCGGTCACATACCTTGATCCTGATTGAAACCAGCATAAAGCAAGCCGTTACCGTGAGGATTCCCTGTAGTTAGGTTCATCGTAAATCACTTCTTTAATCGCAACATTCGCTCATATGATCATTTAGTCACGGAATTCTATCACATCTTCGCCGGCAAGCACATGAGATACTTTTTGTAACTACGAAGTTCCGTCACCATCATAGAGTTTCTACGCATGCGTATTCTTCTGTATTAATCAGCTGATACTAAAACCGGATCGCAATTTGTAAGTACATATATAAAAAGTTTTATTTAAAACTGTTAAATGTTATAATTTTATTCAAAGCATAATGTTTATTAATTGTTTTGTATAATAAATAATTGAATGATAAAGAATTAATCAAAATAAGAAAATGATCAATCTATATATATAAATTTGATACATAAAATTATTATTAAGTTAGGTTATATCATGAATTATTCAAGAATATTTTTGATAATAAGGAATTTACATACTTATTCTACATTATTTCGAGAAACACCACAAAATTTAAAAGGAAAGAAGCATAGTTCACAATTATGGCTTACAAGACAAATACAAGATCCTTATGTGGAATTGGCTAAACGAGAAAATTATAGATGTAGAAGTGCATATAAATTGTTAGAAATTAATGAAAGATTTAAAATATTAGAACCAGGGAAAATTGTAATTGATTGTGGAGCTGCTCCTGGTAGTTGGACTCAAGTTGCTGTTAAATTCACAAATGCAAATGCTAAACAAAAAAGTGCTATTGGAACTGTTTTAGGAATAGATAAACAACCAATTTATCCTATTGAAGGTGCAACTTTATTAAATGGTATGGATTTTATGGCTGCAACATCTCAAAATGAAATCTTGAACATCTTAAATGGTCGAAAAGTGAATGTATTTTTATCAGATATGGCACCAAATGCATCTGGTATAAGAGATTTAGATCATGAAAATATAATGCAACTTGTATATAGTGCTTTAAAATTTGCTTTACAAATTATTCATATAAATGGAATATTTGTTTGTAAAGTATGGGATGGTAAGAAATCTTTGCAATTGGAGAAAGATCTGACAAGATTTTTTAAACATGTAAAAAATATAAGACCAAAAGCAACAAGAAATGAGTCTACTGAGAAGTTTCTTATTGCTCGGGAATTCAAAGGGATAAAAAATACATCCAGTAATGCAACGTAACATGCAATTTCTTTAACAATTAAGTTATGTACAATAAAAAATTACAATTACAACGTAACATGCAGTTTCTTTAACAATTAAGTTATGTACAATAAAAAATGCTTAATGAATAAAATGATTTGTAACATAATCGCTTATCATGCCTGGACAGGTTGTAAATAATAATAAAGCATGATATTTTGGCGCAAAATCAATATCGAATGATTTTTTTATGTTCTTTCTGTTTTGCGATCTAAGAATACTTCCTACATGATACGACACGACAATGTATAATATACATCGATATATTTAGCTATAAATAATACAATAATATTTTTATACAGTTACAATTAATACACGTTAAGACGCTGTTGACGCTTCTTAATTATGTAATGTATATACAATTTCTCTTAATAAAATTAATATGTACACGAATTAACATTCAAATACATGGGAAAAAGAGATTACACACCACATCGAAGCATATGTAGAGCAGTAAAAAAAATTACTGGCCGCGATGTCAGATTTATAATTTTTTTTTAATTTCGTACGTGATATAATCACACGTATATATAATTTTATCTTCTTATAAAAATCCAAAGGATATATCAATAGATTTTGTTAATGACAATAATAATTTTTTCATTTCGTAATTGCATGCATTCTATCGCGTATTTTCGTATAAAAGAGTTATCGCAGGGTTAAACGTTATTCCAATAACATCGTAGAATTTAAAAACGATTTTGTTTCTCGCAAATTTGTTTTTTTTTTTTAGTTTTCTAGCTTTTTTTTTTTAGAAAAGCTTTACGATTGATGATATTTTTGTGAAGTAACTCCAATATGTATGTATATATATATATATGTGCGCGAAATGAATGATTCTGAAAGATATGATAAAAGACTGAGTAAATTTTTAATTGAGAAAGAAGAATTATTCGGACAATGCATGCCGATAGATCATTGACTTTCATTTATTTGATTTATTAAGATTTATTCGAAAATTTTATTTGAAATATTATTTGAATAACGTTTAACTTTGTTTTGATCACGGATAATATGTAGTATGTACTCTGATCATGGATGGTAATATTTATGTATGCCTCATAGATCTCACGGGACGGTACAAGTGTACGGAAGTATTGTACACCGATAAATAGCGCTACATGGTCTTATTTGTAGATGCAAGACTTTTGATCAATAGACATTCCTACTTTTATGATTGTACATATTCGGTCTATTCGAATAACCAATCAAATCCATATTTCTTTCATGGGATTTCTAACGAGGAACGCACAGTAGTTTGATCCTGGATGGTAATACTTCGATCATAAATGGTAGTATTTTGGTCATTGCTTGTAGTGTTTTGGTCATGACTTGTGGTACTCTGATCGTGAATGGTAGTATTCTGCTCATGAATGGTAGTATTCTGATCATGGATGGTAGTATTTTGATCATAGATAGTAGTATTTTGATCGTGAATGGTAGTACTTTGATCATGAGTACTAGTACTTTGATCATAGATGGGAGTACTTTGATCATAAACGGTAGTACTTTGATCATAAATAAAAGTACTCTGATCATGAATTGTAGTACTCTGATCATGGATCGTAGTACTCTGATCGTGGATTGTAGTACTCTGATCGTGGAATGTAGTACTTTGATCGTTGATTGTAGTACTCTGATCGTGGATTGTAGTACTCTGATCGTGAATTGTAGTACTTTGATCGTGGATAATTATACTCTGATCACGAATAGTAGTATTCTGATCTTCTTCTTCTTCAAATTCGTCGGGGGGTTCGTTAATAGGTTCGTCAGAAATGGTAGTATTCTCACGAGAAACATTATCCTCGTTTTCCTGTTCTTCGTTGTTGTTCTTCGTCTGATAATACATGATCAGAGATTCCAACGGTTGCTCTTCTTCCTTTATCTCTTCCTCTATGTTTTCCATTATGTCTTCTTCTATTTTCTTTACTACCTGTAACAATTTATAAAAATTATATTTCGAATACTTTAAATTATTATCTTTAAAATATAATACATAATAATAATAACAATGATGTTAATGTAATTGGCAATGAACGAAAGAAAAATTCTTAAAAGAACATACGAAAAAGCGGGAATCTATGCAATTCTATTAAATCCTATTTATCCTATTTATATATTAATCCTATTTATATGTTACATTCTCTAACTTACAGTTAATAAATATATATGATAAAGAAAATTCATCAATAAAATATTACCTTTTCTTCTACTTTTTTTTCTTCTACATTCTTTTGGGGAAGAGCCACATCCTTTTGGGAAAGAGCGATTGGTTTGTTCGATTCTCTGGTCATGGAAAACAGAGGGATATTCAACTGCAACGGGCCGCTGGACTTTTTTTTATTATTGTTAAACGCCTCAGAGCTGCTACCTCGGTTCCCGTATCGATTGTTCAGCCGTTGAAGAAGGAAACCAAGATGAGCCTCGTGATCGATGTTCACGATTTTCACGCACCTGCCCATCGTATCTGCACGATAACCGTCAGCGCAAGGCGGTAAAGCTGGCAGTTCTGGCGCAATGAACACGCTTTTCGGTGTGATCCGTTTGAGGAAACTTGCTGAATCTAAGCTGGAATGACCTCCTGTTTGATGATCTAGAAGGAGCCAAGCTTGCCAGGCTAGATCGCTTGGCGAGCCAAGATTCTGTGACCTCGATTCGCCGGAATTTGATAACGTGGACGACGACGATGATGATGATGAAGATGATGAATCTGTTAACCTCTTCGTCGACATTGGTTCGCTATACCTAATGAGACCGGACAAAATGACGATGGCGAGCAGCATCCTCCAACAAGGATGCCTTTGACGATAGTTTATAACGAGCATGTTCGTTTTAGTCGACGAGGTTTCTTGCCGGATTCGTTCGAGGTATCTTGAAGATTCTCGTCTGAAACCTGCTCGTCACCTTCCCCTCGAACCTTGACACACCGGAATCGTCTGAAAATGAAATGATTATATGAGTATAACCGATAATTAACGACTGCCTTAATAATTTGAATTTTGTAAAATTTCATTAATAATATTATAAGTAGAAAATAATCTAGTTAAAAGAAAAAAAATTCTAAAAAGTATAAAAATTTATTAAAAAATTAGAATCCAGAAAGTATATATGTAATACATATATATAAATATATATAAATAAATATGTCACAAAGTTTGCATTCAGCTTTGATTGTTAGAGCTTTCACTCGAGCATTGAATCATCTTCAGCCGGTATGTTAGCCTACTTTTCAAGTTAATAGATGCCACTTGCTTAGATGGCATTTATATATTCCAGAAATTTATTTAATAAATTAGTAGACAGTTTTGCTCGAAATTCAAACAAATAATAGTTAATTAATATCAAATTTTATTCTGCATAAAGGTAAATATTGGAATTTTTAAAAGAAGAAACAGATTCTATTTTAAACTAAATCATATAAAAATTCTTGAATTATTTTAAAAATTTTTGATACAGAAAAAGATAAATTGCATTAATCCTAATTTAATCCTCAATTTTAATTCGCATTTCGCGGATGGCGCGAAAATTTAAAAATTTGCTATAATAACCTATTATTTATAATATCATGATCGTATAAATTACAAAATTGTATAATGTAAAATGAAGAAATAAAAATTAGAAAAAATTTAATTAGCAAAAATTAGAAATTCTAATAAAAATTTTAGAAAGTTTCTCAATTGTTTATTTCTTTATAATTCGCGTTAGATCTCAATAATTATATTCTGTATACTGTTTTCGTTTGTGATCAAAATATCATACAACTTTTGTATTCTTCTCTCTCTTTTTGTAACTTCCGCTCTCGAAATCAAGAACAAAAATTAAGACAGATGCAGATCGATTCCGTTTTCGGTACGAATTCCATCAATTATTTGTACATGATGAGTGGATGAATCGACGACTCGTCAGTTTTAAAAGGTATTGCCTACAGCGATCTTCGTCTTCATATGTATATATGTATATGAGATAGAAACTGCACGCGCTTCGAACGGGGAAAAGTGAATGCACGCCGATCTGTTTTTACCGTTATGCAGCCACGCCACGATTATGTCTACGCCATGAATAGGCCGTACAAACACGAGATTCGGATTCAGGAACGTGTCAGGCATCCTCGAGGAGCGAACAGAAGAAGGAACGTGGGATGGCGCCAATAGATTTCGTGACCGAAATGAAACTCCACCGAGAATGATCGATGAATTTTTTATCCCTTTCCTTGAAGTCTTATTTTTTGGTATGTACTTTAATTTTATTATTTTTTTTTTTTTTAAGATGGACGAGCAATACGAAATTATTGTATATGTAAGTTGTATCATTTTGGAATTGTATCATTATGATTAAAATAATATTTATACTTTTATAGATTGTTTGATTTCTTAAATTTTATTTGTAATAACGTGATAAGGAAAAAGATTAAAATTAAAATTAAGATATTTGAATGATATATTTTGATTTATATTTTAATTTTATTTTATACAAATAAATTATAAAAGTTAATTACAAAACATTCTGCTTTCAAGTATCAATAATATAATAATCGTCAATGAAAAAACTATAAAAAAGATCATAATCATATTGATTTTATAGAAACTTTTGTGCAAATATTTAATATGATCTTTATTAGTTTCTAACAGTCTTTTGACTCTCGTGTCGATACCTTGTATATCCTTGATATTTAAAGATATGACAATATCATTGAATGCATTATTTGTCTTGTAATATCAATTAATTGTATATTGATACGCAGATAAAATGTACAAAATATTTCTAAAGAATGAAAAATATAATAGATAATCAATATGATGAAAAACAGTTCTTAAATTATAATTTTTTCGATATACGTTCTCTTTTTGTATGACCTTTCTGAGTAATGAAAGTTGCATTGAAAACTGAGGTGTTGAGGCGTTACAACAAAATCAAATCAAAGGTCAGATTATGCAAGGAACCTATTTTCTCTTGTAATCCATGAATACGGTGATTTCATTGCGTGATTTTTGAGGTTGTGATTCAATGTTTATGCAATGAAAATATTCCTTATTTGTTTTAATTTTTATTTATTTTTTTTTTAATTTTCTAAATCATGATAAGATTTAAGTTTATGATATTATGATATTTTCTTTCATCAGTAGCATTGATTACAATTCAATGAATGTTATAAATTATATAATAATATTTTATGATTAATTTTTTCAGTATTTTAAGACGGATATAATATTACTTTAATATCTTTATTTTTATATTCTTCGAAAGAAGAAATAAAAAATTACATTTCATTCTTAATATTATGAAAAAAAAGAACAATTAATAGTTTAATGATCGTAAACAAAAATAAAAAAGTTATAAAATTTTCTGAATATTTCAGTAGATTTAAATCTGTTTTCACTTTCTCATTTTCAAGTATTACTCTTTTAATTATCTTCAGAGAAGTATATTATCGATCAAGAATTAAAAGCTGCTTTTAAAAAGAATCCAACAGAAAGAGAAAAGTATGTAGTCACACTTTCCCTACATTTCTTTCACCTTATCTTTCCAAACAAAAAGATTTGTCCGCCCATCCTCGACCTTAATTTCTGTTCTCAAACCACATTAATTCCGTTCCTAATCAAAGATTTGAGACTTTCACGATTTGATATCATACAATTATCAACATTGTGGCTTCCGGCTATATATCATTCATGGAATATTTTGGAATATTCTGAAATATTTTAAGATATTTTGAATTATTTTAGGATATTTTAAAATATTTTTCTTTTAAATAATTTTTATCTTATATTTGAAATATTTTTAGATATTTTTTAAAGATATTTTTGCACATTTCGAACGAAATTTAAATAATTATGTTGATTCTCTACTGTAATTCAAATTCAAACTGACATAGACAATATACAAATATCAGAGAAACATGAAAGACTAAGAAGACGAATGCCTGCAACATGAAACATCGATAATAATAGTGAAACATCATTATTATAGTGACTTCTGACTATATTGTGCAGTAAAAGTAGGGTCGATGATAGGGCGAACTGGAAAGTGCTTAAGAATTTCTCTGTTTGAAGATACCGGCAAAAATGTTCCACATTCTTGTACATGGTTATCTAAAGATGCGTGTGAACAAACTATGTGTCTCTATTAAAGGCTATTAAGGGACTAAATGCGCTATAATAATGGAAATTTTCTCTATTTAGTCTTAATCATACCATATCTAAGTTCGGTATTTTCGATATGTCAATAAGATGTTTTTCTTTAAATTTTTTTGGATAAGAAATTATTTAATTTTTATTTACAATTTATAATAGTAATAAATATTTATAATTTATTAATTATTTTCTTTTTTAAAATGATTACTTCATTATGATAAAATACGTAATACGAAGCTTATAAATTTGTATACCTTGCTTCTTTTCTTGTATCAGGAAAATTTATTTCAAAGAAAAATAAATAAACAATTCTATTCCTTAAACATGGTGTATTTCGAGAATAAATTTTAGTTTGCAACACTGCGTGTAGTCTCTCTTTATTTAATAAATAAACTTGATTAAATAAACTGTGTTATATTTGAGATAAAAATTTAGCAAATTTTTAATCGTTCGTAAGAATTATTATGTTCTCAAATAGTTTTCCTTTTTTTATTTTTATAGAATATATATATTAGATAAAAAAATCTTTTAAAGAGAAAAATTTTTTTTATTTCATCTTATATTTAAAAATAATAAAATTGAACTAACGAAATGTTTTTTTATATATTGATATATTGATAAGAATAATTTTATATTAAAATAATAAAAATCATACTATTGGAATAATGGAAATTCTATTGTATTTCACATTATCTTTTTTATTGTTCATGAATTTTTGGGACAAGATGATATAAATCATGAGAAAACGAAAATAACGTTGTAAATTATACGAACTCGCGTTGAATTTCCGCGTAATCAAACAAATCAATCCGATGATATTGTTCCAGACGATTGCTATCATACGGTTTACGCACGTGATTTATATATTTTGCAAGAAAGTCGCGTGACCTACACGTGTTCGATGAAATATTTACTCTCGATGAAAGAAAGAAAACAATTTTTTTAAAAATAAAAAGATTTTGATTTCAATGAAATAATTATACTATTTGCGTTTATTTATATAGCTTAGCATTTATTTATATAGTTAATGAAATAATATTAATAATCTCTTGTGTGAAATTATTACTTAATTTTAAATATATTACATATAATATATTATAATATAATTTTGAATAAAAAAATATATTTAATAAAAAATCATAATTTGCTAATATTAAATTATGAAAAAGTTCACATATATTATTATCAGTTGATTAGAATTTTCAAATATTTATGACCAATGGTATACATATCAAATCCATATTTAAAAAATCTTCTATTTACATATGTATAACCAGAAAAATAACTATTTTCTTATTTTTTTGATAAACAAAGCAAGATAAATGTAGTTTCCAATACGTTTTACGATTACAAGAAGATAATTTTGCGCAATCTTTTAGTTAGTAATCTTCTTTAGTAGAACCCCTGCAACTCATAGAAATAGCAAACTATAAATAAAGAGAAACCGGCCTAATAGCCAGAACCACAACGATCTGATCGTAACGGGAAAAAAACCAGACATCGATTTTGTTCTTTTTCTTTTCAAACAAAACTTCGGATTCATCAATCCATGTCTTTCATGCTACAAAATATTTAACCGATTTTTTTTTCGTGTTTTTTTTATCTATTTATTTTTTTATTTTTGTTACAACAACAATAGTTCTATTATGATTAATATTTATGCAATATAAATATTTCTTTTGAAGTGTGTTAAGCAATTGATATTTATATTGATTATTGGTCGTAAATGATCATGTTGAATAAGATTTGATCTTTATAAATTAATAATTTATTGTACAATTCAGCAAGAAACAGTAATCCTTATTACATGTAACATACAAACAATTATATAAATTATTTTCTAACTATTTTATCAAATCATTCTCTTATATTTATACAAAATTAAAATATTTTGATATAGTTATATATTTTGAAATAAAAATAATCGAGGATAACTTTTGAGATCTATCAAGTTTTTTTTTATCAATTAATTTAACTTTATCAATTTCCCAATGATCCATTTTTATATTCCATTCGTAAAATATTTAGAATGTGAAAAACTAATGCAATAAATAAACCATCTGTCTTTATTACTGTCTATAGTTTTACTCAACTTATCTTATCACAATAATAAGTAATAAAGGAAATCGTTTTCTCGGATTTCGCAATTCAAAATGGAAAAAGATTATCATGTATAGGCACTGGTTTATCCCTCATGAACTTTAAATTAATTGATAGATCAATATTACGTTAACTAAAATTTTATTTATCAATATCTCAACAAATTTTAGAAAAAATTATAATTAAATCGCGATACATGGATCACCCGGTCAATTAAATAATTAGAGAATAATATTAATAAAATTTAGAAAATTAATGAAAATTAGATAAATTTTAATCTACCGATTAATTTTCACGCATTCCGAGAATTAAGTGCGTGTACAATTCGGATCTTTCATCCATTATGGTCAATGTGCAAAATGAACCATTTATAATTCAACCAGAGAACCAGTTCGCTTCGAACAAACCATGTTTCTCAATTACCAACGTTATGTCTCAGCGAGTCGCGATCACAGTTTACGCTACGCTGCATCAAATCCCCGAGAGATCGCAGCTTCCGTTACGTAATCGACCGGCAGAAATTTCTATTGGACGCTCGTTCGGTAATCGCGTGCACTTTCTAGCCGATGAATTCGAACGTTCTCTCCCCTCGGTCGATAACCGGTAGCAGTTTCTTCGATGATCTCACGAGATCCATTACTACGTATATATTAAGAGGGTGCGTTTGTCAATGGCTTAAGCATGCACTTATTAAGTACATAGACTTGTAAGTAGCGTATAATCGTCTTGATATCGAAAGTTCTCTTCACGCGAGATAACAGCATCACTACTCCAAACAGCTATTCTTTGAATCCTGCGATTGACAATACAACGAGTACCGATAACGTTATCGTCGTGCGCTCGTTTGCACTTGCAAACCGGCTCGACACACTGCCGAACGAATTCTCGTTTTATTCGCTCCGTCTAGCATGCATCGTGATAACAGCCATTGATTCTGAATTACATATTAGGGAAATTCACTGAATCTGAGTTTTTAAATGAAATGAAAAACTCAGCAATTCTTTTTTTTTTATAAAATAAATGGATGAAATTATAAATTAAATTTCGAATTGAAGTTATTGATTGTTTCTTTTTTTATGTAGAATTAAGCAATTTAAAATTTTTTTTTGCAATATAAAATCGTAAATTAAAATCATTTGAAAAGAAACTGTATGTAATTTAATTTAGTTAATACGATTATTTTATATAATTTAAGCTATTTTCGATTTTCGATTTTTTTTATAAATGTAATAATCATATATGTATATACATATATGAATTATGAATTTATCCTCATATTTAATCTATTATTATATTATTGTATGTAAAAGAAAGTTTATTCAATAATTAATCATAATAAAAATTATTATAGTATTAACAGTTGACAATAGAATATAATAATATTTAGTTTGTTAATAACAGAATATGAATTTATAAAATGTTGATATATGTTTCTCAAACAAACGATTTATGAATGGGACTGGATCATTTCTTGATTTTCTTTCGAGAATATTTTCTTCTAATTATTATATTTAATTCAAATTTTATTATATTAAAATTTAATTTTCAAAAAATAAATAATTTAAGAAATGCCAGAAAATTGAAATAAAAATTTAGAAAATTGAAATTTATTTGCAAGTCTATATCATAATTATTATATGAGAATATTTAACGACTAATATAGTTATTAATACAAATTTACCTGGAAATTAATTACAGAATATTCGTATGGTATCAAATACATTGTTCTAATTTCTTACATACAGTATCAACTTTCTGTTATGTAAATTTTCTTTGCAGCTCGTTATAATGGGAAACATGTATATTAAACACATCAATTGGCGAAATTATTAGAATTTAATTAATGATTATTCAAATTTGATAATGCATAAGTTTACCGACTCATTTGATAAAATTAATTTATAAATTATGCCGTTACAATAATGAAATATATTAAAAATTAATATAACACATTAAAAGTACTTCTTTATGTTTCAATGTGTTATTATTATATTATATTATACAAATAAAGAAAAAACCAATATCTAAAACCATTATCTATATTTGTTCAGTTTTTAGAATAATTATTATATTTACTTAAAAAAAAATTGAAGAAATGCTTGATATATTAACAATTTTAGTTAAAAATTCATATAATCAATATTTATGTATATATTTAAATTTTATTAGAAAAAAATCTTAAGACTTTTCAACGAAACATCCTTTTCAATATTTCGTTGAAAATTTCTTGAACAAAAAATAATCCCATACGAATTTTACTTCATGCAAGTTCGAGATGTAAGAAACATCGAAATCTATTCGCTTTAAGCTTCTTTCCGTAATTCGTACATATTAATATTTACAGAAAATAGAGTGTATTTGTTTTATGTGCGGCCGTGGAATCGATGGAGCTAACATTTACGTGCTGCGGAATTTAGATGCGTTAATCATCGTCGAATAACAATCGAGCGCGATCCCCGGAGAATTCAACAAATTCACCGAAATTTCCAGTAGTCGACGGAAAATTTCGGAGTGTTCCCAGAGCGTCCATTTTGCTGTTTGAACAAACACGAGGGTAGAAGCGTGTAAAATATGCACGAGAAGAGCGTACGCTACCGGCAAAGGGAAAAAGTGTTTTTACACGTGGTTCTGTGTTCTTTCTTTTTTTTTTTTTTACATTGCGAATTATTATCTATTATTATATAATTATTATCTTGTAATTTTTATTTTTTCCATCAATTGACATTTCTATTAATTAATAATTCACGTATTTTAAAAATTCGATATCTTGAAAAATTAAATATCATTATAAATCCCAGTATGTTTACAAGAATTAATTAAGTTACTTTAGTTTGTTGGTTTTAAAAAGTGTTTAATTAAATAATGATCAAATCTTTATTTTTTAATCATTTTTAATCATTGGTTTCTTATATTAAATTATATCCTGCGGAGATTATAAAACATGTATAATGTTGCATATACGTCGATAAGAATCAATATTAGTAGGGAAAGATTGCAAGAGGGTTAAACGGCCTCGAGATGAGCAATGCAGACGGTGTCTTCGTGAACTTTCGTTCCTCTCGAGGCCAACGTGTCGTGCTTCTCGAATCTACAATGATTCATGACAGTCTGACCTCTCTTTAAATAACTTTTTACCACGAAATCTTCGAAAGGACAAGCGATTTCAATGAATTCTAACCCTGGGATTTCTGTGTACGATTGCGAAATTTGAATTGTCATTGATCTTGCAGATTCATATATATAATGATCTTTTCTTACGTCCTTTTTTAACTATTAAATAATTTTAAGCGAAGTGAATGTTAAGTCGTGAGTTTATAATTATCTTTGATATTCATAAGATAGTGAATTTTTTTATTATTGTTATTGGCTATTAACTCTTTTTTTAATTTAGTTATGCTATTGATGATATTAGAATTAAAGAAAAAAGAAATCATAAAATTTTTTAACACATCAATTGATTTTTTTGTGGATAGATGGGTAATTTTAAGCAATACATTAGCTTCAAGTATCGTCAACCTGTTCTCGCTGGTAAAATTCGATAATAGCTTTCAACAACAAGTAAAATCCATTAGTGACATTGGGATTACAATCAAGTAGTAAAATTTTCAATAAATTTTTTCAACTATTTTTTATATCTATTCATTCGATTATTTTTATATTTAATCAAATATAAAAAAAAACTTTTACGACATTCATTGGCGATATTTTATTGTTTTAGATTTATCAGAAAAATAATTTTCAATATTTTATATGATATATTATATCAAATCATATATCCACAGTTGATGGATAAAATTTATTCTTAGACTTAGAAATTTATTCTTAGTGTTATAAAATTATAAGACTATAGAGCTATATATGCTAGATTCCAATCTTTCCTCAAGATCAGTAAATTGTACACAACGTTACTCTAATTACACCTGATATTAATCTTTGTGATTTACATAATGCGAACGGTTTCGAAACAATTCTAAACGGTACATCGACTCAAGGAGGCTGAGAAATATGTATTCAGATATTCAAAAATTGTATGGTTAAACTGATTAAAATAATTCTCTTAAAAAAAAAAAAAAAATTTGCAATGTATTTCAGTTAATAATATACAATAGAAATTATAATATCTGATATCTTAATAAAAAAAGAATAAAATTGACGTTTGAAAATAGGTTATCAAATTCTTGTTCTCGTTTTAATTGCAGAATTTTAGACTTTCTATTTTATAATCCTAGTAAATTATTAGTCGCGAATGTATCTATCATATTTGATTCTTGAATATTAGATAAGAAAAGTTAAGAATGTTGGTTAATTATATTAATTATATAATGAAAAATTTACGTATAATTTTTTCTAAAAATTTAATTGCAATAGAATAAAAGCATTTAAGATAAAATTATAAATAATTGCTTTCTTTATTTAATATATTAATTTTAAGATTCCAAATATTTCTTTCATAACAATAATAAATTATAAGATTTTTTAATAAAAATGTACAGATATAAATTGAAAAAAATGTTAACAAATTAGAATCCAATTTTTTAATTAAATGAATTCCAATTTATAATTTCATAATCTCACATAAAATAAAAAATATATTTTTAAAAGTATTGCTTTAAGAAATATCTTAAAATTTTTAAATAGAAATATACATGTATAACTCGAAGAAAAGAACGTAAGCGTTAAGAGATTACGTATGACTTCGCTTGATCCTACAATTAAACGAATACCATTTCACTTCATCTTACTTGAAATAGCAAAGTGCATATTGTATTAAATATTACTTAGAACTATGCTAAGATTTTTAAATCGAAATGCATATGATCTAAGAAAAAAATTGCGTTAGTGCATTAAAAGATTATGTGTACAATCTTGTTCAATTCCTACAATTAGACGAATTGAATTCCAATAACCGGTGCACAGAGAACGTGTGCACACACGTTCGGAATACTACTATACAGTGCCGCCTAGAACGTGAGAGTAGAAGCCTTTCGAAACGACAGTTCTAAGCACATTCCACGGGATTGTAATCGTGGCGTTTCTCGGCTGATTAGTAAACCAGCTACTCTTGGTTTCTCTGGCCGGCCAGGTTCTCTGCTCTGTTCGTGTTCTAGTTCCAGAAGATATTCGAGGCATGAATCTTTTTTTTTCCTCTCTCTTTCTCTCTCTTACTCCCCTCCTATTCCTTTTTTACATTTTTACCGACTTCAAACACACCGTTCGATGCGTGGCTATTCATATGCGTATATGTATATTCATATGTATCATGTGTGTTCTTTTTCTTGCCTCTCTTTTGATTGTTCGATTTGACTTCTCTGCTGGATGCTTATCAATCTTCGAATGGATTTATAATTTGATAATTTTTGTATAGTGAATTGATCTATATTTAATGCAATCAAAAAGGGGATTTTCCCTTTTCTATGGGATTTTATTGTGTAAGATTAAGTATGTTAGTGGAATAGGAATGTTTAATAAGGATAAGTGTTAAATAAGTAACTAAAGTTAGTTTGATATAGTTTAAAGTAACATATTTTAAATAGAAAACTTGATTAAATTATATGAAAGGTAAGTGAAACAACTTTGAAATGTACAGTGTCTTTTAAAATATATACATGTATTAAAATAATTTCTAGAAGTAAAAGAAAAAAACTTGAAATTATTGACATTAATTTCTAAAAGAAATCATAAGTGAAGCAATTAAACTTTAAAATAATATAGGTATTTTGAAACGTAGTTATAGAATAATTTCTAAAAATGCTATAATCACTGATAAATTATAGAACATTTCAAAATGTTTTTGTTCCTTAAAATAGCAAAAGAAATATCTACAAAATTTTTACGATTTTTCGATCTAATAAAAATTATCTTTAATAAAAAAATATCTTTTTAAACAATATATCGAGACATCTTTAATAGGATTTGATTAAACGCTATCTACAATTCTAGATCATTTATGTAGCGCAATAGATTGAATCCTGTCACTGACATATTTTCCACATGTGTTACAATTGCGCGATGAAACATAAAATTTATTACTACGATCATAAATTAATACTCATGATCGACTGTGCGTGTGGCTTATCTACCTATTGAAGCATATATTTCATACTTCGAAGGTCATCATTGATTAAATTAGAATTTTAATCAATGTTACGAAAAAAAAATTGATTAAGTACATATAGATATCATTTCCAAGAATTAACATTATAAAAGAAACTAAAAAACTTGAATCCTTTTTATAGATTCAATATATTTCTCAAATAAAATTCACTCCCCCAAAAACAATTTCTGCGAGCAATCGTCTCGAAGACCTTCATAGACTCCCTGTTCACGGGCATTGGCACTCTGCCTAGGGCACGCAACTTTTTTCCGTGCACTTGGCTTCCTGTTTGCTCGATCGTTTATTTTCTCCGCTGGGGCGCCGCATCGGAACCCTTGGAGCGCCCTTCGAGATAAACGAGCTTATGGTGAACCTGTACTACTTCTCTGCTCTCCTCTTTCCCCAATTAATTTCAGTTTCGCTTGCACGCACAGAAATATGCCTCGTGGATATTATTACTATACGTACTTTTTCCTCTTTCCTTTTTTTTAATTTTTCGAGTACAGTTTTAATGTAAGACACCTCGTGTGATTAAGTGTGCAATTAGAAAATTAATTAAATCCAGAGTTCAATGAGGGAAGTAATTTTTAATGTAGAAATTGAAGCAATCGCGATCCCTATCGTGATAAATCGTAGTTAACAATCGTAATTACATTATTTTTCGTTTTCATATATCAAATTTTTTATTTTAGCGGAACAAACCTACTAATAAACAAACAATAGTATTATTATTACAGATTTTATCTTTTTTCATGATCATATTTTTATTACGTTACACGTTCGTCTTCATTAAGAAATTTTCTCGAAAAATAGATCTTTTATCGAGATCTTTCTTTGGCAAAGCACTTTTTTTCTATTAAAATTATTATTTATTTTGTTATTATATTTAAATTATTTTCGTTTCTCGTGAATAATAAAATTTATAGGCAGAGTCTATATTATCTTTCCATTCATATTTAACCTCGCCGTCCCCTCAACTCGATAAACACCTTTCAAAACCACCCCATTCGCCTTATCATCGTTTCCAATAACCATGAAATCGTGAAGCAATGATTCGATCGCATTAGTAGTGTCCATAATACCGTTGTTTTTTCCCCCTTTTCCAATGATCCTCCCCCTTTACTCCGCCAGTTCGATGTCGCGAAGAAAAAGTATCAAGTTAATACGCACTCACTGAGGGAATACCACCACCGTGAGGAAAGAGAGTGAGAAAGAGAAAGAGATTCAGCGGGGTCAATGAATCTGATCTGGAAAGCGACTGTTGGTGGCTGAGGCTCGTGGGAGCCAACGTAAAGGAACTACGCAGCCACGACCTCGAGGGCCTCCTCTCCCGGAGGCGGCAGCTTCTTCTTCTTCTTCTTCTTCTTATTATTCTTTTTATTTTTCCGTGTTCGCCGCTAGTATCGCGGTGCTTCGGTATCGTGTGCTCGTATATGTGTGTCGTGTACACTGGTGATAGTTCTCTCCTTCTCTCTTTCTTTTTCTCTGTGTTCGCGGTTTTCTCGTGTTCCTTTCGTGTCTCTGCTTTATTTCCTCGCCTTTACCTTGCTTGGCCACGAGGATGTTTGTAAATAGGCAATAAGCCGTCTTGAAATAGATTTACGAGTAAATCGTTCGATTTTCCAAGGGATAATGTCTGAATGGTTTTCGACGTTTTGATTTTGTGTTTTCTTCGTTCGAGTTTGTGCTCGTGCTCGAGGTGCATGTATGGGTTTTGTATTTCCTCTTTTTTCCCCTTGTTCTTTTTTGAAGGATGTGGGAATGATAGGTCTGTTTATGGGGGGTGTTTAATTGGGATGTTGCGTGTTTCAATGGTTTGCGTCTTTTTCGACTCGTCTGATTATTTGCATGGTGCTTGAAATAGATGTAGAAGTTGAAGCTTGGAGAATGGAGCTGACGATAGATAAATGGTTTTCGATGTTGGTTTGAAATGTTAGTTTCTTCAATATCCCTTATTTCCTCAATTTCTAATCAATTTTTTTTAATGAAATATACTAATTATTTATTTTAATTATTTATTAAAAATATCGTTTACATTTTTCTCTTAATACTTTATTCATTGTTACTTTGAAATACAATTTGAGATATGATCTTGTGCAATAAGAAATGCGATCAAATACTCGAATAAAAACAACGTATATATATATCTATATACTTTTAAAAAACATTCGAAGTTACGTGATAATTTTAAAAAGCATTCTTTCCAGTTAACGGATCGAATCCAATGAATCTTATTCTCCTCTCTTTCTTCGAAAAAATCGAAAAAGATATTTTTTTTTCTTAAACCATGAGAATTTTTTTCCTCGTTCAATGATCGGTGATCCGTGTGGCGTACGACGCGCACGTATCGAAGGTGTTCGCGAGGGGAATTCCGGAGCATGTTTGCAACATGTTTGGCCAGTGGCCAAAGAGGTTGGGAAGAGAGGCGGTAATAATCGGCACGACTGAAAGTTCGTCTGGGTCGTCGTAAGAATTAAGAGTTTGGCGGTTCGCCAATACGACACCGCACACAACCGTCCCCGATACTCTTAATCATAGACACCTGCCCCTGAAGATGATTAATGAGTCTGGACGAGTGAATTTCTGTTTATCCCGACGCCTTCTTTCACCACCGTGTTTTGTGCCTTTTCCGCACCTTCTTTTCTTCGCTATAAAAGAAAACTATAATGGACATTCATCGAATGGAAATTAGGGCATATTTTTATATTGTTGTAGAACTTATATTAATATGTATGGTTAATTGATATTATATATTTGGTTAAAAGAAACGCAAAGATTGTAAAAATTTCAGTTAGAAGTTATTTATTGATTTATAAATAATTTAAGTATATTTTAGATACTTAAAAAAAAGGAGAATAAAATATGAAGATAGTTTAAATATTCGACTTCAATTTTTTAAACATTCTATTATTCAAATTAATATAATGAAAAATATTAATAGTAAGAGAATGTTAATGATTATTGGAATTAGTTAATAGTTTTTCGAGTTATTTTATCTTTTGTATTTAGGTAAACAAAATTCTAAACCGTAATGCGAACGGTTAAAATCGTTCGTCGAGCATTCCATGTCGCATCCTTTTCCTTGCGTATAAATACTCGAAGAAAGTGCCTATTACCATTTCCTTGAATATAAATGAACTCGATTCATGAGATATATCCGTCAATGAAACCTCCGAGTTATCATGAATTGTGAAATGATAAGTAATAAAAATATAAATTCGATATTAAATATTAAATTAATAAAGATATATTTAAAGACTACTAAATTATCGAGGTATTTAACTATTTAAAAAGATATAGTTATAATAACTTTCAACCGATGTACAAAGGAATGAATTGTGATTCATTAGTTTGACAATGTTATGAGATAGTTATAGTTTTGTTCCAATTAGAAATTCTTGTGCGATTAGTCGCAAATGCACGCGCAGTTCCAAGAAGGAAAAGCTTCGGAAAATATATTCTTATATTTAGCTTCCGTGCATTTGAAATCGATTGTAACTTTCTAGCGGGCAATTCAAATAAGTTTATATATAAATAAATTATATTGCGTATTCGTTAGTAAATCACGATTCTCAATTAAGATGCAAACTGTTTTTTAGGGATAGATAATTCGTAATTACGATTTTATGAAGAATTTCGTTATTGAGATTACCAATATTTAATCGTTTTAATTGCAATTATTCATATTTTATGATGTAATACTCATTTTTATGAATATAAGGAAGTGAATTATAATTTTCAATTTTTTACAAGTAAAAACGATTGCATTAACGTGTATTTAAAATATTTTTAAAAATTTCTTTTTACAAAACACAGAGTGTAAAGTCGTAAATCATCCGTTCGCTATAGAATTATATTATGAAAAATGTTGGGCAATTATTCTAGAATTTCTCCATATCGTCCATTAATGATCGTATCAAGCGCTCTTTGCTCCTGAATCAGCAATTACTTGAACTCCTGTAATAGAGCACTTGTGTGAATTACAGGTATCGCGGGTTTCACGTGGTGCCCCCCGTATAGGGTTTAAGGTTACTCAAGATCGGAGTATGTATTACGAAGACGTTCTCATGAACAAGAAACGATACGAGCAGGCTTGCAGATATTTTACTCTTCACTTTATCGATACTGTGTTTCTGATTGGCGAATCGTGTTTATTTTTGGTCTTGATATCTTCCGTGTGTATTATAAAATAAAGATATGAAACGACATGAAAATAATAATACTTTCTTATGTTATTAATTTAAGTTAATTTAAGTTCCTTTGAATTAATGATCATTAAATCCAACTATTTTAATAATTTTTGTACGTAAAATATAAAAAAGAAATTAATTGATTCACGAAAAGGAATTTTTAAAATTTTCTTCAGTTTTCATCTAAAACTGATGGATATGTATTCTAATGAAATTTTATCTCCTTTCTTATAACTTCATCCAAATGCATGAAATAACTTTGTAATAATAATATGTTTTTCTTAGAATCTAATAAACTTCGTATTTAAATATTGAATTTAAATATTTAAACGATCAACTTGTCGTAATTAGTTAACAAAGTGCTTTTTTTTAGAGATTTCTCTTTTTAACTGACTTTAATATTTATTTATTCTACTGATAATTATATCATAAATAATGCGTACTTACAATGTAAATAATTACATTGTCTTATTTTACAGATATTAAAATAATACTCTCAGTATTTAACTCAAAGACATTGCCGTTAGTCATTTTGCGGTGATAAAATGCAGCAAATATGAATTTAAAAATTCTTTTTCTCGTTATATGGGAAGAAGGAATCGTAAATTGTTTAAATATTATAAAAAGAGGACACAACTCGAAGAATATCGGAAAACATTGATTCAAGGATTAATATTTCGCCGAAATTTCGATACGAATAATAAAAAAAAATTCTACCGTTCATTTTATCTAATTTTACGTACTTTTTTCTATTTTCCAAATATATATTTTCCAATATCATCGCAATGATACGTTAAATATAGATAAAAGAATTACGTATCTTTCCGCATTTTTTTTTTTTTTTAGATATTATCAAACGATATTATGAAACGATTTTTACGTCATATTTTAAGTTATAAAATTATTCTCAAGTAACTTTCACGAATTCCATTTTGTCGGCTTGTCCACCTTTCATTCTCGTTACCTCGCCGATTTACCACAACTTCGCGTACTTCTAAATCTCTCGAACACGATTAAGAATCCTTTCACTCGGCCATTGCTACGCCAGCTACGCCTATTGCTGTTCGGCGCACAAGCCTTCGCGATATTTACCCCGAGATTGCCTTCTAGAAAATGAATTACCATCGCGTTTACCATTATTTCGAGAAACACTGATCATCTGAATTGCGAACAGAACTACTTACGGATTATTAACGTCGCGAAATGGAAATCTGGTCCAATACACACGATACGTTTCACGAGCTGATAATTATTGTAAACTAATTAGCGATGGTTAACTGGCTTTAAAACCTCGTTCAGACTGGACAAGTTGAATCGTTTGAATTAATCTTAACTGTATTCCGTATAATCTAATACTATTAGAATTAATAAAAGTATGAAAATATTCTTGACAGAATTAATATTGTATTGATCTATTAAATCTGATGACATTATTTTGATTACGATCATTTCTATATTTATTATTTTTTATTAAATATCTATATTTTGCTAATAAAAGAAACAATCAATATGAATACATATATGAAAATAATAGATTCATAATGTTAAATTAAAGGATTAGAAGATAAAGAAAGATATAAAAATCATTTCAGAATGTTTAAGCATCCGGTGAAAACTAACGCAATCACCCTGGCTTAAACGAGCACTGGATAAAGCGAATGGATCGAGTGATTGCTTCTGTGGAATGCACGAGAATGAGTTTCGAGGTATTTATATGGACGACTGTGGAAATATTGACACAGATGCGAACTCATTAACGTCGATCGCGCAAATTCTTGCAATATTAACTTTATATTTTTATTTTTGATAAATGATACGGTGAATTTTGTGTACGAATCAGCTGATACATATGTTATAATTCGTATTTTTAATATTGGAATGATGTGGAGGAACTTTCTTTTAGCCGAAGAATTTAAAATATGAAGAAAATCGGATACCATGAATAGAAAGTAAGAGATGTTCTTAAAAAAATATTGTTAAAAAAAATGTATTAAATATTAGATATAGAAAAATTGTGATGAAAAATTTAAAAATATTTAAATATATAATTTTTCAATATAATATAACTTGTTTCCTTATTTATTTACTAAATATAAACATAAATAAAAAATGAAATAATAAACACAAGAGAATTGTGTAAAGTAATCAAGAAATAAACTGATATAATAACAGATATAGATAAGAGACCATTTAACTCTTTATATTCTAAATACTATTATTATTATATTATATAATATAATTTAAATTCAACGAGATTGTTAATAAATAATTTTTTTAATCATTAATGCATACATGAATAGAATTTCACGAAAAATACTTCTTTACACCAAAATTTTAATAATAATAGTACTTTCAAATATATTCACAGAATAAAGAATTCAAATACCAACCAAAATTGCAATAGACTTCTACTACTTTGTAGAAATATTCTACATCATCATCAATATGACATCGTCGAATCATCTTACAGGTTAAACTTCTTTTCATTTCCTTCCGTTTCTATTAACGATAAAACATCTTTGTAATATCCAAACTTCACCCATAAAATAGCCAAGAATTGGAGATAAATCACGAGATAAAATTCATGGTCACGTTCGACTTGTTCACACAACAGTAGCCAAAGAAGATTTAATTCCGGAGGTAAAAATCCTCGAACTTGGCATATTTTCGTGTTCCAGCATAGAGTTTATCCAAGGTTTCATGCTGAGTCACAATAAAAGAAGAACACGGTGTGACACGTTTACTTTGAAAAAAAAAAAAAAAATATTAGAAATTATTCGAATCTTTATAGGGGCATTCTGGGGTCTGTTGTAATCGATGGCCGGTGGAGGAGAGGCAGTGAGCTGTTACAAGAATCCGACGACTGGATCCCCATCTCGTCTTTTTCTTTCTCCTAGGCTCGAAAAAACCCGGACAAGCGAACCGTTTCTAAATTCGTCCAATGACCTGCTATATTTAGAAGCAAATGTATTTTTCTCGTGGCACCACACGCTGTTTATCCTTTTTTTCTTCTTCTTCTTTTTTTCGATCAGATCTTTATCTCGTATAGCTCTATTCTCTCTGTTTCCAGTCAGGTAAAGGAGAATGGAGGGGAAAAATGGAAGCAGGTAAAAAGATGTACGTTTAGCTTGGATTCTCTTGTCATTGAACTAATATTATTGGGTGGATAGGAAAATTATGTTGATTTTTATATACTGATAAGATAAACAATTTCGATTTACGATTATAAGTATCGTAATTAAAAAAAAGTATAAGTGAAATGAAGATATATATCGAATGCAAATTATATGAAAAAATAATTGCTATACTTTTGAAATGGATAAATGTTATGAACGAATGTACAGTAATAAATTATATCAATTAAAAAATGATGTAGATAATATCGATGAAATAATATCATTTTAGAGCGAAGTGATAATTATGAATGATATAAATCCAACGAATATGAAAATTAAAAAATCGAACCTACATGAATATATTATGATAAATCAATTTATTTTTCAAATGCGAAGTTGATATGGAATAATAAAATGGAATTTGATAAATCATAAGTATCAAATTGCCAATAAAAAAATTTTATTATACATAATAAAGTCACGAACGAAAGAAATAAAATGTTAATAAATAAATTTTATTATTTTATTGTATTATTTGTATGTCAAATTAAAGAGAAATATTTATTATTTATTAATTATTACTATTACGTAATAATAATAATTTTAATTAATAAACAATACAACGAATTAAATTTGTTTAATTATAAATCATTCGTGTTTGTAAATTTATTATAAAATTTTTAAGTTTAACTAAATTACAGAAGAAAAAATTAGTATAACTTAGAACTTGTAATTTGTCAACTTATTTACTTTATTACGTGGTGAATTATTATGCAAAAGCGTCCTGATGATCGTTTTAACGATCCTGGTGGAATGTATAAATTTTAATTAGTTTCCACTGAATTTCAGTTTTAATGTATACGGAAATGCATACCGTATGTTTACGAAGTGGGATGGCGTTACTTGTGTAGCAGGTGGACCTAATGAATGATATTTTCACGATAAAAGGGCAAATTGGAAAGTTGGTACAACAGGGAGAAGTGGTGAAAAATTAATTGTAAAATTATATGGAAATATACTGTTAAATTTAATTTTAAAATTATATAAGATTAATTAAAAATTATATTTTTTAATAATATACATATATGTTTATAATATTCATAAAAATAATGTCGTAAAATTTTCTCTTACATGACTTTAAAATACTTGTATTCTTAACTGATTTGCATAGAATATTCTTCTAAAATATCATTTAATTTTTAAAATTCCATGGGAAATATCAAATAACATTCAATAATAAGAAATCAATTTAATTAAAATTTCAATACTTATACTTTCTGATTTTGATTACAACTATTAAAATAACGTTTGAAATATCCCGATAGTTAAATTAATTGCTTGATCATAAATTTCCAAGAACATCTAATGGAAAATTGATTAATTAAATATCCATAAAATCATTTCTTTTATCACCAAGTCTATTCAACTTCATTCGAAAAACCATAAATTCCGATATTTCACGAGTATACCTACTGATTTATAACTGCATATTACAACATGAAGACATTCTCAATCTGGATGCAATATAAAAGTGAACACAAATTGCTGGATACACAATCCGAATTTAATTTTACCACTGGCTTGGTTGGTAAAGATAAAAAAGCCGTGATGAAATAAAAAAAAATCGTTTTTAGAGGAAGAATCACTGTAATTAAAGTCGACCAATTTTTGTTCGTCAGGAATGAACCATAAATATCCCCATAACGAATCACCCGATCGACTGATGCCCGTTCAAATGCAAGTAAAATACTCGTTTTTACTGCCACCATTCTCTGGTGGATGGCGTTGATCTAGCGTTTAAAATGCCATAAATATCGTAGCTAGCCGCTGATGACTTTGCCGTTAATGATCTTGCATGTGACCATGCTTTTATCACATCATGGCCACTTTAATCTTCGACGTTGACTCGGCGAGCATCCAGTGTTACTATTTTTATGATACGTAATAGAAGTTACGCGAGAGACGTAGTACTCTAGATATACGATAAAATTTTTCATTTCCTCAAACACATGTGTGATGATGACATTGTTATGAAAGATGTTGATATCAATAATTTTATATTTCTTTTATATCGGTATTTCCATTTTAGAAATTTCATTCTCACTTTTAAAATTTGTATCTGGAGTGTTCTCATTAAAAAATATTAAATTGAAAATAATTCTTTATTAATCTTTATGAGAAGAAACAATTCTAATTCATCGCAGTTTTCAAATAGATAATTTGAAACTTGGAAATCAATAAATTCAATCAAATAATAAATATCAATAAAAAATTGAGAAAAATATATATACATATGTACAAACAAACGAATAAGTATATTAGATTTTTAACTTTAACAATTTTACGAATAAAATTCGCAAAGACAACATTGAACGATAAATAAAAATAAAATCCAATAAAATAGAATCAAATAAAATTTAAAAACCAAACCAAGCACTTCTAGAATAAAATTACATACCTCGAAGGGTACCAATCAACGTCGACAAAAAACAAAAAACAAAAGACAAAAAAAAGAAAGCTCTTTCAACTTAAACGATAACGAGTTATAATCCAAAATAATAACCCTCGAAACGCTTTAATCCCAATACCGATTATTTGTAATCCCGATCTTTTTTACGTGACACACTCGAAAGATCCGCAAGGGAATTTTCCTCGTGCGTCACTTAAGTCCGGTTCTCGTTGATTACCGTGCAAATATATGTAATGTTCTTTCTTCTCAATCTCGTGTCCACCTTGAGCCAGGCCAACCAACGAAACGATCCACCGAAAGAGAAAACTTCGACGCGAATATTTTTAATTCCGGAGTGACTAAGGCCGACTGGCACGCCATTCCGGATTTCTATGCCCCTCTAGACGTAGGAAAATCCTCTCCCTTAGACTAACGAGTAGGGAACACGTTACGCCAATGGAGTCATAGAGGGGAATTCAGGTGCACCACGGTCAAGGTAAGAGGGTCAGCAAGGTGTATGTGTACGAAAATAAACAAAGGCGACGCACGAGCCACCGAGCTCGAGGAACGGGGCCCATTGTGCCGCGACTCAGCTGAATCACGAGACGACGTGTATTTTTAACCCTTTAAACCCCGGCGTCGCGTGTTTTTCAGCCTGTTTGGGACCCGTCGCCTTTTGTCGCCTTTTCTTTTTCGCCTGTGTAAAGGGATATAACTTGTTCCTCGGACGACCAACCCGTTCAAACGGGTGAAAGTTTAATCTGGCTATACGTGGAACGAGCTTGGTACCGGAGTTTGTCCAGTTTGATGGTATTTTGATGGCGTTCCTATCCTCCTCCTCCTCCAGGAAGATACGACAGAAGTGTTAAGCGAGTTAAGCGAATGAATTGAAAGAGTTTTTGATTTTTGAAATTCTTTTGTTGTTAGTTCCGGTTACAGTCTGTTTATCGCTGATCGAATTTTTGTTGCGTGTTATGTCTTGCGAGATGGATATGTTAAATCCGTATTTATACGTGAATTTTGATTTTTTGATAATTAAAATAAAAAATAAAAAATTAAAATAAAATAAAAAATATTGGGAATGGACGACATTGTCTTTGGATGACAGGCTATGTCTTTTAAGAAAAATAATTTGCATGAAGAATTCTATTCGTTTTTTTAATTAGAAGTTAATAGTTTTTATTAAGTTTTATGTTTCAATTCAAATGAAAAAATTTTGTATTTTGGAAAAGAAGTTTTATTTTAAATGATGATGAAAAGTATTGAAGTTTATGGAAAGTATTGTTACTTGTTTATATATAATGATTTCTATGCAACTATGTAGGTTAACACGAAAAAATCAAACATCTTGATAATTTAATCGTTTATGATAATCTTGATTACATTAAATTAACCTAATACATTTTAAAATATGATAATGTCAATTATATGAAAATTTCATATTTAAAATATTCAAGAAAAAGAAATAAAATACAATAATAGAATGATTGGGAGAGTAATTAAATGATAAGTATCTTTGTTTTAATGTCATGTGATTTTTATTATATTTATTTTTTGTGCAATTACTACTAATTGACACTTAATTTTCTTATCCTATTCGTTATTATATCTTTTTACTTTCTTTTTCATTTCTTCTTCTTCTCTCTTTAACAGTTATGTTAAGAAGATGTGATATATGATTATCTATTTGTTTCTTTTTAAATAATTGTAATAATTTCAAATTAAGAATGTGAATATAATTAATGAGATTATTAAATTGCCAATCTTTTTTTATGCAATTTTCCGTGAGTAATTTATTATTAAATTTACTTTGTATGAAATAACGGATTATTTATTCAAATAACTATTCAAATAACATTCATTTATTATTTGCTCTGTCATTTCATTTTAAATGTTATTTTACGTTAATTTAAAAATTCTTTATTTGTTATTTTCATTTGAAGTAAAAAATGTATACAATATTAACACTCAATTGAATTTCTTAATTGCAATTCTTTTTTTCACAAGGAAATTAAAATTTTATGGACAGTTAATATATTTGTCTAATCCTACAAAAAAAAAAAAACTAACTTTATCAATCTTTCCAAATACACTCTTATTAAATACTCCAGAAGCGCCAGTACTTTTCCAACGCCAGCCTCAGAGAACATTCTAAGCAACTTCAAACGATCCGATGGATCTCAAGAGACGCGATAATTAAATCCACAACCATCATCCATCACCCTAACTTAACCAGTGAAACGATCCATACATATATCACTTAATAGATCCACCCTACGAAAACTATTAAACCAACACATCGGTTAAAAAAAAAAACAAAGAGGAAGAAAAAAGGCTAAATCTATTATTATCAAACGCATAAATTCGTTCGATCGTTTCTTTTAAACGATGTTCTCAAAACGGCCGTAAAAAAATTACACGTATACACACAAGTGGAGGAGCGGAGATTAATGAAAACGGTGGAGGATAAAAAGATCTACAAGAAACACGTGCGCCAACTAAGGGATCTAATAAATGCCCTTGAAAAACGAACGGGATATACATCGAGCCTATTAAAACGAATTGTTACGAGAGATCGGAGCTACGAATAAAACGACTAGCTCTGCCATCGTTTGTTCTCTCTTCCCTACCGGTTTATCTGTAATCTTTGATACATGTACATGTATATACACAGAGTTGCCAGAAGAATTTCCTATCGTGGAGAAAAAGTGACATAATGCTATATACGTTAATGCGACTTGAGCACAAACACGCGACTATTTAATGATACTAATAATTCACGTCCACGAATATCATCAGTCTCGAAGTTTCTATCAACAATTCTAACCTCTTTTTATATAATTACACGGTCACATTTTCCCCTACTTTTGATAATCTTACGTATGCCACACACTAATTACATACGTTCATTGTTTTTTTTTTTTTTTTTTCGTGTTAAATGTTGTCGTTGGGTGGGAAAAGAAGAGGGAAAAGAATGCTCTCGAAACACGCTTCCGACGACGGGATCCATAAATCATGGCTCTTTTTACGAGACCGTTAATAACAACCGCGAACTTGAAGCTACTGAAATAATGCGTAAACCAGAAGCGCCTATGGCGTTAACCCTTCGAACGTTTTACGTGTTCGACGAATGTAAACAGTGGACGATGAATGTTTTGGAGGGTTATTGTATTATAAATCTTTAAAAAAGTATTTTCTCTTATTCTTTTAGATGGTGTGCATCTAGTACATGTACATGTATATGTCGCGAAAATCTTTGCATGGTTTATAAAAAGATTTTTTTCTTTTTTAAACGAAGAATGGTAAAAGAATTTGTGGAAAAGTTGATTTATTTTATATTAAAAAAGTTGTTTTATTATTATTTTATACATTTTTATATGTTAAGAAATAAAGATTTTATATTTGAATATTTAAATGGACTTTTTTTTATTGAAGATGCACGAAGATTCAACGACGTCATGAATGATTAAAAGATGTGATTATTACTTGGACAATTTCAATTAAAATTCTTATAATTATGTTTCATTATATACATTAAACATTGTAAATTATATTGCTGTATAAAAAAATTAATTTTCAATATGAAAAATTTTAAATACTTTTCATTTTTAAATATTCAATATAAATTTTCAAATATTCAATATGAATTATCAGAAATAATGAACAAATATAAATTATTATTAAAAGATTACGTAGTAATTATCAAGTATTTACAAATCATTATATCACGAATTAAGGTTATGAAGCCATGAAGTGTAAGATCGTGTTCGTAATAATAACAGTAATAATTCATTGACACAATTCTCACTCCTTTCTTCAGAAAATAAATCATTAATAATCATTATACAAGAATTAAATAATTATCAAATAAATGATCAATTAACTATACACATAACAAGTGAATTACCAACTTGAGAATAAATATATGATATCTCTAAATGATCGTGATGATGGAAAAAATTGATCTCTCCTATTTGTGTTATATGTAACGTATATGAATTACAAAAACACTATTTTACATAAAATTCATCGTAAATCTCTTTCACATAACCTACTCAATTATCTTTTCAATCATCATTGCAATATATTTACAAATAAATAAAAAATTTTTCTCTATTTTTCTTATTCTTTTTTTCTCCAAAGTGTTCAAAAACCTATTTATGTTTATATACATTCTAAATTTGAAATATAAACGTTGCCATTTCGAATTCGAATATATATATATATATACATACATACATACGAAAGAGAAAAGATTGAATTGTAAAAGTTTCAAAATTTCTCTTCCTTATAATTAAATTTTAAGTATATAGATACATCAAACTTATTTTATTTGAAATCAAACATCCATTCATCCTATCTTCTTACAGTCATAAACACACTTTCTTCACGTTCGTTTTTCTCGGTAAGTAAGTTACATTACACCATGATCGAGCATGTTTCGAAACGTTTCCCCCTTTTCAAAACCGCTTCACCACGCGTTTCACGCATCGTTCCTCACGCGCGGGAATTTTACGTATAAATCTCTTCTATAATACGTGAACCAGCACATCCTACATCATTCTCTCCCCCTCTCTCTTTCTTTCTCTCTCACTCTTTCTTTCTCTTTCTTTCTTTCTCTTGCTTCGCCTGAAAATTTATCGCGGTGCGAGCAGCATCTGCCGTGGCTCAAAAGAAATCCATAAATCGTATAGTTTTGCACGCCACGCGATAACAAGTTGAGCCAAGATAAGCCGAAATAACTCCAGAAGCCGGCAGCTTTCGACTGCCATCAACTAAATCAACCGCGCCGTTCTGGAGAATGGAAGGAATCTTCCCCTTTGTTGGAGAAAATTGACCGTTGTGTTACGTATCTGTTGGAATGTATCTATTATTTTGATGAAAGAAAAGCAATTTTAGATGTTTTTTTTTTTAATAAAAATTGGAATAATAGAAATTTATTATATAAAGAGTAATTAATTAATCGTGAATTTATGGTTGATTTTGTTGTATTTCAATTTTGGCGATTGAACGTTGAATATATTTTTATTTAATTCTTTTATTTTAATATTATTTAAACGTTTTGTTATCTTTAATGTATAATCGATATTACAGTCAGTCATGAAATTATTTGCACGTTTTCTATGAATTAACAAATAATATTATTATAATAATCGAAAATCCTTTTTTGATGAAACCTTGTCAATATAAAGAAATGAAATTGATCAGAAATTATTAAATACAAGAAAAAGATACAAAAAGAAAAAATACAGTTAAACTTAATATATCAGAACGATTCAACAGCAAGTTTATGGGAACAGTTAAAATATTACACTCGCATATACATTATAACTATTTTATTCTATTGTTATCAATATTATTCTTATCTAAACATGAAATAATCAGCACAGACAGTTATGAAATAATCAGAACAGACATGTTTCACTCTACGAAATCTCATTTATTCAAATGCTTATATTTCTTATTTAATTCATTTGGAAATATTTTTATGAATATATTGGAATATGATACGTATTTTCTGATATCATCTTGTGTCATCGCACTGAGTTATCTCGCTTTGTAACCGGGATGATTATTGCACCATTGTGAAAAGTGTCTTGCGTAGTATCAATTAATTAATTATTAATGAATGAGTAGTGAAAGTATTACAAAATACGATTGCCAGTAAAACGTATGCTTTGTCGAAGAACTTAAATGGAAAGTGGGTGTGACAGACAGCTGGATAATTTACACGATTACACGCATACATTCGAAGAATATTAAATTAATAGAATCATAATAAGAACGTAAGCAGTTTA
This sequence comes from Apis cerana, assembly GCF_029169275.1. Classification (NCBI taxonomy): domain Eukaryota; kingdom Metazoa; phylum Arthropoda; class Insecta; order Hymenoptera; family Apidae; genus Apis; species Apis cerana. The sequence continues at coordinate 7,686,564 of NC_083862.1, read as the reverse complement.
CATTAAAATAATTCTAATATAATGATTCTCTAATTAAATTTATTTAAAAATATGTGGCAAAAAAAAAAAATAAATACATATAAACTATGCAAATACAAAATTTTCCAAAAATTATTTTATTAGAATCATGCATCAATGCATAAAATATAAAGATTATTGAAAAGTAGTTTATATGTATAATGTTACAATTAAATTAAATTAATCTCTACATTCCATTTCATTTCTTTTTTTTTAATTTTTAATTTTATATCTGTATAACTTTATTTGTATTAATAATTTGATTTAATAAAAATATACATCTATTAATACAAATATATTAACTTATAAAAAAAATCCAAAAATATCAAACATTAAAAAATTAACCCTCGATAAATCATATTTTATTAAAGTTTAATCATCTAAGCTTGAATCTGAATCATCGTAAAAAAAAAAAAAAAATATCCCTTTCAATATTGTTTAAAAGGTCAAAGCTGGCACAAATTAAACGCATACAATACAGTGCACCTATACCACCCACGATCACGGGGGCATAATATCACGCGAAACGCTCGATAACAAGGGGAAACGGGCAAAGATAAGCTCGACATTCATAGCTTCTGTTCTCAGTGTCGACGATCCTCCTTATCCATCGCTTGCATCAACGCTCCACCAAAAGCCGTTAATATTATTCCCACCAGAGGCGAGCTTTTTCTTCGATAACGTTGCTCTGCTACCGTGTCAAGTAATGCGCCCAACTGTCTGCCAAGTTTTGGCCCCGAGCCAACGTATGCAAGTATGTACACCGTCTCGAGATCACAGAAAGAAAGAAAAAGGGACGAAGCTTTCTGCGCGTACCATCTTTTCGACGATGATCGAGCTTTCATCGCGTTTTCTTACAGCCAGCCCTTCCACGAGATGCTGAGACAGCTATGGAACGTTCGTGACACCTTTGAAGCTTGGATCTCTTTATGCCGCAGGCACGTGACCCTACAACGCCGCTCGACGTTTTTCCTCCACGAACTTTTTTCCACGCGTCACTGTTTTGCGCGATTTGTCCGTGTCTCCTGGTTCTTTTAGATCGTTTGATGAATATTTTTGTGAATGTTGTTTTCCATTTGTTTCAGGTTTATTTATTGCAGAAATATTGCAACTTAGTGGAAGAAGATTCGGTAAGGATGAGAGATATATATTGCACGAGAGGTTTTGCTTCACGTTTTTGTTTCTTGATTTTTGTATCTTTTTTTTAAATTAATTATAAGTTGATGGTTATTAAAGAAATATTGTAGCCTATAAATGTATATATCTATTATACACGACGAAGAAGAATTTCGCATTGCATTTACTTTTTTATATTGATTTTCTGTTTCTTGTTTTTTATCGTTTTTTATCTCTTCTTAATTTTCGATTTTCAAATTTTGAATTAGTTTAAAAAATTTTGAATTGGCTTGAGAAAATATGAATAATAATTGTTAATATTTTTCTTTATTGTTTAAATTATTTAGATTGAATTTTTCTTAAAATATTAGATATATATAAGTTTTTTGGTAAAAATTAGACGGAGATCAGATATAAAGATTTGAAAATAAGATTAATGGTTTTAAATGGTTCAATCAGGTAAGAATATAAAGAAATGTTGTTAAAATAAAAATAATGGAATTTATGTTCAATCTTTTTCGAATTCTTGAATAGATTCTAATTCTATAATTCTTATAATTTTACTTATAGATATGTAAATATTATTTGTAAAAAAAAAAAAAGAAATCTAATATATCTACAACATAAAAATTCGAAGTAATAGATAAACTATCATATACGTTTAAAATTATTATAATTCAAGTTTCGATGTAAAAATAAAATATTTTTTCTATTTTTCAATGAATTGTTTAAACATTGAAATAAAGACAATAATTATTCAACGATAAAATGCATTTATTTATAATTATTAAATTACGAAAAAAGAACATTATTATTAATTGTTATTTTTGGATTTGACAAACTATCTAAGAAGGATTACTGCAGTGACCTATATACGTGGGGTTCCGCCATAAAGTATTACAGACAGTTTTCTCCGAAAGTATTAAAGATAACGGCAATTTTTTTTCGTGTTACCTGTTTGGATCTTTGGTTTAAAAGGAATGATACAATATAATTCTTTCCTGAACAAAATATCATTTAAATTAAAAAAAAATTTACTTTTTCATACAAGATATTAATATATTTGTGGAACATCTTTGGAAGATCAATTTTTAGAGATTATTCAACACACAAAAAATAGAAAAGTTGATATATAAAAATGTTAGTTAACGTTTATTTATTAAGTTATAAACAATTAATTAAAGTTTGCATTAAACAAAGCAAGACGAAAAAAGAATGAGATCGCTTTGTTACTTCTAACATAATGTATATATATCTGTTTCGCTTCATCTAACGCGAATTTAAATTTCTTATGATTTAATAATTTATGCGAATTTATAGGAATATTTGTATTTGTTTTAATCTCTAAAACCAATCCTTCACAAGTCTCATAAGTATATTAACACTCTGTAAAATTTTCAATCTGTAGTAATATTTAAAAATATTTATTATTTAATTTATTATTATTAATGTAAATGATGATTCTGCATTTTGAAATAATTTATGAACGAATTCATTGAAAAAAATTTTTGCTTAAACAATTGATATAATACAATAATATACATTTCTCAGGAAACATTCTAACAAGAATTATTTTATTTTCTTTTGATTCATTGACATATATATCTTTATTAAGTTAATATTCAATTGTTTACTACGTTTAATTAGTAATGGTTATAAAACACTTTATAATTATAAAAACAGCTGTTCATTCATTCAAAATACGACCTAGTTTTATATGATTTGCTCTGATTATGGCTATGAAATATGTTTTAATAAAAAAACAGTGAATATTTATAAAAATAAGAAATATTAATAAATAATTAGAATATACAGATGAATAAACCTAATAATATTTTATCATAGATATATTTAAAGAAAATTTATATGAAATTTATAAAAAATTTTTCTGATATAATTTTTTTATATTTTTTATTTAATATTTAAAATATAATATAAATTTTTAAAATCCATAAAATTTATAAATGCAATTAAGATTAAAATCTTGAATCATTAAATTTTTCAATCGATCTAATATAATAAGCAAAGAACTTTCCGACATCCTTAAATATTACTACAAAATGTTACAAAATAGTTACGTCATAAAATACTGCAATTAATCAAACACAACGTTTCGAAATAAAGACATATAATCAATTTTCTAAAAATATATAAAAAATAATATAAATATAAATACAAAAGTAAGTGATAAATAAATGAAAAAGTAATTAAAAAAAAATAACAAATAAAGTAGATCAGGACATTATTTAAAATAATTTGAAATACTGTTTTAAATATTATTTCATAAATATTTACAATTGTAATGAAAAAAATCAGAGTCAATATATTATTTATTTTTTATTTTTTAAGATACAATATTGTGATTTCTGTTCAAAATTATCTACATATTTCTATGATTATTTCTTTTTTTAAATTTAAAATTAAGAAATAACGAAATAATTGATTATTTAAAAACATTTTTATTTGATAAATGAACTAATATTATCTATATTTTCAAATCTAAGATAAACGAAAATTATCGTGTATACGAAAAATATCTTTCCTCTCATTTATTCGATTGCATAAAACAACTACGAAATTAATGAATCCTTTAAAAAAAAAAAAAAAAAAGAAAAGAAAAAACTTTGACACGAAATAAAAGGCGCATAAACTAAATGCACTCAAGCCGTTAATTGCGTTCAACGTGGCGTGCTAATTATCCTCGATGCAAATTTATTAATTACTTACAGGCCGACAAAAATAACCCTCTCTCTCATCCACCGTTCTCCCTTTTTCTCGCCGCGAGTAATTGAACGTAATCGAACAATTAGCGCGCTGCTATTCAGCTGTTTACACGGTTATCGAGGCGCGATAACGTTGACGAAAATTTTTTCGCTCGACAGCCTTGCTGCACGCCCTCCAAGATTATGAACGAACGATCCAGGATCACGTTCGCCGATCCGCGGAAGCGCAACGCTCCTCGTTATTGTTGCGAATTATTGCGGACGCGAGAAAACAAAGGGGTGATTGCGTAACCGGCTGCGTTGCGGCAATTATAACAGACGCCTCGTGTAAGAATTTGAACGCAATAATGATTCATTATCGAAGGATGGATTATCGTTTCGTGCAGTGGTTCTCAATCCGTGGATCGCGAAGCATATTTTAATATTTATTTATTTTAATGTAATCGTGTTGTGATATTTATTTTATAGGGATATCAGGCTAATAGTTTGAGTTTATATCGTAGTAATGTTAAGTTTTTATATGTTTTGTACTTTATATATATTTTATACTTTATATATAAAGAGAGTGTAAGTTATTTGAATATTACGAAAAGATAGATCACGATTTAAGAAAGATTTAAGTTTTTGAATATTTGATTTTTTTAATTTATAAGATAAAGAAAAGTTTTGAGTGATTCGAAGCGAGATGAAATTATTTCTGGAAGATGCATAAAGATCATTCTTTATACGAAAAAGGATTAAGTTATTTGTAATAGGAAATAGTTCATTTAAGAGATATTTTAAATTTAATTTAGCATATTTAGATTTGATCAAAAATTAAAATATCTTTTAAATTAATAATTTCTGTTATACTATTTTCTTGTATTTGTAATATAAACATTTTAAAAGTTAAGTTTAAAGTTCAAATTTGAATGCGAATATTTAAAAAATTTTTGTATTTGAATTTTAAATAAATGTTGAAAGTGAATATTTGAAATTTAAATTTGAATGATAAAAATTTTAATTCCAATATCTTAAACTTAAATCTTGATATCGAAAAGGTTTTATAAATTATGATTCAAAGAAAAGAGCGACAAAGTAAAGTTTTTAATTTAAATAAACAAAAACAAATTCCGTAATTCTTAAGAACATTTGATATTCAATAAGACCATTATGTTATCGCTGCTTTCATTATTTTTAAAATACGAAACTTTCTCCACATTTGAAACGATAATGATATTAAACACGAATATTAAACTAAAAACTGTTCATTATAACTGAATACATAAGTACCGCTCTACTTTATAAATTACGCTCATAAATATTAATCGATATCCATACCTGCCATATAACGACATCCTCAAAAAAATCAAACTTCAAAAACAATTCCACATTCTACAAATGAGAAAAATTTGAAATAGGTCAAGACAAATATCTATTAGAAAATTTGAATATATATTACAATAATAAAATATTACTTAATACCTATACTTGGATTCAATATAAATAAAATATTAATCAGAAAGCACAAGCATCAAAGATACCTATATTTTTTAGAAAATAGATCCAATTTTTTATATATTCTATTACATGTAATTACTTTAATATATTACACTATAAAGAGGTCACACGATCAATAATATTGTTACAAAGTTTTACTATGATATTTTAATCCGTTTCAATCTTTCTCATACGATCAATAATATAGTCAATATAAAATTGATATTGACAATTTTTTATCACGTATATCCCTTAATAATATTACAATTAAAATTCTTTTCTTTTCCGACTATTTCTTTATATTTCAATAAAATACTTATTATTTCCAACTACGGAAATACTCCCGTTCCAAATTACCATTCTTAATTTTCTCAAATTTATAACAATAATATACCGTTCGTTTGAAATTTCTCTCGTTCTTCAGATCAATAATTATACCGGTCCATTTGAACACAATGGAGAACGCAAAGTAATTCTATCGCGACCAAACTCCGTAAAACTCGATGAAACTCCATGAAAACTCTCATTATCCCTCCCTCTTAATTGAAACAAAGTCTTCGTTCAAATTACGATTTTAATCTTGCCAGACTCAAGGGGGAGGGGATAATTGCCTTTCCTCTTTTTCTCCTTTTATTCTGAAGATTCTTCGATAAGAATCAAGAAGGGGGTTTCCCGAGGGAATTTTTTTTTCGAGAAAAGCGAACGTTCGATCGGTCTCCACGGATAATTCGTTTAAACGGTGCTATCGGTTCGAACGATCGCATCTGTTTCTCCGGCTAACTGGTTTAGTTGACGAATTGACCCGGACTGTTAACCCTCCTGGGCGCGTGAGACGAAATTGTGTTCACTGTCAGGATTTCGACGTGATGTCTTCTGTATCGGTCGAATGCGTGTTTTGCCCAGGATTTGTACGTTTTTTCTTTTTTTTCTTTTTTATCAAATTTTTTCTCCACGTGCTATCCAGATTTTAAAGTGGTATCTATTTTTTTTTCTTTCTTTCTCTCAAAAGTTTCTCTCAAACTTTTTATGTGTTATCCAGACTTTAAAGTGGTATCTATTTGAGAAATTTTACATTTAATAACGGATGAATAAAGTTTCGATTATATATTTCTTAACTGTTATTTGTTACGCTATAATCTATTCGAGGTTAAATAGATTTGATGATATGGCATAGAATAGTGACGCTCATCTGAGATACTGACAATTTCCGCTTTGGACTGGAATCGTTGGAACTTTTTAATTGCTGAAATTGTTCATGATTGGGAGATGTTGGGGGGATTGCAAATTGTTAGAGAATTGAATTGAATTGATTTAGATTCGATTGATTCGAGTCCAATTATTGTTCTAGGAGAAATCAACAAAATTTTTTAAATATTATCAATATTTTCAATAAGAATCGATTTTTTTCCATTTAAAAAATATAAGTACAAGACGAGTTTTAAAATTACAGATTTGTTATATAATATTTATAATATTGGTTAAGTTAATTGGTTCCTTGTTATGTTGATATGACTTGTCATGTTGTCTTGTTAGAATGCATACAAATAAGACAATCCGTGTTCCGTATTATTGTTTATCAATTTAATAACACAAATATTGTAAGTATTGTTCAAGAATTATTTGTCCTTGATATCCATATCATCGTTTTAAAATTTAAAATTTTAGACAGAAATATATGTCATATTCAATTATAAATAAATTAAAACTATATATCTCTATTAAAAATTATAAAATATTTCTATTATTTCTAATTATATTCCTGAACAAATATTTAAAAAATATTTCTTTTCTTCTAAAAATTTCAAAATATTTAAAATCCATACCCAACTCCAATTTTCTATCGAAAACAGCAAAAGATCCAAGAAATATGGAAACGATTTGACAAATAAAACGATTTTTAAGATTCTAAGGCTCGTGAAAAATGGGAAGGAAACACGATCCGGAGAAAGGATGGGTCAAGGTTGTAGAAGAATATCTGATTCTATCGTTTAATGGACCTTAAGACTAACTTTAGGACCAGTCGTAGTGAGACATCGCCTTCTCGCCGCTGGTTTATGCTGAAACCACTTCAAGGTCGCGGAAAAGTCGAACTCCTTCACCAAGTGAAGGTGGTCTCTCGACTTCTCTTTTCTGTTCGGTTAATCGAAAAGAGACGATGAACGCGGGCAACCATTTCTATTTTTTTTCGAGATAGACTCGTGTTTTGCATTGAAAAACGAACGATGAACCCTCAAATATTTTTACGAACTTTGTTTATCAAGTACTTGAAAAAGATCGATTCTGAAGAAGCTTTTATGCTATGCAGAATTCTTAAACGTTTATTGGAATAATCATCCTTTTATAACACAGAGAATCACGATAATTCAAAAGAGGTAGAATCTTCAAGTTATAGAAATTTTGTCTTGTGGAAGTTTTTAAATAAAAAAAGTTTATGCAAGGATTAATATTTTTTAAAACGAACAGAAATAAAAAAATTAAGAATCTTTTGTTTGAGCATTTGGAATTTTAATAATTGAAGAAAAGAAAATTGTTTTAATAGAATAATAGTTATATTTTAATCTTCTTTTATGTATATGCATATTATGCAAAAAGGATCAATAATGTAAAATACAAAAAACAAATACAGTATCGTACAATATATTGAAGAAAAAGATAGAAAAGATAGACATCTGAAACAAGATATTCATGATTTTTATTATATTTTCTGAAAAATAGTGTGTTTTTTGCAATAAAATAAGTATTAGAAAAAATATATATGAAAGTAAAAAAAGAAAAATCAATAAAACTGGAAATCAAGAAATGAAATAAAGATCTTACTTATTTTTATTTTCAAATTTCATCATTTCCTTCAATTTCTCAACGTGATAATTATGATGAAACATACTATTCATCATTTTCCTCAATTTCTAACAGTTTCTTTAACATTTTTAAACTGAAAGCCAAGTATTCAGTTAGAACGGAACAAACCATCCTTTCTTTTTCTCAATTCCTTACATTTCCTTTAACTTTTCAATATGAAAATTAAACAGTGAAACACGTTATTCATTCATTATTTCTCTTCTTCAATTTCTTATACTTCCTTTGACTTTTCAACATGAAAATTAAGCGCGGTGAAACACTCTATTCATTCTCTTCTTCAATTTCTTATACTTCCTTTTCAACGTGGAACACGAAGTTCATTCATTCTTTCTTTCTTTCTTTTTTTTTTTTCAATTTCGAACTAAATTTCACAAACTAAGCACGAGCTTAGTTATCCATTCTTTCTTCCAATTTCTAACAGTTTCTTCGACTTTTCAACAGATTCTCATTGCGATCTGGTTTAATTAAAAATAGTCACGTGGAAAAGCGACGGCGTCGAGGGACATCGGCCGCTTTAGCGGCACCACTTCCAAATTAAAATTCAGTTTCCTTTCACGTGTTCTCGCGCCAAGTCGACGCGACGGTGCAATGTTAAATACGATTTAAAGGGAGGGAAGGGAGAGTTCGTTCGAGCGGCCGTTTCAATTTTACGAATCTTTCACTTACTTTTCGATTCTGCTTCGTCGTCACGTGACACATGACCGCCGGACCTCGTCTCACGGGTTGTGAAACAGTGTCAGTGACCGACAGCCTAAGGCCACCAGACCGTTTTGCACCGAGTATTGAGTCTCAAAGTGATTTAAGTACGCATCAAGAGAGAGAGAACAAGACTCTCATTTACCTGACCTCCTACTGTCCGTATACTTTTGCTCCGTTTTTAACGTTAACGAGTTGCAATCGAATTTGGAAAATTCATTTCTTTCTGCGTATAAGCATAAATATCTTGTATAACCATTACAATTAAAGTAAAATATGTAAGAATGATTCTATTATACGTATTTACGTAATTAATTTGAATTGATCACTATTTTCGTTCAATCCTGCTAATACTTTTTCTAATCTCTTCAACATTAAAGCTTAACAACATCGAGCAACCAAAAAAATCCGAGAATCGCCCACAGCTTCAATAAATATACACGAAATTCTCGAAGCTCGAGCTACAAGATATCAAAAGAACTTGGTTTCTTCGCCAAACTTCCGTCCATCGTTATCAAACTCCTTTCAATAACATCGTATTCAGAAATCCAATTACAGAGTTCTCTCGTCAGTTTGCTCTCTTCTTCCAGCCTGGCCAATTAGCCCGGACTGCCTTCTAATTAACATTTCCATCGAGTTCGCTTATTCGTCGATACAGTTCAAGGCACCAATTAAACGCAAGTGAGCGAATAAGTGAATGAGTATCCGTGTGTGAGAAAGAGAGGGGGGGAGATCGTGGCCGCCTTTGCAGAAAAAGCGCCGCGTGTCGGTGAACGAGTTATATACTATATTCCAAGAGACAAACGATCACCGAGCTCTTCTACGGCTGTGGTAATCCGTTACGATGGATCGATGTAACACGAGCCAAGGCGATCGTAGATCGATCGCGGGCAGATGGAGAGTTCATTCGGTAGGCCAGCGGTCGCTGGCCCTGAGAAAGCCTCATCCCTCTTTGGGATCGAGTTCGAGAAGCGCGGTTTGGCACTGACCCACACACTAGTTGGCCCACTTACGATCAACTTCGTGGCAACATCGTAGCCAGTGTTGCCGACGGGTAATTATACACAGACGTAACTCAGGTTTTGTTGTATGTGTTGTATCCTTCACTTTTCAATTATTTCATATATATTTTTTTCGAAGATCGATCTATGATATTCTAATATGAAAATTTCACGACGATTTACAGATGCTTTATAATTACTATATTAATATTTCTAAATTATTTTTAATTATAATATCGATATACTGATATCATTTTCTTATTCATGATTTGTTCACTTAATTATAATTGCTATTTCAATAATAAGAAATGTTTTTACGCGTATGACTTTTGTTGAAACCAGTATTACTGTAATGCGTTACGCTAACCTGGTAGAAAAAAGGAAACTCTCATCGTGAGCGACTTTTTATTGCCAGTGGTTTGACTTTATGAATGTAAAACTGTTTTCGGTAGAAGGTAATCGGCTGGCGTACAATGAAAACATGGAGTGTGCGCCATTGATAAGTTTGAAGAATGAAATTGTGGATGAGTAGTACATAGTTTCGAAACGTGTAATGGAAATCTGCGTGGTTGGGATCAATGGTTTAATATTGACACGTGCGCATTATGTATGCGAATACAGTGTGAAGCACGTGACTGGAAATACTTCGATAACTTTGAAAATAATTTTCAAAATTGATTCAAACGAAACTTGTACGTTATATGCAATTTTTAATATTTCGAAATTTCTTAAAAAAATATAAAGATACTTAAAAAACCAAAAATAATTACTAAAATAACGATTTATTTAACTCTTCCATTTATCTTCCTTCTAAAGGTTCAAATGAAGTGATTAAAGTCCTCCACCAGATTCTTCTCTAAAATTTAATAAGATCGATCTTGAACAAAATTAAATACTTTGTTAATATACGTTAAAATAATTTAACATTCGAACAATATAAAGAAAAATTCTTCGTTTTTTTTTTAAACAATTATTACGAAATATTCAATTTATAAAAAACCCTAATGTAAGTTATCTCGCGTGGGGCTCTCACAAGAATTAATTAACTTTTCCAACAAACGTTATTCTCTTAAAGAAGAATCGTCATTGCAACAGAATACTAACGTAAAGGCGAGCCAAACAAGGCTAAACAGAATTCATCAAAGCTGCCTCTGACCAGCCAACCAGTATCTTCAATCTAATCCAGTGCACGATTAACGAGGCCGATCATTAAATAGAAGCCTGCACCTGCGATGATAACAATTACGTATACGAGGAGAATTCAACAAATGAACGAACATTTTATCCAACATACGTTACAGAAATCGACCGATAACAGTACGAAAAAATTTGTTTCCCGAACCGATCGTTCTCACATATGGCCGCTATTTTCGTGTATGGCAGAGCACGCCCCTATAATTGAAGATCATCTAATTGATTCGCCTCGTATCGAATATGGGATGAAAACGTGGCTCGAATGACTTGGCTGGAACAGTGGCCAAGTCAGGCATGTAAACACGGCGAATTATATCGATGCTCGGTCGACCGGAAAGTCTGCAAAGCCTGGCTGGATCGTGCCAGGAAGAAAGGATTTACCCATTGCCCATCGGATTTCTCACTCAATTTGCTAAATACGACTGTGAACAACAGGACAATGGGCGAATGTTTTTCTCGAACTGCCATTTTCTAGCCGTATTCCACGCGTCAAACGTGTGGTAGATATCGGATAACAATTAAAAAAGGGATTTGTTTCTGCGAATTTTTTCGATAAAATAAGAGGGTGAACGTATGGTATGGATAAAACAGGGCACGTAAGATCAAAAGGAGTGGAAACACGTTTCTCTTGTAAGTTTTTAAGGAAAATCTAATGATGTGAAATTTGAGTATTTTCTTTTTCTTTATATTTAGTAAGTATATTGCCAATCGTTATATCAATATTGGAAATGGTATTACATTAAGTAACGTGAATTATGAAGAAAATTCAATTATTAGTTATATCAACTTATAATTGAACATAGAAATAGTATTTTTACTTATACATTAATAATAAATATATTGTCAATAGATGCATTTATGATGTATACCATTAGCATTTTTTTTATTATAAATGAGTATTTAAATTCAATTTTCATAAAGCTCACTTATTCTTTATTTTCAATTTATTTTTATATGCAAAAAATCATTCAGTTAAATTTATTCCATATTGTATATTAATGTCAGATAATTTTTTCTTTTGAATTTCTTGTTACTTTTTTTTTTAAATCTCAACGGACATTGAGTGAAGCTTACCTTCATATATATAGATATATCTTCCAGGATACGGATTTTATGATACGATATAAGAAAAACAAAACACTTTCACAATACATTTTCGATTTAATGCAAATTACAAATATTACATATATGTACTTTATATCGAGCAAGAATTTTTCTTGCATTTAATAACTATCTGAAACAAAATTAGCTTTTGAGATAGAATATTGACTCCATGATTAACTTTGCTATATCATTTAAGTTATTTTCATTCAATCCAATTTTCTATCCAGATCCAAATTTTTTTTAAGGAAAAAATTATTAATCATACCTTATTTCTCGTTTCTTAATAATTATATACCACTGTTTTCTTTCTTTTTTTTTTTTTTTTTAATACATTAAAAGTCATTTTGTTCGTTGAAACGATAATAAACACGAAACGTAAAAATTCACCGTAGGTTAACTACTTCTTCAATTACGACTCTTCAAACACCTGTATGATGAAGACCGTCGAATTTTAAATAATTCGAAGCAACCCCCTGCTATATAATTATACAATTATATAATTTTTGAAACTACCATTACGCCGTAATGTTCGTTGGCCTTCCATCTCTGATAGCCATGCGAGCTCATAAAAAGGTGCGACCTTATGGACACAATAAAGTATCCGACACCGGTTTTTCACTCGATTCAAGAGATATAACGGTAATGACCATTACGCCACTGCTCGTTTCATTGTATCCCCCATTCAACAACCAAACGAACACCATGTTTCCGTCTGCGAGAATAGATCGAGTGTACAATGGTATTTTCACATGTTTGAATTTTCGTCTGTTACGAATTGGGATATTTACTATTTTGAAATTGATATTTGTTACGCGGTAAAAGAATCGGATTGATTCTGGAGATTGAATTATTAGAGATAGGATTAAATATATTGGAGAAACAGTTGTTTCGAATGATTAATTTTTGAACAGAAATAATATGGACAAATGCACGTTATTTTTTCGTTTATATAGAATTGAATTTGATTAAATTTACGAAGATCGAGAGCGTATTTATAATTTGACAGATATTTTAAATTTTAAAATATACACGTATGATCGAAGCAATAAAAATCTTGAAATTGAAATTTATTTGATTATTGAAATATTTTCTCGTTTCTTTTTTCTTATAAATACATCGACATTCTCAATTTACATCGTCTAAAAACAATCCAGAATCCTGCAAGTAATCGTTCTCAAATAAAATTAAAACTAGCTAAAATAATCTCAGTATTTTTTAAATGAAACAAATAAAACATAAGCAAATAAACCTCTTACGAATAATAAAGATAATCCTATAAAAGAAATTTTTTTACATCGGAATTGACTTACATATATATATTCCTTAACTGTTATTAAGACCAAGATCTATTTTAGCGGCGTCTACTACATGATAGAATATGAATAAAAGAGATTTATGTAAATTGCCGGTTCTCTCGATCTGTGCACCAAGTAATCGAGAGTTAAATGGCTGGATCGAGTATTCTACCTGTATACACACACTCCATGAACGATCACGCTTCACGGAGGCAGTCAGGTAAGCAGCGACTGAAAGCAAAGATCAGTAAAATCCTTGAGAACTGGTCGTATCGGGTGGTGAAAGGATAGGATACTAACAAAGGAACCATTGACACCGAGGTAAAGTTAACAGAATAATCACTGAAATTGTTAGACGAGCTGTGCTTGCAGTTTCGTATTGTTTTCTGGGATTCCCGTTACGTATTATGAGGGACAACAAGAGCTCATGGTATCTGGTGCACGACGATTATCAGCAAAGAGAGAAATTGTGATCGTGAGAATGCGGTAACGATATGTTTGTTTTTATGTATATCGCTCTGAAAAAAGATACGTGTTATTTTTTGATAATAATATTACATTGTTCCATTTATAGTTTTTTGATATTAAATTCTGTGATAGTAAAAAAAAAAAATTATTTCATATAAACTTAAATAAGAGAATGTTGAATATTTAATATAAAATAATTGTTTTCTGATAATAGATAATATTAAATCTTTTGTATCGAAAATTAATAAATATCAAACTATAACTGGAACGTTCGAATCCATTTATTTTGTTGAAAACATCGTCTATCATTTAAGAATTTTTTTTAATGGCAAGAAATGATATAAAGATATATATTTTTTATTTGAAAAAAATAACCAGAAAAATATATTGTTTATCTAAATGATAAAATATTATTAAAGAAATATATAAAAATATGTAAAAATTTTATATTTTTCTTAAATTTTGATAAGAGATTATGTTTTATTAATCATTTATTAATTATAAAAATATTTATTTTTTTGAAAATTATTAAATAATAATTAATAAAAATAGTTTAATAAAATATAAATATATATATATATATACAATAAAATAAGAGTACTTATTTAACACAATAAAATAAGAATAGTTTAAAAATTATTTTTACGGAAGTAGAGTCCTACTTTTTCAACATATGCAAAATTGTTATTCATACTGGTGTAAAAATTTATTTCTCCTATAGTCTTTGTTAGAATTTGCATAATTTCATTATTGTTATTAACATATCCTTGATTCATTCAAATTTCTTTAGAATTTAAAACGCCATTTAACTTTGTTGTATAAAACTTTCTCTATTTTCTTAAGATATATTCATTCAATTTTGTTAAAGAATAGATAAAAAAGCTTTTGATTATGATTCGCGTAACTTAATTTAATTTAAAAATCAATATCTACATTTTCACAAATCAAAAAAATATTTCGAGACGATTATCCCCTCAATATCTCGAAAAATAAATAAAAAGAAGAAATAATATTTCCAAAACAAAGATTTTTTCCTGGATCAATGGAAATTATATATAAAATATTCCATAATTATCGTTCAAAATCTCGAAAAATAAATTAAGAAAAGAAACAATATTTATAGAGAGAAAGAAAAAAAAAAAGAATCTTTTCCTCAATCTATGCAAGCTTGTTTCTTTTTTCCCTTATGCATAAAACACGCGACCGATCGGTTTACTCGCAACACGTTACGTGTCGTAAAGCAGGCTGAGAGTCAACCGGAAAGCCCTCTTCTCTGTTGCTCCGAGGCGCGATTCAAAACTGTTCCGGCGAGGTGGAAGCGGTAGCTGCTCACTGAATGCCTTATGAAGCAGACGAACGGACATCCTGGCATTACGTAACTTTGCCCCTGGTCGACCAGCGACGAATAACCTTCTAATCTTTTCTTTTCTTCTGCCTTCCACCACTCTCACCGTTTCCTTTCTCTTACATTTCTTTTTGAAGTATTTTTTCCATCTTTTTTTTCAATTTTTTTTTTTTTTTTTTTTGAGAAGCCACCTTTCTCCATGGCCGGATAGCAAGGCGATCCTCGAACGAGGTCACCAGACAGTGTCCGTGCCAAAATCACTTGGCAAAAATCGACGCCTACGTGACACGAAGCGCTGCATGATTTATATTACAAAACAGGCTGGCCACGAGTTCAGCCCTTGAACGTGAAATCGTTCGCGAGAAAGTGTACCACGCGGTTTCGTTACGACCTCTCTTCATTTTCGTCTTATATCTGGTTCGAATTATATTTCTTTTTGGCGTGTCGAATGTTAATTTATAAAGTGGAATGGATTTTTGAATTTAATTTTTGAATATCGCTGAAAATTATTTTTTAGGGAATTTGATACGTTCTCGAGAAATGTGTAAAATTATCGTTTGTGATGTAATTATTTATAACATTAAATTATAACTATGTCTTTTATAAATTTATAATATGCGATTATAAAAATTTAAAAAAAGTTGTTTATAATAACTTATAATAATTCAATGCAATTGTAATAATTTAATAATATGATATTTCTAATTTTCAAATATCGCTTATTCATCAAATTATTATTATTTAATGAATTCTTGAGCTGTGTAATAAATTAAAAATTATAACCTTTAGAAAAAAATATTGATATTGATAACTTTTATTAAATTCATACTATAATATTCTTGAAATTTTGATTTTATTTTAAAAATGATTCTCATTTCAACGAATAAAATAACTATTTTTAAAAAAATGTTACCTCAAAATTTAAAGAAATCTCTTTTATTCTTTAATGGTAAAAGAGTAGAACCTCAAAAATGATCCAAACTAACAGAATTATTTCTACAAATTATCTTTTATACAATTTTATGCATCAAAATATTCTTTAATAATGTTAGTCACTGAAATAAATATCCTTACAATTCTCTATTCCTTTAACTTATTACGTATTCCGTAGGCAGAACTAAATGATATTCCTCTAAAAGGAAACGCTGTTTAAAACTAAGAAACCGTTCTTTTTCCTGAACTATTTGTCTTGCCCGTTAAAAGACAAGATTTTTCGGTTACGTGACTAACAATAAGAAATTGTGTGTGAACGAGAAGTGAACTGGATTCACCGGTGATACCGGTGTTACCAGGAAACGACCGCAACGCGTAATGACTCCCACGATGGAGAAATTAGCACAGGTGTCTTAATTGTTCGCGTAAAACTAGCCAGGGATTCCTTTTGCGACACGTTGCAAGGTGAACGTTACGAAATGAGTTTTGTGCAGTTGTTCGAACACCTAAAAGTGCCGGATGAAAGCGTGACTAGATACGAGAGTGAAATTCGTATACTTTCTTTTAATTATTTATATGTTAGTAGAGCGAGAATTATCAAGTGACTGAATTATACGTTTATATTATGTATGTCTTGTATTTTGTTATGTCTATTTTTTAAAAAGGAATTATTTCTACAGTCGTTATTGATGAGTCTTTGACAATGTATAATAAATAAAGGAAAATTTTTTAAAATTTATTATGATATTTTATTTGTTGTGATTAATTGATTTTTCTACGGATGTGTTGCGAAAATTATATTAAAATTTCAGCGTAGAATACGTAGGAATATTTTGTATTTATTAATATTTATAAATAATGTTAAAAAATACGACTTATTGATGCGTATATATTAATATTATAATTATTTTTATATTTTAGCGATATTTTTTAAATATTTTTTTTCCCCTTTTTAAAAAATAATAAGTTATAACAAAATATATTTTATACGCAGGAAATAAATATTTTTATCTTAAAAATTATAATCTTTAGAAAAAACCTAACGCTCGTTAACCCAGAAAGATTGGAAAATACTCTAAACAGATATAAAATGTAGGATAGATTTAATTAAATATTTACAAGTAATTTAAATTTATATTATTCTAAATTTTAATATCGTAAAAGTTTATCTACCATGAAGATGAATTCTTTTATTCTCATACATCACGATCACACTACAGTCTTTTTAATTATCAATTC
This sequence comes from Apis cerana, assembly GCF_029169275.1. Lineage (NCBI taxonomy): Eukaryota > Metazoa > Arthropoda > Insecta > Hymenoptera > Apidae > Apis > Apis cerana. Next base: position 7,669,094 of record NC_083862.1, on the reverse strand, counting down.
TTCGTCAGAGAATTGATGAATAATTATTTTCAACAATGAGTAATTTATTTATCGTTATGACAAGAATAATTATTTCTAACAATGCTCTTCCTCCTTTCTGCTATTTCTGTTATTTCTTCTTTTAAATCCTTTTCCTTGTTTACAATAATTCAATTCAAAACTTTAAATCAATCTCCACAGCTATCATATATCCGCTTCGAAACTGTTTGACGCGTTTACCGCAATATTAAAATATATCATATATTGATGTCTCTGTTATTAAGAAAATGTATACTTATATAATCATTTCATTTATTTTTAACACAGCTTTTTATATTTTACTTATATATATTTTTTTTGTAAAACAGTAATTGAACTTTAATTAAAATGAATAAAAAATCTATTATTCAAATTTATGAGTCTCCAAAAGAATCGCAAAAAAGTTTCGATCTAAAATTTCTATTTTTAATTGCAAATAACGCAATCTATAGATTAGGTTTTTCCAATTAGAAGGTCTTTATAATTTTTTTTTAATTCAAATTATTAAAACAAAATTTCAATAGAAAAACATTTTTAGTATTTTACTTTAATTTTTACGAAAAATTTCATTAAGATCTTCAATATTCGTCTTAATTCATTTTAATATTATTTCTAACGCTCACTTTTATACGAATGTCAAAGAAAAATTCACATGTTATTTAAATTGACAATAAAAGAAGTTGCAATTGGAAATAAAATGAGAAACATTATGATCGTGCATTTTGTTCGTTTTCTGGCGTAACGGAGATAATTTTCCCAGTAAAATAGAGTTTGCTAGGATGTTATGATTCGACTGACTTTACCGTTGGGAACACGTATAACGTCGCCTTAGCACCGTACCAATGCGAATGCGAAACACGTGTTGTTAATTTGTTACGGGCCCGGTTACGCAGCAACTGAGAGAGCCTCGCGCTCTTTCTCTTTCTCCTTGCTCAGGTCCCTCGATACAAAGGAAAATCGGGAAATTTAGTTTCACGCTGAATTCGTGATCGCACTTATAATGACGAAATAGAGAAGGCGAGAAAGGTTGTTAAATAACAGCGTGTGATTGCTTTATAATTTTGATTAAAGATACGTATAAATTCAACTTGGGATGACACAATCACTCTATTCTAATTTTTAAAAATATAATATAATATTGTATATAAAAAAAAAAAGAATTTTCTTCGTTATAAATGAAATTAAATCTTCAAATTTGGAAAAATCTAGCAAAATCTAGTGTTACAAAATTTTACTTTATTTTGTATTTTAATTTGTTAATTCGATATTAGAATATAATTAATACAATATAATAAATATATTTCAAAACAAATTATTTAACAAACGTAATATTTATTCTACCTATCACATGACAAATAAGCGATTCATTGAAACGTTTTGACGTTTATAAACATACAAGTATTATTTACGTATGAAATAAAAATTATCTGTAATACTATGATTAATTTCTGATGAATGTGCACTTCATCATTCTAAATATGTAGTTATATGACTATTATATTGGAATGAGCGAATTATCATTAATATAGAACACGAAACTGAATAATACTTTTAACACGTGGTATATACGTTCATCAAAAAAAAAAAAAAAAAAGAAAAAAAAAAAGAATTACACAAAAAAATAAACACGTATATGCAGATACACGCATATATATATATATATATACATATATATCAGAAAAAAAGAAAGAATAAAAAATATGTAGAAAAATTTAAAAGAACCATCTTTGAAAAAATCACCATGATTCAAAAAAAAGATATTTCTAAAAACTAACTTAAAAAAAAAAAAAAAAAGAATCTAATCTTTGAACATCTCTCGAAGAAAGCTAGAAATATTCGAAACGAAATCCGCCCTCCACTCGAAAATACCCTTATATCCGTCTCGGCCGTGGATCCATAGTTGAATTTAAATTCGAGTTTAGATTTATTCTCGGCCACGGAAAAGGCCGCAGCTGCGTTTAGATCGCGGCGGGGATTTGAAACGAATCTTTCGCATATACGATATATAAACGAAAAAGGGGGTATGAGCGGTCGAGAGGGGAGGGGGTCGATAATTGTGACAGAAATTCAATCCTTTGGATGGTGAACCTAATGCCCAATTCAACCGCCAATTCAATCAAGTGCCGACCAATCGTGGACCTCGATACGGGATTTTAGCCTCGGATCGCTGCTGGGGATTTTGACACGGTCCACCGGGGCCAAATAAAATATCCGCGGATCGTATCTCTGTATTCTATACGCATATGCGTGTACGTATACTCGTCGAAATGAAAATACGTATTAACTATTCAATGGATCGAGCGTGATGAAGCGATCTGTATTTGTGCGTAAACCGTTCATTAGTTTTGATACGGAAAACAGATTTTCGGCCCGAGGGGAGATAACTGTGCTTCGATTCGCAAAAATTGGGAAAACAATTTGATTGGAGAAGATATGTATACGTGTAGTGATTCATGAAATTGAGCATATAAATATACTGTGTTACAGATTTGTTTAACCTGATTTTAATGAAAGTTTATGCGAATATAGAATGTAATAAGTTATAAAGAAACTTAGTTTTGCCTGGGAATTTTTTAAAAACAGCTTTAATATGAAAAGTTTTGTTTTATTACTATTACAAAGCTATAAAATTTCTTTTGATTTGTGGAATTAATGAAATTTAATTTCGTTTGGAATTTAACTGGATATATTTATTAGATATTATAGATTGTCTGAAATGTAATTGATAGATAATTGGTAATTTTATTGAGATTCTGTAGACTATCAAAATTCTATGATTAAATGATCGATTAGCAAATACAGTAATTAAACAGTAGTAATTATACATAAGAGTGAAATAATTAATTAAGAGCGTGCTATTCTACCTGCACTTAATAAAAGAATTTCATATTCAGTTAAAATATTCTCCTACTCGTTTCGAACATTCTACGTTTAAAATTTCAACAATTAATTTGAATTGTTAATTATATACGAAAGAAAGCATTTGTCGCATTTACTGTCGAAGAAATGACTAAATCTTTAACAAACAACTTGTGAGAGTAACTATTAAGCACTTAAATAGCTTAAATAGCTTATAACTTAATAGCTTCCACAACGAACGTGGAAGTTTTACCGACGAAAAGTTCATCCTATCTACTAGACAATACGTACTTAATCGAAAGAAAAAACATAGTTTCAATTTCCTATTTCGTTAAGTACTCTTAATACGATGTTACAATGCTTAAAAACTCCTCTTTGCTGTAAAAATTATTATTTTACAAATTTTTCCACGGATAAAAACGAATACGGAAAAGTGGTTTTTAAAATTAGCAAATCCAATTCTTTCAACACTAAAATATGATGTTTATAATAAACTCGATTAGAAATATCACTCTCGAATTTTAACTAAACATTTTATCAAAATCTACTTTGGACCTCTGCCATCATTTCTAAATCTGTAACAGCAACCATTTTTAAAGATCATCATTATTTAATCTCCAAATGCTAAAAACTTTCGTTTTCATAATCATAATCATTTTTCCTATACAGTTCTCTCCATAATCTGGAAGATCGCACGTGAATCCATATATGGAATCAATTAACCAGTAATAATAAAGAGAATTATCGACAAGCAAGAAAGATCGTTGTCAAAATCGTCGTTTCAATTCCTTTCACCACGCCCCCCAAAAAAAAGATTCATCGAAAATTTCCTCACATTCCTTCTTCGAGTCTTTTCGAGACGACGGTGTACAAGCCGCGTATCGAAACGAAAAGAGTGTCATGGTCGAGGTGGCCGGGCGTGAGTGGTGTGTAAGTATCATCGACACACGAGGTGCGTGCACTTTCGTCGTTAAACCGCAGGAAAAAAAGGAACGTGAGATGAATCTGCCCGGTCGCGTTCTCGCGTGATCGGGATCGACGTCGAATCCGATATTCCGATCGAGCCACGTTAGAAAGTGTTGCACCATACATCTCGACGCGTTTTATCCCATCGTGTATGCCTATATATAGAGTGGAAATGCGCGCACACTTAGGTGCGCTGCTTTATGTGAGGTAATATTAAAGGCGAGGATCGAGCATTCGTGCCGTGCCACAACACGCTCGTGCATAAATAAAACGCAGAATCCTGGGCCCGTTGCATCCGCCACGAATTGCAACCTTTCGTGTCGAAAACAGTTCGTAATAGTGGATTTGATTTAATGGTACACGGAACTTTTTCGTACTTTGAGATTCGATCAAGGTGTTTGATGTTAGTACAAATTCGTAAAATGTTCGATCCATTATTTTTTAAAGCAATTATTGATTTTTGTATTCTTTATATCTGCAACATTTTTTCATATAATAAAATTTTAATATCTGGTAATTTGGTTTGTAATCATTTCATTATTCTATAGTTTTTATATTCTATATTATGTATATTTTTTAATTTAACAATGTTAACAAATTACATTATTGCATTAATCATAATTTGTTTATTTTTAAGATATTTGATGAAATAAATTTTTTTATCTCCTACTTTTTTGAAAACTGTTTTTAAATATGAATTTGAATAGATAAGAAGACACGTGTAATATATTTCGATTTTAAAATCTGCAAAAAAAATACTTAAGAATGTAAATAAAGTTTTCGTAAAAACTTTTATGTTATCACGTTATAAAAAATTTTTTTCTATTACTATTTATAGTAAAAAATAAAATTTATTCTTTAAATTGTGATAATTAAAATATGAAATTACTTGTCGAATATTGTATCATAAATATTCGTGTATGAAATCTTGTTGATTTCTGTATTTACTTAGTGCGAGGTGTGTGTACGAATCACATACCTACGTATTATGAGAGCAGCGCTGACAAGATTTCGAAACAGGATCGACAACCTAGAACGACATATTCATAAAACTGTCATAACTTGATATAGCTAACCAGCATGAACGATCGATTTAGTTCCAAACTCGATTTATGACCGATTCACAAAGCATTTAATTCAATTATTTGAATCACCGAACAGGAAATTATAAGAAAACTTGTCGAATGGAATTTCAGATGGAATGATATAATTAAAAGAAATTTATCTTTCCATACGTCTAAAGTCTAGAATATACATTTAGAATAATTTTCAAGTGTGTGAAAAAATTTAGACTATTTTAATTTTTGCTATTTAGTCTAATTTTCTAAATAAAACTCAGAAAAATTTATTTTCCAGTAAAATCAGAGATATTTAAATGTAATAAATTTTTAAGCGATTAATCAAGCAAATATTAATAGATATTTTATATGATTTCGAATATTTTAAAAAAATTTCACGATATTCGATATCTAAATGTAACAGACTTATTCAATATTACTAGCAAATATCGTGAGTGGAATGAATATTTCAATTATTTCCACCGTACTATAATTATAATATATAATTAAATTCTTTAAATGTATTTATAGCAATTCAAAAAAACTTAGTGGATACAAAATGTCATGTTATTTGGTTTCAATCATTTTCATAAAAATTATTATCTTATTATTATCTTCGTGTTACAATAATCTTCATGTTTCATTATTGAATTATTCATCTTCGAAAGTAAAATTCGAACGTATTCAAAATACGATTGAAACGCTTCTCACCTTAATCTATCTTAATAACGTGCCAGGAACTACACGCTCGCGCGCGCGCGCTCACTCGCTTACTATCGGAAGAAAAGTCGACGTATAAACTCGAAGAGCTGCAGCGGCGGGGTTACAAAACAGGATCGACAAGCGGCTTGCACGGGCGCTCATAATATTGTCATAAGGCCTACACCTGCGTGGCTACAAGCTGCAACAGAGCGGCCGTTTAAGCCACGTTCGCAAGAAGAAACGAGTCAAAGTACACCAACAGGCTTGCGACGAATGATCGCAATCTACTTTGATCTCGATCCGCTTTTCTATGGCCTCGACGCGACCCGAACACGGATCCTGACCTCCGTTAACCTGGTATCTCTGACCTCTATGGGACGCGCTTCTTATCGATCGCTTCTCAAAATATAAGATCTCGATAACTTCTTACGTGTTAATGGAATTAAATTTTTAGATAATGAAGAAATAAAGTGGAATCGAATCGATTCTAGGTTTGTATGATGTAAATAGAATATAATGGATTATATAAGTAATTTTTTTAAGAAATCAATTCTTAAAATTTTGTCCAGAAATATATTTTTTTATAGCAATGATAGAATCCTAAATTCTTTATCTATGTTACAAAATTACATTGAAAAAAGAAAATTGAATTCACCTTTTCGAAATATTATTCTCATATAACTCATATTTTACGAGCACAAAATTTTTATTAAAAATAAAATTATTGTTGGTTTTGATGACAAGACTATCGAGAAACTATAAAATGTACGAAAATTTTTATAATCGATTAATTTTGCGCAAAAGTGCCAATTTTCTAGCAGAAAAAATTCTTTAATCTTCAACAATTTAAAAACATAACATTACAAAATAGAAAAATAAATTTTATCAATATATAAAATCGAATTTTGTATTGAATATAAGTGCAATGTTTTATACTAAAAATTAGAATATTGACATTTGTGTATGTTTAGTTTTTGTTTAACTAATTAATTCTTATATCAATATTCGTATACCCTTTTGTATATCTACTGTTTAAACTTCTTATCTTTCTGACAAACGATTTTCAAATACAAAGCTTGTTATTTTCTAATATATTTATTGTCGATTTGTAATCCAATTTTTAAATTTTATAAACCTATTAAAATCAAATCTTAAATAACATAGAAACTTTTAAATATTAATAGAATTTTGAAAAATATTTTAATGATGTGATAAATAAGCTATTCATAAATGAGTTTTTGAAAAACCTATTAAAAAAAAAAAATGGGAAAAATTCGATAAAAACATTAGACGTCATATTGAACATTAATGAAAATATATGAGGGAGAAACTGGATGAAAGAAAGCCGAAATCTCCTTGTAATGGTCTATTATCAATTTTTTTTCAATCTAGAATCTAAAAATAGTTTAGATCTAAAAATAGTCATTCGAAAAATTAGTATGTTACGGCTATTAGAAGAATTTATGTTTTTATTTTTTCCTAAATATTTATTCCATTTTGTCACACAAAGATTAACACATTAAAATCTTTAAGATTTAAGAAAAAATTGTCGATTATTTTAAAATTCATGGAAGAAATTGAATCACATGTATCACTGTTTTACTTAACAGAAAAATAAAAGAAGAATATTTCTTAAACGAAACTAATTATACCACGTCTAGTTTCACAATTGAACAATCCAAGACGAAGTTTCAGTCGCGTGATTCACATTCTTCAAAACAATAATACAAAACGAGCAACGTGTACGCACAACGTGCACGTCAAGAAAGAATCGTACTAGCAACAAATAAACCTTGAACTTCCCATCGCGTATACACGAAACAATTACTCTAGTCCCTCCATAGACGAAATTAATATCCCGACAGAAGAATTTCCATCAACTACCACACACATCCGGTCCACGTGTTCCTGCGCGGCATCGATGTCCATAACATATCAATGTAACAGAAGAGTCATACCATCGAAACGATCTCGAGAGATCGCGTTTTTCCATTTGCCCCCTGTATCCGATCGGATTGCTCCGAGTTGCCAATAGAATTCGATATATATATATATAATCCGACCCGGAAATATCGATGGCCCCCTTTTGCGTCCAGTTCGGGCTTAAAAGGACGAAGCGTGTACGCCGCGAGAAAGGAAACGGAAATATTTCACCGTCCGGCCGACGTTAATCTGACATTCAACATATATCTGTGCCTGTGACTCTCTTCTAATGGTCAAAGACATTAAGTTCCTAACTTTTTACAGTATTATCTGTCCCCTCCCTCCTAGCACAGTTTATCATCGTTCCTTGGTTCATTATCTTCCTCGGCGAGGACTCATCCCCAAAGCATACAATACCAACGAGTACAATGCCAGAGGTTCTCAATTGTTTCTCTTGTTCTCTATTTACTTTTTCTCTTTTTTATTGCTCTTTCTTTCTCTTTTTCTTCTCTTTAAATAACACGATTATACATGTGACATGACCGAGTTTTTGAGAAAATATTATTGGAACCTTGGTAAATATTGGTTGGGTTACTTCGTTACTAACGGTATTTTATAGCCGTTAATAATATCCGGCCGTTTACACGGCCTGGGAAACTTAAAGGGCATGGGTCTCTGAGGCCGAAATTTCATAATTACTGACCCGGGTAGAGTGAGGCAAAGTCAAGTTTGTTGTGTTGAAGTTCTATTAGTCGTAAACAGATTATTCACAGGCATAAATGAAACGACGATAACGCTATGGATAAATAATTCCCCCTTGATAGGATTGGGATAATATAATATTGTTTCTGGTTGAAATGAGATTTTCGTTTCGGTTAGCGGGAGCTCCTTTGGGAATCGCCGTGATATGGGATTTAAACGGGTAGAAAGTTGAACAATGTGAGGAATGTGTTGCGGTATTATCATATGTGATGAAAGTATGGAAGATATATGAAAAATTTCTTTGTAAATTGGTTCTTTACAGAGGCGAGTTTCTCTTCGATATAAGTATTAAACTTCGAAAAAAGAAAAATAATAATAAATTTTGAATAATGTTTCATACAAACATTATTTCAAATAACATGTACTTGTAATTTAAACAAAACAAATTCAAATACTTAAAATAGATATCAGATATATATATATATATTATATATATATATATTATCCATCATAATTATATAATTGTTCTCGTAGCATTCTAAAACCTAATTTCCTCAACTCCGATAATTGTTTTTAAATGTAAAAAATATGAATCATTTTTTATAATAAAGAAAATCATATTTTTATAATATTAAAATTTAAATTTGAATTTTTTAAATTTATAGAAAATTTTATATATTTTTACAATATATTTCACCCAAATCGACGAATGACCAGTCACTTCCAAAAAAAAATATTTGCCTGAAATTCTCAAAAATCAAATTGTACGTTTAAATTTCAAAATAGTTTCGCAACGAGGAATTTTGGAAAGTGAGAAAGTGAGGACAGAGAAATCACAAAGACACTTATGTCAGTAATTTCCCATTGCCGAGTTTTATTTTCTAAATGGAATTTTTGTTAATTTGATTTAATATTATTATTATGATATTAAATAACTCGCGATAGAAAATATCTACTAATGAATAGTATAACTTGATATATCGCGGAAATAACTATCTACACACGCAATTACGAAACTGTGATCGTTTGAATGAACGATTAATTTGTTTTCCTATGAATCAATTTAAATGGCCAATACGAAACTGTTCGTGCAATATCCTACATATACGTATTTTAAAAATCTTCTATTAAACAACACGAGAATATCTCCTTTCCTATGTTCGATATTAAATCGATTAAAGATATAAACACAATCGATGTACAATCATTGAATATCATACGACTATGATTTTAAAGTCAATTGAACAAGTCAATTCTACATTAATCACACAACCATATAGCAAACGACAACGATTAGTTTAGAATAGTACAAGTTCGTATCTTTACTATTCTTCTCGATTCTTCATTGTTTTCTTCATTGAACCAACACACACGAGTTCAATACACGTGCATTTTGAAAAAAAATCAATAATAAAAATCAATCTTCAAATAAGATCACACAGTAGCCAAACTGATCAACTCCACCGAAATAAACAAATTATTTAACTTTTCCAAAAATCAAGTATCAACTATTCATAAAAAAAGAAAAAAATAATCGATCACTTTGACTTCTCTGGATATCTCGAATATAACACGTTTCAACTCAATTTGTCACCAAGAATGATACACGTTCGATGCATCGCGCACGTTTGTCAAATCAATGATGCAAAAACAAACGAATAGAAATAAGTAAACTCACCATTCGAATCGGTGCTTGTCGAACCGGGTCCCTCGACACGTTATTCGATAAGAAGAGCGTCTTATTAGACTCGAGTCCTCGAAGCTATAGGGAAATATCACACTGTCACAGCACCAAACAAACGTGTATCGTTCCTTTTTCGATTTTAGGTTAAAAGGACGTGTGTACGGTAACGCGAACAATGGTTCGATGAGTTTTCATCGCGTCGTTGCGATCGATTTCACCGGGATCATGATCCACGTTCGAAACCAGTTTCGATTCTCGTCCCGGGGAACGGATGCACTCTCGAAAAATGCGGCTCGCGTCTGCGCACAGGCTGCCTTCTGTTCGATGCAGGCGTCGAGTGGCGACTGTCGTTTCTTCCGACAGTCGGCTGCTCCTGGCCTGTCCCTTCCCCCGCCCCAACGGCGGCATCGAGAGAGAGCCGACTACAACCGCGGATTTATGCTATTACCGCACCGCTGCCACCCCCTATGCTCCAATGCGTCTCGGTCTATGGCTACCGCTTCCCGGTGGCCTCTTCTTTTCAATCGCAACACCGTGACACGATGTTTCCTTCGTCCTGTTATCGCTTCCACAAAACCGATCGGAAAAGAATCAAAGAAATCGTTAAAGGAAGAAGGAAGAAGAAGAAGGAACTGATTTTTTTGAAAATCAATGATCAATGGTCAATTTTTATCGTGTTATAAATATACGTTTTTGATGTTACTTGTAATTATACGTATGTTGCAAAATAAAAACCAATATTTTATTACAATGTTATTGTTTCGTAATCGAAATTTGAATTATTTGTAATGGTTGAATGGAGTTAATATAGTGTGTAGAGTATAAAAAATGATCATTTTTTTTTTTCATAATTTTTCTTTATTTTGGAAATTTTCTTTACTTTGAAAATAATACTATGAAAATTCAATGGATCTTTTTTTGATAGAAACTTCCTAGAATAAAAAAAGTAAATTTTATTTAATTAATTATTAAATTATTATTATTATTTAATTAATTATAATTATAAGTAGCAATATTATATTATTTCTTGTCTAGAAGCTATTTATATCAATATTATTTCATAATATCCTTTTTGCATTATGATAAACTATTTTTTTTACAAATTTGTTTAAGAATTTATCTAATTATTCTAATGTAATTTTTGCAAAAACGTTATTTTTGTTTTTTAATAATATTTATGAAAATATTACAGTAATATTTATATTATTATTAAATATTTACTTGTTTGATTTTCAATAATATATTTAATAATAATATTCATTAATACAAAGAATATGATTAATATAAAATAATGTAAAAAATATTTGAATTCTATGGATAACTAATTTTTTTATTATTAAAAAAATTAGAATAAATTTAAAATTTTCACAACCAATATGTAATAATAATTATTATTTAGAAAGAAATTTCTTGTATATATCTTATTTGATTACATCAAAATTCTATATTAATATATTATAAAATAAAAACAAAAAATTTTTTAATATATTTTTATTATTTTTTTGTGTTTTTTTTTATATTGATAAAGTACATAACATTACTGCATCCTTGGCATCGTTTATTACCTTCTTTGCATCATTATAATTATTCATTATTATTCGCCTACCGTAGATAATCTCTTTTAATATGAAAATGTATTTTTAACAGTATATTACTTACTCTTACAGCTTATATTTTAACTAATCTCATATTTTATTAAAAAATTCTATTACTTTCTAAATCTTTTAATTAATGTTTCAAAATTCTATTATATTTTATGCATCCATATTTATATTATCGAATAATTATTTTTTTTTCCCTTAAATATTGTTATACATAAATATTAATTTTGCTTGGCGTTCAATGGTAATTTGTATGCCATTCAATTTAATGTTAGGAAATTATGTATTATGTATTATTTTTTCAAAAAAGTACTGACAAAATTCTCCGTATCTTTCAATCGTGTTAAAACCGGTTTAAATCTGATTTTTTGAAGTTATAGATGATTTCGATAAATGCAATTATTTATAATTATATAATTTTTGTAATTAAATATAATTGTCATTATATTAGAAATTTAAATAATTATAATGTATATTATAACCATATTATCTTAATTGTAGCAAGAAATACCTTTAATAAAATATATTTTAATAATTACATATTTCACAAAATAATAAGTTTCTTACCGTTTTAAATGTTTGAAATAATATGCGCAAATACGTATTTAAAAAGGTATTTTACATAGTATCACGTTTATAAGAACAACTTCAAATTTATTGCTTAATCTTTAACTTGATTTTTTCTTCTGTACGCAAAAAGTATATTATTTAAATATTCACTTAAGAAATCTTTTTAAATTTCAAAAGAAATAATAAAAAAAAATCTATAATAAAAAATATTAACGGGAACATCAAATCTTGGAAAGATTTATTTATCTATCACCTTTGTGCGTCTTTTTAATATTAGTCGGTAACTTTTGATTCTAAAACTTTTGAAAACAAAAATCTTTTTTAGAAATGATTTGTTATACAAGATATACTATCAAAGGTATTTTGCTAAAATTTAATACCGATACTAATAAAGTTGATGATAGCAAATAAAATACTAATTACAAAGATATAATGTATAATTGCATATAAGATTATTTTTGAAAATAATTTTATTATCAAATTTTATCAATAACTAATGTATTTTATAAAAAAATATTATTAAACTAATACGAGTAATTAATAAAATTTAGATTAATTTCATAATAAAACTTTTTCTATCAATTCATTATTAGTTTAAACCTTTCAACCTTTCAATTTATATGCCTAATACGGATTAATACCTAATACGTTTTAAGTATTTTTAAGTATATTTAGAAATGGCAATATATTTTTTGTACCTGCTACACCATTTATTAATTCCTTTATTGTCCTCGACAATCCACTTGCTCGCCTATTGTCTTCGCCTATTATTCTCCAAACTCGAAACTATAACCCTAAATACTTACCGCTTATCTTAAGAACCCATCTACAAAAACCATTTGGTCATCCATGGTATTATTCTCCTTCCAAAATCCTTCAACTTTTTCCCTTGTCGCATCGTTGACTAACACCCAGGGATGGTGGAATCCCTTCGTGCCCCGACAAATTTGCCCGTCAGAGCACGACCTGGACATCCGTTAGACTTCGTTAGACTATATGTATCTATTCGCTGGATGCAGGTCCGTTCCCTCGGTTGCACCCACACGAGATCGGCTCGTCCGTGCGAAAAGCGGCACGGCCACGCGTGTGCACGCACGTGCGTGCCGTGCCACGCGATTCCAGCCCCTACGGAATAAATCAAGTGAAGAAAACCTGCCGGAAGGTATTAACGTTGGGGTCGGCTCACCCCGCGTGTTTTGTCCCCCTTCTCGTATCCCGCGCGGAGAGGGTTAAGCTGCCACTACCCCCGCCACCCTTATCGCGCGTCCCTGGAACGCCATGTACTCCCAAGGGATCTTCTCGTCTGGATTTACTCGACTGACGAGCGCGCGATCCTGCTCTGCGAGTGGACTACTAAAGTGGACTAGAGGAATAGGGAGGGACGAACGAAGAAGAAGAAGAAACGAAGTGGGAAATAACGGGGGGGGGACAGAGAGGGAGAGAAAGAGAGAATGGAAGCGTAGGATGGGCAATGTTAGAGAGAGGGCAAAGAGTGAGGGAATCCCTTATCAGAGGTCGCGCATGACGAGACAAGCTAATTGTGTTATCAGTGCACAACGGACGCTGCCTCTACCTCCGCCTCATCTCGGTCCTCTGACCATCATCATCATCATCGGGCCGGCCGCCCTTTCCGATGCGCCACGAGTGTGTTTATTTTGTAAACTGTGCTAACATGTGCCATGACCCATCTCGTCTGCTCTTCCGTTCGTGTGCTGAAAATTGCAGCGGTCGTGTGTAACGCGACAGATCGAACGACTCTCTCTCTCTCTCGTTCTCTCTCTATCTCTCTCTTTCTCGTCTACTGGTTTTGGGGAATATCTTCCTAGTTACCCCTCGGTGGTGGCTTCCACTTCCGCGTGCGGAGCGTGCCGTGCGTGTAATTAACATGGCGGACATCTTGTTTAATCCTTTGGGACCGAGACTATGATTTAACTTGGCGCGTTTTTATCGAGCGACACGCGCGATAATTCGACAAGGTGCTTGATGTTCCGTAAATATTTTGGAGGGTTAATGTCAGGTGAATTTTTTAATTGAATATGTTGAAGATGTATTTGAATTAATTTCATTGGTAAGACAAAAATCCATAGAATTGTACAATAATTTTGGAAAAAATTTAATTTGGTAATTAAAATGGGTGTATAATCTCTGAAACTATATTTAATTATGAAATTATCACTTTTTAACACTAGAACCATATATACATATATATAAATAATGATGTCATAAAAAATAGATAATTAGATTTTTATTAATAATTTGGTAATTAACTATAAATAAACATATTATTGGAATATTAATTCATACCATAAATAGAAGAAATCTATTTAACCAATTTTCATTATTTTTCAAATGAATATTTCCTTGATGAACTTTATAAATCGATTTTCTTCAAAACGAATATTCCAAAAATTATTTCAACAAAAGATTCAACAAAAATAATAATAATAATAAAGTTTTGCAATCTAATTAATTTTTTTTTTTAATCAATTATTATTGAAAAAAAAAAACTTTCTCCACAATATAAATTTGATCACCTCTAACATTTTATTCATTCCAACTCTTCCGTGGATATATCAGCCTTAAAAGTGAAATTCAGTCAAGATTTCATAAACGCGCCATTAGAATCCGCATGGTTTGAAATTTCTTAAAAGAATTGCGCCGCGTAACGCCGCCGTCTATTACCGTAACAACTGTTATAAAAGTTTACCGAACCAGTTCACTTCCTTACCATATTTCTCGTGCATTACGTTCGTACACGCACGGCGATTCGACGTTCTTGATATACCTAGTGTGGAGAGAGAAACGTTGAACGTTTCGAATTCGAAGGGAATTAAACCGCTCCGAGGAAAAAGGATCCGAATTATCTTCCTGGTGTACGTGTACGTAGCACGAGGGCCTCGTGGTCGTCGCCATCGGCATCGCCGCAACGCGCAGACGGCTCCATTTATTATTCTATTAAATTCGTAGTTTCCCATCGGGGTCCCACCCCTGCCCGGAGCCATCTCTCACTCATGACTTAATGCGATATTCATACCGCGAGAGGAAAGGGAATCCAGCTTGGGGTCCGGTCCATATGCTGGCATGTAATTAAGTCGGACACCCGTTAGATCTTGTCTGATTTTTCTTCTTTTCTTTTCTTTCTACTCTTTTTCATTTTATTAAGTCGTGTTTCGTCGCGATAATAAACTGGCATGATTAATATTGTTTTTTTTTATTATTTATATTAGAGATATTAACTCTGACAAACGTGGAAAACGTGCGATAAGGATTGTAGCACTTAATCCAAACTTGAAATATGTATACACTTATCTATGTGCGTACAGATTTGTTCAAGAGTATTTCGATATTATGTTTGTTGATATAAGATTGGAAAAATATTGGGATCCATCCTATCGCTATCAATACTTTGCAAATTTTATTTATATTTTTTTTTATTAGGAAATACGTGTAATTAACATTTATGTTATAACGATATGTAATCAATACAAATGGAAATTTTTGAACGGGAATGTATTGCAGAGCAACTACTGTGACACGATTTTCTTTTACGTTTCACTTTGTGAAAAGGAAGATTATGCAGGTGTGAGTTCAAAATATGCAATACGTATGGAATATGTATGCAAAATATATGCTAAATTATTAAATTATAATATGCTAGTGTCTAAATATGATAGTGACTAAATTGCTTATTATACAAAATTTAAATATTTTTAAGAAAAATATAATTTGATTTTGTCATTTTATATATAGACAAAAATGTAAATTGCTTTACAATGCAAAATAGATACATTCTTTGTAGAAAATGTGTATCCATAAAATATTCAATATTTTATTATTCCACTACTGATAATACTATTTTCTAATAAAAAATAATTTGTTTAAACTTGAAATGGTACGATATGAATCTCTAATTTAAACGATTATATAAATCAAATGATTAAATCGTCGAAAGAGTGAGAATTATTCAATTAATAACACGTTTATCAAAATTATCATCAATATTTATAGTTATGATGTTTCATATGCTACATAATACAATAACATTTAAATAATGGATTCTGCAATGGATATTGATTTACAATAATACTCAAAGTATTCTAATTATATAGTTGTATGTGCTTAGAAAATTTATGCGTTTACTATGTGTACCAATTTATATTAATGTTTCATAAAATATATTTTATGTTAGTACACCTCAACATTGAATATATATTTATCATTATATGTACTTGACAATAAGTACATAAAGTTCAAGACAGAATAAAAGATAATAATTCATAAATTTTTATCACTCCTTGCTCAAGTAACATTTAACAACTATCTACTCTTAATCTAAATGTGAAACAAAGAATTATAATAATTTATCTTGTCTTTTTGCTTTCCAACAAATAAATTGACTCTTAATTTTTTTTCTTGCACATGAAACATCATAATTACAAATTTTAAGCTATTAAAATGAAAATATCGAAATTTAGTATACGTAACGAAATAGACTATTCTTAAAATATTTTATCTCATATTCTTTCAAGATTTGTTATATTATAATATTATAAATTGCACAACGTTTTTTTATCCTTTAACTAAAACCGAAAAAGAAATTTGCAGAAATTTAGAAATCTAATTTATTCATTCTAACGGTATAAGAAAAATGACAAAACTTAGATTTTTCGATATTAAAATTAAACATTTATGAACGATTCTGCTCCAAATGCACATAACATAACAATGCGAATGCATACGGAAAAAGAAACACGTTTAATTTGTTTAATTAAATCGTAATCGGTTGGAAATCGACGTTAAACGCTTTTTCACGATCCCTTAACGACGTCCTTCGCCGCGTAAATTCGAGAAATGGGAACAACACAAAACGCTATGCAGTTGTGTAAAATGAGCGCGTGTGTAATGTTAATTTCCACGAGCCACGAAACGATTCTCATCAGGCAACGTAGCTGTCCCGTAAAGGAGTATACGGGCATATAGGTCTGTAGAGTAACACCTAAATTAATAATTGCGAATTCCCCCACGGTAATTATGTGTGCACGCTCTGGTCGAACAGGTAGGCGTACAAGTAATTGCACACGCGTGTATACGTTCTCCCTCTCGAACAAGGACGTCTCTATATGCGTTATAATTGGGGTACGCTGGCCCCGTTTACCATAATGCCCTTAAAGGTTATTGTTCGTTTTTTGTCCTCTTTCCTTGCGCGATTCATTCGAGTGATTAAATTTTTATTACGCGATGCAATTATTTTAAGCATCGGATCTTTTACTTTTCTCTGACCAAAAGCGAATACAAAAAAATAATTTGTAAATATAGAATAGGAAATATTTAAAAAGTTAACATCTTGTCAAAAATTATATTTAAGCATTCGTAATAAATGTTTAATATTTAATTTGCGAGAAAGAGAATGATATTTGATAATAATAAAAATTTGTTTGTAATCTATTTGTCTTTCCTTGTGTCTTTTCATGCGAAGAATTATTCATAAACCTAATCTGTGATTATCCTTTGATGAGAAGTACCACTCTACTTAATTCCAAGTATGCATCCATACGACTGTCATGGGAACGATAAGGGAAAACGAAATATCTCATAAAATCATATCAATAATTCATACACGAATCATGTATACAATTCCCTAATTGGCTACTTTTTATCCCCGAAACGGAGAAGTTCCATCCACTGGAACGCATCCCTATCCAATAACCCCATCCCTTCCCCAACTTTCCTCATCGCAACACTTTCTGGCTCAAGAACGAGCCATTCAGCTCCGGCATAAGGCACGTTTCCCATAATGAATCCAACTGGTAGGTACACGAGTACGCAGTAATGCAAAGGGGTTAGAAGAGAGTATAGAGAGAGTGGTGGGTGGGTGGTGGACAGCGCGAGTAGCCTCTCTCTGATGTAACAGGTTCGGTGCATTAGTTTGCCTAAAAGGTTTGCGCCATCAGTCTCTAAATGTCCCTCTGTCGTTCCTCTATCCACCCTCTCATTCTCCCTCTTCCTCTCTCTCCCTTCTTCCCGTATGTGCCGTTTATAATCTCACTTACCCTCTGTCTCCGTTTCGTCGACGCGTCCTCCGGGGAGAAGGAGGGCAAACAGCAGGCCTGCAGCCAGCGGCTCGAGGACGGCCGTCGCTGTAAATTAAGTGCGTTGCATTAGCGGAATCCAGATGAGTTAGCGCACCGCGTTAATTCGCGCTAATGAACAGGTTATGAAAGTTTAATTGTCGGTTAGCCGGCCGGAAGATCGACGGAGGGGGTGAGGGCAGGATTTACGGAAGTTTACAGAAATTGGAGGGACTCCGGTCTGCTCGAGAATTTCCTCTCGGGTGATATCCACACGTATACGTGTATGGTGGTATGGCACGACCGCTTAGCCGCTGCTCTCGATCTACGAACGAGATGGTGAATTTTTAATTGCGCCACCGAGACCCGCCATTTACACTCGTGCGTGTATATATGGAATGCGCTACACGCACAACCTTATGTGCACTCGATTCTTTCGTTACCTCCAGTCACGGATGCAATTTTAACTTATGGATTTCGTGGCGGATCGTGTTACGGTTGGTGCAAGCTGGTACAAATAGGAGTGTAAATAGGAATTTTAAGAATCTTAAATATTGTTAGGAGGAGAGATAGTGCCAAGAGAAAATTCTTTTAAAAATAGATAATAATAGTTTATGGATTTGAAATAAAACTTTTGTTTCTATTTTCTTATCGGATATGGAATTACAGGCGTACCTAATTTTAAAGGCGTACGTAATTTTCAATTCCCTAGTTGCATAAAGTATTTCTGTATGGATACACTCACGTTTAAAAGTCTTCCGTTTTTATGATAAAATTTGATAAATTTTAACTTTTATTATATTTAAATAATTATTATCTTTTCACTTATGAAGAATATGAAATAAATATATCTCACGATTGATTTGTAAATTGAATTGATGAAGTAAAATATTGAAGTCAATCAAAGTTAATCACATTTATACTGATAAATGCTATCAATTTCTAATCTAATTTTCAATATCGCACCTTTTACCGAATTATTGCATAAGAGAATGTCTGCACGTGTGAAAGTACGATTTGGAAGAATGCATTTTGCAACGGACCTCACCCAAGACCTTGTATCGAAAAATGAACGATTCAAGTGTAAAAAATATCTGTTGTGCAATGTGTTTTCTACAGGTTACTCGTTATTTCATATTATCGATCGATTTCTAGCAGCTGACATACACGACTAGTTATTTCGTGATTAGCGATTGCGATTTGCGGTCACAGAGCAATGGCTCAGACACCATGGGTGTACCTTGTACCATTCTTTACTTTCTCGTATATTTCCCTTATGCGTATAAACTGTGCGTTTTAATGTTTCGTGCAGAAACTATTACAGGAAAATATTTTAATATTTTTATATTTGTATAACATATATTTATTATTTAGAAAATTTCCAAATCCTATTTTTTATGCGTCCAATTTTTCTAAAATTAAAACTCAGATTATACGAATATTCGATTATTTTAACATTTTTGCTATAAATCTTGTCATATTTCAAGTATTCGCGCGATTTCTAAGTTTCTTTTCTCTAATATCGCTTTTAATTAAAATTTTATGCATTTATAGAAAATTTAAATATAAAAAAATCTACATCATGCAAAAAAAAAATTCTAAAATGTGCATAAACACACACACAGTCTATTTATAACAATTTGGATCAATCTTCTATAAGAAACGAAATTTCCTTACATTAACTTATCACGATATATAACATTCTTACAAAATAACGTACAGTTACGTACAGTTCACATTAAAATGAAATACTTCCTTTCTCCGAGTGTGCCAAACCCCTTCTCAAATCACTCAACCCACGTTCACCTGTGTTAAATGTCAAAAATATTATTCACAATTTATCTTTTTCCACTGGTAAAAAAGAAAAAAAAGCCATAAAAATTTTCCATCTCACTGTATGCTCTGATTATTCGTCACGTGTTGACGGTTGCTTCACAAATTTGCATCTCTCACTGTCAAAGCGAGGGAACGAGATTCCCGAGCGAAACGAGCAGACCTCCTCAATCTTGTCTTACAACTACGAATCCTAGACAGTGGCGGCTCTGTGCGTTCCCGACGTTTCTGCTTGGTTTCACTTCTCTCAGGATTTCCTGTTTCCTGCAACGTGGATGACCCTACGAGCTCGTGATCGTAGCTCTATCCACGCCATGCTCGCCAAGCGGATCGCGTAATGCGAGGGGAAAGAAAAAAAATGAGGGAACAACGACGTAGAACCGCTACGAGGAATTTAAAAAAAATCTCAGAAGCAGAAGTAGCTTTTTTTTTTTGTTCATTCCTCGAGATTATTCGATCAATCATTGCGTGGGTCGTGGTTTTTCCTCCCATGATAAATCGCGATTACCGTTAATTGGATGAAATGATTCATCGATCCGTGGAATAAGTGTAATGCACTTTATCTTTGTTTTGGTACTGTTATTTGTTTCTTCCTGTATTTTTTCTTTTTTTTTTAATCACAATTCTGAATCTTCTCCGTTCGAAATTACATTTCTCAATGGATAAATCAGTTTCATTTGTGATTGAATCTGTAGCTATGCTTGGTTATTTCTGGTTCACAGTAAAAAATATGTACGGAAGCTATAAAAAGATATTGCGCATCTTTTAAATTTCTACGTTTTTATTTTTATAATATCAAATTTTTATACTTACATGAATGTCATTGGTAAATAGAGTAATGTGCAAATATTTTTTATAATTACTTAAATATCAATAAAAATCATGTGCATATTAATCAATGTAAATATAAATATAAATATATTACATCTTATATATTTACATTATTTACTGATTCTGATTTTTATTACGATAATTTTACGAAAAACGCATAGTAAATTCGTTAAATTTTTGTTTATAAATATTTGAGTTATAACGTTCGAGAAGATTGGTTGAATATAACCGAGTAGGGTAATTGAAACAAACAGCTCGAAGAAGATTAAGTTTAACGAGATCCACCACACTGTGTTCCAAGGGAGGCATGGAAAAGGCCGATAAAAGGAAGTAACAGAATGTGCCAAGAGAAACTACAAGATGGCACTTTTCTCTGATCATAAAGGTCTCGTTGAACGCGTGTCTCCTTTGAACTATGCTCACAGCTGTCGGCTCGTGGCGGTAATTAACAGATTGGTTAATTGATTGCTTGCCTCTCCGATGCCGCGTGGAATTTTTTTCACGCTCAAGATTAAGAGTAGGCTCGTGAATGAGCTCGTGACGACATCAATTCCAGGAATCATGTGTTTCCTCTAATTGTGCCAATCATTCAGCTTTTGTCTCCATATTTATTTGTTAATATTCCTCTATTAATAGTGTATTTATTAAACTTCAGAAAATAACAAAACGATATAAAGATTATACGTGCTAAAGAATTATAGGAATTACGGGATATCAATAAATTTATATCATAATTATATCATAGAAATATAATTTATTGGCTTCATTTGTATAGATATAATTACTGTGATTAATATAATATAATATAATTAATATTATAATTAGGTTGATATAAATATTAAATTCAGCTTAACAAGTATATTATATCTATACAAATAACCAAGTCTAAGAATTTAGAAATTTTTTATCAATTTAAAAGTAAGTTTGTGTTGGATTTAAGTTTGGAATCTATAAATATATTTCATCTAATCGCGTTAAAAATACTATTCCAAATAGATAGCACATTTTATTCTCATTCATTTGATATATAATTTAATATAATCGATATAATTCCACACGTATACTAACACTAATATTGAAAATAAAAAAGCATCTTAATTCGGATTTCGATTTTCACGATGTACTTTCATTCGATAAAATTCTATCCAATTAACAAAATCAAAGAAAAATTTACCATTTTTTATATATATATATATATAAAAAAAAAAAGATACGTTCATCGAAATATGAATCAGCGAATTTTCTCTTTGACTTTGCATCTTTTCGACCCGGAACCGATCTGTCCTCTCTTATTCTTAAGCTTGTCTCACTTGTTCCACGATTGCTTAATCATGGAGGCTAATCTGACCTATTCAAGCCCCTCGTATATCATTTCGTGATTCGATACTCATTCCTTCTTTCCATCTCTTCGATAATTAAGGTCAGATAGATTTTCGTCAGGTAACATGCACTCAAGAATAAAATCTGCTTGGATTAAGAACAAGAATTAAGGAATTAAAAAATAGATCGGAAAATTTTAAAGATAACCGGTGTCGATGGATTTAAACTGTGAAATTACGCCTCTATCTATGTTGAAACTCATTGTATACATACATTGTATACATTGTTTATCAGCTCGTAATAGAGTGATTGTAACGAGAATAACGATATTTACGTCTTACGTCGATGTGTTTTCAGTGAATTGGAATTAAGTGAGGAGAAACTGGATGTAATGAAACTGGATTCGTATATTATTTTTGGCATAGAATAAGACTTTCTTTAAATTTTTTCTTAAATTTGTAATGATTTTTAATATTTGTTCAAGATAAATTTTTTTGTTAAAATAAATAAAATAGGCTTTGCATCTTTTTTTTCTTCTTAATGATATATAAATGTTAATATTTGTATCTATTATATTTATTTATATTTACATCTATACGTATCATTAATTTAATATGAATTAATTTAACGTTTCGTTCGCTTTTTTGGTAGAAGATAGTTTTAATATATTCAATGCGGATGACATGAATGCATGCGTCATTTTCTTCCAAGAAATGTAAAAGAATTTTCTGGCTTCTCTTTTTCATTTATATTCAATACGAGTATTACTGTCAGTATTCGCAGCCATTTTGACCGTTTTACAATTGTTTTTTATACACATGTAACAAAAGATCAATATCCTTTCCGATTTTTAATAGTTTGAATATGTTAAACTAAATATATAATAAACGAAATCTAAGCTTATTATTACATATAAAAGAATAATTATAATATATATTTCTAATTTCGATTTTGAGTATTCACGTTAATGTTTATTATTTCTAAAAATTTTCGAAAAGAAAATATCAATTTGAAAGAATTTTCAAGAATACCAGTAAACTACCAGTAAAGCATAAAATATGAGGATAATAAAATGTCATCCTATTTCCTTAGCCATTTTATAACATATATATCTTATATCCTCATTTATCTTTTTCAAAACCGTAGAATCGTAAATTTTATGATTTAAAATGAAATAAGTATTTTGCGATACATGACTGGTACACTTTGTAATAAAAGAATCCTTACAACCCTTACCGAGACTGATTACCAGACGGACAACAAGTGGCAATCAAGCTATAGGAAGGAAAAGTAACAAAGAAATTCTACGAAACTGAAGCAATAACCAAACTAACTAACTTGTGAAGCAAAAAGGAATTTCTATCTATTTTTAGAGATTTTGCAAACTATAAGTATAATGTAATGTCGAAGCGACAATTCATTCTATTTCCACGTGTAAGCGAAGATAGGTATTTATGATACGAAGTGAAATTCTGAATAATTTTAGTCAACCAATTTGCGTCATCGCACTTAACACGGTATTCAATCGAAAAGCAATCGAGAAATTTATATTTTTACGCTATATAAATTACAACGTAATGAAGATTGAAGTTCGATCGTTGCATTCCAGGTAATTAACCGTGATTCCATGGCTTTAAAGATTTAAATGGAACTAGAGAAAGAGAATTATAAAAATCTTTGGATAATCTTTAATTAGTGGAAGATACATGGGAATTTATATTTCTACAAATCTGTAATTTGTCTTTTGAATAGATTTATATTTTTCAATTTTGATATTTTATGTAATTAAATATTTTATTTAATTAAATATGTTCACAAAGATGATGAAATTGAAAATTTTATATTATTGAAATCCTATATATTTTATATTTAAAATTATTTAATAAAATATTAAATAATATAATTATTTTTTACTAATTCTAAGATATTCAAATATCTTAGATTGCATGAATTTATGTCTGGTGTAACACAATCTTGATTAACACGCAATGCAATTACGATCGTGTTATTCGATCAATGCTTTTAAACTCTATGGCTCGAATGAACTCCAAGCATTTCTACTTACATAAATTTATTTTTATGGAAAATTTCATCAGAAAGATTTTTAGTTTATTTCAAATTATATTTTAATATCGACTTAATTTAGCTATTATAAAATTCGAAGAAAAAGATTAAGAAACACTGTTTCATATCATTTACATTTCTACCTTGTATTTATGATAAATTACCTAATTTGTTCCTATAATTATTAATTTTAGAAATTTAAAAAAGAAAAAAATTTGTATAATAATTTATATAAAATCCGCCTATAAAATTTTACAAGATACAAATAAATTTTGTACAAAATTTATTTTTCACGTTATATTCTAAATAAGATGTAATGAACATTGTTAAATTTCTTCTAAACTTTTCATCGATATAACTTAATGAAAAAAGAAGTTCACATTCTCACGTCGAATTTCATTATCAAAGTTTCCCCGTTTATCACGGCTCGAAAGAAAAAAGAAAATCAGGAATAAGTTGGTGGTGGTGATAAATAAGCGTTTTAAGCACGAGCAGAAAGGGTTAAATCGTCGCCAGCCTCGGATTCCAACCGAGGCGTAAGCATTGAAATAATGTTTCTTGCTTAATCAACGTTTACTGGGTTACATTATGCGCTCGTTAAAAACACGAGGAAAAGCGATAAAGCATCGTTCACGAGCCGCGGAAACCTTCAGGCGCAATTTCGTCGCGAAGAAGCAACGTCGACCACCATGAATATTAAATCCTTTCGCCGACAAAGAGCTCAGTGTTCAATGCTCGAGCTTGTACCCGCTAATAACAACGCTCCCTATAAAGCAATAAATGTGGTAACTAGGTCGTATCGTTACCATGATTCTAGAGATAGCGTTCCAAGCAAAAAGTTCTCGAGGGTGGATTTGAAATCATCTATCAATCTACTTATTATCTCAACAAATAAAGGAATTTTTTCAAGTTTATAGAAAAACAATTTAAGAAAAATCTATTTCATTTTCTTTGATATTTTTTTATTTTTTTTAGATACGTGATGATTTGCGATCTGTGTTGTCAATGCATAGAATATTTAAATTAATAATAATTAAGAATTATCTGAGAATGCAATATTGAAGTTGTTTGTATAGGATAATTTTTAGAATATTTTTATATATATTTTTTTTAAATAAAATCCTATTTATAAAAAATTAAAATTGGAAATGTTTATTGAAATATATCTCAATTTAACTATTTTATTTTACTTAATATATATTTTTTTATTATTGTAATTATAATTATTGTATTAATTAAAATTATTGCTTTATAAGAATGTAAGAAATACAAGATGCGTCACATAACTAACTTTTTTTGCTCATTTTTTTATTCTAATGTTATAAGAAATATCTATCATTGCACGTTCATCTTTGATTCCATAAAAACATTCCTTAGCTACGTCAAGCACGTTTCTTTGTTGATATTTCCCTCAGTGGGAAATACAAACAACCCTTTTCTACCCTTCGATGTAAATACGGGGATGGCATAACCTGTTATATAAACTTTTCCGATCCTTCAATTTCGAAGGGTGCAAATCGCACGTACAAAAACATATAAAAAAAATTTGCGTCAGAATAAAATAAATGATTATCTTTGATTTTATTTGCAATTTATTATTACGAAGCGTAATTTGTAAATACTTCTTTTTCAAATATTTCTAAAGAAAAAATTCTGAGAATTTTTTACTCGATATAAGAAAATTTTTAAAAATATTTAATATTTTTGATAATATTGATTATGTAAATTTCTAAATTAATCATTATTTTCAATAGATAAATTTATTATTATTATTAAGTTTATTTATTGTTGTCTTAAAATTATATTTTAAGAAATAAAAATTCATCGGTTTAATTCAATAGATACGATTTGAAATGAAGTTTATTGACAGTTTGACAGTCAACCTGTTGTACAAACACAAAAATCTTTACCTTGTTCAATTCTTAGAAAAATTTCTTTTTGAAAATACCAAATTTTCGACAGATCTTTCATCTCCATGTATTTAATCTTGCAAAGAATTTGGCACAAGAAATTTACTTTTTCTTTTTGCTTGTATTTCTGATCTGTGTCAAGGAATGGATCCTTTCAATCGCTTTCTTAATTTTCCTCCTCTTTTTCTTATGAGTCATGGAGAAAAGCAAGAGATGTTACTGAAATTTTTTATTTTTTATTTTTTATTTCCTCAAGATTTATAAATGAATCTTTATCTATTAATCTTCATATAGTTTAATAAAAGTAGAAAATATGCACTAAAGAAAAAAGAAAATTAAATATATCGAATGAAATATTAGCAAGCACATATATTAACTATATTATATTAACTATAACTGATTCAAAATTACACTTTTACACTTTTAAAATATTGATATGTAAAAAAGTATCTTTTAATTTTTATTAAAAAAAAAATTTCAACAATTATAAATTAACTTTTAACCTGTTCAAATATAATTTTGTTTGATAATTTTTTTTTATAAAATATTAATAATTCGAATAATGAAAACAAATATTTTATCATTAAAATATGGCCTATGATCATGCATTTCTCATGCATACTTCTATTCTTGTGCAAATTATTTCATGGAATTGTTACAATGCTTTATAGTAATTTTCATAATATCGTTTCTACGATATCGATATATTTTCTCGGAAATGCTAGCTAAAAAAGAAAAAAATTGATTTTTCTCTGGGATCGGATTGTCAAGGTTATTCAGATAGTGGAGAAAGGAACTATGGCGCCATTGATGAGCTATAAGTGCGGTATATTCACATGTTCTTACCCTAACTGTTGATGGAGGTTAATCATGCCTCAGAGAATTAAAAAAATCTCGTTTTTTCTTTATTTCACTGAAGCATGGATGATAAGTTACGAGGGATTGCGTAAAGATTATCTTTTTTTGCTGTAATTAATTATAACAGCATCATTTCCTTATTTCGTATCGATAAAGAGAAGAAAAACTAACATACTTATTATAAAAAGTTTATAAACTTGTAATCAAAGTATTTTTTTGTTTTCATTATTATCAATATGAATAATTTTTTTGCTGTGATATTTCTGCCTTTCAATAGCAAGTTTATAAAATATCTATGAAATTTAAATCCCATATTTCAACAATGCAAAAACGTATTTCTTATTTTAAAATTTATCCTTTTAACAAAATCTTTTGCATTATATTATATCATTCAGAAAGTCTGAATTAAAATTTACAATTCTATAATTCTTTTTTTTATTTTTTCAATATTATCTATATTTAAATTCCTAATAATTTCCAACTATTCAAAAACTATTTAAAAACCTATTTTTATCAGAAGATATATTAATTAGAAGATATATAATCAGATTATATTAATCAGAAGATACTAAAACGATAGTTTTTATTCACAGGGAAATTTTTTCCTTTAAAAAGAAAGTGAAACGTACAAAATGGCGTTATAATACTTTTCACATATAACGACTATCAAATCTATTCTTAATTATTCCAGGAATCATGTATTTTCGATTCATGGAAATTCCTACTTTTCAACAGTCTTACTTCGAGAAAGGAAAATCGAGAGAGATTTGGTTCAGGAATTTCCTATCCAGGATATTGCACAACAAGCACACCCCAACAAATTGTACACCTATTAAAAGACATAAGGCGTTCACTTTCATTATGGAAAGTATTTCTATCTGGAATCCGTAAAGGGCTATCGTCGCACTTGGCATTTCGTTGTCGCTCTTGTTCGTTTATTAATCGTTTTGTCGCTTTCGAAATGTTCGAGCCTGTCCTGCTTGGAAAATTTCCGAAAGATGATTTAAGTCTCTTGGAATTTGTGATCGCAACGATGATCCATCTAGACGTATGATAAAGGAAGAAGAATTGATTGATAGAAAGAAGAATAATCGGAATGCGTGAAGTGTCGTGAGATAAAAAATGATCTTTTATTTGTCGGTATCCCTGGTCATATTTTAAATTGTATGAAATTCATTTTGATGTTGTGATGGAATGTGAATTGAATTTCAATTTTTTAATAATTTTATAATAATAGATACAGCTTCATTAAATTAACTTATTAAATTGAAAAAATTTAATATAGAGTTGAAAATTAATTCTTTTACGATCAATATTGTATGTGTATGTGCAACGTATTACTTTTTTTATAAGATAGATATTAAATTTTAATATTTACACTGTGAAAAAAAACAATATATATATTTTCATTAATATATAATAATAAACTTTTAAAAAATTTTTTCCACAATACTTTGATCTTAAAAAATTTAATACTGAAATTCAATTTATAAAAAAAAAATCTCCATGATAATAACAAATAATTATGCACTTCTTTGTTTCATTGAGATAATTGAATTCACATTATAAATAAATAAGCTAATTTATTTAATTTAATAAAATTTACATAATTTTTACATTATTGTTTTATTTATAAAAACATTATATTTTATAATATTCGTGTCAAATAACCGTTTTAAAAGTTATTCAATTGCTTATGAACTGTTCTAATTTTTTTATTAGAATAGAGGCATATTGTAGAATTTGAATGGTTTTATTGTCGAAATATAAGATACGGTGTAAAAAGAGATAGAATGGTGTTAGATACTATTTCTATGTCACTATTATCCATTCATATAGTATGAATATGTACAGTTATTTCTTTCTTCTGAATGGAATCTGATAAAATATCTACCTACTGATCTAATTTCGTGATTTCTTAGTAAAAGAACATTAATACAATTTTGTAAATCAATATAATAATATTAGATACCTCGTTATTAAAAAAAAGTTTTCTTTTTATATCGATAAAAAAAGTTTTCTTTTTATATCGATAATTATGTTTATTTTGTTTTCATGCGTGTATTTCTCGAAATTTTATATACATTTTATGTATACAAATTTTGTATACATAAAACGAAAAAATAAAATTTATCATACGAATATAAAGAGATAAGAAATGAATGAATTTATTAGCATTTGAGCAATGCAATGAAAAAAATGAGATAAATATATAGAAAATTGATTCAGGAATATCTACTTGAAGTTATAATGCGAAATTAAACGTATAAAATATATTTTCATCCTTATTTCTTTAAAAAATAATATTTATAATTTTTTCAGAACAGAATTTTAGCGTTTCCTATTTTAATTTAGAATCTAAGTTGCAAATTATATATATTTATGTATATAAACACACACACATACACACACAAATTGCTATGTAATACTGAATTTAGCAATAAGTAATATAGGTTAGTAAATAAATATAGCAGTTTATTATTTAATATTTTTAACATTTATGTGTATACCATATTAAAAAATATTTCATATTAGACCAGATGGAGATATTGCCAAAAAATGAAAATGAACAAATAGATTTGGAGAAACTCCGTGAAATTGCAAGACTTGCCAGTATTTATCATCAAACGAGAGTAAAATACAAACGGAATAAAAAACTTTCTCACGTGGTTCATGCTAGTTTACATATTTTTCAATTCGTAAGAAATTTTATTATATTATACTAGAACCATTATTAAAAATGCCATCATAAAAATGTTACATTTTATAATTTTTTAATTATTTTCACTTAACTCCTCTATATTTTCTTAAATAATTTCTTATCTTCTTAACCAAATATTACACATACAAATATTAATTAGTAAAACACGAATGATGTCTAAAAAATATCTAAAAGAAATGAAGATATCGAACATTTTTATCGTATTAAATGAAGAAAATAAAAGATTATTAAAATAGAAATAAGGGATATTTAATTGCCTATAAATTAGATTCATTATCGAAATTAGAAAAATAGTATCTAGTATGTAATCTTACTTTCGAATAATAAAATGATAAATTTCTATCTTGTAAAAATTATATATCTAATTATTTCGAACTGAATCCTATCCCAAATGAATTCCTCGTGTGATTGCCTATAATTGAATAATTTTTTTTTTTCTTTGATAAAATTCCTTTTGATGTTCAATTAGCGAAATATTATTAAAATTTTTGCAATATTGAAAAATATTTAATAAAATCGTTCAATATTGATTTTAGTGTGATCAATATTTTGGATATAAAATATTCTGAATCCTTGAATATTTAATCAATCCTTTGAATTTCCTCCTGTTTAAAATCTCACAAGTTTGCAATCACAACTCTTTTATAAAATTCATACGTGTATCATACAGATTTATTCTTCTAAAAATTCCATATAAAAAAACACGTTTATCACGCGTAGATCTGATTAACATATCATTTCTCACGAACATCATTATCTCCGTTCCGTTTTACGAATGTATCTAATTATCGAGAGATAAGTAGCTAAGCGAAACGGTGTCACAAAAACTCGGTTAAAAACGACACGAGCGAAGAATGCGAAAATATTTACGAAACGCAATCACATTTCTCCCAATAACACAAATATTGGTCAGTGACTCAGACCATTCCTTCTTCACCGATTAACACCCGTGCCCGATCCAATTTCGCTGCTCGTTACGTAGAGCATTATTTAAATCGTTGTTGTTTGGAGTGTCTAGTTGCGGAGCAGGAAGTGCGAATCGAAGGAACACGAGTCAACACACAAGTCAACCGATACCAACCGTGTGACCCAATTTCATGGAACCATACTCTTATGTTAGCGAAATGTCGCGAGAATGATTCAACGATGGCCATCGCCGATTTTTATTTTATTATTGTTGTTGTTATGCAATCGGAAACGAGATCTCGTCACGCGTCGTGAAAAAGTTACGTGTCAGCGCTCGATTTCATTTTACTTATTTTTTTTTTTCTTTCTTATTCTTTCTCCACTTTACGTGTTGCAATTTTATATCATTCGAAGATAAAAGTTTCCATTATGGTTCGCGGTGTTTCGTTACGTTCGTCCTAGTTCCTTCGTATATTCGTATGGATACTATATCTTATACTACTCTTTGAGAATTGTTCAGAGGATCCACGATATCGTTTGTGATATTTATTGCAGATATTTATCAGGGAATATGTTTAGAACAAAATATTAAATTGCGAAAAGAATATTAGGTTGTTTGGAAGTTTTGGATAGTTATAAACTCATTCTTTCTGAATTTTGTAGAATGTTTTTACGTAATGTAGAGAATTATTTATTGAGAAATAAGTAAATTTGAAAATAAATCAGAAATCCTAAATAAAATAAGATATTTGAAAAATTGATACTATTTTTGACAATTTATATTTTTATATATAATTTTTTATTATATTGAGGAATATTTTGAGAACAAATTAAGAAGTGGATTATATTCCACTAATAGATCCAATAGAAAATTTGTAACATTATTGATACAAATTTATATTTTATATATTTATATTGTATTCTGGAATTGGTAAAATGAAAATTAATAAATATTTATTAGAAATTAAGTAACGAAATATTAAGTAAACGAATTAGTAAGATTATTTTGTTCTTTCTATCTCATTGTGAAAATTTCTATAAAACAAAATGCTAAAGATTTAAATTATTTTCTATATAATTAATATTTTATTTCTACAACTCGATTCAAAATAACTCGATCTCTTTAAATCAAGATTGTGATTTAATATCGTCTCTTTTCTTATAAATATTAAAATTATCTATATCTAAAAATATTTATAAATCTTTCTTAAGCTCTTATAACTAAAAAAAAGTATCAATTCTTATACTATGTCGCTGTATATTGAATTTAACTTTTAAACTCTTTCGTTCGAAAATTTTGACAAGATAAAACGATTTTATAATTCGAAGATTTTATTTCTTTCATTAATATGCTTCTTTGTTAATTTACAAAGGGAATAAAAAATGAGAATTAAATTAAACAAAAATTGTCTAATAAAATTTTGTTTTTCGATAAAATAATATTAGATTTTTATTTTTATGAATTATTTTCTTTAAATATTTTTATAATTATAAAAATTTTATGTAGATTATTGGCCTCTCGATTGTAATGTTTCATTTTATCCATCACTACGTGAACAAACAGCGTCGAAAAAAAGATGAGACTTATCCTTATTTGCCTGAAGAACAAAATCCAATTTTCCTTATTTATCCATTGTGCATGATTATGAGCATAAGTTTCGCAGTTATTTGGATTTTCAAAAAAAATATTTTCATGAAAAAGCCTTTATATGTTAGTAAAATTTCATTTTTGTTATATAATTTTATATTTAAAATATTCAACACAAATATATTCAGGTTCTCATCGGCTGCTTCATATCAGCTATTTTAATGTTAATAGTCGGAATAATTGAAATGAAACATACAGATTTATATATCGATTTGGATATAGTGAGCGACAGTGAATTACTACAGCATCCTATTTTTATACATAATTTCACCATGTGTCTATTATCAATTTTATGTATGAGTATATATCTCATACAAGGTTGGATATTAGTTGATTACTATATTTGGGTATATTTGAAATATTATTTGAAGTATTATCTTCGTTTAATTTATTAATAAAATAATTTAAAACAGCGGTTAAATTACACATATGAATAAATAACAGGAAGAAAATATATAATATTTATTATTTTATTTATTTATAATAAATCTTCTTTTTTTAAACTTGAATTGTTACTGATCACTGTTTTGAATATCTATACGTATTTGATATAAAAAATTATTATATTTAAAGCGATTCTGTAATACGGAAAAGATTAAGAACTGCTGATTTAAAATATAATCAAAGACAATACAAGGGACTATAATAATTATAGTAATGACAATTTAAAATAAATTTCTCCAAATTTTTGATAATTATTCTTATAAGGACAGATAAAAAAGAAAGAAAAATATCCTGAATATGATATTCCTGATATTTCTGATATACAAGTAATCGAGCCAGAAAAGGAAGCACCTGGCGAACTATATCCAATTCCTGCATTAGAATCATTTCCTACTGTAACAGTATCGAAAAAATTAGTAAGTAATAATAAATCGAAACAAATTTTTACATATGCAACTACATTTATATTTTAAATAAATAATTATTACGATTTTAATATAAACAAAAATTTGTAAAAAATAATAGAAAAACAATATACTGAATATACTATTAATTATTGTATGATTTCCAGGATATAGAGGAAGAAGATGTTATTTTCTATTGTTGTTTTGTCGATTGGTATAATTATTTAAAACAGAAGAGACGAGCAGAACCACCTCTTCATGAATTTCAAGTAATTCATGTCAAATAATGTTAAAGATACTTGAAAATAAACTATAATCACATACAGATATGTCTTGATAGTAAATTATTTCAAATAGATTTAATTATTAGAACTGTTAAATAGGACCATTTCAGCATAAACTTTTCAAAATTCATCATATAAAAAATAAAAAAAAGTTCATGTATTCTCCTACTATGAATTTTTTATTTTTTATAAAACTTACAAAATTAAAAATAAAATATTATCAGAACTAATAATATTTTGCATTGAATTATACTATAAAGAAATATGTAATTTCATTTAAAGAAACAAATGATCACTATGTATCCTCTATATATACATAAATACATAAAGAAATTTATATCTGAATTCAATTGATTTTTATATCATTTTCATATTATAAATAACATAACCAAATTCAATGACACAATCGATAAAATCGTAAAGAGAACTATTAAGGACATGTTATCATTTTTTAATATCACAAGCGATATTATCCAGAACAAAATAAAATAGAAGCCATAAATTTTAATGTAAAAAATGTTTAGATGAAATTTAAAAACATTAGATGAAAAAATTTAAAAACCAAAATACATTTGTAATTTGTAAAAATATTATGTAAAAAAATCAATTGTAATCAATTTGATTTGTCTGTTATCGACACATCAAATTGCAACAAATAAGAAAAATTTATATAACAATACACAATATACAAGACATCTTATGGGATTTAGTAAAAAATTTCGAAAATCTGAAATACCGACTTTAAAAAGAAGAATATGTCATATACGCTATCTACGATTTAATACGATCAAGTTAAAAACTATATTTACCTTTTCCTCTCATGGTAAATATTATATAAATATATATAATAACAAATAAGAAGTATATAAGTTGTGAAATAAAGAAAGAAATTACAAAAAAAAAACTCCAAAATCAAAATATCGATAAAATATATCTGAATTAAATAATGGATGATTATTTCGAATATCTCACAGAACTATAGTTATTTTATTGACCACTACCGTTTTTAATGTTACTATTTCCATTATTACTACAATGTGTTTATCATTACAATGCGTATATATTCTACTTTAAGCAGACTCTAGTGACTGCATTGTGCGCGGTTACAAAAATTTGATGAAAATAAAATTAAATTAATAAAGGGATAAAGATGGAAGAGAAAAAGAAGAAAAAAATATCAAAGAATATTTCATTTCTTTTTCAAATATTTGTTTAAGAAAATACAGCTCTAAGCTATAAAATATTTCTTAATATTTAGAAATGTTAATGAATCCTATGAATAGCTAATTTGAAAAAACTATATTACAATATAACTGTTCCTTATCAAAATTAAGATTATAATTTTCAATAAGATATATCAATCAAGATAGTAAATCATATATATTCGAAATTCCCTGCAAAGTAATTAAAATTTAGTAAATGAAAAAAAAAAAATAATACAAGACGTAAATAAATTACATGAATCTGAAACATAGAAAAAGAAATTAGTGTAGTACTTAGCTTGGCATCAGTTTTCAAAAACTAATTTTTCTAATACAATTCTAATACAAACTTTTCATCTTTAATATCTACAATCTTCACGATATATTTTTAAACAAATAATACAAAATAAAAACCGATGCCAATTACCAGGTCTCACCGACGAGGAGGTGACTACATCGAGACCCTTATAATTATAAGTTGTAATGATATAAATTAAAAGTTAAAGCAAATTAAAAGTTAAAAGTTAAAACAAAACAAAAATTTAAAGTTGAAATAAATTAAAAATTAAAAGTAAACTAAAAAGTAAAAGTAATAGTTAAAAATTAAAAATCAAAGCAAGTTAAAAATAAAATTTAAAGTAAAGTAAAAATTAAAACGTAAATAAAGTTAAAAATATAAAAATATAAAAAAAAGAATTAAAAATTAAATAAAAATAAAAGTAAAACGAGAATAAAGCATGTAAAAGAATAAATAAAAAATTATTCTCTATATTATTATATTATATTATATTATATTATAATATTATAAAAATTCAATCAAAATGTGTTATAATATTAATGTTATCGTGAGGCGAGTTGATTAAGAAATGGTTGTCCTCTCGCGACTTGCCTCGATTATATTATAGAGGAGCGCGAACCGAAGGTTAACGAAAATATACGGTCTTTACCGATGATATTAAAATTGATTTTTTGAATATATTTGTTAACAATTTATTAATTTTTAAACTTTTTATCATTAATTCATGGATTTAATAATTTTTTACGATATTATATATAGCAATTAAAATATATTTTTACGAAATAAAGTAAAATTTATTTTCTAGTAATAATTTTCGATTTGTAACTATGTTAAAAAATTCTAAATATTATTATTTTACGCAAAAAATAATTATAAAAATAATATGTCGTTATATATATTATATATACAATCATAATATTAATTATATATACAATCATGAATAGATTTACAGTAATCACGAATTTAATAACTTTTAAATTTTTATTTCACTTTTGGCATAATTTATTACGATAATAAATATAACAAATCGTATCATATAAAATTATGATTTATATTCTATAGTATTATTTTTCGATTTTTTGTTATAGTAAAATATTCTTCTATTGTAATAATTAATGTATATTTACAACTTACAATTTTCTAATGATCAATAATTTAACAACTTTTGAACTTTTATTATTGATTTATAAATTCATTACGATAATAAAATGATATATTTTTCCACACTAAAAACTACATTTATATTGCTCGAGAATTATAGTGTTCCTCTTTTAATTTATATTTTTTGATATATTAATTTATTTCTTCATCTATTTATTTCTATTTTTCTATAGTTATTTATTTATAGACCAATCCATTTATTTATTAATTTAATTAACTAATTATTGTTATATTATATTTATCATTATATTTATCTATTTATGTATTGATTTGATTATCAGATTAATTACCGATACATTTATTTGTATAGTTTTTTATTCTTTAATTTAATTATCATTTTTTATTTATCTACTCATTCATTCTATTCTTATTTCTTAATTTTTATGGTTAATATAATTTTTAAATTTATTTTGTATTCATTTCTATAATTTACTCACATATTTATTGATTTTTTTTCGTTTATTTTTTATTATTTATTGTTTATTATTTATTTAATTAATAATAAATAACAATAATTAGTAATATAAATTCTGAAAATCTATGGCTAATATAATAAAAATTTTATATAGAGATAAAATCTGATATTCGATAATTATACATCGATACATAGAATACGTATAGATTAAAAAGCAAATAATAGGATAGTAGTGCCATCTCTAGAATGTCATAGATAATACAAAAAAAGGACAACATATAAGAAGAAAAAGATAGAGATAATGATAGAATTAAACTGTACTGCCATCTTTCGAGTATTAGCGAAATCTTTTCATAAATTATCTTGCTAAAAATATTAACTAGATGGCAGTGAAACTTAATTCTTAACTCTAATCATACAAACTAAATATATCTGTGTCTTTGATTTCAATATCTACTCTACGGTTATAGACAATGTTCTTTATTATCGACTATTATTCCTATGACCGATTGTAACGAAAATGACATCTTACGGAATTTTGCATCTCAATCTGAAATATCGACCGCGAAAAATGTAGAATGTTTTTACATCCTTTACCATATACTATAATCGTCTAATTTACTATTATAATGACCATAAAAATTATAATAAACTCGTAAAAGTTATATGTACTAATATATATACTCGCAAAAATATTGTGAACTAAAAGAGGAAATAACAAAAAAATCACCGAGATCATATTGATCAAATATACATATATGCAAAATAAATTTTCAAAAATTAAAATAAAAGTGAAACCAATAATTCAATAAAACTTAATAACAATGTAAAAAAGTAATGCAATCGCGTGCGCAGCCAATTAGCTCATATTATTTACTATAAAATTTATAACTGTATCGCGAATACAATTTTGAATTATACAGTAAATAATAATGATTTCCCAGGTCTCACCACGAGGAGGTTGCTGCGAATTGGAGACCCACCCTATCCACGATCCCATCCACCCGCCTTTTCGTAAAAATTTATTTAACATCAATGATAAACCTTCCTTTTGATTTTGCAGTTTTGCAAAACGTTCAATCTTTGATCGTTGTGCAAAACAAAAAGCAAAAGGAATTCTAAGGAAAACCGACGCGGTAAGCTAAACCTGAAAATAAAAATTAAATTATATCTTAATTGTATATAACTCTACTTGAAATACACAAACACATTATTTCAAAATATATCAATATTTTATATTTTTATGACATAAATGACAATAAATGTATAAAATATTGAAAATTTAAATTCCTCCCAAAAAAATAAAATATTGAAAATTTAAATAAAAAAATAAATAAAATAAAATAAAATAAAATATATTT
The DNA here is from genome assembly GCF_029169275.1 of Apis cerana. Classification (NCBI taxonomy): domain Eukaryota; kingdom Metazoa; phylum Arthropoda; class Insecta; order Hymenoptera; family Apidae; genus Apis; species Apis cerana. Next base: position 7,631,282 of record NC_083862.1, on the reverse strand, counting down.
CATACAGAGTTATACTTATTTTATTGACCACCACCATTTTTAACACTATTATTCCCACTACTATTACCATGCATGCATATTCCAATATTCTACTTTAAGCAGTATTCTACTTTAAGCGCTTCTACAGCAGCAATTTTACGAGCCATCTACTTACATTCTAAACTTAACTTAACATAATCCTTAAGAAATATTAACTTATAAAATAATGCTATCTAAACTCACCATATTTTTTAGTCCCTACTTATTAATTAGTTTAATATTTATTTTAATGCCTTATTTTAAGCATACGTATCTAAAAATAGTACCTTCCTATTTATAATAATTTATTTAGCCCATTAAAAGTTTAAAAAAATTTTTAATAAAATTAAAAGTTTATACGAAGTACAATATAAAATATTCGAATAAAAATATCACATTGATTTCTGAAACAAAAAAAGAGTACAAAAGATTAGTAAAAAATTTAAAAAAATATAGATACTTTCTAATTAATTACAGACTTATAAGGTTCCTACCTAGGAAAACTCCAATTTCTTTTTATTTCTAAAGAAAGGCCTATATCTGTCTATATCTGTCTATATAAAAATTTAACATTTTTTTAGGGGCCCCACCTACAATACTAACAAAAATCCTGATACTCAAACATTTCTAACAAAAAAATTAACGTAATAAAGAAAAATAAAAGATGAAAAGTGATAAACGATTACTTTCACAATAGTATCTGAAACAAATCGAAACATAAATAATTAGTAAAATTCTATATATTTAATTCTACAATTACTTACTGATCAATGAGAGATTCAAATATAACATTTTTTTGAAATATATAAATGATGATAAGATATTATCCGAGGAATAATATATCTGAAACAAACTTATTTGAAAGATTAATGTAGTAAAAAAGAAAAAAAGACAAATGATACATTATCGTCTAGAATAATATAAAAGAAAAAACTTTTATAATGAACATTCAATATTATTGATACCAAAAAATTTAATAACAAAAATTTAAATTCGATATTTTAAAAAAAACTAAATTCTTACCAATGAGAAATATAAATATAAATACCATAGCAATATTTTTTGTAGTAAATGCAAAAGATAATAAAGAATGAAAAAAAAATAGTATACAATTAGTAATCAGAAGGACTACTAAAATAAAAATATTTTCCACTCGATATAAACGCGAGCAAAAAAACCGCGAGTGGAATGTTCACTTTGCATCGCAATACTAAAAAACTAATATTTTTTGTATAAAATAAAAAATTTTTTAAATCAATCGCGATGAGTGCTTTATTATATTTACAATATTAACTAATTTACAATGACAAAAAAATCATTAAAAAAAACGATCAATTATTTATGCAATAGTATTCTAGGCACTCAAATTTAAATAACGCAACACTATTGTCGAAAAATCAAATGCAGTCTCTTTAAACTGCTATCGTGCAGCTTCCTTTGACTGCTATCGTGCAGCCTCCTTGACTGCTATCGTGCAGCCTCCTTGACAGCAATAGTGCAGCCTCCTTGACTGCAATAGTGCAGCCTCCTTGACTGCAATAGTGCAGCCTCTTTGACTGCTATCGTGCAGCCTTTTTGACTGCTATCGTACAGTCATCAGAGTAACATTTTTAGTCACTCAAGATGATTCAGGAACGATCAGGAGCACGAGTAGTTCCCGAGTGGAAGAAATTTGGGCATTCAATATTCTCGCAACACTACTTGAATTAACGCGATTATTTATCAACGCAACGCTACTTTTAAAAATGAATTCAATCAAAATTACTATTTCTGATTAGAGAAAAATACTATTTAATAGTTTTTAGTAATTTATTAAAAATAATGAATTTAATCACAAAAGATATAAATTTTATTATCAAATACTTTATAAAAAAAACTATAATAATAAAAAAAGTTAAAAATATAAATAATTTAAAACAAAAAAAACCGTGAAATTTATAATTCGCAACACTAATGCAAACGCGACTCTTATTTTAACGCAACACTAATGCAAACGCGATTCTTCTTTTAACGCAATTCTAATTCAATCCGTAATTAATCATTCGCAACACTACTAAAAAAATCGCGATGCCCATGATGACTGGATTTGGATGATGGGCCGGCATGCAAATCGGCCAGACAGCACAACAATTACTACATATTACTAAAACGAGCACAATGACAAAATAGTAACAATGACTTCCCATTCTTTGGATCCAAAAAAAGATCCAAAAAATGAGGAGCCATTCGTTGCAGCCCTCTTCGTGACAGTTTGTCGGGCCTCTTCGGTCTTCCTCCTTCGGGCGCAATGCCCGCTGAAACTTAAATCTAGGCCCGAGATTCACTAATCGCAAACCAAAGAAAAAAAAGAAAAAAAAAGGACTACATCGCGGAAGCTAAGTGCATGGACGACCAACGATCGCAGTGATCGTTCTCCGCACATGCACAGAATCTCGGGCGCAACGTTCGTTTCGAAACCAAATCGCGACCGCGACCACGAAACTCGAAAAATCGACAAGTATAGCCAGAGACGAATAGCATTATCGTCCATTCGACTCAGCTTTACCCTCGTTTTCTCAAATTTTATTCCCTGAAACAGATTGTCACGCGAAAACGCGCCTACCCGACCAGAGACTGTGACAACCTGCCCGGCCCTACCTACTTATAAGTAACATTCGTACCAGAAGTATACTACCTATCCTACCTAGCTCTATATTTAAAAATGGCAAAGCAGGCACACCAACACACTCATTCCACGATTCTCACACATAATACTCGGGCGCAAAAGCCTAAACTAGGGAAACGTCCCGGGACGCCTCCGACACCCGAGCTTGGCACACTACTCGCATACTCTAACTTTACGTACCATTTTCCTGAAATCGACTGACGATAGCTAGTGACCATTGCGTGAAAATGCGATAAAAACGCATATATTTCTTAAATTTAATAAATATATTTCTTATATAAATTTAAATTTATTAATTTGATTTAATAATAATTTAATGATAATATTATTGAAATTAAATTTCAATATTTAATAATCAAAAGTATAATAAAACTATTTAATTTTAATTTTAATTTTTAACAATATTATAATAATATTTTTATTTATATTTTAATTTATAATAATATTTTAATTTTAAATATACAATCAATATTTATTAATAAAATGATACATCTTTTAAGGCAATTAAATTTGATATAATTGCAATTTAAAATAATAATAAAAATTATAATATCCCGTACATATTATTATTGGAAATAAGAATGGAATCAGTCATGAATATCTTAAATGTTTCAAATTATATTGCATGGAATATACGAAACGACGCAATTCCACAGCCTAACGACACACACAATGTGGAAAATACGTCGTGCACGATACACTACGCATCGTCAGTCGCTGAAAAATTATTATTATGAACTTATGAACTATGATCATCATGCCCATCGCCTTTCTTTCATCCAAGTAGCACCTGGGCACGTGAGTGAGATCCTGGCAATGGACATGGAAAGGGTTAAACCTGGAAATCCTGAGCTAAAAAAAATATTAATGTATTTATTTTCTAACGGACTAACGTTCTTTAATTCAATATTTGCTTACTTTATTTCAAACTATATATATATATTTATTTTAAAGACTTAATTGAAATTATTTCATTTTCATTTATGCCAATATTAATTTTTCTTTCAGAATACATTTATACATTTATATGTATATGGTTCGTTATTATTAATTTTAAGAAGAAAATATATTTAAAAAATAAGAAATTTATTTATATCAATTAATGATAAATTTATGTATGAAAATCAATAATAAAAAATTGACTTTAAATGGAATATTAAATAAAAATAACCTCAGGCGATCTCTTCATCAAAGCATGTTTTTAAAAATATAAAGCAAACGTTCAAAATTTTTTGCTCTGATTTAGAAATCTACCTGTCGCGAAGTATCTTCTTGCACATAATATTTCATACATTTTTTACGAAGAAAGAAAATAAAATATCTATTTATTATTTTCATATTTCAAATCATTCTTAAGTTTATAATAACAAATCAAATATTAAAATATTACAAAAAAACATAAGATAAAATTAACAATTGTTTATATTAACAAGTAACATAATGCATAACCAATATTATTGTATAGTAATTCATACTTCCATTGTAACGAAGTCGGAGGATATCCGACTTCTATACTACAAGAGATTTAATTCATGTCATTTCATCATTATTTCATTTTCATTTATTAATTTATGAATTTTCCACATTAATTTTTTCAGAAATATATATTTATATGTTCTTTATATTTCTTAATTAATTATATCATTCATAATAACTAGATGTATTATATTATATGTTATAATAATATGTTACTTAATATGAAATTAACTGTCAATATCATGTTAAAAACGCGACGTGCAAGAAGATCTATCCTGATCTAATAAATAAAATACAAGGAAAAGAGATGTTACTATTCACGGATATAATTAATACCCGTGGTCATTGTGCTCGTGCAAAAATCTACGTATACAACCAATCACTCGTGTCGATTCGGATCTTTCATCCTACGACATGATTGAGTGATCGGAGGGACATAAATGCATGCGACTCACCGATAGATGCGAAGAAGTTTGCAGTGTCGTGACCCATAGAATGTCATCGCCAAGTAGGAGGAAATGAAATCTGTATCAAAACATGGAATATCATAATTTAAATACAATACTCATTCACTTAAGAATGATAAAATAAATGATAAATATATTAAAATAATTACCTCTTCGCGTGATGGATGATCGCCTTATTCTCTTGAGAAGCACTGACTCTACCGTGTATCGAATATGAAATGTATAAATACATTTAAGAAAAATAAAAAAAAAATTATAAATGAAAAACTCATTATTATCGTATTTGGTTAATTTATAATAAGCGAGCAAGCACTGACTCTAATTTCGCGATTATAATGAATAAATTTAATTAGAGCTATTATGCTCTAAAATATCAAAAAACTATTACGAGACAAACACTGAATCTATCGACCGCATTGCGCGCGGTCACAAAAATCATCTGGAAATGAAACTATATTATATCAAAATAAAAGAGATATATCAACGACAATAATATATAAGATAAATGATAATTGACAATTCTCAATGGTACCTGAAACAAAACAAAACAAATAATTAATAAAATTATACTCGTTGTATAATTATTTATTGAACGATGATAGATTCAATTATAACATTTTCTTGAAATATATAACTGTTGTCCAAGAGATAATATATCTGAAACAAACTTATAACTTATATAAAATTATTTAAAAGATTATTATACTAAAAAAAAAAACAATCGAAACATTATTATCTAAAACAATATAAAAAAAAATAACTTTTATAATGAACATTTACCATTATTGATCTCAAAAAATTTAGTAAAAAAAATTTTAATTCAATATTTCAAAAAAGATTAAGTCCTTACCAATGAGAAATATAAATATAAATACCATAGCGATATTTTTTTAAATAAATACAACGATAATGAATGTTGAAAAGAGAAAACAATAGTACTACAATTAGTAGTCAGAAGGACTACTAAAATAAAAATATTTTCCACTCGATATAAACCCGAGCAACAAAACCGCGAGTGGAATATTCACTTTGCTTCGCAACACTAATTATACTAATATTCTTTTATAATAAAATAAAAATTTTTTAAATCAACCGCGATGAGTGCTTTATTATATTTGGAATGTTACTAATTTACAATGGAAAAAAAAAACACATTGAAAAAAAATGATCAATTATTTATGCAATAGATAATAGAATTCTAGGCACTCAAATTTAAATAACGCAACACTATTGTCGAAAAATCAAGTGCAGTCTTTCTTGACTGCTATCGTGCAGCCTCCTTTGACTGCTATCGTGCAGCCTCTTTGACTGCTATCGTGCAGCCTACTTGACTGCTATCGTGCAGCCTACTTGACTGCTCTATCGTATAATCATCCTAGTAGCTTTTTTAGCCACTCAAGATGATTCAGGAACAAACAGGAACATGAGTACTTCCACAATTTCAATGGAAGAAATTTGGGCATTCAATATTCGCAAAACTACTTGAATAAACGCGATTATTTATTAACGCAACACTACTTTTAAAAATGAATTCAACCAAAATTATTATTTCTGATTAAAGAAAGTGTATTTAAATAATATTTAATAGTTAAAAAAATAGTTGAAAATAATGAATTTTAATTACAAAGATAATATAAATTTTATTATTAGATAGTTTATAAAAAAGCTATAATAATAAAAAAAGTTAAAAATATAAATAATTTAAAACAAAAAAAACCGTGAAATTTATAATTCGCAACACTAATGCAAACGCGATTATTATTTTAACGCAACGCTAATGCAAACGCGATTCTCATTTTAACGCAATTCTAATTCAATCCGTAATTAATCATTCGCAACACTAATAAAAAAATCGCGATGCCCATGATGACTGGATTTGGATGATGGGCCGGCATGCAAATCGGCCAGACAGCACAACAATTACTACATATTACTAAAACGAGCACAATGACAAAATAGTAACAATGACTTCCCATTCTTTGGATCCAAAAAAAGATCCAAAAAATGAGGAGCCATTCGTTGCAGCCCTCTTCGTGACAGTTTGTCGGGCCTCTTCGGTCTTCCTCCTTCGGGCGCAATGCCCGCTGAAACTTAAATCTAGGCCCGAGATTCACTAATCGCAAACCAAAGAAAAAAAAGAAAAAAAAAGGACTACATCGCGGAAGCTAAGTGCATGGACGACCAACGATCGCAGTGATCGTTCTCCGCACATGCACAGAATCTCGGGCGCAACGTTCGTTTCGAAACCAAATCGCGACCGCGACCACGAAACTCGAAAAATCGACAAGTATAGCCAGAGACGAATAGCATTATCGTCCATTCGACTCAGCTTTACCCTCGTTTTCTCAAATTTTATTCCCTGAAACAGATTGTCACGCGAAAACGCGCCTACCCGACCAGAGACTGTGACAACCTGCCCGGCCCTACCTACTTATAAGTAACATTCGTACCAGAAGTATACTACCTATCCTACCTAGCTCTATATTTAAAAAATGGCAAAGCAGGCACACCAACACACTCATTCCACGATTCTCACACATAATACTCGGGCGCAAAAGCCTAAACTAGGGAAACGTCCCGGGACGCCTCCGACACCCGAGCTTGGCACACTACTCGCATACTCTAACTTTACGTACCATTTTCCTGAAATCGACTGACGATAGCTAGTGACCATTGCGTGAAAATGCGATAAAAACGCATATATTTCTTAAATTTAATAAATATATTTCTTATATAAATTTAAATTTATTAATTTGATTTAATAATAATTTAATGATAATATTATTGAAGTTAAATTTCAATATTTATTAATCAAAATTATTTAATTTTAATTTTAATTAAGTATACAATCAATACTTATTAAGAAAAAGATACAAATTTGATATAAATGCTATTTAAAAATAAAAATTATAATATTCCGTATATATTATTATTGGAAATTGTAAATAAGAATAGAATAAGTCATAAATATTTTAAATATTTCAAATTATATTGCATGAAATGACACACGAAACGACGCAATTCCACAGCCTAACGACACACACAATGTGGAAAATACGTCGTGCACGATACACTACGCATCGTCAGTCGCTGAAAAATTATTATTATGAACTTATGAACTATGATCATCATGCTTATTGCCTTTCTTTCACCCAAGTAGCACCTGGGCACGTGAGTGAGATCCTGGCAATGGACATGGAAAGGGTTAAACCTGAAAATCCTGAGCTAAAAAAAATATTAATTTAATTATTTTCTAACGGATTAACGTTCTTTAATTCAATATTTGCTTACATTATTTCAAACTATATATATATATATATTTATTTTAAAGATTTAATTGAAATTATTTCATTTTCATTTATGCCAATATTAATTTATCTTTCAGAATACATTTATACATTTATATGTATATGGTTCTTTATTATTAATTTTAAGAAGAAAATATATTTAATAAATAAGAAATTTATTTATATCAATTAATGATAAATTTATGTATGAAAATTAATAATAAGAAATTGGTTTTAAATGGAATATTAAATAAAAATAACCTCAGGCGATCTCTTCATCAAAGCATGTTTTTTAAAAATATAAAACAAACGTTCAAAATTTTCTGCTCTGATTTAGAATCTGCCTGTCGCGAAGTATCTTCTTGCACATAATATTTCATACATTTTTTTACGAAGAAAGAAAATAAAATATCTATTTATTATTTTCATATTTCAAATCATTCTTAAGTTTATAATAACAAATCAAATATTAAAATTTAAAATATTACAAAAAAACATAAGATAAAATTAACAATTGTTTATACCAACATAATGCATAACCAATATTATTGTATAGTAATTCATACATTCATACTTGTAACGAAGTCGGAGGATATCCGACTTCTATACTACAAGAGATTTAATTCATGTCATTTCATCATTATTTCATTTTCATTTATTAATTTATTAATTTTTCACATTAATTTTTTCAGAAATATATAATAATTTATATCGTTCTTTGTATGTCTTAATTAATTATATCATTCATAATAATTAGATGTATTATATTATATGTTATAATAATATGTTATTTCATATGAAATTAATATCAATTAATGTCAATATCATGTTAAAAACGCGACGTGCAAGAAGATCTATCCTGATCTAATAAATAAAATACAAGAAGAAAAGTGTTACTATTCACGGGTATAATTAATACCCGCGGTCATTGTGCTCGTGCAAAAATCTACGTATACAACCAATCACTCGTGTCGATTCGGATCTTTCATCCTACGACATGATTGAATGATCGGAGGGACATAAATGCATGCGACTCACCAAAGATGCGAAGATATAGATGCGAAGTGCCATGAACCATAGGAGGACCCAGTATCATCGCCAAATAGGAGGAAATGAAATCTATATCAAAACATGGAATATCATAATTTAAATAGAATACTCATTTACTTAAGAATGATAAAATAAATGGAATATATATTAAAATAATTACCTCTTCGCGTGATGGATGACCGCCTTATTCTCTTGAGAAGCACTGACTCTACCATATACCGAATATGAAATATATAAATATATTTAAGAAAAATAAAAAAAAAATTATAAATAAAAAACTATTAACATATTTATTTAATTTATGATAGGCGAGCAAGCACTGACTCTAATTTTGCGATTATAATGAATAAATTTAATTAGAGCTATTATGCTCTAAAATATCAAAAAACTATTACGAGACAAACACTGAATCTACCGACCGCATTGCGCGCGGTCACAAAATCATCTGAAATGAAACTATATTATAACAAAATAAAAGAGACATAAAAACGACAATAATATATAAGATAAATGATAATTGACAATTCTCAATGGTACCTGAAACAAAACAAAACAAATAATTAATAAAATTATACTCGTTGTACAATTATTTATTGAACGATGATAGATTCAATTATAACATTTTCTTGAAATATATAACTGTTGTCCAAGAGATAATATATCTGAAACAAACTTATAACTTATATAAAATTATTTAAAAGATTATTATACTAAGAAAAAAAAAACAATCGAAACATTATTATCTAAAACAATATAAAAAAAAATAACTTTTATAATGAACATTTACCATTATTGATCTCAAAAAATTTAGTAAAAAAAATTTTAATTCGATATTTCAAAAAAGATTAAGTTCTTACCAATGAGAAATATAAATATAAATACCATAGCGATATTTTGTGAAATAAATGCAACGATAATGAATGCTGAAAAGAGAAAACAATAGTACTACAATTAGTAGTCAGAAGGACTACTAAAATAAAAATATTTTCCACTCGATATAAACCCGAGCAACAAAACCGCGAGTGGAATATTCACTTTGCTTCGCAACACTAATTATACTAATATTCTTTTATAAAATAAAAAATTTTTTTAATCAACCGCGATGAGTGCTTCATTATATTTGGAATGTTACTAATTTACAATGAAAGAAAAAGAAAAAAAAAAAAAAAGAAAGAAACATTGAAAAAAAAAATGATCAATTATTTACGCAACAGTAATCTAGGCACTCAAATTTAAATAACGCAACACTATTGTCGAAAAATCAAGTGCAGTCTCCTTGACTGCTATATTGCAGCCTTCCTTGACTGCTATCTTGCAGCCTCCTTGACTGCTCTATCGTATAATCACCTAGTAGCTTTTTTAGCCACTCAGGATGATTCAGGAACGAACAGGAACATGAGTACTTCCACAATTCCAATGGAAGAAATTTGGGCATTCAATATTCAACGCAACACTACTTGAATAAACGCGATTACTTATCAACGCAACACTACTTTTAAAAATGAATTCAATCAAAATTATTATTTCTGACTAAAGAAAGTGTATATAAATAATATTTAATAGTTAAAAAAATAGTTCAAAATAATGAATTTTAATTACAAAAGATAATATAAATTTTATCATTAGATAGTTTATAAAAAAGCTATAATATAAAAAATTTATAAAAACATAAATAATTTAAAACAAAAAAACCGTGAAATTTATAATTCGCAACACTAATGCAAACGCGATTATTATTTTAACGCAACGCTAATACAAACGCGATTCTCATTTTAACGCAATTCTAATTCAATCCGTAATTAATCATTCGCAACACTAATAAAAAAATCGCGATGCCCATGATGACTGGATTTGGATGATGGGCCGGCATGCAAATCGGCCAGACAACACAACAATTACTACATATTACTAAACGAGCACAATGACAAAATAGTAACAATGACTTCCCATTCTTTGCACCTAAAAAGATTCAAAAAATGGGGAGCCATTCGTTGCAGCCCTCTTCGTGACAGTTTGTCGGGCCTCTTCGGTCTTCCTCCTTCGGGCGCAATGCCCGCTGAAACTTAAATCTAGGCTCGAGATTCACTAATCGTAAACCAAAGAAAAAAAGAAAAAAAAAAAGGACTAAATCGCGGAAGCTAAGTGCATGGACGACCAACGATCGCAATGATCATTCTCCGTACATGCACAGAATCTCGAGCGCAACGTTCGTTTCGAAAGCAAATCGCGATCGCGACCACGAAACTCGAAAAATCGACAAGCAAAGCCAGAGACGAATAGCATTGTCATCCATTCGACTCAGCTTTACCCTCGTTTTCTCAAATTTTATTCCCTGAAACAGATTGTCACGCGAAAACGCGCCTACCCGACCAGAGACTGTGACAACCTGCCCGGCCCTACCTACTTAAAATTAACATTCGTACCAGAAGTATACTACCTATCCTACCTAGCTCTATATTTAAAAAATGGCAAAGCAGGCACACCAACACACTCATTCCACGATTCTCACACATAATACTCGGGCGCAAAAGCCTAAACTAGGGAAACGTCCCGGGACGCCTCCGACACCCGAGCTTGGCACACTACTCGCATACTCTAACTTTACGTACCATTTTCCTGAAATCGACTGACGATAGCTAGTGACCATTGCGTGAAAATGCGATAAAAACGCATATATTTCTTAAATTTAATACATATATTTCTCATATAAATTTAAATTTATTAATTTGATTTAATAATAATTTAATAATAATATTATTGAAATTAAATTTCAATATTTATTAATGAAAAGTATAATAAAACTATTTATATTTTAATTTTAATTTTTAATAATATTATAATTTAATAATATTTCAATTTTAAATATACAATCAATATTTATTAATAAAAAGATACACCTTCTTTAAGGCAATTAAATTTGATATAATTGCAATTTAATATAATAATAAAAATTATAATATCCCGTATAAATTATTATTGAAAATTGAAAATTGTAAATAAGAATAGAATCAGTCATGAATATCTTAAATGTTTCAAATTATATTGCATGAAATGATATACGAAACGACGCAATTCCACAGCCTAACGACACACACAATGTGGAAAATACGTCGTGCACGATACACTACGCATCGTCAGTCGCTGAAAAATTATTATTATGAACTTATGAACTATGATCATCATGCCCATCGCCTTTCTTTCACCCAAGTAGCACCTGGGCACGTGAGTGAGATCTTGGCAATGGACATGGAAAGGGTTAAACCTGAAAATCCTGAGCTAAAAAAAATATTAATTTAATTATTTTCTAACGGACTAATGTTCATTAATTCAATATTTGCTTACATTATTTCAAACTATATATATATATTTATTTTAAAGACTTAATTGAAATTATTTCATTTTCATTTATGCCAATATTAATTTTTCTTTCAGAATATATTTATACATTTATATGTATATGGTTCTTTATTATTAATTTTAAGAAGAAAATATATTTAAAAAATAAGAAATTTATTTATATCAATTAATGATAAATTTATGTATGAAAATTAATAATAAGAAATTAGCTTTAAATGGAATATTAAATAAAAATAACCTCAGGCGATCTCTTCATCAAAGCATGTTTTTTAAAAATATAAAACAAACGTTCAAAATTTTCTGCTCTGATTTAGAAATCTACCTGTCGCGAAGTATCTTCTTGCACATAATATTTCATACATTTTTTTACGAAGAAAGAAAATAAAATATCTATTTATTATTTTCATATTTCAAATCATTCTTAAGTTTATAATAACAAATCAAACATTGAAATATTACAAAAAAAAAAATTAACAATTGTTCATGTTAATAAACAATAATACATTATTATATAGCAATTGATATTTCTATTGTAACGAAGTCGGAGGATATCCGACTTCTATACTACAAGAGACTCATTTCATATCATTTCATCATCATTTCATTTTCATTTACGCGAATATTAAATTATTCTTTCAGAATTTACATTTATACATTTATACATTTATATGTATATGATTCTTCATTATACGATTCTTTACTTAATCATTTATATCATTCATAATAATTAGATGCAAAAATATTATATTGTATAAATATGTTGATTAATATAAAATTAACTATCAATATCATCTTAAAAACGCGACGTGCAAGAAGATCTATCCTGATCTAATAAATAAAATACAAGAAAAAGAAGTGTTACTATTCACGGGTATAATTAATACCCGCGGTCATTGTGCTCGTGCAAAAATCTACGTATACAACCAATCACTCGTGTCGATTCGGATCTTTCATCCTACGACATGATTGAATGATCGGAGGGACATAAATGCATGCGACTCACCAAAGATGCGAAGATATAGATGCGAAGAAGTGCCATGAACCATAGGAGGACCCAGTATCATCGCCAAATAGGAGGAAATGAAATCTATATCAAAACATGGAATATCATAATTTAAATAGAATACTCATTTACTTAAGAATGATAAAATAAATGGAATATATATTAAAATAATTACCTCTTCGCGTGATGGATGACCGCCTTATTCTCTTGAGAAGCACTGACTCTACCATATACCGAATATGAAATATATAAATACATTTAAGAAAAATAAAAAAAAATTATAAATAAAAAACTATTAACATATTTATTTAATTTATGATAGGCGAGCAAGCACTGACTCTAATTTCGCGATTATAATGAATAAATTTAATTAGAGCTATTATGCTCTAAAATATCAAAAAACTATTACGAGACAAACACTGAATCTACCGACCGCATTGCGCGCGGTCACAAAATCATCTGAAATGAAACTGTATTATAATAACGGAGGATCCAAAAAAAAAAAAAAAAATATTTTCCTTCTCTTTTCTATCGAACATTTATTTCAGAAAATGTTACCATTTCTTCTTTTTAATTATTTATTAAGACTTATTTTATTAATTTCAAATATTAATATTTGTAGTAAATGTTCATTGTAAAAGTATAAAATATATTTCGAAATAAAATATATTATGCAAATGCAATCGAATAAAAACAAAATAAATACGTACAATACACAGGTGAAAAATCATAGTATTTTTTGAAAAATATGGTGATATCCGTATTGAAATTTTTCTCATCTTTGAAGTTGGACAGTAAGTCAGCTAATAATCTGTCCAAAAAAAAGGAAAGAAATAAATAATATAAAATTTTAACAAATAAATACATAAAATATATAAAAATTAATCGATCATATTAAAATAAAATAAAACACAAGATACCGTTTATATCGTTTTAACAAGTCATAATATAAACTAACCGGGATTAGAGCCGTCAAATAAGAGAATAAAGAAAATACGAATAATTTAACTTTTCAAATATTAATAACAAAAATTTCAATAAAAACAATATACTACGCAGCAAACAGGCCACATTCATTTTATATAGATTGGGCGAGTCCATTTTTCCTCTAGGGGAGAATGGAATAGTCCAATCAATATCAATATCGATAGCACAATGACACGCCAATTTATATGAAATAAAATTAAATATTTCAGTAAAAAAACATATTAATTAAATAATAATATATGAAAAGTAAATAATATATAACTATAAAAGAAAATATGTACGTACTACGCAGCAAACAGGCCATATTCATTTCATATAGATTGGACGAGTCCATTTTTCCTCGAGGGGAGAATGGAATAATCCAATCAATATCGATAGTACAATATCGGCTCAATTTAGATGAAATAAAATTAAATATTTCAGTAAAAAAATATATTAATTAAATAATAATATACGAAAAATAAATGATATATAATTAAAAAAGAAAATATGTACGTAATACGAAGCAAACAGGCATATTCATTTCATATAGATTGGACGAGTCCATTTTTCCTCGAGGGGAGAATGGAATATTCAATATGAATATCGATAATATAATGATGCGTCGCAATTTTGATGAAATAATATTAATTTTATATATTCGTTTTAATACGGACGAAAGAATTATAGAAGTCTATTCTAATAAAATCTACGTTTCTTAAAAATAAAACATCAAAATTAGCTACGAACCATGTTAGCATATGAATGTATAAATCATTTTTCCTTCAATTCCGACAATCGAACGATAATTTTTCCAAATAAAAATAAAAATTATAAAACAAAATGTGTAAAAAAACTATCATATTAAAATGAAACAAGAAATTAATTCCAATTAAGGCCCAAACAGAAATGAATTATTACGACGCAATTTCGACGGAATAACGATGACGTCATAATTATCGACGAAAAAGAAACTCCCGATAATAACTAATTTCGTTATTATAATTATAAACAAATAATTAAATAAACAAAATTCATAATAATTTATAAAATTTAATAATAAAATATGAATAGAATTACTTACTGCGTAGTAGAATCACCGAAGCTAGTCGAGTCACATCAGCCAGTCACATCACAGAATCACGATCACACGTCCTTTCACGATGACTTTTCACAGGAGACTGACCCTGCGCCGCCAAAAATCCGCCAAAATTCTCTAAGAAGCTCTCTGATTGGTTGACATCGTAAGCCACTTCGATAATCGAAATCGAGTGGAAAATTAATATATCGCATAATATATTTTAATTATTTTAATTAATAATATATTAGAAATAAGTTATTAATATATTTATATATTATTAATTTTTAATTTATAAATTATTTATATAAATTTTATATATTTTTTTTAATAATTTCTATATTTATTGATTTATTTACCGATTATCGATTAATCGATTTATTTATAATATTTTTATTTACTTCATTTATATATATATATATATAACATATTAATAGAAAATTATTAATATATTTATATATTTTTAATTTTTAATTTATAAATTATTTATTATTTATAAATTTTAAACTTATATATTTTATTTTACTAATTTCTTTATCTATTACGATATTTACTTATCGATTATCGATTTATCGATTTATTAAATTTATACATTTTTATTATTTACTTTATTTATATATATGTATATAATGAAAAAAAATAAATGCATTTTATTTATTTTCCACGTTAATACTATATTTAATTATTAATTTAATTTATGCTTTCCTATTTCCTTTAAACTATTGATTTATATATACATAGTTTTCTATCCATTTCCTCTTTAGTATGTACCTTATATATATATCAATTTGTTAATTAAATCATTTTTCCACATAAAAATATCAATTCATTTATTGCTCTTGTCCATTTCTTGATCTTATTGCTATATCTATGTTCATTGTTCACTGATTTATAACAATACTACTTCTGTTTCCACATAAATTTATCAATTTGTTTATTGAATAAATTTTCCACATAAAAATCTTCATTTATTTATTGTTTTTATCCATTTATTGACTCTATCATTTATTGATATATCTATTGATTCATTTGTTCAAACTTTTTATAAACATTCTACTACTATTCCCACATAAATTTCTTTATTGAATAACTTTTCCACATCAAAAATCTTCATTTGTTTATTATTTTTATCCATTTATTGATCCTATCATTTATTGATTTATTTGTTTGTTTTTCATTGATTTATTTATTGATTGATTTATTTATTGATTCATTTGTTCCCACATAAATTTATCAATTTGTTTATTGAATAAATTTTCCACATAAAAATCTTCATTTATTTATTGTTTTTATCCATTTATTGACTCTATCATTTATTGATATATCTATTGATTCATTTGTTCAAACTTTTTATAAACATTCTACTACTATTCCTAATTAAATCTGTTTATTGAATAACTTTTAAATCATTTTACAAAAATCTTCATTTATCTTTTCTCTTAGTCCATTTATTGATCTCACCATTTATTGAATTTTATTGATTCATATAATTACTTGTGTATAAACAATCTATTTGTATTCTCATATAAATTTATCAATTTGTTTATTAAATAAATTTTACAAATAAAAATCTCCATTTAATTATTGCCTTTGTCCATTCATTGATCTCACCATTTATTGATTTATCTATTGATTCATTTGTTCATCTATTTATAAACAATCTACTTCTGTTCTCACATCAATTTATCAATTTTTTTCAATTTTCATTTTTGTTTATTAAATAATTTTTCCAAATAAAAATCTCCATTTAATTATTGGTTTTGTCCACTCATTAATCTCACCTTTTATTGATTTATCTATTGATTCATTTGTTCATTTTTTTATAAACATTCTACATCTCTCCCAACATCAAATTATCAAGTTGTTTATTGAATAATTTTTCCAAATAAAAATCTCTATTTAATTATTGCTTTGCCTTCATTCATCTCACCTTTTATTGATTTATCTATTGATTCATTTGTTCACCTTTCTATAAACATTCTACTTCTGTGCCCATATCAATTTATCAATTTGTTTATTAAATAATTTTTCCTAGAGAAATATATTTATATCAATAATATTAATATATATATAAACATTCCTAATATAAAAATCTTATTCATTTTTTATTCTTTAGTTCCATTTATTGATCTTACCATTTATTGCTTTACCCATTGATTCATTTGTTCATCTTTCTATAAACAATCTACTTCTGTTCCCACATCAATTTATCAATTTGTTTATTGAATAAATTTTCCAAATAAAAATCTCTATTTAATTATTGCCTTCATTGATCTCACCTTTTATTGATTTATCTATTGATTCATTTGTTCACCTTTCTATAAACATTCTACTTCTATGCCCATATCAATTTATCAATTTGTTTATTAAATAATTTTTCCAAATAAAAATCTCCATTTAATTATTGTTTTTGTCCACTCATTGATCTCACCTTTTATTGATTCATTTATTGATTCATTTCTTCATCTTTTTATGAACATTCTACATCTGTTCAAACATCAAATTTTCAATTTGTTTATTAAATAAATTTTCCAAATAGAAATCTCCATTTAATTATTGGTTTTGTCCAATCTTTGATCTCACCTTTTATTGATTTATTTATTGATTCATTTGTTCAACTTTTCATAAACATTCTACTTCTGTTCCCATATCAATTTATCAATTTGTTTATTAAATAATTTTTCCTATAAAAATATATATACATAAATAATATTAATATATTATTATTATATTATTAATATTAATATTGATATATATATATAAATATTTCTCATATAAAAATCTTTTTTTTTTCCCTTTACTTCTGTTTATTGATCTCACCTTTTATTAATTTATCTATTGATTCATTTGTTCATTTTTTTATAAACATTCTACATCTCTCCCAACATCAAATTATCAAGTTGTTTATTGAATAAATTTTCCAAATAAAAATCTCTATTTAATTATTGCTTTGCCTTCATTCATCTCACCTTTCATTGATTTATCTATTGATTCATTTGTTCTCCTTTCTATAAACATTCTACTTCTGTGCCCATATCAATTTATCAATTTGTTTATTAAATAATTTTTCCTATAAAAATATATATACATAAATAATATTAATATATTATAAATATATTTTTAATATTAATATTGATATATATATAAATAAACATTTATATATATATATATATATATATATATATATATATATATATATATATATATAAATATTTCTCATATAAAAATCTTTTTTTTTTCCCTTTACTTCTGTTTATTGATATTACCATTTATTGCTTTGTCCATTGATTCATTTGTTCATTTTTTTTATAAACATTCTACATTTATTCCAACATGAAATTATCAATCTGTTTATTGAATAAATTTTCCAAATAAAAATCTTCATTTATTTAATTTTGTTATCCATTCATTGACTCTATCATTTATTGATATATCTATTGATTCATTTGTTCATCTTTTTATAAACAATGTACTTCTGTTCCCACATAAATTTGTTTATTAAATAATTTTTCCTATAAAAATATATATATATAAAAATAATATTAATATATTATTAATACATTATTAATATTAATATTAATATATATATAAATAAATATTTATATATATATATATAAAATTATTTCTAATATAAGAATTTTACTTTTTTTTCCTTTAGTTGTGTTTATTGATCTTACCATTTATTGCTTTGTCCATTGATTCATTTGTTTATCTTCTTATAAACATTCTAAATTTGTTCAAACATCAAATTTTCAATTTGTTTATTAAATAATTTTTCCAAATAAAAATCTTCATTTAATTATTGCTTTTGTCTATTCATTGATCTTACCACTTATTGATTTATCTATTGATTCACTTGTTCAACTTTTCATAAATATTCTACTTCTGTTCCCACATCAATTTATCAATTCATTAAATAATAATTTATTAAATAATTTTTCCAAATAAAAATCTTATTTATTTTTTCCTTTATTTCCATTTATTCAGCTTACCATTTATTGCTTTGTCTATTAGTTCATTTGTTCAACTTTTTTTAAACATTCTACATCTAGTCCCTTATCATTTTATCAATTTGTTTATTATATAATTTTTTCTATAAAAATATATATGTATATCAATAATATTAATATATTATTAATATATTATTAATATTAATATTAATATATATATAAATAAATATTTTTATATATATATGTAAAAACATTCCTAATATAAAAATCTTTTTTTTTTCCTTCAGTTCTATTTATTGATCTTATCATTTAATGCTTTGTCCATTGATTCATTTGTTAATCTTTTTATAATTAATCTACTTTTACTCATCATCAATTTTTGTCAATATACTTATTAAATAATTTTTCTATATTAAAATTTTATTTTCATTCTTTAATTTTTGTACTTTTATTTATTTTATCATTTATTTATTTATCTTTTGATTCATTTATTCATTTGTTTAAAAAAAAATAAAATTTAAAGAAAAAAAATAGACAAATGAATGGCTAAATGAATAGGTTATAGGATTGAATTAATTTAAACAAAAAAAAGAATTATGGATGTTAATAAAGAATCTGATATATATATAACTAAAGGAGAAAAATGGAGAAAATTACCAGAAAAATAAATAAATAAGATAAATAATAAAAATATGTAATAAATAAATGTGAAAACATGAATTACTAAATAAGATTAACACATATTCAAATGAACAAAAATGAGAAATAAAAAAAAGAACAAGTTCAATAATACATAAATGAATAATAAAAAAAATGAAATCAAATGAAATGAAATAAAATCAAATAATAAATAAAAAATGTAAGTAAATTAAGAATTAATAAATATATCTCTAGAAAATCTTTAGAAAATCTCTAGAAAACTGAAATAAATCAAAAAAGAAAAAAAATAAATAATAAAATCAACAAACGGATAAAATCGATAAATAAATGAAGATTTTAAAGTGGAAAAATGATTTAATTAATTAATTCATACATACATAAGACACATGCAAAGAAGGAAGTGATTACAAAAAGGTGTACAAATAAATCAATAAGTTAAATGAAAGCATAACAAAATAAATTAATAAATAAATGTAGAAATAATGAGAAAAATAAATAAAATGCATTTATTTTTTTTTCATTATATACATATATATAAATGAGATAAATAATCAAAATATATAAAAAAATAAATCGATAAAACGAGTCGGTAAATAAGTCAATACGTATAGAAATTAGTAAAAAAAATATATGTAAATTTAAAATTTATAAATAACAAATAATTTATGAATTTTATATTTATATATTTTAGAAAATAATAATATATAAATATATTAATAACTTATTCCTATTGTATTGTCAGTTAATATAATTAAATATATTATGCGATATAATAATTGATTATATGAATATGAATAAATAGAATCAATAAATGATAAAATCAATAAATAGGCAAAAATAATAAATAAATGAATATTTTTATATAAAAAAGTTATAATATAAATAAACAAATTGATAAAATGATAAGGGAACAGATGTAGAATGTTTAAAAAAAGTTGAATAAATGAACCAATAGACAAAGCAATAAATGGTAAGCTGAATAAATGGAAATAAAGAAAAAAATAAATAAAGATTTTCATGTGAAAAAATGGTTTGATTAACAAATTGATAAATTGATGAGAGAGCAGAAGTAGAATGTTTATAAAAAGATGAACAAATGAATCAGTAGACAAGTGAATTAATGATGAAATCAATAAATGGACAAAAATAAATAAATAAAGATTTTTATGTGGAAAAATGATTTGATTATCAGATTGATAAATTGATGTAGGAACAAAAGTAAAATGTTCATAAAAAGATGAACAAATAAATCTATAGAAAAATGAATTAATGGAGAAATCAATAAATGGACAAAAGCAATAAATAAATGAAGATTTTTATGTGGAAAAGTGATTTGATTAACAGATTGATGAATTGATGAGAGAAAAAAAGTATGTTTAAAAAAAGTTTGTTTATAAAATGTTTATAAAAAAATGAAAAAATGAATCAATAGACAAATGAATTAATGGTGAAATCAATAAATGGAAAAAAGTAAATAAATAAAGATTTTTATGTGGAAAAATGATTAAATTTGATTAGCAGATTGATAAATTGATGAGAGAACAAAGAATGTTCATAAAAAGATGAAAAAATGATTCAATAGACAAATGAATTAATGAAAAAATCAATAAATGGACAAAAGTAAATAAATAAAGATTTTTATGTGGAAAAATGATTTGATTGACAAATTGATAAATTGATGTGGGAACAGAAGTAAAATGTTCATAAAAAGATCAACAAATGAATCAATAGACAAATGAATTAATGGTGAAATCAATAAATGGACAAAAGCAATAAATAAATGAAGATTTTTATGTGGGAAAATTATTCAATAAAGAAATTGATAAATTGATATGGGAACAGAAGTGGAATGTTCATAAAAAGGTGAAAAAATGATTCATTAGATAAATGAATTAATAAAAAAATCAATAAATGGATAAAAGCAATAAATAAATGAAGATTTTAATGTGAAAGAATGATTTAATTAATAAATTATTTAAACATATATAAGATACAAAGAAGAAAATAGATAGAAAAAAATTGTACATATAAATCAATAGGTTAAATAAAAGCATAATTAAATTAATTAATAAATAAATATAGGAATAACGAGGAAAATGAATAAAATGCATTTATATTTTTTTATATTATATACATATATATAAATAAAAAAATAAAAAAAAAAAATACATACATATATATTATATATATATAAATATATAAATAAAGTAATATTAAAAATATATAAATAAATAAATCGATAAATCGATAAACGATAAGTAAATCAATAAGTAAAAAAATTAGTAAAAAAAAATATATATATATAAATATAAGATTTATATAAATAATTTATAAATTAAAAATTAATAATATATAAATATATTAATTAATTTTTATTAATATATTATATACATATATATATATATGAAATAAATAATAAAAATATTTATATAAATAAATAAATCGATAAATCGATAATCGATAAATAAATCAATAAGTAAAGGAATTAATAAAAAAAATATATAAATATAAAATTTATATAAATAATTTATAAATTAAAAATTAATAATATATAAATATATTAATAATTTGCTTCTAATTTATTGTTAATTGAAATAATTAATATTAATTTTCCATTCGATTTCGATTATCGAAGTGGCTTACGACATCAGCCAATCAGAGAGCTTGTTGGATAATTTTGGCGGCTTTTTGGCGACGCAGGATCAGTCTCCTGTGAAAAGTCATCGAGAAAGGATGTGTGATTGTGACTCTCTGATGTGAGTGGCTGATCAACTTCGGTGATTCTACTACGCAGTAAGTGATTCTATTCATATTTTATTATCAAATTTTATAAATTATTATAAAGTTTGTTTATTTAATAATTCGTTTATAATTATAATGATGAAATTAATTATTATCGTGAGTTTTTTTTTCGTTATGACGTCATCATTATTCCGTCGAAATTGCGTAGTAATAGTTCATTGCTTTTTGAGCCGTGAATTGAATTAATTTGTTGTTTCATCTTAATATGATAATTTTTTTACACATTTTGTTTTATAATTTTTATTTTCATTTGGAAAAATTATCGTTCAATTGTCGGAATCGAAGGAAAAATGATTTATACATTCATATGCTAACGTGGTTCGTAGCTAATTTTGATGTTTTATTTTTAAGAAACGTAGATTTTATTAGAATAAATTTCTATAATTCTTTCGTCCGTATTAAAACTAATATTTTAATTTTATTTCATCGAAATTGTGACGCATTATTATATTATCGATATTCATATAGATTGGATTATTCCATTCTCCCCTCGAGGAAAAATGGACTCGTCCAATCTGTATGAAATAAATGTGGCCTTTTCGCTGCGTAGTATGTATATATTTTCTTTAATAATTACATATTATTTACTTTTCCTATATTATTATTTAATTAATATGTTTTTTTTATTGAAATATTTAATTTCATTTGATCTAAATTGACGCGTCATTACACTATCGATGTTCATATTGATTGGACTATTCCATTCTCCCCTCGAGGAAAAATGGATTCGTCCAATCTGTATGAAATAAATGTGGCCTGTTTGCTGCGTAATATATTGTTTTTATTGAAATTTTTAATATTTTTAATATTTTTAATATTTGAAAAGCTAAATTATTCGTATTTTTTTATTTTCTTATTTGACGGTTATAGTTCCAATTAGTTTATATTATGATTTTTCAAAATGATATTGTGTCTTGAGTATTATTTTATTTTAATATAATCGATTAATTTTTATAAATTTTATATATTTATTTTTAATTAAACAATTGTTAAAATTTTGTTTTATTTATTTATTTCTTTTTTTGAATAGGTTATTAGCTGATTTGTGGTCCAACTTTAAAGGTGGGAAAAATTTCAATAAGGATATCATAATATTTTTTAAAGAAAAGCATGATTTTTCCTCCTGTATTGTATGTATTTATTCTGTTTTTATTCGATCGCATTCGTATAATATATTTTATTTTGAAATATATTTTATACTTTTATAATGAACATTTACTACAAATATTATTATTTAAAATTAATAAAATAAGTCTTAATAAGTTAATTTAAAAAAAAATAGCAATATTTTCTGAAATAAATGTTTGATAGAAAAAAGAAGGAAAATATTTTACTTCTTTTTTATGGATCCCCCATTATTATAATACAATTTTATTTCCAGATGATTTTTGTGATCGCGCGCAATGCGATCGGTAGATTCAGTGTTTGTCTCGTAATAGTTTTTTAATATTTTAGAGCACAGTAGCTCTAATTAAATTTATTTATTATAATCGTGAAATTAGAGTCAGTGCTTGCTCGCCTATCATAAATTAAATAAATATGTTAATAGTTTTTTATTTATAATTTTTTTTATTTTTCTTAAATGTATTTATATATTTCATATTCGGTATACGGTAGAGTCAGTGCTTCTCAAGAGAATAAGGCGGTCATCCATCACGCGAAGAGGTAATTATTTTATTATATTTTCAATTTATTTTATCATTCTTAAGTGAATGAGTATTATATTTAAATTATGATATTTCATGTTTTGATATAGATTCATTTCCTCGTACTTGGCGATGACATCCTATGGTTCACGGCACTTGTTCGCATCTATATCTTCGCATCTTTGGTGAGTCGCATGCATTTATGTCCCTCCAATCACTCAATCATGTCGTAGGATGAAAGATCCAAATCGACACGAGTGATTGGTTGTATACGTAGATTTTTGCACGAGCACAATGATCGCGGGTATTAATTATACCCGTGAATAGTAACACTTCTTTTCCTTGTATTTTATTTATTAGATCAGGATAGATCTTCTTGCACGTCGCGTTTTTGAGATGATATTGATAGTTAATTTCATATTAAATAACATATTAATATAATATAATATATCTAATTATTATGAATGATATAAATAATTAAGAAATATAAAGAACCATATAAATATATATTTCTGAAAAAATTAATTTGAAAATATTAATCTGAAAAATTAATATTCTAATAAATTAATAAATTAATAAATGAAAATGAAATAATGATGAAATGATATGAGTTAAATCTCTTGTAGTATAGAAGTCGGATATCCTCCGACTTCGTTATAATGGAAGTATGAATTACTATATTGTAACTCAATAATATTGATTATGCATTATATTATTTGTTAATATAAACAATTGTTAAACAGTTTTTTTATCTTCTGTTTTTTTTGTAATATTTCAATATTTGATTTTTTATTATAAACTTAAGAATGATTTAAGATATAAAAATAATAAATAGATATTTTATTTTCTCCGTAGAAGAATGTATGAAATGTTATGTGCAAGAAGATATTTCGCGACAGGTAGATTTCTAAATCACAGCAAAAAATTTTGAATGTTTGTTTTATATTTCTAAAAATATGCTTTGATAAAGAGATCACCTGAGGTTATTTTCATTAATATTCCATTTAAAGTCAATTTCTTATTATTAATTTTCATACATAAATTTATTATTAATTGATATAAATAAATTTCTTATTTTTTACATATTTTCTTGTACTTAAAATTAATAGTAAAATAAATATAAAAAGTTTGAAATAAAGTAAGCAAATTTTGAATTAAAGAATGTTAGTCCGTTAGAAAATAAATATATTAATATTTTTTTTAGCTCAGGATTTCCAGGTTTAACCCTTTCCATGTCCATTGCCAGGATTTCACTCACGTGCCCAGGTGCTACTTGGATGAAAGAAAGGCGATGGGCATGATGATCATAGTTCATAAGTTCATAATAATAATTTTTTAGCGACTGACGATGCGTTAGTGTATCGTGCACGACGTATTTTCCACATTGTGTGTGTGGTTAGGCTGTGGAATTGCGTCGTTTCGTATATCATTTCATGCAATATAACTTGAAATATTTAAGATAAGATTTCATGACTAATTCTATTTTTATTATACAATTTCCAATAATAATTTATACGGGATATTATAATTTTTATTTTTAAATTACTTTTATATCAAATTTAATTGCCTCAAAAAGTGTATCTTTTTATTAATAAGTATTTAAGATTGTATATTTAATTAAAATTAAAATTAAATAAAAAATAAAAAATAAATTTTATTATACTTTTCATTAATAAATATTGAAATGTAATTTCAATACTTTTATTATTAAATTGTTATTATATTAATAAATTTAAATTTAAGAAATATATGTATATATGTTTTTATCACGCATTTTCACGCAATGGTCACTAGCTATCGTCAGTCGATTTCAGGAAAATGGTACGTAAAGTTAGAGTATGCGAGTAGTGTGCCAAGCTCGGGTGTCGGAGGCGTCCCGGGACGTTTCCCTAGTTTAGGCTTTTGCGCCCGAGTATTATGTGTGAGAATCGTGGAATGAGTGTGTTGGTGTGCCTGCTTTGCCATTTTTTAAATATAGAGCTAGGTAGGATAGGTAGTATACTTCTGGTACGAATGTTACTTATAAGTAGGTAGGGCCGGGCAGGTTGTCACAGTCTCTGGTCGGGTAGGCGCGTTTTCGCGTGACAATCTGTTTCAGGGAATAAAATTTGAGAAAACGAGGGTAAAGCTGAGTCGAATGGACGATAATGCTATTCGTCTCTGGCTATACTTGTCGATTTTTCGAGTTTCGTGGTCGCGGTCGCGATTTGGTTTCGAAACGAACGTTGCGCCCGAGATTCTGTGCATGTGCGGAGAACGATCACTGCGATCGTTGGTCGTCCATGCACTTAGCTTCCGCGATGTAGTCCTTTTTTTTTCCTTTTTTTTCTTTGGTTTGCGATTAGTGAATCTCGGGCCTAGATTTAAGTTTCAGCGGGCATTGCGCCCGAAGGAGGAAGACCGAAGAGGCCCGACAAACTGTCACGAAGAGGGCTGCAACGAATGGCTCCTCATTTTTTGGATCTTTTTTTGGATCCAAAGAATGGGAAGTCATTGTTACTATTTTGTCATTGTGCTCGTTTTAGTAATATGTAGTAATTGTTGTGCTGTCTGGCCGATTTGCATGCCGGCCCATCATCCAAATCCAGTCATCATGGGCATCGCGATTTTTTTATTAGTGTTGCGAATGATTAATTACGGATTGAATTAGAATTGCGTTAAAATGAGAATCGCGTTTGCATTAGCGTTGCGTTAAAATAATAATCGCGTTTGCATTAGTGTTGCGAATTATAAATTTCACGGTTTTTTTTGTTTTAAATTATTTATATTTTTAACTTTTTTTATTATTATAGCTTTTTTATAAACTATCTAATAATAAAATTTATATTATCTTTGTAATTAAAATTCATTATTTTCAACTATTTTTTTAACTATTAAATATTATTTAAATACACTTTCTTTAATCAGAAATAATAATTTTGGTTGAATTCATTTTTAAAAGTAGTGTTGCGTTAATAAATAATCGCGTTTATTCAAGTAGTTTTGCGAATATTGAATGCCCAAATTTCTTCCATTGAAATTGTGGAAGTACTCATGTTCCTGTTTGTTCCTGAATCATCTTGAGTGGCTAAAAAAGCTACTAGGATGATTATACGATAGAGCAGTCAAGTAGGCTGCACGATAGCAGTCAAGTAGACTGCACGATAGCAGTCAAGTAGGCTGCACGATAGCAGTCAAAGGAGGCTGCACGATAGCAGTCAAGAAAGACTGCACTTGATTTTTCGACAATAGTGTTGCGTTATTTAAATTTGAGTGCCTAGAATTCTATTATCTATTGCATAAATAATTGATCATTTTTTTTCAATGTGTTTTTTTTTTCCATTGTAAATTAGTAACATTCCAAATATAATAAAGCACTCATCGCGGTTGATTTAAAAAATTTTTTATTTTATTATAAAAGAATATTAGTATAATTAGTGTTGCGAAGCAAAGTGAATATTCCACTCGCGGTTTTGTTGCTCGGGTTTATATCGAGTGGAAAATATTTTTATTTTAGTAGTCCTTCTGACTACTAATTGTAGTACTATTGTTTTCTCTTTTCAACATTCATTATCGTTGTATTTATTTAAAAAAATATCGCTATGGTATTTATATTTATATTTCTCATTGGTAAGGACTTAATCTTTTTTGAAATATTGAATTAAAATTTTTTTTACTAAATTTTTTGAGATCAATAATGGTAAATGTTCATTATAAAAGTTATTTTTTTTTATATTGTTTTAGATAATAATGTTTCGATTGTTTTTTTTTTTAGTATAATAATCTTTTAAATAATTTTATATAAGTTATAAGTTTGTTTCAGATATATTATCTCTTGGACAACAGTTATATATTTCAAGAAAATGTTATAATTGAATCTATCATCGTTCAATAAATAATTATACAACGAGTATAATTTTATTAATTATTTGTTTTGTTTTGTTTCAGGTACCATTGAGAATTGTCAATTATCATTTATCTTATATATTATTGTCGTTGATATATCTCTTTTATTTTGATATAATATAGTTTCATTTCCAGATGATTTTTGTGACCGCGCGCAATGCGGTCGATAGATTCAGTGTTTGTCTCGTAATAGTTTTTTGATATTTTAGAGCATAATAGCTCTAATTAAATTTATTCATTATAATCGCGAAATTAGAGTCAGTGCTTGCTCGCTTATTATAAATTAACCAAATACGATAATAATGAGTTTTTCATTTATAATTTTTTTTTTATTTTTCTTAAATGTATTTATACATTTCATATTCGATACACGGTAGAGTCAGTGCTTCTCAAGAGAATAAGGCGATCATCCATCACGCGAAGAGGTAATTATTTTAATATATTTATCATTTATTTTATCATTCTTAAGTGAATGAGTATTGTATTTAAATTATGATATTCCATGTTTTGATACAGATTTCATTTCCTCCTACTTGGCGATGACATTCTATGGGTCACGACACTGCAAACTTCTTCGCATCTATCGGTGAGTCGCATGCATTTATGTCCCTCCGATCACTCAATCATGTCGTAGGATGAAAGATCCGAATCGACACGAGTGATTGGTTGTATACGTAGATTTTTGCACGAGCACAATGACCACGGGTATTAATTATATCCGTGAATAGTAACATCTCTTTTCCTTGTATTTTATTTATTAGATCAGGATAGATCTTCTTGCACGTCGCGTTTTTAACATGATATTGACAGTTAATTTCATATTAAGTAACATATTATTATAACATATAATATAATACATCTAGTTATTATGAATGATATAATTAATTAAGAAATATAAAGAACATATAAATATATATTTCTGAAAAAATTAATGTGGAAAATTCATAAATTAATAAATGAAAATGAAATAATGATGAAATGACATGAATTAAATCTCTTGTAGTATAGAAGTCGGATATCCTCCGACTTCGTTACAATGGAAGTATGAATTACTATACAATAATATTGGTTATGCATTATGTTACTTGTTAATATAAACAATTGTTAATTTTATCTTATGTTTTTTTGTAATATTTTAATATTTGATTTGTTATTATAAACTTAAGAATGATTTGAAATATGAAAATAATAAATAGATATTTTATTTTCTTTCTTCGTAAAAATGTATGAAATATTATGTGCAAGAAGATACTTCGCGACAGGTAGATTTCTAAATCAGAGCAAAAATTTTGAACGTTTGCTTTATATTTTTAAAAACATGCTTTGATGAAGAGATCGCCTGAGGTTATTTTTATTTAATATTCCATTTAAAGTCAATTTTTTATTATTGATTTTCATACATAAATTTATCATTAATTGATATAAATAAATTTCTTATTTTTTAAATATATTTTCTTCTTAAAATTAATAATAACGAACCATATACATATAAATGTATAAATGTATTCTGAAAGAAAAATTAATATTGGCATAAATGAAAATGAAATAATTTCAATTAAGTCTTTAAAATAAATATATATATATAGTTTGAAATAAAGTAAGCAAATATTGAATTAAAGAACGTTAGTCCGTTAGAAAATAAATACATTAATATTTTTTTTAGCTCAGGATTTCCAGGTTTAACCCTTTCCATGTCCATTGCCAGGATCTCACTCACGTGCCCAGGTGCTACTTGGATGAAAGAAAGGCGATGGGCATGATGATCATAGTTCATAAGTTCATAATAATAATTTTTCAGCGACTGACGATGCGTAGTGTATCGTGCACGACGTATTTTCCACATTGTGTGTGTCGTTAGGCTGTGGAATTGCGTCGTTTCGTATATTCCATGCAATATAATTTGAAACATTTAAGATATTCATGACTGATTCCATTCTTATTTCCAATAATAATATGTACGGGATATTATAATTTTTATTATTATTTTAAATTGCAATTATATCAAATTTAATTGCCTTAAAAGATGTATCATTTTATTAATAAATATTGATTGTATATTTAAAATTAAAATATTATTATAAATTAAAATATAAATAAAAATATTATTATAATATTGTTAAAAATTAAAATTAAAATTAAATAGTTTTATTATACTTTTGATTATTAAATATTGAAATTTAATTTCAATAATATTATCATTAAATTATTATTAAATCAAATTAATAAATTTAAATTTATATAAGAAATATATTTATTAAATTTAAGAAATATATGCGTTTTTATCGCATTTTCACGCAATGGTCACTAGCTATCGTCAGTCGATTTCAGGAAAATGGTACGTAAAGTTAGAGTATGCGAGTAGTGTGCCAAGCTCGGGTGTCGGAGGCGTCCCGGGACGTTTCCCTAGTTTAGGCTTTTGCGCCCGAGTATTATGTGTGAGAATCGTGGAATGAGTGTGTTGGTGTGCCTGCTTTGCCATTTTTTAAATATAGAGCTAGGTAGGATAGGTAGTATACTTCTGGTACGAATGTTACTTATAAGTAGGTAGGGCCGGGCAGGTTGTCACAGTCTCTGGTCGGGTAGGCGCGTTTTCGCGTGACAATCTGTTTCAGGGAATAAAATTTGAGAAAACGAGGGTAAAGCTGAGTCGAATGGACGATAATGCTATTCGTCTCTGGCTATACTTGTCGATTTTTCGAGTTTCGTGGTCGCGGTCGCGATTTGGTTTCGAAACGAACGTTGCGCCCGAGATTCTGTGCATGTGCGGAGAACGATCACTGCGATCGTTGGTCGTCCATGCACTTAGCTTCCGCGATGTAGTCCTTTTTTTTTCTTTTTTTTCTTTGGTTTGCGATTAGTGAATCTCGGGCCTAGATTTAAGTTTCAGCGGGCATTGCGCCCGAAGGAGGAAGACCGAAGAGGCCCGACAAACTGTCACGAAGAGGGCTGCAACGAATGGCTCCTCATTTTTTGGATCTTTTTTTGGATCCAAAGAATGGGAAGTCATTGTTACTATTTTGTCATTGTGCTCGTTTTAGTAATATGTAGTAATTGTTGTGCTGTCTGGCCGATTTGCATGCCGGCCCATCATCCAAATCCAGTCATCATGGGCATCGCGATTTTTTTAGTAGTGTTGCGAATGATTAATTACGGATTGAATTAGAATTGCGTTAAAATGAGAATCGCGTTTGCATTAGCGTTGCGTTAAAATAATAATCGCGTTTGCATTAGTGTTGCGAATTATAAATTTCACGGTTTTTTTTGTTTTAAATTATTTATATTTTTAACTTTTTTTATTATTATAGTTTTTTTTATAAAGTATTTGATAATAAAATTTATATCTTTTGTGATTAAATTCATTATTTTTAATAAATTACTAAAAACTATTAAATAGTATTTTTCTCTAATCAGAAATAGTAATTTTGATTGAATTCATTTTTAAAAGTAGCGTTGCGTTGATAAATAATCGCGTTAATTCAAGTAGTGTTGCGAGAATATTGAATGCCCAAATTTCTTCCACTCGGGAACTACTCGTGCTCCTGATCGTTCCTGAATCATCTTGAGTGACTAAAAATGTTACTCTGATGACTGTACGATAGCAGTCAAAAAGGCTGCACGATAGCAGTCAAAGAGGCTGCACTATTGCAGTCAAGGAGGCTGCACGATAGCAGTCAAGGAGGCTGCACGATAGCAGTCAAAGGAAGCTGCACGATAGCAGTTTAAAGAGACTGCATTTGATTTTTCGACAATAGTGTTGCGTTATTTAAATTTGAGTGCCTAGAATACTATTGCATAAATAATTGATCGTTTTTTTTAATGATTTTTTTGTCATTGTAAATTAGTTAATATTGTAAATATAATAAAGCACTCATCGCGATTGATTTAAAAAATTTTTTATTTTATACAAAAAATATTAGTTTTTTAGTATTGCGATGCAAAGTGAACATTCCACTCGCGGTTTTTTTGCTCGCGTTTATATCGAGTGGAAAATATTTTTATTTTAGTAGTCCTTCTGATTACTAATTGTATACTATTTTTTTTTCATTCTTTATTATCTTTTGCATTTACTACAAAAAATATTGCTATGGTATTTATATTTATATTTCTCATTGGTAAGAATTTAGTTTTTTTTAAAATATCGAATTTAAATTTTTGTTATTAAATTTTTTGGTATCAATAATATTGAATGTTCATTATAAAAGTTTTTTCTTTTATATTATTCTAGACGATAATGTATCATTTGTCTTTTTTTCTTTTTTACTACATTAATCTTTCAAATAAGTTTGTTTCAGATATATTATTCCTCGGATAATATCTTATCATCATTTATATATTTCAAAAAAATGTTATATTTGAATCTCTCATTGATCAGTAAGTAATTGTAGAATTAAATATATAGAATTTTACTAATTATTTATGTTTCGATTTGTTTCAGATACTATTGTGAAAGTAATCGTTTATCACTTTTCATCTTTTATTTTTCTTTATTACGTTAATTTTTTTGTTAGAAATGTTTGAGTATCAGGATTTTTGTTAGTATTGTAGGTGGGGCCCCTAAAAAAATGTTAAATTTTTATATAGACAGATATAGACAGATATAGGCCTTTCTTTAGAAATAAAAAGAAATTGGAGTTTTCCTAGGTAGGAACCTTATAAGTCTGTAATTAATTAGAAAGTATCTATATTTTTTTAAATTTTTTACTAATCTTTTGTACTCTTTTTTTGTTTCAGAAATCAATGTGATATTTTTATTCGAATATTTTATATTGTACTTCGTATAAACTTTTAATTTTATTAAAAATTTTTTTAAACTTTTAATGGGCTAAATAAATTATTATAAATAGGAAGGTACTATTTTTAGATACGTATGCTTAAAATAAGGCATTAAAATAAATATTAAACTAATTAATAAGTAGGGACTAAAAAATATGGTGAGTTTAGATAGCATTATTTTATAAGTTAATATTTCTTAAGGATTATGTTAAGTTAAGTTTAGAATGTAAGTAGATGGCTCGTAAAATTGCTGCTGTAGAAGCGCTTAAAGTAGAATACTGCTTAAAGTAGAATATTGGAATATGCATGCATGGTAATAGTAGTGGGAATAATAGTGTTAAAAATGGTGGTGGTCAATAAAATAAGTATAACTCTGTATGAAATATATTTTATTTTATTTTATTTTATTTTATTTATTTTTTTATTTAAATTTTCAATATTTTATTTTTTTGGGAGGAATTTAAATTTTCAATATTTTATACATTTATTGTCATTTATGTCATAAAAATATAAAATATTGATATATTTTGAAATAATGTGTTTGTGTATTTCAAGTAGAGTTATATACAATTAAGATATAATTTAATTTTTATTTTCAGGTTTAGCTTACCGCGTCGGTTTTCCTTAGAATTCCTTTTGCTTTTTGTTTTGCACAACGATCAAAGATTGAACGTTTTGCAAAACTGCAAAATCAAAAGGAAGGTTTATCATTGATGTTAAATAAATTTTTACGAAAAGGCGGGTGGATGGGATCGTGGATAGGGTGGGTCTCCAATTCGCAGCAACCTCCTCGTGGTGAGACCTGGGAAATCATTATTATTTACTGTATAATTCAAAATTGTATTCGCGATACAGTTATAAATTTTATAGTAAATAATATGAGCTAATTGGCTGCGCACGCGATTGCATTACTTTTTTACATTGTTATTAAGTTTTATTGAATTATTGGTTTCACTTTTATTTTAATTTTTGAAAATTTATTTTGCATATATGTATATTTGATCAATATGATCTCGGTGATTTTTTTGTTATTTCCTCTTTTAGTTCACAATATTTTTGCGAGTATATATATTAGTACATATAACTTTTACGAGTTTATTATAATTTTTATGGTCATTATAATAGTAAATTAGACGATTATAGTATATGGTAAAGGATGTAAAAAACATTCTACATTTTTCGCGGTCGATATTTCAGATTATGAGATGCAAAATTCCGTAAGATGTCATTTTCGTTACAATCGGTCATAGGAATAATAGTCGATAATAAAGAACATTGTCTATAACCGTAGAGTAGATATTGAAATCAAAGACACAGATATATTTAGTTTGTATGATTAGAGTTAAGAATTAAGTTTCACTGCCATCTAGTTAATATTTTTAGCAAGATAATTTATGAAAAAGATTTCGCTAATACTCGAAAGATGGCAGTACAGTTTAATTCTATCATTATCTCTATCTTTTTCTTCTTATATGTTGTCCTTTTTTTGTATTATCTATGACATTCTAGAGATGGCACTACTATCCTATTATTTGCTTTTTAATCTATACGTATTCTATGTATCGATGTATAATTATCGAATATCAGATTTTATCTCTATATAAAATTTTTATTATATTAGCCATAGATTTTCAGAATTTATATTACTAATTATTGTTATTTATTATTAATTAAATAAATAATAAACAATAAATAATAAAAAATAAACGAAAAAAAATCAATAAATATGTGAGTAAATTATAGAAATGAATACAAAATAAATTTAAAAATTATATTAACCATAAAAATTAAGAAATAAGAATAGAATGAATGAGTAGATAAATAAAAAATGATAATTAAATTAAAGAATAAAAAACTATACAAATAAATGTATCGGTAATTAATCTGATAATCAAATCAATACATAAATAGATAAATATAATGATAAATATAATATAACAATAATTAGTTAATTAAATTAATAAATAAATGGATTGGTCTATAAATAAATAACTATAGAAAAAATAGAAATAAATAGATGAAGAAATAAATTAATATATCAAAAAATATAAATTAAAAGAGGAACACTATAATTCTCGAGCAATATAAATGTAGTTTTTAGTGTGGAAAAATATATCATTTTATTATCGTAATGAATTTATAAATCAATAATAAAAGTTCAAAAGTTGTTAAATTATTGATCATTAGAAAATTGTAAGTTGTAAATATACATTAATTATTACAATAGAAGAATATTTTACTATAACAAAAATCGAAAAATAATACTATAGAATATAAATCATAATTTTATATGATACGATTTGTTATATTTATTATCGTAATAAATTATGCCAAAAGTGAAATAAAAATTTAAAAGTTATTAAATTCGTGATTACTGTAAATCTATTCATGATTGTATATATAATATATTCATGATTGTATATATAATATATATAACGACATATTATTTTTATAATTATTTTTTGCGTAAAATAATAATATTTAGAATTTTTTAACATAGTTACAAATCGAAAATTATTACTAGAAAATAAATTTTACTTTATTTCGTAAAAATATATTTTAATTGCTATATATAATATCGTAAAAAATTATTAAATCCATGAATTAATGATAAAAAGTTTAAAAATTAATAAATTGTTAACAAATATATTCAAAAAATCAATTTTAATATCATCGGTAAAGACCGTATATTTTCGTTAACCTTCGGTTCGCGCTCCTCTATAATATAATCGAGGCAAGTCGCGAGAGGACAACCATTTCTTAATCAACTCGCCTCACGATAACATTAATATTATAACACATTTTGATTGAATTTTTATAATATTATAATATAATATAATATAATATAATAATATAGAGAATAATTTTTTATTTATTCTTTTACATGCTTTATTCTCGTTTTACTTTTATTTTTATTTAATTTTTAATTCTTTTTTTTATATTTTTATATTTTTAACTTTATTTACGTTTTAATTTTTACTTTACTTTAAATTTTATTTTTAACTTGCTTTGATTTTTAATTTTTAACTATTACTTTTACTTTTTAGTTTACTTTTAATTTTTAATTTATTTCAACTTTAAATTTTTGTTTTGTTTTAACTTTTAACTTTTAATTTGCTTTAACTTTTAATTTATATCATTACAACTTATAATTATAAGGGTCTCGATGTAGTCACCTCCTCGTCGGTGAGACCTGGTAATTGGCATCGGTTTTTATTTTGTATTATTTGTTTAAAAATATATCGTGAAGATTGTAGATATTAAAGATGAAAAGTTTGTATTAGAATTGTATTAGAAAAATTAGTTTTTGAAAACTGATGCCAAGCTAAGTACTACACTAATTTCTTTTTCTATGTTTCAGATTCATGTAATTTATTTACGTCTTGTATTATTTTTTTTTTTTCATTTACTAAATTTTAATTACTTTGCAGGGAATTTCGAATATATATGATTCACTGATATATCTTGATTGATATATCTTATTAAAAATTATAATCTTAATTTTGATAAGGAACAATTGTATTGTAATATAGTTTTTTCAAATTAGCTATTCATTCTATTTCTAAATATTAAGAAATATTTTATAGCTTAGAGCAATATTTTCTTAAACAAATATTTGAAAAAGAAATGAAATATTCTTTGATATTTTTTTCTTCTTTTTCTCTTCCATTTATCCTTTTATTAATATAATTTTATTTTTATCAAATTTTTGTAACCGCGCACAATGCAGTCACTAGAGTCTGCTTAAAGTAGAATATATACGCATTGTAATAATAAATGTAGTAATAATGGAAATAGTAACATTAAAAACGGTAGTGGTCAATAAAATAACTATATTTTATATTTATAATAATCATCCATTATTTAATCCAGATATATTTCATCGATATTTTGATTTTGGAGATTTTTTTGTAATTTCTTTTTTTTATTCCTTATTTGCAGTGTTTTTCATAAGTTGAAAGATGATGTTCTTTCGAGACTTTTTTTTTTGAATGTTTTCTCAGTGTATTTATATAATTTGTTTTTATTACTCATTTTATGTTCTATTTTGAGCAATACGTACAAATGGCATGAATATTTTATAAATGGGATATAAATTATATATCACTGCCATTTGTTGAATGTGTTGGCATTTAAGTTTTGGCGTTAATATTCGATTCTTATTCTTTACTTTATTCTATTTTATTCTATTATTCTATATTAAGAAATATCATTGAATTCAAAAAATGGCGCGAGCATCCCAGTTTATATTTTTTTTTATGTTTTTGTCAGTATTTATTTTTCTTTGTTTATATTTATTTTATTTAAAATATTTCGGTGATAATGCTGATTCTTCACTTTTTGTTTCATTTTTTCTATTTCTGTTCTTTTCTTAATTATTTTTTTTATCTACATTATTTTTACAAATTTTTTTATTTAAAAGTATATGATTTTTGATTAATTTTATTGTATCGTTGTTGAACTTATTGATTCCAAATTTTTAAGATTGAATCTATTCTGTTTAATATTCCTATATGGAATATTTTTGAAGTAATGTTATTGGTGTTCAAAAGATGGCGTTGAACTTGTATTCTTATCCATGTCATATATATATATTTGTTGAGTTTCTTGTTTTAAATTTTTCTTCTTTTTTTAATATTTAAAATAATCACAGTAATTTATTTTATTGTATTCTTTATCGTTTTTTGATTCCTAGTTATTTTTGCGTTAGTGAAATTAGATATCGCATTTTATTGAAAAGAATATGTATTATATATATATATATTAGCAATATTTTATTTATAATTTTGAAATAGTAATTTAGAATTTGTAATCAAGAGAGTGTTGTAATATCAAATTCAATTATATAAAAAGCACTTACTGTTTTAGTTCTACTGTTATCGTTCGTCGATTAGGTAATTTTCTATTTTAACATTGGATATTTTTCGCAGAAACTTAGATTTTTGTTCAGTAGATGGTGTAGAAAAGGTCAAAGCCCGCCATTATGCGATGCCACGGCGGTTATTAAGGCGCAATTCTTTAAATATTGATTGAAAGTGGGTTGGAGTTGGTGGGTGGAAGCTCAAGGAGGACGAAGGGTAGGAAAGAAGAGGTAGAGGTTAGACGAACCGTCGAGATGAGATGAGAAGGTAGTTCAGAAGGGAAGATCGTCTATTATATATGATGGGCGCGGCTGGTCTTTATAGATTTTTTCTTCCATTATGAATGCAAGCTGTTTCGGAAATAAATTATTAATTAATAACTCGTTTAAATATTTCATGAAGGATTATATATTCTTTTATCTTTCGTATTGTAATAATTGGTAATTTTCGATTGCATTTGTTTGAATTCAATTTTATGAAAGCATTTTCGATCGAATTCTTATTTCGTGCATTTCCATTAAATGGAAACGTTTAAAAGGATCGTATCTCGTTGATTTCTCCATCAATCATTGTGCGATATACAACATAGACATAAATTCAAATACGCGAAGGAAAAAATTATCATACGATCATCGAAATATCCATTTACTGTTTTATATATTTAACGATAAATTTTTATAATCGAACTACTATGTTACATCTTACATCATACATCTCCATTCCTCTTCCATCACATTAAATATATCGCATTCAAGTTTGAAACGAGACATTCAATTCCAACCAAAGACTTTCTAGCACTTCACCAGTGCGGCCATGTTTTCAAAGGCGTCCAAGAATGTCGCTTGGCTGTTGTTTTGCCTTTAGCGCGACCACCACCACCATCAGTACCACCCTTGCAGAATTTTCTTTCCCCGTCTAAACCCCTCCACCCCTCAACTTTCACACTACCCGCACCGACAAACCTCTTTCTTCTTTTTCCAACTCCAAAGCTAAAAGTGTGAAAGCAACAAAGAGAGGGGGGGGAGAGGGAAAGAGAGAGAGAAAGGAAGGGACCCCTATGGATTTTTTTCCGTACCGCGAGTTCACCCCCTGTCGGTGCTTACCCCTCCATCCCTTGTCAGGATCGGTCCACGATGTTTTAAGGGCTCGAGTAACCCCTGACGAAGGTTCTAAAAAAATTCAACCCCCAATTTGTAGGGTTGGCGGCTTGTTTAATTGCGATATCCAGTACCTTTTCGCGATTCATCTTTTTTTTTTCTTCTTTTTTTCCAGCGGTTTCACCTTCTGTTGGCCTTTCTGTCGTTGTTACTTTGTGGTCTTTTATTTCTGTCTCTCT
Source organism: Apis cerana (assembly GCF_029169275.1). NCBI lineage: Eukaryota > Metazoa > Arthropoda > Insecta > Hymenoptera > Apidae > Apis > Apis cerana. The sequence continues at coordinate 7,592,001 of NC_083862.1, read as the reverse complement.
GTGATTTTCGAGGCGTCGACTTGGCTCATAAGGGCTCGTTGCTCGTTAATCTTTCGACGGTTTCTCTTCGTTCTTTTCTCTTTTTTTTTTTTTTCCTCAACATGGTTGCTCAGGAATAATAATGAGACTAATCCGTCCGACACACCCTGTACATTAATTCCTTGCACGGCCCGATCCTCGAGCCGACCACTCGAAAGTCTTACCGATACGAATTGCGTTTCCTCGAGAGTAATCGCGCGCAAGGGGTACGTATTAATGGTCTAATAAAAATATCGTGTTCGAGTGTGTTTACGATTCTGCAAGGCTCGAACCTGGCGGATATGAATCACCGGTGATAACGTTGAAATACGTGGCTTTAAGTTCACGAGGATGAATACTGGCGGTTTTAAACTTTTATTTCGTTATATTTATTTCAGTGAGAAATATTTTTATTCTATGCTCATTATTATTTCTAATTATAAGAAAATATATTTTAATTTAGAATCTTTAATTTATAAAATATAGATGGAAAATTATCCTTTCAAAATTATCTTCATTCTTTTTTCCAGTTAGTTCCAGTATTAGTAAGTTGTATCTAGTAAATTGAAATTATTGAGAAATTAATTAGATTTTATATTTATTCTTTAGATTATTCGATCTTGCATGTAGTATAACGAGAAATTTTTTTCATGTTTGATTTCTTTTTTTGAAAAAGATTCTAAAATTATGTCACTTTGTAGATTCGAAGTAACAATTTTGTCTTTTCTTTTTCTTTTTTTTACTATTAAGTGACTGTAATTCTTATGAAAGAAAACCATCAAATACGTTAGTTGAATATAAAACATATACAAGACAAAACATTTCCAGTAAAATTATATTTATTTTCATTATCAAATTCTATTTTCATTAAATTATGTATGTAATATTTTAATATTTTTTATTTTCATTCGATTACAATATAACAATTAGAAGTTTATACCATTATATTTATTGTAATTTATATTTAAAACTAGATGGTTATGTTTCATTCGGAGTATTTCAAAGAATAAATATAAAAATTGAAAGATGCAGCAAACACCATACAAAAGTTGCATCAACTGGATATCGAAGTTCTATCTTATCCTCGTGATTTATCTCCAATCAATTTTTACTTTTTGCCGTTCACTTGACAATTTCCTTATACAAAAGGATTTGGGAAAGAAGAAGATATCAAAAACGCCATTCAGCAATTTCTTTTCTTTTAATCGTAATATCTTTGATTCGTAATATCGAATCAAACTGATGATATATAAGATAAAGATAAGAATATTTTAATAAATAAATATTAATACACAAAATACGTTTTTGCACGACTTTTGCATAACTCTCTAACATGAATAATAAAGTATCTAGATTTTTATCATACAAATTCAACTTCTTCTTCTAATAAAATCGTTCGTAAGATTTGATATTTTAATTCCGATCAACAATCTCATATTTCATTTTATTTCTTTATACATTAACAAACCAACCAATATTATTCGAATGAAGATTTCATCAGAAGTTTTGGAATCAAAATTCTGGAATCATTCTATGAAAACTTTATTTTTAATAAAGATCATTACCTTCCATAAGCTTAAATTCGCACGAAACACTTAAGTAACCATAAGAAATGATCTTATACCTAACAAAAATATCAACGCATTCCATTCACAGATGAAAAAAAAAAAGGAAACGTAGCACACATCAAGTATCTATCTATTAACCCCCACAATCATAGTGACGTACGAGCATAATGCGAAGTTTACAGTGGCGGCACACCACCCCTTTCGCCACGCTGTGGGATACAGTTGCACCCTTGTAACCAGTCTAATTGCGATATCGCCTTTTTTTCTCTTCCAGTTTTTTTTCCTGCTCGTACCTCGCCCGACCGCTTCTCGTCTATCGTTTTTTGCCCGTTATTTTCCTGCCACCCGGTAATTATGTGGGCGCGGTGGACCAAACAAGGGAAGGAGCCGCGGTGGCGAAGAAAAAAGTCGTTTTGCATATTTAAATCCGCTCGGTGAGCGAGGAGGATCGAGTAAGCTTTTGAACGGGGTGGCTCGAGGGAGGGAGAGAGAGAGAGAGAGAGGGAGGGAGGGAGAAAGAGGGAGAAAGGGATTGCGCGAGTTATCCATTTGGGGAGAGAAAGAGAGAGAGGGGGAGAGATGGAGGTAAGGGCGCGTGCGCCACGACAATGGACCGTGTTTGCACACCCGAAAATTGGCCGGCGCAGAAAAACAGGCGGCTGTTTCTCGGCATGAGAGAAAAAAAATAATAAAGAAAAAACGTTGATAGATGCGGGAAGGGGGGAGAATTGCTAATCGAAGGACACGCGTTAAATATCTTCAATCTTGTCACGCTGCTGCGCTGTATGAAAGGGTTTCTATATTTCAAACGAGATAATTAGGGCGTGAATTATGATATTTAATAGAGTGGTCGGTTTGAAATGCGTTTTAATTTATCGTCCATGGATATAGTTTTGATTTTAGATGTCGTTTCGTTGGAATTAATGAACCGAAAATCGCGGTGTTATCGTTGTTGATTTTGAAGAGAAGATTAATTGAAAGGAATGTTTCGAGAATTGAAGAAAATTTTTGTATGAGATTTAATTTTATATTCAATGATTTCTTATACCGAGAAATGTTTCTTTTCAAGCTTAATGATTAAAAGAAGACCTTATTATTTTATTTGCTTTTTTAATAACGTCTTATGAATATAAATATAATATCTTTTGTAAATTAATAGATCTCATCCAGATTCATAAACAAATACGTATCTCAACTTTGACGAATAGAAATTAAGACGCATATATTAATTCGATATGTAAGATTTGATTACAATAATAAGACAAATAAATAGATAATCTCTGATATCTATCATTAAAGGTAAATATATCATTATCAAAAATGTAAATTTCTTTAAAAATGCATACAATATTAATAGAATAAAGATATCGATTCTTTCATTTCGTTTATCTTGATATCTTGCATCAACTCTCGAATCGAATCGTTCCTAATTCTATTAGAAAATTAATCATGACGTGAAACAATCGAGCGTCTCGTTCCATTCAGGTGGCTCGATACAATCGTGCATCATTCTCATCGACGTACTTGGTCCTGGACGTAGCCGGGCATCGATCGTCGGGATTAGTCGGATCCAATTTTCTGCGGACGATAAATTAGAATTTATGAAATGAGCGTGGAAGGAGCAACGCGAGGTCCTTCGAGGGTGAAACCTTGCGAGGGAGGTCCATACACACACACACTCTCTCTCTCTCTCCTTCGAAACTCTTCACCCCCGCGCATAAAAAACACCCTTCTCCCTCGCAGACCGGAACTAATAGTTTTTTCCTCCTTTTTTTCACACGCTGCTGACTCGTTTCGATCATGGAAATTGTACATTTCCACGAGATAGTATTGTGCCCGATATATAATACTATATCGCCGTCGATAAATGATTGTGATTATGGTTTATTATAAGCGTGAAAAATCGAAAGAAATTTTAGAGTGTGAGTATAGTTTAGAGAATATTATATTATTATATTAGAGAGTTATTTTTTAAGGTGCATTTGAGAGTAAAATTATAACGAATTATTCTCAATAGTATTTCTTACAAATCGATATCACGTTTGAGAGTAAGTGTCCAAGAGTTTATTTTTACTGTCAACTTGCTTGTTCAACTAGCAATGAATAATTCTCGATGTACTCTCTCAAGAGTTTTATCCAATTTATTCATATCCCTTGGTAAGATGTTTATTTTACGTTGTGATTTTTATGCGAATAATAATTCATTCGGAATAATAGAAAGATAATCTAGCATTTGAGTTATATAGATTTAAAATTTCTGTGATAATATTTATTGAACGATATTTGTGCATTTTATTTGTAGAAAAGCTACGTTTCTTAATCAAATTATGAAATTGTGGTAGTTCGTGTGTGCACTTTCTATACGTATTTTTCAAATTTTATGATATAAAAATGTGAAAAGTAAAAATAAATTCTTTCCAATTATTTTTTTATATACAAGCGAAAATTTTTTTAATAAATATCCTTCTTTATAAGTATCTTCATAACGAATATGATCAAATCAACAGTTTCAATATTTTAAACAACTTCGTTTCACTTCATTGTTCTCCGATTTCTTTATGGGCAAGAATATTGGTATTCAACGAAATAGGACGAACCGTTCGATAGACATCGAGGACCGACAGATGTTTCCCATTTTTTTCACACTCTTTCCTCTGTCGATGGAGCACCGTTATTTTCGCAAAAAAAAATTTCCCGAAACCGATCGGCTGCGCGCACAACCGTTCCACGCACGAACAGCTCATCGAACCGATCGTTTTCTTTCAAAGGGTCTCCTCTTTTACAAAACGGTGGAAATGTGACTCTTGCATACTCTATAAAGGTGCAGATAAAAGGGAATTTGAAAAATTCTTCCCATCTCTCCGTTTCCTTTTACAACGAAAGGAATAAAAATTTCTTCTTTAAATATCGTCATGAAATAAATGTCTACTATTTCGATAATTTTCAACTTTTCATCAATTTTCAATCGGGTAATAGGATTTTTTTTAATATATCTTATTATTTCATAATAGATTTATTAGGAAAAGAACACTTCTATACAAAAATTAAGATTACAAATTGGAATTGGTAAAAAATAAAAATTGGAGGAGTAAATTCTCGTTGGAGATAATTTCAAGACAATTTCATCATCATCACGTTATTATAAATAAAAAGATATAATAGATACGTGCGTAAAATACGTAATTAGATAAAAATCGTACAATTAAACAATCCAATTTCAATTTGCAAAATTTCCCCATTGAAAATTTTCCCATCAAAGATGTTTCTCAGTTTTCTTAAATAATTAATAATTCGTGCGAAACGTCTCTTAAGCTGCAAATTTTTTTAAAGAAAAATCAAAAAGCTTCTCATTAAATCCAATATCGCAACACGACTAATTAATAAACGAAAAAAAAATCTCAGCCTCTTGTCCATTTCGTTTTGCGATAAGGGGGAATACCGATAATGGAGGATCTCTTTCGAGTGCGATTACCAGAGCCACTAATTTTTTTCCTCGAAGATTATACGAATACTGGTCATTTTCTGGCGTGTAATCCTATCGTGATACACTCGGATATAGAACGTTTTCGTGGAGAAAAAAATCCTGAAAATCCCGTAATCCCGGATGGACAGGAATAACGAGTGTTTGATGACCGGGGAACGCGGGGTTCCGTGAAACCACCCAACGGCTCGTAAATTCAGTGGGGGTAGCGACGTGAGAATGAAAAAAAAAAGAAAAAAAATCTGGGCCACGCGCTTCTCGGGGTACCATTACCCCCTCGATAGAAAGGGAGGCAGGAAACTAGGACCCACGGTCGAAAAAAAATTCTTTATCGTGCCGATTGCGTTTGGAGACAAAGCATATCTCGATTAACGTGACGTAAATATCATTTGATTGATTTATGGCTTCTTGGAATTGATGGTTTCTTACATTTTTGAGACATTCAATAATAATTAGACACCCTTATGCTTTCAATTTTTTGATAAATTTAAGAAAATGATATAATCTTATGAAAAATTAGAATTTTTCTTTTTCGATAAATCGATTATAATTGAAGACTTCGAAGATGATTATTATTATTAATTATAACTTGAAGAGGAATCTATGAAGGATATAAACAACTGTTCTTTAGTAGAGATTATTTTCAAGTAATACAAATTAAATAAAGATGATAAAAAATCTTTAAAACAGAGTTACTATAACTTTATCATCTTCTCTAATTTGTTTTCACAATTAAAAGATTTCTCTTAAGAATCAACAATTAATTATCATGATCATAGTAAATAGTAAATGTATGTACATGTTATATTTCATAACAAAAATCCACACAATTAAATTTATCGTGTTATTAAATTATTTTACTGCTTCCTAGGCCGATACGTGTAGTTCGAAAAATTTTGTGAACATCTCGGTCCCCTCGCTACCCAGGTTGGGTAGGTGAGTGACCCCCTTCGGTTTTTATACAAGGGTTTTCCTGAGGGGGGAGCATTTTTTTTTTATTCCGAGGGCACCCGTGCCTGGGGTGGAGATCTTTTTTTATAGACCAGCATCTGTACCCCCGTGGCTAGGAAAGCGAAATTTTTCAGCCAGCCAGTCACTCACCTGGCTCACTTCGGTACGGTGAGTCATTGGAAAACTTGTTCTCGATTCTCTCTTCGTTCTCGACTAGTATGTTTTCCTCTCGTGAAAAAATGTAACAGTTTGCAAGTTAAATGATTATTAGGCGACAGGTAGTGTTAATGAAGTGTCTGGCGATGTAAGTGTCGATAGTGTCTAGCTTGGTAAATATCATATTAATACTGTGGTGGGTATGTTTAATAATTTTTTATTTTTCTATTAATTTATGTAGAGAGTTTTATTAGAATTTATAAGTATATTAGTTGGGATAAAATTAGTGTTGTTTCGTGTCAATGTAAGGAATTTACAATCATCGCGTAGAGTAGCATGCTATTTAGCAAGTTTATTATCAATTTACGTTATTCTACAAGTCACGACATTTGTTATAGAAGATAGATTAATCTTCATATTTTTATTTGAGTAAAAGTTTCCATACATCTTATAATACATCTAATTATAAATATATCATATAAAACATTTTTTAATATAATTTTTAATAATATTGTTGAATGAAAAAGTGTTTGGAATAATTATTTTTTTTAAAAGAGAATCTTTTTTTGATATCTTCATAAAAAAAAAAATAAATTCAACAACTTCAATATCTTTGTTTATATTTCAATCTTGACATATTTGTTTCTGAATAATTAAAATTAAACTTTGAAGTTTCATAAAAGTATGATCAAGAGGAAGAATTATTTATTGTTATATTTAGCATCCCTCAAATAATATCTTTTCTGAAAAGTTTCTTCATACAAAAATAAATAAGACAGATATATTTAGATCATCCCATTTAATATCACTCTATATGACAAATAATATAAAAATATATTACAAATGAACGAGCAATAACATAATAGAATAATATTGAATATCTCTTGCGTTTACATCTCTTCGAAATTTAATTTAAAGCCACATCGATAATGTATGCCAGTAACCTAAATCACACCAAAGTAAAAAAAAAACGCGCATAAAGAACGATCCTATTTCCATGCACGTAAGATTGGGCAGAAACGAAGCGGAAGAGAAAGAAACGAAAAAAGAAAAATTCGGTCGTCGAAAGTCACAGAGATTCGGCTCCCTTACTATCCGCCTTTCTTCCATTAAAAAGAAAATGCTTTTTTCCTCGGTCCTGGTTCCCTCGAGATTAAAACATTCGCGAACGAGTCGTGAACTCGTTTGTCGTTTATACTCTCGCCCCACGTCTATCTTCCTCTCCACCCCGTCTCACCCCGTCTCGCGACAAGATGAGTCGGATAACGAAGCGACCTCGTCATGGAACTAATTTTCTGTAATTTCTCAAAAAGAAAAAAGAGGGCGGATGAAACAGAAGACGGGGAGGGGTAGAGAGAGTGTGTGAAAAAGAAGAGGAGGGGAAGAAATAAATGGGAGAAACCAGGAAGAGGAAGGAGAAGAAGAAACGAGGAGTCAGGCTGAGCTTTTCTGGACGTTACCCCCTGCAAACCCCCTCCTCAACCCCTCCTCTCGATGGAGACTTGCTGGCACGTCGACGTGGCCTCCAGAAGAAAAAGATGAGGGAAGAGAAAGAAAGGTAAACACGAGAGAAGAAAAGAATGGCGGGTGGTTGGAGGCAGGCGAGAGAAAAGAAAAATAATCTCTTATATACGACGCCCACGGTGTAATGGAGGGTATTTCGCGCTGCAAAACACCCGAGCCACCCCCTCGCCAACCCTCTCCCACTCGCTGCTCATCCCTGGCCGTGCCACGACGTTGAAAATAATATCTATCTCCTCGCGAGCACTGGAGACGAGTGGGAACGCCGAAGAAGATCTAGCTGAAAATAGAAAGAGGTGGAGAGAAAGGGGACGAGGATGGAGGGCGTGTATAAGTACATGCTTGATGCAGCCGCGTTATATCATCCGAGAGAAAACGCAATTTCCACGATATCCTTCGGATAGAAGGAGGACAATTTTTTTATTCGGATCAATGATAATTAGGGGATGTGATTGTTAAGAGGGGAAGGGTTGGCTTATCGTGGACAGGTGAATCGAATCGAGAGAGTTTTTTTTCTTTTTCCTCCCTCGTTTATAAATGGAAGTTAATAACGTGGATTTCTTGCTTGGGTTGGCTGGTTTTTTGTTCGTTGAACGAAACGCGTCGAGTTAAGGAGTTTTGCTTATGCGAATGGCCATTACCGGGAGACGGGATGCGAGAGTGGAGCCATTGACAGAAATGATGATTCTTGGGGGGAGGGGGAGAGAGAGGCGAGTTTGTGCTCGCATGAGTAAACGCCTGGCTGGGCAAGAAAGGGAGTTGGAGAAAAGAAGGTAAAACGAATCGAAGGGAAATGAAAGAACAGAAAGTCATTGACGGGGGAATGCGAGGGAACTTGAAGATCCGTGGAGAGAGGAGGAGAGGTCTGAAGATGGAACATGTTGAGATAAAACCTTATCATTTTGTGAAAAGGGAAAAGAATTCGTGTATTTATGAAGCATCTCGTAAAATGAAAAAAGGAGATATATCAATTGGGAGGAAAGAATATGGAAAGTAAAAGATTATTAAATGTATTAAATACATTTTTATTTTTATTATCGAACTAATTTTTCAAAGAAAAATTCGACGAAGTTTAAAATTAGAATTCAAAATTAAATTACAATTTTAGAGAAGATTTGTTTAAAAGAAAAATGAGAGAAAATTTGTTTAAAGGAATAATTTGAAAATGAAACTTACATTTTATATGACATGATGTTTGTTCGTCATTCTTAAATCTATTAAACAAATAGATTTTCTAGAGCGCGATAAATATATTTGTAGAATTCTTTAAAAATTACTTGTCGTACGATGGTGCGCAACAAGAGTTTATCTGCAAGTCGTGTCCATAATTCGATGAATCCATGAATGCGACGTAGTCGCAAATACAAGAATATTTATGGGCTATTGATTTTAAAGAAGGACTCGTGAATTATTTCGTTCGAAACGCTTGAAAAAGAGAGAAGAGAAAGCAGATTGTCACGGGAAAATAATAGATCTCAAGCGGAGTACAAAAACTGGAATAATAGACGTAACTTTCGAACAGATAAATCAAGTGGAATCGTATCACGATAAATAAAAGTAAATAACGGTAGTGATTCATAATTAAGGAGTTGGACAGCCTATGAAAGATGAGAGGAATAAAACGAGGTAACCTACGAAGATAAATAAAATATATATATCTACTCTATATTCAGAATAATTATGTAATAAGATTTCTTTTGAAATTGAGAATGAATTTTTCATTATATTTTCCCAAATATTACATGATTTAACAATTTGTATTATTTCAAAAATCTATAGATTATCTTTTAGATTAAAAACTAATAATAATAATAATAATTACAATTATTATTTATTGATGTTGGATAGCAGTAAATTTTTATCCAAAACAGAATTTGAGTAACAAATCTCTTATCAATTTCAACATACTTACGAAGAAATAGAATACAGAATTATTTTCCTGTGAGTTTCGAATATTTTAACTTTCTTACCTCGGGAAGAAGTATATTCATGAACGGTAACGAACAAGATCCATCTTAAGGAACGATTCAAAAAGAAAGATTACTACGTGCAGTCTCCTCTTGGCTAGGAGAAAAACCTTTCTTCGAGTGCTCGAAATATATTCATGTTTGGCATCGAGTCCCGTAGCAGCAATTATCCTCGAAAGCTTCACCGACTTTGCATTCACATGAGGAAATACCTGACTGGGCATCGGAAGAATAAATGGAGGAAATATCATAGAAAGAAAGACAAGGAATATTACATCTCGCGATAAAGCACGCATTTACTTATCAACAATTCGATTGATAATTTTAAATATTCAAGATTGATTAACGCGCGTAGAAAAATACACGTTTTATTTAATCAAGAAAAAGTACGCCAGTACTCTGTTCGCCGTACCAATTATCTCACGAAGCTCCGTTGATTTTGCATCCGCACGAGGGTAAATAGCTGACCCCCGAGACGACGGGTCTCAAAGGAGAAACAGAAACGAGGAAGGAAGGAAGGAAATGAAGATTCGTGTAAGAAGAGGAGGAGAAAGGATGGGAAGAAAGAAAGGGAATTCTGGAAAAGGATGCACTTTGCAGCGGCAACGGAGTATAAGCGGGTTCCATTTTGTCCTGGGGGTCCTTAGGCGCCTCCACGTTACACAACTAACACATCTACGCCTGCACACATTCATTAGGAACGGTCACGCATGCACGGTGCCGTGGCTCACACACCACTCCACACTTTTCTTCCTCCTTTTTCTCTCTTCCCTTTTTTCCTATTTCCATCCTCGTTCCGCCCCCCGCCAACCGTGTGCGACTTTCTCCCTTTATCCAGCTGTTTCTACGTGTGGACCTCTCGAGGGTTCGTCGGAAGGGATGCTGGGTGGTGCGCAGGCGCAACTCGCGAGATATTGATAAAAATACGCGAAGGTCCATCCCCACCCCCACACACCCCCGTGAAGCCAGCCCCATCGGAGGGAACTAAGGAGATATTCTGACGTCGAGGGCCACCCCTTCCCTTCGACGTCTTTCGGCCCTGCACATCGCGACATTAACATAATTATTAATATTTTTCCTATTCACGTATTCCCTTTTTTTCCGCCATCCCTTCTTGCGCGCTGTTTTTAGAATTTCCTCGTCATCTAGTGAGGTTTTATGGGACGACCGTATATTATTCCACGACGTGTGATTGAAGGAACATTAGAGAATTTGTTGCGTTTGAAATTTTTTCTCTCACAATGTGAGAAATATTTTGATTCGGCCGATACCATTGCAATTTTTTTCTTTTTATTATAATAGTTCTCATATTTTCTTAGAAATTAATCATTGGAATTGGTAAAGTGTCGCATAATTCTTCTTACATTATTTTGAATATATGTATCTTTTAAAATGTAGTTGAAACGATCAAAATTTAATCTTCCTCTTGATTTACTAATTAATGACATTAGTGATGTATGTTATAAGTTGTTGAGTTCTTCTTCATAATATTTAGAATCTTATTTTAAATAGAATTATCAATAATTGGTAAAATTTATCTGAAACCCAAGTTATATTGATAATTTACTTCTGAAAAGCTTAAATTATATCCTCTTTTAAAACTCTTATATTCATAATCTCGTTTAAATTTCCACAAATAACACACGATATATTTTCGCTATTGAAAAAAACGAATAGAAAACTCCTCTTATTTATCATTTTTAAACCATTCAACTTTCATTTCTCATTCGCTCGCTTACGACGTTATCCACGCCGCGTATCTTTATTACAAACCGCGCCCTTATTTCCAAATTTACGGTGGCTCGATTTACATATTTATGAGCGGTATCTCGACTGGCCAAAAAGTGTCAAGCGACCTACATTAAATTTATCGATTAAAAATGAACCCCCGGCGGGAAGAAGAGAGACGTCTTTCAAACGGAGAAGAAGTTAAATGATTAAAAAGTAGTCCAGTAAGGGGAGAGACGCACCTCTATATATATATATATATCTTTCCTTCCTTCGTCACAATCGAAGAAGCTGTATCGCCCTTCTTGATTTTTTTGCTAAGTTTTTAAGAAGTATTTTCCTCCTATTTCCCTACCTCTATCGTAGCGGAACACTCACAGGCGAAGCGGAAACAATGAGATCGCTGCGGGCCTCGCAATTAAAACGTTCTGGTTCAAGTGTTTCCCTTTGAGGATGCCAGAGCATCCCGAAGGAGGGCCAAACGGTGTGGGAAGGTCAGAGAAGGAGGTCGATCAAAGGGGATTATTTCATTAAATCGACTAATCATTCGCATGGCCTATCGGAACAGTGGATTCGGGATGAACGGGCATGAAAGAACATTCAGAAGCCAAAGATCGGTGCTAAATGCACGATCATCGAATTTAAAATAATAGGGTGAATTGATAATTATCCGTACTGTTTACATTTTTCAAAATTAAGGGATGAAGAAAGGGAGGAGAGGGAAAAATCTCTTTATATTTCCAATATGATTTCGTTTTCATTCGTTATAAAAAATGCAAAAAAAAGATGAGGATTAATTTTTTTATAATTGGATGTGTATAATGCGATATAAATGTGGTTATATTTTATGAAATATGAATACTTTTAAATACAGTTAAATTTATTTTTCCTTTTGATTTGTGAATAAATTCTCAAATATTCTTTTTTTAACTAAAAATTTACAATTCACAAAATCTCAAAGATATCTCGTTCTTTTAAAATTGTCATTAACCTAATTTTCCTAATTTTCTTAATCACTCGCAACAATAATGCAATAATAAAAATAAAAATAATAATAAAAAAAGAGGAAAAATAAATTCTTTTTAAACATTTTTCAAAACAAAGAGACATCACGCACCATAAGCAAGCTCCATATGCTTCCAATATCTCGCAATCTACGACTATCGAGAGCTTCGCTCTGAACTCGTCTAATCCCCGATCTGCCGAGGCGAGGTAAAGAGGTGAGGTGGATGAGGACGAGGTCAGAGGCGGCGGGGGTGTACGGACGAAATTATATTTTTTGTCGTCAAGACACGTTCTCGGCGTCCAAGACTCTCGCATCCCGAGGGTATTTAAAGACTCTTCTCCATCCTTCGTTTGCGAGGCAGCGACGAAGGGAGGAGGGACGGGGGTCCAGGGCGTCTCCTAAAGGCAGTAATCCTTCGGGCTCTCACGCACGAGTATTAGTCCCCGTCTATAAGATGAACACATGGAAACTGGAGCCGCGGTTCTACACACGTACAAGGGTGTTTGGCCACGAGTGCACACGCGCACGCGGGAGAAACCGAAAACCGCGATCAAGTAGGATTACTACGGAGCAATATGCTCCCTCTCTCTTCCACCTTGGCCCACCCTCGATGGCACGAAGACACACCACCCCGAGTGGACACACGTGTGGCCAACACAAGCGGAATATACACGAGCAATCCTCTATCTCTTGAACGATGCCCGTTATCTGGAAGAAGCAATGAGAGTTTACCCTGGTGTTTCCGCTCGCCCTATCGTTGCGTCGTTAAACGTTCAACGCGAGGCATTAGTCGTCGATGGATGAACACGATTCGGGGTTTATTTTGTTTTATATGGCGTTTCTATTACCGTCGATCGACATTTTCCTTTATTTTCTTTTTTTTTTTTTCGTGAAATTTTTTGGACGATGCTTTGAACGATGAGATTTTGTTTGCTTCTTGTAAGTTTTTGGATAAATTGGATTGGATGTTGTTTTGGGGAAAGATAATTTTTAGAACGGAAGAATTGTTTACTTTTGTGTGACGAGCTTTGATAGATTTATAAATAGTTCTAATTACGTCAAAATCATTTCAGGAATAATTAATTTTATCGTTCAGTAGTCGTGATTTTTTTTAATTTTTTTAAATTTTGAAAATAACGTTATCCTTTGTTATAGTTAATAAATTCAAAGAATCTTTAATCGTTTGGGAAACGATAATTTGTGATCGACGATTATTTCTAGTGCAATTGTATCGAGACAATTAAGAGATAAAAATATATTAATAAGATTGATAATTAAATAACAATGAAATGATCATATATCATAAATCATAAAAAATCAAATTTAAAAACAAATTAATGTTAAAGAAGGAAATATCGTTTTCATATTTCTTTTTTATTAATTGAATTGAAAGAGTAATAACGCAGATGCAATCGTTATCCGAGAAAAGGCAGCTTGAAAATGAGAATTTTCTAGCAATATCGGCGATGCCAATTCTTTGCTCGATACACTATGCCACTAAATGCTGACCAAAGACAGTAGCTATCTGCGAGAGGATCTTCTTCTCTTCTAGTTTTTACCCTCTCTTGTCTCTCCTTCCTTCCATTTTCCTTCTTTGGCGACCACTCGACTGTCCTCCCTTTTTAACTTATTTTTCGATTTATAATAATACCCTTTGTATCGAGCTTAACACTAAAAGTTAATCGGATCTATCCGTGTTGGCAAGAAAAAGGCCATTTCGAGATCAAAAGATATATTATACAGAATAATGAAATAATAGAGTTCTATAAATAATCAACAGATCTCTCGAATGGATTCCCTCTATTATCGCGTTTACGAAAACACGTATAAAATACTTATTTTAAAAAATAAGCAGATAAAGATCTCGCAAAAACTAATCAATAACCAAAACTTCTAAAACTCTGTCTTAAAAAATCATCCATCGACGTCACGTTTCTCGCGAATATCCTCGTCCAATATCCTTTCCCTTCTCCCCCTTACAACTTTCTTTGCGTGACAATAATCACACCGATCGTGCACTTAAAACGTCGTCTTGATTTTCCGCGCTTATTTCCCCGAAAGGATCCTCGCTCAGGAATTTCGAAGAGCGAGACGAAGCCAGGGCTTCCCAGCAAGGTAGTAACGCGAAATCCAGGAGACGTCGAGCAGTCAGCCTTAAAGCGAGTTAAGGATGGTTACACAGTCACCCCGTCGAGGTGCAAGCATAATATTCCCGAGGCGGGCAAAAGTAGGTAGGTGGCACGGCTCGATGAGACGAGGAGGTGAGGCGGAGGTGAGGATGAGGGATGCGGAGAGAAGGAGGAAGAGAGAGAAACGTGGAATTCCTAGGTGGAGAAAGGAACAGTGGAGAAAGGAAAGAGTAGTAGAAGGCAGGCGAGAGAAGAAGAAAGTGCAGGGATGGAAGGAGAACGCGAGGGTGGAAAAAAGGGTGGCGAGAAAGAGAGGGCGAACTATCAGGGTAGGGGGGAAGAGTGAAGCGAACGGGGCGGGGGTGTAACGCGGGGTAAAAGTCCGCGAGCCATTTTTCCCCATATAATTATAAGAGAGGGACTGGGCGTTTCCATGGTAACCACACACCACCCTCTGCCCGCCCCCTCCCCCTCATACACTCTGCACCCCGTTTACTTATATGCCGGAGGACGCGCGTTGGCACATGTGCACGTATGCGCCTGCCTCTGCGTGCACGTGTGCGTGGCAATTCGTATGTGTGCTCTCGCTGATGGAGGTGGTAGCTCGACCTCCTCCCTGTGTGTGTGCGCGCCTGTGTACGCTGAGCGGGGATGTGTTGTCACCACACGTACGGAACAGTGATACGTATATGCGTACACGTAGACACGATTCGCGGAAGAGAGCGGTGAGAGCGGAGGGGGAGTGTGTATGAGTATTCTCGCGCTTATGTGGGACGAATGGGGGTAGGATGGGGGGAGGGAGCGGACGGGGAGTGAAATTAATGTATTTGTTCTGCGGCCACCCTCGTATATGGCCTGGGTAAAGACTCGGCCTCGCGAAAAGCTCTGATGGCGAGACGACGGGAACGAATCCTGCGTGGAATATCACCCCGTTATTGCTTTTGTGTGCAAAGGACTGTCCCTCTTTCGCCTCTCCTGCGTCTCTTGATCCCTCTTTGAACAGATCGCACCTCCGTTTCGTTATAGATCGGACGGGATGACGCATAAAATTTAGTGCCTCCGTATTTCTTATCTTCCCTTTCTCTTCTTTCTTTCGTGTTTTCGTGGATTGTTATGTTGAGGGAGTTTGAACGAGAATTATACGTATAGATGTTATATTTCTTTTTTAATAATTTAGATTCAATTTAGTTTGCGTTATTATGCGGGGTTTTATTAATTCAAATATGAATTATAGGGTTGTTTGTCTTTCGAAATTACATTAAAAAATTCTTGGTAGAGGTTATATTAAGAAACTGGTAGTTTTATGAATATTTATGTAAATAGATTTTTACATAATAGTTGAAGTGATCTATGATAAACTCTCGGGATATTAACAAATCTACATACTATATGTACGTAATATTTTTCCATCTCGGAAATTAATATTCTTCAATCGTTTTCTATGTTATTTGTATTTGCATGGAAAATTATTAATGTAAAATTTAATTATAAAACTCGAATGTTCTATCGATGGAAATTTCATACGGTAGCATCTTGTAGAAAAAATTTCTTGTAAAATAATTTTTACAAGAACGATAATAAATTAGATATAAAATTGTCAATGTATTACGATTTATATTTAAAAATTATCTTTGAAATTTCCATTTAGGAAGCATTGTGCGAAGAAAATGGCGGTAGTACCTCGACTAGCTGCATAATTCAGGCTTAAGAAGGGTCCCGGAATTCGTAGTAACTAGTGTATTGCTTCGAAATGGAGGAAGCTAACGGGGTGGGGTTCATTCGAACTCCCCTCAGAAAAAAAGCTATTTAAATAGGTACGATCCAGGGGTGGGTGGGGTTGGTTTGATGGCGGGTCGGTTCTCCATGGCTTCATCTCAATGTGCAGCAATCGGCAATACGAATGCGTGCCGTGGAAGGTTTCATTGCTATCGTGTATTTCAATTCAGCAAATAAATTATTTTATTTTTATTAAATAATGAGTAGGAAAAAAATTTTATGTTACTGTTTCAATTAAAATATTCGGTAATTTTGTATTTTTTAATTTTCGAAACTTTCCAATTCGATTTTACGATATACATAGTTTGTTATTATAAAGAATTTAATATTTGCAATTTGTGCTTCACTAATGGAATTAATTCGATTAAATTAGAACCAAAGAAAAACATAACTCTCTGCATTTCGTGCATTTTTATACTTCAGATAAAAAATCGATCAGATTAAAATTGTCTTTGATCAATTGATATTTCTTAATAAATACGAATATCTGGGCAACGAGATAATTTATCGAACGAACATATTTTACAAGCCACCTGTTTCATCGTATTACCGATCTTTTGAGCGTATATCAGGAAATACTCGTTTCTTCTTACAAAATATAATTTCCGACAAAACAAAAACAAAGAAAAACAGAGAAGAATAATTAAAAATTTTCTCTCGCAAGTCCACGATTTTTTTCAAACGTTCAAGAAAGAAAGAATAATTAAAACGATCATCCATTCGTTCATCCTTATTGCAATATCCTTAACTAACATTAACAATAGACTCGATATCGCTCTCACGTGGAGAGAAGATCGCGTCGAAGCGAGCAAAGAATAAGCGAGAAAAGAGCATCCACGTTTTTAAACAGAGGCGCAGGAGATTCCCGTGAATAATTGAGCCGCGTAATTTATCGCAAGGAATGCAGCCGGTGGCTTCCTTTCTCGAGTCCTCAGGGTTTCCCGAATGGAGAGAAGGAAGCGAAAGAAGAAGGGAAGGGAGTCGGGTGGAGAGAGGAACAGGGGGCGGTAGGTGAGAGGGGTGACTCGGTGGAAATTGAATTTCGATCGAACACCGCCACGGCAGGGGAACGAGAGGGGTGAATAGAGCGAAGGCAGCGGGAGCGAGAGGGAAAATGAGAACGAGAGGAGGCAGAAGGTGGAGGAGGAGGAGGAGAAGAGAAAGAAGAGGGAGATGGAGCGGTAGGAGGAGTGGAAGAGAGTAGAAGGAGGCTGTAGGACATTACAGGGCATCCTCCGGCCCCGTCACTATGGCGAACAAATGAGCAATTCTCTCAACCCCCGTGTCCTATGATGTCCTGCACGTAGAACCTGGCGATGGGCGTCTTCTGGGTCGATCTCTCGAGCCATACAAACTCCCTTCGACCTCCTACCTCTTTCCTATGTACCGCCATCGGGTTACCCCCGAGGTGATCGTAGTTTAAAATTTCTCACACGAAGCCCGGAAACCACCCGCGCGCCCTTCCATCCAACACAACCGGCTCATCCACCAATCTCTCCCCGACCTCGTGGCGACCTCCAAGGTGACTCGTTGGCCTGTCAACGTTCCGCTGACGAATTATTTTTCCCCGAGAGCCCGACTATAATAACGCGCCACCGCTCCTTCGAAGAACGATTCTGCTTACTTTTGATGCCTCGGAATAATGATTTTCAAGAAGTCGAAGGGAGGAGGAATCAATCGCGAGAAATAGGATCAGAGGTTGGCGAGCAACATTGGTGGGAGACGAATGGAGAATTTTTGAAACGGAGAAGAAGAAGAAGAAGAAGAAGAAGCTATATAGGATAGATTGGAAGGCGAAGAAATCGAGAGATGGTCGTTGATCCCCTCTCCTCTCCCGGTATGAATTGGAGAACCCGACTGATCCACCTATCCGCGCATACATTATTCAAACGCGGACTATTTTAAACTATCCACCGCTCGAACTTATTCATACATATTTAACGATCTGTTTTTCGCGATTCCCGCTCATTGGCTTGCTGGTTGCCTATCTCCAAGTGTGTGGTGCTTGCACGATGCTCGTTGTGGTCGTGGGCACAAGTGGGCGTGCAACAGACACGTTAATCAGCCGGGAGGAATTCTTTTTCCTCGAGGAAACGTCGAGGAGAAACGTCGGGCGAAAGATCGAGTCGAGAGTAGCCGGAGAAAAGAAAATGGCCGGCCCGCCATTAATTAATAATAGAACCGAGCGTAGTCGCGGACTGGCAAACCGAGAAAAAGGACAGAGAAAAGGAGGGGGGAGGCGAGGGTGAAAGGGAGACGGAAACGAGGGTTGTTCTCTCTTCCACGATCCCCCAGCCTCTCCTTTCTCTTTCCCTTCTTCTCTTCGTTCCTCTCTTTCCACCTCCGTGTAGAAGGGGGTGAAGGAGAGAAAGAGAGAGAGTCGAGGTGGATAGGTGGTTGGGGGAACGGGGAATGGATTTTATGCCCAGAGCGAGATATATGGCGGCCGCTACGCCCGGGCAAAAATAATATTAATATCGGAAAGGAAGGAAAGGAGGGAAAGTTTCGCAGGCTGGCTGGCTCGCTGGCTGGCTGGCTGGCTGGCTGGCTGGCTGGCTGGCCCTGCTTTGGGCAGGGGATATCAAGTATAATCATAATAATAAACGCCCGTGCGGGACGCCATTGCTGGCTCTGCCACCCTCTCCCGATCCACGTCTTCCTCCCCATCCCCCCTTTTCCCTCCTTCTCATGCCACCCTCATCACGCGCATATATACACACACGTACATAACGCGCTCTCAGAGACTCACACGTGGGAGCACGAGTAAACCTCTCTCAGGTATTACACAAACGTCTCCTCCTCCCCCTTCTCCCTCTCCTTCTCATCCTCCTCCACTTTTGTGTCTCTTCGTACATACGCACGTTTGTGCACGTGCTCGTCCGTGTGCCTCGATGCACGATGTTTCTGTGTCTACGCTGAGCCGACTATACACTCGAGGATTAGATTAGCTTCCACTGGCTTCGTTGCAAAGGCTTATATCCACGGTTCCGAATAAGCGGGAAACAAAAATGGCTCTTCCGCCGAAAAACTGGGAGGAAAATCGCAAGGAATTTTTCAGCGGCGTTGACCGAAGACTCTCTGAACCTAAACGTTCAGGAAAACAGGATGGTGTACGCGCAGAGTTATGTCGCGACGTTAGAGATTTATACCAGGGATCAGAGCGCAAAAGCGACGGTGATTGTTGAATCTTTGGACTCGGGATTGCTTTCCACCGTGGCCGATGTTGTATCGCCTCCAACTTACGTATTGTCGAAACGTATATTGATTTATGCGCGGAATTGCTTTTCGCCGTGGAAATAAACGATCCCTTCCACGCCGATATCGGGACGAATTTATCAAAATTTATCAGAAAT
This sequence comes from Apis cerana, assembly GCF_029169275.1. NCBI lineage: Eukaryota > Metazoa > Arthropoda > Insecta > Hymenoptera > Apidae > Apis > Apis cerana. The sequence continues at coordinate 7,572,347 of NC_083862.1, read as the reverse complement.
ATTTCGATGAAGGATATATACTTTAAAGCGTGCGAGTCTGCTCATTAATATTAATTTATCCGGAATAGAAGACGAGACGCGAAGATGAGACGCTATCTGATGAAACGATATAATTATTCAAATTATATATACGAACGAATCGTGATCATTTGTATCGCGAATCTTCAGATTGATATTCCGTAAATAATTTAATCCTTTCAAGTTAGATTTGGGCAACGATAGTTGTACAAATTTGTATCATTTAATCATCAAAGTAACAATTTTATTCCACTTCTTCTAAAGAATTAATATCTTCATCATCGTCGTTATCGAAATTTTAATAATATCAAAGATATGTATACGGAAAAGCGTTAATCTTAATCGGTCGATACACAAAGGAAAAGCAATAGTTTATCTTCTTTCGCGAGTATCCAATCGCACTCGCGAGGTAAACAGAATGTTGTTTTTGTGGATGAGGAGATCCATAATCCCCCAATCTCGTAATTAATCCACACTGGATGGACCCTCGAGCGAAGGAGGCGACGTCCTTCGACCTTTCTCTCTAATCCTCTTTCAGGCATCTCTCCATCGTCCTTCCCCTCCTCCTCCTCGTTTCTAACCTTCCTACTCCTCATACGATTTGTGGAGGTTACGATCAGCGCAGATGCATTTATATCGAATTGCAGCTCGCTCGTATATTGGCTCTTTCGGAATGGAGGCTTTTGTCTTGGCGTGCCTCATAAGCGTGGATTTGCCCTTATCCGTGCCGTCTTCCCTCTTCGTTTCTCCCTGATCGCGGGGCTCTAGTCATTCCGTGGACCACGCTCGGCCACCCCTGAAGTCAACCCCCACGTCGAGTTGGCAGAAAAAGGGGAAGAGCGCCTCTATCTACCTCCACTCTCCTTTCCCTCCCGATTTTATCCGTATTTTTCTCTGTCTCCTTCCCTCTTCCTTTCTCTCTCTCCCTCTCTCTATTTTTCCTACGGTCCGCTTGTTTCGAGGAAGCGAGTTAACGCGCGCGCGCACGTGCACGCAGGCTAGAGTACATTTTTTTCATTATCATACCGTTATTTTTTTGCCCACCATCATAAATTGCCTTTTTCCGTAGATTTCCCGTGCTTTATGCGTCCCACTTCTGCCATTAATGTCACGGCCCCCGATCCCTCCCCTCTAGAGCCACCCTTGGCCCACCTCTTCCTGACCATTTATTCGCTATACGTGACTTTTCTTGCCAAAAACACATTTCGTCCTGGCCAGTTATTAATGAACGCAGGACCCTGCAGGATTCCCTTCTTCGTTCTACCTCGATGCCCTTTTTTCTCTCTCTCTCTCTCTCTTCTTTTTCTCTCGTTTTCGTTTTTTCTTGCTTTGTTTCAGGAGGACCGGGGTAATCGGGATCAAGCGGGATGCGTCGATTGGCTGTTACGGCGATGGGAGCTAAATCCAGCGGTTGATTCATGCAACGGGACAGCGGTGACAGATGTATGAGCAACTCGGAGGAAAATTGGGTTTTTGGAGGGAAAAAATATAGGGAAAGGAGGTAGAGAAAATGTAGGCAGTGTTTTATTATGAGATTCGTAATTAAAGTTGGTACAAGTAATAATTATTCTTGACAATATCGTTATTTGATTCGAAATGAATTGGAGCATTCTCTTTCAATTTCGTTTCAGAAATCGTAATTTGGATTATATTTCCAGTAGGAAAAACGTAGAGAAAGATGTTAGTAAAAAATGTACACGATTCGTTACGTATCAAATTAGAATTATGACAATTAAATCATTGTTGATATTATTACTTCATTCTTTGATTTCTTTTTACATCTTCATTTAAATATTTTAGAAATATTTATTTCATCCGCTTATATCTTTTGATAAGCAGATATATATTTGATATTTATTAAGTAATTTTATTTATTACAAATAAATATTGCAGATCTGAAATTGTATCATTGTTCAAAAATTTTAATTTTTTTTTAGTAATGTATTTAATGTATCAGCATCTTATATTTAACGTGTATTCAAATTACTCAAATATATATTACAAACGTGTATATTCAATACGCAAAAGATATAAATTTGAAAAGAAATCACTTACAATTCTTAATTTCAGAGAATCACGCAAAATTAAATACAATTGTCTTAAACAAAATTCTTTACATTTTCCACGAAGAAAGTTCAATTATATTAAACGGTAATTTAAAATCGCAAACATCGCCTAATATTCCCCCTTCGACATTAACTCCATTGTCCCAGCCCATCTCGAAAAACCACAAATATGCACAATCCTCGATCTCTAAAGAAACAAAACGTACAAAAACCATCTGAAGATGGCAAGGTAAGAATAATCTTTCAGAAAGCATCCACGAGAAGTTAACGAGTCAAAGGGGCTCGCGGAATAATTGACCCGTGGCGGATGGTTGTGCCATTTCCGGAGGGATCTTCATCGACAAATGAGGACGCGGTTGTGGCATCTTACAGAGACAAAGATTCGCGGAACCGTCTCAAGCCACTTTCATATCCATCCCAAGAAGAAGAAGAAAAAGAAGAGGAAGAAAAGAGAGAGAGAGAGAGAGCGGTATCGAGTAGTTGGAGAGTTCCTTTTTTGTCTCGAGAAGAATTCGCGCGATAGGGGTGAATTCTCAGGGACAGAATACCCGAGTTGGATGGGTTACCAGAGCACTTGACCTGGACAGATGAGAGAGAGAGAGAGAGAGGAGCCGCACTCCTGGTGATTAAAGTAAAGCCGGGAATTAGAGTGAAGGAAACTCCTCTCCTCCGTTGGAAGGAGGTTGGTGAGCGAAGGAGGAGCGATGGTGTGGCAATCAGTGAAATGGCGGTGAAAATAAATGAATGGAAATCGAGTCTGTCTTTTTCTCGTGTTGCGGTGGAGCTGGGACAAACCGTTGTGCCACGCCAGCGCAGTCGGCGAACAAACCTCTCTCGTCTGGTTGCTCGAACAATAAGAACGAATCGGCGAGTTAACTCGGGGGCCACATTTGTGATTGTAAGAAGCCCATCTCGCAAATCCTGTTCCACTCGGGACGGCTCGTTCGCGAATTCGTCGCCGAGCGATGATTGAAAAGCCACGGAATCGTCCTCTCGAGGAATGGGATGGGATATTGGCGGACAAAGCGCTCGTCTCTTGGGCCGGAGACAATGGAAAAAATTAGACTCTCCGTGTCTTGGCTCGCGGAGATTAAGGAATCTTGCTTAGAAGAGGTTTCAAGGCTTTTGTGGTTTGGCCGAGGCAAGGATGAATGTTTTCATTATATTCGTCCCGAGAAGAAATTTGAAAAGCATGGAATATGGATTTCCAAAAATATATATATATATTTAACGAATAATTTATTAATCCGTATATGCATACAACATAAGCGTTCTAAAAATTTATAAGGATAACTATGCGTATACTCTCACGAAAACGACAAAAAGAATAAGCAAGAATTAAGAATTTAAGTACACGTAAAATCGTGATAAGATTATTTTCTTCGTATACTACTTTATCCATCGCTCATTCCACATAAAAATAGGATTTCCACCAACCATCATTCATGCATATTTCGTTCGTCCATTCGTAAACGATTCAAAACATTGCTCATAAAGCACAACAACAACGTATATATTAAATAAGCAAGGAATAAGCAGAAGCAATATAGTTCGATATTTTAACGAGGCTGGTCGGTTTAATGCTCGCGAGTCCCATGACAAATCTCCTCGGCCTAGCGAGCGTCGCGGAGCGTATTACAGAAGCGGAGTCCTTGACTGTGTGGAATCCCTAAACTAAACTATACCTCATCCCTATCGGAGAACAAGCATCCCTACCCTCAGGAAAGCAAGCTTAATGCCTCGGAAAAAATAACACACGCACACACGCGCGCTCTCGTTTTCGTCATCCCCTCCCCCGAACAGAGTCGAGGAGAGCCGTGCGTGTCCTTTTTTTTTCTTGCTCGGCGAAGAGGGTGGACATTTAGGGCGACAAAAAAGGACACTCTGTCTGCCGCAGGAAGCCCCCGGAACACGCTGGAATTTCGACCTCCCGCGCGATCGATCGAATCTGCATGTTTTTCTTCCTCGGGGAAAACGATATTGCCTTCGTGCTATTGCTGAAGCGGCAATTGTTCAGGGGTTCGACGGGACCTCGCCAACCCCCGTGCTCCTCTCCTCTCGCTCTCTCTTTCTCTCTCTCGCTGTCTCCGCGCCTCGTGTCACTAGAAACGAAACTTCTTTCCCTGTATCCGTCGAGTTTCGAGGAAAGCGCGATTTAAGTTTGGATTCGCGTTGTTTGTTACTGACAGTCCGAGGAGAATGTCTGTAAAGGAGTTTCATTACGTGAACTGTCGAATTGGGCGCTCCACGTTGATCTTTCCTTTGTTTCATTGTTAATGATATTACACTGCATCGGAGGAGAATTGTGGGATGGAGGAAGGAGATGCGTTATCTTGAAGGAAAGCGAAGAAAAGATGTAATATCGATAAATGAAAATTAATTGATATTAATTAAATGATGTCCCAGACACGTCATTGAGAAACGAAATTTGAAAGATAGAATGAAATGTAGAACTGGTGGATCAATGTTTTCTAATCTATAACTACATATATATATGTATATATCATTTCTCTTATGCAAAGCGTGTAATTTAAAATCCACTTAGAAATGTCGAATATTTCGCTCAAATTATTCTTCACCTCCAATTAATTCGTAATTAATTAACGCATCTTAATTAACCGGCTTAATTGGCCCGGTAACCGAGCCACACCTTTCGAGTGGCGCATAGGTATGCCCAGGCCTGTATCCTCCCACCCGATATCCCCGGGGTTACATCGTGACCGAAGTGTATCGCGCACCGATGTCTCCCTCCCTCCCTCTATCTCGCCCTCTCCCTTCCCCTCGTGCAAATGCGCGCGCGTACACATGGTTCATCGTCCGCACACAGTTCGGTTCACCCGCATCGGGCAACGCCGGTGCACGTGTGTCGGTCGTGTGTAATCCCCCACCACGCGAGATTCCCCTGAATCGCCCCCACTCGTGAGCCAAGTGGGTGCGGCCTCGGCCATTTTGGTACCACCTACCCCTCACGCGCAAGTCCTCCACCCTTCGAGGGGATTTGACGCACACATACACGCATCACGCACGTACAGATGCCACAGGGACGTGAAGTTTGATTCGTGTGTAGGTGAACACATGCGTGCGAATGTTCCCTTGTGTGTGGAAAGGTGCTCCAAGTCGCTGGTAACTGGAAGGGAAAGAGAAAGGGAGAGAGAGAGAGAGAGAATGAGGAGGTGGAAGAGTTGGTTGCTCGAGTTGGAAGAAAGGAGGGAGGGAGGGGGGCGAGCTTATTTCAGAATCCAACGCACGACAAGGAGAAGAGGAAGAAAAGTAGAAGTGGAAGAAGAAGAGGAGGAGGAGGAGGAAGAGGAGGAGGAAAAAGAGGTGTCGTTTCGAGGAACGTCGAGGGTGGGGAACCGACTTAATTTCTGCCACCCCCTCCGACACATTTCCCTCCTCGGCCACCTTCCACCATCGCCCCTCTCCTTCGCTCCTCTTCACCACCCGCCTCGTGTCCCCTCGTCACCGCCTCCCATACCCTCGGGCCCGCTCGTTACACGTTCCTCGTCCGGTACGGGGTAACTTCTTCTTGGTAGAGCTCTTTGAAAGGGATTCAAAGGACTCGAGAGTTTGCTGATTATTTCTCCCGTTAATTTCTCGAGAGGCGAGCGGAGGGAATCGTTTCACGGAATTGTTGGAAGAGGATCTCTCTTAGGAGAATGTCTTGTACTTTAACAGGAATTATGTATAATGTTGCCAGGGTTGTTGGATCTCTCGTTGGCTCTCTCGTTCGCTCTGATTGGATCGAATGGATGTTTTCTTTTTTAGAGGAATCGTAGAAGCGTGTTTTTAGTATTGATCAATGCGAGAGGGAGAGAGAGAGAGAAAGAGAGAGATTTATTAACGCGTGGGTGGTTGGTATCGAGTGGTGAAAACTGACCGTGATGGCAATCAACACTGGAGAACGGTCGTTGTGCTCGAAGACATAGGAGAGAGACCAGCGCGACGTTCTTGTTCATAGATGGCGACACTTGTATTTCTTCGGATTTCTTGACCAACTGCCTTTTATAATGCAAAATTTCTATAATTATATAATTGGTTTTTTAATGCAATATTATGAAAATCTTTACCAAAAGCAATTAATGATCGTCAATTGTAGTTTTTTCTTATTGAATAATGTCAAAAGATATCTTAAAATTTTTTGAACGAAAGTATATTTATTTTTCAATTGTTCACAATATTGATATGTAGATCCAAATTAATTTTATTAATATGAAGTAATTCAAGTTGTTGTGTGTAAAATCATTTGTTATTAATTATATATTTTATTAATAATAGGAATGAATACGTAATGCGTCTACTAAATTTATTATTCATTTATCATCACACACATAAATAGAATGCTTTCGAAGTCTGATCATTCGATTTTTATAACGAAAGGTTAACCCGTTTTCATCGAAAGTGATCATAGGAAAATTTCGATCATCCAAAAACGATCATCCAAGATGTCGATAAATGCCGTTCTTAAGAGAAACACGAGTTTAACGCGATTTTTCCGCGATGAAAAGAAACGATTCGCGAAACTTAACGTGTCACGAAGCTTGCAAAAATTTCCACGGAATTCGATATATAAATTCCCTTCCTTTCCTCGAAACTTTCCATCCTCGTCCGTCTAGCAACGTGTTTTCAAGAGGGTGGATAGGTTATTGCAAAGGACGAGGAAGCGTAAGTGCTTTTTGTCAGAAAAATTATATGATAGCCGGCAACGCGAGCTTTTCCCGCCTCCGCCCGCCATTCTCTCTCCACTTTCAGCGCTGGATTAGAAAATATGATTAGCTTCGTGCCCGGGAGTTTATTCAGGCCGGGAGAACTGCACGACGAAGGAGTGGCTGTCGCTCGTACCCTTCGGATTTTATGGATGACCATGGTCCCCTACGTGTCTCCACATCGGCAACTTTACCGAATACAGTTTCTACATCCCTCTCATGACTAATTTGTACAATGTGTTACCGTCTTGAACATCCTACGCGAATCTTTCTTTTTATCGATATCTACCAACTTATATCGTTGCATCTGTGATGAACGAACGAAAAAGTGAAACTTATTATCTTCTACGTACACTTTTATAGTGATTTTTAAAAATAATTCTTTTCCTATTTTGAATTTAAATTGAATAGGGTCTTTGGGTAAAGATAATTTTTGTTGATTTTTAGTCTTGAGAAAGATATTGAGGATGCATACAGAGATTTTATGCGATCAAAGATCATATCATGTTAAATATTCGTTATATCTTTTGTATTAAACAAGAATTAAACAGATATACAGATATATTTTACACACGTGTATCGATAATCTTTTTAAAAGTTAGATAATAACACGAACTTTAATTATTTTCTAACAAAGTAAATAGTAGCAATAATAAAAGGCTAAACATTGATTTTCCTCTTGAGAAGAAATAATTTTGTTCGTCTTTCGATATTTATTTTTCTTTATCGAAATTCGTCGTGGAGCTCGTATGCGATTTGACATTAAATTTGGAACAAGGAGTTCACTCGAAAGAAGACGGGCAATGCACGTCGTCTCGCTATCGTTTTGCTTTCATAAACCTCTCTAGTTTTGCCTGCTTCGTTTCATTCCTCTTAAGGCGGACTCACTTTACCTTCCATCTTTCTAGCTCTCGCGAAAACTACTACCCCCTTTTTCTTTCTCGTTCGAGTCGATTGAATGGCTCTGAAACGTCGCGTGCTTGAATGGATTAACACAAGTTTCTCGGATCGAATGTTATCGTGAATAATATTGATGACAATATGTATGATTCACGAACATTTGTTCATATTTGCATTAACACGTACGTTGGATAAAGTAATGTTGTCCAAAAGTGCTTGTCAAACTGAAATTACAAATGTAATTGATTTTTAAATTGTTAAAATAAGATCTAAATAGAATTGTTAAAGTGGAGAAGAAAAAATAAATTGTGTGTAAATAATATACGCACGTATATAAAAATTACAAAACGAAATCATTTCTACTTCTTTGCAATTTTAAGATTGAACGAACTTCTGAAGGCATATACGTATTTACACATAAAGTCAAATCGATAGATGAAAGATGAAAAAGGGGCAGTGTATCATGGAAGAGACAAGTGCCATAACAGGACGAGGAAACGCGGGGGTGAAGATGAGTATTTCCCAGAGGAGGATTCTCGACTCATCAGACGATCTCGCAGAGTGGCTCGAGCCCTTGGACTGCATAATAAAACCATGGCAATTTTTATCGAGCATCGTGACGCCATTGTTCTGCTCACGACTATTGGATTCCCAGTGCTCGGCGTTCATGCGATTTCTAGTATTCTTGTCGCGATGCCTCGCGACAGCACGATGAAAACTTTCGAAATGCCACGAACTGTGGACGTGCGTGGAAAAAAGTACTGGTTTTAGCGCGCCAAACTACGAAAGACTCTGCTCAAATCGCTGAATCAGCTGTGAAGGTGTAGCAATCATCATACATGATAGTTAGATGGACCAAGAATCGTCTTAGTGTAGGTTCGAATAAGAAACAAAAAAAAGAAACAAAAAAAAGAAAAAGAAAATAGGGAATGAAGATAATGAAACATGAAAAATTGATTTAATTCATTAAATATGATTTATATTTGTTAATCATATTTTTAATTTTATTTGGATAATATTGTAATTTTTTAAATTATATTATTGAAATACGACGTTGAAAATAATAATACAATATTTATTTTAGCTTTAGAAAACTTAGGAAAAAGATAGGTTTGGACGAAATCGTTATATGTATGAGAAATTATTATTCGTAAAATTCTCATTAAAATTGTAATTGAATATTATCTATATATATACATTATAAACAAATTATGCTGTACATAGTGTAACATTGTTTTTAAATATATTAACAAATATTAATATAACTGAAATGTAAATCATAGAAGATCTTAGCTATGGTTGTTAACATAAAATCAACGAAATATAAAAATACATATCTTAACCTTCGTTCGAATAAGAAAATCTTAACGCAAAAATTAAGAAAAATCCCGATCAATTCGAACAAGTGGCGTACAGTTTCAGTTTCCTTTTTACCACCACTTCCAAAAATCGTCCAGCTAAGCAATAATAACCGACAAGGCCGCGCATAGGGGCGAAACAGAAATTATTAAGCGCGAAGTATCGACGTTACGTCACATTTTCTCGATATACTTTCAACGTGCCGCCGTTGAAATTAGATTCCACAGACGCGAGTGGCAAGCGATGCATCGGGCGGGAAGAGTGATCGATGAAAAAAAAGGAGGGGGGTGGAGAGGAGGGGGAGGGAGGAGGCGATCGGTTTCAACCCCATCCATGAACCGTGTTTGCGACCCCAGCGGATGAGAAACGATCCCCTCCCCCACCATCGAATTTATATCGAGATCGAATTATTGATCTTTGCCGGCAACGACCGATTGCTACGACCCCATGTGTCGATTTTACGGTTTTAACGATCACCGACCCCACAATCGTCTCTCCTTCCCCCCCTCCCTTTCCTTCTGTTTTTCTCTTTTTTTTTTTCCCCTCCCTTTTCTTTTTCTTTTCACGAGATCCCGGCGAGCGTAACGGTTTCGGTAGTCGGTCGCGATTTATCTATCTTGTGTCGTAGAGAGACACGCGAACACGAGTAATTAATCTGGATCTGGAGATCTCGAGTTGAGTTCGAGCGACCAGATGCCCGGCTTGCCTAGGAACGATCGGTCAGTGTCCAGTCCTGTTTTAACTGGGGATTAAAGAGAGGTTGGCCTAACTAGCGAGCGTGGTACGTTTGTTGACAGAAAGCATTAACAATTAATGTTTGTGTCGGACATAGATGACGTTTGTGGAACAGTTTGTAGATAACTGTTCTTTGGCATTTGACATGTTCGATGACATCATTCGTTTCGTAAAAATTTATCGTTCCTTTTTAGGGATGTTTTAACATGTTCAAGATGTGAAATTATTATTTTCTTCGATTTTAGCAACCGATTCGAGGTTTTAGGATTATCTTGTATAATTATAAATGAAATTTGTCTTTTAAAAAATATTCAATTAAAGAATTAATAATTAATTTGATTTAATTAATATTTTTTAGGATTGTAATTGATTCTTTTAGAAATATTGCCATTTTCACTCAATGTTTCAATAAGTTAATTCTCGGTTCGTTTTAAAATTCCATGTGCATTCTATTATATTCTGTAACATTTATAAGCTTCTCAGTAGTTAGAATTGTTACACGCAAATGTTTCAAGGTATTTTGTTATTATGTATTAGATAATAATAACAATCTATCAACCTATAAAATACTCGAATAATTATTATTCCATCGTGCATTTTCAAAACCATCATTTTTCAAACGAATCAACATTCGTTTCAAAACTCTTATTTTATTCCCAATTTTCTTATCCCGTCTTTCCTTTTTTCGAGGAAAAGCACGTTTGTATCGTAAATTTCCATTTCCTTTAAACGACTAAGACGTATATCACGCGTCTCAAAATGATAATTCCAAAGCGACGATTCCATCGTTAAGGAATTCCTCGCGTTAGTATCCGTAAATAGAGCGGCAGCGCAACATTTTACACTACATTTGCCAGGGAGCTGAAGTTATAGCCGTTCTATACGTCGCTCGCTATATAAGATCCGCATCGGAGAGACACGGTGATCTCAATTACTCGCAGGCACGTTTCCGACGTCTCCGAAGGCACATTTCCAAACTTCGTCGGCAATATCGGCCGCATGAAATTCCATAAATTACGCTCCATCCTCTCCTTCTTTAGTCTTGCTCGGCCCCCCGATATTACAACGCTTCTCGTCATTATTGCCCCTCAAGGCGAGGGCGGCAAGAAGAAAACGGGAGGAGGAGAAGGAGAAAGGAAAAGGGAAAAAAATGGTTCGGTGACGAGCGTGTCCGGTCGAAGACACCCCTTTGAACGAGTGGACTTTAAACCCCACCCCTGGTTTCGAGCGGGCGCGTGATCTTTAAGGGGATGTATGTAAGTTGTGGAGGTGGTGGCGAGGGAGAGAGTTGGAACGAAACAAGCGAGAAGGCGGTGTGACGGTGTTGGTGGCACCGGTGATGATGGTGGTGGTGGTGATGGTGGGGCTGAGATGAAGCCACCCGGTGGTGGTGGTGTAAAATATGGATTTACTTCTCCTCCAGGGCCTCGGCTTTTCCTTCGGGCTCGCGAACGCGGATGTTCGTCTTCACCTACACACACACACACATATATATATGTAAGCACGTATTCCTCCTGTATACATGTGTGTGTTGCTGGGCTCGTGTGACGTCATACGCACCGCTATCATCCCCATTATGCGAGCAAGAAGAGAGAAGAAACGGCGGTGAGATGGGAGGAGGAGTGCCAGGACTCGTTTGTTAGACCGGGCTTGGAAATCCAAGGGGGTGTTTTGTTACTGTTTTCTTTGCATTGTCACACGAGACGCCAGTGTTTTGTCTCTCCCATCCACGGCGGAGAGAAGTTGGAACGGGAAAGCTCGGGGGAAGGGTGAAGATGAAACCGGTCGGAGGCAACGCTTAAAAGCGAATTCTCGAAAATTCTTCTCGCGCGCGCTACGACCATATTCCCAATTTGCTTTTTGTCATCGGGGGATGACACCCGAACAAAAACTTGTCATTTGTTCTTCAATTGTTACGAAAAGTTAACCAACTAAACGTATTATCAAAATACGTGCACAATGCCTACGAAGGATCTTCCCATCTACCAAGCGTGTCCACCAATTTGCATACGAAATTAGCTTGTAGTAATCAAAGTAAGAGAGAGGCTAAGCTTTAACGAAGGTGTGTGAACACGCGGACTCGTGATAGCCGGTTGTATCCGAGGCACATCCCCGACATCGACCCCTACGCGTACACTGACATTCGATCTTCCGCCGACTATTTCCTTACATAGTCTGGGTACATGGAGGCATGTAAAGCCTCCGTATATATGCGCGGGTAATTTAAAATGCGATTACTCGAAGGGTGTCCTTCGTAGGGGTAGCATTCGTCGGTGGACATAAGAATAGCTAATACGGAAATGGCGAAGGAAAGCCGAGGGTGGGGAAGAGGAGGTGGTCGACGGAGGTGGAGCAGGGGGAGGGGGTTAGTGCGGGGAGCGGTTGGATGGCTGCCATTAAAAGATTTCATCCCTTCCTCCTCTCGCCCGCGGCACCCATATATAAGGGTGAGTAATCTGAGAGCCACCCCTCCTTTCTTATTTTCCCTCCTTCTTTTTCTCACTCTCCTCCTTCCCCTACGAGCCCGCGACCGATCCTCACCGGTGTGTAGGTCCACGAATACATCGAACGCGATCTCGTCTACTCGCAGAAAAGCATCGGTCTTCTGGAGTTGTGTGTATACACGAGTTTGGAATAGAGGGACGGGTGTAAATTGCGAGAGAGACTGTGCACGGCTCTTATTTTCCATGTTTTCGCGCGGCCAACTTGTATTACTTCTTTACGGGAGGACTGATTTTCAGGGGGAGCGTAACGTTGTTGTTACGGGGTTGAAACTTTTTTTCTGAATCGCGTCTGATGTTTTAAACCTGGATTGGATTTTGTTCGCACGAAAAACGATTCTTTTTCTTTTAATAAAATATTCATGGAACGTTATCTTTGATCAATGAACTCTACCTTCATTAATCAAATCGAACTTGATTGAAATTAGATGTCGTGTTTTTTCAGCTACTTGATCGATAATGATCACGAACAAATTTAATATACCGAGCGACATATTCAAAAGATATTGATGGTACAAAGAAGTACAATTATATAGACAGTAAGATATTTCCAATTATTCTATAAGAAGTTTAGAATGTATCTTTCGATCGATCCAATTACACACACATTTGCGAACATTTGCAACATCCGCGTTAGTTAAAATCGCAATGAAATCCGTCCGACGAGAACGAGGCACGACAGGACGACGGTTCAGTTTTAAGTTTCGAATCCTGCACACCAACGTAAAAGGATGACACACAGGCTCTCGAATAAGTTGAAGGAGAAGGAGAAAGAAGGAGAGAGCGCAGACACTGGGTGCACCTAAGGGATATGTAAGACCAACACACACGTACGGATTACAGAGGGTAGGATTGGCAGCTCTGATCAATATTCGATTTTTGAAATATCTTCCCCACCCCATCGACGTCCTCGCCCGACCCTGAGCGCCACCCGCCTCCATCCGCCACCGAACGCCGCCACCCCTCGCGGAACGTTCCTCGAAAGCTCGATACTCCATTTGTATTTTTAAACTGGAATCCCTATACACACACTCGCATCCGTGCACGTACGCGTGTACACGTGCACGACCACGTACACAGAGGAAAGCGTCCTGCCACCACCATCGCCATTCGCCATCACCATTACCACCGCCGCCGGCGTCGTCCTCTCCGTTACTCTCGTCTTCTCAACCCTCTTCTTTCTTCCTCCTCTTCGTCCTCTTCTTCTTACTTTTCCCCAGGTTCCTGCTCCTCCTCTTCCTCCTCCTCGTCCCTAGCTTTCCTCCTCTTCCACGCGAGACCTCTCTCTTTCTTTTCCCCCCTGTGTGCGCGCCACCCACACATTCTTAACGAGCCAGGCGCGTGGATGGGGATTCGTGTGATCACATGTACGCGCGCGCGCGTATGTGTAGCGAGCAGAGGCCGGGGGCATACGATCCATCGGAATTTTAAGGAAATAGAAGGACACTCGATGCATACTATCGGTATGTAGTAATGCGCCGGTAGTGGTACGCGCCCCTGTGTGCGTTAACGTTATACGTATAGTACGTGGGACAGGGCCGGCTCGTAGGGAAATTCTTGGAGGTGACGGAATCCTCTTTAGCTTTGTCGCGGGTAGGAAATTGTATCGTTCCTCGAGGGAAACGCGTGTACGCGGGGAACGGCTTATTCGGTCGAGGCGGAAAGTGGAAATTTGAAGGATCACGCGTGCTAATCTCGAGATTTGGGGGACAGTATTGTGCATGGCCGCCGTATTCGGCGCGGCATAGAAATTGGGCACGGTAGCAGCAAACTGGAGGCCGTAAACTGGCGGAGTCTCATCGACGAGACTCCTGGGAATGCGCGAGCATTACCGAGCGGATATTAATTTATTTTATCGCGGAATGCAATTTCAGCCACGGCGTTTTATAAGGGTTACTGGTGTATCGCAAATGTGGGGAGGGGGTGCCGTTGGATCAATTTTCAAGTTTGCCCGAGACAGGAAAGTAGATTTTACCGGTCCTGTGTATCTTTATACACGTCAAGCCAACGCACACACAGTATGGACAGATTCCTGTGTACGCGCGGCAACGTGTCGCAGTCGGTGTAGTCGCGCGTGTGTTCGCGAATTTCATCGGGAATAGAGGGATGCAGGTACCTGTACTCGTTCCTCTTTGCCCGGCGAATTGGAATTTCTCGCCGCGGATAGAATTCTTTTGCGAGAATCATGCGACGCCCACGACACACAGGACGGTGTGTGGGTATCAGGTTCCAAGAGTTTATGCGCGCGCACGCGTCTCTTCGGCTAGTAGTGGTTTAAACGAATGCGACGACACTCTCGAATATTAGTCGTACGAAGGATCGTGTGGAGCAAGTGATAAATCTCGGGGAATGATCAATAAGAATGGAGGATTTCGTTATGGAGGTCGGATATGTGGGGTGGTTGGAGATATTAGGGTGTGTGAGATATTAAAAAAAATTTCATACGATGGCGAGAGAGTACATCATTTCGAGTCGATATGAGGATAGGGGTGAACGAACGAAATACAACCCGACTTGTCGACAACAAAATCCAGAGATTATCGATCTATGAGTCGAGTTATACAAGATAAATTCAAAATCTTATTAAAACGTGGAATTCAATTTCGAACGAGTTTGTCACGTGACAATAAATATATCCATCTACGAAATCTGTTCCATCTGTTCGTCGAGCATCAACGAAAACGGAAACCTGCGAATTTTCCTGTTAAAAGATTCGAAAGCATGGTGTATGCCCCTCCGCCGCCGGTCGGATGCACTTTGCGCAACTGCGAATCGAGCCTACCGGTGCAGCGGCGCGTGCAATTAATTAAACGGCGGCGCAGCGTTGCTCATTAGCGGGCGTCGATTGGCTGCCGGCCGGTCACGTGACAAGCACGGCGATGGAACGCCACCGAAGGGTAGGAGGACGGCGAAAGGGGGGTGTCGGCATTCGCGGGGGGTAGAAGGGGACCAGACCGGCCTCGGAGCGCGGACAGGGGGGTCAGTGGGGCAGAGAAGGCAACGCTGCACTCGCTCAGTTGTTTTTACTGGGAGAGCCACGCCCTGCCCCTTTCGCGCCGAGCCACCAAAGGCGGATACCCGGGGATTAATTAAGACGCCCACCAACAAATGATATCACGCCGTTTCCTCGGACTCACTTCAACCCCGTGAGGGAGACCGAGGTATTAATTAGAAGATCCAAGGGCGAACCGTCCGATTGGAGGCTCCTTTGGGGTTTCCCTCCATCGCCTTTGCGCCGAACGCTTCCGGCGACGAAGTAGATTGGTCCTTTTTAGGTCGGTCCTGCTCACGGAATTTTTTCTTTTCTTCTTCTTCTTCTTCTTCGCCTCTTCCTTCATATTTTTATTTTTCGCTCTCGTTGTTATTGGGTTTTTTGTTTTCGTTCGGTAACAGGGAATCTGGATGATCTTCCTTGCCACTGGTGAGAGTAGGGTGTTATCCGAGAATGGAGGTAGCGCTATCTATTTTGCAGATACGTAGATGTAATCTTGATTCGGGCATTGGATTGTTTAATTTATTGTTGATGTACATCTTTTAAGTGGTATGTTACTTATTTTATTGAATGCGTAAGACATATTTCTATTTTTCGTGTAATAAATCTCAATATGATGTATTATTGTAAAATATAAATAGAAAAAGGAAGTAAGACCCTCGTAGATGTCAATAGATACTATAGATGCTAGACGATAAAAATCTCTTGATATCTTTGAATCATTACATTATCTACATTCCTAATACGTTGTAATATATTGAATGAATTTTATAAATAAAATATCACACGTATTGAACGAAATTTATAATAAAATAATTTCGATGTATAAATTATGCAAATTAGATGAAATAATATATATATATATATATATATATATCTCGATCATCTTTAATTGCAAAAAAATAAAAATACCCAACTATTTTTTAACAAAGATACGAAACAAGATTGAATCGCGAAAGTATGTTCATTAAAAGTTTTAAAATTCCGTTTGTACACGTGAAAGTTGTTTGGCACGAAGATCTTTCCACCGATAATATCTCATTGGCATCTCCTTTGATGCAAACGAATCGACATGTAGATTCCATGCAAATTGCTCGAATGCGTCTTGGAGTGGAAGTCCTGATTGGCCATACGGCGAATCTCTAAATTGAATTGCCGCTCGCTACAGCTAATCACGCAATTACTCTACCCGGCTTTAATTTTATCCTTAATTAAATCCAATCTCGTGTAGATACGTATTTCCAAGTCGAGTGTCGCGGGAGATTGAAATTTTTAAAAAGAACTATCCAAGGGGCGATAAACCGACCGATAAAATAGGTTAACTGAATTTCATTACGTCTATTAATTCCCTTGATAAAAATATAGGAATGAAACTTTCGTTCGGTTGACGTGAATGCGATTTTAAGTAATCGTTTTTTGAATTAGTGCAAAGATCGAATTTTATTACCATCAAAAAAGAAAAAATTTCATCTCATTTTTTATTTTTCCTATTCAATTTTAGATTTTTTTTTAATATTTATGAATATGAAAATAGAATAATTAATTTTTGAGATAAAATTCTAATATCAAGTTTAGTAAAGAATTTAGTGAAAGAGATGAGTTAAATATAAAGCTGACTTTAAAATATAAGATTTTTGATATAAGAGAAAATAAGAAAAAACGAAATATTTTTCAATCGAAGGAAAAGCGAAGCTCATTTGACAAAGTATCACATCTGTCCCGTAATACTGTTGTGTTTTTTTTCTGTAATAACCAATATAATCCGTTTTTCCCTTGTCAGACTAGCGGCTCTCTCTCGCCGTTGACGAACGACTCTGTTGACGTTCGCCCTTTCCACCCACGGGATAAAACGAAAAGAGGCAAACCCAGCCCCCTTCGTCGACGTTGCCACTATATTTCACATTTCGAACACCTACGAATCGGTGTATCTTTTTTATTTCCTCTTTCCTTTTGTAGATAGAACGCGCACCACGAAACACACTAGGGAAGATTAATTTCTGAACTATGTCGCCTCGCGCAGTCGGACACAACACGCAGTGAAAAAAGACTGTTTTGAACAGACTGCTCGGCGCGTCAGCCGTTATGATTGAAATTTTCGATATCTAATGGAATATCCATCTATGTCGTTCGGTTCAGTGATTTGATTCAACGATTCAATGTTTAATATTAATACTTTATCTATTTACGTACGCGATATTTTTTAAACATTAGGATAACAAAAATAATTTTCAACGAAATTTGCGATAGTTAATACGTTTGTTATTTTGGTTGAAAATCGTTGAAATTATTTGTACACAAATTTTTTTACATTTTAGTTATAAATTTATAGTTTTCGGTATTTGTTTATTTCGATGTATTTATATATCTACGATAAAATTAACGATTAAAATCAATGACAAAACGTACTCTATCGAAAAGGTGTTAAAGATTTTTAAATGTATTTACATATATTAAATTATTGTGCTATGACATATTCCTATAAAATTTCTTCAAATATTCGCTTTGATTCGTTCTCTTTAAAAAAAATAGAATATCATATTTATTTCTTGCTACTATTATAAAAGAGGATTATTAAAAATTAAAAATAATCTCTTCCAAAACCACCATTCTCCTTTTGAATCAAACCAATTCTAATCATTTCTAGTTAAACAGCGATTCGTTAAAGCCTGACAGAGATACTTTCGCCAGGCTGTATCATAAAATCTGTCCCGTGGAACGTCTAAAGGGGGATGGATCTCCCGGTATAATATCACGGACAATCGCCCTGATTCGAAAATTAGGTGGAGATTCATGCGTCCGCGGCGCGCAAGCGAGCGGAGAAAAGCTCGTTCGTTCCTTCCACGGGTTTAATTTATCAGGCCGAGGCGCGCGAAGGTAATTTTGTTTAAATTATTAAAAGCTTGGGGCCACGTCTGGCTGCCGGCTGGCTTAATGACGTAATCCTCTAAAAAGTTATAAAGTTACCGCCGCTTCATTTTTAAATCGCCCCTCCAGTTTCCCCTGTCGGCCGAGCCCGATCCCGGAACCAGCCCCCAGCAGCTCGGTTGAAAATGCTTACGCCACCTTTTTATTACGTCGTATTTCACGCCATGCACCACTTACCTCTGCATATTTATACAGGTGAATAACTAGTCCGTGTGTCGCCGTGCAAGCGAACTGAGGAACGGCTACGCTTAATGGTAATAGATGAATGGGCTCTTTGATGGCGATAAATTGTTCTCTCTATCTCTATCTCTATCTCTGTTTTTTCTCTCTCACATGCCGAGGTTAAATAGGATTTTCTGGATGTCGAGAGTTGACATTTTTGTATTCGGAAGGTTTGTATTTGAGAGATGAGTGTTGGGATTCAAATATTGATGGATCGTGTGAAAGATGGAAGTCTTGGAATAAATAAGTTGAAATATTAGTTTGGAATTATTTAATTCTAGGACAAATTACATTTTGTATCTTGTATACATAAAACGTAAATGAAGAAAAACTTTTTTTCGTTTTAAGATTTAAGCGCATAAATAGTTATTCATTTCTTAAAATAAGTAATCGAAGAATTAAACATGAATCTTAGAGAAATGATCGTATTAAATTTTTCACGTTCTTCGATTCGTCTTTATCGTTCCAGTTCACTCGATAAAAGTTCGCGAGTTGAAATTTAAAATTTCAAATATTTTAATAACATTTCTTTAGTCAATGAATAACAATGGCATTGCGATGACTCGCGCGACGATAATTTCAACGGTTATTTTGAATTTTAAGAGAAATCGCGCGAATCGCGAAACAGTTTTTCCACCCGAAATACGGTCGTATAATTTTCGAATTTATGGAACGCTCACTTTTTATGGAAATGCTAACATCGTCATGGCGCGCAGTTACAAAATCGCATTCTTTTTTTCTTTTTTTTCTTTTTTCCTCCTCTCGCGGAATCCGAAGCGTTCGTCGAAATTTTACTACCAAATTGGCCTTTTCACATTTCAAAAAATATTGACTCTGGGAACGTTCGCGGTGAAAAATCATTCGTCCAATCGACGCATCGCGGCCCCGCAAGCGGGATTTCAAATTCAAATTTCCCTGCAATCGAATTAGCCGGCAAAAGAGCCGTTTGATCCGTCCCATCGAGCGTAGAAACGCGGCACAAAGTGGCGGCCCCAATTATGAATAATTCGGAACACAAATTCGCTTAATTCCTCTGGTCGAATCAAGAGAGGATGCATGGTCAAACGAACAAGCAGGAACTGCGAGTAACTGTTAGATATTGCGTCTGTCTTTCATTCTTTCTCGCGTTAGAAATGCGTGAAAATTTTTAAGTTTTTAATTGTTGATGTTTGGATTTAATTTTGCCAGGTTATATAAATATTAAAAAAGTAAATCAAAATATCAATTAAAATATTTAAATATAGAATACAAATTTTAGTTAATCGTGATATTCATGAAATTTTTGCCGTGATAATCGTCCAATTGTAGAAAGATGTTTCCTAGTAATTTTAATTTTTTAGACGATTTTAATAATTACGATTTACATATCTACGTGATTTATATGTAAATATATGTAAAAATACATATAAAATTATTTTCCTTTTATTTTATCTTGCCAAGTGTTTTAACCAAAAATTTATTAAAATAATTCATCAAAAATTACACAATGAGTTTTACAAACAATTTGATGTAGTCTCTTTAAATAATACTACTCTTACACAACAAATATTAAAGATAATAAAAACAATCTTCAAATCAAATCAAAACTTGGAGACTAATTCATCCAAGCAATCTCCGTAATCCCGAAGTAATTAACGATAGACGATTCAAATCTATCATTCCTTCTCTAGCAAGAATATATACTCTATCGACCGTAATAAGATAGGTGGTGTCGATAATGGAGATACGCAAATGGGAGCAGTTTTAATCCCGTTCAAGCGTTCCTAATTAACCATCCAGCCGAGATATAACAGATGCGTGCGCTTAAATTTAAATTTATTCGAATCGGTGGAGAAGGAAGGAGGGGAGGAGGAAAAAGGGAGAAGGACGGGCTAGGGCAGACAGTGCGTCACCTGCTACCCGCGCCCGCCGACATTCCCCGGGATCTCGATCTCCACCTTTCGCCATTCCGCCATTATTCCATTATTCCGGGATGGACGTTGGCATAAAGGCCGTGGACGAGCGTTCAAAAAACTTTAATTCAATTAAGGAGGAACCGAAGCGGTGCTCGCTCGTCTTCCCTCTTCCTTTCTCTCCTCACGCGTGGTATACGAGTGGACAAAAGAAGCGAGAGAGAGAGAGAGACTTCCTCCCCCCTCCTCCCCCCTGAAAAATTGCCTCGACGAGATTCCATCCCCGAGATACACCCCACCCCCGTCATCCGTTTTGCATCTCATCAGTCTTCTATCTAGTAATTACCGTAATAAAATTATCATAAGTCGAAGGTTTCTCCTCGAACCTCCTCCCCTCCCCTCCTCCTTCCCCCTTTTCGTTGAGAAAACGCGGAGTCGGATTCGCGCGGATATCGGGTTGCCGCGGCATGTCTTAATGACGCTCGAATTTTAATGTTAATCCGAAAGAGGAAGAAGAGGAGGAGGAGGAGGAGGAGGCCGTCTGCGAACCGCCACGGAATACAAAGTATCGATTCGCTGACGAGAGGGTGCCGTGACTGGAGCACCGCTGCCAGGAATTCAACGGGGCATCCGCCAAGGTGAGCATTTTTTCTCCGCTTTGATTGACTAACGTCAGTCACCACGAGATCCAGCGACTCGAGCCATGGGTGAATCCCCATTTGGTATGCCATGTAGATAAGTACAGTCCCGTGAGAAGGGCGGACGGTGGAGGAGGAAACGACCACCGCAAGGGGACCTCTCGCGGTGACGGACGAGCGAGCGGACTGTACAGGAGGGGGGGGATCCCCCGACTTCGGGTCCTATTCCTTTCTTGGACCCGATCTCTCTCTCTTTCTCCTTCTCTTTGGAAGGAGCGGGACGGGCAGTATTCCTGTTCGACGGCTCGAGTGAGAAAAGGATTTTGTAAAGCATTTTATCCATTATTTATCGGCCGACTCGCGCTCACCGGAAAATTTTCGATGAGGATCGAAAAAAGTGGCGGGGTAACGAGGCCGGTGATTTGAGACGCGATAATTGAGTATTGATCCTCCGTGGTCTGTTTTAACGAGGTACTTTGATGTCTATCTTTATTCTTGAGATCGTTTGGTAGATTGGTTTGCTGGATTGTGAGAAGTATGTACGTGCAAAATACAAGCGTATTATTCAAGGTTAATGGAAAATCTTCGTGAATATACTTAAAGTTGTAAATAATAATTATTGTCATACGAAGATTATAAAAGATAATTAATGAGCAAAGGGAAGACATTAATTTGAACGATATTAAAATTCATATTCAAACTCGTATTCAAATTCAAATTTAAGAAAGAGCCGCAACTTTTCCCGAGCATCTTCCAAAAATTATAAATCCTCCATTCCTAACGTCTCGGATACATTCATCAATTTCCTTTCCGATCGAAGAAAAACGAGGAAAGGGGGGAAAAAACAACACGGAGCTCACGCTCATGAGCAGACACGTCGAATTCGAAGTATGTATAACGAATCAGAAGTATACCGTCGATATAATACGTCCGTATATACGAACGTGCATGTAACCACGGACGAATGGCAGAAAGAGAGAGAGGGAGAGAAAAAGGAGAGGAGAAAAAAAGGGAAGAGACAAACGGAGAAGAGCGGTGGAGGGGGATAGGTATAGGAAGGCGAGCTGGCGACCATCACCAAGTCAAATCGTCTCGCAACGCGCCAGCGAATAATCTTAAATTCAAATTAAGAGTGGGTCTACAAATTTAAACAATAAACGATCAGATTCCCCGCGATTCAAATTTAAACGCGGCGGACAATGGGCCCGAAGAGCGCGCATTTGTGGCATTCTCCCCGTCTTTACCTCGAACTTGTATCACGTGTACCACCGATCGATTGTACACTATATCTCGATCCCGGTATTTATGGCTTCGTTAGGTGTAAAGCTTGCACGAGTGTTCGTGCCTCGAACGCCCCGTGAAACGAATGCAGCCGCGGCGTCGATAATGGCATCGATAATAATTCATTCGTGGCCGTGGACGATAGCCCCTATCTTCTAATGATAATCAACGATGTCACAGTGAAATCGTTACGGTATTTATCACGGCCCGATGATGGCGCGATAGTTTTAAAGAAAAAAGGTTTAACGAACGGTTGAATTAGGAGGGAAATATGACGACTCGTGCATAATCGATGCGCGAGTTTCAGTGGGAAGAGATTGAAAATGGATCGTGATTATTCTTGCGAGCGAAAGAGAAAGTCGTGTGAGACGCGAATGGGCGACAAAGGACTTGCGTAGTTTGAAATAGGAAAAAGATCTACGGATAGATACGGATCGTTTATCGTGAAAAGAAAGCAGATATTTAAGATGTAACGGAGTTGTGACGAGCAATTGAAAATAACCTAGCCGATGAAAATTTCATACATCTTCGATTTACGTGGACTACTTGAAAAGGATTTTTCCATTAAGAAGATTAGCTTTTGTACCGATATTTCTCGATCGAATCGAGGCGTAAATTTTTAAATATAGGATATCTGAAACGCAACATTAATATTAAATTTACCAACTCAAACGAAAAAACAATTGAATTATATACACGAACAATACGAATAATATAAACATTCGATTAACAACTTTTCCATCAAAAGAGAATTCCCTGCACACTTTTAGAATTAGTAAACTTCCAGTGCTTATTAAGGAGCGGCGCGCACGGTGGCGATAAAAGGCGGGAAGAAGAGAAGGAGGAAAAAGAAAGAAAGAAAGGAAGAAAAAAAGAATCGAGGCAGCCGACCACCAAAAAGCCGAGTTCCTAATTCGGTGGACCGACAGTCGGTGACGGTGGTTCGGCGAGGCGGAACGGTGTCGAGAGAAAAACTCGACGACGACGAGGAGGATGACGATGATAGCGAGGACGAGGAGGATCCGGATGGGCGCGTTATAAAAGGGCGCAAAAGAGAAGAGGGGGTGGAGAAGGGAGCTAGGCGGGTTCCTGCGGGGCGAAAGAGAGAGAAGCGGAGGACAAGAAGCGATCGGGATGTCAGATCGGATCTCGTTGGTGAATCAAATTTGGCCAAATAAACGAAGAGACGGGAGGAACGCAAGAGAGAATGGAGGGCCGCGAGAACAGTTGCGCTTCGTGCGTGCATTAGCATGCGGGAGGGCAGCGAAAAAGAGCGTAAAACCGAAACAGGGAGGAAACGGGATGGAGGACAAGCCTTCGTTCGTTCGAGAGCGGCCAACTCTGGGGAGGGGGGCAAGGGGAGGGGAGGGCAAAAAGGTTGGCAAGAAGGGACTTTTCGAACTTTCTTTGTGTGCTAAGCAGCCTCCCGGCTTCTCTGGTACGCGGCAGACTCGATTTCCTCTCCTTCTTCTTCTTCTCTTTCTCCTTCTTCTTCTTCCTCCTCCTTGTGTCCTTCCTCGGATGTGTCGCGACCGACGGAGAGAGGACCGCAAGAACGGTGTGATACCTCTTTTCGTCGATTCCGTGGAAATTGGTAATCTGGGCGTGAACGGGAACGCGAGAACGTTTAATTATTTTTTAGAGAACAACGATACAACTCGAAGAATTGTGATTTTTAGAATAGAATTTTCGAATGTTTAGAAATACGTAAGAATGGCATTAAAAGTTGAACTTTCTTCTATACTAATAATCGAAAGAGTAATATTAAATTTAATGTTCAAACTTGTAACTCCTTAATATCTTTATATAAGTTGATTAGAAAATATTGTGATAGAAGGAAATAGAAGAATTTATATTTTAAATCAATTTTAACGATTATACGATTCGTGTTAATATTCTTAATATTAGAATCATCATAAAGGAGAATTGTGATATTCATATTAAATTTTCAATTTTCCTAAGATGAAACTTTACTGCGTATATCATATTTGTATTTATTAAATTTACTTCTGTCGTATCTTTAATATTGAGTTTCTATTATAACTCCGACTACAGCGCCTGGTTATAGGCAACCATTGTGACGCGGGCGGGCGGAGTGTAGTACCACCGAAAGGGTTAACTTTATTCTGATGTAGGCAAAAAAATGCCAATAAAAATGTAGACTTACGATGTTTGAACAATATGAAACGTTGCTCTCTTATAAAAACTCGAGATACGTGTAATGTAACAGTAGATGATAACACTTATCTCTTTAGGATGTGCACGTGAATCCATTTTTCTTGGTGAGGTGATGCGAGATCGAGTAGAATTCTTCAATATTTTCTCTCAACCAAAAGAGAAGCTACGTAAAACCTGCGAAAGCTGATACGGATGTATGTCGCATAGGGGTGTATAAGTTATCAGCCGCGAGTTTCTGCTTATTTTAAAGTAAAAGCCATTTTAATATTAAGCATCAATAATAATGCAGTTTTATTATGAAATCGTTACATATAATATTATACGATGATAGATGAAGAATTTCTTTTATATTCTTACTAGCCTTTTCCAATTAACATATCGCATTGATGCATGGGCAAGTAAATATTCAAATGTGTATATTAATATCCGATAAATATTTACGATACTTTTAATGATAATTTAAAAATATTTTTTCCTTTTTATGTAAATAATGAACTATAATACGTAAAAATATATTAATTCAAAAATATACACAAATATACATTTTACTGAATTCAGCAATTAGAAGACCTTTTTCTGTTCTCCTTCAGAATTATTATACACACGTAATAAACTTGTTAAACCTAGACAACTATTCCCAAAATTGTTACATAAAGGATCAAGAAAGAATTTTCGAAACTTTATTCCTATCGAGCACAGTAAGAATAAAAAATTTTCTTTCTACGTTAAAAAAACATTTTTTCCCTACGGAAAGAACCCTATAAACCTACAATACATCCAACATTATTATATTCACGACAGAGGCGATACAAATACTCCTAATCGCCGATTCCACTCGAGCAAATCGTGTTTTCTTTTTTTCTTTTCGCAACGATGACTACTAATTCTCGACGGCCGTAAACAGGAAAGCCTTCCTACCGAATTCACGGCGGATAATAACCGTATGAACTCGTCATTCAAACGACGTATTTATCGTGAATGACACCGAAACAATCGCGGCTCTATTCGTACAAGGAGAACCGTTCCGGACCACTTTCATTCCTTACGTACCGCTGCTGCTGCTGTTCCAACCGGCGTACACGTAACCAACCGAGTCTACAAAGTTCTCCAAGAGAAGAGAAACGTGTCCAAGTACGTGAGCGAGATCCTCCCGCTAGACAACTGGCGCCCGCGTTTTAACAGGACAATTTAAATTCACGTTGTGTCCCACCTTGCTCGACATTCCCTGGCCATGGCCACATGCGTTTCCACGCATTAATAAGATCTTTGTAAATTAGTTCGCGACTCCATCGCCGTGCGAATACCTCGTCACCTTTCGTCGTTTTCTGCACGAACGAGGGTTCAGGTCGGCTGCGCGAAGAGATAGGGTTTCGTTTTTCGGAGAAATTTTGCCGATTTTCTTTTTCTTTTCTTTATATCCCGAGAACGCGGGCGATGTGAGAGATGGTATTAGTTATTTAGGGAAATTTTTTCGAAGGGGAGTTCTTCTATTTTTAAGGTTTATTATAGTTTTTCTTTTTTAAAGTAATTTGTAAAACTGATTACATGTACGATTTATTTCTTTATATGTAGATTATTAAAAATTGCAAGTATTAGTCAAATACAATGTTGCTTATCAAAGATATTAATCAAGGAAATCGATTGATCTCGAGTCGTGCCACGTTCAAATCAAAATCTCAAATGGCATAAAATAAATAATCTAGCAGTTTGATTTGGAAGATTGTTTAATGTAAATTCAACTTAATAATAAATATATAAGATTATTATTAATAAAACATTGGAATTTAAAAAGACACACGCTCTATCAATAACGTGGAACGATAAGAAGAAAATGAGAAAAGGATTTAAATTCACGAGCGAGCATTCTCGAGCATGATCGTAAAACAAAACGTATCGTTTGGTGTGTGGCAATGTGCCAGTTCTGTTATTAATGCGCGAGAGAAGAGGAGGAAAGTCGAGATCTTCATCGCATCGACGACCAACCATGGCAACCAATTATTACGGGGGCGAGAATGTTGCGGACGTGGTGTGTTATTAGCAGAAGGCGTTTCTTTTTGCCCTGTACCGGGTTTAGGATATCGTCTGTGTTGATCATCGCTATCGCCGAACCAACCCCTTTTTCCTTAGACACCTGTGTGTCGCGTCGCACGATCATTGAGCAAGCATCGACACCCCAGGGCATCACAGAGACGATGCGCAGGATTAAAATTT
Source organism: Apis cerana (assembly GCF_029169275.1). Classification (NCBI taxonomy): domain Eukaryota; kingdom Metazoa; phylum Arthropoda; class Insecta; order Hymenoptera; family Apidae; genus Apis; species Apis cerana. The sequence continues at coordinate 7,545,723 of NC_083862.1, read as the reverse complement.
TTGCTCGAAATAATATCTCGCCGACCTGCCCGTCCAGAGAAAGATCCAAACGAATTTAATTCTCGAGAAATCGAGCGGATAAAATGGAATGATTACGGTGGAATAAAGGTATAACGGTGTTGGTTACGTAAGAGATAGTTATAAAGTGAAATTAAGTTTCACTTGGATTTTATTCGAATAGTAAATTATGATAAGTATACGTGTTGCAAATCGAATACTTTTTTTTTATACGTGCACTTTGGTGAAAGTTGTGGTAATTTTACGAATCTTAATAAGTTGGTATTATATTAATATCTACACGCAAGATAGAATAATATTAAAAAAATTGAGATATTGAAATATTATTTCACTCGATGAGGAATCGTAGAATTAAATATCATCTGGACGAGAAATGCACATGGTTGATATGCATATGAACTAATTTCTCGTTAAGTGGAACGAGCAATTGAACACATTTTACATTTCGAGGGGAAAGAAAGGGAAATAAAAATGGAAAATCGCCTCCGGACGATCTCATTATTGGCACGTCAGCCTAAGATCGCTTTGACCGGCGACTTATATTAAGCCGAACTTCTTACGTGGCCATGTACAACAAAGGTCGTAGCATCGTACGAAGAAAAGTGTATCGCCCACGCCGAATTAGAGATGACCGCGTCGATAGAAAACGAAACATGGTGCTTAACGGGTACCAACCGCTAACCGACGCGTACCACTCTCATTTATTATGCATACCCCACCGATACGTGTTGGAGATTGTTGCACGTGGAGGACTCCCTCGTAGCCGTGCACGGTAGTTACACGACACACGTGTGTAACGAGACGTAAGATCTCGACGAGGAGAAGCGGGGCCGGGTGACGAGAAGACCTTCAAGAAAACGCCTTCTTCTATTGCTCCTTTTTTCAAACTGTTATCGATTATCCTCTATTGAATTGTATTGAAAATAATGGGGCACCATCGCCTCGCCGTATTGGACGTGATTCAAAGTCGGTGTGCAAAAAAGGGAAGGGATTGGAGATTGGAATTATCGAAAGAAATTGATTTTTATTGAATAATGGTTCGTTACTTGGAATTTCGATCGATCCCTCCTTCGATGATACGTCTCGAATCGTACGTGATGACTCGAAAGGATAGAAGCTTTCTCAGTATAGTGAAGAATCTCTTGTTAAACATTAATTTAATTTTGCACAACGGACATCATTTTTTTCTTAAATTTCTCTCTCCGAAGAAGAGTTTATAGGAGAGTGAATTTAATTAATTATAAATTTGGACGAATGTACGTGCGTGTCAAAGTAGAAAGAGAATTAATAAACATTAAGAATCCTGAAAAATTACTTCCCAAAAAAGAAATCGTACCGATGTGATCTGTGTAATTGATAAGAAACGAGAATTTCTTATCTACCCATATATATTACGAAATAAGACAGGAAAAATTACGCGAGCGTGTTTATAACTCGTTTCGAGGAATTACGAGCTTTCGGTTGAACGGTGTTTCGTGGGGCATAAGTTATGGAATATCCAATGAAAATTTGATTCGTCTTTGCGTCCGGTTATAGGATCTGGGAATATCCATCAATCGGCATTAACATCTTCATGAAGAGGCTACTTGCAGGTCGAACATTCATCATGGTCCTGCAGCACGGCACAAAGTCTGTCGCAAAACGCAGGTGGATCGGAGGATCGATGTCGATGGAATAGCGACAGGGTGGAAGAACGACACACGATCTGTTTTGCGAAGCAGCCAGACCGACAATGGCTAAAATATTCATGCGAACATATATTCCGGACAAACGTTTACTTTAAACAATTGCAAATGCCTGGAATCAGAATCGACACGATATGAAAACCAATATCTCGATAAAGGAACTGGTGAATCTTAAATTGCAAACCAGTGAATCCAATTTCGTATGAGCCGAATTTTGTCTTTCGTACTGCAACAATAACGTTCCATTTCTGGATCTATCTCTTTATTAATATGGAATAGAAATTTTAATAACAACGTTTCGATGATGCATATGCGATTGTATAAATATAAATAAATTTAGAGATATTTGGAAGAGTATTTACTCGAATGGATTTACTCGTCGACAAATTTTTTTTTATCTTTGTAATTACTCGCTGTGACGCTCGAACTTGAATAAATCCAATTTATACTATATAATCGAAAAACATATTTCAAAGATTCATACAATATTGAGATATGTTAAAAAATTCACCAACAGAATGTATAGAATTATCCTATAAAGAAACAACAATATCAACGACGAATAAATGCTTTATAATTTTATCGAACGATCAATTCGAACAAGAACCGTATCATCATAATACCTTTCAAAAATTTTAACGATAATAGAATAATCATCTTCATCACGATCAAAGATTATAATAACATTCATTCAAAACACACAAATCGATCGAATGAACGAATGTCGAAGCAAAAGATGTCAAGATAAGATGAATTCTAACCACGAGTGAATGCTTCGTAATATTATCGAGCTATTGAACGATTAATCCGAGCAAGATCATTGCACGAAAAAAAAGGAAAATTAACCACAATAATCGAAACAAAATTCTCTGAAGGTTCCCCCCGATTGAAACATCATCTTTCTTACTCGAGGAGGGTTTTTGTTCACTCGGTGGCACGATTTCGAAGCGCGCGTGACAGGAATCGACGCCGGGGATCGCGAAGTCCGCGGTAGTTCACCGGCTTAGGATTATATCGCACCTGGCGCTAAGTGTGTTCGCTTTCTTAACAGAGAAAAAGAGCTGAATCGAGATTCAGCCGATGTCCCGCCAACATTGGCTGCTCCAGTTGCCGATGAGGCACGGCTCGGCCGGTGGTCGGCTCGCAGCCAGCCGTTCCGAGGCGATAAACGTCTCCCTGTCGCCGATTCCTAATGCCGCTCGATCGAGCCGATAGAATTTTCCAATGAGCGGATTAGCTCGTTACGCACGTTCCAGAACGTTGGAGAAAAACGTGGGATGATCCCTTGCTTTAATCCGTGCGCGTATGCCACGGAATTCCCTGGTTACCATGAAAAACGGTACAATTGCATTCGCACGTACGTACTCGGTGCGCGTACGAGGGAGGTGAACGAAGTAACACGGCGATGACGAGATGCACGGGATAGTTTCACGCGTTGTATTGCGTTACACGAACGCCAGACCACGCTCAAATCGTGGATCCTTTCCTCGTTGAAATTCCAACGCGATGACGCGTGAAACGGAGATTTTGCATTGGTTTGAAATTGCCAGGGATGTGCGAAAGTGATGGAAATATTTAAAAATTCAATCCTTAATAAAAAAAAATATTCATCGTGGAAGGAGATCTAGATTGTTGACACAAAAATGAAATAAACCTATTGATAAAAACCTATTATTAATTTCCATGCTAATGTACTCGAAACTATTGTCATCGACAATCTTACTCTATTAAACCGATCGAATAATAAAATCTTTGCACAATCGAGAAGACAAATGTAAATCGTTGGGCAGTTAATTTCCAAATAGGACTCTTCCACTTAGTTGGAGACTTAGAGAAAGATCAGCTTCTGAAAAAACGTAAAATGTTGCTTATACACGCGGAATCCGCCCCTCTCCGTCCCCTTTTGTAGCACGCGAGTCGAAGAAGCGGAATGTAACCACGGCTGTTACCATAAAAGTGCGTACTTGTTATTCCCCCGTCTGTACGAAACGTTGAAATCGGGCACGCATGTAACGGACGTGCTTACGAGAGGACAACAGGGGGCCCATTAATAGCATGGGCCTGTTACATGCGCGGCCCTCTTCGAGCGAGAAGGAGGCGAGACATCGGGCGGAAAAGAAAGGGAGGAGGAGGAGGAGGAGGAACGAGTGGTTCGACGAAAGGTGGAGGGGTACGAGGAGGGGTACGATCGTCGTCGTCGTCGGTTCGCCTAATGAATTCAAATATTTGAATTACAAGAGTCGTGGCCGGGCCTCATTCATGGCGGCGCCGCGTTAGAAGGCGGTCAACTTAGGAGGTGGAGGGCGAAAGACCGAACTGGAGGAGCTGGTCCAGGCGCACAATCGGCCGCTACGATCAGAAAAAAGGCGGGAGCGAGAAAAGAAAACCGACCGTATCGCGCGCGGATACAGCGGCCGAGAAGGAAGCGAGCAAAGAGGAAGAGGAGCGGGGGGAGGGGGAGGTTACGTGTGTGTAAAAAGGAGAGGAATCACGTACCCTCGCGCGGAGAGGGAACGCCGGAACCATCTGTCATGTGCCCGAAGGGGAATTTCATAAACTTGAATGCGACGCGGCAAAGTGGACGGACACAGACACCGGCCTGAAATTAAGATGAAATTACGGATAAAAGCGGAGGCAGAGAGAGAGAGAGAGCGGCACGATGCGTGGAAGGCCCCCGAAATGGCCGTTAACGGGGGCCAAGAGTCGTCGTCGGGCCTCGACTCGCCTCGGAAGCGGCGAGTCCATTCAAAAAATTGTTGAATTGAAACGCGTTGGCCGACCGGTATACCGCGGTCGTGGAAGTGAAATTTTGGCGCGTATCAGCGGCTGTTATGATGGGTAGCCGACCGGTTAATTTCGAGTACCTGGTCGTATCCGGCAGGAGTGGTCCACTCTCTTGTCTCGCGGGATCACCACCGCGGCTTTTGGTCCTGGGGACCGAGTGCCACTCCGTGTCGAGCACTTTTTCCAGGAAGAATTTCGATAAGGACGTGTGGACGTAGCTGGCCAAAAAGTCGTTAGCTCGTTTCATGTTTCCTCTGCAACGCCATGCGAATTTAGCCGGTTGTCAGGTTGGCCAGATCAATCTCGGGAACGACGAGGCTCCGAGGCTGGAAGAAATTTTAACAAGAATAGATATTTCGACAGGAGAGGAGAATTCTTAAATTAGCGACTTGCAACCGTCCCGGTTCTTTGACGATAAGACGCGATGGAAGGAATGCTGATTCGCCGCGAATCGAGACTGTTCCATCTTTTTACACGCGGTTTAAAAATAGTTTACGTCTGAAATAACTCGATTTTTCAAGAATGTGTTTGCGTTACGATTTCACCCAAGTTTCTAAAAAGGAGAAAAGAAAGGCGACGAATTAACAGTGTTCTTTCCACTCTATTAAAATTCATGCAAATAAGAATCGTTCCGAAGATATTTGTCGAGACAAAGTTTCATCGATCTCGATTCTCAAACGATCTTTTCCAGTCGCTGCTCGAATGTCAAGGTTCCTCTCATCGACTTCCATATACATCTATTGAAATTCCTATAAGAACGGGATAGGTTGGGTCGAAGAAAGAAACGGAAACATAAGAGGGGCAGAGGAGCGAGAGAGCGAGAGTTGGAATACGCGCGTCTTGCGTAATGGGGCTCGAGGCGAAACGCATGATTCCAACGAATCTATTATAATACATCACGGATGAACGTCCATCCGGATAGATGTTAGACAGGCGGAGTTGTTGGAGCGAGAAAGAGGGGTCCCCGCGCGACGGAGAAGAGGGACGGAACGTTAGAGAGATCGAATCGGGCTGATTTGAATTAGAACAATGGTTTGTTCGCGATGCGCACGCACACTTCGGCGCTGTCGGTGACGTGCGAGATTAATGACCCGAAAATTCAAAAATTGAAACCCCGTGGGGCGCCCCACACCTAACTTCCACCCCACCGAGACCCTGTTCGCGACGTGACGTTCGTCGATCGCCCCGTCGGACTATGCCAACAATACTTATTGATCGATCGCGCTTTGTTTCGGTCAAATTAATTTTAAATGCTCCGGACGATGTTGCGGGCCGGATATTCCGTTCCAGTGCACAACGGGTGTCTTTGGAAAATTAACGCAATCCTGATTTGATCAAGCGTTTCCTAATTAAAGTTATTGATAATTTCTTCTAATTATTCAAAACGAAGTTGAATTTAGAATTAAATCTAATTTTGTTAAGTTGAGAATGTTAATTGAGAACGATGGAGTGTTTCTTTCCGTTTAGATAAATTTCGTACTAACTTATCAAGAAATTACACAAATGTGTATATTATTCCATTAAATACAGAAGCGTTCTTCGAAAAATTTCGAACTAGCAAATATTCAACAATGCAAGAATCTATCGAATCACTCAAATTCCAACGTCATCTCGGATCATCGAATTAATCGATCCTCTCGGTTGACGAATAATCGTCGAATGGGTTTGATCATCAAGGTGGCAGAGTGACTCATTCTTAGCCAAATGCCTCGGTAAAAAAGAGACACCTTCGTTTGGCCCGTGCCGTTGTCGTCGTTCCACGAGCACGTGCAGAAAGCGCGAATATAAAAAGAAAGGGTGAAGAAAGAGAGAGAGAGAGAGAGGATCTCGAAATCGCCAGGCCCACCCGTTGCAACGAAGAGTTCGTAACTCTATAATGCACTGTGCGCCCTGCAGGGAGGAGTCCTGCATTCCTACCAGCATTCCATTCAACTCCCACTTGCATAGCGAGGCGACCTGCCGGCGGTGCATCCGTGCACTACTCACGTTGGTGCGATGATGTACTCCAAGGTGCGTGCACGTGCAACGTTGTACCTGCATTTGCAACATCGCCAGCGCATGTGCAATTTCTTCGCCACACGTACGTACATCCGCCCATATTCCACTTTTCTGTCTATCCGTGCCACGGAGTGGAGTTCGAACGAGACTTTCGTTCGAGGCTCCGATTTTTGGGGAAATCGAGGTTAAAGATTCGAATATACGCGAAGTAAGGAATAAATTTTGGATTAAATATCAGCGATAAATGTAGAATAGTGATAAAATTTTGAATTTCGAAATTTTTTCACGGGCATTATTGAATTTTATTAATTTTATAATGGAATTCCAAATCGATAGGATAATGATCCAGATAGATTCAGATACTTTCTTTCGACTTTTGAACAATAGCTATACGAGAAAAATGGAAGTAAAAACTGTAAAAACCTTATTTTATATTTAAAATGGAACAGAAACGGGAACAGGATGAATAAATAATTCAAAGGAGAGAGACGGTTGTGAAACGGTAATCGATTTAACGAATTTTGTCAGTGACAAAGGAGCGGGCCGTGCTTTCATGAAATTTCGTCGCAATCCACATGGCAGATAAAGATCGGAGGACCGCCACGCATGTTGGCTCGTCGTTGTTCGGCAAAAGGGTCAGCTAGAAACCGTGACGAGAACCGCGTGCGCGTTGATACCGATCGGTCTTTTGTTTCCATTCATCCCCCTTGGCACCTCACAAGCACCTCACCCCGCACAATGTCAACCTACTCGTCTCCTTTACGATCCGTTGCGCCTCGATGTCCAGCCGACCAACCAAATATGCTAATCCAAACGATTCTTATTTACTTAATCGCTTGCTGTCACACCTTTCCCCTCCTTCGTTATTTCTAATTAACTTTCAAGGACTCTTGCGAAATTCTAGAAAATTTTTTTCAAGATAAGTAATTCTTATCCGCAATCAAGAGATCAAATGTAGTTTAATATAGTAATAAAGTAGATTATTACATCGAATTACTCTAACAAATTTTATTTTTCTAGGATATAAATCATAGATGGATCTAAACTGTATTTTATTCTTCTTTTCAACGCATAATTGAATAAAAGAATAATCAAATCTTATGAAAGATACTTAAAGAGAAAAATACAGAAAGCTATAGCAAGATCTATGTATTTCTCAAACCATCCAACAAATGAATAAAAAGAATTTTTGGAATAATTTAATATAAAACGAGAAGAAAGATATACGAGCCTTTAAATGAAGTATAAAAACGAGGAAATGGATAAGAAATCAATCTAGAGAAAATTGAGGAAACGCTTGCCTGCTGTTTGAGTTTTATCACCAGTTGCCTAATTGTCCACGAACGGAAGACACCAGTTTAAGAATTTATTTGTAGCGGAAGAAGCAATGCGACATTTGGAAAGCGAACGACCTGGCTCATGAATAAATTTACAGTTTCGGTTGAATGGACAATTTCTGTAATCCTTGCATAAATTAGATCCTGTGGAATTCACCTGTTCCACGATCAGATAATTCAATTACGACGGCCTTTTTATTTCAGTAGATTCTTGTCTCGTACATTCGATTGAAAAATTAGACAGAGGGTTGTTTGAAATTAAAACGTCGAATTTTTAAAAAAAAATATTAATCGTCATAATCTATTCACACACTATACATAAATACATCATATATTTCTAAAATATTCATATTTTAAACGGATTTTTCCAAGGTTCGACGTTCGAAATCGAATAAAAGATAAAACAGATTTCATCCGTCATAGTTAAGATGGAAAATTGACGAATTGATAATTCAAACAAATCCAATAAATGCAACTCTTTTCTACACACACACACACACAAACTTTTCCCTTTCTCTTTCGAAAACTTGTCGAGAAGCAGTCGGCATATCGGCACGGCGAAATTTTGTAACATTTCGAGGATGCTGACCTCGAAAGACCCGCGAGACTCCTTATTCCAAGAAGGTAGCTCGAGATTCTTGTTTGGTAGGGGCCCATCCGCCTGTCCTGCTGGTGTTCCCTCTGTGTCTAGTGTTTCCCCCCGTGGACAGACACAGCAGATTAGATCTTAGCCACTACTATACGAGATTCTCATATTACACCCGGCATCCTTTTTATTTGGAGGCCCTATGTAGGGAAGAAGTTTGCGTGCCGCTACACTCGGCTCCCGTTTTACTCCCTGTACAGTCTCCTTCTCCCTCCTTCCGATCACGCATCCTTCCGATCCTCGTTATCAGCGTTGGAGGCCGTTGTACGCGATTATCATTACGATAGAAATGAAGACATTCGTGCCAGCCTTATCTCGCTCAATCTTAATTTTCCGGATTCCCTCGACTCTGGTGAATATAAACGCGGCCTTCCTCGAGTGTGACTAACACCGGATCGCTAACGCCCTCTGCGACGCCGTCTAGGGATTTAATCTTATCCGGATACTTAAGGCGCGCGATGAGATTGTTGGAATCACGGGCGTGCTGCACATCTGGTTACAGATACCTTTACGAATCCGCGCAATACTCCCGTTGAAACAACGTAATGGAGTTACACGGGTGGAAAAGACGGCGTCTATCCGCGCCGATCTTTCGATACTCGTGTAAAATAACGGAGATGACGTTGTTTGTAAGCAAGATTCCGCGGTGAATTTTCATATTATATTTCCGCACGGGATTAATAAGACACGTTGAATAAAGAGGAAGAAGGAAAAATCTATACAATCTATCGCTGCGGAAGATGGCGAAATCGATCAAACCGATTGTCAGCCAATCGAAAATTTCAAACTCCATAATGCACGAGCGCAGGACGAATCCTTGCTCGATTCGTTGCTCGTACTCGCGAGCAGGAACAATAATAACGACAATGGGTATCTGCACGGGGTGGCCCCAGGATAGTTTATTAGCGCTCCGAAGACAATGGAGGTCGGGACCCGAAAAGAAGGAGAGGAAAAACGAGGAAGGAGAGAAGCGGTGAGGTAAGAGTCAGCAGCGACTTGGAGCACGAGCTGAGGCGGAGGAAAGGAGAAGAGGAACAGAAGGAGAAGGAGAAGAAGCGGAGGATGAAAAAGAAATGGAGAAGTAGCGGAAGAAAAAGGAAGAGTAAGAAGAAGAAGAAGAAAGAAGAAGAAAGGAATAAAAAAGAGAAGGTCCGGTCCATATTTAAGTATGCAAGACCGCCGCCACCAAATTTATGCCTGGCGACAAATATTTCAAAATCATTGATCCTCCTTCCTCTTTCCCCCCTCCGTTCCGTTCGAAAAGACGATGATAGTTTCTATCAGGCAGCGGCACAGTAGATAATAACGTGGAGCGAGAGAGGGTTTTGGGATCCGAAAGGGAGCGAACGGGAGGTAGAACACGGATCGCGGAGGGACAAAGCGGAGCCGGGAGCCGAAATATATTCAAAAATTCAAATCGTCTATTAGAAACAACGGGCAGCGCGACGATGTGTACACGTCGATAGGGAGAGAGGGGCGAAAGGTGAAAGAGGAGGCCGTGGTGGAGAGATAGAGGAACCGTTCGTGGAAGGGAAGGAGGATTGGAAGGAGGATTCTCCTTGGCCCTCGGTAGATCCCGACGAGAGATAAGGGAAAGAGGGCGCGAGGGGAAAGGAATATGCGAATTATAAAGCGAGTGATGGTAGCCATTGGGGCCCCCATGTGCCTTCTATACGTCGAGAGCAGCTCTACGTCTCCTACGCGTGCACACACACACACACACACACATACCCGCGCGATCCTCTTCGATATTTACACGTGTGTGGCGCGCACAGGTCGAAGGGATCCTTCTGGGGCCCAGCTGGAGATCCGCGGTCCTCTCTTCGCCGTCCTGGTATTTAGGATCTCGCCGAGTGGAACCGAGGACGCGGTGAGTGGCGACAGGATTTACGGACTCGCTGCCAGTACGTGGAAGGAATACCGAGAAATATATTGGTCACTGGTCTAGAAATCTCGTGGCTGATCGTCCAACGTGTATCGACCTTACCTCGCTCGCCCGTTCATTCTGGATTTTTGATCAATCGGCTGATCGGATGATGTATTAACGAGCCTCTTTGTTTCCAATGCCACGAGGCGACTTAATAACCAGCGTTGCGCGAGCGCAAAGGTCCCTACCGATGTCTTCTCTTCGATCGTGGGGGTTATTAGCCGTGGCGATAATCAATCTTCCCGCGCGCCGATGTTGATATCTAAATCGTTCATCAACAGGCATCGCAAACGATCTGTATCTTCGATGAGATCGCCTCGAGATCGTGACGGGGGTACTCGTCGGGGGAAAAGAATGTCACGGTCGTGAGAGAGCATTCCGGAATCTAGATCGGTCGTTTGTACCGCGGCGATCCATTAACAATTGCATTTTACTCAACTCGAGGGATGATGGAACGGTTTATGGAACGCGCTCGACTCGAAGGATCTCGTAACGACGCGTGTTTTCTTATCTTGATGAAGTAAGAAAAGCCTTATTTGTTAAAACAACGAATATCGTAATGCTTTTCCTGCGTTACATTTCTTCTACATTTTTCACTTCTTTTCTATTTTTTTTTCGACAATAATAAAACAAGTATTTCGTGTTCGATATAATCGAATATATAAATTATTGGAGCAATAATAAAAACCGTACGTATCGTTATTTTCTTCATCGAATTGAAATCGTAGACGTGACAAATCAAAGTTGGGCGAACTTTCCGATCGAAACCAAATTTATTGGAAACGAAAACTAATTACCCTTCCATTTCCACCCTTCTCGAACTTCTCTAAAACCAAACTGCACTATATTATTAGAAACGTGGAGCAACGAAAGATCCCGTTATCGAATAAATCGTCCAAAGGGCGATTTTGATAAACCACAATATTTCCCGTCCCGTTATCGTCCCCCGACGATCGTTCCTAGCAGTCACGTTTACGGCGTGAAACACCGGAAACGGGCGCGATCGCGAATATGGCGGCGTTTGCTAGTCCAATTGTTCCGCGCGCATCGGCTTGGGTTTCGGGACTTAATTTCCAGCCGTGGCCGGAGATATTAAAGCGGGTCGTGTGTGACGTCGTATGTATGCAAATTTGGCCCTCTGGAAATAGGGATGGGAGGGGTTGGAGAGGGGCAGTTTCCGTCTGGAGCTTCGCGTAGCTCTGGTAACCGCGGATATCGCGCGCGCATGTGCGCCCATACGCGTGCACGTGCATCCTCAGGCACACGTGTGCGTGTACGCAGACTCGCGCAGAAGGAGCGGAACACAAGCACGCGCGCGTGAAACGGTATATACATAGATCATGTATATTGATGGCACACAGCACGGCGCGAGCGTTCGATTCTCGTGCTCTCTAAATATTGCTCCCTCCCTCCTCCTCTCCACCGGTGTATATGGATTTCTGCATGTGCATGCCTACTTCTGTTTATACACGGGGGGTGCTCCGTTACCGTTTAAAGTAAGGAGATACGTCCAATATTTATTCCGCGGTTTTATTCTCATAGGCGCTTTCCGTTTCTCCAGCTTGTATACGCATTTTTCCAACGAGTTGTTCGAACGAGACCTTCATTCGTAATGGACGCTTCGTTTATTGGAGAGGATGGAGAAGAAGAAGGAAAAATCGACGAATTCGTTTAGTTAATCGATAGTAATAGATTTTATATGAATCTTTTCGTTTTTGATAAATGTAGTTTAAATATAGTAGTGGAATTGCATTTATAGGAATTTAACTTTTCATTCAAACAATCGGATGTAACAATAATGATTCATTTTTAGAATTACGAGTTACTTTATTATAGTACTTACAATAATGAATTACTATAATGCTTCGTGATTCTGATCCGATGTCACACTGATTTCAAGTTTTGATAACGAGTTCTCGTTAATTATATTTAATATCATAAACCATCACAAGATCAGAATCTGCTTTTCAGATGAAAGCTCTATCTAGGATCTACTTTCCTATTTTTTCGTCCCTTCTTCCCGCGTTTTCGAAGAAGAGGAAGTCGCGTGTCACGCGTGTAACGGTACGTCGAATAATTTGATATCGCTTCCGGTGGGAGAAATTTTGCGGTCACGAGGCGTCGAAGAAATTCTTTTCAGGAATTCATCCTTATCCTTCTCCGGGGCCAAAAGCAAAGGACTGACGCACCTGTTACTGCAATCGTTGCTTACTTTCATATTCGCGTGCATACGATGCATATATACACGTATCTTGCTCGCTTGAGCAACGACCATCTGTGTCAGCCGAGTTATTTTCCATTCTGCCTTGTCACATTTGTTTATACCGAATTTGTCATAACGTACTCTTCCTTCCTTGCGTTTTTTCCCTCTTTCGCGGATGATAGAAGAGATTAAAATGCAGTTAATTATTTAATATTAAAACTGGTTCTTATTGATCAAAAATCTAAGGTATGCTTTTAGCAAGAATTGGTTTTTATTCGTTATAAGTTAATAGTTGTAAATCGTTCAAGTACATTTGCCATTTGTTTCTAGGATTGCTTCGATCGAATTTAAAATCGTGAACCATCGGTAATTAAAATCGAGTTTTCCTTCGCATTTTTGTTTCTCGAGACGCGATACTTTTTTGCAATTAATCACGATTATACGAACTTGGGCAAGATCTCTTTCTATGCACAAATTTCTAATTTCTCGACTTTGGAATGAAATCCTCCTCGGTTGGAGAACATTTTATTCACGATACGTCATTGTAGATTCGAATGCGAAGGGGGACGATAGATCTCGCGTGTCTTTTGAAATCCAACGCGTTCTTGCCGTATTCTGACCGACATTGGATAAGTAAGGGGATGACAGCTATGGGTGTAACCGTGTAAGGGGTTGGTCAGCGTCGAAGAGAGATGATCCTCGATGTATATATAGGAGCGGAACGTGATTTGCGGTTCGGGACTTGTGAGTCCTGGATTTGAATTTATCTTGTCCCCTACCCCACCGTTTCCTTCACCTGCTATTTCGATTCGATGTCCCCTTCGCTAACACCCATCTAGATCAGTCCAAGAGGACAGTCGGATGTAGTACGAGATCTTCTTTAGGTGTGCGCGCACACTCTTGCCGGCTTACAAGGTGATTCATAAGGAGACCACCGAGAGGATTACCGTTTGTGTGCAAATCGCCCCTCTTTCTCGTGAAAAATTATGAGACTTTTCTAGATTTTTTTTGCCATCCAAGGACGAATGCAAATATTCGAGAACGTTTAGCACGAGTGAGAAATTTTTACGTACAATTTATTTCTACGAATAATTCTAAATATTTTATGTACATGCGTATATATATAATCAAACCGCTGTATTATCGATCAATTTCTAAACGAAGCATGATTATCCTTCCGCCCTGACTACGATCAAGCAATCGAGCAGTTTCTCTCATTTGTTCAGGATTAATCGGCTCATTATTCTAATTACGTTATTATGAGAGAACGCTTTATTCATAATGGCAAATTACTAGGAAATTTCGACGCGTACGTAGAAACGTGGCGCGCAGAATGAACAACGAGGATCGCTAACGAAGTCACGTGATTATGGGGGTACAATGGAGCCGAACTATGTAAAATCATGCACGATCGTAATGCGCTTCGCAGCGCGAGCCCGCCATTATACCCGAAACAAGCGACTAACGACCCGCCGCTGGGTGCTGATTGGCCGAATTAGGCGTGATACGCGCGTACGTAACTGTGCATATAACCCGCGGGGATGATAATTAACCCCCGTATGAATGAGGTTTAATTGGGACGAAGAATCGACCCCTTTCGCCCGGAAATTTCCGCGAAATCATGCCAGTCTTTTGACCCTTGATGAACAGGAACCTCGCATTTTATGATAACTTCGTCGTATGATACACTTATATTTTTCTTTTATAGAAATTAGAATTATCCGATTATTAGAGTCGATTGATCGATCGATTTTTAATTTTCTAATTTGATCGTTCCAAAGGATAAGATATATTATTCCTTTGTACGATTATAGTCGTGCGAGCACGGTTCTATTGTATATATTTTCGAGCATTTCACGTTAATCTTATATTTTTCCTCTTTTTATTTTGTTATAAAGATCAGAATTTGTTTTTGTAATTATTTATGAGTTAAAGAAAGTTAAAGAAATGGAGCTCTTATTTTTCAAATACTATAACACCTTACTATATTTTGCAATTTTTTAAAGTAGATTTAAATTCTGCATAAACGTCTATTTCTGAAAATTGAATTGATTAAACATTTGAAAAGCGGATTATTCAGATCGAAATGTCTGTTACGCTTTCTCGTGCCCTCCAACAAAGTGAACAAGCTTTCGTAATGGCACGGCAAAGGGTTCGCCTGGTATCCCGCCACCTCTCTCGGTTATTATTAGCATTGTTAACCAACTAACTCGAGCGATACTGCCCTCTGATGCGTGATCCAATGCCCTGCAGCTCGATTCGCGATGTTCTTTACCCCTTTCCGGAGCCGCGGGCCATTCTCACCCCTCTCCTCCCCCCCTGTTCACTCCTAATTGGCGTACTAACGTAATGGTGATCCTGCCAAGTGATCACAGGGACCCTCGTCTTCATCGGACCTTCTAACCCTTTCACAATTGATGAGGATCTGTCGCAATTGCTGCCACTGTGTTTCGAAAAGCCGATTACTCTCGAAGATGTTACTATGCATAGAATATTTCTCGGACCAATGTTTCGATCGATATCGCATTACAAGTGCTAATTCCGATAAAAATTTCCATCTTAAGTCATCTTGTTCTATAAACAATAAACAGTAAATAATATAGTGAAACAAGTCGGTGTTAAATAGAATATTTTTATAAATTGATTTTACGTAAACTTATATTTATAATTGAAATTATGAATGTTTGATAATTTTTACGATAAATTTATAAAACGTTATTATAAGGTATATTGACTTCTTTCGTAGTTTATTTCCAATTGTTTAAAAAATACAATTTGATAAGTTTTTAAACGAATACGATATCAATATCAATTATGAATATCCGTTTAATCATCTTTTATTTTAAAATTTTTCTGAATCCATCGAATTATCGGCACGATACGAATCTTACGAATCATATGTGATCTATTTTCATTCTTAGAAACAACGGAATTATTTCATCGAGAAACTCAATTCTTTCCCAATCCCCGGTTAAAAGTGTTTAATAAATAAACTACGAAAGAAGAAATTTCAAAAATTTCGACCATGTTTCCATCTCTCACCGATTTAAGAATAAAAAGCAAGGCAATTCGATATAATCGTGATGATGTTGATGCCATTGCGGATAAAACGGATGCAAAGGGTAGGTCGATCGAGCGGGGATAGAAACGGAGGAACCGTGGAGAGACGAAAGTCGTTGGAAAGGACGAAAGCACGAGGCCAGCATGACGAGTCTCGGGTTGACGTTTCATTCCCAGCCAACTCCCGCACTATGCATACTAACTAGCCTTCGCTACGTTAGCTATATTCCGTGTCTTTCTCTCTTCCCCGTTTAGACCTTCTTCTATCCCGCTCCCACTCGTTCCTACGAGGTTCTCTCGCGAGGAAAAAGGAAACAGTTCTCTCGGCTCGAAGGAAACGGGTCCAGGGAAAGCGACTCTCTGATTGGCTGGACGGAGGGGGTGCCGGCCACTGGTTAGTTCCCACGTTCGCCGACAGATGTAGTCGGTTGTTCTTTATCCACTCTCGCTTATCATTACTCGACTCGATACCCATGACTTGTTTTTATGATCCATGATTGCCTTCCAGAATTTGATTAAACTGTCCCGCTTCCTCTCCTCGTTGCTTCAACTTTGCGAAACAGAAACCTGTTGACCTACTACTGCTACCTGTTCCGATATTATTATATGTGTCTCGTCGAACATGAGCCAATTTTAAATTTAAAAGTATTATATTTTCTTTCCAAAAGAAAAAATATTTGAATCCTGTGGTTAAAATTGACAACAGGAATCCGTTTTATCATTTTGGAAAACGATATTTTTATCACGTAAGCCGTAAAATGATATACGGACACACATCCGCGAAGGACGATTACACGTTCATCGACCGAAAAACGATGGATACTTTGGGTTAACACTGTTTGACGCGAGTGAAAGCACGTAAGAACAACACACAAAGCATGTGAATTCTAGGCATAACGATGGCAGTCACGGAATCAGCCGCCTAAAGTCCTATTTTTAAACGGTTTCTTTTCCATTACCCCTGGCAACTATCTCCTACGACGGATCTAACCATTATTTTGGTCTAGCCTTGTTTTTAACCTCCCCCCCTCCCTGCCGCCCTAGGCGAATCCATCCATCCCACTCAGACGACTCCTCCACCCCGCGTTCACCCTCGGGGAGGATTTTATTTGCTTTTATTCGGATGTAATTGTTGGGGCCAGTCACCACTATCGCCACTGCCTACCGATGCCCAACCATCCAATTCGCGAATGTTTCTCAGCCACGCGACCCCTTTTATAGGATCCACGGGCTGCTCGCTTCTCGTGTACGCGTCTACATTGCTTTTTGCGACTCGAACCAAGATATCCTCTCCAACTTCCTATTAAAACTACCACGATTGCTTTTCAACCGAGGACAAGTGCAAACTGTTTTAAATAACTTTCTTCGTCCCCGTTACCGGTTCAAGTGGGCCAATTTATCCTGGGATTTATTCGAAACGGCAAAGTTGGATTTTTGCCGTTCGCGATGATTGAAAATTACGCGGATAGAAAATTCGTATCTATTTAACTCGAACGTTTCATTCGGATCTCTGGGGAATAATTCCATCGATCGCTCGTAATATTTATATTTTTTCACGGAAGATTACGTTTATTACGGCCGATAAAACCGGATAACCGGAAAGGATTAAAGAAAACTCTATTATCCGATTCGACGAATGAAACGTTGAAACAATCCCCAGGAGGCGAGCAACTTTTCGAAAAAAAGGGAGGAAGAAAGAAGGAAAGAAGGAAAGAAAAAAAAAATATCCAATAATGTCATTCATGATACGAAAACTTTTAATCTCCCATCTTTCCCATCCGTGGCGAGGTAATTTTACACGATCGCGTACTCCGGGCTTAATGTAGCCGTAATCAGAGAATAATCGACACCGGTGTGTCGTCCCCCGTTGGGCGGCCGGAATAATGAATCACAAGTGACGCGAAGTGAGTACCGTAGAAATAATCCGGATTAGAGGCGCGAACACGTCCGCTCGCCGATGAAAACGAAATCTGCGAATGCAAATTCCGGACCGCACGATTTCCCTCGTCGAAACGGTTCGGGGTTGGAACGGTCCGGGTTATGGTAGGGAGCCACGGTCGGAGAGAAATCTCTCTTCCTCTCGCGCACACACACTCTCTTTCTCGTTCATCCATTCCCAGGCAGTCACTTTCTCCGTCTATCTTTCGACGGAACGAACCGGGAGGGGGAGGGGCGAGTTTAATTATCGGGTTAAACGTAGCGAGCGCTGATTCTGATGAGAGTTCCGGATTCGAATGCTCTCTCCAGTACGTGACTGTCATCGTGGCGGGCCAGTTAACTAACTAACAGTCCCGGACAGTTAGCAAGTACCCGGGCAGGAGCCGATCTGTGGGGGAGATACGGCACGTATAAACCCCTGCAATCCCCCACCCACCCTCGCGATGACATTGTTCGCACTTGGATTCATATTCAAATTGGCTCGCGCCCTGGCGCGATTGTGATTATTGCGATTATTACTACCGTCAATGTTCCGGCGATGTTTCGTCACCGGCGGATGGGCAGGGAGGGGGAGGAGAGGGTTACATGCTACCGATTTTCATCGTCCTCTCCTAATCCCCTGTGTCGAATTTTTTGTTTTTTTCTAGTCGATGGTAAAATGATACTTTGATACTTTTTTTTTTCGCAATCAAATGACGATGGCAAATTAGATTTTTATATCTCCTTAAGTTTATATATTTATTTATAGAGTTGAATAGGAAAGGGATTTTGAAAGTGATCTTTATTGTGATTTTTTTAAGATTCTTTTATTTTTATTTAATAGAATTATGTGAAATAGATAAGTAAGTTGCTTTCTCTCTTTTAAAAAATGCGAATGATTGGAGAAATTATTGTTTATTGTTAATAGAAACTTGTATTGACGAAATTGTAAATATCTTTTATATCGGTTGGATAATTATTCGGTGTAAATGGAAGAAATTGCGAAAGCTACATTTTGAAGATTAAGTTGTTCGATTAAAGTTATTTCGAAAATTCTTTGATCGAGTAAAATACGATACTCTGTTGACTCAAAAATACAATTTGCTCAAAACCAAGCACAAAGAATCTAGTAAAGATTCGAGGGAGAGGGAAACTCTTCGAATGTAAGAATAAAAATAAATATATATCACGGATGGATCGTTAGGGGTGGCTTTAATGTAGATTAAATCGCACCAATTAAAAATCCGATTAAAGAAGGTGACGGGTACGCCGTTAAAGATTTAAACGAGGAAATGGTTGGGATCAGAATCGTTTCCGGCCGATAAAGCAAGCGTTCATTTATTAACGGTTGCCCCTCTCTTAAAATTCCTTCGCCGGGTATTTGCCTCCCCTCCCCCCTAGTCGTTAATTCCTCGAGTTCTCCAGGTGTTAGTTTTATGGCTCGTCATTTTTTTAAGTGCAAATGAGTTCCGCCGTCGCCTCGAGCTTCCCAGCGCGGAGGATCTTTTTCCTTTATTTCTTTAATTTAAAAACGGGAACGATTACACGGGGGCGGCTTGCCGGATTAAAAACTCAACCCCACGGCTTCCTTTCATTCAACCGACCCTCGGTTTCTTTTACCCCCACAACCTTGGAGAACGACTTTCTTTACACAAAGCTGCGCCCAACGGAGGAACGCGTTTTTCCAGATTGATTGCGAAGTTAACTTTAATTTCTCCGAAATCCGCCGGTTGGTACAATTAATCGTGGAAAAGTTGTGTGCGATTTGTTTCTGCTTTACAAAGAAACTTTTTTTTTAACGGGTAATGGGATTGTAAGTGGAATAAAAATGAAAATTTGAAATGATATTTTTAGTATATTTAAGATATATTTTTGAGATACACATATCGAGAAGTGTGAATCTTCGTAACGATTTTTAATTATAAAAAATTATCAAGGCTCTTACTTTTTAATATTTGAAAGATTTATATTAAAGATATATTGTATCTGGTCGACACATTTTAATTCGTTGATGTTGACAACTCGAGCGGAATCACATCCTTACTGAAGATTCGATTCTACTTTCTAAAGAAGATCTGCAAAAGTTTAAGAAGTTCCACTTTCATGAGATTCGATTCTTTCAAATGTCAAAGTACTTGTAAGTAGATATTCGAATCCTATAAATACTTACTATCATATATTTGAAACTAGGACAATAATTTATTATTGCTGATGACCTTAAATTTCTTCTAAATTTAAAATATTTATTTATTAAATCTTTTATATTAAAAGAATTTTTTAATATATATCTAAAAATCAGCAATTTATCGCAACTTGTAAAATTCCATTAAGAATGTTCAGCTTTAAACGTATCTTTAAACATTCGAATATTTCACGAATAACAATTGACTTTCACGAATTTGATTTAATCAATACTAATGCAATTCAGGGAATAAAGAACAGAATCTATAAATATAAATATAAAAGATTGTGTTCTAGTTTCAAAGATCGTATCATGATCAATTCGACCTACTAATTATATTTAAATCTGTGGAAACTCGTGCACGCTTCGCTGCCCACTTAGATCGAATAATGGAGGGAATTGGGCGGTAATTACCGAAACCGACCTCGACAGATGTTTGTTTCAGCATTATAGTACAACCATTAAACAATGTAATTGCCGACGTCCTGTCTACCTTTCCTTAATTTTTCATC
Source organism: Apis cerana (assembly GCF_029169275.1). Taxonomy (NCBI): domain Eukaryota; kingdom Metazoa; phylum Arthropoda; class Insecta; order Hymenoptera; family Apidae; genus Apis; species Apis cerana. Next base: position 7,525,454 of record NC_083862.1, on the reverse strand, counting down.
AGACCAACCTATTCGCCATCCCTTATAAAGAGACACACCAAAAACTGATCTCCATTGCAAATAACCCCACCCTCGTTCACGACTTGCACGTATGTATAATCCCATTGGCGGAAATTCAATTGTGAAATTCGAAAACTCTATCTTTCTTTAATTATTAACAATTTATAAACGGACACGTCGAAAATTGATCTCCATTATTAATAACACCATCCGTCATTTACTGTTTCAGCAGCATTCGAATGACTCGTTGAATCGTTTATATAACATTATAGATATAGATTTTGAATCTCTATTTTCTACGATACATCGTGAAAAAAGTGTCGGAATATTGCCTTATAAACGCCTAGAATCGAATCTTATAAGTACATAGACTAAAGAAAGACACGCGAAGTTAACCGTCTCGGACTCGTTGAGACCAAACTTAACCTAAATTTCTACTCGAATACCTTCCAACACACGATCCCCTATCCATCTCTTTCGCCGTATTCGAGTCCAGTTGCGCCAAGTGGCCTCTCCGTGTACACGCTCGTTATTAGACATTCCTGCGTTACCGATAGATAGATCCGAGCGGACGCCCCACGCCCCGCCACTCCGTATCATGTGGACCTTGTGCCTAATCGGGTGTGAACAAGCCTTTGTGGGGTGGCATAGTCAGACCGAGATATTGCAGGTTGTTTAATTTCGCGCGCTCTCTCCACTCCTCTCCTTTGTTTCGAACGTTTCAATTTAAATCGAGCCGAGAGAGAAAGAGAGAGAGAGAGAGAGAGCGGCCGGTGAACGGGACTTCGTAGATCCCTCTGTGTTGTTGAGCGTGTTGTATCCCAGAAGGGGCTGCGCTGAAAAGAGGTGGAAGGAGGAGGGAGGCAGGGGATCAGGCGCCGATCCGTTATTAATTAGATCGGCATCGAGCGGAAAAGAGCGGCTTGGAGAAAAGGGCCAGATCCGATATCGGTTCTCGGTTTCAGGAATCCCTCGGACGATTCTTCTGGCCCGTTCGCCGAAACCCCGCGAAATTAATTGCCGGACAGCCGAGGAGGATCCGTTTGACTGCCCCGACACCACTCGACACACTTACTGAGAGGCACCCGTTCCTTTGTTGCCCGAGATCTGATGTGATTCGACGATTTAAGGGGATCGCTCTTTTTTTTTGTCTTTTTTCTTTTCTTCTTTTTTTATTTTTGATACGATTGTGCAATATCTTATTTTCACTTTTTACATAGTGTGGTTGAATTTTATCTTTTAGTGTAAAAAAAAAACAAAAATATTCATAATTTGTATAGATTAATATATATAAATACATGAAACGTAGAATAAATTATTAATTAAAGCATTCATTCACTAAAAAAGAAAAAATACATAAAAAAGATATCTAATTATTAATTTTTAATTTCTCGTTCGAAATTTATTAAAAATTCAAACGTGAAATGAAATATCTGATTTATACCTTTTAGAATTATTTCTTTTTAAATTTGTGATAAAGGAGAAAACTATAGTACTATTTAAACTACTATTCTCATTTCGAATAATTTAATTCTTAATCTTTAATTTCGAGTGAAATTTCCTCTCGTACTCTTTTACGTCCAACGAAACACTTCAATTTCAAACGACTCTCTATTCACACTTTTTTCCGTCACTCGAATTATAAAATGAAACAAACGAATCTAAGAATTCGTTCCTCAAAGGGAGAAAGAAACGAGTAATAAGCCTCGGAGAGAAGTGTTTCGAATTTGCAGCGGGTTCGTAAACGAACCACGAAGTAATCTGAAAGGCTGAAACGTAGCACGGAATTATGGAAGATTTTAAATAACGAGATCGTGTAAGTGTATTACAGACATGGCAAACATCCTTCGGATGATTTATCCTTAATGACAGTACTGCACCTGGTTTGAAACGATCGACGAGGAATGCGCATAGGCCCATAAAGTCGCGAGGGGGGTGAAGTCGAAAACGTGAGGCGCAGAAAAACTCGTCGGTACGGGAATGAAGAGGAAAAAGGGTTTATCGCTAATGAAGCGAAACGCCTTCTTCAGCGTCGAGCATGGCCACTGTCTTGTAAGAAGCCTCGGTACACTGGCCGTCGTGTAACGAGTTTTGTAACAGCGAATCGAATCGGACCTCTTCAGAACCGAAGGCTTCAATCATCGACCTTCGTGTTAGATTTTTCGTGTAAGTCTATTATGAACTGTACGTGCTAATTACGATCACTACCACTACTGCGATTACTGAAATAAAAATGTCTAAAATGTAAATTCCATGATGAAAAGCGTGATCCAAGTTTCAGTGACTCGAGGTTACTTTATTGTTCGACTAAGCCGAGAAATATGTGGGCGGTATTTGAAGATGGAAGAAGATTTATCTACCAGAAATTGAGATTTATCTTTAATGATAAATTGGAAGTTTGGAAACGCTTTTATGCAGGCAATCTAGGAGTTAATCGTCTTCATAAGTCAAAGTTTAAACAAGAAGTGTGATACTTGTATGTATTTTATCTGGTAATTACATAAAAATAATAGATGAATATTTTTAAATAATTTTTCGAAAGCTGTTGACGCACATGTTTGATATATTTTCGTCACAATTTAAGAGAATTATTATCATCAGATTATGTATTATATTCTTTTCTTTTTTTTACGTTTATTATTTGTTGCTTATATCTTTATTCACAATTTTTATTAATTCAATCTTACATTCCAATAATATTTAATTTGTTATGCTTAATAAATTAACAAATTAAGCAATGAAATACAATTTTCATATTCCACACTGTTTGCGTAGTAAAACAATAAGTCTTTTTTTGCCGAGTCGAAGAAAGATCGCGATTCAGGGATGTCTGTGCCGATACCATTTAGGATGGATTAAGGCCAGCGTGGCTAATAAATAAAATATAATAAGGATAATGGTGGCAATTTGGTAGATGCATTGGAGGAAGTCGGATATTATAGTGTAACGTAACGCAATCCGAGTATTTGAATACCTAATAGTTTTCAATGCATACATTAAGCCTTAAACGCCTATTATCCGAAGAATAGTGTTGTCCTATAACGTTCGCCGATGCTAATATTGGCCGGGCCGAATTCGAAATCCACGTTTACACATGTATTACACGTGGATACGTACACGTATGAATGTTTCCCGTGATATGTATGCACGTAACCGGCATGCATATCAACATCTTGAGAAATGAAAAATTGTACGCTGTGCACGACAACGTGCACCCAATGGATGTTTTTTACCCGGCCATTGAATATTCGCTGCGCATCGAGTATCGCGTAATGACGAGACTTTCGGACATTTCTGCTGGACAATATTACGTTAACATGCTTGCAGTGCTGCACAAACTGAAAACGTACTCCATAATATGGAGAAAAGGGCGGACTTTTTTGCCGACTACTACTTTTGTATTTCGATGGAGGATACGCAACCGCTGTTTTAATCATTCTTGCGTAATATTTTATGCTTATTGTTCTTGAATCTGTGAACGGAATAGATTGGAAACTAAGAGGAAAAGATGAAATATTATGCTCGAGTAAAATTTGTGATAGAAAGAAGAAAAGTTCAAACTATAATTTTTAAGGAAAAAAGGAAATAGAAGTTTATTAAAATTGGAAAAAAGAACAAGAACAATTTGTTGAATAATTATTATAGATAAATAAGTAAATTGTATATCGGTGTACAGAGAGAAAAAGAAATTATGTTAAGATAAAAGAAACCTTGATTCGTAACCTTTTCTCGACGTATTCATATTCCACGGCCGTATACAACGAGGTCTTAATAAAGCGAAATGAACAGAGGATGTTCATTTTGAAAAAGAGGCCATTTAGCAAGGAGAGTATTGAGAATTCAAGAATGAAAGCTCAGCGAACTAATTTCCTACGTTCGAATCAGTTTGCAAAGACTGTGATCATGTCTTTTCGCGCGAAAGGAGAATTCTAAGTCCTCGATATGAGTTGTGTAATCCTCCGTAATGAACCTCTCAAGACTGTCAGGGAACGTTTCAAATATTTATCCGGGTAAAACGTCTTTCGCGTCCTAACTCTTAATGGCTGGCTACCATTCCGTGCAGTTTCAAGGAATTATTCAGAAACGTCACCGGTTCTTGTTATATCCGAGAGCTTTAGAAAACAGGAATAGCTGTTATTGAAAGAAATAGCTTTCAGCAGGGTTTTTAATATTTTCCTATGTTTATTTAGCGTTTTCTCGTTTATGCACTTTTCAGATCATGTACAAGATAAAAATACGTACACTCTCGATTAAAAAATTCTGACAGTTAGTTACGTTCGCTTTAAATTCGAGGGAAATTATATTAAGTTAATAATTTGTCGTTTTTATGTAAAAAGGATTAGAAATGAAGTTCAAATTTTACATCAGATACTTTTAAGAATCTTGAAAAGGATGTAATATATATATTTAATGAAATTTATATTTCAATAGGAATTAATTCTAATTCTTAATTATTAATTACTATTTATTCATTGTATCGGATAAAAATATCTCGAGAAATTTCAAACATTATTAATCTTTAAATCACAATATAATTATTATTGTGTATATACCCTATACACAATTATTCCTTTTAAAGTTAATTATTATATAATAAAACTTTCACTTATTTTTCGCTGTAGATATTTTTTTAAATTTTGTTTTCTCATATATAAATGTATATACATTCCATGATATCTACAAAAATATACATTTTTAAATTTTAAATTATAATAATATAGCCAATTTTTTTTATATTATAAAAGTATATTGAATCAGATCAAATTAAATATATATATATATATATATATATATATATATATATATATACATCTAAAAGTTATATATATGTTACATTCTATTTGAAAAAAAGAACATTTTTTAACTATTCATATTGTAAAATAAAAAATATTTAAATATTAGTAATTCATGTATTTCAAAATAATATTGACTGTTTATGCTCATTAATTCAAATATGACATTTTTTATTTTTAACTACAAATTGCGCGTGTGGTAAATACGAATACTGCATGCACGTTTCTAAGCATGAAAGTAGTTGATAATTCCTCCGATAGATGGCAGACGATACACTATCGCCGGCAGCGCACCAGTAATTTTTACGTTAACTATAGAAAATTTACATCATGGACGACTTTCATTCGATTTGAATCGTATTATATTGTTCGAAATTCGTGATCGATTTTTGTGTTACATTATTGATAACAATCAGAATATAACGAGTGTTATTAGTTATTAGTGATATGCTTGTGCGTCATCAAAAACGGAGCATTTGAAATGTAAGTATTATTGTTTTCATTGTAAAGGACGTGACAGCGTGATATTGTAAGGGAATAGAAAATAATATGAAAGCAATATAAGAATTACGTATAATTGAAAATCAATCATATTTATGATAATAAATGATTTTTATTTAATGTTTACTACATTTGTTATTGAATGCTTAAATATTAATAGACATGTTCAAATCGTCAACTAAGAAACGATCATTCGTAATCAGGAAAAATATCATTTTATGGAACGTGAATTATCGTATCGTTACGTTGTATAACTGTTGCGATATTCAACGTATTAAAAGATACTTTAAAAAATCATGTTGCATGCTCTTAGATAATAAGCATGATACATGAAATAGAATTAACATAATAATTTTCATAGAAGATCAAATATGCGTCTTACGTAAAATTATTAATATTTCAATAACTGTTAATAATTATTTATGTATATACCAATGAAGATATTTTGACGTTATATTAACGTATTTAGAAATATGTTAATATGATATGTTTAAATATCTATCTAGCCTGAATTTCATAAAAATGATGAAATAATTCAAATTTTAAAAATAGTTTAGTAATTTTTAAATTTTCATAATAATAAAAAGCTATTTATAAATAAATCTTTTGTTAATTTGTACAATGCATATGAAGCGATCGCATAGGTAAACAAACAGGTCAATGATTTCCACGAGCAAACATCTGCTCTTTTTTTATGAAGTGACTAATGTCAATGTCAGGTGTTCGAAAATATATCTGTGAATATGATATTCGGAAACTATAATTTTTTTTTTTTATTATCCATCTATTTTTATAACGATAAAATTGTGAATAATCATTATAATTGTGAACGAATTTCTAAAATAAATTCAATATAAAAAAAATAAATATTTTAAAGAAAATTTCTATAGATTGGAAATAATGAATTCTAAAAACGATATATATCGTACATAAAAACTTTGAAATTAATCTTTCTTTGTATTGTTCGTCAAAACGATAATTAAAAATAGAAAAATATCAAATATTGTTTATATGATAGTTTTTAACAATGATATATATTTTTGTTATTTGAACTAAAAACAAATGATGCATATACATATTTTTACATAAATAATATATAATAATTATATACAGAATATATATAGAAAGTTATACTCGCATATTTCAAATTCATTTCTTACATTTCCGTTTTTATATATTTATGAATATATAATATGTGAATGTAACTAATGAAATGAAATATATATGTATATCATAACGAATATTTAATTTTAGATAATGTTTTCATTACGTATTTGAAGACATTACATTCAAATGTTCCGTAGATTCATGAGTTTTCCCAGTCAACGATACAATTTATTTACAAAAAAGAGCACTTTTGTCACGCATTGGTTATTAGTTATTGGGTCATTGAACGTACAATTGATAATCAGTTATCCACTGTGCTTGACGTAGATTATGATCACGAAAAGAATTCCTATCAGTTTAACTGACAGCGTTAATTATGGAAGATTTCTATTGTAAATGACACGTAGGTTGCTGCATAATCATACGAATTATATCAATCACCTGCGGAATATTAACCATATCATTCATGATTAAATTTAATCGGTACTCGAGTAACGATCATGTATTTAACCTAATTAACTTTTGTATTATGATGCTAGTATGTGATTCGAGCTGATTTTGCTGCTGTAAAGAAGATCGAAGAATTAAAGAACGTGGAAGAAAATATTTACAGGAATAAATGCAGTGAATTTCGGTGAATGAATTATTCATTTTTGTTCTAATCATTTATGTATACATATTTATTTTTTGATTCTTCGTGCAGTTTTCTAATATAATCGTTATCATTTGATCGTGAATAAAGCAAGAATATTTAAAACAATATGATAACTAAATTGTACTATTTTTTATGATTATTTTATAAACGTTCAAATATCTGTAAATTAAGATTTTTTTTGTTTTCTTCGTTAATAATATTATTTTTATCAATTATTATTTATTATATATTCATCTATATAAATCAATATATAAAATTATATTTATAAAAATTAATTATAATATTTACATATCGTTTTTTATATCTCCTTATTCACAATTCAATTTTTAACACGATGATATAATAATATAATATTCTTCTTCGATATCTCATGATTTACATTTTTCAATAATTACATTTTCTAGATAATTCTTTAAAAATTAAAAAAAAATGATAAAACTAGCAGCAATTCTAATTTACATAAAACGCTCTTTATTTCACTCGTGTTTTATCACTATTTGCAAGATATCTCGCGATAAAAAAAATAAGCAGACATGAAAAGGAAGAAGGAATATCAGTTCAAAATGATAAAAACAAAGATTCCGCGACTGAATTGTCAATGACAATGACTGATCCATTGTACATACATCGTGGTCGAAGAAAGGGGGTTAAGAGTGAGGGTATGCGGAGGGAACTGGTTTAAATATTTTCTGGGCACGTGTTTTACATAGGTAGAGATATACTCGCTTCTCTGCCACGCTCGAATGTATAAGGCCCGTCCACCTATCTCGGGTCAGATCTCGACGGTGATCTTCAGCTCTCATTTTTTCGTATGGTCGCTATTATGCTCGTCCACGAGGGTCTCTCGGAAACTCGTTCGTGTGTAGAAAGGATCTTCCGACGATTATTAATTATCGCGTGTACCTCTCGCATACGGAACCGAGTTAGACCCCTATCTAAAGTACTTGCGTATTCATTTCGTTGTTTCTATGAGCCGATCGTATCGTACGAAAAGATGAAAGTAGACAAGAATAAAAATAACCTTTTTCTTTTAATGTTTATAAAAGTATGAGCGAATTCTAATATAGATGTTTATTAATAAATATCGATGCATATATACATATGATATATATGATATATATGCCAATAATTTTGTCTCTGTCTTGTACAATTCCGAATTTTATATAATTGGCAGTAATTCATTTATTCGTTAATTTATAGGAGAGTTATATAACTTGGATGTTATTTTCTGGGAAGCAAGAAACCAATTTCTCATTTTCATAGTATCGATAAAAATTATTTATACACAGTCGTATAGTTAAAACATTTGTTTCTCGATGGAAAACGGGAGGAATTGTCGCGCGGGCGGAAGGCACAAATTTTCATGATCGATATTCGGAGTTAGGATACAATTCCAGTGATCGTTTTCGACAACAGACCGTTCCCCCAGACAAAGAAGATTAATAATACCGAGGCCAGTCACGGGATTTTCGACCGGCGAAACGGCGACGTCGATCCCAATATACGGCTCGCAAACGGGCATGGTAATAATTAGAATTAATTTAGGTGGAACGTTAAATCTAGGCGAGTGGGCTCTCGAACAGGAATAACCCAACTGGCTCTGATTAGTCTTAATGTGTTAATTAGAGAAGATTGCTCTCTGCCAATTCTTCCACTCCCTCTTCCACGTCTTCTTCTGCGTTGCCGCACAGCCTTCGTCCGCTGTCGCCAAACTGGACGGTAGATGGCAAGCCAGTTTGCCAATGGGAAGAGGAGGAAGAGGGATAGAGATGGAAGGAGGAGGACGGCGCGGAGTTTACCAAGTATCATATTTTACCGGGCATCAACGTACCGACAACCACGCACACACGATCGTGTCCACGCACACGCGCGTGCCACCAGGATCATTAATCACTATTATCTCGGGGTAATTTTTCTTCGATATAATTTCGTCTGTTTACCCCCGCGAGTTGGCGCGCGAGGCTTGTGCACACCACGAACACGAGGACAAGGCTCCGTTTCGAAGAGTGGCGCCGTGCTCCTCTCCTCCTCCTCCTCCTCCTCCTCCTCCTTCTCGACTTCTTCTTCATCGTCTCCACGTTGTGTCCTCCATCTGCCTTCCCTCCTTTTTCCTCCTCGTCTCCTTTTCTCCTTCCTCCGTCTACTTCTTCACGGTTCGTGAACTCTCGACATCGACTTTTATGTGTACACACGCCTGCAGCTTCGTTAGCCTCAAACTCGACGTGTTTCCCACACCGATGACTGTCAAATCAGGCCTCTTCTTTTTGCCACGTGAAAGAAGCTCCTTTCGGGGCTCGCGCTCCAACGGCCTCCACGCTTCGATCAAATCGCGAGAATCTTCCTCCACTTTGAAATTGTATTATACATCGAGTGAACAGATCATTCGTTTTGATTCGGGGATCGATTCTTTGCGTATGTTTTTATTTCGTTTTGTTTTATTGTATTTTGATTAGTTTATGGTTGGGGAGAGAGGGTTGTATATTGATTGACTGTATATGGATAAGTTGGAGAGATTGATTGTATTCGAACCAATCATTTCTAAGATTTTTAAGATAATGTGATTTAAGATAAGGGGTTGAATGGAAAAATGTAAATGGTAAAAATGGTATAATTTGAAAATCGTGGATGTACATGATGATTATGAATTTTATTTTGCAATTTATAAAAATGATTCTGTGATGAACTGTTGCAGTTTTTTTTTTTTTTTTTTAGTTTCGTTAATTCTATATAGATATTTTGTAATTGGAAAAACGTAAACGTGTTTTTTCACTGAGACGTAAAATGTGAAGATACAATCGTAATTATCAGGATTAGCATAAACGTTTACGAACATAATAGGAGATTTAAATAAATGATTTAACGATCATTGGACAAGTGTGACGTGAGTTATTCACGACAATGTGTCTTATGTTAATTGTTATTTAATTTTTCATTTACAAAGATAACAGTTTCATACGAATCAAGTGCTGTTTCTACATGTTCCATTTAACAAAAGAATTTTGGTATTTAATTTAGGAATAGGATGGTGCCAGTCCATTGAATAATTTTAAATATTTAAAATACAATATCTATTTTGCATATCTTGACGTATCTGATTTGCATGGATTGCTTGTAGCCCACTAATAAAATTATTTCAAAATTCTATTCGGCATTCTTCTCATTTCCGGTGATTACCGAAATCTGACGTAATATTTTATAAAATTAGCGATTCAAATTACGTGGCGCGAAGTTGAATCGAAAATAACTTATGCGTGGGCAGGGCATCAAGAATCTGATTATCATCCATCGGTTTATAAACTCTATTAATCATCGTGCAAATTAGACAGCTGCAAAACCCTTGATTGTCTTATCTGAAATAAAGTATGAGCGAGAGGTTTGAAATTAATAATCAGCGATGCGTGTAGTCGAACGAGAGATTCTGGCCGCAGAACGATTTTCCTCTAATTTCTCGTAACTTTCTCGAGACTTTCACGAATTATCACGGAAGCATGTCGATGACGAAAAATAATCACAAATCGAGCGTGAATATTTATGGTTTGTAACTTTCATAATTCGAGATATTGTCGCTTTCGTAATCCATATATAAATTTGTTATTTATCGTTCAGTAAAATTATTACAATTGTTAGATTCTTCTGCAAATTTTATTGTTCAGATTATAGAGTAGAAAAGGGGTTTTATCTTCACAAATTATAAATAAATTTTTTGATATTTATTTTTGTGATATCTCATTACATATTCGTATTATTTTTAATTTTACCTTTGTTTTGCAGTCGTTATTTGACATTTTCAAAAAGAATATTACGTAGAATTGAAGAATTGATTTCTTTTTACTCGTCACAGAGAAACTGATTCACCAAATGGTGAAAAGAAAGTAACAAAAATCCAGTTGGTGTCAATCTAGAGACGACATCACTTTCGTTTCTTTCTTTTCTCGTCTCCTTCCTAGCGTTAAAACACTAATTCTTATCCAACCACTTGTAACTGAAGTAGTTATTTACACAGTTAATGCAAGTACTCATGCGTGCACTTTAGCCCGAAGTGAAATTCAGAAATGGAGTTTTAACCTCAGTTTAATCCCCGGGCTATTTTAACCATATTTACCTCGATGAACATGCACTTAATATCGTCTTCATGCTAGTCGTTAAATTTATGTACAAATTACCGTACTAATTTCTTGGTCGCGACAAAAAATACGTTTATTTATTATTTGAACTTTTCATCCCTTTGTATATTTTCAACAAAAATTGACTTTCATAATTAAACAATTACATCCTTATACTAGGAATATTTGTTTAAATACAAGTAAATTTTCAATTTGAAAGATTCGATATAACTGTATCCCTATATAAAGAAGAGCGAAATCAACAATAAATTTTAATTTCTCTTAAAATTACATTATTAAAAGTGTAACGCTTATTCATCTCTCACACTGGCGTTATATCCGCGCGCATATTATTATCCCAGGCCAATATTTTTAAGAAATAAAGAGGGTTAAGTCAAGATGATTATCATCTTGACCAGGACAACAAATACAGTTTCTTTTTCATCGCGATACATTATCGATACGCGGATCCGGCCGGGCTATATAGAGGGAAATGCGAAAGCTTTAAGGCTTGCAAACGACGCAATGAACGTCGATGCTTAAATAAATGATAGTGTTATCCGAGAGTAACGAGAGTGCCACGGAATTATATGTTTCGCGTTGCATAAGGCCCTCCCCCCTCCTCCCCCTCCCATTATGCGTTAAGTCCCCGTTGTATCCCCCACTTTTACGCCGCGAACATCCTAGGGACTAACTATCCTTCGTCCAAAGCCTAACTAAAAGCGACTCCGTAGAGATCCTGTAGATCTTTCCACGAGATGATGGTCATTCGACCAACGGGTATAAATCACCTAAGAGAAGTGTCATCCTGGGGTCCCACCTATCCTCTCCCCTCCCCCCTCATCCCACCGCCCCCGGCATTCCTTCATTTGAATGCAACTCTCCTTCATCTCTGTCTCTTTTTGCTCTTTCTCTCCCTTCTCTCTTTCCACCGTGACATTATGAAACATAGGCACACGTAGCAGTAAATGAATATTGTATCAGTTGTCTTCGTCGTCGCCTCTTTTTTTTTTTTCTTTTTTTTTTTTTTACGAGTCATTGTAGCAACTCTCTCTCTCTCTTCACGTGGCATAGCTTGAACTCTGTCGGGGTGCAAGAACGAAACAAAGGGTCTTTACGATTGTTCACGATGACAACCTGGAGTGAAATTCCACGTATCCCTGAGATTCTTTTATCGCTTCAAATTGGGATTCATAGCGATTCGTCGAATCGATCATTCGATCCGGAGATCGTACATGGTACGCGTGTCCACTCGTCGAAAAAAATAATAATTTCATTGCAGTTGCATCACGGTCGCCCAACTTCGTGGAACGTGGTATTCAGAATTTGTTTTTCAAGAGGGAGGAGCGAATGGCGAGTCAGAAGGTCGTGAGATGTTCTTAATTAATCACTCATATATTCAATAACGAGAGGGAGGGTTTCTGAATGCATCGACGATGATTCTGAGGATTATCTGTTCGTTCGAGCACATTAATAATTAGGAAGGGAACAAGGGAAGAGGGAGGGAGAGGGAGATACGTATGGTATCACTGTTCACTCGGTGTTGATTTGATCAGCCCGTCTGGAATTCTCGATGAAACACGACGCAGATGAAGGAGAAACAATTACCGAGGTGTCTCGAGATATTTTCGTGGATATCCATCGCGATCTCACCGATTCTTTTATTTCGTTTTACACGAAAAATCTTTTTTTAAATAAGTTTTAGATTATAATTCATTTTCATTTATTGTATATTTCTATCATAGGTATGTTCACTTTGTATACATTATGCACTATTTGTCAAATTGATATCGTATTAATGAATTGAGGTTACGAATGAAAGTAGAATAATAATTGGAATAATAATTATATCACAATTACAAAAAATAAATAAGAACTCGATTACACGATTAAAAAGTAGAGAGATTAAACAAATACGCCTCGAGGCTCTCGATGTAGAATCACAACTGCGAAGTCACGGAGTGACCAGTTAAGATCTTCGTTAATTATCATCATTTATAATTGTCTTTTCTCGAGCCTCTCCTCCAGCCTCGCATAAGGGGCAGAACAAGAATGGAACCTGCTTCTTTTCCTCTTCTCTTCTCTCGAGGTTTAATATTTCAAATAAATGCGTGCATTAGCGCGCTATCTCGCCGTGATCCTCTGTTGACTATTAACAACGTCAACCGAGCCACTATTATGACTTATCTGACCTGGCTACAATACCACCCTCTGTTTCACCCTCTTTCCTTTCTTACCATCACAACGGTTAGTCCAATAACGTTTAGTATAGTACAATAATAAATGCATGTATTTATTCGTGCAAAACAAAAGTTTCTGAAATTAATTTCTAAATTGATACGATTCTTTATTCGAAAAGAACTTTTCATAGATATTTAATCCTACCCTTCCGCTCGATTGAATTGAAAAATTAAATTGGTTTACATAGATTTACCGAATCAAATCATTTGAACGATAGTTCTTCTAGAATCTTGAAAATGGATTAAACATACCAGCAGTTTTCGGGATATTGTAGTAGCGCGTTAACGAACTATGATCGACAGGAACGTTACTAGGGCAGATTTCTCGTAAATGAAACTACCTGCTGTAAGATTTTCACCGGCAATCATTTGTCGTTCCTTTCATTTCCAGTCCATTCTTAGGACGAGCCCTTACTTCCTTATCGATGCTTGTCGTCTCTTATTAATGAGCCGAAGATAAATTCGGAGACACGACACGGTCTTGGCTACTTGGGAGGGCGCCTTCCTCTATATTTCTAAACGAGGAGAAGCGAAATGGTGGTGGAAAGGGATGATCCACATCCTCCCACCAGGCAGGAAGATACTCTTTTGCTGTTTAATGACAGCGTAAAACCGATGATTAATCCCGTACTCGTCTCTGTCTCTCTCCCTTTTTCCATTTAATCGTGAATCATACTTCTTTCGTTCTCCCCCTTCCCCCTTAGCCTCATAATTTTTCCATTAGGTTGATCGAGAATTCATTTTTCCTACATTATGCAGAGCAGAAACAGTCTCGAAGCTTGACGAATAAACAAAATCAGGGCAGCAGTCGGTTATGAAATCTCTATTTTTCATAGATTTTTGTTTTTTTTTTTAATTTTTTGCGTTCGACAAAACTTGCAGAGGAAATAAAATATTTGAGAATCAAATATTATCGTTGAATTAAAATAAAGGAATTGCATGAGAAATTTTGTTCCTTCTTTTGTAAATTTTTTAATTTGAGTTTGCTGAATTAAATTTCAATGCATGGTTCAGAGAATGAGAATGTTGAATTACATATTTGGATTTATTAATATAAATAAGTTATATTCTAAAACCATGCATATCTAACAAGATTTATAAAAATATTAATATAATTAAAATTTGAAAGAATTAATAGAAATATCATTTCGAAGGAAAAAAGTCCAAGGACTTTTATTTATACCTTGAAACAACAATTATTGATAAAAATATACAGAATTATATAAAAATTACCACGAAAAATAATAGTTCTATATAAAATTAAAAAATTATCAAAATTGTAGAAGAGTACAATTAACCTATCTCTCGAAACGACGTTCAAGAAAATGAAATTTCATATTCACCGATATAATATCAAAAAAAGAAAACCGATTCTAAATATGATACATCTCTTCCAAGAAGATTTCCAAACGATGTAAGATCATGCTCAATACAAACACACGAATATATATATATACACTTGTTCAATTACTTGGAAATCCGTAAATCTTGATCATCCTTGGATTACACTGGAATAACAGCTGAACAAGAATAACAGCATACGAGAGGAAACGTATCGTCGAATGCACGTGCTCACGAATTCGGTATCATCGTTGGACCGCACCCTTTGGCCATAGGGGCCCGCTTGCTTGCCCTCTTGAAAAAATACCACACCCCCTGCCGTGAACAGGGCCCCCTCCCCCACCACTTCTCTCACTTCTAATATATATTTAATCAGGCCCGAAAGTGCGCGCGCCCATCCAGAGGGAGTTTAAAGGCTGGACTCACACTTGAATCCGTTCGATGGCCACGAACACAACTGACCAGGAACATTAAGCTGACACCCACACGAACGATCCAGAGAGAATCCTCTTTTACTTTCTCTCTCCCTCCTTTTTCTCGTTTATTCATTCTCGTTTCGTCTTCTTTCATTCTATCCACGGCTCGTCCACTCTCTCTTTCTCTCTCGTCCACCGAATGGATTCGAACACCTTTTTTTGAATCAGAGGGTCAAGCGACTTGGCTGTAGATCATCTTAATGCCTCCATTGTTGTTTTAGGACGGCCGCGACTATACTGGGTGTCCGCCGCGATAATGTCGATGTATCGCGCGAAGGGTGTAACGGAGGAGGAGAGGAGAATCATGAGATGGTAAAGAGGGATTTTATTGACTGAATTCAGAAGGTGTGTCTTTGTCTGGGTTTTATTCCGTTTGCGTGGTTATCCGAATGTTTTAAACTTTTGAAATTTGTGTGTATAGCACGATTAATTCTTAGAAACATCGCTTACGTCGAAATAATGACGAAAAGACTGTAATAATATAATATTTTCAGACAGATGAAAATCATAATTTTTTTTTAAAGAGGAATATCGATAATATTTAACAAATAGAGCATCCATTTAATGGAGTAAAAGGATATTCAGTTAATTACATAAATGTGAAAGACATCCTTCATGGTTTTGCTGAAAAGGATTAATACGCGTATCGAACGATCGTATCCACCCACGAAAGATCGAGTTCCCGATGTATTTGCACTTTTATCCCGATCGAGAGCAAAGTATTATTCCACTGGATAATCCGTCGCGATGGTTTCCCCGTTCAGACAGTTATCTATCTACTCGGAAGCACCTTAAATCGGCGATTTTTCACGACTACGACGGTGGGGCATATCTGCGTTCCCCCGGCCCATTCTTTCTTTTCAAAGTATCGCGGCAAGAGCGTTACGTTTCTAGTCGATTTATCAACCGAGAATCGTTATTATACAACGCGCGTAGTGTCGACTTAATGTTCCTCGGTTCGCCACTCGCTAAATTACAATAATCTCGGCCATAAATTGAGCCATTATGTCGATTTCGTATTATTCGGTTTAATGTGACTTTTAAGGAAGCGACCATCGGTCGAGAATCACCCTCCAGCGGTTACCAAGAAACCATGTAACACGAGGATCAAGAGGAATTTCGCAATGGGCACGAAATCTTTCCCGAGATGAATTTCCGGAATTCTTTTAAAATTCTTGAGCAATTTCCAGTTTCGATAAATAATCGGAGCTTGCTTATTAAATTTCCTTATACAATATGTAAATTAATTATGCTTACTGCTCATTATACTTTATCTTGAATCTGAACTGAACTTTCCTTCTCTCTCGAAAACTGTCATTGATATTCAATAAAAATTTAAACGAAATACACGCGAGTTAGGAAGCCTCTCAATAGCCTGCCAATAACGTTACCGTTTATCTGAAAGAAAAATCTGTTTCGAGAGGGTCAAGAGTGGCGGAGCTGCGATTTTGTATCTTGTTCGAAATAATCGCGGCCGTTCCTTTCCGAACATTCCGGCTGTGCCCCCTCGCGGCCTGCTTTTTCGGTACTTTCCAACGATTTCAGGGCCCGGCGCGGGGGCATCGGCGAACAGGAAAGGCCACTCTTGGCCGGCTTGTAAATCCGCCGCTCCTTGTAAATCCGCCTGTAATTCCGGGGCAGGGGCGAGCGCGCGAGAGGGCCTGCTAAGGAGAAAGAGAAAAGAAGAGTTACGGCCGACATGAATCGCGAATTATCGTTGGAAACGGGCCGCGGTGGACGCGCTGGAGGTCGCAGTCGTTGACATCGGAAACTACTTCGATCTTCGATTGCCGGGCCCCGTGATCCAGCTGGCGGTCGGCATCCAAAATGGGCCCAGAATCGAAAAGAGTCAGATTTATCCCTCTTCGAATCTCACCTCGCGTGGAAACGCTCGTGGTTAATTAATTCGACGAGTTTTTGATAAATTGTTATTATTACGAGAAAAAGTAGATAATTTTCCACCTCTCCTCCGATCTGCACGATATATAATTGAAAAACTTATCTCTTCTTCTTCTTGTTCGAATACGTCACTCTTGATGTGGAAATAGTATCGATATCTCTATTCGACGTCAAATAATCAAGCTTATAGATATCTAAATTATAAATGATTAACGACAAGGAATTAATTTGTAACGATATACATAGACTTGGAATATCGAGGCGTTCAAAATATCATTATACGACGAGTAAGAGATGAAAAACGCTCGTTGTCACGTTGAACGGAATTACCACAGGAGAACGAGTATCGAAGTCGTCGAGGTCATCTAAGACGGACATAGACGAGAGTGAAATCTCCGTTTAATCGCGCTACAGACTTGTCCAGTGTTATCCAAGTTCGGTTGTCCGGAGTTTGAGCGCGCAGGTGGGAGGAATATAAATACAGGAGAGCAAGCGTGATAAGACGGTGGAAGAAGGTTCTCGAGGGTGGAAGAAAAGAAGACGGGAGGAATCAGAACCAGCTCTCGACTAATCCGGCTGTAGATCCGATCTTGCATCAATATAATCTTAATAAAGCTACAACTACTTATGCTAACATAGGTGGTACCGCAAACCACTCTCTTTCTAACTCGAACCGAATCGATCCAACCACAAATCCTACGACTTGATTCCGAACGTTGGCATACGGGCTTCGAGCTCACCTTTCCTTTAGATTTCGGATCGTTTTATCGTCCGGCGTAATGCGATTATTATTGATTTCGAGAGTTGGTGTAACATAACGAACCACGAAGGTAATACGATATTACCATATCGTGAGAAACTTATCCCCATTAATTATCGTTGCGTTTGTATAATTACGCGAACAAACCTCTCAGGCAAAACTACCCTCGTTCGAATAATACCCTCATCGTGCGGAGAAGCTTCTCTCAAGACGCGATTAATAAATTTTCTGCAGTCATCGGCTCTAATTGTCGCCAAACGTAACGTCTTACGCGACGAGCAGATAAATTTCACCCGATAAACAAACTTACTGTCTTACCGATGGGTAAAGTTTAGAACCGAGTCGGTGCAGCACGGCTGAAATTTAGGAGACCCCCGTTACATGCCGACGAATTTCATGCTGTAGGGTGTTATACCGCGGCGAACGACATAAAACCTCGGCTCGTAACGACGTCCGCTATAGAGATTTCTCTGCCCTGGGTCCTCTCACCCCATATAGACTCGAATGAAGGAGGTTAAGGCACGAGGCCGGTGGAAGAAGGCATATGCATAAGAGCGCCTTACCGTCGTCGTCCTCCGACACCTTGGAACCGCTGCTAAAACCTGCGGACTTTTTTCTTTCTTTTCCGCCTCCCTTTCTCCCGTTCTTTCGCTGGTTAATTAGATTTTGATGGCCGGCATGAGTATTTGCATCCTTTTATCCCTGGAACCGTTCTCTCGCGCCCTCTGTTTCATCTCTCTCTCCTGTTTTTTCCTTCTTCAGCTCGCTCAGAAAGCAGCTAGCTTAGCTAGGAGGAGCGAGGGAAGCGACGGTCGTCTCTTTCTCTCTCTTTCTTTCCGCGTTGTTCTCCGCAGGCAGAGCCGTTTAGAATACTCGAAAGCGATTTAGCGGGCCAGGGGCCAAGTGTCAACAAGCCAACATTGCTCAGGTACGCACCACCTAACTGCAATGACCTGCCCCCTCTCCAAACATTCTTCCAAACATCTTCCCTCGTGTCTTTCTTTCTTTCTCTCGTTCGGCAATATCTCGTGCTGCACCGCTTGGTTACGGAGATTCGAAGCGTGTGCAAGGGGAGAGGAGGAGTTTATAGCAACGGTAAAGTTACGAAGGATTTGTTCGAATATAGGAATCTCGTTGAACATGAATCGTTCAAATCGTAAAGAAGGATAGCCGTTGATTCGTTGCAATGTTTCGAATTTAATCGAGCCGGGAAAACTCGCGAATCAGGCTGGTCAGGAAAGCGTTTCGCGCGCCAGAAATTCCGTCACGACGGAGTCGGAGGAGCGGAGAATACCTGGCGCGAGGGCAAACGTCAAAACACACCTCGTCCACCCACACGTACGCATCCGGCCGAGGCGCGTACCAACACCGACAACAGCAAAGATTCCTATGGAGCAACCAATGACTGGAATGACTTGCACTCGATGTCGAACCGAAGATCCCTCTCTTCTTCGTCTCTCCTTCCACGATCTTTCCCCTCCTTCCCCCTCTCCAATCCGCAGACTCTGTGGTCCCCTTTGGACAGGTTATCTTCTTCGAGGGAGGTGCAGGCTTAATTTAATTAATTCCATGCGCCATCTTGACAAGTGTGCGCCCCGTACGCGCATCCAAAGAATAATTTTCATACTCATCCACCTTCCTTTCCCTTCTTCCACCCCTGCTCCCCCCACTTTTTTCTTCCTTTCTTCTTTTTCAACCGCCCCATACCTCGAACCGTTTCTTCGGTTATCAGATCCCCGATTCATACTCGTCAAGCCGTGAGCAAGCGAGAGAGAGAGAGAGAGAGAGAAAGGAACGCGTTTATCCGTTCCTATCTCACCTCGGTCATTTGTCTTTTTGATGTCGCGGCCGTATCTGATTCGTTAATTGCGAGACCTCGCGTGTGATCGACTCTCCTTCGGCGAGTGCACGCAGGGAGTTGCGTAGCGGGACAGGCCGATATTTGGAATTGAAAAGATTTTTCGGCGATACGAGAAACGATGATGATTTATTGCGAGACTCGTGTGTGTCGTGTGCCGTTATCTTTCGAATATCGAAAACTAGCCTTAACGAGCGTTGGATACACTCGATCGGGATCTTATTAGGATCTTTGCTCGTCGAATCTGTTTACTCGTGATAAAGGATATCATTGTGATTGAATTTCGTCGAAGAGAAAATAATTAAGCAAGATTCGTTCTCATTGAAATTCTCTATTAAAAAGGGATTCCTGTTTGAATAACAAGTTTCGTATACTTATTTCGTTGGAAATAATTGTAACGCTCGTTCGAAATAATGGTATTCTCTGTTAAAAAGGAATTCCTGTTTGAATAACAAGTTTGTGAAGAGATATTTCGTATACTTATTTGGTTGATGGGAATAATTGTAAGGCTCGTTCGAAGTGGTGGTATTTCAATTTTGCAGAGGACTTTGGAGCGTCCACGGGAGAGGAAAAGAAAGGAATTAAAGAAGATACATGGAAAGCTGGCGTGTGTAAGGATTCGATTTTATCCGGCAATCGGATCAGTTTGATCGAGCCGATGTCGGTCAATTATTTTTCAGTTTGGACGAGCAACTGCAACGAGGGCTCGAGCAGTTTCCTTTACATCATTATCTTCGACATCCGCCACGTCATCGGGGCCATTTTGCAAAATCATTTTCAATAATGTCCCGTGCGAACATTCGATATTTGCATACAGTTATTCCGTTCAATAAACCCTCCTTCGACGTGTCCGCCGCGCTTCAAATTTCTTTTCTCCAATTTCCACCCTTGCGCCCCTTCGCGTACGCACCTGTACGCACCGCGGCGCGACAGAGATACGATTTATTCATCCGTTCCTCTTAACAGGCAGGCGGATTGGATTTTATATGATTTAGTACGGCTCGAAAGAGCGGGGGAGGGGAATTTTTTTAAAGGAATACCGGTAATTACAGAAGAGGAGCGGAGAGGAAAGGAAGCCCCGTAAAAGCGCGCGATCCGGCCACTTTGCGTTCCATTCGCGGTCGCTGAAGGCGATCCCGGCATCACCCGGAGGAAGGAAAGGAAGAAAGACGGTCCATCATTTAACTCGCAGCCCTCAAACCTTTAGCGCAGATTTATGGGTAATCGAGGGTCCACGCCGAGCATCATCCACGAAAGCAGCGGAGGAGCTTCACGCTCGTCGATTGGCAGGGAAGCGAGAAGGAGAAGTCGAAAGCGCGCCCAATAGAGAGGAAGAGATAGACGGAGACAGACGTAAAAGGTGGAATTTATGTATGCTACGCGTGTATCGACGTTGTGTATCCTCACAATGGAAGTCGAAAGTCCCTCCGATGCGCCGATGGATCGATTACGATCTCCATTCGGACGTGTCGTGCCCCGGGGGTGGGCATTTAAAGTCCCTAATTTCCGATCAATCAAAAAACTTTTCGTGGAGAAAAAAGAAGAAACGAACCACGTTGCGCGCTGACCGCCGCCGTTAACTGGACGCACAATGGCTCGCATTAGGAGGAGAGTGGGCATGGTTGGTGTAGCGAGGGAGAGAGAGCGAGGCGTAAAGGATATTCTCTCGATCGGAGGAGGGGAGGGAGGGAAACGTCGAATGCCGGGGAATGTGTTGGACGCGCGAGAAGGGGAAGATGAGAGATAACTTCTCCGTTCATTGGGAGAACGGAGGAGAAATAGAAAGCGAGGAGGAAGGAGGAAGAAGGCGGCTTGTCGAGATTGGGTCGCTGCACGGGGTGTCAAGGGGCCACGGATGGGGTGAGAGATCCCGACGTCGATAACTAACTCGGTGTGATCACTGAAAAATGGCTGTCAAACATTCTTGTCCTTTTAACTCGCGGGAGCACCCCACCCACCACGTCGTCTCTCTTCCCTTCGGCATGGGAGCTTGTTGTGCCCCCTCTCGTTCCCTCTCGCTTCTCCAGCGAGCTCTCGATTCGTTCTTACCGAAAACCTCGCCGAGACCGGACTAATGGTTCGTGCCCGTGACGGATCGTGACTCTTCCAGAGAAGCACGGATCGCTAATTTCCGAGGGATGGTTAGATATCAGAAATTTCATTGACTCGATGACTTGGATCGTTACCGGGATCGAGAGGATCGATCGGAAAGAAAAGGGAGATCTCTATTGAATTTTTTCAAATTCAGAGCTCTTGGGAACCATATATCTATTAAATATCGAAATACGTGTTAGAGGGATAACTTTTTTTACATAATTCGATACTTCGTATCTCGTTATTCCTTTCGTTGTTAATCCATATTAATATTAATTCGTGGGATAACTAAAAATAATAATAATTTCGTGTCCTCTTATTCGATATTAATTGTTATTTCGTCGAAAAGAACACGCGCCCCCCAGGTTCCTGTTGTTGTCATTCTTTAATAGAAACGCCGTTTCGAGTGCTCTGCCTGTGTCGTCGGAATTTCACGCACGTATCCACACGTTGTTACAGACGATGGAACACAGGGACGTTGCTCGGTTAAAGTCACCAACAGTCACCGGCAAGATTATGAACGAGCCCGACTTAAGAAAGGAATCGCCCCGCGTAAAGGGTTGACTCTCCCCCTCCTCCCCTTCCCTGCTATATTTATTTATTTTTCACCCTTTTCTGCCCTAACGGCCGGTATAAATTCTTCTATAAATGGCTCCTTAGCGACAACAGTTACTGCCAGTTCCGCGAGACAGAATGGAAACTTGGCGACGACGCGAGAGTGGTTCGCTAATTTCTGGACTACTCTGCCTTCTTATTGTCGAGGGTCACGATCCTCGAGAGTGGAACCGGTCTTTTAATAACGTGGCCAAGTGTACTAGAGAACGTAAATGTGAAACGGAATATCGAGATAAAGGATATGGACACGTAATAACTCGGACTTCGATATGCGAAATTGATTCCATGATAATAGAATCTCTCCATTTACAAATCAGACGTCTTATTGTTTCTTCCTCGTTTGTTTATATATTCGGTTTTTTTTTTCGTCCAGACGAAATTTAATGCTCGACGAGTGGATACTTGTCGTTACCATTAGTTTCAAAATTTATCGAAGCTGATCTATCCGACGTTGATCGAACGGGTACCTCTCGAGTATTCCGCAATTGGGACACTCGTAGAAAGTGAAATAAACTCGAGGAATTTTTAAATTTGTCCAATTCAAATAAAGAGTCTACGTATCTGTGGATACACGTATGACTTTCTATTATACATCTGCCATACATGGATATACTTCGATCCACATGTGAGCAAGAAAAATCATCTTCCTCCTTCCTTCCTTAATTTGTAATGCGTCACTCCGTCGTCGAAACGATTCCATTAAAACATAATCGAACGTCTCGAAGTTTTTTAAACACGTTACGATTGTTACCAATTATATACGACGAAACGAAAAACCAAGAATACATCCTTACTCTCCTCACTACTCCTCTGGAATATCCAATTACATTTTTTCCCCCCCGACCTCCCCCATAATTATTCGATTTAACTCGACTATTCGAAATTGCAACGAAACGTTGGAAACCGGTGGAGGCCGGTGAAAAACGTGGCCAAATACGGGCACGAAGGGTTAATCAATTTGAAATAATCCCGATACGACGAGAAAAGAGCGATCTTTCGCGGCAAACGTGCGCAGCATCTGATCCGCGGATCGACGGGGAGATCGACGAGGAGAGCCGGATGGAGCGGATGGAATGGGAGGTGGGGAGGGAGGAAGAAAGGAGGAGGAAGGAAGAATAAAGAGAGGAGGACGAGGTGGAGGGGGAGTAAGAGGGCAGTGTCTGGTCCCGCGTGTTGCCCGGGGGTGCCAACCGCAGGATAATAATTTTATAATTGGGGGAATTACTCTGGCTCGCCGTGGTACAGTCCGTGGTACGTGGCGTGGGAGGGTCCACCGACATTGTTTCCATCCGGACGGACGGGACGAGCGATCTCTCCTCGCAGGGTCTATCTCCCTTGGGACGAGGCCGTGGGTGAGATATGGCCGCATAATCATCGAATCATTATATCCACTCTCGAAATACCACGGGGCCCGAGCCACGGCCGAATTATAAAATTACGCGCGGCTTACTCGTTAAAAACATTATGAGCACTTTATCACAGGAACCGAAGGCACCGGCCACGTAGTAGAGGAAACCCGTCTCGGGGTACGCGTCCTGAGGGCCTTGTCACGGGAAGGCCCATTTAACCCGTGACCCGCAGGCTTTTCAGGTCCTCTTCGGGGAGAGGAAAAGAAAAGAAAAAAGAAAAAAGGGGAAAAAAGAAACGAACAACGCTGGCTGTATCAAGATCCTCGATGTTGCGTCGCGGGAAACATTAGCAATTCGATTTGAAAACAACTTTGAACGCATGTGTTGTGTACTTTTCTAATTTTAATTGATATGAATTTGGACGCAAAGGGATCTTTCGGTCAGATATTTTACAACGAAATCAATCAGAATAAGGAGAACGAAATAACTCGATTACTTAAGACGAGGAAAATTCCTCGTTTTCGAAATAATTGCACGCATAATTTAACCTCTCCGCCTATATCGGAACAAAGAAGAAACGATTGCCCGATGTTATACACCTTCGGGAATTTTTGCACGGTACATTCCCCGGTAACTTCTTTCCCGGCCGTGGTATTCCATTTCCTGATCCCAGACTCCCGCTTTTATCTGCCCCCACGGATTCTTCCCCGCTCCGATGTCTTATTTCCGCGCGCAATGACGAGATATCGAGAGCCCCCTATCTTTCTATTCTAATATATCCAACATAGAAATGCAATACGCCCGAAGAATGTATTCCTCTCGGCAGGGTCGTTACGCGCAAAGATTGCATATAGACCCTTGCAGGTGCCGAGGGGTCAATATTCCGCTATTTTTTGCAACATGGATCGGATGGTAAATGCTTCGGATGAGCGTTATAATTACGGCCAACCTCGGCTCTCGGTGTAATTATGTTTCGTTAAATCTTGGCGCAATCTTGATCGGGGGAGAGCCGGAAATTTCTTCCTGCCTGTTTTCACCGACAGATATTTAGCATTATCTCGTGTGTGTCTCGTTCGAAAGTTGAGCGTGGAAGGGAGGAACATCTGTTCGCGATTGTCCCTTGAGGCGTATAGCGTTTTTTCATTAATCGAGAAGAGTCAGATTCGTTTTCTCACTGTGAAAAGATATTTGATCGTGTTTCATATATCTCTGTAGAAAACGTTTATATTCAAAAAATTTTTTAACGAAACTTTTCTTCCCTTTGAATTTCATTTCTATAAAAATGTATTCGTAGTTGTAAAAAATTGAATTCGCGAATATCTCTGTTTCGTGTATCTTCTTAATGAGAAAATTTTAAATTACAAACGTTTAATGTTCTATTAGCAATATATAACATATTCTATTCAAAATCACGATTTCTAATTTAGATACATCTCCTTTGTAAGATACAATACCTGAAACCTCTCAATTCACCCTAAGTGAAAACAACGAACGAATACTTAATAATAAGTGTTCTCTCGAAACGTTATTTAATCGATATTTCGATTCTAAGTAAAATCAATAAAGGAATCTTGACTCTCGGGCGTGCAATTATAACCATTCGATTATCGAACCGTAAGATATTCGAGGTCGGTTGGATCGCGACGGCGGTGGAGGGAGATAGCCGGGATGAAGAATGATTGGGTTCGCACGAAGAATGAAGATGATGACGAGATGAAGGAATAGTAGGGGGGAGAGGGGGACGTTCGTATTTCGTGAGGCTGCTAAGGTCGCTGGTTAGTTGCTTGGAAATCGAAATAATGAGGCATCGCCTCCTGGGCATAGTCATTGGATCACGTGCCACTGCGGTCGCGATCATTTCCCATTATTATTGTTATCGATCGCCGTGCCCTACCCCGCCCCTCCCCTCTCCCTCGCTCTTTCCCTCCTTTTCCCTCCTCGACGACCGATATTGCGACGATTCGCGGTACGATCGACCAATGGAAATAACTCCCCGGGTAAATTTAACTCTCGATCTCGTTTCGGAATGCGCGCCCGTCCATTTCTTTTGATTCGAAAGATCCTCACGGGGGTTGGTGATTACTAAATTTTACGCGATTCCTTCCCCCTTGATTTTTGTTCATCTCTCGGGCGAACTCGGCAGCCTCGTTTCGATCCTGCTTGTAATTTTAAATTGAAAACGCTTGAACGAACGGTGTGTTCTCTCGATTGCACGACTGTACGATCAAATTTGAAATTGTTGTTATTATTGTTTGAATTGTGTAGAATGATTATTTTAAGAATAATGCTAGGATCCGATGATCTCGTTCAAATTTGAAGCGAAGAAATTTTAAATGAATCGATCTTATCTTATATGCGAAAGAAATATATCGTCCCTGGTTATAACTATAATGGATCTGCCGGATGATTTAACGAGTTTTATTGGCCGGTTTAATATCCAGAGTTGATTGGTTCACGAGTTAAATTTTTCATTTGCGTCGCAACGAATCTGCATCGATGGAATGGAAACAGGAAACCGAAACTTAACTATTTAAACTTGAAGGGGGTGGAAAAATAAGAATATTCGATTGTTAATCGTCGATTGATAAATTTTTAATCCTTTATCGCTGAACGGCCATCGTCGTTACAAGCCCTCGCGTAGGTCGAAACTTTGGCAATAAAGAAGTTCTTGGAACTCGTACGGGGTTCGTTCATTACACCGAGGCGAAATCGACCGGACGACCTTCCTCGTTGGTTTCATCCACTTAGGCAGATTCTTGAGCGAATTCCGGTGGACAGCTGGCCCATCGGCGAGCAGACTCTAATCTAATCACCAAAAACTCACTCCACGCGGGGAAAC
The DNA here is from genome assembly GCF_029169275.1 of Apis cerana. NCBI lineage: Eukaryota > Metazoa > Arthropoda > Insecta > Hymenoptera > Apidae > Apis > Apis cerana. Next base: position 7,498,824 of record NC_083862.1, on the reverse strand, counting down.
TCCCTTCATTTCGTTCGTACCCCCCCTCCTCCTACTCTTCCTTCCGGGAGGAAGCTTACGAGGAGAGTTAACAAACTTCAGGAACGCGGACCGCAGCACGAGAATCTTGGAGAGATGGCGTTTCATCTAAAGTTATTAGCAAAGTTCTCACTGAACGGGAACCACCTTCTTAATTATAGCTGTTATATTCTCGAAAAGTTTCTAGGATTCGAGATACCTACGATTCCCTTGCGATTGTTATCTCTTGCAACAACCGTATCTCTCGATACATTCATTCGAGTTTTTGCAATTAGATATCTCGCAAGTAATAATTTTCCTAATCTATTCTCATTTCGAATAAACTATCTTTCTTTCAAATAAACAGGAATTCTAATCCAGACTTTTTTCCCCTTTAACTTTTTATTCCACGAAGGGATATCCAATCGAATAGATATCGAACAACGCGTTTCTCAGCGTTACAAATCCGGAAATCGCGTTGTTTCATCAGTGTGGCACGATCATCCGCTCGCGCCGCCCCCATTGCGACTCGTTCGCGGAACCGTCGCGCGTGGACACGCGATCTCCGATGCGAACACGATCGAAAGTATCGATACGGTGGACAGGAGAGAGGCCGGCGATCTTCCTCTTCGTCGTCGTCATCGCCACCATGCGAATCGTGCAGGAAGACTGTCTCTCGAGTGCATGCCTCCCCCTCTCTCTCTCTGTCTGGTCGAGGATAAGAGCTAGAGCTAGGCAGAGCGTTGTTGTAATGACCGGTAAGAGGTCGCGGATCGAATAAACCGTGGACGGGGAGGAGATAGCCGATAAGTAGAAAATCGATGATTCGGAGGCATGCTAATTCCAGGTATACTGCCTGCCCGATTATCATGCCCTCTCATGACGGTGCCTGCGCTCGCCGTTGGCATTAATACCCCCACGAGATATCGAGAGTCGAAGTCACCTGCTTATACGCGCAAACGCTGATGACACTGCGTTCGGTAGAAAAAAGGGGGGAGGAGGGGACGTTCCGGGTGAAATTGGCATGGTGTACGGGCCTTAAACGGTGTAATGGCTCGATGTAGTTTAGATAGGTTGTTTCGTGTGTGCGCGTATATGTATATACGTAAAAGGAAGACTGGCGTTGTTTCGTTAGAGAGGGAAGAATTGAATAAACGTAAAGTGACGACGGTTTAAAACTTATGCTAATTCCTGATATCAAAGTCAGTCGGTTAGTGTTGGTTAGTGGGCTGTTTGGCCAACCTCGCCGTTGGCGTTAATATAACTAGAAATCGTGCGTATCTTTCTCTCTCTCTCTCTCTCTTCTTCCCTTTCTCGCGTACGAGGTTGATGGAAGTTTATTTGCTCGCGTTATGACAGGCCTCCTATTCTTAAGCTTGATACCAATAATCCGTGTACCGAGCTCGTCCGTGAAATATATCGGGGTCCTCTCTACTTACGCAATTTGCATTCGCGCGCAGGTATCATCTCTCCCCTTGCCGTCCCTCCCTTCCTCCTTCCCTTCGATAAAGGAAACGATCGTTACTGCACTTTTTATCGGGGTACTCGTAAATTTGTAACGACATCGCACGCGATGGTGGTTTCTCGGCCGTGATGGTGGATCTGTTACGTTGACACGGTCTTCACGGTTTCGTTTCTTTTTTCTCTCGATTTTTCTCGAGAGGAACGAGTTTCCTTTCGCTGATTGAAAATGTCCGTCAAAAGTTCATATGTTTCGTTTCAGCAGCGTAGCAGGTATATGTGTGTGTTATTAAGCTCTTCTTAAGGTTTGCAAATTTTTTCTCTCTCTGCTCTCTGCCTACTTTGCTAAATCATTAGCATTTGCAACATCGTGTCCGATGAGATGATACAGTTATGCGTAGTTTGTATTCAGGGATCCTGAATATCGAAGACGAGACGCTTCAAAACGAGGCTTGTCGAATCGTGATCCGTGTTACGAAGCAAAAGATTGAAATGGAAACGCTGATATTAATGTTTTAATCGTGGAAATTTATAATTTCTCATATCTCGAATCGAGTCGGGCAAGATGAACAAGCACATTATGCACGAGCTTTCCCTTGAAAATCTTTTTCAAAAATTCGATCGTAGAATCGCTCTAACAAAAGCGTTCACGATGCATTACGCGATCGATCCCAGAAAAAATAGAGGGGGCCCAGCGAGAGGTGGTTCCCGTAGGGCTAATTACGGAGGCTAAAACTGTAATTAATCCGTTTTCGAGAAGCTTGTGTGTACACCGGGTCCTGTTCATTGTCGAGATTTACCGGGTGTCTCCCCGCGCGATCGTCCCTCTTGTCTTGGCGTGCACGCGCGCGCCCCGTTCTTTTGTCGGCACACCGGTGCATAAAGGGGGTCGAATCGTGGAGGAAGAGCGAGGCAGAGGTGGAGGGAGGGGAGGGGGAAGGAGAAAAAACGAGAAAAGAAAAAAAAAAGGAACCACGGCCTCGCGGACCCAAAGGGTGCCCCCGCCTTTTGATTCGAAACCAAACGGACCCGGTGAAAAAGAATGAATGGACGAGGGAGGATGTGCGTCAGGCGCTGCTTTTTCTTCTCCGCCGTCTCCTCTCCTTTTAACCCTCCTCTCCTCTATCGACGCGCGCGCGTACACACACACACGCGCGCGCGAGCTCTTCCAACTCCTTTTGTCCTCCACGGATCCCGGATCAAAATTAGCTGCCTTTCCAGCCATCGCTTTGTTTTCTCTCTCCACGGGGCCCGCCTCAAAAAACTACTTATTACGCTAATTATACGCGGTGCTGCGCGCAACAATCATCCCTCTCCTCCCACTCCGCAATCCGACCCTCTTATTCGGCACGGTAGCCCGTCTGCGATTACCGCCAACTGTCGATTCCGTCGTCCCTGGTGTCGATTAAATCCGGTATTTAGTGTTCACGTGTGATGGATACACTGCGTAACCTCGTTGATCAACCGCCGCCTCCCTTTTATTGCGGCCTTCAGGCGGCCGTGCTCCATGAATTTAATGGGCATGTGTGATGCGCCGCGGTGCAGGATTAGGGTAACGGATTTTAATCCTTCGGGTATTCAATTCGGCCAAATTGTTTCTCTCTTTTCTCTCTCTTTTTTTTATAATTGTACAAAAAAACCCTTTGATGCCGCGTGCTTATATACATTCGTAGTTGCGCATCCCCGAGAAAATCCAGTGAGAGAATAATAGCGTTTAAATAACGGTTAATGCAAAGTTGGAGATGTGATACGATTCTTAAACTCCACGAATGTTATTATTATTATTATTTCTTGTGGTCGGTCGAGACTTTGTCGTGCAACGAAACGATCTGTACTTTATGTAAGAGCGGGGAAAAAAATTTATCTTCGAGTTCGAGGAAAGAGTGAAATCATTAAAAGATCAATGGAATTTTTATGCTTTCGCTTTCGGTCGATATACGAATTTTATCAGATCCTTAACATCTCCCCTAGTTTAAACACACAGGTTAATCTGCCTTTCCCGCTTCATCGGGACATCGATCACATAGGTGACGTCTCTTACAATTCAAATATTCGAACCTTACACGTATGCATCGATAGAATCAAAACCGGGACGCGCATCTGTTACATTATACATCGGGCCACAAAGAATCGGCGATACAAAGAAAAACGTTTCCTTCGACTAATTTTTCCACCCGTTCATTATTTCGTTTTAGAATTAATTCATGCGTTCCAACGCTGACTTTCGACGTCTCTTCTTCTTCTCTTTTTTCTCCTTTCCAATTCTCTTTCGAATACGCTCGTGTAATCACAACTCGAACGATAATGGGCGTGATGAGGGGTTAAAGAAGGGTGAAAACGTCGCGGCGACACCCCCGTACTCGTCCTGGCCGACGTTAATTACTGTGTTTAGGGATAATTACGAGGCCTCTGGCCTCTGCGTCGCTTATTTCGCTCGTCGCCATTCTGTGTCACTGCACCGTTGTATGAAATCGGTGCACACACACACGCACACATATACGCGCGCGCGCGAATCAGGTTTCGTTTCAACGTGCAGGTAGTACGTGGGCCCACGTGGTGTGCAAGCGGCACGCACACGAGCGATCTGCAAACACGAGCAAAGCTGCAGATGCAGTCTTTGTGATGCTAATGCACAGTTTGCTAACACTGCATCTCCCCGCATGCAATGAGACGGGGATATACGTTTCTGATCTCCTCCGTTTTCCGTTTTCTCTTCTCTCGTTGTCGGGTATGGACGGATAGGTTCTTCTTCTCAACGTTTTTTGTTCGTTTGTCAAAAAGTAATACCTTAAATCGATTTGATTGATCAAAAAGATTCAAAAAGAATTCGAAAATTTCATAAATTCACGATTGTGAAACCACCTCTCCTTTCCCCCAAATAGGATCCTTCTTTAAATATTGACTTCTTTAAATGAGATAAACGTATAAATTACCAGCCTCGAAGATCCGGGTGCGGTGTCGAGCGCCAAAAAGGTGTCTCTCTCTCTCGATTCTGTTTCTTCTTCTTCTCGTTTCGTTATACGGCCTCTCCTCGCCACTTCCTCGAAATCTCGTATCAATTACCAGCCGTATCGTGTAAGGATAACAGCTGCTGGTACGATTATGAACTTGTTAATGGTCCGTGTTCGAACGATATAGGCAACGTCGCGGATACACGCGGGAGACACCCACCACATATAATTACACAGTTGCACGCTGCGTCCTTTTTGGCGGCGAGTTTTCGTGACGCGCGCGTGTGTGCGCGCGCAATACGATCGGGCGAACGTAGTCGATTTTGTCCAATTAAACGGCGCCCATGGAACGCCGATGATCGCACGCACAACCGCGGTAAATTGAAACTTGGGATGTATAATAGAAACACTGTATATAACCGGCTGTAATGCATAGGCATTATGCCGGTAATGAGGGCGCTCTATTCGCCCGAGATCGTTATAAAACCGTACGCACGAAGAAATTTTATCACCGGGTTGCGTTATCGCGCCTCTCGATATTAAGCCGTGTATTAACCGCCATTACAATATTTCTGATCGGCGAGAAGTCGGTGGAAACGTGTCACAATGTATTCTACTATTATTCGAAGGATATAATCGGGGCTGTTTCAACTACGATTAAGAAGAAAAGATTATCGTAAATCCCGAAATTTGAAGAGTTTCGAAGGAAGCAAATCCGCGTGGCGAAACAAGTCGTGCAATTCGAGTTTGCGATGGACAGGAAGCAGAATGATACACCGTTGACACCGCCTACGCTGTAGAGAAGAGAAGAAGAAAATCAAAGATACGGAGGAAACGATAAGGAATAAGCGTATCCATCAATGACGAGGTACGCTATCTCGGGTGCTCGGTCAGCTGTGAAAATATTTCTGTTCCCAGTGGCAAAAAGGGCCGGCACTGTGCACGGTATATACAAGCCGGTTAAAGCAAAGAACGCGTGCGATTCGAGCGACCAACAGGTGCTTTATACGTGCCTGTCCGGCAAGAAGGATCGAGGAGAATCGTCCCCCCGGCCGACTTACACCAATCTTTTACACTCTCGATTCAACCCTGTCCACGTATATACGCGTACACATTCGCGCGAGGGGCCGATGCGGCAGAGACTCCCAGGCGGCAGAGAATCCAACGCGTGTCTTGGACCGTTTATTGGACTTCGAACACCTCTTGTCTTGCCCGCCTCGCGTACGTGGCGCAACGTGCGCGAGGATTCGACCGTACACGTGTAATTACTTCGGACAAAGCGTCCCCGTAAAAAGCCACGCGAGCTCGTATATATATCCGAAAGTGAACGGCCACGGAATTCGATGCAGATTTATGATCGTGTGGTGCTTGCTAGTCGACGCGTTGCCTTCGATTTTTCGGATGCTGTAATTTTAAGGTTTCTCCTTTTCTTTCCGATGCTCGTTCGGGGGGTTAATAAAAGGTTTCAGAGATAGTTGCGATGTTTAATGTAATCTTTTTGGGACGAATTTTGGTTTTCCAGTTGACGATATGGAAATAACGAGATTTGTCTTTCCTTTTTCTCCATCATTCTCCAGTTTAAAATTGAAATTGTTTCAGGATAAAACTTTTTATGGTGGCACAGTAAACACCTACGGAATGACATTTGAGGTAATACGATTACGATAAGACGATTTAAAATATAATATTTCGAGCGATGCCGTTTCAAATGCGCTCAAATGTAATAGGAAGGAATTATGGTAGAATCTTTATTAAGCGGAGTTGTTTTTAGATTATTGTGGAGCTAATACCTCTCGGTATGCAAAGTATTAATAATTTAATATCATCCAATTCAAAATTTGATAATACGACGTTCGATTATTAATGCATCTATTTCCCCACCGATACACCAACAACTATAATTTTCCGATCGAGCAGCGATCCATAATACGATTAAAAATCAGAAATGGTAAATTCTCCATCAAACAGAGATAACATCGAACACGAAACTCTCCGTTCATCCAACATGCCCGAGACAAACATCCTCCTCCTCGTTAAAATTATTCGCGTATATCGCTCCATAGATTTTACCCGATTCCATGAATCTGCATTTCGATGCCATTCCCGTTTCCCGATGAGAAGAGAGGGGAACTGGAATAAGGAATTAACTCTGTAGGAATCGTCTTGAGGGGATAGGATGCCTCGCCACGGATTTTAAATCGAGGTATGTGCCATTGGCTCGGTACCGAATCAGAGCCTCTCCTCGCCAGGTGTGCTGAAATCGCCAGAACGACACGGACACCAACAACAACGGAGAACATCAGCGGTACCGGGAGCAGCAGCTCGCTAACGACCCCGTGGAACATGGATGAGGGTGGCTGAGGGAGGGGGAAGCATGGGTGGGTTAAACTCGAGCTTAAATATCAATCAGCGGAAGCAAGAGGACAGGAGGAGAGAGAAACTTTCTGGTTACGATTCAAGAGGATGAAAGATGAAGGCGAAAGGGAGATGGCGAGGAGGAGGAGGAGGTTACGCGACAGTTGGTAAGACAAAGCTGGTGGTGTGTGATTTGTGTGGCTGTGTGTCGGGCCCTTCTTCGCGGGTGTTTAATTAGCAGCTTGGCAAACCAGACGCCATATACTCAGAACTCAATCAGATCCCTTCATAAGCTCACCTCTCCCCTCGTATACATAATGTACCGACGTCCACGACGAGGGTATCGCGAGAGATGTCCTGGCACGATGGATGAAGGAAGGTTAACCCGATGGATAATTAAACAGATAATTATTTTGCACCAATCGTTCGAGATTAAACTTTAAATTTATATATCGCGATTACACGCGTTATTCTTATCATTAGTCGTTATAATGTAAGAAGCGTAAGGTATCATTTCATTTCGCGAAACTGTATTTTATTTCGAGAAAGAGCGAGACTCGGAGAGACACGATATATAACCTCGTGTATAAGGCCGATACACCTCGGAGACGAGGTCAGTATTCTTTGTGGGTGTTTAATTAGCGGCTCTCGGCTAACCAGATGCCATTTACTCAGAACTCAATCAGATCCTTCATAAGTCCCGGGACTCGGGTTCTTCGTATGCATAATGCACCGACGCCTGGCGATCGCCGTGGCCGAGGCGAGCAACACGAGCGAAAGAATAATTAAATTCCGGTATTGCGGTTCGAAGCGATTATACTCGTTTCCCCTCCCTCCCCCTTTTAACAATGTATCTTACGTATCCGGCTCGTCATAACGAGAAACAAGATTTACATCCTATTTTCACGCGAAAAAGCGAAAGAAACGAAGAAAGAGAGCTTAAAAAACTTTAAATAAATAAATTGGAAACGCGTCGAAGGTAGAAGATAAATTTTTCCCCTCCTCTCTCTCTCTCTCTCGTACGAAATGACAAATACGCAAAAGAGTTACGATGTATCTCGAGGAGGGAAGGGAAGGAAGAAGGAGAGGCACGTGAAACTTCATCCAACCAGGTGACCATTTCGAAATGGTTTTATCGTCGATCGTCGGTTTCGGCCCGTAATTACCATTTCAAATGCTCACCTCGGCTCACCTGAGCCCACTTGTTGGCTCGGCGCAACGTTCTCGTCCCGGCGGTGGTTGCACCGGGTGGTCTTTTCGGGTTTCAGAGGACGGGTGATGGCTCGGGCAGGAAAGTGGGGGTTATTATTTAGTTTGCTCGCTTCTATCTCTCATCTGCTCGCTCCTCTCCGTTCCTCTTCCTCCGACAACGCTTCCCTCCGTCCTCCTTCCTCTTCTTCTTCCTCTCCCTCCTTTAACACGCATCCACACCCACGTCTATTCTCATTCTAATCAGCTCCGACGCCTTTTCTTCGGGCCTAGGCACGCATCTCGCCTCTTCGCGCGCCGTGAAGCCCCTCAGGGGCCCCGTGGCCGCGACCATTATTATTTTAGTGCTCCGTTCGCGTACCGAACTGCTCTCTCCGCGCCATATATGCATCCTCTCCCGTGCAACGTGTCTGGTGGTCAACGCGATGTCAGCGGTTCGCAGTGGTGCTCATGGGTCGATGACGATAATAATAAAACTCTCTCCCCCTCTCTCTGTTCAAGGAGTTCGATTTATTATGCGGCAAGGAAGTTGACACGTTATTTTAATATAACGCACGCGTCTTAGAATACTCCCTCCCAGTCCTCGAAGAGAAACGTTTAAATGGCCGAATGATGATAAATTCGGGGGTGTGTGATTTACATTGTCGGTGCAGGATTTATCGCCCGCTTAACAACCCGCTCAAGCTGCGCGACGCTCAAATTAATCCTCGGCCGGGATCCGAGTTAAATTATTATTATACGCGGCTAATATTTATTAACGATAACGTATTGCCTTTAATAAATTAAGTTTGGCAGCCACGACGATTCTTCCTTCTTTTTCCCCTTCGATCGGCCACCTCTTGTGGGAAAGCATCGGGCTCGCGTTATCGATCACGCGTCCACGTGGCCTCGGAACGAGATCGGTACACGAGTGTCCTCGAGGCCGAGCGGATTGATGGACGACGTAAATGAAGAAAATGGCGGGGAAAAGGGGCCGCGGCGATCGGTTCCTCGGATCGGTGGAAGGAAATCGGCCGATCGATTTCGCAGCCCCAGCACGGCCGGCCATTCCTCATGCATAGTTTCCACCAGGAGGGAGGAGGGAGGGATCGATTAGCATGCAGGTAGCCTCGATCTGATCACTCACGGCACAGAGGAGCCGAGGCTAGGCTAGTCGCACGCGAAAAATCGTAAAATGCGTATCAAATGAAAAATCCAGGAACGTGCCGGGGCTCGTACGAATAACAAGCGATAGCCACCTCGGCAGCCGCCTATAAATGGCGATTTCTTAGCTTTCCCGTCCGTTCTTTCGCGGGAACGTTCGCCCTCCTCGCCTTTCCAACCAGCCCATATTTACGAACCGGCGCGATCGGTGGAGCGACTTGGCGGTAGATCCAATGCTAATGACGAGCTGAAAATATTTATGCCCACCGATCCATATTTGCGATGCTAAAACGCGTCGGGGCTGTTCTCTGTAGCGGAACGGTGGCCCAGATATCTTGCTACGGTACTTTGATACTACAACGTTCGTTTCCAAAGTCAAGGACTCCATTTACTTCCCAGGCGATTCGTTGTTGCTTTTTTCCAGACAGATTCGACTACGTTCCGTACGTGTATTCCCGTGTAATCGTGCAATCCATTGCGTATTTATTAGATTCGTAAAATTTAGTAATATACGAGAATAATAAATGTTACTTTATTCGCGTATCTGAATGTAAACAAGAGATGGAAAATTAAAAAAAGATCATAAAAACAAACGTATTGTACGTAACGACGATCCAATTGATACTTTCTTTTCGTAATACTACACGATATCCCATGGTATATACACCCATATACTTTGTAAGCGCAGAACACGTTGGCCGGGAACGAGGAATATCGCGTCGCATTTATAACCGTGCGAAAGAAACACGCCACGAACGAGGCACGATTCCGCGTCCTATGTACCCTCGGTTCCCTCATCTCGTATCGTTTAAACACTTATTGTCAGCCGACCGTTTGGTGTGTAAGCGTCCACGTGTATTCGCATGTCGAAGGCCCATCACGCGGCAACGAATGGATAAATAGATCGGCAAGAGGACGAGGCGCGGTAATATATGAGCCTGTGGAATCGGAGAAGACTCTTTGAACCTCTCGCGGTATACAGGGTGTTGCAGCTTTCGAGCATTGTTGCCAACGCTTTCGTCTGAATAAGAAGGAAATGTTATATAAATATAAATCGTTTAACGTTACGTTGTTACATTGAATTGGATATCGAGAGCGTAATAAAACGGCATGATAATTGTCACGATTAGATAGAGAAGCTAGAGTAGTATGATTCAGAAAGTAGCAGGATATTAGATTAGAGAGTTTGTATATGTTAATTATATCCGATAAACGATACCAATTTTAAACTCGAGTTGTGATATTTATTGAAAATTAATGCAATCCTAATATAATATAATTTGACGTACGTATATTTTATATAATATGATACATATTTTCAGAAATAATTCTAATTCAAATTACGCATCGAATTTTTGTCACTAAACTTTTCCACTTTGACCAACCATCGTAACATTTTTCGAAGACGCATCGAGTATAAATACACAAAGTCTCTCTCAAGATGAAACCTTGGACACCCTGTATACCTTTGTCCAAGGGTGTATATAACGTGGCACCAGTTTGTGTGCCCAGTTAATTACTCGCGTAGTAAATTATCGGGTAATGAGGTGCCGGGCTTCGAGCCTCGGGCTTTCTCATCTTCCTTCCTCCTCGACCTCCTCCTCTCACGAAGAGAGACAGGCTGGCTCTCACCTCCGCGGAACAAACCCCCGAAGGAAAGAGAGAGAACTAATAAATCCGCCAGGGCCGTAAGGAGGGATATTGTTAGTTGTAAGGTAAATCATCTCCGCGGCTCAAAAACGGCCTCCTCACCTCGGAAGAATCCTTTTGCCGCCTCGCCTCCCCCTCTCCTCTTTTCGCCTATACTCGAGGCCTCGAGGAGACGTTTGTTACCTCTACCTCTGTGCACATCGTGGTACCGCGAACCCATCGCCACCTCTCCCCCTTTTATCTTCTCCTCCTCTTCCTTCTCTTCTTCTTCTTCTTCGTATGCTTCTTGCTTTCCTTCTTCGCGATCAGTCCAGTTAGCGTCAATATGCGGACACATGGCCTCGTCATTAGCGTCATCGGATCCTTAACGCCTGCACGACCATCCCCTCGCCGAGGATCCGTGCCGAGATTCTTCCACGGGATGGCTGATTTCTTGGTAAGTCTTCTTGGTTTAGATATTTTTCGAGCGTAATCGAAAAATGGTTATTGATTTAATTAGTAGATAAAGAGGAGATGATATTTTGAATTCGGGCTTTTTGTTGAAATTCCAGGTGCAGAGAAAGTCTAGTTAGCCAGTTTGGAATTTATGGTTGGAGAAATTAGTATTTTCATGATATTTTAAACCTTCTTTTTGGCTTATTTAATAGTAAGAATTAGGATTTTAGAAAAAATTTTGAGCGATTCCTATTACTCTTTTTCTAAATTAAAATGTACGTAAATGCATGCAAATATTTTTATTTTCGCAATTTCTTATAGTATTTCATAATATCAAATTTAGTCTTATGAAAATAGATACTAATAGATCATTTCATATAACATGATTTATATGAAAATACTATAAATATATAAATATTTCATTTTCTCTTTTATATCATAAATTCATATCATCAAAAGAATCCTATTAATAATTTTTACGATTGATACATTTTTGTGTTCGCAAAAAGAATCTAAATAAAATCGTGACACGAGTTTAATTGAATCGCGATGCCTCGAAATCTAGCATCGATATGCTAGGTAATGAAGGTATTCTGTACGACTCGTTATCGGGGGAGAAATCGATACGATGCAAGGAATATTCAATCCGAGGAATTAGTGAGAAAAATCCTGAACGCATGCTCCGCTCTGAAATATGTATTCATATTATTAGAGTCCGGAGGGGGGGACCATTTATCAAACGGACAGGATGACATAGCGAAGCAATCATTGACACTTCTTCGTCCTCCTTTTCGTGATCAGTTAGTGTCAACACGTGAACACAAGGCTTCGTCATTAGTGGGCATCAGATCTTTAACGCCTGCACGACGCCCGCTTACGAGCCGTTGTGTTCCTCGAAACGTCGCACGGTTCCATGAAACAGAAACTCGGAACGTTACACGGCCAATACCTTCCTTGAACGCATTAATACGTTTCGATCCATCCCTCGCGATCCTTTTCGCCGAGTGAAATAATTTTGTTCGGTTAATGAGGCCAAGACGAAACGTGTTGGCACTCGAAATAATTTACATAATGTGCCGCGTTTTGATTTATGTGCATTTGAATGATATCGATAAAAAAATGGGGGAAAGGTAAACCTGAAAACTCCAATTTGTTTGAAATTTGTTTTTATAGTTACCTGAAGAGAAATGTTAAATTATTAATTACATCTGCCGTAAAAGAATTTTTAAAAATTTTTAAAAATTAACTTTTAAGATTTCAAGCATTATTTTTAAAGATACATTTGACGTATATAGCAAATGGAATGATGTATAAAAATCTTCATAGTATATACGATATATTACATCATATGTATAATATATACTTAAGAAATACTTCGTGTCGAAAGAGAAGTTATAGCAAGAAGGAAGAAAAAAATATATAAATAAATGAAATACACTGTATTTTCCTTCGAACGATTTATAAAAATCCGAAGAAAAAAACTTTATAAACCGAATTATTCGAAAATTTCCTTTATAAATATTGTATCATGGCGCGAGATTAAATAGTCGATACACGATAATTTATATCGCGTTAAGAAGCGTGCATACGGCGTGATCAAAGTGAAAAGTACGGTTCGGCAACCTTGTAAAGGAAATATCGCGGTTCGTAATCAAAATGCATCGCCGGTAATAAGAATAATACTCCGCGTAGTAATTAACCTTTTGCGGCATTGTAACTTTCTTAGCCTCGGGTTTTCGCGGTCATATATATTTAATGTGCGCTATCATGTTTCCCATCCATTGTGCACTTCCTGCCACGCCCACGAACCTTTCACTTGGGCATATATTCGCTACAAGTCTAATTAGATGGTTTTGTCAATATCCATTTATACTACGAATAACCCACGCAACTTGAACAGTTATGTTAGTTCCCCGTTCAGAAGTTGAAACGCGGATACGCGGTTTATTATTCATTCTTAACGTAGCACGTAAAAATAGCCGGCACACCAACTTCAAAACTATGTGACGTAAATTCCAATTCGTGACTTCCATTCATTGTTTCTCTTTTTCTTTTCTTTTTTTTTTTTTTTCTTTTAAGTTTACTACATATCTTTTGCAATTCCTTTATTTCTCTCGTTACATTTCTTTGAGTATTCTTTCTTCGATTCTACTTTAATTCTACTCCTTTTAATATGCTTTTTGATTCTTCTTGGCACATCAAAATCTTTTATATTTGTTTTTGAAGCAAAAAAAAAAAATCTAAAAAACGTTACTATTTAAAATGTTGTAGAAATTTTACCGTACTCTTCAAAATTCAACGTATTTAATAGATTCCTATCCTTTTCGATTAACAATTTCTAAATATCACGTTCATCGCACCAAAAAAAAAAAATTTCATTTGGATGGATACAGTCTTTGGATTAAAATCTACAAAAACTAAAAGAAAAGCCCTTTCGAGGCGGATACCTTGCTAATGATTCGCCAGGACTCGTACATCCTCTACGCGTGACGAAGTATCTACGGTCGGTGGCGTTGTTATACTAAGAAACAACTCCCTTGCTCGGGTCATTAGCAGCATGATTGTACTGCCTTCTGTTTAACGAGCGCCCTCCATAGCTCTCGATGACATTATTATTCGCAATAATTTATCGCATACCGATTCGTCTCGAGGAATAACGTTCCCGTCAAGCAGAGCAATTTAATTCAATTCCTGCCATCCTACGATTCATTCCTTTCTCTTTTGGCAAATATCCGGGATAGATTTTTCACCAAAAGTTAAATAAAACTCGATCAATCTCGAGTATGTGAATTCGATGAGATACGATAATGATCTTTGTACGTAAAGTGTCGATTAAATCGCTATCCGAAATAAATCGTTCAACGATAAAATAAATTTTATCGGACAAGAGAATTTCAAAGAATTTGTTTGAATTGCTCGGCTTTTCAGACAGATTCGAATCTACACCTTTCCCACGTTGTTCGTCAAACACCGCCGCATAATAAACGCATAATTTTCCCTACAATAACCACGGAACACACACATATATTATCGACGGCTAATCTAAGCGGACAAATCCCCCAAATAAGGTAGCCGTGGTTCAACGATGAATCGGCGGTGGCATGTTAAGAAGGCACGAGCTCTCCAGGTTGTTTCAGCCAGGCCAGATTTACGGCGTATCCACGTAAATCACGAATGTCAACCGTCCGTTAACCGTCGGTTATTCGAGGCCTGTCAACCCGTATCCATATCCAACCGTACACGTTATAATGATTGGCTAAGCTGGCAATTACCCAGCGCTTCGGATCCGCCGAATTGTCATTCAGCCCGCGGATGCCGATGCCCGTTGTACAGCCGCGGCTCTGACTGGAATATTATACGATCCTCATAACGAAACTGCGCGGCCTCCGCCGTTGATCCCTGTCCGCTGCTCGTCCACCGCTGCTGCTCATCCCCATGTACGTGGAAATACTTGTATACCGGTGCACGGCTCTCTCCACTCGATCTAGCCACGACTATATCGCGCCACGAAAACTTGGCTTATGGACTCGTCAGGTCGCCTCGGACGTTATCTATCCGCTCCCTCGCACCGTGCAACGGGAAGAGAGCCAATAGGATTGTGCTTTGCCTACTAGTGGCTCGCGTTATGGATTTTTCAGACGACCATGGGAACGTTGGATGGATAGTTGGACTCACAGCTTCGCGCCGGAATACACCATGGGACCTGGTCTGGATTTCGATCGACTTCCTTGTTCCTTCGGTGGAAACTTCTTCAGGAGAGATCTCCCCGAAGAAATTCCCGACCAACCATCGTGCTGGAACTTTTACGATCGAGCCTCTTGCGCGCATCGCGTCCGCGATTACATTCGAGGGAGCCTCGAGGAGAGAGAGGAATCTGCATTTCTGTTGAAATACCGGAGCCCGGCTCTCACAGCCGACCGCGAGATTCATGCGTGACTGTTAAACCACGCGGCAAACTTTGCCTTCCGACTTTTCTCTCGGCTGCTACGAAATTGCTCGCATCAATCGTTGCAAAAAGTACTGCTGGATCGGGTTAGGGTAGGGCCTGTAGCGCTATCATCGGCTCGACCGATAGCATACCGATCGAGAAGTTAACAGCTGACACGTTTATGATCGTAAGAGGCATGGTTGGAGACTTGGCCGTCGTAAAAGTCATTGCGATCGACGGTGGAGAGAGAGGAAAAAAGTCGGCCCGCCTGGATGATTCCGTTTCACGCCGCGTCGAGCATTTAGCTGTTGCGGGAAAGACCATCAAAGATGGTCGAGAAGATGGGCGAGAAGAAGGGGAACAGTGGGATCGGTCTCTCTCGACGGCAGCCTATAAAATTCAGAGGATAAATGTTCAGATTTCAGGGCGGTGTATCGTTCCAACTGTCTGTTCTTTGCCTTTCAGACTCTCGTAGGCCATGCGAAACGCCACGGCTACGTGGATTTAACGACGAACAGTATTATACCACGTTCTTTCGGTACGTTTAACAGCGAGGGATGTACCATAGACAGTTCGCACGTACTCGAAATGCTTCTGCTTCGAAATACGACAATTATTGCCGACCTCGAGCAACCCGTTCTTTTCATCTTTTTTTCCCTTCGTTCTTCCTTTCGTTCTTTGTTGGTCGAGTACCGGTTCGATTTCAGTGCAAAAACGTAGCAATTGTTCCTGTGTAGTAGACTTTGGGTAAAGTTTGGAGAATAGATTTAGTTTCGATTCTTTCGGTATTTAAGTATTTAAGAATGATCTCTATCAACAAGAAGCGTAACGTTCAATGATTTTTCTTTGATTACACGGATCAGATTTTAAGGAAATATTACTTAAAATTAAAGGAACAATAGAATAATAGAATGAGCAGATAATCGATCCCTCCTCCACCATACGTAATAATATTCCACCATAGTTGAGAATTAAGTTCCTTCGTTCTTTTCTATCTTCCCTCTTCCGATTGAAATATTAAAGAACAAGCCAAGATTTTCGACAAAAGGAACCAGGCCAATTACCAATCCAATTCTATCCAAACCCGGGTTTTCAGTTTCCGCAACAAAGATACGCGGCACACAAACGAAAATCTCGTGGAAAAGAGCAACAATCGGAAATGGCCGGGAGTAATAATAACGCTCCACGGTATTCTCTGTATTAGGGATAATTGGAGGATGAACCGCAAACGGCAGCGAGGGTATCTCGCGCGATAAAACTCTAGGAAGCCTAGTGCGGCGCGGCGAGGGACGGGGGGACTGGAATGGGGTGGGTGGTGGAGGGGGAGGGAGGACGAGAGACGAGGAAAAACGCGAATTCCACGATGGTGGCGCGTCCGGGAGTGCAACGAGTGGAACTTTGAAAGCGAGTAGTCGTACAATAAGGATCCAGAAAGAGGAGAGAGAGAGAGAGGGAGATGGAAGGGGAGGGAGGGGCTCCAAACTACAAAGCCTTCGAACCACCAGCCGCAAAACTACCATGCGAAACGACGCGGCGAAGGATGATCGAGGAACAAGGAGGAGACAAGGAGCGAGAGGAGGCGAAATGAAATAGAGAGAGAGAGAGAGAAGGATCTCGGATGCGTAGGCAAGGAGCACCGTCGAGGCATTATCCACTTACAGGGAATTATCCTCTTTCTAGCGGGTCTGCTGGCGGAGACGCGCGCGAGAGTTCTCTTTCTCCGATCTCTCTCCCTATCTGCCTGCCCCTTCTTTATTCGGCAGCCGGAAAAATCGTGGAATGGCCGTTTCCATTGTCTAGCAGGGAAGGAGCGCAGACAGTTGGAGAGAGGCGAAGCAATAGGATTCAGAAATGTTTCAACGAACGAAGGTTTCTCGCGGGAGAAAAAAAAAAAGAGAGAAAAGAAGAAAGAAAGAGAAGCACGGTTTGCGCGCACAGTTCATTTGAGTGTTAATCGGTGGCCATTGGGCGTATTACCCGGTCGGTAATACAGCGCAGGTGAACTCGGTCGGTTCTTTCCAGTATTCTCCTCGCTCGCTTCTTCGAGACCTCTAATTTCTTCTCGTTTCTGCGCATCTCCCTCTCGCTCTTCCTTCCTTCCTCCTTATGTATAACGCGGCTGTTCCGACTGGCCATTCTTCTCCGGACGAAGAGAAGAGAGTCTCTGGTAGCGATGATTCTTCTCCCGGCCCCTCCCGTTGTTGGGTTTCCGTTTCGTCGAAGATCGGCCACGGTGGTGAGCCGTTTCGCGGCCGTGAGCATATCCGTAACTCAAACAAACGGAAAATTCGAGCTGCCGCGCGACGGTAATCGCTCCGCAATTCGAGGAAATTGCTGCCTCTAACGTGGGGCGAGCGCGAGCATCGTTCATCGTTCTGCTCTTTTCTCGTCTACTTTTTGCCCGCGCCCTCCGTTTTCACGTTATTCTCGATCGCGCTTGTTACGCCCCTTACGTTCGTGGAAAAAAGGGATACAACGATCGCCACCTAGGCGACTATCGCCCATTATACGATAGTTAAGTCCGCGAGGATGCGTTTTATTTCTCTTGGCAAGTTCGAGAGAAAGTAATGCCATCTCGAAGGGAATCGAGGGGGGGAGGGCTTCGAGAAGACAACGAAGGGGAAACGTAAAATTACGACTAATTTACATACATATTGATATATGCATATATATATTTTATATATATATATATATTATTTATGACCGGTGTTAATTTAACCCGAGTCGAGAGGGACGAAGTGGTTGAGAATTAAGACAAGTTGGAAGAATTCCAACGAACCGGCTTGGGGTTAATATGGTTCCGTTTTACAATCCCTATTGTCGATGGGAAAATTATGAATACGTTATACGACGAAATAAAAGTTGCAACATGTGAAGGATTTTAGTTTAATGGGTTTATGGAATTACACTCCTGTCTATAAATCACTTGCGAACACTTGCAAACATTTAAAATATCGTTTAACATACCTCTCTTTTAGCAATTCTCATTAGCATTCGGGGAGGAAATTTTTATATCTCGCAATTTCGCAAAATAAAATAAAATCCTCCCGTAAAAGTTCCGATTTTGAAATTAACCGAGCGGAGAGATTGCCCGAATTCTCAACACCTTGTTCCCCCGCCGTGGATAACGACTCCATTGAGGCCGAATTCGGGCAGGGCGTATCGGGAGCCGGCCGCAAATGGACACGGATAATTCTTACGGGTCGGACAGGTATACGCGCAATCGTGGGCACGAACAATCTCGTGGTATGCCTGGACGGCGTGGGAGTTAAAATCCACGCACGCATAAATTACCGGGCGTACGTAGAGGATCGGCGTAGCAGAGGTTGGCGCTCGAGGGTGTGCGACGATCGTGGACAAACGGTTGCACGCACACACGCATGCGCGCCGTGTCCGGTCGAAACGGCGCGATAAGTTAAGCGGTTCACGTAGTCGCCGGTAATTATGGATGCGTTTAAGCCGTGGCAGTTTGGGAAACTAAATAAAATAATATACGTGAGCCGGGGTTTTTATTGCCGGATTAAGGGCGCCCTGCACGTTGCTGCGTGTCACTGTCTTATCCGCCCGCTCGATCTCTTCTTCGAGAGAGAGAGGCCGAGGAGGGAGGGGAGGGGGAGAAATAAAAAAAGATAGAGATAAGGACGAACGGGGAAAAGGAGAGGAGAGAGTATAATTCTCGTCGGGAGTTGGTCGTCGCTGGATGCATCGGAGAATATTTAGTAAAAGGGGGCGCGAGATGAGAACAGATTCGGGCGCAATGCCGCCTTAAACTTCTATTTGTCCTCCCTTATTCACCCAACTTATTCTTCTTCCATTGACTCGTCGCGATATCGATAGTTTCTTCTCTCTCTCTCTCTTCTCTTTCCATCAGACGAGTCGCCACGAGTCGAAACAATGTTCCCCTTTTGCCCGTTGTTCGAGGAGGGCGGGGAGAAATAATAATTCGCGTTGCGGTTTAATAGTAGGAATCGACGTAGACGGCGACATAGACGCGGGTGACAATAACCTAAGTGCGTGTTCGAGGGCGCGTGAAGTTACGAGGCATTGGTAATTTATCGCGATACCCTCCTTATCCCCCTCTCTTCCTTCCTTCCTTCCTTTCTTCCTTCTCTTTCGCTGTTCGGGACGGTGGTAAGAGAGCTGCTCCTCGAGCATTGCAAAAGGAGGTAGGAGAGCGGTGCGACCGCAGCGACGCCGGTTATTATAAAACAAAAGGCGATGGCTTGATGCCGATAATAAAAGAAGAAGGCAGCAGCGTGAGGCGCGGTTGGGCGAGAGAGAAGGGGGACGAATGGTCGGACGAAAAGAAAAGCGATATCGACGAAGGTAGCGGGCGCGAAGGATGTGGTTCCACGCACCGCGATTGACTTAATTCGCGCGCTCCCGACTCTTTTTCCTTCCACTCTGGCCCCTCTTCCCCCTCCCCCGCTTAGCTTCCATGTCCTCCTCCCCCTCGTGGCTTTCTTATTTAGCAACCCATTGCCCTCTCTCTCTCTCTCTCTCTCTCTTTATCTCTCCTTCTCTCCGTTGTTCGCCTCTCAGCAGCTGACCACCTCTCCTCTGCTCCTCCATCACGGCTGGCAGCCCGCTTACCGCCAATCATCATTTTCAATTCTCCGTGGTGGAGCGCCTCTCCTCCCTCGGTTGTGCTCTTCTTCTCTCCTCCGTTCCTCTTCGTACGTTGGTCCCCTTCTTCCTCCTCCTTGAATACTCGTGAAAGAAAAAAAAAGAAAAGAAGAAAAGAGAGAAAGGAAAAAGTCGTTGGGAATATTATTGCAACGTTTCTCCATTTTGCTGCGTTTTGGAAGATACGTACTTGGAGGGGGGAGAAACTTGAACCGTGGTGGGCGGGATGCCAGAGTTCTTCTCTTACGAATTCCGGTTGGAACGGGGAGAGATATCATTGATTTAGGTGGTTTTTCTTTCTTTTTTTTTTCGAGGACAAGCGCTTTCTCCTTGATTGTGCCCTCTTAATCTGTTTAATGGCGGAGTAACTCAATGGATGGCCCAGATAAACGACGCCCCCTTTTAATTCTGATATATCCTTTATTTCTTTCTTTCTTTCTTTTTTTTTTTACACCTTTTAAAATTCAGCCAAACCTCCGGAGCAAAGGATTCGAATCCTTCGTGTTTCTCGGCTAACAATTATTCGAGGAGTTTCGCCAAGGTTTTATCGTTGTTGCCTTCTTAGGGATGTATATATAGCAGTTAGACTCTCTCGTATGTGTAACAACCTCGTTCCACGTATGGGATTGTTAGGGCTGTATAAAGAGATTCTGTGAACCGAGTGGAAACAAACGAACCTTTCGTACGTTCGAGCGTTATATACCCAAGGAGGAACTTGTTTGACAGAGTTGGAATCCGTGAAACGTTTAAGAGCATCCTCAAAGGAGCACGAATTCGCCTTCTCTCGTGCTGCTGTTCTTGCAAGAAAAACAGGTACATCCTCGCGCATACTTGCGAACTTTTCAATAGGCCCATCCAAAATCCATACGAGCCACTTTTGAAATTGATCGACTGTCTGAAAATTTAATTCAATCGGGAATCGTGGAACAGTGATAATACTATAAAAGAAAAATCAACTTGAGTAGGACCAGTTTCTCGATTAAAGAGCAACGTGTATCGACCGTTGATTTCGACGATTCATACTTTCATACATACGTCTTTGAGAAGCTTTTCTGTCCTATTAATACGGATAATTATAGTTTTGTATCTTGTTACGAAATATTTTAATATAGACGCGCGTTGTTGATGGGCGTGGATAAAGCTGCTTGATGCAAGTTGGCCAGACTCGATGAGCTGACTGGTATCGAATATGGAACGCCAGATCGATGACTCGTGAAATCCCGCGGATGGGTTATTTCATTTTGCAGAACGAGTCATACAAATGAGATCTATATCGAGATAATGACTCGTTTGAGTGAACGTTCGATCGTTGCCAACTTTCGAGCCTTAATTTATTCGCAAGCAATTATAGTTTATAGGAGGGAAGACTTTCTATTAATCGTTTTATATGCAAGTATGCGGCGAAGATGCATGAAAGACACGCGGCAAGAAAAGAAAACTTGTGACTTCGTCGATACAGATATTTGGAACGCGTGGAAGTTTAATTCGAGCGCGATTTCCAAGAATCACAGTTCTGAATAATCGTAAAAAAAGGTTGGCTTAAACGCGGGAGTGGCATATACGCGATACGTGTACGCAATGTGAATTTCGTGCACGCATAGCGAATAAACAGAGCCGTTTCGCCATTGCCCGCCGATTTTCACCGACGAATTAATCCACGTTGGAATCGACGTTGGATGGATTTCGAAAAGTTTGACACGCCGTGTCAACGAACGACGGTATTTCGATATTAATTCCCCTTCACGTCGTTTCATTTTCGCAAGGAGAATGCGTCCTCCTTGTTCCAACGCCCGATCGTTCGATCATTCAATTATTTCGAATTCCTCAAATTCGTCGCCGCCAATCTTGCGTGGAAAATTAATTTCTCGAATTGAAAGAATTCACGTTAGGCTCATTCGTTCGTGGAACAAAGAGGATTTTTCTAAATAATTACCGTGGAGAGTCGTCGGGGACGGCTGTGTTAATTGTGCTCGTGGCACGCAAGTGACTATTTATCACAAAGAATGTCTTCGAGTAGAATCTTGAAAAGGCTGTGGAGTCGAGTCGAACAGTAAAATAACGGAATGAACGATCGGCAGGAAGAGGAAGAGGGCGCCATTAATGGCCATAGCCTCGAAGAAAAGACTTCATAGGAACTATTGTACGATCGTCATAGTAGAGTCACCCTTGCCAACTCGTGCAGCCCTTTTGTCTCTCGATTGCCGCGTACTTCATAGCGTGAAATACTCAAGCATCGAGTACTTAGAACGAAGGGCACACACGACCATGGATGGGAACAATACTGCTAACAAAATCAAAACATTATTGTTTCCCTTTCCTCCAGTGCTGTGCGCCTGTTAACCACTCGATGAGATTGAATACAGGTGCGGTACCCTGCAATTTCGTTTTAGTATTATTCAATTGTTCTCGAGTAGTACACTCTTTATAGCACCAATATTTTTAGTAATCCGATCTTTGAATTATTATTTACCCATTTTTCACGATCGAATTTTACTATTACACGACAGAGGTCGTGGTACGTACAGCTAATAAATAATAAATCGTGTATGATAAATCGAACAAACTTTCCTTTTACATCTAATTCATTCGAAATTACTTTCCATCGAAGAATATGATATCATAATCTCGAGTAAATGCTTCGACAAACAACGTATCCTAACTCTTCTCCAAAGTATAAAGTTGAAACTCGCGATAAAATTTTCTTTGAACGTGGACCAAGCAGTAAAAAAAATTTACGATTGTTAATTTGTTTCTTAAAAAAAGAAGAATGAGAGTAGAAAAGAAAAGAAGAACAACAAGGCTTAGCCGTCAAACGGGCAAAGAATGGTGTGCTTGTATCACTTCGAAGGTGTCCAAGCGCGAAACGTGTTGTTTTCGAACGGCTGGATTAGTAGGCGTCGTCATTGTCGCAATACGACGGAAAACCATCTCGAAATCGATTACTTCTTCTTGCCAGCACGGCCGTTCGATTCTTCACGCCTATTTGGCCCTCCTCCCGTCCTTAACGGAACGATTGTCCTCCACAATGGCTCATTTGTTTCTAGATCACGACTTATAAACCACGTCTCGTCATCGCCGTACAAAACGGCAGCTGCAACACAGGCCAACACTTATACCCGGCTTTATAATAGACAATAACGATCACGATCGGCCCATCCTCTCCCCCCTCCTGTTCCTCTTTTTTTCATCCTGCTCAGGGGCGGATTCAAGCACCTTCCCTCCGAAAAATCTCGAGATCTCATCATCATTCGCCAGATATTGTCTCCCGAAGAGAATCATAGAAAAAAGCTCTCTCTTTCTCTCTCTCTCTCTATATATATATATCAACTTTCATCCGTTCTTCTCTTTGCTAAGCCTCGTCGAAAGGAGGGACCACATCGATCAGAATTAAATTTCTACCTTTTCAAGTTGCCTGCTCCCCAACCGCGATCGCGATTTCTCGAAACGTCGAATAATAATAATAATCCTTTTGCAAGTTCCGGCAATTACGGCACCGATCGAATCTGTAACGGTTTGCCCGCTACGTTCCTGACGTAATTCCGCCTCTTCCCGTCTTACGTCCGTCACACTACGCACGAGAGAACCAAAGTACTTATATTCCTCGCTTCTTTCTTCTTACCCACTCCTCGCCTCGTCTTTCGGCTCTCCTCTCTCTCTCTCTCTCTCTCTCTCCCCCTCCCCCCTCCGGTTGGTTTCTCGCTGATTGTATAATTGGGAGGCAACAACGAGCTACGTGCGTCACTCCGATGATTTAGCCTCTCCCCCCCGTCCTCGCCTCACCCCCGGCCAACGGGCCCTCGGTCAATCACGTCGTAATTACTTTTAATGCTGGACGACTCGGCTGACACAATATCTAACCCGTCAACGACTCGTCTCTCACTCTCTCTCTCTCTCTCTCTCTCCCTCGTCACGCTGTTCTTTCTCCTCTCCGTACGTCCGTCTTCCTCGTTCCATCATTTTTATTTGTCCCCTGGTCGCTCTTGCTCAATCTCCCTTTCTCCGTCTATCCGTCTGTCCATCTTTGTCAGACGACGAGGCCCGTCTCACGCGTTATGGCCTATCTGCTCGTTCGCAGCATACTTCGCACGACCGGATTAATTGGTAATAGAGAGCGCGACGGAGAGCATGTCAGGCAAATATTGCGATTAATATTGATAGGGCCACTTTGCTGGTGCAAACGGCTGCGCGCAAACATTGCCAGGATGGGGGGAGAAGGTGAATGGGGGAGGGGGGATCGAGCGATTCCTGGATAGGGGGTGATGGCTTGGGTGGATCGCGGTTGATTTAGCGAAATCCTCGCTAGGTGATTCGGATGCATAACGATATGCCGGGGATTTACGATCTCTGCTTGTTTATTTAATTCGCTTCCCTGTCGCGCTCTCCCCACCCGGAATCGGAGGGGAAATTATTTTTACTACCGGCACCGGGATCGCGAAGTCGGTACACCTCTACTTCTGATTCAATCTTTCGTCGTGTAATGTAAATTTGGTTTAAGATCATTCGAGATTTATATCGAAGTGTTGTAAACGCGAATATTATATGATATAAAATTTCCTCAATTTCCTCTATTTTTTTTTTTCATCCCTCTTATTTCCACAATTTTGTTAGCAATTTGAAGGTAATATATTTTCGGAAAATTATTCCCAAGAGATGAGAGAAATTGTTGCAAAATTCTGGTATTAAATTCTTGCCAGATTAGTCGCGCATCAATTATCGCGAAACGGTACATAACGATCATTTCCCTCGTAAGTTTCCATCCGACGAGAAGTCGAAGCGTAACGGAATCATCGCACACGATTATCGTTCTTAAAAAAAAAAAGAAGAAGGAAGGGAAAAAGGAAAAAATTACGATGCCTCTCATTAGGTTTAATGAAAAAGATAGGGAAACGATTGTTACCGGTGCTGCAATTGGGCAACGCACGTTAGAGGAAGATCGGCGAACGAGGTGAACGCGGAGAAGGAGTACTACTGCTGTCGTAAGCAGTACTGAAAAAGCGAATCACTGTCGATGTCTCGTCGCGTTTATTGGGATTATAAAGCGTGCAGAGGAAGGAGGGCAGGAAGGAGAGATTTGTTTGAATTATTCAAATTAGATACGAAATTGAATGCGTGCTCTGCTCGTGTGCAGGTAATGACGGCACTTGCATATAAATGGTAATTATTGTCATTATTCTGCCCCGGTCGTTGTGTCCTCTCCTCTCCTCTCCTCTCCTTCCCCCGCCCCCTTTCTCCGCCCTGCCTCTCTCTTTCCGTTTCTCTATACCCGTGCCCGCTGTAATGCCGTGTGTTCCCATACACTAGTTGAGATAATTATCAAAATTGTTTTATTGTTGCTATAATTACGGGGGACATGCCATATCCTCAACCTCCTCCTCCTCCTCCTTCTCCACCGTCCTTAGGAGGGGAAGTGTCCCCGAAACGCGTCTTCCTACGCCCATATTTCGGCTCCCTATCGTCCTTTTTACCTTCTTTCGCGCAAAAATATGGTCAGCTGACGGGGTTCGCCTTTTCGAATCGGTTCCGAGAAAATGGGTCGTAGCTCGCGCCGGCACCGTGATTACCGCGCTTCAACAATGTTGCAATCACGCGATTACGCCGAGGCCGAGGTTTTCGTGCGAATTCGTTTCTTTCGATGGATATCTCGGGGGGCGATGGTTCGACCCCCCTTGAGGAAGGGGGGAGTTCACGTGCAGGGTTCGCGGATGGGGTCGAAGGGGGAGCCAGGGGTAATTGTACAAGGGTGGACAATTTTCGCTTGCTACGCTTCTACGCCAAATTTGCAATCGCTCTTCCGTTTCTGCTCTACCTTGTTACCATTTTGATTTATCGCGAGATTTAAACGAAATCGGGTCGCGTTCAGAACAGTGTCTCTCAATCGATATATCAGGGAAGCAGGAAAGGGCATGGAAAGATTTAAATCGGTGCGAATATCGAATTTGAAAATGAGCTTTAGTCGAGTGCGTAATTAAAGAAATTAAATGTTATTTGAAACGAACGCACCTTTTCCTCTTGAAGAAGAAGCCGTTCGATCGGAATTAAAAGTATAAGTAATAGGATATTTCTAATTCCGTTGAAAAGAAAAACACCATGACATACTTTCCCGATGAAAGCATTCCACGTTAAAAATTAATTTTCAATTCTATCCGAGCTATTCATAAGAAGATCTCGATGGGAGATCTTATTACATTAAGAATTCTGATCTCTCTTGCATTTAACAACCGAGAATATTATAGAAATCATAAGTAGATTACAGACTTTTCTTTTTTTTACGTCAAGTACAATTTTACAATTTTAAACTTTTCTACCTTAAAACGCCAAATACCCAAGAATTAACCAAATAAACGATTTAACTCAAACTATTAAAAATGTTTATTAAATTTTCACCGACGAAATATTAAAACATATACATACACACAATGCAGATAGGTAGTACATTTTCTCAATAACTGTACTTATCTATCCCTCACACGAGGAATACTCAATTAGCCGAAAACAATAGGGAGTTTACGTTCCCCGGCTAACGAGGCGGGCACAATGAAATAATAAATGGGCAGGGATCGAACGATCGAGGCTCGTGCAACAACGGTACCCTTTTCATACCGTACGCCACCCTCGGTGCGTTTCGAAAATACTAGGAGAGGGTTAATCGGCACGCGTGACCTTGAGCAAAGCCAGAGCAAAGCCAGAGTGTCGATGGTCGTTGTCGAGCCCCTCGAAATTAATAATGAAGCCGCTTGCCCGCTCAAAGTCCTTTCTCATCTTGGTTCTAATAAGCGTAAGAGGGAGAGAAATAAGGAGGAAGAACGTATTGTCATCGAGATACTGCTCCTTCTCCCTCTCTCTCTCTCTCTACCTTTCTTTCCTTTCGCCGTCTCTCTCTCTGATCCCCCTCTCTGTCTCCTTCACGGGCAAGATGATGACCGCGAGAGCAAGCTCTCGGCGAGAAGGACAAAATCATAATAAAGCCAATAATTAAGCTACAATATATATATATATATATATATATATATATATATATATATATATATATATATATATATTGAAGAAGGAAAAGAGGTCTGGCTCTTCTTCTCATTGTTCGGCTCGGTTGAAAAGAACGATGGAAGCAGGATACGAGGAGAGTCCTCCGCGCGAGTACGAGGCCCCGCAGGGAAACAATAACGTTGGTAAGGATCGCACAATACCGGAATTATTAGCTTTCCACCGAATTAAAACCCGTCTATCCCGTTCCTGGATCTTTTCTCTCTTGGTCACAGGCCTCCCTTCTCGTTTTTCCGTCCTCACCTATTCTTCCACGGATTCGTTTTAGCTATATCTCGTTCTTATTTTCTTTTTCTCTTTTTTTAATTTATGATAAGACTCTTTTCTTCGAATCTTCTCTTTTTTCCTTCTACGATACGAGGATAATTCTTGATTTTTTCATTTCGAGATGAAGCATTCCCTTCGTTGTTTCAATCATTATAGACATTATAGACTACGAATACCATTTCTTAATATTCGTTAATCGAAATAATCGAATTTCGTTTTAAAAATTGAATTACGACGTAATTTGAAAACGAGGATCATTTTAAGACGAAAGATATTTTATATAAAGAGGTAGTAGAAAGCGCGTTCGGTCCCCGGAAAATTCTTCGTTCAGTTTCAATCCGTCCAACTCGCAATTCCAACCGCGCAATACACAATATCGCGTTTTCTAATAACCGTTACATCACCGTTATCTTGCCTCATCTCCGAGCATCCATTCCGATTTGTCGTTAATTTGCTCCAAGCACCCGTACGAACAATTTTCTTTCGCCAACTCTGACGCCCGGACTCCGCTCGATCTAATCGTCTCACGTTCGATCGTTTCCCTGCACAATCGCCTTTTCCAGCCCGAGATCGATCATCCCATCTTCGATCGACCATCATGATTCATCGTCCGAGTCGAATAGATTCTCTCTCAGGAGTTATGCAATCCTCCCGGGGAGAAGAATGTCGCGAAACCACGATGGCCACCGGGAAAAACCACCGAGGAGGAGGAGGAACGCGATGATCGAAGGTCATCGAGGCGTTAAAACCGCGTCCCCTTCTCACTTTCTCCCTCCCCCAGGACGAAACCTTTCAGAGAGAGAGAGAGGACAGGGAGAATCGCGCCGAGTCGAAAAGTCGGCGGACAGGGTGTGAAAGGAGGAGAGAGGACGATAAAAACCGATCGTTCTCGAGTGAGAGAGAGAGAGAGAAGGAGACGGAAGGACAAGTTCCCGGCGGTGTTCGACAGAAAAGCGAGGAGAAGACGGAAGGGTGGCGCGAGAAGGAGGCATGAGTCAGCCCTCCTCGGTCTGTGGCCGCAGAGAGAGAGAGAGAGAGAAAGCGAGGTGGAGGCCACGCCTGTACAAGAGAGAGATGGGAGAAGGTTAGGGGGCTGCCGGAGAAAAGGTGGCGAAAAGGAGGAAACAAAAGGCGATCGCGTATGAGCGGCAATTAGCCCCTCTAATGGCGCGCGAAACAAAACAAAAGAGTGGAGCGTCGAGCTCAAACACAATAAAGCCGGGGTACGCGAGGACAGAAGAAAAAGGAGGGAGGAGGTGGAGGAGAAATAAAGAAGCGAGGGAACAATGGCGCGCGGGACCGTGGCCGTGTTGCTGTTTCCCTTTCTTTTCCTATTCCCTTCTCCTTCCCTCGCGCGCGTCTTCCCAACTATTTATCTCTCCCTCCCTCTTTTTGTCCGTCGACAACGACAACGCCTAGACTCTCGCTCCTTCCCGACCACTCCAACGGAGAGATAGATAGAGGGAGAGAGAGAGACTCTCGCTTTGGAAAATTAAAAGTCACTAATGAGGCAGGGGATGCTCGTTCCTGGTGATTCGTTGCCGCTCGTTAGGTACGTTTCGCTACAACTTTGACTAACTTTGCTCCGCGATAACCAAGATAGGAGTCTCGCGTTTCCTCTCGTGATGTTTACCCCTCCTTCACGCGCCAATTGCGACTTACATGTGGATCGTACGTTTAGATCGATCGTGATGCATATATTTATTCTTTGAACGAATAATAATTATAATAATCGTTGAGTAATTGTGACGTATGAATGTATCAATTAATGGTTAAGAAGTCTAATTTAAATATAGAATGAAATTTTTAGTTCATCTATTCTCTTTTTATTTTCTTTCTCTGGCGAGTTTCCTCGAAGCGATTGGAAAAGTTACAGAATTATTAATTCGTAGTAAGAAGTATTATTAAGAATTCGCAGTTGAACGATTGTCCGCGATTGTTGCAGCGATGTATGTTTGAATCATAAAACGAAAATGAGGTTCTAATTGCGACCCGTGGATAATTGTGACATATTGCTGGACGATATTTCATGGAATTATAGGTCACACGATGAGCCGTGCGTATTCGCGGCGACAGAAACTCGTTTCTGGGGCAAGAGATGGTTTGTTGTTGCACTTCTAATTAGAAATCCTTGGGAGATATATCAAACTTGTTTGCGAATAGAACTTTTCAAAAAGACATATAAATCTTCGTTATTTCATCAGTCGAGTATCTTCTAAATCTTTCTTTTTCCTAATTCAACATTTGTATGATAGAAAAAAATTCACACGCGATAATTTCCAAATCGAATATTTTAAAAATACACTGACATTTCCTTATCCTTATGCAAAATGTGAAAGTAATTATATTCGTATATACACGCGTATCTATCGTCTAATAGAACTGTCCGTTTACCTTGTCATTATCCGGTCAATTATGTCTACTTTCCATGCCACTAGTCTAACATTATTTCGTCAAGTACGGTTCTTTATTCGAAACCCTGTGATGTTTGGTTACCTCGCGTTACCAGCGAATTATATTATCTCTTGCAGCCAGTCTCTGAAGAATTCACCGTGGCCGCCTCATAAGGTCACCGGTACGACCCATAAAACGTTACGTCTGTGATGTAGTACACCTCCCTCTCGCGAGGAGCACATTCACTCGAATAATAAAAGCGTCATCTCGGATGTATCTCCTGATCGCGGACATGTGCACCGTTGTAAATATTTTTCGCATTAACTAGAACGCGACGTCTCTCCCCTCCCCCTCTGTTTCGTATAAAATTGCGCACCGGCAATTTCTTCGATCGCTCGTGTTTAGAGATATCCTCGCTAAGCACAACTCGATGCCTTTTTCTTTTTTTTTTTATGATCCAGGTGTACGACAGTTATTATTATTATTGGATATAAAATTTTGGAGAGTGCGAATTATTAGAGACGGATCGTGGTTTTGAGAAATTTATGAATTATTCTTTTTTCTCTGTTTATTATGTACAGGATTAATTATTTTCTATTTTGTCGGTTGCTTAAAATAATATTTTTTAAAGATAAAAGTATTTTTAAAATGGTTTGCTCGGTATAATTCTAAATAATAATTGAATAATGTTCGTTTCGGATGATACATATTTTGTATTTGCATTACTCGTGCAATTCGTTATGCGTTCAATTTTAATTTATAATTGTAAATATTTCGTTGTAAATTATCATTGCGTTTACGAGAAAAGAGAATGGCTCAAAGATGAATTGATCGACGACTTAAACGGAGTCCTAGAATTTATCATTTCCTCTTTTCAAGAAAATGTTTCTCCACTTTTAACTATGATTGACATAGTCCCTCCGCTGCGAATGCAGCGTTGTTAATTTATGGGGCGACTAGGCCGATTATTTGCATGCTCGCGTCGATTCATAGGACAGTAAATAAAATTGATTTACATAATGTCATTAATCACGTTGCACTTATGAAAGAGACTCTACTAGGTGATCTTAGTGATCGTGATTATTAATGAACCGGTATCGTAAGTACATACATTCGTTATCGGACAGGAAAATCTTTGTACATTATTTTCAAAAATTATGATCTTAATGAAATATTACAACCTGTATATGAATTTATTATTACAAAGATATATTTTTAAGAAAATGAAAAATTAATTAATTTCATCCCCTAAAACCGAGGAACCAATGAGAATTTTTAGTAAAATTTCACTTATTATTTATAAATAACAAAAAACGTAAAGAATCATTAATATTAACAATATTTCTCTGATACTCTCTAAATTACTAGTACACATATATTTCATCATTTATATGATATTACATTCGTTATCTCACTATATATATTTTTCTCGTTGAAAACAAAATTTTCGATGACACGAGCGTAAGAGATATATATATATACACGTGGATCCGTTCGGATACATATCATTGTCGAATCGTCGTCGTTTCCACTTGGTGCGACTATTTCTCCCCATCGAAACCGTGGGTTTTATGGAACATACGTAGGCGATATCGGTCGCAATGCGCGAATAGAAGAAGGAGAGAGAAGAGGAGAAAAAGAAGGGGGGAGAAGAAAAAAAAAGGAAAGGAAAGGAGGGAAACCAGCGAGCCGTTGGCAAGGAGCAGCTGACGCCCCGAGTTCTTTAATTAAAACTGACCGCCCGCTTTTCTTCCTCGACCAAGCAATAACGAGATTTATTTCATAATACCTCCGAACTCGTTCGCCGCGTGGACGAACGTCTGCAATTTCTCAGAAGATAGTTTCTCCTTCTTTCCAAAAACTCTTCCCCGAAATAATGCTTGCGTTACTGATCAAACACACGCGAGGGTTACGAGATGTATGGAGCATCGGTTATGATGAGAGGTTGGTTTGCCTGCAATTAGAGGTAACCGGGATAATTGGAGGTAATAAAGGGGAGAAATTTTTCTTTATTTGTAATAAGGATTCGTAGGTAGAATTGGTTATAGAAATAAGCGATGTTATTTTCTTTTGTGAAAATTAAGGGTTGTTTTGGAAGAAACGTATCATTTCGTTATTGAATCGTCGTTTCATCGTAATTAAAATTGGAAATTGGAAATGAAATGTTTATAAACGGATTAAAATTTATTTTGTCGATACGACGGCAAAGTATTCCCAAGACGACATTTCTTTTATTTTTGATCAATTTTTAAACTTAATTGCAATATCGTTTACACTTTATTATAATTCTTACACAATTCTTACGCATGTTTATATCTATCGAAAAAGAATAGAGCAATATTATAATACTATATTTAATCACGATAATCCAATTTTAACGTATCTATATACGTCCAACAATGCCTCGTACATTTTCAATGCGCTTTTTAAAAATGGCACGATAATGGTCCAAGAATGGAAACGCGACGAACAACCAACCAACATCGGTTTACCCCGGCGGATAACAAGTTTTTTCCCCGGCCATTCCACTTTTTTGCTTGGAGAAACAGGGTTGACGACAGTTGAAAGGTGTTTTTATTCGAAAAAAGAGAAAAAG
This sequence comes from Apis cerana, assembly GCF_029169275.1. NCBI lineage: Eukaryota > Metazoa > Arthropoda > Insecta > Hymenoptera > Apidae > Apis > Apis cerana. Next base: position 7,466,771 of record NC_083862.1, on the reverse strand, counting down.
AAGAGGGGGGAAAAAAAAACGAGAAACGACGCGCATCCTCGAGATTCAATCGAGATACGGTTCCCCCCGGCAAACAATCGTAAAAACGCGGCATGGCGGTGTCGAGTGGTGGTGTGGCTCGTGCAGCCGGCCAATTAGGGAAAACTCGTGAGATATGTAGAAAATATTGATTTGTATAGTCGCGCGTGCCCGTGGCCGGCACCGCGTTACAACGACGAGCCGTCGCGAGCGTCGCGACGCGGAAATCACCGGCACTATTCCTAGCTGCACAACACCGCGTTCAACCACTATGCCTAGGAGGACATCTCGCCATGTACACAGTGTTCCAGATTTTTCTGATCAAACTTATTGTCGAGACTCATGCAAAAATTGTAATTTATCATTTCAGAATGTGGAAAATAATGTGTTTCGAAATAAAAAGTAAAACGTTTGGAACTTATTGCGTGCATTATTTCTAACTGCATTATTTCTAACTTTGGTCGAGGCTTTGATGAAAGAATCGTTTTCGAAATAAAAATCGCGCTTCAATGTTTCACAATTATTATAATTTCGTTGGTTATTCATAGTAATAGTATTCAATCATTGTATCTAGGATGAAATACAATATTTAATTTATAATAAATATATAGTCATTTGGATGAAGCAAAAAATTTGATTTTAACTATATATCGATACGAAGTTTGTTCTAGTCAATAGTTCAAACGAAATAAATATGTTTATGCGTTAAAATGATTTAATCTTTATAGCATTACAGTTATGTAAACATAACGAGCAGAAACGATAATATGGATATAGATATCACCGTTGTCAATTCAATTTAAAAGTCCTGCATATTTTCTTGTTATATGCGTGTCATTAGAAATTGAAAGGAGAGATATATTCCTTGTCTCGTATTATGATTTATAAGTTAATTCAGTCGTTTATGGCATATTTATGGTATACATATCGGCGCATACGAAAGTAAAACGATAAAGTCGGAAAGAAATTGCGTATGCATTTATCCTCAATTTTTTCCACATCTGACTAGCTTTACGAATATCAAATCACTTTCACAGATCGCTTTACAATCTGTTAAATTTTACTTAACGATTATTTTATTATTTACGAATTTACGTAACTTCTTCTTTCACGAATAATATTGAAACACACTCGTAAATATGGAGTATAGATTATAAATTTTAGAAAGTGAACTTTATTCCTTATTTCTTTCGATCTTCATTGTAACCTTATCTTCAAATTGCGGTCCCAAAATAACCGCCGATGTAATATTTCAATATTTTATTTTAAAATAGCGAACAAACCGATATATTTATCTATAAAAATTCTAGAAAGATATATTTCTTATATAAGTTTATAAAATATCTTGATCCCTTCAGATTTACCATATACTGTTTTAGCAATGAGACACTAAAAAAAAATTAATAACAAACTCGATCCAAGACGAAAAACGACGAGAATAATTCGCGAGACAGCAAATATTCGAAGAGAATGACGATCCTGCGCGAAATAATCGTGGCCGGTGCCAGGATTCGTTCGCCATCCGGAATTGCCGAGGAAAATCTGTTTACCGGTTCCGGTTCACTCGCCGGTTCGTGGAGGCGGCCTGAGCCTGTTTCGAGGGCGACCAAAGGGATCGATGGGGAAGAAGGGGGTCGGTGCACAATAAAATTTATTACGCTTAAAACGTATCTCGTAAAATAATGATAGCGCGGTACAGAACGCACGATTCACGCGAATGCGCCATTTATCGGCACTTGCGCCGAGAGATTATCTCGACACCGTGGTACAAGGGTGATGGCGTTGGTCAATTATCGTCGCCGCGCAGGAAATTTAATTGATCGTGATAAACGATCAAATTGCTGGGAAGGTGCTGCACGGACGTATATAGATATATATATATTTTTTTTTTCACGTCGCCAGGTATGAAATTAATCCGTGGCACACAGCACTTAGGGTATTAGCGCCTCTATCGGCCTCTACCTGGGGAGACGATAAAAAACATCACAGAAGCTTGGTACTTTTTGAAGTGTTAGCAAGAAGGGTAGGTAATCGTAGGTGTGTTATTAGAGAATTTTTCCTTCTCGCGGGTTAACGATTGGATAATATTAATTACACAGAGTGTAATTCATTGGGCAAATCTTTATAGGAATTGTATTATGTATATGTTATAAAGTTGATTCAAATGCGAGAATTACTTCGATCGAATGTGATACGATTTTGATGAGATTCGGTGAAAAAAAAGGATTTCGTCTTTTATTTCCATGCAGCGGACCACCAAGGTCTGCGTCGTTCCGCTGGAACTTTCTCGATAAAAGAAGTCGTGGTACCGTTAGAGTAATCAACTTTTCTTACCCACGCAAAGCAATTACGATATTTTTTCTTTCTCGTGCACGCGGTTAGAAAAAAAAATTGAAGAAGAATAAGCCGGGATCGCGGCTAATTAATTCTACAAATCGTACGAACCCGGCATAACGAGCGCGCTTGTAGAATCGATGTAGCGCTGCCCCCGCATCCGCCTCCCAATCGAAACGAAAATCGTCGCTGGAAACCGTTAGCTCCTCCGCATCACAGTGGTTCAGGTTCAAATGGTAAGACGTGCTTCGAGAATGTAGAAAAGCAATTTTGTCCTAGTGCACTTGTCCCCTGCGTTACGATTCCAAGTTTGAAATTATACGAATGTCATCGAAATAGTGTGTGTGTGGTAATTAAAGTAGAGGACGAATCTGCGCGTGGAAAAGGAGAATTCCTTTCTTTCTAAATGAATGAATTCCGAAAAGTTTGTCAATTTCAAGTTTTTACGATGAATTTTATTCAAAAATAGAAGACAGCTCGATCGAAGAAATGTTGTTCTACGAGAGAAATTCGTGTTAAATTCGTTAACAAATTAAGTCTCAATCAAGCGTTTATTACTTTTCCATTTAGGTCATATGAGTTCGGTGACACGCGTTGTACAAGCGTTTATTGCCTGGCCGAGGATCTTTTGCGCTTTTTAAATACGTCAGAGCAAATGAGCTCATCCTCGTTTCAGCTTCATTCGCCGCAACATTCCGTTCTGGCACGACGATCGCGACCAGTTAAGCGTCGTCGTCGACGTACGTGCCAAGCTTCGATCCACTCCGATCTAATTAAACGCGCGAGTCCGCAGGAACGTTAACCAACGAGAAACAGTTGCTACGAGTCGCGTCTTCGATTCACTTTGCTCCTTCCCTTTAACGACACGAACAGTTACGAATTCCGTCACAAACCTTCCCACCACCGCAAAGAATACGACGGAACAACGATCGACCCAACTTTCCCTCGTCCAACGAATTCCACCACGCAGTGGGAACGCACGAGGTCCACGCTCGCTCGACACCCTCCACCCTCCTCCCCCTTCCCCCCGCAATTAAAACCCTCGTAAGAGACAACGCGTCGAAACTCGCCCGACTTTCGACCCGAATTGCCCTCCCGCTGATCCTCCCCGTTCCGGATCGATCCGATCGAACCCAGCCTCCCCCTCCCCTCCCCCCGACCGCGAGACAGACGTTGGAAAGATCGAAAAGCGCGAGAAGAAGGAAGGGGGAGAGAGGCGAGGAAGAAAAGAAGCGCGTTCCCTCGATCCGCTCAGCTGTTCTGCGCGCAGACACGTGCGCGCGTGGTTGGCGGGGGCGAAACTCTGTGTGCGGCGTGTGCGTGACGTCTACGTGTGTGGTGGGAGCCACGCGTGTATACACGTTCTATATACGCGGCGGCGGCGGCGTGTACATGCGCGTGTGCGCCCCTACGAATACGTGTGGATCCGCACACACGCGTGCGAGCAGATCGCGCCTGTCTGTGTGGAGACCCAAACGAAGGGAGGCAAGCCAGTAAGCTCGGGTGCGCCGCAGCGGCGAGAGCAGCCATTTTACTCGAATCCGGGTGGAAAACGTCGGGTGCCGATCTCTGTGCTCGAACGGACCTCGGCCCGACTCGGTCGTTTCCTCTCGAAACCGGGGGGGATCAGGTGGGGGCGGGTTGCCACGTTGCCGGGGGGGAGGAGAATAAATACCTGGAGTGGTTCGGGGGCGGGGGAGGGAGGGAGGGCGGGTGGGAGGGAGGGGGAGAGAGGGACAATCGCCCGGTGAGTGAGTTTCTCGAGTGGACACGCACACGGGGAAGTTATTGCGGAAGTTCCGGTGACAGGAGAAGGTAGTTGAGCTGCGTGCACGTGTGCCACAGGGGGGGAGAGAACGAGGCGAGAGAGAACCGGTGAGGAAACGTGGAGAGGGAGCCGGAGATCATCTCTCTCTCCCTCTTTCTCTCCGTCTTTGTCCAAGCTTCTCGAGCTCGGTGTCGCTTTTCCACTTCTTCTTCTTCTTCTTCTCCTTCCTCCTTCTCCTCCTCTTCGTGTCCCTTTAGCCTCTCTCTCAGTCTCTCCTTTCACTGCTCGGTCGTCGCCTCTGTTTATACTGCTCGGTGTCCGTCGTTGCTTCGGTGTGTTTCTGCTCGGCCCAGGTGTACGTGTGTGTGTGTGTGTGTGGGTGCCCGAGAAGTCGCATCCGAGAAGACGTGGACGGAGCACGAGGCCGAGAGAGAGAGGGAGAGGGAGAGAGAGAGGGAGCGTAGCACGAGGTGAGGCCATTCGTTCTGCGCAGGACCGTTTAAATTCGCCGCCTGCTTTGCATACCACGTTTTCGCCGGCCCTACTCTCCGCCACCTTCCTCCATCCCCCGCCCCCGACGGCGCGCACAACGACACCCTCCCCTCGCCTCCCCCCTTTGCCCCTCGGTGCCCACCGACACTCTCGCGACCCGCCCTTCGCGATTTTCCGCGACCAACCCCTTTCGGCAGCTCTCCACGAATTTTCCACGACTTTTCCTCCTCTCGAGAGCGTCCCCTCTCTCTCTCTCTCTCTCTCTCTCTGCCGCTTTTCCCCCGTCGCGATTGGACGAAATTGGGATCCTCGAAATGTTTGACCGAAATGTTTGATGGTCGGGAATAGTTCCGTTGGAATTGCGGAGGGAACGATTATTATTTGATACAGCGAATCGAAGAAGTGGACGGGGGGTTAAATTAATTGGCTGGTTGGTCATTTATTCGATTGTTTACATTTGTCTCAATTTTTTCCCCAACTAGCCTGCTATCAATTAACCCGTTCACGCTTCACGTCACGTGTACAAGTCGGTTATCGATGACTGTCTCGTTCGAAACGGATCTTAAATTTTGCGTTACGATGTCTTATTTGAGACCGGCGTTGTTTTTTCGAGAAGATAATCAATTAAATATAATTTTGCATCGCGGATAAAGATTTCCAATCGAGTAGTCGAAATTGTTTTCCAAGACGACGGCTAGCTGCTTTTTCTACCGTGCGGCGGCGGCCACGCTAGAGACAGCATTGACCTAGAAATTCGCAGACAAGTGAAGAGCATCGTCGGGTTTCAAGGGCCGCGTTACAATCCCGTGGCGCGGAAGACTTTTCTGCCCGAAGCGGATTCTCGTAAAAATCAACGTCTATTGGGGGAAAAGGGAAAGAAAAGAGAGAGAGAGGGAAAACAGTGAAAGAAAAATCGAAACACGTTCGATGAACGAAAGTTTTTCTAATTAGCTTTTGTCGGAGACGGTGTAACCACGATATCTCTCTAATTTTTCCAAGCAGCGTGGAAAAACAATTATTTATTAAATGTATAAAATTTTGGACTAAATAGTTGAGTGATAAATTTCATATTTCGGATTAAATATATCTAATAAGAATCTAATTAAAGAAATAGAAATTAATAGAAGAACGAGTAAGAATTTTTTTTGAAAAGATGGAGGGAAATTATGTATAATAATATAATAAGAATTATAGATCTTCATCGAAATTTTTATTATCTCTTTCGAAAACGATTCCTTCTCTTTAACGTGATAGCGTAGACGCAATAACATATTCGTAATATCGATTCTTATTGATACGAGAAAAATGATAAACAACCTATTTTATCGTTAGAATCTCCTTCTATCACTTTGTTCTAAAAGTTGTCGAACAAAAGCGAAATTCCAGCGTTGTTAATATTTTAACACGAGTATACGACGCTCGAACCCAGCATCCGTACGTCGACGTTAAATGCTGTCTCACGTAATGAGCGACTTGGCTCCAACGGGCGCATATTTTCTTTTATGATGCCTAAATATAATCTTAACGATGTTCTTATGGCCTAGACCAGTCACTGCTGTGAGAAATTCGAAATTTTGCAGGGCTTTCGATCCGTATTCGGCAGCTTGAGTCGATCCTCGCAGTTGTCTCGTCGTGGAAATTCGTTCGATCCCTTCCATATCACGCGTATTGTTTCGAATCTATCTGTGTGCATTATCCAAATCAAAGAGAATAGTACGCCATCGAAATTTTGTGCCAAAGTGTCTTACGTCTATGCACTAATATTTGGACAATGAAAGAATGACCGCTTGTTTCCATATACGTTGCACGTGCCTTCCGCTTTGTCGCATCACGAGCTGGCTGATTATATGTTAGACTACTTGAATCCGCCAATTTTCGTTCTAGCACTTAAGCATTGCAAATTTATTCGGATTCTTTGATTTTTCATCGTGTGTCTATTTCACTCCATCCGCACTTATGTTCGCCTTGTCTGGATAACTCGTGAGTTTTTACTAGGAGCACACGTTGGAAATATTCTCTAGTGTCTAGAAATCTGATTGGTCAATGAGCTAGAATACGTATCGTTATAAAAATGATATCGTGATTAGTTATTACTATTTATCATATTTGAAAAATGTTATTATTGTTAAATATTGTTCATGTATCGTAGCATCAAAAAAATGTAGAATATATATTATATATAGTGCACGATATTCATTCATTTATCGTTCAATGAATTTAGAGAGGAAACTTTAATTATTTATTATGAATTATAAGAAACTATATATACTATATATACATTTATATTCTTGATAAAGTAATGTTTTAAGTAATATTAAAAATACAATCTTAAAAGTTAAAGACAAATGAAGATGCTGGTATTCGGGTTTTCTCGAAAGCGCCCTCTGGATTCCCCTATAATTCCCCCAAATCATTCGCTCCTTGTCGCTCTTTGACCGATTCGACGGGAGAGCGGACTCTGGCGCAGGATTGCAGAAAGGTTAAAGCAAGTGGAAATATTCAGCGCGACAAAACTATTACGATCCACATTGCGTCCGTCTCTCGTTTGAATATTTAATGCGGGCACAATGGAATAAATAACGATCGCGATTCCGGTCACAGCCCACATGAAAATGTATCGCACGCAAGAAACCGGATTCCGGATTAATAATCCGCGCACAAAATTAAGTTTTTTCTCCCCCTTTGGGGGTACCGGTGGACCGAATTATCGTCTTTTCCTCCCCGTATTTCCTCCTCTTTTCCCTCCTCCCTGCCTGTTGTGATCAACGATCGCGGTCACGTAGCAGCCTGGCCGACTGTCGATCGCTCGCTCGTCACGTGTCAGCCGATTTTCCCATAAAACCTGCCCAACGAGTTTCGATCGATGCCAATCAGCGATTATTATCCGCGTGCCCGCCGATCCTCCATCTTTTCACGATCGCGTTAGATCGTGCTACCTGCCGATTATCTCTCCGCCGCGAAAAACTCAACGCTCGTGCGTTCCATGATCTTGTGTCTCTTCTTTTTTTTCTTCTCTCTCCCTCTCTCTCTCTTTCGATTTCCTTTGACGTTATTTCTCGATCGATTGACGATTGGGTAAAGTTATCTTAGGGGGCATCGAAAAATTCTAAAGATCTATTAAATTCCACGATGATCGTTTTACGATAGATTCGTATTGAGATATAGATGTAGCGGAAGTGTGATTGTAGAGATATTTTTTTTTTTAGCTATAGTCGATTGATTATATAAATTTGACAATAATTCATCGTTTATTTATTTTTAATTTTTTTATCAAGAGAAAGAGGTTGAGGGGATAGATTTTATTTTCGTGAGAAAGTTATATGGAAATAATATTTTGTGAAAATAATGGTTTCAGTGGATCTTTGTGCTCTTTCATGATTTTTAATTAAAATTTCTTTAGACGGTTCTTGTCTTTCTTCTCTTTTATTTTGTATCATTAAATGTATTAAATATTTGCATTATGACTGTCTATACTATGCAAATTTCTATTTATTGGTGAGATTTTTATAATTTTTTTAAATTTTTATCAGACTGTTTCGATCTCTAAAATCCATAAATAAAGAAATCATCGAGTCTCTTCTACAAATTCTTCCACTTTTGAAAGGATAAAAAAAAAGAAACAGTTCCTCTTCGATTTCGGCTACGTTGTTACGTCCATTCGCGGCACAAACTATTCGACGATCGATTAAACGTTAAAGTCGTGGTTTTAGCATCAATTAGCGCGCGATCGTATTTCTTTATCGTCCCTCCATTACGGTTCCCCGAAATTCGCTGACGAAACAATCCCCCGCGCACTCGTTTCCTCCTTTTTTTAATTGTCATATAGCCGCCAACTTTTACATATTTTTATATATTTTCTTTCTCCACCCTTCCTCCGTGCCTCCCAGTGACATTTGCGTGTGCCTGGACAGGGGTACGTCCGCATCGACACGCTAGACGACAATTAACTCGACAAACCGTGCAACCGCCATCCTCTCTCGCCCCCCTCTCCCCCCCCCCCAGTCATTCGATCTACTCCCTTTCGCGCAGCAGAGAAAGGGTGTAAACCCGTCATTATCCTGATTATTCTTCTATGTCGGCTAATCACAAGCTGTCACTCGTGTCATTGTTTCACTATGGATCATTATTTCTTCTTTTCTTTTTTCTTCTTCTTCTTCTCCTTTCCTGTATTCTCATTCTTCACGATCGTGTTCCTTTTTGTTCCGAACGAGTCCATTAATTAAGCTACTGGAAATAGAAATGTGGATGCATATCTTTGAGACGAGATGTGTTTTGGTTATCTACTACGGTGTGAAATGGAACGAATAGTTTTATTTTTGAGATTTAATTGCGGATGAAGTGGTTTTTAAATGGTGATTTTTATGTTAGTTTTAGATCCACGTGTTTCTTTAATTAAACTTTTATTCAAAATTAAGATACTCGATGTGTTTTTAGGGATTTGAAATGAAATCTAATTTGTTGTTATTTTTTTCTTTTTCTTCTTCTTCCAAAAAGAGTGTTCTTGTTTGGAAATGATTGTTAGAAAGGCGATACTTTATGCAAGGAAAAATTAACTTTTTAACTTTGAATTTTTATGAAATTTCATTATTTATTCGTGCCAATTACATTGAAATTGATAGAATCTTTCTTCTTTCGATAAGAAATTTTATTTTTGTGTAATTATCTTTGCCGTAAAATTTTTAAATATTTCTGAAACTTATTCTTCCACGGGGATCTAATCAAAATTATAAATCTATCTAGGAAAGCTTTTATAACACAGCCTTTCATCTGGCACTCGTACAAAGTGAGATGCCAAGATACATTTTGTCACAGAATTTAATGAATATTTGGTCGAGTTTCCTATATTCATTAATTTCTTCGATATTATTTATTAATTTTATACGTACATATGCTGGTGTTATAAAAATATAATACTTACGATTTGTGGAAATATCTAAATAAACTTGTAAATACACAAATAATATTTTAGAAATTTCCAATAAAATTTAATATCAACGGTAAATAGAAAATGTATCACGGTTGTACTATTGCCACGAATTTATTCATAGATCTATTGATGGGGAAGTGTTGTCGGATTTGTGGATTCAAAAGTAAATCAATTTACTTGCAGTGTGAATCTAACCGTGAAACAATTTGAACTCTCGAATTCGAATATTCTAAAACTGTCGTGTTACCTAGTTTTTATTATTTTTCGAGGTGTTTGCAGACAATTTGTGCAGACAATAATTTTGTTGATTTCGAAGACGACCTGTCAGATCAAGAATTATTCGACAGCTCGAAATTTCGATCGCGAATTTTGGTAAACCAATGTTGACACGTACGTACGTTCACTCGTGAAATTTGTTTCAAAATTATAGGAAATAATTTTTACATCTTGTTTATATTCATATTGCACGATTGAAAATGAAAAATTGTGTGCTCTAATTTCTTTCTAATCCTCCAAAATACATCGATTTCTAAATTCGAATATTCAGAACTTTGATAAATATTTTATTTTTGTAGAAATAATCAATTTTTACAACAATTCTCAATCTTTTGATACATTTCACTCTTTATTTAACATACTAACTAAATATATACGTTCTTCTTTACATAACTAAAATAAGAATAAATAAAATAACGCTTTCTACTAAAAAAAATACAACAGTTTCACAAGTCATTCCATGCATAACTCAAATTCTCATTATTGATATTTCCATCCATCAAAGTAAACAATTCATTCCAATATATTTTCACATCTTTCCATATAAAATTCTCAATTACAGAATCATCATAACTGTTTCACAATCTCAATAAAATTATTCATCGCATTACACATTAATATTCATCATCCACACACACACACACACATATATACATATTATAACCATCCATGCAAAATTCTCAATTCTCCTCATCTCGATTTCAAAACCGCAATTATATCGCAAAGAAAAAAAGGAAAAACTGTTCGTAACTCAAATTCTCACCTCCCAGCCAAACTTCCAACTAGAGCGAACGATTCGTTTCTAAAGAGAGCGAGAGAGGGTATGGCCGTTGAAAGGGGTGAGGCGATAAAGCGGCTGGCAGGATGAGCGACGAGCGAGTCGCGCTCAGCGCGCCTCCGTGGTGGAAGGGAGAGAGCGGGCGTCTGATGGGCGCGCGAAAGAGACGGTAAAATATAAAATAGCGGGCGACGGGTGTACCGGTTAGACTATATGCTCTAATTTTAGGCGATCGCCTCGCTCCCTCACCCGAGGATTATAATTAGATACAAAAATACCCGACCGCCACCCACCCACCCAGCGCCGCCGACATGTCGAGCGAAAGCGCGGGTGCGTTTCACGCTGGTATATCCGTGAGAGAGAAGAGCTCGTGCAAAAGCAAGCGAGCCGTTTCTCTCTTGTTGCTTCTCGTTTGCTTCGCGGCCAACGTGTTGCAACGCGTGCAACACTTCGGCAGAGGGAGAGAGAGAGAGGGGGAATCGTTTTGCTCCACTTCGTCTTGTCCGGTTAATTATTCAAGCTGTAAACCTGGCTGACTAATTGTTAATCTTGAATAATAGATAAGACGGGAGTGGCTCCTTTTCGATTATTCGGAGGTTTTTACGAGTGTCGTCAGAAATTATTAAGGTTCGAAAGGAATATAGTAGTGTATATACGAGAATTTGAGTATCTCTTTTAATATCCTCGATTCGTCTTTGAGAATAAAAATATATTTTGAGGAAAGGTGGAAAGAGAGGAGGGTATGAGTATCGTAAAAAAAAGGGGGTCGTGTTTCAAGAATGGTTAAGAAACAGGGGTGGAATAGAGGTGTACGACAAGTTTCTTAGAAGGTATGGATTCAGTTTCTATGAAAAGTTGACGTATCGAGCGAAATGTGGACGATGGTTATTTACGTGACGGATAAATAATTAATTAACGTGACTCGAAAGGATTCAAAGAATGTAACAGCTGCTCCCGTCCCGGTGTACGCTATAGTGTTCACTCACCCCTCGTCGGGGTAGCTAGTCTAATATAAGGCAGCGAGTCTCGTTTAGGGTTGTGGTGGGGGTAGTCACCCCTAATGCAGGGGAGGTAATTATTATACGAACCAATCGATACTTCGATGAACGAGTCCGGTTCTTCGACGAAGGAAAAAAAGGAAAGCACGTTGCTCGAGCTTCTTTCATCGAATTGATTGCGTTCCCAGGTGGAGGAGCTATTTTATTCCTTTGTGAAGTAGAGTTTTTGAATTAAATTCTTATTCCTGTTAAATACCATTTTATCCTTGGATAAAAATCATTTCTTGTACATTGAAATTTCCTTTCCTTGAACGATATAATTTTTTAATAATTACGTAAGTTATATATCATTAGCATCTGTTTTCATTTGCTTTTCAGAGAATGAGAATTATTGTGGAAATGGAAATATCAAAAATCAAATTTTGAATAATTCGAATCACGCTGTTATTCCACTAGTTCTATTTAATCTACTTTAATTGCAACGATCGAAATTATTTCTGAAATCATCGACCGCAATATCGGTATATTTGATCCGATTGGAAGCGAGATCAGAATCACAAAACCGTTCCCCACCCTGTTTTAAAAACACGTTCCGCCGCGAGAAGCATTTTCATGCGGCCGCGTTTGCAAACTTGTACGCGTTCGAGCCAGAGGGAAACTATTAATAATGCCAATAATTACCAATTATTTTTAAATGCCAAGAGACCAAAGTTAATTTCGGCACGTGAGCTCACGCTCTCCCACGCCGGCGTCTCGTGTGCATGCACAATACTTAAATATTCGCCAGTTGGTCCGATCTTCACGGTATAATACACACAGTTGGAATAATGCATTGCGTGCAATTTAAACGAAATATCCTGTGTACTATTCGTCCCGCCTGTAATACGCCTGTTCGCGATTAGTCAATACGGTAATTTGGCCGTGATTCAATTCCACAACTCGCACACTTTGTATGTTTATAATATCTCTAGTTTTCCACCAGTTAACGAATCGTTGAAAATAGCATATAAAAGTGGTGGCACAGGCTTGACTGCGATCTTTCTTGCGAACAATGTTAACCAATGAGATATTTCAAGCCTTCACGGCCCCGTATTCTTATTACAGTTTGCGCTTGTTCGAGACTTCCAGCCGTAAAACCGTTTTCGCTTTCCTCGAACGATGATCCGACGATTTTAAATCCGCTATGAAATCAACGATTAAATTACGAATCCGTCGACGAAAATCTCGCCTCTTTGGAATTTGGAAATTTGTATTCGATGTTAACGAATTATTTTACAGATGATAGTTGCTCCCAGTTTCGACATATATCGTGGAATTAATAAATTCATTCATTCAGGCTATTCGCATATCCATTTCTCTGTGTCTTTATTTTGATTCATGATATTTCGATCCTGTTATTTATTATAACTTATACGAAAAGAATCGATCGTTCAAAAATAATAACGCACCATTTTTGACGTATCTTCATCACCAATCCCATTCTCATCCACTTTCTTAAAGATTCAACTCTTCGACAAAAATATTAATCTATATTCTCCTTCGAAGAGAAAAAAGCTTTTCTATCAAAGAATCGTTAGGTTAGGTTTCGTTACCGAGGTGGACAGTCCCACAAGTCTGGTTGATTGCCGGTTAAAAGATCAGCGGAGTGTGACAGGGCCGTTTCTCTCTGGCGCACGCCTTACCGGTGACACACGAGGACGAGGTGGAAGTAGGCGCGAGGGGTGGAGGAGGAAGATCGGTTCTAGCAGAAGGAGGAGCACCCTGAGGAATCATGGTCTCTAATTTTTACGGTGTACCCACATGCGCGCGTCCTCCGTCCCTATATTTACAAGTACAAGTAGCCGGTCATTAAATCCGATAATTAATCACAATCGTCTCTATTAACGGGGAAGGGTTAATTGCTGTTATCCACGCCGTGGCCGAGGGGTGGGCAGGGAGGAGACGGAAGGCGGAGATGGGACCGACCCAGGATGTGACTGAAGAATGGGCCCGTCGATCGTCCACCTGCCTTTTTTTTTTCTTCTTTCCCCTCTTCTTTAAGACGAACGCTCGTCTTTAGCTAGCGAAACCGATCATTTTATGGTTTAGGACGCGACTCCATGCAAATACGATTTCCCATTTATATACTTTCCCACGTTTAGCTTTCCTGTTTCCACAAGAACTCCGAACGTTCGTTTATAATATTCGTGAATGATATAAATTTAGTATTCAAGTATGTTCTAGTATCTCTATCTAAAGCCTCAGTTTCAATTTCTACCGCCAGAGAGCGTACGCGAGTTCAAGCATATCTGCCCATCATCCATTCGAAAGAAACTTTCCAAGATTCGATGAAGATTTACATTTATCATATACACTCTTGTACACAAGGTTGAATCAGGCGACAGACGAACTCGACGAAGGGGGTAAAGGAAAAAGCAGGTTGGCGAGGTGAGAAGGGAACGGGCGATCGATTGCAAATTGCGATATAACCGTTAGTTGTTCGGTAAAGCTGCGCAAAAGCAAGGTCTCTCGGTGACATTCGATCCGGCGGTGCTAATGCACGAAACACAATGGCGGGGCGCAAAAGCCATTCTGATACACTTTAACGCGCGGAAGCTACAGCCTCGGTGTGTTTACGTTCGCGTAACTCTGGCAGGGTAACGGGCAAGTTCCACGAGTGGTGGCTGGCCTAGGCTGTATGGTTCGGTGGAGGAATATGGCCGAGCATATATCCCAGCGTGTGTACACACGCATGTGCACACACACGCGCGCGTATTCCAGGGGCGGTGGTGTGGAATCGGCACGAATAGCTCGTGTGGAAGTGGCGCGCACACAGACGTCGGTTGCCTCGTACACGGCCATCTACTTACTTTAGTGGTCAGCGCGGAAGAAAAGAATTAGTTAGACGGGGGCGCGTCTCATCTAGGTCACCCACACCGGCTCCCAGCCGACACTTACGTGTACATAGGTGTGTAATACACGTACACACACTGGAAGAGCCTCATTACGGTGCCACGGTGGCGAGGGGGTGTGCAGCAAAAGAGGCGAGCGTTAATTAAGAACAGACTCGCCACCCTCTAAGTAAGGAGCACTGACCAATCCCCCTCCCTCTCTCCCTCCAACCCCCATCTTCTACACGAGCAGCTTACCTACTACTTGGACTGGCCTCTCTGCCTTCATGCTCGCCTTCGCCGTCGTCTCACACCCTTGCCAACCTTCATTCTGTAAGAGGGAAAGCCGAGGATTGTGTAAGAAGACGGAAAATGAGGGAAATACGGAGAACGTGTAAAGAAGGAATCGAAGGTGGATGAGACTTGGGATAGGGTGAAAAACGGTGGAGGAGGATGGACACTCTGGTGGATTAAACGTAACGTTGCATGGCTGGAAAATATTATTCACTTCTTATGGAATTTTGTCTTTGTCGATGGATCGAAGATATTTGTTATTAAAATTTCTTTCATATTGTCACGATTCTTCGAAATATAATTTTTTGAATTATATTCTATTCTAAACTCGAGAAAAAAAAAGAACGACCGAAATACGTTGGCTCTTTTTTTTTTTTTTTTAATTATCTTGCCCATCGAAAATGGTCGATTCATCCGTAAAGACGATATTTCACGTGATGGTTGGCTGGTTCTGTAATAAAGGAGTAAATAAAGCTGCACCTTTGAAAATCATGGATGGAACACGGTGGAAGGATGATCGGCAACGATCTGATCGTGACGACACGGAGGCACACATGTTGCGAGTGTCGCACAATGGCAACTCCTCTTAGGCAAGAAAAAAAGTCACCCAACTGTTCATCCCCTTCCGTTATAAGCTCCCCCGGCCAGGGGTGAGCGATTGTTTCCAACAGGTTTGCCAGCTTTTGTTTCAGCCCGTTCTCATGCGCGCCGGAACTGGTCATTGCTCGAACCCCTAAAAACGGTTGAACAATGACCTTCATGGCCGTTACATCGCGCTGCAATAACGACCCCCTATTTCCCAGAGTTCCGAGAGGAAGAGAGAGTGTGTGTAATCTCGATAGGATGGGGAGGGGGCAGGGATTTATTCCATCGCTTTAAATGCTACGCCATCGGCGTTTAATCGACGATTATATTCTTTACACGTGACCTTTCTGTGCTACTGTTGCAGATATAAAAAAAGCATGAAAATCTTTCTTTCTTTTCTCTTCGTTCCACGATCTTTTAAATTTTGATTACTGCGTAATCATTTTTTTTTTACGTTGACAGTTCGGATGATGATTTTAAATGAAGAAAATTATTACTAGAACCGGATCATCGATTTCATTTTAATAAACGTTAACAATTAATAGATATCACTCGTCGTATGCTTGATCCTTCCAATCTATCCAATACCACGAACTCTCAACTTCAGTCATTTATCTTACAAAATTAATTTCTCATAAAATATCATCTCAACCGGTTTATCTTTACCGATCTATTTATTATATAAAATTAATTTCATTTTCCTCCATATGAAATATCATTCCTATTTTTCCTCCTTCAACCTATATATATATATATATATATATATATGTTCCGTATCCGCGATTAATAAAGCAGTGGCAACAAACTCTCCGTTGTACACGTTCAAAGAGAGCAAACCATTGTTACTCGCACGATCGTTCGCACGATCGCCGCGCGAATTTGTTTCCAAGCAAACGAAAACGTGCTTCTCATGCGTTTTAATAGCTGTCCCTTTTCATACGCATGTGGCCTGAAATTCCTTCCCAGTTTCTTCATTTATTTGGCGGAAAGAAGAGCTTAATGAGGCGAAAGGCTGCCTCTCCCTGACTGACAAACAGAGAGGAGAAATCCCTTCGCGTCCCTTATGTAATTGTTCGTCTCATCGAAGGATCTTCTACATTGTGGCGGACAGCTGGTTCCGCTCCGTGTATTTATGTGCATGGGAATCGAGTGAAATGACGTTAACTGCTTTCTCATAATCGCGTTGACTTACGTCACGACCATGGAAACATTTCGAGCAATACCCATCCAGTGAATCAGTATCTGATTTTCCTCGTTTCTTCTTTTCGTCCACGAATTCTAACAGTCTCGTTAAAGTATAGATTCGATAACAAAAGGATGGATTGTAAATATTAATATCGACAATTGTTACAATCACTCTCGAGATTGCCTGGCAATAAGATTCCTGAAATATAAATCAAAATTCCTCAAAAATTAATATATCGTCCCACGATTCAAATTACATTTTTCCATGCTCATGTTGAGCAAACAAGTTGAGAGACACTGCTGAGCGCCGAAGACGCGAGCAGACAAATCCGCAAATTAAACAAACACCTTATTGACACGCTGATCCTTCGGCATAGAGGCATCCCCCCAAAAGTCCGTGTCGCGTGGATGAGGAGGAGGGAACGATCGCCAGCATCCATCCCCGTTCGTTCGGTCAAAGATAAGAAAGGTTGGAAATCAAGGGGCGAAAGGAAGACAGAAAAGAGACTTGGCAATCCGAATGAACCAACTACACCGCATACAGGGTCTTAGCGGGACTTAACGAATATTGCCGTCGATATCCAGAAGCCCCCCACGCTGCTCCTTCTTCTTCTTCTTCTTCTTCTTCTTCTTTGTCTTCTTCTTCCTTCTTATTTTTCCATCGAACCTCCTTTTGTCCCTTGCACGATGGAGACAGAGGTTCGATTCGACGAAGAGTTAATTTAACGCGCACGTTAATTTCTTCTTCCCCGAGATTTCGCATTCGAGCCGATCCATTCAATATCTCTCGAATCCTTTCGAGCAATCTAAAGTTTTCCGGCCAACCATCCCGAAAGGGAAATGTTTTTTTCTCGTCTCTCCCCTGTGTTCGATTCGAGGATTCCGTTTTTATTCGAGATAGATTAGACGAAGATTCGTATCCACGGGTTGGATACAAGTGTACGAATAAATAATATCATTTTCATAATTTTCTAATTTTAATAAATTTTCGTAGTACGCTTGATAAACGAAACTTTTGATTTGATGGATCAAAGAATACCGATCATTATATAATTTCGTAACGAAATTGAACATTCCCGATTTCATCCTTTCTCGGTCGCGCCAAATTGGTGATTAATGTACCGAGATTGCACGTGAATTGTTGAGACTGTATGACGCTCGAGAGGGAGAAAAATGAAGGAAGAAAAAAAAGAAGGGGAGGGGCGAGAAAGCATTGAAACTCGGGCTCGAGGAGGATTACGTCGAATTACACACGGAACGAGGACAATAAAACATCTCGGTTTCGCGTTGAACAGAAACGAAAGGCTCCCGGTTATTTCGTTACGCCACTGTTTTCTCTTACATACCTCGTGTACACGAGGATCCGTAGCGAGACGGTTGGAGAGAGTTGGACGACAAGGCAGATAAATTAGTGCTAGTAATGAAGACTGAGTCCGGCGTCTGATTAAACAAACACAAGGGAAACACGAATAAGTGAGGGAAGCGCGAGAGGGAGGAAAGGTGGGCGCTTAAAAAGGGGGAAGGGGGAGAGAGAAAAAAGATGGTGGAGAGAAAGAGAGAGAGCGGATGGCGGACGGAGAGAAGAAGAATCTGCGAGTCTTACTTTTAGACCTTGTCTTATTTTGCCTCTAATTAACTAAAGTAGCGTAGTAACCGCTACTCCAAAGACATTGCTTCGCGTTTATTTCTTTCTTTCTTTCTTTTTTTCTCTTTAGCCAACGCGTCTCGCACCTTTTCTCGTTTGTCTTATTTTTCCAACTTATTTCTGTATACACTGCGCTGCTCAAAAATATCGCGATGCTTTCTTTATTTTTAAACAAAATTTCCTTGCGGATTGGAAATATCGGAATGAAATATATATATATATATATATAGAACTGGAAACACGTCGTGTAAATGTTTGACAATTTATATTGAATTATATATTAAATATTCGTGTAAAATAATCTAATACTTTTCTATATCTGTGTCGAGCAAAATTTACTTTTGAATAATCTCACGAATAACTCGATTTATGCGTCGAAATCGAAGACAAAGCCATTTCATCCGAATTTCTAAAGATACCAGTCGAATTTGGAACTGAAAATTTTATTTTTTCATTATATTATACTTTGTGAATAAATTCTACTCTCGCGATCGACAAATGATAATCCAAAAAATTGATAATCACGAATATAATTTCATCTCTCGTTCGTTGTTCCAAATTTCTGTTCGAGCGACCGATACTTGCCACCGATCTTACTCCTCCTCCTCGAAGAAGAAGACTCCTGGTGTGTCACGGGTTAACCATACCGCTTCGTAGAACGAGCGTTGTTTCATTTTCGACGCACGTCCTCAAAATGAAAATGTATGAGCTTGTATAATACATAGAGAATAGTTTTCGACCGGGGCCCGGTTAGCAGAGCATGAATCTCATCGAGCCACTCAAGGCTGAAGCTCTCGAAAATTACGCGGGATGAATTAAAAATAGCGGTCACTAAATCGTGAAAACAAAATCCGGCCGGATTTATGGATGCTTTTTGAGATTTCCAGTCACGAGCTATTAGTCGTGGACGTTTGCGAAAAATAACGAAAATAATCATCGGTCGTTACACGGTGAACAACTACTACTAACAGGTTTTACAGACGTAGTTACCATCGTCTTTTCTTTTATTTTTTCTTTCTTTCTTTCTTTCTTCTTTTTTGATATTTTGCTCCTGGAACGATTATAAATTTGATCGTTGTACGGAAATATACGTATGAATAATGCGATACTGGCTGTTAAGAGATCGTGGCCGCTTATAGGAAGGGAATTCTTTGAGATTTCGTAGATATCGATTTGATGTGAAAAAAAAAAAAAAATGGAAAATAAAAGTATTAAGATGTATTTATGTAGGTGCAGGTACTTTACGTTGATATAAAAATCGAAATACTTTCAATAAGATTAAAAAAACCAAAGAACAAAATATTTCTTGATTCATGTTTTCTTGTATTCGTTATATTATACATTAAAATTAATCAATAAACAAGTTTTTATTGAAAATCATGCGACCAGTTAATTAGAAATTGTAATTCAAAAATTCTTCGTTAATTATCAACCGCATAATTGTATTTGCAAGATTCATATTTCATTAATTATTCGTATCGTACAGACACCAAATTAACACCATCTGATCGATCGATTTCTTAATTTAAAATTTAAACGTTATACTAAAATTATACAAAAAAAAGAAAATTTCACCAAATGTGAAATCTCCGCGAAGCAAACTCAAAGATCCATCCGTCAGAATGAAAAAGAAGGCGTCAGATGGTCGCCTCCGTTTCTCCAATTTATTTATAATCCATATTTTTCTCAACTTTGAAAAATTTCGAATTAGCATGCGTATCGCTCATCCAAATACGATCTAGGACGATAGGGACGGTGAAAAAAAATAAGCTTCGACTGTAATAATTATTATCAAGAGAGGAGACGGTCGAGAAATCTGCCGCCTCGTTCGAAAAAAAAAAAAAAAGAAATATTCGAATCCATGACGTTGGGCCATCAGGCAAGGACGTTCAAGTTTAAACGAAAATAAAAATTCCCCTGTCCGATACTAATTATAGAATATCGCTCAACGAGCAAACGCCGCTTGAATTACCGATATCGCGGTGCTCCGCCATTTTATACCGGGTGTTTATAGAGTGAATTTCCCACTCCACTTGAAGAAAAGCTGTAATCAAAATTCGATTGAACGAGCTATTTATTATTTCTAATTTTTTCCACCCTTTACTTGCGTCAATTGATTTTATTAAACTTCGATGTTTACATTCTTATTAAAAGTTGTAAGACGGTTCACATTTGCCTCGAAAGTGATTGGAGATTGGGTCGATTTTTTTCGAATTTTTTCGAATTTTATTCTTTTCGAAACGAATAATATTAGATTGTAGGGATAAAATTCTAAATCGTGGACTTTATGGCAAGTGAGAGATAGTTTGATTAAATTTGTTTTAAAAATTTAGGATTCGAGTATTATATTTAATATTTTTGTTTTATGAAATAAGCGAAACTCTTAGAAACTCTGAGAAAAAGTGAAAATTTGATAATTAAATATATAAATAATAATAATTAAAATTAAATTTAATAAAATATTCAATTCAAATATTTTTTTAACTCGAATATTTTTGTGTGAACATAAGTGTGAAATTAAATACTTCAACTAGAACACGCAATAATTTAAATACTTTAAATGTGTACATTTGAAATTATGTTGCTCGAATTCGAATAACTCAATTTGCATAAATTGAAGTTTCAAATCAAGTTGGTTAATTTAAACGTATATCGTTTCTAATTTTGATACACCTTATAGATCTTGACGTGTTGTTTATTCCTCGCATGGAGGAAAATTAATATTGTTTTTATCGACGAGCAACGGGATAATTAGATCTTGGTATAGTCCTGTTTGCACGTCCACGCTCGAACCTCCGTGTAATCGAGAATCGATCTCCTTCTCTCCTTCGTTGTTTCGCTCGTGACGCGTCGCGAATTCATTTCTTAACGAGAACGATGCGTTTCCAGCCTCCTCGATCCAATCTACGACGATGATCGACGATATTATATCGCGTTTTCCTTGTCTGATGTGATGGGGGATAACTTGTATTCGCGTGATTAACAACGAACGAATTTTTCTCTCTGTTTCAGATTTACATAGGGAATGTTAGCAGGAGAGGAAGACGAGAGAGACTGCGGAGTTTCAGAAACGGTGAGACAGTTCAGATTGCTTAATTATTCGTTCATTCGTCAAGTGATCTTTAAAATTTTCAGGATACAAAGTTATGTTCAAAGTTCCATCTCTTTGGAAACATTTATTTTTTTTTTAGATTATTCTATTGTAAAAGAAAAATTTACAATTTAATCGACCTATAATTTATATTAAAGGAAACTCTAAATGTTCTAATATCGATGAAAAATGAATCAATCGAAAGATAAAAATAACTTTTAATAATGAAGAATTAAAAATTCGAATAACTTAAGCAATCTCTTAAACGAGGCTCAATCAGAGATGCGTAAAATTTTAACGATCGAAGTTAAGACTAAAGTTACTTCAATAATTTATTATTCAAAGTATCGAATAACCGTTATTCGAGCATTTTAAATAAAATCGTTATTTAAAGTAACTTTTAGATTTACTTTTTCGACACAATTAGTACTCTGGGCCTAATTCACCATTCATCGATTCGTCAAGATAATTACTCTGAAAGTAATCTGAAGTAATTACCAATCACAAACCTTATCCCAGTTTCACGTAGCTTTGTTTTATTTCTGTAATACATGCCAGGTTGTTGTATCGCTTGTTCAAATTTCCCGCGCTCCCTTGGAAATCGATGAAGTTGCATGTCTTTGAGCTTCGTGCGGAAGATCAATCCGGGATATAAACGATGACGTTAATAGTAGCAAAGATAAAACGTTCCATGAATATAAATACTCTCTTCCTCCGTCTCGGATTTCGGTGAAGTGACGTTATTAGAGAATTCAGAACCTCGACCTGGATAAACGTTCGAACCGGCGATTCGATTTTCGAAATTATTCGGCGGGAATTTAATTGCAGGAAAAGAATTATCGAGCCTCGATGCGTGATCAAATGATCGGTTCAGATCTTCCTTCAGTTTTGCGCCAATATGTTCGAGGTGCTGATCGAGGTTTTTTGGAAGATGGATGGTTGTTTAGTGGCTCGAGGTAAATTGCAACCTTGAACTACTGCTTTACGATACAACACTGCGCGCGCCGTTTCCATATTGAAACGAGTTACCATTTACCGGTAATTTCATTTTGCTCTAATTTCGTTCGATACGAGAAATAGCGGAGTGGTTATTCCGGGATGTAGTTTCCTAAATTTGAATAATTTTATGTCGAGCAATAACGTTACGAATAGGTTTAAAATTATTTTTTGTCTTGTTTTTCTTTGGGAGGGAGAGGGAAGATAAAAACAACATCGAAATTGATTTCCATTGTTTCTTTGCTTCTTCGATACGAAATTCGTTTAAGCACACGATATTGTAATGTTTAACAATGGAAGATACGTATTACGGTTCGTGAAAGCAAGCCTTCTAGTCAAAACCTGTAATCTGCATAAAATATCGTGTGGTACGTTGAAGTATTTGAAATATTGTTATGAGCACGGTGAGATACAGCTATCAATTTTATTAATTATGTACGTAATATTTGAGGTACTTGCATTTTCTTGGCTAGTTTGTATATTATCGTTCGTGAAACTGATATTTACAATGAATTTCCTATTATACAATTATTGAATATATATATATATTATTAATATCATTTGATCATTACGTAATTTATTTTTATTTACGTTAATTATTTTAATACAATTTATGAATAACTGTTCTTTGCTTGGAATGCAAAATATATACAAGAAGAAGCATAAATCTCATTCCTATGATTCCTATGAAATTATTATGCAAAAATATTTTCTATAAAAATATATTGAAATTATGAAATTCTATATATTATGAAAAGAATTCTATCTTAAAATAAAGTATTGTGCATATAAATATAATGAACAAAAACTCCTAATTTCCAAATAATAATTAAAAATACAAATATTAGTCTCATTTTAATTATTTCAAAATTTATAGAATTTTTCTAATAATGACAAGATATCTATTGGAGTTTTATTAGAATTAAGATCATATTCTATTTTGAATTACATATTACACTTTTCTTTACTATATTTATATCCTACTTTTATAATATTTATTAGATATACTACAGAGAATTTTTAATATTTTAGAGAAACGTAGCAATTTATTTCGCCATTACATTATCAAGTTCCAAAAAATTCCAATTTAAAAAACATTTAAATTCGCTCAAATAAAAACGATCTTCACGATATATCTCACAAATCCTTTCGATCGAATCTCTCATAACCAAAACCTCGAAACCACGAAGAAGAAACGTTCACTTCATAAGCAAACGATTCCACAATAATCGATCTGATCAGTCTCACTTCTGAGTTTCAAAAAACAATCAATTCCAACTAATCCATTTATCTCTCTTACCTCGTAAACTCTTCGCGTGTCGATAGATAAAGCTCGTCAATGGATGAAACTTAAACTAAGGAGAAGAGGAGGGGGAATAATCGATCGTAATAAATAAAGAAAAATAAGATTGGCGAGAAAGGAGAGGATTCGAATTCAACGGTGGAAGGTGGAAGGTTCTCGGTTGTCGAAGAAGAGAGCCTCCTCATCCTTTCGGGCCAGTTTTAGCCCGAAGCGACGCGGAATCACTCAGAACAGCTCAGGCCGTTACTTCATTTTTGCGGACCGTTTACAACGTCCTGTCCACTCGCGTGGCATCGTTCCTGGCATTTCGATGCATAATAAACGAGCACGTTAGCCCTTGCACCGTGGCTCACACCTCTGACCACCTCTCCCTCCCCCTCACACGAGTCAAAGAGGGATGTGCCCCCTCCAGTGATCGCCAGCCTCCTTTTTCCTCGCGATCTCTCTCTTCCTCCTCCTCCTCCTCCTTCTCCTCTTCTTCCTCTTCTTCCTCTGCCTCGCGCGCGGCTCTCTCCTCTCGTTTGTCGACTTTCTTTCGAGGCGTATAACGAGATGCGAAAGCGAGACGGGGGGATACGTCGTTGGCCGAACCGTGGAGACTCTCTAACGAAAGGAAATCCGATTTGCACGTGGGGGGGACGAAGACCGCCCTCCCAACGCGCGCTAGTTTTTCATGGAAATTCGTTCGTTACGTGACGCTGCTGTTTCCCTTTGAGATTTCGATTCTTGCTTAACGTGGCGCGTCTTATAAAGATGGATCGGAGTTTATTTCGATTCGTTTGTTTGGAATAAATATGTATTATCGTATTGGAAAAACTTTTGTGTCGATTTTTATCGATTTTCTAACGATATTTCAAATAGGTGGAGTTATTGCCTCAGAGATTTAAAATAAAAATTGAGAAACGTTCAAGATTAGGAAATATTATTTAATTTTATAATCGAAGGCTTCATATGCTTCAATTATAAAGGGGTTTATTTTGTTACGCGTGATTTTTTAAATAGATTCTTTTTGGAACTGGCAGAAATTTTCTTCCCTTTAAAAATTTTAATTTTGCCACTCACAATTTTATACCTAGTTACTTAATAACGTATAAAAGTTACAAACAGTATTGAATTGTGTTTAATATTCGAAACATTATAATTGGACACAAAGTTCAATGGACGACGCAAATTAAACTCGTTAATGAACTTGATGAAAGGATAAAATATATTTAACGAATATGCATCCACGAATTTAATCACTCTCGACATATTCGGTTGCTTTTTTTTTTTTTTCTTTATTAAAAAAGTTGATTACACTTTGTAAAGTTATACATAACGTGGAATGACTAAGAGGTTCAGCGTGTCAACAGCTAATAGGTGATTTTATAATGACGATTATGATTATGAATATGGTTATGGTTATGGCTATTTATAACAAGCCATAACCACTCCTGAGATCACGAGGTATCGATACATAATGATAATAATAATTATGCATATACATTATATACTTCTTCATTGAGCTTGTATATGTATATCTTTAATGGAATCGATGAAGTTAGAAGAGGAAGGATATAACCAAAGATGTAACCAAATCTAATCTAATCTAATTGCAATAACTCGACGAGAGAATGATTTATAATTAAACTCATAACTGATGAGATATCATAGACACCAATAATTTTTATAATTCGAAAAATCTTCTTCGTACCTTCTTCCTTCTTAAAAATGCTAATCTCTAAACCTCTAAACAACGAGATAACACTTGCAAAGCATCAATTTCTTCTTTTTTCTTTTTTAAATCTTTGCCTCGAATCTTTCGAAAACTCAAAAATTAATATCATCCTCCCTTCTTACGTATCCACGAAACAGGAGAATCTTCTCTCAAATTTCGTTAGCGCGCGTCAGATGAATCTGCAATCATGGATATAATCGATGCCACCTGCAGCGTGTTACATAGTTTAGGGGGAGGGGGGCAGAAAAAGAAGAGAGAGAGAGAGAAAAAAAGGAGGAAAACATGGAAGCGGCGCGCATCGGAGCGATTATTTGCGCCGCGCGACGATAATGGATACGGAAAGGCGGTTTGAATCCGGCCGAATGGGCGTATGAATGGTCGCCGTTTAGCGTAATTATTGGCGCATTGTCTACGGCACAATACCGGCCACGAAATTGGCATGCAAAAATCGGATGCGATCCTATTGTCGGCCATTGTCCGATCCGTGGCTGCGTGCAGGCCTCCCCGGCCTCTCCAGTTTTCGAATATTTCGCCGTCAATGCCGCCGATTCGTTCGCCAATCGAATTTACCTCGAACGACGCCAAAAAGGAATTCACCAACCAATTACGCTACTACTACGTTCGATAGATTTTATTTTTTCGCTCTTTTTTTTTTTTTTTTTTGAATATAGTTTTATATATATGTATCGTCAAACGAGGAACGAGGCTACGTTTCAATGATCCGTGAACTCGATTCTGATCCCCTTTCGACTGATCATTTCAATTTTCGAACTCTAACGAGCTCGACGTTTAACCCTTTCGCTGGAGCGAAACTGAAAAATTTCGAATCGTGGGATGGGATGGGAAAGAATAGACGATTGAAAAGTTTGTTGCAATTAATTATTTATAAATTTAGTCTTGATTTTTCTTTATTCAAAAGGTTAGAAAAATTAGTTTGCTGTTCAAAATGATCATTCATATCAAACGTAAAAGAAATCGTAATAATTACTTGGAATATATTAATACTGGATACGAATTTTATTTTTAACATATTACTAGTGAAATTTAATTAACTTTAATTTTTCACAATTTTAAACGTCTTTTGTATTCAAATAATTTCTCGTGAATCATCATCTCGTGAAATCGAACGATTTTATCCTACATTTTTCTTCCTCTTGCTCGACGATGAGTTTACTTCCTCGAGGTGAAAGTTCACACGAATGACTCGACGATCCTCGTGTCGTGAACCAGATCCGAGGAGAATTTTAGAGAGCTGGAGATAGATTCGTGGAGGCTAGAAAGGCCGAGACGAGAATTTGACTAGTTATTAGGCAAGGGACGTCGGCACGATTTCCAACTATCCTTCGAACCGCGGGCTTTTTGTGTGGTCAGATTGGCGGCCATTTACGTCCCAAAATTGGGCCTTAATTGTGGCAGCGGTAATGAGTCGGGTTGCTCTAATGCACACATTGTGTCTTCAAACTTGTTTTCACATCTTCTAACGGGTGGTCCATGGATAAGTTTTTCGAAATAGTTTTCCAAATATTTTCTTTCTTTTTTTTTATATATATATTTAAAATATTACAATTCACTCGATTATTTCTTGCCATAGAATAAACACATACAGATATATTATCCATACTTTGAAACAAATTCGAAATCACGACATTCATTTAACAAAACTAAATTTCTAATCTTCACTAACATTTTTAGTTCAATTGTTTAATTTCGTTGAAAAGAATCTATCAAGTTTATTATGTATACTGCTTTATGATAATAAATAATCCGATACTATACAGCTACGTCATCACGTTTCCTTCCCATATAAAACAACCAGCTCGCCATTAACGTCTCGTGCAAATTTGAACAATCACTTGAACATAGGGACAAAGGCCACACGATGCGACTCATTCCGGTACACCCGGTATATAATAGAGAACACCGCAGAGAATACCACTATGTAGCGACGTAGCATTATTTAATTGCTCTTCCGTTGTTTTTTCGTCGCCAGATAATTTGTGTACCTGGCGGCAATCCTTCAGTTCCACCTGAACATCCTCCCTCTCTCTGTCCTCCTCACCCTTGTTCGCTCGAAGCCTGAAGCATCGATGACCGTATCTCGCTTCCACCCAGACCGCTTCTCTCCTCCTGTATAGGTTTTCTCGTTACGAGAGAAGTAGTCGGCGCAAGGAGAAAGCGAGAGGGCAGAGGCATCGGGGAGAAAGGGCGAGAAGGACGGTGAGACCAGTCGGGCCTCCTAATTGCGCGTAATTACCTATGGAGGCCAATTAGCTCGGATTGGCTGGACGGATGATCCGCGGCTAGCCCGAGGACTAGTCTTTCTTCTACCTCCTCACCTTGGCTAAACTAACACGGCGAAACGGATGGCTACGGATAACGTCCTCGTTTCCAGAATCCATCGTCTCCCCTTCTCCATGCAAAACGATGCATCGAAAAGTAATTGCCGTGATTAATCATACCATTGTTGCGGGAATGAGTTAGAAACGAGGAATATTAAACAGCGTATTATTCGTCCAGTGTCCCAAAGTAATTTGTTTCTTCGAAATGATGGTTTTGGTATTTTTCTTTTTCAAGAGAGTTTGAATAGTAGTTTTTAATTCGTGAGATTTTCAGACTTTTGGGACTTGTTCAATAATTTGATAATGTTTGGTAAGGCTAAATTTTTAAAATTTTTTTTTAAGATTCAATTAATCGAATGTTGCATTTAAGAAATGAAATAGGATAAAGGATATTTCGATTAGGAATTTAAATAATTTTAAATTATCTTGTGAAGATGATAAATTAGCTACATTGTCTTTCTTCTTCTTTTTAAGATTCGAGATTTTATGATAAAGTTTCGATTAATAGATCGGTGAAAATATATAATATACGTTTAAAAAAGTAGCATTTATAATATGAACTCGGTAAATTAGGGCAATAAATTTTTCAAATATTCGATAAAAAGCGTATTATTAAAAATTCTATCTAGAGGGAAATTTTGAGTATAATGAATATAAAGAGAAATATTAAATATACGTTTATATAATATATTCAAATGTCATTCCCACAGTTTTCAAGGATCTCTTGAAAAATATTATTTATGAGACGAGAAAGTTTTAAACTTTAAAAGAGGGGGAGGGGAGGGGGTTCCATCCCTCGATTCGAAGGTATTGTATTCGTGTGATGGTTTGACAAATTTCTGTTTACCACCGAAAAACTTTGTCCTTGCGTAACGTCCTATATGAACACGCTGATAGAAATCACGAAAATTCTTTCGGTCTATGAACTTGGAATATTGGAATGCTGCCGGCACGAGTATGCTCAACGATTGGAAACAGTCGATTTATTTCTCTTCGATCTATATGAATGTTTAATAGATCAAATTTCGTTTGAACGGGAAAATCCTCGTTGCGATAATTCAATAAAGAGAATGTTTCGAAAATGTAAATTTCCACGTTTAAATTGGATTAACATTTTTACTCGTAAAAACATTTTTAATTTGAATATAAAAACGCGAATTATTAATTATTCTTCGGCAGTCTAAGATATTTGGACGATTCATGTATGAATTGTATTACAATGTTTTTCACTTTTGATATTTTTAAATCAGTCGAATCATTTTTTCCCCCTGTTCATTCTACCATAACGCTATTGCAATTGTTGTAAAGATATTTCTTCTTGAAGCGAAATTTTGGGATATTAATTTTGAAACTTTTCATCTTTTTAATCTCATACTATTATTCGTCGTATTCTAGCTTTTATTCGATTCTCAAGTCTCGACCCAAAGATCTCATCCTCAAAATTCTCCTCCATGAAAAAACGACAAAACTGTCACCTTTCCATTCCATTCGCACAAAGCGAAATGAAAACGGCGACGTCTCGCAAGGGAGACCCCGACAAACAAGAGCATTACGAGGGAAGATGTTCGACCTCCTCCTGCGGAGATTGCGATATTAGCAGGATTTCTGTGATCGTGATGTTCCCACGTTCCTCTTGCGATTTTTCTCCCCGCGTCTGAGGAACGAGTTAATGCCGGTATCGATGTTTCCAACCTTGCCAACCGTTCACCGGTTGTTGTGTAGTGCCATACCCGTAATTACACACCTCTAATTACACGCGCAACGCCGCGTGTCCCCTCTTTTGTCGGTTTATTTGTTCCCTCGTTTCCCAGAGCATCGCCACTAACACACCTCGAGCATGCAATCTCACACCGATCGTAAATAATCGCACGCACGTATATGTTGGCACATACGTAATGAGCAATTAACGATCGAGTTACTTGCTAGTAATTGCTTCACCGACGCGGAAAATACTTCGTTGCTTTTCCATATCTATGGATCGTTGTTGCTCGTGTTCATGAAAATCGAAGCATGCTTATTCGGTATCCCGCTGATGATGGCGGATTGTGGAATCTGAATATATATGTGTATATATATATATATATATGTGTGGTATTATGGAGGTTCAATTATTTATGTTTCGTTGAGAGGATGTTGATGGTAATGCTTTTTTCTTTCTTTCTTTCTTTCTTTCTTTCTTTTTTTTTTTTTTTTCGTTGATGGATGTGTTAATTGGCGTTTTTATTGCTGAAGACTTGGAATTGGTAATTTTATTGTATTACATGACTTATTTAATGACAACGTAAGATTTGATTTTAATTGGTTTTAACTTTTACTTGGTAAATAGTTTTTACGATTATTGTAAACAATAAACCTTGGATATTTATGTCCAACATGTTTTTCAATGAATAAAAATCTTTAGAAGAATTGGTATAGTATTTTTAAACTGAGGTTATGGAATAGAAAATTTTTGAAAGAAGTTGTATCGCATTATTATTTAATTCATTTAATTAAACAGCTTCTAGATAGGATTATTTTTATTTTGAAAATTTGTGTACAATGTTGCAAAGTACCGATTATAAAGATTTTCATATCATTTTGATATACAAACGTTTGATTTCTTAATTTGGTATTAATTTTTTTTTATAAATAATAAAAATGAAAGAAATAAAGTGCAGAATCACTAAAATTATAAATGAAGATATTTTTCAAATTGAACAGTTACAAATACGATCAATCAAACGCATTTACATTTGAATAACTTATTATACGACGATTCTGAAAATACACGTACATTTACAAGTATAAAAAACAAAATTGTCACCAAGAAATCCAAGAAATCTCATCTATTACAACAAGAAAAAAAACAAAAATCTCTCTCAAAATTAAACACTTAGATTAAATTTCATTTTTCCATCAAACGAACCATCCTCTCCATCCTCTTCCTCCTCCTCCTCCTCCCCCTAAATTCCCTTCCGTTCGTCAAGGATACAGTTTCCGCTTAAGCCTCGGCCGAAATTCACGATGAGCTGTCCAACGAATAATACGTTTCTCCCAAAACCTTGGAAAACATATATTTATCCGGTCTTTACATAAGCCGATTCCTTTATTGTTCCGTATCCACTTTTCAAGATTCGAATCCTCGGGGACTCGGCGTCTTCTCCATCGTTCGAGAAACCTTCTCTGACCAAGGATAGAAGGAGGAAAAGAGATAGAGAGACGTTGCAAAGACGTTCGAGGGGAAGAGAGAGAAAGAGAGGAAAGAGACAGACGTGCACGCGAAAAAGAAGAAAATCGCGGGGGTGGAGGTGGACCAACGTTCAGAGGGCGCGGGACAATTCGTCATTAGTAAACAAATAGTTTAGCGACCGATCGGGACAGGCCTGCATAAACTAAACAACAATAAGCTCCATATAGAAAGAAATACCGACTCGCCACCCTTCGAAGCACACCTGGTTTCACCTTCGTAGGTTTACCTGCGAAGGTGGGCGCTGAAGAGGTCAGGGGCGTGTGTACAGGGCCGGGTACCACGCCCAATCGCGGCGATTCATTTCGCTTAACTTAAGCTTAACGATCTCGTCCGATTTAGATCTTTTATCTTTGTCTTTGATCGTCGCAAGACGCTTTGATACTCGATAGTTTTTCATTTTTTGGCCAATGTAATACGTGTATCGTCGATTGAGGAGATTTCTTTTTGCGCAATTTTTTATCTCGTGGAACTTGCAGTTTGGATATTGGATGTTCTTTCTTTATTAGATTTGTTTTTTTTTCAGAATTTGAATATACATTTTTGTAATTGTATTCATCCAAGTATTTTTAAGATATAAAATATATTTGATCTTAAGAGTGAAAACAGACGGGAAAATGGGGAGATTTTGAGGTTTATTTATTAAGTTGTAAACAATTTAAGATATAGTCTCACTTCGTATAATAGAAATAATTTTTGTGTTTGTTATGTGAATATATTTTTATCTTTTTGTACGTAATAATATACTTCCAATTATTGTCTACGGATTTATTTAAAATCAAAGGAAAGATGGATCTGTTCTTTTGAAAAACGAATCTCTTAAAGGGCGCTAAACAAAGTGCATACGTTCCTGAACAAGGAACATTCATCAAGGTTCTAGTTCGACGAAGATCTCTCCACCTGACCGAGACCGATCGATGTTTAAAAAGAATTTCTCGGATTCATTCGTCACCTCGAATTTCAGAATACGACTGACATCAGGAACATATATTGGAAGCCGTAGGAAAAAAGGGCGTTACTGTTCCCTAAAATGCTTTAATCGGACGACAGTAATGGGTCTGAGCTTCCAGTTTCTCCGATTTCGATCCTTCGTTGAACGTTAATTCCCAGGTAATAAAAATTTGAGAAATATTTTAACCAAGACACGTCTCTTTTGTTTGCTTTGAATAGAACTTATTCGAACAAGTAGGAGTATTTGTTCACAGGATTGTTGATTTTATGCAATTATAATTATATTTTAAAAAATTAGAGCGAATTATGTCACTTTTCATCAAATACAGTTTTGAGATTATTTATATAATACATATGTGTGGGTCCGTATTAATTAATTTATTGATAAATAATATGATATGAGTAAATTGTCAATTCTCTTTTCCCAAAAGAATGGAATAATAAATTTTTATAATAAAATATATATTTATATTTTATATTAAATATTATCTAATATATCGTGAAATTATATCTAATCAAATCCTAAAGTTATGGTGAAACTATGGAATTGAGAGTTGACAAGGATTGTTTTTATCACGAAACTCTAAATTAAATATGTATCATAAGAATTACTTATTCTTTGATCAATTTAATAATTCAAAAGCAAGTGAATTGTATTAACTGCATCCTTTTTCTCCTTCAATTATTCATTCCAAACTTGACCTAATCGATAATATAATAGATATAGATAATAATACACACATATATAATAAATACAAGCACAGTAATTCGCAATATTTACAAAACAAAATCAATAGAATACTTGAAAAGAAATTAATCTCCTGTTAAATACACGCATCGACGTCAACGTCTCGTTTTTTCCCAACTTTCATCTTATCTTCCTCATCTCCCTCCCCTCAATTTTTCTCGCTCAGTGTCCTTAATATGAAATATAAAAATCAGTCTCTCGAAACCCAAGGGCGGCCAGATCCGACTGGCCTTTCCCTTTGTCCACCCAAGATCCTTCCCGACCTATAGGAGAGGAAGAAGAAGCATCTCGATGGCCCCTGTTGCGAGATTAGCATGACAATGCGCTCACCAGCCGCCACTCATTATAGCCGTTTTCGTGATCCGGCGTAAAACAAAATTCCAAGCCCACGAAAATCTCGGTGGACGACAATAGGGGTTGACACCTTCCTCGATTCAACCGTTCTCCGATCCTTCTTCCACCGGCCGTTCCTCCCTCCACTCCTACCTTTTCCCTCTTCCTTCCCCTTCTCTCTCTTTCTCTCTCTCCCCCTATCTTCTCGGTCTCTATTACCGCCGACATCATCCCTTGTCCACCCTCTTCCAGGACAAGCCAGCCTTCTTTCTCCCACGGCTCATTCTTTCTGCTCTGAATGAATAGCAAAGATGGATCGCTTCCCTTTTTTCGCTTTTCTCTCTCTCTTGCTTTCCTCCGCGCTCCGCTCGGAAATCGTGCGAATTTTTGGACGAATCGACGATGAGTTTCACCGATGACGGTGGCCAGGCTCATGCAGTTTATCGTGATTTCGAGATGAACTATCGAAATAGGAGGAAGGGAGGGGGTTTTATTACCAGGTGGAGTGCGTCTGCAGATTTTTCACGACACGGTTGTGGCTCTTTCTTCGATAAATAATGGTTTCTTCTCACCTTTTCCTGGAACCAAGACGCTCATTGTAATAATGATTTCTGTTCGAAGGATCCGCTGCGTGATATATGGCTTGAAGATGCTGAGTATGCGTGTCGTGCATCTTGGGAGGGTGTTGGATGGGAGTTTGTCAGAACGAGGGAAGGGATGACAGGAGGAAGATTTTTAAAAGATTCGAATGCGGCAGAATTGTGATTGAATTGGATTTGGTACGAGAGATGGATTGGATTAATGATAATCTCTAATTGAACTATTCCATTCACCTCAGAAATTTTATTACGTACAGAAGAAATTAAAAATTCTCGTCATTTCTTCTAACTAATTTTCTTCCTGTTTCCGTATGTAATTCTTATTACATTTTTGCGCATATAGCAAATATTCTAATATTCATCATTACACGTATAATTTATAATTTATCCGTTGCTCTTTCGTTAATTATCATCTCGAACACATTTCCTTTCTAAAAATCGTCGAGAAGAGAATTTAAAGGAAACGGGGGAGAAAAAGCGGGAGGAGCCTTTTACAAAGAAAAGGATTTTCAATCAGAAAAGCAGGGATGCACGAAACATCCCCGATCTCGTCCAATCGCATTTGCATTCGCGCGGCGCGAACACGTAGTCCACTCCCGGGGGCATCAGCGTCGAAAATCCAGCGGAATCTCAAATTACGACGATTCCACGTCGGCAAAAGGGCGCGTTGCAGATGTCTGGCAAAGGTGCATATAAAGGGGATGCAGATAGGACGGTACAAAAGGGAAGCTCGATATTCAAGCCAAAGGGAGAATAATGCGGAATCCCGAATTTTCGGAAAACTGTCGAGCTAATCGACGTGAACGACACAATCGGGTTTACCTGATGGACCATTGGTCCCTTTCGGCCACCGTGAGAAACAGTGTTCCAAAGAACGGAAAGAGGGAGAGAGAGAAAACACCTCGTTGGTCTTCTGGAATTAATCGATGAGAGGAAAGGAGAGAAAGAAAAGGAGCGTTTCTCCAAAAATCGTTTCCTTTTTCTATCTATGATTTGTGATCGGTTTGCATCTGGATGCTTTCGAGATGGAATTTTATCGTTGAATAGGATTCGAGGTGCTTGTTAGTTTTGATTGTTACCAGGGAAAATATTTTGTACGAAATATTCACGAGTGTGCAAGAGGTTTATTTTTATGCGGGCGGGATTAGGCGAGGAGGATTTAAAAATATGATGCTTTGTTTTATAAAAAAAAAAGAAGAGTGGGTGGTGTATAGATTTTAGTGAGTGAGTCACACCTAAAATTTTTCAGTGTACGAATAGCATATGAATATGGAATATGGAATGGAATTCTTTAAAAGAATATTTTTATTATCTTCGAATTGAAATATTTGTAATTATTCGTCAATTTTCATTGCGAATAAATTCTCTTATACGGCCTTTTTGATATTTCAAATCAAACATGAAATTGAAATATCAGAGAGTATCAGAATATCGTTCGTACGTATCATCTTGTTATTTTCAAAAGAGAGATTTCATTACTTGTCCATTAATATTCCAACTTCGGCACAAAGGCAGACAGATTCCTCTCGATAATTTATGTATGCACTTCGATAATTATGAATCTTATTTAAATTACTAATAAACGAGAGAATCGAGAGAATCTTATAAGGGCACTTGATGTAAGGAAGAATCTTAAGGACGGTTGCGTCTTTTTTAACAAGCCATTTGCCTGAATCCGCAACGTAAAACCAAGGATATTTCCTTAAAATGTCCAAAGAAGAAGATTCTTGAAAGTTACTCGAAACCCTCGAACGAACGATCTTGCTCATCTTTGATTCGTTAAAGGACAATGCTTTTTCCTTTTTGCGGACGCTCTTCAGATTTGCCGAAGATATCGATAAAGTATATGTCCAGACTGAGAATATGGCAAGATCTACCTCTTGCACAATTCCTTTCTAAAGTTTCTTATTTTTCCATTTAATATAGAATCTCAAATTGATTGGAAAATATAGGATATTCCGTACGAATTGTAAGAAAATATTATTTGTCATGGAAGTGGTTTATTTCTTTTATATCCATATTTCAATATATTACGATAACAATCTTCTCGTTAATAATTCGATATTATCCACGATACGATAAATCTTTAACAATTGCTAGTCACAGTTGCTAGCTGAATCGTTTTTCCCTTTAAATATTAATTCAAATAATTCAATTTTTTTTTACTTCAGATTTTAACAAAAATTTAACGAAAGCAATTTTCTTCCTTTTTCAAAAAACAAAAATTATTTTTCATTTTTAATTCACTACACGATTGATTAATTAATTAAATTTTCATTAAACTCTTCGAATTACTTATTATTCGAGTTTTAGATTAATTTGTTCGTTACCCTTCGACACCTAAATACATTCATTCAACATTCCATCCAGCGTTTCAAAGAGATCTTTCTCGAATTAATACCACGGGCATCCCAACGTACGATCGGACCAGTTTGGACCATCATCTCACGCATCCACTCATCCTATCTCCTCGAACTGCACATTACCATGACAATGGCAGAACGAACAATGAAAGCTCGCTGGAAGAATAATTAAGCTCACGGTAATCGTTCGGCACGGACGATGGTCATTGCGACGCATTGAAACAGCGCAATAAGGATTCCCATCAGCTGCCAGAGGTTCCTCCTTGAGCCTTGGAGCACCGGTGGCGTGGCAAAGCAAGGGTCTCTGGAGGGTGGCGAATTAATTTATGCAACAAACGTACGCGGGACCCGTTTCCTTCGGCCAGCTGATGACCGTCCGTGTCGCAACGGGTGACCACCCTGACACACTCTGTTTGCCTCCCTTTTAACTCCTAGTGCGTGTGAAAATTCACGTGGCTCTTTGTCTTCGTAATTTTTATTTTCACCGACGAGTCTCCATTCATAGATTCGAATTCATCAGAAACGTTAATACGATGATGATTCGACTCATTAAGCGTTGAAATAATATTCAATTGAAGATGAACATGAAGTGATTACTCTATGTATTATATTTTTTTTAATTATAGGAAAGAATTTGAGAATTTGCTTCGATTTTTTTAATCGTCTAATTCTTTTAATTAGTTTTAAAAATTTGAATTATTCGTAAAACGTAGATTTACGACGTAGATTTTGTGTAATTCTCGTATTTATGCTTTAAATGTAAGATAAAACAATTGTTGTAGAATTTATTTCTTAATTTTTGTACTAATATATGCTTACGTTATTCAAAAAATTCTTTTTATATTTAATGCATACTTACGTTGATAAAAATGTTGGATTCGAATCCACAATGATTACTTTATTTGGATTGTTTATCACGTTTGGATCTTATTATTGGGAGTATAATAAGGAGGGAAATGGATCGAGAGAGAGAGCAAATTGGGGTGAACTTTGGGAAAAGATAAACAACTGTATTATTCCTTTATTTTTAGATTTCTCAATATTTTTCATTTTTTGACAGAATACAAAGCTTTCGTCAGAGAACTATTCTGATTTGAGATACACGGATAGATTATTTATTTATTTATTCTTTGAATACTGCAAGAACTCATTTTTATAATATATATTTGAAAAAGATCAATAGTTTGGAAATATAAGAAATTCTGAACTGAGTTGAAAATATTTGTTAAAAATTCGTGCTTACTATTAATTTTAATATGATCACCAATTTAATTTTCTATTATTTAGTTAAAATAAAATTGTATCCGATAAATCTATATCGGAACACCGTATGAATCTTAAAAAACAAATCTTCTCTC
Organism: Apis cerana; assembly: GCF_029169275.1. Classification (NCBI taxonomy): domain Eukaryota; kingdom Metazoa; phylum Arthropoda; class Insecta; order Hymenoptera; family Apidae; genus Apis; species Apis cerana. The sequence goes on along the minus strand of NC_083862.1, from coordinate 7,429,577 downwards.
TCTCTCTAAAATAAAATCCCAAATAATAGGAAATAATTTGATTTGGACAGTGTTCGAGAATAAAAATGGCCGGTCATTTATTTATCGTTTGTCCCCGGAGGCGGCGGATATAATTATAGGAGCGGGAGACATCTTTCAAGTTCGAGTGAGCGTGGAAAGCTTATCTCGAATCCCGATCCTGTTGTCTTATTTACTCGTGTTCCTCGTTTTCTTGGGCCGAACGGCCAAGACAAAAGCCGAGCAATCGTAATCGAGCGTAAAAATACCGAGGTGGCCCCGAATTCGTTAATCCCTTTTCCTTCACTTTCGTGGCCGTTGTTTGGGGTGCTGGTGGTTCCCTCGACGAGGAGAGGGGGAGAAGATCCGTCACAATGGCCTTTTGTCTAACCCTCTTGCCCCAGTTTCCTGGTGCCTGGCCAGTTTGGGCCTTCCTTAGCCTTTGACACGCTATAATTGAATCGTCCACGAGATTTCTTTATATTTTTTGGTTCAAAATCGAGGTGCCATTTTTTTGATTTTATGTATAAATTTATTTTAAATTTTTATTTCAAAATCACAGACAATTTTTTATATCAGGATTGGAATAAAAAGAACGTTATACAGGGCTAATAAGTATTATAATATATCAAATAAAGAATTAAATACATATTCTAATGCATTTACTATTTTGAAAGATATAATAATAATAAATTCCCCAATTTCCATTATTATATATTCATCTCCACTCTATATTTCAAATAATTCAAATGAATATATAAAATCACGAATACACATTATTACAAGCATATCTGCATAATGTAACAAGTAACATTCCCACGTGCACAGGAAATGTTTCAAACGTAAACTTTTTAACGATTAGCGACTTGGAAATCCCAGCGAGAACATCCTCGGTATCCTCGAAATCGAATCATCTCGCGTGTCCAAACGTGTTTCACGTGGGCAGCACGTCGAAAAGACTGGGACGCGCGGAATCCACGGTGGCATTGAACCAAACCGGCAACGGGCGAGAGGAAGACAGAGAGAGAAAGGGAGAAAAAGACACGCGGTCCCCATTCATGGTTGCTATACTGCCACGAGGCTCCGACCACGTTGCCCGTGGCTCGACTAGGAGAAGGTGGAGGTCAAAGGGGATCGAGGGGCGGGGTAAAGGGTACCACCGGCGAGGCGAGGGTGAAACGAAGAGTCAGTGGGTCTACCACAGGGATGGTATCCCTCGAAGGGGTAGTAGATAGGCGGTGGCCTACACGCGTCGCGATTCTACTCTCGCCGGGCTGTAAAACTTACCAGAATCCGGTTCGCCCGATCTAACGGCCTGCCTCCCCCCTCTCCCTTTCGATACTCTCTCACTGGGTCACGACCTCGCCACGGATTCTTTCGATTTCGTTGCTCGATACCTTTTCGAAATATACGCCCGTGAATTTCTCTTCTTGGAGGTGAAGCGTTTCGAGGAAACGATCCTTTGAAATTTCATTCGATTAATTATAAACGCAATGTATATTGGAAATAAACGTTCGAGGGAGGGACGCAGAGAAGGTAGTCGCATAAATGCGTAACACTCGATGCCCAGTCCTCCCTTTTTCTCTTCCTGCACGAGGATTTTGAACGATAAATACGGCGTGCGTGTATAACTCAATATCGGGGCACGAAAAAGAAGACGGCAGGCAAAAATGTACTCGTGGATCGACCTCGAGGGCAGGCCGAGCGAGGCATTAAAAGGGAGAGGACATTAAGAACCAGCACAGATCTCGTGTATAAGGATCCGCTGCGAAGATCGAAGGGGAGAGGAAGGGGAGAAGCGAGAGGAGACGATAAAAGGGAGGATAGTGGGAGGACAGGGGCGAGGGAGAGGGAGGCAAGGATGCTGCACGTATGAGGCAGGACCTCATAACTCCTTATAATGTCCTCTTCTGCGGATGCCTAGCATACACCCCCGTCTCGTGGAACACCGTGAACACACCATTGACCCTCTTCTTCTCCTCCTCCTCCCCCTCCTCCCCTCTTGTCGTCGTTGTCGTATTCCACGTTAAAGTGTGGGTGGTTTGTGTGTACGCGCCATAAGGCCTGCAGCCTTCTCTCTCTCCCCTCCTTGCTCGCCCTCCACCTCTTCCCTCGGGAGTCTGTGTACTTTTATACGCCCTTCCATACCTTCTCCAAGGGAATAAGAGAGTTAATCTTGATATAATGGCCGCGACTGTCGCGGCCCACAAGACAATAGTCCAAGATATATCGTTAGCTTCGCCCTTTCGCATCTCGGCGCCATTATACTGGCACGCTCGATTCTCCTTCTTATCCTTCCTTTTATTCCACTTCTTATTTCGGCTTCACGGGGTGTTACGAGCACCGCGCACGCGCGAAAGAGAGAGAGAAAAGAAGCTTTGGCAATGATAATGCGACTCGATGCCGATGCATTTCGATTATACGCCGGTTGGAATGCGTATCCGGCTACCTTTCGGAGGTACCTATTCTCCAACTGTCCTTTTTGTCGCGTTTTCGTGATTGCCTTTTTTTTTACCCGCCACTTTGGTGATGGAAATTCGTTGTAGAGATGTATCTACGAGAATCAGATCTGGGGAGAGGGAATTTCGATTTGAACTTTACACGCTGACCTTTTCGACGATGAGAAATTTTCTTTGTTTCGATGCCGAATGTATTTAATTGTACTCGCTGATTGATGGATGGTGTTGTCAGTCGCTTCTGATTCATTCCTCTGACTTTTCTGGCGGGAAAAACATTCCTTTTTTTATCCTTGTCTTTCTTAAACCGTTTGGTTAATTCATTCGATTTATATTCTAAGTTTCGAAACTTTAGAAGGAAGGATTTCTTAGAAGGAAACAGAATGTACTTTATTCAAATCAATTTCTTATTATATATCCCTTTGCGATGTTTTGTCGGCAGAAAAAGCGTCAAGAATGATGAACGATTACAGGATTCGAACATATGGAAAAGTTCTTAATAAATTCTGGATGAAAGGTATCGTAATAAAATATACACCTCTCGAAAAATCTGCGAATAAGATCAAAAAATAAATTTATTATCTTATTATACAATATGCATTCTTATCATTTTTTCCATCCAATTCCACGATTGCTCTTTCCCCCATCTTAAAATCTCGATAAAATCTCCATATAACAAAGAAGAATCGTCTCACATCGTTCATCCACAACTGAACTTTTCAATATAATCGCGATTTGCCCACCCTGCACGAAATCCAAATATCAGGACGGAATCTAATTATAAACGCCACGATCATTTCTCTCTTCCTTACATTAATCGCCAAGAGAGAACAGGAGGAGGAGGAAGGCGGTTTAACTTAAAAAAGAAACCTCTTTTCCACGCGATTATCTTCAAGATCAGCGTATTAACCGCGATCCATTAACGAAGAGGGGAGCCAGGTGGGAGATAAAGAGAGACAAAGAAACAAGACTCGTGATCCACAACCGTGGATCATGGAACTCATAAAGGCCTCCGCTACTTTCTCTCCTCGTCTTCTCCTCGCAAGCGGACTCCCCCGCAAAATCATAATCTGATCTCGTATTAAGCATCTCCTTCCCTGCTCTCCCTCCGTCCTGCACCGTGTTCCCCTATTTTTATGCAGATCAGAAGCGAGAGAGCGCCCCGAGGTGGGAAGCAGCCGCTATAAACGCTTTGTAATCTCTCTCTCTCTCTCTCTTTCGTACGCGTTGTTCGTTTCGAAGGGCAGCTGGTGTTGCGGATCCGCGCGCTCGTGACTGAAATCGATTAATCCGGGAGAAAATGAGGGGCCAGACATTGTGCTGGATCTTCGTTCGATCGTGGAGATTGACGAACGAGATTTTACGCGTTGCAAACCGTTGCTTGCGCGTCGAGACTGTCCTGGGAGCCGCGGTATCGCACGCTTGTTGTCCGCAGGATCTTTTTCGATCTCTGGAATTCTTTTTTTCGAGTCGGCGGGTGTTTGTAATTAGAGAAGATTTGTTGGAGTGTGTGTATATTGATGGAATTAAAGAAACGAATGAGATGAAGTTGGACTAGATGGATTCGTTTTTACATTTTAATGGAAGATTTTTGTATATTTCAGCTGGGCAGTTGTATTGTTATTAAAAGAATTTTTCCTAGATCGATAGATGATTTATTTCGCGAAAACAAAATTTTGACGATTTATGAGAAGAATAGATCTAGCGTTACGATTAAGTCGATGATTTTCAAGTTTTCCATTAACATTGTTGATTAGAAATTGTTACATTTAAATTTCTGATCTAAGTATCCGAACTTTATATCTCCATAAAATTACTATTAAAAATTGAAAGAAAAAAAAAAGCAAAAGGAATAAAAAGTTAAATTTGAAAGTATAAGAAGGGGGGAAAAAAATTTAATTTCGCACAATTTACTTCATTTCATGTTTTCACGCCATGTTACCATTACGACTCCGCCTAATAAAAATCGTTTCGCATCGCGTGTATATCTCGGCCCGAGACACACTGTTGCAAGCCCAAGGCGTCGAAACGGAAGAACGATGGCTGATATTCGTGGTATCGCCATTAAACGCGTATGGACGTTACTTAACAATGAATTAACCATCCCTCGATTGAGGGTCAGTGGACGGGACACGGGGCTGTTCCTTCTTTTGTACAATGGTTTCGCGACACCACTTCTCGAGGGGAGAAATTATCCATGAAATATTGACGTACCTTGCGAGCATTAACCCTCGTTTCAATTGCGCCGCGAGGATCGCCTAACCGCCACTTATGACGTTTAAGTCGAACGTACAGGTGGGCCAACGTAATTCCATCGGGCTCGTGTTTTCGTGTTGCATCTGCAAACGTGAATAGCGGGAATTTCGACTCGGTTGCATCGTGTATTTCGAAATTTGATGACACCCTTCGAACGTGGAATGATAGAGAATTGGCTATTCTTTGATTATTATTACTATAATTGGATGAAGCATTTAGGAAGATACGCGGTTGAAAATTATTGGAAAGATTGGATCTGATTATTTTGCGTAATAAACAGGACGTGTGCGTGAACAATTTTGAAAAAGTTTTATGATTCCTTTATTGTGAGACAGGTAATTAATTGGTTTCGAAAACTATAATTGTGTGTATTTAACGAAAAGTTTATGTTCGTTTTGACATTTAAAAGATTAATTTGATGCACGAATATGATACATTGATTAAGGAAAAAATTACACTTTGCTTGACTTTTTGTAAAATATATATCAAAATTGAAAAAGTTGTCTAAATATCTTAAATTTATCTTACACCGTCTTATATTTTCTTACACTTATTACTTATTCATTATTCATTTACAAATTAATATCCTGATTTATATCTTGATTTATTCCTCGTTTCTAATTTACGACTTTTATTAGAAATACTTTCAACGCTTTTTTATTATTTGCATTTGCAAGTATAATAGATACTTTATTCGTAATCTCTTAAGACATTTTATTAATCAATTAAAACCTCATCCTTTCTACACAAGCATAACTACGTATATCCTCTGACTTACATCTTTTTTCGTCCATCTTTTTTAGAGCCAATTACTATAATAAACCCCAGAGTGTTTTAATTAACATTCTTAAAAAAAAACACGAATTCTCTTCGTCCAAAGTAATAACAATCCAAAGTAAACCCAAAGACATCGTCATTCTCCTGCACGAGCGTTCATTCTTCTCGTCCATCGTCATCCAAAACTGGCTCATTGTTTTTCTCCATCGAGGCAACACGGTCCCAAGTGGAAAATAGGCCGATAGATTCGTAGCAACGTTCCAAGAGGGATTGCAAACGTCGATACCAGTTATAAGAATCTACTTGGCCGCATTTAGAGGGCGCCCTTCTTCTTCGAGGCATCTTAGGAGGGGTAGTTGGCATGGCCATTAATTCATCTGCTCGTTGATTGCCTGCCTTCGCCCCTCGCCACCCACCCTCTTCCACACCATCGTATCCAGACCGTCTTCCTCTCTCTTTCTCCGCACTTTTCTAATTAATTTCTAACTCGAGGTTAGCCCGTAGACCTATCGGTCTGCCTCGGCGACCCTCGAGCAGGGGTGGAACGTTCGTCGTCATTTTTATAGGGCGGCGTGATCGATGCGAGGACGAGTGAGCAGGAGAAAAGAGCTCTACGTATTTTCATCCGCGATTCTTCCGTTAATTCTTGCTTCCTTCGTTACACGCCAAAGTGATCCACGTTAGGAGATAATGGGTTTAATGATTTTCGTTTGGTAATTCGATTGGGGGATGATATTTGTGGAATTTTCTATAATTCTTTATTAATCGTCTCAAATATTAAAAAGTATTTGCTTCGAACATTCGACTCGCGATATTTTTATCACAATTCACGATATATATATATATATAAAACATCTTTAAGAAAGACTCTTTTATTTCGCGCGATTTAAACACGATTTTCTAGGATGCAGTCGACACAAACAAAACAAACAAACGCTTTAACAGTAACAAATTTACCCACACCTAGCCATTCGCTTCCACGGCACGGTGGAGCACAATCTTCTTTGTATCCGAGGCTAATAATTCACGCTGATCCTTCCATTCAGTCATAAATCTTTGAAGGAACGCAAGCTGCTTACATAATTCGTTGCGTTCGCGCAACGCGGAGATCGCAGGCGTTCGAATCGCGCGATCTTAAAACGCTCTCGAAGACCCTCCGATATTTCTTTCCCTGGCCTGGAGATCGGTTACGAAGGGTTGGAGATTTATTAATTAAGTCGCGTGCAGTTTCTTACGTAATTACAAGGATCTTCAATCGGTAAAATCGTTGACGGAACGTGGACACACAACAGAGCGTGACCGGATGTGTAATTTGTGAAAAACGATGATTCGTAAGTTGGTAAATCCTAGCCGTTCTAGATAGCGAAGTGTCTAGCGAGTTAAGAATTAATCAATTACTTTGTTGAATTTGTTTGGAGAATAAAATTCGCAAATGATTGGTTTGCTTTTTAATATTTGTTAACGAATATATATTATTGCGTTTTGAATTTGAATTAAAGATAATTTCGTCTAAAATTTAATTTCGATTTTTACAACATTGTTGATAAGGATACGAATATTTCATATCCTATTGAAGACTTAATCTCGCCATTGTAGTAACGATATACAAAATTCGAATATTTTTCGAAAGAGATTTTGAAACAAACTTGCATTTAAATATTCTGTGGAAAAATATATTGTGTATATGGAATTGAACACCGTTTTAATATAAGTAGTACTCAAATTTTATGAAATGAACCTTGTGCAATGAATTTTATTTCATTTCCACGTTGAGTTAAATTCCATCGTTAAATGATCGAGGAAGAGAATCGTAAAATTGAATCTGTTGAAATGTTTTCGATTAAAGTACTAACGCAGTATCACCTCGTCGAGCACGATTAACTTCGAGATAATTGCCAGCTGCATCGTTTTTAACATGTCGAGGAAGCATTATACAGAGAATATTTATATTCCTTCCGTATTGTAAATATGTTGCAATTGCTATTGAATTGGTTGAATAAGATTTTTACGTGTTACCGGCTTTTCCAATGGTTATTCGATTTTTCTCCCAACCGAAAGAAATTAAAGTCTGGGAAGAAGAACTTTTGATTTATAACTTTATGAAGAAATAAATATTGGATTCGATTTTATATATGTGTATATGTATATATATATATATATATATACATATTATATATAGAAATTTGAAACAAGTATCTTCTTCTTAAGAAATTGAAGTATTTTAAGATTTTAATTACGCCAAGAATATTTTATTATCGTTGATTATCAAATTTTTACTAAGATTATATAAAAAGGAAAGTGATACAATTTGTTCTATTTTCAAATTTATATCTTTGAAAGAAGAGTTATATTTAAATACAGGATACGTATTACTTTAAATTCTGCTTAATTGTTCTAATATATGACGCAATAAAAAAATACATATATATTTTCATTCAATTCTTTTAATTCCCTCGTATGATACAATAATTTATCGCAATTTTCAAGCTATTAGGATATATCTCGTAACATAATACGCAGTATTAATCACTTCAGTTATTTTTAAACTATCCGTCGAAATAAATTATACATTGATTCATCGTTTTGAAAAATCTTCCTACAATTGCAATAATATATACGTTACTATGCATAAATTTCACGTAACATATTTAACAAACAATATTGTTACAAAATCGAATTTGACACTTACATGCCATTACGAATAAAGGAAAATTTAAATTCTATTGATAATTTTGATAATTTTAATATATTATACTTGTTTCTATAAACATCATACTCGAAATTAACTACGATTACGTAAAGCGCGCGCCACGTCATTATCTTTTAACAATTTTAAATTTTAATTATTCGAAACGAGTAATATATTCTTTTCTTAGTTCTAATAAATTAACCAACAACATTTCCAAATTTACCAAACCCACGTTCATCGTCCAATACATTTCTTCAAAAATTAAAAAACAAAAATTCTACACACTTTCTCTCCAGACCTCAACTTGCAAAAATCCGTTACCATGTATACCATTATATACCATTATATACCGTTACCATGTATACCATTCGTCTAAAAAAGAAGAAAATAATATTTCCATAACCCGAAAATCGTCCCTCCCCATTAGGCCTAATTTCGTAGTCGAGCGCATCCACTTCCGTTGCTACCCGCAGGACACCGGGAATGCCTCTTCGAGAGCACTTGGTCCACGGATCCGGTGAACAAGATTTAAAGGGTCCGCGTAAACAAACGGGCTGCCGTGTGCCAACCGAAAGCTGCAACACTTTTTATTTCGCTACCCGCCTCTCTCTCTCTCCCTCCATCCGCGCATCTCTCCTCTCCTTCTCGCTCCTCGGCCTGTCGGCCTAAGTGCCATTATGCTGGCACAGGCTACACCCTGTACGCGCACGTAATAAAGCGAGCGGGAGGGAGAGAGGTGGGATCGCGCGAGAGACAAAGAGGAGGAGAGCGAGGAGCGAGCCGCGGTGGGCAGACTCGGGGCATTGTGATGCAAATGTGTCTAATCGGCCAAGCCAGCCGACCATATGTCCGTTTGTGCGCAACGAGCGTCAGAGTCGCGTTGCAACGAGATGAACACGCTAAACCTAACCATTAACCATTATTGCGTACTAATGACGATCGCGGGCACGCTTAGTTAAACATATGACGAAGCGTCAAGGCTGCCTCCTCGAACGACTTCGCTCCGCGATCACGCGTGACCAATCTTTTTATACGTGATGCCTAATGCCGGGGATATTCGTGTGTTCTCGTCGAGGCTCGAGTGAGAGTATATAGGTACGTATTTTTGTGATTGCAGATCAGTAAACTGACGTTCATGGAAAATTTACTGGGATTCTTGCATCTTGATCGGTACATTTTTTCCTTTTCCTTTAATGTGCGCGGATCAAGGTTCGAAAGGAACTTTTGCACGAACGTAGAAACTTCTTTTCTAAAATTCTCAGGGAACTCATTTGTGAAATGTTAATTTATGTTATGAATATTTTTAAAATTTAAAAATATTTGCGTTTCTCGATCGTTTCCCAAAAACGAGACGAAACAAAAAAGAAGGAGGAAGAAATCGTGAAAAATGACAGAAGGAAATATTGCAATCTAATTTCTCCCGTTCGAACTTCTTCCATCTTCGAATCTTTTCGAATCTTCTTTCCTGCCTAGTCATTTCCTGCGTGTTTGTCGCACGGGATTCCCCGATTATTACCGATTCCATTTACGCCCGATCCTAGCCCCCTAGTTTTTTTTTTTTTTTAACTTTTTCTCTTTTTACAACGCCGCGTGGATGGACAAACGACTGCGAGAGGGAAGGAGGGGAAAGGAGGGAGGGAGGGGGGTCGATCGGCCGACGGAATACCGGCGACCGATTTCCGGCCTCGGCGTTAACGGTCCGCGGACACCAGTTGGTACGCGAGAGCCGAGCTTCACGGGCATTTACTGTGCCTCGACGTATATTTAGGCCCGATTATTTATGATTACGATTATTCCGGACGGCTTTCGGTGCGCGCTTTATTGAATGTTTAGCATGTGCTGGCCACGCTAATTCTGAACTGAACGTTTATAGCATGAGGGTATCTCTCCTCCTACGTGCTCTCCTTAGACGAGCGAAAGCTCGTGTCGCTAATTCCTCCCTCCCCCCTCCTCTCCCCCCAGTTTCGATCAAATTACTCCGTTCGCGGAACGGAGGCTCCAACCACTTTTGCTTGATCTCGCTCTTCTTCCCTCGAGCAAGGGAATTCTTCTTGTATCGCTCTCCTTTTTTCTCTTCCTTTCTTTCTCTTTTAACCCCCTTCGTCGAGTTAACGACGACGGTTAATCTCGCCTTTTAACCCTTTGACCCTCCCCTTTTCAGCCTTTTGTTTCCTCGCCTAGGTTTGTTTGTAGGGGAGAGGTTTTACGAGAGACTTTGCTTGATAATTACGAGCGGGGTGGAAGATGAAAGATTACGGTTCGGTTGGTAATTTTGAATTCGATGTATCTCCGTCAAAATCGAACAAAACTCGAGGAAAAAGAAATATATATATGTATATAGACGCGTACAAAAAGAAGATCCCGTAGTGAACACCACAAGGGCTCGAAATCCCCTAAGATCCTTCTTCTCATAGTCTCCGGATATCTCGTATCCCGACCTTGCGATCCAAGAAAAACAATAAGAGAGGTTATATCGTACACATCGTACGAGGTTTACGTGTGACGCGAACGCGGGCCGGTTATTTCGGTTCCGAAATGTTTCGCGGTTCGACGTTAACGCACCTCGACGACTTTTGCGCGTGGGAGGGCGGCCGCCATTTATCCTAAATAATTACTCCCGCGATACCTGATGGCGCTCGCGACCGTTCTCCCTAGGTATTTAGGCCGCGTAGGATATTTCGAGCGAAACAAAATGTTTCGACGTTAATTAATCGTCCGTTTTTCCTCCCCCCCTCACTCTTACAGCTCCTCCAATTTATTTCGAACGTACGAGGATGGTTAGGAAACTTCGAAATCGAGGATCCATCCCCCTCCCCTCCTCCTTCTTGTCGCTCTGGGGAAAATTTCTGACAGTGTGTGTATGCAACGCGTGCGATTTAATCGTGACCGCGCATTCGCGGCTTTTGATCTTCGTTGGGGGAGGGGAGGGGAAAAAATGGAGAATCGCGGATCGAAGCTCTTTCGTTTCTCGAAAGAGGTTATGCCCCAGGGAAGAGTTTTGAATTGGGATAGGTCTGGGAAGGGACTTATGTTTTTTGGTTTGACAGTATTGTTTCGAAGGTGTTCAAGTATTCTTGATTTAATTAGGAGACGATAGGAAGAATTTTTGTGTTTATATTCGATATTATCGGAAATATCGAAACAGTGCTTGTTTTTTGAAATATTAGGAGGACGCGTGTATGCGTGTAATAGAAAGTTTCGAGTTGTGTTGAACGGAGAGGCATACGATTTTAAAATTTACAGTTAAAGAGGAAAGAGTAAAAATTTTACTATCGCATAAGTTATAACTTGAAACTTCCGATGATGAGAACCGTTCGTGCTCCAACAGTTTACAATTTTTCCAAATTGTTATTATAATAATAATAGTTCCGTGAATAGGAATTATTATTGATGTTGCTGTCATTGAGAGTAAATTGAAGCGTGCAAAATTTACTGTCTCTTTCGGATAACCTTCTGGAAAAGTTATTCATAGAAATTTAATAAACGTGGAAACATCGTAAAATTCGTAGCACGCTGCGCACGTTTCATTAGTTATACACGTAGATCAAAGTTGCTATAACTAACTTCTAGCTGTTCCTATTCATTTGCAATCCATTTGTCGCTTTATAGTTTCCTTTACACGTTAAAGTATACGGGTTATTAGATATTAATATTACAATTAACTTTTATTTTAGATATCTCATTCTTCATTACATTAACGCTATTGTAAAAGACAGCCAATATATAATTTTATAGTTATTCGACCAGACTCGGATAATCAAAATTATAAGGATTGAAAGAAAAGACATTTTTATTTTTATTCTTTCTGTAATATCAGATTCAAAATTTCCTAATACATCAGCCTTCTCATTCCCAATAATCCTTAATTATCAGCTCCAAATCTCGTTACATACAATTAATACCAATCTTCCCTTTCTTCATCAGTGCATAACTATCAGATATAAATGCAAATTAACTTACTTAATTTCATTAATAATACTTATTCAATTCAGCTAACTACTAATATTTCTAATTTCACTTTCTTCTTAACGAAACAACAATTAACCAAATCGATCCTATCTTCCTTTCTTCTTTAGATGATACAATAATACCCGATTCAAAACTTTTCTCGAACCTTTCCCCCTTATCGCCTGTGGTGATGTCGGCGCGGAAGGTGTCTTTGCACTCGAGGCGTTTTCCACTCGCGAGTCATGTGCTGGGGAAAGAGAGCGGCCGTGAAAGAGAAAAAAGGAAGGGGCCAGAGTTGTACGCTTCATCTTTAAATAGCAGTGGACGCGGTAGACGAGGCGAAATCCATTTCCAAGTAGCCACGGACGAGCGGACCACCCACGGCCCCGTCTCTTCCCTGCCCTGCCCGTCTTTTACGCGGAAAATCGGCCCTCTGATCCCCGTGGCAGGGATCGCAATTGAATTTTCGCCAAATTGCGCCGGGCAAACGCGTGATCCCACTTTGTGGTGACACGCTGATTCGCGACTCTGACGCGTTTCCCGCTACGGCGCGAGCTGGAATTTTCGATTTTCATCGTCGAGGTGATTAGCTGAGAGGAGTCTATCATTGGAATTAACACAATTTTGCGAGTATCTCGAAACACTTTGGAGTTAAAATGTTTCTTTTTTTTTTCTCTCTGTATATTTTAGATTTTCTTGACTTTAGATTTTCTTGAATTTTTTATATTGTTGAGGGTAAAAGTGATATTAACAATTTGCGAAAAATAAATTTTTATCTTTTATTTTTTTTTTCTTCCATATAATATTAGAGTATTTCACTTAAAAAGTCTAAAAATGAACTCGGTTGGATTGTTTATTAGTTTAAGAAAAGAAGTTGTCGAATTGTAAAAATAGCAGAGTTAAATATTTATGATTCAATTTGGATTTATATGGGAAAAATTACAAGAGAATTTCTCACTTTACGTGGCAATGGGAAGATGGTGTTACGATGATATCAAGAAAAGTGTTTTATAAGGGTGGAAATGGAATGATAATAACTTTAAATATGTATAATATCCATAAATTTTATCACGTGTAAAAAAAAGATAGGATTAAGAATAAATAAATTTCATATGTTATGATCCATTCAATTATTACTTAAGATTTTCAATATTGATTTTCTTAAAAAAGAGAGATTTAATTTAAAGAATTTTAAACTGTACACAATAAATATGACAAAGATGACAATATTCTTGAGAAAATTTGGATCTAAACTTTAATAATATCAAAATTTTTACTCATATCTTGAGATCCTTCTGTTCGGCAACAATCTTGGAAATCTTGAAATTAAACTTCAAGTACTTTTATTTTGTAATCAGATTGACACAGAAATGTAAACATAAAGAAATATGAATTTACGAATTTTCATTTTTATTTTTTTCGACGTTACATCTACATCTGATTTGAATCAAAACAGTTTTAAATCTGTCAAAATATAAAATCTTTCAGATTCGAAGTTTTCCAAGTTTTCTTAAATTTTCAAATCCGTTTCGATTTTAAAATTAATTTTATATCCATGTATAATATAAAATATCGTTTTCGTGCATAAAAGCACGAAACTTCTTAAAACTTATGAAATATTTACAATTTTCTAAATTTACATTCAAACTTTAAAAACTATTTTAGATTTATTACTTATTCCGATATTAAAATCTACCAAGATCTAAAATTTTTAAATTTGCTTAATTATTCAAATTCGTTTTAAAACTTAAAATTTAGGTTGCAGATTAAAATTATTTTCTATATCCTTTGAATAATTTATACGTATCAAAATAAATATAACTAAATAATTTAAAACTAAAGAAAAAAAGTATCTACAATTTTAAAACCCAATAAATTATATATTTTTTTTAAATTTATTCCTTTATCGTTGCATCTGCCCGAAGACTATTCGTGACCACATCAAATTATATTACATGATTTAGATCGTATCACATGTTTCTCTAAATTACAGTATAAAATTGAAAAAAATAATAACATTTACGTTTATGATTTTTACTTTATCTCAAAGTGCTCACACTTTATGATATTACATTATCCTTTATTAGTTTCGCTTCTTCTAAAAATAATATTACTTCATTTACATATTCCTTGTCGTTTATATACTGTTAGTTAACAGGAATTTTCCTCTTTTCTTGTAGAATTCAAATGGCAGAACATTCCTGCATCACATGTTTATGTATAATTTTTATATTTTTATTACACACACAGTTATTACAAATCGTTCGTTCCAATTTTGTTATTAAGCAATGAATATCCTATGCCAAAAGAATTTTAAATTTACCGATATTAAAATTTTACATATACAATTTATACACAAATCCAATGTCATACTATTATTATTTAAACTCAAATTTCTCAAATTCCTTTCTCAATCAATCGACATCAAAATCTTTCGAAACTTCAAATCGTATACGAATCCTCATACACTAGATGTAATAAATCTACATATTAATCTCTTCAAGTTAACTCTACAAGACAAAAACACTGTTGCAATAATTTCAAAGTAAAATAAAATCATCACCAGTGCTTTCGATGTTTTTATTCTTATTATTAAAACGTGTAGCAAAGAGTTGTTCAACAGATTTTAATCTCGTTCAGAAATAATTCCAATTTAAAAGAAAAAAGATTAAATACGTTAATTTTGAGAAAAAGAAAGAAAAAAAAATTAATTTCCATTTCCAATCCGAAAGACTCGCCTCGAAGCTCTCAAGCCAGCTCTGGCGATACGCGGATGAGTCGAGTAGAATCAATAATATTCCCAGGCGCGAATTACGCGAGTACTTTTCAAGGGGAGCGCGGTTATTCTTGACGTCATCGGAACGGCGTTTGTTTAATGAATGCTACACCAATGCTCTCCTCCTCTCCGCCGAGTTTCTTCTCGGCCAGAAATCGAGGTGGCGGCCATTATTCATAATGTGAAAAAACAAGCCGCTGCGATTTTCAATTAAGCAATGGAACACGGAATAAGTCGATAACTTTTTGCGCTCGATTTATCGATATTTTTGTTGGGGCATCGATGACCGATTATACGGTTTCGCGTGAAAGGCGAAGAGCTGGCGACCTAGAACTTGAACTTGCTGGATTCGAGTCTCGTGAACGTGTGTGTGTGTGTGAATAAATGTCTTTCTTCGATGTTAGAGGAATTGTTATGGATAATTATTTGGCTAAAGTGGATTGAGTGAAAAATAAGTAAAGTATAGTTCGATGAGCTCGATTTTTCGAAAATATTTAATAGAATTAATTTGTAATTTATATTTACAATATCTTTTCGATTTAAACTTCTTAAATTCAATTTGAATCAATCTCTCTCTTTGAATTAAATAATTTTCCATGATTATTTTATATGAAGACGTTTAAAATTGTCGATTATCGTTCATTTTAATATCAATCGGAATAAATTATGAGAACGAATGAGATATATTTAGGAGAGAACAATGGAGATTTTTGATGATTCCTGCTGACGTCATCTGAAAGTTTTGTTTAATTAGCGGTTACGAAGATTGCGTAGGCCGGCGTTGATCAGAGAAAAATCAGACAAGAAAGGATCACAGTGCCGCCATGTCGCAACGGTGGCAATGAAGAAAAACTTGGTATCTGTGTCAATGAACCGCTTTATACCTGCGCAAACTTTAAATTAGGTGGTACACCAGATCATAATTAAGCGTGAATTTTAAAATTATTATCCGATATGTAGGAATTAAAAAGTGTAATTTTTTTAATAAAGTATATATAGATTTCCTTGTAATTGTTTCAAAGAATTTTTATCTTCTCTCGGTAAATAGTATAGAGTAGTTAATATGGGACGTATTAGGTGTAAGGAAGTATGATAACAACATTTTATTACTGATAAGGAAGTAGCAAGGTACAAATTTCAATATATAAAAATAACACGTTTCACGTGAGAAATTTCTCGTATATACGTTTTAAATCGTGAGATTTTTTGTTCCCAATAATAGAATAAATTTATTTATCATTTTTAAAATTAAAACTCGCTTAAAAATAAATATGTAATAGAATTAAAAGTATCGTGAATTTTACTTAAAATTTTACTTAAAATTTATAGAATCGAGAAAAGGGATATATTTTATCGGACCCAATCGTAATTTTTAAAAATTTTCAAATACAAATATAAACGAATAATTACGAATAATACAAATAACGCGAAAATCATTTGAATAATTATACAAGTGAAGAAACTTTATCTCGGCGAAAGTGGGCAATCCTAGTTTATGTGATAAATTTGAAATTAATTTTCTAACAATACAGAAAATCAGAAAAAGAAACAACAATGCGACACTCGTAATCCGAATCACAAAAGATCGAGCGATCAATAACTGTCGCTAATGTGGCGACGACCGATTTTTCCGATGGCTCGCCAATGCTTTCTGATGTCATAGAGATGTTTGTTTAACAAACGCTATCAAACTTCGCGTTCAGTATAAATATAGAGATCACACCGCGGAGGTTTACCGACTGAAATCGGAAAGCAACCTGTCACCGTTTCGTGTGACATAACGTTTTATAAGCCGTTAAACTGTCTGCAAACTTGGTAATAAAATTACGAAGTCGAATTATATTAAGTCTAATAATTTCGTGTTCTTCGAATCTTGCTTTCGAATAAATTTTTAGGATACATCATAGATGATATATTCATTTTAATTGTTAATTTTTGAAAACATTGTTGTTTAATTAATGTACATGTAAAATTTTATATCTATAAATATATAAGAAATTACGATACGATTTACAAATGCGAATTATAAATTATGTAAATGATAAAATATAAATTAGAAAGATAAGATTTGTATCTTAATTTTAAAATAAGTTCTCTCTCTCTCTCTCTCTTTTTCTTTCTCCCTCTCTAGATCAAAAGATCATTATTTCTTTGGAAGATTTAAACGGAACGATATCTCTGAAGTTCCATTATGACACGAATCGTTGTTAACAATTTTTCGAGAACGTGTAAAAGAATTTTTCAACGCCGTCAATTCATTGAACAGCAAACAAACAGAAACATTTTTCCAATCCGTCAAATAGTTTACGAAACGAATATCCCGTATTCGTGTCGTAGGAAAATGAAAAAATATCAAGAGAAATCGGAATCTCGCCTATCAGAAAACCGAAACAAGAATCACGTACGAAATAAACGACCAATTAATCTCGATAAATCCGTCGATGGCCGAGTTGGTCCGGGAACGCGCAACTCGTTCTAAAAATACGCGGCAAAGGATTTGCACAAAAGTTTCCAATTAACCGAGGCAACGCTTGCGCCGGGAATCAGCTTTGACCGGCTATCCGCAGTAGAAACGGACGATCGAATAGAGCCCGATCGCGTGTCCTCCTCCTCCTCCTCCTCCTCCCTCCCCAGGCACAAAAATCCTTCGAGTGGATATGTACGAGATCTACTCGCGTGTCATTCCTCTCCCCCCTCCCCCATCGATCGATTTTCGATGGTCCCGCGGTGTCGTCCACTCCCTGACGTCATCGAGGCGTTTGTTTAATGAGCGGCTACCAGCCAGCCAGCCTCTCTCCCCACGAGCCTCGTCCCTACCCGGAGCAGAGCAGAAATCGTGGCAAGAGGGAGACAGAGCTAGCGGAGTTGGTGGAGGGGGCGTGGGGAGAGTGAGAAAGAGAGAGAGGAAGGGGAGAGAGGTAGTATCGTGTCGGACGCTGGACGAGGCGCACGCTCGATGCGAGGCAGCGCGTGCTTTCACGCGTGGAAAGCAGGAAGCGGTGCGCTGCGGATACCAGGAGGATACACCACACGGTCCGGTCCCTTGTGTGTCCAGCGGCCCTGGCGGCTTCGAGGGGGGCTATCGCCGTGTCCACGGGGCTGGCCAGGCCGTGATTTTTCGCCGGTGCGGAGCCGCCAGTGTTGGAGTAGTAGGTGGCCGTCCGTGAACGGTAGGCGCAGGCCGTTCGAAAAGTAGTCACGGACCGTACGTCGTCGGCCACGCGGCACGCGTGAGTGGGACGAGGACGGAGAGCGGCCGAGCGCGGCCGAACGCCGGCGGGAATCCACGATCGCGTCGCTCGGGGTATTCTGACTCACCGCTGATTGGCCGAAACCTCGAGGAAGTGGTCACCGTCGACGAGGGCTCGGACCACACCGCCACGTGAGTTGAGCGCCGTATCGCGGACAAGGATATCTGTCGCGCGCGCCTTTTCACCCCCTCGATTCCTTCGGACCTGTCCCGCGGATCGTCGCCGGTTCAGACAACGGGATCGCCTCGAGGAACGTTGTTCCTCGCGAGGGAACACTTTGCACGTTTCGTCGTTGTGTTTTTACGAATTTCTGATTTTTAATCGTAATTAAAATCCCAAGAGCGAGGAGATCGTTCGTTTCCACGGAGGAGGAACGATTTTCATCGTACTCGCCCCCTCGAAAACCGGGATGTTAAACGCCGGGGTCTTGTTGAACGCCGAATCGGGGAAGGAGGATCGGTCTACGTCATCGTAGTCGTCACGTGGCGATCCTGACCCGGGCCAACGTCTTCACGACCGTTCACGACGTTGTCTGGACGCGTTGTTGACAAAATTGTCCTCGGCTCGAAAGTTTTCCGCGTGTGGAGATGGCGGAAAAGAGATTAACGCGAAAGATCTAACTGTTGACGTATATATCATATATATCGCTCCTCTATCGATGCATACGAGAAAGTTGGTGGTCTTCGAGTGTTACAAATGAGAAGTGAATAGTGAACGAAACTGGCCCGCCAGAAGAAAAGAAACTCCTTTTTTCTCTCTCCCCTCCTTTTATCCTCTACCGGAAACATTCTATCTCCTATAGGTGGATCTGTAAATCAACGTGACAAGTGTTCGACGTGTTCTTACGATGCGTCTATGATTTTTACACCTTCGTTTGTGCCTCGAAACGCGGAGGCACGAATGTGAATTGAACGTTTATCATCAATGAAACGTGCGCAAGGTGAAATTTCTAGATTAATCCTAATGTTCACAAATGATGATAATAATATCGTGGGGGGGAAAAGTTGATCGTCGGCGCGCGTATACAGATTGGAAGTCGATGGTCGGATCCTTCTCTTTCTACTCACCTCGCGTGTCTCGTTCGTTTAATGACAGCTGTATCTGGTAACGGTACGTGTTTATATTAGTCGTGTCGAGGAAGAGATCAACGAACTAAATGGTGCGTCGAGGAGGGTAAATCCGAAAGAATATTGCGAGGTTATATCCCGGAGGTTAATCGAGGTGCTGTCAACGATGATTCACCCCGCTTGAGGACTCGGTGATTCGGTGATCTGGTTTGGGAGGGGAGGGGGGAGGGGGAAAAAAAGTTGTTGATCTTGTGTAGCACCCCGGAGAAGAATCGACCAGGAACGTATCGATCCACGAGAGGAAAGGAAGTGTTTCTGTTGGTGGTTGTTAAAAAAAAATTTCCACTTCGATTTGAGAACGAATCTTCCATTTGTTCTGGTATGTAAGTTTTTATTCTTTTCTAGTTTTCCCTGTCTTTTTTTTTCTTCTTTTTTTCTGTGGAAAGAAAACGGTGTCGTTTCAGTAGAAAGAATGTTTCCACCTATAGAAAGAAAATTCGTTATACGTATAATTCGTTCCATTTGTCCACAAAATGGATAGGTTAAAATAGATGTTGAATTGATTATTGACAAATGTAATAAACGTTGAAGTTGATAAATATGAATTAAATTTCGGCACTAGAGAGATATCGAATTGAATATTATTCAATAATTCGTATTTATTTAAAAATTGTATGCTCTAAATAAATGTTGGATCGTTTTAAAAATTACATTATCGGTAAATTCATAATGAATTTAAAAAGAGTTTCGAGACTTAAATATCTAATTATCCGCAAATTATATATATTTTTTAAATTAAATATAAATTCGCAAATCAATTACGTACAACGAATTAATAATTCGTTAAAAGTTATCGCATTTATATCAGCTTTGTAAGAATAAGCTTGTATTAAAATTGTATTTTATAGAGAAAATCTATCGTAATAGGCAAATTTATGAAAGATAGAGCTGTAATAGAGAGATCGATAGAGTATGAAAGAGAGATTACGAACAAGGTTTTTTTCTCGGTTCTTAATGCACGAAACAAGATGACTACCGAGTGCATGTAATCGGTAGGTAGAGGTGGAAGAGCAATGGTACGCATGCACTCCCCTCCACAACACTCTGCAGAGTATAAAATTCTGGATCGTGAATGCTTCAGTCCCATCAATCAAACACTGCCACACAATCTATACAATTATTCCCTTTTTAATATAAGCTGTTTTCCTAGAAAAATTTAGCAGCGATCTTAACTGCCTCGTCACACGAAATATCACACAAACAGTTATCGAATGAAACTTCATTCAAGATCATCTTGTTGAAACGACCAATATTCGGTGTTTGCGAGCCTGGAAAAGCGATACAATTTTATTCGCAATAAAGATTAAACTTTAAATTGTTTAAAAATATTAACGAAATTTCCTTGAAATTTTAATTCAAAAGTACTTTCGTTCAGTGGACGACAACGTTAACCTTGATTTACAGTATTTGCAAAATTCTGAACAAGAATACTTGGTGGGAAAATTTTCCTTCCGTAACAAGATTCCCTTAATCCTCTAAATTCCGCATAAAATTTACGATCTCGAAGAGCAAAGTTTCAAAGTTTTCGTGGAACAACATGAAAAGAACTATAATTTCGCAAAATTTCTTATATTCTAAACAAATATTAATGTCTCTCCAAGATACAAAATTATCTTCTCATAATTAAACATTAACATTGCACGTCCTTTCAAATTATTATTAAGTAGAGACGTTAAAGTTATATTCTACACAATTTCTATATATTTGAATCACGAAAAAAAAAAAAAAACAAAAAATATTCTGAAATATTCATTAATTCATACTTTCAGATATTTGAATTAAAACTACAAAATTAAACGCGATTCGAAAAAAATACACAAGTTTTACATTTGCAATTATTTCACAATATAATAACAAGGATATTTCAGATATCTAGTTTAAAAATACATAATTGAATATTCATACAGACTGTTCAAGTATTATTTCGCAATATAATAACAAGAATGTATATCTCGTCGAATATCTAATTTTAAATATTCAAAAAAAAAAAAAAGTATTATTACCATTCAAAATTAGATATTCAAAAAAGATACGTGACTTCTCTATTTACAATTATTTTGAGATACAATAATAAGAAATGAAAACTACAAAAAAAACGAAAACATTATTAACAATCGCGTGATTTCGAGAAATCTAAATCCCCTATTTTACCAAAATTTCACGTTGGGATGATACACTCCACTTTGCACGTTCAATTCCAAAAAAAAGAAACCTACGATACGAGCTTCTCGACTCTAAACTTCAAAGGCAAAGCCAGCAAACAACGTGGTGACACACCGGCGACATCCGCGACGCGACGACACGAAAATACTATCGGCTCTGAATGAACAGATAGCCAAGTACGAGGTCGGTTTCCTCCCCGTTGCCAGAAATTTCCTCGGTACAGCGAGCATCGAAAAGGCCGTGATTCCCGCGTAAGTAGATAAAAATAAAACAAACGTATCGAGATAACCCCGTGATCCACCCGGGCCGACGACGTCGAGGAGGAAGCGTCGGGGAGGGACCGCCTCCGAAATGACCGCCGACACGACGCTCTAATCGCGCTCCGCTCCGTAAACGGCCGAGCTAATGACAGGCAGGAAACGGCGTTTAATTAAAGTACGCACTTCCGGTAGGAACGTTTTCACGACGAGGCCGCGTCGCAGCGCTCGAATCCGTTGCGTAATTCCGAAGCGTTGGAGATAAAGGAACGCGAATTATCGCGGCGCGATGTTCCCACGTTTTCTTTTAGGATTAGGATTAGGGTGCGAGATGTATTGGATCGAAATTGGTTTTTTTTTTTTTGTAAATGATTGAATTTATTTTGAGAAATGGAACGTACGGATAGCGCCAATTAATTGGAGTTATATAAATTTGGTATTAAGATGAAAATTATGGATAGTCTTTTTTTTTAATATCATTTAAAAAGAAATTTTTCTTCTTATTTAAAAAAGGGTCAAGTTGTCTGATTGATGATTATTGTTTGATTGTGAAATATTATCAATTTTTTATTCATAAATATATATACAGGAGAACAGAATTTTGATATATTTTCTGATTTCTCGTATTCATTAAAATCACACGTGCAAATAACGAGACAAACTTCTCTCGAATAAGCTAATATTTAAAATGTCGGAAATGTAGGGTGCTAAATGAAGTTCAATTTAGGTTGAAGGAAGGAGTTATATATGAAATTAATATTACACAGGTTTTGAGATAGCTCCGCGAGAAAATTTGATGCCAATTACGTTTGATGGCTCTTTAATGAGGTTGCTTGGGAATGTGTTGTTTTGCTTGGCATGATATGCTTTGATTTAGTGATTCGTTTCGTTTTGGTTCCTTTGGTTTGAGGAGTTTTGATCTTTACGCTTTTTTTATTGAACAGGTGCAAGTTAATTGGAGAACTTGAATTTCGGTGGGTTAAATTTGGCCCTTGTTGCGGAATTTAAGATTTAGATTTCCTTCGAAAATACACTGTTTTTAAATTATTTGTATCAAGGCCATAGATATAAAAATTTTTAATCCAATTTTAAATTGGACGAAAAGCATGACAACTTTAATCGATCGTTACGAATTTATATCATTATTTTAGATATTATTATTTTAGAAATATTCTAATATTTTAATAAAACAGTATCGTAATATAGATCATATTATTATTATCGCTGTTATTTAAACGACAACTGGATAAAAAAATGTCTCTCAGCGTATCTAGAATAAAAATGTAAAATAAAACTAACCAAGTCTATCAAATTTTCCTCTCGTTAAATCGAATATTGCTAAATGCAAAAAATGCAAAATCGTTCCTTCATTCTTTCATTCATGAACACGTATAAGCGATTGCCATAACGTTAGCAAAATGGAAATGCAATAAGCTGTTCGTGATAGAACAAGAATACATTGGAAAATTAATACAATCAGTGTCTCAATCTTTATCCACGAGAACAGATCATGCATGATAGTCTCTATAATTATACGAGATATTTTCAATGAGCAGTTTCGTTCTATCAATCTTAATGCGACACGTATGTGTAAAAAACGATCGATATAATCGAATACGAACCTGTTTTCCTCGTTCGTGCTCCAAGTTCTCTCTCTAAAAAATTCCACCCTCATCACGCACTGACCAACCCTAAGGATAGTTACCCCTGCACGTGTTCCAACGTACACACACTCGTCATTCACTCTCTCTCTCTCTCTTTCTCTCTCTCTCTGGTGCACGTACGCACTCTTAGTGATTCTTTTTATATCCAGATGTTTTCTCGTTTCGCAACATTTTTTTTTCTTCCGATGTTATACTGGTTATACTGGTTTCCATAATTTAATAGTTCAATTGTTTATTAATGAGACTTATAAAATTAATATTGCACATATAATTTTATTTATTTCTCGCGTTTACAATAATTTAATTTTTCAACAAATCTTTCTAGGCAGACTGTTAATTCTTTTTACTCGTGATTTACAGTCTTTCGGATAATCGATTCTTATAATTTTCTAATTGTTTATTTTTCGTTTCAATTTTAAATGAGATTTAAGGATGAATTATCAAAACACACCCTTGTGAAAACGTTTTCCTTCGTCGAGGAAAATTCACCGAAAATTCACCAACTGGAGGAAAATCTGGATCACGATGCTCTTACGATAATTGGACAAAATTGGTGTTCTTCCAAGGGAAGAATAAAAATCGAGTAGCGAAAAAAATCGTCGAGAGAGAAACTCGATCTAATCTTTTCGATCCATAATCGATAAATTATTTTATTACCATTATGATCGAGATAACAATTGATCGTGCGAACAATTATATGGAGTTTTATGCCCGATCGATTCGATGCGGGAAAGTCAATGCAGTTTTTGGCGCGCGGAAACGTTTCATTGTTAGAATCGTTACAATGCGCCCCGATCGTTGCACAATTAACGATCGTGTAACAATCGTGTAGAGGGGCTGAACGGAGAGAGAGAAAAGGCTCGTTTTTTTTTCTTAACATTTCGTTTCCACGATACTGGATCCGCGTTTTAGCGCTCGATTATGTGTTTTTCCACTTTCACTTTAATTTGCGTGGTATTAAACATTACGCTCATTACGATTGTTACTTTATGTTAAATAATTTTGCAAGATGAATTATTATTATTCGGTATATAGGCGTTTCGTCGTTTCACTTTATAAAAAAATGAAAATATAAATATGTTTTTTTTTTCTTCTTCACGTGGAATATTTATTTTCTAAAATTTTTGTGTATATCCTTGTAATAGACGTTGAAAATTGTTATCTCTTATTTCCTATATTTATTATTCGAAAGTAAAAGATTAATTCCAACTATTTTATTATATTTATTTTAGAAATAAAATATAGGCAATGCAATTTATTTTTCTACGCAGTTGAAAATATTCTTTTCGAAACTTTCACCCGTTACACCACTCTAACAATAATTAATATTCCTTAAAATCACGATATGTCAAATTTTATAAACATACCTATAAAAACGAGCTGCTCGAAAGGACAGAATTTTTCATCTCGCTTCTACTTCCATTTCTCGGAAAACAAAATCCCAATGCAATTTAAACGAACGATTTGAACAAAAAAAAAAAAAAAGAATCGCAAGAATGTATTCGCAAAAAAAGAAAAAAAAATGTCCAAGTCAGTGGCGAAGCTGTGCCCGACACCGAGAGAGAGCATCTGTCGAACGCGCGTGGCGAGGAAAAAATTCAACGCCACCAGTTCGAAGTTGTTCCCGGTTGGTCGGTGGCCGCGGTAAATTTCGAACTTGTTGGCAACAAGTGTTTCCCTCCATCGTTACACGATTGCACGGCTTAAGTTTCACTCGCGGACGTACCAAATTTCCGCAACACCTGTTGCGAAACATTTCGAATTTGCCAGCCAGCCCCAACTTTCCTCCCCTCTCCTCCTCCTCCTCTCTTTTGCAATGGTGGTTGCATCCTATTGGCGCGGCTCGGCTTAATTCCAGAGCCGATTATTATTATTATTACTATTATTATTATTATTCTTTTTTCCTCCTGGCCTGTGCGCGTCCTCTATTTTTAAATATTATTGCCATCTCTCTCTCTCTCTCTCTCTCTCCCCCCTGTCTTCTGCCCCGCATTGTTCACCGGTCATTTATTTTTTACCACCGTTAATCGCCGTTGTTCCCAAGCGACAAATCTCGACGCGGACCAAGACGAGTTTTTATTGAACGATATTTATGCACGCTATAAATTTTCGACTGCTGGCCGCCGCGACGTTTCCGCGCCGTGGACGAATGCGAGAGTCCCATTTTCCTCTCCCGGTTCAATACGTTCCGGTTTCGAAGGAAGGAGAACAATTTCGGGGCGAAACAAGTGAGTTCGCTTTTTTCGGCAGTGAGGGGATGAACGTTGGTAGGAATTAATCATCTTATGCTATCCTTCGGCTGGAACGCGAGAAACGAGTCGATTCTGATCGAAGAATTGTATTTCTGGATAAGTCTTGTAAAGATAAGTTCAACTCGGTATTGAGCTTTTGTAATGTTTTATGTAAAGTATTTTAATTTTCTCTATTAAAAAATTATTTGAACATGGTTTCTTTTTAACGTGTCCTTATGCTAATATTTTGACCTCGTAAATGGTTGACATTGTTACTTGTTATATCAAGTTATTAATATATATATATATTGATTATAATTAGAAGATTATATTATACAAATAGAATTGCGTTGATCGATTGAGAATGGTTTGAATTTAAAACTTTACATACATATTTTATGATTTTTCCCTGAAAAAGACAACTTCATGAATTTCTAAGCAGTCTCGAGTCACATAAACGTTAATAAATTTTCATTTTAATTATAAAGCTTAATTAAATTCTGAAAATTTAAACAGTCAATTAGAATAATATATTAATCGATAAACATTTCAATTCGAGGGTGGAAGTTTTTTTTTTCGAAAAGTATTCATATTTTTACACACCATCTTAATTATTTCCACTCCAATTTCTAAACGCGATCTCTTAATTTCCAACCGATATATCATGTCCTCGCGTTTCATCATCGCTTCGGTAACGCGCACGTCCTTCGAGCGCGGCAAATGACGCAGATCATGACTAACGAAGCGTCTTGTTCACGATATGCTGTAATCGTCTCCTCGTCAATTAACACCGTGCCGAACACGTAGCATTCATTACGCCACCTATAAATTATGCACGCGTATAAAAGAGTAGGAAACGCCGCGTTTGGCCTGTCATGTCTGTGACTAATTCTTTCTTTCGAATCCAAAACCGTGTCATCCTCCTCGCCCGGCCTCGCTCCATAATCCTTGCAAATCGCGCGAAAATTCCTATCCCTTCGATGATTCGAATAGCTTGAATTTTAACTTTTTAAATGAAAGTGTTAACAATAATACAGGTTTGGAAAAATTTTATTTTGAAATAATTTCGTTTAAACTGTTTTAATTGTCGCTGTTAACCGTTAAAAAATATGAAATTTCTTTAAACTTTCTTGTATTGCAGAAAAATAAACGATTCCTTACGATTTTAAATTTCGAGATAATCGCAGCAAGAGGATACACAGTGATCGCTTCACTTTTTTCCAAACGATATATTTTAATCGATAAAATTGTTCTCAAAGAATCTGAGAATCGTTTTCGAGAATTTAATAATTCTTGTAAAATAAAAATAAACTTTGAAGAGCGAAGTTTCGGAATTTACGCTTACATAACCTCTTTTCATCCTTAGATAAGATGCAGTACCAATCGACTATCTACTTCCGAAGTTATTCCTCCACCAACACTTGGAAAGAAACACGTACGATTGAAATTTGATAAAACGAAATTTCTTTGCATCCTCGATATTCTCTCTCTTCTCACTCTCCGTTTTAATATTTCGCCATAACGAAATATAATTTCGTAAAGAGCTTGAGGAAGAAACGATTGATTCGATGAAGTAATTCGCGCTTGGAAAAACCGCGATGGAATATTTAATTACCTCCGCGAGAGGCATACTGAATCGATAAAAGGTTTTAAATGACTGGTAAATGAATATTGGAAGAAATCGTTGGCTGACGAGACGCGGAAGGATCGAATGGGATTTAGTGGAATTTTAATACCTGTGTAATCGATAGTAGCTTGTTCGAAAAGGAGAGGAAAAAAAGAGAGAGAGAGAGAGGGAGAAAATAATTAATCACGGGAGGAAGAAAAAAAGGATAAAGTTATCAATGATGAGGAGAATCGAGTGGAAACATAGGAGGTTTCGATCGTGAGTGATTCATTGGCAAAAAATCTTTCGATCGTTAAGTACCACGCATACGAATGACCGATAAGAGTATTAATTAATTTCACACTACGGAGGAATACGAAATTATTCAGATAAATTGAGAGGTTTTCAAATTTTTTTGGAACCGATATTTTGGAAATGATTTTTTTTTTTTTTTCACTCAATCGGATATAAAAGCAGAAATGAAGTTTACAATAGGGAGTATAATAGCAAACGATTTTGACGAAATTTGCGATTGATATTAAATTGGAAGAATGGAATTTTGATAATATTATCAAAAATTTGTATTGTGTTTGTAAATTATTTTACGCAGATGTATATATATATATACGCGTTCATATATATAGAGAGAAGGTCTACCAGTTTTAATTAAAGTTTTATTTTTAATTAGAGAGTAAATGAACGGTCTGATAGGTGTAATGAATTTAATGGATCTTATATATTTTAGATAGCGTTAATGATATAAGAAAAATTCATGTAACGTTGAAAATTAATTAACGTCATTATGTTATAAATGGCAAAGGCCAATTAAACTTTAATTGCAATACGTTAAACCAGCGAGGAATAAAGTTATTATTCAAAAATAATGAAATTTGAAACATTTATGTCTTCTTGCGATTCTTTTTTTTTTCTTTCTTTCTTTTTTTGTAGAGAATAACAAAAAGGAAATACTAGACGAATCATACAAATGCTGTTCAAAATAGAATTAGAATTATACTATATATACGACGTATAAATATATTCCAAAGATTAGTATTACAAAATTTTGTTTGGTTTAAATATATAACGGTGAAAATAAATAAATTATTGTGTAATGAGAAACGTCTGATGACAAGTGAATAAAACTAGTGACAACGAGAATGTACGATACATCTTTTACAAAATATAGGGAACAACGAAAATGGGATCACCTAAATATATTTCTTATCTATTAATACATGAAAGATTAAGTTTTTTTCTAGAATAACAAACAAATTCGAAGATTTTTCTTCAACGAATACAAAATCTTCTTTCGCATAATATCAGTTGCACAATTTCTGTAAACTTTTATTATTTCACAATATAACAATCTACAAATCTTCGATATCTCTACACATATTGTAAGAAAGAAAGAAGGGGAAAAAAAAACAAGGAATATAAAAATATAAATTTCTACTCGCCGTACAATTAGAAGAAAAATGCCATCGACCGTGCTTCAAGCAGGGGCACGCGGGATAAAACCGCGTGCTCGAAATAGTTGCGCGACAACCGAGCAACGTTGTTCGTCGCCGATATTCAAGTGATAAAGGTGGTGCGTGGCCTGCCACGAAGCGGCCCGTGTATTTCTCGTTCCTTCCTTTCACAATAATTGGCTCGTAGCGGCGCTTTCGTACGGTAATTATCGCGCCACTGGGGCCCGCGACACGCAATTTTAATTCGCGGTGTCGGTGAACGGATCGATCGGTCTGGAATCGTGGGCGAAGATTTCGTCATTTCCAATAATGCACAACCGTCGATATTTTTAATTCATCGTACAACTGGCGTCGCCCATCGTGGAAACATATTTCTGACTGAATAAGGCCGATTGTGACTCGTTTAACGTCGTTTGGAAATAAATAAACACAGTTTTGGTTTCTTGGCTGATGTTGAGAATGAAAGTTATCGTAATTCTCTGATTATAAGATCGATTGTTCAACTTTGATTTCCAGTTGCTTAATTAATTATTATTTGACATAAAATGAATCTTCCGTTGCATCAAAGTTTTTTTATGCTATAAAGAATAGAAGATAATTCGACTCGATGGAAAAAAAAGAGAGGCAATATTATACTTCGTTCCACTGAATCATCGAACGCAGATTTTAAAGCGAATCGATAGATTAAACAAAACGAAGCCAAGTCTACACTCGGCCAATTTATTTGCGTTACAACCGTATCGCTTGTTCCTCCGGCGAACGGTTTGAAGTCTTCTCTGGGAAATTTTCGTTCTAACGCAATTTAATCGAATCGTTACGATTAAAAGAGCGTTGCTGCGCTCCTCCACGCGGCTTCCGTGATTAATACTTATCTTTTTCTCTTCTCCTCACTTTTTCGATTTTCATTTTCTTTGTTTTCTTTGGTCTCTCTTTGCCTCGATCATTTAAATGGGTTTATGATGAACTAAAATTGCAAAGGTGGTAATCAACAAGTATACAAAGAAGCAAATATCGAGAATGTGTAATGGATTTTGTTGAAAAGGTGTGAATATCACTACGATTCAAATTTTGCGTAAATGTACAAATATCCGACACACGCAAAATTTCTTCGAGGCGAAAAACACGAAAATAAAGGTGAGAAAGGGAAGAATTTACGAGCTAATCGTAACTTTTCTATTGCATTTGATTATCCAATGAAGTAGCCAAGGGATAATTTCGAGGTTGACGCCTTCTTTCGAACCGACTCGGTTTTATCCGCCGATATTATCGAAGTTGTGCGTTCGCGAAACATTGTAATTCCATGGGCCATGTTATTATTGTGCGCTACTATTCTAAGATCGCACGTACGCTCTTAGAAGGCGAATCTATGTCGGAATGAAGCGTTAAGAAAGGGAGAAGCGTGCTGCTGCACTTTTTATGGGTGAAATTTATCGTTTCGCTCAAAATGTTGGCGTTGAATTTGAATTTTTATTTTTTTACGTAATTTAATAATAATGTTTGCTTATTTTTTTTCATTTGTATGTAATTACGTTGTTTTCTTCCATTTTGAGAGATTAATAAAATATGTATTATTTTATATATCAAACTTCTTTCCAAATCTTTTTCATTTTACCAATGAATTTACTAAAGATACTAATTAATCAATAAGTGAATGCTATAAAACTTTACAAGTGAAGTAAAATAAAATTTTGATTGAAAATATTAAAGTGTCACGTGCTTGCTAGTTAAATAAATCGTAAAAGATGATCTCGTTCCTTTTTAAAATGCATTAAATATCTTATCATGTAGAATATTTAATATATTCTACTAAATTTAAGCGTACAACTCTATATAAAAATTTATTTGATTTAATCGAGCATTATACTTTTTAATATAATTTTGGAATGTAAAAAAAAGATTCGATGAGGTATTAAATGAATTTTACAACGCATTTCCTTCGTTATTAAAAAATTGGAATCAAGTATTCATTGGTGTATATGTAAAAATTTATTTCTTTTTAGAGATAAGTTTCTTATTAATAATCGTACATATATATAAACCAATAGTTAATTAAAATAATTGCCGTGATTTTCTAATCACGAAATAATGTAGAATTATCCAAGAATTTTTCGATATCAAGTCCTACGCTCTGAATCTTTCGCAGCATAACTTCACACATGTACGTGTAATACACAGGGTGTCTCAGAATAATTGGTGCAAGCGAAAAGAAGATGATCGTACGTGAAAAATGAATCGAAGAAAAAATATTTATCGATATTTAATATAACATAACTTTTTAAATATATTTATTCATTTAACATTTTAGAGTAATATTATAAAATAAAAACTTTTTTTTAATATTGAAAATAATTTTCTATCGAGATACAGTAACATTTGTATTCAAAATTAAAATTAGCGAAATTTATTTACATTTGAAACTTTTTCAAATTTGATTTATTCGGAAGTTTCTTTTTTTTCTTTTCGATATCTTTTTGTATTTAATACGTCGATTCGTGTTGAGACATCTTGTATATATATATATATATTATCGAGTCTACTTTTCTCTTTACAAAATTCTATATTAAATTTCCTGAAAACCTGTTTCAATCAACACTCGAGCTGCAACCTGTTATTAGTCACAAAATATTATTTCTAGTAGACGTTTACAACACCTATTTCATTGATATCCATTTCTGTGATGAAGTGATCCGTGATAAATCTGCTGGCATAATTTAAATACCTTCTTAGGTATCTTCTCGTGTTATCTTGTATCTTTAACACGTTTATTTAGCATATTAACGGTACGCCAAATTTATCTTTAACACAAAATCTCTGTTGTAGCGGTGCATTATCTTTCTTGTATATCTGATTCTCTTTTCTTTTTTTTTATATTAACTATTGGATTAAAAAATTAATATCTTTATTTGAAATATATCAAATGAAAATTATTCAAAACTTTATATACATGTCTAAATAAATAAGAAGAAACAGTATTATTAATTTTTAATTAGAAAATTCTTCTTTTCTTGAAATTAAACAAAAAAAAATTAAAGACTTAAAAAAGAAACAATTACTCGCGAAAGAAATATTTACATAAACATCATTTTTCCATTCCCCTGTATACAGACAACCACTTTTAAATTTCCTTTCCCTTCGATCGACGAAAAAGAAAAATTAATATACTCTCATTCATCTTTCGAAAATTATTCGTTAACAACAAATAAACAACGTAACAAAGATCGAAGTATCAAAGATCATCGGCACCGCAATGCTTCCTCTCTTCCCACGATCCTCTTCCTCCACGAATCTCACCGAATCCCGTTGGAAAAAACCGCAGAGACAGAAGGAAGCGGTGCAACGCCGCCCGTCATCGACCGGATGAATCCTCTCCTCTCATCCGTTCGTACGGTGGTCACGAGCTGTCACGTGCGTACGCAACGCTCTCGCGTCCTTCGCTCTCTGAGCGAGAAAGAGAGAGACAGAGAGAGAGAGAGAGAGGCGGCTAATTACTGGGCCGCGCATAATTGCCACAAATTAAGGAATTTAGAGCCGGGGAACGGTTCGAGGCGAAGCGACGGGGCCCGCTCATTAATTGGCCCGCTTGATTGCCACTTGCTTGCGTCGCTAAGCGCTAGATTGCAAACACTCGGCCAGTTAATTGTCGCGCGAGTTGTCGAGTAGTCGCGGGATACGGTGGAAATATTGTATTGGAAATTATATACGAACTTGTTGCAAATTTAAGGTTAATTTGTTATATGGTTGTTCGAGGACGAGTTTCGTTGGGAGGGGGAATTTATAATTTTAAGATTTTCGACGCTGTTAGAGAAATTTTGCAAAAATTGGACAGGATTGTTGATAATCTTCGGCCGAAAGTGAATAGATTTTTCAAAGATTACATTGAATTAATCAGCGATGTAGAGAAATACGTGAAACTTTGGTATTTCTATAACATTTTTCTAAAAATAATAATTTTTACAACGGCTGAAAGAGAATATTAAAAGAAGAGAGAGAATACATATTCTTAAAAATTTGAACATTTGGCGTAGGCATATATAAAATTTTACAAAAATAAAAAAAAAATAAAAAAGAAAAAGAAAAACTTTAAAAATCCATTTCGTACTCACAGACTAATAAAATAATAATAATAATAATAATAAAAATAAAAATAAAACAAAACACATTTTACGTATAATCTCGAAACCCGTGTCTCGTAGCAATAACTACACTATTTTTTTTAAAGCTTTAGAACTTGATATGCGTATTTTTATCGTCATTCGCAACGAGCGTTCGAGTACTTTTCTGAGTCACTGTGTATAACGATACGCCGCGAGCGGATCGTGATCCCTCGGACACGGAGAGTGGAACCTGAACTTCGCTCTCTCGAAGCCAAACGTTGCTCCGTGACGGAGGTAATGGAGGGTAATGAGCAAGAGTTTGAGATTTATAGAGCTTTCGAGTAGTGTAGGAGACTTTGCTAGGTTACAGATGCCAGATAGAGATGTTAGATACAAGTCGTCCAGAGATATAGCTAGGTATCGATAAATGTATATACCAGATGCTGAAAGGAATAAAGAGTAAAGAAAGAATCTCTGATATTGACGATCGAAATATTTTTATTAAGGATTAATTTGGGCAGTAATTATATCTCTGAACGGGTCGTGTCCAGTTTTCTCTTCGTTGAGTAAGTGAGAATGATATTTGGACAATTATGATTCGATCAACGTTTAATTAATTCTTATTACATTTTCGATGTACGTCTAATTTTGCATGAACTTATCGAGCAGATTCAAGCAAATTGCTATGTAAGAATCATGACTATTGTGTCGTTTACACTGTAACTGTAGTTGAACGATAGATTGAAAAGTTGTCAACGTAATTTGTCCTATTTGCTACTCTTTGGTAGTTATATAGAGTGACTTTTCTGATTCATTGATCTTCTGAGGAAACAGACAATGGATAACTAATTACTTGTTCGTTTTGAAACGTTCTGAAAATGATTCATTGAATGGATTCGATCCTTCTGATTGTAAGTAAAAGATACATAAAAGATATTTAGCCAAGATATTTTGCAATTTCAATAATGTTCGAATCAACAACGCACGCTTAATAAATAAAAATCTTGATGTGGTGATTTATTATTTAAAAAGAAAAAGCGTGGAAATATTTATGGGTTTGAGAAGATTGACGTATACGAGGATGCGTAATGTATCAAAATTATCTGTTCACAGGGTTATTATTATTAAAAATTTTGTATTCTTTACTCGTGTAATGATGTATTTTCCACGGGTATTAACAATATCTCCGAATATGACAATTGATTTTATCTCGCGATTGACAAGTTTTGCCTGTGATTTGTCAATCGTAAAATAACCGCGGGAAAGCTTATCGATCGAGTAAAAATTATAGCTTTCGTGTGCAGCAGTTTATTACCCGGTTCAATCAATCATTTAAATCCTTGTCAATATCTTGGGAATAATGTTTGTTCAATCTGGAAAGAAAAAAAATGTCTTTTCGACGAATTCTCATTAAGTTGCCTCGCGTTTATAAACGATTTGTCATCATCGATTATACTATTTATTATATATTAGAAAATAAAAAGTCGGATATAATTTTTCTTATTTCTCGAAAAAGCACTTTATCCATTTTATCCCTTCCTATCTTTCAAGTAAAACAAATATATATATATCTAAAAAAAATATTCTTGCACGGTCTAAATAATTTCAATCTTACCTTTACTTATCCTCAACTCGTATTCCTTATATATATACACACGTGTGCGTGTCCCCTCTGTCCGCATTAACGACGAAACGTTGATTGAATTTGCACTAGGTAAACCTAGTGGTGATTATGAATTTCAAACGGACGATTGTCAACCAGTCACCAATATATTTAGACTAATATTCGGGGAATCCTCCCGTGCGAGGAGACGCGCGTGAACAATGTGTGAGAAAGTTCGTCGAATGCGCGGCAAAATCGGCCGAAGGCGTGTCTGCGATTCATTCCTCGTTGAATGCGTCTCGTGCTGCACGTAGAGCATAGTACGGTATACCAGACACGAGGGACGATAACTGGCCGTGCGATTTTAAAGTATTATTGGATTGTGATGTAACGAACTATGCATGCCATTCCTTTTTTTTTTTTTTTTAATTGTTAGATTCGAATCAGAGGCAAGGAAGGAAAAGAAAAATACAACGTGGATATTTTACGTGTTTGTAAGGAATTATTTATTCTCTTGTGGGAAATTGTATTTGTTATATTTATCGAGGAAAGTGATAATTATTTATTCGTTTTCTTTTATAAGAAATTATTATTATTATTATTATTAAACTTATTTCTTTTGAATTCTTCGTGCTTTGGAACGTTGACGAAGGATTGACAAGTTTTTATTAATAATAAGCTTACGGAGATAAAAATATATATATTCCATTTATAACAAATGAAAAATAATCTCATGAATTTTAAAACGTTGTTTTCTATATCTTGCTCTGCCAATCGGAAAGTACAAGCTCTTTTTCAGAAAACTGTTTAAATGGCGAAACAGAAAAAAAAGAAAAAGAAAAAAACATGGTAATGACTGGGAGATCAATCTGGGGAGCATGATAAACGGGTTGGAATTTGCACAATGTCAAATCTTGAAATATGAAGTGGAGCAGTATGACGAAGAGGAATGTTCTATTAACCAACATTGTGTCAACAAAGAGACACACAGTTTGATAGTTAACCCGATGTAGAATGAAATTCTTTATTGCTCTCCTCGTAAACATCACGAACCTACTTGGAACAAGTGACTTTGCGTTTCATTCTTTATGAACGAAACATTAAAATGAAGGATATCTGATATTTTTAAACGTTTGTTATGCATAAAATAATCAATCTTATTATCTCGTGGTAAAAAGTCTTTTCTTTGAAATTATTGCAAAAATATAAAAGAATCTTTTCTTAATGATTAAATTAAATGATTGATAAATATGTTAATAATATATATATGATATATTCTTCGAAGGTAAACTTGTTTGAATGAAAAACGAGAAAAAATTTTACCGTTAGATTTTCAAACGAGTTTTTATTTTTGTATTGAAAAAAGTTTCGAAGTCATTTCATTCGATGAAAATTTTCACATCTTTCCTGAAAAAAAAATGCTTGGAAATAAATTAGTTAAACGTGAGAAATGGAATAAGAATATTTGAGCTATATCCATTTCATAACAAGAAATTAATATTCCAATTTACACATTAATTGACTCTAAATTATCTCATATCTCAAGAATTTACTTGCCTGTAAAATTAAAATTTGCTCGAAATAATTTATTATAATTGAAAAAAAAAGAAAAAAGAAAAGCGTATCGACATTCATACAACACTTTATGCAATCGTTAAATTCACTTTTAAATAGGCAGCTAAATCTAAATTACACAATTTATTCGAGTATGCTTTAAGAAATTATAATTACAACGAAACTAATTAACCGCATAATGTCACGTTTCAATCTCAATAAAAATCACTATCAATCCCACCAAACGGGCGATACGCCCCGTTCAATAATCTAAAAAAAAAAAAAAAATAAAAAATCTAAAAACCAGTTACTTTACCTATTTCACAACTTTGCTTTTAATTACACGCGGGGATTGCATCACACAGCGTATTCCCCTTAACGGAAAAAGGAGAAAAAAGAAAGAAAAAAGATAGAAATCGATGAGATAAATCATTCTCGACAAACTCTCGATAGAGCCGCGAAATAATATATATAAAAAAGTAAGAGCGAGAGGGAAGGGACGGAGGGTAAAAACGAGAAACGCTTTTACCACGAGAGGAGAATGGAGGAGGGGGAACGGATCGAGGGAACGAAGTGTCGCGGCCTAACAGCCAGGAAGGATGCCTCCTCGCTTCTGGTTCCGCCAATTAATAATTAAGAGCCCGAGCGAGGGGCGGAAGGGGGACGAACCGTTAATTAATCGAAGCCGCGCGAGCGCTAATTACAATTTATAATTAAGCAGCTTAAGCTTAAGCTGCCCGCGATGCCTCTCGAGAGCCCGGCTGGCCACGTGCAATTAATATGATTAATCGTTCCGCGAATTGTCGGCCCGGGGTGAGTAACGGCCCGAGGTTCGAATTTCAAATCGGCCTTCTTGATCTTCCGACCGAGTCGAGATTGGTCGGATATACGCGGCAGAATGCGAAAACGTTTTGTCGGAACGTTTTGGGGGGAGGAAGTATCGTATAATTGCGAATTAAAAATCATGCGCGCAGAAAAATTGTTATTAATTTTGATAAAAGGAGATGCTTGTTCCTGGAATTGTTTTTTTGGAAATTGTAATCTTAATCTTGGAAGAATCGAGAGTGTCGAAATTATTGATTTTTCGATCTTTTTTATATTTCTTGTATTTCTGATGTATTTCGAATAGATTGTTATTAATTTAATTTTAATAAAAAGAGATTCTTGTTCCAGAAATTGTTTTTTTGGAAATTATCATCTTAATCTTGGAAGAATTAATGTCGAAATCGAACATTTTTTATTTCTGATGTTTCCAATAGATTGTTATTAATTTAATTTTAATAAAAGGAGATGCTTGTTCCTGGAATTGTTTTTTTGGAAATTATCATCTTAATCTTGGAAGAATTAAGAATGTCGAAATCGAAGATTTTTTCGATCTTTTTATTTTTCTAGATTTCGAATAGATTGTTATTGATTTAATTTTAATAAAAGGAGATGCTTGTTCCTGGAATTATTTTTTTTTATTAAATTATAATCTTAATTTTAGAAGAATTAAGAGTATCGAAATCAAAGATCTTTTCGATCTTCTTTATATTTCTTGTATTTGTATTTCTGAGGTTTTGAATAGATTTAAGATTATAGAAATCCAATGGAAATCTATTTTACGTTTGATCTCTTTTCAAACTTGATTCAAACCTATTCTAAATTTAATTCAAACATATACAGTTGACCAATATTTTTCAATTTTTCTGAAGAAGAGATAGAAATTATTGGAAAATATTATTGGAAATCTCGATCAAAGTTTATATTATTAAAACTTATTAAAACTTTCAAAACTTGTTAAAATTCTCATCGCGAATATTCATTATCTGCTACACTAAATAATAAATGTTAATGTACACGTACTTCTACAAAGGGAAATTTTATAATCCAAGCAAAAGTTTCGAATGCCTCTTATTAAAAAGAAGACGAACAGACGTTTCTCGAAGAGAAAATGGCTATGATCATTAGAAGAAAGGTTAATTACGGTATCCAAGTTATAAAATACCACGTCATC
The DNA here is from genome assembly GCF_029169275.1 of Apis cerana. Classification (NCBI taxonomy): domain Eukaryota; kingdom Metazoa; phylum Arthropoda; class Insecta; order Hymenoptera; family Apidae; genus Apis; species Apis cerana. The sequence goes on along the minus strand of NC_083862.1, from coordinate 7,391,663 downwards.
TAACATCCTGTGCAACATTCATTGGCACTAATCAGACTTATACAGCTCGTGCGGACAATACATCCCGTATCGATAAATATTGCATTTATCTTTCTTGCCGCTATTTAAACGTTGCATCTCGCGCAATTTCATCTATCAAAGAATTTTTACAATCGTTATTACTATATTTAATTATTATATTCATCCGTGAAAGTGCACTATGTCAATGAAATTCAAAAATTTCAAGTGCGAAAATTCTTATTAATTAAGTGGAATATTAAAAAATAAAAATAATTATAAAAATATTACATAACTTCGATTAATCTGTAAATTCATCGTTAAAATGAAGCGCGAAGTTTAATTCGATTTTTATAAATTTAATATTATGGTATATTTAAAATTAGTGAGTTAAATTTTAATACAATTTAATAAAATAATTATTATGCGTTATTTTGAACGCATTAACGTAAAATTTAATCAATTAAATTTCTCCAAAGTGGAAAGGAAAAGCTCTAATCCTCTAAGTATCCAGTATCTTCTTTAATCATCGTGCAATTTTTAACAATTCAAAAGAAATCGAACCAATAAATTAGCAAAGCATTTTTTATTATATTCTTCTACCCATCAGATACTTCATAATTCGATACGGCTGATAAGAAAATCCTAATGTATTCGCAACACCTTGGTCTTGGAAGAAACATTAATTACGACGACTTGATGCATGGAAACGGTACGATTCCGTAATTAATCGCTGCAGGTGGAAGATGATATCGATATGTTTCGAGTCGTTCAGCCCGGCGATTCGTCGGATTCGCGAGATATCTCGAGGAAAGTTTTTAAAAGGAAGGGAAGGGAAAAGTATCGCTGCGACCGATCGTCCGTTGCGCTAATTAACGACGTGGTGGATCGTGGTGGAGAAATATCATACGTCTGAGAACTGCTGCTTGTAATTTTTTTTAATTTATTTATTATTAAATTTAATAAGAGAACTCGAAGAGGCGAGGGATCGTTATATACCCTGGATGGAAAATATGTGTGTAAATTTCATTCATTCGATGAAAAGCGCAGATGTAAGGATTTGAAGTTTATTATAAAATTATGAGAGGAAAGTTAAAGATTAACATTTTCACGTGTCAATTAAATCAATATACCAATATTTATAAATCTAGCTTTCTTGAGAAAATAGAATACATAAACGTTTTAATTTGAGATTCGAAGATGGATATCGATTGACAAAGGATAATATAGTTTATTGACCATTTTTAAAATATCAAACGTAAAGATTTCTAGGTTGCTAAAGTACTCTTTAATAAGAAAGAATGTTAATTCTCAATACGAAGTGAATGAAATAGAGGAAGGGAATAAGAAACGAGATATTAATAAGACAATCTGTTTTCTTCGTGCTTAAACGAGCTTTTGCGTGAGTTTGTTGGTTAAACACTCGATGATAAATACCATAAGATACGTGTATACGTGAGCGTAGGATAACACACACACAGGAATAGGTGAGTTTGAGTAAAGACGAGGGATGAGGAAGATATTTTTCGAAATCAATATCATTAATGTGATACAGCAGAGAGTGCTTGATAAAGCCGAGACTGGAGTGGGAGCCTTCTAGCCACTTCTTTAATCGGTGATTCTACGGGGGTTGAAACAAATCTGATCTGCTTTTCTCTCAAACTATCTCGTGGATGCTATATCGAAGGATTTACGTGTTTACTATTCTTAATGAATTCGTGAAAATTAATTAATAAAGTACACGCATAAAAGATGTTTTATCGTCTAATCCCAAATTAATCCTAATATCATTACTTCAATTAAAGAATAGTCAAAATTATGTGCAACAAGTTGTTAACGAAACGATATATTTTTCGATTATTGTTCATCCCCACTCGTGATTAGAGTTGGAGATCAACACACGATTGTACATATCTCGAGTTCTCGTCACGCTTTGTCGTGGCGGACGTTTTCTTAGGTATGTAATTCATGAAAAGAATATTCAATGGAAATGGCCGGCCATTGGCAATGGATATGCTCGACGTGCACCACATTGCAATTTACGACGATCTAATCGCGGCTAAAGTTCAGGGATGTACACACGTGTCCGATGCACCCTCAGGCGACCACCCTCGAATCATGAAAAATATAGCAACCAGAGTGCGAGTTGTGGTGGATCTCTGGTACGTATAACACACGATTCATTCTTTTATAATGATGAGAATGATGAGATATTATTCAATTGTTCAGCCAATTTCAACTTTTAAATCAGAACGCTAGACAAATTAAGAAAATCGTACAATCACGTACATACAAACAGAGATAATTAAATCTAAATAAAATGATATCACTGTTCAAAAGAGATTAAAAAAGAAAAACAGGAATCGCGAGTGTTCGACCAAAATCTAAAACTCTTAATCAATAAATATCATTTATAAACGATATACACCCACAAAATTCAAAAAGATAATCGAAGCAGGGAAAACTGAAGCATAACCACCCAACTCTTATAACTCTTTCTCTAACGTTATAAACTCGCCCGTTGAATTATTAGCCCCGGTATAATGAAATTTCTCCCTCCCTCCGGATTATTACCCGGTGCATCGACCACGGCGACCCAGCCACCACCTCCGCCGAGAAGAAGGTCGCCCTTGCGCTCGAGGTGAGCCTCGTCCACTTTTCGACGGAGGAAGGAAGGGACCTCACCTTGGCCAGGTGGGTGTGAGTTAATTAGAGACCATACTGTACGCCCCCTCCCTTCCTCACGACGGCGGAGGACCAGCCCTGAAACGGGGGTGCGGGGCGCGACACGCCTGTCGTGTGGCAATATCTAGTACGTGCTATACGTGTCGACCGCTTATTAAAAACATCGGGCCACGAGCGATCCCTTCCCCCTCCAACCGAGAGAAACAACCGTATACGTAACCACGCGTGTATGTGTGTGTAACACGCGTGTATCGAGGGTTAAACTCGCGGCTTATTACGTCCCCGGAATTATTAACTTTTTCGCTACTTTACGCTCGCCACAGTGGATATTGGACGAGATCCCGCGTATTTAAATCCGACTCGAATCGGTGAATGTCTTTTTTTTTTTTTTTTTTGAGGGGGAAATGAAAAATGGAGAATGTGTTATTATTGGAAATTATTGGATGGATTGGAATAAAATTTTTATGAATCAAAATATCTGTGAGAATTAATTTTGATTAAATAACGATCAATATTTTTAGGAAGTACGTTTTATAGACTTGACGAAACCCCAGTTTCGGTTCAAATTACCTGACAAGATTGTTTATGGTAAATTCGTACGATTGCATAGGTAAAAAGGGAAGGCCGTAATCAACGAAATGGACGTAACGCGAGGGATGTAATCAGTCGTGGCCCTTTCGTCCAACAAATTGATCTTGCGCCTGCGAAGGCGCAAATTTGCGGCAAAGCGCGTGATAAACAAGCCCTCGTGTCGTTTCTATCGTTCTGTGAAAAGCTCGTCAAACTAGTCGATTCGCGATTAAATATCGACGGATTAAGAATTCACACGATCCAAATTTTTCCATTTCCATTCGCGTTTGCACGCGAGTGCGTTGAAACAAAGCTCGAAAACGCCGTTACACGGATCTTGGGTCAGCCAAGAGTTCCTCTCCGTATCGATATTCACCATTAATCAACCGAGATAAATATCTCTCTGCGCCCTGAAACTCCCCTCGTGGTTTCGTCTCGTTTCGTCTCGTCCCATCGCAACAGTCGATGGTCGAGCTACCTCTCCATTTCCGCCAAGGAAAAAGTTATATAAATAATATATTTCTCGATTTCGAAGTCGGTCGCCTCCACTGTGACGGCGCGCAGTGGTAATGCAGCGTCCCTCCAGGGGGTTGGCAGAGTTAACGAGACGTCATAAGGGCCGAAGTATAATTGCGTCAAACGCGTATAACGGGAGTAATCGTACAGCAACGTGGAAAGTGAAGGAACGAAGGAGAGGGAGAAAGAAGGAGAGAAAGAAAGAGAGAGAGATTCGCAGCGTAGGGGAATGAAACGAAATTAAGGAAAGAAATAATGCGATAGGAGAAAGTAGTGGCGAGCAGAGGAAGAGGGAGGGGAGGGTTGCTCATCGTGACGCGCTCTCATCGGGAAAGAAAGCTTGGTACACGTGTTGATGACCGAGACTCATCCCTAATTGCGCCTGATGACACCGTGTCCTCGGGGGTGAAACCGCAGAGCGGTTTCTTCCCCTAGTTCCACCCCCTCGGACGAGGGAGCGTGGCTCCTCGAAAAGGGAAAAGCGTCGGACATGTGTCGTGCTCAAGCATCCGGAAAAGCACACTGGGTTATCTAGGATCCGGACCAAAATACACGGCCCACGTTCGAGGGTCGTTTCTTCGACGACGATTCTGTCACCTGGATAAGGGCCAACTTTATTGGCCCTCTGTCTCCTGTTAACCGCTTTGCATTGCAAGGGGAAGCGCATTCGGAGAACAGTTCGAGGATCAATGTTCGATCGATATTACATTGCATAATCGTGATGTATTATGTGGAAGAATATAATCGCGATTATAAAAATCGAAGGAAAAGAATCGCTTATTGAACAGGCTCGATGGTGTCGAATGATATTACGACTCGTTCCTTCGAAGCAAGACTCCCTCCCTCCAAGGATTTATCCAAACAAACGAATTGGCCAAGTTATCCCCGGCATCCGGGCCGTTTTTTAACAGGTACGCGGCAATCAACGTTCCAGCCTCTCCTATTCAATTACTCCGGAATTTCCTGGAAATCGAGTATCGCATCGTGGGGCGCATTTCCAGCGCGACGCGTTCTCAGAATCCGCCAATTAATCGACCGTCAGCCAGGAACGGGACAAAGAGGGATGAAGCCGGCCGGCCGAGTGGAGAGAGGAAGGGGGATGGCGGAGGGTGGTGGCGTGGCGAGCAGAGCTACGTTATGAATACATTATATCTCCGGTTCCAAGGGATGCTGGCACATGCGCCGATGGGGTGGCTCCACCCTGTCCTCCACCGGGACCCGCCGTGCCTCTCTCTCTCTTTCTCTCCTCCACCTCTCCTCCACCCCTCGTAGCTCGTAGCTCTAGCGGTCACAGAACCCTCCTGTCTGTGCCCGCGCTAATTATACATGCGCTAACCAACCCGCCTCCAACGAGGCAGGGCTCGACTCGCAGAGAGGGTTCAACCACTCTTGTTCTCACTCGTCGGAGCCTGGGTGGAGCGTGGACCATTCCCCAAAGCTCTTGCTTTGCTTAATTACGCGGAGGCGTTAACTAGCACTCGGCCAACCCTTGGACACCACGCTAACCCTTTTGCCATCCTCGTTGATTGGCTCTCCTCCCGTTTACCTTCGTTCTCGTTCGAGCAGATGTCAAAGTGAACGACGAATTTAGGGATTTTATAAGGTGGTGGTTGAGTAATGAGAGAGAGAGAAAGGGGGAGGGAGTTGTATATGGAGTTTTGGATTATTTTGGATAAATAAGATGAACGAAGAAGGTGAAATTGTGAAATATTCTTAAATGATCGTCGTTGTGTGATTGTTTGGCTCGTGAAGGATCGAATAATGATTTGGAATGTTTATGTAGAGAGGATTATAGAAAAAGAATAGACTCGAAAGAATTTAGATTTATTTTGTTAATTTTACTCTTATCGGTATATTCGCGAAGAAACAACATGCAGAATAAATCGATAAACCCTCGATCGAGACTCCACCTATTCAATTACAATTAACCCCTTGACCTTAAACGACGAGTCTCAATCTCCTTGTCAACGTCAATGTTGAAATATATAACGATAGATTATATTCGTCGTAGACAGAAATAGTAGAAATTCGACTATTTTCAGTATAAAAAATATTATTCATTAAAATATCCTTACAATCGACATCCAAAATTTCACCATCTTCTTTAATGTTTGAAACCATTTAAAATCGCTCGAAGATCTAATTTTATTCGGCATTATAAATTTGACGCACGAAAAGAATTGGAAATCGCAGCACGCTGAATTAGGCGAGCATGCTAGACATACGACTTTAATTTCTTTGAGTTCGAGGCATCCAGAATTTCGTGCGCATTCATTAAACGACATTGAAATAAACAAAACGATGTTTCACGCACTTGCGTCCACATTCCGCGATGACGTTTCTCAATCGATACCAATCAATACTATCAATTCAACGCTGCTAAATCCTCGTCCAGCAAAATCGATTCCCACAAACGCGCGGCCAATATCAATCCGTTTCCTCGATCGCACTTGCGCCCATCACCGCGCATCATCAGATATTGGATAATTAACCAATAGCCGCGACACACAAAGAGCCCTTCCCCTCCTATTTTATATTCATTGGTTTCAATCCCATTAGAAGCTATCACCGATTCAATATTCCTCGACCGCGAGCCCTCCCCTCCCTATTCATATTCGCAAGACAAACACTCACCCTCCGGCGATCTCGAACAGGCCGCTCCGCGGGAAGTAACGACCTCGCAATCTCCAATTTACGAGCGTGCAGCGAGGAGACGATCCTTGGAGGTCAAAGATTTCCTCGGCTCGATCTTCGTTTCCATGGTGGAAATGACCGAGACGAGGTTGTGCCGGCGCAACGAGGACAAATAAGAAGAAGAAGTAGCTCGAGAAAACGAAAGGGAGGAAGAGAGAGACGCGCGAGGAAGAAGTGGATGGAGAGGAGAGTCAGAGAGGGGGGTGGAAGATTGGGCGAGGAGGAGAGTGGAAGGGTGGTGTTATTTGGATGGAGGGCGAGGGAGAGAGGAGCTGTTTCTCTCTTTCCGCGTGAGAGGAGGAGGAGGAGGGCCGCGGATTCGACAAATCGAAGTGTACCCCCTCGAGCAGCGGGAGCAGGGGTCGAGGGGGAGGGGTGGAGGGGCGCTCCTCGAGGAGATGGAGCGTCGCTGCAGGTCGGAATAAGAGGGTGGTGTGTGCCGCCTTCGACGCGCAGGCCCTATGCAAAATAGGAAGGGTGGTGGGGTGGAGGAGACGTTCCAGACCCCCCAACGGGGCAAACAACCCCTTAGTTCTGCCGTAGCGGCCGCAGACGCCCCCACCACGTGTGTGTGTCGCGCGAGGAAGACGCCTCTCGTCGTCGTCGTCGTCGTCGTGGCCGTTGCCGTCGTCGTGGTACGTCGTCGTCGTCGACGGCAGCGCCACCACGCTCGTTCCATAATCGTACGATTATTGTTTTTTTTTCTTCCCTTTTTTCTTTTTTTTTCTTTTTTTTTTTCCTCCTCCATTCTCGACCCATCCGGATGTCCGGTGAAAAGGGCGCGCGCGATATCCACCGGTTGGGAGGAGCGAAGTGAGAACGTGCACCGAAGATACGATACGATCGGCAAGAGGACTCGCTTTGCGAACCCACGAGATTTCAAGAGTAAGAGATTATTCGTTGATAGATGGATGATAAACGTGCGGTGCGTAAGAGTAGTAAGAGGAAGGTGGATCTTTTGACGATATTTTCACCAGAGAGATGGTGAGGTATGGAAGGAACGAAGTCGCTTGTGATTTTTGTAGATGTAAATTTCTTTCGTTTCGTTTCCTTTTCGTTTCGAGTATTTTTAGCAGGTAGAAACGAAAGTCGAGGTAAATAGGAAATATTTTTATCTTCTACGTTGTAGAGTTGGTATTCGTGGCTTGTATCTGTGTGTTGGAGGCTTGTCGGCATATGATAGGAAGTTGGTGATCTGGGTGGCCGTTAACCTTGACCAAGTAGATACGTTTCGGTGAATCTTTTATGGTTCTTTATTTATTTATCCATTTGGGTTGTACTATTATTGAGACAATAATGTATTTAAATGTTAATTATTCATGGAATAATATTAGTCTCGGTATTTTTGTTGTTTTTATTTTTAAGATTGGTGAACTTTGATCAAAGATATATTTTTTTGAATATTTTATAATTTTCATATCAAGAAAGATTTTAAAATTCTTTATTTGTCTTTGCAGCTATTGCGAGAACAACCATTCGAATGTTAATAATTTTTTGAATAGTTATTGGCCTTCTCAAATAAAAGAACTTTTTAAAATCTTAAATGTAACGAATCTTAAAATACAAATACTTTTATATTCTCTTTATTTAGATATTGTTTAAAAACAATTTATTATCTTTAAACTTTTTCGAATTATTACGATCTTTATTATTTGATTATTAATAACGATTCGTACAATTATGTTCCAATATTATTATCATCAATTTTATTAACATTTATGGTAAAAATTATTCGTTGACAATAATGAACAACAATTCGAAATTTTAATAGCCACTATCAATCCATCAAATTCAGACTCTTAATATCCAATATCTTCTAATATCTTCAACAAATTTCCCAGAAAAGATTCCACGACGTAATTACGAATCAACATAATTCATCGATAATTTACATCTTCACGTCCACATTCACACTCTCCATATTTCATCCTTCGATCAAATCGCAATTTCTCTTCTCTCAAAAATAGGAAGATATCTTAATAGCGATCAAATAAGAATGATCATCACGTATGTAAATATGACGTACAAAATTTAAGGTCACACACGATCAAACAATTATTCGTGATATCTGTGATTGACTGGGAGATTAACACGATCCCATCGATCATCAATCACTAACATTCCCTAACCGTTACTCGGAACGGAAGATAGTTCCGGCATCCAAGCAGCGTGAAGTCAGCCACGGAATTGCCTTGCCAACCTTGAACTAATAAGTCTCCCTGCAACGACGTCGCGGCGCTCCTAGCAGAGTTTTAGCGAGAAAACATTCGAAGGTGGGGAAGGTTCTGATCGCTTTATGGACACACCGACTCGGGAGAGTCGTAAAAATGCGGCGATTTCGGTACCAGGTTACGAAATCCTTGGATAGCATAAATCTCTCGGCTTCTTTCGAAGGGAATTAGCGGTGTAATTATCGATATTTATTGGAACCGTTCATCTATAAATCTCTGGCGCTGCTGTTAATTGCCGTTCATTAGGATTGACAATTTTTTTTTCTTTTTTTTTTTTGCCTTTCTTTTTTTTGTTTTTTTACGTCCTTTCTTTTCAAATGTTCGATCTACTTGTTTGTAGATCTTCTTTTTGAAAGGTGAAAAAGTATTTTTTTCTTTGTCGATTCTTTTTCATTAAAATTATGAATGTTTCGATTATTATTGAAAAATGACAATTCGAAATTAATATTTTTTGAATTGCTAAGGAATCGAAGAAAGGGAAATTTGTTTTTTGAGTATTTAAGATAATTATTTTAATTATTTTACATTTGGAAAAAAGAAATGATAACTTCGATTTTTAGAATATGGATTATTATTTTTTCAAATAAGTGGGACAGTATTAAAAATTTCAAATTATTGAAATATATCACACAATGAAAAGAAAAATAAATTCAAGGTATAACCTATTTTAATTCATTAATAGTTCTGAGGAATGTGTTATTTTTCAAAGCGTCATAAATAAATATAATAATTTGAAATAATTGTAACTTATAGAGATCTTCAAGTTGAATACTCTAAAAATTATTCTTCGTGTTAGATATTCAAGTTAAAGTAGTTCAATTTTATCAGAATAGTCAAAATTAAAATAATTTTCCACACATATATATATATATATATAGTTTATGTTCAATACACAGATCAAATTGCAGAATTCTAGAAAGTACAATTATTAACGTTTGTGTAAGATTTTTTAAACAAGTTTTACAACATAAGATTAATAATTTACGATATTAATAATATATATTCGATCGAGGTATTTTATTTATTCATGGAATAAGATTGAAATGTCATACGAAGGATGCGGAGAATGATAATAATTGTTGCTTTTTTATCGCTTCAATTACATCATCTTACCTTGCTCTTTAAATTAGAAATCAATTCAAACTTCTTATTCGCATTTCTTGCAATTGAACTTGTGATTAAAGTAGTATTCGTGCAATCTAATCGCTAATATGACGTAACCGTTACATCTTTTCTTTCTTTATTCTCTACAATTATCTCAACTTGTATTCTAGGGAATGCATTCTCAAAATGTTCCCTCTTCAATAAGATAAATAATAAGATAATAACATTTAATGATATAGAATAAATTTTCAATAACGATCCATAATGAAAATTTTAAATTAATATAATGATATTAAATAATATCTGAATAACATCTAAAACTTATTGAAATAAATATTATTTTATATTAAAAATAATTACCAATTGAATATAAATCGTATCAAATTATAACAACGCATATTCAAACAATTAAATTAAATGACACTATTAAACAAATCACACAGAAATTAAGAAACAATCAGATTAATAAGATCCAAAGAACATTTGAAACATTGAAAAGAAACATCGGAAACCAATGAATCGGACGTATATTCCCTCGAATTAAACAATTTCAACCACTCGTCGGTTCATTAATTCATCATTCGTCCGGAGCGGTCGTGCCAGCTACCAAAAACTATGGCGAGAAAGTATTCTATCAATCTTGTTACGAGTTTCCGCCGGCGTAGCGCGGCGGCAGTGTTTAAAAGAACGAATTCCAACCGGCCATTAGAGACGCGCGTTCCGTGACGGGCGTCGATTCGGTGGTAATTACACAGTCACCGTTGGGGGGGATGGAGGAGAGGAAGGAAAGAGAGAGAAGGGAAGGGGGGAGGAATAAAAGAAAAAAGAAATAAATAAAAAAACGATAGAGGATACGTGATTAATCGACGATCAATTAAATGTCGCGGCCGGAGACGAGCGTCCATTGCGTCACGCGATGGATGTTAATTGGTTATTAAAAGAGATGGGATCGAGTGTGTCGCGAGTGTGGGTTTTAATCTGATCGAGAAAGTTCGAGTGGGTCGTGAAAAATAATTTTGGAGGAAAAATAAAAAAATTAAATTTTTCTTTTGGTCATTACGATTAATTAATCAATAATAATTTTTATTTTTCTTGGGGTAATTTTGATTTTTTGTATCTTGATATAATAATATCGATGTTTTGTTCCAAAGATTTTACAATTATACTTTCCATCCAAGATTTTGAGAACAGTTAATTACAGTGATGATTGGTATACAGTGAGCACTGCACGTTGTCATCTTTAGTAACGAAATGATTAACAACAATTCACGCATTGATCGTGCGTTGAATTACTTATCATCTCGATATTTGCATTTCAATCTTAGGCTCTTTTTTTAACTCTTTCTTATCGTGAGAAATAATTAATCACGTTTCAATTTTTTTACAGAAATAATATTTCTACAAAATAATACCTTCAATTTTCTTATTAAATAATTTTATGATTGCGTGAATGAAATATATATGTATTTTTAAACATTGTATACACATTCTGAGACACGTGGATAATTAATTTCCTCCCCGATTAATTACCCCAAAGAATTATTTATTTCTCAATTAATTCTCAATTATTTCACAATCAACGTTCCACTATGCTTCATACAAAGAGTTATAGTTCACTCGTGCACGAACACTTTCACAAGTAATCGTATCTCGTGACGTAGCAAAACACTAAGAAATTTATTAAAAATCCATAGAATCGATATAGGAACGATAGATCGACGGTAACAAGTAGTAACAAGAATTCCCCAATAAGATTCTCCAACGGAGAGGCTACACCAAAAGTTTGATCTAAAAATATCCTTAGACTTCGATCAGCATCGAATCCGTGCTGCGTGGGTAGTTATACCCTTTGCAATTTCACTTATCCTAAAATTAAACCAATCACGGGACCGCGATTCTTTTTTTTCTCTTTTCACCAACACCTTGTTTCTTCGAGAAAGAGAGAGAGAGAGAAAGAAAAAGAAAAAAATTGGTGTAGCCATCTCGAACGTCCCTGCCGCCTAAATATTCGTCTCCTCGCCTCTCAGGCTACGTGATTATTTTTACAAATACGCGGCGCCACGAAAATTTCCACGAGGCTCGAGCCGTTCCCTCTAACGGGGCCGAGACCTCGAAGGCCTGCCTGCGATGGATCATTAGTCCTTTTCAGGAGACAAAGAGACCCCGCGAAACAAGCGACGGCCATGCGATACGTTGAGAAACACGTCGTTTTATTCGTTGCATGGCGGGAAAGAAAACGCGCGGCACTCCTCTTCTCGAGCCCGCGTCGATCATTTTCAGCGATCCACGATCGATCTCCGGCTACACGGCTGCCGTGCGAGCCGAGCTACGCCGCGCGATAATTACGATAAAACCGGCGCCGGCAAAGCGGAGTTAATTATTCAGTGGCGTGCGTGTGCCCACGTCAACTGTGTCCCACAAAGGGAAATGCCTCGAGGCGGTTGCCCTTCGATTCTGGATTTCGATGGAACAGCTCGCTTTTTAGACTTTCACTTCTTTCGAGTTGATTTAGGATTTTTTTTTTTTTTTGATTTTTGGTGTGTATATGTTTGGTTATATTTTGGTAAGGATCGAGGATGAAGATTGGAAGAATCGAGTTTTCTGTTTAATTTGGATTTTTGATTGACACTTGTAATTTTTTTGTACGAATTTCTGAGAATTTGTAGCGGGATAAGGATTTCGAGAGTTTCTCGTTTATTTTGTGTTAATTCGCGTGTTCAAATTTTGTGTATTGGAAATTTTTGGCAAATTATAATAGGAATTATTTTATTATGTTATATTTACTTTGGATATTGGATTTCGATGAGAAAAGAATTTCGAGAATCTTTCATTTCTTTTGAATTATTTGTCGAGAGATGAGATTTTAGATTTTTGGCATGCAGCAATGCGTCGATATTTTTAGTAAATATGATTTTGCGATAAAAAAGAAATTGGTTATTTTTATAAAAAGCCGTGGAAGAATGTGCCTTTCGAGAATATTTTATTTATTTTCTCAAATCGTTGAGAGATGAGTATTTCAATTAGATGAAGTAACTTTTGATGAGAAAGAAATTATTAATAAAAATTATAAATATGTTAAATAAAATAATTTTGAATTAAAATTTTTATAGAAAACCAATTTTTTGAATTATCAAAAGATATGTGTTTCACATTTTTTGCATCGATTAACTGTTTCTTACCAAAATTAATATTTTCCAATAATAATTTAGAAATAATATCTTTTCATCATGTTCTTAAATATTTTAAAAATATCAATCGTCAGATATCTGAAGAAATCTTTTATATTTTTTATTTTTCTAAAAATAGGCTTTATTATCTATTTTTAAAAAATTTATATATATATATTATACATATATGTATTTCAATTAAATTCAACATATATATGTTTCTTTCAGTATTATATTTAATTATTTCTTTTATACACAAGACACACAATCGATCGATAAAAATTAATTATCATAATCTTCCTCTGTTTTCTATATGTAAATACAATTTTAATGATTCTAATGCGATTAGAAAGATGAATTTAATTAATTAAAATATTTATCTTTCATAAAAAGGATATTTTATTTTTATGTATACTCTCATATTACAAATTATATTTTTTTCTAATTATTATTGAAAATATTATTGAAAATAGCTAAAATATAAAATGCTGAAAAGTAATTTCGTCGATCGTTAAATATTCAAAATACGAAATTGTAACTTGAAATTCGTCGTCAATATCGACAACAGATGTCAATTGAAATTGGAAAGAAATATTATCGAAAAAGAATGAGTAATTTCACGAAATCTCACATAATTTCGACAACAATGGCCGATCCAGTGTTTTCACTGTTATTATTTTTGGCATAAACCACGACCGCGTAATAATAGCATATTCGTAGCTTTGCGAATTTATTTGTCCCTGATATTTTTCTTGGTACAGTTCGCGCAAGTGGGACGCGCGTTTTTCTTTAAACTTCCACGGTGGAATGAAAATAAACGCCACGCTTTTGCGTCTAATTGTTTTCAACGCTTAGCCCAAGCTTCTTCCGCGCCATTTGTCTTTCACGCGAGTGTTGGACGTTATAGAAAACTTGGATGCTCGGAATTTGCGGAATTTATGGAATTTGCATTATGTGCTGCAACCACTTTAGAGTTGCTTCGGTTTATCTTAATTATCCATGAAAAAAGTACAACGATTGAAATATGGTAATATCGAATATATTTAAAATATCTACCTAATGTTAAAATCTATATAAACGAATCTAGAAATAATATAATTCTACCACTTTCTCTTCACACGTTTTACCTTAATATTCTACTAAAAGTATAAATTCGCTAATAAAAACGAAACTTTTTAATACATGGTGCATTTTGCAATCTCGTATCAAACGAAGAAATTACAAAACCCTTTATAACAATTAATAAAATTGAATTAAGGAGAAGAATTTTCTTCAACAAGATACAATTATTTTTATCATTAAGGAAGAATTTTTTAAGAAACAACAAAAAGGAAGCATAAAGATTCATTCCCTTAACTCCACGATCACCGATCTCCCCTTCGTACGATCAATCAAACAGAGCCACGCTCCACGCTCCAAAACCCTCCAAATCTCGTTAAAGCCTTACATCGGCCTATCGCGCTCTAAAATTCGCGTACCTTACAAGAGAACATCTTGTCCACCCTTTGAAAACAATGTCCTGGCCGAGCAAGCCTGTCCTGTCCTTCCACGTGCGCCAATAAAAAGCCGCGCGACCGACATGTTAGTAGCAACGCTTTTATTACCGCCTTTACGACGCTTTCCGTGGCCCTCTCTGATCCACCACGCTTGAAAAAAAAAAGGAAAAAAAACGCTTCGTACCGGAATTTCGACCACCCCCTCCCTCCTCCCCCACACCACCCACCCGGGCATATTTTATTTACGATGTCCTGCATTATCATCGGTCGGAACGCGCGCGCCATTGTGGGGTCCTCTACGTGCGCGCGTTATTGCTCGGAGAAAGAGAAAGAGAAAGAGAGAGAGAAGAAATTTATGCGTGGGCGAAACGAGCAACCGAACCGCACAAAGTGGACGTATCTCGCCTCGCCTCGAATTAATAAACAGCAACAAATGACCGCCTACGTCCGCCCCTTTCTCCGTCGCCGATTTCATCGTTCTGGTAGTCGATCCGTAAAAGATCCTCCCTCCCCTCCTCCTCCTCCTCCTTCACCGCCATCTCGCTTCCGCGACTTTACCTCGGTGTTTCTATCTCTCTCCTATTCTCTTTCCTTTTCCCTCTCGCTGAGAACAGAGAGAGAGAGAGAGTCGAGAGAACCTCCTTTTCCGTCATTCTAGCGCCTTCTTCTCGGCTCTTACCCGATCCTGGACCGCCCGCGGTGACCCTCCGTGTGGAGGCCCCCGAGGCCCCCGTGGATCATTCGCGCGACCATCGTTACCGATCGCTGGATTTGTCGTTACGTTCACCTCTGTTTCTATTTTCGGTGGGATGTTCAGGGGGAGGGAGAGGGAGATTGGGAATAGAGGATTCGGGATTCGAGGAAGGATTCGTTATGCAATTCGAGAGAGAGTTTCAATTTTCAGGATTTATTTGGAAATTTATTTGGGAGTGGTTGCATAAGTTGTGGAATTTAGGGTGATTTTTGAGCGTTTCTTTTTTTTTTCTTCTTTTGGAATAATTTATGGAAATTTTGGAATTTGGGAATTATTTACGAGCAAATTTAAAATTTATTGTGATATAATTCTCTTTTCACGATTTGGTATACGTACGATTTTGAATATTAGGTAAACGTGTTCTGAAAGATACAAACGTTTGAGATTGAACGAATGAATTTATTGTATAAATCTTCCACTTCCTTTTGAACAGGAAATAGAACAAGAAGCTTTCCAAATCAGCGAAGAATTAATAACCTGGATTCGAATATAATTCGAACGTACATTTGAAATCGTCTACGATTCTCAACATTAATTAAAATTTCCACCAATAACGCGATATAATACAATCTCAGTCGTCTGGAACTCGACGTCAAATACTCGAGAATCTCAAACTTGAGATATAACGCCTCTCAACGGCGAAACATTCCACCGATCCCAAATAAAATAACCCGTTCTACATATTCGATAACAGCGAAACGCAAACATCTGAGACGAGAGGCATCCCAGGAACGAATTACCTGTTCTACATCGTGCGTACCTACGTGTCTCGTATCTGACAAATTAATATCTCTCGTGGAGGAACGCGGCACCGTAGCCTCTATTATCAGCGTTTCGATCGAGCACCGTCGAATTAATTTCGGTAGCACCTGTATCGATTATAAACCCGTGCTCTTTTTCTCCGTCTGCCCGTTGCCACGCTCGGGGGCAACATTAAAAATAACCGCGTGTATACCGGCCCCTCGCGCAACCAGCCACCCACGTACAACCCGGTCTCACGTTACGATCCCGTATCTCTTTTAACACGGTGGGGGTATTGTGCGGAATTTTTCGAATTTTCAACTAGCGACGTCGCTTTTGACGAAAATAACCGCCTCTCCTTTCCTCCTCGCCTCTCGCTTCCTCGCTCGTCTTTCGCTGAACCCCAACAAGTGGCGCTCAAATCGCCAATTTATTAACCCGAAAAACAGAGAAACCGAGCGACTTGCTTTGAGATATCGATTCGTGATCGGTCAGATATTCATTTCGCGAAAAATTGTTGAACGCTCCTGCTGCTACTAATGGCAGAAAAAGGGGGGAAAAATGAAAATACGAAAGGAGGGAAGATAATCGAGCCATTCCAAACGGAGACGATATATAACGAGATCGGTGCCTGGAGGTTGCTTCCATACCCGCGGAGAAGACGTCGATGGTTATTATGAGCAACACCATGGGGAGAGCCGGTAATATACACTGCGCGTTGCTGTAGGTCCGCCGCCTCTCTCCTCACGCACTCCTCCGGATGGTGGACACTCTCCTAACGGGTGTAAAAAATGATTCTCGCGGCGAAAGACACGTAAATTTATGAACGCACCCGAGGCCCCTCCCTCTCGGACGGCATTGTCGCGCCAACAATTAATTAATGTCGCTTTAATTGCACTCTCCACGGCCACACTCCTCCACACTCCCCTTTCGCCCGTTGGACACGGTTGTTCGCGGCTGTTACCTTTCGGGCCCCAACGCTGGAGGCATGGAGGAGTGCAACGGCCCCCCTCTTTTGTCTTTGCTGCACGCTTCGGTCCAACGAAATTATGCCGATCCGGCCCTGTGTGTGCGCGCGTGCTGTTGTTCGTCGTATTGTCGCTCCCCTTGGTAGGATAGCCCAAGGTGAACGGTTTTCGAGGATCGGGACCCCCATTGTCTCCGACCGCTTTGTGAACCGGTGGTGGTGGTGTTTGCTGACGTGGGACGCGGCCTATTGTCGGGCTGATTGATAATTGTTTTTTTAATTAGATCCCTCGGGGAAGGTCGCTCGTTTGCGACTCGGATGAATCGTTCCCGGTGACGCGTGTCGGATGATGCGTGGAGGACGTGCAACTTTGCAGGTTTTTGGAAACTTTTGGAACGAATGGATTTCGAAAGTAGGATAAATTATGTTTTTTTATTCGCAACGACATTTAGATTAAACGAACAGCTCACGATGTAACACTCTTGACGATATAATGCTACGTAAAGATATTATGTTTTCTTAAATTTTTAACCGATCCGTACAGAAAAGCGTGTGAAGCAAAGAGGAATACAGCGTTTCATTAAAATCCATTATTTTAACGTCTTGTATTTCAACTATTCTTAATAATAACCTAACGAAGTAATATCGTATTGAAAGAAATGACAGTGCTTCAAGTGTATCAAAATGTATCACCTAACAAGATATTATCATTCTTCAAAAAAAATCTCCAGAATTTAACAACCAAATTCAGATCGATCAGAAACGCTCATTCACGCAATCCCATCCCGTTAAAAATTCCATTGGCAAAGCACACGCCAAAAGTACTCGAACCAAATTACACACCATTCTAACGACAACGTCTCGTCACCCGAAAGATTATCCAAGGAACAACTCGAAGGATGATCGTTCCTCGCCTGCAGCAAGCAAATTTCCTCCTCCAATTTTTTCCCCTCCCGTTATCACGGCCCAGGATCTGCTGGATGATCGGCGATCTTTAAGCTTTTGGACCATCACGATCTCACTCGTGGATTCACACCTGCGCGATACGAGCATTAACCGTTCGCTCGTTCGTTCGTTATGTTTTTCTTCTTTTTTCCCCCCCTCCTATGCGTGCACGTGTGCTCAACATACGCTCGTATCTTTCTGTTGCAGGGGAACGGAACGTAGGGGAACGGAAGGAGCGTAGATGAGTTCTGCTGTCCCCGGTAAGTCGTGAACAGGGAATGTAAAGAGCGTATAAAATGTCTCGCGATACTTATTACGCGGCTGGCATTGTCGTAACCGAGCGCGCTGACCGAGAAGTTCCATTTAACCACCGGGTCCATGCCTTTATAAATGTCACAGGGTGACGTTAGATTACCCTTTTCGGTGCTGCGTTTCTGAGATTGTTCCGAGATTGTCGGGAGATTCGTGTCGAGGTTAATTTTAAATGAGTAATTAATTTGAAATTGGGAATAATCGAAATTGAAATAAAAAGAAGATTTGCGAGGAAAAAATTTTTCTTATTAATCGATTTATTTATTAAAACGAATGCAGTTCTTTATCATTTCAAATGACGTTAATTAAGTTTCCGCAACGAATTTTCTGCACGCATACTCTTCTTTCGTCGATCAATTTAATTATTTCTATAAATCGATATCAGTTCCCTGAAAAGTAGATTGATTAGCGAAATAATAATACATAACAAGTAGTTCGATAAGTATTCTAAGAAAAGCTTTTAATAAAGCTTGTAATAATTATTTTATGACTTTCTTCCAGATTGTTTCGATAAGAATGACACGTAGAATTAATGATATTGTTTTTTGGAATGCTGCTAAATGCACTATAGTTATGCGTTTTCTACGCCTACGTATTATAATGTATCGCGCTAGAAAGGCGGACTTTAAGATACGTGCAAATGAATTTTTTATTTGAATAAATTATTTTGAAGACAGGAATTACTTTACATACTGCGCAAATTTCAATATTATATATTACAATAACTATTAGTTTCCTTGCGAATAGAAAATTAAATAATTTGAGAGAAAAATTTGATAAGCCAAAATTGGTTGAGTTATTCCCTTAACCATGATATGTTGCTAATCAACTAAATACTTTAATTCTTGTTGGAACAGCAATAATTATTGTTGCTGAAGTAAAATAAACTCGTGTATCAACGTCTGATCCAACAGTAAATATATGATGAGCTCAAACAATAAATCCTAAGAATCCAATTCCTAATATTGCATAAATTATTCCTAAATTTCCAAAAATTTCTTTTTTACCTCTTTCATTTATTACAATATGAGAGATTAATCCAGGTAAAATTAAAATATAAACTTCAGGATGACCAAAAAATCAAAATAAATGTTGATATAACTCGATATTTCTTTTTAGTTATTATCGAGTGTAATCGAATTGATTTATTCATTTATTAATATTCTCAAACTTTCCAATAATTGAACATCATCGTCACCGTGAAAAACCTAACCTATAAAACTCCTGCTCCAATCTCAAATCTCAAAAACACGAGAATCTCGAACTACCTCGTTCAAAAATCCGTCAAACTTTAAATTCGCCAAATCAGACCAGATCTTTTCCCAAGACGACGACCCAAAACCTGTCACCCACCAAGCGAGACAAGCCTGGAACCAAGAAATACAGATACGCGATACGGGAGGATGTGGGAGAACGGACGGAAAATACCTCAACTCGGCGGCAAGGAGTCGAGGAGAGGGGAGGAGAGGGGCAGGACTACCTCTTCTTCCCCATAAATACGGATTTAGTCGCGCGGTTTACGAGCGAAAACGTGTCGAGGCTCGCGAGGCGCTGGCCGCGCCTAAATTATTAAAGTCGTAAACGATCGAAATCGTCGTTAAGAGGCGCGCGAAGAAACCCATCCCGTCGTTCCCTCCACGATCATTTTTTTCCCCTCCCCCCCGTGATTTCATTGTGTCCGAACGTTTCCCCCGTTTCGCGTCGCGGACGACAATAAACGGGCTTACCCCCGTTCGGATGCGCCTCCCCTCCCCCTCCTGCCCCGAGGCCGAGCCTGTTCCATCGCGACGGATCGCGTGGAAGCGTAGATCAGGCTAGGAAGGAAGGTTATTGGCACCGGTAATCTCGAATGGCGCGAGTAATATCGCTCGATGAGTTGTTAACGCGAGGCGTTACGCGAGGTGAAATATATTCCTACGTCGAAAACGCGCGCGAGTTGAGGTCGCTTTTGTCAGCTGGAGAGAGAGAGAGAGAGAGTTTTCTGTTGTTAGTCATTCGTGGTGGGTGTTATTTGGGGTGTAGTAGGGGAAATCTGGTTTTTTTTTAATGAGAAATTGAAGACGACGCGAGAGTTTTAAGTTTTAAGCTTCGGTTTAGAAGAAAATAGACGAATAGGTACGCGAGTAACAAATAATAAGGAATATTGTTAGGAAGAAATGGCTTTGTGATTTCACGATGATTCGACGATAAAATAGAACAAATCGTAGAAATTCGTATAATATAACGTTTATGCAGCGTTATAAATTCTGTCTGCTTTGACTCGGTAACTCCTTAATATTATGGATACTTTAAAGCGGAATGCTATTACGCGCAGATTTAGTTCATGGAATATGGAATACACAACGATCTTGAAATTACTATAATTATCTTCTTAGCTTTCGAACGTGATCCACTTTTTTTATCTCTTTATTTTCGAACGATTAATTTAGAAGGATGAGTAGCATTCTATTCAAAGTAAAATTTTAGAATGGAAAAAGGAAACACTTTCTCGTATTACGTGTATAAAAATATAAAACGGTTTTTCTTCTTAAAAATTAACATTTTAAGATAAACGTCTAATAATGCATATTAATTTGATCAAATAATAATATTATATTGAGTATATAGATAAGCGATACAATTTATAGATTATAAAGCTCTTTTTAAAATTGCATATTTTACTTGGCACGTGACTTGGCACTTTTTAAATTTATTTGTAACAATTAATTTGTTTTATCCTCAAACTTATCGCTGTTACGTAAGAAAACTTGTTTTCTAACTTATGACTTGAGAAAATTCACCAGATAATTACACTCATTAATTCAATTGTACCATCTCCTCCAATCCCATACAAATCGTTCGACAAAACGAATCATATCTCGAAGGATTAAAGTCTTATAAGCAGTAATCGATAAATGGACGAGTGAAAAAAGATTACGAAACTTAATAATAACCGATTATTATTCCATTTCTTCTGCATTACACACACCATAATTCTCTATTCTTCTTGACCACTCCCTCTCCGTTCCTCGATGTCTCCTTATTTAATTCATTAATTCGAGCCTCAAGGAAACAAGTGCATCGTTTCTCAGAAATAAATATCCCCTTACAATGTCGCCGTAATGAAAGCAATTTCGTACAATCTTGTACGTAATTCGTGTAATTTTCTGGCTGTGCGATTTTTCCTTTTCCTTCTCTCCTCTTCTTTTTTTCCCCCCTTTTTTCTTTCTTTGTTTTTTTTTTTTTTCCCTCGCTCGTGAAATTTAGAGCACCGTTTATGGAAATTAAGAGGATTAAGGTTGCCACAGTGGAACAGTTAATGATCTCGACAGCTACTCGCGTTTTTTGCACGCCGATAAGATTTTAATCGCGTTGATCCTCTAGTAGGAAAACGAGCAAAACGTTTCGAGCCTCTTCTACTAATTAACATCGTGCCGCGTGTAATTTTCTCGCTCGGTTCGAAATACCGACTGTATGAAAATAGCGGTTAGCACGGTTAATTGATCGATGGAATTCGTGAAAAATCAGGGCAGAGGCGTATGTAAATACAGGTTCGGGGGATAAGCATTTAGCAATAATTGACGAAATTTTCTCCTTGATTTCGCTTTCTTGAGAAAATGTACGCTTTCTTAAATGTACAATCTTTATTTCAATCAGAAGTTTCGAATTAATATACGTATATTTTTAAAGAATAATAATTTCCAAAAAATAGTAGTAGTTTTATTTTATATATTAATAATTTGTTTCTTTTTAATTTTATTTATAAGAGGAGGAAATTCTCATTTCAGAAGAATTGTACAAAGTCCATTGAAACTTTTAGCTGTACAGAATTCTTGCTACTTGCATTCTGACTGATTTATAATAATATTCAATGTATGAAAAATATGTTATTATAGAATGTTATTATAAATAAAATGAATATTTTATATTTTGGCCAAGTAGTTTTGCTTGATTCAGTAAGTTTAGAAGAAAAAATAATTTTTCGATTATAAATCAAATAAGCGATGTCGAGGAAGAATGAGGTATTGGAAACGTTATAACCTCCGCGTGTAGTATTATTAGCCAAACGTAGGTAGCACACTTAATATATTCTGTCTATCTGATCGAAACGCTTTAATTGCGTGGCGATTATCTGCCATTATCGAGTGACTAATGCCAGTTTTGTTGCTTAAAACGCCAATTTACGTAATCAACTTGGAGTCGAACGTTCATTAGAGACGGAAGTTAATAATGACGGAAAAGGAACGGGCAAATTTAGACAGGACAAGTATAATTATCGTGTTAATGAAGCGTACTCTGCTCAATGTAGAAAGAGGATTTACAATTTTATAAATAAAATTCAATTATTTCGAAAAGAAAGCGTTCGTCATCAAATTAATCATTTTTTAATATCAGTTTTTAAATTAAAAAATGCAATTGTATTTATTTAAACGAATATTGCAAACTGAAGAATCTATTAAAGAATTTAACGCACGATTCTTCTTTCTAGATAATAATGATAATTGACAGTTTAGTTAGTTGCGTTTGTTTTTTTGAAACCGATTGTTAGATCCAAGATCAATGTCGGAATTCGATGAAGCACATTGATCACTCATTCGAACGTTTTTATTTCGGATGATCGCGCGAATGACCTGGCCAGAAACTAATCTATCATCCCTCCGCATTGCCGATCGATCACGTCAAACGGCGCGGTTTTGAAAGTTTGCACTGAAACTTGGATAAAATGTTCCCTCGTGATAACGATCTTATACGGGAGAAATAAATCATCCGATTAATGTAGTTTAATTGTTGTAAACGAGATTATATAGAAATCGTGCTTTGCATTAATCGATAAGTAAATTTTTTTTCTATAAAATTATTTACAAAGAAAATTAAATAGTGATATAAAAATTATAGTAGAATTTCATCAATGTTTGTTGATATTCACGAAAAATCGATCGTTTATACAAGATAGATTAAAATGCTAGATATTTTGTTAATTTTGTAAATGCTGAAGATTGAGAAACAGATGAATTGAATTACAAATGAACGTAGAAAAGAAATGTTTAACGTTTGTTAAATCGTAGCTTAATATCTATGCTTCAATCTTCTTTTTTTTTTCCAAACGTAAAAGAATAATGAAAATTAATGATACACGTATATGTAATTATTCGAAACAATCATTCTCATCGTTCTTATCTCATATCGTCAGTGGAATGATTTCTGAAAACACTCGACTGTCGTCAAATAGCTAAGATATTATCTCTCAACCGGAAAACTCTAATTTATTGATTATAATACATTGCAAAAATTTATAACAAAATCTTCGAGATCGGGTAAAATCTACGTGCACCTATTTATTAAATTCCCCTGTATATTCAATCCTCCTTTTCTTTTTTTTTTCCTTTTTTAATCCTTCTCCATGTTTTGCCAATCATTATATATAAATGATTAAACATTAAATCATACAAACATCTCGTTAATATTCATAATTACCCACGATTATATTCTCGTAATTCCTTGAAATTGTTTATTAAAATCCAAGGATAACAATACACGTTCACTCCATATACAATTAAACTGTGCACTCGCATACTCGTTGATCGAGAGACAATTTACTCTATTTTCCCTCCCCAATGTGCCAGCCATTGAATCAATTTATCCCTACTTCTCTCTCTCTTTTTCTCTCTCTCTTACACCCCTACTCTATATTTACATAAAAAAGGAAAGGAAAGGAAAACAAAAATTTCGATCCTGCCCACACAATTATCTTAATAGCGCGAAAATAAAAGCTCGTAATGGCGTCAATTAAAAGACGCAAGGATTTCACGAGGACGCGAAAGGCGAGGGAATATTCAAAAATCGTGATGGGGGAAAGGTATGGATATGTATTGGAAGAAGAAAGAAGTTGATCGGGTATATATTATAATCTCAATGGTTATTAAGACAAAATTATCATACAAATTACAGTTATCATGCAAATCGTGGAGGAAAGCGGAAATTGAATTTTTATCGTGAACCGTGTTACTGACAAATTAGTTATGGTTTCACGTTTTACGCGCTCGATATTCGCGCCACGGCTGTCAATGAAATTTTACACGCGCGCGTGTAAACAGTGCTCACTGATGAGTTTCGAGTGTACGAGTTGAGATGCGGGATATTCAATTGGGAATCGGTTGAATAAATTGTATCCGAACGAATTTTCACTTTTTAATAACTTTTTGTATGCAAAACGTTATCGATTTAATTAACGCGTCGTATATTTTATATTTTCTGTGTATATGTGTGTGTGTGTGTCGTTGATCGTGATTGAAATTTCGAAGAAATTGTAGAAATAATATAGAATCGATTAAATATATATCCGAAAAAATTATCAATAAAATTTTCTTCGAAGAAGTGCATAAGAAGTCCAACGAAGTGTTCTATTTTAACGTACAATTGATTAAATGTTTGAAAGGATCCTCGATAAAAAATAAAAGTCGAAAGGATTTTATTATCAAAATTTTTATTGTTATCAATTATTCGATATAGGATAAAGAAGATATCTTAAACTTTTGATTTCTCTTTATCCCTATCAAATCAATTATTGTTGATTATTTCTTCGCTTCACGGATCATTCTCTTAATTGAGAATGATTAAAAGATTGTCTTAATGAGCGAGGTTTAACGAATACGATGAAATCCAGTTTAATTCTATTAGCCAGACAAGTTTACTTAACCTTGCCATTCTTACCGTCTCTTTGGAATGAAAAGTAGTTCAATTATATATAAAATGTCCTCGTGTCATGTGATAAAATCTTGAATTATGCAAATGAAATTATAAATCGGATACGTTATAAATTTCGAATTTATTAAATTAATACGATATATTTTATGTATGTGCATACACTACCAATCTACTTTAACGTTAATTTTAGAAATTCCTCGAACAAACAATAACGCAGCATATAATTTATAGATTTGCAACAGAATTAAAAATACGAATTTTTCTTTCATGCTCTCAAAAAAAAAAAAGTATTAAATAATTTAAAGGAGACACAAAATACAAAATAAATATAAATAAATATTAATTAATAGCCGCTGGTGTCATCTTCAATCTATAAACTAATGATCTATCATTCCTAGATTTAAATCCAATGCACCAAAAAAAAAAAGAGAGAGAGAGAAAAGAAAATAATTAAAATTTTCCCTGCTTGCAAACAACTGTCTATCGAATGTACAGATACAAAGCAAGGAAGAGTCGTGGGATCCGATAAAAAGCCGCGGCGCCGATACCGCGATATTAATCATTCATCGGCCGTATCGATCCCGGTGGAAAAGCACAAGTTTATGGATTTCCCCGTGCGAGCCTACACGGGGGTCTCTGCCACGTCTGAGATTAAAACCGTTTCTGGGAACGTTGCGCGGCTGGATTCGCCTTCGAGCCTCCTTGTCACGTATCGAAGATAGGTGGCACGCACTAGGTGGCTGACTACAAAGAAGTGAAATCGATTTGCAATTGAAATCGAGCCGCGCGCTCTACGTGGACGCGGGTCAACCGATCGTTGCACGGAACGATCGTTTCAATAAACCTGGACGGGGCTTCGATAACGGGCCGCGGTGAAGCAGGAAGAGGAACCTGAAATGCGTACGATTTTCTTTCGTGAAATCGAAATGAAATCGATTTTTATATCTATGATTATTCTTCTTCTTCTTTTTCTTCTTCTTCTTTTTTAAGATTCGGATTGAGATTTTCAGAAAGTTCGCGATTGATCGTACGAAAAATGGAAGTTTAGGGGTTGTTTCTTTTGTCGAGATTAAAATAAAGTTTCATATTGTTTCTTGAGTTCTTTCATTCTTATTCTTTGTTCCATGGAAATGAAATAATTTGTGTTTCATCAGTGATGTATCGAATGTTATAAAAAATATATATCAATAATTTGTTAATATCGTTATATATATATCTTATTAAAAAAATTTTCTTTTTCCCTACTCTGATCATTCGTGTGAATTTATACATTTGCATATTTACTCTTGTTATGTTACGGCTAAAAATAGTTAACATCTGTCGTCACATCGTTAGAAATGACTGTCATTGTAATTCCAGGAACACAGGATTCCTGTTTCGATGTATTTAGGTGGTCGAGGCTGGGGGCATTAATATTCACGAGAATGTAAATTTCTGTTTTCCGCGTTCTATTATTTGCAAGTGGATAGAAATGCGAAGGAAGAACGAAATTAAACCTAAGATAAAATTGGTCGCGTTAAAATTTAAAATGGAAACCTATTGGAATGCGAGGGAAACTCTAATTTCCGTTTAAATCGGTTAAAGGTATCCTTTCGACGAGAAAAGGAGAGATTAGAAAAGGAAAAAGAAGAGAGAGAAAAAAATAGAAACAGAGTTCGTGTAAAGGCTCTCTCTAATTTCTCCTACACGCACTTAGTCTTCGAAAACAGACACGTTGATCCTCGAATTAAGAGACTCGAGGGGTTGGAAAAGTTTGACCCCTTTGGAAGCGTCGAAGAAAAGTCTCTTCACCTTTTTCTCGCCGCGTTTTTTGCACAAATCAACGTGGTTCTTTAATTGCTTTTTGTACCGCTAATTGATCGCCAGACATTTCCACCATTCCTCGTCGATCCTGAAACAATCGATTCTTGAAATGGAACGTTCGTTCGGAATGATTTGATCGATAATCATTAATTCGTTTCCACGTAATTTTTACGAGTTTTTACAAGAATTATTTCAATTCTCTTTATACCCTATGGTTTTCCATATCGTTCAATTTCTTATATTTGATAATAACATTTTTAAATTAATTCGAACAACGATGATCACAGTCAGAAATGATTAAAAAATTCCATTATAACACAAATTTTTATTTGAAGTCACAATTGAAGACTTTAATAAGACTTTAATAAGAGAAATCAAATACAATTTAAAAAATACAAATGTAATTGAATATGATGCAAGTTTCAAATTAAACATACGATTTTATTGTTTATAGAGTTAATATATTTATTTTGATTTACATTTTTTCTATCATTTAGTAATTAAAATTTTTAATATGAAATATTCCATGGATTACTGGATATATTTAAAAAATATTTATATTATAAGTTTTGTTTTTCGTCCATAATGTTTATTGTATTATAAAAGACTTACTATATTCGATCTATTCTTAATCCAACAAATTTTTCTTAATTTTTCACTGAAAAATTTCGAATATACAAAAACGTAACTTTATGCACCGTTCGACTTTTTCTCATATTCATCCACCAGTGTTCATTCCTGTGGACTATATTTCAAACAATGAAAAGGAAGATCATCCCTTTAAGGCATCAAACTTTCTAGGGTACAGAGTCCCCTATACGTTTTCGATCCCCTTCTTTTCGTCTTCTTTCCCTATATATATATATATATAGTTTTCCTCTTCACGTTCTTTTTCTTCCATGACTGATTCCCTTCAACGATATTTCCCTATCGATTGATCCTCCTCCGTGCTTCTGCTTTACCTCCTTTAAACTATAGTCTTCCTTCTTTTTATAGAATCCTTGCTTTAGTTCGATCAATTTTCTTATTTTTCCCTACTTGTTTAAACATGAATAAGATCCCAATTTTTCCATTTTCCATTTTTCCAATGTTTGTTAGTTTTAATACATATTTTTAATAACTGGGATATAAATAAATAAATTTACGAAAATAAAAAAGATTTTGACAATAAATTACTTTCTTATTCAGCATTATTCTAAACCTAATATAATCTCTTGTATAATATATACACAATAATAATTAATTATATTGTCATTCACAATTTCATAATTTTACAACAACAATTAAACAACGATAACTAGATTCAATTTAACGTTCGAATCGAATCATTCAATCAACTTGATCAAACTCCATTTTTGATTAGCGTCTGATTCTTCAAAAATCAAATATCGATGGAATCTTTGGAAACCCTTTCCAACCTCCAAACAAAGCAACCCCACTTTCTCGAAACAAATTCCTCGATAACCCCGAAAAAGAAAAAATCCATCGTGGGCCCCAGCATCACCGTTTCACTTTTACCATCTTTTTGGATCTAAACGACCAAGAGGGAAAAAAAGAAAAAAGAAAAATGACAAGGAGCGCGAGAACGATTACAAAAGCGGGCGGCAGGTGGTGGGGCCCCGATATTTCGTATCCCCATCCATATCGGCAAGAATATCGAGTGTCGACCTTTCCACAACAGGCCCCTGCGAACCGTTCGAACCGATCGGTTCGATCGGGCCCCCATCGTGCCTCCTTTCTTACAATGTTTCTCACGTGATCCACAGACAAAAGCGGACGAATTCCAGCGTGAAAATCCGCTACCACGGTGTCTCGTGACAAAGAAGGCGAGAGAGGCGGCTCTCGA
Source organism: Apis cerana (assembly GCF_029169275.1). NCBI lineage: Eukaryota > Metazoa > Arthropoda > Insecta > Hymenoptera > Apidae > Apis > Apis cerana. Next base: position 7,363,151 of record NC_083862.1, on the reverse strand, counting down.
GGAGGCTGGGCAACTCCGCCGTGAAATCAGTTACGAAATCACGGGGCCCCAATTCGATCTCCTTGACACGAGCTCTCTTTTTCTCTCCCTCATACACACCTCGTTGTTGTTACGCTCGCCACCCCTCGCGACGCCTCCCTCCACGGGGTCGATCATTAATTTATAACGAACCGTCTGTTATTATCCTATGGTCACGTGATTACACGCGAGGCGACGTGAAGGCGAGACTGCGATGCTTTGGATTTCGAGTATTAATCCCCTTAACGCGTGGATTATGGAAATAAAATTCGTGGGGATAGAGGAACAGCGTCCTATGCTCGAGGAAGAGGATGCTCCAGGCGACTTTTATTATTATTATTTTTTTCAGGTTTACTCATTCACTTATTTCTGGATTTTAAGGTCTTCCTAGGTTTCTTATAGTAAAGAATTCAGAGAAATGTGAAAGAAGAAGAAATTTAAATTTGTTTCAACAATTTTTATGTTATTTATTCGCAACGATAATAGATCTATCATTTTTTTTCTTTCATCGATTATCCTTACCACTTTCGACTTTTTGAATTACTGCATTGTATAATTACAGTGTTCACACTGAATCAAAATCGACGATAGCCAAAGTTTGGTGAGAAAAATTCCATTAATGGACAAAGGGATGTTAATCGCCTTCCAATCGATCAACGATCGAGTTGTACGCGTCAAATCGGGTGATGAGCCGAAATTATGAGGAAGGGCGATTAACGGATTCGATCGGTGTGCGAACGTGGCCCAGGTCAACGAGACTATCGATTGGCCCTTCGTGGAAGGCAGGGGCCGGTGTAATCCGACTGCCGTCTTGAAATGGAATTATTTCGACATCGGTTTCGATCGTCTACCACCCCCGCTACGTCGTGAGCGTCTGCCTCGATGTCTATTCGAGAAACCTCTCTATACAGAGGCCCTCCATCCGCGTTATCGCGACGATCGATGGCCAATGTTACATGAATTCTTGGAAAGATGTATAGGATGGTCCACCTATCTCCATCATGCGGAATATCTCGCTCGTTTTTTTTTTTTTTGGAAATATTAAGATGAAAGTTGAATGAATGGTCGAACGAGGGGTGCAATGGTATTGATTCTTTTATAGAAGAAGGATCTAAATTTAAAGACTCAGTGACTCAAAAGAGTAAACGAAAAACGATTGTCATTAATGAAACTTCTCTTTCGAAAATTTAAAACCAATCTTCCTTCTCGTTGAGTTACAAAACGCCGTCCACAGTGTCCACCCAATTGCAATTACTTAAACATATCGCGTCGAATGTTGGATTTCTGGAATAGAAATTCCTTCCTGGAAAAATGTATCGAAGCTCATGAGTTCAGAAACGAGTGAGACAAGCATAACCGGGTTATACTTAGTTTTTCGACGAACTGGTCGTATAAACGTACGTACTTGTGTCGTGTGTCGATGTTGAATATCATCCAATATCGCCAATATAACGTAATTTTTCATTATCATTATTAGATAAATCCATTATATAATTTAAATCATACACACATCGTACGATGCAAGATAAAAGTCTTGCCTTTCTCTCATATAACGAAAAAACAATATTAACAAATCAATAAGAGAAATGGGATTATTGAAAAATAATCATTTTTTAAATAACTCTTCGTTAGAACGATACTAACGTTCCCTTCCATTCGATATATCACAAGTATATCAGCATAGTTTTAGATTTAAATCGTGGCGGTTGGATGGGTTAGTAGTCGTCAGAAACGAAACGTTGTGTATCGAACCATAGATAATTAAGTGGTGACCCCTCTGTAATCCTATTATCTTCTCTGCCATCGTTGCCAGGCAGAGAAATCTGATTAATCGACGTTGGACGTTTGAAACACGCGTATCATGGCCGAATTTAGAATATTTGCGAATACTCTCCAATGCTATCATCTCGAGGAGAGATGAGACGATTTAATCGAGGCAAAAATGATTGGCGAGTATCAAAAGAGTTTGATAGAATGATTTTTTTTTTTAAATATGATCGTTTAAGCTATCCATTATTCTTTGCGAGTAATTGTTTTTGGTACAATAGTAGTAGTGTTTGATAATTATTTAAATGAAAATATAGCAAGCACTTGAGTCAGTCTAATCTCGTTATAATTTCATTAAAATGAAGTATTGCAAATGATATTGAACGTATTATCATTTCATTATAATAGATAAACGCAATAATAATCGATACGTGTCACACATTTACAGTGAAGAAATAATTCATTCGTTCGCGTTACCTTTTTGCAATTAGAAATCGAAAATAACTAAACGTATATATATATTTCCACATTCAAAGATAATAATAATTAACCAATATCGATATTAATATTTAAAAATATTAAATTCCTTCTTTTTTTCGCAGTTCGTGACATATTTATTGATTAGCATGAATGTTTTCATAAAATAAAAAAAAAAAAAAAGGCTACATGAACTTATAATCTTTATAATACCCTGTTCGTTTATCCGAGCTTGCATCATTCGAATAAATTAATTCCGGATAAAAGCAAACGTTGAATCGTTCTCCCGTCGCAATTAAAAGATAGCTTCGATTTTGCCCATTTCCGACGTCCATTTGCGTTATTTCGAACAGGGATCGTTCGAGCACTTCCATTGTCGACTCGATTCGCTCCTTTCAATAATACATTTCGACGCGTCGCCCCAACTATTAATTCAGCTTGCATGCACGGACTGATCCGAAAACAAATAGTTTAGATGTGTGTAGAACGAACGAACGAATAAAAAAAAAACGATATATCGAATAATTTCGATTCCGTTCGAAATCGAGGGCAAAAATTTCACCAATAAAAATTATTATTATTTCAATCTCTTTTATATATATATATTATTATTTATTTTAAATAAAAAAATTGCAATAAGTAAATGGAACAAATCTCCATTTATCTTCCATTTCCTTCATTTACAACGTTACCGAGAAGCACCGAAATTCCTCAAATAAAATAACTCCTCTACAACATCCTTCTCAAGATTAATCGAGGGACCTGTGTTAATTAAACTCTTTCGCTTACCATGTACGCTTCTAAATTGTTCTCCTCCCTCTTTTTTTAAATCACCCTACGTACACCAGTTGATGACGCGTTCCGAGAAACTGGGTCTGCGTGTAATCCGCGCTCGTCGCGACACCGTTTAATTGCAATAATTACGATAATTACAGCGAGCATGCCGTGGTGTAGCCATTCGGTCACCGTTATGTATCCTGTCACGACACGACGATAACAACGATTCAGTATTTGCCGGTATTTTAGTTTCGTGTGATCGAGACCGATTCGCGTGGAAACCGTCGAATTGATAAAAACGAGAAGATAGGATTCCATCGTCGATTCGAGCGGGGCCGGAGGACTTTCATTTGCCCGAAGCTACTCGAGATCGACGTTTAAATTTACAATTTTCCTCTCTCTCTCTCTCTGCACCGTTTAAAATTAATATTTTAGTTGGATATCATAGTTGGACAGTTTGGATTTAAATTTGACATTTTTCCCCTCTCCGATTTTTAAGATTACGTATTTTGTTTTATTTTATGGTGAAAATCAACGAAAAGAAAATCCTACCCTTTCGACGTTTCCTGATGACATTAAAGAATATAATTCGAACGTTTCACGTTCATTTACGATCCAATCCGATAACCAATCCGATTCCCGAAAAGTCGTAATCGTTAATGGGAGGCGGTGATTCGATTTGCATAAAATCAGCCTTGAAAGAAATCTGTGAGAGGGCCTCATAGCACGGGGAGGACCACCATAAAACTCGCCCCATAGAATATTTCGTTCGCACGGTTTCATTTCAATTAACCGTTCCCTCGTCCCATGGGGTATTGGTATCGTCTTGCGCGCGCACACACGCACACACAAACGTGTACACACCGTTACACTCCATTTCGATGTCTCACCGATAATTGCGACGCGAACGAGTTAGCGGCTCCTTAAGGGATGGATTTCGAAACCGGTTTCGCATTATGCGCCATTCTCACCCCGGGGCGTTCTGATGAAAGTTAAGAAACCAGGGTATTTTATTCTCGAACGGCGCGAAGGGGTGGTCAAGGAGACGAACCGATCGATTTCAATGGCCGCGTTAATATTGGATGACGGTTGATCGCGACATTCCTCGACCGGCCCTTCTAATTTGAATAAATTAACCAACCCTTTCTTTCTTTCGAAAGGGTGTCGTTCTTTTTTTTTTCGAATTTGTAATTGCTTCTCTCTCTCTTTTTCTCTTGCGTGTCTTCGCGTATCTTTGTCGCTTTTAATTCGATTCTTCCGTCGAGGGGTAGTGGTCGCTACTACCCCTTTGATAAAGTGTAAATGTTTGTTTCATGTCGTGAAATTTAGAATTTCGTTTCGATTAAGTTATTCGAAACGAATTATTTGAAATAACCCAATATTTATAAACATAATTATTCGTCATATCATCTTGATTTTTTCCCCACAATGGAATTTTCTTAAAAAATAATTCCACGAATAAAAATTTTTTTAATTTAAGTTAATCTGAAAGCAGCAATATTTCTTGACATTCCTTATATATGTATAATTATAATATTTTAAAAAGATGCAAATAAAATTGCGAACGAAACATCGTAGTCGTGGATGAATAATAAAAAGGCGTCAGGCGTCGATAAATTAGTAGCTACTACCCCTTTGATAAAGTGTAAATGTTTGTTTCATGTCGTGAAATTTAGAATCAAATTTAGAATCCAAATTTTTTTAATTTAGTTAATCTGAAAAAGAAGAAACGATGCATCGATCAAGCACGAATATTTCTTGACATTCCTTATATATATATATAATTATAACATTTTAAAAAGATGCAAATAAAATTGCGAACGAAAGATCGTAGCCGTGGATGAATAATAGGAACGTCAGGTGTCGATAAATTAGTAGCTACTACCCCTTTGATAAAGTGTAAATGTTTGTTTCATGTCGTGAAATTTAGAATCAAATTTAGAATCCAAATTTTTTTAATTTAGTTAATCTGAAAAAGAAGAAACGATGCATCGATCAAGCACGAATATTTCTTGACATTCCTTATATATATATATATATATATATATATATATATATATATATATATATATATATATAATTATAACATTTTAAAAAGATGCAAATAAAATTTGCTTGAACGAAAGATCGTAGCCGTGGATGAATAATAGGAACGTCAGGCGTCGATAAATTAATCGTTTTGGATCGAGATTTCGCAGGCGAGCGGAAGCGGCGAATCCGGTGATCGGTAGTCGAGCATCTGGCAACTAGTTACCAATCTATTCCTGTTCCAAGCATCAACGCTTGCGACCAACCAACCGCATACCGGCCTGTCACAATGCAAACGGTGCATACACGCGTGGATTTCAAGTGCACGTACATTTGCGCCCGTCACAGCGCGAATTCGAAATCATTTCTAATACAGTAATTGCCACCGAGCTGTAAGTAACTGGCACGGGTTCAGATCCACGGCGTCCGTCACTGCGGCCCGCTCCGCCTGATTTATATATTCCGTTCTCATCTCTGTGCGCTGCGTTTTCGCGATACCGCGAAATCTTACCGATTCGCGAAACGAAAATTTCGCGCATCAATTTCGTTCCACGAATCCTTGTTAATTGGAGGAACAGTTGGCCAACTGTTTGTCTTTATTAGCACGATCGTTTCGTAGATACGTTCGCGAGAAACGGGAGTAAAATTGGAAAGGTGGTGGTTAGGGGAAGTTATTTGTTGATAGAATTCGATCAAAGTTTTTTTAAGGAGATAAGCTCCTCGATCTAGCTCGATGATGACTTTCTTATATCTTCAATTATTTTGTTCTGAAATCTCTTTTAAATTCGGCAAACTTTATCTTATCGATTCGATGAATTAACAACAAGATATTAAAAGAATATCCAAAAACCAGCAAGAAACGATCCTCGACCAAGCTCGAGCTCGCGATTCTTTCAACCTCCACTTCCCTCGAAAGAAATCGTGCCTCGTGGAAAGAGGTTCGTTCTAACCCCGCGAAGCTCGGTTCTAAGCTCAGCAGACGCTCGCCACCCCCGTCCACCCTCTCCTCCACCCTTCTCTTTTTTCCCCCCTTTTTCCTTTCTTTTTTACCGCAGTGCACGAGGTCTAAGAAACACGACTTCGCCTGAGTCGCGCACCAGCCTCGACCGTGTAATTATGCCGCGCAGTGATTGGCGTGGTTCGTGGAACAGAGGGTGGAAGCGTGGCTAAGCACGAGGGTAGCGCTGTGGCAAAGTGGAAGAGGGAGAGAGAACGAGGAAAAAGAACCGGCGCGCGCGCGAAAGAGAGAGAGAGAGAGAAGGAAAGTGATGTGAAGAGGTGATGGTCGTGGGGGTAGAGGGGTGGGTTTTTAGCTCGAATTCATTAGAAGTAAAAATCGATAGGCGACGCTCTCGCTGCCTCCGCCGGCAACGTTTTCGCTTCGGTAAAAAGAATGTGAGAGCACCTCTCTCTCTCTCGACTACACCGCTCTTCTTTGTCCTGCTCTTGGAAACCACCCTCACACCCTCCTTTTTCCCGCATGCTTGTGGCTATCCCGGTCGTCTCTGCGAGGCGATACACGGTGCTCGAAAAGAGAAGGAGCGAAATTTTTGCGCGTTTTGAGAGTGAGAGTTTCTTAAAGATTTTTCATTTGAAGAATGTGTTGTTTGTCTTCGTAACGAAAACAAGTTGGACGAAGGGAATTCTTTGCAGCTTTATGGATTATCTTATAGCAAGGAATATCGAAAGTTTATTTTGGATGACGAAACATAAAATATACGCGACTCAATACTCTCGATTGTGTTGAATTAACGTCCCTAACCTACCCTAATATAATCGCATGTTGTGTTTATTTCTCGAACGTCCAAAATTCCGATATCCATTCCTTCGATCGAAGATCGAACAAATATCCCTCTTGTTATCCACATGCGATTCCATTAAACATACGTCACATTAACTCGAAATTATTCATCGGAAGACGGCGCATTCCATATTAATAGAAAATCGAAACTTGGCTACGCAACCCGAATATATATCGAAACGATCAGAACGACGATATCTTTCCTAACTGACTCTAAGAATCAGCGAGTCTCTCTTCATCTCTCTCTATCTCTCTGATGCAAAGCGCATCAGTCGTGACCTTGGTGCGTATCGATCGATCACGTCGATCCCGTTGCCACGGGTGATCGATCTCTCCCTTCCTTGTTCCTCGTTGTCCCGGCTCCTCCTCGTCGCTCCCCGTCCATTGTTTTTCTGGGTCACCCTATAAACACGGTGGCGAGTGCACGAAAAACGGCGGGGGCGGAGAAGTGCGGGGGAGGGTTGGGCCAAATTAACGGTAACCACTTCGGCTTGGTCATTAGGGAAAAACTTTCTTTCCACTGGCGCCGACCAATCCGACCCCAAGGATCCACGGACCTGAGAGAATTTTCAATCGAATCGCAATCCTCGAAACGCTTTCGCCCTCGTTTCCGCGTAACGAGGACGCGCCGACCCTTCGCTTTTCCTACGTCTCGCCTTCGAATCTCTCCTCCGTTCTTTCTTTTCACTCGGAAACACGCGATTCCAATTTTTTTCTTTAAAGGGAATACGGGAATACAGGATCGAGATTAACCAGGAGTTAACGAATGCTGAATATTTGTAATTTTATCTTGATATTTGTAAAATAAGATTTTTAATAAGTTAGGAGAGGAAAGAATAAGAAGGAGACGAGAGTTTGAATTTCTTTAAAAATAACTTCAAAAATAATGCGAATTTAACGAGAAAAAAAGATACACTTATCAAGAACATGACGAAATTCGTAATTCCCACGAATATAATCAATTAAACCCCCTTTTCCCTTCAAAAAGGAAAAGAAGAAGAAAAGAGAGAGAGAGAGAGAGAGGAAAAAAGGGGACAGATCACGCGAATGAAAACGGAAAACCCAAGATTCCTCCGACTGAATGTCCTCCTTTGATGAACCCACATCGGCTCCATCCGCCGCGTCTCTCCTTCTCTTAATTACGGTCCCCCGAGGGCCGTGGTGGTGGGAGCGGGGGTGGGACGGCTATTAACGTCCCGACGATCGAAGTAAGGAGCGCTCTCGCGCCAAAGGGGTGCAGAATGGTTGGGCCGGTGGTGTAAGAAGCGTAAGGAGCGGGTAGTGGTTGATCGTGGACGAGTAGAGAGAAAGCAACCCTGGTACTTTTATGTATTCTATACTCAACGTGTGCGGTTTCACGATCGAGAATAGCTCCCGCGACCATGAGAGGGTGGCTAGTTGGCGAGGAAACAGAGGGGATATTGTGGTAGAGCATCGGTCGTTGGCGGGGATAATTAGACACGGCGAGAAAGAGAGAGACGAGAGGACGTGGTTTCGATGGAATGGAAAGGAAAGAGAGAGGGAGTGAGAGAGAGAACGACTTCTGGGTAAAGCGGCGCCAGATAAGACTTAATATTTGATCGTGAGCCCACCCTTGCTTCGACTCGACCTACACACACACGCTCGGGCCACGACGCACACCGCTTTGCCACTCGCGATCGATCTGCACCCCTTCTTGGCCACCCTTCCCCCTCCCCCTCACGGACACTGTCCTGTCCGTGTACGGCCAACTATCAGGGGCAAATCTGTTGACACTACCGGCCGGAACCTTGTTTCCGATTTCCGTGGAAATCGGTGCGGACCGTTTGTGTGAAGATCCGCCCGTGGATCTGTCGTCCTACGACGCGGCCAACCCCGATGCGATGCTTGATTAACGGCCACGTGTCCCGTGAAGTTCCCTTTCGCGCCGTTTTCCGTTTGTTGTATGCCGTTTGACGAAGCCAAACTTCTGCGTGCGTCCTTCTGCGGCGATCGTTAGGAGGATCGCGAGGATTTTTAACCGAGACTCGATTCGCGTTAATAATTTCTGAAGAGATCGGGGTTATGATGTTGAAGAGGATGTTTGAAGTGGTTTGAGTAATTTGAGGTTTTTTCTTTTTTGAAAATGTATGATACGTATATATTGTATAACAGTTGTCAATGTTTGAACAAGTTTGAAATGGTTGCAAGATTGGTTGGTGGGTGATTTTTCTGTTTGAAGAAGAAGTTTTTCGAAAAATAGAATATAGTGTAACGATTTGAAGGATGTTTGGATGAGTTGGAATTGAGATTGAAAATTCAGTTTTCTTTTAACGAATTTGAGGGATTTTTGGATAAGTTGGAATTCATTTTGAGTAGTTTGTAAAAGATTTTTACATTTATGTTGAATTATTATGGTTTAAAAAATCTGTAGAATTTGTTGATTAAAAAAGGATTATTATTAGACAATTTCTTTTAAGCTTCTTTTTTATAAATTATATATTATATATATATAAAGATGTAGAAATATTTAAGACTCTTGAAACACACTGCGGTGTGAGTTTAAAAGCTGCTCGACGCTCTTGTCTTTGTTGTTTCATGGTCGTCGGGAAGTCACGAAATTCGTTGTGTGTACAATGTAAATGGGTTTCGTGACTTTGAACGCGTTTGTTTCATTGCGCTCATTTTATCGGGGACATTGTACTTCATAAAACTCAGAAGCGTGTGGCTGTTACTTCTGAGAAGTCGAGTCGATTTGACCAAGGATAGCGGATTAATTACTTTGATATTTACGGGAAATAATTTATTGTTAATTTACGAAAAAGATTGAACGTGATTATTTTATCGTTTTCACTTGTAGAAATTATTTTATTATTAAAAATAATGAATATAAAAAATTCTTGCACACATCGTTTATTAAAAATTAAAAAATTTATAAATTCATGAACTGAAAAAATTCTATAAGTTAACACAAAGATTCAAAGATTCAAAGAATTAAAATGAGTACATTTGAGTATTAAATACATTAAAATTTTCGACCTTAATTTTTCAGAGTTTCAAAGAAGTTGTAAAATTGTAAAGATAATGGAAATTTCAATTTTCATATTATGCAGATGCATAACATTCGTAACATTCTGCTAAGAAGTACGACAAACTTTCTTGCTTTCTTTCGTACTGTCGTTTTAATTTCCAATGCAATGGCATTATTTATACTATGTACTTAAAGAGATATGTTATATTTACCTTTTCCTTTATGAAGATTTTTCGTCGTGTAAAAATATTTTATAAAAGAAACTTTTTTCAATAAATATTCTTTTATTTTTTGATCCGGTTTGTTAATTATATTTAAAAAGAGATGATGAAAATTACTTATTTTGATAATAAAAAATATAAAAAATACATCGAGATAAATGAATTCTAATGCGATATTATGCTATCTTGAATAATTTATCCAAATGATTTATAATAATTAAACAAAAATTTAACGGTGATTTCTAATGATATCAAAGATTTAAAACTTAATAAAATATACACACTTTAGATTATTTTTATAAAAGGAATTTTAATAATTCCTTCGTAACAGTTGTTAATATGAATTATTAAAAATTTGTTTTTCTATAAATTATTTTCCTCTTTTATCTAATACACGTTTCGAAAAGTATTTTTATCGGCACTTAAGCTAAAATAGCTATCCGTAATAACAGTCATTAAGAAAGTTGTAAAGCAACGGATTAATTAGTCTTATAATTTTAGTAGCCATATTTTTCGACACTATTAATTCTCCGAAGGTAATCCAGTGTCTTAAATGAAGAAGGTAATACGCGGCGAGACTCTAAAACGCTAATAAAAATTACAGCTATCAACACGATTCTATCAAAGCCCATTTATTATTTCTATTTTTATTTTAATTTCGATTTTAAATTTCAAATTATTAATATTTCTGTACTCAAAATTGTAAATGTACGCAGAATGTTTTTATTCAATTTTTGTATAATTCACATTATCCAACATCTTATTATTCATATCATTTACAAGAGTATTTCTCTTCTAATAACGTCTTCATGCTCTATTTTCTTTCTACCAATATTAGTATCAACTACGAATCGCAGATTGAAACATTTTCACATAAAATATAAATAAATTCATACTTTACAACATAACTTAAACTTTATTGTATACAATTAAATTAAATTACAATAATTAATAATCCCCATTACACGAACTCTTATTAATCGAATCTTCCGATCTTCTATCCATTCGTCTCGAAAACCAATTATTATTAACTACACCCAAAATCGAAGAATCAAAAACAATTTCCTTGCTCGACGCATAAACACCTCCAAAACCAATTTACCTCCAACCAGGAAGTCGAAAACCGAGGAATGCTTGAATCCTCGGTCGAAAGTGCGAAGCGAGGCAGATCGTTAACATTCCATAACGACATTCCCCCTTCCACAACGTGATCCAACATTACCACAAGACCTAAGAGTCTCAAAGAACCATCGAAGATCGTGAGCAACCTCCTGCTAGATAGATCCTCGAGTTTTCTCGAAGATGCTAGGCGTTGCGGAGAGGGTGGCCCCGGGGCAGCCAGAAAGAAATTTCCATGCCGAGGCGGCGAATCGATTAGACGCCGGTCAACTTCGACCCTGTCGAACCGCAGACTCGATATCCCCTATTCCTCCCTCCCCCCCTTCCTCGGTTCGAGCGTATAATTATCGGAGGCACGCGAACCCAGGAACCCTCCTCGCCAGAGAGAGAAAGGGGGAGGGGGAAGCCTATGACTTCTCTTTCTCTCGCCTTTATTCCGCTTTTTCTCCCCCTCTCTCCTTCACGTTTGGCCTACGCGGTCGGATACCAATACCAGGAAGAAGGCTAGACTTACCGCGGGCCCGAGTTCCTACACCGAGTTCCTACACGACCCCATGCTGGAGGAGCCACGGTGCCCCATTACCATACGATTTTCATGTTAGCGCCTCCGGGCCCCCAAAGCTGCACGACCAAGCATTATACTTAACCTAACCGCGTGCACGCTCACGTGTACGCGTCTACCGGTGCCTACGTCGGGACTGTCGCGGTGACTGTGTGTTTCGCCACTCGGGGCGACGTCCGCGTAGGTGTAGGTGTGGCAGGACCATGGAATCCCGGCGTGGGTAATCGTACAATGCTGTAAACGGTTTAACTTCTGCACATTGGCGTAGAGGCGAGCAGGTGGGATTCCAGAGTGACGTTGTTCCTATAACGTATATACGTACATACGTAATACAGTAAATAATCTTTCAAGTATTAAAATTTATCTTGAAATTTTTATCCTCGACTTTCAAGTTATGGAAAATTATGTAAAAGCTGCTTCGATTGGCTAGATTACACTTGTGCAAAATTTACATGCAGGAAATTGGAAGAACCAAGCGAAATCTTCCTCCTTCCTGCAAATTGTAAACTCTTCACGATTCATCCGAAACTGTTGTAAAATTCCGAAATCGGAGAGTGTGATTACGTATGACTGCTGGCAGGCATTGGCAACAATCGCGGGTGAAATGCAGCTTTATTTACTTAATTATCGGATTTAACCGGGGAAAATAGTGAATGATATCTCGCGATGGGTTAGGCACACATGTAACACGGGTCTCCCTTCCTTGTGCACGTGTTCACGAATATTGCGCGAATATTGAACCGAGGGAGGGGGGAGATTAGACGTTCTTCCGTATCTCCTCTCCTGATCTCTCTCTCTCTCTCCCCTTTCTCTTTCATTATTAACGTTGCAACATCCTTTATCTCCTCCTATTTTTCACCCCCTTTGTTTTCTTCTCGAAAGTGACTATCGGCCACGATGATCGACGACGATCAACGACGTTTCCGGCGAATTTGTTCACGTGCACTCGCCATTATTCCCCGGTGTCGAGCGTCGTAAAAGGGGTGGGGGAGGGAGGAGGTGAAAAGGGAGTTCCGTGTTTAGAATCCGTAAAGCGTATAGCTTGCATGGTGCAAAACTGTAAACGGCGGTCGTAAGAGCATACGGGCCTGTCATTAGTAGATAATTATTTCTCCATAAAGGGGAAATAACAGTGGGGGCGTCGAGAGTCCGCGTTTTAACCCCGCAATTAAAAAATTTCAAGTTTTGCGCGCGGCATGGCAACGCGTCGAGGGCTGGATGGCGGTGGTGTTGTTCTCCTCCGGGGAAATGGAGGGATGACGAGATTAATCGTGGAGAAATGAGGGCGTAATGGGCGTGAAGTGAAATTGGGTAATTTGGTTGGGGATGGAGAGGATAGTTTTCGTTTCGAGAAAGTGAAATATGTATACATTTTTAGACGATTTTAAAAATCCTCCTTTATTTTTATCATAATAATGATCTCTCTAATAAAGATGAAATAATGATATTTCGAAACTGGTTTATAATACGTGATTAAAACTAGTTTGGTCGGTTATATTTTCAATACAGTTTTCTTTTTATTTTAATACGATGTTAAATTTACATAGTAAGTAATTTCTTCGCGAGTAATTTCAAAATATACCCATCTCGTTAATACATGTTTAACAATAATACATCTTAATTATATATCTACGCTACAAAAATGATTTAATTTACATAAGACAGCCTTTCAATTTCGAATTATTAATTTCCTTATTCCTTATCACCAAAACCTAATCTAAACTTGGAGAAGAAAATTAAATGATTCGAGCAGAACAGCGTGTTATGCATATTAATTCGTTCAAAAAATTAATATCACCTTATGAATAATCGAGAATAATCTTGCAACAAAAGGAACAGCAGATCCATTTTTAACATATTCCAAATCGTCACGTAAATAGACAATTTAAAAATTTTAGATCCACAGAAAATTACTTTTAATCTTTGATAGATATTTTTCTATCCAAATCGCAGATAGTTCAAAATTTTCAAAAATTCTCCATTTCTTCAAAATTATTACAAACATATATCTTTTTCTCTCTCGTTGCAAGATCGAAACGCAGGTGATTCGAGTGAAAAATGGCAGTCAATCCCGTGACGCAATTAACCGTATAAAATTCCTGAGCACTTGGACGGGCCACCCCCGTTTCGAGAGCGAAAACAAGCGGACAGGGGTGGGACGTCTCGTGTTTAGAATCCGTAAGGCTTCGGGCGTTCGTTTGCACAGCGTAAACGGCGATCGCGGGAGCAACCAAGCCGGCCATTGTTCCACGATTATTTGCCCTCCCTTTTGTTGTCTTCTCTCTGTTGGCCTGGGATACAACCGTCGTTGCTCCAAGTTGGACCCGCCACGACACCCGTGAAACTTTAACAAACATTCACGGTTTTATGAGGGACGTGGTTGCTAATCGGACCTCGCTTCTGTTCAACGATCATCGTCTTTTATTGACGCTCGATGAGGTAAGCGCGCCTCGAAATAGAATTATCGGAATTTTCTATTGACCTCAAGCCTGTTTTTCTTTTTTCTTCTTTCTTCTCATTTATTATTGAGATTAGATTTTTGAGAAATTGATATTTGACTCCGTGAATTGGTGGGAATACCTTTTGACGTTCGAAGACGTTTGAAGATGTTTGAGGATTTGGATATTGGCACGATGCAGTCGAGTTTTAAATATAGAGTTAAAATGGAATAAGGAAGTTATTCTAAATATTATTAGTAAAATTATGTAATGGGTATGCGTTCGATGTCAATGAAAGTTGATATTAATTTTAACAAAAGTGTTTGAATTGGGTTATTTAGAAAAAGAAAAAGATTGTTTAATTATTGCAATATTTTAATAGCTAATCTCATCCATAAAATAAGTACTTCGATCGTAAAGAAAGCAAAGAAAAAAAGATATTTCCCTTGCAATAATTACAACAATCGTCATTCAACTGAGCAACAGTTAAGCATGAAAGACGATATACCTTTATACTTATAATTTCTACAATTAGATCCAAGAAAAAAAAAACATTTCGTTCGTTTCGCCAAGGGTGCCAAGTAATCTACGATCCCCCCCCCCCCCCCGCGAAATAGTCGCGCTACAACCGGCAACGTACCCACGAATGTCATTGTGGACCGGCCAATAAAGTCGCTCGTTCGCCCACGCGATCTCCAAGCTACGAGAAAGAGACAACCAGGGGCTTAGAATTACTATTGGAAACGCGCGGGTCGTCGTAAATGCCTCGAGATCCGCGTCGCGTCGTTCCTTTCTGTTTTCGCTTTCTTTCCCCCTTCCGTTCGATTTCTTTCTCCTCGAAGGAGAAGGAGGCTCGAGAGAGACTCAGCCTCGACTCGTGGGTGGCGACGACGAATAATTATTGCGGGGGGAAGGGAAGGGAGGAGAAGGTTGCGAACGATCGATCGACGATCTTGGATTCGCCCCCCTTTATTTCTTGCTTCTTGGAAGTTTTTATCACCTGGAGGGGGAGGGGGAGGGGGGAAGGAACACAATTTTGCATTTAAATACCCCGTTGTGGTACTTTGTACCGATCCTCTCGATCAGATCTGGAAGCGCGAAAGAGATTTTTTTTCACGATTTTATGCGCAGGGACCCGTGAAAGCGTGGATGAATCCTGGATATTTTTCGATCGATATTATTTATTCTCGATATTGAAACAGAAATTTGCATACGTATATTATTAATTTAAACGAGTTCGAATTCTGAAAATCAACGTCATCAATTTACAAGATGATGTATATTACGACGATTTTTCTCCCAACTTTTAACAAATGTTAATATATCCAACAAACATAAATTTCTTATATCCTCAAACCGAATCGTTCATCCGACTATCCGTTTCAGAACGAATAAGAAAACCATTCCATAAGTTACGATCCCACAGTTTCTTAATTTACAAAATCGTCAAGCTTATCTCGTTCAAAGCAACCCGTACATCCTTCCCGCACGAATATCAGTAAATATTCCGGTAATCTCCTCGACACACATTAGCGTATCTTAACGATAAGAAGTATCCCATCCGAGAAACACCGTTCGATGGATACGAATCTCCTTTCTAACGCAAAAAGAAAACACGCGAAACGTCGCGTTTGACTCGAGCTCGGAGGCGGATTGTTCCTGGGATGGATGCATACAGGGTGTTTCTCTCGACTCGTTTTGAAATATTTTTCGAAAAAGTTTTTAGTTTCAAGTTTAAAAAGTTAATTATACTTATATCGTTATTATCTACTAATCACTAGTTATTAAAAGATATTTTAATTTGTAAAACTTGACGCGATAAAAAAGATTATCGCTTTGCAAGAGTTTCTTATCGCTTAATTCCAAGTTTCCCAATCGAATTAAAATTGACAAAAAATTAACAGAAGAACATGTCTAATATTTTCATGCCGGGATACGCGAACCTGATATAACTTAAACAACACAAGGACATAAATTGTCTCTCTCTCTGTAATTTCGTCAATGATTCTCTCTTTCTTCAAACACAACCCTCGCGACCCAACTCGCCGGGTAATTTGTCCAAGTTTACACGCGAAAAATCGTGACACGGCTAATCGATTCCCGGTTGTGGTCATCGTCGTCGTCCCATCCGTGGGCACCGCCTCCACTTCCGGAATGATCATCGATCGAGCCCCCCCTCCTCCCTCCCTGGAATGGCCGATCGTTCCGCGAAACGACGACCACGAAGTTTTTATCCCGTTAACGAAGTTCCACGAGCCACGAGACACGGAGATCGACGATGGGCAATAATCGTGGCGCGCACCACCGATCGATCGATCGATCGATCGTTGGTCTCCGTGTCTCCGCCGCTTTTACGCGGCCCTCGATCGCCCGATCGGTTGGCCGGCCGACAACTTTACTCCCTCGTCTCTTGACGTGTATGGAAACTCGTGGGTGACGATGACGATAATTGTGAGCCCGTGAGTGCACGCGCCTCGGTGTATCGGGGAGGGGGCGGGGGGAGGACGTGTCGTTGAAGGAGGATTCGTGGGTGACGATTACGGGATTCGAACAGGTTTAAAGCAGGGGAGTTTCGCGACGATTGTACTTTATTCCCGCGATTTCCCTCGACAATGGCGTCGGATAGATCGTTGGTATAACGATCGATTTGGAATGGAGGGAGGGGAGAAGGAGGTTTTATTCGGGCGATCTCAGGAATTTTTGATCTTCCTTCGATCGGCATCGATTCTATTTTATTTTGTTAAGAGCGTGACGCGATTCTCAGATCTCTTCGTGGGACAGATCGAAATATCGGAGTAAATGGTAGACGGTATTCGTAATCCGGTTTTATTTTTCGAAATCGAGGGAATAATTAATTGGAATAATTTAAAATATCGAAATTCTAAATGTATGTATGTATATATATCCCACTTAATATTTAATTGTGTGTGGATACAGTGGCTGTTCGAGTTCGCCCTTTTCGACTTTACGCATGGAAATAAATTCCGTGCACACGTTCCAGCCTCGTGTTCCCGATTTTAATTATAATCCGGGGATGGCAGGCGCATCGTGGAAATAAATCACGAGCCACAAAAGCGCCACTTCCTGTCTCTCCCAAAAACCCGATCAGGAAATTTGAATATTTTCCCTCCCTTTCGAGGAACCGCTCGATGCACAGGCACGTGTCCAAAAATCGTCGATTCTAATTCTAATCTCCGCCATCCATTCCTATTTGAATAACAACTCCTCACCCTCTCGAGTTCGATCCTGGTCGCGCGCGAGGATCTTGCGACATCCGTTTGGCACGCGGCGAGAGCCCTCCTCCCCGATTTGCATCTTTTCGCCTTCCTCTTCTTCTCCTCCTCCCTTTCTCTCCTTCTTTTTTTTATTTTCGCGCGTGCCGGAATAAATCTATGATGATACGAAGCTTTCGCTCGAGGTGATTCGAACGAGTGGATCGTCGGGGTCGCGCGTGTCGCGACATCGTTTGAATAAATTTATTCGACGATTGGAAGGTCGAGTGTTGGGACGGGTGGAGGCAAGAATGGATCAGTTTTATTTATTTCTTTTTCTTTTTAATTTTCCCCGATCTATTCTAATCGATATTAATTAAAAGGAGAATTAATTAGGATAATTGTTTCTATATTATCATTATATCGTGACTGATAGATCTCTCTTTCTCGTTAAAGAAAAAAAGAAACACGTATCTTGGATCAATTTAATAATATTGTTTCGTTTATAGGTGGAAGCGTTAGCGGGATATCGAGGGCCGTTTTCGAGTTTTAAATGGAAGGCTTTCAGGGTGGATTGAACAGTCCACGACACAAGGTACGTACGCCTCCAAATTTCTTCAGATTCCGTATCCGTCAAATTTTCATTCGTGCGTATCCAATTT
This sequence comes from Apis cerana, assembly GCF_029169275.1. Lineage (NCBI taxonomy): Eukaryota > Metazoa > Arthropoda > Insecta > Hymenoptera > Apidae > Apis > Apis cerana. Next base: position 7,345,080 of record NC_083862.1, on the reverse strand, counting down.
TTTCCAAAACGACGTGGTTCAAGACTCAAAAAGGGGGGAGGGGGGGCTTCGAAAATCGTTTAGAACCGTAATGGCCGTTACGGATATCGAAGAAATCGTCCCCAAGGTGTAGCACGTTCCCAACAAAAGCAGCCACGAGCTTTCATCCGTACCTTTCTGCTCGGTATGCAAATTCCTTTCCTGGATCCATGGCAGCACGCGACGCAGCTCGAATTCACATTCAAATTTCCCGCTGTGCGGCTGCACACCGCGTTTCTTCCTTTCGCATCGTTAATTTCCACAGTGCACTTGTCGTTCGAAGGGATGGAAAAGAAGAAAGGCAGAAGGGATTTCGTTCGATTAATGACGAAATTTGACATTGCGTTGCATCGATCGGTTTCTGTTCTGATGAGAAAGATTTTATTTGAATCGATGATTTGATTTCGGATTCGAAGGAAAGACGTAAGAAATTTCTATGCAAGATTTTGTACTTCGCTTGATAATTAAGTCTTATTTTTTCTTTTATCAAAAATAATCAATTTTCTTAAAAACATTCATCAAAGAACAACATCGGGAGCATGGGAAAAGAGATTCGAATGGAAAATCTCTCCCCTCAAACAGTTTCTCGAAATCCTCGTTTCTGTTCTTGCTCTCCATCCTCCTCGTATTAACATGCATTTCTTGCGAGAGTAAAGCCAGGTCACGGCTCTGTTTCACCAAAGATTCCCACACCCATGACACCGTTGCCCTTGATTCCCCGCATTGTCCCCCTCCCATCTGGTCCAGACAGACACACCGTGGCCATAAGAGAGAGAAGTTGTCACTTCTTCTCGATTCCCTGAATCAGAAGTGGAGGATGAATGCTGTTCGTGGATCGGTTCGTGATCTCCTCCATGAATAGAATCCTTCGTGTGCGCGAGGGTAGACCGAAAGGCAAAAAGGGGGCTGCCACCCTTCCAGAGACAATAATAGAAACAGTGCCAGGGCCCCTGCCACGGCCCAAATACCTTAAAATACACGATACACGATACACACTCTGCTCCGTTTCCATGCCTGGTTGCCAAAAACATTTCCTCTCCTCTCCTCGAACCGGCCGAGTCTCAACGATACAATTAAAGTACGTTGCGGTCTTTAAAGGGCCCGTGCCCTGCCTTTCGCCCCTTCCTTCCCCGCGTTAATGTTCGTTTGTCGTTCGATTTATGCGAGCGAAAGGGGTGAGGGAATCCAAAGCGCCCCGGAAATTCTCTACCTGTTCCCCGGCACTCTTTCTTTTATTCCGTTATTATCCTCCTCTTCTTCTTCTTCTTCTTTTTCTTCTTCTCCTCCTCCTCCTCTTCGTATCGTTGCAACACGCCTGATCGACCGGCAGGGTCCCTTTATTACACCGACATAACCGAATCTTCATCACCCTTCGATTCATCGGTTCCGGAGAGGGTTCGATCGACGTGCAGCGAACCTCGTGGATATATATTTTGATTTGTGGGATCGGTTAGTCCGTTGCCCCACGACGCATAATTCCGTTTGATTATCGTGAATACCTCGCACCCGGAATCGGGATCGAGTGGGCCGGAAGTCGTTCCTTCCCCTACGTGCCCCCTCCCCTCTTCCGTTACCTATTAGCGTGTTCGATTCGAAAGGATCGAGTTACTTTTGTCATCGGATTTTTCTTTTGTTGGAAAAAATGCGTTTACGTGTATCCTTTGAGAGAGAGGAGAAAAAGGTTTAAAGATCGAAAGTTTGACGAATGTTAAGCGCTAGGTTACAAGCATTTTTCGATTAAAATGAATGACTTTTGAAGGAATATTTGAACAACAGTAACTATTAAATAAAGGAAGAGAAGTATTATTAAAATAACGAACGAAGAAAATTGATAGTTTGTTTTCTTTTTAAATTTAGGTTAAGAAATAACGATTTTTTCGATTAAAATAAATAATTTTTGAACGAATTTCTGAAATTTTTATTAACGATTATAATGGAACTGAAATAAAAATCGTACGTATTCTATAAATTTTTATACATTTTAAATTTTCTATAAACGTAGAGTAATCTGATTTTAAAAAAAATTCGAAAATATTATATTCATTTATTTATATAATATTGGTAAGGAAATGAACATCTGAAAAGCGAAAAACTTGAACAATGTTCGATGTAATGTAAAAATTAGTTGTCAATTAAGATTCTGAGTGATTATAGATATTTTTATAGAGCTTGTTTATTGAATAAATTGCTAAATGATCTTCTATTCCTCATTTTCGTTCTTCAATAAATTTGCTTATAGGATCGTGTTTTTATTAAGCACAATAATGAGGAACATTGTTAAATGTCATTTAACTACATGGAAGATTTTTTTGTACTCATTTGAAAAATTCGTCGATGTTTCTCTCCATGTATGGTTGATTATTGAAAAATAATGTTTAATTTTGGTTTCTAAATCATCGTTTCTAATATTAGAGAGAAAGGAAGATGAACTTTTTAGAGAATAAAAACACATCACGGACGAATAAATATTTATATATTTATAAATGAGAAAGAATATTAATATTTTACGCGTTATTCTTCAATCAATTTTTAATCAATTTTTCAATCAATTTCTTATAACTATTTAACTTTATATTCTTAAACACTAAAATAGTTAGTTAAGAAAAGAGTTAACAGATTTCTAACCTCATTTTTCTACGAAAAAAAAAATACATCATGCATCATAAAATTATTTCTAAAAAATATTCTACTCCTCCCTAATCATTCTTCACTCACATAAAATATCGATTTACAGTTTCCTCTCCGTTATTCAAATTTCACAATACAACTCGCCAAAACTCGACCTATCTGTTTGCAACAACGTTCCAACGTTGAATCCATTTCTTTCTGAATAAAATACTACTTTGTATTTGTTTCAAGATTTCAAATTCGTGCAGCTCCACTTATTCCCGGCCATCTAACAGTAGTGAGGTTAATGCATTCGTTATTTCTGATCGGAAGCACTCCGCGCTCTACAACTCGTGGGAAAAGGTGCGCGCGCGCGCGCGCCAATCGAACCAGTACATATTTTTCGCCACATTCCTCCATAATTCATTTTCAACTCTACGCTTGGCTCCCTTCTCGTTTATTCTTCGTGCGCGACACGCTCGATTCGTCCATTCGAATTCCAGATCGCGAGACTTGACGCGTCTTGCGTACTGCTCGAATACTTTCCGTGTATCCCTTTACGTTCAATCCCATAATAATAATTAAATAATAATACTTTTAACAACGATCTTTAGTTGGAAAAATCTAACGAATCGTCATTAATTGTCTCCAGAGCAAAAGTTGAAGAACTGATTACGATTTGTAAAATTGTAAAATTCTTAATAAAAAGAAATGTATTTTGATGATATCGATGATTATTTCCCAGATGGAAATTAATAAAATAATAGATTTATCAGGTGTTTGACGTGTGCAGCTGTAGAGTTAAAAGTAAAACTTTCGACATTAATAGAACAGTTATTGTAAAATTATCGTATTTATTAGCTATAGTAATTTCATTTGCATATCGGTTGTTTAATTTATCGCTAGATATACGACTAAAGTTGAAAGAAATTTATGGATAAGGTTGATTACTCCAGTGAAAAATGGCTTCCAACTTTTATATCTTTCCATACGTTGGAAGAAATAAGTAATTAACTTCGTTTGAGCGGTATGCTATGCGAGATTTGCATATTTTTCAACGTTAAGAAACGTTAGGAAACATTAAGAAATCGATAATGCATGTAATAATGCACGCTTCCATTTCGATTTGTTAATTACTTTTAATGCCTTTTTGTACTTTATCAGTAAGTCATAATGATCAAATAGATTGAACAAACAAAAATAATTGTTTATTGTTCGAGCAAGAATAAATGGTAAGAAATTATAATATAAATTTATATATTAATTAAACGTTTCTACGACTCCTTCAATTTATGTTTCATAAAATCATTTAATTTAAGATTAAAATAATAATAATAATAATTTAACCTTTCATAATTAGGATTTCTTCTTCTGTATGGAAAAAAAAAAATTAAATTTGATTGCAGTTCGTTAAATTAATTTGAAATTTAAAAATTAATCGTCATTTACAATTAATTATCCACTTTCTACTTATTTCAGTTAATTTTTAACTGACTTGATGATAAGTATCATAAAAATGAAAATTCTATTTTAAAAAAAAGTCATTAAATTCCATCTCGGAATTCCAAGAAATCAATCAATTCTATTAACCATGCCACATTCTTTGTTTTCTTTTTTTCCATCTTCAAATCATGATTTTCTATTTATTTTATTTATCGAAACGAAACCCAGAATGAAGCATAATCGACGAAAACTATTAAGAAGAAGGAAAAGAACCGTTTCCCCAAATCTGTATAATCGCCTCATTCTCATAACTCCAACTATAGATATTCCACTAGTTCGTACTTTTTCCACTACTTCGGCGCCACTTCCGCCTGCCCCACCATCGCGGAAAAACTCGCGTGACTTACCTACCAGAGAGTCGTCGTTATGCCCATTATTACGATTACCATTATCGCGAGCAGGATCGAAAACGAGGAAGAAAGAGTAATCACATTAGGGGGCGATACGTTGATCGAGATTCATTCGGTTAATTCGCTCGACAAATCGATCTTCGTGGCGCGTTTATCACGCATAATTTCGCACGCGACCGATCGACAATTGTCCGAACACGCATCGATGTTCCCACTCGAATTCAAGATTCTGGTAGTGGAGAAGCGCGGACGATCCTTTTTCGAGGAGGCAGAGGAGGAGGGCGTTCGGGTCTACGCCGCCTATGCATTCTTCGAGATTAATGAACCGCGAGATTCGAGGCTGTTTAGGAGAAGAAAGAACCTTTCTTGATGCTTTACCGGAACGAGATCTAATTGTTCGCGAAAATAAACCGTAATTTTATTTACATGACGATAATAGGATCTCTTGCTTCTCTTTTCTTTATTCTTATTCCGAGGTTATTCAGTTTAGGTTATGTTAGATAATTGGCTTAGTTTTAGATATTTTTGCGACGGTTAAAGAAATTTTTGTATTTTTGATACGGTCGTGAGTGAGATTCTTGGTATTCTTATACGGAATGGAGAAAAATGTAAAATGGGCAAAGCGTGAAACTCGACACGATTGCTGCGTCTGTCTTCTTTGTTGTTTTTAATTGGAAAGCAAGGAAAGAGAGAGATTGGAAGGAAAATGTTGCTCCGCGTTGAGCCTGTTGCATTTTTTCTTGTTTCGCTTCAGAGATCGTAAAACTATAAAATTTACTAATAATTTTACAAATTTATCGTAACTTTTAAAATTTCGTTAATAATTTCAACTGATCTATTTTAATTATTACAACATTCATTTTAATTATTAACAATATCTAATTAAAAAAATTCATTTTTCTTTCGTTCAAGTACTTTTATAATATATATATTCTAAGTACTAATTATTAACTAATTTTCAAATATAAATATTTTTATATAATACGTATACTTAATAATAATAACAGTCAATTCACTCGACTAATCAACATTCCACGTTCTACTGTAATATTAACGATAATAAATTAATAAATATAACAACATATCAAACTACTAATTATATTAAACTATACGATCAAGTCAAAAGTTTTATCCCCACCAACTTGAGCCAACTTGACACGAACATTCCATAACCTCAAACATTCCACGATCAAATCACCATGCCACCACCATAACGCGCTCTCGTACATTCAGATACGTATCTCCGTATGCGCGTTAGATCAGTATCGCTTTAAACGATCGTAGGACGTGGGTATGTAGGTATATCTCGTGTGGACGTCGTCCGATTTTTCTAGGTGTAGCCTTCCTGTGCCTGACGTCACAATTAGCCTGATTATAATTACGGATGGAGAAGGACAGATACACTGGTCGCGAACGAACGAGAAACACGCACGGATACGATCCGTTCCGGAGCTAGGAACGAGACGGAGCAAAGGTAATAAAGGACGGCCGACACGAGCGCCGCGCTGGATGGAGCGAGACGGCAAACGTGTGGAATGCTCGTGGAGAGAGAGAGAGAGAAAGAGACGTATTAACGGTGTGGCGAACGACGGTCGAGCTGACAAGCGAGATAATTAGGCGGGACGAGACAGGACGTGCGCATTAATTAATTAGCCCAATCTAAGTCCACTTCGCTTATTGTGCGCGCCCGTGCACGAACTGGACGCGACCTCAAAACCTATCCGCGCCGATTTCCACAGACACGAACCGAGCGAGCGTGTTCCTCGACGACAGATGGTTTCGTTAACCCTTCGACCGGTGATAAAAGTCATCCACGAATGCAAGAAAATTATTTTAACTTTTTAAATTTAAATTTGTTTAACATCAAAAAATTCCCGTTTCTTCGTGACGTATTACTCGTCGTTGAACGGTTAAGATTATACGCATTGCAAAAGAGAAGAAATGCAAAAGTCGTCGCGTAAGATATTCTTCATCCATGAATGAATAAAGTATACAAATGTGTTTTAATCGAATATGAAGCAATGAAATTTGAGAGTTATATGTGCATCCTTCAAAGGATAATTCACGCGAATTATACGTGGAATTTGTGAACGATTTTGCTCGACATTAATCAAGCTTAATTTTCGTTCCTTAATTCTAGCCGGATGCCTTTTATTTCTTTTTTTTTTTCGTTGATTGTGCACGGTCGATCGGTCGTGGATACTTTTGTCGATCCTTTTTTCAGGGATGGGATCTTGAAACTTTTTGAGAACTTCGAGTTAGAGAAGTATTTGATATCTTTGCAAGTCGTAAGTGTAAATTTCGAATTCTAAAGTAAACTTTTCGATATTTTTGTAAGCCAAAACTGGATTTCCAAAATGTTGCTCTGGAATTTATTCTTTTTATAAAACTCTTGAAATTTAGATAACAAGTAATTTTAAATCAATTTGAATTTATTATTTTAATTAACTAACTTACATAGAAGCAAAGATAAAACGTGAAAAATTTAATTTTCTTCGAGTTTGAAAAAAAGAAGTTAAAATTTCAGGCGAATATGAAAATATGTAAAATATTTTTTTCTTCTTACATTTTTTTTTTGTTGAAGAACTTTTTGGTTTTGTTCTCGAACGATTTGAATAGTCTGATATTGATAATGGAGATTCTAGCGGGACTGGTTTGTCAACTGGATTTTCTTCTTTCCTTTTAGGTGATGGAAATAACGTGATTTTGAGGCATTATAAATGATACTTTAAATTGATAATATTGTTTTTTAATAATTGTATACAAATTTATATGGATAGACATAAATTATTCTTACATATTTATCGCTTCCTGTGTTTTCGGAAAAGTTTGGGAGGTATATTCGTTTGTGTTGTGAAATTCGATCAAAGAACACTACATATAATTGCAAGAAATGACTATTAATAATCATTATCAAATAATCAAATTTACATATTCCAGTTTTTATTCGGATAAAATGGTAAAACTATATTTAGAACAATTACCGCATACAATTTATTTACTTGAATAAAAATAACGTCTCTATACAATGTCAAAGGCATTTATGCGATAAATCTTGATAAGCCCCCGCTGAAAATAATGTTCGCAAAGATCATTAAATTTTCAACTTTCCTCATATTCTATCAAACGCCCGTTCATTTATCAAATCACTCGTACGCCACGCCTGTTTAAACCGAGCCCAGGCCTCGTTTTACGAGTGGCCGTTCTTCACGGGGCAAATATCGATTCCAATGTGACCGGGGGGATAATTATGAAACGGACTCCTTACATGCGAGGCAAATTACGAACACCTCGCGAGCACCGCATTGCGGTGCGACTCGTGCAAACAATGAAGCAACAACGTCTCCCGGCTGATAAGATGAGAAACGGCTGATATTTCAAACGATCCTGCCTAGCCTCCCTCTTTTTCTCTTTACTTACAGGGAAAAAGGAAATTATAATTGCGTTACGTTAATTCAAAATTCAAGAATCGATCATTTCTTGGAATCGGTGTTCTGGTGAAATATATTATTAACTACCTCGCGCAAAATCGTACTTTAATTATCTATCTAACCAACAACGTAAGATATTATTTACATTAATGGTATAATTAAATCGATTAAATAAGAAAAAACGCATTTCCGATTGGAAAAATAATTAATCAAGTTATCATCGGACAATCAAACTTGCAAAAAATAATTTCAGAAGCAACTCATATTTCGTGCAGTTCTCTCTCTCCCTTCCAGTTCCCTTGAAATATAATTAATTTATGCTAACGAAAGAGAAGCGTAACGGCTGGCGCTCTTAAATTCGCGCCATTGAGCGGCCAAGTGTCCGTAAGTCCCTCCGCTAAGCGTCTATCCTTCTTCCACGTCCCCCACCTCCCTTCCGCGACCCTGTTTCCTCTCGCTCGACTGGTTTCCGTCGAACTGTTCGAAACTGGTTGCAGCCCGACAGGACGTGGCCGCCGCCTCCCTCCGGGAAACGAGGGAAGAGGGATGCAAGGGCCGACCGACATCCTCCAGGATCTCCTCTATCTTCATAATTAATTTCATTGGCGCGAATTAAAGCGTGTTTCTTCGGTTTCTTGCGGAGTGGCAAGCTCGAAGGCTAGCTGGCTCGTTTCGCTTTTAGATTTTCTACATGATACGAATCGGTAGAACGTTTAAATAGGAGAGAAGTGATTTTCAACGAATACAGAAATTTCAATGAACCCATTCTTTTTTTCGAAAATACATTCGAAGAAATTTAAATTTAATATCTTGTACAATTCACAAATTATTACCAAGGAACGAATCGGAACGAGTCTTCGTTTCTCTCGTTGCTCTCGTCATCGAAAAAAGATTGGGGCCCCGAAGGATTGACCAGCGGGCGACGCGCAATTAATCAACCGTGAGTCGTTTAAAATTCGCTTAAGCGTCGCTGGAACCGTCGCTGGAACCAGTGGAGAGGAGCGAGAGGAGGAGGGAAGATTTTTGAAAGGCGACAATGCAACGTTACGGCAACAGTTTCGAATATTTTAAGAGGTTTCCGGAAGAATAAGCGCGCTCCCCCGGTCGGCCATTTTCGCTTAATCTCTTTTCTAGGGAAAATTAAGTCGAATTCAGGCGCAGTCGTTCGAACATAACTCGGTAACAATGCTCTGGTGCGAGCACACTCTTCTACCCTGATGACGACTCCCCTCCTCCTCTCTTCCTTCCCCTTCCACCTCTCTTTCGTCCCTTGGAGGAATCCCACCCTCTGCTACCTGTGAAAGAGACACTTTTTCGATGCGATCTTAATTCTCCTTTTCCTCGAATTTCGAACATGTATTCGTGTATTGTGCTTGGAGCAGTCTTGGCGCGAAATCTTCCTCCTCTTCGGTTCGGATGGTTTTAATTGGACGAAAAATCGGATGGATGCAAATTTCGAAGTTAGGAATTTTTATTTATCCGTGAATTATATGGATATCGGTTTTCTATCGGAAGATTCTGAAAAGTGAGGGATTGATTTCAATGAAATGATGTTGGTGAGGATTATTTATTATAAATTATGCGTCAATTTTCTAATTAATTATAGGATTCTATTCAAGAGAAAGAACGTGTTTGCTATATTAATACGTTATTGTATCTGATAATTTTTCAATGATTAGATAAAAGTTGATGGTTAATTACTATCGGTGAGAAGAGAAACTGTTAATTAAATATAGCGATGCTTATCGCGATAGCGTGCTATACAAGCAAGTAATTTAATCAAGCTGTCTCGCAAAGTTACAATGACTATTCTTATCAAAAAGGATGAATATCAATTAACAGTTAGCAATAGTTCTCTGCTTTATCTATAAACATAGTTGATCGAACTTTGATCTTTCCTTGTGAAAGCAAGTTGATAGTATCTTATAGCAAGATAAGTTGACGTACAAAGATAAGTTGCAAGCATAAGGTGATTCATTTTAACGAAGGGATTTATATTAATTTCTTATTTCAAACTTGACGTAAAGTTTACATACTTGGGATAAATGTTTTTTAATAAATATTTCTAAGAAAATGAGCATCATGGGGAGGGAAAAAAATTCTCATTAAATTTTTAAAAATTTACTACCCCATAATACGTATCTATCCTAAAAAATTCTATTATCCAAATCCAGAGATCCGATGGATGTTAATAATAACTCTAATAATTTTATAACCCCTAAAAATCATTAAGAAAGGGAGAACTCGACGAATCAGAGGCGAAAAAGAAAAAAGAAAAGAAACGAGCGAAGGATGATGCGAAAGAATCATCCCTTCCTTTATCGCCAAATTTCCAACGTGCATCCGGGATGAACGAGTGACAATAGTGGGTGGGTGGGTGGGTACGATGGGAATTTTATAACGAATAAAATTTTAAGCGCCTTATAAAACCTGGCAAGTGTGCAGTAGCAGTCTGTAATATGGCTCGTATATCCGTTGCCTCGACTCGTGTACATAAAGTCTCTCCCCGGTTTTCTCGCTCGCCCTCCCCCGCAACCCTTTTCACCTCAGCCACTTTTCGAATTTTCATACGTCACACGTAACACGTCTCGAACTGTCGTCGCGGTTATAATTCTTCCTCTACCTGTTATGCTTATTCCAGACCAGATTTATTTTACGGTTTGTCTGGAATGCTTTGGCCCTTCATCCTTTCAATTTTTTATTCAAGTCGAATTTACGAAAGTAAAAATTTATTATATTTGTATCACGTAGGTATGCGTATTTTATCGAAACGTGTTAAAGAAAGGAAAAAAGAATTCGATGGTATTTCAAGAATCTTATGATTAAATTATGTATCGAATGTTCAATCGATTATTTTTCTTCATTAATTTAAATTGTTGAACAGTCAAGCTTCGAATAATGTCCCACTGCAATTAGAATTTGTATTTACTGATTATAAATTAATTCCATCCCCCAATAAATCCGTTATTATTAGTCTCGCGTGTAGGTTAAAATTTTCGAAAATCTTGTATCTGAAAAAAATTGAGATTAAACGAGAAAGCTAGGCTCTGCTTAACGACAAACGGATGGATTCTCCCTACTAATAAAATATTAAAGTATAAGTACTTTAGCAACATTGTAGGATGACGACGTGAAATGATAACGTCTGGAAACGCTTCGTAATCGATCGAGTGTTATTAAGAATTATAAACGTGGAACAGCGATGAAAGAGAGGGAGGGAGGGAGGAATGATGTGAATGAGAGAAAGAGAGAGATCAGAGGAAGCATGGTATAATGGCATAAACCGGTCAACGAGTCAACATCACGCGGCTGCAACCGTGGGTGAGACGTGGAATATAAATCAAAACATTTGGACGTTTCAAAAAATCGAAGAATGTAAGAAGCGTTGAGCGAAATTGGTTGGCATCTCTCTTTTTAAATTTAAGGATAAACTTAAATTTTACAAGAAATCATTTTGTAAATTATTAAAATCTTCTTCTAAGTGTCGATTAAAGTTCTATCAAATAAAATTCTAATAAAAATTATTTTAAGGAAGAAATATCGCAACATTTCTGTCTACTATATAAGGTGTTAAGAGTGGAATCTTATCAGAATGCTTTATAAAATAACGAATAAAGTTATAAAATACTTTCTTATCTCTAATATCTCCTTCTAATTTACTCCAACTTGCTTCCTAATTTTTCCAATACGATTGAAAATAAATAAAATTCCAAAATACACCGTTCCAATTAACAATTAATCCCATTAAAAAGATTCGTACGGTTTTCAATCGTACTTGAATTCACGCTTGAATCTTCAAGCAATATTTCCACAGAGAAATGAATGATAAAACGATGTTTATTACACCGTTCCCCCCTAACGCGCGATTTCCTCGATCGTATATATTAATTCCACTTTCGAATGGTTTTTCACGCGTACCCTCCCATCAATTTCGCGCCTCGACTACGTCGTAACGAAGGAAGAAAAGAAGGAGGAGAAAAAGAAAAAGAAGAAGAAGAAGGAAAGAAAGAAAATGAAAAAGAGGATAAGAAGGAGGGGAAAAAGTGGACCGCCGTCTCATAAGTAAAGCGTCCAATAACGTGGCGGACGTGGTACCCTGGCATACTGGTAAACACTGTAATTACATCGTGTAGGAATCAGCACGGCATCACGGGTGACTTACGTCTCGTTTTTTTGATTATCATAAATTATTTAATCCGTGGCCACGTTGGTGAATAATATTCCACGTTGCGGGCGCACAATGTGTGCAAGAGAGGCCTGTTAAGCGCTAATATGAATACACGTGTAGACGAGAGGTGGTCGTGCCCTTAGGCCGGCCGCGCCTTCGTCGCGATGGGTTACGCTGAAATTAAAGCGTATTTTTGTCCGTATTACATATAAATATCGCCAGATTCAACGATATTTAGAAACGTTCGATCGAATCGACTGATTATTCCATCTTCTGGATGGGGGCGAGATCAATCCTAACCTCAATTGTGCTCGAAAAATGTTTCGTAACTTAAATAAATAAATATAAGTATTTACTGTAATATTTACTACACCGTTTCTTGATCTTCTTTTAATTTTGACTTGATCTAAAAAATAACCTTTCAACTTTAAACGTTATATTTATAGTTATAATTTCCAAATCTAAATTTTTCTCGCCCACAAAAAATGATTTAGTCCTTTTTTTTCAAATCTCGTAGGCGAGAAATTGAGTAGGGAACGCAACTTAACGCAATGTACACGAAACCTTGTTAATCCTTCACCGTGACTCACCTCCGTGTACCACGCACGCCGGTGAAGAAAAACTTGTCGTACGCAAGTACACGCACGCATACCTGCCGATATCTCGGGTGAGGATCGAAGGATACGAGCTTCGACGCCGGTTGTAATTAATTACCGAATATGAGGCCCGGCCTCACCGTACCACCCGGCGGGAACTAGTCAGCGTACAACTCGTCATAATTCCCAGAAAACCTTTGCCCCCACCAAACCTTGGATGAGTTTGAACTTTTGCTCCGATACTTGACACTTATCCCGTAGCTCGCGTCACGCTCTTTAAATGCTTACCGATATCGCGCTTCGATTTTTATTAATGATCTCGTCTGGAGGCCGATCGTGTCCAAGGAGGAGGAGGAGGAGGAGGAGGAGAGTCCCGGAAGATGGATGATTGATAAGTTGGAAAGAATTTTGGAGGAGGATCTCCAGCGGAGGCTCGTTTCCAATTTCGAATTTCGTGGGATGATCGATATTTAAATGTGTCGTACGTGAAAATTATTCTTTTTACATGAAATTAGATCTTGTTGAGATTTCGTTTGAATTATTTTTTGTAAATATGATTGGATATTTTTCTTTTACGATAGGCAAAGGAATGTTTTAAAAAATTATCGTGGAAAGTAAAGAGTTTATCAATTAATTAAAGAAATAGAATAAAATGGAAACTTTTAAATTCTTGCTCTCTGGTGGCCGTTCGTGATAAATATTTCTCCCTCTTTGCCACCAAAAATATATATATCTCGTGCCCAGACCCACACACCTGCGAAGGAACACCTGCCACGAAATAATAGAAAGAAAGGAGCCACTATAAACGATACGAAATTTAGGTGGCGTTTTAACGCTGTGCATACGCGTAAAGCCTAGAGAACTGAGGCCAGTGGCCTGGGATGTTATAAAAGTGCCTTATGGTCCGATAAATTCCGATCAGCCTACTGTGGAATCCTCGAGGAACGGCACGGGAATCTCCGCTCGTCGGATGAAACCACCCCACTGTGTTATTTTCTTCGTGCATAGCTTATCCATCATAACTCTAGGAAAACTTGGGTCTAGCGTGAATAGAGAGAGGAAATAAAAGGGAGTAAGGAGACAATTTGAAATAACGAAATTTTTTAATCAAATATCCATTGTTTGATCATGAAAATTTATGAGATATTTAAATACAACTTATTATTTTAATAATTGATTGTTCCAAATTTTTGCATATTTTTGCGGAATTTTAAAAACAGAGAATTGACAAAAATTTGAAATTTGATTATCATAGCATGTACAAATAATTTTTATCTAAAATTTTGTCCTTTATCTATTCGCTGTAATTCTTTTGCAACAAGGATAAAAAAACTAGAATAAACTTTCTACAAAAGAATAACAATAATAGAAAAAGAACCTCGAAGAGTAAAAATAAAACGAAGTCATAAAAAAAAGAAGCAATGAAACAAAATAAGGTCGTGAAAGAAAGAGAAAACTGGGGAACACGATGGATCACGATAGAGGAAAGAGAAAAGAAAAACTTGCAATGCGGACTACGTGGAGGGTTAATGTATGGAAATGCATTCTAGATACGAGATGACCGGTGTCATCTAGGTGGACAGGCTTAGTAGCTTTTCACTGGACTAGTAAATCTTCATCACCGTGAGAGTTGATTATACATTCAATGCACGCTATTATGATTTGAAAGAAAGAAAGGAAGCAAGTTTTCTTGCAATCAATCCGATAATAACGAATTACTTGTATTTCCTTGCATAATAGAATTAATATTATTAGTGAAATTACGAGATTTTGTAAATTAAGTAAGATAATATTTTTATTAATCGATGGAGAAACTTGAAATAATTTAAAAAGTTATGGAATAAGATTTGACAGACAAATGATTGCGATATTATAGTTTACGAGTTTTCTCAAATTCGTTCGATTCTCGTTAAAATTTTCAAAGTAAATACCTTATGACAGACCCTTGTTTCATCGCGTTCAGCGTTGATCTTTCCGTTCGCGCCCTCCTTAGGCTTCATCCGTTTCTTTCTTTCTGTCAGCCAAGCTTTTTCACGCGGAGGCCTCTCCACACGGTGGAATCTTCCGGCCTCGAATACCTGGAAAAGTCCATTCAGAGAGCGGGGCGATTCTCTTTTGTGTGTCTCCAACGGTCGCTTTAGGAGAGCGAGCGTGACTCGAAGCTGGTCGCAGTCGCGCCTGGATTGCGAGGATTATTTGTTGAGATTATTTCGAGGGTTCGGTGAGAAGATTGTGCCTCCAAGTTTCTGTTTCTCTTTTTCTTTTTCTCTTCGCTCTCCGCTCGTTTCCTTTTCCGCCTAACTTTTGGAGGGAAAGTTTGGAACGGATCTTTTTCATTTTGATACATCTTTTTTTTTATCCTCTTTGGAGGAATATCGTGCAATTTATATTTGAGTAAATGTCGAATATTGAAAGAAATATTTCTTATTTTATCAGATAAGACAATGAAAAATGATTCAAATGGTTAATTAATCGTACGTAATTTTTAATATTTGAATTTTTAATTATAAAACGTTCGTAAAATTTTAAAATTATACGAATGCAAACTAGTGATCCCTAGATTTTTCTAGTTATTTTTAATAATCACTTTTTATATAGCTAATATTAGATTGTAAAAATCCTTTTAAAATGATTATGAATATAATACGAAAAGATAGATGAAATATTATTGAAATTACAAAAAAATTACTTAACATTACTTAACATTAAGTTAAATAATATTAACTATCATACAAATTCAAAACAGAAATTCGTTGTACCTCCTATCCAGTGTAAGCTTCCTCAAAAATTTTTTTATACACATTCTAAAACTACCATCGAACTCCATCTCCACTTCCCGTATCAAAACTCAAACACGTAATAACTGCGTATACAACGTCATACAGTCCCTCGCAATATCCAAGTATCGTATATCAAAAACGAGAAGAATGCCACATTTATCACAGCTCAAGGAATCTCTCGCCGCACCAGTTGCATCCCAAACCAACATTCCTTCCAAGTACCTCCCGACCCATCCCCTATCTACCTATAAATCCATAAATCCTCCATCATCGTAAACTTAAGAAATTAATCGTTTCCACCTCTCCAAACCCACCCCCAAACCACTCCTCCTCCATCATCCCCCTAGACAAACAGGATCCCCCTATCGATTGTCAAACCTATCCACAATTCTTCCTCAAACGAAACGCATTATCCCTTATTCGTTCCTTCGAAACGCCATCGAGAGCAAACTCCTTGTTGCCTCAGGGGGTGAGAGCCTCTAATTATTTCTTCAACTCGTTTATCAGCCTGATCTTTCAATGGGTGTTTCTGAAAGAGAAAGAAAGAGAGAGAAAGATCCGCGGAAGAAGATCCAGCGAAAGAGAGAACGACGATGGTCCCTCGGCGGTCTTGTCACGGGCGAAAGTGACAAGCCTTGTTTACACACCTGGCCGTGGAACAGGCCGTGTGTAATGTCGACTTCACACGAGAGCGGTGCACACGCGTCCACCTTTTTCTCTCTCGCCTAGGCTACCTGGGCCCCGCGAAGGATCACAGTCGGACCTATGCAGGGGAGGGGGTGAGAGAGAAGAAAGGAGACGGTTGGATAAAGGGAGAGAAAGAGAAAGAGAGAGATCAGAGCTGGGATAGATGAGAGCCTGGACGGAAGAGGGTTTTTAGCGGGGAAAATATAAAACTATAGGGACAAGGAGGTGGGGGAATCGTGAGCAGGGGGGAGATAGGTTCTTTACAGGCGAGTTGGTAGCACAGACAAGACAGCCGACATCCCCGCCCTTTCGCGGGCCAGATTTGTAACACTAGCCGGCAAAGCGGAGGGATCTTCCTTCAACCGGCGTGTAAGATATGACGTGGCCGGCTGACCGGTATGTAGAAGGCGAGGAACACGGAGTTTACGTTGATAAGCACGCGTTAAACCTGATAACGGGTAATGGATAGGCGGCGATTCCCTCGTTTTTCTTCCTTTACTTTATAATTTTCTTTTTTTTGTTTCCCTCTTTCTTCGCTCGCTGTGAATCGTTGGAAGAACAATGATAATTATTGATGTGTTAATCGGAAAATTATAGGCAACAATTTAATCCATTGTTTAATTGGAGGAATTAATTTTCTTTGTTTCCTCGATAGATAATGTTTGTAAAAAACAGTGACGATATGGGTTTTTACAAACATAAAATTATTTAATTAGAGAAATATATCTTTTTCCAACTTATTAATATCTTATGTATTATAACATTTTTAATGTAATTACAAATATAGGTAAATGAATCGAGTAAAAATTATATGGTTACGATTGTTCCATTATTCTTTCAGATTGGTAATAATAATAAGCGAAGGAAAAAGAACATTCCACAGAGGGAAATTGATCAAGGAACGTCATTATCGATATTTACGTGATAATGAATAGGATGTTTAAAGAACGTATTTTTAATCTTGTTTAGTTTTTGTTATCAAACGATAGAATCTTATCTTTCGAAGAAAAATTGTAAAATCATCTATAATGTTTCAATCTATTATTCGAAATGTTCAATTATTTCTATCAATCTCTGCTTCCTACAAGCATATTTATTATCCTATTAACCTATAATTATTATCAATATTTAAAAAGTCGATATATCAAATCACAAAATTTGTATATTAATGTATAAATAACATGATAAACTTTAATTCGGATAAAACTTGAGAGAAGTGTAATTGCACAAGCTAAAACTAAATCTCGTTATGAAATATTGCTAATCTCTTGCGCGCAAAGAATCGTTTGTAGTTGAAGCATTCTTGAAAAGATCGCTTTCTTGCCTAAGAAGTTACTAAAAAGAGCACTCTAGCGTGTTTACCTGCGTCTAACCGAGTGGCGGCATTATATGGAAACGAAGCAGCTGGTTATTAAATTATAGGTTTGCGAATCCCCCAGTAAAGAGCCATGAATTTATCGTGGTAAGGTTAATGTTTACCGTACTCCAAATGATGATTCGTTGACTGAACAATATTTTGAGAAATCTAGATACAAGAAAAAAAAAATTCCCTGATCTTTTCATTTTCTTACGCAATATTCTCACGTCAAGTAGATACACGAAACGATCGATGAGCGAAAAGGGAACGAGTATCGATTTAAAATTGACAGTTATCCAAGCTGCATATAAGTTAGGTTAGGTTAATTAAGTAACTTTAATCTTCTTTTCTTACATTCTCTCTCAATCGTTCATAATTCGATCAATGAGATTGTTACATAAAGTAAGAGGTATACAAATATCATTTTCCATACTTTCACGCAGATGGCGCGCACCTTCAACGATCATTTTCATTTTAACGACGACATTTAGTCACACATCCTTCTTTTCTCTCTCCTCCCAATCGACCGATTCGAATTCCTTTCAGAGCTACGTACAGATCGGATTTTCATCGAACCAATCCCCCGCATGTGCGCGCGTGAAAAGAACGGTTCGAGGTTTCTCCTGGTAATAATGTTTGATCAGCCTATCGATCCTTCGACGTGGAACAGCGATGCATGCGGTACACGCTCGGGGGAATTGGCTTCAATCTAAACGAGCCGTGGCCACAGACACGGCCTAATCACTACAAGGATATTAGCTAATCTCGACCAATTAGACGTAATGGTTGGATTAAGACGGGTCGCACGCATGCTAAAATTGAATATTATATAATCCCTGCCAGAGAGCAGCGCGGCCTGTGTTTCCCACGTACGCGATCTCGGACGTCGTTAGATATACGTCTCTATCGTGCCATTCGCAGGAAAATCGGATTAACGGATCCAAGGCGAGATTTTCGACTTTTTGCTTGGATTTGAAACGTTTCGCGTGGCTGAAGCGGTCCATTTAGAATCGAAGATAGTCGTGCAAGTTTGTTTGACGAAGAGATGGCATGTGCATTGGTTGAAAGCAAAAAGAGGAGATTAAGAAAACACGAATGATTTCTCGTTCCATTGATTTTAATAAATTCGAGTGCGTTCCAATTTACACCGGGCGAGATGTGAAAACGTCACGTGAACTCGTTTCCATCGTGGAAACAATGCGAGGCTCGGCATGACAAAGACGGCATTCTACACAGGGCTTCACCGAATCGACAACAATGTAATAAAAAGACAATGGTAGACGATAATTAGAGAGGAAGAGAGACGGGTATAGCATGGGTGGACATAGACACGGTTTTCACGTGCCGGCAGATGGAAGATAACGCGCGAAAGCGCTAATTACGGTTGTAAAAAATGGTCAACCGCCTATTATAACGGTCCACCGTGAATAATTATCACCGTGGAACAACAATTATCGTTGTTGAATTTTATTGGAAGACATCGGCTATTCCAGGAAACCGAGGAGTGGATCTCGACAAAGGAAAAAGCGGACACGGAACGATGATGCGCGCGAGCTCGTTTCCGGGAAACCTGATCGATGATTAGGCGTTCTCGAAATCCTGCTCAATTTAATCTTCAGACGAGTCTTTCAAGACGAAAAAAAGATCTTAAAATGAGAAAAAAACTTTATTCCGCGGAGAAATATAAATGTAAATATTATTTATTAACATTGTTACAATAATTCGCTTAAATAAATGTCGATACAATCTCTATTCCTCTATTGGCAAATCTTCTCGTCCCCTTTTTTGCAAATCGAGCCGCATAGTCGTTTTCACATACTTCAATTGTTACCAATCCCGCTCATAATTCTAAAACTCAGAATTAGAAATTACCAATTCCTAAGACGCTCAGACTATAGCACAATAAAAACAGGATATAAAATCAATATCTTGGAATCCTCGACCGAGATAAGGAAAGTTTCATCGTGTTTGCCTGTGAAACACTTGCGAGAGAAAGAGAGAGAGAGAGGAGGGAAACGACAAGGGCGCCATTATCGGCTGTTTAAAAACCTATCTTTACCCTGCCCGCGATAAGGATAATCTCGAAAAACCGTGTTCGTGGAGAGGACACGATAGGAGGTCGCGAAGCCAGCCACGAAATTATCGAATAATCGACCGCGGCGGCGAATCGAAATCGTCGGGTTTTCGTGTTTTTCCGCCGGATCCTTCTTTCTTTTTCTCTTTTTTCCTTCTATTTCCGCGCGCCATTCGAAAGGTAGCGAAGCGGAACCGTTTGTACACAAACGGATAAGATAAACGGCCGTAATTTTTATAACGCGACGGCTTATCTGACGCGGCGGTGAGGTTTATGCCCTGTAAATGAATTGACTTACGGGAGAACGGAACGTACGCACGTTGGACAGGCCCTATACCCCTCCCCCCTCCCGAAGAAATT
Organism: Apis cerana; assembly: GCF_029169275.1. Classification (NCBI taxonomy): domain Eukaryota; kingdom Metazoa; phylum Arthropoda; class Insecta; order Hymenoptera; family Apidae; genus Apis; species Apis cerana. The sequence continues at coordinate 7,325,149 of NC_083862.1, read as the reverse complement.
CACTCCTCCCCCCAATCCAACTCGGAGTGGCAATTTGTCAAAGTGGAAGCTCGTATGCGCCTCCCCGATAAAGGGAATGGGTGTTTTCGAGTTTAATTGATCAGTTTGATAAAATTAGAATCCAGGAAACGTTAAGCCATCCGCATCGATACGTAGAAAGAAGGAAAAAGGGAATTTATGATAACGTGTTCCATTGAGATTCTTGCGTTAGAAAAAAAAAAAAAAAGAAAAAGAAATTAAATTCGCGAACGAAGAATTCTCAGATTTCCAATACCAGTTCAACGCAACCAGCCCAATCAGATCCTATCCCGGGTCGAATCGAAAAAAAACACCTCCTCGCACGATTCCTTTCGAAATCGGACCACTCCGATCTCTCTCCGTTCCCCTCCGGATCTTCGTAGCGAATTCGATACACACGGGCGGAGCGACGTGGCCCATCGTTTACTACTGACCTCCGTCAACCGGAGGAGAAAAGAAAGCGGACACCGGAATCCTCCTCGAATTCCTCGAGGCTGATCCCGCTCCCGCGCGAGGAAACATCTTCTCGCTCCCTCTCAACGTGGACGTGGTTTGTCGTTGGACAAGCGGTTCCCCAAACACGGAGGGACAAGGCCGAGCAACCCCCGGGGGTGGAAGGCAACAAGTGACCACAGGACACGCACACACTCGTCCCTGTTCACTGGTGTCGAGTCGTTCAGTCCCCACCGAGCGAATCGATATATCGACCATGTGTACGGAGTAACGTTATCGTGCACGTGAATTCATGTGCGTGCGCTCAATAGGAAGAGAGTAGCCGGTGTCTTACAATAGGGGGTTGTGGTAGGCCACGGATGTCCGTCCATCCGTCTTTCCTGCTCTTCGGTGAGACTCGATGTTATTACGTTTCCTCTCCGCCCCGAAAATCGTCTTCTATCGAGCTCAGACAGAGATATCGGGTTCCTAGTGTGGCTAATAGAGGGGGCAGGGGGTTGCACCGACGTCTGATCGTATGCAGATATAAATTGGATCGCATCGTTTGTAATTAAAATGAATTTTAAAAATCGTTTAATAATATAATATAAGTCTTGGTAGAAGAAATATCGTATTTTCGTTTTAAATTAATCTTGTAATTAAAGCTAAATTAAAATCAATTTCGTCGACTCGATTATTCTTAAACGTTACAGTAATAATATTTATAAAAGAAACTAGCATCTGTGTAACATTATTATTACTTAATTTTTGATTGATAACAAATTGATCTTTAAAAAAAAAAAATTGCTATTGTCTCTTTCCGATTTTACACGCCGTCGTCCCGAAGTGGCAATGTTTTAGCGTATTGATCCGTTGGGGTTTAGTTGAGCCACGGTAAAAGTGGCGGGGATAGTTGCCACGATAGGGGTGAAGGGCGTTCAGGGGAGAATAAAAACTGGACGGCGGCACTTACCCGCTCATAATCACCCCCTGAACCGCCACTCGAACCGCCACCTTCGACGCCATCGTCGTCGCGGTTCCGGCAGGGCGCGTGGACTTGTTTATGTGTCTTTTTCGTACGATTACACGAGCCATATTTGTATATACAAGTCAATGGAATCTTTCGGATATTCGTCTGGGAATAATTTGAAAACGAATCTCAAAAAGTTCCATTTGCATGTGTGATAGATATTCGTCGTAAGTAGATACGTCTGAAAGCAGTATGAAAATAAATGAAAGATCTTATAATTATAGATATTCATTGTATAAATTAATGAATTGTAAAAGATTATTATAATTAAATGATAAGGTTTACTCTCGTGGATTTTGAAACGAGGAATCGAGTAAGATAATATTACAGGAATTATTACTTTAGTTTCATTGATAAAAATTTAAAAAATTGTAGATGCAAAAACTGAGTTTCGATTTTGTCAATAGTTAAATGATATTTAAATAATCTTCAAAATCACCATCGATCGATTTCATTTTACATGGTTTCGATCGATCTTTGTTATTTTGATTTTCTCTGTATTTTAATATTTGTGCATTACTACTATTTTATTACCAGATTGATTTCAACTTAATCGCAATGCAATCGTGTAGTTTACAAGCGTGCAGTCATAGAAATCAAAAGGGAAGCAAAAAAAAGTATTCGATTTTTCTCGATTCAGGTTTATTGCACACTTGGTTTCGACGCCTACACATCAGGTGGTCGTTCAGCTTCATAGCTTACGAGAGACACGCGGAAAGTCACTTTCGTTCCGTGCAACGAAGGTCTCGTATAATAGTCTTAAACAAGTATATTAATGAGAACTTGAAAATGATACCTACAACAGTGTCCAGTAATATTATCGATGTAACTTTTTTTCACGTTTCGATTAATATCTCGTATTAACAACACTGTTGCAAAGCAACATTGATCAAATAGTAATTGCAATTAACATTTTTTTATTTCAAACAGATTCGTAATATTACTCTCTTTCGAATTATATAAATAATCGTTCAAACTCGGATAAGTTGAATTAAAGTTCCTAACCTAAAACTTAAAACAACCTCTACCCATACAACGATAATAACTCAACTTAAAAATCATTCTTGGAAATAAATCATCTGATAGTAAAATCACACGATTGAATAATTATCAACGAAAAGTTTATCAGTCGATGAACAATGTTTCCTTTTTCGATGAAAAAGGCGAACGTAAGCGAATCGATAGAGGTTATAACACGAGCGGCTGAAATAACTATAGCCACCCGGTAGCCACCCTTCTTACGTATGCAAACCCTTAAATAATTGCGGCTCGTTCGCGCAAATTATCCCTGGGTTTCCACGTGGAGTGAAATATAATAATACTGCGCGTGCGTGCACGCGAGTGTCTCTCGGCTCACTTCACCCGGCGTGCTCGCTCGTTTTTACACGGATAGTAATAGCAATAGTGCGAAGTGTATTTAAGGCAGGACGAACTGTAAAATTCGAGAGAAATAGCGAGGGAAATAACAAATGAGTTTTCATGACGTTTTCTACGTGTTAATAGTATCCTTTTTCTTAGGATAGAGAATATTAAAATTTTAATAGACGTGAGTTTTTGATTATAAATTGATTAAAAATTGTAAAGGAAAGAACTGTTTACGATACTCAACTTGTGATACGTGATTTCGTTGTGAAAGTTTCCTTGTATTTTTTTATTATTGAAAATGTTTAATATACTAGGAAAGACTAATTAAAGTCTTAAAAAAAAAAAAAATAAATAAATAAATAAAATAATAAATGATTGAACATTTGCTAATGGACGAAGTAAAAATTTACTCTTTTGGCGAGAAGTATAATTATTTATCCTCTTAATATGAAATTTTTAATGATCGTGGAATTAAAAGTTAATTTGATTAAATAAAAAAATGGGGAAATAAAGAAAGTAATAAATTTATAAGATTGACGATTGAAATGACGAATTGATTCGTCTTTACTGATTGAAAAATTAAGATAGAATTAACATTTAAATTTGTTATGTTGCAGCGTTACTAAGAGAGACAATGTGCATATTCATTAGTTATATTCATTATATAGAACACTTAATAATCATGAAACGAGTCATACAGATTTATTATATGCAGTTTGACAGCTTCATTAAATTGTATTTTCTTTCTCCTTTGCATCGTTCATACCACAAGGATAAAATATCATATTTTATTAAATAAATCAAGCCAAATTTAATTTCATTCCAATATTTTATTTTTTATTTCAATAATTTTGTACGAAGATATTTTTATCTTACTTAAATTATTATTCCTTTATATCGTTAAAATCTAAAATAACACTTGAACATCATTAATTAATATCGGATCAGGGCAAAAATTATTTGTTTCTATATAATTATTGATACATTTCTCAGACTACGTATTTGAATAACAAATTGAGCGTGGGATACGCGTGACTCATGCAGCGGAAAATATGTTAATCGTTACTTTGTCTTTGAAAAATTATTTTCATCTTAGAAAAAAAATAAATAAATAAGTTGGATCAAATGTAACGTTGCACAATATTGTATTACTAATCCAATCTGTTGAGAAAGACACGAGATTTATTAACGCGTAATTAATACATCGATGACGCGTAGGAAATTGCGACGCAATATTTGCTAATCGATTGGTTAGCGCATTAATAAACGCGCACAAATAGAAAATAAGATAGTTTACTCGTAATATTTTTTTTTAAATTTTGTTTCTCCTGTTGAACTGCGTCTTCTTGTTGTTACAGAAGGAACCTCTACTTCTATGCTGGCGAACTTACTTGGTGAGTAAGTTATCGAAAATCTTAGATTGAATATCTAATAAAATTAAGAAAATCGGTAATCAGATATTGAATCATTCTCTTGAAAAATTCTTCAAAATATCATTTCAACTTTTGATACCAAAATTCGATATTCAAAAAACCCGCTCGAAGAACAAGAGTTTGCGCGGGCTTATTCAAATCAACGTATGATCAACGAATAATTAAAAGAAAAAATAAAGAAACAAGTTATCAAGAAAATTCTTAAATACCAACATACAATCAATTCTCTTCTTACAAATCCGTAAACTTAACTTCATCCTTTCCCAAAAAGTGGAAGGAATCGGGACAATCCCCCCCTTTCTCGCGATAGCGCGAAACTGGCGATCGTGTAACACACTCGAGGTGGTCGTCGTGCGATTACTTACTCTCCATCGGCGGATTAACGACGAATCACCGATGGGGAAACCGGTTGCCGGGGCGGCGGAACGGCACGCAGTCCTCTAACGACTTCTCGCGGGCCTCAACACGGGCATTCCAACGGGGCACGAGTTCGCCCCGCGACGCGAATTAATGGAAACACGCCGCGGCATGCGGCGCGCGCTGATAAAGCGGAACGCGCCTTCCTTCCCTTCGTGCGTGTATCTCTCTATCTCTCGTGTGTTCCGCGTTTACGCAGATCATCTTCGCGCTCTTTTTTTTCCCTTCTTCTTCTTCCTCTTCTCTCCTCTTTTTTTCTTTCGTCTCCCTCGCAGCGCGACAACAGTTTTCTCTTACTCGCCAATGTCATCACGCGGACACGTTTCCCAGCTGGCATCCGCCGGAATCATGGTATTCGTGATGGTTCGCCGCGCGTGCCACGGCTAATCTTCACGCCGCGTGTGATGGAGCAACGAGGTTGATATTGGTTCCGTGTGATCGACGAGGGAATTTATATAGGAGGGATCTAGGTTGCGCTGTTTTTCTTTTAGATTTGGGGATGAAGAAGGAAATATTTGGATATAATATCGGTTGGGTTTAATTTTGTGTAAGAAGGAAATTCTTGGGACTTTTTTCTTTTTTATTTTACGTAAGAATATATATATATATATGGAAATCGAAGATTTATTGGATTTGTAAATCGATTCTTGTTAAAGGATTATTAAATGATTATCGAGCGTGAGTTATTTTGAAAAAATTATTATGCGTGACGTTTCGAAAAAAAAAGGAACGATTTATCTTACACGGCTAGATATTGATTTAATAGAATTAACGATCTGTAATGAGATTGGTAATTTTTTGATTCGATGAAAGGCGCGTAGATTCGTGAAAGATTTTGTTTGGAGAAATTTGTATCGGTTAAGGCACACGTGAAACTTGTTATTCCACTTATCGGCAATTTGGTATACAAATTGGTCCGATAAGTATCGGCAAAAATCTGGTACACTTGGCGAGATTCTTTAGTGGATGTAAATAGGCAATTTAAACTTTTGTAATTACCGTTTTAGATGTTATTGCTTAACGAGCACCCGTTGAATGCGCGCCGATTTCTCGCACAAATTTATCCTCATTCGTTAGATTGAAAAATTGGATTATTAATTGCATCGATTGCATTTTCTTTTTTTATTTTTTTCTTTCGAAGAAAGTTTCAGATATTGCGCGAAATTATAGAATATACAAAGATGTGATTCTGATTGGTCGCGGTAAGAGCGTGGTGATAGTAATTTTGACGAAGATCGATGGGAGCCTTTATTCGTTTCATTTGTAGCTGCGAACAAAAGAGTGGAAGGAAATGGATAACAGAAGATGAAACGAGGAATATATTATCTTAATATCAACAAATTATAATTAATTTCTAAGTTACACATTATATATCGACATTGTCCCATTTTGAATTTGCCATATCGATAAATAGAATATAAAAAAATTCGCTATCGTTGTGATTTATAAACTTTTCATTAATTTGCCTATATATTACGATTAATATCCAATTATCTTTTATATATCATCAGTATACAAAGGAAAAGAGAGAGATCAGTCTTAGAACACGAAATGTACTTTGCAGCAAATCGAAGAATAGTGATGCATACATAAAATGTATCTCCATTAGGAACGTTTCAAACAACGCGCAGCAAGCTTTTTTCTAAATTAATCTTCCATCCAAAAACTTCTTCCATCGCACATACACGCGTATACAAATCCCATTAATCCCCTCTCAGAATGAGACCAACAATTCCGATCGCTCTTTCAAGAACCAGTTTTCACAAAAGAAGAAGAAGAAGGAGAAGAAGAAGAAGAAGAAGAAAGAAAAAAAAAAGAACGAAGCAACAACACGCGTACATGCATCAAGCTGTCAAACTTAATTTGGAAAATTACATCTACATCTTAACCTGTCACGATCGATCGATCACGAAGAACCTGTCTCCCGATAAACTTCATTAATACAAGTACACTCCACCACCTCGTTCACAACTTCCTCCCAACTTCAACCCAAGGGAAGAGAGATAAAAAGATGCAAAGACACAGAGGGAAAAGAAGGGAAAAGTTATGACTTGCGAAGCGCGCGAAAAAGACCGAGATCAATGAGCTTTAAGCTCGCGATAAATCTTACAATCTTTTCAATTATCTCTCGGTAGAGGAGCACATTTGTTCGAACACTTTGCATCAACGGATAGAAATGTCCTTAGCCGTTTGTGCGTTCTCGTTTCCTCTCTCTCTCTCTTTCTCTCTTCTTTCAAGCAACGCGTCATAAATGAAGCGATTCTGTATTCACGCATGAGCGCGATCGTAGAAGCTCGGTTGGACGCGAACACGATGAGAAGAAATAGGAATCAAGAGGGAAAAGAAGGCACGCATCTGTTTCCTTTGCGGCAAATTTCTTCCGCGTTTGCCACGATAAATGATTTCGCCAGAGGAAAATGAATATTTCCGCTCCACGGCCGATTCAATTCGACGCGTGCGCCATCTCGCGAGAATTAAATTCCCCGTGGATTAATTATCGTTTTGGTAGATTCTCTGGGATTTTGCGAGAAGGTTGAATTGAAATATACTCAGATTTTGTGGAATTTGAAACGTAACTTTTGAATTTATAATTATACGTATACATATAATCGCGTTTATCTGAAAAATGAAGTTAAGGTGAATATAAATATGGGTGTGTATAAGTTAAGTATTAATCTTATCTTTATCAGGGATCTCTAGTTGATTTTGATGATAGTTGATTTTTTCTTTGTTTAGGTGAAGTTAAGGTGAATATAAATATGGGTGTGTATAAGTTAAGTATTAATCTTATCTTTATCAATATCTTTTGATCAGGGATCTCTAATTGATTTTAATGATAGTTGATTTTTTCTTTGTTTAGTTAACCGTATTGTAAAGAATATTAAAATTTATTTTTTATGTACAAACAGTTGTGATAAAAATACTATTACATAAAATAGGTAATAACGGATAAAAAAAGAACAGAATATACTTCAAAACGCGCTATGCTAAAAATATGTAACTTTTCTTTTTTTATTCCGCTTCAGGAATTTATTTAAAAAAAAGTTTGATAGATTTACCGATGAAAATAACCGAAGAGCATCAAATTGACATATTGAATTCATTAATATCTACGATATACGTTTTTCGCTAATTAAATTATTAATTTCTAAAAAATTGTAATGGATCGAATTCCGTGAAGTGGTAGACGTACATTATCCTTCAAAAATAATTGTTCTTATCTTTTACAGGATTAATTAAACTGCATTGTAAGAAAAAAAATGTTTAACCAAATTCTTTTCTCGTGATATAATTATTCAAAAATTATACACTTTTTGTGATAAATCATAAATATTCATAGTCAAACGAAATTAATGATTTCCACAATTTTGAAGATTCGCCAAGTTTCCTCGAGTTTAAAATATTTGCCGCAACGTTCATACTATCAAGATTAATACTTGTCCATGTAATTATTCCGTATTTAAAATCCAAATTTATGCATCATGTACCTAAATGATAATTCTTCATTGGATACAGTGTAACGAACTGTTATTACGAATAATATCAGCTTTTACAATGTGACATTAAATGTAAGAGATAAAAAAGATAATTCCACACCAGGAACTGCTTTCAAAAATGTTAAGTAGGGGGTTTATTATCTTTTTTTGTCATCAAATTGAAATATGATTAAAAATTGCAGATTTCTATCCAGGAACGATAATAAACCAGAGGTATTGAAGTATTAAAAATGAGGGTAATTAAAATGACACCATCGCTTTATCTTTCATCGTGGCCTCGATTGACTTTAAACGACCGTGGTCATTAAACTCGTTCGAATGTGGATCGCACTCGTGCATATTAAAAATCGTTTTTCCTTTGTAAAAAAACTTAATAACCTTGAAATTTTTTCGCGATACGTATCGCAAAAACCCAATTCCATAAAATAACTTTTCCTCGCAACATTCCTTTCTGCCACTAATATTTTCGAACATGTTCATTCTTCGTACATTTCAACAGAACTCGTTAATTAAATTTAAGCTTCGCACATCTGTATTAAAAAATCATTTGGATCACATTCCATGGTATAATAAAGCATCAATGTATCATTAATATAATAATAACACGAATGAAATTTTGCAAATAAATTTTACAAATACTTTCCAAAAATGTTCGTTCAATCACACCTGATTATTTCTGACCAGTGAAATTCAATATCCGAATATTCAATGTCGAAGCTAATCAGATACAAAATCCAATCATTGAAATAATAACACAATCAATTATAGAAAAATCAAAATACCGAATTACATTCGTCCGAATAGAATAATCGTTAATCGACTTAAATCATCGACAAAGAGAGAAGAACGCACGCGTCAAACACTAAAAGATTCCTAAACACTGGTTGGCCTACTTGTCTGAGCTTATACTTGCTATACTATCTCGAGTCCATCCCACGTACCCGTCGCGAATCCTTTCCGTAGATTATCGCGAATCATACAAATTACCCTGTAACGCGTCGCAATCTCCCCATAAAGCTCACAAGTCGGCTAAAGCGATCCTCGGCCAACTTTTGAAATGGCTAGATCGATTCGGCAATGGCCGCGCGGTGTCGTCGCCGGCACGCCATTACCCATTCGTCTGTACCCATAATTGAGAGTAATTTATCGTATTTTTCGACCTCGTGTCCCGAGGGATCGATAATCCGCGCCGCCGTGCCGTATCCAACGGCATTGTAGCGAATTAGCTCGTCCCGTTTCGCCTTTCGCCGACTAACGAACGATATCTCGTGGCCAGCGCCACGAGTTCCTCCCGTAACGCGAATTAATGGAAACAAGCCTCGCTACTCGCGCGCCATCCACGCTGATAAACCGGAACGTCCATTTCACGGGCCCGCTCGTTTCCTCTCGCGCGGCCTGTTCGAATTAAACGATTTCGTGTTCGCGTGGCGAGAGAGAGAGAGAGAGATAGAGAGAAGAAAAAGTACGCGTGTAACGTCCACCTGTTCTCTCGCTCCTTTTAACCACTCGCGCCATCTTTTTCTGAAAGCGGTGCTGCGTGATCATTGCCACTTGTAGAGTTTGGAACAGTTTTTATTTCTTACTTTTTCTTTTTTTCTCATTCCTTGTATGCACACATGTTTTTGTTCCGTTAATACGCGATGTTCTGGAACGCGGATGATGGAGTTTGAAAAGAAGTTCGTTTTCGTGATTTATTGTGAATAAAACAGGGCGAGGAGAAGAGGAGAATTATTCGTGATTGGGTTTTATTGTCACAAGAAGTTGTGAAGAAGTTTGTTGAATGAATCGTGGTAATAATTGTGTAATGAATTTTGTCACGGTTCTTTATTTGGTTTATACGAGTATAAAGATAAATTCTTTTAATTGCTCTTGACTGTGATTGAACTTCATTCTAGATGTATATATATATATATTTTTGTATTTATTCAATATTATTTTTGACAACAAGTATCCAGAATCGTATTATTAATTTTTCGTTGCACATTTTTCTTTTCACCCTAGGATTTTCATTAAACAACACAGTTTCTGATCTATCATCCTTATCCAACAATTATTACTCGATATAATTAATACTAATTTATTTTTGTACTTGCGAAATATTCAAAAAAGGAAAACTAATCTATTAATTCACTTCTCGAATGCAAACTCGAGCCATTAAATCCAGAATATCGTCAATCTGGATGACGAGTCGCCTCGTATTTCTCGGTTAACGGGTTAATTGAACCGTCCCATGTCGGGACGACTCCTCGGCGAACTGGCGAGAGTTAGATAAGAGCCGATCGTTTCTCACTTACCATGGCGATTAATATATTCGTAAAACGATCTTTGAAAGATCGATTCCAAGAGAAAAATCGGCACACTAAAAATTTCGATTGAGACTCCTTCTTTATTGAGTTACAAGCAATTGAAGTCTGCGTTAGATGAAAGCGCGAGGAACTTAAAATCAGAAAATTAGAATCTTTCGAATTTTAATAACTTTCGATAGCATTTCTCATAACATATATACACACGTAATATGTAAATAAATATTCAGAATAATCTCGCAAGAATCCAGGCTCCTATGAAATAATCCTTTGAAATAATTTAAATTTTTCTTCGTGTATCAATTCAAACTTTGTCTTCCTTCATCAAACTTCAATCGTCCAAGTAATAATAAGAACCAATCCAAGAAACCTCGATCGAAATTTCTCCACACCCACGTGTGCAACTTTTGCGTTCGGATCTGAATTCATCGTCGGATAATCGTGCAAAAGTGTGTTCCGCAACAACGGTTGATGGCTCGATCGTATCTCTCCCCTCTAAGGCGTATCTCGCGTATCTCAACCAAGAATTTACAGTGTTGATCGTTAAAAGGCGTTATTACACAGAAAAACAACTATCTCTCCGCGGAGGCTGGAATTTTTCACCGGGGTTTCCACGTTAAAACCACGGCGTAACGTCCTAGCACTTTAACGTCGTCCACGGACAGGCTAACGACTTCTCTCCGCCTGACTTTAATGGACATTCCGCGGCGTGATTTCATCCCGCGATTTAAATTAATGGAAACACGCTGGCATCCCATTCGCACTGATAAAGCAGAACGTCCTCGTTGCCGATCGTGTGCACCCATTATCCTTCCTCTTCCCCCAACCGAGCAGTCCTCCCCACCACCGACGATTTTGCCGCGTTTCCATTGCACACCGTCGACCGATTCCCGTCGGATTAAGCGATTACGCGTTCCTGCTCACTCGAGCATCGATTTCAGAAGGAGGGATATCGTTAAGAAGAGAAATTTGAAGAAAATTTTGCGGTGATGTATATATATTTTTAGAGGATGAAGGTTATAATCGAAGGTTCGTAGACAAGTGACTTGAGTGTAAAAGATTGAATGAAATTAATTGCAACTATTAGTTTATATATGAATTGAGAGAATTTTGCGAAAGTGTAGAGATTTTTCATTTTAATTACCGCTATTAAGAACAAGATATTAATTTTGAACCAATATATCTAGTTAAAAATTAATTATAACCTCGATTTATTACACTACTGATTTATAACCTATAACAAGTATCGCAACTCGATACTTTTCGTCTCAGAGTCTCGAAAAGCAAAAGGGGGAACCGTGGCAAAAATTACGAAGAAATTGGCCCGGCCAGGAGAAAAGAGGAAAACAATATACAGGATAGTGAAACGTTCGGACTTGCCATTCTTGGTAATTTAGAAACTGTGTAGTTGTAGTACTTATTCCATTATCCCATTATTTCTTACTTAATTCTTCCTCCATTTAAGAAGCAATTGTTCCCATATATTATCCACGTTACTCCGGCGCAAAGATAGCGCTGCTTGCCCCATAACTCGGTGCAAAAGTTGAAATCGTAATCTCAACGCGATAAATTCCATCCGCGTTAACGTAGACATTTGGCTTCTTGAGCAAATGTCTCGTTCTCGATGATAAAGCGATTAAGGCGAATATTCAATACCTTCGCTCGGTTATCTTTATAAATTACGCACAGTTTCAGATTAAATAACGAAATATCGATTGAGATAATTCAAGTTAAAGTTTAAATTTTAATATTATTCAAATACCAAAATTAGACGGCGTGAAAGTATCGAGGAAGAGCAACGTCCCGTTCGTATTGCAGAGATGTGATCGTTTAAATATTAAATCGTCTCTAAATGATTCCAGAATCAGGAACACGTTTGAAACGGTACAAAATGTTCCGTGACCGGGCCGAGCGTATAATAATATTTCGTCCTTCTCGATAACGAGCCGTGGAATTATTAATCGAGGAATCGTTGTGGATGGAAAATAAATCACTTTTGACGTGAATTAACGGCAAATAGATAACGTGATAAGCATACGTAAACGATGGGTGAAAGGGAGACGAGACAAGGGAAAAGACGGAGGATACAATAATCGTGTGCCAATGGATTATTTCACCGAGTCATTCCTTTAAATAATCTCGTTTAATGAGAAATTCGACCTGTTGGTGAATCATTTATAAAGCATTGTGTGAAATATATCGACAGAAATTCGATAATTTGTTTGTTAAAAATGAAAAAGAGAAATCGTGACGACGATCAAGAGGGATATTGTTTAGTTCGCAATTATTTGGTATTTTATTCCGTCACGCGAGAATTATGAAAGTACATTTTGAGATTTTTTTTTATATCTTAAATTTTAATTTTTCTTTGATTTTTCTTACGTAGTATATTTGTAATTTCTTTTAAAATTTCTAAATATCAATGGAAAATTTTAAGCATACTTTATAGCTGAATTTTGTTTCGATTCTATTCATTTTTTAAAAATTTAATCCAAAATTACATCAACAATTTATTTCCTTAATTTCTTCATCACACGAATTTTCTCTCAAGATACACGAAACTAAATCCAATCTCACCTCTATCTTCTAATTATCCAATTAATTGTAATTAAACTCACAATTTGAAAAGCTTTTCGAGAGCTTCGTTCGTTGAAAATTCATTTTTAAATTCATCATTTCCACGAACGAGAGCCGCATCTGTCGCAACAAATTCCATTACATTAAAACTTTCGTCTTGTCATCCAAAAAAAAAAAGAAAAAAAAAAGAAAAAAAAAGAATTCAACTCGTCGAGTATCGTCGCTGCCCGAGCCTTCTTCCTCGTGCGAGAGGAAGAACAAAGCTGTCGGTCCCCTCGGTGCTTGCCAACGAGGGACAGCACGGCGAATCATAACAAAAGCGACAACGAGACGGCGCTAAATTACTTTCGACGCAAATTAACAGCGGCTGGATAAGGTAACGAGGCAGAGGAGATGGAAGCGAGCCGTGGACTGGGTAATCCTGCGGCCCGGTATTGTTTCACCGACGGAAGTCACTCTTTTATTACGAGACACTTCCTGCTCCGCACACGGATGCGCCTGTTTACACCGTGTATACACGTCACGTGACACAGGTAACTTTCTCTCTCCCTGCCTCGTTTCCTTTCCCCTTGTCATCGCGTCTCCGCTCTTTCTCTCGTTTCTTTCGCGACTATCACTCGCTGACTGTAGAAATTGTGCTTAATCGAGAAATACACACGTTTACTCGATATTTCAATTTTTTTTTCTTTTTTTTCTTTATCGTGGAATTTTTGTAATCAATCTTTTATGCTACGAACAATTGTTACATAACTTTACGATATCTTAAATCGAAAAATTAATATCTTTGAAACTGGATAGAATTATATTTAATGCAATTATTGAAAGTGATTAGAAATATTATCTTATATTAATATATCCTGTAACTCAAGAAAGAAAGAAAAAAAGCAAGAAAAAATTCATTGGCCCAGTAACAAGTTCCAACCTCGTTAATTAACCTATTAATAAAACCGAGATAATTAACATCCTCGAAAACTACTTTCTCCTCAAATTCAAGCTAACCAAAGGAATCCTACGTCCAATATCCGTTCTCTTCCAATTGCAGAATGTATAGGTAAGGTCGGCCGATTAAAACGAAACGTAACGAAGCTGGGAGGATAATGCGGCCGGCATCTGTAGCTTGTGTAATTGCACGTGTGTGTAATAACGCGGTCGTGGTATTTATAATCGATACACGGCACGCAAGGATGAAAATCGGGTTGGTGTGAAGGAGAGGGGGAAGGGTAACCACGCAACGGCGCGCAGCTCTGTCCTTTGCCCGGCCTAATTGCGCACCGTCAATTCCGGTAATTATAATAATTGGCCAGGCGTCACGGCCGAATCGACGCCTGGTCCCCTCGATTCCTCTTTCGAAGATAGCCACGAGGAACGAGCGTGACGTTGTGTGTAAGTAACGATGAATTCCTCTTTCTGTTCTCGAGGGGCCGAAAGAAATTTTTTTTTTTCACCATTGATCGTGGCTCTTGGATCTTATACATAATAAGCTTCTTCGAATCATTTGTTAATTCTTATTTATTAATCATCCATCGCTCCAAGAATCGTATACAACGTAAAGCTTGGAGGTTCGCACCTCGAAGCAAGGAATCAAGATCGAACGAATGCAAACTTTTTCTTTCCCTTCGAAAAACTCCTTCTCCATTCTCGAGGAACACTGACCCCTTCAAGATCCTCTCCTCGTTTTCGGGTCCTCCTCCTCCTCCTTCTCCTTCTCCCGGCTCAGCTCAGCTGAAATACGGCCGGTCGAGAGCAACGTTATCAGCCGGCCAAATTAATGTAACGAAAGGGCAGATTAATGCCGCGGCGTCGAACGAAGGAGAGGCGAATAGTGTTGGAATTAATTAACTCCGCCGGGCGTACGTATAATTCAAGAAGGGTACACACACGATTGATTAAAGCCGATTTCACGACCGATCAATCCATAACCCCTTTAGAGGGCCGCCCCTCGCTCATAAATTTGCACCAGCTATTAAAGGAATCCGGCGTTGAGCCTTATCGTTCATTTATAACTGTCCGCGGCCGTCTCATTAACCTCCCTTTTCTCTCGGGACGATGATCGCTGGTGACTCGCGGGGGACAAGAGAAATCTCGAAATATCATCAATGTCGTCCGAGGAGTCTGGGGATGGGCAAGTTTTTTGGGGAGGGGACGCGTACGAGACAATGTTGTCGTGCAATTGTAAAATGATTGTGTGAGAAGATACGACAATTGCACGGTTCGCCACGGTTGATTATTAAGTCGTCTTTTGGCACTGGGGCATCATCGAGGTAATAACGATACTCTGGTCGGTGTTGAAGCGGCTACCGGGTTTATAGGTGATGTATGAGCGAGAGGGAAGTGGCGGCAGCTTTGGCGGGACGTGTAATGATAGTCACGTGTGCGGTTTGATGTGTCGAGGAAGGTCGAGAAGTGTGTGAGGGAATTTCGTAAGTCGTCGGTGTTTGCGCTTCGACGCTTCACGTGTTTATTTTTCTTTTTTTTTTTTAATTAAAGCGGGGATCAAGGATTGCGAATTAAATTTATTTCTTGACATAATCGTGGTTAAAATGAAAATCCAGGATCCAGGAGATGATATTTTTTAAAAGAGTCGATAGAAATTTATTGTCGATCCTACATCCAATTTCAGGTCTTAAAAAAAGAATAACGTTTCGAGTGACGTTAATGAATTAAAATTAAAAAGAGGAAAGGAAAGGAAGAAAGAAAGGGATTCCTCGATAAACCATCCATTTACCAAAGAACGCTTTTGACGACCTGAAAACGTCGCTTCCGTTTCCGCCGTCGATTAATTATATTCGAAATCAATTATCCAGGACGAATGCGGGCGGAGGCACGAGCTCGCTCGAGCTGCTTTTCCGGAGAAGACACATTATAAGTTTTTCCCCGGGGTTAATTTCGCCGGCGATAGCTAAATCCTTTCTTTCTCTTCCTCCTCTCTCGCTCCTTTTATCCTTGCGCCACCCTCCCTCCCTCCCCGCAACCACCTCCTCGAGCGGCCAAGAGTTGGTAGGTAGCGTCTCTATGGTTAATTAAACGCATAGATCACCCCTCCTCCCACCCCTCGCAATCTCCACCGGCTCCTCCTTAACTTCAACCCCTGCCCCCTTCCGCTTCCTGGATCCACCCTCGCCCCTGTCCACCGTATTCTCTTTTTCCAGCAACCCCGCAAATGCGCGCACACTTCTTCCGCGTTATAAGCGTGCATGCTCGCCTTCTTTTACCAGCCGGCAGTGCCGTATCCTTCGATCGGAAATCCCCGAGGATGCACGCATCTGTGAAAAGTATCGTAAGAATCTCTTTCTCCGTGGAAATTTTAATTTTCGTATTACACGTAAATGCAACGTGAATTGGATGTAATTCAAGAAGATTCAATATGTAGGATTTATAATTTAATAAATTAATTATACACTTTTTAAATTAATTAAGTTATTATTTTAATTTCTGGATTCTTTTTTTTTTTTATTACAAAATTTTAAGAAGAATTTTAAAACTTTGCAGGATCTTAAAATCGTGCTCGCGAAAACGAGTTTTTTACGAACTCTCGATCAGCCCCTCCATCGTTTCACGATTTTCGAGAAGGAGGTTGCGCATTAGGGTGGAAACATAGGGAACAAGAATGACCTAATAATAATATTCATGACTATTGAAATATCGATCAAATATTTCGATGAAATTAATTTGAAATTACTATATTTATTAATTTTATCAGAAAATAATTGTGAATTCAAACTATAGATTTCTAATTCATTTTGGAATACCAATAAGTTCATAGGATGCAATATATACTTTATTCTACCAAATCTGAAAGATTAAATTTTTTCTTCCTCCTCCTACATTGGCTTAGAACATTCTCCAGTCGAAAACTTTTTCTACCGTTTCCACGCTCATTATCGTTTAAACGGATCGATGGTGAAATAAAGCGAGAATTTTTTTCAATAGATTTATTTCTCGAATTGAGAAGCGAATTCCGTGCACCGGGCCCCCGATGCCTATAAATTTCGTCGAATAGCGCATTGCTAACGACGTTGTATCGCGTGTACCGTGGACACGGTATCAATGGAGGACATCTGTTTGGAAAAATGGGCCGACCGGCGATTTTTATTATTATTTTTATTGTTATTCGTTTAACCACCGCTTTTCTGCACGCTCTTCGCGTTTACACGGATCGAGTGGAAGGAATGATGTGTTAATGCGTTTCTTCGAATGCAGGGAAGGGTGAGAGATGTGGAATACGTGGATTATCGATGAAACGGAATATTTATTTATAATTTAATGCAGGAAATTAAACACGCTTTATTATATTTTATTATTTATATTTTATATGAAATAAATTTTGATAAAATTGTTCTTTCGTCGTTGATTTATGTAAAATTTAAAATATCAAAATGAAATGAATGAATTTATAGGAGGGAGAATTATTCATCAAAAACGTTTAATTTGTTGGCATGTAAGGTTAAAGGATTTATCAATTATTTTAGTATAATTTTGATAAAATTTTAGATACCTTAATGTGAATGTAAATTGCGTCTAATTTGTTTTACAACAAGAAAATTAATATTCCTAATATGGATAATTTTTAGATTTGCTTTGCTCTGCTTCCAAGAAATTGCAGGATCATTAAGTATAAGTTTAAAATCGCATTTCATTTATCGTTAATTTCCTTTACACGTCAGCTTTATTTCTGGCTCTGTTTCATGCTATAAAGGATTTAATGTTTCCGATAAAACCTTATAAATAGGTCAAACTGTTTGCACTCTATTATAATATTTTATTACATAAAAATATCGATTGTCCTGAATTCTCGTTTTCCACCCCTAGTTTAGCAATGGCAACTAAAATAACAACCCTCGATTATAATGTTTCAATTCTCTAATAATGTAATTCAAATTCTGTAATCGCTTTATCAGTAAGATATTTGAATTTTAATTTCATTGAAAAACGAATATTTATGAAAGGGATGAAACGACACGTATTAAGTTACTTTATTTTTCAAACATTTTTTTTAATTCGATATTAATTTTAATACAATTACACAGAATTGTTGTAGGAAATAGAAAAATAAAGAATAAGAATCGATATTTCATTGGCGTATCTATAATATTCTTGACTGTGTAAAAAATCTGATATTTTTTGTCAGCATGTTGCGCTTTGAGCGAAGCAAAATTATAAGAATATTATCAAAACCAGAGTAAAAAATAATATTTATACTTGAATTTTTTAAATAAAAATGATACAATGAAATAAATAAAGAAATACGTTATACGAATATTTATTATAAGTAGACTTTTTAAAAATTAATCGATATATATTTAAAGACTAAACAAACTGTCACCTAAAATCCACTTTTTGAAACTTCCAAAACTCTCCAACAAACTTCTCGAAACTATAAAAAAAACTCCAACGAGATTTCCACAATCCTACCCAGCCATCATAGCCCCCGACTTTTAAACTGTTATCTAAAATTCGACTCTCAAAATTCTCAAACTTTCGTCTCGCACAACGATACACTGAAAAGCAGTCATTAATAATCCTCGAAAAATCCCATCAAGCTCTATATCAAGCTCCCACTTAAAACCCACTGTTCTCAAAGAAACACTAAATCCAATTAACCAAACCGTGAAACGAATCCAAAAAAAAGAAATCGTGTAAAAATCATGTGGAAAAGTCACGTCGTAAATAATGCAGCGGATAGATACGTCCCTGAAGCCCGTAAGGAGGAGGTTGAGGAGCGAAAGGAGGCGGAGGAGGCGGGTGAGCAGAGAGGATATTCTTATGAATCGATGAAAGAACCGCGAGCATGCGCGCCGGAATCTTAATAACTCATGCGATACCACCCCCTTCCTTCTTGTTATCCAACCACCCCGCCACCCTTATGAACCCCCGCCATCCAGATATACATATATATAATAATATGCGCGCTGAGAAAGGGATCGACGGGGTAAACACGAGAGGTGGACATTCCAGGCGGATAATTTCGCGGATATCCCGTGCCGTTATTGGAGAGAATTCGGCCGAAAACGGATCGTGTCGCCGTATTTTTCCCCTGTCACCCGAACCAGGAAATCCTGCCACGTTCCTTTTCCCGAGACGAGAGCGTCAAGAGAGCAGTTACTTATACATCGTGTTAAGGCGCGCACGCACCTTCGCCACGGCTCTTTACGGCCGCTTTTTACGGCCATACGCGAGCCGTTTTAGCGAGCGACCCGTTTCGCGCCGATTTACTGCCCGAATACGGCGCGAGCTCCATTTTTGTTCCTTCGTTGAGCCACGTGAACCCCGGAGTTAATTAGTTCGCTTGCGCGCCGTGAGTGTCGTCTCGGAGTTAGTTGCGCCTTTCTCTTTGCCGCTTCGTTCTGGGCTTAGTTTCAGATGAACGTGAGAATTTTAAATAACCGAAGCTAGTTAACCTAAAAATTCTGTCCAAATATTGACTGATTGTTTTTCCACATATAAGAGACCCTATGGATTCTGATAAAACGGATGTATCAATACACTGAAAAACAATTAATTAATAAATCCCGAACACTAATCTTCGATTTTCTCTCGTCCCAGAATCGAGATCTGGAGCCGGATCGATACACAATCCCGTGCAATATCGCATAACATCAAAGTTACAAAGCAGAGTTCCACGATGGGCACACGTACACGAGGGGCCCATTACCGATCGTCGCCTCGCGTTGTCCCCGCGCTTGGATTGGGGTTGGCCAGGGGAGAGAAAAATCGTTAGCGCGTCGATAAAATAAAATGGAAATAACGCGTCGCGTTAAGAGATCTCGGCGGGTGCGCGCCGCGGGTCGGTCGGGCCCCCAGTCCCGTATGTTTGCCGGCCGTTGGCGCGCGAGGGGCGCGGGAAGAGCACGCGAACAAATTAGCCCTCTATCTGAAACAACTTCTTGGAATAGCCGTTACTCACGGGCCCGAAGATCGGGGCCCGTATTGCCCGGCGAAACGGCCGGGCGAGCGAGAGGAGAGGAGGAGGATGGGGGAGGAGGGAGCGAGTGTTCGGTGAAAGGGAGGGCCGACGAACGAAGAGGAATCGAAGCAACAAAGAAGAGGAGGAGAAGGGGGACGGCGAAGAAAACGAAATAAAATGCCGGGACGAGGCATTTCGAATTTCCAGCTCGGATCCAGCCAGAAGGTGGAAGAAGCGGAGAACGAGGGGAGAGAAAGAGAGAGAGAGAGAGACGGGCCCAAAGAGGATCCCGCTCAATCCGGGGATAAGCGAGTCGTTCGAACAGTGTTGAACAGGAGTGAATATTTATACGCGGCCTCTTCCTTCGCACCTTTTTTGCCATGCTTGTGTCGCCGTCCCCCCGACCGACCCCTTCCCTCCCTCCAGCCTCCGCGCCTCCACGGTCCCATGCGGTATCTTCTTGATTACCCGGTCCTAATTAATTCCTCAGGCTTTATTTTTATTTTTCTGGTGAGACGACACCTCGCGCACGAGGTCCCGAGAGATTCTCGGATACGCGGCTGGAACGATCGCGGCAGAAGAGAAGAGAGCTGGAGAAGAGAGCGGTCGGAAAGTGGTCATCGACTTGGAAACACGTCTAGACGACGACGTGTCGTCCTCGGTTAGGGGGCCGTTCGAATAATCCCGCGACGCGATAAAACGGCGTGAATGATTGCTCGTCCTCGCGAAGCCGTTTACTGCTTTCGATTTTTTTTTCTTCTTTTTTCTTTTTCCTTTTTTTTTCACGGGTCGATCTTCCTGGCTTTTCCACGGATCACGGGTCGGTGGTCCGCTGTGTGGGGGTAGAAATGTGGGGATGGGTGATAGTAGAATGAAAGATTGGATTTGTGGAATTTTTGTTACGAGTTATGATTGTGGTAAATCTGTTGAAATTGACGCAGTTTATTTTTTGTAATAGGGATCACTAATAAAGATTTCGAATAGTTCAAAATTGCGAAATCATTTAGAACAATGTTTCAAGTTAAAATAATAATTTGAATTCGAATATATCCGAATAGTAAGAAAATTAATATTGTTATCGTAGAAAATAAAATCGAAATTTATTCTAATAATAATTTCGATTTCGGGTGAAATTCGATCTAGATCTAACTTGCCTCTTAATTTCAATTTTTCGAGGGGGAAACAGGTTTCTGTGATAGCGATCGAGCTCTCGTAAATTTTTCAAAGAATCGAAAAAACTCTTCGGACAAATAATCGCGATTTCCTGGGGCGTTCAACTTCAAAACGTGCACAAGAGTCTAACGTACACGAGTACGGCTATGTACTTTTCCGCTTCTCCTTTCCTCTAGTAGGAAAGAAAACGGTGACCCTCGCACACACGAAGGTAGGTCAAGGCCGAATCTTCAACTTTGGCGACGAGTTCGAATCGCTGCCATAAGGTACACAGAGAGAATCCGAGGAGAAAATCGAAGATACACGTGTTCCCCGCACGTTTCTTTCCCCGTTGGGACGATGCCGGATGTTTTTCCTGTAATTTCCTCGCCCTTCTTCACGATTCTATCATGTGAGCGATGTAAAGTAATCTGCTTCGATTAACTGAGATAATTTTTTTCTTCCTTTCGGATCAAATTATTAAATATTTATATTCGAATAATTATTTATTTTTCTATTGATTTTTCCCTATTTTTCCAGTTTCTAATTTTATCTATAATTGTTTTAAGAAGAACTTGACAGGTAGATTTCGTCAAATTAAAATTAATTTTTTCAATTACGTGAAAAATGTGTAAACAATCGTTCGTATATCAAAAATTAACTAATCTTATCTAGTTTTAATATAATATAATATTTTCACATGATACAATCAAACGATAATTACAATTAATTACAATTAAATTAGATATGATCTGAGAAAAGAAAAATAGAACTCCGACTAAAGCCATAATAAAGATAAAATGCCATTAAACAAACAGAACGAACGATTAGGAACATACGCCCACGCAACACTCCGGCCAGATATAAATCAAAGGATGCTTCAAACCCGGAATCGAGCAAACCACTGTACTCGCTTATCCAGCAGAGGATGCATTCGTGATGTTTAGATAATGACCGTTGAATGTTTCCATTGAAGTTACTTCCTTCGTTCAAAAGAAAAATGACGAGTGTAATAATAATCGACGATACGATCTTGATGAACGTGGTAACGAGACGCGTACACACGTATTTCAATCGTGGAGAGGAGGAGAGGCGACGTAGGGATGCAACGTATCACTTTTAAACGCCGGAAATGAGTTATTAGCGGTCGACTCGCGCGCGCTCAATTGTCCTGATTTGGAAACCTCTAATCTGGCCCACCCTCTCCCACTTCCGGCGACGAATTTCGGCCTCCTTCGTTCTTGTCTCACGAGTGACTCTTCCTTTTTTTTTGAGAGAGAAAACATTAATTTTTCCTGCTTGTCGAAACTAGTATTCGCCGTGTCTTCCTTTTCATTTTAATTCTTTTAATTTTTGTATTCTAAAATATTTATCGTATCATTCTTTTTATAGGTGAATATATAAATAATTATAAATTAACCCTTATTTATGCTAATAATAATACTATAAAATTATAAAATATGTTCATGCCAATCTATATTTCCATCACAATCATACAAAAGTAGCCTAAATAAAGGTTTGATTGAACGTTCCCTGCCTTTATTTATTAGACACGAAATCCATATATATATATATTATCAACGACACGAAAAATAGTACAAGACGTGGAAAACGTTAAGCTGATGATTCCCTGTAAAAAAGAGAGGGGGAAGGAAAAAAAAGAAGAGGGAAAGAGAGATCTAACAAACACCACCACCTTTCTGTAAACAGTTTTGTAAACCATGAAACGTAGATAGTGTCAAGGAATTCTCGCGGAGGATGGTCGATAGCCTGGCACGGTAGTGTGCACGGAGGACAGCCAGATAGATTTGTTGTCCACACATTGACCAGGCTAGGCTGGCGGCGTCTCGACGCTTTTCCAAGGCGTCCTCGCCGGGCTATTAATTGTCTCTGTTGATTCATTTGATCGTGCTCGGGGTTCCCAAGCGGATCCACCGACGCGACGACACTTTCGATACGAAGGTCTTTTACGAGCGGCCTGCTGCAGCCGTCCACTGACCATCTCTCTCTCTCTCTTTCCGTCTTTCTCCCTGCCTCTCTCCTTCTCCCCCCTCCAACCGTAACCCCCCCTTTCTAATTCACGTGAAAGCGTCTCCCTCGATTAAAATTAACAGGGTGGACGCTGGCAGGCAGGTGGGTTCGTTAGGGTACCGGTAAAGTGGCTTCGTCCTTTGAATTTCAAGCACCATCTAAGAATCTCGTTAAACTCGAAACGCCGTTCAAAGAGATAATTGAAATTTCACGGAAGGGTTGCCTCGCTAATTTACGTACTCGAGCCTCGACACCCCACCCACACCTCGCCCGATGCTAATTATATTTACGCCGATTAAGGGGGCCCGGGTGGATGTTATTGCGTTATTTGCCAAATATCATTTTGTTCGGATCGACCGCGAGAGAGGCAATTGTGCGTGTTTGCTTTGGCGATGTGTTTTTATTTTTATTTTTATTTTCTTCTTTTTTCCCTGCATTTTTGCACTGTTTCTAGCGTATAATAATTTGTCGTTAGATGAGGTTGCGGAAGAAGGTTATGAAGGTTATCCTTGACAAAGTGATTCTATTTCTCTGTTTTAATTTTATGATCGATACGTTTTAAACGTTATTTTATTGGCACGTTATTAAGCTTAACGGTTGAACGGTTTAAAAATATTTTCGAAAATGTTTTACTTATTAAATAAAAAGTATCTAAACCGAATCAGTTACGTAATCGAATTTATATTTCATCGATTGTATCGACCATAGGGAAATACACTAATTCAAATTTTAATTTCTCCAACTGTAAAATTATTTTCAATTCACTCTGAAACTCGCATTACGAAGTGGCACGCGAGAAGAGGTGGTGTTTCACGGATTTAAATCAAATCCGTGTAACAGGGCGGGAAGCCGCGGAAGGGTATGAATGTCGAGGAGGGAAAATCTGTGCTCATTTAACGAGGCCAAGGGTTCAACCCTTCCTCGACGCTTCCACCCTCCGACAATATTTAATGCATGTTTTAAGCGTAATTAAATGGCGGAGGGTTTATCGTCTCCGGCCACGTTCGCCCTCCCACGCAAATTATCGCATTTAACCCTCGACCATCTCGAGCTCTCACGGCCGACTGTCACCCTTCCCGGCAACCTCCTCCACTGACGTTTCTGGATACCTAGGCCGGTCATAATGTGCTTTTCATTAGCCCTCCAACCCTTTCGCGGAGTGGATTCAATCTTGGAATATTCATCGCCTCGCAACCCTTCTCCCTCGGCCAACGAGAGATCCTTTCACAGCTTCACGAGCCGCCGCTCAACAGGTTTTAATTAGCGTCGACACTTCCTCGACGATGACGATCCGACCCTTCTCACGCGACAATCTATTTGTTCCCGTTTTGATTGCGATATTGTATATAGCCTTTTTTTATGGCTGGAAAATTTATTTGCGGACGTGATTAGGATTTCTTTTCTTTCCTGTTTTTCTTTTTGCTCTTTCTCTCTCGAGTGACACGTGTCGAATCGAACGTTCTTCTTTTCTTATTTCTTTAATCATATTAAATTTTCTATTAATTTTGTTATTATTTTGAAAAATTTATTCGAAAAAATATAGGATAGTAATTTTTTTGATTTTTGAAATTTTTTGAAATAAAAATAACTTGATCGTTTTGACTTTTTTTCCTTAAATTCTTAGATTCTTGACGATAAATATGAATTTTTTATTTAGGATGTTAATTAATTTATTAATGCAATGTTAATTGCTATATTTTTATTCTACTTCTGTAAAAATATATACTTGTACTTTTTAAATTAGTTTGATTTTTTATTCATTCTAATTCATTCTTTATAAGAATAATTTTAAAGAAAATTTAGTAATGTTATCAAAAATAAGAAATCTATTACTTCGGTCTTGAAAATATATATAGTATTATATAACAAATCATAGTTATTGATTTTTCCATATTATGAGCAGAATGAAAAAAATTTATGAATAACTATCAAGAATGTGACTATATCTTTAGCAATAATCATATGGAGCAACATATCGGCATCAACTTTTGGAAGGAAAAATTGTTATACAAAAGCATTATTTTAAGTATTATAAATTATTATATCAAAAATATTCTGCATTTATAATTCTCCTTCAATCAATATATATGTATTCTCTCATTAAATGCGATATCTATGAATATATAAATATTAATTATTTCTTTCAATATACATAAAAGCCAAAGAAAAGTTCCAAAGACAAAAGTCCACCATCAACCTTTCCACCTTTCCCATTGTTATCCTTGCACAATGTCCAAAAGCGTGGGGTGCTTTCGTTCACGGTACGTTGCTGGCCACTCACCCTCCGCGGCCTCTCCAAGCTCTAAAGCCAAGAATAACCCTTGCTTTGCATCTCACCTGTTGCTCGACACCGACCCTCGACACTCTCCCGATGGCGGTGCTTTAGGGGTGGCTAATTAAAGAGTCAGAGTGGCTGGTTTCGCGGTGTTTAATACACCCATCCCTTCACCCCCTCACCACCACACCCCCATACCCCGTGTTCTCGTCTCCGGGCCAGGCACACCAGGACAGAATCCAGAGCCACTTCATTCACCCCGAGCTTTTTGTTCCTCTCGGTTTCACAGGCCTGGAATTAATTAGCGGCTCCGGTTAAGCGGGGGTGGATACCGTCGCCGCGACTCATTTAAGGGATGTTTATTTTAATTTCAACCGAGGTTCTTCGAGGGCAAGCCCTGGTGACTTTTTATTACTTAATTAACTTCTTCCTCCTGCTCTTCCACGATCTTCCTCTTCATCACCTCGAGCCACAACCATCACGACACACCCTCCTCGCCAACGTCATCCTCTGCGAAAAGATCGTCTTTCTTATCTTTTTTCCCTTCTTTCGCCTCTTTCTTTTATTTTTAATATGTTAACAAATTGTACATAGTGTATAAAAAACAATCAAATCTATCGATTTGTATATATCCATATACTTT
This sequence comes from Apis cerana, assembly GCF_029169275.1. Lineage (NCBI taxonomy): Eukaryota > Metazoa > Arthropoda > Insecta > Hymenoptera > Apidae > Apis > Apis cerana. The sequence continues at coordinate 7,299,072 of NC_083862.1, read as the reverse complement.
ATTACTTACACTTTTTTCTGTATAAAAATGTTTTAACGATATTCTTTAATGATTCTCATTTCATATTTCAATCACGTTTCATCACATTTTTCAACAATAATAATTATCCACGTCAAAATAGATGCTCGCTAAGAAATTTATCCACAATTAATATCGTCCTTTCCTTGCTTCCTCCATTTCCTTTTTCTTTCTCTTTTTTTCTTTTACGCTCATCCAAACTCACACTCGAACATCGTACAACATCCTCCACGGCCAATTATTTCCTCGTTATTTTTCATCGTGCAACCAGCACGACCCGCGCGACTCGCTGCCTAATTATCGCCGCGAAAATGATCCTCTCGATGGGCCTCCCCTCGCCCCCTCCTGGCCCCGCGACCGGCCAAACCTGTGATTATAATGCCAACGCCGAATACGCGGTCCCTCCTTGGAATCACAGCATCGAAGAGGGAGAGAGACGGAGAAAGAGGGAAAGGGAGAGGAGGGAGAGGAGAAATCGTTTCTCGTGAAATTGCTGACGGCTCTCTGCATTTCTGCACGTGAAACCACCTTCCTCGGGCGAATTCGAGCTGCACGCTCTCGAATCCTGGAACAACCGTAAGAGGAAAAGTCGGGTGCTCGCGTGTTATCCTGGTCGAAGACATTGTAAATTAAAAGCTGGGGCAAGCTTGCGGAATAATGGAGGTGGAGGGTTTGGTGGAAAGTTAGAAATTCGAAGATCGAGAATATCGAGAGAGAGAGAGAAAGGGGGAGAGGGATCGATGGATGGTTAATTTGAGGGAGGGTTTATTGCTTCCTAAGGTGTGACTTGGGCTTTCGTAGCAGGTGGAACTGTATAATATAATATACGTAATTTTACGTTGAATTGCTTAGGTGTTTTATTATGCTTAATTGTATCCCTTCCGCCTTTCGACAATAGAAAGGGAATAATAAATATAGGATATTCGTTGTTTTTTTAAAAGAAAATAAAATTTGTGATAAATACAATTGTTCTATAAAAAGAAGAAACTTGGTTAAGAAACTTTTCAACGATATTTTATATCTAAAAATTTATTTAGAATTATTTTAATAATATCAAATTTAACGATTTCGAGATGAAAAATATCGTACACGATGGCTCATACTATTATTTCTTCGTAAGGATTAATCTTCAATATAAACAGTCATTTAGAATTAGTAGACGCGCACGAACGAAGGAGAATGTGTAGGAGATACTAGGCTGAGGTGAAAGTTTGTTCGTTTGAACGGAAACAAGTTTACGCAAATGGAAAGCAATTAATCATCGGCAAAGCCTTTTTATAGCGAGATATATGTATATATATATATATGCAAAGGGAAAGACAACTGTGACAATGAACTCCATTTTCGTTACGACTCGTTGTACACGTGTACGGTTATTATTATGGTAAAATATATTACAAGTTTCCAGCGTGTCACGTGGCAATATGCAGCAATATCGCTTTCCAGAAGCAATTGTTTCGTCAAAGTTTTATTACCAGCTAGCCAACGCTAAGATCGCGCGCATCTATAAATGTCATAAATGTCATCAACGTTTTACGCATATACGTATCTAAACATTATCTGGATTTAATTGCCGGCACAGCCAACAGTGTGATAATTGTAAAAACTTATAATTCCGTCGAATTAAAATTCCTCTTGCCCCCGGTATGATAGTTTTCCTTTTGAATACAGATTTTTGAACTTTTTCAAGTTTTACGGAATTTATTTATATCTACGGCGAGTTGGAGGAATGTCACCAAGTGTTATAAAAATTCTCGGTGCATTGATATAGTTTTATTAGCATTTCCAGTGTTCAGCGATACGTAAAATTATATCTGAAGTTATTTGTCATTAAATTTATTCGATAAATATTCGTTTAATCCCAACATTGTTTATTTAATATATGCGAGACCTTCGAATCATAAAGAAAAAGAAAATGTTCGTTAAACCATTTGCTCGCAATGGTGTAAAAAACAATTCCGCGACTCCCCTCCGATAAACCTGTTAAACACCACAAACGATCCTTGTACGACTCTAATTACATTTATCGACAATCGTTCGCTAATTCCCACCTTATCTCGGCCGGGAACGTTTTATCACGCCTCTTGACGCTTCTCTAATTGCCTCATCAAAAGCTCGCGGCCACCGTAATTCCCGCGAACATTAATCAGCGCTATCGCGAATATATTCACAATTTTTCCCTCGGCCGTTGCAATAAAGGAGGCAACAGTGACGGAGCAAGCTCATCAACCACGCGCCTTTAACCTTCGCTCCACCGTGACAGGAAGTCCGTCTAATTAATTTCACCGGGAGAAAAGAATCCCTCGCGGGGGTGGCTTCTCTCTCTCACTTTCCCCTCCCCCCTCTCTCCCGTTAAGAACACCGAGCCGAGCCTCTGGAAAGAAAGGAACGAAGGGGGGATGGAAAGGGAAGGATGAGAGGGGATCTCGAGATTATTTCGTTATGTCTCGCGGCGAGACGAGATGTCGGGCAATTAGCCATCGTATAATTATCCCCCTGGCCCTTATTTGCCCAGTCGAGGTGGTGGCAGCTGAGAGAGAGGTCATAACATAATAACATATACAAAGAGCGAATATAATCTGGTGCCCATTTGTTTCTTAATATTTTTAATATTATTATCTAATGGGGGAGGGAGAGAAAGTTTTCGAATTTTCTTTGGTTTGATCCAAGTAACGAGGCGATTTCTTGGTGATTAACGATCGGTGTGAATTGAGCTATTGGAGGGAGATTGGAGGAGGAAGGGGGAGGGGAGGGATTAATTGCACGGCGGATGAGTAATAAAAATACTGCGCTCGTTGGAAAGGAAAATGAAATTAATTGGGAGGGGGGTGGAGAGGATTGGATTTGTTGATGATTGATAAAGGAAATATAATATCTATCTATGGAGAGGGGGGAGGAAAAATTTTTAATCTCGATAATCGATTGAAAATATTTCAATTAATCAATTTTGTTTACAATTAAAATTCACGCGTTAATAAGAGATACGGATTTTAAATTCCTAATCTTTTCTTTTCTTTTTCTTTTTGTGTTAAATGGTATCGAAAAAGATCATAATTTTTGTTTGCACTCTTTGTCAATCGATTAATTTTAAATAAAAAAGAGAAAAGAAAAAATGGAAAAATTCCCAACTTGCGACTCGATCGCAATTCCTGATCAAAAATTAATAACGATCCAACATCCTCTGACTGGACGTAAGAGAGAAAGGTTGAAAAAGACAGGAGAGATCGAGAGAGGAGATGCGGGAGGGAGAGGAAGTTGGTCAAGATACCAAGATACCCTTACCAACCCCACCCCCATCTTTGTCTCGGTTGAGCCGCGCTTTCAGAATTCTTCCTTTTCTTGATAATTATCCTACCGTCCAGCCAGTCCTTAATCTTTGAGCTCGCCTTTCAAGGAAAGCTCCTACCGAATGAATGCCCGGCCACGGCGAAATAATATTTTATACACAACAAAAGCGGCCCCCGGCACGGCCGCCGCCTCCACCCACACCTCCTCCACAATCTTCGCCCCTTGCCCCGCGGTGCCGCGCGATTGTTATCGCGGAGACGTTACCTAGCACCTATACAGAACTGGCTATTTTACTTTCTTCCTTCCTTCCTTCTTTTTTTATTCCTTTTCTCTCTCTCTCGCTTCATTCGTCTCAACCGCGAAATAATTATACGCCACGTTTAGATAATCTCGTTCACAGGTTAATTACGCGTTTCGTATAACAATATTCGAATCGTTATTTTTCTTCTCTCAATTTTTTAAATGTTCGTTAAGCGCGCTTTTCTAAATTGGGCAATCTGATCCTTTGGATATGGAGATGTTAGTCGATACGATATTTGGAAAATGATATTTTAAACGTGTCAAATTCTTATAAGAGTTTGGAAATCTTTTCAAAATTAAAATATCGAATTACGAATATATGATTGTAAATTTTGAATCGTTTTATTATTGGGACGAATAAGCGATACGATATGATTTTTATAAAGTTTAAAACATAATCGAGATGAGAGGATCATTGAGAGGAAATGAGATTTGTTCGGGTTGAGAGTCACTTTGATGAATTTTTGTTGTATAAGCAATTACCCATAGGATGTACAGTTATGTGTATAAATCCTTATAATTAACCTTGTAAGTGATTAATGGAAATCGTAGTTAGCCTCGTTTTACAGATATAAACAAATAACTGTAGATTCGATAACTGCTAGTGTTTTTTATAAACTTCGAATAATAATTTTCTTGCTTTTAAACGAATAGTTTAACAACGAGCAATACGAAGCGATACGTATAAATTATTTGTAAAAATGTAAAAATTGATAGATGTATATATGTTTGAAATAATAAAAAACGATATAACTTTAAATCATCAACACTTGTTACGAAATCTAACTTGATTAATAAATTAAAAGAAAAACATCATAATTCTAAATTCTAAAATTCTTCCTTTCCGAAAGGAAAAATTTCAAATTAAACTTTCACGAAAACTTCTATCGATTTATTTTATAACGAAATATCCGTAGAATTAAATTTGGAATACGATAAAAAATCGCAAAAATCGTGATCAAAATACACTTCCTATATATAAAATAATTTTTCTCGGCAATCTCTTCCGATGATCTCCAAATTAACCCAATCTCTAACACCGCCAAATAAAAAGGAAAAAAAACTCTTTCGATCATTCATCGAACGACCAACTCCAAAAAATAAATTCTCTACGGTCGTTGAACGGTCACAATACGGATCCATCACGAGGGCTCACGCGAGCTTCCACTGCCTGTCCGGATCAGATTTCGTGTAGTCACTTAACGATTATCTCCGATGGATCACAGCCGGCCGGATTAATCGCCATTAATCTTCATCACCTCGGCTCCTGATCATTTTTCTTGCCGGGCTCGTCCCGCGCGCGGTGTCTCATTTAACCGTATAAATCACGTCGCGCTTAAAACTGAACCCGCGAGGAGCACAGCTCTCCGGCTAAAGGCGAATTTAGACTTTTCACTTTGCATTTCGAATGATTCATCCAGTGCAAAAAGTGTAAAGATCCATTTTCTCACCGGAAATAATCGATGAATAAACACGAGCCTCTCCTTTCTTTAATAGAAAGAATCCATTCGTAGCGAGAAAATGCAAAAAGATTCGATCCGCGATCGTTCAGCAAAGAGATATTCGGAGATATCTTTTCCGTGGAAATGGAAAATTATCAAAGATACGTAACGAAATTACGAAATTATTTGTGTGTCGTAAAACAAAAATGCGTAAAAAAAAAAATTAAAAAATTCGAGCAAACTTTTATCTCTCGTGACGAGAGCGTGGAAAAGTGTAAACTCGCCTTAATCGAGCGAGCCACCACGAAAAATCCGCGCGACAGTGAGGGAGGGACGGAGTGTTTGGAGAAGGAAAGATGAATAGGAAGACAGCGACACGAGCGGAGTCGCGCGAAATTATTCGAATCCCGCGTACCGGCGCGGCCCGATCCTCGATCACGGTCAAGATTTCGTGGGGTCACGTGAGAATAAGCGCGATGCTCGAACAGCGGGTTGAGCAGCGACGCGCGCGCAGTTGCCTCGAGCGCAATTAATCTTCGTTAAGTAAGCAAGCAAGCGAGCGAGCGAGCGAGCGAGCGAGCTTGCCCTTCTGCTTACTCGCACCGCGCGCGGACGCCTCGCGTATACACACTTTCGAAACGACGTCTGACATGGGATCGTCCATGGCGGTCGTCCCCTTCGTACCGTGTGCGTAGGTATAGCTGGGCAAATTTTATTTCGCGTTGAAGCGATTTATTTTGGATTGTTATATATAGATAATATTTGAAGTGGTAGTTTTAAATTTGGCGAGAGAAATATACGAAATAATCTTGTACGCTAATTATGTACAATTACGAATCGGATTCTAGATATCAGACTATCTATTTTCACGATAAAATTGTGAACGCTTATGGTGATAAAGTCGAAGGAAATGGTAAGAGAATATGTTATAAGTATCAATAGTTGCATTTAAAATTTTTGAATTAATCAAATAATATAAATCTAAGTATCAATAATTTAACTTAACCTAAAAGTAAATAAATGTACTTGTAATTAGTTTATTTAATATTTCAAAAATAAAAGTATCTAAGTATCAATAATTTAACCTAACATAAAAGTAAATAAACGTAATTAGATAGTTTATTTAATATTTCAGAAATGATAACATCAAATATGACCATTCTAAGTAATAATTTAACCTAAAAGTAAATAAATGTACTTGTAATTAGATAGTTTATTTAATATTTCAGAAATGATAATAACATCAAATCTGATCATTCTAAATATAAATAATTTAATTTAACGTAAAAGTAAATAAATGTACTTGTAATTAGGTAGTTTATTTAATATTTGAGAAATGATTTATATTTATTATTTTTATATATGTTAATTTCAATTATTAATAGATATTCTTCGAATAATCAATTTTTCAATCTATTATTTTCTCAAATATTTTGAAAAATAACGAACATAACCTCAATCGAAACACATTATTCATCGAATAATAAATAACTTTATTTAAAGTCATTATTTCAAATAAATTTCGTCCAGATCTTATCATCCAAGAAATATGTATATGCATATATACATATTTATATAACCTCATATATAACCTCGAATAAAAGTACTTACCAAACAACAAATAGCTTCGCTTAAAATTATTATTCTTAAATCACCATTTAAAATAAAATCCAAAGAATATTTGCGCATATGACAAATGCACACCGTAGAAATACATTATACATATCGACGAGTTACCAAACGTTAAACAGCTCCATTTAAAATTACTATTAAATTACCATTTGAGATACCATTAATTTCGCCCAACTCTTATAATACACGTACAAGGAGTCGAAGCACGAAGCAGAATCGCGAAATAGTCTCTGGTATCCCGTTTCCAACCGAACCCCTCTCCCTTCCCCGCCTCGTACTCTCATAACTCGTCCGATCCCTGTTCCTCTTCCTCCCGGCGTGCGTACGGTTAGTTATGCCCACGGTGCCTCGTGTGTACACGCACACGTAGCCCGGGGCACTGATTAAATCTGAGTAATTAAGGGAGTTAACCTCGACTTAACTTGACTTAACGCAGTCACGCCCGCTTGCCCACCCCTCGCGTTTACACCGTTTACACGCCGGTTTACATTGTTCGAGGAAACGGGTGTCCTCGCGCGCGCGCCACCTCCTCGCCTCTTCTCTTCCTCGCTCGCTCGCTCGCGCGCGCGCGCGCGAGCCGCTCCTCGGTTAATTGCTATGCGCCGCTAATTACACAGCTCTGTGCCCGGGAGGGGAACCGATGCGTGCATCGTTCCTGATGCAAATGAAACGCGTGGGCCTCTCTGCTCCGTCTCTCCCCCTCCGTCCTCGTTTCTCTCCTCGTTTTTTTCCCTCCGCCCCTCCCTTCGCCTCCTCTAATCGCGCACGAAGGCGACGAACGAACGATTCACTTTATTCCGCCGGCCGGAATTGCGATTGGGCGTTGGTTAATTAAGGATCTACGCGACACGATCGGCGTCGACCAGGAAGCGGACCCCACGCGTGTATTCTATAGCCTGGTGAGAGGACACGTGAGATTGTGATCACGCTCTGTTATGGGTCGTTTCATTTCGAATCGTTCGAGTCTTTTATAGCGTGGTGGTTTTTTGGGTCAACGGTTTTTAGGCATAGGTTCAGACGCAGATATAGCAAACGTTTCTTTCTTTTAAATCTCTTCAACGCGCTATTGAAATTTAGGTGTGGGATATATATATATATATATATATATATATATTGGGTTTATATATCGGTTATTATTAGAATATTAAAGTCTTAAATTTTGAAATTTTATATATCACAGATTTGACTGTATAACGTTTGAACGGATCTATATATTTCAGAAAAATTGTGTATATAAAATTTGAGAAAATTTAGCTTATCGAATATTAACGGAACGGAATGCTCGGTTTAATAAATACGTTGGCGTAGTTAGAACAGTTAGTTTGTGCAATTGCACACAATACAATTTATATCTTGCTTTTCTAACTTGCCAAATTTCATTAAAATCGGCGAGAGCTGTATTTGAGGCATTCCATATGTCAGAAATTTATAATCATATTTAATTTCGTAACAATGAAATGGTATGCATTAATAGCAGTTGCCTCATACCTGGATTCAATTATTTATTGTTCGAAGAATAAAAAATATACTTACCATTTTTTTCTTTTTCGTATCGTTCCAATCCAAGAATTTAAAAATTTACAAATTTTCGGTATCAAACGATATTTCCAAAATCGTATAATAAACCTATCTTAATAAATAATATTTAAAATATATTAAATCCGTGAAAGTATAATATATTTGTGTAATTATCATATACAGAAACTAAAATGGAATATAAATAGAAGCCTTCAAATCTTATATAAATAGAATCTTAAACAAGTATAAACAAGTTTCTTCCAAGATTCTCTCCTCATTAACAGATTATTCAATTGGATCTTATAAATAGACGTTCTTGTATGACAATGTACCGGAGGAGAGGTCGTAATTACGTCGTTCACTCCGATGCCAAAAGCAAGGCTTGGTCGAGATGTTGTACACGACGTTTCTTGTTAACACAAATAAAATTTATCAACATTAAAATATAACAATCGTAATAAACATTAGAAATTCCGCGATAAACATGTCTTAATAAAATCTCAAAGGGAATCTCGGAACGAGAACGAACGTCAATCAAGCAATCTATAAATACCTGCCAACCATCACTGCCTTCGAAACTGTTAACTGCTCTCTAGAAATTAAAGTTGGATAGCCTTTGAAGATTACTGCGTATCTTCGGAACACAATTTCGCCGAAATAAGCAATAGTTAAAAATATACGGTAAAATCTCATTCCACGAGATTAAATTAAATTAAAAGCAAAACTATAATCGATTTTATTCAGGTTATTGATCATCTTATTCTTTTTTTAAAATCTAGGCAGTAATTCTGTTTACTCTGATCATCAATCGAGATTGAGCTAAACTAAATTTATAAGTATATAAGTTTCTGATTATTATCTGGATTCTACATATTCAAGATTGTGACTATGATTATTTATCAGGATTAAAATTTTTAAAGGAAATATTTATTATAAAAATTTAATTAATTTTCCAATCTATTTAACATTATTTTAGAAAATAATCATTTTTTGTCAATAATAAATAAATATGTATATTTCTTATATTACATATTGTAGTATTGGAGAATGCGGTAAATTTTATCAATTAAACTTTGAAATTTAATAATTAAAGTAACAAGATAAAAAAATTGAAGGTATCAAATTTTAATCCTTACTGGATTAATATTGATCAAACCGGTTTTAAATATTTTACTGTTATTTATATTATCATTATGAAAACTAAAGTAACAAAACTTTTTAAATCTGCTGTAACTAACCCTTTCCAATTTAAATCCTTTCATCAAAAGAAGTAGATACTTTTTTTATAAATATAAAAATAAATTTAATAATATACACGGTATCGTTGTATTTTTAAAATTGTAGATATATCCCTCCAATTAATTTCCAAAATTTTAAAAATTTTAAAATATTCGTTAACAATTCTCTTTCCTCTCTTATAATCGAAACAATGCCTTAAACCGCACAATACAAAAATTCCACAAATGCAAAGAACAAGCCTAAAAAATTTTCAATATTAAATAACCTTACAACTCCAAAAAAGAATCAACTTATTCGATTTAGCAAGAATCACCCCTCATCATCAACCTGTCTCTCTATCCTCATCAACTCCGTTTTTATCTCCTCTCAAAAAAAAAAATAGATTATTTCCCATCCAATTTTTTTTCTCTCTCTCTCTCTCTCTCTCTCTCTGTCTCTCTCTCAACCTCAGACACGCGATACGTGCTTCACTTACGCAGCGTCTCCAGTCACGTTGTTGCAAGAACGTCGCGACGCATGGGTTCCGCTTGCATTCGAGCGTAAGAGGAGAGGTGCCTCGCCTAATTAGCCCGCTCGGGTATTTCCGTCGCGTGACGTCACGTGAGCTCGTTTGCCTGGCCCACGGCCAGCTTTTCCGCCGAACTATAAACCATATTCACACCCACGCAACACAATTAGCCAGCCAGTGGAATTATAATACCCGCGACGAGGGATAAAAGAACATCTCGTGGTACGGATTATGGAGGATTTTTGCGGGGGCCGGGGGCGCGGGACGAGGCAGACGATGAACGACGTCTCGACTCGTAATCTCACCTACGAATTTCGACGTTCCCGTCACTCCCCGCGTGTTCCAACGAGCAAGCAAATATGAACGTTTTAGCGAACGGATTTGCGAGAGTTTCGGTTTGCTTTGATTGGCAGATTTTGGTTTTTCTTTCTTCGGTTTTTGTTTTTGCAAGAATTGGAAAGATTCTTCTTCGTTTCCTCCAGATTCTTGAAATATAAGAATTTGCGTTACTATATTTTTTTCTGTCTTTGTCAGAGCCAATGCTGAAGCAAAATTAAAGGCATTTTTGAATAGCAATTTCTGAGTTTGTTTTGATTCAAATTCAAAAAAATGCGATGTGTTGAATATGCGTGTTAAATAATCACGATACGTATTTCTTCTCCTGTAATACAGTTAATTAAATCGTATCTAATTGAGAATTATACTTTCAAATGTAATACAAATGCAATTAATGTATCTGTTTTTTAATTCGTAAAGTTTTTATTTTCATGAATTTTTCTTATAAGGAGAACGAAAATTTAATACGAAGGACAAAATAAAATAAAATTAACCTATCGCAATATACGTACATCGATTCGAATACATGCGCAAGAGAAAAGAAGAAAAAACTTACATTTCAATCGGCAAACCATTCGATGAAATCTTCCATTCGATATCGAATCTTCGGTGAAACATTCACGCTCGAACGGTCTGGTTTTCGTGAAACGTTTGTCAACAAACCCCCAAAGGCAAGATGTATATAAATTGCATACGGACGCGGATACTACAGAAATTAAATTTGGTTTGGTCCACCGTGAGAAGTGGAATCTGCACGAAGCCAGGATTTCCTGTACTTTTTACTTAAGAGATAAGCTCCGCGTTTTAAGAGCGTTGTGGTGGAACGGTGTCGTAAAACTAGAGGAGGGGATGACTGTAGGTCGTCAGAGGGAAACAACCCCTCGAATCGGTCCTCGAGTCGTGGCATAGCCCAGTAGATCGTGATGCCACGGGAGAAGACTCGAATTTTAAAGTAGCTAGACCGAGATCAGAATTGCCTTCGGTCTGTTCTTCCTCTAGTTACGTGGTATTTCTTTATGCAAATGTTTCTTTTTTATCTTGCCAAGGGAAAAACGAATGATCTTTCGCCGAATACTATTCTTATTGTTCGTAATTATTATCACAATGTGTGTTTTGTGAATTTAAGACGTTCGATACGAAATATAATGTTTCATATTTAAGTGACGATTTTAAAGAAATGACGAAAGTGTATGTTGATTAAATTTTTATTCAGAAATAAATTATAACATTAACATCGTATAAACAAGATTACTTATTGGACGAGGAGTAACAAAAACTTTCTTCGTTCGTTATTCCATTAATTTTCATCAATGAAATTTTACAAGTTGTAAATTACGAAATAAGCTCGAAATTTCACAAATAAATTTGATATACAAACTTGTTACAATTATTATAACATCATTCAATTTTATACATACATAAGAACGAAATATCATCGCATGGAAACGAATCAAAACTTTTCCTATCATAATCACCAATACCTAAGTATTTTAAAATTATAAGTACTCTCCCCTAATAATCAATACCTTTCTTAAGAATCTAATTCAATTTCAAAAAAGAAAAAAAGAAAATCACGATCCGCCGCAAACGAAAACTTCGTCAAGGATCCCTTCCCAAAATTAACGAGCGATCTATCTACGAACGAAACGAAAAAAAAAAAAATTCGCACGGCCGAGAGAACGATCCGATCTTCCGCTCGGCTGTGCCCGGCCGCGAGATCCTCGCAAACGAGATCTACGATCGCGGAAGCGTGAATTCGGCTGATCAAACGTCGCGACTACGGAGAAACGCCGGTCTTAAAGGGAGGAAAAGGGGCTGCTGCCGATAAGGATTGGAAGGAGTCGCGACTAACGTGAGCGGAGGGAGGAGGAGTTAGAGGGAGGAGGACGAGGGATCGGGTGAGCGGGGAGGAAGGGAGGAGAGACGCGTGGAGAGACAGTAACGCGGATGGTAATGGGGTGGTGGTCTCTAGGTGGTGAGGGATGGAGGCCCGAAAGTCCTTTCTAAAAAAGGAAGGTGGAGGAAGGAAGGTGAAGAGAGAAGAGAGAGAGAGAGAGAGAGAAAGGATGGTCGGTTGAGGAGGGGGGCGAAAGTAAGTATTGATTCAGATTCAGCTAGTTAACTATGCTCGAAGCGCATCCCCTCCTTCGCCTCGGCCACCTTTTTCTCCACGCTTCCCCTCCTCCCTCCGCGCCTCTACCCTCCAAGGGAGGGAGAAGGGGGGAGTGGACGGTTAGCAGAGAAGACGACGCGGAAGCGGCGCACGAGGGTGGAGCGAAGGGAGCCGAGGGATGCAGAAAAGGGAGGCGTATGTAGAGCGCGGGATCCGAAGCTCTCGCGGAGGTGTAAGATGTAGGAGGTGACAAGCATCTCTCCTTCGAGATCTTTCTCTCTCTCTCCTTTCCTTTCCAAACCTCCCCTGCCTACCTCCCTCCCTTCCCTATCTTAGACTCATCCCATCCAAGGCCCGGTCCCTTGTTATCCCTCCGACCCCCCCGTTCCTCCTTCCACCTTCCTCCTTCCTGTCTATCGCTGCAGCTCCCTTTTATATTCCCATGACGACAGCCCAGATGCACTCTGGGCGGCCATACGAGGAGGTGTATGTTAAAACTTGAGTCGATATTTCTGTTGCGCCATCGGGGGAAGGAACCGGGAATGGGAACGACCGTTTCTCTCTCTCTCTCTTTCTCTGTTTCTGTTTCTCTCTCTCTCTCTCTCTTTCGCGCGCGAAGCGTCAACAGGCTTGCTGCAGGGGAGGAGGAAAATTTTGGTGGTGGCGAGGGTGGATGGCACGGCACTGTTGCGTTCCTCGGATTCTTCGTGCGGCTCGGATTTTTGGGGCTCGTAAGGAATTTTTATTAGGTCGTGTAATAAGCGATATTTCTTGTTGGAGTTATTGGAGATATCGATGGTTTTAAAAAATATTTCGGTGGTATCTTTTTTTCTGTTTTTTAACTTAAATTGTAACATCTTTGCGACGAATTGAATATATCGTACTTCGAGTCGAGAGAAGTTAGAAAATATTTGTTTAGAATGTGGAGAGATATCGATGAATCGAAAAATTGTCATTTACACGTCTGGACACGATGAATATCCGACGAGGATGAATAAAATTGAATGGGGTGGAGGAAAAAGAAAAGAAAAGAGAAGAGATCGGGCCTGCAATCCCTCCTCGTGTCTCGTGGCGTCCAGCTTTACGGGCGTCCCCATCTCGCGGATTTTTCTGCAACCAGGGCGTCGCGACGCCTTAGCGGCTAATAAGAGACGCTGTCCGAGTTGGAGGCGTCCACTCGCGTTGCAGCGCTCGTCGCAGACGCTTCCCTTCTTGAGAAATTCGTCATCAACCTTCCTTTTGGACTGATTACCATACTGTATTCTTTTTGTTATATTATCGTTAAAAAATTTGCGAAATTATTTTATTATTATAAATTTAATGGAAATCTTGGTAGAATATCAACGGTAGAATATTGTTGGAAATATAATTGATTACGTCGATGGGAAGATGTAAAGTGAAAGTGTGATTCGTGTCAAGGTTTTGTATAGGATGGGTTGAAGAAGATTGTTTTATTAGAATTTGATTTTTCTATAATTGGTATAAAATTGAATAAAGTATTTTTATAAATTAACTCTTAATTAAATCTGTTTTTACGTTTAAAAGTTTGCTTTAAAAAAAAAGAAGAATATTAAAAAGTTCAAATATATACGGTATAAATACTAGAAAAGAATTTCATTTTATTAATTATTCAATTAACATCATTTTCCAAAAATAAAGATATTCTTATTTCAAATAAATGGACCTTCCACTGAATATTATCACTATCCACGTAAAATAAAAAGTGAATATTCTACCGAATTCAATCCTCCGAAACGTTACAAAAGTGCTCTAAAACTTCGTAAATTTCTACAAATTACGATCCAAAAAATTACGCAAATCTATCGTAAAAAAAAAAGGGAAGAAAAGGAACAAAAATTTCTTCGGAATTTCGATTCCATCACAGGTATAAAGATAAAATGTTTCCAGGACGCGAAGTGAAATCGCGAGGACCGTTCCCCGCGCTTCGAGCGACAAAACGCCCCGTTTCTATGCACAATCGTATTTATATTTCTTAGGTCGAGAACTCGACCGCGCAAGATTTATCTCCGGCCAAGGAAAGGACGTTGATTTAAGATCGCGGACTGTATTATAAAACGGCGCATGCTTTCTACCTTTGCTGGCCCCCTTTTTTTTTCCTCTCCCTCCTCCTATCTCGCTCCCTCTCCCCCCTCCCTCCCTCTCCAACCCCTCTTTCAATGCATTAATTGATCCATGGTGATTTATAAACACCGGCCGGATAATTACGATCGAAGCCGCGACGGAATTTTATCTTAAAACGCCGCGTTACTTCAAAGGATCTGTATATCTGTCGAACGAAGAATCTTTGTTCTTGATTTTACGACGGGGCAAAAACTCTGTTTTGCGAAACTGATTAGATTCAGACGGGGTGAAAGTGTGTTCCCTCCCCTCCCTCTTTTTTAACTTGTTCTTACGTGGATACGATTTCTCGTCATTGTTTATTAATTGGATAGAACGAAGAAAAGTGTCTCAAAAATTTGAACGTATATACGTAAAAATTTAATTTTGCATTGTTTCTATTCTTCGAATTGTATAATTCGAATGTAGTCTAATTGTATAATTTTTTCCCCAGAAATATCTTACTTTTACGATAGACGATAGAGTTTTATTTTATCTCATTCTAAAATTTTTCTTATGTAAGTAATTACAAAGATCATTTCAAAACTTTGATTCGTTTTATCAAAATCTTCGCACTTTCAACACTCGATAATTTCTATTTAAGTATATTATCGGTATAAAAAATTACGAATTCAAGTTATACAATATTCACTAAATTAAAACATTTATAAAAGATTAAATATAAATAATCACAGCACGTATCATTTAATTACTACAATATCATATTTTCAAATATCACACATTCCTTTGTGCACAAAACAGGAAACAAAAATTCTCAATTTAATAATTTCACACATTGCGTGACAATCCGTCATTTTCCTCATGACCTTTCAATTTATACGCTTCTCGATACATCGTCCCACCATCGCCAATTCTCGAAATCGAGATAAAAACCGTCTCGAAATTCGAGCGCTAAACTATCAAATTCTCGTCCCATCCCTCTTAGCCCCCAGCGACAACCCACCCCCCGTCGCCCTCGTTCGAGGGAATTTCGCAAAACTCGACTTGCAAATTCTCGTGGAGCCGGCAGGCAGCGGCGCATCGACCTCGATCGATCGCGTCAATCTATCAAGACATTAGCCGGCGATTATTTTGTCCGATTACGTAGTCGGTCATTTATTCGCTGTCCGCCGCTAATGGAAAACTATTCCGCCCCGCTTATTAACGATCGGAATGTCGTTAACAATAAGAAAAATTATCACTCTGTGTATATCATATACGTACACTCGTGTTCAAAAATCGATAAAAAAAAGAGTTTGACCGTCCGATTATTTTAAATTGGCATACGTGTTTAATTAAGATCATCTTTGAATCTTATAATTCGATATTGTTAAATATAAATGACGTGTTCATCAAATGTTTATCCTTGGTATAGAAAGTAAAATAAGAAAGAAGTAGATTTGTGAATATATATATATATAAAAGTTATCCCACAACTTTTGAGCGAGATTTATACCGTACATTTACGAGCTCCTACACAGAGACACGGCGGAATTGATATCGGTGCGAAATCATTACTGGCGCGCACCGCATTGGCTGCAATTTGCGTAACGATAACAATCAACTTTAAGTGGAACAATAGGCTGCCGTGACGGTAATTAGTGCCGCGTACTGTCTGGCGTGATGACAATTGCGCCAGCACCGATGGTAAATAGTAACATTAATAATAATGGCCGATAGCTCGCGCGCGCGCACAGCATCGTCGAGAATAATGGACCGCTATATAATTCCCTTCCCCGTTAAATATTTAAATTGAATGGTCAGTTGGATACGATAGCGATCATCGAACGATTTTCGAAACGATCCATCGTTGCGTAATCGAAAATGTCGACGGATATCATCGCACTCGACCCTTTCCATGTTTTCGACCGCGATGGAGGGACGAAAGAAAAGATTTTCCAGATTTCGAGAATTTAATTTTTTAAATTTTATATTATTTTATTCGGAATTTCTTCTCGACATTGAAATCGGGAATTTTAGAGGTTTATTTTTTTATTTCTAGATTCTTGCGATTACGATTAAAAGAATAAATAATTTAATATTTATAAGAGAAATTTTGAAAAAATTCGTCGTTATTGCTTCGTGTATTTTCAGGCTGTGTAATTAGATATTTGGAAAAAGTTATCAATCAATCGTTCCTGTAAGAAGGAGTCCAATTTATTTAATTTTATTTGAATTCGATTGAAAAAGTGAATAAAATTTAACGCAAATCTTGTTCAGACGTGATTACAATTAATTTATGATACAAAGAAAAAAATAAAAAAGAAAGCGCATTTTAAAATCTCAACACTGCTATTGGCATATTGAATTTAAATACGTCTTGTTTCAGTTTCAGGTCATGCAAGCGAAAACGGCCCACTTTAATACCAAATTTAAAGTTTCTACTTTCCGTTAAATCGACGACACTACTTACCAAAGGTACTGTTCAAATTTATGTATATTTTTAATCCAACTACAGCAACACACAACTCCAAATTAAAATATTTTACAAATTATTCACCAGAAAATATTCTCGCGCGAAATAACGATAAATAAGTTATCAGGAAGAACGTCATTCAAAATTCGAATCTTCGACCCGACGATTAGATTATTAGAAATGTCGATTCCGAGTCGAGACCGAAAAAAAGAGAGAAGAAAGAAAGGAAAGAATATCCCGGGAAATTTTTCTCGCGTTTCACGCGACTTAAACCGACCACATCCAACATTGAATATAGGGACAGAGACGAAACGTTCTCAAGGCGGTCCGACGACGCACGGCCGACCTTTATTGGAATATTTATGGCGGCTCGGTGTACGAGACGAATTTTTATCGATCCGTCCTGTTGGCGCACCGTCGATGCCAGGCTCCCTCGATCTCTCCGCCGACGGAAATCGCGATATTTATTCATAAGCCCCGGTTAGAAGGCGCGCGCGGATCGCGCGCATAATAAAACCCGCGTATTGCTCGGCCGGCTGTCGTTGCTTCCTATCCATCGGGATGACGTTGACTCGAGAAACGCCCGAATTCTTGCTCATTTTTACCCTCGCGTCTCTTCCATCCGGCTTTTATTTTGCATTTGAAATTGTATCAGGTTTTCGAGAAAACGATCCCATTTCGAATTTTTTCGAACAATTTCGACATTTTTCGGATCCAGGGAATTTTGTAACCAAGTGATCAATCAGGGGGAGTTATATTCCTTATATATTCCTTTAATATTCTGGGTATTTTTATATATTTGAATCGAATAAATATTTCATACGTGATATATCTGAATATTATTTTCATGGAACTCTGTCTAACCAAATAAGACTGTAATAACAACTGTGCTTGATCGTAATTCGAAGAAACGTTGTGTGATGAAATGAATATTTCAACGAGAAAATCGATTGAGCGATGTGAATATTGCGTATAAATGAGGAATATTTTCCGTGGGATATGTAATTTTAATAGTTCATCGCGACATGCCTAAATATGTATGTACAGATGTTGATATCGAATTTTTGCTCTTCGCTCATCTTGAAAAATTTTTTTTAAATATAATCATTCGTATTCGATGTTCAGAATTCAATAACGTAGTTGCATTAAACTAAACTGTTTAATCACATAAGTAATTTTAATATTCAAATTAAGCAATACGTTATTTCTGAATTTCTGTCGAAACTTTTATTCGCCAGATCAAACTCTCGAATCCTTATTTAACCCTTGTATCTCCACAATTCATTTATCATTTATACCCGAGAATAATTATTTAACACTATATCGTTTCTCAATAATACGAATAATTTTTCGAATCACAGATAAATAAAAATTTCAAATCAAAAAACCATAAAGCCTCGAACGATTTGGACGGCCGAATAATTCCTTCTTAATTTGATCCCATCCACCACGAAATAGATTTTCGTCGACCGCTACCAATGTTTTCCGGTAGTTCCCTCTCCTTTCCTCGACCAGAGGAAGCTCGCCCCTGGCTCGAAACCCACCCGGAGGACCGCCTACAAACTTATTACCGGCTCTCTCTTTCTCTCTCTCTCTCTCTTTCTCTATCTTCCCGGCGCTAGGTGTTATTAAAAATTAGGGAGTGGATTCTAGACACCGGTTGCAAGTCACCGGAGCTGAGTGACTGAGAGACGTGGCCCCGTAATTAAAAAATTACGGGGGACGGCTGGGCCACCGGTTTGTCGGTTTTACCTAGGGTGGAACGTTCGTCCATGGCGCCATCAAATTAAGGGGTATTACGATTTTTCGTTTCATCCGGTGCCTTATCTGTTATACAGAGAAAATTGTTACTTTTTCTTTATATTTTTTTAGGGGAGAAATTTTTGACAGATCCTTTGTTATAAATTTTTATTATTACTATTGATGTTATTTGTTGATACGTATATAATTATTGTGTATATTGAATTGCTTCCATTAAATATTTTTATGTTAGAAAATTATTACGGAATTTGATTTCGTTTATACGATGTAATTTAGTCTTCTTGCCGATAGAATCGTTTAGCGGAAATATTCTCTTACGTCTGTCGAAATTTATCCATACAAATGACGATCCTGATAAAAAGGCACGCGTGTTATCCACTCGCGTAAACAAGTCTTCGTCCAGACAACGACAAACGACACCACTTTCGGCGAAAAATAATGTAGCACAATAGAGGATGATACCTCTCGCGTCCTGCACAGAATTAAGCAACCGTTTAACATTAAATCGTGCTTCCATTCGTTGCCAGATTGAATATCCATCCGTTTCTCGTACCAAATACTCGTCATCAATCACAGATTCTACAGAATAGAAATTTAATTCGTGTCTTATATAAAGATTCACGTATTTGATAAATTAATGCTAGAATTAATGATATATATAATAATCGTGATTTTGAATTTTTAAAATTTTTATCTAATTTAAAGTTTCATAAAATGATGTGTAAAATAGATAAAATTACGAGACTATTCATCACTAATGAATTGTAAACTCGATAATAAAAATCATCGTATATATAATCACGTCCAATAAATATTCCTTTAAAGAATCAAATATATATATATTTATCGTTCTATCAAACGACGAATTTCCACGATCAAAAACGTGAAACTTAATGCAAAATCCAAAACGTCGAATCTCGAAACAATAGCTAAATTCGTAAAGAGAATTCGTAAATTCGCAAGGGAAAGATATAAAGGAGCGGACAGAAAAGTGGTGCAGAAAGGAACTCCCACACGCGTGGCGTCCTCGCGGCCGAGAAGAAAGGGAAGAAACTCGCAGGTAGACCTTCTGCCAATCCCTTCGTCTTATCCACGATACTTTAATATCGGATATGGCAATAAATTACGTATCGACGTAAAAGCGGCTTCTCTGCCCTCCTCCCCCCTCCCCCTGCATGCCACGAAAACCTCTTCCTCTTGTTCCCTCTCGCACTTATACACTTCCAACCTTTCTCCTCCTTTTCTCCTTCCTCTTCTTTTTCTTCTTTCTCTTTCTGTCCCATTCTTTCGTTCTGTTTTTCCATTTCTCTCTCTCTCTCTCTCTCTCTCTCTCTTATTCTTTCGTTCCTCTCGTTCACCATGGTACATGCGAACAGGCGGGGTAATATAATCACACTTAATGACACTCGATATGTAACATGTAACATCGGCATTGCACGAGATACCAGGACGATAAGGGACGTGTTTTTCGGGACAGACGGCGCTCGTAAGTCCCGGAGTTACATAGGGGCCGGGGCCCAACTGAACGTATTTATGCATTGCACGGTGGCTAATCTGGGCTTGAACCGTCGTTTAATTTAAAGTTTGCCCCGGCATTCGTAATATTTAGTGGCCTCCGTTGTCGAGGATATCGTTCGACAACCGCAGAGACACCAGAGAGAGGGGGGAGAGAGGGAGAGACTGTGGAATTTGCGAACAGAGGAGAGAACGGTCGGGTGAGTATGGGTGTTGCGGTGAGAGAGATTGGTTGATGGAAAATTTTGAATTTTGGATACGTTTTAATGCATTGAAACATTGAAAAGAGAATTAAAAAAGAAGTTTTTTTAGTTAGTTATTATTTGCAGAATTAAAAATTTTTATTCTGCAAATATCTATTTAAAACGAGTTTTGATTGATGGGTTTAAAATATATAAGGTAGAAAAAAATAAAAGTATAATTTAATTGTTAGAGGGAAAACAAAATTTCAAGAACAAAGGAAAAATATATATGTGTATAAAGAAAAGAATTCTATCATTTACATTTATTTTCTCCCTTCACTTTCAATTACCAAAATCCATCAATCATTTTCAATAACATATTAATTCTCGCACAAACACAATATATGCCTTATTAATCTCAACGTCTCTTCTCAAATCATCTCCTCTCGTATTACATGGAAACTAATTTTCGCGCCAATATCGAGATCCGCCCACGCACTGCCTCCCTCTAAATCAGCGAAGAGAACGGCGCGCGCGAAGAATTGTACGCAAAGTACAAATAGACACGGCTCTTTATATTAGCATTTAGTAATTACCTTATCGAGGCGATCGGCCTGTAGTACACCGTATCGAGCTTGTATCTGTTACGTCCTTCGCGCCTTCGTGGCACGCGAGCGATTATCGATGCCTCGCCACGTTCATCACGAAACGTTTCTGGCACGGGGAATCGCCGATCTACATGCCTCTTCACTTGCCTCGCGTTCCTCCTTTCATTCGAACGAAATTTCTCCATTATTATTAGACGGAGCGATCCCCCTTCTCCCCGTTATCGATCGATCTCCCTTCCCTTACCAGCGAACGAATTCTTCCCCCACCTCTTTTTCTTTATTTTCTTTCGTTTTTCGTCTATATACCGTGCGTCCACGTTTATGGTTACGTCTAGTTGGACACGCGTATACTTGGATAAAAGTGGCGCTAGTGTAGCGCTTCAACGGTCGGTATCTTTGAGAATGTCATATACGTTCAAAAAATATCATTCGAAACATACGATGATTTTTAAGGATTTAAAAATTAAGCCAATTTTAATGTATAATAGTCTAACTTAACAATTATTCGATTCATTTTTAAACGTTTTATTAAGATAATCTAATCCTTCCTTTTCAAAATCAACAAATATTTAAATTTACCGTTCCAAAGTAACTACGTGCATATCCTTAAAAGTGGCTCATGATTTCATAAACATCCTTTTTATTCTTATTGCTTTTACAATTGCCATAGACGCTCTTTTTAATCACTTAACCGTTTCCTGTTAATCGGATTGCAAGCACCTTCGTCGTTATTTCCTCTGCCTCCTTCTCTCTCTTAACCTTTCTTCCATACTGTTTTTTTTTGTTTCTTTTTTTTTTTTTTATTTTTCAACTTCCTCTTTTTCAATAAGAATCACGAGAGGTTTTTAAATTAGAGGCAAATCCGAATGCCGTTAACGAGAGGCGAGAGATGTGTTTCTTCCTTTTTCCGTCACACCTTCCTTCTATTCTCCACGTACTCGAGTAATTCCATTTTACTGCATTGGTTACCTGACACTCAGACACCTAGAGACCGGTTCAGGACCACACGATCGAAACTTCACGCCTGCCATTTCTACCTGGCCATCGTAATCGGCTCACAGGAATTTACTGTGATCTCAAAGCTAGGACAATCTTGGCCAGGTTTGTGTAAAGGTAGTGGATAAAGAACCGATATAATGTTATTTCTCTATTCCTTTTTTTTTTTTTTTTTGCTTTTTCAACTTGTATTAATAAACAAAGTTGCATTAGGGAATTTTAAGTAGATTGTAAGGATTAGTTAATTTAAGGGAATTTACTCTGATCAAGAAAGTTAAGACCTTTTATAATTTAAATTTTCATTCATTTATCTCTTATTAATTTCTGTATTTTCTTAAGTAAAAACTGTTTTAAATTATTCGTTAAATTACTTACTCGTTACTCCTTAATTATTAAACAGAAAATAAAACAGAAAGAGCGAGGAACAAATCGTATAATCATACGAAAAATAATCTTCTGATCTCTAATAAAATGAATATATTAAAAGATAGAAAAATAATTTCGAACAAGTTATCGTTTACTTTAACGTTATTGCTTAATGATTTTATTGAACTCTGCTATAATATTTATCCATTCGAAACAAAGATACACCCATTATTGTCAAATCCTATTTCGAATTTCTCTCCAATCTGCAAACAAAGGAATCGAAGCCTCTCTCGTCTATCGTGACGCTGGGACCAGTGACGTCATCGCGCTTTCGTTTTATCGCGACATACGAGCGGGGACTTGAGGAAGGTCAGGGCTATTCTCCCGACCCCGAAACCATTCCATCGTGTGCACGTGTACGTGTGCCGTGACCACGCATGGCAAGACTCGCTTTCGACCGTGTTGGTGATAACACACGTACACCACACGTGCACACGTGAGTAATCGCATCGCGTGTGTGGGAACGTGTACACACGGGTCGGTGTATGCGCACCTAAGCACATAAGTATAGCCATAACCGGCAACTTCGTGAATGGAGGAGCGACGGACGATCAATGCCCCCTTACGTTTATCTACAGCTTTTATGTGCGTTTCACTGGCAGCCGTGCGGCTCACCTCCGCGTTTCTGGACACGTATCCAACGTGGCCATTGATGCGAGCACCGAATCGGCACGCGAAGATCAACGCATTCTCGATCCAATTTGAGGATCAATGGGTGGGAAGAGGGATGCGATCGAAATATGGAGATTCGAAGTGTCTCGAATTTTCGAAGGCGAAAATTTGTAGAAAATTTGGTTTTAGTATGTCGAGAAGAAAGATGGAAATGTTTGCATGCAAAATGTAATAATTGGAGAAACAAAAATTTTTCTCAATTTCTTACTTTTCGAATAAGGAATTGGAAAAAAAAAAAAGAAAGAAAAATACGTATTTGAATAATGTATAATGAGATATATCAGAATTGCCATAGTTACAGGTTAAGAAACCAACATTTTTATAAACTATTCTTGTCCCATATCGCTGACAGTATTCTATTAATTATTTAAAGTAAGCATGAATATACGGCGAAATAAGCATGAAAAATACCGTATGGGTAATCACAAATAATTCACTGTTTTACTTTCTCCCTTTTTTTTTGTTTCATCGAACAAATTATAGGCCTAATCCATCCATCGCTAACGTATTCCCATACAAAAAGGAAAAAAAAATCAATAAGCAGTTGCACAAAAAATATAATTCTTTCGAGATAAAGTTTAAATATAAATTGAAATATCATAAGTTTATAGATAAGATAAATTTTGTACAATTATAAATATATTTTTTAAACTCTTCCCTAATTTCTTTTTTCCAAAAGTACTAATTTATTTCTTGCAAAAATGTTCAAATATCATTGATGAATACGTGATAATCTGTAATATTGCAAAAATAAATATGTGATAAAATTTTATATCTAATCTATCGCGTTTAATTCCTTGAAATAACAAAGTGTCTATTCTCACTCTCCTTGGCTTCTGCATATACAGAAGATGTATGCAGACATCTTATTTGTCCATTTTCTTTATTTTTCTCATTCGCGTTCAGTGATCGATAATTATAGAATGACTTAGTTTCATTCGAAATATATTCGCCATTCATCTGGCTTCTTCTTTTTACATTTACGCTACAAAATTACATTATTTATTATTTTTTACTTTCTTTATATTTCACGAGAAATTATTCTCTTCTACTTCTTCGTCAAAAAGAGTCAGATAACTCTCCATTTTTTAATACCCGCTTTATCAACACAAAGTAAAAAGTAGATAAATAAAATGGAAAATTAATTATACCACAATATAGACACAATTGATACAATTTATGCAACGCAACATATGCAATAATTAATTCAAATAAATTCAAAAAGTTCTATTCTCAGAGTTCAGTTTCAAAAATTTCACATGCATCAACTTAATTCAAATTAGATATGCATGTGTCCAACTGTCCAGAGAAAAAGAGAGAGAGAGAGAGAAGAGAAAATAAAGAGCTTGCAATACGAACAGTTGTCTCCTCTTCTGAGAAACAATTCTCATCCCCTGGTTCTCAAGTCTTCAACCCCTTTCACGGGGGAACAGAGGCAAACGTGTCTCTCCCCGTTTGTGTTTCCGCCACATTTTTCTTCCCTCTTCTTTTGTCCCGTCCCGCACGTACACACGCACATAAGGTGGTGGCCACCTCGCGAGCTGGCCGGAGAAATGCAAATAGCGAATTGTTCGCGGACCGCTCGCTTTCAATGTCCGCGCTCGAGGTGTTATTCCTGTCCGTGAATTACCCTCGAACGCCTCGCACGGATACTCCTCGAATTTGCATACCGACCGTGAAACTGGAAATCATTTCCACAAACGCGCGTCCGTTCTTACACTCTCGATGTGCCTGTCATTAGGCTAGCAGAAATCAACCAAAGATTGGTAGATTTTCGAAACGCGATTTGTATCTCCATCGTGTAGAAATTGTATTTCCATAATAATATCTTCAAGCGTGGTGAAACCGAGAGTTGAGTTTTAATTGAGCAAAAAAGATTTAGATTTTAATTCTTTTGTGGAAAAATCTTTTCAAAAATTCTAGAATATTTATTAAAATATTTATAAGTAGAAATGAAAACTCCTTCGAAAAGATACTTTAATTGTTCGAACGAAGAGTAATAAAATCTTTTGTCGGTTAATGCATGGAAATTATTTGTTATTGTATTATTGCAATTACTATAATTCGATGATTTAAATTACTTTTTCGTAATTTGACAATTTCGAGTGAGTATTAGGAATAATATAATTAATATTTCGTGTTAATCTTTTACAAGAACTTTTCATTATTCTCAAAAAAAAAAAATAAAAATTAATAAATAATTTTTCAATTCAAAGGAAAATATAAAGCAGAGAAGAATTAAAAATTATTATACACATATCCTTATATTTAAATATCATCCCCCCAAAAAGAAAAATCTTCGAATGCAACGACGAAACGATTCTTCTAATCGATCTCTACCTCTGTGCACTTATATTTAAAATAACGAGCATGCTAAAAAAAAAAAAAAAGGTGACAACTCGACCGATTCCCCGATCGGTAACGATTTGTTGATTTAATTGATCCCTTCCTTCCCGGATGGAAGGCAAACTTTCATCCCGTCACGAAGCTCGTTCGTTGTTCGGCAAACAATTTTACGAGGGATATACGTTTCGACGTAGTAATAGACACGTCTCCGCCTCGTTTTATTCCCGCGCTTCGCCGCTTTACCCGAGTAGGGAAGGGTAAAACTCCGATCAGGTGTACCACGATTTAATGCCGCGACGTGCATCGAGCGTAAGATAATAATGGTTCAAAGGAACGTGTACGTATAGTTACAGCGGGGCCGCGGTAATCCTGTTTACAGATCGAACGCATAAACTATAATAGTGCACGCGGATCCACGTAAGGAGATATTAAACCGTGGCATGTGTGTGTGTGTAGTTCATGGGTACGATCGTAAAATTGGCCGGCCAGCGTCGAAATTTGCATGTTGGGGCGAAGTTCGTTTTTCTTTTCTTCTTTTTCTTTGAGGAAAATTCTGAAACTGAAAAAGGAAAATATCGATGAAGAATATTAATGTTTAAGTTTTATTTTAATGACGAGGCGAAAAGAATCTTTAGTTTTTAAGAGTTTGAGATAATTGTGATTATTAGAATTGAATATTGTCCAAAGTAGGAGATTTAAACAATTTTGCCAGTTAAAATTTAATATTTTATTTGCAATAAATTTTTGTCAAAAATATTTTCTATGGGTTGGAAAATTAAATAAAATATTGAGAGAGAAAAGGTAAAATGAAATTGCTTAATAATAGATAGATTGATAATGTTAAAAATATTTATGAATATAATTGGTCGTTTAATATTTTAATTAATTATAGTATGATTAGTTATATACAAATTGTAGATTGTATCAATGAATCAATTATTTTTACGTTTAATCTATTGAAAATGTAGTAAAACACAAAAAATTTTTAGATGAAATAATTTTATTTTAATTATTATTGTATTCTAATTGATATCATATATATGTTAACATGTTATTAATTAATAATTATAATTGAATCAAACTCTTAAATAGATTATTCTTTAAGTAATTGGATTTCTCATTGATCGTTGATCGAAGTTAATCTAGATAAAATAATTCTTTTCAGCAAAAATTATTAAATCTAAAAGCATAGTTGTTAAATTAAAAGTTCGCATTACCATTAAATAAGAAAAGTAAAAAAGAAGTAAAATATTTCGAAAAACTAATTAAAAAAAAACAATGGTTCCATCATATTTTTCGCAGCATAATTAAATAAGAAAAAGCACCTAAAAGTAGAGATCTAAAAATCGCCAATTTAAACGACTTAACCATTCTCCATTCAAAACCAAATTATTAACCAAATTACACCCCAATCTAATTTAACTCGACCCGAACAAAAAACGATCGTATATCTCACGAATATATCAAAAACTTTCCAAAAATTCCTCAACAATCCCTTCAAACAATTCGAACGATCGAACCTCAATCGCCTTAAAGACCCATTCTCAAAATCCCACTTTCCACTAACTGAAGCAATAACTGAAGAAAAAAAGAAAAAAAAGAAAAAAAATTCAAGGCCATGACCCAGATAAATCGTCATCCGGCCGCGAAATCGTGCAGGAAGAGCCTGACCTGCACAGTTCAATTCGGCGTTGCGAGCACGTGTTCCACGAGGAGAAGGGATAGAGGGGGTGGGGGAAAGCGAGAGATCCTGTTGAAATGGTCTGACAAGCCCGGGGCTGGCG
Source organism: Apis cerana (assembly GCF_029169275.1). Classification (NCBI taxonomy): domain Eukaryota; kingdom Metazoa; phylum Arthropoda; class Insecta; order Hymenoptera; family Apidae; genus Apis; species Apis cerana. The sequence continues at coordinate 7,271,854 of NC_083862.1, read as the reverse complement.
GAGGACAAATCTACGTTAATTGTGGGCGTGACACGTAAACAAAGGTAATAAATAACTGTGGATACCTTTGAAGAATACCCGTCAGGTACGTGGAGCCTGTCTAGGTACGGTGCCCGCCGGTTAGAAGGGAATTAGGAATTGCATGGTTGCGAATAATAGCATGGAGTGTTTCGAGCGCGCGACACGAGGGCGCGTTGTTCGCAGCTCCGTTCAATGGGCGGACAATGGTCAACCGGTGGCGGGTGGCGCATTGTATCGACAGTTTCACCGGCAGTTTTTCGGGTATTCACGGCCGGCCGTTTGGAGGAGCAGGTGCGTTCTGTTGGGGGTCTCTCGGACAGACCGCTCGCCCCTCTTCTTCTCCGCGCTGCTTTCCGCTTTCCTGGTTAGGTTGCGGTGTCATTCGACGATGCTACTCATGGTTAACAGGTTGCTGGAACCTGTCTACGCCCGGCCTTGGAGATCGTCGAATCTCTCTCTTGGCAACGCGGTTCGATGCTGAGATCATCTTGATATGATATCGAAGTGCGGGGAGTGTGGGTGGGTTTGGGAGGAGAAGAAGTTGGTGGTCGAGGAAGGAGATGTTGTTTATGGATTTTCTTTTGCGTATGTACTTCTTGAAGAAGTACGTTGCTTTATCGGTACAGGCTAATAATAATTTCTTGATCTTAATCGAGATCGATCTGGATATCGGAATACTGGGAAACAAGACGTTCACGAATTTCTTGTTCCTTTTATATTGTGCTACGTAAAAATAGATAGGAGCTGATAATTATTTCCTCGGTTCGATGCTCGTTAGGATTTTTACTTCTGAAATTTATGGCGTATTAACTAAGAAATACTAGCGACTGAGTGTTAAAAATTCATTCGCGGCTTCTAACATTTGTTTTAACGTTTCTTTTTAAGATAAAATTAAGTAACATAAAACGATTTTTTTACACAGATAAAAATTGTTTCTAATTAATCGGAGATCTTGATAATCTTAAACAAATAACGATATGGAAACGATTTGAGGAAAAGTAATAAGTAAGAATGAGATTGCAACTCGAGCAAAGGGAATATCTTGAAAATGTCAGCTCATTAAAAGTCTAGCTATTTTATGCAGCTCGATATCCTGCACCTTTATAATTTATCGCTTTGTCCCATGGAAAAACTCCAATTAAATCGATACTACATACTAGCCACCGTCATATAAACGGAATTATTCGCGTCGTATTTTATCTACTGCGTTTCTACAATCGCACTAAAAATATATATATATATATACATATATCACTGTAGCTGGTCGATGACGTTTACGAGGTTGATCGTAGCAAGAATGATCTCATCAAGCTCGCCGACCGAACGATCCAATCAATCAGGGCCCTGTTTCTAGCCATTGGCACGATCCTCGTTCGAAATGAAATCAATTTTTTTCCTCCCTTTCTCTATTTATGGAGGAATACGTAATTGCGTATTTTTTTTGGTTCGAACGATTTTTAATTCAATTCAAAGGAAATGTATTTCTTTCTCTCCCTTTTCTCTTCTTCTGTAAATATCTCCACGTTCATAAAATTCTGTCAAAATGATACGTAATGTAGCTTCTTTTTTCCCCCTTCTTTTCTTTTTTTGCAAATATGATAGATAATAAAAGTTGCATCAACGAGAAGATTTTTACGCCAAATGAAACTATTTCTATAATAATAGTTCGACAAATCCGTTGCAACAATTGGAGTTGCACTCCAATTAGCATAGCTTACAAAACACATTTAATATCGATTCTCCTCCATCCGTTTCCTCCATTATCGACCAACGCGAAGAAAATAATAGTACAAAATTCTAATAAGAATCAGAGCGAATAGACAGCTTCGTTTCCAGGATGCCGTAACTCGGTGTAACCGCGCTTTCTCTTCTCTCGTTCGAAACGATTGAAAATTTAAATCAGCCTCGAAAAAATACGTACACTTTTCCAATTATAATCGAATTTTCTGTTCAACAATTTTGTTGTTTATATTCGAAATAATTTCTACGAATAATATTAATTCTATTTATTCCAGTTTATGATATCCTGATTTCTAAGGAAATTGTTGGTAATAAAATAGAAATAGACGGAATGAATATTTAATGAATTTTTTGAATTTAATTTTCTTAAAAATAAAGCCACAAATTATTCTATCTTATCATTCTATTTTCGGTTCATTTTTAAATCAAGAATCATCGTCTTTCTGATTACCTAACACAATTTTGGAATATGGAGTATTTTGACAAATTAAACAATAATAAGAGAATCGTTTCTTTTCTTCTCAATCGATTTCTTAAATGCCATTCGTTCCAAACGAAACATTTGGAACGAAACTCTCCCAGTTTGAAAATCATCAAATTTGAACCTCTGCTCGCGATAATACTCTCGATCTCTAATCGTCTCTAAGATCAATGCCCTTCCTTTTCTCCTTCTGTTTCCCTTTTTTTCTTTTCTCTTCCCTTCGACATGGGCATGGTAATCGCGGACCTTTCAAAAGTTCCCATAGTTTCGTGCTTAGATAGTTTTTCGGCCGATGCGGTTAGTCATTAAGGCTTGGCGTAAACTCGAGGACGTCGTCTCCCAAGACTTCTCGATCTTTCGACAAGGTCCCCTCGTCCTTGTTCCAGGAGAGAAAGAAAGAGAGAGAGAGAGACACGTCGAGCACTCTCTAATTGCGGCTAATTTCGTTAATTACCGTAGAACGCGCGGCGGCCCCTACTAATTCGGGGGTCCTACACTTTGTCTAGACCTTAAACAACATTCGCGCATCCTGCCCGCCCCTCTCGATCGCCTCTTCCTTCATCTTCCATCCTCCTTCCATCTCCTTCAATTATCCTCGAATGATCGCCGACGTGGCCCCTTTCGACTTTCTCACAGATTTTCTTCCACGGAGAAGTACAGATGGTCGGCTACAAATGTTTGTAGGAGTGTAAGAGTTGTAAGAAGAGAATTTGATGAGATATTTATAATCAATCATGATCATTATTTTCAATAAAATGTTATAATTTTCTCGGTTGAAATGTTAGTATTTACAATTCATCGGTAAACAAAGTTTAAGTCGAAAATTATTTAGAAACTCAATCAGATATACAGAATCCAAATTCCGATGAGTACAAACACGATTAAGAGAAAAAATCTCCAAGCTAGACAATACCTCGATCCTCACGTCATTTGAACTATTCCTCTGTTACCACCACTTCGCCGTTTCTTCCGATCGAGAAGAAGACGATCCTTAAAGTAAACAGTCTTACGAAATATTCTCGAACCGGCGGGGAGAGAAAGAAAGAAAGAAAGAAAGAGAAAGAGAGAGAGATAAAGAGAAACACTGAAACAACTAATGGTGGTTACCTGTCCCGTGTGATGGTTTTTCGTGGATCTCGGCACCAGCAACGACAGAGAAACTGGGCGAACAGGTAGATGGAAAAGAAGGAAGGTTCCCCCAGAGAAGAATGAAAGGCTTAGAGGAAGAGAGAGGGAGGGGAGAGAGAGATGGGTGTCCTCAGAACGTAAAAATACTCTGGCTGGTCCTAGACAAAGACCTGGTGAGATCCTTCGACGTCTGCGGTGCTCACAGCCACGAGGACGTAAGAACAATATTTTACTTTGAATACCTATGGCCAGCACCTGCTGGTGCCCAACAATTCCACCACCAGGCCGGGCTACCTGACGTACACAATCAACGCGATTCCACCGAATTTTCCACTCCTTTTTTGCCCATTCTCTCCCTCTCTCTCTGTCCTATCCTCATTATACGTTGGATCTCTGGAAAGATCAGGATGATCTTCATAACCGTGGACACGCAGATTCCGAGAATCGGGGAGGATACAATGGGAGAGGAGATTTCTCTCTTTCTCTTTTTCTCTCTCGACAACTCGTTCGTTGCTCGGGATTGTTGCACGGGATTAGTGCACATCTCTCAGTCAGAGACTCGAGTGGGTTGGGTTGGACGATGCTTGACGACGTCTCTTAAGGAGGCCTCCTCGAGTGTGAGAAGATAGTTCGGTTAATTAACACGTGAAATTATTATCCTTTTTGTTAAAACTTAAATTTACGTCTCAGTAAGTCCGAAACCGTTATGTAAATGTGTTATACAAAATTTTTATTATATGTTACAATTCTCAGAAAGAGAGAAAGAGAGAGGGAGAGGGAGAAACGAACCCCCCGACCAAGTCCAAGTCAAAAGTCCATCACGATTTCAGCTCCCTTCCATCCCATCTCCCCCTCCCCTTAGCCAGGAAAACGTCAACCAGGGTTTGACGAGATTTATGATTTCGGAGGATAAAATAGCCACGGGATCCGATCCGTTAAACGAAGCGGCACGTATCTGTACGAATCGGTAAGAAGGTCGACGGCTCGCGAGCAAGAAGGGTGAAACGAAACGGCGCCCGGCAGTCTGGTCAGTCCGGTTTCCTTCCGGTTCAAAAGTTGCTGGCCGGCCCCAGTGTGCCTCGGCGCTCGGCGAGCAGCGTTTCTCCTCTCCTCTCCTCTCTCGCTCCACTTCTTCCCTTTATTCTTCCCTATCCTTCTCACCCCTTTGAGCAAGTCCCCGGATTCGATGAGTCCACCTGGCAACGGGCCGCGTTGCGTGCGTCTCACGAGTCGAGAGGGTTGCTTTTTCCACCCCTCCTCCGTACATACGTGTGTTCGATGCACACGCAACGCGAGGAGACTCCTCGAACAACGTAACCGGCGTGAGACCGCGTAATTTTCTGGCGAGGGTGAGGTCAGGTTTTGTCCTCTCTGTGTGTCTTCCTCTGTGTGTGTTCTTCGTTCGGGTTTCGTTGAATAACGCGGGACCGATTCGTCTGGTGACGAATTACGTGAGAACTCGAGGGGGAGGAAGGTGATATTGAGCCTGAAGTTGAATTCTTGAAATCATTTCGAGGAAATGCGGTGTTCGTGACAAATCGTTGATTGGTAAAGTGGATGGGGATCGTGGTAATGGATGAATGGACGCGATTACGGTGGAATTAGCTTGAAATTGGGCGTCTACGAGGGACGCAGCGCGTAACGAGTTAATGTATCGTTGTACGACTTGTTTGTGATGATATATATAAAATTCATTTTTCACTCGTCCTAAGATTAAAACTGTTCTTGAATAAATTGTCAATTCGGTCCAATCTCCTCCTCTTCTCGCCAGAGACAACTGAAAAGAAACAGTTTGGCTCGACGCCAAACTCACGCCTTTGATAAAAATCCGAAGAAAAAACCGGGTAATTCACGCGCAACGCCGTAAACCGTCCAATTCTCCAGGAGTTCAAGTTCGCGAGGAAGATTGGCAGGAAGGAACGTTTTCCACGCTCTTCATCTTCTGTATCGGGAATCAAAGCCGGCCAGCATCGCTGCCGCTTTTACTGCCCGCACAAATTTCCATAGGATTTAACCTGCAGCCACTCGAGATCCCCGCGAATCGTTGTCGGATAGTTGTCCAGAGTAAAACGAAAGAGTAATTCGATTTTACGGGCGGAGGATCGTTTCGGGTTCCCAAGCGTCTCTCGCCGCTTTTTCCCCATCCTCCTCTTCCCCCGCGAGGGCGCGTTTCCCAGCGGATCGTCGGCTACCCCGTGTCGCTGTTCCGACTCTTTTGTAATATTTCTCATAGTTCTCCGGGGCCTTGAGCGCGTTGAGCGGGTGAATGACGGCGCGGAATGCGTGGAGCAGGCCGCATACCGGAGTATCGCGGAACGTTTTCACGACCCCATAAAAACCCACCACGCTCCAAAGTTGCGCGCTCGCCCACAGTTTCTCTATCCCGATTTTCTCTCCTTTCTGTCAGACTATACGTTCGAGCTGATGGATTGACCTCTTAACCTTTTCGAGGCCGGCCTCGAAAATAATACGCGCGCGTATGTGTGCGTGTACAGTAGAATTCTCCATTATTTTATGAGTTATGAAAGGGAGATCCGTTCGTTTTCTTGTTTTCTCTGGATGAATTTGTTCTGTGTTTTAAGAGAAGTAATGATGAGCAAGCGTTTTTTTTTTTTTTTGGTAGAAAATAATTCGAATTCGACAAGCAAAATTCTTTGGGGATTATCGTAAAACAATATCTCTTTTGCAATGACTTTAGAATTATCACAATTTTTCTGATATTCGTTTTAAAAATCAATTCTTTCTTCAACTTGTTGCATTCTTAGGATAAGAAAGATTCGTCAAAAATATAAAATCAAGGGTGTTTTTCTAGTTCCTCCGTTTGAAGAATTTTGATTATTTTTCGAACGAGCAATTGGGTTTAATTATTTACTTGGTAAATTCCCGTAAAACGATCAAAAGTTTTAAGGGAAGATTGTAAGAAATTATTGCTGAGATTATTGCTGAGAAATTATTGGAAGATACCGAGGATGGTTTATTGTATCGTATATTTTATCGAGAGAGAATACAGAAGGAGCTCTCTTTATGCGGAAAATATACCGGAAATTAAACTTTGGAGGGAAGAAAGTGTTTAGAATATGGAGGTTGGGTACAAGAAACTCCGAGTTGGATATAGTTTTCATAATGATATATACGAAGGAAGAATAAGATAAAATGAGATTCATAAATATTTATGGAATATAGTAATTAAGAAAATTCAAAAATCTCTCTTTTTTAACTTATTACAAACAATTCCAAAATTCTTTACACAATCGAAATTAACCGTACCAACTTATTGTATATATATACCCATCCATCATCGCATCTTCCCCTCAACCGCTTTCAACATCCCATTTAACGTCACAATACGAACCCAAACTCTAACCACCACAATTTTCCTCGCGGCTCTTTATTCGCCAGCTCGCGCCACCCCCGAGCGAAATCCCCGATTCATAAAGAACAACGAAATTCTCGAGCCGCGGTAACAGGCTGGCTCTCTTTCAAAAAAGAATGAGAAGAAGAAGAAGAAGAAGAAGAAGAAGGAGAAGGAGAAAAAAGAGGTGGCATGCATCCATCGACGAAGGAAAAGTGATTCACCGGAACGAAAGAAGGAATCGGTTTAAAGTCACTTTACGAGTTTCCCTTTGCGAGAGACGAGACACCTGGCCATCCACCGCGCAGGAATCCTGAAAGTGCAGTAAAACTGACCGAAGACAGAGGGGAAGACCCTCTTTTTTGAGAACTACCTTCTTCTCTTCTGGTCCATCCATTCACCGATATCCTCTCCCGCTCCCCTCTCCTCCCTATACTCACGTTTCGACCCTTAAACGACCGGTTCAACCCTCCGTGAACGAACTTTCGACCGATCGCTCTCCCCAAACATCTTCCAACGTAAATGTTTTGATAAAATTATCGGGAACAGGTTCGATTAATTCTCTGGGAATTAGTCTCAACGTGTGTAATATCCTGATGGGATTCGAAATCATCGTTCTTCTCGATATTTTCAAATTCTGTGTTTCACGCGCGCGATAAATTTTACGAAAAACGTCGAAGCAAGTGTATTTTGAAAGGATGAATGATTAGGATGAGGTTAGTAAAAAGTAATTCTAACTATATAACTGGTAACTATATATTCGTATATTTTCTTCTCTATTCTCCTCCTAAAGGTATTTTCGTCTCTTTATGTTATTACGGAACGTTTTAAATTTATAAAATTTCTCTTTAGAGAAATATACGAGGATACGACACTCGTATCGTTATAATTTTATTATGTAAATCCAACGTTTGCGTCCAATTGATAGGTCTTCGCGATGAAGTATGCGTGAAATAGTTACTATACGTTGGTTAATTGGTAAGAAAGGAGCGTTTGCTCTTTTAATCAGTGCTCAATTCGAGGCAAGACGTAGTAATTAGGCTCGGTTCTAATAAGCCGATTAGCGGCCGTTCTTGAAACAAGACTCTCGTGGAAACTTCTGCTCGAGGAGGCATCGTCCATTTATCTTCGTCGCATTCTTTAACAAGAACGAACAAATCGAGCTAATTAGAGGCCAAAGAGAGGCAGCAAGGTTCTAAGAGGTATCGACAGCCGTCCCTGACGGAAAACGAATTAACGCGCAAATTAACGGGCAAACGTTTCGAAAGCAACTAAAAGTCCTCCATGATCGGTCACCCAGTCGAACGGACACCCACACGCTTTGCCGTGTTAATGAGTCGTGTTAATACGAGGCTTCATTATAAGTAGGCGAAACACCAGCGTGCGGAAAACATTGACATTTTTCATGATCGACTCTAATTCGAATCCGAGAGACCACCGTTGTGCCATTAAAAAAAAGACACTCTTCGAACAGGATGATTATTAAGATCGCGTAAGAATTATCGTCGTCCTCGTTCAGAGACGTGTCCATTGCGTTTTCCAGTTATCTCTGAACCAACGTAATCGTGTTCGTAGCCGGCACACCGAGGACACCAAGCACCGAGTACAATGGCGGTCGTTTCGCGCGAGAAGTAATGGCAAGAGGTTCGCGCGAAGCGAGTATACTTCGTTAAAAAAAACGCTTTGGTGTTCGTGTTGCTCGTCGACAACTCGAGAATTCTCAATGGGTTCACATTCGGCGATCGGTGAAAACGTAATTCCTGGATCGGACGTATGAATGATGAAAAGACCGTTCCGTTTAACGAGTCACTACGAAACCGATGCACTTGCTCCTCCGATATTCCGCCCAAATTGATCCTTGGACGGTGGACGATGGTCGAAGACGCGAGTCACAATTTAACAGGTTCTCCTGAAAAGGAGGAAATCGTGCACACAGGCGCACCGATGAAACTCTCACGAGGAGGGGACAGGGACCGGGCCGAAAAAAAAAAAGAAACAAGAAGAGAAAAAAAAGAAAAAAAGATTAAAAAAAGGAAAAAAGAAGAAGAGGAACGAAGAAAAGTACGCAACGAAGACGTCTACCGGCGTCTCCTGCCGTCGGAAATCCTGGATCTTCGATCGAGTCGGGCAGACGATACGTCCGGACGAGCGGGCAAAGAGGGAGCGAGATAGGATAGGCAGAGAGAGGCTACCCCTCGGAGAGGAAAGTTTACCGGAAAGATATCCGGGAAGTTGGAAGGCAGGAGCCAGCGACTCGCGTCTCTCTACCCCCACCACGCCGTCCCCGATGTCTCAGCAGAGTCGTCCTCGGCTTCTGCGCTGTCGCGGCAGCTCTGTCTTTGGCCAGCCGTAGCCGCGCTCAGTGGTGGGGAAAGCTGTCGCGGGTCCGCGGTGGGGGAACAGCTCAGCTCAGCGCTCCCTCCTCCCCCCTCCCTTCCCGCCGCCGAGAGAAGACAGCGCAGCATCCAGGCACTGAGAGTGCACGCCCCGTCGCAGACCGGGGCCACGCCCACTCGCCCCCACTCCCACGTCGGCGCAGCTGCTACGCGGCTCGAGGCGGAGGGAGGGGGGAGCGAGCGCGGCTCGGTGTGGTGGTGAAGCGGGTGGTGGGAGAAGTCGGGACACGGAGCACACTCGGCCGACTCGGCGACGTGGAGGGGTGGAAGCGGCCGGCCGCGGAGGGGCGGGGAAGCGAGCAGTTCGGCAGCGCGACCCGACGTGGGCACTTCGCTGTCCGGCCTTTCCTTCATTAAAATATTATTCCGTGCGTAGAGAGAGAGAGCCGCGGAGCCCGGCGAGCCCTCGCCGCCGTTTTCACGCCACGAGCAACGCACTCTCGCCACCCCCTCGTCACGGGCCTCGCGTTCGTTTGCGTTTTACCGAGGGGTTGGACGCGGTCGCGGAGTTGGTTTTTTTTTCTGCCGGCCGTCTAACCAGGATTATCACCAGGTCCAAGCTCCCGTGGAATGCCCGCCTCGAGAACGACGTGTTCACAACGAGATCGGTGTTTCACAACGTAGTGCGCGCGATCCCTCGTTTACCTGTGTCGTCCCCTGATCGGGCTGTGACGCGTCGCCCGGAATTCGTGTCGAGGAACGCAGCAACGAGAAGCAGGAGAAGGAGGGGGAGGGGGAAAGAAAAAGAGAGATTTGGCGGAAATATTGGACGGATAGGGACTGCCGTATCACCACTTTCGACCACCTTCGTTCGGGATTCGTTTAGATCGAGCGGAAACGGTGTACCGGAAGCAACGAGCAACGAATGACCGGCCGACATATCCTGCATATCCTCCTCCTCTTCTGCCGAGTTTTGGACGACGAGTGTCGAAGTGTCGGGACGTGCAGCACACGGATCTGAGAGGATAGTTAGTGTGTATGTATATATGTATATATACATATACATATATATACACACACACGCGCGCACACGCATACACGCGCGCATATGCCGTAATCGATCATCGAAGGATTCGCGAGGGTGATCGTTCTCCAGCTATTTGGCTCGTGGACGCCGTGGTCAAGACTGTGTGTGGTGCTTTCGAAAACCGAATATTTGTATCTCCGTAATTATTATAATCGCGTTTTTATTAATCAATTCGGCGTGAATCGTTGTTACAAGCGCGCGTCCCAGCGCGTCTCCCTTATCGCTTGGCGTATCTCCTGCCCTGTTGGTGATAAGGAAACGCGCGAAAACGTGAACGAGGGAAAGATAAAAAGTGCTCCGGACGGTTGTTCGCTTCGGGGGAAAAGGAGGAAGGAAACGAAAAGGAAAGAGAAGGAAAAGGAAAAGGAAAAGAAAAAGAAAAAGAAAAAAGAAAAGGGAGAGAATATAAGTATCGTGCTTCGACAGATACAGTGTTTCGAGAGTGCAACTGCTGGTTGAAGGGAAACTGGCAGCTCGCGGGATATGAACCCAGGTACGTGATGATCTCTTGCCTACACACAGGACGTAGAGTATGTTAGAGTGTTTTGGTTCGCGTTAAACGACGATCAGTGACGAGGTTTTACTATCTTTAGAGTGGTTCGGTTAATTTTACGATCCTCCGGCGCGACGATCTTGTCATTCGCCGTGAACATCGTGAAAACGGATGCGATAATGTGCTGTGACGTAAAGTGGGATTCTCTAGATGGTCAGAGACGTTTGTGTGCCACCACGAAAAATTTCTATGTAAATTCTTCTATGAGATCGTTCCCCGGTTACCGAATGTGAGTTAACACGTCGTTTCAGAAACCAAGGTTCTGTGTTACTATGTGTAGAATTGTATATAGGTGTATTTTTTTTCTTCTTTTTTTTTTTTTTTGGATGTTTAAAACGATCCTCGTGAAGATTAATAGGATTGTGAAAATCGTTCTTTTCGTTTTTTTTCTTTTTTTTCTTTTTGGAACGATACGTACTTCGATTGTTCGGTTTAATGAGATTTAATAAGAAGACTTTTGCTCTCTGACGAACAGCATCGGTGAAATTTGAAGAAATGATTAAAAGTTACTTTCAGTGAAAAATTGTTCTTCTTCGGTTTCTCTCGTTCGCCATATCGTTAGATATTTATTTAATCGTATCTACTTTAATAACGTTTTATCGAAAAGTGACTATACAGTGCAAAATATATTTCTCTGATTTTGAATCCTCGTACGATTCCACTCTCGGTTAAAAGTTACTCTGTGTTTTCGTTAATTACATCACAATAAACCTACTCTCGAAAGTTATATATCTCTCTCTCTATTATCCATAATATCGAATTCTTCTCTCAGTTATTCTCAGTGAAAAGTACTTCCAATTAAAAGTTCACTTTCAATGAAAAATATCCCTCTCTTTCTTTCTCTCTCTCTCCCCTTATTATCTCGTTTATTATTTATTATCAACAGTTTCATTGAGAGTTAAAAATTACTCTCACACTAATGAAAAATACGATCCAATTAAACATCGATCCATTAATCGTATCAAATGATATTCCTACATTCAAAAGTTACATCCGATAAGAAACATTTCCCCCCGTTATATACCAACCATCCGCTTATTAACATATTTAAAAGAATAATATTCTTTTTAATCACATCGACGATGTTCTCTCTTCAAAGCTTACTTCCTTATTGTCAGTCGGTTCAATCAATTTTAATTATACTCCGACACGTGTAGATATCCCCTCTCGAACAACTCCTCAGCCTTTCGTTAATTGTATCGCGAGCAACCATAAAGCGATCGTGCCGAATGCGTCGTCGATCGCTTACGTCAGCGGGGAATCCGAATCCGTTGGAATCCTCCGGGAATTCGGCCAATTCCCCCTCGTGTTTCGGTTCCTCCCTCGCTCCGTCGAAATTTCAACCGGTTCCGGTGAACGTTAGTCGCGTTCGTGTTGCGCCCGGCAGAGGTGCGTGCAACGAGCGCCGGGAACGCGTTGGAAACGCGTGCGACACGCCAGATTTTGATTCGCGCGGAGATAAGGGAACCGGTATTAGGGGCCCCTCTCGAGCCGGCGAGCCGTGATACGCCCGTCGCGATTTAGATATCCAGACCTTTTGTTTACCAACATCGAGGCCGCGCTTCGAAAAATTCGCGTAATCCGGCCGATAACGATCGGCTCGAGAGGATTGGCCGCGATCAACGACTCGAAGGTTTCGAATTTCTCGAGATCGATTTTTGGAGGGACGGATAGTGACAGATATTTCGTGGATGGACGATCGTCACGATCGTTGTGTTGATTTTACGCGATGTGTTTCGGGCCTTTGATTAAAGTTAAGTGACACGAGTGATAGTTTCGACATTATTGCGTTAATTTCGACTGATCCGTGAAACGTATTTGGTGTGTGTATGAATCGTGCAGAAAGTATTCCTGAAAGCAAGTATGATTGGTGAATAAAGGATAAAAGTTGTGTCTGACGTTGAAACGGTAATACAGAAGAAATCCGGACGATCGAAGCGGGATAAAGAATAAAATTTACTCGAAATCGTAAAGAATATAACTTTATTCAAGAACGAAGAACGAATATATCTGTCAACTGTCACATGCCTGTACCACATCTCCCGTAGAATAATAGAATCTGTACTTCCCTCGAACAAAACCTCCAATATATCTTCGAATTTCACGAATCTTGCGTAGAATTCATTCACCGTTCACGTCTCGTTTCCTCCGCGCCTTTTGCCCCAGTGGAGGAAAACCATTCATCCATAAGAAGGAGAAACCTTCGAAGGGAAGATTCCTTCTTCCCTTCGATTTTCACGACCCAACTATTCAATTATCCGTATTCAGAAGCTCACAGATCCCAAAGGTCAGCGAAGGCCGAAGGACCGAGAGACCGAACCAGCGCTCTCATTGTTGTTCGGCGAGGTGCTTGTCCCGTAACGAAGCTTCCATAAACAGCGAATAATTCGGTCCAAACCAACCGTTCCATTGCGACCGATCTTTTTCCATTCTTCTTTTTCCTCGCCTCCGCCTCTCTCTCTCCTTGTTCGAAGCCGCAGAAAAGTCAAGACGTTGTCGTATCGTTGGGAAACGATTTATACCTCTGGGAATCGAACGTTAGCCCAGCCCTAATTAATCGTGATTAGCCGGCTGGCCAACTAGTCAGGCTAGGTCCCTCCCCACTCCCCCTTCGCGTCGGTTCGCGATGCGTGCGCAATTAATTAAAGCACCGCGCGGGTTGCATCTGCCCGGGCGCTTTCTCGAAAGACAATTTACCATCGGGGTCAACGGTATCGCGTTGCCCGATGGTTGCGCCGCGCTCGTGCGTAGCCGGCGTTTATTCGTCGCCCACGACGCGGCCCCGGCTGCCTCCAGCGGCCGACTAATTAACCGCGATTGATATACGCCCGGCCCTGCGCGCTAGAAACCTCGCGCATGGCCCGCGAGCGGCCGTTATGAGGGAATCTCGAAATTTATCGCGACACCGGACACCATCGGAACGGTGGTTTTTTTTTCTTTTTCCTCTTCGTCGGTGAGAAAGGGAAGATTAAGGATCTTCGGTTTTTCGCGAGAAGTAATCGAGAGAATTGAATGCGACACGCTTGGAAAAATTGGGAGGATACTTTTGAGAGGTTTTTCGGAAATTGTGTGTGTGGACGTGGGATTTAAGGACATTTTTAATCGTGATTATTTTAATTGCGGATGTCGAGTACGGGTGAATTGGTGGACAGGGAGAGAGGATAATTGTTATCGATATTGCGTGGAAGATTAAAGATGAGGAAGGATTAAGAATTTGACGGGGCACTCTGTTTCTTCTCGAATGGTTGTAGCGATAAGTGGATTATAAGTTTGAAGATATTTCTTAGGTAGGAAATAGGGAATAATGAGAGAGAATAAGTGGAGATGTCTCCACGATGTAACGTTCTCGATTTATCTAGTGACCAATTTTACTCATTTATGGCTCCTTTCGTGCACGTCAGTGACATCGTTTTGTTTAATGCAAAATATATCGGCCACGTTTGTTCCTCGACGAGAATCATATCGGATCGATCTTTCAAAAATTCGATATTAACGGATATAATAGATTGGCGATTAATCAACGGTTTATTATTCAGTTTCCTTTAAATCATTCGATTCAATGTGATAATTTAACTTAAATTCAATAATAATTAGAAGGAAAACTGTCCAATCCAATATGTTTGAAAATCGAAACGTTATCGACATCTTGAAATATGTTAAAACGATCAATAGTGAAACCGATTTCTCAAATTTCTTACCTGCCCCATCCCCGAATAACCAAACCTCTCTCCAACGACTCGAAATTCACCACGTTCAGTTCCCCGCGTATCTCGAGCTCGCCAAACACGAATCCATGCCTCGAATCCTAAGCATTTTCTTGCCTCGGCCTGTGTGGAACGCGTGTAAAAAGAAAAAAGAGAGAAAAAAGTAGAAGAAAAAGAGAATCGTCGCGTTCCTTCCTCTATCGCGTCGCGCCAATTTGTTTACCGAAACGCGAAAATTTCCGAAGGAGAGGGGCCCGATTAATAGATCGCTTTCGCGAGTCGCGATCGCTAATTAGATCGCCGATTGTGCAACGATTATTTCGCAATAGGATTAATTAATAATGGAGGGACACCGTAGCCTCGTTAACTCTCGATCGCGATTGCTTCCTTCTCTTCTAGGGTCTAGGAGGGGGGAGGGAGGAGAAAAAAGGTGGAAAAAGAGGGAATTGCCAGGGACGGGGCAAAAAGAGGTTCCGGTAGCGCGATGAAGATCTTCGATGAACCGTTGCCTGCTGGCTTTCTTGGATATCGTCTCGATGCCACGCGGGATAATCGAGTCGGGTAAGGAGAAAATTGGACGGAGAAAAATGTCGGTTGGAAGACGCGGTGACGCAAGACGGTCGAGCGGGTTTCATTGACGAGAGTTGGTGAAGGGTGGTCACGGTGGCAGTTAAATGGTTCACTTGTTTGCGTCCGTTGGACATTTTTGCGATCGAGGAAATTCTTTCGTCGACGCGCGATTAAAAATTGATCGCGGGAGGGGATCTTGATTCGATCTTTCTCCCGAGTTTGAGAACCTTTGATTTTTTTTTCCTGAAACTAAAAATTTCTTTCTCCCCTCCCCTCTCCCCCTCAATGTCTCTCGCACGTTTCGCAACGCGTATTTATATATCGAGGTTTTTGAAACCTAAGATAAGACTAATTTATGCACGCAATATGCACGCGGTTCATGTTTTTGTAACTACTTTAACGACGACCACAGGAACGTTAAGTAAAGATAATATGTGCAGTGATAACACTAGCTGTATGTAAATTAATTCGGTATCTCCACACTTACTTTTCCTCTATTTTAAATCGAAATATTTTTCAATCATCCCGATCCTGTTAGAAATATCGTTCGTGAATGTATTTATACGAAGTCGAGAGAAGATTTCACAAAGAAACGATACAAAAATGTATGGTTGCTTGTATTGAGAGTTAATTCACGTTTCGTAGAATTAAACAAATTTCTACGCAGTTCTTTCTCGAACTTCGACTGTCGTTAATTAATATATTTTTTATTGATTTCATCTGCAATATTTAAAATTCGAATCGAGTCACTAATAGGAAAACGAAGGGAACGTTTCAAAATTTTACCTAAGGGAAGAGCAGGATGGGTTCCATTGTTCTCCAAATTAATCCCCGATTTGTCGCTGCCCGCCAACCATCGACCGAAACGACTAAATCGAAGTATTTTCTCTTCGACCTTTCCTTTCGTAATTGGCGTAACGCTCGAACCCTAACGCTACAACCTCCACGAGCTGGATACATCTGGAAAGGAACAGGAACATTGCGGTTATCGGCGCCGCTCGTGGTTTCAACAAAATGGCGAAAACTGTCTCATCTCTCTTTCAATCCTTCCATTAATTCTCCAACACCTGGTTTCGCAATCCCTGCTCACTCGACATCTCCTCCTGGTGTCTCGACGAACGGAGGAAAGGTTTCGAGTTCAACTCGCGCGATTTCTCGAGCGCAAGGGGCGCAAGGGACGAAGAGAGACAGAGGGAAAGAAAGAGAGAGAGAAAAAATAAGCGAGATGCATTTAACAGTTCCCCAGTCGTTCTCGCGATAAATCATTAGCGATTGGTGGAAGGAATATCGCTCGGTATAATATATTATCGTCACTCGGCCCATAATTTAGACTCGCGGAAGAACGGTCGACGCGGCGCAATTAAAATAGTAATAATTTATTATCTTGCTTCGCGGCGACTCGTGTTTACCCGCGAACGCGGTCGGTGCGCTTCAAGGGGGGAGGGAAACAATATCCTCTATCGTTGGGTGTAATTGAAAGAACGAGGGAAGGATTGTTGGGAAAAAATTTCGGTTGGGAGGTTGGAGAAGCTGGGGTGGAGAAGATGCTTTCGTTCTTTAAGGGTGATGGTTTCGTGCACGTTGATTGACTTCTTTCGACAATTAAGTGTTCTTTTGGATCTTGATCAATTAGAGGATTTTTGCGAAGAATTAAAGAAATGGAGTTTAAACAGGGAGAGTTTGTCAATATATATATAATAACGCGTATTGTAATTTAAATATTTTGTGCGTCTTTTTTCAAGTCAATTTCGTGTATTACATATTTTAGTAAATAGGAATTTTTACAATTATTTGATTATCGGTTGATTGTTATTTGTTAATATTTATAACGATTGAATTGATTACTCAAGAAATTTCATTATGCTTCGACAAAACGTATTCTGGAATCAATATTTTACAATTTTCGTATAAAATCTGGATAAAGAACAGTTAATGCTATTATTGTTGTAATAGTTTCAAATTTTCCTGTCGCTGCAGTAACGTTATATACGTCTGTTTTGTGATATTTATAAAAAATTGTTGCTATTGGAAATATTGCAAAAAAAATGATAAAAATATATATATACGAATTTTTTAAAAATCAAATTAAAGATTGAATATAATATTTAATTCGCTTTAAGTGAGATTAAAAGAATTGTATTAATTGAAAAATTATTTATTGAATTATTGAACCGTTCTAAAATTATAAAACATCGTATTCTTGTTTCCTGAAATGTACCAATCATCAGATGGACAATAACACAATGATAATAGACCAATCTATGCATTTCAAAATATCATAACTTAAAAATATCAGAAGGATCTACGATTAATATAACGTAAAATTGGCTTACAATTAGAACAAAAAATTTATTAAAAAAAAAAAATAACAAAGATAAACGTAAGATATTGAACAACAATATTCAGCAAAGAATTCGCAAAGTATCTAATGATACTCTTTACAATCTCGCCACGCAAATTCTTCAACCTGTTTACTGCAGATATTTTCGTAAATCGTTACTCACTTACGTAAATATTCTTTCGAAAAGCGAAGGGACAAGACGAGAGGGAGGGGAGGAAATAAGAAAAGCTCGTTCCTCATTCGAAGAGACGAGTTATCTCGTCGCGGTTGTGGCGTGGCCGAATCCGACGGGCGCCGCGCATTGAAATCACCGTGGCGGGCCACCAACATAGCCGGAAATAGACGCTCGAAACCCGTCGCTTCGCCGACCGCCTTTCCGTTTATTTTAGAGAGAGAATATAACGCTCTCGTTCACGCTTCCGTATCTTCACGCGAGTCGCATTATTAAGAGTTGTTACACTCCTTGATTCTGCATGAAAGGATAAAAAAATGTTTTTTACCGAGTCGAACATGCGAGCTTTTTGCATATTCTAATTGTAAATCTAATACGAACGATGGAAATGATAATTTAATTTAATTAAGCGGGAACGCATGATTTCGATCGTTCAAAGTCAATCGAGTTCGAGTGGTAATGGAACAAAAATGGCCGCAGAGCCTCTTGACATCTTTTTATTGACGAGTGTAACCGTAGGAATAATCGTTGTATATGATGCAAAATAATACAAGCATTCGTGTAATTTATCCAAAGGAATGGAAGAAATTATATCGAAACGAATCTGTGACGAAAATGACGAAAATATGGCCGGATTAATCTCAACTCTCGTTAAAAATCTATAAATAGTCAGTTCTGTAATATTAGGAGGAAAGGAGGTTGTACATATAGTTCTTGGGAGGTCGATTTTATAGTTCTCGGCCGGAATGACAAATTAATTCAAATGTCTCCCCGCTTGATTTCCATAGTGTTTAAATGAATATTTATATCGACATCTTGCGTGAAGTTATGCGGGATTATGTGAAAGTTATGCGAAGTTGCGTGAAGTTATGTGAAAATCTCTCTCTCTGATGCGGTTGATTTGGCTCTCTGATGGTTCCATTGATTCTTGGCTAGGAGGGGAGGGGGGGAAGTGCCGGTAGAATTTTATAGGCAGAAGTGTTAGATTCGATGTTCGGTGTGAAGTAATGCGTATGTGTGAAGTACTCATTTACATTCAGAAATTATTATAACGTACCGTGTAATTATATGTTCCTGTGCGACTTAAGAATTCAAATAACTACTTAAATGCTCATGTTTTCTTTTTTAAATTTTGTTTTATTTTTTTTTTATTATTCTTATTATTGTACTACTGCACTTTATTATTACGTATTATCATATTAATAGCAAACGGTCAGTAGTCAAAATTTTAATTCAATTTAACAATAATCGGCCGTAAATCAGATCTGGATCGGTGGACATTTGGGATAAATAAAAGTTTGTCGTAATTACAAGATAAATTTAAATTTATCTCGTAGTAAGGAAAATTAAATTACATTATGTAGTTTATTTTAAACGGATTATTATTTTGTGTACATTTCTATTTTATTCTTTTTGTATATTTTCTTTTTTTAAATTTTTACACGCAATGTTATGTACGAATTTGTAATTATTCCTGAACAAAAGAGACATCGGTGATCGAAAACAGATTAAAAAATACACGAATTAAAGTTAGTAGCCGTATAATTAAAAAACTAGAAACATTTACAAACATATCAATTACTTTCTTCGAAATCCTTTACGGAATGTAAATTAATTAGAACATCTTATTATTACATTCCAAGTTCTTCCTTCCTCCAACTTTATACCACCATTTCCAAAAAAACGCCAAACCTCGAAACGTTAATTAAAGGTAACAGTTGTTGACAGTAATTACGCAGAAAGAAATTCAATCAAATCTGAAGTCGAGCATATCTGAACAATGATAGAGAAAAGCTCCGTGTAACGCGATGTTCGAATAAAACGCGTCGCGCGTCCACATTGGTCCCGAGCGATACACGAAATCCGAAATTAGTCGAGTCGTGTGTTTTTCGACGACTCGAAATGTAATCCAGTTATCGTTGGGTGATCAGGCTCCATTAAAACGGCCCCGACTACTTTCTCTATCTGAAACGATCGACCGTTTAATGGACACCCCGAGTGGCGGGTTTCGGCCCGACTCCCCCTTCTCCCCTTGTCTCTCTCCCTCCCTCTCTCTCTCTCTCTCCTCGTCTCTCGATTTGCGTCGATTCAATTAAAAACGAGGGCGTCCATTCTTCGACTCGCGTACGGCGTTAATTGACGTGACGACCGTGATCATCGGTTCTACGAGAGAGAGAGAGAAAGGGAAAGGGAGAGAGAGAGAGAGAGATAGTTGGAGGTTTCCCGAGCGTTGCCGGAATACCGGCTGAAAATTATAGCCCCCGTCGCGGATTTCGACGAGTCTTCCTCCGTGGAAAAGGCTTCTTTGTTTCGTTCACGATGAACTCTTGATTCTGAACTTCTTTTTTTTTTTTTTTTTTTTTTCGCCGGTGTTTTATACGAGAGGAGCGATAAAGCGTCGTGTGTACGCCGTTTGTAATGGTCACAGTGAGAGAGATTGGTGTTTTTGATAATGACGAGGAAGGGGTTGAGGATCTTTTTTTTTTTCTTTTAATCGGCGGTGGTGATTTTGTATGCAAATCGGAGAAATTCTGGAAAAGGAATTCTATCAGGTGTGGCTTGTCCGGTTTCGGTTTTTATTCAACTTTGGTTTTATAAATTTGATCGGGTGTAATTGCTCCATGAGGTGTCGAGTAGTCGGATGGAAATCGAATTGTAAGATAGGTCTTATACGTATGTAATTTATTAATGTACGCTTCATATTTGTATTTTTCTTATTTGATAATAATAGATCGTTGTTCCTATAATGTATATTGTTTAATTTAACTTAAGATACCGAATTCATTAATGAAAATTGTTAAATAGTTGGATGGTTAGGGTAGTGATACAACGAGTTACAACTGAGAGATTGAAAATCTTTAAAAAAGATTACATTCATATATCGTAGATAGTAAAATAAATATTTCATATTCTTATCAATTACAAAGTGCATATCAAGAAGCTTCTCAATAATATCAATAGTATCTTGATAGCAGTCTTAATATATAAAATTTTACTCTGCTCGAAGAAAGATAAATAAACAAAATAAGAAAATATTTTTATTCTTTATTTTTTCACTTTATTTGAATGCATAATTTCACGAATAATGTAATACGTTTACATTTTTATATACTACGTCTATTTTGTTACAAGTGCTTATTCAAACTTGGACGAATACTTAAATTAATTTAAAAATGATATAAGCGTATTTTTATAAACACAAGATAATTATAAAAAATGATAATCGAAGAATCATATTTATCTATGAGTTTTCAAATCGTTTCATATGAAAAAAGTTTCAAATTATTAATTCTTACAGGAGATTTAAATTTTAAAATTCAATTTTATCGAATTATTATACGATAAAGATAAGACTCAATAAAAACCTAATCCAATAATTAAACAATTGGAAACATTTTTCAAAATAAAAACATGGATATTTCTTTCAATATTTTAAAACTAATATTTTATTCTCACTCACGCTACTTCTTAGAACACGATGGCGCCAATTTTAAATTTCCATTACAAATTTGTCCACGATTTTAGCGTTCTCATTTCTTCCAATTTCATTCTATTACAACTATTTTTCAAAATCTCTCCGAGGCACGCGTTTAAAAGTTATTATTTTATTTTCATTCGCTTTCGTCTCTCGTCGTCGAGAAACATAATGGCGCCAATTTTAAATTTCCACGAGTGTAATTCCAATGTCCACAATTTTTCCAACTCGATTTAAAATGGGATTCGAGCACACGAATCGCTCGTAAATTTCTATCATCGTTAATTAAATATCTATATGTGAAAAAAAAACTCAAAGTCGTTACAAACTTTTTTACCGTCGGTCGTTACTAGTCGAAATAATGCTGTTTCCACACCACGCGCCAATTTTTAATCATCGTAAATTTGCGTTTATTGCATGATGTTTTGCTTACCTTCCTTTTTTTTTTTTTTAATATCTCGTTCCTTCCATGAACTCGAACTGGTTGTGATGCATTTTGCATTTGATTCGAGCTCTCTCCTCGCTATCCTCTTATCTTATCTTTCAGTCTTCCGACCGTCTCTTCTACAAGAATTCGGGAAATTGTTTGCTAAAGCGTACTTATATGAGGTAATATCTTGGGTAAAATTGATATTATTGACATTTTTCCCCCTCCCCTTATTTTCGATATTAAGATTCGTTTGGAATATTCATGGGAAATTCTCGTGTTCGATGTAAGTTATGCACTTCGAACATTTGCTTTTTAATAAAAATATCAACTTTGTGTACTTTTCTTATCGTATGATGTACCTGATGAAGAATAACATTTCTTCATATCTTTCGATGACTAATGTATCTAATTTTCCTTTCGATTTTAGAATGGATAACAACAATTCATTGAAACATTTTTAAACTGGATTCTCCATAAATTAATAATTCAATTATTATCTATTTTTAATTTATTTCAAAGTTAAAATTTATCGTCGAATCGTTTCAATTTAAACCATTAAAATGTTTATAAGTATTTTTTTGAAATCTATCAAGTTTCACTCTTATAATTTTGGCACACAGTTAATTGCTTTCTTTTTTTAATTACTGAGTATATATTTCACAATAAGTTTTACCTTATTATTAATTTATTATTATTATTATATTTTATCGAGATTTGTAAACGAATTAATATATTATTGCTAAACAAAAAAATTAAAGAGTGCAAGGTTAATAATTTAACACGTAGAATCTTAAACGTTTTATATTTAACATCGAATCTCATTCGAATGATTACAATTCTTATTAATTTCAATTACTCTGAAAAATGATCTTTCGCAAATACAACCGTTATATAACGTTATATTCGCTTAAATATCCGGCAAATAGATTCTTAAAATAAGGGTACAAACTAATTTGACAACATAAACGAACCCGTTCTTATTATCTCAAGACCTTACCGGACGTGTATTTCACCAACTTCGCCTCCTCCTCCCCTCCCCCTCTCCTCGAAAATAAAAGACCCTCGAAAATAACGTAGAACTAATACGCTTAATGCTCGTGCAAATTACACCGTGGCTTCGAATCGTCGCCGACATTCCCCTCCTTTATCCTGCGTGCGTCGGAATACACACAGGCATGGAAATGGTGTGTATGGCGACGAGTATTTACTACCGACGATACCGTGCATCAAAACGACCTTCCCCGTTAATAAGCACAATCGGTAATGAAGGGTTGACTCCGACAGTTGATTAAGAATTCCTTAAGGTTTCGTGCCTGGCTCGCTCCCCTTTCCAAGCACCCTAATCTGCTATTCATAAAGCAGCCGAAAAGAAGGAGGAAGGAGGGGGGGTGGAGGAAAAAGAATAGGACCAAGGGGTGGAGAGGGGATGCTCCTTGCCAACCACGAACGATAATTGCAGGAAGGATTGTAAGAAAATAAGCCCGATCGTGTATAACTGTGGGTGATTATTATATCTATATCGTCGATATATCTCGCTTTTCCTCGCTACCAGCAGGAAAAATCCCAACAGGATATTTGCATAAAACGTTTGTTGACGATCCCGTCCCGGCTTTAATAAAACGCTCCTTTACCTCTCCGTTACCAAAGGCTGAAGATTCGGCTTTGGCACGAGCCACCACCACCACCACCCCTAATCTCGTATTCATAAAGCTCGTTTTTCTCCTCCCCTCCCCTCGCTTCCCCTTCCCTTTATTCTGCACGCTTTCGCTCTCCCCTCCGTCGTTTTTTCGTTTTCGATTTGCATTTTCGAGGAAGCTCGCAGAAGTTCGAGGAAGAGGAGGAGGAGAAGAAGAAGCAAGCGTGCGGCCCCTCTCTTTCAATAGAAATAGATACGCGGATCCGTGACGGGGAACCTCGGCCTCCCAACGAAAGTTGGCTCGTGCAAGCGATGACAGCACGATGCCACTTATTATCATAAGGCATTGACGCAACACGTGGCGGGCACGCGGTCCGATTTGTCGCCACGTTTTCACGCGATCAATGGGATTCCGCCGGTGGAGAGGCGTGAAAGGGTGCAGCAATTTGGACCGATGCTTTGACTGATTTTTCGAGATATTTTATTTAGATAGAGCGGAAAGATTTTTCGCGAAAATATTTATATCCAATCTTTACAATTTTTTCACGTCAATGATTTCAAATTTTCGACCGGTTATACAAAGGTGAAATATTCATAATTAGGTTAAAATGGTAGATTGTTACTGTTTATGATATAAGATTCTGCAATATGCAGTTTATATGAGTTTCATTAAGAAACTAAATGGAAGAATATAAAAACTTGTATTAATGAGGAAGCAATGAATTTCATGCGACAAGATCATTAACTTGTTAGAAAGTCTTAGGATATCTTTTATTTTCAATCAATTTCTACTTTTTCTTTCCTTTCTTCTTTTTCAGAAAATTGAATTTAATAAATTATAAAAATTTAACAGCAAGAATAGCAAAATTGTTGAAAATATATTCTTTTCGTATTTTTGGTATTTTTGTATTTTTTACACGTGCTAAGATATTTGGACAAGTGGTCTCTCTTATTGTTCGTAACGAATAATTTCCAAACTTATTATCTAGTGACAATTATTATTGGAAATATTCATCTTAAGTCACGTAACATCATTAAATACAAATAATTTGATGAAAATTAAAATTTACTTCAACATTCTCGAATAAAAATGTATAATTTACTCGAAATATCGATCCATACAAATTTTTTCACCGAATTTTTCTTACACGTTTTTCATTTTTCAAGATTGATCGTTAAAAACATCGGGTGAAATACGATACGATGTTATCGTTTTCTCAGCTTTAAAAGCGAAAATCTCGAAATCGATTCGACTCGAGTTAGTTTTTTGGGAAGTGACTTCAATTCACTTCAGTTTTGGGCTATAAATATATCTTGTATTAAACGCATTGACTCCGAGTGTCCGGTATCGTAAAATTTCGCTATAAAATCGGAGGGGCTTTCTGTGAATCGAGGACAATTATGAAGGACCCGAAAATGGTCCGGGACCAGTAAAACAGGTATACGATCAACACAGGCTTTCGTTCAAATTATTTTTCAAGCCTTTTTTCGAATCACTCTACGTTTCAACCTTATATCTCGTAACGTGTATACACATACGAACAAAACTGTCGTGAGAACAAAAAAAGAATAATTGTTTTCGGCACTAAATCACTACTTTAATTGCTTTAATTATACCCTAGCCGTTGATTAACCCGAAACTGGTCCCGCACCAATTGGTAACCGAAAGAATAAGTGGTACCTGTAATTTTTATCTCACTACTTAAGAAATTCTATAATGTATCTTGATTATATGGATAAGGTTTAATGTTGTTTCAAGAATAACTTTGTATCAATATAATATTTCTAGGAACACTCTTGATAGAAAGCTGCGCCGAATTTCGTAACTTTTTAACGATTTTAAAGACAGTATCGTGTCTTTTATTCGCTTGAAAAAAGAAGATCTTTTTTTAAATTTTACGAAACTTATCGAGTTGGAGTATTATTTGAATTCCTGACAATTTAAGGGAATGTATTATCAGCACGTTAAACAAAATGTTTATGATAAGTGAAATTGGTATTACACTTTGATATAAAAAATTACTAATTTTCTAATTTAACAATATTTCAAGCAATTTGACACAATTAAACGCCGTTTAACGCACATTTGAAATATCGTTTAAATCCTTAAAATATTAATATTCTAAAATTATTTGAAGAATAATCTTTCCGAAACAATATAAATATTTCGTCACATATTATACCTCAAAAACAAATAAACACAATTACTTTTTATTTTCTATCAATAATTAATTCCTCAACATCGAATATTTACATTACATCGATATATTAATACTATTCTCATAAATTAATCCATCATTATCATCGTATATTTCTCCTTTATCCAATATTTATCTCTAATATTCACCATATAAACAATAATCAACTTATTCGAAGTAATCATTTTCAAATCATTCATTTCGTATTCGAAATAAATTCTGTTCGCACCATGGAATCGATCGGAGAACGAAACAAGAAAATCGAAAATAAAATATGGAGAAAGACCCGCGCCCCGAAAAACCCGATCGACTTTCCAACCAAACGGACCAAACATCTACCTGGCCGAAGCAGCGCCTTCTTTACGATACCACCGCGTGGAGAGTGGCCGTGTTAGCAACGAGGGAGAGCCATGAATATGACTGAGACCCAGTATTAGGTGCCTTTATGTCGGCACAATACCGTTTATTATCATAATCTATTATCGCGGCTTACGTGAACGTGGCCGGGCTCCGTTACTAACGCGAAACCGGGGTTGCAGCCGACACACACGTCGAATCCTTTCACGCTCGTTACCCGAGGCGGCCCTTCCAGGGATTGTCCTTGAATTCAACTCTCCTCCAACGCGGCGGCGTTTTCGATTTCCACCTCGCAGCTTCGGATTCGGTGATTTTGATCGGTCCA
The DNA here is from genome assembly GCF_029169275.1 of Apis cerana. Taxonomy (NCBI): domain Eukaryota; kingdom Metazoa; phylum Arthropoda; class Insecta; order Hymenoptera; family Apidae; genus Apis; species Apis cerana. Next base: position 7,245,948 of record NC_083862.1, on the reverse strand, counting down.
TTTTTGTGAGAGGAGAAAAAAAAAAAAAAAAAAAGAAAAAAGCGAGAAGAATTTTTCCTCTCCTCGCCTCGTTTGTTTGCCAAAGTTTGACGATGTTTGCGCAGTGACACAGTCGCGTAATTTTCGAGCTGGGATTGGAAAGCAGGAGGAGGTATCCGATTCTCTGTGAAATCGATGATCATCTCGGTGAGCAAGGATCGATCTCTTATTATTTCTTTCAAATTATTTTGAATCTCGGATTCTCAGGTTGATCGTTTAATCGTTTTATCGTGGCTAATTGATCTCGTGTTGCAGCAAAGTTGATTTCCACGCGTTATTGATAATTTCTTGATTGATGCTTAATATTGTATTAATCCTTCTGATGTGAATAATTCATTTTCTTAATTAACTTGAAATTCCTTTCGATCCTTTTCATTCTATTCCAACGATTGTAATCTATCGTATTTACTATATGTATATATATTTCCATTATAACATAAAACTCACGAAAAAAATTTCGAATATAATTCTTCGCAAGTATCTTACCTAATATCTCGGATAATTCAGAAATAAAAATACAAAGGCTAATTTATCGATCGATATCTAGTAATTAGAAAGATATTTATCGCCGCGATAAAGAGATTCCGGGAACCTACCAGGCCTACCATTCGTTAATTCCACCAGCCTCATGATTTATCGTCTCGTGTTTATTTAGCACGTGGGAGGTCCGCGGAGGTGTCGTTCAAAATATTCAATGCAAATTAATATTTTAAGCCGCGGGCTGTCCCGCAGTTCGTGTCGATGCTCGAACGTATCGCCGTTGTATATTCGGTTTTTAAGCATCGCCCGTTTTTAATACGCGCGTCCCCACGACGGCTGGTGGGACGTTCTACCGGAAAAAATTACGCCTCTCGATCATAAATGCCAGCCGAATGACCGTTAAACCGAAGATGTACACAGTATTGGGCATTCCGTTCGGTTTGTTTTCTTTTTTCTTTTTCTTTTCTTCTTCTTCTTTTCCTTTTTTTTCCACGAGTGTTAGTTAACGAGGAGTGGAAAGCAGTCCGGCTAATGACCTAATTTTTACGCGATTTTTATGCGTGCCGATTTATCACGCCGGACGTTTTAGTAATACACCGCCGCTAAATCGTTCTCCAAGGAGATTTTGTTCGTTTATGCGTCGATGCGAGCTCGTAAAATCGAGATTTCACGATTATTCTCTTACCTAGTTGATTGCATGCCCGCTTCCTTGTCTTTACGATTTTTCTCGTTGTTTACTCGTTGTAAGTTAACGTGAATTCCTGCTCAGTTGTTGGATTAATAAATTGTGTAACGGAGTCCAGTTTGCGTTTCTTTATGAGGGTATTAAGCGGTGATGAGTTTCGTGCCATTTTAAATAAATTTGTTATTATATATACGATATCGTGCTTCACTGATATCCTTTTTAAGATTTAAGAAGGTGTTTCGAAAAAAATATAGGTATCAAATTTTTGATAAATCGAAATTAAATAGTTAAATCGTGTAATAATTTCATTTGATATCATTCCATTGCGTCATTTTTGTCATCTTTGAGACAGATTAAATATCCTTTTAATTAAAAGAATTCGAACAGTAAAAACTTCAATATCATAGAGAATTATTTATTGTATATAATCTTTATCGATATTCATGTTACCAAATAGTTAGATAATATCGAAGAGATAAGAAATAAATCTAGACGATACAAGCAAAATGTTTCTTGTTCCCATTATGTAGCATATTCTATCCATTTGAAATAAATTAAATAATCAAATAATTATATGCAAACAGTACAAAATTCAGTTAATTCATAAAATATTACAAATATTACGACACATGAAATTCTTGATATCTTCGAACGAATACAACATATTCTTTTCAACATTTTCTTATCGTAAATGGCCGATAAATGGTAATTCAATTCGATCGTACGTCAATTTTCCGATTCTTTATCCGAATTGGGAGTTAATTATTCGTAACGAGCCTTAAGGAGCCTTCCTTTATCCTCTAATATCGTGGCTGAACCCCCCTCTCCCCCTTCCATGAATGATGTTCCCCGAATACGCGTGTGTTTTATTCGTTTGATTAATATAAATCGGTCGCGCTAATGGCGCGGGGCAGTCGTATAAATGCAGGAATTAAATACCGCTTAGCATTCTTCAAATCGGGTCTACCTACGATTATGCTCTTATCTCACTCCTCAACGTTGATCGTGAAACGTTGAAGAGGGAGGAACGAGCGTGCACGTTGCGGTATTATCTCTAATACGCCATGATTTCGCGCGAGGACTTCCTTTGCTCTTTTGTCGTAGATTAGTCGCGTGATTTTTATGTCGAGTAATGAGAAGATGTTGTTGAACGTTTTGCCTTCGATACTTGCAGCGGATAATTATAATAATTCGAGGCGCGAGTGTGCGAGTGTCGAATGAAACGAACGAGAGGAGAAATTTTTTAGAGGAAGAAAAAAAAGAACGGGAGAAAATTTTTTTTTTTTTATTTTTTGATGAGAAAGATTTTGTTTGCAAGGAAAATTTTTTAATATCTCTTTCCTTTGAAAAAAAGAAAAAGAAAAAAGAGGAGAATGGATTCATGGGTCGAGGTTTAATTTTATGGTGGTGATTCGGATCTTCCCTGGTGGCAGAGGTAAGAGAGGAAGAGATTTCGATGCACGGCAAAGATCTTCAAACGTTTCATCGGCGTTAGATAGACACCACGGCGACGTAAATTCTTCTCAGAATTCTCCTAATAAAAGTTATCTCTGGGTCTGGAAATCTTGACTAACGATGAAAGTGTATGTTTTAGAAATCTCAAGATTGTTTTATTAAATTTAACAGGAGAAAGATGAATCTTTAAATGTATGTTTTATTGAGGTTGATGAGATTAACCGATTCTTGTGATTGTGTGCAAGAAATTAAAGATTATAAAGATTTATTTCCTTTATAAAAAGTTTATGAAAACGTGATATGAAATATTTGCAACAACGTGAAAATCGTTATAATAAAACAATATTTCTGGTATTGCACGTTCGCAACTTGTAAATATTTATCTAAATTTTCCTTATAGAATTAGATGTAATTATGTAAGAGAGTTCAGGTAATTAGATTTTAATATTATTAGAGAAATTTTACAAGTCACCATTCACAACTTCCTAGTCCTAATAACTCACCTTGCATAACTCTAACAAGTTTCTTAATGAAACAAGTAAATTTTGCAAGTCTCCTGATTACCTTATTCCAAGCAAAAAAAAAAAAAAAAAAAATATAAAGATTGTTTCTGGAATTCAAAAATTCAAAACTCATAACCGTTCGTCAATTCGTTACATGATCTAGATTCAAAAGACTTCATTGTTCAAATTCAATTCGACATTATTATTAATCGTGCAAAAACATTCTGGCTTATCTTATATTCGAATTAATTCCAATGAAATTTATCGCATCGGAAAAATATTAAAAAAAATCGTCGAGTAAGAAAATATGTCCACATCTCAAATTCAAAAATTAAATAGCGAAATAACGTTCTTACGTAATGGCACCGGATCAAGCTTCCACGTTCGAATTCCTCGATGCGCAACAACGGCCGCAAAATTCACGTGCGAACGCATGGCGATCAAGTATCCGCGACACGTTTACGAAAGGGAACTTCTTCATTAGACCCATTCCATTCCGCGCACGTGCAATTACATTTATCGCGGCGTTGATCTCACGCAATATCCCCTCCCTCTTCTGTCAACATTAACACGAAAACGCATGGCGATCGCGACGTGGATGACGCCAATGCATACCGAAGCGACATCTCGGAAGGGACGTGGCTATATACATAAAATTTTTCCGATCGTAAAGATTGGCCAACAAGCTCCACCGATTTGATTCATTGTGTGTGTCCCTTCCTCCGGTGAGGAAGGTGTTTATTTTATTTGATAATTACCGCGAGCGGTCGTGCGAGAACCAGCTCGGGCGAACGGTGGTCATTAGTGGCTTAATTATATCTCGCCAGGCGATTATTCCGACATTTCTGCCTATTCCATAGTATGTATACACGTATACATAATATTGAACACAGTGTGTACATATATATATACGTACATATGTATATATATATATATATACATAGTTGGAGATGTCGAATGAGAGAGGGACGAAAAGGGTGACGGGTGAGGCGAATACGAGCGTTGGTAGACTATAAAGGCCATCCTTGGACGGACCCTCGTAAAAACGCACTTTGTTGCCTCCTTAAATCCTGATAATTCCACGCTTCGTCTCTACCCGCCGATTACGCCGTAATCGCGTTTCGCCGGGCTTCCCACCGAGACCTTTTTTTCGTCTCGTTCGGATTAATTGCGAAGCTTTTGTCTTGGAACGATTTCGATCGCGCGTGAACTGTATGCGGATAAGTATCGGATATCTGAGGATGGAATTTTAATGGATCGTCTCGAAATCTCGATAATTTTCGAATATTTCGAACGAAGGGGTAGGAATTCGATAGTTTTCGAAGTTCTGAATCGATGGCGCCACCAGTGGACACGTATGCGCGCGCACCTCCTCGGTGGACGAAGCTTCGAACGATCGAAGAACGAAAATAATTTAGGTTAAGCGGATACTATAATATAATAATTAATCGTTGAATTAATTCAATCGATATTAATCAAGCTTTATGAGATTATTATATTCGTTATTTTAAAAATTTCCACACGAACTTTATTCCCTTGGAAGAAATGAAAATATGATATGGTGCGTAGATATGGATCTATAAAAATTTCATCAAAAGTTTTAATAAAAACATGATAAAATATATACATAATAATTCATATATTATAATAAGTTTTTAAATTTAAATTTCTCGATGTAAAATTTAAATCACTGTTTATATTTTTTTACGCAAAATCATATCTTTGCAACTTATAGCACTGGTTATTCTTATTCTGCAGATTATATAAAAATAATTATAATGTTCATTAAAATTTTAATTACCAGTTATTTCTCTATTTATAATTTCGAAAGATCGAAGAAGTTAACGTTTGAAATAAATAGATCGAGAAAAGAAAATGAGTAGTGAGAAAGGAATGCAAAATGTGATGTCACTATTCCTGTTGTTACGTCAGATTATATTGTTCAAATTAATGAGATTTATGCTAATATGTTTCTGAATTATGTTTACGACATCATTATTTATTAATTCGTGGAATAGTAATTGTACATCTACGTACATTGTTTCAACCTTACGATTGATTTTTATAAACGTATCGTATATTTATTTTCGTTCAACAAAGAATTATTTGCATATAAAAAAGAATACCAAATGATATAAAATGTCTAAAAGAAAACGTCATCAATATCTTTTCCTAAATAAAAATTATTTATATCAATTTCGATAATTTCTCGAATCTCCATCCACGAGTCATAATTCAAAAATATATCGTTATATCGTATAATACAATTTGACGATAATTAATAATTACTTGACGGACTAATCCTCGCAGAATTAGCTGAGAACGAATTCAAAGAAACGAATTCCACGAGGTTTAATCCTCGTGGAAAGTCGTCCTCACGCTGCGATTTGCATTTGTAAACGCGGCTTAAACCGCGAGTGCACGTTTTCCGGGTTCAACCGGTTGTGCCTCTCCCTTTTGTCGCGTTATTAGCTTCCTATTGTGGCCTAATATCCGAACTATGGCGATGCGCAAGCTCCTCCATGCGAGGAATGAGATTTAATAAGTCGAAGGGGATTAAAAAGAATCGGGAAAATTATTTATTCTCACCAAAGTAAGAAACGAAGATTACACGTAAGATGAAAATATGGTTCGATGTTTCGTTCTCTATCGAGATGAACGATTCAATATTTGATCTTGTTGATTTGTTAAATATTGATATAGAAATAATCAGAAAAAAATATATTGTTAATATAAAAGAAACTTTCGTATTAAAAGTTCAATATTTAATTCAATTATCTAATTACGATATCTAATACGTTTTCAATATTTGTTAATTCGTACTTTTGTTAAAAATGTTTCAAAGTAAATATACTATATTATACGTATTGTTATATAAAATTCGTTAATTTGGAAGATTTTTTTTTCTTTTAATTTCTACGATTATTTTAAATATTTGAAATTGAATAATAATGAATAAAAGAAAAATTCAGAGGAATTATTTATTCTTGCAAATTGAATAAACGAATATTATGCCAAAGAGGTGGATAATCAATATTGAAAATTCACTTTGATTAATTTCATCGATCCTTGAATTTGAATTCTATGAATATTTATTTATTATTTAATACGTTAAAATTGTCAATCAACAATCGCATACTCGCCGTGATTTTTATGCGTTTAACATTCAAATTATCGGCATCGAGCAACGTTCCATACAAGAAGGTCTTTCCAATTACGCGTATCTCTGATTGTAATCTTAAAAAACGCGATAATTTAACACTTTTTCGTTCCTTTCTTCTTTCTTTCTTTCTTTCTTTTTTTTCTTCTCTCCCCCTTTTCCCTTTCAATATTCAACAAAACAATAAAAAAAAAAAAAGATCACCGTTTCACGGTACAGGACAGAGGAGAAAAACGGCCGAGCACCGCGTTCTCGATACGCAGGAATGCATAATCGGAAAACAAGATTTGCCCCGTGGTTCCGTCATTAAGGTAATTACATTTTGTATCCGTCGGAATTACAGTGATCCCAGAACTGGAATAGAAGCAACGAGAGGGAGCGGAAAAAATAGGATGATAAAAAAGCTAAGGTCCCTTTCTTTCTCGGCCGTTCATTTTAATTGCATCTTTCGAATGCTCTTCTAATTTTTACGCGTGCGCCGCGCATACGGAAAATTAAAGGTCGCGGCGCTCCGGCCTCGATTTTAATTGGAACGATCGTCGTTCCACGCTTTAGAACTGACGAAACCCGTCACAATATTGCCGTTGGCTCTGTCTCTGTCGGATCTAACGTTATTCCGCTCGAACTCGTTATTCGGCAGTCAAGTAGTGGCGCCCTCTATCGAATCGATATACAAATAATATGCCTCTGAAGAGGAATTTGAAACATCGATTTCGGATAATTATAAAATGTATCATAATTGAAATTAATATAACGCGAAAATATCGAAAGAATTTGAAATATTTTAAGGAATTTAAAACGACGGTTGAATTTCAGCGCCAAATATGAAGCTTTTTATCAATCAATTTTTCTTCTTCTATATGTACTATATATTTTTCATGATCGTACTTGACATATATATATATGAACGATGATCTTGATTGAGAAACTGACTTACTATCCATGTAACTAATATCGTTTCCTCGTAGAATATACCCCGTATACCTATATATTCAAGTTCATCGCCGCGTTTCTTCAATGTCTCGAGAGAATGAGACGTCGAGGAATTTCGAGTCGAACAGTCTTTTCGCGGAATTCGACCGTGGAGGCTCGGCCAGGAGGAGGACGATTGAACCGAGATTCGCATTCTTGACACTCCGCGTCGCATAAACTGCAATTTGCGGGGCGTTTCAAGTGCGCGCCTTTTCTTTTGCCCGCCGAAAGTTCCGCCGCGTGCGCGCAATCGCCGTAGATCGCCCGCGATTTACGAAGTCGAGAAATGGTTCTTGCCAAGGAGGATCGACGGATTTACAGCCACGAAGTGGGAAAAGTGTTTAGGAGGGTTTGTTACGAGCTAACTCATAGTGTTGGTGTAAATGATAGGGAATGTGGTTGAGTGAAGGTTTTTGCAAACTTTGGTTTCGATAAAATGAGTATAAATTTATGTATAATAAGAGTACTTAACGAGTATAGGTTAAATGAGATATTTAGGATAATATTGTTGTGTTTCAAGAAAATTTTGATTAATGAATGCTTGCCTGTATTTATCAGTCTTGTTAATTATTATTATTTAAATATAATCTTATAATTTGAAAAAATGATTCTTATTCAATTTTGATTATAAGATTTATATTTCTATTTAATTTGGATTATTTTTAACCTTCGATTGTACAAAACTCTATATGGATTTTTTAATTATTTATAATGATATAAAAGTTAGAATTTTTTACCAATAATTAACAACTTAATAGTATCATAATTCTTTCTCTTCAAACTAACTAACTATTGCAATTTTTTATTTAAATTTGTTTCATTTATAGTAATACTCGGCTCCTCCAACTTCAATAATTACTTTTGCTTAATGATTTTCTTTCTAAGATCAAAAAGAATCCCTTTCAAAAGATTGCGCACAAAATTAATTATATATATCGCATATTTATTTATTTTCCTTTTTTCACCACGATCAGAAGAATCAATTTTCCTCACCCTAATAAAATCTCAGAAACGCTGAACAAAGAATCGTGACCCTGAAACCGCGAGCACGACACGAGCACCAAGCCCACTGCATGTTCTCTCAGCCATATTTCACGCGCGAGCAGACGAATAACAGTAACGTTTAATTCCCGTTGTTCAAATTCCAAAGGCAATTACGCCGATCTACCACGTATATATACGTACCTATACGCAACAAGCTTGGGCCACATCGAAGTCACGCGAGCTCCACCATCGTTAGGTGTATCCAGTCCCGTTCAAACGCACGCAAAATGGTATTGTGTATTAAGATACACAAATTCACAGCGATCGACACAGACATTCCCTCGATCCACCCTTGAAAATCGCGAACAATCGTTGAGCCATCGATTCCTTTTCTTTCCTCTATTTCTTTCTTTCAAATTTAATCCAGGTATACGCACACCAACTAGAAACCTCGTGTGTGTCGGCGCCGCTATTAATAGACGGCCGTGTGGTTGGCAATGCGGACATTAATCGACGTGTCGTTATTCGTGCATACGCGCCGTGCCTGGCATGGAAAACAATATTTCACGCTGGCGACAATAGTTGTCGCCTGGTCTGTCTCGCACTCTTTCTCTTTCTCTCCACCCCCCTCCTCTCCCTTTCCCCTTTCTCTCAGCCTCTCCTCGTCCCATTTGGGCCCACCTTATCGCCTCGTCTCTCTCGCTTTCACCCGCCTTTCTCTCCACCTCTCCCTCGCTCTCGATACACAGGGACCCAAAGGGGGCCGTGAAACCTCCGCTCGGTATCTCATCGCCGTCGGTCCCAGCCACACCACGCCACGCCACGAACGGACGAATTATACGAGCCACGTGTCTGCTCCCCTCGTCCCCGCTCGTGTTGCGCTTGTCCACGTGTACCAAGGGGGGCTAAATTGGAGTCGGAGCGGCCTCTCGTCTAATAAATGTCTTGCAATCTCGGATATCCGGCAGCCGGACACGAGCAATTTATACGGGCCCCGGCCACGGGCCCCACGTACCTTGGGGAAAAAATTATTTGGATGTTTCGTTAGCGGTGTGATTGTTGCCTCGAGATTGGTCGTGTTTTGGCCGGGAGTGATGGTCACGTGGTTGGTTGGTGTTGTTGGGTCGAGCTTGGGCCGAGTGATTGGGATGTAAATGATGTATGGTGTTTGAATATGGAATGAGATTGGTTACTTATTCCGTATGTATATAGCGATCTGTTAGTTGAATATTTATATTATTCGATTATACGGTGTGTAATATATTATGTCATGTAATTGGGTATCGCCTTTAACGCTGTGTGTAACTTAAAAGCGATACAACAAAGCGCGTAGGATAAATGTAAACGTATATATTTGTTGTTAAAGGTAAAAGATTGCCGATAACAGTTGCCGTTAACTTTTAATTCGTTTTTTACTGTTTCAACCGATTAAAAATAGTAACTTTTAATAGTAAATTCTTCTTTGACTCTTTATTAAATTTTACAAAAGCTTGAAAATAGTAAGAATTTTTTTAAATAATTCCTTACCAAAGAAAATAATTAACGATTCGTAATTGAGGAGGGGGAAGGGTCACAATTGCGCAGATCAATTAAGGAAATTATTGTAAAAAATTCATATTTTATTCATATTTTATCGATATTCATATAAATCGATATTTAAGAAAAGGTAATTTCCATTTTTTATCGATTGGACTTACACCGCTATGATTCTCCTTCCAATTAAGAAATGAAAGCATGAAATGAATTTGGACAGGTATTATGTAACTCGAGATGAGCGTAAGTTGTGACGATACAAAGGCCGTTGCAAGTAATTAAAATTGTTTAACACTACGTTGATTATCTCGTGAAAGTTGGGCGAATCTTACCTTCAAAATATTTTAACCGTGTGTAAGGCACAGATTAAGGTTCTGTTCAAGTCACAAACTGAATACAAAATCTTGACGACGGTGTAATACGCTGACGGCATTTAAATTCGACTCCATTATGACCAACTTCGGGTGCCAATCACCGAGTCACGAAGCCACATGTGAAAAGACACATCGTTCATAAAAAAAAAAAAAAGAACAACAAAACCCTTTTTTTGTTCTGCAAATTTAGATTCACGATTAAAACAAGCACACCGTGTAATGCGCATTTAATTTACTTGTACCCCTGCCTCGAGTCTTTTTATTTTTTAAACGAGCCTTCCTTTACAAAATTGTTCGAGATTAAAAACAAAAATTTATTAACGTCATCTTAAAAACCACGAAACACATGTTCATATTCATCTTAGACAAAATAAGTCGGAGATAAAAGAAGATGTATATTACAATCATTTTGAACACTGAAATTATCCAATCTAATCGAATAATAATATCGCTCGTTGCTCAACATTTCTCTCGAATCGTCATCGTTAATCGATTACTCGTTTCAATTTAAGACGATAAATTTAAAAAAGGAGAGAATAAGATGAAACTAACAAATACACATACAAAAACTATAGAAAAGGGAAGGGGAATAAATTATATCCTAAATGAAACTCATCCCCAAAATCAATCTAATCGAGACGTCACAACACGCGCGATACGCTGATAAAAACCTAATCGAAGTCGATCCCATTTGTTTGTCGAAGACTCGGTTCGAGACTCGGTTGCCTTTGTCTCCTAATCCTTAATCCGCAATCAGGGCCCATTGTGCGCGGGCATCGGGAGCGCGAGCGTGCGCTAAGCAGGATTACGAGAGATTAAAATCATCAGGAAGAAGGAGAAGGATGTACGAAGGGTGGCGCGTTGAGGGAGGGGGCGAACGATCGAGGAGGGCTCTTTGAGCGATACGATATTGTTGAAACTGCAATTTCTTACGGGATGCGTGTAAATGGAAGTTGATTAGAATTAATTACGACTATAGATATCGGTATTGTGTTGTCTAGAAACGAGAAAAATGTTATTATATCGCGTTATTTAGATAAAATTTTTCTTTCTCTCTCTCTCTTTCTCTCTCTTACTTTATTGATTATCGTGATATATAGTATTCCAAAAAGGGTGTTTGACTAAGCGTTTTTAATCGTTCCTTTCGATTAAATCTACCGGATATTATTAATTGCTGTACAATAAGAGAAATTTGTGAAGATAAATTTGGAAAATAAATTTCTGTTTGGATAGTAATGTGGATTTCATTTTACTATTTTATAGATTAAGAAGAATTATTTTATTACTCTGAATCTTTTGAATATTTGCTTTCACAATGTGGCTACATACTCCATTAATTAATATATACTTAATTAATTAACGTAAATATTAAAAAATCATCATTTCGTTATTTTATTATTTTCCCATCGTTATATATATATATATATTTATCAAACAATTCTTGCACTCTTGTTTAAAGTTCGTACGCGCTATAATTGGAAAATCTAACTCCAATCCATCAGTATAATCCATCGGTATATGCTTGTACACGTGAAACACGTCTGTGAACGTTTTCCTTGCGGTCGCCTTGCCAAACAGTTCGACAAAGTCTCGCAAACTCGTTGCAATTACTTCATCAAACAATGAAACGCAATTCCCCCGTTTTCCCTGCAATTATCTCGTCGAACAAAAAGCTACGGTTGCTGGTTTCTATTGCCTCATCATGCAACAACAAGCTACAATTCCCTTATCCACATCGTTAACTTCTCTCGCCGTCTATTTTCACCCATATGCACGCGTGTATTTCCATTTCTTTCCCAACCGTTTTAGAAATACACTCCCCGACTTTTTCGCCTTGTTGTGTATCGCTTACAAATATACAAAGATACAGATATTATCCACCCAATAAATCACCATTTAGCAATATTATTCAACGCTCTCTGCGTTCAATCGATATTTTTCCAAGCTCTCTTTTTTTTTCGTCGCTTGGCAACAATTATCGAGGATTAAAACAGCCATTGTTTTGACGAAAAAGGAAATCTCGTCAAAACGTTATGATATTATTTTTTACCTCGAAAATCGATGAAACAGATCCGCTCGATCGGAAAGAAACGTTAGAAATTGACTTTGATCGACTCCCTTTTAATAAATTAATTAGATACTTGCGGAAAAAGTATATGAACAATTTTTTCAGTCAGTTAATTGATAATAAAAATGCTGTTAAAAATTCTCGCAACGTGTTCTAAAAATATATTTAAAAAGAAAAAAAAGCGACGGGATCGAAAACGAAACTCCAGCTATATTTCGTTGCATTGTTCAAAACGATCCTGCCGGAAGATGGACGAGGCTGGGGCTCGACGTGGAGGGGGAGAAGGATATTCAAATAAGTTGATTCGTTAGTCCCTCGGATTAATTTGCTACGACGGTATCGGATGTGCCTGCGCATTCATTAGGCGGACTGTCGCTGCTCTTCTTCGTGGTAGCTCATGGATTGAGGAGGAGGGAGGACCGTTTGCTCTTCTACAGGTGTCCTGACGAGTTTCTGGGCCCCGATGACTAGACTATAATTCTACCGATTCGAATCGTCGAAGGTGTTATTTTAAACGTTTTTGAAAACAAAAAAAAAAAAAGAAAAGACACTTATAATACGTTCAAATTAATTTTTAAATTTAATAATAAACAGGGAAAGATATATCTTTGCTATTTTACATTATTATTCTGCAATTTTAAAAATAACTATATACAATTTATTATATCGTTTCTTCAAAAATGAATAGAAATAAAATAACAAGTACAATTATTATCAACATCAAAAATAAATTAGCATAAAGGTCGCAATGGTTTTCTACGAATTCGTTTTCATCTTCATCACAGCCAGTATTCTCGTCTCGCAGCATCCTGATCCTTTTCCATCCATTGGAACCAAACGAAAAGGAAAAAAAAAACAATCGTAAAGAGGAGAGAAAAAAGAAAAAAAATAAAAGAAAGGCGAGGAAGTAAGGTCGAAGAGTTGCTCTCCCTTATCTGTATCTATAACATTTACGGCTTTGTTATTGGCGCGGGTATAAAAATGCTTGAAACGAACATCGCGGGTCGTGGCCCCGGCGTGTTAGTTCGTAACAGGGTGAGAGATCAGATCGTGGATAAGATGTGTCCGGCCGGTAGATAGCCATTGGGGCCCCTTCCATGTCACAACTGGTCTGGCACGTTTTGCATTGCGCTCGTTCTGCCACCAACCCCTCCAGCGATCCAGAGCCCCATGATTTTTCCATCCCGCTCGATCCATCGTCGTAATCGTTCAATCGTTTAACCCCTTTTCGTATCTATCTCGATATCGATCGGTTCCTTTCGAACGAAAATTTCCGAAAAGGGGCGAGTTTTCGACTCGATTTGAAAAAAAGGAGGCCAGAGTTATTTGAAATAGAGTAATGTCGATTGTGGGACGAGCACGATATTTCATAGTTGAAGTTGATTCCTTCGAGTTTACGAATTGAATTATTATTTTTGAATTGGAGATAAACAGTTTAGATCGTGAACGAGAAGATATTTCTTAGGTGAATGATATAATTCTTTGATATTTCATTTATGAGTCAGTGTGAATTAATATAGAATTTTTAGAAATTGTGTTTTTGAATGAAAAGAATTATTTAGAAAAAGAATTGAGCTTGTTTATTAAAGTGTTGAGAATGTATTCTATGAGAATGTATTATGAAGTATGAAATTCGAATAATACAATGTATGATTGTACGAGATATTAACTTACGTTGCAAATCATTTCTCAACTATTATCTACATCATATTCCTTAAAATATTTTATCATTAATTAGATACGAAGAAAAAACTTTCTTGACGTTCTAAAATAATTTTCATTTTTCTAACTATTCTTCATTATCGATTCTATATTTTTAACCGATACGTGATTCGTTTCTCAAATAAAAATTTCTCTTCGAACATACTTCTAACAATAGTAGAATGAATAATTTAGCTAATTTTTATTCAACTAAGATACGAATAAAAATACATTATACATTCTCGAACATACATATTTCATTCGACTACAATTACAATATCAGCGCTATAAATTTTATATATAACGCATAAATATCCAAATCTGAAATAAATTAGTTTAAAACTATAACTGTAGAATTCTTTTCTGCACCTAAAATCCGATATTTCTGATAAAAAAAAAAAGAAAGTTTCTTCTTATCTAAATATTGGATCGAACGAAACGTTTGAACTTTTTACGACAACCTTGTCAGAAGACAGCGACCTCTTAATGACGTAGCGTGAATTTGGTGTGGGCGCTGCTTGCTCCCGCTCTTTCTCTCTCTCTCTTTCTTTCTCTTCCTTTTTTTCTCTCCACTATGTCCATCTTTCTTTCTTCATCGTTCTCCCGCCACACCTCGCATATTTGGCGCGTGATGTCGCGACCAGATTGGTTCGACATGCTGTACGAATGTAAAGGTCGAAGCCGTGAAAGAATATGCCGGGGAGGACATCGAGCGGATTCTTAAGCCGATGGCGAGAAGAATCGAGACGAAGCGGATGTAAAATAGCGCTTCCTCGTTTTCACATCGTGACAGGAAGAAGACGTGTTTCATCGTTTCGATGAAAATATTGATTTCTCCTTTTCATTATTTTTGATACTTGGTATTTATTTACAATTTATACAACTTTGCGTTATTGTATATATATATATTTAAAATATAGATAACACTAATTTAGATTCGTGTCTCGAAAGTTTCTATGATATTTATAAAAGAAATCGTTACGTATTTACGAAAATTTATGGTAATGTAACGACTATTAATTTGTTTAATTTACAAACTGATCAAATTCATCGAAGTTAATTTAAGAATTTGTATTCGATTCGATGGTCAGGGGAAGGAATATAATTTACTTAACACAGGTAACTTTTCCCTCAGCTCACGTATCGACGAGCATCGAGATCGATGAAATGATTCCATTCGCTTTGCACACTGTTAATTTGTTACACTTACACGGAACGAATGTTACAGTAGTTTCTCGTAATACTGGAAATTAAAAGGCCAACTGTGAAAGAAACGCCAGCCATGAGAGAACGAGAAAGTTAATGAAAGAAGAAAATGTATGATTACCACTCGTTTGTTCGTGTGCTCGATCGATTCGGTTAATTCGAGGGAAACGTTTTTCGTGCAATTTCCAAAGCGTGTGTTATTATTTATCATTACCTTTATTATTTATTATTGCACTATTATTCGTTATTATCAACTACGATAATTGGTTTCGATTGATAATTGGATTCTTTATTCGATTAAATAAATAACTTCAATTAACTTAGCTTTACTACATTAAGTAAACTTAATGTCGAAAATGTATAAATTGTCTCTGTTAATTATATAATTACTCGATAATTAAATAAATCGTCTAGCAAACTTACACAAACTTTGACGAGAAATCAGATTTAAGTTACCTTAGATTCTTCTAATTTAGAATTTTTTTTTTTTGTAATTCTAATCGTTATCATAAATTTTTGACGAGATTCTTTTTTTTTTTTTTTTTGAAAATTCCATCTTCACGCGTTTAACGCTATTTGGGATAAACTGTTGTGTTAACATCGTAACAATGGTTTAATTCATTTCGGGTAAGAATACACCGATATTAGCGGAAGCTTTTTTTATTGATCGGAACAAATCGAACGGCTTCGTGGCATTAATTATTTCGCTTTATCGACGAAGCCTTTGGCGGTACTGTCGCGCGGACAAATCCAACGATATAGCTTATGTCACGACTCGATTTCCCGACGTAAACTTTCATTTAAATTTCTCTGTGAACTTGTCTCGAGACGCTGGTTACAAGTCGCATTTTAATCGATACGCGACCGGATTAATTTCGTAGCACGGCCGTGCCTCGTTATTAATACCCAGACAGACTTTGTAATCCTTTGCTTTCGATTATTCGTTCGAATGCGGTGTATTAAAATAATATTATAATTTTTTAGTCATTTCTATTGCGCAACCATCTGTAATATTATGATTCAGAAATTATATGGGTACATAAACATACTCATAAAAATTTTATTTCATTTACTTCTTATTAAACTATTACATTTTATTACCGTGTCATTAGGATAAATAGGTAGTTTATTTATGACAATTAATAATTTTTCCTTCTTCGAATATATAAATATTCTTCTGGAAAATTAAACTGGTATTTCAAGGTGAGCAAAAAAAAAAAAAAAAAGGAGTATAATTCGACCTTTTTTTCCCCTCAAATTTATCTTTTTTATTTTATTAAGAATCAATAAAATTTCTTATTTATAAAGCATTAAATGCGAGAATCAAAGAAATATTTTATATTAAAGATAAAATATGTTAATAAACGCTCTTTTTGATCGAGTTGTTTCAATTCGCATATTAAAGAGTAATCTAATTTATTTTATCCTATCTTTGTAAAAAAATTTTTTTATACTCATTATCTCATATTTAAAATGTAAGTGATAATTTTTTTTAAAAATATAACTGGTAATATAAACTCTTCAGTATAATTTACAGCGTTTAACCATTTCTGATGATAACTGCTTTTTTTTACTAGTTGTTTCTACATAAACATATGCCACGTGCCATTAATATATTTGCATTATTCTAAATTTAATTCACTCTTACATAATTAAATTTACTAGCTTCATTTTTTTTCACATCGAATATCTAATTCCAATTTTAATTAAAAAATTTATTACGAAATATAAAAAATAAGAAAATATTGGAAAACGTGAATTTTCATCGTTTCCAATACCAGATATCCAAGTGTCGAAGGATTTGAATATCGGATCATTTTAAGCACTTTGTAATTAAATTTCTCTACTTCAATTATTTTTTTTTATATTTCTTTTCCATAATTTTATGATTACTAAAATTATGAATGAAAAATGCAAAGATTAATCAATCACGATTCATTTCGCCATATTTGATTATCGATTCGTATCAACTTATTTTCTCTCAGCTTCTTTCTTTTGCTTTTGAACGCCTTAAGCATTCGTTTTATAATATCATAATATCAAAACGATTATTTATTCCTTATGCAAAGATTAATTAACTACGATCAATTCATATTATTAAAGGAAACAAACTACATTATCATAATCATCTTTTCTTTTTCATCTATTTTTACTTTTTAATATAAATTCTTTATGTAACATTATACCGTCAAAGTGATTCTGTATTTTGATATCCAAGAATTAATTAATCACTATCTACGCCATCGTAACGATATTCCTTTGAAATTAATAAACCGTCCTATCACCAAGTAATTTTTCAAGTGTACAAGAATTAATTACTTACTGCCATATTTTGTATCAATAATCTGTATCATCGCATCAACTCGAAAGAGATTCTAATGAGGCTGCATTCTAATGAAATTCCTTTCCCTTTTTTTAAATATTCCTCCTACCAAATGAAACCGAACTACCATCAAAATTATTTTCAATCAGCTTCTTTCACCTTTGAATCTATTTTTAAACATTTTCTCCCCGCAATGTTATAATATATTAAAATGATTAATTATTCGATATACAAGGCTCAATTAGCCGCGATCTATTCGCGCCATATTTGGTTGACGATTACGGTAACAACTCACTGTTCCCTTGGAGCGGATAAACCGCGCTATCATCGCCGTTCATTGGCAACATTTTCCACGATCGGTTCTCATCGTCGTATGCCGATCTCTCTCTCTCTTTCTCTTCTGTCCTGTTCTTTTACAAAGCCGATGAATCCAATGGAAGTGACGCCCAGCGAGTTCGATCGACATCCTTGAGGTGTCTGTCGGTGATTTAAAACACTAGGAGCTTGCAATGTGTCGCCGATCGAACAAGTACGCTGCACAAAGGTTCCATATCGTATATATATATATATATATATATATATACGACCGGTTTCCAGCGACTTTTTGCGTGGCGCCCGCGCTTCAAAACCCGCCAATCGCGTGCCTCCGTGGCGCAAGATCGGTGAGTGATGGTGGAACGGTTCGAGCTTCTGCCCCGTGTCGACGTTTGCATGAATCATTGGCCGATTTTCATCGCGATCTTTACAGGTTCCAGGCTGTCCGCCGATTATTTATCGGAAAACCGGTGGAAAACCGGTTAATTACTCGAACGGGCAATTGTTGCGAATCTCTTTTCTTTTATCGTTTCATTGATATGTGAATGGCAATTGGATCTTTTTTTCATTCATCACGTTGCAAGCCTTATTGAAATAATTTCTGATTTCTTTAATTTTATATATATGCAAACGTACAACGTATAATGGAAATTCTAGAAAATTCTAGATCACGTGAATGCATTTGAGATACGTATTTATCATTTTAATCTTCGATTAATTTTACTTTTGACACACGTAACTTTTTTCTTTCTTTCTTTTTTTTCTTTTTTTTTTTGCAAACGAAATGTACAATTTTATTGGAAGTTCCGCGTGTAATGGAGACCGTGGCTCATTTACACGCACGCCACCACCTGAACATTGCGATTTTTTGCGCAGGAACGCGAGGCCATTTGCGATTTCATGCGTAACATTCGATCGCCGATACCAACCCACTCGACTTTAGCTTTAGATCCGCGACATGTCCAATCGCGCTGAAATACAGATATCGATCGGGTTTCGGATGGATTTAAAGTATGTCGTTTACTCTGTGTGTCTCACCATGAAATATCGTTGTCCTAATCACTCGCGGATGTCTAGCTCGAGTGTAAAATATAAATTATCGCGTGAAATCGACGCTCGTTTCAGGTAGACAGTTTCGAGTAATATACGATGACCGAATTCTGTATATCTCATTCCACGTTTAATTGTCTATCTATAATTGTTTAATTGGTCTTAATGTTATATAGGCGAATTTCTTTCCACGCAATATTCGCGATATATTATTTTGTATTAAATTCATAGATGAGTATTTCGTGTTTTAACAATGATATGTTATAACACGAAAGATTTTCAAATTGTTTTACAACCATTTTCTAAATTTCCAAATCAATTTTCAAAGCCCGTTTGAAGAAATATCCTTCTATACAATTCAAATAAAGCTATGTTGGGTCGTTCATATTTATTCATATTTCATATTTTCCATAGATCCGTTTGTTAATACAATACACATTGTAATCTAAGATACACATCGTAATCAAAAGTGTTGTCATCGGTTTATCGTGAAAATCGATGTACGCTCGTCGTCTTCCATTCGTTCTATCGATCATAGCAAGATGGAAAGAGGAAGAGATCGAGTTTGACCGATTCAAAAAACGAGGAATTTAGAATGCGACTCTAACTTGAGCATACGCTCTTACGTGGTGGACACTGAAAACACAGAACCAGTTCTGAGCTACCTTATGCATGAAATCGATCAATCGTAGCGGCGAAACGAGATCGGTCTTTTAGCTCGTTCTACCGTTCGAGGGTTTACATGAATCATTAGCTGACTTTTGTCGTGGTCGGTGTCACGTTTTTAATATACAACCCTTTCGTTCTTAATCGCCGCAAGAATTTACTCGGTATTTTTCTCCTCTTTAATTACCAGATCTCAAATACACGTTCGTATATCCCGTTCTTGTATTTTTCCTTTTTTTTTTATTCTTCTTTTTTTTTCTATCTTTATTTCGAATCATCGTGTCACGGTTGTTCTCGTTTCTATTTCTTATCTCGTTTATCATTTTAATTATTTTGCGTTATGATAATTGGCATTTGACTTATTTCGAATGATCGGCCATTTTATTTTTTTCAACCGCCACGTTTTCAACAGTCATTTCAATTTAACTTTTTATCACTCTTTGTTATTTTATTCGGCCTCTGCTATCGTAATTGACATTTAACTTATTTCTATGTATCTATGATCGGATATTTGAATCTTTGCGTCGGTATGATGGAACGAAATAAATGGTTTATTGACATGAAGAATATTCTCGATCGATGTCTCATTTTGTAGAATAATAACTTGCGCGGGAAATTTGAATGTAGTTATTTTACTTTGGTAATCATTCTCATAGCGATTTTGTTACTCCACGTTTGAAATAAAGTGCAACGAATAATAAAAGATTTAACAATATAAAAAGAATATATAAAGAAAAGCATTCATTTTAGATTGTGACAAAATTGAAATCTAATAACGATATTTAAAAAAGAGATTACAATCCATCGACTTTACTTAACTTTGCATACATTTTTAAATCTAAAACCTAAAACTTTACGTCTTCAAAGTCTCTATTACTAACAATTAAGGTTAAATACCAAGCAATTTTCTTATAGTTATTCGTTGAAAAGTAGAAACAAACTTTCTTTTTGATACATTTTATTTCTATATTTGGACACATTTGGACGTATCGTATATTATAAACCCAATGTACTCGGGACAATTTTCTACCTATATTGAATAATCGTTGAAATATCATATTGGAAGGATAAGTAAAATTGTAAAGACAAATACATTTTTAACTTGTCAATTATTAATTAGAAATTATTAATTATTCTGCTTGTATATACTTTTCCATGTTTCAAGTAAGTAAAGCGAAGTGCTTCTTATTGGTATTACTTTTTTAAAAAAATCATCAAATTATCGATTATTTAATGTTTTTTCATGATATTCTTGAGTTCATTCTAACATAATCAAAATTTTATTTGGTTTGGTTAAAAAATTAAAAATAAAAATGGAAAATATATATTACTATTAAAAAATATTTTATTATTAATATCTTTTATAAAATCTAACTAAAAAATTATTATTAACATCTTAGAAATTTCTCAAGTGTCAAAAATCTTAAATTAATAAATAAAAAAGATAATCATATAAGTAGAAATATTCCTACATATCATATTTAATAACAACTATTTATAACTATTTATTATAACATTTAACAGAAATCGTGGACACGTCACTGAGGCAGAAGCAGAACAGATTTTTTTAAAGATCATTTGTCAAGCAAACGGTATATACACTCGAGTTAATCATTTGATTAATTGAAGAAATATGATCGTAATAAATAAATGAAAATTGAATAAAATATTAAACAGGTAATGGAAAACAAAGAGAGGATTAGTTTTGATATTTGAAAGGAAAAAAAAATTCTCTAGATAGCACGAATGTGTCATATAATATTAGAGCAGAATTGTGTGTACATACTTGGTTTGTTTTCCTTTGGACATTAATGACTGCGAATGAGGATAATAATTATATCGATATATAAATAAGATAAGAATAAAGATTGAGGCAATTATATCTTGCTTTGTGCGTGTTAGGAATGCTTCAAGCAACCAATAACTAATGTATACTTACATTAAAAAATAAATTATAAAACATGAAAATTTATAATAACAATCGAGAAATTATATCTTGCATGTTACATACTTTTTATATAGATAATTACATGGGATATGAAGAAATTCAAATGACTTGTTTTGCATATGCATAATAACGTTGAAAGAATCAAATACGATGACGTAAATAATTGATCAATTTCTCTAGCTAATAATTATTTAACAAAATATTCTGTATTTATGTTTGCATAAAAAGTAGGTTTATCGTCTAATCAACATATCTAATCAACACATAGACTTACATAGAATGTTTAATAGAATATTTAATATTTATTTATTTGACATTTTACAATTATACAGCACGATTATACAGATATATATATATATTTTTCAATTATTTATTACGAATTATTATTATTATCAATAATATTATTTCAGCCAGTTTACTTTTTTCTATGTTACATTCTTTTATTTTTAAAAAATTACTAGTAGTTGCTAAATTGAGTCTGATTATCTCGTGAATATTTCATTATCACTTTCTATTTTTATGTTCGCATTACGAAAAATGACAAGAAAATAAATTACAGTAATTAGTTCATTTATCTAAGATATAGAAATAAATTTGAACTTTTTTGACTATATAAGAAATTTTATCTTTAAATATTCCTTTTCTCTAGTGGATCAATATTATTTATTATACAGCAAAATAAACTTGTTTTGTAGCTATTTTAATTAATATTATGCCATACATAGTCTATAATCTATAATAGGATTAATTAATAAAAAATTTTAATTTTATAGCACTTTATTTATTTGATTGAATAAAAATTAAATATTCTAACTAAAATATTATTAATCCAAAAATGTAAATGTGGATTTAAAATTCGAAATAAAAATTAAACTAGACATAATAATAATATTATTATTATCCAATCTAACCTAACTATCTCGTTTCTAAAAATTTTAATACTAATCGTATATTTTGGCACTAAAATTACAAATTCTTGAAAGAAATATAATTAGATTGGCTTTCGAATGTCTATTTCATTCTTATCTCATCACACGCCTAATCTACATTTTCCAAGAAATTGAATCCTAATCGTACTTCTTGACGCAAAAATAAAAGAAGAAATTTTAAAATAATAGAATCAATAACCATAAGTTTTGACTGATTAACGTAAGTACGTATTACGTCTCCCTATAAAACCGCGTTGAATCGCCATTTTCAACGTGCGGCTGCAATCTCAACGTTGATTTCGATGCTCGTAATTGAAGAAGACTGTCGTATGTTGGGTGTCACGATGATCGTCGATTGCGACGAAAGCGCGACGACACTGCCTCGTGTATTCCATTACATTGTCCGCTTCATGGAAGCGTACGGTAAGCGATGTCACGCAAAATAAGCGGCAACGGAGCGATGCTCCGTGGACAGATGGTCTTAGACCTCGTGTTTCATTGGTTCGTCGATGGCTGACAGCTCGACGTTCCTCTTTAGTATGGTTAATTACTGCGGTGGTCGTTAATCTTAAGAATTATCGTTAAGAAATGGTTGAATTATTCGGTAGAGAATTTTTCCCTGCCTCTTTGGATGCTCTTCCATCCTTTCAAATGCTTCATCGATTGTTACTCGAAGGATTGTGTTGGGTTTTCAAGAAAAAATTACTCTTTTTATCCCTTTTTTTTTTAACGCGTAAAAATTTCTTTTCCCTCCTGTCTTTTATATTCTTTTGAAATAATGGATATAACGTTTGAAACTAGAGAAAACTATCTTATCTATTGAAAAGTGGAGAAATTTAATTATATCCCGCTTGGAAGAGAATACGAATCTTTCCTTTAAATTTCTCTAAAATTCCCATATATTTTTTTTTTAAATTGTTATATTAACGACTCTACGTTTCTCTCTAACTTCCGAAACGAGAAAAAATTCTGTGAAATGGAAGGTAAACTTGAACCTCTATTTGCTATACACCACGAGCTCTCCAAGTTTCATCCAAGATCTGGCGACTGTATTTGAATTCAACGCGCGACGCACAGAAGAAACACGGCGCTCTTTGTTACACGACAAAACCTGCGCAGGTGTGTCCTGCCTTTACCTGTCCCGGCAAAGGAAAAATCACAAAGATCGTTGCAAGCTTGCCGAAACGATCGCGATTCTCACGTACAATAGACTTCTATTTCCTGTGGATTATCGTTACTGGATGTGGCCACCAGTTGCGCTTTACAACACGGGGTAGTTTGTATTTTTTCCAGATTTCAATGAGTTACTTTCCCGTAACAACTTAGAAAATTGTAATATTCGTATATTTATTTATTTTTTTTTTTTTTTGAATAAATAAAAGAAACTTTTCATGAAGATTGGATTATTATTATTATTGTTGTTGTCGATGGAAGATTAGAAAATCGAATTCTGAATCAAAAAATTAAGAATGTTTTAGATGAAAAATAATTTATTCTGAAAGAATAGAAAAGAGAAAATGTGATTTATAAATATCACTTGTATTCGAAAATGAAAGATAAAAAAAGAGGAAAATATAAATTCTATAAATTTAAGCATATTGTAAAAATCGAACACGAGAGTTTATCTACCAATTCCCTAAGAGAATTCTTAATATCGTACTAGTAACTAAGAAAAGAGAAAGGAGAAAGAATAAGAACTAAGCAATGAACAAAAGCTACTGCAGAATCGAAAGAACGTTTCCCAGAATGGGGAAACGAGGATTACAAAAATCTCAATATCTCTCGAAGCTTAAAATTTCTTACAAAATGCACCGAATACAATCTCCTAGGAAAATCCTTAATCTCGCATTCCGCCCCAACAACTAAAAAAGAAAATGTCGCTGTTCTATCCATAGAATCAAAATCAACAATAACAATCTTTGGGAATTGAAACTCACATTCTATTCCATTCTATTCTAAAGAACGAGAGAGAAAATAAAACAGAAACTAGAATGACAAGAAAAATGACAGAAGAAATCTCGCCATCCCTTCAAGGTTCGAAAACGAAATTAAAATTTACCTTTTCGACGAGGATTCTTAATCTCACGTTCCTCGAGAAAAGAAACAAAAAAAACCAAACCAAATGAAGACTACATACAAAAAAAAAAAAAAAGAAGAATCTTCTCCAGGATGGGCAACAAAAATTACAAAAATCTCGGTATCCCTTCAGAAGGAACTCGCAACAATAGGATCTTCTCGGGACAATTCCCGAGCGGATGCATCCCGTTCCTGAACAATACAGGAAAATCAGGCTCGATCGATTCCTTCCAAGAATCGGTCGGGATCCATCTTGGCGCTATTGAGCGGCGCGTCGCGCGTTCCGCGTGTCTCCGCTTCGAGCCGCGGGGGACCGACAACAATGGGGGGTTGGAAGCGTGATCGTGGGACGAGGCACGGACTTGTGCTTTTAGGGTACTTAGCGGAGAGACCAACAATGACTGCGACCAGTCACCATCACAGCCTCTCCTCGACCAACGATGGACAACACCTGGCCGAGTGACCTGCGCACCTTCGGGGATGTGCATGATCGCGCTATCGAAAAAAGGTGGACAGCCAGCTTCGGTGGAACACCTGCATGTTCTGGAAGATATTTTTGGGCTCGTTCAATGGTTAGGCCGAAGCTGGTTTTAGTTTTGACTGGGAGAAAATCTGGAAAGAGGAATCTGGCGTGATGCGATCTCCTCGTTTGGAAGATTTCAACTTCGCGAACGAGTGTTGAACAGTGTGTGAACATGTTTGCGATTGTTTGGTGAAGTTTAACAAAGAGTTTCTTTTTTTAATCGTGATTCGGGTGGAAAGTGTTGTCGTATCGATGAAATATTTTTCGGGAAATGATGGTGTGAATATGTTTGTGGTGGATTATAGAAGTTTGAGCTTGTGGAAAAGTTTCGTTTTTTTTTTGTTAATTGTGAAAGATTAAAGGATATACAATTGTGTTATTGTACAAATTTTGGAAGAAGAAGAATATAAGTGAGAGTGGAACAAATGTGAATATGTTTGTGATTGTGGAAAAGTTTCGATTTGTTTTTTTTATTAATTGTGATTGAGACGAAAAATTAGAAGATCGAAAGGTATTATTGTATGATTGTATAATATAATTGTATCGTATCATCAATCTGGGAAGAGGAAAGATACGATGAAATTTTTGCATTTTTAGAGGGTTAAAAGTAAAATGTTTTATTTGATATTTTGTAAGAGAGTTTGCAGAAGAAAATTTTCTTTTGATCAATTTATTCTTTTCTTTCTTAATCTAATGATTGCAAGATTCCATTTAATGGTTGATTGGAAGATTGGAAAAATATATTTGACGAATTATATTGATGTAGAAGATAGATCGATCTGAAGATGAAAGTAACGAGATTCTGTTTGATTCTACCTACTATTTGTCACAAAATATAACTTGCGTCATTTCGTTTAACCACGAGGAGTTTTTTTTATATTTTGAAATAGAATAGTATCTGTGGATTGTAGAAACAATTTTCCACACAGATGAAGAAACAGTTATTGAGCAAGTTGAGATAAAGTGTAAAAGAAAGAGAGAAATTATACAATTCTATATATTACATTATATAGCTTTGCACGCATTTGCATAATGATATTCGTTACAACTCGTTCGTATTCGAATGGAAAGAAATAATACAATTTAATAATTTAACGAAACAATCGAGAATTGTTCTAAGGATTGTTCTAAACGATTTCAAAAAATATGGAAACGTTATCGTAATAATCGTCAATAATTGCACTATATTACTTTTAAAAAGAATTAATCTTATTGATCTAACAAAAATACTTAAATTGAGAAAGAAGAAAATTAGAAGATCGTAAGATGAAAAATATCATCAGAAACTCAAAGAAGCGTCAAACTGGAGAATCCCATCTCCGCATTTCACCTTTCAACCCTGCCCCCTCATCAAGAAACCCCATAAACAACATTTTTACGAAGGCATACAGCGTAGGTATACAGATTCGAAGCAGTGTCCTGTCGCCGAGGAGGAAGGCCGAAGCCCGCCACCTACGCAATCCTCAGTGGCGCACCTTGACGCTACGAATTTGCAAGTTGGCGTGGGTGGTTGCAGGGCGCTCCATATCGCCTTCGTTCGGTTTCTCCGTGTCGTGCTCCAGATGACCGTGTCCCCCCCCGTGAAACCACCCACGCGACCTTCGAACCGCCACTCTCCTCTCCTTTCCTCTTCTCTCTCTCCCCCTCTCTCTCTTTCTCTCTTTTCTCGAGATGTCTGCATAATGCTCGAACAGACGGCAAAGATCTATCGAGATAGAGGCCGGGCAATTAATCCTACGAATTAATTAATCGGATCACGGCCACGATAGGTATCTTCGTGGTCGAACGAGGAAGTTCGGTCGAGGCGTAGGCGACCCTAACCGCTTGATCCCACGTACTGATAAGGACTATTCTCTGTCCTCGTTCTTCCCCCACCTTCCCGTACTCGCAACCCCACGAAACACAGGAAACCAGAACATTCCTCACGTCCCACCTTCGAAATAGGATTATCTTCGTCCATTCATCCCTTCGAGAGAGAGGAAAAGAAGAGGGGGGGAGCTCGATCTTTCTGTACGTGTCACGTGGGCGGCGGACACGCCGGCCTGGATTTTCACACCGTGAGGAATCTCTCCGGCTCCTGCGGTTTTTTTCGAGTTTTCGCTCGTTTGCTTGGAAAGGTGGCAGATTTAGGTGGAAGGAGAAAGGTTTTGGAGAGGTTTGATTCAGTAGGTCATTAGCGTTTCGTCGTTATAATTGTATGGATAACAGCGAGGTATATTTTACATCTCTTAAATTGTTTCTATCTTTTTAAACGATGAATTAGATAATCAATAATTGTAGCAATAATTAAATATGTTGCTATACTTTGTTATTTTATTACGGATAAATAATTAATTTGTAAATTATGTTTCATATTCATATATCATTTTTTTTTATATTCTAATAATAAATTTTTTACGTTTGTTATCTATATCGCAAGAAGTATAATAATCGTTATTTCATCATAGATTACTTTAATAAACTTTTATCTTAATATTATATATACAAGTTTATCTAAATTTTACACACGCAATAATTACGATCTATTTAATTCCATTAATATAATAAGTCGATTAATAAATTCAAACTTTATAAATACGATAAAATATTAAAAATTTTAAGAAATTTCGATTAATTTGTATTCATTCGTCTTTAAAAAGTTCTCTTATTGTTAAATCAATTTTTTTTTTTACATAAAAGTGTAAAAGTGTAAGATACTTCGTCTGGCCAATCAGTCATTGCAAGTATGAGTCAAAACCGATCGATTATCAACACACGTTATCAATGCATTGCGTTATCGGTGCATTGTGCCAGTCGTTGCACCCACTATCGTCTTTATTTATTCTTTTTTTCCTTTTCCACTCTTTTCATCTTCCATATGCGCACATTTAATAACATTGTTCTTTCAAAGAAAATTGCAATCCTTTTTTATAGGTTTGGCGAATCCCACCCGGTATATGCGCGACAGCTAATGGTATATGAATAATTGAATATCCGCCCTATCCGACACGTATCTACGAGTACATCGCCTCGCTATTGACTTGATAACGGGTGTCTCATCGCGATTTTAATGTAATTTTAATTGGAAAGTTACTTTAGATGTTCGAAGAGTTTGTAAAATTTATTTCTAACGACCAATTTTACGAATTTTATTCTTTTTTTTTGATTAATGCAAAACGAAATAATGGAAATTCGAAATTAAGAATGTAATTTAATTGTGGCTTAATTACATTAAGAAATAGTTTGAGAGGGGTTGAATTAAAATTTTCTTTGCAATTGTAAACAATGTATCTATTATTGGAATTATGGAATTAAAATATAGTATATTTTTTTAGTATGGTTTTATTTGATTGATTGAATATATTATAAATCAAGCAACTGAGAATAAATTCAAATTCAAAGGTATCAAACATAGAAATTAAGAGTAACAATGATGATTAACTGATTATTTAAAGAATTTATGTGTCTTATCGTAATATGTCTAATCTAATCTAACTCCTTAAATACCGTCTTAAAAGTTTATTAAATTAATAAATATTGTGGAATTATACAAGCATTATAAAAGCTACTTAAATTTTATAATCTTCCAAGGAGAGTAATAATTAAGAATAATATTATACATACAATATTCTATACTAATTTTTCCAACATCTTAAATATTCATATTAATATTCACTCCAAATCAAACAATTAACGATTATCTTAATCAAAGAGTTAGGAAGGAAATTTTTCTAAGCTTCCAAGTTTACCAAGTTTAAATCCCTTTATTAACGTTGAAATTTCCTTACAATTAATCTAGAAAAAAAATTCTAATTACCTTCGATACCGGCTTATACACTACTTTAACAACGCTCCAAATACGAAACGTTTCACAAAATGTTTTGCACGCGATACCATCATGATTCCAAAGCCACCGTCATAAGAAACCTGCAATCGATATAATTCAGTCCCATCCTCTTTCGATTCCCCGCTCGTTCCCTGCGAATTCCCATCGAATTCCTCCTCGCGTATTCTCGAAAAAGGAACACCGTCTCGGCCCTGTCCGGTTAGAATCTGTCCGTCAGTCAAACACATGCCGGTCGGCCGTGACACGTCGTGCAATTTAGCGTCGATATACACACCGCGTAAGCGTCCCGTCACTCCACGTATGTCCCGTACCACGCATGGGGATGATAATCCTCGTGGGGAACGCTTCCCTAATTCAGTCCCGACGACCATCGTTTGGCTGCGTTTGGATGCGTAGCGATACGAGGCACAAAGGAAAAACAAAATTGATTGTTATTATTATTATTTTTTTTTTCATAATGGAAGAAATATTTCACAACGATCTTCAATCTTAGATCTTCGAGATTTAGAATTTTATTTTTTAGAATTGGCAAGGAGGAATTGATCTGTAAAATTTATTTTCCTATTATTAGGAATTTATGAACAATCATAAATGTTTCGTTTATCTTGAACTTATGAAGAATATTCTTGTAAGATAACATTTCGTTTACTATTAGATTCATGAATGAGGAAGGAAGAAATGTGTTTCGTTCCCCTTAATACGCTGCATATCTTTTTTGGCCGTGACATCCTATGATATGATGCGTACAATTATCTCGCCGCGATACGGATACGATTCTATACATAGAAATCATTGATGATTGCTAGGGTGACGTCTTTGTAGAGTAAATAGGATGGAATAGGAGCGTGGCAAGCCGTTATTTTTTAGATTAAATATCGAGTGGAGAAGATATTTGGTTGCATTTTTTTTTTTTTTTTTGATGAAATTATTCTTTCATTTGGATCGATGATCAATATACCTTAATTACTGCACTTAATATCAAATTATATTTATTTTCCTTTCAT
Organism: Apis cerana; assembly: GCF_029169275.1. Lineage (NCBI taxonomy): Eukaryota > Metazoa > Arthropoda > Insecta > Hymenoptera > Apidae > Apis > Apis cerana. The sequence goes on along the minus strand of NC_083862.1, from coordinate 7,216,128 downwards.
TTCGATAAATAATTTATTGTATTGTTACGAGTCTCAGCAATTATACCATTTCAATTTGAAACGTGTTTCCATGATATTTCTCCACTTGCTGATGTACGAAATATATTACAAATATATATTTGATCGTATCATCTTGTACATAAACATTTTTTATTCCAATATAATAAAATAAGAAACATTCTCATTAGATGAACAATCGTCTCTCGAAAACTGAACTGTTTCGATTTATTATTTCAGAAGATCTAAAAATCGTTGCGTTCGAGCGTATCGATTCAGCTTCTTAATCGCATCAGAACTCATTAGAATGGATTTAAAGAGGGGAGAGAGGAGCGGAGAGGCGAAGGAGGGAAGGGAAGGGCAGTTTCGTAATGGGCCGTAATTGAAAGTCGAGATTCCATGGAAAAGATTTCGAGTGCATGTGGCAATTGTTCGAAGGACGTTCAACAATTAGTTATAACTCTGGCAACGTGCCCGCATTCGCAGATGGGGGCAAAAGAGAGATACCCAATAGTAATTCTCGCGTTCGATGCATAAAAGGTCTTCGGTTCGTTTATTTGCCGAAGCCGTATGCCTGTTACATAAAATCTGATCGCTCTGGACGAGCTCAACGTTTCGCAGATTCGAAGATTGTTCGAATTGAAATGCGATAATTTCGAATTTTTTTCTCTCGTCGCAAGGGAAAGTATTTCGTCGAAATGAAATACTCTCGATATCGCGTATACGTTGAAAGCAATTTTATATTCCATAAACATTCGAATATAATTTATTAAAATTTAATTTAATTATCGATATCACAATTTTCAATATACTTCGTGTTCCTTATTTTGAAATATTACATCATATATTTTAAAATTTACGATTTTTTAATAAACGATATCGTATCTTTCATAATCGAATAATTCGACATGGAATTTATTTAATTCATAATCGAGCAGAGTTGAATTAATTTTTCTAACGAAAAATTTCATTTTATCTGAAATAAAGGAAGAGAGCAAAGAAGATTACTCATTATTACTCATTATTTTCTTTGGCTTCGAACGATCTCTTCATTAACAAAAATCCTTTCCCTTCTTCTTCGTTTTTCTACGCTTCAAAGGCTTGTCGCGTTGAATTTTTCACATTGGACCAGCTGAAATAACGAACCACTCGTTTCACCATATGCATCACCACCCATTCGGGCTGAAACGAATCACGTACCGATTTCTTGCATTCTGCCTTCCAACCTCTAACGATCTTGTCCTCCTCAGCGGAGGAATTTGACGACGCTTGTCTCGGTTCCGTGCAGACCAGCAGCACCCCAAGTTTTCTTCATCGATCACTTTATTATTAACCCTCCCCCTCCCCCCTTTTCCTCCTCTCCAATCGCTCGAATCGTTCTCCTTGCGCGTTGAATCGCGTCCCGACGTTTGTTGCGAACCGTATTTAACCGTAATTGATTGGACAAGATCGTTTAATGACTTCCGAGTATCCGATAAATGAAGATTGGCTCGATAACTTGATTATTCGACACTCGAGAAGCCTTGTGAAACAAGGACGTCGGGGGATGGTTACCCACGGATATTGTTCTCGATTGCGGTGAAGAAGATTCATCGATTCTTCAAAAGATTTCAATCTATCGGTGGGGTGATTTTAATCTCGATTGTTTCATTTTTTTTTTTTATTATTATTATTATTATTCATCTCTGGAGATTTCGATAAGATACGATTCATGGATTCTCTATTTATAGCAGTGTTTTCAATATGCATAGTAATATAACGCTATAAAAGCGAAAGATTTATTTCTTTCTTATTTTCTTTGCATTATTCTCGTTTAAGGAAAGCGAACATCCAATTTTAATCCAATTTTTCTACAAAGCATTTGCACAAAGATTTCTAACGCCGCATCAATTGTGAGATAATTTCGAATGGAAGAAGAAGGTTCATAGTCGAATTTTTATCAAAATTATTCGTTGTTGATTTTGTGTAATTTTTAAGGGAGGAGGGTGTGAAATAAATATTTTTTTACGAAAAAAGTGTATTCTACAAAAATTTAACATATTTCCCTTGCTCAAGATTCCAAATACCGTAACTTAATCGCATCAATGAAATTCATATTTAAAAAACAGAACGTACAACATCTAATTAAACATTTCACTCGAAAATGGCCCGAGTCCTTGAACCTTAGAACGCACACTTGTACAAATCCTTGTCATTAATGCTCGTTCCTTTCCTATAGGAATAATTGATTGTCTCACTTGCGAAACAATCGCGAAAATACGCGTGTTATCGTAAAGGGCGAGAGAGATGCGTATCGCGAGGGGCTGGAAAACGGCAACGGGGGTGGGGGTGAGGCATTGTGAGCTCTGCCTGCTAATGAGACAACGCGAACGAGGAACGACCCTTTTCCGGAAGCGCGTGAGCAACGCCAACAGGTTTTGCACGCCAGCTCGCAGCCTCGTTTCTATTCCATCGAAGAAATACGAGCCAGTAATTTTTAAACTGAGCGAACTAAAATGATAAATCTAAGACACGAAAGAATTTTTCGTTAAAATATAGAGGAACTTTTAAATTTATACGAACGAGATCTTACGTAGCGAGTTGATTCAATAGTAGTTCGGTTACTGTGAACTGTCATTCCATTTATTTTTAGAATGTAATGTAATTAGAAGTGTACTTATGATACAAATTGAGTTAAACAAAATTAACTCGTTGTTTTTAAAACATTTATAATTCTTTTATATATCAATTGAACGAAAAACCATCAATTGATGAGGTGAATTAGGTGAATTCTTTGTGGATTTCAATTTTGGTAATTATATTTCAATGTTTCAATTTGCATGTATCAGAGCCTTGCATGCAATGGTTCGTTGATATATAATTTTTTATGAAATATATTTGAATATAATTGATTTTATAATTTTGTAATCAATTTTTGTGTTTATCTCGGATCATTATATAAAGAATTGATAATTTCAATTCATTTCAATTCATTTCATTTTCGAGGAGAAGTACTGTTGTTAATATATTTTGTATGAAAATTAATGTGAAAATAATATTTCTAAAAATAAATTAACTTTTTATAAAGAACTAATCAAGTTAATTAAGGAATTAGTTCGAGATTTTTAATAAAGAATTGAAGAAAACCGGTAATCGTAAAGGAAAATCGTGTGTGTGAATGAATATTAAACATTCAAGATAAGAAATAACATTCGGTTAATTAGAATTTGAATTACTGACTACAATTATTATTTAACATTTTTATCGTATCGTTATTTAAGTTAATATGAACTTTAAAACTGATTATTAACTATAAATTAGCTTGATTACTCTTAATAAGATATCATTTAACGAACGTATTCAAATTTTATTAAAATTCCAATACACGAGAGTCAAAGGTGAATCGTAATTTAAAACACTCTCGTATTTTTATGCTTAATACACTTTCTTATTATTCAAAGTAATATTAATCACAATATTTATCGCAGGAGCCATTTAAAGAAAACTCTTTAAAAAAATCATTCAAAATTAACTTTTCGATGTATTTGATTATAATTTATTAATATTAATTTCGTAATAAAATTACCTTCTTTTTTTTTTCATAAATTATACTTCCATAATTGATGATATTAATATCATATTATATCACGACAATACTACAACTTGGATGGTTTTGCAGCGTTTTCTCGGTAAACGTCCTTCGATTAATGCTTTCTAACTTATTTCGTCGTTAAATGGCTCCATGTTGAGATTACGTACACTACACGTCTGAATTATTATGTGAAACTGACGATCGGATGGGAGCGTACGAGCGAGGCTCAAAAATTAGTGAATGGTAACCTTTATGCACTTTCAATAATTGCTTTGATAATTTCTAAACTAAAAGTTTTAGTTATAGTGTGTAATATTATTGATAGTATGGCAAAAAAAAAAAATATTGTAAACTCGAAATTTTAATCGAAAGATATAGCTCTAACTAACAATTACAAAAAATTCTATGCAAAATTAAATAAATTAGAAAATATAATGTTTTAAAATAAATTATATAAAAATTTTGTCCAATAATATTTTATTTCAATTTAAATTAAATTTATTATTTTTATTATGTATGAAAATTTATTTTTCGATAATTATAATTATTATACGAATTTCAAAAACAAAGATCTTAATAAAAGTACGAGGAAATAACAAGTTGGAGTCGCACAATCGCGCGAAAAAAGAATTCATAAAATTGAAAAATACTCGCGTATCCACAACATCGCGTCGACGCGAAGAAGCCTCACCGTCCATCGACTTTTGCTGCAGCGACCGGTTCGATATTATTTGCCGCGAGAGATTATTTTTGTAATTGCCGCTGTACACGGTGCTCGCGTTACCGCACCGGCGTTGATGGATCTCCCCGTTGACTTGCGATCCCACGGCTTCAGTCAGACAGATATGGGCGTGGAGCATTTAAATCAATTTACGGACACGCACGAGTACCCGCGACGAGTATTTCCATCGTTCTATAAAGTTGCTCTTCCCTATCATCGATTTCATCCGAGTCCTTGAAAACTCGTCGTTTCTCTCTTTTTTTTTCTTTTTTTTTTTTTTTTTACACGAAACGAGACGAGAAACCAAGAAAAAAAAAGAGAGAGAAAAGAGACAAAGAGAAAGGGCTGCGAGATGAGACCGATCGAACGACAAACCGTCCCCTTTCCATTATTTTCTTTTCTGTTTTGTTACACATGCAACGTAACGTTGAACACGAGTGTATAAAGCCGGTCATCAATGTTCTTACCTGACCTTACGTGTGCGTCATCGAAGCTACCCTTTGTTCGAGGGTATAATTAGCTCTACATACGAAGCTCCTCCACCTACCGGATTCCGCTTGGAATCGAAGCGGACGATGGCATCGTCGTGGCGACGTGTCGAGGCTTGAACTTTGCTCTGGGAAAAATAACGCTTTCGAAGCCATTCGTAAAGCGTGTTCATGATACTTGCATGCGACAGCTGGAAGTTTTTTTTTTTATCGTGGACGAAGTATGGAATTAATTTCTTATCGAGGGAGGGATATTTCTTCCAGGTTAGTTTCAAAGGTTGACTATTGATGGATAAAGTGAAAGTGTGGGGAGAGGTGTTAGGTTATGTTTGCTTACTCGATAGTTCGAAGCTTTTATTGTGATTGAATGCATGGAATCGTTTCCTGTTTGAAAATGTAGAAAAAAATTATACAATTTTATTTTATAGAGTTTTATTTAAGTTTTAAAGGGTTCATAATACGGAATAGAAACAATAAGAGATTATTGAGTTATCTTTATTATAGTTGAATGTAAAAGAATTGTTTGAAAAATTTTATCAGATTATAAATTATAAATCAACTACTTTATCAATTTTAAAAGAATTGATGATAAATTCAAAATGTTTTTTTTTTCCTTCTCAAAAAATGAAAAAAGATTTCTTCTTTTTTTTTCATACGATTGATCATTGATCTTTAAAAAGATAAATGATATAGAATCAAAATGAAAAATTGGAAGCGGGAGAGATTGTTAGGTTATGTTTGTTTTGTATTCATGTAGGGAGATTATGTAGTATTGGTTAGTTGATAGGAATAAATGACTCGTCAATTATTTTGAACACTGCTTTACACGGTAATTTTAGAAACTGGGACGGAGTGTAACTTTTTTTTTTCTCTCTCTCTTTTTCTGAAAAAAGATTGAGAAAATGAGCAGAGGGAAGTGATGTAGGTACTATTTAATGAGTCTTATCTGCCTATGGGTTTCTGTAATTCATGGCTATGAAGCGTAACGGTATAGATTGTTTTCGTTATTTTGAGACGAAGTGAAAATCTTGAGAGAAGTAATTATATTTGAAATTAATGATTCTCGAGAGAGAATTTACAGAATTATTTTATTAGAATGAATATAGATTTTGTAATTACTGTTAAAAAATTATTCAAATAATTTTCCTTTCCATTATCATCCATTTAAAATAAATAATTTTTCTAATTTTTATACAGGACTTATATCATGAAAATATATATTCTATATTTTTTATAGTTTATAATTGCAAATCCAAACCATATTAAAAGAAGTTTTAAGTTTTTCATTACAATACAAATCTTTTTAATTAATTTACAACGACATTAAACGTACATTTCAATCCTTTTTTCACACACTTCTCTATCATGTTTTGTATCCAAACGATACCATTCGATTCCTTGCCACCCAAACACAAAAATAGTTTACAATTGCAATTACAGTGGAACTATAAAAATCGGTCGCGTGCATGGAACAGCGGCGTCCACGAAATACCGATCGCCGCTCAAAGTACACAGAAACATCGAGGCAGTCTCCTTATTACCGATTCGCCGAAATCCGGCGTTGATCATAAATCAAAGAGTGGAGCCGTTTCTCTCGAGTGTGCGAGGCGTCCGCTAACAGAGATCATTAGCGCGCCACCTCGAACCGGCTCCGAGCCCAATCAGGGTCATCCGCTCGTGCTTGTGCCCCACGACGAGAAGAGGAGGAACGGGTCGCGTCTTCGATAAAAAATCCATCCCGATTATTCACGCCGCCAAGATCTTCCATTTCCGAATTTTAAACACTGGCAAATAATAATAATCGTTTCTTTGAATTATTGCAATCTTGCAGAGTGCAATCAGAATTGATCGAAATAGTTGTATATCTCGGTGATTCGGTATCGTTTGAACGAAAGTTAGGTTAGATTAGAAGAATTTATCACGTACATATTGAAATCGAGCTATATAACTCGGTGACTTTTTTATTATTGATCAGGGTTAGGTTAGGTTAACTGAACGTGAATAATTGTTTAATAATTTGTGTACAGGATACGATCGTTGTGCAAACGCTGTGAAAAGATAGCCAATCGATTAGGAATTGCTCGGCTAGCAGATTAATTTATTATCTGTCATTGATGAGAGTTAAGTTAGGTTAGGCCAATACGATATCATCGTTCTTTGAGTTGTGTAAGAGATCGAGATGCGATCGTTGGAAGAGACGCTGTAAAGTAACGGTTGATATTATTGAAATCGAGATGTATCTCGATGATTTGATGTCGTTGATCAGGATTAGGTTAAGCCAATACGGATAATTGTATTTACCGTATCGTACAGAGATTAGAATCTTTGGGAACGGCGTGGAAAAATAATTAAGTTATTGGAATTCGAACTCTAACTTGATATTGTATCATCGAGGGTAGGTTAATTTTTTTACGAATAACAGCATGTGCGATAGACATCAGTTTCCATTAATTATGCACAATTTTAAGAAAAGAAAAAGATATGCAACGTTCCAAATCCTGTATCGTATTAAGGGATACGTAAACGACGTGCATGGACGTATAGACGAGGATCGCTGGCAAGCCAGCTAGCCGCCATGTCTAATTATGTCGCATTGATTTTGTCATTAGCCACCCCTGCACTGCCCGGTGCGGCCTCGACGTCACAGCAAAAAGCACTTCCTATCGATGAAGCCAGACCAAGCGCCTCCTTTTCAGCCAAAGTCTTAATGTGACGATGTTGCTTCGATTTGGGATCAAGGAGTGCCCGATTGCGATGTCTTCGGAGGTAGGCGGACACGGTTTCGCCTCGTTAGAAACGATGCTCTCAAAGAGAATACGTTTGAGAGGAGACGCTTAAAGATTTGAAGGATTGTCTAATGGCTATGGACAATTTCGTTTTCTTGCACGGAAATGAATTTTTTAGAAGAGATGATAGGTGGAGATGGGATAAAATAGAATGTAAAAGTTTAACATCTGTGTCTTTAGATAGAACTCTTGTGGAAGATGAAGATTACAGTAATCTTTTGCGATGATCTTTATTGTTTATCAATGTAAATAGAGAAGATATTTTTTGTTTCTATTATATATGAAGTATTTGCTTGTATATTCTTTATTATTCCCTTTTTCTTCTTTATTACTTCATTACATTATTTGATTTAGAAATCGAAAAGATCTCTAATTTTTTTTTCCTGAGAAGTATTTATAATACTAAGTACTAAGTTTATTGTTAATGTATATAGAAAAATTTCCTGGAAGTAATAACATTTCACTATATCTGATGTATTAGAAGTTTAGACCTTCAACCCTTTGTATATTTTGCTTGATTTCATTATGTCTATTATGAGAGAAAAATTTCTTGCAAATGATAATATTTCATTCGATATATACACTTTCCCTTGAATTTCAATTATTCCACTGTTTTAATATTCCTGCTTCGATTCAATGTCGTAGAGAAAATTTAAATAGGGAAAAATTTCTTCCAAGTAATAACACCTCATTATTTGTATTAAGGGAAAAAATTTTCAATCCCTTACCTTGTAATTATTTCCACGACTATATTTCAATCTTATTTATTCATTATTCGTAAATGCGAATCTTATAGTCTTGGATTAAATTCGCAATTGAAAAATTTGTTTTTGCAAAAGTACATATAGTATTTAATTATTAATTATTTATTTAAGTAAGAATTTCACGAAAGTATAATATATATATATATATATATATATTTACTCAAAATATATTTTCGTTTTACATTGAATCGTAGACGTGGTGAGATGAATAAAAAAAAAAGGTAAAGTAAATATCTATGGATCGGCTGCGTGCCATTGAACATTCTTCACAAAGTTCATCTACCGGTGTCTCTCGTAAAGATCGATTGCGACTTGTCTCGCGAAAGATAAGGATGAATGTTGGAAAAGTTGAGGAACTTTTAAAGGTGATTCTTTTAGTTTGAAATTTAAATTAAAACGTAGATGGGATACGAATGTTTTATAAATGAACGCTTGCAGGAAAATCATTCCGCAAAGAAACTGATTGCATAGTAAGATTGGCGGCAACATGCCTGATTTATAACTTTTTAAACTCTTCGCTTTATATATAATATATATATATAAATATATTTTTAACGACAACGATCGCGAATAACAAATTTGAATAAAAAAAATATATATACATATAAAAATTAACACATTATATATACTTCGATAAATAATCCCCTTATCTTAATATTATAATACACTTTTACAAATAAAATTAAATAAATCTTCACTTTTGCAACTAGTTATAATTAAATTCTTTCTATAAAATTCTCGATTAAGGGAAAATGTATTATTCTATTCGAAATTTAAATTTACCTTGAAATCTCAAAGGTATATAACTCCATACCGATAATACCCTCGTATGTAAATAAATCTTATTCGAAAAATATTTTACCCGATCGAAGCGCGACCGATTCGCCTATTCTACCCAAAACCAAAGCTCTCAACGCCTCGTCAACCGTGCACTCTCCGCCAAAGTCGAAATTAGCATAGGCGTCTATTTTTACGATCTCCTCCAACCTCGTTGTAGAAATCTCCTCGAATCTTATCTCCCGAGTTCGCATTAATAAAACATCGAACGGGACACGAAACACAGCGGCCGCGATAAAACCGACAGCAGGGCTAATTCGAAATTACAATCGACCCACGCGACCTTATCGAAAGCGTATCGACAGGAGGTTTCGAGGATCGCCTGCTCGATTCCCCTTTATCCCAGTTACCGCCTACGAGCGCAAACTTCGAGAGAATCATCTACACTACCGTCCAAAAGTTTCTACGATCCTCCCGGTTCCATAGAAATCATTTCAAAAATTTTGTTTTTCGTAATATAAATTCGAATACGTAAAATAATTACAATCACTTTTTCATATTCTCGTGGACACGATTTATAATTAATGGAACGATTAGTTAATTAACGGGAAACCGGATGGAACCTGAGCGAGGAGAAATTCGATGAAATCTAATAATCGGGGAGGAGGGGGAAAGCAGGGAGAGCAGGGTACGTGCGTGCGCGTGCGTGTTACCGGCCGAGTTTCTCACGGTGCATTGGAAGGAAATTATAAGGGAATGGGTTAAACTCCGGCTAACCCCGCGGGGGTAAAAGAGCAGCGAGTCGGGTGGAGGAGGAGAAGGAGGAGAGAAGGGGCAAAATCATACTTAATTGATATCACAAAGAGGGCCTGGTTGGTCGTTCACCACCTAACCCACACCCCAACTTCATAATCGGCCAGCTCGAATTAAACGCCGCCCGAATCCATGTTGCACGTAAATTACCAGCTCGCCTCCTTCATGCTCTGCCCTTCTTCACTTATTACCGTTGTCTTCGGGAGATCCTCTGGTGTAGCTGCTCTCTCCCATCGTTCCCCAGTACCACCCCCTCCGCGTTCATCGTCCGCCATGTTGATTCCCTTTCGAGATCGTTCAGAGAACCGTGTTACATCGCGAAACTTCTAGTTCTATGTTTGGTGGTGTTTGGACTAATTCGATGATCATTCGTTGTTGAATAATTGGTTGATTAGGAGTTTTAAACGGTTTGATGAATAATTTTGAAGATAATTGGATCCTCCAATTGAGATCCTCCAATATTTGCAATATATTTTATGTATTTTTTGGAAATTTTGTACAATTTTCATTTATTAAATGTTACGTTACGAATTCGTCAATGAATTCTTCGGTTTGTACAACTTTTAAAGAAGAAACGCGCGTTATTTGAAAGTTGAACATCGTTATAACAGTAATTAAAATGAAGACAGAAAATTAGGAAATTATTTGCGTTGCTCAATAATTATAAATACGAATAAATTCTTTAAATAATTTATCCGATAATTCAAATCACAACATATTCACTCTAATAATTCCATCTAATCTATCAATGTTAGTACACAACACGCAATCATCCTTAACCAACATCACCAAGAATATGAAATCAGACCAAGCGTATCCGTATAATCTCGCATCGGTCTGACAACTGCGCGTAATTAACAGCCATCGTGCGCCATCACGCCACGAAACCTTTCACCAGCGTAAACGAACGAAAAATATATGTATAATAAATTCCGTTGAAATTACGGTCTCATAATTACAAACAGTTTAACTTATTTCAAAGATCCCACGATATAAAAACCCAGCAACATCGAACACGATAATTCCGATGACTATGTATTATATTTGGATCGGTGGGAAAGTAATAAGTCACTTCTTCTGAGAGCAGAACTAGATTTTATGTTATATTATATTATTGTATATTAATATTATTGTAAAATTATCGATACATTTTTTAAAATATTTATAAAAATTTGTATTATTCGTAATTTTATCGTCAAAATATGATATTTATTTATCATATCTTGAATATGAAAATTTTTTTTTCAGAAATGAATATGTGTGTGTAATTGATATATAATTTGTGACGAGTTTGATAGTTTCTGAATTAACACGTGTAATATACTTATTTAAAGAAAAAAACTTTACATCGTAATCTAAATGATACAGATTATCGATAAAAGATATGCGATAAAAATGCTTAACATAAATTTTTTATCGTCTTATACCACAAGAATGCAAATCTGATTCTACTCTTTTTTTTCTTTTTTTGCTGTATCATCTAAAAAATAAAGTATAATAACTAACCAATTATTATATGAAAACATACATACATTTTTCTTGAAATTATCGAAACAACAAATTCTACGAATATTCAAATCTCTTTCTAATTCAAGTGACAAAAGTTCGTTCAATCGTTTATCTAACCAAACTCGAAAAAATCCGCATAACTCACCACTAATCCAATAATCGTATAGTTCCTCGACGTTAATTGGCGGCTCGTCGAGGATCTCGAAACCAAGTTTTATCGATTAGCGACGATCGTCTCGCGTGGATGCGTTCGTGCAACGTGTCTCGTGTCGGTCCGAGACTGCGTTTCGAGCGTTCGATACCCCTTATCGGAGCTGGTGCGCGCGTACCAAAGCGGAAAGCGGTGCAATAACGACAATAATGAAAGGTGCACCGCTGTTGGATCACAAGTTGGCCAAGTGTTGCGTTTAACGATCGATAACGGATTAAACGGATTTCTCGACGGTGCCCCCCTTAAATCTGCACAAATAACGAATCTTGCCGTAGGAGGAAATGGTTATTTAATACATAGGAGGATATTTAGAGGGAAAAGTGAGTGGGCGTGGATTGAAGGCGTTGTGGAAATTGTGCCATTACTGCTTGTGAGGGAGTTGAATTTCATGTATGGAGATTAGTATGATTTAAATTAATGATCGGGAAGCGAAATTTTTGAAACAATTTTTTTCTTCTTTCTTTCTTTTAAATTTAAGATCATTCCGTATTTAGAGCACGTGTTTCATTTTAAAAAGATGAATTATCGTATATTAAATGTGTAAATTCATAATTTATTATCCTTTTTCAATTATTATACAATTGAATTTCAACGAATTTAATTATAATTCTCTATAAACAAATACACACGAATCTCGACAAAAGAAATTCTCTGTTCAAACATCCAATTCCCAATCCCCTCCGCCTTTCTTAATTCGCGATAGGACAACCGTTCCACGTTAACGCGGCCGACGATTACTCTCCTCTCCTCCTTTCTCCCCTCGAAGAAAAGCAATCCGACCACTTCCAGCAAACTCCAGCCTGAGAAGCGAGAGAAATAAGGCGGGCGCACGATATTCAATAAATAACGAGACGCGTACGAGATAATTGGGTGGCCATAATTGCGCGCATCTTGCGTATTTCGTGGCCGGGCGAATCATGTCATGTGGGCTCTCGATTCTTCCTACCTTCCGTGGTGAACAAAAGGGAGTTTCGCGTGAGGAGGCGCCCCCGGTATCGGTTCGGTTTCCGGTGAAACCGGGGCGACAAACAAAAGCCTCCCCTCTCGTTCGAGCCGGCTCGCGGTCGTTCGCCGAATGTTTTTTAAACTTCCATCATCCACGAGGATCGGTCATCTTTCTCTTCTTTCGTTTCTTCCCTCGCCTGCGTGCTCCTTCTTACTTGGTAAGTTTTCGGTTCCGTCCCCTCCCTCCGCCCCCTTCCTCCTCCCGCCGTCGTCGAGCGCGAACTCATCAACCACCTGTGCTCGTCCACCACTTTCTCCGGAATGGCGATTATGCGTGACTGTATTATTATTATTATTATTATTATTATTATTATTATTTGCTCGTTTCGAGCGATTGTCTTTCCGCGTGGAGAACTGACACGAGACACTGGAACCGGGTGCGAGATCGTTGTATCGGGATGGAAGGATTTTTCTGAAGTTTTCCGGTAAATTTCGATGTCTAAAATTGTTTATGTCGTGGAGTAATTCTTTTGAAATTGGATTATTTTTTTAAAAGCGAACGGAGAAAAAAGTTTCGATGTGGAGAAAATACTTTTTTCTGCAAGTTTTTTTTTTTTATTTAGTAGCTTGCAACGAGAAGTTAAAAAATATGTTTTGTAGATTATGTCGGTTAAATAAATATTGAGAATTTCGTCGAAATCGGTTTAACTTTGATCGAACGCTTTTTGTCAGAATTTATTAATCTTCAGTCTCATTGGAAATATCTTTTATCTTTATAAAGTTTCTTTGGATATTATAAAAAGTATAAAATATTAATAAGTAAGTTTTTAGAATATTCTAATTATGATATCTCTCCATTTTATTTTGTTTTGTTCCCGCATTTGGTTAAACAGAGTTTGGTTACATTTCATTTAGCATCAACTAGATTTATTTGTTATTATATTCTGAATTTTCAAATAAAATTTCAATGATAGAACTAAATCTTTGTAATATTATTAAATTTTTTTTAAAAGCTTCATATGTCTGTTAATTTAATAGTTAAAAACTGGAAAAAATTAGATAAAGTAGAATAATTTGGAGATGTTTAATTGCTAATCAAATTGTTAATGAATTATTAAACTAATGATATGTCACTGATGTCATTCATTAATTAATTTTAAAACCACACAAGAAACTCAGAATTTGAAGTGAAGCAATATATTTAAAAATTATTAATTAACATAAAAAAAATCTAATATTATATTTAATTTCGCCAATTATAAATTTTATTTTATTTTTTCATCCAATAAAATATACATTAATTCTTTTTGACTGAAAGATAAAAATCAGTGATTGATCAGTTAGAATTTCTAATGAAGTTGCTCGAGATGATATTTTGAAAGGATGCCGGTTATACCTGGTATCGACTGTAAAATCCCATGGAAACTTCAAATAACATAAGAGATACGAATCTATCTAAATAACTGTCTCCACACTTTATCAGTGCGTTCGTGAGATAGGATTATGTGGCAGTTCTATTTACTTACTTTTTAAACAGTGGTTTTATATCTTATTTCAAAACTGTTCATTTGACACGAATATCATATTTAACATTCTAACAATTTTTTAGAAAATTATAGTTAAAATTTAACAATTTTTATCAATTTATTTTTATATAGATAATATTTAACAAATTTAATAAAATTATTTTATTTTCATTATACATAAATACTATTATATTTGAATATTAAAATATTCAATTGACATATCTTTAATGCTAAAATAAATGTTTAGTAATAATTTTTATAGAAACGATTTAATTTTTAATTTTTGCTCATTAATCAAAACACAATGTAATTATTACTAAAATACTAACAAATTTGCAGTTAGATCATCGCTTCGTTTATTATTAGCATTAAAAGAAAATAATCCTGACGTTGTTACAAGTCCACAATTTTTCTAATCGATAGATAATCAAATTTATCGCATTTGTAGGAATATTTCGCGGAAGAACTAACTTACTATGTCGTTGAAGGAAAGGTGGAATCGATATATCGGCTTTGTTTAATGAATCCTTCTAGAAATACGTAGTCATCCAGCGTTCGTCACGCCATCAAATTCATTCGACGCGTTTCCTCCCTTTCCCAGTGGTTTTCAAACGCTTTTTATTTGTCAAACGTAATGTTTCACGAAGATAATTATTTTTCAAATCTTCACAAATTTTATTATCATATCATTTTAATTTTAACGTAACGAATAGATTCTTTCATAAGAATTAAAATAGATATCTAAAGTTATGTATATCTGATTAAATTTACAAATTTAAACAAATTCAATCGGATCGTTGAATATTTAATATTTATTAAAATCCATTAAAATAATATTCAACATTGTGCAAGGTATAATAAACAGATATTTATGAAACTTTTACGAATACGATTAAAATTACATACAGATTTATCCATCGTTCTTAACATCAACGTTCTATGCTTTATTTTCCTTTTTTTTCTTCATATCATAAAATCATTCCATAGATTTTTGCACATTTATATTCTCCATAAACATATCCCAATCAAATTTAAAAACGTACTGCTCGAAATTCCTCGAATTTCTCTTCCAAATTTTCAAAAAAGTCGACGTACGAATCTATCACTTAAAAACGAGTCCACCCCTTCAATTTTCCAATTTTTAATAATCTTAAAAATCTTATGGACCCATTGAAAACCGCTAACGCCGACTAAACGCCCACTCATCGAAACGATCTTCCTCTTGGCCAGAACCCTGAACTGTTTCCAACCAGTTCTCTCGCCTAAAATTTTCTCGAGCGGTTAAACAATTAACCCGCTCTGCAATCCTGACCGGCGAGAAATCTAGAGATATCGGGGCTTTATTAACGCGAATCGGCGGAACAACCGACATCGAGAATTCGCATGCCGGCGCGCCAGTTAAGATGTTATCGTGTAATGAAAGACCATGGATCCGTGGAAACAGCGGAGGAGGTCTATATTGGAGCTATCTAGCCCGGCCACAGAGGAGCCACGTCTCGACATCCTTCCTTCAATTCCTAGCTTCGTCCAAATGGATGATAAATTAGCTAGAAATAGGTAATACGGGGCAGGTGATGTCAGATTGGCAGATGTTTTTGGTTACACAACAGCCCCAACCCTAATCTACCACGGCAACGTGGGTATTGCGTTCTTTTTTCCTCTTTTTTTTTTATACACGCCTACGCGTGGTTATAATGACGGTTACCGTTTCAACTTTCCGCATATTTTAGTTTCCTTTTTTGTTGGCTTTTTAATAGAAACGAGGTGCAGATCCTGGGGATCTAATTAAGAATTACAATTAGACGCGGTGCCGCGAGAGGAAACTAGATACTGCGGGCGATAGTTATATAACTTAGGGGCTTCATGGTGGGAGGAATATTTTTTCTTTTATGTAATTTTTATGCAATAGTTGTAAAATAATTTAATAGAATGTAAATGTAAATACATAATAAAGTATTTAAGATTTCAATTTGTTAGTAGCATTCGTGAGGAGAAAGAGAAGATTTGATCAATATAGATTTTAAAATCTTGCAGAAAGAGAGTGAAAATATATAAATATAATGAAAAATAAAATATTCGTAAATATATATATTTATATAAATCAGCGAATGGACAAATAAAATTGTCCATTACATTGAATATATTAAGAATTTCTTCCCGAATAAACAAACGATTTCTATATTAATAGAAATTTTGTTTAATATTTTATTTTCAAATAAATCTTCAAATATATTCGATGTCAAATTTAATTCTACATTTTTCATTAATTTATTCTCCGACTTTATGCACTATACTTCATATAACGATGATGAACATATAACGGAATAAATGTAATTTTAAAATTTCAATAAAGCTTGTTACGTTGGAACACGGCCGAAGAACGTACTACATGACCTGAAATATTTGTAACCTTTAACGTTACCATGTTACCCATTCGGAATGCAGGTTTTTAACAGCAAGATCCTACCCGCTGATCGAGCCAATATTAACGTACTATCTGCTTGTTACATGTTGTACAAACGTGCCATAACGCAGTCACGCAACGACCGTGATATCTATTTCAATCGTCTGAGAAACGACACGTCAACCCCGATGTAAAAACTTTTATCTCTTTCGAGCTCAAACACCAGCCTTATCCATCGCGTACACGCATTTCAAAACCAACCCCCCCAGAAAAAGGAATTGTTTGAAGTGAAATACGTAATACATATTTTTTTTAAAATGTATTTTATTGAAATCCTTAAAAAAGTATTTATAATTAAAAGTATTAGAATATTAAACTTTAATATTTAATCCTATTTCAATTCATCAAAAGAACATCTAATTTTCAATATTCAATTGAAATTTTTAACATCGAGAACGATCGATAAATCAATCGAGCAATAAACCAAATGATAAAGACATAACTCGCAAAGATTATTATTTTAATCGTCTGCTTTATTGCAACTTTAAAAAAAAATATTCAACTTCAATACTCAACAAACTAATATGCATAATTGAGATTATTATTTTTTAATTGTCTCATTAAAACGTATCCATTCATTAAAAACAACGAATATATATTCGATATAAATTTCAATTACATCTCATTTCTTAATCCCTTTCCAAATGAAACGTATTTTCACCCTCTCTCCTCTAAATAAAATAGAACAAAATACCCAACATTGATATACGATAAAAACTATCTATCAAACCAACAAACCAATTGATAAATATGTAACCGGTATCCCCATTATCCCTCGTGTGTTCGCGGAAACGCACGTTCCCACCCGATAAACAGCGAAATCCCATCGGCGTGTTCGAATCACTTTCCGCGTAAACACGTAAATTGAGCATCGAACGAAGATATAATCGATCTCTCGAAGGAGGGAATCAAAGGAGCGTTTGGGCGCGCGGGAAAACTCGACAAAACGTTGTTGGCCACCATCGATTTGCGATCGATCGACGATAATCCGAGGAAATGATCGGGTGCCCGGTGCTCACGCATTAGAAAACCGGCACGAGATGCCCACGGTCACTGGATTATGGAGTTTGCACCGTGGAATTATAACCGCGGTGATAGGAGGGAAAGGTGGACGAGCAGCACGAACAACGAGTCGAGAAAGAGAGAGAGAGAGGCAGAGGGGAGGCGCATAATGCATCTGTGTATCACGATGATGTCCAGCGGCACGTTTGCAAGAAAGGAGACCTCTCTGATCGCCGAGAGAGGAAAAAGAATTCCTCTAGGTTAGCGTTCAGAGATCCTCGGCTCCTAGTCACGCCGTGCTACCACCCCCACACGCGGAGATGCCGCGAGCGCATAAATCCGCGCACGGCTTCCCCCCTTCCTTTCCTCTCCGTTCTTTGATCCGTTAGATTCCGCGAATACTTGGCGGCCGTCTTTTGAACCGAGGCCGCGATTTCGCGTAATTGGGACTGGATGATTAGACACATCCTCGTTGCCGCGAGGAATTCGCACGCGTAATCCACGTAGAGTTTGCGTGATATGCGTGTGTGTGGTCGAGGGTACTTCCGAAGGCGATATCTCACGGTGATCCACATATGAGATCGATCAAAGACAGTTCTTTTCTTCTCGTATCGATACATTTGTAATATTATATTTTTGTATAGATTGTACAGATGTGATAGAAACTTGTGGTTTTTATGTTGAGTGATTGTTACGTACGCTCAATAACGAGAATTTTTCAAGCGTAAATTAAAGGAGAGCGAGTATCTTAAATTCGAAGTAGTAATATAAAACATTCAACGAACATGGTGTCCTCAAAATTCGAAATGGAACAGTACAAGCTTGTGTGCCATTTTATAGACGTGTATTTCCGTGTTTGCCTAGATATTTCGTCGAATAGTTTGTGTCAGAAAAAAGGGGAGTATCTAGAACAGGCTAAAATAGAGATATTCTTTAATCAGAGCAGAGTGTACAAGAGTAGCCATTCACGAAACGACTTCTTTCCGTTATGAATCTGTTGTTACGTGTGCACGAGGGTCGATGAGAGACGTCAATATCCAATCGATAGATAAGCTTGGCCGAACAGTTGCAAACACAGCTGGATCCTACGGTTAGGGTTCCAGGTAACACAGAGTGCCTTGTGTCGCGAGCTTCCTTTGCCTTTGTGTACCGATCCGCCGCCTTCGTCAGTTTGATCCTCTGTACACGCAGCTTGCCGACATTTTCCACGTATTTCGCTATCTTTACACTGTCCTCTAAACGGCCTCTGTTTGCCCGGATTAACCGATTATAGGCCATCTCAATAATGCCCCTCGCGAAATCATTCTTTCCCGAGCTAGCGTACCAGATTCTTCTTCCGATTAGAAGATCCGATTTAGAATCCGAACTTGGAACCGCGAGAATTAAATCTAACAGATTCGTGAGATGAAGAAGAATTCTTGTGAGAGGTATTCTAGAATTTTTCCCCCAGAAATCTCTTACGATTTTTGAATCGAACGAACTTGACGATAATTTTCCAAAAAAATAAAATTCCGACTTCTGTTACAGGTACGACCTGGGGTTGTGTCGGGGTAGCTAGCAAAACGTCTGTGAACGGTGGAGAAGAGACTAGGACGGAGAGAGAGCGAGCGAAGAGAGTGGAGAGCGGAAAGTGTTGTAGAAGAAAAAGAAGAAGAGGAAGTCGAGAGAGTGTAGGCGCAGGCGCCGTAGGTGATGTGAGGCTGGCGCCCGCCTCACGTTTGGGGTGATGCCCTCCAGTGAGCCTCATCCCCCCCAGTACCACCTTCAGCACCACAACATTCCTCCCTCGCATCTCCAGCAGCACACGTCGACCGCGATCGGGCAACATCAGCTCTACCAACAGCTGGTGGCGGCCCATCAACAGCACCAGCAACAGCAGCAGCAGCAGAGACAGCAGCAACACGGCGGTCCCTTCCAAAATTCCACGTACACGCAGCAAAAGCAAGAGATGAGCCCGGAGGAGGAGGGGGGTCGAGGGGGCGGGTCCCCCCCGGCAGCAGGGGCTGCGTTACATCAGCCCCACCACCCCCGGACGGCCAGTCCACCCTCGGGCACGGAACCCTGCACCCGCGATGCCATACCAACGCCCACACCGATCGCGGATACCACAACCACCACCACCACCACCACCATGACCATGCAGTCGCAGGGCCAGCAACAGCAACAACAGGAGCAACAAGGTCCAAGCCCTAGTCCCAGCCCAACAGGTGGCGACGTGGAAAAATTTGACGGGAAGATCGTGTACAATCCGGATGGTTCGGCGTACATCATCGAGGGAGAGAGCGAACTGAGCGAGGACGACTCGTTGCCAGACGGTTGCATCGTGGACGGCCGCGGAGTCTCGGTCCCTCATTCTCTTGTATTTCCTCAGATCGCGAGCGCGTATTACGTGTCGAGATTATACGCGCACCAAGCGTATCAACAGCAGCAACAACAGCAGCAACAACGCTCGGCCGCGCAACAACATAATGCTGATCTCCCTGTGATGCACAGTTATCGAGTAATAAGTTACAGAAGCGCGGAGGGTAGCAAACAGCCGCCTCCGCCTCCGGCGGCACCACCACCTCCCGCCGCCTCGGTACCCGTCAAACCTATCCTGATGTGTTTTATATGCAAGCTGAGCTTCGGTTACGCGAAGAGTTTCGTGGCGCACGCCCAGGGCGAACACCAGCTTACCTTGATGGAAGACGAGCGACAGATACTCTCGCATTCGACCGCGTCGGCTATCATACAGGCGGTGGGCAGGGGAAAGCAACCGTTGGTCAGTTTTCTCGAACCTGTGACAAGTTCCACTTGTCCGCAACCATCGGCCGCGCAGATGCAAAACCAGCAACAACAACAGCGCACCGAATCCACGGATCACGAAACGCCGACCACAACCAGCACGCCTGCCAGCACTCCAGGAGTACCGAGCAGTCCTCAGCAACAGCAGCAGCAGCAACAACCGCAGAGGCCATCGCCGAGCACACCCACCACTCCCACTTCCCACTCAAATCATCCTCTCGCGTACAATCATCAACAACCGCAGCAACACCAGTGGGCAGGTGGTCAGGTCAGCGCCGCTTCCTGGGCCAAAGCGCCAGACGCTTCCGGCATGCATTATACGTCACCACCGCCACCTAGTAGTTCATCGACCAAGGGCTCGCCGTCTTCGTACGCCGCGTTGACCCAGCAGCCACCGAATTTCCTCACTGGCACAACTATAGGCGTCTGTCCTGAACACATGCAAGGGAGACCGAGCGGAGTCGAATGCCCGAAATGCGAATTGATCTTGGCCAGTAGTAGACTGGCTGGCCCAGGTGGACCTCTGGCCGGCATCCACAGTAGGAACTCGTGCAAAACTCTCAAGTGTCCGAAATGCAATTGGCATTACAAGTATCAAGAGACTCTGGAGATACACATGAAGGAGAAGCATCCGGAGAGCGAGACCTCCTGCATCTACTGTATCGCCGGACAACCTCATCCGAGGTTAGCTCGTGGCGAGACTTACACTTGCGGATATAAGCCTTACAGATGCGAAGTGTGCAACTATTCCACCACGACAAAGGGTAATCTCAGTATTCACATGCAGAGCGACAAACACTTGAACAACATGCAAGAACTTCAGCAAGGTGGAGGTGGCGGTTCAACTGCGAGCAATCCATCGTCCTCGCAGGACGCGCCAATGCCAACGAGAAGTCCCCATCATCAACAGAACCATAGTCCGCACATAACCGGCCAGGCCGGAAATCAAGGGAAACCTAAACCAACGTTTCGCTGCGACGTGTGCAACTACGAAACGAACGTCGCGCGTAATCTCAGGATACACATGACTAGCGAGAAGCATACGCACAATATGCTGGTCCTCCAGCAAAACGTGAAGCACATGCAGACCCTGTCCGCGCTCCAATCCCATCATCAGCAGGCCCAGCACCATCATCAACAAGCGCAACAGCAACACCAACAACAACTCGAGCAGCTGCTTCATCTCGGTGGTTTGGACAAGCCCCAACACGCGGAGGCTGCTCTCGCGGACATGGCTTACAATCAAGCTCTGTTGATCCAGATGATGACCGGTGGCCAGTTACCACCGCAGCTACCACCAGAGATTATGGGCGGCATGGCGAGCATGGGCGCTATGGGCAACCTCGGTGGTGACGGTCTATCACCCGACAGTATGGACCCACCGCCTGAACCAGCGGATCCTGACCCCTCTCATCTCTATCACTGCTGCGTTTGCAACAATTTTGCCACCGATTCGTTGGAGGCTCTCGGCCACCATTTGGCCGTTGACCGGACGAGGACGCGAGAGGGCGAAATCCTCGCTCTGGTCGCTGGCCATTTCGTCTGCAAACTTTGTTCCTATAAAACCAACCTGAAGGCGAATTTCCAATTACACTGTAAAACGGATAAGCACCTCCAACGTCTGCAACACGTGAACCATGTGAAGGAGGGCGGGCTACGAAACGAATGGAAGTTGAAGTATTTGGCCTCGCCCACTAGCGCCGCGCAA
Organism: Apis cerana; assembly: GCF_029169275.1. Taxonomy (NCBI): domain Eukaryota; kingdom Metazoa; phylum Arthropoda; class Insecta; order Hymenoptera; family Apidae; genus Apis; species Apis cerana. The sequence continues at coordinate 7,194,062 of NC_083862.1, read as the reverse complement.
TTACGTTGTCACGCGTGCGACTATTACACGAACAGTGCGCACAAATTGGCGCTGCACGCAGCCTCGCCGAGGCATGAGGCTGCGTCTCTGCTTCTTCGCCACTTGCTCGAGGCAAGCGCGAATATCCCATCCCAGGCCAAGTTGTATCATTGCGCTTTGTGCGGGTTCAGCGCGAGACACAGATTGCCGTTGCTGCAGCATGTTCGTTCACTGAGACACCTTCAGATGGAACAGTTGCATCAACTTCATCGGCGGAGCGGTATACAGGGGAACGAAACACCGCACACCGATATCGGTGACGTTTTTCAGGTTATGAGCGACCCCGACGCACCACCTGCTCAACAGCCCAGTCCCACCGCGCCGACCACACCGAATGCTACCAGTGCCAACAATGGTGAGTGGATGCTTTTCGAGATAAAGTATCGGATAAGTAGAGTTTGAAGACTGAATGTAGGGAAGAAGATTAAAGTTTTTGATGCAAGTGGGGAGAAGAGAGAATTAATTTTTAGATTCAGGAAAATCAAATTAAACATTTTTTGAACTCTTGCGATTTTTGCGAAATTGTCGAGAAGGACGCTCATGCCCTTTTTGTATCCAGTAATGCTATTTCCAAAATTCTTATTTTTCTTTGTTTTCTTAGAATATTTTTTTAAAGAATATTTATTTTACTTATTTTATTGACGAATTAAAATTTTTAGAAAATTTCTCGAATTTTTTAAACTCGAGTGAGTAATTAATTAATTATTCTTTTAATTTCTAACTAATTTAAAACTATTACGTTTCGAAATCTAATTCTCCTAATTCTGAATGAACTTTTCGATTATCAAAATTTTATTTATTGATAAAAGATTATATGAAATCAACAAACTTTTGATTATGGTATTTTCTTCTTTTATATCCAATCTTTGATTGTTAAATTTTTTTTTTAAGAAATTTGATATAATTATTTCTTTTCTTTATTTCGATTATAAAGTGATGCAAATTATGAATTGAATAATACGTGTATAATTTTAAATGTGCATATTTAATTTAAATTTTTGAATCTCTATGTATATGATTAAAATCGCGTAGATGATTCGGTGTTAACAACCGTTAAAAAAGAGAATATTATCAAACGTAATCACATATTTATATTTAAAAAGATCTCCTAGTTCTAAAAATTTTAAAGATGCAGATCTTTGCATAAAAGCATTTAATATAAATTATCATATAAAAAGTATATATTTATATGTATTGTAACAGAGAAAAAATAAAATCATTATATTTTATTATATTTAATAATATTGTGCTATTATTATGTAGTTATTATTGTAATATAAAAATATAAGGACAATTGCTTTTTCTACAATTGCTATAATTTGAACAAATATTATTCTATACAATTCAAGATCTAGTTTTTATCTAATTTATTCGTTCATTATATATCTATTTATATTTTACACACGATCATTTTCCATTTTTATTTAGTTACCTTTAAGCATAATAATGACTCACGTAATATATTTCTTAATGTTATTTTTTTTATGTCAATCATGATTGATTTATTAACGAAAGAGAAAAACGAAGGAAATAATGAGAATATTTAAATACGATTAATTCATTAAAAAAGAAGAAGAAAATGAAAATAACCATTAATTACGGGTATATATCGAATTATATTTTTTTTAGAAAAAAGAAGTGTATGTAGATAAAAATTCATATCTGTCAAATCGTTTTCAAAGAAAGATTCACTCGACATCTTTATTAATAAATTCAATATTTTCATCGATTATCGCGTAATTAGCGTGCAATGGCGGTAATTTCGTATGGCAGATGGCGATGGCGTGTGCCATGACACGCACAATGCCGAGTGTTATTACGTATATCGAGGGCCTGTATTTATATAAATGTACGAGAACGATACAATGTGTTATTCGAGAAGGGACAGAGCGAAATTAGACTTTTCCATTTTGTTGTTGTCATATATTCAAAGTTATTCACAATTGGAATACTTGGGGATGAAGACGTCATATAATTAATATTTTGAAAAATTAGAAAATTTTTATATGATAATGAATAAATTTCGTATATATCTAAAATTATACAAAATCAAGTTATTATTTATTTTTTGAATTATTATAGAAATATAAATTGAACGATAAAAAAAATTGTTATATAATGATAAGAACTTAAAAGTATCTATTTTCTTTTAATTATTAATATCCAATATCCAAATTTTTTATTATCTTATTTACAAATAATTTATTATTTTTATAACTTTTTAACTAATATTCTTTCTTATTTTATTTTCGTTCATTCAAAGAAACTATAAAATTTTTGATATATATTTCCAAATAGGAAACAAGGTTACCATTTTGAGGGATATAAAGCTAAGCAATTCTCAAACTTATAATTAAATAATATGACTTCACAATGATAAGATATAATATACTGATATAATATACACTTATGTAATATTATAACTAAAATCTCTAAATTATATGAAAATGAAACATATTTCCACAATCAGGCGATTACCATATTAGAAAAAAACCAACTATTTTCTGAGCTAATCACATTACATTTTTCCATATCCAACGATCATCCGAATTTTCAAACATTCATTCGTCCCAAAGGGAGACGAACGAAATCATCCGAAAGGGCTTCACCGATGTGTATGAAACCAGTAGCACGCGTTGCATCGTCGCAACTGACGCCTGTTCGACGTAAATGCGGTTTTGGACAATGGCGGAGACCACGCGAATAGGCGGTCCTCCCTTTATTTTCGCGTCTTGCTTTCTCCGCAAGCCACGCGTTTTTCCCTCCCAGTCGAAAACGACCCCGTCGATAATTTCCATGCATCGGCAATCTGTAATTTCAAGTGGTATTGTTACGGACAAGGAAGCATCTGCGACGTCTGCACACAACCATCATCGTCCCATCCCCTGATAATTTGCTAGAGGTGTGCGAGAAAATGTCGGTCGAGTCGAAATTTCTTCTTTTTTCTTTTTTTTTCGTGTTTGAAATTCTCGAAGGTGAATTTTATAAAAATCAATATTACTATTTAATTTATCATTTATTTAATTCCATTCTCTTCGTAGATGGATTAATATTAGAGAAATCAATTGTGATTACTATTTTCTCTAATGATTTATCTCTCATATTTTGTTATTAATATTATTCGTTCAGGTATATTTGAAAATTGAAATTTTTATCTTTTTTAATCGATTTTAAATTCTTAAAAGATGTATAATAAAGTTTTTCAACTTTATTTATATTTCAATATATCTCAAAGAATGAAAAAATACTACCATGTAGAAAATTTTAAATTATTTAGGTTATAAAGATTATAAAAATTATAAAGATTTTAGTATTATTTCACACAAAAAGAGTATGATATAAATATCATAAAACTACTCTATTATTATTTAATTTAACAAAAATTATAGATTTAATTCACTGTAGATGTACTGAATTATCTTGAAATAGAATAAGATAACATTTCAATCGTTAAAACTTTTGTTAAATAAATTTTTTATATAAACATAAATTCAATGAGTGCGAAAACTTTGAATATTTCTTTTTTGTCGTAGAGCATTAAAATTAAAATGTTGTAATTTTCTTATTTATCAATTTTATGAAGTGAGGGAACTAGGATGGATAGTTGAACATTTTTCATATTATATCTGTTGTGTTATAATAAACACTATAAGATCGTATAATTTTGTGTGATAAATTGTAATGTGACGAAGGAAGTTAAACTTGTTTTTATAGTCCATAATTGAAGCAAATAACATTTATTTTTAACAGGTTCTTTAATACTAGAATCACGGATACTATTTTCATTTTGACGTTTTCTCATCCAATGGTTTTAATATTTTTATTCGATGTTTAATAATTTGTAATATATTTTTCTTAATATATACATACGTGCATACAAATTTTTAAAAATATTACTAAAATATTACTAAGTGTTCAGAAAATATAATATAATTTGTTTCTAATTTATTTACTTTTTAATTTATTACATATTATTTAGTTTCTATTGATTTTTATTTTTATAATTTATTTATATACAATATTTCAACAGAATTATTAATAAAAACGTTATAATAACAAGTATTATTAAACACGATTTAACAAAAGAATATTAAACAGTTATTAAAAATATCTTTTCACTCAGAATGATCGATTTAAAAACAATCTAAACAACACGAAATTCCCCAGATTTTTTTAGCTCTAAAAATTCGTTAGAATTGAAAATTTAAAACTTTATAGAAGGAAAAACAAAAATACATGCTTTAAAACAATGTTTAATTTAACTTCCAATATTTTTCAATTTAAGATTGCAATATCGATAATTGATACCAACGATAAATTTCAATTAGCTGTGTAATCGCCAATAAAATCTGTTCGTAATTTACTTATCCGTAATAAAAAAGTAAAAAGCATGCATCGCTCGTGCAAGGATCTGCATCGAACTTAAGAGAAAAACGAAAAGAAGAAACGTAACACCGAAACAAGAGAATCGGCGTCACGGGACGAAATGCTTTCGCTGCCGTTACACATAATTTACTTTCTCTCACAACATTATCGACTTATACCTCTGTTCACATGCAGCTGCAAGATTAATGGTTCTTTTTTCGGCTGTTAAGATTTTTGATGTCGATCGACGATTTATCGGCGTCTTAATAGAAAGGGGAATTACACGTTCGCGTTATCGGCAGATAGTAATCGGTGGTATTAAGGCACAAGAATTTATGTTGCACGAATCAAAAACTGTTAACGTTAATGCGGCCCAATTGCACGGTGTGTTCCCATAGTGATTTCCGGTTTTCACCGTGCGGAAATTTCGATGCTTTTAAAACGCCCCTTAAAATTAAGGTTAAAGAACTTAGAAATGCGAATCGGGAAAAATTATAAGCCAACGTTGCGCTTGTATGAATACGAATGCGTAGGCCATATTTTTTTCAAGATATTTTGATTGATCGGCGATCGCAAGTCATACGAATAAATTAAATATATATTTATTCTTATAATTTTACAATTAATATATCTTGTTAAATTAAATCATCATATATAAAAAAATCTGAAATATGCAAATTTCATGCAAATTTATCTCAACTTTTACGAATATAATTAAACAAAAAGATTCAAATAAAAATTTATTTAAACAATTCAGTGTTACAATGAATACTTTACTTTGAATATAATATATAATAATATATTTTGATATATTGTGCGCATTCTTCATACTTTGCATCTTTATAGCATCACAATGGTACAAGTTGAATAAAAGTAAAAATATTTTGACACATTCTTGCATCTTTATAAATTATTTCGACATTCAGAAGTACCATACATAAATTTTCAATTCACGTCACTCGTGCCATTTTCCCTTCATTTAATTCTCCTCCTCGCTTGCATAGAACAACGCGCTTCAAAACGCATCGCCCGTTGATCTCTCGCCTCAATTACCATGCGAATCCCGATTACCGTTTTCTTTTCCAGACCGACGAGAGGAAGGTAGCGACTGCGGCAGCGAGGTGAAGCAGGAGCCGGATAACGATCAGGAGGCTGAACAAGAGCCGGAGAACGATCACGAGGAAGTCACCTGCCCGTATTGCACTTATCAGCCAACGTCGCGCGAGGAATTGAGGCAGCATTTGCAAGTTGCTCATGTCCAGGACGCCGAGGACAAAGCAGAGACTGTAAAGGAGGAGCCGCCTCCGGAATTGTTGTGCCCGTTGTGCCAGGACGGGTTCAAAGAGCGTTCCGCGCTCGAGAAACACGTGATGCAAATACACTCGGTGAACGCGGACGGTTTACAACGTCTTCTGCTGCTGGTTGACCAGAGCCATTGGCTGAACAACAATCCGCGGAACACCTCGACGCCGGCCGTGGCAATGCCGTCCTCACCGACCACCACCATCAAGCAGCCGCAAGAGGAGGATTTGAGCGAGCGCGGAGCCAACGAGGAGATCGAGGAGATCACGAGATGCACCGTTTGCGGCCGTGTTTGCCGCTCCTTGGAGGAGCTGCAACAACACCACAGGGAGATCCATCCTGCCACTACGCCCACACTCGCTGTCAGCGAGAAACATGTATATAAGTATCGATGCGGCCAGTGCAGTCTCGCGTTCAAAACACTGGAGAAGTTGCAACAACACTCGCAGTATCACGCCATCAGAGACGCGACCAAGTGCGCCCTCTGTGGAAGATCGTTTCGGTCGGTTCAGGCGCTCCAAAGACACCTCGAATCCGCCCATGCGGATCTCCACGAGGACGAATTGGCCCAATACAAGCAGAGTTTGTTGCACGCCCATCCGCTTCTTCAGGCGCTCACGGAGGAGGCACTGCGCAGGCAGGGCAGCCTCGTCGGTGAGCAGAACGTCGAGGACGATGCTAGCAAGGCGGAAGAAGAAGAGAGTGACGCGAGCGACTCGTCGCCGTTGCACAAGGAGCAACGCCTCCTGGAGGATTATCTGAACAGCCAACCGGTAGCTGAGGATTCTTATCATGATCCAGGGAGGAAATTCAAATGTCATCGTTGCAAAGTCGCGTTCACAAGGCAGAGCTATTTGACAGGTCACAATAAAACGTTGCTGCATCGCAAAGGGGAGAAAATGTCTTACCCTATGGAGAAGTATCTGGATCCGAATAGACCGTACAAGTGCGATGTTTGCAAAGAAAGTTTCACTCAGAAAAATATTCTTCTCGTCCATTACAATAGCGTGAGCCATCTGCACAAATTGAAGAGAGCCATGCAAGAGCAGGGTAACAACAATACGTTGATCTCCGTGGTTCCACCTGCCAGTCCGACAGAATCGCCAGATTCTCAGCAAGATCAGGACAAAAAACCCTACAAATGTAACATATGCAAGGTAGCTTATTCCCAAGGTAGCACTTTGGACATTCACATGAGGAGCGTGCTCCATCAGACCAGGGCCAGTAAATTACCAGATCTCGCTGCAAGCGGCCAACTCGACCTCGCGCGTCCCCTGATCGAACAGCCTCCACCTAGCAGCCCTAATAGTCCACCTGTCAACACCAGTACTTCCGGGAATAGCGGCGCAATGCTGTCCTGTCCTCGCTGCAGCGCTCTCTTCGTGAACCAAGAGCAACTTGCCACCCATCAACAATTGTATTGCATCTTCAGTAATCCTTTGGCATTGTTTCAACAATTGGCGGCTTCGCAACAGCTCGCTTCATCCGCGCCAGCGAAAACACCGCCTCCAACCTCCACAACGCCAGGACCTCAGCAGCACATGCAGCAGAGTGCACAACACTCCACGCAAACCGCCCAGGACATCCTCTCTCAGCCCCGTCACAAGACATCACAAATGTACAAACATCTTTTGGAGAGCTTTGGTTTCGATCTAGTGATGCAGTTCAACGAGAATCATCAAAGGCGTCAGCGTAAGGAAGAGGAGGCGGCAGCCGCGCTTCAGGCCCAACAGGAACAGCAGAAGCAGGAGCAACAGAAACAAGCTCTCGCCGCTCAAGCTGCTCGGGAGAGAGAGGAAGAAGCCGAGGAGCACACGGACGATGACGTTATACCGGAATTGACCAGAAGCACCTGCCAGCATTGTAATAAGGAATTCAGCAGCGTTTGGGTGCTGAAGGCACATTGCGAGGAGGTGCACCGCGATTTGGTACCTCGAGAATTCTTAGAGAAGTATGCTCAACAGTTCAAGTGTGAATATGAAAAGAAGAGTGTGGTAGTCACAGTTGCTACGTCCTCTTCCACACCATCTGGACCGAGAAGTTCAACACCAGCCTCCGGGCAACCGCAAGATCTTAGTTCGGACAAGGAGCAACGAGAGAAGGTAAAAGAGGAAATCATCGAGAACAAGGATAGAATCAGTAAGACGCCAGAAGCTACTTCTACAACACCGGCGACCACTCCAGCTTTAAGCAACACTCCAGTGTCGAGCACTGATTCCACCACACCCACTGTGCTGCCAACCAATACTCAGCATCACATTCAACAACATCAACAGCAACAGCAGCAGCAACAACAGCAGCAGCAGCAGCAGCATCAACAGCAGCAGCAACAACAGCAACAGCAGCAACAGCACGCTCAATTGACTTTGGCACAACAAATGACGGAAATGCAAGCTGCTCTGAACGCCATGGCTGCATCTCAGTTGCAACAACAGCTTCAACAATATCCTGGATTGATGATGGGTATGATGGGATTACCGCTTGGATTGAACGTTCCTGCTTTGGCTGCTATGAATCTTCAACCTCCATTGGTGCCAATGATGTTGCCACCACCACCGTATGATGGCACAGCCACCGGATATCCGCCTATCAATGCTCAAGCTGATCTCCTGGCCAAACAACATCTGGCTTTACAGCAGCAACAAGCAGCAGCCGTGAGTAATTTTATAATCCATTGTATTCTTATCTTGAGTTCATATTATATTCATTATTAATTATATTGTTATTATATATTTTATTGAGAATATTTTGGTTTTTCCTCAATTAGTATTTTCGTTTCAATATTTAGTTTTGAATATCTGTCAAATTTGTTTACTTTGCAAATAAAAAATAAATAAAAATATACATTTTTTTTATTAAAAAAATGATCTAAAATACTTGATTTATGATTAGGAAATGTGAACTGTTTGAAGATTCTCATTGTCAATGAGAAGATAAAAGTATTCGATAAAATAATTAATATAATTCATTTATATTAATCTTATTATCACTAGACTGCGAATTTTTATGCAAAAAACATTCATACATTTCATGCATTTTATACATTTGATATAAACGTTCAGATTAAAGTATGATTTATCAGATAAACATACATTTTGCAAATATGTAAAAATCCGCATTTTATCACTTTTCATACAATCATTCATAATCTCTGATAATGGCATTACGAAGAATCGGAATGCAAAAAAAAAAAAATGAAATTAAAACCAGACCCTGTCAAAGCGAATAAACCAACCTGGTAAATTATCCTCGAATTTGCGAACGAGAAAGAAAGCATAGGCGACCTTTTCTTACAGGCAAACGCGGCTGCCTCGCAGAAACGAGCGCGAACACGCATTACCGACGAACAGCTAAAGATATTACGGGCGCATTTCGACATCAATAATTCCCCCGGCGAGGAGCAGATTCTAGACATGGCTGCCCAAAGTGGTCTACCGCCTAAAGTGATCAAACACTGGTTCAGGAACACGTTGTTCAAAGAACGGCAGCGCAACAAGGACAGCCCTTACAACTTCAACAATCCGCCTAGCACGACCCTGAATCTCGAGGAATACGAAAAAACGGGGGAGGCGAAGGTCACACCGTTGAATTCGAGTGTGTCCGGGAGCAGTTCCTCGGATGACAAAAGCCCAAACAAACAAGCAACTCCACCACCTACGGCCACGTCAGTCAACACGTCCCAGCCAACCGATATAAAACAAGAAATTCAAGAACAACCGCAGTGTCATATTCAGCAACAATCTCAGCATCAGGAGGAGCAACAACATCATTCGCCCGGAAGTTCGGGCGGGCAACAATCGAGGCCGCACTCACCGGCGCTGAGCATGAGCTCGGTATTCTCTGGCATCCATCACGACGTGTCGACGCACGCGCCATCAGCCACCAGCACTCCAAGCGCCCCGATGCTACCGCCGAAGCTGGCGCCCCAAAATTTCGCCAGTCCTAATTCGGGGACAAGTAGCGTGGTGGCGAGTCCAATCGCGGCGATGGCGCTGACGCCTCAGAGATCTTTGAGCCCTGGCCGTGGGCCGACTGATTATTCGTTCAGTGGAAGCGCGAACGGCAGCAGTTCGTCAGGTGGAAGTTCGGGGAAACGTGCGAATCGGACAAGATTCACTGATTATCAAATCAAAGTGCTGCAAGAGTTCTTCGAAAACAACGCGTACCCGAAGGACGACGACCTGGAATATTTGAGCAAACTTCTAGGATTGAGCCCGCGTGTGATCGTGGTTTGGTTCCAAAACGCTAGACAGAAAGCCCGAAAGGTGTACGAGAATCAGCCAGCTGCTGAGCCAGTGACACCGGGGGGCCGCGAGGGTGACGACGGTTCGGGCCGCTTCCAGCGGACCCCAGGCTTGAATTACCAATGCAAGAAGTGTTTGCTGGTGTTTCAGAGATACTACGAGCTCATTCGTCATCAGAAGACGCACTGCTTCAAGGAGGAGGACGCGAAGAGGAGCGCCCAAGCGCAGGCGGCCGCGGCCCAAGTAGCCGCGGTTCTCAGTTCTGAAGACAGCAACAGCAGCTCGACCACCACCACTGCTAACGCAGTCTCCACCAATCCTACGAGCGCGCCCGCCCTCGCGGAACAGTTGCAACAACCGTTGAACACAGCTACGCCGCCCCATCATCAGCAACAGGCGATGGGACAGTCGCATCAGCAATCACAGCAGCAGCAGCAACAGCAGCAACAACAGCAGCAACAACAACAACAACAACAGCAATCGCAGACTGAGTCGAAGGAGGGTAGTTTTCAGTGCGATAAATGCAATCTGATGTTCGGACGGTTCGAACTGTGGCGCGAGCATCAGTTGGTACATATCATGAACCCGTCCCTCTTCCCACCCGCTTATCCACCAGATTCACCCTTTGGGATCCTGCAACAGCAGGCGTTGAACGCTACCACAGGAGTGGCAACTGATGCTCCTCATCCGTTGATAGCGATGATGCAGGATAGAAAGAGGAAATACGAGGATTTCGACGAGGCGACAGGCGGCGAATCGCGATCGAATTCCGAGCACAGCGAGCAGCCAAAAGACAAACGACTGAGAACAACCATACTGCCTGAACAGTTAGACTATTTGTATCAAAAGTACCAGATCGAATCTAATCCATCGAGAAAGATGTTGGAGACAATAGCTCGCGAGGTTGGGTTGAAGAAGCGCGTGGTGCAAGTATGGTTTCAAAATACTCGCGCCCGCGAGCGAAAGGGTCAATTCCGCGCGCACAGTCAGGTGATCAACAAGCGCTGCCCCTTCTGTCCAGCCTTGTTCAAGGTGAAATCCGCCTTGGAATCGCATCTCAGCAGCAAACACGCCGACCAGGTGGCGCGTGGCGAGGTTAATATCGACAATATCCCAGACGAGGAGCTGTCAATGGAGTCCGCTCCCTCGAACCCTAGCACACCCAACATGATGCCTCCCCTCTTCCCACCGTTCAACACCGACATGGAGGCATCATTGAAAAAGTACTACGAGGAGTCGATGAAACGATACATCAGCGAGTTGCAGGCCCACGCCAGCAACGGGAAACAAGAGACGGTGAATCATCAGACAAGCAGCAACAGCGGCGAATCTCCTCTGGATCTGAGCAAACCTGTCGATCTTAGCCGCCCTATGAAACTGAACCTCGGCGGGCTGGGCAATCTTCTCGATGAACAACACGGCACTCATTTCCGCGGCGGTAGCGATTGCGGCCCGCTTACCGATCTTTCCGAAAGAAGTATCTGCGATGACGACAGTATGAGCGAGACTACGGAATTCCTAGACGACGAGAGTGGCCCCGCGAGCCCTGCCTCGAGCACGCAAAGCTCGAGACAGGGTCCGGCTTCCGCGGGAACTGGAAGCACACCAGGTCCACCGGTCACTGGCGCAAGCAGTGGGACAGGCCAATCGAGCGGCAAGAGATATCGAACCCAGATGTCCGCCACCCAAGTGAAGGTGATGAAGTCACTATTCTCGGACTACAAGACGCCTACGATGGCCGAGTGCGAGATGCTGGGGCGCGAAATCGGTCTGCCCAAGCGTGTGGTCCAGGTGAGCATCTCTTATTTGTTTCGGCGAGGAATTTCTAATTCTAGTTAAACGTACGTATTTTAAGATCGTTCCATGATCAGACTTTATATTTAACCTCGTTAATTTCGAAACGATAATTCTTACGATAATCGAACGAACGAAAATTTCACGTCAAATGTGTTTAACTCGAATTCCTCGCACTTTTCGATCGCCAAGGATGGATCTAACGGAGGGGATTGGCAGGTTTGGTTCCAGAATGCCCGCGCCAAGGAGAAGAAGGCGAGATTAGCCGCGGGTCTACCCGCCGAGGGCTCGGCCGTCCAACCGAATCGCGGTCCGACCGGGCCCGACGAGTGCAGGCTATGCTCGGTCCGATACTCGGCGAAATCGCCGCTTCAGGAACACGTATTCTCGCGGCGACACATCGAATCGGTGCGTGTCGCCGTCGAGGAAGGTAGTCTCGTGCCGCCAACACCCGGCGCGCCGATCGTTCCTGGCGGCAACACGAGCGCAGCGGGGATCGGTGGCTCGCCAGTAGTCGGCAACCAACAGCAGCAGCAACAGCAGCAGCAATCGGACGAAAACATGATGTACGGATCCTTGTTCCTCCATCCAACGGCGATGTTCCAGCCACAGCAACAGCAACACCCGGGCGCCGCAGCGGCAAGCACGGCTACCACCACGGCCGGTGAGTGTCTGGCTGACCTCTTAGACTCGTAAACGATCGTTTTGGCTTCGCGTCTCGTTCGAAATTCTTAACGATCCTTTCTTTCTTTTTGTCCATCTAGAGAGAATCATCTTCTTCGCGTTACTATAAATTTTTTATATCGCTAACGAAATCGAACACTAAACGATAGTACGAGATAATACGATTTGTTTTATCAATACTGCCTGTTTCTTATATTTCGGATGGAAATTAATGATGCAATGATTATTATTCGTTTTTTTTTCCTTTTTCGCACTTTTTATTATCGTCGCAACAACGAATCTGAATTTCGAACTCGCGCGAGTCATCGTCGTTTGTATGTTGTGCACGTGTCCCTTTTTTTTTTACTCGCGTGTATACGTAAGCATACCGTATAATTTTGGCCCGTGTGATACTCTAGAGGGCCTGTCGATTACGAAGATTTACAAACGAGAAGAAATTCTTTTGAAAATTCTCGAGTAATCTTTATATGTATAGTGCGAATATAATATATCCAGAGCTAGGCAATACTGAAAGTTCCTATCAGATGACTATTCTCTAGCGTAAGGGAGAACGTGACTAAGAAAAGAAAAAAAAAAAGAGCAAACGATCGAACGTATGCAAGTGTGTGTGTGTGTGCGTATGTGTGTGTGCATGTGCGTGCGTGTGCGAGAGTGAGCTGCATAAAAAGAAAGGAGAAAAAAGAAGGAAAGAAAAAGGAAGCAACGTAGGAAAGAAAAGTGTGGCCCGTGATGCGTGAGAAATATCAAGCATTAATAACATTTTTAATCTAATCGATCATCGCCGCCGGATAATATAGATAAAGGAGAAACGAAAAGAGAAGAAAAGAAAAAAAAATAAACATATTACACATTTTGCGTTTTGATTATTATAAGTTGCTGTACAGTTAAAGACTATATTTACAAATTATTTACGGAACTTTATTATTATTATTATTATTATTATTATTATTATTATATTTTATAATGGATCCTTTTTAGTTAACTATCCATTTCGATTTATTAAGCTCGAAGCGTTTGATTCATTATAGTATAGCCAGAAAGAACGGAGAATTACATTGCCTTTTTCCTTTAATTCCTACATAGCGTAGCGAAATATCGTTTCCTCCCTTATCTTCGCCTTTCTCGTCTCGTCCCTTGTTTTTCGACATACTGCGTCATACTTATCGTCGTCGTCGTCGTCGTCATCGTCGTCGTCGTCGTCGTCGTCGTTGTCGTCGTCATTATGCACAAGCCGCGAAGCCATTCCAACACCGTGTAATCTTACAGTGCACTCCTACTTATTGCGCCCTCGAGCATTCACTGTAAATACAACTTCGCTAAACCCTAACCCGTTATCCGAGGCCCGGATAGGGACCCTTTATCTCGAACGGTCCCGATTCTGGCCTCCACGAATTGTAACGAACGCAAGAGAGACGATTCTTGAATTGTTCCTCTTTCTCTCTCTTTTTTTCTGTGTGACGAACGACGTATATGCGTTTTATCCATACTTCGTTAATGCATCAATGCACGTGGTTGTAATGCATAGTGGTGCAGAATGGATTTCATATTTCAGGGAATGAAATAGAGGTTTGAGAGGTTTGATTCGTGATTCTTCGTTTTTTTTGAAAATTTTCGTTCTTCGAAAGATGTTAATAATTATTATAAGTTGTTTTATATCTTGAAGAGTTTAAATTTTTGTTTTCGTCGGACACAATATTTTTATTCTTTAATATTAGAGTTTATCGATCGATTTATCGTAGAGTTGGAATTGAAAAAGAGAATATTGGAATTGAAATTGCTAATATTTTTTATGTACCTTGTTTGTTTATCTAGCTTTATTTTTTTTATTATTGCTTCCTTGCTTTGTAAATTGAAAATTATTTGAAAATTATCATACGATTATGTATTTTCAAATATAATTTTGAATCAACAAAGCTTCGTTTTTTTTTACAAGTTTTAATTAATGCTCTTATACAAGCATTATTTTGAACGAAAAATTTCTTTAAAAAAATCTTAGTTGATAAAAGAAAAGAAAGAAATCTCATAAATTAAATTCTATTCTATATTAATTAAATTCGTGTCGTCCCGTTCTTTATCGTCTTCGATCCATAGGCGAAATCCATTCTGAATCATCATCTTGCACATACATCCATAGACACGCGTCAATATCCAGTCGAACCTGTTTCTTTGTCACCATATCGCACAATTTTGTTTGCCTTACTCCTTTTTTCTTTTACAACGACGCGCGATAATATCCTATTTTGCCATTTTTACGACGACATCGATTTTAATCAGGGCTACTATTATTACTAATTATTATTATTATTATTATTATTAATTATTATTATTAATTATTATTATTGTTTTATGCGTTAGTTATTTATGAGTCTTCTTTATATCCCAAATTGTCTCTCTTTCTTTTTTATCGTTTTGTGATAGTCACACTCTCGTCTGCCCACGCAAACGGATCGACTCGATTGTATTCTGACCTTGAGCAGCTTGGATACCCGATATATACTCTTTTTTTCTTGTTTATTGAATTTTTTTTTATTTTTCTATTTTACAATTTTACAAATTTTTCACTCTCAAATGTCGCAATTTGATTTGGAAACATTGAAACGTGAAAAACGTGAAATTTATGTTGGATCTAAATTTTAAATTATCATTAGGGATCCTTGTTCTGTGTCATTATACAGAATCGTAAACAAATTTCTAAACATTACAGAAAATATTTTATAAAATTTGTGCTCAACGTCGAATTTAGATAAAAGAAAAAAAAATTAATAATATCGACATCAAAAGTGATTCGTTCGGATTACGTTATTGCGTTTTTTTTTATTATTTTGAATTTGAATTCATTTAGTTTGTATTCTGCATTTTGTGATGTAAAATAAAATATGGAATTGAGACAAAATGTTAATGAAAATTCATGAACAAGTTAAATTGTTGTTAATAGACGCTATGATTAAGTGTGAGCAAATCTTATTTAACTTTTTTAAATAAAACTTATTTTTAAAGAAAATAATAATGTTAAGATAAAATGTATCAAGTAAAATTTCGTAAAATTTAATAGTATGTGATACAGATAGAGAACTAGTTAGTAGTTAATGAAACAAATAATTGTATTGAGATTGCATTTTCATAAAATTTGCGACAAATGAGCTTTATTTACGGTAGGGTAATGTATATTTGTGCATATATGTCAGGAAAAGTTATATATATGCGTTCAAAAGATCGTTTTTGTAACCAGCGAGGGTGTGGCTCAATTTCTCGCTTTTTTTCTTTGCCGACACGCGCACATATATACACACAAACGCACATATCCACATTATGCACGAATCTACATAGGCACATACTTTAATACAACAGAAACACTTGTGCATACTCGACATGACATGAACACGAATGCGTATAGTTTACACATATAGACAACAATTTTATATGTATGTCGGTCCCTACTATTCTTGTGTATATAGTTTATTATTATTATTATTATTATTATTAATTATTATTTTATATTATTAATATTATATTATTTTTCCGTTCTAGTCTAAAATAAAGCTATACTATCATAAGATTAATCTTTGGTTTTTTTCTTATTTGATGTTTTTACCCTATCCCTTCAACCCTGAACCCTGTCCTCGTAGTTTTATTTTCGGGTAAGTCGCATCGCTTTAATCATCGATACATCCACCTAAATCATCGTAGTTGTTTTGTTTTATTTATTTGCTTGTATATTATTCGAGTAGATATTGAAATATTATTTTTTTTTTTTATAAAGCATTTAATTTTACGAAAGGATAGTGTGAAATAAAAATCGATATTATATCACTCATTTTTTTAAATGATAAAGACAAGTTTTTGTCCAAACGAATATAATTATGATTAAATATGGCTACATATTTATATTATATACGGTAGCAGATTTGTTTAAATATTTTACATTTTCGATGTACTGTTGTCTCTTGTCTAACGTTGGAAATTATTTGAACAAACTGGTATTCACTATTTGATATTTTTAACAGAATATGAAAACAATTTCCTAATAAATAAAAATATTTTCTGTCACAAGAGGATTTTGTCTAATTGAAATAATTGAAACAGTGTTTGAATAAACGTAACATTCATTACATTAAAAAAATATATATTTGTAAATATATGACGGAACATTCTATTTTTTCTAAAAAAAAAAAAGAATTAAAATAATTCTCTTCGCAAGAATATTTTGTCGCAAATTGAATGCAATTGAAACGTATTTAGCGTTTTGCTAAATTCACGATTCCAAGCAGAAAATTCTACTTTCTCTAAAAGAACGTTTGAGACCATAATGTAACGTTTCCGCCCAAAAATGCAAATATCCCTCGTCTGGCGAAAAAACTAGATGCCATTATCGCGCTCCATGCCCGAACAAACAATATAAAACCAGCCCCTCGCAGCCTTATCCCGGACGCGAGAGTGGTCCGATTGCTGGCGCAAGAGGGCCGCGTAAAATAACGGCGAACTGGTGCGGATCGAAATGGCGACACTCTCTAGACGGAAGAAAGCGTGTTTCCAGGTATCCTGGGCAGGTCGATCACACGAGTTTTGCGTAAACAACAACGGCTGTTAAGGCGAATTACGACATGGTTCGTCTGGTAGTCGTGCATCACCAGGTAATTAAACCGGGTCCACAGCGGGACGATTCGACGAGCTGGCTCGACTTACATGGCATTGTCGCTGGCTGGCCAGCGTCGTACAACCGAGCAGGAAACGAGCGGGTTTATCGTGGGCCGTGCTGCTCGACTGACTCGCGCCCGAGTCATGAATTAGAAGCGACAGGGAAGCGTTAACCGTGGTCTGTAAGATTACACGTCCACGACTGGATTCCTAATGCACGAGCGCAGATGTTCGAGATCCGTTTTTCGATTTGGGCATGGAATTCTGTTGAGGAGGTGAATTATTGGCGGGTTTTCATCGGTGGATTAATTAATAATTTTTGTATTATTGTGCAAATTTTATTTTCACAAATTCTTGATTTTAAGTAATTTTCTGATGAATTGGAATCAAAGTAAATTAACAGCAGATTTGTCGATTGATTGGGATTGGAAATTCTTTTACGAGAGAGAGGGATGAAAAATTTAATCTGAAATAAAAGGATACTTATATCAAGGTATATATATGTTGTATATATTTTTAATTTGTGTAAATTTATATTTATAAATTGTGAAAATTTTGATTGAGTTACATATAGTGAACATATAAAGAAATTAATCTGTTGATTGAAGAATTGTTGTTGATTAAAGAATTAATATCAATATATAATAACAATGAATTATATTTATCTTTTAATTTAAGTATTTTAACAGAGTATTATTAAGTATTTTAAAATTATTTCTACACTTTACCACTAAAGCATGTAAATGTACTCTTTCAGGTACCACACCTTGTCTACATTTTTTCGCAAACACTGATAATCTTTCCCTGTGTATACACACCTGCATACAGAATAAATAAGCAAATAAGTACATCTACATTTAATAATCTTTCAAAATCAAAAAAAAAAATTACTCTTCAAAACAACTTATTCAAAAAAATATTAAATCGTAATATTAATAAATTTACTTTACATTTTCGATTATATAATCTTCTCTTTTATATATTTATAACTACTTATTATTATATCAAAAGTCAAATAACTTGATGCTAAAGTTATGTAGATAATTAAAATTATTAAATAAAAATTATATGATATCATTTAACTGTACAACTTTAATTTTGTATTATACAAAATAATACATATAACTGATTATGATTCTATAGATAATACGATATTAATGATTTCAAGAAGAACGTAATTCAAAATAATTTCTAAATTTAAATAATTTAATGAATGAAAAGAATTTTAATATTAATAATCATAAAAAATATAAATAATAAGAAAACTATTTCGTTTCAAATAATTCATGGATATTAATTCTTTATGATATAAGAATATTACTAGATATCCCAAGATCGTACAAATATTTATTTAACACATGTTACATTCCATTATCCAACATTCAAATAATCCATCTTTCATCCTCTCATCGTCTCAAATAACAAATTCTCAAATATCCAATAGAACCTCGCCCACCTTGGAGAAATTTCAATCACTAGGGGGAAAAAAAAAACAATGCCACCGTTCGTAACACGAAACTACCATGGAAACCGTGTGTTCGTTTCGACGCCTTAATAATTGTTACGTGATTTAACACCCGACTTTCCAAGGTTTTGTCGATCGGCTCGGTCGGTTAATTAGTCGCGCCACTTTTTCGACGCGTCTTCGAAGGCAACAATAGACTCGATCTATACGTGGGGAGGTGGTTGATTGCGAGTGGGCCATTGTACGCGTGGTCATGGCCGCCAACGCGACGAAATTCCCTAAACGACGCGATTCACGCTTCTGAATGGGATCGAGCGCGTGGAAGGAAGGAATAAAAAAAAAAAGGGAAAAGGAGAACAAAGGGGACGGATATTCATTCGGAAAATTGATTCCTTGGTGACGAGCGATCGGCCGGCGCGTTTCAACCTCGCCTCAGCCTTTTTCGCGGCCTTTGTGCCCGGTTTCAACGCGACAAAGACTCGATATTCCTTGTGAAATCTAATGGCTTTGTTCGATCCTCGCGCGTTAAATCGCTTCACGTAACGTATTGTGTCTGGTAACGATCCAGGTGATTACTTTGGTAGCTGTGTGACTTTCGAAATTATACCTAAATATAGATGCGTTTTATTTTTTCTTCTTGGCCCGTGCATTGCAGATTGCGAATTTTATTTTTAAAATAAATGAATGTATCTCGAGGATTATTCTTTATGATTTTTATTTATATTTTTAAAAAAATGTTCAACTGCAGCTTGAGATTGATCATTGAAATTTTTGATATTAAGATTAGAATATTTTCATTATCATCTTTTGAAAATCAAATTTCTATGTAATTATGTAATTAAAGAAACGAAATTTAAATTTACCTTTAACATATCATAAATGTATCGTATTTCAGATATTCCGTATCTGTTTATATATCGTGTATATTCTATAAATTTTTCAGATAAAATTTTTTCTTTCATAATTATAGAATCTCGAGATAAATTTCTAAAACATGCTTGTATTATATTCCATCTTTCATCATAGAAAATTATAAACCAAAATCTAACAAAAATTTCACAAGTATCCAAACCATATAAAAAACCATATACAAATTGAAATCAACTGTATTATTAGCCCACTTCGACACACCTCGCTTTATAAACCGCTTTATAATCCTTCCTTTAAAATCAACACGCGTCTATCACGCGTGTAATAATGGCGGGTGTGTCTCGTGCCTGGAAAATAAAAATTCGAAACGTTCTCAAAAAACTTCTTCTCGTCTTCCCCACAACGATATAACCTTACGCTTAACAACGCGCGAAATTTCGATGCAGTAGGGTCGCTCAATTCAAACTAGGAAGAAGAAAAGATCCTTTCTGTTCCTTCCTTCCGGCTCGTGGCGGGTCACGTGCCTCTCTTTCCCTGCCATTTCGAAAAGCTTATGCTAATGTCCTCGGAGGCGGTCAAAGCGCAATCGAGTTTTGCAACGACGATTATACGCGCGATTCGTGAAATTATGCAAAACGCGTGCCCGTTCACTCGCCAGGGTGCGCGACAGGCACGTGGCCTCGCCGACGAGGGAATGCAAATGATAACTCGACTCGAGGGTTGAACAACTCTCCTCTTTTTTTTCCTCTTTGTCCGTTGGACTCATGTGAAAATGTACGACGCACGATGTGTGTGTGCGTGCGTGTGTGTATGTGTACATGCCCGATGATATTGTGATTTAAAGAGGTTGGGTGCCCCTTGGCTCTCGAAGAGGATAGGGGTAGCTCCTCTTTGAAGAAATCGAGCTTTGTCGGGGAAAATGTGGAGATGAAAGTGTCAGTTATGAAAGTGTGCTCCAAGGGGATGCAGAGTATAGGAATTCTTCTTTTACTTATTCTCTGATTCTTAAGCGATTGAGAGGGATCTTGGATATTTTGTAACAAGTTTTTAGATCGATACGCGGTATTTTTACGAAGTAAATCTCTATGAGGATAGTACAGTTTTGATATTCGTTCAATATTCTTCACGAAAATTTTGTTTAACCGAAGAAAAAAAAAATCTCGTCCAACCAATACCTGCTCGCACTTGGATGCTCTCATCCAAACTAGCCTTCCCGCAAACCAGAACGAGTTCACCCAGTAAGATCCCCGGCACGGACCTTGGGGACGCCATCAGGTAGGAATTAGCATGGCCACGTCTTTTCTTTTTCGAGAACGAGCTCGCGGTGTTCGTTTGTTCGTCCCTAATCCTTTCGAATGCGCGGAGTCGAAAGTGACCGAGAAGTGCCTCGAATCGGATCGTCTCTCTCTCCCCCCGCCTCCATGCTATACCTCTGTCCCCACGGTTCTCGCGTCCTTCTCCATTCTTCTCCTCTCGTGTCCTTACGGCCATATGTTACCCGATCCGTGCCGGAGCTATTAATTATATCGATCTATATAGTCTGCGTAGTTAGGTATAGCAGCGAAAACCACCGCCAGTCCCTGCCACGGTTTATGGCTCTTCTCTCATCCCTACACCTTGGTCCCACGTTTCTCTCTCTCTCTCTCTTTTTCTCTTTCGGTTCTTCAGCGGCTCGTTCAGCGACAGCTAGGGTGAGAAGGTAAAAAAAATATTGAACCGCGTTGCACAGAAATACATAAAACCCGGCCAGAAGCATAAATCATTAGGGGCCGCGGAGGAACTATTATGTGACTCGAGGCTCCGTGGGGAGAACTGGGCCCCGGGAGGAGAGGTGAAAAAATCGTGGCAAGGGGGGTGACAGTTCACCCCCCTCTCTCCTGTGTAACCGATGTGGATATCGTTGCTTTATTATTTTTTTTTTGTTGGCGCAGAGATCTGGGAACTTTTTAATTCGTTAATCGGATTTCGGATGATGTAATAATTTTGGATGGAATTGAATGATCGATAGAAATAGTTACATATATAACGAAGTAGAGAAATAGTTACGTTATATAAATTGGAAATGAATTTTGTTTCCGTAACGATCGAAGAATGGAGTTTTAATTTTATTTAACAGCTTTCGAGAATTTTTTAAAAAATTACACGCCGTGTAACAAAATATTAAAACGTATCAATATTTTATTATGGAGTGAATATAAACTGTTAAATAACGTAATAATTTTTTTTAATTATAAACACTTTCACAAATAACTTTCACTTCGATTCATCGGCGACCATTTCGAAGTGCATTTGAAACATATTTACTTGTAATTTCCCAATCCTATTGTAATAATTAATATTTCTATCATTTATTATATTTCTGATGGTATTCTTCCAATCAAAATTAAAATTCTTCTTTAATAATTACGTCGATCAAGAAACAATTGCTCATCGATCAACGCGTGTCAGGAGAAAATAGGCATGTCGAATAATTAATGCAGCAATTATTTTCCCATTGTAATGATTTCGTAAGAAATATCTTGGAAACAATTAAAAAAATAGGAATCATCTTTCACACTTTCATCTTTCGCTTAATTCATTATACATGGAATATAATATAATTGAACAGCAAATAATTTCAATTACCTAATTTAATTTTATTTATCAGCAATTATATTTTAAAATAATAAAAATTATCATTATATTTCGCTGTTATAAAACTTTTTATCGAAGTGAAAATTTGAAAAATTCAACAAATCAAATAAAATTAAAGTCGAACGAGAAAACCAATCCACAAATTCAAAATTTCTTTGCGTTTTTGAAAAATCTTTCAAAAAAAAACCTTCCAAACAATATTCTATAGGCTCGAAAAAATTAAAATTACAAATCTCGCCGACTCGATGAAAAGAAGAGAAAGAGATAGAAGTTGAAAGCTTGGAGAAACGCGATACCCGACTCGATAGCCGGAGGCTGCAAAAAGTAAAAAGGCGATCCCGAACGGCAGATCGTCGATTCGAGGAAGGAAATCCTCCAGGAACACGATGACGCGCGAACAGGCGAACCGACGGCTCGGTTTCGCTCAGCTCGATTCCAGCGCGTTCACTTTCGCCACGAGGAATTCCTCAGAGGGGGAGGGGGGGACTTCTTTTGGCCCCTGGCAGACTCCGCGTCGGACAAGGTGTCGAGAGGAGCCGGCGCGGAACGAGTCACGAGACCGTTCGTGAATAACCTAGTAAAAGTAGCGAACTATAGTGGACTCTTCCCTTCGCCGGTGTTTGTCGAAGGCGCTACTGGAATCCGGCAAAAAACTCACCGGTCGGCTACCGGTCACTCTAATGCTTGCCTATAATGTGCCACGTTATTTTCAACGCTGCCACCGCCACGCCGGCGACGCTTCCTCGTGACCTCGACGCCGTGGAAACGATTCCGGGACGACGATTCTCGTGAAAATGGCTTTGAACGGGGCGAGGAGGGAATCCCTATGCAAGATTCGAGCGATGAACAAGTTTCGAACACGAGTTTTCTTTTTATGGATCATCCGAATGTTTTTTTTTTTGAAGAAGTTTATTGAAGAGAGGAACGGAGAGGTTATGTCTGTTTTCGCGATGATAAGATGAGAATTTTCTTTGATAGAAAAATATCTTTTGATCCGTTTAACTTTCTTTTTTCTTCTTCTTCTTCTTCTTTTGTTTCGCGTGTATCATTATTTTTGAGTTTGTCAAGGATAAAGGAAAATATTGAGGTTATAGTGTCGTTTTATTGTAAAAAGATAAAATTCAAGCTCGTTTCACGATTGATTATTATTTATTCCGCTTAAAATATGAAAAATATTATTATTTTCTGAATATACATTTGTTGGAAATAGCATACAAAAATATAACAAAAAAGAATTTCTAAGTAATTTTCCTTGGTGATTAAAATTGCAATTATTTTACATACTTACATATAAAATTGATTTGAAATTATTATACGCCTAATTAATGAAACTTTCTAACTATAAACACTGTATTAATAACCGAAATAAAATTACTTTTCTTTTCTTTCTCTCTTCTTTATAACTAATCGGTATAACGTGTACTAACTCTTACGTGTACACCTTCCTCGTTCGCTTTTCACCTCTCCACATTTTACGGGAAAGAAATTCTCCACGATCGAATGCCACACGCGAACTCCCCCTCCCCCCTCTGCTCTATATCAATAAAAATCGCGAGGATAATTCATTTGCGGGGCAACAGAGGCCGCAAAAATCGGGACAGCAATTGTGCGTGGAGGATGGCGACGCGACCGAATTGTTACGGGCGAAGAACGATGGTACCATAAACTCTCCTTGAAGGGAACACGGCGGGACGAGTTATGGCAATGATGCCGGGAGTTCCACGCATGACTCGCCACGACGCAAGTACCGATGGGGCCTTGAGGCGATCGAAAAAAGAGCAAACCGATGATGGTCTCGGTGCCTTGACGCGTACCGAGCAGTCACCGGCTCACAAAAGAATCGAGTGTTAATTATCGAATGGGCAAACGGGACTTTCACGGTGATACGAAGAATTTTTTTCTGTGTATTACCGCTTCGCGCTGGATTAAATTCGAAATGCCGATCCGTGAAATATAGGGCAGGAAAAAGTGTTTTAACATTGTTTCGGAAAAAAATGAAACTTATCTTTTCTCGTATTGTATTATTAAGGTTTGTGATTATATACAAAATTTTATTTGTAAAATTATATTTTTTTCATATTTGTATCTATATTAATTATTTAAAGACTATTTTTGTTATTCCTTAATTTATATTTATGTCTGCTTTTCAGAATCAATTGGAACGTAAATACGGAATGGTATTATATTTTATTATTAGAATATAGAAAATGTCGTGTATATAAACTGTTTAACATTTATATATGATCGATGAACCTTCAATATCTTTTCAATGCCTGTCACGATAGGCCTTAAAATAATTCATTGTATTGAAATAAGTAAATATGTTTGCAGATATTTGATATCTTCTATCTTGTTTTATTAACTTTCAAAAAAATATAAAACCTTACGTAGAATTTTGAATATTTTTTAAAATATTCAAATTTATTTATTAATTTTTACACAACTCTATGAATTAATGACTAAATAGACTCTATTGACTAATAAGATAATACAATCATTACAATAAAACGATACAACGGACAGAATGGAATAGATTTCAATCGATCAAACTATTTATTGCCTATCATCTTCCTTATTTGACATCTGAACATTTAATAATTTCTCGAAGGACACGTGTTAATAACGTGTCATTATTCCGTGTATTATTCTCTGAATTAACAAACATAAGTGGCAAGAAGGGGGTTATTCGTTACATCGAATAATAGAAAAGCGAGCAGATCTCATGCACGCGTATAGCACGTTTAAATCTATCTGCCAACGCGATCAAACATCGTTTGCGTCAAACTCTGTCATTTGTATACGAGACGCGGCATCGACCGCGCGTGGCATAAATCGTCCTTCGAATGGGTATTTAATAGAAGCTCAGGATACGCACTTAAATCACGCTATTAACTGCACGGAGGAGGAATAAATGGATTTTTTTTACGTTTGAAACGGTGAATTATGTCCGAGGCATATGGATCAAGGGAGATCGAGGGACGAAGAAAATTCTTGATTGAATTCAAATTCGTATTCGATTAAGAATTCGAACTGTGAAATTTAATTACTTGGAACGAATATCGACGATGAATATAATTGTGTGGGAAATATCGAAATTCGAAGTCAAGAATGACAAGTTGGGCGATAAATTTAATTAGTTGAGAAATATTGAGATCGAGGATCGAGAATTATTGATCGCATGATAAACTTAATTGCGTGGAAAATGTTGAAAAACGAGGATGATAGTTACTTATTTTGTTAAATAAGTATATGAATATTGAAATTTATAACGTATTGTAATAATTTTTAATTACGAGTTAATACAATACACTCGAAATTTATTTTTAATAAAATGTGTTTTCTTATTAACCAAATAAATATAATAAAAATTTGAACATAAACTATCCTCTAAGTTTATTTTTAAAAAAAAAATATTAAATTCCTTCGCATATACATGCACAATTACAACAGTTCAATTTTCCAAAACTATTAGTTTCTTATCATCGCTTCAAAAATAAATCCAACTATCGTTATAACGATACAAATTCTACATACGAACTGTCGTTTCGAATTTTCAATTTCAACAATTCGAATTTTCAACAAACTCAAAAACAATAACTTCGCCACCCTTCGACTCGCCCTAAAGAGGTACACGTAGCCATGGGCGCATCTGGGTGCGTTCGAAGCATCCTCGACCGCAAGCTCGCCACCACGTGATCGTGGCTTGGTGATGTTGTTGCTTGAATTATACTCTGATTATACTCCCATAGCCGCGCGGTGGCTATGATTAAACATTAAACAACGCCATTACGCCGAGTAAGAGTGGAAACGGAGAGGGCGAGAGCACGCGAGTAAGAGGTGCTCGAGAAGAAGCAGAAGAAGAAGAAAAGGAGGAGGAGAAGAGAGAGGAGGAGGAGGAGGACGATTGAGGAAGGATATCAGGTCTGAGGAGGGTTCCTCCTCGTCGTGGTGACCGCGGCCGCTCGTGTCCTCCTACGAGTCCAGGATTAGCCTGTAATTCCTTCGACCGAGCTGGTTGCCTCCTCTTCTCCGACTGTTGTTGACTGCCTAACCAGAAACAGGAATGCCAAGAAGCGTAATTAGCTATTCGGCCGCGAGAGGAGCCTATTTGCTTTACTGCATTCCGCGCCACCATTCAGGATGAAGCGACCTCGAGAGTGGAACAAGGGAGACGAGGATGGCAACCAGGTACGTCTCTCGATCGAAGGGCCTGAGTAACGAGATGGACGAATAAGCTTGAGCTTATTTTTCTTTTCATCTGTTGCTCCGTGTCGAGAGATTAACTGTCACGGATCGATTTGACGGGGACGATTATGGTTGGAAAGGTAGGAAAAATTTCAGGCGAGGGGAATGATAAATGGAACGCGATATGATTTCGTCAGGAGGATGTATGTTGATTCTTAACACGTTTTTTATTATGGGCGAATTTTAAGATATAAACGAGGAACATTTGATACAATGGTGACTTATTATTGGCGAGTTATGTAGAAGAAAGTTTTCAATATCTCTTCTCTATGAATCGTAAAAAGTAATATTTGAGATGGTATATTTATTTGCATTGATTTATATCATAGAAAAATTGTAATGGAAATTTTCATAACGTATTTATTTTAATATAATTATAACTATGAATATATTTCAAATCTTTTTTTCTAATTTTTACTTCATGGATTTTTATATAATTATAAAAAGAAACAAATATTTATAATTAATGCAAGCGATTTTTTAAATGAAATTCATATTGTAATATGCATCGATATTAAAAAGAAATAACACGTTTGAAATGTTTCCTTTAATTGTTTGAGCAACAAATACGTATATGATATCTTTTTCAACTTCGAATTTAAAATCCATACCTTTATATCGCGATAACTAAATTTCCATGCATGCTCTATATCCGTCAGAATTGCATTGAACTAACTCTCATAAATCTAGCAAAGTCAGTACCGATCCGTTAGATAATTTAGTACCTGCCAAACGACCACGACAAAAACATCAATCATATCGGCAGTTAACGTATATCCCTATTGCGATTCAAAGAGCAACAACACGATAATTCACATCGTTCGATAACCGCCTCCAAGAAAGAACAATGGTTGAAGAAATTGATTGAATTTTGGATTTGACTTTCGACGAAAAATTTCTATTTATTGGAGAAGTGATACGATTATAGAGACAATATTCTGTGAGTGTTACTAGATAAGAATAAAAGTAGAGCAGAACTATTATTGAACACGTGTAAAGCTAAAGATGGTGAATCGATCGTTTCTATCGCGATAGTTTTATTATTTTTAAGGATCTATCGAGGATTTCTTGAACGATTGTTTCAATGACGTCACATCTAAAGAATATTAAAACAAAATACATTTGACGATAAATTTTTTTTTAATTCTAAAATTTTTATATAAATTATCATGCATTTCGTATTAACTCTTAACTCTTTTAATAAGTAAATAATTTTAAGAGATCGATCTTCATATTTATTCGTTTAATTATTTACTTATCCTTAATTACACTACGAATTTTTAATATTCATATTTGAGATGTATATTATAAACCAAAAGTTTGAAGAAAAATAATTTTGTATGTTAGATCTATTACAATAAGTTATATTGTTTCAATTGAAATTGTTAAAACCTATAGAAAATTCTATTAAATAGAAATTGGTTCAAAATTGGCCAATTTCTTCTATCTTCCTCTTTTTACAATATTAAATTACTACAATATTAAAATAAAGTCTTCACCGCACCATAACCAATCCAAAGCTCTATCTCCAACAACTCTCTTCCATTACACGCCAGACGCAAATCCTCGTTTGCAACTGGCCAGTTAACCGGAAATTCCACGGCACGCTCGAAACAGAAGCGCAAGCTCATCTCGTTTCCTCTTGAAACGATCCCCTCGAATCGTTCAAACGCATACATGCACTAGTTCGGTTCATTTCCCTGTTACGTCGCGATTCTTCAGGAATGCAGAACGTGACCAACGTCGAACTGTTCATCATCATCCTAGCTCGGTCAACGCAATCGTGATTTAATCCTAAGCAAGCCACGATCATTCGAGCGCTGAAGAAATGAATTTTTGACACTTTGATGTACACGTATTTATTTTTAAAAGGAAAAGAAATTTGATTATTGATTATTGATTAAATTCTGTAGTTGTAATTTAAAAATATTGTTTTAAAATTTGTATAGATTGGAAATTTTTTAAATAATTTATTAACGTAAAGTAAAATTTTCTGTGTCATTGGTAAAATAGATGTAATGAAATAATTGAAATTTATCATTTTTATTGTTATTTCAAATAAAATTCGTTCAAATAATAAGTATATATATATATAATATATATATAAAGTGAAATATAAATATTTTGCAATTTTTAAATCTTAATTGGATTTTTTAATTCAGAAATAGAAATAATAAATGGATAGTTATATAGATTAGCATAGCAAGTATAAAGTTAACTATATCGAAATGTTAAACGTGGAATGCAATGTAATAAATGCATCCAAGATACACGCTGTACAAGATTCTTGAGGACAAGAAATTATTTCCAGCGTGCCTTTATCGTCTATACGTATCATCATGCGATTTTCATGATGAACGAAATGTTTTCTCGAACGAAGAAAGATATGAGTCAGAATGATTTTAATATGGATGCCAAAGTGAAGGATGCAACGTAAAAATAATGTTGAGAAATCCGACTACATGAATTAATCGCCCCGTTACGACAAATGCTTGCGACAAATATAGATGCTGAAGAGCTATGTTAAGAAGCAAGAACGAACGTAAGTTTTTTTATAAGTAACGACAAATATTTTTTTTTCTCCTTCGACCATCTTTTTTTTTTAGAAAAGACAGTAATTTATCACTTCTAACTCAGGTATGTAAATACCTACGTGTACACGACGTAAAAAGAAAATAATGAGACTGCAAATTTTATAATTTTTTTTCCTTCGAAGTAATCTTTAAAGAATTCAATGGAACATCTGCATCGATCATTTACTTTAAAAGAGTTTAAAATCATTCCGCTTGAATTATTCAGTTGTTTGATTTTCGAATATCAAGATGGGATTAATACATTTTTCAACTTTGATTTTAATTGCGAATAATGGTAATAAAGCAAAATGAATAATAGCATAATGAAAAGATAGGATAGAAATTGAAATGATAATCATAAAAAAACAATTTCTATTTTTAATTACGAGTTATCATAAGATATTATTATAAATGGTTAATTTTGCAAATATATTAGCATTGTAATGAATTAATAAAATATTACGAATTAAAATGAAAAATTCTTTTCTAAAAATATATGTGTCATTAAAAAAAAAATCACAATTAAAAAAAAATCACAAAATTATAAAATTTATTGAAACAATTTATCCAATATTTTCGATTATGAAAATTATCGTCAATTTAATACTTTTTTATGTTTGCAACAAAAAATTTACCCAACTTTTAATCTTAATTTTTAAAAAAACACTGCAAAATAAAAAGGGAACAGCGATCAATTGGTCAAATTTTATATTTTTTTTACTCTCCTTATTAAGATATCCAAGTTTACAAATTTTCATCCTAAAATTCGGTCTTTGATTGCAAAATTGATTACAGAGAAAAATGTTAAAACGCTCTCGTGCGAAGGGTTAATGCGCTCCACCGGCCGATTTTTCCTATCCAGCGGCGGAGCGTTCGTGGAAACGCGATTTCCGAGTTACCGCGGCCTCTACGTGACGTTGGCACATAGTTGTTCGTCGTTGCCCCCGGCCGTGCACGCCGCAAACACGGTTAGTTACAGGCGGACTCGCGCCGCGTGACCGACCGACGAAAATTGCAAAATAGCCTCGCGGACGATTCAACGAGTCCGCCTCGCCGCCGGGATCCGCGAGCAGAAAGAGAATTGCCGCGACGCGGAACATCGTCGTGGAAGATGATGACCACCGGTGCTCCGAGCTGGAGCTTTAAGAATGCTAGGTTATAAGAAAGTTCGTATTTTGGGATACGGTGTTGGTTTCGACGTTGTTTAAATGGACGAGGTGTTTAAAGTTCGAGATTTAATTGCTAATGTGGAACGATGTTACGAATATATCATAATTTTATACGATTATTTGTTAGAAATAATTAAACATTTGCATTTGTTGATATTATGCAAGAGTTTGGCACAAATATTGATTTGAAGATTTAAAATTTAAAGTTAAGGTCAAATTTAAAACAACGGTGATTAAAAGTTTTATTTGCTATTGTGCAAAGATAATTAAAAATAAAGATAATTAAAAATTTGTATTTATTAGGTTATGTAAAAGTTTGTTACTTTGAGATGCAGGTATTAGATGATTCAACTTATCTCTAAAACAATTTAAAAATAAACAAACTCTTCCATTTGTAGTTACTTCTTGTATATTTATTTAAATTTAATCGTTCACATTATAAATAAATAAATAAAAATCATGTACTATCTTCTAAGATCTTAACAAAATAATAGATTAAAATAAAGATCTAATCTTAAACAGAATAATAGATTAGACTTATTATCATAAAATTTAATCATATTTAAAAATTTTACTTATCGTATAAAGCCAAAACTTTTTACTTAATTTTATATCACATCTTTAATGTCGTATCCTAATTATCATCAAATTACAAGAACCATCCTAACCTAAAATTCTCACTCTTAGCACCAACGTATCTCCCTATACTTATTTCACCTCGCAGATTCATTTTACGCCAAAATCAATTACATCGTGATTCCACGGTGGAACATAAATCTAAACCTGCGACGAGATTGCCAGGGTCAGGATTGGTCCCGAGGAACAAAACTAAATTAGGCATATATTTTTTAGCTGATTACAGAAAATCGTTGGACACGCTACGAATGACCAGTGGCATTTCCTTCTCTCCCTGCCACCTTGTCTCCCCCCTCCATAGCCAGACACACTCTTTCTCTAGCAATTTCGAGCTGGTTTCCCGTCTTCTGTTTCCTTTTTCTCCGCGCAGCGTAACGATCTCTCGCCGCGCCGTTGTCCTAACTCGCTTATAATAACTCTACAGGCCGGGTAATGACGATCCGGTCTTGGCATTATTGTTTCTGCGGCAACCTGCGCAGCCTCCTCCCCCTCCTCCTCCTTCTCTTCCTTCTCTTCCTTCTGTATCCACGATTATTCGGATAATTCGCCTGGCTGCTATTATCTCAGCGCCAGTGTGACAAACGCGCGGCATCCTTGAATTCGAAAGCGAAATCACTCGCCAGGGGGCGCTATTTATTTCGTTTGAGTGAAGTTTCCAAGATTGATCGAGCTTTTCGAATTGTTTATTTGTTTATTAATGAAATTATAAGTGTTATAAGAAAAGACACAATATACTTTGTGTCTAGAAAAATGAATGTATATAATTCGATAATTTATAGAAGATATTGAAACTATATATTTTAAGCGTGAAATATAAAAAGAAGATAATTATTGATCAATATTTACTTCAATTTTAAAATTATAATACAATAATCGTTTTATCATTATAGTTATTTGAAATTAAGGATAAAGAAATAACGTTCATTTGTACTTGTCTAAAAGGGAGAATTTATATTTTGATTTGTGGAAAGTGATGTGAAATGAGAGAGAGGAAAAAAATTAAAATTTATCAAAGATTTAAATTATTGTTAAAATTATTGGCATTAGAACTGAAAAATTATTTCTAAAAAATATTTTTACGATAGATATTAAAAATTATATTTTAATAAATTAGGAAATTGATTGATTGAAAATTTTGAAAATTAGAGAAAATTAGTAATTACATTGTTAAATAATTTCAACTATATAAAATATTTAAAATATTTTAAAATAATATTATATTATATATATATATCTAATAATGTCTTATCACATAAAATTATTATCATATATATATATATATATACAATTAGTCAAAATCAAATTTCAAAAATATCGAAATTAAAATTATATATTCCATCTTAAAAAATATCTTCTATTAATTACTTATGAAAAAAGAAATTTTTAAAAAACAAAAAGAAAACACCAAATATTATATTATTCAAACGATTACAAGATTATCTAACCCTTAGTTAAAGAGAAAAAAAGTAACAAAATCCGGGATGGAATTTATACGATTCTTCGGAGCCGTGTGCAGGGAGAAAAGAATTAAAGATGGCCGTGATTGCTGTTGGATCGCGGCCAGAAACGTCGAACGTAACGAAGTTTTTCGAGCTTGTCGGCGTCGATAAGAGATTGAACGAAGGAATAAAGAGATTGCGCGTTGTGTATTAGGAATTCATATGTTGGCCAGAGTTGGAGGCTTCTCAAGTGTGATCAATATTGAGTTATTCTTATGAGCAGCGATACTCAATTCGCCGCGAAAAAAATATCTTTCTCTCTGCTTCATCAGGTATCAGTTTACAAGCGGCGGGATAAATTATAGTTAATAGACAGTTTATAGTTGTTAACATATTGTAAGCGTTGTAACATCACGATGCAAATTTGTGCGAATTTATTTATTACGACTAAGAGGATAAATGTTTATTGGATACTTATATAGCATGTTTTGACACTTTTTGCTGCTTTTTTCTTTTCCCTTTTTTTTTTATTTTCTTTCAATGAAGATTAATACGAAGAGATTGATGGCTGACAGAGTGTAAATTATAATATTTTCGTCTTGTTGGATAATTTCGTTTCGCGCATGTTGTTTTCTCGAAGATAAATTTTCGATTTAATGCATTATTTTATGATTTGTATATAGCCTGGATTTTATTGAATATCACATATTTCTTTTTTAATAATGTTACCAAGTCGTTTAAATTTTGATAGTAATTCTAAACTTCAGTTTCGACTTGGAATGAAGTTTTCAATTGTTTTTGCATAAATTCGTGAGATTTATCGTCTATTGAACTTGATATTCAATTTCTTATTTTTAATGATTTACGACTTCTCAAATTTCAACAGTGGAATTTGTAAAATTCTAAAGGGATTTCTTGTGTAATCAATCATTTACATAAATAGATACATCATGTAGGATAGCAATTGCATAAAAATTTCTCTTTCAAATCATTTTATCATTTTTTAATTAAGTAATCCTTAATTCGATAAAATGTTTCAAATAAATAAAATATTTTATTCTCCAATTATAACAAGTTTATTATTTTTTAAATGATACTTCTATTATAATCTTCAATTTTTCATCATTTAATTATAAATGAAATTAGACTAAGCAGGAAATCGTATATATTTCTCGTCATAAATAATTGATAGTTTTTACTTCGAAATAAAAATAAATTTTTTTTGCAATTTTAAATGAACACTTCGCTTTGTCTTATCTTCTGAATAATAGTGACATTTTAATACCTCTATTTATTTGACCAATAAATAAACATAGAAATCGAGACGAAAAACAATATCATAATAACATAATAGTAACAGCTGAGAGAATGAAAGAATAATTTGTTCGATTCAAAATCAGCATGAGAACCATCGTTGGGGCGGTTTCTTTTTCGCGTAGTTTCAGATTTTCTTGGCATTCCTTCGGTTACGAAGTCGGCTCGAGAACAGCCTCTGAAGGGAGGGGTTGAAAGCGGGGGTTGCAGACGTACATTAATAACCTCGAGATACGTATCTCTTGTATCCCGGCCGTGGAATAAGAAGATACATCCCTTATATAAATGTATGACTAACGGGTGGAAACTTGCGCGGAGCTTGTTAGGAAGAAACGAGGAAACTCTCTCCCGGCAATCCTTTCTAGTTATTTCCCAAGTATCTTTCCAGTCTGCCCGATCTATCCCTCTTTTTATACTGAGTTATTCCTTTCCCAACGTGGGATATCTTTCGATCAAATTCGTACGAATCGTATCCCGTGGAACAATTTGACTTCTTTATCACGCAAGGTCGCAAGGAATTTAATTTCTGCTCAGACATTTTCTTTCGTTTTTTTTTTTGTGTTGGAAATGAATCGCGCACGTTTTCTAAAAATCGTGAAATTTTAATAATAATCAGTTGAGGGATAAATTTTATTATTAAGGAGAGGAGAGGCCTTATTACGATGGATTGTGTGAAAATTTAATGATAATGCTACGATGCAAATTAGAAATTCGATTTTGACGCTTTCGTGAATTGAATTCATTCAAATTGATTTTTAAAAAGGTTAAAGGTTATTCCAAATTTTAGTTGTTATTCTGCCAATTTTTCTATAGAATAATACATATTGTTCACGTATTTATTACAAATTAATATTATAAAAGAATATTAAAAAAGCAAAATAAAAATCTAAATTAGAATAGAATAAAAAAAATAACAAATTCGTTATTTTAATTTAAACTATAATGAGTTAATATTAAAACTGTAGAAAATACATTTAACTTCCCAACTAATATTTGTTCCAGTTTTCGAGTACAATAAATTCCAAAAATTGAGTTTCAACAAAAGTCTCAAATCAACAAAAATCTTTCTTATGATCCTCATAAACTTACAACCTCACACAGAAACTTTTCAATCTCAGAAGATTTTTTTTTTAAATATATCCCGATCGAAATGGAAGGAAAATATTCCTCTCTCGTTCAATCACCGTGATTTCTCGTCGAATCAAAATTCGAGCCGAGCGGATTAAATTATTTTCCATTAGAAAGGCAATTAGAATCTGCAGGGGGATTCCGCGTTCGCGGTTTCCACGGTTCCTCTTAGCTGACCGTAAAGCCCCGGAGCGTGTAACTGGAGCATTCAAAGAGCAATTTGCAGAAACGTCGAGCCGACTCCAATTCCCCACGCCCAGCGGATCTCTTTCTCTCGAGATCAGCTCGTGTAGGCCCGCAATCATCGTGGCCGTAAAGACTCGCGATCAAAATAATTACCTCGCATATATTACGCCAATCAGAGGCCGCCAAACATGGGTAACGCGTAAGTTTTCCGCGATCATACGTGGCCGCGATTTAGATTTCGTTTCTTTGAATCATAATTTTAAATTGAAGATGGAAAGGGGATTGGTTTATTACTTATGAAGGAAAGATTGATTAGATTTAATGTTTGTAATTTATTTTAAAATTTGACCTTATATCGATAATTATATTATTTTAGTTAGTTAGTTTTGTATTAGTTTTGTAATTTTTTGGGGAAGAGATTTAAAGCGACTTGCTCAGGAAGATTGTATTATATATTTCAGATATGATGAAAAGAGAACGATATAATGATGATTAGACAATTTTTATTTTTAGACAGTTTCGTGTATTTTTCTATACTTTCAAATGTTTATTTTTAGAATATATAAAAAAAGTTGCAAAGAAAATTGTATAAGTTTTACATTTGCATTAATATTTGTGATTCAATAATAATAAATGGTTATTCTATTATATTTTATTATATCTTGAATAGAATAAAGAATGATACAACAATTTTAATAAAATTCATTTTTTAACAATTTTCATTTTGCAAAATTTGGAAAGAATGTTTGTATATTGATGAATAGTTAAAAATAAATTTAGAATTTATAAATTTAAATTTCTGATCAATATCATTAGACAGTAATATAAAATATAAGATAAATTACAATAAATATATATATATAATATATATAATAATTGTGAATATTAATATACTATATTTCATTATGATGACGTTGAATGATTCTTTGCTTCCTTAGAATCTAGATACTAAAATATCAAATAATATAAAATGAAATATTCTTATTAAAAACAAATGAACTTTTACAAGAAGTATCTATCCTTTCGTTGAATTAAAAATCCTCTCTATCATCAGAAAATCAATAAATATATTCCCATTTCGAATACTACATTAAAAATAATATATAATTAAAACTTCAAAAGTCAAAAATTGAAAAATCACAATTAATTTGATTAATGAAATTTCAATCAAATTTTATCTCAATCATTTCTCGTCTCTGCACAACACTTTGACGAATGGCTGCTCGAAAACACCGTATCTTGTCAATAATACAAATACCTCTCTAATTAAGCACGAACCGTCCTCAATACCAACAGTCGATAACAATAAAAAAACGTAACAAACAATGATTTATCTCGCGCAGATTTGAACATAACCTAAAAAGAAAGAAAAAGAAGCAAGGTCCCATGTTGTCGGATCATTTAGCGACGTAAAGGGCCATCTCATCGACTATACACGGATAAAGGGATCGAGAGACGAAGCTCGGTTATTACGCGATAATCTCTTCTCGCTCGCTCCGCCCGGCAACTCGTATCACTGTCCTTCTTCCACTCGTTATCCGCGAACAGAGGTCCGCGTCTGTAATCTCGGTAATGCCTACAGTAAGGGACACGGTAACTCGCGGGATCTGTAACCGCCACAGCCTCTGTATTCCATGGTTTACGGCTCCTATGCATCGGATCCTGGGCAGTTAAGGCATCGCGAACTGAATAGCCAATAAGATTCCGCGGGGCACGCGAGAATCGTGTGAATTCGAAAATGGAACGCGTCGGATTCAGATGGACGCGGAGTTGGGGCTCGACGTTCATGGTTTTGATTTAACGAGGAGTTGTTGATCTTACGGATACGTATTTTTGTTTTTTTTATTCATTGTTTGGGTTTCGTCGTTAACGAATGTCGATCGATTATTGATGTGTTTCTCGTTTTGTACGCCGATTAGCTGTGTCGAGTGATACAAAAATTGTATAATAAGATGGCGAAAATAAATATAATTATTCTGGCATACATTCCACACAATGTGAAAAAATTTTAAGATTGAGTGAAATTTTAAAAATGGAAAATATTTGATAAAAATTGATTTGTATGGAAAATTTTATGATTTTGTTTTATGCGTACGAAATTTTAAGGATTTATTTATTTCAGTAAAACGAAATATTTTGATAGATACTGAAAAAATATTATAAATTAGTTATAATTTATTAATTATTATTTCATTAATATTCTCTCCAAACTATTCTCTTTCTTCTCGAAAATATATATTATATTTATATTTAACTTATGAAAAATGAATTTTGAATTAATGAGATTAATTAAATTTAGATTCAAGATTAATAACTTCTTTTTATAGAGCAATGAAATTAAAACTCAAATAGATTTCGACTTGATATTTTTTTATATCATATTACAAAGTTATTAAATGGTAATTAAGATGAATCAAATTTAACTGAAGAATAAGAAATAATCAATCACAAAGTTTGAGACTGTATATGTAAATTATATCTGAACTTTCATATCGACGATGGGTGAATTTGATTGGATAAAAGTTTGCTATGGTAATAAAAAATAAGAAATACATAAAAACTTTCAAACAAATATTCTTTCTTTCTGTAGATAATACTAACTTATAACTTACAAGAATCCAAGCTTTCAAAATATGCTATTAAAGCTACGTAAAACGTAATATTATATATCTGAAAATTTAATTTTCACAAAACAATAAAAAAAAATTGATAAAATTGAAACTGTACAAACTTTTCATAACTGAATAACACTTTCGTGATTTCAATTGACACAATTTCGCAAACTGAATCGACTCAAAAATGCCTGTTTTACCACTTATCTCTATTACAATTTTCACATTTTTCATTCTCAAACGTCAAATCAAAATCAACTGGAATCCCTCTCGAAATTAAATATTGTCCGGCTATCTCGATGTCCAGAATCGCCATAATCAAAGGGTGATAGCCGAGTCGTCGGAACAATGGCGCACAATAGCCTGGCCGCAATTATCCCGTCGCATAGCAAGTACCAAGACAATTACCCGTAATTATGCGTTTCTTGCACTACCAGTCCGCCGAATGATAAATGGTGGTCGAACAGGAAGAGACGATTCCGCTCCACGCGGTTCTCTACACGTAGAGCTCCGTATGTAAATCTCTTTATATCAAGATTTTCAAGTGCGGAGGAGAGGGTAAGAATATGAGACATCCTTTCCGATATAGACAGTCTCAGAATAGTCAGAGAATGAATAACTTTCGGAAATTTCATATGAATTTTATTCTTCTTTCTCGATCTTTTCAAATTTATTCTTGGCATTCGAACGAATAAAATTGAAATTCATTTTCATGTTATAATTACTAATTCGCTTTACTTCTTCTTATTACACAATACACGTACACTTCAACATCGCTACAATTACGAGATTAAAATTTTGATCACTCGAAATCTGCCCGAGCGACGAAGAAGCATGCCCGCGCAGAAATTTTATTACGAGAAATGCGAGCGTCGTTCCCGAATCGGGACGTGGAACGAGGATCGTCCACGGTTGCTGCATATCATTAAAACGGGGACGTCATAGCCCATGGCCGTCGTCGTCGTCGTCGTCGTTGCGCCCGGCCCTTCGTGGATGGGAAACGCGGCGGATGCCTAAACCCAGAAGAAATAAATTCGCGGTCCCCTCGATGGCGTACTCGACTTGGGGCCCCGGCTGGCCCTAACAAGGGAAAAAGGGTTCGGAAGGATTTCGAAGCGAGCAACTTCTATCGGGGCGCATTATACGCGGGGCGACCACGAAAAAAACCACCCGCCGCGGTCCACCGGGCGCTCTGGCCGGGTGGGGGGAGGGGCACTAACCCCTCCTCCTGCCAGGATCAAAAAGAGGACGCGATCGCTAATAATATCGGTGGAAGGCCAAGAATCCGCAAAGAGACGCTCGTCTGCGTGGCGAGCCGCCCGTAAATCTGCCCCCCGTCACACGGCCTGAATACTCGGGGGGGCCCTCTCCTCCACAGCTTTGTCCATCCGTCTATCTCTGCCCTCCCCTTCCTCCTTGGGACGGATCCTCTCTCTCTCTCTCTCTCTCTCTCTCTGCGACTCTCTCGTGCGGCCGATTCGTTTTAAACGGCCGATTACGGGTACAGGTTCAGTTTTCGGGAAATTGCGGAATGATATTGATACGCAGGGTGCCAAAAATCGTCGAGCACGTTTCGAGATTTGTATCGGATTTAAAAGTTGGTGTCTGGTACGAATGTGGTTTTTAGAAGTTTGGAAATGGAGCAATTGCGTGGAAGGGGAAATTGTATAGGTGTGGTATTTTTAAAAGTGAGATTTCTTTTCACCGCTTCTTTTCACACTTTTCTTCGTAACTTTGTGTACCTGAGTCGCGTCGCGAAATAATCTCTTTTCAATATTCTTTCCAACCGGCGATGTCCGTCCAAGATAGATGTACGAGAAGAAAAGAAAAAAAAGGAAAAAGAGAGAAAGAGAGAAACCCTCGGCGAAATTTCTCAATCGAGGCCAACGTATGAATGGCCGAAAATCCACCCCCGAAATCGGGTCCTCGGAAGTTGAACGACCACTTCGTCCCCTTCGACATCGATACAGAACCCGTTCGATCCCCGGTGAAGAGGATCCGGCCCGTTGATGCTCGGGGCGGAATTTGGAGCGCGCGAAAAATCCGTGCCGCGCACGGGGAGAGGGGGGAGGAGGGGGGATCGCGACGGCTACGCCCCTGGAAAGAGGTGGTCGCCATCCACGGTAGGAAGGAAGCGCAAATACTGGGATTGGCTCTCCCGTACACGGGACAGAGGTCCGACTCTCGGTACGCTAAGAGAGTGTGCCCACGACGCGGCTCCTTCCCTTCTCCTTCTCCACCTCCTCGTGGAGCCGCCACCACCGGCTTCCTTGTCCTCCTTCCCCACCGCGAGGTGGGGACAGATTCCCCCTTGACGCGCCGCGAACCACGTTGCGCTATACATTTCTGTCCACTTACGTCGTCGTTTCCTCGCCTACCGCTTCCTCCGCGGGTTCAAGGACTCCCGTTCCGAGCAATGGGGAATCCCCTTCGGCCTGGCAAACAACACGGGGAGCGCGCCAACCTCCCCCCTTCCCCAACTCCCCTCCCTCCCTTCCAACCCTCGCCCCCTCCGCGCAATTACAGCGAGATCGTTTTTTCTCGCTCTTCTCTTCCGAAGGTGTGACTCCTCGTGTTTCGTTACCCCCAAGTTACGACCGTCGCCTTTCCGATATAAATCAAATCTAACGTAAGCTAACCTCTTTAAAAACCTCTCTCGCGTACGATTCGATGATTTATTTCATTTCACGGCGAGAGGAAGATGGAATATGTTCCTTGAGTTTTGAATATCTTTAGTTTTTGAGAATTTCAGTGCGGTTTTGTTTCGGTTAAATGTGATTCTTTTTAATTGTATGTTTTTACTTGTCGTTTAATTGACCTTTTTTTGGATTTGGACGTTTATTAGAAAAAGGTTTCGAGGTTTGGGCTTATTTTTACGAGAAATTAAAATGGCAAGGGAAGATAAATTAATGTAAGGACGTTCGAATAGAATTGTTTCGCAGTCCTAAAATGAAACGAATTCAATCAATATCGAATCAGGCGTGATGTAACAACTTTTTATACCATTATTCACTCACACTTCACATAGACTTCGAATAAGTAACGACAAAAATTAAACAAAAAGCTTGATTCGCATCTTCAATTCTCGTTCGAGAAGTTTCAAGAACAAAAATCCATCTCCTTTACCATACTTACCAGCCACCACCACGGTCCATCAAATCAACACCAATGAACGAAACGTGGCCATTTGTCATCGCGACGACGATTCGCTACATAATACACGACGATTGAGAGAGGAGAATTGTTTTCGTGACGGACCTAGTTCCAGATGATGATTGTCGCACGGCCGTGCTGCAACCTTGAGAAACGCGTGTACGTGCTGATGGCCTCTGACACGAGTCTGATGGATACGCGAGCCGATCCTAAATCGTTTCTTCTGGCGAGGATTAATGGGCTTTCTTTACGCTGATTGTCGCGGAGGAAAATTGACCACGATCTCTGCTTCACCGATTTCGTGGCCGATTTTCCACGATTTTCCTTCGCTTTTAGAAAAAATCGCTCTCTTTTAAGGACCGTTTTCGAAGTGGGTCAATGAAATATGGGATAAATCTTGGATATCTTCCGCTCAAAGATTAACGTTAATGGCGCCTGTAATGGGCTCTGGAAACGATCTTAGATACGAGTTATGCGCATAATGTTGCTCGAGTTACGAGGTTTCTTTTTTTTGAAACAATGAATTCGACTGAACCAGTGCTTTAATATTATACGAATAAATGGTTTTCTTACGACTTAAGAGATTTTCAGAAGCATTATACCTCAATTTAATTTATATATTCTCCGATATATATCTAATCGATACATCGCACCATCCACAATATTGAAAAATTACGAGAAGCATTCAAATTTATCAAAAATTTAAAATATCAAGGAAATGCCAGAGTTGATGAAACGGTGCTTCGTTCAAACAACATCAAACATTTAAAATACATTCTCGCGCCACCACGGTTATTCAACAACCCCTAAACCGTAACATTCAATTATCTATCAATTTTACCAAGGGGAGCCAATTATTATTCAACTCTCCCCCTTTTTTACATCCAACACAAACACGAATTAACAAACGTTCAAGTTTCGAATCGCCTCAGATTGAAGGCGTCCCACACGATTTCCGTGCCCACAAGACGTTCGACAACCGGCAATAATACAAATCGGATTCATTATACCGAATACCCGTCCCCATCCCCAAAACGCGGCGAACACCTAAATCTGTACGAAAGTTGCGTACACTGTTGCGATTCCCAGAAGCCTCTGTGAAAGGCAATAATGAACAGGTATCCAGCGAGCGTGCAGCGCGGGCATAAAGCGCGAAATGACTATGCTCGCCGAGAGACACCCGGTTTTTTTCACTGGCGGAACAGTACCTTTGCTACCTTGACGCGGATGGTCAAGACGAAAACTTGCGGTGCGTTCACCGAAACTCACGATCTCAGAGTCGTGGATGTTTGGAAGAAATGGAAATTGGCTGGAAATTGGCTGGAAATGTCAAAGATTTGAAAGGCAAAAATAGGAAAACTTTTTCGTTTCTGTCGAAGTGCAATGTTTAACAATTTCAGGAAATGTTGATCTTTTTTCTTTTTTGTTTTTGCTTTCGATATCTCATTTATCAGCCTGGAGTGAAGCAACTATTATTCAACTTGTTCGCAGTTCTTATTCTCATTCGATGATAACGACTCGAAAGTGGTATCATTAAATGGTTGGTTGGTTTCAAATCGCCACGAATATCAAAGATTTGGAATAATTTTTTGCGTGGATACGAAAACTTCGTTTCTTTTAAACGACCAATTATGTATTTATCCAATTGTCCAACCTCTTTAGAATTCTATCATTTTTCAGGAATAATAGTTCAAAATTATTGTTAACCGATCGATTCGTTGCAAACGTGAAAGATTTAGATTAATTCTTCCAATATACACTTTCTCCTAAATTGATCATTATTATGTAATTATTATTCAATTATTCACGAAAGCTTGACTATTTTTCGATATCTAGTCTCGTAATTGAACTAAAGTTTTATTATAGGTTCAAGATTTTTCATCCAATGCATAATAAAATTATCTGCTTTCATGTAAGTAAAAATACTATAACAGATTCTTGTTTCGAAAGGAGAATTTATTTTCATTCTTTATAATTACATATCCTACTATTAGTACATAAAATATGCGTTAATCATTTGATCTCGTTTGAACACACGGTGTTACAATCTTGATAATATTCCTCGCCGATAATGACTCCTGAACAATAACCATTCAAAATTACGAATATATAAACGCCAGAAATTAATACCCAATTATCCTCGAACTATACCCAAACAAAGATTTGCACCCTTAAAACTTGAGAGTCGTTTTCAAAAATTGTTCTTCGTCGATGAATAACACTCCAGATCGAAAAAATCGCAGGGAGTCGTCGACATCCGCGGGAAATCGATTAGTTCGCGTAGCATCCGCTCGGTGCACGATGCATTATCGATGCAATGCGGGCCCTCATACACATACATGAAGAGAAAATGGCGGCCGCGGAGGTGTTGATAGCATCTTCCCCTCTCTCTCGCTCTCTCTCTCTCTCGGCCGCTTCTCTCGCTCCTTCTAGCTAATGTTAACTCGAGCTGCCATCCATGGGTCCAGCCACTATCGTCTCTAAAGCAACGAGCATCCCTCGATAATATATCGATAGGAGGCCGTCGATATTGCTTTCGCATATTTATGCTTGGCCTCGTGGGAATCGTCTTGAAGGATAAGAGGGAGAGAAACCTCGATATATGTATATATATATATATATATATATACACATCGGCTCGAGATCGCGAGTTCCCTTCCCAACGACCACGCTCACCTGGCCTATTCCACGTCTTATCTGGATGGATAAGCAGATCGATATCTTTTTAATATATACATTTGTCACACGGTCACGTATTTAGGACTTAGGGCTTCGTTTAGCACGATTTGTAAAATTATTTGTTCCTCTTGATTGTATTGTGGTTTATTCGATTCGTTTTGAAAGTGTAAAAGGTGAAAATGTGTTGATATAGGCACAATGGTTACTTATTATTTGAAAAGGAATTATATTTAAATGTATAAATGAAAGGTAAAAGAGTAAATATATTGGGTATATGAAAAGAATATGTATTAATATTA
Source organism: Apis cerana (assembly GCF_029169275.1). Lineage (NCBI taxonomy): Eukaryota > Metazoa > Arthropoda > Insecta > Hymenoptera > Apidae > Apis > Apis cerana. Next base: position 7,150,597 of record NC_083862.1, on the reverse strand, counting down.
TTCTAATTACAGAATAAAATTGATAATTGATGAAATATGGATACAAATAATAGATGTAACGTTACAAGAGGATATATGAATATTTTGATAACCAAGTGTTACAAAAAAATTTGCCTATATTTCCCAACATTTTCTTCTTTTCAAGTTCGATCTTTCGCAGTCGAGTATTAAATAAGGATTGTAAATTGGACGTAATTAATTAGTTTGATTACAAAACTGGGTTTAAATGCGATGCAATTAAATTACCGTAAAAGATAGAAATAAATCAAATTTATTCATTAACAATTAATTAATCGAGGAGATTTAATTTCGTGTTTTCAAAAGACAATTCCATTCTTTATTGCGCGACATGAAAATAAATTTAAAACTCATTAGACTCGTGAAATTACCGTTTATTCAATTCAATGATATTAAAAACTTTTTCTAGAACTTTTTTTGTTGTAATTGTATTGCGCAAATGAATAAAATTAACAGAAAATTATCTATGATATCGCTGTATAAATTAAAGTAAATAAGGATTATTTGCAATGAATTTTTTATTAATTGGTGTCAATCGGTTTCTAACTGTTGATTGACATATGTATATAAATTTATATTTGAATATTTATTACTCTCGAGATCGTAAGTGGAACCGCTTTATAAACTGCGTTTGTTATTACGTGCTCGTAAAACATTGAATATATATTAAGAAATTTTTTTATGAATCCTCTCTCTCTCTCTCTCTCTCTTTCTGTGCAATGAACTGTCTATAAAATATATTCGTTCGAAGTATACATTATTTCCAGTAAAGATAGAATATATAAAAGTCGATTGTTCATGAATCATTGATGATGCCAGTGCAATAAGAACTGATTTCTCGATTTTCAAACGAGACGGCAGATGATTCCCTTTTTAAAAAATCAACACATTCTTGCCGAAGACGCAGTCGTATTCATTAATACTACTTCTTTCATATAACACGTCTTCTTTGATTTTGCAACAGAAACGAAATGGAAGAAGATTTTTAAGTATTTTCGTAATTTAAATCTAATCATTATTTTACTAAATTTAAATATAACGATGTAATAAATATAATAATTATCAAAAAAATAGTAAATTTATTCTTAGATAAAATTTTACTTTAAAATATGTTAAAATTATTTTTATCTAATTGATTATTTAATGAAAAATTAAATGTTTTCTTTAATTTTTATCTACAATTTTATGGATTATTGAATTGATTGTGAGTTAAAAATAAGTTAAACGAATAATAAGATTTTTATAAGGATTTATAAATAACAATAATAATTACATAAAAAACTAACGTTTTCTTAGTAATTAATTAACTTTATTATAAATTCTTGCTTTTGTTTAGAGAGTTATTACAAAACTCTTTCTCTAATTTAATAAAATTAAGACATTGAACTAAAAGTTATTTTTTTAAAAATTTTCATCCCGATATATAAAGCTCTTTATTTAAAATCATAACAATGATATCTTCTTCGAACTGAAAACATACGAGTTCCAATATTTCTAATCTTTAAGATTTACTAATCTAATTTAAATCTTAAGAAAAAATACAATTTCACAAGCAACACTTCTTTATTACATCAAATATGTAAAAAATAATACATGTGATACTTTTGAGCGATAGTGAATATTTGGATGAAATTTGAATATTTGGATTACAGCACAGTTTCGAATAAATATTAAAAGAAAAAGTAATTTAAATACATCCGATCATTTCTGCTTTGTATAGCTTCCCCATTCCCCATACATCTCATTCAACGAATCTCTCCAAGCTGCAATATACAATTTTCCACTGTAAAAAATGGTTACACAAAATGGTTATTTTTCGATTTCGAAACACCCCGTATATTCATATTAATATGGAGCAAAATACGTTGCTCCATTTCGAGGACACGGTCGAGGAGGACGCCATTGTTCGCGAGGGAATTCTAAGGAACCGAGCGTTTTCTGGATGCTGTAACGATTCCAATCGCACACCTGGCTGGGTGGCACTGCTTTCTCGAGGCCGAATAAACATAATGTGTCGAGGCCTGGCCTCCTCGCACACCCCCGACGGCGGAAGCGCAGATGACAAAGCGTTTTCTCGCCCGTGGAAGGACAAAGAGGCGCTCGATTCTTCGCTGGATTACCTGAAGGGATACGCACAAAATGAGACGCGATCGCTACGTGGGGGCAGATTCGAGGATTTCTTCTTTCTGCCGTGCGACCTCTTTTCGGGATGCTGGATGATATCGAATTGCTATTCACGGGAGGGAGAATAATTGATCGTACGGATCGAGGATGGGTGTTCCCGGCCGGAGGTGTGGGTTGACGTGGAATTGAATTAATGAGGGTGCGAAGAACGGCACAAGGAAACTGTATTCGTATATATATATATTCGTATATATATTTATCTTGATTGAAATTCATCGAGGAAGAAAACTTTTTTAATTCGCCATGTCATATATATACAAATAGAAAAAGATAGATCTTTTCTTTTTTTTTTTAATGAAAAGTTCTCAATTGTTCACACGTAAATAATCGAACGTGAAGATTTAATCAGTTTGTTTATTAATCTAAAATTAATAAAATAAAAAACTGCAAAAAACAAAATTCAATGAAAACACTGCGAACTGTCAATTAAACTTTTATTCAATCAGCATTGGACATTTCGTAGTACACGTATTTCGCAGAATTTTGCATATTATATAGGCATCGATTAAAAAAATCCCAAGTCCTTTCAACGCATTATTAACCCACGAAATCGGCGCCCTCCTCCCAGCGGTTGAACACGAGGCGAATAAAATAGCCGCGAGAATTCCGGGACGACGCGTCCCCGGGCCCCCATTTACTCGTCGAACTCACGAGTTCTATCCAAACGAGATAAGGGAACGCGCGACGAGTCGAGTGGGGTGTTTGCAAAAACCTTTCGAACCGGTGGTCCACTTTCGATCCACGATTCTACGCCGATCGGTGGAGGAAGAGGGAGGAAGAGGAAGAAGGAGAGGGAGAGGGTGGGAGGAGGGAGAAGGGGGAGGTCCACGACATCGAGCGACCAGCGGGGAAATTATAATTGAGTCGGAGATTAAAGGTTTGTCCTTATTATGCCCGGGTGGAGGCTCGAAAAGACCCGAGCCGGAGTGGCGAGAGGGATCCAGTTTTTACTGTCTGCCTCTCCCCTCGTCCTGCGCCCCCTCCCCCTCCCGTGCGTGTCGTGCACGAGAGTCAACCGTCAGCCCAATCTTGATGTATCTTCGAGGCCGAGGTTGCCCGTTGGCTTTTCACCGGGCCCCGGGTCCTGCCTCCATTTATATCGCATTACGAGGACCGGGCTCGTTGGAATCCTGCGTGGAAGGCACGGACCCACTGCTCCCCTTTGCGCCTCTCGCCGTTGTGGCCACTGCACTCGTTTACCGCGCGATGGTACAGGTCAGGAGTAAGGTCACCGGAGCGGGGAAGGTCGTTTCACTTTTCACGTTTCGATCCAACGTGGATGATGAAATCTAATTTAAGGAATTTATCCGGGGGCGGGAGTAGATCGTGCAATTGTCTTCGTAAATTAGGTGAAATTGCTTACAACTCGGTATTACAACTTTATATAGGATCGAAAGGGGGATTTATGGCTGAAAGGGAATCGTAACGAATAGGTCGTTTTATTCTTTCTTAATTTTAAAATAAACTGTTGGCTAATAAATTCGATTAAAGCGGATATATTATATACATTTAGAAAAATATTGAATTCAATTGAAGTATAATATATACGATTGATAAACATTTTGAATAATCTGCGAAAGTCGTTCGATAAATATCGTGCTATATTGTCACCAAAAATCCACGTGCTACATTTCTCGAGCTACATTTTTCCCACAAACGCATAAAAACGCCCGATAATCGCCCGTGTGACCGCAGCTCCATCAACTACTGGCACATAAATTTCCCCTTAACCTCGCGTTCGGCGAAGAACGAGGATAGACCGGATCCCAAATAAACCGAAGCCGCGTCGAAACGGAAAGTGATGTGTTTTGCCCCGCGGAGAGTGCAGCCTCGTTCCCTCCACGAGATTGAGCAAAAAAATAAATCAATTTGCCCGTTGCGTAACGATGCAGTTTGGAGAAAGTGACAGAGTTTTGTTTTCGTTTGAGGCGAGAGTTGGTTCCCCTTTCCCCCCCTCCCTTCCAATGATCAGGGAAGAATTAATGGAAGTTGTCTTCGGAAGGGTGGAAAGCGAAGGTCGTCCGCTCGCAATTTTACCGCGATGACAAATGACTTACGGATGCTTCGACGATGTTTAATAGGGTGCCATCTGCGCCGTGTCGGGCGTAGAAAGGCGAAAAGTGGCTCGGATCCGCGCGGTGGAAAGCGAGAGGGGCGAGAAGAGAGACGGATGATGATGCGAGCAAAATTGATAATACTCGGCGGATGTAAACGATTACGAACCTTCTCTCTTCTCTCGTCTTCTTTTTCTTTTCTTTCCTTTTTTTTCTTACCTTTTTTGTGCCCCCCTCTTTTCCCCCTTCGTTCGCGTTCCCGCGCTGCTCCTTGAATTTTGACGAAGGGCCCAAAGGGAACGCGAGTTCGATTCGAGGCTTGGTTACTACATTGTTAGGCGCAAAAATCTTTGTCGCAAAACGATGACATAATGACGAGGGTGAATTTAATGTTTCCCGAATTTCTGTGATCGTCGCGCGATCTAGGGATAAGATTTTTCGTTTGTAGGCTTCTTTTCACAGTCTTTGTCGGCTTCGATAAGTTTGTTAGATCTTGAATCATGAATTTTGAAATTTTTAAGTACAACAGTAGTTATATAACTAGTACAGGTTAGGTTAAATTAAAATGGAATTTTTGTCAATTTCAGACTTGTATATAATTTCTTTTTCCTCATTTTAATTCTATTTGAAAATTTCCCATTTTATTTTCATTGGTTAATTATTCAAGCATTCAAAATTTTAAATGAAAAAGCAATTTCTTAATATTAAAAATTCGATACATATAAATTTTACGCATATTTATATCGCATGAATACAATAAATACTAACAAAATATAAAACAACGCCACACAAAATAAATTTTCTTATACTTTATTTTGCAAACACATTAACACATGTTGATCGAATCGACACCGAAACAAAATCTAGTTGGCCAAAAACCAACTGTGGGAAATCACTTGAGCGTCGCGCGAATCCTTCTTCCCAACTAATCACGTTGATTTACACGGTGTTTATACGTATTTATATTTCAAGCGTTTAGCGCATACCGAGATGATCTATGAGTTGCATTAACCGGAGTCTCGTTAAACGGGGCCCGAGGCCAAACGAAGAAGGTTCGACGGTTCCATGGTCCTCGATATCCTCTCCACCATCGTCTCTCCTTCTCCCTCTCGGCCCCATTCACCACCTTCCATCTCCCTCTTTCGCGCTCCCTTTCCATCCCCGCATCGCTGACCGCGCTCCATGACCTGACCCTTCATAAACTAGGGCCCAACTGTGCTATATTTTAAATGCATATAGACGTAGGCGTTGCATGCCGTTAAAATAAACGCAACAAGTGGCGAGGAGGCTCGGTGTGCATCGGTTCGGGTATAAACGCTGGCCCTCCGACACCTCGTTCGCCCTCTGTGAAAAAAGAAGCACAAGACCGAGAGGAAAGGAAGAAGAAGAGACCACGACCCGTGGAACGTCTCGTCGTAGAAAACCGCGCATGTTCTGACGCGTTTTAATACGTTTCGAGACAGCTGGATATTTGGACGAGGCTTTGGGTTGATTGGGTTTCGTTATGTTAATTGGAAAAGTCCTTTTGTACAATTGTGATTAATTATTAATAATATTTGATGGAATTTATCGATATTATTTAAAATTTATTGTTTGTAAAATTTCATTAACGTTCTTTGCATTCGAAATATGAAAAATATCGAAGATTAGAAATTCTTTTCGGGATTTGGAATTTATTTGTTAAGAATATATAATAAATATAATCACAAAATTATAACTTATAAAGTAAAGAAAAATAAATTTGTTGCAATTTTATAATGATCAAAGAATGATCAGAGAATGTTGTCTAATACGATAAAAATAAATAAAAAGAAGCTATATTTAAATATATATATTTATATGAAATAGGAATTGTAATGATAAGATATACTTACGATTGGCATTATGTTCGATGTAACTTGATTGAAGAATTTAATAGTTTATGTAGTTTAATATATAAAAATAATTTGATTTACTAAATTATAAACGCTCTTAGAATAGATGATAAATAGTGACGATAGATAATGACGATTTTGAAGCAATCAATGCTGTTGTTGATCTCCCACTTATAAGTTAGGTTATGTTTGCTGTATGAAGATTTTATTTAATAAAAATTTTATTTAAAAAAATTATTTTTTAATTCTAATTTAATCTTTACATTCTGCAATTTTTACAACATTATCATCACATTCACGATGATATAATGTGGAATCATTGTACAACAATAACTATAAATAGATTTTATACGTAACATATTTTTTCTAAAACTTTCATTATCATCAGTTCATTTCAATCAAACCACACAAAACAACAACAATTTCTCGCGATTCACCAAAGAAAAAATTATTCAGAGAATACCACGTCAAAAAAACTCGTAGAAATACACAGAGAGAACATGCCGAGGGGATCAGTGACGTTTCTCGAAGAAGTGGCATCGACATCTCGCGTCGTCTTCGAACATCATCGCAAGCGCATTCCGTCTCGAATGCATACTTTCTCTCTCTTTTTCTCTTTATTTTTCTTTTTCGTAATGGGAATTATGATTAGAGTTGGATTTACCGTCGCTGAAAAGAAATCGGATTCGAGTCGCAGCATACCGCTAGACTCCAAGCTGTCTGGGATCCTTGGATCGCCTATCTCCTCTCGGTTTATTGCCGTTTGATTCTTTCTTCTTTCTTTTTCGCTCTTCTCTCCTTTCGTTCTTCGCTCCCTCCTCGACAGAATCTCGCCGCTCGTAGGTCGGAGAAGAAGAAGAAGAGAAAGGGGAGAAGAAACGGAAGAAACTAGCCGTGCAAAAACTTTCGACTATCTAGTTCTCGCCAGACTGTCGTTCGATTTAAAACCAACAAACCATTGGACCTCCATATCCGATTCCTCGCGATATCTTCGTGAAAATTGAATTTTTAATTCAAATTCGATTTTGAGATACCAAAAGTGCTGTTTGGGTTCATGAAGAGAGAGAAAGTTTCAAATTTGAAAGGATATTACGGTGCTGAGATATAGTGTTTGAGAGAGATGATCATACTTAGACGCTATTCCATGATACTTAGAAACTAGTTTGATAAATTCGATGAATCGTTTCTCATGAATTATTTTAATTGTTTTAATAAAAGGATAATAAGATAGCATTATATGCAACAAATTTTTCATATTTTACGTCATGTAAATGAAAATATATTTTTAAACAGAACTAAGAATATTAATTAATCTTAACACGATCGTATAGCACAACAATTCACAATTAATAATTTTTCAACGATCACAAAAGTATTCCAACAAAAAGCTCCAAGCTTTGTCCGAGATCCATCTCCGCGCTAAAAAAGAAAAAAGAAAAAAAGCGAAGAGAAAACACATCACAGAAACACAGAAATCGCTCGCGTTTCTCCGCGAAACGCATGTCCCTCCTCTCATAAATACGCGAGATATCCACGAGGCGCTCGGCTCAGAATTTATCGCATGACGTACGACCGTGTTACCGAATCTTCGCAGAGGCATTGTCGCGCGATCAGTCGACACGTGGTTTTATCGAAGGCGAGTTGTCTCCGGGAAGGGGACGCAACGTCTGTATCGAGAGTGCATCCGGTCATAAGCCGCACACACACACGCACACATCTCCACTCGAAAGGTAACTCGATTAAACCGAAACGTATACTCTCTCTCTCTCTCTCTCTCTCTCTCTCTCTCTCTCTCTCTCTCTCTCTCTCTCTCTCTCTCTCTCTCTCTCTCTCTCTCTCTCTCTCTCTCTCTCTCTCTCTCTCTCTCTCTGCGACCATAGCAAAAGAGAGGAACAGGAATAAACGGGAAGGAAGATGGAAAGGGACAGAGATAGTAGAGGTGACGGCGAAGGAGGAGCAGGAGGCGACAGGGCAAACCTGGACCCGAAGGGGAACCTCCTCGCGGGCAATGGAAGTGGTGGCAATACGGTGGTGCGCGACTTCCTCGAAGGAAGGAGAGGGCGCGGTTCTACCGCGAGGAGGAATCCTGCGGTAACACATGGAAGGATAGAGTTATTTATTGTTATGGCCGGTTGCTCGGCGTCGCTGTGTGTGGGTGTCGGGAGGGTTCGTGGTCCTCCGGTTCGCGGCCGGATTCTCTCGCTCCTTCTCCTTCTCCTTTCGACCATCATCCCCTCCTCCTCCCCCCCGCCGCTCTCGCTCGCTCCATTCTTTCTTCTCGCCGTTGGACTTTGGTATCTACAAATACAGATACCGGGCCTCTCCGCTCCTATATAACACGGCCGCTCTCCTTCTCCGTCGCGCTCTATCTATCCTCCTCCGGCACCATTCTCTTCCACCGTGTCCTCCCTCGTGCTCTCCGTCCCCTTCCCGGCCTTTCCACTCGCCTCGTCCTTCTCTCGCCGCTTCTTCGTCCTCTCTCCTCTCCCAGGGCCCTTCTGCAACGTGTGCAACGGGCCGCCCACTCCCGGTATATACCCCGCTGGGTGTCCAACACCTACCTACATGGCCGCGGCACAACTGTATCCGTACCCGGCCAACTGTTGACCCGGTCCACACACCGCGATTGCCCGCGAGCACCACCGTGACCACGGGGACCGCACTAAATTTATCCCCCCGAACGACTTTATTACATTACTTCGAACGTTTAATTCGAAATTATTACTTAAACCGGGACACCAACGGGTGAAGGGGAGGAGGGGCCGCGTGTGGAAGCCGTGTGCGGAGGCGGCCGCGGGAGGAAGGTGGCTTTGATTTACGCGCCGGTAAAAAAAAAGGAAGGAAAAGAAAGAAAAAAAGAAACTGCCTATTCGAGGACCCTTCGATGCTCCTCGAGGCATCTTGGAGGCTCTTATGACAATTGCGTATGAGAAAAGAAAAGGCCTTCGCACGTTGGGCTCGTTGTTGTTTGGTGTTGGCGGTTGAGGAGCTGCTTCGAGTTACCATTATTTTGTTGCTTCCATGTGTATTGGATATATTCGAGTATAGAGAGTTCGAGAGTTCTAGGTTATGGATAGAGGAGAGATGTGTTTAGGATTTTAATTTTTATCCGGTAAGGAGTAATTATTGTTGCTTTCGATTGATTTTTCTGTTTTATTGAATTGATAATTGAAATTAGTCCTCGGGATACCCGATTCTTATAGCGCTTCCATTTATTGTTTAGTATCGGAGATATTTTAAATTATGATTTTCGATTTGAATAAAGATATTTTCAGATTGAAGGAAATTTAAAATTTTTGTCCACAAATAATTATTGCTAGTAGATTATTTCATAATCATAAATCTTACAAGAAGAAGCATTTTTATAAAGATTTTGATTTTTTAAATGAGAAATAGAACAGAATTTACATGTACAAGCAAATTATTTATAACGATACATAATTTACTCTCAACTATTAAAACTTGAAACGAATAAGAAGCCATTCTTCTTTCACTCTCCAATTATACAAATATCGTAATTAATCCTCGATGAGACGCGCAAAATGGTCTCGGCCAGGCAGATTCGGGTTGACGCCTGGTGAGCAGTGATCAGGTCGGAAGTGGCCGGGAGTGGAGACGCGGTTCCGGTTCCACAGGGAGTCCTGTGCGAGCTCGGGTGTCGGCCACGAACTCGAGAGAGTATTTTTACGAGTCTGGCTCTGAGGTTAGGGCTCTCGGTTCGACTCCTCGCGGTGGAGTTATAATTTACAGCCCTTTGCCTCGGCCCTCCCCCTCCTCTCTCCTCCCCTCCTCACCCACCCTTTCTCACTTTTCACACGTACTCTCCGAGGAAGATTGTTCCAGCGCGCTCGCGTACGCTAGACCCAGCCAGCCTTCTTAATAGTGTGCCCGTCCTGTCTGTCTGTCCGTCCGTCTGCTCGACCCCCACTCGAGACTTCTTCACTCGCTTCACTGAACAGTACGTGTAGGTTGTTAGTCAGGCCAGTTTACGCCTGGCATACCGTATATACCGAGCTCAGTTTCTCAGCAACATTCTCCCTCTTTCTCTCTTTCCCTGTCCCCTGATGATCGGTGTTGCTTTAAATCGGATCTGCGTACGCAAGTTTGGTCTTCGATGAACAGGAAGAGGAAGGAATCGTTGATGTTAGGATGGGGATAGGTTAGGTCAAATCTTGCTTGGATGAGAAGGGACGTCGATTTCGCTCAAATTTTGATTTTTCAGAAATATGATATTCTTGTTACAAATATTACATTGTTGGAATAGAAGGAAAGGATGAATGAAAATCCAATTCCACCACCCGTTCATTCTAACTGTAAGCGCTGTAAACAGATTTCCTCCTCCCCCCATCCCATCCCAGCCTGGTTGACTGATTGAATCGCACACGTCTTATTTCAATATCTCGTCCTCCTTCGCTCGCTTTAAATTTAATTTCTGGCGCGGGACAAGTTTATGAAGCTTTCGTGCGCAAAATACGATCCACGAGATCCACGTTCCATCGTCCAAACGAAACAAATAACGCTAATATTTTCCTATTTATCGTTAGAAACGACGAAGATCCCACCGATCTAAATCATAGAGGCGACAGAGAGTGGAAACAGTCTCTTCCAATAATGAACGAACGACGAGAGAGAGAGAGAGAGAAAGAGAGAGAGAGAGCTATAAGACCGGTGCACGTCGTGCCGGCAATAAACAGCGATTTTACAGTGATACGGTGTAATGGCGTCTCGATAGGCGAAAACGTATTAACCCCGCGTGTCTTCCTTAGCCACGATGGAACAAAGGGGGAGGGGGAGGAGGGAGGGGAACAAAGAGGCCTCAAACGAGTCTCATGCAAATGCACTTAAACGTTACGTGTACATACGCGTACACACGGGCACATTATGACCATCCAGTCGAGTTTAACATTTAAAGTGGATTGTGGTCGGCCGGTGAAAATAAAGAGTCAATTATGCCAGCGTTGATAGACACGACGAGTGATATAATGGCCGGGTAGAAGCGAAAGATTTTGCGCAACCGTTGCACACGCGACTCCAACACGCTTCGTGTGATCACGTTGCGAACGTGAGCGTCCCGTTTTCCTTTCCACAATCGTGCATTGGGCGGTTTTGATTTGATTGAATCAATAGAGCTTGGCTTCTTTCATTTTCTTCCTTGCAAAATAAATCAATTGATAAAATGTTAGAAAAATTATTAATTCGGGGAGAAGGAAAAGTTAGTTCGAAATGGAATAATTATGGATCGTTTGCAACGATGTATATCGTTCTAGAATTTTTAATTTTGAAATAATAATGCGTAAAATGAAAGATCATCGTATAATAATGATTTTTTCACAGGAGATACGCATATAAGTAATTTTATTCTTCGTAATTAATACACATTGTGTGTAGTATAATAAAATTAATTTGGAAAATCTATCATGCAATAACGAAGAGAATTCTTTTGTTTGTAAACGAGTTTTAACTTATTATATAAGATATAACTAATATTATTTAACACATCACGAATGTACGGATTCTTTATTCTTAATTTCCTTAATTCTTCAACTCGCCAAAGAACGTGTGAACAAGATTAAACATAAGATATATCATACTTGAGAAAAATTTCCAACGAGATTAAAGTTAAATAAAATTTTTATTTCAACAGTAAATTGTTAATTCTCTGATTAAATTATTGTCCAATCATCTACATTTCATCCTAAATAAATATAACGATACACCAAGATGGATCTGATGTTCAATCCACGTTCAATCCACGTGTCGTGGTGGATTTTTCAAATGGCCGCAGATATACCTCCACAGAGAAACACGATAGACTCGTTGCATGCCAAGGGGGAACTATCTCTTCCACGAGGTGGATCGATGATCTACCGACCACTTGCTGTTTCATTGCTATGTATGCATCTCGGATAACCTCTTTTCCTGATGACCAATCATCATCATCATTATCATTATCATCATCATCATCGAACACCCATAAACATCCCGTTTACCTTTCGCTTGCTGACTTTCCCGAAACGGGACGGTGTGCATGAGCAGACCTTTCAGATTGGTGAGAGTTCGTAATTTGGAGGTTATGAAATATCGTAATTTTTTGTTAATTAGAGACAATTGAAAATTGGTTTTTTAGATTCGCGAAATTTGAATTTAGATCGTGAGATGAGAAAAATTTGGAAATGAAAATATTTATTTTTAATAAATTTCGACATAGTTTCTGATAAAATAGATATTCTTTGAAGAAAGAAGAGGTAAGAAAGAAAATTTATATTCATTAATTTTTAAATCAGATTTTCTTAGTATCGATTTTAATTTTAAAACTTCAATTATTTTATACGAATTATCAAAAGCAAATATCGATACTCACGTAACATTTTTCTTCGTTTCTCTTCATTTCTATTAAAATTTGCCAAAAAAAAAAAAAATTTCCCCATTCACCACCGAAACAAAAGAATTTTCTCAAAATTAATACATACATGAACGGCACTTGCATCATCCCTCCTTCTTCGCAATCCAAACAACCACTTGAAATCAACCCTTCCAAAATCTCTCCACCATCCACGCCGATAAACAAACAAAATTTCACCATCCCCTAACGCGCATATATCCACAGTCCATAGTAGCACAATACACATACACACATTCATACACATATACACACGCGCGACCTCGAGGGGCAGAATGAGCGATGAGGCTGGCCAATGATCCGCTACTAGCGGCCACATTGTTACACCAGTCCGGTGTATAGTGTTACCGGTGTGCACAGCCAAGACCAGTCGTGTACCTACGAGCTGTTGTTACGTAGGTGTACAGAGAAAGAGAGAGAAAGAGAGAGGGAGGGAGAGAGAGAAAGAGAAAGTGGAAAGAGGAGAATGGTGGAGCGAAAAGAGCGAGGAGCCTCCGTGGTAGCGTCGGTAACTCTGGCAGGCGACGCGTCGTAAACTTTCGCCTCCATCGGCGAGCGGCTTCGCGCCTTCCTTGGTCCACCTTCCTCTTTTTCTTCCTGTTGGCTCCGTTTCTACGGCCGTGGAACGTTTTCCCCCACGCACTGCCTTCCTATTCTTCTCGCGCGTATGATTCAGCCTCGCTTCGGTTAAACGCTTATGCAGATTGCCGATAGTAAACGACCGGCTCGACGGAAATAGGGGGCAGGGGAAGGGTGGAGGGAGGGGCGACGGCTTTGGATGCTGGCACTTTTGTCGTTTCTTGTCGATCCATTTTGGCGGTGGCCCGACTTTCGGAGTTTTGGTTTGTGAAAATGAAAATTATTCCGATATTTATAGTGGGTATTTGAAAGTGAAGTAAAGTCTTTATTTAAGCTTCGTTTGTTTTTTAATGTAGTAATGGAATCTCAAATATTGATTTAATTATATATACATGGTGTATGAAAAAAATTGATGTAAAATATCAATTTTTTAAACAAACTATCAATGATTTTATTGTCGAATAATTGTGTGTCTTTTACTTCTGTTTAAAAATTTCTTTGATTAACGATACCAGTAAATATTAATGAAACGTAAGCCTTCTCTAAGAAATCAAGTAAAATTCAAATTGAATCTCTAAGAACTATCTATATTAAAGATGAAAAAAAGTTAGGGAAATGAAAAGAATTTCATCACGACAAATATTTTCGTACTTGTAAGTACTCATTTAAAATTCCAGAAATTGCCAAGAGCAAATAACTGTCAAAGATACGTCTTAAACATACTTAAAAAGGCATTTCCTAAAAACGTTAAAAATCTTCCAAAGCGACGTGGAAACATTCTTAGCTATGTTCCAAGTAATTCCCGAATAAGTTCCGTGGAATTCCAGGTTTGAATCTCGTTAAAAATCCGCTCACGAATCTCTGCTTCTTAAAAAAGACTTAATTATCTCACGTTCATCGTAAGATCATCACGCTCACAAATAAAGATTTTGGCCAAACCGTCATTCAAATCACGTACATTTTATACCCTATAGTTAAACATAACCTTGAATTCGAATCGTGGAATATTTCCAATTTAAAAATCGTCAGATTTTTACCTTTGTGATAAAATATTATGAAAATTATATTTTATAATCGTTATAACATTATAAATAGATCGTAATGTTTAAAATCAAAATAAATTCAACTTTAAAATCTTTCTTTTTTAAAAATTTACCAACATTATTTATATTGTGTCCCTGAAAGTATTAATTTTCCATAATATAGTATATAGTAATATAGTATATATAGTAGTATATATAGTATATATAGTAATATAGTAATTCCATCATCTTTTAAACGTGATTCTCTAAAATTACTATTTTATAAATTCTGAATGTCACTTATATTGCATTTTCAAAAATATTAATTTGTAATTTACAAATCTTTACAATTCCAAAATCTTGTTATGCAAAAATAGTAATAAACAAAATCATTTTTACTCAAATACTTTTTTCTCTAAAATCATAATTTAATTTTAAAATATTTTTTATTAAAAAACTTGTCTAATTTATACTTTCTAAAAATATTGCATTTGAAACTATCAAAAAAAATCAATAATAAACTTATTCTTAACATTTTCTTTACAAATTCCTTTTTCTATAAAATATTAATTTCAAAATATCGCTTCTTAAAAATCTAGTCAAATTTCTAAAAATCAATTTCAAAATCATCTATCACAAACAATTTATATTCCCAAAACTACTAATTCCTACACAATCAAAATCATCTTTACTGAAAATTACTATTCTTTCTAATTTCAAAATCTTCTTTAATAAAAAAACTTATCAATATCATCTATATTCTCAAAAATTAAAATTCAATTTCACAATGTCGTCTCTTTCCCTTTTACAAAATAATAAATAACTCACACATATCTAATTTCAAAATCTTCCTTAATAAAATTTCACAAGCAACGCCGTCGTCCTCACCACTCTTCTCGTTTCACTCTTCCTTTTACAAAATAACAAATAATCCACCTTACCTTATTTCAAAATCCCGAAATCACGTCAACACCACCCACGCCGCAAAACCGCCCAAGGGCGGACAATTACTCTTATCCACGATACTTTCGATGCGACGATAACGGCCCGCGAGTCCACTCTCGACCTCGCATAATCACGTTCCCTCGCGGAAAGGGTAGGGAAGCACGCTCGTGGTCGAGGCGGAGACCACCTCGCGAGGCCGAGACGTTAATCAGAATATAATGCGACCAGTTTGTAGGTGGGCGCCTTAATCGAACCTACGTCCCTGGCTAAAAAGACCGGACGTCTTCAGCCGTTTATCTCTGTCCGAGTCTCTTTTCCCCTTTCGCGGTCAATTAGGATCAGCCGTGCGCGTCGTGACAATTAGCACGATCCGGCCGCTCACGAGGAGGCCGTTTCCAGGCCGAAACGATGTCGAGCGATGATCACTCCTCCACCTGTTCCTCCTTATCCTTATCCACTACTGTGTAATTAAACAATTAACGCTCTGTTCCGATTAGTTAAACAAATTAAGCGACCTTTTACAACAACGTAACCGTTAAGTGGCCAACCAGGCCCGTACACGCCTGGCAAACACGTCGTCGAACCGACGTCTTAACCTCTTCTTCTCTCCCTTCCTTCCCCTTCTCATTCCAAGTGGCTTGTCTCGTCTGCCCTCTTCCCAACACTTTCATCTTCGTCCTCTAACGGCCGAGAGCGTGGTAATTAGAGGCGTGCATAATTAAGCCCCGGCTGATTGTTGACAATGGCCGTTAGCGTGCCCACGACGACTGTCTTTCAAGGGTGCGTCTCAATTAGTACAGGACGAACGGGAGAGTTAAAGTGTTTGCGCTGCCGTTTCACGCGTGCAGGTAATTCCCTCGATGGCTGGTTTATTAATTACTGATGGAGGGAACCGTGGCGACAAATTGCTCGGAACCGCGAAAACGAGGCGGAATTCTAATCGATGGGCAAACAACACACGGCTGACACGTGTTTCGAAACCGCGAGATGGCGTTCCCTCGTTAAGATCGCAGTTCTAATGAATTTCGAAGAGGGGATGGAAAGGTTGGAGAGATGATTGTTGGCGATGGGTTTAAAAAACTATCTTTCTTATTAAAAGTATTAAAAGTATTATTAAAAAATATTTATCCCGATGTCGAGTATTTTTCTTTTCTTTATATTTTTATTTTTCTTTTAATGTTTTTTTTTTTTTAAGCGTATGCTGATTTTACGATCACATATTAAAAAATTGAAATTTTTTGAATTATTTTAGAAACTTGTATAATATAACATCTTTTTATGAATTAATTCTATCATTTGAAAGAGGAAAAATATTTTTGATGTAAAAGTATTGAATTATTTTGATAACTTTATATATCATATAAATAAATGATAAAATAATTTCATGGAAAATTGAATAAAAATTAAATACTTAATTCGATCGACAGCCTTTTTGTTCCTTCGATTAAAACAATTAAATGAATTTATCTAGAATAAATTTGAAAATATCAAGACGCGATATCTTGTATATTTTATCGAAACAGAATTTCCTAAAATTTTTTCCTGGACGAATTCATTTATTAAATTCCTCCTTTTCTCACTGGATGAGGCAGCAAATTTTCTAGTCTCTGCTCATGCTAGCTGTTGCATTGTTAGTAATGAAGGGGGACGAAACCCAAAGTGTCTTCGTGCCTGATTCCATTTACATTCCTAATTCTGCTCCTGTCCACGTGACATCGAACAGTTTTATCAGTTATTCCGTGCTACTCCCAAGTGTACGACGAATGTACAAAGAAGTTTCACAATAATCTAACAGTTCGTGAAATTTCGTCTCGAGCAGAGAAAATTTGGTTCCTGTTGAAAGGAAGATAAAAGAAAATATCATAATAATTTCCTAATTATTGAATTATCGTTTATCGTTAAAATGAAAAAAGATTTATTCGAAGGAAAATTGAATTAAAAATTAAATATTTAATTCGATAGCCAGTCCGAGTCGCAATTCATCGTATAAAAGTTTAAAAGTTTTCTAAAAATATAGATTTCTATATTTAGGCAAATTAAAGTATAATAATTGAATCTTAATTTAAATTAAAGTCTGAATAATAAAGGAAAATCTAACCTACTTACAATAATTCCTATATTTATCTTTCATGAAATGATCGATTGCAATTATTTTGATAAGAAGCTTAATTGAAATTACTTTTTTAACTCAAACTTGTACAATCTCCATTTCTTAAATTCAATGACATAATATTCTTGCAAGTTGAAGATGTTTCTACAAATTTGTTTTGATTTTAAATTACCCTGTTATTCGAGTAATACATTCTTACATAAAATATAATATAAACCATTATATATGCAAAAGAAAAATATACTCGAATGTTACACAAGAAAAGCATCATATTTCCTAGTTTTTTTATTGTATTATGTTAAAAGGCCAATTTGTATAAAAGTCGATATTGCGTTCTCTCTACATCATTTTTAAATTACAAAATTTTAAAAATACATACATGCGTAACAAATATTCGACACATTCCAATCGTAAGTTCTGGAGCCACGTGTGGCGCATATCCACATGCTCGAAGAGGGGCAAAGAAAGTTAGATTAAGGCCACGGTAGCTTCATTTTCTGACGAGACAATCAAGTAATGCCTGCTCGGTATGCCCGGCGTCGGAGAGGGCGCGCCTCTTGGGTGCCGTAAGCCACGCCACCGAAAGGAAAAACCGCGTACCACCTTCGACCTTCCTCTTGCCCTCTGCGCCCGCGAGCTTTTGAATTCTTCATGGAGGATTTTTTTTTTTTTTTAACGCGCCCCTCTAGTTTGAGCGGACAATCTGGCGTTGCGGGACCCGAGACGGTACCACGGGATGATCCTACGCGCGATTTGTCTTCCAGCTTGGTCCACTGGGAAGGTTGGCCAGTTTCGAGAGAGCGAAGGAAATCTGCTAAATATGATTTATGGTGTAAGTGTAAATGGATTTCGAGATTTCGTGGAATTATGACTTTATTTATAGAGTTGGGAGCGGTGTTTGTGGTGGAATGTTATTCGTTCGCGAAAAATGTTTGAAATTGTTTGCAATTAAATAAATGATTTATGGTAGAAATAGTGAGTGGAATTCGTTTCGTGAAATTATGATTTTATTTATTGGAAATGGTATTTAGAGAGAAAAATCGTTTCTATTAGGCCGTTTGGAAATTACAAGCGATGATTCTCGATGAAAATTTTGAATTATGGACGAGAATCGAGATTCTGGTGCTTCTTAGTGTGTCTTTAAAGTGAGCTTATGTTTCATTTGAAAGTGTTGAAAGTTAAAATTGTCAATAATTTGCTAATAAAGTGTAACAAAGTTTGATATTATTTGTATTGGAGATTTTTATAATTTAGAAGTTAGGATTTTAATCACTATTTGACGTGATATTATGCATTTAATGTAGAGTATAATAAAATTTCTGAAAGAAAATTGATATTAATAATTGATGCCATTTTAAAAAACGAGGATTTAGAGTACAAAAAAATTACGGAAAAATTATCCTTTTTAAAGAAATAGATTATTATTTCAATTTTTGAATTCTCAAATATATCAAATAACATAATCCGACATTTATCTTTAAATGATTTTTCTTAAATGGTAAATTATATACTTTGTAAATCTTACTATTTTCTCAAATTCTCTCGTTGGAATTTAAATTAAATCTTTTAATTCTTCGAAACAACTTTTGGTCACCACGCGCACATAGTTTGATACATTCTTCTTAATAGAAAGTTGTTCCAGAATGCAAGTCGTATACCTGACCTTAAAAATATTTATCCACGTCAAATATTTACGTTTATTTTTTTGCTTTTACCGTACACAGCAACTCATTTAAAAAAAAAAAAAAAAAAGACGAGGTAATAAGAGAGCAACAGCCGAGGGAAAGGAATAAGTACACGCGTACAATGCAAATAATTTACGATACATCTGACACGCATGAGCATAATCGAATTTCACGTTTATTTTCACGCAGTGTCATTCGATTGACAAATAAAAAGGAAAAAAGTAAAAATAAAAATAAATAAAGAAAGACAAAAAAAAAAGGAAGAAAATGGAAAGCAATGCAATGCAAATCATTATAATAAATTTTCACGATTCTGTTCCCCCATCTACGCTCCTATCATATCCTTCAAAGGTATTGTCCGTATTTTAAAAGATGCATATCGGATCGAATCGATTCTCTTTTTTTATTATTATTTACGATCAATTAGAGACATGTTTGCCGATTTTCAAAGGTACGAAGATCTGCGTTAAACGTGATCAATATTTTTCAGCCAATTTATAATCTACTTCATTGTATTATTTTAATCCAAATATCTTTTAGTCTTTGAATATGAATAAATATCGTCTTACACGTAAAAATTATATTTACGATATTTTGCAATTTCTATAAATTGTGAAAAAAAAATAAATTGAGATTAAATATTCATGGATTTGTCATAGCATCAAAACAATCTATATTTTCTGTATAAGATATAACTATTGAATTAATTCAGATGGATATTTTTTGTATATTTTTCTCCTTTACTTAACACAACAATAAAATTAAAAATTTTGTTTATCTTATAAAAGATTTATCAAGTACAACTAGATGATTTGTTTTTACTTATTTAATTTCTTGATTTATTTATTATATAATTTTATTATGTACATTTAATAAATGAATTATGTCGAAAATTTTTACGATATTAATTAAATAATTGCCTCTAACAACGCCTTTTGTTCGAAGATGTCGCGTTAGATTGATCAACGTGTGTATGTTTTTTTTTTGTTTTCAATTTTAGATCTGATTGAAACGCGGAAAAGAGGTCGTGTCACACTTTTGTAATGTCATTTTGTGGTACATTGCAAACGTATTTTCATTGTGGGAGATAACAGTTGCACAAGGGAATAACATTTGCATAATTTACTCGGTATAGTGATTATGAATGAATCAGTTATGAAAATGAGACGTTTCAACTATGCATGTTACAAAATGAGACAGAAGCGCTAATGCCTATTTCCATTAGGTGTTGTCATTAGTCTTAAGTTTAAGAAATTTAGTAGATACAGAGAGTAAAATAAAAATTTCAATCATTAACAATCATTAACATATTTACTTTCCATTTTTTATAGATGAATACAGAAAAAAAGCGTTATTGATCTAAATTATTGGACACGTGCAGGTGTGCAATAATTACTTTTTTTAAATGTTCAAGGAAACGATTAATAATCATTCAGATATTTACATTCATTTAAAATAATGAATTCAAAAAGAAGTTATAAAGAATTATATACTTACAAAAGTTAAATAAACAAATTGTATCGTAAATACTTGTAAAGAAATATTCAAAAGATTCAGAGAATTTATCTAAAAAAAAATTTGAATCTGATCAATTTTTCAAATCATTTACGTAGAAATCGAAAAATTTTCTATTTCACTTTTATTACGTTTATTTGTTAAATTATTAATTACATTCATCATTAAATGTTATCACAAATGTTAAAATTAACGATAGTATCCGAAGTGGATAAAATTTCTATATAACAATAACAAATAAATAAATTCTCATATAATCTATACTTTTAAGCGAGATATCCATTCGTATCTTCCCTTCTTTTTTTTCAAAAACTTCGATCGTCATACGTAATCGTAATCGGTACACAATAATAGAAATAAGTAATAACAATAAAATCGAAACAATCAAGACCCCCCCCCAAAAAAAATCTACTCGTCATCTTCTCATAAAAACGAAATTCCAAGCTTTTGAAACGTATCCAAAAGATTTATTTCGCCTTAAAAACGCGCTACATCGATGCCATTAAGCGCAATTAGATAATTCAGATAATTATGTTTTTCTCGTGTCTCTGATCAAAGAACGGCCGAGAGCAGCGTGGAAAATCTTGTTGGCTCGAAACACCGCCAACGAGGTGGCCGAGGCTCGCTGTTAAAAGTGACAAGTAAATAGCTAAATTATGCAAGCTGATACAAAAATCCCCCCCTCCCTACTACCCCAGAGGCGGCAAACACCGCTAATGCCTTCGGAAGGAATGCTTAACCGCGACTGGCAAAATCGTTCCACGTTATTTTCTCCGCAATTATATTACCGAGAAAATGAGATGAGAAAGCAATGCCCGACAATATAATCCGCGAAAGCGCTAATTGCTTCCTGTTCGCACGTTGTTTATTGAAATTACTTACGTCGAACGTAGCATTCGAATTCAAAATGGCCGTTTTGTTGTGGAAACCGGAAGTGAGAGAGACAAATGTTGTTTCTTGAAGGACGTAGACGTAGTTGAACAGTTGTTTGTTTAATGCGCAACGTATAAGATAATTATATTTAGACGGTGTGCGAAAGGATAATCGTCAGATAACGCTTTCTACGAATTTGATGAAAGTTTCAGTTAAAAAGCATTATAATAATAAATAGTACGTATATATAAATTACATCTAAATTTCAATTTTATTTGTAAACAATTTTTGGGGACAATTACGAAAAATCTGCATCGGATATTTTACATTTCTTTGCGTGTCGTATAAATATTTTAATATATTTAATAAATTTCCCACCTATATAAACTTCTAATCTAATATCCATCGAAACTTAAAGAAAAATTTATTTCCACCATTAATAAATCGATAAAAATTCTTATTCTATATTTAACAACCTCTCCTAAAATTCTTATTTCGTTCCTCCTGAAATAAAAAAATTCGCGCAATCAAGCACGTTCAAACACCAATATCCGCCAAACCAAATACCCTTATCTCTCCTCCCATATTTAATTTTCCACCATCGAGAGTAGAACCGTTATAGATATATAAAGTTCCACGGTTCTGCCTGGTCGTAGAACCTCGCAATCGCGTACAAACACGCGTATAATCCAATTATTAATGCATCTACGCGATCGGAAAGAATGGTTAAACCATTGCTTTATCTCCTCGATGAATTATGATAAATCGGATATCCCCAACGGAGGCGAGCAATGCAAAGATCGCGCGTATGGAATACGAAAATCGTCGAGCGACGACTGTTCCGCGTTTGCTCGATGAAGGGTGACTATCGAACCCCGATGACTCAGGCCTTTCTCTCTCTCTCTTTCTCTCGCCTTCTTCTTTTTTTACTGCTATCGCCGATGATAATTCACGTCAGGGGTGCGCGACACGATCGGCAATCAATACTACGGAACGATACCCTCCCCTTGCCGCTTTTTCGATCCGTGGATGATGATTCCACGTGCCAACGTGTTGTTTCTCTATTCCCTGCTATGGAAACGGGGAGGGGGAGGAAAAAACGATCACGCACTTTCTGCTCCTACGATTTTAAATTCGACGGGGGTTTCGGATTTGGGGTGAAAATGGCGTCGGATTGTTTATGGAAAACAAGAGGTTGGGAATTCGGTGGATTTGAGATATGGAGGGTTTAACGATTGAGAATACTTGCTGAAGTCTGTTGATAAAGTAAATGTCGAATTTTTTTCGAAAATATTTCGATGATTCGTGATGCTTTATTTTTTAATTGGTATATTATTATTATTATTATTGTTATTGTAGCATTATAGTATTTTGTAATAAAATTATTCCATAGATATGTAGCAAGATAATGCACTATAATGCACTATATATATATAGTATCTAATATTTTAGTTATACGAGCAATGAATAGTTTAGATTTTATTCGGATAGAATCATTGAAGATATATCAATTACATAAAAACGTAGGACAAGTGATATGTACAAATGAGAACGATGAATCAACGTATAAAATAATTATACTTGTACATACGCGCAAAAAAAAATAAAATGATGAAAAATTGTGAGAACGAACATTTTCATTCAGCATTTTCTGATTATGAATCATTCGATCATAATAGTTCTACATCTGACTTGTCTACTTAAAACATTCGCTGCGTATCTATCATCTGAAATCTGATTGAGTTAACACATATATACTCGTAACGATACGTGCGTGATACTAATATGAAACTCGAACTAAAAATCAGAAAAATATTTTTCATGATAAAATTATTCTTTTTCCTATTCTGTTTGTAAAAAATTTTTTATTAACATTATGAATAAATAAATTATAAAATTGTGCAACGAATATTAATCTTCTATTTTATCGAATCGACGACGAAACGAAAACTATTAACTCTATCATTGGCAGAGGAAGATCACTCTGGAAAATATTCGAGATCTCGAACAAGTGAAATAATTCCATTATCTAAGATTACTAAAAGAAAATTCGAATTCGATTCGAGGATCAGGTCTCGACTGTGGCAACAAGGCTCCTAAGAGTGGAAACCCTAATGACATTCTCCCCGATCAAAGGAGGCCACCCTCGAAAATGGCCGAAGAGGAAATTTAAAACGCTCCCTTTTTTTAGCCAAAAAAGGAACGAGGGTTAATGCTGATCACGTAGTCGTGTACGTGTAACCCCCTTCCCTCCACCGTAAAATCCATCCCTCGTCATTTTTCCCGCCAGCCAACGGTGCCATCGATCAATCAGAAGCTTTTGAGAAATTGTGGAAACGGGGAGAGAGGGGGGGAGAGGTTGAATTAAAAGTCGCGATTAAACGTACGACTCTCCACGCTCATCCCATTTATGGGGTGTCTTTTTTCATATATCGTGGGAATTCGCAATAACGGCATTTCGATGGGAAGAAAACGAGAAATACTCGACTATAAAAATATATATTGTTTAAATAGATTCTGATGAATAATCGTATGACAGACCATCATTTTTGTTACAGCGAATTTCAATTAAATTTTTCAACAATTCTAATTCAATTTTTATCAATTTGTTGATTATGATCATGAATTAATCATTCTTAACGAATACTGAATTTATACTTGATGAATTACATTTGAATTGATATGCTTCAAACATCTTATAATATTATATCATTTTAACTCATTTTTGTGATAAATATCCATTATGAATATATTCCAAAATGATTAAACAATTCCTACCTCTAAATAATATTCTATAACAATGGATAACGTGCCATTTACTTATATCTATGCAATTTATTACATTTATTTATTACGTACAAAAAAAAAAAGAAAAAAGAACCATGAAAATTCCTCTTAAAAACCGAACTATGTATAACCGAATATTAAGTCTTAAGAAGAATTCAAATATGTAGGAAGTAGGAAGGAATCTACCGCTTAAAGATCACTGACATCTATTTACGCGGTCGACTACAAAGAGGGAATACCAAAAGGAAGGAAAAGATGTATACCTCTCACCGATCACGTACAACCCGATCGAATATATATATATATACCGACGAATCGTATCGTAGCCGACAACGGACGAAGATAATCATAATAGGAAGAATTTCACGGATGATGCGCTTGCATACGAGACACAAGGCTGGATCAGTATGCAACCCGTATACGTAAAGTTAAACTTTGTCATCACTCTGTGTTGAATACGTATTATATCGTTCTTCCTACTGTCATCAGGGTTTGCATCAATTATTAAGCCCGTCCGGTGAATGGTAAGGGCTTTCTTAAACGAAATTACCTCACCGCAGCCATACTAAACAGGGCCGCGATATGAATAATACGCGTTGTGTGGAGAGGATCCTTTAAATGGCAAAGAGAACGTGTATTTAGGGGATAAATTGTATTATATTTATTTGCGAAGTTGAGGTATCGTGTCGAACGGGGGAGGGGTTCGATGACCCTCCCCTCCTTCTGCCGATGTAATGACCTTGAAACAAAAGTCCCCATTCGGAATATTCAATATTGTATAGCCTCGTGTAAGTACATGACTTACGAGCTTGTCTCGAAACGTGCGTCGAATTTTTACGCCCGTAAATACGTATTAGATAGATATCGATAGACTCGAATGGATGCACTTGTGATGGACGTCAGGTATCGATGTTACAACGAAATGATGTTCGTGATAAATTTCTATTTAATTTGGATATATATTACGTGTTATCTTCGCGTGTTAATTCTTTGAATAAGTACGATCTTAAAGAAAATTTATATATATCTCGTTATATCTCAATTATTACTATCACTATTATTATACAATCTTATTTTTATTCATTTTTTTTTTTTTTTAAGTTAAGTGTCAGACAATTTGCGAATAAGAAACCGATTTGAGAAAAAAAGAAAAATCGAATTTCCAATATCCAAAATTAAACAGAAATTGAGCGAAAATTCGAGCCTACATAAGGAATTACTCTCTCTCTTTCTCTCCCTTCAAGTTTTTCTCCACTGTTTGCGGTTTCGTTTACCCCTTCACGTGTCGTAGGGAGGGACAAAAAATAACGGCAATGGCGCGTTTAGCAAAATTTCACGGGGTAAAAATATTAAGTCTCGGTAATCGATCGGTAACGCTGCGGTGCCTCATCGAGAATAAAGAAAATAAGAGTGGGGGGAGGGACAGAGGTACCCTCTTACCGATCACGTACAAAGCAACGGCTCGATCGAACGTGCCACGAACATCTGGATCGTAGAGCAACATAATCATAATGGGAGACGTTTTGCGGATAATCCGCGTATCCTATCCTCCTATGTGTGTGCATCGAGGTTCAGGTATACACGCGTCTATATATATATATATATATATATATCGGATAGCCCGAAGATGCGATTGCAAAGTGTGGGGGATCACACGTACAGGGGAAGAGGATTCACGAATACGTATTCACGGTGGCGCAGGTGGACGTGGTGGTATGAAACGATCGTCATTCGAATGATCTCCATTTTTCATCCTTTTGTTCCTTTTTCCCTTTGGGCGCTTATTCCATTTGATCGATGCAGGATGCGCAAGGAAATAAAACGGAGGAGGGGAAAAGAAGAAGAAGAAGAAAAAAAGAACGTTAAACGATACGTGGAAAAGGAAAAGTTGATATGGTATGCGCGCGAGATTGCCGGGAATTCGACTCGGATGCCGCCGTTATATAGGTTTGCTAATGACGCGTGTGAGCTGTGATTCGTGGAATGTTATTTTGCTTGGAAATATGGTGTTTTTGGTGCTAGTGAGTGTAAACGTGGAATTAGGGGGAAGGGAGGGGGAGTTATTTGCGAATTTTTCTGCTTTATTCCGGGAAATAATGGCGGAATTGGGATGGGAGATAAAATTATTGACGTGTTCGCTGGAGATCGATTTTTCGTTATGTGTGATCGAGAGTAGCATTTGATCGATTAAATAAGTATCTGTTTGTGAATTCTTATTTTTAAATTGTTATTTGGAATAGTAATTTTTGTTCCGTTTAATGTCGAAGCAAGAATCAAAGCATATTTTCTTTGAATTATTATTACGATTTATTATCCCACTATTATTACACAGATAGACTTTAAGAAATCAATATATTACCAAAAAAAGTACTTTTTTTAAAAGTGCTCCAAACAATTCTACGATCATAATTTTTCCCTTTTCTATAACCTAAGTTATAGAAATAGACATCAAGATATCGATTTATCTATCATTTGAAAAAAAAAAAAAGAATGCTTTCAAATAATTTTACAATCTCGACATTCCCAACAACATAACCTTAAAAATACCAGAGTCTTGGTATACGCTAACTATCATCATAGCACGATCTCGTTCTTGCTTCGAGCAATAAATTACCAAAGTAATTGTCGCTCTTAACCTCGATCGTTAAAATTTTGCATCCATATGTTCCCCCAAAAGAAAAAAAAGAAAAAACCAACAACCGTTCCAAAATTCGCCTCGCCTCGCATCGCTTTCCCCCGCGGATTCGCCACCCCGAAACCGGCTGAAATTTTCGCAGCAATTTATTGCGTCGTATTTTACATGGTTCGCGGTAGAATAAGAAAAAAGAAAAAAGGAGAAAAAAAAGAGAGGAAGAAAAAAAGAGCGGCCCGTCCACCGAGGAGGAGGGTTAAACAAACGGACAGAACTCCGTAGCTTATAAATATTGACTGACGGCGCCATCGTGCTCTCGCGCTCGTTGCTTCCACGTACACTCGCGCGCATACAATACAAAACACCACTACCACCACGTAGCGTTAAACCGCGCTACACCAAACACGTAGAAAGAACGAGCATACCAAAATCATGCGGCCGAAGGAGCTAGAGGATTACCTCCTCTCGCGCGCGCATCTCTCCCATGTACGCTTGGCGCACGTACATTCCGCAGACGCATTGCCGGTGCACCGGTGCACATATAAATAATTTGATATACGATTATGCATGTATGCCACGCGCAGTGCCCTACACGCACACAGAGCGCCGCTAATGGAATATTCGCGGGAAGGGGAAAGAGAGAGAGAGAGAGAGAGAGAAAGAGGCGCGTCTTTACATTTCAAATAAGTCGACGGCTCGTACACTCTTGGCTTCCCCCCACCCCTCCATCCCCCAACAGTCGAGCGGGGCTGCTCCTTCCCTCTTCCTTATACGTATTCATTATTGGTACGCGCCTGGTTATACCGCTCGAAACGTGCGTAGCCAGGCCGAATTCTCTTATTTGTCATAAATCAACGCCGGATCACGCAACAGTCCGAGAATTCGTGATTTCGGTCCGCTGCTGACGTGGGACGGATTTGCGATGCGAATTCTTACCGGCCAGGTATTCGATTGTTCTTCCTCTCCTCTCTTCTTATCTTTTCCCCCTCCCCTTCCCGCCCCTCGTTTCTTTCTTTCGGTCTTTCAAATTTTTTTCTTTCCCGTTTTCTTTTGCAGTTTTTTCTTCTGCTTCTCTTCTATCTCTATCTCTCTCTCTCTCTTTTTCTCGTTCAGTTTGCCTCTTCTCTCCCTCCTCCCTTCATCGACTCACCATGTGGCCGCTGCGCTCGTTTGCTACGTTTCGTTTTGATTTGTAAAGGAATTTAAGAGCTTTCTACTCTTCCTTCCTACTCGCGATCTTTCTCTTCTCCGATGTCGAAGCCGTTTGCTTCGCTTCTTGATTTGAATTCGAGGTTTTCTCTTCTCTTTTTCTTTTCCTTTTTGCCTTCGATTTCTTCTTCTCTTCTTATTTATGGGCTTATTATAGAATCGTTTGCCGATCCTTCGTTTTTGATTTTTCGAGAGGGATATTCAAGCTTTCTTCTTCTCTTCACCGACTCATTTACATCGTCACTGTATTTACTCTGTTCTTCTTCGAGTATTAGTTCAAGGAGAAATTCAAGCTTCCATGTTCCACTATTCTCTTTCTCTCTCTATCTCTTCTTTTTAACCGAATTGTCAAAGAAATTAAAAAGAAATTCGCGCCTTCTTTATCTCTTTATCTCCCCTCCTCTTCTTTTTCTCTTCCATCTTATTTATCCCCCTTCGTCTTCGATTCGAAAAGAAATTCAATTTTCATTCTGCATTGCATTCGCAGTTTTTCTCTCTCCTTCCCTAATTCACCATTTCCTCTTCTTCCCATTCGTATATAATTTTTTCTCTCCCCTTTCTTCGCCAAATCATTTTCATCTGCTCCTTTTTACCTTAATTCGCAAAGGAATTCCCTCCCCTCTTCTCCTTCATCTTCTTCTCCTTCCCCTCCTCCTTCTTCTTCATCTTTCATATTTCCTTTTCTCTTTCCTACCCACCAAGTACCTCGAGTATCCAAAGTGACGGAACGTCGAATTAATTCGAACTGTAAGAGGATGCTTGATTCGCCGCCATTAGATTCACAAAGGCGAGAACGTGTATGAGTTTGCAGAAGGGATTTGTAATTTCACCTCGGCGATAAGTGACGGTGATGTATGACGGGCGTTGCGGTTCTCGTTACCATTGGCCCAGCCGACTGATTCCGCTCGCCTCGAACCGATCGAAGTTGTTACGGTTTGACGTGCCCTTTGTGCTTCGTTTCAATCACTCGTAACAGTTGGAGGGGGGGGATATACTCGTATTTGAATATTCATTCTTACACGAAACGTTGATCTGATTGCTGCATATTTGGTGGAGGAGGGAGTGGGGGTCTTATGATAATTGCATGCTAATGATACAGATTCGATGTATCATGCGCTGTTGCTACAAAAATAACGAATTATGCATCGTATATTTTCACGAATGTTTTCACAAGTTTAACGTAACGATCGAATACTGCGAATTCGAGAGAATTTCAAACATTCGGATCATTTATATTCGAATAATTTTCTTTTTCCTATAATTTAGATATTATCTTTAGAACGAAATGAAGGAAGTAGAAGTAAATTAAGAAATATGTTTGATGAAAATCAAAGGGTTATTGTAACGAGAATTTTTCTTTTGTAAAATTTGATCGAACATTTTTCATTATGATCTAATACGTGGAAATATTTTTTCTTTTAAAATCGAAAAATTCATCTTAATCGTAAGTTTAACACGAGAATTTTCCTTCCTTCGGTTGTTCGAATAAAATTGAAGAACCCGTGAGAGGGACTCGATCTAACGAAGCCCAACCCAACTACCATCGCCAAGGGTTGTCTCGTTATCTTTTACAGATAGCAAGCCCACCTCCATACTCTCTCAACCTCGTTCGCTTTCCACGTGGAAGAACCAGCTCCATAATCACGGGGAATCCTTATTTATTAGGAATCGATCGTATTCAAATCCCTCGAAGCGAATCCCTCTTCCTTCGGCAAGAAATAGCAAGAAAACTTTTTCTTTTTTTCTTTTTTTTTTCTCTCTCTCGTCAACGATCTTCAGGAGAGAGATTTATCTCGCACCTCTCGATTTTCTTTTTTCACAAAGTTGAAAAAGTTTAAACCCTCATTGCGAGCAAGATGTTTTTAAGAAACCAGATCACTATTTTTTAATCTTTTTTTTTTGTTTTGCTTTGTAAAATGAATTCGAATGATTTGAAAATTATAAATTTTATATTTTTATTATTATTTTTTACATTATTATGTAACTTAGGTAATTTATTAGCTATTATTATTATAAATAATTTCTTTCGGTGTATCAAGGGCTGTTTATTAATAATTTCTTGCAAAAAAATTTTTCCAAAAATCCTGCGCTTTAAAAAGAATTTAACTAACTTCTCCACAAATTCCAATTGAAAAAAAAAATCTCGTTTTCAAGAAACCAAGATTATCTCTCAAAAAATCTGAAAAAAATCTCTTGCACGTTTATTGTCCTTAAATTATTCTTAAGCGACCAAAGAAAAAAAAAAAAAAAGAAGAAAAAAAGACACGAATCGTCCCATAAATATCCAAATTAAAATCAAACCCAATAAAAATCCTCCTCCTCCTTTTCATTTCGAAACCTATGAAAGAAAAACCAGTTCCTCTCAAAAACACCTCATAACTTTATCACCCTTCAAATTCCTTCAACTCGCTCGCCATCTCGACGTCTCCTACACGCAAAATCCAATCTGCCCGTATCCGTCCAAAGCGTTCTTTGTCATTCGCTAAAATATTCAAATAGCTCGGCTCGTAAAAAGCGATTTCCAGTTTCTCGGGAAAGAAATGATCGCTGAGCCCGCCCTTAAGGAGGCATCGAAAAGCTCCGATCAACCGTGTGTCCCGCGCGAGGAAACGGTATAAAATCACGTTGGATGGAAATGTAAAACATAACAGTGTCTAAAACAGAGGAGGCGAGGCGTACCAGTCGTAAAACGGGATAAAGAATCCAATGTTATCTCACGAATAGTCGATGCCCGTTCTTTTTACGGGTTGAGGAGGCGCCTTTAAACGCGAGTTTTACACGTGGCGAGTCGAACTGGTCGACTTGGCAAAAAGAAAATGGCCGTGAACCGTTCGAAGGGCACGTAATACGGCTATAATTGTCCTGCTTTCTCCCTCTAATTCTCCGATTATTCGTCGAAGAAAAAAATATTTAATAGGCGATGTATACGTACGTATATTCAGGGTATTAATACATATTCTTTTCTAAAAAGGCTAATTGATTAAAATTTATTTATTAAGTTGTAAGTTAGGTGAAGGAAGATAGACAGATGGATAGTGAGATCACTCTGTCTCCCTTACGTCGGTGTCGCATCTCTTTGTTCCCATATAATACAACTAAATGAATTCTATTTATTTATATTTTATACTATCTATAATATAATTTTATATATTTTTATATAGAATGTTTATCGTATGACTTATATGTGAGTAGTGCATATGATGCAAATTAAATTGTTTATAAATAAGTTACAATTGATATTTCTATGTATACCAATTTTTTTTGCTTTTTGCTTTTTGAACTCTCACGAATATATTAATACTTTGTATAGGAGAATTTTTAACTTCCAAGTAGACCATAAATTTGATTATATTCGAAATTATATATTTGAATCTTCGTAATCTCGAAAATTTTAAAGTTGAGATTCGAAGATTGATAATTGTAACTAATTGTAGCGAGTAATTTTTGTTTCCATTTTGTTTCATTTGTCTAACACTTAAAATTTAATTGCTTAATTATTTAATAAATAAATTCCAACCGATATTTTTATATATCAACTTTTGTGTTTTAAATTGCAGAATCGAATTCTCTGAAAAATGTTCCACGAATATATTAACATCGTGATGCGGACCCCATAAAATTTCGTAACTCGTCTTTGTCGCGTATTATCTCGTAAATGTCATGGGGGGCTAGCGGTATATGTCTTCGAAACGCTTTTAGGTGTCGCTTTTACGGGCTCCTCTAAGATAATTCTTTTGAAAATCGTATTACTCGATAGCCATTGAGATGAAAGAAAAAAGAAGAAATTTAGTTCGAGAAGAATTTCAATTGTTGAACGAAGGAGAGCGTGAAAAAGAGATTTGCGAGATTGGGATGTGATTGTGAATACCGAGGAAAAATGCTTGTGTTCTTTTTTTTCTGGTACAGAATAGTATTAAAATATTAATTCGTATAAATCTTTTCTGACTGAGAAATAATATTAATATTGATATTAAATCTTATATATAATTTCGCTTAAAATATTCAGTTATAATCGCAAATTATAATTTATTTATTATAAATTTTTGAAATAAAATCAAATTATCCCAACTATAGTTTATAGAAAAAAATTAAACAAATGATATATCTCTCTTATAAATGAGTTTACAATTACTATTAAAAAATTTTAAACAAGTTTTTCTAATGAGGCTGTTATATAAATCAATAAGAAAAAATTCAAATTTAACAATTATATTAAGAACAATTATATTATATTTTATATTCTTCTAATCTTACTCTTTTAATTCAAAATATATTAAAAACTTTGTCAATTTTTTTAAGAGATAATAATTAATTAATTATAAATTAATAATTTTTTTATTGAAATTACATTTTTAAAATTACTTATGAAATAATAACAGTATGAATAGAAAAACCACATTAAAAATTTAAAATATTTTGACACGATTTAATAGAATTATTTTCAACGACAAAACATAATTGTACGTATTAATTGAGAAGAAAAATTTAAATAGATAGTAATGTTTACAGCTATAGTAATCCTATTATCGAAATATCCAAGCAGTATTGCTAGTTTTAATTCAACTGATGGAACTTTAATAGTTTGATTACAGCTAAACGTTGTTTAAAAATTATGCTTATTATTTTCTCTATCACCGGAACCAACCAGCAATGATTTGTAAGTTTAATGCGACTTTCTCCACGGTACTTGTATCGCATTAAATCGAGCGTAATTACATAAGTTTTAGGTTAGAAATCAAACAAGACTACAACTCTATCGTCTATAAAATATTTCCATTTTCGATTTTACTTTATTATTTCAATTAGAATTCTTCAAATAATGTTTATTATCTTAATGATAATAACAATATGATTTTCTTAAGAGAAATTATTAAAATTAAAAATTTAATGTTTTTTAAGATTATTATATGATAATCCTTACGTAGCTAAAGAGTTATTACTAAAAATTAGATATTAAATTATAATACTATTATATTTGATACACTTTTTCAACTATTCATATAATCCACGAATTTCAAATAATTCAAACAACGTTAAATAATATTACAAAATTACAAAACCGAGATATAATTTTCATAAAAATCATAAAAATTTAATCGTTTCAAATCAGAATATAGTATCTATTGAAAACTTATCAAAATATAAAATTCTATAAACATAACCTTATTAATTCTATCACATAACCTTAAAATTTCGCAAGTTTCGAATAACTTCGAATATACCAGAACGAAGTTAAATTCTCATTGTAGCTTCAACTTTAAAACAATATTTAATCGTCCAGTGGAATTATTATTTCTCGCAAAAATATTCGCGAGATCTCACAGAATGATATTTTAAAATGGAGAAAGGAAAATGGAGGCGAGGTCGCGAAAAGAAAATTGACTGAAGAAAAGTCGAGCTTCTAAGCCAGCCTCGGGACTCGTGCGTAAACTTTCCTGAATTTCCTTAGGCAAATATTGGCCTCGCTCGCATAACAGGGGCGTACTGCGAGCCCAACCTCTTAGGGGAGTTCGCGAGGGCGAGGAAAATGAGATTTTTCTTCGATAAGTCGCGCTGCTTTCGGAGGAACGACGAATTTAAAATTAACTCTGGCGAACCACTTTATTCGCGTAATATCCAGGATTCCCTTTAGATATGCATTTTTCGAGGAAAATAATTATATAAAAATTGCAACTTTTTTAATTCTATATCATCTTTGTTCGAACGATTCGTATTTTATTTTTTGAAAAATAATTTTATGATTATACATTTTTCATTGTACTCGATGCATAAATAAACATAGTGACAAATAGTTCGTAAAATATTAAATAAATTTCTACCTAGTTCCATTATTCTTTCTAAAAACAATTCAAGATCAAATTAATTAATATCTCGAAACAAAACAATACATAATCACTTATTAATCGTCGTATTAATTGTTATAACAATTATATCTTTCCTGAATTCACCTAAAATTCTCATCAAATATTTTTCATCGACGGCGAAACTGGTTCGTTTAATATTACTCCGGGACTAATCTTAGGCATCTCTCGCGTCCCCGCAGATCCACTCCTGTGTATCGTTCTTCCAAGGTATTCTTTCATTATTGAAGGTCAACATAGCGAAGATACTTGGACAATAACCCGTAGGCGAATTCCTGAGGACCTGTGGAGGAAGAGGGCCTAGATTACAGACAGGGAATAGCATAGCGGCCGTGGTGGCTCCCTGTGGGCGAGGGTTGCCGATGGTTCACGGTGGAGGGAACGGCAATCATCCCTACTTGATGAGTTTTTCTTATTTTCCCGGCGGAGTTTTAAAAATGGCCGTTTGACATGCAAGCCCATGCTCACTCTCTCCGCTCTCTTGGATTTATTTCGATTACTTTTTTCTTCTTCCAACCCCTGTCACTTCTCCCTCGTCGTACATTCAAATCGAATACGGAGGAATACACTTTGATCGGCCACTGTGTGTACACGTGAACCCCATTGTAAACTCGATAAATGGATTCTTTCGTTATTTCTTTGGTAAAAATTTTAGCGCAAGATTATTATTATTATTTCAAAATAGCGATTATGGTAAGAAAAATACTAAGTTTGAATATTATTACGATCAACGATTTTAAAATTTCACAATTTACATTCGATTTATGTATATAATTCTC
The DNA here is from genome assembly GCF_029169275.1 of Apis cerana. Taxonomy (NCBI): domain Eukaryota; kingdom Metazoa; phylum Arthropoda; class Insecta; order Hymenoptera; family Apidae; genus Apis; species Apis cerana. Next base: position 7,116,070 of record NC_083862.1, on the reverse strand, counting down.
AATTTAAGTTTTAACTAAAAATTATAATAATAACGGTACATTTTATCGATGAATCATTCGATAAATAAAATTTAATCAAAACGTACAACCCTACACGGAGAATCGATAAATGATTCCGTGGCACCTGTATAAATACAAAAAAAGTTTTTCGATTGAACATCGAGTTGAGAGAAACGGAAAGGGCACACAGTGGCCTGTCTGGCAATCATCGAGCATTGAACGAAAGATTACATTAGTAATAAGCCATTGATATTTCATAGGGCTGGATCTTGTAACACGGTCCACACGTACGTACACCACCGGCTCACGATCCTTCTCCCAAGAGATCTCAATCAAGGCGAAAAATAATTTTTATCCCAACCCACGTGAGCCAGCCTAATAATCTTCCGTGGGTCTGATCGAGTTTCGTTCTATAAAGCTTCCACACGGAAACTACTCTATCCTCTTTTCTTTTTTCAATTCGATAAATGTCTTATTTATAACGGTTAGTCACATGCTTAAAATTTAAACGTAGAATTTTAAATACATACATTTTTGGTACAAAAATTCTTAACAATTGCTGAGATATTATAATAAGTTGCGAATTATTAATATATAGATTTATTGTAATCATTTGTATGAAAACTTTATTCTTTGGAATTTTTAGATTTTTAACGATAAATTTTGTTAGCTTTATATTTATTGTAAATATGTGTATTTGTTTTCACAATTAATGTGAAAATCACCAAATCGTTATTGTATTATGTAACGCAGGCTTAACACTTTTTATAAATCATAACTATATTGTATATTTAGATCATAGAAGATTCTGTAAAAATGAATTCAAATTATAAACAATTTCATTTTACACCAGAAACGTTTTTATTATATATAAAGATTTAGGTTAGATCAAGTTTTTAGGTTAGGTTTTTATTATTATTATGAATCTGAGTTCGAAGAAATTAAAAAAAGAAAAAAAGAAAAAATTTCGAGTTTCACCGATAAAGATCAATTCTCGTCTCGTTTCTAATGAAGACACGCGCAAAAATATGAAATGAAAAAAAAGAAGAAACGGAAGAGAAACGAAAACAAGACGAATTTTCGGCTCGAACGAAAGAGACGAGGAGGGCCGATAGACGGTTCCAAGCCGTTCCTCCGGTTCCCTCCACGGCGTTTCGTCACACCTCCACACCTCCTTTGTTTTAGCCGCTTCGCCTCGGTTTCGCCTCGGTTTTTCATCCCGCTTTTTGCCCGCGCGTTTCGCCACTTAACTCCGGTAGTGTCACGTCATCACCGTGGCTGTCCAACAGCTACCCAAAGGACCTCTTCTGCCCGCCAAGATGTTAAAGGTATGCGAGAACTCGCCTTCTCCTTCTCCGGAGACAGGAGACAGAGAGACTCGCCCTCTCCCTCCTTCGTGCTCTTTCGGCACTTTTCGCCACTCTTCGCCGGCCGCTCTTCGGCTCCCTATCCTAATTCCACAAAACAATGCCGATCCCTGCCGATTAAACACGATCGCCGCTCTCGTTTCGTTTGGATTAAAACGCGCTCACCGAGCAGTTAGCGGAGAGGCTTTAATTTGACTAGGAAACGGCGGGCAAAACTATCGAGGATACCTTTTTGCCCGGATCCCTGGGCCCTTTGCCGTGGTCCCTTGGAATCGTGCGTCGCGCATAGTTAATGAGGCTCGTCTTTTTTCTTAATATTCAGGACTTTGGTGGGTAGGTTTGGCGGACTGGGCCGTGCTCGTTCGTGTGGACGGATTTATTGGAACTGGAAAGGTGGTATTCGGTTTCTGATTGTGCAAGAAGAGGATGGTTCGGTTAGGTATTGTTCTATATGACGTTGCGAAACACCGAAAGGATAGTAATTATTTGAAGTATTATGAATTTTAAATTTGTATATCGAAAGTTACGTAATATTTCTTTCTCCCTTATAAATATATATATATGAATTTTTATTGCACCAAATGATTTATATCGTAAATATATACTGATACTAGTTGAATATTTGGAATATTGTTCGAATATTTTTACAAATTCGCAAAAATAAATTATGATTATATTTAATATACCGAAATAATAGAAATCGCAATATAACGTATATAATGTTATAATGTTATAATTCTGTTATGAGAAATTTAGATAGATTTTTTCAAAAACTTTTATAATTATTCATAAACATTTTCCAAGAATTTCGATCTTATCTTCGATCATATCTTATTTATTTGTGCATTTTTATACACAATGATATTATGAAAAAACATATTCGTATTCGTGTTTACTTTATAATGAATATTTTTATAAAAATCAATCTAATAATTACAACAATACTTTCGAAATTTAAACACACACATTCTTATAACTTTATCCAAAGCAATCATTCTTTGACTTTTAATTATGATATCTTTATGTATCACGTGCATTGAAACCATTCACACGGGTCAAAAATTAACTTCCCATATAAATCAGACCTCATTCGAACGATCCTCTTCCAATTACAACACAATTGTCAAAAATAAACTTGCCTAACTATAATTTATAAAATCGTCTTTAATCAACTTCGTATATACACATCGATGATTAAAATCCCCTTGGTATTTAACACGTCGAGACGTGCAAGATAAGTCCGACAGCGAGACAAACGAACGAAAATGAACGTGGAAATCGATTCACAATAGTGACGGATATTTTTCTTGCAACGTGGATCGCGTTTTAACGAGGCGAGGCCGGGGCCAGAAATTACGACGGCATACCAAAAGTGCAGGACAATTAACTTAGAACGCATCGGCCTGATTGAGAAAAGGTTTCGTCCCGGGCGTCCGCCTGTCTGTTTGTGGGCATGTCTGACATCGTTGGGCATGGCCGTCTGAATGGGCCTTGGAATGTGGCACCCACACCACCGGTGTATTCCCTTTATACGTACACACGCTGCCCACGCCATCGATGGGTCCTCTCCATCAACGATGGATACGAAACGAATTCTATTCCTGTATTTTCTATAAATAAAACTTCGGATTTTTTTCTTTTTTTTTTTTTTTTCTCTCATCCAACTTGGCTCCATTAACGGATCAACCGTATTCGGTGCGATTGAATCGATTCGTTGGATCAACGAATCGGCGTCTAGGGCAGGCTATTTTGCTCATCTTCGAATATAAGTTGTTTTCGTAATATTGATTAATATTGTAATGCGAATGTAATACGCTGCACAAAGTTAAATTTATTATATGGTATTTTAATTAATCTTTTGAGAGGGAATAAACAATGTGTAGAGATATTTTGTTATTTTATATATTCATATTCATTCATGATTACTGATTTGTTGTTCTAAAAATCATTGATGTATAAAATATTGTTTTATTACATTTCTATATATAGACGTACAAAAATAGATAGAATTTAATTTTTGCATAAAAAAGAATAAGATATCATATAAGAATCATAATATTCTTGATATATTAAAATTATAATTATTTGCATTTAGTATTAAAAAATATAATATTCAAAATTATCCTAATTTATTTCATCATTTTCTCTCTTATAATTGTTAATCTTACAAAAGTATCCATAGCACGATAAAATTTACATGAAAAATTCTCGTGTATTTAATCGAATTAAAAGAAACGTATAAACCACAAGAAATAAGAAAATTCATCGAAATAACTAATCCAAATGAATAATTTTCGAGTAAATAATTTTGAATCCAATCGCCACGTATCACCGATTAATTTTACGACATTGGATGCCCAGATATTTTTCGAACGGTACGAATAAAAATTTCAGAAATATCAAATAATAACGAGAGTGAACGAGGTCACAATTTCTAGAAAATCTGACGTAATAATCAGAGATCGTTCGAGCAGGGAACGTGTAAAATCAAGGATCACCTCTGGTTGGTAGGAAGGTTGGTTTCGCATCCGTGGACGTGTAGATCGCCGTTGCAAAACCGGGAACCTCGGAATGCCGCAGACCTAATAGCCTCCGGTGGCGCTCCGCGTGCCCCGCAGTCTAGTCCTCCTCGTGGGCCGCATACCTTCGTGGGCCCAGAAGGAAGGCCCGCACACTCGTAACGCAGCGAAGGACCTCGAGGTTATGGTAGCCACGCAATTTCGTTTCGTCCTTTTGGGCGCGCGAGGCGCGACCGGCAAATCGTCAGAACGACTCACCAAACGAAATGAGTTTACTACACGGAACGGCCGGCGCAGGGCGTTGTGTGTGCGATGATATAGGTGGTGGAGCTTATTGTTGGACAAATGGCGAAATAAATGGTATTGGACAATGTATAATTAGACGATAAACAATGTTGGGATTGAAATTTCGGATTGATGTTTCGAAGATTTTAAAATGGAAAATCGGTGAAAAATTTAAGATTTTATCATTTATCGAACAGAAGCAGAAGAGGAAATCATAATTGATCATTATTTTTAATTTTCGTCTGAAACTTAAAGATTAATTAATTAAAAAAAGGGATCAAAGATAGAGATGTGACTTGGGAGATAGTGGTTTTGCATTGCAGAGAGTTAAACATAAATTTATTAACTTATAAATGTATAATTTCATAAAATATAAAAAGATAAATTATACTTTTCTTTAAATTAATGAATGAATCTATTACTCTAATGTTCTTTTTCATTTTGAAATAATAATATTTGAATTATTCTATTTATATTTTTTAATAATATTGCGTGTTATTATTGTTTGCTACTTAAAAAATTAAATTTTATTAGATTTGTATTAAAATTATTATAAAATATTTATTTACAAACAATTAATATCGATATCACATTATAATTTTAAAATGTATTATTAAATATCTAATAATTTATATAATCATATTCATAGTCTTTTCATAATTTGTCTACATTTTCAATTTATCTTTCTTAGACTAAGAAAAGATTAATTAAAATATATTTAATTTAAAAAAAGTGGAATATACGATGATGAAAAATCTTCTGATGTTCATTATAGATGACCTCAAATATCATTATATTCAAAATTCATAATTTTATCTGACTATGCATATTTTCTTTCTTGCATACGTACAAAGATAAATTAGTAAAATCAAAAAATTAATATTTAAAATAACTATAAGAAAATCTATTATAAACAATTACAAACATAAATAGATATTTCATTTTAAAATTAAATTTAGATCTCTCTAAACCGATAAATTTAATATAAACAATTGAATTCGTTTTAATCGAATCCTACAAATCCTATCCTTTCAATCCCTTCTAACACAATTTCAAACGGGTAATCACATTTTAAATTAACAACGAATCCCAAGAAGAGTCTCCAAAAAAAACGCTTAAAAAGCGCGATTTCAAAGATAACGCTCCCCATTGAAAATCAGCGCGGCACGATTATGCATTTTCGGGTCCAGAGAGTCTGGCCACTTCCAATTATCCCGAAACTTTTGTCCTTCCGCCTGGAGCCCCGTTCGGCCTGGGTCAATACCTTCCCTTGGCCAGTTCCTTTGGCGAAAGGGGCACAAAGGAACGAGTTGGTGGACCAACGACGCACTGATTAAAAATTATCACCCAACGACTACAAAAGGGTCTCCCGCTTGGCCCGTTTCACGCTTCCTCTCTTTCTCGCCTGTTCGTCTTCCCCTCGTTTCGCAGATTCACCCTCTCTCTCTCTTCATAGAGTCAACTCTCTTCCTCTCCGCCTCCTTATTTATCTCCACGGAATCCTCCTCTAAACTACGCTTTCGTTGCGGAGAAGAATGGTGGTGAACCGAGGAAGGAACTTGGCGGACGAATTAAAAGTTGGTCACCGGAATAGATGGAAATTTGGAAGGAAAGAGGATGGATGTTTGTTTACTTTGGGAGAAAGGAATTGTTTTTTTCTTTTTTTAAGTGATATTATTATGCAAGGGACAAATAGGAATAGTTTTTTAAATGTAGGAGTACAGTTTTGTTAGTACATTGTTGAGCTGGTTAAATCTATTATTACATAATATTAATTTTGTACATTGTACATAATTGTGTTTAGTAATTAATATATTTACATGCCTATTAACAATTTTTATCATTACTTTTTGTGATAATTGTAAGGTTAATTTGAATTAGTAGTCATTTAATTCAAATTAACATAATTTGAAAGGTAATTGTACACTAATGAATAGTAATCTAATTTTCTAAATCTTCATGTGATTATTTTCTGAATTACTATTATTAAATATTTTTTTAAAATATATTTAAAGAATTTTGTTTATCTGTACTATTATTTATTATTAAATAAGAAACTACAAGAATTACTTACAGTATGATAGTATGATAGTTTGAAGAATTATTAGAAACATCAAACAATATTTTTTATATTAATTTTTTGAAAAATGTTCGTTTTGAAATTTTTATAATTCACTTTTCTTGAATTAAAAATTTGATTATTTATATTTTTTTCTTTTAAAATTTTCATAATTTTTTTTTATTTGAAACTTTTTTTAAATTATACATTTCAATTCAACAAAATAATGTAATATATTCATCATTTATAATCAATATGCACTATATTTCAAAATAATCTTTTCACGTTAAATATTTTATATTTATATATATTATTATAATAAGTAATAGTAACTATTATTATAATAAGTATAAAAAAAAATAAAAATTAATATTTACTATATCGTTGAATACTTTATTCATCGAACATTAAAATTAGCATAAATAAAATTTGCCATAAAAACAGAATAAAAAATCAATGACACGTTAACCTAAATATCCCACAAATATCTCATAAACAAATATAATTGAAAAAAATAAAAAAAAATACTTACAACGTTATAATTATAAACCTCCAATATAAATATCTCGAGCATCCACGAATAAAATATTAACCTAAATCGCGAATCCAACTAAAATTCACGATCGATACAGAATAAAAATTAATCCCTAACTTACCAACGTTGTACAACTTGAACCTCCTAATAAATAGCTCACCTACGTAACATCACGTAATAAAATTCGTCGTCAAAAAATGTCGTTAATCGTGGAAGCATTCGTTTTCTTCGATGGAACACCGATCGCGTACGGCCATAAAGCGAGTTTCCACAAATTACGTCGCCACTGTCGCGGCGTTTACAATCGATCGCGAAGGATCGTGGGCCGTGTACCACGACGTGATTCGAAATTTCAAAAACTCAGCTACGAAACGGCTGACGCTATGATTACAATGTTACGGTCCCGCCTCCCATGTCCCCCTTAAGAAGCTCGCGCACGATGCATTCAAACCCGGACCTCCTTAAAAAGTTCACCTGACATCACGTTACAATTTCTCGTCTCATCGTGTTTACCGCCATTCTTCGATCGTTCCACGCGTGTCCACGTAAGTAAGTGAGTGAATTGAAAGGGGCGTGAACGGAACATTGGAATCTTGTTATTTCCCCGATAATAATGAGCTCGAATTTTTTTTGTCTTTTGGACACGAGGGTGATTGTCGGTTTCGAGAACGTTTTTTTTTAATCAGTTTGTATTATAATTTAATTGTGGGAGAAGCGAGAAATTTTATTTACAGTAATAGAAATTTAATAAAGTGATCAAGTGAAATTGATCAATTTTGTTGTACGAATTAATGTATATTTCTTGGAAATAAGAAAAAAGACGCAATACATAAATTAACGAACTACATAATTTCGATTATTTGAACAAAAATAATGAGGATAATCAATGGATTGCACGAACTATTCCGAACGATAGAATTCATATAAATAGAATTGCACTATAATTTGATTTAAAATTCAAATAATAACAACATAAAAATATTCAAAATTATTAATAGTTTCTAATGAGTTTTGTGAGATGTGTATTAAAAGCTTTGTTAAGCTTTTGAATCTCTTAACGCTCGTATTTATGTTTCACATAGTAAACACAAAATTCTGGCATTAAAAATTACAATATCTTATAACAAATATACATGATTTATGAAACATGTATTACATTTATTATTTTTATAATCTACAGTTTATAAAAATTTAATATCCTACTGTTTTAACGAAAATTTAGCAATCAGAAGAAAAAACTCAATAACTGTGCATTTCGGAATAAATTTTTACTTTTTCATTAACATTAATTTTTGATTCGTTAATTACATCAAATCATTGTATATATTTCACTTATCCTTTAAGATTTCCCTCTCACGTTAATTCGGCCATCATCAATCGATTCCAAGATCTTTTTTTAAAGAAAAACGTAAAAACGATTATCGATCGATATAATATTAATTTTCCACATCGCTGTGCAATCGAATAGCACGAAAAATACACATAGAAAGGAAAATTAATCCAAATACTAAGATATCCATCTACTTAACGCAAAATATAATTAACCATCCAATTTACATTTTACTTTATTATCAGAAAATTATTTAATTAAAAATTTGATTGCCGATTATTCGTCTTGAAATCGAATTGAGAAAAAAATTGAACAATATGAAAAGTGATCCTTCTGTTAATCGATAAGAGAGGAGGCCGCTACCGCTGCCTCCGTTTCAGCTCGATCTTTTCAGATCGATTTCTCTCTCCCTTTCGGATACGTATACACGAATACGCCCATCGGCATTCACGAGCGCCGGTCACGAAAGGGGCCGTGACTCGCGACGTGATTCGCACGTATCGTTGCCCTCACGATAATCCCAATGCCAGTGAACTTTCAATCCCTGAGGAAGCTCCGGGCTAGTCCAACCTTGAATCCTCGCGTCCCAACCACCGATAACTTCCTCCTCGACCGGTCTATGATCCTCGGGCCACGATCGAATCGCGAGGAAAGTGGTCGCCCGCACGAAATTTCGTGGGACAATGGGATTAATTGCTTATTCGATTTTTGAAACGTGAGTGATTTGAAATTTACGGTTTGATAGTGTTTGTTTGTGCTGCTTTTTATAGTAATGAGAATCGAAATGTTAATTATTTTTTAACGATATTTATCGACATAAATTCGAAAGGTATATCTCATCTTTTACATCATTTTGGTAATCTCTTCAGAGATTTTATAAGAGATATTGTTGTAATATTTTTCAAAACAGAGAAGTTTAGCAAGTAAAATTAAATGTTATCTGCGAGTTTTTTTTTTTTATTAGTAAAAAGGTCTTATTGGAATAATTATAATTTTAAAAAGGTAAAAGTGTTTAAAATGCAGCAAATAGTTTAAAAATGATTACTATTATGTTTTTTCTGTTTCTTATTAGAAAATATAATCATACAATTCGACATTTTTTCGTATTTCCGTTTGAGAATGAAATAAAATCTTCAATTATGAAACAACAATAATTATTCAATTATCATTTTTCTTGTCTTAAATAGAAAACTTTTATTTTCTAGAAAATGTTCCAGTTAAAATAATTTATTTATTTGATTGAAAAAGGTAAAATTAATAATAAATTTATAACAATGTGATAAATTCATGTAAAATTTTTACAAACATAGACAATAATTGTTGAATCGAATTACATTACTATTCAGCAGACATAATTTCAACAATTTATCAATGTACATTTATAAGTTTTCACTTGTTTGTACAACTTGTAACTAGGGAAAATATGCAAATCCATCATTGTGAAAGTTTAAGCACATTGATATTTCATTAGGCAATAATGTTCGAGAAATTTCTTTTATTATCGAAGAAAAAGTATCATCATTTTTACAACGTAATAAAAATTCCTTTGCAAGAAAATTTCGATTATCGTACAATATTCTCGAAAATTTCCATATAATCGTAACACCGATAATATAAATAAATAAGTAAAAATTCTTTAGAAATATCATAAAAAAAATTCGTGCAAATTAAATTTATTTCATTTCATTTTAAATTAATAATTTTATTTTATTTAATACCATTCATTTACTGTTCGTTAACTCTTCGATTACTTGTTCTTCTAATAACCAAAATCTGCAGAACCTACGCCAAAAAAATCTCGATCTCGAAGAATATTATTCGTTTTATCGATCGAGCTTCCAGCAAGGAAGTTACCAGCCGAAAGATTTATTTTAAGAATCTTTGGCCTGTGACGTGGAAGGACTCACTAGCGGTCAGAATGTCTTTGGCGCAGAATTATCCTGCCGGATTGAAATGAGTTCTGGGAATCGGGGTAGAGTTGGCTGGCTCTGGTACCGTTCTAGAGAGCCTAGGAAATTGATGCCTCTTATAGTTGTCTGTTCTATTGTTCGACTTGCTAATTTTAAATAAACACTTGAGAAAGAAATTTTCTTTTACTTTTTTTTCTCTCCTTTTTCTTATTTTTCTCTTAATCGTCCTTGCTTCGTATCATTGATAATCGCTAATTTTTATAAAATTTTTGCTTTATTTATTATCTTTATTAGCAATCGGAATACAAATTCTATGGGTTAATTTGTCGGCTTGGATAACAGCATTCGTTCTCTTCATATATTATAAAATTTTATAATACTTTATGAGTTATAGATGAAAAATTACAAATTAAAGAAATAAAGGTTAAATAAATTCTCATTATAAAAATTCGTACAAATTATATTACTTTATTCAATATATAACAATAATACAATATGATAAAAGCAAGGAAAAATTCGTGTCATTGTGAAATTCACTTTCGATGATAAACAATATTTCAAAAAAAAAAAAAAATTATTCAAGAAACGTGTCCTTTCTACAATTGATCCCGTTTCTATCTAACGTTTTTCATTTCCCTCTAAACATTCGAAAGTTCATTATTCTCAAAGTAGGAAGTAGAAATGGAAGACTAAGTTCTAATATTGGTCGATGCAAAAATTCAAAGTGAAGAAGCGCGATTTGGCAATGCACGAGTCCTCCGCCACCCGGTCGCACTATAAAAATCTTATCGGCGATCTTGGTGCGCCTCGGGTGGGGACGCTTAATATTAATGTCTCCTCTCGCGCTGTTGTATCTTCGCATCCCTGCACACCGGGTGACTCTGGAGAATAAAACGAATTTATGCGATCTGGAAACAAGAATCTGATTCGAGTTGGAAAACTTATTAAAAATTCTTCTTTTCATTTTGAGAATTTGAAACCTCGTGGCAAATTTATATCGATTGTATTAAATTGTATTATTATTTAGAAACAAAATGATTAGTTTTTTAAATATTCAAATTATTATTAAACTCGTTTAAAGATTGATTTAAATTGATCTATGAATAAAGTGATATTTATATGACTCTTATTGATAATGATATTAATCTGATAATAGTGTAGAAAATAATGACTTGAAATTTTCACGTATGAATATATATAAAAAGATTAAAAATTTATAACTATGAATTAGAAAAAAGAATAGATAAATCTTTAATTTTTGAACGATCTTCGTAATATGCTAATATTGAAAAATTTTTATCATTCTTATTAATAAAATTTGTATTGATCATTTCAATAGAATCTGTTTGATTAATTTAAGTATTTTAAAAATAAATTATTTAATTAAAAATCATTATTATATATTAATAGAATTAATAGATAAAATTGTATTATCTTGAAGGAAGATTTGTATTAATTTTCGTACTTATTGCAAGTGAACTTTATGCGTTATATGAAACTAAACTTGACAAAAGAAAAACTTGATAAGTTAATTTCTATTAATCTTCTTATAATTGGAAGAAAGTGCTCTGATTAAAAAAATAATAATTTCTTAGATACAACGATTTGAATCGTGGATTTACAGAGAAATCACTGGAAAAATTGAATTTGAAACTTTTTTCTCGTCTAAAGAAATTAGAAAATATAATTTTCTACAAAATATATTCGCCTCTTTATCGAACGCAAGTAATCTCTCGTTGAAAACGCTGCTAAAGTTAAAAGAGTTAGAGAAGAGAATATTGGAATCATCGACCTTCCTCGATAACCACTCTTCCTCGTTCGTTCCGTCTGCATGACTTTTGCCAATAATTGCGAGTCACCTAGCCCAGGGGACTTTTCGCAAGCGGAATCGTTGCACGCAAAGGTCGCAACGTAATTTCCAAAGGAGCAAACATTCTTCTAATTGCGATAATGAACTGAAACCAATATACGCGGAGCAAGCAAGCAACACCATCGATTCTTCAGTTAATGACGAAGGGAATCGAACAATCCGCATTCCTCGTGTGTCACTTTCGTGAAGTATGTGTATACGAATAATGCTCGAAAAATTCTAAGAATGTAAATTTATCGATAGAGCGATAAAGATTTATTGCGATTAGTTGTTTAGTTCGTGACATATAAAAAAAGCGAGAGATGAATCATTATAATTCCGTAGAAATGTCACATTAAGATATTTTTTTTTTTTCATCTACATTAATCTAAATCTTTAATAATAATAATTGTTGCATCGAACGAGTTTCAAGATAATTTAAAAAAAAAATCTTCTCTTTCTTTGCTCTACATTACGAATAATAATGAATCGAAACTATCTTATCTTAATAATATACTATTTATCTTAACAAATAAATAAATAATAAATATAATTGTAAAATAATAGAAAAAGAAAAAGAGAATCTCTGAAAACCTTAAAAGTGTTTAAATTTCCTATTTTTCCTCATTCAGAAAATCATACTTCAAAATTACCATAATATCTGGTTCAACAATCTTTTTCTATTTTAAAAATACAAGGAATTACATCGTGTCGTACGATGGCATCGATAAAACAATTATAAACAATCGCACACCGATCGAACGAAATATATAAAATGAAAAGAAACGAACGAAAAATTTTGACGTTTACGTAACTTGCTTCCCCTTCTATGTACAAAATGGAACACCCGTTAGAAAATGTTAAACGCGAGCGTGTAGAATAATCGTGCACCAGACACCAACGTTCCTTATCCCCCCTCCCCTCCTCCCCCCGTGTAACGTATGAACACCACAGTCTCGAGGTGGTATAGGAGTTTAATTGGTGGTAATATGAATCCGCGTAATATAAACCGCCATCAGTCTCTCGCCGGGATAGTGTGCGAGCAGGATAGTAGCACGAAGAAGTAAGAGAGAAAAGGAGACGAGGTGGTATCCAGGCCCACGAGACGATGTCTCCACCTTCGTAATGCCGACGACTCTTTTTATCACTGTCGCGAGACACGGTGCCCTTTGAACGAGTCCCTGCGAGGATTCGTTCCGAGAGGGAGACAATTTTAATTCGGTCGATCGGCTTCGTCCACCTGAGAATTAGACCCCTCTTTTGCAACGCATTAGCATATTCCGATTCATCAAAGTAGAAAGTGGGCAGAGCTTGAGGGAAAGATATATTTCATACACTGTTTAAAATATTGGATGCTGGATCATGTATTCAGGCGAAGTGTAGAAAGAAATATCGAAGTATGTAATATTCTTAGCCACAAAAATAAATGAGGAATATTGTTACAAATATTGCTGCGTAAGAAATTGTACGTGATAATTATTTCACGTTATTGCTAAATAAATAATTTCAATTCACACAGAGATTCGCGAATCGATTCACGAATTCATAATGGATACCGATTGCGCATTTACAGGGTGTCGGTCACTTGACAATATTGTAACTGATCGATATCGACACAAAACTACTACTATTAGATATGTATTCGACCCAGTATCGATACGTAATTTTAGATACATATTTGATACCGTTTCTCAATACTAGTTATTCTTCTCTTAAAACAATTGATCCAACGTTACGTTTATTAAAAATTATCGATACCCATTTAATATTTCATAAATACTCTTCAATGCTCGTTTCATTTCTAAACATAATCGTTTCTTCATAATCAAGATGTTGTATTGACTGGATCATAGCTCGAAGCGAAACGAGAAAATAGATGCAATGCTAACAACAACGATTATATCTGGTTTTAGCCGTAACATTTAGAAACGAAAGTTAAGGTATCGAAATCTTTGTAAAGTATCAAATGGTTATAGATAATTAATACCTTCGTATCGGATAGTTTTTGATTCGATACAGTATCTAATTTTGTAGCACTTTTTTTTCATTCAATCTATTGATTCGTGCATTACACAATGTTATCACGAGTTTCCATGTTTCGAAGAAAATCGAAATAAATCGACGATATAAGAAATCTTTTGAATGCATAAGTGCATACATCTATCTATTTATCTATTATATGAATACAGTATATTAATTGCGATTCACTAACAGTGTGAAAGAGGATGATAAAAGTGGAGTATATACTTATACAATACTTTTAATTGAGATAAAAATTTATAATAATATAATATATATGGATTGTGTTTGAAAATCAATGTCTGAATATCTTATAGATATTAAATTGAGATTTTGTACGATCGAAAAAAGTTTATGATAAATTGGAGAACGTGATAATTTCTTACATCGTATCTAATGTGATATAATGAAATTGCTTTTATGCATGTGAAATACTTTTGACAGTTTCAAAGATAATCGTCTAAAAATTGTTTAACAAGTTCACTGGTACACGCTAACGAATAATTTTCGTACAAAATCTATTTTCATATTTCAAAACTTAAAATATATACTTTGCATAAATTATTTTCGTTAACAAGGCGAGAAAAATTTTTGCATTTGTGATTCGATCTAATCGATAAACATACAGCGATTGAATGCAAATACGTATCGAATTTTTAATATATTCCTTAAAAACTAGCAAATTTAATAACTTTATCCATCCAATCTTCGCTCATATCTATAAATAAATAATTATAGATGTTGAAACGAGAAACATTTCTATGACTTTTCTTCTGATAAAAATAATGCATATCGCATTTTACTCCTCTCTTGCGTTTAACAATATTTTCGATTAATAATTCAATAATGAACCGACAACTTTTAACATTTTAACGCAAAAAAGCCCTGCTTCGAGTTTAGAAAAAAATTTTAAAAATCACGAAAGCAATCCCACTAAATTATTACATCTTTTCTCAATTATTAGCATTTTATTCCCTGAAAAAAAAATTCTCACAAACCTTCTCCTCTTCCAACTCCCCCGTAACAAAAGCCATTCCATTCACTTTCCATCAATTTCTCGAGAAATCTCAATCTCCCCATTACACCCAGTATCGTTACCACACATCACGAAAGCCTCGTAGCAGCAATCAAAAGCCGCTCAAAGCACCCTGGTCCCGACCGAGGGCGCGACAATCTCTTAGTGGCGGAAGGGAGAACTCCAAGTTCGAAGTTCTTCGACTCGAGGAGAGGAGTCGGCGAGCGATCCTGAGAAGATAAATACTCGTATCCCCAGAGAGAGACAGAGAAAGAGAGAGAGTATCATCCTCCCCCGCGCATTTTCTCTAATGTATTCACAAATCTTCGTTCCAGCGCGACGTTATCACTCTTCGAGCAGACTCGAGGCGTCGCCGTTTCGCCGAAGACGATGTAAACCCTCCGAGTATACATGTGCGTGTGTGCGTGTGCGCTCGCTTTTTTTTCCATCCCCCATTCGAACGTGGAATTCATTTCGCGGCCCAACGCCCTCGGCTACGTTCGATTGCTTCGATTATCCTTACCTTATTCCTCGAGATTCGACCCTCTTCTTCTTCTTCTTCTTCTTCTTTTTCCACGATTCTCCATTCTCGTTTCGACTCTTCGCGCCATCCCCTTCCTTTCCGTGGAGATCTATCGTTCGGGGTGCAGGTGCCCCCCCGAAATCGGGGGTGGCGCTGAGCCGATTCTATTCTTGCTTGAAAACTGCTTGATAGTAAGACATTGAAGGGGAATCGAAATGATGGAGTGGGAAAAGAGTGGGTTCGATTGGTGGAAAAGTAATCTGATGTTGCTTCGAAAGATGTAGCGATGTAAGTCAGTATATATATATTTGTAATTGAAGAAATCAGATGATACTGGCAGAGATAATGTACATGTTTGAAATGCGTAATGAAATCTTAAATACAATTCACAATTTGAAAGATCGTTTATATTTTTGCTATTGGTTTTTCCGTTGAATTATTCGGTTAGCTGATATTCGTTAGAGATAAACGAATAAATAAATTGGCATTTATTAACTGATTAGTGAGTTTACATCGTAAACAAACTCGTTTTAATAAATATTATGTCGAATTTTAAACATGCATGTGCAATATTATGAATATTTATGAGAGTACATTATCGTGAACATGAACTAATAATAAATATAGTTGAAAACTCGGCTTCGTTTGAAAACGAAATAAGAGATCGGTGGTTTTTGCTAACCGCAAGCGTCGATTAATTATGAGAAAGTTTGATACTTTGTTTCATAAACAGACGTATGCAATTTCGATCGTATATTAAATCGTATGTATGAAATATGAAATATTTTATTTGAAAGATGCAATAACATTATTTCGATATGGAAGACAATACGTATTCTATAGTTTATAGAATTCTAAAAAGTCTACGATTAAACATTTATTAAATTAATTATAATAATAGAAGAAGAGTATTTTGATAGAATTTATTCTTATTATTCCTTTTTTAAAAACACTAATTAATATCATTTTAATTTACTTTTAAATTTTTAGAGTTTCCCGTGAAAGAAAAAAAGAGAGAAAACTTCTTCCTTTTCATACTATCCACTCGATAATCATCGTACATCTACAATTAGAAAATTAAAAATATTTTTAATCTCTATTTTATTTTCATCAAATTCCTTATTCATAAATCTATTCCGACCGTTCTGGGAATAAAATTATTGATCATCTTTCTTTCCCGATACCGCAATTGTTTTTGTCTCATAGCGTTATGTACACATGTGTGTACTCAATTTGATAAATGGCTCTGTCGCATTCGCTATATCACGCGTTGCATTATTAATCAATCGCAATTTGGAAGAAGTTTATTGCCTCTTATACACACGTACACAGTTTTTTATAACTGTTGGTTTAACTATTCACGATCTCGTAATGTGAATTTTATATAACGAAAGTTTTCACGATTGGCGTGGATACAATAATGGTTTCATTTGAATTTAAGTCGTTTCGCGTTTAATCTCGAGAATGCTTGGCTCTGTACCATAACCATCGGCCGTGACAAATATGCAGGCGAAATATCACTATGGGGAAAGGAGTTCCTTCGCGAGATCTATCGCATACCGATCGTGGAAAGAAAAACGGTGGCTCGCAATTTACTTTTCACGGTTTAACGATTACCTTGGGTGAGTTTAAAAGAAAGAAACGGCTCAAATTTTTTACAAAAAATGTAAATTTACTTCCACATCGAATTTTCAAAATAAAATTTCGATATTTAATATTTTTATTCGATCGTTTTAATGATGATATTAAATTTTTTAAGTAAAATGAAATATAGAGTTATACAAGTTTCTGAAAATTGGATTGAAAATTATATGGCAGAAGAAATATATGTATAATGAATAGAAAAAAAACAAGTATACGAAGATACAAGAATTAACAATTTCCAACGGAATTTGAGTTGATTAGAAATTTATAAAATAACAAATACTGGAAAACAAAGGTACCTAGGCAAATAATAAAACGAATTTCAATTTGAAAATGTATTAGATAAATTGCGAAAAATACGAAAACGAGTTAAACTAATTCCAATTCTTCCACCACATTACATTTCCTATAATTACCCTTCTATTTTCTTCTCCAAATTCTCCAAAAAAAAAACATTTCATCCACCAACACTTCTCCACTCACCCACTAAATCATCAATCTGCCCAATCTATTCAAAATCCAAATCACAAAAAGAAGACACTCCGTACATTCATAACCCTGTACCACTATTCATACTCAACAAACTCGACATTCCCCCTTCTACGCAAAAACCGAGCCACAATGGCAAAGAGAGAGAGAAAAAAAACAAAAACAAAAAAAAAAAATAAAAATAAAACTTCGTATCCCCGGACGAAATTTATTCATAATCGAGCCTTGGTCCGCGTTATCCCGAACATTTCATGCGCCGGGAGAGCCGCGTTATCCCTTGGGAAGACGGAAAACGAGGAGGAGGCAGGAGGGGGTCGTCGAAGTCGCGTCGTCATCCCGGAATATGAGATTTCCACGGAGGGGACGAGGGTGTGTCCGTGGCCGTAGGTAAGGGATCGGGGTTGAAGGAGGTCCGCAAGCGGGAATCCGCGAGCGGAAGCTCGGGGGCGGGTATAATGGGCGCCAAGCGGGCGAGGGGGGCTCGCGTAAGCGGAGGCGAATCTGGCGACCGCCAGTGCGCGGAGAAAAGCTTGTACCGGTGCAAAGGGAGGGACATTATTGGATTCTGAGCATTCCCGGAGTTATTAAAATTCGAAGCGGACCGCGGCCAGAACGAGAACCTGCCTCCCCCTCCTCTACGGGGATAGCACTTCCGTCCAAGAATATTAAAGTCTCGATATTGTGAAAAGGGAGGGGCGAGGATTTTTTTTCCCTCTTTTTGTTTAGTTTGTTAGTACGATCATCGTGAGGGGTGAGGTAAGGAAAGTAAATTTGGAAAATTTTTGAATTTATGGACGGAGGATTTTGAGATATTTGTCTTTTATTTATTGCGTTGTGTTAAATTATATTTTTATGAGGATGTGATAGGTATAGTTATTGGTTGGCCAAGAAAGCTACTATTATTAGAAGCAACAAATCCATACCACTCAGTTTAATACAAACAAATCTATCATTGGTTCAATAAGTTAAAAGCAAACTCGCGATACTTCCCGTGTTAATTTACCAAAGAGCGACGGAAAGGAAATATCGCGAGCTTTTTATCAACTATGGTGTATTCGTTCGCCTACTCTTCGATGCTATCGTGCCCTATTATCAAATCAAAATGATCAATCATCGGGATCAATAGCGAGGGGGATAGGAAGTTTGCTTTCTCACCGGTGCGAGGCAAACACAAAAGGCGACAGCCAGTTTTCAAGAGGGTCCGGTAAAAGGCGGCAGAAGTCACCGAGGGCAGGCTTTAAGGGAGGGAAAGGTGGTAAAATTCGTTCTCGAGCCAGGGGTGTCCGCCTGGCGTGAGCAAATACTGGGATCCTCCGCGTAATCGGCGTCCATCGATCATGCTTCGACAATAAACTTAATATGATTTCGCGTCGAACTCGAATTGAACGTTCGAGTGATCATCATCCCTTATTACGCGAACGTGATTCCCGTGACCGCTTATTCAGGAAAAATTTTGAGAAAAATTTTCGTTTGGTCATCTTGTTCAGGATACGTTTATACCTTTTTCGGGGAAATAATCTTTTAAATTAATATTAGAATCAATGAACAGATATTTAAATATAAGATGATGTGATTAATTAAATATGTGTATCTGAATAGGATGATCGATGTTAATATTTGTAAAAGGTATATCCTGAATGAAAAGAATATGGAGTTTTTAAAAAAGAACTTTAGAGTTTTTAAAAAAGAATCAAGTATTGCTTTTAATTATAACATATTTTATTCTTAAAGTTGTCAAATTATTTATCATCTACTTGAAATTTATTCAATAAACGAAATAACAAATTAATTCGAATCTAAAATAATAATATTTTGAAATGACTACGAAACTTAATTAAAATTATTCATTTAAATTTCTATCATTCAGTCAAACATAAAATCCAAAATATCTTTTTCAATCTATATAATAATCTAGTTTAAAAAAAATATCTAACTTAATTTTCACAAAATATCAATAAAAACATCTAATATTCTTTGTAATACTTGTCGCAAAACATCAACAAGCAAGACATTTGATCAAACCGCAAAAAAGAATTGAAACAAGTGACCAAACGGAACCGTATTGACATTTCATGAAAGGAAATCTTCAACGTGTAACTTTCAAACTGCACAAAAGATCCTAAGCTAATCAGCCTCGTCCCTTACGAACAAAGCACGCCGAACAATCCAGTAACGCGCGCACACCAGCCTAACGAACAAATAAAAATCCCTTCCGCGTATTACGTTTTCCGGCGCATTAGCCGCGCACAATGGTTCCGGTAAAAGGTAGAGCGGTAATGGTACGCAACGTAACGAGATCCAAGAAAAAAGATAAACAATTTCCCCTGCGTGGTCGAATATAAATAAATTCAACGTTAGAACATTGTGTCGCTTGTAAACATCGAACTGTGTACAAGATGGAGCGGAATGGTATTATCATCGACTAAGGAATAATTTTATATATGCGAGAATACTTTTTTTTTAAAGAAGAAGAAATTTGGTTTTCGAAAAAAAATCCAATTTGAAAATATTTTAATGCGTTTAAATTTATTCATTTAAAATTTCGTTCAAATTTATGTTTTAAGAGATCTTAAACGTTACGAGAAATAAAGAAATATTATTAAATTTTTATACAATGAAAAATTAAAAACAAACAAGTGAAATAATAATTTTAAATGTAACAAGGATTTTGCTTTATATTTTGATTAATATTTCTTTCGTTGTTTAACTAAATTATCGGGGAAAAGTGATAAAAATATAGAAAAATAATTAAGAATCAATTTTTTTACAATTCTTCAGAGACAAAATAATAGAAAAAAATATGTTCGAATCGTTTCAAAAAGCTTTTTTAGCAATCGTTGCTAAATTCGTTGGATGAACCAAATGGATCGTCCATACGCACAAATTTTTCATCGATCTTCCCTTCCTCGTCGAATTTTGGAAACAAAACGGAGAAAGATTGGAACAAACATTCGTGTTGGCGCATGCGCGACTCTACACCCAACAAGAAACACGAAGGATAAAAAGAACCAGCAGAAAAAGAACTGCCAAACTCCACGTTTGATTTTTGGTTTGCATTGCTGCTCGTCGGCCCGGAAGAAAAGCCTTTAGAGAATTTTTCCAGCTGGGAAACCCGGTCGAATATTCCTCGGGCACCGGGTGGCCGGCCTCTATTCAATCCGCGCTCTTTCATTTCCGTGATTGCTGTTTTAAATAATTGCATCTCTCCTCCGATCACCTCCTCCCTATCTCGACTCGTTTGCGCAAAATATTTGAAATCGGCCTCGAACCCAATCCCTTACCCCCATTCAACCTCCGCGAATTCGATGTTTTTCATCATGTACCGACGGGTGGTAACTCGCGATTTTTAATTAAATCCCTAGAGTCCCTAGGTCGAGATCAATGAAAAGAAAAATGTTGGCACCCGGTCACGAGGCGCGCGACACGTTGCCAAAGGAGATTCTATAAAAATTGGCTATCGGCCCGCGCGAACGTTCGTCGATCGAGGGGAGGGGGAGGGGGGAGGGGAGAAGGAAAAAAAAGTCATTTACGGGATTGAAATGGAAATTCGATCGCGTACCCGTGGAAATTCTATTCGTACGAGGCTTCTACTTTGAACGCGCTGTTATATTCGTTTGGATTGAAGCGAATTTGATGGTCGGTGAACTTTTTTCCTTTTTTTTTTCTTTCTTTTCCCCTTCCCCTTCTTTTTCTCTCTTCTTTCGCGCGAATTATAATGATCGTTACAGAGGCGACACTACGAACGCGACGTGGCAACGATGGAAAATTAGAAAGGAACTTTCGAGGGTGTCGAGCCCTCGCTTTTGGATATTTTTTTAACGAGCAGCTACCGGGGAAAAAATATCATATTTCTGTAAAGGCAGCCGTTCGAACTGTCCCTTATTCTTTCGCTCCCCTTGGAGTGCTTAGCCGCTATCTCGATTCGGCGAATCGATCGATCGTCTTGGTATCCTCCCTCTCGTCTATTGTCGTCGAAGGGTGCCCTGAGGGTGAAGTGAGGAAAACTGGTGGAAAAATTTACATCCTCGATTGCGACGGTATGTTTGGGAACGACTTGGGAGCAACGTAACGAGAAATTTTATGGAAAATGGGTAAACGTTCTTGTGTCGTTTATTTGAATGGAAAATAAAAATTATTCTGAATTGAAATTTTTACAATTTTTAAAAATTCAAGTATTAATTAATATAAAATAATTGTATCATTTTTATGATAAATAAAATAATCACGTTTATAAGCTGGTATTATAATGGTATACGTTTATATTCTGGTATTCTAATAAAAAGAAATAAATTAGTGATAAATGAACTTTTGCAGTTTTGAATTTCTGAATTTTAAATAAATAAAACGAATCAATTAATTCCTTGAAATGAGAATATTTTAATATTAATTTCAACAAAAATTTTGAAAGCTAGCGTAATACAATAAAGATTGCTCTCAATATTTATTTTATAGTTTCTTCAATCATTCACATTAAGCAATAAAAAATTCATTAAGTAGTATCGAATAGTCAATAATACATCGATGCTAAAAATATTAAGAAATCATCCTTTCAACGATTTCTAACGCGTAATACATTTATTTTTCTTTTATCGTTACATCTTTTTCATTCTCTAACCCCAAACATAAACTCTCATTATTACAAACACTCAATCAAATATTTCGATACTAAAATAATAATTTCCTCTATTATCTAATTATTACACGTATCATTCGTTTAATACATCTTAACATTCGTCTACGCTTCTTTTCCCTATTTTACACCTCTCTCATTTCCTAACCTCAAAAGAATAATCCAAATCGTATCCAACAAGCAATCCCAATGCCCGTTCCGTTACTATCAACAGCATACCGATGCTGAAAATATTAAAAAGAAAAAAAGGACCATCGTCATAGCAGAGGACACAAAAACCATTCAGAATTATTTACCATCCCAGTTGGCGATCGAGGCGGCGATCGAGGCGGCGATCGCGGCCGCCGATCCGGAGCGGTTTCGGGGTCCGTTTCATCAGCTCGCCGTTTCCGTAAATCATGCGAGGCATCCTTTCGCTTTTATTCCGCGGCACCGTGGGCAGAGGGAGAGAGAGACGGGCGAGAGAAGAAAAAGGGTCGAAAGAAAGCGTGGCCAAAAGAACGGGGGAGGGACGAACGGGCCAAAGGAGCACAGCTCTCGGGGCAAGAAAAAAGGCGATCGAGGGGTCCTCGAGGGAGGAGGAGGGGGAGGAGATCACGAAGCAGCAGGGTGATCTCGCGATGGAATTTAGTTAAACAGTCGTCGTTGTTGAACGACGACGACGACGACGACGACGACGAGGACGTTGCTCGAGGTCTACCCGGGTGCTTAATAAAAATCGAAGTCGTTCGTTGCTCCCCCCTCCCCCTCCCCCAACCCTCCTCTCACACGTTCGTTCTACGTCGATGGAGGAGAGAAAAGGAGGGAACCGAGCGACCGACCGAACGGTGGTACCCCCTCGGCTGCTCTCTTGTGTTCCCCTTACACGGATTTCACGTGGAAGCGTGTGTCTCCTCGTGGCTACACGTGTGTCCCTCTCGTGTCGTTCCGCGACGGTACACGCTCGCTCGTCTGTGTGCGCCCATCCATCCGCACACGTACGATCCATCCACGGTTGTGGGCGCACGGCGAGGCAGAGGCGAGGAGAGTGTGCGCGCGCGAGCGCCCCCCCTTCGGCCACGAGTACGGTAGCGATACGTTTCTCCGACAAATAAATAAAACGAAACCGTAAGCGAGGGAATAAAATGTGATTTACAACGGTGGAAAGACAATGGCCGAGGCTCCGCACGATAATGTATGCGGATGGCGCGGACTGGTACCCGGGGATACTGACTTCTGATTGGTCGTGCCCCGACGCCACCGCTACAACGGAAAGCGATAAATAACTACGAGCAGATAAAACCTTTCTTTCTGCCTTGGGCTTAGCCTGGCCACTCTCTCGCATCGGGGCTTAGCACTCGAGGCTTCTCTTTCTCTCTCTCTCTTTTCCACTCCTCGTACACTAACCTAACCTCTCTCGTTTCTCTCTGTCTGTCTCGTTCTCGTTCTCGTCTCACCTCCGCCGCTCTCCTTTCTCGCTTTTCCCCCTCGCCCCCCTTTTTCTTTTCTTCTTTTCTCGCCGTTGTCTCTCCTGTTGCCGCTTCCATCGACCGATTTCGAATCGTAAAGGCCGGTTCGCACGAATCACGACACCCGCCATCGCCGCGATACGCCATCCCCTTCCTCTCCCGTTTCCCACCCCAATCGGATACAGCATCGTATTTTTCGTTTATTTTTCTTTTTTCTTTTCTTTTTTCTTTTTTTCTTTTTGTTTTTTTCTTCCCCTCCTCTCTCTCTCTTTCCTTTTGGCGGAGTTTTTCGAGGTTAGGTCAGGCTGGATGGGATCTAGATTCGCGGAAGGGTACATTTTTGTCGGCGCCTTGTCGAGTTTTCAGACACTCGACTTCCTTGGAACAGAGATATCACCGGAGGAGTGGCTCTGGTGATTTGAACGGAAGATCGAGAATGTCGTGTCGCTTATTTTATTCCTCGCTGCGATTCCTTTTTCGTCGCTTTGCGACTGAGTGACTGGTTGTAAACTCTGGTGATAGCGAAGAGTAGTAAGATTCGGAAGAGAAGGCTGTTTATTGTGTAGAGATTTGTTGTTTAAATGTAGAAAAATCTTCGATGTACAGGATGATCAATTCTTAATTACAAATCACTTGCCAATTATTTGTCGTAAGAGAAAAATTAAATAATTTCGAAAAAATTTTTAAATAAAACTAAATATAACTTCTCTAAATTAACACAAATCTTAATTTTCAATCATTAAATTTTTCTTTGAAACATTTTCTTAGACAACAAGAATATTTTGAAATTATATATAGATTAATTAAAAATTTTCTTATTGAAAAATCAAAATTCTGAAATGAAAATTCAAAATGACAAAATTATTACTATTTTAATAATTCTCAAATAAATTCTATTGTAATATTGATTAATAAAAGCAAAAAAGAGTACAATGAATATTCCACTAACAATCGATTTCTAATCCTTGTGTCGTTGAACTCCAATCAAGTCACGATTAATGATTGCACGCTTTCATTTTCTTTTCTCGTCGAATTTGTTTTTTCCACAATCGTGAGAACTGTACAATAGGGTTGCATTCGATTCCTCTCGAATGGCAATGAAATCGTATCGAGGGTTGCGAACCAATGCCTCGATTCGATGCGTACCGCGGTTTATTAACATCCTCCATCGATTTTATATGCGCGCACCATGGTTAATTATAGGTTGCGTTACCCTTGTGCCGATACTTAACTACAGTGTTGTACCCGACTCTGGTGAATTATTTCTCTCGTGCATACTCGAAGATTTACGAAGTTCCATGCAAAAACTGTAACGCCTCGATACCATCATTATACGCGTATGTTCGTGGATAACGGGGAAAAAATAAAAATAAAACGCTAATAGGTATCATTTGCCCAGTTTTTTTAATTAATTATATAGTTTTTTCGTGCTACAATTTTGCCCCGGTTAAGCGTGGTAACGACGTCACGGTGTTTTAGAGTTGTTTGAACGAAATTGAGAGTCATCTTTGCTTTTTAAGGGATCGCTGTTATTATTGTACGACATGTTGACCGTAAATTATAGTTACCGCTGTTAAATATAGAACGACGACTTTCTTTTTTTTATTTTTTATTCATTTATTTATTTATTTATTTTTTTGCGTTGTAATATTTTACGGTATATAGTTTCTATTTTGAAGATATTACAATTTTTCGCATCGGGCTGTAAAAGTAATTATGTAAATGTGATGAAATAGTGAGAAAAAAGAATATTTCATATACTTTAATTATTTTTGAGTCATCTAAATAAAATTCCGATTCACTAAAATCGTTTCAATTATTATTCATTATTGTACTATTATATGATTATTTTGTTGTAATATTAAATATAATTAAATATGAATTAAAATTTTTCTCGTATAGCAGTAATTCTTTCCTTCTTGTTTTTCTGATTATAATTCTTAGACGAAGTTCGATTCTTTTACGAATAAGCATGTCTTTATTATTTAAAAAAGAAAAGAGTGAAAAGTATTAAAATAAGTGGCTTTTACATGATACTTACATGATATTATGCTTAATTTGTTTTACCTCTTTATAATTTAATATGTTTACTATCCACTGAGATGGATAATGATTTAAGAATTTTAATGTTTAAAGAAATCATGATAATTTTCATATTTAAAAGCTTTAATTTATAATTACATAAAATAATTTTTAAATACTATTTAGTGAAAAAATTCTACTAAAATTTGGTTCGTATTTATTCTTTCTGTTCACGAAAAAAATATCACGATTTCTGCTTAACATTTTTCAGACGATAATTTTTTTCGAATTTTATATAAAAGAATAACCAAATGATTAATTATTCGATTCGGTCGATTTGATTTTTAATTTCGAACAGCAACGGTATCGAAAACAAAAGTTCAAAAACGAACAATATATTTCAAATACAATTATTTATAACCTCAATTTCAAACGAAATTCAAGATTTTAATATAATTTAGAATTATTTTTTTCAAAATTATTTCCAACCAATTATCTAAATTAAACTCCGACCAATAGAAATATCGTTTGATTTATCTTCCATGATAAGCAAAAAAAAAGCGAAATATACACATATATATACAAGCGTGGAACAACGAATCAATTAAATAATGTGACAAAGAAAACAATTTATTACGTAACCAGCATAACATAAAGCAACATGCAAAACAATCGAGCCACGAGAGTACATATAATATAAACTTTCACGCTTATCAAGCTGCACCTACGTGTTCGCCATCGACGCATTCGATACTCTCCATACCACTTTCCTACCAAATATAAATCACGGTGCCACGAAAGTGTCCACGGCCGTGCTGAGCCGGCCTCCGCGTGCCAGGATCGAGAAACAACAATCGACCATAACGTGACCCACCAACAACAATATTATTGATCTCTACTACTTGAACGATCAACGTCCCGATGTTTATCGTCCGCCGAAAAACCGGCCACGAACACACCTCACCTCGTGGCGGTCGGAACGAAACGGCTGTAAAAGAATTCCAATTGCGACGGAGGCGTCGGTTTCGAGGTGAAAGAGAGTCTGGCCTGCTCTGTGGTTTCTTTCAATCGGTTTACGAGATTAGCTATAACCGATAAACGATTCTTCTTTTTTTCTTTTCTTTTTTTTTTCTTTCCTTTTCTTTCTTTTTTTTTTTTTGAATAGAGAAAGAAAGAAAAACAGAAATTCTCGAGTTTAATTGCTCAATTCTAATCTCTTTAAATCTGTAAATTGGATTCATATTCAATTTTTCTGGAATAGAAAAGAATAGATTTTTGTAAAACTTGATTTTTTTTTTAGGATTACTTAAACGTAGAATTCTTTTTTTTTTTTATTTTGGATAAACTTGTTTTCAAATTGATTTTGATGGAAAATCTCTTTTCTTTTTTTTGGGAATAGAATAAAGTAAATAATTGTTTGTTAGAGTCTCTCCGCGATTTGTGTGATTCCGTGAAATCAGTCCCGATCCCTTTTTTCCTTTTTGTTTTTCAAATTATTTCGTGTGTTAAAAAAAAAAATTAATAGATTGCATCACGACCGAATAAAACACCAAATGCTTGTGATAGTTTCAGCGGTGCAAGTAGACCACGCAGGCCAGGTTCTCTCCCAGCCTCAGTCGCGTCCTGGCCATCAGCAGGTCAGTAACAACGATGAATATTCTTTAAAATTTTGGGTGTAGATAGATTGTGACGCGTAGAAATGGTGATCGCACGATTGTGCGATAGAATAATTGTCTGGCTTGAGAGATAGATATCTTGGATAAAGGAGAAAATTTAATATTAACCCTTAAACAATTAACGATTTGCACGTTTAACATTAAATTGTGCAAATATATATAATAAACAGAAAAGGTTGAATATTAATGCGGATGAAAAATTATCTTTTCTTTTTCTATTGTTATTATTCAACCATTCGTGGTTCGACTGTTAAAAGACATTATTATATTAATTGCCATATTAATATGGAGTTAAATATTATCTATAATATCGTTTGTTGTTATTGTTGTAATGTTTAATTCTTGCATCGATATTTGAATGAATTGATAAACAGGAGGAAGGAAAATTTAATTTTCCTTCGACATATTCAAATCGTCGATCCAATTTAATGTGCGAAGTTTGATGAATTTAATATTCATAGCTTGACGATTAATTCGCCGAGGGCTAAAATGTTATTAACGCGTTATAGATTTTAATTTAATTGAAAATGACGATGATGGTGGTAATATACACGTGATAACTGTGCGCAAATTGCACGGCACGTGTTTTACTTGTTTGCTGATACTATCGTTTCTGTGGCTGTATTGATGTCTGACAGGAGCAGACTTTTTCAATTGTGGATGCATAGATGGAAATTTTTGAAAAAAAGAAAAAATATATTATTTTATAATTTAATTTTTAATTTGGACAATGCGCTTGATGGTTCGTTTACTCCTGTTTGAAATCTTGAAAAAAAGTTTTCCGATGATATATTTTATTTTATTACATTATTGTAATAATATAATATGAATATTCTGTTGAAAATTTCTGATCATAGTATAAATTTGTTGTATTGAATTAGTATTGAATTATGTAATCATAAAAATATTATGATTACAATTTTTAATTTTTATTATTTCTATTATTTCTAATTATTTAATAAAATCTTTTATTAAATATTTCATAAAAAAAACATTATTTCTTTCAATTCAAATTTAAATATAAATTATAGTTAAAATTACAGTTTTAATATAATTGTTTTTTGCTTACATAATTTTTTACAATTATTTTATAATATCTGTTACTTTCTTATTTTGAAGTATTCAGTAATAAATTCAGTAATATCCTATATTTTTCTTTTCTTTTATTCTATTCTATTATAACAGATGTAAAATTTCAAATATGTATAGTTAATAAAATACTCTTTGCTATTAAATTTTGTTACCAATGTATAATTATAATTATATTATTATAATAGCTATAACTTTTATTCCTGTAAAATAATTAAATCTATCCAAAGATCATTTATAAATAGTTACGACCATTTATTATATAATAAGTTATGACTATTTATTTAAAAAAACTTTTTCCTCTTATTAAATCTTATTTCAAACAGACCAATAACAATTAGAACCGATTATGTATTAAGAAAAAACAAACAAACAAAGAAAAGAAAAAAAACAATATGTTAACTGCATCATAATGCATGGTGTTACATCACAAATTTTTAATACAAAATTTCTATATGAAACCTCGACAAATAATTACAACACAGTATAATTATTTATTTAATAGTCCGTGAAAAGAGAAAGTCATAGAACACGTTTCTTCCATTGTTACGTGATTCTAATTCTTTGTTATCGTTTACATAAAATATATCTTAGTAGTTACTTCAATTTTTTTCTTTCGAAATATCGAACATTTTATGCAGAAATGGAACAAGTTGTAGAAGAAATTTATAAAGAAACTTGTCAAGGATTAACTGCTTCTGAAAATTTACTCTCGATATATATTGCATGTTACATATTAGGGGAATTATTATTTAATATTTGGAATAATGGGAACTGCATTTTTTAACGTAATACAATAAATAAACGAAATATCGTATTAAGATTATTAAAATTTTTTAGTATTTTTTATTTTTAATGAAATTTTGTCAAAAATATCGATAAATTTAAAAAGATAAATTTAGAATTGAAAATTGATTTAAAATAAATAATCTTACATGTTTAATTTAAATTTTGTTCAAATTAAGAAAAATAAATATATCATTATTTAATTTCATTAATTCATTCATCTCATTTCAAAGTTTAAAACTAATTTTAAATCGACTTTTGTCTCATTGAATATAGATAAATATCAGGACTAGTCAATAAAATTTTTTTTCCAATTTTAATTGATATCTATCCAAAAAAAAATTGATTTTAAACCGAAATAAAATCCATTTTATTTCTAAAAAATTTTATCAACTTGTTCTTCATCACTGATAATTCAATATTAATAAAATACGCATCAAATATCCAATATAGATGCTTTTTCAAGCCATACATGTACAAATATTTCCATCATTTGCATAAAATATGCGAAATATACGTGATATGAAAAAGATATATTTGCATGAAAATACTCCATTTATAACACAACAACAAATGAACTTTAAATTCTCATAATTAATTTCCCATTAACATATCCCCACACACGTTGATAAACAACCATTCTGTCTAGTTTTCCCCAACCCCAATCATATCCAACTTTTTTTTCGTCCTCTCTATACCTCGTATTACCTCCACCTCGACTTTTTTCTTCGCGTGCAAAATTAGTCGAATTAGCTCCCCGAGCTACCCTCCAATGTTTTCCTTGTTCTACCGTCTTGTTGTTGTCGCTCCTCTTTTTCCCTTCTCTTCCTTTCTTTCTCTCTTTCTCTCTTTGACAAACGAAACGCTAAACCCACACGTTAACCTTGTTTTGCGAGCACAAGTTTTTCACCCTCTTCATTTTTCCATTCCACTCGAGCGTACCTTCCGCTCACCCTCCATGCAAATGAGCGTATCGCGGATCTTCCTCAGCCCCGTGCCAAGGGCTGATCCCGTTTTGGAAAGGAAACACTCGACGCAGAATGTGGCTTTCTTTGTGGCTTTGTTAGATTTCTCTGCTTGTTTCTCAAGGGTTGTGACGATTAAACCCTGTCGCGTGCGGAAAGGGTTATCGGGCATTATGGTTAAATAATTCGTGGATGATGAATAGGGAGGAGGGGTGAATTTGAGACATGTGATCTTCCCATGATCAATCCGAGTCTTAAAAGAAGTTTTTAAGAATTGTAATATTTTAATATAATGAATCAAGAGTTTGAATGGCGAGAAAAATAATTAAGGATATAAATGATTTATGAATAAATAGTACGAAAAATATTCATTTAAGAAGGATTGATTATTAAAGATGAAAAATAAAATTCGAAAAAATTATAATATTTATATGAATTTAAATATTAATACCAGATTTGTGTATTATATTATGTTATATTATTTGTATGACCAAACTTCGTATTGTTTTTAAACTACGTATATTTACGTTTGTAGTATGATATTATTTCAAAAACATTTTATCAAAGTTTCTTTTTGAATCAGCTTCTAAGAACAAATTCTAAGAACTAAATATTGTTATTTATCGACTAGTAATTATTTCAAATATTCATGAGTCAGTTAAATTTGTATTGCATAAGGATCAGCCATAAAAATCGTTAATCTTCCAAAAAAATTATGTAGCATCCTGACAGAAGATAAAAATCTCCGTTTTAATTCACCCGCCATACATTGGAACAATGGCATTATAAGAACAGAGAAATAAAGGAGATGATTAAGCGTATAAGAATAAACTCGATATGAGGTCTGCCAAGCGTCACCTCGACCCTTAACACGACCCAGAAACCGTCAAAGTCTGCCCGTTGTCATGTAGATTCGTAATCTTCCGCATTGTGCCAAACAATGGAGGCATTCAGCCTCAGGGAATAGTGTGAATGCTTATTAAAATCATGATAGTATCCGTGTTTAGCCTTTTTCGAAACCTTTGCTCGTGATCGAACACAAAAAAAAATCCACATCGTTACAATGAAAAGTGTCGACAAAGAAAAACTGAATTTTCTCTGATGATAATTAGTCATCTAAGCGTTAAAATTACAGCGTTAGGAATTTAGATGAATGGCTACGCTCTTTTGTTTGTTATTTCAGTTCCTTCGAGTTTCCTTTCCTTTTGGAACTTGGAGAATTTCATGCAAATGCATTGAAGGAATTAATAAGAAAAAGAAAGAAATATTAATTTCAATGAACATAACTAATTTCTTTTGTATGCTTCTATGCCCTTTACTAATGAGAATTAAATTTTATCTATAATTTTCATTCTTTTTTGAAATTATTTCGTATAAATGTACGAAGGATCCACGAAACAGAAAGAGAAAGGATTACTTTGTGCTTCGTCCAAATATAATTAAGTCTTAAACTATCATATGACGATTAAAAGTTACATAATTACATCGAATTTTGAATTCTCATTTACTAAAAATCATAATATCAAATTTTGAATACCTAAAAACATACAACGTTCAACTGTAGGCATCGAATTTCAAACTTTCAAATTGGAAAATCATGATACATAATCAATGGAATAAAATAATAATCAGAAGAATTAAAATTAATTTTCAATCGCTTGTGAGTCGATGGATTTCTGATGCAAATAAATTTCTGAATTCACAATCTCGACAAGTGTCGATGTAAAATCAAGCTTGACGGTAAAATCGTGAAAAATTATTGAAAAGAAATATTTTCATGGTGACGCGAAAATGGTGAAAGCGAGCAAATGATATGATTATTTTATTGTACCGAGAAGATAAACTGTCTGATCGATATCTAAAGGCGAAACCCCCTCGTATATGCAGTAACAATGCTGCACAACTCGACTACTCAATGATTTATAACCCCACTTATGAATCAAATCGATTTCTCTCGAAGGTACTATCCTGACGCCTACACGCTCTTTTAATAGGGATAGATTCAAGTATCTTCTATGAAAATAACGGTCCTTCCAGTTATTTTTTGTGCGCAAAATGTTGGAAATATAAATTCCTTCCCTAATCTTTCGATTTATGAAGAATATTCATTGATCGTGTGAAATATGGAGTTGCATCCAAGCGTTATCCCTCTTCTACGAGTAGAAAGATAAATACATTTAAAAAGTTCGTATCAATATCTATAGCGTATTGTATGCATCAAGTTAATTTTCTTTTTGTTCAATAGATTTTTTATTTTCGATATCGTATATTACGAAAAAATAAAATTCTCAAAGAAACAATTAACATATATCGTTGTTAAAAAAGATATCAAACGATATTAAAATATGGTGAAAATATAATAGTCTTTCTGGAAAATTACCATTTTACTCTCTTCGATTTATTGAATCTCGTTAATTTTCTGAAAAATTTAACCCACTGATTCGATATATCTCAAAAATATTTTTATCGATATCGTTATATATTTATGCTCTCAAATGAAATAACAATGAAATCGAGCAAATACATATATTTTCGAATATATTTTCCTCGCTCGCTATTTGAGGATAAAGAAAATTATCGATCAAACCAAAGGGGAAAAGGAAGGCGTTAAAGAAGAGCGGAAAGAAGCCATCCGAAATTTTACTCACGTCGACGTATTCTCATCGCCGATTCCTCACCTGAAACAGCCACGGCCCTTCAATCACACACCGTTCTAATAAACGTTTCACAAAAGGATTTTTTTTAAAGCGGAACGGTATCCAATTATCGCCTGGTCACGACATCCGATCGTGCTGGAATTGCAAAAATAAAATTCCCCCTGGATACAGCCTTCCCGTAGCGAGGGGGATCGGTGGTGGCCGTTGGCGAGGGGAGGGGAGGGGGCGGAGGGGAGGAGGGGGCGGAGGATGCGGTGTCAAGAAAGCGGAAAGTCCGATAATGAGACGTCCTCGCTTTGAAGTTGGAACCCGATCGCCGATCGTCGAGACGTTCGATCGGCGAGAAATGAGGCGTGCGATGAAGAGGAAGAGTTGAGGGAGGGAGAGATGGGGGTGAGAAGAGGGGGTGGAAGGGGTGATGGTGAAATAAAGGCTGTTAGGACGGTGGAAATTACTCTTTTTTCTGGAAAATCACGTGCCCCAGCCAGCTGCTCGCACACCGATCGCGATGTCGTATCGACTAAACACGGTGTCACGTTCGAGGACAGACGACGATGGAGCGTGAAAACGGCGTTTACGTACGGCGTTTCGAAACGCTTCCATCTTCCTTCCTTCGATTCCTCGGCGATTCCACCCCTTTCGAGGGCGGGGGAGGGAGGATCTCGTGACTAATACTCGGCAGTTCCTGGCTGGGACCAACGGTGCTCCATCGGTGTATCGAAATGTCACGACAGAGATATAGAGAAAAGGGTCGTCGTCCGGATTCGAACGTTTTAAATAGGAATGACGGTAATTGCTCGATGGAAATAGTCTCTGTCCTTCTTTTGGTAGACTGGTTGATTTGAAGGGAATTGTGTCTGGCAGAAGTTGTGAAGTTGTGCTTGAGAAAGTTTGAAACGTATATATTTATATGATAAAATGTAACGATATCAATATTGTTATAAATGATATAGTAATTTTTGGTACATAAGGATGACTTTTTATCGCAGAATACACAGAAATAAACCACTTGATTAAATTTTGAATCTAATTATTCTTCGAACAACAAATTCTGATCCGAAAGATTTACAAAATTCGACTAACTTTAAAATATCTTTCGAAAGTGAAAGTGTTTCAATTTCTCGAATTACGAAGGAATAACTATAAATATCGATAAGGGAATTTTAATCGAAGATAAAAATAATATACATAAGAGATAAAAGTTTCGCATACAAAAGAATAAGAGAGAGAGAAAAAAAAAATACGCATGATTATTTTATCGAGTGGTGCGTTGCAGGTCAGCACCTGCTTGCAAGACACGATCGCAAGGGCGAATGACCGTCGCCTCACGTTGTCCAAGGTTACGGGCCATCCCTGACCCTGCCACGCGTCCACCCCCTTTGGAAAAAAGAAAAAAGAAAAAAAAGAACTGTAATGATCGTTCGTGACATAAAGCTATTTTTTGTTTCGACGCCTGCTATTCGTAAGAACTGGCAGGAATTGCGGGCCGCAACGCAAAACCATACAAAGAAACTATGTAATCGGAATACATTTGCGAGAATCACTGGGGTGAGCACGGATCCCCCATACTTCCGATAATAACGGGTGTCCGTGCAAAGGGGGAGAATGTAGGAGAACTAATTTACCACCCCCGTGTCCTGTGAACGAGCGACCGCTTAAAACGAAGGATTAATAAGGGTGATGCGGCTTCGTGTAGATACGCGTTGATAGTAATTGACAGGGTTGAGGAAAATAGATTCTTTCTTTCTTTTTTTTTTTTTTTTTTGAAACGAACAAATGAAAATAGATATTTTTATTTCTAGAATTTTTGTAAATATTTTTCTTCGAAATAGTTTTTGTACGAGGAAATAGTACGTTTCATATGTGTTTATTTCAATAGTGATTCGTATAAAGAGTATTTTCATTGATATATAACCCTTGTTTCAATGCTTATTACATTTTGATTATATGGAAAATATAAATTTATTATATGATTTATATATTAAATGGAATATTATTTTTTTTTTAGTTTGCTTTAATATGTAATAATATCTCAAATTTTTTGTAATTGATTGATTGTAAAATTAAAATTTTATCATAATTAGAGTATATTGAAAGATAATATATTTTATTTTCTCTTCTCATAAAATTTAATACTTTAA
Organism: Apis cerana; assembly: GCF_029169275.1. NCBI lineage: Eukaryota > Metazoa > Arthropoda > Insecta > Hymenoptera > Apidae > Apis > Apis cerana. Next base: position 7,081,112 of record NC_083862.1, on the reverse strand, counting down.
GCTTTAATATAACTTAAGTGTCCTTATTTGAATTTATTTTATTTTTTTTTCTTATTTTGTATATTGTTGAATTATTAATGAATATATCTTAAAATTATTAAGTAGTCGAATATTCGTATATTTCAAAATTGTAAATAATTAAAGCGATTAAATTAAATTAAATGGTTAAATTAATAATATGCAATAACAATAAGATCAAAAATTTCAGAAATATTTCTAAACATTTAAAAAAGAATGTTTCAAATTGCCATACAAATTGCCTATAAATCCTTTTAAGTTCTGCGAATTATATTATATAACGCGATAGAAACTTTCGAATTTATAGAAAATTCCCCTCGCAAAGTTTTGTCATCGAAGGGAATGAATAATTGATATCGAGGCGTGACGTGGTTATTTTGAAAAACAGAATGTTATTTAATTGCAAAAAAAAAAAAAAAAAAGGAAAGAAAGAAAGAAAGAAAAAAATAACATGGAATCTTTTCCACCGTCATTCTACGCCCCTTTCTTAGGGGCACACGACCTATCATCGACCTACCCTTGCTGGTACCAACCCCTAACCTTACCTCGTCATTACACCTAACTAGTTTAAGTTTATTCGTGCATGACATTGAATAAAATAATAAAATTTCTGCGACGATAAACTATCAAACTTCGAATGCTCGTGTGTATTCAATATACATAAATGCGTTTATATAGGGTGTTCCATTTAACTCGAATATATTATATTACTAATATACTAGTATAATTATAAATAATAAATAATAAATATACATTAACAATATTATCATCGATGAGAAAGATATTAAAAATAATAGTTCTCATTATGATACAAGCATGTATACTTTTCAGAATATCAAAATCTGTAACGTTTATAAAAGAGAGAACAATAATAATATATTTTATATGTTCATATTATATTTCAAATGATAGATTAACATTATTTTTTTCTATTTTTTCTTGAAATAAAAATCTCAACGTCAATTAAAAATATTTTTTTATTTTAAAAATTCATTAATTTATTATATTTAATTTCACTCTATCTACTCAAAAAGTTTCTTCTTAAAAGTAGGAAATAAAAAATCAAGGTAAGAATGTTAAAATGTTAATTAACCAGATCTCATTCTCAAAAATTGAGAAAAACCATATACGATAAATAAATAGGTCACGTTTCTATAAAAAAAATACCGCCACCCCGTACAGTCCATAGACATCCCCTCGAAATACGTTTTTTTCTCTCCCCTACCCTGGGTGAAATGTCCTCACCCACCATCCCCTAATTCGACTCTTCTCGCTCTGCGTGTCTATCATGCACGGTTATTAACAAAAAAAAAAAAAGGAAAGAAGAGAAGAGGAGGGGAGAGGGATATAAGCATTGGTACAATTCTCCCTCCTCTCTCATCGCGACGCTATAAATATAAAAATAACCCTCGCCCCTGGGATAAATTTCTATCATACATGCGGGAAAATGTGGCGCGTGGAAAATACAATTCGAAACCGACATATGGAGAAATTTCGTTCACTGACATTGGTAATGACGAGTGTTTCTCTTGGTAACAAAACTTGTAGATGAATTTAAAAAAAAAAAAGGAAAGTTTAAATATATAATTGTATAAATGAAATGTGTATTTTCTATTATTTTATTGTTTTATAATAGGCATACTTATATAATTATCATTTAATACAATTTTTATCGTAAAGTATTGGAATTTCGGAAGATTTATTATTATTAAAAGTGAGAATTAAATAACAAAATATTTTTTGGACGTATTTCTTTGCTTCGTGTATTTGTTGAAATTTTTCTATCTTTCGTATCATTTTAATCCATTAACAATATACAAATTTTTATTAATTCTTCCATAATTAATTTAAATTCCATTGTACAATAGAAACTTTCACTTTGAAAGTTATATTTTTAGAAAAATATTTTCGAAAATTTCTTCGAGGATAATTTATAATATCTTTGAAAAGACATCAATGATAGCACAGAAAAATTTTTTTAAAGAATAATATTTAAAAAGTATACGTAAAAAAATCGAATTTTTATTGATACTCCGATTGTAATTAATTTGAAAGCCCTCCCCTCCCCCCACCATTGTACAAACTTTTAATTTGGAAGCCACACTTTTAGGAAAATATTTTCGAAGGTCTGGAGATAGGTCGATGGTTGAGTGGCCCCTTTTTTTTCACGGTACAAAGGGGCTGGTCCAAGGGTGAAGAAATCAGCCTTTCCACGTGGTTGTATGTGCCGCCAGGGGCGATAGTAAAAAATAACCAAGATATACCGCGTAGCCGGCAGTGCCTCCGGGAGCATAACTCTGCTAATGTATCCCGGCGAAACTTATTCTATGCTTCCCTTCCTTCGAACCCTCGGCAACCCCTGTACCTATCTCTCCGTTAACATAAAGGAGAGCAACCGTCTGTATTAAGATCTACATTCGCTAACAGAACAAAGAAAATTGTCTAGCTCCACGTTTTGTACAGTAAATTAATATAGAATTTTTAAATAGTTGAAGTTAAAATTGTACCTGAAAAAAAGCAAGGAAAAATATGGAAGAATAATGCAAGATAAAAAGTTTTATTGAAGCTAAAATTCTATATAATTTCTTTAATGTCTTTATAATCCTGTCAAATATAATATTTTTATTTAAATACACTCTCTAAAATTTCTTTTTATTGTTACAAACAAACCTACATTTTCAAAGTTAAATAAAATAATCTTTAACATTTATTTCCTAAACAAAAATTAGATCCAATATCAATCATCAAAAATATATAAATCAAAAAATAAAAATAAAAAATAACACTCCATTTCACATAACTACTTCTACCTTTTCCTTGCTGATTCTTCAATTCGCCAAAAATTCCCCAATATCCAATATCATAACTTAAACATATCGTTAAATACGCCCGATTCGATCGTAAAGAAAAGCATCTCTCTGATCAAGTCGTCGAATTAATCCACAGTAATTACAGAAAGCATAAAAACGTCCCTATACAGCATCGAAACCGCAGAGCAAACGTTTCCCCGGCGAGCATTAATTGCCACGATGTAACGGGTGCACGAAAAGAATAAAGGGCGAGGAGTCGTGGTCATAAACGTGAGTTATGTCAGCTGTTAGATAGTTGAATCTCAGTATTCTGTGGCGCGCTTTAGCTCCGTTAATATCTTCATTACTAAATCATCCCCGCCCACGAGTAACTGCGTTTACCCTCCCTGCGCCACCATCGTATAGAGGATCGTGTAGATGGGAATTTCTGGATTCCACCCTAACCATCACCATTCCCATCCACGGCACATCGTCTGTTTATATCGGATATTTTCGGAGTGAGGAAGTGTCTTCCTTGCGAAATTTTCGATTATATGAAACGTTTGGAGATATTTTTTAAAAAGAGATTGCATATAATTATAATATATATATATGGTGTCGTTTGATGTCGAATTTTCGAGAAAGATACATTAGGGAGGATAAAAAAAGCTATTCTTAATTAATTTTGTGGAAAATGAAAAGATATTATATTAGGTAGTTTTTGCAAGTGGAATGAATGATAGAATTCTTAACACTTTGATTTGAGAGATGCTCCAGAGATCGATGTTTAATTTTGTTCGAGATGAATAATAAAAATAAAATTCTATAAAAATATTAAAATTTGCAATAAGCAGCATTGAAAATTCGACGATATTTTACGGCTCGTTTATTCGCATAACAGATTCGTATAAATGAAATCTTTTCTACAATTCTCCTATCTATACAAATTTAATAGACGTATACGATAAACGTTGAAATCAATTTTCTACTACTATCGATTCAATGCAAAGATCCAAGTTTTGATCGTCGAATAAGGTATCCTGAAAAATAGACGACACGTACGTGATCCAGGAGAGACGAAAGTAACGGAGTCATCGGTGTCAAAATCAAGTATTCCTCCTATTTTCCCTCTTATACCAGCTACTGTTACGAGAACGCGCTTTCTACCAGGAATTAAACCAACGACCTTAAATTAAACCGTTCATACGGACGGGTCGTAAGGCCTGACACTCGTGATAATTCACGTCGACCCACGTTGACAGCGCTGTCGTGTCGCATACAAATGGCGAAAATTCGTATGGTCGTTACCTTCGTGTAAAATGAGAAAAGAATGAAGACGAAGAGAGGAGAAAGAGGGAGCTAGCCACGATGAAGAGAGGCGGGGGGAGGAATGCGAGAAGAAACGTTGTCCGTTCACGATGGGTAAACATGTGGCCTCCTCTTCGCGATGAAAGTGGACGAATGACAAATAACCTGATGTGACCTTTGTGCTCGTGTTCCCTGGCTCGTGTTTAATCAACTATTCGATTTATTAATCCTTTCGTGATAGCATAACCTTTACAATTTTTTAACTTTTTAACGAGACGTTATATTTTTCATTCTTCATAATGTTTATCAAGTTTATCAAGTTATTCGAAATAGCGAGTTTCTCATTAATTTAGAATTGATTTTAAAATATAACTTGAACAACTTTTTTATTTATTATATATCTTATCGTCGAAAAAACTTTTGTTAAACCTAGATTCAACTTAACCTAACTTTTTTAGTTGTTTAATCTTGAAATATCGAGGTTATCATCTCTACATAATAATATTTTTCTACACATGTTAATTTTGCAAGAAATTCTCAAAAAAGTTTTAAAACTTAACCTAATATTTTAATCTTGAACTTAATTTTTAACAAAAGTGAAAATCAAGGCGACAACACGTACAAACAGAAATGATGATAATAAATTTCAAAGTTATTAAAACATTGCTAAACCATTTATAAATAGATCTGTTTTACAATTCATTTTTTTTTTTAATATTCCTAAGAAAACTTACGTTTACATTTTCCTTCACATTTATGACAAGTTCGTAATGAAAAAGGCCAATGCGCACGAAAGAAGAATGATCGGTATCATCAACCTCCTATAATCATACCTTTCGATCGGATTTTTAATTCGCACGTCGCACAAATCGAGAAGCCACGAGCGAAGAACACGAGCATCGTGAGAAATTAATTTTGCGCTTGAGAGGTTACGACGCCGCCACTTGTAATCGCTAATGAACTGCCGTTTCATTTTACGTTCGCACTTATTCGCCACGCGAGAAACATTAAACGCATAGGGCCACGAAAAACGCGAGCTTCGAGTCAGATACGACAACCTCGACATGCAACTGCACGGGCCTGAGCGGTGGGATTTTTATGGTGGTATTCGAGAGGTATTCTGAAAGCTGGTTTAAAACTTTGTGGGCTTGTGCCACTCGTTAAATTAAGTAAAATGTGTTCAGTCAACGTGGATCTGGGAATCGATTCTTTTAAAGTAAACGGCCATATTTAATGTCCATTTTCCTTTTCTTTTATATATATATATATATATATATATATATATATATATATATATATAGTTTAAAAAAAACAAATGATTTGAAAGTTTGAAAGTTTCGAAGATGGATGGAAAAGGATAATGATGATATTAAATATCAAATAAAAAAATCATTTTCAAATCATTTTCCATTTTTGAAACAACTTTTTTCCATCCATTTTCAAATTTTCAAAATATTTTTATGACTATATATAAAAGGAAAATAGATATTAAATATCGCCGTTTACTTTTATTATATCAAGTTGTTAAATTCATTATATAAATAATGAGAATAAAAAAATCGTTTGTTATCAAATTTTAATATTCACCCCGTTAAACGCCGTAACAACAATCCCTTAAACACCACCGTGAACAAACTCCAAATCTCCCCTCTCGTCATTTTAATTCTCGAAGAAACGTGAAAGAAGCAGAAGGGACATCGGTTCGGGGCTCATTAAAAACCAGAGTACTTTCTCTGTGAAAGGGCAGAAAGGATCGCGTTAACGACGTGCTCGACAATTAACCCCGGTCCCGACAAGAAGATCTCTCTCTCTCTCTCTCTCTTTCTTTCTCTCTCTCTCTTCCAACTCGAGACAATTAATTAACGGCTGGCTCGGCCGTTTAATTCGGGGCGCAAACGAGTTGGATCCCGGCTTATCGAGAGAGAAAGAAAGAGAGAGTGAAGATGGAAAGGAGGGAAGGAAGACAGAGAGGAGCGCGACCATGTACAAACCAGTTGCAACCTGTTGCTCTGAGAGATCAACCGGATGGTCGAGCAGGAGGAGGAAGGGTGAATGGTACAGAGGATGATGGCCGTGATCCATCCGGGGGGTGGCAGTGATGCTGCGAGCTGGCAATTAAGCCATCAACCCCTTAATGAATGAACTCTGTGAGCTGGGAACGAGCCCGGCCAACCCCATTAGCTAACTAACCCCGAGTTATTTGCATGCTTGTCGGTTGGGGTGAGTCGCTCAGATTCACCGAGACAATTACCATTGACTTTATGGTCAGGTGCTTAAAGGCTTAAAGAGGAGGATCTGTTAAAGAGGAAAGGAGGTTTGATGGAGCCGGTGATAGAGAACGAATTGGATGGGGTAATAACGAGGTTTAATTGTAACTTATTTTCTTTCGTTTCTTTTTTTTCTTTTCTTTTCTTTTTGTTTTTTTCTTTTGGGGGGAAATTAATATTTTTTTTAGGAAATATAAGTTGTCTTTTAATTTATTTTTTTTATATAATATACGTATAAATAATAGGATTTCTGCAATAAAATTAAAGTTTAATTGTTACAATGAAGTTGTTTCATTAAATATTGAAGAGTTAGATTAAATTAGGTTACGGATAAATTTATTTATTATATTTTAAGAAAAAAAAGAATATTTCAACCGCAACTAATATCGATTATATTTTTATATTTTTACAATTTAAAAAAAATTATTCGAATATTATTTTCGTGTGATAAAAGGTGCACAAATTTTCTGAAATTTTCGTGAAATCGAAAATCAAGTCATGAAATAAAAAAAAGACTATACAAAACATAATTTCCTTAAAGATAGATATGGAGTTCCTTTCATTCGATGTAAGAAACAAGATTGGAACGCAATATACACGAATAACAAGCCGTATTATCTCAAGGGTGGCAGAAGTGACGAACCGTTTCCGGTCGAGGTTAAGGAGCATTTAATTAGTACCAGTTAACATAGTCGTCTATCGTCCTGCTCAATTTCACACGCGAGCGTACCCCTTATGGACACGAAACGAACGATTCCGTCTTGGGGCGTGAAAAACACGATGAGATAGTTCAGCTCTCTGACCACGTGGGTCGCTTTATCTTCGAGGAAGATCTCCGGACACAAGCTCGAGCAAATTCCTTTCTCGAGGGTTTCTTTCGCGGAGAAAAAAAAAAAAAAGAAAAAAGAAAAAAGAGACTCGTCTTCGCGTGTACGTAAAGTTCTACGCCATTAACTTTAATACCTCGTCTTTTCCGCAATATTAAAATGTTTACACGGCACTCTATAAAGCACTTTGAAGTACTTCTCTCTATAATTATATATACATATAGCAATGATGTTAAGTTTACATTCAATGACAATTTGATAAGATAAGAATTTTAATTTCAACTCTTTGTACGAACGATATGTATCTACTTTTTGGTAATTTGGTTAAACTTAACTTAATTTTCGAAAATTAATCGTGAAATAAATTTAAAATATTTGAATATATGTTTTGATAATTTTTTTGAACTTAACATTGTTAATCTTCGGTTTATTATAAATTGTTATTTTATTCTTAATAGAAGAAACTTAGTTTTAACACTTTTCAACTTGATTAAACTTTCCTGATCGACCATTTCTTTCTTCTAATAAATAAAATTCGCGAATTGATATTTAAAAAAAAATAATCACAAATAAATAAAAATTCAACTTTTATTCTAAAAATGTATTGATTTAATTATTTCAATTATTTCTTTTACAATTTTTCAATTTATCGTTCGACGAAGTCACAATAACTGGACCATACATATTCCAAACAGTATCGAGGATAAATAAAGAGAAAAAAGAAGAAATCATGGATGCACAGCTGGTATCGACGAATCTTCGTCGTGCAAGCGTGCATCCCATACAGTTTCGGAGCATCGCGTGCCGAGACGCACTTTGTCCTCCTAACTCCTTATACCTTATCCAGTCCTTAGCGCGGAAACGCTAATTCGTTGATTATCCTAATGACTGTCAGGGAAGCAGCAGGAAAGAAGAAAACCACGTACCACGAGCCCTCCGCTTGATTTATTCCGAGTAGCTCCTTTGAACTCGCCGACAACCTTTGCATATTCTATTTCAAACAATGTAATAATATTCTTTTTCTCGATATCGATACGCTATTTTTTTTTTTTTTCGTTTGTTTCTTTGTATATTTTTCTATATTTTTTCTTTTCTTTCTTTTTTTTTTTCTTTTTGTATAATTTGAAATTAAATGATCGTGTCGTTATATCATAGAATCGATGATTCACAATGGAAATTCTCTTCATTTCTCATTACATCGGCATCGGAATATCTAATAGTTACATGTCTTGATCACGATAGGGCTTCTTAATCTTACCAGACAAATCTGACGTCCCAGTTTCTTACCCCCTGATAGCTGAGCTTCGTTACAGGCTGTGTCAAAAATTAGAGAAATTAGAGAATGGCAACGAATTTTTATCTTCCAATTTTTGAAATTTTTAATTATCAAACTCGATTATGAACAAAAACAAGATTATGAACAAATCGAAATAATTTTTACTATTTTACTATCAGATTATATAAAAAAAATGTATATATTTTTTTAATTATTATTAAAAGTGATTATTAAAAGTGAACAAATTTGAAAGTTAAAATAATTTAAAGATCTTTGATCAATGCAATTAAATAATTTGTTAATAATTAAATATCTATTTTATAAACAAATAAAACAAACAATAATTGTCGTTTCTATTGCCAAATTATTATGCTGCATAAATTGCAACGATTTACATATTTTTAATACGTTCTTTCTTGCCCAAACTTTTTTATTATAACATCTTCACATAAATCTGTCGATACAATACATCGTTCTCACACTATGCATAAATTCAAATATGTTTCGAGTGTCCAATCGCACGAGAACAGAAAGTCAAGCGAGCCCGGTCGAGATCCCGGTTGAACAGGCGTGCAGTCCTCTCCCGAATATCTTTGGAATCGAAAAAATGCAAAAGTTATTTGGAGAGCCCTTGATTCGTGTCCCTCGAGTCGAGTGCACATAAATGCGAATTTAAATTATACGGGTACCGGCCGCGATAGGGTTTCTTAATCCCCTCTGGGAAACACTAACGCCCTACTTCCATCCAGCCCCTACTTTAATTACTCTAATCACGTGTCGATGTCGCGTCCCGGCGGAACGGCCAATCAGCGGACAGGTTTAATGCCCGGTTACAACGGAATCTCTTAGCTCTCGAAATCGAAAGAAGAAGACCCTGGTATGCGAACATCCGTTTCCTGTGATAAGTACCGTCGTTTATCCAATTAACGCCTCGAAGCACTTTCATTACAACGGCTTATAACCGCCGTTTTATTTCTTAATTTCGAATAGAGTATAGGGGGGTGGTGAGTAACGAGAATCGAATTGGTGAAATTTTCGTAGGGAAGAAGATTTATTGAGATATTGTTTTAAATTGTGTGTTATTTAACGTATATTTTACAGCACTGGGATCTGATTTATATTTAACGATTTCTTCTTTTTAAATTTAAAATCAGATCCATAATTAATTATTCGAAATTAATTTGAAGTGGATCGATATTATCGATATTTTCAAATAAATAATTTCGAATAAAGATTAATTACATTTTATCTTACTCTTCAATTTTTATTAATTATATTGTGGTTGGATTTACATATTTAATCCATGGCGAAAATTCAAAGCTCGAATTTATTTCTAATTTTTAAAATATCTGTGAAACACAGTGAGCGTCCGGAGATAGTCATGGCTGTTCCACTTATTTTTCAACGTGTCTAACTTTATTAATATTTCTTTCGTTCGTATGTTCTCCCTTTTACATTCTTGTTAATTGAAAATATATAGAAATATACGCGGAATGAAAAATTACGTATAACATCTCATTATTCTTACGATTAATATTATCGTTATCGATCAAAACTAATATAAATAAAGTTGATGAAGTGTTTTCGACGAGACATAATTAAGACAACAAACTTGTGATAATAACTCTGATTTACGCCCTTGCGTCGTGGCTCTACGTTAATTAAAACTCGAGTATTGATTATTCGTTGAACAAGTTCCTTCGACTTTCTTATTGACGCATAAATAAAAATCCCATCGATTTCGTGGATGATAAACCACGACCGATGTCCGATATACCTGGAATAATCGTTAATTGGGGATTGTTTCCTTATCCCCTTGTTCGAACCGTAAATTATGAAACCAAAGAAACTTTGGTTGAAACGATGAAGAAGAAGTTTCTATTTCTTATTTGGCTCATCCTTTTCTCTTCTTTCTCTTTCTCATGATTATAATTATAATTAATAAATCCATTTAATATTAACGCTAAAGTTACGAAATTCAAGATTATATGTTTTAATATAGATATACATGTGCATTTTATATTTCTGTTATTACTAAAAATTAATGTTTGTAAAATTAACAAGATTTTAATGTGATAAATAAAATATGAAAAATTTGTCAATCTGATAATTTGAAAAATAAAAAACCTGAAATCCATCGAAAATTAATTATATTCAGATTGTTACTATTATTGCTATTATTATTCTCTTTCGGAAGAATTTTTCTTCTAGCAATGAAATAAAATATTATAATAACACAAAGTATAATAAACGAGATTTTAAAATCCAAATAAAAATTGCTTTGTAAAAGTTGTAATATCGTATTAATCTCGAAAAGATTCATTTGAAATCTATTATATGCATCTCTCAGAGTTGGACATTAACTCGTTGAAAATTTCGAATAATGTAAATAATTATTTATTAAAATGCTTGAATAATATTTATTATAATTACAATCCACTTTTCACATAACCTTTACCGTTTGACATTACAATTATTTACGATTATTATTATATTTTAAACGACAAATTATTGAAATAACTTATCGAAGTGTCATTTATACAAATAATAATTTTCCCTAATTTTTGTATTTCTAATAAAAAGAAATAAAATTTTTAAATTTAATCGCGAAATTACATTACGATTTTAATCCGTTCTAAATATTCCAAAACATTGAAACGAACGATAAAAAGCGTTCAATCAAGTAACCAAATCCAAAAGAGAGGAAAGAAAGGGGGAGGGGTGGATCGCGGAAATCCCTCGCGAGGGGGTCAGCGCTTTGGGGGTGGCGTCGTAAATATTAATGCGGCCGAGAGCCCGGGCAAAGAAAAATATTTGAATAATAATTACCGAGGCACCCTCGTTATACCTCGAACCGGGTATAATAAAAAGCTTGGAAGGGAGAAGGCGCACGCGAAGACGGGGTCGCGACGAGAATTTTCTAATTAGAAGGATTCGACTCGGCCCCCGCAAACAATGAGCCGGGCAAAACGGGCAGAGAAATACTCGAGGAGAGATTTTAATATCGAAGCCTCGGTTTATTTATCACTCCCTTATTATCGTGGCCAGAGAAGAATAAAACGACTTCGAGGGAGGAAAGAGCTAAACAGGAAGTGGAATCTTCTTCTTCTTCTTTTCTTTTAGATATGGATGAAGTTTCTTCGACTCGGTAATTTGCTCTCGCAGGAGATTTCGAAGACGAGAGATTTTTCTTCGGTGCTATTTCGAAAACTGTGCTTCCTTTTTTTCTTCTCCCTGTTTTCGTCAAATATTTGAAATGTAAATTTTAAAAGATTGATTTGCATCTGTTCTGTTGTTCCGATACGAGTTGCTCAATCGAAATTGGGGATGAACAATTCGAAACGAAAGTTTAATAATATCGAAAGAAGAACAGGTTTAGATTTTATATTTTTATTGTAATTTCGAAAATAAATTTGTATATAATTTTTGATTCGGGATGTAAAAGAAATTAAATGTTTTTCTTTTGAATTAAACAAGAAAAATGGAAAATTTGAATTCCATATGGAAATATTATTTGAAAATATTATTCTATTTTATTCAAGTATTATTTCAGAATAGTATTTCATTTCATGATTAAGATAAGTGCTATTTGAAAATATTATTTCGTTTAATATTTAAATCTTGAAAAAATACCAAGAGATTTATAATTTAGAAACAAAAATAAAAATTCTTCGGTTCATTTTGTATATACATAAATTAAATCTCGATGCATTATGTATTATTCAAATTGAAAATTAATTGAAAGATATTTTTTTCATTTCAATAAAATATTTACTTGAAAATAGTACCTATTAATAAAAATTAATCTTTTGTATTTAACTATTGTTTCAAAGAAAATCCTATATCTGTCGAAAAAATAAAATATTTTTTTTTCAGAAATTTTATTCAGTCTTGATCGAAATTTTGATGCTATTTAGATGTTATACTATTCGAATTTTTTATTTTGCATTGATCATTTAATTAAATATCGTGTATAATCATTTTATAAATAAACGAATGATTTTTCGTATTGCAGATATATTGCTTACAATAAAACTATATCCTAAATTTGGAATTTAAATAAAATCCTTCAAAAATAATTATATATTAAAAATACATATATGCACATATTATTTATGACTTACGAAATATTTTGAACTTTATATCCAATGATTTTACATCCAGTGATTTTATATCCAGTAATAATGAAAGATAATTATAATCTTTGTTGATGAAGTAGACTTTCACATTTTGCAAAACTTAATTAAAATTGTTTACGATCATTAATTGATACGTACACGAGACGGCTAAAGATTATATGGGAATATTGATATTGAAATATTATACGTGAATCGGATACTAAATTAGTACGAGATAGACAGAAAGTGAAATAAATATAAAAGAAGAGTTATTAGCAAGTTTTCTCTGACTCAATCTTGTCTATTTTTAATCTTTGATTTATTAAACTTTAAAATATTATATTATAATAATTACTGTGACACTGTACTTTTTTATTCTATGATAGTTACACGTTTATTACAATCTATTTACAATTATTCTGTCAATTATTTTAATTAAGCAATTATTTATAGATAAAATAAAAAAATGACGAATTTATTATACGAATTTATATTTTTAATTCTTTTTAAGTTTTATATATAAATTATAAGCTTTATAACATGTTATTTATACAATGATTTAATAATCTACTTATTCGTGAATAAAGATTCAAATTTAAAATATTTGACGAATTTTCTCTTTTATTTTAGAAAGGCTTAAAATAGTCAAAAGGTTTAAATAATATTTTTATACACATTAAGGATGGATTCGTCATTCAACGTTTTCAAAATTATATTATAATTAACAATTATTAATTTAAAACACTATTTTCTTATATATCACAATAAACTTATTCGTTTAAAATTATTTTTAAATATACTATTTACTATTCCAAAGAAAATCTTGAATCGCTCGAATAAAAAAAAAATATATTTATCTCCTATTTCAAAAATCTTCCACGATCATCCAAACATCCGAAAGTCCAAAGGATTAAGCGAATTCGCCACAAAACAAGCCACACGCGGACCATTCTATCCAATTAACAGGAAAATCCGTTTACACAATTCCCCCCATAATTTCTCGTCTCTCCCGCTAATGAAATTACAAAACGATTAAACAACTGGAGAAAGGATGGAATCAGCGCGATGTACAGGGCGGAGCAAGGTCGCCTGACCGCCTTGGCATTAGCCTGTTACGTCGCCGCTCTTGTATGGTTTGGTCTCGACGTGTACCCGCGAATATAAACAAGGCTCGTCGGGTGGAAAAAGGGAGAGGAAGCTTCGATTCCAACCGCGTCTGATCTGCGTAACAAGCCTCGCATGGCCATCAGTCGAGAGGATCCACCCTCTTTGGACGAGGAACCCGTGCACCCCCTTCTGGGTTTCCTAACGATGTGCTAACAAAATACGAGCCGTGGATAAAGAGCCTTACGTTTCGAGGAGGAACGTAAGCAGATTGACGAGGAGACGACGTTATGTCGGGCGGAATGAGAGAGGAAGGAAAAAAGAAAGAAAGGGGGAAAAGAAAGGAAGAAGGAGAGAGAGAGAGAGAGAGAGGACAAATATAAGAGGTTGCAGAGGGGTTAGGTCTAAGACCATGGAAATGATTTCTTCTTCTTACCCTTCTCGGAACGGGCTGCTTTCCACCCCTTAATTATCCGACTGACAATTATTTTTAACGACTCCGCGATATCCTTAACGAGACTTAATCCGCCTACGTGGCGTCTCTTTCGATGGGAACAGTTGAATGGAATGGTAAGTTGGATGTCGAAGGGTGTTTCCTTATCGTGTTTCCTTTTTAATCGCTATGGGATCTTATTTTATCCGGGTCTCGTGGCGTTTCTTATCGAAGTTATGGTTATCTTTCTAGGCGAGGGGGAGGAGGTTGGTAATTGAGTTGTGTATTGTGTAAGGTATTAATGGAATTTCTGTTAATTGATGAGGTGTGGCGAAGAAGGATAGAATGGATAGGTTTTGATTAGAAGACTATCGAATTATTTCGATTTATCAGTTGATTAATTTACCATATTGTTAATATCGTATTGTTGTTGATGATTATTGTTGTAGTGATAAACATTGGAATATAAGAATATATATATAAAAGATGTTTTCATTATAACATTATTGAAATGAATTTGTGAATTATATATATTCGTCTCGGAATGAAAAAGTATGAAATAATCGAAGGAATTGAAAGAAACGATGGAATTTTATTTTTCAAAATAAAATTAATTAAGTTATTTAAAAAAAGTTGCACATGCAAAATACTTATTCTTCGACATCTTTAAACGAAAGATATGATGTTTACAAATATTTTTCAATATTTTAACATTTAACATGATGATTATGTCCCTTATACTTACTTTTTATAAACTTTCTGTAATTAGAATCAATAAGAATACGAAATATAATAGAATCTTTTCGTAAAATTTACGAATACTTCGTTCGTTATTAAATTCTAGAAAAATTCTTGAAGAAGATTCTACTAAATTCTATTAAATTTTCAAAGTAAGAATCACACGAATAATAACTCTTTATCGATCAATTCAATGAAAACAAATCAGGAAAATTCCTTGCCACGTTCCCACGTTACAATCGGCGCAAACAATCGCCACAATTGCACAAAACAGGGCAAAGTGGCGAAGCATGACCATCATCGTGATCACGTGAGGGAGTGCACTCCTATTTTCGATCGGTATTACAGCACGATAATTACAGTACGATAGACGACTTCCCACGTCCGGCACGCCTCGTTCATTAAGTCGTAGCTTAATGATATCTGCAATCTGTTGTACTCTATACTATGGTTATGCCAATGTGCCATGATAGTACGATACGTTAGTCAATCGCGATCATTTTGTTATTTAGCATGGTTGCTGATATATCTGTCGTGTCACATTAAATATGTATATCATTAGTTTTAACGATTATGATGATTGATCTGTTGAGTAAGGTTGAGCATATTTTAAGTGAAATTATTTGAGATGTTTATTTTAAATAACATGTGTTATTTGTTTGATCATTATTTTAATGTTATCTCATATTTATCTATAATTTTAATGAAAATAACATCATTATATATGATTTATAATTGATTGTGATTATTTCTTTTTTATTTCTTTCAAATTTAAAATAATTAATTATTTTGGATTTGGATAATAATATTATTAAGAATAAGAATCTGGAATAAATTGCTTCGAATAGTTACTTCAATTTCGAATTAAAAACATATTTGAGATTAAAGTTATAAAAATGATGAATATTTTAAATATTGTAATTTATTCATTCGAAAATATTTATAAATATTTTTCTTCAGGTTATAGACTCTATAAAATGGGATTTGAATTATTCATCGAAATAGATATACATATATATATATATTGATATATTGTTAGAAAGCTCTTTTCATGCTGATTATAAATATATAAAAAAATTTTATTCGTAAATAATGACAATAATAAATTTGAAACATTTAATACTTTTAATATTTAATATTTTATTATAATATACCGATAAATATCACCAATTAACATTGAAGTTAAAAAAAATATATATATTTTATTATAACATTTGTACTACAATATATCACAATAATCACAATAAACATTGTTAGAAGTGATTGTTTAAATATCTAATATTGTTAATAATTATTAACAATATCTCAATAATCAATCCGCAGTCTAATTACAATAATTATTTGAGAAAGTTAGTACGTTAACTCAGGCTTTTTAGAATCAATCTGTGAATGAGTTTACAATTGAAGAGGTATCAATCTTGGATATTGCTGTTTCTTGAGCTGGAGGCTGTGAGAACCCTCTGTTGACCAGTTAAGAATCATTGAGGCAAATCTTCCAAGGGTATTGCTTGCCATCGTGTCAGGGTCAGCCTGGCCTACATGCGAGTATCTAGATAGTTGTACAGACAAATATTGAATTGTTACCGGATATATTGTTGATCTAAGCCCACTTATGACCGTTAAAGCCACGGGACCAATTTCATAACACGAGATGGATAATTTAACATTATATCCTATATAAAATATCTTTTTTTCTCAAGGAAACTTTTCTCAAGGATATTTCAGAATATTTTATTTTAACTTTATTAAAGACATTAATTAAAATTATTAAATTTATTTTTAAAAATATTTTCTAAAAAGATGTAATTAAAATTTAAATTCTTCATATAAAATCTTTTGTTTGAAATGTTTATTTATGTTTATTATTAATTCTCTTTTACAATCATTTCGACAATTACAATTCAAAAAAAAGTAGAAAATAATTTTAATGCTACGAAAAATTTTTTGGGAAAAAATACAAAATAAAATATATAATATAGTCTTTAAACTCTTTTTTATATTTTTAAGTAACTATTATTAATTGTAATTGCGACTAACAAGTCAAAAAGCCAAAAAAATTCAAACTCGTTTGATCGTTTGATTTATTAAAATAAAATATAAAATTTATTATTTTATCAAAACAAATTCATCCCTTTTTATTCTAATATAAAACTTGAAGTATCATGAATTGTCATTTGGAAATCTCAATAAAAACTCAAAGAAAAAAAAAGAAAAAAAGTATCGAAACAATAAAAAATTTTGTAATAATGAAATATGTTTAATTAACAAAATGAACAATAAAATCAAAAATTTTCACTTTTTTAAAATAAATAATTCGAAATTTGTAAACTAATAGAAGTTAACGTTTTATAAATAAGAAGCTGATAATCTTTCCTATCGATCCAAAGATATTTCAAAATAAAACAGAAAATCTTTAACTCTCACAAAATAAAATGAGCAAAAAAAAAAAATAATCAAAAATCTTTCTTTTCAACTTTCTTTCCATACCCAAAATATTAAATCATACCATATTTACCTACAACCGAGAAATCAATAATCTTCTCCATTAACTCAAAAGATTTAACATAAAACCCGTGTGTCGATCTCTCCATCAACCATCGAAACAAACTGTCTAATCCCTCCTCGAATAACCTGGAACAAATTCGAAAGCCGATCGAAGGCGCGCGCATACTACTCGACCGCTCTCGATAACAAATCCAACGAGAGGTCCAACGAGAGGTCCGCCCCTGACTTTGGCAGGCCCCCGCGTGTACCCTTCGCCGTCGTGATCCGCGCAACGTTGCTTCTGCATTTAAATAATTAAAGATCCCGACGGGACGGATGGACGCACGGACTCGTCGTATTAATGGGATAATCGAGCGTTCAACGTCGAACGAGAAGTGGCCAGAAGGGGGTAGAGGAGGGGGGAGGGGGCAGTCGAGAGGAGGTGAAGAGAGAGAGAGAGAGAGAGTTGTGGTGGTTGGTGACGATGCCTTGTTATGGTGGTGGACGGGTGATAATGATTTTATAGTCAGCTGAACTGGCCGGGGGAGGAGGGTGAGAGAGACAATTGACTCGATAATACGGGTCTTCCTGCCTGGCACCCGTTGATACCGACGGCGAATCAAGTGCGAACACCCGAGCCGAAGTGAAAGAGAAAGAAGGAACGAGGGACAAGGATAAATGTTCCGTTCGCTAATGACCCCGGTGCCTCTTTAGGGACTGCTTCTCGACTTAGGCTACCGGTCGAAGACCTCTCTCTCTCCACCTCCTCGTCACACGGTACAGGAGAATCAGGTACCTGACAGGGAACTCCACCTTCTGGCTTCTCCTGTTTTGCACACTCAATACCGGGGGCCATCAGGCTTTCGGTGTGGATCATGGCTGATGAGCCTCGTGTGGGCACTTATTGCGGATTATCATTTGAGGTGTCGAGGTCGGGGAGAATGTTTTTTTTTTTTTTTTGTTTGCGGAATCGTCAGTGCTCAAAGAGCGTATCGCATTGCTAGTTCGGTGGATATTTTTGGATTTTGAAATTTTTTTCTCAAATTGTCGATTACACACGCGCGAAGTGTTAATGTTAGAGATGAGAAATGAACACGCGTATTGGTGTTTCGAGGGAAATGTTGGTTAGAGACTTATTTATTAAATTGCGATAGATAAAGCGTGAGCTATCTGTCTCCGCCTCGCAAATTGAAATTGCATTGAATTCAAGCCTTAATCGATATTTAGTGTTTTGTTTTCGTCTTTAGAATAATTTTCGAAGGTATTTTCGGTATATACGTACTTATACTCTCGTCAACGAGTAATCAGGCATCAGATTTTTTTTCAGCGTGAATCAAACGGATAAGTTTCGTATGCACTTATGCGAAGGAATCAAGGTGCGAGGAGAAATAAGGGATATTTTTTTAAATTTATTATCATCGTGCATAATTTTAAGAAATGAAGATAGATATGGATGAAAATGATTGTAAAAAGTATTTGATAAAATTTCCTGTCACGTATAATTATATTTATATAAAATGTTAAAGATGTATTTAATAAATCAAAGAGAAGATCTATCCTTTTTTTTTTATTTTTCTCTTTTCACATTTTTCATCAAATTCACAATTTGTCTTATCATCTTTTTATTATCAAAAAAAATACACGAAATTATAAAAATAACGACATGACAAAACATGACAAAAATTAGACATTCTTGATTTGTATTTTATATAATAAAAATAATCTATACATTAATACATAATAATTTTTTTTAAAAATGTGAAATTTTTCTTATTATTATTATATATACATAGTTGATATCAAGTTTTCAAATTGCTAATAAGAATGATACTTGGTATAAACTAAATTTAATTAATTAAAAAATTAAATGAAACTATAGTATACATATATTTATTTCTACATATATATATATTAGACATAATTTGTTGAGTAGAAAAAATCCTTCTTTAAAATTGTAATATGTTATTTTTTTTATATAAAATATATTTAATCGAGAATGTATTATATCTATTATTTTATACTAATTATTGTTAGAACATTAAGGAATTTATTTATTTTTTTATTATGTCAATTCGATATCAAAAGACAATTATATAAAATATTTTAAAAATATAATTCAATAATTATTCATTAAATAATAATAATACTTTTTTTTCTTCAATAAAATTGTTATATATTTTGAATCGTTATTCTTTTACGAAATCTTAACTAATTAACGAATATTAAATAGAAAATTTTGATCGACTCATTCAATATAAAATTTTAACCAGTATATTTTCTATTATTATAATTGTATTATATTAACTAATTATCATATTTATTTATTTTATTTTTAAAACCTAAAATAAAATAACAGAAAAAACCATCTTCTCATTTCACTAATTCAAAAAAAAAAGAGAGACAAATGAATAACTCAGAAATAAAGCAAAATATTAAAAATTACATACAAGAATTTCCTTCGATTTTTATCATCGCCATTATGAAAACCTGTAAACTGCCAGACCACTGAAGAATTCGTGATATCAATCAGCAATTAAATAAAAAAAAAATGAATAGTGAGTGACAGTGCGTACAGGTGATGTTTCAGTGTCTTTTCTTTTTTCTTTTTTTTTCCATAAGAACTGTGTATTCTTGCTTGCAGCTTTTTTATAACAGTCCTATTCAACTGGCCGTAATTCAATGATAAAGTGTTGAGGCATCGATATGGAGAATTAATATCGTGTCACGTAAAACATTCAACGAATGGACACTTGCACTTCGTTCGCTGCTCGTAAAGTCCGTTTGCTTAATCTCACCCTTTCGTCCAATGTTTGACGTTCATACAGGTGTTGAAAAAAACACCTGCTCTGCGAGATCTTAAATCTGAAATTTTTATGCCATGTCAGAGATTCTATTTTGCTCGATAAAAAATAATCATTGCTTCGTTATGCTTCTATATATTTTTTTAGATTTTTTTTAGATTTTTTAGATAAAAATAAATTTTTATTTTTACAACATTGAGATTTAGACATTAGATTTTCGAGAAAATTTATTTTGACCAATTAGTTAAATTTTGAAATATTTCATTTGATTATATAATTAAGTATTTATTAATGAATTTTTATTGTTTAAAACGTAGATTGCAAATAAGACTGAGAGTAAAATTAAATTAAATTAGAATGTTTAATTATATCGCTTTAGTATTTTATTATTAATAAAAGTAAATGTTATAATTTTTATAACATTAATTTAATTATAAATTATATCATATAATATAAAATAATTAAAAGACAAATATACTTATCATGTTATCAGATTTGATAGCTTGATCAAGTTTTATATCATATTGTCATTATTTTATTATTCTGATCTCGCAAAGAATTAAAAACAATAAATATATATATTTATTATTAGATATTTCAATAATATATATTTAATAATTTATCTTAATTAACAAATAACAATCATAATTTTTCATCATAGAACATAAGAATAATCACAGAACGAATACGACAAATAAATCATAATTGCAAAACTTCAGAGAGAAAAATAAAAATAAATAATAAAATATTTTTAAAAAAATGAAATGAAGTGATATAAGTTAAAGTTTCGAAAACAAGTAAAACAAGAAAACAAGTAATCATTAACATTAATTTAATTAAAAATTAAAATTGAATTAAAAAAAAAATTCCAAAAACAAACAATTTCAACAATTCACAATCGTCATTATTACGAAAACACGAGGAACAGGATTTCGAGGAA
This sequence comes from Apis cerana, assembly GCF_029169275.1. Classification (NCBI taxonomy): domain Eukaryota; kingdom Metazoa; phylum Arthropoda; class Insecta; order Hymenoptera; family Apidae; genus Apis; species Apis cerana. Next base: position 7,060,009 of record NC_083862.1, on the reverse strand, counting down.
CGTTCGAAAAAACGTACGAAAGAAGAAAAGGATCTGATGGTACCTTCACGTGCTCGCAGCGGACGCAAAAATAGCCCTGGAACACGTCAATAATTAATTAGCAGAATTTATCGATACGCCACTGCCGTTATCTTGTCCGATACGCGTACGAAACGATTTTGTGGCCGTGCAGGAAGATAAGCCGTCGTCAATTCACTCGGCTGCCTCGTTCCCGTAGAAATTACGACTTCCTCGTGATCCTCGACATCCAACATTTCCTAAGGGAGGCGCAACAGAGAGAGGGCCCTACAACGAAACCTCTCCTCCGGTATCAGAGACGTCAAATGGGTGGACAGGTGACTCCATCGGAATGGTCCAACCCAAATTTGGTCCCTTGAATATGAATGTCGCCCATTCACAGTTATAAATAACTATTCCACGGTTTATTCGTAGCGAATAAAATTCGTATAATCACGTGAGCGGGCCTATCGTTGGTCGTTCTTCGATCGTTTGATTTTTATTTATTTATTTGTTTTTTTCTTTCATCATTTGATTCATGCGCACAATTAAACAGGGCGTTGGAAATTTTATTCGATTTATCGATATTGCGTGGACTTGATGGATTTAACCAGAGAGTTTATCGGAAATTAATGGAATGATGATAGTGGTGTGAATGTAAGTTTTTGGATTTTTATATTTTCGTGAATTTTAAAATTGAAAGGGAAGTCGTTTTGTGATGAAAATTACGAATGTTAAGATAGATTTGAAGAAGTATTGAAAATTATTTGATTAAAGGAATTGAATTAGTATCTAGAGAAAATTTTTTTGACTAAAAAGAAAAGAATTTATAAAATAATTCAAGTTCAATATTCATTTCCAAATTATATTATGACATTAGAAGTATTCAATCGCATTTAATGATAATTATATGTAATAATAAAAAATTAATAATTGGAAATATTAATTATAAATTTTATATATTTAGAAAATTAAAAATTTAGAAAAAGTTTCTGTATATAATGTTTTATATAATTTATTATGTATATAAATTTTTGTTAAGTTATTCTCATTTGAAAGAGTAAGTAAGATGAAACCTTCGTAACTTGAAGATTTTTACTTCTTCTCTTAAGATTCAAGTTACCAAGATTCCATTGTAACAGACTTATAATTGAAATAAATCTGGAATTATATTAAAGCAATAAATAATAAAGTTATTTGTCTATTAAAAATTGGAGTTAAAAGAAAATATTGAAAATAGAAAAAAATACAAACAAATAATTTTTAAAACTTAATATTTTAACTAAATTTTTGATGCTATTATTATATGCATATAATCAGTTTATACATTTGTAAAATTGTAATAAAATAATGTACAAAAAATATATGACAAATATAGCTTTATTTTGCTTAAACTTAAATAATTAAATAATTAACATATACATATAATGATTACAAGTACAATGATATACAAATACTTTCTGTAACCACTCTAATCCATTACTTCAAATACTACCTAAGTAATATTCCATTTAAAAAGTCCAAATTTATTACTTCACAAAACCACTACCAAAACCAATTCCAATTTAATCCTTCTTACGTTCTCTTTATAGCGATATATTTCACCCAATCCCTCGGAGTCATAAAATCAATCACCACCCAAGGAACCACGTTTCCATAAAGCAAAACACGATTATATCGAGGCCATCGATACACACTCAAACCTAACCTCACCGCTTTCCGAACAATCTCTTAGAGATCAGCATCGAGAGCAAGAGCACACGCGTTGCAATGGGTATCGAACACGGGACAAGGCGACAACTTTTTCTATATAAAACACCATAGCTCGACACAGGTCCCATCGAACACCATCTCAATCGAAACCGAGGCAGTCTTCTAACGAAGACCCGTTCGCCGATCCGTAGAAGATATCACGTGGTATCGAGCGAGACGAACAACCTGTAGAAAAGAGAACGAGAACAGCCATTGATCCTGAGATCTTCGGGACACGGTTGAAACCGTGTCCAGGCAGCGGTTCGAAGGCTTGGGACATCGGTCCCTTGACGTCTCAAGCGGGAGGGTCGCGGTGTCGAGGCGAGATAACGAAATTAGCCCGGCCGCTAATTTATTTCCTAATTCTCGCGCGAGCGGAGGTGTGAAACAGCCGTTCTGGACCGTAGTATCCACGATAACGGGCCTCGACGCGGAATAAAAAGAGGGAAAGGTAAGGTTGCACGTGTAGGAGAGAGACAGGGGATATACACGAAGCGGGCGAATGGTTCGTCGGGTAGCCGATTGGGGGGAAAGGAGAAAAAGAGATGGAAAGGTAGAGAGAGGAAGAGAAAGGGCAAGGAGGAGATAATGCGAAGGAAGGAATGCACGCCCACGTTCACAACGTGTTTTCCTACGTCGGTGTGCCGGTCACAACACGTGAGAATCCAATGGCGAACGTATGTGGAATGCACCGTTGTTGCATACTTCGCGTAGCAAGGTTATGAACGCGCGAATGCATCGATCCCCAACCGTGGCATTGACTTACCCGCGCCGATACCGACCGTCTTTCAACGCCTGATGATCGACTGAGCATGGGATCGACACAAGATTAATACCCTTATACGAAGAACGTGTTCTTGGACGAATTGTATAAATGGTGATATGATATTGCGGTGTGCAAATCTTTATGATATTGTGTTGATTCTTCGTTGAGGTTATGTTGAATTATGGATGAAGGAATGTGATTGAAGATTTTTATTAGATATGATATAGCGTTAAAATTAAGCTAATGAGTAGAGATGAGGCTTTAAAGCTTTTAGAAAAAAAGTCGAAACTCTTGAAAAATTAAAAAGTTTAACAGATTCTGAAACTTTGGAAATATAAATAAAGAATAGTTTATATAAACAATTTACGAAAATATTATGATGATATAAAATCTTTTTTATTTCATTGATTTTAGAAGTCTTTGTGAACTTTTTAAATCAAAGTTTATAAAAAAAAAAAAATATAAGTAAGCAGAAATACCAGTAAGGGTTCAAAAAAATTATATTGATTGGCGGCCATCATGAATTTATATGAAGAAAGTATGAAACTTAAAAGTTTAATTTTTTGCAAAACAAAAAGCAATTGGATAATTATTTATAAATAAAAAAATTTTAAAAAATTTTATTATTTTAATTATTACGAATTAATATTAGCAAAAACGAATATCTTTATATTTTAAAAGAAAAAGTTATTAAAATATAAAACGATTTATCCTATTTTATATAATATAACGAAATATATTTTACGTGATTCAGATCTAATTATCTTGAACAAGAAGCTACAAACGAAGCTACAAACTTTCGACTTTATTTAATCTTCTGTAATTATAATAAATTATTCAACGAAAACTAATAATCTTATTTCTCAGAGTTGCTAACTTATTTTGCAACTAGATACTAAGAAAACTTTCGTTAAATTTAAACTTTGAAGTAAAGGGCAATAATAATGAATACTAATTTGAAAGATAATCATTAAGTCCGACGATCCAATATGGGAAAAAAGAAAAAAAAAAAGTTCTATCTAAGAAAAAATTAATTAACGTCGAATACATGTATACACATGATGACAATGATAGAATTGTGTTTTCGTTTTAGTATAGTTCTCTTGTGGCCTGACAGTAATTTCTTGCGTCAATTATCCGCAAATGTTTTGTATCCATCGAAACGAACATGTCACGAATAATAGCAAAAAAGTAAAAAAAGTATATAGTCATATCGATAGTTAATATTGAAAGAAAGCGTATTGAGACTGGTACGCTTCGCAGCTGCAATTCATTCGCTGTCGTAATTGGAAGACAGAGACTGTTAGATCGTAATTTTCTTTTCAAGAAATGCTCGAGCAATTAGTGTAAATAGATACAGAATTATTCGTCTCTTCGATAACTAGATATAAATTGGTATAACCGATATTTCTTTTTTTTTTTTTTTCGTATTCGTCCTTAATAATTGGACGATAAAGCAGAAATGGATTGAGGATAAGATGATATTAATGAATTCTCAAAATGTCTTTTTTTTTTATTCTTTTTGATACACATATGGAATTGAAGTAATAAATATACTTTATAATAGAGATATTTTTTGCATGAATATAAGAATCGTCAAATATCTAATATTATATTAAAAATAAATTAGTAAAACTTAAATATAAATTTAATTAATCGCAATATTGATCCATAATAAATAAACAGAAGATACTTTTTCTTAAAGTTTGAACATTTAATTGAAATTTAAAAATAACAAAAATTAATACATCTATGAATTTTCTTAAAATATTCATTATAATAACGAAAATCTTATACAATTTTTTGTCTTTGTTACAACGCGCATTAAAATAACTACAGAATTCAACAAAAATTTGAAGCAATAAGAATTAATCAAAAGTGGAAAATTTTTCCTTTTCAAATTATTAAAAATTTATTAACGATTTGTTATATTTAAAAAATTAAATATTATATCTACGATTATTTACATTACTAAGATATTTCGTATAATAATCAAATTAATTCATTTTAAAGCAAAAAAAAAAATTAATCACATCTTTATAAAAAAAATTATTTCTCTTCGAGCTATTATATATTATAATAATTATGCAAAGTTAAAAAAGAAAAATTTCGAGAAACTAAGAATTCATCTATATATCTATGGAATAAAATCGTTTAAAATCCGTGTATAGTTGAATCGTTGGACTGAAGATGATAGGATCGTATATGCTCGTATAGCAAACCAGATTTAATTTGACAAAGTTTGCGCGTTGTCGTTACGTTGGTGCAAGACATCCATTAAAATTCCTGGAGGCGCTAACTAACGACATTCCCGATTATTCTGTTCGACGCTTTTCGAATGCCGGTTTATAGCTGTCAGGATATACAGACATATACCTACTTACCAGCGGAACCCACGGTATTGCGTCTGACACGGAAACTCGCTCGTAAATTCCCGCCGAACAAATTTCCAGCATGTGTCGCGGCTATCTTAGGTTCAGTGGCCCTCAACCGATCAATAAAATTTTAATTGTTTCGATTTCGTTAATTGCATAACGAAGATAAACGATTTCCAAATATATATCGTAATATTCGTTTGCAAATTTTTATTAATGTATATTTAATTGATTTAAATTTTGCATCATGAATAATTGCTATCTCATTTATTTACTTGTTCGCAAATCGATTTTTTATTATTCCAAAATCATTTTTATCTTAGGTTTTTAGTAAAATATAAAAATTTATGACTAAACCTGACACGTTGCATTTGTGTAGAAATTGAGATCGAAAGATAATTAATTAATTTTATGTATATTTAGTTATTTTTTATTGTATACATACAGAATATTAATACTGCTATGATTTTAATTAATTAAATTCCAAAAAAAAGGTCTCTCTAATTTAGAAAATTTTAATATTTTAAGAAAGACATTTATGCACAATTAATAAGAAATAAGAAATCATTTATTTCTTTTATTTATTAAGAAACGTAATAATAAAAATATTTTATTATTCTTGCTATTTTACATTGTCAAAATCTGAATTTTGTTTATAAAAAATTTTTGACGTGCAAATAATTTGATAGATAAAAGATAATTCAGAATGAAAAACTTTGGATCAGAATTGGTATAGATTAAAAGAAATTATCGTTCTACGAAAATTCCTAATTTCCTCATTGTGAGTTTATTCATTTCAAAATTCTAAAAAACTAGGAAAACAAATTCGCAATATAATAAAAAGCAACAATTAAAAAATCAATACATCTTTGCAAAAATAAATAAATTTTACAGAGCCTATCTTATGTTAAATGCTAATGCATATTAAATCTAGAAAGATCGAAGACAAATTTTCCTTGCAGAACTGTTGAAGAAAGAATAACACGATTTTCTCCTTCCCTCATTATCAATCAAACTATTCCCTCGTTCCTTCCACGTGTCGAGGCAAGATTGAGAGCCGCTGTCGGGCTGGGAGCGGCCGGCAATCAGAATCTCGTACGTAGTCACACATTTAAACAAAAACACACATCGAGGTGGTACGAGAAGCACTACTATCTCAATCCATACGCAAATGAGCTTCTCTGCCCTCTAAGGAGACGGGGCGAGAGCGATGCGCGTGTAAAAGTGCGTGTATGCGTTTTCACGCGCGTGAAACTAACACAAACCCGCCCAGCGCGTGTACCATATTTACTTTATGGATGCGTGGACGAGTAGGAGGATCGCGGGAGGGGGAGGGGGCAAATCAGAGCCACTCAAAGAAATAACCAGTGCTCATTAAGAGTAATAACCCTCCGTTCCTCTCTTCGGGTCGGGCCGATTGTTTCAAGGGTGTCACACGGATCGGGCGATCTAAACTGCGCGTCACTCCACCGCGCTCTCTTCCTTATTACATTAGCTCATTCGGGGTTGTGGCGAGGTCCAACGTGTGGCCTTGGTGATGGCCAGAAAAGAAAAGAAAAAAAAACAGCCGTGACGAGATCATTGTCTTCTGGTCGTCACGTTGGTTAAGTTAAGGAGAGAAAGTTTCGGATTTTGTTCATGATATATAATGAGAAGGAATTTTGTACAAGTATATTCTTGTTGGGGGACAATTTTGGACGATAAAGATACGAGAAACGAATATGTATTGTATATGAAGAGAATTATATAAATGGAACATTTTTCAAGTTTTGTTTTTCAAGTTATCGATAGTTTAATTTTGTATTAAAAATGCTTGTAGATAAGATTTTAGTATGACAATTGAAATTAGAAACTTTCTTAGTCACTCGGATGTTAATTAAAAACTTTAAATTGTCCGATAAAAAGTCATATTTTATTTTTCTAATTAAAATTTACGTGGCATCTTATTTTACAATCAAGAAGATATTATTTATTTATCGAAAAATATCTTTAAATTTCAACGATCGTTATTATTAGCTTTCTCTCAACTTTTCATAAAATTAAAAAAAAAAGTTGATAATTTTTGAAATGGGAAATACTAAATAATATTTTTTATAATACAAATGAACACATTTCGATCATAAAAATATACATCTAATATCAAACTTATGATCTCATTAAATGTTTCTCGTCAATTCAAGCTATAAACAAGCAACCTCGTTACTTTTCGAACGGATCATTGACCATGTATATATCTTTGCTTCGAGTTCGTGGACATCGTTCGACTTTCGTTATCATCGACGTGGAGATCGTTTCGGCGAAGATCGTTTCGAGAGGAAGCGTTTTAAGTCGTGTCAGCCGATTGAAGTTCCGAGTGTATGCGATGCTATACGCGTTCCACGAAATTGTTACGCTTAATTCACAGAGATCGTCGACATCTGGACGGTTCCGGTCGTGATACGATTAACCGATTATTTATGTGCTCCTTCTTCGTTTCGCGATTGTATCCCAATATTTTAATGTTGTAATGAATACCGCGAGTAAAATGAAAAATGAATCGATAGATTCTTTTATCTAATTTAATGATAATTTTCAATGAACATGATAAAAATGATTCGATCATAACGCGAAGATAATCCTGATTTACGGAATAAAACACATTCTTGTGGAGAATGGATTATTTGAATTATTTTTTTAACATTTATTTCTTTTTAAATCTCGAGAACATGGAATCTGTATACAAGAATATCTACTATTGATTTTAAGAATTAAAAAAAAAGATTATGCTTATACAGTTTCAGAGATAGTAATAAAAATAATTTTTTTTATTTATTGCTTTCAATTGTTATGATATATATAATTCCCTTATAATATAAATAATTAAATATAAATAAAAAATATCTGATAGAGAGTATTAATTTAAAGAATAGTAGTTGATAAAACAAATAGCAGTACCGAAATGCATTATTTAAATCAATATTCAATTTATTTTTGCATTTTGCAAAATATTTTTATATCATTGCGTCAATAAATTAAAAATCGTTAAATAATAAATTTTAATCATTTTATCAGACAAAAACAATCTTCTATAATTTCGTATAAAAATACTTCTAAAAATTATCAACTATTCACATTACTACTTGTCATAATTTCTTTCTCATAACGATACATGTAAAATACTCGAGGCGCCCCATCAACGACATCTATCGGCGCAATCCGAACAAACCTATCCACAACGCGTTAAAATAAACCCATACACGTTAAAATAAATTCCACCTCCAAATGAAACGAATTCGCCACATTCCAACGAAAATTCCCCTCTAAAAACCCATACGGGGTAAACAGAACTATACCGTGGCCGATCTTACTCCGCTAATCCCGCCATTTATCCGTAACACTTTTCTCCCTACTTTACTGCCCGGCCAACTCCTTCCAAGAAAGGTGTCTCTTCGACGCGAGCTCCATAAAAACGCGGATTATTCGCGATCGACGCGAGCCATAATCCACGCCGCGAATTACCAACGGACTCGTGCAGGGGAGAGGGGAAGGAGAAACGAGGAGGGAAGAGAAAAGAAAAGAAAAGAAAAAGAAAAGGAAGACAGCGTGAAAGCATTAGCCAAACAGGGTTAAATCCACGAGAGGCGCGGCCAGAGGTTCTCATTAACGTTCGAAGTTGAAAGCGTGGACCTTTCGTGGTCTTCGACTCTAATAACTATCAATTCCACGTTGACGCGGAACAAACGGAGGAAGGGGGAGACGAAGAGATGATATCCTGCCTGGTGTACATTCCTACACACACACACACACACACTCTCTCTCTCTCTCTTTCGTCCAGGCTGCCCCACCAAGCCTGATAATTACAGGCGAGCGTCCAGCGAATGAGCAGGGGTATCATTAACACTTCCTGCCTCGTAACGACTCCTCGCCTGATACACGATACGCGATATACCCACTGCGCGTCACTGCGTAAACCTGTCAACCGGCCTAATCGACGCCGAACAAACGCATCTCCCTCGAAGCTCGAAGGGAAGGATCGAAGATATCTCTCTTTCTCTCTCTCTTTCTCTCTGTCGAAGGATTCGAATCTCGTGAGACGTTTCGTGAAAAAAATTTTTACGACGAAAGTGTTATGCGTGTTCTCGCGCCTCGTGTTTTTCTCTTTCTCTTTCCTCGCGCTGTTTCGAGAGCAGTCCGATTTCTGATCGAGCGACACTGATAATTGAGTGAATTAGAATTATCACGGGGATGGAAGACGTTTGCCCGGTCGGGCGAGTCGATGTAGGGGAAGTGACATTGAGCTCCTTTCTGGAGGCGGCCGCAAGAATTATCCCGTCAATGTTCGTCGCCCCGCGGCCAGGCTAATAACTACCAATTTACCTGTCTCGTACAAGCAAAAACAGGTTCCACATAAATTCTCCGCTGGTTACATCGTTGACGTTATTATGACAACTAAGTTGGCACAAATCAATTATAACCGCCGCGGATGTGGTCTATCTATAGCCGAGATGTGTGCATCGATGGAATAGGCATTGTAGCGTTGCAGACGTTGCAACGCTCGTTTGAAATTTTTCTTGAGAGAAAAATATTTGGAATCTTCGGAACATTTCTTATATTATCAACGCGGAATATATTCTCTTGATCGATCTCGATTTTAGATCTCAAATGCCCGCTCCGATTTCCTGTAAATGATGGATAGTTATTCGTGTTCTGTGATTCTTTTATCGATAATGTTATCTCAAAAACGTTAGAAGAAATAATTGCATAATTATAAAATAATAAAAAATAAGAAAAACAATCCTCTAACAACACGCATCTGTCGTTTGTTTCCAGTAGCGGCTCCAGGTTTGAGCGGCAGCATACACGGGAGTGGGCTAATGTCGTTGCACGTGGAAGGGGGCACGCAGGTCCAGGTGCCGCGTTCTCTGATGCAGGCATTCCTGCAGCAAGACCCGAACCATCCGGGTCTGGAGACGGTGCGATTGCCGACGCCCCCGTGCGGCTCCGATGAAAACGGGCCGCCCCAGCACTGTCGCGAGGTGGAGACGGAATTGTGCCTGGTCTGCCGCCGTTGCGGCCGAGCTTATCCCCAAGAATCGACGCTGCTCGCGCACCAACGCTCCTGCTATCTCGGCAATCAGCAGCGTCGCGGTGCGCTCCGCCTCGTCCAATCTCGTTACGCCTGTTCCCTTTGCGATGGGAACAACGCGGGCCGCACGTACACGACCATCACCGAGTGGCGGCGCCACGCTGAAACTCTGCAGCACCGCGCCCGCCTCGAGGCCAACCAGGCGAGTCAACAACAACAACAGCAGTTCGGCAATATCGGCGCGGAATCTGGCGGGGGAGAGGAGGTGCACCCGCTCACGGACGAGATGGAGGACGTGGTGAATCAGATCACCCTGTTGGCAGCCCGGGCGGCCGCCGAGAGCACGACTGGCCAGCCCCAGGCAAACGAGAGGGCGGCGAGCCAGGACAACAACAACGCTCCCGACATGAAGAGGCAGAAACTGGTCCAGGAGGTTGCCGCTTTGGCCGGTGCGCGTTAAACGGCACGAGACGGCAGACGTTTCGAGGCTGCGTGGAAATGAAAGGGAACAAGAGGAGATTGCGATTGGCGTGCATAAGGGTGGAAGGGGGGGTGGTATATTGGGTGACGAAGGCAGATTCTCGTTGGAGGAATGAAGAGGATGCGGAACTGAGGGAAAGAATTGAAGGAAAGGTGAAAGAGGATCGATCGAGGGAGTGTGTTCTTCTTGGGTGCTCTTCTTCGAAAAGGGGAGAGAGAGATGTACTCGATAACGAATGAAAACAACGTTCCTAAACTGGCTAGATAAAGGGGAGGGGAGGTTCCAACCTTAGGCAGGAACTGTCGGTGGGGGGGGAGGGGAGGGGGCTTTTTCTTCCGCTCCGGGCACCGGGGAATCCCCGGCTCCAGGTTACTCGCGCGTGGACGGTGGACGACCAATCAACGAGGACGCCGCGTACATGGACCTCTCTCTTTATTCGAGTTTTCATTTTTCTCGCCCGCGCACCGCCACTGTCGCGCGCGCAATCACCAATTTAACTAATATTTTTGTTACAATATGTATATGTACACAAAGCGTGCCACCAAAGCAGCGCGCTCACCAAAGTTCCTTCGATAGACAGAACGAAGAGGTTCGGAGATGGGGGTGTCACGCGTAGAGAGGACGAGTGGATAAAAGATAAAATAAAATACGAACGGACGATTATCGGCTTATGCTGTTTGATCGATAAACAGACCGTTAGAGACGTTTGCACGTTTGATTCAGGATGGATTCAGGATTTTTCTTAATGGATCATGGTGGAATTAGAAGACCGACACCCGTGAGACTGTGTAACTCGCTTCGCAATTCGGGGTGGGGAGGGGGAGGAAAAGGCGTGTACGAAGCGCGAAGGTTGGTGGAAGGTGAATATACAAGGCGAGGGGGGAGGAATAGGAGAGAATGGAGCGTCTCGAGGACGCAGGGATAACGCATCGAGGTGGGCTGATTTAAACGTTCCTATGTAAAGTAATAATAAAGATTTAATGAAGCAAAGAAAAAGCAAAAAAAAAGAAAAAAAAAACAAAAAAGTTACTAAACAAGCGAACAGACATTAAAGCGCGGCGTAGTAGGATAGATGGCGCGGCGTTCGCGGAACTAATGGCGCCGCGCTTGTTACATTGAATACGTACGTACGTATATTCATCTCTCTAAGAAGAAAAGTAAAAAAAAAAAAAAAAAAAAAAGGGAAAAAAAAAGAAAAAAAAGAAAGAATCTTCACTCTCTATCTCTCTATCTCTCTCTTTCTCTTTTTACGTGCGTGTGTATGGGTGGTACTGCGAAAAAAAAGTGTGTGTCAAGGAGTTGAAGCGTTGTCCACAATGATGATCACAGAGAGATCGCCTTTTGCTTTGGAAACACGAACGGAAGGGGGAATCGCGAGAAACAAAGTCACGTCACCGCGTTCCTCTTTTTTTTTCCTTCCTTTCGTCTTTTTTTTTTTTTTTTTGCTTAAGGGGAGAGAAACGAGGGATGGAAAGAATCGGATACATCGTAGAGGCCAGAGGTTCGCGTGTCGAAAGGACGATCGACGACCTTTGAGAAATCGATGGCTGGAAGATCGATCTTCGAACCCACGCGCACACGTGCACACTCACACGCACTCACTCGACATACGTGCATACACGCATACACGAGCCTATAGTAATATCCATTCTATAGTTTCGAGAAACACCCACAGGGCACAGGTAACCCCGCGGCTGGGAGGGGTTTTTTCCTTTTTTCTTTTCTTTTCTTTTCTTTTCTTCTTTTTTAATGTTTGTCGCAAATTTTAAAATTCCGTTTGCTTATTTCTCTGGCCGTGAACATTCTCGCGAAGTGAAAACGAAAACGGCGAAAACAGCAGCAATTTTCGAGGAGAAACGGCGAGGGGACGACGAAGCGAAATCGAGACGGATAGAAACGGGGAGGAAGAAGAATGAAACGAAAGGGAAACGCGAGAGGGCAAGTTGCCCCGGTGCCCGCCGCGACACGGTTCGCGTTCACGAACAAGCAAAGACCCAGCAACATGGTTCCTATATTTAATAAATTATATTTAATAACGCTAAACAAGAAAAAAAACCTAATAATAATATTAATGATAATAATAAACATAGTAATAATAATGATAGTAATAAAGGTAAATAGTTATAGCTGTCGATAGCTGTAATTGATTAAAACGCTAGTCAAACGGTCGAGCGTTCAAATCGGTCATCCGTACCGGACACCGCGCGTCGAGCTCAGTGCTGGTCGACGAGATCGAGATCGAGAAATCGGGGATGAGAATTTTTTGATTCTCTCTTGAATTGAATGACGCTTTCTGCCGAAGGAAACCGCTTCTGCAGTTTCCCGCAGAAAGCGATCGCGAAGGTAAAGAGGAAATTTTTAAAATGAGAAACGAGAAAAACATGGTAGACAGCACTGAACACGATAGAAGAAAAAGTAAAAGAAAAAAAAAAAAGAAAAAGAAAGAACGAACGAAATATGTCACGCTCTCGATCGACGGATACGGGGTTTTTGTAAAGGTCTGCTCGGGAACGACAAAGAATCCACTACTAGCTCGTAAGTTAACGGTTAATTACAACTAAACTGTAGATTTTAAGGGGAATGGGAGGATATGCATCGGTAGACGACACACAAGACACACTCATGCATAGGTATATATATATAAAAAGGTATATATATATATATAAATATAAATAAGAAAAATGAATAAAATGAATGAATAAAAAGTATATATATATTTATGTAGACAAATATATAAATATATATATATATATATAAAAATATATATATATATATATAATTATATATGATGTTGTAACGTACTAGAATCCTCGCGGGTATTGTCCGGAACGGTGACGTGTATACACGCGTACGTACGTCGTGTTTCTCGCGTTTTTTTCTCTTTCTTTTCCTTTTTTTTTCCCCCATTTTTAGACAAGCTTCGCACCGAAATTGAACACACATATATATATATACATATATGTACACGGAACACGAGAAATTCGGAACAGCGCGAAGGCGATGAGGAAATACGTATGTAAGAGAAAAAAAGAGAGTGAGGTTTATGTTCACCGTATGCGCAAGAGAGAAGGGAATAGAACGTTAAGAATCGCGGCTTAAAAGAGAAACTTAACCTCAAAAACGAGGAGATGATAAAAGTGAAGGAATAATGAGCGAGTAATGAACAGAATGTGTAATGTAAAATTGGGGGGGGGGAGATGTGGAGGATGTGTGAAAAGTATAAATCAGGAAGAAGAGAGAAAAGTTGAAGTTGGATTGGTTAGAAAACAATGTAAAAGGGCAAACGTCGTTAGAGGCCGTTAGATGTACGAGACGCGAAGTAATAACTATTCGTAAGGTAATTAAGCAACTCGAGGTTCCTGTCTGTAAAAGATGCTTTTTTCTAATGTAACGTTGATAACGACGATTATTAATATTATATTTGATTATTATTATTATTATTATTATTATTATTATTATTATTATTATTATTATTATTATAGATTACGATATTATATTTACATTATATGTGGTCATGTATTTATTATTATATTTATTATCTATGTAAAACGTTATGGCGTTGAGGTAAAGCTGAAACGAATGGACACACGTGGTGACACGCACACATGACACGCATACATACACACGTTGATACATTGAACACATTGAACACATCGAATGTAAAATTATTGAGAGAAAGAATTAACAGAAACACACGATACACGTGTATTGCATACACACGCGTATCACGAGATTCGAAATTTCTGATTAATTGCTCCAGGGCGATCACTCTTTTTAATGAAAATCGAAAGTTGCACGGAGCATCGAAAGAAAGAAAGAAAGAAAGAAAAAAAGAAAGAAATATATATACACCTTTGTAACCGATACCTCGCAAAATAAGACAATTGTTGACTATCCGGTGATCACGGGCTAATTAAAAAAAAAAGGAAAAAAAAACCGCGTAGATGTTAATCGAAGCTCTAGAATAGCCCCCCTTTTTTGAAATCACGTGGTGATTTTGATTTCACCACGTTTCGTCGATCTCGAACGCTCTCATCATGCCTGTATAATGCGAAGAACGTAACCCAAACGATTATACATACACACGATTATATCACTAATAATATTAGCATACGAGACGCGTCTTCTGAGCGCGTGCGTTCCAGCGAGAGAGAGAAAAGGAAGGAAGAAAAGAAGAGAAAAGGTGTATGCACTTTTGGCGCACAAAAAAAAAAAAAAGAAATCAACATCGTGTTCCTTTTAATTGTATACATACACATATATATAGACACGCGTATATATGTATACACGGGATATTTAATTTTTCTAATCGACTCGCGATCACGCGGCTAAATACACACGAGAAGAAGAATGCACGAGAAAAAAAAATCGACGAACGCGCAAGCAATTTATTTCGAAATGTTGTATACATCGAACACATTTGTCCACACGCATACACTCATACTTGTAATGGTAGGCATAATACACGTATATAAACATACATACGCAGAAATACATGACAGATATACACCACACACACGTATACATACACACGCGTCACACACGCACATACACACACACACACACACACGTATAAATATCGAGAAATGGATCGAACATCGAGAATGGTCTCGAATCGATATACATAATATATCGGTATACAAAAACGTATACCGCATATACGCGCGTGAATTCTCAAAACGCGGCAACGTACGTGCGCGTGTACGCAAAACTGGGCCGGTTTTGGCGTTTTGAGTTTCGAGTACGGGAGATTGCGTGATAGAGTAACCGAACCTCGCTACTAGCTGTTCCTAAAATCAACAATGATGAATGAGTGATAAGCGTGCGCGGATTATAATTTAAGGAGTGACTAAAGAGATGCAATTGAGTATGCGAAACTATTATTGCGTTGCGAGAAATCTTCTGCGCCCGTCATCGCCCGCCATTTTCTCTCGTCGATCCTGGCGACATCTGGTCGCGGGCTTACGCGCGCAATTTCAAAGACGCTCTGCGCGTCGTTTCCGTTTCCGTCGATCTATCGTCCAATCACGGCCTGTTATAATCATCGTCAAAACTCGCTGGGGCTCCATAAGCCTTTGTTTATAGAAAAGGGATAAACGATAAAAGAAAAATGGAAAATTCATACGATCAGTTGTACGTTTTTACAGGGTCTTACAGTGTCGATTCGAGGGGATCGATCGTGGAAAGGGAACGACATTGAGATCGACAAAGATCGAGGTATATGTTTAATCGCGAAATTGCCATTTTCATCTGGCGGGGAAACAGAAATGGGAAAAACAATTGTCGATAAACAATTCGACGAGAGAGAAAGAAAAAAAACAGGCGGGCGACGAGGAAATTTTTCAATTTTCTATAATCTCGTTGAGTTTGTATGAAATATGTTGAACGTGACTACTTATTGGTAATTCTATTGGTTATTTTTATTGCAATGATTATTATTATTATTATTAATTATTATTATTATCATCATTATTATTATTATTATTATTATTATTATTATTATTATTATTATTATTATTATTATCATCATTATTATTCCTATTACTATCATCATCATCATCATCATCATCAATACTATTATTATTATTATTTCTACTATCATCATCATCATTATCTTCATTGCATTATCATCATCATCATATTATTATTATTATTATCATCACCATCATCATCATCATATTATTATTATTATTATTATTATTATTATTATTATTATTATCATCATTATTATCATCATCATTATTATCATTATCGTTGTATTATTACTATTACTACCATCATCATCATCATTATTATCATCATCATCATCACCACTATCATCATCACCATCATCATCATCATCATCATCATCATCATCATCATCATTATTATTATTATTATTATTATTATTATTATTATTATTATTATTATTATTATTATTATTATTGTGACTATTGCGGTTAACATTTATTACAGATTGAATTGTGAATTTGTTTTGAGCTACGATTTCATTGACTATTAATTAATAACGGATACTAATTGATAACGATAGCGACTAATTCTTGTGAGAGATTGCCATGTGTATATCTTATATGTACTCACTAACGGGGCCCCGTGGCCCTCCGGATGGTTGCCGGAAGTGGCCGTGCACCAAACGTGGCCGCGCGGTCAACCCCGTAATCGCCGGCTCAAGGACCCCGACGATGTTGGCGCCGTGCTCGATCCATTCCCTTACATTGCGAGAATAATTTTCGCGAGCAATCGACGTGGCCGTGTCGCAGATACATGTCGGGCACGATCCCGCATACTTACGTTCCTCTCCTCGCGCCTCGCGCCTCGCCCCTTTTTTTGTAAAACTCGCGGAGGCGCGGGGAGATCCTCCGACGAAACGAGATACGAAACGAAATATATAAAAACCGACGGCTCTGATCAAACGAACACGCTGAAAAGGAAAAAAAGAAAAAAAAAGAGAAAAAGAAAAACAAAGAAACGGAAGGGAGAATCGCGTAAAAGGAGAAGTGGATAAAGGGGGAAGAAAAATGGTAAACCAGAAGAAAGGAAAAAGTGGAAGGGCGCTCTAGCACGCGACGAACGATGCGCGCTTCTCGTACTCGCTGATGGAGGTGCGAGAAAGACGTACCGAATGTTATCTTTCGATTTTTTTTCATACTTCCATTCACTTTTCCATCATTTTAATCGATTATTATTCATATTTTTCTTCTTCTTCTTTTTTTTTCGAATGGGATGGAATTCAAATTTTTCTCTCCGGAATGATTTTTTCTCTTTTCAAATCTACAAGAATTTTTATATTATTACGTTATTCGAATTGTGTCGATTTTCAGTTATATTTTCTGTCCTATGTCGTTGAATATAATTATCGTGAATTTTTTCAACTGTAACTTCACGCGCTAACGAACACGTTTATGGAGACGAAAACAATAGAGAAGAAAACAAAACAAATACATCTAAGAGACAGATCGTGTACGTTCTTTCTCGGTCATCTCGTCCATCCACGCTCGCCCTTGTGTACAAATATATATTTATGGTGCCATATGTGTTATGTGCGCGTGAGCAGGATCCCGTGTTCGCGCGCGCATCTAGATTTTATAATAGAGAAAAGAAAATGATGAAAAAAAAAAAGAGAGAGAGAATAAAAGGAATAAGAGTTGAGCGAGCGAGAGAGAAAATGCGACGTAAAAGCGCGAGAGAAAGGTATCGAGCACATACACATGTACACGTACATATTCAAAACTTACACAGAGAGAAAATAGTACATGCACACACACGTACCATATACATACGTACATATACATGAACACATACATACACACGTGCCATGTAAGATGGCTGTACCTGTATACGTATATAAATATACGCGAGCATACAGTGATGTGCACATATTTACGTGCGCTATTCCTATAAAAAAAAAGAAAAAAGTAATTGAAAAGGGAGAACAAAAGGGAAAATAAAAAAAAAAAAAAAGAAAAAAAATAAAATAGGAATTTAAGAATGAGGCGAGGGAGATCTGCGATCTGGCACCAACATCGTACGGCAAAATGGGTGCGGTGCAATCATGTTCCTATTAGGTTTCATATCTAAGCGAGTAATTAATTATACTACTAAATATAAATGATGAAGAAGGATATAATGATATTATATATATATTATTGGATATATATATATACATACGATACGATTATATATAGATCTAGTCTATGAAACTGATGAATACTCCCATTCCTATCATTCCTTCCTTCAAAAAAATTAAGAACTCAATTATATTTGCGCGAATATTATTATACGAGTTCTTTTTCTTTTCTTTTTTTCTTTTTAATCGCATCAATGATAACCGAAAAATTTTTGAAATTTTCGAAGCGCACGTTTCTTTTTATTGTTAATATTTTTCTTCGTGGATAACAACACGGGAATTTTTCTTTATTTATTGAAATAAAAAGCAACATTTTATCAACTTTTTTTAATCAAAGATATCATTTAATTTTTAACACATCGAATAGTATTGAATATAAATTAAAATTTCTTTACGTGAAAAAATAAACGAAACAAAACAGAAAAGAAAAGAAGAAACGAGAGAAGTAAAAAAAATAAATAAATAAAAAAGAACGAAGGGGAAAAGAAAACATTTGGTTCCTACACGTCGTCCAAGGATGATATTACTATATTCGCGAGAAAAATAAATTGGAGGACAAAGAGTGTCTTTCTGTAAAAATATTCCGAATGGCTCGTTTCGATCCTATTCTCCCATCGTCGCTTTATTTCTACGTTTTTCCATCGATCACTGAAGCTTCAAATATTCGATTCTCTTCCCTTTCTGATTGATGAAAGACTCGTTTCCTGTTTGGTACACATTAACAGTGGAAAATAATGCTGCTTTACTATTGATGAACACTCTCAGCGAGCTTGATTTTTATCGTTGTGACTCTTTCTATTTTTTAAGAGACACGGAGACTTTGATAAAGAATTTGATACTGAATTTGATTTAATAGAATATTGTTTGATGACGAAATAAAAATTTTCCTCGGTAAGAAAATGTTACATCTCATTTATTTTGTATTATCTGTTATTATTCGTCACGCAGAAACTTTGTTATTTATTTCCAGAGGCTTTCTTTCTTTTTAATCTATAATAAAATTTTCCGTGATATAATATAATTTTTCTCTGTATGAAAATCGTTTTGTTATTTTTTAATTAATTTGATGAGATTCATTTTTGTAAGATTTTATTAATTAATTAATTAAAATCTATTTATGATATAATTCTTTTCTCACTATAAGAAAAAATAAAGAAATACAATGATATTTTATAATTAAATGATAAAATCTTTTTAACGATGTGATTATTCTCTTTAAAACTGGAATTTAAATAATACTTCAAATAATTTATAAATTTTGTATAAATTGTAAAACATATTTTTTATTTAAATATTTCGTTAAAACTTTTCTATAAAATATTAGTCTTTCATATAATTCTATTTTCTATCTTCTGTTGCTTTAAAATATGAAAACCACTTTCGAAATTTTTCTTTCGTTTCTCTGGAATATTTACTATTTTATCGGAAAACATATCGAATTAAAAGAAAATATTAAATCTAATATTTACGCTCATACACGAGCCAAAAAATCGATTAAATTAACTAAATCGGTATCCCAAAAAATATCAAACTAAAAAATATAATTTCAAAATTATTTAACATTTCATTAATCTAACTTTTATCCTTTATTAGAATAAATATGAATAAAAATTCCGCTTCAAAAATTCTAGGATAATTATATAACATTCACATAAATATTTCAAAATCTTAAATAACGATTAAAAAATATAGACGAATTTATTTAACTCGATATTTTAACAAAATGTAAACCGCCAATATATATAGATAATTTTATTAAAAAATTCGCACACAATTTTATATTTATGATTACATCGTAAATTCTATCGAAAATAAAAAAATATTCTAAGATTAAGCGGCAGTGTAAAATCTATGTAAAAAAATATTAAAAAAAAAGAAGTGAAAAATTTTAAACAAAGCTTTCGAAAACACGATCGTGGCACGCGTTAACGCGGATGAGTGAGCCGACGCGCGCGAATATCATTCTATTATGCGAGATTTCATTTTATTTCCGGTCCACGGAACGTCCCATTTCCGAGTTCCAATATTAGCTCACCTGCTAATTTGCATAGAGACGGAAAACACGGCCGCTTAAGCGGCCGATGTCACGTTGTCACGCAACATTGGTAACGCTCGTACCACGATGACCCGATGCAATTTTTCAATGACGCCATTACAGGATTTCCATTCGGTGTCGAAGCGTTCCGAACATTCTCGGTGACAGTCTCTACTCATTGTCGATACGATCGAATTTATCAATTTTCGTGATTGCTTGCAATTTCTGAAGTTCGTGAAGCTCTTTACGATTTCCTCGTTCAAGAGCTAAAAAATCTCTTCTATCGAAATTATCTTATTTTTTTGAAATAAAATATTTTTCCATTTTTATTTATTCTTTATATCGTTTCTTTTTTTCGTTTATTATATCTTTTATACTTTTTATTCTTCATTTATTTGTAACTTTTTCCTCTTCAAATAATATTCTATACTTTGACAAAATATATCTGAAATAGTTTTAATTCTTTTATGCTTATTCTTTATATTTTTAATTTTTGATTTGTCTATTTGAAAAATATAAATTATTTAAAAATTATTTTCTTTTCTTTCTCAGTTTGACAAAGAAATTCAAATTGTAATTATATAATATATTATAAAATATAATATATTTTATTAAACTATAATTAATTTATTAAAATATCAATGCTTTTGTAATGACATTATTGCACGAAATTTGTTCATTTTCTGTGTTTCGTTTCTGAGATCTTTCATTCGTTGTCATTGTCAGCAAAGCCACTTCGAAAGATGCATTTATATACTTGATAACGAAGATATCAAGGTAAGTATATATTTTAAATATTTCAAACGTAATTTATTCTATCTTATAATCAGATTTTTAAATTCTAATTATCTATCTAATCTAATCATTAAAAAAGAAAATTTAATAAATTTAGTGATAAATAAGAACAAAAGACAAGATTGTAGAAAAAATTATTTATCGAACATATTTTTATTAATTATATATTATACGTTAATCTTTAAGATTGATATTTTTAAAGTTTCTCTCATTAATATCTTATAATACTATAATAAAATAATAAATCAATAAAACTTTTGAGAATAAATATATAAAATATTTATCTAATATAATTTTGTACATCGTTTATCATCGATTTATCACGCATTTTTTTATGATACAATTTAATTATTTTATAACTATAACTTATTGATGAAAACCAGAAAAAATACTAATTTCATAAATTAGCACATGAAACCTTTAACTATACATAATATTTAATATTACATACATTGCGAACTATTTTATGAAAAATTAATTAAAATACTAATTTTATATTACATTCAATAATTTCGTCATATATGTATTTAAAAGTTTATTAATTTTAGCAAATATTATCTTTTTATCTAAAAAAAAATTAAATAATAAAAATAAAAAAACAAATATAGAAAAAATTACTATAGAAAATATATATTATTATCTAATTATTCAAATACTTGTTTAAAGAATGATCATTGTTAACTAAGATTTCTAATAATTAATAAAATTATATTACGTAAATAACATTTTTTAAATAATAATGATGCTTTTAAATATCATAATTCTTATCTATATTTTATTTTAATTTTACCATTTTCTTAATCAAAATTTTTTAATTGGACTTTTTATAACTTTATTCAAAATTTACTCAAAGTATATATTTTTTAATATTGAAATAATTTTTGTTATTTATTATTTATTCCAACAAATATTTTATATTAATTATTAAAATATACAAATATTTAAACTAATTTATACTTCTGAAAAAACAATTTCTCTGAAAACACTGAAATATTACATCATTGGTTTTACATCAAATTTACATCACTGAAGATATACTCCATAATAACACAAATTTTATTATTTATTATAATATATTATTATTTCAACATTTCATCATATCATTACATTATCTTTTTATTCTTGTTATATGATATTAGTTTATTTTACATATATGTATAAAATATTAATATATTTGTAGGATATCTTTCGAATTGATAAATCAAAATTAATATTTCTATATAAAAATATCGATTCAAATTTATTTATCAAATTATAAGTAATGAAGAATAAAAAATGAAGTGAAATACAGGACGAATACAGTTTCATTCTAAATATCACTGTTTCATTTAACATAATACATATTAAATTAAATTATCGATATTTTTATATACCATGTTTTATTATATTCGTTTTTGCTTCTAAAATCGACTCTTTACAAATATTTACATATATAGATGGAATAAAATAGTAATATAATTATATAAGATAATTTCATAATGCGAATAAATTTATTATTCTCACTGCATTGATGATTTTAATTATATCTATGTGTAAGGAGTACAAAATAAATTGAAATATTTTATTTGGTTTTAGTAATAGGAGAAGAAATATTACAGATTAAAAATTAAACAATGCATAATAATTTTTTAAGATGGCAATATGAAAGTCATATGATGGATATATAAAGATCAACTTTGTCTTATTATTACGATTATAACTATTATTTTGTAATATAACTTTTATGATTATTAATTAGGAGATAATAGTTTAAATTTTATAAAATCTTATATGAAAAAGAAGGAGAATACGAACAAACGAATTCATATATATTCCCTACATTATAATATTCTCTAAAAATAAATCTAATAGATTTCTATTAAAAATAGAATATGTTTTAAAGAACAACATTTTACATCGACATATCAACAATTATACGATTCTATTTAAAAAAAAATGATCTCTACATAAACCAAAAGATTATTGATATCAAGTTATATCACCACAAATTCTCCATCATTCAAATTTTTTAAAATATTAAAAAGCGATTATTTCAAGCGCTCAAATTAACCTCAAAAATTTTTTTTTTTTATCAAAAAAGATTCTTCTTCTATGTCATATATCTCTACACTATTTATCATATTCCATGCGATTGCACATTTCTAAGAAAATGAGGCCAATAGAACGGTAAACGAACTAAACAAGGAGGATCACGTCGAATCCTGAATGTTTCGAAAGAACGGAACAACTCGCCCGGAAGAGGATGGGGGATGGAAGGATCTCGGGAGGTCTTCGAAGAGTGTTTGCTCGCGAGATGGAACGCAAATTAGGTTTAGATGGGGATCGAAGCCCCGTCGTATCGAAATAAAGGCGACACGTAAAATATATGCGAGCCACCCTCGCCATCCGTAACCTTTGAGAAACTGGCAGGGATAGGAGAGCATCGTTCAGCTCTATCTCCGTCCTCGCCAAAACCCCTCAGCCCACCCCCATCCGAGGGAAACCCCCAAAGCGCCTTCACGACGCGATTTCGTCTCGAATGTTAAGTTCGAGCCGTGTCTGGTCTTTTTGCGAAATTGCCAGAGGCGACTGACTTGAAAATTTAAATATGATGTCTTCAGCCTGCGAGCAAATATGTAACGTGAGTATTTAGATAGATGGAGAATTTGAGATTGGAGGTGGATAATTTTTTATTCTTGAAAAATTTAGAATTAGAGAGTTAGAGATTTAAAGTGTGGAATAAATTTGTGAATGAAAAGATTTTTATTTTTAGCTTTTTTTTAATAAATTTTTTTAGTTTAATTGCATTAAATTGGTCAGTTTTAGAGATCAATAATTTATAATATGATATGTTATAGTTTATATTTTTATGCACATAATATTGTATAGTAATGTATTTATTCTATAAGTTACGAAACTTATCTATTTTCAATTAAATTTCAATTAATTTTATTCAAATAAATTAGAAAATTGTCATATTCTTTCTAGAAAACGATCTATACAATTATTTTTTCAATTTTTTTTTCTAAATAGAAAAAAAAGATAAAAATAAGATAAATATTATATATAAAAATTTGTTGAGATAGTTAATATTTAAATCGATTAAAATTTTTGTACGATAATAATATTTTAATTTTTTGTAACTCTATAAATTATGAAAGATAATCTCTTGAAATAAAATACTCAACTTATTATCATATTTCCTGTTATCTAATATACAATTCTTACAATAAAACAAATATATATTTCAGCTTTATCATATCATGTCAAATAAAATTTATATAACATAAAAATAATTTTATACACAATATTGTAAACATTTCAACTAAAAACATAATCAACAATAATTTTTAAAGAATCAAAGTTGAAAAATATATATGAATTAAGATATTATTATTATTTTACACAAGAAATTTAACGTAACTAATATTTAAAAATAACATATTTCTTCTATTTCTTATATTATATTTTTTTATATAATCGTTTTACATCAAATTAATCAATATAGAAAACAATATCAATCTACCTGTACATTTTTAACCCTTTCTATGTTTCAATTTTATACAAATGACACATTTCATTCAGAGAAACAGAGAAAAAGAATTCTTAATATAGTAATACAAACGTACCGTTATCTACTATTTCGATTTACGTTGCAATCTTAGATCACATATCGCAAATACATCTAAAATGCATTCAACGCGAGATTGTGAATGGGCACAGTGGAAGACAGTACGCGGAACTAAAGGAAATGGCGAGAAGCTTCGGTGGAGATTCCTTTGGACAGAAACTAAGGCAGAAATGCATCCACCTACACAGTTTTCCTCTTATCCTTTCCATTTCCACTCAATCGCATCTACTACATCTTTACCATTACGTACCTCTCGGTATCTGGTTACCAGTAGACTATACATTTGAGACAATTTCTATCGAAGATATCGTTCCTTCGGTGTTCCGTACCTTTCTTCTATTTCACATTTGTGCGATGTTGAAATTAAAGAGATATTTCTTTAATCTATGATGTAAGAAGGGGATATCAGATTCAAATATTACATTCAAATTACATTTATAAATGAAATTTTCTATACTTATAATTAAAATTGTATTTGATTACAATTTCTTATTTTAACATTGGTAATTGTAATAAAATATTAATTATCAGTATAATGATAGTAATGATAATAATAGTAATATAAAATGAAAATAAATAAGATAAATTGATGAAGTAATATATAAAAGAATATATTATTACAGATATTTTTAAATCACTTTATAAATTATTTTTGAACAATTACTTATATTTGTAAAGAATCTTTAATTATTTTATTTCACCACAAGGAAAATTAATTTATTTATTTAATTAAAAAATGTTTTTCTAATATTTCTAATGATTTAATTTTTTTTCATTTAAAATTAAAAAAATTTGAGAAATAAATATATTTTTCAAAAAATTTGAAAAATATAATACATTAAATCAAATATTAAAAAAATTTGTCTCTTAATAATTAAAAATTAAAATAAATTTTATTATATTATTAAAATAACTTATTTATTTTCCTTTAATCAATATATCAAACAAAAAAATAAATAGAATAAATAAATCAATTATTATGAAAATTATATTTATTTTTATCGATTTTTTACTATTTAAAAATTAATTGAATTAATTTCAATTAAACTCTATCAAATAAATCTTTTTACAAACTAATTTCAAAAATTCTTATATAGTATTAAATAAACAAAAAGTATTTTCTCTTATTATCAAAAAAAATATATTAATATAACTTAATTTTTCCAGAACCAAAAGAATTTAATAAACTGATCAATTTTATCAAACATTTTAAAAATTTCAAAGTAATAATAATTAAAAAACGTTTATATATTCTCCATTGTTCAAATATTGACATAATATCAACAATTTCAGAAAGAAAAATAGTTAATCCTATCAAATGGCTTAATATTATAAATGAAAAACAATCCCTCGCATATTCTCTTATTTTCACTATTCAAACGTTAATATAACCCATCAATTTCTCCAGAACGAAAAAATTGCAAAACAAGTTGAAAAGACGAGCAATTCCGACTTTAATAACCTGACCTAAGAAGAAGCTCATTATACGACAGAAGAGAAAAAATGCAACCACAACTGATTCCCTGGCGTTAACAGCATTCCCGGAACGAGCACCCGGTATAAGGAACGTACGTCTTCGAAGTGTTACAACACATAAAACTGTTATACCTCAACACACACTCACACACACAGTTACGTATAGTTACACGTTTACCAAGAGGTCGTATCTTCTCGTTAGCCGTACGATGAAGCTACCCGCGCTGTGGAGTCACGTTTTTAATTTCTATTCGGACTGGCCTTAGTTCATTTTCACACCCCCTCACTGGGCGCCGCGCTCGCCACCCGTCTAATAAGTAAATAATAACTCGTTCCGCCACATAACTCGTCCCGCCATGTTCGGAGGCGAACAGAGAGCTGGACCGTTCTGCGCGCGCAATTAATACGAATTCCACGGTGACACGTCGCGACAAGGCGATGTTTATTTCGCGCACGCACGAAGGCGCGCGTGTTTCAAAATCTGTAAACTTGCGAATCTTGCTTGGAAACATAGACAAAATAAATAGTAATTAATAATCGTTCTGAAATATATAATATGTCTTGCGAATTTTATGGAGGATATATTTATGATTAGTTGTGTGAAATATTATTCCCTTCTTATTATATATATCTTTTTGTTATTATAAATATATATAAGTATAATTATTATTATTATTATTATATTCAATTTTCATTTTTATCACATCACTATATTGGTTTTGCATTCTTATTATATTTGTGAAATATCTTTGAGAGATCGATTTTAGAGATATAAGAAAAGAAATACAAAAATTTGTATATAAAAATGAATTCAAGCTAATTTATTAATAAAGATAGGACCGTTTTATTCTCCGTTTTACTTTATTTAATGCAAAATTAAATTATTTATAACTCAATAAGAATTAATCGATATTTTTTCGATATCAATATACATTTATATTCGTTTTAATCTCTAGAATTATTATATTTCTGTTATTCCAATTATATACTTCCAAAGATATCCGTAAATATATTAACATCCTATATATATCATTTCTGCATTGAAATGACTGATCACGACGTAACAGTTTAAAAAGTTAACAATCATTCTAAAATATATAATATTAATTTTACACATATTTGTGACCAGAATTGGATAAAATAATATTTCGAGTAAGTAATGACATAAATAATAAATTCAACTCTGTATTTATTGCATAAGATTTTAAGATCTTATATATCTTAATGTTATTTATCGTTTTTTATATTTTTCTCATTTTTGAATAAATGCTCTTGTATTGCCTATAATAATAAATTTCTTATATTTGCAATTAATATGATTGTAACTTTTTCATCGAAGAAAGAAATTGTTTTTAATATTGCATTTTTATTAAGAATATTTGGAAAATCTTAAAAAAAAATTTAGTTATGAAAATCAATTTTTAAAGTAGAATTATTGTATTTAATTATTTCTATCACATTTATTAAATTCTAAAACATAATAGAAACGTTTAAAACATGAATCTATAAATATTTAAATATGTTATACACAGTATATTGAAAACAATTTATTCTTAAAAATATCCAATTTAAATAAACTATGAAGAATTTCTAAACTTATTATAAACTTGAGGAAATAAACATTGTTTAACATATATTATGTCGTACAAGCATCCAACTTTCTTAAGATCAGGGAAACACTTTATATTATAGGAAATTTCCCCTTAATCAAGTAAACAAGGATCGCTGAGATCCGCTCTCTTCTAATAATTAACTCGATCGCGGAACGCGGTAAAAGTTGTTCATTTCATGGTGGTAACAAGTTCAGTGGCATGTAGTGGGCAAAAACGAGCTATTAAAACATGAAATTTAATCATGTTTTTGCGAATACTTGATCGGCTTAATGTAAATCATTTCTTTTTTTGCAATGGTTGTATGTGATTTGTTCTAAAAACAATAAAAAAAGAAAATGCTTGAACTAACGTAACACGCATTGAAAAAAATAAAATGAAAGTTATAATTTGCGTATACCAATGATTAAGGAATCTTAATGAGTTTAGTTTGATACAAAGTAATTAATAAATAAATTGATAGCTGAATTCTATATGATGTTTCATAAGATAAGATGTAAAGATAGATATGCGAATAGATAGAAATTGCATCGAAAAATTTTCAAATTATAATAAAAAGAAAAATAGTGATAGGTAAATAAAAAAAATAAAAACAAAAACTATAATAAATGAAATTTTTAATTCGTTAAATCATATCTTTGTAGAGAATAGAAAAATAATATTTCAATTTAATAAATAGTTTTTCATAAGAATAAAATGATAAAACAAATTAAGTTTTACAAAAAAATTTATATCAAAGAAATAAAAAATCATTGAATAAATGAATCTTAGACGTATTCATTATCATATTATTAAATTCAATTAAAAAAATATTTAAAAAATTAAAAAAACTTAGTATTGATATATCTTTATTTGAATTATAATAATTTTTTACAATACTTTTACTTTCCTTTTTTTTAAATAAGATCAAAACCTAAATTTTTATGATCAAATTATTTCTCCAATTCTTTACCATTCAAAATAAAAATATCAATATTTACTACATTTTTCAATTGACTTTTAAAAGAAAAAAAGACTCGATACGAAGTCAATAATCATTTTTATCCATCCCGATGACAAGGAAATAAAATCGTACAATATTCTTTCGTTTATAAATTTAAAAATAAATTAGGAAGAAATTATATGATTAAGATTTTAAAAAATAAATATTTTATTTACATTGAATAAAATATGTAATGTAAATAATATCTATATAATATTTGCTCGTAATTTAAAAAATTAAATTAAATAATATTTTTAAATAGTATTTAATTATAATTATTAATTTTTAATAGAGGTAAGTGACCAAATTCGGAGTTAATTATTTTTTTTTCTTAATCATAACATTGAAATTAATTTTTCAATAAAAATTATTATTCTTTTATTAATTGTCTAAAAGCATGCTTTACTAAATTCATGTAAAATTAGAATTGTTATTTACAAAGAAATATTAAAAACGATAATTTGATATTTTATTTTATTTTATAATGACAAAAGACTATCTATTAATAATTTACATTACATATCACGAATTCCACAAAATTAGTGTCTACAATTATATTTTTATATACCATACATTACGATATAAACCTTCTCATATTTCTATCAATATCCACTTTTTATTTTATTAATTAATTTGAACTAAACTAAAATTTGATTAAACTAAAATTTTAATAATTTTTGCCATTATCGAACAAAATGAAACCAGATAAAAACAACAAAGGAAATTAATTCCAAACGAAACGAGTGATGATTCTCATCGCATCATCCTTTTTTCTTTTTTGTTTTGCTTGCGTGTAAAAACCACTCGCGCGAAATTACAGCAATTTCGGAATAAGTGGCCTAGGTAACCAATGACCACCTACGATGAGAATCGTTATTAATTGCCAAATAATTGCCACAACCACGCTCTCCTCTCTCTCTTAATGTTCACCTTACCATTTTTTAAATATATCACAGAAAATGATACAAGAGTCGAGAAAAAACGAACCGAAGAGGTATACACGTTGCGGACTACAATTTGACAGGTGCTGATTGGCGGCTTATTAAATAGCATTTAATACGCGGCCAGAGAAAAGAGAAGCAAATGATGATCGAGCAGAAAATGAGCCAATATCTCTTTCTTTTATTTTCTTCCTCCTCGATCGTCTCGAGATATTCCACCAACTTTGGTGCAGGAGTGCATTCATTATACGTGAATACTTTTTGGCACTTGAGAATCGTGTGTTGCGTCGAATGATATAAGTTGAAATTGGTTCCTTTAAGGAACACTGTTTTTGGCGTTTGAATGGTTATTATTAAATATTGATAAAATAAAATTAAATAAATGTATGTATATTAATTCAAAAGTGTTAGAATAATTATTTAGTATATTATAATATAGTATAGTATAGTATATAATATGTTCTAGGTTAATATTGATAGTATATTTCAAGGAAATTATATTGGAAATAGTTATTGAAATAAAATAGTGAAGTTGATAGTATAGTATAATTGAAATAATGATAGTAGAAGATTTGTTGTAGTAACAAATATATATTTAAAATAGAGTTTGATATTAAATAAATAAAATATATGCATAATGTTTAAATTTGCAACTGTCACGTGATGCAATAATATTCTTCTAAAGTAATGAAAGATACCATTCGAGGGTTAAATTCTTTTCTTTATGTATCTATACCTTTTTTTATCATATCATTCTTAATAACTTTTAATATTTGCATTATTATTTTTATTGTATATGGATATAGGTATTTGAATTTTAAAAATCAATTTTTATTTATTAAAAATCAAATTTTATTTAAATTTTTCATAATTTCTTGTTTAATTTATGGTAAATATTTCGAGTATTTTGAAAATTAAAAAACAATTTTTTTATAATTAATTTATGGTATACAAAATTCTAATGGCTTAACCGAGTCAATTATCATATTTAGATAAAGCATATACATGATCTAATATTTATGAGCTGGAATATATTTACATATATTGCGAACAGGTTTCGAATTTTACTGAAAAGTTCAGATTTCACATTCGATTGGAAAATTCAAATTTATAACGTAAATATATATCATGCTGAATTTTTGAATTATCATTATGTAAAATCTACTTCTTATATCAATTCAATATAATTCTTATATTTAATTTGTTTATTCAGTTATCATTTGCAAAAATCTTATTTTTTTAATTAAAAATATGAATTATTTTCTTGGGTATTAAAAAATTAATATTTTTTTAATATTTTATTTTAATTGGTATATTATTAATTTCATTTTAATTCATTCAAATACTTTAAAATTAATTATATTTTTATAATTTTACAAATAATAATATATTTAAATTATTGTTTACAATTAAATTGTGTGTGTTTTTATTTTTAACATAATTTTATATTAAAAAAAAAATATCATGAACTTAATCTAAACGTTTAATATAAAACAAGTATAAAAATGAAAGAAAATTCCATCTTATTTATATCCATTTTTATATATTGTTTCGATTAAAAATAGATATTTTAAAATTTAATTTTTAGATTCAAAAATTTCAAATTTGAAATCTTTGAATTATTTAAAAATTCTTGAAATTCAAAAACATTTACTTCTTTTTTCTTTTTATTTTTTTAATTCGAAAATTAAAATTTTAACAAATAATCCAGAATTCTTCAAATTCGGATAAATTGTAAATCATTAATAACAATTGTCATTTTTTGCGAATTAATAACCAAAATTAAAATGAATCTAAAATCTATACATAAATTCAATTAATATTACACGTTGTTTTTGACAAATCGAAAATAGCAAAAAGTGAAAACATAAAACTTTTTAAATTTCAAAGAATTTTATATATATTCGAAAGATCTTTACATATACTCCATTTTTCTAAACCAACACCTTATTTATTTCAATTAAAACATCACGAAATCACCATCAAAACTTGGATAAGCGAAAAAACCGTCTTCCTTTCGAAACAGCAGCAAACATCAAGAGTCGCTCGATCCTCGAAGAGGACAGGAGAGAAATTATCGATCACACGTGTACGTTAGATAGCGAGTACGTTGTATATGGGTGAAATAAAAGGTTGGGTCGAAGATTGGCAAAAGTATCTCCCGGCTCGTATGAATACGTGGATGTATGTCGCGAGGGCGAAGAAGATGGTGGAAGGGGTTGCGAAGGGGGTGGAACGTAGGATGAGCCCTCCTTAGAATGCATGTGTTTGCCTTTAATACATTTTTCGACGATGTTGACCGAGGCGTATCTTCAACCTGTGCACGTGTGCACGCATATGTATGCGGCTACCAACAAGCTACGGGGTGCCGCTAAAATATTCACCTTGTCAGAGACGGGGCCGCAAAATGTGGACGGCAATTTCCGTGGCTACTAAATTCAAAGGACAGGAGACACCGAGACTAAGAGGAAAAAACGGCCCTCCTAGAAAAATTCTCTTTATCTTCGTGGACCAAGCCACGAATTTGTTTTTCCAAGCGATAATTGCATTCCAAAGACGACAAGCGATCGAACGTTATTCGAGCGTAAATCGAATTCGAATCGAGATGTCGCCACTGACGAAGCGCGAGAGGTTTTATGCGTTCTGAAGATTGGTGAATGATTAATGGATTAAGTTTGTTATCTGAATGCCAATGCATCGTTTAGAGTTTATTTATTAGTGTAATGAGTTTTGTCGATATATGTTGTATGTATTGAAATAATATGACACATTTACTATTGTATCATATAAGGCATATTATATTTTTAATTATATTTTGGATATCTACTGTATTATCTCTGAATTCGATATTTCGATGATGTAAAGGATTATTTAGATATGGATATATAAAATTTATCTGTAGATATATTATCTCTGAATTTTTGATATTTCAACACGTTATTGGATGTCTTGGCTTATTTGAATTTGAATTTGATTCTACGTGAAAGGATTATTTGAATATGGATAAAATTTTTGAATATTATTTTTGAATATGTAATATTTTGTATATAAGAGAATTATTCAAATATGAATGAAAAAATAATTTTTTTTTTTTAGATATCTTTAAATTTCATATATTATATCATTTATTGATGAAATTATATGAATTCCTATTGCTTATCAGTTCAGTTATATTATATTAATAATCAATAAATTAAAATTATTAAGATTTTGATTTTAATATTAGAAAAATGTTTAATATTATAAAATATTATATAATTATAAAATTTTAAAAAATATTTAATAATAATTCACATAAAATCTATACATACACATAAATTAATACAAATATATACATAAACATAAATAGATATAAATGAATTAAATGTTCATATAAAGATCAAATGTTACATAAAAATACATCTGTCAAGAAAATCATTCTTTATATGGAAGAATATAATAAGAAGAATAAAATTAATGATAAGATTTATTTAAAACTTGTAAAATTTAAAAAAAATAATTAATCATGGAAAGTGGAATAAATATAGGGAAAAGTTTGTTTTTAAGAAGTATTTACATTAATCTTTAATATCAAAACTCGTATTAAAAAGCATCTAGTATATCCATAAATAATAACATGATTTACTTAATCTATTAAGAATTATTTTTTCCGCAATATCTGGCTTGATATAGTGGATGGCACATCGATCATGGTTATCAATATACTCTAATAACCAAAATCGATGTACAAAAATGTCTTTTTTTTTTCTCCCTTCGATGATAGCAACGCAACACAAGCAAAGTATACGCGTTTTATCGAATCATTAAGACAAACTGCATTAACATAATCATAGTATGCAAACAACGATAGCAATTTCCGAAATAGCTTTTTCTATGTGTGTTTAGCTGCTGGACAACAGCCAGCCAACCTCGAAGAGATTTCACGTGAAATTACCGTAGGCTCCTCTGATTTTATCGTGTCTCTCTTTTATCGGTTATTAATAGACCGTGTGACATGTGTGTATTATCGTGGTTGATGTTTAGCCACGATTATTCGAATTAGATAATAGGATATTGTCTATTGTCCTAGATGAAGGATATAATTATTTGTCTTTATATTTGGAAGATAGTAAAATAATATTTACCATAACGTATCAATAAGAATTATTTTTTAAAAATATTTATTTATTTTTTTTAATAATTATTTTAATTTTTTTAACATTTGTAGAGATTAAAAATTAAAATTATTTATTTGATTCATCGAAAACTTATTAAATTAAAATAAATTATCGTTTATTATTATCATAATTATTATTCTTTTTCTTTTAATATCACTTTATTATGTTTCTTTCTGTAATTTTTTATATTTCTAGCAGGATATATTACTGAATATATCGAACATAATCAGAATTTATTTTGTATTTTAAATATTTTCATAAAGAAAAAATGAATGCTATTAAATTCAATAATTTCTTTACCCAGATTAGTAAATTTATTTAAATTCGAAGGATTTTTTTTATAATATGAATTTCAAATGCTCTGAGAAATGTATATACAAAGACAATGTAAAATTCAAAATTTATCTTATCATTATAAATATTTATAATAAATATTATTTTTGATACTATCTAGTACATTTCAAGTTTAAATTCAATAAATTATCAAGTCAAGTTATATTTAAATTTCAACATGAAATCAAGTAACATCTTGAGATTAATCTTGAGAGATTCTTAAAATTGAATTGTATACCAATCTCATTATCTTAGTCACATTTAAATAAGTTACATTGTCTGAAAATGATTCGTGTAAATCAAAAGAATTTTTTTCTTTAAATTTTCAGTTGACAGATTAATATCAAACTATTGAAGTAATTGTTTAATCAATTTATTAACCAAAAATTTGAATTATAAATAAACAACTTGCAAAAAGTGTGCCTTATTCGCTGATTGATTTTTAAATTTTCCTAATTTTCAATAACTTAAGAATTAAGAATTATATATTAAAGATTCATCTTACGAATATTTTATTACGTATCCTATATTTTCATACTATATTCTATTTCATCACTGTATTGATGAAAGAAGGATCCGCGATAAATTAACATGATGCTTTACGCTTTCTGGTTAACGCTCAAGCATTCCAAGCATCTTTTAATAAGATAATAATCTATCCATCCGTTGCACAGAGGGAGGGGTAGGGGTCTATCCGGAACGATTATCGAATATTTATGAAATCGAGGATTATAAATTCACCTTTCGTCGCGCAGCGATTAAAAAACGCTAGGGTAGACTCGACATCGAAAGCAATTTCGAAAATAGCACTTCCGATGTCCACCTTTGGGCCCCCTCTCCGACCAACCTATCCTCCAAAGTCGATTTCACGTGATGTTGCCTCCGGCCGTGGCCTTTCGTTACCATAGACCGTACGAGGTACGATCCAAGGAAGGGTTCAAAGACCCCTGCTCCCTCCCCCACCCTCTCCCGCTATTTCCCGCTAAAATCATTCGTGAAGGATCTCCTTATCTCGCTATGCAAAAGGAAAGAGACGAGGTGGGGGGAGGGAATTGACAATTCCTCTCTGGTCTCCGCGAACGCCTAGTACCTCCTTCCTCCTCCTCCTCCTCCACCTCTTTCTCCTCCTCCTCCTCCTCCTCCTTCCTCCTACAAATTTCGCGAAAGACTGTGTGC
The DNA here is from genome assembly GCF_029169275.1 of Apis cerana. Lineage (NCBI taxonomy): Eukaryota > Metazoa > Arthropoda > Insecta > Hymenoptera > Apidae > Apis > Apis cerana. The sequence goes on along the minus strand of NC_083862.1, from coordinate 7,024,831 downwards.
GAGTAACGAAGAGAAAAGGACCTGCTGGAATAGAAGGAGGAGGGAAAGTTGACGACAAATCTCTTTTCCTACGTAGAGAATAGCCTAAGACAGGCGGAAGAGAAGAGAGAAAGAGAGAAGAGGAGAGAGACGGCGGTTACGAAAGCTACGGTTAGTAGGAAAGGTGAGGGAGGACGGGAAGTGGAGGGGGGAGGGGAGGAAGAAAAGAAACTGGGTGCTCCAGTGTTTGTCCAAGAGGATTCGAACGAGCAAACGTGTGTGTACGTGTGTGTACAACACATACGGGAAGGGTGGTCACCCACCGCCTCTCGCCCACTCGCCATCCCACGCGGGGGTGATGGCTGTTGCGGAAGAACTCGGACTGGGAGGAGGGGGGCACCGAGGCAGAGTCCTCTCCTCAGAGCATTTCAATATATGGGCAAGGGCCTTTGAGGTTGCGGGGGTTGGGGTGTGCTCGAGGGCAAGAGGAGGCACCTACCTACCCGTAGGAAAGCGAGGAGTGAGGCACAACGAATGGTGTGGGGTGAGAGGCGCTATTGATTCTTCTTTTAATCTCGTCGCGACCCATCCCTCGAGTCGACCTGAGTCGTGCCGTGGGGGAGGAGGGGGAAGAGGAAAAGGAGGAGGAGGAGGAGGAGGAGGGAGAGGCGAAGGAAACGGAAAAGAAGAAGGACCTTAGGGGTGGCAAGGTCTCAGGGTGGCGAGAGGGGAGGGGGAGAGGGAGAGGGGCGCGAGGGGGATGCTCTCTTACTTATTTGAATGTGTCGTCGCGCGAGACAAAAACGAATCCACGGAATCGATGTGGCGCCCTCCCTTCCCTCCACCCTCATCGCCACCACTTGATTCGAAATCGTGGAAAAAGGAGTTGGAAAGGAGAAAAGAGATTTTGAGGAAGGGGGAGGGAGGCAAAGGTGACGCACGCGTGTGCACGCATCTCGGGCAAAGGCCGAGATGATATTTATGTATCTATTGATTGAGTGCCGCCATCATCGGCGACTGCTCCGGGCACTTTCGTTTCATGTGAAATCGAGCCTTGTGAGCAGGTGGGGAGGGTGAGAGGGTGGTTTTCTCTGGGACGCTTTGCTCCACGGTGCGCTCGCGAATCGATGAATGTAAACGGTGGTACCGATGGTGAGATACGATCCGATCTACTATTGGTAGATTTGCGCTACCATTTCCGTCGCTTTGAACAATCGAGCAGTTTCTTTTTTCCTTTTCTCTTTTTTTTTATGGGAGCTCTTGGTTGGAGGATTGGATGGTCGACGGAGAGAAGCTGTGGATAAGCATTAAACTGAGGGTTTCGTATATACATATATGTAAGATTGGATTAATAATAAATTGATAATTATGTATTATAATATAAGCTGTTTTATTTATTTAAATTATAATTAAAATAAATTGGAATGATGAAGTAAGAAATTTCGATTAATTCAGAATTTAATTTTAATATTCGTCGAATCATCTAGAGTGTTCGAAAGTTATACAAGAGAAAAATATTTTATTTTATTATATTTGCATTAATCTATTATAATTTTTTTATAATCTAATATATAAGTTAACTCGTTTGATATTGTGATATCATGATGTGTACTAGAGTTAAAATTTTTTATCTTTATATCTATAATAAAAAAAGTAAGTATATAAAAAATAGTATACATGATCTAGAATTTTTTTATTAAGAATAGAACTCATAAATTTTTTGAACAGCAGAAGTGTAACACTCTGACGAAAATTGATTTTTAATTCTTAATTAAATATATATACATGTGAAATATTTTCGTATTCAATAAAAATTCTTCTATAATATAATATAAATTAATAAATTTATATTTATTTTATCTTTAGTTTTACATTACATAAAATTATTATAATTGAAACTTTTACAATTTTTTATAATCTTTTGGATTTTAAAAGCAATATGAATGCATGTTTCCAAAAATTAAGTAAAGTAAAATAAATAATAGAAAACAAAATGAAATTTTGTATTTATTTATAAGTATAATTTATCTTTTGAAAAGTCATTACAATAATGAGATTATAAAATCAATTTAACGAAAATAAAAATGTTTTGGAATGCAATATTAAAAGTGTTGCAATGATAATCACATTATATCCATTATTGGAGATCATTTTTTTACATACTTTTAACATTTTTGATATATAATACAAAATATTTCATTGAAATACAAAAAAAAATTAGTTTTTCAAGTAGTATAGTAGAATAATAATAAATAAAGAATGAATTATTTTAATTAAATGGAAAGTATATACTTTATTTATATCGAGTAATCTGTAAATAATAAATAGTATTGTATTTGTCTATAATTTAGACAATTAAAATAATATTCATTTATCATTTCATAATCACGCATTTTTCTATCAAAAGACTTGATTTAAATTTCTAAATTACCATCGATCTAAAAAAAAAAAAAGAATCTAACGAATAAACATTACACGTAAAATACTCTTCCCAAGAAAACTCGATTGCAATAATTGCAACAGAATCGTATCTTCCAACAGCGCGGCAGCCATTCCCTAAAAATACCTACTTTTGCATCTTTATTCGCAGTAGATATCGAAATTGCGAGCGTGTAGCACGTGCCAGCTGGGTATTAAAAGTCCATAAGTATGGGCCGCATGCGGCGTATAAAAATTCAGGAAACGCAATAAGCGCAACGAAATAAAGTCGTGCAGTTTCTTCCGTTATCCGCTATGCTCACTCCCTCCCCTCTTCCTCCCTTACGCCACTTCCGAACTCTATATCCCATGCACACCACCATCCTCTCCATCCTCTATCCTCTGTCATCCACTCCCTTCGATCATCCTATCCCCCTTCATCTTTGCCACGATCCAAAGGTTAGTACACCCCCGCGTAGAGGAAGGTGGTAGAAGGAGGGTAGTAAGAGAAAGGGGCAGGGAGAGGGGAGGGTAAGACGAAGAAAAACGGGGAGGGGAAAAAAATCAGCTCCGTGGCCGAAACGAGCAGGGAGCAACGAGTGGAAGAGGACGCGGGGATGGATTTCGTGGGATGAGAAGTGGAGCTAGTGGAAATGACGAAAGAGAGAGGATAGGGGGGGGGAGTCACCCTATTTTTTTGTGCCCTTGCTAGGGTAAGATATTGATTTTTTTTATTTTATAATTAGGGGCTCGCACCCCTTGGCTGCCAGAAAAACATGTCACCCCGTCGAAAGGCCGCCGCCACCACCAGGATAGACTGCGTATTCACCCTTACCCGTATGTTATGGACCCGAAGTTGGACGGTCTAACTTCGAGGCGTTTGACGACACGACGGGGAGCCAATTCGTGAGTGGCATGGCTTTTTCGAAATTTTAGGATTTTCTTCTGAGACGAGAATTTTAATGGCATGAAATAATTGGTTCTTTTATTTTGATGATTTGTGAAACGATCTTATCTCGATTTGGTAAAATTTAAGCGATAATCGATAACATTGTGCAACGTTATAAATAGAAATGTTATGGATTGAAAGTGAAACCTAACTCTGAGGACACAACGAGGAATCAATTGATGGAATTTTATAATTTTGTGTGGAAGATTATAATGAAATATTGATTCTTTATTGATTGTTTTTGTAAAATAATATTGAAAAAATGAAATAGATGTTATGATAAATGATTGTTAATTCATGATTCCATTGTTTTTTTGAAATTTTTTAAATTCTAGAAGATTTCTTTCGAAAAATGTTTCCACGATATCACTTAGAATATCTTTTTTATTTTTGATATATTCTAATGTAATTAATCTTTTTATAGATCAATAAGAAATTAGGAAAATAATTTTGAAATAGAATTTTTATTTCCTACAAAACATTATTTATATCGAAAAATTATTAATTTAAGAGATATTTTAATTGAATTTTATAAAACTTGACGTAGAATCAAAAACAATACGAATAAATAAGTATCATTTTATGTATTTCTTCTTTTATAAAATAAATTTTATTTAATGTCTTTTTATAAAATATAACGATTAGAGAATTCAATAATATACAGTTTTATTTAAAAACCAAAGTTAATTTTTATAAATCCTGTATAATCTATCCATGAAAATTAATAACATTAATAATCAAAATATACCCTTCTCGAAATTATTTTTTAATAATATTATTAAAATTAATAATAAAAATTAATAATATTGCTAAAGTATTTCAGATGATAATGTTAAGAATATAATTAGATAAATTAGAAAAACAAAAGACATAAAATTATGATAAAATAATATAAATAAATGAAGAAATCCTAAAAGAAATAATAAAAAAAATTATCAAATATCATTTTACGTCATATTTTCTGATTTTTTATTAGGGAACAATCTTAAAATTCAATTTTTAAGAAAATTTTTAAGAAAAATCTTAAAAATTATTGCAAATGTGTGTCTAATAATACAATTATTATTGAAAAAGTTTGAAGATATTAGTCAACATTAGATATCGATAAATATACTTCTCGTATTATTTATTTATCGATTTTTACCATCCATTAGAGCAAAATGTGCTTATATTCCAAAGAAATAACAGTATCATGTGACTATAGGTTAAATAACAAGGTAACAAAATAACAGCCCTTTCCATTTCTTATAAGAAAACCATCTAATGCCTCATAACATCCACTCCTCCATCATATCTGACATCCATCAATAGATATTCAATATTACAATTACAAGTTGTCCATAACAAAAATAATAACTCCAAATTTCCGTTCTCTCTTTCCCTTTTCTTTCGTAATCATACATGCATCGTAAACAATGAAATATAACCACATATCGTTAAATGCAAAATATTAACAATGCACGTCAATAGACGTCAATAACTAAGATAAAAACGCCCAAAGAAGCACATCATCCATATTGTATATCTAAAAAAAAAAAGAAAATAATTGCAAAAAAGAAATCATCCATTTCGAATTGAATTTATATATTGTTGTCTTATTTCGAAAAGTGTATAGAATGCATCGTATTTCTAATGTTTAAAATAAATTTGACTTGCAATTAATTTAAATTAGACTTAAAGGTAACCCAAATTTAAATAATTTAAATTAAACTCGTTATCGTGAACTCATTAAAAAACTAATTAAATTAAATAATTATTTAATCGCATTTTTAGTAAATGATGATAAATAATTATGACATTGAAAATTCATTACATATTATTCCATTTGAATCACTCGTACTATTCTCTAAAAACATTATATTAAAAATACGTTAGTTATTATTAAAATCATATTTACGATAAAATATAAATTCCTAAATAACTATCATCGAGTATCGAATTCGATTTCCATATCGTAAAAATCTTTAACTTATTTGCAATTATATATAACATATATTATATTTTCCTCTAATTAAGATTAACACATGAATAAAATTAGCTTATGTAGAAATAGCAATCATCGACGAAAAGATTATTCAAAATGCTGACCTCGACAACGTATCTCCAATCGAAAATTGATAAAATTTATTCCTTTTCTGCACAATTACAAAAAAAAAAAAAACAATTGCGAAAGATAGAAGCGCGATTCCGAGGAACCAGCCTCTCCTCGCTTCCGATTCCTCTCGAAAAATCAAAACCATCCTCCTCCTCTCCCCCTCCTCCCAGTGGGAAGCTCGCGGTTCCCAGAGAAGAGAGCCCCGGTAAAAATCACAACGCGTCGTCGGCTCACCCGTTTCTCCATATATAAAGATAGCACGGATTCGTAGAAATTCCAGGGTGAGAGAGGAAGAGCTAGGCTAAGGAGTGGAAGGTGGCAGTCGGGGGATCCTCCGACACGGGAAAGAGAGGAGGGAGGGATGAGTTCACTCCCGAGGTGGAAGGCAGGGGTATGGGGGATTGCAGCAACCCTGCAAAGTACAAAGAACCGGCATACCCGTGCACCCCTGCCCCCTCCTCACATCTCCCTTCGTCCTCTGCTCCCCAACCCTCCTTCCACCCTTCCTCCAGTTTCCTGTCTGAGGTGACAATTCCTCATCTGCCTCTGCTCACACCTCCGCCCGATTCCTTTGCAACCTTCCACCACCAGCGCCACCACCACCACCATCATCATCACGTGTGTGACACGCGCGCGCACGCACACACGTGAACGCGGTTTCCTCGTTCGCCTAAATGCACCCCCAACACCCGCACACGGCCACGTATATCGACACGTATATATCCACATGCACAGCCGGGCCGGCATACATAACGAGTCGGCTTCTGTCACACACAGAGTATAATATGCAAAGACCCGCCTCCAGGTTGCTATGGAAACTCGAGGAACCGGCGCGAGAGGTGGAGAAGGAGAATGGAGAGCTGGGGAAAGGAGATTCGAGGGTGGTTGAGGGGTGAGGGGGCAGACACTCTTGGAAATTTGTATAACTACCCCCAGAAGGGGTGGGGGAGGAGGGTAAGGAGAAGCTGGGTGACTCTTGGAGGGCGGGGGCACACACATCGATCCGGGGAACCACCCCGCGCTCCTTCGTCATCTCGCGGGGAGAGAGAGAGAGAGAACTATTGCCACCCATCCACCATCCCACCCCCTCCCGTGAACACCACCAGGGAAACTCGTGCATGCCTGCAGTGGCTCTGCCCGGCGAATGTTTATGCCTGCATTAAAACCACCCTTTCTTCTTCGTGCCTCCCCATTCAGGGAGGGGAAGGAATATTATCCATATGTGGACCGATCGTGAATCGCGTTTAAGAGCAAGGAATCTCGTAAGGAATCTTGGACGTGGGATTACGAGGGAGGGAATATTTGATCGAATGTAAATAACGGAGAAGGGGATTGTTTAAATGAGGAAGAAGGGAGCGCGAGGATCGTGCCGTTCGAGGAACGTAATTGAGGATGCTGGTTTCTTTTGATGAGGGTGTTGGTGCGGGTTGCACGGTTGAATTAATATTATTGGTGAAATTTTGAACGTTGGCGGAATTAGGAGCTGCTGGTGCGTAAATTGTCTTGCAGGAGTGACAGGAAAGAGGGATGAAACGAATTGAATTTATTGAATTAAATTAAATTTATTATTTTTTTATTATTTATTACTCGTGAATTATTATGTAAGGATCTAGCGATTGATTTATTTTTATAGAAATAGTATCCAGGTGAACGAAATTTGAATATTAAAATTTATAGTTTTTTGAATTATTGACAATTAAAAAGAAATTGTTGCTTATAGTTTTTATTTTTCAAAGCTTGGAAACAATCGATCAATTAATATCAATGAAGTCAATTCAATCGATCAATATACGTATATTATAAAAATTCTCTCATTATATTAATTTATTCTATGAATATTGAGTAATTGATAATTTTTATATATATATATATATATATCAAGAATTCTTAGTATTCATTTATTCGTATCCTAAAACATTATTAAAAATTCGATGATTTATGAACAATAATATAATTCTTATAATTCTCTTATTTGCGTCATAACTAAATTTCATTTAAATATGATTAAATCGCACAAAAGAATAATCATTAGACATAAATACGAAAACCAAAGATTTCTATAATTTACATATAATTTACATTAATTTCTATTATTATTATTTATTATGCATTACTTCTCCTTACCATTCAATCTACAAAATAACTAAAATCAGTTTCCATCCAGAAATAAGAGCCTCCGGTAGCCGGGCAATTTCTACGCATCTCAACCGTGGCCGCGTCAAACGAATTTCACCACGCTCGTAATCATAATCTATGTACAAATTAAAAATCCCTAGAACCTCGGTTCTAAGACAAAACTAACAGTAATGAAATAACAGTAATAATAACGGTAATAATCGCACAGTTTCAATAACCCCTTTACGTTTCACATAGAAACGATAATTTTCTCGGCCTATTAAATCAAGATTTCACGAACGACGTCAAAGCGGGACGGCTATGGCCCCTAAATAGCGATGGGATCAAGTTCGATTTATTTTGATATTTTGAAAACTTGATAATAAACTGACTTTTTGAATTTTGAAACAAATGTTTATCATGTTTTCGAAAATCAATTTGTAAATAATTAAAATGTATAATGTTTCTAAAAAACTAAAAAAGAATAATATTATCTTATGAGTTATATATAATTATTACTGTATACAATAAATCATAAGAGTAAATAATAAATCACAATAATATTTTCAAAGATAATTAAAAGGATTAATTTAAGAAATTTTATTCTATTAAATATTATATCTATATCCAATTACTAGAAATTTTAATCTAATAATAATCAAGGGTTCAAATTTATTCAAAATCAACTTTAAAGTCTATTTCTCATTTCTGTATATACTTATAACAAATTCCTATCTCTCATGTATCGTTTCTACTCGAAATTATCTTCCTTTACTTCGCTTCACAACACACTTGCAAAACATTCGAATCTTACGTTCAATAACCTACTCGCGATACGCTTAATTCCATCACTACCCCTAAATACAAAGCTCATTAATCCCCGTGGTGGAAACGCAAACACCGTGGTCGAGGGCTTAAAACGCGAGGATCGAAGAGAGCCATCAACACCAGGAAGTCCGATAACACGATGCCGGGAAAGGGGATTAGAGTGTGCCTCTCTCGTAATCCGAACGTAAAGCAGGAGATCCGCGATGGAGAGTCGCTCACGGCGAATCCTGACCACCAGGTTATACACCAGGCCGATTCTAATCGAATTAACTGAACTTTCACCCGGCCCCGTAGTCACCTAACGACTACGGTCCGCGGCAATTACCGGGCCCCTCGTGTTTCGATCATCTTCTCATTCCTATCCCTCGCCATTTTACTCCTAGCATTCTCAAGTATTTGCCAGTTTTTCGTGTAAACGGGGGCACGTTTGTCGGATTTTTCGACTTCAAGTTCCAATTGAGGGCCTTGCAACGAACATTTATTACAAGTTTTGATAGTTTGTTTCGAGTTATTGAGTAAATATCTGGAAAAAATTCTATATATTTTGGGATGTCTTTTGAAGCTGGTCAATAAAACAAATTACAGTTTTAAAATATCTTTGTTAAAAATTAAAATAAAGATTTATATGCTCGATTAATTAATAAAAATATTTTTTTTCAATCTTCTTTTAATTAATATCGAGTTGAATCAATAATTTGTTTAATTTCTTTAAAATTAGAATATAAATATTACATGTGTGATTCATTTTATATATGTATATAAAATTATCTTACAATATTTTTACAATAAATTTAATGCATATTATTATAACGTTTAACGTTTCCAATAATGTATATCTATACGTTAAAATATTTTGTAAGTCAATATCAAAATTCAAATTACAAGAGTTCTACTGCCTGAGGTTTCACTATAAAACTTTTCTATCTATAAAATTTCGAGAGAAAAATAGTTAATAGTTAATAAATTAATTCTACCGCTTGAAACACGTTGGACAGAAAATGCTTGCTGGACAAGATCGCTCCAAGCCTTATCCATCTTTCCTTCTTCAACTGTTTTTCTACGATGCAAATGTATATACAAGGTGTTAATACATTAGATAGAACAGCTTTGGAAAATCGATTCTAAAGGCCAAAATAAATATAAAAATTCGATTGAAGCTCATTTATTAAATTACAAACAACTTACTTGTTAAGCAATTTACATTTATATTGAAAATTTTTACAAAAATATACAGTCCAATAGAGACGTTTCTAACTTAAATTGCTTATAATTTAATAAATAAGCTTTAACTGACATTCTTACGTATCAACTACTTTTATAGTAGATTTAGAAAGGAATTTGATGTCCTTTTAAAATAAAATTATCATTTATTTAAAAAGAAAATCATACAACTTTTACTTTTTGAGATATTCTCCATTACTTTCGATTTTGTCCCATCTCTTAAACATATTTCAAATCCACCAACAAAAATCGACTTGAATACTTGAATGCACATCGATCAAATGAAACGATTTGAATTATAATTAAGAAATCACTAAATAATAATTTGCGATATCTTTACAAATTATCCTTACCCTTTCCAATTAATTACTCTCATCATCGATCAATAATAATTCGAGGATCGAAAGAAATCGTAATATATTACAAAGATATCTCACGAATATATACACCCTATATACGCTCGAATACCATTCATACGTAGGTATCCACGTACGAGTTCCTTGACAGCTCGAGGCGACTGCATCTTCGAGGCCCACTAATAAGTTTTCGTCCCTGGAAGATGGAAGGAGAGGTTAGGTTTGAGGAAAACGCTGTGCCACGAGTGGATTCCATTGATTACATAGTCATAATCATCGTAACGATAATTATGTAGGTAAATGGTACAAGGGAAAGAAGAGACGTGGAGCAAGGAACGAAGATGGGTCCCGATTCCTTCGCTGGCCAGCTGCCTCCTCATCCTTCGCTAATTATCCTCGTAAGCATCGAGTTAATTGCTATACACTGTTCGATCGGTCCTGCTTTTTCATCTTCCTACGGATCTCCATCGTTCCATCGTTGTCTCTCCTTCGTCTCGTTGCTTGCCGCCTCGCTCGATACACTCCGTGAACCTCTCACCGAGGAGGAAGTAGCAAAAGTGTTACGTGGGAGCCGGATGTAGATCACTGGACGATGAAAGAGATAAGTAGGTAGTTAGATGGTTGGGTTGGAATTTGATTTTTAGATTCGTGAAAAATGATTAATCAGATCTCAAAATTTTCGAGATTTCGAGCTCTTGAACAAATTTAGAATGTTTATCTCTTTTTTATTTTTTTTTCTATTTTTGGAATTCCTTGAAGTTATTTATTAAGTTAGTTTATAGCAAATCAGTTAAAAATCACCCTTTCAGCATGTAAATTGATATAATGGGTTAATGAAATGGTATTAATTAAAATGAGTTTGAAATGTAAGCATAAACTCAATTTGTGTTGTTTATGTGTATTATTCTTCACGTGAATTTCAAGAATTTCGATGATTTAAAAGTTTCAAATATTTCAACCATAGATTAACTACTTTCAAAATTGATGATATTTTTTAAAAAGATTTCACTGTTAGAAAAATAAATTTTAATAATAATAATATGAAATTTCTAATGCATACAAAATAAATAATTATACCATTATAGAATTTAAAAACTAGAGCTTTTTCTGAAAAATAATGATTCGATAATAATTATAATAGAAATATTAGGTATGTAGAAATTAATTAAAGAAAATTTATCATAAAAAATTATAACTATATATATATAAAATATTGTAATATTATTAGTTTATATGATTTTTATAAAAAGATTACAAAAATAAAAAGAACAAAAAAATATTCCAGCATCTTTAATTTTTATTAAATATTTAATTTTTTATTTTCTTTAAAATTGTAATTTTCGTAATTACATCATTGATTCAAAAAATAGATACTATTCGTTTCAATTGTTTAATATATATACATGCAAAACATTTTGAGAAACATATTTATAAATAATTAATAATAAATTAATACGAAATCTTGATTTAACATTTATCACATTTTAAGTTAACAAATAAACAATTACAATACTATTTTTATCGTAATAAATTCGATTTACAAAATTAAATTTTTATTCCACGCTAAACAAATTAAAAATTTAAAACGCAACGAAACACGAAAATGAATCGTGTGAACTTTAGAATCAATAAAGTTTACCCATGGCAATCTGTTCCTGACAATCATTAATGTATTAACCTGACTAGTTATTTTCAACACGTCACCAGCGGTAACAAGACAAGCATTCATTTAACAATTCGAATCCAACAAGAATGATTCGGCAGATTCGTAATCAAGATCGGTGAGACGTAGGTTCGCGTGCGTCGAGAAGATTGGTTCCGATATGTTGAGAGGGAGGGCATGTGATACAGAATCAAAGGTATGCATTATAATGTCATACTTAATATAAAAATAATCTTTTCGTGTTATACTTAATCTTACATCGTTATTTAGTCGATAAATTAACGAAGATATTATTCTTTCTGCAGCAAACTTCATAATTGAAATCATTTCTAACAACAGGAAGACTGTAACGAAATAAATTGGAATAAATTTAATGATATAATGAATAACTAAGTAACATTCTTCTGTTTCGTTGAATTATATTATTGTATAAAATCTACAACGATAAATTATAAAAGGAAATAAATTAATTTAGAATATGTATAATGTAGTTACGTTTGGATTTATATATATACTTTCGAATTATTTGAACCATTTATTTCTTCATTTTCCTTTATTTTGAAATATATATAATAACGATGTTTAAAGAAAAATATTCTTCTCATCAAAATACTTACAACATAATCCATTCATAATAAACAAACATTTCATATTTCCAAACTAACACACCTTATCTAAATATAAAAACACACTTTCTTTATTTACTTTTTCCACCGCAACAATTGAACTTACTTCATTTAAAAAAACGAAGATCAAAAAAACATCACAATTCTGAACGCCAATTTCTTCAACAAAATCCGCTGAAAAAAAAGGTATCAAATCTTATCCTCACCCTTATCCCCTCATCCTTGCCACCAAATCCGCCACGATATCTTCCTAACTTAATATCACGCAACGATTCACGGTTACGCTCGATCGTAAACTCGAATCGATGGAACAGAAACAGAGAGAAAAAAAGAGAGAGAGGACCTAAGCACGATCTCACAGCAATCGGTTCCAATGCCTAGATAGGCCGAAGAAACGGCCGCGGCACTTTCACGTGATCGCTAATACTAGATCGGGCAGGGGCGCGAATTCAAATGAGCCGAAACGACCACGGCACGGTTACCGGGGCGCAAAAATGCACGGTACGGGGATGATTACAATGTTACCGGCACGGTAGAACGTAGAATTGCAGAATCGAAGGTGGGACGGGGCCCCAGCGGTGCGGAGCGGAGCGTGCAAACGATGGAGGGGGACGGAGCGCGTAGCCGTTGCGCTGGATAGAAGGAGAGAGGGGAAACGATAGGACTTATGTGTGCGTGCGCGCGCGCGCGCACGATGGTGTTGTGCGTGGCGTGGGTGGAGACTGGCCCACGAAGCCCTACGGGCAGAATTATCATACCCACACACCGGCACCGGCTCCGATCTAATCACACTCCCATATACATAAAATAACCGCTCTACGGGGCCCTATGGGGGCCGCACGGTTGTATACGCGGCGGAGGGTAGAGGGGCGTGAGCGGGACGGGGGACGGCCGACAGTGAGAGGGAGGGAGGGAGGTGGATTGTTTTCAGCTGGGACTCGAGTATAAATTGGCCAATTATTCGGAAATAAGGTAATTATATAAGAAGGGAGTGATCTCCGATCGCGCGGAGGGGGCGAGGGGGGAGGGGAGGGAGAGAGGCGGGTCGAGGGGAGGGTGAGCAGAGGGAGGAGGCAGAGCGGAGAGAATCGAAGAGAGAAATCAAAGGCGATTATCTGCCTATGAGGTAGGAATCGTCGGCTGGCGTCGGCCCGTTCTCTCCTCTCTTAGAAGAATTATTCGCCGTGGGCCCCGGATCCTAGTTGCTCGCGGTGCAAAAGGGCTCGTTCGGAAACGGCAGATGTTTTTTCTAAATGGAGACGAATTAGTCGATAAATAACGATCGATCGTGAGCCCCGCGACGAGTATCGCGGGTATCCCGCGGGAAGGGGACGACAGAACGACGAGGGATCCAGCCTTCCCCTTTTCCGAGTCGTGATCCGAGATGAAAGACAGTTTCGAGACAGGTACGAGGAAGAATTTCCTCGGCGTGCTCGACGTCGAAGCGTTTCCGGGTTGCGAGGATATTCTTGATGCTATATTTTGATTGGTACGAGAGGAGATTATATTTAGAATAGTTAGTGTATTTCGTAAAATTGTTCAGTGTTTAACATTTTCCAAATATTAGAAAGAATGTTATAGAAATTGTTATTTGTGTAAAAATGATATTTTTGTGCTTTTTATGTACCGAATTTTTTTTTTTTTGTCCTTTAAATCATGTTAAGAAAAATTTTTAATTTAATTAGTAATAGTCTTAGAGGCTATATATGCGTCATTTATAAAAATTATATTTACAAAAATGTATAATTATATTTTCTTATTATAATATATAATTATTTTAATTATCACATCAGTTATTAGGAAAATATTTCTTCTTTATAAAAAATTTGGATATATTTAGAATCTTCATTGTTTTTATTATTTTACAAAATTTCAATAAATATAAAAGATTAATACGTAAGAAAATAAACAAAATTTGTCCGATTAAACATTCTAATAAAAATATCAACATATATATTCACATTCTATAAAAATTTTATTTTTGATAATTTTCATTTCTCGTTTGATACAAATACGTAACCCTTCCTATTTATTATTAAGATCGATTTGCAAGAATTTTAATCTTTTCTTATCATAAAGTTTTTCATTTTCTGAATCCTTTTAATTATATTTTAATACGTAATCAAACACACAATTAGATACTAAATAGATACAAAAACATCAAAAAATATTTACCAAAATCCACCATTGCATAATTAATAACAATACAGTTCTCAGATCCCCAATTTCCAATTTCTCACACATACAATCTGTGACGTGGATTATCGAAAGTCACGAGCTGAATTTCTAGCAAAAATATCAAAAAGAAAGAGAGAAAGAGAGAGAGAGAGTAACTATTCAGCCATTGGAAGCGCACGTATACCCCCGGAGGTATATCCGTACACGGCCATTTAAACTCCCTCGCTTAAATACGATAAAAAGTTCCGAATACCTGGAAAACGAGTAATAGAGAGGCGAGATAGGGTAGGAGAGGAGGGAGGAGGGGGGCAAAAGGAGAGTCTCGACGCATTATCCCAATTACACGTACGAGCGCTAATCGTCGACATGAGCCGAGCAAAGGGGCGCCTCTACCGGGACATTAACATTCCGAAAAACCGGTGATTCTCGCCGTCGGTACCATCGACGGTACAGGAGAGACCTCTATAACTACGAGAGATACACACCGTCCCTACACACGCTGTATATACGAGCGCTAGTTGCTGGCATAAGAGCTGTTCAGCTTGGCTATTAAGGGCTGCGTGGTGGCCCGAGGCCGGAATTAGCATACCCTCGAACCGAACTCCACCTCCGCACCGATATCTCGGCTGCACGAGGAGGAATATAACTTAAGTTCAAGCGGATATTATGCCACCATTCCATCCCTCCCCCGTCTGTAATCCGGCATCCCCTGGCCATCCCTTTTTATAACCATTATAGGCGGGTGCATCGACTGGAGTAACAGGGCGATAGAAGAGGAGGAGGAGGAGGAGGAGGAGGTGGAGGAGAAGGAGGAGGATACGGGGAGGATGGCGTAGGATCGGGTCGAAGAGAAGGAACGCGTTGGACGCACGGAGGTCCACTTCCTTCTTATCGATGAGGATCGGTTTTAATTGTAATTATATGCGGCACGGTCAGATAAGAATCGAACGAAAGAAGTCAGGGATACCCAATGGGTCCTTGGTACCCAAGAGTTCCACCCAAGCGCGTGCCGTTTACGCCCAGGATTTTGGGAGGGTTACAAACGCTGCAACGAATGTGAACGAATTTACTCTTTGCGAGTTTTTAATGCAAGTTTTATTAAAATTTATCCATAGTTGCGTAGAAAGAATAAATATTCGTGTGTATAATATATTCGTGAAATATTCGTCCAAGTGTCTAAAAATTAAAATAAAAAATAGAAAAATATCGGCTGAGGTTTATTTATTAAATTATGAACAGTTTAATTAGATAAAACAAAGTGAGAACCGAAATAAAAAGAAATTTCAAAATTCGATTATTTATAATTCAATTAATATATCTTGATCGATAATTTTATATTTCAATTCTCAAAAATCTTATATGAATATTCAAATAAATTTTTAGATTTGAAATTATTCGAATAATAAATAAAGATAGTTATATCTATAGTAAGTATGTGAATATGTAAATTGTTAAATTAATTCATAACAATTGACGAGCTTTATAAAAGATGATAAATAAAAAATGTATTATATAGACATTTTAATTTCAGAATTAATTCCCAGATTTCAGGGAAATATTCGAAATTTAAAGAAAATACATCTGTAATTATAAATGAAATTATTCTAAAGCAGAACGAATCGTATAAATGAAAAAAAGTCGCAACAATGTTACGAAATTCACATACCATTTAATTTTTTCCCTAGACTCCTTCGTCTGGGGGAACATGCGCGCGCACACGGTTGGCGGGAACGCGGGAAACGCGTTTAAACGGTCAACAAGAAGATTCGGTGCTCTTATTACAACGTCTGCTACACACGAATATTGCTTAATGATAGCCCGCTTAGCGGGATGATTACAGCCAACAGGGAAACACAGCCATCGTATACGGCGTTCCTGAATCGATGGATTACAAAAATAAATCGGACGCTGTGATATACCTTTTTTTAAGGTTATGCTATGATTTAATATCTCCCGAATCTCGGCGCCACAATGATTCGTTGCCTCGGGCTTGTTCTTCGTTTTGATTGCACGTTTAATTCCGTCGTCGACGCGTTTTTACCAACGAAACTCGCGTTTAATCCCTATTTTGATGTTACAAATTAGTTAAATAGCTGAGAAGCGGAATTTTGTCGGGATTATAGCTAAGAAACATAACTGGTTAATGAAATTCGAGGAAAGGGATTGAATGAGTTTCGAGAAATGTAGTCTCGCGGACAGATTGAGCCTAAATATTAAAATTTGATCTTTCAGTTGGGAAGATTGTAGATAAAGTCATGAAAATATTCATACAGTTATTAGGAAACTTATCGACTTAAATCTCATTTCTATTTTAATTTATAAAAATTCATGCTATTTGCAGAAAATTATGATAATTGTAAATGTAATTCACAAATTGGCATTCATTATCTATGATATTGTAATATTAAATTCATTAAAAACAAGATTTGTTTCTTCAAAAATTATTATTTTATGAGTACTATTAATCTAATATTATTAAACATTGCATTAGTCTATATTACAAAGTTACTACAAGTTACAATACAAATTTAATTTTTCAAAATTTCTTAAAAGTACTTAAAATAAAAGTAGCAAATCATTTCATAAATCTTCTTTATGTTATGGTTGTACAAACTAATAATTACTTGATATTTTTTTAATAAATATACAACTTTATTAAAAAACAAACAAATTTAAGTTTTTCGATAATTATTAATATAGAAATATTAGTAATCTAATTTAACATTATTCAATATCTTAATACAAACGCTCTATCATCCTATATTACTACAAGATAAAATCCACAATACACATTTAATGCAAAATTTGAATTTTATCACCATGCATAAAACCATCACAAAATCAATACAAAATAAACGCCACAGTGCAACATTTAATCCTCGCTCAACCGCGTTTTTTTCATCGTTCATTTAAAAATCTTGAATAGATAATGACCAGTCAGGCGATTCGAAATTTAATTTCTCGAAAATATTCTCGAAAAATATTCGAAACGGGATTGGAAAAAGATTTTTTAATTGAATTCATCGGGTCATATATTGTCCCATCGTGCATTTTACAAAAGAATCTAGACAGATTTTATTTAGCATCGCATCTGCCGCGGTAGAAAATTCTTTTATAACGCTTTTTCCGCGAGATAGGAAACCGGATACGATTAATCCGGGCCCGCCGGGCTTCGATGATATTATGGCTGATAATTGGTCGTTCAGGTATCTCTCGAACACGCGAGACCAAGAGCGAGAGAGAGAGAGAGAGAGAGGGAGGGAAGGATGGACACAGAGGCGGCGGGGTGGTAACCAGCGAGATAACACGGCGCAACTTGGCCTCGACCAACCCATAACTAAGCTACGCCTTATTTAAGGCATTATAAGGGCCCTAATTAATACAATGTAGGGGTAGGCGAGATTTTTTTACGAGGCCGCGAGGTTTTATCGCCAATTAAGCCACGGTGCGCTACGGAGCCGGCTGAGAGAGTTAAGTAAAGAGAACGCGGAAAGCGTGCTCGAGACCGTGGTGGAATGAGAATAAAGAGGAGGGAAAATTAAAAAGAAGGAAGGGGGATCGTGGAATGCATTTTGCTCTAACTGCTTTGAAACGATCGAAAAGCAAGTGATATATTTCGATATTTTCAATCTGATCTTGGGTATGTATTTTTTTTTTTTTTTGCTTTCCATTTTGCTTTCCAATAGAGTATATTGTAATATATGGAATTCTCCATTATCAAAATTGGGGAAAGTTATATGAGATTAAACGTACGATTTCTGATCTATATAATTTACAAAAATAAATTGATAATGTAAAAATATATGAGCGCTATTTCAAAGCAATATAAAAAATAGAAAAGACGAATAATTACCTTCGAGAAATAAATTTATTTGAAGATAATTTATAGATTAAATTTATTTTCATATAAATATAGAATGATAGAAATATAAAGATTCAAAAATGAAAAATTAATTTAATTCACAAGCCAAGCTAATAATAATCCGATCATTTTATAATTATAAAAATAGGCAAGATATAAGAATAATTACAATTTTAAACTTGTATTATAATTATAAAACAAGCTATTTCTTCTTATCGATTTATTTCGAGTGACCGAACAACTCGAGAAAAGCCAAAGTCGGATGAAGCAACGTTCTCTCAAGACGTGATACTCGAAAAAGAAACATCCGTTGGAATTTAATCCACTTTCCGTTGCATTTCCTCGCTCCAGCTTCGGTTCTAATCGAAGACTCGCCGATTCTATCGTGGAATTGATTTCCTTCTCATCTGAATATAATTTTCCCCGGACGATCACGGCCGCCGCGGATAATGACGGAGTTACGCCGTAACACCTCCGAGGCATCTCTATCTATCCGTCTCCCTTTCTCCATCTCTTCTTCACTTTCTCTCTTCTTATTTCTCTCCATGCCGGTGTATACCGTACGTGCATTGTACTGCATCGGGAAATATTCAAGCGTAAACCAACGTTGTACACCATACAAACTGGCCTCTGATACGCGTCAACGTTTGTGCACTCGCGTTCTGTAGCAATAAACTGACTATCATATGCTCGGCTGACTGGTCAAGACTAGAGGGCTCGAAAATTTGATAGACACGACTGTAACGAATCACAGGAATGTGTCTGGCTGGTTGGATCGAGGAACGGGTATTTACCTTGCGAATATTTAAAAGTCGATAATTTTTCAGTTGTTAACGTGTTGAGTCGTGTAATTGAAAAGTTAGCTCTCGATCGATAATCATATATATCCCATATAATAAAATTAATTTTAAAATTGAAGGTTTGTAAATTTGTGATGAATATATTGGCATTTATTATCTCTTTTATTGTTAGAGGGGACTAAAGTTGAAACATAGAATTTTAAATTTTTTTAAGTTTATGGTTTTATAGTTTTTAGTGGAAGATTATTGAATATATTGATGTTTTTATATTCATACAATAAATTTTTCTAAAAAATTTTTGAATTCTTAAATATAATAATTTAAAATGTTAATTATATATTTTGTGTAAAAATTAAATATATGATATATTAATTCAAAGAATTAAGAATTAAAGATGATAAATCCGATAACTTTTATTTTTATAACATTTAACCCGTAAGAAGCCCGTGTCATATTTTTGAAATATTCAAAAAAATCGAAATTATATATTATACAAAATCAAATAAAAAGATAATTTTGTTATTAGTTTATAGTATATTAAATTTTAAAATTGCTTTCTTACAAAAATTCAAAAATTCATCTTATTAAATATATTTTCTTCATAAAAACTTTCAAGAAAAGGATTCATAAAAACTTCAAGCTTCATCCTTGAGTAACAAATTCCAAAGAAAAAGAATTTTCTTTATTCATTAGCATTACTAATTTTTAAATTAACTTTCCTATAAAAAAACAAAGAATTTATCATATTTTCTTCTATGATCTTTTATAGTCTTTAATGAACCAAATTATTATAATGTAATCATAGCTTTAATATCATTTCAATTTTATATAGATATTATGAAATTGTTATACAATTTAATAAGTTTTTTAATGTATGCCAATAATTTTAATGTGTATAATATGACTGATTAAAAATAGAAATATCATATTTATATTAATTTCTAAATATATAAGAGTAAAATATTTTTCTAACCTAAAAACCTTTTCTTCTTACTTACTATTTAATATTATAAATATGCTCTCATTTTATATTAAAATTTTCAATATCTTTCCATATACCTTTCATCTTCTTTCTAAAATTAGAAAGCACATATGAATTTTATAAAAATGAAGAAGTATTCTAATTTATTTGATCTAATAATACAGACAAATGATAATAAATCAAATTTTCAGATATTGCAAAATAATAGATTGGATTGAAAAAAAACTAAATAATTAACTTTAAATTATTTATTGAAATAAACTTATTTCAATCGTTAAAATTTAATCGTAATTCTCTCTTCAACCCTTCTCTCTTCAACCCTTCAAAATAGCACATCTCGTATTGTCCATCGAATAATCGTCCAAAGAATTCTTTCCAAAAAATTAAGTCTTTTAATTAAGATTAAGAAACTCGTATATTTTATAAAAATTGGAAAATAACAATAAGATAAAGAGAATAATAAAAGATTTATAGGATATCCTATATATAAAAAAAGAGAAAAATAACCTAAACCTCTCATCTTTCAAACGACAAAAATAATAATACATTTCGCGAACGCAAAACATCCCCTATGATCTATCACAATCGTCCAAAGAATTCTTTTCGAAACAACGCCTTTTAACCGAAGCAAGGAAATTCATACAATATAAGAGCTTTAAAAACTCCTAATATTCTAAACTTTATTTTAAAAAGTCGAGGAAAATGATAAAGATCCCGATTTTTCGAATATTTTTCGAAGAATTAAAAAAAAGGCAGAATACAATCGCGGTACTTGAGAAAACTTGAAAAACCTCTCACCCCTCCGAGGCAACGAAAGATGGCGCATCTCGCGAGATGGCGAGACAACCCATCCTCCCTCCCCCCTCCTCCCATCCCCATCGTCCATCATAATCGTCCAGAGGATTCTTCCCGAAACAACGGGCCGTTCTACCAAGATTTATCGGCCGTTCAAGCGTATTTCATTACTCGGGGCTGACCCTCATTGTCCGGCGCGCGCGACATATTTCCATCGGTTGTAAACGGCCGCACGTTGGAGGAGGCGAGCGGAGGCATGCGGCGACCGCACATTTCGTTCGGTTAGACCTTCGCTGGCTAATTCCCGAACGTCCGGCCGCTGGAGAAGTGCATAAATAACCGGGCAATCGTGGGTGACGAGTTTTCGCGTCGCGTACGACGAGCTTAAATCTCCCCGGGGCCCAAAGTGACGCCTCGTAATGCCCGGTTTGCCCCTCTCCCCCCTCCCTTCCTCCCCCACACGTCCATCGACGACACAAGCCCGTCCAACGTTATACCGGTCCCCGGCATTGGCAGGCGTTTGAAATACACTCGGCTGAATTATGAACCGTAAAAACACCAAGTATAGCGGCCGGAACGAAACTCCGTAGGGCTTTAACCCGGCTGGTAACCGTAGGTAACCGTATTCACCCTCGCCAAGGGTTATTACCGTGCGTGACTCGGTGTGGTCTGCGGTCCAAACACCTCCGCCGATGTAAGGGGATTGGACGGAGAGAGTGAGAGAGAGAGAGAGAAAGAGAGATGCGTAAGGTGGTTAGGAAATGGGGGAGAGAGGTGTAGAGAGAGACAGGATGGAATGGATGACGGGAACCACCTCCGGTCGCGAATTCGAGTGGCAACTGTGCCTCGTTAACAGCTCGTCTCGTTTCGAATACGAATGGGGATACCGCGGGATTTCTTTCGGGTTTCTTTCGTTCTTTCACGCGTGCATTGTTCTCCGGGTGTGAGGATTTCGTGGTGGAACACGAAATGTGTTTTACGATACGGAGGATTCACGGGATACCTTTCCTTGAAATTTTGTAATTATTAGAATGGAACGGGCAAATTTTGGTTACTCGAATCGATTCGAGTGAGTGGAATGCGATCGTGGGATGGATATAAGTAATATATTCTTCTGTTTGGAAATTGTTTGTACAATATCCGCTACACTGTATTTTCATAGGCTTATAAGTGAGAAGAAAATATTATCAAAGGTAAATATTATGAAAATTCTTGTCAAAATTTAATGTTTCGTTACATTTTTTTACTGTGATATTTCATTATATTTTTATCGATTATATTTATATTAATTTATTTTGATTTTATTTGATACATATTATATACCATTGTTGTTTGTATTTTATGAATTATTAAAAATGAATGTCAATCATATCATATCAGTTAAATATAGAATAAAATTTTATTATTCCAAACACAAACAAATGGACTAAAATATAGACAGTTTTATCCAAATTAATATTTATATTTATTGAAATAAAAATATGAATTGCATACAAAAAATATATAGAATATAATTTACAATATACGTTAACAATAAAATACGTTTTTCTAGTAATTAATAAAAACTCCATAATAATTCAATAAAATATAACAATTCCAAAAAATCAGTTTCATCTATCTCCTATACAAAAAATAAGAAAAAGTATCTCATTTTCAATTTGTATCTCCAAAATATATTTCCTAAATATTACTTAAATTATTTCAATAAATTTCAAGCAAACAGGAAAAACTTGTCAATCATTTAATATTCACATTGCTCTTCTTCTCCTGCACTTATCGCGCGTCTCCCATTCTCCCATTCTCTCCACTCAAAATCAATAAACATCGCCATCACCTGTTTCAAAAAATTTCTCCAGAGTGCTATAAACAACGTAACAACCTATTAAAAGATCTCCTCCGATCCCCTTAGAACCGAAACACAATGAAAACAGGAATGACCACCTGGTAACGAGACAAAGAGGCATAAAAGAAGAAGAAGAAGAAGAAGGAGAAGAAGAAGAAGAAGAAGGAAAAGGAGAAAAGGTGAAGAGACTCGAAGGTTAAGTACCAATCGGAATGGCCTTACGCGCGTCGTTTGAGGGAAGGTTGGAGGCGGCAAGGGCATCGGCTGTTCAAGGATTGGAACGCGAACCGTGTCAAGTATCTTTCGACATTGGAGGTGTGGTGACCAGAAGAAACGAAAGGCACCGGTCCTCTTCCCGGGATGAAGAATAAGAAAAGGAGATGGACATTAGCGTAATGACGTCCAGAGTGAGGCGTAATGACACCAGGGTCATCGGGCGATACTGCAGCGGATCATACGGCGAGGTCGTGATGGCGAGGTCGTTCCCTCCACCTGAACCACCACCTCCAACACCGTCACCACTATCACACTTACCACCGCTCCCCCCTCCCTCTCTCTCTCTCTCTACTTCCCTCTCTCCCCCATCTTCCTCCCTCCCCTCCTCCTCCTTTCATCCTCCTCCTTCCACCTCTACTCCCCAACTCCTACAGCTCCTCTTTTTCCTCCTCGTATTCGCAAATGCGCCCGCGGAATGAGCCGGCTTGCCGGCCCCGACTTGCCCGCCAATAATAATTCTTACCGGATTCAATTTGAATAATGCCGCGTGCGGTTTCCATCGGCATGCCCGAGCACGCCTTATTATCTCACGTACCAACTCGCCTACTCGATATCCATCGATGGTATATATCCCCCTCCTCTCTCTCTCTCCTTCCTCCCCCTCTTTCCCTCCCTCCTCGCCCCATCCACCATTATATTTTTCCCCTCTCCACAAACCACCACCACCGACACACACACAGCGGATCCCCCGATCTCTCCTCTTCCATCCCATTCCACCCTGCTCTCCACACCGAGTTAGTTTCCTCTTCGTTCTTCCTTCCTTCCTTCCTTCCTTCCTTCCTTTCCCCCTCCCCCGTTCTGCTAGTTCGCGCGCGAGTATAACCCTCCCGATGGTTACAATTCTAGGATTTATCTCTCCTTTATCCTTTCATTCCTGTCTCTCGGTTAATGTCGTCGCGCTTTTTTCTCGGCCCCCTTCTCGGCCGCGCTCGGCCTCGACGAGTTTCGCCGTGTTGCACGCTCGTTTTATAGAAATCCGTGAGCGGGGAAGGAGGAGGACGAGGAGAAGGAGGAGAAGGAGGGGAGGAGGAGGAGGAGGAGGAGGAGGGATTTCTTCGCTCCTCCACGAGCGAAGGGATCGAAGAATATCGAGGATATCGAGGGGGAGGGGAGGGGGAAGAGAGAAAAGGAAGGAAAGGGGCGAGAGAAACGAAGGTATAAAGTGTTTACTTCGGAATCACCCCGCTGGATCGGTTGGAAATCGATTCCAGAGGGGCCTGACCCCTTCGAACGATCGATACATATGTACGTGTATGCCCGCGAAGATTAACGCGATATCGCGCCAACTTTCGTCACGTCGAATTACAGGTCCCCAACAATCTCCCTCTCCGGGGGAGAAATTAACCCACACTTTGAAGAATATTTTTGATTTTTTTTTTTTCTTTTTTTTTCCCCCCCTTTTGTTTCTGCTACTGATGTTCGTTCCAGAGAGATTATCCTCGCGCCTCCTCGCGTTATTCCATCCTTTCATGTTTCTTCCGAGAGATTTTTGTACATCTTTCTTTCTACAATATCGAATATTTAAAATATATTATAAAGTTATTTAGATGTTCATCTGGATCTCCTTTGATACGATACTTTTTTATATTAAAATATTTTCATGTTTTAAATTGCTTTTTGTGTAGTTTTCTTCAGTTTCATATAAATTTTATACTTTTTATTACAAGTTAATTGTTATATTGTTGTGAAAAGATTCAGTAAAAATAGTATTTATTAATCTTTAATTACATCATAAGTGATAATCTTTACTGCATAAAATGTCAAATACGAGTAACAACTTTCTAATCGGGTAACAGGATATATGATGATCTTTTAATCTTGCAACAAACAAGAATTCTGCGTTTCCTTGAAATATTATAACTGTCAAGTAATTTCGACACTCCATATTGTTAATGTTCATAACATACAATTAATTAGATTATATATTATAGATTTTTATTCAATTAATTTATATAGAAATTATGTTATATATAATAATCATTTCCAATGTGATTTTTTCTGTGTAATCGTCACTGTTAATCAAAAATATTTCTTGTCTTAAATATACAACGTTAAAAGAAATGATATAATTTTTATGTAAAATATTATATCGGTCAAACGTTTACCAATAATTGCTTTACAATTGCATATTCCTTTAATAATATTCTTCCTAACACTTCCACGTTTTTTTTTTAATCATTCAACAAATGTTATCCTTCGAAATATGCATATTTATACAAATCTTTCTCTTTAAATATCTCCAAAAATCTCTTGAATCAGAAGAATGGACTAATTCGTTCAGCCAACACTCTTCGTATTTCTTGGGTGATCGATTTTGATAATAAATTTTCATTACAATAACGCGTTTTTAAAGTAGCAAACGGTTCATAATAAAGTTACATAGCGAACATCATATGATTGTTAAATAATAATCTCAGAAGGAAAAAAAAAAGAAATAAAAATGGTGAAACAAAAAGGTATCCACGATACGGAGTTTAACCAATTCTGTTCGCAAGGATGGTTTATCCTGTAATCAGATTCGCATTTAACCATCGCCAAACATAAGATCCTCGCGAAAATTCCCAGGACACCAATCATGCCTTACTTGTATGTGCCATATCAAACATGGTATGTGCCTCGTCACGGTCCAAGCAGACTACATAGTCTGTTTTCCTCACCAGCTTGTTCCATCGCGTCAAGGGAAGCAAGTACATCATCCAAGTGACGACAGATCCTCTTCACAGAGATGTAATTCTGGATTGACATGTTCTAAAGGACGATGTGCAGATTGTCACGCATTTTCTTGTCCACGATTTCGAGTCATGGCTCACCCTTTTTTGGTACTTTCTGTTTTACGCCATTTGCAAAGAACAATTTCATTCGATCGTTTATTAAATTCATGAGATTTTGAACTGTTTTTATAACATTGTATTTTAGGAAATAGTTGATTTCTTATTTAATAATGAGTTGCATAATAAGAATTATTTTCGATCGATATTTTAAGTTGGTAATCGTTTCGATATCAGAAATGTCTACTTCGATGTTCTTGATCTTCAAGGTTGAAATTACAAGTTTTAAATGTAGCAAACCAGTTACATGAATTTTTTTGAAATGAACACCTTTTCCATAAACAGTATACTCTTGTTTTTCTGATAAAAGCAGAGCATCAAATGATAGAAATGAATCATATTTCCTGTCGTCTGTCACGAGATTAATTAATATGTTAAATATTTATTTAAAATATTTTTAGAAATGCTAATATATCAAACTCTAAAATATTATAATACAAATAATTTAATATATTAATATGTTAATATGAATTTATCAAATGATCCAAAAATATTAATTAAAATTGAATTTATTCATTTTGCAAAATACAAAAATTCTTTCGCAATATAACTTTAAATTTTTTAATAAAGAATATAATTACTTTACTTATCTAAGAGTAATACCATTACTTATCTATCTAAAAAAAATACCAAAATAATAAGAAAAAAAAACATGATATAAAATGATTGCATTAAGAGATCTAATGTTAAAATAAGATTAATATATATACTGAATTTTTATTATTAAATAGTTCTATTCAAGATTGATTTGATTAAAATTTTTTGTTTTTATTAAATTTTTATTAAAAATTTTAATAAATAAGAAATAATTTAAAGAAATACACTTTTTATTTTTTATACTTACGTAATGTGTATTAAAAATAAAATTAGAATTTTATATACATTATAGATATATAATAGTTAAATATCATAAATTTTGAATAACAATTATGTTTGAGGTATTGAAATAATGATTATTTTTTATTACAAATAAAAAATAAAATTTTTATGAATAATATTAATCCAAAAAATGATATCTACTATTTAATTATTATTTAATTATTAATTTGATAATTTTCAAACAATATAAAATACAATAAAATGATTTAAATGTTATAATATATAATATATTTTAAAAATTAAAAAAATAATAATTAAATTATGTCAAATTACACGAATACTATCTATCATTTCGTTTATATTATTAACGAATATAAACAAAATGAAATCTAATATTAAATATAAAATGTAAAATAATTAGAAATATATTTAATATTTAATACGTCGTTTAATTTTTACATATTTTTTAGAATTATTCGTGAGATATTAAATTTCCTTAAAAAATTTAGTTTATCGTTACCTCGTCACAAAACAGCTGTAAGTCACAACATTTTTGATATCAAAGTTGAAGTTTCGTGCTACTAACTTTGTAGACCGCCGTCCCTTTCCTCGTTCGTCGACATAATGTCCTTTCAACCCCCTTTTAAAACCCCTAAGCAGTAACAGTTACAATGTGATAGGGAGCTCTCTAGCCTCATCGACTCCGACATTTCAGTCAGAGAGAAAACTGTACGTGACTGCCATTACGAAGGGACCATCTTCATCAAAGTGGTTTAAGTTTATTTTTAAAATGGTTTCTTTCATACAAAAATGTATTACGACAAATAAATTATACGTTACCATCTTATACAATTTTATAAATCCAATTTTATTGTTATAACATAGAGAAATAAATAAAAAATTTTTGAAATCCAATCATATATTAATTGCAAAATAAAAAATTATTCTTAATAATAATATTTTAATTTTTTAAATTGCGAATTATTTATATATCTTAGAGCTTTTTAGTAAAAAATTACTTGTAGAAAATTTAAAATATAGATTAAACAAAATATTCTTTATTTTTAGAAAAATCCATTTGTAAACTACATTTTTTTTACATAAATTTAGAAAATTCTTAAAAATTTTTTTAATAATATATTTTATTCAAATTTTTTTAATACTAGAATTATATAAAGAAAAGAATAATTCATATTTTAAATTTATTGTTCAAAAGCATTTAATTTTTAAATAAAATATACGAGAATTTTCTTTCTTGTATCTTAATATTTATTTATTATGTGAAATTATTTTACATTATCTACATAGACAAAATAATTATTCTTTATAATAATTAAATATTAAATATCTTTTAGTCATTGTTGTCACCAAAAAATTGCGAAAAATAAATAATATTTATTACAGGATTTGTAGCAATCGAATGATAAGCGCCAATCGTAGTTATCGATTACCTGTCGTTAGAATCAAATAGGAGATTGAACGGACTTGTGGTTTGAAAGAAAAACCACTGTAGCATATGTGTCCCGCAGGGGTGCTTTTTATCGGAACCATTATAAAGGTTTTCAGAAAGTTTTCGACGGTCCACCCCACCAACATCCATCGCCCGAGAAACATTGAATGTAGAGCTGCCACGACAAAACCATTTGCTTAAATTTTAAGGATAAAACACTCTTAGTTAAAATTTATATAAAATGGATGAAAATAATATCGAACAAAATGTATATCTGTTAATGAAAAAATTATAAAATATTAATAATTATACGTAATAATATGTATTGTTATTTTTAAATTATCAATTT
Source organism: Apis cerana (assembly GCF_029169275.1). Classification (NCBI taxonomy): domain Eukaryota; kingdom Metazoa; phylum Arthropoda; class Insecta; order Hymenoptera; family Apidae; genus Apis; species Apis cerana. Next base: position 6,996,399 of record NC_083862.1, on the reverse strand, counting down.
ATTATATAAAAAAAAAATAAAAATAATATCGAACAAAATATCTGTTAATGAATGAATTATTGCTTAAAAATTATATGCGATAATATATACTGATTTAAATAAATTTTTAAATATACAAAACTTTTGATAAATATAAATATTATATTTTTAATGGTATTCTTTAATTTTTTAAAAAAGAAAAGTAAATCTCTTAATTTAAAAATTAAAGAATTGATATTAAGTAAATTTAAGTTTTAATAGAGAAATATAATTTTTCATAAATTCAATGAATAATAAATTGAAAATAAATTGAAATAGATAATGACAATATTTAAAAAAATAAAAATAAATAAATAAATAAATAATAAATAATAAATAAACTATTAACGATATATTATATGAATTTAAAATATTTAATTTAAAATATATTTAAAATATTTTATTGCACGTTAATATAAATTTATTGTATTTTATTATTGTCTTAATAATATTATTGCTTTTTCTTCAGATTTAAATTTTTAAATTTCTATTTTTAATAACAATTTTTTCTGAAATTAAAAAGACAAAACTAAAATTTATTGGATTAAATTAGAAAATATATTTAAAAGCAATTTTATATTTCCAGCAAAATTTGCATCTACGTGAATTCTCAATATTACATCAAATTGATTTCTTTTCATTATTAAATTAGTTTATTAAGTTTCATTATTAAATATAAACAATCTGTTCTTAAAATTACAAATTTGAATCTAATTATGCATTTTTTAATTATTCTCCAATTTTCTAAATCCACTATATAACGTAACCTGTTTAGATCAAATAAATAAATAAATATTTTTATTTGTGATTATTCATAATCTCAGAATTAACGTTCAAATTTGTAACATAAACTCGCCTGATATCGAAATTAAACAAAATCTGTTTATCATTACGATCGAAATCTCGAATCTCATTCAGCGTCATCTGCTTGAGGGACACAACACAAAGGGATGATTCGGTCATGCTGTCTCTCTCAATTTAAAACTCGTCAAGGGAAATTAAAACGCCGCGCAATCAGTCAACAAAATGCTTCTATCTTGGTCGAAAAAGCAGAATCCGCAAGAAGAATAGGTAAAAAACAAAAGGATAAAAATAAAATGGAAGAAGTTGATCCGTAGCCGGGTTGCTCCTTTCGCAAACGTTTGGCTGTTTGCGATTCAATACGACAGAAACATCGGGCCCTGGCGAGTCGCCGAAAGGAAAAAGACAAAACGAGCCGACATCGGGGCCACAGCAGGCTCCACCGCGAGGTAAATCGAGAAGCTGCGCCGCTAGTCGGCCGTCCGGGTGCGGACGACCAGAGGACTCATGATTCAGTTAGGAGTTTGAGGTTTGAGGTCTGGCCGTCATTATGTCGCCTGCCGCCGTAGCTGGCGGCTTGTCTGACGAAGAACGCCGAGGTGGCGGTGGCGAAGGAGGATGGAGGCACAAGGAGGTGGGGAAGTCGGTGGTAGAGGATCAAGAAGATGGAGAACGAAGCAACAGAAGGAACAGGAGGAGGAGGAGGAGGTAAACTGAGGAGGGAAGAGGACAAAAACGAGGCATTAGCGCTGCCCGTGCTACTGTGTGTTCCATGCTCTGACTGACCGCCCGCTGATGCCCATTTCTACTTACCAAATTAGCATTATTACCCGGCACGGACGCAAAAATGCAATCAATGTGTATATCCGTCGGTACGTATGTAGAATCGAAAAAAGAAGGTGCCGACCCCCGTCGGACGTCGATGTACCCGCCGCGAACCAGTGTTAACGACCCTGATCCTCACCGTCCCCGAAGACGTACGAGAGTACCTGCGCCGAGCATCGGTTAGCGCCTCGATGCTTTATACGCGCCACAATTCCCAAAACTTCTTTTTCCGTTTGCTGATTGAACAAGGCTGAAAAACAGGATTACCTTAAGATTGGACGTGGCTCGTGTGTGCAGTAGTAGTCTCGCACTAAATAAATCTTGAAAACTCGATCGTTATGAAGGGGCGGGAACGCTTTACGTATTACGAATATAAGAGAGAAAAAGAGAAAGAGAAAGCGTGAGTGATTTTGTACGCGAGCGAGGTGTAAGAGGAGAAATACGTTATATGGTATATAGACAATCAACATTTGAAAAAACATGTACACAAATAGCTTATAACAATTACTAATTTTTAATATAATTTTAAGATTTTGAAGATCCTTTTTTTATAACACGTAAATGTAAAATATTATGAAACGCTATCTTAATATACATCGATTACGCGGGCAACTTTTCGAACTATCTGATCCGCTCGTTTAATATGCATATTTAAATTTTATGCATATTAGTGTCAATCTTGCAAAAATAATTTTATTTTTAATATCTTGACAGACGATATGTCATAATTAATTATTTCAATATGAACGAACAATGTAGCTTTAAACAAAAAATATTAAATTATTCTTTATCGCGTAATAAATATTACGTTTCTTTTTATTATGTACAACTTTGTTTACATTTTGTAGTATGGTATATCTTTTAATGACGAATAATTTTCATATCTAAAAATAAAATTATTTTTATCATTATAATTCGAATAAATAATATTATGTAAATAAATAATTTACATAGGAATATAAAATTTTATACGAAAATTATATATATATATATACACACACAGTTTTTAAAATTCATACTATATTTTCTTACAATATTTAAATTGTCTTTTAAACTTTAGAAATTCGATTGAATAATTTTTCAATTTAAAATTTCGTTATTTAATTTATATTGTGATAATTATAAAAAAAAATTAAATATCTAAAAACTTCATGTTGAAATTTTATAATCTAGATATTCAAGCATTTATTTTATATTTTCATTTTTAATTTTTGTTATTTAAAAGTAAATTAAATCTTTAAATATACTCATAATTCCATGTTATTAAATCATACGACAATATGAGAATCTAACTATATCATTAAATCATACTTCAACATAGCGATTAAAGTGAAAAGGCATAATCTAGCAAATTCTTGTACCCTTCTAATTTGTCGTGTATATAACCTCTATAACGTCTAGTTTGGCCTCCAAATCAAGCAGCGCACGCCTCACAACGTTTTTATGAGAGAGCTTTAAAATTTATCACGCTATTCACCGTTCATCTGCACTCGAGAAACATACATTCACGTGGCGCATAATCACTTTAATCTTCCGCTAATGAGAGTACCCGTGACCCATAAGCAACGAGATTCCATAATTTTTCAACGATGCCTAACACTCCTCTGTCGGCCAAACAAACACGAACTCATAAAATGGCGTTCTCACGAGAGTTCGATTCGGTTCTTTTAGATGTATACATGACATGCACATGCACACGTACACGTATATTTATATAACATATATTTATACACACATATATAAACATATATAAACATGCACATATACGTGAACACGCACGCATATTGTATGTATGCATGACAAGAGCAGCGAGAAGGCTCGACTTTGGAAGCCTCAGGGCATGTAAGACGTATAGGCTCCCCGTGTTACGCATGCTGCCGCACACGGGACATACATCACTCCACGTGTGAACTCTCACCACTACTAGCAGCACTAGCGACCTCACCTTTTAGATAGCTGTTCCTTTGCTGCTGTGTTCATACTTCGGTGTGCGGCATCGATGTGTTGGTAATTATTATTACGAAGAATAAGAAGAACGAGCTAGGAGAGAGAAACAGCAGGGATCAGTGCGTGGATCTCCTTTCGGTGTTCCCCTGTAATCAGACAGCCGGACTTGACTATAGGACGGGCAAGTTGGAACACAGAGAGAGAAACTTATAAAAGACGTATTAGTGTCGTTTCTGATTTAAGCTGCTGATCGACTTAATTGTTTCTAATTTTTTTCCTACAGAGGGAATCACTGTTGATTTGTCTTCACGTAAAATGAATATTTTTGTGCAATCGGTAATATTGATGGACTTTTACTTACGTTTACCATTTGAGATGCTCTATCCGATGAAAGAACGAAAAGTGACGAACGAAAAATATAGTCGTTTAAGACATCGATCAATGAATAGAAATTGGAAGAGAAAACTGAACAGTTTCATAAATTAGAAGATAATCATAATAACGTAGCGATGATTTATAAGTCAAGTAGCAACTTTTTATTTGTCGGTAATTGAAACTCGGCAACATCGGCCGACAAGTCGCGTATGCGTGAAATAAGAAAGCAACAGTGCCGCGCAGGAAATGTACGCTCAGTTCGGTGCGGGTTAACATCGAATTATCGTTCCGGCAATTATCGTTAGTCGGGTGTAATTAAATTATTTCTCGAAGCCTGCGAGGAATTTAACCCGTTTTACCGCTTTTAGAATATCGCTCGATAGCACGATTGTACACACACAAACCATGGGTTTCAACTACGTAATTACAGGTACGATAATTCATCGACGCGCGCACACGTATGAACCGCATTCATTTGTATGTGTATTCTACATAAGAGTATTCGTTAATAACGGTTTGCACCTCTACCGAGGCTAATTAACGTTTCCCACTCCCGTTACCGCTAATTACACTCTCTTAAAAAAAATTGTCCTTATTATCTTAAACACCGGCTTTCGGTAAAATTTGGATTTGTCGATCGAGGACGATGAGAATAAAACCGCAACGACCGATTTCCTGCGTTTTCTCTTGTCCGTGCAACGATAAATTTTCAACGCAGAACGAGAACTTCGGAAATACTGCTTGGGGGCACGTTTCGCACTGCTTTGTCCTTTCGACTCCTTTTAACCTCCCTCAACCACTTTCCTTTCTGTTTATCATCTCTTTCCAACTTCATCAGATCTCTCTTTGTCTGTGCTTCTTTTCGTTTCGACCTCTTTCTAGCCTTCTTTCCTGCAAATTTACAATGCTCTCGCTTGTAATAAGCGGTTGCGCTCTTCGTTCACGATTATGAGCTCACTTCAGGTACCGAGGAGACTTATCGAGTTAAGGCCCTTCCAAGCGTGCAACCCTGAAATGTCTTCTCTCCCTCAAACTTCTCTGCCACCCTCTTTGATAGAAAACGGATTTTCATTTACGCTGGCGATCCATGATTCACGCAGTTGAACAATCGTTTTATATGAGTATTTAAAATATTATAGAACGTTTTTTTGAAAATCTGAAAACATTGCCATTGTAAAAAAGTAAATAGATTGAAACTCAATGTTTCAAATAAAAATAATTACAGATTTAATAAATCACAATAATATCTACCAGTTTTAAATATAATTGATTATAAAAATTCTTTTCAATATTGCAAATAAATGTTATATGTGACAATATATAAATTTCTTTAAGTTTCTTCAAAAATCATTATTCAAAAAAAACCGTTGACATTTAAAAATATAAATATTTTTTTAATATAAATTACTTTATAAAAGTATATTTATATATAATAATGATATATTATTATATAATAAATTCGAAAATTAACGTAGTTTACATTGTATTTTTGGATAAAATATATGTATAATAGTTTATACATATGGCTTATTAATGTTCTTACCTTGACATTTTCAACTGATGCTTTCAGCAGTTACCATGTTCACATAAACGCCTTAAATTACTTTCTCATGAATAAAGGATTTTAGTAATTTAATCGTTCCTGATTTATAGTTAATTTCATGTCGTGCAAGTGCGTCTATTTAAGAAAAATTATGGTCCAATATTTCAATACCTCTATCTTTCAAATCATTTTCGAAATTTCAAATCTATAGATGAAAGAGAAAATTCAAGAATTTAATATTTTTAACCAGATTTACTTACTTGTGAATTTCTGTTCGCATATATTAAATAATTATAAAAATCAAAACCAGAAAAGTGTGGTAATATTTGATAAGCAACTAATTACCGGATAGCGATAGTAAAAGATATGTAAATTTTCGTACAAACGTGTGACATTTCAAAAACTTGTCAGAAACTTGTCTACGAAGAACTTAATTTTATTAGTTAGTAACCTGCTAATTATTATTCATCATGTTAATATTTTATTTTCGAAAATACTTTCTCAATTTGTTTCTAATGAACTTTTATGATTAATTATTATATTCTAAATATAAACAAAAAAATAAAATAGGAAATAAATAAAAGTAAAAAAAAAAAGATAATAAATGTTTCATTTTAATAATTTAATTTATAATACACTTTTCATTTCAGATATTTCATTTTTTTGTGAACAATTGAAACTGTAGTTTTGTAGAATCAAAATAGATTATATAATAATAACATTGATTTAATATCATCATGCATAATTGAAAATATCTTCTAAGGAAATATAGTATATTTTCTCTTTATTAAAAAAAAAAATTATGTTTACTTTTTTTATTTTTTACTATATATCTTATTTTCTAATTAGTATAGTGTAGTTTGCATTATTTACATTAGAAGCAATAAAATCTTGTGCATGATAAATAAAATATCTAATTAGAAATTTCGTGTCTGCCTTACAATTTTTTTGTTTACAATTCGATTACTATGTTAATAAAACAAATCATCTAATAAATAAAATATTTATTTTCTAATACAAAATACATATATAAAAAATACATATATTTAAATATTTTAAAATTATGATATACGATGAAAATAAAGTAAATAAAAACTGAATGAAGAAATTTTAAATTTAAATCATTGATAAGTTGTTAATATTTATTTATTACTATTTTTCACATATTAAATAAATTATTTTATTTTTTCTTCAATTGATTCCTTCAATAAATATATTATAGTATAATAAGTATAATCAATAATATGATAAATAGGATAAATCATTTAATTATTTTGTTTTAATTTTATTATTTTTGTTTTAACCTTTAATTTAAAAAAGAAATCAAAAGATAAAAAACAATTATTTATTAATTTATTTTATGGTACTTCTTTAAAATATTTATGAATAATTTTTATTATAAACAATGCAGCTAAATTCACTGTTGTTCTTTATTAATCTAAAATTCTAAAAATTGATTTTTCCAGTAAAATATTTCCTTTCTTGTCCACTGCTTTTTCCCTTTACTTTTCAAATATGGTTGAGTAGCATGATCACATATATCGTTCAATAAAAAAAATATAATACGATATCGTTACACTAATGCTCCGCTCTGTAAGTACATACCTACGATGTATGCGAAGCTTCTGAATACTTGGAGGGAAGATTAGGGATTCGAATCAGTGGAATACCATAGCACGGTGTGCTTTGTAAGGGGAACACGTGCATCACATGTTTAAGCTTTAAGTGACGGTCACAGTCCAAACATGTCTCAGACAAGTTAGAGCTCACACAACTCACTGCGACAGCATCCTTCTTTAACCTTTCGCGACTCGACGCACTTTAGAATCTAATAAACTGCTTGAAAAAAAGGATCGTAAAATTATGTACAGGCAACACGAGGTGAATTATTATATGAAAATGTGATGGTTCCTTATAATGTTAAAAAAATGTTGTTTGTTTATTCTTATTCTTATTAATATTCTATATAATATTTGTACCATGAAATTTAAAATATTGATTTTAATATCTTATAATTAAAAAACTATTTTTTTTCTTTATTGAATATATTAATGATTTATGTTAAAATAATATTAATAATAGCAATGATTATTTTTATTATATTTTAAAATTCTTTTAAAAAAATAATATTATTGTTTAATTTATATGATATAAATTTTTATTCATCTAAATATAAAAATTCATTTAATTTCAACAATATAGTGAAATTATTAAGAAAGTAATAAAAAAAACAAAATTATTATTGAGTATTTATGGCCTATGAATTATATTATATTTAAATATTAATATATAATTATATATTTTACAAATTAATTATTAATTAATTTCATACCAATAATTGATTATTTTTTAGATACTGATATTTATTTTAAAAACTTTGAATATATACAAGAGTGATCTATAAATATATTAACTTATATATCCAATTTTATATATATATATATATATATGGTTTAGTGATAATTTAGATAAATAATATATATATTTTTAAATTAATTATAAATATTTTGTACTTATAGTTTACATCACTTATAGTTACATAAAATTACATCTGAAATGTAAGGGTAAGGTTGTTAAAGATAACATAATTTTTAAATTCTATTATTTTTTTTTGTTTTAATATTTATTAGATATAAAAATTAATAGATAGAAAAGATAAAATTTAAATAAATAATTTTATATTTTCTTGTTTAATATATGTAAAATTTTCTATTATTATTATTCTATATATTTTCTTGTCTTTAAATTTATTGACAACAAATTTAATATTTGTTCTAAGTTCCATACAATTATTTTTATTATATGTAGTAATCAACTAAAAATTGATAATCAAACACAATTTTACAAAAATGATGTCATATATTAAATACATCTTTTGAAAACAAAAATTTCACATTACAAACTATAAAAGATATTTACATTCCGTCACATGACATAGTAATATGAAAAAGAAATGAAAGACTCAAGAGAGGGTGTCACAATGTCAGCGACGGTGAAAAATTTGCCAATTAAAAAAATCTCATTTCTCCCGGTAACGAGGGGCGGCGTGCAATTAATGTCAGCGGTGAAAATGATTTATGGGGTGAGGAGGGGAGGATGTAGGTCGTAGGCGAGAGGCTAGCTTATCATAAATTAATGAATTATCAGTTCTCAGTACGGGGAGCACGAGAGAGGAAGTAATGCGCGCGCGCTACGTCAATATGGTATTTAAAATATTCATCGATGCACTCCGGTGTACAAGAAATTTTCTTTAAGCTGTATTTATATCGCGTAAAACTTTTATACGTGTCGATAAAATTGGGATGTAAAATCACCTGATGAAAAAAAATAAGGTCAAAAAATATAGTACAAGTAGTATAAGTATGCATGGGATGATCATAGATATTGCCAGTAATTATTAAAAAGCTCCATCAATCTTATGATATCGCTTATGATTTATTTTAAAATATATGAAAAATTCAATTAAAAACATAGATTATACAACATATAATATTTATAATCAATTAATAAGATAGGATCGCTATTAACGATAATATTAATTATAACATAATTAGAATGATATTAGAATATATGATCGACAAAATATATATTATGGTTCACAATACGAATTGTGTTTATGTTTATTATCGAGAACTACGTCGATATTCCACGATTCACCTCGATGCATTCTTTAACCTCTGTTCATACCGCTGTCTCTTTTTTATTCGTTCTTTTTCTTTCTTACTTTCACAATCGTGTATTTTCTTGTTCTTAATCATAATTCTTTTATTATTTTTGTTTGTTTTTTAACAAAGAAATTTTACATTTAATTTTACATTTTCTTTTCTTTTCATTTGTTTAATCTCTATTAATCTCTAAGAACTCCACTGAAATTCGGATTCAAATCAAGATTAGATGTAAATTAATAATTTTAAAAAAGTATGATTATGAAGATATTGCATTGAACGCCACTGATGCATGAATGTGTTTGATATATATTTAAGTTTTTAATTAATATGTTTATTATTGTTACAGAATTCATTAGAAATTTATAACTATGCATATTATTATTGTTATTTAAAATAAAAAAACAAAATTATATATATACATATATGATATAACTTAATTTTAATATAATTTAACTTTAATAAATAATTTAATAAATAATAAATAATTTAACTTGTCATAATACCTAATGAATTAAAATTTTGTAAATTTATTAAAAAATTAAAAAATTAAATAATAAAAAATATAATTTTTATGTTATATATAAATAAAATTATATTTTATAATATATTCCATATGTTCAAGTGATGATTATGGAACATATATAGAACATATTATAAAATAACATAATATATAATATAATATAATTTTAACAAAAATATTTCTATATTTAAAATTATAATAATATTATGAGATTATCAATAAAATAATTAGCATTAAAGTAATATTAAAATATTAATTTTTCCGATTTTTGAAGATCAAAAAGTAATTACTTAAGAATCATATAATTTTCACAATTATTTCCGTAAATTTTATCGACATATTACCAAGCACTAAATTCAAGTCCTTTTTAAATATGTATGTCATTTAATAACTATTCTCTCCTTTATATGAATACAAATTAACGAAATCTATAACTTTGTATACGAATAAAAGATATATATCATGACATTAAACACCATATTTTTTTGAAAAATTTTATTGAAACATTATTATCTGTTCCTACATCGTCGACTGTAGCTGCTTACGGGAAACGTAACTCACTAATAGAACTGCAGACGGCGCTATCGTCGCCAACATGGCCACGTGCTAGACATGTTTACGCGAACTGCGTCATCTTTCGTATTTTTCTTGCTCGTATACCAAAGTGTTAGCCACAAGATTACGGTGCCGAGTATCGTCATGTCATGTGTGTGTGGTGACTGACAGTCATTAACGTGCTCCTCGTGGGTATGGCGAGTGCGGATGCGCCTGTACCAAGGTGCACCTGCGACGTCAGGAATTTGGCTACCTGTTCTACTGTCAATCAGGATATACCCACGAGTAGAGTCGTAAGAAGTTACAGACCACATGGAAGTCTTGCCAGGCTACTTTACGACAAACAAAAGGCAGACGAACAGCTTGAAGCATACGACAAGACTCAGGTAAATATTATCTTAACTAGGTTACATTTCTCATTCAATCACGTACATTAGACATCTAAACCGCGCGTACTCCCTTCTTCCCATCGCCGCCTGAGGTCACGTCAGTTGTTTCAGGACCGTAGATATATGTGGTACTTTTACATTTAACTTTAAAATTATGTTTTTCTTTTATTAAAAAACTTATTAAAACATAAAACATTATGTTGATAATTATAAAATTTTTTGAACTTTTTCTTGAACTTATATCAAACATATTTTCGATATACGTAAATATATACATAGTGAATATTTATCAATATCATAGGTTAAATCCTCGTTATCGCTTCACGTTATGAATTTGACCTCTCAAGTACGATACAGACTTGAACGTAGATTATGTATTGAAAGCTGAGATTTGTTTAGTGAATCAGATAAGATAGCGAAATTTCGAATGCAGCTGATTCATATGTTATTTTCGTATTATTCCACTATCTACTATGGTCCATTAGTTGTTGATCTTAATCGCGTTTAATTAAAGTAACATCGAGCAGAAATTTCTTTTTCCAAGAATTAAGAACCTCTCGAATCTGATCTCTGGTAAATTCAGAGTGGCGCACAGGACAGCAAGATAATTGAGTTGCCGGGGGAGGAAGCAGCCCCTTAGGCGAATGCAAGGGAGCGGGAGTGAAGAGAGCAGTAATAATTAGTACAATTACCGGACAAGGCCAACCACCGATTACCTTCTCCTTCCTCGAACGGCACTACTCAAGAGTTAAGAGTATACTCGGTAATTACTCGGGATATAATTATGTTCTCGATATTCTTGAAATATCCTCAAACACCGATTCTGACCATTGTTCGCGTCTTAGTTCATCCTATTTATAATAATAACCTACAGTTGCCTTTAATTTAACTTTTCTGAAAGTCACAAACGATCACGCTAGATCCGTGATCGTGTTGCATTTACGGATTACTACAGAAACTATTGGGAGGAAAAGTCTGCGAACTTGGACGTTGCACGCGGCGCTAGTTACACAACTTTCAACATACATTCTATTAATACGACAACAGTGTGTCATGGTTCGCGTTTCAACTCGTCGTTATCCATGATTGTATGTGATTATAAAGAGCGTTATAAATGATGTTAAAAAAAAGTAGGATTTTAATTTTATGATAAAAATACAAAATATAATGTCCTTGTGAGAAAAAAAATTTGTAGATCGATTACATGTGCCATATAATAAGATTGTAGAGAGTGTTTATACATTATATGCAAAATTAAATAAAAAAAATAAAAAAACTCTAAATATTTAAAATTACAAAATATATTTATTTAGTGAATGTTTTAAATTTTTAATGATGATAACTACAATGTATTTATAATATATATGAATTTTTATTTTTATCCATTATTTTAAATTATTCAGTCGAGCATTATAATCTGTTTATATAATATATAAAAATAAAATAGGTATAGAAATCATTTAAAAATAGATATAGATATCAAGAAAATGTATAATATGTACCGATATAGTAATCTTATATTGACATAGTAATTAGTATATATATATATATATATATATATATATATATATATATATATATATAAATAAAAGATTCAGAATCTCTTTACAAACTTCATTCTACACTTTTTATTCTCACTTAAAACATTTTGCATTAAAATTTGTAATGCAAAATATTCCATCATATATTATACATATTTCATATATTTTCTATCCTTAATTAATTTCTAATAATCAGCAAGAAATGCAAGAATCTTTCTGCAAATTTTATATATTTACATCTTTAACTTGCTCTCCTTAAAAATATGATTTCAAAAATGTCTTTTTCACTTCACTATATAAATAAATAATCTTATGAATTTCATTCTACACTTTCAACTTATTCTCATAAAAAACATGCCCTTTTAAACAATTTCCAATACAATTTTTATTTTTACATACATCTTTTAATCCATAAATAATCATATATATTATACATTATATATTATTACAAAACTTCTCTACAAATTTTGTTCTATATTTCCAAATTCCCCTCACTTGGCGAAAGCACTTTGGCTCAACAAAGCAATCTCAAACGGCCACATCCATGTCGTTTTACATTCGACCATAGGATAAAGGAAAAGAGAAAAATATCACACCCTTTGCGTTTTCCATTACGTATCTCACATACGTTCGAGATTCGTAAGAAGTCGACACGGCGGAGGTATATAGCTGCATGCCCCACACGCGTATTTATTCATCTAGCGGAAGAAAGAAGCTTTTATCGGTGTTTGCGAGAACCTTTCGCAGCGCGACAGAGAGCGGCAAATCGATTCGTTGGGCAGCACGCTTGAGCAGGTGCTCGCAGGAAAAGGGAAGAATCCCATTCGGTCGCGTGAAACGAGAAATTTGAAATTCGTGCGGAGGGACGCCCTCGCGAGATTTCCCTCCACTCTCCGCGCGCCCATCGAATCGAGGCGAGACGTCGCTCTTCCCCCACTCCCTGCCACCAAGTCTCGTGCCTCTATCGCCTAATATCAGCCCGAACAGTCTGAAAACTTTACTCTCAGACCGAGTGGCGTCGACTCCGGTGGTGTTTTAAGGTTTTTAAAAGACTGCTGGCACCATTCGTTTCCTCGCGGATCCTCGTGGATGAAGGGATGGGAAAGAGAAACGGGGTGAGAGGAGGATGGAAAGTAAGGCGCTGCTTTGAAATATTAAGTGACTGATGGATGAGACTCCTGAGGGGGAGAAAGAGAAAGCCCCTGCGTCTAGGCAACCACTGTCGAGATCTTTTCGTACTTTTACGCCCCCTAGCCGCGTGTCCCATTTCTTAGGAATTTCAACTCGTCTTCGCGGGGCTGGCTGTCGTCGACTCGCTTGCACAGAAGCTTGCGAAACACGCGTATCTCGAGCCGGCTCGTAATAATAATAGCAACGCTCGTGATAGTAATGTTTATTACCTTCGCGGAGTAGGGGAAGGAGGTATACTGATTGCGGGCAACTTGAGCGAGGCTAATGACGATTCGCTTTGACCATGTTAAATAGAATTTCTCTGTTTGCTTGATGAGAGAAAATGAAGGAAGAGACTTTTGCCTTCTCTCTCGAAGCTTGGACGAGATATCTTTCTTGTCTCCTTTTTTTTTTTCTTTTTTACTACAATCCATTTGCATTGCGTACATGCGGCCGATATTCTTGGTCGTTATCGTTATTACATACTACTTATTCTTAGATCATGTTTAACACAGTAGTTGTGAAGATATTTCATGAAATAAAATGAAAATTGAAAATTTTGATTTTTTACATACGATATAATGATAGAAATACTAAGATATTAATTAATGATTATTATTAAATTATTCCAAATGTACAAATATAAAATTGAAGATATAAAATTTTTTTATTCAAAGCCTTTTTTTAAGCAAATAAGTTTAAAAATTTGTTAAGTATATATGAATTTAATTATTGGATATAATTTTTTATTGGATATAAATTCCAAATGATAGAGAATTTTTATCATAATTCTAAATGTAAGATAAAAAAATATAAAATAAAATTCTTTTATGAAATAAAAAAATTTATAAAATAATTTATAAAATATAAATATATAAAAAAAAATATGAAAATTCATTTTCGAAAAAATTGAATATTATTGTTATTATAATAATTTATTACTATTGTTAACATATCATGATATATCAATTAGAAAGCTCTATACTGTATTGTTAAAATTTATAAATACAATTTTTTTTTCTTACGTAAAATTATATTTATTTGTAAATAAATGTATTAAAAAAAGAAACAAATTAAGTTCCAAAAAACAGATAAGTTATGTAAAGAAATTAAGAAAATATATATATTTCGTGATTTTCTATCCGAAATATAATAAATATTGATCGAAATTATTATAAACCAAGAGCAAAGGAAATATATATTATAATATAATTATAATACAAGATAATATGCTTATAAGAAAGATAAATATTGTATTAAATGTAAAAGAAATTATTTTTAAACTTAATAGATAAAAAATACTTTTCAAAAATTATTTTTCTTTTGTTAAAGTTTATGTTATAGTAATATGTTTTGAGATATATGCAAATTTAAACAAAATTAGCGCGATAAATTTAACTGTGACCTATATTGTCACCTATAAATGGTCAAAGATATAGTAGTAATACTTGCTATTTATATTATTTATTTATTTATATTTTTTATATTATGATTGAAATATGGATCAATGAATATTAATTATAAACAATTACAACATCAAATTTTAATTGCAAAATTTTTGGTAAAAAAAATGTCTTAAACTTTAAGAATTATTTTTTTGAGTAAAAGAATTTTTGTTTTAATATATAAATATATCTATGAAATCAGATTTACTTCATACAGTAATTTATATATTATATATTGAAAAATTTGTCATTTATAGAATAAAATCATATTCTATTTAATATTACTTTTCATAGATTTTATTTTTCATAGATTTTGTTTTATTTTGAATTTTAATTTTTTTTTTTTATTATAATATGTAGCTAACAATATTGTTTTATTTTAATTATCATAAAATGTAAAAGCAATATTGATCTAAATAAAAACAAAAAAATACCAATTTTATCAAAAGTATATAAGATATACAGATAGATTTTTAATATAAAGTATGATAAGAGATAATTTTTTAATTAGTATACGAGTAATAATATTATAGTATTATATTAGTAATACTATTAATAATAAAATAAGTAATAGTTATATTTATTCTATGTGAATTTAAGTCCTACATATAATAATAAATAAATAATAAATAAATTTAAAAATATATAATAATATCTACTTTAAATAATTAATCTTAAAGAAAAATTAACAATTGAATTCTAACTCTCATTATTATTTCTCTTTATATAATAATAATTATTCAATGTAATTATAATAATATTAATAATTCTCATTATAATTCTCAAATAATTATTCATCATTCTTTGAATGAATTCATTCAATTTAAATTAAATATAGATTTTATTTAATAAATTTTGAAAAGTTTATCTAAAATTACTTAAATATCTATCAATTATTTGAATATCTGTATTTCTAAATAAAATAATTTGTGAAATTTTAAATTACTCCCAATTAATTAAAATAAAATGCTATAAATAAATAAATCAATAAATAATAATATATAAGAAGTATCAAAATTGATGCCTTCGACTTAAAATATATCCTTTTAGAAAAAATAAGCCAATCAGAAATCAACTTCATCAGAAATCAATGTACATATGTAATTTTCAATTATATATCATTTGATCTTTGATAAAGCTAACTGCAATACTTGCGAAACATTGAAATATATTTCTTCCAAAAGGATATTTATTTATGTCTAGAACATTCAATTGTGATAATTAATTCAAAAATGTGAAGATCATAACATATATATGTTTGCATAAAAAATAATCCGCTCTAAATAAATTAGTTGACATAAAATTACATATAATAATAAATATTTTAAAAATAAATATAATAATGAATTGAATGAATGAAGGAAATATAGAAAAATTACATAAAATATTTAAAAAATTATTATTTAAATAGAATATAACCTTATTTAGCTCAAAATTTTGGAATAAAATTTGCATTTATTTTTTTGAACAAAAATAATTTTTAACTATTTGAGTATCAAATCTTATATTTTATTTGAATGAGTATAATTTTTTTCTAATCTAAAAATGTCCAAAATACAAATATTATAACTTTATATATTTATTATGTACAATAGTAATTGAAATAAGAATTGTAGCAA
The DNA here is from genome assembly GCF_029169275.1 of Apis cerana. NCBI lineage: Eukaryota > Metazoa > Arthropoda > Insecta > Hymenoptera > Apidae > Apis > Apis cerana. Next base: position 6,979,983 of record NC_083862.1, on the reverse strand, counting down.
ATATATGTTATATTGCAAAATAATTAAAATTTATTATTACTTGAACATAAACAAAACATTTTTTAAAACTACAAATTATTTATTATTTCATTAAAATAAAAAATTATTTTTAAATTTTTTCAATCTTATAATATTATTTTTCATAAATCATTCTTTATCTATTTTGAATAAAATTTTTTTACATATTTAAATATTAAACTTATGATACATCTGAATCAAAACTGAAAAAACCATGATCAATAATTCTCAAAATCGAATAATCCATCATCACTAATCAATACATAAAAAGAAATGCAAATGCCAAAAATAAATTTCTCGTATGATAAATACACAGATCGAATATATACTCGTTCATAACACGCATGACGGAGACAAAATAATGACAATGTAAATAATATCGAGCCGCGGTTATTCATGCGCAGAGAATATTGCGACGAGCAAACGAAAAGATGAACGAGAACGAAAACCAGTGACCGTTATCGTTCATGCGACGCGGAATTGTTTCGAGAGAAGAAAAGTAAACGATGATACTGCCCGCGTTTATGGCCGTGGAACAAGATCTAGGATCTTTCACAGCACTTTCACGGCTCGAATCACGGAGAAAGATGTTGTATCCGAGATAATCGTATCCCGGTGGATCTTCGTTTATCAAGTGGTATAATCGCATGCGCGCGTCGTGTGCGCGAACGTGCGTGCGCAGTGGATCGCCGGTCGAAAAACTGATTTCTGGACCGTAGATCCGCGGTCTCGATCCCCGAACAAGTTGTATTTATGTCTTTATTCGTACGCAGAATACCGGTTTCCACGGTGGTGGACAACACACAGATCCGTTTGGATTCCTCTGGTTGTACACGATACGCTTTGTCGCCGAATTTCTTGCGCATGCGGATCCCCGAGCGATGCGAGAGAGGGCCGACTCGATTTGAAATTCGCGGGGTAAAAAACCCTATGGTTCGTGGAGAGGTGAATCGGTGAAACGGAAGATTTCATTAGAGCCACTCTTTTGGTATTTCGCATTTTTGCCGATTTCTTCGACGCCGGCTCCGTGGACTTTTCGTCTCGGATGGACCGTGAAAAAGCGATGTGCTTGTCGTAAGAGATGTTAAACTTCTCGAGGGGACGAATTTATTTAGAAGTAGAAAAAGATGTGGAAGGAATATAATCTACACATTTGAGGATATAATTGGATATTGAAGTTTGTGTTATTTTTGAGAAAGGATTTTATATATTTAATTGGAAATATTTGATAGAATAGAAATATGTATGAAAGATTTTGATTTGTATTATAATAATTAGATTTCTTGACTATAATCAAAATTTAAGTAAAATTATAACGATTTTTCATGACAATTCATTAATTTTTTTTTTTTTTTTTGTTTCTATAGAGAAAGTTTTCATTTTGATATGTTTAAATGGAATTTATCCTGTAAATTTATTATGAAATTTATTTTGTAATTTTTAAAGAAACGAAGGAATTATTGTATAATAATCATGATTATAAAATGTTAATGGAGATTTAAAATATTTTTGATTGCAAATAAAAGAAAAAAATATAAATAACAAATTAATAATATACTTAACATTTTTAATAAAATTTAAAAAGACTGAAATTTTGAATTGAAATTTTAAAATGTTTATTATAGTCACAAATTTTACATATGTCATTATTGTTATATAAAATAAATTGTGATTGTTATATTTGACATTATGTGTTATGAAAATTTTTACTTTCATTATATTAATTTACTTGAACACACAGTTTCATAATTTATCTTTCTCAAAAATTACATTATCTTATATTACCATTTTCACTTATCTAATTTTAAAATATTTGTTTAATTCGTTTAATTAAAGATTTACAATATTTTATATTTCATACAAAATTTCTTAATGTTATTTGTTTGATTTTCTTATTTATATCTATTCTAAAATTCAAAAAAATTTTTTATCAAAAAAACAAAGAAAATATTTTGTATTCTTATTCATTCTTTTAACATTCGTTATATGTCTTGAAATTTATATTAAAATACTACTAAAATATACTCGATATGCTTTAAGAATAATAACATCACAATTGCAAACATTCTAAAATATTTTTTATAAAATAAATAATAAATTGAATTTTCCAATCTTAATGAATTTTATTTTAATTTCAGTATTTTTTGAATATTTGATTAGATGTGTTACATAATATTCTGCTTGTATGAAATAGTAGCTAGTACTTGATTAACTGAATTCTAACTGAGCTCTTAGCCTGAACAAGTTCCTATTGTCTGAATAATTGCTAATCTAAACGTCACTCTATGAAGGTCTAAGATATAAACAGCAATAACGTAACATTTTCATTGTTATGAATGTTTGAATCTAATAATGTATTTTATTAACTGAATAAAAAAATCATAACATAGATAAAAAAATTAAATAAACTTATAGTATCTATATATCTGCATAAAATTTGCTATTCTTCGAATTTACATAAATTGAAAAATAAAATCGTGTATAAGTTGGAATATAATAAATAAATTGTTAGTATGATATAGTAAATATAGTTATATAGTTACTACGATATTATATTTAATTATATTTAAATAAATTCATAGAATTTAAAACAAGAAGTCTAAATAATTCCAAAAAATAATTTAATTTCGATATTTAACTTCAAGACTTTGAAATCAATCAATAAACAAAAATACAACATTTTACTTTTAAAAGTAAAAATATAAATAGCTTCACGTAGCAAAATTTTTTTTAATTAAACTATCAAATAATGTGCTAATTTAAACATTGATTATTCATATATATATTCATATATCCTGTACACTTATAAGTTAAGCTTTTAAAACGTGCCTCTTCAATTTTGATCTACTTTCATAAATTAAAAGCAATTCGTTGTTATGGAGTATAAAACATAAAACGTGTCTGCTCAACAATTTCAGAGATATAAGTGGTCAAAATGATATACCTTAGCGATGTGTTAATAAAACTTGAATTCACCAAAATCACCAGTATGAAGGTGGAATAAGTGGTCTCTTAATAGATCTCGTATCGCAGGATTAAATCCGGTTTACACAATTTTCTCTTGCTAATTGATTTTTATTCGCTTATCTCTTTTAATACGAAATAACTGTTATCGCACATGCACGACGAAAATAAAAAATGGATATTTTTGTCGACGTCAGTTATTGTTAATCATTGATAAAAAAAATATTTCGTGACTTCGATACATCAAAGTAATAATACTCAAGTATAAAAAAAAGTACAAAGTATTTCGCTAAATAATTAAAAATTATTTAACACGTTCATTATATGGGGCAGATTAAAGTGAAACCGGATCTTAAGATCTTATATCTATCTATAATAATAATAAAGTAAATTTAAAATTTTGTAACTTTGATAAGTAATATTAAGCAAAATAAGTGAAATTAAAATTTTAGTAGAATCAATCATTATCAAATCTGTTAAAAAAATCTTTCGATAAGAAGATAAGAATTTTAAATTTTATCTTTTAAATGAAAAACACCTTGGTATTTAAATATTGGCGTTGATTGATCCAAAGTCTGAGGAAAACAAAAAAGGCAAACAATAATTTCAATTATATTATATAAAAAAAATTTATCTAAACACACGATTAGATCTCGAGCCGAATACAATTAAAACAATAAAATTTTACTTATAATTTCCAACGAAACCAACACCACATTTTCTTATCGCTAAAACAAAATTATCGCGCGCAAAATATTATCTTTCTCGACAAGATAAATTAGCAGTTAACATTGAAAAAGAAGAAAATAAGAAAAAGGGGGGGGAAAAAAAGGAAAAGAAAGGAGAGAAAAAGTATACTCTTATAACAACTTATACAACAGCGTGTGGACGTGGAAGAAGAAAAAGGAAAAATATTATCATATAGTACGATACGATAATCCTCGTGTACGTGTACATATACGCGAGCCGATCGATGAGGCGTAGGGGAAGAAGAAGGCCTGTCATAAAAGCCGTGGAAAACGTTGGAAATTCTTGAAAAAAAGCCGAGAAAGGGGACGATGAGACGGTCGAGCCGCACACATCGTAATTTGCAAGTTATTTTACGCGGCTATACGGATCGGATAACGAAGCCGCGGGACGGACACAGATCGTTATCGGCTCGTTCTCGAAATATTCCTTTGGGGCACCACCGGTAAGCCGTGGAACATACGGAGAGTAGATACGTAACCAGAGAGTGCTCTTCGAGCCGTTTCACGCATGATCGATCGCGTCTCGCGCCGGCCAAAGGGACTCGAAATGATTATATCGGTTCCATCGAACGTGTATACGTAATGCACGTCGTACAGTTACACCACCGGTATATATATATATATATATATATGATAGGTGTGCGTACGTGCGTGCCCTTACCATGATAACGATCCGATTCATTTTGCATCATCCGTGGATAGCGCTTGCAAATAATTTCGAATCGTTTCGATGTTGGTGAAACGATCATTCGTGAAATAGTTATAGCTCTTTCCGCCCAGGAAAGACTATACTGTGTATAGTCGGGATAGATAGTTGATTGCGATTGGTTTAGGCATTGGTTAGCTAGGGATGGCTCGTGGTACTGATTTTAAAATTTTATGGCAAGATGGGCGTTCTCCCCGGTTTTATTACGAATTTATTTGGTTGGATTAGAAGATGTTCGGAAATGTGTGTTATTATTTCGGTTTGTTGTGCTTTGCGGTAATAGAGGGGAATATTTATATCTTGGTTTTTGCTCGTCGCAATTATTTGGTTATACGGGTATTTTATTATTTTATACTACGTGTTATGTGTGGAAGTATGCGTATAATTGTAATGTTGTTGTACAGAGACCACTAGGGAAAAATATGACGAGTCATATTTTTTATTTCGTTAATAATCGTAAAGGCAAATAACTTTGAAATTCAATATTTTTTTTTTTTTTTTTAAGAAATTTCGTATTATGAAACATGTCTTTTTATTATTTTAAATATATTCTCTTGAACATTCTCTTTCGTTGTGGTTGAAATTTTTTTTATGAAATTTTATGTTTGTCGCCTATTATTAACGAAAAACTCATGCTTTTTTGATGCTTTTAGTCACCAAGTCAAACATCAAAATCAGAAAATTAATAAAAATTATTATTTTTTTTTTTGTGTTAAAAAACTGCATCATTTATATTCCAAGCAAAATTTCATTCCTTCAAAGAAATTCTTATTTTTATTGGTAAATCTTTTAAATATTTGGTTGAACGAATATTTTCGAAAACCTATGATAAGTAAAAAATATAAATAGCCGTAAAATCATTAAAAGGATTAAATAAATAGAAAAATATAATTTGTTTTTGTGCCAATTAATACGATGCAATCTATAAACGTGATAAGCACAGCATATTGTTCGTTTATTTCCACGAAAGTATGATCTCAAAAATCGTGGATCATGTCGGCAGCCTCGAGGATTTAGGAAACTCGAATTGCCTCCCTTTTCGCGTAAACGAACTGATATTCTAGGCGCGGCCAGCTTCGTTAGCCGATCATCGATCTCGATAGAGAAGCTTCTCACGGTTAGTTACACCGACACTTTCTGCACATTGCTGCTCTTCCAAACAAGTCTTTCCGACCCGAAATGCTCACGGCGTGAATCTTCTAAAAAGAAAGCACACTTTTCTTATTTTCGTGCCTCCATCTTTCGTCATTTTGAAAATTAGATTCTCGCGCTGAATTTTAGAAAATTTGACGAAAGTTTTCTTAGCCGGCGCGAGAAGTCGATATTGATATTCGAAAGAAAATATATGAGTGATTGGATATTGTTATCTATGAATGTGAATTTTTGCCTAGTTTTTTTATTTAGCGAGTTTTCTAATTTAACAGGATGTTAATGTATTACTGGAATCTCTTGGTGAATATAATAAACCTTTTTCCAAATTTTTTCCATTTTTTAATCGATAATTCGAGACTTCGTACATATCATAAAACTTAATATACTAAATAAAAGTAGTAGCAAGAAGAATTCACATTCTTACCTCACTTATAATTTAATAAATTAATATCCTGTATGTTTTGATCTCTGATCTAGAATTTTAGATCCATCAAAAATATCCTATGAATATATTAACACTTTGTATAGCAAAAACAATTACTTTCTTATTCTAAAATACCATAACAAGAAGCGCGCGATTCTGTTTGAAAATTCGTTCGTCGATACTTCAGATAAAATAAAAAAAATTTCTGAAATATCGATCGAGTCGGATCAACAGACTAACATACAATCGAAACGAAGACAAAAATTCGTAGCATTTGCATCGAGTTAATCTCGGGGACGTATCGTGATTCCTGTGAAATCACGTGTAAACGTTCAGAAACGTGTAAAGATGGCGTCGATTTTCTCCCACGGCGCCAATATAACGCCCGTTGGCTCGCGCCCGCCACCGCAGCCGCCGCCCGGAGTAATAACATAATGGCACAGGAAGAGAATGCGTTTGACTCGCGATCCAACACGGCCGTGGAATCCGAACAGCCCCCTTGTACCGACCGAGCAAACATCCCTAGTATTCCTCGCGGTAAGCATAAACTGTTCCACGCCGTTGTTTATCGTTCGCAGTTTTACGCGTACTTTGGAGGCCCTTCTCTTCGATCCTTGAATACTGGAGAGATTTCCAGAAAAAGGAACTCGAACAGAGGCGAGAGACGAAAGAAACGTGCCGGTGATGGGAGGAGACGGATAGAGAGGAAAGAGAGACAAAAATTCGTGATCTCGTGATTCGATCTACGCTTGGCAGAACTCCGTTTTATTGGACGAATGCCGGATAACCGAGGGCAGAAATGATCCGATGTAATCGGTAGATACGGAGACAATGTATGTTGTATACGTACTTGTTCACACTAGGAATTGGATTTTCGTGGATAATAATAAGACGTGGTGAAATATTTTGATAGAGATAGTGTATAGTGTTTGATATATTTTGATTATTAGTTTTAGGAACTATAGAATAGATGTGTAAAAAAGAGGTGGGATTGAGATTAATTGTGTTCAATTGTGTGTAAGTCAGTTGTTTAAAAATTAGAAATTGAAAAAGAAACGAGAAATATTTGTTAAAAATATTTCACGAAATTGTGTAATTTCATTCATATCCATTTTAATAAGTACATAATAAATATTAATTAATCAAATATTATTGAAATAAAGAAGATTTTCTTTTTTACTTAGTTAATTTTATTCATTTTTTATATTGTTCAGAAAGAAATAATGAACATAGAAAAATAATTGATAGATAACAAACAATAGATATACTTTTAAAACTTATTAAAAACTTTTAAATCATCATTAAACGGATCATTTACTTTATTTACTACAAAGAGGAAAAACAGAATATTGTATATATGACAAATACTATAATTGAATTTAATTTTTTTAACATTGTGAATAGCAAAAAAAGTAAAAATTTCTAAAAATTTAATATATTTTCGTTACTGATATTTTCTTCCACAATCCTAAATTTTATAATCTAGATCCAATTAAATAATTACATAAATTGCAAAATTTTATTGAAAATATTAATTATCATATTTCTTATTATATTCTGAGTTCAAAAAAATAATGAAGATGATATCGTACGATAAACTATTACATTTTTTTAAAATAAATACAAAATTTAAGACTAAAATTTATCATATTATATAATCAAAATTGCATATAACAAATAAATTATAAAAAATTATGGAAATAAATAGAATTAAATTTTAAAAAAAATATATATTTATTATTATTCATAACATGTTCAAAAATGTATCATTTTATTATAAACTTATAAACGAAAAAGTGTATATTTTTAGTTCTCTTTATATTTTTTTTCAATTGAAAAAATCAATTAAGAAAAATCTCATTTTCAAAAATTCTTAAAACAAAGATTTTATATATTAGCATTAAAATTGCTATATTATATTATATAATATATATTTTAGATTAAATATATATTATAAATATCAAATAAAAAATTGAACAATTATATTTAACATCAAAAAAATATTTAAACAAGTATCTACATATTCAACAACTGTAAGCAAGACAATAAAAAATGTCGTAACCTTGAAATACTCCCATTGACGAGAAGTAGCGCTAAGTTTACGTTTCACAAGTTTTCCTATGCGCTATAGTATACTGTCATAAAGAGACACATAACCATTTCGGACAAGTGTGTTGAACACAAGTCTCGCACGATGAGCTAGAGAGACTTCATGAACTCGAATTGTGACATAAAACTATATTTTTTTTTAACATAAATTCTGATTATCAAGCACGTTTATCGCATTGTTTTTTATGTTTATTTTTCTGCTTCTGCGAGCATATTTTACATTAAAACACTTGTTTAAGATTCTTCATATAATTTAAAATTTTAATTTAAATTATGAATAAATTAAAAAAAAAAAATAGAAAAAAATATAGAATTTTTCGTTTTATGACATACAATTAGATAAATGAACTATTTAATAAAAATAATTTATTTTTATCGGAAAATTTAATGAATATATGTATAAAACAAATATAATTAAAAAATAACTGAAATATAGATTTACATTAAAAATATAGATTTTTTAAAATTTTAAATTATATTAACCTGCAATCGTAAAAACAAACATGCAGTTATAAATATTTCTTTTCGTTCTTTTACAGTAATAAATTTGTTATTACTCGTCTTAAAATAAAAAATAAAATATTTTGACTCGACAATATCATGTGAAAAATAATATAAGATCATGATCGTGTAAAAATTGTTCAGATATAATAGTTTTTCAATCATCGTTATCGTTCCAAAGTGTGTTACTCTCGACACCTAATTACTGCTATAATTCACTTTTATTTCATTCTATTCGCAAATGCGTGCATCATTGTAGAAAGATCGAGTCTCCATCCGTATCGTTTGTCGGTGCAACGCGAGACGTTGATTTAGATGAGCGTGATTTCCGAGTTGGCTACTTGTTGTCCGAGTCATGGATGGCGATTGGTGCGTGCACTAGTCTGTACGAAAGGTGCGCGAATCTGATTCCCTTTTGCTCCTTCTCTTTCAACCGATTCGTCCCATCTCTGTCCTCCATCGCTGCTGAAAGTCGCCACTAATGGCACAAAGAGGAATGCTGTCCGGCTGTGCGCGACCACGAAGTCGGTAGCCATTTGTAATTCGTCGAGAAAAAAATCGCGAAAAAGTCGAATTAAAGCGTATTGGAAGGCTGGCTACCTGCAATTAGCGATGCATACTATAATTAAAAACGTATATCGCTCCTGGTTCGTTCCCTTTTCTCTCCTTTCGGTTGCTGATTTTCAAATTCTTTTTCCACTGCTTCGTGTTTATTACTATTCCAATTCAATTACCAGGGAAATGTTCCTCGAAAGTTCATCAAAATAATGATATCGAGTCACATGATTCGTTGCTTCGACAGATGTAGAGATATTTTTTGAATATTTTTCTTTTCTTCTGTGTTTCTTCTGATTAATTTAATTAAAGTGTTGGTTTGGGATGAGTAATTCAAATGGATTTAGATAATTTAGTTTGTTAAAATATTTGAAATATTTTTATAAAATAATTAAAGATATAAAATTTAAACATAATTTTGAATAGTTTTAAATTTTAATTAAAACTATTTTATTCTAATTCTAAGAATGAAAAGAAGATTCAATTTTAACTCAAGAATCTATTAATGATTAATTTCTTTGTAAATAAAAAATAAGTAAATAAAAAGTACATATTTTTAATATTTTGCTTTTGAAAAGAAAAATTCCATACGAAACAAAAATCAAGTAAATAATCGAACGTTAAATTAAATTAAATACAATCAGAGATGGAATAATTTTAAATTTCGAAAATTTAAAAATTTTAGAGTTTCGAGAATCGTGGAATTAAAATCAAATAAAAACTTGATAAAATACTTTCAAAATACTTATATTCTCTTATATAGACACATTGTGTCGCTGCCAAAACGATACAAATGGCAAAACCGAAAGTTGAGACGAGAAGGAAATAAGAAAAATAGGAAATCAAAGATGCCTGAGTGCCCGACGATGACAGAGTCGACAGAATATTACAGAGGTTTGCCGGGAGTTAATTCCCCAGAGCCGAGAAGGGACTGTTTTAATTAGAGAATCTAATTGATGGCCGCGTACGGCGTGGCTGCCGAGCAATCCATAAACGACTTCTTAGGGCCGCGCACCTGGGCGCACCACGGCGTTAATTACTCTCCTTCTGTGGCCTGGTCCTTCCATCCCACCATTCTCCATCCTCCTTCGCCGCTCTCCTCCGTTTTTTCAAGGTCTCTTAACTTGCGAGCCTGAGAGAAGCACGGGGAATAATAGGGTGGGAGACCAAGAGCGAAATAAAAAAATAAAAAATAAAAACAGAAATAAGAAAAAAACGGGCAGAGAAAAAAGAAAGAGAGAAGGGGAAAAACGAACGAATTGCCGTGCGAGGAAAAAAGAAAGAGGGAGAGAGAGAGAGAGAGAGGGAGGAAGGGAGAGATAGATAGAAAAAGGTAAGAGAGAAATATGCGGAAGGGGGGAGACAAGGTGAGGGAGAGAAAGCAACAAGTGTCCCCCGTCGCGAGGCGCAAAAGCATTCCTAATTACGCCCCTGCCCTTGGAGCGAAACGAGACAAAAACCGCGTTGATTACATTTTCGTATAATTTCATCGGTCGGCGCCCGCCATTAAGAGCCACCACCGCGCGCAAATTAGATCGATTCCTTAATGCCCCGGCCCGCGTAATTGGTTCTCATTCTCGGAAGCTGACGGTGAAATCGGATATCTGTCGTGTAGTACCACGTTGAACCGCGCCGCTGCCGGCGTTGCTGTTGCTGATGGTGATAGTGGTGGTGGTGGTTAGTGGTAGTCGGTGGTGGAGGACCGGTCAACGGTAATTGCTTCTCCGACTGTTTTGCGGTTCCGCACCGAAACCGTTCGCCGGAATATCGTTAATGTCGCGATACGCGGCTCCGATAATGAAGCGAGAAACACTTTTTGCCGGACACCTTGCGGGATGTTAATGAATCGGAAGGAGGCCGCGGCTCTTATTCCAACGCATTAACCCACCGCGAAATTTTGCGGAGGCCGCGGTCGCGGAACGTGATGCGTATCGTGATTGCCTGCGAAATTGAAAATATTTTCGCCCGATACACAGCCGAATCTCGGCCGATTCGAATTATGTATTTTGCCTCGGTGTGGACACGGTGCGAGCAAACGTGATTCGGGATTATAATATCCCGGAGCGGACAATCACGTGACGACAATGTAGAGAGAATGTTTATGCGCTTGTACGATGTTTTGCACGTTGAGATAAGACTTATAAATAAGCACGATGGTATTTTGTTCGCTTGTATAGCGATATATCGAGAATTTTGCAAGAGGAGGAGGAGGAGGAGGAAAGGCAGATTTATAAAAGATCATTTATAGAATTGTTGGTTCGATTTGCAGAGAATTTTTGTGGGATAATTAGTTTTAATTTGCTGAAATAATAAAAGAAATGATTTGTTTTTTTCTTGTTAATAATAAGAATGATTAATTTAGTGTTATTGTATTAATAAAATAATAAACGATAAGAGAGACAAAGGTAATCTGGGTTTTTCTTGCATAAAACAATTCCAAATTTATAATGATTGGTTAGAAATGGCGATTAAAATTTTTCAAAAAATAATTTTTTCAATGAAAAATCATCTTAACTTTTTTTAAAATTTATAATTTTGTAACTCGTGTTAGTATAAAACGATAAAATTATTTTCATCATTTGGAATCAATAATAATATCAATAAATCAATAAATAATATAACAAATCTTCAAAAGTATGGAAATCGATTTAGAATATTTGATTTTTTTAAAAATTACGTGTACGATAAACGAAAAGTAATCGTAAAATATTAAATTATATCGATTGTTAAAAAATTCCTTTGATCCACACATTATTAAAATTAGTAACAGAGCTTTTAAATTATTACTACAAATATATAAATTCTTTTTGTTACAGTGGTACAAAGTAGATAGAACGAAGATCCGGGAAGATTTGCTCCGTTTATGGATTCCTCTTGGTGCAGGATTCCACCATGATCAACCTGATAAAACCGCCGAAATCTTCCTAATGAAATCCATTGAGAGGTCGGATTCCTTACCATTGCAAGCCTGGCATTCTTTAGCAAGATCTGCTTTATCGTGGTTCATCAGCCGCACTTCTATAAATGGGTAAGTAATATATGATATAAAACATATATTTTAATGCATGATAAATATTAATATTTAATTTTTATTATATATCATTATTGTTTTTTTATTATTAAATTAAAAATATCTTATTAATCTTATTTAAATTGGTATAATATTAATTTTGAAATTAATGAAATATTAATGGAGAAATTGGGGGAATATAAAAAAGGATATAACAATTATAGTTATCATAATTAATTTGTATTGATTTATATGCACATTTTTAAGTAAATCAAGCACATCATAAGTAAACATTAATAGCACAATTATTTTCAAATAAATTATTGCCATTATTCTTAGAAAAAAAGAATTATCTATTTCAAAATATCCAGTTTTATTATAGTTTTGTTTTCAATTGTTCTTTAATTCTAAAAGATAATCCTCACTTTATGAAAAATCTATACAACCACGTGAATATTATGCTATCTACAAATATTCATTTGCAAATCGAATTAATTTAGTCCATATTCTAACATATTATTATATCGAATAAAAATTATTAAAATCCATTAAATGTACTAAATGTCCCAAGCTTTTGGATCAAACATCGTTTTAAAACAAGAGAAAATAAAAGGAATTTCATTCGAAAGAAAATAGCTATCAAATGATATTTATATTATATTCCATTTTTTTCAATAGATTCTTTTCAATAATTCAATACCTAAAAATTACACATGATTCACAAACCATTGATAATACAGCTAGACTATCTGTGGATTAATTTAAACATAGATACGTAAATTCATAAAAATTAATACTTTTCTCGACGATCAAAAAATTATCTTCGACAGTTATTAAACCCTAACGCAACAGCCACAAGAGAAAATATCCATAGATCCCGATCTCTCTCTGAAATATCTCTCTAACAATTACAAAAATTACGCAATAAAAAAAGAAATATCAACCAACTTGCAAAATCAGAAAAGATTGCTTTTCAACATCCGTTAAAGATTAAAACCTATCTAACTCGAACGAATTTCTCCTCGCACAACCGGAAGGAATTGAAAAGGATCCATCCAAATATCCACAGATCCCGATCTTTACGAATCTCTCTACATCGTAGAGGCAAGGCCTCGGCCTTGCTAAGGCAGATCGTTTGCGAGGTGATGAAAGGAGGCTTTCCCTTCTCGCCGGTTAATTAATAACCACGCAGATACGATCTCCGCCTATCTAGCTGTCCGATGAGGCTCGACAACCTGGTGGCAAAGCCACCTCTCCCGGTTGTGCCGGGTCGGCTCGTGAGGTGGGTCCCTTCTCGGGCCGTCAGACGAAGATAGAGCGGCGGGAAGAAGGTCGAAAACCGACAGAGACAGCCTTCCAAAGGGGTACTCCCTGTTAGAGGGAGAGGTTATTGATGACCAGCTTTGTTTGCCCCCCGAACCGTTTATTAAAATCCAACGCGGGTGATTAACCTCTCTCCCGAGTTGTGCGTCGTCCTGCCAGCTACCAGGCGAAACACCTCCGCGTCCGTTACACCGTCCGTGTATATATGGGATTGACCGAGGAACCGTTTATTAAAATCCAGCACGGTTATCCGCGTGGCTACTAGGCGGGCCTCTCGCTTCGTGAATTAGAATGATGCACAGATCTCTCTCTCTCTCTCTCTCTCTCTCTCTCTCTCTCTCTCTCTCTCTCTCTCTCTCTCTCTCTCTCTCTCTCTCTCTCTATCTTCTTTCTTTTTTTTTCGATCTTTTGCTCTGGCCACACTGGATTGAGCAATTAACGCATTGGGAATGATTCGGAACGGGATAAATTCTTCGGGCAAAATATGAATTCCCTTTTGCGGGGGATTTTATTGATCGTAAATGGAAGAACGATGTATCGTTTTGTTGCAGTGTTTCCCAGTGTTTGTGAGTCGTGAAAAAGTGTCGTGAAGTTTTTTTCTCGTGATTATTTATATATTTGCGAGACATCTTCGAAGATGTCGGTTGAAATTTATTTATTAAGTTGTGAGATATTTAAGTTCGTGTTGTGACGAAGAGAGAGGGAAATAAGAAGTATCTAATATCATTTAATTTGTTGAATAGATAGGATTATGGAGATTTTGGAGTTGTATTATTATTTGTGATATTATTTACAAAAACTTTTATAATACAAAAAATGTAAATTGGTTCCTGTAAAAAATTTTCAAAATTTGATATTAATATTGATGATATATTAAAATTATTAAAATATCTAGTGATTTAATAGTTTAGGGAATTAAGGAATGTTAAATAATTTTCGAAAAAAAATTCGTAATGTCGAGTTTGAATTTAGGAAGAATATTATTTGTCAGGTGAAACAAGGGAAATAACTAACCAAATATAATATTCCACGTTCCAAATTGCATTCCCTTATCGGTTGGCCCTGTGCCGTATAATATCAAGATAACCTTCGTTTATATACGAAAAATAGTAATTCGACGATATCAGATAATTTTCCTTATGTTCAACCTCTTAACTTTCATAATCTCGCATTTGAGGTTATTTTGAAAATGGAATCGTATTATTTCCTTCGAAATTTTTCACGTTCAATCATTACAAATCTATATACCAATTATTAACAATATTTAAATTTTTGAATTTTAATTTGTATTAAGATTGATAATTATTATTTATTTTTGTTTATTATTTGTTACTTAATATATATTATTCATCATTTATTATTTGCAACAAAAGAAAAATCTATAGAAAATATTTATTGTTTACAAAAAAAAAGAAGATTAATTTTTTTCATTGAATTCATAAATTTGCAAAATTTAACCATTTGATAATTATTAATTAAATTTATACACATTTAATAATGTTTGATAAAAAAAATTATAGATAATAAAAATTCTCTTTAAATAAAAATTCATTTTTCAATGAAAAATTAATAATTTTACAAATCAAAATTATCGAAAATTAACAATATTAAATTATAATAAAAGAATTTATGTCTGATTTATTTACTTTCATTTATTTTTTCTCAAGACAATACTTTTTCTCAGAATTGGATCGATGCACGGTACATGATCGATATGCACAGTAGCCTAATGCAATAATATTAGACACGAGTTTATTTTGTCGCGATTAATAATCGATAATCCGTATTTTATTAATTTCCAAAAAAACATCATATAGCATTTTTAAACTAAATTATTTAAGCGAAATTATTATTGTTAAAATTCCAATACAAATAGTTGCATAATATTAAAATTCAACAAATACCAAATTGTTCATGAAAAATTTATTTATAATAATGAATGATAAAAGAAAGATTTGAATTTTGTTTTAATTTCAAAGTTGCATTTAATCTTTCTAATGAATACAGACTAAAATAACATTTATTTTCATTAAACTTTGTAAAAGTTTAAATATATATATATATATGGAATATTGTTTTAATTCTATTAAAATATGAATTTTTATAGATATTCGCAAATTTATTATCAAATAATTTTTTGGATAAATATACTATCTATTATAATCATCTGATCAGTATATTACTCGTTAAAATTGTCGTAAAAGTTAAAAAATAATTGTTGAATACATCAAATTGTGGATTCCTTATTTATTTTCAATTTTAATTTTTATATTATTTTTTTTTTTTTCAAAATTCAAAATTTCATGCGAAATGAAAGCATTCCAAATGTAGTTGATATTCTAAAAAAATGAAGACTTTCGAAATGTCTTCATCGATACAATACTTACATATCTCTTCTTAAAAGAATCATTTTTAAATATGCTTTATTTCTTAAAAACATATTTTTATAAAACAACTTTTATAAAAATAATTTTATCATCTTCTATATTTATGTTTAAACTGAATATTTAAACGTAAAAAGTGATAAACTTTAAAAAAACAACTGAAAATAATTTTTATAATTATGATTTGAAAACATAGATTAAACGATATTTCACAATTACAAATTTGTTATTTCATTATTAGATATTAAATAAAAAGTACTAATACGAGTTGAAAAATCATTAAAATCAAAATTTTATTTAGATTGAACAATTATTATTTGTTATTGGATTGAATCTTATGAAACAATTTAGATATCAAAATTGATTTGGATTTATAAAATTGGCTCATATATGTTAATAATGATATGTTATCGCAGCTTAAATAATAATTAACAACCATCGTCCTTCACCTTTCATTATAAGAGTATTCATAAGAGAAAATTCTCTAAAAAAAAAAAAAAGTCTCTAAACTAGGATTGAGAAGAACGATGGAGGAGTCACCTGGATGATGTTCACGTGACATTACAACGCAGTCCTGCTGAGAATATTAATTACATTTCCCCCATGGGTGATCCTCTGTATATCTTGGTAGCTCCCAGCTTTGAAAGCCATACTCTTTTTCGCTCGTCTCACAAATTAATCATAATTAGCGGTGAGATGTCCTCCATTCGTTATCAAGAGAGATACATGAGAAGAGGAGACTTCGTGCGAAGGAAAGGCAGAAATGGCGATGAAAAAAAAGAGCTGATGGATATTAGTAAGGTTAAAACAGATGATGAGGATGAAGAAAGGAGAAAAAGAAAGAGAAGGAGAAACGAAAGTGATCAATTGATCGAAACATCTTTTATAACAACAATCTTATTTTCCTTTATATAAACATAATTATTATATTAAATTATTTCATGAGTGACGACTTTTTTAAAAATTTTTAAAAATTTTCAATAAAAAACAATATATATAATACTTACGTTTTAATCTATAATTTGTTTCTTTATTTTAAAATTCCATTTTCTTTTTAATGTAATTAAAATACTAATTTTAATATTAATTTAAATTAATTTGTTATTATTAATTTAATTTACAATTTCGCAAATTTAAAAAGTTTTGTAATGAAAAATAATTTGATTAACTGGTCGATATAATGAATCTAATAATATTAATATACATTTTCATGTATATTCGCAATTATTTCTATATCAACAAGACAAAGATATTAAAAATTAAGATTGCTTATCTTTCCTCTAAACATGAACACCTTTATTTAACGAAATTACAAATTTTCCCGAATTCTTCTCGATACTCCTCCACCGTTATCCAAAGAATCGTTTAATCTCGATATTATCCTATAAACCGTGGTAAACGAATACGTAGTATCGAATCGAGACCCACGAAGGTTATAAAAGCGAAACATTCAATTAGACCTTTCGTTCATCGCGAATCGTCGCTCATCCGCGTTTCCCTCGTTCGCGGAAGGTATCAAAAGTGGCAGTATAAACAGGTCGAAGACACGCATCCACGGGAATCGCGAATGGAATACCTATATTAGAACTTGAAACTTGTAATAGAACGGGCTATAATTATTCCATGTTCCGCGGAATAAGCCTACCCGTAACAACCGAATTTGCATCTGGATACAATCGAGGATCCGTGAAAATAACAGAAACTCGGTGGTTGAAGAGGAACATTTCCGGCGGACAATTAGAAATAATGGGTGTTCGGCGTCGACGTACCAATCATTGTTAATTGACATCGGAGGAGCTGCGAAACGATTTGTTCGACGTGAGGCCCCTGCTGGATTCCCCTTGGTTCCTCGAAAATTGCGCGCAATTTCGTTCGGGAAAATAAAATTAAGAGGGCGTTGAAGATTTAAAAAATCCACGTCTGAATCCTCCTCCTCGTAGAGCGAGCAGCGATATTCAATGTGCTGCGCATAGGGACTCATATTTTTATAAAAAAAAAAAAAGCTGTTAGTAAAGTAAAAATAGTAGAAACAAAATTAGAAAATAAAATTAAGAATAATTCATGAATAAAAAGAAATAATTATTTGATTGAAAAAACTCGTTTTAAGTCATGTATATAATCCGCTATGTGTATAATTCATCGTGTAAAGATTAATATGAAGAAATAAATAAATAACATTTTAAAAAGATTTTCCAAAAAGAATATATAATGAAATTTTCTTCTCTCATATCATTGAATGCATAATCATTTATATATAACAATAATGGAGAAAATAATTATTTTATCGTTCTTTTGAAGCAAAAATAAAATAATAATAATAATAAATCATCCTATGAGTAATATTGTTTTAGAAGCTCAAATTTAATTATAAAGGAAAAACATGGATTTTTAAACAAATAATATTTAACTTTGATAAACATACAACTTATATAAATCGAAAGAAATTTTTTAATACCATACATAATTCCTGATTACATATATATATATATATATAATAAATATATTAATATGTAAAATTTTATTAAATTATTTACTCTTTCCTATTATTGCAATAATAAATATATAATATGCTATATATCGAAATTAATCATTCAGTTAAAAATATAATAAACATAGTCGAGAAGAGAGGAGTGAAAAACATTTACTCGGCTGTAACAAAGTGAAATAAATCTAAATTTTGAAATTAGAACGCATTAGCTAGTTTTTCCTGATAAGCTTCGGTGATACATAAAATTTTAGAATGATATCTGTCAGAAGATAATCTAGGAAAAGGGTTATTTAATTTCGTGCGCCATCTATTATCTTATTTTCTTTTCCATCTTTGTAAATTTGACATATTTCTTTTATAAATATCAGATTTGAAGAAAATTGAAATAAATTAAAATAAATATTGAAAAGCTGAAATTTATTGAATAATTTCTATTGGATTCTATTGAAAAATCTATTGGATAATTTGCAAAATACACTCAAAATTCGCTCATAAAATTAATTAACTATTTTCTAAGTTTATTATTGATATTTATATTTTTATTAATACAATAAAAAAATTTTTATTGATACAATTTTACAATTATTAATACAATTAATAGAATGAATTATTTTGAAATGATTGAGTCGTGCATACAGAAATATTAACTTCACTTATTTCAGAATCTTTTGGAAATTTTTTAATTTTTCAAAATTGTATTTGATTTTTATATTGAAAGATATTGTAATAGCTATAAAATAATTGAGTTTTATATTATAATATTTGCTGATATCTTGTTCAATGTTTATAGATCATGGTCAACTAAACACGTATATATGTTATTAATTCATTGAGAATCTTCAATAGAATAAATTGATTTATTGATTCTATTTTGCTTTTCCTTCATTGATATGATTCAAATTTTATTCAAATACAATATTATTTTAAAATATATTGAAATACATTTTAATGTTAATATGTTCGATTGCAATATCAGATTACAATAAATACAAATATATAAATACAAAAATAAATAATAAATACAAATCAAAAATATCAATATTCTTTTGATTTTCAAGATGATATATAAGAATTTTTCTTCGTTATTTTTTTTTTTTATATTATTTTTAATGAAAAACAAAGGAAATCGCTTCAATATTCGTATCTAATAAAATTAAAAAAATTAAATTTATAAAATTAATATCTTATTATCTTTTTAGATAATAACATTATCTAAAATATATATAAAAATACTTACCTTACTATATATAAATAAAAAATACATTAAAATTATAATTTAGATAATATTGATAATTTTTTTTACTATGACGAAATAAAATTATCATTAATTTAACTTGTTTAAAAGTACATATGAAATTTTTATATAAAATGATAAAAAAAACCTAATCATTTGTATCTTAATATTTATTTATAATAAATATATATCATAGTTGAAGATTTATCGACTTTTAAATATTACGTCAAGTCATTCGTTTCTATTTCGATGCAAATTGTGTAAACTTATAGTTATACAAGATAAATACGATTTTAACGAGAAAATAGAAATTACGTGAGCTAATAATTCGCGAGAAACCAGACCGAACATTTTCATAATTACCGCCGCGCCGATCGAATCGGTAATTTTCCGGAAACGATTGGGAAACACATGTTGTCGAGAAGGAATTACGTGCCTGTGATGTTTATCACGTGGAAACACGTCATTATGTTCCACCTCATTTTCGTCCGTCGTCGTCCAAATATCGATAATTTTGTAAGTGCTTTGTCGATTCATGATTATAAGTTCAAATTGAGCATCCCAACAATTTTATGGAACATGAAAGTTAATAAGATTATAACAATGTTATTTATCATTCATATTTTATATACTTGCATATTTTTATTGATTGATTGTTACAACGCTATTTCGTTTATTCGTTAGAAATTTTTAAAGAAATTTAATATTAAGGAAATAGAATTGAAAGAAATTAATGAATATTTAGATAATTAATAATCTAATCTAACTTTTAATTAATTAAAAGTGTTGCATTTTATTGATGAAATTTAAAATTAAAATAAAAATTCTATAAAAAAGGAAGGAATATAATTGAAAGTTTAATTTATATTTTAATAATAAAAAATTAGAAAACAAAGAGATATATCTTGATTGCTGAAATTCATATAGAAATTTTTTTTCTTTACTTCGTATTATAAATAATCCTTTAATTATTTAATAAAAAAAATTGCAAAATAATAAAAATTTTAAATTTTAAATTTTAAATTGCATGTGGAATTAATGAGAAATAAAAAAAATATGTTTCACATATTTTAATAATTTTTTCAGATGCAATAAATTAATTGATTTAAAATTTTTTAACCTGTTATTATTGATTAAATTTTTTTTAATCAGTATTTTTCATTATAATATTTTGATTATTAAAATATTATTAAACTAAATAGAAATAATGGTATTTCGATAGTGTTAGTAATGAGAACCTCTACTTCTATCTTAATGATTTTTTATTAGAGGAATAGAGAATTATTATAAGTTGGTATCACTACTTCAAATAAAAAATGCATTAATAAACGATTATGAATTATTGTGAAAATTTCATATCATACGATATAAAACTTGTAATTTTTATTTAAGTAAAATATTGATATCCCATTTCATTTCATTTTGGAATAAATTGTCCCATTTGGCTACGTAAAATATGATAACTTGGAAAAAAAAACTAATTACTTTTCTATTTTATAATATATCATACTTAAATTTCTTATTTAAGATTATTTTAATAATTATTTCTTTCGTCAAATTTAAAATAATTAGAAAACAATTCATTATTTGATATTGTTTTAAACGAATCGATCGATATTATCTGCATTATCACAAATATCACAATATTAAAAATAAAAGAGTTCGAGATATATCGAAAAGAGAGTCGGGATTCAAATTACTTCAATTATAAATAAAATTTGTTACATCCACAATTCACAATCAATAAACATTATATTTCATGTTCACAAATCGTTCTAATCGAAAACAGACTCATTTTCTGATTTCTAATTAAATAAAATTCCCGAAAATAAAGGATTAATGAATAATTAGCACGGCGCAAACTCGCTATCGGGGCTGCGTGGCCACGAAAAGGATAGTACACATGAAAGAAGAACCGCCCCTCGGTTGTAATTAGTGGTCACAGTATTGGGAACAGAAGAGAAAGCCAGAAATCCGCCAGTTTTCGAAGGGGTCGACGCCCACGATGCTTTTCCATTAGACGCGAGAATTCGCGCCTGCGCCCTTCGATTAATTACGGACAGGGTTGCCAATCGGAAAGAGAGCCGGGAAGCGCCGCGCAAACGCGCTAATGATAATTACTGACCAACGAGGCAGCGCCCAGTCTGGACCAATCGTAGAATACTGGTCAAGGAAAGAAACGATTAAAGGGAGAGAAAAAGTTTGTTACAAGATAAAGATAGAACGAGAATAAGCAAAACCTTGAACTAGGAAACTTGTGTACTTAGAAAAGCTTGTTTTGGACATATTATTTTTACAGATTTGATTTTTAATCAATATAGAAATAATAAATAGATAAAAATAGAACTTGTAAAAAATTATAGTTTTGTGATAATATTAATGTTTTTATAAAGTGTGATTTATTTATTAAATATGGATATATTTTATTTAATATAAGGATGAAAAATAATAAAATAATTTTGAATAATAAAATAACATATGTTATAAGTAGGCGCATAATGCAAATTTTCATAATAAGATAAAAAGAAATAATATTTATTATATCGATAATATCTTATAAATATTTTAAAATTTGTCATAAATAATTCTATCTTCGTCATTTTTAGTATTATAATTAATACCACACTACAATATTGTACCATTACTACAACCCAGAAACTTTTTATTCTTATAATTGGAAAAATTCAATAGAAATGTATGAATAATATATAGCTACAAAATCTATTGAAACATTTCTAAAGTAAAGAAATATGTTTTAAAAATAATAATTTTATAAAAGCAATTATTTATTTACTAATTAAAGGTATAACTTAACGATGTGTATAATAAACTATCCATTTATAATAAATAATATATAAAAAAAGTAACAAAAAGAAATAAGTTAACGAGCATCTTAAAAATCATAAAAATGAATGCAAATAATCTTTGAATAGTATATTTCTTTTTACGAATTCGTGTAAAAAATATAAAGAAGAAAGTTCACATAATGAGGGTTTGAAACATGCTGTCATTTACAGAATTATACTTCAGTATTTACAAAGAAAGAAAATAATAGTGGTTAATGGCACCCTATTCTTAGTAACTAGCTTTATTATTTTTACATTAACTACGTCTTTCAGAAAATATCAGAATAAAGAAAAGAAAAGAACCGATCGAATTATGATTGGGATAAGGATTTTTAAAATTCACCCTTACTACGCACGCGATACGTAAATTTAATAATAGATAATACCGTTTCGCAACATTACATAAAATAATCTTTTTATTTTCAATTTTGATTAATTTATTATATTATAATTATATCTAATTTGTTATATTATTGAATAAAGTTTAATTCAAAAAATAAATTTCTTTCCTTAAATAAAAGTTCGAGATACTTTTTTTTAATAATAAAGCAAAATAATATTCTAAAGAATTAATAAAGAAAATAATAATAATATTAAATAAACATGATACAATAATAAAACAATATATTTATATTATGTTATAACATATAACATTATCAAAATACCGTGAAGAATAGATTTTATTTTCAAAATATCGACATTCTATCTCATCAAATAGATTATGAAAAAATAATCTGAACAATTTTGGGATGTCAATGAAATTAAACAATATTCATAAAATTGTCAAAATCGATATATCAAAAGAAAATTGCAACGGAAAATTATTTCCCATTTTCAATTTACTTTCCAATCACCCTTTCCCAAACATGTCTGGTACATTCGTCGAACGCATCGAATCTCGCTCGAATGATCTATCCGATACAAAAATAAACAGCTCGCCACGATGAGAGTTAAAGAGGAAACCAAAAAGCATCCCTTCGTAACAACGTGTCGGCGATACAGGCATGACGAACACATCTTTCCCGTATATATCAGTATAAACCGGTATTTCCATAGGACAGAGAGAACAGAATTGCGTAGGAATGATCCAATTGCAATCCTACGAATTACGTATGCACAAGTGTCGTTCGTAAAGTCGCGCGCTCGCATAAATCGAATGATATAAATTGGACGAACTGACCAATCAGAATAGTTGTTTTAATACCAGATAAAAACTTGTCGCAATCCGTCGCTACCATTTAACTTAACGATCGTGACGAACATGTGTTCTTAAAGTATTGTATTTACATTTCACGCAACTGAGCGAAAGATTATATTTTTAAGTCTTAATTTCGTAAATGAAGTTCCGAAAAACCTTTCTAATTTCGATAATTTTTTTATAATATTTAAAACATGTTATAGAAGACAAAGTTCTAAACGAGTTTTTCTTAATCATATAACAGCGATATTATTTAATAACTTTTAATTTTCAAAATTATGATATTACTATTACATAGAATTTTTCTTATATGTATACGATCGTGACAAAATATAACATATCAGTATTTATCTTTTATTAATATAAACGTTATAAACATATCGTAACAACAAGCAATCAATAAAATGTATAAATTTCCTCGTCAATTTGAAATATCCTGCTATATAAAATATATATATAAATCACAAATAGTTTTTAAAAATATTTGATTAATTATAAATTAGATAACTAATATATTTGAATCGTAAAAAATTAAAAATATTTTGCTCAATTTGCGTAAAACAGTTAGTGAACAGAAAATGGATTATGCGTATATAGTGAAAAATTACCGCGTAATTTTCAAATTAACCTCTTGACTGATTGAACCTTTTGATGTGTATAGATAAATAAAATATTTACTAAGTACTATAAGCTGCATGACAATGCCACCAGCGCATATCTATTTTATAGTTGAATGAATGAAATGAAATGAAAAAATTGTGCACGTAGATGAATCTATAAATCCTTTAACCCTTTAATTTTTTCGCTGTGACATCCTCAATTCTTTGGATTAATATCTTTTTCTTTTTATTGATCAATTTATCCATAAACTCTTTCCTCAATTTTAATAATTTTGAATTATGCTGTCAAAAGCATCATTATAAACTTCTTCTATTATATACAGTCATTGAACAATTAGCTATAGTCGGTTTTCGAATTACGTCTCAACAAATTTTTAATATTCTATAATTCAATTCTATTTATATATGTGCATATACATCAATATACTGCTATTTATTAACTGTTTATATAAACACAATATAATATAAAATTTATAACGTCTAAGTTTTTTTTATGAATCTGAATATATTTCTTTGATCAGACAATTCGGATTATATTTTTCCGATACAAAATATTTTTGATATTTTTGACGGCAGAAATATTTGTTTAAATTTATGATTTTGTATTCGGAAAACATAATTCGAAATAGAGATAGCATATGAAATTTTTCTGGAATTTGATATATTTATTTATCTATTTTATACATATAAAAAGAATTCAACTATATAGTATATTTAATGATTTTATATACCAAAAGTTTTTTGCGAATAACTCGAAAAGTAAAATCGATTGCTGATTATGTATAAAGAAAAAAATTATTCAAAATAATATTTTTTGCAATATATTTTAACATCATTAAAATCAATAAGAAGTTACATTAATTTTTTTACATATCTACTAGATAATTCTCTAAATGTTCTTATCTTTTCGGCGTATATATATTCAATTTCACATGTAAGCTGCTTGGTAGAGTGTATGTCTGTCCTTTTCTATCTTTTCTATCTTTTATGACGCAACAACTCTTGGGGATCGTATTCGAATCACAGTGTTTAAGGCGTCTAAAATTCAGAAATGTCTCCAAGGAAGAGGGGGATTTTCTGTATCTGGCGCCGAGAAGAAACGAGTTATAAAAGCGTGTATTTCCCTCGCGAATAGTCCACTTCGTGCTATATTCTTCCGCGACAATCTTGCTGAAAATCAGACAATGTTCTCGAACTCCTTGCAAAATTACAAACCGATATAATATATCTTCACATAAAAACTTTAAATATTACAATGTTATTTTATTAAATTAAATTTTTAAAAAACTTTATAAAAATAACAAAAATTTTAGAGAATTCAAAACTTTGATTTCTTAACTTTAATAAATTTCGAAATTTCCACATTTCCAATGATTCATTTTAATTTTTATTAATTTTTATTAATTTTTTTTATTTTAAAGTTATTTAAAACTTTTAAAAAAGAAATATTTTAATATGATTAAAGAAGAAAATAACTTGTTAAGATCAATTATAGTATAAATCTATTAAAAATAAGTTATAAATTCATGAAGTTTTATAAAAGTATGGGCATAATTAATGTTATAATAATAATTGTTTAAATAACAAAAAAATATTGTCATGCTAATCCCCAATGTAGAAATTTATTTATAATTTTTTTAATTATTTTCTTTTCTGCTTATATCTTTTGTTTCAAAAAAACAATTATTACAATATTATTGCAAACAACTATTTACAAATGCTATCAATCCTATATAATATTTAATGTGAATGTAATGTGAATTAAATATAATGTGATGTGAATTAAATAATAAAATTATTATTCTAGTATATTATTATACTATTATATATTATACTATTATATATTGAATATTCAAATATTTTCTTGTATTCACAAAAATATTATTCTTTGACACAATCAATAATAAGAATTTCTTTCTTCATCGAGTTCTCGAACAATTTCTTTACGATTGCGACTTATCACAACGGAACATTGAATTCTTCAAAAATTGACGCGAGAAAACAAAAGATAAAGAAACGTAGAATATTGCAATTTCTTCACCAGCGCCCTCTTTCTTTCATCGCAGCATACACAGAAGACATTGCATGAAGAAGGAACCGAATTGGTTCGAATGTGCGACGTATCTAATATCTATGTCTCGATGCTGCGCACACGTTGCTTCATCGACAGTATTGAGTCACGACGAATGCAACACAAACGTTTCAAGATTGCTCGAAAAAAAAAAGAAAAATGAATAATTTCCAGGGATGAAACATTTTGAAATTAACGAAAAAAGAAAAAAATAAGATAAGTGAAAAGTGAAAAAATCAAAAAAAAAAAGAGAGATAGAATAGAGAAAAAGTTTTATATACAATTCTATTTAAGAATTTCTACATATTCTATCTTACCATGAGACAAATCCCTATCTTGTTTAACTTCTAGGCAAAATTAGACAAAATAACAGACAACTATACTCGTTAGTCAATATCTAATCTTTTTTGCCGTTTCCGCGTTCTTATCTGACAGAGGATAATTTGCAAAACTTCAACATATATAATAATAATTATTGTCTGCTGGATACTTCTATCTAACCTCCCTTGGCGTTCTCCGATCTCCACTGCCACCACCACTGTCACCACTACCAAGCTGGCGTGGCCTCCCCTCCATCGCTCATGGACAGGGTGGTCCATGGTCCACGCCTACCCAACATCCCTAACTCGAAGCTACGTCCGCCTTCCCCTCTTTTCTTCTTCTCGCTTCTTTCTTGTACTCTTCAGTCCGTCTCGCATCCTCTTCGGGATTTCTCGTTTCTCACATCCGCGCTGCAAGTCGAGAGAATGAGCAGAAAGAGAAGGAGCGAAAAGCCAGCTAACGAGACTACACCGCCACGGTAGGAAGAATGCTAAATAGACGCTATGTTTCTCTCTGTCTTCTTTGCTTTCCTCGTTTTCCTTCATAGGAAATTGTTTTCGTCTCTTTTTCTCATTATATATCTTTCTCTTCTCCGTGTTCTCCCCACTATTGCAAAGCCCCCTCTACGCGGTGGTTTCTCGTAAACTGATGATATAAGCTAGCCCCCACCGTGACAAACGAGCGTTGACGGGAACGACCGAACGAATCCGAGAGTTGCTACATTATCGTCGCGGACACACACTAGCTGCGCATACGCTGTGTCGAGCGTATCATTTCTTGCTTATATCCATATGTCGTCTTCTTCGTCGCACTTGTACATGAACTTAGAGCGTCGATTCTACAATAGTGGTAAAAAAAAAATGGATGGAAACTAGAGAAAGTATGAGGAGCAACAATATCGAGATAAAGAACCTTTGACTCATTCTTCGTCCATTTTTTTTGCACATAATCTCAAGAGTTTTTAAATTACAATTCTTTTTCATCTGATAAGATTGCAAATTATATTACGTACATTTTTGCGTTATCTATTTACATAAATGAAAATTTAATACGTCTGAAATTCAAAGCAAAAACAATTTAATAAAAATATAATGCGATTTATAATTTGAAATAATAAAATAATTAAATATTGATTTGAATCTTAGAATAAAAAACATATAAATAGTATAAGATAATTCAATTATTAGCGATTTAATTATATTAATATATAATTATATTATTCGAATTTTTAACTTTTTTAAACTTAATTCTTTTAATAAATATATATTAATATATTTATAAGTAAATAATTTAGAATTTTAAATTCATATTTAAATAAATTCTAATTTATATTTATTTAATATCAAGTTTTTAATATTTGACTTTTAATATTTATATTAAATAATAATAATAATAAATATAATTAATATATTAAATTTCAATTTTTTTATAATAGTAAAAAATTGTTATAAATTAAATAACAAAAATATTTATTTCTGTAACAAACTTAATTTTTGTCTATAATTTAAGAGTGGATAAAATAGTTTGACAAAAGATAGTTTATAATTGAACAATTCACGAAGAAATATTTATATATTTAAAATATCAATAATGCTTCATAACAAAAAATATAATTTATACAACCGTTCCATTAATATTTATAACGAAATCAATAAATACATACTTGAGGGCTTGGAATTAAAAGTTTCATGAGTGATTTGAATTTGTAAACATTCGAAAAATTTTTTTAAAGGAAAATTGGCAAAAGATGGATAGTTTTATATACAATAGATTTATCAAATCGCCGTGATTTCTTTGCTTCTCAGCAATTCAAAAT
Organism: Apis cerana; assembly: GCF_029169275.1. Taxonomy (NCBI): domain Eukaryota; kingdom Metazoa; phylum Arthropoda; class Insecta; order Hymenoptera; family Apidae; genus Apis; species Apis cerana. The sequence continues at coordinate 6,951,494 of NC_083862.1, read as the reverse complement.
ATATTTTTCACATTTGTAGACATTGATTGATACACACATACACACACACACACACACACACACACACACACACACGCACACACGCACACGCACACGCACGCACACACACACACACACATATATATCTTAAGAAAATAATATTACAATTGACTATTGAATTAAATAAAGTTTTAAATATAACTTTGAATGATCTTTTATTAGTTATAATATAGTTATAATTATAATAGTTATAATTAATAAAACTACGCGAATACATATTTTAAGAATGATATTAATCTGCTTTTTAATGAAAATTCCTTTTCACTAGAATAAAATTCTTTTTTTAAAATAATTTCTTAAAAATAATTAATATTAGATACTTATTTATCTAAATGTCTATTTTCATGTACAATTAATATATCATAAAATTGAATATATGTATTTATATAAATAAGTACATATATATTATACATAATACAAGAATACATAATAAAAAAAATTTTTTAAAAACTAATTGAAGATAAAAAATAATGAACTACACCTATGTTATTCTACTGATAATTTGAATTCATTTTTATTTGATATCATTTTTTTATTTTCATCGTTATATATTTTATTTTATTTTTATTTTTTTCATATTTAACTCTGAATATTAAAATCTCAAATTTTGAACAATAATATAAATTGCTTATATATAATATTTTTTCTAAACAAGAATCGTTCAATCAATGAAATTATCAAAAAACAAAATTTAGAAAATTAAAAAAGAAAAATAAAAAAGAGTACAACTACATATAGACAACTAATTAAGTTGCACAATGAAAGATGATTTTTATGATGTGGTTGAAAGGTAATCTAGAGCAACAATATAAGAAAAATGAGTAAGAAAGAGGAAAGAAAGATGACACAGGGAGGAAGAATAAAAAGAAAAAGAAGAAAGGTCAGGATAACGCGTTATGCTCGTTCAGAACGACAAACGAAGATAAGGATGACTAGACAGATTTGAATGTTGCTTCAATCAGATCCCATGTCACTCGGTTCATTAATCCATTCAAAAAGTATTTCGAAAAGTTTCACATTATATTACAATGTTACACCGATTTCGAATGTAATGATGTGAATATTATAATAGTTCAGAACTTGGAATCTTGAGCGTGACAAGATTCAATCAAATTATAATTGTACGTCGATGTATCTCTTAAAGTAGTTTACGTTGATTCGAACTTTACAACCATAAATACATGTCTGTTATGTCCTCATGGAACTGTATTAACGTCTGAAAATTGAATACATATACAGTCAATCACAAAAGTCTTTGTATACATTTTATGAAATTTCTATGTATTGTTACTTATTATATTATATGTTACGAAATAAATATTTTAATAAATAGTTTATTTTAATTTTTTATCTTTTAATCTTTTTATAGAGTTAAAAGTATAATTTTTCTTTAAAAATTTGAATATATCTATATATATATTATAGACAAAGATTTTAAATATATGTTTAATATTTTAAGTTATTGAAATTGTTTTAAATCTCAAATTAATAATCATCAATTTGAATTTAAAATTTTATAATTATCATTTCCAGTTTCTATTTCAATTACAATTTATTACAAAAATTCTCATTTTTCTCTTAAAATTTGATTTTCTCTAAATATATAGTATTTTAACTTAGATATGTTTTCCATTGATTTCTTAATACAAATGCAAACACTAAAATCGTACATGAAAACGGTCAGATGCATCTCTCATCGATTGTCGTTAGGTTTCTTCGTAATGTTAGCTTCGATTATTTGCGCGTCCGGTATTGAAAAGACGAAGGAAGATAGATCATGAGTAAAACGATTGGTAAAAGAGAAAGAAATAGGTATATCGAGAGCTCCATGGCAATCCAGCAGAGAGCAGCACGGCTAAAGTAAGGGATTTGCAAACAATAGGCCCGTAGTGGGGTGGATTCTTTAGATGGCGGCTTGATACGCATCGCATTTACATATTATTGCTATTATTAGGTAAACGGTCCTTCGAGCGCCTCTTTAACACTACGCGCTCGCCCTTCGAGGTATTTTACGACCAACCACGAGAGGTCCCCACCGATAAAAGCCGAGACCATAGTGAACTGAATCGCGCCGTCTGTCGGCAAAAAAAATTGAACCACCACCGGGCCGAGTGGGTGGCTAGAATTGTAAATAATCGTCCAGAACCACTGGAAAAAGATCCTTATCATCTTTATACGCGCTACTGTCTCTTTCCATGTAGACATCAGTCATAGACTAACATTAATATTTAAAAATTTATTACAGTCAACTATTTTAATGTTGATGAGATTTTAAAATTGATACGTAATTATTAATAGATACATAGATACAGAGATATTATATAGATACAATATTAAGTTTAGTATTGTATTATGGAAATTTGTTATATATAATATTATGCATAATTAATATTTATCAATTAAATTGATTGAAATTTAAATTATTTGTATTGAAAATACAAATTATAATTAAGCTAATATCAAATTATACAAAAATTGTAATGTCAAATCATCATAAAATCATATTCACAATATAGATTACGAGTATAAATATAAAAAGTAATATACAAATTTTAAAATTTGATAAAAAAAGAATTGTATATTTCATTAAGAAAAATTTGAATTTTTCTATATATAATATTAAAAAATAATATTTATATCATCCACATAATACACATCTATATAAATATTTTAATATTCAACAAATTAACACAGATCTTAATCTTAATTATTTTTTCTTTAATTATTTAAAAATAATAAAATATATTGTCTATAATATAATTAAATGATAAAAATTATATAATCAAAATAAATAACGATTCGATTTAAAATCAGCATAATAAGTAAAAAGATCTTTGATAGATCAGTTTTTTAAACCTGGCAACACTGTAATACGCATTGGACTTCTCTAGACCGCGTGACGCCAAGATCGAAATTAAAGACGCAGCTTTCAAAGGTAGGGGCCCTCCGACGACGAAGTCGTGAAAAACAAAAAGGGCGAAGAGAGAGGGATCGGGATCGCTCGATAAAACAGGGCGATGTTGGAAGCACCGATAGGTCCCAAACGATTCTCCATTGGGAGAAACATCGTGACGCGAAGAGAAGGGAGGAGACTACGTACACACAATGGGATCCAAGAAGAGGAGCTGAGAGCAAAAGCGGTGAATTAATTGTCGCTCGCGCCGCCGACGAAGCCGCTACGATCCGCAAGCCTGATTTGTGAGCTGCACGCGTGTATATCGTATGTGTATCTGCCCGTTCCTTTTTCTCCCTTTCTTCTATTTCTTTCCTTCTTTCGTTTTTTCTTTCGTGCGTATTCTTCTCTTTCCATTTTTTTCATTCTTCACTGGTTGATCTCCGGTGTGCAACAAGATCTGTGTACAGGTTATACACGATCACAGTGGTTAAGACTGACAATAAAAACAAACCTCAAGGATTACAAACTAAACGGATAAGAGAGATAAAAAATGAGAAAACAAAAGACAATAATGAAAAGAGATGTATAAGAAAATATAGAGAAAAAAAGAAAGAATCGTAAATGAATCTGTGAAAGAAATAAAAAATAAAGTAAAAAAACAAAAAGATGCTACAAAAAATACAGTTCATATTTTTTTTCATTCATTCTTTTATTCTCTTCTTCTGCAATTCTTTTTGTCCCCTGCATCTTCTCTTCCTTATTTTCCTCCTACTTCATCCTCTTTTTTTATTTTTATTTATTATTCAATAGAAGCCAGGAGGTGCTCGTTAATTGATGGCACCGGCTATGCTCGAGCACAGAGAATGGTAGAGAGGGAGAAAAATCGAGGTGGGATCAAGAAGAGGTCCACAAAACCACCATCGCCTTATTTATAACGCCGGAGGTAACCGAATTCACGATCAAAATCCCGCGTTCCGCGGCATTGATGAATCACCATAGCCCATGCATCGCGTTGTAGCAGCGCTGATATTTTCAAGTGAACCCGTCCTTTTTCCTCGTCAGCCCTCGCCATCTACTGTTAAGATTTGCCAAAAGATTTCTTCCGATATGGAAATCATCGATATCATCGAATTCTGCAAATTAAACTGTGCCACAAATATGTTGGATCTTTTAATTTCTATATACATGGAAGCTATATCAATTCTTACAATGAGATGTTGAAATATGTATTACTGTTGCGTTGATTTATTTGTATCAAACTTCGGATCTCCCTATCAAATTTTGACATTTATCTTATAATTTATACATTTAAAAATCAAACGATGTGACGAATCAATGGATAAATTTTATAATTTGGCATAAAATGGAAAATAGAAAATTTTTATTTATAAATGCACTTTTTCATTTTAGAATTTATTCGATATCTATTTATATTTATCTAATTTTAATTTTTTTATGTTTAAAGTATTTTTAATTTTTATAATTATATTTAATAATTTTTTCATAAGATGTAATAAAAGAATACATGTTTTTCTGCAGAAAAGTTAGAATAATCTAGAAAAAATTATTTTCTTCTATAATTTTCTTATATTTTCTATTATTATATTATCACTATCATATTACCAAATTTTGATAATATCATATTAAATATTATTTCATCGATATTGAAATTAATATTTTAATTTTCGTTTCCATGTAATAAAATAATTCTTTCAGGTTACTCGGTCGTGGTTCCATGCATGTCTTTTCTTGCGAACAATTTCAAAAATTGATGGTGGCAAGCGGCTTTTTAGGACCATGGCATTCGTTGGTGGATTTAGGGGCAGGCGACGGTGCCACCACTGCTCATGTAGCTCATCTCTTCGAAAAAGTTTATGCTACAGACATATCAGCACCGATGAGATGGGCTCTAGCAAAAAGGAAGTTCACGTAAGTCACATTCAATTTTTCGTCCAATTTGCATCCCACGAGGTAAAAATAAAAGAAGACAAATTTGTAACTCTTAACGAAATTTATTGAATAGAAATTTTAAGAATTTACGATACGTAATAGTGTTATACAGAATTTTTAATATTTTTATTTATATATTATATATATTATTTTTCTTATATCGGAATTTCATATTTCTATATACGTTTAAAATGTAGAAGAGATTAAATTCTTTGCACAGATATGTGAAATAAAATTTTATGTGATACTATAAATATTTCGAATAAAATATAAATATTGAAATATGAATGATGTCTATTAATTTTAAGATATTTTATAAATATTTATAAATCTGGAATATTCTTAAAAATTGATAAACTTTTTATTAATCAAAACTTTTTTATTGGTTAATAATTTTATTATATTAATAAGGAATTAAAATAAGTTAGAAAAGTTCATTGTATAAAAAAATATATTAAAAAAATATACAGAAATAAGGATAAATATTTTAAAATTTTTATTGAATAATAAAGCCTATTCTATTAAAGACAATTATATTATAAGTTTATTAATTATAAATTTATAAGCCTATAAATTGTAAGCTTGAATTTATAAATTTTATTACGTAATTTGTAAAATCATATTCTTAAGAAAAATATAATCTTAAATGTAATCTAAATATAATTTTAACAAAAATTTTGATTCTAAATAAAAATTTTCCTTCATATAAAATTAAAAATCAATTTATAAAAAAAACACTACTATTAATTCAAATATCTCTGTTTAACATTATAAATAAAAAATATAATATAATTTTGTCTTTTTTTGTTGTAATTCTAATATTTTATTTTTCTTTCCATGTTCTCTCTCTCTCTCTCTCTCTCTATATATATATATATATATATATATATATATATATATATATATATATATATATTATAATTTAAAGGTTTTGTTTTCTTGTATCTAGAATATTTTGACTTACTGTTATGTAAAATTATATTATATATATATTTTCATCATCAATATTGATATTATATTACTATTTTTATATTCAAAATTCATTTCTTAAATGTTAAAAAAATAATTTCCAATTAAATCTATTTTTATGACAATTGCAACTTCAAATAGAAATATTAGAATATATTTATATATCCTTAATAATTATTAAACAATCACTTTTATGATTTTAAATCTTTTTATGAAAATAATTAAATGTTATTTTTATATATATATATATATATATATATATATATATATATATATATACAATTTTTATAAATATTATATTCTTAGTTTTTAATTCAAAGTTTACTTGAATTTTAAAAATCATTATATATATAATGTTTAAAATTTTGTAACAAATTCTATCAAGTATTCAGAGAAGTTTTTATCATTTTCATCTTAAAAAATATTTCTATCAAGTGTGAACATTATTTAAATTAAAAATATTTACTGTTATCATAAGATCAATTTATTTTTAATAAAAAAGTGAATAACTGAATAATTAATTGAAGATTATTTTATTTATATTATATTATTTATATTTTATTTATATAAGTTATTATTTTTATTCTTTTATTTTTATTTCAAATCAATTTGTCTAAATCTAATTACATATTATCTTTTTTCTTGTGAAAAATATAATTTTATATATCGAATAAGAAAAAACTTCGTAAGTTTAATAATTTTTACTATTAACAATAATACTATAATTTGAATATATTTAAGTTTTATATATAGAATGTGTATATATTATATGAATTCAGTTTAAAACGAATAAATTCTTCACTCTTCTTCACAGTCTCACTAAGTTATAATTCTTCTCTTAGTTATAATTAAGCGTGTAGATGTATCCAAGAATTTGAAGAATATTTAATGACGCAGTGTCGTCGAGAATAGTGCATGTAATAAGCCGTAGTGCACACTAAGTTTATAGCACCAAATTGATTGGAGTAGAAGTTTATGATGGTTTTTACATCCGGCTTGTCTCGTCTCGATATGGTTGCAATTCGAAACTATTCGAATTTTAAGTAAATATTCGTAGAATACGATATACCCGTAACGTTTTATAGAACATCCGTTTCCTCTTTTCCAGACGAGTTTAGAACCCTCCCTCCTCCGTGATTTTAAGCGCGAATGAAGATCTTCGATGAAAAATAAAAAGAGAAGTACGTGTTAATACTAAAAATATGATTATAGTTAGAGATATTCAATCATCATAAAGAATTAGAAGAAAAAGAATAACATTGATTCTGATCCATGTTCAAGGTGCGGCATTATATGGGATCCAGTTATAGGAACGAATTCGATGCTTGAAAATAATAATAATAATAATAATAAAAAAATAGGTTTGTACGAAAGTATGGTTTTTGCTTCGCTTTGAAATTGACTAATTTATATCAATTGCTATAATTTTATATCTAATTTTATATTTAATTGCTATATTATGAAATATGCAATTCTTTTTTCATGGCTTATGTTATGCACTTTTATTTTTAATTTTTAAATAATTTACAACCTATAATATAAATTTTTATTAATTGTTGAACTTTTATAAGATTATAAAGAAAAAAATGATTAAATAGAATATCAATCTTATTTAATTTTCTTTACTGCTTTTATTTGAAAATTTATTTTTTAATTTAATAAAAATTAAATAATTTATAAAATTAAAGTTTTAAAGTAAATTTATTTTAATAACATTATAAATTAATTTTACATTAAATTTACAATAAATTTTAATAAAATTATTGTAAAAATAAACTATGCAACTTAAAAAAAAGTTAAAATTAAATATATATATATACATATTTTATTATATGAATATATTTTATTGTTTTTAAGTATTGAATCTATTAAAATAAATCCCACATATGATGCTGTATTCTTCAATAGCAATTCATATTTTAATCTATAACAAAATTAATTATTTAAATTGTAATATCACTTATATTTTTATTATTTTAAAAATAAATAAAATTCTAAAATTTAATATCAAATTAATAACATTATATGCTTATTATATAATGTTTCATTCAACATTATATTGTAATAATTATATAATAATGTTTAAGATTATATTTATATTAATCGTTTAAAACTAATTATATATTTATAAATCACATATTCTAATTTGATATCACTACATATCACTATAAATTAAATTTTTAATTAAATTTTCAATCAATATTTTTAATTTAGAATATAGTTAAAATATGCAATATATATTGATTTAATAAATATATATTATAATTTATTATTAAATATAATATCAAAAGTATAATACTTTCATAATATTAAAGTATAATATAAATTATAATATTTATGTATAAATAATTTTAAATCTATAAAATTAGTATTTTTTAAATATAATTTTTAAATATAAATAAAAATTATTAATAATAATAGTATTATACTTTTAATAAAAAATATTGTACAAATATTATTTCTATATCTTTAAAAACATATGTATCTTTATATTTAAAAAAATTAACAATATTTAAAAATTATTTTGCATAAATTATTAATAATAAATTAATAATAATAATATCAATTAAACTATTAATAAAATGAAAAAAATTTTAATTTTGAAACGTTTAAAGATTATGTTTTATCTTTATTTAAGTCATCATCATTACAATGTAATGTTAAACTGATCTTTGTTTATTTATATGATTATAATGTTTTAAAATATTAATTTCTATTCAAAAAAAAAATTATTAAATATCTAAAACTCATCTCATCTCATTTTTTTTATTTGAAATATTTTTGTGAAATTAAATAAAATTAAATTAACATTAACATTAACATTTACATAATTGTAAGCAATTGAAGTGTTTTAATAAAATATTTTAATTAAATAAAAACTTTAAATATTTCGCTTGTTTTTGATAATAAAATAATATATTCAAGAAAAAAGATATAATTAATATCTATATTTCGAAAAAATGATGAACAACAAATTTTTCTCAAAATCATCTATATTCTTTTTAATTTAGCTAGTATTAATAGTATTTTTAATATCATAATTCAATAACTAAAGTTAAAATTAATTTAATTTTTTATAAAACTATAATGATCTTCATATAATTTGATGATATAACTTTGAAAGTGAATAATTTAGAAATATGTGAGTACAAATATAAATAATATACAAAATTTAGCAATACATAGGATATAAATAGAAAATAATTTAATAAAGAATAGAGAAGCAAACATTATTTTACTATCTTATAACAAATACTCAAAATAACTCTTATTAAATATTTATAATCTCTAAATACTTATTTCAATGTATATATTTCTATGAACAATAAATGATTAAAATATAATTAATATTCCTTACAATTTATTATAAATAATATTATCACATATAATTTTTATGCATTCTTTGATATTAGAAATTTAAGAATATTTTTATAGATTACTATTTTAATCTAAAGAAAGAAATCTGAATATATAATCAGATATAAGTTATTAAATATATTGTGATTAATCCAATTATTAATCCAATATGGAAACTTTTTTATTAAACGTCAATCTAATATTAAGATATATCTATTATTTCAATTATATCTTAAATTCAGTATCTAATGATATAGAAAATTTTCATTTAAAAAATACATTCTCATTGTTTTTAAATAAAAATTAGTTTTTATACAATTAAATAAATATTATATACATAAAATATTAATTATATAAGCTAAATTATAAATAAATATACATGATGATCATATTAAATACCTTGTATGAATTAATTATAATAATATACTATTATTCTTTTTAATTACAAATAACATTATATAATTTACTAAAATAAAATATAAATATATATATATATATATTTATTATTTTCTAGGGTGCTCGATGTAGAAAAATGGTACGAAAATAGTCCCTTCAATGTGATTCTCTGTCTGAACTTATTGGATCGTTGCGATCGACCTAACACTCTACTTCGCCGCCTAAAGTCATCTTTAACTCCAGGTGGTCGTTTGGTCGTAGCTTTAGTTCTTCCATTCAGTCCTTACGTAGAAGTTGGTGAAAGAGGTGACCACAAACCGTCAGAATATTTGCCAATAAAAGGGAACGGTCTAGAAGGTCAAATAGCTAGTCTCGTCGACAGAGTTTTCACACCATTAAATCTAAGATGTCTAGCATGGAGCAAACTGCCTTACCTCTGCGAAGGAGATCTCGGTCAAGCATATTATTTTCTTGACGACGTCGTATTTGTTCTAGAAGCACAGCCAGTTAGTACGCAATCGTGTGAATTTCCAATAAAAAATTTTCTATAATCTTATACGTTAGAATATTTTAGGATAACTCACGATACTCTGCTTCTGAATGGATGAATACAGAACCATCTGGAAGAAAATGCTGTAACATACTCGAACAACAGAGTGGTAATGAACGAAACACAGGTAAGTCACACTTGTAAAAACTTTAATGATTGCTGTTCATCAGTTAGAATTATGCAAGAATACAGAAGAGCAATACTGGCAAGCGACAACGAGCTTAATGTGCAAATATAGCGGTAGCATTGGTATTATAATTCATCATCATTAATCGATTGTCCATTTATGCAATCGCTAAATGAACAATGATGGTGCGCATGTTATAATGATCTTACTGTCAAAGTCAGAAGGTGCAGAAAACTTGTACACGGTTCCTATTGATATTAAATATGACGAGAGCGATAAAACTTGGAAATTGAATTCGAATAATAGTTCAATACAGTCGCAACTCTATCTCGCATACACCTAAAACATTTAATTTGTTTCGAGACTCGGTTTTTTGTACCTTTTATCAGACTTTGTTTCCGTGCTCCCTCTTTTTTTTCTTTTCTTTTTTTTTTTTTTTTTTTTTCTTTTTTTTTTGACATGTATCTAGCGACTTAATCATGGATATGCTTAATCGTGTCAACGCTCAACAAGATAAACGGCGACACGTTACGTTAGTCTTGTAATAACTACTAGAAGAAATAGGTCCATTTAGTCATTTTTGCAAATACACTTTGGCGTGTAACAGGTAAATCGTCAAAAATTATTTAATTATATTATAGCAGCTTTACTTTAAGATCATATCGATTAACAAAAAACAAAGAATATACAGGACTTAAATTTCGGTGATATGTATTTCAGATTGCATGCATTGCGCAATTTCTAACATTTTGTGTATTAAATGTAGATGACTCATAATTGAAACTATGACATATTTTATTTGTTAATTTCAACAATTTAAGAAAACATATTTGAAATTTATATATATTTGTTATATATTTATTAAATTTCATCAAAAAATTTATAATAATAATAATAATAATAATATATTTAATATTTCATGTTATTTTTCCAATATTAAGATAACAAAATTAGTTAAAATGAAAACATAAAATTAAAATAAATAATTTAATATTTTATTGTATGTTAAATATTTTTATATTATTATATATATAGACATATATATCTTTATCAACTACATCCAATTTCATATTGCTCGAAAATTACGAAAATAAAATATTTTTGCTTTATATATTTTTTTATATATAATAAGATCCATTATTTTGCAACTTGTATATGCAAACAAATTATTAAAAAATATATTTTAAAAAATGTAAGTAATTTCAAAATATTTTTGAAATATTATTTTAGAAATTAATATAACTAATAATTAATAATTGGTATTTAAATATAAAATTATAAATGAATTGGTGTAAAAAATTATTTAAAATTGTAAAAAATTAAGATAATAATAATTTTCAATTCAACTCATAATATTAAATTAAACAACTTCAAAAAAATTCAAATTTTATTATGATTTATTCATTAAATTCTATCTTACTTAGATTCATTTAAATGTTATCGTGTATAACTAATAACAAAAAAATTACCATTATATTATATATTTTTTATATATTATATAATATATTAAATAATAAATCTATGAACTCAACAAATAATTAATAAATTTAAATATAAAATAGTCAAAGTATTTCAAATAAATAAAATTATTGTCCTATTTTATGTAAAAAATATAAAAAAATTTAAATTTATGAAAAGAAATTTAAAAAGAAATATTCAGATAGGTGTAAATTATTGATCACAGAAATCTGAGCCCTGTTAACGATTGATCATTATAATTGCTGCAGATGTTATAAATAAATATACATGCGTTTTATAACAGACACGTCTATAGAAAGATATTTAAACAGAAACACACATTCATACACGTTCATATAAAATTTTGCTATTTGATAGCCGAAACTTTACAATCATCGAACTTGTATATAACAAGATTCAACTATTCATCCATTTTACACACATTCCTTACACAAATTTACTGTTTATATTCAGAAATATAGAATTCAATATTTTGATATTATCGAGCAAGAAGGAAACATTTTACCATCGCAGATATGCGTATAACAATTGAATTTAAAATGATTTTATTTTTACAACCAAAATAAAATGCATTTTATCGAAAAATTTCGATTGAAATAACGCATGATATTTTTTTTCTTTCTTTTTCTCTCTTTTTCTTTTCTTAGTTTATTACGCATTTCGCGGTTGTCAAAGATAATACCATTTATAAATAATATCAGTGCACAGAGAGAAAATTTTGAGCATTGGTGCAAATCACGCTACAAACATTTTTTAATAATGTAATTCTTTATTCTTTTCTTTTTTTAATTGTATATAGTAATGAAATAATTTATTTATTGAAAAATATCTATAAATTGACCAATAATTTCGTTTTTTACATGTGCACACCGCATGTTACTGCCTATGAAGCTTATAAATTATTGTAAGTTTTAACATTAACTCGACAGATAATAATATTAGACATAACAACAATATATGTTTGATCTATTTTTATAAATAAACAATAATTTATATAGAGCAATTTCTAAAAACTATATATATACGTATATATAGTAATTAAATATTTATTTTAACTGGATAATTTTTGTTAATTCATTTTATTTAAATCAAAACAATATCCTATAATTTATATAATAAATATTCAAAAATTAAATAATGCGAGGTCAAGTAACAACAAGAATTATGATTGCTTATATATACTCTCGTATGGAGTATTTATAACAATGTTTAATTAATAAATTTTTCATATTTATATGCAAGATTAAATTTAATATTTATAGTTTGTGTAAACTTCCAATACATACATAAAATTTACTCATATAACAAAAAACATCTTCATAATAATGTTGATCAGGTATCATTGGAACACAAGTGGTGAGATATTAAATCAATGCATAACAATAAAATATAAATGCCATTTTATAATACATATTCATAATATGTAAATTATTTATTATAAGGTAGATAATTCAAAACTATCTTGCCCCACAATTATAATTTAAATAAACCTCATAGGCAGATTATAAAAATTCACAAAAAACTTAAAACAATGAAATAAAGCTAATTTGAATATAAAATAACGGTGTGAATTTCGATTGACTATATATAAATTTATTTTCACTACCCACGTTTATCACAGTCCACGCATGACTCGTTTTGTCTCTTAGTATTTTGAAGTCCTAAACGCCAACAACATTTGAGCAATCCTTCGGGTTGTTTAAATACAAAACACCCATCTAACCCATAAACACCACATGACTAGAACATCATAGAGCGCAAAGACAAAACTTAGTCTGCCGCTTAAAAAGCGAAGACATATGTTTAGTCTAACTTGCGTTGTTCGCATAACTCTTCTAAACCTCCAGTCTTTCTGCATAAAAATTATAACTCTTTATTTGATATCTCTAGTCATGTAACGAGGGTATACTTAAAATGTAAACCATAAGAGATACTTACAATGATGGGAGATAAGGAGTACCCGTATGATCTAATCGATGTTTATCTTCATTTTTCCAGCTTGAAACAGGAATATGTGGAGGTGGCAGAAAACTTCTTAATGACTGTACAAGCTGTATTGTATCAACCAATGCTGTAAAATCAATCCAAAATATATATATTTCTATTTCATTAATGGAAGAAAATTGACAAAAGATATATAAAATAATCACAGAAGCAGTATTTGATAATAAAAAAGCAGTATATCTGATAATATCATTCATTAATATGATATAAAATATAATTAATTTATAACAAAAATTTATTTGTAAACTTAACAGAAATATTACATTAAAAGATAAATATTAAAATAAATTATAGATAATATATTTTATTACTTTTTTGTAAAGCTTCTGATTGTTTTCCATATGGTTTACACATTGCAGGACGTACACAAGCTTTCATTCTTGCCATATTCTTCATAACTTCTGCAAAAGCTCTTACGATTTTTTCTTGTCCTCCTACAATATGATAATCATTAATGATCATTTAAAAAGTACTTCATTATTTTTTACAGTAAAAAATTTTGAAAAAAAATTTTATAAAAAAATACATGAATTTGAAAAATACAAATTGCATTAAAAATTATTTTAAAGTTTAAACTTCTTTTTTAAATATAAGTTATTTTAATACAAATGAAAACATTAAATTATATAACATATAATTTTCACAAAATATAATGATATAAAATTTAATGATATGTATTTGATAAAAACTATCATAAATATTTAAAAAAAAAAACTTTATGAAAAATTTAAAATATAAAAATTAAAGATTTAAAAAATAAATAAATATTTTATGTTCATCTTTTTTAATGTTCATTTTAAACATTAATTTTATAAATTAAAATCTATTAACCTTCTGAATTTGAAGATGCCCGAGATCCTTTCTCATTTTCTAATGGCCAAGCTCCATTATGTAAAGCTAATAAATCTTTATTTGCATTTCCTATTCCTTGTAAATTTCCCAAACCAAGTCCACTGAGATTGTCCAAATTATCCAAATTCGTTCTTAAGAAATCTGTTAATTTATGATCAGATATTGGAATATTAGATACTAAAGATTCATAATGTTGCTTGCCAGTGGTTTTTTTTTCTTGTGACACAGGTCGATGTGGAATATTTAATGATGGACGGCTTGGAGGACGTTGAAGATTTATTTGATTTCCAGCACTTCTCATTTCAGTCAAATCTGCTGTTGATCCTCCCATATGAGTATTTGGATTAGCAGTGCTTAATGTCTATGATAAAAGAACATAATTAATTTATAAAAATATAAAAATAAATTTAGAATGTACATAAATTAATAACAAAAAAATTCATACTTACTGCTTGAAAATCTGTATTATGAGGAAAACTACTACGTAAAAGAGAAGCTGTTGTTTCATTTTCCTGAATATAAGTTGGTGCCATATGTCCCATTTTTTGAGTTAATTCAAGTTGATTTTTATAATAACGACAAGCAGGATTTGGACAGTTTTGTACCACTTCTATTATAAATTCTTTTTCCATACCAAAACATTCTCGTCCAATAGTATATGATTCCATAACAGCTCTAACTGTTCCTTCCAAGCCTAAATGTAGACCATGTGGACCATTCATATGCTTTAACATCACAGCATTTGCAAAATGTTCATATGGCAATATTATTTTTCCATTTTCCCTAAGAACTAGTCTTCCTTGAGAATCCAGAGCAATTCTTGATGCCATCATCCTATTTGTATATTATAAAACGTATATTTAGAATTTTATGAAAAATTATTTTTTACAAATATATTAATAATTATTTTATTCAAATATATACATATATTTGACTAGAGATATATATATATATATATATATATATATATATATATATATAATGTAACTTTATATAATTTTTATATGCATAACATTATATAAATATAAAAAATATAAAAATTTAAGTATTCTTACTGCAAATAAGCAGCACTTGGAATCATAGATGCATCCTTAAATTCAGAAAAGCATTGCAGCAGTTCGATGCTTGGATTCCAACCTTTGTTTTGAAGATAGGCTTGTAATAACATATACATTTTCTCAGTAACATAACCAGCACTACTTGGTGTTCCAGGATAACCTGATCCTCCACCTGGTGGTCCCATTTCGGTTTGCATACCTTTGGCAACAATATTTTTCATAGTTTCTGCCAAGTCCATTCTGTATAAATAAAATTATCTCTATTAGCCCCCCCCCAAAAAAAATGAAAAAAAATTTCTACAATTAAAAAACTAAAAAGCACATCGTAAACATAAATAAAGATAAAAATTAGTCGCTAATATTATGTGTAATTATAATTTTTATTTTTTTTTTTGTAGGAAAATATAATTTTAATTAATAGAATACTCTTAATTTCAATTTGACGATTATATTATAGATTAATTTGCAGAATCGAGTATCTTTGAACGATTTTAATTTAATTTTAATTCGTACAAAACTAATGTTTAAAATATTAAATGTACAGTAACCGTACCGATGCTAATTGACACATGTAATAAAAAAGGGTCAGGAAAATGTGTGTAGGTTGCCAGGGTAGCAAGCTTGGCATTTTAAAAATCCATGCATATTCGAATCCTCCGGCCATTGTTATTTTCGGGATGAAGACGTCTAAAGAAACGATAAAAAGACACTGATGCGAGCCACCGCCCCCCTTTAAAAGCGGAGGGAATGAACGTTTTGGACACTCACCCCGTACCGAGCACGACTTTCACTCACTCAAAGTGTAACCGGGAACACTACAGGACCCGTTTATCACTCTAATCGCCGCTATTTGGCATATTCTCATTAATGATTCTCCTCACATTTACGAATAACATAAATCGTGATAATTATTTCTGCAAGGATTGTTTGCGCAGCTGGCCGCCAGAGGCGCATTGCCTTCACGATTTTTAGCATATCCATGTATATATGCATCTAAGGCATTTCAACGCTTATGCGACGCCACTTTGCGCATTTATCAATATTACTTTTTATAATTGATAGATTTGACAGTATTCAAATATTTCCTATTAATTGAAAACCGTGTATTACGATTTATCTTGTCTCATATTGTTTTATTCATATTTTAAATTATATAAATTAAATAAATATTAAAATATTCATTTTTTTATAATGTATTTATATGTATATTTGATTATCTATATTATTTAATTAAATTGTACAATTATATTTTTTAAAATAAAATAATTATTTTATCTTATTTAAAAATCAATGCATATATATTTGTTATTTTAATTATTATTCATAAACATATATATATATTATTTTAAAATTCAATAATCATAAATTTTATATTTTGATATAATTTATATAATAAGCAATTAATATTTTAATATTATTTTTAAAAATCTAGCGTTTTTTATAATACTTTTTTAGTAAAAGTACTTTTTTAAAGTAAAAATAATTTAATTTAAAAATAAAAATAAAAGTTTTATCAATTTATATTATATTATTAAATAAATTACATTATTAATATTTAAATATTTTATATGCACTTTTATAAAAAATTATATATAAAAATATAATAATATTATTGTTATTTACTTTATAATATTTGCTTACTTAATATATGTTTATCATTTGCATTAATTTATACGTACAATTAAAATTAAATTTATACCTTCAATATTTATTTTATTAGCACTTATACAATTATATATTTATAAATAAATATATATCTACATGATTTAATTCATATAAGTAATCAATTTATATTAATCTATAGTCTTTGTAATATTTATCGTTACATTTATAATATTTGTAGTATTATATATAAATATTTTATACTTATACATGTAAATATATTAAATTTACTTTAATTTTACTTTAAAAGAAATTTAAAGAAAATTCAAATTTAAATTGCTTATACAGTGATACCAATTACAAAAGTAGAAAAAAATATTCCAAAGAGCGTAAACATGGCCTCGCGGTATAATCACGCTATTCAGCGAGTTTTAGCAAAATTAGAAGCATCTATAAATTCGGAAAATTATTATGAAGCTCATCAAATGTATAGAACTTTATACTTCAGGTAGGTTAATAATGTAATTAATCAACATCGTCAAAGAATCATTTTTACACAATCATTAATATGATTGCTTAACCTCTTTTTTCAGATATCTTGGACAGAAAAAGTATTCGGAACTTTTGGAATTACTATACAATGGTTCTACACTTTTATTACAGCACGAACAAGTATATAATTTATTCTTTCTTTTTTTCTTATTTTTATTAATTTTATTAAACATAGCATTACGAGAAATATCAAAATGATGTCATAATGCAATTTCTGAGCATTATTTAGAAATTTTTCTCGAACAATCTATAATTATATTTTATTGTCAGTTATTAATATTTACTACATTAAAATTTTTTTTGTTTTTTAAATAAAAATTAAAATATTTTAAAATATTTCAAAACACAATAAATAAGAATGTTTTATATCAATTAATAATAATATAATATTTTGAATTTATAATAATATTTGTAACATATTTGCAATTTATTCATATTATATTAATATATAAAAAAATATTGTATTATTATTTTTTATTATTTATAGCATGCAAGTGGAGCTGATTTAGGAATTTTATTTGTAAATGTTTTAACACAATCAGGAACAGAACCTTCTCAAGATTATTTTGAAAAAATTACAAACTTGTTTAGTATAATGAGTCCTTTATCACCTGAAAGAGATGTTTTTGTACAATCTGCTCTTCGATGGAGTATAAAAAATACAGATTATAAAATAGGTCATCCAGATTTGCATCAAAAGATAGCACAAGTATTTTGGAGAGGTAATTATTTAAGATTTATAATATATTAAAACTAAATTATGTAATTATGTATATGTAATTATGTATTAAATATTTTAAATATTCAATCATTATCAAAATAATATATATTTTTTTAGAAAAAAATTATGTAATGGCAAGACAACATTTCATATATAGTCGAGATGGTTCTGGATGTGCTGCAATGCTTGTTGAGCTTCATGAACAACGTGGTTACAAAAATGAAATAGATCTTTTTATAGCCCAGGCAGTTTTGCAGTAAATATTCTCACCTTATTCATTTAAACATCTAAATAATACTTAATGCTTAAAAACAATGTAAAATATATCTTAAAAATATATCTTATTTTAACTCATTTTTAGATATCTCTGTTTACAAAATAAAACAACTGCACAAGAAGTTTTCAATTCTTATACTTCACAACATCCGAAAATAAACAGAGGTCCACCATATCTTCTACCTTTATTGAATTTTTTATTTTTTTTATTAAAAATAGTTGATAGGTAAGTATAAATTTTAATTTATCTATTTAATAAATAAAAATTTATATTAATATATATATTTTGCTTTTTAGTGGTAAACTTGCTGTATTCACAGTACTTTGTGAGCAATATCGAATATCTTTAAATAGAGATCCATGTTATCGACAGTACTTAGATAAAATAGGACAATTATTTTTTAATGTTCCATCCCCACGTCCTCGCAATCAAGGATTATTTGGTACACTTTTACAATCTTTTTTTAATGGTCTTGAAGATGAAGGTTCAGATGATGAACAAAGAAATATTGCTTCAACTTCACAAACAGCACAAGAGCTTGATTGATTAAAAGTTACACGTCACTGTGCAATGTGATGAAAGTAAATAATTAACTTATATATGTGTATATATATATATGTGTGTGTGTTTGTGTATGTATGTATATATATACATATATATATATATATATATATATATATATATATATATTTATAGTAGTGTCCCATATATTTTCAATATACACATTATGTTGATCTTTTTAGATCTTTAAATATATTGAAATTAATTTTTTTAAATGATTTGTACAGATAAACTTATTTAAAATAAAAATATGTGGGATGCATTTCTAGAGGAATTTTTCAAAGTTATAAGTTAGGATTCATCAAAAAATGAACCTGCAGAGACAAAACTTTCAGGAAAAATAGTGACTCATATATATCTTTCTTTCATTCATCGGTCTGTTTTAATATTATATTTGAAGATTATTTGATATATTGAAACTGGGATAAAACTTTCGAATCAGACATATAGAATCTTATTAAAATTATTGTGAAATTTAAAAGTAAACATGAACTTTGAATAAAATCCTTGTACTAATAATAATCTACATATAATAATGTATGTTTAAAAAAAACATGTATTTGAGTATAACTGCTGAAATGAAGATTTATTTTATATAAATTTAATCGTATGACAAATAAACGTGACATAACATTTATAGCTACAGAAAAGAGTGCTTAATGAAATTACTTGTTGCTGAAATACTAAATAAATGGAGTGAATCATACGTAAGTAACTATAGCAGCAAGTAAAATATTTATTTATTAAACTCTATATTAGTATAATTTATATCGTTTAAAAATTTTAGCAAAAAAAAAAATTCCTATTTAATTATGAAAATAAAATGGCCATAATTCTATAATAAAGCACGTTTCTGTACTGATAAAAATAATGTACAATTGCTGTGTATTGAATTGAAAAATATAGAAAAAAAATATGATCAAGAATATAAATTTGTAATAAGTATAAACATATACAAACTTATGTATATTCTTGTAGTACATATGTAGCATACAAAATATTCTTTTATTATGAGATTTATTACAATTTATTTTTCCATAATTTATCAACACAGCAAATATTGTACAAATATTTAATGGTTTAGATTTGTTACAAACACACCTGGTGTGTTATTTTTAAATTTTTAAACAAAAGTAAATTAAATTTTGTTAATAAATTAAATTTCTCAAATATATTAACAGAAGTGATATGTAATTGTTTTCTATATTAATAATGATATAATATATATATCATATTATTTAAGAATTTATTAAAATTTATATCGTACAAATACCATACAAATAATATATGGACATATTATTCTTATATATAAAAAATTTATCATAAAACAATAAATTCAAATATAAAATATTGAAATATTACAGATATATAATATAATAGTAAACGAAAATAACATGCAAATAGAAGATTTGTGTTATGTACAATTATAATTTAAAACTTTTTATTTTAAATTTATTTTAAAAATATTACTTATGTACTTTATAAATAGAATTCATTGTTCATAATTTTGTGAGATATTTTAATTATTTAATGCTAAAAAAACATTTAAACTAAACAAGGAATATTAATTCTAATAACTATTATAATTCTAAATAAATTTGTTTTTAAGCAATAATTGAATATAGATAATATAGATAAATTAATTATAACATTATATTGATTGATATAAATATTATTATTAATGCACGTTAATTTATAATAATTCAAATGGATTCTTAATGGATAAATAAATTATGGCCGATTGTTGATTAAAACTATATAACAAACAAAGAAATATGAAAATAAGATTAAATATTATATATAAGATATATATAAGTGGATTTTGTGGGATAGCTTCGGAAGATTTAGAGGTCAAAACAAAAACACAAAAAATACACAAAATGTTATTTGAAGCTTATTTATTGAGTTATGAGCAATTTAAATTTACATTAGATAAAGTGAGACAGTTTTATTTTTCTTTGTTTTTCTTCATTTAACGTAAATCTTAATTGCTTATAACAATAAATAAATCTTATCCGTCATTTTTGTATAATATTGTGTTTGATATAATCTATACAATTCTTCAAAGATGTCCCATAAATATATTAATATCTTATATATAATTAAATTATGAATTAATTTTCACTTATAATTGGTAAAAAATGAATAACAAATATTTCAATGATTAATACAGCAATATATTTAGAATTTTAAACAAAAAATTATATAAACAAATTATAAATGATAAATTTCTTATGTGTAATGACACAAAAAAAAATTTTAATATTTTTTTATTTGTATAAACTTGGAATTATATTTTGAAATTTTTTAATTTGTTTTAATAATAATTTTGCGAATAAATTTTCATTTTACATTTTACAAAATTTAATTTACATATATAAAAAATATATTTAGTTGCAATAACAAGTGTACAAAGTTTTTAAAAATCGTAAAAAGAAAAAAAGAAATTTATTATATTATATAAGTAATGCAATATTGTAATTCACATAATCTAATATTTTTTAATTGTAATTAAACATTTTCTTGTATTTAATTTCTTAATATACTCATAATAAGCATTTTTTAAATAATTTACATCTGTAAAAATATTATATATGTATATAACTACATATTTCACACAAAATTCCTACATACATACGTTTGTATATCTTATGAGTAAAAAGTGTTCATAAAACAAAGATGATCTTTGTTCATTTTTTTTACAAAATTAATAAAAAGTAAATGCAATATAAAAAATTAATTAAATTTATATAATATTAAACGAAATAATATGATTAATATGTTTCAAAACCAGGAATAGGAAATTGTTTAGAAAATGTTTCAACTTCTTTTCTTAAAGCTGCAACTTTTGCCTTTATATTAGCATCAGTACTTAATACTCTTTTATAATCAACAAGTTTCGGACCAGAAATATTAGATACTTCTTTAGAAAGTAATAACCCTAAAAAACATTTAGATATTTATATAAATATTTTTTATACATGATTGCATTAAATTTTAAATTCTATTTTTACATTCTTTTAAAATAAATACCTTTATGTATAAAGTTTACAACTTTATCAATATCTTTTTCAACTAAACCACGAGTAGTTAATGCAGGTGTACCAAGTCTGATACCACTACAATTCAATGCACTTTTATCACCAGGCACTGTATTTTTATTGCAAGCAATAGAAATACTTTCCAAAATTTTTTCTGCTTTAGCTCCAGTAATACCTGTAGATCGTAAATCTACAAGCAACATATGAACATCAGTTCCATCTGTATTAATTTTATAACCATGCTCTTGTAATTTTGTACATAGTCTTTTTGCATTAGCTATAATTTGTTTCTGATATTGAATAAATTCTGGTGATTTGACTTGTTTCATTGTTGTAGCTATGCCTGCAATTGCATGATTGTGAGGTCCACCTTGTAGTCCTGGAAATACAGCTTGATTAATTTTATCTTCTAAATCATACATAATTTTTTGACCATCTTTTCTAATTTTTCTAATTCCTTTGCGAAAGAAGATAACACCCGCTCGAGGTCCTCTAAAAATTTTAAAAAATTAAATATTATCTAATGAAATATGACAAAAAATTAGGTTAAAAATAAAATTAGAAATTAATTAAAATCATTTATTTATATTATTAATTATAAATTACCTTAAAGTTTTATGTGTTGTAGTAGATACAATATCACTATATTTAAATGGGCTAGGAATTAATTCAGCAGCAACTAATCCTGCTATATGAGCCATATCACTAAATAGATAAGCATTATTTTCTTCTGCTATTTCTTTGAATCGTTTGTAATCTAAACATCTACTATAACAAGATACTCCTGCTATTATAATTTTAGGCTTAAATAATCTTGCCTCTTCAGCTAATTTATCATAATCAATTAAACCAGTATTAATATTAACTTTGTATGGATTTGATTCAAAAAATAATGATGTTGCAGAAACTTTTTTATTTGCAGTAAAAAAACCTGAAAAATTCATCCAAAAAATTTTAATAGTTTTAACTTTAATTTATAATATTCTTATGAATTTATATATAATATAATACCATTATATTATATATAAATTTATATAATACCATGTGTAAGATGCCCTCCATCTGGAAGATCTAGACCCATTATACGACCATGAGGTTCAACTACACCTGTATAAACAGCAAAATTAGCTGGACTTCCTGAATATGGTTGAACATTACAACCCCATTCTTCAGGATTTAAATTAAATGCTTCTAAAGCACGTTTTTGTGCTAATAATTCAATTTCATCAATATATTCATTTCCTCCATAATATCTGAATATGATGATAAGGATAATTATAACAATTAATTTTAATTATTAATAAACATATAAATAAAAAGATATTAAATAATAAAATAAGAATAAATTAAAAGATAACAATAATGATAAATTATAATATCATTATTAATTAATAAAATTAATAAAATTTAAATAACAAAATTATAAACAATACCTTTGACCAGGAAGACCTTCGCTGTATTTGTTATGAAGACAAGAACTTAAACATTGAAGAACGCTAAGAGATGTAAAATTTTCACTAGCAATCATTTCAAGACCAGATTCTTGCCTTTTTTTTTCTTTTTTCATTAATTCAAAAAGCTCTGGGTCTGTTTCCCAGACATTTTTATAAATTAATCCAGGCATATGCTATATAAGTAATAATTTAAAATTTCTTAATATTTATTTTATACATTAAAAATACATATAAATTAAAAATAAATTGAAATTTATTTCATATAAGAAATATATTGAAATAGCTATTTTAATAAATATTTGTTTATTTTTTAACTTTGTAGGAAATTTTATTTCATATTATTATGCAACTTTTAGTTATTATTCTGATAAAGTTCAATGTTTTCGTTGATAACCCTTTGTATAATGACATAATAAAAAAGAAATCTAAATATATTATATACATACATATGAAATATACTTTGATTACTATTATTTATTATTTATTTCATTTGTTTATTTTATATTATAATTATATATTTATAAGAATTTTAAATAATACTTCTTATAATTTAATTAATACATAATATATATTCTTATTTTAATCAAAAAGATATATAAAAGATATAGAAAAGATATATAAAAATTAATATATTAAAAATATATAAAAAATAAAATAAAATATATAAAAATATAAATATTAAAACTTTCAAATTTTTATTTAATTAATTGATTAATACAATATTATTTGTCAGAATAATAAAATAACAAAAATTAAATATAAATTATTTTATATTATTAAAAACATTAAAATTATATATAGAAATTAATAGAAGATTAATAGAAAAAATATATAAATATATATAATATATAATAAATATGTATAATAAATATACATAAATGTATAAACAATAATTCTAATAATTCTAAATAATATAATTCTAATAAATTAAAAAAATTAATATATGATCTATCTAAAAATATACATAAAATTTGTTAAATTTGTTTTATTACTATTAACTATATGAAATCTATTTTTAACAATAAATAATTTATAAAATCACTTACAAGTTTTGATGTGCAACAGGTGGTTGAAAAATATACGTTGAGATTCGAAACGCCGCGAAAGATTTCTGATATACATTCTTGAATAGCATGACCTTTTATATGTTTTGTTCGAGTGATTAACCAATTTTCAACCAATCGAAAATAGCGTTGATTTATATTTGACCAATTCACAGTCATAATTAGAGTTTTCTTAAATTATATATAAAAACTCATGAAATACATACAATGAGAAAAAAAAATATTCATACATTTTTTAAAATGGAATAATTTTTTTAAAATTAGATTAAATTTTTTTTGAAATATTGGATATAAATAATAAATATAAATTTAATAAATATATAAAAAAAAATTTTATAAATTGCTATTAGATAAAATTGTGAACAAAAAAGTAAAAATTATGATTTTTAACTTTTTTATTTGAATATACAATGAAAATTTTATATTTTTATATCTTTTTATACCTTTTATAAATTTAAAAAAGTTATATGCACAGAATTTTATTAAAATCTATTAATATTATTATGAATTATAAATACGATCGAAAATTCGCAATTTTTCACGACTTTCAGCTTATGATTATAATAAATTTAATAAATTTTTCATTTTTCGATATCTTTAACTTTTCATGCATTTATCGATTTCGATGAAACTTTATGTGTATATATATGTATATAATATTATATATATATACAGTCAATCACAAAAATTTTTATACATATCACGCAAATGCAATAATTTGTTGTCAAAATCATATTTCTGTTTTATATTATGAATGTAGATCATGATATTATATATGAAATAAT
Organism: Apis cerana; assembly: GCF_029169275.1. Classification (NCBI taxonomy): domain Eukaryota; kingdom Metazoa; phylum Arthropoda; class Insecta; order Hymenoptera; family Apidae; genus Apis; species Apis cerana. The sequence continues at coordinate 6,925,760 of NC_083862.1, read as the reverse complement.
TTTTTTTAAATGAAATATCATTTCAAGATAATGTAATTAATTTTTAAAGTTAAAATTTTATTATTTCATTTTTTAAAAATATAATTTTATAATAAAACCAAAAACAAAATTTTGAACTATATTAAAAATTTTGAATAATATTTAGATTTTAATATTCTATTATCCTCTTATAAAAAATATTTTTATGTAAAATATGAAAAAATGATAAAAATTTAATTGATTTTATTTAAAGAGATTTTTTATCGGAAAAAAATAAATTGCTCTATGTATAATATATTATGTTCTATTTACATACATACAAATTTTTATTAAAATCGAATTTTTTTAATGTAGATAAATTTTTTAAAATATAAAAATTTTGTTGAAAAAATTACTAATTGTAATTTAGATTTATAAAAGATATGTTTTAGAATGAAAAGAATGTTTTAGATTAGTAAATTCAAATAAAAAAATTAAAAATTATGATCTTTACTTTGTTTCTTCACAATTTCATCTATATACACAATAACATTATTATTATTTAATTTTAATTTTTATTATTATTATTTAAATTTAATTTTTTTATATTATTTAATAAACAAACTAATCCTTCTAACATTCCAAAAAAATTTAAATCATTTGATTCAATAAATTATTCCATTTTAATATAAACTATATATGAATACTTTAGTTTCTTACTATATGTATATGACAACTAGAAATTTATTATATTTTGCATATATTAGTTACAGCTATGCATTTAATAACATATGTAATCATATTGTCTAACCTAAAAATTTTCGAATTGAAAAATTTTAAATCAACAACTATTATTAATAACCATCATGTACACGCGCGTAATTTTCAAATTTAATTTCAAACGTTTTCATTTTAATTCAATATCAAAATTAATTTATTTAATTTATAATAGTTATAAATATTTAAAAATTAGTTTATATAAAAGTATAAAATTTTTTCTTGATCAATTATATAATAAATATAATTATTTAATATTTATTGTGTATATATAAAAAAATTTTTAAAAATAATATTTAATATTATATTATATCTAATATAATAAAAATATTGAATATACATAAGTATTATTATATAAATTTTAAATAATTACAACGTCATTTTTTTGTAATTCATTTAAATACTTTTCTTCAGTTCATATTTTTAAAAATAAAATAAAAAGAAATATTATAATTGTTACATTATAATATACAAAATATTTTAATACAAGATGTTATGAGATTATATAATTAGACTTCCTACCAGAATATTCCCTATTAAAAATATGTTACAGATCTGATCAGAAATTTTCTATTAATTATTTATCAATTTAATTAACATATTTTCGATAATTTAATTCCACTTTTTAATTGTTCAGTTGGAAATATTTCACTGCATCACAATGCAACTTACTCTATTTTAAATTTTCAATTAATACGAATTTACAACAACTTTTGTGATTTTACTATAGCAATACCACTTGTTTGAAAGTAAGTAGTTCACTCATATTTTCTTCGAATATATACAAAACTACAGTATACACATCATATTTCTTACTGATCAACTATTAGTTAACTTATTTTGAGATTTTTTTTCTATTACATTATATAAAATATAAATGTATATTGATGATACTTTAATTTTTTTATTTATCTTTTAATGAAAATTTGTCAAATAATTATAATAATCAGAAAATTAATATAATAATTCTTACGAAATTTTTAAAACTTAATTATCATTTCATAATTAAATCAATATTATAAATTTATTATTATTTATTATTATTTTATTATTATTATTATTCATTTTAAATATAAAATAATCATACAAATAAAAAGACCAAAATGTAAAAATTTAACAATTTATTTAAAGAAATTAAGATACACTTACTTTGTAATAAACATTTATTGGCTATAATTTTCATTCCATTTTTTATAAATTAATTTTTGTTATGATAAATATACTAATCTTATTTGTACATAGCATTTTTTTTTGTTTTTTTATATTATTATTATTTTCGAATTTATTAATTTCTTAATATTTAAAGATTCCAAAAAAATTCTAATAAAAAAACTTAAAAAAATAAAATGTTATCATACATAAAGTATTAATATATTTGCGAGATATTCTTAGAGCGTAATTTTATTCCAAAACAAATATAAAAACTGATTTATAAAATTGATTTATTAAATTATAATCAATTGAAAAGAATTTTATTACTCTCTTCATCTAACTTAAATTGTTTATAACTAAAAAAATAAACCTAACTGATATTTTTATGTACTAATTTTCGTTTCTTTTGGGTTTTAAAATCAATTCTTCAAATATGTTTCACAAATATATTAATATTTTATAAATTTTTCTTTCCTTTATTATAGTAACTATTATAAGATAAATAAAAAAGAAAAAAAAATAATAGTATAAAAGTAAAAAATATTTCATTAAAATAAATTCTTATATTTTTCTTCAATAAATTTTTAAAATTAAAATTGAATGAATTTAAAGTATTTGACAGAAATGTATAAAAAAATAAATAATAATAAAATAATATTGAATTACAAAATTTCATGAAAAATATTTACATTATATTTCAAAAATATAGTAAGGATTTCTTCTAATGACAGTAATTATGTTATAATATAATCCGTAAGGAATGATAATAATTATAAATATAACATTATATAATAGTATTAATAATAAATTTAATTTAATATTATAATATTGTATAATTGTAATGATTATGATAATTTTTATTTTAATATCAAATATTATATCTAACATATTATAACTACAATAAAATAATAGTGATATGAATAAAATATACAATATTAACATTCATTATATAATTATTAAATTGTAAACACAGGTTATATTAATTGATAATAAATTAAAATAAATTAACTATTTTAACATCAAATAAGAAATTATTTCATTACAAAAATTAAAAATTAAATATTCAATAATTAAAATATTTTAATTTTGAGTATTCTATTATTCTATTATATTTTGAATTTATTATTAATTAAAGAAAATATAAAATATAGAAATTAATAATTTCAAAAATAATATTAATTATGTAATACGAAAAATTTTATTTAGAAAATCTTTTTTAAAAAAATTATTTCAAATCATTGTTTAAATTTAAGTTTCATTAATTTCTTCTATATTATATTATATAAACTTCTATATGTTTTGCAAATTGTATAATAAAAAATATTTTGCAGTTAAATAATAAAAAATCATTTTACAATTTTTGATATTGTTTAAATATTACATTTATCCAACAATTTTAATTAATACAGCAAATGTGCTTTCTTATACATTAAATCTAAAATATAATTTTTTTTTAAATTTAAAATATCTTTTAAATATGTAAATTTGTATAAATAACAAATAATTTGAATTACTAATTTGGAAAGATAGATAAAAAAATATTTAGTTCTTTGTTTCTATATTGGCCTACTTATATTTTTTATATTTAAAAAAAAAATCAATTTAATTACATACAAATGTAAAAGTTTTCAAGAATAAATTTTTCTTGTAATATATTCCTATTTGATTTTATATTTAGTATTACTACATAGTTTAATAAATTTATATTTTTACATAAGTTAATTTTTTAATAACAATTTGTAATATTAAATGTAATTTGAATTCTTAAAAATAAAATAATATTAACATAAATGTGTTAACAGAAATTAAAATATATGACATTGTTGTCAAATAAGATAATCGATTAAAATCGTAAAACATTCATTTTATTCTATTTATTATCAACTATCTCGTTTACGCATTTCGTAGTCTTGTTTATTCTGTTTTTTATTTATTTAGAAAAAAATTATTGAAAAATTATTGATAAATTTTACAATCGCAATTGAGCAGCTGCTACAATATTAGCTGTACAAAAACAGAAATGCGTTACAATTAATTACAAGCATCATATTATGTATTAGAAGTGCATTTTTTGCGGATTATTTATTATATGTAAATCTGATATATTTTTGTTTTCTTTTTTTTTATTATAATACAATAACTTAAATAATTTTCTTCCAATATAATTTTCATATGATTTAGTGCAAAAAATACATAGTTACTATTAACATTGTCACAAGTGATATTCATCTATCTTCAACTTCGAAATCATCGTTACTGTTAGTATTCATTGAGGAACGTAACAATAAAATGTATATGTATACAATTAATATACATATGTAATTATATATATAAATATATATATATATATGAATAATAAAATGTAATTTATATTTTCATAGTTTCCAGGTGTGTGTATATATATATATATACACGCTATTCCTTCGATCAAAACTTCTGCATTGCTTTTATCAGAAAAGCAAATCGTAAAAATTATCATTAGAAAGAATCAGACTAATGATTTTCATACGTAATTTAATTATAGAAATGAAATTATTAATTTTCTCAATTCTAAAAACTATTTAATATTTCTTTAGTATTTTATCTTTCCATGATTAACAATTTTATGAGTTAAAAGAAAAAAAAAAAAGAACGAAGAAAATTTGAGTTTGTTCAAAACCACATAATAAAATAATTGAAGAAATTCTAAATTTTTAATAGGATATATATTAAAATTATTTTCAAGAACAAAAATAATCAACTGCAGTTGAATGTTTACAACGAAACATATGAAAGAATATACATGATTAAAATTACGGCTGTAGTTAGTCAAACTAGCTGTACAATCACGTTTGGGTTTACAAAATATTGCAATCTTCACAACTAGCATGTCCAGTCTTCATAAATATTACTGCACATCGCATAAATTTCTTATTTATTATCAATTTATAGTAATTATTCGTCGATGTTGAAATGCGCTTTAAAAAATGTGGCATCATCAGAATAATAACATACTCATAAGAGCTACATTTAATACATTTCTTTAAATTATATAATATACCAATATAAATTATCGTTCCAATTGTATTGTAGCAATTATTCTAATAGACTAACTAATTAACTTGAATTAAAATCATCAACTTGATATATTTTAAGAGTTTTGTATTGAACTTTAAAATTCTTTCTTTTTTTTTTAAATAACTATAATAAACTAAACTCTTAGAAAAAAATTTATTTATTAAATAAATTGAATAAATCGCTCCATCTTCTCTCAATATTTAATAACATTCTTAGGTATTGTGGAGCCATGAATTAAAACGTCTCGAAGAAAGACTTTAATCACAGTTACAGACAGGAGAAAATGTTGAATAAAAGATGATTCATAAATAATAGGAAATCTTGTAATAATATCGTGGCAAGTTATCGCGTAGAATGTATGCAGTGAATAAAAAATAAAAGAACAAAACTATGAAATAATTAATAAAACAAAAAAAAGCTTGATTAATGAAATTGTGAAATGACCCTTCTTTTTAAATAATTTTTATCTTCCAATATATTCTATATAGTTTGCTCAAATCGTGATGAATTTACTATATTCAATGAGTTTTTTTCTTTTTTTTTTGATATTGTAATTGAAATTACTTCATTATTAATATTAATCTATTATTACATATTTGCAAAATTTTATAGAATTTCAATAAAATATATAGGAAATACGCATAAAACACACACACAAAAAGAATATTCAAACAAAAAATTTCAGGATGCTTGGAAGACAATCCAGAAATTTTATTTAGAAATTATTTTGTAGATATTTTGTAATGATAATTTTGCTATGAAATATATAATTTAATTATATCTTTCTACAATTAAAGTTTAATTAAATTACATTTTATATATAAAAATGCATTAAGAAATGATATAAAATTTTAATTAATATTTATTATTTTGCAAAAAAATATATAGAATATAAGATTACAACATTAATTATAAGTTTGCGTTTCAAACATCCTGAATATGATATAAAACAAGAGTATATATAGACAATTTTTTTCTGATTATGGATATTAAATATTACATCACGTAGAACAATACATAGTGTTTCTTTGGATCTTGTTATATTCAATTACAAAGATTTTACGTGGCAGGATCAAATAACTAAAATTTCGAAAAAAAATGTACTGTACAGAAGTAGTACGCTATATTTATAAATACCTTTTTGTTTCCTGATACGAGTTTTCTTCATTCTGCAGTTCTTATCCGTATTTCTTTATTTAATAATAAAATATGTATTTAAATAAATTCTTGTTCTTGATAGACTCGAATATAATGAAAACAATGTTTTCAAAAATATTTGTTAAATAATTGCCATTGATCAGCAAAATATTTACAAACATAAAAATTGATTTCGTAGAGAGAAGTGTCTAATCCATTGCTGGAGCATAGTGAAATCAATGTAGTACCATCGATCCAGCCATTACGTAAAATCCCTGTCGATTCGAAAGGGAGAACTTCCATGATGCATAAAGTATCATTGCAGGGTCATTACAGTCTCTTAATCCATCGTATACAAAGCGTAAATTTACCTTTCGTTAACATGATCATAATATTAAAACTGTGTACTATCTGGCTGAAGAACCGAATACAAACGCATTTCCAACCATCGTATATCAGACGTTGCTTTCTTACTATAGAGTCGTATAAATTATATGAGTGGCTGCCTAATTTTATTCTTCTTCGTATGATGAAAATTTAATTGTAAATTTTAATGGCCTTTTCGAGGTAGTTGATACGAGAGCGCTTCGGCGCTTTGTTGACGTGTTCTAGGCCAAGCCAAGGCCTGAGTGGCGATGTGCCTGCATTTAAAAGTGGATAAACTACAAAATTTATTTTTCATCGATGTTAATTTAAAATTTTTTTTATTAAAAAATAATTCATTATTTCATTTATTCTAATATTTTAAATCAAATTTGAATTTATATATATATATATATATTTTAATACTTTTTAATACTTACTTTGATTTGGATGAATACGAAAATCTGCAAGATCCATGCAATATTCTGGCGAATCCATAATAAAGTGTGGTTTACCCATTGTTACCACCGCGAACTTAAACTTCAAAGTTTTTTTATGAATTCTCATAAAATATCAAATAAAATTAGATTAGGATGCCTACCTTTTCAAATTCTTTTTCCTGTACTCCCAATTTCTTCAAAAGTCTTTCCTTCATTTTTGGAAAAGGCTCACCCTATATAGATACAAATAAAAATATTTGTAACTGAAATTAAATTATTTATTTAGAAAATTTTTTTTTATTATACTTACATGTTTGATTTTAAAGAAAAAGGGAATACCAAATGTTGAAAAAATATCCTTATGGAAATGTGCAACAGGAACCAACATTTCATCATCTGCCAAATTTAATTCATCATTTGGAATTTCTTCTATCCTGTATAATTTTGTACCAGATGTATTTAAGTTATCTAAAGGTACATCTTCTCTTGGACCAGGTGAGACTTTACTAGAATTAATTTCTAATATCCTTAATTTTCCGGATCCATTTTCTGATAATTCTACTTGTTTCTTAGCTTCTTCAAGTAATGTTGCTACTGTTCCGTTTTTGTTAGGATAAAGAATAATTTCTTTTTCTTCTTTAAGAGATGGACCAACCCATATACATTTGAATTGCTTTTTATTTTCAAGTTCATTTACTCTAATACTAAGCTGTTGATAATATAATTTTTTCGCTTTAGGTTTACAGTAAGAAACCAAATCTTTCAATGAACCTTCAAATGTACATTTTAATGGATGTCCAGGTGAATCTTTGTAACTGTAAATATAAAAAATGTAATATTTATATATATATATTTAATTATAATATTAAATATTACAATTATATTTTCTTACGTTTGACATTTAAAGAACTGTAGAAGATAAGGATCTGTACCAAGTCTCTGTGCCACAGCTCTTGCCATTTGATCATATGTCATTCTTAATGAAAGTTCCATTGTAAAACCAGTATCATTAGGAATCGTTTTATCACAAAATGTAACTTCTACTCTATGAAATAGATCTCTAAAATATAAAATTTTCATATTAAATTTTTTGTGAAAAATATTAAATTTCGTAAACAATTCTAACTTACTTAAAATATTCTCTACATGTTGGAAGCTCATACATTTGATTGTCTCCTTCTTTTTGAAAAACAATAATATCTCCATCCATTAATTCTTCAAGAACTTTTTCTAATGGTTCTGTTAGATTATCTATTTTTTCTACCAAATTTGGCTTAATTTCTTCATAAAGAGCTAATTCCGTATCAGGTGGAAAACCAGCTCTCTCATTTAAAATTGGTATAAGTTCCTCTGCACAAAATCATAATAATTATTTCTTATTGCTGTGAGATAAAAAATAAATTATTAACTAAAAATTGAATTCTAAATTAATATCTAATTAAAATATTTCCAGAAGATCTATAAATCAAACAATAATTATACAAACAATAATTATAAATTAAATTTTCTTTATTATTTTTAATATTGATAAAATAATATTAAATAAAAAACAAATTAAGGAAAGAAAATTAATTAAAATAAAAACTTACGGACTTTAGCTGTGACAGGCATATAATGATGTCCACAGTAATGAATCTTTTTATTTTTAGGATCATATAATTTAAAAAATAAGAGAACATCAGTATCTTTATCGAAAGGTGGCAATGCTGTTAAATCAGAATCTGGAGGAACAAGTTCAACAAATACATTCCATACATTCGGGTTCTCCGCGCATTGATAAATAGATTTTTGAAGATCATTTTCTAATTCAATTGGCATTGGTCTACAAGTTTGGTTTGAACGTACATTCAGTGGCCATAGACGAATTTGCTCTATTGGATATTTCTGTAGAAATAGAATGAATTCCACAAGATTAATTATTTCAATTTCATAATATTTTAACTCCATAAAATTTTGTTACTCTTAAGTATAAGTTTTCAATCACCTACCGTATTTGTAGATGATCACAACAATATAATATATAATCAAATAGCAGCACATATTATGAAGTCACACCAATATTTCAATCAAATAATTAAAAATATCGATAAAAGAAAATATCGATACTAATATATTAATATAATATGATGAGAGTAATAGCATGAAAAATTTTTCAACACTTACCAAGCTATCACTCAGCAATTCGAGAAACTCGTGCAAGGTACACTGCTTACGTACGCGAAATACACGATACAAAGCATGTTCTGGATCATATAAGTCATTCCCTTGGTGACCGTCAAAATTATCCTCAAGAAGGACGTTGACGGTTATATACAAGTATGCTTCTGTTCTTTCCTTTCTTCGTATTTGTTCCAGCCTCTTCTCCTCTTGCAGCCTCTCCACCAGCTAGACCAACAAAATTAAAATTATCCATATATGTACTAAATTCATCTCATTGGTAATTTTTCCTCATCTGTCTTCTAAAATTTAAACTTTTAGAAAAGCAGTGTACTAGTATCATGCTTTTGAGATTCGAGAACAAATAGTATTCGAAACATCAAAAGAATGAATTTTGTTTGTCCTTTATATAATTTTAATTTTGTTCATCTGCCGCAATACAGACTACTAAGTCAAACAATTACACAATGAAAATTATTCAGCTGTGAATGATGGTTACATACTTCATAAATTAATACAAATAATATTAAAAAATAAATGTAATATTTAAAATATTAATGAATCACAAGGATGATTTTTAATGCTTATAATAATTTATAAAATCTATTAAATTATAGTCTATTATCTAATCTATTAAATTATAAATTTCCTAATATTTTTATTTTATCTATAGATTAATTTTAAATTTTGATAAAATATATGCTCAGTTAAATTTTATTAAAATCTGACCTATTAAATAATTTACATTCATCCCTATTTTTTTCTCATTGTTTAATCTTCTAGCCTTTGTTTTTGATTTCAGATTTGATTTTAAATAAAATAAAAATAGATATAACAAAAAAAAAACAAGATAAACATTAGCAAGAATACAAAAAAAAAAAAAAGAAAAATATCATGCAATAAAGAAAAATTTATTTTCTTTAATTTTCGTTTAATTTTTATGAAAATTGTATGAATTATTGAGATACTTTCAATTAGAATAAATTCAAACATAATGTAATAGTTTTAATATTCAAATTATTATAAATAACTATAGATTATTAAGTAAATAATTATTAATAAAATGAATCCATCTTCATGTCATGATTAGATTTAATTTAATCAAAAAAAATCTCAACAATTACTAAGTTTTCATAAAAATAAAACAAAAATTATAGAAAGTGAAGTTTTCATTGTTTTTTTTTCAATGTTTTTTTCTTGCAACATCCCTTCAGATCTTGATCATTTTATGACTGCACAATGCGTCTATTCTATTTTGTTTAATTATAACTCTATATTTTATAATATTTTCTTGTTTAATGAATTATATTTGAGTCAATTCTAAAAAAAAAGTGCAACATTGTTCGTAAAAATTTAATTATTGTTTCAAACTTAATTAAATTTAACTGAGCCCTATTTTATATAAAGTTTCATATTAAAAATATATTTTTTGTTAAAATAAGAATAATATAATAATATAAATACTGATAAACAGTATGTACAGATCTCAACTATCATATTTGTGTATTATGAATATTTATCAAAATACATGACCATCATTTATGCCAAATAATAATAAAAATGTAATGTATAACTATAGTAGTGTGGAGATGCTTCACATTTGAATTATTATTATGCGGATGTTTTAAATAATAATATAGCTACACTTTTAAGTAAAACGTAAAGATGGTAACAAATTAACTAATGTGATTTTAGTGTTTGAAATTCTCTAGTAATCAATAGTTTATTCTATATCTTTTCATTCACTTTATGTCTAAGATAAAGATTAATATTATATAGGTATTTTATAGTTGTGAAATATGTACATATATATATATATATATATATATATATATATATATTCACTTTGTTCATGAGGCATTGAATTTTTCTATTTATTAATATGTAACAACAAATAAATAGATAGCATCTCTTAATGGTGATACTGACTATTAACATTGACAAAATTTAATGAATTAACGACTCGATTGATTTAGACCTCATTACAAGGTTCGATATCCTAATTTTATTATTAACGTTGATTCAAAATATTAATTCATGAAAATCATAAATTGATTAATATAAATCACATTTCACCTCACTCACTAAATCTTCATTAAATAACAAATACACCTTAGAAGACGTATTAAGGAAGAAACAGACATTAATAAATCCTATTCATAATTCATTTTCTCTTTTTCCACAATATTATCTATTTCATGAGTTTAAAACTCATTATTTCAAATTAGATTTTGAATAATTATCTCATTCTATTAACTAATAAGTCTTCCCTGCCAGTATTTTTCTTATAATTATTCACACATTTTCAACCTATTCTGCGATATGTCTGTGCATTTGTTACCCAAAGCTTTAGAACTACAATACAATTATTTTTTTAGGTATAATATCATACAATATTTATTACAATAAACATTTCAAAACGATTCTAAGGCTCATCATAATAATATCATCATGATAATAGCCTAATAATCAGATTTATGCCAACCCGATTGCAATTTTTAAAATACCTGAAGTGCAACGCGTACATTAATTATAGCTGTATAACCTTTAGACAACTAATATATAAATATAAAATTTGTAAGTAATGAAAAAAATAAATTAGAAGAATCAACAAAAATTTTTTTTACATGACTCAATCGTCCATACAAAAAAATCCTCTGTCGAAAAGATAAAAATACTTTCATTTGAATAAAACAAATCTCTATATAACATTAATTAGTAAAGATCTACTGATAATATACATTTCAGACAACTGTAATATAACATTTTACATTGATTAATTGATTAATCATATTAGAACAAAATATTTTTGTATATAAACTTTAATTAGATGTATGAATATATATACGTAAAGAATTTTTTTCTCTTTTTTAAATATAAAATAAATATCAGCAAAGTAATGCGCGCGTAACACTTTACGTCACACAAGTGTGACATATTACATGCAACATGTACCTGAAAATGGAGACAATGTATACAATATCAACATTTGGTGACATAACAGCATGAAGCTGATAACGCTATAAATTTCTGGTTATTAAAAAATATTAAGAGAAATTTTATAACAAATATTTGAAAATATATATATGTATGTATAGGTGCTAAAAAAAATATTAATTTATTAAATTTAATTTGTAGATATTATTTTCTGATTTAATTCATATATCCAAAATATTGAATCTATTCAAATATGTTTCTATGTTAAACTCATTTCATCTTCATATTTAACTTGATATAATGTTTTATGAATTTAATGATTTTATATGTTATGAGTTAAAATTAGCTCAAAACATATTTAAGAAATGGAAAGTTTTGTTGGAAAAAAATTCAACCAATTTACAACTCTTTCCATCTCTTTAAAAATCATGAATATAGAGATTTGGATTTCGAGAATTTTGCGTGCACGGACGAAGAGTCGTAGTCTCTGTATGTGAGTCTTTGATTGAGTCAGTCGCGTCTTTGTCACGTTCAAGGTCGCTCAACTCCTGGGAAAGCTCTCTTTGTAGGACGTTTCTGACCTCTTGAGGTATATCCTCTTCCTTAACTTCTTGTAAGACGTTTTCCAACTCAGAGTCCCTTATATACACCAACATATAGGCGTTCGTACAATGTTTCACAGCTATAGACATATCCTCATCTTGACCACCATAATTGTGTTCAATAGCTTCTTGTTTTGTACACCTTGAGACGACATCATCGTCGAATTTGCACCACTGTTTCAAGATTGAGTATAATCAATGGTATTTGCATGCAATTATTACTTAAAATTATTTAAGAACAAAATTAAATTGAAAAATATATAATAAATATATAAAATTATTTTTAATAAAAATAAAACATATAAGCGATATATGCTATTAGGAACAAAAATATATAAATTATTTTAAATATAATCTCTATATTTTCATATTTACGTATAATATAAAAACTACACATACTTTTCCATCACCAGCTGGGTTGATAAATACAACATAATGTCCACCATGATTATCCCCACTATGAACTAAGACTGCATGCAATGTGTAATCTGCACTTGTTGTTTCTTTACTTTGTAAATATTTGCCAAGACTTATTTTTTCATAAAATTCAAACCTTATTAAAATAATATATATATTTATAAAGATTAAAAATATATAAAAAAATAAATAATATAATAATAATTTATTTCTTACCTATCATTAAATTTCACAGAACAATCTGTAACTGGATCATATTGAAATCGCATTAAATGTAAATGCAATACTGGTGGAAATGATGAAAAGATAACACCTTTTTCCGCCTCTTGTAAACCATTTTCTCCCGCATCATATTTATTATCACCATCCAGGCTTTCAGTACTCACATAATCATTAAACGACTCATAAACTAAAGTTAATTTTTAATATAATATATTTTATATAATATAAAAAATATGAAATTTTTATCTAATTAAAAAAAGATTTCTTCACATATATACTTACTATTTTTCTTTCCTTTAATATTTAATTGAATATCATAGAAAGTTTCAACCCTAGTTGATTTATAATCAATATTTTTACACTTGATAAATGACACCATTTTTCCTTCAAATAATTTTGGCACTGTACCTTCTACACATGTACCTTTCATTTTACTTTCCAACTTATCTAAAAGCTATAACAATTATTAGTAAAATAATAAAAATCCATTATCTATTTATAGAGATATATAATTAAGATATTTTAGATTAATATGTTAAATATATTATAAATTTTATAATAAATAATTGTAATAAATTGTAATAATAAACTAATTCCTTAACAATATTAATTCCTTACCACTCGTAAAAATTCTTGTACATCATGTTGCATAAAAGAATCCAATGTTTCCCAACCAAAACTTTTAGTTAGTTTTTTTGTACCTACTGGTTTATCAGAGAATTGCAATTCATGAAATACCCTTTGTAAAGCCAAAGCAACACTTTTGCTAGAGTCATCACTTTCAGTCGGCATTTTATAGACTGCTTTACGTAACTGAAAATATAAAAAAAAATAAATGATTAAATATTTGCATTGCAATTTCAAAAATTTTAGACTCTAAAAAATAAAATTGCTTATTAATTTTGAATTTGAAAAATATTGTAAAATTTATTTTACTTGAGCTAACCTGATAATCTCATAATATCCATATTTTGTTGTGTTCCACTATTATTTTATATTAATATAATATACACAATATGCATTGTAACAAATTTTAAGTTATAAATTTAATTTACAAATTTTCAAATATTTAAAATGATTTTATTAATTTACCTGATTAGTAAAATACAAAGTTTGAAGCAAAGAATTCATATAGCATGTAGCACCTTGATTTTTTAAACCTACAAATCCTGTATGCTTTTTACTATCCCAACTGACACCATGTGGAGCATCAGCCATGACATGAACCTGTTTTAAAAAAATAAATCTTATAATATTTTTTATAATATTATAAAAACAAATGAATATGAAATAGAAATTAATGATATTTATTTCGTAATTCTAATTTGAAAAATTAGTTTATAAAGGAATCAAAAAGTTAAAAATTTCATCATATTTTAATTGAAAATAATTTAAATTAAATAACATAATAAATAATGAAAAATTTAAAAATCTATATATTATATTTAAATACAAAATGTTTATATTATCTTTTTTAATTTAAATAATATTTATAACATCACTAACCTCAAGTGTAATAGAATCATCTTTAATAAAACCTTTATCAGGATCCAAGACATCCTGCCATGTCATAAAATGACTAAATCCCCAATCATTTTCTTTACTATAGAAAAGATGTTGAATCTCTAAAATGAGAATTATACTTAAATATATTTAAGAATACAATAATATGAGAAATTATAATGTATAAAATCTAAAAAATTAAAAATTAAATGAAATTAATCAATAATTTATTGGAAATAAATATATAGATATATATTGTATATATACTAACTTCTACTAAATGGTTCCTGTCCTTCCTTACAAGAAAGTAATCGAAGATCTGCAACTGCATAACAACTCCATGATGATTCACTTTCTCCATTACATTGCAAGAAGAAACCAAGTGATTTTTGAGGAGCTCTATCTTGTGTTTGACTTGATCTTGGCATTACCATTATCTTCCATGGCAAATTACGAACATAACATGGAGGTGATAACTGAGTTTCTTTCATTTTAGAAAGATTTTCCACTGTATAGCGAAATGTTGCTTCTGATCTTGCTTCGTCTATTAAAAAAATATTAATAATAAAATTTAAAAAAACAAAAAATTAAAATTTAAAAAATTTTTTTTTATTTTAGATATTATAATAATTACTCTATTTTAATAATTCATAACTGATATTTTCAAATTTTATAATATAAATATTAAAGAAAAGAAACATTAAACAATTTTTAAATAATATAAATGTTTTTAATAACATAATATAATAATATAATTTAATAAAATAATAATAAATAATAAATAATAAATAACATAAATTTTTTTATTTTTTTAGTTGAAAATGTGTACTAAAAGAATTAAAAAATTCTATTTTTTCTTATTTACATAAAATGCTATTTAAACCATATTTTTATATTAATAACTGTTTTTTATTAAAATTTATTCAAATTTTCATTATTATAACAAAAGTTTTTTGAAGATTATATAAAAAAAATTGTTATTTTATTTTTTATAACAAATTATAATTATAAACCATAATTTTAAAATTATATAAAGTTAAATATTATATTTAATTCAGAGTCAAAAATATTATCAATAAAATAAATCCTTTAAAAATATTATTTTTTTCCTACCTTCCTCCATTTCTTGATCTTGAACTATACAAGCTAATTCTGATTCTCCGTTCATAGGACTAGTATCATTGCCATCTCCTCCACCATCATTTGGTGTTTCTAGAAGGTTAAGACATCTATTACTGCAAAATTTTTAAAAAATTGCTTTTTGAAAAAAGCTTTTATAAATTTAAAAATAAATTGGATGGATAAAATTACATTTTACGATGAATTATGCACTGTTTTATATATGATATATAAATTTTTAACATTAGTGTACTTTATATTTTTTGTACATGAAAGATTGCACATTACCAAATATAATAAATATTTTTGTGCTGTAGATTACCTATAACATTAAATATGAAACTAAAAAATTTAATTAATATTTTATAATCTTAATAAAATGATTTACAGAAATATCCATGTGGTAATTTATACAAATACTTAGTGAAAAATGCTGTGTCTGATTTCAATCATTTTGACATAATTAAATAACAAATGAATGTTTCTACCAAATGAAGAACTACACATTTATAAATTGTTAAAAAAATTATGCTCAAAATATTTTTATTAATATAGTAAAAAAAAATAAATTATAAATTATACAAAATATATTTAGAATATTTTCATTTTATTTTTTTATCACATTAAATAATTTGTAATATTTTTTATACATACTATATTCATATATATATGTATATATATATATATATATTATATATTTATATGTATCTAATATATATATATTAGATGTTATTGATATTCTTATAAAATCTATTATAAAAGATATAGATAATTGGATATCATATATATAATAACTTTTGATTTTATTCTTTTACTTTTTAATATAAATTGTAACTATATAATAAACTAATCTAATCAACTATAATAAGTCAAAATTATTCAAAATGTAACATGCTGGCAAATTATATTAACATAATATAATATAAAATATCTATTATATATATAATTGCATTATTTATATTTTTAACTATAAATTTAATATATATTTTTTTTTATTTTAAATTCTATTTAAAATCCTTTTTAATAAATGTACATACATATGGAAACAAAATTTATTGTAAAATGTTCATAACGTATAATATTCGAAGTATTTTCCATAACCTTCAATATGAAAATCAAAACATATGAAACTAATTTAAAATTATAAAAATTAGATAAAATATTACAAATGAATGAAAATTGTACCTCCTTCTTGTGTATCCATTTCTTCAACTTCATTAACCTGAACTGGTGCCAGGTTGAGTTGTTTAAGATTTTCTTGATCGTTAACGTGGTTCATCGCAATGCCGATATTGATGGTCGTCTTGATTGCGCCGGGAACCTCGGAGGCGGCTTCCGCCGTCGAGGTTACTTCTGAAGTTAATTTAACTGGTGTAACTATGAACGGATTGCGAGCAAAAATTGACTGTTGTCGTTCGATAAACTGATTATTCTCGTCAGGGACGAAAGATTTTTGCTCAAGCAAATTTTGCTCTTGTACTTGTTCAATTCCAATCGTAACCGGGCTCGCGTCACTACTACGACTTGAGAGCGACGTCGTTTTACCACACGACGACGATTGATATTTACTTGTGATGAGCCCAATTTCTGCGGCTATCAAATGCCCCCGCTTTTTCGGGGGACGCCCACAACATATATTCCACCCTTGTGCAATATCTTCGTAATTTCTACGTTGTCCCTGCTTTTGTCGCTACAACTATTTCTTTTCTTATTCCTGTAGTATCTATCTTGCTCACACTTTTCACTCTGTACTCCCTCACTCTTTCTCGACCGATCCGAGAAACGGTTTCCGCACCGCGGGACCGGCGCGCTACTAATCGTGAAACCTACGTACTTCTTGCAAACTTCAGCTCCACTATGTTTCGATCTTAATACTCTTTCCAACCTCTGCCAATAATTCTTCGTGCTAACAAATTTTTTTATCAGTGCTTCCAGTTTTTTAATTTGATTACTGAAACACTCAGCTGATGTTTTCACGAACAAAGATAGAACGATCTGCTTTGATGATCGTCTCTCAAATCTCTTTTACGTGAAAATAAACAAAATGGCGACGAACTACACTGTTCTATTGCTTACCTCTTGCCTGTCTGTTCTGCATGCAATTCGTATAGGCCACGAAATTTTCATGATTCTTTAGATGGCATACTCAATACTATATTTTAGTTCATTAATAAGAAAAGAATAAGGATAATATGAGTATAAACTATTCTATATATTTTTTTAAAAAATATTTTTGTTTTTATACTTTTAAATTTATATTAAGAACAACAAATTAATATCTTTTTTATTGTATCAATTACTTAAGAAAAATAATAATTAGTTATTTATTAATTTTAAAAAATATTTTTTAAAGCTAATTATGGTTATAAAAAAAATTGAAATTAAATATTTTATATATTTATATATTAATTTTTATAATTGATATCATTTTTATAATAATAAAATACATATGTATCAAAAATTTCAAAACAAAAATACAAGAATAGTATAATATTTAAACAATAACAAATATTAAATACTTATAAACTTTTATTATCTTATTTATAAAATAAAATTTAAATATCGCGCTTAATATTAAATTTATATATCTTTTATTGAATCAGTAACAGAAATAAATAAATCAAATCATTATTTAAATATATAAAAAAGGAAATAAAAATATAAAGAAATTTTTTTAAATAAATGAAATTTTAATGAAATTGACAAAATTGAAGAAATTTTTAATAAAATTAAAATGTTTAATAATTATAATCAGTATAAATTATTGCATTTGTAGAAATCATTATATATTTTATGATTTAGATCTATTTTATATCTAATTTAATATTATATATTTTGTACATTTAAAAATATTGCATTTTATATATTTTTTTATATATATTTATATTTCTATATATTTTTATTTATTTTATTTTATTTAATTAAACTGGAATAAAATAATTAAATAATTTATTAAATTTAGAATAAAGTGATAAAATGAAAATAAAAATAATTATTGATATAATTACAATTAATTATCTATATATAATTTGAATATAATTCAAGATTAAATTAGTTTTAATATTAAAATTAATATTAAAATATAGTTTTACAAAAATA
Source organism: Apis cerana (assembly GCF_029169275.1). Classification (NCBI taxonomy): domain Eukaryota; kingdom Metazoa; phylum Arthropoda; class Insecta; order Hymenoptera; family Apidae; genus Apis; species Apis cerana. The sequence goes on along the minus strand of NC_083862.1, from coordinate 6,906,820 downwards.
TTGTTATATTTTTGTATTAGAATAAATTTATTTTTAATTGTAGCAATTTCATATATTATATTATATATTTCATATATTATATCGTATATTATGTTGTAAATATTACAGGTTTAATTTATACTATATAATTCAACAAGTATAATATAAGAATATATAACTTTGAATTAAATTTTAAATACATACATATATAATAATATTATGAAAAATGCATATTATAAAAAATTCTGTTATATTAATAGATTTAATTTTAGGTTATAGGTGAAAAAAATTATTAAAAAACATTATAAGTTTTAACATTCATGATAGAATATTGTTGTTTTTAAGTTCCAAAAATAAAAAATATTTCTAAAATTTATAAAATTCTATTTCATTTTACACACACACGTACACACACACGATAAATGTTTTAAAAATACATACATAATATGATAGATGTTTTAAAAATTTAATGTATAATACAGCATTTTTATAATAAATATTTTTATTGATATATTAATAGTTTTCAATATTATTAATATATTAATTTTTGTAATATATGTTAATTTTTATATAAATTTTATTTATAATTTGTTATAATTTGTTAAATATTCATTAATTATTTTATTTTTTAACTTATATTTATAAAATCCAGTTAAATATATATTTTAAAAACAATTTTTTCTATTTTAAATTAATTTAAAATAATAATAAGTTAATAAAGTTTTTAAATCTATCTATTAATTAATTCTATTATTTCTATATAAATAAAATAATTTCATTAATTAATTATATTACTTACTTCTCATATTCATAATAAAAATAACTTTTCATATATTATGTATTATTATTAATAAATAAAATTTATATAAAATATTATCTAATTTTATATAAACTACAAGCATATAATAAAAATAAAGAATAATATTATTAAATAAAAAATATCTTAAATATATAGATTATGTTAGATTATGTTAATAATTTAATTATATATATATAATAAATTTTATTATCACAATAAATAAATTATAATATGAATAAATAATTATAATTATTTATTACATTTTATAAAAATTGATATAATAAATTGCTTTAAAAATTATACAATAATAAAATTATAGAAAACAAAAAATTATACAATAACAAAAAAATATATAACAGAATTTAAATATAAATTAATCTTAATATAAAATAATTGACATTTATTTTCATAAAAAATAATAAGATTCTACTATACAAAAACTTCCATTAGTTATTTAAATACTGATAAAAAAAAATTTTGTATTTGTAAATATTTATATTATAACTATGATTATTATATGTTAACAAACAATTTTTTAATAAAAAATATTAATAGAATTAAAAAAAAAGAAAGAAAATAAATAAAAAAAATATATAAAAAATTAAATTTTATTTATAAATTGAATAAATATATACATAATTATTAAATGAAATTAATATATATTAAAAATAAATACATTGATAATTTAATATAGCTATTATTTGAAAAATAAATATAATATGATACATAAATAAAATACTATTACGTTAAAATTATTCAAAATTAAAGTAAATTATTTAAAAATTATTCAAAGTAATAATTATTCAATTATATTATATTGTTTAATTATTCTAGTTCAGTATTTTATATATTTTAATAATATATAAATCTTCTTTATTTTTTCTCTATAATTTTTACAAAGAACAAATACGATAATTTAAAAAAACCTCCTTATAATTGTAATAAAATAAAATGAAAATCTATTACCATAAATTTCAAGCAGATATTAGTTTTTAATAATACATTAAATCAAAAATTTATAGAATTTGTTTATAGTAATATATATGTATATTATTTATGAACTATTAAATATTAAATAAGGATTGTTCTATTGAAATCAGTTAATATTTAATAGAGAAATATATATTTAAATTTTATAATACATTTTTTAATAGATATAAATTCAATCAAATTAAATATTATTATTTATACATATAAATTCATTATGTTTTTATCTTTAATTCAATTTATAATAAAAGATATTAAAGTTGATAAATATAAAAAATAATTAATAAAAATTTATTTTTTATAAATAGAATACTTATTATATTAAAATATTTTTTAACAAATTCAAATTTTTAAAACATAATAATTAAACATTATTAGATCAATAATTATTTTTTATACATATAATATTGCATTTCTGTTTCTATTTTGTTTTATAGCACTTATTTTCTATTTCTAATATATAATATATATATAATATAATATATATAAAAATTAATATATATATTATATATTATACATTATATATATATTTGTATAGATCCTCAAATAATATATTACTATATTATAATTTAATATAAATAAAATATTGAATTGGATTATAGGAAATAATAAATATAATGATAGTAAATAGTAAATAATAGTAATATGTATATATAACAAATATAATTTATTTTAATAATCTTTTTAAAAAATATTTTATTATTAAATAATAAATTATTAAATAATTAATATATATAATTAAATAATATTAATAATTATATTATGATAAATAATTATTAGCTTAAGCTTTATTGAACATTAGAACATTAGAACAATTGAATATTAGATCTTATAAATATCAATTGTAAATTGAAAATCTTTTTTCAAATATGTATATTGTTGGAAACTATATTTCCAATATTTATATATTATGTACTAAAAAGATAAATAATATATTTCTATTATAGGTTCTGTAAATTTAATTAATCTTGATTATCAATAATCAAGATTAATACAAAATACAACATACAGTAATACAAAATACTTTTTTAATTTTTTAAAATAAAATATTTCTTATTTCAAGATAAAAAAATTAATATATAAATTAATAAATTAATAAAAATAAAATAATAAATATTTTAATTTTTTAAATTTATAATATTAAATTCAAAAATCAAAAAAATTAATAATTATAATTATTAATATTTAAAACTAATACTGAACAAGTTATATAATTTTTTTATTTTGACTATAATATTTGACAATATAATATTTTTAAGTTTTCATATAATACTGTTATCAATTTTTTAAAATATTTAGAATAAAATTAATTAAATTTTATTATTATATTTAAATAATTATAGTAATAAAAAAAACAAATTTCTTTTTCAAATTTAATTATGAAATAAAATTTATTATATAAATAATTTAATTATTAAAAAATGGAAATTTCGAAAATTTTTACATTGAATATAATGGATGGCCCCAAAAATTAATTATAAAATTAATATTTCAAAATATAAAAAATATATATTATAGTACTGGAACTACCAATCTTTAATATGTTCTTATATATATAAATGATTGGAATTGAATAAATATAATGAAAATAAGTAAATATATATCAGATGTTCATTTCAATAAAATTTAACATTAATTTTACTATAAATAATTGCATGATATTGACATAAGTACAAAAATAAAAAATACATAATTTTTAAGAATTTCATAATTTTAATATTAATATTATTAATATATTTTTGTAACTTACATTACATTTTAGACCTTATATTTTTTATGTAAATTATTTACTTAGAAAAAATATTCAAAAATATAATTTTTTTAAATAAAAATGATTATTATAGTATTTATGTTTCTTAAATTTTTGAATATTTTTATATTTTTTAAATTTTTTAAATAAAATGACATATATAAACGTAATGATAAAATAACATTAAAATTTACATATACCTGTAAAAAAAATGATGTCTTTTATAAATATTTTAAATTTTAAAATAATAGATTATTTCTGCTTTATTTTTCTTCTTTATATATATTTTTTAAAAATGATATATATAACATCTAGCACTTTTATTGCTAGTTATAAGAATGGAAATTCTAATATATTTTGATTAAACATTACAAAGTGCACATTGTACAATATCAGCGTATTCTATAAACTGCACTAAAAAACAGTATTTGTTATTCATATAAAAAAGTTATGAACAGTTATAAATTTATCATATATCGAGCATACAAAAAAAGAAGTAATATTAATTGTAAGAATTGCAATATTTGTGATCTCACATTTTGGCTTTAAAAAATTATAAACGAATATAATGCTCATATTATATAAATTTTATCAATATGAAATTTTTTCTTTAATGAAATTTATATTATTTATATTTATTGAATTAAACATACTTTTGAAGTTCCATGAGATTCATCCATAGCAGCTGCTCGTCTTTTTATACCTTCTAAATATATTTCACGATTAAACAAACCTCCACCAAGAGGTATACTATAAATATAATTAATATAATATAAACATTAATAAAAAAATATAATATAATTTAAAAATAAATTGAATTATATGAATAATAAGTACATACGTATCAATACCAGGTCTTATAGTTGTTTTAAAAACTCCCCATACAGGTTTATGATCTGAAGTACAAATACTTGGTACAGAATCATAAACCAAACATTCTATAATTCCATCTTTATATGAACTAGAGCTTTCATGACTAACTCTTCTAATATATCCTCTTGTATGTCCTTTTCCTTTAAAGAGAATTCTATCAGTGTATGCAGGTGTACGTTGTTTACTGCTTGAATCAAAATTTTGTGTTCCAGGATCATATTTATATGTAGGAGGAAATGTAATTGGAGCTTCTTCAAAACCACGTAAAACTGCTCCTTCATTAAGAATTGTTTGTAATTGATCTTTGTGTAAATTTACAGGTAATTGTTGTGGAAAACATGTATCTGTAACCCATTGAATAACTTCTTCTCGTGGTTGTGCTAATCGAAAATTTAAATCACCACACCAAAATATGCAATCAAAATTTTGAGTTACATCTGAAAATATAATATTCATTTATTTTTATAATACAATAATAATAATAAATAATTATATATATATATACCTTTGCTTTTATGTCTTATAGGTAAATCTTTAGGAAGATCAAGATTTCTAACTATTCTTTTAATATCATTTACTCTTTCTTTAACTTTATCTTGATGTGCAGTTAAATGTGCAGTAACAAACAGAAAGCTTGTACCAAATAACATTAAAGCTATAGCTACTGCTCCTTTTGTTCTAAAAGCAGTTCCTGTCCTAGTTGAGAAACTAGCATCTTCAGGAATAGAACAGAACCAAATTAAATCTCTTCTTAAGAAAAGTGCAAGATGCAATGTTCCTAAACTAGTACTATAAAGTAATACATGAGAAGGACCAAGAGTTTCTTGTAAAGCTGCTTCCCATTCGCTTCGCTCAGAACAAGATTCTTGTGTTCCAATTGCTAATAAATCTGGAACAGTTTCTATATCTGAAGGTAACATAAAATCGTTTAACTCTTTTGGTGGATTTTGTCCATTCATATTCCATGTTCCAATAAAAATTTTTAATTCGCGATTCGGTAATACTTTTTCAAGTTCTACTGGTCCAAGCAATGAATTTGCAGCAATTCTTCCATGAAGAAAATTTCTGTAACAAAGAAATAGTAATATTTATTATTAAAGATAAACACACACACACACACATATTATAAAAATTTTATGAAAGTTTGTACCTTTCTCGTGCTTTTTGTGTAGGAATCAAATTAAGAACTTGAGCAGCTAATAATGCTTGTTTTGCTAAACTATCCATAGATGCTCCAGTTGTTTGAGATTGATGACGTTCTTTTTTTTTGGACAAAGCATCATGAGATGTGGAACGTGGTTTTAGTTGAACAGGTGCACTTTTTATAGATTCTGGACTTGAATGCCTCATAGAATTTGTTGGTGAATTTCCTACTAAATTATCCACAGATCGTCTATGAATTAGTCTTTGTCTTAAATATGCAGGAACATTTGGAGAAATAGATCCAGAAGATGAATTTTCTCCTAAAACAATAAAATAATATAAAATTATGTAAAATAATATGAAAATACAAAAATATAAAATTTAAATAACAGATATATAATTTAAAATAACATCATATGTAAAATAGAATGTTAAATGATATTACAAGATGTATTTGTAATGAAATTAAATTGGTTCAATTACTAGTTATTCTTGATGCTGACAGAGTTATTAGAAAATTAGCAGAAATGTCTGTGATTCATTTGAAGTTCATATTTTATTCTTTTTTCCATAGATATGTAATTATATATATAAATAAAATTGAATTATTTCTAAAATAAGAATACTTATTTATACATAAATAAATAAACATATATATATATATATATATATATATATATATATATAAAAGTAAAAATTCAAAATAGTCACTGTAAAGATTTTTCAATATGTATTATTCAAATTATATATAATTATATAATATTTTTAATAATATTTATCCATAAGTAATAATTCTATTTAAATATTATTGTACTTTACAAGTGGCCAAATCGAAGAAATAATGTAATACTTATATAATAATAAAATAAAAATATTTGAAGAAGCATAAGAATCAAATTTTAAACTGCAATGTATATTTCATTTATTTTGTTATACCTTCTTTTCCTGGTTTTTCAGTATTAGAGTCATGGTATTGAACCATATTGTAAACGTCAAAAGGATTGTAGAACTGCCGTTCCATTTCCAAGAAGAAATAAGTGATATATTTTCCTTTTGTAAAATACTCATCCTTTAATTTTATTTCATTTTTTTCATTATCAATAAAAAGTTCGTTTTCATCTTCTGATGATTCCTCAAATGAATCTTCTGTTGACTCTGCAGAGAAATCACTATCTTCACTATTCTCTTGTGACATTATATTCTTTCTTTTTAATAAAAATTTATGCATTTTTTGTAAACAATTTATACTATCAGAATTTATAATTTTTAAAAAAGAATCAAAATATTTTAAAGAATCACTTTTATTTAATAAATGTATATTTTTTATGTTATAATCTTCTTTTAAAAATACAATTTTTTTATTTCAATATCTATCTGAATTACATTTAATTTTTTCCATTTTTTTTTTGAATATTATTTTCATTAAATGCTTTCCTATGTTTTTGAATATGCTTATATGTGAATTATTAGGATATAAATGATCATTTTGTTTAAAAATTGAGTTATATTTGATTTATTTTTATGAGAGATAATTTTATTGTTTTGAAAGTTGTTATATAAATTAATATTTTTTGTGTTATCAAAATTAATATCATATTGAAATTTAAATACATTTATTTTTTTATAATATTACGAGATTTAATATTTAAATTTTCAGTATATTTTTCAAAAGCTTCTTCAAATTTTAAATTTTGCTTTGCTTCACTTTTTAATTTGCCACTTTTATTTTATTTAAATATTTCATATAATTTATTAAAAAAAGAAGTTTTTTTATTTTATTACTTTATTTATTAGATTAGACATGTTTAATATATAATTGAATAAATAGAATAAAATATAATATTTAAAACAATTTTTGAAATATGTTTATATCAAAGATTAAGTATTAACTGACTATCAGTAACTGACTATCACATCTTCTTACTTAAATATAATATAATGAAAGCAATTTTGCATGTAGAAGAAGATAAGGTGGGGATATGCAAGGTCGTTATCTCATTTAGTTAAATTGAAAGAAAAACAGATAAACAGAAATAACAAAAACAAAAAATTTATCACAATGATCATAAATAAAAAATAATATTAATTAATCTTATATATTTTAATAATTCTTTAATGAATAAAAAAATTATTTATGGAAAACAAATCATTCATCAATTAATTAAATAATTAATCTTAAATTTTTAAGATAAATAAATTATTTTTAATACAATATAAATTTTTAATAAAATATGTAATGATTCTTACCTTCAATAAATGTACTTTGTCGATCTTTATCCATAAAAATATTATTTCTTTCTATATTTTCTTGGACATTATATGTATTATGTAAATTTGCTATGTAAATTTCTTCTTTTTCTATCATTGCATTTGTTTGACAATTCCCATTAGCAGAAGCTACTTCAGATTTAACAGAAGTATGACTCAAAGTAGTGGGAGATAATCTACTGACAGTTAAACTTTGCGGCGGTGTTCTGCTGCGTTCAGTCATTGCACAGCATAATGAAAGTTTTGTAGTATGAGATCCATGTTGTGAATTTTCCAGTTTAGAATTCTTATTTGAATTACCATTTTTGTAAGATGTTTCTAAACATCCAACTTTGGTTTTTTTATTCATAAGCATACGACAAAGAGACTTTTTCTTTTGCTTTGATTTAGGAGAAATATCAGTTTTAGCATTTGTTATGCTAGAAATATCAGTTTCTTCATATTGCTCCATTGTATTTGCAGTTTTATATTTTAAATATCATATAATTAGTTCACTATTAATAAATAAAATACTTTATTACTGCATATTCCAAATATGTTTAAAAAAATTATTAAACTATTAATAGTAATAGTTTAATATAATTGATCTATTATATATTTCACTATTAAATAAATCAAAACAAAATCATTCGTAATTTTTTCATATAATTTTTTTTTTTATAATTTAATATATAAAAAAGAATTCTTTTAATATATTTATGATTATTAATTATAGATAAGTACTTGTACGTATGTAGCTTTTATATGAATAATGTGCAATTATATTAAGAATAATATATATTTTATTGTACAATATAGACTAGAATCTTAAAACAAGACATTTATCTTGTTAACATCTATAATACTTTTATCATATTAATATATTACCATTATACTTCTCATATTTAAAGAAATACATATAATGTTATTTTAATAAATAATTGCACTTCAAATATTAATAAATTTAAGACTTTCATATAGTGAATTATTTATGAAGAATAAATATAGTAAATATAAATAATGCATATTTGTAAATATGATATTTAGAATGACAATTTAGTTCCCACTTCTTGATTTTTTTTTATAGATATAACATTCATTTTCTTTACACAAACATATATTCTTTCATAATTAATCGAAGGAACTATAATTAAATTTTTCAATATTGTGCTGTAAACTAAATTTGATAAAAAAGCATTGTGCTCATTAAAGATCAGGTTAATTAGATTCCACTTATATATACTTCTCTTATATTATTACGAAATTCACTTTGACTTTGAGTCTCACATTGACTATGCATTGACACGTCATTCGCACTAAAATTCATAACAAACTGCATTGTGATTGAAAATACTTGAAAAACGATGATTAACTCTAACTTCCGCCTCCATATTTAAATAAAAATAAAATAAAATATATAACATGTATGTTATATTTTCAAAAATTCAATACAAACTTTGTTAAAATTATCATTTTAATAATAATTTGTTCCTATTTCGGATGAAATTATCACAAATCTAAATACTCGTATCTTTTACTACTTCGGCGCTGATTTCTAAACCTGCGCAGCTGTCAATCAAGCAGACGACAACATCATTACATTTCGATATTTCATATAAAATAATATTTTTCTAATTAATACTTAATGTAAATCATTATAAAAAAAGAATTATTAATATTTTAAAATATTTTTAAGATCAACACGTAAAAAAATTATATTTTTAATTTATTAAAAACATAATTGTCAAATCTAGCAGACGACGGTCATTGGCGCTTTAGTGTTGGCAGCCATCTATGATGCAATATACTTCATATACTCAATATATGCATATACATATACAAGTATACATATATATACATATATATATATGTATATAATTCATAGCTAGTATCGTTTGGCGGGTTGCGTCACTATAATGTTTGTTTACGTGACGATAAGTGTACATTTAAAGAAATATAAATATACAATTGAATTATAATAAAAAATATATATATGTTTAATTACTATAATTATATTATTATAAACAAAAAACAGCTATTTATTCCAACTTTATAATTGTTTGATAATAAACAATGTAAATAACATGTATTTAAATGTAAACAAATAATTGTGTGATACATGAACAATAGTGTAAAATACATATTTAAATTTCAATCGTATAGCAACTAATATAAAGATTATTAACTATATAAATTTATATATTTATCAAAGAAGATTCCAGAAAGACGTAGAAGCGATACTGTACATAGAGAAATGTTTGTATATGTATATCGCCGCGGTTTTTGAAAAATATTCGTTTGATGTTAACAGAAACAATATAGATTTGACGGAACAATATAACATAGATTTGTTAATTATTAGGACTTAATTATAGTGAATTATTATTATAAAATTACATCGAACTATTCTAAAAAATATCAAACATAATAACAAAAGAAATGCCAGGATATGGTAAGTATTTTTTTTAAATGACGTAATTTAATTTAATTATAAATATAATATATAATAATATTTGTTAATTTTTATATGATATTTTATAAATAAATAATTTTATGTATCTTTAGAAATATTTTTATAAAAATTTTTTAATTATTAACTTTTTTTAAAACTAATAATATTTATTGTTTATAATATATATACATATTTTATAAACATATATTTTAAGTTTAATATAAAATTTTGTTTTATATAAAATTTAAAAATATAGATAATTAATATATAAAAAGAAAAATATAAAAAATAATAAAAAAATTATTTCTAAATATAAATATCGAATTTTTAAAAGAAACTAATTATTAATTCAAATAAAATAATATATAGTTTATATTATATTAATGATAATTTCTTATATATTAAAATTTTTAATAAAAAATTTTTAATTATATATATATTTTATTTTTTGAATTATCAAATTTTTCAATTAAAATTTATACGCGCAATTCTTGATATATAGTATATACATATGAGTAGAATTCTAATAAAAAGAAATAATTTAATAGATATAGATCATGAATGTAGTTGATGATAAAGGTAGTTTCAAGTTTTCATATAATAATTATTAATAATAACATTATTAATATTTAACATAATGTAATAACATTAATGCTATCATTAATAAATATGATAGTACACAAAATTTAAACATAAAATTGTGTTTAAAATATTAATTATATTTTATATTTCGAAAATTTAAAAAATTTACAATTATAAAAAAGATTTTAAAATGTATGTTTTAAATTTTATTATTTATATATAATTTTTAAATACATTATATTTATATATTATTTATATACAAATATATTTATTATTTATTAACAAATATATTTTAATAAATTTAAATATCATTTAATATTATATTAATGAGAAAATATTATTTGTAAAATTTAATTTAACAAATAAATTTAAAATATACATATATATTTTATATGATTATTTTTGTTAAATAATTTAAAATAATATGCTTAAACAAATTTTAACAAATATAATAATTTTTTAATTTAAAATCTGTTATTAAATATGTTGATCATTGATATGAAAAAATAGTAGTAATAATAATTCATCAAAAAGAATTATACATATATGTAAGGTAGAATGTATGATTGTGAACGGTGAGTGCAAAGAATTAGTAAAAGAGGAAATAAGATAGAAACGTAATTCGCGCCGCCACCGCGAGGTGTCAGCATTGCATGCGGCTGGCTCGCTAGCGGCCACCATTGTTGAAATTCTGCTTTGGTTGATGCCCCGACGATTTTTTGACCAAAAATCGTAAATTCGCCAGCCCCTGGCAAGGGCCCTGTGCGGAAGGTGCGTATCCCGTGGTAATCCCGTGATTATGTCAAAATTATAGCAACCGTCAGTAGCATGTTTTACGATAAAAGGCCTACCGGGAAAAGCCAGTGAAATTGAATGTGCCCATCGATTTACGCGAAAGAAAGAGGCATCCATGTCCGTGTCGTACGTCTTGTCGGGGTGTTGGTGTTGTGTGCGCTGCTTGAATTGTGCATGGTACGTGCGTGCATGCGTGCCGGTACAATGCAACGCGTCTATCTTGCGCACCATGCAATCTGTCGATCTTAGATCTTGGTGTATGAAGTGAAAATTTCAATTATCAGAATGTTCTGGGAGTAAGATATTTGGGCGTTAGATAGAGATCGCGCGGAACTTGCAATTTTTGAATAAGTGCACATTGTTCCGCGTGTCGGCACGCGCGGCTCGCGCGTTATCGACGATACTGCTAGGTGCGGGAACTACATCTTTGCTTGGTGTTTCGTTGTGTATGTGCGTGAAGTTTACGGGGTTAGATGTCTTCTTTCCACGCTTTGCACGTTGTGCGTGCATAGGCGTGTGCACACGCAACGCACGTCATTTATATATGTATACATTCATAATATCCGTGTGTTTCTATGGGTGTATATGCGCGGCTTGGTTAACATGCTTTCTTCGTATATATGCGTGCTCTAGTGTCGTACGTGTACGCATACTGCATGCCATTGGAATTCACGAAAAAGTACACGAACTGTATCCTGCTACCACGCCGTTGGATGAAGAAATCGAAATACACAGTGTTACATTCGCATGTCCATCGCTTCCCTCGTGGGTAACATCGGCTATGAAACATTTACAGTGTTATTACTTACGTTGTGCTTCTGTGGAAACCGTTAGAATTTCTTTTCGATACTATTGTGATAGTTTAGTTTTTTTAAAAGAAATAATGATAAATCTATGATGAAAAAATTTCAAAATAAACTTAACTTAGTGCTTTAAAATTGTTGAATATATTAATGTTGACACAAATGACAAAATACTGTGATTTTTCTTCATTATTCTTAAAATTTATCCTCAGATCTTCAATTAATTTATATTTTATAAATTATACATCTCTTATTATTTAAACATATTGTGAAGGGGTACTTTCAATTATGTATTCAATTTATATATAATTATATATTATATATATAATATAATATATAATATAATATATAATTATATATAATTATTGATAAAATAAGATTGTTTTTTCAAATTTCAAATGGTTTTTATCAATTTTTGAAGTTGGGATTATATTTACATTTTTTTTAAATGCAAATACATTAAAACTATTAATAAAGTGGTATTCATTTATAATATTGAAAATTATAAAATTGTAAGACAACCACCATTAAAAAATGTAAATATTGCAATATATCATAAACTTTGTTGCAAAAAGAATTTGCGCTTTGTGAAATACATAAATTACATATAAATATTTTAATATAAAATTTTTAATTAAGTAATTTACTTAATTTAAAATTAAGTAAATTAATTTAATTAAAATTAAATAAATAAATTTTTTATATTCTACAAATTTATGCAATTATATGAATTGTTACAGAATATCAAGAAGTTATAATTTTATATTTATATTAATTTGATATTTTTATTTATATTTCTTTATTATGAATATAGTAAAAAATAAATATTTAATTATTTTATATTTTTTTATAATAATTTCAGAAATAGAAAATATTTGTAATTATAATATTATGTTAATAATATTTCAAAAAGAAATGGCCAAAAGTTCTGATTTATATCTTATATTTTTGTGTTAATTATTACTAATATAGTATGTTTTCTTATAATAATTTCAGAAATAGAAAATATTTATAATTATATATTACAAGGAGGAACGGCCAAAACTTCTGATTTATATAATTCATTAAATAATTGTCAATATTATTGCACACAATATATATCATTAATGAATATTAATGAACAAAGCGTAAATATTTTATATCAGCATTATGGTGTGAATTGTCAAAACATATGGACTATTCCCAGTAATGGTAAACATAATTTTTAGCACCTCTTTCACATACAATTTATTATAAAAAAGGAAATTTATTTTTATGTAATTTTTTAAATATTATTTATTTTTTTAAATATTTGTATTTAAAAATTTGTTTAATATATAATTTTTTAAATTCTTCATTATAAAATAAGTTATGATTGAAGTCAATTTTTAATGATAATATTTGTTTACAGGGCCATTTATACTTGGAGTTGCGCCAAAATGGGCGCTATCAAATAATTTCATGCAGTGGGATTATATACAAGAATTGGTAGCACATAGTGATGTGCCTGATGTATATGATTTACGTCACAAGGAAGAAAATATAAATGCATCAGATTTAGATTTATCTTATGTTAATCAGTTTATAAATTTCATACAACCTATAAACAATAATAAAATAACAAATTCTGATATACAGAAAGATATAACTGATAAATGCTTATCAGAATTCTCAGAACTTGTGCTTAAAAACCATAAGGAACATTGTAGTACCTGTCATAGTGACGATAATAAAATAAAAACAACTAATTTATTGAATACTAACAAAGACACAATCATTTATTCATTTTGTAAAAATAAAATTGAAAATTTACCTGAAGCAAAGAAAGAAATTGAGCATTATCATAAAGTTTCTGATTGTTTTACTTGTTTGTCGGAACAATCAAATATACAAAATATTACACAGTACAAGACTTTGTCTAAAATTTTGGAACAATATAAAAATACTTATAATCTTCTTTGTGGTTCTGAGGAAGATAAGCCACTTAATTTAGTAAAAAATTTGGAAGATAACAAAAATTGTTGTAATAAACAGAGTGAAGATAACAAAAAACTTTGTAATTTTACAGATATAAAAGTATCTATAAAGGACTGTGCCATTTCAAATCAAATAAATCATTCCAATAACATAGAAAATTGTTACATTACAAAGTACAAGGAAATAGATTATGGTTTATTAAAATTCTCAGATCTAAATGAGATATCTTCTAACATAAAAATTGACAAAACATTACTTAAAACTCCAAAACATAAATTATGTAAAAATTTAGAAACAAACTCAGATTGTGTACTAAATAAATATTTAGAGCAAGAAAGTTTTCTTGCTCTTGATAAACATTTGAATGATAAAACATCATTACTTCTATGTGAAAAGAAAAATAAAGATCTTTCTTATATACATTCATATCTGAATGTCAAAAATACAGGTATTAAAAGTGAATCTTCAGACGAACAGATAAATAAATCAAAGCACACACATTTTGCGAGTGCTTGCAAATCAATATTAATTAATTGGGAGGATTTCGAAATGTCAGGACAATATCCAGGTCATAGCCGACCTCCGGTTGGTACTCCTCCTCCTCAGACGGTTTGGAATCATCTTACAATGGCACAAAGTCAAGGTAATATTTTTAAATGTTTTTAAGATATATAATATAAAACAAAACAATTTTTTTTGTTAAAAATAATTTTTATAGTTTCAGGTTTGAATATTCATCCAACAGCTTTATCAGGTGCTGCATTAAGTCCAGCAGGATTTTATACACACCCATCTATGGCAAGAGCATCTCATATAACATCACAACTTACACCACAACTTGCACATACTCAAGCACCTCCAACATGGCATACACCAACTGTTCCATCAAAGACTGTAACTCCAGCCAATACTCCAGGAAATCCTTTGTTTAGTTTACAAATGTTGGTAGATAATAGGCAGAACCAAAATCAGTATAGAAACTCACCAGGTTCACAAAATACATTAGATTTATCTTCCACATCTGAAATTATTCCTGAAAACTACTCTCGAATACCTCAAGATATTCCAATAAGTTTAACTGCAAGAAATGTAGATAAAGGTAGTAGAAATGGAAATATTATTTCTCCTCCAATACCTCTAAATGGAGAAACTTCGTCTGATAGTGGAATCAGTTCATCGGTTCCAACACCTAATTCAGTTAGTGAACCAGTTTCACTTTCAACTAAAGAAGTTACAACACCTAAAATAACAGTAAAAAATTTTGAAAGCAATTTAAAAGGAGTGGCAAATCTTCATGATAAGATTAAGGAAATGAATGTCGATAATTTTACGCAAAAAGTTATAAATTTACCACCTAGTGTAACAATTGAAAGGGTAATTCCAGAAAAGAAAGAACTTGAAGTTACAAAAAATAAAGATACTTTAAGTGTTATTGCACAAGTGCCAAGAAATGTTCTACCTGTTATTGTAAACCTTACATCTAGAATGGATAAAGATGTAACAGATAGTCCAAAAAGAGAATCATCTTCAGAACGAGATAAAAAAATTGAAGAGACAAATGTTAGATCACCTAAAAATTTGCCAAAAAGAGGTAAAAAAGGTGTAGATTCTCTATTAGAAAAATTAGAAGGTGGAAATAAAAAGCTTGGTAGCGCAGAAAATATTGGATCTGTTATTGTAATGCCAGTAGAAGAAAAAGATAGCTCGAGCGTTAAAAGTATGTCCCCTGATAGACAAAAATCGAAATCTCCAAATAGAGAAGATGAAGTAGTATCTCCAGCATTTAGCAATGATGATTCTAATGATAATACTAAACAACGCAGAAAAAGAAAACTAGAAAAACCTGTACGACTTAGTAAAGACTCTAAAACAGAAGTAGAAGATATGGAATTAGAACCTACAGAACCATCAGAAGCTAGAACAAGTGAACTAGTACCAGAAGAAAGAACAAATACAACTCCAGTTGTAAAATTAGAAGACAATATTGACACAATAGAACAAAGAATATCTGAAAAAATTGAAGAAAGCATAGAAGAAACAAGTGAAGAAAATCAACCTATTAGAAGGCGGAGAAGTAGTGAAAGTACACCTCCTAGTTCGACTCCATCAAATCAAAGGGTGAGAAGAAAATCTAGTGATGATGCAACTGAATTTTCAAAAGTAACAAGTCCAAAATCTGTAAATAATACAAATCCATTTAATGAGGTTGAATCAGAACTTGAAAAAATGTTTGCTGGTATTGTTGAGACAGAGACAGATGTCAAAAAAGAAGAATCAAAATCAGAACTTACAGAATCCGATCTTCAAACTGGCAGTACAACAAAAACTGAAAATTTGGAAAATAATATATTGCATACAAAAGAGACACAAAATGTAAACCCCACTGATGTTTCTTCTACTGTCGATACCAAAATATCTGGAAAGAAAGGGAAGAAAACCAAAGTTCAGGGAGGTAAACGAAAAATGTCTAGATCATCTGAAAATATTTTTGGGACTGTTGGCAATGATATACCTCAGAAAGAAATCAAAAAGAGAAAAGTTTCTAAAAGTTCAAAAAAGCAAGACGCCTCGAAAAAGACTAAAAAAAATGTAAAAATAGATGGAATAAGAGAAATGGCATATGATTCTGGATCAAATGCAAGTTCTATTAGATCTCGTGGACCAGTAGTTCATGTTGAAGGTCCAAGAGATAGCCCATTGAGTATTCAGGTAGTTAATGCTCCACGGGAAGAAGAAGAAGAAAAAAATAAAGAAAAACGAAAGACTATTGGAAATAGTAATGCAGGAAGAAGTAAGAGGCTCAGTCATCAAAACGATTTAGACTATAGAGGTATGTAGTTTTGATTTGAATATTTGTTTAAAAGAATATTTATAGATATAAATTATTTATAAATATAAATTATATTTATAAATAATTATATTTATAATAATTATATTTATAAATAAATAATTTCATTAATAATATATATTTATAATTTAATTTGTTATATATTTTGCATAGGTAAAGTCAGTAGAGCGGGTCTCTTTAGTTCAACATTATCATCGCGTTATGATGCACATACAACAGATTCGACATGGGTTTGTGTATTTTGTAAACAAGGTCCTCATTCTGTAATTCCTGGGGATCCAGCTCGACCACATCCTAATTTAGCTGGTCCACATATAGCACCTGGAACATACACTGTATGTGTATTTTTTTTCAAGTATTTGTATTAAATATCTTTCAATTCAATTATTGATTATACATAAGATTTAGAAATAATATTGTTAAATTATAGGTTCCAGCTGGTGTCTTGAGTGATTTATTTGGACCATATTTAATTGGTAAAGAACGTTTAGAAGATGGAATTCTTTCTGCTGATGAACAAGAAATTACTACAGAACAGAAAAAAGGCGGCAAAAATAAAAGAAGTTTGAGGTATGCTGGTTTAGCCGATCAATTTACTGCAAAAATGGGTAAAAAGAAAAGAAATTCCATTGAAAGTAACACTAATGCCATGTTTACGGGAATGACAATACTCCCTGGAGAAGAACAACGTTGGGAAGTTTGGCTTCATGAACAATGTGCTGTTTGGGCAGCTGGAGTATACATGGCAGGTATAGCAAAAATAATTTCTTTATAAATGTTTATTATAAAAAAAATTGATTAAATATAAAAAAATATGATATTATGAGATTCTAAAAAAAATATTATTATAGGTGGGAGAGTAACAGGTTTGCAAGAAGCTGTGTGGGATGCAGCAAAATCGATATGTGACTCTTGTGGTTTAACAGGGGCAAATATTGGTTGCGTTAAACGTGGTTGTAAAGCTGTTACACATTATCCCTGTGCATTAACAAAAGGTTGGCACTTGGATACTAATCAGTATATACCGAAATGCAACCTTCATCGGATTACGTGAAACTTCGGTGAGTTTGCTTATATAGATTATTATGAAATAATATTCAGTATTTTACAATATATGGCTTTAATTTAGAGCACCGAGTGATGATTAATAGTTATAAAAATTATATTCAAATTTATTTGTAAAACAAATTTGTTATAAAAATATACATTCAAATTAACAAAGCGTAAAACAAAACATCTTCACATATTTATATATATATATAATGGGATATATTTAACAGTTTAATATTTTGTTTACTATTTATTATAACTAATATATTTTATTGAAAAAAATTGAATTCTAATTTCAATTTTATCTCTAATCAATTTTATCTCTCAATTTTAAATCTAATTATTAATTTATATTTTTCAGCATTTAATAATTTTGAGACGTTTTGAAATTACGCTTTGCATCATTCGATGCATAAGTGTGTTTGAAGTGTGAAAGTAAAAATGTTAAATGTATAAAGGACAGAAGTATTGTAATTTGCATACACGAAATATCAATATGCTCGACAGAAATATCTTCCAATGTACAAGATGTTGAAACGAGAATGCTGTTACTGTCTTGAGAATTAAAAATGAAAATGGAAATTAACGGAAATGAAGACATGGAAGTTCTTCTCGTTAATTAAATTTAATTAATTTTCTTGGCCTGTGGCCTTGAACAGTGGCCTTTTCGACCTAATGTAAAAGGAAGATTTTTAATTTAAAATCTGTAGTATAGATGAATTGTTGCTGAGGAACAATATTAATCAAAAAAGTATTTGCTTTTTTACTAATATTTATAAAATTTGAAAACAAATTTTTCCCTAAAACATCATGTACGCGGGAATAAAATATGGGGCATATTGTATCAAAATTTGAACAAAAATTATAATTCAACAAAAGAATGAAACAGCACTGAATTTCTTCTAAGTTGTATGTGTGTATATAAAATGGGATGGATTATTAATCAATTAAATTGATGGAATTTGAAGACTCTTGACACGTTTCGAAAGAAGTGTGGATAAGAAACATATAGACAAGTGTTCTCCTGTGAATGTAAGAAATCACCTGTAAATAACAAAGTTCTTATGTGAAAAATGACTATTATATTATTATACAATTTCAATCATAGAAAAATATTTTTTTGTTTTTTAAAATCATATTGCTTTAGTAAGCATGTGTAGTTAATGTTCTTTATTGCGGGAAAATATTAGTGTAATAATACTTATTTCTATTATAATTTTTTGAAGATCAATTGTGACATATAAATCTCATGTAGGTGTAAATAAATAGATTTTCGCTCATATATTTCCTTTTATTTCTTAACCTTGTCTATTTTATAGCTACATATTGAAATCATTTTTTTATTTAAAGAGAACGAGCTCACATGTTTACTTGAAAAGAGAACACTTGTAATAAATGTAGCTATTGTTATAATCTAAAAAAAAATGAAGATTTGTTTCAGAAATATTATCTTCTCTTTTTTTTGGCATGTGACAATTATAATTTCATTGTATATTATAATTTATGAGTGTGAAACCAGTGATTAAGATTTAATAGCATATATACAATTTAATGATTAAATTAATTGCTACTTATTATTATATAATTTATGATAATTATTACTGATTTATATTATTTTTTTCATATTATTATTATTGTAATCATTTGCGCTACCATTATTGTCATTGTCGTTTTCAAATTTTGTAAGAATATAAAAGAATCAAGATTTTGTAATAAAAAATATAAATTGATGATATTGATTCTCTTGATGTATCAGGGAGAAATAGTAAAAAGCAGGAAAATTGTATAAAAATATATATAGAATAAAATGTATATATAATATTACTTTGAATAGGCGATATATATATATATATATATATATATATATGCATGCTGCGCGCGCCTGTGTGTGTAATATATATGTAATATATATAAAATGTATACACACACACACACACACGCACACACACACGCGCGCGCGCACACACACACACACACACCCGTACACACATCAGCAAATATTAAAAAATGATTTGCCATTCCTCCTCTCACAACATAAAGTATGGCAAAATAAGAATAATCATTTTTAATTATTAGTTATATAAATACAAAAAATAGTTGTCAAAAAAAAAGATTATTTGTATATATATGTCATATGTAGTAATAGATATCTTGTAAAAAGAATTCAAAGAACGTAAAAAATGCATTTTATTTAGAATTGTAGTATATCTGTTTTAATATAAGATCAGACAAACAGTTTACTTAAAAGTAAACGTATTTAGATTTTTTTAAATTCCTCAAGACAGAGCTCATTACTTATATGTAAAGAGCAGTCTTTGTAACATAAAAAACAAAGAAACAAATAGCCAAAAAATACTGCTACTGAGTTTAATAAGAAAATTGAATTATAAATAAAACGCTTATATTATATAATTATGTATGAAAGAGAAACAAAATTCTATCTTAGATGGAACTATAATTAACTATAATTAATACTTGTGATACAAAATAATTTTTGGATTGAATGGTGTGATGAATAATTGCAGTAATATTTTTTTTTTAAATTTAACTTTGCGTACATAGAGTACATTATAAGTACATATTCTTGTACAGTTCAATTTTATGGTAAGGTCATTATATATATATATATATATATATAAAACATATTTAATCTATTGAGAAAGATATAAATCAGGATATTACAAAAATTTTAAATATTCTAGAATTCTCTTTGTACGCATAGTTCACTTAAATTTAATTAATTTTGAAAGTGATAAGAAAAATCTTTTATGATCTGTCTTGTATAAATGCTAAATTTATTTGGTTTGTAAATTGCGAAAGAAATAATTTAAAGCACTGAAATAATAATGCGCAAAAAATTTGAATATTACAATGCCTAAGTAATTTGTAAAATAGATCTGTAAAATAAAATTGTCACATCGTGATATATAATGAGAGAAATAACGTAGTAATGTTCGTGAATTGAAAGTAGCAAAAACAATTATGTAATATTAAAAAATTAATAGGTATTTTTATTTTTTTCCTTCATATTTTTTGAATCTAATTTAGTTACAATTTTTTTTTCCTTTTTATTCTATCCTTTTTCGTTTCTTTCTATATTTATTTTCGGAAACTATTGTAGTTATATATATTTTCTGTGACCTGGCTTAATATTAGTAATTAATAGAAAGAAAAAAAAAATATTGATTTTTTTTTTAATCTATTTAGTAATATCAAATAATAGAAAGAAATTCGCGGAATGTATTTGAAATCGATACAATAATATAACTAAGTATACATTTTTGTGTAATATAAATATAATGAATAATAAAATACATGATATAAGTCATAAATCGGAATAACTACAAACAATTTCAAAATAGCCCTTATATAAATAAAATTTATGAATGTACAAAATTTAAAAAAAAATTGTGAAATTAAATTCTTGTACCAAATTTAACTCCATTAATCAAAATAAAGTAAGGAAAAATTATGTGAAAGAATATGTACAAAGAATACACAATTTCGATTGCATAATGCAAAGTTTTACGTATATAATAATATAAAAAGAATAGTATTATTTTAATTCGTAATATTTAATTCTTTTTTGTTATAAAGCGTAATGAAATCTTTGTATATATATTTAAATATAGTAAATCTATAACTAAAATATATACTTTTAAATTGCGATGGCACCAATGAGTTACAGTTTTCTTTTTTTGTTATTATATTCTGTTTTTTGTATTAATATTTAAACATGATATCTATCAAAATAATATTATAGTTATCTTATTTCATATATAGCACAATAATATTTTTAATAAAATATTTTTTTACTTAATCATTAAAATAGATTAAGAGTCTTTTTATTTCAATTCAAAATGATTTATAAACAGAAATTTACAATTAAATTATATTTTTAGTTTAGAAAAAAGTTTTTATTAATAAACTATAAAAAATGCGTTTAAAATGAAGAAAAAAAAATAAGTAAAAAAATATATTGTAATCATTTTACTTTTGTGACATTATATTTTCTATATGATGTATAATATAAAATATTACGAAAATTAAATAATTTTCAATATTTTATTTTATAAAGATGTTTGAAATTTATTTAAAAATTGATTATATATCACTATTTACATAACACGATATATTTGTAAAAAGATTTATAAAAATTTATGTTAAATATGATTATTAGATATTCGTATTTTTAGTGTGAATCGTAAAAATACTTTGTTTAAAATATTAATTTATTTTTTCTTTTAATATATAATTTATAATGATATATATATGATTTATAATGATTCATACTAGACTATAAAATATAAATATTATATAATAATAATAAGTATTTTGTTTTATTATTATAGGATGATATTCTTTTAATAAAACTATATAAATATGAAGAAAACGACTTATTTATTGTTTATTTTTATATGTATATATTATATATATATTTATTAAATTTTTATATATTATGAATATTATTACAGTTATTAATTTATAATCTACAATTATAAATTCATATTCATTAACAAAAAATATTTAATATTTTTGCTCATAAAAAATTGCTATTTTGGAAAAATGTAGATTATATTATATGATAACCATATTATAAATTACATATTTTATAAAATTATTATGCTATAATTATTATTTTTGATTTTAATGAAAAAAATGTTTTCAATTATTCATTATTTGACTTTTCTTTAATATAAACATGAATTATATTTGTTATAAAAAATATAAAGTAATATAAAAATATGTATTCACAACAAAATTCTTCGCGTTTAAACTTAATTTATTACTTATATGTTTGTATATAAAGTAAAATTTAAATATACGCATGCGAAATTATATATTGCGCTTAGTGCGCCATCTCGAAATTTAAAGAAAGACATGCAATGTTGTGTCTTATCCCTAATATATCAATGGTTTTAATCTTCCTGTCATTGGTCAGGGAATGAGAAAGTCTTCCCACTTTCTAGTAGGATTCGTTTCTTCAGTATGTTACTGACTGCGGTGAGATATGAGTTTGTTGTGCAGTGTTCATATGATGCTCAAGTTTTCATGAAGTTTTGTGACTTTTGCATCGACATAGAAATTATGTCGACTCAAAATGGGTAATTTATCAATACTAGTGAAATTTAGTGCGGTACTTTTCTTTTGCACTTTGGATTATACGCAAGCTGATAACGAATTACAAGGTAATGAAAATTTTCTATATCTTTTGTATGGTGTTTTCATCATCATGTTACATCAAAAACACGTGGATATTCTAATCTATCATATTTAACTGATTTTTATTTATATTTTTTGACAATTAATATTTTGATTTTATACTTTATAAAACTTCTTTATAGTATATAAATTAATAACTTTTAAAGATTAATCAAATATCTGTCAATATTTTTCTCTTACTTTTTAAATTTTAATTTATAATTAAATTTGTAATATTATATGTATATATGTATTATAAATATATACATAATAATGTATACATAATAATAATATTTATATATTATGTTTAGAAATATAAATTAAATAAAAATGGAAGATAAGATATTTTAATCTTATTTTAAATAATTTAAATTTTATTTTTTTTTTACTCAATATATAATATTGCTTTTTAAATTATATTTTTTAATTAAATTTTAATCATGTGTTTATTAGATCTGAATATATTAATCTATATATCATGTTACTATATATGTTATTATATTTGTATTTTGTTTTATTGCATTTGAAACACAAATAATCGGTCTATTTCATCTTGAAATTAATTATTATACAATGATAATTTGTAAGCGCATTATACCAGAAATCCTTCTTTCGTATCAATTTTGTTCCTTCATTTTATATTTATTCTATTATCATTAATTATTGTATTAATTATTCATAGAATTACTATTTAATACTAATTGCATTTTGCTTATATAATATTTAAATTAAAATAATAATTAAAAATTTAAATATTATATAAAATTTAATTTCACTTTTTATTAATATTCTTGAATTATTCTTTTTATTTAATATATAATATATAATATTATTTTATATTAATAAAATATATAAGAAAATATTTTTAATTGTATGATTACATGATTATAAATTGTTTTTTAATTATATTGTTTAAATGTTATTTGCAAATAATATTATAAGTTTTGTTTGGATTAAATTTTTTAATTTCGGCATTTTTTTAGATTCTTTCGAATCCACATGCAAAAATGCAAAAATAAAATATAAAATAATTTTTAAAATAAATTTTGATAGTAATAGTGATATTAATCCCATACTTAAATATCTATTTTGTCCAATATTATAATGACCAATCTCATAATGAATAGATACTAAATAAATGTAACCATAATTCAATGTAGCCGTTGTACATTGTATTAGATGCCGATTGTCCTGTTCGATGTGTTTATATAAACTGTTGATAAGGGATAGTTGGCATACTGACGCATACGCTGTCACATACTTAAAGGCAAAATCAATTTAATAACACTTAAAATTTTTTGTAAATTAACTTAAAAACTTAAACTAAAAACGATGATGGCATAGAAATAAATAATATATATAAAAAAAATTATTTAAAATGTTGATTTTTACTTAAAAAACGATTTAAGTCGAGAATGTGTTCATTTTCTAAATAATTAAAAAAAAAATTTTTCTCTTTGATATATACATATATATAAATATAATACATATACGTAATAATACAATATATATATAAAACATAATAATATAATATATATGTATATATTTTAGCAAAATATAAAATATTTCATATAAATTGGGAATACATAATTTTCTTTAATGTTGTTCAATATCGGAAATATTCGCAAATGAATTTTTTATAATTTTTTTATTAATAGAATCAAAATTTAGAAAATAGAATTTAAAATTACAAATGTACAAATATTTGTTTGACTTTCAAATTCTTCTATTTTTTGTACTATTCTGATTGCACATTATTAAAATTTAATTTTCATATTATTTGTAAATAATAGACTAATATTTGAAATAATTTTTGTTTGAATATTATTTGTCTGTATAAAATTCAACTAAATATATGAATATTTTTTAATTTTATAAGATATATATATTAAATCAAATTATTTTAAATCTTAAATTAAACTATATTTATATTTTGTATATAATAAATTAATGTAAATTTAATTTCCATTTTTTTTCAAAATGATCTTCTTTTTACACTGAAATAATTTTTATTTCCTATCACATATAACATACATTTCCTATAACATACTTCTTACAATTCATTTTAAATTTTCTTAAATATAGATATACAAAATATCTCATTAATTTCATTCTCGAATATGAAAAAATAAATCAAATTAAATTTTGTCAATAAAAAAGTTCTAAAATAATTGTTTATTTTATTCATAAAAATATTTATATTATTTTAATGTAAAAATTGATAATTGATAAAAAAATTCAAATTGAATTGCAAAAGATCTTTTATACAATTGAAAAGAAAGACTTTTAGAATATATTTAAAATAAATAGAAGTGAAATCGTGGAATTAATATAATAAGAATAATTAATATTATATTAATTAATATAGAATTAATATAGATATTTAAATTAGTTTAAATTAAAAATTTTCTTAACACAATCTTATTTCTTTTTGATTGCACTTTATGTATACCATATTTTATCGATTTTAATTTTAATTTTATTTCATTTAACTTAAACTTTGAACTAAAGAAATTATACCAGCAATTAGTTACAATTTTACAATTTTGTTTACAATTTTGTGCACAAATAAACTTTATATTATATTTCGAAAAATAAAACATACAATTTAAATAAAAATTTAATGTTTAAAATATTCTAAATGTATTTGTGTATATATAATATATAATGTTAATTAAAATTATAAATAATAAATATATTTAATTAAAAATAAGTAAAGTTTGAAATATAATAATGTATTAAAAATATAACTATATTTATAAATTTTTATTATTATTTAATTAAGATTAATACAATTTATGAAAAAGATTTTAATATTTTATTTTGCAAAATTTTTATCAGTTATGCTAATTAATAAATTTGACTTTAAATCATGTAAACCTCTGAATATGAATTGAAAATCTTTAATTTCAAAAATTAAAATCTCCAGTGAATTGCAAATTTTTAAAAAAAAATTTTTTTTAAATTTTTAAAAAATTAAAATCACATAATTAAAAATTTTGTTAAAATTATCATTACAATGACGTCAGTTATATATATATAATATTTATTGTCTAATTAATTTCAAATTATATGAAAATTTAAATAATATTCGACAAAATCTCTACCTGCTTTTTATTAAAATAAATTTAAAATAAATTTGGTTACAAATTAACATCTGCAATAAATAAACTCAATATGAAATGAATATAAAATTTAAATTAGATTAAAAATTTTACGAAAATTTGATTATAGTAACTCAAATTCAAAAATTACATAAATTATATAAAATCATATAAAAGATTTTTAAAAAATTTTTAAAAAATATATGTTCATCAAATTTATTTTTATATTGATTAATGTTAAATCTCGTTATCGATTAAAATGAACTTGATTATAAATCATACAAATCTTTGTTATAATCAAATAAAAATAAAAAATTTCAAAAATTAAAATTATTGTAAATTATATGTTCGAAAAAAAAAAGAAATAAATCGAATACTAAAGGTGTTCATTATTAAATAAGTTAAATGATATTAAACCAATATTAACTTGTTTGTGCAAGTGAAAGGAGATGAGGATCGCTTTTACATTGAAATTCCGTTGTATGCAGGCTCTATGTTAAATAAGGCTGTGCTCACCGGCCCTGACCAGGACGTACTACCATTATGCACAAGAGCATAGATGTAGGGGAAAGGTATAAATATTTCTAAGATAGAAGTATACATGAAACCTTCTAAAAGCAAATCATTTGCAATCACTTCTAACATAGTTGTAATGATTTAAAAATTTCCGATTTTTTTAATATTAGCATATCTAGATAAATTTTATTTCAAATTGAAATAATAAATAATAATAAATATTTCAAATCAATATTTTCAA
Source organism: Apis cerana (assembly GCF_029169275.1). Taxonomy (NCBI): domain Eukaryota; kingdom Metazoa; phylum Arthropoda; class Insecta; order Hymenoptera; family Apidae; genus Apis; species Apis cerana. The sequence continues at coordinate 6,879,493 of NC_083862.1, read as the reverse complement.
TATATTTACATTATGATATAAAAATTTATTTATTTAAAATAATAGTAGATAATTTTAAATAATAAATAATTTCGTTATTTATTCGTATTTTTGATAAATAATTCTAAATTCTAAATATATATATATATATATATGTATATCATAATATTTCAAATAAGATTAATAAAGAAGTAGATGAATAAATTCCACTTAATGTCCGAAATTTAATTTTTCATTCATATAAATCCATTAATTATGTTAATTGTTTTCACCAGATATAAATGAATTCACTAGTTACATTCATAACTTTTATTGAATTCATTATTCTTCAAGAAGTTAAAGACATAATGTTAGAAATTCATTATTTGATATCGTATAATGCTTGAATATTGCTTTAGTAATTTAAATTCTTGAAGTTAATATTAGATTGTCCGCAAAGTTACATATATATTTAAATACAAAAGAATTAAAGTCAAGAAAAGGATAAGATACATATGAATTTTAAATATGCATATATAAATTAAAAAGAAGATTCTTTTCATATACTTTTGGAAAAATTTTATTTTATTGTTTAATTTTTTTTCATATAACTTAATGATAAATTTATTTGAACATAGGGGAAGAAATTTTATATTTGAATATCCTATTTACTATTTAAATTTTGATTAAAAAATATCAAATAATAGAATAAAATATTAGTAAGCATATTTAATTTTTTTTAAATTTTTTGGTTTCTAAAATTCTATGGAAGCTTTATTGCATTTTTTATTGAAAAAAATGTCATTATAAATATGGTAGGTATTCCTTTTGAAAGGAATTCTAAAATGATTTTTATTCGTGAAAATAAAAAAAATATTGTTTATGACTTTTATCAATTATGTTTTATTTTTTATAAATATATATTAACGGATATATAAGTTTTTATATTTTTTAATGATCTTTCCTTAAATAAAATATTTATCTTGAATCATAGAGTACAATTATTCGTAAATTGCTTACATAATTGAAAATAAAGTATGTTGAAAATATATTTTTGGTATAAATTGAAAATATATTTTTTCAATTTAAAATATTTAATATTTCACAGTAATTCATAATAATTATATTTAAAATATATATATATATATTTCACAATTTAATAAAAATAATGATTACACCTATATTCTTTTTATTTTTCTATGATTTTTATATATAAAACAAAAGTTAGATATTTTTGTAATTATAAAATATATTTACTTATATTTCATATTTTTACTACAATTTTTAAATTTTTTTAATTTTACAATATTTTTCATTTTTTAATAATCTTTATATCCATATATGTATTTCTAGTACTTATATTCTATAATTATACACATTTCTATTCATGACGATTTATTCTATTAATAGATTTTGTTATTTTATTCAAGAGCTTCGTTCAAAATGATAGAATACAGTTCGTAAATCGCTATATTCATATTCCATTTAATTACATAGAATGTAAAAAGATTGTAATGAATTTTTTAAAAGTATGTAACATGTAAAATAATAAAGTAAAGGTATCTATTATATAAAACTATTTGCACCTATAATATATTAATGTTTCAATGAAAATATTATATGTTAAAATGATAATATATAATCATTTCATGATATATATTTTAATTAAAAAATTTTGAAAATTAAATTAAAAAATTATATTTTTGATTCAGTAACTTTTAAAACTTATAAAAATTTCTATAATATATTAAATATATCTGATATAATAATAAAATTAATTTAAACTATATTAATAATTGAATACATCTGACAATAAAAAAAAATTAAAAAAAATTATAAAAATAATAAAAATTATAAAAAATTATAAAAAATAATTATAAAAAAATAATATAGCTAAATAATAATAAAAAATTTGCAACATATATATATATGATTATATATATTCTTAAATCAAGTACATATTCTTAATTTCTTAAATTTCAATTAATAATTTTTCGTAATATGTTTTTATGATATAAAAACAAAAATCACGATTTATTTTTTATCTGATTTTTCATCTTCTGCGAAGCAAAAAAGAAATTAAAGATATATTTATTTCTTTCTACTCAATTGTTACTTTTAAGTTGAAAGAAGCTAACGATTGATTTTAAAAATATGACAATGATAATATGTTTTATCAAATTAAAAATAACTCATTGAAATACATAATTCTTTACATACGAATTACATAGTTCCTTAGTGTATAATTTCTTCATGTATCAAAAATTTTAATTATTGGCATTTAAAAAACATTTTCATATTTTATTAGATCATGTATAAATGCATTGCAATGCATTGCAATATTATAATATATTATAGAATACATAATATGAATTTATAAGAAATATATACTTAAAATTGAACTGGGAATTTTATTAGAAATGTATTAACGTCATGATCATCATGATTTTCTTAATATTGCACATTTTTAATAATATCTATTCTACTCACATTAAAATTATCAAATTTATAAGTTTTTAGATTTTTAGTTTTTACAATTAATAAAAATAAATTAATATTAATTAAAATTAAAAATAAAATATTTAATTAATTTTGATTTTTACTTAAACAATATTCATATAATTATAATTAATGTCTAATCATTTGTAATATATTCAAGTACATAATCAATAATTCTTTTAATGTTTAAAATATTAATATTATACTATTATTGCTTATATTAATAAGTTAAGTTGTATTCAATAATTTTTTTCATTAATTTCAATAATTAATCATTTTTTATTTAACTATTCTTATTCATCAATATTTTCTATATTGAATAAAACATACATATGTATATATACATAGTATATATAAAGTCACAATTATAATATATACATAAATGTTCACACATTTTAAAATATGGAAAATAATTTTATTTTTTAAAAATCTATGCATTGTATATTTAACACAGTAATATTCATTTAATTAACACAATGACATTTGAATTTTTATTTAGTTACGTAAGATTTTTGATTATGTGTTCACCAAAAGGTGAGATAATTAATCTTAGACTCATGAATTTATTATTTTTCATTTTTATTATTTCTTATTACATCTTTAACACAACTTTAACATCTTGGACACTATTCACATTTGTAAGGATATTTCGTGATTATTTCTTTATATTATGCTTTTGCGATCATAGTGAATGTTAGTCGTTATGATGAAAGCGAAACTTGTACATAAATACTTGTTACTTTTTATATCGCATTACAAGTAGAAAGCAGGTACTAGTTACTCGTACCGACTAAATTACTGGCAATTTCTATCATAACATTTATATAGAATAGCACTATAAAATGTTCGTATGAAAAAATGTATTTTAATTATATATATCATTTTATGCAAAAAATCAAAAGTAGAATTTTATATTTTTATTATGCATAGATATTTTGCTTTTTGAAATTCAGTGAATTCTTAAGCGATTATTTAATATGTTTGAAAATATTAATAATATTAATAATAAAAATATGAAATTATATATTTTACATTTTTACATAATGAATTTTAATTGATTATTATATATATACACACTTTATATTTATTTAATAAATTTTTAAATAATAATATTATTTTTATTTCATATATACATTATTTTTTATTTTAATATTATGAATCAATTAGTAATAATTTCGCATATTCAAATTAGAAAATAATTAAAGTATAAAATAGAAAATAAAAGTAATCGTAAAATCAATGATTTTATTGAATTATTTGCTTTATTTAATTAAAATTCACAATTTTATATAATTTCTGATTTTTGAATATAAATATCCAAGTAAAGTACCAAATTTTTGAATATAAATATTACAAAATTTGATTAAAAAAAAGAAATATTATATTAATAATAAGTAATTAAAAATTAATAATGATAAATAATTCATATATTTAATAATATTATTTTTCCATAGTACTTAATCATAGTGATATACACAGAGAAATTTTATGTCATTAGAAATCAAATTGTGGCAATAATTAATCAAAAAAAATTAATTATATTAATCATTATATATCTAAAATTAATATAAAATGGTACTTTAAATGATAGTATAAAATTATATAATGTAATATTATAAAATATATAAAATTATATATATCATAAAAATACAAAATCTTGTTAAATTATTATAAAATTATTATCATAAAAAATGTTATTAAATTATTATATTATACAAATTTACATTAATTATAACTTATTTTATCACAAACAAAATTTAATTTCTTTATTTTCTGTATTTCATTTTTTTTATATTTAGATATATTTGCTTATATTTATTAAAAAAAAATAATGAAGTATGATTTAGATAATTAATATGTTACTTTTTAAACAACTTTTTCTTAATAACAATAAATAAATATTTTAGTTTCATAATGAGATAGTAGTAAAATATATAAAATATATAAATATTATATATATAAAAAAATAAAATAAAATACAAGGAAATATAAATTATACTATAGATAATAGATACTCTATTTAAATTTGTAAATTTGTTAATTATTTCTCAAATTAATTTATTAAAAAATATTTCAAGTAGAATTTATTTTAAATTTTTAATTTGATATATATTTTCCTGATTATAGTAAAACACATTGAGAAATGATTTTTCTGAAACTTCAGTTTAATTGATTGTAACTTCGTAATCAAATTAATATTTCTTATAAATATAAATGAAATTGATTATAAATTATCCAATAAATTTATCAAAATCTATTTAATTTTATTATATGTCTTCGTTTATTATATGTACTTATATTATGTACTAGTATAAAATAATATTTCATCAAATCAGCGTTTTTGAATTATTTTACGAATAGAAATAAAAATTTTATTTTTTTTTTCGTGTAAAATATAAAATATCTTAAAAATTTGAAATAATCGAATAATAAAATCGAAAAAATTTCTTGCGAAAATATGCGATAAAAATATTTTTATAATTCTAATTTTATATCTTAGTATAAAATATTCTTATAGTTATAATTTTATAAACATATAACCAAAATATATTGATATATAATAATAATACTAATATTTTATATTTCAATTAAAGTCGCTGTTATAACTTTCCGAAATGTTTATAAAAAAATATTACGATATTTCGTTTAAATGAGAAATATGCATATATGCAACAATTCATTTCTTTGTCAGAAAATTATTTCCCCTCTAATTCACCAAGCATGTCGGGAGTTGGCACTTATGTACACATTTAGTTCTCTATCGTATACACGTGCCAGTAGTGGATCGTTGATAAACGGTGGCATCCTGTGAGCAGTATGCTTAATATAGTACTAAGTTATCATTTAGATGAAAAGATTATTTTAAGAGTTTTTTTTAATTGGTATAATTATATGTGACTTATATTTTACAGTTTCATATGCATCGATATGATTAATAATTACAATACGAAATAAATAAAATACTGATTATTAATAAATATTAATAATTAACTGAAATAAATTAATACTGATTAACCTCTACATATTTTCAATAAATAAAAAACTATATACATATAAGCGGTGTTACTTAATATGATGTTCCTATTTTAAAGTTAAAGCTGATGAGTGTTTTTAATATGAGGAATGATATTTTAATTTTTAATATTTATTGGTATTTTCGTCAAATATTTAATTTTTATTGAGATAATTATCAATAATATATGTATATCTTTTGATATATTTTAGGACAATATTATTCATATTATTTTTATTTTTATAGAATTAATTATTAATTACGAATTTTCTATTCTATTTTTAATTTTTATTTCATATGTTTTTATAATGTTCAATATTGGCTATTTTTATAGAGTTAAATTTTATTTTAATTTATTAATAATATGATTTCAATATAGAGAGAATATGAATTATTTTAAGATTTCGATGATATTATTTTAATAATTAATAATGTATTTTTGATACACAATAAATATTTATTTTAATTTCAAATTTTTATTCTTATACGTTATGACAAAATAAAAATAATTAATATTAGACGTTAGAATTTTTTGTATTAATATGATAAGTTAATTGAAATTATTTATTTATCAATTAACTTTTTTTACTTCATTGAAACGTATATATATAATTTTTCATTTTCTAATTATTTTGTATTACTTTTATTGTTATTTGTATTTATTTATATTGCTTAAAAAAATCATGATCCATAATTCTATATTAATTTAAGTTTTTTTTATATATTATTTTATGTATTATTATTGTATATTATTTTTATATATTAATTAAAGTTTTTTTTTTTATAATTCAAAAATTATTTGAATAATTATATTTCATAAATCAAAAACAAAAAATCAGCAGTTTTTAATATTTTATTTCTATTGAAATCGTTTTTATAGTATTGTGAACATTTTAATTAACATAACTATCAGTTAAATTATTTATGCGCAACAATACTTTACAAATTATACATTTTTTGGAATTAGATCAGAACTGCTGTTTTAGTCTATGCATATACATGTTTAATCTATGTATTTACACATAATTTAACAAATCGAATTAAAAATTAAATTTTGAATTACGATCATTATCTAATAGATTATCTTTTTATTAATTAATATAATAATATAAAGTTAAAAATAAATGTTTTTTATTTATTTTGAATTTTATAACTTTAATATATGCTTTAGATTTTTCAATCTTATTTTGAGATGCTCCATTTAGGAAAATTAAATAACTTATGATCTTCTCATAATTATATAAAAATGTATATTTAGGATACTAGAGTAAAGTTTAATAAAATAAATTAGTAAAATTTAATAAATAAAATTTAATAAAATTTAAATAATATAAAAATTAATATAAAAATTTGGATGATTTAAAATTTAACAAAAATATTAAAAGTCTATCATAATAATTATAAAATAATATATTTCTAATAATATACATATATATGTATTTATGATAATATTTACGCGCACGCACGCGTGTGTGTAATCATAATTCCATATAAATATTCTATATAAATAATTGTAAATAAGAATAGCTATTGTGATTCTTTAAAAATCCTGTTTTATTTTTTTACGAGATATGTCTTTATAGATTAAAAATCCATGCTCTAGATATTAACATTATATTACTACAAAATGATTTACATATATTTAAAACAATGATTTTACTATAATGATACAATATATAATACAATCTATATATAGAGAAGACTTGGTAATATAAAACATTTTAATTTTAAGATATCGTATTTTTAAAATTTATGTAAATTATTAAATTGTGTTAATTATGTATTGTTAAATAAATAAAATATAAATAATTAACATATATAAATATATGTTAATTATATAAATATATCATATATAAATTATATATAAATTTATGCAAAATTAATTGAACTATGACAGTTAAAATAGTTTTCGCATAATTCTTGGAATAAAATAGTGAGTTATTATACAAATGTATAGAATAACAAATATTTTGTAAAAATTCTTTTCATACTTTTTATCCAAAAAAGGTTATATTCTCATGATTTAAAACTCTTCTCATGTCACAAAAAGAATCCATTTGTACCATTTTTCTATCAAACTCCTCAATTTAATCTTCGCTCAATGATCAAAATGAAGCCAATTCTAACTGGAGTTCTTCAGGTTCGTTAAGATCAAGCGAAGGAAGACTTTCTTATCTAGAACCATACTCAATCTCTAAGGCACCGTAGGTAAGCGGAATCTAGATTTTTTCGATGCGGAGCGTTGGTATATGGTAGAAAGGGAAGTGGGAACAGTAGTCTCTCCGCACACAACTCCTATTTGATTTTCCAAGGTACCGTTTTCTTCCACGAAACTAACCTGATCCATCAGAGTCCTGTACGAGAGGCAAATTAACTTCTACCTACGTAACGAAACTTGCATTTTCCATTTACAGCTCCTGTATATAATGTTAAAGAAATTATTTTTTTTTTTTCTATTTATCTATTTATCTACGCTTTCGAATCGAACAAATGAACAGTAGTATATGATCCTACAGCTGATTTCTGAGTATATTATATAGTATGTAATATATAGTATATAGTAAATAGTGTATAGTAATTAATAAATATATAATAAATATAAATAGTAAATAAATATATAAATATTTAATTATTTACTAATTAATAATTAGTAAATAAATAAATAAAATATATAAATAATGCTGATGAAATGATCATTTTTCAGATGTTTTCGTTTCTTTGTTTCCGTTGTTAGATATTCGATTTATACGATGAAATTGCTATTTTATAGTTCTTAAATATCGAATTAAATAATTATTTAAAAAAATTTAAAAAAAAGAAGCGGAAATTTCATAACAGAAAAACTAAATTACAATTAAAATTTCTAATTAACATAAGAGTATGTTATAAATCATCAATTGTAATTTATGATATTAATTAAATCATTGTACGGTTCAAAAAAAAGAAAATAAAAAATAACGAAATTGAGATAGAATATTTAATCAATTAATTAAATACATATAATATATAATTTTTGAAATTCAATTTTTTAAAAAGAAGAGATTTAATTTTTTTTTTTAAAGGAAAATTTTATTTTTTATTTATTTTTGCAAGTAAAGTATTCGTTGTTTATTCAATCGATATTATATATTATAATTAATTATAAAGTCATCAACAATATCTCAAACGTAATTTCGTTATTTTCGTTTTTTGTTTTATTTTGAATTAGAAAATCTCTTTAAATTCTGTATTAAAAATTGTAAGACATTATGTATATATAGAAAATATATACAAAATATATACAAAATGTACAATGTATATATAAAAGATTTATTCTTTTCTAGATAATTAAAAAAAGTATTAATTGTTTATTTTTTTTAAAGTTTTGAATAATCTTTAAAATCAATCTATTAATAATGAAAAAAATAACATTGATCGAATTATTTTTTTATAAATATTGACTTTATTTTAATTTATATATCGTCAGAAAAAAATTTGAATAAAAATTTCTAAACCCATAATTATAAATTAAAAGCAATTGATATTGAGTTATTTTTTTTTTATAAATGTTGATTTTACATTAATTTTTATATCATCAGAAAAACTGAATAAAAATTTCTAAAATCATAACCATAAGTTAAAATAACACGAATCACTAATATTATATAATATGACAGTAATACTTGAACATAAAAATTTTATCTTTGAAAGTTTCATAAATTATGAGGAAGTTCAACAAAATTTACATTTGTCATAAAGGAAATAACTTTAAAGGAAAAAAAAGAAAATTATTGCTTGGAATGTAGATACATGAAAAAAATTACAACTTTCATATTTTATAAATTTATTTGTAGATATTTTTACAATTTTATTTTAGTTTTTATTTTACAGTTTATTTTTTATAAGAAAACAATAATATAGAAATAAAATTTCAAATCTTAATAAGAATATTAATAATGTAATAATTATAAATAATATAAAAATAAACTTTTCAGAAATAATATAAAAAATAATCTTTTTATGATTTATATTTAAATTTATCTTGTTTTAAAAGTGAAATAATTTAATAATTAATTTTTAAAAAATTTTATAATTATTTTTAATTTAATTATATAATTGATTTGAAAAAAATTGAAAAATATAAATAATTTTACATTTATTATAGCTGAATTTATTATTTTTCAATATGAATTATTATTCGATAAAGTATAGTTTATTTTTATGTATAGCTTCAGTAAAACTCCCAGCAAGAAAGATATATTCTATTAAGATATAGTTATCGCTGTTTTAAGCATATTTTATGATAAAGCATAGAATACCTCAAATAATTCATTGCTTATGTTTTCTGTTTATTTTTATTATATTTTAAATTAAAATATAAACTATTAGTTTTTTAAACTTCATTTTTTTAATGCTAAATTGATATCTATATTTATTCTATATTATTCTAATTATATTTATATATATTATATATTGAGTACTTATCAAGTATGATGAGAGAAATTAAAAATATTTCAGATTTTTATTTTTTTAATGTTTAATTTTGCTATTAATGGCAATATTAGCATAAAAATAAAATTCAAAAAAAAAATTCTTCAATGTATATTATTTTATTACCAATATTTAAACATTTATTTTATTTAAATTTATTTATTTTTTTTTATTTAAATATTAAATTTATAGAAATCTTAATACTTCTTTATATTATTCATAAATAATTTAAACTTCAATATGTCATCAATAATTAAATATTTGATAACATTATTGCAAGAATATAATTATAAAAATATAATAATAAATATAAAATATAATAAATATATAATAATCAACATAATACTATTTTTATTAAATTTATCATTTTCTAATGTTTCATTACAACATTGATAATAAATATAGATATTTGTACGATATAAATTTCAAAATTAGAATATAATAAAAAGTATAAAATTAATAAAAAAATTTCTAATATAATGTAAGTTGATGCTGTAACGTAAATATATACAATTTGACATGTGTATGACAAAGTGACTCTTTAAAGAAAGCAATAAGTTTATCGTCCAAAGTTTTTACGAGGTACCGAAGCAGTCTTACTATCGGCATCCGGCCTGACAACTTCCGTCTCGGCTCTGGTAACTCATCATCAGTGAAACATCTGCATCCTTCTTCTCTCCACCGCTTTATCATTTTCCGTTCCCCTTATCCTCAGCTATCTCGTTACCTGCTATAAAGGATTTTAATTTGCTGAGAATAATTTCGAAATGCAATACTCGTGCGATAAAATAAATAAAGTGTAAAGTACTTCGAATTTTTATAATGAATTTTATATATATTATCTATTTACATGATTAATTGATTCTAAAGAATTTAAATAATATTTCTATCAATATTTTGATAATTGATATTCTATTTATATTTTATATAAGTAATTTAAAGAATATAAATTAGAAATTAATAGTATTTTATGTATGTGATAAAATAGTTTTAATTAATATTTAATTTAGAACGTTTAATATGATTCATTCGTTTTAATTTAAAATAATTTATTAGATATAAGATTTATTTCTTAATTGAGTTTATTTTATTAAATTTATTGTTAATGGTTATTTTTATTCTTTATTTAGCTAAATAAATGCAAATATAGTAATGTAAATATAAATGTATATAATCTTGTATATGTCATTGGATTGATATATTTTATAATTTATATATAAATAAATAATTTAGTTTAATATTTACACGTATATTTTATTTTTATTCATTTTTTACAATTTGTTTATACAATTTTTGTAATTTGAAAAAAATATTAGATAATTTAACATATATAATAATTTAATATTTTTACAATCAAATTTAATTTTTGATAAAAATATTTTTTTATAAAATATAATTTTTTTAAATTAACTTAAATAATTTTTTATAATTAATTTTCTTAATAATTGTTATAAATTTTAATTTATTGATTTATTTTAATAATCATAAACTTCATAATTTAAACGAAAAATTATTTTATAAGTATAATATACTATATTACTTTCTCCACTTGTAACATGTAGTAAAATATTATTTATGGCTGAATAAAAAATTTTCAAATTTATACATGATTTCATACATTTAAGCTACTATAACTAAGATATTATGACAAAATATTACTTTATTTTTCTCAATTTTGTGGTTGTTTTTATATTTTTATTATGATGTAGTATATTTGTATTATGATGTATTAGAAACTTGAAATCAATGAATGTTGATTCATTTTGATATTGGGAAAAAGTATTATCACAATATTTAAATTTTCTCTTTTAAAAATTTTAATTATTTTAATGAATTTGTAAATCTTATTATTTATTATAGATCTAATATAATATTATATTTTTGAGTAATTAAATTGAAATGAAATTTCGTAAAAGAAATATCCTGATTTATTAAATTATAAATTAATAATTATAAATTAAATATATAGTTGATTAATATAAATAGTATCAATAAGATATCAATAATTATATTTATTTTTAATATATTTCTATGAAATATCAATGTAAACAATTAATAGATTTTTAAATAAATAATTAAAATTATATTTAATTTTATTAATTGTATTATTAATTATAAATTGTATTAAGTATTAATAAAAGTATAAAATAAATTACTTTATTATTAAGTATTAATTCATTATAATTTAGAAAAAATTAAAATTTTATGGATTACACACATATAATTATATTAATTATAATTATTATATTATATTAATTATAAATAATTATAATTTTATTTATAATTATAAATAAATATAATATAATATTAAATTCGCAATCTTTTTTATTCAAATCCAATCGTGTGAAATTACGAAAGCACGAATAGTATTTTTTAAAAATTATTATAATTTCAAAATAAATATATTCAAAATAAAAAAGGGAATTATTTTATTTAGTATCATTATAAAATGGAGTATAATAAGATAATATAAATTATATTTTAAATTTTATCTTTATGAAGATATAATTTTTTTAATATTATGCTTAATATTACGTTTCTTAAATATTATTATAAATAATATTATTAAAATAAAAGAGAATGCATAATCTAGCAAAAATTCTTCAAGGATTTGAAAATATTTATAACAAAGTATATTTTATATTGTTTATATATATTTAATAATAATATATATATATATATATACAAAAGAATTATAAAAATAGTAAAAATAAAAAATAATAGTAATAATAAATAATAAACTTTTAAAACCATTCAAATTAGAATTAAATCAATCAAATTATGTATATAAATATATTTTCAATATATTTAATCAATAATTAATCAAATTAATTTATGTAATTCTTCAAATATTATAAAAACTGATATTGGATAAATTTATTAACAAAAATACTTTTTTTACGCATAAAAATCTTTATAAATAAATGAAAAAAGTTTATATTTAAATTTATTTAAATAATAATTATTTAAAAAATTATTGTATATATGAACTTGAAAATTTTGATGAAATTTTTTTTCTAAAAAGGGAAAATTTCTAAAAGTATTTTTGAATTATATAAATAATACATAAGATTATTCAAAGTTTACATTATTGATGAATTGTGGATAATAATAATGTATTAAATTATCTCGTTAAGTTGAGAAAAATATGGAGTATTAAATTAAACATGCATCTACAACAGGTGTTTGGATGCAATTCGATTGTTATGCAAACGACCTCCATTACGAATACATTCTCTCTCTTGTGAATCTATTCTGAAGATCGTTACCTATATTTGAAAGTACAGTTTAACCGATATTCTGTGAACGCGCGCGTGTAACGGTGTCGTGTGAATGGAAGAACGTATAATACATTAAAAATTATATTTTTCTTTCATTGCAATTCTTCACTGGATAATAATATTTTGCTATTAGATTAAAGTTGTTAATTTTTCTATTCAATATTATATTAACATTAAAATTTTGTTCTACTTTTATTGGAATTTTTATGCATTTTTATAATCTGTATTCTAAAAAGAAGAAAATAATCAATGATAGAATAGAAGACGATAATCGATTTTAATTAATTCATTAGGCTAATTATTAAAGTAATAATAATTGATATGATTATATAAATTACATATAAATAAGTTAGAATTAATGATAGAATAATTAACAATTACTAATGAATCAGTAATAATATAGACATTTATTTTTAGAAAATATGAGTATTTTAAGAGATAGAAATAAATAAGAAAAAAATTAATATTAATTATTAACAAAACATAAAAATATTTCTTCAAATAAATGTATCTAAAAAATACCTCATGAATCATACTCTTTTAACTATTACTATTCTTTCAACTACTTCAAGGACAAGTTTTTAGAACTAAAAAAGAATGATTCAATTTTTCATTTAGATATATTTAAATGAAGACAAACTTATAATGTTGCTAAACGAAGAACAAAAGGATATAAAGAAAAATATACTAGAAAAGAAATGTCATACTTAAATGATATGTAGCTATTGTACTTTAATATAATATAATATATGAATTCTATTTCTATTTTAATTATATATTCATTCTTGCTAGTATTATATAATATTTAAGAATATTTGAAAGAAATAAATCTTAATATTAAGATATTTTATTCAAAAAAAACATTTTGTGAATAATATTTTAATAATATTTTAACCTGTATTAATTAATTAATTAGGAATACAAATTGTATGATATAAAATCTATTTAAATTTAATTTAAAAAATTATATTTTTTTATATGTTTTACATTTATTTACGAAAAAATTATTATTTATTTTAGAATTAGAAATAGAAAATTTTGGGATTCACGGAAATTTGAATCCGAAATTTTGTAAAGTTTCGAAAAAAATTTTAAACTTTCCAAACTATTATTCTTTCTTCATAAAATTGTTATAAATTATAAAATGTGCTAATTAAAATGTTAATTAATAATTGAAACATAAACTCAATTGAATTATTATCCATTAATTAAATAACAGTGTATAATATTTTCTTAAATTTCAAGTTACGAAAATTTGTGCAAATTATTTTTTTAAAAATAACAAAAAATTTCAAAATTATTGAAGATGACACTTTTTGAAATTTTAAAGAATTTCGACGTTTTTCGAATATTACATTTTTAATTAGAATATTTTTATTCAGAACTTATTCAATTCTGTTTTAACCATTTTTTCACAAGCTAGATAATTTATAAATAATTTATAATATATAATTTATAATAGATAGATTAAAAAGGGACACTTTGTATATTGCTAAATAGCACCACTGCGCATTTCAAGATAAACATAAGTCATTTATAGATGGGAGTGTACATACATACTTAAATCAACTGGTAAATATTTTTCAGGTCGATGTGATTCAGTTTCAAATACCAACACCTGTGCGTTTCCTCGCAATTTAACAGAGAAGCAGGTTCTTGTATAGGAAGGCAAATATTCAAGAGAAAATGAATTCGAAATCGTGAAGCGGGATACTGACTTCATTGTTATGCGGACAACGTTGCTAGGTCACCAGTGCATTTCACGCGACAATGCACGACGATAATCCTCCTTTGATTTGACGTCTCTTCCTTTTCATTCTTTCCTCCCTCCTCTTATAATATTATTATTTCACGGGACCAGGCCTCGAGTTATAACTGTACATTTCTGTAGTGGCACGATAGGTCTTGGCATTAACTATGTTACGTAATGACTGGTTTTCTCGGAGAATGAATTCTTGGTGCGCGACCTGCCTCTTTTTCCTTCTTCGAGACCGTTCGCTTCAGGGACCACACGAGTAAATCCCAATGTACAGTTACTTATTTGTACAAACATGAGAAACTCGAGCGACGATATCGGTCAACGGACCCCAAACTTGTCCATCCTCTTTTATAATATAATTGACAAATATTAAAAAAACTTCTAATTGCGAAGATAGTGAAATTTACTTATATCTTCTACAATTTTCATATTGAAATTCTTGTCATTTTTTCTTTTATAATAATTATTAGATCAAATTCTAGATCTTTAAAAACACTTTTATTATTATTAAAAATTGAAGGACGCATTAAAGTTAAATTATTTTTATATATATTTTGAAAAGTAAAATACTAGATATTTAAAAAAATACTAGATAGTTTAAATGGCAGAATCTTTATCCAAAAAACATAATTGATTGATGAACATAATTGAAAGGCGTTTTATTTAAAGAAATGATCTTTCGTGTGCAACATGCAACAGATGTTGCATGTATAGTCAGTTACAGAAATACTTTTACTCTATATTACAAGAAAATTCAATTTATCCGATTTTATTAAAATTTTGATTTTATTAAAAATTTGAGTGTATATAAAGCAATAATGAATTATATATTGGAACCATTTTTTTTTTCATTGGGAAATTTCCGGTGAAATTTCTGAAGAGGTGAAATCAATTGAAGTTTCATTATTTTTTTAATTTTACAAAATACAATTTCGTTTAAAGATATTATTCATAAGATAATAGAATATTAAAAATTAAATTTATTATTTAAAAATTTTATAATTTATAATTTAACTTTGTAATACAAGATAAAGTAAAATTTTAAATTATTTTGAATATTATACTTCATTTCCTTAAAGATTTTAATTTTTATATATAAAAGATTATATATAATATATTATAATTATAAATATATATATAAATGATTTATTGTATTTGATATATACTCAAATTAATAAAATTTTTGGATAAAGTAAATTCTTATAATATATAGTAATATTTCTATGATTAATTATATTTTAATAAGTTATTGATTTAAAATTATAAGCAAAAATTCATTTTTTTAATTGATTATTTAAATTATATATATAAAACTATGATAATATTTATTATCTATTTTTTATTTAATCATTAATTATTCAAGAATAACTTCTTTCGTAAATATGTCTTTATTTTAATAAGTCCTGTTGTAAATTCTTAGGTAAATTAAAATAAAAATGAATAAAAATATTATAAGTTAATAAAATTTAATTAAAATAAATTATTCTCTGTTTAGATGTTTAAATATTTTATTGATTTTTAAAAGAAGATTATGAAAAAAGATTATGAAAAAAACAAATTAAGATATAATCTAATAATGTTAGTAAATTTTGTTATTTCCATATTGCTGCAAAAATTGTTGAAGATCAATGTATGAAATTTTATATTGCTATTAATATTAATTTTATTATATTAAATTAAAATAAATTAAAATTACATGGATATTTAAAATACGAAATATAAAATATTGTAATCAAATAAATTTATTGAATGTTATATATAATATATATATAAATATAGAATTTATTATTCTATATAAAGACTAGTATAAGATATAAAAGATATATCTATTACATGTGTGAATAAAAGATAAAAATCATTCAAATAAGTATGATAACTATCTTGAAATAGACTTAAATGTTCTATTATCAAAATGATGAGAGACCAATGATACTGTTATATTCTAGTCATGTGCAAGTCTCAATTGAGGCTACTCGACTACACGATTAGGATTCCAATAGAATTTGGTCACTTCCTGATGTTATCGCAATTTCGTCATTTTGGTGCCAAAGAAATCTGAAAGTTAATTTCAAAATATCAGTTTATACATTGCAATTGAAATTAGAAAATTAGAATCATCATTTAATGATGAATGCAAAAAATAAAAATTATTTCTATTAATTTATTTAATTTAATTTAAAATTAATTTTTGTAAGAGCTTCCAAGTTTTAATTTTTTAATTCCAATTTTTATTGTTATCAATTGTATTTTATTATATATTATATTGTTATCAATTGTATTATATTATATATTATATTTTTATTATCTATAATTGTCATTATATTATTATCTATAATTGTATCATTATATTATTAATTATAATATTTTTATTTTTTACCTTATATTATAAATTTATCTTGGTATTTTAAAATAAATATGCAAAAGAATTACAATAATAAGTAAGCAAGATAATTTTTGCAAAATAATTCTTTAATCTATTTTAAACTTAGTTTAAATTAGTTCTGTCCAAAATTATTTTTATATGATAAAAAATATTATTTGTCTAAATATAAAAATATAAAAATTAAATTAATTGTAAATTAATGAATAAAATTCAATAAAAAATATATAATTTTTAAATTGATTGCGATATTTACTAAAAAAGTTGATTTATTTTAAATTTTAGTTATTAGAAATCATTTTCATTAATTTCACTATATAATTATATTATTATATTACATTAATATAAACATTATACATATTTTAATATAACATATTTTAATTAATGTATTTAAATATATTATTGTTAAATTTGTTGCACTATATATCTTAACCATATTTGATACAGCTTTAAATAACGAAAGGAGAAAAAAGGTATCATTTTTTCAATTTTTCTAAGATAAAGATAATAAATATTTTTAGAATGGAAATAAAAATTGATTTATCCAATGATATCCAATGAGAATGGCAAGTCATTCCATTTTCCAGTATTTCACTGCCTTTGTTATATTCATTAATTAATTCCTTTAATTCCTTCATCTGGTTCAATTACATACCATTTAACTCTACAGTAGAGAAGATTAAATTTACTTTTTACTATGATAATTATATAATCGTTGCATTAGAACTTTTATATTTTTGGAAAATGCAGCCAGCAATTATGTCCGATTTAAAAGGCGTGACAGCGTTTAATTACATCAATCCGTGAAGTATTTTCATACTCTGTTTAAAGATTTGACGAGAAAGTTTCTCTTGGATTTAAACATTGATTGTCACACGGTGGCCGAGGAACTTCCACTTTGTGAAATGGGAACGGATTCCGCAACGAGGAAACGTTTAAGAGAGAACTCGGTTCCTACTTTGGCAATGATGCAGATTGTCGTTCTAGATAACTAAATTGATCGTGGGTACATGGAAAGGTCTCATAAGCGTTTGACAATTTCTCTTTCACTAATTGACCGAAAACGAATTTAAATATCATGTCATGCGTAATCAAAAATAGGTTACCTTTGGTACTTTTATGAACAAGGTTGATAATGGTCGGCTTTTCACTTTCTTTTTCTTTAAGTGGGAAAGTGAGTAAGCATTGTTCACTTTGAGAGTTTCAATAAATAATAAATATTACATTCAAAATCATTTGAAATGAAAATAATGAATAATTATTTCAAATAATATAGCAATTAAAGTTTGGAAATAAAAATATTTAAAAAATTATTTAAAAATAATTGATTATTATTTGAATATCATTTGTTTGCCAAATGATTATTCTTTCTAAATTTCAAATAATAATAAAAAAAATGGAAAATAATAAATAGGAGAATTTAAGGAAATAAGTTTTTTTTTATATAAGAAACAACGATTTTATCTCACAATTAAATAAAAAAATACGAGAAAATACTTAAATTTAGATACCTATCTCTCTCTAGATATCTATCATTGAATAAATCAGTTTTTATTTTCATTCCAAAAATATTTATTATCTTTATTTTTTTCTATATTTTCTTATTATTAATATAATAATAATAAAATATCTTTTCAGTTATATTCCTCAATATAAATTTAGAAATACATAAATCAATAATAAATTAAACAATAACTTAATAGTTTAAATATTTTAATTTTTAAAAATTATAATTTTCCTTTACGATGATATATTGAATCGTTCAATCGTAAATTTATTAATATTATATTCAATATAGAATTTATGAATATTATTTTCAAACATAGAAAATTATTGAGAATTTATAACAAATTTACGCAATTATCTAATATTTATCTAAATATTAAATTTATTTCAATAATTTATCATAAAATTTCTAATATACAAATAATTCATAGTTACATAGAAATTACGTAATCAGTTCTATTTCTTATCAGGAATGATTATCGATTCAAATATAAAGATAGAAATCAATCTGCAACTAGAAACTTATAAAATGTAGTTCTATGAATTACTGGCTTGAAATGTAAAAGTCGAGACTTTCTCCTAATGTTCGTCGATCATTGCCTGAGAATTCACGAGAAATAGTTGGAAAGTGAATGTTAAGTTCTATGTCAAAACGATAGAATTGAATTGAATTATTGATAATTGAATTATCGAATTCAAATAATTTTATATGAAACAATTTTATATGAACATTGAAATAATGAAATTTTTATATTACGAAAAAGAATAGGAAAAATTCTAATAAAGAAAATTATTTTTACAATATTGAAATTAATAATAGTGTGCATTTATACATATGTATATTTATTAATATAATCAAATTTAATATAATATAATATAATTATATAATATATCTAAGAATTACTTACATAAAATGTGATTTTAAAATTAATAAAAATAAAAAATGTTTTAATTAATTAATTAAAATGCAAATAAATTAATTAAATTATAGATTAAAAATTAATTAAATTTCAATATTTCATCGATATTGTTGTTATATATTTTACACATCTTTCATGACATGTATCGAATCATCGAATTAAAAGAATTTACATAAATATTATTTATCTTAACAATGTAATATTTAACTTAAAAAAAAAATAAATTTCATTTATTTTATTATATTATGTATTTATTTATTCTATTTTATTCTCATAAAATGAATCTTTAAAATCTCATTTTTTTCAAAAAATCACTTTGCGCAAATATCTTTAATAATTAGATTATATAACGTTTATTAATGATCTGTTTAATTAAAGAATGAAAATTTAATTGGCAACAACTCAATTATGTCTATATATATGTGTGTATATATATATATATGTGTGTGTGTGTGTGTGTGTGTGTGTGTGTGTTCTTTCTTTTTATATTGAATATACAAGATGATCATTGTATCGCTAAACAAAAGCGTTGCACCAATGACGTAATGCATTTATGCGATAATATAGCATCGTAAGAGAACTTAACATCAGTACAACGCAGTCAATAAAAAGCAGTAACGCAGTTCGACATTTAACAATGTGAATTTTTTAAATACAAATGTTAATTGCGAGATGTCACGGATTTATCCATGTTATAAATCATATCATAGATACGACATAACAATTCATATATTTGAGATAATTTTGTGTTATAAGATTTATTATGATGTGGAGATTTTTGGCGCATAAATTAATTTTTATTGATAATTGTCAATAATTAATGTCATTAAAATTAGAGAATCGAGAGTATAATAATTTATTTTAACTTATTGTAATACAACTTATCATAATAATCGTAAAATATATTTTTAATAGCAAATTTTTAGTGCTTATATTTAATTATTAATGATAATAATATAATAGACTTAATAATTATTGTTATTTGTTAATAATTATTGTCATATTGTCATATCTAATATTGTAATATTAATATATTAATGTGTTTAATTTATATAGTTAGAAAAATTTTTCGGTTATTTTTTGTGCATATTCTTCGTACATATAAATATCATACATTTTTCCAATAAATTTGCAATCTAATCATAATAATAATTATTACATATTTATAAATATTTTATTTCATAATTTCATAATTTTAATAATTTTTAATTTTCTATAACAATTTCAATAATCTATTTATTTCAAAACAACATTATATACTATAATAAAAAAGCGAAAAAATTTATCAATTAATGATTAATTATCCATTGCCTCAATTGAATAATTAAAGTAATGCGATAAGTAAAATGTACCATATCTTTATTCGACCTCGCGCCATATTTATCGCAAGCATAAATTCGTTTCGTAGTTAATTAAAATTCGTAAAACAATCGCCTATAAACAGTTGCGATAAACTTGAAGAACGGATCTTTCTGGATATTTATGGAAAAAGTGCTGGCACAAAATCGCTTGTTCTACGCATTTTATGTCAGATTAAATGCGCGTACGCACGAATCGGTCACGAGCATCTGCTTGCCATCCGGCTCCATTTACCAATTGTGCTTGTTAATTTCATGACACTCCGTTTCTTCGCGTTAATTGGCCGTTTTAATAGATTTCATGCAGGTCAAAATGCCCGAAAACATATAAGTCGTCAGCAAATTAAACATGGACGACTTAATTGTTTATTTAGATGTTAACGAAGATACATCCTGGATGTTGTGAATTAATTTGTATCAAATGGAAAGGGATCTATTTTTATAAATTGTAACAATTTCAAATATAATTTAGTATACATTTTAATACTAGATAATTAATAAATATATCTTGTATAATATTATAAATGTTGCAGTCATTTCAAAATCATTAAATATTCGAAATTTATTTTCATTTGAATATTATTCTCTACAAAAGATTTGAGGTTGTTAAAATAAAAAATTTTTGATATTTTATTGTTGTAATTATTAAAATAAATATTTAATAAATAAATTATTAAAATTTCAATTAAAATTAATATTAGATTATATTAAAATAAATATTTAATTATGCATATTCGTTTATTTTCATGACATTAATAAAATTATGATCATTTATATATTTATTGTATACATTTATATTAAGTGAATTTAATAATTAAACTAGGTTGAAATTGAAAAAAAAAAACTAGAGAAAAAAATAAGAGAAAAATTTTGCATTGTTTAAATACTTTTATCATTTTATAGTTCGATTTTTTTTCTTTTTCTTCATAAAAAAGCTTGGCATTTAATATTAATGAAATCAACATCTTGAAATGTTTCAAATTTTATATGATTTCTATTGTAACATTAAATCTTAAATCTAATGAAAATCATTCCATTTAAAAAAAATTCATAAAAAAAATTATCATAATTTTTTCCATTATACTGCATTAAATTGCTTTTTGAATTAATCAAACGTAAAATATTTATAGTTAATTCTTGAATTACTTTACGACTTAAAACACACACATATACGTTTTCTTTTTCTCTCTATTTCTTCTCTATAAATTATTCAAAAAATAAAACTTCAAAACTATTATTATAACGATAGTAATTATACACAATCCGCCTTTAACATTTAAAGCGGTCCACATTCTGATTCCTGTGATCACATTGTGAATACACCACGAATATCAAAATTTATCGTAAGAAAATTTTTTTAGTGAAATTATTGCTCGCAATATTTCCTTTACCCGTTTTTTTCTTTATTCCTAATGAAAAATTTATAATTTCATACAATTAATATTCTCATTTAATTAGATAAATATAGAATTCATCTTTGTCTATAATATTTGAAATATTAAAAAATAACAGAAAAAAAAG
Organism: Apis cerana; assembly: GCF_029169275.1. NCBI lineage: Eukaryota > Metazoa > Arthropoda > Insecta > Hymenoptera > Apidae > Apis > Apis cerana. The sequence goes on along the minus strand of NC_083862.1, from coordinate 6,856,828 downwards.
TAAAATATTTATAAGACATAGATAAGTTTTAGTATAAGTGCTTATATAATGTGATTTTGATATAATACAATTTACAAATTGTAAATTACATTTAACAAAATGTTTCGATGTAATTTATATATAATAAATTGATTCATAAATAAAATTTATATTTTACTTAAAAGAGTTATGTTTAACTTATTTTTGAAACATAAATCAACTTTTTATATGTAATCTGAACTTCGTATAATGCAAATCAATTTTACAAATTATATATCATTGATATATATATAAATATAAATATATATAGATATATACATATATATGTTAAAATACAATTTTTAATATTCCAAATTTATAAATTTCTATATATTCAATTAAGTATTTATATATTGTTATAGATATTAAAAGTAATATTAGAAACAAAACTCAATTACAATTTTCTATTATACAATTTTCAGATATTTATATATCTAAGATTTATGTTTATTATCATGTTAAAATTGTGTTATTAATAGATTTTATTAATAGATTATTAATAGAAATCCAAATTTAAAATTTCATTACCAGAAAATTATTTAAAAATTAAATTGTTAAATGATGAATGATTTTAAATATTAATATTTATTTTTTTCTAAAAGATTATAAATATAAGTTATTATACATAGATATGTATATACATGATAGAGATAATTTTAATTTATTTTTCATTTTTTTAGTTGCAACAATTCATAGATAACTATTAATAATCACTATTAATAATATTAATTGTATTATTATTATTAATTTATTAATTTAATAATATTATTAAATTAAATTAAATAGTTTAATATATCTTAAAAATTGTCTTAAATGTCTTAAAAATATTTCTCGTTTTTAATATTTTTTTGAGATTGATTTGAAACAAGTTTCTTCCACATTATTATAATATCTTCTGCAAAATGTAATGCAATATACAATCATGATTTTCATATTCTGTCAATATTAATTAAAGATTTTATTCTAGTTTAATATTTGTCTCAATGCATGAATCTATACTATACTTACTATACTTACTATACTTACTATACTATACTTACTATATGTTCATTCATTTCTTTAAAATTTATTATATAGGTTAGTTATTGCGAAAAGGTGAATAAATTAATTGAAACATTGCCAGTGCTTTCACATTTTCCAATTAAAAAAATCAAGAATTTTCTTTTCATCCTTTGTACATCTGGCGCACAGGAAATGACTAAACATTTGCGTTCGCAGATTTATATCTTATATATTACGTGTTTCGATTTCGCAATAGATTTATTGCTTTAGCTTATCGACCTCTTAACGTCCTTGCAGTGATTCTCAATGAATTGATACTTTTTGATAGTTTACTTTATTTCACCAAAATATTTGATGAATATGTTATCTTTATTATTAAGAATAAAATCTATTTCATAAAAAATAGTTCTTAAAAAATTACTTGTAATTTTCTTGTAAGTTAATCAATTTTATTATAAAAAGATAAATTCTTGAAATATATTTAATATTTTTATATTATTAAACTGTTTAACTATGAAAAAGTTGTTTAATTATGAAAAAAAATTATGAAAATATGTGATAAAAATTATAAATTTTAATTAATATCATCTATTTTGATTTTAAAAAAAATTGTGAGAAATAAATGCGAGATGAAACGAAGTATGATTAAATGAATACATAAAAATCTTAAAAATAATGGAAATAAGTTATATATTTGTTATTACTATATATATTGTGTATTTTATCATATATTTATTTGTTAAAATTCATATAAAATTAAAAAGAAATTTTAGAATTATATATAAATAAAATTATATTGTATCTTGAAAATTTATTTTAATAAAAAAAAGTTAATATCTTTAAAAAAAATTGGTTTTAATAGTGCTTGTACTAGATGTTTTTTTTTATCTTATTATTTATGAAATCTTTCAATCCTGAAAATAGTTCAAGTTTATTTTTATTTCCTATTTCTTAAACAATTTTTTAATTTGAAAATAGCATAATAAAACTTTTCATTTTAATAATATGTCAAAAATTCTCTTTTTTCAGAATTAGAATTCTTAAAAATTATTTTTAATAAAAAATATCAAAAAAATATCAAAAATCAAATCGAGAGCAAATTTCATCAATGAAAATCAAGTTAATCAATCTTCATAAAAGTCAAATTGTTTCTCACAGAACTGATACAATTGAAAATTGAATCTTTCATCATAAAATTGATCGATAACATGACTTCAGAATATCTTTATCTGTAAACGTTACAATTACATTGAATTATTAGATTAATTATATGTTTTTTTTAAAGATAACGTATTATTATTTATTCATAGTGATTTTCATACTATCGATTGGTATGTATGCTATAATTTACTCTTTTATCAGTATAATTATTACTCTTATATTATTTTAATATTATAAAGATTCAAATTGAAATATAAAATAAAATATGTAAAAATAAAAGTGTGAAATTCCTTTTATACATAAAATAATCATTATAAAGTTTTGTGAGATCTTTTCTTGGAAATTATTCACGATATTCAAAATAATTAAGAAAGTTCGTAGCAAACTTGAAAAAATCTTAAACATAATTTATATATATGTAATTAAACTTTTATAAAATAACATGAGAAATTAGTAATATAGAATTTTATGGATAAATATCCACATGATAAAAATAATATTTTTATATATATTTCAATATGGATATCTATATGCATAATGACTTAATTATACAGAATGAGGTATAATTAGAACAATTTTATAAGTAATAAAGTTTTTTTTTTTTTTTAGTGATAATTTATGATCTTATAATTATTTTAATAATTTTAATAATATTTTTAACTATTATTAAAATTTTTAAATTAGAAAATAAAATAAGCATTTAATTTTCTAATTAGTTTATTCAATGTATTCATGTTAATATATGCATTAAATCAGAATTTTATATTATTAGCACTAAAAATCTTGACTAAAAAACTTTTTTACTTTAAATAAAAATAAAAACTATTTAATTAATAATAATATATATAAACTATTTACTAATATACTTACTTACTAATACTACTTACTTACTTAAATTTAAAAAAAAGAAAAAGTAAATGAAAATCAAGAAATGGTTTTTTATTGTTAATTACATGAATAAAATAAAACTTTAATTAAATCGATCGAGAAAGGTTGAGAACCTTTTTTAAGGTAAATCACCAGCACTTGATGTTATGAACAGTGCACCAATGGCAACAAGAGGGAAATGCCGCATACGAACCGTTGAAAAGTTTCACTTGATTAGTAATGGTACTTCCTACTGATCAGGTGAACTATACTTTGATTCATTGGGGGCACATACCCTTGATTAGATTGGCAGTTTTAAAATTGTACAACTTCCACAAATGTGCTGTTAGAGATACTGAAAAATAATGTTATTTCTTCTTAAAAATTTTTATTTTCGATATAGTATACAAAAATATTAGTTATTTAATTGTCACGAGATAATATAATTAGGAAAAAATTTTGAACTTGGATAATCAAATTGATAAATCAAATTTTTTTTTCACACTTGATTTTCTTAAAAATGAAAAAATGTTATTTCATTGAAGAACAACAGAATCATTGTTTTTTGAAAACATTAAAATAATTTAATTACTGCAAAATCGAATATTTTAAATAAAATATTCTGTATGTATTAAAATATCAATGAAATTGTGCATTTTAAGTTATTGTAATTTCAGTCTATCATTTATAATTAAATATCTAAATAATATTGTTTTAGTCATTATTTTGAACTCTCTTATTCTATTAATAATTTTTACCATTTTAATGTTAATTTTAATATTCTAATATTAATTTTTTTATTTGTTATCGAATGAATATTAGGATGATTTGAATTGAAATCATATAGATATTTGTTATTTCATTAAAAATAAAGAAATATAATATGTCATTTGAAAAAATAAAAACTTTAAAATAAAACTTCATTTGCAGAAAAATTATCATATTATGATTCTCTTCATATTAAACAATTTTTGTAAAAACATTTTTTTATATTTTATTATTTCTTTTTGGAATATTTAATCGAATTTAAATAAAACTCATATCTTGTATATGTTTATATTTAATTCATGTAACTCAGTTAAAAAATTAATAAACAAAAATAAATACAAAATTAATAAAACATTAATTATTAATTATGAAATGATATAAAAATTTTATTAAGATATTTTACTGTTTTTTTAGATCAATATAATTAATTTCAATTTTATTGATATTAACTTTTTTAACTTTGTCAATTTTTATTTATATTATTTATATTTCAAACCATTTTTATTAAATTTATCAAAATAATATATAATTATAATTTTATTAAATCAATTTTGTATGAATTAATATATTGTATTAATTAATGTATTATCATATATGTACATTTTATCGTTATCAGAATTTTTAAAATCATTATTTTTAAGAAAAATTAAATTAAAAAAATTAAATTTGAAATAAGAATATTTAAAGCATATTTCTTATAAAATATAAATTTAAAATAAATATAAACTAAACTAGATATATAAATAGAAATTTGATTAAATCAAAGTAATCAAATAAAAAAATTCTTTAATGTTTCTTTAATATCTAGAAGAAATTTTTTTTATTATCTTGTTATTATATCATAAGAATTTTAATTATATTTATTCATTTAAAAATATAAATGCGAATTAAAGTTTCAAAAAAAATAAAATTCAAATAAAATTGGAAATATTGGAATTTGCTTAGTTTTCTTTTTGACAATTTGCATAACGATCATTTAAAAATAATTTTTTAATTTTCTTTATTATTCCTTTTTTCATTTGATATCTCAAACAAGATTGCGAAATCAAATTTTTATTCATTCTAAATATTATTTTCATTTTTAAATTTAAATTTAAAATTAAATGAAAAGTTAAATACTTTAATTAAAGAAATAAAATTTTAAGAAATATTATATTAAAGAAAATAATTTTAATAAAGAATTTTAAAAAATAATAATATAAAATGAAATTAATCCTTATATATATTTTTTAAAACTCAATTGTAATATATATAATCTAAAGAAAAAGATATAATTTTAATCTAAAATATGTATATATAATAATTTTAGAAAAAAACCTGTAGACACAAATTAGATTAAAATATATGCCATTAAATCAGTTTCATTTTTACATGTAAAAATGTTATAATGATATCAAAGTTGTTTTTATATATGTTAAAATATTAATATGAATATTTTGATTATTATATTATCATATTAATACATATTATTTTAATATATATTATTATGATAATATAATATATGATGATATTATTTTAATATATATTATTATTATTATGATATAACATTTTATTTATTAGAAACTATCAATTAATAAAAAAATAAGAAATTATTTGAATTATTTGAAATAATTATAATAAAATTATAATAATTATAATATTTAAATGAAAAATAAATAGAAAGTTTTTGAAATAAAATTTTATATTATAAAATAGTTCGCAACTATTTAATGAAGAATACGAGATATTTATACAAGATGAGTTTGATAATTGAACCGAATTATAGTTTTCTTTTTTTTAAATATAATTAAAAAGTAATTATAAAGAAAAATTTTATATAATTTTATACTATATAAGATATATCTTTTATACACATATATATATATAAGATATACATTTTATATATATATATTTTTATACATATATATATATATACATATATACATATATGTATTTCTATACTTTTAAATTATTTTAAATTATTTGCAATCTGATATTATATTTTCTTATTTTTTTATATTTAAAATAAAAATGAAATAAATTCAAATAAATTCAAAAATTTAAAATTTAAAACAAAACAAAAGAAACGGTCACGGAAATGTTCTCGACTTGGAGAATATGATTGTTGATCTTTTCGCCATCCTATAAAATAGATTGGACACGTAATCAAGAAACCAACAACCACATTCCTCATATATATGCTAATAGATTCTTGAAAAATTTACTTGATACGAGAAATCCATTTCATTGCTCTTCTTTTCTTAAGATATATATTTTTTTTTTATATAGAATTTTAAAATTTGATTATATTTGGTTATGAATAATATAATATAAATAATATAATTTTTCCAAAAGTAAAAATAAACTCATCAATATAAAAATTTCATAAAGTAAAAATAAAAAGATACAAAAGATTTTAATAAAAAAATAATTAAAAATAATTTAAAAAAATAATTAAAAAAAAATAAACAATTCTTGTATTTTAAAAATATTTCATAATATTTTTAATCTAAAATATATTATAAAAAAAATGTATTATAAAAAAATTTTATAACATCATAAAATATTTTATGAAATGTAAATAGAAATTATTAAAAATTAAATACATTTCATAGTTTAAAAATATCTTTTGAGAGAAGAGAAAAAGAGAGAGAGAAAAATTAAATCCATTAAAAACTAATTGTATTCCATAAAATTTTTAGATAAAGAAATTTATAATTTATTTATATAATTACATTATATATTTAAGATCTATATAAAAATAGATTTATAAACTGTATATATATAAAATGATTTTAGAAAAAAAATTTATATTGATAATAACTTAAAAATTTTATTATGAAAAAATTATATATACATAAATTACATGTATATGTACTATATGTATACAATTATATATATATATATATATATATATTAAGAATATATTACATTATTATACACACACACACACACACACACACATAATGTATATCTACAAAATATATTATATATAAAAATTATTTTATTTTCTTTTTAATTAAAATACTATGATAAAATATTATTTTATATTAATATTTATATTAGTATTATTATATTATATATTTAAAAATTAAATCTTGTATAATATGTCAAATTTGATCCATAGCATAGTTTCAAGCTATGGATCAAGATAAGAATTCGATTTATTACGTTTCTTATTTCTTATACGCGATTCATAAATTGTCAGAGAGTTTCTTATAGAAAAATAAAATGTTTATCAAAATAAATTTATTATCAAAAATTTAAATATTATAAATAAATTCTATAAAATATTTTTTACAAGCTTTTAAAATTAATAATATTTTTTATTATAAATTTTGAATAAGGATAATCAGAAAATTTATTATATTTAATAATATTTGCTTTTATATACTTATATATAATATACTATTTATATATTATTTATATACTTATATACTATTTATATATATATATATACTATTATAATATATATATTATTTATATACTTTTAAATATTTATTATTTTATCAAAATGTATTTTTATGTTTTCAGAATGTATTGAAGGACAAAGTGGTTGCAAAAGATGTAGAGATGGAACATGTGCAAGATGTGCAATTCTTTTACATCAAGGTACTTGTGTTGATACTTGCCCACCAGGCCATATTGCAGATTGGTCAACTAGAGATGAATACATGGGAAAAATTTGTAAAGAAACAGGATATATGTTTGGATTTACTGGTAGTCAAGTAGCTATTTTGGTGGGAGTTGTTTCTGGTGCAACTATATGTATTCTGATAATATTATGTGGAGCTATAATTGTACATAGAAGAAAAAAAAAAGCTGCTAAATTAATCCAACAGTTTGAAGACAGGTATTTTATATATATAAATAAAAAATATAATTAAAAATAAAAATATTAAAAGTTTAATTTCAATCATATTTTAGTGCAGAGAGAAGAGAATTTTTAAAACATTTGACAATATTGAGAGGAGAAGGTAATACATTTCTTTCCATGCTCAATGATACTAGAAAACAAGTTAGGGAATTATACTATTCTGGAAATAATGGAGATGGTGCTGTTGGAATACAAGCATATAGGTATAATTATATAATTAATATAAATTGACTGATATATTCTTTTTTATTATGATTATGATTTACAGACCAGTTCTACGTGATTTGGCAAGAATATTAGTTCTTATTAATAGAAGAGATGATGAAATACCAGTTCCTCCAGATGATTGGCAAAGACTTTTTTCATGGGCAGAAAGACTATTAAGGCGATATAAAAGGCATAGTTCTCCTGAAGTAAGATAATTAATTTCATAATTAATTTTAAAAATATTATAATTTTAAAATGCTTATTACTTTAAATTTTTTTTCATGCAAGTCTCTAAAACACTTTGGTGAGTCATGTATGTTAAAGAAATAGTTAAATATGTATAAAAAAGATTATTTTTTAAATGAAATGACATAATCAAATTTATATATTATGAATTTTAAAAGATAATATCTTATATTTCAAGGTGGCTCAACTTGTAACATTCTTGCAACAACCAACAGTATCCGTCCAAATGAATTTACCACAGCAAATAACAATCACGCAATCACTTCAGTCTTATGAACCAAGAACCACTCCAACTAATCTGACTACATTCCAACCAAATGTACCACTTACAACATTTCAAGCAAGTGACAAATCAAGTATTAGTCCTGCTAGTTCCAGTCTTGGATATGTAAAAGACAGTCCTGTAAGTTCCAGTCTGGGACAGAATAGTTCTGGAGTTTATAATGAGAAACTTAGTCCAAATGGATCTAGCATAGGTCAAACAACTCCACTAGTATATGATAATCAAAAACGACTGAAACCTTCAAATACACATTTTCAGGAACTTGCTATTTCAACTTTTAATCATAATTATAATACTGGTGCATTAACAGAATCTAATTGTACAATAGATGAATGCGAGGCAAATGGACTTGATCGTGAATTAAATCCTCAATGGGAATTTCAAAGTAGTACAGAGGCTGCTAATTATACTATTTTATCAGATTGGTCACCTGCTCGTGAATACCTCATTGATGACTTTACAATTCTTGGTTTTCGACCACAAGATGAAATTACCACAGAACTGTAAATAATATATAATAATATACATAATTTATATATTTTTTTTATACTATTTCCTCATAAAGATACATTTTCTATATTAAAAGGACATATTTTATATTTTTTCATTGATTTTAAAATTATAATATTTGAAATTATTCAAAAATGTTATATATCTTCATATTATTGGATTAATTTATTTGTATTTAATATATTTTCAATATAATTATAATTATATAATTCATTTTTATAAAATGAAATTTTAAACAAATTTATTATTCTATATTATTTTTTAAATGTTCAAGTATATAAAATATTTTATAATCATGAGACAAGTTGAAATATTTTCCATACTAAAAGAAATAAAAAAGTTTTTTATTATATTTTAGATCAAAGTTCAATTTTTAAAAATAAAAATTTAAAAATCACATTTTTAATGTATATTATTTAAATATTAAATAAAAAAAACATATTGACTTTATCAATTCATTTTGACGAACCAGTCGAACAAAAAGAATAATAAAAGAAAAATATATTTTAATTTATTAGTTTACATTTAAGTTTTAAATTAACATAGCAGATATAAGATACAAAGATATAATATTATTTTTTGATTTTATAATTAAAAAATATACATATAGCATAATTTAAAATCTAAAATTTTTCAAATTGTACTTTTTTATTTCTTTTAGTTTAAACAAAATTATTCTGTACATGATTTTTAAAAAAAAATCTGTGTGTGTGTATGTGTATGAATGCGTATATGTAATGTATGTATTATGTAAGTATGAATTTTTCGATAGAACGAATTTATAATGATACCAAATAATTATAAGCGTTTTGATTTAGATAATATTCTTTATTTAATTTTTATATTACAAATGTTTAATAATTATTATATAATTACTATACTAGTCAATATTTTCTTTCATAAAATTGTGTCACAAAATTACATTCTTTGATCATCAATGTTTGAAATAAATTCATTTCAAAACATAGTTTTAATTAAAAACAAAATTAAAAACAATTTTAAATCTTTATTACAAATATTTTTTATTCATACACCAACATATCGTTATTATATAAAATATTATTAGTATATACTGATTGTTATAACATTTGTATATTGTTACATAAAGAACCAAAATGGTCAATTGTATGTAAAATTGATGTAAATATTATTAATAACTGTAAGAGGATTATAAATATAATATATATATTCATAATTAAAGTTTTTTTTTTATATTTTTAATCCTTTTTCATATCAGATAAATTAAATAATAATAATAATAAATTATAAAATAACAAATTTATAATATTATTTTTATAATTTTAATAATATTATTTTTATAATTTTAAAATCTCTTTCTTATCTTATATAATAAGATAAAATTTTATATTTTTTGATTGTTTTTTAATTATAAGAAGATACATAATGAATGATACATATGATCGTAAGAAAATAAAAATAAAAGAAGAACAAAAACAATAAATATTTTAAATATATAATTGATTAATATTCAATCATAAATTGTATTCATACTATTTTAGATTTTATTGAATTTCTAACTTGGCGGTTTTTGATACAGGAAGTGATCAAACGGCGCACGCACCCGGATGCTGCGCGCGCATGCTGAATGAACTAACAAAGAGCACTTGACAAATTTCATTTTGCTATATTACGAATTAGATAGTTTATTTCCATATAATTTTAATAGAAATTTGTTTTCCATCGTAGCAAGTTTATTTATAGAATGATTTTTAAATAGAAATCAATCAAAAGATGGTCGACCAAATGATACCCTAAACGCGTAAGTTCCTGCGGGGTGGGCGAAGGACGCCATGACAGTCGTATTTTCTGTTAACTGCGAGCACGTATGCTCTTGCCAGCGTTTTTGTGAAATTCTTGCCCAGTTTGACATCTATCTGGATCAAAATTGGCAAGCCCGTTTCCTGAATTTGACAAACTTTGCTTGGAATATATTCTGGAAGTGGAGGGCGAGGGCGCGTGGCCATTATCAGGGATTTGCTTGTGGGTACCCGTGGCGAGGTGAGACGTCGAGAGGTGGCGAAAGGCGTCCCCCCCTGCGTCGGGACGCGCGTCTCCCTGTATACGAGACGGCCTAGGGCCGACGAAGCGAGATGCCAGAACCGCCGACGGCACCGTACACCACGTGAGTTCACTTTTCGAGCTCTCTTGATTACCACTTCGGCCCTCTTAAACAGTTCTGTAAATCCCCTTACCCCGAATCCCGAGGAACCTCCATCTTGTAGCCTCTTGTCCTCGTTCTACGAGTCACGATAATTGACGCGTCATATGCTTGAGACACCAGAAGATGGTGCCCGTGAACCCTCTCTTAAATACGAGAGGATATACGGCGAGTCCTGGCAAATGTGGAAGCACAACTGCGTACTCATTCAAGCTGCTGGTACGCTAACATTTTAGTATTTCATTATCAATCTTTGCTGTTTTAAAAAGATGGTATCGGATGACTCACCCTTTCCCGCTCACTTGACAAAAAACTCTTAAATATCTATGAGGTTAAATTAACTACTTTCTTTTTTCTTTAACATATCGATACTTTCTTTACTATATTAACCTAACATTTGAGCATTATATAATAATAAGTATCCGCCCAATGATGTTCTGAGTTCATTGTATTCAGAAAGAGTTATTTCGCTTATTAATATTAAACCAATTGATTTCGAGGTTAAATCATAAGATTTATTTTACTAGACAATTCCAACGGTACAAAGGGCAATATAGTTATTTTACTATATATAAATATATATAATTATATATTATATTTTTTTCTATAACAATATTAATTTCAATATTAATTTTTATTTTATAATTAATGAATATATATTATTAGATTTTATTTAAATATTTGTATAAAATATCAATAATAAAAAATAACTTTAATTAAATTATTTTACAGGATGAAAAATGAAATATATCAAAAACATTTAATTAGCATCCTTCAGTGAATAAAAATGAATAGTGAGCAGCATGCATTGCCAGCGACTACGCAGGCACAACAAGAGGTAAGAATATTTTCAATATAGGCTATTTACCAAACTACAAATGCGCAACTAATATGTCAAACAGTTATAGTTTAAAAATACTATGAAATAAATTTGAAGTTTACATTCATTAAAAAATTCTTATAAATTTTAAATTTAAATTTATAAATCTTTCAACAATTATGTATATATATGTATATATATATATATATATATATATATATACACACACACACGATATTTTTTATTTTAATGCATTAATTTTTTTTATAGTATTTGTTACTATTTTTGTTTATAATTTTTATTTATGTCTGCTTATTTTTTTTGTGCAATTTTATATAATGTATGATTATTTGTGTTTGGCACTAGAAATCAAAATTATATGTTGATAATAAAATATTATATAAAATTTGTGATATTTTCTTTCTGAACTTAACTGCTTGTAGTAAATTTGTAAATGAAGTAGCTTTTGCTTGAATATTTTATATTTATCAGCTTGTTCTTTTTGCAATAAATATTTATAAAACATATTTTTTATATCAAAGAAAATAAATCTCTATAAATAATATGATGCATTTATGATATTTTATAATTATATTTATTATGCTAATAATGTTAGATATATAAAAAAATATATAAATTTTTAACATTTAAAATTAGAAATAATAAATATTAGATTAAAATATTTAGATTTAATTTTAATTTTTGTTAAAATATAAATTTTATTTATAAGAATGGAAAATTGGCTATGGTTGCACGAATTTAATTTAATTTATAGCTTTTGTAATGCTGAAAATGAATTTAGAAATTAGCGCATTTGTCGATTGGATTTAAGCCTGGTGCATGCTATTGCATGCTCTATCAATGTTGTACAAATGTTTGAATGTATATCGGTAGGATGTAAACGCGGGTCAAAGTGGTCGTCCTTCATACCCAGGTGGTTTGGCTACAGCAACCAGTCTTGGCAATGTAGGGAGTACCCCGCATTCATCCGCGGACCTGCGTGTAGGTACAGCTGTAGCGTTAGCCTCCTCGGTAGCTAAATATTGGGTCCTCACCAATCTCTTTCCTGGACCGCTACCTCAGGTCTCAGTCTATCATCATTCCCACCACAACTCCTCACATAGGAGTAGTGGAAGTGGAGAGGCATCTTCCAAAGAACCAACCTCTTCATTGAATCAAGAAATGGCGTTGACTTCCAATTCGCATCATCAGTCAACACCTACACATCATCATCATCAATCTTCAGTTAGCAGTAGCAGTCATCATAGTTCTTTACAACCAAATCCACAGGTTTGTTTTCTTAGAGATATGTGATGACTAGTTATTGAGTGTAGCTTATAAATGACCCAGGTTTAGTATCTGCATTTGCAGGAGTGTGGTAATATACTGTGATATACTATAATACTATAAGTGTGAGTAGAAAGTAAAATTGCTTGTAATACATAATAATATATGGAATGCTTGCACATTTATAATTTAAAATATTGCTTTTATATTATATTTTTTTTTATATTATTTTTTCTTTTTAATATTTCATATATAATTATATGCTAATTGTATTATAAATATGTATGTACACACACACACACACACAAAATACTGATACTATTTTCAGTTGCATTTGTTATTTAATTTATTATTTAATTTATAAAATGAAAAGAATATAAATAAAAAATATATTTTATTATTAATTTAATGATATTTTAAACTTATCTAATTGTTTATTTATATAAAAAAAATATTATAATATTTTTTATTTGTATTTTATTTAGCAGATACCAGTTTCTCTACCAGGCCTTAATTTAGACGGAGCACATATACCTGCCAGTGTCAGTCATTTACAGGCAGCACATGCACAAATGCAACAACAAATGCAGGCAGCCCAACAACAACAGCTGCATCAGCAGCAACAACCTCAACAACAACAACAGCAACAGCAATCTCATCATCAAATACAAAATCATCAAAATGCTCAGAATAGTGGACCAACTGCACATAATCAAAACGCACAGAGAGATGATAATAAAGTGAAAGATGAAGGTGGAAGTTGCACAACTGAACGTTGCAGTGATAATCAAGTTCACTGTCAAGTTCAATGTGATCTCCAATTACAAACGTCTCAAGATTTGCAACAAAGCCTTATGCAACAACAACAGCAACAGCAACAAATTGGTGTGAATATAAGTGGAAATTCATCAAGTGAAGGTGGAAGTCAAAATAATACAGAAAAGCCTGAGAAAGAAAAAGAGCTACGTCAATTAAACATGACGCAGTATGTTCATACAATTTATATATATATTAAATTCAATAATTTTTATAGTTTGATAAACGATTATAATTTTTATGTAGATTCCAAGTGCCAGATTTAAAACCAGGAGGTCATATGATGGATGTAAGAACAGCTGATGGTTCAGTTGTAAAAATTAGTGCTGGAAATGAACAGGATTTAGCAAAAACGCTTGGTGTTGAAATGGTGCAAAATATGTATAAGGTGAGAAATAAAATATTGTAAAATATAGAACATATTTTATATACACAATTTTTATTATTTTCTACAGGTAAATGTTGAGGATATTAATCAACTTTTAGCATATCATGAAGTATTTGGGAAACTACAAAGTGAAATAGCAGCCGGTACAACCTTAGTTGGAAGTACAGTTCCTACCCAAACAGTTACCACTATACAAAATGGAACTCCAATTGTGCAACAAGTTCAATTAAATAAGTTCGATATTAAATCAAGTGATGGTGAAGCTACACCAGGACCAAGCGCTTCACCTGTATCAGTTGGGAGTCATGCATGTGAAATATGTGGAAAAATTTTTCAATTTCGCTATCAACTTATTGTTCATCGTCGATATCATACAGAAAGGAAACCTTTTACTTGTCAGGTATGTAATAAATATTTTTAACTTATTTTGTTTTATTTAATTTTTATTAAATAGAGACAATTTAAAATTCTTTGAAATTTTTAGGTGTGTGGGAAAGCCTTTTTAAATGCAAATGATTTAACACGACATGGAAAGTGTCACTTAGGTGGATCTATGTTTACTTGTACAGTTTGTTTTCATGTGTTTGCAAATGCACCATCTTTGGAACGTCACATGAAACGACATGCTACCGATAAACCGTATAATTGTACCGTATGTGGAAAAAGTTTTGCAAGAAAAGAACATTTAGATAATCATACACGTTGTCATACTGGAGAAACACCTTACAGGTAAATTTATTTTATTTTATTGAAATTCATATAAATTAATAAAAATAATTATAAAAAATAAATTTAAAATATTTTTGTTATTTTAACATTTTGAATTATTTATTTTATTTATTTTAACATTTTTAATTTAAATTTAATTTTAATTTAATTTAAATAGGTAATTTATCATATTTTTATTGATATTTAATCTTAAATATTAATATTATAATTTTTAACAATATATAGTATGTTAATATTATTAATAATATTTGAAAAACATTTAGAGAATTGATTTCAGAGATTGAAACAAACATAAAAATTTGAATTATTATTTATTAAATTAATATAATTAATTTAATAATTAATTTACATTTATGTTAAATAAAAACAGACACGTGGAATATTAATATGATAAAAATAGATCTATTTCGTTCTATTTTATCTAATGCATAATCTATTCATTTAATGCAAAATTCAATTATTTATAATTTATTATTTATAATTTAATAAATAAATCTTAATCACTATTTTTATAATCAACTTTTTGCATATGTTTAGCCTTTAGAATTCAATTATAAATATAAATGCATGCGAGCACAATTTTTAATTATTTATTTAAATAGAAATAAAATTGAAATTATTTTATATTTATATTTTATAGATGCCAATATTGTTCAAAAACATTTACTAGAAAAGAACATATGGTAAATCATGTTCGTAAACATACGGGTGAAACTCCTCATCGATGTGACATTTGTAAAAAGAGTTTTACTCGTAAAGAACATTTTATGAATCATGTTATGTGGCATACAGGAGAAACTCCTCATCATTGTCAAGCTTGTGGCAAAAAATATACACGTAAAGAACATCTCGCAAATCATATGCGTTCACATACCAATGATACACCATTTCGCTGTGAAATATGCGGTAAGTATTTTATTTTTTTAATAATTTCAAATATTACATATACATATATCATACATCATATATATACGTACATATACATATATACATATATACACTATTTACATATAATTTCTTATATATTATAATTTATATTTCAATAAATATTTTATATGCTATGCATAAAAAGTCATTAAAATAATTTTGACAATATATTTTTTTAAATTTCAAGGTCATTTTTATTATTTTAAATTTTATATTATATATCATAAAATTTATTTAAAATATTAATCATTAATAATAATATAATTTTTATTTTTAACATTTTTGATAAAATTTTGATTTTTTATTTTACCATATATTATGGTCAAAAAGTAATAATATTATTCTATGAAAATAAATATAAAAAATAAAAATTAATATAAAATCTTTAATATCTAAAACTTGTTAATTTTGTTAAATTTTTATATGAATTTTGTTTAATTTAATCAAAATTTAAAATCTTTTAATAAAATGATCTTGAAATTTTTATAATGATATGAAAAAAGATAAATATTATGTATTTGTGAAATTCAAATTTTTTTTAGCAATTTTTCAATAAATAAATATAAAAATATTAATTAAAAATATAGATTATCCAATGTATAGCTTTATTTTATAAAATGAAATTTAATACAGAACAAAATTTAAAATTCGAATATTCATTTTAATATGATATATATCAAATATATAATATATATCAAAATTTTCTCAAAATATAAAATATATATTATATTATGTATAAATGATTAAATTCTGAGAAAATTCTTTTAAAATAATAACTCTTATTATAAAAAAATTGATTATAGAACTATTTTTACTATTACTTAATAGATATTCAAAAATATTCAAAAAAATTTAATTTATTCATTTTAAAAATTTACTAATTAAAAATAGTTATTAAAAAAATAATCTATATATAAAATGATAATATTAAATTGATCAATATTATTATTATATAATATAATTATATAACATTTTTTTTTTTAATCGAAACACAATAATGGGGCGATTCCAAAACATTTTTAAAATTAATGATAAAGAATTATATAGAATGTAATATTTTTAGTTAAATTTTATTTTTACTTCAAAAACATCTGTCACACATACTATGATATATCACACATAATGGAATGAGTTTATAATATGCATGAAAATAATTTTTGATTTTATTTCTTTAATATTGTATTTATTATAATTAAGGTAAGTTCCAAATTCAAATATTGATTGATAATTAATATTTTAATATTTAAAGAATTATTTTATTATCGTGTGAATATAGATATTAAAGAAATATCAATTTAATAGAATAATATTAATATATAAAATGATAATATTAAATATATAAAATATTTTAATAACGAATAATTGAAATATTTATATATCTTTTTTTATGTTTTTCATTTAAAATTAATTATATTTCTTATGCATTTGATTTGTTAGATTTTTTAAGAATATTAAAAAATAAATGATAAGAATATATAGTAAATATTCAAAAATAAATAGTGAAAAAATATTATATTAAAGTATATTAAAAAAAGAAATAATAAAATAATATTCTTTAAAATCCTATATTTAAATTTCTATCTATGTTTTTAATGTAGTATAATATTAATAATTCATAAATAAAAATGCACATATTTATAATTCATAAATAAAATGCATATAATTGCGCAGATAAAATTTCTACATTTAAAAATAAGATAATAATATTTTTTCATTTAAAACTTTGTTTTGAGTAAATTGTGTGAAAATTTTTCAAATTAACTAACTATGAATTTAATTAATTCTGGATACATATGGAAACGTGTATTATATATATGTAATATTTGGAATAAAATTTCATTTCAAAATTGATTTTTGAGGAAATTAAATTTAAAAATTCAAAAATAATATATTAAATATATTAAAAAAATAATATTTTATACAAGTATATTATACAAATATTGATTAACATTTAATTTCAATTTTTTTGAAAAAAATTTGAATAAAATTTTTTTATTTTTTAATTTTTTTATTCTGCATTTATTACTTATTTAGGATATAAAATAATTAATCAATTAATAATTCTCTCATATTTAATTAAGAATTTTTGTTTTTTTATTTTTTTTATTTTTTTATTTATTTTTTTTTTTTTTTACATTTAATAAATTTTCAAATTTACTTTTAAGGAAAAACAATAAAAAAAATATTAAATCTTTTTTTGACATTTTCCTTCATATAAAATCACTCTTCATCTTGTCTGTTTTAACCATTCTTATGCAATTATTCATATTAATATTCAGATATTATCTTATTATCTTTTTTTTTTATGGGAAAGAATTATTTAAATATCTTATTGCCTATAATATATGAAAATATGAATCAATAATTATAAATACATTAATAAATTTATAAATATATTAATAAATTTTTAGATATTTATACAACAGATTTTAAAGAGAAAAATATTATATAAAAAAATTTTTTTAATCGCAAAATATTTAAATATAGTTATCAAAAAAATAAAATTCATATTTTTTTTATAAATTTTACAAACAAGTATTTCTTTGTCATAAAATATTTATAGTATTTTGAAAATATAATACAAACTTGTTTAAATTCTATTTTACAAATAAATATCATTATTATAACAAAAATTGTTTATATATTTATAAACTTAAATAGTTTACATATTTTACAATATAATAGTTTACAATATAATAGTTTATATATTTCATAAGCAGTATAATATCATGTAAATTAATGTTGATAAATGTTGTATATAATAATATTGAAAATATTATTGAATATTTATTATTAATTTAATTTTTTAATTTGTTTTGCAATTAAATATAAAAATATTAAAAAAATAAAAAATTTGAAAAAATGATTGCCCATATTTATCTATCTTTTGTCATAGGTCGCGAATTCTTTTACAGAAACGACTTTTTAACGACCTTCGAATTATCAGCATGTTTTAGTCGACTTATATTATTTTTTTTAGTATCCGTTACTATCAGTGATGGGTTATTTGCCGCCATACGTCTACACTTTATCACATACTTCGATGTCATGATTTATTTTGTAAATCTAAGCGGTTGGTATTGCAAACAAAATTTCGTCAACAAGATTCAATTTTATTTTCTTGAATTTCATAAACTTTTCAAATTTTCCTTTATTTTCGATCATAATCTTTTTAATCAATCAATTAATTAATAGTAATTTAAACACATTAATTCAATTTATATTCAAATTTAAATATATTAAGATTTTCTTCGAGAATTTGAATATTATATATGTGTATATATATATATATATATTATTAGAGTTTTATATATATTTTTTAAATCAAATCTGGAATTTTATTATTATAGCATCATAATTTGATTTACAAAAATTAAAAAAATATTTGTTAAATATAACTATTTACTGTTAAAATGCTGATTTCTGAAAATTAGTCATTATCCTTGATAATGATTATGACAAAATTCAATAATTAACAAAGGATAATTATTCATTTTTTTTTCTTTTTTATATCTTTTTTGATATGTTATAATTTAATACTTCAATTTATTGTAATATTAAGATTTTATTATGAATAAAAAATATCTTAAATTTCGAATGATATTTTGTATATTTAATTTTTTAAAGATATTTCTAATATGAGAATAATAAATTTTCTGTGTCCCATATATTATGTATAATCATTTTATTTTATATTTATTAAAAATATAAAAAATTGATTTATATATATATATTGTTGATATTCTATATTTTATTTTTAATTACATAATATTAAATTACAAAAAGAAAGTTTTTAATTCTTAAAAAAATAATTAAATATGCTACAGTATAAAAGCATATTATAAATATTATTTATAAGTATTTTTGGCATTATCTTTGTGTATGTAAATTTAATTAAAATATTCTTTTTAATCTTTTAATTTCAAAAATTAAATAATAAAAATTGTTTATTCATTTCATATAATTACAAAATAATATTTAAAAATTATTTAGTAATTTTTAACGATTTATTGATTTTTTATTGTAATTAATGTGTTTATAATTTCGTGATTATTTCATAATTTATAATCTTGAGATATTATAGAAAATTATAAATAGTATAATACCTTAATTTAATATTTATCATACTTTATAATAGTAATTCCATCATTTTTTCCATTTTTTTTGCATGATTAATTGTATAAAATCACTCCTGTTATTCTTCAAAGTTCATTTCTTTTTCAATCCATTGATCTTTGTAAAATTATTACTAGATAAAACACCAGCCAAAACATATGCTAAATTTTGAAAATATCGTTCATAAGTCAGTTATTTTAAATAAAAATTGAATATTTTATACTCTTGTTCTAAAATTCCTTTTTTCGAAATAAAATATACATAACGAATATATAGATAGATAATAAAGACTTTTCACGATAATATGTGCTTTTTTTATTCACGTTTCATCATATATTCTTTGAATCTCAATTGCAAACTCTGCAATTTTTAATTTTGTAATGCTGTGATTTACAAATCCTATTTTTAAGAAATTATTATATATTCAATTTAATTACATAAATTATACATACTCCGTTCTTTATCCATTTTTATTTATCATTCTCTCGCATTGATTATTTTATATTTTCATTCGCTTAAATTCACGTGTATTCATTTTTATTTTCGCATAATTCATCTTCCCATATTTATTTAAATTTATAATATTTTTTTATATATTTTTCACTAAAACATTTTTAGTAAAATATAAAGATAGCGCCAATTGCAATATTCAGAAACAACAGTTATTGTAACAATTTTTAATTATGTAAAATTAAATAAAATAGAGAAGAACATAATTCTTTTGTTTATCTCTAATGTTTTTATCGTTTAGATCGGTAAAATTTTGTCATAATACTAAAGAATTAATCATCTTGGAATCGTCCCATATATGTATGTACATATTATATATTTATATATTTAAAAGTTTAATTACAGTCTGATTTTGTATTACAGTTTAATCAAAACATTCGTGTTTTTTTTTCTTTTTTTTTTCTTTTTTTTTTCTTTTTTTTTTTTTTGGTTCTTTTATCGCTGCGAATACAGGTAAGTCGTTTACGAGAAAGGAGCACTTCACGAACCACATAATGTGGCATACGGGTGAGACGCCGCACCGCTGTGATTTCTGCTCGAAGACATTCACACGAAAGGAGCATCTTTTGAACCACGTTCGCCAGCACACGGGTGAGTCTCCACACCGATGCGGCTTCTGCTCCAAATCGTTCACCAGAAAGGAACACCTTGTTAACCACATCCGCCAACACACAGGTGAGAGCGGTTGGCAGATGTCCACTTCACGGACAACCGATTGTAATATTTGTCTCTAAGAATAGTAGTTTTATACGTGATTAGAAAAATCATATTTAGTTAAGAAACACGAAATTTAGGTTACTTACCATATTCACCATATTCATATAATAACGTATCATGTAACACATTATATCGAAAATTTGTTCGTGTATTCGTCTAAATCTAAATCAATCCATTGTCTAATGTCCTAATTGCATCGAGAAAAAAAAAAGATCGTTCAAGTGCATTTTGCTTTCAAACGCACAAGTACATGCATATAGAGTCACTCGATTTCGCTTCTACCCGATTTTTAGCTATGATTTGCATATTTGCATGAGAATAAAATAGACATTCGTTCGTGTACATATTTCTTTTCTATCTTTTTTTCTTTTTTTTTTTTCTTTTTTTCTTTTTTGCTTTTTGTTTTTCAATTTTTATATATTATAGAATCATATATAATATATATTATATATATAAAAATATATATAATAATATATCGGGAGATAATGCGTTTATCGTTCGTGCATAACAATTCACATTGTGTCTAACTAGCAATTAGCTTTGACCGATCACGATTATCCTATTTCATCATCGAATCCTATAGAGACATTTACTGTTCTGCCTAATACACCGCTCTCATACATGCTTTTTATTAACTATTTCAGAACCTTCTTGCTAAACAAAACGTTCTTATAATGCCTTTACGTTGCAGAGACATTTTTTATTACTTGACTTATTGTTATTATTATTTTTTTCCTTTCTTTTTTTATTTCTTTTTTTATATTTAAGATTTATGCATAGTTCCATTTTCATTTTCATTTCATTTCGTAGGTAATAAAATCTTAACAAAATTTAATTTAATATAAAAATATATATATAATCATATTATAAAATAACGGTTTATAATTCTTTCTTATTTCTTGTTATTTTTTAAGTATTCAAAGTTTTAACATCTTAAATATACTGTTATATGAATTTAATTTTTCATCGATGCAACGCATAAAAAAAAATATTAAATATTAATTTAGTATATTTTACTTTACATTTACTTATACTTTATATTACTATAAAAATAATTAAAATTAATTATGATAAAAATTTATTTTAGAAGAATAATTTTTTTATCTTTTATTTTTCATATTTATCTATAATTCTTGAAGAATTAAAAAATATTAATTAAATGGAAAATAATAAATTTTAAATAATTTATTTAATATTTTGATGATCTTAATATTCATGTACATTTTAATGACACAGATTTTTTTTAATATTTTAATACATATATTTCTATAAATTCAAAATACAATATTGATCAATGTATCAATGTATGTAAAAAATAGATGCAATGATAAGTAAACATTTGATATATTCTTATGCATAAGACAATAAAAATTTAACAATATATTTCAAAATAAATGAACATTATAATTTTTTTGTGCAATGTTATTAAAAAATATTATTAAAATATATAATTATATAATAGAAATAATCCATATAATTATATACATAGATATAATAAAATAAAAAAAAAAGATATATGTATTGAAGTAAAGATAATCCAATTTTAATTAATGTTATTGTTAAATATATATATATCTAAATATTTTTATCTATATGTTGCATCGAGGAAAATTGATTGAATCGCATAAAATTAATCATAATTGGTTGAAAAAGTAAAAGTCGCGGTATTGTTGTTTAATGTTGCGCAGGAGAGACGCCTTTCCGCTGTCAGTACTGTCCGAAAGCATTTACGCGGAAGGATCATCTGGTGAACCATGTCAGGCAACACACGGGTGAGTCACCGCACAAGTGCCAGTATTGCACCAAATCCTTCACGAGGAAGGAACATTTGACAAATCACGTGCGTCAACACACAGGCGAATCGCCACATCGATGCCACTTCTGCTCCAAGTCATTTACTCGTAAGGAGCATTTGACGAATCATGTGCGAATCCATACTGGTGAATCACCACATAGGTGTGAATTCTGTCAGAGAACGTTCACCAGGAAAGAACATCTAAATAATCATCTCCGTCAACATACTGGAGATTCATCGCACTGTTGCAATGTATGCTCGAAACCATTTACAAGAAAGGTAGGTTCCGATTATGGATGTGTATTTATTCTAGATGAATAAAATATAAAATCTATTTGAAAAAAATATATAGAAAATAAAATAAAATTTGTTCATATAAAGTTTTGTTTTCGAGGAAATTTACTTTAAATAATTGTTTGATAAGTGTAAATATAATTATATTATGTTTTAATATAGTAAACTTTACTGTATATTTATATTTGTATTTATTATTCAAGTAATATTTATACTTATTATTTTTTAATACTTATTTATTATTATTGAAAAAATAAAAAAAATAAATATTGGAATAGATTAAATATTAAAATGTTAAATTGCATTCTCACAGAAACAAAGAAGGATTTTTTTTTGATAATTTTCTTATGTTACGTAAAATATGGAACTTTATTTAAAAATTTATATGTGATCTTATAGCGGATTTTTGAAATAATTATAAAATAATTATCATCATATATATGTTCTTTAATATGTTCCTTCATGCAAATATATTTTCATATTTTTAATGTACATACTTATAAGTAAAATGTTCAAAATAGTAACATAAAATGTTTTATTTATTATATGTTTTATTAATTATATAATTAATAGAAGTGTAGAAAATATGAATATTCGATGAATGATAAATATTTAAAGAATACAATGTTTTAAAGATATTTTAAAAATTGTTAATAAAACATGCTTCATTCAATTCATGTCTTCGATTTTCTGATATCTAAATTTATTCAAAATCATATTTTTTATTTCTTCTTTATTTCATGTTTGATATCGATAAATGCTATAATTCTAAAAAATAAATTTTTTTAATTATCATTCATTAAATATCATTCATTATCATTGATTTGCGTTTACTTGCTGACAAAAAATGCAGTTTTGAAATCGAAATAAAATCCAAATGTTATTACATTACTTTAACGTAATATTTTTAAAAATTTATGTTTTCTAGAAAAATTTGGAAATAAGTTTCTCGTTACTCTTTTAATGAAAACATAGTTTTAAATTTCACTCTATTTTATTGTCATAATACGATAAATATTATCACAATCTCATCAAAATATTTTAAATTTTTTGTTACAGGAACATCTCGTAAATCATATGCGATGTCATACTGGTGAACGTCCGTTTGTATGCACAGAATGTGGCAAAAGTTTCCCCTTAAAGGGTAATTTACTTTTCCATATGCGTTCGCACAATAAAGGCAGTAATGCCGAGAGGCCATTTCGTTGCGATCTTTGCCCAAAAGACTTTATGTGCAAAGGGCATTTAGTATCTCATAGACGATCGCATTCGGATGAACGACCGCATAGCTGTCCAGATTGCGGAAAAACATTTGTTGAAAAGGGCAATATGCTTAGACATTTGAGAAAACACGCGGCAGAAGGACCACCAACTCAAGTTAGTACTCCCTCTGCAATTCCTCAATCTGGTGTTTTGCCGATTCCGGCAGCAGCAGTTCTTGTCGGCCATCCTTTGGCGCCACCCGCACCACCTGTAGTACCGCAACACACTGTAGTTGTGCCTACTCCACCAGGTGTATTGACCTCCTATTAAACCAAATCAAGAGAGCAAGCATGTAAAGGAAAAACAAAAAAAAAGCATTTTTCATAAGAAGAAGAAAAAGTGAGTGTATACATGATGAATGTCTGTGTTTGTTGATCAATGAAAGTGCACCGTTTGACTGTTTTCTTTTTTTTTTTCTTTCTTTTTCTTTTTCTTGTTCAACTGTTTTTCTCCAAAACAGAAGAAGAAAAAGACTATTGAAACTTGCAGTTTCTACGGGCACGAAAGTGAGTTGATTGATAAAGTGTTGTTATGCGATAGAAAGATCGTTATGAATCGTGACTACAGCGTCCCATTGTTCACGTTTCAAACGTTTTTATCGCAATACTCGTCTGTTGCTAAATACAGAAAAAACGAGAGAAAGATTTATATGAACTTCATCAGTTTTGAAGAATTAATCGTGCTGCTACGAACAATAGCAGTGTATTATCCAAAGTTTGAATTTTTTTTGTTTTTGTTTTTTTTCCTCCTTTCTTTTGTATAATAAATATAATAGATCTTTTATGAAGAGAAAGAATATTCATTATGTGTTATCGAATTCCGCGCGTTGAATGTCGTTGCGTTGGAATCGATGCTCGGGTCTTTGCGATTCGATAATGGGCACACGTAACTTTGCTATTAATTCGAATATAATTAAAACTAACTGCGGTAAGATATAACGCTGTATTAGTTTTATACAATAATTTCGTGTAAAGAAGAGAGAAACAAAAAGGAAAAAGTAACGAAATTAATGTATTTACTAGTTAAAAAAAAAATAAAATTCAGCGTGATAATGTAATATACGATATACCTCTGAGAGATTGTATAATCGTAATTTAAAAGATTTATCGGGTAGTTTGCTTGGAGTACAAAGTGTATTTGTGATTCAAATTATGTGCAGTTTTCTATACTTTCTGTTAAATTAAATATCTCGTATATTTTATAAAAAATTTTTTTATTTATATAAAAAATCGTTATTGGAAATGATTCTAAAATTATATTTACATCTGCCACTTTATTCAGTATCATTAATCATTTTGCATTAAAATACATTTTGTACTATTACTTCCATAAAGCAAAAATTGGCTAATTTCGTTAAATATGGAGTGGTATTTCTTATTTCTAATTATAGATATCTTTAAGATTACAATTCTGAAAAAGATTTTTTTTTTTCTATTTTAAACAAAAAGCATTATAAGTTTGCTTTTTCTATATATTTATCTCTAGAAATAGAGAAACATTTCTATACAAAATCTAATATCATAATAATAAATATATCATTTTATTATTTCTGTAAAAAGAATTCTACGTAAACGTGAAAAAGATAACAATATATTATAATAATTGATATTCGATTTATTTAAATATCTGTGTTTACTTATTTGGCGTGTAGTTTTCTTTAATAAAAAAAATTATATTTAAAAGAACTTTAAAAATACTTTAAAAAAACGATTGATTAATATGGATTCTTTTATTAAAACGGATCCAGATATCGAATTAAAATATCGTGTCAATTGTCCGTTTTAAGTATAGTCAATTGTTTTCTCTTTTTTTTTTTTTTAACTCTTCTTGTTTAATTATAATTATCGTAATCGAGTGCAATATATTTTTGCGAATTTCACTAAAGCGTTTATCCGCAGCAAATACCAAGTTTTAATACATCAGATCTTAAGTAATAAAAGAAATAAACGAAAAAAATAAATAAAGAATCAGATGATAGCAATTCAATACTTTTTTATATATAAATATAGGGACAAATTTTGATCATTTTGATTTTTTAAATTAATTTTAAATGTTTAACGAGATTTACGTTTCACTTTTGAAAAAGAAAAATATTATTGTCTCTAGCGATCTTGTAAGGCCATGTATTTCATATTTACATATTAAGGGTAAAAAATAAAAATATTGTAAGCTTGGTTTTGCGACAATGTTGTTTAATGCTTTAAGTTACCTGAATATATCGTATATATTTGAAAGATCATTTGACACCAAATTTTTAAAATGTAAAACAAAAAAAAGTTAAAAAAAAATCTTACAATTGCATATTAACGATTGTTGCATTATCAAGCTTATTCTACTTATGTATAATATTATAATGATAACAACTACTGAAATATAGACATGAAAAAGATGATAAATTTATTAACGCGCGTGCATGCGTCACATGGAGTTAAATGTACGATATCGTTCATCACTCCGTAGAAATCTAGATTAATATATTACGATAAATATATCTAAGTATATCCAAACAATTAGATATTACGTACTATTTAAAAAAAAAAACAAGAAAGAAAAAAATAATGAGGGAAAAATTAATGAATATTACAGGGTCACTTTATCAGTGACACACAAAATATATGTCACATATGGAGCATAAAATTTTCATATTATATTCGTAGAAAAAGAAAAAGAGATATATAAAGAAAATGAGAAATGGTAATAGAAAGGAAACGTATAAAATATGCGTTGTGCAAAGATACATCTAGAGAGGAGAAACAAATATATATATGTATAATATATATTGCTCATGCGTATATACATTATGTATATATATGTTGTACACGACATGAATATGAAAAAGAGATGAAAATTATGATGCCGTACCGAAAACACTTGATACAAGTAATTTTTCCAACAATACATGTAAAGAATTCCTCTACAATTTATTTGTGGCATCGTTCCTTGTAATTTGCTAAAAAATCTTACAAGGAATAAATAGAAATAATGTTTATATGAATAATTATTATTATCTTATTATTATTGATAATATTATTATTATTATTATTATTATTATTATTATTATTATTATTATTATTATTATTATATTGATAAAATTATACGTTACAAGAATAAAATTAACAGTTGGTTCATGCTTTTAAGAGATTTAGTTTCGTGCTTGTTCTAAAAATAGCAAGCAAATATCAGATCCAATCGTTCCCTTTGAATCAAAGCGACTTTATAAAATATATTAGTGAAATAGATGTTATTTTATTTTTTCACTAACAATCACGATTTGTTATTTTTGTGTATAATTTTTAATAAAATTTCTATCTAAATGATCTTATATTTCCTGATAGAGATAAAAATCATTTGAATGGAAACGCTTTGATTCAAAGTGAAGTATGATGGTGAAGGAAAAAATTCAAAATATGATTTACTTTAGATAGAATGAAATATGTATAGAATTTTATTATGCACCATTGTAATATTATGTATCCCAGTTGTGACACAATATACACTGGTGTTATGTTAAATGTGAATATTACGTGTTCTGTCTTATATGTAATAATTTCCCATGCTTTAATTCTATTTTAAATAAAATTTTTAGCATAAATCGATAATGTTGTGATAACGAGGATTTATAAATTCAAAATCAATCGATCAATATTTTATAGTAATTCTAAAAGATATAACATTCCTTTTGACACACATAAAATATACAATAAAATAATAATTAATATTATATAAATGTTACAACTAAGTGAAACAGCAAAATATCTTGTTGAAATAGAGAGAAGTTGAAATTCTCAACAAAAAATTAAAAATTTTAGTAATTGTTCAATTCAAAAAGAGACATCATAAATTCTTTTTTGCAGAAAGATTTTAAAATCAATTTCATTTTTTTAAACAGAATCATATAATTTACATTAATTAATTTATTTTAATTTAAATATTTCGCTTATTATTAGAATTCGAAAACTGAAAAGATACATTGCATTTCACAGTTAAACATATATTAAATAATAGAAAATATGAGCAATTCAATATATAAATAAGGTAGTAAAAACTTAAAACAAAAAAAACTATTTAAAATTAGTTCAGATTATTCTTTGATTTTTCTTCAAAAATTTATGAATGTTTTGATTGAAAACTTTTAATAATGCAAATTAAAATAACAAAGTAAAGTATTTAAATTAAATAAAATATTTTAAAAAATTTTACTTTATTATATTATATATTTCAGTTATAGAAAAATATAGTTATAATAGACTCAGTTCAAATTAGATAAAGATTAAGAAAACAAAAATAAAAATTACGTCACACAAAATATTAATAACAATTCGTAATAATAAATAAAATTATTAACGTTGTAGACAATATGTAAATATGTATATATTGAATATTATTTATAAAAATAACCGAACTATATTTTTTATATATATGAGTTCATTTTTATTTAAAAAATATATCATCATAATTATTTTTCTACTATATATAGTTAAAAAAATGGAAAGAAAATCTCAATTTTAAATTACAATTATAAAATTAAATTTAAATTAGATAATATTAAATAACAAAATATCGATAAATTATATTGTATCGGTTTTCTTGAATAAATAACATTGAAGAAATGTAGACTTTTTCAATCCAGTATAAGTTATTGGATAATTATAAATTAAACTCCGAGATTCTTCATTTTCATCATCAAATTTATGATTATTTTTACGTGCTGCACAAAGAACAATTTTAATTCAAATTAATTCTTAATTTTAGAAATAAGAAATAAAAATATTTAAAAAATCGGTACCTTCGTTAACAAAGAAATTAGCAAAATATTGTGCAATTATAGTGGAATCTTTCCCATGCGGAATATTTTTCTTTTTAATCCATTCATATAAATTTTTCTCAGGATGAAATTGCAAAGCGTAAAAAGGTAAAGTAACGTGTTCTAATGAAGAAATAAATCGAATTTTAGTCGAATCATTATTTAAA
The DNA here is from genome assembly GCF_029169275.1 of Apis cerana. NCBI lineage: Eukaryota > Metazoa > Arthropoda > Insecta > Hymenoptera > Apidae > Apis > Apis cerana. The sequence goes on along the minus strand of NC_083862.1, from coordinate 6,827,098 downwards.
GACAATATCCTAAATTTGTCTTCTATACCAACATCGTTCAAATTCTGAAAAAATCAAGGTTATAGATTTCAAAATACTATCTGATAAATATAATTTACTTTTGTCGTAACACAATATCGATGATAATTTCCTGTCACGTTTTTAGTTTTTAATATATCTATAACATTAGATGAAGTATTGCGAAACATTCTACTATTCCGAAAATCTGAAATATATAAAGAAATATGTTTTTCTTCATAAAAAAAAATTATTATTAAAAATATATAAAGATAATAAACCTTTTGTGAATTCTAATGGAAGTGGTTGATTCATACTATTACAATGTGTTCTGTGTTCAACGCGATTAGCAGCAACATATGTTAACAATTCAAATCCCAAACATATCCCAAAAAGTGGAAAATAATCACCATTTTTATTCATCTTTTCCGCAATGCTGAAAAAATGATTGTAAAAAATATTAAAAAAATTTTTAATACTGCAAATTAAACAATTTGAATCAATAGATAAATACATATATATATAATCTTTTTTATAAATATGTAAGTGAAAAATTTCCAGTTTTATCTTAAGAAACAAATATTTTTACAAATATCTTTATTACTTATAAATCATATAGCCTGCATCTGCATATCCATTACTTTGATTAAAATACGTTGATCCACCAGGCCATAGAACTCTATAATAATAAAAATAATCATATCAATTCCGAGAAAATAGATTTGTCAAAAAACTATTTTTATGTCGATATACCTAAAATTTTTATCAATACACGAAAGTATTTTTTTATAATGTGTATTAGACTGATTAGATTGAATTTGTGTTAAATTTCGATTCGATGATTACTGATGATCGAAATAATTAAAATAATCTTGTTTTTAACTAATTTAAATAATAAGGATTTATTGAATAGTAATCTACAACTTAAAAAGTTGCTTTTTTTCAATTGATACAAGTTGAACTAGACAAAAATACGACGGTTAAGAAATGGCTGTCTATATACATTTTAAAAGCAGACCATCACACTATTTAATTATCTATATTATTGACAATACAAAAAAATATTTCAAATAAAAGTTTAATAATTTTAGCGAGCATACAATTTAATATAAGTAATTAATTTTTCTTGTAAAATATAGAGAACAATTTTGTTTTTTTTAAATTAAATTATATGTTTTTTCACACTATTCGTTAGAAACATTTACATTTTCTTTAAAAAAATATTTTAAGATTTTTATTGGCATAAAATTATTAATTCAAAAGATATTTTTATTTTTTGAACATCATATTTTTTTTAATTTTTAAAATTCAAATATAATTTAGTTCTTTAGTTTGGATTTAATTTATTTCTCAATGATTATTAATTCTTTCTATAAAAATTATTTCAAATTTTTAGATGTTGTATAATTTATATTTCAATAATTGGATACATAAACAGTTTTATTGAATTTCCACTAAGATCGTCTGATTTGATATGTTTAGACTTCTTTTTGTAGGAATATTTAAAAAATAAAAAATATATATAAAAGAATGTAAATTTCTTAAAATAAATAATTTGAAACAAATTATTGAGAAATATTAAAAAATTTCTATAGAAATATAATATATATTTCTATAACCAGATTGAAAGATATACATTAAAACATTAGACTTTAAAAAAATACGTAATATTCAAATCAAAATATCTTCTAAATTAATAATTTCATTCCATAAAGTTGTTTTTATAAGAAATATAATAAAAAATATATAATTCAATCAAAAAATAAAATTGTTCTTTTGTACATCTATTTACAAAAAATTAATTATGCCAAATTATATAGCCTCTAAAAAAATTAAACTTTTATTTCAGATATTTTTTTATATCATCAACAATATGGCAGGTATTCGAATGGATCGATTATATGCGAAATATAACTTATATATATTTTTATATATATTTAACAAAATATAAAAATACATTTTTTTTCTCACCCATTTATTTTACTTAAAAGTTCTTCGTAGTACGATTTATTCTTTCCGATCCTAAGAAAAAGCAAAAGAGATAATTTTAAATAAATTTTGCAATAAATTTATATCAATGTAAATAATATGTTTCTTAATGTATAAAATTACATTTATATATAAAATATCTGATAAAAGAAAAATTAATAGAAAAATCCTAAATAAATTCCAATAAATACTTATTTCTTATTCATAAATTAATAAATAAAGTAATATAACTTTGATATCATGTATTCTTCAGTTATTTAATTTATATATTAATATCAGATATTTATGATTAGAAATTATTTGTTATTATTAATTAATTATTTTTTATATGAAATAACTAACTTAATTAAGTTAATTAGTTATTCATTTCAATATTATTTATCTTATAAATTCTATATATCAATGTTATTAATAATAATATTAACAATAATAATTTGATTTATTAATCATTATTATATAATTATGTTATGATAATAATATTATTATAATAATATTATATTTAATTTTAGTTATTAATCTTATTAATAAATTTTATTAATTATTAAATCTTATTATTGAAAATAAAAAAATAAAATTAGAAAATTAAAAATAATAAACATTTAGATATTAAAATAAATACAAAAATATAAAATGTCATATACTTACCAAATTGGAACAACTCTCGCACCAGCTCCTTCAATAAATTTTACATATGATGCAGCAATATAACTATCATATTCTCCTGGATATTTTTTATTCAAACTGTAGCTTATTTCTTGCGATAAAATACCTTTTTGAAAACAGTTTAAAAAAAATTCATATAAATATCTTTAAATAAATTTACATAAATTTTTAAATCTATTTTATATTCAAATATCGTACGATAGATATAATTTTATCTTTATATATTCTTAAAATATAACATGATAATATAAAAAACTATTTGCAATAAGAAAAAAATGATATAATTAAAATAATATTAACAATCATTTAAAAATTATTATACATTAATGTAAAATCAATCTTACCAATTCCACATGAAAATAGATAACTATATACAGAATGTTTATCTATAGCTATTTGAAAACTTAAAAAATAATTTTTCGAACTAAATTAGACGAAAACCAAGAATAAAATCATTGTATTATCAGTTTTATATTTTTATTTAACAATTAAAAAACGGCGGAAATATTCATAAATGTAAGTAAATTTTTCTAAATGAATTAATAAAAGATAGCTCAAACTTCAAAAAACATAATAATTCTTAAAACCCACACAAGAATCAGTTTTGTCTCATACAAAATTATAAAAGAGAAAATTATGATATCGAAGAGTAACATAAAAGATATTTCAGCCATGTATTTTCTATATATTTCATATATTCTATATATATTTCATGTATTTCATATATTTATATTTCATAAATTAAATATGTGAAAAATATTTTTGAATATAATTTGAAGATTAACAGAAAACTGATCGTTCTATATTATGAAAAAAACTATTCAAAATAATTAGAAATTCTTAACAAAAAATTCAGAAAATATAAATGAAAAGATATATAATGACAGATTTATCAAATATGATTCAAATTATATTTTGTTGTTCCATTTTAATAGAAAAAATATTATTTACATATATAAATAATATTTCATAAAACTCAAATAAAATATCTATATGTGTAAATAATATTTTATGAAATTGTTTCAAATTCTTATTTATTTCATTGGTAAAAAATGAAATTTAATCAAGAAGTGAAAAAAACAAAAGAACAAAAAAAAATTCTTCTAAAAGAAAAATCTAAACATTTTTAGAAATTTAAAATATATTTTTTCGATAATTTTCTTTCATAATATTAACTTTCTTTTCACTGAATTTATTCTGAATTTCATTGAATTGCAACTGAAAATTTTTTTATTCTAATATTATTTATTCATATTCTAATAATATTTATTCATAGAAAATTATATTCGAAATTATACAATAAATAAAATAAATACTTCAAATAAAAACACTAATTTTCCAATATAAAATGATAATAGCAATAATAAGAAATATATAATAATATTGGTCGTGTTTATACATACAAATGCAAATAAAAACTTTAATAAAAAAATGAAATAATTTTAAAGTGATATATCTATGGTAAAAAATATAATAATCAAATCAAATTTAATTCTAGGAATGAATAATAATATACGATGTTGACAAAAATATTGAAAAAAATTACGATTTTACTTTCGTAAATATAACAAAAATCGATATTTTTTATTCATTTTTTTTCTAAAGATAAGCAATTTTTATGATTAAATTCAGATTTAGCACATGAAATTAATAATATACGTAAGAAATTTTTTTATTTTCAAGTAACAAGATTTTATTGATTTATTTTTTTCTTACATTATCGTTTTGTCTAATTATTTTTTATATAAACGAATTAAATTTATAAATAAAAATATTAATTTTGATTATTAAGCCTTTTCCTATATTATTAAGAAAAAATATATAAGCATATACATTGCACTAATTTTGAGAAATGTTAAAAACCATAAAATATATTATATACTATTATTTTGTTCAGGAGTATGTCATATAAAAATTAATGATAAATATATGCTTTACAAGAAATTTTTTAGAAAAAATACGAATCTGATTGATTTCGATGATACTAATATATTTAATAAAAATATTATATTTTTGTACTGACCAAAACATCTATAGATAAATATAACATCGCATATCAATAAAAAAGAAAATATCCCATTTCGAGAAACTTCTTATCAGTATTAGTTGTCTTCACAATCCACGTGTAAAAATTGTGTATTTATGTTATTTATTGTTCATCAAAGGTAGACATATTTTAAAAAATTAACTAATTAAAATTTCGAATAAAATTAAATTAATAATTAATTATTTTATTTCTGTTAATAACTGTTAAGTAATGTGGCATGGAACATATATATAGATCCTATAATGAATCTTTTTCTTGGGCTTTTTTTTATTCAATTTTCTGTATGTTCATCATATTTCCATAATTTTTAATTAAATAAATACTAATTAAATTTTTATAAAATAATATAATATAATATATAATAATATAATATATAATAAGAAACCACTTATTATTAAATCACTGTAATAATTTAGATATAGAAACCTTTTCGATAATTTTGAAAATGTGACATCTATATAAATGATATGTTTTTTCAATATATAATATGTCGGCACGTTAAAAAAAAAAAAGAATTTTATGGCTATATAATATCAAATTGGAAAAGCATCTTCATACTAGAACCAAGAAAACTTCTAGCAAAAAAATTTTTGACGACATTTTTATAAAATACAATATAAAATGATATGAAATACAGATCTCATAATTAGTGAATGATATCTAGCAATTTTTTATTATATTTCTCTAATAATTTTCTTTTTTTTTTTTTATTTAATTCTTGTTATTTCATGTTTGCATTTCACATATAATTCTTTTGAAGAAATCAAATTAAAAAAGTATATTATTTCATAATGTTAATTTATTATAAATATATGCAGAAATTTATCTAATGAATGAAAAAATATTAGTGACAAATTATTTACTTTTTCAATTTATAATTCAAAAGGAAAATATATTATTCTAGGATTAGTAAAGATTAGATTTTTAAAATTATTTATCTCTATAATATTATAGATTTTTATCTTATTTTTTTCTGATAGATTTGATAATAAATGTTATCATAACGATAAAATCTATTTTATATCAATAAATATGCTTTTTAAATAATTAAAACATGTAAATAGAAAAAATCAGCAAATTGAAAAATTAAACATTTACAATAATAAAAAAAATGTTTTTATTTTTGTTTATTGTCGTATTATTAAATTATTAAATATATTTCTAACAATAAATTCCTGTTAATTTAAAAAATCTTTGTTAATTTAAAAAATAATGAATTTGTTTTAATAGTTATGCTGTAGAGATAGATTTTTATTTGTGTTAAAATTTTGTATTTTATTAATTATGAATATAACTGATTATGAAAAAAATAGGTTATAAGATCTTTTCTAGAGCCAATAATAAAAAAATTTCAGAAATATTTGATATTTGACAGCATATTTATGATAAAAATAAAATTTTTTAAAACAGATATTTAAACAATATATTAAAAATAAAATAAATCTAAACTTATTATTAACTTAATTGCATATCCTAGCTTTTCTAATATAAAACGCAAACAATTATAATATTTAAATGTTAATTCATAAAATTTTGATATAAAAAAATAATATTATTTGACTATTAAAATTAAATTGTATTATATAATAAAATAATACTAAAATAATACAGGATATTTGGAATTTATCATTTGAAAATTTTGATTTTAAATTCTACTAACTCTACTCATTAAATAAATGTGTACAATTTAAAAATAAAAAAAAAAGCTAATTAAAAATTAAAAACAGTTGTTTTATAAACATAAAATAAATTCATTAGATCGGTGGTTCTTAAACTTTTCTTTATCATGGACATCCTAATAATTTTTCGTTATTGTGGATTAAAATTAAATATTAATATTAAAATTTAATATTCATTAAATACATAGAATTAATCTCAAAAGTTAATCAAAATAAAAACATAATATACATAAAATTTCTATTAGTAATTAAAATTGGCCATTTTACAGAGTGCATAGATTTATTGTGCCGCGCCAGATTTAACTTTTTGATTTTGTTCAATTCTGGTGACTCATCATCGCGGTGACGTATATATTAATACTACCGTCACAATATAAGTCTATGTATTTTATAAATATATATTTAATTAATATATTTAATTAATAACTAATTAATTAAACCAAAATGAAAATTTTTGAATGAAAAAAGTTATTTAAAATCATATCAAGACTTATTGGTTAAATCTTGTCAATTAACTTTTAAAATATTCACAATTCAAATTTAAAAAAAAAAATTATTTTAAATAAATAAAGCAACGAATAAATATCGTATATTCTCAATATAACTCAATATACTCAATATAACTCAATATAACTCAAGACTTTACGACCATTTAAAGATTCACAAACCACAAATTAAGAACCACTGACATTGATTATTATATATTTCATAACAACAAACAAATATTTTATAAAATTGCTGAAATCCTCCATTATTATCTTTTCTTATATATTCTTTTCTTATATATAAAGTTAGAATATTTAAGTTATGTATGAAATACATAAATAAATACTTGCCAATTATTGGTCGATTATTCAAAAATGTATTATCTTCAATTGAAAGAATAGAAATTCCTGAAACAGATCGCATTGCGATGTATATTGAAGTAATAAATTTAAATACCAATAGTATTAACATTATAGATGATAGATGCTTCTGAAAATAAATAACACCAGCGTGCACTATAAACGATACTAAAATGAGATTTTTTATTAGATTTTTATTAGATTAAATTGAAATTGTTATTTTTTATTTTCGTTATCGATACACATCAGATATACTAGATTCAAGTACAGCATGAAAAGAAAACACTCGGAAAAAATACAATCTAATTGATTTAATACAAAAAGATACACGTATTTATCGAAAGTCTCACATCTATTAATAAAATCATATGACGGAAGCAAGGAAACAAAATATGTACTCCTTATCAGTACGAGTGTCGTCATTCTATTTCTAAATGAATTCAAATTAATTCTCTGGAATTTTATTTATTTTATATCAAAATGAAAAATTAGATCATTTGCACACAATAAATATCATGCACATAAAAATGAATTATTATTATAATATAAAAATTTATGCAATATATAAACTATCAATATATATATATATATATAGTCAATACGTATATATGTTTCAAAAATATTGGAATATTCATAAATTGGAGATTCTTAAAATAATTCAAAACAACATTTTCTTTTGTAAAAACTTCTGTAACGATTTTATTAACGTTTATTATTAACAAAAAACATTAGCTAATCACAGAACGTGTAATTTAATCAAATCGCAACAATAGTATTGGTTATGTGCTGCTGATCAAGCACAAACAAGTGCAAATAACATATTTCTTACAAAGAAAATGTGTTGAATTAAATATTAATATTAATATTAAATAAATATTCTTATTGATAAAAAATTATATCGAATTATATCAATGAGCAATGAATAAATAAATAAATACAATTCAACACATTTTCTTCGAAATATATTGCCTGGATTTGTTCGTGCTCAATCAATAATGCATAGCCAACACTACTATTGCGGTTCAACTAGCTACATGTTCCGTGATTGGCCAATATTTTTTGTTAATAATTTTTTGTTAATAAAGTTTTTGTAAAAAAAAATATTTCTTAAAAATTTATCTTGGGAATCTCCAATTTATGTATATTCCAATATTTTTGGAATTATGTATATATACTAACATACTAATATACTAACATTAACATATATATACATATAACATATAACATATATATACATATATATATATGTGCTCATTGCTCGAAAGAAATCTTGCGAAATAGCAAAAGAGCAAAGAAGTCTTTCATCAAGACAATCTATGTCCTTGATGCTTTTGGAGAACTCCCTCTTTAGCTCCCTAATATCACATGCTATATAATAGGAAATTTTCTTTGAATAATTCAAAATAGTGAATCAAAAGATTCTATTGTATAAATAAGACAATAAATTTCATTTATTCAATTATATGAAATTAAGATCCATGTCATCTTTCAATAGATTTTATTGCTCCTCTTTGACAATTGAATTATTATATTAATATACATGTCCATATAAACAAATAGTATGCTAAAAAATGTATATGAAAATTGTTACTTTTCTTATACTTTGATCAATCAAATCTACATTTTTTCCGTGGGATTTCTTTTCATATGTATATACATATTAAATATGTGCAAAATATATATATATATAATTTTTTATATTTTTATATATATTATGTAATATTGGCAGCACCTTTATCTGTTTCATCATTTTTATTCACATCGAATTTTTGTTTATATAATTTTAAGATTTTTCGATATAATTGTTTTAAAGTATTATTATTTATTATAAATGTTACTTTTTTGGAATTTGTAAGTATTGACTGAAGAAAATTGACCGAATTTTTCATAACTATTACTTTTGAATTAAATCATTTATATATGTATTTTATTTGCATACTTTAACATATTTAAAATTGACACATTTTAATATTCATAATTTATGCATAATAATTCATTTTAAACAAATGAATGAAAATGAAATTTATATATATATATATATATATATATATATTCATTAAAAACTAATGTCATTTTTTTTTTCAATTATTCTGTCCAATAAATAAAAAAAAATAAAATCATGTGATCAAAATCTAGGGGGAATAAAATAACTTTGAAAATAAAAAAACTATTTTTCTAAATGTTAATATGTTAATATTTAAAATGTTAATACTATAAAATATTTATATTAGAATTCATATTATATAAAATTGTCAAATATATCTGTTAAATTCAAATATATTAAATCAAATATATTTATTGATATTAATCAAAATTTAGTGATAAAATTTAAATAGAAAATTATCACTGAATTATTCATAATTTATTACTAACTATTAGCTAATAATTAATATCGTAATATTTAAAATGTGATTTGTTTACTTATTTTTTTTATACGACACATTAAAAAAGTTATATATGCTTTATTTATATCAATCTCAAGTATCTTTAAAATTATTTTTTGTAACTAATCTTATAACTTTTTATAAAATTGAAAATATTTTAGATAAAATTTAATAAGATTTAAACAATACATAATTTGTAATTATTTTATAAGTATATCCTTATTTCTTAATAGAATTATATTTTAGTATATTAACTTTTTAATAATAATTTTTAAAATTATTTAATACAATTTATCTATATAAAAAACTATAATATAAAAGATATTTTAATTTCATTTAAAAATAATATATTCAAACTCAGAAATTATTATAATCATTATTATTGTAACGTATATAAATAAATTTTCCAATTATTAGATTGATATTATAGATAAAGATAAACATTTTGAATTTCTAACATTAAAAATAAAAATTTGATATTATTTTACTTTTATCAAAACATTTAAAAATGAAAAATGATTATTTATTAAGAAGAATATCATATATATATGTATATATGCTTATTTATTATTTGTACTCAAAATAATATAAGATATGAAATTTAAGAATAATATCTAAATTTATCTAAAAAAATACTTAGTAAGATCGAAATTAACCAAAGAAATTTAATAAATATTTAATATATTTATATATAAAAGATGTGAATTTTAAAAAAATATATAAATATATTATAAATTTTATGATAAATGATAAACTTTATAATAACTTTTAATATAAACAATAATTCTTTATGAAAAATGATGAATTATATTATTCATATTAATCTAATTAAAAATAAAAATATCTAAATACATAAATTAATTTATATATATATAAATGTTTAACTTTTATGCAAATTATTTTAAAATCAATATCAATAAATTCCAAGATATTTATAGAAATTGATATAAATAAAACACCTTGTATATAGCTTTGAAACTTGCGGAAAGTTGGAGAGTGAGAGTAATAGTATTGTGTTTTATGAGTGAAGTGATTTTGAACGTTTGTCCTCAGTGAAGCGGTTTTTATATAAAAACGCAGAGAGGAGTATTTAATTTTTAAAAATTATTTTTAACAAAAGATATAACTTAAAAATATAATTTCATTAACAAAAATGGTAAATTTTCTTAATAATTATTCTTCTATAATTATTTATTTTTTTATATATATATCTTATAGGTTAAGTTTCATACACGTGGTTATTTGATCATTTTAGTTAATGTAAAATATAATTATAAATAACAATAATTTTAGTTATTTATATTTATTTATAAATTAATATTATATTAATATTATATTTATAATATATAATAATTTTTTATTATATTTATAATATATAATATTATTGTTTATTTTTTTATATTTTTTTTTAGGGAGATGAAGTTAATCCTAAAGCATATCCTTTAGCAGATGCTACATTAACTGCTAAGATCTTAAATCTAGTACAACAAGCAATGAATTATAAACAATTAAGAAAAGGAGCTAATGAAGCAACAAAAACATTAAATCGCGGTCTATCAGAATTTATTGTAATGGCTGCAGATGCAGAACCTTTAGAAATTTTATTACATTTGCCATTATTATGTGAAGATAAGAATGTACCATATGTGTTTGTTAGAAGCAAACAAGCTCTAGGTCGTGCTTGTGGTGTATCTAGACCTGTTGTTGCTTGTTCTGTGACAGTTAATGAAGGTTCTCAATTAAAACCACAAATTCAAGCCATACAACAAGAAATTGAACGTCTTTTAGTTTAAATATTTTGTACCTGATTCAAAATCATTCTTTTTAAATATAATAACCAATTATTTTTATTTTTTAAATTTGTGAATAATTACAAATAATTAAATTTCATGTACTTTTCATACAATGAAATGTATAAGTTATCCTTATGAATAAAAAATTTAAGTAAATATATATTGATTTGTCTGTTTTATATATATATATATATATATTTATTTATTATACAATTTATAATGAATAGAATAAAAAAAGACAAATATATAATAATAATATATTTCATTATATCATAATTTTATAATATATTATAATTTTTATAATTCTTTTATATTTTTTGATTTTATTTTTATACATAATGCAAAAGAATGATTTATATAGATTTATAGTTATTAAAAAATATTTTAATAAGTTATTTTTGATAAAACATTAATGGTAACTTGTTTATTTATCTAAAATCTTATTCAAACTTTTAAATATATATATATATATATTTAGAATTTATTTTATTGGAAAGTAAATTTTTAATATTTAATTATACATAATTAATAATTAGTATTATAATTTACATTGATTTTAATAATATTTAATTCAAATTTGTTTAAATAATATTTTAGTCTTAAAATAATTAAAACTTTTTAGGATTTATTTTTTAAATTAATAAAACGCTTTATTATATATAAAAATAAGGAAAAGGATATAGGTTAAATTTTTAAAGATACAGAAAAATTAAAAATTATATAAATAAAAATATATTATTAAAAGTTAGAAAATATATGAAACAAAAAAATTAACAAGCCATAAATTGTTGATTAAAATAAGGTAAAACAATAGAAGTCCAATTACCGTGCCATCGGTTTTTTTGAAATTTGTGCAATTCTTCTCGAAATTTCTTATCTAATTTGTATTGAGTATTATTATTAGGAAAGTCTTCAAACCATGATATTAATTGTATTGCTAATTCTTTCTCATTTACAAAAATCATACTATTTTCATTGTGTCTAACAAGTTCTGATAAACTGAAAAATAGAAACCTATATAAAAAATTTGGTAATAAATATATTGGTAATAAATAAAATATAAATATTTATATATTCCTTTTTGAAATATATTATAAACTAAACAAAAATAACATAAAAATAAATTTATTTTTATTAAAAAGATATTGAAAACAATATTAATATTAATAAAGATTAAGATAAAAAAGACAAAATAAAAGTAAATATAAATAGATATCAAATAATCAAATTTAATATATTTTAAATGATACTAAATCTGCATGTAAATTAAAATTTATATTTATATAAATATAAATTATATTTATATTTTATATATATATATATATATCATACTAAATTATTTATAAAATATATCTATTTACCATTTAAAATTATATGCACAAACTGGTAATTCACAACCAAACATATCAATAACTTTCATTGGTAAGTCTAATCCACTAGATGATATATGAAGACAAATACCTAAATCTGCACTAGCTATAAACATGAATTATATTTTTTATGCACAAATATATATGAAAATAAATACAAAATTTAATTATATTTTAATACCTAACATTTTTGGATAATCTTCATTTTCAAGCCAAGGTGTTATTATTGTAATATGTTTCCAATTCTTTAATTTTATAATAGCTGTATAAAAATTTTTTAAAGGACCTTTACCAGTTATTATACAAATTAAATTAGGCAAATTATACAAATTTTGTACAATTGCATTTTCATATTCTATAATATAAAAGATTTAAAATATAATAAATAATTTGAAAATAAATAAATGACACATATATTAAAATATAACATACCTTGTAACGCATTTAATAATATTGAAAAATCTTCATCTTCTGTCCAACTTGTACTTGATATTATAAAACCTGGTCTTTTACAAGATAGTTTTATTTCATTTTTAATACATTCTGTAAATATAGTTGAGTTTTCTTTTAGTCCTTTGAATGTATCATATTTTTTACTTAATTTTAATAAAAATTCATGTTTTTCTTTTAATGATATAGGTTGAAATTCATTACTTGGACGATCATATAATACCTCTGCACTAAATAAAAGAAAAGTAATGAATTATAAATTCATATATATTCATAAAATTATATTTTTTTAAATTATAAATTCTACTCACATAATTTTCCACTTTAATTGTAAATCTTCTTTCATTGTTTGAGATACACAGAAATTATAATTTGCTTTAGAACCAAAATACATTTCAATTGCTTTTGCAAATCTTACAAGTAAATGGTCATCTTTTAAATTTAATGCCATAAGAGTATATGCATAATTATGCCAATCAATAATAAATTGTGAACCAACAATGATAGAATAAAACCAACAAATAGGAATTGTTGGTATTGAAGGTGGATTTTGTACCAATATATAATTTGATAATTTTTTACTAAATAAAAACCATAAAAGATTAAATGTTTGCCATATTGTTTTTATCACATAATAACATAAAGGAGATAATTCTGAAATATTTAAAAAAAATTATTTTTTTCAAAAACATTCAAATTTATGTTATATAACATAATCCTTTTTCAAATAAGAATTTTTAAGAATTATTATTTTAAAAAAAATAATTTGTAATTTACAATTTTCAATTTATACATGAAATAAAATATATAAACATTTATATTATGCTTTAAATAAAATAAATTATAAAATTCTCATAATAATGATATTAAGCACATACTATTTTCTATTTTTGGAAAGGGATAAAGATAATAAATATGTATACAAGGATTTTCTCTTATTTCTCTTAAAGGTATTGAACCAGGATAACCTATAATATCTACTGTAAAACCTTCTTTTGCAAATGATAATGCATGGTATTGCATTCTGGGGCTCCTGCCCAAATCTCCAAGAACAATGATACAAACATTTTTATGTATCCTATATATATTTAAATATAATTTTCTAATTATAAACAAAATTAGAAAAATAGCACAAAATAAATAAATATTCCACATTTTAAAGGGATATATTATTCAATGAGTTATTAATAGAAGTTAAAAGTGAAAGTATAGAAATCAAATCAAAATGACAAGTGCCATTGATTATTGGCTACTAATATCGGTATTTTTATGTATTCGCTTATATTATTTGATTCAAGTTAAACAACTATGATAAAAATTTTTATAGAAAGCGTAATAATGTTTTATTATATTATATACAAATAATATTATAATAATATTATTATGCAAATTATATGTTTAATGTGTTTAATTAATAAAAATTCATGATAAAATATTCACTTTAAAGAAATCGTAATTAAAAATAATATGAATTATCAATCAAAATATTATTAAAAAATTGATTTATTAAAATTTATTATAACAAAATAAGAAAACATCATATATAAAAATTTAATTGAAAATCTTAATTTATCTAATCGTATATATGTTTTCAAAAAATATTATATAAATATAAATAAAAATATAAATATTATTAAAGTTCAATATAAATTCAATTAAATCTAAATTACAATTTTTTTTAAAGTATAAAAATCAATTTAATTATTAAAAATTATTAAAAACGAATAAAGTATTTCAATATTTGATGAAATTAAAAAATCAAATAATAATTTCTTTCAGAACAAACATACAATATATAATATTAAACTTTTAAATTTAAACTATTAAATTTAGATTAAAATTACACATTTTTACATTCATGCATATTGACAATCACTATATATCAAACATCAACATGTTTTTATTTTTTTTTTTTTAAACTAATCACATAACTATTAAATTGACATTTTATTAATTCAAAAAATATAGAATTATAAATATTAAAATATTAAAATCTAATATTAAAAAACTTAATTATTTATATAATAAATAATAAAAAACAAAAAATTTTCATAGAAAATTTTTTAATTATTTTATGTATCTGTTATATGTAACCATACTTCTTATTTTTTTTAATTTATCATTTATATTTTAAATGATAGTATTGAGTAAAGATAGTATTGAGAATATATAAAATGAAAATATATAGTATGATAATATTTACTAGCAATCATTAAACATATATATATATATATATATATATATATATTATATATTTAATATTTTAAAAAATAAAAAAATCTTACATAAAATTAGAAATTGAATAATTAAATATGTTAATTTTGAATACTAAAAATTTTTTTTATTTTATTTTATAAATTTTAATAAGGAAATTAAAAAATGTTAGACTTCTATTGATACAATTTTTGATACAACATTATGATATAATTTATATTCTTTAACCGAAAGACAATTTGAATTTGATGAATATAATTATCTTCCAATGTGATTAAAGTATCGGATAAAAATTCAAAATGGCATCATATAATTAAAAAATATTAAATTTTATATTAAAAATATTAAAATTTATATAATATATGTATAATTTTTAAATTTTAAAACAAATTTTAATAATTATTGATAAAGATAATCAATTATATGTAAAAAATAATCGATTTTATATATTAAAATTTATGAAAAATATAAAAACAAGTTCAAAAAATAATAATTCTTTAATTAAAAATTTAATCAAGGTCGTTATTTTTGAAATTTATATATGAAAAAAAATCTATATAAAAATTTATTTCAAATTTTCGAAAAAATAAAAATAAAAAAGAAACAAAAATAACTAAATTGGAATATTAAATTTTAATAGTATATCTGAAAAAACCCTAGAATAAATAGAATAAATAGAGAGCAATAATACTATAATGAAATTCATAGCAATATTTAATGTATTTACACATGTATTGTGGCGCCAAAATCTCATTCTACTATGAGTAAATAATAAATATTATCTATATCAATTATACTTTTATCGCCATTTTAACATTCTTAAAGTCTCATGTAGTAATGAAGGATGAAAAATATTACACAGTATTTTGAAAATACTGTACACTCCAATAATAATATATCGATATATTCTAATGATGATACAAAAGAAGAAACGAAATATAAAAATTCAAAAAAAAAGCGCAATCGTGTAAAAATTAAAATATCTCGAACGAAATCAAAAGAAAGAATATGTGACATTATAGAAAGTAGCAGTGATATGATTGATAAAACACCTAGTCCATTTTCTAAATTAAATAATGAAAACAAAAATTTATATAAAACATCCAAAAATTGTTCTCTTTCTGAAAGTTTTCAAAATCATTTTGAACACAATGAAACAATAAATCATACTTTATGTGATATAGATTTGCAAACAAATAATTATAATATCAAAAATGAAAAGAAAAGAAAAGAAAGAAATTTTAAAACTTGTTTAACCAGTAACAAAAAATATAAAAGAGAATCAAATGATAAAACAAATATCAATAAAGATATAAATACAAATAATAGCAATGATAAAAAATATTTTAAAAGAAAGGTTGCCGATATAAAAGAAAGTGAAAAGATAGAAAGAATAACACAAAATCATGTAAAACCAAAAAGAGAAGAGAAAAAAGATAATAATACAAATACAACTATTTTAAATCATAAACAACAAACTAGTAATTTATTAAATTATTTCAGGTAAAAAATTAACAATTTATATTTAATTATAAACTATGAATTATTTTTAAGATTTATTTTTATTTTCATATAGCAAAACTCCTGTTAATTTAGTACATACAAATATGACAAATGTATCTACTCTTGTAGTAAAAGCTGATGTACATATAGAAAACACTATTAGACATGGATTATATAAATCAAAGTTAAATAATGGAATATTATCAAATAAAAAAAATAAACCAGAATTTTCTGAAATAGATGATATTCAAGTCATTGAATCTGAAAATATTGATATATCGAATAATAAGGAAAAAAATCAAAATGTTGAACAACATAATAAACATAGATGGTCATTAAGAATCAAACTTCAAACTCATAAAAATGAAAATATTATATCAGGTACCTTAAAAGTGGTAAAGATATTAATTTTAATTCTTAAAAATATAATATATAAAAGTTTTGAAGAAATATATATGATGAGAAAAAATGTATATAAGTCTCCCAAATTCTAATAATACAAATTTTGGTTGATGGCAATGAATTTTTACACTTTGATCGCTGAGTTTTTTTTTTCTAATATTTTATTTCATATATGTCTATTAATTATATTTGTTTTTTACTAACTATTTTTTTTCAAGCAGATGGAAGCAGTGATGAAGAATTATTTTCACCAAAGACGAGAATTATATTAAATAAAGAAAAACATAAGAATTTTAAATCAAGTAAAAATATAAATTCGGAAAATTTATTGAAAGAAAAAGATAAAGAAATATCAAAGCAAACAAATGTACATACAAAATTAAAAATATATGATCAATTGAAAAATCCAAAGTACAATTATATAGCAAACAATAATAAATGTTTAAATAATAGCCATAATGAAAATAAACAGAAATTAATTAACTTTAATAAACATGAATTGATAGAAGACAAAAATTTATGTAAAAATCATAATTCTAATTTAGAAAATACTATAGAAAATGAACAAAATCATGATAATAATTACAAAATTATTGGCGATAACAATTTAAAGAGAAAAACATCTGATAAATTAGCTCCTTTATTTACAAAACGAAAAAAACCAGATCCAGAAATAATAGCAGCTCGCCGGTTGTTTTTACAACCAGATGTAATTGATAACAGTAATAGAAATGCAAACAAAAAAATAAATGTTCATGGTACATTACCATTTCCTCTTATAAGTCATATTACACAATTAAGCAATGTATTATGGAATGAAAATAACATTTTTCATATTCCACAAAAAATTCATAGGAATTACATTCCAAATATAAATTTAAATCACTTTAAACATATCATAGATTTTTCCAAAAAGGAATTAAAAACATTAGAAAGAATTAATAAACCAAAAGTTCAAGAAGCCTTAACAGATTTAGAAAAACATTATACAAATGTAAAAGATATGTGGAATGTTATTTCACATATTGTTAAGGAAAAGCCCAAAATATCAATATCAGCTACAACAAGAACTAGAAAAAATAAACAATTACAGAATAAAGGGACAATGGAATATAAAACAAAAGTAGATCAATTTGAATGTTATAATTGGACTTATAAATATAGACCAAAAAGTTCTTGTGAAGTAATTGGAAATGAAGAAGCAATAATAAAATTGAAAGAATGGTTACTTGGATGGAAAGCAACTTTTACAAATGAAGATATCAGCAGTGGAGATGAATTTTATTCGTCTGATAATAGTCGATCAAAAATTATTGAAAATAATCAAGTAGCAATATTATTGGGACCATATGGATGTGGTAAAACTGCAAGTGTTTATGCAATAGCAAATGAATTTGGTTATACGTAAGTATTAAAAGATTTAATTAATGCAATCTTATATATTTTCTAAGAAAAGAAATTTTTTTTGTATCTTTAGTGTATTAGAATTGAATGCATCATCTAAAAGAACTGGAAAAAAACTTTCAAAAGAATTAGAAGAAGCAACTAAATCACATCGAATTAAAAAAGATGAAAGAACATCTATTTTCTGCAATTCACTTTCAAATGAAATAATTACCCCAAAAATACCACAAAATTCACTCATTCTTATAGATGATGTTGATATTATATTTGAAGAAGATGAAGGATTTATTTCTGCTACATATCAATTAGTATTAAATTCGAAACGACCAATTGTTATGACATGTAGAGACATTTGTCCACATTTGAATAAAATGGCACCTCAACAAAATAGGATTTATTTTAAAGATGCTCTTAACGATAGAGTTTCTATTTTACTAGAATTAATTTCATTGGCAGAAAGCGGTTATAGACTTCCTCCTAATTGTATAGCGGTAAGTTATGCAATTAAACTAATTGAGAAAAATTCATCCAAAATTAAACATTGTCTTAAATATCTTTTTTAAAGATTTTTTAAAAATTTAGTAAAAATCTAATATAATTTAACTTAATATCATATGGTAAATATAAAAAAGGCAAATATTTATTTTCTTTTATAGGAATTATTGCAGTATGGAGATTTACGAAAAGCTATATTACAATTACAATATATATTACTGTCTGGTCCACCACAAATATTAAAACAAACTATAAATTTTAAAGATTCATTTTGGCGAAAGATGAAATATTATATATATAAGCCAGTAATTAAAGAAAATAATTATAAAAGAAAAAGAGAAAAAATGATAAATAACGAAAAAACGATTGCTGATAAAATTATGTTATATGATGTAGCAAAAAAATTAGATAATATAGCTTTATTGTCATCTTTAATTGATATAGAAGATTCTGCATTAAATTTAGAGCAAATAAAAATGCATCCCAATTTGTCTTTAGTTGAAAATAGTGCTCAATATTCAGCTTCCAATAATATTTGTTCAGAAATAGCTGAATGGATGGGTAATCAAATTATAAACAAAGATCAATTATTTGGCTACAATGAAGTACAGTATCAAAATAATATTATGTTACGAAAACAATTAAGTAAAGGATTAAATATAGCCTTATCTCATACGACATCATTATTGCTCGATCGTCAAATTATGGCAACAGATTATCTTCCATCTGTGAGAACGATATGTAGAGCTGAAGAATTGAGAGCTAATAGTAATAATAAAAGAGGAAATCGTTTCTTTCATTATCTTCATAATTTGAAAGCACCATCTACATTTTTCAAATCTAATGTTTTAGCAGCAGCATGCAAAGTAATGTATGACGAAATTGACAATGAATAAAAATAATATTAATACATCATGAACATTTTTTTATATTAAATATGTTATAAAATTCGTAAATAGTGCAAATATCATTTTTAAGCATATTTTTAAAAAATATCATTAAAAAATATTATAAGAATTATTAAAATTATAGTATTAATATGTTCATTGTTTAAATTTTAGAGGTCAAGTAACATAACAATATAAAAGTTAGTATAAAAAAAATGTTAGTTAAAATTTATTTATTTTAAGCAATTGAATTAGATGAAGCGAGTTGAAAACAGCGAAATGTGACAAAAATCGAAGTGTTTCACTTTGTTTATCTTGCTTTATTTACGAATTTTAATTATTTATAACTTAATAAAAAAGATGTTTAAATTAATATTTTTGTATATTAACTTTTATATTTGTTTCTATTTAATAAATTCTCCAAGTGATATCCCATGAATATATTAATATTCTATATATCATTTGGTCTCTCATTTTAAAAAAAATAAATTAGAGATTATTCATCATATAAATTTTTAAAATATTTAATATATTTCAAAAAAATATGTTTAAATGTTTTATATTAATAATATTATAATAATAATTAAGTAAAAAATAATTACATTACATAACTCTTTTCAAAGTGTGAATGTATAAAATTATTAAAGTTATATTACAAATTATATTATACATGATGCCTTAAATCATTTATTAAAATGACAGATTATGGTCTATTTGATTTATCATCTATTATGGTGATTGATTTTAAACTAAGTATATGAATAAAAGATATATTTATTATTAATCAGTGTTTTTTATTTTATGATACTTTTAATAATATTATATAATATTTTATATATAATATTTTTGATATTTTTTATTTTTTACTTTTAAAATGTAAATTCTCTTTAAACTTTTCACATGATAAGCAACGTTGTAATATAACATGGTATCGACCAAAATTAAATTGTTTACATATAAGTTAAGAAGTAAATCCTAATCAATATTTTTATACATTAATTATAGTATTTTTTTCGATGTCTAAAATTAAAAATATCTTTTATATTTTTTAATACTTTTTCCTATTCGCGGATTTAATATTCATTATTTCACTTCTCTATGATCCAAAAAATTTATTATATGTAACCAATAATAATAAAAATAATAATGGGTAATAATTCTAATTATAAAAATTTAATTCTAGTTAAAAAAAAAAACTTAATAAAAAATTAATAAGCAAGTAAAATTTCACATACAATTTTATGTGATAAATAAAATATATGTATATATTTTATTTATAAATATATTATATATATTAGATATATAATAAGGTTTTTAATATATAATAATATATAATAAGGTTTATATATAATAAGGTTATTAATCACAAATTAATCTTCTACAAATACAAGAATTCTATAGTACAATACATTATGAAATAATTATTTTTTCGGTTATAATACACTGAATTATTGAATACATTATTTGCTTATAAATAATTGTATTAAATATTGAAATGAGAAAAGTATCAATTCGGATTCGTATTTATTATAAAATGCATAATATTAAATTAAATAAAATAACAATTAACTGAAATATACAATTAAGAACATTCTTGTTTTTATTCCCTAAATGTTTTTCAAAAACTATAATACAAAAATACAAAATAAACAAGTATAAAATAAACAAAGTTTTCCATTTTAAATAAAACAATATAATGTATATAATATTCTCTCTATATATTATTCTATATATATGACAAAAAATTTTATCTTTTTCTAAAAGTTTTTTTCTAAAATTATTTCAAATTTTAAATATATTGAAATTCAAGTTATGAAAATACTGATTGTTTAACTAAATTAATTGATTAATAAAATACTTAAATAAAAATCGATACTCTCATACTTATTTGATTTGAAAATTTTCATAAATTTCAACAAATAAAAATCCAAAAATATCGTAAAGCAATAGGAATTCATTAAAAAAAGATTTTATTTTTATAATTATTATAATGATAAATTAATACAATGATTTTGACTTATTGAGAGTTTATTGAGCTTATGATCATTATAAATCTCTTATAGATTTGAATCAAAATTCAATTTAATTACATTACTCTCTCACATAAGTGTTATCAAGTGTTTCAAAGTGTAAATATGAAAATGATTCGAAATTTGAATTATATTATATATCTATGCTATCTTTGTAATTTATAACAAATCAATTTACTAAAACAAATAATTAAGTTATAAAAATATTCTTTAAATATATTAATTACTAAATCAAACATATTAGCTTATTTATATATCTCAACTTTTTGAAAAATTATAATTTTAAAATTTAGAATAAAAATTATAATTTATTATAACATATTAATTTATAAATATAAATTTAAATATATAAATATTGTAGATAATTGTATAATAGCAAAAACAAATCTTATGGAGATTATCAAGATTTCAAATAATTTAAGATTTAAGATTTAATTAAAGATAAAGATTTAATAAAAAAAGAAACATTAGATTAAGATATATCAATTAATTAGTAATGTAGTTGAATTATACAATTGAATAATATGTATATATTTATAATAATTACGTCATTTTTTTCATAATTAATCAATCGAAATATTGCATTATAATATTAGATTCATTATATTAACCTATTAGATAGATTGTTAAAAAGAAAACATATAATTATTATTTTCCTTTAGTTATAGTTTTTCTTTCGTTATATTTTAATAATATTGTAACTTTTCTCAATTTTTATTATTTTATTTTATTTTTTTTTAAAAAAGCTTTTATCTTATTATTAAAATGAGAATCAAGTATCAAGAATATAAAATAATAACTAAATTGGTCATGAAACTATTTTCATATATCAATTTATAGCGATGAATATTTCGCAGAAATGCGAAAATAAAATATAAAAATAAATAAAATAACACTTGAATGATTGAATAAATTATTAATATCGAAATTGCATTATAACTATGACTATGATTAGTTTTATATTTATTATTTATATATTAATTATATTATGATAAAATAATAGTAAAATAATCTTTTTATAAGAAGAATATATTTTTATAATTTGAGTTATATTTTTGAATAAAATATTTGCAACAGCACTAACTATATTGAATATCTGATACATTACAATATATCATGATCATAGAATATTTAATCAAAAAGATTTATAAAACAATTGTTTTAAAATTTCTAGAATTAAAATTTCATGAAAATTTTAAATTTCAAAAATCATTATTTTATTTACAAAATTTCTTAAAATTATTAGAATGTAAAATTCTAAAAATATATTAGAAAATTCTGGTATAATATTTTGTAATATTTTGTATAAATAATTCTATTAAATTGAAAATAATGGATATTTATAAATATAAATATATATAATCATATTTACTCTGAAACAGTAGCATTATAATATCGATTTTATATTTTTCATAGCAATTCATTATTTTCTGTCATTTTACATGTAAATTAAACAAATTTTCCAATAAATTTTTCAGAAACTTTTATCAATAAATAAGATATTAAATCATTATAATAATATATAAATTTCTTAACTTTAAACAAATATTAATTTCAAATTTTTAAAACAATGTAAAATTTCTAATTTTTATCGTTTAATTTTATCTACGTTTTGCTTTTTTAAAACTAAAACAAAAAATATTTTTAATGGTAACAATTTAATTAAATATTTTTATAAATCTCTTGATAATGTTAAATTTAATAATATTCTAATAATAAATTTTTATATTACACAATTTTTAATAAATAATTATTAATTTTAAAATAATTTTATAAAGAAACTATATACAACATAATGCAACATTAAAAACAACATTATAATTAAGGAAATGTTAACAAATTTTACTGCAAAAAATATTAATCCTATACCAGCATATGATACAACAAGATATAATGGAGCAATTAATCTCCAAGAAAACGGTAATAAATATTTCGTTGATTCGAATCAATATTCACCACGTAGTACAAATCTTGGATTTCCTTCAACATGTACGAAGATAGATAAATGGTCAAAGAAAGAATCGGTAAATATATAATCGATTATTTAAAATACTTTTAAAGATATATACTTATTCGATTAAGATTATTACTCTTACATATTATTTATAATGTTATTATATATTTTAATTGCATCAAATGAAAGAAATGATTTTAATGTAAAATAATATGTTAACCAAAAATTATTGAATATATGTATATTCACAAATTTCTGATTTATGTATAAATTATATCGATATATTTTATTGACATTAATAAGATGAAATGAAAAATGATATGTAAGTATAATCATATAAATTCTTTATAAAAAGTTATACAAAAAATTATGATACATAAAAAATAGATTTAGCTGAAATAAATAATGTATATTATTAAAAAATAAAATAATCAATATTTGTTTCATTTGAGTATTTATCAAGCTATATTTAATACTTTTATCCCAAATAGTTTATGAAGTAGTTTCAAAACTATAAATATATATAAATTTGATTATATTTTTATATTTTTGGGATTAACACTATATATTTCTAAATTTATTTATATTAAAACATATTAATTAATTTTTAATACAAAAAATACATTTTATATGTTAATATTAAAAAATGAAATAAATTATCAGATTCCGTAGTTTAACTTATGACTTCAAAATGAATTAAATATAATAAAATATAATAATGTGAATTAAAATATCGATTTAATAATATAGTTAATATCAATACATAACGTAGAGAAGATTTGGCTAATTTTTGGATGATTTTTTAATATATTGTTGACAATCATATTTATATTGGATTAAAATTTTTAAATTTAATTTTAAAAAAAAATTAAAAATTTATTTTTTTATAGACATGAACGAAATTTTTCTTAAGATTTCTTTTGTATATGCTACTCAATATATATTATCTAAAATTTTACTAAAAGTATCAATTCAATATAAAAATGTTTACTAATAGTTATATTTTTAGTAAATATAAATGTTTACTAAACAATGCATACATTTTTTTTAATACATTAATAAAAATATGAATTAAATTTAAAATAAATCCATAAAATAATATCTTTAAAATTATTGATTAGATTAGATTTTTCTTTCAAACGCAGTAGACAATCGGTAATAATAATATATAATGATTGTTTTAAAAGATATTGTTTCAATATTGAATCAATTTATATCGAATTGAATAAATGAAACAATATTAACATATTAAAATAAATTATAAATCATTGGAATCATTGAATTATTATTGAATATTAAAAATTAATGAAACCATTTAATGTTGATATATCAAATAAGCCCCTAACATAAAAATATCATTTACTCTAATTTTTTTATAAATAATTTTTATTTTTTTTTTGTTTAAAAATTTCTAGTTTTTAATATATCATAAAGTAATATTCTAAAAAATTATACTGTGAAAGTAAATAATATAAATTTATATTATTATTTATATTAATATTAAATATATAAAAATATATATAATAAAAAATATTAAATTAATTTATGTTTAGAGAATTAAAAAAATAATAGAAATAATAGAAAAAGAAGACATCATATGCAATAATTCTACAAAATCCAGTATTCTGTCAATTTGTAGAAATGTCAGTAAAGAAAGCAGTCATTGTACATGTAAAGACGAAATATGTACGTGCTTAATAAAAAAGAAAACATTAAGCAAAGTTTCTTCGATTTGTTATCCGCATTGGACAGAAATTTATAATTTAACAGACACTTCTGATACGAAATTAGTAGAATCATTTGAAAAATTATGTGATTATGTAGAAAATAGCGAAAATACAAATATTTATTTCGATTTATTGGATCCTTATCCTCGAGAAGAACAACAAATAAAAGGCAAAAATCCGCCATCTGGATATAATGTGACCTTAATTCTCCCACAATGTCTTTGCTGTAAAAGTAAGAATTTTGAAATTTTCATTTTATTTTGTTAATTATCATTTTGATTGTATACAATTTTCTTAATTTATATTTATAGTAATTTTTTTTAACAATTTCATAATTTTTTGAAATATTCAATATATAATATTGAACAACAAATAAATTTCGATGTATAACTTTTTTGCAAATTTTAATAAACTTGAAATTTTTTAAGGATATTCAATCAATATAATTCAACCAAAATGAAAATAAATTTTTAGGTAATGAAATAGAGAGAATAAAGATTGAATATTTTAGCTTTATTAGTTGTGAAATATTAATAAAAATTTTCTATATTGAGTTCTGTCTATAAAGATATTATTAATGAAAATTAGTTCATTATAGTTATATTATTGTTATCGTTATAGTATTTGTTATTGTCCATTATTAAGTAATCGATAGCATTTCATTCATTCTCAAGAAGTTAAATATATTTATTTGTACTAAATGCTATAAATATAATGTTCTGTACAAGCAAAAAAAAAATTAATTTCCAAATGACAAAAATATTTGATATATAAATGAATATTTTGAGTATTCAAATAGAAATAATCTCATAATAGCTATTGAATAGAATAAAAGTAGTTTTTTTTTTAAAAGTAGTTCTCATGAAGAAAGCCAATATTTGGTTTTATTTATTTATTTTTAAGATTGTTATAGAAATAATATATATTTTTTATATAATAATTTAATATTATATAATATTATATATAATATAATATATATTCAATGTATCATATATATAATTTCTATGTATGTAATATTTTAAGATCATAGAATATTGAAAAATTTTATCAATATTTCAGAAACTAATAAATAATTAAAGTTAAGATTTTAAATCTTCACTGCTTTATCCTTCCTTCAAATTTTGTATCGATTTTTTTTAATAACCAGAATTTTTTTTAATAATTCTTAATATATATTTTTAATAAGTTTAAACATTCTAGGAATTTTCAATATATATGAAATGATTTTAGTTTTCAATAGTTACTTGCAAAAATGATTATTTATTATATAAAAAGACATTTATTATATAAAATTTTGTTTAAATATATATTCCTGATTGTATTGATCGATTAGATTTTATATATTATATAAGATAATGATTCGTTAAATTTTATTAAATATTACTATTTTTTGCTACAAAGAATATGAAAAATAGAATATCGCTTTTATGTTCTTTATTTTTCATATATTAAATTTTATATATACAAATTTCAAATTAAAATATTTCTTATTTAAAATTAATGATTTTTGGACATAAGTAGATATATTTTTTATAAAAAATGCCAATTTATCAGTTGATGCTATAAAAAATATATTATTTTATTTAAAAAAAATTTGATTTTATCAAAAACGAAATTTCCAGTACAATTTTATTATTTTTGATATTTGTTTTATTTTAACAAATTTTATCTTTTGAATTTCACTTGTAGCACAAATTAACTCATGCTAATATAGTATAATTATTTAAAATCTTTATATATTACTATTTAATTATAGTATTCTTTATTTTTTTCAAAAGTTTAATGCAATTTTTGTAATATAAAAATTTTAATAGAAAATTTTTTTTACCAGATCAATATAAAAATATATAAAAAATGTATTTGAAGTGAAAATAATTTTTACTGCTTTCGTGAATTTTTTAAATCTATATTTTTACATTAATAAATTTATTTAAAAATTTCAAAATGATATGTTTCACTTTTAAGAAAAAAATACTATATATGTTACTATACGTACTATATATGTAAATATTACGTATGATTTTAAATAAATTATTTCATGAACATTAATATATTTCTTTATATTTTTTATATTTCTTATCTTCATCATTTGTACAAATAAATATTATAAATATTAATAAATTATACTTTTTACTATTTCTTAACATTTTAAATATATTATTTTTCATATTAACAGATTTTAAAGATAATAACAAAATTGAATTAAAAAAAAGTAAAGAAAACTCTGATGAAAAATTACAAAGTATAACCAATTTATTATGTATATCCAGTATTATGGACCTTTCATGGGATATAATGCAATCTGGAATAATTGAAAAAATACCTGAGAAATATACAACAAGTATTTTTGAGTAAGATAGCAAAGTATTTTGAATAAAATCATAGAATAAAACATATAATTTTCTAATCTTATACTTCTTATGAAAAATTTATATATTTTAAATTGCAGAAATAAAAAAGTTAAACCAACAAATAGTGAAAATTCCAAAGTTTCAAAAGATGTAGATGCAGAGGTAGATGTAGAAACAGATTCTCATACAACATATTGTTTACATAAAATATTCTTGGAAAAGCTAAATAAATTTAATTTTTTAATGTAATTGATATTGATAATTTATACATAAATATAAAAAATTTGTGATTACAAATATTATTGATCAATTTGCCGATTAATTCTTTCTTTATTGATTTTAATAAGTTTTAAATATAACCGACTTAACTTTAATTCTCGAATTACTTGCAAAAAATTTTAATAGTACATTTTTTTTAATAATATTATTAAAATATAATCTTGATTTCCTAATTTTTTATTAATTTTCTTTATGAAATTATAATAAAAAATATTTTTTTCTTTTTTATAAGAATAACTATATATTGTTATACAATTTAATAATAATGAATTTTTATATTTTAATTGTTAATTTTTTTTCCTAATATTTTATTCTATGTACATTATAATTGTATTTGTTTTACTAATTATTTTTTTTTGAAACAACGATGAAAAATTATTAAATTAAGAGAATTATATTAAATAAAGAAAAACATAGAAATTTTAATTCAAATATAAATTCAGAAAATTCATTGAAAGAAAAAGAAGATAAAAAAATATTAAAAGCAAACGAATACATACATATACGAAATATACAAATACATATATATACGAAATTAAAAATAAAAATATGTGATCAACTAAAAAATTCAAAGCACAATGATATAGCGAACGGTAATAAATGTTCAAACGATAAACAAAATGAAAATAAACAGAAATAATAATTAACTTTGATAATTATGAATAGACATTAATGAAAGGAAATTTATAGAATAATTTTATTTTAAAAAATATTACAAAAAATAAATAAAATTATGATAATTATAAAAATTATTATATATATATTATAAATTATTTTATAACAATTTAAAACATCTGTTAAATTGCTCCTTTATTTACAAAACGAAAATTTAGATATAGAAATAATAATAATAATAATATTTATATTATTTATATAAATAACGGTAGTAAAAATGTAAACAAAAAAATAATGTTCATAATATATTTTCTCTTATAAGTCATATTACGCAGTCAAATAATATATAGAATAAAAATAACATTTTTCATATTCCACAGAATGTTTATAAAGATTACATTCTAAATATAAATTTAAATTATTTTAAATATATCATAAATTTTTTCAAAAAGAAATTAAAAAGAATTAAACGTGCAAAAAACCATAAATTTTAAAAAAACATATAAATATAAAAGATATGTTAGATATTATTTTATTTATTATTTATAATATCATTTATAATAAGAAACAACCTAAAATATCAATATTAGTTACAAGAAGAATTAGAAAAAAATTAAAGAAATGAAAAAAAAAAAGAACAAAGGATAAAACGAAAATAGATCAATTTGAATACATTAACTGAATTTATAAATATAGACTAAAAGTTCTCGTGAAATAATTGAAAACGAAATAACGATGTTAAATTGAAAGAATGATTGATTGGATAAAAAATAATTTTTATAACAAATAAAGATATCAGCAATGAAGAAGAATTTTATTCGTTATTTTATAATAGCTAAGCAAAAATTAATGAAATAATCATATTATTTTATTATTTAGATGATATGATATAATATAAATATAATATAATATAATATAATATAATAAAATTACAAACATCTATCTAACAAATGTATTCGGTTATACATTAAAAAAGTTTAGTTAATATAATTTTCTTGATAATAAAAAAAAAAAAATATCTTTTATATCTTTGTTGTATGTATATTGTTTGAATATATTAGAATTAAATGCATCAAAGAAATGGAAAAAAAATTTTTAAAGAAATTAGGAAAAGTGACCAAATTATATGGAATAAAACAAATTTCAAATCCAAAAAAAAAAAATCATAAAATTCACCAATTTTTGTAAATACAATTTATTGATATTTGAAGAAGATTAAGAGTTTATTTAGTTACATATCAATTAGAATCAAATTTGAAACATCAAATTGTTATGAAATGAAACACATTTATCCACATTTGAATAAAATGGTATTTTAATAAAATAGGATTTATTTTCAAGATCCTTTTAATATTACTATTAGATAGAATTAAAAACTTTTTATTAAAATTAATTTCATTAACAAAAAATGGTTATAATTTTCATGCTAGTGTAATAAATTAAACTAATTGGAGAACTTTTATCCAAAGTTAATTATTATACTGAATATTCTTTTTTTAAGATCTTTTTAAAGATTTAATAAAAATCTAATGTAACATATTTTAATATCATATGGTAAATATAAAAAATGCAAAGATTTTTTTTCTTTCACAGAAACTATTACAATGTAGAGATTTAGAAAAAGCTATACTATAATTACAATTTATTACTGTTTGATCCACTATAAATATTGAATAAATTATAAATTTTAAAGATTCATTTTAGTGAAAAATAAAATATTATATACAAGATTATTGTATTGTAAATAAAGAAAATAATAAAAGAAAAAAGGGAAATAAATAATGAAAGAACAATCAATAATAAAATTATATTATTTAATGTGGCAAGTAAATTAATTAATATAATTTTGTCATTTTTAATTGATATAGAAAATTCTGTATTAATTAATTTAGAAAATAATTATTAATTTAGAAAATAAAAATAAAAATAAAAATACATCCCAATTTGT
Organism: Apis cerana; assembly: GCF_029169275.1. Taxonomy (NCBI): domain Eukaryota; kingdom Metazoa; phylum Arthropoda; class Insecta; order Hymenoptera; family Apidae; genus Apis; species Apis cerana. The sequence continues at coordinate 6,796,072 of NC_083862.1, read as the reverse complement.
TTTTAATTGAAAATAGTATTCAATATTCAACTTCTAATAATTATTTATTTAGAAATGAATGATTGAATAAATTGTAAACAAAATATTGTTAAATGTTTGATTATAATAAAAACATACTATTATAATAATATTATGTTAAGAAAACAATTAAATAAAGAAATAAATAGTTTTATGCTATTATTACTTGCTATTATTATTACTGATAATTAAATTATAACTATAAATTATTTTTCATGTAAAAACAATATATAGAATCAAAAAAAGAGAGAGAGAGAGAACTAATACCAGTCATAAAAGAAATCGGTTTTTTCATTATCTTTATAATTTGAAAATATTATCTATATTATTTAATTTCTAATATTTAACAACATACAAAGTAATGCATATTGTTATATTATATTATATATTAAATCAATATTATATTATATTATATTATATTATGTTATATTATATTATATATTAACAATAAGTAAAATAATAGTAATTTGTATTAATATATCATATTTTTTATATTAAATATATAAATGAAAAATATAAAAATTTATAAACAAATGCAAATATTATTTTTAACATAATATTTTTAAAAATATTATATGAAACATGAAAGAATGTTAGAGAAATTGTTAGAATTATTATTTGATTTCTCATTTTAAATAAAATAGATTAGAGATTGTTAATCATATCAATTTTTAATATATTTCAGATAAAATATATTTTAATAATTTATATTATGTTAATAATATGTTAATAATGAAGTATAATAATGAAAAAATAAATATATTATTTTTATATAAATGTCAATATTTTTTTTTAGTTTTAACTTAATTCTTTTTAGTTTTATATAAATATAGGATTATTCTAAATATATATTATACATAATGTTTTAAATTGAAATAATGAAATTTAATTTATCATTTAATATGGAGATTTTGAATTTTATGATTATATGAATAAAAGATATATTTATTATCAATTTTTTTATTTTATATAATATATATCATTGAAATGACATATTTAAATTTTTATATGATGTAATTTGCGATTTAATTCCTCAAATTTGAGAATTTTCCGGATAAAAAAATCTCCATAACGATGTGCCACTTTTGTATCCGCAATGTGAATCATGTCATGATCAATATAAAAATCCAGCTATAATAAATATAAAAAATAATATATATAGTAATAATAATAATTATAATTTTTTTAAATGTATAATTCATTTATAAAATACCTCTGAACCAGATTGAAATTTTCCATCTAATCCTGATGCTCCTTTTGTCCAAACAATATTTTTCATTTTATGTTTAAAACATAATAGATGAATAGTTAATGCACTAACTTCTTTATCTAAATCCCAATTTTCATCAGGTCTAGTATTACTACACATAAATGTAGCTAGTTTACTTAATGGTAAAGTGGTATATAATTTTAAATATGAACGAATTGTTGGTAACATTTTCTGTTGAACAACTTCATCCATAAAGACTTGAGTTTGATGTTTAATTGCTTCTCGAACATAGTCTTCATTTGGATTATCAGGATTTGGTGGTGTAAGTGACAAGAATTTTGGACATGCAAATAAAAAGCATGATTCAAATTCAACTAAATCTCCATATTGCATTTTATACATTTTTTCATGATAATTCTTATCACGTAATGCTTGTTGTAATCCTTCATCTATACATTGTGGATGAAGAACAAGACAAATTGCTAGTAAATGATACATTTGTTCTGTTTGTTTATTAATTTGATCATTTTGATAACTTCGTGTTGCAAACAATTGTTTTGTTCTTTGAATATATAATAATATACCAGAGAAAGTCCTAATTGCATCTGCATATCTACGCATCATCATATAAGCGAAACCAACATAGTATGCTGTTGATATTTGACAACCAGGAACATGTGAATATGCACTTTTTTTATAAAGTTCAACATTTTCTAATACTTTAATTGCTTGATAATAATCTCCTAAAAGAGAATGTAAACGTAATAATCCTACAAGAGAAAAATATCCAAGCATTTTGTATAAAGAATGTCTTCCAAATACACCAGCAACAGAATCTGGATCTCCACCACTTGCATATACTTCTAATTGACTTTTGATTTTTGATTTATCTACTAAATAATGTAAGACATTTAAAACACACAATACATCCCATGTCTTACTATGTGCATTTAAGTTTTCAATTTCTTCAGGTGTCTTATTTGATAAATTAGCACGATATTGTGTAAAAGATTGAAATTGATAAACAAATTCATCAATAAGCTCCCATAACCATTGATCAGGTAATTCCAATTGGACTGGTGTCTCAGGACGTAAAATATAATTAAAAAGATCACAATAATTATAAAAAGAACCGAGACGTTGTTCTAATGTTGGACCTTGCATACGAGCATAAATATGACGATAATAAAGTTCTTTATACAATGTAAGAAATACTGGATCATTGTCAACTATATGTGCAATTGTTTGAGTATCTGGCCAAGAAGATTTATCAAATAATTGTTCTGAGATTTTTGGAAATGTTGTTTCATAAAGATTTTGAATTTCAAAAATCATTCCTTCATTTATACAATTTCGCAAAAATACTAAAAAATTTCGTACAACTTCTGGTACTTGGCGATAACCTAATCTGTCATATTGATCGCTATGAACATCTGGTGGTCCATAATCATCATAAGCATCGTACTAAAAATAATTTAAATTATATTTCTATTAACATAATAACGTTATAATATAAACATTTATTTAATTAATATTTACCTCATTATAATCGTCATACATGATTACTACTTTTACCTAATTATGTGAAATATTTTATATAACCTCTAGTTTGAAAATCTACAAATTAATGCAAAAGAAAAAAGTTCATACGTACGAATTACTGTGAATAATATAATCATAAACTAGTATAATTTAAGATATGTTTCTTTCAAATTATATTTAAACATAAAACTCAGCATTTATATTAAACTGTTAGATGGCGTCATTGAATAGTGATGGACGTACTTCTAATAATTTATTGTTTATGGTAAATGGTTTATATATCACGCACACCACGCGTAAGAGTGTATGTCATTTTTGTAAATGTAAATTTATTGTACATTTGTTACTTTATTAAAATGGGAATATTAGAAAAAATATCTGAAATTGAAAAAGAAATTGCTCGGACGCAAAAAAATAAAGGTTTGTTTATATTTTAAAGCTATTTTTGTAATCTTATATAAAAGTATATTCGCTTATGCATTTGTGGCATATGCAAAAAATTATAAAATATTAAAAATTTTAACTTCTGATGTAAAATATTTTATTCTCAATTAAAATTAAATAATTATTATAAAATATAATAATTTAAATTAAATAAATCATTTTAAAATTAATTTATAATAAATCTTTATTATATTTTTATTAGATTTTTCAATATTTTAATATAACAGTTGAAATTAATATAATCATAATATTTGATAATAATTTAATATCTAACATAATATTATCATCATAATAATATTTAAAATAATAATGATTCCTATAAGGATCAAATTTATTGTAAATTAATTTAATTTAATTAATTTTTAGCTACTGAGTATCATTTAGGTTTATTAAAAGCAAAACTTGCGAAATATAGATCACAACTTTTAGAACCACCAAAAAAATCTGAAAAAGGAGAAGGATTTGATGTATTAAAATCAGGAGATGCAAGAGTAGCTTTAATAGGTTTTCCTTCTGTAGGAAAATCTACTTTATTAAGTACATTAACACATACAGAATCTGAAGCAGCATCTTATGAATTTACTACTTTAACTTGTATACCTGGTGTTATTGAATATAAAGGAGCTAATATTCAACTTCTTGATCTTCCTGGAATAATTGAAGGTGCTGCACAGGTAATTACAAAGTTTTTTAATATAGTTTATTTAATATAATTTTAATTAATAATTAAATATATATATATAATTTTTATATCAATGAACAAAAATAATATATAAAATTTTTATATCTATAAATATTTTAGGGTAAAGGAAGAGGTAGGCAAGTAATAGCTGTTGCAAGAACAGCTGATTTAGTTCTTATGATGCTAGATGCTACTAAACAAGATGTACAAAGACAACTTTTAGAAAAAGAATTAGAATCAGTTGGTATACGACTTAATAAAAAGAAGCCAAACATATATTTCAAGATAAAGAAAGGAGGTGGATTAGCATTTAACTCAACATGTCCATTAACAAAAGTAGATGAAAAACTAGTTCAAATGATTTTACATGAATATAAAATTTTCAATGCAGAAGTTCTATTTCGCGAAGATTGTAGTGCAGATGAATTAATTGATGTAATTAATGCTAACAGAGTATATTTACCATGTCTTTATGTACATAACAAAATAGATCAGATATCAATAGAAGAAGTGGATAGAATTGCCAGGCAGCCTAATAGTGTAGTAGTTAGGTAAAATTTTTTCATGTATTTTTAAATATTTTTATTTATTAAAACGATTCATTTTTTTTTAATTTTTGTATTGTTTAACTAATTGTATTGTTTAACTATTGTATTGTGAACTAAAAAAATTATAAAATAATTTAACATTTTTCTTATAGTTGCAATATGAAATTAAATTTGGATTTCCTTCTTGAAACATTATGGGAATATTTATCTTTAATAAGAGTTTATACAAAAAAACCTGGTCAACCACCTGATTTTGAAGATGGTTTAATATTAAGAAAAGGAGTTACAGTAGAACATGTATGTCATGCAATTCATCGTACACTTGCTCAACAATTTAAATATGCTCTTGTTTGGGTAAGAATTATTTATAATATATATTTAATTTTTATATTTTTATATTTATAATCTATATTTCTTACAATTATTGATTAATATTTTTTAATAAAATGAAAAAAATTTTGATTTTATTAATTATTAGATGCTTACTATTAGAATAAATAAAAAAAAATAAATATAATACCAAAAAAAATATATATATATTTTTCTAGATCAGTGCTGTCCAAACTTAGTTACTAATAAAATGGGCTCCATCTACATCCTGTTATTTCGCGCGAGATTTTTATCTCTAATATATAGAATTCAAACTTTAATCGATTATTTTCAGAACAATCAAATAAAAGGATTGATTATATTTGGTCTTAGCTGAAGAAAATATATTAATAACACTGAACATAACATATGCTATCATTGAATATAAAATGAGGAAATGTGACTGAAGAATTCATAGAAGATGGAAATGCATGAGTTACTCCACTACTTTTGAATACTAGCATAAAGGGAGATAAAACCGCGTAAAGGGCCCCATCAGTGGACAGCACTGTTTTAGAACAAAAAAAAAAAATTGGTAAAATATTCTCCTAATAATCAGAGATTTTAATTTAATAACTTTTTAATAAATGATTTATTTTTATTATTTATAATACAATATTTATTTTTATGAAATATTTATAAAAAAATTAAAGAAAAAATTATTTAACAACAATTAAAAATAACTATAAATATATAATAATAAATATATATTCTAATTATAAAATATGTAAAATGTATGTTCTATGCATTTTTTTTGCTAATTTCCAAAATATATGTAAATATAATAAAAATAATAAATTATAAAAAAATAATACATAAAAATACATGTAATTTTTCAAAATTAAAAATAATATCTTAAAAAAGAAAAAAATTTTTTTAAATATATATTATCTTTATAAATATATTATTTTTCAGGGTACAAGTACCAAGTATTCACCTCAACGAGTTGGATTACAACATATTATGCATGATGAAGATGTTATTCAAATAGTTAAAAAATAAAATTTATAAATTATAATTATAAATTTATAATTATAAATTATTTGTGAAAATAGCAAAAGTAGAATATTATATAGTTTTGTTTATACGTTTTATACATGTTTGCTGGAAAAAAAGAGAGAGAAAAAGAATTGTCATTTAAAACTTAAATGCTAGATTTATTCTATTTAGTATAAGAAAGAAATATTTATACTAAATCTTTTTTAATACTTTAAAAATTGAAATTATTTAATAAATTTAATAAATATTAATCATGTATAAAAATAATTCTAAAAGTTATTCTTTTTATTATATGATAATCATATATTTGTCAAAAAATAAAAAACAGTTTATTCTATATATTTATTATAACTTATGTATAAATATATTATTATGATGCATATTTACATAAAAAAAAATAAATAAATACATAAATTAATCAATGAAATTTATTATATATTAATATTTCAAAAAATATTGTATATAAGTTATAATATTTAATATTTATCAAATTATATATTATAATTTGATTTAAAAATATATAAAATTGTATTCGAAATTTTAATATTTTAAATCTTTTTTATTAAAAATTTATTGCATATTTCATAAATATGATTATTATTATAAAAGTACTCAAATTTAAGTAAACTATTACTTTTAATTATCATTTTACATAAAAATCTATTTTACAATTAATAATTTTATTTCAATATTTTTTATTCAATTTTAAAATTATTAATATATATATATTTATTAATAATTAAAATTATTATTTTTCTAAAATTGACTGATTTAAGGGAATTTTACATTGTCTTAAAATAAATTAAATATAACATTAAATTATTTATCTACTTGCTTAGTAAAAGAATAATATTTCTTATCAACAAATGATAATAAAATATTTTTAATAAATAACTAGAATAACTAAATAAGAAAAAATAACTAGAAAAGATACTAGATAATGATTTCTTATATAGTTGCCTTAAAAGTTAGTTAGTTACTTAACGAACATACTTAACCTTCGATAATTTTAAGAATAGATACCTCAACTAAACAATTAAACATAAAATAAATAATATAGTGGAAAATGATGGAAATTCATTCTTGTTTTGTTATGATTTTGTTTAAAAGAGTAATGGTCATTAATAAAAAAATGTCATAAAGAATTATTAATATGCAAAGAGAATTTTAGTTTGAAGAGTGAAACATGGTCTGATTTGCAATAACAATTTATTAAAAAAGTTTATCCGTCCACGGATGCTTAAATACAAAAAACGTTAAAAGAGCGATCAGTGCATAGAGGTTTGCCTGCAGTATGCTCAGGGTTTCCAATACAGGATTATTATGGCTGCAGGTGAGGCCAGCACAACGAAATCTCGTCAAGAAAAACAATACGATTATCTCCTCAAATTTTTGCTGGTGGGTGACAGTGACGTTGGAAAACAAGAAATCTTGAGTGGACTTGAAGACGGTGCTGCCGAATCTCCGTTTTGCAGCGGCAGTGGTATTTAGAATTTTTCTTTCTATTATTTATTCTAAATTACTTTTTCTATTTCAACCTAATTTTGCATAGAAATATAAATAATATATTTATATTGAATTCATTATAATAAACTAATATTTATTTTTAATTATATTATATTTGGAATTGAGTAGTAATAATTATTATATATACCAATATAAAAAAAAATTTCAAAATTTCTTTATTGTTATTGAAAATTATTTATTAACGTTTATAATGAAATTTTTTATATAATATTTATTTTATATTATTTTATATTTATTTTTATATTTTATATCATTTTTTATACAAATAATTTTAAATTTATTTTATTTATGTTAAAACATTATGTTTATATATTTATTTTATGGATAATAATTTATCATTATTTATTTTCTAGCATATAAAACTACTACTATTTTACTGGATGGAAAAAGAGTAAAATTACAATTATGGGACACATCAGGTCAGGGTAGATTTTGTACAATAATTAGATCTTATTCTCGTGGAGCTCAAGGTATATTCTTAGTCTATGATATTACCAATAAATGGTCTTTTGATGGTATCGACAGATGGCTAAAAGAAGTTGAAGAAGTATGTAATAATTATTTTAAATATGAAATATATTAGAAATAAATTATTTTTTAGCATTATTTTTTTAAACTAATTTGTTTGAGATATTTAAATTTGAGATACTAAATACTATTATTATTAATCAAATTTAAAATTTACTTTTTAAAATAAAAATTAACATATATTGAAATTATATTTAATTTTTATTTATATTGTAGCATGCTCCTGGAGTACCAAAAGTACTTGTTGGTAATCGTCTTCATTTAGCTTTTAAAAGACAAGTAGGAGAACGTGATGCTGAAGCATATGCAGCTAAAAATCACATGGCATTTTTTGAAGTTTCACCTCTCTGTGATTTTAATATTCGTGAAAGTTTTTCTGAACTTTCTCGAATGGCTTTACATCGTAATGGTATGGAAAGATTGTGGCGCTCTAATAAAGGTAATGCATTTCAATTTTCGTTATAATTTCAAAAAAATTTCATATCATCTTATGTTTTAGTTCTCAGTCTTCAAGAACTTGCGTGTCGTGCAATAGTTGCAAGAACAACAGTTTATGGTATTGATCAACTTCCATTGCCTAAATCTATTAAATCTCATTTAAAATCTTATGCAATGACAACTACATCACAATTGAGATATAATGGAAATAGATCATTGAGCTCTAGTAAAAGTTTAGGTTCTCATCATCGAAAATTACGTTTTGTTGGTGTAGGCCATAATGGATTATCAACTCCAGGTAGTTCACCTGGTAGTATAACAGATTCTCGTACCAGTTGTGTTGGTCGTAATTCTTGCACAATATCTTGAGAATAATTTTAAGATTATAATTGTAAATATACAATATTAATTCTTCCTTCCTGTTTTGACATAAAAAAATTTGTTAAAATGTGCCATCACAAAAAATAAAAATATAAATTTTTTTTAATAGCATGAAATAGCAATAAAATAAAAAAACAAAATAATTTGCTTATAATCAAGAAATAGAAATAATCATGATACTTTTATATTTAATTTAATGATTATTTAATATTAAAATTCTTTTTATGTGATATTTTTTTAAATTTCAATACAAATAGAATAACAATAAGTTCAAGAAGAACTATTTCATAATTTTTCATCATAATTTTATGATTTTATATAAATCTTAATAATATTTAAAATAATAGTTTACATTTTCACGAAAGATCTTGCAGAAAAATATATTAATAAAATATAATAAGTAATATAAATTGTATTGATACTTTGTCAAATCTTTATGTAATATTTTTTTTTTCTTTACATGTTAAATTTTGATGAGCAATGCTTTTTAAGTTGAATATATATTAAAACAGGAAATATTGAAGCAAAGTACAAGTTCGTTAAGTCTACAAAGGTTGTGGTGTAGACTAAGATTAATGTAAGTTTAATAATTTAGAGCAGCTAATTAAATAAGAATATATGAAAATAAATCTTGAAATCATAATCATTAAAGTTTTTAAAAATTATATTATTTTTTAAATATTCAATAATGAATAAAGAAACTTATCTTAATATATTATTTTTGAAATTCTATTTCAGTATGTATCTCAAAGCAATCCAAAATTAATATTAAACAATTAATTCTTTTTCTGTTCTTTTTAAAGATTATGCACAATTGAATTACATTTATAATAATGCAAATATTATTTTTTATTTAAATAACTTAAAATAATTGTATATTATTTTATGTGTACAGTATAAATTTATAATATGTATTATGTAAATATAAATAGACTCAATTGTAATCATATTTTGATAAATTTTATTACAATAGATTACTATGATCTCTTAATATCGGTAATATAATAATATATATATAATAATATATAATAAGTGTTTTAATTTATTGAGTTTTTTATAATTTCATTATAATACTTTTTTTGCTTATAATATTTATTTTAATGTTTTAATAAAAAAATTATTGTTATTATCATCATTAAATTAAACTATAGAAATCTGTTGTATAAAATTTATCAATCTGTAATAATAATCTAATGATAATTTTTTTTTAAAATTATATGATATCAAGAAATTGCATCAAATGTATTTATACTATGTAAAATTCAAATTAAATTATAAATGTGTATATAAAAGCAGCTATTAATTAGTATATTATATATGATATGATATATATATAATCATAAATGGACTTATCTGTCCAGAGGAATATATTAACATATATATATAATATTTATAAAATAATTTTAATATTATAACAAAAAATATGATATTATTTATTAATATTTTTTAATTCATCTTTCTCTTGCTACTTTAACTCATTTTTTAAATTGTTAATCTTATATTTTAGTTAAAAAAAATAATATAATACAAAAAAAAATATTAATTTCATTGCTGTATATACATTATTGTAAAATAATAGAATTTTTTACAAATATTAAAAAAAGAAAGGGGCCATTTGAATAATTGAAAAAATAAAAAAATTATCTTCTCATTTTCATTTTATTAAAATTTGCTTATATTTTAAATTCAATAAATAATTTTATTATAAAAAATAACAATGTAAATAATACATGCACAAAACAACTTACATAATTTGTAATCATATATTTTATATGTTATTACATTTTAGCATTATGTTTTTAAAGTGCATTGTAAATGCATAACTGATTTTTTTTAACTTATTAATGATCAGCGGTAATAATTTTTAAAAATCAGTCAGTATGGTTGTGGTTGTCAAAAGATTAATAAGAATATATGATTTAATATTTGATTGTATATAAATAACTATTTTAAAATTTCATCAACTATTTCAAATTAATGTAATTTTATGCAAATTGTGTCTTTAATAATAAAAATTTTTATATGTAATAATTGGATTTAATTATATTATAAATACAACATTCAGATAATAGATTAAAATTAAAATCTTAAATCTTATCTATTTTATAAAATTTTATGAAATTTAAGTTATAAAATATTGTTTTGATTATAAAAGAATATTCAATTTTAATCAATGCATTGTGGTTGTATAATAAAAAAAGATATCTATAAAATTGCTTTTTTAAAAAAATTATTTCAAAAATAAAATGAAAAATGCATTATATGTAATAATTTATTTATAGATATTTTTTAAATATATAAATTTTGAATGTCTTAATATCAATATTGTTATTATAATTTTCATAATTATATCCATATAATTATTTTCGTGTTAACAAATCTATTAAAATTCAATATCTTGTAAAGTAAGATTTAAAAAATAAAATAAAATTGTTTTATTGTTATAATGCATTTAATTATTATTACACAGAGTATACTTAAAAAGTATTCAATTGTTTGATAAAAGACTAATGCAATCTAAATTTATTTCAAATTTATTTCATTTATTTCAATTTATTTCATTTATTCTTATATTTTTTAGTTCTTACTATAAACTTTACAGACAGATATAATCAATGTTTATTTAAGTAATATATTTGTATAATTCAAAGAAAAATTAGAAATGACAACAATTGATAATATATCTATGATTGAAGATAGTGGTGATCTTCCTTTCAATAAAAGGAATCCCTGTATTCCTCAACAGTTATTAGAAGCAAATGAATTGTTAAAGTCAATCAATACAAGATTGGAAGATTGTGCTTTAGAATGGCAAGCAGAGATTTCTCGTAAACAGTGGAAAATTTTTAATTCTAATATCATTGGTGTAACTTTATCTGAACGATCTCTATTAGCAAGAACATATTTTACAGAGAAAAACCTTGATGAAGCTTTTCAACATTTACTTTCTTGTAATAAAATCTTTTCAGAATATTTAAAAAATTTTATTGGTAAGTTAATTTAATAATAATATATTATTAAATTTTAAACTATTATAATAATTTATTATTAGATCTTTTACAAGATGAAGTATCTACTTCAAATATCAAAAAAACATATGATCTACAAAATGAAACCAGTAATACAAACAAAAATTGTAAAGTAGTAGATATTAATAATATAAAACAAATACAACTTCCTTCATTAAATAATCAACAATTAAATAGGGAAGGAAAAATTCAAGATTATATTGATAACATATTAACAGTTCAAAATTCATTTACTGATGTGATAAAAGCTAAAGTTAATTTTGATACAAAATTTTTAGGATTTGAAGCTATATTACATAAAGCTACATCTACATCAACTGATACAATTTGTCTTTGTCAATATTGTTCTAATATTATGGTAAATATATTGTTATATCATATTATATTGCTATTATAGTACTATATCTAAACAATTAAATTGTATAATTTAGCAAACTACACATGGTACAAATAGAAAATTGAGAAGTGTAACTCTTAATCAAAGAAATCGAACAGTTTCAAAAACTAAACGCTTAACTAGATCTATAAAAACATTATCCAAAAAGAAAACAAGAGAGAAATCATCTATAATAATTGATAAAATTAGTGATCAACCACTTGAAACACACACAAGTTCTTAATTCAATTTTGTTATATTATATTTGTTATATTATATTTAGTTTATCATTAAATTTTTGTTAACTTATATGGGTATTCAGAATTTAAACTAAATAATATATACATATAAAGAAATAACTAGCATAATTTAATGGAGAAGTTTCTTTATTGTATTTTACATTATTAATACATTTCATTCTAATGTTAAAATTGTTTAAAATGAATAGATTGCACTAAAGCAATCAATAGTTTTTTATTTTGGAAGAAATTTTATTAACTTTCAATTAAACTATTAGAAAATTTAAACATTGAAGTGATTTGTACCAGTTATATTCCTTAATTTATTTATAATTTTATTTTTATATTGAAAATATCATATAATAGTTTTAAAGATATATTTAATAAGCAATTTACAATATAACAAGAATCTACATATTTTTTTTTATACTTAATTTTGTAATGATGAATTGATATTTTTTTCTTTGTTTTAATATTAAAGTAATTACAATGTACATGAATTCCAAAGAAATATTAAACTCTACTTTCTGCTAAAATATTAATTTGGAAGAAAATATATTATACAAAAAAGTCAATTGTTTGTTTTTAAATGTATATTACATAAAAATATTACAACAATTAGTCAAATAAGATATGAATTTATATATATATATATATATATTCCAGATTTTTAAGATTTATATTTGAAAAAATATTTTTTGTAAATTAACTAACAAATGAATATTAATAAAATTATTTATATAAGTAACAATTATTTACTATTAAAATTTTATGTCGAATAATAAGTTTGCTATTTTTTAGTTTCATTTAGTTTTACTGGAATAAAAAATAACAAAAATATATTAATCAATATAATAAAGATATTTCAATATAAGCTACATATAATGCTTATATATTTTATCCTGTTCATATCCTGTTCTACAAAAATAAAATAAAGAAATTAAATTTTTTTTAAATAATATACAAATTTTATTATTTTGATAATATTAAAATTTTTTTTAGTGATTAAGATTAAAAAGAATAATTTTTTTCATTTCTAAAAAGAGATTCAAAATTAATAATAATCTTTAATATTTAATAATTTACTGAATAAATATATCAATTTAAATTAATTTAATCAGTAATGAATAATTAGTATTCTATATCTATAACAGATTCAATATCTTATTATTCAACATTATATTATGATTTCTATAAACAGCCAACTTGTATCAAATTTTTTATTTTATTAATATTATGAATATTCATAAAAGATTTCTTGTTCATTTGGCTCATTAAAATTGTACCACTTAGGGGAATCTTATAAGGAAAGGCTTTCTTCATTTGGTATGTTTTTGTGACTAAGAATTTATTAATTGTATTAAATATATAAAACAGAATTAATGAATACATAAACTGATTTATATAGATAGAGTAAGAAAATTCTTCCTAACAAAATTCTCCTTAAATGGAACGTTTAATCTGAATTTATCATTTAGTTTGTATCATGCTGATGCAAGACAATAATATCAACATGAAATTTTGATATCTTAAATTAATATTAAAATTACTTTCATATTCCAGTGTAATTTTTATTACATTCACGCCAATTCATTCAGTCATTATCGTTCTTTCAGTTTAGGCAAACAGATCTCATAAGTATTTGAATGAATAAAATATAAAACATTAAATTTCCCTGCAGTAAAATATAAATCTATGCAGTCATTAGATTGTCTAATAAGTAATTCAAATATAATTATATTTATCTTTTTAATTTTAGAAAATTATTCTTATTTCGTGTATTTCTAAATATATAAATTAGTAAGATTTTTAACTATATATATTAATTATTAAACTTAAACAAAAAATAGATATATATTGCTAATAAACAATAATACAGTCTTATATAAAAATATCAAATAATTAACAACAATTTAATTGACAAAAAATATCAATTAATTTATTTCGATAAAACATCTTACAATGAATATCAATAATATCTAATTTATAATCAAGCGTATCAATGACTGCAATCTTTGTCATTTTTTTTAATTATGACTTTTCTTTATGACATTTCTAATATTTATATAAATTAAATTTAATATATGTATATTCCATATATTATATACTACTGTTTAAAAAGAAAGAAAAAAAAACCTAAGAAATAAGTAGTTAAGTCTTTCAAGAACCTTATTTTTAACATAAACAATTTAAAAATTGTTGCTTGTTCAAAATTGAATTAAACTACTTGACAGATTGATTTTTATGAGATCTGTATGCTAGGAGAGGCAAAATATGAATTTGGAGAAATAACTGAGTGAGTCATTGATTTCACCTGAATTCGTAGATTTGTATGCTATGTTCTGGGACGTGTTTTAAATTCAATGATTGATACCTGAAATAATAAAAATTTTGTTAATTCTTTGCAAAATAGAAATACAATAGAGAAAGAAATATAATATTGATATAATTTTTTATAATATATTATTACAAATTTTTATTTTTTTAAAATACAAAATATATATAAAAATAAAATTATAAAAATATTAATATTTTAATAAAATAATATTTAAAATAAAAAGTAATATACAAATAAGATTTATATAATGAATAAAGTTTAATTACACACAAAGGATATTGAGTATTTTTACAGATATCCAAAAATTTAAGAGATGATTCTATAAATCAAAATATGATGAAAATCAAAAATAAAAAAAATTGTAGTTTCAGTTTTATTTTTGTAATTATTGATAATTAATAATAAATTGATGAAAATATTAAAAAATATTCTTTTCAGCATAAGTCTTCTTATATGAATAAATATTAAATAAGCAGCAGGAAAAATCTCTCATTATCAAACCCAATATATGGATAGCAGTTTATTTTATATAAATTGTAAAAGAAAAAATTCTATTGAAAATTATGATCTATGTATAAATATATAAAGAGTTTAATTAAAGTGTTTAATTAAGTGTTTAATTAAATTTTAAACATAGAAAATTTTTTGAGTTTTATTCTTCTTTTATTATTCTTATTTCAATATCCAATTCTAATTACAAAAGACAAAAAAAAAGTAGATTAGAAAAAATAGAATAGATTTCTCGAGCAGTAATAATTAAAAATCGATATTTCAAAGAAATACCTAAATATTTAAAGAGAAAAAAATAATGTAATAAAAATAATCTCACTTTCTAATTTTCATCTTATATTTATGAAAATAAAATTTATGAATTACTAAGATTCTTCCAATCAAAATGAGATAGAATACATACATATTTTTATTAATAATCAACATTATCAATAATTATTGATAATAATTTAATTAAAATTAATCCAATTCAAAATTGTGATTATTCCAATTACATTTTGAATTCATTTTAATTATAAAGTTTTCATAATTTATTGGGATTGTTTTTATAAAAGTGAGATCAAATCAGAAAAATCAAAATAAAAAGTGAAATTTTTTTTATTATATGAATATCTTTTTCTCTTGTAGCATTTGAAGTGCTCAAATATCTCTATTTGATATATTTAATCTATTATTTTTTTTAGTTATTTTCTCTCACTTTATCAAGATAGATTTAAATTAATTCCTGAAAAAAAATGCTAACCTGTTCATAAGAATTTTAAAGTGATTCAAACTTTTTAAAATTTAATTATATACCATTAATATATAATATACATATTTTTTTATATTATAGAAATATATTATAGAATAGAAATATATATAAAATATAATTACCATTCAGAACTACGATGATAATAAAAGCCTTCAATTGTAGCAGCAGATTTTTGAAAACAAATATAATAAAATCCTGCAAATGAGGCACCGTTGATATCTTTAATAGTATGATCAGGAACCAAAAAGTGTTCCTTCCACCTCATAAAAACAAAATCAGTTCCTTTTAAAGCCTCATAATCAAATGTATCAGAGTTAAATGTTTTAGCATATTGACGAAATGATTCAAATTTGCTCTATAATTAAAAAAAATATATAAAAAATTATAAACAGATATTCATTAGAAAAAATATATATTGAAATATAATACAAACCCAATGTTTTCTGTCAACATCTTCATCTGCATCCCATTTTCGAGTTAAAAAGGGATATTTCTTTGATATAATTTCACCATCAAAAAATGTAGTCAATGTAGGAAATTCTTCTGTAAGACCTTTAATTTTTAAATAGCCACATAAATAGCTATTTTCTTCATCTACATGCTGTAATACAAAAATATTTATTGAAACAATAAATATATATATATATATATAGAGAGAGAGAGAGAGAGAGAGAAAGAGAGAGAGAGAGAGAAATATAACTATATTAAATATTTATCTATAAATACATACTTACACATCATTTTTCAATATAAAAATTTTAGCTATCAAATAATTTTGCAATAAAAGAATTAATTTAAATTTTAAATCAATCTTCATAATATTTGTAAATTATAAATTATAAATAAATTATAAATAAATTTATTAAATAAATTAATTTTTTTGTTCTCATTAAATAATATTATATATATTAATTTTATATTAAATTTTATAAATATGTTATATAGATATATATATACAATATATTAAACTGTAAATAGTAAAGTAATATGATAAATATACATATATATATATATATATTAATAAATAAATTGAGAAATATAAAAAAATTTTTTTAATTTTTTTAGTGAGTTATTTTTTGAATTATTTAAATATGTAAACAATATAATAAACTAATACAAATATATTATATAAATAAACTAATATAATAAATTAATTTCAATAGAAAAAAAATTATAAAATAGAAAGAATATACATAAAAAATAAAAGAGATATAAACACGCATACATACACACATACATACATATAATCATTATGCAGTAGCAGATGTCAAAAGTGCAATAGAAATTTTGGATATTTGTGGCGCAATTTCCAGAAAGACGAAGAACTAACCTGCAAAACTACTTCTACGTCATAACTGTTGCCTTTAGACTTTTGAGAGCCTTGAAATCGCGAACCGTTGTAAAGCAAAGATTTTGTGACACCCGGCTGCTTTGAATTTGCGGGCGGTGGTGGTACTACGTCAACTTTCACCGGCATTCTCGGCTCAAGTGAACGCTCTTAAAATTTGCCCTCCTTGGGCGACAATTCCTTCATTACAAAATTCTCGCAATGACTGCCGGTAATTTTCAGGACGTAGATGTATTTATATAAAGCCTCGAACCCAGACACGCTCGCGGTCGTAATTTTTACACGAAGATTGAATTCGATGTGTCTTAAAAAAATCTTATTTTTTCATACAAATATGCATTTATTATTATTTTTAGTACACACTGAAGATAATCTTCTGCTACTAAAACAAAAAATTATATTTTCACTTGTTTTATTAACTTACGCAAATCATGTCCTACAAAATTTTAGTTCTATTTTGCCGGATGTATAGGTACTTATTACTTACTAACAATTTAAATATTAAATTTCTTTTCTCTCTCAAATTATATACTTATATTATTAGTTTTATTAATATCATCGTGTCATATCTTATAAAAGATATATAATAGGAATTTTATTTTGAAAAAAATAACAAAAATATTGTTTATATTTATTTTTTTGTAAACAATGATTTAATTTGTTTTCGCGCCATAAAATACTAATCTTAAAAATAATATTATGTATTAAATTGCATCAAAATATGTTAATAAATAAAATATAATATTCGAATTTTGTTTAAGAAAATATTATAATATAATTTTTATTTTCACAAACTTACAATTAAAACATTGATTTGATTCTAGAAAGCTATGAGCTGAAAGTACTTAAGTTTCAAAGCAAACATGGAGGATTTCAGTGATACGAATTCGCACGAAATGACAGAAAATCACATTCAAAAACGGTGTAACAACCAGTGGGTTCGATTAAATGTTGGTGGTACATATTTTTTGACGGCAAAAACTACTTTAGCTAGAGATCCCAATTCATTTCTCTACCGATTATGTCAAGAAGATTCTGAGCTTATTTCTGACAGGGTTAGTTGATGTTTTTAAATAAGCGCGAATTTTAAAATATCACTAAATTATTAAATATTAAATATTTTCATCTATATGTATATTATTTATAATTTTTATATAATTAATAAGAATAATATCTTTATAATTAATAAGAATAAATCAATTTAGATATTATATATATTATTATTTTTCTATAAAAAATATCTTCATATTTAAAAAATATTAAAATTTAAAAATTTAGTATATATAAGCAAATTTTGTTAATTTTTAACAATTGTAGAAATTTATATGTGATTTAAGATATATTGATATGACATAACATATATTATTATTATATTAATATAATTATATAATAATAATATTTAATGTAATATGAATTTTAATTTATTTACATAAAAATATATTTTTAAAAAATTATATTAAATAAATCAATTTATTTATATTTTTTATTATATAGGATGAAACTGGAGCATATTTAATAGATCGTGATCCAACATATTTTAGTCCTGTTTTAAATTACTTACGTCATGGAAAATTGGTTATTAATAAAGATTTAACAGAAGAAGGTGTCTTAGAAGAAGCAGAATTTTATAATATTACAGAACTTATTCGATTAGTTAAAGAAAGAATTATATTAAGAGATACTAGACCATTAAGAGATTCAAAGAAACATGTTTATAGAGTCATTCAGTGTCATGAAGATGAATTAACTCAAATGGTATCAACAATGTCTGATGGATGGAAGTTTGAGCAGGTATTTTTTTATATTTTAAATTAAATATAATTTTTTATTTTTATTTTATAAATATTTTTATTTTAAAAATATAAATAATTTATAAATTATATTTTTTTTTAAATAAAATTATTCTTTGAAAATGTTTGTTATATTTCTAACAACTTTAATTTATTATAATATATAAAATTATATTAAAATATTTAAAATGAATATTTATATATATTATATATTATTTTAAATATTTATTTTCAAAATTTACTTCTATTTGTTTTAGTTAATCAATATAGGATCCCAATATAATTATGGAAATGATGATCATGCTGAATTTCTATGTGTGGTTAGTCGAGAATATGGAGCCAGTCAACTTAATAGCAAAGAACAGGAATCAACTGATCGTGTTAAGGTACAATTTAATTGTATTTTTCATATTACTTTTTTCAATCAAAGTAGTATATTATATATATATTTTTATAATTTTATTAAATAATTATATTAATTTTTTTATTTAATTTATATTTTATTATAACTTTAACATTATATTATTAATATTAATAATTAAATTTATATTTTGATGTCATAAATTATAATTAACAAAATATCGAATTGTATATAAAATATATAGAAAATTCATAATGATTTCAAGAAAAAGATTTATAGATAAAATTTTTGCGTCTTCATTTATATATATTCAATGATTTCTGATTTATCAATAATAGCATATATATGGTTTTTATGAATATTTATATAACAGTTTTTTTTAGTAATTAATTAAATTAAAGCTTAAAAATAAATAGAATATATAATATAGAATAAATATAAAAGAAAGAAATATTAATATATAATATTAATATATAATATATATATATAATATGATAATTTTAATAAAACTGCAGAAATATGTAATTATTTTTATATAACATATTAAAAAAATATATAAATATATTTGAAATCATGTAAATATATATTTCTTTAAATTTACATGAATAATTATTGTTATTGTAAATAGAATGAATAATTTAAAATACATAATAAAAAATAAATAGCAATATTGAAATAAATTAAATAACATATTATCATTTTATTTTTTACATATAAATAATTTATGAATTATAAAATATTTATGAAAAATTTAAAACATTAAATATATGTCAATTATATTTTTAAATATTTTATTTATTTTTTAATTTCTAATTTTCTTAATATAGTTTTTGTTATAATTATATTATTTTATAATACAAAATATAAAAATACTTTATAGTTGATATTAAATGTATTATTATTATATTTTATATTGATTATTTAAATTGAGAAATGTTATTTTTTCTTTTTTCTATGACTTTTTTTATGACTATAATGTGAAATATAATATAATATTTTTGGTAATTAATTTATTTATTTATTATTTTATTTATCAAAAATTTTCATATTTCATATTAATTCAGCCTAATATAAGCACAAGATTTTACCTCTGTTATTTGTTGTACATATCATGGTTTTTGTATTGCATGCTATATATAAATATAAAATATAAATATATAAATATAAATATAAAATAAAATACAATTTTTTTTATTGATTTAACTGATTACTTTTTCTCCTATTATCTTATATTATTTTTTATTTATTATATTTGAATTGATAAAAAAATATAAATTTGTAATGAAATTCTAGTAATAATTGAATTTATATTTTATTTTATTTTTATTAATAATATATTTTTTTGTAATGATATTTTATCATATTAAACTCAAATTATACAATAAAAAACAGAGGTTAAACAATATTAAAGATAATATTTTTATGTCTCAAAAATTTTTTATAAATTAATTAATGCTTTTCTTTATATATATATAAAATGTATTTTTAATATAAATATAACCTTCTACTAAACTTAAATTATTAAATTTATTATTTTAGGTTCTGCAGCAGAAGGGTTCTCGTATGTAATTTCTATATCCGTCCTTTTCTTTTTTTGCTTCATTTAATTAAATTAACCGCGCAGCAACAAGATGAAGACTGTTTTTATTTCTATATATAAAAGTTTAAGTTTATGTAATATCTTCATTACTCCATTAATGTATAATAATAACAAAAAAAACACACAAAAGTATAATTTATAGATACATAGTTATTACGCAGCAACATAAAACATAAAGCTTTAAAATCGAAAGTATCACACATCGATAAAAAAATCTTTTCTTTTATTTTCAACTGATGTTTGGCAAAAATGAATATAGATTATAATGATAAAAATAATATAACTATAAATTAATTACAAATTATAAGGGATCATACATTTTATAATGAAAAAAATTAATATTAAAGCAAAACTTTCTATCTCACTTATAATCTATAACACTTTTCTTATAAAAAAAAAAGTGTATTAAATATAAAAACTATAATATATATATATATATATATATATATATATATATATTATATATTATGTATTATATAATATATATTATATTATATATTATATATTATATATTATATATTATATAATATATATAAATATAATATCACAAAATATCCTATAAAAAATTATTATTTAGTAATGTTTCAATTTCACACTAAATAGTTTAAAAAGACAATAGCATTCATGAACGCAATCTTTTTCATACAAATTTGTACAATGAATATAAATACTCTCTAGTAATAAATAATTTATCTTTTTGTAACAAGTCTAAAAAAATCATTCTTTTCTAATCATATCTTTGTCATAATATTATCTAAATTACTTACCTTTGCACTGCCGCTACAAAACATAAAATAATATTTGTATATCTAGTATGAGACTTTTAATTATCTGATAAAAGTTATAATTACAAACATTAAAATTAATTTTGATGTAATATGGATAAAAAAGAAAAGAATGTAATTTTTAACAAAAGCAATTTATTATATCATTTATTAATATATAATAATGTACAGTGAAAAGATTTGAATATAAAAATTTTAATCATATAAAACATTTTTAACAAATTAAATAATTTTTAATTACTTTATAAACTTTTATAAATATAATTTTCATTTTTTAATATTTTATTTTATATTTTATAAAATATTAGGAAATTAAACTGTAAAATTATGTCAAAAGCATATTATTTTGCTTTTTTTATCTTTTCTTCTTTTATTACTTTTATTAATTTATTTATGATTTATTTAGTGTAAATGAACTTCCATTTTTGTATATATTTAAAATTATAACAAACTATTAATTTTACGTTGTTATAAAAATAAAAAATTTTATAAAAATATTATAATTATGTTGTCAATTGTTGAAGGCCTATTAAAAAAATATTGTAGACAATATACTTATATTTAAAAACATTATTCATGAGAAAAAAATTACATATAGCATTCAATTGTTATACTGTTAGAATTATTGTTAGAATTATATATAATATATAATAAATTATACATTATATTGTAAATATAATGTATAATATATTATATATCTCACGCGTGCGCGCGCACACACACACATAATAGTTTTATGAAAAAGTTCTTTTTTAAATATTGTAATACAGTTTAATGATCTTATTAATTAATTACATATAATATTAATTTATATTCATAATATTACTTAATAAATATTAATAAAAAAATATTTGATTGTATGTTTCTAACAAAAAACATAATTATAGTAAAAATTAGGATCAAAATTATTTTCTGCAATGTAGTGTAAGTTAGGTTAAAAAATGATATTATGTTATATTCATTCTTATATTAATAATTTAATTGATATTAGTATTCAGTATTATATTAAGTAGATATATATAACTCTATATGTAAAAGAGTTTGTACTTTCATAGGCATATTTTTAAATCTATTGTAACTGTTTGATGTTTATTGTTAGAAAAGAAAATAATATTTATATGCATTCAAAAATAAATTTTTTAATACAAATAATTATCTCTAATTAAATAAAGAAATGATTATAAAAGGAAAAATACAAATACAAATATGACAAATGAAAATTTATTATGTACAAATTATGATATACATCTAAAATAAAAGCAATTTCATTTATATATATATAGAATATATACATTTATTTTTTTAATTATAATATTATATAAAAATATAAATTTAACATAAAATTCTAAAGTATTTTTATTTTTTTTTTTTTTACTCTATATATACAGAATTTATATAAAAGTTTTGATTTCTAGAATTCTTCAAAAATATTTCATGAATATATTATCTTATATATGTATATAATAATAATGTTTTGTTTTGTTGATCAAAAAATTTAAGTTATAAATATTTTATAATAACAAATAGTAAATAGAAAATTATTTTAAAATTATGTGTATATCTTTTATATATTTTAGTATATGCTCAAATTTAAGCAAAATAATAAATATATACATACTTATTATGTTAATCTGTAACTATATTATGTAATCTAACTATATATACATCTGTAACTACATATATATATATATATCGGTATCCAAATTGTTCAGATCATTAATTTAATTAATTTTAAATTTCAAACTGAATCATAGGATTTATTAGGATTTTTACAAATTTTTTAACTTATATAATTTTTAGTCCCGAATTTTATAAAATTTAAGTTTTTTTCAATTAAGAAAAAAAAGAGAAGATAATACTTCTAAAGATATTCAATTTTCAATTTTTCCTTAAATTAATCGCGAACAAATATATAAAATATAAAATATAAATAATAATCGTAAAATATATAATTATAATTTTAAATTTATTTTCAATTTTATTACAATGTATGAAATAATATCATTTATCAAATAATTAAAAAATATCTACATAATTTATGTAACTATAAATTATCTAAATATTTAAAAATTATTTACCAATAATATTATTTTTTATAATATTTTTAATATTATTAATATTCGTTTTATTAATACATGGACAACATATGGTTTTACAAAATAATTAACTAAACATAAAATCATAAAATTAAAAGAAAATCTTTCAAAAATATTAATATTTTTTTTTTCATTAAAAATATAATGAAGGATTTTCATTTGCATTTGTACAAGATTTCAGCATGTTTACATTGTTATACATTGAAATATGTAAATATATTTAATAATGCATCAAATCTGTCAAAAATATAATAAGTACAAATATAATATAATGAAGACATATCAATTGATAGTTTTCAATAGTTGAAATTGAACCATAAATCATTAGTTATTGATAATTATTGTAATTTAGTTATTGAAAATTATAGTAATAGTATATAATATATTTTGTATATTTTACTATTATTTTATTTAAAGAATAAAATATATTTATAATTTAAATAAAAAATCATTATTTCATTTTTGTACATCATAAAATTATTAATTAATAACTATGCATTTTTGTTTAAAAATATTATATTAATATTATTTTAGTTTTAATTTATTTTGTAATACTAATATTTCTTTCGCTCAAAGATCCAAAAATATAAATATTACATAATTATATAATTATATAAATATATAAATACATAAATATAAAATTTAAACATTAATTAATTCAAAATATTTATTTTAATTTTTATATTAATTATTTTTTTTAATTATTCCAAATAAAAAAAACTCTATCGATTTTAATGATTGATTGATACATTATGGATAGATAGAAAAGTTTAAATAACCATTTGGCCCTACTTTTCGAAATATTTACAAAAAAAATTTGATAGATAGAGAAGATTTCTTATATATAAATTATATACATAAGAATTATATAAAATTTTTCTTATATATATGATTGTAAAGAAAAAAGTAAAAAAAGAAATTGTTCAAAATATTGATTTTTATAACATCTAAAAATCATAAAAACTGGT
Source organism: Apis cerana (assembly GCF_029169275.1). NCBI lineage: Eukaryota > Metazoa > Arthropoda > Insecta > Hymenoptera > Apidae > Apis > Apis cerana. The sequence continues at coordinate 6,771,195 of NC_083862.1, read as the reverse complement.
AGGAATCTTTTATTCTAAATAATATATTAATATTATTTAATACTACATATATATTTCTTATTTATCTATCTTTACGAATAAGCATGAAGATATATCATAGAGATATATATCATATAAAGATTTTTGAAGTTAGAAAAAAATAAATTCGGATATATGTTTGTCTTGTAATCTTGTTTAATTGGATAGAAATCAGCATAAGTGATAGAAAAGAATGTAAACAGTTTCTGTAATTTTTTTATAATATTTGAAATGTATCAAAATGACACATTTCAATAGTTAAAATACTTCAAAATTTTTTTTATATCTTCTGAAATTGTTATACATATACAATGTTAACATAACATAACATATATGTTATACATATACAGTTCAATATTATCCAGTATTGCATAATTTGATTATTGATTTATTGATTACATCAAAAATTTATAAAATTTTTTTAATCATATTGTAAGTTATTAATTAGAACTGAATTAATTAAATGGAATTCTAGCATGTTTCTTTGATTTAAAACTTTCTATTATTTTAAATTTTGGGTTCTATTCTTTAAATTTTAAAAAATATAATAGATAATTGATTTTTATTCGGAAATTTCTCAGAATATAAATTACATTCAGCATAGATATGGACAATGTCAATACTTTTTTTATCTTTATATTTTATTTTCATTACAATTCTATGATTTGTACAAATATATAATTGCAACAAATGATGAACAAAACAAATATAAATATATAATATTAATAAATTTTATCATATAAACAATATTAAAACATATTAGGGATTGAAACGATATCAAAAAAAAAATATGAAAAAATAAATTATCACAAATTATACGTAATTGTCATATTCTGAAATAATACAATGTTATAAATTCAATAATTAAGTGATTTTTAAAAAATATATATTTTTAAAATATATTTTTAAAATATAAAGTTAACAATTACAATGGATATCTTTTTTGAATTTTTATATAATTTTGTTCATAATAAATTATCAGAAATAATTATTAAATATTATTAAATATTTAAACTAATTATTTTTCATTATAAATAAGTTAATACTTTTTTATAGGAATTGATTCGGTTGGATCAAATAATTTATTAAAATATATATGATTTAAAAACATAATTTTTAATAATTTTCATGTCTTCCATACATTCATATAGCAAAACTAATCATATTAAATTATGAATATGATAAAATATTTTGAAATTATTTAATTTATTTCTAAAATATTTTTTAATATTATCAAAAACAAGAGATATTCGAAATAATAAAATAAGATTGAACATCCTGTATAAAATTAATTTAAGCTAAATCTTTGATAAATAAAATATTTTTTTTTTTCATAACAAAAAACATTGCTATCAATCAAACAAATTATTGATAAGTAGTTAATATATTTCTTATCAATATTTTTTTCCAATGGATTTTGATAGTTTTTATAAATATAAAACTTCACTATTAGTATATATAATATAAAACTGATCATTTTTTATAGTGATCAATAATCATTGATTATTGATAATTTTTCTGATAATTTTTCATTAATAGCAAAAATATATCAAGTTTTATTATATCTCACATTTATTATATTTTTACATTTCAAGTTCATACTTCATTGCATTACAATATAGAGTCATATTTCTTATGTTTCTAGGGATTAGAATGTTAGAATGAATCTATGGAATGTCATTTCCATAGAAAACAGCAAATTATAAATAAAGCAATATTAAATATTAATAACTTGTAATTATTACAATAATATAATAATAATAATATATAAATAATAATATAATAATATTGTAATTATTACATAAAATATAAAAAGACATAAGATCTGTGTCATTAAAACTTATCTTATGTTTTTTATTTTAAAACAAATATAATTATGTAATTGTATATTCTTTTTCATTAATAATACTTACTTGTATATCTATTATATATCTATATCTATATATATATATATTTTCTATTATTAATATGTATTTTAATTTTTTTATATATTCAAAACATAATAACATAATAAGCTTCATATAATGACTAATTTTTTTTCCATTTATTTATGATATTTATGATATACAGTTGCATAAATTATTTTTCAATTTTATAATTAATTTTATAATTAATTATCATTATTGTATATTTCATTAATACAATCATAATGATACATAATAATAATAATAAATATATAGACATGATTTAATCTTTGTAATGAAAATGTTTCTAAATGTTTTTTGCTACAGTTTCATTCCATATGTGATTTGCTAATCATTATTATCCAGATCAATATGTGATAGAGTAAACATTAACTGAATGTGATTTTTTCAAATCATAAAAATATAATTTGTAATAATTATTAATTTAAAAGAAACAAATATAAACAAATAGCATAATTAATAATATAATAAAAATTAAAATTAATTAATATAATAATAATATATATAATTATTATTATTATTATAAAAATTATTATAAAAATTATTATTATTATTATTACTGAAACTTTTATGTGGTATTATTTTAGTATAAAATAACTTTAATAAAGTTAATGTATAAATTTTAATACATAAAATTTTTATTAATTGAAAAAATATTATTTACAAGACAATACTAAGAATTAATTTTTACAAAAAATTATAAATATTAGAATATAAAATTAAATATTATAACATAGATAATAATATATATCTATAAATATATAATGATTAAGGCATATTGGCTATTGTTTTCAATGGTTTATCAAGATATCTTGCCAGAGCTTGTGCTTTTTCTCTTAATAAACCAAACCCCACATTTTCTTTAGCATACAAACATAGTAATAAATTTGCTACTTCAGTGATTACAACTTTGCCCTCCTAAAAGGAAATTGTTTTATTGAAAAAATATAATAAACTATTATATTTGATACCATTTTTCATTATATGATTCCATATTAATAATCTGTAAATTCTATGCAACATCATTTATATGACAAATTCATGAATGTTTTAATAAATTATTTCAATATTTAAATATATTATTATTGAATTATATTTAAAATTTCTTTATAATAATTATGAAATTAAAATTACTGATTATAAATTTTAATTAATCATTATAATAATATCAATTATAAAAATTAAAATAATAATATTTTGATAATTCTTAAGTAAAAAATATTTAAAAAAATATATTTTATATATTAGATAAAATTGAATTTTCCTACATATAAAATTTTAATTAAAAGATATTGTTTTATAAATTGATAGAATTTGACAAATAAATTTCAAGAATCACAATTTTAACTTTAAGAATTTATGTTTAAAAATCATGAATATTTAAATGTAATTCAATATTCATCTCGGTTCAAGAAGCAAAATCAATAAAATTAAAATATAAAATATAAAATTAAAAGATTTAATTAATATTTCATTTAAAATGTATCTTTAGATCTTATACATTTCTAAGATTAAAATTATGATTTTCTTAAATATACTTGTTAAGCTTTATCTAAAATATATAAAATTTCTTGTATTTTAATTTATATTAGATTATTTATATTATTTAAATTATCTTATATATAATTTATTTTTAATTTATATTTTTACTTCATTAAATATATTTTTTAATATATCATAAAAATTTTTATTTTTAAATTAATTAAGAAAAAATATTAATTCATATAAAAAATTTTGATTATATATATGTATATAATTTGATTAATTAGCATTTGAATAGCAAAAAGTGATAAACAATTAATTAACAATAAAATATTTATAATTACCGCACAATCCATCAATATAAATTGCAATTCATCTTCCTTAAATGCATTTCGTCCATTTTTTTCATAAGCTGACCAAATGTTACTTGTAATAGCAGCAGTTACTCTTGCATCCTTATCACCATAACCACTATAAGCTAATAAACCACCATCTCTATTTAATAATCTGAAATGCATTTTTATTTAATATTTAATTATTAAATTTTATCATTTTTTTAGTTACAACAGAAATAAAAAAAATAATGAATTTATTTATATAATTAGTTTAGAAAATATATGTAAAGCAATAAAAAAAATATTTATGTATTTTACTTACAATGTATTTTCTACGCCGCCAGTATTAGCTTGACTAAGCACTTGTGTCAAAGCTTTTGGTTTTAACATAATTTTATAAATAATAAATACAAATTTCTTTTTTTTGTTACGTTTTTAAATTAATTTTTTTTATTTCACCGTAAATTTTGTATAATATAATAACAATAAGCACAGTCTACTTTCGATACAAATTATGATAAACGTAAATTTGGCAACAATGCTGAACATATGGCTGAATTTACATACACTCAAATTTCGATATAGTCAATCAAGTTACTAAAAATTATTAGTTTCGTTATTTCCTGCAATTTTATAAAATATTTTATAAAATATTCGTATCAATATATATTATCATGGTAAATCAAAAATAAAATATTATATTATTATAGTTTAATAATATATATATAATAATATATAATATATATATATATATATATATATATATATATATATATATATATATATATAAAATACTTCAATAATATAATATAATATATAATAATAATATATATAATTGTAACATTATAATATGCAAATATAATGCAAATATTTTTTATATTTATTTTCTGTTAATTACATAGTTAATTATTAGAAACTAAAATTTTTAAATTCTTATTTTAAGCATTTTAATTTTTAATCGTTAAATACAATAATTTAATAAGTATAATAGTTTATTATTACTACGTATAACAGCAATAAAAAGTTTTTAGTATTAATTTATGTAGTATTAAATTATAATATTATTTTTTAATGTAAGAAATAATATAATTTTGATTTTCATAATTAATTTCATAATTTTTTGTTGAATTGCATTCAATTTTATTTATATTTATATTCAATATATTTTTATTTAATGATAGAAATCTTACTTCTTTTTCACTTTTATTAGCTTGTTATTTATTTTTAAAGCTTTCTTTAAAAAAAAAATAATTTAAAGTTATTTTATTTGATATTCATATATCAATGTAAATATTTTCAATATAAGCATTATAACCTCAAATGTAAAAGAAATTCATAAATTTTTTTTATTTTTGAATATTTATATTTATTATATAATATTTATATATTATATATTTTTTATTAAAAAAATTATATCATTTAAAATAATTTATTTGAAAAGCCTTAATTACATTTCGGTTTTTCATTTATAATAATACAATATATAAAGTTACAATAGGATTAAAAAGTATCACGTATCTAAGTTTAACATTATTTTTTGTATCTAAAGTAGATTTGAGTATATGATTTATATTTATTATTAATTTATGAAACATGAGATTCAAACATCATTGAATCTCAATCTCATTTGTTTTTATTCATTACATAGATAATTTACATTATATTAAAAAATCTATTATTTCATTTTTTTATATTACATAAATTACATTAATATTAATCAACATCAATTTTCATTTGTTATATGGATTTAATATTTTTATAAAAAAAATAATGCATTTATTAATTATCATTGCTTTCGAGCAATTATATTTATATTAGCAATTTATATTTAAGATAAATAATTCTAAAAATAAATTAATATACAAAAAAGTTTTTTATTTCAGAATTTTGAATTCAAATTTGATTTTCTTAGAAAATTATTTTGTTTTTATATCATTAGTTTTATATCTTATATTTACATTCAATGATTTCACTGAAAAAATATATTAATATTAATTTAAATTTTACAATCGCATATAATAACAATATATATCTAAAATTTATATATATAAATATTTTATATCACATATTGATGAAAATCATTGTACAAATATATTTTTTATTATAAAAAATATTTTAAAAATGTTAAATTATTATATCAATATAAATATAATATTTTATTGAAGATATTTATATATTTATTTGAAAAAACAGTTAACAAATTATTTTATGTGATAAGTATTTGTATACATTCATATGCATATACACTATTTTTAAAGAAAATTTAATAATCATACTTCCAATTTCTTAAATTTTTTTTTCATATATTTAATATAATTCATTAATTCTTAAGAAAGTGTATTTGAAAAATGATATAACTTTTAAGGTCTCAATCAATTTCTTGAAAATTAATATCATTGCTTAATTTTTTATTACAACACATTCAGATTCAAGAAAATGGAATTTAAATATAGATTCTAAGCTGATTATAATATACAAATTATTAGACAAATATTTTAAACGATAAAACTGCAATTTATCAACTTTTCCCAATTTTAATTATTTCATTATACTGATATATTCACATACTTTTTTTTTTCAAAGAACTTAATTTTATTATTAAAACGAGAAATCGAAATGAGTGGCAGAAATTTAAAAAATGTTACACTTTTTTTCATTTCTAAAAATAAAAGATTGCTGTTATTATATAAAATTTCGTCTATACACATGCATTCGTGATAATATAAACACTATCATTTATTTTTTATTTATATAGAATATACGAAACAACAATTAATATATATAATAGATAAATTGATTAAATGTTTTTTCATGATTGCGATCGAAATATTGCGAGACGAAATATTTCAATTTCAATCTAATATAATTTAATTCAATATTCAAAAGAATATACAAATATATATCTTTAATAATATAATTTACAAACTATAATATAAATATTTTTTATTTACAGTAAACAGTTATTTATTTAAGATAAATAATCAATAGTTATTAATAAAATATAATATATAATAATAAGATTTATAAAATTTTTTATTAATCGTATAAATTTAAAAAAAAAATTAATTAAAAAAATGTTACAAGTAAAATCTCCATTATTTTTTGAAATATTTTATGAATGTCAAACAACAAAAGCTAGAACTGGTAGAATATCACTTATTCATCATCAAATAGATACACCAGTATTTATGCCAGTAGGCACACAAGTAAGTTAATATATTAAATAAAAATTAATATTTTATTAAATATATCATACATATATATATTTTAAAATATATTAGAATGTTCAAAATCAAAAATATTTTAAATTTTTTATGATATGCTATAATAAAAATAAATAAAAAATAAATAAAAGTAAATAAAAAATAAATTTTTATGTTTTTTATGTTTTTATTTATATTATTTATTTTTTTATATATATTTTTTATGTTTTTATTTATAAAAAAACTATATAATATTTCTTTTTATAATAAATTTTATAATAAAAAATTGTTTAGAAATAATTCTACTAAATTTTCTATTTTATATAATAATTTTATTTTATTTTAATTTAAATATTACTTTTTTAATTATTTAGAAAATTTCTAATATTTTGGAATATTTATAAATTTTATTTATTTATATTTTATTATATATATAAATAATATATATATTATTTTAATATAATATATATATATATATATATTATATTTTTATAATAATATTAATATTTTAGGGTACTTTAAAAGGTTTATTACCTCAACAATTAGAACAATTAAATTGTCAAATTATACTTGGAAATACATATCACCTTGGAACAAGACCTGTATGTAAAAAATATTGTTACATAAAAGAATTTTTTATTTTTAATTTATTTAAACATGATAATGTAATTAATATAATATAATATAATTATAATAATATAATTAAATAGCTTGTTCAAATAATTTAAAATAATTTAAAAATAAGTTCATTACTAAAAGAGTTATTATTTAGGGTCTTAATGTTATGCAAAAAGCTGGTGGTTTACATAAATTTATGAATTGGAAAAGAGCTTTATTAACTGATTCTGGAGGTTTTCAAATGGTATCATTATTAGAACTTGCAAAAATTACAGAAGATGGTGTTAAATTTAAATCACCATATAATGGTAATTATTATATAGAAATAAAATTTAAATTTAATTTGTATTTATATTATATTATAATAATTTTATGATATACTATCATTTTTACAATATTAAAAAAGAAAATATGAAAAATATAATATTTTAATATTTCATAGAATCAGATTGTATGTTGACACCTGAACATTCCATACAAATACAAAACATAATAGGTGCAGATATAATTATGCAACTTGATGACGTAGTTAAAAGTACATTAACAGGACCAAGAGTAGAAGAAGCAATGTATAGGTAATGTTGCATTAACGTATGAATGAAAAATAATTGTCATAACTATCATAGTATAATTTGCAATGATAATCACAAATAAATCGTTTTTGTAAAAAATGATTTTAAAATTATTTCAAGTTATGATTTTCAAATTATTATTTTTGACAATATATTTTTGTGTTATAATAAAAATTGGATAAATAACTGTTGTGTTTCCAACAGAAAGTTTATATTTCCATATTTCAGCGAATTTTTATAATAATGTAAAAACAATATTTGACACTGCTTTTCAGAAAAAAATCCATCAATTCGACGCGATTTCCAATAGCTATATGAAAATTTAGTGATCAGAATAGACAGATTTCTGAATTAGAAGTGTACAATTACTATAATAATTATAATATTAATATATATTAATAATTATGATATATCATTATTTTTCATATATTCTGTACATAATATAGTTATATTACTTAATTTACATTAAAAATGTTTTTGATACTTAATATATTATTTATAGAACAACTAGATGGTTAGATAGATGTTTGAAAGCACATCAAAAACCAAATGAACAAAGTATATTTCCAATTGTACAAGGAGGACTTGATCCCAAACTTAGATCAGAATGTGCAAATCAATTAATTAAGCGCAAAGTCAATGGTTATGCAGTGGGAGGATTAAGGTATTGATATTTATACATATATAATTAGATAAAAAAAAATATTATTCTATATTTAATTTTATTTCTTTTTTGTAGTGGTGGAGAATCTAAAGATGAATTTTGGAGAATGGTATATCTCACTACAAATATACTTCCAAAAAATAAACCACGATATTTAATGGGTGTTGGATTTGCTATTGATTTAATTATTTGTTCTGCTTTAGGAATAGATATGTTTGATTGTGTATTTCCTACAAGGACGGCAGTAATTAATTATAAATATTATGTTTTTGAATTAAATTTAAAAGAATTTACATAAAAAAATATAATAAATTAACGGAATGCGATTTATATATATTATATTTAATTATATTTTTATAATTAATTATATAAATTATATTTTTCAGAGATTTGGTTGTGCATTGGTACGTACTGGCCAATTAAATTTAAGACAAGTTCAATATCGTAAAGATATGAGACCGATAGATGAATCATGTGAATGTAATACATGTAAAACATATACACGTGCTTATCTTCATCATATTGTAACAGTAGAAACAGTTGCATGTCATTTGTTATCTGTTCATAATATTGCATTTCAAATGAAACTAATGGAAAATATTAGACGAAGTATTAAAGAACAAAGATTTCCAAAATTTATACAACAATATATGTTAGATTTATATCCAAATAAGGAATACCCTTTATGGATTGTTAATGCCTTGAAAACTGTTGATGTTATATTATTATAAGAGATGTAATTTATTTTCATAATAAAATTTTTCTTTTTCAATACATATATATTACAGAAATAAATTATAATAATATTTGATATTTGATTTTATAATAACTAATTTTTTTTTTTTAATTATTGATAATATCAATATATAAATATAATATCAATAAAAATTATCACTTGTGAATAGTTTATACAAAATAAGTATTTATATATTAAGATATATTTTTGATTAATTTAATTATTAATAATTTATAATTAATAATTAATTATAAATTAATTATTAATACACTTAACATGTAAGAAAACTATGTAAAAAAAAATTTCAATGTTAAATGTTTAATATAGTTTTGTAATTTATGCAAAATTTATATATATTTTAATTGAATTTTATAAAATTTTATTAATTTTCTCATTATTTTGTTTTAAATTTTTATAAAGATCTTATAAATACTTTTTTACAAAACAATTAACCAAATTAAATTTCAAAGTTATACATAATAATTTTTCTTTTAAATATATTTATCTATTACTAAATTATAGTAAATAGGCACAAAAATTACAAATAATATTAATAATTTAATCACATAAAATCATCTGAATCATATCCACTATTTTCTGTATTTGATGTCATATTAGATGTATTAAATAAAGAATTATAACTCCTGTAAATTAAGTTTAAAGAATTTAAAAAACTTATATATTTTAATAATAGTATAATTACTTTTATTTTACCTCATTTCTGCTTCTTCCTTTCTCCGTTTTTCTTCTGCCTTTTCTCTTTCCTTTTGTTCTTTTAAAAGTTTCTTTTTATCTTCTCTTTCATTTTTGTCTCGTTGTTCTCTTTCTGCTCTTAAATTTACTTGTTCTGAACGTTTAGTTTTGTTCAATCGATTAATAATAGTATTTATTCGTTTTGTAACATGAATTTTTCGAACATCTTTATCTTTATGGAAACCAACTTCTCCTATTTCCATTCCTTGTGTTTTTTTCAGATTTGACCACATTGTATATACTACATCAACATCATTCATTTTACTTCCTTCAATACTATTTGCTTTTACTAATTGTGCAGCATCTTCTAAAACTGCACTAGGTATATCATCTATTGTTTGTCCCTATAAATTATGTACATATGTATATATATACATACATACAATATTTATATACAATTGTATATAAATATTGTATATATATACATACATACAATATTTATATACAATTGTATATAAATATTACATGTTTTTAATAAAAAATATTTACAAGATGAAGACGAAGGTATACATGTGCTGAAGAATATTTATCAACATGAAACCAAACATCTTCTGGCCATCCCCATCTAATAAGATCTTCATCTAGAAAATCATATATTAAAAGAATATATCTTAAACATTATAATTACATTTTAGATTTTATATTTTTACTCACTTTCATATTGATCAACTCCCATAAATAATGTTACTGGTGGTTGCACAACTGTAATTTAAAGTAATGATTTTTAATTCTAACCTTATTTAATGTTGTTTTAGTAATAATTTTAATGTATATATATAAAAAAAAAGATAAATATACATACACTAAATATGAAACCAATGATAAATATTATTACCTTCACTTGTAAAATAATAAACCATTATTACAAAAAGTTTTGGTTGAAACACGTGAAGCAATTTATCTGTCAAATTTTAAATTTATATTATCTTGGTAATTGTGCACAACTAAAAAGAAAGCACTTAGAAGAAAAAATTTAGATTTGATTGGTTATTTCTGATAGATCCAATATAATTATGTAAATAAGCATATGTATTGGTTGATAATTTAACATCTAAAAAGATCATATAATTTTAAATAACGATAAACAAAAACATGAGAATAAAATAATCCGTTGATCTATGTCTCTTTTTCGTTTTATACAAAACTTCTTGTACTACAAGTAATTGCTCATAATAATATAACATTTAGATTTCACAAAAATATTATGCTATAAAAATCGCATTATGTTTACATTATATATAAAAAATGAATATATATTTTGAAACAATATTTTTAAATATAAATTTTATCTATCATGTAAATATAAATTGTTATATCGAAATTATTGTATAAGTACTGCATTATATAAAGATCGTTACAATTTATGAATTACGTTATATCAAAACTGTATTGTAAAAGTATGGGATTATTATAAATAAGGTTATCATATTTTTATTTGCTAAATCAATAATATAACTAAAAAATTATAATAAAGAAAATTACTTCGAATATTTTAAATCGCTGTAAAAACATCACATTAAAATATTAAATTAGAAGTTCACAATTTCCCTTAAGTTGGCCATACATATTCTTATTTGTTTGCTCAGGATTGCCAATAGATGCAAACTGGATTTGTAGGATTTAACATCACATGCTGATTGGCAGAAAAAGAAAAAACTAAAGAGAAATAACTGCATGCGATTATTATATTCAAACACATATATAAGGTATGTTTTCATGCAACGATGCAACACTAAATCATTGTTAGCAGTGTTAGCATCGCAATGTTAGTAGTAATGATACTATGATACTCTATTATATTATAGTAAATTTAATTCCATGATGTGATAAAAATCATCAAAAGTTTTTTTTCTCTATTATTTCTAATCAAAATGAAATATTAGATTTTAAGAATACAAAATTTGCATTTGGCAATCCTGTTCTAGACATATTTGAAATTGATTTGGAACTATGATATATTATTGTAGAATTGATCTTTACATTATTATAAAAATTAAATGACATAAAATAAAATAATGTTTATTTTATCAGAAAGAATAAAGAAATGATTGATATAAAAAATATATAACTATATAAATATAATTTTTCAAAAGAATTAACCTGATTCTATATGTTTATATACGTATATAATTTGTATATTATATAAAAATTACATATAATTACAATGAATTATGTTATTATTGTAAATACATGTTACATATTATTAACAATAATATATTAAAATATATTTTTTTATAATGTTACAGAAATTTATTATTTGCATATAAGTTTAATACAAGTATATCAAATATATAAACATGATGTTGCTAATAATTAATTTTATTAACATATTTATTATAAATTTGTATTATTAGAATTTGCAAAATTTTGCAAATTGTAATATTTATTTAATGATATTGTTTATAACATGATATTTATTTTAAGAAGTAATTTTCTAATTAAAAATCAATTACATATTGATTCATATGAATTGCATGTTTTTCAGCATGATACATTGCAATAATATGATCAAGTACTGGTCCTATTTCAGGATCCCTTATTCGTTCACCTATAGCTACAGGTGTTTCCAATAGGGATAAATATACTAAAAATTCATTTTTCATTAATTATATTATTTATATTATTTAATTATATTTTTTTATTACTCATTAGTAAAAGTAATTTTACCAAGTAGCATATTAGGATTTGTAAGACTAAGTTGGATGCGAGGATCATTCATAATTGCTTTATAAATTGGATTATCTGAATCAAGTTCTTTATCTAAATCTTGTAAATTGTGTCTTCTTTCTCCAAGTAACCACTCACACTAAAAATAAAAATATATTAAACTTAAAATTTTATATTATGTAAAATTTATAATGAATTTAAAATTTAATAAAATTAAAATTGTATAAATTACTTACAGCATTAATTTGATTGTTTCCAGTAATTTTTAGAGCCTCAATAATATTGCTTTCTTCAAATCCCATTTCTAATAATAATTGTACTGCTCTAGAATTAGGTTTAAAATCTATTTTTCTACAGTGATGATAATTTTTTAACAAACGATCTACTACATTAAGTATATTCTCTTCCTTATTTAAATCTTGACATCCTATATTATTATTAAACATTATTTTATATACTATGGAATGAAAACTGACATATGTAAATATATATAAAACTAAAAAAAATTTTTAATATCAAAAAAAGATAATAGTTGAAATAATAATTATTTTCATTTTTAATATATTTTATATATTTTTAATATAAAAATTTTTAAATATATATTAAGCATATGAAAATCAAATGAAAATATAATTTAGAAAAAAAAATTGTAAGCATATTTATTAAATGTTTATTTGATAAATATCATTTTCAATAATAAAACCAAAAATATTTGTTTCATATTTATCTTTTTTCATTGCTATAACTGTTACTTTCTCAATTGTATTATTATTTCTTATTAGTTTTTATTAAATATTGTTCTTTAAATAAATACTTACTTCAATACTTATTTCATTAAAATATTTTTGATAAATATATCAAAAGAGATCATTATTTTTACGAAATTATTTTTTTAAGAAATCATTATTTTTACTTTTTTATCATTACCTGTTTCAATAGATTCTGAATCTAAATCATTATCATCATCTTCTGGATCATTTTGATGTTCTGTTAACCATTCCAAAGCTTCCATTATATTTGATCTATAATAAATAATCATAAAAATTTAGCTTTTAATTTATTAATATTTATATAAATATTAATTTAAATGATAAATTGTACTTTCGTAAGCGAAGAATTTTCAAGACTTTTTTCTCAGAATAACCCATTTCTGTAAGAGTTTTTATAGCATTTGGATTAATATTTGGTTTACATCTTGCTTCTAATTTTTCTTTTAAAATATCACAAAATTTTTGTGCTTCTGGACTATATAAAATAATTCTTGCTGATGCTTTTACAAGTGTTATTAAAATTTTTCGCACTTCATTTTGAAACTGAAATATAAAATGTATAATATAAATTTTATTTATATAGAAAATGTATAGAAGTTTTTGAAAAAAATGAAAATAAGAAAAATATAAAAAAAACATAATGTATAGATAAGTATATATTATATATGTATGTATTATTATTATATATTATATATATTATATATGTATGTATTATTATTATATATTATATATATTATATATGTATGTATTATTATTATTTATTTACATCTGCAGGACAATAAAGTGAGGGAATATGTTTAGGTGGATTACGTATAGGTAAATTTTCTGTTACTTGTAATATTAATTCTTTACTTGGACCTTTCAAAGCCTTTTCAGATAAATCGTCATTCGTAGATGTAGAACGAATGTTTATTAACATTAATTCCTCTGTAATATAGAAAACTATTTTATATCATTATGAGTTTAATATAAACTTCAATAGTTTTTTTAATATTTTACCATTTTCATTAATGTTTTCATTTGTTATATTATAATTATCTATGAGACATTTGAATTTAGTTGAATGAATTAAACGAAAATCACTTGGATTTCTTGATGTATCATCACCATAAAAATGTTTTATTGCAATATTTTTAATAGCATTAATAGTCATATCTGATGTTATATTAAAATTTGTAATCATTCCTTCAGGACTATATAAATAAATTATGTTTAATAATAATTTTTAAAAAAAATATCAAATATTTAATAGTATATTACCTTATAATATTAATTAATAAAGATTTTGATTCAGACATTGCGCAATTTTATAAATCTTTGTTTTAATAAAAGAAATCGTCAAAAACTTTACTTTTTTTTGATAAATTTTTTATATTGTACTAAGCATTTGTTATATATTCTTGAAGTTTTAATTATAAAGTATATCTATAACATGAAAAAATTTTCATTTTTGATCAATAAGGTAAATCAATTTAAATATTTAGTTATTATTAGATTAAATAATATAATATAATAAACTTCAAAAATTAAAACAATATTTATAAATTTATCTTTTACATATATATTACCAACAAATACTATTTAAATAATTTTATAATTGTATTTATAATTTCTAATTTTATAAAATAATTATTATATATTTATCTTTAAAACGAAAATTTTTACTTATATTTATATGTATTTTAAATAATATGTCACATTGTTTACGTGTAGTTCATATCAAGACACAAAGAGTGCATCCAAAAATATATAACCATGAAAAATTAATTTCGTAAATGTTTATTTTTGTAAAATATTTCTTTTTAAATAAATTAAAAAATTTATTTTATTTCATTAATGTTCTAAATATAATAAAATATGACAAATATAATATAAAATATTTTATAAAAATATTTCTGTGACATATTTGAAAGCACATTAAAAATATTTTTGTAATATCATGTCATTTAAAACAGGAATCAAAAAAAACAAAACAATTATTAATAATGTAATCATAAATATTATAACATATTTAGATTTTAATAAATTATAGATAATAAAAATTATATAATTATAATGTTTTAAAATATATTTTAATAAAAAATTGTTTATAACAAAAAAATAATTTTTTTTAGATATTTTATATATATATAAATTTTATATTCATTTTGATATACATATATATTTAAATATATACAATATTATATCAATATATCAATATATATTCTTTCTTTCTTTATAAAATATTATTTAAATTTATAAATATATATTAAGATTTTATAAATAATATTTGAATTTAGTAAAAAGAATAATAAAAAATATTAAAAACCAAATAATAAAAAATTAATAAAAACTTTTATCAAATAATAAATTTGATAGAATGGCTGAAAAATCTGGATGTGGCGAATTACAACAATTAGTTCAAGAAGAGGAATGTGAAGAACCATTGAGTCAAGGTGGAGAAGCTACACCACCTTCCACACCAGCAAAATCTCATCATCCAAGTAAAAATGATATACGTAGTTCTCATATATCGGTATGAATTTAATATTAGTTATCTATTTATCTTATTAAAACATAACTAATATTATTTATAATAATATTAGTTATATGATATATATTTATTATTGTTTGTTTTTAATATTGTTTAAAATTTTTATTTGTTATTCTAAATGAAATACAAATATTATAAAAGAATTGTATTTTTTATAATTATAAAAGAAATAATAGTATTATTCCAGCAGAAAACTTATATATCAGTTTTTTAAAATAACTATTTATTATTATTAATAACTATTTATTAATTAATTTTTTTTATTATTTTGTTTCTATTTTGTTATTACATTTTAATATGATATAAAACTATCTCAATAAAAAAATAAAAAATTTTTCTATAAAAAAAATTAATAAATTACTAGATTAATAATATACATAAAAATAATGATAATAATTATGATATATATGATGATGTTGCATATTAACAAAAGAAATAAATATTGTAATATAAATTTAACAAAGAATATATAAAATAATAAAATTTGTCAACTTGAATACAATATTGATTAAAAATTATTGGATAACATAATGATACAAAATAAATAACTCATTTTAGTCTATTGTAAAATCATATAAATCATAATAATGATATTTCTTTTAATATTGTATTATTAAATATATATTACAATAATATAAGTCTAAGAGAAAATGGAATTATAATATAATATTACATTATTTTCAATTAACCATGAATTTCAATGTATTAAATATAATAAAGCTAACACAATATTAAGATTAGAGAATATGCAAATATATAAATAAATGAATTTTTAAAATATTATGCTTCTTTTTTAAATATCAAATTATAAATAAATTTTTAAAATATTATTTGTAAAGATTTTTAATATATATAAAAATATTAAATAAAAATATAATAAAAGATTTAAAATAGATTTACAAAAAAAATCAAATTCTTTTCTTAATTTGTATTAAAAAATTATTTTTTTGTTATTTTTTAAAATAGAATAAATATTTTATTTTCTTCATTCTTTTTAAATAAAATTCAAATATTCTTTTTGAATTTTTCAAATTATTTATATTTAAATATAAATAATTCATACTCTTCATATTTTTTATTAATTTAATTCTTTCCTATGTAAATGCATAGATATACATTATCTGTATATTTATTTTTATGAAATAATACATTTAGATTTATAAATTAATTTTAATTAATTAATAAATATTACATATAAAATATGTAAAATTAATTAACTTTTTTTTAGATAATTATAAATTTAGATAAACATATTGTTTATAAGTAATGTTAATAAATTTATATATAATATAGAAATTTATATATTATTTTAGCAACAAGTATTGTGGGAAACAAATATACAAACATCACCTATTGTTAGTAAAGGAAGTTCTGGTCAAGCAACAAGTCAAGGATCTATGGTTTCTGGTCGAGCCGTGAATCTTTCAAATCATAGTAATCAATCTCGATTAATGTATATGAATGAAAAAGAAAAACAAAAATCACATCGACCAGAATTATCAAAAATTAATCGTCAACATAGAGGTAATTTTATTTTTTATAATAAAATATTAGATTTCTAAGTATCATTTAAAATTTATTACTATAGTATTTATTACTATAAATTTATTACTATAGTTCTAAAAATATTTGCAATAATTTAAAAAATATCTTTTATATTATTTTTATATTTTTTAATAATATATAATGTTATAATTGTATAATTTATTTGTATATTATTATGAAATTCTTATAAAAAAAATATTAAAATAAAATCCTTAGTTAATGATAAATTTTTTTTAAATTAATAATAAATTATAATTTTTTTATATATTTTTTATTTTTAAGTTTTTTTATGTTTTCATTATATTTTTTCGTTGTGTTTTGGTGTCATAAAATAAAGCTATGGCACCATGCAAACATCATTGCTTTTTGTCAGAGGTTCCTGATGTTCGACGTATGGAACAAGCTTTATTACAACTTTTGGAAGATTTTCATAGTGGCAATTTACGAGCATTTGGTATGTAAAATATGTAAAAAATGTATCTAAACATATTTTAGCTTATATAAAATTGAAATATTATTTTAATGTAGGAAAAGATTGTAGCATGGAACAAATGACAGAAATACGAGAACAACAAGAGCAATTAGCCAAACTTCATTTTGAGTTAGGTCAACGACAAGGAATTGGTGGAGATCAATCAGGTCTCAGACATTCAAGTGCAAATATGGATAATTTATTGGAATGTTTGCAAGAACTTAGTGTTTGTATTGAAAAATTACATAGCAAGTAAATATAATATATATATATATATATATATATATATATATATATATATATATATATATTATATATATATATATAAATTTTAAACAAAAATTTAAATAGAAATATGAACATTGATATGATATTTTAAAAATATGAATATTTTATAGAATATTTTCATATTTTAAAAATTTTTTATAATATTGTTTTTATATATAATTGTATATTTAATTTCTCAAATAATGAAATCTTGAATTTTTTGTTTTAACCTACTTAAAAATTCCTCTTAAAATAATAAATTATAATATTATTTGATAGTATTTAATAAACAATAAAATATAAGTAATGTTATTAATTAATTATTTATTCTATTAAATTAAATTTGATACTTATTAATTGTATATTTATTTAATTATCTTTATTAAAATTATATATAGAATAAGATTGAATAGATAATATAAAGACAATCCGTAATTTTTTTTTAAAAATTAATTTAAAATTTTTTTATCGAATTTAAAAAAAAAGAAAAATATAAAATTTTTATAAAATAGTATAAGATTTTTTTTAGATCAAGATCTTTCTTTAAGAAAATTAAATTTAAAAATTCATTGAATTATACGAATATCTAATTACTTTTATTTAATTTCTATTTTCTTGAAAGTAAGTTAGGAAAAAAAATTTTATTTTAAATCTAATATTTTTTCAAAAACAAATCTTTAAAGAAAAGAATTTTATTTTTTTTTTAGTTTTATATTGTGTGATTATATTTTTGTTTAATTTTCATGTTTTATGTATATGTCTCTTTTGATTTTAATAAATATTAAAGAATATAAATATTATTTATGTCTACTTTATTATATACCTTATATATCTTACATAATATATAAAATGCATTAAATTGTACATTTAAATATATGTTAATTAATTATATGTTACAAAATAAGTACTAAAAATGTTTATTTCCAAAAATGAATTATAAAATAAAAATTATGAAATAAAATTTTATTTTTTTAATATATTTTTTTAATATTTTTAAAACTTGATATCTTTAAATATTAAAATATTAATATAATTTAAATGAAAAAAAGTAAATTTAATTTATTTATATTTTTCAATCGTAATTTTTTTTTTAAGCTTTTAAGTTTATTTTAAAATAAAATAAAGTAAATTATTTATATTATTAAACAATTTATTTCTAAATAATTTAATAAAAATAATATATTATATTCATTTATATATTTATTTTCACTAGTAATTCAAGGAAAACAAACTATTAATAGTTCAATATTGTAAGTATAAAAACACTGTACTTGTGTAACAAATGAATATATTCATTTATTTGTATTATTATAATTATATTTTATATATAAAATATAAATACTATATAAACTTGTATTTGAAATAAGGTTAATATGTTTTTTAATGAAAAACAATTTGATTTTAATTTTTTTTTCATAAATTTAAATTAAAATTTTTATTTCATAGTATTAAAAATGTTATAAAAATGATATATAAAGTAAATTGTTTTACGTAATTAAATTGTATTTTAAAATAAATGAAGCACGCTTAAAGGTCACAAAACAATTGTTTTAAATTGTGATTATTAATTCAACAATTTAATTGTAAAATAAAATCTGTTGTAACACATATAACAAAATCAAATTTAAAAAAACATAAGTTTTATGATAAAAATTTAACGTAATTTTAATTTTATAATCCTCAATCAATTATCAATTAGTTTTAAACATTCGGAAGTTTATAGACAGTAGTCATTTCCGTTACCTTGCAGTATCAAAACTATATTTCGTACGAAAGATATCGATGTCATGTAGTTAATTTTTTTGGATATGCAATAAAAGGAAACAATCAGTTGAATTTAGTTCTATTTAAAAAGGTGAAACTTCCATTTATTTCATTACATCTGTTAAATAGGACTAATCTTCAATGTTTTCTTTCCAACCTCATAATCAGGTCTGTATTATTATAATATTGATGAAGTTATAACCATACAAAATCAAATTTTATAGATAGCTCACTAAATATAATTTTAAATTTTATAATATAATATATAACATATTTTATAATATAACAAATATATATTAAATTTATTTTTTAAAAATATTTATATATTATAATTTTAAATATACTGTATTAATAAAAATTTTCGAAATTTGCATTATCTTATATTTTTATTATTAAGAATATAATTTTTATTTTATTTTATTTAATATTACAAATCACAAATTAATTAACTAATATTGTTATAAATTGTTATTTAATAATAAAATATTTATTTAAGAAGAGATATTATTATTTAACATTTTTAGGTGTTATATCACCTGGCACAATTAACTTCAGTAGTTAGTCCAAAATCTACGTCATTTTCAGTTAAAGTTAAAAAACAAAATGAATTTAAAAAATCTATGGATGATATTTCCTTTAGTAATTTTTCAGAAGTAAGCTATTATGATAATGTATTATATAAAATGATAATGATAATGATAATCTATTAAATGTATATATTATATTTCAGGCTACTAAGAATTATATTGATAAGTTAATAGGCAAATTAAAAACATGTGATGTAATTGCAATGTTTGATATAAAAACAAATAATATTTTGGTAGTATTAGATAAATTTTCCACAAAAATTTGTAGAAAAAATTTAGAAAAAAATAATAAGTGGAAAATATCAGATATATCAGAATTGAATTTCAAAGAAAATAGAAAGAAATATCATAATTCTTACTATCAATGTACGAAAGAGATTATTTTACCTACCTTACCTAGAAAATCATCTAATTATTATATACAAATTCGTAATTTTAGAACAAAACGTAATGTAAATGTTGAATTAGAAAAAAAGGCATCATTTGTAAATAAATTTAAAAACTTGTTTGGTCATTTTTCTGGAACAGTAAGATTATATATTATATATTATATTGTTATATATTATTTATATTAATATTTTAGAGATATCACAAATAATTTTATTTCGTAGAATATAGGATATAGAGCAAATATTCTGAAAGAAAAGGATTTGACAGCAATTAAAAATTTATTCAATAATCAAACATCAGTAGAAGAATATAGAAAAATTATATTAGCTTTCATTGAAGGATATGAAGCAGGTCTAGCACGTCAAACATATCCTTATTTTGGATGGTTTAAAGTAATGTGTACTTTAATAACAGGAACTATATTTGTAATGTTTTGGTATGGAGGTACGTAAATTTAGAGATTAGTTTCTTTTTTACCCATAATAATATAATGACTAGATATAATTTAATATTATTTTATAATAGTTATGTCTTATTATTATTAAATATAGTAAATAAAAAAATTATAATATTCCAATAATTAATGAAAAATTCAATTCATAAAAAACATTATTTATATATTAATTATTTGTACATAATTATTTTATAAATAAACAAACATTAGATTATATAATATTTAAATAATATTAATATGTTTTAAATTAATAATAATGTATCTTTTCTTGTAGTTTATTTAGTAGGAAGTGGGCTACGATTTTCAATGGATGGTATTAAATTTAGACCAGAAACAACAGATATAACTTTCAATGATGTTAAAGGAGTAAATAATTCACTCTTAGAATTTTAATATTAATCATTTTTTTTTTCATTTCACTATTTGTAATTTATCTATTTATATGTAATTAGGTTGCAGAAGCTAAACAAGAATTAAGTGATATTGTCGAATTTTTAAAAAATCCAGAAAAATTTTCTGCACTTGGTGCGAAGCTACCTAAAGGTGTATTATTAGTAGGACCACCAGGAACAGGAAAAACATTGTTAGCGAGAGCAGTAGCTGGTGAAGCTGGTGTACCATTTTTTCATGCAGCTGGACCAGAATTTGAAGAAATTTTAGTAGGACAAGGTGCACGCAGAATGAGGGATTTATTTAGTAAGTTATAATAATATATATATTGAAAAAATGTAGTAGGTTATAAATGTAGTAAGTTATAATAATATATATATTGAAAAATATTCCAATTATTAAATAAAATTTAAAGAAAGTTGTTAAAAATATTATTTATATTTTTTACTTTTATTTTTTTTTTATATATATAATTGATTATATAAATGTTTATATTATAAATGTTATATATATGAATCATTTATAATCTATTTATTTTAATATATAGACATATGTATATTGAAAATTTTTATTTAAATCTATTTATGATTTAATGTTATAACTATATCATTCTAAAACTATTTCTAATGTTATCTATTTATATATTTATATTATAATTTAATAAATGTTCTAAATAATTGCATTATATTAAAAAATTTTTTTTATTTTTATTTTAAATTATAATTAATTATAATATTTCACAAAATATTAATATTAACATAACATTATTCTATGTTATTCTATATGCAATTGTATGAAAATGAAAATTTAACATCAAATTTTTATTTTCATTCATTCATAATTTATTAATATTATTTATTACTACTATTTTTTCAGAAGCAGCAAAAGAAAAAGCACCTGCTGTAATTTTTATAGATGAAATTGATTCTGTTGGTGCAAAACGAACAAATTCAGCTCTTCATCCATATGCAAATCAAACAGTAAATCAATTACTTACAGAAATGGACGGGTAAACTAAAAATTCTATTTCATTTTTTTTGCAGTATACAGGATGATTTTAGCAATTAATATGAAATTAATGATTTCATGTCATATTATCATATGATTATATGAAAAGAAAAAAATTGGTAGAAAAGGAAATGAAGGAATTATTAAAAATTATTTCTTATTATAATATAATTTTTTTTCTAACTAATTATTCTATAATACAAGAAATATATAGTACTTATGTTAATTGATTTTTAAATTATTATTTTTTTTAATTTAATCATATATTATGTTTTGAAAAATTTTTTATTATTTTTTTCAATATATTTTTTTAAATTATTTTTTTTTATTATTTCATTATCGAAGAAAATCAATTTACGAAATAATACAATATAAATAATATATATATATATACATATGTATGTTATATTTAATTATATGGAAATTAAATGATTTAATAGCATGAATAAGTAATACATACTAATTAAATAATTCAATTTTTTTTCCTCTTCTCTGTAGTTAATTTTATTTTTGCATTAAAGTTTATTTTAAAATTTTTAAATTATTAATTTCGACTATCATAATTTATAATTATAATATATTAAATTTGATATTGATATTATGATTTATCATTTATCAATAATTTTCTTCTTTTTTATATTTGTAGATTTCTTCAAAATGAAGGGGTTATAGTATTAGGAGCAACAAATAGACGTGATGATTTAGATAAAGCATTAATGCGTCCTGGTCGTTTTGATGTTGAAGTTGTAGTTGATATACCAGATTATTCTAGCCGAAAAGAAATTTTTGATTTATATTTATCAAAAATATTAACACGAGATGTTGATACAAGTTATTTAGCAAAATGCACTGTTGGATTTACTGGAGCTGATATAGAAAATATGGTACTTTTTTAATTATATAACTTTTCATATAGTATCTTAATCTCTTACATGATCAATTTATGTATAAAATAAAAATGATAAAAAAATTAGAAGATAATAAAAAAATAAATTCTTGTTACAAAATATATACAATTCAAAATTAAAATTTTTTTAATTTTTCAAGTTATTTATGTTATTATTTTTTTTTTATTCTAAAATGAACTATTACTACTAATTTATTTAT
Source organism: Apis cerana (assembly GCF_029169275.1). NCBI lineage: Eukaryota > Metazoa > Arthropoda > Insecta > Hymenoptera > Apidae > Apis > Apis cerana. Next base: position 6,746,935 of record NC_083862.1, on the reverse strand, counting down.
AATAAAAAGTATTTTTTATTTTTATTGATTATGTTAGAGATTAATTAAAAATTAATTCTGGAATTTTAAATCAAATTAATTTCATTATTATGGATTTAATTTTAAAAGGTAAATCAAGCAGCTTTAAGAGCTGCCATAAATGATGCTGAATATGTTTCAATGAAACATTTAGAATATGCTAGAGATAAATTAATCATGGGTCCAGAAAGAAAATTAAAAATTAATGATACCGAAACTAATAGTATTACAGCATATCATGAAGCAGGACATGCATTAGTTGCATATTATACTAAAGATGCACCTGCATTGCATAAAATTACTATTATGCCTCATGGACATTCTTTAGGACACGTAAGTATTATAATATATATATATATATATATATATATATAATATATATATATATATATTAACGGTTTTATTTTATTGATATTGTTACAAAATTTTTAGAAATAAATTATATCTAACCATTTATTTTTTTTTCTTAATATAATCATTTATAATTACTGTCTTATTTTTTTAATAATATATATATATACAGAGTAGGAATGCGATATATTTATGGTATATTGGACCAGTTTTTTTTTAAAAATGATAAATTTTTTAAAAAGATAACAAAGAAAAAAGTTAATATTTTTTATGACGAACATAATGTACAAGAAATTTTTATATTTATAAATATAAAAAAAATCATCTATAATATTATTCAAGCAATGAAAATCAGTTTTTTTTAAAAAATATCATAAATTTGTTTATGAAAATCAAAAAGAAATGCATCAAAATAAATTTAAACATGTAGCATTATGGCATATTATGGCCTTTAAAATCAGACAATATCAGAAATAAATGAAATAAATTGAATTTCATACAATTTATAATATTCTATTTAGAAAATTTCATTTTTGTTTCTTAAATAATATTGCATATGAAATATACATTATCATGTTTGTCATAAAAAACATTAAAAATTTTTTCTTTATCACTTTTTTCAAAAACTTATCATTTTCAAAAAAATTGATCCAATGTATTGAACATTCTGTATATATATATATGTGTGTATATATATATATATATTTATAGACTGCATTTTTATCTAACAAAGATCAAATTCATATAACAAAATCAAAATTATTGGCTCAAATGGATAGTGCAATGGGTGGTCGTGCTGCAGAAGAATTAATTTTTGGTCCTGATAAAATAACAGCAGGAGCACAAAGTGATTTTAAGGTATTTTCAGTTTATTTTTAAATTAATAATTTTTTCCATATTTATACGTATGTACATTATAAAAGTTAAAAATTAAATATCTAATATAAAAATGTTTCTAATATTATTTATATATAATAAAATAAAATATTATATAAGAAAATAATATATTATATTATAATATATATATTGTATTATATATTATATCGTTATATTATATTATATATTATATAATTATATTTCTTAGGCTGCAACTTCTATCGCAGAAGAAATGGTAAATTTATATGGCATGTCTGAAAAAGTTGGTTTTGGAGTTCGCATGGGAAATCGAACAGACGGATATCCATCAGGTCCGAACGCAAATGATCTTAGTGATAATGAAGTGAAACGTCTTTTACAAGTAAATATTGCCACCATATGATGTTAATTCCATGGCATATAATATTCTATAATATATACATTAAAATATTTTTTATTTTAGGAATCATATGAACGAGCAAAAATGATATTACAAAAACATGCAAAAGAACTAAAAAAAGTAGCAGATGCTTTGCTTAAATATGAAACATTGAGCTCTAAGGATGTAGAAGCTGTAATTAATGGAGAAAAAATTTCAACTGAAACTTTAAAGAATCAATCACGAATTATAGATCCATCTGAACATGTATTATAATTACCGTACTAAGATTCAATTTAAAATAATAAGCAAAATAAATTATTTGGTGCAGTATCGATGTTGCATTTTACAATTAATATTTTATTATAATAATCATAGACGCAGAATTATACAATTATTCAATTTTAATTAAAATGTATTAGATTTTTCAATTGAAAACTTCGTATTAAATTACTCTTATTTTTTTATTTAATTATTTTAATATATTGAAGTTTATATAGTAATTAATGCAAATTTATTTATCATTATCATTTTAGAGAATTTCTAAACACGAAACAATATATAAATATAATAAAAAGCGATATATAATGTATTATACATAATTATATTTAAAAATAAAATTGTATATAATTATGTATTGTAATGTAAAAATTATTATATTGTTTAAAATTTATAAGAATAATTTTACAATTTTAAAATTTTAACAAAATATATAATTCTGCAAAAAAATTTATTTTTTATTTATAAAAAATCAGTTATATTAATTTAAATTTTATTATTTGCAACATTGAATGGGTAATATCAATCTTAATTTGTAATATAATTATATTTTGATTGAAAATATAATAATTTTTTTATATTAACAAATTTATTAATTTAAGATTTTATATAAGAAAACAAATTATTCTCAAAAAAATATCTTTAATAAATAATTCTTTTTTTTTAAAATGAATTTAAATTTTATTTACACTAATTATTAAGTAATATATTTTGAAGAATAATATTTAATTTTTATTACCATGCAATTATATTTGATTGAATTTCATTTTCATTTAAAATATGTATGCAAAATATTTTAAAAATAATATTAATAATATTAAGACCATATAAGAATTAACATTTTATTTACCATATAGACATAAATTAAATACAAAATTATATGTTACATGTATTTACATACATGTTTTATGTTTTATATAATCTATTTTCTTATTATATCTATAGTACGTTTTGGTATGATTAAAATTTATTTAACATTGCTTCTTTTTTTTTTAATTAAAAATATAAAGTTTGAAATATTAATTAAAAAACTCATAAAATCAAAGTAAAATTTTTAAAATAAGAAGCTATAATATTCTAATAAATCTGTGTTTTGAATAAATAATTTGTATAAAGTATATTACATTTATATGTGAGCAAATGTAAACCAAAGAAAATGATCTGTAATATATAATTCTGTAAAATTAAAATACATATATACAATAAAAAAATATACAGAAAAGATCATTTATAGAAGTATTGATATACAATATTTATAAATATCACAGTATTTATTAACTTCAAGAAATCACAATAAGTAAAATTCTTTAAATAATTTAATACAAGATAAACAAAATTTGATAATCTGGAATATCTTAGTTGTTTATAATTATTGTTTATATTAAAAAATTTAATGTAAAAATTGGTTTTAAGGAACCCATATTTTGATGTTATTAGTTTTTATAAATTGATATATAAAGTCGATTTTGATTTTTAAATGAAATCATATAATTTTTTATTAATGCAATATGTTATTTGCTATAAAAAAATGTTAAACTATATATTATATTTTATATTATAAACTATATATATATATTAAAAAATCATTAATTTTTAGAGATATTCTAATTTAAATTATATAAAATTTGAAATATGAAAAACGAAAATACGAACAAGTATTTCTTATTTTTTATATAAAGTCTAAAATTCAAATTAAAATATCTTTTAAATTAATATTCTTTTGATATAAACAGCTTAATATTTTTTGTAGAAAATAATGATTGCATCGAATAATGTATTCAAATATATATAATTTCATTAAAAAAAAAAATTGATTTTTATAAGTCCTTTTAAATATTATCTTATAACTAATAAATCAAAAAATATCAAAATATACGCTCCTTTCAACTTCCGTTTGAAATGTTTTTTAATATTAATTAATAACAAGATATTTTATAAACAATCCACGATCAAATTATTTTGTTCATCCTATATATATTAAAAACATCCTAAACATTAAAAAACCAGTAATGAAATATAAATTCAAAGACTATTATTTCATAATGAACGAAATAGAAAATGAATCAAATATTGAGATGTATAATTTTATTTTAATGTAAAAATGCCTAAAATAAAATAGTAAAAATTTGTTCATATTAATATAAATTTTTCAGTAATTAATTTTTTTAAAACACAAAAATTACAATTACTGACATATATAATATAATAGAAATACATAATATTAATTGAACAAAAATAATTTCAAATATTATTAAAAATGTTTATATGATACATATTTTAAAAATAGTTTTTTTTATAAAAATATTATTTTTACTGTAAAACAAATAAAAATTGATTTAAACTTTAAAAAAATTTTTTAAAATAAATACTTCACAAGAATTAAATTTAATATCCAATTTAAAATAAAATAATTCTACGATACAAAATATTACTTAAAAAAGAAAATTTCTGCGAAAAAATAATGGAAATTTATCATTATTTTATAAGGAATAAAGGGAACTGCATTTGTTATGTTTCTTTTTAATGATTTTTTTTGCACTTTTTTTTTTTACTAAAAAAGAATTTTTATTTACAAAGCAAAATAAATTGCCAGTGACACTAGCACATGCAATGGGAATACCGTTTTCCTATTGCTTGGTTTAGTCTACCTGACATTCGACCATACAAAATAGGTAGAGAAATTTTTATTTTTTTCTTTTTTTTTTTTTTTTTTTTCAATAACGAAGCAAAAGGATCTTGAAGAATCAAAAAAAACGATCCTTCGAAGATCAATAAGCCTCAAAACGGCAGTAAAGCCGTATAGTATCGCCAGGTCTATTTTTTTCAGTGTTGAAAGTAATACAAAATCTTTGACAAGAAACAAAACGCAGATCGTTTAATGTGGCAAGATTACGTATATTATAAATATATTTGACGGAAAATAAGCAAGGCGAGTTTTTTTTCTCTTTTAAATTATTAATAAAATCAATCTGCGAAAAACAATATTAATTTTATTCATATTTTCTTTTGGTTTTTCCGTGCAAATATATTTCATGTATTTTTCACTTGATTGTATAGGATAATATTCATTCATGATGACGTTAAAGAATAGAAAACTCGAATTAAATTAATTTGAATCATATTTTAAAAATTAAAAAGAGAAAAATATCTTCGTGTTAACTTATGATCGATGGATCTTGTTTTATGAAAATTATTTCATTCTACGTATTCCTAATTATAATTGATAAATTATTGCATTCTACAATTACGACATATAATATTTTACTGATCTATAAAACTGTTCTACCCCATGCAATATTGTTATATCCGAATAATTATTTATTTGTACTCCATTTTTTCTCCGTCGAAATTTATAGTTCAATTCGAGAAAAAAAATATTAAACAACATAAAAAAATAATTACATAAAATTTTTGTTATATTATTGAATTATACATGGTGGAATATATATAAATAAAAAATTATTTAAAAAAAATATAAATATCCTAAAAAAAAATTTAATTAATTTTAATTATTAATTTTCGATGGAGGAAAAAATACAGTGCAAAGTTAGATTTAGTTATACTATGCCCATTTAAATAATCTTGTCTCATTAACGTATATTCGTTTTTTTATTGAAATAACATAGTATTTAAATGTTTTATATAGACAAGATCATTATTATTATTTAAATATAACTATATCTATTGACTGTTCTTGTAAATATGAATGTATATATGTTTCAATATAATTTGTTTCCGTTGTTTTATTTTTTTTTCTTTTTTATAAATCGGTGCTGTTATGTTACAGATTTCTAGATACTAGTATCAATTTTGACAATTTCTTGTATTGTTAATTTGAATCGATAATTTTATAATTTTTTTTTCTTTTCTCTTTTCTTCCTTTTTTGACAAATAAAGAGTACAATTATTGCACATTATAATTATTTTGTAAAAATGTTTCTCTTTTTTTCATAAATATATCGATATTTGCATCTAGATGAATTCATATCGTAAGTCAAACAGCACAGACAACCCTGATTACACGATAATATCGAATAATTCCTACTTAAAATCTTTGTGCGTTACAACAACAAGTAATATCATAGTACATATTCTCTTTTACTTACGAGTATAAATAGCTGTACTATTATAGAAATTTCCAAGATCTTCGATCATTTGGTCAAGGTAATGAAAGTTATTTATTTATGTTTAATAACTTTCTATACTTGCTCGATTTATATTTTTCATTAATTTTTCTTTCATCATTTTTTTTTTTTTCATTTCACATTTCACAATTAATAGGTCGAGTCCTCTTTTCTCTTCGTCCATTTAGTTAATTGCTAGTGTCAAATAACTACTTGGTTCGACGAATGTTTCTTTTTATATTTGTACAATTCACAACTCGCCTTACAGTATGATTACCGTCTTATTAGTTGTTTTAATAGTTTTTAATAGTTTAAAATATTTGAAACTACGTTGTAACTCATTTCATAGAAAGAATGTGTTACTCTCACTGTATTTCAGGTTGCGTGGGAAACTGTTTTCTTGTTGCTTATAAATGTGTGATGTAATTATCAGAAATATTTATTAACTCTTTGAAGTATTTTTTTTTATTTTTTTATCTGTGATCTTATTCCACATTTGAATAATTTGAATCCAGATATAAAAATAAATTTATTATGTTGGCGCACTATTCTTTACAATGCTTTATGTTTTTTCAATAATATTCAAAAAATTTTTTTTGATTTTCTATTCTTAATTTATTATTAATTGTTATTTAAAAATGTTATGATATGCCGAGAGATTACTTTCATTGAAAAAATTTTCGTAGATATTTTAAAAAGTTGCTTTTCAAACTATCTGATCATTGTCTTAGATCGATGAATACTTCAAAAGGTTAATAGAAACGTGCAGATTACATTTCAAATTCTTGATTAACATTATGAATAACATTATCTAGATTCCCACATATAATTAGTTACGGTTCATGAAATGGCGATTAAAAACCGGTATTAGCAATGTAGTGCCTTAATAACATGGTAATAACATAAACCAAAAACGAATATTCGAAATATAATTTGAACTTACAATATTATTAATGAAAAATTAACAAAATAAAAACATATAAACTATGTTTATATTTTAAATAAAAAATATAAATTATAAATAAATCATTATTTTTAATTTATTTTCTTTTTTCCTTTTTTATTGTCACAATAATGGGTAAATTATTAATTATTAACAAGTTAAAGATTAATGAAAAGATAAGATTTGGTTTATGTTATTAACATGTCATGTAATAGTAACTTTCAAAGAACAAGATTTCACAAAAATCATACTACATAATATTTTACATGGTGTTAATATATTCGTAACGCCATATAATTTTTTTATAGAATGATAATATAGAATTCTTGCAAATGCCGTGCATTCGTGATCATTTGCGAGTAAATAACATTTACCCAATATTTTTATAAAAATCTAATACTTTACGACATGAAGCGCACCATTTAAAACTTCGACATGAAAAATAATTTTAAGTGATAAAATTCATTTAATTGTGATCGACCGTACCATATCCATTTTCACATGGATTTTTTACGACTGATCTATCTTTTTCTGCTTTAAAAGCTAAGTAACCACGATGTGTTAGGAATAAAAATTGATTAAATAACTATCCAATTCATAAAATTCTTGATTAAGAGCGCCATAGAAAAATATAAATTGGCGGTGTATTTATGGTAATTCGGATTTCATTGACGAACAAAACGACATACCAGGAAGACCCGCCATTGCAATAATTATTTAGCACTATTATCGATGTAGAATCCAGTACATATCATAAATACGCAATGTTATATTTTTTGAAGTTTTTTTTCATTTTATTTTTTGTTTAAAACAAAAGTGCTCAAACTTCAATTACCAAATTGTATGAATTTTAATTAATTTTTGAAAGATCCAACTAATATTAAATATAACAATTTGAAATCATATTTAAAAAAAGCTTATGATAATATTCAGTTTAATAGATATATTAATAATAAAATCTAAAAACATAGAATATATAATAAGAAAAGAAAAAATATGAAAAAATGAATAACATGATATTATGAAGTTTGAATACTTCTGATCTAAAATGTGATGTTTCATCAATTAAATATAAATTTGACAAATATATACGTACAAATATAAGATAAAATAAAACATTTACAAATTTACATATTTGCTCTTTGACAATCTTCTAATTCTTTTCTAGTCAAAAAGAGCATATTACATACTGGGTTCAATACCGATTGTTATGTAAAAAGAAGCTCACCAATGTCCAGCAGGTGATCGTAAATATTTCTTAGAAACGCTTGAATAACAAAGTCGCAATAACGCGTTCTTAAATGACTTAGAAACAAACGTTTCGAAACGACGAATATAAAGTATTTATATAAAATCAACTTCCACTTATTCGAATCTCAAATACTTCACAGCGACAATCGCTCCATTTGAGCAATTTCTTTGTCATATTTTTTACACTTGTAAACTTAATGTTCCACCAAAGATATCTAAAACTTCACTGAAGAAGACATTTACACTTTTTAATTTCACTAGTGGCAAATCCAAAATATATAATGTTGAGAAATTTATGTTTGCATCACAGTGACTTTTTTTTACTTCAAAAAAATAAACAATATAAATCTAAGAATATAATTCTTCATTTTAAATTATAAATAGTAGTGATAACTAGATTAAAATTACATATAATTTTGTAGTCAACTTTTTTAAAAATTATTTTTTTTATATGAATTTTCCAATACGTTGCTTTTATTATTATGTTTGTACAATACTGCAATTAAAAAGATAAATTAATTCTGATAATATTTTTCTTATTATATATTATATAGGTAATAAAAATTTAAATATCTTGATAAATAGTTACAAATGACAAATTCATATTTAATAAATATAAACAAAATAAAATATTTATTTTAACAAAAATTGATTTAACTTTATGTTAACTTTATATAATCACTGTGATATAAATTATTTGATATTACCACAAAAACTGAGATTTTTTTAATTAATTAATTATATTGCCACTATAATGCTTTGCATATTGAAATGGAATATTTATACAAAGTATTATTATCATTATAGAATGTTGTCATGCATACAATTTAAAAATTATTTTTTCAACTTTTGATAGATCATTTTTAGATAGATCACTATACAAAATCACAAAAAATTCATGAATTATTTTTGTATAATTCATGTATTTATTTTGCATATTTCAACGATTAGGCTCTGTCACTTCATTAAACAAAGGCGTCAATGAATCAACATCTTGTAATCCATCAAAATTACCAAGTGTATCTAAATCATTTGTTTCAGTATCAGTTTCTCCAAGAAAATTAGCTTCAAGCAAATCCACAACATTCCTACACAAACTGTTAGAAGTAGACTCATTAGCAGTTTCATTGTGCAAATTTAAAGAGTTCAAAGTAGGACTTGAAAGCATAGGTTCATTAGTTTCCTGATACGTTTCTTGTGATTGAACAGTATGTAATGGTGTGGAAGGATATGATCTTGATCCATTACTATCTTCTGTATAAGATGGTGTATATGTTGATACTGGCACAGGTAATGGTGTATTAGGGTAGGAGCGTGACTGTATTATTTTCTGTAAAGCTCCACCTACTGGAATATCAAGTACATTTGATGGATCTAACATATCTTCTTCTGATAAGTTTAAGTTGGAATTTGGTAAAGCATCCAGCACTATTGAATTATTTTCCATTAATCCTTCTTCTGTAGGTTGCTCTGGTATAATTTGCAAACTCTGAGTTCCTTCTTCATCTAAAATATTTAATATATTTGTTATGTTTTCAGGTGTAATTTCTTTATCACTCATTAAAAAATTTTGATCATCCGATATAAAATTTGGATCAACATCATCAAGTAAATATGTTGAAGGTCCTTCTGATTGCCCTATTGATCCAAAATCATTGAATTCACTAGGTACCGGTGTAGGTGCTATAGAACTGTTTGTAGATGGATTAAAACTTTGACTTTGAAAAGACGATAAGCAATGTTGTGTTGAAATAGGTGACATCAATGCAGGATTAACCATTCTATGTAATGGAACTGATTGTGATCTATAAAGTTCATTAGTAAATTGTTTATTATTATGAAATAATTCACTAATTTCTTGATCAGGTTGGTTTTTTTGATAAACATTTTTAATTTCTTGCAAATTTTCTTGACTTGGATAATTAATAAGTAATTGCTTTTGAGGTGCTAAATCAGAAGATAAAAATGCAGTACATTGTGATCCTTGTCCTTCTCTTTTTGTAACTGAAATTTGAGTTGAATTACTATCAACTTGCACTTCCGATGATTTAGTAGAAATTAACGGTAATTGTGGTGTAGATGATGCTTGTCTAACTAATTCTGGACCACTTGTAGGAACAACAAAAGTATCGTTTTTACTAGTATAAGGCATACTGCAAGATATTGAACGTGATAAAGATTTATGAACACGAGCTCTAGAACTATTTGCTTGCAAATTACTTCTCGAACGTGGCACAGGTGTATTTCGTGGTGAAACAAATGGACTGGCATTTGCAGAGTTAGATTTGGAAGCGCGACCATTAATAGGAGAATGTGGGCCCGGTGATATTGGTGTAAAATTAAATATTCGACGACGTGTATTTGGACTTTGTGGAACTGTATTAGTAATAGTATTCGAATCTTGGACATGTTCTATAACATTCGTTTCAAAACTAACTCTACGTCTGGTATTATTTTGATTCGAATGGTTTAATAAAGTTGGTAATATTAAGTTATGTTTTTGAGTAATTTCACGTTTTTCAACATTCTGTCTAATGATAGTAGTAGGTAATACATCAGGTGCATGTACAGTTCCTCCTTTTAAATTCTGTTGTAATATTAATCTTAATTGAGAAACTTTATCAGATCTTGATATTTGTTCATCAATAGTAATGGTATTTGCTTCCACATCTGAACTCGATGAATTGCTTTGTTGAAAATACTGTAATAATTCCTCCTCTTGTTCTTGAGAGTTGTTACCTCCATTCAAATAATCATCTAAAGCATCCGAATCAATAGAGCCAAGTTTTTCAGTTTTATCTGCAAGATTTGAGTTTTCTTGCAATAATCGAATTTGATCTTTAGTTAAAACTGTAGATTCCTCTGTTGCACTTGAACTAGACTCAAAACTAGTACGACAACCATTTAATTTTATGCAACTTTTGGAACATGTTGATTCATTATCACAGTTTTTAATAGATTGATTATTAACTTCATTTGTTTTACACTTGGTAGGCTTCAGATTACCAGCTAGTATCACTGAAATCTTCCTGGGACGTTGTATAGATGTAAGTTTAGGCAACAACATATTGGAATGCTCTACATTCTCTTGTATCTGCTGTTCTGTAAGTTTTGTTTGTTTCTCAGGACTTGTTTCTGATGGTTGACTCAATACATTGGCACGCTTTCTGGAATTTTTAGATTTGATATCTCTCTGTTTATTTACGCAGTTGGTCATTACTACACTAGGGTTGCTATTATTCTGTATTTCTTCAATTGATTGTACCACTATATTATCACAGTTGGATTCCAGGGAGATGTTACATGGCTGACTACTAGCTTTAAGAATTTTCTTCTGCCGATTATTTATTACAGCAGATGAACTCATTTTATTTAATGTATTTTGCCCACTTGATACATTTGTACCTTGAGATGACTGATTGAATTTAGTTTTTTTATTTCCTTTATTTGTCCCTGTTTTATTATCAACAGTCTTCTCTTTATTCTGATTCTGAAAAATTTACAAAATATTCATTTCTTTCATTTAATATATTTATTATATGTACAAAATATGAAATGAAAATGAATATGTGAGACTTGAAGATAGAAATCCAAACAAAATACAAAAATTTATATACAAAAATATCAGTTAGAATTTATTTTAAAAACTTATTTATTAAATTATAAATAACTTCAGGTTTGTCTTAAATGAACTTAAATGGCAAAACTTAGATAGTAACTGTTTTGGTTAAAAGATTCTCTCAATGAAAAATTTATAACGCAACAAATTCAGAACATTTTAAAGATAAAATTTTTTATAACAAAATATAAATATAATGTAATGCATGTTATATCATATATTATCAAAAAAAAATTTTTTAACATCTATTATTTTAAAAACACTTTTTTATTATATAAAATATCAATGTAATTTAGTGAAAAAAAATTTATCTTATACAATCTATGGTGCATCTTATGTAATTTGATATTATAAAATAATAATTATTTTAAATAACTATATGCACCACAATTTATATAAGCTTTTTTTAAATTAATAAATTACAATACATTTTTTATAAAGAAACATTTGTTATAAAGAACATTATAAAGAATACATTTGTTATAAAGAAATATAAATTACATTAATATTGCTTTATATAAAAAATATTTTTAAAACATTATTAAAAAAAATTGTTCATAATCATATGCGATATAACATGCATTATATTATTTTTATTTTATAATAAATGTATTCAAAAATTATGTGTATTTAGAATGCTTTTTGTCGTTATAAATTTTATTATAAATTTTTTATTGAGGAATTCTGCAAATAATTAAGCAATATAAGCATTATAGGCGATTTAATATTCTCCTTCACTTAAAATAAATTTAAAATTGTTTATATTTTATAAATGTCAATTAAAATTATTTCAGTTATTATTTATCCATATTTTTGCATGCACATTCTATTTTGGCTTCTAGAATCAACTCTCCAAGTATCTTCTATGCTACTAATATTATATTTTCTCAATTCATTTAAAAAATATTTTATACCTGTATAATAGCATCAAGATGACAGTGTTTTTGATCCCTTATATGTTCTCGCTGTTGTAGTTTTCGTTGCAACTGTAATTGTGCTTCTCTAAGCTTTCCAGACTTTCCACTTATAGGTGTTGCACGTATATCTGTATTTGACTCTGAACATATAAAATAATTTCTAATATATATTCAGTAAAAATATTCTTGTAAAATGTGGTAATCATCAAACCTTTATTTGTTGATGCATTAGAATTTCCTGAAGCACATAATATGCATATAGCAGATAGAGATTGAGTATCAACATACACATTATCAACAAGATGACGCGCTAAGGCACTCAAAGTTGGAAATTTCAAACCTAAGAGACTTTCTGCCCATTCTCTGATCAATGTAGATGCAGCTCCCAACATTTCTTCAGTAATATTTTCATCTACTTCATCACCCTAAGAAATTTTGAAATAAAAAATTTTAAATTAGAATTAATTCTATCAAATATATATATATATATATATATATATATATATATATATATATATATATATATATATTAAATCACTAATTAAATTCTACAGATTGTATGCAACTAATAATAAATTGCAAAATTTTATATAAATTTTATATAAATTTTATATAAACTTCGATTTTAATTTTTATTTTAATTTTTCTATTTCTCATGAATTAGCTATTTTGATATAACAAAATATATAAAATATATTAGTTCAATAGCATAAAATAGAAAAAAATTTATATTATAAAAAAATTTTTCAAAAAATTAAAAGAAAGATGTTCATGATAACATTAAAGTAATAACTATCTTATAATATAATAATATTTTATGGTGGTATTGCTTACAAATTAAAATAATCTTATAATTTTACATTATATATTATAATAAATTAAAATAAAAAATTTATTTTTAATTAAATTAATTTTCAATTTATTCTAAAGATATTATGTGTTGAAATATATTAATAAGCATTTAATCAAGAAAAAAATTAGTAACATTATTTTAATAAATGTTTTAACATAAAGAATTCATAGATATTAGTTTACATTCTAATATTTTAAATTAGTTTTAAATTATATTATTTTTAGAAATATCTATGAAATTATATAATTATATATATTAATATATAATTTTTTAAATAATTTCATATTCTATATATCTTTATATATCTTACAGTTTGAGTGCCAGATATATTAGGCAATGTTGGAGAATCCAATTTAACTCTTTTGCGCATTCCAGCATAACAATAACGTGAATTTCCACGTGTGCCTAGTCGACGTGGTCGAACTCTTGGATATACTTGTTTCATAACTTTGCCAAAATCAGCAGTTGATAGAGGTTTCATAGAATTTCGCATACAATACATACTATAAATAAATTAAAAACAAAATAGATTTTCAGAATTAAATATTTTATGAAATATTCAAGATATTATCTTTAATTTAATAATTCTGAAATTTATAGAATAATATTTAAAATATATTGAATTTAAATAACTTACTTATATTCATCATAAACTTCTTGTTTTGGTAAAGAAACATCTGGATCTTCTTCCAAATGTGTTTTAATCCACATGATAGTTTGATGAATTTCATAACGATTCCCTAATGGATTTAATGGTTGTCTCAAAGGATCAATAGTTCCTCCAGTATTAGTCAATGATAATGGAAGCTTCAGGTACAACAATAATTTTTCTTCTATTTTCAATTGTTCAATTTGTGAAAAGATTTCTTGAATACGTGTTTTTGATTCATCACTAAAAGACAATAAAACTATTATAATGAATGATTTAATATTAATATTTAGTCAAATATACATTCATTGAAACAATAATATATAACATAAATTTCTACAATATGAAAAAAATTATAAATATTTAAAAATAATTCAAATTAAATTTAGTATAGTATAATATAATATGATATAATATGATATAGTTATTGCATATATATAAAATAAAAAATATATAATATCCTTATTTATTATTATATTTATATATAAAAATTTTATTTTATAAGGATATAATAAAAATACTGTTTAGAAGTAGTTAATAATAATGTTATAAGGAATTCTCAATCTATAATTTAAATTTTACTTTTATTAAATTATTTATTTAATTTAAATATACTAATCAATTTTTTAAATTTATACAAAGAATGTCATTTTTATTTCATATATTATTAATTCTGAAATTACACTATTTTGGAATACACATATATATATATATATATTATAAGTTATTATATATATATTATAAGGATTATAAGTAATCTAAAATAAAATATAAATATTTTAAATATTATTGAATATTTAAAGATTTAAATTTTTCATTTTCTTTAAGAAAATGATAATTATAATATTTTATTTTCATGTAAAGAAAAAATACCAAAATATAAAATATTTTAATAATTTTCTTATAATATATCTTTTATAATGTTTTTGATTATTTCATTTACTATTATTATTATATTAAAAATATAATTTATTTTATATAAATGTTTTTGATATTTTTTAATTTATTAACTATTTTTTAACTATTTTCAATTATATAATTAGAATAAATAGCAATTTGATGCTTTATAAAAATATTTTTTCTACTTAAAATATATATCTTTTTTTCTTTTTTTTTTTTTAGGACAAAATGAACATCTTCCACTTAATTTTTTTGTTATTTGTACATTTGTGACTTTTTTTAAGTTTTAGTGATTCAGATATAATACATCAATTATTCAATATATTTTAAATATAATTATTTATAAAATGTTTTTTCAGATGATTTTTTAATATCAATTTGTTAAAAAAACATGTTAATAATTGAATCAAAATATTATTATATTTTTAATATAATTAAACAAAAAATAATCTATTATTTATTTTAATAATTAAATGCTTAAGATATAGATGTCATTAAAATGAAGGATCATTAGTAATTCTAAAAATTAGAAAAATGTTTTTTCTAACTTTCTACTAAAAACATGCAAAAAATTTTTCTTTTTCTACTATTAAATAAATTAAGATAAATTAGAAAAAAATAATATTCTAATATTTCAATATTCTAATATTTATATATCATAATTAAATTTTGAAGTATTGACAATTCCATAATATCATTTCAGTATCATTCTATATTTTAATATAATTATTTTAAATATAAATTTAAATTAAATTTATTATTAAATTTCATAAAAAAAATATTAAATTTCATAAATAATAAAATATCAAATTATAATTATTTTAATAATTCTACAAAAATATTTATATAATATAAATGTGCATTAAAAGAAGAATGATTTAAAAGAA
Source organism: Apis cerana (assembly GCF_029169275.1). Lineage (NCBI taxonomy): Eukaryota > Metazoa > Arthropoda > Insecta > Hymenoptera > Apidae > Apis > Apis cerana. The sequence continues at coordinate 6,730,910 of NC_083862.1, read as the reverse complement.
AAATGTTTTCTTATATTAACATAAGATACACATAATATTCTTTTCTAATTGATACTTGATTTATATAAAAATTATTATATGTAAAATATTTTATTTAATCATAATATTATAAATTTTCCAAGAATAAAATAAATATAATTAAACATTATTTAATTAATTAAATAATTAATTAAATAATTATTTAAATTAATTTTTAATTTTAATATCTTGGAATAAATAAAAATAAAAAAATACATTTTACTTAAAAAGGAAAATTCCATTTTATATCATCATTTGAAATAAAATTTTATTTATATATTTTATGATAAAATATATATAATTTTTATTTTTAAATATGGATAACAATAAATTTAAGTAAAATATTGTGTATATATATAATTTAAATTATATATATGCATAAATAATAATATTTTACATTATTCAAAAAAATATTTAAAATAACTTTTAATCATAAATAAGGAAAAATAAAAAAAATAGTTTTCATAGCATATATTTTGAGAAAAATATGTTTTGATACAATATATATTAAATAACTTTAATTTTACAATTGCTAATAAATAAATCATTAATAAAAAATATATATAATTATATAAATATATATAAATTAAATTGAATATAACTCTCTAAATTGCAAAATAATCGAATTAGTTAAAAAACAATATATTATACATATCAAAAATCTAATAATTTAAATTTTTACAATATTTTGTTTTAATATAAAATTTATTATTATTATTAATTTTTCACAAATACAAATTATAAAATTACAAAAATTTTTAAAACTTATTAAAAGAAAAATAAATGAAAGAATAAAAAAGCAAAGGAACAGAAGAGTGAAAAAAAGGAAAAAATGAAAAAAGGAAAGAGAAAGAACAATTGAATTAACCTGATGCTATCTTCGATCATGAGCCGAATTTTGTCGTACTTAGTGGTTGTGCTATGATTTGCCAGGGCCGTGAACTTGGCCGCGATGATATCTTGAAGTAGGTCGTCGTCGTGGAAGCCGTTTGAAAATCTGCCGGCAGCCGGTCGCTGACTCGACTGTATTTGCTTATTGGTATCATTAATGCCAGTACTGATGCTACCATCACCATTTTCAAGCGAAACGTCAGTTCGTTCCTTTTTAATTCGCCTGCCGTCGAACGCACTTTCGTCGGCATTAAGCTCGATTCTTGCGGATGGTTTGCTGACGCAGGGCTTCGTTTGATCATGGTTATCAGTACTCATCGTACCCCGTCAGCGGAGGCGCTTCAATTATGTATATAAAAATTTATCACCTCCCGTAGGACAACGCGAGTACCCTACCATTTTGTCAGAGTCAGCTGGACTACTTGTTAACATTGCACTCCCGGTGATTACACATAAGCGCCATTCGAGACCCTCCACTCGCGCGAACCGACAAGTCGCCGAAGCGCATACAATATGAGAATAACCACGAATCCGTCATACCGATCTCACGTGCAACATTTTATCCATTCTTTTTGGCATAGTTCATTTTGACGGAATGCACTTATGCGCAACCCATGACGAACTTAAATCGTAGGATTTGTGGACGGTCTATCAGGCACGGAAATCCGAGCACTTTGCGCGTTCTTCAATCGTCATAGATCTTGCGTTTTGTCTTATGAGTATGTCGCTTTATGCTGCTTTCTCCTATTCATTAAGTTGCGTTTTCATTGAACTCACATATTTCTTTAAAAATAATAATCATTGGTAGATTCTTTTCCTACAAAGCAGAATGAATTTACATTTTTTTAAATAAATATATTATGTGTTTTATTATTAAAAATTTATACAACTTTTATTTTACAAAAAATAAAATTTAACAATAAAAAATATATTTTTTTAGATTATAAAAAATATATTACAATTTTATCTTTTTTATTTCTTTAATATTACATTTCTTATTGGATATTTATAATTGAATATATACAATTATTAATTTATATATTATGATTCTAAAAATATTAATAATACGATAAAATAAAATAATACGATTGATTAGTCAACACGTTGAACGCATTAAATTAAATTAATTAAAATTAATATTTAAAAAAAAATTATTTATATTTTTTAAATAAAAAAATATATATAATATTGTAATATTATATGATATAAATTATAATAGTGTTATATCAATAATAATTTTTAATAAATTATATATTATTCACGTTTGATCGAGATATCGAAACAAATAGAAGAAAAATTATAGCTAATATCAAGAATAAATATCTAAAAATTCACATATAAATAAAAGGTAAAATTAGAATATAGAATTAATTTATTGATTTCGTTAATATTGAATTAAAATTTTAATTTTTTTCATATATTTAACTATTTCCATATTATATTTAATTTTATTATTAAGTATGTAGTATTAATAAATTTCATAATTACAATCATATACTAGTAAATCATAATTTATTATTGATTTTTTTATTTTATGAATTTCAATGCAATTACTTTTTTATTTTTCATTAATTATTTTACATATATATATATATATATATATATATATATATATATAATATATTCAAATGAGATATAAATTAATATTATATTTAGTTTTAATTAGTTTAAATAAATTTAGATTAAATTTGGAAAAAAACTGTTTAAATTTATATATATATATGTATATTTGAATATAAAATTTTAAGATATAGAATTTTAAGATAAATTTAAATTATTATAAATTCAAGTTTCAATTTAATTATATTTATATTCACATTAGTTAATATTATATGTATAATAGAGTTATTGGATTTTTATTTAAGAAAGGATACATTATTTTCTTTCATTTTTTCAACAATAAAATTTTTTCCGTCAATTCTATTATTAGTTTTTTAATGTAATCAATTATACATATCAATTATAATAAATATAAAGATTTTTATTGAAAATTTTTCAATAATTTAATAATATATATTATAATAATATAGTATATAATATAATATATAATATATATTAATATATAATATAATATATCAAAACAAATCAATTCATATATCATATTTTATTTCATAAAATATTGCTTTACTATTAGTAGACTCTTGCTATTAATATAATTTTCATTTAATTAAATATATGGTTTAATATTAATAATTATCATTTATAATCATTACATTAATATTCATTGTCATAAAAAATTATGTTGTAGATTTTTTTTAGAATAATTTAATAATTTATAAATTTATAAAATTTATATTATATTATATATTATATATTAATTTTGGTTAATATGATATAATATGATGAATATATAAAAAGATATTATTTTTAAAAAATCTTTTGTGTAATAAATGATTGACATTTTTAATTTTTTACAGATATTGAATTTTCAACGTATATAGTTGAAAATGATGAATACATCAAAAAATTTTTATTTATATCAATTTGGATTGAAACGTTATGTAAAATATTATAATTTTCATTTAAAAAGAAATATAACATTTAGTACTACAAAATACAATAGAAATGTAACAGAAAATTATATTAATCAATTTAAAACTGGACAAATTATTAATGGTTTTATAGTAGATGAAATTGCAAAAATAGATGAAGTATATCTAACTGCAGTGAGATTGAGTCATTTGGGAACTGGAGCACAATATTTACATTTAGCTAGAGATGATAGTAACAATGTATTTTCAGTTGGATTTCGTACAACTCCAAAAGATTCTACAGGTTTACCTCATATATTAGAACATACTACTCTCTGTGGTAGTGAAAGGTATCCATGTAGAGATCCATTTTTTAAAATGTTAAGAAGATCATTAGCTACATTTATGAATGCTATGACAGGACCTGATTATACTATATATCCATTTTCTACACAAAATTTGAAAGACTATCAAAATTTACAATCAGTGTATCTGGATTCTGTATTTAGACCATATTTAAGAGAACTTGATTTTAAACAAGAAGGATGGAGATTAGAACATGCAGATGTTAATGATAAAAATTCACCTATTATTTTTAAAGGAGTAGTTTTTAATGAAATGAAAGGTGTCTTTAATGAAAATCAGACAATATTAGCTGAAAAATTTTTAAATCATATTTTACCTAGTCATACATATGCAGTAATTTCTGGTGGAGATCCTCTTGTTATTCCTACTTTAAAATATATTGATCTGCTTAATTTTCATCAAACTTATTATCATCCTTCTAATTCTCGTTTCTATTCATATGGCAATTTTTCTTTAGAAAATCATTTAAAATTTATTAATGAGCGATATTTATTTCTAATGGATAATATTGATACATCTATATCAGAAGTTCCTTCAGAAAAACGTTGGGACAATCCAAGAAAAGAACATATTACGTGCAGATCAGATCCTATGGCTGCAGATCCTAGTCGACAAGGTAGCATAGCTATTGGTTATTTGTGCAATGACATTACTGATGTACAAAAAACTTTTGAAATCAATATTTTATCTCAACTTTTGTTAAGAGGTCCAAATTCAGCATTTTATAAATCTTTAGTAGAATCAAAATTGGGAACTGCTTTTGGATCAATGACAGGTTTTGATTCTCAATGTAAAGATACTATGTTTATTGTGAGTTTGCTTGGTACTAAACCAGAAGATTTTGAAAAAATAGATGATGTCTTTAATAAAACTGTACAAAGAGTTGTTGAAGAAGGTTTTATAGAGGATCATGTTGAAGCTGTTTTACATAGTATTGAGCTTCAATTAAAACATCAAACTTCCAATTTTGGATTGCAATTACTTTTCAATTTAACACCATTATGGAATCATAATGGAGATCTTATTCAATCAATGCGAATTAATGATGCAATCAGAAAATTTCGAGAAGAAATAAAAAATAATCCCATATATCTTCAAGAATTAGTGAAAACATATCTTATGGATAATAATCATAGACTGACATTAACAATGTTGCCATATGAAAAATATGATTATGAAAAAGCAATTGCTGAACAAAAATTATTAGAATCTAAATTAAAAGAACTTTCCAAAGAAGAAATAGAACATATTTATATATATGGTAAAATTCTTCTTGAAGAACAACAAAGACAAGAAGATGTAAATGTTCTTCCAACTTTAAAAATAGAAGATATAAAAGAAGATGTAGAACGATATAAATTAGAAAATAAAAAAGTAATAGATGTTCCTTTACAAATAGCTACTGAACCAACAAATGGTGTTTGTTATTATCGAGGAATTCTTAATACGCAAGGTCTAACACAAGAATTAAAACCTTTGTTACCACTTTTTAATAATATCATTTCAAAAATGGGTACAAAAAATTATGATTATAGAAATTTTGATCAAATGATTCGATTGAAAACTGGAGGTTTAAATTTTATGAATCACATTGCTGAACATAAGAATAATTTGTTGCAATATGAAGAAGGAATATTAATAGAATCATATTGTTTAGATCGTAATATAAATGATATGTGGAGATTATGGTTAGAGTTGTTCAATAATGTCCAATTGTCTGATATTGAAAGATTTACAACACTTGTTAAAATTAATGCTGTTGATTTGATTAATGGAATTGCAGATTTAGGACATACCTATGCAATGAGTAGTGCAGCTAGTTTAGTCTCACCAGTCACTAAATACAAGGAAAGTTTATCAGGATTACAATATGTCTCAAATATGAAAAAAATAGCACAAATGTCAGATTTAAGTCCTGTATTAAGTCAAATGCAAGAAATATCTGATTATATTCTAAATAAACAATATTTGAGATCAGCAATAAATTTATGTAAAAATAACAAGGACATGATATTAGAAAGTGTTACTAAATTTTATAGTTTATTAAAAGGCACACCTAAAGATATATATACTTTTACTCATGATCAAAATCTTGAAATAGGAGATAGAGCTATTCATTATGTATTACCATATTCTGTAAATTATACAGCTAAAACAATTTTTACTGTACCATATACAAATCCAGATTTTGCACCTTTACGAGTACTTTCTAAATTGATTACATCACTTTACTTACATCCAGAAATTCGAGAAAAAGGTGGTGCTTATGGTGGTGGTGCTACATTATCGTCAGATGGCATTTTTGCCTTTTATTCTTACAGAGATCCTAATTCTACTCGTACTTTAGATTTATTTGAAAAAACTTATGAATTTTTATTAAAGCAATCATTATCCCAAAGTGATATTGATGAAGCAAAATTAGGAATATTTCAACATTTTGATGCACCAGTTTCCCCAAGTAATCGTGGAATGATTCAATTTAAATACAATTTAACAGATGATGATATTCAAGAACAAAGAGAGAGATTAAAAGCTGTAACTAAAGATCAACTTATACATGTTGCTACTAAATATTTGCAACCTGATCAAAAACATATTAGAGTAGGACGTGCATTAATTGGTCCTGTTAATCATGATTTATTAAATAGACCTTCAGAAAATTGGAAAGTTCAAAATCAAGAAGAAAGCATTCGAGTAAGAGCAGTTGAATAAATATTTTTTTAAAATAAATGTCGTTTTTATTTATTAAAATATATTTGATATTACCATTTACATACAAATGATTTAGAAATATCAATTTCATATTTTATATTTCAACAAATACATTTTTTAATTTCATTATTCAAATAAATTTATAATAAATAATAAACCCATCCAAAATACATATCCATTTTTTAAATAAATAATTCATTTTTGTTATAACTTATAAAGAGAGAGCATAAATGTGAAAATTATAAATTTATTTTTAAGATATTTTAATATAAATAATTTTATATAATATATTTAATATAATATATTATATTTATTAATTTAATATAAATAATTTTATATTGGATTATTTTATCTTATTATGTTATATTATATATATTATATTTAAGCATAGTTAAGTTATTATCATGTTATTGTTTTTTTTTGAACCTAAGTTTCAATTCAGAAAGTTTGTGAAATTTCTTTTTTTTTTCTTATTGTTCATGTTTTTTCTTTTTTTTTTTTTAAATTTTACTATAGAAACATACAACTGAACATATTGATTTAATATATATTATAAATATATTTTCAATTTTATAGTTATAAAGTTGAAAATGTATAAAATATATTTGTGAAAAACATATATATAATTTTTAAATTTTTATGATTAAAATAAGTGAAAAAAAATATCTTCTATATAAACTTTCTGAAAAAAATATATATTCAGTTGATTTCATTTTATTGGAAATAATAAAAATATAGTTGCTAGAATTTGATTTTGAAAATAATAGAAAGAGAAAAAATTAATTGGAAAAAAAAGTATATAGAATGCTATGCTGCCTGGGACGTATTGAAGTATATTTTCATGTCAAACAGAATTATTAAATAAGCATAGTTAATCTTCTTATTAAAAATGGTTTAATTCCCTTCCAGCAAATTTCTACATAATGTTACATTATCTCTATTACTATTGTTAGAGATACATTATGATACAACAATTTTGGCAAAAATTTGATGTATTTAACCTTATCAAACCACTAAACTATTTTTGGATGTGCAATTTGTACTCTTGTAGTATGTTGAATTTTCTTAATTTGTTATTTTTAATAATTTACAGTTTCAAGAAGTTTCATAATATTGTTAAATAAGATAAATATTTTTGCTAATATAATTTAAAAAATTATTTAAAATTTATAATATATAATAATGCTTATTTTATATATAGATAATAGCAAAGCTACAATAACAGGAAAAAGAAAACAATTATTTCGTAATGCATATTTAAAGGACTCAAATTTGAAATTCAAAAAATGATGCACTGATGATTTATAGAAAATAAAATGTAAAGTTTACAATAAAATTATATATGATATCAAAAGAATGAGTTTTTGAAATAAAATACAATTAATAATGCAATTATGATTAAAAATATATTAAAAATGCAAAATTATATATCCTCAATAATATTTTGCCATATTTAAGAAATATGAGACTATCACTATTTTTTAACTCCATAAATAAAAGGGAGAAATAAAATATTAACAAGAGCAACTATTTATTTGACTGCAATTTTATTATTTACATTACATTGTTATTTATATATTTATTTAGATATTTATTTAGATATAACCATCTGATTTATATTCTTTCACTCCCGCTATCATTATTCGAAAGTTATTATTAATTATCATTAACGTTGAGTTTCTAAAGTAATAATTGATTAGATTTTTTTTAGGAAATCCTTTATGTGCACTAAAATAATATAAAACATTAAAATTTAAATATAATGAGAAAATATAATATTAATAATTTAAAAAGTAAAATAGATATTAAACACACGAAATAATATTAATAGATGATATAATTATATATATTATCATTTATATTCAAATGATATAGATTTATATATATGATTTAAATCTAATTATAAATCTAATTCAATGACATAATTTTACCTGGTTTTGATGGTTGAAAAAATGATCTACCGACTCATTAAAATATTATATTATTTAAGAGTTTAAATATATTGAATTTGTTATACAATATACAATATATATATATACAATATATTATACAATTAATGTATGTAATTAATATGACTATAATACATGTTATATTATATACAAATAATTCAAACTGTTAAGAACAAAAATTATTTATGTTATGTTAATTATTTAATTTTGATTATTTAAATGATCATAATATGGAATAAATTATCACTGTATATTGATATAATAATATATTGTAGTGACATAAAATAATATTTAATATTTATATACATTTTGATTCTTTTCAGAACACATCACATCTTAAACTTGCTAAGCATGACAAATCAAAGACACAACTTTATTTAAATATATTTATAATTGTCTTTCTTTTCCTAATTAAGCAAAAATTTCTATTTCTTCTTCCATTTTTTTTATAATATATAAAAATAAATATGTAAAATAAATAATATATAAAAGAAAATTAATATTTTAAATATAAATATGTATACATTTATTCAAAAAAAAAAATAAAATTAAATAATATATATAATATATATAAATTTTGAATATATATCATGAATGAATTGAAACAAATTATAATCATATGACTTACATTTTTATCACTAAAAGAAATTTTTATATTATATATATTTTTTTTGAATATCTTTTTGGACATTGTTTTTTCCTAAGTTCTTTAAAAACAGTTCACAATAAAAATTTTGATTTATGTAATGTTATGATTAATATATATTATAATATATAATATTTGTTTAAAAATTTTGCACAAAAATAAATTTAAGCATATTTGTTTCTATAACAATGTTTTTGTTTAATTTGTTTATCCAATAAGTTCATTTTGAGTTAAATACATTTCATGCATACAAGTGATCTAATTTTTTTTTAAAACAACAGCAATTTTTTTAAATCAAGAAAAGAAATGTAAAATGAATTATCAACAACATTCTCATATAAAATTTATTTTTATCAAAATATAATATATTATCTGCTATAATTTAATGAATGAGATAGTTATAAAGTATATAGAGTAAGTATATAAGTATATATAGAGATAGTTATAAAGTAAATTTTTATAAAATATAATATATTATCTGCTATAATTGTTTTAAATAAGATAGCTTAGTTATGAAATAAATGACTGTTGTTATATAAAAACTATTAATAAATAATAGTTTTTGTCGTTGTAAAACATTTGATTGCTGTTTTTGATCATATATTTATTGCTCTTGTGAATCATTTACTCATTATTGTTATTGATTATGTCTCTATGCTTGTAGATGTTCATGTTTGTAGATCCAACTGTTGTCTTTATGTGATTGTTGCAATGAACCATATTGCTATTGTTGACTATATACTTGTGAAATATGTTACTGTTGTGAATTTGGATTGTTGCTCTTATGGATTATTTTATTACTATGAAATAAAATAAAAATTGTGGATAATATTGCAAATTTTGTTTTTTCTTTCCCATATATAAAATAAAAATTTATTTTTAATCATTTATATGAATTTATATGAATAAATTATTATTTTATTTAAGATATATTAATAGCATTATAATAATAGTATTTTTTTGTTTCATTTTTCATCACATTCACGTCTTTATTCGTTTATAACAAAAATATTGTTAACTTTTTTAAATACTATCAATGTAAATCATACAATTAAATACAATTTAATTATATACAAAAAAAAGTATATTTATGTTAAATTTTTTTTAACAATTTTATACATTAATGTTGTGTTTAAACATTAAATATGTAATTCATTGAATATTATAAATTTTGTTAAGTTATACATATCTATCAATTGATAAAATTTTCTAGAAAATTAAATTTATTAATTGTAAGAGATTTTATGATGTGATATTTTTTAGAATACAAATGTTTTTTAAATTTTACAAATATTTTTTAAAAGATATTGATAAATTTAAATGTTTATTTATATTTATAATTATAATTTTGAAAAATTAAAATTTTTAATTTTATTTCTATGTTTGTATAAAATAATTTTCACTTTGTTTACTTTTTTTCATTATAATGTTAAGTTGTTAATAATTATTCAATTTTGTTATTATTATATTAATACTATTTTATTATTATTATATATATTATATTATTATTATTATAAAATTAATTAAAATATTAAAAAAAATAATTGTAAAATTTATGTAAATTATATAATTGTAAATTTGAAAAAAATGACATTTAATTTATTATATTTATTATATATAATAAATATCAATATCTATCTGTAAAAGATCCATAATTCAAATTAGTCTATTTAAATATTTCATTTAGTAGAGAACTATAGTTCTTAAAATGATGTGATGACTTTTATGTTTCTTTAAAGAATATGACAAGATAATATATTTGAAGCGAATATCAACTTTTTTGACACGATCATCACTAAATATTAATCTTAGAAATTTAGTATGTCCAATATGTTTAAATATTTTAATTGAACATTGCTGTGCACATATAATTTACGTTTGAAAAATACATGAATACAAAAAAATAGAAGTCCTCTGAGTAAAATATGAATCTGTTCTTCGTTACGTATTGTAACGAAGATTGAAATATTAATTAATAACAATTTTTGAGAATTAATTCAAACTAAGTTTTCTAAAGAAGTTGAAAATAAATATAACGGTGACAATAAAAGTTGATTTGGATGTTGATAAATTTCTAGTAAGGCAAGATAAATAAATATAACATAATTTAATTTTTTAAGAAATCAAATTATATATCATAATTTTGATTTATATAGAAATATATAAAATATATTTACATAAACAATATATTATTCATATTTATTATAATTATAATTTTTTAATGTTATAAATAAAATCACATTTCAGAGAAATATATTGTTTCTTTATTATTTATATTTATTGATAATTAGAAAATTATTTAAATCTATATATTTAAATATATATATTTGTAGGCTAATTAGATTTTCATGAAATATGTAATATATTTGAGAAATAAATCTTATATATATATATATATATATATATATATATATATATATATATATAAATAATATAAAAATTAATATTATATTTGTACTATATTTAATACAAAATTATAATTATAAGTTAATAATTATCCTTAAAAAAATATTTTTTTTTTCATAATTAGATGGCAAATGCAAATGAATATATAGCAAATATATATTTTTTGGATGCTTTGAACTTATTTATTGAAACACAATGGCTCTATAATATTCCAGTTACTAATTTATTAACTGAAAAATTACTTGATTTATTTCCAAAAGAATGGTTAAATGTTTTACAAACTTTAGAGAATGAAGAATTTAATAATTTTGTTATAAAAAAAATAACAAAGGTTAATAAATAAATCTAACAGTAAAATATACAAGTAAAATATTAAATATATATGACATGTATTTTAATATAACATTATAAATAAATTATTTTACTTTTTTAGCCAGAATGGTCAAAGACTTTAAAAACATTTGTTAAAAAATGTAGATACATTGATCGATTACCAAGTATAAACAATATAATACCAATAATATTACCAAAAAAATTTCAAATAGGTCTTAATCTTAAAAAACAACATGAAATAATGCATTTAGCATATCTAGTACATATGCAATGTACATCGCAAAATGTTAAAACTATTATTGATCTTGGTGCAGGTTTGGTAAGATATTTATGTTTATATAATGTCTGTGTATAAAAAATAAAATTTGTATTTTATTTTATATTTATTTTTTTTGTATATTATAGGGATATATTTGTCAGCTATTATATTATTTGTATGGATATAAAGTTCTTGGATTAGAAAAAAGCCAAGCAAATGTAAATAATGCTCGAAGTAGACAAATAAAAATGTATTCTGATTCATTGGCATATGTTAAATATAATTGTTGTGATTTAACATATAATTCTGTTGAAATAATAGAAACTATTTTAAATAATGAATTTCAAGAAAAATCAGATGTTTGTTTAATTGGTCTACATGCTTGTGGAGATCTTAGTATACATGCATCAAAAATATTTCGAGATATGAAAATAGCACGTATTTTTATTTTAATTCCTTGTTGTTATCATAAGCTTTCAATATCAAAAAGTATAAGAATAAATGCATCAAGTGAAAAGCAATACTTTAATAATTTTCCTTTATCTAATTGTTTTAAAACTATTATTAATAATACCAATTTTGATATTGGTACCTTTTTGAGGCAACCTTTTTTACGATTAGCATGTCAAGAACCAGTAGATAGATGGTATAACATGTCTATTGAAACACATAATAAACATTCTTTCTATGTTCTTGCAAGAGCTGTCCTTCAATTGTATGCAACTAAAAGTATGCATATTTCATATAATTTTTTATTTCAATTGATAACAATAATATAAAGTACATATAAAGTATAAATGTTTCAGATGGATTTTCTCTTAAGAAATGTACTCAAAAAGGAACAAGAAAATCACAATGTTTAAATTTTGAAACATATATTAAAGATGCATTGACTAGATACATTTTACAACCACAAGAAAAAGAAACATTTAAAAAACAAGGTAATATTATACAAGATATAAAATATATATAAATTATTAATTATAATTAATTATATTATAATTTTATTAATTATTAAGTATGTATAAAATACTTTATTATCATTACATTTACATTATATCATATTAAAAAATTTTCTATATTTTTATGATTTTTTGTATTATATATATTATAAATATATATATTACAAAAATATTTTTAGATAATATAAGTTTTGAAAATAAAATATTATTATTTAATATAATGAAATAATATTAAGATATTATCTTTGTTTTAGATGTAGAATTCAATCTTGATACACATAAAAAAAATATAATAGAATTATGGAAAAATCATTGTGATAAATTTAAAATTGTAGAAATATATACTGGTTTACAACTGATGTTGCAAGCACCAGCAGAATCACTTGTTTTACAAGATAGATTATGTTGGATGGAAGAACAAGGTTTAGAAGCAAAAATTGTTCCGGTAATGAATAAATATTTATCCCCACGAGCATATGCAATTGTATCTCATAAAAAATAATAAATATTTTTATATATTTTATACATTATATATTATATACGGATAGACTATGATAAAAATATAATAAATTAAAGACTAATTTAATATAAAATATAAAAAAAAAATATTATGTAAAAATGAATAAATAAATAAAATAAATAAGATAATATAATATTTAATAAATTCATTTAGATATACAAGATGTTAATTCTTAATTATTATTAATTACTAGAATTTATTATAATTATTATAGAAGATTTTACAACTTTTAGATGTTTATAGCATTATAGTATATAATGTATATTAATGAAATGTAAATACAAATAAAGATCCAATTCAGTTGTTTTTGCTTTGTATATATAATAATGAAAAGAAGTCTGATTGAACAATTACAAATGTATTAAAATTTTTTTTTATATTTATATTTTGTTTTTTTGTATTATCATTATTTTTATTTTTTTAATTATGATTTTAATTTATAATATTGATTATGATATTTATAATATTTTTCTTCTTAATAATCTTATGAATTTTCTTTGTAAAAACTATAAAAAAAAACAATAGATGTTCAATTTTGAATAAAAATAAATATAAAAAAACTAAAATCAGGTAAAATTAGATTCTATTCTCATAACATACAAAATGTAAAAAAGAAAAAGAAAACTATTGATAATCAATTTATAATAAAAATAAAAATCACTAAAAATAAATATGAAAAAGAATTCATGATAATATTGTTTTAGTTATACCTTATATAGCATTAAAGAGAAATAAAAAAAAAAAATAATATACTTATTATAGACAAAAAAAAAATAAATCAATTTTATTAATAATTGAAAACATATAATCATCAATAATTTCATTAATCATAAACATTAGATTCTAATTGAAAAAAGTACATACTTGATATATGGCATAAAAAAATTGTGTCATGTAAGAAAGAAAATAGAAATGAATAAAAATTAGATGCACTTTCACATGTTTTTATAATAATTAAGAATTAATATATTTATAGAATATTTTCTATTTTATTAATAATTGAAATCAGGGATCTATTCTAAAGACTAATATAAAAATATAAAATATTAATATATTGATACACAATATTAATTAAAAATTATTTATTTAATTTATAAGCAATTTAAGTTTATATTAGATGAAAAGAGGCGAAATAGCTGGTGATATAATAGAGATAGAACTATGTTATTTTATATTATTTTATTTAATACAATATTACTTAATTTAATACAAACTTTAATGACTATATATTTAATGATTATGTAATTTAATAAATATAACTTTAATATTTTTGTGTATTATGCTTTAACTTTTAAAGATTAATAAATAGTATTATTGTAAAAACTTTTTTTCTTTGGAAAAAATATTACGTGATTCCTATTATCACTCTTTATTCTTTACATTTATGTAATATAAATTCTACTTTTATTTCTATGTCTATAGTATGATGTCAAATGCATAAAGCAAGTTTTCCTCAATTCTCTTAAAATGACAACCTTGATAATATAAGATATTTCATGTAATTGCCATCATGATTTTTTAAGAATTTCAAATAATTCAAAGAAGCATTTAAAAAAGTTTAAAAAAAATTAAAAAATTTAGAAGTGGAATGTATCAATAAACGGTAATGTTTTCGTGAAAAATTATTTTATTTGGATTAAATTTTATATTTGTCAAATATGTTTTTCAATAGAAAAAAAATTTGTAAAAACAAATTAAAAAACGTTCAAATAATTAATCAAACTTAAAAATATTAATATTTTTCTTAAAATGCATATTGAATTATTAATTAAAAATTGATATTATTTAAATTAATATTTAAAGTAAAAGTTTATTAATTAAAAAAATTAATAATTTTAATTTTAATTTATATAATGAAAATTTTTAATTTAATTTTAATATATAATTGAATCATATTATGGCATTTTATTTTATTTAATATATGTATAAAACTAATAAGTATAATGTGTACGTTTATTGAGTGTTTGTTTCTACTGCAATGTATATAACAAATAAATGCATATATTTTATTTAATATATATAGCTACAACAAAAAAGAAATATTTAATATTCAATGTTTAATATATAAAATTATTTATTAAAAATGTCCGAAAAAAAATTATTGTCAAAAAAATTGTATTTTTCATTATGAATAGATAATGCATTTAATAATATTAAAATGTTAATAATAATATTATTAAGAAAATGATATATACATCACAGACGTATATAAAATAAAACACATGTAGAATTTAATAATATAGTATCATTTTAAACGTTTAAACATTTATTTATAGTTTAAGAATAAGTTATTTTGATTTTTAATTATTTTTTAATAATGTGTTTATAATCAGTAAATTTATTATTTATAATTTCTTTTCTTTACTTAAAATAAGTATTTATGTGTGCGAAAAAAAATGTATATATAATGTATTTTTTTTATTAAAAAATATTCCACATAAAATTTAATTCCAAATAAAATTTTTATGATAAATGATAAAATTTCTATGATAAATAAAGTCTAGATTTGAATTCCATTGAATATATTTCTTTCATTTAAAAAAAAATATAAATATAAATAATAGAAAGAAATTTTTTATTAATACTTCATATAATGAATAAAATAATATTAATATGCATAATGAAAAAATTAATACAATATATCAAATTGTCTATAAAGCTTTATAGCTATAAAAAACTATTGTACAAAATATTAAAATATAGTTCATGTAAAATATAAATAAAAAAGAATACATTAACTTTAAAATTGTATTATTTTATTGTATTTTTTTTTATCTGTATAAATACCTATTTCTTCATTTATTTATTACGTTATTTTAGTAAATATAGAATGTAAAAATCATTATGATTTTTCAAATATTTGAAATGACTTTGAGTTCAGAAATTTGGGATCAATGAATGAAAATATTTGAAGATTTGAAATCATACCAATATATTTATATTATTTTTAAAAAATTTTATTATTAAATCTTAAAATATATGTGTTTTCATTTTTTAATTGAAAAATATATTCATTTTATGATTTTATTTTTTCATGTAAAAATAAACAAATTCTATAATATTTAAATATAATTTGTAAATATAGATTCTTAATGTGATATTAAAATATCTCTAATAAAATTTTAATAATTATTTTTATAATAAAAATTTAAAATTTAATATAAAAATTTTTTAAATTTTTATCATTTTATCTATACTGCTATTTATTATTATTAAAAATTTCAAATTTTTATTTTTTTCATTTCAAATAACAGGTTTTTAAAATTCAATTAGTTTTTGTAAATATAATAATTGCTATAAATGATTTTCATTTTTTAATAGATGAATAATTTTATGTAAGATGGTATTTTTTTACATGAATTTATTTAAAATATAATTATATTTATATTTTTAATGTACATTATTATAAAGTAAGAGCTGAGTCGTAATATGTATGATTTTCTATATTTTACAATGAAATGCTGATATTAAAAAAATGATTTTAATTAAAATTAAAATCAATTATTTATTTTTAAAAAATTATTTTAATGTTACTTGCTATATGTTAAAAAATAATAAATTAAGATGAAAATAATTTTCAATTTAAAAAATATTATATTAAAATTAATATTTTTATCTATATGGATGAATTTGTGGTGCTGCCTTGATATTGGTTTTGATTGTACTTGGAGCTTTAGTCATTTGTCCCACTAAAATATATAAAATATATTAATATTATAAATATAAATTTTAGTTATAAAATATTATAAAAATAAATAGATTAAAATGAATTTTTTTACTAGGTGGATTTCCTAATGATCCTTGTCCTGGAGTTTGTTGCTGATTTCCAGGTCTTCCTACTATCATTCCACTAGGTACTGAATTTACACCTGATTGTACCATTTGAACAGAATCGGTCTATAAAAATAAAATAATAAAGAATTTTAACATAATTTTACATAATATATTAATACATTTAATAATATATAATACAAATATAAAGTTATATTATATATTGTATTGTATTGTATTGTATTGTATTGTATGTATGTATTTAAAGATAAATTTACATACAGAATTTATTGTTTTAAATATACAAAATATCCTAAAAATAATAATACATAAAATTATTCACAATTACAAAAATATAGATAAAGATAAAATTTATTTTTATAATTAGAAATTAAAAGTATTAAGTTAATTTAATATGGATAGTATGAATGTATGCATTATTTCTATTCTATTTTCTATCTTCTATTCCATGATAATTGAAATATGGTTGTATCATCAACTTTTCTAAGAAATATGAAAGATGAAAAAAAATTTTTCACATATCCGATTTTTTTTTGCAAACGCATTTAATATAATGAATTCATTATTGAATTTTGTTGTATTATTTTTTATCAATTTAAAAAATGTTTTTTTTTATTTACTATTAAAAATTTTTTATTTACTATCAATAATATTTATTATTGGATATTGTAATCAATTTTTGGAATATTAAATATGTTAATAATTTTAAATTTAGAGTGTAATATATTTCATCAAATGTATTTAGAGCAAATAATATTAATTTTTTGAATTGTTATGAATATATAATATTTTTTATAATAAATATTAATGTATATTTAATATTTTTTATATAAATTTATTGGCTAACTGTATCTTTTTAAAAGATATAGTTTTTAAAATATATATATTATATTATTAATATATAATGTTATTATTATGTTAATGTTAAACATTAAATCTGTATATATATGTTTTTGATAACTAAAAAATTAAGAACATTAAATTAAAAAATAAAAATATTTACTTTTAAACCTTTACCCATACCCACAGCTGCTACAAGAGCATGAGTGTCTGCTGTACTGCTGGTTTGAGCTTGAGTTGCTCTAGAACCAGCTTCACTTTCCCACTCTTCACGTGCCTTATTTGCTATATCCCATACATGATTAATAACTTTTGTGTATTGAGCCACTTGTTTCTGAAAATTATAAAATACATATATATTTTAGAAAAAAAAAAACATTTAGCGTTCCACTCGCTAAATGGACCTACTATGAAATTTTTATTTTCAAACTATTAGAGGGAAATTAATCAATTTATATATAATATATATTTTATATAATATTTGTTTAATACTACTAAATTTTAAATAAATATATGATAGTATCTTTAATCAAAAATAATAATTTCCTCTAATAGTTTAAATAATAAATTAATAAAAAAAAATATATTTTTATTATTTTAAAAATTTATCTGTACTTATATAAATATATATAAATATAAATAAATTGTAAAATAAGTTGCAATTTATAATATTAGAAATACTATTATTCACTAATTTAAAGTATATGTTATAATTAACTAAATGCAAAATTATAAAATAAAATATATATTTTTAAGATTTGAAACTTATTTTATGTATAATTTTCATAATTATTTCAATTTCAGTCCAAAGCGAATGGAACTAATAAAAGCTGAAAGCTAACTGATAGTAGCTTACATTGCAGTCCTAGATGATGTTTAGTTAGCACATTAAAAAAGAAATAAAACATCTTAAGTTATCTTTAAGCTTCTACAATAAAATAACAGAAATATAATTTTATCTCAATCTTAAAATATTTTCAAGATTTAAATTTATTTAATTTTTTAATTATTATTAAAATGAAGTTAAATTTATATATTTCATAATTATATTAAATTTTTAAAAGATTTAATATATAAGTAAAAAATATTTTTTCTTACATGTGATGTTTCATAATTTAAATTTGCAGCTTTTGCTTCAAGCTGCATCATTTTTTGTTCAGCTTGAGGTTCTACTTTAGTTCGTAGATAATCTGGTACTAAATCATGAGCAAATGTGGGAATTCTACCTTCAGTTAAACGAAGCAATTCTTCATCTTTCTCTGGACTTAATCTTAATGGTAAAACTGTTAAGTTTCTTAAATTTGGTGCCTTATCATGTCCAAGAATTTTTGAAAGACTAGTCAGCTATAAAAAAATTTATTATGTAATAAAACATAAATATATAACAAAACTAAATTGAATAAAATTATAATTATAATTATACAAACTTCATTTAAAAGTTATTTTAATAGATATTATCTTATATTTCTATTATTATATTTCTACTATTATATATATATATATTATATATTATATATATATATATTATATATTATATTCTAATAATTAATCTTAATATATTTTAAATTAAAAATCAATATATTTTGATTAATTTCTATTTATATGTTACAAATAAAATATGTAAAATACATACATGTCCCGAAATAAGAGCAAAATTATCAAGAAAATTAGGCCAATTCAATGTTTCATATTCATGTTCCAATTTAAATATCATTGCAGCAATTGCACTCTTTAAATCATTTACTCTCATAATAATTGCCTCCAAAGCAGAATCTAATTGTTTTTCTTCTCTTTGCATTTTAAACCTTATAAAATATAAATAAAAAATAATTAAAATATAAATAAATAAAAATGTATAATATTTTTATTCTTTATTATTTGTTACTATTAATAAAATTTATGAAAATTATGTAAAAAATTATATATAAAAAACTATTTATATAAAAATATAAGTAATAATAAAATTTTATTCAGATAACAAAAAATTTTTTCTTCAATTTTTCGATATATTTTGAAGAAATCAAAAATGTCAGTTTTAATTAAATCAAAATTTATAAATACGTGAATTTTAATATTTTCACATCTTATACTACACTATACTTTACACTATTATTGACGCCATATTGATTTTTTACACAATTTAATTCTTAGGTATAATTTATTCCTATAATAATTAAATTATTTATAAATATAGACAGATAAAGAAAACATCAATTATGATAAAAGAAAATTCAAAATAGTTGATATTGAATCATATATGTTACTTATATGTTACAATGTTAATTATATGTTAATTATATATACAAGATTACATATTTATTTATAAATAATTTTTAAATAATTATTAAATAATTTTGAAAAATTATTAGAAAATAATTACAGATTAAATATTATTAATCTCAATTACAGATTAAATATTATATATAATTACAATAATTAATTTAATTTTTTCAATAATTTAATAATTTCTAAAATATACATTATAATGAGCATTAAATTTTATTTTTTATATTAAAATTATATTTAAATTATATAATTATATTTAAATTATATTAAAATTATAATAAGTATATAAAATATTTAATATAAAATTAATAGTTAAAAATAATAAATAGTTAAATAACTTAGAATTCGTAATTAACTCTAAATATTTCCTTATCAATTATGTTTTGTATGAATTGTTTTTATTGCTCATTTTTACTTATATATTCATTTAAATTTTTTTTGTTTATTATTGAAATTTTTATTTCATTTTTACTTTTATTAGTTTATATTTAAACATTTTTAATTTCATTTGTAAAATTTAAATACTAAATACTATATATATTTATATTATAAATACTAAAAACTAATATTAAATATTTTATACTAATATAGTTTGAAGCAATGTAATATATTTGTAATATAAATATTTTAAATTTATTTACTATAACCTCAAACTTATTCATAATTTGTATACTTTTTTTATTGTTTTCAGCATTTAAATATTATTTCTATTTATAATTATTATACTTATCATATTATTTACACGATTATTAAAAATATTATATATTCAAACTAATTTCTTTAAAAAAATTTTAATGATTTTGCTTTTTGATTTACTACAATGTTAAAATAAGACTCCATATTCCATACTAGTAAAAGCGATGTTGCCAAGCTTAAGACCATATCTTATATCTAAAGCAAACTATAGTATTCAAACTATTGATGATTTTTGTAGTGTCTTTTTTATGGTTACAAATTACAGCTGATTGGTGTTTGACTTTCTGGCATTCCATCTCTTTTTATACGGTGTATTTCACTGATATTTTTCTATTTAGATTTGGTTTTGATATGCCTACTTATTACTTATTACAATTCTTTCTGGATATACTCTAGTGTTTTCTTTTAATTCATAAACTAAAATGTCGAAAATGAGCTCAAAAGATAAAGATAATAAAACGTTACATGATAAATTAAAACAATTTTTTCGTATTAATAAAGGTGATTTTATAGATATGATTTTCATAATTTATAATTATATCGAATTATTCATATATCTTTATATACGATTATCTTTAAATACGATTATTTATAAATTATATGAAATACAAAACTTATAAATTATAACTTTAGATTATAGTTAAATGATAAATTATAAATTCATAATCTATTTGAACAAATTAATAATAAACTTCTTTTTAGGAAATTATAAAAGTCGTGAAGATTTTACATTAACACATGATCTTGAAAAAGAAATTAGTCCTGAAAGTCCTGTACATCATCGAACAAAAGCAATTAAAGATTTGTGTGATGCAGTTCTTAATCAGCAATGGGAAGATGTAGGTTGATTGTTTAATAATAAATTTCATAATGAAATATATAATATTATTAATTTTTATTTTTTATTAGAAAGCTGCTGAAAGATTATGGTACTTAGTAAAAGATCTTTTAGAAAAAGATGTACCTCGTGAACATAGACACGTAACATTTAATTTTCTGCGATGTCTTGTTCAAGGTCAATATTCTAAATTATCTTCTCTCATGAGAGTAAAATTTTTTATGGTTGTTAAAGAACATAATATTCCTGAAGATATTGGACCTAGGTATTATGATTATATTTTTTAATTATGTTTTATTATGCTATTATTAATTAATTGTATTATATTTTTTATTTTTATTTTTAATTAAGTTATGAATTATTATACAGATTGGAACTTTTACAAAGCTTAACAGAAAATGGAAAAGATATATTACATCTAGAAGAGAGAATGGGACCTTTCTTATTAGATTGGATGCCAATTGTTACAGCAGGAGATGGAAAAAGAGGAGCTGAATTTTTATCACTTCTTGTTAATGTCATTAAGTTTAACTCAGCATATATTGATGAAGACATTATATCAGGCCTTGTTCAGTAAATGTTTTATGAATTGATTATATTATAATTAATTATTAAATTAACTAATTAAATTAAACTTTATCTTTTGTATATTTAGGTATATCTGCCATCTATGTTATTATAGTAATAGTAGTGAAGTTGTTTCTGGATGTTTAGAAGCTTTAGATGCAATTGTTTGTTACAGTAATTTACAGTCTGATTCATTACAAACTTTTATCATAGCATTATGTGGAAGTGTTAATGTTGAAACATATTGTCAA
The DNA here is from genome assembly GCF_029169275.1 of Apis cerana. Classification (NCBI taxonomy): domain Eukaryota; kingdom Metazoa; phylum Arthropoda; class Insecta; order Hymenoptera; family Apidae; genus Apis; species Apis cerana. The sequence continues at coordinate 6,708,107 of NC_083862.1, read as the reverse complement.
ATAAGTTGGAAGGTATATTATTATTAAAATTTTAAAAAGTTTAAATCAAATATATTTATGCGCATTATTCATAAGTTAAAATTATAATATATATTTCAATTTTAAAAATAATATGACTTTTTGTAGATAATGCGTAACTTATTAGGTACACACATGGGTCATTCTGCATTATATACAATGTGTCGTTTGCTACAAGATACAAATTTTCAGAGAGATGTTCGCCTACTTAGAGGAGCAGTATTTTATGTAAATATGGGTCTTTGGGGAACTCATAAAATTCCAAAACTAGAATGTACTCCTACATCTGTTTTACCTTCATTTTATCAAGTAAGTAATTAAAATCTAGTAATATTTGATTATTTTGTTTAATTGAAAATTATAATTGTTACTTATTGCTTTGTTGTTTCATAAGGCTTTAAAATGTAATCATCCAGTAGTTATGTATGAAGTTATATTATCAATTCAAAGATTAGTAAATAAATATGGAACTGAGTTATGGGATCCTACATGGAGCATTATTCTTGATATTATTGAAGAAGTTATTTCTCATACAGGTAAAATCAAAATTTGTAAATTTTAATGTCAATATTTGATTTTTATTAATATTTGTATTTTTTTTGTTAGAAACAAGTAACCAACCTGCAACTAGACAAGTTTCAGTAAATTTACATGAAACAATAAATAGTATTGAAAATTTACTAGATATTAATCATTATAATGGTTGTATTCAACGATTTTATGATCTTGTTGAACGTTGTAGTGATGCAAGACCTGTAATTATCAATCATATTTGTAATTTAAATATAAATTTAAATACTTTTTTTAAAAAAATAAAATTAAATTTTTCTAGGAAAGTTCTGTTTTGAAATTAATTGAATATCGAGCGCGTTCTATTGGACCTACACATTATCATTGGCAATTTAAACTAGCAAATTTAATGGAACGTTATTATAAGATTGAAACACGTACCAACATTAGAATGAAAGTTCTTGATGTTTTAACAAATGTCGTCCAAATTAATAGGTATATTAAATTAATATATTTTTTTAATTAGATAAATTAGATAAATTAGATAAATTTTGATAGAAGATTAGATAATTTTAATTGACATTTTTTTTTAAATAGATCTAGATATGAAGAAGAATTAATTGAACGAATAATTGTGCCATATTTTCAACATGTTGATATGGATTTTGATATCACTATTCGGAATGGTGTTGCACATTTACTTATTGATCTTTGTCTTGAATGTGATACAAAAAGATGTTTAGAACTTTTAGATATATTAGAGAAGGTACATGATATTTTAGCTGTTTATTTATATACATAAAATATATGATCTTTAATATAACACTTTAAGGATGAAATCATATAATATTATATGATACATTGTATAATATTTTTAAGATGAATTATATATGTTAAGGTAATCAATAAACCTTTTACATCTGATATACCAGTTACAAAAGATATTGATATCAAAGATATAAAAACTGCAGTTGTTGGTGTGATAAAAATCTTAATATCAAAAATTTATTATTTACCTTCAAGTCATGCTATACGAGCTTATAAAGTTTTAGTAAATTATTTGGAACAGCATTATAAAGAGCCAACTATTTTCTATGACATTCCTACTATTCGATATTTGGTAATAAATAAATATAATATATAATTATTTTAATTTTATATAATATATTTTTGTATTAATAGTATATTATATTTTAATATATATTATTTTATCATAAAATTATTTTGCATTTTAGATTTTTGAATGTTTCTTAAAAATTAGAGCAAACACACTTTATCATCTTGGATTTCCGGATACTCAAAACTTATCCGTGATAAAGTTTAGTCCATATTTAATTTTAGAACATACAACAACTGAACGAATAAATAGTGGAGGAAGTGGTAATAGTCCTCCACCAGTTAATCCAGCTCCATTGCAACATTTATCTTGTCAAATTACTTACATGTCATTGGCACTTGCATGTAAAGCTGTTATTTCCTGTATTAAATTGGAAAAAGGTTTATATTATGTATTTTAAATTAATGTAATTTTTTTATACATAAAAATTAAAAATTAATATTCGTATTTATTATATTTTTGCAGATTGGAAAGTTTTACAGCTGGTATTAAAAGAATTACCTCAAGTGATGCAAAATAGAGCATTAATATTATCACGACATACAAATGACATTGATTATTTTGCAAATGCACTTTGCTCAATGGTATGTTATTTTAATTTGTATATATATTATAATATATTATTTTAATTTGTTTCTTTTTTTTAATTTTTAAAAAAATTTATTTTAGTATATTTTAATATATTTTAATATTTTAGGTTAGTGACAAAAGTTTAAGACTTCCAGAGTCTCTTTACAATGTTCCTCCAAAATTTACTCTTTCAGAATTTCGCGTTCATGTTTTTCCAGTATTAGCATCATTAGCTTCATATCATGCACATTTAGAACCTAATTTACAACAGCGTTTAATAAAATGTTTAGAGGTAAAAATAAAATTCATTTTTTAAAAAAATTACACTGATATAGCATTTATGTAATTTAGTAAATAAAAAGTTCTTTAAATTTGTTTATTTAGGTTGGTTTAACAGCAAAGTGTGCAAGTCAATGTGTTACTAGCCTTACAACTTGTATTTTAGAGATGCGTGATGCAATGAATAAACTTTTATCTGAAGTACTTTTAAATTTATCAAAAATTTCAGCGACAGTACATATAGCTATACCAATTTTAGAATTTTTATCTAGTAAGTTTTATAAAATCTATAGAACAATTTAATTATGAAATATGTATGTATGTATATATTTTTTATAGCTCTTACTAGACTTCCAAAAGTTTTTGCAAGTTTTATTGGAGATCAATACATGTCAGTTTTTGCAATTCTATTACCATATACAAATCCTTTTAAATATGATCATTATACAGTATCCTTGGCACATCATGTAATTGCTGTATGGTTTTTGAAGTGCAGATTACCATTTCGAAGAGATTTTGTTAGATTTATTACTACAGTATGTGAATTAATTTGTTACTAATATAATAATATTATTAATAATAAAATTTTAATAATAAAACTATCTTTTTCTAATAAATAGGGTTTGAAAGCTAATGTAATAGTTCCTTTTGAAGAAGGTCATTTAATGAAATCAGATTTTAACTTTATAAATGAAGATTCTTCAAATAGAAAACGTAGTTCAAGTTTAACAGAACAGGTATAAAAGAAAGTAATAAAATTATATTATATTATATTACTATTGTTATTAAATCTTTATTTGTAGGGCAGTAGAGGTAGGAGAGAAAGACCAATAATGACAAATCGTATGATAGGAGATAATAAAGCTTCAGATTTAAAGCCTCCAATTGATGAGGCTTTAATGACTTTTCATGTGGAACTTACTGAAACTTGTATTGATCTTATGGCTCGATATACATTTTCAACTTATTCAGCTCGACCTAAAAGGTAAATTTGTAATTATTAATAAAGATATTTTATTGATTTTAAAAAACACAAATATAAGTTATAATAATAATTTATATTTATTAGATTACCAACTGCTGATTTTTTACTTAAAGAGGGTCAATCTATGACATGGTTACTTGGTAATAAACTTATTACTGTAACGACAAGCGGTTGTAGTAATAAAGCAATGCGAAATGGACTTTGTGATAATTGTTGGGTTGTGTGTAAATCTGGCCCTCAATCCCCTGAACATTCAAAAGCATTGCAATCAAATTTACGACGAGCATCAACTATAGAGGTATTATCGATATTATTTATATAATTATTTTATTTTATTTTTATTTTATTTTATTATTTCCAAATTATTCTAAAGTATAAAATGGAAATATATATATATATATATATATATATATATATAGATAGCAAAAGAAGATAAATTATCTAGACAGTTTTCTGGAGGTTATGGAAGTTCTACTGTAAATACAGCTGCAAATTCTCCAACAGAAGAATTGAAGAAAACATCAGAAGATTTAGATTCAATAAAAAAGGATCATTCTTTAGAAAAAATGGATAAAGATCAAGCAGAATCATCAAAATTAGAACAAATACTTAATAGTGAAAAACAAGAAGAACATGTTCTTTGCGCTTGTTGGTGTCAAGGATGGGCTGAAATATATGTGCGTAGACCTACAGGTGATATGTCTTGGATAATGAGAATTCAGAATTCTATGCAATTTGAAACAAATATAGATTTTCCTGTGTATGACATAATGGCTTTATATAGACCGAATCAGGATTTAAAGCAAAAGCAGCAAGAATTTACATTAGAATATTCTGGAGATGAAACAGAGGTAATAAAAATATGTTTTAAATATTATATAGAAAAATTTACAAGAACTATTTACAGGATATTGCAGATAAAAATATGGATCAAATAAAAAATGATCATAACAATATGAAATCTATGATATCTTCTGTATCATCAGGTCCAATAGCTATACCTGGTTCACCAGCTCGACCGAGTCCTTCAAGGCAAAGTTCACGTGATAGTTTAGAAAGTTTAGAAGATGGTGAAGATGGTATGATTAAATAATATCATATTTTATTTATCTTAATGAATGATTGAAAAAATTTATATATTAAAAAATTTGATAGATTTACGTCGTTCTCGAAATCCTGTACGTAGATCAAATTCTAGTCCTGAAATGAGTGCTAATTGGAAAAATCCATTCTTGAATAAAGAAAAATTAAATTTACAACAAGTCGATCGTGATTTTTCAGCAGATATAGAAACTAAACTTGATGCTGAATTAAAGAAACCCGCGAAAACTACGTATGCAAAGGATATGAGGTATTATTATTTCGATATTATATATAGTATAATTTAATGAATTGATAGAGGAACTTAAAAATAAGCATTTAGTTTTAAATAAGATTTATAATAAAATAGTACAAAATAAAAAAAAATATATCATAGTTTCATATTTTTTCAACTAAAAAAAGAATTGCAATCTTGATTTTAAAAATCAAAGTCAAAAGATTTTTTATTATGTTGTATTTCACTTATTACAAAAATCAAATTTTTTAAAAAATCATAAATTACAGTCTAATGATCAATTTAAAAAATAATGTTTAAATTTTTTTATATTAATATGGTTTATTAATCCTAATTCTATATTAATTTTAATTAGAATATCTTCACATTTCAAAATTAGAAATAAAAAAAATAAAATAAAATGTATTATTAACGAAGTAATTTTTAATGTAATAGATGAAATAAATAATTTTTTACCATGTGTATAAACTGAGATTTCGATTTTTATTTTGTTTGAAAGTTATTTTTATTCTATAAATAAATATTTCTAAAAGAAATTAAATAATTAAAGAAGATATAATTTGATGTTATTCATTTTTTTAGATGGATATGTTAAGAAATACATATGAAAATATATAATAATTCCTGTATATGGATATACAAATTGATTATATTTATTTTATAATCCTTTATCATTTTATATAAAAAAAATGAATTATTTTAATAATATTGAAATAAAAAATATTTTCTAATTGTTTTTTAGCGTAAATATTAAATAACATAAATATTATAAAAATTAAATTAACATTAATGAAATGTATTAAATTAACATTAATGAAATATAAATATATAATAAATTAACATTAAAAAATATATGATTATATTTAAAAAATGTCTGTGTCCATATAAAAAATATAATAATTAAATTATTAATTTCAATATCATTTGATCTCTATTGAAAATATTTTTTTATGTAACAATTAATTTTCAAATATTTTAAAATTGATAGGATAGATATTTTACTTTGTGTTTCATATGCTGCTATTTCAATACATAATACTTTATTTAACTTTGAAATATGAAAATATTCTAAATTATATAAAATAATGCTTGTGAAAATAAAATGTGAAAATATTTTAAATAAAATATGAAAATATTTTGAATAAAATTGATGTAAAGATTAATGAAATATCATTTTCCAAACAATTGAATTGCAATTTATGATTTCTTTAATTTCAAATAAAATCAAGATCAATTTTTCAGACTTTTTTTTAGACAAAACTCTATTAAACTAGAAATAAAGAAATTTATTTTTTTATATAAAATATACTTTATAAAATTTATAAAATATACTTTTTTAATATTCATATTTTAATTTAATATGATTATAATATTATAATATTATAATATTAATATTAATATAATATAATTATAATTAATCATAATACTAATAATTATAATTATAATATATACTATATATTAATAATACTATATAACATATTATAATATATTAATATTATTGCATGAAATATATCATTTCATGAACTTTATATATAAATAATTAATAAAAATATAATTTATATATAGAGTCAGTTGTGAAGCTATACCAGAAGAAATATTTGGTATGGGTACAACACCTCCATCAGAAAATGTATCAGATCATCCAGCTGCATTACAGTCTCAATGCTCTTATCCAGGCACAACACAAATAACTCAAATTATTACGAATACTAATTCGAGTAATACTGTTCCCCCATCTCCTACTACTATACAGGTATAGTATTCAAGTAAATATATAATAAAATTTATAATATATTCTAATAACGAAGATTTTTTATACATTTTTACAGATTCAAGGAAATTTTTTGGGAGTACAAGGACGTGCAACACAAATTCAATCTGTTACAAAACCTCCACAATCACCTACACAAATTTATCCTCGATTATCTAATTTTGATTCTGGTCAAAAACAAATACCATTAGGAACAGATAGTAAACCACCTATTGGACGTAATTTCCTAGATAAGGTATTATAAATGATATTATTTATATTTTTATTAAAATATATATTTTTTTATCAAAATTGATATATATTATATATATATATATATATATATATATATATATATATAATATCAATAAAAAGTATATATATATATTTTAGCAAAAAGATGAGAAAGCTGATCCTTCAATGTTACCACCTTTGCCATTACCTTTCCGTGATAGAGGTCATACAATTTCTGTAATGAGTCCTGTTAAAAAATCTCGTGGAGAATGGGATAATATTCGTAGAGGAAATTCACCACGAGTAAAAGAAACTCCGAAAACTGGTATTAATCCTAGGTAATATTATAATACTTTTAAATAAAAATATTTAATAATTATTTTTGTTACAATGTAAAATTTATATGTAAATTATAAATTACAGTTTTGTGTTTTTACAACTATATCATACAGCACATTTTGGTTCGCCTTCAGAAAAACCTTTATTGGTTCCACAGACAACGGCTGTGCAAAGAGCAGTAACAAATTTAGATAGAATACAACCATATGAAACTCACAAAATTGGAGTTCTTTATGTTGGTCCAGGACAAGCTTCTAATGAAACTGAAATTTTAGCTAATCAACATGGATCACTTCGATATACAGAATTCTTACAACGATTAGGAACATTAGTTCGATTGAAGGATGTTGATGAAAGTGTGTTTTTAGGAGGATTAGATCGTAATGGTGAAAATGGAAATTTCGCATATATTTGGCAAGATGACGTTACACAGGTTAAAATGAATTATTAAAATTTTTGTTGTTCTATGTTCTTAATAAATTTTTATTCTATATTCTTAAGAATATAAATTTTTTAAATTTTATTAGGTAGCATTTCATGTTGCTACATTAATGCCTACAAAATTAAGTGATCCAAAATGTACATCTAAAAAGCAACATATTGGAAATAACTATGTTACTGTTGTTTATAATGAATCTGGAGAATCATATAATATACAAACTGTAAAAGTATGTATTATAATATTATTTTCAAGATTTAATTAAGTTATAATAATTAATATTTATCTTAATATTAATATGTTCTTTTAGGGACAGTTCAATTATGCATGTGTTGTAATTCAACCTCTAGACCATGGTACTAATCAAGTCACAGTCCAAGTAAAAGAAGAATTAGCTAAACATATTAGACACAGTGAACCAAAAATTATTTCTGATCAAAATTTAGCTATTTTATCTCGACAATTAGCTCTTCATGCCAATGTAAGATATAAAGTAAAAATTAAATTATGTAATTATTAATTTCATTTAATTTGATATTATATTTTAATTTTATTTATTAAATTATATTATTTATTTCTTAAATTATATATTAAATATATATATTTAATATATATTTGTTTAAAATGTAATTCAACAGAAATTACAGAAAAATTAAAAATTCCGTTTTCATTTTTGCAGCTTGCTTCAATGGTTTCATCATCATTAGAACAAAACAGTCACAATCCATATGCTTCTAATTGGTTAGAACGTTTACGACATATTAAAAGACTTAGAAATCGTGTATTACAAGAATCAACAAATAATAATCCAGATGGAACAACTGATGATCTATCCCCAAGATCAAACAAACGTATTTATATGGATGATTTTACTGAATATACTACATGATTTGATTTTAATAAAAAAAGTTATTTGATAATTATCATTAATATGTCTATATTTGTTATAAAAATATGTATATATTGCAATAATTAAGTATTCTTTTTATATATTATTACAAAAATAATTACTTTAGGAATATCTTGTATCAAATTTTTAATTCAAATTTCAGTTGATTTATATAAATATAAATTTTTTAATATTGTGATTAATAAAAAGAAGAGCAATAATATATTATTTAATGTTTAATATTTAACTTAATATTGCTTAATGTATTTTTTTTTTCATAATTGTAAATAAATAATTTGATAAAATTATTTATTAAGTTTCAAATAAATGAACATTTTTAAAAACATACTTATGTATAATATTAAGAATAAAAATAATATAATGTTATGAATAGTATTACAAATATTTATTTGACATTGATTGGTAGAAATTTGTTTCTGAGGTTATATTTATTTAATAAGTTGGTAATAGAAACAGTGCTTAACCATAAAGAAGTTCACGTGAGAACCACGTACAAAATCGTTGACAGATATAAGCGCCTCTGCCTATATAATTAAGAAACTCGGGTCGATTTTCTATACATCAACATATCCTTATAATATATACTGTCAGTCTCATTTAGTCCTGTCAGCTGGTGAAGGGGAGAGTAGAACGATAAAAATGGTAAATATATTTTAAATTATTGAAATTTAAAATTATTCAGATATACATTATGTGTTCTAGTAATAGTAATTTCTTGACTTTTAGTCGTTCGCTGAGAAAATATCATCGATTATGCAAAGACCAGGACAGGACCCTGTTGCCAAGGACGATGTACCTTGGTGGATGAAATATGCTGGTCGAGGACTTGGAACTGTGGGTAGTATAAGTAAGTCTTTAAATTTAAAAAATATTATAAGATACATATTATTATAGAATTAACTTATTATTACTATTTTTTTACAGCATTTTTTTTACATATTTATTATATTTTTCAAAAATAAATGCAAATAATAATTAATATTTTATATATACATATACAATATTAAGATATGATTTATGGTTTGTGATTTTTTTATATTTACAAATAATTATATAGCACTCAAATATTTTAAATCATTTTTATCATTATATAAATTTTATTATTTGTATTATTTTTATTTATATTATTTATAATAGATGTTACAAAGATATGTAACAATTTGAATTTATAATTCATATTATCATTCATAATTTATAATTTATAATTCACAATCTATGTTTATTCAATAATTTTTATTGATTTGTTACAGTTGCAATTTTTCTTGGAGTATGGAATTGTGCATCGATATTATTGGGTTCTGTTGATTGTCTAATAAGTGGTATGTGGCAAATGGTGGCTGGTTTTATAGTTATAATGATAGAAGCACCATGTTGCTGTCTATTTATTGATTTTGTACAAAACTTAAGTGATTGGGTTGAAAAGAGACCTTATTGGAATAGAGCAGTTGCATATTGTTTGTAAGTAGATCATGTATTTGATGGGATATATAAGCTATGATTTCAATTTTTTTTTTTAATATTAATTCATATTGTTAATATTTAGATACAATGCTTTTTCTTATTCTTTTTAGAATAGCACTTCCTTCAGTCTTCCTTTGTTTAGGAATGAGTAGTCTATTTGGCAGTGGTCTAATATTTGCAACAGGTGTAATATATGGATTAATGTCACTTGGACGAAAGTAAGTTATATTTGTTTCATTTGTAGCATTATAAGATAAATTATTAATATTGAAATTATATAGACAATTAAAAATGTATTTCTACGAATAATTCATTAATAAATATATGTTTTGTTTCAATTCTAAGAAATTAGTATAATTTTTTATATAATTATTTTGTTTAGTTGAAACATTGAGTAATATGTTGTTATAGTAACATGTGCATATTATTTGCTTGGGATGTGGGTGAAAAACTAATTTTATTTTATTTGTGCCTATGTTTTAATCTATAAGTATGGTTTATGGATATTTTCTATATATAAATTAACTAACATATAATATTTTTATTTTTGAAGTCTTATAAAACATGTATCATCACACAATAGCAAAGCAATAAAATATATCATTTTCATTTAACAGCTAAGTATTGTTAATAAGCTATGTTTTGTTAAAATATAATCATAAAATATAATATATTTGACAAGTATAATTTTTATTTTTGTTACTAATACACTAATCACAACAGAGGAACCAGGCCCGACCCAGCAGGAATAACGTCGGGTGTGAGTTCCCCACAGGGTACAGTACCTCCTACTACAGATCACCATACTACTCTCGTGGAGGATCCTGATGTCTGGAGGCCTACATAAATCATCAAACATTCATTGCACCACTTCTCTAACCAGGCAATAATATATAAAATTTATTGTCATTCTTACATTTGTAGTTTCTTAGATATATAAATTTTTAGGTTCATGGTTATATTTTAATGTTACTGTTATGCCCAATATATTTGACAATATGCATTTAATTTTTTGATGTTATAATTAAGTTATTATTTGTGCATAATGATTTTTTTTTTCTTTACTAATCTGTTCGATTAAGTTTTTATTCTAAAGTTAAATTATTTAATTTAATAAAATATAAATATTTTATATTTTTTAATATTTTTTAAAATTTAAATTTATATTCATGAATCAATTATCTTGAAAGGCTTATATGTATGCTTAAGCTTAAGAATAATTTATAATTTTAAATAATTATTTAATATATTATTTATTATTATTTAATATAATTACTTAACAATTTAAGTAAATAATAATTTAATTTCAATTATAATTATCTATAATAAATAAATACATTCTTTTAATTTCATAAAATAACATTTAATTTTAAATCATATTTAGATTTTTCTTGTATTAGAAAGATATGTTTGCTTTGTTCTATTTTTTACATTGTTATATAGATTAATGACTTGCATGCTGCTGCTGGTTTCTTTCATTTATAATTTTATATATAGTATTTAAATATAGTATTAGTAATAATATTTATATATTTATAGTATTTAAATTTCAGCTTTTTTTAGTTTTTATAAATACACTTATAAAGTACATAAAATACAATAATATTAAAATTTTTTAAATATTTAGAATTATTGTTCAAGATATTTCAATATTATATGGATGCAATTTTAATTAAATAATTTTAAATTATATTTTTATATTTTCTTTGAAATCTTTATTTTCTCATTTTGTAACTTTAAAATGCTTTCTTATAGTTTATAGATACGTGTTTTATAATACAACTTCTAATGCACATATTTTTATGTGTTTATTAATTATTTTGAATCTTAATAATTTATGAATTTTTTAGAGCACCTTTCCGTGAAATGAGATCAGCAGCGACGAATATTGAGGTTCCTTCATCGAGTATGCAAGCTACACTTGTTGAAAATGCTCAACCAATGGGTTTTTCCAATAAACCAGATAGTAATATTTAAATTTAAAGAATTAATTGGCAAAAAAAAAATTTTGGTGTGAATGGCAATGAATGTTGATTTGATGAAATAACTAATAACTGAGCTCATAAATATGTATTATTTGAAATATTAGTTCCATTAATATTTTAATATTTCATCATTTTCAGCTTATGATTCTATAAATTGTTATATTATTTCTGTTGAAATATAAGTAAAATAACTCATTCTTTTTTTTAAATAATTCATAATTTAATTTCAGTTGTGAAATTTGACATTAGGATTATATTAATGTAATATTAATATATTATTTACTAAACTATTATTATTATTTATAAAAATTATATGATTTTAATTTGTCATTTGAAATAATGCCAAAGTTAAAGACTGCTATAAAAATTATATTCTGAAATTATGGGCTCAGTTTTTTGTGATCCTACTTGTCTAATGTGTGTCATAATGTTCCAATAATGAAATTTACGATGAAAAAAATAATCCTATGTTAGTTGATTTTGGATGTAGTTATCTTTAAATTTTGTGTTTTGAGGTAATAAATTGTAATATTTTCAGTTAAAATAACTCTTCCAAAATCAAAATATCCTAAGACTTTGAAACTGATCATTTATAAGTTATAGAAGATTAACGAGTCACATGTTAGCTTTATCTTTACTTATTGTTTATATAATATAATTGAACACAAAATATCTGGCCATCTGAGTATTTTGTATCTCATTAATTAACATATCATTTTTCATTCTATTGTATTTTCAATCAATTAGATTATCACTATAAATAAATTTCGAGTTATTTTTCTTTTATTAATATATTATTTCATATAAAATATACTGAATACCAATATGGCTGAATAGTTTTGTGACTATTTGTATATTTGGAGTAAGTCATATAGTTAGAACAATTTCTTTTTTTTTCATTCTTTTATCGTTCAAGATAAATTGATTTAAGAAAAAATAAAATAGTTTAAATTATTCAATTAAACATATATTAAATTATTCAATCAAACAAAATTGTATGTGTATTCTTTTTTCAAATTGCTTTATACATTTTTTTATATAAATTAATATTTTTATTTTACAAATAAAATTTGTAATATTTTGTGATATTCATTATTTGAATTTTATTTAAAAAAATTGATATTTGATATATTAAAATTTATTGTGTAATTAAAAAAACAATTATTGTTTCATTGTTTTATAATTTGTATCACTTTTATTATTTTTTTCATCTTGAACGGAAAGAAAGTATGAATTCTCCTGATTGTATTGTATGAATTATTGTATATTCTTCTCTCTGCCAAATTTGTAAATATACATGTATACATATATTCATATGTTGGAAATGATTTTTAATTATTTCGCATATAATATTTAAATTTATATCTACTTCCATATATTCTTATATCTGAAACTTCCAAACTTAATTTTTTATATTTTAAATTTAATTTTGTAATTAAATATAATATAAGGCAGAGAGAATTCATAATCAGTTATATTATTATATTTTACTATATAGTTTTTATTAAAAATTTTATGAAAATATAATTAGATAACATTCTGATTATTTTAAGAATATTTATATTATTCTATACAAAATTTTAATCAGAATCAAATGTATTAATGATTTTTTGACAATTTTTAAAATTTTTCCCTGGTAAATCAATATCATGTATTTTTAATCGAATAAGCATTTATTTCTTAATTGAAATTGTTAAATTACTCCATTATCTTTCCCTATTCCTATTTTTTAATACATTTAAAATACATTTTTCAAGAATGTAAAATTTTAGAAATACTTTACGAATTGACTTTTTCTAATTTTTAATGATTTTTTTTGCGTTTATTAAATGACTTCATTTCAAATTTAAATATCACTTCTAAATGCGATTATTGTATTTGTATTGTATTCATGTAGTTTGTATTATAATTATTATTTATTGTGATTTTTACGTTGCATTTTATTGTGATTTTTTTATTATTAAGCAAACTTTTAATAATTTACGTTTATGAATAATAAATAGTAAATTAGAAATAATAAATACTATATTATATTTAATGTTAATAAGCGTGTATAAGAAAGAACAGAAGCATGTATGTAATTAAATTATTGCATGTAATTTTTATTCAGATATATATTGATTTTCATGTTTTATAATTATTTCAAAATTATAAAATATCTATTTTAAATTTTAATTGCGTATTTTAATATATATAGAGAAATTTGAATGTATTTATCTTGGTAATGTTATTGATATCAATTTTAATGTAATATTTAATAGTAAAATGAATGATATAAAGAATGTTTTATATTAATGAAAAACATTCAGCTAAAATAGATATTAAATATTTTCATGATTTTATTTGATTTAAATTACATAAATTTTAATAAATATTTATAATTTAAATAGAAGATATTTGATTAAATTCAATATGAAGAAAATGATATAAAAATAAATGTTAAAATAAATATTCAAATGAATATTGTATAAAATATATGATAAATTACATGTGGCATTTTATGCTATTATAGATAGAAACAGAAATATATTTATAACAATTTTCTGTCAGGAAAAAATGTGTTCAAATGTACATGTCACATGCATTTTTGATTAATTATTATTAGCAAATTAATCATTTATATAAATACATACATAATTTACTTTAATTTAGAGAAGTATAAACTTTTAAGAGTATATAATCTTTAAAATATACCAAAATATATATATGTAGATATTTAATTTTCAAATATTTATCTATATAATGCTTAATATACTTTTATTATTTCAAGCTATCAAATTTATATATATGTAAGTAAAAAAGTTCTTTTAAGTAATAAAGTAATAAAGTTCTTTTAAGCATATCTTGATTTTGTTAAAAATATAATATGTTTAACTTTGGAAATAGAAACGAAAAAAACTGTTATGTATAATATTATAATATTATACATATTATAATATTAATTAAAAGCAATAAGTTAAATTACAATGATGATTGTATATGATCTTGATTCATTGCATATATGTATAGTAAAATTATCAATAAATATTTATTAAATTATATAATAATATATAAATAATTTTTAATCAAATTAATATTTAATTAGTTTTTATAAAATTATATGTATTATTTTATTATTATTAATTAAATATTTATTAAATTAAAATTATAAGCAACTTAATTTAATTTAAATTACTATGTACTTTAACATTTTTTATATTTAAATTTTTTCAATTTCATTTTTATAAAAAAATCATTTTTATATTTTTTTATATAATTATATAATTTATTATATATTTACAAAATATTAATATATTCAAAGGATTTTGGAAAATCGATTTCAGGAATCAAAACAAATACAAAATACAAATATATAAATATACAAAAAAATTATACAAAATGTTGTTTGAAACTTATTTATTAAATTATAAATAATTAATTTTTTTGTTTATGAAGTAAAATAGAAATAGAACTATCTCATTTTCCATGTAACATTTTATCTAAGGGAAATTTCAATTAGTTATAATTTAATAAATATATTTTTCTATATTAACTTTTGTATTTGTCTTGGAATTTGATATTCCTTTAATCAAATATATTAACATTTTATATTCAAGTTATAAATTGAAATTTACAATTTTTAGTAATAAAAAATCCAAATACAAAAATGTTTAATGAAAATATATAAAAAATTTTTTCTAAATTATATTGTATATATAATTTGTAACATTTATTCTTTGAATGGAGTAATTAATTTATAAATAAAGAAAAAAATTTAAATAATTTCAACAATTAATTAATTCTAATAAAATATCAAAAGAATTGAAATTAAATGATAACTAATGATTTTTAATGATATTTACAATTAAGATTTAATTATTTAATAATTTATAGAATATATATATATATATATAATAAATGATGCTGTTAATTACTTATTTTTATTTTGTTTTAGCATTTCATTTATTTGATAAATAAATTATTGGATGACTTTGATTATTCCTCTTGTCTGATTTTATTGACTTTATATATATTATAAAAGGAATCATTTTGAGAATTATTTTCCTTTACAACCATCAGTCTCAATTTTTAAGTTATTTGAAGAAAAATGTTCGGTATTATATATTAAATTCTGCTTATATAAATGTGTTCGTAGCAACACGTGACAGTTTTATCACTTTTCAATTGTTCATATAAAGTATCTTGAAATTATGATACAAAGCAAATGTTAAATGTTTCATAATAAATTTTATAAACATTAAGTTAAAATATTTTTTAAATTAAAAATTTTTTAACATGAATAGTTTAGTTTTTAAAAAATAACGAATTGTATCTATTAATGTAATGAAAATAATGGTTCTAAAAAAAAAATTAAAATAAATTTTCATATGATCTTTACAATCTATAGAGAAATTAATATTATATATAATGTATATATAATTAATATTATATATTGTATTTCTTTATATCAAATAACTTCTATAAGAATATTTTTTTCATAATATAAATATTTCGTTAATTAATTAATTAATTTAATTTATCTAATCTTTATTTTATCTAACATAAATTTAAACTTATAATATAAATAAATAAACTTCAATATTTTTGCATTCTTTTTTTTTTATGTTTGTTTTAATTTATAGAATCAATATTTCAATATATTAATATTCTATATATTATAATATTATTAATATCATATATTTTAAAATATCAATAAATTAATAAGCTTTTTGAATTATTTTATGTATTTATTTTTCATAATTTTCTTTTTTTTTTATTACTTTTTTATTATTATAATATAAATGATTTAGATTTAGAAAGAAAACACACATAAAACATATATAAAAATAATTAAATTAATTAGGAAATAATTATTGATTTTATTATGAAAGATATTCATTTGGAAAATTTTTAAAGTTATTAAATACATATATTAAAGCAAAATGAACTTCATTATCAATGCTGAAGAACAAAGTAATAAATAAATAAACAACAATCTTAAAGAATTACTTTTATTTATATATTAAACTGAACTTATGAAAATAAATTTCCAAATCTGTTTAAACTAAATCAAAAAAAAAACAATATTTATTATTTTATTAGAAATGAATTGGAATAAATTAAATAAATGTTTTAAATGTTTTTTAATTAAATTTAAATTATTTATATTTCATCATACTTATTATAAAATAATTATTTAAATATTATTTAAAGTAGTATGATCCAATTTTTTTTATTTGTATCTTTTTTCAATATTTCAACAATTTTTGTTTCATCCAAGATAATAATTATACATATTTTAAAAAAAATATAAATTAGATATTTTGTCTTCTTAATTAAAAAATATCTTAGCATATTTTGTTTCAAATAAGTTCAAGATATATTAATTGTATTGTAATTCTACATATTTTTAAAATATATTTAAAAAATTCTATATATTTTGTAAGAATTTAGAATTAGATTTATATCTTTTCTAAAGACGTAAAGAAAATTAGTAAAATAAAAATTTTCATTTTTTTCTTATATTCCAAAACGTTAGATATAATGTTAGATATATTAGATATAATGTTAGATATAATATTTAAGGAAAGTATTTAATTTTAAATATTTTTAATTATTCATTTACAATATTTAGATTACTTCCTCTATGAGATTATTTCATATTGATAATATTATTTTTGCAAAATAGATGAAATTAAAAAAAAATTTTTTTTATATGACGTTTTTATATGACGTTTGTAAAAGAGAGAAAATAATTTAAATTTAATTTTTTTTATTTATTTTAATCATTTATTACTTCAATTATAGTAAAATGCTAAAATTATTGAATTTCGGTTATCTGAACATAGAAAAAATTATATATAATATTTATATATAATATAAATATATTTAAATATCTAATATATTTAAATTATCTAATAATTTTTAATATTTATATTTTATGGACAAGAAAAAAATAACAGATAATAGGATAATAAACGGATTTTAGAATAATTAATTAATTTTTTATAATATATTTTTTTAATGAATATTTGTATGAATATTTAAAAATTGTTTTTTTAATTTTATGATTAACAATTATTTTATTCATAAATTTAATTTTTCCTGATCAGTTATCTGAAAAATTATTTATTTGAATTGTTTATTTGTTTCAATTTAATTGATACAATGAGCCATTTATTTGTTATAATATCTAAATAAAAAAGAAGAAAAAAGAAAAGAGAAGGAAAGAGAAAAGAAAAGAAAAAATAAGTACATATTTCACATTACATTTAAATGTATTATATAATTATTTAGTCTCGAAATCTTAATATTTCAATACTTGTTCAAAGTTTTTTTTTTACACCAAATATCTTATTTTATATATGTAAATATTTGCAAATATAACTTTGTATTTGGCTTTATTTTTAAATTCTCTTATATTTATTTAAATTTATTTAAATCTATTTAAGTCGTAGTCGTTTTAAGGCACGATGTGAATATAATTATACAGATTGTTTTCGAATTTCCTTTGTAAATCATGAATATATAATATTGAAAATAATTAAAAAATGTTAAGTAAAATTTGGTCATAAAAGTATACAAGGTGTTAGTACATTTGTGAGACACTTTTGAAGGATCGATTTAAGACAAATATAAAAATTGGTATACAAAAATGTTAATCGAAGTATTATTCAAAAATTTTATAAAATTGTAAATTAAGAGCAAACAAGATAGAGAACAAAATGGCAATATAACAGAAATATGACAGAACTATTTTACTCTATTTCCCTCGTACTTTGTTTATCGCAATTTTAAATTGCTTACAACTTAACAAATAAGTCTATATTTTTCTATATTTTTATGTTTATTTGACTTCTAGAATATATTGATCTTTAAAACATGTCCTATGAATATATTAACATTAGTAAAGATATAAAGACATAAAGATGATTTATTCATGTGATTCAATGATATTCATCATTTTAATTTATATCTTTATATTTTATTATTATTTGTAGCAAAAAATGTTTCATATACAGTTGAATGCAGTTGAATAGTGATAAACGAAATTAATTAATTACAAAAAAATTTGATTTCATAGTAAAATTAAAATTAAAATATATTTTAAATAAAATAAAATATAAACTAATGATTTTTAGACATAAATAAATTAATATTTTTTTATAGGGAATGCCAAATTGATTAATGCTTTAAAATATATATATATGATTATTAAAATATATATGATTTCAATTAAAAAACGTATTTGATATTCATATATTTTTTATGCGTTTATTTAAAAAAATAATAATATTAAAATCTATTTTTTTTGAAACTATTCAATTGTATATGAAAATTTTTACAGTAATTAATAGTAATTAATAGTAATTTAAATCTTGTGTATAATATGTAAAAATATGAAATAAAAATTGTAGATTGCAAATGATATATAGATTAGTTAGGAGAAAATTTATTACAAATAAAACGCGAAAATTATTTTGTTATATCAAAATGTTTAAATAAAATTATTAAACAAAATATTAAATATTAAACTATATAATTTAATGTTTTCATAAAAAAAATATTTATTTCTTTTTTATAAAATTTCTGTTATTCTAAATATTAGGATAATATAATATTCTTCGTTTAAATAAATATTATTTATTATTAATAAATAATATTTATATATTTAATTAATATTATATAAGATATTAATTAAATAATCATCATTATGTAATTATATCATATTATATAAATTTTATATATAATTTAGTAATAAAATTTAAAAATAATTTTACATATTTTTATATATAATTTACTAATAAAATTTAAAAATAATTTTACATTATTTTTTATATATAATGGAATGATCAATTTATATTTTCATGTTATAAGTAATATGATATTTAAATAATTTTTTTATACAAAATAGAAATTCAATAATAAATATCGGAATATTAATTTTTTATTGAAAATATGAAACAATTTTATCTGTATACTCATTATATTTTTTACATTGAAATAACATAATATGACTAGTATTTAATTGACAAGTTTTTTCACTTTTCATAAAATAATTACATATATGATTACATATAATATATTTAGTATTATAAAAAATTAATTATATAGATATATTTTTTTTAAATTATGAAAATATTTCACATGTATTCTTTATAGTCTAATTTTTATTTCAAATTTAAGCATAATCTGATTATATATATTTTTTTCATTTTTTAATTCTATAGAAATATATTTTTCAACATAATTAATACAAGATAATACATAGTTTAATATAGATAGATTAAGCAAAGATAAGCATTAAATAAATAATAAAAAATAATGACAACAAATATCTTTATTTATTATATTTCTCTATTTATTAATTAATTTATTGTCTAATTTTTGTTATAATAATAAAAACTAAATGGAAAAATATTAAATTTTTAAATATTATAGACAATTTGAAAAGAACTTCATCATATGATATATAAAAAATATATATGTTAACTTTCGTAATAATTTAGAGATATTCTTTCTAAAACTTATTTTCAACACTAAGATCTTTTTTCCATTTTAAAATTTTATAACTTTTCTTTAATTCTTTTTATACAAAATTTTATATAATAAAATATTATAAGATTAAAAAAGGAAATTTTATACAATTCTGTTTTCTTATTTTTTTTTCGATTACACTCTAACAGGTTATCAGGAAATGTCGAATATATTCTGTATAATATAATACGTTGTATATGAGTAAGTATGATATATAATATTATACTACATGTTTCATTAGAGAGGAACCTTGAGTTAATTTAATTTCGTGAATATTCACATGATCGATTTAATTTATAAAAAGATAGGACAATATTAAAAATATTTTTTTTTCTTTTCATTTGAACGATGATTTTTATGCTTTTATATATGTAAATTTTGTTGATAACCTTCGACCTCGTTGTACATTTTTCTCACAGCATCTGTTGTGTTATTTGGTAAATAATTTTGGATTGCCGGTGCAATCTTGTTATTATTCAGCACAATTCCATTGGCCAAATGTGCTACGCCATTTTGTAGCATGTGTGTAGCGCCATTCGCGATACCGTTTTGCACATATTCAATACCATTTCTTTGAGCATGTTTCGTACTATTCTTTAATCCATTTATAATTCGTGCTGCCCCTGTAAACAGAAATTTGTATCGTGAATTATCAATTAAACCATATTTTTATTCTATTTAAATATTTTCAATTTTTTTTTATACCATTTAATTTGATGCAACATGATTGATACTTGATTTTATTTAATTATTTAAAAAGATTCTTATTTAAGAAAATTTCTATAATTTAAATTTATAACAAAAATATTACTTTTACTTTTTCTAAATGATGTTAATTTATTTTTAAAATTTATGAAAACTGTGAGCAATTTTCGTAACGCAGAATTTAAAAAAATATTTCAAATATAATTTATTTCGTTTTGAAAAATATATAATTTAGATGATTTTTTTTTAAATGGAAATATATGAATATTAACTTTGTTTTTTTGAATGGAATTATAGATATTTTTAAATAATTATTAATCATTCATTTTATTATTATATAAAACTACTTATTCATTTATAGCAAAAAATTATTAATTTTGAGATTTTATTTAAAATTTAAATTTGCAAGATTGCAAGAAAAGCGTAAAATAAATAGTAAGTAATATATTGTACTCATATTTTTCTTATTTTTCATACAATTAAATTTCACATAATTCAATATATCTTTTGAATTTCTAGTCGTTTTTAGACATACAACAGTCACAAAAAATATTTGTATCATTATAATTATTTAATATGGCAATTATATTATATTAATTAGTTCAAGTATTTCCAATTTTAGTAATTATATAATATATATAATTTTATTATAATTGCAAAAATTGGATATTATTAAATATTGATTTTTATAAAAAATATTTCATTGTAAAATAAGAGTATGTATTTATTTTAGTCAATAATTAATTTTTTAGTGGAATATAAGAAAATATATTCTTTAGTGTATAAAAAAATATGTAATTCAATTTACAAATAGTTTTGAAATCTTTGAAATGTCTCTATTTTCGTATCATGTGTGATACATGCTATATAATATATTACTTCAAATTATTATTTAATATTAGTTATTTAAATTTTTGTTCATCTTCTATCATTTTTATTTATTCTTCTTTCATAATTTATTTAATAAATAACAACTTTATTAACATTTTTACAAATTGAAAATACAG
Organism: Apis cerana; assembly: GCF_029169275.1. Lineage (NCBI taxonomy): Eukaryota > Metazoa > Arthropoda > Insecta > Hymenoptera > Apidae > Apis > Apis cerana. The sequence goes on along the minus strand of NC_083862.1, from coordinate 6,685,945 downwards.
AATATTGTTTACCATGTACACTTATCCCATTCATATTCTTTATAGTATTGGTTGCTTTTTTCATATTTGATTTACTATCAATTATCTGTTTAGAAATACCATTTGGTATAATTGATTCATTCTTATTGTTAAAAATTAGTACATTTGATTTTGTGTTATTTTCATTATCTTGTACTATCTGCGACTCAGAACTATGTGGATCGTTTTCTTCTTTGCGACGTGTTTGTGTCATTAATTGATAAAGTGCAGCTGCAAATTCTTGTTGCACACTTGGTACATCGGTGTCGCCATCAATCTATATTTAAAATATTTTAATATATAATTATTTTATATAATTATTTTCAGATATTTTAAATAATAATTACAATAAATTGAAAACAAATTTTTGATTTATAAAATTCGAAATTTTGGGAAATTTTCGAAATTTTAAAAATTCGAAACACAGAAAAAAATTCTCAAAATTTAAAATGTTTACTTCTCTTTTTTTTTATTTTATTTCTTATGAAATAGTATTATTTTATCAAGAATTAAAATTTTTAATAATCTTTGAAATTTCTGAAATTTTTTAAATTCAAATTGAACAATATATTATCTTTGGTTCGCAAAAATATAAATTTTTATGTTTTTTTTCTAAATATATTTTTATATATTTTTATATTTTTTAAATAAAAATTCAATTGGATTTATTAATTAAATAAAAATAAATTCATATTGTCACAATAACTTATAACTTTTTTTTTTTAAAATTATATGAATTATTTTTTAAAAGATTATCTGATAATTAACTTACTGCAATATTTGAAATATTTTAATATCAATTATTATATCAATTATTATTTCATGTTAATATAATCATAAGAGAATTGATTTTAAAGTCTTTATATATTATAAAAAATAGATATAAAAGTTGATATATGAATATATTAACATATTGTCATGTGTATATATATTAACATGTGTATATATACATATTCTGGAAAATTTAGAAGTTCTAAGGAAAATATTTTAAATAAATTGAATTATACTTACAATTGTTAAGCGATTCTCATTATCCAAAGCTTTTAACATAGGCAAAGATATCTCGCGAAAGAGTTCTAATCTTTTTCTAAATGCAGATACATTATCATCTAATCTTCCTCTGCCAAGTTGCAGTTTTGAACAATCCAGTAATACTAATGGTGGTTGCTGGCCAAACTGATAACATTTTTGAAAATAAGCTCGAATAAGCTTATTCACGGAATGTTTAATATTAAGTCTTACAACCACAAAAGCAAAATATTACATAAGCTATTAAAAATAATTATTGGAACGCACTATATGTACATGATTTGTTTTATCTTAAATTACCTTATCCTCAAATTCGTGAACTTGATTTAAATCTCTCGGATAACCGTCTATTACTATACCATCCGTGTTTCGATTTAAAATAATCTGTTGTTCCACTACTTGCATCACGATGTCTTGCGATACCATTTCTCCAGAAACAATAGCTTCATTGACAATGGTATTTGAGGATGCCATTGTTCTCAATAAACCACCGATACTAACTTGAACCCAGCCTGGCATGTTACGAACAGCTTGAGTGCATAAATTTTCTTTATTGCTTCCTGGACCACCTAAAAAAATGAAATATTAAAAGTATAACATAGAAAAATTTAATAATAGGATGATCTTAATAATTGAGCCAACTTTTGTAAAAGAAAAACTATTTGATCGTATTTATAAAAATTTTACTAGTTAATTAATCTAAATTTAACTTCCATTTCATTCGAAATAGTCTTTATTTGTATTAATATAACGATTCCATTTCTTCTTAAATTTATTAAATTTTTGAACATTTTGATAATTTATATTTTCAATATAATTCTATATAAGTCTATAATATTTAACTTGAATCTTCGAATATATCGAAATGATGCTTTCTATACATACTTTCTATACATTTCTATACAAGATGTTAATATAATGTAAATGAATATGAAATAATATTGTTATTTAATTTTATTTTTTAAATTTAATTTTTAAATTTTAATATTTATACAAAATGTGATAAAAATTTCGGAAAGTTCACAAATCTTGAAATTTTTTGCTAATTTATTTTTCTAGAAATAAGAAAGTTATGTGAGTGCGTAAATAACTAGTAATATATTCTTTTTATTTATAAAAATCAAAAAGAAAGAGTATTAGTTCAACTATTTTTTTATACTTACCTATAACCCAGATGAATGCAGGCAATCCTTTTCTAGGTTTATCTGCGGTTTTTGTAGATTTGACATTCACAGTGATAGGTAATTGCATTATTTGTGATACCATTTCCTTCTGAGGAGATGGTGATTTTGGAATAGATTCTTTTCTTCTTTCGACTTTTACCTGAAATTTAATTGTTATTCATTGAATAATTCAAATGTAATCTTTATGAGAAACAAATATATTAAATATAATTAATTATTAATTATATTTATAAATTAATAATTTAATTATTTTATAAATTAATATTAATTTATTAATTAATAATTATTTTTCATTTTCTAGTTGTATTTATTTAAAATATGTCTATAAATATTAAATGACACGGATAATATATTCAAAATGTATAAAGAAAATAATATAAATTTGTTATTCACTGCAAGTTGTTAAATTGCATTTTTTGATATACTAATATTTTTGAATATAAAAATTTATAAAAAATTTCTCCACATAAATCATATTTTATGTTATTTAAAGAAAAAATTATACAAAATTATTTGCAACAAAATTTAAATATGAATAGGAAGTTATTAAAGTCTCATTTCAAATTCTAATTTTAATTGATAATTAAAACGAATGAATTACATATATAACATTTTATTTTTTTCAATATTTTTATTTTTATGTAATATAGTAAATAGAAATCTATCTATCTATAAATATAAATTTATAATATTTAGATAGAAGAAAATCAAAAGATTATAAGAGTTATTTGATAATTGGTATAAGAAATAAATTATTATTATTAAAAGATAGTAACTTACTTCTGCTTCTAATGATTGAGGGACGTTTTTATCTCGTACTTCATCATTTGATAAACCTAAAATTTTGAAAACTGCCTCACGAAAATCCATATAAACTTCATTTGGATTTCTTTCTCCATTTACCTGTAATTATAAAAAAATACAATATTATTCCTTTTTATATTATACAATTTACATAAAAATGATAATTAAAAAATAAAAAAATTTATTGAAAAAAAAGATAGAAAAAATCAAATATTATTATGTTAAAGATTTTATATCATCTATGCCAATAAATTTTAAAAATTGATTCAATAATAATAAAAATAATTTGATCATTTCAAAAATCTTTTCTTACCTCTAATAACATACCACTTTGATCGAAATATTCCGCGACAGGCATAACGTTCCTATAAAAATTATAAAGTTCCATCCTTGCAAGTTCGATTACTACTTGTCCGAGTTGTGCTCCGAAATCGATTTGTCTTTCGAGAATCTCTTGTCTCCAGGACACGAGAATTACACCATTGACAATTTTGATCTATAGAAAAATATTTTTAATTTTTTATAAAATAAAATATATAAGAGCGATCTCATTTTTGTCTATAAATATTTCTATTTAATTTTCATTATTTATAATTTAATAAATAATTAAACTTTAGCTAATATTTTTATATATTAATTTTTCTTTTTGTTTTAATTCTAGAATCGACTTTTTAAAGATATTCCAGTATATTATACTTTTAAACGTACATGCACACACATATATTTTTTTATTACAATATTTTAAAGTCAAATTTCTTAATTTTTAATATTAATCTCAAGTAATAATTTATGAATTTGATGTTTATTAAATAATGTTATTAAATAGAAAATGAACATTAAGATAAAACTAATTGTTAGATTAAATAAATATTAAAATATATTATACTATTTATATTAAAATATTAGAAACTTACTTTCTCGGCATATTCGACTACATCGCGCATATTACGTGGATAACCACTAACAAGAAAGACTTTGGAACCTGGAGACATTTTTATTTCGAGCATAAGGACTTCCGCGACAGTTTTACTGCTAAGTTGTCCGAAATCTTGCATATCTATCGTAAAAATAAAGAATATAATAATAATAATAAAAATATAATAATAATAATATAATAATAATAACAATAATAATAATAATAATAATAATAAGAATATTAATATAAGATGTTAATATGAATAATTGTAGAACATTAATATATTAATATTTCTTAATATAAAATGATTAAAGTTTCAATTGAATTAAATAAAAAATTATTTTGATTATTAAGAGATATATAATAAATAAAAATAAGAATTTACAAAATTATATTAAAAATATTAAAAATATTCATTTCTAAAAAAATCATTAGTATATTCTATAATAGATTATTGAAATTTGCGTAATAAATTATTTCTTATAAACTATTGTAGTTTTAATTATCATTAAGTAGTTTTAATTGTAAACATTTTTATATAATATTTATCAATTTATTTAATAATAATATTTCTTTCTTCATGACTTAATAATTTATAATTAATATACATGTATTTATATAAATATACCATTTCCTAAAGCATACTGTTGAAGAAGATCCATCATATTAATATGTGTTATGCCCTTTTTCTCTTGCATTAAATTATCACAATGTGTCACCTTTCCACTACCGGGTCCACCTAAAAAAAGATTGAAAATCTTGTAAAAATAATATAAAAATATAAAAATTATTATGTTCTTATTATATTATGTTCTTATTTTCAATATAAAATTTTTTTGAATAAAAAGTTTTTGAAAAAAAATCGACTTGGTATATATATATAAAATATATTAAAATTTTAAATATTTAATATATATTCAAATTTATAAAAAAATATTGTGTATTTTTTTTTATATAAATATACATTAATGTAATATAATTTTATCTTTTTAATTTTCTAAAAAATGTACTCTTTATATAACATTTACTCTACATAGAATACGAACCAAGCACAAATATAACAGGTACTTTTGGAACTTCGAATTTAACTGAACCAACATTCTGTTGCGGAAAATATCCGTTTGGAGGAGTTGATAAGAGACCAGCCTCTCCTCGCCATTTTCCTGCGCTTCGAGCATCAGTTTCCTCGAACACCTGCGATCCATTTTGTTGGTCTGTAATAAAAATTTTCATTTGATTAAAATAAAACGTAATAAATATTTTTGTTATTAATGCACTTATTTGAGACTGATGAAAGATTTATGAAACAATTTGCATTTTATCCTTTTAATTTTAAATAAATAAATATTGATTTTTAATTTTTAAATATATTTTTCTTTAAACAATAATTAATTATTGCTTGAATTATGATGTAATTTTATAAGTAACATGTTACTTATAAATTATATAAATTAAAATAAATAATATAATAGCAAATAATATAAATTAAAATAAATAATATAAATTGCATTTTTAAGGGATTGAAAGGATAGTTTTTAAAATACAATAAATACAAGTTTTTATTTTGTAATTTAGAAATTTAATAAAATATATATTATTATATTTATTGAAATTTAATTTAATTAATATACAACTTATTTACAAATTATTAATCATTAATTGTTTGTTGTATAATAAACATTGATTTATTTTATTTTAACACCATAAAACATATAATAATAATTATATTCATTTAAATATTATTTTGTTCAGGAAAATCTAGTTTATTGGCTTTTGCTGATTTTTATTTAATTATTTATATTAGCTACATGATATTAAATAGTTGATTAATTTTTTTTTTCGTGGAACTTATTAACAGAACAAACAATTTTTTTTATTTTTAATGCATCATTGGTACTTTTATTTGAAATTTTTTGTAATTAATTATTTATAATTATATTTTTTTTATAAAAAGTTAAATTTATATTATTTTTAAAGCAACAATATTAATAGAAAAAGTTAATGTAATTATCCATATTATACTAATTAATTATCTATATTAATTATCTATCTATTATATTATATCTAATATATATTCGAAAAGTTAGTTCAACTTTATAAATTATTTTTGTTATCATTGATTTATTATTATTTATTATTTTTTTTTATTATTGATTTAAAATATCATTAAAAAATTCATATATTTAATATAATACTACACCAATGTAAATATATTTAGTACATTTTTAAATTTGTTCTAAAAAATGAAAATTCATGTGCAAAAAATTTATTCTGTGTTCGAAGATTAAAAATTTGAAAGGATATAATTATATATTTTATGCATATATAAAATATATTTTTGAATGTTATATAAAATGTTATATAGAAAACAATTTTTACAATTTTGAATAATTTAATTTCTATGTTGCAGGCACTATTGCGTGACAATTTATATCATCCAAGTTTATATACATTTGATTTGCATATTAATGATTACAAATTGAATAACATTTTTATTATATTTATTTATTATATTTATATTGTGTTGCGTGTTCATAGTTTTTCTTTATTCAATAAAATCTCCAATATTGAAAGATTTATCCGTAAATACTTTTTATAATCTGAAAATTTTACTATCAAATAGTGAAAACTACTAAACTATTATATTTACTACTTATCTAATATCTACTATTATATCTATATTTTATCTGTATCTATTTTTATTCAATTCATTCTATTATTCAAACATTTTTCTATATATTATCAAAATAAATAAAGATGTAAAACAGAAGTATATCTTTCTAAAATCTATTCAATATTTTTTCTATTATTGAAGTATGAAATTCATATATATATATATATTTTAGCTTTTAAAATATGTCCATTTCATTTTAATCTTTTTTTTTTGATGTCATAAGATAGATATTTATAATAATATATATATACACACACACCTTAATTCCAGTGAAGTAAAAAAAAAATATATATATATATATAATATATATATATCTATATATTATTGTAAATATCCGTTTGACATCAAAAAAAAGTTAAAATGAAATGGAGATATTTTAAAAGCTAAAAAATATAAAAATTTAGAAAAATATTAAGAATTATTAATGATATTAAAAAATGCAAATATACAATTAAAAATTATTCAATTATTTTTACAATTGTAATTGTAATGGAGTTAAAATATAAAAATCTAAATTGTGCTATTTTATTATCAAAAAGATAAGAATATTTGGATTTACGCTGTAAAAAAAATTTTAGAACTTAACTAAATCAAAGAACTGAAACTAATTTAAATGAATTCAAAAAGCAAATAGAAATATAATTCAATGAAGTTTTATGGATTAAAAAATATATATAATTTATATAAATATATTTTATTTGAAAATATTGTTATTATGTTATTATCTTATTTTTTTAAATATTATATATAATAATAATCACAAAGAAATACGAAAATTCTGTATTCGAATATGTTTTTTAATTAATTTAAATTTCAATGTATTACTTTTGAAAATCTTATATAATATCTTATATAAAATCTTATTTAATATAAGTAAGAAATATTTTAAAAAATCAGATAAATTTAATGTAATTTTTAATCAATTTTTAATAATTAATTTCTTTTAATTGATTATTATCTAACAATATAATTTCAATCCATATTTTAAAATACGAAAATTAATGCAAAATTTTAAAGTATGAATGATGCAAAATATTTTAAATGATACGATTTCAGCAATTTTTATTAGTTTATTCTATTCTATTTAGTTTATTATTAATCATTAATCAAAATGTGCATTAAATATATATTAAATTTATCTTCTTATTAATTATAATATTATTTATTTTATTAATATTGAAACCTAATGATTAATATTAACAGTATAAAGAAATATAGTACATAATAATATTTTACATGTTAAATATTAATGATAGTCATTAATAATAATTTAACAAAAATATATAAATTCTTAATAAATTTTTTATAATAAGAAACAGAAAATTTCTGAAGTAAGATATATTTTTTGGAATTGATTATTCTTGGATTATCTTGATTTCGTTCTATCAAATCTATTTTCACTCCGATTTCTGTAACAATATGTAAATTCGATTTTTCAAATAATTCGATTTCTTCAAAGAAATTGCATTTTTTCGGATTTATAAATAGATTTATTTAAATACAGAAGAATACTTTCTCAAAATTCATTGTTTCTTTCATTTTGTTCATTATTGTCATTTTTTTCGTATTATTCCTTTATCATTATTTTTTCAAAAATTATTACTATCGTTATCTAGATAAAGGATATTTAAACGTGATAGAAATGTTAGAGAAATTAAACGTTATGAATTAAATTATTATTTCAAACTATTATAATCCTATTTTCATGCAAAAGTTTTCTTTTTATTTTTTCCATTTATTTAAATCTACAAATATCTGCTTTGCAAATCGATGGAAAATTAAATGGAAAAGGATATATTTGGAATTGATTTTTTTATTCTAAAAACAAAAAAGAAATTTTTTTTTTATTTTGTTCAATTAATGACAATCAGTACAAAATTCTTTTTTATAAGTATGATCGAGAAAGATGATAGTTCTTTGATAGTTCGTTCAATTTTTTATAACTATTGTGACGTTTGTTTAATAGAACAATATCGATTTTATGCTGAATAATATTGCATTTATCAATTTCTTCGAGATTCTTTGTGAAAACATCTTAAAATTCAATTCTGCTGTTTTATTAATTTTTCTGTACATTTATAGAATTTTTATAAATGATCAAGAACTCTTTCTCTTTCATTTTCTTTTTTTTTTTTCCTTGTTCTTGAAAATGATTTCTCTTCTATTAATAAATTAATAAATATTTTTCTAAGCGAAAAATATAATTAATATTAAAGAAATTAATATCTAAGAGACAATTTTTATTCATATCAATAAATCTTTTTTCTTTTTAAAGTTTTTTCTATTTTTTAATATAAAACTAGCAATCATAATATAATATAATTATACAATTTTTCTAAAAAAAAAATATAAGAAAATATTTTTTAATTGCGCCAAGATTAGCTTCAAGATCTATTTTCGAAATATATTAAAACAATAATCTGATAACTTTAATGAATTCTTAAATAATATCTTATAATTTTTAAGAAATATAAATTTTTTCCAACTTAGATTATCATTATATCTAATTTAATTCCAGTGAAGTAAAATTACATACTAATATATTCGCAAAGGATTCTAGAAGCGAAAACAAATATAAAAATTATTATACATAAATGATTGAAACTTATTTATTAAATTTATATTAAATAAATATGAAATAGAGAGCCAATTAAAATTTGATGGAGACAATACGAATTCACTTTTTTCTCTCACTTTATGCAATTTATAATTAAAAAATGATATGGTTTTTCTCATATCAATCAATCCTCCAAAAGTAATTAAAAAAGGATCCTCTTATGAATACATGAATATTATATATAATATATGTTGATATAAAGCAATGTAACTATATATTATAAATATTTTATTTTTTTTCTTGATAATTGAAAAATAAAACAACATTGTTTAATTTTATACAGCTTATATATATGTTAAATAATCAAATAAATCAAATAAAAAAATAATAAAAATATAAAGTATCATAATTAAAAATTAATAATTAAAAATTTTAACAATTTTAGTAATATATAAATAATTTTTTTTTTAATTATTGAAATCGAAAAAAATCTGATCATAAACCAATATGTCGTATTTAATTATTTATAAATATATTTATTTGAATATTTCTATGTTATAGCACAACATATATATATAAATATATATATATGTATTTAAATGTATAGAATCTATTATGTAGATTTATGTAGAGTTTATTCTTGAAATTTATTATATATTTTACACACACACACGCGCGCGCATAAAAACCAATTAAATTAATTCCAAGAAATATAGTATAAGTATAATTAAGTGTATACGGTAAACAAAAATTGTTCGAAATATATTATATATATATGATTGTATTTTAAAAGCATATATTAATATGAATTTTTCAATGCTTTTTTCTTTATTATGAAACTTAAAATTAAATTTTGTAATTTTTAATTATTATTAATTATATGTTGTTTGAAATATTAAAATTATTTACGTTTTAACATTAGATGAATTTTAATTTAGATATTAGATTTTTCGAAATCAATATGTATTTAGATAATTTATTAAATATTTAGATTTTTAGATATAATATATTAGATATAATTTTGATATTTCAATTAAATAATAATATTATTATTTTTGATTTTTTAAAAATCAAAAAATAAGAGTTTCATATTATTAAAAAAAAATAAAAAATTTTATTAATTAACGAAAAAAAAATTTATAAAGAATGAGAAAAATGAAAAAAAACGTAATACAGTTTTTAATATAATTTTTTATAAGTCTTTAATTGTTCTTATTTTTAAAAATGATGTTTTGATCAGAAAACTTTTTGCTCTATTATTTTTTTATTAATTTCATAATAAATAATAAAATAATAATTAAAAAAATATATTGATGATTGTTGATTAATATATCAAATGATTTTTAATCCGTGATTAAAAATTTATATGCATTACATAACAGTTTATTAAAATAAATTTATTAATTTAAGAGATTAGATCGATTAAAAATTATCATTTTAAAAGAAATTGTTTACTTATCGATATTTTTTAGGACGTATTATATAACAGTATAATAATTATCATTTGAATATTCATTTCAAATGTGAAATTTATCATGATAAAATACCGTGTCACATAATATAATATTATTTCTCTGCAATATTGATTAAACTGTAAACGTAAATTGTGTATAAACTATGTTCTTATGGTCTTCTTTGTATTGTGTAGAGAATGTATAGAGAAATGTGTCTAATGTTGAAGCATCTACTTACTTACTTATGTGTCCATAAATGAACGAAATACATACCAGTAGAACGATGTGTTTCTATGAAAAAGATGGTCACATATAGAGATATGAATTAAAAATTATGCTCAAAACTGTATGTATGGTTTAATAAAAGTTTTTTATTAAGAGAGATTTTATGATTGTAAGATTTCCTTAAGAAAAATATTCAACTTTCTGAAAGAAATTCAGAAATAGATTTTAACGATAACATTTTAAAATGTTTTTATGGATTAATTATATTTATATGTATTTTTATGCATTAATTATATTTATTATTGATTTTTGATATAAAAAATTTTTCGTAAATTGTGATGCTCATTATGATAAAGAAGAATTGAATTTAATTTAATTTGATGGCAATAATATACATATAATATTATTAATAATATACATTTTTTTATATACTTTTAATAATTGGTGATAACATTAACAGATAACGAGTAATTGAGCAATGAATATTCTCTTTGTATTATGAAATGAAAGTTAAAAAATGTTTTAGTTATAGAAAAAGAATTGAAAAAAAAATATCAAATTTTTTCTTCATAATGTTAAAAAAATAGATATGAAATATTTGATTAAAAGTTGTTTGCAAATTTGCAATAATAGGTTTAGGAATTTCTTAAATCCTATATAAATCCTATATAAGAGTTATTTTATTCATTAATTGTATATGTTATAATATATATATAATATATATACATATACATTTACTAGTAATTTAAACTTATTACATTTTATCACACATCCTTAAATATATTTTATTTTTCTTTAGTTATATTTCTTTTTAATTCAAATATAATAATATTTATTCAAGTATTTCATAGAGATACATGTCTTATACATGTTCAAATAAAGCTAATAGAAAATTTATAAAATAATTTTATAGATAAAAATAAACATAAAAATTGATATAAAAAAATATCTATTGAAATTTAACTTATTTTTTGGTATAAATAATTTAATTTTGTATTAAATGAAGAGACTTTTTTACTTAAATAAAATAATGAAATGTTTTATGTTTGGCTTATTTTCTTTAATGAAAAATTAATTTATAACTTAATAACTAAGCTTAAATTGATATTTTTGTACATTAATTTTTTTGTTCGTTTTAATTTATAAAATTTTTTAAATTTTGCTTCGTTCAGACACCTCAGTATATATAGTATATATATCCTTATATATCCTATTAAATATTTAATTTCTCAATATTTTATTAATATACGTATAATCTAATTATTTTTAATTGTGTTATAACGACAGAAAATTATAAAGAATTAAAATTAAATAACTTAAAAAATAATTATTTGAAGATTTTTAATACAATTAATATCAAACACAAAGAACACAAAAAACAAAGAAACTTGTTCTTTGTTTTATATATATATATATCATGATAATATTAAAAATTTATTATCTATTAGTTTGCCAAAATTTCTTTCAAGTTAGACTGTAAAAAAAGATGAAGAAAAATTGATTGTTTTATAAAAATTTTTATATAAGTACAATATTTTAACAAGAATTTAATAATGTGTGAAATAAACAGAAAAATAGAAAATTATGCTTGAAATCTAATTTAAATTGTTTTAATTTTAGTATTTCTATTAGGAAGAAACATAAACACGTTTGTTTAGGTAACGACGAACGTCATGAACTTATATATTTGTAATATTGATTTTGTTACATGACTCATGACTATAGAAATTTCTTTCTTGCCATCAAGGTATTCATTTCCACGTAAATCGTCGAGTCTATGGCATGTCTCATTGATTTATAAAGAAAATATATCTATGTAATATAAAGAAACTACATATAATGAAAGAAACATATTTGCTTAATACTCAATTGGTATCATTGGAATATGGATATTAAATATCAACAATTTAGATTGGATTGCTATTTTATTTTGTAAATTACATAAATTAATATATATATGTACTTATTTTTTAATCTATTAAAAAATCATTAATGGATTTTATTGTTTAAATTTAAAAAACAGAATAATTTTCAATATTTTAAACCAGTATTTTTCATTATTTTTTATGATATCTTTGGGCTAACAAATTTAGTATTTTAAAATTATAATTAAGAATCATAATATATAGAATAACAATTTTTATTTTTGTATTGAAAATTTTATAAAGTTGTTATAGAAAGTTTAATATTTACTAAAAAAAATGAAAATATTTAAAAGAAATACTGCTAAATATAAAAATATTTATAATTAACAAAATTACTCATAATCAATCAAAAAATCAATAAATAATCAACATTTCTAAAATTTTTATAATAATTAAGATTATAGATTACATTAATTAAGATATTAAGATTATATTCTGTAATTAATAATTATATTAATTACATAATAATTATTTTTAATTGACTCATTTATTCATAAATCTTACTTCTTATTATTATTTATATATATATTGATAAATATTATTTAAATTTATTACATTTAATACAATTATAATGTATTAAATATAAAATATAAAAATTTTTAGGATATATGTAATTCTACAAATTTATAAAATTGCACTAAAAATTATCAATATTTTAAAAGATATATGTTTATTAAAATTATTGTAAAATTTTTTAAATTACATTTTTTTATTTGTTTAAATAATTAAAAAATTTTCTTTTTATTATATTTAATGTGAAGAATCATTATAGAAAAATCTATTTAATATGAAATCTTTTAAAATACTCATTTATAATGAGTTACAGTAAAAAAAGTAGTAAAATGTATTATATATAAATTATAAATATCTTTGAAAAATTATTGTAGAAGTTAAAATAAATATAAAAATCGATATATAAAATTGTTAATTGATTTATTTATTTATCAAATTATAAGCAATTCAAATTTTTTTTACATTAAATAAAGCGATATTTTATTCACATCTTGTTTTGTTTAATTTCAATTTCTAATAACTCAATAAATAAACCTTATTTTTGTATATCAATTTTTGAATTAATTTATTCGAATATTTGAGTATTCCATAAATATATGTCTTGTATATACATATATACGTATATGAATGTATATTTATCTATAAATCTAAATTATATGTATATAACTTCCTATCTTCTTCTTGTCTAAATCAAAATCTAATTCATGTCAAAAATGAGTTTCTACTTTTCTTTTGGGAAATCGTTGGAAGACTTTATCGATCGAATAATACATGTATGTAATGTCAAGTACAAGGTATATATGGGTCACACGTGTGTTGTGACTTAAGATGGTGAAAATGAAATGAATATTTTGCTAAATCATCATATTTTCATGTTTCATTCATTTAAAAATGTTGTTTAGTTGTTTTGCAATAGAATATAAAGAATTTTAATTAGATAAAATAGTAAAATATAAATGTAAATAAGATGAAAATAAAAGATATGCTTCTTTTTTCTTTATTTATAGACATATTAAAATAATTCACATATATTATTTTAGAAAGAGAAAATAACATTACATTAAATTAAACAAATTTAAATATGTAATAAAATATGTGTAAATGCTGTACAAGAAATTTTATTAATTTAAATTTTATTTGAATAAAATTTATTTAAAATATGTCTACTGTTAAAAATAAAATTTGTAAATAAAATGAATTTACAGAAATTTTAAATAGAGAACTAAAGACGATCATTTTAATATCAAAGTTACCAAAATATTATCAGACTCAAATATGAAAAAGAGAGAAATATGAAAGAAAAAAATGTAATATTTTAATAAAATGATGGCAAGATACTAGAAATATTTAAAATAAAATAATTTTTAAATATTAAATTTCATATATATAAAAATTAAAAATAATTAAAATTTATATCATTTTACAAATATATTCATATTTTATATAAATATTTAGATATTTTTTTCATAATAAATTTTAAATTTTCATTCATTAAATGATATAAAATTTTTTATAAAAACTATTTAAATAGAAATTATAAATAAAGAGTTATTTTTATTATTTTTGTAGTTATTAAGAGGATAATTGTGAAATTTATAATTTAATTATAATAAAGAAAAAAATTGGAGACTATAAGATAATATTCTTAATTATAATTTAAAGATAAAAAAGATAATTTATTTCTTCTTTTGTTATATTGTTTTCTAGAATTATTCAAACTCAGATTCGTAATCAATCAATGAATATAATAATTATCATTTTAATTTGAAATTTTTCTTTCTTTATAATTATATATCTCAATATATAATTATATTATAATGGATTCCAATTATAATGAAATAAATTAAAATGAGTTTTAAGTACAAGTTAAGTTATTGCTATTAATTAAATTTATATTGTTATAATATTCTAATAAATTATTTATACAAATTATTCTTGATTTTGAAAGTTTTAAATAATATTAAAATTTAATGATTTTAAGATTTCGAACATCTCAACTTTAATTATTTTCCATTATCCTAACATTATATTATTTCCTATATTATTTTACAATGAAATTTGAATTATAAAAACAAGTATTTATTTCACATGTGCTTAATTTGAAGCAATATTATCTTAAGATATATCATTGATATTGTCTCTCAGAATTAATCATTACTAAATTTTAGCTATTTAATATTTACGCAAGAATTTGATTTTACAATGATTTAAAATGCTAAAAATAAGGAGGAAACACTAAAAAACACATCATTGTTTTGTTTGACTTAGATATGAAAAATTTAATTCATATTGATTCTGATAAGTTCATACATCGGACAGTCAAACGTTCAACGTCACCTTATCGTTTTATTTTCTTCTGATAAACAAGGAAAAGAAATAAGAAAAACTAGCAAGTTAGAGTATTTTAAATGAAATTCAATTTTTAATATACATAAAATGTATCTTTTAAGTTTATATTAAAGTTAAATATTGATATTGTTTTTTTTGAATATTGATTAATTAAGATAAGTCAAATATGCAATATAAATTGTAGACTAAAAATTAAAGCAGAAAGTTTTTTAATTTTTTATATCATATAACAAATAATAAATAAAATTATTATATTTGTATATTGATGTAATAAATTATATAATAGTAATAAATTTATTATATTATAAAGATTTATTATATTTGTCTCATATTTCATTATATTTATTTTTTTATATTTTTTATGTTAAAATTTTAATTTATTTTTATAATAATATATATATATATAATTTATTATCTTTTAATAATATATTAATAATTTTTTAATAATATTTTAATAATATTTATAATTTATAATAATATATATAATAATTTTTATAATAAATATATTTTAAATATATTTTAAATATATTTATTATGTTATTATTTTATTATTCTAACTTTCATTAAAATTTAATTCAATAATATCGGATTAATCAAAGTTTTTTAAATATAGTGATACAATTACAGAAATACAATTGATGATATGATTATAAATGTTTATGTAAATATAGTTGTATTTACATAAAGAAATAAAATAAGTAAATTAAAAATAGATAATGTAAATATAAACATATAGGAGAATAATTAAATAAATATAAAAATGTAGTTACATTTTTTAAAAATATGTAATATTAATATTAATATATATTTGTAATGTTTGTGCTTATTAAAAATATGTAATATATTTGTAATGTTTGTGCTTATTCACAATAAAACATTTATTTTTTCTATAAAAATAATATTTTTTATAAAATTTATAAATATATATATATATATATTTTCTATAAGAAATTTTATTTATTAAAACGTATTTATTTTATACAATGAAAAATGAATGGAAAATAATAAAAAAAAATAATAAAAAATAAAAATCTGATATTTTGAGACTTCAGCAATAATAAACTGTATTTTTAATACAATAAAATAAAAAATAAAATAATTGAAAGAATGATTATAATTAATAATACAATTTATTAAAAAAAATAAAAAAATACTTGTAATACGCGTATGTATAAAAAAATAATATATTTATTATTTATTTAATACATAACAATTATTGATTTTTTATTTATATGAAACAAAAAAATTGAGAAACATAGAAAATAATATATATATATACATACTAATATTGAATTTTTTTTATATTAGAAAAAATTGAAAAAAAAGTATACTTAAGTATATTTAATAGAAATTATATAATAATATAGCAATATTTTATTTATTATTTATAAATATAGACATATATTTTGAAGTATTTTATATATTTTAAAATAAAAAATTTACACAAAATTCTTAGTTTATTATTATTTATAAAAAAAATAAAGAAAATAGGAAATAATAAATTAATTCATAACAAAAAAATTTAACTTTATATAGTTTACTATTATCATAATATTCTTGGATCTATTAAACTAAAAAATATTTTAACCTACTTATTAAAGTCTCTATTTCATAATGCAACAGGTTTCCAAACTAAGAGAAGAAATTCTTTGTTAAAAAAATTCTTTAATAGCAATGTTTAATTAACACGTGAAAGTATCAAAAGTGAAATTTCTGAAATATGTTTTAATTTAACAGATTTGTTAAAATTTTATTTTTTTAAATGAAATTCGAGAAAAAAAGATATTTCTTGGCAAAGAAAAAAAAAAAAGAAAAAATAAAAAAAAAAATTATAACCATTTCGAAAATTTCAAAAGATTTGAGATTTTATAAAGTTTTGAATTTGAATTTCATGAATCTAAAAATCAGATTTCAATTATTTCTATTTTCTACCTATAATGAGTCACACATAATTTTGAGATCAAAATGCAAATATTTTCAACAAGTACTTACCAGTGTCCAGGCAGATGCCCATAGTAGGTCGTTCAAAGGATGCCAAGATCCTACCACGGCCATTTACTCACATTCTTCCAACTAATTAATTCACTTTTTTTCGACACGTTTCTTTGAGAACCAGTTATCACAATCAACAATTTATTTTTCACATTAGAAACTTTTTTATTCACAAAACTTTTTTTTTTATTGATAGTTTCTTCGAAACAACTTTCAATCAAGATTTTTCACTTCTTTAAAAACCGAATCAATGATATATTTCTCATAGAAGCAAATCAATTGAGTTATTTAAGACTGATAAATCAATATTTAAGAACAGGTAAAAGCTCAATTCGTCGTGTTTCTATTACTACTTGATTAAATTGTTGCAGTTTTTTCAGAAAAATCTTCAAAACGATTGTTAATAGCAACACTATCCACATATAGTTGAATTTTCGTTCAATATACGAGATTCAATGCATTTTTTTTTATTGGTTATTTCTCGACGTATTCATCTTTAGCCCGAACGATTTTGCGTGAAAATTATTTAGTGATCTGAAAACAATTGCAATTGGTTAATTCTCAAAATTTTGTGCAATTATAAGAAATATATTATAAATATATAATATATAATAATATAAATATTAAAAATATTATAATCAATTTATATTTCATGTAATTCTGATTAAGTATATAAAAATAGATAGAAATATATAAAATAGAATAATAAAATTTGTCTTTTTTTTTAAATATTTACATATTACATATTTTATATATTATTTATATTTTATATAGTATTTATATTTTAAAATATAAAATTATAAATAAAGTTTTGAAATATATTCCAATTTTATTTTTTAAGATATTAAATTGCAAATATATATCGTATTATAAATATTAACTAATAACTAATTAACTAATAAATTAATTAATATTATCAAAATTAATAAAATATTTATGATTTTTTTGGAATCTGAATTACAATCTTTAGATCTAAACAATAAAGACTAATATTTATATATCTATTAATATTTCATTATTGCATATCTCAATGTTGTTTACATATATAAATATTGCATCTATAATTCAGATTTAGATGTAAGGTAAATATTATTGTGATATATCGTTGGATTTATATTCACTTTCAGATCAATATGAACTGCTATAGTCAATGCTGATTACTATTTTATGATATATTACATATATATACAAATTATAGAGGAACGAAAATATTGATATATTTTTCTATGTTATATACGAGATGTATGTATCAATTTTAATTCTTTTGTACCTACTTTTGTAATTATTTGTTTGTTCATTCTAATATAATTTTCTAATATAATGTCATAGAAATCTTACAATTTAAAAGAAATATTCTGTATCAAATTTTCTAACTTAAATATTCTTTGATTTGTTTTTTCTGTATATATGTATAACAAAAATAAATATAATAAATAATAAATAATAAATGAAAATAATAGATGAAAATATAAATGTATTATTGCATTGAATCCTTTATATTTCAATATTATTAATATGATGAAATTTTATAAAAATATCAACTATCTATCTAATCATCAGAAATCTGAATTTAAATTTGATTACACATTTGTTTTTATTTCCTTTAGATTTAAAATATTATATTTTTAGAAAATATATTGGAAAATAAAATTCCTTAAAATTTTACATTACGCAAAATCTCATTAACAGATTCCATAAACAGAATTATTATCCTGGATAATAATTACGTTATTGATTTTCTTGCTCGCAAAGTAAATATATTTAAATCTGCAACATAAAAACAAGTATGACAATTATCTGCTTATTATTGTATCTTGCCTTTGTTATTTTTTTATTGTTTTATTCGAGAGACCTTTTGGCCTATTTAATAACGTAAATAAATAGATAAATTTGATAAATTAATAATTATTTTAATATTTTAATAATTTGTACATATATTAAATATTTTTCTATCGATCCATATATTAATTTATTAATTATTTATGAATCATTATCATGAATCATATTATTTATCTTTTAAAAAAAAATATACACCACAATATTTATATGTGAAAAATAAATGATTTAATGTCAAAATAAATTTTTATCTATTTCATTAACAATTTTTTTATAAAAAATTATATTTAATAAATACTGTCTAATAATAAATTATAATGTTAATACTATAATGTTAAATAAAATATAATTTAAAATTTAAAATTTAAAATTTAAAAATTAATAATTTAAAATTTATTATACAGTAATCTAATATTTAAATTGTATATAAGAAGAAACTATATTATAATATTAGATGAACAAATAAAAGAGAAATAAAATTATCTTTATTTATTGATATTGTTAATAATTCCTAGCAATTATTCATTCGAAAATCTGAATATAATACAAATAAGATACAATTTTATTAAGAATATTACATTTTTGAATGTATATTAAACATAAACAAAATTAAAATTGTAATTCCTTTTCTAAAGAATCTCTTCTCAGATTTTTACCAAAACAAAATAATCAGATAAAAAGTATCTACAATCTAATAGTCAAACAACACAAAAAAACAAAAATCAAAAAAGAATTTTCGAAGCTTTTTTATCGAAATATCAATCGTGTTTCATTTTATCGAAAAGACATCGATCGCGTAATCTTTCGGGAAAAGCAAATCACGCGACAGAAAATACCATCGTGAGCCGATTCTAATTCTTGTCTGTCTAAATGAGTTAAAAATTTTTTATAATTCCTTTGAATCGTTTTGTTACCGATTATCCCAACAATTGAATTATAATAGAATTATCATGCGCAATGATTAAAAAATCGAATGATCAACTCAATTGAGGTTAATCATTTGATTTGTAAAAAGTTAAAGTTAAGATAAAAAATTGATAAAATAACTAACAATAATAATACATCCTATAACACTAAAATAAAGAACTTTTCAAAGAAAAAAGTAGATTTGATCAATCATGTCTTTCGACACAATTGCACAATTGCAACGCTAACCAACTTACATGATAAATACACGAGAAAGTTCTTTCTTCTTAATACTTGTTCTTTTCATTTGATCACTCAATTCCACTGAAGATTTTGTTTACAAGTTGTTAACTGTAAATCAAAAGGAATTTTGTTTTCGACGACTAAAAACACGAGGCTTTCTGAATGGAACTTTCATAGACAGAGGTTTCCTAGTCGCGGCGTGATAACGCTATAATGGATTGTTAGAAACGACTAGAGGTCGTAGTAGGAGTCAATCGTCGTCATAGATACGCCCATGCGCACCTTAATTCTTTTTTCTATAACGATGCTTTGAGTTAATGGCCATTCTTTCGCGCTCGTTATAATGTGTATAGGTATGCGTGCATATGTTTCAATGCCAATGTCTATCCTCGCGGTCAGATAGTTCTCGAACAAGCGTAATAAACAGCTGGAAATGAATTAATTCCTTTCATATCGTTTGCATTATTTGTAACTAGACGTAGCTGTAACATGATTTTTTTTTTTGACTTTGTCATTAATGAACAGAGTAAAATATTTTGAAATAGATAAGTAGAAATAAAAATCTTTTATTTATTCGAATGATATAAGAATTTTTTGGAAATAAAATTTTTTTTTAAATAATAGTTACATGAAAGTCACTTGAATGTATATTTTAATTTAAATATTATATAATTGAAATAAATACTTGAATGAATGAATTAATTAGTTAATTAGTGAAATCTTTTTTCTAAACAGTTTTGATAATATATTTGATAAATAATTTGAAACTCGAGTAAAAAATTAAAGGAAAATTCGTTTTTGAAAGTCGAACAAAAATTTGAGAATCTAGAAAGAATCACATATTGTTGAATGACTGTAATAATATCAATTTATTTAATGATATATTTTAGAAAAATTTTTGAAAATAGATAAAAATAAATAATGTTAGATGTATCTCTTTAAAAAAAATCAATATTAATTAACCATAATTATCAATTAATGAATTATAGATAAAAACTATTAATTAATTAATAAATGATTCTATTTTTTTATGTATATATTATTATAAGTAAAAATATTTAATTGAATTTGATTTATCATTATTTATCAATATGATTTTTTGAAACAAAATATTTAAAATGTTTTATAATGTATATTTTGAAAATTTAAAACAAATTGATTCAATTTACATTATTTTATATAAAATTTAACTCAAAACTTGAACAATTGAACATCGAATTGGAACAGATATGTTTGAAATATTTAAAGATTCTATATAAAATATAAAAAGAAAGAAAAATTTTTAATAAAGTTAACGAGCTTCTTATTTAAATTTATAATTAGCTTTATTAAATCCTAGTTAGTCTCAAAATTAAAAGATTTAAAGATTGCATATTTAATGATAAGATTTTATTAAGTTTATATTAAATTATATATTAAAGTCTAACATGAAAAATCAAAATATTTTTAAAATATAACAAATATAATTTTATAAACAGATATCAAATTTTGTAAACTAGATTTATCTCTTCTAGATATATATAAAAAAAGTATATCTGAAAAATTTTGTTTTATTTTTCAATTTTAGCGAAGAAATAACGATAAGTAACAAAAAAAATGTAGATGTTTTAGCACTTTCTAATTTTTTGGTAACAGGATCATATAATTATATGCAATATATTATACATTACAAACATAAAAATTAAAAAGAAAAAATAATATATAGACAAGGCAAAAAATTTAAATTTAAATTATTATTGTACATGATGTTAATATATATCTTTGTGCATTTATATATCTATTCTAGAGAAACAAATACACAAATTAATATATAAAAATGTTGCTTATTTATTAAATTATAAGCAATTGAAATTTGTATTAGATAAAGTAAGATAAAAATATTATTTTACCGTTCTCACTTTATCTCCATCCTTATTTCATTTAATGTAAACTTTAATTATATTAGTTTATTATATTAGTAATGAATAACTTATGAATAATCTTCATTCGATATTTTTGCATATCAATTTTTGTGTTTCAATCATTTCAATTTTTAGAATCGATCCTGTAAAGCATATAACGCACAAATATATTAATATTTTGTATATAAGAAACAGATTTAATCTCAGATTGTAGAAGCGCGAATTAAAAGAACATATTTAGGTTTAAATAATATAATTATTTATTAAGTAGATATCTAAATAAAAGAAAAGTTTTAAAGAATGAAAGTTTTTCATAGAGAAATCATTTGTAGAAAAATATGTAGAAAAATAAGAAAAATAAATCTTTATATTTTAGTAATGAAATCGAATACCTAAATATTGAATAAAATAATAAGTATTAATATGAAGTATTAATATAAGTATTAATATGAATATATCTTTCACATATATTATTTGTAATATTACAATATTAATATTTAAATAATATTATTTAAGATAAAATATAAAAAATATATTTAAAAATTTTATTTGAATAATTATTTAAATAAAAATTTATTTCAATAAGAAAAATTTTGAAAATAAATTGAATTTCTATAATTAATTTCTATGTTTAATGCAGAAACAATATAATATATTGTACTTGAAGACTCTATGGTCCAATTGCATTAGATCAATATAAATTTTTTGTATTAAACTTTATTGAAATCAGATTTCTTGATTTTTATTTTTTATTTATTTTTTAACATATTCTAAAAAATTTGAACAAAATTATTAAACTTACTAAACTTTATAGCAAAAATATATACAATTATGATTAGAATTATACAAACGATGTAATTTTTATAAATAATATGATTATATACATTAATCATTATTATATTCATTGTATGGAATTTTTTTTTGTACACAATTTATTAAAACTAAAAAAAAAAAAAAAAAAGAAACTACAAAATTTAACATTAGAAAATATTCAATATTGCAATATATGATGTCTGCTGTCTGATTTTTGCATTATATTTCTACTGTGTTATTACTGATTATTCCTCTTCTTAAAACTCAAAAATAAAGGTAAAAAACATTGAATATTTTTGAAATAGGAGAAGAAATTTTTAAAACAAATTTATTTTTA
This sequence comes from Apis cerana, assembly GCF_029169275.1. Classification (NCBI taxonomy): domain Eukaryota; kingdom Metazoa; phylum Arthropoda; class Insecta; order Hymenoptera; family Apidae; genus Apis; species Apis cerana. Next base: position 6,662,269 of record NC_083862.1, on the reverse strand, counting down.
TACTTAATATATGATTATATTATATTGCAATTTTCTTAATATATTATTATTTATAATTATAATTATTATTACAATATATAATTATAATATATAATAAAAATAATCTATTTTTAAAATTTCAAATTTCAAAATTGTATTATTTTAAAAAAACAAGTTATATTGATAAAGAGAATATTGTATTTTGTATTTTTGTGAAATTCATCGATCGATTGAATTTCTTTTTTAAAATAGTTATTAGAATTTATACGCAATATAAAGATATATAGTATGTTGCATTCGATTAATATTACTATTTATATTAATAGTCATTATGTGAAAACATTTTCTTATTACAATAGTAAATTATTCTAACTGATGTATTATCATTAAAGTCAATTATATTTATTGAATCAATTGTTTTTAGCAGTATTATGCATAAAACATGATCCAAGTTTTTCTAAACAAACCTTAGTAATATCACAAAACCCAGTAGATTCTATAAGTAAAGAGATCAAAATATCATATAATATTATATCATATAGTATATCATAAAATATTATATATAAATATTTTATCAAAAAATTATATTAAAAATATGAAAAGTGAAAAATCAATAATATCGTTTCGTTTAAACAATTTTACTTACAATATTTAACTATAATTTACATAATATATTAGATATTATAATATATTAAATTAGGATTTTAAATGGCCTGCGCACGTTTTTACTCTTTGAGTTATAAGATACGATTCGGAATTATTCGTAATACGGTCAGTAATTGCGGAAATGTGACCTTATTTTATTTCACAATTGCTTTTATCCGTAATCATTGGATGGTAATATTGATATATGAATTTTATTCACAAAAATGAGAGAAAAAATAATAAAGCAAAGAGGAAATTATACATATTTCTGAATATTTAATCATTATGCATTATTTATGCATATTAATCACACATATTTGAAGCATAAATTAAATACGTATACATAAAGTATAAGTTCGATTTGGTGATATATATAATGACACAATATTCGAACATTATTTTACAAAGAAATTCATTTAATTTCATAAAATTTGTATGAAATTATATATAGAGCATAATAGATATTATACATAAACCAATTTTTTTATGAATCAGAAAGCTCTATATATATATGGAATCATCATATTGAAATTAAGAATTTTCTAAATTATTGACATTTTTTAAATACAAATAATTTTATGTGAATTATTAAATTTGAATTAATAAATTTAATATAATATTTTATAATATTATTTTTATTATTATTATTAATATATATATTTATTTATATTTATATTATTACGTATAAGTTATTTTGCAAAAATTATATAATATAATAATTTATAATAAAATATATTTTATATTTAAAATATAAAATATAATAATTTTTATACACAATGTATAAAATAATATATTTTGAATTATATCTAAATATACTATGAATAAAATTACAGATATTACTCTAATATTGTTTTTTTAGAAAATTAATTTATCAGCAGGATTTTACATTATAATTTTTTTCTTTATATATAAGTAAATAGATGCATTAGTTACTTATTTATTATATCATTGTTATTGATATAAAAACTGCATAATGCACAACAACGATATGATATGAGAATAAATAATTAATAATAAATAATGGATTATTTTGAATCATTTTTAATACTAATTCACTTAGCAGTGAGAATGAAGAGAATCAGATAAGTTTGAATTTACAGGTTACTTTTGACTCAATCACTATGCTTTGAGAGCTAAAAAAGTTATAAAAAAATTATAAAAATGAATTTCTTTCTTACAAATCTTTCTTTTCGATAATAATCAATTTTTCATCGAATATAAAAATAATATAAGTTATAATCATCGTAAATTCAAGTCGATGTATTAGAAACTACTTCTTTCGCAAGACTTTATCCTAGAGTGTTTGCATAATTCGTTAGTCAAATGAGCTATAATCAACATCCTTCTTCATTTCTTGAACGAAAACGATGAAAGCGTTCGAACATACATTTGAAAAATGTCAGTATACCGTTGACGCTGATTAAATTATTTACATATCCACGATACAGCTGCTTTTACTCTCATACCTCTATACATAATTCTTACAAGGTAAGTCGTTTAGGTAACCACGCCCGTTTTCCAATGACATGCATCATCTCCGTAACATCGAATCACTCCCTAAAATACGATTTACCAAGCTTTTCCATTATTTCCTTTTCATTTTTTCCTTTTTTTCTATCGCTTTTTTTATTTTTTATATTATATCTAGTCGATTTATAATTTTAAGTCTTTGAAATTTCTAAAATTTATAAGAAGAATCTATGATTTAGAGAGCTGTTTTCTTAAGCGATTCTTTAAAAATATATTTTTAAATCGTTATAAAAGAATAAGAAAAAAATATTAAAATCAAATTTTTTATATTTTATTATCTAATCTTAGAATTAAAATATAAAATTTAAAAAAATATTAGGTTGAAATGGAATAAGAAAATTAAAATGTATAATTATAATTTTTTAATAGTGAAAAAATCTTATTGAATTTTGTCTGTACAAAAGAGTAACATATTTCACATTTCATATTTTGAATAAAATATTTTGATATAAACAAAATAAAACAAAATATGAACAAAATGATATAAAGATAATTTTTTTCAATAATTTATCTTCATATTTTTATGAATATTTAACTATAAATATATAGATATATAGTCGAATATATAATTTTATACGAACAAAAAAAATTTTAGATAAAATTAAAAATTTTTTTTGTAAAAACAATAGGTTAGTTATGTTTAATTTCTATTTTTATTTAGATTTTATTAATATTTGTTTAGAAGACAGAAAATTTTAATAAAAAATGTGAAAATATTCGGTCTTTTCATATACTAAAACTATATATAAAATTTAATATAAATAAAATTTAGAGCAAAATTAGTGAAATTAAAATTTATTATAAATATAAAAATTAATTTAATTTAATTTAATAATGTTTAATTTAAATATATTTATTAATTTAAATATTAAATTTATTTAATTTAAATTATTTTAATCTACTTTAATTTAAATAATTCACTTAAATTTAATTATTTGTTTATAAATTATTTATTTGTATTATTATTTTATTACTTATTAATTCATATTTTAATTTATGTTAAAAAATAAAATCGCAAATTGAACGTTATGTTATTTTCTAATATTAGTATTTACTAATTTTTCGCTATAATATTCCGTTTCTTTTCACAGAATATAATTTTCTAAACATTAAATATTCATATTTGAATGTCAGATACAAAATCAAAAGAAACATCAAAATACTATGTAAAGACTAGGTAAAGCATACAATATACAATATGTATATCATAGTTAACTCAATAGATTTTTCAAATAAAAAATTGTATATAATAAAATGTAATGTTTTAATTTTTCAAATAAAAATTATACATAAAATCACCAATATAACATTAAAATTATTTCAGAAATTTTTAAAATGCTCTAAAAAAATATTCGTTAAAAAATGAATAATTAATCGTGATATTATTTTATTATCTGAAAAAATCTTGATATTTCAAATTTCAAGAGAAAAACTTCAAATTATCGAAGTTTAATCTTCGAGGAATTTTTTGAATAAAAATTAATAAATAAAAATTCGGTATATAAAAGGTTTATATATATAAAAGTTTAATTTTTTTAATTATTATCAAAGAAAGAAAAGTTTGTGTATTATTATCTTTTGAATGTTGTTTTCAGACATTAACATCAACATAATTTTAATAATTGAAAAGAAAGTAATATTCAATGGTCGATTATTGATATATAAGAATAGCAAAAGCAAAGGAATATTTATTTATTTTTAATAATTTATTAGTTATTGCACATAATATATCTAAATTTTTTAGATACATTTCATTTCTCTTTTCAAATAAAACAATAATTTAATCTAATGTTAATGTATAACATGATTATTTCATTGATAAGAAACAAGAACTTCTGTTATTCGACATAGGTCGAGGACATGTGACATTGTTGATGCGATTACTTCCTTATTCGAACGTTAATAAAATATTAATTAATAATAATATATAAATTATGAAGATAATATCTATTATTATTAATTTATTATTATATTATTATTAAATTATTAAATATTTGTAAAAATCGAATAATTACTAATTGAAAGAGTAAAATTTTTAAGAATTTAAATTACGCTTTTTAAATATTATTACGTATTATAATTTTATTATTAAATATTATATTTTCGAGTATTATTAGAATAAGGATTATTATTTAAGGATAATTATTTAGATTTTAATTTTAATTATTTATTATAATACACATAAATATAGAACAATTTTTTAATTTAAATAGTTTTATATATTTTTACACAATAAAAATATTTAAATATTAAAAGAAATAATAAATAATTAAAATAATAATAATAAATAATAATCTATTTTACGATTGAAATTTTTTTTTAAATATTATTTGTATAATATTATTATTTTATTGCTATATATTTTGGAGACTGATACACATTTCAAAATAAATCTAAATTATTTTCAATACTTTTATATATTCATATATTAATTATTATATATTAATTATAATTTCCTTATTTAATTATTTATATTTATTTAAGAATTTTTATCTATTTTTTAATATTATTTTAATTTTATATTTATTTAATATCTTTGATATTTTCTTCGGTTTTAATATTTGACTATGAAGATCGATATTCATATGCAAATTTTAACAAGTACAGAAAATATTTATATTATATTTCTTCGTTTCCAATATTATGGAAATATTCATGATCTTTCAAAATTTGATATAATATTGATATAATATTAAATATTAAAAATTATTAATATAATTAATTCACTTAAAATTTCATATATGAAAAAAATTTTTATGAAAAAAAAGTAACATTAAAAATAGAAAAAAAATTCATTAAAATTCTCAATCAAATTAATACAATAATGAATAAAAATATTACAAATATTATATAAAATTTAATTAAAAAAAAAAATGTTTTTTTTGATTTTATCATATGTATATTTATTGTTTATTATTTTTTTTCTTTTTAATATTTTTATATATATATATATGTACCACGTCATAATAAAACGATTAGTCATATTAAATGTATTTTTTATGTACTATTAAAGCTTGTTAAACTGTTCCTATGATTTGCATACATGAGTTTCTTAGAAAGTTGAAGGTCAATTGAATAAAAATTGGTTATAGTTTCTAAGAAGTTCTATCCTTTTTCAACTTTAATTCTATATTATAATTATAGTGCACCTATTAACAACATGATTAATCAACGATTACGTTTTTTTTAATTTTTCAAAATTTTTTTTTCACCTAATTTTGAAAAAAAAAATTTTTTAAAAATATTTTGTTTAATTTTAATGAAAAAGTAATTAAAAAATTGAATATTTTTATATTGTAATAAAAATTATAAATTTTAATAATTTTTTCGATATATAATTATTTATTCTAGAATACAAAATGATTTATTTTCGTTATAATAATTTTTATTAGAATCTCTTTTATAATTTAATTGAATAATCTATATTTATATGACAATTTATTATGTAAAAATGTATAAATTTTTATGTTGTAAATAATTTTTTGATTTCTAATTTATACTTATTATGAAAAATTCGTATAAAATGATATTATTCATTTATAAATTTTTTTCTAAATTATTAAAAATAAATATGATTAAAAAAATAAATTTAAATAAATTCTTTTTCATGTAATTATTTATTTACAAATAAAGTAAATAATTTTTTTTGATTCTTGTTCATTGTTTATAATTTCAACAGATTTTAAGTTTATTTTACAATACAAATTGAACAATATTTATAGATGATAAGTAAATTATAAGAATAGTTAATTAAATGAAATATTATTTTTTTTTTTAATATTTTAACAAATAAATTTTTAACAAATTTATATTTATTACATATAAATTACATATTACAATTTTATTAGAATTTCTATATTATTAAAATATTATTATAAATTAAATGTAAAAAAAAATTCATAATTGATTAATTGAATATTTTTCAGTATGTTAGACAAATTATAATTGAATGATAAATAAATAAATGAAAAATAAATGGTTTTTTAAACATCATATAAAAGTTTATATTATTTTCACTGTATCATTAGAAATTTTTAATATTTAATTACAAAAAAATATATCAAAAACTTTCTTGCATTCATTTCTAAAAAAATACATTTATAAAAAATTGCACGTAATTTACTGAGTTAGCACGCTCTATATAAAAAATAGAGTTTAACTCTCGACATTAATGATAGATAAAAATAAATTATTAATTCTAATATATATAAATAATCTTAGTATAAAGATAAGATAAAATGCATATGTGAAATTGTTCTCAGCCATATTTTGTTATTATTTTTCAACTTAAAATAAAAAAAGTAAATATATCAATATCACATAAGAGAAAAGCATTTTTTACATTAATAAATATTATTGAAAATTCCTTGAAATTTGAAAAATATTTTTCATTTAGTATTTCTAAAGATTAGTAAGCAGATTTTCATTCGTTTTTTAAATTTCAAGAAATGTGTAAATTGACTTTTTAAGTTATCAATAAAACTATGGCTTTATCTTTTGGTTCAGGTACTTCATTATTTGAGCACTTATTAATATTAAGCAATAACGATTTACAATATTAACGTATTCATGAGATTAATAAAATTGTTTTAAATAAAATTATTTTGTGTTTCAGGACGATAATATGCAAAATTGAATTGTTGAATCACAGATTCGATCAGAATATATCTATATCCTTAATAGTATATTTTTATTTACAATATTCGATGTTGAGTCGACGAAATAATTTTAATAATTCCCAGAGAAATTATTTCTAGAATAATATAAGATAAGATTTTTTCAAATTAATATATAATGAATTACAACTTTTAAAGGATTTAATAGTTTTTCAATAAAAACTATTAAAAATTTTTTATTCAGTTCACGTTTTTCCACGTTTTTTTTAAAATCTAAATTATATAATCTTTTAAGATCTAAATTATTTATTTTTAATGCTTGTTATTTAAATGATTTGAAAATTTGAAAATCCACGGATTTTATGTTTTACTATTAACTTAACATCTTGATTTCTTCTACGCCATTGTTGCCACGATTTAAAATGAAATCTGAAAAGTTTAAATTCAAATTAAAATTAATTTTATTTTAATATCATTTTAAAATATATGCATTTCGTAAAATATTATTTTATATTTTTATTTATTATCTAAAATTAATTTTATTTAGAAAAATGTATCTACTAAATAACTTATAATCCATAGAATATCTATATAAAATATGTATTTATCTACTTCTAATCACTTGTAACAGATTTAATTCAATTTAATTAGATTTAAAAAGCATTTCTTTTTCGAATAAAATAGAAATACAATGAAATTTTCAATAATTAAATTAAAAAGAAGATATAAGATTTTTAATTAATAATAATAATTAATTGAATAAAGAAGTATTTTTTTATAACACAAAATGTTAATATTCAGGACATTTTTAAAACTATTGATTTTAAAAAATTAAAATAAATATAAAATTTGATATACAAAATTCTTTGAATCTTATTTATTAAATTATAAATAAATGAAGTTTACATTAGATGAAGTTAAATGAAGTAGGCAGAGATAGATAGAGAGACAGTATAATAAAATAATAATAAAAGATAAAATTATCTTACTTTATCTCTCTTTTGATTATAATTATATCATATATTAATTATAATGAATAAGTCTCAATCATTCTTAAAGTCATTCTTATATATCAACTTTTATTTTCGTCTTTAAAATCGAAAAAGTATCTTGCAAATTTTATTAGTCTGTGTAAGATAATAATGACAAAAAATAAAATATATTAATACAATCAATGCAAAAAATAAAATATATTATAGGTAAAATTTTTTATAATTATTTGTGTATCTGTGTACATATTTTTTATATATTATATATATACATATATTTTTAATATATTAAGATATATTCAGATATATTTATTCTTTAATTGGATTATACTTTATGCTTTGAATTATTTTAATGACTATTGTTTAATACAGTTATAGAAAATATTTATATGTATTTTTTAAAAGAAATTTTTATTCTACTATAGAATCCAGATTAAATGATATCAGTTAATTGAATAAGATATGTAGAGATATTTGATAGTCATTCTTTTTTATTGATAATAATTATTGATAATGAATTGTGCAAGATATTAGTCATCAATATTTATTACATTTACTTTCAGTCAACCTTGGAATTTCTTACAATCAAGATATACAATTATTTATTAGTGTATTATTATATAGTAACGCTGAAAAAAAATTTGATTATATTAGATGGAAAAAAATATTAGAATTTCACTAATTCTTCATTCTTTTTATTTATTATAATAATTTTGTATTAATTACTTTTTTTAATAATTTTGATCTTCTCATTATTTTAGCAAAAATTAAAATTCATTTACAATAGAAGCAATTATAATAAAAAAAAATATAATATATAATGAAAAAAAATTAGTTACTTTAATTTTTTATTTTTGACATGATAAACGAAATAAGTGATGATAGTCGAATATATGTATAGTATTTAGATAAATATTAATCATTTTTGAGATATGTACAATAATCAAATATATAATCATATGGTAAATTTTTATTCTTTTAATCATGATAAATCATAAATAGATTATGGATGCTTATACATTTACTAATACATACATTAAAAATATAAAATTTGAAAAATACATATAATATGCAAAAATATATAAAATATTTAAAATAAAATACTCATTATATTTAAAGAATGAATTAATATTCATTATGATATTTAGTTTCCATTTTTATAATTATAATAATGAAATATAATTGTATAATTAGTAGTAATATATTAATTTATATAAATATTCATATTTCTATTTATTATATTCTAAATTATTTTTCTAAATTATTATATATATATATATATATATATATATATATATATATATATAAAATATATAGCTAATATTGAAATAAGCAAGCTAAATCTGAAAATTTTATAGAATTTTCTATATAAAAAAGATTTTAATAATAAGAATAAATATAGTTTAGGAAATTTTTATTTATATAATTATTTATATTAGACATTTAAAATGCAAATATAAACAAAATTATGAAAATACAACTTTTTTGGAGATCACAATAAAGACATTCATAATCTAGATGATATATTAGTTGAAAATGATAAATTTATTCTAATTTATTTCATTTTAGAGATAGTTTTAATATTGTCATACTGCAAAACATTATTTCAATTTCATTGATCTTGCAGTGATATTTTTATTTTAATTCTTTACCGAGATATATTGTCGATGAATTTTATTATAACATAATAATATAAAATATTATAAAATAATAATTTTTGGAAAAACTTTTTGATGTAAACTTTTGATATAAAAATTGAAATATAAATTTATAACAAACAATTATTACAAGCAACCTGCAGTCTTTAGCGAATATCCCAATATTTGTTTCAATTGTTTTTAATTCATAATCTTTTATTACGTGAAGAATATAAATCATACCTGAGAGTTACGATCAACCACAAACAATAAGTGGTCACCAACATGCAACAAAGAATAGCCAAACCTGTTCCTTCCCAAAAACCAAGCCTGCTGTAAGCGGATGCACCAACAGCGCATAAATATGTTGCCGCAATACAAAGTGGAGTTAATACTATCAGACACACTATATCACCAGTTATACCTTGCGGTCCGTATATATTCCTAGTCCTCCACCATTGTTTGAAAGACTATAATAATTTGTATTTACAATTAATTATATTTACTTTTGTATAGATTTTTTGTCCCTCGTACCAGAGGAAGGAATATCAGTAAATTTTATCTTTGAATAAGAACATAAATTATTGAATTGCATGTATATTCCTTTGCGATAAGTGAGACGATATAATTTTTACAAAAATTGTATTTATTAGAATTATCGATAATTAAAAATCATTGATTTTGAGTATTCTATGAAATTTAGATCAAATTGCATGCAATTTTTACATGTATAATTATTCGTTATTTATTAAGATATATTGGAATAAATACAAATGTTTTGAAGAAAATTTTTGTTAATAGAATATTTTATTTATAGGAAATTTAAAATACCTTATTAATTGGATAATCAAATATTTAAATAATTTAAATAATTAAATATTACAATAATAAATATTGTATAAGAAATCATACAAAAAATGACTGCATATAAAATAGATATCAATAATTAGAATAGAATAGAACTAATAATAAAAAATTTATATATATTTAATAATAAATAAAGATCAATAATTTTTTTTATTATTGTCGTATAATTTTCTTTTATTTATAAAAATTACATATTAATTTAACCAGAAAATAATCTTAAACTGGATAGTAAATTAACTGTTTTTAACAATTCTTAAAAATATAGTATTATATTAATATAATATATAATATATATTGTCACATTTGATATTTTTTTTTTTTAATTAAATGATACATTCTAATTCAAAATCTAAAGTTTTTAAATAAGTCAATGATCCATAGATTTTACTTCTTTTTATTATTTTGTAAGTTAGAAATGTAAGAATTCATTTTTATAAGAATGAGTAGTATGAAGTGAACAAAGGATGACTTTTTAAATTATCTAACTAAATTATCTAAATTATTTTCATAATTATTAAGCATTATAAAAGCATTATTAGATTTAAAAATTTTAAGGAATCGAATATTGTATTATTTTAAAACAGTGTTTTCTTTTAATGATTAATGATATATAATAATAGTACACTATAATATATATTTATAATTAATTAATTAGAATAAAAAGTTTTATTTAGTATTTAGAAATAATATCTAATATTTGTTATTATTTACACAAAAAAAAATTTTTTAAATATTATTATTAAATATAAAAATATAATATTAATACAAACAATTTTTTATAACTGATAAATGAAATATTTAAATGAAATAAATGAAAATAAAAAACTAATGACTTTTTATTGTCATATTAATCAACTTGTCTATAATATAATACGTTTATATTAGAATAATAATATAAATAAAATAATAATATAAATTGCGTTTCTCTATATTGTTTATAAATATCGATAAATATTAAATATTTTTATATTTAATAAATTCTAATAAAATTTTTGCAACATCATATTATTGAATATTATTATATAATTCATGTAATATTATAATATATAATTGTAATATTACATGAATTAAATATATATAATATAAGTTAAAAGAACAAAATGCTTAATGTTAATGAATGACTCAACTCTCTTTTAAAAAAAATTGAATATCTGAATTTATCATGGATTTTAAAAATGATATTTGTAATAATAAATGTTTATTAAATATTAAAATATTAGCAATAATAATTTGTGATGTTTGATTTTGATTACAAGGACATTTATTGCAACTCCATTAGAGGCATTATTCTAAATTAAACAAATATCTGATAATATATGTAATTAAACAAATACTCGAAATAATCCGAATTTAAATGTTATTATTTAAATATATTTTAATATTTAAGAATCAAATAATTAAGACTTCGATATTGAAAATCGGATAATTTGTAAATCCAAACAATAGAAAAAATACTATTTTTTAATTAATTGATTAAATGATATGATTGTATAAACAATTTAGATTTTTAGTTTTAAATTTTATATAAAAAATACTTTATAAGAAGTAATGTAAAAAATAAAGCGAATATTTTACAAATTTACCTGTGACAACGATTTATTTTTCCTTTGTATCGAAAATAAATGTTTACAAATTTCGCAACGATCCGTGTTTGACATGGACAACCATTTTTCCAAACAACAAGTATGGATTAGACCCAATGTGCCAGAACATTCGCAAGGATTTATCAATTCTTCTACGGTTCCATCTATAAAACATTTTTTTTTGTTATTTTTTCAATAATTATCATAATCTCTTATTTATTTAATAAATCATTTATTTATCATTAATAGATTAATTTATATGAATAATTTTAATATAAAAATAAATATAATATAAAATTTAAAATATTAAACATTATAATACAATAATACAATGGTAACTTTATTGATTTATTAAATATTATTCTAAATTATCGTTCCAAATAAAATTTTTATAAAATTTTTATAAAATTAGTTTCGAAATATTCAATAACAATATTAAGTATTGTTATTAAGTATTTTTTTTTTTATTTAATTAAGGCATGCTAATTTTGTTTTTTTAAATTTTTAATACATTATTTAATATAAGTTTATATATATAAAAATAAACATAATATAATATGTTATAAATATAAAATAAACATAATATAATATGTTTATTTTTATATTTATATATAAATATTATAAATAAGTATAAAGTTAAAAAATTATTAATTTAAGAAATATTTTAATTTTGCAAATTATTTTGTGAAAGACAAAAAAAGAATAAATAAATGAATATACACTTTGCATATTCTTTATCTTTCATACAATAATTTTTATAAAATTTAAATTAAAATATTATCTAAATTAATAATTTTTAAGTACTTTAATACTTTTTTTTTATAGATTTTTAACTTATAAATATAATAATTTATAATATTTTATTATAATTATATTATATTATTAATTATATTATATTATTTATATTATTTATATTATTTATATATTATTATTTAATTATATTATATATATATTATTAATTATATTATAATAACTTTAACTTATAAATATAAATAATTAATTAAAAAACATATAATTTTATTTGAAACAACAAAGTTGATTTTTATATAATCTTTACTATATAAAAAATTCGTATATAAAAAATTAATCAAACCAAAATATATATCTTTTATAATCATACAATTTACATCGAAACATTTATTATAGTGACTAATAATAATAATAAAAATCAAAGAGTTAATTTTAAATGAAACATCTTATATATTTATATCTTTTATTTTGATGAATTAAAATATCATAAATTATTATAAAAATGTACATATATAGCTTTCTTCATTCTTTGAACATTTAAATCATTCTATTTCCGATTTTCAATTATCGTATCTTTGCAACTATATCACGTGCTGTATTCACTCGATCATTCATATAAATCGAACTTATTTTATTTAAACGATTATTTGAAGAATTTCTGAATTAAATGTTTTCAATCTAAAATAATATCAAAATTTTGTTTATTAAAAAATTAGTATAATTAGTTCTTCGAATAATTATTTTAATAAAATAAAATTTATTTTTATAGATAATGATTGAGAAAATGCAAAGTAGCAATGTGATGATCGAAAATCACATAAAGAATTATTTGAAAAAAAATAAAAAATTGACATAATTTATAATAAAATAGTAACATAATAATTATAATATAATAATATAACATAATAATATATTATAATTATTATATATAATAATATAATATAATAAAATATAATAAAATAAAAATTTATAATATTATAAGTTTAAATAAAATTTTATTAAAATGAAACATATCTTTTTGTGTGAACATACAGATATATATATTTTTGTATATATACATTGTACATATTATGTTTGCGTGCATATAGTTTGGATGTTACTGTTTATTTGTAATTTATACTTCTTATCGTTTCATCGCAGAATCTGTAAAGATTGTGACTCATAATTTCTTTCGAAACGTCATTGGGTTTTTTATGATATCAACTTCCTAATCGATTTTAAATGAGAATTTAAGTAATTATTAATTAAAATTTAATTGATTAAAATATAATATCTATACTTGTTAAAATATAAACAATCAAATTATTATCACATATAAAATTCATTGAATTCATTGGGTTTTTTATGATATCAACTTCCTAATCGATTTTAAATGAGAATTTAAGTAATTATTAATTAAAATTTAATTGATTAAAATGTAATATCTATACTTGTTAAAATATAAACAATCAAATTATTATCACATATAAAATTCATTGAATTCGAAGATTACACAAAAATCTTCCAATATTTAATATTTATTTTTAAAGTAATAAAATAAATATTTTTAATATAAATATTTTATATAAGTCAATGAATAAAGTGAATTATAATAAATATTTTGTTTTAACATTGCTTTACTGAAAAAAAAAAATAAAAATATATGTGTACATATTTTAAAAAAATAATATACATATTTTAATTTATTTTGTATTTTAAAAGAATTTAAGAATATTATAGAATTTTTAATGTTTAAGAGTATATTTACACAAATTTATAAATATATGAAAAATAAAATAATAAGATAATAGTAATAGAAATAATAGTATTTTAATATATATATATTTAAAATAATAGTGTACATAAAATTTTAATTATAAGATAATTATAAGACATATTATAATTATATCTTATAAGATATAAATTTAATTTCTTATTAATAATTTAATATATCTTTGATTTTATTATTGGATGAATTTGAAAATTTTATTATGAGTTTATTATTTTTTTATTGTTTTTTATAAAAAGATTTTAATATATTGTATCAATTTTATATATATATATATATATATATTAAATTATTTTAAAAATCAAAAGTAGCATGCAAAAAATGCAAAATTGATAATGTGTTAATGTTAGTAATTTTTTAATAAACTTATCGTATCATTTCTTATCTGCTAAATAAATCAAATATAACAATAATAATATAAATCCTAAATTAATTATTGTTATATTATATAACTTATTAAAATTTTCTTATTATTGTACACATATAGTTTCATTCTTGAATTTATTATATAAAACTTTTAGTATAAATTTGTAACGAAAAATGCAATAAATTATACCATAATAATATTGTACTGGTACGTCACTATTTTCAAACTTTCCTATTAATCACAAATTGTTATAAGAAAATAAAGAGATTTTTTCAAATATGTTTTGCAAAAATACTATTTTGTTTTATTCTAATTTTTTAATTTTAATTATTTTTACTCATATAATATCATGATATATATATATGATATATATATATATATATATATATATTATGAAAAACAAATTAGAATAATCTTCAAATATGATATTTATGTTAATATCTTAAAAACTTAATATGTATTCTCATTATTAATTTCCTTAATTCCATAATAATTAAAAAATTAAAAATTGTATCGCATGATTGATATATTTAAAAATATAAAAAAAAAATAAAATAAAATAAAAAATAAAGTAGAAGTTGTCAGGCGTACCTTCATGACAGATTCGACAGCAAACAAAACCGGGACTTCGTTTATCCGGTGTCATATTGCGTCGATACAAAGGTGAGGAGATTTTCGGCGTGTTGATTTCGGCGTACCCGAACACCACTGTTGTTGCACTGTTCTGCTGAAATTCCATGGGACAATGAGACCCGTTATCGAGCTATTATCGAGGAATTATCACCGGCTATACATTCGTTGCCGGACGTCGTTGTAGCCTCGTCCAGATGAAATTAACCGGTTGCTTTGTCACAGAAATCAAAAGTCAAACTTCGATCATCGATCAAATCGATGTTTTCATTTTGGACGTAATCACTGAAATGTTTTGATTCTTACAAGAATTAACTATGTAGGAAATTCCGATTTATAATAATGAAAAAAGCTGTTAAAATATTAATTTTGAATATTTATATTTTATTTATTGTAATGAAATAGAAATAATATATGATAGTAATTGTTTAAATATATTATTATTGTTTTATTTTCAAATAAATTTATTATTAGTGAAAAAGTCATATGTTACATTTTGCATAATTGTTTAAAGATACAAGGGTTGAAATATTAAGCTGATAGATGATTGTGAAATAATTTATTATTTTCATATTTAGAATTTTATAATAAATTTAAGATTATCAAATAAATTACATTTATTATTATTTGTTTCTTATATATTATTATATTGTATTATTATTTTTTCTTTAATTTTCTTTATTTATTATTATTATTAGTTCGATACATTTTATTTTATCAGTATTGATATTTTATTATATGTACAATATTAATATATATATCTATATATATTCTTTTTTTTTTTTAATAAGAAAATCATTTCTTAATATTAATAATAATATTAATAATTGTAATGAATATTAAATT
This sequence comes from Apis cerana, assembly GCF_029169275.1. Lineage (NCBI taxonomy): Eukaryota > Metazoa > Arthropoda > Insecta > Hymenoptera > Apidae > Apis > Apis cerana. The sequence goes on along the minus strand of NC_083862.1, from coordinate 6,646,062 downwards.
GTAATATTTTATTTAAAATTTAAAATTTATTCTTATAAAATCAATTAAAAAGATAATATGATATAAAATGTAATAGATATATATACACATATATTAAAATTATAAAAATATTTTTTAATTTCAACTTTATTGTTAACATATATTTAATTTTACAAATTAAAAATTTAAATTATATAAATATTATTAAATTATATTAAATTATATTAAATTATATAAATTATATATATAATTATACAATTATTTATAAAATATTCTTTTTTAAATTATTTAAAATATTATATCAATATATATATATGTACAACAATATTTGAAATATATATTTTTTATATATTATATAGTCTTGTATAAAAGAGAAATAAAAAAGTTTTTTTCTTCAAGATTAAATTTTTAAAATTTCTAAAATCTATAGTTAAAGAATTCAAATAATCCACGTGATATATTTCTAACCTAAAATGATCAAGTTCATTGTGAATCTAACCTCAAAAGTAAAAAAAAGGAGTGTGAATGTGATATTCATTAGATTGCGTGTTATTATTTTATAAGATATAAAATATAATAATTTTTCAATATATAATTATTAATATTTAAATAAATAAAAGTTTATTAAACTCAAGTACATTAAACTCAAAAATATGCCAAAGAAAGATAAATGAAAATACAATTTCATTTTTATAATAAAATATAAAATAATTTAATAATTTACATAGATATATCAATGTATATTAATGTCATAATGATATTCTCATTACTATGGTATCTGTTGTACTGATATATTATTTATGAAAATTTATCTTTTAAGAAGATATATACATATATTTATAATTTAAAGAATTCGATATAAAAAAGTGACATGAGTACATCAAGTGATACTAATGACGAAAATTTTGAAATACTAAATGAAAAAGATAAAGATTTTAAGATCGATAATTATGAAAAAGAAATTGATAGTGATGATTCTTATTGTAATATTTCAGAAAGAAATAATGATGAAAATGTAAAATTAAATTAATATTTTATGTTTAATTTTTTTTTATTAATAAGATTTATTTTTCAAATAATTTAAACATTATATTTTATAAAAATAAAGATTTAATTCATTATAAATTTCATATAGGTAGAAAAAAATCAAGATAAGGAAGATAATCATCCTGAAAATGAATATGTTGGACCAATACTTCCTGGAGGCCATAGATTTGATAAAAAGTTTATCTGTGTTAAATATCCTGGAAATGTCATTAATCCGGATAGAGCTATAGAAACTTTAGGTGGCCTTCAAAGTATATCAACGGTATGTTATTTCTTTATAGAAAATATTAATTTTGTTGTAAAATATTAATTTTTAACATTTATAATATAATTATAATTGTTTTAATTATTATTATAATTGTTAATTACTTAAATATATATATATATATATATATTTTTTAGGCCGTGAATACTCCAAATCGACGTTTAGAATTAAGATTTAGACCAGAAGATATTTATTGTAAGCCAACTTGTGCTGATAGACATAAAACTAATGGTTTTTTGCTTAGAGTTAGAATTAAAAAATCTAGAATAAAAAAATTAGAAGAAGATGAAATCAAACAAAAAAAAAAACAATCAACAAATAATTTTATGACTGATAATAAAGATAGTAAAAATAATGTAGATAAAATGAATTTATCAGAAATTCAAAATGCATTTCAATGCAATGATAAAAATCAACAAGATCAAGTTATGACTAAATTAATTGATCAAGTACAAAGTTGCAGCTTTAATATATTAGATGATGCTGTACCTGGTCCTTCTCATGAGAATTTATATTGTGAAAATATCAAAGAATTAGAAGATCTATCTTTAGATGCAAATGATGTAAATTTATCAAAGTATAAAAAAAATATAGCACCAACATTTGATCGTAATAAATATGAGGATCTTTCAGAAGATAAAGACTATGAACTCCCAGAGTTACAAATTTTAGGTCGAGTTGAAACAGAATTTAAATTTACAAGTAAATATTACATAAAATGGAAAGAATTTAATTTATTGAAATATTTTCATATTGTATTTAAGAAGTCTATATAATATAATTTTTCAGATCTTTGTGATTTTCAATATTTACCTATAACTCAAAGCAAAGAAGATTCAAAAAAATTAGAATGTATATATGACAAAATTTATCCCAGTAATATGCCACATTATTCTTGGTTAAAGAATGATGTGCCTTATTTTTTACCACCAGCTGCGTTCAGCAGAATGGACACAGTACAACAATATATACCAAAAACTGAAGTAAATTCATCTCCAGAAAAAACTAGAAAAAGACGAGCGGGATTTTTGAATTTTGTTGATTTTTCGACACCGGCAGTTCCTTCTAAAGCACCAGCAGGCATAGAAACTGCCATGAAAGTTAAATTTATTCAAAATGTACATTTTGAACAAATACATCAAATTTTTGAGGAACGACCAATTTGGTCAAAGAATGCAATCATGTATAAAACTAAATTTTCTTCTCAACAATTAAAAATTTTATTACCTGCAGTGTCATATTACTTTGTAAATGGTCCATGGAAAATCCTATGGGTAAAATTAGGATATGATCCAAGAAATGACATTTCTGCCAGAATATATCAAATTTTAGATTATAGAGTGAGAGCTATGCGTAAGTTTTTCAAATATTACTATTAGTAATATAATATAATAATTTTAATTATTTTATTGTTTATTTTATTTAGATGGTTTGACATCAACTGTTAAATGTAAAAGAAATTATTCAGAATATACATTACCATATAAATCAACACCAGTTTCAAAACAAAAAACAATTGTGCAAAACACAACTCCGAGTCAAGAACAAAATTCTAAAAAAGAACAGGATTTACATGAAAATGTGTATATCTATCGAGAAGGAACAATACCTCCTTCAAGACAAATGTTTTATCAGGTTTATTATAATTTTATTATTTTTATGAATTATTTGAATATTTTATATTTTAAATATAAGATTTTTTTATAGTATTGTGATGTTCTTGTGGATGAAATACAAGAAATGTTAGCAAAATTACCTGATCCTTTACCTGGTACTAAATGCGATGAAAAAAGAGGCTGGCTACCAAGTGGTTTTGATGTACAATGTAGAGAAATTATTAATAAACAAGTTCGAATTGTTTTAAGAAAACAAATGAATATTCCTGATGATCGTATGTATTAATATCTTAATCATCTTTTAACTTAAAATGTTTTTATTTTATTATTATATTAAAAGTTAATTTTAATAAAATTAAATTTTTTTTCAATTTATTTTTTTCATATATTGAATTATACATAAAAAAAATAAATGTCAATTTTTAGAGTAAAAATAGATAATTTATTAATTTATCATATATTTATAATTATAACTATTGTAAAAAAATATCAAAGTAAAAAGATAAAATTGCATAAAGAAAAAATTATTACAAAATTAGTTATATGTATTATTTTTTAATAATTTTTTTAATGAAATATTTCATTTACAGATCCCACATCTTTACCTCGAAAGCGTAAATATAAAATGAAATTAAAACGTAATAAGTTTAAAACTAAAAAAAGAAAGAAACAAAATAATTCTATCTCTAGTGAAGAAGAAAATGAAGAAAAATATGATCAACTTGAATCTACTACTATTGAATCCAATACTATAACAAAAAATGAGTAAATTATATAAATTATGAGTAATATATATATGAGTTAATATATATATGAGTAATATATATATGAGTTAATATATATAACAATAAATTATTCAATTTGTCTATAAGATTTGGTAAATAAATGGATTTTTTAAATACCTATAATTAAAGTTTATTCATAAATGTACAGAGTCTGCCAAATATCTATTAATAAATATCTTTATATTATTATTGATTGATAGCATAATTACGAATTGAATATAACGTATAAAGATTATTGAATTTCTTTGAAAAATGAGTGCAGGAAGAGTACAGCGACGAGACACATTCCAATGCTATTTATGATTGCTCAACAAATATTTTTAATACATGTATAACATGTATGTATAATAATTGTAATATTTGTATTGTAATAAAAAAATAATTAAATGCTTTTGAAAAATTATAATTATAGTTTTTCAATAATATTGAAGTTCATACAAATTTTTTTATACAAAATTTTGTAATTTAATCTGTAAATAATAAATATTGTCTTTATATCAGTAAAGCAAACTTATTTCTTTTATATATTCAATTATAAGTACTGTGTATTTTAATAACTATATATATATAATTAATTATTTTTATTATTATTTTGTCATATTTTATTTTACATTTAGTAAATCTAAATATTTAAAATTCAATTTAAACTTTTAATATGTAAATATGTTAATATGACAGAAACAATATTTTAAAATTAAACAGACAGTTAATTTAATTAGAAAATATTTGACGATCGTTTTTTGTTTTCTGTCTGTTTTTAATTCGTGTCTCGTCTAAACTACAAGAGAAACGGGTAAAACAGGTGCTAATGACGTAGATTATTTATTCACGAAGCCTTTAAAGGCGAATGTTGGGATTAGTGCTGGCCACGTAGTTCAAAAGTTCTTCGGAATCTTCACAAACAAATGGTTTCTGGTGATAGCAAGCCACATCATGCCAACTGATTCCATCTTTATAAACATTGTTAAGAATAGACATGCAAGATTCGCTGGTGCCATTTATATCAAATTCAGCGTTATCAGGTTGTCTAACTTTCTTGTGTCCAGTTTGAGACCATGGATTGAAGGACCAACCTTCAGGGATTTGATTTGTTGGTGACATTTTCTTTCTGTTGGCCGACCAGAACCATCCGTAAAGAGCTTTAGGTTCGAGGTCACGACGATTTTCACAACCTTTGAAATCACAAAGACGTCCAGAAGTCCAAATATAAGGAACATCATCTGTGATAAGCAGAAAATAATTTATTAATGTAGATTATAATTTTTAATAATTTATATATTATATATGTATAAAATAAATAAATAATAAAATAATATAGTTTTTAGTTTAATAAAAATATAATAAATATTTAAAAATTATATAAATAAGTTTTTATTATAGTAAACACATTAGAAAAATAAAAATTTTATATTATAAAATGTGTATATATGTAATAATAATTTATTTTAATATAAATTGATTTAAAATTGTAAAAAATATGTATTATATAAATTTCTTTATTTTTTATATAAAAATAATATAAAATGATATATCAAAATTTTATTTTATCATTATTTTATCATTTTCGATTTAGTGAAAATTTATTTGTTTTCTTTCAATAATTTTATGAAAATTTATTATTAAAATATTCAGAAATGAATTTTCAATATGAAAAAAGTATTTAATATAAAATTTATATTTCTATTATGCAAATAGAAAATCTTAAAACTTTCAAAAAAATAAAACATATTTTTATTTTATAAAAATGTCAACTAATTTTCAGATTATATTATTTTGTGGTAACATACACTCATATATGTATGTTAGAAATGATTAATACGTTCTGTGATGTAATTGTATATATATATATATATATATAAAAAAATGAGATTCAGCCTCAACCCACTTAAAAGATCCTTCATTTCGCCTTGAAGATTCTGTCGTTGGCTTGCTAATGTGGAGATTCTAATTTCTCGACAATGAATGAAAATTGTATCTCTACTTGCAAAAGTAATTAGTTGTATGCAAATCAACTACAGATAAATTTATATAGATATATATGCATAAAATGAATTTTTTTATTTATTAAAATACTATAAAACTGCTTAATTGTATAATCTTTTCATATTCGATTTCAATATTTGTTCTTAATAATAGATAATTATAATAATTTTAGATTTTTCTTTTTTTTAAATATTTGATTCAATAAAAAATTTTTTATTTATATTATTTCGTAATATTATTTTAATAATTATTGATTATAATTAATAAAAATTTATGCAATTTATATATTTTGTTATTGTTATCGAATAAAACATAATTTTATAGATTTTATAAATATTTAAATAGTCATAGCTAATAATTAATTAGTTAATTAAATTATATGATCAATGATTGTTTTTTATTTAATAAAGTTTTGAATTTTTAAAGATAGAATTCTTTAATTATAGAATTATATTTGTAAAAAAATATTATATCTTTGTTTTTTTTATTTTTTATTATATAAAATCGATATTTTATTGAAAATTTTTTGAATTATTTCAAAATTATATATAATCAATAATTAATTGCAAAATTAATAAATTCTTTGTTTTTGTTTTTTTAAGATGTTTATAAGTTTTTTTTATCAAATATTATATAATATTTCAAAATAATTATGACGGATAATAATATTTAATTATAAAACAGTTTTATGTAATAATATTGATTCTAGTTTTTTGAAGTATTCGATCAAAATATATTTCCACAATATTGTTCTCGTAATAACCAACTATAAAACTACTGATTGGTCTTTCACTTTCTTCAGTTGTGAAGAAATACTACGGTTGAAGACGTGATGTTACAAGCCACTTAACGTGAAGTCGAAGCATCGTCGGCAATGGATCATTTGTTTCGAAATTTCTATACTATCTAGTTGGTTAAAGAACGAAAGTTACACCAGGTAATAAATTGTTCACGAACCTGCTTCTGTGTTCCTGTTGTCTTTGATTCTATCTCAGTTATAAAACTTTCTAAGCTCTAAGACATTGATGAAATGAATTTGTTTTCATATGCATTTTGATTAATATGTAAAATTTAATAAGTCATATTATATGATACCGTTGAATATTGTTTAAGTTTAAAAAAATATTTATAGAATGCGGTTTTTTTATCTTTTGAAAACTATATAATTATATACAAGTTTTTTCTGTTGCTATTTTACATATGCAATGATGTAAGAAGTTTCAAGAATTTTTTTTATATATGGAAGATGATAATTCAACGGTTATGAATCTAGAATTTCACTTTTTTTTAATAAAATTTCATCATTTGAATTCATTTTCTTTGATGAATGATTAGAATACAATTTATTTGTTTATTCATTCAATAAAATTATTTTTATAATATCTTCAATATTATATTTCAAAGAGTATATATTTTTTCAATGATAATATTTTTGTCATAAATTATAAAAGCCTAAAATTTTTTTTATAAAAATTTCTCACATCATGATGGAAAATAAATAAATATATTTTATTAAATATTTTTTTTGAAATTTTTATGAAATATGATTTTTTTCATGACAAAATGTATTTAGTATTAATATTTATTAAACAATTAAATTATATAAAAAAGTTATCTATTAATCTAATTGTTTAAAAATTATTTCTTTTTATGTTACATAAGGACAAAATTTTCCTGTCACTAATGTATACTAAATTTTATTTATTATAAGTATACATATTTATGTTTAAATTATATAATAATTTTTTAAAAAATAAATAATTAAAGTTGATAATAATATAAATTGCACATACATAAAAAAAGACATATTTTATAAAGAAAAAATTAAGCTAAAGAAGAAATTAAAAAAATATAATTTGAATTATCAATGTGCATTGAGAAAATCGATATTTATTTTTTTTCATATTATTTATATTGATAAATTTTGTTGTATAATAATAATAATAAATTTGTTAATAAGACAAAAACTTTCTAAATTGTAAGTTATTTAATAATTATTTATTTCATAATAATTTATTTATTTCATATGAAATTATTATTCAACAGATTTTTAAATTTTGATAAAAATACATTGATGAAAAACACGAAAAGAATATGTAGAAATTCGTTTCTATATATATCTACCTCTTTCTTAATAATTTCTTAATAATATTGCAAATATGCGTGAAACGAATATTACGAAATGAAAATTATGTGAAGAAGTGACAAAAAAAAAAAAGACCAGAAGAGGAGTTAATTACGATGCAATCGGGATATACATTGAGGCCTGCACGAAACCGAAGGTAAAAGCGTTTCGTGATCACGCGTCAACTGTTCGTGAAACGTGCCTGTGCATTGTACATTAATGAATCATTCTTCTTTTTGTGATTATTCTCCTCAAGATTATTCAATTGAATGGAAGACCTCGTTTTTCCTCATGAATAATTAAATACAGATCGGCAAAAATTTTTTGTTCCATGGATTGATTTTTTTTCGAAAGAAAAAATTTTAACTTGAAGATTAACTTGAATAATTCTGAAATAATTTTTTTTTTTCATTTGTATTCTTTTTTTTTCTTTTTTTTTGCATGAAATTTTAAGCATCAATTGTATGTGAGAAATTTTATTAGTTAGTTAATGATTTGAAATAAATATAGTTTTTATATTTTTTTCATATTGTGAATTTATACAAAAATTTCATTAAAATAATTATCTATAAAAGATTTTTTTCTTATAAAAATATTTGAAGAATTCTAACAAGTTACATGATTTTATTACTATAAAATAATCAAGAAATTTGATAAATTTTTTTAAAATATTTAAATCGCTTACTTTGTTGAATGAGTCTGAAGATTAAATTATTTTCATCTTGCGTTTCCATTGAAACAAGATCCATACAATATTCTCTGCAAATGTTTCTAGCATCCAACCAATCCACCCTTTGATTTGCGTGAGCGGGAATATGTCCGCTGTAGAAATAGTTGTGTCCTCTATAATTGAATTCTTTCGGTCCTGTAAATTGAATGTAAGATATAAGTTAATTAAGTACATGTAGATTAATGCGAGTTTAAAATGGAATATTCGAATTAGCATAAATTATGTAATCCTTAAATAGAATAGTTTAATGATTAATGAATTGATTATTGATTATTGATGAGTGATAAGTAATAAATTTTAAGTTGTAAACTTTCGTTACATAAATAGTTTCTACAATTTTATAATTTTATATTTAAAATAAAATAATCAATTGATTTTTAATTTATTGCAAAATTTAATTTATTAAAAATTTAATTGCAAAATTTGTTAGTTTCTAATAGATTTTTTAGCGTTAATGATAATTTTTGAAATTTTACTTATAAATTTAATTAAATTGTATAAGAGAATTAAAATCGTATTTAATGTGAAATTTAATATTGAGTTTTTTTTAATATAAAAATATACAGTAGATATGATACACTATAGATTATGTTATTAAAATAATAAAATTTTGAAAAATTTTTTAAAAATAAATATAAGATTTTTTGTTTATTATTATTTTCTAATTGATATTAATAAATGTAATTGTTATGATCATAAATAGATTGCATTAGAATAGTAAAGTAGATATTTATGGATTTGTGAAAAATTTGAATATATAAAAATTTACTTTAATATATGAGATATATGAAAAGTCACAAAATACCTAAAATATGCATTATGATGTTTGAAAAATGAAGCAAATGTTTATTTAGCTCCATTTTTATAATCTTATTTATAAAAATTTGAATTTGTATAAATATTCGTAATTTAATCATAAGATTTTCATAAAAAAATTCTTTTTAAAAAATAGAATCAAATATCAAATGAAAAGAAAAAGTTTCATGATTTAGTTATAACTATTATGTGTAAAAATAAGATGAATCTATAATTGATTGAACGTGATTATTGCTTAAATGTCAACGGTCTTACATTTTTTCCTGTTGATTATGCAGGAATGTCTCTCTTGTTGACGATTTACGACGTGTATCTCATTATGAGAACCTAACGTTTCGATTGCGAAAGGGTTGCTCGTATTCAGCAGTACTATTACAGGTCATCATGATTTTGCTTTAAACCGCATACATGTATATTCTTTTGAATGCCATTAAAATTTTAATTTTCTCCACTTGAAGAATTGATAATTTCCATAAATAATATTAGGTAAATAAGAAAACTCAATCATTTTTCATATGACAAAAAAAGAAAATGATAATCAAAATAGTTACTATTCATCTATAATTACTTTTCTTTGATGAAAAATAAAATTATAAAAAAATTGGTTTTATGGAAATTATTAGTTTAATGAGGAATTTTTTGAAATTTGTTTTTTTAATTTTGAAATTGATTTTTCAATCTTTATTTCTGAATTGTTCATATTACAAATAATTAAATATTTAAATAAATTAGAAACTTTACAATATTATCGATTTGGAAAAATAATGGTATAATTTTTCAAAGGCAATCATGATTTTTTTTTATAACAATTTTTTAACACATTGAATATTATATCAAAGAAAATTATTATATTAGTTAAAATATAGTATGTTGCGTATCTTGTGATATTTGACACATTTCATATGATGTAATCATAACGATAAAACCTGTGAATACCGCATAAAATATTGTTAATTTTTTTCGAAATAATTACAGATATTAACTTCTTTTTTATTTTTAAATTGGTTAAATTTCTTTTTTAATGATTCAGAGTAACTAATTATTTAAAGCAAAATTTTAAAAGTAAATTTTATCGTTATTATTAGATGGAGTAATCATTTCGTTTATTAATATAACTTATTAATTTTATTTTATTCAAATAGATATTATAAAATTTTAATATTACTTATTCTGTATATTATCTTTTTATTATGTATAATTTAAAAGTTATAAAGAAAAGAATTTTTATTTCTTTTATTTGAAGTTCTTAAATATAAAAAAGGAATATATGAAGATTAAAGTCAAATTTCAGTTATTTAATATATTAAGTTTCCAAAAAGCGATAAAAAATAAATGAAATTTCATATTATCATTCTTTTCTCTATTAATTGTTGTCTCTTATTTTCCAGTTTTTGTATCTAAATATTTATATGAAATATTAAATAAAATTATAATAGTTATAATAGTTATAATAGTTATAATTTATTCGTAAAATAAAACATTAAAAACTTACTAAATCCTCATCGAATTATTACATTATTTTCACATATATTTATAATATATTTAATAAAAAATTAATATCGTGAATTTCTATTTATACAATCTAATATTATCAATTAATACTAATATATTAAAATCTGTTAATATATTCAAAAATTACATCACTATATACGTATATTATTATTATTATTATTATTATTATTATTATTATTATTATTATTATTATTATTATTATTATATATTTATTACACTCATATTATATATTTTTCATAGCTTATAATGTTACAAGCAAATGAATGATTGATGTGTGCATAAGTATAAGATTTAACTTTGGAGAGGAGTAATCGCGTGTAATCTTTTCGATGGAAAAATAACTATTGAACAAGAGGAAAGAGGAGAAAAAAACGATTAAATTGCTCGTTCCTTCTGACATATCACGAAAAAGAGAATCTCACGGTGAATGTCATCGAGAATGGTTTGATTTTCTGAATGATTTCCAAGCAGAAATTGATTGTTCAATTGAGAATCGAGGCTACAGATGAAATTTCTTTTTGAGAAATGATAACTATAGAGAGAAAAAAATAAATTATTGAAATAAATAATTATAAATATTTTTATTTCTCTAATACAATAATTTTGCGAATCAATTTTTCTTTGATATATGTTATGTAAAAAAATAATATTTTAAATATGCTGAGTTGTTCCATATAAAATAATGGGAAAATAAATTTTGAAGTAAATAATTATAAATAAGTATTTTTTTTGACTGATAAAGGATTTTACAAATAAATATTATGGAATAATATATATTATTATGGAATAATATATATTAGATAAAGAAATAATTTTTCAATAAAATTATATAGAGTGTTCTATCTAAAATCTATTCAAAAACTATCAATATCGATATAATTTTTTTTTTTTATAAATTAGATAATGTACAAGATACAATTATAAAAATTTTGAGAATAAATCTCGATGAATAAAATATCATTTTCATTTTTTTTTGTTTAAATAGAATGTCATTTTTTTATATTTAGATATTTAGATTATTGCTATTGAATCTAGTAATAATTGAAATGTTTTTTTTATTCTGTATAATTAAAAAAATTTTATACGTATAAGAAATTGTAAAAAACAATTCTCCAATATAATTTAATAATAATTTTTCAATATTATAAAAGAGAGAGAGAGAGAGAGAGAGAGAGAGAGAGAATACATCATTTCATTAAAATTTGGGTATTTTTTTAATTCATATAAAATAGATTTTTTTATGTTTATATTTTATTAGAAATAATTAAGTATTAAAAATTAAATAAATTATCTGTCAAATAATATTGTAATAAGATCAAATTTATTCATTTGTAAAGAATTTTGATTCTATTTATTTTTCGCGATAAATATTTTTTCATTGGAACTGGAAATAATAATTATTTCAACCATATCAATAAAGATTAAAAATGTCAAGATTTATAATATAATTTATAAAATAAGCTCGTGATTTTTGTTGCTGGAATCAATCCAACGAAATTTCTATAAGAAATTATGATTTTGATGAAATAAATGCAAATAGAGATATCCTCGAACATTTGATATTTAATATTTCGTGATTCTTGTAAAATGTTTATTTGTCGATTGTTAATTTAATTTTATATGAAATATAACTATGTACGAATTACTTACATTATCCGTTTTAAAAATTATTTTAAATATTTTCTTGTTTTTTGATAATTTAAAGAAATATTTTTAATTATTTAATTGAATAATTAAGAAATAATTAAGAATAAATAAATAAAATTAAATTATTTTTTTAATTTTAAAAAAGTTATAAAAAAAAAAGAACAAAAAATCTTAAAAGAGTTTGTTAAAAATATGAAGAAGAATAAAGATTTTAATTGTATTAAATTATATGATGCATTATATATTAAGAAAGATAAAAAAAGAAAAAAAGAAAAAATGATACTTATTAAAGTATTTATAATTAATTAATTTTAAAAATTAAAATAAGATTAAATAATAATTATTAAAACATTTTTTAATATTGATTATTCTTGATTAAATAATTTGTAAAACAAATATAATTTTTTAAATATCAAATTGATTCTTCATCTTAATAGTAAGATATTTCTAGATTTGATGTCGTTTCTCTTTCTTTTTGTATAATCTTGCATTAAGTTATACAATGAATGTTGGCAACAATGAACGTAAAAACAATTACGATATCATATGTGATCAGGTCTATTGTACGCTTCATAATATTTGAGAAATTATTTCCGCCATTTGTAACTCAAGTTTCCTTCTTTTTTATTTCTTAATGACAATAAATTTTCTTTTCTTCTATGAACGATAAAAAGATTTAAAAAAATGTTCATCTTTATTATTATATCTTTATTATTAATCTTATCATCATTATAAATTATTGATATGATGATTAAAAGAAACATTCACCTTTTTACCTTTATTATTATTCATAGTCTCATTATCATTATAAGTAATTTATTTTATATATTTATTGTAAATTACTTTTCTACATTCGTTATTACTATTTGACTATATTATATGTAATCGATATCGTCAAAGATTTTTATATTTGATACATAACTTTCATATATATATATATATATATATATATATATATATATATATATATATATATATACTAAGTATTGAAATAATTATGTATATATTATATTTTATATCAATTTTTTTTTAGTGATTTTTTTTTCTATTTCTATTTTTCAATTTTTTTTAAGAAATAAAAATATTATTATAAAATTACAATTTCTAAAGAAATCTAAAATTAATATTATTACTATTTTTTTCTAATTTTCAATTTTTAAATATTGTATTACAAAATTAGATTTTAAATGTAAATTAATCAAAATGATAAAGAAATATTGATTAATTGATTGAATATAAAATTTTAAGATTCTTAATATAATATAATATGCAATATAAATTATTTAGAAAATTATATAATATTATATAATTTGATAATTGTTTAGAATTAAAATTATTCTTTAATGAATGAGACTGTCTGAAATTTAAAGAAATTTTATAAAAGTACTGGTATATTTACTTTCTTTATTATTCTTTTATTAAATTAAAAAATTTGTTTTGAAAGAAAAATACTATGTACATAATTTTTTATAAAAATTTTCAAAGGAAAATTTAAAAAAAAATTATGTACTATATAAGTTATTTCTCTCTTTTTCTTTCTCTCTCAAAAAATAAAATAAAATATATTATTATTGATTAGATACATATATATATTTATTTAGGTTTTATATCAATAAATCATATAAAATCATAATTTTTGATATTCTCTTAAGAAACATACAAACAAAAATTAATATGTATATAGTAATTTAATAGATATGATATTTTGCATTTAAAAGATTCATATAATATGTACTAATATATATTGGTATATAAAAGAGTCATAAGACGAGAGGTCAAACAAAAATGACATTAAATAGACTGTCATGTTTCACGAGATTATTTTTCTTTATTTTCTCGTGAACATGCTTTTGTATTTAATGGAGGTTTATGAGAAAAAAATTTAATCCCTCCCACTTTATCTTCTTTCGATTTTCTTTTACATTCATAATTAACGAACGTTATATCACCGTTCATTAAACATTTATGCCTTAGAAGCATTCGTACGTTTCACCATTGTGTCAAGGAACTAGGAACGATGATCATTTAAATCGACCTCTTGATTCTTTTCTTTTGAAATCCACCAACGGTTTCTCTCTTTGAAAATTGGTTTTATTGTATTCTTAAGATTTATATGGTGTATATGTCAATTTTAAGCGTGTCAAACATTATAATAAATGAATTATTATATTTATTGTTTTCATTTAATGAATTCTTATAAAATCTTTCATTTATTTTTTTGTTTAATGAATAGTAAAATAAAAATGTCATTTAAAAATTACTAATATACGCAATATGGTAAGAAAGTAATGAGATTGGTAAAAATATAAAATAACAATACATGCATATTTTTTATTTTCTTCCTTTCTAAAGTAATTTTCGAAGAAAATACTTAATTATACAGATTACTTAATTATTTAAGTTCAAAAATTATATAATTTCATTTTTTTATAATTAAAAATTTTTTAATTATAAAAAAATGAAAATTATAATTGTAAATTTTACATGTCTATCCAAAAAAAACTCCAAAAATTAAATTTTTTTAATAATCCTGGAAGATAATGCAAATGATATATTATATATATATATATATATATATTTATATATATGTATATAATATATTATTCATATATAAGATACAATATATAAAATATATATATAAGATACAAATTTAAAATCATATAAAATAATTATAAATTAAAATTTTTATTAATAATTATATATAATCTTGTAATTTTTTAAATATTTATATTTCTAATTATTTTTTCTAGTGTTTGTTTAATAATGAAAAAACAACTTAAACAAACTCACTTGATTGTTAGTCAAATAAAATATCAATAGTCAATTTAAGACGGAGAAAGTAGAATTCATTAATTATGGATAGTAGATATTTGTCACTTTTCACATTCCCTTTCGGCATCATTTATGATCATATTTGCATATTTGCATGTCAATTCATTTCAAGAACTTACATCAGTTTTTTCCATTCGTATAAAAATATTTAATTTTATATTTATTTAATTTTTTTGTATGAATCAGATAATAATAACAAGTAAAATATTTCTTTTTAAAAATTATAAGAAATTTCGAAAAAAATCCTAGTTTATAATAAATTTAAATTAATTACTATTTTATTTAAATTTTTTAATTTTAATTTTAATGATATTTAAAATTTTAAATATCTTACTAATTAAGTATTATTTTCGAGTGTCAATAAAATTTAATTTAATTTATTTATTTCGATTTAATTTGTAATTTATTTCTAAAAATATTCATCATTATATATATTTGTAATAATTTTTCAAATTATAATAATTATAATAATAATTCAATATTTAAATATTTTATATGTAATTTAATATTCTTGTTATTCAAAAATTAAATCAAATATAATACATTTACTTTAAAATAATATTTTAAAAATTATATTATACTGTGATAACTATAAATATAGTAACTTAATATGCAATCAATTTGTTTTAAAATTTATAAATGATAAAAATATATAATATTTAATTGTGAATAAAATTGTCATAAAAAGAGCAAAAAAAGCAAAAAAAAAAAAAAAAAAGAGATAAATGAAAATGAATGTTATAAGTAACAAGCATGATTTTTATAAGATTTTAAAGTGGTTCTTCAAATAAGAGGTGTGTCAAAGGAATGGAAAGCTCTCGCTTTCACGTGTCACGACCTGCACGTGTTTGTTTAATAATAGCGTTGTCGAAAGATTTCAGAAACGTTTAATTTATGCGAACGAAATGGTTAATATTTACAGACTATATTTGCAGATAACAGAACGTGAGAGATGTTTGACATTTCTTAAAAAGAGAAAAAGAAAGCGTACAATACTTCTTTTTTGACGCATAGTAAGTACATATTTTTCCAAGAAGATAAAAGATATAATAAATTAATAATAAATTATATAAATATAATTATATAATTTATAAATAATAAAATATAAATATAAATATAATAATAAATTATAATAAATATATTAATAATAAATCCTTTCTACGAACTCAATTCTTTTGTATTTTTATATAAAAATAAGATTTTTAGAACAATTTTTTAAAAAATAATTAAAATAGATATTAAAATGTTAATGTTTATTAATTATAATGTTATTATATTAGAGTTAACTTAGGATTAATATTTTATTTAATATTACAATATAAAAAATATGATCGTTTATTTACTTATAGTTAAAATTTATCTAAATTAATTAAAAAAATTATAAATTAATATAATTATAAATTATAAATTACCTCTAATTGATCAGAAATGATTTCTATATATATTAATTTCGATATAAAAAAATGATTTGTTCATTTCCAAGATTATATTGTAAAAATAAATGAAATTTAATTTAAAAATTATTGATAAAAATAAAGAGAAATAAAATTAAAAATAAAGTAAAATGCAATTATTAAATATTGTGTTAATCTATTCTTTTTCGATTTAATTCATTACTTTTGATTATTAATAGTACTTTTACGTTTTTAATCATAAATCAAATATTTATAAAATATTAATTAATATTTTAATATTTGAATGATGTTTCAAATGAAAAATCTTGTAACATATGTCAAATTTCATAAATAAACAGTAAAAATGCGAAATATAAAAATAATTTTGATCAAAGATGCGAAGAAAACGAAAGTCAAGACGGAGGTGAAACTTATTCCCGCAATTTAAGTCAATGGGTCGAGATTCGATTCGTCTCATGACCAAGAATAACAGGTTTTCTTTTCCTACATCATCTTTCTCAGTTATATATATTCACTTGGATACGCAATTTTCATTATTATTCAAAAATATATTAATAAACGATGCAATATGAAATTAATTAATTAATGTATAATATATAATATATAAATAATTAATCTTTTTTTTATATTTTAATATTAATTGTAAGATTAGAAGATTAAATAGTATGTTACTATTTAAAACTAAATAAAAATAATATAAATAATAATTTTAATGTTAAATTATTAAGTGAAATTGAAATTTTTGTATAATCACATATATTATCTAATATTTATTAATATTTAATATATATATATATATATATATATATATATATATATATATATATTATGAACATAATGATAATTAAATTTCAAATAATTTTCGTATTTATATGAAAGATTACTTATTATTATTTTTTTTCTATTACTTATATATATATTATATATTTGTATTTATATATATATATATTTATATATATTTATTTTCAAAGGCCAATTTTTTAATAAAAGAAAAATTAATTGTTAAGTATTTGTAAAAAAAAAAGATATGAAATTTTGAGATATTTATAGAAAAAAGAAAGTTACACAATTATAAAAATATACATAATTTTTAGAAACAAAATTATATGTACCATGTTTAAAATCGTTATAAAAGAGCAGAATCACAAAATGATTAAACGTTATGGACAAAGAAAATAATTTATTGAATTCGAAATTTACTTCGAAATTAGCATCCATGTGAAAATAGATATAAACTATCATTTGAAGAGTGGTCATTACAAGCCAGTATAACGAGCAATGCTGGAATTATCTCTGTGGTACATTGTTGTTTCGTTTCGCAACAATTCTTGACATTTTCATGGCGGCGAAGCATCGGCCTTTTGTGATGTTGTTAGTTGGACAACTATATAAGTATATGTTGCGACACATGATTGGTCAGCTGTACTGTCATAAGTAATTTAACGACAATCTAAGGACTTGTAAGACCAACAAGTTAAGGACCAATAATGTTACATAATTTTGATCAACGATTTTGATCATTAGAGTCATTGAATTTTATGAATTAATATTTAATTTCTGGTTAATTCAACTAACGTTTTATTTATAATGAATAAGAACAATTACTTATTGAATATATTCAATAAGAATAGATAAGAATTTATATTTTTATTATTGTTAATGTTATAATTTTTTTTCCTATTGTGATTCATTAAATATTCATGTTTACGATTGAATAAAAAAAAAAATTAACGGTTTAACAATATTACTCGTTTATTCGAAATTATTTTGAAGTAAAAAAATAACATTTACTATGAGCTATTGAATCTTTTTTTTAATTTATTATGGATCATTTCATTAACTTTCTAATAGTATGTCTTAAGATTGACATAAGAGGACGCACCTAGTGCTTTTAACGTAACTGTTTACTTTCACTCGATATTAATTTTCATAAATTTTACTTGAAATATTCTATATGTATATGTATAATAATTTTTACATAACAAAGAATACCGATAAAATAAAATAATTAAAAAAAATTTTTTTTTTAATCAAATCGCATTAATAATTAGGTCATTAACAATAAATTTGATCTAATTTTCTTTAATTATATTTTATTATAAAGTTGAATTTCTTTTAAATAATTTAAGATTTTAGGCTTAATGATGATGTTATACTAGTAATTGAATTTAAAATATATTTACATTTTTGTATTTAACTTGTATAAAAACTTGATATAACTTGTATAAACTTGAATATATATTGATTATGTTATTTTTTGTGTTTATTTATTGTTTTCATTTATTAATATAATTTTATTTATTTTATGATAATTTTAAATTTTATCAGAAATATGTAATTGATGTAATGAACTTTCAAATGATCAAGTAATCAATATATCATATATTAATCCTGAAATATAAATTCTAAGAAAGTTAAGAGATAGTTTTCTTTAAATTTCATATGTTAAATGTTATTTTACATAATTAGAATTTATGGTGAAATTGAGAGTATATATCTAATTTTTATTTATTTTACTTATTTTATGTGATACCAGAACTTTTAAAAATCTTAATAATAAAAAAATATCTTATTACTTTTTCAGTTATCTGTTTTGAATTCTTTAATTTTAATTTTATTACATTTTTTTTATAAATTAAATTTGTATACTTTATATTGATAAATACATATTGTGTAATTAATGTTATATTTATGTAACAAATTATGTAACATTATTAGAATTTATTATACATAACTATGTATATATACATATATATAAATGATAAAAAAAAATCTTTCAAGTAATAAGTAACTGATGTATTTTGGAAATTATATATGAAGTATAAGAATGATCATTAAATTGTTTCTGTATTTAATTCGTAATTTTTACAATCTAAAAAATAATCAACCAACAAGTATCTTCTATTATTAATTATTAATTACTATTAATTAAATTAAATCATTATTATTGGTAATGTTTTTATTATAAATACATATAATTATTAGTTATTTAAATATATAGAATATCTACGAAATGTTATACGAATTAATTAATTAATTAAAAATTAAGTTTTTTAAGCAAACAATATTTCTCTTTTAAATTTTCAATACAATCTTCTTCTAAGTCTATGATAATACAAATATAAAGTTTTTGAATTTTTATTGAAATCAATTGCCAGAGCATTATTTAGCTCATATTATATTGATTTGGATATCTTTAAAATAACAATTTATAATATAATTTATCTTGATAACGGAAATATCAATTTCAATACGTAAGAGATATTGTTAAAAATTCTTTAATTCAATTTGAATTTCTCATTACTCAATGTTTCAGATGGCAATAAAGAATTATAATCATATTTAACAAAAAACTTCCTTCAAATATATATATATATATATATATATATATATATATAAATATATATAATTATATAGAATTTTGCGTTACTAATCAATTGTGACAAAAACAGTTGGATAATTTAAATAATAAAAAATCTCTGAAAAAATTAAAGAGATAATTAATAATATGCATATTAGACTCAGTATGATAATAATGTTTAATGAATGTTTAATGAACTTACATAAATATAGCAAATATTAATTATTTATTTTTGTTATTGATTTCTATCGATTTAAAAATTATAATATCTTTTAACAAAATATATAATTTATGAAAGATATATCATATTTATTTTCATTCTTAATTGTAATTTATTATTATAAATTCATTTTGATGTTTTTTTTTTACTATAGATTTAACAAAGAAAAAATTTAATATAAAGAATTAATAATATTAACACAATATAAATGAAAATTTTAGAAATTATTATTGTCAATGCTCATAAAGTTCAAATGCTCATAAAATATTAGTGGAATTATGAGATTTTATCCAGTTATATTAAATATTTTAAATATTATGAATATTGAAAACACATATAATAATATAATCAAAAATAAATATTTTAAACATTATAAATATTAAAAATATTTAAACGTATAAAAATATATGTTTAAAAAATTAAATTCTATTTAAAAAATGTCACTGATATTAAATGTTTACAATGATGAAATATGGAATATTATTAATGATACATAATATATCAAATAAAATATTTTTCATTATTTAATTCAAATTATATTTTTGATTTTAGAAATCCTAAAAAGTGATCATATAAAAAAGCGATTTTTTTTTTAAAGAAAGAATTTTATCTAGAATGATTTCATCGATCCACCACGAGATTAGAATTTGTTATTGTTATTAACAAGTGAATGCAATTCTAGATGATCGAACGTTTGAAACGTGAATCATTAGGATGTCAGACGATCATAATTTTACCCGAATATCATTACATTCTTGCGACAGAAATAATTTTCACGTGATTAAATATGAAAATGAGACTATGAATTTCGAAATTTCTAATATCTTTCATTATGATAATCTTTATATATATTATATAATATTATTATATAGTATTTTAATGTATAATATTTAATATTTTTATGTTTCGAATACTTTCTTGAAAATATAAATAAGAGAAAAAAAATGATTAAAATTGTTTTTTTTTAAAATAAAAATAATAAAATTAACTCAAGAGATAAAATGATTCAAAATATATTGGTGATATTCAAATATATTGGTGATATTTATCCGAATTGTAATATCTTGTATAGAAAAACTTATACAATTGAATAATTCTTATTAATTATATAAACGAATAAATAAATGAAAAACAATTGTCATTTTTCATCCAATCGGCGAATTTAATCTATTTAATTAGAATTAAAATTAAATAAGTTTAGATTTAGTATAGATCATTTTTGATTCCAAGTATAAAGTCTTAGTGAAACGACAATAAGTAACTTTCTGTTAATGTTATGTTTCTTGAGAAAGGTACTAATAATTGTTTCTGCATATTTCTTCATGTTTCAGTAAAAAACTTATTGCTTGAGATAAATGTCAAAGAAAAATAGGAAACATACGTTAACACATCACAACAAATGCCATTTCAGTTTATGTCAGCTAAGCAAAATTATGCCTTGAAATCGAATATAATCTTGAAAATCAAAATGTTTTTTGCATATATATTGCTTCAATGTTTTTATAATTTGTTCTATTGAATACTTTGGAATATGCAATAATGATAATCAATTGCATAGAATATTTGCTTCAACGAATAGTTTTAAGTTTTATATAAATTTTTTGAAAGTGAGATATATCTCTAGTTAGTGGCCTCCTAGTTAAGATACACACGAATGAGAAATAGAGATTAATATGAAAAAAATGAATTAAATATAAAAATGTATTCTCAAAGCAGATTCTTGAATATAGAAGAAAATATATATATATGATATATATATATATGACATCGTAACTTTTATTGCTATTATTTTTGAAATAGATTCAGAATAAAAATTATTTAAAAAGATAAAGCATTGTAATTTTCATTGCTATTAATATTATAATATTATTATTTTGAAATAGATTTAAAATAAAGATTATTTAAAAAATTTAATAAATTTCTATATATCGCTGAAAATAGATTAAAATAAAATTAAAAAAAATTTATAAGATTAGATCAATTAAATAAATTTATAAGATTAATCTTATATAATATTATATAATGAAATAATTTAAAAAATTTGTAATATAATTATATAATATAATAATTATAATATAATTATTATATAATATAATAATAGTATATAATAATTATAATAATTATATAATATAATAATTTAAAAAACAAACATAAAAATAAAAAGCAATTGATTATTATATTGAAATTATTATATATATATATATTGGAATTAATTATAAAATTTATAAAAATAAAATTATATAATTATATAAAAATAAAATTCCAAATAAACATAGCTAAAAAACATGTAAAATAGTATAAGTATTAAAAAAAATTTTATAAAAAGTGAAAAATATTTTTACAAATAAAAAGAATATGTAAAATAAAATCATTTTATAAATAAAAATTTAGATTATTGCAATAAATATATTATTTAGAATAAATCAAAGAAAATACTATAAAAATACTAAAAAAAATACGAAATTATAATACAAAATTATAATACAAAAAGAAAAATTAATAATGGTACCAAATATCATCTAATGTTAAGAGTAAAACATACAAATTTTTTAAAATACGATCAATAATGATTTTATAAAATAATTCTTACAAATTTAAAAAAAAAAATAAAAAAAATCTTTGAAGAAATTTTTGAAAGAAAAAAGAAGCATAATTAAAATAATCAAAAATAATAATATATAATATTATTTTTGATAAAACATAATCTTCATAATCTCTTTGCACAAAAAGCTTTTTAAAACAAAATAACAATAGTGCTAAAAAATGATATAATTATAAAAAATATTGGCAATTGGTAATAAGTTTTTTATAATTTCACGTTGAATGAGTCATTATATTTGCAAGGAGCTGGTCAAAACAAAGCCGACGAAACATCCTGTTCAAAATTACGTAACTATTCTGTCGACTCTCGTTGACCCCAAATCGGTGTCTCTCCCTTAACTTCGTCTTGTTACACGTCCTCTCGCTAATTATCATGGCACGATTGCGAGATATCTGCCGGTTTCTTGATTTTGCATCTTAACCGTGAGAAAGTGCATTAAACATAAAGTCAAAACATTCTTGTATTCTATGATTTGTTAATAATAAGCTATCAACTAACTAGATTTATTTACTTATACTAGATTTAAATAAAATTCAAATGGTTTCAAATAATTTAAAATTTAGATTTCAAATAATTCTAAATGAGAGAAAAAACCTCAATAAAAAAACCAAATAATAAATATGATTAAGAATTTAAAAATTTACAATGATTTTAAATAATATCAAATGAAAAAATGCAATTGAATTATAATCAGTTTATATTATCGGATTATATAAATTATAATCATCAAATTGATCTGGTTTATAATATTTAATTATAATTTAAAAAAATATATTAATTTTATTACTAGTAATTGAAAAGTTGATGCGAATGAAAAAAAAATCATTCCCATGAAATAGTTAAATATCAGAACTTGCATTTAAATCATGTGAAAGTATCTTTTGAGTATCTACTTCATATATGGAACGATTATTAAAAAATTAGACAAATTGTAAAATAAAATTAATAAAATTATTCATTTGAATATATTGTACATATATATGTATTTTGTATTTAATTCTTTTTACCATTTTTATTATATATACATATAGAATCATAATTAAGAAACTAATAAATACTTTTTAACAACAAAATTTTTTTTAGATATTATTTTCTTTATTGATATAAAATTTTGCATAAAATCTATTGAATATGATTGAATATTTTTGTATTTTATTAATTAATTAATTAATAATATTAATTAATAATTAATTAATATAATACATATAAATAAATGTAATAAAATTAATATATATATATATATACACATTGATATAATTTTTTAATAAAAAGAAAAATAGAATTTCATCGGTAATATAATTAAAACTGAATAATCTACTATATATATTTGTTTGCACAAGAAGTGAATGTTTTGTTTATGATCATAAGATTGCGCGAGAGTTTTGTACATGAAGCTTTAATCTTAATTTCTTTTAATTGTTGGAAAACGTGCTAGGGTATCTAAATACCCCGAATCCACGGAAGGAATTGTGTTTATCGCTAATATCGTCACGGATATTCTGTCAGTATATCGTGACTAAAAATATTGAATTTTGACGGAAATTCTATTGGAGAGAATTATGTAATATTATTATAATATATGTGAAAAAAACAATCTTAACTTATAATAGGAATTTAGAATTTTTTAGTTTTTTTATATTCACAATTCATTTAAAAAATAAATTAATATAACATTATAATCTTATTATAAAGTCATATATTCATATAGAATTCAGATATAGAATTTTTCTAATGTATCCGTGATATATATATTATTTTATTATTTTTGATTTTGTTTTATAAAACATGAAATAATTTTTTATAAATAAAAAAGGACTTTTTAATAACTTTTAATAAAAAATATTAAAAATATTAATTAAATTGAATTTTTATATACGTTTTGTTAATTTAAATAGGTTTGATTTGAATCATTATAAAAATTATGTTATTTAAAATGATTAAATATTAAAAAAATTTAAATGAATAATATGAAATTTATTTAGTTATATAAATAACATTTATTATTAATAATTAATTTAGTCTTTGAATTTTAATTTAAATTTCAGGTTAGGTTTGTTAAATTAAGCTTCAAGGATTAGTTAAGAACATTTATAAAAAATATCAAGAAATGTAAATATGGTAGTATTGTATTTACTAAGAAAGAATTTCAAAATTAAAAATTTTCACTCAATGTTCAAACTCACGGTTTGCACATTTTTGAGGTATAGGAAGAGACAGGAATCTTCCTGGCCTGTTGCTTTGTGGCCGAATTTCATTTATAGCTGGTTGGGCGTACACCAACGCTGCAAAAAGTACCACGGCCAACGGCACCAACATTATCTAAAAAGTAAATTTATTTTTAAATAATATATAATAAATTAAATAATAAAATATAATCAAGTAAATAATATATTATAAAAATTAGATTAAAATATTTTTATGATTTCTTTGTTTTTTATATAAATAAATTAATTTTTTTTATTTAAATTATTAGAAATTACAAAAATTATAATTGAAATAAATATTCATATTTTGTTTTGGAAATAATTAATATTTAATTTAGAAATAATAATTTTGCTTTGATGCATGAAATATCGGATATTTTTAAAAAAAATAAATTTTAAAATATGATATTAAACATTTTTTATCATTGATTTTTATTATTGAAAAAAATTTTATTTAAAAATTTATGAAATACAAATAAATTTTATAATTTCATTTTTTATTTTTAATAAAATTTTAAATCATTCTATAGATTACATATACTATACATAATTATACATACGATAATACATACTATATACGAATTGAATATTTATAATTAAATAGATACAGCATTGTGTATTTTATATTATTTATGAATAATATAATAAATATAAATAATAAAATAATTAAATATTAAAAAAACATTAAATGAATAATGTGAAACTTATCTAGTTATATATATAACATTTATCATTATAGTTATAATTTTTTCATTATTTAAAAAAAATATTAATTATTAAGTATAAAAAATATTAAATATTAATTATTAAAAAAAATATTTGTTAAATAATATTTATCTAAATAATAAAAAATTAATTCTATTTAAAAAAAATGAAAAAAATTTTCTTTCTTTATTTCTTCTAAGGTTACTTCTTTTTGTTTTTATTCTTTTTAAATAGCTATCTCTATAATTAATAAAAGTAAAAATTTAACTTCTAATATAATATAATAATAATAGTAATTATATAATTATAATATAATAATAATTTTTCATTCAACCAAAAATTACAACTATTAATCAAAAATCAATAAAGTAAATTTAAAAAATAATAATTAAACAATTAAAAAATTACATATATTACAAATGTTTATTAAAGCAATGTTATTAATATAAATTTATTTCAATTTGTAAATCAAAACTTTATAACATAATTTTTTCAAGAAATTTTTTCAGAAAAAAAATCTTTATAAATCACAAGATGATCGCACAATCTTTCAAGATTCAAACCATCAATGAAATCCTAGACTATCGAAGGACATTAATTTTAATTTTAAAACAACTCATATTGTTGGTATATGTCTATACTTGTCATTCATATGATGATCAAAAACTTGTAAAAGTTTTGCTGGTTAAAACTGACATGTAAGATAAGATCGTGACTCGATATATACATTTAGTTTAAATCAACAAAAGTTTCACTTAAGGAATGCCAATTTCGTTAAAGAAAGATAAAAATTTATTTTTCTTTTACTTTTATTTATTTTTTATTTATAATTAGATAGTAGTGTTATTTCCAGTTTACTGCTATGTATTATATCACATAGTGATCTGATAATTGATAGGAATTTTTTTCGTTATGAACCTGGCTAACGATCGAACGTTCCCTTGTACAGTCGAACATAACGATTATCGAGACATCGAGAGTTGCTTCTTTGCTTCCTCGAAGAAAAATGAAATAACACATGAAGCAAGAATTCTCTTGCGTAATAAAGGATAAAAAATTGCATAATTAATATAGAATTGGTGAAAAAATTTTGTAGTTTTAATATAAAGATGTTTTTTATATTTTGCCTTGTGAAAAATTATTTAGAAGAAATAAAAAATTACATTTTATAAAGGTATTTTTATTTTTTACTTACAGAATGTTGTTAATTTATTTTTTTTTAACAAAATAATATATGCAATACAAAATTTATTAATAAATCATTTATGTATTAGCTTATTTAGTTTATTATTTAGCTTATTTATTTATTTAAATTTATTTATTTTGGATTTAATTAGTTTGATTATATTTAAGCGAGTTATATTTAAAGCGATTTTTATATATTTTTTTTTAAATTGTAAAATATAATAAAAAAAAGAGAAAAAAATTTTATATAAGTTAATTTATAAAAAGAAATTGTATTATTATTAAATTTAAAATTAATTTATTAGTATTTTATTAATAATATATTTGCAACAATTTTTCTACAAAAAAAAATTGTAAAAACATTATAAAATTAGAAAGCATAACAATTGGTTTTTTTATAGATAGGATATTTTATATGAGATGCAAAAATTTTATTTTAAATCACAGGATATTCTATATAAGAGAATATAAAAAAAAATTTATTTTACTAAAATATGCAATGCAAAATTTTTTATATGAAGTATTCTTCATTATGAATTTTTAATTATATGGAATAAATTATATGGTAAAAAAATTTGTAAATGTTATTAAATTCAATTTCATTATTTAATAAAAATTAATATTTCACTTTTTTCACATATAAAAAACTCATTCCATTCATTTAAAATTTATTCTAAAATATTAACATTTAGACCATTTAAGTTTATATCTACATTGATTTCAGAGAAAATAGTTTATAATATAATATATATAATAGTTATAATATTTTATTCAAAAATACTAAAAATTTAATATTTATATTAATTATTTTCTATGAAAAATTTTAATAAATTTTTAAATTTTAATAAAAAAAATAGATTATTTTTTTATTTATATTATAGATTTATTTATTGTTATTATTATAGATATATAAATATTATAGATATTGTAAAATAATTATATATGTAATATATATAAAAAATATTTTGTTTTTTATCATAATTAATTATTTTTCATTATTATTATATAATTTTCATTATTTATTATATAAATTTTAATATAAAATTATATATATATTTCAATGTAAAATAAAATTTTCATTTATTGACAAAATTTTATTTTTTTAAATATTATTTTCAAATATTCTTAATATTTTTATTTCAATATTATTATTTCAATATTAAATACTCTATAGAAAAACAATTTGTTGATGCTTAATGACAAATTAAATATTTATATAGTTGAAATGGAAAACAGGAAAATAAAAACTTTTAATTAAAATAACTAATCTGTAATATCTAAATATTTATTTTACATATATAATTATAATTAAAGTGATATTATAAAAATAAATAGATACATGCATAAAAATTTCTATAATAAATTACAATATTAATTTTATCAAAAACGTTTTTATATTATATATTTCTCAATATCATATCATATATCTAATATCTTCATATTATATATTTTTTAATAATTGTAAAAATATAAAATCTATTATTTTTAAGAGTTTTAATGTTAAACATCTCTAAATATTATTATATATATCTTCATTTTATTTTAAAAACTTTAAATATATAATACTTATTATTTGTATACATAAAACATTATTCTCTATGAAAATACTTTAAATAATTTTCAAGATGCAAAATAAACTCTTATAAGAGTACTATTTATAGTTCTATTCTTCAAACAATTCTTCATTGAATTAAGTATTGTATCTTTAGTATTCGTTATGCAGGAACGTACAGCATTTATATCTGCAATATTCCTTATGATATATATATATACATATATGTATTCAGTTTGTTGCACTTGTTCTATCTTTCTTTTTCCTCTCTCGTTTAACACTGGTGCGATCAGTATTCCGTAGATGACTTTATAATCGTGAGAATTTTCTAAATAAATAATGGACCGATATAAGCCACGCACAATATAAATATTTTTTTTGTTCTTTTTTAAAACACTCACCTTATCTCACTTCTCTTTCTTTTTGCGATTTTTTTTCAGATTAAAATGGGACGGACGAAGAGATCGACGGTTAAAGAAACGTGCTCACTGATAGAATTATGAAGAGACAGGCACATTCACTGTCGATTATATAGAAATAGTCCCCACCAACTTGTAGACTCATCCCACCCTGGTTACAAGGATCCATCGAGACTCTTCTTATTGTTAGTTCGACCTTATATATAATTGGCTTAATAATTGGGGATTAAGATTTTTCTTGATTTTCATGCATCTTTTCATCGCGTTCGAGATTTATTCGAGAAGAGAAAGAGAAAAAGAGAATAATTATTTAAATGTATATTTAAAATGTCTTTTTTTGTTACATTTGTGTTAATATTTTCTTTATTATTTTATAGACAATGACTTGAAGTGGATTGTAAATAATTAGTATAATCCGGAAGCGTGGAAACATAGTTTTTATAGATTTAAATACTTGTTGAGTAGAAAAATCGATACAAGTAAGTATATAAATTTAAGTTTATAAAATATAAATTTTAAATATTTAAGTAAGTAAATTTTAAGTTTTGATATTATATTATATTAATATATTTTTTTTAGGCTAGATTTTTAATTTTTAATACATATATACATATGTATATGTATAAATAAATATGTATAATATCTTAATACATATAGATATAAATTTGATTAAATTTTAAAATAATAAGTTTGTAATTTCATAGAACTACAAATTACTATGATTTACAAATTACAAATTACTATTATGATTTTCAATTCTTTTTCAAAATTTTTTTGTTTTTTTTTTTTATTTTTATTACAAGTTTTTTGATAATTTTTGGATATGATTAAATATAGAAATTACGAATTTGAAAAATTATATATTATTATTATATTTCATAAATAAACAAATAATTGTTTTTATTAATACAATTTATTTTTAGCAATATTTTCAATATTTTTTAAATAATTCATATGTATTATATGAAAATTATATCTATAAATATATTGAATACATTAACTTAAAATGAAATTAAATTAAATAAAAGAATAAAAAGATATTAAAGTCATTCACCTATATTCATCATACCTATATCGATTATACAATTTTTATAATTAGTGTATAATAATTTAATATAATATGTAATCTCTCTATAATCAAAGTTTTACCCATAGTTTAATATAATATAAAATAGTAACTAATAGATAGTTAACTATAATGGCTTAAATTAAAATAATGAATAACTCATATTAGATGATATAATGATTCATATACACAAAGAGATTATTAACTGACCTTGAGAATTGTCTAAAAATGTATTTTTGCTTGTTTTGTATTTTATATCATATTTCTTTTATGCTATTTTTTATGAAATTGTTTCTTAAATATAAAATAAATATATTTCATTTTATGTGTACAATTTTGTTTATGTGCATAATTTGAAAAAGATAAAAAATTTTAATTAAAAAAACTTTAACTTTATTTAAAATTTTTATGTACATATATAATATATGTTTTATATTTTACAATTAGATAATATAATTTGCTAATTGAAATTATTATTTGAAATATTATTTTTAAATCCTGAAAAATTTGAATGTCAATAAAAATAATATTATATTATTATATTTTTATAGATTGTATTTGTATTATATTTATATTTGTTAGGAATATTTAAGAGAAATTTATTATATTAAATTCATTCATAATTATTAAATTATTTGAATTAATAGTTAATTATGTATATTTCATTTCTCATAGTAAAAATTATTTTTTTTATGTTTTTATATATGTATTTGTGAATAATTTCATTTTATATGAAAAATCTAATACGAAATTTATATATAATGTTTGAAAAATATATAAAATATATTATAAAACAAATGAATGTATAGGAAATGTAATATTTGTATATGTAATATTTAAATATAGATATAAATAGAAAAAAATATGTATATTATATATGTATATTACATATATGAATTATAATTGCATTTTTAATTAAATGATATATTGAATTTTGTTAATTATTCCAGAACATTTTTATAATAAAATACTAGTGTTTTATAATAAAAATTTACGGTGACAATTTTCTTTTCTCTATTAATATAATAAAATAAAAATATTTTAAATTGAAAATCATTTTAAATTATATTAAATATTCAAAATATCATTATTTTATAATTGTAATTTCTTAAGGCCTTAATGCACTTTCTATTTATGTAAATACGAATAAAGAATATTTATAGTTGAAGAAATCAGGCATTGCATTTGTAGATAGCGTAATAAATTAGAGATCAATTTGAAAAAATGAAAATCATAAGAATAGAACTAATATTATATTAAGTATTGCACATTATTTCGAATATTAAATAAAATAATTTTTAATCTGCAAAAAATGAAAAGATAATTTATTTTTCTAGGAATATTATTTAATAAAATTTATTATAAAAAACAAATAGATTTTAAAATTTGTTTTTGCTTGATTATTTTTTTTTTAATTTAACATAATGACAAAGAATAGAGAACACGTTTTTCAAAATATTTAGCATGATATAAAAATACATTGCATAGGAAGAAAGTACATTAAGCGATGATAAAACTATTGAATCATTAATATAGTTCTCGTTCTTCAAAACATTTACTGAATTTTATTAACAGTCCATATATCAAAATAAAATTTATTTATTGCTTTTGTTGTTGTTATTATTATTATTATTATTATTATTATTATTATTATTATATATAATAATAATTATAATAATAATAATAGAATAAAATAAATAAATGTTAAAAATTATTAATTCAAATCGCTAATTAAAAAGCTCAATATAAATCATTAAATAAAAATGAGATTCTTTAAAAGCAACGATCATTTATAAATTTAATTGATTTAAAATAATAGAAAAAAGTTCTCAATAATAATAATCAAAGTAAAATTGGATACCAAATGGGAAAATTTTAACACTTTTGACCATAATTGAATAATGAAATGTATAGAAAAAAAAAAAGATAAATTTAAAATACAAAACCTTAATTCATAAATAATTTTTAGAAAAATATCCTAAAATTGATTTAAAAATATGTAATATTCAAAAATTTATATTCTAACTTATTTATAATCGTTTTATAAATATATTGTTTTATAAACGATTGTGTGCGTAGTTTAGTTAATAAGTAAACAGCAAAAATAATATTTCTGCAGTTTCCAAGTTATTGGTTAGAAGTTAGTCGATAATAGATGCTCGACCTAGAAGAAATGTATTTTCCCTACATTCCATCGCATTTATTTTTAAATAAATCTTCGCCTATTCACGTAAATATCTCGTGTACATGCAAACGCTGTTTAGAAGCTTTCATTTTCACTCAGTCGTCATATTATCTATGAAAAATACACGAAAAGTTGGTCTATGTTTCGCTTTTGTGTATAAATTTGAATTTATTCGTTTGCAATAGTGTCGCAAAGAAGCTCTGTGGAAAGTTAAAATAGAAAAATTACGTAGGAAGTGATGAATAATAGATGATTTGGTTAATTGAAAATTTATAAATATTTATATAATTCTTTCTTTATATACATGTTGCATTGATTTGTACTATTTTTCAGATTTAATTATCTTTTAAGCTTAATAATTTAATTGAAAATTAAGTAATTAATATACTAAAAAAAAGTAAAATATAAAAAATATAATAATTTGAAAAAAATATGAAAATATGATAAAATTTAATAATTTTTAATTTTTTCTAAGCGATAAATTTGTTTTAATTTAATTATTTTTTTTTATTTATTTAGATATATACATTCTAAAAAAAAAAGAGTATTTATAAAATATAAATTACATTTGATTTAACAATAAAAAGATGATGCCTATAATGATAATATAATAATAAAAATATCTTTATAAATTTTTTTTATCTTTTTTTTCATAATAAACTTATATATAAATTATTTTATAAATTGAACATTTACAAATTATAATTTAGAAAAGAAAGCAATATTTGTATTTTAAAAATTAAATATTTTTAGGAGATAATTTTATAGTTAAATAATTTTATTTATAACAATATTTTTAATTTTATTCAATTTAATTAACTTTAATTATTTATTCTTTATTTTAATTTAACTTTATTGTTATTATTTATAATTTTAATTTATTATTCATTTGATATTTTTTTTCATGTTATATAATATTTCATTATATGTTAAAAATATTCACATTATATATGAAAATATAATAAAATTACAGAACCAATTGATTCCATTAATCAATTGATGTACATAAATTATATCATACAAACAAGAGATATATATAATTTTTATGTGAATATAGTTGTTATTTATATAACGCTCCATAAAAAATCATATTATCAGTTTAATCGGTGCTATATTTATTCTTTCTAAAATTTCTAAAATTTATGTTTCGCAGAATATTCTCAATATAGAATATTCTTTATATTTATATATTAGATTTAAATTTTTATCGTAACATTTATTAATTATTGTTTTTTAATTGCATAAATTAAATTTCCCGCTAATTTTATAAAACAATTTTATTTTAAATATTCCTATTGTATAACGAAGATTAAAAGATTCGTTTTATTATCATTGCAGAAAATTCTTTATAACACTAGATTTGAATTTTATCATCTATTAATCATTTATGAAGTTTTTTAATTGCATAAATTAAAACTCTCATTAATTTTGCAAAATAGTTTTATTTCAAATATTCATATTGTATATCGAAAATTTATAAAAAATCAGAACTATAATTTAATTATTTTATCAAAGAATATGAATTACTTTTAACTTTTTAAATTAATATGTTGTTTTGTAAAAAAGCAATTTTTTTATATGAATAATTAATGAATTAAAAATATTGTAAATATTAAGATTAATAATTAAGTAACTAAATAAATGAAACATAATAATTTAATAATAATTTAAAAGAAATAAATGATAGAAAATGATAGAAATATATAAACGTTTAATTCATGGAAAAACGATAAAAAATAAAATTGATCAAAGCTTTAGATTCTAAAAAAAATTCTAATTATGAAAATAAATTGTGATATTAAACATTTATATTTATTTTTCTATATTTATATTCTTTAATAATGAAAATTTTTTACTAGCGTATATAATATAAAGTATCTAAAATGTTTAAAGAAATTTCAAAATCCAAAACGTATTAAATATATGACCAATTAATTATTATGTTCATAATTTAAACATATTTACAATAAATTCATGACACATCATAAACTTTTACTGGCCACAGTAAATTCAATCATATGATTTTCATACACTTTTCTATTGCATAACGAATGAAAGACTTCATATCGATAATTATGTTTACGGGAGATAAAAGGAAACCGATTAATTAAAATAAGGAAAAAAAAACAAAAAAAAATGAAAAAAAGAAAAAATTATAAATGTAAACACACGCAACATGTTACATAACATAACGAACCAGATGTCCATAATTCCGCGAGCATCTCGTCATTTGCCCCTGGATGGGAATAAAATGGAAAAGGTCATTTTCGATCTGAATCGAGTAACATCCGAATTTCAAAAAGACTCGACAACACAACGTTTTGGTTTCTTTTTCGCCGATGACCTTGAGAATGCACCGCCTTATTAACTTTCACTGTGTAGTTATATTCGAAGATACCGACGAGAGAACAAAATGGTAGCCAATGTCAGCTATTCTATGATGCAGCTTCTATGATAGATATAGTCAAATCTATTATGATTTGTTCATTTGTGGAAAATAAGAGGTTTTGATTGAATAGAATTCGAAATTGGAAACCTTGTTGAATTCTATAATGATTATAATAATAGAATTATAAAAATATTTAGAATGTTTATAAAGAAATTTGAAAAGATTTAAGAATGTATTACTTTATACAATTAAAATTTTGTTAAATGATATATCTGTACTTTTTTTTAAAAATAGAATATATTATGTTTACTTTTTCAAGAAATGATATTTGACATATTTTTCGTTTAAAATTTCTTATTCTTTTTTTGATATGAAAAATATTAAATTATAAATCGTTAGTTTTCAATATAAGATGACACATATTTAATCTATACTTGAGATGCCTCAAAACCTGATTTTTATAATTCGCGGAACTCGAATCCGGAACTTCGTGAAATCTTAAAATTCTTGAAACTCGAAACTCTTGAGAATCTTTATTTTTTTTATTTTTTAAAGATATATTTATTTTATTAAAAAAAATATTAATAAAATTTAATCTTTTGAATCCTTTAAATTTAAATTCAACTTTAAAGTAAATTAAAAAAAAAATTACGTTGTCGTAATTTTTTGATTTGCGAAAAATTAAATTTTTATTTTATTTTTATTGTTTCTATGAAATTATGAAATATGAAGTAATTAAAATTAATATAAAATTTAATTGGATTATTATTAGTTATATGTTAAATATTATTAGTTATTAGTTAAATAAAAAGAATCCTCATTATAATAATATTCTCATAATTTGTTTATAATTATTCTTTACTTGAATTTTGAAAGTTTCAAATTACAAAAATAATAAAAACAATCCAGAATTTGAAACTATTTAAATTTTAAAAGATTTCAAAATTAAAGATTTCCGAATTTCAGTAAGTCATTCCTTTATCTTATTCCAAGTCAATTAATAAAAAAATTAATGGTCTTTTCTGGATCTAGTATATTTAAAATTTTTAAATAGTATTAATTAGTTTTAAATTTTTTATTTTTTAAAAATTATATTATTGAATATATATTTTAAAATTTAATGTCTTTATATAAAATATATTTAAAATTTTTTAAAGAATTTTCTTCTGATATGTTAAATTGTTTATTATGTAGAAATCTATATACATTAATAAATAAATAGAATTTATGTTTTTATTGTACTTATAACGATTTCCAATATATTTCCAATATATCCAATTACATAAACAAATATTGAATCATTAAATTCATTTAAACCAAACATTTCCTTTCATGTTCATTCATATATTTTTACAATAAATGTTAATAAATATTAATTTAAATATTAATATTGATATTAATATTAATATTAATCATTATAATATTAATCATTTCATATATTGATAAAATTATAACAACAAATAATTATCATGAAAGAATAATTATCGAGTTAAAAGCTTAATTTGTTAGAATATAATAATGAACATTTTAGTCGTTACAATCGTTCTAAGAATAGCTAATTTTATTACTTTGCATTGTTTAACTATGGTTCATAATCTGACGTGACTGACAAGTACCTTGCGTTCAATGACTGCAAATCTGCATTTAAACTCTCTCTGACATCAGAATATTCTTTTTAAATGAAAGATTATATGAGTAATCGACTAAATGATCAAACCTGTTTTTCAATAATGACTTTTGTTATGACGTGAGGAATGTTTTATAAAGTATATTGTAAAAACGATTAATTATTAAAATGAAATGCTTATTTTTCCAGTTCTAAACAAAACAAATATGATTAATGGAAAATGTATATTTATCTTCTATTAATCATGATTAACAGAACTTTATTCTTACGCATTCCGTCCTGTTCATGTTGAATGTTCATGCATTATTAAAATTTCTTCTCAAATTAAAAAAAATTATAAGAATTATAAAAATTATGAAAATTTTTAGAAATTTTTAAATTCAAAAAAATTAGATGCTTATATTTCATTTGAAATATTCATTTAAAATAAATATTGAATTTAAAACTTTTTGAAGACTTTAATAGACAATAATAGATAAAAGTAATAATAGATAAAATAAATAAAAAAAGAATCGTAAAAATACTTGAGTAGTGAACCAATTATAATTTTATATTTATTTTTGTAAAGACTATATACTACTAAATATATTATTTAACGGAGCAAATAAACTGATTTTTATAATATTAAATTTCATCCTTTATTTAATTTATTATGATAATAATTATGAAATAATTATGAAATAAAACTTTCTTTATTTTTATTGATTATACAGAGCATTACATTTCAGCTTTTATTATCATTTTTAGTATATTAAGAAATAATCCGTAATATCATTAAAAACAAATATGCAGAGCAAATCAATCTTACATACTCTAATGTTTGAATATATAAATTATTATATACATAACTTTTAATACTTTTTGAAGAGTTTCAAATGATTTTCTAATAATTTTTTAAAATAAGTCTTTAATAATAATAATAATTTAACATTAATAATAATAAATTCGCAATTTTCAGTCATCATATTTTTACAAAATTACATTATAAACAACACAATGATGAAATGAAATGATGTTTTAAATGAAAGTGAGCCATTCTACTATTTATTCGTTACTTGGTTCAAATTGAAGAAGAAAACAAAATAGATAAATGAAAAATAAATAAAACATTAATAATAATATAAAACATTAATAACAAATAAAACAAAATTTCACATAAGTTAAACGATACTTAAGCGAAATAACTATATGGACAGTTATCAAAGTTATTTCAAAAAAACGAATAAGATCATGTTTTAAAATATTTTTAATTTTAATATCAAAATATATAATTAGTATTTAATTTTTTAAGAATTACGATATTACTAATTTTATTTTCAAAAGATTTGATTAGAAATTTGATTTTGTGGTCGAATTATCAACAATATTTCTATTTCTTACTTTTTAAATTTTAAAATATATTCTTTTGAAAAAATGAAAAAGATCAATTTGATTCAATTATTAATTGAATAGTGTAATTTGTAAGAAAATGCATAGAAAAATAAATTTTCTACTGAAACTTGCAATAAACATTTTGATCCTAAAGAAAGTGAAAATGTTGTGGTCATGGATTGATGTAATGTTTTCATCATAGAATCGGTAATTCAGGAATACTTACTCACGATACGTGTTCTTAATACTTGCTAAAGAAAACTTTCAATTTCGTGATTTGAAATCTATAAATTCATTTGGATTCATTCTGAAAAATTACAATTGCTATTTTTGAATTTAAATTTGAATTACTTGTTTTATTAATTAAAGACAGTGAAATAATCAAATTAATTGCATAATCTTTTTTTTAAGTTTTGAAAAAATTGTAATTTAACTGTTTTATTACACATTTGAAAATTTAATTAGAATATTTTTAAATTAGAT
The DNA here is from genome assembly GCF_029169275.1 of Apis cerana. Classification (NCBI taxonomy): domain Eukaryota; kingdom Metazoa; phylum Arthropoda; class Insecta; order Hymenoptera; family Apidae; genus Apis; species Apis cerana. Next base: position 6,607,941 of record NC_083862.1, on the reverse strand, counting down.
TAGAAATAAACTATTGATAAACTTGTATTAATATATAAAATATTAAAAATAGATTATTTCAATAAAATAATTGAAATATTATTTAATAAAATAATAATATATTATTTTATTTCATTTGTTGTCGTAATGTTATTTTAAAATAAATATAACTTTTTTTAAATTTTTATATTTATTAAAATATTGTTTATTTGGAGGAATTTGAATTATTCTTCTTATGTATTATAAAAATTTTAATACAAATAGTAAAATTTATAAGTGGTTTGAATAAAAATATTCTAAGAGTATATATAGAGTATATAATATTCTAAGAGTTTATAGTAATAAAAAAGCAGTTTTAATATATATACATATGATTACACATAATATATAAAATATTATATATTATATATATTATATAATATATATAGTATATAAAATATATCTTATTAAAAAACATGAATTTATGTAAATATCCAACTTCATTTATCCAACAATTATCCAACAATTATATATAATTTTACAAAAATACTGCAACAAAAATGCAAATTACTTTAACTAAATATTAATGACTAAATATTAATAAAATAATTAATATTGAATATTAAAAAGAAAAAACAATTAAAAACATTGCACTATAAGATATATATAAAATCTTCAAAAATCAATTTATAATTCACTGTTATTACAAAATTTATAGTTATAAAATATTTATTATTATTAAAAAATGTATTAGAATTTATATTATAACATATAAACTGAAAAAAAACAATTTATTTAATATTAGATTACTCAGATGAATATGAAGATTTTATTCATTATTTTTAAATATATTATCCATAGCATGTAATTATAATAAATATAAATATTTATAAATAATAAACGAAATAATAAATGCAATAAATGAAAGAATTTCCAATTCCAATACTTAAATTATAACTATTTTGTAATAAAATTTTAAATTAATAATTTATTTTGTTTCTCTTATTTTTAATTTATAAATTAAAAATAATTTATAAGAAAAAAAATTTTATATTCAATATAAAATTTTATTTTTATGAATATTTGTAGATTTTTGAGTTTATGCTTGAAACATTGCTTTTTGTTAATATATATTTTTATTGATTTTATCAATGAAAGTAAATTGCTCTTTTATTTAAATATTATTGTGAAATATTTTTTTTTCAAAGCATTTCAGCAGATATTGTGATTTATAAAAATTGAAAGAATTAATTTAAATTATATAACAGGCGATTAATAAAAATTTATTGTTATATCTATTTTATTTTTTCAAGAATAAATTTTTTATATGATAGAATTTCGATAGATACCATTTTTATGTATGATTTATTCCTTCTTTTTTATTAAATATTAACTAATCTATTATATATATACAATATGTGGCATAAAAATTTTCAATTAAATTTGATTGAATTTTCTTAAATATAATAAAATAATATTTTCGAATTCGATTTTATATATTACATATATACATATATATTACATATAACATTTAAAGTAATGCATTTAATTTTGTACAAATACAAAAGATCAAAACCGTTGAATTTTATATGCATAATATTTAGGAAAAATTTAAAAAATTAAAATCTCTATATAATATTATTTATATACTTTATTTATTTATATAATTATATAAATAAATAATAATATTTTTTATTTTGATTTATTATCTTAACATGGTTTTAATATATATTCAAGCAATATTTTTAGAGCATTGATTGTGATTAAAACAAACACTAATATATGATACAAAAATGTTAATTGAAGATTATTTATTAAGTTACAGAAATTAAATAACGCATTAAAAAAAATAGAATAAGATGAAGCATTCTCATTCTATTTTCCTTTTTTTTTTCCAATTGCTTATAAATTATTAAATAAACCTCATCCGATATTTTCATATACTAACTTTTGTATTTTTTTTGGAAGAATCGATCTCTCAAATAATATATAATTTTATACGTTAACATATTTATTCATTTTTTAAAATTAACTGCAATATTAATGAAATATACTATTATTTAAATTTAAATCAAATTATTATTTAAATATTTAAATCAAAAAACTTACAATATATTTCAAAAATTGATACAGATAACAATTCAGTGAAATATTCAATACAATACAAATGAAGTAGATAAATAATGTATATCACATGTTATTCAGATTTCTTTATATATGACTTTTATTTATTGAAATTATTTATTGAAACTTTTCAAATATATATTATATTTCCGTACATATTAAAATTGAAACTAAGTAACGATTATGCATATATAAAAAACTTTATAAATACACTTATAATTAAATTATCTTAGGCTAATTAACGATTTTTCCCTCATTTTTGGAACACCTTGTATATATAAATGAAATAACTCAAGATAGTGTCCTTCATAACATATTTAACTTTATTACCTGTCGTTTTTGAATTTTTATGTCTCACTTTCGACCTTGTTCCGACAAATAAAGATTCTAATGTCTCAACAAAAATTTTAGCATAAAATAGAAAAAAAAATTAAATGCGATTTTTTTTATATTATCTTCAAATTCAAGAAATTTATTAATGATAGAAAATCATAATTGGATTGAAAATGATGAAGAATAATTAGATTGAAGAATGAAGCAAGATATTAATATTATCGAAATGTGAGGTAATCTTCGTTGTAAATAATTATCTTTTCAAAATTTCATCATTTTTAATTTCCATTGCATATCTAAAATGATATTACACGTTTAAATAACATTTAGATTAAACAACTTTAATTCTTCTGACTAATTAATCTATCTGAAGTCATTCGTAAAAACTTATATATATAATATGATAATACTTATAATCAATTTGTTAAATGATTTGAAAGAAATAATTTTTCTTAAGAATGAAAAATAACTATTAATTGATGTTAAGATTATTTCATATTTTGAAATATTAATAGCCTTTAACAGAAAAAGTAACTTTAAAACATAAATAAATAGAAATATTTTGAGAATGTAAAAACAAGAATTTAAAATATTTCTTGATGAAGTTCAATCATTCAATAAATAATTCAATCAATATACAAACTATAATATCAATATTATATTATATCAATCAATATACAAACATTGATTTTATTATTTATATTAGTTTATTTAGTTTATTTATATGATCAATTAAATTGTCTTCTTGCACAATTGAATTAATATTGTTAATAAAATTTTACAAATGATAATTAGTTTAAAAGATTAATATATATCAATAAATTTCACAAATTATAAATAACCAAATCTTTTCATATAAAAATATTCAGACCTTATAATTTTATACTTTAATTTCATGTGTTTGAAATTTAATTCATTGAAAAATGAAACTACAAATAAAAGAATTTTATTCTATTTTTTTTACTTATTTCTTCACATAGAATCATTTTTTAAAATTTAGTTCAGTTAAAACGAACAATTTTAAACAATTTTGATCCATTGATTTTGTCACTTAACTTAAAATTGTACATGTAGCTTAAGACTACGTTTAAGATTATCATCCAACATGTTAAATTATTATTACTATTAAATTATTAAATTATTATTGAACACGTTAAATTGCACTCAGAACAATAAGAATCGCCGAATAATTATCAATGACGATCCTTGAATTTAATCGAATGATCGGTTTATGCGCTATAAGGAATGATAAACGAGCGGATCGAAGTTAAAAACAAGGTAAACAGCATCGCTATAGGGATCGTCTCAATTGTCACGGGTCGAATCGCAAGAGAAAGGACGCCTTAAGGTCTCGTGAAATTACGAAATTTCATAAACCATTTGTTTTTCGATCCTTCCATGTTTAAATGTCGCTTGTACTTCATTTAGATTAAGTATCATAAACCAACATAAATATTCTTTCGCACGCGAATTTTGGCCATGAGATTTAATGGATGATCCTGATATGAATGGTTTGAAATATGGCAGAAAGTGTTATAAAAATTGAAAATTTCGTATCCATTTACTTTTTGATCCAATATATAACTGAATTTATCTCTTACTTTTATTAGTTTATAGTTATTGATAAGAAGAATTCTATGCAATTTTGTAATAGTGATATATAAAAACTAGCTTGAACAAATGTAAGCTTGAACATAGCGAAATAAAGATAAAGATGAAAAAAAAGAAAAAGAAAGTTTATATTTTTGATTATATTTAAATTAGAATTAATTTTTGCAATTGTTAAAGATGTATTATATATTATTATGTATTATATATGTATTATATATTATTATTTTATGCATTTTATGAAAAAATTATTATTGCACATTAAATAATTTTTATTTAATCTTTAAACGAAATATTATTTACTTTATTAATTATATACATATAAATAATAAGATTTTAAAAGAAAATAATTAATAAAAATTATAAAGAATGTTACTTAAGATTGAGATATTTAAATATTTCTTCATTTGAGATTTTCGAATTTAAATAATTCATGTCCTCTTATAAAAAATATTTCGTCATTATTAGATATAAGACGCAATAGTATAGACATTATATTTGCCATTTATTTAAGAAACATCATGGATTATTGATTATCAATCGCAATTTTTAATTCATGATCTCATTTCTAAGAAAACCTTGAAGAAATTGAAGGCACTCATTTGTCATATACATTAACAACATTACATTATATTACATTACATTATATACATTAACAACATTGAATTTTTATAATTCAATTTCATTATTCAACTTTTATTAATTTTCAGATATAATATTATTTATAATGCATATATTAATTTCTAAACTTTTGGCAATACAATTTATCTGTTTTAAACATACAAATTAATTATTACAAGAAGAGATTGATTAATTTTATTAAAATGTATTATGTAATATAATAAATCTATTATATAATTATATAATCTTATATGTAATGTAAATTAAATTTAATGATTAAAACGATTAAAAGGAAATAATATTGAATGGTTACTAGTATTGAATAATTAGTAAATTTTAAAATATATATATATAGATTATATAGATTCTTATTCTGAATTCGATTTTCATAGATAAAATAACATTTAAATATATGACAAATAATACGATTTATAATAAATTTTGAACAAAAGTGAATGAACAAATACATTCTAATTTAGAATTAATTTTCGAATTATAGAAATTCTATTTTTTTATTTATCTTTTCTCTTTGATAATTATTAATTCTAATTTAACATACATATTATATACATATTATATTATATAACATGTTATATTTATATTAACATACATATTGTTATAATTTTTCCAAAACGATTTTTAATAACACGTTCATAAAACTCTGTTTATTATTATATTTTTACAATATAATTAATATGATTTTTTAAATAAATATCTAATATATAGAAAAAATGATTAACATTAAAATCACATATTATATATTGTTATATGTATATATAGAAATATATTTAATTTTATTAATTATTAGTTAAATATTATAAGCTAAATATTATAAGTTAAGCCTTATTATATTAACTTAAAAGGAATATCTATTTAGTTTTATCCAAATGAATATTAAAAACTTTTCTATTTCTATATACATTTAATATCTTTGATAAACAAAGAATAGATATCAGAGAATTGCATATATTCTTTTAAAAATTTTTGGAAATATTCTTCTCATGCTATGTATTTTATTGTATTTTCCAAAATTATTTTATATTTGCTTTATGTAATTATTTACTGATGGCGAAGATATGTTACTAACATTTCTCTTACGATGTCTCATGAGATAATGCTGCATTATGATATGTGTAGAATGGAAAGATAAATGGTCCATTGTTTATGCGGCACGACAGCTTCTGACATGAGAAAATGACTTTTTAATAAAATGTATTTTATTTTTTTTATGAATTGCTTTATTTTCTTTTATAATATTCAAATAACTTGTAATTTCCTGCAATGTAAAGACACTTTTAAAAATTAACACGGTTTTATCATTCATGACTAATAGATATCACTTTGACATCTCTAAGTGTAATTAAAATAAATAAATATTAAAAATTATTAAGTAAAAATAATAAGAACAATTCCATTATGGATTCACGAAACAACTGTTATAATAGAAATAAGAAATTTATAATTTTGAAATTTTTATTTTTAATACATTTTTTAACTTATATTATGATTTTTTTTTATTTAGCAAATAATATTTATTAAAAATAAAAATGAATTTTTATTTTTAATTTATCCTATAATATGTACAATAGAAGAAGATTATCTAAATATTGGAAATCATTTACATAAATTAATTTAAAAATTTAAAAAAAAATTTTTTTTACTTCAATTTTTTAATCCAATATTTTTATGTATATTAATATTCTATAATATTTGAATGATTTAACAATAATAAAATGATACAAAAAAAATATAATTTGAGAAAACTGTAAAGAAAAATAAACTTTAATATAAAAATCAATATTCCAAATATTAATAAATATATATATATTATTGTAAGTATTTAAATTCATGTATTCATAGACTTCAAAATTTATAAAAATATCACAAATAGATAATATATAATATAAAATTTGTGTGCATTCTTTTTTATTTCATATTATTTCATTTATATTATTAAATAAAATATATTTATATTATTTTTTCTTTAAATTTATTTGTTAATTCATTATGTGATCTTTATATACAATAATCTTAAATTAATTGATCATTCAACATCAAATGTATTTTCGTCTGTTTCTCTTAAATGAAATATGTAGTCAAGTTGCGTATCTAAAACAATAAACATTGTTTCGAGACAATAGTGTAAATTATTATGCATCTCGATAGCACGATTTCGCCTCACACCGGTACACCAATTACGAAAGTTCAAACTACGATTGTACCTATGTTTCCTTTTCACCAAGAAAAATTTCTTTAAAGCGAAATCTTTCATTGATTTTCCAATTATATTTGAAATCTTTAAATTTTTCATGTAATTCATTTTTATTGTTATTTTATTTTGAAATTATATGAAAATAATTAAGATCAATAATGGATAATAGTGTTGCAAATATTATTGTCTATTGTTGTACAATTTAATTTTATTTTTGGATTTTCATATTGTAAAAATTTTTATCAATTAACTATATAAAATTACAGAAATTATAATGAATGATATCATTTTTAAAAATATTTGTACATAATTATGAAATAACAAAGCTATTTTTATTAAAATAAACTATATATATAAAGTATGTATGTAATAGTATGTTTATTTTTAATATATAAAATAATAATAAAACAACAATTAATGTTTATTAATTTTTAGTAAAAATCATTTTATTTATAAAAGATTTGATTAATTAAGCAAGAATTAATTATTCATTTATATTATGAAAATTAATCCAGATGAAAAATTTAATTAAATCAAGTTTAAATAATATTTATAATTTTATTTGAAATAATAATTTTTATTATATCTTGATAGTTACATTCACAAAAAAATTTTTAATTCCAAGATTTCTATTTTAATTTTCAATTTAAATGATACTTTGTTTAAACTATTTTTTATTTATTTTTAATACTAATGTTATTTGTGAAATAAATTGTTTGAAAATAAGGATCAACAATTATAATTAATAATAAATGTTTCAAAAACAATTAATAATTTCTGAACATACCAAAATTTTTATAAACATATTGAAAATAATCTAGCTACGCATCAATTATATAATAAAATATCAAATTTTAATTACATTACGCAATATCTTTATCATAATCCTTTTAATTTTTTCCTCTTAATTTCAATCTTATTTCTCTCTTAAGAAAAATAGTTTTACATAATTGAAAAATTCTTCGTCGAATAATACAATATACTGTAGGTACTCTTTTGCATTTTGTTAATTATATCGGATCTTATTAAATCGTTCTTTGTTTCCGTTTTCCAATTATCTACGCTTCAAACATTCAAGAATATATTTCTCACGGAAACACAGTTGCAAGAGAATTGCTGAACACTATAAGATGTGAGATGAAAGATGATAAGTCCTCGAAATTTCCAAATTATATCTATAATTTATTGTACCAATTTTAAAAACATTTTTTAATGAGATAAGAAGATTTTATAATTTATAAATTTACGAACATTTTTATTTTGAATAAATATATTTTTTTCTTTATTATTATTATCTTTTTTTTATATTTGCAATCTATTAATTTTAAAAATCTATTAAAATTAAAAAATAAGATAAGAAAATAAGCAAATATAAATAATTAATTTTTTTATCACATCATATGGCAATTGTGGAATTAGAATTTATTTAATCTTCATTATTTTATATATAATTATTTATTTCACATTTATTTCAATATAAAAATTATCTTTACTTTTAATAAACGATATCTAATCTTGAAAGATTGTCTATCGTATAAATAACTAATAATCAGAAGGAATGACCGCATCCTTTTGTAACCTAGTCGATCCCTTCAAGATCGATCTAGTAATCGTTCAATCTTCTCATCCGCGCGTATAATGTTGCAACACTGTGTTAAATGCTATTTTGCAAGTCCATCCATCGTTGCAGTTTCGTCAGACGTTTGTAGTTAATCGTGAATCAAGGATGCTCCGCATTCCAGGATATTCTCCTTTTACGAATCTTCTGCTCGATTATCGAGAATGGACTGTGTAATAATGTATAATAATGAGTTACAGTAAAATATCATAATATTGACTTCCACATTAAATTCCTACGTAGTTCATGGAATTTTATAGAAAAAATAATCTTTATTTAGTGTAGATATATTTCAATAATGGAATATTATCTATATTACATATGTAATTATTTATTTAAAATGGATTTGTACTTTCTTGTTTCTTTTATCTTTTATATATCATATGATCATGAGAATATCTTCTCTAGAAATGTTGTGAAAATTGTACTAAAATTTTATTAAATATAAAGATATTTATAAATAATATTGAGAAATGTAAAATTCGTACAAATCAATCAATACAACAATTGAAAAAATATTGTTTTCATTGATATCTTCTGGTTATTAAAATTTTAATCTTTTGCTAATATTATAATATAATATATATATAACATTTATTTTTTTTATAAATAAAAAATAATCTATAAAAAAATTTGACATAGAAAATTTTTTCATATGATATTTTGTGATATTTTCAACATACTAGTATAATTTTTAATTTGACAATAATAATTTTAATTTTTAATATTATAATAATATAAAAACTGAAATAATTAGGAATATAAATTTTTTTACTATTTTAATTATTTATTACATTTAATAATTTAATTTAAATTTTTAATTTAAATTTAAAAAATAATTTTTTTAAATTATAAATTAAATTTTTCAATTTTTCAATTCATAATTATTAGAATTAGAAAAAATTGATAAGAAATATTAATGATAATTTAAACATTATTAATTAATTTCTTATGACATTTAATATATCATTCTATTTCGTTTGAATCACTTACAATCATTTTAAGGAAATGGAATTATCTCTCATTTAAAACTTGAATTACAAGTATTATTTATATCCCTTGAAAATATTTTATGAGCATTATTAATTTTATATAAATAAAAAATGATGGATATTATTCTCAATTGAAAGTTAAAAGTTTATAATTCATTTTTAAAAAAATATTTTAACATGTCATATTATAAAACATTTCTATTAAAAAATTCTATATGAATTTATATTTTTCTTTGCAAAAAAGATAATATTAAATATTACCATTTTACGTTAGTTATTTAAATTATATTATTATCCTCGGAAAAATGGGACATTGTTACAAATTATCATTTTTTATTTCAAATTTATTTCAATTTTTTATTTCAATTTCATTTTCTATTTCAAATAGAAAAATTATTTTTGCATTTAAGGATAAAAGATAATTATATAGATATATATAATGATATATTGAAAATTAATGTCAAAACTGATGATGATGCTTACAATTTATATATATAAAAAATTTTGGAGAACTTGAATTTTATAAAAAATAGATATTTATTAAAATATGTTACCATTTGTATTTGTATTTATAAATTTTTATCAAATACATTTTTACATGGGAAATAGTGAAATCAAATCAAAAATAAAATGACTAATGATTTAATTATGAAAATTTTTGTTATCAAATGTTTATCAATAAAAATTACTTTATCTATAATATTAAATTATAAATGTTATTTTTTTATAAAAAATGAATTACTTTCAAAGTGAAAATAATTTTTTGTATAGATTCTAATATTAATAATTTATTTTTTTAACACATATTTGTTCATACAGATAAATGTTTTTAATATTTTATTAATATACATATATTAAATAATTAATAAATATTAATGTGATGGACTATCTATGATCTGTACACATGCAATATTTCATTTTCAAATAAAAATAAATATATTTAAAAAATATTAAATTTTTTAGAAAGGGATTAAAGAAGGCAAAGATGATTCCTGAGAAAGTAAGAAGTAACACGAGGTCAACGATCATTATTTAATGATTGTCCCATTTGATGAGCCGCATCTTTGACCTTGTTGTTCGAAAGGTAGGAAAACGATTCTTGTTAAATCAAGGATTTACAATTTGATCGAGCTCATTGATTCATAAAATTCTCTTAATTATTATATTATTACTTATGATTTATACCTATATATGTAATTCGTAAAAATGTAATTACATATATAGATATAATAAAGAGGAGATGAAGTAGGAATTTAAATTTAACTTATTAATTTCAAACAATTTATATGATATTATATATATTTAATGTTTCGCATTTAAAACTTAATTTTAATTATAAATATTATTTTGTAATTTTAAATAACTTTTAAAAAACTTCAAAAATTAAAAATTGAAAATTATAAAATATAGTTAAAAATTTTTTAATTTCAATAAAAGTTGTTAAAAATTTATTGAAAATTTCTGTTTTTTTGGAGAATTAATTTATATAGTTTAAAGAATATAAATGAAAAAATATAAAATATAAAAAATATAAATAAATATTTTATATTGTTTGGAATATCAAAATTTTTATATTTTATTCAAATTTTAAAATTTTATGATTAAATTTATTATTTATATATTTTATTAAAAAATTTTTATATTATATATATTATTTGAAATGTTTGATAAAATTTATATATTATTATAAACATATATATATATCATTTGTTTTTTTCTTTTAATCTTTAATCAAAATTGTTTTAATTATTTTAATAAAAGACGATATTTAAACAAACTTAATTATTTTTAAATAAATTTATATAAAAAAATTTGTCGAAAACATCAATGTTCTTTCTAGAATTTAAACATTTAAATATTTTTAAATATAATATTAATATTAAAAAAATTTTGATTATTTATATTTGATATTTCTATAAATAAATTATAATAAAATAGTCACACGTGTTTGCATAAATCAAATGAAATAGATTTTAAATTAAGTAAAAACGTGTAAAATTTATTCAAAAAGAAATAACATTCAAGAACCCTAATATATTTATGATATAATATATTTACTTTTTTTTGATATTTTAATTTAATGAAATAAGGTAAAAAAATCAAGCATATAAATTCAGAGATTCGTGATTTCATGAGTATATATATGTACTATATAAAAAAATCTTTAATTTTTAGAAAATATTACATATATATACAAGGTGTCTCATTGTAAGAAATGATTATTTAATAATTTTCTATAAAATTTTTAAATTATAAGAAATAATATAATAAGTTTATGAGTTAAAAATTTTTTTTTTAAATTTCTTTAAAAAAGTTTCTTCAATATTATTGAAACTATTTTAATTTAGTTTCTTAATGTAATTATTAGTAAGTTTATATTTATATTTATTATATATATATATATAATAAATAGAAAATTTATTAATAGAAACATTTTGTTAAATTATTTGTATTATAGAATAAGAAATTATTATTTTATTTATTAGCTGATATTGAATTTATTTTCTTTTTACTTTGATTATTAACATGATCATTATCTTATTTATTTATTGTTTATTTCATTTTTATATGGGAAATATAAAAATGCGTTTTTATGCATGGAATTTGAAACATTTGTTATAATTCAAATTATAATATAATTCATTTTTACCACAATTGTTTTATTTCTCTAATAATTCCAAAAATTTATTGATTGTTTGCTTTAATCTATGTAGCAGACAATATAATTTCTTTAATACCCATTATATACAAAATATTCGTATATCTTTGATATGTTTTTATAAAATTATTTTTATCTATTTTACAAAAATATTTTCCTTTAAATCTTCTTATAGATTTTTTATATATTTTTAGTATATGAGATTATACATAAAATTTTTAATATATATAATGTAGATAAAAATTCATTAAGGAACTATTAAGAAATTTGTTTATTATTATGTAAATATTTGATTGGATAATAAATTTGAGTGGATAATAAATAATAGTTAAAACTTGTGATAATATATAAAAAATTTTCTATTTGTTAAAATAAAAATATATAAAAGAAAAAATTTATATGCGATAAATGAAAAAAATTAGGATAAATTATTTGATGATTTTAACATCAAAGAGAATATTTATTTATTTTAAATTAATTTTTGAATTATATTTCGTGTAAGAAATATAATTTAATATAACAAATTACACATTCAACTTATGAACTACATATAACTTTTAGTTTTTTTTTCTTTTTATTGTATTCTATGCAAATTTTCATAATCATTACCACGAAATTATCAACAACTTAATTAATCGTTAATTATGAAATTTAATATAAATTAATGAAATTTAATTTAAAATTAAAAATTTTTATTGTTTTGTATAATTTAAAAGAGAAAAAAATAAGATAAAAAATATGAGATTATATTGAAAATTTTAAATTTTATAAATTTTTCAAAAAACTTTCTTCGATATTAATGAAAATTTAAGAAAAAAATATTCGTTTATTTTTTATATCATTTATACAATAAAAATAAAATATAATATTTAAATTATATATTATATTAATTAATATATTATAGCAAATTATAAATTAATAATTTTTATATTATTATTTATATAATAGAAATTGTTATGCTATTATTGAATTTTATACATTGAATTTTAAGAAGGAATTAGGAAAAATTAATAATTAATAATCATATTTGATAATCATATATATTTATATTTATATAATATTATATACTAGATATCCATTAATAATTATCATATGTTAAGTGCTGATGAAATGATTGATTCTACAGAAAAAGATGTGAAAGATTTTTTTGGCCAAAATTTTGAAAATTTTATTTATTTATATTCGAAAAAAACGAATTAAGTATAGTTTCAAATAATTTTAAAATAATTAGTAATTATAAAAAAGATTTTACTGAAATAGAAAAGTTTTCTATTCTTTTATTTATATTCTTTACAAATAATATTCAAAAATTCCAATCTCTATAAATTTAAATTTTCAAATTCAAATATTTAATTTTTAATTTCCAATTTCTAATTCATTAATTTAAATTTTTTATTTCCAATCATAAAAATTTTTATTATAAAATAAATTTTAATTAAAAATTACTTCTATTCAAATAAATATTTCAGAAAGAAAATGTAAATCAAATTTTATAAATTGACAAATTATGTAAAATATAATTATAGTTTGATAAGTATATTAATACTAAATTCAAATTTATTTCTTATGTTACACGTGTTTCATATCTTGAATAACATATCTATCTTTTTCATACATATGTATGTTAAGTTTTTATAGTTTACGATCATTTTGTTTATAAAATACGCATAAAATTATTGAAAAGCGTAAATTCCTAATTGCTATTTAACTTATATAAATGCATCTTGAATATATATCTAATTAAAAGAATATAATAAATGATAATAAACACATATGTAAATTTTATACAACATTGAAACATTGATGGTTGCATAAATATTAAAAATGGATACAAAACTGAAGGAAGTAGAATGTTAATGTCAAGGTTATTCCGTTCATTGTCGATGTAAGAAATGCCATTGTCAAGGAAGACTGCTTATTATTCTATCGATCTTTAGATTAACAGTTATAAGGATTCCACGACCAATTATTGATGCATTCACTGATATCCTGGTTTGTAATATTGCATAAACTTTTTAATATGATTGTAATGTAATGAATATAATGTAAATATATAATAATAATAAAAATTATATTATATTATATTATATAATTATATTATATTAAATTTAAATTAAAAATGTATTTAATATAATTAATTATATTATTAATATAATCAATATAATATTGATTATATTTTGTTCTTAGAAATAACAAAAGATTATAAAATAATAATGTTATAATAATATGAATTAATAAACGTAATAAAAATATTTCAAATTCATAAGAAAATGAAATCTCATTATTTTATTTATAATATCCTATGTATGTATCTTAAAAATAAAATTCTTTTATTTATTTTATTAATTTATTAATATATATTTTATTTTTTAATATAATAATATTAGTAGAAACAATAATTATGTATAATAAATAAATTTATATAATAAATTTAAAATTAATATTTAAATTAATAAATTTATATAATAAATTTATTTATTATATAATAATTATTTATTAAATAATAAATTTGAATAATGAAATAAATAATTAATAAATAATAAAATAAAAAATAAATTATTAATCAAATTATATTTTCAATATCTCAAAATTCTAAAAAAATATTTTAATTTAGAAATATAGCTTTTATTAAAGTTTTTATTTCTATATAAAATAAATATCCTGTTATTTCATTAATTTTTCGATTGCTTATCTTTTTATACATAAACGGAATTTCCTATACTTTTAAACGATTCATTCAACAGTATTTAATAACTGTAATGGAGTAACGGATAGGTAAGTCATGCGCGATTGTATAATTATTCGTTTGTTTCTTATTCAATGATTCATTAAGTTCCCGTTGCATTGAAAGAAATAAAAAAAATGTTATTGTTTTTTTATGTGCATGTCGATTATGAAGTATTCCTGAAAACAAGAATCCGTTAATCAATTACGATTAATTACGTGCTACGTCCGGAGGAAAAAATCTTTTTCAATTGTTTTTCATTAAAAATTTTTTTGATAAACATTTATTTAAATAAAATAATTATATCTATAGAAATCTTTATTATATTAATCTTAAAAATTTTGAATATTTAAATGCTGAGCAACTAATTGCTAAAAATTATATACAATAATATAATATAGAAATTAAAAAATAAATTGTACAATTATTTGTAAATATTTATAGTATTTTATATGTAAAAAATGTATGTATATAAGATAAAAAAAGATTTAAAAAAACTATATTATAAAAGTATTTTTTAAAATTAATCAAAGTAATAGCTTTGAGAAATAATATTTAAAAAAATTTGTTGATTTATTTTTATAATATTTAATTTATTTATAATAATTAACAAAATTTTTATTGTTATTACAAATAATTAAAAAATAATTAAATTTAATATTTACGTTTATAATTTTATCGATTTTACTATGTTTATAATAATTATTAACACTTAAACAATTTTAAAACAATTATTACTATTTTTAATGATATTATTTTTGTTTTTTTTTATTTCCATATTCTTATTGTATTCATAATTATATTGCTTCTTTTACTTTAATATTGTTAATAATATCTCACTTATTTTTTTTTAATAAAACTATTGTGTTGTATAACTTGTTATACATAACTTGAATATTATTTAATTTTTTTGTAGTAAGAAATTTTATTTTTGATATACTTTCCTTATAAAATTATATTTATTATAATATTACAATTTAAAGGGAATTATTTTAAATAAAATATTAATAACACAAAATTTTATATTCATTAATTTCACTATGAATTTTATTCATTATTTCTTTAAATAATAATTTCATTCATTAAATCATTCATATCTATCAATCTATCTATCAAATTAATTAATCTATTTTCATATTTTAAAATTAGATCCTAAAAAAAGAAATAAGCTAAAAAAAATAAATACATAGTTTTCTATAAATAATAGTTCAAGATGTAATGTTTGAAAATTAAATTAATTAAAAATGAATCTACAAGTTTAATTTATTTCGATATAATTTATAATAATTTATAATAATTTTAATATTTTAACAATATGAAGGTCTTTTAAATTTTAAATTTGTATATAATTTAATATAAATTATTATTCATATTCAAATTTGTTTCAATCTATTAATATATGTAGATATATGTATAACAATAGAAAATTTGCTCTTTACAGCATTTATTATTTATAATACTAAAAAAAAAAAACGAAAAATATGAATTGAATCAAGTTTAGATTATCAAAAACTTGATGCAATTTATAAATATATTAAAATATAATTTAATAGCAAATAAGCAATAAAATATAAATCTATAAATAAATTATTTAAACAACATATGATATGCATTATTTGACTATTTATTCAAATCAGATAGCGATACATATCCAATATTATTGTCACGAACTTTAATGATTAATCATTGTTTTTCGTTGATAACTGAACGAAGTCGAAACGAAAAATTTCGCAAAATGAAAAGTTGGTGGAAGTAGTTTAAGAATCAATTAAGCGTTGTTGAATATTTCTAAAATATCCTGTATAAGAAAATTTTCTTGAAAATTTTTAAATATTTTAATAAATATAAAAAAAAAATATATAATCTTTACTTGATATTGATATGAAATCCCATATATAGAAATAATGTGAAAAAATATATCATTTCATTTAGATACATTTGCCTTTTTAAAAAATCATTCTGTTATTTAAAGAAAAAATAATAAACATATATTTGCCAAAGAATTTTGTTTATTTGCACATTGCATATTTGCATATATGATAAATATTTAAAGAACATCATGATAAAATTTATGACATTTATGACTTTTTTGTAAATAATTATCTACAAGTTTGTTAAATGATATAATCAATATGATATATCTCAATGTAAGAGAACTAGAATTCCTTATTATTTTAAAATTCTTTAATTCTTTAAACTAGAAAAGTACTTTTCAAAATAAAAGAAAAATTTCTTAAAGTCTTATTTTTATTCTATTCTTTTACATATAAATGAATACTATATAAGAATTAAATTAAAACGAAATTTATATAAATATATATATATTTATTAAATCAATTAAATCGTCAGTTTGTTAAAAAATAAATTGATTAATTCTATATCGTTAACTTTTAAATTTCCAATTTTAAATTTTATTTTATATTTATTTATTATTACAACTTTTTCTTGATCTGAAATAAATTCTATGTCACCAACTTTTAAATTTCCATAATTTTAAATTTTATTTTATATCTATTTATTATTGCAATTTTTTCTTGATCTGAAATAAATCATCGAAATTTAAGATTTTTTATAAATAAAAATAATTAGTTTACTATTATTCCTTTAACATCGTGTTAGCATTTCAATTGGCTTCAGTTTCTTAAATACTGTCAGCTTTTTATAGAAATGCGAGGAACGATGATTTATGATGGTGTCGCGACACGATATCTTTTTACGATAAATTCACTACTATGTCAGCTATAAATTTTAAGTCACGATTGGTTCGTGTACACAGTGAATCGAATCCTATTCAGGGAAAATGACGAGATTTCTAACGATTTTTCAGAATCACGATTCATTGTGATAAAATTAAATTGGTCAAACTTGAAGTTTATTTATCAATGTACATAACTTGATATTAATTATAATTATTTCAACTTTTTAACAAAATTTTTATAATTCGTATTAAAATTTTTGTTTGATTTTAATTTAAATAAAATGATTTCAGATATTTAGTGAATAATAGAGTGAAATGAAATATAAAAACAAAATTCTTTTTGTGATTTTTATGACTTTTTAATAAGTAATAAGTAATAAGCAAAAGAAAGTGTATTTTATTATAATAATATTATTATAATAAAATTTTATTATAAAAATAGATATTAAAAATCACTTAAAACTTAGTATTTTCATTAATTTTATGAATTTTTGTTCTAATAATTTACAGTAATTAAAATATTTTGTTATTATTTTTAGAAAATAATAGTTTTGTTTAAAAAATTTTTAATTAAAGAATTTAAATTGTATTAAAATAAGGCAAAAATCATTATTTCTTAATTTTATTTATTTATACTATGAATATGATTTTATATATTTGTCTAAATATTGAAAAAATTTATTTATTAAATTTTTCAATATAGTTTATATTTATTATTATTATCATATTATTTATTTAAACTAATTTTTATTTGGATTAATGACAACTTATTATTAATATATTATATTTCTTAAAAAATTGATTAGGATAGAAGATAAGACATTTATACTTTACTTAATTTTATCCATTAAAAAGTTATTTCATTTTTCTTATGATATATAAGAATTATTATTGATAATATATATGTTGAAAAATTAATAAAATGTTTGAGATATATAATTAAAATATAAAAAATTAAGAAATACTTTTATTCATTATATAAAAGTTAATAAATAATATTACCAATTAACAAATTAATGAAATACCTGAGAATATTTCTATATTTGATATACAAAACATTAATTTTTTTCTGCTATCGTTGTACAATGTTTTTGATGAATGCTGAAAATTGAAAAAAATAATTGTTGATATCATTTTTTTTATAATAATTCTATATTTTAAGTCATGCGTCGATAACAGTAAATACGTCGTAGTGATATATCGTTAATTACGTAATTTAACTTTCTTTAACTGTGCTCATTTACCTTGTATTAGTTAATTTGATATTTACATTATCGTAAAACAAAAAAGAAAAAAATGAAAGAAAAATAAAAATGAGAAGAAGATCAATGAATTAAATTATAAAAAAAAAATTATGCTTTCTATAAAGATATTTTGAAATAACTTTGTAAGAATATTATAATATTAATATTTGCATGAATATTAAGATTATTTTGCTCATTTTAAAATAAAATCATGATTTTAAATTATGGAAAACAAAATTTTTCTAAATGTTTTAAAAATTAAATTAAAAAAAATTAATCTTTGCGAGATCACAAAAAATTTATTATATTATAATAACTTTTGTTAATTAAATTATTATTATTATAATAACTTTATGTTAATTAAATCTGAAAAGTTATTATTTTTTCAATTATTATTTATAAGATTAAAAAAGAGATTGATATTCATCATTTGTTTTATTATATCATACAGGATATTAGAGAAAGGATCTTACTTTTACTTATAAGAATATTCACAAAAATACCCATATATACAATAAAATAAATTAAACTCGAATAATTATTAGAAACTTATTAAAATCTTAAAAAATTATTATTTCTTTTGGAATTAATATATTAAATGATATAATGAATCAAATATATGATAAAACTGCGAATAATTTTCTGATATATTATCATTTTATTAATATACAATATTTATTTCGTTTCTATCTTTAAATTTTTAATGTTTTATTGAAAAAAAATTAAAATAATATTTTTACAATAGAACTATTTCTATGTATATCATTTATTTGCTATAATATTAGTATTAATATTAATATATAATAATAATATAATATATAATATAATATATATAATATATATAATATAATATAATATAATAATAATATAATACATTAGTAATATTAATATTAGAATATTATATAATATTAATAATTTAAAAATTATTTTGAATATTACTGCGTAAGAATTTCACATGAAAATGTCAAATTAGAAATACACAATTAAAAAATATAGATAGAAAGTACAAATAATAATGATTTTATTATGCAATAATTCAAAAACTATAAATTTTGAATTGTATTATTGTTGCAGTAAATATATTTTTTATTTTTTTGTAATAAATAAAAATGTATTTTATTGTATATTGTGCTGCTACAAAATTTAAAGAAGTTTTAAAAATGAAATATAATTTTTGTATTTTTTCTATATAAGGTCATAATGAAAAAGTACAAAATATATGAAAAAAATTTTATTTGTATTTTAATTTTGATATCAAAATACATATATTACATACATATATTGATATTGATTTATTTGTTATTTAATAATTAAGCAATATTTTAATTATTTTTATTATTAGTTGTTAATTAATTATTAAAAAAATAATCGTAATTATTAAATAAATAAAAAAATAATCAAAATTTATTTATTTAAAGAAAATTTTAATAAAAAGTATATAATTTTTAAAAAAAAATTTACTTTTATTTTTTAACATTGATCTACTGATTTATGTTAAAAACATTTTACCAAAAAATATTTAATTATATATTATTATATATAATAATTAATAATATATAATAATAATTATATTTGTTATATATAAAAAATTTGGAAGATTATAATTTATCATGTATAGATTATAATTTAATATTCATGTATAAAATTTAATTTTAAATAACATTTGTATAGCGATTAATTCTAATTTATTAAATATGGTTTAAGTATTTACAAATAAAATTAATAATAAAATTATGCTATTTATAATATATTATAGCTATGAAAAAATTATTCTTATATTTTTTTGTAGAATTTTCTTTTATTATAAACAATAAAAATATGTAATCAGAGAGAGTTGAAAATATACAATTCTATTCAAATAGTTTTCACAATTCTAACGAAAATTGATGTAAAAATAAATGCAGTATATTTACTTTTTAAATTAATATTCTAATATCTTTTCTAATTTTTAATTCCAACAATATTCTTCATTTCTTGTGATTTATTTTGTACATTAGATCGTACATTTATTCTGTACATGTTCAAATTAGATTAAAAAAACCTATCTATTTTTAATTTTTCTATTTTCTGAAGTATTAAAAAAAATAAATTTTGTATTTCAGTCTTTTAAAATTTTAATTCATGCTTTTTCCTCGATAAAAATATAACAAAGGAATTCATAATCATCATTTACGTAAATAATGAGAGTTTAATGGCAACGTAACATATACAATGTAAATTACATCTATTTATCTTTCTTTTTTATAAGATCTATTCTTTTTTACTTTCTATGTCTCTTTTATCTCTCTCTCACTCTCTCTTTCACTCTTTTTTTCTAGGTACATATACAATGTACATTACACAATCGTTACAAAAAAGCAATATGTTTTTCTTTTTCGTTTTAGTTTCTTTCTTTCATTTAATACATTTATATCTGACTTAGCTTCTTTCTATTGCTTTACAAGATTTTTACACGTTTTTATTATTTTTTTTTCTTTTCTACACATTGTCGATGCAATTTATTTTTTTTCCTTCGAAATTCTATATCAAATCAAGTATATATTGCACTATCGTATCAATGCGCCCTGTCTTTTCAAAGAAACATTAAAGAGGCTGTTCTGTATCACGCGTTCAAAAATCAAATATCTTTTCAATAATTCTATTTCTTTTTAAAATTGTATTTGTATATCAGTCTAACATTATAGAAAATTTAAAATTTAAGAAATTGAATGGTTATAAATTTTATGTATAATTTATTATAATGATTATCTATAATTATGCTTTTTTATTCTTTATTTTATGTTTTTTTTCCACCAAAAAATATTATTTATTACATATGCTTTAGAGTGCAATTTGATTACACTTACATAATATTATAGATTTAATGAATGTTTCATTTCTCTGTTCTATCATATAATATATATATTGAAATATTTTTATTTTAATAAATATGTTGTACGTAAAAAAAAAAAAAAAATAGAGTTTTTCAGAATTCTTTTCAACTTAAAAATTCTTAGAATTTTTAATTTGAGTTATAGAACAGCCTTTTTAAGTTATAGATTTATAAATATTAGATTTTAAAACTATTTTCATCCTTAAATTAAATTTTTTCAACTTATTCATCTTAAAAATCTATTTTATTTTCAAATGTATAAAATATTTATTAGTTAATTAATAAGAAAATAAAAAAATAATATATATAAAGAAAAACTGAATTAAAAATATAATATGCATAAAAAGAAATAATTTCACATAATTAGTTTAATTGATTTATAAGAAATATAAGTTATTTAAAATCAAATAAACACAATAATTGATATACATAAATTTAAATACAGAATTATACACATTTTACTATTAGATCTTATATAATATACAAAGAATTTATATGAACAAATATAAAATTTCAATTTCTTAATTTGAAATATTTGCTTAAAATGTACAATTTAACATTTATAATTTCTTTTTAAATCTTTATTTGCAAATGATTTGTATGAAATATTTTTTCTATATTATGTTTGATGTATACAAAGTAATTTTGATGATACCAAGTTTATTATTTTTCTTAATAGACCCTTATTTTTGTACTTCAACAAATCTTAAATTACACTCTAATAGTAATTTGCTGATCTATTAAGACTTTCTTTTGGCCTATAAACGTTACTAATATTATCTTCTAATTTCAAAATATAAAGTTCACTTATAATTACTTTAAAAATAAAGGTCTATTAAAGAAATTCTTGAGAATTAATCTAATTTAAAATTTTTAAATCTTATTTTTAATGTAATTTTAAAAGAATACAATTATCCTCTTCAGTTTTTTATTATGTTTTCCTGGTTTTTCGTTCTTTTTTTTTTTTTCTAACACAGACAGGGTCGCCTTTACGACGGTATGAATGCAACTATGCAAATATTATGCGTTAACAATTCATAAAAAGTTCCTCGCAGATCGCAATAAGCATTACAATAGGAAATATGTTTTATTATACACAGTGGACAGACTAGAGTCAAGTTTAGACGTCTTGTCGTGATATTATAATTGTTCTTAGATTTATACTTCGGCTCTCGACTATTTAACTCGAGCTGTTTATTTCAAAGCTACTATAATTATAGTATTATATATATTTATCTTTTTCTCTTCTTTTGTTTTTTTTAATTTAAGAAAAAGATTAATAACAATTGTATTTCAAGGCTCTTTTATAGTTGTTATTTGTTAAGAATTAATGACAGTAAAAAACTATAAAATACGGTCGTGCTTTCGATACAGTCTCCACCATTATCTCCACAGTCGTGTACAATTTCGTGTATTATCGCAATTATATATTAAACGATAGTGCTGTTTTCTTTAGAACCTATTACAAATATATGATAAATTTTATACAACGTATTATAAATAAGTATAATGAAGTATATTATTACAATACAAATTCGATGATGTATCAATATGAATTGATGATTCCATAATATTTTTTCTTCTCCTTTTTCTTCTTCTTTTCTTTCTTTCTTTTTTTTTCGTTTCTTTTCGCCTTAATTTTATATTTTAACACTTTAGAAGTGTAACATTTGAATATAGTTATATGATTGAAACGCAAAATAAAATACTTGGATATAAATCAAACCAAAGGAATGTGTTAATTGAATCTGAATTATGAGAGTAATGAAGATATTTTTAAAAAATACATATCATATTAACGATAGTCAAACGTTAACGTTAATAAAATAACTCGCTCTTTGCCTAATGTATTTTTTCATGTACGTGCCTACATAATAAGCTTACGGTAAGTTTCGAATGCAAAACTTCCATCAAAAACCCAGTATCTTTGGCTACTTCGGGTATGTTTATTTAAATAATTATAATATAGTAATATTGTATATAGCTTGAATTACAGTTCAGGATGAATTTGGAACATATAGCATCCTTTTACATCATGTGTTGCCCATTTGGTGGAGCATATTGAGGTTGTTGGCTTACCGAAGGTCCTGTTGGTCCTGGTGGACCATATGGTCCTGGCATGGGACCAGTTTGAGGTGGATATCTATTATATATTATTAAATAGTTCTTCATTGAGCTTTCTTTTTTTATATTTTTTATTAACCCTTTAAGTGACTAGTTCATGACAATTATTAATTTAAGTCATATTTATATTTCAATGAAGAATTAATAAAAAAATTAAAAACAAAACTTAAAATTGTAAAAATTGAAACATTAGATATTCTTACTATAAATATCCAATTTAATATAATTAAATTATTATATTATAATTAAATATTATATATATATAATTTTAAATTCATTTTTATTTTTTTAGTAATAAATTAATATTTCTTATTATTGTTGCTTTTATTTCAAAATTAACTTAATTTATGAAAATAAAATAAAACAAATATATTTTGGTTGATTTTTTTTAACACTATTGATCGTGCAAGGGGTTAAGTTACATCTTATTTTATTAAATGTTTTAATCATATTTCATATACATAATATTTAATTGTAAAAACTTATTTATTTCTTTATATTAAATAATATTTTTTCAAAAATTTTATCAAAAAAAAAAAATTTAAAGATTGGTATTATATGCTTACTATATATACGAAATAAACATAAAAAATTTTTATATTTATATTATTCATATTAATACATACCCTTGATGAGAATAAAGATTGCTTTGTTCTGGTACTGGCTGACCTTGAGGATGTCCAGGAGGAGGTTGATGTGGACCTGGTGGTTGCATATGAAAATGTTGCGGTAATGTTATATTTGGCATACTTGCAGATCCCATGTAATCACTAGTTGGAATAGTGGTATTATATGGTCCAGATGGACCACCTCCAACAGGAAAAGAAGTTTGATGAGGAGGAGGTACTCCATTAAATATCTATAAATTTAAAATATTTTCTATTAACTTATGTAAAAAAATTGAATTTATTAAGAAATTTAAATATTCTTACATGTGGAGGTGGTGGTCCCTGATTTTGAAATTGATAAGGATTTATGTGAGGTGGCATTTTAGATAAAGTATAATTTGATGGTGTAGGTGGTGGAGGTTCTCGCATCAGTGTATGATATAGATTAAGAGCATCTACTAAATCAGAACTCAACTGAGTCAACTGTGCATGCCTCCTATCTACTTTTTCTAAAGCTGCATCTATCAACGGTCCCATTGCAGTAACTTGTTCTATAAAATATCATTTAAATTTATTATATTTATATTAAGTACAAAATATTATGTAAAACAATAAATATGTTACCTTCTAAATCAAGCATTTCTTGAGTATCTGAAGTATCACATTGAGGATCAGCTTCATGTAATAAATGTAAAAGTCTGTCCATTTTTCTTTCATCTATTTCAACTTCAACCACTTCTGGTTCTCTTTTTACTGTTTTCACTTCTACTTCTTCGGCAAATTGAACCATTTTTTTGTTACTGTGTTCTAATTCTATGTATAAATTCAATGTAAATATATTAATCTTTGAAGAATGTATGAATAGTTTAACACATTTCATATCTTACTTGTGAATTGTTCAGGTTCTACAGATAAATCTGCAGTAACAAAATTAGAGGGAAACAATCCTTCTCCGTTTTGATTACTACCTTTCCACCAGTTTGGATCAGAATCGTCCAAAATGTTAACTAAAATTCAATAATATTTAATAATATCAAATAACAATAACTTTAATATATAATATAATATAATATATAATATATTTATTATATTTTTATTGTAATAATTTGTAATGTTTTGTTACAATTAAAATAATATAATTATATAAGAATAAATTTTAAAAGAATCTAAGTCATACTTATTTCTCCTGCAAAAAATGTTAATTCATTATCTTCTGCTGCTTCAAAATCATATAAAGCACGGACTTTCCTGCCTTCTGTATTGCTCGAAGTACCAAGTGCAGAACTTACATTAGGATATAAACTGGTATACTTAGTAGATGGTGAACTATGTGAAGAGGATGCTTGATTATGAACTTTACTTTCTTTAAGTGAAAGTTCTATGGCTAGAAAGAAAAATAATTCATTTAATTTCATAAATGAGAATATGTGAATAAAAAATTTGAAGATACCTTTTGCAATATCTTCCTCTTCTTGTGAATTTGTTACTACATTTGGATCTTTACTTAATACAGTTGTACGTTTAGGCTATAAATTCAAAATGAATTTATTAAATATAATATATATAATTATATATATATAATTTATATTTAATTTTATTTTATATTTTTTAACAAAAAAATAATACAAAATAATATAATAGTCTACATATTTCCATGGAATAATGGAATATTTCCTCAGTGGAATAATTTATTCACTTGATGAATGATTACAAGAAAAACATAACAGGACGTCAATAAGTGATAGTCTTATCTTGCTACTATTTAAATAAAAGAGTACGTGTAACCATACATGTTTTGCAATAAATAAGAATCTTATATTGAATTTGTATATAAGAAAACTTACTGTATCAGATGTAGAAGTGAAATCATGACCTTCATTTTTAAGTTTATTATATAAACTTGGAATTAAATTAAGCTGAGGATCAGTTTTGAAATCATTTTCAGCCCATTTTTTTAGAAGCTCTTTCATTTTCTCAGCAATCTTTGGCTCAGAATGGTTAACAAGTTTTCTCAGATCATTTTCAAAGTCTCTTGATGCAATTTCTAAGTGAAATGTTTTTCCACAATTGATGACACACACATCTAATAACTAAATTCATATTTAATAAATACTAGTTATAACAATTTAAAATTATATGTATTTTAAAAAATATACTAACTGTCAAAGCTTGCATAACAATATGTGGATCTGGAGAATATAATCTTTTAACAATTGATCGTAAACAATCCTTTGCATTTTGAGTAGAAGTACCAACTTTATCACAAATATCCAACATTTTCCCCCATTCTATAGATATATTCTTTTCACTAGTTGCCTTTTCTATTATAAGAAAGATCATAATTAAAACATATCGTAATTAAATTCTTCAATCTTAATATATTATTATATTATCAAAATATATTATTAAAATTTTCATTTATAATGAAACATTATATAATATCAATATAAAAATATTAGTCCTATTAGTTTTTATTAAAATAATAAAAAATATTTTTATTCTTATAATTCAAATCCTTTATCAAAATATTAATTGATATTTTAAGATAATAATATATATTTGTTTTAATTCCAGTTAATATTCAAGTTATATATTTGTAATAGTTTTGCTTTTTTTTTATTCAATATAATTAAAAATAAATAATAAAATATAAATAATAAATTTAAAAATAATAATAATAAATTTAACATAGCAATATCATTAATTTTATATATATTAATATATATCATTTAATAAGTATAAATATTAGCTGTTATTTACATTAAGAATTTTTCAATGTTGCAAATAAAACAAAAATTTTGCTTTATATAAATTTAAATTAAAAAAAAAAGCAAACAACAGCTTGAGAATTTTCATATTTTGGAAGACTAATATTTTTCAAAATACATTATGTTTTTAGAGTAACAAATATATTTTCATAAACATAATGCAAATAATCAGTTGAAATGATACAAAAACAAGACTAAAATAATTCGCAAAATCTGATGTCTTAATTGGAGGTCAAATGTCAACAACCGCTTAATGCATCCATCAAACATGGAATTTCGATGTTATGTAAAAAAACCAAAAAGAATCGAATATAGATAGAGAAACAATGGATGCGAGTTGTTATAGGACAAAAGATTTTTTCCTGGAATTAGAATATTACAGATACAAAGTAGTCATGCTATAAATGAATTAAGGCTAAGGAGAACTCTGCTACTTACCAACGTCAGCGTCGAAAGGAGAGGAAGTCTGGAAAAGGCCCATTTTCTTCGTAGATTCTTTGATCGATGTATATTCGATAGTTACATCCGTTACGCGCTGTCACGGAATCACGTTATGTTTTTCTTTACGCATCCAGCTGATATTTACTTACAAACACGATACGAATGACTAATAACATTCTAATCTACCATCGAGGGACATCTTTCTTTCGATCTGCCAAAAAACCTCGATACTATCGAAACATCTCGAGCATAATGTTAAACAGGAGCGATTCGCGTGATGAAATACACAATTAATTGATAAATTCAATATGCGAATATTAAAAATTCAAATAAACGATACATACTTTAAAAGATTAAATACATATAACGTTTAGAATTACTGGTAATTTACGCAATTCGTGTCTTTCCGAAGAAGACATTGAAATGAACATCGATAATCGATACATCGTATATTACGTTCTACTATTGCCATCTGGAAATAATTTTTAACATTATTCTATAAGAATATAATTTATCTATTGATGATAAAAAAAAATATAATTACATTTATACAAATATATAATATTTGAAATTTTATTTTAAGGAATCAACTATTACTTAAATAGTACATACCAGATATAGCTATTATCTTATGTATTTTTGTATATAAAGTTTGAAAACTATCTTTTTATCATTTTCGCGTCACATGTAATATTATTGATTTATAAAATGAGGTAATAATGTAAAACTTTTACAAAAATTTTAATTAAATGTTGCAATAATTAATTATTTTTGACATAAAAATTATAATTATGATCGATTTATAGAATTTAATTTACAAACAAAAAATAGAATAGATCTTACTATGTATTATATCATATTATATGATACATATTAAATGATTTATACATGATGTAAAAGCAACAAATTGCGATTAATGTAAAAGATTCATTTATGAAGATTTATTGTATTCTATTCTAGATAATATTTATAATAAATTTTTTTATTTTTTTTTTTTAAATTTTTTTTTTAATTTAATTTTTGTTTTAAATTCTTTTTTGATGTTTCAATATCTTTACTTATATCTTAAGTACATTTTTGTTGATTTTCTTTCCTTTTATATTATATTTGATATATTATATTTTTATATATTATATTACATTTGATTATATTATATTTTTATATTTAATTAATTTTTATTTAAATGTTTAATATTATGTTCTAGTTTTTTCTAATTTGATAATTAAATAATTTTTATACTAAATTAATTATAATATAATCTTATTATATTTTTAATCTGTCTTTGAAGGAATTCTATATATTATAGAAATTTACAATTAAAAATTATTATAATATATATACTTCAATTTTCGCAACTAAAATGAACAGGAAATCGCTCCAGTCAGTCAATCAAAAAGTTATTAAGATCTAACAGTAAGATAAATCAATGTCATTTATAGTTAAAAATCGTAATTGTAGGTCATGTTTTTATAAATAATTATATAAAATTTTTATTAATAGAGTTATATTATGTTATTTAATTATAAATTTTTAAGTCTTATTAAGTTTAATTAATACATAATTGTTTACATAGTCGTTAATACATAGTCGTTATTATACTAAAATTAAACATCTTTGTGACAAATTATCATTTATTTTGTAAGAGAAATAGTTTTGAAAGTATAGTTTTAACATAATAGTTAAGAAATAATTGGAAAATTTTTATACAAATATGGTAAGATTTTATTTATTTTAGTAAAAACATAGTTAATATAAATTTTTATCGTCTTTTTATTCATCATAGTAATAAAGTAGCTAAATTATTATAATCAATTATTTGTATATATTTTATGCATATTTTCATTTATTTATTTTCATTATATTTCTTTTCTAATTGTATTTATTCATTTCAATTTGTATTTGTTTTAATTCTATATTTTTATTTTCAAAGCTCTAAAAAACGTTTTATAATTCAAACTTTTTAAGAAATTAATGATTTAATCACATTCAATATATCATGATTTATTGATTTCGAATTATCGAATATCCTCCTTCTTTTTCAATTTGTCATTCGATTTTTCAAATCGATATGTTTTGAAATAAAAGCTATAAGTTTTAAATACTTTTTTCATTCATTTCATTTTGCTAAAAAAATATATTTAGACAAATAAGTTGCCTTAATGTATTTTCATTAATAATTAATTCAATTATTTTTTTAGATTATATTTTAATTATTTTTTTAATAGATGTATTCCATTTAATTAATGATTTTTTTTAATATCATTAAAATTAGAACAATTTATTACACTTGATAAAAAATAAAATATAAAATAAAGAAAGTATATAGAGTTATTAAAATTTGAGATATAATAAAATTATACAAAATAAAAATTCATTTAGTCCATTAGATGCAAAATATTTATACTAATTTATCTTTTTTATCGAATTAAGATAAATAAATAATCACTTGTTTTTATTCATCGATTTTTCGAATGCGATAAAGTAGATTTCGAAATGAATATTGTTATATAAAATATACTTTTTTATCGATAATTATCTCTCATTTAAAATTATGAATTATTTATATATATAATATGTATATTCATATATATATATGAATTATTTAAGAATATTTGATAATTTGATTCTTTTTCGGGAATATTTTTTGTTTCGTTTCTTAGATATAAATTATCTTTTAATTCAAGAAAATAAATAAGAAAAAGAAAATATAATTATGAATAATGTTTGATTTTTCTTTCCTAGAAACTGATTTTATTATTGAGTTTAATTCTATTATATAATCTTCAGGGACTTAATTTTGAATGGAAGCAATATTATTATTCTTTATTTCCATTAATTTTTATATTAAATTTGTTAAAAAACAATTTTAAATACATTGTTAAATAATAACAATGTCAAAAAAACATTAACTTAAATTATAACATACTAGATGGCAATTCTTTTTTGAGATTGATATTTTAGAGTATATAATATAAAATTCCGTAAAATATTATATCTATTTTATTTCTCATCTGTGGTGTCTTTTACAATTTAAAACAACAAAACAGAACAAGAATTACGTTTAATTTAATAACTAAAATTGATAAATGAAATTTATAAAATAATAATTTATTAAAATAATTTTTTAAATATATTCTTTTATAAGTATTTCTTTGTATTATATATATTAAATTGTGTAACATAAATTTTGATTGTTATAAATAATAAATAAGCAGACTCATGAGACTATGAATTAAATTAATAAAGAATTGTGAGTTAGGTTAATATTTTTTTAATAATATCAATTTGTGAATTTTTTTATAAAAATGAATTGAAATAGAATACTAATTTTATATATATATGGTATATATTTTAATAACAAAAATAAAAAAATAATATTACAAATATTTTTGGCATAAAATTAAAAAATAATTTCTGAATATATTTATCATGATATATATAATATTATCATATAGTATATTTATAATATTATCATATTATAAATAATAAATCATCTTGTTATTCTCCGTTTAATATTTTAAATGTAATTTGATAATACTTTAATAGATAATAATGAAATACGTTAATTATGAAGCAAATAAATTATCTTAGAAATTATTATCTTAGAAACATGAAATTCATCATCTTATTCTATTATATTTTATTATTTAGGTTTTATTATATTTATTTATATTTAGGTTATATATATATATATATATGAATAAATTATGTATAAATAAATAATATCAAAATAATAAAACATCAAAATTATTTTAAATTACTTTACGATGTTTAATTCTCTATTAAAAATTTATAATATTTATCTTTATTTAAATTTTTATTATAATATTTATCTTTATTTAATATTTATCTTATAATATTTATCTTTATTTAAATTTTTATTTATTAATTTATGATGCTGAAATATTATAAGTTAAGTATGAAATTGTAATTTCGTTTTAATATTTCATTTTTTATTCTAATATCTATTTTTTTATTTATATTATATTATATTATATTATTTATATTATATTATTTATTTAAATAATATCATTAATTTTCACTTAGAAATGTTGTGACATAGAAAATCTATATGTATTAGCAAAAAAAGCAAAAATAATATATCTTATACAACTTATTATCTTATTCAACTTATTATCTGATTCATTTATATGTCTGTAATTCTATTTGCTCTATATTGATACTTAAATAATAAACTTCCGTGTAACCATCCTTTTAATGTTTATTGTATACCGGTCGTGAAAGTCTCGATGATTTCACTATCACTATTCAAATGTTTAAATATCACTTTCACTTTTCAATATATATATAAATAATATACATATTTAATAAAATATAATAAAAATTTGCATTTGCATTTTAATGAAACTTATAGGTTATAAATACGTTATATATTTATATATTATATTATGTTTAGTTATATATTATACAATGTATTACATATAACTAGACAATAATTTTCAAAATTTTTATAATCTTTTTCATTTTTTATTTATTTTCTTTATCTTATTATCTTTATTTATATTCTTTATCTTATTAATTATAAATTAATGATTTGAATTAAAATCGTTATAACAAACAAAAACAAATAAAATCAATTTTCAACTAATGAAATTATAGATTTTAATTCAATAGATTTGAATTAGATTATTTAATTTTTTAATTAGAAATTAAATGATAATAAATACCCGAAATTAAAATAATTAAAAATATAATATTATAATATTATCGATATAAAAATATAAAATAAAAATTTTTTATATAAAGATCAAGCTTAAAAATTTGTCACAATTTAATATTGTATATAAATTAATATTAAAAGATTATAAATAAAATAAATTTTTATTCAGATAATACTTTTTTAATCAATCTTCTATAGAAATATTTAGATAAATATGTCAAATTGGTATTTATGATTACATCTTTAATAATTTCATGAATAATTTGTAAAATGTATCATTTAATTATCGAAAACTTTCGATGAATTAAAATGATAAAACAATAAAGAGGAAAAACTTGATAAATCATATTTTCTAATTTTTATAAAAAAATAATTTTAAAATTTGATTTGTTGTCTTAATTTCCTATAAATAATTCTATGAGAAAAATGATCATATTATTTTGAAAATTTTTAATCCTTTTAAATTTAATACATTGTATTTAGCTACTACATGACAAAGAGCAAAAAATTAATAAATAAAAAAATATAAATATAAATATAAAAAAAGATAAATATAGCAAAAAATTAATTTATCAAGTTTTTCTCTATGATTTTGAAATGTCTATTCGCAAGATGAGAAAGATTGGAGGAAGTAACCAAGTAAGAACTTATATCCCCATTTCCGTTATTAATTCTAAATAGCGGGTGAAAGCGCATACGTGTTTAATTATATATATATTTAATTATTATGAGACAAAAAGCAATTCTGAAGAAGAATTGGCGAAAGAGGATAATCAATGAAGTATTGTTGCGTCTTGATGGTACTGTAAAAACGATTATTAAGTTATGGAAAAGAAGTTTGCAATTTCCGATATTGAAGATTTGCAGAATATATTATGGAAAATATTGTATAAAAAGAAATTATTATATTTATACATAGCAAAGAATAAGATCAATAGCATAATTGGTCATAATAGAATAACAGTAATTAAATATTTGAACATCAAATAAATTTATTCATTATTTATTAAATTAATGCATCATTAATCATTTTTTTGTACTGTAGAACAAAATTTTGTTTATTAATAATTATATATAAATATATACATTTTTAATATTGGATAAGAATCATAATAGAGTAATCATAATTATGTAAAAAATATTTTGGAAAATTTTTATATTTAATTTGACATACTATTAAAAAAAAAAATCTTTATATTATATATTTTTATATTTTCTTTAATATTATTGATTTAATAAAAAATTAAAAATCGTATCTAATACATTTAAATAACATAATATGCTTAAATAATACGAAATTTTATAGCAATTTTTTATTTTTGGACTTAAATCACTATTATTTTTACAAAAAAAACATTCACAAAAATTTAAGAATCTTTTCGAAAATAAATTTGATAATCAAAATATATTATATATTGTGCAAATTATACATATAATTTTATATATTACTTACATTTTACATAGACACTTTTAATGGATCGATCCTAAAAGACAAAACAAACATAGACAAACACATAAATTATCATTATACATAATTTACATTAGTTGAAAAATAGAAATACAATGAGATGCTATTTCCATTATATTATCTATCTCCATTTAAATCGTTTATAATATTGTATATATATTTAATAAATAAATTTTAATTTGTATATTAATTTTTCTATTTATTTTACTTTCTAGAATTAACTTTTTAAAGAATGAATATATTAACATATATAAATGAATGTATTAACATTCTATGTATATTGATTTTGCTTATAATACAAAATAGACGCATAAATAATATTTAGAAAACATCTAAATATCGGTAATAAGAAGATGCAACAAAAAATTATATAATAAATATAAAATTTTATTTAAAATTTTTCAAGCTCATTGCGAAATCAAATAAATATTGGCATTGTATGTATGTATCCTATAAACATTTATTTCAAACAAATGTTTTCTTATGTTATTCATAGAAATATTCAAATATTTCTAATATCTGATTTCATATGCATTATATATTAAACATTAAACATAATTAATAATTAAAATATATAAATTATAAATATATATATGTATACTTTAGAAATATTGTATTTCTTTTTCTTACTAGAGAGATGAAAGATTTTCTTTCTTTTTTTTTTTTAAGTTAATTTATATAATGTAAAATTATATTTTTTCTTTTTATATTTTTCTTAACTTGCAACTCATCTTAATTTCACAGTACATCAAGGTATTATTACAATTACACCACGAGTACGAGGACAGAAAATATGTTGGCAAATTGTCTGGACAATTATCTTAGAAGACAAGAGAAAATAAAGAAGGCGCCGACGAACTTAAATATTAAGAATGCAAAAAATAACAACAGTACGACAGGTAAAATTGTATTGTTTAACATAAATTATGTCATATTGTTCTTTTGAAAACTAGCTACATTCAGTCAAAACCTTTCACCATATTTGCGTCGTTTTGATCTTACAAAATTTTAAACTATCATTTCTATTATAATATAATTTCTGGTTTCACACGAAAATTTAATTCACAAATCATTTGTCACAATCAAAATTAGATTCAATTTTAAAACAAAATATTTTTGAATATATATTTATGAATATAATCCTTGAATAATATTTGAATTATATCTATATGAAAATTGGAAAAAAAAAAATTAATAATAAAGAAAATTATTAGAAATTAAATATCTTCTTCAAATTTACTTAGGTTATATTCTCAGACTTATTTCATATGTATGCACGTTGATCCGAAATTAAATTGCTTATAATATAAATAAATCTCAATCAATATTTCTGCATATCAATATTTATATTAACACAAATATATTAACATCTTGTATAATATATATTTGTCGAATATTGAAGAGTTTAGAAATTAAAATAAATATAAAAATTGATATACAAAATATTAGTCTTATTTAAATTTATTTATTATAAACAATTTGAATTTATGTTACGAAACGAGGATATATATAATATATGTATATATATATATATATTTATATTTATATATAAAATAAATATTTTGTTTCAAATTTTCTTTCATTGTAATTCATGTAATTCTCCATTGAAAAATTTCGAAAAAAACTTTCTTTTCTAAATCCTTCTTAACTTGTAAAGATATTCTATAACTTACAATAATTACAATAATTTGATTATTTTTATTTCTTTATTATGATATCTTTATTATGATCTCTTTTTATTTTTTTAATCTCATTATGATAAAAAGATAAAAAATACATGTTAAATATCTTTTCGAGAATTATATCTTATACGTATAAATTTCATTAAAAACAATGCAATAAACACCATAGAGAGATTATTGCTTTCTTTCACTATTTTATTTTATCTAATGCAAACTTAAATTATTTATATTTATCAAATAAGTTATAGCTATTTTTGTACATTAATTACATTTTATATTTATCTTAATCTTTATAATTGACCCTGCAAAGATATATTTTCACAAATATATTAATAATACCTAGTCTTTAATAATATACAATAATTACATACAATTAATACAATAAGATCAGCGAATCAGTGAATAATAATGAAATATTTTCGTTAAAATTTACTTCCTTTTTTCTTTGAACAGGTGAAACGCTTTTTTAATGAAATTCATCCACGAGCATAAAGGAAAGTGTCTTTCCCATCCGTGATACTCCTTCACACAATACTTTTTTTTTTCCACGAGTTGTCTCGTTCTTCCGAGATGTCTCGTATCTGATAAATTATACGAACATTGTGTTTCCTTACATAATACATCTCTCTTGATCTTTACATTGCTGTTCTTTGATCAAGGAATTTCGTGATGCATCTGTCCTCTTTTCCTCTTATGTGAGGAATATATTTTTCGAGAAATATTAATTA
Source organism: Apis cerana (assembly GCF_029169275.1). Classification (NCBI taxonomy): domain Eukaryota; kingdom Metazoa; phylum Arthropoda; class Insecta; order Hymenoptera; family Apidae; genus Apis; species Apis cerana. The sequence continues at coordinate 6,571,777 of NC_083862.1, read as the reverse complement.
TTTTTATACTTCCTAAGTTATTAGAATATTAAATTATAAATAAAATATAAAAAATTTGTTTACGTTTTTTTTATAATAATATTTTACCTATATACTTTTAATAGGAATTAAAAATCCAAATTTTTTAATAATAATAAATTATTTTCTAATAATGAAAAAAAAATGTTTTTATTTTTCAGATTTAAAAAAAAACTTTTTATGAGATTAATATTTAATATTATAATTAATATTATAAAGAGTTTTTTAAAGAGTTTTAAAGTTTTAATTTTTTGTTTTATTAAACAACATTTTTTTTTACTTTTTATTCTTATTTCCATTATATTATCTTATTTTTTATTATTACTTAATTAATTTATATTATATTATCTTTTATCTTTTATTACATATTTATCCTGAAATAGAGATTCCTATGTACAAATTTTAAATTTCAATTATGTTTATATTAAATAGCTACTAGTTAAATTATATATTATATATATTATATATATAATATAAACATTAATATAAACGTATACTTTTATAATTTTTTAATAAAAAAAACAAAATAATAAATAATAAAATTCTCTTATAATGAAAATATCGAAAAAAGATGTTAACATTCTGATTTTTTAAGAATCTCTAAGAATTTCATCCTAATGTTATTCATATTTATATGGAGCACACATCATTTCACGACATGTATCAAGAACAAATAGTTGCTTCTATTTTCAACGAAGAAAGTAATGATATTATACATATTACAACATCCTGTATAAGTTTAAGATTATTTGTTGTCTTGAAATCGAAATACAGAAACTTTTTAAAAGTTATATTTTGGAAAAGTTAGAACAAATTTATAAAATTAAAAATTAAATATATAATAATTTTTAATATATATTGAATATATAATATATAGAAAGATATATATTGATTGAAGAAATTAAATTATAGAATATTTTTTGAAATTAAAAAATTAATTATTAGCAAATTACAAATTACGTCATAAAAATCTCTTATAAAAGAAATTAAAATGAAAAAATTGCAATTATATATATATATATATAAATTATAATTTAGAAAAAGAACGATAGAGATTAATAAATTTTTTATAAGTTATTAATATTTTAAAAAATTAAACTATGTAGAAATTCATAGAAAGATACTCTATTGTTATAAATTGATTTGAAAAAATTTTTGTTCATATATCATAAAATTGATCAAATTAATTCTTAAAAAAATTTTTTTATTCATCATAAATTGTTTTTTCATAAATATTTATCTTATCATGAATTGATTTATCCAATATTAAAAAATTTTCGATGAAACAAAACAAATAAATAACACATCATCCTTATGAATGTTAATGTATACATGATCGTGCGAAGCAAGAAAGTTTCTTCCGAGTTTCGTACGAGGAAGAGCATTCATAATTAGCATTGTAATACACAGATTCTACCTATGTTTCTTAAAAGGCAAGAAATGGATCACAAATGTATGATGCAAGGATTAATTAAATTTTGAATAAATAATGAGACCTATCTTTACAATATGTATTAAAGAAGCTAAATAAAAGGCAAGGAAATTTACACAAATTAACACGAATTATTTTATTATTTATATTATATTATCTTCCTATCGTTGTGTAAAATTTGAAACTTATTAAATAAAATTGATATAATTTATGTTTTTATGAATATTTTTTATGGATATTTGATGAAACAAAGAAACTAATAAAAAATTATAAAATAAAGAAAGCGTTAATTAAATACTTTGAGATGAAATTAATGAATATAATAATGATTAGATTAGTTCTATCTTTATAATATCTAATATTACATAGATTGCAATAAGTAAGTTGTAAGTAGTACATATAAAATAGAATGTAAAATCTAATATGTATCATTGATAACTAGTGAAACTTGGAATGTAGGTAATGCATTTAGAAATTTGCATTTAGAAATAACATTAATAATTGTATTAAAATTATAATAGATAAATACTAATTAACACTATCAAAAATTTAACTTTTTTAACTTTTTTTACAAATTACAATAAACATATTCTAAGAAGTAACTTTAACTATTATGTTTAAAAAGATATTTTACAGAAAAAAATCAAAATTTTCGCTTGATTCTTGATTCTTACGTCATAATGGTGATCTATCTTATAATAATCAATTTTTTATCTTAAATAATCAATTGATAGTGTCATAAATAATTTTTATTAAAAAATGATATGTAAAATTTATTTTATTATAATACTTTTTTACCATTTTTTACATTATACAATTATAACATATGTAATATTTAGAATATTTATAAAAATAATTTAAAAATGATTATTAAATATCATGACAATTTTTAATCATTATAATATTTTTAAATAAAATTTTCTATCTATTTATAATTTCTTAACATTATTTTCCACTTTTAAATAAATACAAATATCGAAATATATTTAATATGTTTTATATATATAAATATATTTATAATTTTTCCTAATTTATTTTATATTATTAATTATAATAAAATAATATATATATTTAATAAATTAATTATTTAATTATTTTAATTACTTGTTTATTAATATTTATAAAATATTTTATTAATTGAATAAATATATTTTATAATTTGTAATAAAGTTAAATTTACTATATTTTGTTCATAGAAATGATTTCTAAATTATAAATATTTTTTCAAACAATTTTTTTTTTTGAGATTCTTCAAAATAGATGAACAAATTTAAACTCGTTTTTAATAGCGGAGAAAAGACGAATAGTGATCGCATTTTTATTGTTTGGAATATTTAAAAAATATTCTGCAAACTATCTATAAAATCGACGCTCATCGAAAATAAAATGTGATTAATTTGATTGGATTTAATTGACTTACAATTTTACAAATTTAACATTTTATAATTTATTAATTGTAATTTTATATATGCAAAGATTTCTAAATTTAAATTACTTATTTGAAAATATTATTTTAAATATTAAAAGATAAATCAAAAATTAAAATTAAAATTTATTTGATATATTTGATGATCATAAATTAAAAGATATATTAATTGAATACACTGTATGTACATTAAAATACTTGCAATAATAACTTCTAAAGATAATAATAACTTGTAAATTGTAATATAAATTTTGTTTAATTTTAAATTATTTTTTATTACAAAATTATTAAATTAATTATTATACATAGTTAATATTATTTTAATTATTAGGAATTATTAGGAATTATCGATAAAATTAAAATAACATTCAGAATTTATATTAATGTTTAACTTTATTCACTGAATTCAATAACTTTATTCAATGAATAATCGATATATTTATTTATATTTTAAGAAGAATATTCACATACATATAAATAATAATGCAATAAATATTATAAAGTTTTTTAATTATTTACATCATTAAATTTATTATTAATAGATTTTATGCTATTTTCAATTGAATGATATAATACAATTATATAGCACTTGATAAACTATGTTTTACATTAATTATATAAATAAAGAAATTCATTGCAAATATCTGTTTTCTTTCGTTGCGTTTTATTTCCAATTGACCAACAATGAAGAAAATAATAGAATAAGAAAGTTTATCTACTTATTTAAAACTGATATTTATCAATAAAACTAAGATAATATTCAGATTATTATTATGAGAAATTTAGTTATTATTAAAATTATTATTTAATTAATAACTAGAACTGATATTAATATAATAATAAATATAATAATAATAATAAATGATTAATTATAACAATTTCATCATAATATCTTTATTTCTAAATTATTCTAAATTAATCTCTAATAATTCCATAAAAAATATAAAGATATTTTTCAATCCATTTTTCAGACCAAATATTGATTTTTAGATCATAACATCTTGGACTGATTGCAATTAACAACAAATGTTTTTTCTTATATTATTTGTAAGTATATTTTTCTTCCTTCAATTCTATCAAAATATTTTATTTCATTTTATTAAAATATAATGGGATATCATGTAAAATTAATTCATATTCTTTAAAAAAGCAAATTCAAATAAAAAAATCTAATTTTATATATATATATATATTTGTTTTTTCTTATTTTATAATATATATAATTTTTTTTAAAAAGTCAAAAAATTTATAATTTCTAACATTCTTGAGACTATTTTAAGACTCCTTATATTTTTACATATATTTTTTTCCAGTATACAATAATAAAATAATTATTCATTTTTCATTTCTTGAAAGTCTTTATTCTCAAAAATTCGGAAACGAGCTGATTCATTTCAGTTATGATATTTCCGCGAGCACAATAAACGATGATACTAAAAACGATTTATTATTGGAAATAAATGCCGAAAGTATTTATAAAACGGTACGATGCACTTTTACGCATTCTTCGGAACTAGATGCTTATTCGAGCGTTTCCGTTCACTTGAGTGGTGTTAAGTAATCATCTGATAAAATATATCGAATCATTTTTTTCCTTTTAAAAAACATTTACGTAATTCTTATGACCATTTCTTTGTATGAAAAATGTCAATTTGTTTCGTTAGTTAACTCATTTTATTATGTATTTATATGTTTGGATAAATTGTTTTTTTTAAAAAAGCATTTACATAATCTTGATCATTTCTTTGTATGAAAAATGTCAATTTGTTTCGTTAATTAACTTGTTTTATTATATAATTTTGTATTTGAATAAATTGTTTCTTTTTAAAAAGCATTTATATAATTTTTATGATCATTTCTTTGTATGAAAAAAATGTCAATTTCTTTCATTAGTTAATTTATTTTATTATGTAATTTTATGTTTGGTGTTTTTTGTATAAATTTATTCTTTATGTGAGAAGATATTGAGATATATTCTTTATTGAGATATATTATATAAGAATATATATATAATAATTATTTGAATGAATGCATTTATAATTGGAAAGAAGTTGTCTAAAATATAATTAAATTAAATTTAGAAAATATTTTTGAAGTATAAATCAATGAAATTTATTTGCAATAAGTCATTCATATAAATTATTATGGAATATGGAATATAAAGTATTAATAGTAAAATAACAAAAATTTATAAATATTAACAATAAAAATAGTAACTCTTCTCATATACAATTTGACATTTTATCTCAATCTAAGTGTTATGCAATTACTTTTTACAATTATTGTAATAAAAACTTGCACATATTATTAATGTCTAGATAAAATCTGAATTATGATTGCTTGATATTGAAAAATTAATGATAAATTTTTTTCACTTTTAAAAAATAATCATACAATTCTGACTTTTCTATTTTACTTTATTATACTCTATTATCTACAATATTTGTATAAAAAACATAAGAAAATAAGTAAAATTTTTTAATTAATTAAAGTAACATAAAAGAAATTTTTTTTAATCATTAATATTTTACATTGATATTCTTTTATTATATATTCTTTTATTATCGCATTTATCAAAAATATTGTATATAATTTTTTTAATTTCTTATATTTCATAATCTTTTATAATTTTAATTATTACTATGTTATGACTCTTTCTTTTTTTTTTTATAACAAACTAGATTTTCTTTGATCCACGCTATGAATAATTTTCAAACCAATTCGGCACAAGTTTCGACAAATTTATTGATAATTCTACTTATGTTATATTTGTGTCAAAACATTACATCTTATACTTTTACTAAAAATAACAAAATTCATGGTCAAACTTCCTTCTTTTTTTTTGTCGAACAAATTTTTTTTGATCCTCGCTATGAATAATTTCCAAATCAATATTTTCAGTACGAGTTTCTATCGATTGTTGGCAAAAATACTAAACAAAATGCAAAATGAATATACGAAACCGCTCCACACGAAGAAGGCGGAAAGAGAAGTAGTTTCTCGTTCGGAACTGACGTTCACCATCCTACCTGTTCGTCTCCCACCTGGTCTCTGCAGAAAGAACTCTCCCTCGGAGAGAAGTAAAACTCTCAGACGTTTTCAGATCTCCAACAGTCCCGAACTCGTCCTCGTCAATGTGTGAACTTATCAGCCAACTAGGTCTGACGCGTTTTCGCCATTGTCCTCTTGTTTTCGCTTCTCCGAGCAACACGAGAAACACGAAGAGAAGACGCGACTAATTCTTTCTTCTTGCTAAAACAGGCTTGGGAATATTATTTTCGCCTTCGAGATATGCTTTCATTTGTTTTCGTTTGTTTCCTTCTCATAGAATAATTTCAAATTCGTTTCTTTTTCTCTCTCTCTCTCTTTCTCTCTCTTTGTTACATTTCGTTCGTAAGTTAATAAATTTGTTGTATACATACGAAAAGTGAAGAGTATAGGATTAATTTGAGGGAAGAGAAAGAAAGAAAAAGAGAAAGCAGTGGACTGATTAGTTCTATCGAATAAGTTTAAAATAGTTATCAAAGAAGAAAGAAGAAAAGTCCGTAGTGTATCGATGTTCCGGTAGTGAAGTTTCGTAAAAAGAAAAAAAGAGGAAATTCAAGTGCGAATAATTGATAATCGAAGAGAAAAGAAGATCGTTGACGTGATGAGGAGGAATGTTCTGTGCTTTCTGTGGATCGTTACGATCCTGAAAATAGAGGATTTCGTGATTGCTGAAGCTGATCCGGCAATTTTGTCAGGATCTGATTTGAGTCATTTCCAACAAGTAAGAAAAATATTTTGTTTAATATATTCTTCTTTTTTTTTTTTTGAAATCATTTAGTATTTTCTTGAAAAGAAACTTAATTATTTTTTTTTGTTGATAATAGATGTGAATTTCTCGAATATTCGATTATTGAAATTGCTGATTTTTCATCTATTTGTGATATTATATATAATGTTATATTAAATTAAACAATTTAGAATTAATATTAAAATTAATTTAAATAGTTAGAGAATTGTTGAATTAAAAATATTAAATCGATAATTTATGAATGAATTATATTACATAATTTTAATATCATATAATTGTATTTCTAAAATTATTTTATTGTTCTGTAATTCTTTTCAAAATGTAACAAAATTAAAGTATATTGTGATAAGATACAATAATGGAGAAACATGTGCATGATATAAAGAAAAAAAAAATATCAATCACAAATTAAAGAAAAAGTTAAGAGGTTAAAAATTTGTTTAAGAAAATGGATTCACATTTATAGTATTAATATTTACTACAATATTTAATACAATATAATAAGATTTACACATCATTTTTACATTATGCAAGTAAAATGCAATAATGCAAGTAAAAAATGTAAAAAAGTATGAAAATGTTGATAGAATTTTCATTTATTCATTTATAAATGAATCTACATGATATATGAAATTCATCCTTATTTTTTGTTATTTATGTAAATTCTTTTTATGCAAAAATAATATTAATATTTTTATGATAATACATTATAAATTGATAAATATTTTTTCATAAAAAATTTTTATTACTATCAAGAAAATATATCAATGATGTATGCCTATTTTGATCAAATTTTATATAATTATCCATTAAATTGTCGATTTAAAATGTATTTGTACTACTTTTTTATCTCCTTTTATTTCTTCTATTTTGATGTTTATAAGTTATATATAATATAAATGTTTATAAGTTATAAAAAAATATAAAAAATATAAATATAAAAGATATAAAAAAATAGTTTGAATAAAAATTATAATATTTTTATTATTTATTAAGCCTCTAAGAATTAAAAAAAAAATCAGAATAGAAATTTAATTTTCATAAAAAAATGTTTTTTTTTTTAATTTTTTGTCACAGATTTACTAATTTTTATAAAAGATCTAATTTTTATTTTAACTATCTTTTAATATTTTTATTGTTTATAAACAAATGAAAAAGATATTTGAATGAAATTAAAGTAGAAAAATATTATGCTAATAAAAATACTTTCCAATTATAAAAAAAAACAATATCTATTGAATTCGTAACAAATCATATTAATGACTTTAAATATTTAGATAAGATTAAATTAAAGATTTTAAGATAAAATATCTTATAATGCACTTACTTTTCTTATATATTTATATATTTATTTTTTGTCATATCTATTTTTTTATTGTTATCTATTTCTTTTGTTATATTTTCTTTTTCTAATTAATGCGAATTAATATTTTATTAACTTCTTTTGACAAAATACTATTGATATAATATTATTTTGATTAATAAAAAATATAAAATCACTTTTTCATTATATTACAAGATAAGAAAATAGCTCTATTAACATTTCTTAATAGAAATACATAATCGATAATATAAATCATTTTCCTGAATGATTGCACATTCCAAGAAAGTATACTTAGTTTAGTCGCATGTTGCAAGAAATATCGAAATCTGGATTCATATTCGCACGGTAATTTCTGCTACAATGATATTCAAATCATTAAGAAATCATCAATTCTTTCATGAGCGATCTCGATGATTTTTGAACTAAGATATAACATGTATTTGGAAATCTTGATTGTTCGATTCTCGAAAATAATTCTCTCGTATATTGTATTTAATTTATGAATATTTTACAGAATATCGATCTCTTTGATATCATGGAGAACTTTGATCGATCGATTCACATAATCTTTTTATTTTTATCTTGAATACTTTAAGAAATATACATTTTACGATATGAAAAACGATATAAAAAATTTTCAATAAAATCTTGATGGAAGTATAATTATGTATAATATATTTATGAGAGTATATATATATATATATATATATATATATATATATATATATATATATATATATATATTATAAATTATATATAATATATATATTTATTATAATAATATATATTATATATATATATATTATAAATATATATATATATATATATATATATATATATATATATATATATATATATATTAGTAGTATGGTTATATATTATGTATAATACAAATATAATTATTTCTATATATTGAAAATAATTAAAATTTAAAGGTTTAGAAATTGATAAGCTTTTTAAAGTTTAATATTTATTGCAATATTTATAATATTTATAATTATAAATTTTTCAATTTTAAAGGTGTGAATAACTTTGTTTTATGATATATTCAATGATCATTAAATCATCATTATATTATTTTAATATAATAACTTATTTATATCATGTTATTATAACATATATCATTAAAATCATTCATATTTTCTTAAAAAAATAAAATCTTTAGATAAATCTATTAGATAAAAAGAAATTTTTAGAAAACATACTTTTTATAAATTGTTTTTTCAAATAAAAATATATATTTAGTAAGTAAAAATATATATTTTTGATTCTTTAAGTTTATTTTAATAATATAATTATAATTCAATTTCTTTTAACTTTTTTTAGAATTTAGTTTTTTTATGAATTTAATATCATATGATATAATAAAAACATATTTCATTATGGATTTATTGTAATAAAATAATTTATATTTATTTAATGTTATATATTTGATTTATAATGATTTTTGAGTAACTTTAATATTTTGAATAATCCTTAAAATTCCGTCAATATATATAATTTAATTATATTTATTTATTTATAATTATTTAATAATATAATATAATATATATAATTTATTTTATATAATTCAAATTTAATAATATAATTTTGAAAATAAAATTTTATGTAATAAGTATTGCTATATTATATATATATATATATATATATATATATATATATATATAAATAATAATTAATATTATATAATTTTTGAAACTAAAATTTTTTATTCAAATTTGCACTTCATTTCAACATTTATATTATGTAATAATGCATAATTCTTTTTTCAACATTTCTAATTATATTAATTAGAACTTCACTTAATAATTGAGTTAAATCCATCAATAATTGTGTTATCACTCGATAATTTGTACATGCAAAAACTTTTCAAATATTTTAAAAACAAAATCTATTAAAATTTCATTTTAATCTTCTATTTAAAGAAATATATATTTAAAGATATATAAAGTATGAATATGCAATTTGTTTTTTCAATAATTTTATTCGAAAAATTTCATAACATAGAGATAAGATAGTTTACTATTTCCTTTTTTTTTCTCAAAAATTTAATTGCATTAATTCTTATCATAGTGATGAGAATTTACATGTAAATCGAATAATTCATATTATGATATAAAATCTATCATTTGATAAAAAGAATGTAACATATCATTTTTTTCTTTTTCGAAAAATTAGGTATAGAAAATAGATTTAAAAAATCATAAATCAAATCTATATTTATAAATTATTTTTTTATTATGCATTTTAATTTTATGAAATTTCACAAAATTTCTTTATTTCATATTTTCAAGCCTTCACGAATTTAACAACATACTTCAATATTTGAAAGTATAATATATTCTTTATTTAAGTTTAACATTATCTACAATTTCTTTCAATAAATTTTACGAATCTCTCATCCATAATAAACGCTATCGCATCCAACTATCGAATTTCGAAAGACTTTTTTTTCGCGGTTTCGATCGTTTCACATGCAACACGATCTAACAACTATCGAGCATCGTCTGACAAAGAAATTTCCACGTAGTGCGTTCCAACGTGCAATTAAAATCTGTTTCCAGATCTCTCTGCCTATTACAAATCCGTGTATATATAGTGTATGCACGGTGTGAAAGCAATAAATATGCAGATTTGATGAAATTACTTCGGTCATTCTCATGCCTGACGTAATCAGGCCATAGTAAGTAAGAACACTTTTGCGAGCCCTTTTTTGCTATCTTCCCGGACAATCGCCAGCAAATTTCACTGGCTTTAGCCGGTAAAATCCACGAAAAAGAAATAGTTACGACTCTGTTTAATTTTATTCGCTCTGTTAAAACTTCTTCGCTTGCGTTGCGATTCTTTTTCGCACGTTTTCGATTTCACTCGACGCTATTTTTATTTTTTTCAATGTCTTCGGGAGTCAACAAGTTCTATATTTATTGAATTTTTACTAATCATGTTGCATATTAATAATAGTTTTTTCTTGTACATCAAATTCATTTTTACGGGGTATATTTCGAATGATATGATAAATATACTGACTTATAAGATAAGTACAATGACTTTTCTCACTTTTGATAATATTATTATAGAGTATAAAAATTTTATTAAAATGTTATTTTAGTTGCAGAAGTTTTAATTTATTAATATATTTTATTATTTTATTATTATCAAGACTATAAATTTATTCATTATTTTATGAAAATAAGTAAAAATATATTTTCTTCATTTAATGTTCAAGATAATGATAATATGTTTAATTTAATTGGAAACGCTTATATCTGCAAAAATACAAATAATATTAAAAGATATTTTAGATAACAAAGATACATTGTGCAATGTTAACAATTTTTCTATAGATTTTTTTGTATTTCTAGTATGTAACTGGACAAATAGAATTGTTTAATGTTGTATAATAAAATTGAAAAATGATTTTAATAATCCATGATATGAAAACAATTAAAATATCAATATTAATATCAGCGTATTATTTAATTAAAGAAATTAGCTACGATACTGGAGAAATATTACAAATAAATTTATTTTAAATAAATATATAAAATAATATATATATATTATAGATATTATATATAATGTGTATTATATGTATTATAGATAATATATATATTAAATATCATACTATCAAAAATTGCAATTAATTTGACAAAATTCTTCTTTAATAAATAATAAATTTTAAAATTCAAAGCAAATATTACTGGCAGTTGCATACTTACATTGTTTATTTTAAAATGATTCAACTCAAGGTTTCTCCTTATCATCAAATGTTAAGTCGCTGGAAAGAAATAATATTTTGTAAAATTATTCTCGTACATGATTTTTAGTTTGTATTTTCACTCATAGAATTTTTTAAATTTTTAATAAATCATGTAATGTTGGCTTTTTAAAAATAAGAATTTTGAGTTCAATTCGGTAAATATAATTATGAAAATGAAAATGGAGAAGATATAGAATAAATGTTACAATGAGAATAATTAAATTAAATAGAATAATATTAAAATAAGTTTTATAATATAATATTATGATAATATAATATAATAATTTTTAGTTTTTTATTTTGATAAAAAATTAAGAATTTTTCCATTTTTTTACAAATTTTTCAAGATTACAGATACATTTCTATAATTTATTAAATTTATTCTATTTTTAAAATAGCAAGACAAAAAATATTAAACTATTTTTTTATTATAAATATCTAGCTATTAATTTTTATGAATTTTTATAATCATAAAATAACAGAGCTTTGAATAATATTCTAATTTTATGATAAATTAATATTTTTCAAAAATATTATTATGAAATTTTTATTAATTGTTTCTCATGGATTCTATAAAATATCCTAATTAGTTAAAATTGAAGTTCTAAACTTATTAAATCAAATTTAAAAATTGGCACACAAATATTGTCGAGTTCTTGATCTAAAGTTTCTCCTATGCTCGGGAGAAATCTAGCAATTAGAAAAAGATGCTCCAAAGAAGATACAGGAAACTGATATTACAGAAGACGAAGATAGGAAGATAAAAGTTTGTGAGTGAAGGGGGGTCAGAAGTCACTCTGTTAGTGGGTGAATATCTTGATTCTACTTTCATATATTACTTGTTCCATGATTTTTATTTTTATAAAAAGCATATTATATTCGCATAACTATTTTTATTCTTAAAAATATTTTTTTACAAATATGCTACATAAATGATATTCATTGATTAATTTAATTTAAGTCAAAAATACATATTTTTTTATATTAAATAAATAGATAAATAATTATAATTTTTTAGAAAAAATACTAATTAATCATCTTTTATTAAATATTAATTAATGTATTTTTTAATATGAATGGTATATGCAAATTATGTATCTACATAAGTATATTTTTAAATTACTTTGTTCTACATTGACTATGTATTATTTATAAAATATAATTTAATTATATTTCTTATTATAATTGATAAAATTAAATTAAATATTATTATAAGAAAATATATAAATAAATAGATTAAATTTTATATTTACATATTTATATTTATATATTCTCATAAATATTTAATATTATTATTATATTTTGTTTAATTATCATTTATTAATTATAAAAAAACAATAAAAATTTAAACAAATTATATTAATTAGTAAATATTAATTATTTATATTTAATAAATATTATTTAAAATTTTTAAAATACTTTCATGCTTAAATTTCACTTATCTATCATTTATCTAGATTTGAAATGATTCTATTTCCTTTTTAAGAAAGTCCTTTTTAAAAAAATTACTTTCGATATCATTGTTATTAGTTTCATTAGATGTCTGAAGCTAAAGTAAATTTTGATTTTTATTATTTTTAATTTTTATTGCTCAGATATATTTTTTTAAAAATTGATCATGATCATGTTTTTAAAAAATAATTCTAACATTTATAAAATTTTTTTACAATTTTTTTTTGCAATTGTAATAATTACATATAATTTTTTATGATAATCGTAATATTATATATTATTATTCTTAAAACTAAAAATAAAGTAAATTTATAAATATTGGTTATATTAATAAATCGTTGAATAATAAACTTGTAAAATTTTTAATTTAATAAAACTAATTATATTTACAATACAATATATTAATTTATGTAATAAATTTTATGATTCATTTTCATCATGCTATCTGTTTTTTATATTAAGAACTTTCAAATCTCTTTTTCATTTACGATAAAACAAAAAAAAGAAATAGTAAAAACGAAGTAGAAATATAGAAAATATAAATCGACTATATAATTTCTAATTGAATTAGCAACTCGAATTAGAGATGAACATCTAATAGAAACTATCTAATAAACAAAAATAATATTCATCATGACTATATCTAATATATAAATTTCCTTAGCATGAGTACAAAATTTTTATTCATAAAACTGATAAATACATTTCTTTCTTTCTCGTTTAATAAATTAAATTTTAATATATAATTATTTTTATTTTTATAATTATTTTTATTATTGATATTGATAATTTCAATAGAATAAATATTATACATATATCATAAAATAAATAATCAATCTCTTTTAAATTACAATCCTTGTTTGTAGTAAAAAAATTTAAAAAATTAATGTTTTCTTTCCATTAAATAACTAAATTTAAATTGTTTGTGACTTAATTAAAAAAACTTCTGTAAAATATGGCAAATATGGTAAAATAAAGTTCATTAATAAAAATGAGCAACTTATGTACTACGATTCAAATTCAGAATCATGCTATAAGGAAAAATTTGTTTAAAATTATGACAATATACTTCAAATGATCAATAAATTGTCCTTTTTTCTATAAAATTCTATATCTATCCTTTATTTTATATTTAAGAAATATTAAAAAATAATTAAAAAAAATAAAAAAGAAAAATAATTTAAATTTTTTTTCAAAATGGAATATTCAAGAAATTGAAAAATCCTTTCACTGACGTCGGAAGTAAAACAAATCGCTGTATGTTCGATGTATAGAGTATTACGTGCATAAAAACGGAAGCATCGGAGATATTCTATTGGAACGATTTCCGGTTCTTCCTTCTCGAGGCGTAGCAGAATCTAGCGGTAAAAAAGTAACTCTCGATTTCACAGATACTCACGAACGACTTATAAAAAATATCCGTAAGAGAAACTATTTGGAAATAGAATCGGTGTTTGTTGGATGTCACACATGAAAGAAATGTCTGCAAATGGCATGATGTTCTAAACTTATCGGCGAGTTCGTGAAAGTGTTCCTTGACAGAATGACAAAGAAAAACAGGGAATATTTTTAGCAAAATTTGTACTTGAAAATGATAGTACATAAGAAAAATAATTTGTTGTTTATAATAAATAATCTTTCTTGTTACTAGAAAGCTAGAAGCTATTTTAGATTTTTTTTCTTATATTGTAAATATACAATAGTTTCTATATTTAAAAATATTTCAACACGTTATGAAACTATATGTCATAAAAATATTGTAATTGTTTTTTTTTAATAATTGAAAACTGAAAATTTCTATATTCTGAATTTCTATTTCTCGATATTTAAATTTAAAAATACTTTAATACTTCATAAAAAATTTAATATTATTTATTTTTAGAAAATTAAAAATATTAAGATTAAAATCTTTAAAATTGAATTAAAATTTTAGTTTACTTCTTTTATATATATGTATATATTAATTAAATTAATTAAATTAAATTAAATTAAAAATTAATTAAATTTCATATATCATTTCATATATATAAAAAAATTATTACAATTAGAATAAAATTAGAATATTTTTAAAAATTAAAATAATATAATTCTTATATTTAAGAATTTTTTAACTATATCATAAAGCAATTGTTCATAATTAATTTTTAATATATAATATACAATTTAAAAAATTTTCTTTTATTTTCTTTACATTAATTAAAAATTAAAAGTTTTAAAGTGGATGAAAATTAATTTATTCTGCAATCATATCAATTTTAATCTTTTTAAGAAATAAAATATAAAGAAAAATTTAAATTGTTTTACTAACATTTCATTTAAATTTTGACTTTAAACCGGAAATCAATAAACCATTTATATATACATATAAACCATTTAAGGTAAACATTTTTGTTTTCAGTTTCGGTTTAACTTTTGTTTAATTGTTTTCTTTGAACAATAATTGTAATATTTCTGCTCTATTTCTTTTCGTTGCATTCGTCTTTATTTCCATTTCAATCTCTTTATTGCAAATAATTTTTAAACTTCTCATTCTTTAAATATCTATTGTTTTTAAAATCTTTCTATTATTTATGTAATTGTTTTTATGTATTTATACATACCCTTTTTTTATTTCTTATATTTCTATTTTTAAAAATAATAACAAAGTAAAAAATAAAAAATTATTTCTTATAATTAATATTAATTTTTAAATTATAAAACAAAAATATATTACAAGAATTAAGAAAATTAAATAAGGAAAAAATTTACATAAATATAACATTAGAAAAACTGAACAATACTTTAATATTTTATGATAATAAAATTCTACTTAAAAAACTTAATTATTTAATAATATGATTTACAGTTTTTTGTGCAATTACAATTCAGTAACGCTGCATGATCTCGTAAAATCGTGAAAGAAATTTTCTCTTATTAATCATCGATGTAAACGGTGTTCACTATTTCTCGGTTGCATGATATTTTTTATTTCCCGGGATAAATTATTTAGAGCGTGTCGGAAATGACTAAAAACTAGACTAATAATTATTCTAATTATTATTACTAACAAAAAAATGTTATCGCTTACAAAGTATGACAGAATGGTGTTATTGCAAACGTGTAATGTATGAAAAATTATTTCAAACATATGAGAGGAAAATTAAATTTATTTGCAAAAGAAGCAAAAAATGATAAATAAGAAATTGATACAAAAAATATATTATATATAATCATTTTTCGTAAAGAATCTCCTCATCGATTTCAATAATTTTAAAGTATGTTTATTAAAGATATCATTTTTTTTTTTGAGCAATAAAATTTTTCTTATAGATATACTAAATATCGAATTTAATTTCTTATTCATAAAAAATTTTTAATATTGATCATTAAATTCTATCTAAAAAATATAATTACAAATAAACATGTGTATTCATAACAATATATGTTTAATATGCATATACTCTGTATAGACAAAAATAAAGTTCTCAATTTCTAGACAATTAAGTGAAATAAAAATGAAAACAAAATCTCAGATGAATAAATTGAAAAATTCTTATTGAAAGTTATATTTATTTTTAATCATATTTAATATATTTAATATATTTTTTTTTAAATATATTTATTTTAATTTTCTTCATAAACAAATTTTAAACATTATATTAATGTTTCTTTAGTCGTTGTATTCAATAAACATTTATTATCACAATATTTACAAAAAATTCTTATAATGTACAAAAATATGACAAATTTTTGAATGATAATATTCTTTTCAAATACTTCGTTTCTATTAATCATAGATTTATGAAAAGATCAGAATATTTTTTTCTTTTTATCCGATTTGATAGAAAAATTTATACGAAATAACAATTTCAATCAAACATTTGTTTTTAGAAATTTTATGTATTCATATTTTATGTTGCAACATGTATTAACTTATAAAACATCTCTTGTACAAAATATGGATCATTGAAAGAAGATTCGCGAGAAAATTAATCAAAGATTAATTAATCAAGAAGATTGTTGAAAATCACGATTCGATCTATATCTCAAGCACACAAAGTGAGACCAAGGCGAATATAAAGGACAATAGGTGAAGGTGAAGGATGCTACATAGTCTTTCACTTTTTCCAGAAACCATCCTGATTAACAGATTCTAACCTGAAACGAACTCGATTGGATTTATATATGGAAAGAAACGTTTTCAACTTAAATAAAAAAATGTTAA
Source organism: Apis cerana (assembly GCF_029169275.1). NCBI lineage: Eukaryota > Metazoa > Arthropoda > Insecta > Hymenoptera > Apidae > Apis > Apis cerana. The sequence goes on along the minus strand of NC_083862.1, from coordinate 6,554,365 downwards.
ATATCTAAAATTGTTTTTGAAAGCAATACAAGCAAAAAAAAATAAATTAAAAATCTATATTTCAAGTTTTTTTATATAATAATAATAAATTTTTCAGAAAATATTTTTTCGTGAAAAAATAATACTTGTTAATTAATGTTCGTTGCTGTGATGAAATATGTATAATAAATACATTCTCAAATTTCCAGACGTTGTTAAACAAATAAATTTCTTAATATCGAAGCACAGATTTCTCTTAAATTGTTTGTTATTAAAAACTTGATAATAACTTAATAATAATGGTAATAAAAGAAAATTAAAATTTAAATATAAAAACGTTTTTTATAAGAGTTGTATATATTTAATATTTTTTAATGTGATAAATATGAAATAAATATGAAATTATAAATATATAATAATAATAGTTTATTAGAAAAATTTCTGATGAAAATTTTTATTAAAAAAAATCTAAATTGTATTATTTCAATATTATATCTATTAAAATTAAATAAAAAATTATAAAATAAAAGATAATAATAGAAAAAATAAAAAATATCAATAATTAATAATAATCATAATTAATAATGAATAATCAAATATTAATAAATATAGAATAGCTATAATTAATAAAAAAACTATTTTAAAAATATTTAAGTTACATTTTTAAAAATTAAGATGTGAACAAAAATATTATAATTATAGATAATAAAATAGATATGAAATTTCAATCATATGTTACTTTTATATAAAGACAATTATCTTATTTTTTATATATATATATATTTGAGATTTACGTGCATATATATATAAAAAACCATAGTAATTGTTTCTTCGTTAAAACTTTCTCGAATAAAATTTAAATACATTATACAATTAAATTTTCCATAGCTATTAGAATTTCACAGATTGGAATGTAAAAGTTCGTATGTTCAATTTATTATTCAAATAATCAATCTTTCTTTAAAAGACGAAAGGTCAAGGAGCATTTATTTAATGTATGTTTACATAGATTAAAAAAAATTTTAAATTTTAAATTTTAAATTCTAAATAGAAAGCTCAATCAATAAACAAATTTCAAAAACATAATTTTCTATAACAAAATTTTTATATTTTTATCTCCATCACCTTTATTGCTAATATTTATATAATATAATAATGATATAGTATAACAGAACATTTATACAATACATAATATTTATATAACATTTTATTGATTCCACATTAAAACTTATTTAAAAAAAAATGAAATTTATATTATGTTAAAAAAAATTTTAACTTAAAAAACTTACTAGAAAAAAAAATCTTTTTTATTATAAAACAATGGATAAAAATGTCATGTTATATTTGATTAATTCCAAAGTTTTAATCGATATGTTGAAAAATAAATAAATATCATTTTTATTATATTAAATAAAAATATTATATTAAATAATTTTTGTGAAATTGTTTATATTCTACATAAGTAGAATATAATATAATAGTTATATAAACATTAATATGTCATAAATTATGAATATTAGAGATTATAATGAGATTATTAAATTGCGTAAAACTTGTATTAAGTTATTCAAATACAAATTATAATCAATGATACGTTTCTTAAAGAAGAAATGTAGACTTTCAAAAAAAAAAAAGTGATTCCACGACAGTAAAATTGAAAGCGCGACTTCTGTATGACCTCGGGGTAAAATTTCTCTTTCTGTTCTCTTTGTAGTAAGATGAAGGATATATTTGTCTTTGGAGAAATTTCCATATCTATTGATCAAAAAAATATAATTATAAAATATATACTATTGAAATTTCCATATCTATTGAGCAAAAAAATATAATTATAAAATATATATTATTGAAATTAAATTTATATTTAATAAAATCTTTTTTTCTATTAATATATTTTATTCAATTAATCTTTTATTTATTAATACTATAATATGATATATATATATATATACAGATATTAATAATAATATTTTTAATAATATTTCTTTCTTTTTTAATTTATCTATATTTATGCTTTTTTACAAAAAAAAAGTTAATATAACAAAGTAGCTAATATAGATCTGAACTTTTATAAATTTCAATACAATGAAATCAAAATATACTTTCAAATTATTTAAAAATTTCCAAATATTCATTAAATGAGTAATAATTTTTTGAAATTGAAATGAAATTTTTTATATATTAAGTAAGATTTAACTTTTAATCACAGTCTGATTGAGTAAATGATTCAAGTAATTTCTACCAAAGTTTTATCATATATTAACTTCTTTTCAGAGAAATCATAATTCTTCTATTATTTTTAAATTATTTATTAAAAAAGAAGAATTTACAATAAGAAATTTTCTATTTAATTATTTCAACAATAAACACATAAACCACACAAGTAAAACCAGGATTATTAAAACTTCGAATAAAGGAATTTTATTATAATTTCAATTTCATTGATTATAATTTCAATTTTATATTTATAATTTCAATTTATGAATTTTTTAATTAGAGAACTATTAAGAACTATTATTAACTATTGTAGTGCATTCTATGCATACACTATAATATAATAAGATAGATAATAAGAAATAACTTATCAAATATATTATCATATTTTATCGTTTTTTTTTTAAAGATGAATAAATGAAGAAAGAATTTGTTTGAATTTTTATTTAAACAGTATTATTAAATAAATATATATGAATATTTTCACAATAATGTTATTGATAATATTCAAAAATTGGATTGTTATATAAAAATTCGAAATATTCAGAAATTTTTAAATATTATTGACGAATTCTAAAAAGCGAAATATATAACTTATATAACTTATATAATAAATTTTGAAAAATATTTTAAAAAATAAAATTTCTATTTTCACATATCTAAATTTAAATTTTCTAAAGATTTCTTTAATAAAAATTAATTCTTTAATTTTATATACGAATATATTTTGGAATGTTTATATGAAATTTTTATCTTTAAGAAAAATTTAGCCATCTATTTCTAAAATATAATATTAATATTAATATTATAATAATATTATAATAATATTAACAAATTTACTTTTAAATCACATTCATATTAAATATGACATGCATTTTTTATAATTTTATTATTTGAATTTTTTTTAAATAATTTGTAGTTTTAAAATTAGATATATACATGATATTATGTAAAAATTTAATAAAAATTGCTTTGCATAAGAAAAAATAAACTTTTATGATTGAAATTATAAAAAGTTATAAAAATATTATAGAAATATTATACAAATGTATTAAAATATTATTATACAAATTTATTTTATAATATTTTTTAATTATTTACTTGTCAAATCAATGATATATCATATTTTTAATTAGCATGTATTTCTCACTTAGATCGTTCAATAATAATTATAGCTTGTATGTATATATTGCATAAAGTATATTAAACAGTTATCGCGTAATATATAATTAATTGTTTCTTTTATGATATAGACAAGAAGATATATATGTATATGGTTTTAATTACAAATATTTTACAAATATTTTCAATTAATTTTATAATTCAAATGATATAATAAAAGTAAATGAATACAAATATATACAAATATATTTTAATATTAGTAATATAATATTGATTTAAATACATACAAAATGATGATAAAAAAAATCTATATAATTTGTAGAAATTATCAAATAAAACATTATAAAATTAACCATTTTGACAAATAAATAATTTTAATAGTTTTACTCAAATGATATAATTGAAATTCTTATTCAAAATTGCAATGATTCAAAATAAAAATTAAATTCGTAAAAATTTATATTGTTTTATATATCAATTCTAGGATCTTCGGATCTAGAATATTCTTTATATATTATATATATTTTAAATAAGATAGAAAGATTCTCAAACCATTTCTTCTAAACCCATATTTTATAACCCTATATATTATATCACCCTGTAAGAAAAAATTGTTATATGCTACATGATATATAAATAACTATATATAAATTCACTATACATTCAAGAATTCACGTTAAACGGTTTATTACAAGTCATCCTTTCACTAAAATCGAACGATCTCGCATCGAAAGTAAAAGTAATCAACCGAATACTTTCTATAAGAAATAGGACATAAAAGTATGAAGATGATTTAATTTAGGATTTTTATATTTATTATTCCTTAATTTGATGAATAAGTTGCATTAGATTAGAACTTAAACTCAACTTCTTTATAACCGAAATATAAAACTAAAAAATTTTATACATAATATTTTTTATCTCAGTATAAAATAATATTTATAATTTTTAACTAAATTAATTCATCTTTAAAAATAGATTTAAGGAAATCTTAGTATTATATTGTATTAGATTTGTTTTAAGATACAAATTTTTAATTAATTTTAATAACTAAAAAAATATTATTTTAATGTTTTATAATAATGTTGTATATATTATCTATAAAAGAACTCTATTGAAATTCTCAATTTTTTCTAGTTTTTTAAAATACATATTAATATAAATATATTAAATATTTTTTAATATTTAATTATTTTAAATTCATAATATCAAAGTTAACATCAATCAATAAATTATTAATCAATAATTATTAATCAATTTAAGAATAATTAAAAATTTATTTATAAAATTATTGTTTTGATATAATATTAAAAATTAGAAAAATATATCATGTGATAATTAATACACAAAAAAATTGCTTCATAATATAATTAATTTTTTGTGAATAAACATATAAAAAATGTAAAGAACCATTTGTTTTTCAAATTGATATATATTTTTTATCACGATATTCATTTATATCTTTTATTTTCTTTTATTTTATTATATCATTTATTTTCTATAAAAAAAAAATTATATTTATTTTTAACATAAAATTATTAGTTCAGAAATATCATGTACTTTCTTAAAGTCGATATTCAGATCTATATCTTTCAACTTTATGATACAAAAGATACAAAAATTTATCTTATTTTAAAATGATCTACATTTAATGTTTCTGTAGAAATTTTTTGACATTTCTGAATGATTTTCTAATTCTAAAAATGATTTTCTAATTATTAAAAATTGCATATTCTCTTATATATATTTTTCTTATATATATTATATATATATTTTTAAATATTCTCATAGAAAAAATCAAAATGTATCTATAGTCATAAATGAAAAGCACAATTTTTTGGTCTATTATTAATTTAATTTAATTAAAAATATCGTTTTCAGTTAAATACAAAAGAAGGATAGAATTAGATTTATATTCTTATTGGATAAAACAATCAAAAATGTATAAAAAATTCATTTACACGTGACATAAAATTTTTTTACATAATAATTTAAAAACTATAAAAAATTTTTTATAATTTTTATAAGATTCTCAATTTCATTATCTTTGGACGTGAGAAATGATTCGAAATTAATCAGGAAGTAATGTCCGTTTCGAAAGTTGTGGGAAGAGGAACAAATCGTTCCATTTAAAATATATTATCGACTTTCTCTGCGCTTTAATGATGTCTCGTTATTTTCTTGTGTCCTTCAAAATACTCTATCCATTCATAATTTATGGATTATGAATTTCGTAAACGATTCTATACGATTGCGATTTTAAAAAATTAAAAATGATTATAGAAATGAAAACTTTTAACAAGAGTTCGCCAATCACTGAGTTTTGCATTATGTATATATCAATATTCGCATGGAAGTTTGGTGATATATAGAGTGTTTATATCAACAAGATTGTAATTGTAAAAAAACTTTAACACGTTAATCGTCAATTCTTTTTTTTATATAAAATTATTGTACAATTTTATTATATTCGATATATAATTTTATATAATTTTATAATTTATAATTATTTATTTATAATTATTATAATTTTATTAAAAATAACAAGATTTTTATATTATTCCATATTATAAAATATGAGTGAAATAAGTAGATTATGTTAATAAATATTATGTTTATTTATAAATAACTTTATATATATATAATTTTATATATATAACTGTATATATATAATTCATATTAAACATTTCATTACATAATATATTTTATATATATACAATATTATATAATACATTTGCATATTATATAATACTATTAGATTTACATATCTTTACATCAAATAAAATAATTATAAAATATATGTAATTATATTTGAATATTTTATTAATGACTTCGAATAAAAGTAAAATTCAAAATTAGTTAAAATTATAATTAAAATTAAGATCAGAAATTATATTAAAATAAAAAAGTAAAAATAATAAAATAAAAAAAAATTAAAACCGATTAAATACAATTTTATTATATTTACATTATATTTGTTCTAATCTAATAAATTATTAAATTAAAATATAATATTAAGAAGTAAATATAAAAGAATTTAATTAACAAATTTTAATTATGATAAGATAAGATTAAAAAATAAGATCGGATAAATAATAAAATAAAAATATTCATTGTATTCATTATAAAAATAAATGATAATTAGCAAATAAATTTTTAAATTATTAACTTTTACTAAAATAATACGAAAAATAAAAGTAATGATAAGTTATAATAATATCAGAACTCAATAGCAATTATAATAGCAACAAAAATGAATTGCTCTAATTACATAAAGGAATTAGGAAGCAATTTTATCAGATTAAAGTTAAAGATAAAAATGTTCATATTTTCGCAATAAAAGCATAATAAAATAAAAAACTTTTAAATATTTTAACAACTTTCAATTTAAAAATTTTTCAGGTTTGAAAAATCAAATTTAAATTTTTAAATTTGGAATTTTTCCAATTTTTGATTTTTTAATCTCTTGATATATGCTTGTATATTTTAATAATTTTTATTATTTGAATACTTTAATTTTTTCGAAATTTCAATCTTCCTTCGATATTTCAAATTTTTAACCTTCTTTAAATTTTTTAATTTTTCAATCTTCCTATATTTTTAATTTTTTATTTATTCATATCATATTTATTTTTTATTTATTCATTTTTTCGAATCTTCCATTCTTCGTTATTTTGATATTTTTATGCCGTAATATGTATTTCAATTTCTTTTCCTTGATCTTTCAACTCCTTGATCTATTCTTTCAAACGTTCAAACATCTATCATACACACAATTCCTTAAAAGAAAAAAGTAAAAGGAATTTTACAACCAAAACTGTTCGAACGTTAAACAAAAAAAGAACGTAGCAAACGACATACCGAATATAGAAAATAATGATTTCGCTTTCAAAAATATTCTGTGAAACGGAAGAAAAGCGAAAGGTGGCAAAAATCCTCCATCCTGTTAAATGCCAGGAACGTTATACTTTGCCGGGCGTAAAAGTGAAGGAACACCCGTTATATAACGGGACTATAACATGTCCTGCAGTGAATGCACGCGTTTGATCGTGCATGCCAGCCGATTATGCAACTACCGACATAATAACGTTAGTTGGCTGCATATTCCTTGTGGATGGTACTTGGTCAGGTTGTCCGAAGATGTAATACGAAAGAATTTCCTCATGGATATAAGTGGAAAGTGAATGTCTTCTTAGCAATAGAAAAAAAAAATAAATAAAAAAAAGAGAAAGACAGTTGATCAAAGATTGTTCTGTTTTGAGATTAGGATTGAACTGAGATTAGGATGGATTCAATTTAATTAACTGAAAAAAATTGTTGCAGTTTATAAGATTTGAGTATATAAATTGTAAATAATAAATAATAATAATAATAATAAATAAATACTTACGATATTTGAGCTCCAAGTAATTGAATGAGAAATATAATTGAATAATATTTGATGCTTTAATGCAATTGCAATTAATTTTATAATAGTTCCATTTTGTTATATTAGTTTTCAACTTTGAAAATTGATTAATATCCAATTATTGAATTGAATTAAAATGAAAAGTTGAAAAGTCGAAATGAAATATTATATTTTTAAATTATATAAGTGTAATATAATTTAAAATATTAGTTTTTCGAAAGAATTATCTTAAGATAAAGATAAAAATAAATAAATTTTATCAAATTTATTAATTAAAAAATATATATCCATAAAAATAGAAAATATCATTTTTAAATTATGATTGTGAAAAAATTTTAAATACTTTTCTAATAATTTTTAAAAAAAGATTTTCCGTTTGTATCACATTTATAAAAATGAGATATATTGTTTGTTTGGATATTTTAATAAAAATTTTATTCTATAATTTTTGAATTGAAAATTATATAAATAATAAAAATGTTAATAAATAATAATAATTAATAAAATTGAAATAAAACAAAATATTTTTAAATTCATTTATGAAAAAATAAAACATTTCTACTTTATATGTAAAATAATTATTTAATTAATTTAAACACATTACATAAAAGATAATATTTTAATAAATAGTAAATAAGTACTTATAATATTTGAAAACCATATAATGTATTTAATCCATAAATAAATATTAATTTGTCACGCTAATTGAATAAACCTATTCCTTGCATAAGAACATGCGAAGTCCATTCAAAGAAATTTCTCAAATTATATTACATAACGGTCTCAACCAATTATACAAATATACATAAATACAACAAACAACAATTTTTATTTTTAGCGAAAAAAAAACATTGTTTCTCATTGATACTTTTTCATTTTTTTATTTTTAATTAATAACACTAATTAAATGATGATGCAATTAGCGAAAAATTCGCCAAAAAAGATTATTAAAAATTCCTCATTATTTCAATGAAAATGAATTTCATCGATCATTCCACGTTCAATTTCAATCCATTCATCAGATTGCACGTAGAAACAATCCCGTTGTATAATTTTAGAAGAACCTTCTCGTTGTGATATTGGACGAAGAAAATCCATGATTCCTGAATTTATGGAACGCTTATTGCCTGATCAATGATACTTCCACAGATAGTTTTATTGTGTGGATTGTTAATAGGAGAAAGAGATAGGAAGCCGCACCCAGATTAGTTTTTCTTTTTTCACATCAGTTGTGGGAAACTTGTGGCCAACGATCCATGGACAGCAGTGCAATCGTTGCATGTGATTTCGTTACGTCAGAAAATATGCGATCGATAAAAATCTTCAAAGAAGAGTTTAACTTGTAGGAAAGAGTACGATCAATTGAATCGCTTAAATTGTACTTAATCAATTTTCTATCGTTTTTTAAATAATAATGATAATTTTTTAATAATAATGTATACGAATTATTTATAATAGCTGAGAGATTATTGTACACATATATATAATTAAATAATCTGATTATCGTGCTTTCCTTCAAAAATAAAAAAAATAATTAAATTGGCATATTTTTTAAAATAAAACTTAGTTCTTATATAAATCTTATATTAATATAAATAATGTAATAATATTTTTCAAAATGTGGAAAATATTTGCTGTGATTTATCCACTTTCATCATAAAAAATAATAATAAAATAATTAGTAAAATAAATAAAAAGTTACGAGTGCAAAAAATATTAAATTTCATATATTATGAAAAAACAATTTGAAAGATTATAATGTCTGATAAATGCAATTAAGATTTTAGATTTGATTTTAAATTTTCATTAATATTTCTTTCACTTTTTAAAAATTTGTTGAAAAAAAAATAAAGAGAATAAAAAAAATCATTAATAAACTTTTTACCAAAAAAATAAATTCAATATTCAAAAATTTACAAATCATTATTAAAAGTTAAATAAGCTCATTCTATTCTAACAGTAGATTATCTTTTTAGAATTAGAATAAATGAATAAATTAGAATATTATCTTTGAATTTAACAATTAATTAGTTGAGTCTATAATGTAGTCTATAATGTACATATATAATATTGAATGTATAATAATATATATAATATATATGTGTGTGATATGTGTTAAATATATAGGATATATTTCCGTTATATCACTATTATAAAATTTGTTTCTGTTTTGCTTCATCTTCAAACTTAAACTGCTAATAACTTAATAAATAAATCTCAACCGACTATATTTTTGTATATCAATATTTATCTTGTTATATATATTATAATTTAATTTTGTTTCTTTTAAATCGATTTTCTTAAGATATTTTTTGAATATATTAATTCTTTACAAATATGTATTGTAAATTTAAATTTTGAAATTACAAAAAATTACTAAAAGAAATTTATGCTAAAAAAAAATTAAGACCTGCTGATCTGAATTTTGTACAATAATAAATTGCATCGAATAACATAAATTTTTGAACATCAAAAACAGATATATTTATTATATGTGAAATAGTGATTTTTAGGATATACTCTTTATCATAGAATATGATGCAGATTTTTTTTAAGTTTGAATATAATACGATAAAAAGAGAATAATTTCGTTATGCTTTCGTGAAATCTGACATGTTGGCATACAAATACATGCAAAAAAATGAACAATGTTTTATCGTTAATATCACAGATCTATTACAATTTTTCTAAATTTCTACTTTCTAACAAGTCTTTCTTAATTATTTTTAACCGAAGGTAATTCGTAATACTAATCGGGGAAAACTAACATAATATATCTCAATATAATGTAACATATTTATATAATATATTTCTTGATGTTAAAAAAATCGAAAGAAAATTTAATTTTTATAAAGAAAATAATTCTTTTCTACAAATTCATAAAGGATTTTTAAAAATAATAGAAAATTTGTTCCGACAATTTTTTGTAGTATAATATATTAATATCTTATTTTGTTACATGACTTATAAACATCCAAATAAATAATTGGAATAAAGAAAATAATTTCTTATTTAAAAAATACGAAAAAACTTTAAAAAATTATCGAATTAATATTTCATAAAAATATTAAAATATTATATACTATATATATTATATATAAAATCATCAACATTTGTTACAATCAATTTTATATTTAACAGTAAATTTATAATATATATATATATATATATATATATATATTACATTTTTAATATAAATATATGTATTATTTTATTCTGTTCTCAAATAAAATTTATTATATTTAAGTAACTTATTATAACTTATTATTTTTAGTAGCATGTAACATATACTAGTACAAGTAACATGTTTTATTAATAGATATAACTTTAATAAGTAAAAACTTGTTCTAGTTATTTGTTTTAACCTATTTATATCTTGTTATTTGTTAATCTATTTAGATACTTCATGATTGATTGCTCGTAAATTACTTTTATGTGAACATGTACATGGTTATTATTACAATATTAGAAAGAAAAGAAGAAAGTATATAGCTATTAGTTGCACTTGAAATAACAATAATAATAAATTGGCTTGATTTTATTATCAAATATTTTTATTTGATAATAAATATTAATTACATATTAATGAAATATTATATTATAGTATCTAATAAATATGTAATTTCTAATATATAAAGAAACTATAAGGAATAAAAAAACTTATATATAATTAAAGTTGTATTTGAAAAAAATATCTAATATTCTTCATGAATAGAAATTTCGTATTGGATCAACAAATCATACAATTCTATAATTTTATATAAAATATTATAAAGAATGTTTTTCAAATTATATTAAAATGAAAAAAAGAGTTAAAAATGAATCGAAAATATAGAATAAAATTTCATATAAGGTTAGAGATTGTTTTAAAAAAAATCAAATTTAAAAATTCAATTTATTAATTATCCCTAAACAATATCAAAATATTTAAGATAATTTTAAAAAATATCTGTATATTTTCCAAATTATTTTAATATCATTTCATTGTTCCATTATTTATAGTTTCTCTAATCAATCAAATTAATAGATACGTAGGTAATAATCATTTAAATGCATAAATTCGAATTTAAATAAATGATTATATAAATGTACAAACATGCTTTATTTATTATCGTAATAATTTGTTACATAAAATAAAATATAGATAAGTATGTAAATTATAATTAAATTTGAGTTTAATAAATATTTAACTTAAATTGAATTGTAATAAATTAATTATAAATAATGAATTTAAATTTTAATCCAATTTGAAATTTAATTTCATATTATATTATATATGCTTATTACATATGCTTATATCTATTTCTATTCATTCAAAACAAACACATTTCTCTTTTATATTAGTTGTATTTATGTCTTGAATTTTGAATCTTTCTTAATAGTAATTAAATTTTCTTTCTTGCAATTTATATTTATTTTCTTGCTTTTCCTAACTTTTTGTTCTATCACTTTTGTATTATCTATTTCTGTTAACTTCTTCGATCTTTTAGGTTCGATCATTTTAGCATTCTATCAATTCTGCATTAAATGTCAGCTTGTTTTCCTATATAAAATATATAAAACTTTCTTTTCTCTTTACTTATTCAATAGTTATTTATTGTTTTCTTTCAAGTTCAAAACATTAATATAATTTATTTCAAAATATTAATATAAATTTATAAATTTAAAAATGTTCACTTTCGAAACCGTTCGTGTTAATATCGTGTTAAAGATTATTAATGCTATTTCTAAAACAAGATTAAGTAAAAGTAACCAAGTAGATAATAAACGATCAAAAGATTAATTAAGTTATAATTTATGATAATTTTAACATAATTTTTTTTGTGTTGTTCCTATTATAATTTCAAATTTTCTTTCAATATAAAGAAATATTTTTTTTGTTATAGAACAATTTAGAAAATATTTTCATCAATCCATTAAATTATAAGTACAAATTTATTTTTGTTTGAATTTCCACATATACAAAAAATTCGAATTGTTTAATTCGAATAAAATGTATTTGATTTGATAATGGAATATTATTAATATGTAATAAATGTATTTAAGTATACTTCATATTAATTTGTAATATCAATTCATAATTTTAAAAACATATTATTGTTTAGTGAGAAATATATTAGATATTTCTATAATAGAACTATAAAAATCAATTAATAATACATTAATAATATTATAATAATAATAATAATAATTATTATTATTATTATTATTATTATATATTAATAGTAACACTATAATAAATATTTACTTTATTAACTATCAATCAAGTATAATGAACTTCAAAAATAGTTAATTGTCATAGTACAATAATGATACTTACAATCAAGCACAATAATGATACTTAATATCTTTGCTAAAAAAAAAGAGATACTAATTTTAAAGTATTAAATTGTATGTAATATAAGAATATCATCACATATATCTATTAAATTTTTTTGAATAATTCATTTTTTTCATTCATAATTGTTGCATCTAAACATTTAAACATTTAATTAAAATTATATTTTAATTTTTTTCATTTCACAAATACAATTTAAATAACAATTATTAACAATTAATATATAATATAAATTAATAAACATTTATGTAATTAACAAACTAAGCATATAATTATAAAATATGAAAACTCTATTATTTTCTATGAAAAATTATTATCTATAATTAAAGAGAAATTATACATCTTTATAATACATTCATAAAAAGACATATGCGAGAATCAAAATATTGCAAAATATTAAATAATTATTAATTATCTATAATTTGGATTTATGAAATAAAAATACAACAGGTATATTTTTGACCACTAAAATTCTTTTTCGCAGCTAAATTGAATCTTTTGCTAATTTGATTATTAATTAAAGCTATAAATTAAAGCTATAAACATTAACAGTAATTCTACATACATCATTTTTATCACACTTTTCAAGAAAGCATTTTGAAATTATAGAATTTTAAATAAATTTTTATATATTTTAATATTTATATAATATTATATTTATAAAAATATATCATATTGACACATTTTTAATAATATTATAATTAAAATTAAATTTTTTTAATTTTTCGTCATTAGTATACATAATTATTATACATACTACGATTGAAAGAGAAAGGTAATAAAAGAATGACCGGAAAAAACTAAAACAATCATATCATGAATCAAAATGTTATAAAAGATTTTAATTTGAATTCGAGATTCGAATGAGTTATTATGCGAGCACGCTGCGAAATGAAAACCACGATGAATTATACTTTCTCGAAGAGCCAAGGAGATTGACTCAGTCCTACTAGAATGCGAATGGTATATGAAGAAGAGAGCTTGAAATAATAGGTGTGTTAATTATCACGATCTTGATTGCATCGGACTCTCTTTCTTTTTCCCGAATAAAAATGATAATTAATACATATTAGCTTCCCTTATGAATAATTACAAAATCTATAAGTGTTAATAATTAAACATGAGATTCAAATGAATTATTATTTATTCCATAATTAATACAAATTTTTATACATGATTATACATTTTTGATGGGCTTTCTGAATTTATTAACATAAATAAATAGTTTTCGTTATTTTACTAATTGTTGAAAAATTGAAAATTTTCGTAAAAAAAAATTTTATTAGGATTTTGTATTAGAATATTAATAAATGAAAAATATACAATAATGCACAAATATGTGTATTGAAATTTGAATTTTGAGTATAAAACAATTTGTATAATTCTAATTCTAAAACAATTTGTACAATTCTATACAAAAATCACATTTATATTAATTTTATAAATTTGTTAAAAATAATATTCTTGATTATTGTATATCTCTGAATCTTTTTTCATTAAATCTTTAATTTAATTTAACAAAAAAATTAATATATAATATATGTACATGTAATATATATTTATAGTTTCTAAATAAAATATTTGTATTTCACTTATCCAAGAAATAAGTTCAAAAATTATTTCAAAATATATAATCATTAAAACTTTCAAAATTATGAAAATTTTAATTATTAACTAACAAAATTAAAAATCTGTATTTGTATATTTATTTAAAAATTGTTTATAATATTCATTTAAAATTTTACTACTACTACTACTACTACTAAATGTACGAAATATTTTTTATTTATTTTAAGTAAAATTTACTTTTTATTTTTTATCAAAAATATTCCAATATCTTAATATATCATAATTATATATTATATTAAAACAAAAACTAATTTTTAAAAAATATTTTAAAAATTTTTAATTAAATTTTTAATTATTATACATATATAATTTGTTTATCATATACATAATTTCTTTTATAGAGTCATTCATCACATGATCCACGACCACGTCTCTCAGCTTCTCAACAGGCACAAATACTAAGCGACGTTCAACAACACCAGCAACGATTTCGTCGACCCCAAGAATTATCCGATACTCGAGGATCTTTTTCAAACTTCGAACAAGCCGCTTCGAAACCACAAACTAGTTCATCTTATTCATCTCTAGCAAAATATAAAGTAGATCGTGCAAAGCAACAACAACTTCAACAGTTGTACCAACAACAGCAACAAGTACAACAGTTGATACAGGAACAACAACAAAAAGTAGCACAACAACTCAATAATCCAAATTATCTGAATGGTCAAATCCAATTTCAATCTCAACCTGTTAAACAACAGCAATTCCAACAACAATATAGCAGCCAATATCAAAATACTAATAATCACTTTCAAAATCTTCAACAAGATCTGTCTCAACCTTTGTTTAGTGACCGACAAACGTTACAATTACAAGAATATTTAGAGAAACAACGTGAGTTGGAATTACTGCAAAAGCAAAGACAACAATTATTATTAGAACAACAAGAGTTACGAAGACAGCAGGAATTGCTGAGACTTCAACAACTGCAGAAACTAACTTCTACAACTTCGTTACCTATTTCTGTCACTTCTGCTAGCACTAATAGCATAAATATCAGTACTACAACGACTCCTGTACTCGTGTCGCTGCCAACGAGAAAAATTACCCCATCGGAAACAAATCTATTTCTGAAGGCAATAGCCACTCATCAAAAGAAATATTCTACTACTACACCGATTTCACCTATAACAACGACTATAAGGACTACAACAATCCACAAACCCACTTCGACAGTTTCGCCCAAGACTTATCAAGAGAAGGTAACAGTAACTTCGACTATACCAGAGAATCTATTAGATTTGATTCAGGAACAACAGAATCAATTCATTCAACAGGATAAACCAAAGCCTCAAATCAAGATCATATATCAGACTGAAAAACCAGTGACTTCGAAGAGTGTCACAACAAAAACTAGATCTACTTCATTAGGATCAGAAAGAGAAATTTTGTTGAAACAATTGAAATTAGCCCTAGCTCAATCTGTCGACGATGATGCAAGAAATGTCAGTACGAGAGATATCGTGCTTCCTAATGGAAAAAAAGTTCAGCTGCTTGATTCTTCAAATAGTCTGACCTCTAATATCCCAACCGATGGATCAACATTGACTACTTCTACTTTGGCTTTAACTACCTCGACCACGACTATCAAGCCGCCAAAAGTTATTTTTGAGGAATTAACAAAAGGTGTGCTTCCTCCTGGAGCAGATTTTGAAGTTATTAGACAAAAAAGCGATGGAAAGTTAGAAGAGATTGGAAAAACACCGATTCACAATCTGCCAGCGAAAAAGGTAACATTTGTCGTATTGGAGGAGCAACCTGATGGTAGTTATAAGGTACAAGGAGTAAAAGGAAATGCAGATAAGGAAGGAACTGAAGTAGAGTCTCTCGTAGAAAAAATTAAGAAAGGAGAGTTAAAGTTACCACCAAGTTCGTCAAATCCGTCTACTGCTAGTTCGCTTCAGAATTTCGCGTCTAGTTTGGATCCAAACACAATTTCGACGAAACAGAGTATCGTAACATCAATTCAAAGTGGTCCATATACTACTTCTAGATCAACTACTGCAAGATCTACTTCTGTTTCATCAAGATACACGGAAAAGTAAGTAACAAAATATAACAAAACAATAAAAATTACTTATATAGAAAACTATTTACAATTATTTATAAAATTTATAGATTGTTTAAGGAATTATTACTAATACAGTGAATTAATAATAAATTATTCAAATAGTATTCATATATATATATATATATATGAATTACAAAAAAAATTATTATTTTTACAAATCATATAATTGTTGATAAAGTAAGAATATTGAAGTTTTTATTTTATTCTATTACATATAAAATATATTATTACATATATTTATTTAATATTTCAAAATTTTGTTCTATTGATATATGAAAATATATTATAAAATATAATATGCATATTTGAAAATATTTATTACAAATATTTATATAAAAAAGTATAAAAAGAATAAAATCAAATATCTTTATACAAGTAGTTTATGATATAATATTTCAATCTTTTTTTATAAAAATAAAATTTATAAGTATATTATATTATATATACTGTATATAATATATATAATATATATACTATATATAATATATATAATATAATAATAATAATATATATAATATATATACTATATATAATAAGTATAATATATTAATTTTATAATTTTATAAATGTAATATACATAAAGAATTATTTATATATATATATATATATATATATAAAGAATTAAGTAATTTTATCTAGAAGAGATATAATTAGAAACTTGATCGTCGTTTGAAAAAATTAATAAATTATTGGTTTATATATGTAATTGATAGATCGAAAGTATTATATAAAAGCTTTTCATAAAATTTCCTCATTAGATATTTACAACATATAAAATTGTACAATATATCACGAAAAATATGAATGGTTCAGAAGTTAATCAATTAAATCATATTCTCTGAAAATTTATTATATATGTAATACAAGAATTTGTATTGCTTAAATTTTCAATTTACAAATCAATTAAATCATTAAATCACTAAATTACTAAAAAACTCGCATTATGTAAAATATATATAATTATTTAATATATAA
Source organism: Apis cerana (assembly GCF_029169275.1). Taxonomy (NCBI): domain Eukaryota; kingdom Metazoa; phylum Arthropoda; class Insecta; order Hymenoptera; family Apidae; genus Apis; species Apis cerana. The sequence continues at coordinate 6,536,629 of NC_083862.1, read as the reverse complement.
TTTACAAATATATTTATTTATTTCTTGTATTTGAAAATTAATTTATTAAGAAACGTACGCATGTTATTTAAGGAACTGAAACAATGCATATTTCTAAATATTTTATAATAATTTTAATTTAAACTATTAAATAATTTAAAGTTATCATCAATCATATTGAATTGTATGTATATTATTGATTGTATATAGATGTATGATATTATAGTAATATCTTTTTTAATATATCTTATCCTGTAACATTACATATCTTACATAAACCAAAAATATTATCAATTGATATTAATCAAAATGATATTTTTTTTATAGCAAATCGTCTGAACATTTCCCTCATGTGACAATCACTCCAAATTCCGTGTCAACGACCGACAAATATCTATCTTCAGCATCGAGTGTCACAAGCCATGTATTTAATTCTCTCAAGACTACCAATACCACTCCTAAATTAAGCTCTTTAGATCAGGATAATCGAGTCACTGCGAAATATCCAACTATAACAAAGAGTCATTTCATCCCAACCATGGCTCCTGTCAATGAAATCATTACGACAACACCTGCATCAGTGCCGACAACTTTCTCATATCATTCGACCAATTCTTACATTCACTTTACTTCACCATCTAGTGAAACTTTACCGAGTTTAAAAACAATTCAGACCACTGCAAGGCCATTGACCACTTTACACAACGAAAATATCATCTATCAGGATACTTTCGAAAGATCTACTATCACACCGACCATCGAATCGCTTACCATGAGAAATCAAATACAGGAAAGTTTGACCACATTGTTGAGGAGAGAAGGATTGTTCGCAATGGCTAAGTATCTGAGGCAGTCGGGTTTAGATAATGTGTTGAACGAAACTGGTGAGTATCTATAAAATTAGATTAGTATTTTTTAAATCTACTTTGTTTTTTTTTAACTTTATTTTAGAATTTTTAAATTTATATTAATTGGTAATTCAACATATATACAATAAGGATTTCCTATTTTATGACGCGTACGATCGTGTTATGAAATGTGAAAAAAGAAAGACTTTTTCACATATGTGACTTTTCTTTTGTGTTTAGTATAATTAATATTATTAGTATACTAATCTTTCTGAATTTCATTATATTTTTTGCCGTTTTATAACTTTTTTCATACTTGTTGAAAATCAATTGATCGGGGAATTTCGATTTTTTTGCCATTTCAAATATGTTGAGAAATAGGACTACTAACGATAAAAGATCTCGAAATGAAAGACTTGTGAATCATAATTTATATATGACAGATATACAGATTCTTACATTTTTATATGTCATAATATTAATTCGTCAGAAAATATATTTAAATGTATAATCATAATTTAATACGATTACTTATTATGGAAGTTTTATTTTTCTCCTTTCCAATATCTAATTATTCATGCAATATTCATTAGAAAAATGTTCTCACGGATTACTCGAACGTTTCGACACTGTTGTCTCATCGTAAGAACAATGATGACTCACGTTTTCTCATTATACGAATATTTAAGTTACAAAAGCTAGCTTAATTATATCTTACGATGTTACATTAATTAATCTGTATAACTTATCGTTTTATTTGAATGTTTATACATCTTTTGTCAATATCAATTTGTCAATTTATTGTTATTTTAATAAGTTCAATAATGATTGATTAAAATCTATTATTTAATTGAACAAAAATATAATTCAGAAAAATTTATATTTTAGAATGTGATTTTTTTTATTCAATAACAATGTCCATTTTTTTATTTCAATATAAAAAGAGCTCTAGCCATAATAATAAGTTATATTTTATAATTTTTTTTATATTATATTATATTATATATATATATATTATAACTCTTTTTTTTATTAAATAATAATTTAATTTAAATATTAAATTAAAAATATATATAAATTAAATAGTTTCAATAATTCTTATGAATACGATTTCTTATCGTCAATTAATGTTCTATTTATAAAAAACATTAATATATTTTTATTTTGTTAACATTGACAGTAAGAATATTAAATTACATGGATGCAACTAATAATTAAAACTAAACACTCGGACGAATCACTTTCAAAGCAATTAAAAGTGATTGTGAAAATAAGTAATAGTCGAATACAATCAGAGATCGTGCAATCAAATTCAATTATTGGCTCGTTAAACTAAACGGAAAAACCGTACACTTCCGTCAATTAAAAGCCAAAGAAGTGTAACCATGTCCTCATCGGATGAGAATTATACAACCGAATGATAATTATTCTTGTGATTGAGAAAGATGCATTTGCTCTCATGACACTTTTCAAGAATATCATTCAATTGACGTTAAAATTATACAAATTTTTTAATATGTAATAGGAACTTCGATAGTATTAAATAATCGAATATATACTAGATTATTGAATTATATTTATAATACAATAAAAATAAAAAAAAATAAAATAAAAAATGATCAAAAATAATATAATAATATAATTTATTAAAAAATAAAAAACATAAATAATATAAATATGATAAGAATTACGGTTGCCGAATATTAAAAATATAATTGGGATTATATGATTTTATTGTAATTGGTTTTAGTCTCTATTCATTGTATTCCTACATAGTCGAATTTATTTATCTTTATTATCTTAACAATATAAATTGTAAAATTGTGAGAAATTGAGGGATTCAAATCATTAAAAGAAATTAAAACGACTTTGAAATGTCACGAAATATAGTTTCTTCATTAAAATGAATTTATCTAAAAAATGATTCAAATCTTTTATAAATTATTACACGAATTATACACGAAAATTTGCATTTATGAATAAAAATGTAAAATCTTATAAAACAAAAAATTAATTATGTTGTAACATTATAGGTCCATACACAATATTCGTTCCGACGGATAAAGCTTTTAGAACGCTCTTGGTACAACTTGGTGGTCCAGAAAAAGCAGAACAAAAATTCCGAGATAATCCACGACTTCTTAGTGGAGTATGTTACATTTATTGTTTTATGATATAACAAAAATTGCTATTAAACTCTTAAGATGCATCTCTATATTAATTTAAAATTTCAATTTTATAATATTATATAGTTTGATTTTATATACATAATTATAAATATAGATCTAATGATGATTAATATTTAAAATATCATTATCAATTCTTTTTTTTATATTATAAATTCATTTTAAATTAAATAAATATGTAAAAAATAATATAATGAACAAATATAATGAACAAATTAAATATTTTCAATTTATGAAATTGATAATTTTCTTTAATTTATATCATATATTTTATCTCATATTTAATTCAAATTTATTCATCCAAAATTATTTTTATAATTATAATTTATATTATTTACTGAAAATAAAAATTATATTGCTGTGAACGCAATAAAAATTTATAAAATCATAAAAAATATAAAATCATAAAAATCGAAAATTTATAAAAATAATAATTTATAAGTAATTATTTGAAGCAATTTTTATTTTTTATTAAAAATTACGAATAATAAAAAAATATTTTATCCTCTATATTTTTTTTCATATTATTTTTTTATGTTAAGCAATTAAATTACATTGATATAATTTATATAATTAAATTGTAGCTTCTACTACACCACGTGATACCAGGAGCTTTTAGAATTGATTCCTTGCAAGATGAAATGACTGGCGTTAGCTTGGCTGGAACGCAATTAAGAGTGAACGAATATGCAATGCATGATCACGAATGGAATGACATAAAGGTACTTACATATCTCTTATTTTTAAAAAAGTTTGTATATAATTCTAAGTTATGTTATCGTTCCAATTTCAAGCTATGTAATCTTACAATGATTTTTTATCCTTATACATTAAAGAGTTATAATCTGCATATTGCATCATTACTTTTCTCGATCGATCGTTTCACGTTGATCCAGTTTATCGATCTTCTAGAAAACGATGAAACTTTATGTACTCATTAGTAGTATATGAAATAAGTATTTACTTAAAAATAATTATAATTTAGATACTTAAAAATAAATGATTTCCTCTGTTTTTTCTTAATTCTTAAAATAATTAACATAATTAATAATAATATAATAAGATAATTAACATAAAAAAAAATGATTTCTTTAATAAGAAAATTCTTAAAGAACATTTTTATTATTATATTGATTATAGTATTTTTATTCCTCAAACATGATGGAAATATTAATAATTTAAATAAAATAAAAATATTAATAATTGAATATTAATAATTCTTTTCATGAAATATTTTAATTAATTTTTTTTTCTGTTCTTATTAACCGAAATTAGTAATAATATTTATAAAAAGATCATAAACAATATATTTCCGATAATTATCAAAAAAACATATATTCTTGAAATTCTTATATATTAAAAGAACTAATTACATATTAAGAAAAAGAATTCTTTTTGCTAATTTTGAAAATATAAAAAAGTTTTTTCAAAAAATTGGATTAATTTTAATTCTTAATATTAAAAATTAATTTTTAATATTTTAAAAGTAAAATTTCAAATAAATTAATCATTTATCTATTTCTACTTCTATTTCAGTTTTTATTTCTATTCTATTTAATTTTTATCTATTTTTAATAAAAAAAGAAAAAATATATAAGTTAAATTTAATTTAATTAATTTTGATCTAAAAATAAAATATTGTCTTTATTTTTATATTCATTTTTACAACAGGTGACAACAATAAATGGTGCAAAAGTGGCATCAAATAAACGAGATATCGAAATACCTCAAGGCATCGCCCACGCCATAGATAGAGTAATGTTCCCACTTCCGGTTGGCGATTTGGTACAAACATTACAGGCTGATCGTGAAAGAAGATTCACCACTTTCTTAAAACTGCTTTACATATCAGGTCTTCAAGATACTTTATCAGGTATCTAAAAAAAAAATCCAAATTAAAACTTGCAAAAAATTTTTTACTTTTTCTAAATTTTTTCTAAATCTAAACTTCTCAAAAAAAAGATATTTATAAGATATTATTTTAAACTTAATATTATTACTTTAAATTTTATGTTTCAGAATACAAATAAATGAATATTATAATATTAATATTAATATTAATTATATATATTATAGATAGCTAATATAATGTTTTAATAATAAATCTAATCTATCAAGCACCAATAATAATAATGCAATATTATGCAATATTATTACAATATATAAATAGAGTAATTCATATAATATTTTTATGTCAAGATAAAAAAAATATATTAAAATAATAATTTAAAAACACAAATTTAAAAAAAATTGTTTTAATAATAATATAATTTATTAAAATGCTGTATATTCTTTAATTATTTTTAAATTTTATAAAATTGTACAATTACATAGAAAAAAATCATTACAAACAAAAATAATATAAAACGAATATAATATAAATATAAAATAAAACGATGAATTGAATGTTTAAATTAATGAATTTATTAATGAATTAATAAATTCACATTTAAAATTTATAAATGTAAGAAAAATTCTAATGAAGTTTTTCTAGATTAATAAAAAAATAAATAATTTAATAGTTTTTTTATAACAAATAAATAACTGCATCAATTATAATCATTTAGAAAGATATATAATTAAAAATTTAATTTAAAAAATTAATATATTTGATATATTTCCATCTAGAAAGAAATATCTCACATCAAATTAATTTTTTTTGAAATGAAAAAGAATATATATAATCTTAAAACATTTTTGTACCTAAAGATTACACTATTTTATATTATATAGAACATCTCGTACATGTTTGATATTAAATCTTGTGTGTATATATGTGATATTAAATCTTATTAATATTTATTATTAACTTTACTTCTAAAGAGATTTATGAGAAATTAATGAGACTTTAATAACCCATATACAATTGATTTATTTAACTATTTTAATATTTTTTTCTGAAGTTTTTTTAACAATGTTCCAGTTATGAAACTTTTTTATCGCTAAAGTAATAATAAATAAAAATAAAATTTTTTTAATGATACGATATTTAATATTAAAATATTTTTATTTATTAATTTATTATTAATTTATAATTTATTATTTATCATTTTTATTTATTATTTATTAATTTATTAATATTGAAATATACAATACAATATATATAAATAATTATCGTTATAATTATTTATATTATTATGTAACAATTATACAATTTAATTTTTTATTTGTTATATTCTATTTGAATTAAATACGAAAATAAAAACGAAAAAAATATGGAAGAAATAAATTATGTTATTAATGACTGAATGAGTTTAAAAATTGTATTAAATTTATTTAATTAAATGTAATTAAATAATTTATGTAATTAAATAATAAAATTTTTAAATTTATTCAATTTTGATGAAACATTAATAAAATTTTCAATAAAACAAAATTCTATTTAACACAAATGTAAATATTAATTTTTAAATTAAATTAATATATTTTTAACAAACTTAATTATAGATTTTAAAATAAAAAATATTAATCAAATAAAAATTAAATTATAATTAATTCAATGTAGTTTGTTACTTTTTATTTACAGTAAAGACGACATATAAAAAAATTCAAAAATTATTTAAATTTAAATAATTAAATATATAGAAACTATTTAATTTTATAAAGTTAAAATCTTTGAAAAATTTTTAATTCTGAATTAAGCATATATATTATATATTTTAATAATTATATATCTTATATATCTTAATAATCATTCGAAATAATTTACTTTTATTTAATGAAATTTTCTATTTCTTTAAATCTATAAGTTGGCCATTAGTTGTAAATATTGTCTCATATATTATTTTTAAATATTTACTTATACATATACTTTTAAATGTATAAAAATAAATAAATATTATTTATAATGAAAAAAATCCTGTAATCAATTAATACATTATAGCACATTTTATATTTTATACAATAATTAGATCAAATCTGAAAGATTGAACAAATACATCAAATTATAATATGCCATATAAAGTTAAATAATCAAATAATTAAAATAATAATTAAAATAATTAAAGATGATTATTATTAATAAGAAATAATAAGAAAATAATAAGAAAATCTTTGCAGGATCTAAAACTTTCACCATTTTCGCTCCAACAGATTCCGCTTTCGAATCAGCTTCGAAAGACGGAACATCAGTTTGGACAGAAGAAGATGGACTAGATGCTGCAAAAACAATCATTTCGAGACATATAATTCCATCGACTTTATATACAGCTGGAATGAGGTATTATTTGCAAAAAGATACTCTTCGTCCACAATCGCCTATCCATATTCACAAAAATGGTGGTAAGTAAAAAAATATTGAATTTCAAATTTTCTAAGCTCGAAATACAGAATGTGATTATAATCAATCATTTTTATTATTGGTAAATCGATTAATATTCTTTTTATCAATAGTAATGCAACTCAAACCATTAGAAAATCAGTTTTCGAAAAAATTAAAATTTGATTTCATTGAAAATTTCTAAAGTATATAAATAAATACTAATAAATTAAACATAATAAATTTTTCTTATTTGTTATATCATTATCATATTATATATCATATATATATTCAATATATATCAATATATCTTTCATTTTTGTAGTTAAATATTTTCTTTGGTGCCATAAAATTTTAGGAATGTAATATTTTATAATCAAGTTATTTTATCTGATTTTATCATTTGAAATAATTCTTTTTATTTTTAACATTTACAAATATTTATTTTTAAATAAATTACATTGTATGTATTTATAAAATAATTCATAGAAATATATAATATATAAAATAAAAATCTTATCAATGTAGAAATTTTCTTACAAATATTAAAAATAAAAAAAATATATTTTTTTTAATTTAATTTTTTTTATCATTTTTATTTCTGAAATCATAGAAATTTTTTATTACAATTAATTCATTTTATTTGCAATTACAATTAAATTTTAAATTTTGATATCATTTTTATATCATTTTTATTTGAATTTTGTTTAAATCTTTAATTATTTTTAAATTAATTCTTTTAATATATATCATTATGAAATATTTCAAGAAAGAAATTTTGTGAAAGAAAATTATGTGCATAAAAAAATTATTTCTTACGTTGTTTCAGGTCGAGTACGAATAAACGAAGCACATGTAATAACGCATAATATACCTGCAACAAATGGAGTTTTACATGCAATTGACAGTATATTATAATCGTGCAACACTAATTAAATTTATTTTGAAAAATTATGTCTTATACAAAAATGCATATTTCAATAACAAAATATGAAAATTATTTATACATTCTTATTTTAAGTTAGCAATAATAGCAATAGTAATTAAGCAATCATTACTTCTTTGTGATTTACTAAAAAAAAATAGTAAGATCTCATGTGAGATAATATTTAAATTTGAATTTAATTTAATAAAAAAAAATACTAGTCTGATATAAATGTTTTATTTTATAATAAAATATAAATAAATATTATAATAAATAAATAATATTGATAAAGAAGATGAAATTTCACATTAAAAAAAAAGAAAATTTTGTAATTGTTAGAGATAGTAAATCGCAAAGAATTAAATACTTATTATGAAGTACATACATGTGTATGTAATTAATCTTTTCGTTAATTATTAGATATATACAAACCTTCAATTCTTAATAATTTAAGATTATTGCGATAAACATCTAATGATTACTTCATCTAACAATTCGAATTATCTTAATATAAACATATGATTAAAATATAAGAAAAATAAATCTCACAATTCATAATTCAATTCATAATACATTCCAAAGAAAGGATAAATTCAATCTGAATAGCTTTTGAGATAAAAATTTATATAACTTATATTCTTATCCGAAAATAAACAATTATTTTATACAATTTATAATATAAATTAATTCTGAAAAGATTGACTTTCACAAGATTGAAGATTCACTTAATATTATCAATTTATCAATTTTATTAAAACTAGAAACCAAATTAATAAAACGAAATTTTATTAAAATGAGAAATTTAATATGTGATAATTATATTTTTGATAATTTATCTTATTATAGATTTATATAAATATAGAAAAAGTATAGAAAAAATTTTTTATTTTAGGAAAATCTTTTTATAATTTTTAAATACATTAAAATAATAATAATAAAAAAAAAGAATTATATCTTATATATTAAATTTAAATTAAATTTTATAAATAAAAAATTTTATTAAATACTATGTTAAATGAAAGTTTGAGATTGTTTAAGAATTATTTCGAAATATTTAAAATATTCTTTTTTTTCAAAAAAATTAAAAATAATTGAAACTTGAAAAAAAAATAAATCTATAATTGATATATAAGTTAATAATGAGAATAAATCAACATGATTTGCCATAAATGTTACAAAATTAATATATAAATTTAATGATTTTTTAAAATATGTAATATAGATGTGTGTTTGTCTCATGCTACTTGAATTACAGACTCATATTCGTGAGTCGTATAAATGTGAAAATTAATTAATTGTATAGAAAGATAATAAATTACAATTAGTATAACGATAATATGTATTATTTTATAAATAAATGTACAGTATGTTTTTCATAATTTATATATTCTAATTTTATTTTTATTATTCCATTAATTAATCACAGGTAAAAAAAATAAAATAATAAAATATTATTATACGTTTTACAATATTAATAAATTTATAACAAATTTTTTTAAACTTTGCTTTTTGTATATTATATATAATTGCATATTAATATAATTGCATATTAATAAATTTTTACATAATTTTAATGTTAACTTCAATATTAGCTTTGATAATATTGAATGATATTGAATATATTAATGATAGTAATATAATAATTTATATGAATTTTTTCAATTGCAATCATCAAACATAATATATTTTTAATACTTATAAAAATAATTCATAAATAAGATGTATTTATGTAAGACATTTCCACATTTATAAATATACATACATATATGTATAAATATAATATTTACATTACTAGATTAATAAAATTTAATAGTAAATTAAACTTACATATTTATAATTCTGTTTATTTTATTTTTAATATAATTTAAATAGAAATAAAATTTTTTTTTTTAATAGTTTGCTTTATATTTTTTCATTTCTACCATTATATGATGAAAGTTTGTTAATTGTGTTCGAGCATTTGGTGGTAAAATTTTATGAAACCTATGATAATATTGCACTAGCTGTGTCATTGCACGTTGTACAAGTGCTGTACCAAGTACTAAACTAGGAAAAGATTTCAATACTTCATGATTAATTTCTTCTAATGCTCGTTTCCAATTATTCGTGAAAGATTGCACAAGAGCTAATGCTTTTCCCTCTTGTCTTTTTGATTCATCAGTTTGGCCCTTCTCAATCATAGCTTCAGATTCCTTGACAAATTGTATTATACCTCCAAAATGTGGACTTAAAATTTCTTCTACATACTCTGAAGATCGTGCATTTAATTGATCACGAAAACTTTCTGCTTCTTTTGAATTATCTCGTGTTCTTTCCTAAAAATAAAGAGTATAATTGTAAGTTAATATAATTTTTAAGAATATAATTGTATTATTAATATATTATTAATAATATAATAATTATAATTACATTATAAAGTTGATTTATTTTTAATTTAACATATATATTTACCATTAAAACACCAAGTACTAAATCATAATTATTGATAAGGAAAACTAATTGTTGAATTCTACTAGAAAATGTAGCAGCCATTCTTAATAAGAAACATTGTACAGCTTCTCTTAATTCTGCTAATAATTGTGTGGCTCCTTCACAAGGAAATCCTTCAACTACACTAACCATTGCAGCACTAAATTCCGCATATCTTCTTGTAATCTATAAATAAATAATTTTGTAAGCACTTAAATTCCTTTCTAAAGATTTAAATTATATATTTGTAATTTTAATATAATTATAATTTTAATATTATTATAAACTTACATAATGTGGTCCTGTTTCTTGAGTAAGTTTTAATGGATCACAATGTTTTATACTTTGAATATTCAATTGAAAAACATATTCAAATCTAAAAATTCAAAAAAGATATATTTAAATTTCCATTTAAAAATTATACTATACATATGTGTTATATTATATTAATTTAAATATATATTTATTTATTTATACCTAGGCCAAATTACTGATGTCATATTATCCCAATATTTATCTAAAGCAGGTACTGCTCTTTTATGGCAAGTCAATCGATATCGCATTACTAAATGTAAGCAAAGGAATAAAGCGATAGTATCATAGCAATCTTCCACAAAAGATTGTAAATTTTTCACCATTAGATTTAATGTTTTTCCCATTACCTTTTTAATTAAAAATATATAATCTTATGTATTCATTCTCACTAATGTCTCATTCTTATTAATATAAAAGGGAAAAATATTTCATTTTCATTATTTCATTTTACCTGATTGAAAATATCCATTGCTTGTACACCACGTACTTTGAAGAATTCAGTTAAGAATAAATATTCTCTACAAGCATTATCTACAAGAGCATATTGTTCACTTCTAAACAAGGCTTCATAATGATACTATAAATAAAAATCAATCAAATTGACGTATATAATATATTTAATATGTAAAATATATATAATATAATATAATATATTATATAATATATATATGTATAATATTATATAATATATTTATTATATTATATTATAATTATATTATAATATTATATAATATATATAATAAAATAATTGTAAAATAAAAACAATTTTAAAAAAATGATTAAATTTACATTTATATATACATTTACATATATAATTTTATTTTAAAAATAAAAAATATATTTTAAAAATGTTTATATTTACCCTTATTTTAAATGCAGTATGAGGTACTATAATGGGTGCTTCCAATTGAGAAGTTAATACATCTCCTCTATTACCTATAGAAAATACCGTACCTCTATGTTTTAATATGGTTTTATGAAAAATACTTCTCCCAGCAGTATCTTCAACTCCCATGAGATCATCTTTAGTAGCTCCTTCTTCAAACTATATAATTTAATAAATATTGTTTCTATAACTATATTTTAAATTTTTTTATCATTATATTTATTAACCTGCAATTTCATTAGTCTTGAAGAATATGATTTAAAATATGAATAATATATTTTACTCATTGTGCTAATATATTCTCCACAAATTTCTTCTGCTACATTTCTTTCATTTGCTAAAATAAATTCAAAAAAAAATTTATACTTTAACATGTTATTTTGTGGCACTTGATAATTTGTCATTGGTTTTCTAAATTTATAAATTTGTTCTAAAAGATATGTTCTAATTTTTGCTAATGCTTTCACTTTTAATTTTTCTAATATATCTTTTACATCTAAACATGATTTTGCTTCTTTAAAACTTTGTTCCTTTACAAAATTTATTTTATGATTTAATGTTTGCAGTTGTGTTAAAAATTCTTTTTCAGTTACTGGAGAGTCCATAATTCCCCTATATACATTATAAATTATTATAAATTTTATTATATTATAATAAATTCTATATATTTAGGAATATTAAATTTTTTATAAAAAATTATTTTTCAGTTAATTAATTAATGCTTACGCAATAAGAGCTTCTGACACTGTCATATCTTCAATAAATTGACTAAGAGGTCCTCTAATTATCTGTCTATTAGACAATTGTTGACTCATTGCTACAGATTTACGTTGTAAATAAAGTATTTCTGAACTAATACTTCCTAAGTCTGATTGAAAACTCATCAACATGGATTCCATTTTCTAAAAAAAATATATCAAATTAAATCTTCAAAATGCAAAATTCAACAAATTATAATCAAACTTAATAAAATAACAAATTTATTAAATATATTTCTAATATATTTATAATATATCTAATTATATATTATTATTTTTCAAAATAAAATTCAATTATAAATTAGATATTTATATTTTATACATATTTTTATATTCATTATATTATTAAAATCTAACCTCTAAAATATTATCGCATGCAGCAATTTGATTATGTAAACTCGCTATATTTTCACTTTCTTTTATATAATCTTGAATAGATTTATTTTCAACTTCCTTTAATTCTTTTTCAATCTGCCTAGAATATTGACGTAAATCTGTACCAGTCTTCAAAACTTCTTGAACAACGTCATCTCCAAGATCTTGTGGTAATTGCGATTCATTATCATCAAAAATATCGATTTCACCAGACATTTTATAAATTTCTTTATGTTTTCATCAATTTATATATATATATACATATATAAAATTTATTTAATTTTATATATATTGGTAAATAATGAACCATTACTCAAAATGTTATTCAAATCTTTTCTACTCTTGAACTATCACAAACAATCAAATAGTCAGATAATCCTCATCAGATTCATCAGAATCCAGAATAAAACCATAGATAAAATATAGGATAGAGTTGACTACGAATATATCACTACAAACAAAGTGTAAGAAAAATATTATATTATGGAATTTGGAGATTGAAAGTATTGAAAGTATCGATCACGCAAAATTTTAAAAATTTATTAAAATTTATCATACTAAATAAATTTATTAAAATTATTATATTTTATCATAACTTTTGATATAACTATTAATCATTATAATCTAATTTATAAATTTTTATATTACAATATTATATTTATTCATTTATTTGCATCGGAAGTAGCAACTATCACGAAGTCAAATGAAAATTATAATAAAATTATAATAATAGATCCTTTAGCATCTATTATTATCAATTTTTGGAATAAGACTTCAAAGTTAAAGAAGTTTCAAAGAAGTTTATCTCATATCAAATGAAACAAATTTTTTTAATTAAAATTTAATTACTAATTCTTTTATGATTTATAATCGATTTTTTTTTTGCTTCAATTGAATTTTCAAATGTTAAATTCATAAACATTCAAATTTAAATTTGAATTACGAATTGTCAAATGAATATTATTATATTATAATCTTTATAAATTAATAAAATGATAAAGAATGATTTCTTTTCTCTCTTTATATTTATAATAAAATAATAAAATAAAATAATAATTTTAATAATCAATTATATTTCAAATATATTCTCATATTTTGAAATATATTTGATTAATTAAATGATTAATTAAATGATAATATATTTGATAATTAAATGATTTGACATTACATATAATTAATTTTGATTCTATTACAATTAAAAGTCTTAATACATATATTCATTTTTTTATTTCATTTTTATTTAAAAAAAATTAATAAATTTAATATTTTATGAATTTTACAAAAATCTATATATTATTCATTGTATTCATACATTAAGATATTGTCATTTTTCTTCTTTTTTTTGTTCTGTAAAATAAATTAAGAAAATTATAAACAATAATATATTATACATATTATAAATATTTTATGAAAATAAAAAATAAATAAAAATTATAATTTTTACCTTTGCATTAAATGTTCATTCAGACTAAATATGAAATTGAATATTTAATATATAACATTATATTATATTATGTATAACATTTTCAATATGAGAATCTATAGAATCAGAAGAGCTAGTATGCTTTGATAAATCATCATTATTAAAAATAGGTGCAGTAAATGTTACATCATCAGCTGCAGAAGATACAAATGTTACATCAGATAATATAGTTGAATCTGCAGTTTGCTTACTAATTGTTGTATTATCAGCTCCAGAAGATACAAATGTTACATCAGATAATGCAGTTGAATTTGCAATTTGTTTTAATATTGTTTCATCATTCATAGATATATCTTCTTGTGTATACTTAATATATAAAAAATGTAATAGAAATATATATAATGTATAAGATAATATTAAAAATATATTATGTTATTTTGTATATATAAATCATTACTTACATCATCTTGTGTTGTTTCAAAAATTTTTGTAGTTTCTCTAAATCTTTTAAGAATTTTTTCATGTGGTGATGTTGCTACAAACTGACGAGGATAAGAAAAGGTTTTTCTAGCAGGTGTTAATCCTAAAAATAAAATTTATAAAATAAAGAATAATTTGAATATATTTATATTTTTTCTTTTTTTAAATAATAATAATAATAAAATAATAATAGACCTGTTGAAATATCACGTTGTACATCTTTATCAAAAAATTTATTGATTTCATCATCTGTCATTTGTAATTGTTCCACAAAGTTATTATTTTCTATACAAGAGTCCATTATTTGATTTTCTAATTTTATAGATATCTCTTGAGAAATATCAGAAATTTTAATACTTTTATCTCTCACAAATTCTGCATGATTTTTATTTACATCTGAAATTATCTTGTACGCATCCTAAAAATATAACGTTCTATTTATTTAATATTTAATATTTCATTAAATCAAATTTAAAACTTTATATAAATTTACATCAATTAACGAAAAAGCTATATTCTTATCTACATCCATTTTCAGTTGTGTTTCTTTAATATTGCATTCCATAATATTGTTGTGTTCTTTCAATATATTACAATTTTCATTTACATTTGATTTTAATTCATTTATTAAATCTTTTCCTTGTGTTGTAATTCTATTTGCAATTTCTTCATTCTATTTAATAAAATAAAATACAAAATTGAACTTATTAATATATTTTATATTAAAAGCAATAAAAAGATTCAACTTTTAATTTATTAAAATAAAAATTATAACTATATATATAAATATGATATTACCTTTTTTGTTTCAACAATAATATTACTTTCAATTTTCTCTATATCATTTTCTATATGATCTATCAAATCATTCATCATTTTAGTATTCATATTAGAATTAGTTGTTGCTTGATCACCAATTTCATTACAAATTTTATTAACATAATCACAATTATTAATTGCAATACAATAATACTTTTCCTGACTTTTATTTAACTCGTTGAATTGCGAAAATATATTTTTCAGCATCTAAAAATTAATATAAATTAATATATTCATTTATCCATTTATCATATAATATAATATAATTTAATAATCAAAATCACATAATAGTATAAAATTATATTCTTTATACTTTTATAAATGATTGTTGCTTCTGACTAAATTCTTGCTTTTTACGAAGTATTTCTATATTTTCTATAATATTTTTAACATTTTTATTTATATGATTATAACTCTTTAATTCTTCTGTACAAATTGAATCTATCATTTCTTTTAAACAAATTGAAGTTTGTTTTAATTTTTCAGATATATTATTTCTTATAATTTGTAAGTTTTTAGCTATTTCATTTTCTATCATTTTGTCAATGTCTTGAGCCAATTTTAGAGAAATTATTCTCATTAATTCATGTTCAGATTCAAGCGTATTTGTCGTATTTTTCATTTCATTTTGTATCCAATTTTGGTAATTTGAATACTAAAATAAAAAAGAAAAAAAATATATAAATAGATATAAATAGATATAAAAAGATACATATATATAATAAATTTTTATAATTAAAAATAAAAAAAAGTATAAGATATAATACATTACTTACAGATTCATCTATATTTTTTTTTAAATTATTAGTATCAGATTGATTTGGAATATTTGTTGCTGTGTCAATTCTCTCATATTTAATAGAAGTTTCTATAAATAAAAACACATACACAAAAAAAATAAAAATTAATAAAGAAAAATATGAATTTCTGTGAAAAAGTTTTATTACCAAGATCATTTTTCATTGATGTAAAAAGTTCCTTCAATTTTTCACCATATGAAAATACATCTTTTTTAATATTTTGTAAACAATCAGAAACATTATTTTTTAAACCTTCACCAAGGACTTCAAATTTTCGTTCTATTTCGCTAAAAATCAACCATCAAAATCAAAAATTTATTGTAATGTGGATATAAGATATAAAGTATTTTTTCTATGATAAATTTTTTATATTTTTAAAAATAGAATAAAATCATTTATAAATTTAATTTTAAGATTTTCGCAAAATTCGAATAGGAGCAAACTCTATTATGTATATACATACATATTTATATTTACTTATGATAATATTTTATTTATTATATGAGTTGGTTTTAGTATATTTAGTTAGTTATTAGTTTTACCATAACTAGCATCAAATTTATAGGATTAGATTTATAGATAGATTATATATATATATATATTTGAATGCAAATTTTTCAAATATTAAATTCACTTAAATACATACGAAAATCCTATTATGTATGAAAAAATTACATATCTTAAAAAATATAAATATAATATTCAAACCTTTTCCGTTCAATTTTATCATGTAATCTATAAGAATCTGTTATTGCAGTATCTACAACGTTTACTAAAGTCTGAGCTTGATTTAATAAAGATTGCTCTGTATTCATATATTTTTCTGTTAAATATTTTTGTTCATCTCGTTCTTGTATTGTTAATTTTAATCGATTATATGTTGACTGTAAAGCATCAGTAGCATTATTTAATTTAGTTTTAATTTCATCCAATTCTTTCATTTGAGCAATATTTTGTGATTCAAGTTCATTAAATATTTTCTAAAAAAAAAAAAATAAATAATGCATTAAAAATAGCACTTATAAATAGCAGTCATACAATAAAATGAATAAAATTTTATTTATTAATAAAAATGTAATACCTCTTTATCTTGCATAGTTTTTTCAAGTGCTTTTATATGATTAATTTTTTCTTCTATTTCCTTATTCTGTTGTGAAATTAATGTTTGCATTTCTTTAAAATTATCATCTGCAAGATAAACACCATTTCTTTCACGTGTAGCTAATAAATCTCTTCGCAACTTTTCTATTTCTTCTGTATATTGTTTCAAAAATTCTCGTTTTGAAAGTTTTTGATTAATTTCTGGTCGATTAGTAATATTTTTTGCACGATGTGCATAATCTAGAGTTGATAATGTTTCTTCAAGATTAATATTAGCAGGAGATACAGTTGCAATAATTGATGTTTTTGTACGACCACCTAATGATTCTTGTAATAATCTTGTAAGTTTAGATTCTCTGAATAATATAATATATGAAACGTAATAATATACAATTAATCTTATGAAAGAGACAAAATATTTATTTTTATTACCGATAAGGTATATGTGGTGCTCTTTCAACAAGAGCTGTAATAACTCTACCAAGAGTTAATAAAGATTGGTTAATATTACCAGCTTCTCTTGCTCTTTTATCAACAGAGCCAGATCTTCCTACATTTTCACTTCCCGCCAAATCAACCAAATTTAGTTTTCCTGTTTTCAAGATTTCTTCACCATCTATAGTACTTTCTTTCATATGTACAGTAATTGAAAATATTGTATGAGATCGACTATAATCAAAAATTTCATTTGTTAAAACTACTTCAAAATATAAAATTATATAATATAGCATTTACAAAATCTTAAATATACATATATATATGCATATACAACATCTTAAATAGTTAATAAAATATGAAAGATACGAGAAAAAATTAAATAAAACAAATTAGATATGATGTATCAATTAAAAATGAATTATTTCTCAAATGATATTTACAACTTAAAATATAAGACAAAATATAAAGAATATACATATAGACAATATAAAAATATAAGAATATACATTATTAATACATATATGAATTACTTTATCAATATAAAATATATTCTGAGCATAAAACAAATTTTCTTTATTTTTCCTCGCATATTTATCAACATGTTAAATATTGAGTAATTTTATTTATTTTCAAATACTGGCGATCAAAGATCGTATTTAACTAAATGTTTTTTATCAATATTTATATAGATACAAATTTATAAATATTTCTTATACTTAAAAATTAACTTCAATAAATAAATAATAACCTAGATTGAGTATTCATAAATGTTGCAGCTGTTTGTCTTTTGTCTGATCCCTTCTTGAGAATTTTATAAACTTCACTTGTATTATGTATTGTTACTTCTTCTAATCCATGTACAATTACTGCACCTTTTTTTGATGCATCTTCATATAGTCTAGTTAATTGATATTATATTAGATTTGTTTATTAAAATTTATAAATATAAATATAGAATATAATAAGAATAAATATAATATATTCATTTATTAAAATTTAGATAAATAACAAAAATTAATAAAATAATTAATGTCATTTTATATATAATATATATTTAAAAAATATATATTATTTACCTTAATTTAGATGCATCATGATTATTTGATAGAAGATCAAATATATCTTCATTATAGAGTTCAAGAAAACTAACTCTAACTGTATATTCTTGTGTTTCCAATGCTTGCAATTTGTCAAATAAGTGACTTAAAGAACGTGGTATCATACCAGCAGATGAATCCTATAATTATATTGTTATACATAATATACATATAATATATTATTTATATATGTATATATTTTATTGTACATCTTACATTCTAATATATTATATTTTTATTTTAAAACTTATATAATTAATTATTTCAAAATATTTTTTATAAACACTATAGTAATTTTTTTCAATGTTTTAAGTTTTCAAAAATTTTAAAATAATGCAATTCATAGTACTTAATAAATTTCTTTTTCATCATTTGTTTTTTAATTTCTAAAATGATCTCTTTGATAAAAATACAGATATTCAAAATTTAGTAATTTTAAAAATTATATTTATAAATAAATAGACTAAATGATACTACATAAAATATAAATAAAAATTGTCAGAATATATTATATTTTAAAAATAATAAAGAATAATACGATAACTATTTTGAAATCATAATAATTAATAATATTAATCATAAGTTCAATTTTATTATTTTTTATATGTTCAAAAATATATATTTAAAAATATTGATATATAATTTGCTATTGAATATTTTTAAAAATATTATATATTTAATATATTTCTTCATTTTTTTCATTATTTCATTGAAATTATTATTTTATTATATTTGAGAAATTGTTAATATTAATTTTTTATCTTATAAATTACTTTATAATAAAAAATATCTTACACTATGCCAATATAAACTTGGTTCTTTATTAATTCCTTCCATTGTGAATGTTTTTCCTGTACCAGTTTGACCATATGCAAATACTGTACAATTATATCCAGCCAAAACTTGTTCCAATAATGGATTAACAACAACATTATATACATTGATCTATTATTTAAAAAATATAAAATAAATTATATTTTATTTATAGATGTGTATTTATTAAATACAAAACATACCTGTTTTGCAGAAGGTCCAAATACACTATTAAATTTAAATTTTTTAGAAATTTTATCATATGGACGTTCATGAACTATTACTTCTTTATCATTAGGAATTTCTAATATATTTGTACATTTATCATTTTTCTCAGAATTATTTATAGGCCTTTAAAAAAAATTAGAAGTAAAAAAATTAAAATTATTATAAAAAATAAATGAATTTACATAAAAAATATTCTATTAAATACATATTATATCAATGATATATATCATATATGTATTATATTATATATTAATATTATTGATATATTAATATTAATGGTTCAATGTCAATTTTATAATCTTTAAACATATGAAATTTTGTAATTTATACATTTTACTAATATTTTATTGTATAACATAACATAATATATACTAACTCAAATATAAATTAAATTAATATACATGTAAAAAAAAATTAAGTTTTATATAATTATTATATATTATAATAATTATCTAACAAGTATCATTATTATTTATTAAAATAATATTTTTTTATTTTTTTTTAACTTTTAATAGCTCATTTCTTGAAATAAAAATGAAATTCACTCACCTAATACGAACAAATACTTGTATTTGTTGACATAATTCTTTCTTTCCACTTCGTGTATCATTCATTTTTTGTTATTATTATTATTACTATTTCTATTATTATTGTTATTATTATTATTAAAATTGTTATTTAAAGATTATACCGATTTTTATAACAATTAAAACTTATATAAATTACATTGCATGCATTATTCACTTATTTTTTGAAAACAATAAAATATAAGTCGTTACAATTTAAACATCGAAAAATTTGAAGTTTATAATACTTTATATAGCCACTAGGTGCGCTGTTTGATAAATATGGGTAATACTTATGTTTTAAAGTGAATTTCTACTTATTTAAAATGGATTTTCTATTATTCTATTATATAATTAATATAATTTTCATTATTATATATGCGCATCAAAACAGAAAACATATGACTGCAATAAAAATAAATCTGAATAATAAAACATGAAACTTTCTGTTCAATAAATTCAATTATATATTATATTATTATTAATATGATTATTATAAAAATTAATAAATGACTAATAATAATAATAGCTTACTCATCTAATTTACTGTAATTTACGTATTTTACTGTACATTAATATAATATATGAACAAATGAATATCCACCTTTATATTTCATGTGAATTAGATTTTATATTTTTATATATGTACTCATTGATTTGATAACTTGGTATAAATAAATAGAATTTGAAATTGTGTATGTATTAAATGCAACATATCTTTATTGTTAATAAATATTTAATATAAGTAATATAATAAAAAATAGAATTCAAAACAATAACTCAACGGTTATTTTAATTGAAAAGATAGAAAATTTATTATAGGCAATAAAGAATTTAATTGTTATAATTTTTCAAAAATATTCGATTATTTTGTATTTTAAAAATAATAGAAAAATTATAATATTTTTATAATATTTTTATGTGAATTATTAAGAATTTTTAATTTAAATATATATATATATGAATGTATAATAATTTTTTATTTGCATTTGCTTTCCATTCCATTTCAAATTGGATTTTACAAAAATATCTTAATATTTGAAAAAAGAATCGAAATAAAAATATTTAAAAAGAAAAGGTTTTTTCTCTGAATTAATATTCTTATTTGTTTTAATACGAATCAATTAATTTTTTAATAAAAATTGTTTTTATATTCTTTAATTTTCATTTATTTTTTTCTTCAGGATATATTCCACAAATATCGTGTTCCTGTTTTTCCTCTGCATATCAAAATCGAAAAACATTAATTTTACGAAATGAAATCACTCATCAAAAAAAGTCAAGTCATAGATTTTTATATTTTCTGTATAATATAAAATATTAAAGTGACAGATTAGATATAGACATACTAATTCATCTGTTATGAATTATTTTATATGTTATATATAATTTTATATTTAGATATTTATTTTTAATTTTAAAAATAATTAAAATTAAAGAGAATTTCTAATACATAATTCAAAAAAATTTTAATTATAATTATTTTCTTTTAGTAAAAAATTTGCACGCAACTTATTTTATTATTATGATTCGGAAATTTTTATTGCTATGTAAATAAAATGAAATATTTTATATAACAAAAATATAATGAATCGTTTCAATATGTATTAAAAATTATTATAATAAAAAATATAAAAATAACGAACTTTTTAATTTATGAATAATTTAACTCAAATTTCTCTATAAATTTCTCTATAAATTTATCTAATGTATATTCATACAGCGAAAAAATCTATGAATACATGGAATATTTATGAAAAAAATGTATCAAATAAATTATTTGTAAAATTATTGATTTTATTGATTAAAATGAATATAGTTTCGGAACTTATTATTTTAAATCATAAAAGATTTAAATATATATCAACATGATTTTTTTGCACAATTGATATTTCAGTATATAAGATATAAAATTTTATTAAATTAAGTATTAATTAGATATCGTATTATTATATTTTATTTCATATATAAATATAGATATAATATAAATATAAGTTGAAATTTATGAATAAAAAATGTATACTTTATAATTAATTGTTATAATTAATTATCTTATTTATTTATTTACATTTTATTTCTTTTCTGATGAATATTTGAAAAATCTCTATATTCATTACTTCTTTTTAATTTTATTTTATATGAATTGATAATACTGAAAATAAGACTGAAATGATAATGATATCTAAGAATTAAATTATAAGACCAAAAAATGCATTGACTAATATTTCTACTTTATATCTTATCCGTGATTATATTCGACAATTTGACGGAATAGTTAAAAAAACATTGATAACAATGGATAAATTAATTATTTTAATATTAAAAAAAAATACATTATTATAATAAATCATAAACAATCTCTATTAAACAAAAAAAAAAATATATAAATATAAGAAACTGAAATAATATTTTCTTTTATAAAGTAAAAATCGCTGGCAACTATAATCCCAAAAAATTTCCTGTGATATATTTTTTATTTATAATATGAAACAATTGAAATAATAGTTCATTAAAGAAAATAATTTTTAAAATATATGCATGATTTACAACTAATATTTTAGCATATAATTAAAACATTATATAATAATAAAATAACTAAAATTATATTATAGGAAATTTTATTATAAATTTTGTATGATTAAAATAAAAAGTAATATAAAATAAAATGAATTATTTTTAGAAAATATTAGAAAAATTTATAATAATAGTAAAAACAAAGATATGGCATCTTTTAACGAAGAAGATTTAGAAAATGAAGATTATGAAGATGACTCTAAAGATCTTTATGGTATCAGAGATGGTATACTTTTTTTAATTGATGCAACACCTCCAATGTTCAAAAATGATCCACAAAATGAAATTCCATATTTTTTGCAATGCATAAAGGTATTATAGTTTATTATTTTTAATTATTTTATAATAATACTTTTAAATACTTATTATAATATTATTTAAGTATTAATTTAAAGTTTTTTAAAAAAAAAATTAAAAATTAATTTTAATTTCTTTTTTAACTTAGCAATACAAAGAAATTCTTAAGCAAAAATTAGTATGGAATAGACAAGATTGGATGGGTTTAATTTTGTTTGGAACTGAAAAATATGATTCAGATGAAACAAAAAATATATTAACTCTTAAGAAATTAAATCTTATCTCAAAGGATGATTTAAAAGATGTAATGAAAATAGGTAATCTTTTGATATATATTATATATAAATTATATATCTTATTATAAATAATTATAAATAAGAAAAAATTAAAATAATTTCAAAGTAATTTTTGTTATAAAAGTAAGAATTATATATTAGGTGCTATATAGAAGAAAGCTATCTTTAATAATATTATATAAAAAAGAATTAAAATATTGCAAGAAAAATTAATAGGAATATAATTTATATTCTATTGATTTTAAAATTTTTTAAATCATTTTTTGTGTCTTTTATTATATTTTATATATAGATGAAGGAAAAACATGGGAATACTATAGAGATAATGCTTCTTCTATTTCTTATCCATTACATGATGTACTGTGGTATGCAACACGAGCATTCTCGACTGTGCATATTACTATGTCAATGAAAAGAGTAATTCTTTTTACATGTCAAGATAATCCTCCAATAATAGATGATAATGAAAAACATAGAATAAGAGTAAAAGCAACAAGTTATAGTGACATAGATGTCCAATTATCTGTTATTGGTTTGGGTGAAAATTGGAATCATGATTTGTTTTATAAAGATTTAGAAATGTTATCTGGAAAAATTGAAGTAGATGATTATAAAAGAACATCTTTAAAAGATTTAGTGGAACAAGTAAAATTGCCCTCCAGAAATATGGCAAAACTACCTTGGAGACTTGGAGAAAATGTAACTATAGATGTATCACTTCGTAATCTCTCTGTGTAAGAAATAAAATTTTATCTATATTGATTAATATATTAATTTAATTTTTTTTATTATTTAATTTAAATTCTAGAAAAAAATTATAGAATTTATTTTTATTTTGATTTTAGTAAAACACAATATTTACACAAAGAAAATATAAGTAAACAAACTAATATTCCTTTAACTACACGTACATATTTTAAAGTGGATAAAGATGATATAATGACAGTATGTATTTCAATAATTTTTATATATATATATATATATATATTGTTTATTTTATATAATATAATAATCTACAATTATATAATATTTTTGCTTACATTACATAGGAAGAGATAGATGATATAGAAAATAAGCGAACATCATCACCTGTTCTAGAAATGGATATTCGAAAATATCAAAATTTCGGTTTGGAAAAAATATATTTTACACAAGCAGAAGTAAGATCCTTAAGTACGACGCGAGAACCAGGCATTGATTTAATTTGTATGAAACATATTTCTTATCATCTTTTATATCATGTTGAAACGCCATATTTTGTTATACCAAGCAAAAGTAATCGTAAAGGTAACTTTATTTTATGTTTAAACATGTTAAATTTAAACATTATATTTAAAAAAGATTATAAATATTAAAGTTATTTAAAATAATTTTTCATTATAGATAACAAATTATTATTTGGTGCATTACTCAATAAATGTGAGTCAAAGAAATTAATGATAATATGTGCAGTAACAATAAGAAGTTATTCTGCTTCAAGTTTATATACTATGATTCCAAATGTAAATAATGGTGGATTTTATTTATATAAAATGCCATTTAGAGGTTTGTTTTTTAAAATATTAATTTAAATTATAATATAATATTATTATTAATTTAAACATTTCTTATTTATAATGATAAAAAGATAATTTAAAAAATAAATTTGGAAATATCAAATTACTAAAATAAAAATATAAATTTCATTAAATATTTAAAATATTTTAATAATTAATCAATCTATTGATGTAATTTAATATATTATGAAAAACACATACAATAAATTTATTTTTAAAAAATTTTAAATTATAATATATTATAATTTTAAATTGTAGAAAATGTTCGAAATCTTAGCGAATATTTCTCAGATTTTATATATAACCATAATGAAAAAAAACCTCCAATTGAATCAAATGGAGTTGAACTTCTAAAAAATATAATGAAAAAATTAAATATCGAATATAATCCAAAATTATTTTCAAATCCTAAATTACAAATACAACTTCAAATAGTAGAAACTTTAGCTCTAGATTTGGAACACTTTAAATCATTGCCTGATGATACACGTAAGTTTATATAAATATATATAAATCTGTAAATATTACGATATTTTATAACATATTAGAAATTTTCTTAGTTCCGAAAACCGAAGAGATTCATAAACTTATAAAAGATTTATTAGATGAATATAATAAAATATTTAATGAAGAAACAGAAGACAATATATCAAAAAAAAAAAGAAAAAATGTAAGAAAATAAACAAAGTAATAGAACTAACTGCATTAGAAAGTTAAAAAAAAGATTAAAGAATTCGTACTAAAGAGACAGGTATATTATTAAATATAATTAAATTAATTAATTAATTTAATTAAATATAATTTAAATAAAAAATTTAAATTATTTATAATAATTTTATTTTTAACAGATAAAAAACATAACTATTTCACAATTAAGAATTGGTTTAAAAACATTATATTTGAAGATATTTGATAAAAAAAATGAATTAATTAATAAGATTAAGGAATATTTTAAATGAAATATCATAAAATATTAAAAAATAATTTATTTAATGCGAATTTCTTTATACAATTTATAATTTCGTAATTCTATTACTATAACTTCTGATAATAGGTTGTTTTATTTGAAAAATTAATTTTTCTAAATGAATTGTTGTAATTATATTTGTATTATTATATTTCTAAATGATTCTTATATTATATTGATAATTTATTATATTATATTGTTTTTGATTTATTGTGCTTTTTGTGCGATTTTATATTTGTAATTAAATTTTGTAATGATTTATTTGTATAAAATGAATGTTATTATGTATATTTATTATGTATAATATATGTACAATATTATCATTAAATTGTTAATCATTAATTATATTACATATAATATATATATATATATATATATATATATATATTATATATATATAATATATATATATATATATATATATATATATATATATATATATTAAAAACAAAGATGTGTTTTAATTTAATAGTTACTGATTATTTCTTGTTATAAAAAAAATTTATAATTCATCTCTTTGTGAAGTAACTTCTATATCCTGCACATTCCCAATAAAAAGTGGTATATTGTTTGGTTTATATTCAATTATAAACATAAAGGGCCGATCAACTATAAATTTTTCCGTTTCTTCCGGATATGTACAACGTCGAAGTCTTAAAAAAACACCTAATAAAAAATAATTTAATTTTATTAAAAATGTACATAAAACTTTAATTTCTTTTTAAAATTCTTCATTAAATTCACCTGTTGTAGCTGCAGCTTCAGTACCTTCTTCATTAATATCTATAATTGCTTTATGTAAAACTTTATCAACCATTAATGGTATATTAGAAATACGATTAAAATTTGCATTTGGTTTAAACATTGTAATTAAACCAAGCTAAAATTTATAATATAAATAAATTAAAATTTTCTTTAAAATTAACAAATGAAATTTATTATTTATTATTTATACCTTATTCAAAGCATTTTTTAAATCCATTGTAAACTCAATTTTAAATTTTGGAAGATATAATTCAATATCATTATAGAATCGAGTTGTATTTGCAAGCATTTCAAATGAAAAATTAGTTTGCAAATTTAAAAGACCATCTATTTGATTTGGTAATATTATTATCATTGCAACATCTGGATTCTGTAAAATATATTTTTTTTTTAATTTTTGATATATGTAGCAATTTAATATAGATAATACCTTGTATGGAATTTCAATAAATTTAGCTTGCAATGTTGGCATATCACCATAAGTATATTTAGATTTACTGTACATTGTCGGTACAAGTTTTGTTTGATTTTTCAATACATGAAATATTCTATCCTTTGTATCTCTTATATTAAATATATTTAACCAAGTACCATTAAAATATATTGCATTTATTAATATTAATTTTGTATTCTCATTAAAATTATCTATATAAAGAAAACATTGATTATATAACTATATTGATAATTATTTTTAAAGTAATTTACCTGAAGATACAAAATAAGGTATTTTATTATTTGTTTTTTCATTAACCCAAGCATTGATTTTTTGAGATGCTTCTACATTATTTTTGAAATCTACTTTTGAAATCTCAGATTGATAAACATCTTTTCCTACTGTTAAAAATTCTGTCAATATTTCAAATCCATCTTGAATATACATTGCATTTGCAATATATAATTTAACCATGGACAATTCCTTATAAATATAGAAGATATTAATTGTGAAACATTTCTTTTTGTTATTATCATAATTTTAATAATCTTACATTTAATTTAATAATTAATGATCTATATTCTTCTTCTATTAAACTTTTATTATAGTGATAAAGACTTTTAGTTAATTCATCTAAAGTAGTAGATTCTGCACCATGAGAAAGATGAGACAATATCATATGTATTATTAATGGTGAATTAATAATATTTCCTACATTGGTAGAAGTTAATTCCTAAAATAATAATGACTAAATTTTATATAATTTTTTTATTAATTATAATACAAATTTATATAATATGAATTTTATTTAATAAATAATTTGTATAACTATTCATAAATGTTATTCTTAAAAATTAATTTTTAAAGTGCAAAATTTATCAAAGAATGATAAATCAAAGAATTTATAATATAAAATATATATATTTACTCACTTTATAAAGATCTTTTGTAAAATTATTATAAGAAGCAGATAAATATTTGCCTATATTTTCCTTATTATTTGAAAAAGTGGCAGATGAAGATCCCATCATAATTATGAATATTATATGTAATACTACAAAATAATTTTTATATTAAAATACCATGAAAATTAATAATTATTATAATATATAAATGTAATTATTACTATTTTATGATATATAATAAATGATTACCTGAATATATCATAAAGAATGTCATTTTATATAAAATTAATAAAAGGAATGTAAGAATTGTTTAATATATATAAGGATTTAATAATTATAATATATTCTTTAAATATATAAGTTATAAGGATCATAAAGATTAAATGAAAATGTCAAAATGTTTAAATTATTTTTTTTACAATATGTTACAAATAAAAATTTTTAATATAAATTAATTTTTAAAATACAAAAATTGAAAAAATGATTTCATTATTATTCCTAATATATCAAGATAATATATATATTCCTATTATATAAAGATGATAATTGTTAAAAAAGGTTAAGTTTAACTTAGCAGTGTGTCAAGTATACAAAAAATACAACTACCTGTCAAAAAATAAAATAGTTAAAGAAGAACAATATATTTATAGTTTTATTTAGTTTCAAAATATTTTTTAAACAAAATGAATTCTTTATTTTATTTTTGCCGTTAATACAATAATTTCTAAAAACAAAAAATTTAACTTTATGAAAATATTGAAACAAGTATAAAATTCACTCAATTACTTAATAGAATTGAAGTTTATCAACTATATATACAATGAAAATTAAAAAATAAAGTAAAAAATAAAGATATAAAATATTATATTTATGTAATATTATTTATTTTTAAAAATATTTTATTTGTGAAAAATTAATATTAATTCTACATTATATATTTTATATTTATAAATATGTAAAATTTTTTTATAATTGATGATAATTATATATATTGATAATTATTTTATGATTTATTATATTTAGAATATATGCCAAGCGTATATAATAATAAAAGACAAACAACGATATATAATAAAATCAAAGTTTTTATATTGATTGCAAATATTATATATAATTAAAAAAATATAATAATAATTATATTATAATATTATAATAATTAAAAATAATATTATATATTATATAATAATATTATATATTATATACATATTAATAGTATAATTTTTAAACTATATAAGGTATTATTAAATTATTTAAGAGCAATATCTGAGAATATAAAATATCTAGAAATTATTAAAAATAATAAAAATCTCTTAAATAAAGATAGAATATAATAGAAAGATAGAAAGTTGGAATTTTTGTCCTAATAAAAAGAAAATTCCTTATTTACAAATCGTATTCAAAATTTTATTGAATACGATTAATGACAAAATAAAATTAATAACACTCAAAACTTTTTAGTGACAATTTTAATGTTTGGTTATAATTTTTAAATAATTTTAAATAATTCAAAGGATTTTATATAAAAAAATATTATTGTTTTTGTAATTGTTATAAAAATTAAAATTATATGTATCTCTATTTATTTGTATTTAATATTTTTAAAATTTTTTTTTATAAAGTTAATTATTTTTAAACTATTGAATAAACAATTGAATAAAACAGAAATCTTTTTTATTATGATTAAGATATATTATTTTAGATATATAATTTTTATTCTATAAAAATTTATTAACTTATGGAACTTTATATTTATTTCAAACGTTTTGTCATTTTCAATGGCATACATATTATACATATTATAAAAATATTCAAAAGGAAAATTATTGTTTAAAATTAATGATTTTTTCGTATTTTATCATATATCATTGTATATCATATAATATTAATTAGATAATCTTTTTAATAAAATAATTTTTTCAAAGTCATATCATTTTAAATTAAATTTTTCAAAATCATTATAATTTTTTGAATAAATATTTGAATAATATATTTTTATTAATATATAATATTTTTAATTACGCATATGCATCTAAATATATATATAAGCAGTGAGACAATATTGTTGTTCTCATACAAAATGTGATATTGATTGATTTAGATCATCAAAAAAGTAATCAGCGTAAAGTGATTTAAAATAAGTAACAAAAACTTTTAATAAGAATTTGAAAAAGACAACAAAATAATAAATTCATTAATAGCGATAAGAAATAATTGTAATAAAATCAAATTACGAGAAATATTTATTATAGATTATATTTACAAAATAAATATTTATTATATTTATGAATATAATCCATATAAATTATCTATTAAACAATTTATTAAATTAACAATTATATTTTGATTTTACAATTCTTTGATTATTAATTCTTTATATTGAAAAAAAAAAAATAAATGGCTAAAATAAAAAATTTCGAAATATTCGTTTATAAGTTTTGATATAATAATTTACGGTATATATAAAATCAAATAAATAATAAATGTAGTACAAATTATTACAAAAATTAATATTCTTTTAAAACAGCAATCAGGACGTATAATAGATGTGGGAAAAAATTAAGTTTTCGAATAATTTGAAGATATTTTTTAAATTCTTTTTGCATTAAAATTATTATTAAATATTAATTAATTAATTAATTATTAAATATTTTCCTTCATTTATTTTTCATTTATTATTAATAAAACAAAATTTTATTGAATGTTATGAACTTTCGATATGAAATTATTTTACTTATTTATTTATAATTATTTATTCTATAAAAATTTATTAATGCGTTTTTTTTATAAAAGAAATGGATAAATTAAATTGTTTAATATAATATTTTCTGCAAATATTTAAAAAAAATTATTGCAATGATTTATAGAAATAAATAAAGATTTAAATTTTATTTTAAAAAGTTTTAATTAGTTGTTACACAAAATTATATAATTAGAATAATAATCGAAAAAAATAATAGACACATGAAAATATGTTTCCATCTTCAAAATCACATGTTAATATATAAATTTGAATTTTCAGTGAATTAATTAAAAGTAGTACTTATATTCGCTCATTCGATGAATAATGAATGATATTCGTGAAGCGAATAACACAGAGAAGAAGAATACCAGTGTGAACCTTATATTGCGGAACGATCCATGCATATTGACGTTTGCCATCTTTTTCTTTCTTTTTCCTTTGTTTTATACTTCCTCTAGTTTTAACTTTCTTTGTAATACTTCTCTTTCTTTCTATGTGCTATATAATACTCTTTGCATACAAATTTTGAAAATTTTTTCTTATTTTATCATTGTTCTTTGCTTCATTATTATTAATATCTATGATTATGTACAACTATTTATTTATGTTTAAACAATTATTTATGGTATAAACAAAATTAAAAAATTTGATTAATTAAAAATATAATTCGATTATAGTAATAAAATTATATTCTTTGAATCTTTTTTTTAATATAATTTTACATACATTTTTTGTAAATTTTTATTAAAATAAATCATTTATATCGCAATATATTAATATATTTTTTAATTATTATTATTATTTAATTATTTTTTAATATATAAAGTATTATATAAAATAATAATATATAAAATAATATATAAAGTATTATCATATAATTTAGGATTAAATTTTTGTAATCATAAATTAGTGAAATATTTTTATATTTAATAATATTCTATAAGTAAAATGCAAAAAATAATTTTTAATATAAAACAATAAAAATGGATAAATACTAATTATTTTGAAATAAAAATATGTTCTTGTATAAATAAAAATTTTTTCTAGGAAATACGAAGATTTTTACATATTGATTATATTTCCTCTCATCTCTGTTCATTTTTTTTTTATTTTTTTTTTATTTAGTTCATATTTCTTATTTTAGCTTTTTTCGACATACTTTCTCTGTTTCTCCTTTTTACTTTCTCTTTCAATTTTT
This sequence comes from Apis cerana, assembly GCF_029169275.1. NCBI lineage: Eukaryota > Metazoa > Arthropoda > Insecta > Hymenoptera > Apidae > Apis > Apis cerana. The sequence goes on along the minus strand of NC_083862.1, from coordinate 6,504,134 downwards.
CATCTCATCATCGTGTTTTACATATCGATTCCTTCCTTCTCTTCGTATTCTTCTCTTTTTCCTTCCTTTTCGTTTTTCTTTCCCAATGTCACTTCTTTTCATTCTTTCCATCAATTTATTTTTTCTATCTCTTTTTTTCTCTCAATAGTCACTTGTGTCTGTACACGAAAATATGTTTGTCAGTTGCAGACACACATCCTGATTACTAATTCACGAAGCCGCGGACTACTTCTTTGCCATGTGACACCAAATCCTATATTCCGATCGAATGGAGAGTGGAGACGAACACAGTAATCCTTATGAACTTGCAAATCGCATAAAACGTTGGGTGATTATGCAAATGCCAGATGGAAACTTCTACGAAAATTAAAGAGGAAATATAATTGATCTTTTAATAAATAAAATTCGCAGAATTGTTTTTCGATAGAATTTGTTGTTAATCTAGAGTAAATTATAACATAGATTGCTGATTAGTAATGGGATCAAATCCATATTAGGTTAGATTTTGTTGTCAATGAAATGGCTGATTTTATAAATCCTTTTCAAAATCATTTAAAGATAAGTATATTATATAAATGTATAATCATTGAATAATAATATTTATTATATATTAACTTAAAATTTGAAACCAAATAAATACAATTTATATATATTTATAATAAATACAAATACAAATAATAAATACAATAAATACAATATTATTGTTTTATTATAAAACAAGTTATATATTATAATAAACTATAATAAAATGTCGATTATTCAAAGCTTAATTATTCAAATAATCGATTATTATTCGAATACAAGATAAATATTTAAAATAAGCATATTATAAATGATATATTAATATTAATTAATAATATTAATTAATAATATATAATAATAATATTATTAAATGATTAATTAAATGATTTTTTTTTGTAATGTATTTATCTTATTACATTCTTTTATATAATAAACATTCATATTTGAAAATTATTTAATTTTTAATCATTTCATTTATATATTAATAAATTTGGTTTTATCTAATTTTTTTGTTTTATCATTTTATTTTATTTGAATATTTATTTTTCAATTAAAATAAATCTACTTAAAATAATTGATATTCTGATGTATATGTTTATTTCTGAAAAAAAAAATAAAATATGATTTATTATTTTGTGCAAATTCTCATCTATTGTAACTTTCATAACTTTTGTAACTTTATTATTTCATTATTTTATTTTATAATTTTATTATTTTATTATTTATTATTTTAATTGATATTATATCGAATAGTTTTTAAATTATTATTATAAATTTGTATTTAGAAGTTTTTAATATTTAAAATTTTTTAAAAAATTTATAATCACTTCATTATATAATATATTGTATTTTCCATTTCTCAGGTAATCAAAAACATTTTATTGCTTTAGTGAAAAAAAAAGAAAGTATAAAAAAATAAAAAATAATAATTCAGTATAATAACTATGTTTATAGAGAAAAAAATAATAAATATTAAATAAGATTATTTATAATATTAAATATATAAATTATAATTTAGGGAAACGAAAAATTGTTTTTCAGCACTTTTCTAGAGATGATTATTCAAGTTTAACAAGTTATATTATATACATTATATATACATTATTACTTATGTATAATAAATCCAAATTTTTAGAAAATTATAAATTGAATAAGGAATCTTCATTCAGTGCTATAACTTTTTTTATAAATTTTTACTTTTTCAATCAAAATTTATTGCATTGAAAACAGTAGACATGCAATAAAATTCTAAACATACTGAATTTATCCTATGTTTAAAATTTATTTATATACAATTTATATACAATTTATTCTATGTATTTTAAATATCAACAATCATTTGTAATTTTTAAATCAATGTTGCACAAATTTTAACAAAAAATAAACAAAATGGTTTTTGTTTTATTATACATTTTTTTAATCATAAAAGAAATAGAATTTTTTAAGTTAATTTTAAATAGATATTATTAATAGTTGATTTATATAGAATTTTAATTCAAATTGTATAAAAATTTAATTCAAACTGTATTCGAATAAAATCAAATTTTAATATAATAACATTTAAGATGAATAAATAAAATGAAAACTTTCCTAAAATTGAATCATATTCAAAATCTTGAAAAATGCAAAAGTGACAGAAATAGTTAAATCAAAACTGAAATGTTTCTCAAAAAAATATTCTATTAATTGGAGCATTCGAATCAAAACGGATACGAGGAATACGATCAATGATTAGAATGAAAGAAGAAACTTTCTGGTATTTACAGTTAGATCGCTTCGATGATCAAGGCATTGCTTTCGCTCCTAGTCCTCGAATAGAATTCCGGATTTTTCATTTGTCTTAAATCCATATCATTCACGAATCGTCATATATCATCGCGTACTTTTAATTGTAATAATAAAATTCTTTATTTTTTTATTTTGAATAAGATTCTTTATTTTGAAAACTAGAAACATACAGTTTCAGAAATGGAGTTGAAAGAATAAAAGAAAAATAGTGTAACGAAATTTTAAAAATTTAAAATTTAAAAACAAAATTTAATAAAGTTTAAATATATAGTGATTAAAGTATGAAGAGTAAAAATATTTTAATTAATAAAAGTTTAGATTAGAAATGAATATAGTAATATATAGTAATATAGAATTTAGGAATGTAATATACTAATATTTATATAATATATTGAAAAGAATAAAAATTGTTTTAATTAATAAGTATAATACTACTAGGTTTTAAAAGATACAAGTTTCTATAATATTTAACAAAATTCGATAATATAATATGAGAGAATATAATGAGAGAAATAAAAACTACTTTAATTAACATAAAACTCAGGTTCTCAATCTATAAATTACACTTTCAAAGAAATATTAAAAAAGTTTTCTAGATTATTTAAAAATATAGTTTAACTATATAGAGTTTGCAGTATAAATTTTAATAAAAGCAACGTGATAAATAATAAAACTAATATACATATACTAGTATAGATAGCAAGGAAATCAAGAAAAATTAATTAAATTATTTTTAATTAAAATTATTTTTATGGAAGATTTCAACATTTTTTTTATTTTAATATGATTATAGTAAATTGTAATATTTTACTATTATTTTTCTGATTATGATTAATTGTTTCTTATTTGATTATTTGTAGATTATTTGATTATTTTGAAAGAAAATCGCGATTTAAAAAATTTTATATTTTCAACATTGAAAAATACTAAAGTAAAGCCTAAAATTATTACTCGATTTTATTTTTTATTGGTATTTCTAAAACTAATTACATTTTTTTTAACAAATATATTAAACTTTTTTTATTTCTAGAAAAAGATAAAAAATTATAAATTTATATTATTTTAAAACTTACAAGATGTTATTTAAGAATTTTATATTTCAATTAATGTAAATAAATTCTTAAAATCATAAATTTCCTCTTTTATGATGTACATACGTAATAAAAATAAACAAAAAATAAATAAATTTTTATTGAATATGACGATTTAATGATAGAATCTTATTTATTAAAATTTAAATTAATAAAATACAAATTGATGATTAAAAAAGAAACTATTTAAAACAATTTAAAAATTTGTAATATATATATATATATTACGTAATATATATACTATACTATATTTATTATAATACACATTATTTTTAAATATTACAAAATTCAATTATCATTAAATGATTTGATACTTTAGAATATTATATTGAAAAGTTATATATATTGAAATATATTGAAAAGTTAACTCAATAATTATCAATTATTTCTTTTTAAATTTTTATAATTCTATAATTTATTTTGTACAAAATATGTTTAAATCGACTTCAATATTAATATATTAATTCAATAATCAATTTTATTTTAAATTTGCATATAATTCTATAATTTACAAAATATTTCTCAATCTTTTAAATCTAATAAACTATAATAATGATAAATTTTTTACAAAAAAATTTATAATGTATCTGTGAAATATTAAATTATTTTTATTAAATATATTTGAGAGTAAAATTTTTACAAATTGATCTCAAGAATTATTTTTTGCAATAAACATTATATTGAAAGTAAAAATTATCATTTTTGTAGTTTTGATTTGCGAAAAATATCTCAAAAATAATCTTCAAGAGTTTTATTCTCAAATATATTCTAAGATATAAAAGAACATTATAAATTTAACAATGATATGAATTGATAAAATAAAATATGAAATAATGAAATATTGATATAGAGGATAATAGATCAATATGTTAATTTATGAAAAAAATTTACAATTTTTAAAAATAAAAGTAATTTACGGGTATTTATTTAATGTACAATTTCTTTAAAAATATATTTCAATTTCAATACTTTTGTTAATTTTCAAGAAATTTTGTCTTTCACTTGACAATTAACGATAAAAATGAATCGCAGCATCCAAGAAGCTCGGCGAAAGTGATTAATTACCGACGAAATCTAATTAATTCTACTTACAATATATTAAATTTCCTGACATTAAGGTTTAATTGCTATTACGGAAACAATAAAGAATGTCGTTAATTTCGATTATCCTTTTTTTTTATATCTTATTTTAATAATTTTATAATTTAAACAACATTGACTGATATTTTTTTTATCAATTTTTTTTTATTAATAGTTCATTTTATTAAGTCCATGAATTTCTACATGAATTTCTCAGAAATTAAATCAATCAACTTCATTTTTTGTAAATTTTTAAATTTCTTGAAAAAACAATTAACTTATTTTTATAAGTTAATATATTATATTATAATTGTATATTATATTAATTAATATATAAAATAATATATTATATTAAACAATATATAATTATAATATATTATAATAAACATATGACATAAATTTCAAAATAATAAATGTTAAAATATTTTTAACATCATTTTTTTTTTCTAGTTTATGAATTATAGCAAATCTAGTCATTTTAAGAAATTTTCAAATTATTTTATTATTTTTACTTAGAAAAAAATAGATTATGAGAAATAATTTAAATTTGAAATGATATATTTCAGGAAATATTTAAAAAAATAAATAAATATTTTTTTAATTAAATTATTTATTTATTATTTTACGAAATAAATTATTTCTGATTTGTTATTATTATTTGTTATTTGATTTCGATGAAAATAATTAATATACGTCAAATATTTATATTATTATTGCTTTTTATTAACACTAGGATTATTACTATATTTATTATTCAATACATAAACTAAAAATTATTTCATAAATGTTGTTTTTATTAAAAAATAAACATTATTTCTTTAAATAATCACATCATTTATTATTGATTCAATTGAAATATATTATTTATTAAATAATAAATAGCTGTGTTTAAAATAATTATTTTTCAATTATTATTTGAAATAAATTTAATTCAAATCTGATTTATATAATTGATCAATTTTTGAGTGTTTACTTTTGATAAAATTAATAAAAAAAATAAATAAAATGGACAAATAAATCTATTTTTTACATATAGATTCTTAATTAAAATAATATAAATTTATAATAGAAATATAATTTAATAATTTTAAGTTTATTAAAATTTATTTTAAATTTATTAATTAATAAAAGTAAATCTTTTAATTTAATGTTGTTTGAATAAAGATGAATTTATAAACTGTTTATTAAAAAGTTGGCAAAAATATTTTTACATATGATTTGACAATCAATACCGACTGTTGGTTATATAGACAAAAATTACTAAACAAGAAGTTTTAGATGTAAGTTACATTTTTAGAACAAAAATTCCATGTTTCGCAAATATTATAGTTTACTTTATCTTACTAGCAAATATAATTACTTAAGAATTTTTGATTCAAAAAATATTCTTACTTACACTTGAAAATCCTAAAAGAATAATACTATTATTTTTTAAAAATAAAATAATTTATTTAGAATTGGATCAATCAACTTGAATTTTTTTTTTTTTTTTGATAAATTATAATAATTAGATTAGATGATATGTAGAAAAATTTTTAGAAAAATTATAATTGATTGAAATTGTGAAGAAAATAGTAAAGATCAGTTTTACAACTTTTTTATCTGAGTATATAACAAAAATTTGAATAATAGATTTATAGATTTATGTTAATTTTATATATATACATATATACATGCTGAAAATTTCATCAAAATCAATTAATATAAAAACAAGCGTCAAGCATTGAAAAATATAAAAATCTATAAATTTTAGAAGATGATTAAATACATTCTATCATATCGAATCATGAAAGTTTCATCTGTAATAAATTAATATTGCTTAAAATATTATTTTTAATATTATTTTTCAAATTCATTGAGAAAATAGTTTTTTAATAAGTTGTATAATTTTATTAAATTTATTTTTATTCATTATATTAAATAAAATATTAGAGATTTATTTAAAATTCAAAATGTTTATATTATAAATTCAAAATGTATAATTCAAAATGTGTATTATTTCAATTAAACATTAAACTTTACCCTATTTCTAGATTTTATGATTCCGGATGTTGTTCACTTTCCTAATTTTATCCATATTTCATGGATATAATTAATATTGATAAAATAATTTAAATATTTGGTGACTCATTGATATAAAAAATTATTTATAATATAATATAATTAAATTAAAAAAATGATCGCTACATTAAAATTAAATATTTCTGAGAATAATAAATTATTTAATTCAATTCATTCATATGATAAATTGTAATTATAATAATGTAAATTATTATAATATTGGATTGTAAAGAAAAAAGAAATAAAAAATATAACACATTTTTTAAAATGAATGACAAAATTTTTTACTAAAAATTTGCAATTTCATAAGTTTTTAATTGTATCATTTTTCTTCCATAAAAATAGCAATTATCTTTTACCAACAAATGTTATAATATTTGTATAAAAAAATTTCATAAGTAATGTATTAAAATATAATATACATATTTGAATAAAAAAAATTTCATAAATACAAAAGAAAATATAATGAAAAGAAATTTAATTTAAAAAATGTCTAATCGAAAAATAGGATTCTTATAAAAATAATCGAAATCTGAAGAAATTATTTTTATTTTATTTTTATATGATTAAAATATAAGAGAAATAAATTCTTCTTATAAATAATAGTTTTTATTCAAATAATTGTTCAAATAAAATTTTTATTTTATTTTCTATTCGTTATGTTAATTTATTTTAAATAATATCATTCAAAATATAAATTATTTCGATATTTTTTATTTTATTATTTTATTAATTATTTTTTATATTTCTCTATGGAATAATTTTCTATAAAATTTCTATTCTATTCCTTTTCATTTTCTTAATTGAAATCTTTTTACATACTAAATATAGTATTTAATTACATACACTTAATTATTCATTATCTTTTAATTTCTTTTATTATTCGAAATAATCAGACATCCGATAAATAAGATTTTAAAATTTACTCAAAAACATTTTATTCCAAATAAAATTTATTTTCAGTATTTTATTGATATTAATTTCTTATTTTTATTTAGAACAAAAAAAACATATCTCATATGTTTCACACTGCCATAATAATATCTTCCTTTGATCGAAATTTAAAAATTTTATCATGGCAAAAGAATAAGCATAATTTCCTTCCAACTTTTCAATCCCCTTCGCATTTCCTTGCCAATATAGAATCACTATTCGAATTGAATCCAATGAAAGGCTCATAACTCTGAGTTTTCATTTGGACGGAAAACGTATCCCATGTTCTGTCGTAAAGTCGGTGCATGCTTTGGCCCGGTCTTTTTACCGAACGGCACAATGCACGTTCTCTCAAGAAAGAGAGAAAACGCAACGAGCCACGTGGAGAGGAACACACGAAGAAGGTGGTGATACACACCATGGTCAGGAAAGAGGACGGTGAACGAAGGAGGTGGAAAGGTAAGCCTGGTATAAAAGGGTCGTGCGAGCCGGCTCGTCTGTTTTAACACTCTCTTGCTCAGTGCATATCACGGACAATTCGCGTCTTTGACCTAGACACCATCGACCAACTCGAGGACTTTCTTTTTTTTTTTTCGACGAAGAAGAGACGAGAGGTGAGTCGCAAGAAGACCTGGCTCTTGGTCCACGTTGGCCTATTTTTGGCTTTTACTGTTCCTCCTCTCCGTGGACGTTCGTGGAGGTTCACAGTGGTTGTTGACGTGACACAGTTTCAACCCTATTCGAGACCAGACTCGATTATATCAGTGGATGTATCTACATATTATATCAAAGTTGCTTTGATTGATTCGATCAGTTCGAATAATTATTCTGAGTGATACTGTGTGCGACGATAGTGGCATGGCTTTTGTCGTGTGCTGCTTTTGTATCTCATGGTGATAGTTTTTATTGATATTGTTTGTTGGTCTGTTAGAAAATTTTTGATACATTTTTGGAATTTTCTTAATATGATGCTTGATTAAAGAATCAAGAAATCATTATTAGAGATGGAATGAAATTTAAATCTTTAAAAAATTTGATTTTGAAACTTTGCGAAACTCTCGAGAATGCTTATTTCTTTTTTGGTATGTCTATTTTATTCAAATCTAAAAATTGAATAAATTTTTCAAATTCAGATTCGTAATAGTCAATAGTATATAATAGATATAATAATATTCTTGGCTTATAGAATATTGAATTTTTATATTTATTTTTTATTTTTTTTTCTATGAAAATTATTGCAAACGTATTAGTTGAAATGAAGAAGTTTATAATATAAATTTAGTTTTTAATTTTTTTCAATTATTATTGAATAAAAATCAATTCATATTACTATTTTTCGTACGAAGATTTATACATATATTATTTTTCATTTTTGAAATTTTCGGGTCAAAAATTTCAAGACTTGTTATATTCAAAACTTTTTGAATTTTAAAGACTTATTTGAAAGTTTCAAAATTCAAAATTTCGAATTTCATATCTCCAATTATATCTATATATAATATCTAAGTTTAGCGACAAAAAGGAAATAATGGATAATATATGAAAATTATAGAATTTTAGTAAAATATTACAATAAAAATTATTTATTTATTTTTTAGATTTATTATTATTATTTAGATTTCAATTTAAAACAACGGAATTTATAGAATATAAGAATATAATTTATAGAATATATAATTGTAAGATCTAGAATTTGAGATCTAGAAAAATAGCAAAAAATTATAAAAATGAAAAAAAGAATATGTTTAACATATATCGAAGAAACTATGTACTTATGATAATTTTGACGATATATGTATTATCTGCTATGTAAAAAATATTTTTGAATATTATGATGATAAATTTTTTCTTGTTTTTTTTTCTTTATTTTCAAAGAAAAATTTAGAGTATGTTTCGAATAATAAAATGCATTTTTCCAAATTATTATTATAAAACATTAATTTTTGATCAATTTAATTTCTTTTTTTTTCGTTTTTTATTTTGAAAATTTCTTTGAATATTTATGGTAATTTCTTTTTATGATTATTTTCTTTTTTTTATTTATTTCTTTTTAAATTCTTTAATAAAATAGTGAAATATTTCTTTATTTCTTCTTTTTTTTTTAGAAAAAAATACGAATATAATTTGTGAATTTTTCATAGATTTCATTTTTTTCGATATTTATTTTCTTATTTTTAAGTGAAAATTACAAATGCATGTCTTGAAATATCGAACATTCCATAAATTTTAATGAATTATATTTTTTTATTCTTTAAAAATTTTCTTTTGGAAAAAGATAGTAGAGTATGCTTATTTACATATTGTTAATTAATAAGTTGAGCAAGATTTCATCTTGTCATTTTTATTTTTTAATTTTTTCTAGAGAAATGTTATATATTAAACTTTTAACATTAATTACGAATTGTATTTCTTTATATTTTTTCATTTTTCTTCTTAATATAACTTTTTTTATTTTCAAAAAATAAGAAAAAAGACAAGATTCTTTAAAAATAGCCAAGTAACGTTTATTTGGCTACCGTTAGTTGTAAGAATACGACTGCATGAGAATTCTTATGTCTCCAGCCGAAGGTCAGGATAACCTCAGTGTCAAATGAAACTCGTAGTCCTGGGAAAGTTGTATTCTCGCGCTCGTTCCTCTCTCATTGTTATATTTCAATTAATAATATTTTAATTTCTTTATGTTATTCGCATCTTCCTGAAGAATAAATATAAAATATAAATATAAATTTAAATATAAATAAAAGAATTATTATTATATATATATTTAAATTTTTTCCTTTTTATTTTTTTTAATCTATGATATTTACGATCAATTTTTTAAAGGAAATATTTAATAAATTTTATGGTATTGTATCATAACGTATAGTAACTTAAATTATGATTACATTGGAAAAAAGAATATAAATTTTGACAAATTTTTCTTCATTTGGTGCTACATTTTCATATTTTATTTTTTTAATTTTAAAATAATATTATTTATACGAATATGAACGAAAGTTTTTAAAATGCAGAATTTTTTGTATATGTGATAAACAAAAAATAGATTAATAAGTGGAATAAATGTATTTAGACATTTAGAACGCAGTTTATCAAACACCACGGTAATTTACAATTCGAATATGACCTGATTTTCCAATGGATTTAAACTAATGGAAATTTTTAAAAATTTCTAAATTACCAGTAAGATTCTTTTGTTTGTTTACTATTTTGACGAATAATTAAAATATTTTTTTATTTTAATTTTTGAAGAAAACACTGTAGAATAATGTATTTATCTACTTCATTGAAAACAATGTATATAATTAAAAAAAATTATGGATAATAATAATATATAGATAATTATGGATAAAATAATAATAATTTTTCAATTAAAAAATTGTATAAATATGTAATGTACTTTCTAAAATATATTAAAAAATTATCTATAACAAACTATTATAATAAATAAAATATTATAATTATGAAAATAGAAGATAATTTTTAATCATAAAAAAATTATTGAAAAAAATAATATTTTAAAAAAGTATAAAAAATAATTAAATTAATTCATACATGTACGCAAATATAAATATTTAAAAAATATAATAATTTTATAATAAAATGAGAATTATATATATATTCAAATTTATAATAATTATAAAAAAATACAAGAATTTTTTGAAAAATATATTAATTCAAAAATTATTTTAAAGAAATTATTAATTATTTAAGAAAAATTTTAAGAAAAATATAAAAAATTTATATTTTTTTTTTTTGCTTTGCAGAACTATGAAGTTAGCAATAATATTGGCAGTGTTGTGCTGCCTAGCAATTGGAACAATTTCAACACCAGTACCAAAAATCTCAGCAGAGAAAATATCGAATCAAAATGTCATTGAAAATGGAAGACAGGCGGCAGCACAACCACCAGTAATCAGCGAGGATGATGATGATGACGATGACGATGATGACGATGTCGATTTCGATATCACGGGAGATGACGATGACGACGACGATGATGATGACGATGATGATGATGACGATTCTGATTATTTGGAACGTTTCATCGAAGATATATTAGGTAAAGTTTCATATTTTCTTTTTTCTTTTTTTTTAAATAATTCATGCAAAAATGATGATACGAAAGAATATAATCAATAAAATAGAATTTATAGTAAAATCAATTAGAAAAATAATGATTAATAATGAGAAATGTTTGAATGTTAAGAAAATTATCATAGATTATAAGTGACAAGATAATCGTTTTTGAATAATGAAACAATCTTTTCTTACAAAAAATAAAAGAAAGATATCAGAAATATGATAACGTAAATGTAATATTTTTATTTATTAACTTTTAAATCTTATATTTGTTTTGCTAAAATTTTGTAAATATTTTAAATTTCTTAATTTTCTTTAATTATTATATTCTTTCTATATATTTATTCTTTGATTTTATATTTGTTACAATATTTGTTTTACAATATTTTTTTTTTTTTGATAAAATGTATTAACTTAAAATAAGTAAGTTTTGTAATTTTTGCAACAACTACAATATTAAATACTTATTTCTTTTTACTTTATAAATTATTTTCTATTTTGTTTCAATATTTACAATAAGTATCATACATTTTTTTCATTAATATTATGTTATGTTAATGTTATGTTAAAAGAAAGTTAAGTTTATATTAGCAATTGGTATAAAATTAATTTTATATTAAAATAAATAAAAAAAATATATTTCTTTGGAAAGTAGAACATTTAAAGAATAGAATGTCTTTGCTTAGTGTTAAGATAATGGAGATACTATTATATTATAATTCTCGATATAAATATTGATTTTTTAGAATACAATTACTAAACAATAAAGAATTAGTATTGTATTATATTATATACTTTTTATATATATTTATGTATTATATTATATATATTATGTATTATATATATATGTATTATATTATATACTTTTATATATATATTTTAATTAAAAATTATTATTTATTTTTTGTTGAATTGTTTATTAAAATTTAGATATTTTAAGATTACTTATTCATAAATTGAATAATTAATAAAAATTTTATAAATTAAATATTATTAAATTAATTGACTTTATTTATTTAAAATTAATTAACTTTATTTATTTTTAATAACTTATTTATTTTTAGTACTTAATAAGATAAGTATTTATTAATATTTTATTATTTTAAGAGAGTTACAATTTTTATCTATATAAGAAAGTTTCAAATTTCTATATTAACGTGTATTTTTCCAATTTACTAAAAATTTTTATTTAAATTTTGTTTTCTTTATTAATCTGAATGAATCTTTTATAAAAGAAATTATATTATATTTTTCTCTTCCTATTTTTTCATTGTTTAACAAATTCATTGAATTTGCTTTCATAAATATCAACTAAAACAAAAATTGAAATAAATAAAAATATAGAGAAAATGTAATAATAATTAATTAATTTGAAATTCAATTTTATTTATCATATAATTTTTCTACCGATTAATAAAAACTAAAATAATATAAATAAATTACTTAATATTTTTGTATTTATATTCTTTTTTACATCTTCTTTTATATCAAAGAAAAAAAAAGAAATCATATTGATATTCTCATTTTTAATAAAATATAATTCAAATTCATTATATATAAATTGCAAATTTTTATACAATTCAAAATAAGATCAATAAATATCAACTAAAAAAAAAATATATTATTGAAAATATATAATTATCAAAGTATATAAAAAATTAATAAAAATCAATAGTTTTATTACGTAAGATTTATAATTATAACATTATAATACATAAATTTTTCTCATGACTTTTTAATAAATCATTATTGCTGACTGGAATTAAATTCAAAAAGAAATTATCATGTCACTTTTTATAATGTATCATTTCAATATCCTTCTAGTATTTTTCTACAGATAAAATATTTAAAATTTCCAGCTTTTAATATCATTTAATATAAATAAACTTAATATGATATATCATATTAGTTAGTTAATATCATATTTATTTATGTTATTTATATAAAACATACACGAAATAAAATATATATATATATATAAATATTTGCATAAAAAATTTATAATCTTTTCATTAGTATCATTCATAATATTTAAAGATAATTATAAAAATCAATATGCTCGTATTCGTTTCATTGAATTTACTCGTTCATTTAGCGGCTTTTGCTTTCTTCGTATTGTCATCGAATAATTGTCAATAAGATTTCGTTGAATAGAACAATAAGAAGGCATCGCGAAACGAGCCGTTATGCAAACATTAAACCTCGGCTTAGTGACATGTTCGACGGAAATTCTGGTGCGTTCACGTAGTTGTAACGGTACAAGATGCTTTAAACTCGTCCGAATTAACATAAATCAACGACGATCCCAGTTCGAAAAGAATTTCTACGCGCTATTTCTTTTACATCGACCTAGATATGAAAAGCAATTGTTAAAATTTTTCGTCGCCAATATAATTATTGAATTATGGATTAAGTAAATATATATTTTCTTGTATTATTCGTATTGATGTTTTCCATTATTATATCGTATAAATAAATATGTTATATCTTTTTTTTTTGTTTGACAGTTCAATAAAAATTTTAGTTTTTAACAAGAATTTATTGAGAATTGTAAAAATTCTGGATATTTGAATTTATAGAAGAAAATGATTCGATAAAGAATGAATTCTATTGAAATAAAAAATATACTTATTTACTATAATATTATTATAATTTATATTGTAAAGTGATTTTTTACAGTTTATAAATATTTGCAAATAAATAATATTAATTTGGCAGGAAATCATAAAAAAACTATCGTTATATATTGTAATGTAAATTATGATAAATGTAAATAAATATATAATTAATAATAATAATTCATATAATAATTACAACAAATATTCATGTACATATATATCATGTGCATATATTTTATATAATATTCTATATTTTGAGACATACATATTTTAAATAATTTGATATATTTATATATTAATATTAGTTGAATTTAAACATGTTTTAGTTAAAAGGATTATGATTATTAAAAAAATAAAATAATAATTAATATAATTAATATATATTTAATGATGAGATGAATAAATTTTTGATTTTTCAAATTTTCAATTATTTTCAATCCAATCAAGTTTTTTATTGTTACAAAATTTTCTAAAACTTGGGAAATAAATCGTTGTACAAGTGATATTTCTTTTTTAAATAAGTCTATAATTTTATACTAGATCTTTTTTTATAATAATACTTTTGACACTTTTTCTTTAATGAATTTTTTTTATAAAAATTAAGCTTAATTATTAGAGATTTATACAATTGAATGAAAAAGACATATTATAACAAAATTGAATTATATTTTTATTATTTTAATTTTAATTCAATTTTATACTTCTCATATAACAATATTTATTATATAATAATTTTTAATTTATAAGAAATGATTATATAATCATATATTTATATACAACTATTTCAATTATTATATATAACTATTATTAGATTTTTATATTAAAATAATATTACAGAATCTTATGATTGATATATGAGTAATAATTGTTTAAATTTATGTTAATTTATATATAAATAAGTATACAAAAGTTTATAAATTTTTATAGAAAAATTAAAGTCATTAATTTTAAATTAAAATCTTCAATTTTTTTTATTATCTATTACAAATTACAATATAATAAAACACAATTAATAAAATAACATATAATGTAATTAGTAAAAATGTATAAATTTTTTTGGTTGTAATAACAAATAAGATAAAAAGATTTTCTTTTTATTAATATTTCATTTTCAAAATATCTAAAAAATTTTAGAAAAAATAATAAATACTATCTTTAAATATAAATATTTTAGAAAGAGATTTATTGTAAAATACATTTTGAAATTATATATTTTTTCAGTATATTTGATTGAAATATATAAATTACGTTATAAATTACGCGAAGAAAATTTTAATACAAATTAAATTTTGATATTAATTCTAACGGTAAATTTAAAATATAATGTTAGATAACTTTCGATCACTTTTTTGTATTGTTTGATTAATATATTATAAAATAAAAAATAAAACGTATGATTTTTATGTAACAATTAACACGTTTATGTAACAATTAATTAGTGGAATTTTATATATACATACTGATACAAAAAAAAACATCGCAAATTTAAAATTTATCAAACATCCTTTAGTAAAGTTGTCTATTGTACTAATTATTCAAATGAAATCTTTCATGCTACAATATTATAATATCTTTTTTTGTCTTTTTCTTATATTACATATATTATATATTGCTAAAAAATATCTAGAATATATATTTATTATTTTTAATTTCGAAATTATAAAAGTTCATATATATTTTTGTATTTATAAACAAATTTTATAAAAATTTTGTAAAAATCAAATTCTTTTTAATGTATTTTTAGAACTATATTATTTTTATAATAAATATAAATTAAAAACCACATTAAGAAAATTGAGATATACTAAAATATAATTTCTTAAAAGATATGTTTTTAAATTAGAATAGTAATAGCGAGCTATTCTATCTTTAATAGCAAAGATGTAATAAGCTTTACTAATAATTTTATTTTTTATGATTATATCTATCTTTAATAATAATTATATCTACTAATAATATAATTTTATATATAGTATATATAATATAATTTTATTATATTTTTAATCATTAATTCATACATTTAAATAAGATTTATAATATTATATTATATTACAAAAAACCTATGATCAGTAATATTATAATATACTTAATTTTCATCATTATTATTGAATAAACAAATAATAATAATAATAATCATCAAAAGGACAACACATTTTAAAAAGTTTATCTCGACCATATATTCCAGGTGAAGAGGATGACGACGACGACGATGATGATGAGGATGAATCGATTCCGGTGGAATCAGTTGCACCAGTAGCAGCAGCAGCATCTCCACCAGTTCCTGCAATTCCGGCGGCCGTAGAAGCCGATTTGAACGCCGCCCAGGAAGCGGAACACGTCGCGGAAGCTGCTACAGCGGAGAGCATAGTTGCCGACAACGACGCGACTGGGCCTGAGGAAGACGAAGGGAACGCGGTTGGCGAGAGTCAGGCCGTTTCCGGTATTCACGAATCCGGTCTCGAAGGTGCGGAATCCGTGTCGAATCCTGTCCACGTTCCTGCCGCATCCACGAACGAGGCCGAGGACGACGACGACGACGACGACGAGGACGATGTGGATCTGGTGTATACCGAGGACGACGATGACGAGGACGAGGAGGACGACGAAGACGAGGACGACGAAGACGACGCCATCGCCGATATCACCGGTGCCAGGCAAGCACGTGAGTTCAAGGGAAAGAGCAAGAAACACAGTACAGGGCATAAACACACGCGTAAATCTCGCACGCGTGCTACATCCCCTTCCTCGAAGGCTGTCGTTTAACCAAAGGAGAAGGGAAACGAGTGGCAAGTCACATACAACGATTCCTGACAATCACGTGCTCAATTAATTCATTATTGTTCGCTTATCCTCGTTGGCCAAAAGGCGGTCGATGCTTTCTATGCTGTCGTGCAGAAACAGTCTGGAACAAACTTTTGTTTTGAGATGGTTTCGTTGCTCTTAACATTGCTTTGTCTTTGGAAATATTATTTTTTTAATTTATTGTAGTACTTTTCTTAACGAAAGTTAGAAGATTGATCTTCTTTGGTTTTTTTTTCTTAAATAATTTTCTGGAGTGTCTTACTGTTGCGTAGAAGTTTTATGTGAATAATTTAAAATAAAAAGAAATATGTCAAATCATGGAATTTTATTATTTAAAATTATGATATATATTTTCAATGATTTTCAATATTTTCAAAAATTTTAATTGTACGAATTTTCTTTTAGAAAAATTATTTTGTGTATATTTTGTAACTTTAATTATTAAAGTAAGATTTTTTTAATGATAATCTATATAAATTTATAAAAATTTTATTATTATAAATCTTAAGAGAAAAATCCAAAGACTTTAATCACAAGATATTTTCAAACGACGTTCAAGCGTAAAAAGTTAATTAAACAAGCAAGAGTAATTCATTCAAAATTAATTCGATCTTTATCTGTGATTCATTTTGCCGTTTAATTAAATTCCAATTTAGATCAATTTTAAAAAGCCAATCAAAGCAAAAGTTAACCAATCTGACGACCAATAGAGCTTGCGCATTCATTCGTAAAGAAACAAAGCACCGAGTCGAGAAGCTTCAGTTCATCGGTGCTGTTCGACATTATTCAATGCTTATTCAATGAAATTCCGAATTAATTTCTTAAAGTTTCTTTTCAAAAGAAACGATCAAATATTTTTTTCAAAAAAATTAAAAACATGAATATAAAATTTTGAGAAAATTTTTGTTGATTATTAAATAATAAAATGATCGGCAAAAATCCCCCCTTTTTTTTTATTATTTTCTAGACAGTATAGGAACATCTTATGTTATACTAAATTAAAATATCTTAAAGAGAGAATTCAACAAAAAATTTCAAAATTTAAAATATATTTATCATTATTTTGATTTATTAGTTTATATAAAAATTTCTCTGTAATTATTATTTCTAAGTAAATATCGACGATATTGAATATTTAGTTAAAGATTAAGTTGTAAAATTGTAAATTTATCCTAACATTTTAAATATCCTAACATAGTAAATATCTTTGAGATGTTCAAGAGATTTTAGCACAATAATTTACCAATATTGATAATATTAATAAATTAGAAAGTTACAAATTATAAGATATAAAAATATAGAATATCTCTTTTTTTATAATTCAATATCAAATAAGATAATTAAATTATTGGAATTTATAAAATTTATTTATAAAATTTTATTTATTTTATTATCGTCAAATTCATACCGTTATATGTAATATGAATATATCAATATAACTAAATATAATTTATTGTTCTTTTTATGACGGAAAAAAAATGAATTTTTATAAGACATGATTTCAGAAATTTTTAAAACTTTATCTTAAATGAATTCTGAAAATAATTATTTAATCTTATTTAATAAAAGTCATAATAAAAGATAACCTGAGAAAAATAATATTTGAACAAGAAATATTTTACAAATTTTCTTTGAAAATAGAAATTTTTCTGAATTTATTCTAATTGGATAAATATGTATAGTTATTATATGATAATATTACAAAAGTTTAATAAATGATCTTTATTTTATCATATATTTTTCTATCATAAAAGGAATTTTAAATTTTTCTTGATTACATTGATTCTGATTATTCAATAATTTGTAATTTGTAACTTTCGATTGTTTTCAAAAATTTCATTGATAATAACTTAGTTGCGCAAAAAGGATATTTAAACTTAAATAATTAAAATGTCATATGCTGTCTGGATCATTGCTTTATTAGTTTGAAAATTCACTTTATAAACAAAAATTATTCGAACCGCCTAATCGTAGTAGTAGATTGTAGAGTAGTAAACGTAGCGGTAGTGTATTTATTCTATTTATTAACGTAAATACCTCTACTCGAAGCGATTCACACGTGATCGAACAGCATGGCAAATCGATACTTGATATATCGACAACTTCTCGTAGCTTCCAATTACGCGTTCCTCGTTCTTATAATGGAGCTTGCACGACTTCCGTTTACAATACCGTGTTCTAACCGTTAAACGATCAACGTAGTATGAATTATAATTGACGGATTGTATATAAACATTTTTGGCCTAAGTATTCGAAGCTCGTATAAGTCTGTTGAATGAGGCAGTCAGTAGGAGGAATGCAACGGAACAAAGAATTCAAAGTACCTTTCGATCTGTACCTGCATCACTTCATTCTCTTTATTTTCTTTCTCTCTTCCGACTATCTAATAAAGAAAAATATTCTCATATTTCTGTCTATTCGCATTATACGCATAAAATGTTTCGTATATATTGTATATTGATATATATAATATATAAATAGATCGTATGAATTTAAAGCTTTATTTATGATTTTTCTATATTTATTTGGAAAATTAATTAGTATTTTTTAAATGTTATTTTTTGTGTTGGATGTTTTGTGATATTTTTTTATACTTGATATATTAATATAAATCTTAGTTCAAGAGTCTTAGAAGTCCAAGAGAGATAATTTGGGTCTTTTATAAATTGAATATTTTATATTGTTGAATAAAAACTAAATTTAATTTTCAAATTTTTAAATTTACTACAAACTTTCCAAAGAATTTAATACTTATATAATATTTTAAAGAATTTAGTTATTTATGTACTTATAATCTTGTTCCTATATTTATTTATGTGAAATCTTTAAGCTGATAAGAAAATCGAGATATTTTGTGACAGAATGCGAATTAGACAAATTTTTTTTTTTTTTCAAAAAATATTTCATAGAAAATTAAATATTTCTTGACGTGGAATGGAGGTACTTTGGCGGTATGAAAGAATAAGTAGCATTTGAAAATATCTTGGCTTGGTGACCTCACGTCACGTATTTTCTTTATTTTCTGGAATCGTTTATTTTGATCATTAAACGAAACGAGGAATAAAGAGAAATTTAGTATGTTTCTACATAAGAATGAAAGAAAGAGAGCCATAAAGTGAATGATGTCATATAATAATTTGCTAAGTAAGCGATATTGTAGCTGGTCATTCGTATCTTTTTACTATATATATAAAATTGATTTTCAAGCATTTTTCATTGATACTCTTCTTTTTCTTTCATATATATAAAATTAAAATTGAAATTAAATTTATCTTATATTTATATTATAAAAAAATCTTTATTTTCTTTTTATAAATGATTTTTTATTAAATTATCGAAATTCATGAAGAATCGTAAATAAAATTGTAGATCAGTAATGATGTCGTTTATCACGCAGAATTTGTAACATTTCTGTTTGAAAAGAAGCTTGTACAGAGACATTGTCCGTTCTGGATTGCAAAAATACAAATAATTTATTGTTTTTACAAAAAAAACAAATTGTGTTTTGCCTTTTTATTTCTGTCACCAATGTCCGTGTGTTTGAACCAAATCCGTGAATTTGTCCAAGTACGCATGATCCAGAAGATAACTTCTCTTTTCCTGTTTCCCTTGATAGAAAGGGAAAAACGAAAAGAGAATAAATATTCATTTTTTTTCATTATGTAATGCATTAATTGCAAACAATATAAAATCAAATGTCTAGAGCTACTTTCTTCATTTAATGCGTGATGTGTTGTGTCGCTTAGCTTGTTAACCCTTTGCAGCAATTATTTTTTTCTGTTTACATATATTATTAGTTTTGAATTTTTTTAAAAAAGCTAGATTTTTTCTATATTGTAATTTATTGAATTTATTGAATTTTTTTGAAATAATATAAATACATAGTTTATAGATAAATAATTTATATAATTTTATTTTAACTTTATTTTAATTTATTTTTATTTATTATATAATTTTATTTTATATATGCAAGATAATAAATGAATGAAGATTACACAATAGAGAATAATTTATTTATTTATTAATTATAATAAAAATTATTTGTTAAAATAGTTTATAATTATTTAATTCTTTTGATTATTATTTTATTTTTATATTAATTTTTTATTTCTATTATTATTCCATTTATATATATTTTAATCTAATTATTACTATATTAGACTATATTAGTAGATATGTAAATATTTATATATGTACAATGATATAAAAATTATTAAAATCGATAAAGTTTTTAGAATTTTATTTTGTAACTTTAGTATTTATATGCAATTTATATGCAATAGTATTTATATGATATATTAATAATATCTGAGACACTTATAGTATAAAATATATAAATTTTTTTTTTATTTTTTGTTAACAATATAGCTTTTTTAAGAATTCGATAATATAATGTAGTATAAAATATAATACATTATTTCAAATTATTATATTTTCAAAGAAATATATATTTTAAAAAATACGTAATCTAGAAGATATGTATTTTCACCAATATATAATTCTTTATTTAAAAAACATTAATTTATTATCAAATTTGATTCATTTATCATAGTTAAAAAAATACTTACTCTAATAATACTGTGCACATTTTATTCGAAATAATTTTTTTAATTTTCATTTAAATTTAATATTCGAAAATTGATATAAAAACATTCAATATTTAATATAAAAATAATGAAAATATAAAAATTGATAATACATAAATAAAAATATGCAATATTTATTATTAAAATAGTTATTATAAATAATTATAAATAATTATAAATAATATTATAAATAATTATTAATATTTAATAATAATAATTAATATCTTGAATATTTAATAATTATTTAAAATATATTGGAAATGTGAATTAATTGAATTCACATTAGATTAATTACGTATTAAAATTCGATATAATTGCTTCAAAGGATTAACAATAATTAAATCGTGTACATGGGAATCCTTTGTCTGCTTGTCACTCGTTCGTAGAAGCCATTAGTATAGCCCATGCTTGCAATTTCTTTGCCTTATCCTTGACAAATAGATGTACGTGTTTGGTGGACGGCTTTACGATGATTGACAGTCACATATACTGGACAGTAGCACGAAACTTTGGGCCTTTTTTACACATATCCTTATAGTAATTAATTATAAAGCACAATATAAAGTTTTAGCAGAGTCAATGCACAGTACAATTGTTATAATGTTATAAATTATGTTATAAATGTTATAAATGTGTAATGTTATAAATGTGTCACGTGCACAGTAATTTTCCTACATAACATATTTGTTCATATGCTATATTACTGACCAAAAGTTTGAAATCACTGAAATATTCTATAGAATATTAGATTAATGAATGAATTGAAAAAAAAATTATATTAGAAATACTTCAAAAAATTTTTTCGAGTGGAACTCAAATAAACTATTGATATTTATAATATTAATTTCAAATTAATAGCAAAATTAAGATTCGATATTGCAATTGGAAAAATGATTCCAATTTTTTGGTCATTAATATAAATACAGAACAAATCATAATTTTCTTTCTTTTATAATAAAAATTTATTATTAATAGAACAATTTTATTAGATCAATTTTATTATTTATCTAATTGCACGCTATTGTATTATTAGATTGATAAGCATGAAATGTTTCTCTGATTTGAACTTGAATCAATAATATCCATTAATTTTTGTTCTGAATGTTTATGAATTAAATTTGTTCTAAATTGTATATTAATTTCAATAATATTTATTATTAAAAAAAATATTAACTTAATTAATCTTTATAAATAAATAAAATATTTTCTGATTGTTTATATTTATATGAGTCTAAATTTAAAAGAAACATCGTAAAAATTGTTAGAAACAAAAATATTTAGAGAAGCTTAAACGTTTAATTCTCAAATAGTCGAGCGATATGAATATTCGACCTTGGATCACTTATGATTCTTACTATAATATATTCAGAATATTTGAAAAAAAGAAAATTTTGAAAAAATAAATTTAAAAAAATAATAAAATAATCTAGAATCAGCTGCTCAAAATCAATGAATAAATGCATTAGAAAATTATTTTATAAATCTAATCTTATAAATCTGAATTAATAAAATAACTTTTTTTATTTTCACATTAATTAAATAAATATAAATTATTTTTATTAAATGTATGATATTTTAGAAAAACAGAAGTATACTTGGTTGAAATATTATTTGAAAAGCGACATTCCATGCATCAACCTAAATTACATGCATTACATGTACCATAGTATTACACCATATTATTGTACCATAGTAAGACATTTCAGTATACAAGTGTGTATACATATGTACATATGTGCATAATTCAGTGTACTATTATTTGTTCTGTATACGGAACGAATATTAATTTTTTTCTTTTCTATAGTAAAGAATTCGTTACATTGAAATATACTAAAAAAATTATTAGGATTTTATATCTTTGTAAATTGTTTCAATTCCTTATCTCTTCTCGAAGAATATGCCAATTTATTAAATTGCAATTTTATTTATTTATTTGAAACAAGTATGTTAATATTTATTAAACTATTTTTATATTTCTTTATTTACAAAAAGTATATTAGATTAGATTTTTATTTAATTATAAATAGATTATCTCTTAAATAATATATATACAATTTTAATTTAACAAATCATATATTTATTAATTTCAACTGTTATCATAGATTTATACATATTTTATTATATTTTATTTATCGGATAATTTTTATCGAAGTAAATTTATAATAAAATTTTTATAATTTGATATATTTTATTAAAAACAAATTAATATTTATTAACTTATTAATTATTTTATAGCTGTTTTTAATTATAATTTTTTATTATTCATTTATTTATTTATTTTTAAATAATCAATGATTTATCGATAAAATATTTATAGATATTTCATTTATAATATTGTTTCAAGAAATATAAGAGAAAAAGTTTAAAATATTTTTTAATGAAAAAAGATTGAAAAAATGTAGGATAGTTATTGAAAATTTTCTAATTCTTTCTAAAAATTTTTCATATAACCTTTTTAATTAAATTATTTTATTAATTAAAATATTTTGATATTATTTATAAATTTTTTAATTAAGATTTATAATTTTAGAAATTATGATCATTTTTCTTAATGCTTTCTAAATTTCTGGAACATTTTAATTTAAATCAAGTTTAAATTCAAATTAAAAATATTTTATTTTATTTTTTTTAATTTAAATATAGTTACTAAAGAAATTATGTTTCATAGTTCAAATTAAATATTTTCAACTATTTTTGGAACAATATCTGCTAATTATCTTTATAATTTACAATTCATGAAAATGTTAAATAAAATCCATATTTCTGAAGAAAATATCAATATAAAATATAATATAATAATTATATTATTATATTATTATATTATGTTTTTAATATATATTATTATTTTTGAACATTACAAAATAAAGAATGATTTAAATTATTAGATTATCAAAATTGAATATAAAATTATTTCTATTTCAATAGAATATTTAAAAAAAAAATTTAATAAATTACTTTAAATGATAACTTAAAAATTATTTTAAATTAATAATATTAGTTATTATTTGATATTTAAAATATTTATATCGATATCATATTTTTTATTTGAACAATTAAAAAAATTTAGAGCAAGCTAATATTTTACAAAATAAAATTGGTTATTTGGAGAAATAACATTTATTTTAAATTGAAAATTTATCTTGAAATAACATTCAAAATAAGTATTAAACAATAAATACAGTAATAATCGTATTAAGGATGTAATGCATTAATAAGAATAATAATATAATAGTAAGAATAATAATATAACATTAATAATAATATGGTTCATTTGCTGAAACAATAATATAAATCGAAAATACGACTATAAAAAAAGATTTTAAATGTTTTAAATTACATAAGAATTTTAAGATTGTATAAGAACAAGATTTTATTAATAAAAAGTATATAAAATTCATAATAGTTTTCTACATACCATAATAAATCTTTAATACTGACTATTAAAACCATTATAAAAATTAATTTTTTGTATAAAATATTTCATAAATTGTATATATTATTTTAAAAATATGTTATTTCTTCAATAGTTTTAGAAAGTAATTTTAAATTAATGTAATTTGAAAATTCCTTGATACACTCAAATTTGTATTATTGCACATTCCAACAAAATAACACTCAATTATCACAGTAAACGAAGTGCATCCAATATAAAAAAAGGTGCATATATAATTACTAATTAAATCTTGGAACAATTTAAACGATAGGAATACCAACGATAAAATGAAACGAATCGAAACGAAATGAACGGTACGCAAAAACGCATCAAAATTTTTAATTAACCAATTAACTTTCTATAAAACTGTGCAAGATCCAATAAAGACGTGACTGGGTTGAAATTTTTTCTCAGCTTTCACCGAGCACTCGGTCCAAAACAAAATGAGACCATTGACCCAGTCAGTTTAAATGTAAGCGTGTGTAGCAGCGCGAAAGACTTCTCTCGTCCACGACCCTGACCCACAACCAAAGTCATGGCTGCCGCTTGTCCTCGATTATAGGACACGTGATTGTATTTTCTTCATATAGAGAGAGAATGGGAAATCTTATGAAAGAACAATTATCATATGTGTTAATCATCAATATTTTTTAGGATTTTTTTTATTTAAGAAGTTTTAGTCAATTTAGTTTGTTTTGGGAAATTTTTTTTTTCTTTTTTTTTTCTTCTGTTATTGATTCAATCGAAGTAATTCTCAAAAATTGTTTAATCAAAATTTAATTAATTTAGGCAATATTATTGACTATAATTTCATTGATATAAATAAAAGCTCAATTAAAGATTTAATTAATAACTATATTATATTGAGTATAATTTGAATTAATATGAATAGAATTCTATTATATTTAAATATTATATTACTTATGATGTGAAAATATGAATTATTTATTGCAATTTTTAAATGTATAGATAATTTCTGTGATAAATATAAAAAAAATATTATGTTGACAAACTTATTTTAAACATATTTTAAACATGCTAAAATATTCAAATATTTAAATAAATTAAATTAAAGAAATACAAAAAAATATTAAATTAATAGATATTTCTTTATTTTTTATATTTTTTATATTTTTCATGCAGTTTATAATGATATCTTAAATAATTTTGTAGTATTTGTATTATTTATTAAATTATTCTTTTAATGACATTAATTGTTATAAAAAAAGTATTTTTTAAATTGCAAAATGAATGATTAATGGAGTATTTCTTTTAATTTTTTTTTAAAAATTGATTTCAACTGAATGGAAATTATTGATGAATAATAAATTTATTTTAATTTATGTATTAAAAATTTTTCTTAATATATTCTTATATAATATAATAAAATTTTCTTAATATATAGATTTTTTAAAATTTGAATTAAAAAAATTAATTTTAAAGTTTTATTATTTGTTCATAAATTTTTAATGATTTTTTAAAAATTTTTCTGTAAACATTATATGTTAAATTTAATTGATTGATTGATTTATTAACTCTTTACATATAGTTTATATCAATTCTTTATCAATTCTAATATGTTTATGAAAGAAATTTATAAAATTAATAAAATTAATAATTGAAATTTTCTCTAAACTTTATAATACTTCCATGTAATCCAAAATAAATATTTCTTATTTTTATATTTTTTAAAAAAATTTCTTTTCAATTATGTTTTCTCTAAAAACAAATAAAAGCATATATCTGCCATTGTTATTATTAAAATAGTTAAAATATTTTAATATTTTAATAGAATATGATTCGATGTCTTATTTAAAAATGTTTCTTTTTATGTCATCATCTTTCGTTTTTTTTTTATCTTTGTATTATATCATTTATCCATCATTCTTAATTTTATCTAAATTTTGATATTTTATTAATATATATTATGATATCTTTTAAAAATATTTTTTTCAATCATTTTTTTTTTTTTTTGCTATTTTGTTTTCAAATAGATACAATGAGATATATTATTATTTAATTTTGACTATTAATTGGCACTAAAAATTTTTCGTTATAATTGTATAATAATTTAAATCATATTTCCATTGACCTTTACTTTAAATCTCAAAAAATTTCACAATATGCTTATTTAAAATATCTTGATTCAATTACAGTTTCTTATTCAAAGTATAATATAATTTATAAGACAAATTCAAAATGTATTTTTTTTTCATTTATATATTTTCACTTTATCTAACATAAACTTAAATTGTTTATAATTTAAAAAAATAAGTTTTATATACCAAACTGGACATTTTTAAATAAAATTTTGTTAATTTCTAGAACTAAACTTTCAAAATTGCTTATAATTAACAATTATGGATATAAATATAATATAAATATATAAATATTTATATATATAATAACTATATATAAAATATATAAATAAATATGTATATATAAATATAGAAATTCGTAATAATAACTTTTTCAATCACGTTTTTATTAATTATTCTTACTCTATACTTACTATATTTTCCAATTGCCAGTAAAATTGGATCGAATTAGAGAATTTAGAAAATGATAAAATATACAATTAATATTTTGTTTATTATAAAATATTTATTTTAGAAATTTCTTATTTTAGAAATTTTAATATAAGATATTATCTTATATAAAATATATAAAATATAGAAATTAAAATTACCATCAATATTCAAATACTTTTGAGACTAACTGTATTTCTCATCGTTCGGATGAAAGTGGCTGGAACAAGATCAACGACCGGGGAGAGTTTTTAGTGGACACGAGTAAGGTTGTCCATATATGTTTTACATGTACCTAGATAGGTCTGTAGGTGAATAGGAAGCAGGTCGTGGCCCAGATCGAAGACCAGTTTAGCTTCGCTGTAGGATTCCGATATACCGTTAACATTGTCGCTCTTTCTTACGAACTTAATTCATTGAGGTCGGCACACGGAAGTTTTTTTCGTGTCCATTTATCGCATAGCTTAACGCTAGCCGCAAGATTTATAAAACCATCCACGGCGTATATAAGTGGTTCGATTGCTCGAGCATTAATAGCATTAATTTGATTTGAGTGTTTAGCATTAAAGATATTACTTCGGATAAATTGATCTGGAAATTGTATAGAATTGAAGAAGAATAAATCGATATGTTTTATTATTCAATTAATTTAATAAGTGTAATATTATTTTTAAAAAGTTTTAATTTTAATTTAGAACGTTATTACTATTATATAAAAATTAATTATATGATTTTTAATGTTTTCTCTTTCTATTCATTTGGATTATAAAATTATATAATTTGAGGAAGATTTAAGACTGAAAAAGTCTAAGAGTAAATATAAGAATAATGTAATTGATGTTATTAAATTTTTTTCCATTTATCCAAAAAAAATAATAATACAAAATATTGAACAATATAAATTATATCATTAAATTTTTAATATTTTTTTTTTTATAAGATAGGATTATAAGATAGATAATTGAATTTTTAATCTTCTATTTTCACATATATAGATTTCAATAGTTCAAAAAATAAAAAAAATGATAATATAGATAATTAAATAATATATTAAAGATTTTTAAAATTTTAATAGTTTTTTTTTATTAAAATTTAAATCATAGAAATGATAAAAAAGATTTGTTTTATATTTTTGTTCTTTTTACAAATATGGATTTATAAGATAAATTATCTTTATTCAATGAAATGAATCAATGAAATTAATAATAGATAAATTTTGTTATTATCTAATAAATTGTGTGATTAATTTCGTAATTTTTTTTCTATTATCTTATTATTTTCATTTATAGGATTAATGATATTTATGATAAAATTCGAAAAATGCTATAGATCTAATTCTTTATTAATTAATATACATAAAACTTTTTTTTTAAATTTAATAATTAAATTCGTATTTCAAGTTGTAAATAATCGTATATTTAATAAAATATTTTTTATATTATATAAAATATTACGAATATTAATTTAATTTAAATAAAAATATCATTATTTAAAATAGATAAAAAAAAATATAGAAAATATAAAAAAAAAAATAAGTGAAATAAAATTTCATTTTATACTAATGTTATTTTATGTTTTTAAATATTTTGTTATATATATTTAATTAAATTAATTTAATTATAATATTTTCATAATTAATTAGAAAAAGAAATAAAAACATAAAAACATAAAAAATATCAAATATAATAAAAAAAATAAAAGTATTACTTTCATTTGAAATATTTTTGCTATTAATCTTAATAAAAAAATATAATTCAATAGTTATTTTTAACTATTTTTTTTATATTATTTTATAATTTCAATATTATAATTTTTAAATGTTATATTTATTTTTTATAATTTCATGAAAATGTACAAAAAAAATAAATCTTTTCATTACATTTTCATAATAAACAAAAAAATTTAATATTTAATATAATGAAATTTTTTATATTTATTTTCATAATTTTCTATTTTAATAATTTATTAAAATATTCTAATTATTTATATGTACATATATAAATATAAAAATTAAAGTAATAAAAGAAATTAAATGTTATACGTTAAAAACTTCTACTTTAAAAGAGTTTTAAAAAAAAAAATTTATTAAAGAAAAAAAATAGGTATATTTCAACACATTTATTACATCATAAGTATTTCACGTGCATATTTTAATATAAACATGGTCACGTTTCATGAAATATACAAATTTGACGTCAATGCAAATATTGATAATATCTAATCTTAAAAAAGATACAATTGAACAAGCAGTGAAATATTTTAGACAAAACAAACTATTTTATCATATTAACAATGTTCTTTATCATAACATTTCATTTTTTGATTTTTCATATATCACATTTTTCGAATTTTTATTATATATTAAAAAAATATAATAAAAATTATTTCTTATTTATATCTTCTAATATTAATAGAAATATAAAAAAAAAATAAATTATTATTTTATGAAATAAATTATTAAAATAAAATATATATATAATTTTGAAATCTATTTATGATAAAAAATATGAAAAAATATAACAGTACAAAATGTACTTTTTAATTATTAAAATATTTCATATAGTTTTTCATTTATATAATTTTATTCAATATTTTTTTATTCAATGTAAAAATTTTTTTTCAAAAATATATTTTATTATTTATTATTATTATTCTTTTAAATAAATAATAAAATTTAAAATCTTCAATTAAATTATTTTTAAAAATTATTTTATTTTACATAATAAATCTTTAAGTAATTTTCATAACTGCTTAATAATTTTCAATATTTTATAAATATTTTTAATAGATTTTTATTATATAAGTACAATTATATAAAAATTGTTAAAGCATTTTAAGTGATTTACTGTTAAAATGATTTCTTATTATTATTATATTTAATATATTTAAAAGTTTTTAAAAAATTTTCATTAATATTTAAACTTATAAAAAATATAATATATAATGTATTTATAATACTTATATAATTATTCTTACTTATATAATTATAATATATTCTTTATGGTTATAAAAAATCAAAAATAAAAATAAATATTTTCTTTTTATCATAACAACTATTTTAAAAAATAAAATCTAATATCGTTTTTCGTTTTTTCGTTATATGTATATTGAATTATATAAAATATAAAAAATAAATACTATAATACAGTACAACATAAATACTATAATACTTTCCAAAGAAAGTATTACAATGTATTCTTTGAATTACATATTCATTAGTTTTTTAAATAGTTGAAAGTGGTGAATTAATTAGAAATTAATTCTAGAAAATATCAAATGACTTTGTTTTTGATACGATTAATCAATAATCTATTACACATGTTATTAAAGAATATAATATTTTTTGTAAAAATGAAATCAAGGATAATAATAGAACTTTTTATAACTTAAATATCTTGATTTTAATTAATTAATCTAATAAGTGCATGACTATGAATTCCTATAGAACAGACTTTAATATTGTGAAATAATATTTTAACAAGAGTGATTTTAATAAATGTCTAATTATGAATTTTTATAATACAGATTTTCAAATATTTCGTTATTCAAATTCTAATGTGAACAAGAATTGAATTTTAATTAATTATTAATAAGTGAATAATTAAATTTACAATTTTTTGTTTTATTATTTTTTAATTTAATTTAGAATCTGTAATTTCTTTTTTTATTATATAATAATATTATATTAAATAATAACAACAAATAATAATAAATAAATTATAAAAATTTATTAATTCAACTTTGATTTTTATTTTTTGAAAAATAAATTATATATATTAAAAAGGAAATAATCTAATTTTACAAAACTAAAATTATTTCTAAAAAAAATTTCTAATTAAATATGAAAATATGATATGTTTTATTGAAATAATTATAATTAATCATAATTATTTGTTTTAAAATTATATTTAAAAAATGTAATTTTTCGATATAACAGAGATAATTTAATACTTTTAATATTTCATTTGAATTGATATTTTCAAAATTAAAAAATTACACGTGTAAATTTATATATTAATAATATGTGTGTAATTGTAAATTTCAGGTATGATGGATTCGCAACCAAATAATGATGTATCATCGATTTATGTGGCGAAATATAATCGTTTCGTGGACAATATTTTAGGAAGGATTAATAAAATCTTGCGCAGTAATTACGACCCAGTTACTGTGAAATTAACCAACGCAAATGCTAAAACGAAATCAAACAAACACAAAAATAAGAGTAAAACAAAGAAAAATAATAAAAGTGGAACAAAAAAGAGCAATTTGGGAATAATTGTGGTATCCACAGAAAAAACCATCCAAGAAATTCCCGAAATCACACAAGTAAGTTAAATTTTATAGTATATATATATGTATATGTAATATATATATTATGATATCATTAATATGATTATTAAAAAATATTTTATATTTATTTTATTAAATATTTATTCTATATATATTATTATTTATATAATATAAATATATATAAATATATATTTATAATAAATAATGTAATATTCGAAATATAAAGCATTTTCGAAATCTTCGAAAAAAATTAAAATGAAATTAAAATACGAAAAAAATACGAATCAAATCTAAATATCAATTATTACATATTTAAATGTTTTTTTTTAATTAATATTATTAATTTAATTTTTAGGTATTTATATTATTATTATTTATTATCTATTTAATATATCAAATATTTAAATATTTTAAATTATTAATTTGATTAATATTGATATATTTAATATAAGTATTTGTAATAAAAGCAAGATATTATTTAGAAGACAATTAATTTTCAAGAAATATTTTTATTTTAAGATTAAATTCTTTTGAATTTCTGAAGTTATTATACAAAAATATGCACATAGTAATATGCATATAATAGATAAATAATTAGCTGATTTATTTTAAATAAAACATCTGATATATTGAAAATTATATACATATAGTATATAAGGAGAAAAATTACTTAAATTTTTTATTTATTTTTATTTGAAATTATATTTATTATTTTGATAAAATATAAAAAATATTTATAAATCATATTTTCTTCAATATAAAAAAAATAGTAATTAAAAAATTAATTATTTGAATTAATTTATAGAAAACAATAGAAACTACTGAAAATACAATCATGTCCGTTAATATTGAAAAAGAAGAGCCTAATACTACCATATCTGAATTTGCAAATATGGAAATTACTACAAACAGACAAATATTTAACTCAAGTACCAAGAAATTAAAGAATATGCAAAATACAAACAAACGAGTATCCAACTTAACAAATCAAACTAGCAAGAAATCGAACAAAACTCGTGGTGAAACGAAGAATCAAAAAAAAACAAACAAACAGAATAACAACAACAAAAATAAGGTAATAATTATAATTTGCTAATAATACAAACATCATTTAACTATTAAAATAGAATATACTAGACTGAATTATTTATTGCATTTACAAATACTTTTAAAAATATTAAAAATAAGTTGTGTTTATTTATTTATTAACATTTATTTTATTTATTATATGCATTCCATTTATTATATGTATATAAGGAAATTTTTGCACATTATAGATTCATTATAAAATAGATTCATTATAAATATTAGTTATATAGTGGCTCATTATAATAATGAGAAACACTTGTGAATACATTATGCAATCAAAAATATTCTATTCTTCATTTTATAAAAGAAAAATATAACAAAGAATCATTTGTGAAACCTGTACAATATTGTTTTACAGCTTTAAATGATACATAGTGGATTTTATTTGGAATTATTCATTTTTATATATATCAATTCATGAAATATTTTTTAAAAAAATATCAAGAATGGAAATTTCTTTTTTTTTTTTTTTAGATTATTATAAATAGATAACTTTTATTAAACATAATCAATCATTTCCAAAAAAAAACTAAATGTAATGAAGAAGAAGAGTTTTTCACCTTAAAATTATGATTTTTATAAAATCAATATTTCTTATTTTTCTTCTATTCTATTATTAAAAAGAATAAAAATAATTATTTTAGTAATTAAAAAAAAATTTTTTTATACTTTTTGTATTTTTTTACATCACAAAGTGACTTTTTAAATTATCTAATACTGTACATTATAAAATTTCTTAAAATATCATTAGCATAATAAGAAAGTAAATAATAATTACTAAGAGATATATAGAATATTAATATTACATATTTATTATTAAAGATATCTTCCACGTATCATTAAAGATTTAAAATATTAAAAATTAATATTAATATTAAGTAATAAATTTGTTAATAATGGCCGAAAGAATATAAAAATTGATATATAAAACTATTGATTGAAATTTATTCATCAAATTATAAACATTAAAATTTTTTTAGTTAAATTTTTGATTTTAATTTAACTTTTTTTTAATTAAGTTTTTCTATCTTCATCATACTACTATCTCACTCTGTTTCGTTTCATTTAATATAAAATAATATATTTATATATCTATTGACATTTTTTTCTAACTTTTATATCTATTTAGCCATTTCAATATTAATTAAAATTTTATATAGATAAAACTTAAAAAAAATTCAAAAATATATATTAAAGTTAAAAAATATTTATTATAAACATAAATTTCATAATCATTAAAATATGAAAATTATAAAATTAATTAAAAAAAATTATAATTACAGCTAAAAATGGATTAAATATGTTTAATATTTTTTATAAATTAATAATATTATTAAATATTATTTCTTTTAATTTTCCAGACAAAAAAAACCAAAAAACCAAAAGCAACACTTTATGGACTTGCAAGCCTTAAAAGATCAGGAGATGTGTCAGTAAACATGATGAGCGATCACACTATGATCAAAACGATGTTTACTCTTGGCCCTCTTATATTGAAGGTCGAAAAGGAATTTGGTAGGGCTGCAAAAAAAGAATTGAGAAGCGCGACTGCAACCACTGCAGAAATGTCAGGAAAATTGAGCCTTCGAATTCTTCATGGTGGTGCTGCTACTCTTAATTCCATTCGAGTTTTACAACCTAAACAAGTAAGTTGATCAACGAGTACTTTTTTGAATATATTGCATGGATAAAGAATCATAATAATCATGTACAAAAATTTATGTATGATATTTTTCTCTTGAACGTTTATTTAATTTTTATTAATACTTATCTAAGTATTATTATTTACTTAAGATAAAATATAATAGTTTACTTATATTATATTTATTTATATTGTACTTATATTATATTATGAAAAAATTTTTTAACTCAATCGATTAAAGATAAATTATCATTATTCATTATCATTTTATATTTTAAATTTAGAATTTATTCATTGAAAATTATTGAAAGTAGATATCAAATTGGATAATATCAAAAATTTGTTACATAGACACAAAGCTTAATTTTTAAAATTCTAAAAGTAATTTTCAGTATATGGCATAAATTTTTCAAAAGAAATTGATGATAGAAATATTTGCAAAGGAATTAAATTTATTTAAAAATTTTTTTTTAATTAATTAGTTATTTTAGTTTATTTTTAACTAATTTAAATAAAAAGCATAAAATTAAAATATTATTTTCTTAAAATTAATGTTGATAAATAAAAAGATAATAATTTAGTTTTTTATAATTTTTTATTTTAAACTTTTATGTGTTAAAATTTTTTTAAAAATGATTATTTTATATATGTTAAATATTTTTTTTATTAAAAAGATTATTATAATTTATATAAATTTTATTATTTTTTATTTTTTTGCAAATTTAATTATCACGTGATTTATCTGGTTTCATTTCAAAACTATAAATATATGCTCAGAATTGTTTAAAAATATTTTCAATTCTTTCTTTTTTTTTCATTTCATGTCTTTTTCTTTTCATGTCTTTAATTATAATTTACTTTGATAATTTTTCTACTACTTTTTTTTTCTTAGCTATTCTGTTATTTAATTATTATCATATTATTTTCAAAAATATATATTTATATATTTCCATCATCTTATTTATCTTTCCGTCATCGTTCTTATTTCTCTATTATTGAATTTATCAATTTCATAATAACTTATATTTTTTTTTATGAATTTTTTAAATGACAATACATATGATATAATTGTAATTATATTCAGATAAAAAAATTATTATTCTAATTATGATAATTAATTATAATATTCTATTATCGAATTAGTAGGAAGATAAAAAATTCGAATAAAAGAATTTTATAATAGAATTCAGACTTTACATTTTAAGGAAAATAATACTTATAATATAATATAATAAATTGATATAAAAATGGTTTTTATTATAAAATTTTAAAATGGAATTTCATATTTTTTTAGAGAGAATTGTCAAATTACATATGTCTTTAATTTTTTGTATTTAATAAAATGTATATTTTGTAAATTTTTTATTTCTATTGTTTTCAAATTTTTCAATATTATAATTTATTATATTATATTACTTCTATCAATTTTGTAATTCTAATCATTTTCTAATTTTTTAAATATTCCCAATTAGAATAAAGAATATATAGAATATAAATATATAGTTCGGATAATAAAATATTCAATTAATAAAATATTCGAATATAAAAATATTTTGTTATAAAATTATAAACAAAATTTTTTAAAAATCAAAAAAATATATTTTTAGATTAATTTTATCACTTGAAAAGAATATTCTATTAGAAAAAAATTAAATCTATGTATAATCCATTATATTTTACAAAATTTCATTAAATTTTAATAACACATTTGTTAGTAAACATTTGTTAGTAAAGTTTATAAGATATAAATATATAATATATACAAAGACGTACTAATAAAAGTAATTTTACATAAGTAATTATATAATAATCTGAAAGGAAAATCTCAAGGGAATGAGAATTAAATAAAATAAGAAATTTTAATTTATGAATTTTGTGATAATTTTTTCGGAAATATAAATTTTCATAAATTTCTTATAATTGAATGATATGCGCAAAAATATTCTATTGTGTATAATTTTATTGTAAATATGATCTATTATATAATTTAAATTAAATCTAACAATTATATTTAAATATTTGTAAAATATCCCTATACGAATTTTATAAATGATTCTTTATTTTATATTTTTTTATTATAGTTATAAAATTTTTTTGATTATTTTATATTTTTTTATCATAATTATACAATTTTTTTGATTATTTAATATATATTTATCATATATTTATATATATTATTTCATTTCTTCAATTCAAATTTAAAATAACTTTATAAATTTACTTTTATAAATAAATGAAACTATTATATATTATCACTATTTTTAAAACAAAAAATTGAAAAATGAAGTAAATAATAAAATCAGATATAATATTACAATTTATATAATAATCAATTATTCAATAATGATATTAAATAATTAGATGGTGAATTTTTATGCAAATATATAATATTTTTTATATTTCATATTTTATGTTTTATATAATGTTTTATATATTTTATATAAAAGATATAAATATATATTTTATATTCTTTTCTGATATTAATTTTATTTATATAATAATTGAATAATAAATAAATTATATTATTAATAAAATTTCTAGTTATAATATGATATTGAAAGCTAGATAAATTCTGAATCAGTTTATTGTTAATAAAAAGAGTATTTATATATAATATTAAAAATAATATATTACATGAAATTGTCAAAATGATTTCTTGTTCAGTTAATTTCTTATTTAAAACAATTAACATATAATTTATTAAAAAATCGTGAGAAAATTTTTACATAAAAATATATTTTTATATAGATAAATCTACTAAATAAAATTACTGAAAATATTATAATTTATATATAATTAATATAGTAAATAAATATATAATTTGATAAATATATATTTTTAATAACACAATATTTTTTGACATATTAATTAAATATTTGAACGTATTTTGGCTATATAAAAATTCACAATTTAATAAGTAGTAATTAGATATCTATAAATATTATTAATATATTATTGATTGGATGAAATTTAAATCTACGAATATTCTTAATATATTATGAAAATTAATAAATTTTGAATATTATAATCACAAAATCTTATGGTCATTTTATTATTTTCAACTTTTTAATATTAGAATATTACTAAAATATTTTCAAACTTTCATTATAGTATAATCATATTATATCTAAGGTTATCTCTATTCCTGACATTTTAAGTTTAGTTTAGTTTGTTGAATATCTTTCATTGATATAAGAATTTCCTTTTTATTTCATGAAAAATTTTTTTAATTTTTTTTTAATCACATACGCAAAATATTATCTGAAATATTTAAATTTTTTTAGTTCTCAAAAAAATTGTTGAAAATTAGAATCCATTATTAAGTAACATTTAACAATAATAATACAAAAATAATTAAGATAATCTATTACTATTATTATTCCAGATAATCATTTAAATTATTTACATTTTTTTAATTTTTTAGAATTCATTAAATTGTTTTAATTAATTTTTATCAATTTAAATATGTAATGATGAATATTAAATTTATTAATTCATTATTAATTAATAAATACTATACAATAATGAGTATTAAATTTATTGATTCATTATTAATTAATTAATACTATAATTTATTAATTCATAATTTATTGAATATAATTTAGCAAAAAGATTGTAAATGTTTATAACATTTATAATTATTATTTATTTATAAAAATTTTTGTATTAATATAAAATATATTTTCATCATAATTTAGAAATTAAAAAGATTTCAATTTATTTTAAAGAATTAAAAGAATAAATAATAAAAATATTATTTTATAAATATTAAGATAAAGATTAATAAAAAATTTAAAAAAATAAATTTTAATCCCTTTAAATTTGCTACTTTTCTAAGTTTAAGATATATTGGTATATTAAACAATAAAAAAAGGTTATTTAATATTGAATTATAAAAGAATAAAATTTTTTTCATTTTTAAATGGTTAGATAATTAATCATTTTTAAAACAATAATCAAACTAATTTCCTAAAAAATATATTCTCTTTAGTTATATGATAATAATAAATATTTATCTCACTTTTCAATATGTAACTTTTCAATATCTAACTAAATGCAATATATAACATAAATAGAATCTAATTTTTTCTTTATTATTATAAAAAAATAGATGCAAATTTATTTATAAAAATTTTATTTTTAAATTAATTAATTGAAGATTCAAAATTTCTTGCGTACAAAAGTTAATAATTAATAATTAGTTAACAATCTTGTCTTACAATTAATACTTGCATGATCGCATGATGTGTGATATATTTTATCATTCCGGTTTAAAAAAAAAATTGCATTTGTAAGAGTTTGAATTTTCTAAATTAAATTTCTGTAAATTTCTCCAATTATTTTCTAAAATTTAGCATATTATCCATTTTATATATAATATTTAAAATTAAACGAAAATCAATATTAATTAATTTCATTAAACATATAAGAGAATTTATATAAACACAAAAATTTCATAAAAAAAATTATTGTTTAAAATTCAATTGGAAGAAAATTACTTTTTCGAATTCAAAAAAACTCTTTTTTTTGTATATAAGATATTATATTTTATTATTAATAGTTATACAGAATATTAATAACATAAAAATACAAAAAACTAGGAAATTAAGTTTAATTATTAAATTAATTTATTATTATTAAATATATAAATTAAGTCAAATTATTAAATTTCTATTCCGTGATGTTTATATTGATTTCTCAAGTTTTTTTTGTACAAAATTCTGTCAAAAAATGTTTGAAAATAAATTTTTCAGATATAATAAAATAAAATTCATAAATGTTTTATGAAGAAGTTATGATAAAATCATATATATTATTATAAACTCTATAGAGTATCTTTATATCTTTATAGATACATGTTTAATATTATCAATATAGTATTGAATTCATTACATATTTAATTTCATGCAATATTGTAATATTGTAATTTATACATTATTTTGTGAAATAAATATGAATTTAATTTCATAAAATTATCTAGCTGAAATAAACCAATATACAAAACTATATATAAGACTTGTAGAGAATATTAATATATTCGACATTTCTGAAAATTTTTCAATTTTATAAGCTAAAAAGAAAACTGGTATACAAAAATAAGACTTATTGATTAAGTTATAAATAATTGAAATTCATGTTAAAGTGAAACAAGATTAGAATTTAATAAAAACTTTTCGTTTCTATCTAATATAATATCTTTAACTGTTTAATAAATAAATTTTAACTGATATTTTTATATTTTTATATAATTCTTTCAGTTTATCTTGGCCTGTAAAATCCATTCAAAACTATTCCACTCTAAACTATATTAACACAAATTTTGTATCAAATTAATTGAAGAAGATATTTAATAAATTATTTTTTTTAAATTTTCATATTTTTGGTATAACTTTTAATGATATATTTATTAATTTATATAATATAATTTTTTAATTTATAATTTATTAATTTATATTTATAATTTATAAATATAATTTATTAATATATATTTATTAATTTTTTATTACATATTTTAGTTTTACTTCTATCTATCTAAAACTTAAAAACTTCTATGGAAAATAACTTAGAATACTTTGTATTTTGATATTTTGATGCTATGATAGATTTCTCATATATACATATATAGATAAGTAGATAGAAATGTAGATAGATTATGTAGTTTGCGACTGAAAATTATCTATAAGCATGAGATAATTCTTTATAAAAAAACCAAGATAAGGATAGTATAGAATTTTTTAGTTTTAATTTCCAAGATAATATAATAAAATACAGTTTGTTAAATGACATATATCTACTATACATATATTATACATATATATATACTACATCTGTTATATTTACACAATCTAAATAATATTTGTGATTTATTAGGTTCAAAAAAGTGCAAACAAGATACTTTATCAAAAATAATTTATTGCATGAATTACATTAGAATTTTGAAATTTCTGTTATCGTTGCTATATGCTATGCTTGTCAAATTACATTCTCGTTAATATTTATGCTGTGACATTTTAAATATTCGAATGTGTAATTAACGTCTACTTGATGTGATTGATTCACATTTTCAAAATCTCTACTGTAAATTATAATTTTAATAATAACACTATTTTCTTGTACTAAATGATACACCGAAATCTTCAGATATGACTTTTGTATATTTTTCGTATAAAAAAATTTCTAAAAATATTTATTGATATACATTCAAATATCTACTTCTGGATTAAATAAAAATTAAATAAATATTCAAAATAAACTTTTATTGCAAAAAAAAAGGCTAATATAATCTCACGAACAAAATTATAAAATGTATAAAGTGTAAAAATTTTGGAAACTTACATTTTATATTGAAACTTATTAATCTATTGTTAATTATACATATTGTTATATTTATATCATCATAGAATCTAACTGCATATATAAATATATTAACATATTTTTAAATTCTTAATTCGATCTTCTTAGTAATTTTTAGTAAAATCTTGGTAAGATTGGAACAAAAAAATTTTATTTTTTTTCTTATTTCTTTTTAATGTAATGTTGTATGTATGTAATATTGTATCTATAACATACAATATTAATAATTATTTATATTAATAATTATTAGTTATATATTATAATAATTATTATTTTTTATTTATTTTTTATTACTACTTTACCATTAATGCTGTTAATTTTATTAATTTATTAAAATAATTTTATAAATTTATTAAAATTTATACTTACACTTTCCTCGAATTAAAAATTTTATTACTCATACCACTTATCCTTTAAGCACTCCAAGAAACATACTTTAACGAATAAAATTTTCAAAATCAAAATTATTTAAATATAACAAATCAAATCCAATCTCCAGAATAATAATATTTTACATTTCATCAAGCTAATGTTTAAATTTCTAATAGTTCATCATTACTTAATCTCCTTAATCATAAATCTTACGAAATACACTTAATAATAATATTTAAATAGCAGATGTTAATCCATCCTTATTCATAAAATTATAATTAATTTGACCGAATAACACCGGCAAAAAAATTGATTAAAAAACTACCAAGTGAATTTAAATCTTCATCCAAGCTTATTCAGGGACAATTTGTTAATTATTAGGTACGAGTAGAGAGCGCAGATGACCACGACAGAACGCGTGAATTCGTCTGGAAGAGATCATCGCACATCGCTCATTTAGTCTCAGAGAAATTATCATCTGCCACAAGGTCGATGCTTCAACCACCACCTGTAGCAGTTGCCGCTTAAATCTTTCTTCACATCGATCGATCTTAATAAACTATCTCGATAAAATCACGCTTGTCTCCTTTTTTAACAGTCTTAGATAATTGTATAACGAGTGAAGTCGGGTAATTCATATTGAATACGTTTAAAAGGACAAAATAATATGTAGAAGCAAATTTTTGCTATTATTGTGATTTTTAATAACGAACAAAAGTTGCTTTTTATATATAGTTTATAGTGATATTTAAATTGTTAAAATTTGATTGAAATTTTTTGAAATTATTTTATAAATTTTTATATAGTAATTTATAATTTGTAGTTTTTATTTAATAATATATATTATTAAATAAATATATATTATATAATAATTATAAATTATATTATATTATATTTCTATGTTATATAAAAATAATTTTGAATGAAGAAAATTGAACTGGAAATAGATTAAAAAAAAATTTGTATTATTATTTTGCAATTCGTTTATTTATTATCGCTATTTATGTGAATATGTAATATAATTTTACATATTTTGAAATATTAATAAATACAAATCTAATAATATACATATCTAATATATACAAGTTTAATATTCATATCTAATGTTTACATAGTTTAATGTTTAATTATAAAAAAAGACATTATAATTAATGGTAATAAAAATAAGAATTAAAAGTTAAAAAATATATGCTCAACAAAAACATGATATGATTGCTAATTTCATTTGATATAACTTTAAAAAACAAAATAAAAAAAAAATATTAAAATTTTGCATTATTTATAAAAATTAATTTTAAAGAAACTATCCTTCGATTTTTGTTTATTAAAAAAATATCATATTATTTTAATTTTTTCTTTCTTCTCATTTTCTCTTTCTTAATATTTATTCGAAGATGTCAGAACGAACTTTGGTATTTTTTTTATATTTGTATAATGAAATGTTAATTCATAAAATTATACATATTATATATTTGCACGATTTACATATAAAATATGTGAATCGTTGAATATATTAAATTTATAAATAAATTACCAACGTTCGTCATATTCTTCAGAATTAACCCGATTTCACTAATTATCAAATTATTAATTATAATAATTAATAATCTTATAATTAATAATAATTATTAATATAAGAATGGTTCTTATGGTAAATGGTGTTTGTTTCTCGAAAATATATTTTCTTGTTGTGGTTGGACTATTCATCGTACTATTCATCGACTGAAAATTAAATAATGAATATTGGGATGTTTAGGATAAATCAGATATTGAATATTTTAGTAGGAATAGCTGGAAATTTAATTATGAAGGATATTGGGTAATTAAGAATTAGAACGTTGAAGAACGTAAATTCTTAATTAACTTCTTAAATATTCCAATTTATAAAATATATTGATGTCTTTTTAAGTTATTTTTACAAATAATAATTTTGTTTATTGATCCTGTATTATGAAGTAATATAAAATTATTAATATTATTAAAAATAATATTAATTAAAATTATCATAATTAAATAAATTGGGCATTAATTTTTTAATGATATTGAGAGATAAAAAAACAAAAATTATGATAATATTAATAATTTTCTATTATTAGATTGCAGATATTAATGCGAATATAAGTTTAAAAATACAAAAATGAAATATGCAAAAATGTATTAAAATATTAAAAGTAAAATATTTAATATAATATTTAATAAATTAAATCTATATTATTTCCTTAATATTTGAATAATAATTAAAAATATAATATAGTAATTATTTACTTATATTTTTAAATATACTACTTATTCATTTTTTGTTTTCTTTTTACACTGGGAATTTAAGAATTTACCTGTTTATTTTTCCTTATTTTATGAAAAATTTCTTCGAAATTATGCATGATTTATAAAGAAGAAAGAATAAACCAATTTAGAATGTTATACACTTTCATTTTAAATGAATATGTATTATTTATTTATTTATTTATTTATTTATTTATTTTAATTATCTACAAATTATTCCGAAGTCTGAAATATTTCCAAGTTGCGATATTGATGTAATCATCATTTAAATTATTTTATGTTATCCCATTACTTAAAACAATTGAGTTTATATTTATAAAAGATTTATTGTATGAGTAATAAGTAAATTAACTTTTTTTTAATATTACCCCGTTAATATTTACATATTAATAAAATAATTTTAAAAAATTATAATGCGTTAAAATTTATTTACCTGTCATTCCTTTTTTTATTGAAAAAAATTTTAAATTAAAAATTTTTAAATTTAATCAGAAATTGCAGTGTAATCGAAATCACAACGAAGCCATTATGGACGCCATTGTCACTGCTGCATAGTTGGCTAAATTATTTCGTTTGTATATTGAAAACAAAAATAATTTTAGAACTTCTTTGATGCTTTCTTTAGCAAAAAGATCCGTTGCATAGTTAGATTTTTTCTGGATTCTTAATTTTTAAAATAAATTGAAAAATATTATAAAAATAGATGTATTTTCCTTTTAATTATAATTATTTTAAATGATTATTTTAAGTATATTTAAATATATTTTATAATTTAATAATTTAATAAATATATTTATTTATTAATAATATAAAATGAATAATTATCATAAAAGCACAAAATACATTTTTAAAATTGCAATTATTTTTAAATTGTTTTTCTCAAAATTTGTGGATTCTAATATGATTTACAGATTTATATAATACATTAAAATTTATAATAAATGTTTAATGGTAATTATAAAATCGAATAAAAATAAAAATTTGTCGAATAATATTATTTGTAATAATCTTAAATATCATTCTTAATTTATGAAAAAAATAATAAATAATGTTAACTATTAATCTTAAAAAAAAATTTAGTTTAAAATTTTTTCCAATTTTTATTAACTTTATAAAAAATAAATATATAAAAACACAAAAATAATGTAAAATCTCGAAAATTATGTCATTATAAAATGTTAATGAATTTTTTAATGTTCATATGCATTTATTTCATAAGAAAAATATTTAAATATATTTATAATTAAAATAGTTTCATAAATAAGAAAAAGAAATAGTTTCATAATAAAAAAAAAGAAAAATAAAAAATAAATAAATAAAAAATAAATAAAGAGTATAAATATATTTTTA
Organism: Apis cerana; assembly: GCF_029169275.1. Lineage (NCBI taxonomy): Eukaryota > Metazoa > Arthropoda > Insecta > Hymenoptera > Apidae > Apis > Apis cerana. The sequence goes on along the minus strand of NC_083862.1, from coordinate 6,459,229 downwards.
AATATTGAGATCCACTTATAGTAAATTGGAGATATAATTTAATTTAATAAATTTATTGAAGAACAAAGTAATTTCAAAAATTTTTACAAACATAAAATATACTCATTAGTCTATCGTGTATTGAATCTATAATTGAATTAAAATAACTTGAATTTTAAATAAAAATATTAAACACACTATTAATATTTATCTATGTAAGAATTAATTATTGGATTGAGGGATTATTTTCTTTTTTAACAAAAAAAAAATTTCTTACATAACTACATGTTAATTTTTTATGATTATACATTTATATAATGCTATGGACGCCATACCTAGTTTGAAAATCTATATTTAAATTATTTTATATTTATATTAATCATTATTATATTATATTATTAATTAGACTATTAAATACATAATTAAAACAATCGAGCATTTAGAAAAATATTTATTATAGTATGAAAAATCTTAAATAGAATACTTTTTAGAATACTATTTAATGTTAAAAATGTGATACGTAATAATTTTAATGATACTTTTTTTTCATGAAAGTGCTTGAGATAGTACAAAATAAATAATAGAAATAATGTTTTTTTTATCTGAATGAAATATTTAATTATGATGAAATAATAATAATAATAATTTCATGTTTCATTATTGTATTATATATTTTAGAATAATATTCTTTTGATGTATTGTCAACAATATCATCAGTTCTCTATATTAGCATCAAATTGATAGTTTTATAATATTGATAATATTAAAAATATTGCTATTCATTTAGAATAAATATACAAGTAATATCAATTGATGATAAATTTGATAAACTAAAAATTGAACTAATGATAAAGTGATAAATTTTATAATAAACCAAAAATAATAACTCATAATAATGAATAAATTAATCAAGAAGTAAATAACAGTCAAAAATTTAATTATAATCTTTTTTATTAAATAAAGATAAAATTATTCATCTATTGAATAAATGTGATATAATTATCATTATATTTATCATTTTTTACAACAGAATATGATGAAATATGATGAAATTATATTTAAATTTTTTCCATAATTTATAAAATATATTAATATTTAAATAAATAATATATTTATTATATTTATTATTAATAACATATACTAATACAAGCACAATATACTAAATTTTAGTATATATTAAAATAATCAAAAATATTTTAAATGTAAATATGTATAAATTTACATTTAAAATAAAATTAAACTATTTAAAATTTTTGTAAAATTTAAATAACGAATTATGAGTTTCTTATAACATTTTCTACAAAATTAAATAAGAAAAATTATATTATTATCATTATATTATTTCTTATTACTTTATTGCTATAAATTATAATTATAAATTATAATTTGTTATATAATTTATAATAAAATTTTTTTAATACATTCCATTTCAATGATTAATGATTCATCAATTTTTAAATAATATTTGTGATCTAGATATATCTTTGTTCATACAATATCTTATATACAATAGTTTCACCGATTTTATTTCTTTTTAGATTGAAAACTGAGGGTTCTAATTTTAGATTATCTTTCTTCTTCAATTATGGTAATCACGCGTCGTTATCATTGTTCATAAAGTGCAATATTGTTTAATTTATAATTACTATTGAATGAAACAATTTATTTTATAATTTATTCTCTAAAAAATTAATTTTTAAGAGTACTCATTGTATTCAATTTTTAAAATAATATTTTTATTAATAATATAAAACGTAATTATAATCATTTTTAATATAATATTTTGTAATATTTTAACAATATATTTTATATTTTATACAATTTTTAATAAAATTAATAATGTAAAATTTTAATCGATTTTTCAAATGATTTTTTAATCAAATTTAAAAATTTGTTTTATTATTTTTTTTCTGTTCCGAAAATATAATAAAATATATTAAAATAAATAAACATACAAATTGATATACTTAATTTAAAAAAAAAAGATCTACTATAAACATAAGTTACTATATCTAACTTGTTTATTTTCTTTACAATTATGAAAACTGGAAAAAATTATGAAAGAATTCATAGAAAAAAGAAAAAAATATAAATTATTTGATAATTTATACAACAATTTGATACGAATAGTTTTAGAAATTGAATAGAAGTAACTAATTATATACAATAAGTTAACAATAAATTTCAAAATTACTGACATATATAGTAATTTATAAATCTTATAATTTTTAAATGAAATTAAAAAACTATTAATTGGAATTAATTCATTAAGAAATGTAATTTAATTACATATGTGTAATTAATTTATTAGAAAAATTTCAATATTATTTTTATTTTCTTTTTTTTTTTTATTTTTCTTTTCTAATAAAAATTTTAAAATAATATTAAAATAATATAATAAAATAGTCATAGTAGAAAGATATCATTATAAAATATTTTATGAATTAAATTATGTGAAATATTAATAAAAAAAAAGTAAAATTAAATATATTTCATCAAATTCAAATCTAATTTTCAAACTTATAATTAAAATTATGTTATTTATAATATAAACAATATTTAAACTTTTTATTTGCTTAGATATAAATTTGCATAATTCAAAACATTCAAAGCGAAAACTTCAAAAATTAAAATTTAGTTAAAACAAATTGCAAACATTACATTCTCATATTTCTTGATACATAATTTCCTTTTTTAGATAATTATTAAAAATATAATATATTCAATTTTATTTTCTTTGTTTTTGTTTCATTCTGATAACTTTAGCTATACTTCATCAAGTTAATCAAAAGATTGAAAAACATATCGACTGACGTAAAATGGATGTTTGAAATCTTATCTATGTATATGTGGTGCATATATACGCACAAGTACATACAAACAATGTATAAAAACACATACAACTTCAGTAGGTCGCAAAGTATATTTTCCTTTCATTTTCTGCAACAACCAGTTACGTTTACGACGTCGTCGTTGGAAGTACTGAAGGTTAGGTTGAGATTACTACGTTATATTTGAACTTTCTTCAATTCTCCCTACCACAAATGTTATTGGTTGAACGTTGAACGCGACAGTGCGTAAAGTCCAAGGAGTTGCTTGTGACATTCTTATACGATTTGAAAGGGATACGGTATTTACATTTTTTAATATGTATTTTTTTTATATATATTTAATCATTTGCAAATTTAATTTAGACAATTTTTTATGATTTATTTTTTTATTACATTTCATTATTATTATGCTTTTTACATAAATATTTAATAATAAGCATATAACTTAATAATATAAATATGCCGACACTATTTGCAAGTGATCAAGATTTGTGTTGATATTAATATATTAGTATCAATGATTTGATTTATTTTTCTTATTGCAGATATATTTAGTTAAATTTTTAATCAATGATTATATTGAAAATAGTTTAAATTAAATTTCAATATAAATAAACTCTGTATTTTAATATATGTAAAAAGTATATACATATTAATAAATTAATTTTAAATTAATTTAAAAAATAAATAACTTTTAAATTAATCAAGCTTTGTTTTTTTATATTATTTTTTTAATCATAAAAATTATTTTTTTAGCTTAATTGTACGAGACGTAATTTATTGTTCATATACAAACTTTATATAATGGGTCCTTTAACTACAAGAGTTAAATATACTTTTCATTCTCTTTGTACAATTGCTATAAGAGCATTATCTACCAATGCAATGTTAAATCCAAAAAATGATGTAAAAGAAATAGTACTTAAATATTTGGATGGAAAAGATAATGGTATTGTAGTATTAGGATTAAATCGACCTACTGCTTCTAATGCTCTTGGCAAAACTTTAACTAGTCAACTAAATGATGCTATTTCTTCCATCAGAGAAGATACAAAATTACGAGTATTAATTATTCGCAGTTTGGTTCCAAAAATTTTTTGTGCTGGTGCAGATTTAAGAGAAAGAAAAAGGATGGATAATTCAGAAATTTTAAAATTTGTTTCATTTTTAAGAAGCATAACAAATAGTATAGAGACATTACCAACTCCAGTAATATCTGCTATAGATGGTACTGCATTAGGTGGTGGCTTAGAACTTGCTCTAGCCACAGATATTAGAATTGCAGCATCAGATTCCAAAATGGGACTTGTAGAAACAAAATGGGCTATTATTCCTGGAGCAGGTGGCACGCAACGACTTCCAAGAATAATTGGAATTGCTAAAGCAAAGGAACTCATTTATACTGCACGTATAGTTGATGGTGAACAAGCTATGGAAATTGGTTTAATAAATCAAGTAGTTCCTCAAAATAAAAGTGGTGATGCTGCTTATCAAACTGCTTTAACAATTGCCAGAGAAATTTTACCTAATGGTCCTATTGGAGTTAAGTAAGTATAAAAATAATATTAAATATTCTTTTTCTAAAAATTGATAGGATAAAATATTAACAATTTCAAATAATTGGTAACAATTAAATTTATTTGATAAAAAATCTATTAACTTTCAACATTTTTACATTTTAAATTTAATTTATAAACATAATATAACATATTATAACAGATAATACTTATTTTTTATTTTTATTGTGTTTTAGAATGGCAAAAATAGCAATGTCAAAAGGTCTTCAAGTATCTATTACAGATGGACTTGAAGTTGAAAAACAATGTTATAGTAAAGTTGTGGATACAAAAGACAGAATTGAAGGACTAGCAGCATTCATAACCAAACGTATACCTGTTTATCAAGGAATGTAAATGTATCAAAATGAAATATCGAAATTTGAGTGTTTTACGAATTTGTTACGCTTAATTATTAACATATCAAAAATATGCATTTTAATAGAAACTAAATGTAGGAAATACACTATTTCTTTATTACATTTTTATAATATGACTAATTTTGATATACATATTTACAAAAGTTCAAGCATCTTTGTATTTAAATAGAAATCTACAAAAATAGCAAATTAATACTTAATATAATATAAAAGTAATATTACATAAGATAGTTTTAAGTATTTTTATATGTGATTTAAAATTCCAAAATTTATATAGTTTATATTAATTTTATTATGTTAATATATATATGTATATATACATCTATATACAAAATTTATTTTTAAAAAATAAAATTATATTTATAAAATTTCATGATTTTATTTTATTTACATTTATATAATATTATCATCTTAAATAAAATAAAAAATATAAGATTATACTCTATATAAAATGAATATATATATATATTCTTTGTTTTTTTTTTTAATAAAATTTCATCATTTATTTTATGTAAAATTTTTTAGATAGAATATATACCATATATGTATATATATGTATATATATAATCAAATAAAAATGAAAAAAAAATGAAATTGAATCTTTTAAATTTATAAATTTGTATTTAAAAAATAAAAAATTAATTATAGGCAATATTATTAAAAAAAAAACAATGAAATAAATGTACAATATATGTTATATATCTATCTTAATGTTTTCTAAAACCAATACCTTATTAAATACATATAGAATATATGTATTTTATGGTAACATATAATATAATCATTTTAAAACTTACTATTACTTAAACTTATATTTTTATAAATTTTTATCACATGATATCAACAAAATATAATATAAGCTAATATTAAAATAATATTTCATAAAGAAATATGAATCTATTTTGTCATACAATTATACATATATTTCAATAATTTAGTTGATCAATAAATATAAAATATTAAATATTTTAAATCTTTTTATTGTAGGTAGAAAATTTAAGTGCAATTTTTTTTAAAATTTCTTTTAAAAATAAAAATTTAATACTATAAGTGAAATGCAATATTAGCAAAACAAACTTATATAAATAATATATTTTTTGTATATTAGATAAAATATTTAATTCATTATGCACATTGTATAGGAAATTCCAATTGTTCTTTTTCTCTTCTTTCTTTCATAAGTGTTATAAGAATGTTAAGTTGATTAATTGTATCTTCAGGACATGTCACACGATGTCCAACAGTTAAATCGCTTTCATAAATTTCATAATCATTACCACCTTCTGTTGTTTTATCACCAAAGAAATGTATTTCATCATATCCTCGAATATGTCTAAGACAATATGTTTTATCCCAACCAATAGGAAAAACATCAAAAGATATTTGACCTCCTTTAGATATAAAAAAGATGTGTTTAATAAAAATTTTAATAAAACAAATAATTTTAATAATTTTTTAGATTAATATATCATAATTAGAAATTTTATATATGTATATATAAAACTGATATTAAATATACTGATATTAAATATGATAAATATAATTTTTTGAAATAAATGTAAATCAAAAAAAAAATACAATAAGAAAAACATACAATAAATATAATTATATCTATACTGAATATTTATGCAAAATACATATATAAATATAAAAAATCTTAGTTACCTATACTATATGTTAAAGCAAGATCTGGAAATTCTTTTTTAATAGCTTGAATAAATTTCTGTCGAATTTGATGTTCAAGATCATATTCATAGAATCGAATACGCTCTTTTCTAGTACAATTACGACCAACAGGTGATATATTAATCATACCTGTTCTAAATTCTACAAAAGTTCCACGTTTGAATGGCAAATGTAATTCTGATATATATTTTAAACAAAAATTGATAAAATCTTGCAATGCTTCTTCACCAATAATACTTTGAATTGTCTAAAATAAGAAATCAAATTTTAAATAAATAATATAAAAGACATATAAGACATAGAAAACTTTATAAAATATATTTCTAATTATGTTACTTACTTCAGTAGGCAACTGTTTATCATCTTTAAATGCAATAAGCCCATTTTCTGCAAAAACATATTTATATTTTTCAAATATATTTTTACCACCTAATTGTTCTTTAATCTTATTTAAATCTGATCCACCAACTACAGCTATATCAAATTCCTTTCTAACAGTTTCCAAAAGAAATTTCTCCACGGATGGTTTAATTGCCTAATGAGAAATTAAATAGAAATTTATTTATAATTATATAATATATTTTATTTTCATTGAATATATACCTGTCTAGGATCCGTAAGTGTGCCATCAACATCAAATAAACATATTATCTTCTTCGTCATAGTAAAATAATATTTATTTAATCTGAAATATAAATTTCAGATTAATATAAATAAAAATTTTTTAATTTGAAATTAAATTTTTAATAAGAAATGAATATTAAAAAAAATCCATAAAAAAATAAAAATTACTAAAAAATTTTTTAAACTAAATATTAAAAATCATCAATATGAAAAAATTATTATTTTTATCTTTAAAAAACTATCATATAAAGCAAATACTCAAGTCACATGCAAAATTCATTATTATACTTATTATGTTACTAATTATGTTTCTCATTATTATATAATATATCAACAATTCTTTTTTTTATGTGATCTTTTCAAATCTAAACATATTCAAACTTTATATTAATAATAATATTCAAATTTTAATTATAATTTATATATTTTTAAGTTGACGAAAAAAAATAAAAAAATAAAATACATTTTTAATAAAAAAAATATATAATATTTAAAAACATTATCGAATATTAATATATGTCAATAATGAAATAACAAATATAACCTATTACATACAATAATTTATTGACATATAAATAAAAATAAAATTAATATTTTATTGTACAATATTTTAATTATAATTAAATTGACATTTGACTTGTACTTTCATCGATCACAAAATAAATTTAATATTATATATGTTATAAAATAAAAAAAATACAGACGATGTCTGTAAACTGATACGTGGCTAATTTGACGTGTTCTTCATTAATTCTGTTCTTATCTAAAATATCATATAACAATGTTAAAAAAAATCTATTTGAATAAATTTAACTATTTTATCTATCTTATCTTATTAGAATTATGTAATACAAATGCAAACATTATATCACATAAAAATGCTGTTTTACTTTTAGGTAAAAAAAAATTAAAATATAAAAAATTGAAAATATATAATTTTATGATAAATTTTTTTGATCTAATCTTTTTTTTTTGAATAAAATTTTTAAAATAATAAAAATATTTTGTTATATGTATATATATATATATATATATATATATAATGTTACAAAATTTTATTTAATATTATTTATTTATAATATAATTTTTAATTAAAAAATATTTCATATTTTTTTAAATTTTATAATCTTATAATTAATAAAATTTCATACTTATATATATAGCTGATGATGGTGGATTTGAAATGCGATCCTACTTGAATAAAATTTGCCAAACACCTAATTTAGATAATTTGGCAAAAGAAAGTTTATTATTTAATAATGCATATTCTTCAGTTAGCAGTTGTTCTCCTAGGTATCATTGTTATTTATTAGTACTGTTTCAGATATTCTTCAACATTTTATATTATTATTATTATATTATTATTTTAATACTGTATTTTTATAATTTTTATACATTTTATATTATTATTATCATATTATTATTTTAATATTGTATTTTTATAATTTTTATACATTTTAGTCGTTCTTCTTTACTTACTGGTTTACCAAGTCATCAAAATGGAATGTATGGTCTTCATCATGGAATTCATCATTTTAATTCATTTGAAACAGTTCAAAGTTTACCAAAAATATTAAAGAAAAATAATATAAGAACAGGTATAATTTTTAAAATTTAATAAGTGTAAAATTTAAGAATCATCTATGAATATTTTACAGGTATTATTGGTAAAAAGCATATAGGTCCAAGCAATGTTTATCCATTTGATTTTTCACAAACAGAAGAAAATAATTCTATACTTCAAGTTGGTCGAAATATTACTAAAATTAAACTTTTAGTTAGAGAATTTTTCTCTCAGAATAAAACAAAGTATGAATTTTTTTTAGCTTTTAAATTAATTTTTCTCTATTAATATAAAATTTCTATCAAACTATAGCTTTATGATAATAATTTTAAATTATAATAATAAAAAACAAAGATAAATATAATATAAATTATAATATTTTATTTTTAGACCCTTTTTTTTATATATTGGATTTCATGATCCTCATCGATGTGGTCATACACATCCAGAATATGGAAATTTTTGTGAAAAATTTGGTAATGGAGATATTGGTATGGGTACTATTCCTGATTGGAATCCAATATATTATCAATGGGAACAAGTAAAAGTTCCATATTTTGTTCAAAATACAGAAGCAGCTAGGAGAGATATTGCTGCTCAATATACAACTATTTCTCGTTTAGATCAAGGTATGTTTATTAAATAAAATAATTAAAACTAGATATTTAATAAATTATTAGAAATTAATATGTAACAAACACATTAATGATATTAAAAAATTATTATTCAAATATGTTATTTATAATAGAAAAAAATAAAAATTAATATTTCTTTTTTAAAAAATTTTAAAATGTTAATTTAGTTTAAGTAATGCATCATTATATAATAATATATAAGTTTTAAATTATAATGTCTTAGAGGTAAAAAATTTCTAAATCACAACTTTAAAAAAATACATAATTTTTTACTTTATATAATTATATTTTTCTATTACAAATATTTATTTAAAATTTTGTTGTATTCTTTTAAGTAGAAAATTAAATATTAAATGTTAATATAATAAATATAAAATATGTAATATTATATACATTAAAAATATATTAACATAATAAAACTAGTAATAAATGAATTAGAAATAGACAAGAAATGCTAAAACTTTTATAGGTGTAGGATTGATTTTAAAAGAACTGGAAAATGCTGGTTTTAAAGATAACACATTAGTGATTTATACATCTGATAATGGTATACCATTTCCAAATGGTCGAACAAATTTATATGAACCAGGTAAATAATAGTATATACAAAAAATATTATATAATGATTAAATAATCTTTTTTTTAATTAAGATTAAAAATATTAAGTATAAAAAAATAATTATGTTTATTATGTTAGGATTAGCAGAACCTATGATGATTAGGTCTCCAATTCCTAATCACAGAAAAAATAGTATAACATACAGTTTAACATCTTTATTGGATATTGTACCAACATTATTAGATTGGTTTAACATACCATATATGGATCCATCTCCATTTGATACAAATGAAATATTTGTTCCTTTCTTAACTGGAAAATCTCTTCTTCCCCTTCTTATTCAAGGTATATTTAAATTATTATTATTATTAACATTCAATATTCTAATATTATATTTTTGAACATTTGCAGAACCTATAGAAAATAATACAGCTATTTTTGCCAGTCAAACTCATCATGAAGTTACTATGTATTATCCAATGCGTGCAATTAGAACCAAAAGATATAAACTTATACATAATATTAATTACAAAATGCCATTTCCAATTGATCAAGATTTTTATGTTTCACCAACATTTCAGGTGATCTATAAAATATATATAATATAGTTATAAATATAAATATAATCATATTAATAAATAATATAAGAAAAATTTATAAAAGAAATCACATTATAAGTCATATTACAAATTATAAATAAATATCATTTTTTTTATTTAAAGGATCTTTTGAATAGAACTAGAAATAAACAACCACTTCCATGGTATAAAACATTAGAAAATTATTATGAAAGACCAGAATGGGAATTATATGATCTAAAATATGATCCAGAGGAAAAAAATAATATTGCTTCTAAATCATCAGCAAAAGTAATTAAAATCAAAATATTTTTTATATTCTAATTGTAATAAATCAACTTTAAATTGTTAAATTTAAATTATTTTTCAGAATATATTCAGTGATTTACAAGAAAGATTATTAAAATGGCAGAAAATAACCAATGATCCTTGGCTTTGTGCACCTACAGGAGTTCTCAATGATATTAAAAAAACTAAAAAACCACAATGTATGTCTCTTCAAAATTTAATTTAAAAATTTAGATTATTTAATTTTTATAATATAAAAAATATTGTTAAATAATACTTAATATAATACTCATAAATATTCAATATCATCATATAAGCAATAAATTGAATAAAAAATATATTTATTCAATTAATTATTATTTTTTTATTTATAATATTGTAGAAATGGTGTACGAATATTATAATTGGTATGATAAGGATTTTAAATAAATTGTTAAGAAAATCCATAAATATAATATTTGACTGGAAATATATTAGTTTAGTTTACAAATTATTACATAACAACAGAATATTACAAATTTTCTTCATTATTTTTATATTAAAGAGAGATATTAAAAAATTTTTATAAAATCTTGTATATTAATTTCAATATTATGCAAGTTTTGCATATTATTTTTTTAACTACAAATGATATATGTTTCATATTTTAATTGAAATATAAGATTATTTTCATATTAATTTAATGTTATTATTTTCATGTTAATTTATAAATTAAATTTTTATGAGTATTAATTTAATAATTTACTTACTAAATTTAATAATTTTATATTATATAAATTTAATAATTTTAAATATATACCTACTATAATGATTTATAATCAAAAAAGGGGATGTGATATAGTCACATTTTTTATATCTTTATCACGATGTTTTAAAAGTATTTCATTTAACTGATGAATATAGCTTGAAGACTTGTTTGCAGATTTTTCTACTGCTTTTAGTTCTGTTGATATTTCATTCATCTAAAATTTAAACAAATCGATAAATATTCAAAAATAAAGAATAATAAAGAAAAATAAAGAAATTAAATAAAGAATATATATATATATATTTTTTTATAAAACCTTACATATTCTTTATATCCTAAATATCTATTATATTTTTGATTGTTATTATAAATTTGTTTCACTTGTATCATAAAAACAAGGCACAACAAAAGACCACCGAGTAATACAAGTAAATTTGTATTTTGAAAACTACGTAAAACAAGCATTACTATTGTTGAGGTTATGCTTATATCTTAAAAATTTAATTTGAATTTTATTTAAACTATACTAAAATAAAATAGTATTTATACTAAAATAAAAAATTTCACATTGTATTGCATATTCACTTCTAAAATAATCATCACATTAATGAATCGCAAGTAACGAAATGTTATTTAAAATATCAATTAAGTTAAACTTAGCATTGATAGTATTCATAATCAACGATAGATGTCTTCAATATGCAAACATGATGAAATAAATTGTCAATTTTATTGATTTATGAATACTTATCTATTTTAAATGTATCATAATCAAAAAAAATACTGACTAGATATGAAACATAGAATAGACATGTCATTCAATGCATTTTTGTGTCACATAGTCCAGAAGCTATATACAAATTAATAAATAGTTTCCATTACCATTCTTATGTCACATGCGATATTATCGATTCAAAATAAAATTATATTAAAAAAAATATTAGACTAATTAGACTATTAGACTAAGAGAAGAGAATATATATATATATATATATAGACAATAGCAATACTAAGACAAAAGGAATTGTAATTAAATGTAGCGATAGTCAAATTGTTTTTAATATAATTATGATCGATTTATATACGTATATTTCAAATTTAACGTTAGGAATATTATAAATTATTTTTGGTTTTCATAGATTATATTCTCTTGATGCAAAATCACAAAAATATTTGAAAACTTCAAATCTTAAAATTTCACAAGAAATTTTGCTACTTTTTCTCATATTATCTTCCTGATATAAAATTAATATTTTGGTAAAATTTTTTGTCCAAATTAAAATTTTTATAATAGAAGAATATAATCGGAAAGAATTTTTGAATTTTTTCCTGCATTTTTGATAAGATTTTTTAAGACGAAATTATATTTTTATAATATCCACGAAAATTTTCGATCGAATTTTATGATTTTATATTAGAAAAATATAGTTTGAGAAGAAATGACAAAATTTTCTAAAATTTAATGTATTTATTTTATATTAATCATATATATTTTTGTTTATTTTTGAATATTTAATAATTATTTCAGAATTGCAAAATCTTACCTTATCGACTTATGAAATAAAATACTTATTTCTATCATTAAGGAATTTCCATTGATATGTCTCGAGCAATATATTTGATCTCGAATTAGAATCAAATATTCGCGAAACAATAATATGTTAAAATTTTATTTTTAATTTTGATTATTTTTGATTATCTAATGAAATTATATTTATTAATATATTTCTAAGATTAATTAATCAATAAATAAATAAATAATAAACGCGATATAATAATTTGTGTATTTAATATATTATTTAATAACTAATAATAATTCTTTTTTTTCTCTATTAAATAATTAAACATAATTTAAATTATATTGTTAATTTAATTTTAATTTAATTAGAAAAATTTTACAAATATATTGTAAAGTATAATTTAAAAAATAATTAAAAATAAAAAATAATTTCATAAAAACAAATAAATTTTATATTTTTTAATATATATTATTTCTACAATGTTTTTCTCGAGTATTTCAATTCTTGGAATTTTACATTATTTACATTATTTTACATTATTTTTACATTATTTTTTTTATTCAGTCTCTTTTTCTAACTTCAATAAAAAAATGTCACATCAGAAATAAGAATCAATATCTTTGTTGGATAACTACAGAGCTTCTTTCAGTTCTGAATCTTTTAGAATTAATAAAATATAATTTATAAAATATTTACTATAGAGACTATAGAGAATATATATATATAAAATGGCTTAAGTCATTAATTTCTTGCCTGCTCGATTATTAATAGAGAGAAATTTTATAAGAAAATTTATTTTATGTCTATAGTTCAAATATATAATCAAAATTTTGTAAAAAATAATATGTTCTATCATATACTAATATTAATATTATTACTTTACAAATAGAAGGAATTATTTATAAGCCAAAACAATATAATGCTTGGTATAAATTATATTGAGTTTTTTTATTTTTTATTTTATTGTTTTTTTTATCATTAAAAGGATTTTAAATTACAATAAAAATTATGAAAAATATTATATTAATTCTATGCATTAAATATATCTATTACAAAGAATATTTCACATTCAAATATAATAATTATAAATTAAAATTAAATCTTTCTCTTTTTCAAATACTCATACATATATAATAGATTTAAAATAGTTTCTTTAATAAATATTCATGTAACATGATGTTCTTAAATGTCGTTTTCTTCATTTCTTTCAATTGCATTGTAAAATATTACGTCTCTTTGAAGTGTTGTTAATTCGTTCTGAAATTTAAATAAATTTGACATAAATATAAATTAATATTTTTTTTTCTTTTAAATAAATTATTCAAAATATTATTTTATTATTAATTTATTACATTTATAATATATTTTATTAATATATTTGAACTGAAAATTTTATTATTTTAAAATTTTATAATAAATTAATGTTAAATAAAAAAGATAAATTACATAAGGTAAGATAAAAAAGCAGAAAATAATATATAGAAGCAAAAAACAAAATTTGTTGTTTAATTTTGCAAAATCCGAATAAGCTTACAAAATAAATGATTATATATAAGCATGCTAAATAATGCATATAAATATATATGAACAATGACGATAATAAAAAATCGACAATCTTAAGATTTAACTTATAAGAAAAAAGTAAGATTGAAAAAGTAAGGTTTTATATTATAATATTTATTTTAATAAGAATTATTGCAATATAATAAAACAAAATTTAATTGTATAATATAATAAAACAAATCAATAAATGATTAAATAATTTATTTTCATAAAATTATTTTCATAATTTTTTTTCATAAAAATATTTCAAAATGATTTCTTTAAAAATATATATTATAACATATGTACAAATACATATTATAATTATTATAATTATTTATTAATTATTATATATATAATTATCTAAATAAAATTGTGTTAATAATAAAATAATAATAAAATTCTTTTTATTTAATTTACAATTAAATTATTGTTTAAATTATTTTCAATGAATATTTTTTAATCAATAATTAAATATTTTTTAAAATAATACTAAAATAATTTTAATTTATGTTTTTTTTCTAATATTTCAAAGAATTCAAATTTTAGATGAATAACTTATTATATATAAGTTAAATTTTTTAAATTATTTTTATAATATAATGCAAGCAGTAAGTATAGAAGAACTAATGAATTATAATTTACAAAATTTTTTTCATTTATCAATTTTACTGCTTAAGAACATTAATCTAAATAAAATAAATGAACGAATTCTTAAAACCAGTTTCACAAATGTCAGCTCTTATTACACGAATGAGAACTTATTGGTAAAAGGGAGAATCAGTGACCTTATATTATTTAAATCATCTTCTTCCTTAATATGTTTCAGTAAATAGTATTCAATCAATTCGATTATTACCTTTACCAATATACATAATGTAATTATATAGTAGTATATATCAATCAAATTGAATGAATCAATTTTTTAAAGGAAATCATTTGAATAAATCTTTTAATGGAAATCAATATTTAAAAAAAATTTCAATATTATCTTATATATTTTAAATGAAATAAATACTTTTATTCATAAGTTATCGAATATAAATAATATGTCTCAGAATATATATGAATATTATGTTGATGATTAATTAATTATTTATATTGTAAAGAAATATTATATTTTAATTAATAATTTTAAAATAAATCTTAATTTTAAACATCAACAATTAAGGAGTTGAAAGTATAAGAATTAAGTACTAGTTAGTATTAAAAATAAATTACTAATTATCAAATTATTGTAATAAATTAGTGAATGATATTAATTAAAATACCCCTATATATTTTCACAATATTTTCGAATGGTTTAATTATTAATTAATTTATGTTTCAAAAATCATAAAAATAGCAAGAAATTTTGAAATTCAAAAATTCAATATTTCTTAAATTTTAAAGCATTTTGAAATTTCGAACTTTTGAGAATCTCATTCCTTTTTATTTAAAAATTTGGAAATTCTGCCTCATTTTGTAATATATACATATTTATAGGTTTGTTTTCTGATATTTCTACATATCAAAGATAACAGAGACTGTTATTTATTAACTAGAGATTTAACGGTATTATTAATGGTAAGAAAAATAGATATCATTGGAAATTCTCTGTTCAAATAATTTTTATTCAAACAATAAGGTTTTTTGATCAGGTATGTCACTGCTTTCCTGTTTAAGTGGCGATACAAATACAAATCTAATATAATATATCTATATCTATATATGTTATATATCGTCCATATATTAGTTCGTGAACTAATGATTAACGATTTAATCTTCACGAAGAGAAGCCATCGTTATTTATTTTAATCTATGAATTGGATTTAGAATAATAGATTTAAAAATCTTTTTTTTCTTTTAAGTAAATTAAGTTATAACTTATTTTCAATGATTCATAGCAAGTTTGTATCAAAAAGTGCGTACCATAATATATGAATATATTCGTTATTATATCTATAGTATCTAAGTAAAATTTTAATTCTCTTAATTTCAAACAAAATTTAAAGTATATAATGTTATATATATAATAAATAACTTAAATGTGCATTTCATTTATATTATTGGATAATTAATTTTATAAAAATTATAGAGGAAAGATGAAGTAAATAAATTATATTTTCATTTTCATAAAATTTAAATCTTTATTTATTTATATAAATATATAAATTATTATAATATTTTTTCAAAATATGGAAAATATCCTGATTTTAATTTACAAATATATAAATGATATATGAATAATACACAAA
The DNA here is from genome assembly GCF_029169275.1 of Apis cerana. Lineage (NCBI taxonomy): Eukaryota > Metazoa > Arthropoda > Insecta > Hymenoptera > Apidae > Apis > Apis cerana. The sequence continues at coordinate 6,442,502 of NC_083862.1, read as the reverse complement.
AATATTAATTAAAGTTTATTTCTTAAGTTATAAACAATTAAGGTTTGCATTAGATAAAGCGAGAAATAGAGTGAATTCATTCTATTTTTGTTTCATCAGTGTTGCATCATTTTAAATTGATTATGACTTAATAAATAAATCTTAACTGATATTTTTTCATATTAACTTTTGTTTGGAAAAATTTTTAAAATCATGTTTAAATTAATATCTTGTAAGAATAATAAGATTATTGTATTCAAAATTTAAGCTCATTTATATTTATTTTTATACAAAAAATTAAATTTTTTATAATAAATCGTAATCGTATTTTTTTCACAAAAATTTTACATGCATATATATTTATATACATATATATAGAGATACATCTTAGCTTTACACTATTATATCTTTATACAATTTTAATTTTAATTTTTATTTTTGATATCATATATCCTACTATTTATTTTTGAAAAAATTTCTTGCGATTTGTGAATGTTTATTCAAACAAATTTTTTAAATAATTTATTAGATTAATAAATTCATTCATATTTGTTAAAAAATGTATTATATATTTGTATTATATATATTGTATATATATTATATATTTCATATTTTATTTATTTATACAAAAAATTGTTGTTATTTTGTTTAAAGATAAAGATATTTTTTTTTGCATTTTTTAAATTGTTTAATAATTTTTTATGAATAATTTATATATTTAAACTTGAAAAGATTAGAGATATTAATTATATGTACTTATGTATTTTATTATTTATAAATTATTGTTAATATTAAATATTACTACTTCTTTTATTTTTTATGCAATTAAATAATAATTAAAAGTAATATTTATAATACTTTCAAAATATTTTGAATTATTTAAAAAATTTTAAAAAAAATGTAAGAAAAAAAGTGATATTTTTATAGAATTAATATTTCATCAAATAATTTTTTCAATAATTATTTTCCAATATATTGAAATGTATTGAATAGTTTTATAAATTTTCTTCGACATTTGTATAACTATATTATTTTATAATAAATTCTTTGAAATTTTTTTTTAGAAATATTTGTATTATATTTTTTAATGCTAGAATATAATAATTATACAAAAATCAGAATCGTGAAAATATATCATATCTACTAAATGTGGCATGTTGAAAAATGACGTTTTATAAGTCGATTTTAAATATATATATACATTTCGCATATTTACGTATTATGTATATGTAGATCTGTGATGTAATATCATTTATATAATACTTTCTATATAAGATATCTCCTATATTTATTTTTCGATATTTGAATTCCATTTTATATAAGATGAAAATAAAGAAGAATTTTTATCTTGCATAATATTATATAATTCAAATATTAATATTATTTCTATAGTTTTTACTTTATTTGTTTATCATTGAATTTATTTATTTATTTTTTTATTTATTTGAAAGAAATATTATAGTTCTTAACTTTTCAATTACAATAAGGAATATAAAATAAGATAATAATGCTATAAAAAAATCAATCAAATTAGTTTCTAGTTATAAAATGTTAAGACTTCGCAATAAAATAAAGTAGCACATTCTATTTTCAATCTTTGAAACTTATGCCTATTATATAAAACTTACCAAATTTTTATATACATAAGACACATGTACATTGTTATTACATGAATTATCATTGTTATCATTTTATTATAGTGTCTTTATCATTTTACTTCTGCATGAGATATGCTTGAAAATTTTTATCTTAAATGGATGTAAATCTTTATTTTAAATAGGAGATATCAAGTCTGACTTTTGATAAATAAAGTAAGGAGTATGTATAATGTATTAAAAAAATGAAAAGTGAAAAATTTTAGTAAAATATCAATTATTAAAAAAAATTTTAATTAAAAGCTATGAACTTTTGTACAGAATGTAATACATTTCTATTTTGCATTACATTATCCTAATTTAGAATAATTTTTCTTTAAAAGTTCAATTATTTATAATTTTAAAATAAATATATATTAGTATATATATAATTTTTAAATAGTGAAAATATAATTTTATATATATTTTATATATATTATATATATTATATATATTTAAATATTATTATATATATTATATATATTTATATATATATATTATATATATTTATATATATATTATATATATATATTATATATATATATATTATATATATTATATATATTTAAACATATAAAATTTCGTGAAAAACAAACAAATTTGTTATTCGATCTAAGATACTTACATTTTTATTTCGTAATTTAATCATAAAATGTACATTATAGTTGTTTTTTTTTAATCAATGTTATTGCACTGCATATCGTAAATCTCTTGTTTACATCTTTGTTCGAAGTAATAGCAGAAGACTTGGCCTAAAAGAAACATGAAATCCTTTAAGCAATGATTATAATATTTAAGGAGATTCCTACAACGAAGATAGGGATCATCGAATAAAACTAATAAATACTAAATATTAGAGATATGTATAAGTGTAAATAAGCAGAATTTATTATTAGCTTCCAAAAATGCTATGTAATGTTGGATGTTTTAATTTGTTAATTTTTAATGTATGATTATTAATTTCCTTGTAATATTTATTAATTAAAATAAAACAGATTGTATCAAATATATTCTTGAATAAATTGTAATATTTTATAATATAAAATAAAAAATTTGTTATTATTTTTTAATATAGTATATATGTATAATTTCTTTCTTATTAAAAATTATTATTGATAAAATTAAAACATTTTATATTATAATTTTTAACATATTTTTAACATATTTTTAACATATACACATGTAATTGTTCAATATTATACATTAAAATGAAGAAGATTTTTGTAAATGGTATAAATATATTTTTCAATAATTCATTTCTTCTTTAAGAATTTTCTCAATATTTTTAAAAATATTGTTTCTAAAAATATATTGTATATTTATATATTGATAAAAATTAAAATCATAAATATTTATGATATTTTAAATATTATATTTTTGAATAAACATATTTTAAGAAATTTATATTTTAATTTTTTTATGTAAAATATTTTTAAAAAATTCATTCCATTAAATTATATTTCTTTTATTTTTATTATTAATTCAAAATATAAAAGATATATTATAAAATTAAAACATATTATATTGTTTTTAGAATTTTAAAAAATAATTGATTAATAAAATTTATTAAAATGCATTATATTGAACATTTTAATTTATAACATTATATTGAAGTATTTTAATTTATTATAATAATTATTATAACATTATATTATAATAATTAAAAAAAATGAGGACATTTTATTAAGTACTTATCTTTTTTTAATTTTAGACAAGCATATTAATAAAAAAATTTTTTCTAGTATTTTTTTATATTAATTTACATTATAATTAGTTATAATTTAAAGAATTAATTTTGATATACAATTATTAATAGAATACTTAATTAACATTAAATATTTGATAGTACTAATATTAAATTATTTATAACATAATTATTAAATTATTAAATAAACAATTTTTTCTATTCATAAATTTTTATTTTTAATTTACATAATTTAAAATTGAAAGTAATTGAAAGTACGATAAAATGTAAAAATATTAATTAATTATATCTATCTTATACACATATATATATTACATCCCATGACTCATGTTTGCATTTCTTAATTTTATTCGCATTGTTTTATACATATAAATAAATGAAAAAACAATTTTTTCTTTTTTAATTAAAATTCAATATTTTATATTTATACAAACATAAAAATTATGAAACCGATATAGATTAGCACCTTATTATTTATCAGTTATCGCATTTAAAAAAATTTATTTATTATTTACATTACAGTATATCTAAATGAAAATCTAAATTTTTGAATTAATCGATATATTTTTTTATAGAAGAAAGATAATAAAAAAATTTATAAAAAATATTTGAAATTATTTAAAAAATTATAGAAGTGAATTATTTCCAAAAAATAAGAGTATAATTAGTTAGGAAAAATTAATTCTTTTAATTGAATTATAAATATATATTCAGTTTGATATATTATATAATAAATTTATAATAATTATTAGATATTAAATATTGGAATATTAAAAAAATTTCATTAAAAAATTTTATTCAATAATAAAACTATAAAAATTCTTTATTACATTTTTTATTTGCCTTCCTTAAAAAAATCATTTTCTTTTTTCAACCAACATATTATGAAAATAACAAATTATATTATAATTTTATAATTAAATAACATTTTCTGAAATATCATCATTCATTTCATTTTCTAAGTACAATATTCCTCACTTAACACATTTTTATTTTTTTTAATAGATGCAGACTTATTCCCATTATTCAATTCCTAGGACATTCAGAGTGAGCATCCGCATAATCTCTCTGTGATCAACGATATTTTAATTACTTATATTATATATTAATTAGTCATTAAAATATAAAAATAGAATTTTTATGTTTTTTTATTTCAATAATTATAATACTATTATAATAAAATTATTTTAATAATTAAAATTTTTAATGATGATATATTATAACAGGATTATAACAGGTAATAATTACCTTCTTATTAAATTATCTGTTTGTTTAAGAAGAATTATATATTTTTTCTTATTTTTTTATCTTATATTCTATTTTTTATTGTCATGAAATATTTTAATGAAAAATATATTAAGCAACAAATTAAAATTATATAGATAATATATGATTAATTATTAATTATTAAGAATAAGAAAGAATTTCTAATATTCCAAATGTTGCAAATATTTCATAATATTCTCAAGTTATTCTAAAAATATTATTCTAAAAATCTTCAATTAAAATTAAAATTAAATCTTGTAATTCTAACATTAATTAATTATATTTTTTTATTAAAAATATCTCAAAATGGAATTAATGTAATTCCATTTCATTATGAAAATTAATTAAGAAAAAAAATGTCAAAATTTTCTTTCTATTCAATATTTTTTACTTTTGTTTCTATTTGATTCAAAATCAAGCATAACAAAGAATGATGACATATTCTTTATAAAAAAATATCTATACGATAAATTAAAGAATTCAAATATGCATTTCTTAATTTATAAATAACAAGTGAGGAATATTGTAGATATTAAAACTAAATTTCATCTTCTATAAATATTTCATAATAAATATTAATTTCACATTTTCACATAAAAATTTAATGAAATAAATCATATTTATATCTATTATTAACAAGAATAAAAATGAGTTTCAAATAAATTGTGCGAAAAAGCTCATATCAATATGCAACATGTAAACATGCTCATATCAGTTTATATCAAATAAGAATTTAAATTATGAAAATAGAATAATTCAATAGGAACAAGATTTAACATCAATGTTAAAATTAATGTAATAAATGTGTATATAATATATTATAATATATTTCATTCTAATAGTTAATCATATGGTCTTCGAATTTTTTACGAATATATATTCTTGCTTTCTTCTTTCTATAATCGTAAATCAATAATAATTCTCTTAATAGTTAAAATATTCTATATAGTATATTTTTTTTATTGAAATATTTTAAGTTCTGCGTGTTCTTTAATTTTTAAGAATTGAATTTATTGTATTTTATTTTAGAAATAGTTGATCTAAAATCAAATTTATTTTTTCTAAGAAAATGATAAAAATTTTAATTTTCACATATGGATTCATTAAAATATTAGATAGGACATTTTAACTAAGAAAGGGAAAGTAATCCTAAATTTGTTATTTTTTAATTTTTTTTAGAAAAATTAATTTATTATATTAAATATAATAAAATTTTATGTTATTTATAAGATAAATTCAGATTTGAAGTTTTAAAATTCTAGAAATTAGATGCGTAAAACTCATTGTAAATGTAAAATAATATAAATCTATGACACAAATTCTTAAAATGATACAAGTACACGCCAAATAGTAATGAATTAAAATAAAATTGTTAATGATTATGAATATGTTAAAATTTGTCATTGTACAATAAAATAAAATGATATTGAAAATAAAGTAAAAAATCTATGATTTAGGATAAAGAATTAAATGCAAATATAAAATCAACTCTTTATGTTAATAATAATAAAATTGCTGCAATAAGTAAAGTATATAGTATATACTCTACAATAATTTACAATAGTTCATTATAATAAAAAATACAAAAATGTTCATATTAATCAATTCCAATAAAGTTTTTCAATTCCAATAAAGAGCTCTATATAAAAGAAAAAAAAGTGTAATATTACATACATTTTTTTATTAATAAACTGGGAATGTATTGTACGTAAAAAATCTTGTGTCACTTTATCTATTTTTTAAAAAATAAATTTATTTATTATTTTAATATAATCAATTATTCTATTCTATTCAATTATTCTTATTCGAATAATATCCATTTATGATAAAACGAAATCCAAAAATAAAAATATTTTCTTATTTTCGAGAATTAATATTTTATAATTTTCTATGATATTCTATATCTTATTTGAAATTTTGAATATAAATGAAGTGTTTTATAACTCATTCAGAATAAATGGCATAATATAATAGATGTGATAGTAGATGAAAGCGATGATGAAGTTAGTAATTTTATAATTAGCCAATTTTATAATTTAATATATTTTAAAATTTTACAATTTATAATAATCAATTTACTGATTGCTGAAATTATTTTAAAATTTAAAAGATATTACAATACACATATTTCTTTCTCTTCTTAATAAGGATCTTCAGTTTCATTCAATCATATAATCAATTGATGAAATTATATCAATTTAAATTTTTATTGTTATATTATTAAACTTTTACTATTATTATTTTATATATATATATATTATTTTGAAAAATACTTTATTTTTAATACTTATGGGTTCATTTTTCACTTACGATAATTTTTATTAAGTAAGATATAACGAATGAAGATTCAGTACAGTTTCAATGAAAAATTATATAATATAAATTTACATATAATTTTTCAAGTCCGAGATTTAAAGTACAAAACGTATACAATTTTGGATCACATAAATGAATATTCCTTCTTAATGATTTAATTTATGACCACAATATATCGCTTTCACCTACATAAATGACCATCTCTCCCATGTATTGGTGGAAATGCAACAGATGAAATTTTATTACAAGTTATCAAAATTGCAACTGCACTATATTTCATAACGAATACATTGATATATATATGTGTACATTTTATAATTGGATATGATCTATTCATATTATGATGACATACTATATTATATGATCTGTGTTATGTATGTATCATATCTATTGTTATACTTATTATTAATATTGAATTAACGATACCTGTTATCATATTGAATATATGTATACATAATGTCGATATTTACTTATATTATATCGATACTAGAATATATTCATTTATATTTATTTTGCTTCTTTTTTATAATATTTAATTTTATATATATAATTTTATACATATTATATATATTATAATTTTAATATTTAATTAATATTTAATTTAATATTTTATTTAATGTTTAATTTAATTATATCAATTAGTAAATTTGAAAAGATATAAATTATATTATAATCTTTTTTTTTTATATTTTTATATCAAATAGAATTAAATATCATTATTTATGATTTATTTTTAATTTTTTATTTTTTTTCGCACATTCGATAATTATCTTATACATAATTATATCTGAAACAAGAGGACTATTAAAAACAAAATAATTTTTTTCTTTTAAAATTTGACTTTTTATAACATAAAATAAAAATACTTTATAAATATTTGCAAAAATGTACATATAAAAGATTCAAAAGCCAATTTCAGAAAATGATTTATGTAATAGAATTTACTTAAATTTTAGTTAACAAATCAATTAAATTATTACTAAATTGTTGAAATAATTACTTAATTGATTTGTCAACTGAAAGTTTGAATAATAAAGAGATTTTTGAACTAAATAAATCATTTTTAAAGAATATTTAGCAATTAATAGATTTATTCTGATTGACTTTTGAAAGTATTATATATAACAAAAATATTTGATTTGAATGGAATTATTGATGTGTATGTTGATTAGGGAAACTTTCAGAATGTTGTTACACAAAATATTCGAATATTTGGAATATTGAATTTATACAAGTTAATTGTAATCCATTCTGAATGGGATAAAGAATAAAGACTAATTATTTTAAAATAAATTTTAATAGATTATTAATATTTTCTAAATAAATCGAAATAATAAAAAATCAATAAAGTAAAGATATATTATGTTAATTATAAAATCTTTTAATAAATGATATTCAATATAAGGATTTCGATTTATCATCAAGTGAATTCCTTACGTTTAGGTCATGTGTATATATATATATATATATATATGTATAAGCATTATTAACTTACGTAATTATTAATATTGTTAAACAAGTTAAAGAAGAATAAAAAACAAGTAATTTTCTTAGCAATCAATCATTACAATATATAATTATGAACTACTAGAATTTGCAGAAAAGCTATATTGATGAAATATTGAAACGATTAGTGGATTTTAAATATTAGGGAAATTCTTAATGAATTTAAAAAAAAATCGAAAATAAAACATTTTCACATAATGAATATTTTATTAAGTAAAATATTTCTAACTATAAAAAAAGAATTCCAAAAAAAATTAAAAAAAAAAGAATTTTATTTTAATCTCTATTTTAATAAATATGAGATTCTACAATTTATTTGTAAATATGTTTCTTATTTTATTTAAAATAATTATTTGTTTTTTTACTTATTATTTTTATTTTAAATAAAAGTTTTTCAATACTAATATTTATATAACAAGGCATTTATTCAAATTTTTACGGAAATTTATAAAATATATACAATAAAATATATGAAGCATAAAAAAAGTTAAGAAATATAATATAGTTTTTAAAGAAATAACAATTATAATTTCAAGTGCAAAACTAATTTCAAATTCATTACTAAAAATCTATAAAAATATCATTTTTAAATGTTCAATTCTCAATCTTGATAAAAAAAATTATTTAACATTTTTTCCATTTTTCCATTAATTCGCATAAAATATTACTGAAATAGTCTGTCCAAAATACTATGAATTTTCCAACTAATCAAATAATTACAGCTATGATAAATTTTTATCTAACATAATTATCTATAGTGCAAAAAATATTATTTTATTTTAATTTTCAGATTTTTTAACACAAAAATTCTAATAAAAAAACATACAAAAAAATAAAATATAATAAATAGCAGTAATAGCATATAAGATATAATTCGTTCGTTTACACAAGATTTTTTACTTGTATCGAAAAAATGAAGATAAAAAGAAACAAGATATTTGCTGTGAAAAATTTTTGCTTTGGATTATTACGTTAGTTTTACGCAAAGTATCTATAGGGTCATTATAATTGAAATATCACATTGGTCTCTTTTTAACTCTTTTCCATTAACGAATCAAGTATGCGGTATACAATATCATTTATAAAATAAATAAAGGTTTCTATCTTTATATATTATAAACGTACACATTTCCGTCTACTATAACAATGTATAGGTACGCAATACTTTTAGTTGATGATACAGCAATGCCACACTGTAGAATATATTTGCTTTATTTTTTACACAGGGTGAGTCACGTGAACAATTACAAATAAAAATATTTGTTTGTTGAATTATTTATTTCTTGCGATCTGTGAAATTTATTTAGATTGAATAAATAAATCCTCGAAATCTTCTATTTTTTATTTCAATTATTTTAAGATAAATATTCATTTAACAATGAAAATAATAATACAATAATATTTATGGATTATAGAAAATTTAAAAAAAAAAACATTTAATTCTTTGCAATCTGACTATTAAACTTTTTATGTCGAAAAATCTTTAATTTAGGTTATTGTTATTGTAATTTAATAAAATTTACTATAAAAGACAAAGAAAGCATAAGCAATAGAATGTTGAACGTTCCTTGTCTTTTATATGATAAGTTTTGATAAGAATTTCAAATTATAATATCTCATTAACTAAAAATTTTTCGATGTAAATAATTTAATATTTTTTTATAGCAAATAATAAGTTGTATCAATTAGTACAAAAATTATATTATTCCATTTAAAAATTGACTTTCATAATAATTTAATTCTTATTATAATTAAATTCTTTATATATCTACAGAAAAACTATTAATAATAATTATAAAATTGTTTATAAAACTAATTATACAAATAATTATTATATCAATATATTTTTATATCAAAAAATTGTTGAAATATTTTTTTGTATTATTCATATTTTTTGAAATATTTGAATAATTCGACATAAATTAAATGCATTGTTTATATAAAGAAAGTTTTATTATTATTCGAAATATTTGAATTCTATGTTAAAAATAATTTATATTATATTATATACATTTAATTCTTATTTTTCTACTATTATTATAATAAAAATTAAATATTTTTATTATAATAATATTAAGTTAGCATAAATAATATTTTGTACTTACAAAATGATTAAAATTTTCAGTGCAATTGATATCGAAAAATTGATATAGAAAAATTTTTTAAATTAGACAAAAATTAAAAATAAGAATGATATCAAAAAATGAAATTTAGAAATTTAATTAAACTTAGAAATTAAAAAAATAATTTAAAATTATAAAACAACATTTTTTATTTGAAAATTTCATTTATGAATTGAAATAATTTTTAATTCAGTATAGAATAATTTTTTTTTAATTTAATTCAATGTTTGTAAAGAAAATAGAATGTAAAATTGTATTAATTATAATTGATTATTCAATCTACTCTATCTAAATAAATTTCATATTATACAAGATATATATTTTAAAAATAAGCAAGCTCATCAACAAACAAAATCTTATAATACTTACAAAATTATAATTGTCAAAAATCAAACTTTCTAGATCTTAATCATGCTCTTTCAGAAGATATTAATTTTAATTTCCTTGATTTTAATAATTATGTTATAATAAGCCGTAAAAATCTTAAGAATCTTCTAAAATTATATTTTAGAAAATATTTAATTCCTATAATTCATACTTACGTGATTCACTTTGTGTAAAACACTTTAAAGCCATACCACCATACATAGATAAGTATGTATCATATCTAAATCATAGTAATCAAAGGTTTAGTATCGTTCGCTATATTCGAGTTATGTAAAAACTTTTTAATAGAAAATCAATGAGAAAAAAACGATTTTTTTTCTTTTCCTTTTTTTTCTCGTCTTATAAATACGTACATTATACATCTACAATATTAAGAATCTATATATTAATAATTTAGTAAATGTATATTAATAGTTTTGAAATAGTATCATGATCTATAATTGTAAATTCAAATAGGATTATATAATAATTCAATGTAATTAATTTTATCGTTAATCCATTTTATTTTGCAACTCGTTCTTCTACTCATTTTTCAACTAATGATATTTATCGTAATACTTTGCATTAAACAAACGTTCATCACGAACTTATTTATCGATTTATTATTGCATTAAAAATTTTTTATGGTAACATTTTATTATTCGGTGAATAACGAAAGATTTGAATAAACATAATGATCTCATCATATGCCATAAGATCTTGATGAATAACTATATTTTTTACTGTAAACATATTTTTACTGTAATATTGTGCAAATTATTCGTAAAAAGATCACAATAAAATAATCGAAGTAGTACAAGTGAATCTGTTCCAAAAATTATTTTATCTAAAAGATTTATCTAGATATAATATCTATTATATTTTTATAAATTTTCCTTTATCACTATTGTGGAAATAAATTTATATATTTGATTGTTTTAATTATACTATACATGTTAATTTTGTAAAATTGTTAACTTTATATTTCATTTTTTTTTATATTTAATTTTATATTTCATTTGAAATTTTCAAAAACCATTTTAACATTTCTTTTTTTCTTTTAACAAAATAATCATTTATGTGACTTCAATGAAAAGGAGAACTTATGATTTTTTTTTAAAACAAGAATGATAATATTATTCTGCCATAATTGACTTGATGTTCACAATATATAATCCGTCCATTGGTCAAGGATTGAACATTAAATCGAATTTTTGGTGATAATATTATATTAAATAAAATACATTGCTAAAAAGTTTTTTTTTTGTTTGCAAACATTTCTATAATCATATCAGATATCAATAGAATTAATTTAATTTAATTTTACATATAAAGAGATTTTCTTATTTGCATCAATTTTTCTCCAAATCGATTACAATTCGAAGATTTAAGAATACGTACTATACTTTTCCAGCAAGCAACAAATATTAGTCATTCATCTTTAACAAGTATGTTAATAATATAGATATAATATAAAAATTATCAATACTGAAAATTTTGCTACCTTTGAAATTCGATATTAATTAAGTAAGAAAGAGAAAAAAAGGAAGAAATAATTATCGCGTTTCGCTTTTTAGCATTATAATCTTTAATGTTAAAGGATGTTTAGCGTAAATAGATTCAAGAGCACCAAATACCAACAAGATTAATCTATTAAAATATAATACAAGAATATAAAAATCAATATACCGCGTTTACTTTTTTTTTCTTTTTTAAGTCTAATTAGAAAATTTATATAATTATAGCGTATCTTTAACGCGAACGTGTAATACTTTCTATATAAAGAGAAAGAGATATATATGTTCGCTCTTTTTTTTTCACAATCCGTTTTCCCCTATATAAATAAATAACGCTCAACAAGAAATAAATATATCTTCGCTGAAACTATTAACAAGTTTCGGCCTGTACAAATTCTCGTATGTAACACATTTTCGTTAACGCTAGAACTCCGGATAAAATCATTTTCTTCTCGATCTTCTTCTTTATCTTCCGTTATCTTTGCATTTTAATTGTTGATAATTCTACAATTTAATAAACTTTTCAATCTCAATTCTTTGATTCCGCCATAATAAAATCTTATTTTATGTTTAAAAGAAAAAATTAATCGGTAAAATTTGAAAAAAAATATTACATATAATGATCTTATAAAAAATGTAGAATTATCCAACTTTTGAAAAATTAATATAAATCATTTTCCTTCTTTATATTTGTATACCATACTGAACAATTAAAAAGTCAATTGATTAATAATATAAAATAGTTGTACCATTAGAATGTATCATTAAAAATCAATTGAGTATGAATAAAAAAAAAATAATTAAATCATATAAGGAAAATTATTGAATGAAACTTGAAATAATCAAAAATAAAATTTCCGAAGTTCTAATGTTAAAATTCCTTCCCGTCTTTCCGCCAATGCTTAAATTTCGATTGGCTATCTTATCGTAAAATCTATTAAAAGAAATGGGAAGAATGTTACATTCTCCCGAATTCTAAAATAGACATAAAAATAATAAGATCGTCGAATCTATACAAGATCTTACATGAACGGACAATTTGGACGAAATAAGGGACAACGAGGACATATCGTTAACACGAAAGTCCTTCGAACAAAGCTAAGATAATGATAAGATACAAATAATCTATATAAAAAAATTTGCTCTTCGCTTTAGATATAAATCCTTCCACCATAAGAAAAGAAAAGAAAAAGAAAGAAAGAAAGAAAGAAAGAAAGAAAGAAAGAAAGAAAGAAAGAAAAAAGGAAAGAAAGAAAAAAAGAAAGAAAGAAAGAAAGAAGAAAAAAGAGTTACAATAAAAATACAAAAATTCGAACATAGAGAATGCTGAAAAAAGAAAGCTTCATAGCGAAGCGGCGTATGAGAAAGAATGAAAATTTCTATTAATAATCATGTTTCATTTTAAAAGATTGCTGTTTTTTTCTTTTTTGTTTTTTTCCTTCTGTTTCTTTTTTCTCCTTTTTCTTTCCATTTCCTTTACAAGGATCTCTATAATCAGCATTGCATGATGAAGAAATGGTGGATGATGACGTCTAGAAGTGTCGTTGAGAAGGCGATGAACGGTCTCCCAAAACAGCACATAAGGCAATTTCGATGAGAAAATTTTTTGCGACACATCAGCTTTTGGGAACACCATACACATTTTTCAATTTTCCTTCACTTGAGGCACCCACCAGCAGCGTGTGTTTTTGTTCCCCAAGACCAGAATTAACTTCCCAGAGACAACTATAAGACAGTCATGGCCTTGTTGTGGTCAGCAAGCGAAGAGCTAGCTCGTTAGGTCAACAGTTGCGATTACTAGTGCCATTATTCACCTGTGTACCGGCTCCTGTTTCGTAATCCGCCGTTCGATGTTTCTCCTCCACTGAGTAGTGATTTTGATCCTTGAACAAGTCTGCAATGAAGTTCACCTGCAAAAAACACATCGAAACATATCTGATAATTACGCGTATATTGGTTCAAGAGCGGTATGTGTGCATTAAGAGTGGAACGAAAAAGTTAAAATATGATTATGATTTTCTAACAATTCTTAACAAAAAAATATTTCTTTATAGCAATCTCTTTTGTAAATTTGCGAGAAATAGTTTCTGTAAAATTAATTTTTGAAATGTCCAAGTCTTTGAAGTCTTTTAATTTTTTAAATCTTAGTAATTAATCTTTTAACTTTTTAAAATTCTTAATTTTGTCATATTATCAATATTATTTTGTGATGTATTCCAAATTTAATTCAAATTTTATCAAAATTATTTTCATATAGTATATTAAATAAGAAACATTAAATAATAAACATAAATTATTGAACAAAAATTTATAAAAATAATGGAAATAAATTTCCTACGTTTCGTTTTACTTTAATATGCAGCGGAATGTCCTTGAAATTTTTTTAATCAATGATTTTCGCATAATTAATTTTACAATTATGCAACGAAAAAAATGAACTAATACATTTATTAATAACACAACATAATAATATAAATTACAATAATATAATAATATATAATATAATAGATATATATTTATATATTTATTTAATAGATAGATTATAATAATATAATAAATAAATGAAATTTTAAACAAGTAAATGGAAGAAATTCTAATAATTATTTTAATTTGAAATTATAAATTTAAGAATCACTATAATATTATTTTCTAAATTTTTTTAACAACGAATAACAAGTGTTTCTTTTAATTTTAAGTTAGTAAGTTCTCGAAGTTCGTTAAATATTAAAATAATCATGTTCATCTTATATGAATATATAATTATCAATTATAAAATACATATATTTATCTAAATACATGTACAGAGTATTAATATATTTTTTTTAAAGAATCTATTCTAGACATCAAAATATAAATATAATAAAGCTTATTTATTATTCATTTATAAATAATTTATTTGTATTAGATGAAGTGAGACAGAAACAAAGCAAGACAACAATACGATAGAGATACTAGATAGAGAGAACTATTTCATTCTGCTTTCGTCTTCATTCAACACAAATTGCTTCGATTGTTTACAATTTAATAAATAAATCTTTATCGACATTTTTTAATTTATAAATTTTTTTTTTGAACTTCTTTCTTTAAACTTCTATAATCAATTTCTTAAATGTATTTTATTCTCATCAAAATATTATAATTAAAATAATTTTTTAATAATAATAAAATATAATAAAAATTATATATATATATAAATATATATAATTTTATTTCCATTAAAATACAAGTCAATATTAATTTTACAAGTAAAAATATTAAAATATAAATTTTAATAATTGCAAAATCAAACAATCTTTTTCTAAAATCCATCTTTGAAAAGATTAATAATTTTAATATTAAATTTCCTTACGAACTTTGTTCATTTCAAATTAATAATAAATGATAATAATATTGGTAAAACTTTATAATTACAAAAAAGAAAAAACATGATTTTTTTTACAAAGATAGAGGTTAATTTTTTTTATAGTCTAATTCAATAGAATATAAATTCTAATTGTAATTATTATTTTCTTATTATTTTCATTGAATTAAATGTATCATAATTAACAATGCTATTAAATTGTTCAATGAAAATATTTTTATAAACTGCAAAAATAAATTTTTAAAATATTTTTAAAATAAATATTGAAAATTATTGAGAAAGAAAAACAGATTCACTGTGATTAGATATCAAGTAATAATAAATAAAAAACACAGATAATTTTAATTATTGTTTACATTTCTTTATTTGAGAATTTTTGTCGGTAATAAATCTATAAAATTTATATTGTTTAATAAAAATTTTTGCGTGATTCATATTCAATTATCACATGTTAATACTAATTTTTAAATAAACTTGATAATTAATAAGATAATATAAAAAAAATTATATTTTTATTCTATTATCTGATCTTTAATCTAAGTTTTGAACTGAATTTATATTTTTATATATTTATATTTTTCTTTAGTCTAAGTTTTACTGAATTTATATTTTTATAATATGTCTGTATAAAATGAATATTTTAAATTCTTTATTAAATATATTTATATATAATTTTGTAATATTGAAATTAATGAAAATCTTTCAGATTTATTTAAATGAAAAATAATTTATCAAGTCATAGTCATTTTTAATAAAAAATTTATCCATGCCGAATATAATACGTAAATGTAAATAATGTTAGGAATATGTGAATAAATTATATAACTAGATTTAAGAATCATTTAAAATAAATAGTTGCATTAAATGAAATAAAATGAAATAACATGATACGATAACAAAAGTTCGATAAAATCAATACAAAAACATACTTTTCATTTATAATAGAAAATATATAATAGATCATAATAATACACAAAAATACACATAAAAATACACAAAATAAAAATAAAAAAATAAATAAAAAATTAAAAATTAATTATTCAATCAATAACAATTAATTTATTACAAAGATCATTATTAGATAGTATCTCATTTCTACATTTAACAATCTCATTTAAATTCGTTTCGCTGCATTGCCTAAAGCGAGTTATCACTCGTCGACCAATCACAAAACAAATCCTATAATATATAATATATATTATAATTATTATGCTTATCTGCAAATTAATGGCTTCTAATCATTTCCATCGAGTTCTAATTTGAACGTAAATAACTCAATCCGAATACTAACATTCATTTTACATCGAAGACATATTACAGTAGAAACTCCATTTATCGGAACACTGAAGAAGAGTTCGTATAATGGAATTCAAATAATAGAAATTCACTTGTTTTTCATTGCTAAGCACTATTTCTTGTTCAATTAAAAGGTTGATTTAAGAAGATACAATTTCATTAGAATAAGTGAAGTTTAGATAGAAGTTTAAATACAAATAAAGATAAATTATGAATTATATTATGGTGAAAGGGAAACAAAAAATATAATTTTCTTAGAAAATTGTTAAAAAAAAAGAATAAATAAACAAAAATAGAATATTTTTATTTTTATCATTTAATATTTATATTTTTATATAATTTAATATTTATCTCTAATACAATTATGAAATATTGATCAACACAGTAAAAAATCGTTATTATATTGAAAATATACATATTGATATTGTAAATAGTAAGTAATAGATATAATTAATATTTATTATAATAACTATATAATATTATATTTAGAGATCAATCAATTAATTTTTTAAAAATTAATCAAGAGACATGAAATAGTTAAATTATTACACTTTTAATATAAATCTTTAAATTTACTTATAAATATAAATCATTATAATAATTTTTTCAAAATGTAGAAATTATTGCTAAATATTCCATGAAATAATTCATTTATTTATGTGTATATAATATGTATATAATGTTTATATAATGTGTGTATAATTATATAGAATAATTTTTAATATATTCATTTAAATTCAGCTATAAAAAATAAATTCTGAAGACTAAAATTATAAAAATATATATTTATATAATTATACATTATAAAAATATCGATTAAAGCTTATTTATTATAAGCAACTTAAATTCGCTTTGAAAAAAGTAAAATGGAGATAGAGTGAGATGTTGACTTGTATTTCCTCAGAAACATGATTATGTATTTAATCATAAGTATCAGTAAATAATTTATATTATATTAATATTAATTATCCGTGATAATTATATAATGTGATAATATATTCGTTAGATTAATATATTTTTGAGGTCGATTCTAAAATAAAAGTTAAATAAATACAAAAGTATATATATATTAAAATGATAAAGGCTTATTTATTTGTAAGTAATTGTCTCGCTCTATATCATCATTGTATCATGTCTCGCTTTATCCAATGCAAACTTTTCTAATGTAAATTCATAACTTAATAAATAAATAATCTTTATTCGATATTTTTGTATATAGATTTTTGTATTTGTTTTGATATCTAGAATCGACTCTCCATGAATAAAATCTCATAAATGATTCATTAAATAATAGTAATAATAATAATAATAATAATAATAATAATAATAATAATAATAATAATAATAATAATAATAATAATAATAATAATAATAATAATAATAATAATAATAATAATAATAATAATAATAATAATAATAATAATAATAATAATAAAATAAATAAAATTTCATTGCAGTATAAAAAATTAAAATAAGTTCTTATATTATGAAAATTTAGAAATAAATAAATAAAATAATAATTCATATCATATTTTAATTATTATTTCATTAATTTTTAGAAATATAATCAACTCTTATAATACAAATCTCAACTTTAAATAAATTAAAAAAAAACTTTAAATAAAAAAAAAACTCAACTCATCATTAAATAGATATATAATATCAATAAATTTTTTTTTTTTGATAAATAGAGTATAGAAAAATTATAATCTATCACATAGGTATTTACTTATATATACACATATTATAATAATAATAATCAATATTTCCGATTATTATTATTATTTCTTCCAACAAACGCGATCAATGGAGGTCATAAAAGTTGGAGCAACTCGATAGATCGCATATTTCATATTCACGATCGCGTGTAATTTATGATCGCACAATAGGATAGTTAAGGGGAATAATGCTCACCACGACCAGCGCTGTGATGGTACCAAGGCTCGAACCGGCGAGAACATCACTCCAATGATGTTTATAATCGGAAACTCGCGACAATGCAGTGAACCAGGCCATAAGCAAGCACATAACTTGCAGGAAATGTTTCAACAGTTTGCTACCCTTCCAAGTTATTCTTAATTGCAAGTACATCTATAAAAGAGAAAAGAAAAAAATTCTGTAAGCAAATTACGCATCGTTGAAAGAGTTATTATGTAAATGTTGCTTTCATTTTAATGCAATAAGATGGGGCATTGTGTATTCAAAGGATGAAGAAAGGTGTACACGATGCAAGAGTGCAATTAAGGTGCAAGAAATGAGTAGGTTGGTGTGAAACATATGATTATGAAACATCAATTTTCTAATCGTTTAAATGAGTTGATAAATATTATATTTCTCTTTTTTATTACATTATTGTATCCTTTTGTTTTGAATAATATATATTAGAATGTTTATTATATAAAATTTTTATAACAATGGTATATATGTAATATGTATATTATACAAAATGAATCACATAAGATGAATAATTCATAAATTATTTGATGTATGAAAAAATATTTCATTAAGATGTACAAATTCTAATGTTATTAATTTTTTTGTAAGTTGATATATAAGGGACATACAAAAGTCAAGTTAGTTTGTGTTTTAAATTAAAATTATGTATTTTTTAATATACTAATTGATACAGATTGTTATTTTCTATTTTTTTTCAAGCTTAAATAAAAATATTTAGTTTCTTAATTTTAATGGAAGAAATAAATTTAAATTTGTTTCTTTTAATAAACCATTTATCATATAAATATAATAAATATATTTATATGATATATAAATATAAATATAATATAAATATAAATATAAATATAATCATGAAGTTTTATAAATATAATATAATCATAAGTATAATATTTTTATAAAATAATTTTAATATTATTTTATTATATCAAATTATTTAAATAAATTATACATATTTGTAAAATATTATAAATATTCTATCGAAATAAACAGATTTAAATTTATAAACTTTTAAAATAAACAAAGATATAGACTGTTAAATATACATTAATATCTGAATAATTTTGTGATCCACAATAAAAAAAATCGATTACAGAATCGAGAAAGCGTGCATAATCATAAATTCGAAAGAAAGGAAAAAGTGGAACTTACCGCAAGGTAGATCATCGTGTAGGCCGAGAACGACGAATGTCCTGAGGGAAAAGATAATCTGAAACGATCAAAGTTATAAATTATATTCTGTCAAATAAATCTCTTTCCGTCGTATAAGAATTCTTTCTTTTTTGCATTTTTCAATTTTTTTTTCCTTATTCTTTTTTATTCAATTTAAGACTCGTTGATATTAGTCAAGATTTCAATTAATCAAGAGCTCAAGTTTGGAATTCAAGTAATTTAACTCGAAAATCCAGTTCAAGATAGTTAAATATTAGTTAAATTTAAATCTTTCGAATTCAAGAAATGGTAGATATTTAAAATAACATTGAAAAGTTTCGTTAGAATGTATATTATAATAATAAAAAAAGTTTTAAATGTATTTTTAATTCATGTTTATATCTTTATTTTATATCATCATTTTAGTTCATTGTATGTCATAATTTTTATCTTTCATATTTCATATTGCAATATACTATTTCATAAAATGAAGAATATTTTAAGTCAAATAAACAATAAAAGTAAACAATAAAAAATAAATCAATTTCACAATTGATGAAATAGCAGTTACATAACTTTAATTCTCGCAAATTCAATTTTTTAGCGTCAAAATTGATTAATCTGAATAAAACTTTGCAGTAGTAATCTGCTAGTATTTATTATTTTATTTTAAACTTATACCTTTGATTTGAATATTTATTTATTAAATTTTCAAATCATATTATGATTACAATATAAATCAAATTTTAAAAAGATAATATTATTCTTATCCCTAAATCATAAATAAAATAATGATTTGAAAATAAAATATATATAAAAAAAACTTATAAAAATAATTTGATATAATATAAAATTTATTATAAAGTAAATTTATAACAAAATTTGTAAAATATTTTTCAAAGTATTTTTTTTTAAACAATTGACAATTTTTTAAATTAAATTAAATGTTTGGAAAGATTAATATTTTTAAAATATAAAAAATTTAAAGAATAAATTTTTAAGAGATTTAATAAATCTTATTTCTTTTTAATATAATGGTTGAGACCCTAGTTTTTTTAAAGATAGAAAAAATGTCTCAGAAATTTCTATTTAATGGAATGTTAATTTTTTATAATATTCAAAGTTATAATGTCGAATTCAACAATTTATTTCAATTTTTTTTATTTTATATAATTAAAAATTTATAAGAAATAATTTTTTTCTCAAAATGGAATCTTGATTGATGATATAAAATCTCATAGTAAAAAAAAAAAAAAAAAAAATCAATCAAATTTCGTCAATAAAAAGCAATTGCTTTCTCAGAACAATGTTTCAAATTAATTAATTAAAACTAATATTAATAATAATTATCAAAATTAATTATTTGATTTCTGAAAATATAATTATCATACGTTCTATCACTAAAATCAAAAATTTTTCAAAACATAGTATTCATCATCTTGATATCTTAATAATTCATATGAATATATTGTGATATATAATTTCTAAAAAAAAATGGAAATGATTTTGTATTACCAGAAAAATTAAAATCAAAAAATAATAAATAAAACTTGATTTCTTTTTAATTATTTAAATAATATAAAAATATTTAATAAGTAATAAATATTATATGTATTGTGTACACATTATATGTATTTTTACTTTATTTACACAAATAGTTTTTATTAATCACAAATAATATTAACTTTTCGTTTATTTAGAATCCAACCTATCATATACGACATTTAATATATTACATTTAAAATTTTTGAATCGTTTAATTAGTTAATATATATTTATTATAATATTATATTATAATATATATTATATAATATTAATATATATAGTCATACATATTTTATTTTAATAATATATAATAATAACATAAGATTATTATTCTATTAAATATTCAATTAAAATTTTTCTCCATTCAACTAAACACACGCGTTTTGTAATGGAAATCTATTAATTTTATCATGATTAATTCTGGGGCGTGTTTCGTGGCGATTACAATCAAGCAACATGTACCCTGAAGCGTAATGATTCGACGGAAGATGGGAATATGAGTACGAACAGAAGAAAGAGAAAAAAAAATAAGAAGAAGGATATAAGAGAGAAAAAAAAACCAGAGACCCAGTGAGCTTCTATCTATAAAAGTAATTGCCCATCAAAAAACTGCACCTTTAATCAGACATTATCTACCCTTTCCTTGTATTTATCTTTTCCTCTTTTTTTTTATATTTTTCCTCTTCTTCATCGACTCAATATTTGCCAACCAAAATTATTCAATCGTTTTAATGAGTGTTTATCATTTTATTTCGGTCGATCGTTGAATAAGCAATTCACTAAAGAAAATAATTTTTTTTTCCTATTTCTCTTTATTGATTAAGAACCATTTACTTTCTCATAATTAAAGTATTTGTAATTAAAGTGTAAGTAAGAAGATTCCATTTTTATATACTTTTTGTTATGTGTTTTCTATCTTGTTAAAGAAATTTTACTTGGTACAAAAAATGATCAATTTTGAGTATTATAGTTTTGCAATATCAAATGCAGTGAAAATGCAATTTTATATGTATCAATATAATAGAAGTGATATTATCTATATAAAAAACAAATTTGATTTTAATGACTGATTGTTATCTAGCTTTCAAGATTAATTACTATACAATAAATATTAAATTTAAAGATATCTTAGAAAGATATATTTAAAAAAGTTATTAATAGTTTTATAATGAACTGAAAGTAGACAATTTGTCGTCGAAGTTGATTCAATATAGATTAAAATATTTTATTGTATTAGGGAAGAGTAACATAAAGAGTACAGATAAGATAGAAATTAATCTTTAAGATAAAAATAAATCTTTTAAATAGGTCTAGGATTATTAGAAGAGACTACATCCAAAAGCTAAAATTTCTATAAATTATTGACTGTAATTAGAATCAAAAAATAAAAATAAAACATAGTTATAAATACGAAATTTATTATGATAAAAATTTTAGAAAAGAAATTTTATTTGAAATTTTATATAGTATATATATATATTCATTTATAGTAAGTAAAATATAATTTTGGTTCAATTTAGTATGATTTGATTTAGCTTTTGAATAGAGTAAAAATTTATAATTGTATTAATGATTTCTACATAGAATAAAAACTTTTCATAATCTGATAATTCTTTAATAAAAATGTTAAAATTAATCTAATAATAATAAATAGAAATCAACATTGAAGAATTTTCAAAAATTTTTTTTATTAAGAATATTTGTGATAGTATTTATATTGTTTATTTGAATAAAAATTCAATTTCGATAAAAAAAATTTTAAAAAATAGAAAAAAAAGAAAAATAAAAAATTTATTTCTTCAAATAAATTAATATTTACTTTCTTTATTTTTTCTTAATATTATTTTTAATCATTTATATCTATATCTTATATGTATTAATTATTTCAATATAAATATTCATTAATTTTTATCTATTGACGTAAATTTTAAAAAACAATTCTAAGAAATTCAAAGGAAAACAAATTTTTATTTTTTACAAATAATTCGCATTTCTTGTATCATAATATAAAAACTAAATGTTTTAAATTAATTTACACATCTAATAAATACTTGTATTGAAGGAAGCTTAACTATTATCCAAACAAATTTAACATTGACAAACGAGGTCTAGTTCCCTAAACACAATAAGATTACAGTTTCTAAAAAAGAACTACAATCTTAACGGACATCGAAACGATTCGCAGAAAACGAATACACATTGCCGAATCTGAGCCGTTGGTAGAAAGGAAGATTGGGTGGCCCATAAGTCCCCTTTGGTTGCACGAGTTAGAGGTTGAGACGTATGAATGAATTCTCTGTCAGCCTTTTATCGTTGATTTCTCAAATCTTTCTATACATAAAACTGTCCCAACTCACGCGAAGGGCATATGACCTGCGATACGCTGGAATACATCTACATCATCATTCAAAACTAAAAAACTATCTGCTCACAGGATAAATTATAATGTTTATTAAAAAATTTATTAATCTTTTTTTTATTTTATAATTATAAATTCATTCGATTTCGTTTATTAAATTATGAAGCTTTTTTAAAAAATATTTAATATTTTAATTTTTATAATAACATAACGTTAGTGATATTTAGAAATCTACTTTAAAAATAAATTATGAAATGAAATATTCGATTAATCTTTTATGTTAAATTCTATTATCTCGAAAAATTCTCGCATTTAAAATCTGCTATTTGGAAACCAAATTGAAGGATATATTTATTTGAAATAAAGATGAAAAAAAATTAACTTGAAATAATAAATTATTTATACTTTATTTTTTACTTTATTTTAGACATAACATAAAAAAAATAACTTTATTATGTTAAGATTATCAAGATTAGATTATGAAGAAAATAATTATATTATTATACTTTTTTAGAAAACAAGTAAAAATCTATATTTTTTACGTAAATATTGACATTGATATCAGAAACTATTTTTAGAAATGATTATTTAAACATTTATGCCAATATAAAATATAAAAAAAATTAAAAAATTACTTTAATTGAATAATGAAATAATTTAAAAAAAAATCATTTATATTTAAGGAAACTAACGTGTCATTATTTGAAAATCTAGTCAAATCCAATATTTCTTATAATAATTTTAAAAAGATTATGTCAAGACTTATTTTACGAATGATGATTTCATATAATGACATCATTCTTTATTAGCAAATTAACTGCTACTAATTATATTACTTCATATGTGAATGTCTACGTATATTTAAATCTGTGATCATATGATAAAACTTTGATTTTAAATTTGATGCATTGATTTTAAAATCATGAACAAAATCATAATTTTTTTAAAAGTTATAATTAATTTTTATGTGAATTTTTCGTTATTCATTAAAACAAAAAATCTCTTTGAAAATCAAAAAATTTCAAGTTATCGAATCTTAAAATTTTTTTGTTATTTTTGTCATTTTCTTCAATCACATATTTATAATTATTTTAAATTCATAATTATCTTAGATAACTTACAAGAATAATGAATTATTAAATGAATTTAGAAATAGGAATTTTTATTTAAATAATAATAATCCAATTAAGTATTTGAAATTTAAATTTATTTAAATTTTTCATTACATTAATTTATATATAAAAAAATAAAATATAAAAATTAAAAATTTTGTAAAAAAAAGATTTGATTAATTTTATGAATGAATTTAATGAATTTAATGAAAAAAAATTTTAAGTTTAAGTCTAAAAATTAAATTTTGATCCTTTTGATTCAATAAAAACATTCTTGATTAAAAAAAAATCATTACTGGAAAAAGTACAATATTTCAAAAATAACAAATACATTATAATCATTTTAAATTTATAATTTATTTAAAATTATAAATTTATTCTAATTTTTTATGAATTAATCATGACTTAATATTATAATATTAAATTATTAAATAATATTATTATTTAATAATTATTTATTATGAATTTTAAATAGCAAGATTCACATGGCATTCAAGACGATTGAACGATTCCTAACTTTTAAATGATAATGTACAGCAAACCGGCTACCGGTAAATAAAGATCCGTTTTTTCTCTCGTACTTATGATAACAAGCTACTACAATCTTCTCGACGATACATGACGGATAAAGGAAGAGAAAAGAATGAATATAATTTCTAATTATAAGCTTCATTAGGAACAATCTTTTTTTTTTATTACTTGATTTGTTTAGTTACGCCTTTTGACTGATCGAGGTTATCCGGAACCGGAAATTACGCTGTTGAGTCTCTATTATCTTTAATATTTGCTTTTTTCTAACGTGTCGTCA
Source organism: Apis cerana (assembly GCF_029169275.1). Taxonomy (NCBI): domain Eukaryota; kingdom Metazoa; phylum Arthropoda; class Insecta; order Hymenoptera; family Apidae; genus Apis; species Apis cerana. Next base: position 6,416,504 of record NC_083862.1, on the reverse strand, counting down.
ATAACTATCAATATTGAACAACATGTAAAATATTGAATATAATTATTGTGAATTATATAGTTATTTTCATTTACCATTGAATTATAATGAAATGTCAATAATAATGTTTGATTAACATAGTATTAAGAATTAATTAATGTGTAATTATATTTCATAATGTGTAATTATATTTCATAATGTGTAATTATATTTCATAATGTGTAATTATATTTTAATTCGTATTTACGATGAAGTATACGTGTAAAACATGAACATTTTCTAAAACATGAAAATATAAATGATATCAAAAAATGGCAATAATTTATTAATTAATAATTTTTTACCGGTAATATTAATTACCCACTATTATAGAATAAGATAACAATAAGATAAAATCGTGAATGTGAAGTATATTTAAAATTATATTTTAAATATATTTTAAATATATATATATATATATATATATATATATATTTTTCATTTCAAAACATGAAAGTTATTATTTCGTGAAAATTATTTTAATAATTCTATATTCCAATATTAATTTGTGTTTTATTTGAGTAATTATTAATTGTATCTTAAAAACAGAGAATAAATTATTATAATTAACTTTATTATATTAATTTAATTTCAAATAATAATTATTTGAATTTAAGATATGAAATAATTATATAAATATTATATTTTTTATTACATTTTATATGTAAGGTAATCATTAATTCATATCTAATCAGAAAATAGTTAATTTTAATTGAAAATTAATTGAAAATTTTTAAAAAATTTTTCACTTATTTTACTTAAAAAACAAAATTTTAAATGAAAAAAAATTTTATTTTATATTTTCAATATATTTTTTCACGTAAAATAACTCCATTTACTACTATTTACAAAATACCTTGTATATTATTTGAAATTTTATTAATAAAAAACATTATAATATTTTATAATATTTCTTATATTCTTAATATTAATATTTCTTAAGATTTCTTAAGATTTCAATTTTATATTATTTTGCTTCCTCAAAAAATAAAATTTTTCACATACTTTTTTTTTAAAAATGCATTTATATTATTTTAAAAACATATTTATATCAGTGAATGATAACATAATTTAATATTTTATAACTTCTTGCTACAAGTATACATTATCTTTTTTTTTAAAATTAGAAAAAAAAATAAAAAAATTTAGAAGATTGAGGTAATAGAATTGATAAACTTAGAGATTTAATAAGGTTATAAGATTTTTTTTACTGAGATCTGCTTATTTCTGCATATAAACTTTGCATTCAGCAAAAAAAAAACAATACTTATTTTTTGTGATCCTGTTTGACATGTTTATATATTTGGATATGCTCATAACACCATACTTATCAATGACATTTGATATTATGCATCAACTTTCATGCATAATTATAGTGAATTATTCTATAAAAAATTAATATATCAACTTTCACGCATAATCATATAAGGCTGAATTATTTACATTCATGTTAATGGCAAAATAAAAATATTGCCAGTTCCGATAAGAATGCTAATGATAATTATTATCGAATTATTATCTTGCTTTGCATTCTTTACATATATATATATATATTCCAAAGATACAAACAAATTTGCACTAATATTTATGACATGTTGCCATTTTTTTTTAAATATATCATAAAGATCTAAAATATTTTATATATATCGAAAATATAAACAGATTTATATTCATCCTGTCATTTTACATAATTTAAAATTATAAAATTATTAAACTAATGCTTATAAATTTATAATATAATTATAAAATACAAAAAAAAACTTTAAAAAAGTTTAAAGTATTTAAAAAGTTATTATTTTTTCTATAATTAAAAAATATATACTACAATTTTTTTAACAAAATTTATAATTATTATATGTATCATACAATTTAGATAGATTTAAATTTATAAAGAAGAGGAAAGTAAAATATGTGAATTTCATGAAAATAGAACAATAAAGCATTTTCTTTATAAATTAGAATTATTAAAAAATCAAACTAACTAGAAACCCTGATTTGTATCATAAACTGAATAGTTCCTAAATTAAAATCATCTTTATTTAAAAAAGAAATTTATTGTTTCATTTTATTTGACAACATAGAATTATATAAATAATTAATACTTAGAATCGAATTAAAAAATCAAAATTATATAATTATTTTGTTAATTTTTGAATAATTTGCAACATTAAAAAACAAAAAATTTATTGATAAAATATAAATTTTTTAAAAATTGAAATATTAAAAATATGATGAATAAATTATGATGAATAAATTTTATTCATCATTAAAAGTTATAAGAAGCATAAAAAAAATTTTAATTTTGTTATTTTATTCAATTTAAAAAAAAAATTTTAAATTTCATATTTAAAAAAAAAGAGAAAAAATTTAAATGATTTAAAGATAATTTTTATTATTTTTGTTAAAATAAAATTAAAATAAACAATAATATAACCAACAAATTTTAATTTTCAATTATTATATTATTTTTCTTATATTAAAATTATATTATATTATTCAAAAATAATATTGAGAATAATTTTTAAAAAAGAAATACTATTTCATATACAATCTCTTTTTTATAATATATTTTTTATAATATTTTTTATAATTTTTATAATATATTTTTATAATATATATTGCACACTATTGCCAAATTAAAAAGAATGCACTATATAAATTAATAATCTCTATAATAATAATCAAATATACCATAAGCTAATTTAATTTAATTTTTTTTCCACAATTATAGGGTAAAAACCGGAAGCTTTTATCTTAATGCACTCTTCTTTCGTATTGTTCAATCGATGAGAAAAGAATTGTACGCTTCCAGAAAATTATACGCTATCTGTGATTTTCTATATTCAAAGAATTATACTTCAAAATTATAGACCCTGTTAACTAAAGTGAAGTCTACCTACTCGAAAATAAATCATTATCGTTAAAAGCTCGATGCATTTTGACAAATGACCGATTTCGGTGAAATTCGATTTGAGCCTCACAAGCAAATGAACAGAATAGCATTTATACAAATGTTCTTAAATTCTCAATCGATAAAATAATAAGAATAATAATAGTTTACCATTAGAATATTAGAAAATTAATTAATTATATTCGAATTTATTATATAAAGTAAATTGTATAACACAATTATTTATAAATTCATTATAAATTATTTATTGATGAAAAAAATATATTATACAAATATTACGTATTATAGAAGAAGACATGATTTAATTAATTTTATATTATTAATGTTATTAATTTTCTCGCAATGGATGCATAGTAGAAACTTAACTTTGTTTTAATAAAATTGTTTTATTAAATGGAATCATATATACTTTAACATATTAATTGATGATGATATTCATTATTTCCTGTAGAAAACTATTGAGTCATTTATAATTCATTTAAACTAGTATAATTATATATTTTTTAATACATTAATCAATAAAGATTGTTATTTCATAGAAAAAAATTGCTGAATCATATAATTAAAATTATAAAAAATTATTAAATTAATAATGATAAAAATTCTTATGCTAATAATAAGTTACAAATAATATAGTAATTTTTGAAATAATAATTTAAAAGTTTTAAAAATAATTTAAAAGATTAATATAATTTTTATACAGAATTTTATACAGAATATTTTCATACATTTTTACAAATATTTTCAAATATTTTCATAAATAATTTGTGAGTTATTTAAAATGAATATGATTCATTTTATGTAAAGTGCTTTTAAATTTCTTCTTTTATTCGAGATATAATTTTTTATTTAATTGTAAGAATATTAAAATTTACTTAAAGAAATTATTAAAAATGATTTTCTTTATCCAATGCTTCGTGATATCGAATTTTGTTTTATGTAACAATAATTTATAACAATAATACATTCTTAGTATTATTATAAATCATAAATAAATATCCTAAAAAATAAAATATTCTTTAAAAAATCCAAACAAGATTATTCATTGATTAAATGTAAAAATTAAAATAAAAATACAGATTTTTAAATGGAAAATTTAAAAAAAAAAAGTTTGAAACTATTTTTAAATGATTTTTTATTTTTACACAGAAAAATAGAATATATAATAATATTAAAAAATAGAATAACATAAAATTATAGCTTTCTATATCTGAAATACATTGTTTAGTTTTATATAATCTTATATATAATCTATAACTTTTGCAAGTTTAAATAGTAATACATTTAATAATTTTATTTAATTTTATTTAATAAATAATTCTGAACTTACTTATAAATATTGTATTATAAGTATTGTTTAATAAAATTCAAAAGAAATATATAACTAAAATAAATATAATATATGATTCATTATCTAAATGTACATAATACATGTTTAAATATTGATAATTTTACTTAAAATAATCTATGTTACTTTAAAATGATATAAATTCTTTAATTCCAATAAAATAATAAAATAAATAAATACTTTTATATAAATATATAAATATTTAATTAATTCTACACTAAGATTTTAATATTAGTAAATATTAACAATATTACAATTAAAACATCAATAAAAGATTACTAAAAGAAAAAAAATTAAAATAGATATATTTCTGTGATTGTTATATTAGAAGAATTATGTTTGAGGCTAATAATGCATTCAATTAAAAGCTTAGAATTCTAGAATGTTTTTCTAAACTGGAAAAATTCAAATTTATATTATTAATAAAAATATTAAAGAAAAAAGATAAAATATTTTAAAATTTATTAAATATTTTTATTACATTCATATATTTACAAAAAATATTTTAAATATTTTTTATATAAATATATAATAAATTATGAAATATTCATTTTATTTCTATTTATATATAAGGAAATTCCAAATTTTCTTATTATTTGAATTTTATATAAATTCTTTCAGTAATAAAGTAATTTGCATGCAATTTATATATAAATTTCATCAACTTATATAATTAATACTTATATGCCTGTCTAATATAATATAATATAATAAATATAATATATAATATATAATAAATATAAAAATATACGGTAGAACCACGATTAATTACAGCGTAGCAAAAGATGTCAATGTCAATCAAACATAATAATTGTAAGAAAGGTTAAGTTTACATCAGGATCTGTAAACTTTACTTTCACGATTACATATGGAATATTGTGAACGATACATTCTGTGAGTTGAAGTTCCAAATATATATATATTATTAATCGATTGAAAATTGTTTCAAACGAAACTTAAAAAATTTTCGTAAATGAATTTAATTACAAAAATGTATAGAATAAAGAGAACCAAAGAAATAATGTAAAATATTATACATGTAATAATTGGATATAGTCAAATATTGTGAAATAAAATGAAATAATATTACAAGATATATAAATATTATATGTAATATTACAAGATATAATAAATATATAAATAATTTACATAAATATATAAATTATAAATATATTATATATTATATTATATATTATATTATATAAATAATTATATAAATATATAATTATTATAATTATATAACATAATTATTAATATATTGTTACAAAAATAATCAAAACTAACTTTTATTCTACATAAAATGTTTCGTGGAACTGAATTCAATCATAATTCTGAAAAATAGAATAAAATTAACAATTACTAGGAAATTTAAATATTCTTACGTGATATATTATTTAATATATTTACTTGAAAAAATATAATGTTTCAAAGATTTTGAAGTTATTTCTAATTTTTTAATTAAAATTATATATTTTTTTATATGTTAATCAAAGTATTTAAAAAAAAAGAAAAGTATAAATACAAAAATTTTATTTCTTATTTTTCATAGATACATTAAGATAAATTTAAAATTAAAATATCTTTTAAACTAATCAAACATATTATTATTTTTATAAAAAATAGAACGTGGCATCAATTAGCTTATAAAGATATTCTATTTAAAAAAAAATTTTAATCTTTGAAACGTTTCTATTTTTGAATCAAACATATAAATTATATTATGGATCATTCAATCGTTGGATCGTTTAATTTTGTTATATGAAATTTTATTGTATTTTATGCTCACACTTTGTATAATATTCTATGTAAATATTTAAACAATGAGAAATCTATTCATTTATTATTTAAATACAAATATATTGAAAAAAAAATATATCGAATAATATATCGAATAATCTAAATAAAATATTTATTTTTCGTTTTAATTGAGACACAATAAATATCAAAAATGACTATATTTCATTTTTCCTCTTTTGTTTCTAATATATATATCATATTGCAATAACATTAAAGTTAAAACTTATTTATTCAATGTACTTCTTATACTAATCTAAAATGTTTTTTATATAACCAATCATTATAATCACGTATTTTTATATTATTTTAAAAAATAAAAATTTATAAAATCTCGTACCATTCAAACAAATAAAAACATTTGTCTCCACTTATTTATCCATTTTCAAATTTTTCCTTTTTCCAACTAACATCACACTGTTGAACTCGCTATGTCCAATCATGGAACGACTAGGGTAAGGGGAAAAAAGCGAGAATACGAATGTTTAATTCGTAAGTAGTATTGTAGCCAAAATGACAATGACTAGGGTGTATTCACGGTAATTCGTCCATGTAACATTGTTTTCGTTACGAAGAAAGGGCCCGTAGCCACGATTCGGATCGAATCCCGTCCATATGAATACACCATCGTTGCACAAGGCCTCTCCTCATTGTCATTTGCCGCCAGTGGCGGCCCCTTTTTGCTCGTATTCATTGAAACCGGCCTTCGAGCCACTGGCTCCGGTAAAAAAGCACGACGAAATTCCGTTGCGATTGAACTACGGGTAGGCCAACTCATACAGGCCACCGGGCAAATAATAATAATAGTAATAATGTCTAGCTCCGATCGAATACATTGTGGGATCAAAGTGATTATCGAAGCAACGAGAAGCAAAGAGAAGAGCAAGGCAACGATTCGCGATTCAATGGAGAATAACGGAGGTCAGGCACGAACAATTGTTATTTGGTGAAATTATGTTTCGAGATATTCGATGTTGAAAATTTTTTTTGTTTATGGATATATATTATATTTTGTATTTTATAATTTTCATGTTATTTATCCAGAACATTGATATGAAATATGTAATCGATATGAAATATGCAATGTAATTTATTTTTAATATACACTCGTTTGAAGATTAAATAATGAAGTTTAACTTTCTTGATTTTTATAGCGTCACATGAAGAAATTATAAGTTTGGAGTATCTAAAGAAAATTAAATCAATTGATTAAATTCAAGATCAATTAATTAATTTTAATCGATTAAACGATAGAATAGTTAAAGAAACATTTACAAAAATTTAATAGAGCACAATATTTTCAATAATTTCTGTACATATATAATAATCAATATAATATAATAATAAATAATAAAATTATGATTAATAAAAAAACAATAAATAATATAATAATAAATAATAAAATTATGAATAATAAAAAACAATAAATAATATAATAATAAATAATAAAATAATAAAATTTATCGTAAGTTGATATTCTGTTTTATTGTATGTTGTATTTTATTATTCTTTTATTGTATATTCAGTACAATAAATCTGATAAGGTAAGATATAGTCAATTACATATAGTCAATTACATATACTGGATTTATCGTAAGTCGATATTCTGTTTTATTGTATGTTATTTTATTATTTTTTTATCGTATATTCAATACAATAAATCTGATAAAGTAAGATATAGTCAACTACACATATACATATATTGGAGAATATTTAAAATCGATTTTCTTGAAAACAAAGTTTTATGAATGAAAAAATTTTATTTTATATTTTCGACTTTTCGTTATATAGAATCATTTTCTTTCCGATTGTACTATTATCAATTCTATGTAAAATGTTTTTGGAAAGACATCATATTACAGGATTAAAAGTTTTATTATTTAAAAAAAAATTATTATATTCTTATAAAAATTTTAGTATAAAGAGATACGTATTATATAATATTAATAGCTTTTCAATTAATATATAGAGATCATATAAAGATCAATTTTAATTTTTTAAAATAATGATTTAAGAATTATGACTTTGAAGCTCTTTATTTTTGAAAAAAAAAGATATTTTTATATTTATATTAAATCATTTTAAATCAGTTTAAAATATATGTACATTTTGTAAAACTCGTATGAACACACAGATATCACTTTACGAGATTTTTAAATAAGTTTTATAAACTTGATTTCATTAAAATAATTTTTTTATTATTTATCTTTTTATTATTATTTTTTTAAATATTTATTAAATTAATTAATTAATATTTTATTAATAATTAATTAATTAATAATTAATATTTTATTAATAATTTATTAATTAATAATTAATAAATTAATTAAATATTTATTAAATAGACAAAAGATTATATTTGCAACTTAAATTATAGAAAAATTATTTCAATAATAAAAAAAATTTCTTTACGTTTTGTTTCATTTCTTTAAGTTTTGTTATATAGTTCATATATTAAAATTTAATTTCAAATAATTTTTTTGTATTTTTATAACATTATTTTTGTCCAGAAACGATAATTTAAATAAACTTTTAATATCTCTAATTTTATTTTTATTTTATTCATCATATATTCAGATATAACATTAGGATAATTTATATAAAAACTAATATTATTTATTTTGAATATGAATATAAATAAATTATATAAATAATACAATTTATGAAATATGTATAATTCTATAATTTATTCTATTTAATAGATTTTATCTAAAAAAACAATAATTAGAAAAAAAGTTTTTATCAAGAAAAATTAATTCGTAACAATTCTAAATTTCTTTTATTAATGTTTAATAATATATTATCACATATATTATAACATACCTTACTGATTCTACATCAAGAAAATAAACAATTTTTCACTGGATTACAACATTATACTATCTAAAAAAATAAGAATTATATTGCAACAGTGAATTCCTGTGAAAATATGTAATCTCTAGAAAAATAGCAATAAAATGCAGTAGAATGTTATTTATCTATATTAAAGATAGTGAAAAACGTACACAAGTTTTTTGATTAATTACTTAGTTTAGTTGATTGATATATAATGAATGATATTTCGAAATAATCAATGTCAATAAATATAATTTTTTTCTATTTTTTTTTTACATGAATGTTTTCAAAATGATATAAGAAAAATAGATTTTTACAATTATATTAAATCATTAATATAAATCATCATTTGATTATTAATAATACCGACGAAGTCTTTTTTTTAAATGAAATTTTTATATTAAATTATATATTTAAAATAAAGCTTAATTTATACATTTTTGAAATTATATCACATTACTGCATAATTAAACTATCTCATGACAAATATTATGAATAATTATATAATAATAATATATTTTAAAATGAAAATTCAAATCAAAAAATCTAAACATCTTTGTTAATTTCAAATTGCTCCATAACAAATGCCGTTTTAAGATAAATAATATCGATTAGGATAATTTGAGTATGAATATTTTCAATCAAAAATAAAATCCGAATTTATATATTTGTCACAATAATATTGGATTAATAAATAAATAAATAAATAAATAAATATATATATATATTATATAATAGCATATTAGAACTTATATATTTTTAGCATAATTAGAACTTTTAATAATAAATTTTTTAATAAAAATAAAAATCATCTGAACAAATACATTTTTATTATTATGCAATATCTTAATTTCAATCTTGTAAAAATATAGTTATTTCTGTTATTTTTTTTTCTTTTGAATAAATTTATATTTATAAAAAATATAACATAATAAATTTAATATAATAAAAAATAGATATAATAAATTTAATATAATAAAAATATTCATGTTCTTATTCCATATTTTTTTATCTCTTTTTTTTTCATATTTCATATTTTTTAAATGATTTTTTCATCAAAATATCAGTTATTAAGATATTAATCTTTATAAGGATAATGCAATGTTAATACGAAGATTATATTTGTATATTCTTGATCATTGTGTATATTGATAGAATGATAAAGAGAGAATACTTGAACCAGATAAAAAGCCATAATTTTGATTCATAAATATAAACGTGATAAAAATTTATTAATAAAATTAATATCAATCTCGTCAGTTTCAAATCTTTTATTTTGGTTATTATAGAATCTTGATTAACAAGCTTAATCGAGAATCATATAATTCAGATAATTGAGACTTGTGCAAAAATTTACTTGAGTTATAAAATAAGTTTGTTATAAGACAAAAGATACATTCTTTTTGCAATTATCTACTCAATTATATTTTTATTTCATCAATTTTTTATTTAAAAAATTTTGCATCACAATTATTCGTATTTTACGACTTTTTATAAAAGAAAATATAAATATCAAAATTTTAGTTGATCGAAACCATGGATAATCACGATTAATAGAGGTTTTATTATATATGAATATAAATATTTTGTAATAGTCAATTTATAATAATTTGAATTTTCCCAAAGTATAAAAATTTAATATCTTCTTGTAAAAATAAATATATTAATTAAAATTATTTATCATCCGTCTCCATTTTGATTATTTCTCCTCTATATTTATATATCTTTTATTAAAATAAAAATATACATGTAAAAGATTTTTCATATAATTAATCGAATACAATCTCTAACATGATTAGAAAAAGAAAAAAGACTTCATTAAGTTAAGAATTAATTAGATTAGGAAACGTTTTTAATTTAAATTTTGATAAAAATGATCAAAAATTAATTTTTTTGGTAAAAAAACAATGATATTCATATTTTATTTATAGAATAAATTTTACAAAATTCAAGTTAAAATATTTTCGAAACTATATAATGAATTTTTTACTTATATTTTTTTCGAAAAATAAAAAAAAATTAGTTAATACAGAAAAATGCATGTATAATTATATTTAAAAAAAGTAAGTAAATAAAAATAACTTTAAAATTTTTTAAATATCTTTATTTTCAGTGTATTTACCAAATGTTATCAATCAAAATATTTAATTGAATAATATAAATACATCATATTATCATATATTTCATCATAAATTTTCATTATCTATAAATAATATATTTAAATGCTTATTATTACAAATTAGCAATTCTAATGTATTCAAATTTAATGTCTAATGTAAGTATTCATAAAAATATTTAATATCGATTTATTCGGAAATGAAAAAAATATCATCCCACGTTCTGTATGCGCACCTAGTGACGTAAATATCTGAATCATTGGAATTTTCTACTTTACTATGTTTTTAGTATATATATAAAGGAGAATGTGGATATTCAACGAGTTTTTTTTTGCATTAAAATTATTATAATAATTAATTATGATTATTATAATATTTAATTTATAATAATATACTAAATAATTATAAATATTTATAAAGTAAATATATGTATTTTTATATTTGTAGGATTTTTATATTTAGAATTTCTATCATAATTTTTTAATTTTGCTTTTAAATATTTTTAATTTTTTAAACTTTGATTTTAAATTAATAATAAATATTATAATTTATTATAGTTGTTATTATATTATTATATCAATTTTATATTAAATAATTTCGAATGGATTGATAGATTTTCATTTTATGAAGAAAAAGGAATTTTATTGTATTATTCTATTGTAAATTAAATTTTTTATTATTTAAATTAAAAATTATTTAATTTTTAGATAATTTTAAAATGATTATTTAAATAATATATCACATTATTATTAATTACATATTATTTTTAAATAATTATATATTAATTTCTTTTATATTATATTATTTAATCATTCGTTTATTCCTTTGATTATTTTTTGTTATTTATTATGTTATTATATATATTTTATTATTAATAAATATTTTTTAAAATAACTTTTCAATTTCTTGTTTGAAGATATTAGCAATATAATAAAATACATAACTATTATTTCAAATTCAAAAATAAGAAAAAAAAGAGAAGAAATTTTTAATGAATTTATAAAATATTTTATTGCAAATTATTGAAATTATGAATACGTTTTGTTTTTGATGTATTATTAAATCAGAAGTATATTACAAATATATTAATTAAATTATATTAATTAATTTTATTAAATCTTATTTCTAATGAAATAAAATATTAAAAAATTCTTTTTTCTTTTTTTCTTAATAAAACTTGTTTTATAATTTCTTTTATTATTATTTTTTTTTTTTTTGCTTTTTTATAAACACCAATATTGACATATCTATATTTTCTTTCAGTGATAATGGACGGCACTCACGAATCATATATCTTCATATACATATAACATACATATTATATATACAATATATATATAATCGAGTACAAAATTAAGTAAACAGATAATGAAAATAATTGTTGATTTTATAAAATTTAATGGAAATCATATTATTGTTACATTTTTTAATAATTAAAATTAATATTTAAAATCCATGTATAATATAATAATATAATAATATAATAATTTTATGGTTAATTTTAAAATATAATAATTAAAACAATAAAGATCTTTTTTCTAAAAAAAATAAAAAATAAAAATTGAATTATTATATTATATTATATTAAGTTCAATTAATAAAATAAAAAATATTAATAAATAAATTAATATAGTAATATAAATTTTAAAAACTAATAAAATAGAATTTAGATAAGAAATTCATTTTTTAATATCATAACAATTCAAATTATATTATTAAAAAAATATAAAATTTTGTCAATCAATTGAATTATAAGTTATGGCAAAAAACTCAGATTCGAATTCTATTAAAAATTTGTGAATTTTATTATATTCTAATCTTCCACTAGACAAAAATGGATTTTTTTTAGCAGTTTAAAGTATATTATATAAAAAATCTAATAGTAAAAAGTAAAAATATGAATATAAATATAATTATGATAAAAGATAATAATATTAATCATTAATTTCATATATTATTTGTATTGTCTATTTATTTTTGTCCATCTATAATTAATTATATTTTTCTACAAACAATTTATTTTGTATATAATAAAATATGATATAGTCTATATAATTAAAAAAAAGAGATAAAATAAGAAATAAAACTTAAATATGTAACAATAATGTAATTTCGATTAAACTTTATCCACAATTATTTTCATCACCTGTCTACTCAATTTTGTCCCCGATTGTACATGTAAATACTTTTTTGTCTCTTTATTAGGTTAAGGTTAGACATATGTTAATTGTATTGGTAAAAGGTTCGTTCAATATTTATGTTCCAATTGTTTATATATATTATCATATTTAAAATAATTTAATAATAATAAATTATTCTATTCAAAATATATTATATATTATATATTCATTATTTTTTGTTAATTTATAAGATTAGATCAATTAATTATTCAATAAAATATTCTTAAATGTTTCTCAATTGGTTTATTTTTTAATTTCTTGTTCTTTCATGTATTTTTGTTTAAAATTCCATTTGATTATTATATTTTATCATTTCCAACAGTAAAGTTCATTTTATATTATTAGAATCAATGAAATAATGCAATAACACAAATGCTCTAGTGTATATTTTATTCTGTATAAAAAATAATAAAAGCAATTCTTTCCCATCAATCGTTAATTCTATTTTCGTAACTATGATTGGAATTGTTACTATCACGCAATTCGACGTTTTGTGATCCGAGATATTTTGAAAAGAGATATTTATTGTCCTGAAGATTCGAGATTTCCAATGAAAAAGAAGAATTAAATATGCCGACAGATTAATAATATATATGAAATTTTTATATATAATGATTATGAATTGAATTTGAATAATTATGAAATTTTTAATTTTTATTTTATTATATACAGTTAGTGTTTAAAGTAAGATTACGTAGAATAGATCTCTACTAGTTTATAAAATATTTTTTATTTTTTATTGATGTGATTTTAATTATATAATAAATAATATAAAATTTCTATTATTCAAAATGATTTTAAATTTTGAAACCAAAAAAACTCTTCGAAATTCAGAAGAATTCGAAACTTTTTTGCTTTTGAATTTGCCTTATATTTTATAATTTGAAATTTTTGAAAATCCAGAGGAAAAAATAATTTGCATGAGAATTAAATTTTTTGCAAACTAAAAAATTAAGTGAAGAATTTCAAAAATCAAAATTTATTAAAATTTTAATTCTTGATAAAAATATTTTTTAGAAAAAAAATTAAAAATTCTGGATTTTCAGAGTTTCGAAAATTTCGAATTCAAATTTTTTGTGAATTTAAAAATTAGATTTCGATTTTTATTTAAAATCTAATAATATCAAGAATAATATGTAAAAATTATTCGAATTAGCAAAAAAATCATAGTACTTTTATTTATTATATTTATTTATACTTCATACAACTGGTTATATTAGAATTTTATCTTTGTGTATTTCATTCTATTTATCATATTTTATTTTTTATTCTGTTATATACAAATATATGCATTTATTTCTCAAATTGCATTAGTCAAATATAAAATGGAGTTTAATTAAATTTAGTCACATTTATATATTAATAGAAATTATTAAACGAAATTGTCAATTAGAAATTAACCTATCTACTCAAACAAGATTTTAGTTTTCGTTTTAAACATTAATAATCGCTTTTAAGAAACATGTAAATTTAGAATTTAAATAAATATGGTATTAAATAATAATGGTAAAGAAAATATTACAGCTTAATTTACATATAAAACGATAGAAGATGTTAGCAACAAATCAAGCGAAGTTTTAATTTCCGTTTTAAATTCCAATACCAATCGTATTCATGATAACATTCACATTGGTTACAATTTTTCTCGATTCATTTATGCAAATTAAAATATAAGAATAAATTTACATGTAAAGTTAATCTCATAAGAACATAAACATGATTCTTTCATGAAAATTTATTTTATAAATTCTATTTATGGATCAATATATATTTAGCTAATACATAGATACAATCGTCTCAATAATAGACGAGTCATTCTTGAAATTGTTTCGATTTTTTTCTTATTATTTTTGTTATTAATCACTAGGTGTTGGATAACTGATCGCGAAAGATCTATATTTTAAGGTAGATTCTAAACAAGTATTGTGTTATTGCAATAACAATAATGTTCTCAAACAATCCATGAAATGTTATAGAAATGTTCGATCAATTATAATCAAGACGATTAAGATCAATTATTTGGAAATATAGATAACTTCATTAACTGTGAAATAAACATTTTTATGTATCATTTATAAAAATACATAAAGGGTTAATATATAGAAGGGTTAATATATAAAGTGTGTTAAAACATATTTGGAGAATTGATTTCTAGAGATCAAACACAAAAGTTGGTATAGAAAAATATCGGTTCAGATTTTTTTTTATTTGTTAAGTTATAAGCAATTGAAATTTGTATTAGATGAAATGAAACGGAAATATTGTCGCGATAATGACATAATGAAGAAAGAAAGATCTGATTATGATTTAATAAACATGTTTTAATCAACATTTTTGTGTATCAACTTATGTATTTGTTTTGATTTTTAGAATCATATTTGTATGTATGTAATCATATCATAAATATATAATAGATCAATGATACATTTAATCATTGTAATAGCATTGTACATACAAAAAATAAAGAAAAATTTTATATATACCATCGAGCATATTTTCTATTAATATTCATAATATTTGTTTTTTTATTATTTTAATAGATTAAACAAAAAGAATTAAATAAACAAATTAAAAAAATTAAATAATTATTAATTTAAAAATAATAATAAAAAAATCTTTTTAAAGAATTAAATTAATAGTTTTAATTTCTTCGAATAATGATCGTTAATTTAAAAATAAAATTTCTCTACTGAAAATTGCATAGCTGATATCAAGTTCTTTAATTATGACGTATTTAGTTTCTATAGCTAACGCTACATATTTTCATATTGACGACACTGCCACGGTATGCGAATGATTATACTTTTACGGTATTTAAATTCCGTATATAGAGGGTATTAAAGATAATTGATGATATTCAATAAAATGACACTTCTAAGTGATCTTTCACTTCTTAACTCGATAAATAAGAACACGTAAATCAATTTTAGATTAAATTATACTTGTGAGTAATATGATTCATTTGTTACGAAAATAACTTAAATATATTCTCAAGAATCATGTAAAATTACTTTATTATTTACTGTATTATATATTTTTTTCTGTTTTAATATTTAATATTTTGACTGTGATATATTTATAATGAAAATAATTTCTTAAGAATTATGATTAAATATTCTTAAGAATTATGTAAAATTATTCTACTATATATGATATATATATATTCTATATATTCTACTATATTTGATATGTGTATCTTTATTATGTATTTTTTTTTCTTACGTTAATCTTTGTATTAATTCTCAGATATCCAAATATTTCTTATGTAACATAAAATATATTTCTTTTTACAAAAATCTTATTATTTAGCATAAATTATTTATGCTAAATATCATCTATTTATATTTAGATTTAAAATTTTATTATCAAAAGAATATTGAAATCAAATATAATATTAAAAATTTCGAGTATTGATAATATTTTCTCAAGTTCTTTATTATGATATTCTTGGATTATGATATTTCAATGTTTTAAAGACTTTTATGTTTCCTCTGACATATTAATCAAATTATGAAAAAATGTAACTTTAAATTCCTCAAATTAATTCACATTTTCTATTATTTTATTATATTAACAATATCTATTAAGATATCAGAAATATGATATCTTAATGAATTGTGCAATAATGATGTAAAACCAATAATAAAATTAACCAAATAATAAGTAACTATTTTTTATTTAATTGCTTATTCAAAAAATCTGCATGTACAAGTTATTTTTTTTATATTTTTTAATTAATTTATTATTAAAAATTCATTCTCTTTTATATCGTTAAATTTTTATTTTTATTTCAGAAATTTACTTAATTTTGTAAATTTCATTGAAAATGGAACTTGATATTTTGAGCATTATTTATTTTATAGATAGTTATTTTAGTTTGTTTTGAATTTAGAATTCAATTTTTTCTCTAAAATCATTCTAATAAGGTTGCAAAATTCTACATATGGAAATATGATTATTTCTATAATATTTCTTTTTTTTAAATTTATTTACAAGATTTACCCAAAATTAACAATAACAAATTGTAGCAAAAATTTATATTATAAAAATCCCTAATTAATTTTTAAAAATCTAATATTTAAATAATATATTACAAACCAAAGTATTTTATATAAACTTAAAAATATGAAAGAACAACAAATTAAAACACGTTTAACAATTTTCATTTATTACACTTATAACGAAAAATCTGAAAGATTTTTTTATACAAATATCTATAATATTAATACTTTTTTAGAATTTGTTATATGTTATTGTATTAAATAAAAATTGAAACTTGACATAAAATATTTTCTTTTGGTAAATTATGATGATTCACCGTCGAATAAATTCAATTCAAAAACTCCTATTCAATTACTTTTATCTATTTTTTCAAAAAATCTAATATTTTAAAATATAAAAATTTAAATTCTAAAAAAAACGATCTTTTGAAAGAATATTTAATAATTAATGATAAATTAAGAGATAAGCAATAATTTGAATGATATGGATTTTCCTGTATCATTTAAATTATGTCCACTTGCACTTGAACATGGTAATTATCTTGTCTCATTCAAGGTGAATGAAAGTTACTTGAACTTTATCGCTGTTTTAAATGGTCGTTTCCGCACTGTCGATTAAAACGGTCGTTTGAAAATATCTGGCATATATATAAGAAGAAATATACATGGTGCGTTTTAAAAAATAATAACCATAAATTTTTCTCTTGTTATTATATATAATATAAAAATTATATATTCTCTTATTATATAATGTAAAAATTATATATTATCTTTTTTGAAACAGTTTCTTTAAAAAACTGTATACATTGATGAAGGTATTATTTCCAATTTCCTTATAACAATACTACTGAAATGAAAATATTTCTAAATTATATATATAATTAGTTGATAATTACAACTTTCTACATTGTAAGCATCTTTCTTCAAAATGATGACTATTGAAATAACTTTCCATTTTTGAAGAAAGGATAAAAATCATGAATTTCAATTATAATATGGAAATTGTGGAACCGCAGGACATTTACATACATTTTAAATATATTATAATTTGCAATCAAATTAAAATTGAAAGTATATAAAATAAAAATATATTATATTTTTATAAAAATATATTATATTTTTATTTTAAATAACAAAATATAATATTACTAGATTCTGATTAGTGTCATTATATATTGATACATTTTATATATATATAATATGTACCAGAAGATTAATATATTCCTTTGAAAAAACTTTTAAAGAGAACTTTAGAAGTTAAAAGAAAATTGGTACAAAAAATTATTTATTAAATTATAAACAATTAAAGTTTTGTGTTAGATAAAACAATATAAAAATAGCCTCGTGAAATTGGCGTAAGACAGATGTTTTTATTTATCTAATGCGAACTTTTCAATTATTATAATTTAATAAATAAGTTTTATATCAATGTTATTATATATTAATTTTTGCATTTTTTTTGATATCTAGAATCAATCTAGAAATATCCTTTTATGAAAAATTAATTTCTATAGTAATATTTAAATTGTTAAAATCTTCAATCGAGTTTTTAAAATGTCATAAAATTTAACTTTAATTTAAAATTAACAAAAAATTTAATTTTTGTTTCAGGAAATAATGTTATATCGATTATTATTATAAAATTAATTTTAAATGAAGAAATTTGGATTATATTTGGAAATTATTAATATACTTATATACATTGCAAATATCGTTTTTATATGTTCATTTTAAAATAATAAATAAATTTATAAGATTGAAAGAAAAATATTAATGAATAATAAAAGAATAATTTTACAGAAATCATTTTTTATGCAAAATATACAATTTTTTACATCTGGAATATTAACTTTTTTTTACATCTGGAATATTAACTTTTCTTTTTTTCTTCTGTTATTTTTCTGATATTATATAATATAATAATTTTGATTCTTTGTTCCATTCTATTATATAATATATATATTTACCTTATCTCTTTTAGAAGACTCTTCGAGATATTCTGAGTGCAGGAATAATTCTCAATGTACTTATGCTGATTTTCAATCAGGCTACAATTGATGTTAGGCTCACAAAGAGTCATGAAATGTGGTCTCAATCGTCCGATCGTATATTTGGCAATATCGGTAAATAGAACAGTGATTGCTGCTCCAAAACCAAATATGCCAATCTGAAATGTTAAAAACAATTATAAGAATTTTAAAAATTATTATATATATTCAAATTTTGTATTTTTAATTTTTTTTAATGAATTCTCAATAAATGAATTTCTCAAATTTCATAATTGTATATCTTGATATAAAATAAAAATAAATCAATAAACTTGCTATATGATTTTTTTTTTTTTGCCAAATTATGAATTTTGAATATAAAGTTAAAAAATGATGAAAAATTAATATTTCTTGAATTTTTATTGTTTAATTTTAATATTCAATAATTCAATATTTTATAACTTGGCTAAAAAAATTGAAGCAAGTTTTGGAAAATTATCAAATAAAGAAGAGATTTCAATTTTCAAATCTATTCTGGATTTAGTGAAAATAATTTTTCAATGTCTTTATAGCATTGAATTTTTCAAATTTTTTTAGACAATATCTTCAAACTATCTTTTCTATTTATTACACGATAAAAACATCTTTGAGAGAAACGAACTCAAAATTGTGAAAGTAGAGATTTCACGCTTTAAAATGAGTTCAGAGTGACTGTTGTACGATTTCTTTTTACAAAGTTATAACAGTTAAAATATCATCGAACAATTCACTTATTCATCGATTCATTTTTTTTTTATTATATATATATTATAAATACAATTTGTTTAAGAAAACGCAATTCATTATCTACATTAATACTCTTACGCAATAAATTACGTAATAAATTTTTTTTATCACATTTAAATATTTTCGTTATTCATCGCATGTTATCTTTAACATGATAATTATATTTTTATTAATTCAATTTTATTTTAAAATTAAAATTATCTGAAACGTACGTTAACGATGATAAATACGAAATCATGCTAAATTGCCAAATCTACGAACATTTACATTTTCATTTTACAATGTATTTTAAATTAATCATATTAACCTTCCACATTATGAAGCAACGAAAATGATTAATATAGATATAAATACAAATTCCATGATGTATTACAATTACATCACTTTCCATGCGAGTCTTCAATAAACAGACGATCTGGCGGCAAGTCACGCGCAAAGTGTTTACGTCTGATAAAGATTAAAAAAAAATTCAGGAAAAAATAATGTATATACTTTTATAAGCAAAACATATCTTTTCATTAATTTTTAACTCAAGATGTAATTTCGTATGCATTTGGTTTCACAAGATATTCGAAAGATATTATATAGCAGAAATGATACTGTATGTATATATATTTTCATATATGCAATATGAAAATATTTAAATTATTTTATGTAATGTGTATGTCAAAATATTATATAATATATAATAAAGATAAAACAATAAATAATATAATATCATAATATAATATCATATATAATAATAAAATATCATAAAAATGAAAGGTTAATATAATATATATGAATGTATTAATTATTATATATATATATATATATATATATATATATATATATATATATATATAATTATAAATATGAAATAAATTATAAAAAAATAAAAAAAATTTATCTTATAATAATTATTAATTAATTAAATTATTATATAACATAATATTAATATAATATTAACATAATATAATAGCGACAAAAAATTTATATCACTATGTTAAAATCTAGATTAAAGTTTAAGGAAAGTTAAAAGTTGAACTAATTTCTATTAAAATATTAAAATATATATTAATATATTGTAGTTTTAATAAAAAATTCGACTTGTGTTTTTTACAATTTTTATCTAGATTTATATTCTACAAAAAAAACAGGAAAGATCTAACTCAAGTTAGATCATTAAAAGAGTTAGAAGATATATTAAATGATTTTTTAATGAAAAATTAAGAAAAATGTAATCAAAAAATCGTAGTCAAAAAATTCATATACGAAAATCCAAATTATATATTTATATAATAAAATCAAAATACAAAAAAGCATTTTAGAATTTATAAAATATGTAAAATATATAAAATTTAAAAATACAGATAAATGCAAAAAAAAAAATCTAAATCAATCATTTTATTGTTTGATTTGAAATAACTCAATTATATTATAACTTTATATTACTTTACTATATTTGTATTTGCTATATTTTTTTTACTATATTACTATATTTATTATTACTTACTATATTAAAAATTAAATGACCAAGATTTAATGTTTTAAAAATTCTAATGAATATAAATTACATCAATATATTATATAAATAAAATAAATTAACGAAATTAATTTAAAATTAATGAATGAATAATGAAATAATAAAAAAAAATTATCAATATTTAAAATGCAATATTTAAAAATCAAATATCAATTTTTGTCATAAATATATTAAAAAATATTAAGATGATAAAAACTATATAAAACTATATATAAAACTAATAAAAATATAGATAATACACTATAATTATTAATATAAATTAAATTTTAAATTTTAATATAATCTGAAATTAAAAATGCTAAAATTAAAAATATTGATGAATTTTATAAAATAAATGAATTAATAATACATTTTTAATTTGATTTTTAACAAAATATAAATTATCATATTATATATATTATATAATATTTTGCATTATTGTGTTTCAATATTGATAATTAAAAATATAAATAAACATAGTTAATATAGTTTATATAAATTAATACATTAACATAATTTCTTATTAAATATTTATTATATAAATATTATATAAATATTTATTATTTAATATATATTATTAATTTTTTCTCAATTAAATTATATAATGTAAATTCAATAATTATTCTGAATATCTAATAATATTATAATTTATATTTTCGATATAAAATATATAATATATGTATAAAGGTCGTTGCTTATTTAATAGCAGTGGAATTATATTATAGCATTGGACTAATATATTCACATTAATTATATATACGCATGTACTTTAATAGAAATGCATCCATTTAATGGCAATAGCACGGCATCGGTACAACATGGCTAGCATGGCTAGCTGAATTTTTTGCTGATCGAGCACCATCGCCTGCTGTTTACACACTGACAACGTATATCTTTATCCATTTTATCTCATTACGAATACATATATAGGATATCTCAGAAATCAGCCGACAAATAATTTAATGGTGATTTTTGAGTTGATTTTAAGCAATTTTTTACTTTTTAAAAATTTTCAATTGGAATTATTAACAAGTTATTAATGAAAAACACTGGCCAATCACGAAGCACGTACATTTGTCGCAAAATAATAGTAGCGTTAGATATGCTGTTGATGAATCGATATTCGACATATATATATTACTTTGATAATATATTTGCTCTACTTCAACTTACTAGCAACATATACTTAACACTATCACTGCGATGTGACAAGTCTACGAGCTTTTCAATTAGTTTGCTTTTCATTATAATATTTCATAATAACTGTTAGATATTAACAAAATCTAATCAAAAATTTTTATAAAGAAAAAAATTATTTGAAATTATCTGAGAAATCACAAATTAAATTTTGTCGGTTGATTTCTGAATTATATTTTATATAATATTCATGTATGTAAACTGCCGTGTTAATAGATATAATATTTAATATAATATGATTTTGTATGAATATGCTGAAAAAGATCTGATATTCTAGTGCTGTTAAATAAATTAATTAATATTGATTTTTAATCAATTATCATTCTTCGTAATGTTAAATATGTATATTATATGTAGTATATGTATATTATATATATATAGTATAAATTCATTTTATTAAGATAAATAATTAGTTTGAATACAGATACATAAGTTCAAAGTATAAAACAAATATATATACTATTTAAATTCAATAATTTGTCAAATATAATGAATTTGTATGATGCATTATTATACTAAAAAAACTAATAATATTTAACAATAACTTGGAAAACTTTGAATTTTAAGGAAATCGATAAATAATTTTACTCGTATATATTTACTTTTACGTATATATTATAAATTCTTGTAAAAAAATAATTAAATATAATGTGTGTGTGTGTGTGTAATATATAATATAATATAGATATAGTATAGATATAACTTATATAATGAATAAAAAAATTATTAAATTATAAAAAAATTGAGACATAATTTTTTTGTTTAATATTCATATTAGGTATTTTGAATTTCTCTCATTTAATATTTTCAATAAATTATTAAAAATTGTAATTTCTTGAATAAAAAATTAAAAAGGATTTTAGAATAGATCTATTTTTTCAAAATTCATTTATTAATCAATATGATAATAAGTAATTCAGTAAAAAGTAAATCATTTTTTTAATCAATTTAAATAAGAACTTATTTAAATAAAAAATTCAAAAAAATAAATAATAAAAACTTTTGATGACTAAAAAGAAAAACTAATTAAACTAAATAAATATATTTCAAAAATAAGAAAAAAAAATTCTATTTATTTGATAAAAATCCAATAATTATTATAATTAATAATTATTTTCGTTTATGATAAAATTTAATTAAAATCTGAAATAAAAATTAAAATATTTTGAATAAAAAAAATTAAATAAAATTATATTAAATCATTTCAAAAAAATTATATATATTTTCATTATTAAGATATAAGAAAAAAATTAATATTATAATATTATATTTTTTTGAAATTTTTTTTAGTTTCCTTGATGTATTTACATATATAACAAAAAATCTTTTGAATATTGAGAGAAAAACATTTCATAACTCTTTTCACAAAAATATACAAAAGAAAAGTGTTAAAAGCATGAAAAGAAAGATTTCTCGGTCACAAGTTTTCTTTATTTCTATAACGTGTTTTTAGAAATCATAATTTGAATATCTGGACAAGAAAGAGTTAATTCATTTTTTTTTGTAAAATAAAAACAAAGATGTACCTTCTCATATGCATTCCATATCCATGGAGGTATGTTGTAACCAAATAATATCTTTGTCGAATCTGCATTAGAATACCTTGCATAAAGATATTCACCTGCCAACATCTGCAACATAATTTTTATATTTATGTACTTATTACATATTATGTATTTATATTATATATTTATGTATTTTATATTTATTATGATATTTTGACAATAATTTATAAAATGTGCAGAGATAAAATATTCAAGAAAAATATATAAAATAAAAAATAAATATTAAATTGTGATATAACAAATATCATTTCGATAAGCGATATCGAAAAATACAAATTATTTTAATCGAAGTATGAATCATCCATATTAAACCGCAATACAATAAATATCGTTTCGAGATAAATCGTATTGAATAGTGTTTCTCAACTTTTTTGTCTTGTACTTTAAAGTTTTATAATATAAAATTTTAAAAAATCAGATAGATCTGGAATTATATATGTATATATTATGTATATATTATAAAAATAAATAAAATTGCATGTTTGAACACTTGAATGTATTTTAAGCAGCTTTTAAAACAGACAAGTAAATAATATGAATAGTTTTATTTTATAACATATTAAAAATTTAATACCCAATATTG
Organism: Apis cerana; assembly: GCF_029169275.1. Taxonomy (NCBI): domain Eukaryota; kingdom Metazoa; phylum Arthropoda; class Insecta; order Hymenoptera; family Apidae; genus Apis; species Apis cerana. The sequence continues at coordinate 6,391,677 of NC_083862.1, read as the reverse complement.
GATCATGACTTATATATATATATATAAGTATAGATTAAAAAATGCTGGTATATATAATTTAATTATAAAAACAATAATATAATATAAAAATTACGATTTAAAAAAAAAAACAAAATTTTCAATTCTTATAAGATTACATGAAGTTCCAAATTGAAAGCTATTTGAAAATTAATTTGTAAAACTCTATCAATAAAAGATATAGAAAAAGATTATTCTAAATTTATAAATTTTTAGATTAATAATTAAAAAATTATAATTTTTTATTTATATCACTTATTCTAAATAAATTAGTTTCTTTATTATTTATTGATGATCAACTCTTAAAATGAATCTCGTATATTGCGTTATATGTATAATATTTATTAAAATATAATATTTTATTTTTATAAATTATAAAAGCGAATAACATAAATAAAATTTTTTCTATTATTTTAAATAAAAATATTATTTAAATAAAAGCAAAAGATTTAATATCTTACTAAAATTATATTATTTTAACAATATATTAATTTTTTATTTTTAATTTTTTTAAAGCATATTTTCTAATGAAGCATATGTCAATTCTTATTCATCTTATTCATGGTACATATTTTTGTATTGATATAAGTTTCGTCTGAAATTTCTAATCATCAATACTGTAGCATATACTTACCATGCGCGGACGTGTGTATATATATATATAATATAAACATTTGCGTGAATCGAAATAAATTAAATTTTTTAAAATTTATTTTAATGAGTTAGTTCATTAGAATCATTTATTAAAGATTTATAATGAAATTTAAAATAATCTTAAAAATAAAAAATTAAAATAATATAAATAAAATGATAATTTATATTTAAATATTCGAATTTATTTCAAAACGAGATATACACATGTGTATATATATATATACACATAACTTATATCATACATCTATGATTCGATGTGTGCGATGTTTTAGCGAATATAAATTAGGTTAAGTTAAGTTAGTTTTATGTAAGTAACTAGAAATTTTCGAGATTTTGAAATCTATCAAGACTTTCGAGACATCAATACTTTCAAAATTTAAATTCTATTCAAATGTCTAGAATTTTTAATCATATTTATAACATTTTCAAATCATATTATATATTATTTTGAATTTATATAATATTGAAAATTTTCAAATCTCGTTTTGAAATAAATTCGAATATTTAAATATAAATTATCATTTTATTTCTATTATTTTAATTTTTTATTTTTAAGATTATTTTAAATTTCATTATAAATCTTTAATAAATGATTCTAATGAACTGACTCATTAAAATAAATTTTAAAAAATATAATTTATTTCGATTCACGCAAATGTCACCGTAATATCCATTAATCGCGATATAAACTATGAATAAAACTCATTCCATATAATCATTAGTATTTTCGTTGGAATAAATAAAAATACATCATCAACGAAATCCTATATTAAATGCATTACATAGTCATTCACGAATCAATTAATGCTTTCAAAACTGCACGATTTCTCTTGCTTCGGATTTAATATGGTCATATACTTGCCTTCTCAAAGTACCGACAAATCAATCAATCAATGACAAGAGAAAGTAAAACGTTTAAAAGTTAAAAGTCAAAAAACTCATCAATAAGATGGGAAAATTAAAATTATATGGGCGTTTTTAATTCCAAAAAAATATACGTTTAATTTTCCAAATTTTATATACAAAAAACAATTATTCTAAAATTAATTTTAAGAACTTTCAATTTTATTTTTAATTTTTTATTTTTTTAATTTTCTTATTTTTTTAATTTTTTTTCTTTTTAATTTTTATTTTTATTATATTATTATAATAATTTCTAAATAATTTATTATTTTTTATTATTTTTTACTAATTATTTTTATTAATTTTGTTATTTTTATTATTATTATATTATAAATTTATTAATTTGAATGTGTAAAATAATATAAATAAATAATATAATTTAAATTCTAAATTTAAATTTAGAATTTAATTAATTAAAAAATGTTAAAAAAATGAATTAATTAAAAAAATGTTAATAATATAAAATTTGTATAAATAAATATAAAATATAAAATTAAGTAATATATTAAACTAACAATAAGTAATATATAAATAAATCTCAATAAATTTTATTAAAATAAGACAATTAAAATAAGATCTGCTATATATACATCGAAGATAGAACATATCGAATATGTCAGGAATAAATCGATGTTATTGGTTAATAATTACTCTAAACATTGAAGCACAAAAGGTTAAATATTGATCGACATTACTATACGTGGACTATTATAAACAATAAAAATTATAGAATGATGATCAAAGTGTACTTTTACTCAAAGAGAAAAGATAAAAAAATTAAAATAAAATAAAAAAAAATTAAATTATTTTTAATGTTTTTTATTTAGTTAAAAAATTTATAAATTATAAATTTATATTTTATTTTATTTTATTATATTATATTTTCTAATTATAAATTTTTTAACTTTAAATTAATATTTCAATTGGAATAAAAATAAATATTTTATAATTACAAAATTTAACTATATAATTTCAAGCATTAACAAATTATATCAATGGAATAAAATTTCGATTCTATTAAAAAATCTTATTACTAATTAAATATTTGCTTTTTCTAATATTTCATTTTCTAATAGTCCAAGATTCATTTTAAATGAATCATTTTAAAAGTTTTTCTTGTATAATAATATGTTTTGTTAATAAATTCATTTTCAAATATATTTTTAAAGAATCCATTTCATGAACGAAAATGAACACAAAAGTTGATATACAAAAATCTATATAGAAATAGAATGAGGTTGTTCTTGCCTCGCTTCATTTAAAGTAAATTTAAATCATTTATAAATAAATAATTCTTAATCAAAATTTTTATTCTTTTATATCAATTTTTATATTTGTTTCGATCTCCAGAAAAAATCGATCTTCCAAAGTTGTTTCAAGATTATATTAATTAATCCTACATATGTTTGATCCCAATAAGAGATCGATTAAAGATACTTATAAAACTGAATTTACATTAAGCAAGATTGATCGATCAATCAAGTCGATCACAATTTGATAAAAATTGCTCATGTAAACTAAATTTTAATCAGATGAAATGTACAATTAGAAATTGATTGATTGAATTGATAGATTAAAAGTTGCTTACTAGCTTCATAAAACGATCAGGAAATTTAACCAAGTTGAATCGACTTCAAGTGAAAAAAAGAAAATAAATTGAAAAAAAAACAATTATACTAGAGCTTTGACTTGACATATGTTCAAGGTAACTGTAAGATCAACTACATTGACACTAGTAAATTACTCGATTAAGAAGGAAATAGAGAAACTTTGTACAATCAATTTAATTGATATTTAATTTATACAGATGTTATTGAGCTACTAGAGGTCGATTGATAGTTGGTTGGTTGAATAAAAAATAGCTTAATGTAAACATAATTTAAGAGATAATGTTCAAAAGATGTGTTCAATGTATTATTTTAATATGTTTTAATAAATTTAACCAAATTTTTGATTTTCTTTTTCTTATCTTATTCCAAATTGACATCTGTGAATTATTTTCTGTTCTCAAAATAAAATCTTATTATTTGAAAAAATATTATTTTAGTTCCATTGAAGATATTCAAATCAATATAACATAAGAATTAAACAATATTTCAACAACTGATTTCTACACAGAAATTTAGAAACTTTATAATTACTATATACTACAGAATAATCGAAACTCTTGATAATCGAAAAATCTGGATGATCGAAACTCCAGATAATCACAATTTGATTAATTTATATCTTTTATTATATTAATCATATTTATCTTCCAAAATTAATATATATTTTATTATCATCAATCGGAAAATAATTCATACGAATTGGCAATCCGAAGAAGCACATTTTTTCCACGAATATAAACTTTTCTTAGCAAAAATCACCTCTGCATGGCTATCTACTGCACTGAAATCAAAGTTCACTTGCCATAAATAAATAAATTGTAGAATACAAAATTAACTCGTCTTTTTTCTCTCACTATCGTTCCTTCCCTTCTTCACATAGAAGAGAAGAACATTGAAACAGGTAAAAACGAGAGAACCTGCCATTGTATTTCATTCATTTTCCCATCTCTCTCGGTCTTATATCACCTGGCAACCTTTATCTGGAATCTGGTCGGTTAACCCACTTTTGTTGGGGCCGTGACAGATCGGTGGATGCCGAAGGAGAGATTACCAGCTTCATAAAGCTCTCGAGAATTTCGAAGTCGTTGCCTTTTACCCACAGTTTTTAATCGTGGATTATGGCCCCTGGCACACGTTGCTTGTGATTAATTGTCGAGTGAAAAAAGAGGAAACTGATCTTAGAACTGGTTAGAAAACGTAGAATCGGATTACACGTGGAACTCAATTCATATGCTCAATTCTATTTATACATATATGGTCATGTCTACGAAGTATTGGGATTTTAGATTAATTAAAAATTAATTTTTCGAGAAAACAAATATTATTGCATTTTTTAATTTTCTGTATGTTTTTCTATGATGGATAAAAATATTTGCACACTCTTTAGGATCGAATAACTTTTTTAAAATTGAATCAAATGATTTGAATTTTTTTTAAATATTTAAAAAGAATTACTAAATAATGTGTAAAAAGAAAATTTGTTAAAATTTTTATTGATTGAATTGTAAAGAAAAGAATAAAGGACAGAATTTTTAATTTTTTTATTTGAATCTATAAAGATTTAAAATATGTCTTTTGTAAATTATAACTAAATATGTTATAAATTAATTCTTTTAACATTTCGAAAGAATTTAAATCACTTCATCCAATTTTAAAAATAATTATTTTATTTTAATGAATATACTAAAAGTTTTATTCCTCGGTGAATCTATTATAGAATCTATTATAGAAATAATTTATCAAACTTGAATTCTCCTCTCGAAATTCAGATAAAATTTAATTTGGATTTGATGATATTGGTATTAAATCTATTATTTTATTAAATAATCAAAAAAATTTCTTTCCTTTTTCCGTTATTTCTTTCCTTTTATGATAAAAAAAATACTTTATTTATTTCAAAAAATACTTTATTTCATTTATTGTTTTCAATTAGAGAAAATTTACAAAAAAAAATATAAATGTTATCACGAAATTTAAAAATAAAAATTTCTTGTTCAATTTTCATCTTCTTTGATATTTTCATCTTCTTGAATATTTTATATATGATTCTCAATCTGGTTAATTATCTCTAGAACTATAAAGACAAACAAATTTTCATTTCTTAAAATCTTGAACATTAGTAGCAGAATAATAGTTAAATAGAATAATAATAACAATTATTTTAATGAATAAAAATTTGTTTTTATTGTTCTATATTATTTGCATTTTTTTTCTTTTCAGCTATAAAAAGAAAAAATTTTCTTAATTGTCAAATCAAATTTTGCAATTTGATTAAAAGGCATTGACATTGCATATTTATACAATATACTTATTCATATTTAAGAAAGAAACACATGTTATATTATTATTAGAGTGCTGTATATAATAACCATTATTTATTGTTAAATATTATAAATTGGAGAAACTTTCACAGATTTATATAATATATTAGTATTATATATATTATATATAATATATAGTATATAAGATATCTTTAAAATATTGATTCTAGAAATTAAAAATAAATACAAAAATTGGTATACAAAAATATCAATTGAAAGTTACTTATTAAATTATAAACAATATAAATTTATTAGTAAGTTTCAATTTATTAGTAAGTTAAATTGGATGAAATATAAATAGAGCGTGATGATAATGAAAAACGGAGAAGAATTAGAATTGTTAGAATTAATCTCTAGAAAATATCTCAAGAATATATTAATACTCTATATATCGTCCATTATATGTATAATATAATCCATATTCCATATAGTCCATATAGTCCATTTCATGTTCCAGTATAATTTTTAATAAATAACAATTTATAATTCGCAAGACGCTGAATAATTTCAGCAACATTGGAAAAAGAATCTCATGATATACTAGCAAGCTATAATGATACCCGCTTCTCTTTCACTTTTCATAAACAATGGAATTTTAAAAATGCATGGAAGAAAAGGAAAATTAGAAACATTCATAAAAAGGCATTCTGACCGCGAATATTATTAATATACTTAAAAATAAAAATTTTCATTATTATAAACGTTATAATTTATAATAATAATCTCATTTCAACAAAATTCATAATGAAATTAAAAGAAACAAAAAATTTCAAAAACGTATATTTCTTATTTTAATTTATAATTTATAATCTATATATGTAAACTATCATTTAATAAAAAAATTAATAAAAAATTTATTGAAAAATTAAATATATATTTAAAAAATTAATTTTTTTTAAATTATGTTTTAAATTCCTCGTTCAAAAATATGCAATTTGAAAAGGAAAAGATTTTTCTGTCATCTAGTTCTCGATATATTAAAGAAAAATGTTTTCAATCCTCAAATTTTTCATTTGTTTTTAGCTTTTCAAAGTGAATGTCAATTGATAAAAAAAAATACGCGTTAAATATTTTTTTAAGAATAAATTTCATCAAAATCGAGCTATGTTATTTCCATATATTTCTTTATTCATTTCTATAGGCACTTTACCATGTTATTTCCACACTCAATCACTGTCGCTACTTATTATTTTTCACAAACTCTTTACAAGTAGATCATTCGTGTTGTATCTATACATCATCTATGGCCCAGATACATTGTTCGATATTTTTTCTATTTACCGGGCCATAAAACATCACAAACGATCACGAATTCCTACAAACATATCTAACCGTGTAAAACTAGTTTTTACGAGCAAAAAGCATTTAACAATTGATTACATGGTATATTATACATAGTATATTATACATAGTACAATACCTGTTATCGATCATCGTTAACACATTGTATACAGTTGTATTATTTGAAAACATTATTTGATAAAACAATTTAACTAATTTAAATAAATTATTTAAATCGTCTTCTTTTGCTACTTTATTTTTTTTTCCTCTTTTTTATCCAAAAATATATTATCATTTCAAATAAAATCGAATACAAGAATATATTTACAATTACAATCGATGAAAAAAATGAGATCGAAAAATTGCAAAACACTCTGTATATATTTCAATCAATTCAACTCGTGATTCTTTCTTTCCACATGCATATCAGATTTTTCAATCGAAATAAATTAAAATATTAGTTCCCTTTCGTAAAAGCAATCGACTCATCCACCTGTCTATCTTTCTTTAAGCACGAAGAATAAAGGAATCAAAGATCCTATGAGCCTCGAGAGGTCACGAATCCTTCTCAGATTCCTGAAGAACGAGAAACAGGTAGAAAATTCGTGGTCCGAGAATGGTTTCACGCGGAGATGCAAACAAACGGCTTCGGTTGGAATTCCCACAGTTGGGACAACTTAGAAGAAGGATCTCGTTACTAACAAGGGATTGCTTATTATTTCAAGTGCCACTATATACGTTTAGATAAATAGATAAATCGAATTTAATCGGCAATTTAATCGGCGGCCAAGAAACGATCGTGTATCGCTAATTCAGAAAGACAATTGTAAGAAATATTTTCATTCATGTCTTCTTTAGCAAATCAATTTTTTTTGTAAAATATTTTTATTATTTTTATTTCATTTTATTTTTCCTTGTTTCTTCTTTTTTTAAATTTGTTCAGTTTAGAAATGTTAAATTTTATATTAATTTTATAGTTTTTCTGCTTTCTTCTTTTTAATTTGTAAGAAAGTAAATATTCATTGTACTATATATGTACTATGTATGTATATAGTATATACATTGTACTATATATGTACATTGATATTATATGAATAATAATATCATTGTGAATTACAAATTATTTAGTTGGTTTTATAAATCTTCGTTTAATAATTTATAAAAATTTAATTTTTCTTTTTAACAAATAATATTTTTTCATTACGTAAAAATAAATATTTCATTTTTAATAATGAAATTTGGTGTGAATATAAAAAAATTATCATTTTGCAATAATCCTTAATTTGTTTTTTTATATTATGTTATAAATCTTAATTTATTTATTATTGTATTACATTGTATTATATTATATATTACATATTCATTTCAAAATATCAATAAATTTGTAATATAAGACAGAAATAAAAAAGAGAAAAGAAATATAATTTAATAAAAATAAATATAATAAAGAAATATATATAGTAAATATATTTGAAAATCAATTTGTTTAGACAAACAAAAAATTATTGCAAAGACTATATAAATAAATAATTATATAAATAATAAATAAAACTATATGAACTTTTAGAAAACTATTAAAATATTATATTTCAAACTATGAATGATATTAAAAAAACATAAAAATTTTAGTTTAACTAAAAAATAATATAAAGTAAAGATATTAAGTATTTTTATAATAAAAATTATATATATAATAATAAAAATATATCTAAAAATATATTTAAAAAAACAAAAAATAATAGTAATTATAACTTTAACAAATTTATAAAATGCAAATAAATATATACTTATAAAGTATCAAATCATACTATACATCATTTGTATATGTATACATCATTTACCAATAAAACAATTTATATATATGTCCATTCAAATATTTCTTTCATTTACAATCAGTATTGACCAATAAAAAAAAGAACAAGAACAAAATTATCTATAGCCTTATCGCAAAAAAAAACAAATAATAAAAGAATTCAAATGAACGATTTTCATTATTTCATTTTATGTATATTTATTAACATATCATACATTGATGTAGTATTTACAATTTTTTCAAGCATAAACCAAGAACATTATAACAATTTTCACACTTAATTTATTTAAGATAACATTGAAGAATAAGTAATAAGTATGCAAATATTATATGCACTTCACGTACTGAACGATGATTTTCATTTGTTTATCCACTCATATAATTTTTTTCAAGTTAATTATTTACAAAAAGATACCATTTTCCGACCTTGATGATTTTTTAATATATAATATTGTCAAGATTTGAATAGTGTTATAAAAATTTTACTTAACAGTTCATAAAAACAAAAACTTTTCTTCGAAACAATTTAGGCTAATATAACTTGAGTCCGGTTTTAATGAGATTTATTGCTACAGATAATTAATCATATTAGAGCGATTAAAAAAATTCAATGCAAACTATTAAATTGTTTAATAGTTGAATGAATTTTTATTTAATTTTAATTTTAGGTGAAATTAAACTTAAAATGAATATAAATTAATTAATATAAAAAAATAATTTATTTAATTTTTAGTTTCATGATTTATATTTGTTAAGTTGATTTAAGTTAATAACTTTTTTTAACAATCATATAACATTAAATATAATTTTAATTTCATTTGAAATTGTTAATTTAACATTCATAATTTATATTAAAAATTTTTAAAATTTCATATAACATTTAACTAGTTTTACTCAGTTTACCTGATTTTTTATTTTTTGGTTTTTTCTATATTTCCTACAAAGAAAATCTTCAGGAGAAATTTCTAAAAATATTTCAAATTTAAATGTTATATATTTATATATTATATTTTCATAATTTACATAGAATATTATACTTTCATAAATATATGAATAGAACAATATATTCATAAATAAAAATATGTTTGAATAATAAAAAAATGTGTTTTGCTATATATATTATATAAATTTTTCAATTGAAGAAAAATTAAAATGTGTACATATTTATTAATATTTCTCAAAAAGAGAAAAATAATTATATATAATCTGTAAAAGTATCTGAAGAAAAATATTCCTTATGATAATGTTCAGAAAATAAATCAAATTTTTATATAAATTTCATTTTTTCCTTCAAAGAATTAAATATATATAAATATTATATATTTACAAAAGAATTTTTCGAAGAAAAATATTCTTTGAAATATTAAAGAATAAACCAAGTCATTATTTAAGTTTCACTCTTTACTCGTACTAATAAAAAATACAAATTTGCATAAACATACACAGCACATAATTATTAACGAAATAAAATCATTGCAACGATTATTCAAACGTCAAATTCAACTTGAATACTTTAAAGAACCAGTTATAGATTCAACCAGCACGACAGGCAACATAAATGGTAGCTCTTTAATTAAACCAAGAATATCTTGGTCCCTAGAAACTATATACGTGGAATCCAATTATATCGAAGAAATTTACCACCGAAAATGTAAATGTCTCAAATTAGTCCAGTTGATTATCTAATTAACCAACTTCGAGTGTATAACTGTATGAACCAACAGATATCTTACCAAAAATACTCGGTTAAGCTGTACACTTTCGCTTAAAAGTTACAAAGTATTTACTATATTTTCTGAAGATTTATAATTAATATTTATATAATAATTTATAGTGATGATTAGAAAAATTTAGTTATATTTTTGCAATAAAAAAAATAAAATCTAGTTCAGATTACTTGAACTGAAAAAAATCATTGAATAAATTTAAAACTATTTTAATATAAAACTATTTTTTATTTTTTTGTTTGATATTAGGATAAAGTTTTTATGGTCATTCTCAAGCTTAACTTCAAATCATTTATATTCAAGTAACTTACAATCATTTTATCAACATAAACTTATTTGACTTGATTTAAAATACGATTTTGAATGATAAATCTGTATAATATAAATTTCAATTAATTAATCATTAAACATTAATCCAGAATAAAAATAAATTAGAACAATGAGAAAATTTCAAGATTTTTAGAAATATTTTTTCTATATTTCATAAAATTTTATAAAATAATAAAGAAAATGCATTAAAATATAAGAGATGAAAATATGATATAAATGATAATTTTATTTATATAATTCATATAAAATCTAAGGAAAGATTTAAAACAATAAATTTATTTTTACATCGAATATTGAATTATATTTGATAAATATTAAAATAAATATCTAAATTTTAAATTAAGTTTCTTAAGTCAAATTAATTAAATCTTAATTTTATTAACTCATTGTTGCGAAGTATTTGAATTAAAGAAAATAACATACATCTAATCAAAATTTAATTCATAATATAAATTTAATTTAAACTTACTATAAATTCATTTCAAATTTTATTAAAATATTCACAAATAGAATATATGAAATAAAAAATATTTTTTACATATATTTAAGAAATTAAAAATTGAACAGCGATTATAGGAAAAATAATAATATAACTCAAAAACTATGATTATAAAAAAAAAGTAATATTTGAGAAAATGAATATTTCAAATCCTTATAAAAATACTTAAAATATCAAATTGTAAATTCATGATTTAAAAAATTCACTTACAAGATTTTCACTTATAATTAAAAAATATACAAATATATACAAACAAAAAATATACAAACAATGATGATTCTTTCTGCACTAATATATTTTGTAAATTTTGAATTATATTATTATTATATAGTAAGTATGCAATATCAAAATCCTATTATTAAGAAAATATCTTATATTTTTGAAAGAGAGTGTACATTCTTCCATTACGAATCGTCCTATTTGTTTTTCCCGCCGCTCTCTCGAAGGTGTCCATCATTGAGAAAACAAGGAACGAAAGAGGCTAAGAAACACACGACACCCTTTAATCTTTTTCATTACGTTATTACAGGATCCCTTTGTAGGTGATTACCTCTCGAAAAAGTTGAGTGGCAGCCGAGACTCGATGCATGCCATGAGGTTTCACTCGCACGCAAGAATCCCACGTATTAGGGAGGTTCCCTCGACTATTTGCCAAGAAAGAGAAGAGAAAAGCAAAGAGAAGCAAGAAAAAGAGAAAAATGGAAGCAGATGGAGTAAAGAGAAATGAAGGGAAACCTTTGCCTGCGGTGACAGCGTTAATTTGAACATCTTGCGTGCCACGGACAGAAGGAAAGTAAAATAGGTCCTGACACATTTCGAACGTGATGCCCAAGGTTGTGAAACGGAAATTTGCAGACACGTACATGCAACCGGAACAGTATCATATACGACGATCATAATATTATTTGTTGCCAGGCTGGGAATAACGTTTCATGGAAATGCATGAATAAGAAGATAGGATGCCTAGTTGGTATCGCAGGTATCTGAAATATCGACAGAAATTTACGAATAAGATGGAGAAGATATCGAAGTGAAGGTTTGTGTGCTTGAGAAACTTGATTGTTGTTTCGGTGTGATTAGAGAGGTTTCATGCTGGCAATTTTACGGCACGTTGTTTTACTACGAGGTAATTAGTGAGATGTTATTACTGGACTGCGGATGTTTGCGCAGTTGTGAATGCAAAATTGCATGGAATGCATTATTTGAGAAAAATATTAGAGATCGGTTGAAAATTTTATGGATTCGCAAAAATCAAATTCAAAATTTTTTGCAATTTCAAAATTAAAATTATCGAAATGTTTAATTGTTTTTTTAATTTTTTAGAATCTAATTTTAAGAATTAAAATTTTAATTTTAATTTCTCGAATTTTTCAAACTTATTTAAGTTCATTATATTTTGAAAAAAATTATTTTTTTATGTTTCATTTTTTTTCCATACGAATCATTGTATGAATAAATTGATAAAATTGGTACTAATATTTATTTTTCTAAATTACTATTTCTAAATTACTATATATTAAATATATATATATATATATATATATATATATATATATATATATTGTGATTACATTTAATAAGTGATAAAAAATTAATAATTTAATCTCTTAATACATATAAATAATTATAAATAATTATATATATAAATAATTAAAGAATGATGAAAAACATGATTTAAATATTATTAAAAGACAAAACTTAATATGTTGTTTAAAAAAACATATAAATAAGTCAATAAAACATGAATATTAATGAATATTTTTTATAATATAACAATAATTAAATCACAAAATATTGTGATTTTTTATAAATTTACAGGATATCTTTGAATAATTAAGTCTTGAGATTAAAAGAAATACAAAAATTGATATATAAAAATTGAAGTTTATTTATTAAATTATAAACAATTGAAATATAAAGAGATGAAAATAGAATAAAATAAGTAAATAAAGTTAAAAAGTTAAAAAGTTAAAAATAAAAAAGTATACCAATTTTATCTTGATCTTCTATCGATCTTGGTAAATTTGATTATCTAATAATATTCTATATGAATATATTAATATTTTATATTAAATACAAATAATACAAAATACATTAGATGCATTTTAGAAACAAAATATCAAATAAATAGAATTTATCATGAATATAAATTTATATATATTTTTATATATATATATTTTATATATATTTATATATATTCATATATATAAATTATATATGAATATAATTTATCATGAAATAAAAAATAATATAGATATATTTATTATATATTATTTATTCATTAAGTGATATATTTATATTGCATCAATTCCATCATTATCTTTTTTAATTCACATTATAAAAATCAATTTTTGATTGTCTAAGTATATTATTTCTAGAAAAACTTTAACTATTTACCTCATATCTTCGATCATCTCATTTACGGATATCTTAGTGTGCGGCTAAAGATAGCCAATGTCGTAAGAGACATATCATACAAGATCTATAAATATGATCAAAACTATCTACGGAATTCAAACGATTTTCCACCAACTCTTATTGTATGGGGCACGTGTACAGAAATATAAAAATATTCTATAACGAAGCAAGGGCAACACATGCATCTGTTCAGTTTCCTTTAGTGGCTAACGACCCCTTGCTAGCTCGAGCCTGGCGGAGTGCAGTTTCCAAGGATGCAAATAGAGGATGCAGTCTCTTCTGCCTTCATGCCGCCTGGCAAAAATACATCAGTGTGCACGTGCACCACTTTCAGATACCGTAAATCGATTCCCACGATCACCGAAACTTAACGAATGCTCTTCTTTCGTCATTTCCCATATGTGTTGACATCCTTACGCGCTTTCACCATATATACATACGTCTTCATTTCAATCCTTTCACCTATGCTTCTCCTATTTCTTTCCTTTTTTTATCAATTTTCTCTCTTTCTCCGCATTTCACTCGTCGAGCCGTGTCTCGTCGACAGGAGTTTGAAAAGTTCTTCGGAAAATATTTAACGATATATTAGGTCGACTTAGGGTATGTAAGTATATACTATAGTGAGCAAGAAGCAGATAAAGAACAGCTGTGGCGGCGGTGTCGTCAGGAAATTAGATAAAAAGATAGGAAGCTTTTTTTATTTCCTTGCGAGACTACCACTTGTCGACATTTCAGTTAGATATGTATAAATATATGTGTATGTTCCAAGAAGTGTCACAAATCTGTGTACGCATAGGAGGGACGATAGGGAGAGGGCTTTTTGTGTATATAGAAGTATATTTAAATTTGAATACAACTGTGAAAGATGCGCTCTATAAGCAACGCGTATGAATGACTATTAAGATCGTTCGCTCCTTTAACTTTCATACAGTGGATTGTGAACTGGATCGTTTATGTCCTATGCGACTTTTAAACCAGATTTATGTCATCATTTTTGAAGGAATAAAAATAGAACGATATAATAATGAGAAATATGTAATAATGTTATAATAATGTTAATTGCATTTTTAAAAATTGCATTTTTATTGCAAAATTTTTAAGAAATATGAAATTATAAAATTATATTTTTTATAACAATTATAAAATGATTGAATTTTTTTATTGAAATTCTTTAAAACAAAAAGTATACATAGTACTAAAAGTTCACATAGAACTTGAACCTCAAATATCCAAATCATAGACAAAGATTAAAAGAGCGTCAAGTGTTAGATCGAAAATTATGTTATTACATATGAAATAGCCTATTATTTTATATATATTAATGTTTAAAATCATTTAGATTTTAGTGGTTTCATATTAAATAAAATTTATTATATTTCAACTTACAAAAATAATAAACAATAATGCAATAAAACAATATATTTAAATTTCTATGTATTATTATATAAGTATATAATATATGTGTTAATATATATATTTACATATATATATTACATATATATATTTTATATCATTTAATTCGATTCATCCGAATATTTCGAAACAATTGATTGATCGTAAAATTGATTGAAAAATATTTTCGTTTGATTTTAAGAGATTTTTTCTTAGATTGAATCATAAAAGATGTTTGGAAATTAATATTTTTTATAAAAATAAAATCAAAACTTTTTAAATATATAATTGGACTCAATTAATAACTTATTATGAATTTATTAATTATATGAATCTAATATCATTTATATCAAAAAATGAATTTTTCAATATTCAGTAAGTTAAAATTTACTAATTAAATTACGTTTTACTTTACGTTTTACTAATTAAATACAAATGTTAATATAATAAATCAATGTTTTTTGATATGTTACTTAGTAGCTTTTTATAAATAACAAATAATTATATCGTTTTGTATTTAGAAAAATATGATTTCATTTAAGAAAAATGAAATTATTTTCTTGATATTCATAAGACTCGATCTAGAAAAAAGCTACTATATTAAAAAATTATTTACTATATCTATTATTTACTATATTTTATTTTTATTATTTACTATATTATTTATTATATCAAAATATTGTTTCAAATCTCTCAATTTTTATCTAAAATATCTTTTAATATCATGAAATTGTCATACAAACCGCACATAAAATACAAACAAGATATTATATCAATGAAATTTATATTTGTGAAATATAAAATATGCATGGATATATTATATAAATATGTTTATAATTCAATATAAGATAAATATATTGCATATAACATAATCCAAATTGGTAATGAATATTTAACATTTTTGTTTTAATTAATATAATGATATAATTATTTATAATGAATAATCCATAATTATCACAATAAATCACAAATAATTTCTCCATATTTGTGAAGTTTAAATATATTATATACATTTATTAATTAATTTAATTATTAAAAATGATTATTCTATATCATAAAATATAATAAATGCATATTTTATATTCATAGACCATATAATGTTTTTAATGATGCAATAAAATTTATTCATATTATTGTTTAATATGTTTACGATTTTGTATAGTACGATTTTTTTTTAGAAACATGCATTTATTTATTTATTTTTTTTTTTAATTATTCGTCACAATTTACATTTTATAAATCAGTATATAATTTTATAAAATTTTGTGAATATTTGTATGAAATTTGGATAAATCAATAATTTTTGATTTTTGATCGTAGATTTATCATAACTTATCATTTACTTTATTAAGTATATATTACATTTATTTTATTAAGTATATATATATTATATAATATTATAGTATAATATTATATATTAATATTATAGTATATATATATATATATATATATATATATATATATATATATATTAAATATATAATATATGTATATTTAACATATATATGTATATACAGTAATACTACTATATGTATAAAATAATAAGAAGTTATAATATAAAAAATAGAAAAATACATGAAAATATATGTGAAAATATTTTGATCATAAAAAAATCTAATAATATAGTGTAATAACGTATCAATTATTATTATTATTATTGTTATTATTATTGTTATCGTTATTGTTGTTGTTGTTATTCAATATTATTGATTGATTATTATTTTTATTCAGTATCATTGGCAATCAAATAATATTTTTATTTGAATATTTTAATATATTTTCCAAACATTAATATTCTTATAATTTTGAATTATTTTCTATTCTTTCAAAATAGAAATGTTCAATGTTTTATTTATTATAAAGTAATTATTGTATATTTGATATGTTTTATATATTTTTAAGTATTTTTTAACTGTTTTTTTAAATAATAATTATTATTTTAAAAATAATATGTGATATATAAAATTATATTACTAAAAAAGAAAAAAATAATTTAAAAACTAATAAATTTTTTCATTCAAAAGTGGTCAAATATAAATAAAGATAATCTATTATAAAAAATTTAACAATTTTTCTTTAAAATATTTATATAATTCTATAAATTTCAATTGTTTTGAATTGTAAATTGTATTTTTAAAATATTGAATATTCATATGAATAAAAAAATCAATTTCAAAAATCAAATATAAAGCCTTTACTTTAACAAGATAAAAATTTATTGCAACAATAAAAAAACAGGAACATATTTTATTTTCCTGTCTGTATTTTTTCAACTCTTTAAATTTGTGTGCAATAGATATATTTTCAAAACTATTATCGATAACATTAATGAAAACATTAAAATTGAACATTTTTTTATCATTTATATATAGCATAAAATATATGACATAAAAATTCTATAAAATTTAAAAAAAAAACATTAAAAAAAATAAATAATGTATAGTATGATTATGTAAAAACAATATATAAACAGAAGATAAAAATAAGGTCATTTATGTTGTATTTTTTTATAAATCGTTTCTTTAATACATAAATGAAATCATATTTGAAATTTATTTCATTGAAGAAAAATAAAAAAAAATTTTAATAAAAAAAAATAATGAAAAGTGATAAAAAAATTATATAAAAATTATAATTTAAAAATTTAGAAAAGATTATTATTAACAAAATATTTCAATAATATTTTATTGCAAATAAATATTTGCTTATAATTTATTTAAAATAAAATTTAAAAAGAATAAGTATAATTAAATATTATACATATATCTAAATTAATTTTGATTTAGACCAATCATCAATAATTTTTCATTTTTACTAAAAATTTTGAAATTTATAATTTAGTTATCTTAAAATATTTTATTAAATTGTAATATTTTAAATTGTATTAGTAAATATTCTTTTGCGCAACTTTTTAAATATAACTTTTATTATCTGAAAAAAAATAGATAATAAACTTATCAATGAACGTAAGAATTAATGTTCTTAAAAAAATTTATTAAAAAAATGTTTTCTTGTATTATCGATAAGATTAAAAACAAATTAATAGAAAAAACGAACTAACAAATCAATGTTATGAAAAAGTCTTGCAAAAAAAAATCATTATTTTATTAATAAAATATCAAATTACCATGTATATAAATATGAAAAAAAATATGTATATATGTATATATATATATATATTGATATTTGATATTTAATTTAAAAAACAAATTAAAAATTATAAAAAAAACAATATTTAATTATTTTTAATTAAATTCAGCTTAAAATTGAATTATTTTTAATATTAAAAATATACTCATTTATTAAATATATTATTTTCAAGTTATAAATTCATCTTTTCAATATTTCTTATACGTTCGGTATTTCTCACTTATTTAATAAACTTATTATATAAAACAGTCCAAAACGCAAAACACAAAAAACAATTATAGAGTCGATAAGATATATATTGTTTAATGCTTTTTTTGGAAATTGTAGTAAATGACTCACCGTGCATATAGGAAGCAAAAGACCAATAACGTAGAGCATCACACTGGTTACAGTCGAGTCGTGGAATGGGTGATATAACGATTCGTCATTGCAAAAGAATCCACGTTTGTATGGTTTACCGAACAGGTAGAACATCAGCACTGTCATGCCCACTGGAATCATAAAACAAATAATTAATTTTTTCATATCATTTTACATATCATTTTTTTCTCTTTTTTCTCAAAAATATAACATTATTACATATACTATTATATATAATATTATAACATATTATGTACATATCTATATATATATTTCTTATATATACAAATATATCATATATATCTATTTATAAAACTTAGAAATTAAATTCAACAGCATAATTTTCCTTTTACATTTCCTTTTGCATTTTGATACAATTCTTAATTTTAATTTTAATTTTTTATTTATTTATTATTCTATATTAAATTTTAAATTTAAAACAAAAATGTATTATATAACATTAAGTGTCATGGAATTGTGTGAATCTGTGCAAAATTATATAAAATTATATATAGTTTTACAATTACAAGAACGCGTTTATTACAAGAAGTATGGTGTAAAGATATGATATACATTCAAAATAATCATATGTAAACGCAGAATTTTTTTTCATAAAGAAAATTTTTCGAATATGTATGACATAATATAAAATATAAAACATAATATAAAAATATGTAAATCTATCTAGAAAATATATATACTATATATAGTAGTCTTGATTAAGTAATATAATAAAATTAAGTATTGCGTTTATATTTAAGTTTGAATTAGATTAGATTAAAGATTTTAAACTCGATTAGATTTCGACAAGTAAAAATTAACGATTAAAATAAATCTATCTAACAAATGATATAATACAAAGATTCAAAATCATATTAGATTTAATTATAATAAAATTACGTTAATAACATTATTATTAATGTTATAAAGTTTTACACTAAGTAAAATTTTAAGTTTTTTGTATATAATGAAAATAATAAAATGATAAATATATCATAAAACATTTAATGATAATTATTATAAATATTTAAATGTTTTTGGATTATGAATTTAACAAATAATTTATTATTTTTATATAAAATTAGATTAAATTCTGAAATTATGAAAATCTATATATTGTTTATTATTTTGTTTAAAAATATTAATCAAAAAAAATTATTTAAAAATATAGCATATATAAATTTAATTTCCAAGTTATTAAAGTAAGATTAATAAATTATTTGAAATGTTTTATTAGACCACAATAAAATTAATTTATTATTATTAAGATTATTTTTAATTTTATTTTATACTACTAAATATATAATTATTATTATATTAAATAAATTTTATATTAAATTAATAAATTAATCAAATTAATGTCTTTCTAAAAAACTTGATAAAGTTATTTATTCAAGTGTATCATCATACATGTATAAGAAGAAAGGGGATTTATGACGCTTATTGTGAATGACGATACATCGTCCTTGACGTAAACGAGACATCATCATATTACGGAATGACAATTCGTGTAATAGTAACTAAATTTGTCGCTTGTATGCTGGTATTGTATAATTCAAAATATATATAATTGTATAGCAATTATCACATTGACACGTATTTCGTTTTCTTTCTAAATAAGAAACAAAATCATGATAAACGGCATAATTAATAAACATTAATATTAATTGAAAATTCTATTGAATTAATCTAAATATGAATCATGAAAAATATCAAATTATTGATGCAATTATATTTTTATTTTTTTAATATATTATTTGAACAATTTTATTATGTTATTTTATTATATTATTTTAACTCAATGAAATTACATCAAAACTTATAATTTATTATCATAAAACAGTTGATACTACAATTTTAAATATTTATGAAATAATAATATAATTACTTATATTTTCCTTAATAATAATGAATGCTAAATTAATTATATTTTTTATTTTTGTTTCAATAACTAATTATTTCATATTCAATCTATTCATTTTATGTTATATATTATTCTATTTTTTTTATTATTTTTTTTCTTTATTACAATTTTTTATTATACAATTAAACAAAATACATAAAATTGCAGTCATATAAGATTGAAATTTTTATTTTTTGATATTTGTTTAATTTGTTTTTCGTGAATATATAAATTTCATAATTCATATAATATCTTAACTTTTATTGGCTATTTTAGGGATTTCATTAGATCTATTTATACAAATCCACTAAAAAAATTTTAATGTTTTATAAATTTCTTTATTATATTATATTTTCATATAATCATAATATTAAAAAATGTATTTGTATTTATTAAAAAAATTTTTAAATGTAAAATACCTAATCAAAATTATCTCAAACATTTTTTTCTCAAATATTATAAATTTTAATAAGTTAATATCTTTAGTTGAATGTATATAGATATATCTTTATTAGATATAACTCAACTCCAATTACACAACTAGTCATACAAATATAGAAGGAAGCTAACTTAAGTTTACTATTTTATTATGCACTACTATTTTCATAATTTACCTGATTACCAAACTTCAATTATATTTCTTTTCATGTAGACATTCTTATGTAGACAGATATCGCACAAGATTGTAGATTACATCGATTTTCTTCTTTTTTCTTCAAAATGATTCTACGAGGATTATCCAAGACTAAGATAATCCGAAAATTGATCACTAATTTCTCATGATCAATCGTGTAGCTTCTAACAACAAATTTCCATAATTTTTGAATCTTGATCAATAAGCTCCCAAGAGTTCATGTGCGCGTTATCTGGTGTGACTAATATAAGATGGCAATGGAGAAAGAAAAAAGAAAAAAATCAGAAATAAACTAGCGTAGAAAATATAACATGCCTAGAGGCTGACACGATTATCCTTTCCGCTGTTTACTCGATGAAAATCGTCGGAAACATTGGCTTCGCTACCTGGAAATCGCTCAACCGAGTCAGCTATTAAGATAATTGTCAGGCTTGCTTTCAAGTAAAACGAGGCAATACCGTAAGCAGGTTGTAACAACAGCAACGACTCGCGCGGCATCACACGTAATCATTATTTATGTAGCAGACTACGTCCAAGCCCAACGTTGTTGCATATATTTTACGAACTGGTTAAAGTTTCATGATCATTCGTCCGTAATTGTTCCTTGAATTTATTACAAACCACAAGGAGAATAATATTTAAAAATATTTAAAAATAATAATACACTATATTTTTGGATATTATTAGTATGCATTCGCATTAACTTTCCAAGAAATTGGAAAGTTTTATCCGTTCATCAAATAATAATAATAATAATCGAATAATAATAATGAGATAAAATATAAATAATTAATTTGGAAGAGTTTTAATATTTTTTATTTTTTAACATTTTATTTTTTTCTGTTTTTCCTTTAATATATATATATATATACTTTTGCTTTAATATATATATATATTCTTCAATAAATTCTACTATTCAAAATTTCAGAAAAAGATATTTTTCTTTATTACATAAGAAAAATATAATAATAACTTCTACAAAATTATAAAGAAATAATTTTGACAAACTAAACTATATATATATATATAAAAGTTATTAAATTAATAAATTATCTGAAATATAATGTATATAGATTGTATATTGAATAGTGAAATCGCATAATATTCATTTCGAAATTTTCTCCAAAATGTAAAAACTTTCTCCCTTTTTGAAATCCTTTAGACCGCGAGAAAAATTATATAATTGAATTGCTTGAATTTACTGTATTCCAATATATAAAATTATAATATTTAATTATAATAAAAATATAATATATATAAATAAATAATAAATATATATGTAATATTTATAATAAAACATCTTTAAAAAAAAATAAACAATAATTTATTAATTCAATTCATAAAATTCGAATTATTTTAATATATCTATGTCTGTATATAAATTTTATTGATTTATTGTATTTATTTATTTATAATAATTATTATATAATATTTATTCATAATTTAAATTGTTAATATTTTAAATTTAATTAATTTATTCATTTATGCAAAAATCGCTAATGGATTTATCACATTATCAAATTTGCAAAAATATATTATAATATTTATATTCGCAAAGCTTGATATAAATTAATTTACATTCATTAATATTTAAACTATTGTAATATTTTAACAGTTTTTTTAACTAAATTAATAGATTAATATAATTATATAAATATGCATATTTTAAATTTTTCTGCAAATGTAATTTTTTTATTGGTTAGATTATATATATATACGTATTAATTAGACAGATATGAAAAATTGATATTTTATAAATTGATACTTAGACAAATTTTATAAATCAGAATAAAGTATTTAGAATTAAAAAAGAATTAAAAGATTAATCTACTTTATAACTTTAAAAATATTTTTAGATAATAATCTAATATAATAATTTTTGGAATAAAATTAAAGTATAATTACATATGTAATATGTAATATATTGATTAATATTTGAAAAAATACAAAATATTCTGATAATAATATAATAATAATAATATAAATAATATAATAATATAATAATATAATAAAAATATAATAATAATATAATAATAATATAATAATATAATAATATATAATAATAATATCATAATAAAGTAATACAATAATTCTGTATTCAAATAAAATAAAAGAGATAAAAAAATTTATTTAATATATCTTTTTGTTTTTACATATATAACTTTTATAATATATTCAATAATTAATTTATAATATTATTGATTGTATTACTTATTACAAGTACTTTATGTAATTAATTTATGAAATACTTATAATAATGATTCATTGATTATAAATAAACTAAGTGCAAGAATACATTTGGACTTAATATTTTTCTGACGTCAAATTATACTTGTTGCTATTTTGATTGAAAATTGCATAAAAAACATTGAATTTAAATTAGAAAACTCATAAAATGTTAATTAAATAAGTTTAAACGTTATTTATTAAAACTTATTTATTTATTAATCAAAATTTTATATTTTTGATTTATTTTCAGATGTAAAATTCTTCAATTATCGGTTATTTTATTCATTATGGAACACTTTAAATATTAAAATACGAAAAATATTATTCATAGAAATAATTCATAAAATGTATCTAAATGAACTGGAACTGATAATTATAAATTATATTTTTAAGATTTATTTAAAAATAAAAATTACATTAAATATTTATTATATTTATTTCTATTTTGACTAAAATTTAGTAATTTAACAAAGATCATAAACATTTAAACGAAGTCAATAATTCGAAGAATATTTAATGAAAATTAGAACATATTATCACATGTTTTTTGTCATTGGCGTAATTAGCTTATATGTTTATCTAAATAACTATACGCAATGTTGTAACATCCTGTTTCGGTTAAAATTATACTATTTAGAATTTTAATTAACACTCTATGTTATAAGCAAAAACTGGATAAGTGTTACCATTAATTCTCTCATTACGCATATAAACTTGTTTGCTCCGACGTTTGTGAAAAATTGAAATCATTGATATAGATAGTTTCAACGCTTCAGAAGTGGATAACAACTCTCATTCAATTATCTATGTAAAAGGCGAATCAAATGTTTTCAAATTAAATTTAACCGAACTATGAATTGTTTTTAAAGAGTTTTTATAAACATAGTATAAATGTAATTTGTTAATATTAAATAGCTTTTATGAATATTTATAATTATAATAAATATAATAATATTTTTTTAATTTTTAAAATTTTAAACATTTTTAAAATAAAATATAATATAATTATAATAATATTCGCATTATTAACATATAATAATAATATAACAAATAAATAAATTACATATATTATATTATAATTATTATGCAAAATATATTGCGTAATGATATCAAAGATTTTTAAATTACATAAAATAATCTGTTAAAAAAATTAATTAGTTTGATAACATTAATTATTTTTTAATTATCAATTATTTTAATTATCATATAAATAATTATCAATAAATTTTGAAAATTAAAATTCATAATATATATTTATTTATTTAAAAAAATGAAATATTTTAATTTTTATTAATAGAACTATACTATATTCTTTACACTATTTTTTATTAGATATACATATTTAAGATATTTTATTATATATATATATAATAAGAAGTTACAAAGTATCAGTATTCAATTATAGAAAATTATTTATTAACAATACATATATGAATCAATTTTCTATGAAATTCTCTAAGAATTATTGAATTAATAAAAACACAATTTTGTATCAGACATATATTTGTTAAATGTATAATGTTCTTCAAAAATATATTTGAAAAAGAGCACAAATAAATATGGATGATAGATAAGTCAACCATAAATTATTTAGATATATTGAATAGTTTTGTTGATTAAACAAAGCGAGGTGTATAAAATTAATAAAATATATTGGCAAAAAGACAGAAATTGATTCAACTCAAAAAAAAAAAATAAAAAAATAGTGAAAACAAGAAAATAAAAAGCAAAAACAATGATAAAAAAAAATAGTAGAAATTAAAATTAATTTTAGAAAGATAAAGATAAAAAAAAATAAATAACAAAAAAATAATCATTAAAGAATTATTAATTCAAATAAATACATCCTTAGAAATTTTTTAATTTTATAATATGAAAATAAGAATTCAAAATTATGAAATTATAAAATATAAATTATAAATTATAGATTATAAATTATAAAATATAATTTTAAAATTATAAAATTCTACTATAAAATAAGAAAAATAAACAAAAGTTTTATTACTCAAATTCAATAATTAATATAATTAATATAATTAATCTGTAATTATTTTTAATTAATCTATAATTTTCAATATAAAATTCAAAACATTAAATAAAAAATAAGTATTTCAATAAAAAAAAATTATATAAATTAACAATTAATGAAGATTATAAACGAAAAATAAAAAGATTTAATAAAAAGATTTTAATCGTAGAAATAATCATTAAAACTTTCAATTCTAAGTATAAAATAATAATTTACTCTATTAAAAATTTCAATTTTATCAAAAAAATCATATTTATATTCTTGTGACGAAAATAATAAATCATAGTATAAAAATGAATCAAGATTTATTAAAGGAATTGTTAATAATAAATTATCATCATGTTCCATGCTTACTATTAAAAAAATTTTTAAAGAGAAAGTTACCATATTATTATTATATTAAACATTATTATCGATAATATTTGAAATATTCCTAATTTTCATTTATCTTTTATTTTCAAAACATTAAATCTATATGTAAATTTTAAAAATTTATAAAAAATATATTCGGTACAAGAAAATTTTTATTCATTTTTTATTCAATTTTATTCAATTTTCAAACAAGTTCCTAAATTTCTATATGTTTGTTAAATTTATAACACCTAAAAGAATGTTACATAACTTAGAAGTAGTAAACAAAGAAAATAGAATACTTCTATATCCAACTATAAATATATGAAATAAAGAATTAAATTGTAAACTATTCGTGCGTTTTATTATTTCATTTAATAATATCATATGAAAGGAAAATTATGAGTATTCGCGAACGTGAATATGTTTTTCGCGTTTTTCATTGCCAATAAACGTAATCGATACGAATACAAAAACAATTTGCAGTAACAGTATCCGTGTCGGTAATTTTCTTGAGTGTAATACTCGTGGTTCGAATGCACTTGGTGAACGCGTGTTATGCAAGGATTGATAATGAATACAATACGTGCATCTTATTCGTGATTACAAACAGAACGCTATGTGTATATATCGCGTACAGTCTAAGCAAAACGAATTTAGATTCTCCTTGACATCCATTTAAAAGCGCAGGTGTTCGATCATCGCCATGAATTTCTATACACTATGTAGATGACTAACAAGCTTACTGAGCATTTAAAAATACCGTTGCTTCAAACTGCCATTCACCTATGCTTATTGATAGTATTAATAATGTATTAACATTTTTCGCATTCTTTGTATTTGAGGTAATCAAAAAGTTAATTTTGCATTTTATTTTTTGGATCTCTTTAAATATAGTGTTATTATTTAAAATATAAGAATACATTAAATTTGAAAATGACATAAAATAAGATAAGAATATGAAATTTTACATACAGAATCAAAAAATAATAAAAATATAAAATTAAATTATATCCAGATTATATATATTTAGATATATTATTTTTATTATTTATAATTTTATAACTATCTTAATATAAATATTATTATACATAAAATTATATATTTTATTACATTGTATTTATTATTATTTTTAAAATTAAATAAAATTATTTATACATAAAAATTGTAATATCAAATAAATTAGTATATAATTTATGCACTTAATTATGATATTAAAATGAAATTTTTAATATAGCTATTAGTAATTGAAATACTAAAAATATTATAAAAAAAAATTAGTTAATTTATGAAGCAAATAATTATGATATTCTTTGTCAAAACTAAGTAGATTTACCATTTATAAATTATATAATTAAATTATCAATATAATTAAATTTTTTATTAATAATAATTCCTTATTTATATTATTGTTTGCGCAATATATTATAAAAGTTATAAAAGAATGTTATATATTATATATTATAAAAATTTATATAAAGTTATATAAACTTATTATTATATATTATATTATATGTTATGTATTATAAAAGTTATAAAAATTATAAAATGAGAAAAGAAATTGAATTTTTAATCAATTTAACTATTGCTTCACGTTATATAATATTTTTTACAATTTAATGTTATGTTTAACAATATTTTATTTCTATATATGAGTATAATAGTTATTATATATATCGTAGTTTATTATTCTCACAAAATTATCAATAAATGATTTTCTACATATTATTATGTTAAAACAATTTATAATTTATTCCACAAAGATTAATATTTAAGATTTATTTGAAATGAAATATTTTCATTATTTATTTAAAGTTATATATACTACAAAATTTTATATAATTTAAAAATATGAAAAGATAAAAAAAAACAAATTATATAAAAAAAATTATAAACAATTAAATAATTATATTATTTTTAATATTAAAAGTATATATTAATTATATGCAATAAATAAAACGAAAAAATTATTAATTATTAAAAAGACTTTTATATCTAATTTTTATATCTAAGATTTTTATATCTAATTAAAAATATAGAATGACAAGTGTAATAAAAAATAGAACCTCAATTATATTGATATCATTTATTCCGTTATATTATAGTATACATACATACATACATATATATATATATATATATATATATATATATATATATATATATATGGTATATTATATGTTTAGAATATTAATATGAAAATAGTTGAACACATTTGAAACATATGAAAACATTTCTCGAAAATGAGAAATTCAAATAAAAAAATTTTATTTCATGTTTTCATTATTATTAATTACAAGAAATCTTAATATGTAGTCTTTTCTATTGAATTTGTGTTTCAAATATTTCTAATTATATCACAATTCATTTTGGTTTTGATCAAAATATATGTAGGATATTGAAAATTAAAAATTTTAGATTAACTTTAACTTATAGGTGTGAAAGTTTTCTATGTTTATTTACTTATATTTCGTATAAGTAAATAACAAAACAGCAGAACTTGATTTACTATTCCTATAATATTTCAAACGTGATTTCGCTACCTTCCAAGATAATAGCTTTCATATATTTTATTGCATCATAAAGCTGTGAACAGTGAAAAGAAAATCTGAAAGCCTGCAGGTTACTATAAAGATCACAGAAATGTCGTTTTGTAGTAAAAGAACTATGATTCGTTTGTATGCAATAATAGAAACTTTCTAATGACTTTCAAAAACAAAATGGAAAGCAATTAACCGTATTCATGCACTTCATTATACGTATTGTTCCTTATTCGTCCACTATATTTTTATCAACATAAATGCTGAAATTATATTCAAAGCAATTAAGACAATTCTTATTCGTTTGGAAACATATAAAACAATAATGAATCATTAATTAAATTTATTTTTAAAAATAATAATAATGTAATGACATGAGGAATTTTAATTAATATATATATGTATTTTAATTAATATACATATATATACAAATATCCTAAGTTCCAAATATTTTGAAAAAATATATAAATATTAATTCAAAATAATAATAATAAATTTATTATTTTATTATTATAATAATAATTATTATTAATATACTTGAATATTATTTCACATATTCTAGATATTACAAACATATTACAAACACAACCGATTTTTAAAAATGGAAAACTTTGTATGAAAACAAATAAAACTTGAATTAAAGATATTTGATATATTTAAATTAAAGTCATTTAATATATTTAAATTATTATTTCAAAGCTATTTATTAAATATACGTGTATTATATGTTATTATATATCTATATAAAAAATATATAGACATATTGATATACTATTTTTATTTTTTTATACTATTTTTATACTATTTTTATTTTTATTATTATTTATTATTTATTATTATTATCCATTATATATAGATATTAGAATATTTTTATATAAAATATATTTATATTTATATTTATATTTATATTTATATTTATATTTATATTTATATTTATATTTATATTTATATTTATATTTATATTTATATTTATATTTATATTTATATTTATATTTATATTTATATTTATATTTATATTTATATTTATATTTATATTTATATTTATATTTATATTTATATTTATATTTATATTTATATTTATATTTATATTTATATTTATATTTATATTTATATTTATATTTATATTTATATTTATATTTATATTTATATTTATATTTATATTTATATTTATATTTATATTTATATTTATATTTATATTTATATTTATATTTATATTTATATTTATATTTATATTTATATTTATATTTATATTTATATTTATATTTATATTTATATTTATATTTATATTTATATTTATATTTATATTTATATTTATATTTATATTTATATTTATATTTATATTTATATTTATATTTATATTTATATTTATATTTATATTTATATTTATATTTATATTTATATTTATATTTATATTTATATTTATATTTATATTTATATTTATATTTATATTTATATTTATATTTATATTTATATTTATATTTATATTTATATTTATATTTATATTTATATTTATATTTATATTTATATTTATATTTATATTTATATTTATATTTATATTTATATTTATATTTATATTTATATTTATATTTATATTTATATTTATATTTATATTTATATTTATATTTATATTTATATTTATATTTATATTTATATTTATATTTATATTTATATTTATATTTATATTTATATTTATATTTATATTTATATTTATATTTATATTTATATTTATATTTATATTTATATTTATATTTATATTTATATTTATATTTATATTTATATTTATATTTATATTTATATTTATATTTATATTTATATTTATATTTATATTTATATTTATATTTATATTTATATTTATATTTATATTTATATTTATATTTATATTTATATTTATATTTATATTTATATTTATATTTATATTTATATTTATATTTATATTTATATTTATATTTATATTTATATTTATATTTATATTTATATTTATATTTATACTTATATTTATATTTATATTTATATTTATATTTATATTTATATTTATATTTATATTTATATTTATATTTATATTTATATTTATATTTATATTTATATTATAAATTTAATATTATACATACATATATACATATACTATAAAATACAATATTATATATTTTTTTGTGTTTATATATATTATAATAATTATTTGTAAATACTTATTTTATATTTTTTTATATTATTTTATTTCTTATAATATTTTATTTCTTTTTTTTCTTTTAAATGAAATAGAACAAAAAATTAAGAAATAAATAAATAAATTATTTAATTGTGATAAATTTTTTTAAAACAGTAATTGATCTGCGTATTTTGTAATTTATTATTTCGAACAATATTATTACTTAGTTTTTTTTTTTATTATTCGTTTTTTACTAATAACATTTAAAACACAATTTATATTTATCAATAATATTAATATTATAAAATTCATTCATAAAACACATAATAAAATAATTAAATAAATCATAGATATTATTGTGAAACGTAATAATTTTTAATATATAATATTTCTGATAAACTAGTACCGGATTTCAAAAAAAAAATTGCTATTTAAAGCACAAAAGATATTCTATATATAAATTTTCTTATTCTCATCTTATACTCATGAATAAAATAATTATAAATTATTACATTTATTATTTTTATCTACATTTATCATTTTATTAGCAATTAGCAATGTTTAAAATTTTATATTATAATACATATATATATTTTTATATATATTAAGTTTTTTTAACATTCTTTTAAATTTTTATTAAAAATTAAACATAAATTAAAAATTAAAAAGTAAATATATTTAAAAATTTAGATATTTATAAGTACAAAATCCTTGCATCTTTTTTTGATCCCAATATTAAAATTTTATTCGTGCTTCGAATATTATTCGTAAAAATATGAAAATAGATGATAATTAAGAACTTAGTTTATAAGAAATAATTTTATAACAATGAGCACCATTGACTTTCGAAAATTCGTTTATAAGTATGCAAATATAATAATAAAATAAATTAAATTTATAAATACTAATTAAATTATAAGAATTAGAAAAATATTATTTCATTTAATGCTATTTCATTGAATGCAAATTTTAAAAAATTGTAGAAAATTATAAATAATAAATAAGATTTCTATAATTATATTTTATCTTTTATAACTATTTAAAAATAATCTATATATACCATTTATGATATTTATTTTTAATACATTTCTTTATTTATAATATTACTTGCTTAAAAATATCCTTCTTATTTTTAAATATGAAATATTTAAATATTTAAATGATAAATTTATATATTTATATATTTATGTTTTTATATTTTCAAATTTAAATATAAAAATATTAAATTATTAGAGAAAGCAGTTTCAAATCAATAAATAATGAAATATTCTTTTACGAAATCTTTCTCTTTTATCAACATTACCATCTTTCCCAGCATTAGATCTGTTTCTCAATTATTTCTTCGCCTCATCAATTTCAACGCCCACATCATTAAATCATCCTATGAGTTTAAATTCATCTTTTCACACTTAAATAAATCTTCCATGTTCGAATACATTAAACAAAATCTTTCAAATCATCATCTTCTACAGTCACTTTTAAACAGATGAATTCAGAATAAAATATACATAACTATAGGAGGATATGAAAAATATATGAATTTTTTATATCATTAACTTGCAGAAATATTTTTATTTTATTTTTATACATATTAATAAAATATGTATAATTGCAGTATGAAATTTAGCATTAGTAAATGATATAAAAATTATATATATTTATATCTAATTAATTTTAATTAATTAATATGTAAATACTATAATAATAATTTTAATGCAATGCACATATCTTTTCTAATTTTTTTTAATCTATATATTTAGTAAATAATGATGTATTAGGAACAATTAATAAATAAACAATTCAAAATTCAAATAAGATTTAATAAAATTATAAATAGGTTAATGCTAAAATTAATTTTACGATTTACAAATTTTATATTTCTAGTTCACATTTCATATTTCTATGTTTCTATAATGTACAATAATATATTTAAGATTGAATTTACAAATTCTTAAAAAAATCCAGGAGGACTTAATATTCACAAAGAAATGTTCAACCATTATGTAAAATATCTTGAATATAAAAAATTTGCAATAAAATAAAAAATAAATTAAATAATTCAAAATTTCTGTAAAAGAAAAGCATTTATCAAATCTGTGAAAAAATTTTACATTAAAAATTATAAGAGAAAAATTTTCATTTATTAATGATTTCTAATATGATTTCTATGATTTCATAATATTAAATGAAAGTTGATTTTTATATGAATTAATATTTAAATTAAAATCTAACTTTTTAATAATTAAATTTTTTTAAGATGTGCAAATCACTTAAAAATAATTATTTTCATTAAATTTTTTTAATTTCTCTTCAATGATTTATTTTGATTTTTTCCAATAAATAATATTTTAGTCCATGAAAAAATAATTTTAAAAGAAATTTAAAATATCATTTCGCAAGAATCCTTAATTTGCTCATTTATTTTGTAAGCATCATTTTATGTATATATTTTGAAAGACTAATAAAAATATAATTAATAATGAAAATAAGAATTAAGAAATATATGTCTTAAAAATGAAACTATTTTTAATCCAAAATAAATTTAAAGAAATATAAATCAATTTTTTCACTATTAAAAAAATAATTTTATAATTTTGATTTTTTATATTTCTTTTTATAATGTATCTACAGATATGCAAAAGATTAAAACATTGCAAAGACACTGCAAAGAGTTGCAGTATTTAACTGATGTTTTTAGAGAAAAGGCATTCTTAAGTATACCGTGATAACGGTCCGAAGCAATGAGGTTCACATGGTATCGCATTGCTTCTTCTTACGGATTGTGTCCTTTTCGCCTCGATATTTCATGGTTCGCAGACATTCCTTAACACTTCCTGCATTCGTGTACTCATGGCAACACTCATCTTTCTGTCTTTCCAGTCGACACGTTTATCCATAGCTTTGAGAGACACGATAGGAAAATAAATGTACGTGCAAAATGTGTAGAGACAGAAAGTAATTTTACATGCAAAAATAAATTGAAAAGAAAAAATAATATTTTTTTGTTTGAATTTTCACTTTTAAAAATACTGAATTTGAAAATTTATCAAATAGATACTTTTAAAATATTTGAACAATTTTTTTTATTTTTTAATAAAATGAAAAATTATATATCTTTAATGAAATTTTATGAATATGCAGAGTATAGTGAATATAATTTATATATGAAACTATAAAACAATTTTTTTATTTTTTGT
Source organism: Apis cerana (assembly GCF_029169275.1). Taxonomy (NCBI): domain Eukaryota; kingdom Metazoa; phylum Arthropoda; class Insecta; order Hymenoptera; family Apidae; genus Apis; species Apis cerana. The sequence continues at coordinate 6,358,172 of NC_083862.1, read as the reverse complement.
CATAATATTATTTTAAAATGAATGATTAAAATTTTAAATATAATTTTTTTAAAGATTTTTAATGATTTTTTAATGATTTTATAATAATATGAGATCAAAATTTCAAGTTTCAAAAAATTTCAAAAATGAATTTAATGATCTGTAATCCTGTAATAAAAAAAATACTTATGAAAAATTGTATTTGAAAAATAAAAAGTTGTTAACATTTTGAATATTAATTTCACTTCTACAAATAAATTTTTCATATAAATAAATCTTCGATAAAAATAATCTAATCTAACTTATAATATAACTTATTATATTTTATATAAACTTTCATTAGAATCAGAATTTTCAGGTTAGATGAATTTTTTGTAAAATAACCTAATCTATATTTTATACAGATATAAACTTTCATTATTATTTAGAATCAGAATTTTCAAATTAGATGAAAAATTTTTTGTAAAATAAATATATAAAAACATTTATGATTAATTATATATTTATATATTTATATATTTTGTTTGAAATGTGTGTTATATTTTTTTTTTAAATAAAGTAACAAATTTCGATTAATTTCAATTTTCAACACTATGATATATTTTCAAGAATATGTATAACTAAAGTAAAACAGAAGAAGAAAATATTTTATATTAACAGATAATAAATAAGTAATAAATAATAAGTAAAGCATTCAAAAAAATTCTATCGAATTTAAATTTTTTTGAGTTCTATAGATCAAATATAATATCTTAACTAAAGTAAAAAATTTATTTAGAATACAATATATTCATTATAATTAAACCGTAGATGTTATGCAAGTAATGTTCAAATATTTAATTAATATGCAGAAAATGTAACGTATTATTTAAAATATGTGTCAATTTATATAGCAAAATATTATTTTATTGTTAAATTTATTTATTTTTTGTATTAAATTAATATTATTTGTCTGAAAAAATTAGATCAAAAAGAATCATTTTATATTATAAAACGTCATATTATTTTTCTCTATCTATTTATCTATATCTAATTATTTATATCTATCTTTTATATGAATCATATAAAATTTTTTCAACTTTTATGTTTTATGTTTTATGTAGAAATTATATTCGATATTTATTTATTGACAATATTCAATTATCATTAAAATAAAATAAAATTAAAGTGAAAAAAACAACATATTTTTATGTTTACGTAAAATATGCAAAGTACATGTATAATATAAAAAATATTTTAAAAAGTTTGCAATTTAATTATAATATATTCAATTACTTTACTCATTTTTGCATGTAAATTGGGTAATCATATACATGAGAAAAGAGAATGAAATTGAAAAGCGAGAAAAGAAAGGAAAGAGAGAAGAAAGGTGATTGACGAAAGCAAACATCGTAGCTGCGACAAAATGACATAGTATATTCGTGAAACAAAAAATATAGTGAAAACAGTTGTCAACGGCGTGCAAAGTGATTTCAGGGTGAATTATAGAGCCGGTTACGCGGTGACTGTAAAGATATACTTATTCCTGTACGTATGAAGAAGCGATTGTATATGTATTTTAAACGCATATTTCTCGTTCGCATCAAATGTTTTAGCTTCATGACTGTCCAATAAAAATCACGATTTACTGTGACAGTGATACTGGTAAGAAAGCGTCAGTGCAATTATATAATGTGTTACAATAACTCATCACATCATTGATGAATAGGATGAACTGTAAGATATTGACTTTTTAAAATATTAAAAAATGAAAATTTCGATTTTTTTCAGATTTAATATGAGGAAAAATAATTTAATCGAATAATCTTTTTTATTGACTACGATTTGATTCTTCAGAATGAAACTCTACTTCTCAAAAAGTAGATACGTTTTTTATCTTATAGATATATAATCGTGAGATTCGTTTTGAGGATCAATTTTAGAAAACAAATAAAAAAATTTGATAACAATATAAAATAAATAAATTATTATCGAAAAAATGAAACGAGATAGAGATAAAATAAGAGATGATATGATGAAAATAAAATTATCTTTATTTAACGCAAACTTAAATTTTCTGTAAGTTAATAAATAAATAATTGACATTTTGTTTTCAAGAATTAATTTTTAAAAAATTTCTCACGAATATATTAACATGTATATCTTTAATTTTTATATTAATTTTCAGATAAATAATATTTTTCAACTTAACATAAAATTAAAAATTTTATTTTTCATTTAAAAAATCCTTTTTTTTTTACATCTAACTGCATTATTTGGCACATTTCTTTTAATTTATACTTCCAATTTAGAATTTTATTACCAAAAAATTAATGAAATCAGAAATTGAATAACATCGAAATTTTTGATGAATAACATAAAGATTAAAATTATATTCAATATAGCAAAAAATGGTTGGAATTTAATGATTTTCTATACTTTATGCCATAATTAAATTATATATTATAAATAAATAAATATTAAAAATAAAATATATATTATAAATAATTTTTTATTTAAATAAAAAAAATCCTTTGTTATTATAATATAATATTTTATAAATTTTATAAATTTCTATTATATTGAAAAATAATATAAAATATGTAGTTTCATTAAAAAATTAAACTTATGGCGATATTTACACTTCAAATAATATTTTATTAATTATTATAAGTTAATTATTATATATTTTATTAATTATTATAAGTAATTTTCTTGTAATTTTAAATAATTTTTTTTCATTTAAGTAATTTTGTAATTTTTAAATAATTTTATTTATGTATATTTTCAACGAAAGATGTAAAATTAAAAATGTAAAGTAACAATCAAATAATATGTTTATTTTTGCTATTATTAACATAACATAAAGACATATAAACACAATATTTTGTATTAAATTTTATTTGTTTTTCTATCCTATAAAAAATTTCAAATTTTAATATAATAATGGAAGATTTATTTTATTTAAATAAAAAATTTTTGTCAATTTAAATGCATAGTTTAATAAATTTATAAATAGAAAGATTAGATTATCTTTCTAATCATTTTTTTTTATTTTTATTATAATTTAAAAATATAATATAAATAATAATAAAAAAATAAAAGCATTACTTTTAAGAAGTGTTTTGAATATAAAGAATCAAATTATAATTGAAACAAAAAAATTGCATGATAGTTTTTTTTGCAATAAAAAATGTCTTTAAAAAATTGAAATTTTCGAATTATCTTATAAATTTGAATGATTTTCAATCATGAAATTTAAATTGCATAATCATGATTATATTTATTAAATAACTTTATACTTAAGTAATATTATAATTCAAAAATTTAAACATTATATAATCTGTACAATCTTTATAATTAATCACTATAATACCTGGTATCGTAAAATACCTATGATATTTATCTGATATAAATACATAAGATTGCTTTGATTAAAAATAATTTAAAATATTTAAAAGAAATAAAAAATATTATTATTACACATTGTACGCTCATTTTATTAGTATATATTTCTTAGAATAAAATATAAATCTTATCAATATTATTGACAACTTAAATATCATAATTATTAGCTATCTAATGTCATCTTCGATTTTATAAAATTTTTTATAAATTATCGTTTATTTTGTTACTGATTAAATTAAACTCTCTAAATTCTTTATGTATTAATCTAATTTGAAAAAATTTTCTATATGAATTTAATTAATTTTGTGTTTGTGCTAATACATGCTTATATTCAAAAATAAATTTCAATAAATTTCATATAAGAATTCATTTGTATTGAAAAAAAAAATAATTTCATTATAATTCTGATTTCAAGATTATTCTGAAGAATATAACATTTTTCAAAATATTTAAGCATTATTAATAATACTTGGCATTGTTTGCATTGCTAGACAATTTTGTTACTAATTTTATGCTTATAGCTATACTAGTAATAACTAATAATAACTAATAATAACTAATAATAACTTTCTAGTAAGATATTGCTTGGATTCAATTGGTGGTACAAATTTAATTCGATTCGATTAACAATTAGACTCGACATTCTGCGTATAGCAAGAAATGCATAACGATTCGTTAAATGTCCAAAATATTAATTAATTATTGTTAATAAAAAAAATATTTACTAATCATTTTTATATAAAATAAATAAGATTTTTTTTCTCATAATCTATTTAAATTTTATCAATGTTAACATAAATTAACATTGAAAAATAATGAAATTAATCTATGAATCTATTTCATTAATTTTTTATAATATATCATCAAAAATAATATTAAATCTCAAAATAATATTAAATCATTACCATAATATCAATAAATAATCTACAAAAATTTAAAATTTATTTATTTATTTATTTATTTAAAATTATTTATTTATTTAAATATAAAATATATTTCTAATAAACTTAATTTTATTTTAATTTTTTCTTTTTTAGGAAATCATCGATAATGTTTATTGTACAACATATAAAATATAAATAATAAATTTATAAAATATAAATTTTATTCAAATATGTAAATATAAGATTAAAATGTACATATAATAAATCATACATTTTAAATATGGTTCAAAACTGATTTAATATTGGTCATCTAATAAAATAACATATTTGTTTGAAAAAAAATGGTTGAAAAAAACTCGCAAATTTAAGAATTTAAAAAGTCTAAAAATAATATATTTTTATAATTCTTTTTTAAATCAAATTAATAGTTTAAGATTAATTTTAAATAATAATATTGAAAATATTAATAATATTATTAATTTAAAATATATTATTAATTTGGATATAATATCTTATTAAGATATAATATACAGATTCCTTTTAATTCAGAAAACATTTTCAATTAGTTCCTTAAAATTTATATTTCTTTCGTTTTTCATATAAAAAATTTTATAAAATATAAATTAAAATATTTCTTAAATTAACTTTTTAAAAATATATATAAAATATATATATTTTATATATATAAATAATATATATATAAATATATATAATTTAATTTTTTATAAAAAATAAAAGAAAAATTGCATTAAAAATTATATATTTGAAACAAGATAATCGAAAATATATTTAACTGCTAGAAAATTAACATTAATCTTATGTTCTTTATCATATTATATAGCATTTACTTAATGCATTTTTTTATTTTTTTTTTTTTTTATGAAACAAATAATTTATGAAATATTTAAATTCGTTATGTCGAAACACTCATCATGTATACTAATCTATATAATTTTTACATCGCTAATGACTCATGCAAGTGGTTGATGCATAAATAATGGAAAAAAAAAGTATATACATAGCCAGCTATTGGTATGCTATTATATGGTATGCTATTTATAAAAGTTTATTAACGTATATCATCACTTTCATTCACGCATAAACATACGCCTGATGTTTCGTAATAAAATTAGACATCAATCGATTACAGATACATTCGACGGATAAACATTTATCTTCTTTTCTTTTATATCAGCCACTGTGAACTATGAAATAATTTCAATCAAAATTAAGGGGAAAAAGGCAATTTATTTTGAATTTTGTCCTTTACATAAAAAATTTTATATTAAATTTTATTAAAATATATTTACAAGTTAATATTATAAAATATTTAATTGATATTAAAATATATCTACATATCATACTACATTATATACAATATTATTGTGTACTACGAAATGTATTATGATAAAATTATTAAAAAAGTTATCATAATATTTTATTAACTAATTATTTTTAAATGAATAAAGAAATAAATATAAAGAATTTATTATCATTTAAATGTATAATTAAATGTTAAAGAAAAGTTAAATATATTTTATATTTTATTATTATTTTACAATATAGTAATGAAAATCATCAGAAAATCAGATAAAACTAAAATATAAAATATAAATAATAAGTGAAAAATTAAAATAATATTAAAACGATTATGTTTAAGATTAAAACAAATATAAAATAGGAATCATCTAATTGCTATCAATTATGATTTTTCATTCAATTAATAGAAATTCAGTTCCTATAAAAGAATTTCACGAAATATTCTTTCTTTAAAAATATAATAATATCAGATAATATAAGATCAGCGTAGATAATATAAATTTTCATTCATACAAATGGAATTCCACTGCATTATAAGCGTAATAAATTCATTAAGTGGTAGAAAATTTTCTCTCATTATTTTTTCCTGTCTTCATCGTAAAAAAAGAAAAAAATATGATGAAAAAAAAAAGCTTATACATATATGTATCAATTATCACTCAATCAAGATCATCACTCTGTATTCTAGAGGGATATTCGTGGGAAATATTTAATATTGACTAACAAAGCAAACCAACAAAACTATTAAGATCACCATTGATCTTCCATTGAGTCATTGAATTGAGCCGATTTTGACTAGCTAATCTGTATTCGCCTCATGGTAAATGAGTTCGATCCACTATGGTGCCACAAGGAGAATCTAGTGACACATAGGTTCCGACAAAATTGCCATTAATGCCCTTCACACCGAGAATTAGACCTGTTTGTGCCGCTTAACGAAGTTTGAAAAGGTACAGTTATTAGAAAGAATCTTGAAAGACGTTCCGCTTTCCGTGCCACCAGTTAATATGCGCTTCAAAGAACCAAATATAATGTCGAAACAAAAATGAACAACGTGTTAAATTATACATAAAAAAGGTAAAAGAAGAAATCATTTGGAAAAAAATATTTTTAATGAATATTTGATATTTATTATTAAAATAAAATAGAATGCATAATGAAAAATTATATATTATATTTATATATGTAATTTTTTTATCTGTATATCTTTTATGTAATTTATATTAATTTTTTTATTTTAAATATTTTATTTCTTAAAAAGAGTTTAATGAATAAAATGATAATAAATATATAAAAATAAAAATCATGTGTTTTTAAAACGAACAAATGTAATTTTAATTAAACAGAAAAATTTTCCATATTTGAAATGCTAACAGAATATGTGCAAATGTATAATTATTATATTTACATTGCTTCTTATATCTCTCGTTAAATATTGAATAATAAAAATTACATTAAATGCGTTTAAGAAATATTTTTGACATCATTTTAAGGGAATTTGCAAGATTTATTCTTATGATTTTTAAATGATTTTTAATCTTTTTTCTTCTAATAGATATATATTTATAAACAATAATATTTATAAACAATATTTATAAACAATTTTATAAATATATAATTAATAAAAACTTGAAACTAGATTTGGAAATCTAAAATAAAAATAAATATATATCTAATTAGGTAATTTTTGTTACCTAATTTTTGATGTTAAATATAAAATACAATTTTTTTAAAAAAGAAATAATTAAAAATATAACAAAACGAAAATGTAAAATATTACACCATAACATGATGAATACATTTATTGTAAATTGATGTTTTCTAATTTTATTTTTAATTTTTTTTTATGTTTATGACATATTATAAAACTAATTACGTTTTCGCAACATGCAATAATTTTTAGAATGAAAATTTTAATTTACCTGAAATGATAACATATTTTCATATTTATTATTATTTATTTTAAAAAAAATTATTCTAAAAATTAAATAAAAAATTATTTTAAAAAGTTGTCACTAAATATAAAAATATTTATAATATTAACAAAAGATTAATTTCGATTTAACTAATATCAATAGAAATAGTACTTTATAACTGTATAATAATATAATAAATAAATATTAATAAATATTAAACATTATTATATTTATATTTATGTAATAAAATTTTATTACAATTTCGATTATTCGATGTATTTTCTATAATATATTAATATTTCGCAATACACTAATTAGGAGATATTGCTACATATATAACATTTATTTAAAAGACAAAAGAAAAATTACGTTTATCTTTGACAATCTTTTGCTTTTTATGTTTGTTAAAAGAAATAAAGAATAAGAAAAATTTGTTTTAATATAATAATAATGTAAAATTTAAAAATGAAAAACAAATGTAAAAATTTTAATCACATAAACTTATATGAAATAATTATGACAAAATTTTGTTCTCTTATAAAAAAATGTATTATTCATTGAATTTATAGAATCATGAAAATCTGTATCATTTAAATAATCAATATTTTTTTAATCAAATTTTTGTTAATATTATATTATCAATCTATCTATCTCAATAACTTATTTCATATAAGATTTAAGAAAAATATTTTTTAATATTATTTTTTAATATAATTATATACCTCTATCCATTTTCATCATTATACATATATTACATGCTTACCCATTATTTTAATGTAAAAACTCGTGCCTTAAATCAACATCTTCCTCTCCAAAGTATATATTCCAATATAATAACATAATAACATCCTACATGCGAAACTGAATATATTATAATGTGTACTATTACAATATCCAATAAATATTTCAATCAGAGTTATGTATAATTTTCTGTCAAGAAAAATTCAGTACCAATAAGAACGATATAATATTTTCACAATAAACGGATTTCCATAAGAATATAAAGAAAGAAAGGGAAAGAAAAAATATCAAAATGAAAAAAAAAAATTATAGATACTATAATATAAATATGATCACTTTGATATTTTTTCTTTTTTTTCCATTATTTCCATTTTATTGTGATACTTAGCTTCTAAAAGTATAATTATTTTAATTTTTTATTATTTCCACAATGCATTAATATAATGTCATTAAAAATTATTTTATTGATTTATGAATATGAAACTAATAATACATAACTATGGACAAAGAAAATTTGAAATTATTTTGTAAAATATAAAATTGTTTTAATTTTAATATTAAATAGTGAATGAGAATATTGTGAAAATTAGATAATATCAACTATTAAAATAATTTCAGTTCTATTAAATTTTATTTGAATAGCAATTATTGTTATTAATCGTACCAACTCCTTGAATTCTAAGGAATTATTTTTGATTTTATAAATTTAATGAAGTTAAATGATGACATTAATTCGAATAATAATTCCTAAAAAATATTCACGTATTAGTATAATTTTTCTTTCTATATTTTATAAATCTAAAATAAATTTTTTATTTTTTTTTATTTTTTTTCAGATTTTTTTCATTTTACTCAATAATAATTTATTTTAAAATGACCACTAAACAAAGAAACTATTACATTTTTAAAATTTGAATTTTTTTTTAATTTTGATCGGATTATTAAATCTTAAATAATGAAAACGATCAAATAAAATTTTATATACATATATGAATGCAATACATATTTAAACTCAAACATTTTTAAAAATAACTTTAAACATTCAATTCTTTCATAAACATTAATATGCATAAACATTCTTTCACTCGATAAACATTAATATATTCATTACTCTTTCAGAATTCTCTTTTTCACATTTTTAAAAATAAACTTCGATCTCATTTAAAATATCGAAAGATTTTATGTGCCATTTTATGTACAAATTCTTTTAATAAAAAAAGAAATAAAAAAGAAGAAAAATGAAGTAACACAATTTTGAACCTTATTCACATGTTGAATGCGAAAACAAACGCAACAAATAAAGATGGAACAAATAGATACCTGTGAACAATTTTCAAGGTGAAAATGCCTTCGACCTACTTTTCACTGCAAATAATACTCATTTTTATATTATCTGATTTTCATGTGTATCTGTGATTCTCCTGTTTGCCACGTTTCTCTTTGTCAAAAAGCTTTTTTGTCTTTGTCTTTTTACCACTAATTCTAATTCTCATGAATCACTTACAATTTGCAAAACTTGGCAATACAAAGGCATTAAAAAAACATGAACATAAGAAAAATATATAAAATATTAAGTTAAAATCAAGATTTTAAAAATAAAATTTTATAATTTTGATACTAACAAACCGAAAAAATCTTTGAAATTGTATAGCTTTATTTAAAATGAACTTAATAAAAACAATTTAGTTTTAGTTTTTTTGATGTTCTGAACAAGCTGTCTTATTTTATTATTTATTCTAAAAAATCTATTCCTATACTATTTTTATAGATATTAAAACTATTATTATTTTATATTAAAAAATATTATATCATAAAAATTTTTTTTAGAAAATAAAAAGATAATTATTTAGAATTAAATTAATTATGAAAAAATTATTATTAAAATTATTATTATTATTATTATTAAATATAGGATTATTATTATTAATATATAATTGATATTATTTTCTTTATCGTTATAATATTTCAATCGAATTGTAATATGTATACATTATAAATAGATAAACATTTTTTAATTAATTAATATTAATGTATTCTTATTTTTTCTTATTTTTATTATTTCTTATTTTTTATTATTTGCTTTATAATTTTTTTTTTAAATTCAATATTAAGATTTTAAATAATTCTATTTTGAATTTATATAAAATAAATTCTTATATTGAAAAACATATTTGTCAATATATAAATTTATTAATTATTTTGTATTATTTTAAATAAAAATATATTATATAAATATATGCTACGTTAATAAAATATTAAATTATTCTTAAACATTTTAAATTTAAATATTTATTTTTTTTAAATAGAATTCACGTAAAATATTAATCAATTTTTTTTCAATGAATTTTTAATCAAATTTATAATTTTATATTTTTAATAAATAAGTTACATTATATAATATAATGTCATAATTTTGTAAAATTAAATCTTAAATCTTTAAATTAAAAATTAAATTATTGAAACTTATATTAAATAATTAAATTAATTAAAAAATTACAAAAATGTAAACAATATTAATATTAAAATATTAATATTATAATATAAAATAATAATAATGAATTGAAAAATAATTTTATAAAATTATTAATAAAATATTGAAATATAATAAAACAAAAATAACTAAAATAATAACTGATATGACTGTAAATTATTAATTCATTCATTTTATTCTCTAATACTATTATGAACGAAAAATTTTCATTTATTTCATTTAATAAAAATAATTAAATAAATAATAAAAATATTATAATATATATACATTTTTTATTAAATTTATATGTATAAATATATACAAAGAATTTTTTTTTTAAATGATAATTGTTTTATATTATTTTTATCGAGATTTCAAGAAAGAAATTAAAAAATTATTAAAAAGATAAATATAATTTTATAATTAAAAAATTAAAACTATTACATAAAATATATTATTATAATTAATAAATAAGATAAATAAAATTTTTTAACTTTTAAAAATATTTTTATAATGATTTATTCAAATTAATTTTGAATTTTTCTTTTTATTAAAAAAAATTCTTATAATTTTATACTTATTAACTAAAGAATATTGAAAAAATTATATTATTTGTCAAAAATGTTATACCAATTATAAAAAAAAATCCTAAAATTTTCAAAAAAAAGAACATTTAAGTAACTACAGCGTATTAGAAAGCCATTAAACAAAACCGTGTCATTACTTCTCACATTAAATCGATCGAGCTAAAGAGTGTTATATATGCATCATATTTATCAAGATAAATTAAATAATATTTTTTAATCAATTTCATTATTAAAATTCAAAAATTTCATATTCAAAAATTCAAATTATTTTATCAAACAATCTACATATTCTGTTCAAATTAAATAACAAATCTTTAAAAAACTCGCTTAATAGGTTCATAAAAAATGTAAAAACACATACAGTAGTTTGTAAAAAATCCTGAGTAAAAACTTCTTTTACAAACATAAAAACTACTATTAGTATCACATTCAGTTTGTACCTTTTTTTGGTTTGTTTAAGTTCATCTAATTTAGAAGAATGTGTTAGATGATTAATTCGTGCAATAATCTCAATAAATATATATTCTTGGAAGCTCTTAAATAATAACCTTCCGATGTGCATAACAAATATTCTATTTTACAAAACAATTCGTAGTTTTATCGAACAGAATATATAACTAATTATAATGTGAGAATTTACAAGCGTAGACAATACATCATCGGTAACAATATCCTCAACGAAGCAAGCACCTGCCAATTTAAAGGTTAGTTCGTATAAAGATCAAACGGGCCGCGTGTGGCGCCTCAACTGTCAATCTGACAGCCGCCTGATATAACGTAATCATCGTTCATCGTACCCTTTTAGCACGGATACAAAGAAATCTCTGGCGGCAGTCATTTACTAATTGTACTACGAATCGCAGAAACATTCGTTTGCGCATGTACATAAACGCATCTACATGTAAAGAAATACGTTAATTCACTTACCAATAAAAATGCATACAAAATCTATAATAATTTTTTGTAGAATCATTTTCGATGATCTATCCATGATGATTCGAATTGTGATAATTCTTCCTTCTTTTTTTCTCTGTCCTTTCACTTTCTGCCTGTTTCGTTAATATCTTAAAAAGGACGAATGAACGAACAATCGATAAACACACACGATTGCAAAAAAAGTGGATAAATGTACAAAAGAAAATTATGTTATGTATAGTTATATAGAAAAATTAAGAAAAAGATCCATCCCTATCGACGGTTCGGAATGGACTAAACGACGCTTGAACTAGTGCTCGCGAATCTACTTACAAACACCACAGCACCGACTCGATCGAGATCCGAACGACGACTGCGGCTGCGCCTCACTCCACTACTTCATCCGCGCATACGACGCACGTGCCTGTCCGGCCTGAATCATAGTCCGTAGTTTAATAATGGGTGCTCATTGTAACATGAAACAAACATGAAATATAAGTCTCTTCCATGAAATATGAATGAACATTCACCTTTCAATTATATTATTTTGTTTTAGCGAACAATAGTTGCCATTCTGACATATGTAATCAAACATTATAATTTTTATCACTAGAATACACAATATTATTTACTTATAGTATTATATAAAAACATTTATTCAAAAAAAAAATTAGTTGATATTAAAGAAAAAGAAATTCTGTATAGATTTTTGAAGAATTTAAAAAAAATGTGATATTTGATAAGATTTTTATCTTTATTTATATGAGTAAACTAAAAAAAAAATTAAATTTTAAATAGAAATATATTAAAACATATTATTATATTTATTCATCACGATTTAAAAATTTATAAAATTATCAAAATTTTTTAAATTTATCTCTATTTCATATATTATTTCTTATATATATTTACATATGTAATTTAGAAAGAATATATTAATCATAAAGTATTTAATAATAATTTTATTCGCATTTGTAATATATATAATATTTAAATATTAATTTTTAAGTTTAATTTCTAAGTAAGTGCACTGATAATCTATGGAATTTTTTTATTGAAAATTTAATAAATCAATAAACACAATTTATATTTTAGTTATTTATTTATATTTAAATGAGATTTATATATAAAAAATCTAAAAATAAAGTTATTTTAAATACTAACAATTAAATTACTAACAAATATAAGAAATGTAATAAATCTATAAGATTTTATATTTATAAAAAATATTGCTTGTTTCCTCATTTTTCTATAGTGCGTATTGAATTATAGAAATAAATAGAACTTTTTTAAAATCTAATATAAATTATAAGAATTTTTCTCATTCTTGTAAAAATATTAAAAATTTTGAATAAGGTTATAATTATTTACAATAATAAAAGAAACATTTGAAAGAATTGAAACAAATAGATCTATTTATATATTATATATAGTTACATTATTTATAATAATATAGTCTATATAGTCTATATAATATATATAGAGAATCGAAATATAAAAGTCTGCTATATATTATGTTTAATTTTATTTTTTAAAAATTATAGTCTATTATTCTTAAGAGATTATTAATGAATTTCTGCTATATATATATATATATATATATATATATATATATATATATATATAAGTAAGATACATTTTTGAAATTTTGAAAACAGATTTTCTAATTTTTTTTTTCTTTACTCTTTTTTTTCTAACTTTTTTTTTCTTACTCTTTTATTATATTTTAATAAATTTTTTCTATTACTTATTTTTTAGTTAAATTTATTGTCAAATTATTAAAAAATCGTATTTTTTTTATCCATTTTCATTCATTTTTTATAGTTTAAAATTTAAATTTTTTATAATAATCTTCATATTATATTGAATGTAAACTAAATGAAAAATTTAAAAAATAGTGTCTATGTACAAGAAATAAAATTATCATTTATTAATTTTTCACTTATTATGTAATGATTTTTTTCTAAAGATTTATCTACAAAACTGTATATTCAATTTATTTGATATAATTTAACTTGCTTCATTTATTTAAAAAAAATGATTTCATACTTTCTCAAAGATGGATCACTTAATTATAGCTTTTCTCAAAAATTTTTATTAAAAAATTAAAAACTAATTTATTTATTATTACAATTAATTTATAATATTATCATCATTTTTATTTATATTACAAAGAAATTTACTGTACTTTTATTTTATTTTTATTTTCATTTTATTTTTTTATTCGATCATTTTAATTTAATATTCTTAATTTAATCTAAAATTCTGCATTTTAATATCAATATTATATCAATATATATCAATATAATTCAAACAAAAAAATAGGTATAGTTAATCACAAATATATATTCTATTTTAAAAAAAATTCATCAATCTTAAAAAATTTTAATAAAAATTTGTATATACATAAAGTATAATGGATTATGCATAAAACAATTTATTTTTAACAAAAAATCTCTTTGAATGCATAAGATTAATTTTTAAATTTTAATTACTTTTTCATATTTTGTATATTTGATTTAATATTTTGATTAATAATTAATGTTTGATAATATTGATAATGATTAATATTTTTTATAACAAGTTAAAATAGAATATTAAAATTATTTTATAATTCAAAATTTTGTTTTATTTTATTTTATTGAAATTTACTTTATTATTACGAATTATTACGAATTAAAAAAAAAAGAAAATAATACTATTTCAAAGATTAATTTCATTCTTTTTAAAAGTAATATTCCATAAAAAAATTGCTCTATATATAATCTATTATAATATCTATATATTCATAATATTTGATATAAAACAAAGTTATTGTTTTGATATAATTATTAATTGAATTCTTTTAAAATCTATGAAGACTTCTATGACTGATTCTATTAATTAATTGCTCGACTAAAGTCTGAGAATTTGGAAAATGGAAATTATATTATTCTTTAATTTTAAAAATTTTCAAAAATTAGAATTCCAAAACTCATAAAATAAAGTCATTATCCTAAACTATTTTTATCTATAATAGTATTAATACATATAACAGATCATATATATCAAGATATTCTATAAAGTGAAAAAAGATAAGATTGCAGAAAAAATATGGAGGTAAAAATAAATATTGTTTAAAAGAAGCATAAACTTTACTATCTTACTTTCTTTTACTTTATCATAAAGCAAATCGTAGATAGTTGAGCGCACATCTTCTAGACATTTATTTCGCGAACTATTTACAATAGTCTTAATTTAGGTCATACGGACATAAATTTAATTGAATGTGCAAGGTGAATAATTCTTATAAAAAAAATATTATTCGTTAGGACGTCAATAAGAAAGCATAAATATATCATTGATTTTGTGCAGAGAATTAAAAAACAAATTTTCTTTATTATATTTCATTAGATTTACATAAACGAATATTATTCTTTGATGATTTGTAATAATTACTTAAATGAATTGCAATTGTAGAATTTCATCTATTTTTTTTTCATCTATTATTTTTCAATTATAAAAAACGTTGGTCAATTTTAAAAAATCTTGGTTGGATGTTTACATTTCTAAATTTCTGTCTATCATTTGTCCCTTAAATGAGTATTTGCAACAAATTAAATTGTGTTTATAATTGTATCGAAGTTATTACAATGATGATTAAAAATTAAATAAATATAATCTGAATTTAGTAATCTGAGATTACTATTTTTAATTTTCAAATATCTCTTCCATTCACTTATTATAATTTAACATAAATTAATTTAACCTAATTGAAATTCGCATAAAAACATATATTTATATATATCGTTATTATAATATGAAAATAATCATGATTTTATAATCTTTTTCATATCGAAATCAGATACTTCATTATAAAATTTATTATATTGCAAATGAAATGAAACAATAATAATTTAATTTTATTTTATTCAAAGAATTCAACTTTTAACGAAAGATTCAAACAAAATTTGCAATAATAATATATAAAATCATAACGTGATTTATATAAAAAGTTAATAATAATTAATTATTTTAACATATAAATAATATAGACTATATAAATTATAAATAGAATTTTTCTTGCTTATAAAAAGAAAAAGTTCTAATAGTCAATTATTATTATATTTGAAACATAAAAATTAATGATCATTATAAATAAATCATATAGTAGTATAATGACAAACTAATAAGATATAATAAAGTGATAAACAAATAAAAGAAAGAATATAAATATTTAAATATATTCCAAATCATGTGTCATTATAGAGAATTAATTGTTCACATTCTGTTCTTCATATCTTTCATGATATTTATACTATATATTATTTTGATAAGTAATAATTTCAATATAGTTTTATAGAATATTTTTGAAATTGATGATTGAAAAGAAAGTAATTTCATAAAAATAAAATAAATCGAAAATATATTAAAATTTTCATAATAATCCATTTTATAAAAAAAATCAAATTTGAAAATTGATTTATTTATTGCATTTAGACACATGTTTTACACAATGCTTTACTCAATCTTTTGGCTAATCAATATTATTCGTGTATATGTTTATATAAAATGTAAAAATAAAAGATGAAAAAAAATGAAATGAAAAAATATATTTTATTTTTTCAATTCATTTTTATGTCAGAAATCATTCCTTTTTTAATTGTTATCATAATTCTAAAAATATCTTCTATAATATAAATTAAAATGAAATATTATAAAATTATGTAATTTAAATCTGTAATTTAAATGTAACTTACTGTTATATCCTTGATTAAAAATATTAGAGTTAGTTTTATAATATAAAAAAAATAATAAAAAGAATACTAAAAAAAAAGAAAACATTTCTAACAGTAAAATAGAATATAATAATTTTTGAATTTTCGTATTGAATTAACACATAAAATTGATTACTGATAAAATGTTTTTAAAAGTAAAAATATTAATTATTAATCACTTTTTTTATGCACTTGATTTATAGAAATTTATATAGTTTTAAAATTATTATTTGATTCTTTAATTTATAGAATTTCAAAGTCTGAAAATCTACATAAAAACGCAAATTCATTAGATTCACATGGGAGTTCATATTCTTCAAATTTTTTTTAAAATTTAACAATTTATCCAAAATATTTAGAACGACAAGATCAATATTAAATAATTTCATTAAATATTGAATATTAAAATAATTTAAAGAATTTAAACAATTTCACAATTAACAAAAAAGAATTTTTAAAAAAAAATTTTAAAAATGTTATTATGAAATATTCAATTGTAAAATCAATTTTATCTTAAATTAATTTTCTTTCTGTTAATTTTTGTAGATTTGTAATATTATTATTTCCAATATATTAATTTACATAAAAAGTTAATCACTTGTTATATGATATTTAAGTATTATTCATATTCATAATAAACTTATTAATAAAATTGAACATTAATCGATTAAAATTTTTATTTTCGTTAATTGATTAATATTTACAATTAAAAGAATTTAATTATATCGAAGATTCAATTAATCAAATTGATTAAAATATTCAATTAATATATTGAAAAAATTAAAACATAAGTAAATTATATATTGATTAAAGAAAATTAATCGTCAAAAAATCAATATATTATTTTAATATTTTTCACAATACTATTAAAAATAAAAACAATGAGGATAATTTTACTTACATTGAACATTGATTAAGTATTGAATATACAATTAACTAATTGTCTATCAATTCAATCGTGATTATTCATATTAATTAATCAAAAACTCAAAGAATACTAAAAAAAAATACAAACCTAATTTAAATTGATTATCATTTTAATGACCATTAGTTATGATCATTTTTATGATTTTAACATCAATTATTTCGGTTTCGATAAATAATATCAAAAATAAGTCAAAAATGTTTAAAAAAGATCGATATAAAATATCAATATCACTACAGAAAGAATTTCAATGAAAGAAATCAATTATTCAAATAATAGACGTTGAAATGCATGTACTCGTAAATTAAAGTTAATGATTAAAATAGAAGTAAGAACTTAATCTTTAATTAACAATTAAAGTAGAAACTTAATCATTAGTCATTTTTACCATATTTGAGAATTTTATGAAATAAGAGAGTACTGTTAATAAATCGATTTAATAAAATTTATTAATATTTCAGAGATTCAATTTTATTCTGATTCACAAATGCATATATACATAAATCTGAAAATCTAAAAACATAAATACTTTATATATCAAAAACTAACTACTTTGATAAAATATTTTTTAATTAATGATTATATGTATGTAAAACTAATTATATATAATTTATACATAAAAATATAAATACAATTCGTCGATTATTATTTATAATAATAATCACATTTTATTTATGTTTCTACTAATTTTTATTCTATATTCTTATTATTCTTATAGGTGTAATGAATACAAAATTTACAATCGGATTTTCATTATTCGAACCAGTATAATACAGAAAATTCTGTAAAATTGTTTTGTTTATTCTCTTTTTATCATGAAAATCTTTATAAATCGAAATATATAAATTTATTTTGATTATGTATCATATATATTTAATTGTATTATTTTACATCTGCAATTCGAATTTAGAATAATCTGATTTTAAATCAAAATGTATCAAATTTTTTATTTTTATAAGTTAAACTTTTATTATTACTACTATACGAAAATAATTATGTTATTACTTATTAATTATATTCCTATTATAGAACTATTATATAACTATTACTATTATATAATCGATATGTGTAAGTCGATTTGTTATAACAATTGAATATTGAATTTTAAAAATAAACAAATTAATAATAAATTATTAATATTTATTAAAATTAATAGTAATATTATTAATATAATTGATTTATCTAAAATTAAAAATTTACTTATTTGTTAGAGTTTACTTATTTATATACAAAACTTAATTAAGAAGCACGACTATAAAATATATAAATAATTTTTTATACATTATATGATGATAAAATGTGAAAATAATAATTATATATTATATAATAATTTTTTGAAACATTATACAAATAAATATATGAATTATAATTAATGGATTATAGTAAATTATTAAATATTATTAATTACAAAGAAAAAGTACGAATATACATAGAATATTCTTTTTATTTCTGATATAGAAAGTTTCAGAATATTAATAAATATAAAAATCAAATTAAAAAGTTTAAAAATGCTATAAATATAAATATTTTGAATTTTATAAAACTTTTGATTTTTTATTTTTTCTAAATTGGATTAATAATATGATTAGTAATAATATCGATTACTAATAAAATTCACTCAAAAACTACTTATCAAAGGAAATAAATTGAATAAAACTATTAATAAAATATTAATAAAAAAGTTTTATTAATATACAAGCATAATAACGTTAAATATAATAAAATAATCATTATGAAACAAATAATTTATCTTGATTTGTAATAACCGCATATATAAATTGTGCTTTCTATATTTACACAATTGATAAACACAACTATTATGAGCATAATAAACAACATATTTCTATAATTTACTTTTAAAATTTCTTCGAAAAATTTTAATTATATTGCTACCAAATATTTTATATTTTTATCAATTTACCATTTCACTTTCTTTTATTTTATCATAATTAAACACATAAATACTTTAAATCTTAATATTAAAAATTACTATATATACTAAAATTATATTAAAAATTACTATATAATACTAAAATTACAATAATTATAATGAATTATTTCTTCTTCTTTTTAAATAAATTAATAACTTAATAAATTTTTAGAAAAAATAATTTTTTTTCTAAAAATCATAAAATAATTTCATAAACGTATAGAAATTTTTTATTATAATTGAAATATAAAATATATATTAAATAAAAGGAACATAATATCAGAAATTGTTATAGAAGATCGTTTTAATTGTAATAATATTTAAAATATAACCATTATTAAATCTATCAATATTGTATTCAATCAATATTTTCGTATTTTTTATTTTCTCTCTCATATTTGCAGCTTTTCCTCTATATGTCCTAATAAATGACACATGCATAAAATTCATGATGAAAACTATTTATATATTTATAGTTAATAATAATAATTTCAGTAAATTTCATATTTTTATTAAAATAATAATTAATTTTTTAAAATTAATTCTTATGTAATTTTGCAAAATTATTCTTTTATTTTATTATTATTTATCTATTTTTGATAATAAATTAAATTCGATAATAATATCTATAAAAAACTATAATAAAATTTCTTTTCTATTTTTTACATTAAAATATATTTAAAAAATGTTATTTAATTAATATGTTTTAAATATTGAATAAGTATATTATTAAAATAAATACAAGTATTTACAACATAAATTCAAAATAAATCATTCATTAAATCAAAATATTTTACAAATTTTCAAAAATTAATAACAGAATTGATTTGAATTTTATAATAAATAAAGTTTGGAAATATATAAAAAAATTTTGATTATAAAATTTATATGTATAATATATGCTTATGATATAAAATAAAAATATTAAATATTTTTAATTATTTTTATAATTATTTTAATATATGGAATTATATTAAATTATTAATTTAAATGTTGTTAAAATAAAAATATTTCTTTGATATATTAATAACATTAAATTGGAAAACTATTCAAAATAACTATTTTAATGATGATTTAAAGAAATGTTTTAATGATGATTTCAAAAATTAAAGAAATGTTTTATATAAAATATATAAAATATTAATTATATTCATTAAACATTTTTAGATGATCTTAAAATCAAAATAAATTGATATATAAAAATATGTATTGATTTTTTATTAAGCTATATTAAAATAAGTTAATTTTACGCTCATTATACTATTATGTATTAATATTTTATAGATACTAAATATAAAAAATAATGATAAAATATCGTTATATCATTAAAAATAATATATTACATATATTTTCATTACATAGAAATTCTAAAATATATAAAAAAGAATGGATTTATTTTATTTTTTCTAAATCCAAAGTACAATATTTATTTCATCATTATTGACATTTTAAATATATTTTTTTTTTATAAATTAATAGATATATAATTTATATGAATAATTAAATATAAATAATTTATATGAATTTAAATAAGTTTAAACAAATGTTTAATTGAAATAACATTGATCATAAAATTGATTATAGCATGATATTTAAATATAAATTACAATCTTACATTAAAATAACATGATTATGTTATATTTATTATAAAGCAATCATATACACACATACAATGCAAATGCAACAAATACATTCAAAATAGTACATCATATTCATTTTTCTTAAAATATTCTATTTGATGTTCCTGTATCTAACATTTCTAATAATTAACAACAGCAATAATAGTATAATAATATATACAGGAACATCTATTTATAACTACTTCAAGAAGTAGTGAACTTAAATTAAGTACTTTTTATGTTTTTATTAAAATTTTCTCCAAACCCAGTATAGCATAAAATATCCGAAAATGTTATTTCATCATAAAAGTAATTGATTTTATTAGAAATACATATTAATAATCGAAAAAATACAATTACTACATTAATTTATCAATTAAACTTTACATTCTCTAATGAAATACATTTTTTTTTTTTAAATATAAAAAAAAACATTTTTAACTTGCATATAAAATTTTATATGTACATATGTATCTATATACATATAAATTTTTATATGTATTATTCACAACAAAAGATTTCTAAAAACAAAAATATTATAATTCAATTTGCATTTTATAAATTATTAATTAGAATTTCTTACAAATCGTTCTTTATCAAATAATCAGCTTTTATATTTTTATATTAATATGCATTCATCTTCTGAAACATCTTATATGTGTATTTTTATATTAGAGACTTTTATTTTTTATTTATTATATATTTAGAGAAAATTTAGCTTTATATCTGTTATTACGCCTCTGAGTATCAATATTAATAATAAAACTATTGTATAATTTGAAATAAATTTATGTGCATATTATTTTTTTTTAAACATTATTCAATATTTCCTAAATATGTACACATTTATTTATGAACTCGTTATCTAATGTCTTTTTCTTTTTCTTTTATTATTTATATAATTTAACTACTGATATTCATGCATAGATATATGAAATCTGATTACTTGATTAAAGTGATTATAATAGCCAATAACAGCAATAAATGAATATGTGTACAATAAAATACACATATACAACATATAATTATAGCATAAAATACTTTCCAAATAATATAATGATAATTAATTAAATAAAAATTATCTTTATGTATCTATTTAAATTTTTAAATAATTTATAAGTGAAGATATATTTCCTTACAAATTTTTTAACAATTTTTTACAACATGATGAGATTTTTAATTGTGAAAAGAAACTTTAATTCATATATATAATTAAATATATAATTAATAATTTAACAAAAAATGTTATTGATAAATTCACATATTTACAAAAATAATTCCTTTTTTTTTTCTCTATAATTCTCTATAACGAAAAATTTTAAGAAATCATAAATAAAAATATGCATATAAAACAATTTTTAAAAAAATGATGCATTAATAAAAAAAATATTGTATTTAATTTAATTTCTAATTTAATTTAATAATATTTCTATTTTAAGTTATTTATTTCAATTTTTTTGTTATTATATTAATTTAATAATTTATTGCACTAACCATAAAATATAAAATAATATAGTTAAATTATTTAAGCAATATATTGGCTCTTGTTTTAATTTTACCATAATAACTTTATCATAAAAAGCTAAAAATATATATATTTTTTAAATATATATATATATATAGAAATATTTTATACAGTTTTAAAATTAAAATTATTTCTTTAAGTTTAGTAAAAATATTAAAAAATAAAAGAAAAAATTAAGAAAATTAATAATATATAAAGAAAAATAAATATTTCATTAATTGATTAGAAAATTCAAAATATAAACTTAATTGGAACTATTTTTGTAATGGCACAATAATTAAAGTTGTTTCCTTACAAATATTACAAGCTTTATTAAATATTAAACACATTCATACATGCATTCAAATTTTTTTCGTTGCATCACATTTGCATATATTATGCATTATTATTTGTAAGAATATCAAATTTCTTTCAACTGCGTTTTAAAATATTACATTGCTTGTAATATAATTTGTATTATCGAGCTTTTCTTTGGTCGTCTCTAAGGACTTTGGTTAATTTATTCACAGGTTTTATAATCACATAAACTATTATTAGTCTTTCTACATGAATTAATTCCAAAGAATAGCGTTTTCATATATGAAAAAACGCAGTAAAAAAAGGTAAAAAATAAAAATTCACCTTTTTCAAATATTTGATTTTATGATTTTTTCAAATATTCAATATTACGCTCTTAATATTTTTATTGACTTTTAATGATAAAAATATCAAATACTATAGATTTGCATTTGTAATGATAATTTTACAACAATTCCATTTCTATTAGTCATCTGCGTGGTTCAGATGCATATGCAGTAATAGTACTGTCTACACAACCAGCTGCTAGAATTACACGATAAGGATGAAAACTCAAACAACTTACAGGACTAATACGAGTGGCCATAAATCCTTCATGAAATTTTATTGTGTTTAAATGTTGACCCATTGTGTTATACACACTTATACAGTGATTTGTTGATCCACTAAAAAATATAAATAATATAAATAAATAAAAAACATTAAGAGACTTATTTTTTTTTAAACTTTTTTTAAATTTAAACTCCTAAACTCTTTTTTTTTAATGTAAAAGAAATATATATATATATATATATATATATATATATATATATTTTTTTCTATTAAAAATATTTCAAATTTTTTATTTAAAAATTTCATATTTAACATATCTTAAACTTACCACGCAAATATATCAGTCATTTCATGTGCTGCCAATGCTGTAATACCTTGTGTTATCTGTACAGTGCTTACAGAGGAATTTTTTCTAAGATCAAATATTCTAATATCTCCCGAAGATGATCCAGTGAACAATTGTGGTGTGGATCTTTCACATTTTCTTAAAGATGTACCTAACACCCAGGCTGTATGCTCCCTCCAAATCATAACTCTTGATTCTAAGGGAGGCAATCTTCTATCGAATAAACGAACTGAACCATCTCCACATCCTACTGCCATCATTGCACCTATATTAAAAAAATATTTTATCATATTTTATATTTGAATATTAATAAGAAACACAATATGAAAAGTTAAATATTGTTAAAGTCTTTTAGTCTACTTTATATTCTTTATTCTTTTGTTAATCATAAATCAGTATTTTAATTAGAATCTATTTCATTGACTATCAATATTTAATAAAAAAAAAAGAATTCATGTATGTATATCTATTTAATTATACACTTATACACTTTATATACTTATACATTAATAATCATTTATGTGTAACATTAGTTTGTTAAATAAATTTATAAATAAATAATTATAATTTTTTTAAAAAATATGATTAAATTAATATAATATAAATTAATATAATAAAATAGTAAAGTAGTAGTAAAATATGTAGAGAACTAACCTACACCATCAACATCAATACATGTAGCACAGCAATCAGCACCCGTTGGTATATCTTGTTTCTTTAACTCAGTTTCTGCATCCCAAAGTCTAACAATGCGAACATCGCCCGTCACAGCTAACGTAAGCGATTTTTGCTCCCACTTAGTGACTAATCCAGCTGTTGCTACAAATAATTTTAATTAATATATATAATTATATTATATATTATATCATATAATTATGTAATTATATATTTATATTTCGGAATATATATATATACCAGTGGTTGTTTTTGCTGCAGGTTGTATATCAGCCATTGCTTGCCAAGCAGTAAGTAAAACTGGATCGCGATTTAGCATACTACTATAATTTTTCCATACTCTAACTGAACCATCATCAGAGCCAGCCATTAATAAAGTCACATCATGAGCATTAATAAATTCTAGTGTTGTAATTCGTGACATTTTATTACCATGACTTGCACAATAAGTCAATTTTGCACCAGTTTGACAATCCCATACTCTATAAATAAATAATTTTATTAAACAAAATTATTTAATATAACAATAATAAAATTTGATCATATAACAATAATAACAATAATAAAATTTGATATTGAAATTTAAATACCCAAAGAAATCTTTCAATGCTACAGCCAAATGAGGTTCAAAAGGATGAAATGTTAAAACTTCTGGAGAATGTGAACATCTTGTATGAAATACTTGAAATTCTACTCTACTTTGTATTGCACGTAATTGTTCTTCTCTTGCTTCACGTCTTTGTCTTTTATTTCTTAAGTATCTGAACATTGAAGATGGCAAATTAATTTATTCTTTTATAAATAACAACATTTTTAGATACATTCAAATTATAATATTTTAAAATCTTACCGCCATTCTCTTTCATAATGAACTCTACTTTCCATATCATTCATCGATTCAATTTCAGTTTCTAAACCAACTGGCTGAGCAAATTGAGCACAACTCCATTCAACGAATTGTGAAGTTGTTAATGGTGTTTTTATTCCAGAAACTTCATCTGCTTCTTCTGATATCTATAATAGAATAATAATAATATGTTAAATAATAATATGAATAAAATATAACATTATTCATACATAAATGATGTATTAAATAATCGTTACTGTATTAGGAATTGGTTTTCTTGAACGATTACTATGTGATGGTATTCTTGATGAACGTAATAGATCAGTTCCAGAATTTACAGTAGGCGGTGAGTCTCCTTTGCTATTACTTATAATATATAAATTAATTAAAAATATTAATTAAAAAAAATAGATAGAAATCATATATCATTATAAATAAATCATATCATTATAAATAAATAGATGGAATACATAAAAATATTAAACCTTAAATATGTAGTACGATTTGATGGAGAAGGTGGAAGAGATAGTGATGAAGATATTTTTGTTTCAATTACTTCCTTAGGTGTAGAAGATTCTTTGACCTATAGTGAAGAAATATTTTATAATGTATTAATTTTAAAAAATTTTTATATAATTTTTATATCATCACAAATTTTTATTATACATTTTATTTTATATTATATTATATTATTTTTATATCATAATGAATATCATTATTTCATGTATATTATTGCATGTATGTATATTTTATATATATATGTATTATTTATATTTTTTATTGTATTATTTATTGTACACATATATATATTTGTATACATTTTATAGATATATACATTATGTATGTAATATAATAAATTAAATTAATATTATTAAATCATTATGTTATGTTTACCTGATTTCGAATGTGATTAGTGACTTTTTGAGACATAGTAGCAACCACAGGGTGAGGATCATTATCAAGACTACATAACCCATGCCATAATTTCATATAGACACTACCATAAGAAAGACTTGGTAAATTTCCAAGAGAACTGTGTCCTAAAAATAATAAAACATAATTTATAATATTTTACATTTAATATAGAAAAATATCTGGTTTTTACGAAAATGTGCTTGTAAATAACAAAATAGTGATGTAGTATTAGCTATAAATTAAAAGTTATAAAACCTAAAAATGAAGAATGAACTATGTACGAACATGCAATGGAATTTCCAATCATTATTACCAAGTGACTCGCAAGGTTTCCTCACGAACTCCCAATTATTTCCTGGTACACGAATGAAACAATACAAGGAGTGTTATCGAAAATCCGGAAATACAGCTAGTAATAACTTTAATTAGAAACAACATATTTTATTACTTACCTAAACTACTAATAGATGATGATGATGACACTCTTTTAATACGATCCTGTCCAAATCCTTCTGTACTCTCTGGATTATAAGTGTTATTTGGAGAAAGCATTTTTAATCTATCTCTAGAACTAATACGTCTCATTCCACTAAAAGGTGATAATGTCTCTACTACTAAATCTTTTCTGCTATTTTCTTCAGCCAATGCTAAAGTTACAAAAGAATTTTCAAAATGTAATACCATCCATTGAAGTGCTACTACTAATTCCTGTAAAAATAATTCATTTTTTTTTTCATATTAAAAATTTGAAATCATATTATATATCAATTATATAACAAACTTACATACTTTTCTAACTAAAGGACACATATCATAAGATACAGTATTAATAAGAGTCATAGCTATGATTTGATCAATATTATTTGCATGCTCACTTCGTGTTGTTACACTGTTTATAAATGTTCCCAAAGCATAAACGCTAGCTGCTCGGACCTATATAATTGTATATTTTCTTAAATATATTATTATATAATTCATATGTTAAAAACATAATCATATGTTAAAGATTTTAATACATTTATGTATAAAACTTATGTATAAAACCTTAATAAATAAAAACTTAAATAAATAAATAAATTATTTATATATTTTAATATATTTATTTATATATTAATTATTTATTAATAAATAATTTATACCTCAGGAACTGGATCTTGTAATAATGTAAACAATTTCTCATGAGCAATATCTCTGACTCCACACCATCTTGCTTTGTCATAATTATGCCAAAGTCTTGCAAGGCATAAACATAACCATTGTCGTAATAAAGCATTCAAATCTCCAAGTTGTTCTAAACAAATAGAAACAAGACTACCATGATTTGCAGCAACTTGACCTGGTCGATAATCATTCACAATACTAGCCAAAACAAATGCTGCTAATGTTCTGTGTTCACTCTAAAATAAAATAAACTTCTATAACGTAATTGAATTCAAAAATTTTTCAATAAATAAAATTATATTAATACTGGTATTGAAGTATCCTGAAGAACAGATAAAAAATATTTATGTCCTCCATCTCGTACCAAATCTGCTTGACAAGTCTGAAATATAATAAATAATTCAAAAAAGATTTAATAAAATATTAAAATATTTTTGAACTTATAATATTAAAACTTACACTATCAACTGCAAGAATTTTTGCCCAAATAAATACAAGTAATGGACGTAGTTCTCTAGCGTTACTTTGAAGTAATTTTAAAACATATGGAAAAATGCCTACACTAAGAGCCAAATTTACTGCCCATGGACCAAGATCAAGAAAACGTCCTAATAATTCCAATGCTCTAAGTCTATGAACTTGACTTAATAATACTTGTAGAACTATTGGCAGTTGTTCTGGTGGATTACGATTTTTAGAACCTAGTGTAAGCCATACTTGAAAAGCAGTTAGTTGTTCTTCAAAAAATGGCGAATGCACAAATTGATCTTCATTCTCAAGAATAGATGGTAATTGTGCTAAACAAAGATCAAGTGCTAAATCCCATGCTTGCCACATAGGATGCTACATTAACAACAAAAATATATTAATGATAGAATAAAAAAGATTTTATTTGATTTCTAAAAAAATATTAATTATAATTTTTTCCATTGAAAAATATCATTTACAATATTAAAATTATTTACCTGATAAGTAGATGGTAATTTTGGACAAGAAACTGGAGTGCAATCATACGAGCGTAATATTCGTTCAGCAAGTAAAAAATTTCTAAATAAACTAGCTACTAATAAATCTTGTCTGAATAATCTCTGAAATAAATCTATAAATTGAACATATTTAATATTTAATTATAGTTAGATATTATACAATATTTAATATTTATATATTATGTATAGATAGAAATAATTATATGATAGATAGAAATAATTTTAGATATAATTATATAATTTACCTCTTGGCAATGTATTCCATGCTATAGTATCAGTAATTGCTGTAAAAATCCAATTAAGTTCTCCTAACATTGTTCTTCTATCAGTTAATTGTCCTGGAATTCTAAAATTTATTTATTATAATTTTAATATGTAATTCTAATAAAGAAAATATGTACATATATAAGTAAATATTATAAATATGTAAAATAAATAAATAAATATTCTTACTTATCAATTAAATCTAATGATATTTTTGGTACCAATTTAGATGTATTTTGCATTACGAACCTATATAAAAAATAAATATTTATATATTATAAAATATGAAATATACTATTAATAAATCATATTTATCATCTTACCATCGCAATGCAATTTTTATTGGAGTTGTAAGACATGATGTAAATATATCTGCAGGTAAATCTGGATTCATAGGCAAAATCTGACTAGCCGCACATGCTGCTAATTGAATACAATTTTTGTAAGATGGTGTTGAAGTACCTGCTACTCCACTTGCACGATTTTGTTGAACTGCCTGTTTTTCCATCTATAAAATGGAACTTATATGTAATTTTTATTTTTAATCAAACTTCTCCAAAATTATTATACCTCATATTCCTTTTCATGTTGTTCTGCAAATTGCTGAAAAGATTCTACAATGATACCTGCATTGGAACAATCATATACATAAATACTAGGTGCACCCATCCATGTTTGTAAATCATATACAGATAAAGGAATATATTGTGTATATGTCTGCAATATAATCATTGAAAATTAAATATATTTATTAAATTATTATTTGATAATGATATTTGAAAATTTTTTTTAAAACTTTTCTTTTTACTAACTCTATTAAATACCCATATTTCACCATTACTAGTAGGTTTAGGAACACCATGACCATTGTAATGAAAAAGAACTCTTTCTTCTTTTGCATTTCGTCTTAAAGATGTACATAATTTTTTAACTTCCTCAACAGTAGGATCTAAACTTTGTTTATAACGAGCTCTTGGTTGCCATCGTTCATACTGTTTTTGTAAATTAGAACCTATAGTTTCTAACGCTTTCTGTGGACTCACTGACAAAGGATCTATGAAATTAAAAAAAATATAATTTTTAAATTATATTTATATAATTAATAAAAAAATTCAGATAAATTAAATAAAAATGTAATTTTTTATTAAAATATGCTAAAAAAACCACAATGTAAATTTATAACAATTCTCATAATTCAATTCTTTATAATTTTATAAAGCAATAAGATCATGAAATTATAAAAATACTAATATAAAGTAATAAATAATAACGATCAAAATGTTAAATTTAAGTAAAAAAAAAACATATAATAATATATAACAAATGCAATATTCAAATTAATAATAAATATAATGTCATCTAGTACTAAAATGACATTCATTTACAAATTGCTGTCACGCACATGCATAACCTTAAAATGCATTACATAATGGCAGCGGGGAATTGTGGGGATGTAAATAAACTAGAATAAATACCGATCCAACACTCTAAACGTGCGCATGGTTGCGTCTTGACAATATCTGGTGGATCAACGCCAACATTTAAACATAAAACTAGAGCCACGCTCACAGTTTTCATCTAAAAAGAAAAATAAAAATTGAGCAAACTGTTCTGTAAAATTAAATACATAATTTTTTAAAATATACTAATTAAAATCTAAAAAAAAAAAAGCAACAAACTCGTTCTTTCATCCTCCATGTCTGTGTAATACAGTTTACACCCTCAATTGTTGCACTATGTCGTGATTTACAAAATGCAAGCTGTATTTTCCAATCATCCTCTTCCGTCGATTTCAAATTCTCTTCCTCGTGGCATGACTTAGAAGTAATTACTGACATCATAAGTCCAAAACTTGAGAAAAGTTTATAATCAATTTTTTCAAGAGATACGTTTCAATTATTAAAAATCTTAGATTGATATTACATAAATATAAATTAAAACTATGAACTGACAATATTCAATAAACGATAAAAGCATAACCGTTTTTTACCAGAGCACAATTTCATAAGTTTACTTCAACCGTCGCCATCTTAAATCCCTAACTATGTTACCAATGAATTCTCACGAATACGTAGATTTTTTGGTCATAATAACTATGTGCAGATGGTGCCACTTACTATCCACATTATTTTTAATTTTTTTCCTTTTATATATCGAAATCAGAAAAATATAAGAAATAATGAAAAATAACAATAGCAGTTTTTACAAGAGAACATCTTTATTTATTAGATACCTTTTACTAACTAAAACTAAAATCACTTTATAATTAAATTGTTGAAATCTAACTTACTCATTTTTATAACTAATAGAATTAAATAATTTATATTAAATATATTAACAATAATTAAATTTATGCATGAATATGCAAATAATTTATATATAAATATATAAGTAGAATATATACATTCAGAAAAATTACATTACAAAATATTATTCAAATAATATTATATTATATAATATAATAATATAATAATAATATAATAATAAAGACATGATAACTATTTTGTTTACTAAAATTTTTAAATTGATAATCTATATGCTTACATAGTTATGTACTTATCAATACTTTTTTTATAGTTTAAAAATTAAATATAAATTCATTATAATTTGAAATGATATACATAACACATTAAAAATAAAAAACACATATTTGTAAGATTTTACAATATAGAATTTTAAAAAAATGAATTGAAATTTAAAATTTCAATTTGCAAAACATCACAAAAAACATTTCATTACATATTCCGTTCACAGCCTATATACAATCTTTATTTATTCTATGTACAATTTTAATTTTATTTATGAATTATTTGGAATGAATAAACTCGCATTATTAGTGATATAGTATTAATAATTATTTGATTTTTAAAAATGCTATAAAACATCATTTTTAAATTTTTCTTGTTTAATTTCTTTTTATTTCTTTTTTAATTTTTTATGATCTTTTTTTTATTATAATTTGATTACTTGATTATTATTTTCTTTTCCATTTTAATCATTGAAGAGTTTGAGAATTAGTAAGAGGTTTATAACCCTGAAATTTTATAAAATATTAATTATTTCACAATACAAATAATATTTAGAATATCCAATTTAAATGGAAATGATATAGTAGTAATTCAAGCATTTCCATTTAAATCAAATTTATTATATATGAAAATAAAATATTTTATAAATAAATTAAAATATATATATAAAGAAAGAAAAATAAGAAAAAAGTTTATGGAAATAGTGATAATGCAGAAGCAGTGTATAGTTTAGTGTTCAAAAATAGAGATAACAAATATATAGTAATATTTCGATATAATGATATAATGTGAGACATCATTTTAATGAAAAATAAAAAAAAAAAAATATATAAAATATCTCTAAAAATCATATGAGATTTTCATTTTTATTTATTTTTTATAGAAAAATTTTAACAAGATGGATAAATCTTACTAATAAAGAAACTAATAAAGAAATAATTCAAATTTTAAAATTTAAATAGATTATATTATATTGAATATAATATATAATATAGTAAAAGTAATATATTTGTCTCTTTCATACTTGCAAATTTTATGTAACTGTAAATTCTATAATTGAGGCTAATATGTAATTTCATTTTTAAAAGTAATATACATATTCTATATATATTATATGTTACATAATGTAATATAATGTTATAAATATATTATATATTAAAATATATTATAAATTAATATGTATATTTCAATGCATATACATTACATTTAAATATTGTATAGATAAAATCTATATCAGATAAAATCTAAATCAGAAATTGAAGATATTTTTCTTATTACATTATTATTACCTTATTATTACATGAAGTATTTATATAATTGACTGATTCAAAACTTTGTCACTATTCTTTCATAAATTCATTAATTTAAAAATTTATTGAATATTAAAGTAAAATAAATTGAATATTTAAACTAAAATATCAATTGTGAGGAAAAATAAATTCATCAAAAAATCATCTTTAACAAGCATTTAACTGTGCAAAATTCACTAGTTAAATTAAATGAAAAAATTATGTAATAATACTCGAATGAACTTTATCAATATATAATGTTACACATAAATTTTTGATTCTATAGATAATAACAATTCACTATTACCAACACATTTAACTTGGACTAAATTTATTATAATATAAACTTTGAACTTTATTAGATCTTTTTAATGTAATAAAAATCAAATATAAAAAATAAAAATTTAATTCATTAATTAATTAAAATTTATTAAAATGAAAATTTAATTCTTCATGAAGTTTTTTGATTTTTATCCAAATAACAGGAAATAACAAAGATTGTTCTAATCATTCTATCGAAATATTATCATATGTTATAGTATATGTTAGTTCTATTTTGTATTGTCATTGACAATCAAAGAGTATGTAGTTTGTACAATCTGTACTTGTTAGTGATTCATGCTGCCATAATAGGGCTGGCGTACACTTATCCGTTTGCTTCCTGGTCTTATGGTGTTATTAATTGAATCTCGTAATCGTTCTGTGAATGTTTTATATTCCATTTCTGGATTATTCTGACCAAAATCAAAATCTGCAACTTCTATAGTAAATTTTGCTCTATTTTGTATATAATATGCAATGCCAAAAATAATAAGTACCACAGCAGCAAGTGAACAAGAAACAGGTACCACTATGACTGATAATTGTGGTTTTGTTGTTACTATAAAATATTTAAAAATACAAAAAAATTAATATTGTCTTATGATAAAATAAAATTTATATTATTATTATTGTTATTATTATTAATATAATAATATATATATAATAATATATATAATAATACCTTTATAAATATTTATTGTCAAAGGATAAATTTGTTTGCTGACATCATTATTTAATATAATTAATATTGTGTATATACTTGGTTCCAAAAAATAATGAATGATAGAAAAATTACAAGAATAAAGATTATCTATATTGTTGCATGTTTCATTTCCAGTAACATTATACTTTCCTCTTTGAAACTGAAGGCACTTATTAAAAGGTCCTGAACCTTTGCATGTTACATTAAGAGATAACATATCCCAAGGTTGAATCCAATTGGTACCCTCTACTGTTATATTTCTTATGGGTGCTATAATTTTTATATTGATGATATCATTATAATTTATATTGAATATTGTTATTTTATATATAATATTACTTACCACGAACATCAATCTTTTTTGTAAAGTGTCCATATGTTTTATTAGGATCTGGAGGAATTATTGAATTGGAACAAATATATGGTAAAGAAATATTATTTACATCAGAGATATTATTTACTGCATCATTTAGAGACATTTCTGTTACCATTTCTGTAGATATTAATTTTATGGTAAAATTATTATTAGATATGATAGCATTTGTCACTTCTTTTGTAATATTTGATATTGTATTATTTTGCACAGTTTTATTAGAAAGAATAGTTGTTGTTATTGGTGAAATAGTTGTAGATGGTAAAACAGTTGTTGTTAGTGAATCATATGATGCTATTACTAAAGCTTCTAACATATGCGATACATTAGGATTTGTAAAATTATAGAGAAAATTTAAATCATTTGTTTGACCAAAATATTTACAATCTATGAACCAATAAATTGATACTGTTGTAGCTTTCATCAAATAATCCATATCACCTTTTCTTATATTTATTGTTACATTTACTTCAGATGCTGAAGAAACATATGAATCTATTGACGTTTTATTGGATTGTATAATTTTAATATCCCCATTAAAGAATTCTATGAAATTGATAAATATTAAGTTGAAGAAATATATAATAAATAAAAAATTAATATAAAATGATTTTAAAAATTCTTACGAGTGACATAAAACTTAGCACGAACACTAGTAAGTTTCTCCCACCATAAAATAACAAATTTACTAACTATCACTTCAACTTCATATATTCCAACTGTATAATTTTCATGTAAAATATTTAAACTCCAATATGTTGTTGTATTTGATGTTTTTCCTGTCTATGAAAAAATTATTATTTTCTGTTTCATATTTAAATTGTTTAATATTTCTTTATAAATCATATATTAAATATAATATTAAAATATAAAAAATATATTACAATAATGAGATTTTAATAAAAAAATATTATAATAAATATAAACATAAAATAAATATTATAACGAATGATTATTTATTATTAAAACTGAAACGAAAAATGAACGAAAAATTTCTAGATCAAACTGAATTAAAGTAACTCAATATTATACATTAAAAAAAATACATTATACATTAAAAAAAAATTATATAAAAAAACATTTCTTTAAAATACATATTTTTTTATGTGTAAAAAAAATTTTTTTCACATAAAAAAAGCTTTTATTAGAGAATTGTAATAAAATATAAAATTATATAATATATAATTTTAATAAAACATAAATTACAGGAAAAAAGAAACTAACCTCATATATATGAGGATTTAATGCATTGTCGCTCCATTTATATTTAAATGTTCCTGATGGTCTATCATCATTCTCAAAGATATCGGCTTTAAATGTAATAGTCCCACCTAATACTACAGGACCATCGTGAGTTAATGTTATATTATATTCTACAGCATTGACTGTAATATAAAATATAATAATATATTTTAAGTTTACTACAAATTAACATAACAATAATAAAATAATAAATATAATTACAAATTGAATAATTATATGAAATGCATGTAGTCAAATTACCTTGATAAATAGACAAAATATACCAAATAAAACTCCAAAAAAAATACACTATCTGCATTCTGTATATCGATAAAAGATCACATTTATTTTTTAAAATATATACGGTTTGTAAATTTTTTTTAATTGATTTGCGATTAAATATGTATTATATCATTTCCACCTACAATATCTTCTTAATATTAATGATTGCCAACTGTATCATATTGTATATATTTTTTGACAATATGTTACATTTATTTACAGTTCGAAGCTACTTTATAAACAGATCATGGTACAACAAAACTTACTTTAGTGAGAATACTATATAAACTATACTGAGAATAAATTTAACAATAATATTTGAACTCACATCTCCCTAATCAAATAAATTACTAAAAGTTACCAGTTTTAAATTTTCGCAATTTTATAAAATATTTATTTTTAACAATATATTATTATGTTAAATCAATTGTATAAATAAATTGTGTAATGAAATAATTATATTATTCAGTGCAAATATACGTATTTTTGAATACAGTACTATGGATAACAGAGCAAATATTTTTTATATTTATATTAATTACTTGATTTTTTGTATAGAACATAACTATTTAATAAGAATAAAAATCAAAGATTTTAAATTTTTATTTTGTGTTTTTTATATTATATATTTAAATTTTATATATTATATGATACAATAATCTAGTAATGGTACTGTATAGTATATTTATATATATATAATATATTCATATATATTTAAAATTTTTTTAATTTTATAATTAATAATGTTATTAATACTGCAATATTATTATATTATTACTATATAATTAATTAATATTAATATTATTATTAAATATAATTAATATTATATTATTACAATTTTTCTTGATTACAAAAATTATAAAATTAAATAATAAAAAAAATTATAATAATTTAAAATTGAACAATAATATTTTTATTTTCTAATTTTCAAAAGATGAAGTATTATGAAAAAAATAATACATAAATATTACTTCATAAAAAAATTTACTATTTTAAAATTTACTATTTTACTATTTAAAAATTATTTTGCTAAAAAATATTCAATAATTTGTAATTTATTAAAAATAATATTATTAAATATAAGAAAGTTCTAATGGCATAAGTATTTTACTTGTATATAAAAAATACTATATCTATAAAACTAAAAAATACTAGTAGCTTTCTTTGTAATTTCATCCTATTTATTTTATTGTGTTGTTTTTCATATGTTACATGAAACAGTTTAACTTTTTTTTTTAATTTATTGAATATTAATAAAAATTATTCTTTTGTTTTATTATTAAATTTAATATATATTTATGATATATTATATATATATATATATTTCCATAAGTCAACTAATTTTTTTCTTTATAAAAATTTTTATTTCAATTTTAGTAATAAATTATTAACAAAAAACATTGCGCTTAGATATATTTTATATATCTATATTTTATATAATAGTATCACTATGTATTATTAATGAATTGACTAAATAGAAACAATGCTTTGAGTACGAAAAAGATTTGCTGGACTATTGTAACATACCTGATAAGTTTATTCGTTTTTTAATTGGTCAATGATCTTTTATTTTAAACAATAATAATTCAATAACAAAGCAAGAATTTTAGAAAAGTAAAAAAGTTGTTTGAAATCACTTCAACAATCACTTCAATAATTAATCTTTAGTTAACTTTTAGAATTCTGATATAATCTTTTTCTAATTTATATTTTAATATCAAATATTTTCTGTTGTTATTTATTCAAAATAAGAATACGAAAAAATAATATATATATTATAAAATAATTTAGAAAAGTTATCTAAAATTATTTTATAATTTAAAATAATTAAAATATTTTTTAATGTGTATATTTGTCAATTTTAAATATGATATTTAGTAGAATGCACTTGAAAATTTTAATTAATATTTATAATAATAAATTTATTTTAAAATATAATACAACACCAAAGATTTTAAAATTGTTTCTTACACAAAATCTACGTGATATTTCTACATTTTGTGAAAATAATGTTTTTGAAGAACAATTAAAAGAAGTTTTTAAATTTAAAAATAGTAATGTTAGTAATTGGATTATTGAGGTTAGTTATTATTAAAAAGTATTAAAAATTAAAGACAAATTATTTTTTATCTTTAATTTTTAATATTTTTTAAAAATAAATTAAGGAAATTTTCATTTTTATAATATTGCATCAAAAATTATATTTTAAATTTTTCGGATATAAATTATTTTTCTATTTTTTTCTATTTTTTTCTATTTTCTTAAATTTAATATTACTTAATTATAAAATTAATGATTTATATAAAACTAAAATATAAATTATGTTTTATGTTTAGTTTCTAATTGACATTGATACATAGTAGATTTATAATACACATTAAATACAATATGATTTATAATTTTAAAAATATTTTTATTTAATTTATCCTTTAATATAATATATTATTTAATTCGCTAGTTAAATTAAATATATGAATTGTTAAATATACAAATTAAATATACAAAAAAAATAAAAAATGAATAGAATTTATCTGTCAAAATTATTATTTGTATTATTTGATAATAATATTTGATATATTTTATTTTAATAAAAATAAATTTAATAAATTAAAAGAAATTAAATGAAATATTCATTTTGTATATAAATATACAAATATAAATATAATAATTAAAATAATATAAACTATAAATAATAAAAATATCAATATGTAAATATATTAATTAATTTCAATTGTAATGAAGTTGGTGTATACTACAGAAAATAGAATTAAAATTTTATTTTAGAATAAAGCTCGTACTTTATGTAATGCATATCAAGAAAGTAACAAAAAAGATAAAGAACAAATTCTACGTATTTTAGCATTTAGATATGCTGTTGAACATACTGTTGTATGTAATGTAGCAGAAAAATATGTATCTACAGAGGTTTGTAAATTATTAATTTCTATATTTCATATTTATAATATATAAAATAAATTAAAAAATATTTTGTTATTTATAATATTAAATTCTTAATAATGATTATAAAATTATTAAAAATTTAACAACATAATATATATTTTATCTTAGTCTGATAATAAAAGACGTATGATTTCTTATGAACGAAATTTAAGAAATGTTTTAACACCAAATTATCAATGGTTGTTTATTATGATTGGAAGACTTGAAAATGGTGTGAAATTTCTTGTTGATTTAAGGACAGATATATTAGTAAGTAATTTTAATATTATTTAATTTAATTGATTATAAATTAATAAAAATATATATTAAAAATTAAAGTTTAAATATTTAAAGAATTTTATGTGTAATTAATAATCTATGTAATTTTTTAATATATAAATTTTATATTAAACATTTTTTTTAATAAGATTAAATATATTTTATAATTATATATAATATTATTTATTTTTATATAAATATTTTTTCTAGGAATTAATATTAAAAATTAAAGATACAGATGAAAGTATTGCAATACAGCAATTGAATATTACCCTACGAGATTTATTATTACTTTGGTTTTCAGTAGGATTCTTATATTTAGAAAGAATTACATGGCAAACTTCATGCGATATTTTACAAAAGGTACATATATTTAAGAAAATTTTTATATGATATATTAGTTAATATATATATTATATATATTAGTTAATTTAATAGAATCAAATACCTAAAAAAATATAACTATAAATATAATTTTATAATTATAATTTGAAAATAATAAGATTTCAGATTATGAGGCAATACATCCTATAAAAAATTGGTTAGATTTAAAACAAAGAGTTGGACCATATAGAAGATGTTATATTTTCACTCATTTATCTATGCCACGAGAACCTCTTGTTGTATTACATACAGCATTATGTGATATTATACCTGGTACACTTATATATTTATATATGCTAATTATTCTGATAAAATAACATTACAAATTAAATTCAATATAATGAATAATATATATTGATATAAAACATATTATCAATATGTAGATAGTGTAAAAGATATTGATGAAGCAAAAGTCAGAATTCTTGGTAATCTAAAAAAAGAGATAACATTTTTAGAAGAAGATAAAAACAAAATAAAAACTGCAATATTTTATTCAATAACTTCCACACAGAAAGGATTACAAGTAATTATATAATTACCTGAAAATTTATAATTAATAGAATAAAAAAAGAAATTAATGAAAAAAATATTTTTTCAGGGTATTGAACTTGGTAATTATTTAATAAAAGAAGTGGCAAAAGAAGTGATATCAGAATTTCCTATGATTCATGAATTATCTTCATTATCACCAATACCTAACTTTAGAACATGGTTTTTAGAAAAAATAAAACAAGGTAATAATATTTTTTAAATAATTAAAAAATTTACAAATAAAATTTATCAATATATATAAAAGAATTCAAAAATAATTAGAAGATTATATTTTAGCATAAAATTATTTTTAGATATATGTAATATTTTCACAAATGAAGAATGTAATTCTATACAAGAAATTTTAAAAGAAAAAGATATAACTTTTGGTTTAAAAAAAATTTTAAATAATTCATTATGGACTCAAGATATTAAAATATGCGAAGTTTTAAAAAAGCCATTACTTCGAGCATGTGCTTGGTATTTATATAAAGAAAAAAGACGAAATTATGCTTTAGATAGTGTTGGTAAATTGACTATCATAAATCAAATAATAATTACATTTTAGTTTGGAAATAAATATAAACGTAATATTTTTTAAATCATAGCAAACTTTCATCTTCGTAATGGAGCTGTTATGTGGAGAATAAATTGGTTGGCTGATCCTTCACCACGTGGTGTTGGAAACAGTTGTGGAATTATGGTAAATTATAGGTAATTTAATCCATTAAAATTAAATTTAAATATAATTAAAATATAATTTAATTTTATATTTAATATATTTATATAATATATTTTATATCTTTAATATATATATATTATATTAATAGATACTATTTACATGAATGTGAAAAACATAGTCAAACTTATATTGAAAATTATTTTATAAATGCTTCTGAAGATATAATTAATCTCTCAACACAGTATAAAAAATTATAAAAAAAATTTTATAATTTTAAGAAGGTATCAAAATTCTTTCCAAAATTATTTTTTTATGAGAAATATAAAAATAATGAAATTGTATAATACAAGAAAATATATATTTCAAGTAATGATAGTGTGATTTAATCAGAAGTTAGAAATGGAATTGAGTCATATGTGAAAATTTAATGTAATAAATTAATTTCTTAAAGCTAAAATTTACAAATGAATATTATCGATATAAAAAGATAAAAATATTTAATATAAATCAAATATAATATAAAAATTTCTTTTATTTCATAATTTGTTATCAATTAAATTATACTTTACATCAAATGATATTATTAGAGAACTTAGAAGTAAAATACATTGAAATTTAATTTATTTTATTCTTATTTGATTTTTTATTTATATAAAAAAATTTTATTTTATATTTCTCAAATAATATATATAATATAAGATTGATTATCATGTAATTCATGTTTATTAAAAATTTTGTAAATTAAAATTTTAAACAAAGATATTTTTATGATATTTGCTATTTCAATTCAATATTTTTTAAAGATTTTGTACATATAAAAATTTACATTAATGTAGCTTATTAATTTTGATAGATAATAAAAACAAATTAATAAAATTTAAGAAAAAATAAATACAGTATGAAAAATTATGAAAATAAATTTGTTTTTTAAAAAACAGTTCATTTACATTCTTAATTACATAGGTACAAAATAAATGATCATATACATAAAGATTTTATGAACATATTGTATTTTGAGTTGCCTAAATGTCAAAATTTAGTTCAGTACTACTTATTATTTTTATTATATACACTGCTAAAATCATAA
Organism: Apis cerana; assembly: GCF_029169275.1. Taxonomy (NCBI): domain Eukaryota; kingdom Metazoa; phylum Arthropoda; class Insecta; order Hymenoptera; family Apidae; genus Apis; species Apis cerana. The sequence goes on along the minus strand of NC_083862.1, from coordinate 6,316,533 downwards.
TGATCATTATATCATTGAAAAGTACATTATTCTATATATAAGCATCTAAATATTTAACACATAGGATCATGTATCAAAATCATTTGTCAATATCAAATACATTAGACTCACTTCCATTTCTAATTGAGTCAGTGATTAAAGAACTTCATTTCTGTACTCTTCAAATTTTATATTTTTATTAAAGATTATTAAATTTGTTCATTTATACAATAGCTGTTTCCTGTCCAACTTAAAGACAGTACAATGGTCTGCAAGCAGATCTACAACAAAAAAAATTTTTAATAAAAATATTTATAACTGTTTTTAGATACAATTTAACAAAAATAATAATTAAATAAGAAATTACATTTTTATAAATACCTGTAGTCAAGGCTGGGTTTGATGAAAATTTGTGGGAAGATGAGGTCTACTTTCTAGTTTTGTATAATCCAAATGAAATTCTTTTGCTACTTTTCTCCAACTTTGCGCATCAAAATAATAATAAGTACCACGTTCATATGTTGATGTTTTTTCTACAAGTCCTAATCCTGGTGCTTGCGTTATCCAAACCTTTTCTTCCATATGATATCGCCATTCTCTACTATACCTTTATAATCCAAATAAAATCATATGTTTATTAAAAATTGACTAAAAAAATATTAAAAAATTTGAATATATAAGTAAAAAAAAAATACTTACAATTCTGCAGCTGCTGCTAATTGCAATACATCTCCAACATTTGTATAAAACATATAAAATAGTAGATCATCCTTGTATCGATTTAATTTAACTGGTGCTAACTTATCTCTAAAATAAACATAATATAAATTTAATTATTAAAATAATTTATATTTATAAAAATCGATATAATAAAATAAGATACCTGATGGCGGCATTAATAAGGTATTCTGGTGGTACATGAAAATCGATATCCTGAGGTCGGCATGGTGTTTCTGCCCAAGGTCCACCAAAATTTTGATAAAGACTTTCTGGTGAATTAAGATTTAATCCTAATGCAGTTAAATCTTGACCTAATGCCAAAGATACTAAATTCGGATCTGTTTCAGCTGCCCTAATAAATGTCAATAATCCAACTATTCCAAACTGGTCTTTTACCATACTAGCTGGTATATTGGTCACTTTACCTAAATAATGTAATAATAATTATTAAAAAAAAAAGAATTTAGATAGTAAAATACTATAAAATAATATTAAATAATAAATTTAATTTATAAATATAATTATATTAAATATTAAATAATAACAATAAATACCATCAGGAGATGTTTGTATGCCTCTTTTAGATGATTGAGACTTTTCTGATCCAGGTGCTCTATTTGCTTGTAATACATCTTGTCCAATTTCAGGACCAAGTCCAACAGATATGTTTTTATCTCCAGAAACACTTCCACCTGGTGAAGGCCCTTCTCTATTTTGTGTTCCTGGTAATGCTGGAAAATCTTCAGAACTCATTGTAAACTCACTTGATTCGGATGTTGGTTGTTTTACCATTCCAACTATAATTATAAATATAAATATAAAAATTAAATGTGAAATTTGTGTGTGTGTGTGTGTGTATGATAATTTTAATTGATATTTTATTATTGATATAAATATAATTAAATATATTTAATTATCATATTTAATATAGATTAAAATTATTATATTTTTCAAACAATGAATTTAATTATAACTTATGTGAACTTCTTGAAAAAAAAGTCATAATATTAATCATAATATGTTATATTATTACATCATTACTTAATAATGTTATATTATTACATCATTATTATAAATACAAACCATAAGGTTGTTTTCCTGGCATAGGACTAGGTTGTGGCATAGAATCACCCTGTCCTCTGTTCGTTAATGAAGGAAATTCAGATAGATCCAATAATGGAGGAGTACTTGTATCTCCACCTCCTCCACTACCAAAAACAGAGTGAAAATTATTGATTTGAGATCCGTAATTACGACTTTGAGGTATTCCAAATGTGCCCATGCTACCCATTGGATTCGAAGTTCTATAAATTTATATTAATATTTTCAGTCATCTAATAAATAGAATTATTATAAAATATATTATTATTTAAATATAATAAATATATAATAAAATATACAATATTACAAATATAACAAAAAATTATAAATTAAAACTTTTCCTAACTATGAAAAAACTAACCCAAGAGCAGGCATTGTACGTCTATCTGTAAAAGCTCTCTGTCCAAACAGTCCTCTGCTGCCCATAGGAGAGAGCTGCTGTTGTTGAGGTTGATGATTATTTTGTCCACCTCCTGTCCCTGATGCTCCAGGGTAAACGTTAGTAACTACTACCGCAGAATTAGCTGAACTGGAAGTGCTTGTGGATGAGCCTGAGAACATGCCCGAGGTAGGTGTGACATGACCCGTAAGGGCCGATGAATTTAAGCCCCCCCCACCACCTGTGCGCGATGTAAGGCTTGCGTTCGCAATACTGCGTGGTGGCTGCTCAAAGTTCAGGTTAGCCATAGCCTGGTGGCTCCACTACAAAGTACCTGCTAGGGCACACCAACACACTTTTATGTCAATTATCACAATCACTTGTTTTCTATTGCATCACTTGTATGTTGTTCAATTTCATGGAACTGAAGATAATCCATGACAAAAACTCCTAGTAGCAACCTGTAATGATGACATAAAAACAAATATATGATAGAGTTAAATTATTAATTACTATTGAAAATTAATTACTTATTTATTAATTACTTATTATTGATTACTTATTATTTTTATTTTTAATTTCAATTGTATTTATTTAATTTTTACCTCTTTATCACAGCATCATGGCAATGGTCATATCAAAATCGAAGACAGGAAAGTAAATATGGACCTATTGGCAATCGAAAAATTTATTTTTGTGAAGACGCCAATTAAGTATTACTCCAGAAATTTTATAGATATATATATATATATATATATATAATCTATATTTTTATATATAAAATATTTGTTTACTTTTTAATTTATTTATATAAATAATTATGCATTATATTTTATTATATTATATTAAAAATTATTTTTAATTTTATATTATTTTTAATTTTAATTTTTAAAAAAGTTTTTATATTTTACAAACAAATTATATAAAGAAAAAAATTAATTTTATAAAAAAATTTATTTATTAAAAACTAAAATTTAAAAACTTTAACATAGTTTTTATGTCACATAAGATTTGTATCACATAATTAATTTATATTTTACAACTTAAAGTTGTTATTATAAGTTGCATTTATATTTTAAATATACATATAAATTATAATTTGAATATTACTTTATTTAATACAATATTAAACTCATTAATGGTAATAACTTGTTATTCCAATTACTATAAAAAATGAAAACATAATAACATAACAAAAATGGTTTAATAATTTTTTTGGATATTTTGTTAATATCTTGAGATTAAAACTATTACACATTATACAAAAAATTTATGAATTTTGAAAAAACAATAAACGAAAACGGCAATTTTGACATTGTAAAAATAGAAATCAGAACGAGCACAAAGAAATCAAAGGTTATAACATCTATGTAACAAAAATATTAAAGAAAAAATAGACAAAATTTAATTACCTATATTATTGAATCCGTTGTTAAGTTAGTGGGCGAAAAAATCCATTAAATTCATAATAAACAAAGTAAATGAGCATAAAAAAAAAACACAAAAACGTCGATGTTGATTTGGAATGAATATGATAGGGAAAACGTTGTTTTCAATAATTAGTATTTCGTCTAAAAAAAAAGATTTTTATGTAAATAATCTCAAAAGATTAAACTTTTATGCACATTACAAATATTCTTAACAAATAAATGTCTATTTTGTCACTCAGTTTCATAAACTTAAACAATACTAGAGACACGAATTTCTGCCATTATAACCATTTCTACAAAGATATTCAAATTAGATATTAAAATAATTACTATAAAGATTATGAATTAAATATAATCATAATACATATTAAAAATATTATACATTTAATTATATTACAAAATTATTAATATTACATAATATATTTTAATAAGCATACAAATTTTAATCTTGAATATGATTACCGAAATTTATTATAGTATCTAGAATATTATGTTTTAAAAATACAAAATAAAATTTAAATTTTAATAATTAATAAATATAATTAATAAATTGAAATAATATTATAATACTCTCTTATGTTTAAAATATTTCTTTTATATTTTGTTTACAGTAAAATATATGTAATGAATAAATAAATAAAATATCTCAAATTTCAATAAGATATCCAATTGATTGTATAAAATTAAAAGTATTATTAATTATAGATGGTAATTGTTACAATTATAAAGATTATTAGTTTATTTATTTTATTACAATTAAATGAATGATAAATTTTTAATTGACAAAATATATAAAATATTTTTAATATTCTACACTAAATATTCCTTTATTTATTATTATAATATAATGTTTTAGCTTGCTATTTTACTAATAATTAATATATTATAATAATTAATTTAATTTTATCAATTAACAATAAAAATATTATAATGTTTATGATAATAATCAAAGAAATATATACATTAATAAAATATTAAATTTAAATTAAAAATGATAAAATTGTATCTATGTATATATCTATGTATATATTATTTTATACATATATTAATGTAATCATAAGAAAAAATAAAAAATTATATATTAGATACAAAATATTTTATAAAAAATTTTTTTAATTTTTTTTATTTTATTACTATATAAAATGTATAGTGTATAAAATCCATATAGTAATAGATTTTTATCATCTATATTTTTTATTATATATTAATTATTTTTTGATATTTTTTTTATAATATAATGTTATAATATTATAATATATGTTATGAATAATATATTATAATATTTCTTATTTATTATTTATTATATTTCTTATAATAATTTAAATATTTTTATTTTATATTTATTTTATTATTGTATAATAAAAGAAATTTTTGATTTATCACTAAAAGTAGTACTCTAGTGAAATTTTCTATTTTAAACTTCTAATATATAAGAACATTGATTATTTGTTTTAATTACAATAGTAAGATATAATAACTTTTTATAACATTTATAACAAATCAACATACATATTTTTTAAACATTTATTTTTTATTTTATTATATATCTAAAGAATATACTCTCAGTGTTAGTATTATGAATGTACTATTCAATACGTTATTAAAAGCGTATGGTTCGTGGCTAAGTAAAAGTTAAGTTTATTTGTGATAAACTTTTATAAACATTTTATATATAAGTAAAATTATACATCAATACTTTAAACAAATCATTTATAAAAAAAATAAGCCAAAAAATTATTTATTAAAAAAGTAAATAGAAAAAATAAAAATTAGTAAATAAGTAAAAAATGGCATTAATTAGAAGAGCAACTCATGCTGGTAGTTGGTACGCAAGTTCTGGTAAGCAATATTTAAACTATTTTTAATTTATATAATTTTAATATAACATTTATTTATAATTTAATTTTATAATTATTTATAATATTTTTTCTATTCTTGTGTGTATTCATTATTATATATTTCATGACATTCAGTTGATAAATTATCACAATTCTATAAAATTCAATATATTTTGACATAGTAATATATTACATGCTAATATATATAAAATAAATTTATTATTTATTAATTAATATATTTTTACATATAATATATATATATTATATATATTAATTATAAATTATTAAGAAATAGATTTTATACTACATATAATTTTGAATACAATATTTATATTTACTTTTTACTATTTATATTTAAATTTATATGTGTATATGATAATATATATATATATTATAATATATAATATAATATATATATATATATACATATATATATATGTGTGTATATTATATTAAAATATAAAATAATTAATTTTGTGATAATAAAGATGTTTTTCTTTTTTATTACATGTTATTAAATATTAATTTTTTTGAATAAGAATTGAAAATTTCATTTCACATTTATATTAATCATTAATTAATATTGATAATTAATTAAAATTTAACATATAATGTAATCTTCAATTTAAAAATGAAAATTAATAATGAAACGATTATAAAATATACTAGAATTAATAATAATAATGAAATAATTGAAATTTGAATTATTAATTTCAATAGACAAATCAATAAATAAATTTAAATTAATATATTTATAAATTTATTTAAATTTTCATTAAAAAGATTAAATGAATTTTAAATTACATTACTTTTTTGTATTTTTAAATAAAGTTTATTAGGAAGAAAATTAATAACTGTTCATAAAAATTATGATGAAATTTTTTTTAAATATATAATGTTTTTAAAAAATATAATACATATTTAAAACTAAAAATATAAAATAAGAAAAAATTAAAGAAATATCATAAAATGATATTTTATAATTAAGTATCTATTGAATAAGTGTTTTATGATGAAAATGATTAAATTTTAATTTTCATATAAAAATAGAGTGATATTTAAAATGAATTCAATAAAACAAATCATAATTATTTATAATTGAAAAATAAAAATTTTTTGATATAATTAACAAATAAAAATGTTTCAAACTTATTAAAATTTCAATAATAAATTATTATTTAAATAATGTAATTATAAATGATTTGGAATATCTAATTAATGTTAATTTAATAAATATTAATAATATTTTTTTGGATAAATAATGTTATATATTATTTTCTTGTTGTATATATAAACAAACAAAGTGTTTTTTTTAATGTATAAAATTTATTATCAAATTAATATAACAAATGATATACAATCACAAACAAAGATGCATATTATTTTAAAACATTCACAAAATAAAATTTATTTTTTAAAAACAGAATATGAATAACATATTGAGATTCAAAAACAATGTAATATTATGGAATTAATAGCATTGAAAACATTATATAAATTTTATATATATATATATATAATATAAAATAAAATTATGATTCTTCTAAAAAAATTTAGCATCCAAGTCTAATTTTCTTAAAAAAAAAAATATTGAATAATATTATTTTTTTTTTGCAATAAATGAATTTTTGTTCATTTTGTAAGTATAAAATTATATGTTTATTTTTCTATTATTTAAAAATTTTCTTATGTAAATAATTTTCTTTTGCCTCCAATATATTATATATATTATATATATTATATTATATTATAAAATTTTATTAAATAATCATATATTTTTACATTTTTTAGATACGAATAATATCAATAATATCTAATAATATCAATTATTGAAATAAAAAAATAAATAAAAATTGTGATTTAAAATCTGGAATATCGTTCAAATTGCAATAAAAAATAATTTTTTTTTAAATATACTTTGTTATAAATTTAATAAAAAAAATTTATTATTATGATTTATTTTATCTATATTATTTCTGTTTTCATAAATAAAGTATAAAAGCAGATTTTTATATATTATTATCAATAAACATTTTTTAGTAAAATATTTTATATTTTTCATTCAAATCTAAAGATCTGAATATACTTTTTCACTTTATTTAAATATAGTTGAGTTTTGATATCCAATATGATATCCAATATTAATATTTAAATGTGATGTATCATAGCAATCAATGTTTTTTATTATTTGGTCATTCAATTTTATCAAATTATATATAGTTAGTATATATAATTATATAAAATTTATATCAATACTCATTCATTCAAATATCAAATCATTTATTTAAATTCAATAAAATTAGAGATAACAAATTTAAATTTAAAGAGATTAATATTAAAGAATGCAAGAAAAATAATATATTTATTAATATTTCATTCATATACTTTTATATTATTTAAATAAAAGAATAATAGTATTTTTATTTAGATAAAAAAATATAAGTATATTGTCAAATATTCAAATTTAAGTTCAGATATTCTTATTTATAACTAATTCTCAAAATGATATAATGATTTTTCTGAATAAAAATAAATACTTTTACTAAAATATTAAAATATTCTTTTTGTTATAGAATATATAATAAATATTAATTATTGAAAATATTATTTTATAAAAATAATATAATAATTTATCAAATTTTGTTTTTTATTAAAAATTAATTATTATTATTTATTATTTATTAAAAATCAGATAAAAAATTAGATATAACTTTTAAAAATAATAAATTAAAAATTGAAAGTATTATTTATTATGATTATAATTATTTATTATAATTATTTATATTACAACATTTTTTTAAAATATTTTTTACTATTATAGAATTATAAAATTAATTATATATTTTATTATATTAAATTTTGAACTTAAATGCTGAATTTTATAATATTTTAAAATATTATATAAAATATTATTAATCTTTTGAATTATTTTATTGAATGTGACTCAATATTAATTTTATTCTTAGATATTTTTAAGTTGAATTCAATATTTTTAAATTTCCATCATAAAATATATTAAATATAAATGAATAAATATTTTTTACATATATTTTTTTATGGTTTTCTTTTATCTACTAAAATTTTATTTTTTGCTAAAAAATATGTAATAAATTCATAAATACTAATTAACATATCAGATTAATAACATATCAGATAAAGATTCAATATTATTTTCAATACAATTATTAAAAAAATTATTTAATAAATTAATTTCTATGAACCAATTGAGCTATTGGTTTTTTATTTTTTGTAATATATTTCAAAAAATCTAATAGTTATTAAAAATAGATAAAATTATCAAAAAAAATTTTTTTTAAATATTAAAAATTCAAAGGAATAATAAAAATTAATTTTGATTAATAAATTTTGTTTTTTATTAATTAATATTATCATTTATTATTTAATATTATATTATAATTAATATTATATATCTTTTGAATACATAGGATTGGAGTTGAATAAACAATTAGAAGGTTGGTTGAGTGCTGCAGACTTATCACATGGACCTGCTAGAGCAATAATTGCTCCGTCAGTAATTATACATTAGAATAATTTTTAATTAAATTAAAAAATTTGTATTGAAATACAAATGAAATTTCACAGACATGCAGGTTACAGCTATTGTGGAGCATGTGCTGCTTTTGCATATCGCCAGATTAGTCCTGTAGTTGTGTAAGTTTTTTTTATACTTTTTTGATGTTTTAATGATAAAAAAGTATTTAATAAAATAAAATAATAATATTCTATAAAGTTTAATAAATTCTTCTCTTTAACAAAATAAATAAATTTATGCATTAATTATTTTAAATATTTTTAAATTATAGAAAACTAAGTAACTTATTACACAATTATTATTATTTCATTTTTTATTTTTATAATGAATAAATTTAAATTTTTCTGATGAGGTATATTTTTATTTTTTTCTATAATGATAGGTTAATTTAATATGTTTATTATATAATTAACAATATAATTTGTACAAATTTATAATTTAATATATTATTAATTATAAATTATATAAAAATATATTTAACCTTTCTTATTTAAAATTTTTGAATTGTTTATATATCTATTATATTTTGCAATAATTTTTTTTATTTAGATAAATAACATCATAATATGCATATAACTCTTTTTTGTAATAATTTTTTTGTAATAAAAAAGTTCTTGAAATATTTGCATGATTGTTTTATTATAAATATAGAAAAAAATTCATGTAAAATGTATAAAAATAAAATAATTATTTTAATATTTTTAATTTATGTTATTTAAAATAAGAGATTAAATATATAATGTATTATTATTATATAGGCGTAGAATTTTTATTCTTGGTCCATCACACCATGTGAGATTAGCAGGCTGTGCTCTTTCCTCTGCTTCAATTTATCAAACTCTTTTGTATGATCTACATATTGATCAACAAGGTAGAAATTCTATAATATATTAAATATTATATTAAAATTTAAATTAAATTATTGTCAAAATTTAAAATAAAATTTATTAAATTATGATTATAAATTAGTATTAATATTATTATAGATTATTATAATTTGAATGTAGATTTTTATTCATGCAATAGTGTATAGAGAACTTGAAGAAACTAGACACTTTGAATGGATGGATTTAAACACAGATGAAGAAGAACATAGTATTGAAATGCAATTGCCATTTATTGCAAAAGTTATGGAAGGGTATGTTTATAATTATATTTATATTTTTTTTATTTTTTTATTTATATAATTGCTATATAACAATTCATTTATTATTTAAATTTAATTTTTAATTTCAAATTTTATATTAATATAGGTTTAAAGATTCTTTTACAATAATTCCTATATTAGTGGGTTCATTAAGTCCTGAAAAAGAAGCACTTTATGGAAGATTATTAGCACCATATATGGCTGATCCACAGACATTATTTGTTATATCTTCAGATTTCTGTCATTGGGGTCAACGGTTTCGCTATACCTATTATGATAGATCCTGTGGCCCTATTCATAGGTCTATTCAAAATCTTGACAAAATGGTACATAAGATCATAAAATATCACTTATTAATAAATGTTTCATATTTATAAATATTAAATATTTAATAATTACATAAATAAAACTTATTGATATATCATATTTTGTTATTATAAATGATCGTAAATAATATTATTAATATCATATTATAAATAATTTCATACTTTTCTTCAAAATTCACAGGGTATGGATATCATTGAAACATTAAATCCTACAATGTTTAATGATTATCTTAAAAAATATGGTAATACAGTATGTGGTCGACATCCTATTAGTATTCTTTTACAGGTAATGAATTTCATTTATATATAAATTATGGAGCTGCATACACTTAGGATCAAAAAATATGAAAAAATATAAAAATATAAAAAATATATAAAATATTATTAAAAAGTATAAAAAATATAATAAATATATAAAATTATAAATTAAGACATCTTAAATACAATCATTATATATGTGAATTTTAAATTAAATGAATTATAACTATGAATTATATAAATTATATAAATTAAAAACATTTTTCGTAAAATATTCAGAAAATATTAGATATGATATATAATTATAAAAATTGCTATATTAATTTAACTGAAATATTATGTAAATAATGAATAAATTTTTTAGATTTTAACAGAAAAATTATTTTGAAAAATTATTATGGTTAATAATAAAATTATTATCTGATAAAATTTTTACTATAAGGATTAAATTTGTTTATTGTTTAATTATATTAAAAATGATTTTAATAATTTTTAATAAAACTTATATAACTATTAATTTTAAACATTTTTAAATAATATAGAAAAGTCTATAATAATAAAAATTTAAAAGTCTAAAATTGTATTTTTTTATATTGAAAAAATCTTAAATATAGATATATTTTCTGATCTATTACATGTGTATGTAGCTTTCAATATTTGAAATATAATAAATTTAAAAACTTTCTTTATAAATCAGTTTTTGAAATTATGATCAATATTTTTAATATCATAGTTTTTATTTTAATTCATAGGTAATTCATAGTCTAAAAGGAAATACTAATGGTCAAAGAATGAATTTGAAGTTTCTTAAATATGTTCAAAGTAACCAGTGCAATAATATGAATGATAGTTCTGTTAGTTATGCCAGTGCTTCCTTGGTTCTTGAGTGATACAATACACTTTCACTATTACTTGAAGAATTTGCAGAAAGAAAGTATTAAAAAAATAAAAAAAAATAAATAAAAAAAATATTTAAAAAAGAAATAAAAAAACGGCAGTAATAATCTATTAATCATAAAAAGCATTAATTATAATTTTTTAAAATTTTGTTTTTAAAAAAATAACATTTAAAATCAAGTTACAATTTGCTATTATATTGTATGGAACTTTCTCAATGGCTTGAGAAAGAATATTATATTAATTTGTTAATGAATGTGATGAATAGAAATGTACTATCAAACTTTTTGCTTGAAAAATATTTCGGTTTATTACTTACAAGAAATAATCAGTACTTCCAAATTTCTATTATGGAAGGAGCTTAAATATTTCTTTGCTTTGATTAGTAATTACAATTATAATTACAGAAATAATAAATATATAAAGTACATTTTATATATACTAAAAAAGCAGAAGGTTCAATCTATTGATGAAAAAGAGAAAAATTCAATCTAAAAGAAAATATTTAATTATCAATTTATTTGATTGACTTTATTATAGCTTTAAAAATTGTAAAAGAAATAACAAAAAATATTTAATATTATTTTAATATTGTATGATGTTATTAATTTAAAGTTTTAAGGAAATAAGTTGAAATTATAATAAAAAATTATAGTAACTATATTGTTTATAAAACGTTAAGAAACATTGAAATATTTATAAATTTATAAATTATAATTTAAATATAGAAGAATGTTTATTATATTTGACTATGTTAATTGTAATTTTGTAAATTAAAAATATATTGTTAATATAAAATTATTATTTATATATATTATTTTTTTTAGAAATCTAAATTTTTATTTATATATAATTTTATAATGTTTAATTTTTGATTATTATTATTATTATTCTGATTATATTATTATTCTGACAATAAATATTAGGAAAATTAATAAATAGAAAATATTTTGACATAAATTGCATTTTTTATCTCAGGGATTATAAACTTAAAGCTAAAAATTTAAAACTAAAATATACCTCTTCTAGATCATTAGAATGAACAATCTGCAATTGATCAATATTAAATGAAATATTACAGATAAATAGCACATACAACTTAATCATGTTCTCTTTAAAACAAAGCAATGAAATGATCTCATATCCTTCCTACTCTTTATTATCTTGTTATTCCTTGTTAGTGTAAGAAATTATAAACAAATACTGTATTGTTATAATATCAGAATATAAATGTGAAAGAGAATCAGTGTGAAAAAATATTTACATAATATGTAACTATTATTGATATTCTTTTACTTTTAATAAAGTATCAATGTTAAAATAAAACATTTTTGTATTAAATTATACATGAATTCGTTTTGTAATAAAATAAACTATAATAAATGAACATAACATTGGATAATTTTATTTATAATTCTTTATTTTATATAAAATTGCATTTGTTAATACATAATATATGAAATTATAAAACTGATTCTTTGAAAATATTTTTTATCTTTATATTATATATCAGTAAATTGATAAGATATGCATTTGTATAAAAAATATAAAACAATTTCATAGTCATTTAATAAATAAGAGAAATATATATATATATATATATATATATATATATGTACTTCCAAAAAAAATAAATGAATTTAAATATGTATATTTAATTACTCTTATATATTTACAACTATTAAATATCTTTATAAATTAATAAAATTACAATAGATTTTATCAAAATAATTTGCTTATTTATCTCGTAGAAGAAACTAATATACTTGCTAAGTAAAATAAAATTTATATTAAGATATTACATTTATTTTTATATCATACTGTTGATCCAGTCCTATGTAACAATCGGAAATCAAATAAAACGTTAGAGTTGTTTGTCCTTAAAAAAAATTAAATTTTTAATGAAAAAAAAATAAGATAATTACTATCATTAATACATAGATAAATAATCATAGATATAAACGAAAATAAAATTACCTAGTTTTGATGGAGCTGTGAATTGTAACTGATATTTCCGTTGTTCATTTATTGCAGATGCTCGTTTTAGAACTAATAATTCTTTATTAGAAACATTACCTAAAATTAAAAACCAACCTTCATCCTTTCCTTTTTGAAACAAAGGACAATGTGCTTTTAAATTATTAGATTTATTTTTTCTTTTCATTATAATATTTAGTATGTAATCTTGATCCTTGTGAATATTTATATAATCCAAATTATCAGATTTTAGAGGTATAAATATTTGATTTTTTTGTTTATTATCATCATTATCTTCATCATAACTTTCTAAGCTTAACTTAATGCAGAGCATTGGCATTTCTTTTATCACTTGATATATCTAAAAAATTATTAATTATTAATATATATATATATATATAGAAATATCCTAATATTATATAAAAAGAATATTATATTATTATAAGAAATTATATAAGAAATTATATAAAATTTCAGAAATGTGAAAATACATAGTTGTTTCATATTAATGAATAGATCATAAAATTATAAAAATTATTCTATGAAATATTGTTTTATAATATTAAAAATTGAACATATTTACCTGATATATTTGTTCTTGCGAAAAACTTTTATTAAGTATTTTTTTAAGTATTCTAATATCTTTATTATACATATTGAAACATAATTCAGGAAGAGTAAGCGATAATGTTGAAAATAATTCTAAATGTTCTGAATTTACACATGGCAATGTAGTAATTGCTGATTCATCAATCCATCGAGCTTGAATAATCATTTGAAGTACATTCATTATCATAATTGTATTTGCTAACCATCCATGATCTGCAACTGCATCTATCATTGCCTAAAAATAAATATATTTTATGCATATAATAATATTGAAAATATTTTAATTATATATATATATAATTATATATAATATACACACACATAATATTTTTATACTATTAAAATTAATAATATTTTTAAAACAGCTATGGATATAATAAAAAATGCAGAAAATACTATATATTTTTTGTAATTTATATTTTTACATCCTATATAAAAAAGAAATTAAGATCAACAAATATAAAGATATGTTTTAAATTACTGATGTTAGAATTAAAAATTATTTTAATTTTATCTTTTTAATAATTTAATATAATAATTTGCATATTAACAAATATCATTAAATTTTTAAATAAACTTATATAAAATACAATATTTTTTTTTAATTATACATACTTGTATAATCCTAATTGCCTGATCAAGAACTGATTTTAAATCAGTAATGTAATCTACACATGGTAAGGGAAGTCTTGAGAAATGTGCTTGAAGTAATAAAAATGCTTTGGTATGAGGAGAATTATATGAGTAATTATCTACTTGATAACGGCACATTTTACTTAATTCCCTGTTCAAACATTAGGATAAAAATCATCATTTATTAATATTAATTAGAATAAAATGAAATATATTTTTCTTTTTATTATTAGAAATAATACTTTACTCATTTAATAATTCTTCATTGTGTCTTATTGGTAATTCATTATATTCATAAGAATTACATAAAATATGTAAACATTGTTCCAATGTAAGAGATTCTTGTAATGATTGCACAAACATTAACATAGTATGATGCGATAAGTAATAAAATGATGCTATTTTACCCATTGAAAGTGGATATAAAATTTGTTCTTCCTAAAATTAATAAATTATAAATTATTTTAATGTGAAATAAAATTATTAATTATAGAATAAAATATAGAAATGAAATTTTAATTGTATTCTATTTACCTCATCAAACGCCACACAATATGAATCTATTAATACTTTTAATGTCTTATCCACTAAAGAAGACAAGTATTGATTAATAGCATAAGGTTCTAAAATACTTAAATTATAATATCTGGGATTTTTCATTAATCTTCTAAAAAAATATGTCCATGTTAAATAATCTAATAATTCTTGTTTGTTTTTAATAGTATTGGCTACAATTTCAGCATTTATATGATCTGGCAGAACAGCTAATAAACTTGATTCTACTGGGAATGGATGATGTAAAAATTTCTTATAATAATTTTTTTTTAAATCGTGTACTAAAACTACTGCTACTCCTGAATTATCAAACTGGGGTCTTCCCGCACGACCCATCATTTGTAGTACGTCTGTGATTGGCATGTCTACATAACGGTGTTGTTTACCATCATAATATTCTGTTCCTTTTATTACAACTAAATGAGCTGGAAAATTAACTCCCCAAGCTAAAGTAGCTGTTGTAATCAATACCTAAACATATTTTTATAATTTTAGATAATTATATTGTATTATAATCATGTAATTGTATCAAAATTTAAAAAAAAGCAAAATTTTTATAAAAAAATTTCACTAATTTCATTATTTTTTACTTTATTATATTTAATATTTATTTAATTTCATCATATTAAACAAAAATAAAATTAATATCCATTAAACCACATACCTGAATTTTATTGTTAACAAATAATTCTTCGACAATTTTTCGATCTCTTTCTTGAAAACCTGCATGATGAAGTCCAATTCCAAAAGCAAGTGTGAGTTTCAAATTTGAATCTCGTATATGACTCAGAATATTATTCATTTCTTCTTCTCTCATATGTAACCATTGCTTAGGATTATCTTCTCCTGCAAGATATGCAATCAAATCTAATGCAGTTAAACGTGTTTGTCTACGTGAAGAAACAAATACTAAAGTTGGACTAGTCGGAGCATGTTGTTTAATTGCTTGAAAAGTTGGTCTATTCATTGTTGCCATTCGAGGACAATAATTTTTCCCTGGAAATCCAGTTATATGAATATCTAATGGTACAGGTCGTACAGATGGACGAAAATTATAAAGGCCCATTTCTTTAATACCAAGCCAATTAGCTAAATCTACTGCATTAGCTAATGCTGTAGAAAGTCCAATAACTCTTAATTTTTTTAAAGTATGACTAGAAATAAAATTAGTTCTTGAAATAATAACTTCTAATACTGGTCCACGATCTTCCCCTAATAAATGTATTTCATCTATAATAATAAGTGCAACATTTTTGACATAAAGTCTTGTTTGCCAACTTCTACTAATACCATCCCATTTTTCTGGTGTGGTTATAATAATATTTGCATTTGCTATAACTTTAATATCTGGTGATACATCTCCAGTTAATTCTATTACTTTTTTTCCTAATTGTTCTTCAAATCTAATTTTCCAATCCTTCATTCGTTCTCTCACTAAAGCTTTCAATGGTGCAATATATACAATTTTTTGCGTTGGATATTGTTTAAATACTCTAAACATTGCAATTTCCGCAGCAATTGTTTTTCCCGAACCAGTTGGAGCTCCTAACAGGACATTATTGTCTGTATGATATAAACAATGAAAAATTTGTGTTTGTATTGGATTAAAATGAGAAAATTTATAAAGTTTTTCAAATAATGGTTCTTTCAATGCTTTTACTGGCAGAGGTTGTACTTCTAACAAATCAGTATATGGTGGATATACTTCAGGTAAGATTAAATCATGAAATGTTAGAGGCAACATATATTCAGAACCCAACCAGCGATCACTTATTGCTCTTACTATATATTGAGTAGGCAATGGTTCATGCAATGGTATTGTCATCACAAGTTCTTGTGTAAGATTATTGTAAACCATTTTTCTTGTCATAGTAAAATATTCATGATGATAAATAAAATTATTATCTGGATCTTCTATCCATATCCAAAAAGGTTCAGAAGTTTTACCATGAATGTTATCATTCCAATGAAATTGAGGATATATTTTTAAATGTATTCTTAAAACTGTACGAGTAATAGGTTGTAAATTTGATTCCATTTCTAATGCAGGTAATTCTTTGCAACATTTTTTCACCAATATTGCTTCTTTCTGATTACGCAAAATATCTCCAATTTCTTTAACATTCATATTATTTAATCTTTGAACTGTCAAATCATATTGTTCTATCTTATCAATAATTTCTAAAGATAAACAAGAAAATTGACATAGAGGACTTCTATCACTCCATTGTTGTATTTCGAGTACTTTTGCTATTTCTAATAAACGACCAGCCATTATTGCATTATTTTGTCCTAACATAATTTCAAACAATGCTCGAAATATCCGTCCTGCATTTTGTACAATATATGCTTGATCAGAAATTAATGAAAACGCATTAACTCTACCATGTGACAAATACGTTTGTAATAATATATTAACTTTACCATATATATTTTCAACACCACCTTGAACTGTTATATTACAATATTCTTCAAATAAATATTGTAATTCCTCCATTTCATCATCTCGCACTTTTAATTGTTCAAATTCTTGAGAATATGATATCATAGAAAATATTTCCGCTTCAGTCATAATTGGTTTTAGAAGTGTGTTAAAAATTTTAATAGTGTCGTATTTAAGATAAAAATGACTCGCAATTCGTCCTAAATTTGTTGTGCTCAAATCTCCAGTATTTATATTATATCGAATCATTTTAGCTTCATCTAATGCTTTAGCTGCTTGATCTATTAATTCTTTTCTTTTTTGCTCTAAATTTTGATCTTCCAAAATAATTCTATAAGGAATTCCATAAAAATGAAAATTTAATTTCATTCGGACAAATAAATAAGTGTAGCTTAACCATTTTATTGCTTCTTCCACGTTCGATATTGTACCTAATGCAATTTCAGCATTTAAATTATCAGCTAAATATTTAATGAAATTGCTTTCTATAGGTATTTGATTTGTTAATAATGATAAATAATGGTATAATTTATTATGGGAAGTAATAATAACAGCATGACCAGATACATCAAATTGTGGTCTACCAGCACGACCAAAAATTTGTAAAACATCTAATATATCTAAGTCAATATAAGAACCATGTTTTGCGTCATATATTTCTGTTCCTCTTATAATAACAGCATGGGCAGGCAGATTTACACCCCAAGCTAATGTTGATGTACATATTAATACTTTAATTAAACCATCTGCAAAATATTTTTCAATTAAATTTCTCTCTGAACGTAATAAGCCAGCATGATGTACTGATAATCCATTATTAAATAATTCACTTAAATACTTCGTACGTGATTTAGCAAAAGCTTTATTTATAGTTTTTATTCCTTCAGGTATAAATAATTTAAGTGTACCATGTTTTATTGCTAAATCTTTTAGTGTATTTGCCATTCTAACAGTAGCATTTCGTGCATGTACAAATACCATTACTTGATATCCTTGACGTACCATATCTATAACATTATTATAACATACATTATCCATGTAATTCATTTCTTGTAATGACGATGATGCTTTTACACCAATAAATGCTTGACTAAGTGGTACTGGTCGAAATCGATGATCAAAATAAAAGAGTCCTATGTTTGAATTCACTCTTAAAAATCTTGCAACGTCTACATAATTTGGCAATGTTGCAGAAAGGCCAACAATTCTGATCATACTTTGAGAAGATTCTACTTGTCTCAAAGTTCGAGCAACTAAGGCTTCAACCACAGGCCCTCTATCACCATGTAACAAATGTACTTCATCGATAATTAACAGTTTTACAATACTTGTGAGAGAAATATCTCCGGTACCTTTTCTAGTAACAACATCCCACTTTTCTGGTGTGGTAACAATCATTTGTGTTTGTTGAATTTCCGATTTGGTTAATTGCATATCTCCAGTTAACTCGCGAACAGATATACCAAGACAATGAAGCTTTTTGCTAAAATTTGCTGTCATTTCAGCTGCTAAAGCTTTCATTGGAGTTATATAAATTATTTTGAACTGATTTTTCATTAATTGACCATGTTCAATATGTTGCTTCAATTGATGTACTATAGTTAACATAGCAACATTAGTCTTTCCAGCTCCTGTTGGGGCACAAATTAATAAATTCTCATTAGTATGATATGCTACATCAAACACAATACTTTGTATTCGATTTAATGATTCAATGCCATTAAAAGCCATTTGTCCAATATCATCTAATGAAGATACCATAATAGGTTTATAATCTACATCAAGTGGTTGAGATTCTGGAATAGGTATAAAAATTTCTTCAAATGTTTCTGTATCTTTCCTTACAACATTTTGCGGTAACATTATTTTTTGTTTTGATACATAACCAGTTGTATTTCTATTGTTCATATTACCATCAAATACAAAAGGAAATTTTTCTCGATCTATATTGACACTTTTTTTAAATATAGGTGTGTGCATTTCTATTAATGCTTCATTTTTTTTTAAAGTCAATTCTAATGGTTCAAAGCCATTTTCTTCCAAGTCTCCCTTTCCTTCTCGTTTAGTCGTTTTATTTAATTTTTTTTCATGTTTCCGTATTTGTTTTTGTAATTGTTTTTCTTTTTCAGATTGAACTGTTACTTGACCACTGATTACAGGTCCTTGAATATTACATTTTTTTTGTATCTTTGGAGTAGAACTTAAAGCTATAATACTTTTTTGATGTTGAATAATATATTGAATAAATTCTATAGATTCACAACCTAACAAATCAACTAATTCGTTCTCTGAATTTTTAGAACCTAATTTAGTAATTATGATCTTCTCAAATTTTTCTAAAGATATATCTGCAAAGTTCTTTGTATGATATGATTTCAAGTTTTCTTTATATGCTGCCTTATCAAACTAAAAGAAAAATATGAAAATAATTTAAATTATTTTTAAAAATAAAAATTAATATAAATAAATTTAATACAAACTTCTGTTTTAAATAATTTTGTAGCTTCATTTTTATATTTCATTGAGAAATTATCAGTACTTTGATTAATGTTGCCCATAGACATACTACGAAGTGTATTGGTATCAGGCCATAATACTCTTGCAGATTTATATTCAAATTTTGGATCAAATAAACCATTTTCCAATACTTTAATATTTTCTTTTCCGTTTTTTATAAGTATTAAAGTTTCTTCATTTAATTTTTCTCGAATTTCTGTAATTATCTATAAAAAAAAATAGTTTTTTATAAAAATTATTTAAAAAAATTTAATTTAATTTAGAAATAATTTTTAATAGACTTTTATTATTATAATTATTTAAAATTATATTATTTTTTGAAAAATGATATGAACAATAAATAAAATTTCTTTTTAGAAAAATTAATATAATTTATAAAATATTTAAAAAATTTATTTAAAAAAATTTAAATATTTAAAAAATTTATAATATATTTATAAAAGAACTTGTATAATTTAAAATAACATATAAAGACATTAATAAAATATAAATAACTGATATCAAAATATTTAGTAATTATTATTCTTATTTCTTAAATATGGATGTTTGTAAAATATGTAAATAAAAAACTTACAAACTACAGTTCATTGATTTGAATTTATGAAACTTCATTTTTCAATTAATTCCATTCTTATGACTTGAATTTACATTCATAGTTCTGAAACTTCCTATATTGTATTAATATAAATAATTTAATGCTCAATAATAATCATTATTCAAAAAGTTCTTATTCTTCATATATCATTCAAACATTTCAAATATTAAAACTTTTCAAATATATTCAGTTTTTCAATATATTAATATATCAATAGAAATATCTCTAAGAACAATAATAATTTGCATAAGTAATATATGTATACTATATGTGAACCAATAAAGATATAATAAATATATTTTGAAAAATACATTGAAAAATATTTATTTTTTAATATTCATTAATTTTTTCTTAAGATTATTTACAAATTTATATTAAAATTACATGAATTTTAATTGTATAGTAAAATAAAATTATACCTTCATCATATGATTAGCATCATGGAATTTCAAATTTCCTGCCTTTTCTTTTAAAATTTTAAATTTTATTTGACTTAACAACTTGTCATCAATTAATAATTGTAGAGTAAACATTAAAAATTCACTTATAAGTTCAAAAGAACATTCTCCTAAAATAATAAAAAATAAACATCTAGATTAAAAATACATTTTATAATTTAAAATTATTACATACCAAGTGCTTCTGTAGCAATTTGACGTAGTTTATTAAGATGAAATAAAACATTTTTGGATACATGTTTACATAAATCTTGCCAATTGAATTCACTGCAATGTATATAATATAAAATATAACATATATAATTATAAATATTAATTACACAATATTATAATATTTATTATAATATCATAATAAATTATAAATAAATAGATTAAATGCAATATATTATGAATAATTTAATAATTAAAAATATAAAATATGTTAAAAAATTGTTATTCTATAATTAGAAAAAATATTTTTGCTTCATAAAAAACATTTAAAATTTATACCTTTTAAATTTGCTATGTTGTTCTTTTTCTTTTCTAAATAAATCATTTGGTTCTAATTCCTTTGTACTTTTTATACGTCCAAGATTCGTGAACATTCGTAACGATCTTGTAATTCGAGGTAATTCTGGCATTTTTCATTAATAAATTCACTAAACTATGTTTTACCTATAACATATACTTATAATTCATATTTGAAAGAAAAGTATATTTATTATAAATTTTTTTTTTAATAAAAAAAATTTTTTATAGAAAAATAAAATGATAATTAAATTTCATTTTATTTATTAAAAAGATTTTTTCTATAATTTTTTATAGTAATAATATAATTGGTTACCATTAATTAAATTTCAAAAGCAATTATAAGTATTCATTTATTTACCATTAAAAAGTGACAATCGTATATTAAAAATTTATAGAAGTTAAGATTAAAAAATTATTTAATTTTTTTAATTTTAAATTTTTTTTTTAATATAATTTCAATTTCATTAAAATATAATAAACATATTTAGTTACTTAATTTTTTTAATTTCAAGTTATTTTTAATAATTTTTAATTTTATTAAAATATAATAAAATATAATAAATAAATTAATATATTTTAGAAATTATATATAATTTAGTTTATGTATTTTAGAAGTTATATATAATTTTAAATATTAAAAAAACTACATTTTAAAATTGATTATTTATCTTATCTTTTTGAATGTTGTTTAATAAAAATTTTTATTAAATATTAAATATTAAACAATATAATATAATATAATATTATCTTTAACTAACAATTGTAAACAGCTATGCATTACTTACTTGCATTACTTGCATTACTTCTCACCACGATATGACGCTTAGCTTTGGCAAGAGGTTGATCACATGATATACCTCTGCACTAATGTAGCAGTAGTAGTAGGGATAATAGCATTATGTATTTTATTCCTGCAGAAATTCGCTGCAGGGGAATTGAGCCATTTTTCAATAGAGGGGGTAGCATACTATATTCATCCGATAACTGTTTTTCATATTTTTCAAAGCTTGCTTTTTTAAAATTATTTTTTATAAAATATTTAAAAATTTTTTAATTAAATTATATTCATCTGAATTTATTATTAATATTATATTCTATATCAAAGAAAAAAAATTATATAAGTTAAAAATGAAATATTTTAAATATTGTATTAAATATTTAAATTTATATTTTTAAATAATATTCTAATAATTTAATAACTTTATAATATTGATTATTAAATAATTTAATCTAAATATTTTATTTTAAATATTTATATATAGCTATTAATTAATACTACTTTTATATAATAAATTATTTTTAATTTTTAATAAAATATTTTTTTAAAATAAATATCTACTTATTTTTAATTGCAAAATTTATTATGTTTAAATGAAATAATTTATATATTCACATAATTTTTAACAATTTTGAATCTTTTTAAAGTAAATATTTTCACTTTTAATTATTATTATAAAAGTATTATTAAATATATACTATAATTAATTTTATTGTATATACTATAATTTATTATATGTACTATAGATGACTTGCAAATAAGAGATTAAGAAATCTATTGTTACTTGCATAAAATTTTTATTTTTAATTTTATTTTTAAACTAAATTTTAAGAAATTTATTAATTAATTAATAAAATAATATTAAAAAAAATAAAAAAAAATTTATAATATATTTATTTATATAAATATAAATGAATTTAATAGGCAAATATTGTCTATAATATGAAAACAATAATATATAATTAATATATATATTCTTATAAATTTTGATGTGTAAAATTTATGATTGAAAATAATCTTTTTAATTGTGAGAATTTGTAGTTGAAATAGTTATATATTTACAATATTACGAAATTTTAGGGATTTTTGTTGCGAGTTGTATGAATATTGAATTTTTAAATTATAAAAGCACTATATATATCAAATACAAATTATTTATAAAATTAATTTAACATTTTTTCTTTATTATACAAGATACTCTTAATTAAACGATTATATAGTAATATATTCATGGCATATTTTTAAACAATCGATTGTAGAAATGAAAAGAATAATATAACATAAATTATATAAATATAATATAAATAAATTAATAAATTATATTAATATATATAATATAAAATAATATAAATTTTATTTCAAAAATTAGTATATATTAATATTTATCTATAAATATAAATATTAATATAAATATTAAGATTTATTTATTAAGTTATAAATAATTGAAATTTATGTTAAACAAAGCAAGATAGAATGAAATATTATTATTTTTGTCATAGCGTTATCTTACTTTATTTTTATTCTATTTTATCTAATATAAATTTAAATTGCTTATAACTTAATAAATATTAATAATCATTATTTTTATATATTAATTTTTATCTTTGTTTTGATTTCTAGAATTGATTCTCCAAAAATATTTCACAAATATATTAATATTCTGTATATTTATTTCAATTATAAATTATATCATTGCAAACAGAATATTTCAGTACTTTATAATTCAATTTGAATTAAAAATGTATATAATATATTTTGTTTTAATATGTTATAAATGTAATTATAAATTTATTAGTTTTTGAACTTTTTAAATATTTTTGTTATTTAATTGTAATTATTTAATTGTAATTATAAATTTTAATTGTAAAATTTAATTTTAATTCATTTATTTTCCACAAAATATTGTTATTTATATCGATTATTTAATAAAATTAAATTAGTAATAAAAAATGTATTAATTAATTAGGATTATAAAAATATTCATTTATTTTTAACTTTATACATTCTATATTAATTTTTCAGAAATAAGACTTAAGATATAATACATTAAATAAAATTTATTACAAATTCAATAAATTTATTTATTATTATATAGTTTGACTTATTATAAAATTACTTGATTTATTAAAATTATAAATTTTATTTTTTTTTATTAATTTATGTTAAATAAAGATTAATTATGTTAAATAAATCAAATTATTTAATTTATAATATTTTGAAATTTATTTAAAACTATTAAAAAACATTTCATTTTATTATGAAAAATTCATATAATATAATAATTATACATACATCTATTAATTTATGTATTATTAATGTATTATTAATTTATGTTATTATTAAGTATTAATAAAAAAAGATATTACAAAAAAATCTAAATTAAAATGTTAAATTATTTAATTTTATATATAATTTCGAAATAAAAGTTTATAAATAAAATTGATTTAAAAATAAACAATTGATACAGCAATAATTAATATTTGTAGTATCATTTTGACATATTTTATACAATATAATACTGATCTTGAATTCTTGGTATCGATAATTCGCCAACTAATATTTAAAATTAGAATACCTATCAAATGATTTAGTTTGTTTATATTCTCTGACTCATTTTATTGAATGAACATTAATAGTCTTTTCTAGTGATTATTATTTTTATAACATATCAACACTGAATTTATGAAAAAGACTTCGTTCCTGCTTCATTTTAAAGGAACTTTTTTATTATGCGTTAAAATATAAAGATTATCTTTATTTTGGTGATTTTATATATAGATTTCGTCAATATATAATACAAAATAAATTGGCGGAAATATACATTTCATGTATGAAATGATACTGTCATTATATTGTTTAATGAGGTTACGTCAGTATAAATGACAGTATATTAGTCAAATATAAAGTCAACCTAAAAGTCATGTAAAAAAAATATTCAAAAAGATTGGGATTGAAACATTTTGTTAATTTCAATTGTGATACATTACAATATAAATACTTTGTGAGAATTTAATGAATGAAGGCAAAACGAGATATTTTGCGGGGGGTCTTTACTGGGGTTATTGTGACCCAAGTAGACCAAAAATCCGCTTTAATAGTAAGGTAAAGAATTTTTCTAATATATTTTATTTTTTTTATCATAACAATATTACTATTATTATATAACATATTATTATATAACATTATTATATATTGTTATATATGTAAATTATAGTTTCAATAATATAATTATATTACACATATATAGTCAATACAATTTTTTATCAATATTATTATTTTTTATAATTTTTATACAATATTTTAAAATTTTTAATAAATTATATATTAAAAATATATAAATATAATATATTTATTTTATTATATATTTATTATATTGACTTATAATATTTAGCTTTCGATCAAGACTGCCAATGTAAGACTGAATTACTGATGTATGGAATAATTGTCTTTAACATTAAATACGGACAGCATCAATGGGAAACTGTTTTTCGTGTTTTAAGGTGTCTCTTCCACCAGCCACTGCCACTAGATCTTCATCATTTGATTATAAGGACGGTATGATTTTATTGATTATTATTTTTTTTTTATTTTACATAATTGTGTTATTTCTTATTATTTTATTTAATATCTATTAATTATAATTATATAAAGTTTATTAATAATCTTAATTAAAATGTATGTACATATCAATATTTATCAATATTATGGATATTATATATTATTGATACATATAGAAATATGATTTTTTTTATTTTTATTATTTTTTATTATATACAATTAATAAAAGTTAATAAAATTTTATCAATGTATTTATTTATTATTAATGTTTAATTTATATATTATTATTATATGTTATTATATGTTATTTAATTTATATGTTATTATTAAATATATATTTTTTATAAATGTATAATTTTATATATATATATATATTTAATTTATATATACATACATAATGATTTTAGAAACAATGGAACTGAGAGGTTCATTCTTAAATTCTTGCCAACAAACTGGGTCTTTAGTGCCTGAAACACATATAAATGGAAACAGAAAATCAGTAACTACACTATCAACATTCAACAATGTAGGATCTGATAATTGTGGATCTATGCCTATTGTACAAAATAATTTGCGTTCATCAAAAGGATTTTATGCACGATTATCACCATTGGGTAAATCTGGAACATCATCTGGTCTTAATACAACTACTGAATCAAAACAACAGAAAGAACCATCAGAAAATAAGTTAAATACTTTATTTGATCAATATAAGGTAAAGTTTTAAAAATTTTTTTAAATTTTTTCTTTTTTATTTTATTATAAAAATTTTTTATTTTATTTATTAATCTACATCTATATTGTATTATATCTATTTTTTCAAAATATTTTCTTTAAATAAAAAAATTTGTTTAAATTTTTATTAACTTTATTATATTAATCATATATGAATTATATATAACATTAACATTTCAAAAAGTGTTACATTTAATTTTTATTATTATATTTTATATTATATTTAATTTTTTTTATTGATATTTATTATTATTTTTATTTGTAGGATTCACATGAAGATGTAATTTTAGCTGATGGTATAGAAAGATTTTGTAATGATTTACAATTGTCACCAGATGAATTTAAAGTACTTGTTCTTGCTTGGAAATTGAATGCTAAACAGATGTGCCAATTTACACGTCAAGAATTTGTAACAGGTTTGAAAGTGATGAAAGTAGACAGTATACGTGGTATACAAGCAAGATTACCTGAAATCATTCAAGAATTAACTGTAAACAATGATTTATTTAAAGATCTCTATCGATTTACATTCCGATTCGGTTTAGATGTTAATTCTGGTCAAAGAATATTACCAGCTGATATGGCAATTGTTTTATGGAAACTTGTTTTTACAATACGTGAACCACCTCTTTTGTCAAAATGGCTTAAATTTCTTGAATGCCATCATGTTCGAGGCATACCTAGAGATACATGGAATATGTTTTTAAATTTTGCTGAAAGTATTGGCAATGATCTTAGCATTTATGATGATGCAGAAGCATGGCCAAGTTTATTTGATGATTTTGTAGAATATGAAAATGATCAAATGAACCAAAATATCAGTAAAGATGATATGAAGGATGCTTCTATTGATAATTAATAATAATAGGAAAAACTAATTATAAACAAATATTCTCATTATATATTTAATCTCTGAACATAATTATTTAAAATTGTTTGACACTGAAATGAGAAAAATATTCATCTTATAGTATTTTTTATTTATTTCTTTATTTTTTCATTATGCACTATCTAATAAGAAAAATGATTAAATAAATTGCTCTAATAAAATTATTGTTCAAAAAATTTTATTCAGGGATACATAAATTGATATATTTAATAAACATATTAGAAAACAATTTCTAATCTAAATTTGCAATACATAGTAGTATGAATCTATATAACTTTTTAAACATTCATATTTTTAAAATTTTTCAAGATATTGGTATATAGAGTATCCATTTCAATTTTTAAGTCTAATTATCTCCCAAATTATCAATTATTTTAAAAAATATTTGAAATAAAATAACATTGTTTTGAGGGAAACATAAAATATTTATAATTATAAATCTTCTTCAGATAATTTGCTTCTGAAATTTTTAGATGGCTTTTGTTTTTTTATGATATAATTATTAATTCATTTATTGATAATATACATCTATATAAAAAAGATTCTGTAAAAAAAAGTACTAATCCATATATATGAAAGATAAATAAGAATATAAGAAAGATATAAAAAAAGCACAAATAAAAACAAAAAAAAAGATAAATATCAATGTTTTAAATGTTTTTTGTTTTTCATTAATATATTAATATAATATATTTTTACAAAATTTAAGTTAAAATATCTTCTAAACTAATGATTTTTCGAAATATATGGCTTAATACTTTTTTAAAGATAATATTATGTATATATATATATATTATATATATATATATAATGAAATGCATTAATTAAAATGCATTAAAAATTATATAATTTCATTTAAAAAAATAAAGATCAACTTGAAGTTTCGAAAGCGTATTCATTTAAAAAAGACTTGAAATCAAAATGTTTCTTTCGAAGCAATATAAATTTCATCTTAAACATTTTTTGATATTTTTATAATTTGAGAGATAATGCGTATGAAATGAGATACTAAAAAAAAAAAAAAAAAAAAAAACAGAATATAAGAAAGTAAAAGAAAGAAATTTTATATAAAAATAATAAATTAAAATAATTTAAAATTTATTTAATATCTCATTTATATACAATATATATGTCATAATTTTATTTAAAACTAGTATAAATATACTACTGTAAAGCAAATTTGGTTATTTGTAATCATGATTTATGATATTACTTTAAACAAATGTATGATTTATTTAAATTATGTTCCTATTTATTTTTTAAATATCAATAATTGAACTTTGACCATGATTGAAATCATCATCAAAACTATTAAATTTTATTTTAAATATACTTGATTATATATGTATATAGTGCCATGTCTTTCGAAAACATTAAAAAATTAAAAAAATTATAAAAATTAATGATAATATATCATTGAATAATTATATGAAATGTTAATATTTTTACAAAAATAAGCTATATATTTACAATTTTGATCATCAAAAACAATTTTTAACGTCATATAAATTTTAAAAATTAATTTTAGTAATATTTCTAAAATATTAAAAATATGTTTAAACCTATTTCATTTTTAATATCCTTCTCTATTTATCAAAAGAACAAGGCAAAAGATAACAAATATATAAAATAAAATATGATTTTAAAAATAATTTGCATAGAGGATCTTTTTATGTAATATAATATATTGGAAATGAATAAAACCATCAGCAATATAGTATGTTTTATTTAAGTAAAATAAAATAAAAATTCAATTCATTGCGATTAATATATTGATGAATAGAAACTTTATTCTAAATTCAATGTATAAAAAATATATAATTATATGTAATTAAAAAGTAATTGTTTTCATATAGTTATAATAAAAAATATTATTATTCAAAAGTTTATGTAATATATATGTATAAAGTATATTAAAAACTATAAATTATAATTTAAGAAAAACAAAAAATAATAAATAATTTAATATAAAAATAAATATTGTATAGAATTATACTGTATGTTAAATTTATACAAAAAAAAAAGTATATATAAAATTATTACAATATTTATAATATGATAAAGATCCTCTGTGTCATATTATTTAAAACATTTTATAAAATCATAAAAATTACATAAGTAAATATATAATTTAACAGACGCACATGTATTATTAATTTATTTTGGTGACTTAATATAGATTTATATATATTTAAATTCAGGTTTACTGAATGAGTTTATAATACTTTTGTATTTGAAACATGCTTGTAAAAAAAATTTTTCAATTAGACTTTGAAAATTAATCTCCAAAAATATATGACATTATTTTTATTGTGATAATTTTTTATCAGATATAATAATGAAAGCATTGTGGTTTAGAAGTATACATAATAATAATGTAATGAAGTAAACAGTTAAATAGAATAAAATAATAAAATTTGAGTTATATAACAGATATATAATTTTATTAAATATAAATTGTAATAAAATTTGATTTTATAATGAAAATATAAGTTCAAAGTAAAATACATTCAAAAAGTTTGAGCATTTAAAGAACTGAAGAAGTATAAATTTTCATAAGTTTTTTTTAATAAGTTAAATGATTTGATTATTGATTATTTACCAAAAATAATAATTTTATTATTAAATATAATTGATCCATTGATAAGAAATCATTATTACAATATTATGATAGACTATATATGTATATATTGTAATAATATAAAAATCAAGTATAATTTTAATAATATATATATATATATATATATATAATTATATATATACATTACAATATGTAATGTCATTATATATTTTATTGTTACAATAAAACTAGAAATTAAAATTTTGCATACATATACACACATACAGTTTTATAAATATTTTAATTAAAAAAATACATTTTTTTCTTGTTATTGTGTTTTATTAAAACTCATGATAAACTTTAAATTGTTTATTAAATATTTATTTTAATATAAACTTTATATTTGATTACAAAATAATATCTTAATATACAAAAATACAATATGTGAAAACAAAAATTTTAAAATCAATTGTTTTATATATAATCTGATTATATATTTGATTTAATATATTTATAATAAAAGTTTCAATATTAAATTTTAATATTTTTCCAAAACTCTTTATCGATTTATTGATATAAATTATAATATTTTTTTATACATATAATAAATTATAAATATCTTTCATAAATCAAATTTTTTTTAGGAAATTTTTTTAGGAAATATAAATATATAATTTTTAAAAATATGAAAGTGTTATATAATTAAAATTTTGCAAATATGTAAAATTTTAAATAATATATTTTACATTTTTACGTATTAGATAATTAATTTAAAGAAAAGATTATTTATAATTTTTATTCATTTTATACTCATTACACAATATATTAATACTTACAAATTCAAATTCAAATTAATTCATATTGCAAACTCGATATATTTTTTATAATTAACTCAGAATTAAAAAAAAAATTTAAAACATTAATATATGAATTAAAATATAAAGATTATTTATAATGTAATTATACAGTAATATCTTATAAAATGAATACATGCATGTATATACATAAAAATAATTGTGCATTGTATATTTTTGGAGCTTATGACAATCTTATAAAAAATATGAAATAATATTAATCATTACAAATAAAATTAATTTTTTAAACAATTTATAAAAAATTATAAATTTTCCCTATTTGAACATAAATATTATATGTGTGTCTATGTATTTTTTAATCAAAAATATTTTTCAATAATAAAATTCTCATATTTGTATTAAATTTATTTTTTTTTAAATAATTTCTATATTAAATATATTAATATTCGTAAATTATTTTTATATTGTGTATAATTTTGATTAAATGTAATATCCCTAGATTGTTACTAATATGCTTAGTATTTAAAGATATTATATTGTAAAGATATTATATTGTACAGTATAGTATAAAAATATTAAAAATATATAAGAAATATAATTTATTTATTTCAATTCATTGAATATAATGTATAATAAATTTATCATTTCATAATATTTTTTTTTATTTCTTGAAAAAAGTAAACGTGATAAATTATTTTGAAAATAGAAAGTAACATGTTCATGTTATTGATTGTGCCATCTATAAACTTACTGTATCATTGCTATTATAGACGATTGAATTATTCACTTGGTGTTTTTCGGTTGTACGATTACAGTGTTTTGTTCGGGATGCCTTGCTTTTATTACAGTCAGTATGTGTATGTGTGTACAGGTTAGATATTTGATGATTTCGGGATACATATAAAAATCATTTTCAAAAATTGATTATTCCGCGCAACATGCTAGAAGTTGGGAGTCGTATTTGTATGTACTGGATGAAAATACGTTTATCATTTCCATTATTTGAATTTATTCATTTTGTAGTGAGTATTTGTAGCGAATAAATAATTTCATTTGTATTCTAATTTAAATTTATTCTTTATTATTGATTGTTAACCTTACTAATATTTTTAATGCATTTTTAATAAGTCAATGTTGAATATTTTATTATTTTCATATTTATTAATCTATTATAAGTTAAAAAATATTATTTATTTGTTTTTTAATGCTTTATATATATTTGCACGTATACACACACACACACACACACACCATATATATATATATATATATATATATATATATATATATACATATATATATATATATACATACATACATACATACATACATACATACATACATACATACATACATACATACATACATACATACATACATACATACATACATACATACATACATACATACATACATACATACATACATACATACATACATACATACATACATACATACATACATACATACACACATACATACATACATACATACATACATACATACATACATACATACATATATACATACATACATACATACATACATACATACATACATACATACATACATACATACATACATACATACATACATACATACATACATACATACATACATACATACATACATACATACATACATACATACACGAAATATTCTTATGCGCGTGTGTATATAGTAAAAGTCAGAAATGAGTATTAATCGTAAAATATTTATTTAATAATATTTATTTAATAGTTATGTATATGTCAAATATGATATATTAAAAATATCTAAATCTTTTGTTATTAATTTATATTCATACATTATTGTACTTTTAATCAGTTTCTAATGTATGTTTCAATATAAATATAAAATTTATGAAATAAATTGCTTGTCTTCAAGATCTTTACTTTCATTAGTACATATTGAAAATATATACATATTGAAAATAATGACAATTAAATATAGCAAACTATATAAATTTATTAATATTAAATTTAAATGTCATAATAAATATTTTATCAGTTTATGTAATATTTATTTATATATAATAAAATTTATATATATATATTTCATACATAATATTTGTTATATGTATTATATTTTTATATTTACATAAAATGATTATATTATATAATTACATTAGAAAAAAAAATTATATATAAATTATATAAATATTGTATAATATAAAATAACATTATGTATATGGATTTTGATATTTATAAATGTATAGAAAAATTATGTTATAAAATATAATGTTAATATTTTATAAATTTAGGAAAAAAGAAAGATAATATAAAGAAATATTAATATGTTTTATTTTAAAATAATGTTATAATTTATTGTATATCAATTATAACAAATATTTTATATTATTAAACAAACAAGTAATACATTATATTAATTTTATATTTAAATATACAAAGTATTAATATATTTATGGAATATTTTTAGAGAGTAAATTTTAAAAGTTAAAATAAAACTTGATATATAAAAATTGTTATTGAAAACTTATTTATTAAATTATAATTGAAATTTATATTAAACAAAGTAAAACATAATTTCTATCATACGATTGTATTTACTTTCTTTTATAATCTAATCAAACTTATATTGGTTATAATTTAGTAAATAATCAATTGATATTTTTGTACATCATTTTTAAATTTGTTTTAAATTCTAGAATTGAACTTCCCAAAAATGCTCTTGAAATATATTAATATATTAAATTAATTATATATATATTGATATACATAATACAATATTAACATTAAATATTATTTTATATATGATTTATTTATTTGATCTTTCTGATAAAAATGAGTATTTTTATTTATAAAACAATTAAGTGCATTTAATTATTTCAATATGTTCATTTTAATATTATGTATTTAACAAAAAAGAAATTTTACAAAAAAACAAAAAAAATTGATTATTTTAATCTAATTTAATTTTATAATCTATATAGTCTATATCATTTTTGATATTTTATAAGAAATATAAAGGAAAGAAAAGAAGTTTTGTAAAGAAATTTCATTAACATGTAAATGAAATTTTTTTCTTATATTCTCTTTAATCTAAAATTAATATTATGTAAAATACTAAAATTAATATTATGTATATTATACATAAAGTTATAAGTATTTAAATTTGATTCATTTATTTATCAAATAATTTTTTTTTATTTATATTAATTTATTTAATAAAGTACATAAAATAAAAAGATAAAATTATTCAAAATCCAAATTTTTTTTAAAATATTAGAATTAAAAGTATTAGAATAAAAATAACAATGTATATTTAAATTTTATATATTTTTTAAATATTTATATAATATTTTAAAATAAAAATTAATTTACATAATTGAATCTTAATCATTTAAAAACATATAATTTAGTTTTAAATTAGTTTTGCATAATTAATTTTACATAATTTTAATAATAAATTTTGATTTTTATTATATAAAAAATAATATTTGTATTTAAATAAAATTTTTTCTTAAATATACATAAAAATTAATAATCAATTTATAATCAATTTATAATTAAATGAAATTATCATATCACTATATCATATCATAATAACTATTATCATATCATATCAATTTATTTATTCATATATATTCATACATATAATCATATATAATATTATGATATGTCATATATATTAATTTATGTAAATTTATAAAATGAAAAACTAAAGTAATAAATAAATAGAAATAGAAATAATAAATAGAAATAGAAATAAATAGAATAAAAAAACAAAAATATATGTTATATTTATGTAAGGCATTTTTTCTGTGAAAAATTTAAAGAAATATATTTACAAATTATTTACAATATTATTTATAAATAATATAAAAAAATAATACAAAACTTTTACAAATAATACAAATTAAAAAATATTTATATTTTATAATAAAATGCAATAGAATAATTATTATATTTCAAAAATAGATTAAATCTTAAATAGATTTCTGAAAATTTTTATTTTATTTGAAATTAAAATTCTATGTATTTTAATTTAAATGTATTGTTTAAATACATTATATAATATTTGTAATGTAATGTTAAAATTTGAATATTTATAAAAAAATATAATTATTTAATATTTTGTGAACATTATACTTATTTTGAATTATATAATTATATTATTTTTTATTATCCTTTCTAGGATATATAAATAACAAAAATGTCTGTACACTATAAATTCAAATCCACGTTGGACTATGATACAGTATCCTTTGATGGATTACATATTTCTGTAGCGGATTTGAAGAAGGCTATTTTTCATCAAAAACGTATAGGAAAAAATACTGATTTTGATCTGCAAATAACAAATGCACAAACTAAGGAAGGCAAATATAAAATATTTTTATTTTTTTTATTTATTTGTTTATTAATAAATAATTTTAAATAATTATTTTTATAATAATTACCAATTTTATAATAATTGTATAGTATAAAAATATTCTTTCAGATTATACAGATGATAATGCATTAATTGCAAAAAATACTAGTCTTATTGTTGCTAGAGTTCCATTAACAATTCAGCAAAAACGATCTTGGGACAGAAATGAAGCTCCTTCTTTTAGTAATTTAAAAGATGAATCCAATTTAGGCAGAGCTGTAGATCTTACAAGACTTGATGGTTCTGAAGAAGATAAAATACGAGCAATGATGACTCAATCTACACAAGATTATGATCCCTCAAAGTAAGTTTTTTTGCAAGCAAAATTTTTATTATATTTCATTCTGCATATAATCTTATTTGTTTATATCTCTATTTTCTATTTCAAATCATTTTTTTTATATTTGTATATTAAAACTATATATTTATTTCACTAATATCTTATGATACATTTTTACAGTTATATGAAAATACGTGGAGCCAATCAAACTGGCGATGTACCTGCAAATTATCGTTGTTATAAATGTCATCAACCTGGACATTGGATTAAAAATTGTCCACTTGGAACAAATCAGGAACCTATAGAAATTAAAAAAAGTACAGGTATTCCAAGAAGTTTTATGGTTCCAGTTGAGGGACCAAGAGTTCCTGGTGCTATGATGACGCCAACAGGTCAATATGCTGTACCAGCTATTGATCAGTACGTTTTAATATATGATAAATAAAATAAATAAATGTATTATATATAAAAAAAGTTTATTTAATTTATTCTTATATTTTAGTCAAGCTTATAAAGAAGGTAAAAAAGAACGTCCACCATTTTCGCAAGATCCAGAGCCTGCTATTGAAAAACCAGAAATTCCAGAAGATTTGTTATGTAATATTTGCAAAGATCTTTTAACAGATGCAGTAATGATACCATGTTGTGGAAATTCATTTTGCGATGAATGTAAATTTTTTCTTTTATAACTTTCTATAATTTTTATATTTATTTGTAACTTAGAATTTATTATTAATTTTACATTTTTATTATATATATATGTTTATATTATATAGGTATTCGGACATTTTTATTAGAATCAGAAGAACATGAATGTCCAGATTGTAATGAGAAAGATGTTTCACCAGAAACGCTTATTCCAAACCGTTTTTTACGAAATGCTGTAATGAATTTTAAGAATGAGACTGGATATGCTAAAAGGCAAACATATAGACAATCTTCACAAACAAACAGACAGTCTACAGTACAATTAGAACAACAAAAGACTGATCAAGCAACAAGTCAAATATCAAATCAAAATAAATCTGTCCACCCTTCAAATTCAACTAATGTATCTTCACAGGAATATACAGAATCACAAACGGCAAATTTTGATTCTATTCAACAGCAATTTCCAACTAGAACTGTACAGCCACAAACAAGTAAGTATCTTTATAAATATATTTATAAGTATATTTATAAATATATATTTATATATAAGGTGTCCCAAAAATGTTGGAAGATCCATAAACTGAAGATTCTGATGTAATATAAATATATAATTGATGTAATTTTAAACATTTTCCTTTGTAAAAACTTTCGTTGATTTCGTTATTAATAAAAAATACTGGTCAATCATGGACTGCATAGCCTAATCGAACTACGACAATAGCATAGCTATATGTCAGCAATCGACCACAAATCTAAGTAACATATATTAAAGAAAGCGTATTGAATATTACAATTTTTTTCATGATATAATTCGATATAATTTTTTAAAATATTCATATTCATGTATTACATCTTATATTCAACATATTTTCTATGACATATATTGCTTAGATTTATTGTACTATTGCAGCTTGTTTAGATTAAACTATGCATTTAACTTAATGTTTTTTTCTTAATAATTTGTTAACAAAACCATAAAAAAAATTTTTGTAAAGAAAAATGTTTGAAGTTATTTTAAGAATCTGCAGTTTATAAATGTTATATTTTTGAGACACTCTATATAAGAAGAATAATATCCTTTAGTGAATTATTTAATGTTAATATAGATTTTTTTATATAATTTAATATAACTAAAACTTTTTATGTAATTAATAAATATATATGATATTAATATATCATATATATTTATAGGACACTTTTAGAAAGTCAATTCTAAAAATCAAAATAAATTTGATAAATAAATAAATAAAAATTTTTTGATTAAAACTTATTTATAGTTACAAATAATTAAAATTTATGTTAATTGAAACAAGAGAGAAAATAGCTTAGAATGAGAGTTTTTATTCTATTTTTATTACTATCGTTTTATTCTGGCATCTTTTTGTTTTATTTAACTCGAATTTAAACTGTATATATTTTATAATTTAATAGATAAACTTGAATTGATATTTTTGCATATTAATTCTTATATTTATTTGATCTCTAGAATTAAAATTCTAAGAATAGAATTCCAAAATTGGGCATTAAAAAAATTACTGTTGAAAAAATAACTAAAAATCTCAAATAAAATAATTACTTATTAAAATGCTTAAATAACATTTATTCAAATATTTCAAATTTATTCAAATATATAAGTAATTATTATACTTGATCTGTTTTTTATATAACTTTCATTTGACATTAATTATTTGCAATTATTATTATGTTTTGAACAATAAATTATTGAAATAACTTAGGGAAATAACTTTATTTATAACTTCATTTATTAAATTTTGCCCATCATTAGTTAACTCTTTTAAAAATGTTCTATAAATGTATTAATATATATCCTATAAATATATATCTTTTATATTTTTATAAAATGAAAAATAATTTGAAGTTTCCATCTAATAAATTTTTATTTAAAATTATTTATTTTTTAAATAGCCCTATTTTAACAATTTTTAACGCATTTTTTTAAATTTTTATAAAACTAAATTTTTTTTTTATGTTATAAGATTATATAAAAAAAAATAAAAACTATTTATTATATATAATAGGAAAATTTATATAAATTAATTTAAATTTAACGTCAAATAATGCAATATATAATAATTATTTATAATATAATAGATATAATATAAAAATTAAATTCCAAATATGAAAATTATAAAGATTATGTTATGCGAAATTTAAATTATTTACAAAAAGTGAATTTATAAAAACATTATATTAAAAATATTATGCAATAATTAATAACTGTATAAAAATGAATTAAGTAGATATATGAAAATATAAGTGATTTATAATTTGATTAAATATGTAAAATATTTTATTATATTATATATATTATTATGAAATGTTAAATGTTTAAATTTATATCAAAAAAACCAATTTATAACTATATATATATAAATACTATATATATATATAATATATATATAGTATATATATAGTATTATATATAATATAAAACTATATAATATATATATATATATCTAAATCTCTTTTTATTATTATTAAAAAAAGACAATATTTAATTTGCGATTTTTTATTAAATATTTTTTATTATAAAATTATTATAAAATTTATATTAAATAAATTATACAAAAAGCAATTTAAAATATAAAAGTTTGATAAAAATAAATACATAAAAAAAATTAATATTGAGGAAAAAAAAATTTTTTTTTTGATTATTTTAAATGTATTTAAGTAAATAAAATATAAAAATAAAATGTAAATAAATATAAATAAAATGTTAAAAATGTAACTATAAAAGAAACATATATGTTAAAAAATTGTATAACTATCATATAAAAAAATATTGAGTAAAAAGAAACTCAATATACTTAATTATATATTATATTATATTATATATATATATATATATATATATATATATATATATATTTGTTCAATTAAAATAGGAAAAATCATTTTTAATATAATTTTTTTACTAACAAAATTAATATTATTTAAGAATATTTTTAAAAAGAAATTAAACTTTTATATTTTTTATTTTTATAAAATTAAATTTTAATTGTTTTTTATTATTTATATTAACATATAATATTACAAAGGATATATTTTGCTGATTTAACCATTTAATGTAGGTTATATTTAACCTAAAACATAATGATATTTTACGTTTTAAATTTAACTATAATTATATAAAATATTATTATCTCATTATTTAACGATATGAAATGCAAAAAAATACAAATTTTTATATTAAATATTATTTTTAATAGCTCTTCCAGAAACAACATCAGAATCTGATTTACAAAGTGATTCTGTAACAAAGTTAACAACAGACGAGGAAACTGAAGTTCCACCACCTCCAGGAACTGAACCATTGCTTCCAATACCTGCAATTGGTAGTTCACCTGAAAGAGAAAGAGAAAGAAGTGATCCTCCAAGTCGTGAAAAGAAAGAACGTGAAAATGAATATCTAGGAGAAAGACAATCAAGAGAACGTAGACGAAGTTTCAGTAGAGATGGATATCGTGATAGGTAAAAATGTTTAAAATAAGAAAACAAAATTATATAATTAACAATTATATTTAATTATGTAATTAAATAATATATAAATTATAGCTTATAAATACTTGATATCTTGTTTGAATTAAATTAATTTTTTTAATTAAATAAAATTTTTAAATAAATTTAATATTTAAAATTATTTAATTTTACTTTTATTTATTTAATGATTATTGTTTAGAAGTGGAGAACGTGGTCGCAGAATAGAAAATCTACGGCCAGTAAATAGAAGACGTTCTTTATCTCCTAGACATTCACAACATAGTGACTATAATTCTCAAGGAGCACCATTACAACATTTAATGAATCCTCCTCCATCAAAAAATTATCAAGGATTATCATCTGATGATGGACATTATCCATCCAATATACATTATGATAATGCCATACGTAGATCAACTGAAGATCGTCCAGGCACTCCAACTGTGAGTTTGATATATTTTATTCTTGGAATGAAAAATATATTGTTCATAATTTTCTTATATAAATATTATGTAATATTATTTGTAATATTATACATATATATATATATATATATATATATATATATATATATATATATATGTATAATATTACACTATTTCACTATATCACTATTTCAGGTTGATGAACCACATTTACATGTGTCTTCTTCCGGTAATCAACCACCTTTGTTACCTTTTCCACCAGGAGAAGATCGTATTCCTCAACCAAGCTATAATCAGCCTCCACCTAATGTACCTCCACATAATCCACCTTTATTACCAGATCCATATATGAATCATCGAATACCTATGTATCCTCATCAGCAAGGCTCTCATTATGGGCCTCCACGATATGAAAGACCTCCTTATCAACAACAAGGATATAGACCATCACAACCACCTCGAAACTATAATGGACCACCAAGACCAATTAGGGGATTACATCATCGTAAGTAATATTTCAAGTTTAATTTACATAGTTTAATTATTAATAGCATATTATTAATATATTGATATAATGATATTTTTTAAATAATTGTATAATTAAATTCATTTTATTTTATTATTTATCTTAAAACAAAAAAAGTTAACATTAAACAAAAAATTAATTTGAATATATGAAATTATAAAATTTATAAGAATTTATATATTATTTTATGTTAATTTCTTTTTTATGTCTATTCTTTTTAAATTATGTATTTTTTTTATTTTTTATAATTATTATAATTATTTTATCAAAAAATTATTTTATATTTATTTTCAGATAATTTTTTTTCTAATTTAGAAATATTTTATTTAAAAATATTTTATTTCAGTTAGTTATAGAGGATTGCAACCACCACCACCAGGATTAAGTAGAAATATTCATAATGGTAATCCACCTGGGTAAGTTGATATATTTTGATAAAAATAAATATATAATATAAAAAATGATATCTCTTAATTTTTTAAAGAATTTAAGAATAATTTCTTAAATTTCTTAAATTTTAATTTATATTATATAATTAATATTATTTTTTAGTATAATTGATGATCCATTAGAAGCTTTCGAACGAATGCTTAGAGAAAAGGATGAACGAGATAGAAGACTTGGAAAGCATAGAAGAAGAAGTAGAACGCGATCAAGATCTCGCAGTTATACTAGATCTAGATCACGGTCATTTGGTCGCAGATCACCATTTCCACCTCGTTTGAGTAGATCTAGAAGTCCTCCTTCAAAACGAAGATCTTCAAGATCACCTTTACCTCTTAGAGCACGAAGTCGTACTCCAAAACGTAGATCAAGAAGTGGGAGTTTCTCAATTAGTAGGTAAGATTAAAGTTTCCATTTTATTTTTCTTTTTATAATATTTAAACTTTCTGAAATAAAATATTTTATATTACTTATAGATCTAGATCATATTCACGAAGCCAGTCTCCTAGATTATCTTTGTCACGTGATAGAGATAGAGAAAGAGATCGTGAACGTGAACGTGAACGTGAACGTGAACGTGAACGTGAACGTGAACGTGAACGTGAACGTGAACGTGAACGTGACCGTGACCGTGACCGTGATCGTGATCGTGATCGGGATCGGGATCGTGATCGAGATCGCGAACGTGATCGCGAACGTGATCGTGAACGTGAACGAGATCGTGAGCGAGATCGCGAACGTGATCGCGAACGTGAACGTGACAGAGACAGAGACAGAGAATTACTTCCTAGATATCGATCACCGGCCAGATCACCTCCAAGGTATAACTTTTATGAAAATATTTATTCAAATTATAATTAAAAAGTTATAATTGATTTATAATTATGGATAATGTTTTTAGATTTCAAAGAGAGAGGGATCGTGATAGAGATCGGCCAAGATCACGTGAACCTAGAGAAGGGTATAATAGTTATTACAATGATTCACCAGCACATGATTATCAATTCAGAGATCGAGAAAGAGATTTACCCTCTCGAGATAGACCAATTCCGAGATATCCAGTAAGAAACCAAGCAGCTCAGCATAATATACCACCTTTGCTGCCGCATCTAGTCACTGGAAGTCATCCTCCACCTCTTATGTCATTGGGACCTCCACCTACGGACAGGAAAGACTATTATGATTCCTACAACAGGTATTTCCGCCTCAATAGTACTTTAATTCATGTACACGCTAAGCAGACAGTCTACCGTGCCTTATGCTGCTGTCCTGGTTAAGACTGCTCCGGAATTATGGTGAATGTAACGAGAGCGAAATAATCAATTTTATGATACTTTAAAGATAATGTACAAATACGTTTTTTTCATATTTATATTTATGTATATGTATATTTGTACATATACATTTATTAAATGCGCGCGTGCGCATGCATACATGCATATATACGTAAATAAGAATAGTTGTATAAATTGATAAATGATACATATAATTAATAAATAAAACTTAATTTTAATAATTTATAAGAAATATATTACATAATATATGAAGAAATTAAAGAGATTATATCAAGCTATTTTTACTAATAAAAAATATTTCTTGAATAATAATAATAATAATTGGAAAAAATTTATTCAACTATTCAAATAATATTATATTTTTGTTGTCACAAGAGTGATATGTTCATAGTAGTGTGTTGTGAGATTTCTAAGTATGAATCGATATACAAATCAATATAAAACTGATTATATTAAATTGTAAAGAGTTCTTAATTTTCTACGTAAATGTGTCTGATTAAAAAATATTTTGTTTCATTCACCTGCATTTCAAGTAACTATATTATTCATTAATAATAGTAATGATTATTCCAGAATAGAAATAATATTTTATTACATTTGTAGACATCAAGAAAACATTACAATGAAATGATAAAAATAATTGTTAATTTTAAAATAAATTATTAAGTTGTAAATAATATAACGATTGCTTTGTATATATATTGTTGATTTAAAAAAGCAATCATTATTTTATTTATGGCGAAAAATCTATAAAATCATTAATAATTTTCTTTGATAAGCATTAAAAAAAATACGAGTGTTAGTTATTAAGTTTTAAAACTATAATTTAAAAATTTAACGCGATTTAAACAAAACGTCGCATTAAAAATGCATGTTATTGCTTTTTTAAATATTGATTTGATTTATAGGTGATATAAAATATTAGAAAAGTGTGTAAATGAATGTGTGTGACATACATACACGTACACGCACACATATGCGCGCACGTGTGTTTTCTGTTGTATTCTTTTGCTGTATTTTTATTAAAAAATACTGTATGTACTAAAGATTATTCAGAAGATTATTTAAATAATTATGCAAAAAATATTATATATATAATAATTCTTTTGAATAATTGCATAATAATTCCATAAAGTAAAATTCAAATATAATATCTTAATTATCCAAAATAAATTTTAAAAATGAATGAATAAATATAATAAAAATTTATTTAATAGAAGAGAAATTGTGTAATATTTTTTATTTTCAATATAATAATATCATAAAAACATGTTATTAATATTTATTCATAAAATCATGGATAATTGAGATTGAAATATATTAAAATTTATTAGAATATATTAGTTAATTTAATGCCTTATTAAATTAATTATAACTGATTTACACATTTATAACATTCTATTTGATTCTATTCTATTTCAAGATATAAAGAGAATATATTATTATTTGTTTGAATTTTCATATCTATACATTAATTAATACAATTATTAGAATTCACAAAATGATAAACTAGAAAAAGGAAGATTGTATTATTATTGAATACAATAAATCTTTCAGCCATTTTCAGCCATTCAAAATTTAAAAAAAAAAGCCAAAAAAAAAATATTATCTCAAATAAATTCTACATATAAATTATTGTCTTTATTTTATTTGATTATCATCCGTTTAATGTAATTCAATAGAAATTATATATCTTCAAATATTGGAAAAATTCAAAAAAATATTGATGACTTTATTATATCTTTTGTCAAGGATTTGAAAAGGAATTTTTTTTATATTCTGAAAAATTAAAAATGATTAAAAACGAATTTATAGT
Source organism: Apis cerana (assembly GCF_029169275.1). NCBI lineage: Eukaryota > Metazoa > Arthropoda > Insecta > Hymenoptera > Apidae > Apis > Apis cerana. Next base: position 6,271,940 of record NC_083862.1, on the reverse strand, counting down.
CGAAAATAATGGCGAATGTTTCAAAAAATATAAGTTGTATTATTTCTTTTTAAATAAATAATAACTTTATTTTAAAAAGGCACCAAATTAACTTATAATTCTAATATTTGAAAATCAATTTATTTTGTGATAAATTAATTTTTTCTTATATTAAAATATGTTTTTATATTTTTAAAATATTGTATTTTATATGTCTATTCTATATTTTAAATGTTTCCATTAATTTAAAAAATTTAATTTTTTTATATATATATATCAATTGCTAAATTAAAAAACAAAAAACATTTTTAAAAATGAAGCAATTAACATGAAATAAATTTTGAAATAATATATAATTTTTTTATGCTCGTATAATTCAAAATTTTCATGTAAATTGGAAAACATTTAATTGAAAGGATCTAATATTAATGAAAATAAGTATAAATAAGAAAATAATACTTATTTTCATTAGTTTTATTTTAAAATCAAAAAATAATTGTATAAATATTATTTTAAAAAATTTATAATAATATAGTGCAATAAATAAAAAATTTATTTATTTATTAATATATTTATATTTTATATATAAGATTATTAATTACAATAATATAATGTAGTAAATGAAATAAAGAAAATCTTATTATTATTAATGATCCTTTCTAATTTCATGTTCTTCAATAATAATTTTCTTTGTATTGTTAAATCATGCAATATTAATGTATCAGCTTACAAAATATGATTTAGAAAACTGATACTATACAAATTCAATATTTTATTATCTATGATAAGTAATAATTTTCATTTATATAACTAAAAAATTGATGTAAATAATCACTTAATTAATTAATCATACATATATATATATATACACATTCACAATAGATTCCCTCTTAATCGAGCTTTATGAGATCAAACTTTGATCGATTAATCTAACAATATTATTTATTTAGGTTGTAAATAAAATAAAAATATATATGTGTATATATATATATATATATATATATATATATATATAATATTTTTATTTATATATAAAATATAATAATAATATAATATTAACATATATATATAAAAAAATAGTAGTTGTTATAAAAAAAATCACTTTTTTTTGATTGATTAAAGTCAAATAAGAGGGATAATTATTAATAATTCATATTAATATTTATACTTTTATATTGAAAGTATAAAAATTTAAAATTATTTTCGAATATTGTAATTCTGATCAGCGTTCGTAAGTACTATATTGAATTTAAAATATTAAAATTATTCTTTATTAAAGAATGAATTTATTAAATTATATTATGTTAATAATGGAATGAGTGCGAATAGACATTAATATCTCGCATTTAGGCTATTTGAATTATATTTTATAAAATCATTTTTTTTTTATATTCATACGAATTTATAATATTAGTAAATTTTTATAAACGGGAAATTTATTTGAATTTTTTTACAAGTATTACTTTTATATGCATTAAGCATATTATTGAAAATTTTAAAATTTTATTATTTTTCATGCTGAAATAAATTCATAATATATAAGTTAATTATTGTTAAGCTAACAATACTAAGCTTTGCTTTTTATTAGAAAGATAAATATTTTTAACTTTGTAATTTTTAATTATATTTTCTTTTAAGATCGTTATAATAGTATTATTTGCAAAGAAAATGTAATGATATACGCGAAGTAAGGAAATATTTTTATAAAAATAACACAAATATTTATATTAATTTCCTTTTTTGTAATTAGTTATTATTATTGAATGATTGATTTTGTAATTTGCATGCATATGAGATATTATTTGTATGTACATAATGACATTAAGTTATGAAATATACAAATAACCAAAAAGTGAAAGAAGAAGAGAGAAACAAGGAAAAAAGTGTATACAGCAAGGACCAATTTGGAGATTGTGGAAGCTACCCAGCTGATTGACAGACTGCATGGTTTCTGAATCAGGTGAATTCAGGGCCAAATCAACATTTGTAACATAAGAAAATTTCCTTTTGTTTGTTTTCAGTGCTCAGTCATAAAATATTCTTAAGAAAACTATCAAAAATTAAAAATATATTGTATAATATATTATCAATATAACAATATTTATATTGTATATGGTACTATTGGTGAGTAAAATATGCAATATAATGGTTCAATATAAATAATCATTATATAAAATCATTATATAATTTTTATGTTCATAATGTATTTGAAGTTATAAATGTTGATTTATTTATTTTTCGTTTTTATGACATATTAGATAATAATTTGATAATAGGTAATTTTATTCTTTTATCTTTTCAGCTTTACTATAAAGGTTTTAATTTTTTATAGCACTTTCATAGTAAGCAAAAGATACGGTAAAATTAACTTTTTTTTAAATAAATAACACTTAGATGAAAAATTGAATTGTAACTTTTTGCTCTAGAATTAATGACATATATATAATTAAACAAAATAACATATTTTATAAAATGTATTTATGTCAAAAAATATGAATAAAAATTGTAAACTTCATAAAATGAACCTAAATTTATAGGATATAAATAATTGTATAACAATTTTTTGTTGCATTTTAAATTTTAATAATTTATAAATTAAAAAATTCATATAGAATTGATTTTTTATAAATCAAATGTATATTGCATAATTTAAATGATTTTGGAAAATTTTAATAAAAATATAAATATCTTCTGTGAATTTTTTGTCAGCAGGTATCCTGGACCATCTAGCCAACGTTTTGGTAGTCCTTTACGAGATGTACCTCACAAAAGATTTGATGATGTTGCACCTCCTGGAACAGAGGGCTACTATGATCTTTCACCACCAGGTGTAGAACTTTCTGAAAGATCTTTACGTGATGATCGTGATCGACGTTTATTAAGAGATCAAGAAGATCGTGAGCATTCTCTTAAAGATCATGATAATGAAGATCGAGATAGATTATCTTTGAGAGAAGACAGGTATAAAGCTAATTTAAATATTTAGATAATAATAAATTTTAATCATCAAATAATAAATAAAAATATAAAAAATTAAAAATTCTTTTTTTTTTTCAGAGGACGTGAACGAGATGATCGTTTACGTGAAAGAGATGACAGAGATAGAAGAATTTTAAATAGAGATCGCGAAGATCGTGAAAGACAAGGAATACCTAGAGATCACGATGATAGAATACGAGAAAAAGATGATCGTGATAGAAGAGAAAAAGAAAAAGAACGAGATGATAGGCATACTAGAGATCGTCGAGAAGACGATAGACATTTAGACAAAAAAGATTATGATAAAGATCGGTATGTATATTTCATTTAATTATTTGTATATTATGAAAATATAGTCTATTATATTAGTACATTAAGTTATTTAATATATTATTTATTTTTACATAATGAAAAAAAATTAATTATATTTATAAATAATATAATCGAACTGATTTAATTTTATTATAAAATCAAAATCGTAAAATCTATAACATTAATATTATTTTAGTTATAGAGAAGAAAGAGATCGGCACAAACAAGACGATAAAAATCGTTCTCGTGAAAAAGATAGACGTGAACGAGATTATGAATCTGAAAAAGATAGAGATCGACATGAACGTTATGAAAGACGTTCCATGGAACGAAAGAAGAATAGAAAAAGTCCAACACCTTATTCACAGAAATCTAGAATAGATATGAAAGATGTATCACCTGAACGTACAAAGAAAAAAGAAAAAGATCATGAAGAAAAGAATGAGGAAAAGAAAAAAGAAAAAAAAATTAAAGAAAAGAAAAAGAAAAAAGATGATGAAAAAGAAAAGAAAAAGAAAAAGAAAAAAGAAAAGAAATCAGGACAAAAAGAAATTGCAAAAGATGAATGTACTAAATCAACTGAACATGAAGAATTAATAATAGAAAATAAACAAGAGATTATATCACCTACAAAAACTGATGTAATAAAACCTGTTAATGAAGATGAAAATATTGATAGTAGAATAGTTTGTATTTCTACTGAAAATGCTATTGAAGAATCAATTAAAGAAGAATTTGAAGATAAATCTTTAGCTATGAATCCAGAACCCCCAGAATTTCATGAAACCAGTCCAGAAAGAATTGATCACACAGAATTTGGAACAAATCCTCCTAATCCTAATTTTAAGCCAATTCCAGAATTAAAATCTGAAATCAAACCTATTGATAGTCTTTATAGTGGATTAGATGATGCAGAAATAAATACTGTAATAACAGAAAAATATTCTTTACTTTCAGAAAATGAAGCAGAAGATAAAAATACTTTGTTAGAAGAAAAATCTCCGAAAAAAGATGAATTTTTAGCTCCAATGCCTGAACTTTCTAAATGGGAAAGAGATGAAACTACAGAAAAAACAGATGATATATGCGAATCTCCTATGGAAAAAATACAAATAGATGAACCTAAATCTACAAAAGTAGTTACATCAGAAGTATTAAAAAGAGCAGAAAATGCTATTTTTCAAAAGGCCATTAATGCTATTAGACCTATTGAAATTAAAAAGATAAGTGAAAGTAGAAAAATACTATATCAGAATCCAGAGCCTAAAGTACTTGAAGTTGAACCTAATAGAGAACCAAGAAAAAGCGTGAATGTTACTATAAATGTAGGAAGAAATGAAAGAAACGTTGAAATTACAGAACCAGTGAAAAAAGCTAAATTAGATAGGACAAAATTCAAACCTGTACCAGAAACTTATTCACCTACAAGACTTTCTGCCAAAGAAAGACTAGGTGAAAAAGTGGATGAAAACAAAGAAAGAAAAATTAGTCCTATAAAAAACTTTTTAGATAGACGCGAAACAAAGAGTGAAAATCAATCTAGAAGTCGATCTCCTAGAAATACGAGAGATAAAAGAATTTCTCCTTTATTAGATAGACGAGTTGATTCATCATTGTCTATACCAGGAAGCGAACGTAAAGTATTTCTTGATGATAGAAAACGAGATAATAAAGATCGAGGTGATCGTTCAAAAGACAGAAATGATTTTAGAAATGAAAGACATGATATAAGATCTGAAAGAGATCTAAGAATTGATTCTAGAGGAGATTTTAGATCAACTCGTAACGATTCTAAAGGGGAAAGAATAGATAAAGATAGAGATAAAGATAGAGATAAAGAAAGAAGAGGAAGAACACCATCTTGTACATTTAAAAGAAATGATATTCCAAAGATAGGTCTTTTGAAGAGTAGAGAAGAAGAAGATGATAGGCGTAGAGATAAAAAAACTAAAGAAGATAAAAAAAGAAAAAAAGAGCATCGAAGTAGAAGTAAATCTAAAGAACATAAGAAACGAAAAGAAAAAAAACATAAAAAAGATAAAGATAAAAATTTAGAGAAAAAACAAAAGCACAAAGAAAATATTGTTTTAAAAGACAAACCTGAAAGTAATGAAACTAAAATAAATTATGAAAATCCTGAACCTCCTGTTACGGAACCTATAAAAAAACAAAGGAAGAATCCAAGACTTGTATCCGATCGTAAACGTAGTATGCTCGATGAAGCTAGCTTTGAACCTGATTATAGTGCTTCAGATTCAGAATCAGATGGTGAAGATGGCAAAGTAATTTCATTGCCTGCTAAGAAACTTAAACTTGATGAACCAGATATGGAAAAAGAAATGGATATTAAATCTCTTAAAAAACGATCAAAATCTACAAGTAGTGAAGATTCATCTAGTAGCTCAGATACTTCAACTTCTGATTCTGATAGTTCTGATGAATCACATAAGAAAAAGAAGAAAAAACATAAAAAACATAAGAAAAAGAAATCTATAAAAAAAGATAGTAGTTCTGATTCAGATTCATATTCAGATTCATCAGAAACAAGTACTGATGAAGAAAAGCATAAAAAGAAGTCAAAAAAATCAAAAAGTAGGAACAAACAAACAAAAAAAAAGAAAAAATCAAAGCACAAATGACATCATTAGATGTCTTTAATATTTTAAATTCTGACAGTAATTTTTCTTTATGAATGCTTTTTAATGTAAGATCCTCTGCCAGAATTATTTACAATTATATACATAAAATTGAAATTGTTATCTGATATCTAAGAAATGATGTAGATGTTTTATTCTATATTTACAATATTATTCAGTGTTCAAAATTAATTTGAACATATTAAATTTGAACTAATTCATTACTTATTATTAATAGTTAATAATTTTTGATTGAAAAATTTAATAAAATAAGGAATGGGTAACTAAGTATGACATTTAACTTGTATTTAATTTTGAAAATTATTAAGGCCTTTACATGATTGTCTATATTCTAATTATACCTCTCAAATGCTGTAAGTAAATTCATTACAATAACTGATGTACATTATAGCATTCAGTAGATAATATCTTTAAGAAATCCAATACAATACTTTTAGAGAACAGCAATTATATTTAAGATCTCCAATATCTCAGCATTATATTGTACTTTCATAATCTAATGTCAATATGTAAAAGACGTCATGAAATAAAAAGACGAAATTCTTTTAATTCATTCTTGTTTTCGTTTTACAAAATATTAGAAATGATTTCATATAATAAAACTATATATATTCTATAAAATTTTTAAAAATAAAATTCAAATCACCTAAATTTTAATTTAATCATAAAATTTGAGTTTGAAAACTTTTTTTTTTTTTTTGTTTATTCACAATATGTGTGTTTAGTACTTAGTCTTAAATTTTTATTCATATTATACCAATATATAATTTCATATATTTATGTACTTTTTAAATTCTTAAATGTTTCTACAATATTACACAGCAATGGTAATTTTGTACTATTCTCACTTTCCTTTAGTCCTAAACTTTGCAAAAGCAAAGACCTATCAAGAGGTTGCTTTGATAAGTCACATTCTAAAATAAAGATTATTTTTAAGTATAATTTTGTAAAAAAAATTAATTTTTGTAATATATTATATTGCATATGAAGTATATTATTAAATACCTGAAATAAATACAGTAGAGCTGTACTTATATCCCATCCAATCTAAATATTCTCTGATAAGTTCATTTAAAAATATAATATCTAGAGGTGGCTTTGGAAGCTTTGTTTTATTTCCTTTATTTGAATTATCTAGTAATTTTATAACTTCTGTACGCATTTCAGCTTTTATACGACCTAGATCTCCATCAGCTTTAAGTGATTCTCTGACTGCTGAAATAAATTTATAAATAAATTTACTAATTAAAAAAAATTTAAATATAATTAGATAAAATTAAATTAATTCTAAAATATAAATATATTTTTTAATTTTAATACTTATTTTTCTATTCCAGAAAATAAAACAATGTTTATTATAACATTTGTTATTATCAAATTCATTTCTTTAATAATAGGAATTATACAATAATTAATCATATAATATAATTATAATATTAATTATTAGTTTTTATGTTGTAAATAACATTCAAAGCTGTAGAGGAAACAAATTAAATAATATAAAAAAACTATATAAGTTACTTATAAAAATTTTATATTATATTAATAAAAAATATTATATATGTGATAAAAATTAATTAAAAGTAGTTAATTTATAAATTAATTATATATAATAAAATATTTTTTAGTTAAAAATTATAAATATTTTATACATTTTCAATTTTAATAAATACCATTAATTAAATCCTTTTCCGTTGCCATTTTATCATTACATTTATAAACAAAGAAAGAAAGAATTTTGAAATAATATATATATAGATACTATTAATGATTTAAATTTCTGTCCATTGATATGTATTGTATGATATCTAATTCAAAGCTATTTCCAATTATATATATTGACTTTATATAGAAATGCAATATTTCAAAATAAAATTTTTTATTTTAATAAAATCATAAAATAAAATAAAATATTTAAAATTTTATTTTTCAATATAATATAATCAAATTAAATTAAAATTTTTACTAAATTAATTTTTTATGATAATTATTTCTATTATAATAAAATATGTGCTTTATAAAACAATTAGCAATTAATGTAATTATAATTCAAATGTCAAAAATTTTAATTTCTATAAAACAATATAATTTAATTATAAAAAAGAAAAAAATATTGATATTTGTAAACTATAAATTTAAATTTAAAATATAAAAATTTACTGTATTTTATATATATATATATATATATTTCTTATATTTTAATTTATGGTTATTTTTTATATACTAGTAATTTATTATAATTGATGTTCATATTAGTAAATTTTTGAACAAACCTTAACTTAGGAGCCTCATGGCCTATTTTATCCCCCTTCTGTTTCCTAGTTCTCTACCGTCGTCTTTACTCGTCCTTGCTAAAGTAACGTCTTTCTGCTAATTTGACGTTCATTAGATAAGCAAGTTTGTTTCGTATACGATTTTGGTTTATTCTAACTATCAAATTACTTGACATTATAATTTACTTTTTTATCTGTATGCCTTGCGTACGTTTTCATCTTTTAAAATTTTCCATGAGTAAGTTATTTATTGATTTGGTACAATACTTTATAACATCAATATCCATGATTACTTGCATATAAAAATCAGTATAAAATATATTTATTTGATATTTATATTTTTTTTATAAATATATAAGAAATATTAATAAATAAATTTTTTTTATTCATTAACAATTTCATTACTATAAATAATAGCAAAATTCATATTTTTTTTTATTTAATTTGATTTTTAATTGGCTTATTACTCTAACTATTACCAAAATTGAACATATTAATTTTTTCAATATTTTTTAATCCTGTTTTAATATAATAATTAATATATAATTAATAATATAAAATAATTGCTTAATGTATGCATATTTATATTACAGATGTTTCTATAGTCTTCCTACAACTATTGGTAATGCAAATACCTTTCTTTATTTTAATATCCACAAGATGGTATTTGTCTTCAAGCTTTAATTTTAGCTGAGAATAGAAATGTGAACAATGACAGAATATTTACAAATGACATATAATATTCAACTTAACATCTCTTATGAATAAGTATGAATTATAATTATTAATTTAAATTATATTTAATATGGAATTTTAACTAAATTAAATATTTGAATTATTTTGATATTACAGAGTAAGACGAAATTGACTTATCTTGGTGGTGATGCGGGGATGTGGATCTGTTTTGATCCTATAGGAAGCCGAGAAGGCTGGCATGCTTTTATTTTATTTTGCATATTTCTTTGTTGGACTTCTTTTGGTATTGATGGCAGTTTAACAAATGCAGCTGCATTTAATGTCCCTCATAATGCTGTTACATCAGATATATCACTATCACTTTCAACACACCATGAAGATGACGAATGTAGGAATGTGACTACTGATAATAGAGCTAGTATGTATAACATGATTATATTATATATATTATATAAAACATATTATATATAATTGCAATAATATCATAGTCATATTTATATTTTTATAAATATATCTAGTAAATTATCTTTATGTAATGAAATATTTTTATTATAAATTTTTTGAAATAATTTTAAATATAAGAGATAATATATTTAACATTTTATTTTTAAAAATATTATTACTAAATTATTTTATTATTTAAATTTAATTAATTTTATTAAATATTTGAAAAAAAAATACTTCACAGCTACTGGTCTATCAGTGATCAATCAAGGATCTGGTTCTCCTCATTCGCCAATAGTGCCTCCAACTTTTCTGTACGGAGTTCTTACCTGCCAACCATATCAAGGAATTTCTGTGAACCACATCTATTTTCAACTAGCAAATGCCTTCTTTTTATTGTCACATCTTGCACCAAGTGGCATACATGGCGTACTTTATTTAAGGTGCACTCTGCTTGTGGGCTGTGCCTTTCTTGCTTTGTGGGGCTGGACAATAGCTTGTTGGCTGGATGCTGCTCTCTGGAATGCTTTGTTTGTTGCCATCAACTTTGTCCATGTATGCACACTTCTTTACAAGCTCAGACCTATCAAGTTTTCAAGGGAAATTGAAGAGGTAAGCTAAGAAAATTAAAAAAATTAATAATTTAATTTAATCGTAGAATATCCTTTGTATCCTTTGTACATCTGCGTATATGCTTGCGCATGCATGTATAATGCATTTGAAATGTAATATTTGAATTTGTTATAAAGATATTAAATGTGTGAATAAAATACACATATATTTAAAAAACATTTAATAAATATTTAAAACAAACAGAAAAAAATAATTATATCTTATTATATCTTATTATCAAATGTAAAAATATAAGCTTCCATTGTTTTCTATTATAAACAATTATTTTCAAAAATTATATGAATTAATATAATTAATATTGTATAATATAAATATATTCTTGTAAGTATTATTTAAATAAAGTATTTGCCCATTTTTATTTACATATTTAATCTAAAAAAATATTAATCACACTTTTGTTTTTCTATTTTTTTTTTTACAATATATATTATTTTTTCTGAGTGATGTGACATCTTTGTTTTAGTTATCATAGATAGATACGTATAATAGAATCTTTATTATAGTGAATTGCTTGTTTGGCTATAGCATTTGCATTAGATTAAGAAGTAATAGTATTTTTTCTTTTTGTATTTTTATATATTTAACTTATATATTTAAGTAATATAATTTTATTATAACAAATTTATATATATAATATGATATAATAAAATGCTTTTGAGATAATTATAATTTAATATAATATAATTTAATATTAATATTAATTTAATTATATATGTATATATATGTATATATATGTATGTATATATTCAATTAAATATTATTAAATTTATAATATTTTAAATTAATATTTTTTAAATTAATATTACTTATTACTTATTACTTACTAACTTATCATTTAATTCGTCAAAAATATAATAACAATTTGATTATATATTATTTTAATTTAATATTTGATTAAAAAAATTATAAAATAATACATAAAATATTTGTTTATAAAATAAGTTTATTCTTTCATTTATTATATTACATTATATTTTTGCAATTAATAATAAAATTAATATAAATTTCATATTTTATTTTTTTAACACAGGTATATATTGCAGTATTCCAGCCATTAAGAGTATCACGTCACCAATTCAGAAAAGTGTTAAATTGTATGAAGATTATTCGACAATTGAAATATCAAGAAGTTTATGCCCAAGAAAAAGTGACCAAAGTTGATTCTTTATCTTTAGTACTTTCTGGAAAGTAAGTTCATATTATAAATAACTATTTATCTTTATATTTTATATTTAGTTTATTTAAATTATAATTATATTATTTTTTAAAATTATTATTGAAGTTGATACAAATATTTATATAAATAATATAAATAATTTAAATAAATTTTATTATTTTTTAAAAAATAAAATATGAATATTTAGAATGTTTTATATACACAATAACAAATTAATTTAATTAATAATAAACTTTCTTAATTAATTTAAAAAATTTATAATATATAATGTATTATATATTTCAGAAATTTTATAAATAAAATTGATATTGTTTTACATTAAAATAAATATTTTTTAAATTAAATAAAAAATAAATAGTAAAAATAAAGAAATATTAAAGTTTAAGAAAATATAATAAGTAATATAAATTTTAATAAATAATATTCTTAATTTAAAAATGAAAGTAAAAATCTAAGTTTTTTAAATAAGTTTCTTTTAATATATTCCTTTAGGTTAGTAGTTTCGCAAAATGGAAGAGCATTGCACATTGTCTTCCCACATCAGTTCCTGGATTCTCCAGAATGGTTTGGTGTTTCTACAGACGAGTACTTTCAGGTTTATACATTTTTTTTTTGATCTATAAAGAAAAATTGAAAATAATTTTAAAAAAAATTAAATTAAAAAATTAAAAAAAAATTTTAACACGTAAGATTTTATTTTCAAAGAAGTTTAATTTGAATTATTTGAGATACTTGAATATCCGAAGAAATCAGATTTGTTGAAGAAATCAGATTGATCAAATATTGGATTATAAATAAAAGTTATGCATATTCGAAACACACAATTTCTAGGCACAAAATTCTTGGTTATTTCATCAATATGGTTCATAAAAATTTGTAAAATATTAAAATATTTTGTTAATTTTTGGTTTTATTAAATTATTGAAATATTTTGTAGGCATTCTTTTATAGATATACAAGTGTATATTTTAAATGGATATTTTATTTGAATATAATTTCAAATAATAACTTTAATCTGAATCATTTCTTTTTTATTTCATTTTAATTTATTTTTATTTTAACTAAAAATAAATAAATTTTATTTGATAATAGATAGATAATTATCAATAGATTTGATAATTTTAAATAAAATAATTATATTCAACTATAAATATAATAAAGATATTATCTGTTTCATATATATGCAAGATATTTATTTTACCTAAATACAGTAAAATATCTTTTATGAAAAAAATATTTTTATGAAAATTGTTTTATATAAAATTGTGCAGTATCAATAGTTTTTCTTTTTAAATGATCATAAGAAGATGATTTTTATTATTTTAAATAATTTTATATTATGTAATTTTTAATGCAGCTTGATAAATTCTAAAAAAAAATATTAAATATAAATTTATGTCGAGAAGTTATTAAAAAATATAACTTGTAAATTTGTAAAATTTATTGTATGAAAGATAAAAAGTATATAAAATAATACTTTTTCGTTCATATTCTTTTTGTTTTCTATAAAATAAGTTTTACAAACTTTAATTTATAATATTCTAAATTAATGATTTCTTAATGTGAACATCTTAACATAAATATTTTTTTGTAAGAAATATAAGCTACATTAATTAGTACATTAAAATTTGATTTAAATAAAATTATGATTTTATTTAAAAAACTCACTAAGATCACTTTCATATGATTTACACATTTATTTATTAAAATCTATTGATACTACATAATGTATCTTATATAACTTTATATCAAATAATTTTTATAAAAATTTTGTTTTTTTTTATAATGTTCTTTCATTAAAAGATATTTTAATTTAAATAAAATATACCATATATTTTATTATTGTTATACATAATGCAATTTATTTGATTATCTATAAATATTTTTTATTAATGTTTTTGATTATATAAAATTAAAAAGTGTATAAATTAAGATATTTGCAGTTTATATTTGTAATTGATAAGCCTTCATATATGGTAAATTTTATTGTCATATAAAAAAAAATCAAATAAATGAATTTAATTTCATTTTAGAGATAATTATAATTGATAGTTCTTTTATGATAGATTTATACTATTTTATATCAAGATTTGAAAAATTTTGAATATATATGTTGCAATTCATGATAAAAATGTATAGAGATTTAATAGTTAAAAATTAAATCATGTAATTAAAAGAAGAACAAAATTTTTCAGGAAAATTAAATAAATTTTTTTTACATGTTAAATTTTATTTTTTTATTTTTAATTAAAAAATTAAAAAATATGAAAATATAATTGTATTATTATTAATATATGATCATATATTATAGAGACATAATAATTAATATAATATTTATTTTATTACTTTTATTATAATTAAATTTATTATAATTATATATCATATATTTATTGATATTTTATTATTTTAATTTGTTTTTCTCAGAAATAAAAGGTCATATGAGAAAAATTTATAAAATTTTTATATAACATAAATATAATTAGATTTAAATTATAATTAGATTTAAAATAATTATTCTTTTAAATAGGTATCAATAACTGCTATGGAAGAATCAAGGATATTATTATGGCATAGAGACAAGTTAAAATTAAGCATAATTAGTGATCAATTTCTGCAGGCAGTGTTTGATCATATTTTGGGAAGGGATGTAGTCAAAAAATTGATGCAGGTATGTTTATATTAAAAATAATATAAATCTTCTCTTCATAAGTAATAGTACTTATGAATATCATATTTTTACTTATGAATATATATTTGATATATTTGATATTTACTTATGAATATTTTTGATATGATATAATATACAGGATTATATTTAACAATTGAATAGGAATTTTTCATGAATTTTTTTTAAAGTTATCAAAAAAATGTTTTAACAAAAGTTGTTGTCTTTCATAGTTCAAAAAGAAAGATTATATTGTGTAAATAATTTTTTATAAATCAAATAATAGAGAAAATTTCAAGATTAATTTCTTTTTTAATTAAATTAAATTATATAATTTTGAATGTATAAGTTGATTTATTTATGATTAGTTTTATTTTTTTAGAATTTCTGTCAACAGATAAAAATAAAATACATGCATTTTTTTTTGTTAGCTGCCATTTTTAGTTAATCAAAACAGCAGAATATATGTATATATGTATTAAATAATGTAGATGAAATCATATTAATTATTCAGACTAAATAAAAAATAAATAAATAAAATTTTATTAAATATTTGAAAAAATATATATGATAGTAGAAAAAATATTTCTCTAGATTTTCACTTCTTTTTTTTTTTAAATTATCTATATATTTATTTAAATAGTTCCTATGTATTTTTAATTTAATAGTTTATTATATATTATATATTATATTATATATTATATTATATATTATAATTATTATATATTATTAATTTAATATTTTATTATATGTTAATATATTGTATTCTTGAATTTTGGATTCATAAGACAGATAAAAATCTAAACAAAAAAATTATTTAAATAATTTATTGCTATATACTAATAAATTATTAAAATATTATTTTAATAATTAAATAATAGTAATAGTTATATTACTAATAATAATTATATTAAAGCACATATACTATGTATTATTGATAATAAATATATGCATATTTAGAAGTATTTTTCTCTTAATGGTATATATATTATTGCTATAAATATAATATAATATTAAAAAATCTATTAATAATCTAATCTACTAATCTAATAAATTAAAAAATCAAATTTTTCATTGATTTTTGCATTCAGCAAACTTAAATTTCTAAAATCAAAATTATTTCAAAATCATAATATATTATGAAATACAATAATATATATCTTGATTGATTATAACATTTTTAAAATATGATTATTTAAACAAAGATTACTAATTCTGAAATTTGTAATAAAAGAATCTTGAAAAGATTTTTTTACTTATTAGTATAACTTTGTTCTGAGAAATTTTTTTTAATGAAATAAATAACAAAGATATATATTCTATTTCTCATTCTATTCTATTATTCTGGTATATTATATATTTAGATATGTTTATTGTTGTATTATATATAAATAAAGAATTTACTTATTTGTATATAATATTTTAATAGGTTAGTGAAACAATGGCTGCTAGCAGTCATCAACAGCAAAATGGACAAGTAATTGGTTTAGGTGGTATTGGAGCCTTAGAAAATGATCCTGACACCAAACTTTTTGTTGTGAAAAAGACTGGTGATAGTCAAGGTATTACTGCTCTCATCAGTCGTCAACTTCAAGGTAATTCTTTTTTATTATTTTTTATTATTTGTAGATAATAGAAAAATTATTTTTTTTTATTTATATAAATTTATATATATATATATATCATATTATATATATATATATTTTTGAATGTTATATATATATATATAAAACTAAACAATTATTAATTATTAATTTTTCGAAACGAACCAATATTAAACGAAGTTTTTATTTTTATAATAATATAACTTCTAATAATATATTGAATATTAATATATTCATAAGATATTTCTAAGATTCTAAAAATTCTAGAAATTAAAACAAATATAAAAGTTGGTATATAAAAATGTTGGTTGAAATTTATTTATTAATTATTAGCAATTTAAGTTTAGATGAAATAAGAGAGAAATGAGATAGTAACATAATAGAGATAAGGATGTTCTATTTGTTTATCTATCTTGTTTCATTTAAAATAAATTTCAATTGTTTATAATTTAATAAACAAATTATAATTATTATAATTAATTATAATATAATTATATTAATATATGTAATTATATTATAATTATAATTAATATATTTTTAATATATTTTTAATATATTTTTAATATATTTTTGATATATCAATTTTTATATTTATTTTGAGATTTATTAAATCTTCAAAAGTCTATGAATAAATTAATAATCTGCATACAAAATTGCTTAAAATTAAAATATTTTTGAAATCGTTGATTATATCAAATTTTCAAATAAAAATTTAATAATTTTGAAAGAGATATTTGATATAATATTTAAAACATATATATACATTAAATTTAAAATATTTAAAATTTTATATATATTTTATATATATTTTAATATATATAAAAAATATATATTATTGCAGAAGAACATTCAAAAATTAACTTTATATTTTTAAGTGAAATTATATAATTTTTAACGCACTAATTTTTAATATAGCTGTTACTCTTTATAAAAAAAAAACTATTAGATCACTTATAAAAATTAACTAAATTAAATTTAATTATAAAAATTAAATTTAATAAAAAAGTCTTAAATGAGCAAATATTTTATAAAATTATATATATATAATAAAAAAAGCATGAATAGAAGAATATTTGTTTGTTTTTTATTTTTCATATAATAAGTTTTACAAAATTCAAATTAAAACATTTAAATAATAATAATAATAATTTTTTATTAAAAATGACTTAATATTTATTTAATATTATTTACAAGCAATAATAATCTGAATCGATTAATATATTAAAAATGATATTTAAAAATATAAAATTAAAGTACAACTTATTGAAATAATTGAATAAAATATTGAATAATGAGAAAAGTACCTGATAATTTGAAAGCTTATATTATAAGGATTATAATTGTGGTTTTGTCAGAAATTCATAATATTTCAAGATATTAACAAAAATTATTACTATTATCACATTGAATTTTGTATATATGTATATGTTTATGATAGCATCAATATATGTTTATTATTTCTATAAATATAATTTCTTTAAATTATAGTCAATACTTAAAATAATAATATAATATAACAAAATTATTAATTAATATCAATAAGAAAATATAATTCAGTATCTATTCATTAAGTTTGCAATATTCCGCGATGATAAAAGATCTGCAAAAGGTTTGAAGAATGCAAAAATAAAATGTAAAACATTTATATTATTATTGTAATTTAATTTAACCATTATATATTGTAATTAGCATCACGATATAAAAAAATAATTTAATAAATTATCTATAAAAATAGATAATAGATTCTATATCAATAAAAATAGAAATATTGCCAATATATTGGCGCATATGTTATATATGATATTACATATTCAATACAATTACTATTTTTGTTAATATCTATTTAAAACTATAAACTTGTAGTAATTATTATAATATAATTTTTGTAATTATTATATATATAATTATATAATGTAATTATATTTAAAGTTAATGTTTGCAATTATGATTTTAATTAGTTATTTATAATTAAAGAACTAAAAATTTTTGAATGTTCTTTATGTAACAATTTACACAAAATTTCAAAATTATCAAAAAATATCTCTTTTGAAAATATTTTAGTTTTTGATTTTAGATTATTAGTTCTATATCTATTAATATATATATATAAATATATTCTTTAGAAAGATACTAATGACTGATTTGAAATTTGAAGAAGGAAAGAAGATATATAAAATTTTAATTTTATTATTTATTTTTAAGATATAAAAATTTTTAAATATTATATATTAAATTCTGCTTATATATGCTTATATTGCATATGTTATATATATTCATAATAATAATAATAATAATAATAATACATGAATTGACTGTGAATCGTTCATCTATTGTTCTGTAAATTGTTATTATACATATTAATTAAATTAATTTTATTAAAAATTATTTTATTTAAAAATATTTAATATCTATTCTCAGTAGTATCATCGATTATTATAATTTCAATTGCTTAAAAGTTTTATATGATATTTTTACATTCTGCAAATATTCGAATTCCTGAGAATATTCATGGAAATTTTATAAATAATAAGAATTCATGGAAAATTTAAGTTCTCTATGAATAGATATTAAATATATTAATTTATCTATCATACATTTTGGATGTTATACGCTCTAATGTATTTACACTATATAAATAACTTTGTTATTTATATAATATTGTTATTAATATAATATTAATAAAATTGTTGATAAATTGCAGATATACTGATATATATGATTATTACATGAATTATTACATTTTGAACAAAAGATTGTTTATCTGAATAAACAGAATTCAATATGTTAATAATATAGGCAATATTCAATATATAATATCAAAAGATTTTTATTAATATTTTATAAATTAATAAATAAAAAATCGAAATTTAAAATGTTATATTTTGTCCCTTTCTTATTAATTTCTTAAATTTCAAATCAAGTCCTTGGTACCTTTCAAAAATAATCACCAAAACTATAATACAAAATATACATATTTATATTAATATTTAAATTAACATTTAAATTTTCTCATTATCTTATTTATAAACTGTATTTATTATATTCAATCATTTATTAATTTAAAGATTTTTATAAAAAGTTTGCAATTAATTTATGCATAAGTAATGTAATGATATATGTGTATTATAAATAATACATGCATATATGGTATATATACATATATATGGTATATGATATATATAGTATGTATACATATATACATCTTTAAAATGTATTATTAAGGATATAATATTTCCTATAACTTTTTTTTAAAGAATTCTGCAAAATAAAAAAATATAATTTTATATATTTATGTATCATCTTTAATGATATCATTTTAAAAGTATATATTTTAATTTATATAGTTTTAATTTGAATGTCATTATGCAATTTCAAAGATTTTTATGCATTGCAAAATATCGTTTCAAACAAAAATTTTATAGAAATTTAGTTAAACTTTTTTTATCTGATATTATAATATCATATAAATGTTAATATGTCATTATATAAATATTAATATGTCATTATATAAATATTAATAAAAGTTATTATCTATATTATATTTAAAGAGAAAAATAAATAATTTTATTAATATGTTTGATAAATTCTAAATAGGAAAAAAATATCTATAGTATAAATTTTCAATAGTAATTATTAATTTATGTATTTAAAAAATAGATCTTATAAATATACATATATTTAAAATGGAAAAATATTTTTTTTTTATTTATTTTTCAACTTTGTTTATTCTAAAAAAGATATTCAAAGTTATGATTTTTCTATTATAAAAATAATTACTAAATCTATATATAATTAAATTTAAATTTTTATTAATTAAAAATTAAATTAAATTAAACTTTTTATAACTATTTTATTACCATTGCATTTTAAAAATTTAATTTTTAATACTATTTATGTTGTATTATGTATGTAATCATACAATATATGAATAAGTAAAAAAGTTATAAAAAATTCAGGAAATGATTTATCTTTATAGTATTGCCTATAATAATAAAAAAAATATGATGCTAATAAATAGTGAAATATTATTATATTTCAGAAAAAAATGTTATCACTTTTTTAAATAATATTTGTTTTATAATTTATAATTATAGTCATCAAAATTTTTTTTAATAAATTAATAAATGAATAAGACTTAAAAGGTTTTACCAAACATACTTATATAAAATTTATTATTATTAGGTTTCTTTATGTAATATTCTATATAATTAATTTCATTTATAATTTAAAATAAGTCCAAATACATTGCATAAATTATATTATATAATTTATATTGTATTATAACATTTATAATAGTATAATAGGTCTAAATATAATACATAATTGTATTAATATTATAATCTAATATTTGAAATCTAAGTAATCTAATTTTTAAATTTTAACAATAATTTATAAATATACATACACATATATATATATATATATATATATATATATATATATATATATATATGTATATAAGTTTATATTTATTTATATTGGAATAAATTAAGATTTTATAAAGAATAATATTGTTTTTTGTAAATAAATTTTATTTTTGAATATTTAAATAAATATATTATCATTAATTATATTGGATGAATATTTCCATAAAATTAAAAATATTTCTCATATTCTTATTATTTGATTTTGCTTTTTTTTTGTATTTGTAATTTAAAATTTTTTATAAAATAAAATATAAAATTTATAAATTTATAAATTATAATAATTAAGAATATTTAATTTGACATGAAATGATATTTTGTAGTAATTATGTATAATATAAAATGTAGTAATTTTCATGTATAATACTTTGCAAATTTTTTTACATTTAGGCATGGGCATGAATTATATGTAATAATATAATTTTATAAATGCAGATTTTAGAATTTATCATAGATGATATGATTTCGAAATATCTTTATAGTGATAACAAAATGTTTACATTAATATTTTCAGCATTTTCTCATGTTATAAAAGAAATACACTTAAAAGTGTATTTCATCGTGATATTGTCATTTCATATAAATCATTAAAAAAAAATTTGATGATAGAGTTTTCGCATGAGATATAATAAAATTTCAGTTTCAAAGAAAAAAATTTATTTTTTTTTAAAATTTACGATTTACGAAGAAAAAACTGAACAATATGAACATATACTATAATTTAAGATTCTTACTATATAAAAGATTCTTTTTTATTTTTAATTTTAATTTTTTTTCCAATGATGTACATGATATAATAATTTTTTATAGTAAAATATAAAAAAAATTGATTCATAGAAATTTGATATTAAATTAGTAAAATAAATAAGTAATCAGATATTATTTATAATAAATAAAATAAAAATAAATATATATACATATAATATGCATATAATAATTATTATATACATATAAAATCTAGATATATATATAAATATATAAATAAATCTAAATATAATGTAATATTATTAATATCATATAATATTAACATGTAATAATAAGTAAGGAATAATTATTATTGTAAATGTAATAAGATCATGATTTTTTTACATTTATATTGATTA
The DNA here is from genome assembly GCF_029169275.1 of Apis cerana. NCBI lineage: Eukaryota > Metazoa > Arthropoda > Insecta > Hymenoptera > Apidae > Apis > Apis cerana. The sequence goes on along the minus strand of NC_083862.1, from coordinate 6,250,994 downwards.
AAACAAAGATTGAAAGAAGAAGCTATAATTATTTTTGTTTGTTGATTAATTAATATCGAAACAAATTTAGCTAAAAATAAATAAAAAAATTATAGCATTATATATAAAAAAAAATCAAACATTATCATTTTAAATTTTTTTTGAAATTATATCATCTATGGTAGAATAGGATTTTAATTTATTTACTAATACTGAAAATAATTGAGGTGATCCATTTTGTACATGAAAAATTTTTGCATGATAATTGATGCATGTATTTGCTGAAGTAATAATATTAACAATGTAGATTCATAAATTTACTAGAACATGCAACATACACTTTTTATAATTTTGCATCAATTTTGATTTTGCTTTGGATAGAAGAGAGAATGCCGCTGCTGTACACGACTCAGGAAGTGTTGAACAACACTTTGCATCATATTAATCACCTACGTACACTTCCTTTACATCCTGTACAACATAGTAATGTTCAGTCTTCCTTATAATATTCTTGTGACACAAACTGTGCACAAATTTTTACGTGATATATGTTATGTTTCTACAATGGATATCCATAATTATACAAATATCATCGGGTAACTTCATTTATTTTCTTCTGGTTATTATATTCAGGTGAGTTATTTTTGTGTCTATGTTTTTCTTACTTTATTTAATTTAATATTGTATATTAATTATTGTTATAAAATTATTATTAGATTTGATAAAAAAAAAGAATTTATTTAATGTCATGCTTAATATTTTAAAAAGTTTATGTAAATTTATCTAAAATTATGATATGGAATTTATTTTCAGTATTATATAAAGGATGTCTCTGTAATTATTACAATCAGATAAAAGATAATTATCTATGAAAAATTAATTCAAAAGTATAGAATATTTAATTTTCATAAAATTTCGTTTTTGTAAGAAACTTTAAAAATCAATATAATAAGTAGTACACTAATTTTAATTTGCTAAAAAGTTTACTAATTCGCTTTTTCTATTTCTGTTTATATTTATACTCATAAATATAATAATATTATTAATTGCTCCTTGTCATTACATATAGTAATAAATATAAATAAGTTGTTATTTTTATATTATAATAACATAAAATAATATAATATTAATAATATATATATTATTTAATATAATATAATATAAAATAATATTTATAAATACAAACAAAAACAGAAATTTGCGCTTAGTACATATATACTAAATCAAATTTTAAGAAGATGAAAATTCAAAAAAGTTTTCTTGAAAATAAAGAAATATATAAAAAAAAAGTTTCATTTACTTTTTCATTAAAAATTCTTATATTAGAGACACTTTGTATGATATTGTTATAAATATGATTTATAAATTTCAACTATGAAATCTAAAGAAGAAAATTTATTTTGGTGTTAATATAATTATTTATTTTCTTGTAGTGACACATATATTTAAAATTTTTGATTTCTTAACTATTTTGTTCAAGATTTAATTTAATTTTCTGTTTTTTTATATATATCTTTTTTATTTATTTATATTTAAATAATTTTGAGTTTTATCTTGAAAATTGTAATTGTATTGTAATTGTTTATAAGCACATTTTGCACATGGAATATACATGGAATATAATATATATGCATGGGATGTTTTCTTTAAATGAGAATATCTCATAAAGAAAGTTAAAATTATCAAAAAAATTTTTAACAAGAGTTATTTGATTTAAACAAAACATCATACAATTCAAATTATTTTTTTGTATATTGAAGAAGAGATTTTTAGATCAACTTAATTTTTTAATTTTTTCATTTTTAATAGAATCATATAATTTGAATTCATTATTCGATATATTTGAATATTTTATAAAAAATATTAATTTATTTATATTGAAAAACCATTGATTTAATAGATATTTCAATTAAAAAATTTAGAATTGAAAAGAAGAATTAATAATTGATTCTTCATTAAGAATTTATAGATATGTAAATATGTAAATGATAATAAATATATAAAAATGAAACATGCATTTTCTTTATTAACCATCATTTTTAATTAAATAAAATACTTAATATAAGTAATCAATATACCATACAATAGCATTAAGTGTTAATTAATATTAGTAAGCATTAATATTAAACAAGATTTATTCAGGAAATAAGGAAAATGCATATATTCCATTTTTCTAATTGTTGATTGTTTTAATTGAAAAACTAAAATTGTTTTAATAAAATAAAAATCATAGGTGATTATTATCTTCTCAGTTCTCAATTCTAATAGTATAGAACCATAATATTTAAATTAAAATCTATTTTTCAATATAAATAGATTAATATTTTTTTATAGAAAATACTTAGATAAATTGATTGATGCATTTAAAATTATGTAGTTCTATTTAAAAAAATGAAATTGACTTTGATATCTTTTCTATTTGATCTACAAAAAAATTAATTTATTTTAAATCAATTAATAATTTATTTTGAATTAACTTTTGTTAAAACATTTTTTTGATAATTCTTCTTGAAATATTCATTCGTATTCAATTAAATGATACGCTCTATATATATTAATACATATATTAATACAATAATATGTAATAATATAATATATTAATTTATATTTTAAATATTTAATTATATAAGTATATTATTATTTTCAAATAATAAAAAATATTTGTTATTCTCAAATAATAAAAAGTTTATGTTTATTACAGCAGCAGGAGATCCAAATGCATGGAGATTGGGAAGAATTGAAGAGACTGATCATGAAACACCTGTTTAATGAAATGAAAACTAGATGAATGTCATCCTCGACAGTCAATATAAACTAACACCAGTCTTTTTATATAACATAAAATAATGATGAAATATATTCATCATTGGAAGATATAGTATGGTGTGCGTGGAACAATTAAACATTCTCTTGCCAATTAATAATTTTTCCCACTAGTCAAGTATGATTAACAATGGAAAAATTTCATTGTTTATAGAATAATGGTTCCATCCTAGTTTATATAAAGTGATATGACTATAAACATTACTTTATGCTTCCAATATATTATTGAGTACTATTGAAACTAATTTAAATATGGCTGTTTATAATTCACATTGATTTTTTTTTAACATGCATATGTTTAGTATTGATCAAATAAGACTTTACATGTATAATAAAATGGAGGTTGTTTAATTACAGCGGCGTAACTTCTTTAATGAGAAATCTGTGATTTATTGGAAGTGGTAAAGAAAAAAATTAAGGAGGCCTAAATACTTGATTGTTTTTCATACCCAAATATAGTGCCTTTTTACTTGCATTTCATTTATTAATTTTTTAAGAGAAAAATTTATATATTATAATTATATACTAATTTATAAACTCATTCAATATCTTTTAAGAAAATTGCTGGTAGAAATCTAAATGTTTTAGTGCGGTTATTTTTTATATTTTCTAAAATGGGACCATTTTCAATTAATCTTTATTTACAAAATTAATAACAAAAATACATTTTGTTATATGTAATTACATATATCTTAAATTAAATTATTATGTTAGTTTCATGAAAAAATATTTATTTGAATTATAAAAATTATAAAAATTAATATAAGTTTTATAAGTTTGATTATGATTTACTAATAATTGCCAGTGATATGGCTGCATTATCTTTATTAATAAATTTTAATATAACTATTATAATTATTGCTATATTAGATTTTTGTTAATTACTAATTAAAAATTTAAAATTTTTTCAACTTTAAATTATTTAATTATAATTTTTATTTCTGATTTAAATATTTGATTTATACAAATGAAGTCAAAAAAATTAATAAATATTTTATACATTAATATATATAATATATAAAATATATGAAATTAAGTATATTTTATATATATATATATATATATATATATATTAATTTATTGTTAGATTGAATATCACAAGTCGTTTGTATATAGTTTTATTTATAAACAAAGATTAACATAATATAATTAAATCAATATTCATAATTATTTTTAAAAATTATATACTATCTTTGTTTAGAATGCTTTATTTGGCAATGAATTTTTTTTTCTTTTTTGTAAAAAAATTGATTTCTATTTATTTTTATATGATTATGATTTGATGATATATTATAAGTATAGAAATATTACTATTAAATTTTTGTTTTTATTGCTGATTTTATTATATCTTATTAAAATGATTGAAATCTTGTTTTCTTTTTTTATTTTATATCATGTTTGTTATTTTATTTCTACCAGCAATTAATTATTTCTGCCATCAAAACTATTATTAAATAGTTTTGAAGAATTAGGGCATGAATCATATCATAACAACACTAGATAATGGCGTTCAGAATAGAGAAGCAGGAAGTTACGCCAGAAAGCGCTGGATGATAATACAATTAACATGAACTATATTATTAAAATAATATTTATATTGATATACATTGTCGATAGAAAAATAAATGCATATAACTTTTAATGTTTAATATCATAAAATTATCAAAAATTGTTACAATAATATTATAATCACAATTATTGTTTCTTTATTTAAAAAAAAAAGATTAATTTTAGTTATAATTTATAATTCATAATTATAATTAAAATCAATTATTGGAATGAAACCAAAAAAATTAATACGCACAGAAAAATAAAAAAAAATATTAATACAATTAATTAAAATTATTTTGAAGAAAAATAGTGAAAATGTATTATGTATCGAAATTTAAAGTAAAAATCTCAGGTTTTGATGATTGGATACAGTTTTAAACAAATAAATAAAGAATAAAGAAAATCTTTAAAAACAACTTTGTCCAATCTAATAAAATGCATTATAGAATTAAAAATGTTGCTAATTGAATTTATGCCCAATTAAGGTTGTAATACATACTTTAAGAGGACTTTTTATATGTAAAATTATAGCATATTCTAATTCAAACATTATTATTAATTTAAAAATTAAATAATAATTGTCCTATCATATAAAATACATTCTTAAAAATAATTTTATTAATAAATACTGATTTTTTACTTTTCTGAAAAATTATATTTTCACAAGATATTAAATTAAAAAAAAATAAAAATCATGATTTTATTTACTCTGCTATATATATATATATGAGAAATGTAAATTATTTGTTTTAACGAATGTAAATTATTCGTTATTTATCTTTGTTGTTTATAACTTTAAATTGTTATGATTATGTGTAGATTTTTTTTAGTATGTAGTTAGGTATAAAGAAATATAAATGAAATGAAAAAATTTAAATCATATTGAATACAATAATGACAAATCTAATTATGAAAGAAATAAAGAAAGTTAGTTTTAGAAAAAAATATGATATCAAATTATTTTTATACCTTTTCATTATTTTTTTCAATTTTATAATGTATTTAATCTGTAGATTATTATTTAAGAAATACATCATTATTTAAGAAATAAAATTAATATTTGTTATTATTTGCAGAAAATTATCTATATTAGAAAAAAATATAAAATTTATATTTATAAATTATTTACAATTGCAGAAATGTTAATATTAAAATGTAAATAATTGAAAAATATTAAATTTTTAATCAATAATTAAATAATTAATTAATATTCCTAATACTCCTACAATTTTATATTTATATAAAATATACTATAATACTTATTTTTTTATAACTCTTTGTTGATATTGTATATTGCAATTTAATTATAATTTTTACTTGTTTAAATTAAAATATTATCAAGAAATTTTGATATTATTTAATTAGAAAAAAAATATTTTTATTATCGTCACTAAAATAAATTTGAAAATGTTAAGGAAAAATTTTTATGTACATATTCGATTTATCATGTGAGTACTAATAGATGCCATGGTAATGAATCAGAAACTTAATATGCATATAAAAAAACAAAATAGTTTATATTTACGATGTAAATGACGTATGTGTTATAGGGATTTTCTATTACATGATCTATGATGCGTACAATTGCGTCACAAACTTTTTTAAGAAATTTAAGATAAAAAAATTTTTTTTTAATATTTTTCTCTTATATGTCTAATTCAAGTATTGAAGTTTACCATCACTATGCATAGCCATATTGGATTTTGTTGCATTCTCCGTTGTTTTAATCTTTTCTTATAGTTATTAAAAAGTTGATATCTGTCATTGAGAACTGCTTTCAATTTTTGTTGCCGCATTGAAATATTTCAATACAATGTGTTAATGTAATAATACATTTTATTTCAATATAATGTATATAATAAAAATATATTTTATTTCATATATAAAATATATATGATAAATAATATGATAAATAATATAGTTATATAAAATTTTTTTATATTCATTAAAATTTGCAAAAAAATAAATAAAAATGAAATAATTACTATACATATATTAAATAACGAATGATAAGCATAAACTAATATTTAAATAGTATCACGATTTGTGAATTGTTAAATGATCACTTAATATAATACAGTAATTTTTATTAGTGAATTAAATATTTAGCAGAATGTCGATATTAGGAATGTATGAATTAACTCATCCTGAATCGTTGTCAGATTCTGAACTTAAGGAAATTTTAGAAAACGTAAGCCAAACAGGTTATATTTATTGATAATTTTCGATTTGATTAAATTTTAAAAAATTTAATTTTTTATATTAAATTGAAAATATTGAATTATAGATATTTGGTAATGTTAAATGAATATTTAAAGATCTAAATTATTTTATATTCGATAATTTTATTATTTTTTTTTGTAATAAAAAAAATTGTAAAAAAATAATATTATTAAAAAATGATAATTATTTTTTTTTTTAATTATTTTAGGCTTTGATTGAAAAATAAAATTCCTAAAGTATTTTTTAGTTTGATATTAATATTAATATTTATCTTTTATTAATTTATTTATCAAAAAAAGAAAATACTTTTAACGTATATAATACACTTATTTAAATCTTTTTATTTTATAGAGATGTATTGACTTCAGTGATTATAAAAATTTATCTAGATTTGAATTAATAGAACTATATAAACGGGTAGCATTACCATTACCTCAAAGACAATCTGAAAGTACGCAAAATTCAGGAATAAAAGGACATAATGAAACAACACATTTTGATAATGAATTGTATAAAAATTCAATTTCATTGTGAGTAAAACATTTGTAAAATTATTTATTATAAAGTAATAAAATATTAAAGTTCCAATTATGATAAATGTATATATGATAAATGATTATGATATATATATATTAAAAATGTTCATTTCTTATAAGTAAGTTATTAATTTTTTAGGTAGTAAATATTTAACATATTGATTGCTATATCAATTATATTTAATTAATATAGTTAAGTTTATTTGATTATAGTTTTATTAGAATCTATAAAATTCTAATAAAATTTAGAAACAAAATAAGAGAATATAATTATTAAACTATCATACATATAAATATTTTTTTAAAATTTTCAATTTTTATAACATATAAAAACTTATTAATATAAATACAATATATATTAAGATTTTTAGCAATCAATATATTGATTATAAAAAAATATATTTAAAATAAATTATAAATCAATGAAATAGATGATTAAAATGATTATTATTATTATCATATTTTTAATTCATATATTAATATAATTTTTATACAATTAACATTAATATTTTTATATAAACATTTTTATTAAATGTTTTTATATAATTTTTGTTTTGTATTATATTTATTATTTATTTTTTAATCTTAAGATGATTTTTAATTTTATAAATGATATATCATTCAGAATCTAATTACAGCTTATCATTATTTCAGAATTACTATTAGAAATTACTATTACTTACTTTGAAAATAACTTAACTAATTTTATATTATTTAGAGCATAAATTATTATATATTACTGTATTATAATCTGTATTATATATCACTGTATTATATATTTTTAATTTAATATATATATTATAGTTTAATTTAATAGTAATAAAAAATAAATTATATTAGTATTATGATAACAATGCTATAATAAGAATAATTATATAAATCTTAGTTTTTATATTATTTTCTTATTTTTAATTTCTAATTTTCCTTTCTTTAATCTTAAAATCTTTATATAATTTAAAATATAAGTTGTTTTATATTAATTAAAATATTAAAAATAATTTTCACACATAAATTTCTGCTTGTAATATTTTAACATAATTTAGCCTATATTCAAAAATAAATTATATAGTACTATAGATAGAATCTAAATACAAATTATATAATACTCGATAACAATATTATAATAAAAATAACTACATAAACTTTTGTTCATGTTTTATTATGTTCTTACTATATTCTCAATTGTTTTATTTTTTCCTCTTTTTTATGTAATATTTTTATTTCTTATTTCTAATAAGAAAAGTATATAAATTTTTTTTAGGAATGGTACAAATAGTACAAAAATATATATTAATGAAACAACAAAAATGCCTGAATCTTCTTATATGAGATCAAAATCTTCTACAAATGAAATTAAACAAACTTCTAAGAAAATACGTTTGAATAATTCAAATAATTTTACAAAATGTAATGGTATTGACAAACATGTTATTGATGAAAAATATGATGTAGGTATATTTATTATTAGTTATTTAATTATTTAACTTGATCTTTATTTTTTAAACGATTTCAATTCAATTTTTTATATATTATTTATTTAAAAAAAATTTTTTTTTTGGTTTGAATAATTTTATTTTAAAGTATTTATAATTAATAAAATATTTTCAACTTAAAAAGTTATTTATAATTTTGTATTATTTATAATTTTGATATATTTTTATATTTTTCTAACTAATTTAATAACATTTCAAATGAAGTATTATTCTTATATTTTTGTTATTTATATAAAGAAAACAAATTATAATTTAAATGAATATATTTTTATGTTAAAATTAAAAAAACATATAATAAATCAAATAAAATAGAATATTAGTCTAATATGATATAGGATTGGGAAATTTAAGTTTGTATTACTTTAAATGTATAGTAGATATGTTGTACCATAAATGATATAATATTAATAAATAAATCATAGAATTATGTAATATAAATAAAAAATAACAAATATTAGTTAATAAATATAATATATGTATAAAAAATTAACATAAAAATTTTCACATGTTTTGTAGGGAGCACCATCAAAGAAAAAACAGAAAATTACATGGCCATAATTTTGGAAAATGCATATTTATTTATATTATTAATTATTTAATAAAACAAGATCTATAAAATTTTATATAAAATAATTTATATAAAATCAACAAAAATATATAAGGTAAATTTCCAAAATATAAATAATTATTTAATTATTATTTTCTTACATAATATTAATAATCAATTTTATTAGTAAACAATAACATAAAAAGTCCATTATATTATTAGTAAGTATATTCATATTTGTTATATAAAAATGAGTTTCTATAATATATAATAGTTTGAAAATATATAAATAATTTTTAAATTATTTATATTTTAATGGTATAAAGAATATTTTATACTTTCTACATTTTATTTGAATTATAAAATTGTAATATTTAATAAATCAAAATTATTGAAATTTGTTATTTAATTACTATATAATATATTTTAATTTATAAAAAACAAGTTTTTTAATAAGTTTTTAAATTAATATTTTATAATAATAATATTATTACTTAAATAATAATTTTGTTTCAAACAGATTAAAATAAATATTTTCTCTCTATGAAAATACAAAAAATATGTAATTTAAATAATATTGAAAAATAAATAATACAAAATTTTTTTTATATCAGAGAATTTTTTTATATATTATTTTTCAATGATTTTTTTCAAAAATATATATATTTTATGTATTCATGATGATTCACAAAACATGTAGAAAGTATGACAGAAATTAATTTGATTATATTAGAATAAGAAGAAAAATTCATATAAACATATATTAAATATGATTTTGTTTTACAATTTATTTTGTGTTGCAATTTTTTTACACAAATATATATAAAAATGGATATTAACTTACTGTTTTTTTGTACGAGTTTCTTGTAAGTATTATATTATGAATGAAATATCTAATATTCAGCAAAAATGTAAGATATTTTAAATTTTTGAATTTTGATTTCATGGAAATGAGATATCATTTTACAACTATGAAATAAAAATTGGTATGTATTTTATATATAAACTTATGTAATGTTGATGAATTAGATATCTTTATATAAAATAATTTCTAAAAAATTACCGTTTACTCGAGAGAAACATATTTCAAAATATATATCGTCTTCGAAATATTAATTCTTTTAGGAAATTTAATAGATTTGAAAATCTATGATATTATATATGTTTGTAGAAAATTAGAATAATTTCTCTAAAGTGAATATTATAATATAAAATAAATTATATTATATTTTATATAAAATATAAAATTAAAATAAATTAAATAATTCAAAAACAAAATCATATGAAATATTTATTTATATATATTTTTTTTATTATAATATAAATCAATTATTTCCATATTCTTCTTGTATACACAGAAATGTATACATTCACATTCTTATATACATTCCTATATATAAATGTATACAGGATAAATGAATATATTATATATATATTATATATATATATCATGTAGTTATATGTATTATAATATTATCATGTGATAATAAATTGTTTGTTTTGTTTATATAAATTATATTATTTCAAAATTTTATTTTATTCTTAAACATATTTTTTATATGACACTATTTTACTATGATATATTTGATATAATAAAAAATTGATATGAAATTATAAATATATAAATATATTAATCAATATATTAATTTCGAAATTATTTTTAATTTTTTTGATAACTTTTAACAATTAATTTAAAAAAAATAAGATCATTATATTCACTATTTTTTTTTATATTTTCTATTATTTAATATCATTATTTATTAAAATTTTCATAATTTATAATTATGAATAGTAGAAGAGATTAAGGAAGATACATTTTTGAAAAAAAAGATTGTATAAAAGAAACTGAATAATATTCTAATAATCTTTTTGTATTATATTCAATGTTCTATTCTTTAATAAAAACAAATATAAATTTTTTAAATTTAAACAAAAAATAAATTTATATTAAATAATTTCAAACTTATAGATATATAATTGTGAGAGACCTAAAAATGAGATCTAAAAATATATTTCATAAAAAAGTTTATTTTGTATAAATTTCACAATAAAAGTAATTTTATTTGAATAATTATTTGAATATCAGTATTATATATCAGTATTATATATGGCATCATTTAGAATATATTTAACATTATCCAATTTGGTTTCAAACATAAATATAAAGAATTGCAAGAATTGCAACAAATACAAGTTGCACTTTCATTTTTGTCTATACTCTCAATAGTTTGTGTCATTCTTAAAATCCATAAAATTAACATTAATATATGTACTACACAACATAACATAAAAACCATAATTAAGATTTGCTGAAGTTAGTAAATATTCTATTAATAATTTTTTTTCTTTGTTTGTAAATATTTATAATGTTATGAAATTTGGATAAAAAAATTATTTTTTTATCATTTTATTGTTTTTATATTTAATTATATACATCTTATGTAATATCTAGATATATCATCTTATATATATATATATATGATGATATGCATGAAAATATACTTTCTTTAATAAGATAGTTTTAAAATAATTTAATTTAATAAATTTATTTAAAATAATCATAACCTAATGTGATCACAAAGCATGTATATATTTATAATATTATAGCATACAATTTTTTTTTATTTTTTAATATGGGAAATATAAAAATGTATTAAACTTTCCTATGTATTAATTTCTTTTATCATGTATTCTCTTTTGAAACAAATGATATTTTAAATAAAGTCTTTTTCTATTTAAATTGTAATATTTATATCATATATTTAATAAAATATAACTATACAAATATTTATTATATATTTTTATCATTTTTTGGATATTTTGTTAATTCATTATTAATATTAATAATATTATAAAGTAACATTAGTAATCTATTAACAATATATTAATATATTTTCTGAATGAATATTTTTAATTTCTATGTATAATTCGCAACAAAAAATGATTTCTGAATTAATCAATTTTTGATTTAACATTTTAATATTTTTTTTAAAACAAATATGAAAATGCATTGTATTTTAAAAAATATACAATTTCATTGAAAAAAGTTAATTTAAAAAAGTTAAAGAAAATAATTTAATTTTTTAAAAAAATAAATATGAAATTTTAAAAATTATTATTAAAAAATTATTTGAAAAATTATGTTATTAATTTAGTGAAAATGTTTGAAAAATTATGTAATTGGCAGTCATATGATATATAGCCTATTCGAAATCTAAAATAATAAACATTTTTATAATTATTTTTTATCGTATAATTAATTAAAATTTTGAAAATTATAATAAATTGAATTTAATTTAATAGTATTTATAAAATTAATAAATAATTTAAATTTTTAAATGATTTTTTTATATATTTTTATATATAATTTTTTCTTTTTATATATAATAGTTTTAGCTATATTAAATTTTATTAATATAGCTAACATTGACATTAATATAATCAATATTTATTTCATAAAGATATTATTGATATTTTGATTAATAAAAACTTTAAATTTTTAATATTTTTTAACCAAATAATTGTTTTCAAATTTTTTTGAGTTGATTAATCAAGTTTATTCAAAGATGTATAATTCAAAAAAAATATTATTAATATTCTTTCTTTTGATATTTCAAAAATATATTTTTGCAATTCTATTTTTATCTTTTCAACGCGTATGATAACTAATAAAAAAAAATATTTGTTTATTTTTTTTAAAAATATTATCTCACATAAATTTCATCAAAATAAGCATGTATGACTTGGATACTTTCTTATAATTGTGTTAAAGAGGCATAAAAAATAAAAAATTATATTTATTTTATTTTTATTCTTTTTTTCTTTACAAATAATAATATTGACATAAATTAAGATTATAATAATGTTAGGTGGTTATTTTTTTAATTAAAATGTAAAATATATATATTAATTATATTTTAAAAAAGATGTATAGTGGATGTTTTTCATCCATATAATTGATAATTCTAACATTTAATAAAATAATGAATGAAAAATTAAAAAAATTGAAAAACAAAATATGAATATTCCAAAGCAGATCATTTTCATCAAACGGAGTGTTTAGTATTCTTTGTATCATGTGCTTACATGACGGAAACGTTATACTTACGACTGTGACTAAAACGGAATTATGCAATAGTGAAAGCACAATAGTTTTAAAAAGAGGAAAAATTATTGTCCGAATTCCTCCAGTTTTTTCTAAATTTTTACATTTTAAACAATAATTAATATATTTAATGTTTTTTTTATTTTATCTTTTTTAATATAAAACAATTGCGCTATTGTATTTTAAGTAATGTCAAAGATATTAAGATATTATTTATATCAATTTATATCAATTATTTAAAATTTTATGAATATCGAATAGAGAATAAAAAAATATATATAATCTTGATAAATATTTTTTTGTGAAGATATATTTATTAATATATTTCTAATTATCTTCATTCTTGTTCTTTTTAATTTGAATTAACAAAATTTATTTTTATTAATATAACTTTTATAAATATTTGAATTAGTTATTAATTTTATTATTAAAATTATAATTCAGTATTAAACAAAAATTTATCATTAATATTTTTCATAATCATTAATAGTTAAAATCATATATTCTTACGAAGAATTATTATATATATTTTCTATAAATTTACTATATAAATATATTTATTATATTTTCTATAAAAAAGTTTCAATGTTTTTCATTAAAAAATATATATCGAAAGATATATATCGAAATAATAAAATATATAAATTATTAATTTTTACAAATTTCTACACTTATTTTCAAATATAGAAATACATATGTATGTATTTAATATTTAAAAAAAGATCAATAATAAAAACTAAAATGCGCTTAAATATAAAAAAATGTTCGATATGCAGCTATTAGAAAATAAAACGAGAACGAAACTTTTGCTGTCGAAAACGTCACGTCCATACCTTCCAAACTGCTTGCAATGCATCGAGAGCTGTGAAGAGCATCGATTCACATACACCCACAAATGACAACCCTGTACTACCTATAAATACGTTTGTCACTTTAAACCGAAGTTAGTTTCCTTCTTGACTTTCATTCACTCATAGGATTATACAAAATTCAAAACATGGCTATTAAGGTGAGAGAGAAACATAATAGTTAATCAATTTTGTTAATTAGATTTCATTAAATTTTTTGCTTTTTTACTATTTAAAAATAGTAATTATTTTTAAATACATAATATTACTTTTAATTTTTTTATTATTTTTTAAAATTTGGAAATCAATTAAAAGAATATTGATTAATTCAAAATAATTAATATTTTATAAAAAATTTAGAGATAAAGTAGAAAGATGTTTTTTAAAAAATTTTTTAAAAATTTTTTTTAAAAATTCATTAAAAATTCACTATTAATTATTATTATTTATCTAATCTAAAAATAGATTAGATAAATATGATTTCTGTTTTCTTTTTTTTCCTAGATAAAGAATTATAAAATTTAAAAAAAAATGAAATTAATGATGCGGATATGCTTATTATTATTATTTTAATTTATTTATTAAATTAGAGAAATTTGAAGAAAATAACAAAATTCTTTAAATAAAAATAATGAATAACAATAAATATATCATATATTACATATATAGATATGTTATCAATTAAAGTATTATAATCTATATTCATATTATAATCTATTATAATTCATATTATAATCTATTCATTTGTCATATCGCTTCTGATACTTTTTTGAGAAATAATCTAATTTTTATAATCGTTGCTAAAAATTATTGAATATTATTAATATGATCGTTAATTCGAACGATATTAATTTAAAACGTATATTTTTCTAAAAATTTTATATATTATATTATTCTAATATGATTATAATTATTGTTATTAATATTTATTAAAATTATGTTTAATAACTATACGGTAAACTATACGGATATTTATATATATATATATATATATAAAAATGAATTTGTAATTTTATTTTTTTAATTTCATATATATGTATAATTATTATATATCAAATTTGACATATATATATGATACAATATATATATATGATACGATATATATATATGATACAAATCTTCATACAAAGTTTCATAAAATCAATCGAAAATAATATCTAATAAAACTCTAAAATTAGTTATAATATATAATATATATATAAAATAAATAAAATTATAAATCACTTTATACATATATCTAAGTATAATATTTATATATATATAAATATAATAAGGAATATTTTGTAAATTATATATAACATTAATAATAATTATATAAATTATATATAACATTAATATATAATTTATAAAAAAATATTTTTATTAAAAATATTATATAAAAAATACTATTAATTACTATTATGAATGTTAAATTTCCAAATGTCAAATACATAATTGTCATTTTTAAATTTTATATTTTTAACATTTCTCTATTATTTTTTAGCGAATAATTATTGTATTGGCAATTGGTGTGATTGCAATATGCAAAGGATCTGCAGTTTCTCTACCAGCAGTGGCCAAACTCGCATCCGTGAATTCAGAATTTAATTATGATCCTCATCCACAATACACTTATGCTTACGATGTTCAAGATAGTTTAACAGGCGACTCGAAATCCCAGCAAGAAACCAGGAATGGTGATATAGTAAGCGGTAGTTATAGTTTCATTGAAGCTGATGGCACTAGAAGGATTGTCGAGTATACGGCGGATCCTGTGAATGGATTCAATGCGGTGGTCCATAGAGAACCTTTGGCTATTATTAAACCTGCCGTAAAAGTTGTTCCAGTGGCTTTTCATCCTTAGAGATTTTTAGCAATTGTTATTGATTGTTTATTGCTTTACAATTTATAATTGTTCGCTGTTGTTTTCAAACAAAAGAAAAATTATTTTAACGATATAAGGAATTTATTAATTTCATAAAACAGAGTTTTAGCTTTCATTGATTTTTGCATTTTATTTGCATTTTATATTGTGCAGCATAAAATATTTGATTGTATTTGTAATAACAAAAAAATTTTTTAATTATTTTTAAAGTCATTTATAATTTTATATTATGCATTGTCCAATGTTTAATAGAATTATGTTGATATCATTTGCTTATAAAAAAGAAATTTATCTTTTTACACTATTTGTTATGTAACTAGTCATATCACACTGTATATACTGCATATATTATATGCTTATTTTGTAATGGTGCGTTTATAGTAAAATCTTTTATAAGGTAAAAATTTCTAATTATTACTTTCCCCTCATTTTAGTTATATTTGTATATTTTTTAGACTTTTTTTATATATATTTTAGATTTTATTTAATTATATATTTATTATATTTATTTATTATTATATATTTATTATTATTTATTATTATTTATTATTATTTATTTAGATTATATATATATATATATATACTATAAAGAAATATTTTTAAATATTATAACATAAATATATTTTAATATATTAATAATTATTATGCCAGAAAATTAAAAAATAATCAAATTTCGATTCAAAAATTGTCAAAATATTTGAACTATTATAGTTTTGAAAAAAATTATATAATACCGCATATGGATTTATTTTAAAGCATAAAATTCCTATTTTACTTTTTATTTTTTCGAAAATAATTTTTTGTTGTAAAACAGAATGAAAATTGTTTTTTTCTTTTAAAATTTTACAAATTTTTTTTTTTTAGATTTTAAAGAATTTTTTCAAAATTTGTTTTAACATCATTGTTTTAAGAGCAAAATCTCTTTTATAACGAGTTCTGAAAAATTGATCTACGATTCTTTTTCGTTGTTTTATTATATTTTATATTATATGTATTATAAATATGTGATAATAATATTCAATGATAACACTTCGTCTATTATAGCAATATATAATCAAATAGCAAATATATAAAATATAGCATATTATAATATAAAAGTTACCAATAATTGTTATTGAGTATTATTGCTGCGCATTTTTAGAAAGCTATTTCATTTCTATATTGAAAATAAAAATAATGTTGTAACGTCTCTTGTTATTTCTTTTTTTTAGCAAAAGGACTGCTCTATCATATGTTTTCAGTTAACTTTGTTCATGATTTAAATTTAGATAAATTAGATTAAATCTAGATTAAATCTTGATAAATTAATAATTATTTTTGGGGAAAATTCATAGAATCGTTTCATATCAAAAAAAAAATTGAATAACTATTATTATAAAAATATGAAACAGTTCCAAATTTCAATTTTTTATTTTAATTTTTTAAAAAATTATGGATTCTGGTAAAGATGAAATTTATAGATTTATATTCAGTATATTAAAATTTATAAAAAGAAATGTATTAAAGATTACAAAATCAAGTACGTGTTGATCAGTTTATTTTCTTAATTAAAAAAACGATTATATTTCAGAATATGATATAATTTTATATTTATTGTAAGTAAGTAAAAAAAATTTTAAATTTCCGTTAAAAATTGAAACGAGAGATGAAAAAAAATAATTTGTTTTAATTTCTTCTTAATGATGATTGATAAATAATTATTACATATGATATAATATATGATATTATATATATGAAATTTTTATTACTATAATAATTTTTATTTATTATTGAAAAATATTAAACATTGATTATAAATATAAAAGAATATATAATTCGAAATATTAATATACATACTAAATATATATAAATATACTAAATATAAATATACTAAAAATTCTATTCTTTAAGATTATTAAAAATCAATATAAAAAAATTACATACAATCATTTAAATTTATTATTTAAAATATATTTTGTGTAAATCTTTTTATATTTTTTAATAAAAATTTATACAAAATTATAATTATTTGATATTGTAATTACAATAAAAAAATTTTAATATTAAAATAATTTATATATTAACATATTTTTATATAATTATTATTAGATTTAAACATATAATTTTTTAATGTTATAAAATATTATATATTTTCTAAAAATTAATATTTTTTTATTGATTGATATTTTAATCTATTTTCTATTTTAAGATTGAAATATTTATTTACTATTAAATTATAATAATATTTATTTATTATTAAATATCTTTCAACATACAATGGGGATATATTTTTAATGATTTATTATTTATTATAGAATTATCATCATTCATCATTTTAACATATTTATTATTATTAAAAATAATAAAGTAATATTTAATTTATTATAAATACAATATTATTATTATTATATATTATTAATATATTATTAATATTATTAATATTAATATTAATTCAATACAATGCTTATTCATTACATTATTGAATATATTATTGAAAATATCATTGGAAAAGTTTTTTAATTTTTATAAAATTTGTTATAAAATTATTAAATTAAAATTAAATTTAATTCTTATATATTTTTCTGAATTTGTAATGATTTATAAATATTCATTTATTTATAATATTTAATTTATTTATTTTAAAATATAATAAAATAATTCACATAACATTTTTATAAAGAATTTATTTTTAAAATTTTATAAAGTACATTAAAAATATCAAATTATTTTTTTATTTTGTAAATTATATGTATATAAAAATAAAGTATATACAAAAAATAATTTATTAGAATACTATATATAAATCAAAACCTTGCTATCTTCTATTTTAATCTCTTATTCGTATTTTTCTCTCTATACATAGCAAAAAATACATATTGAAAATATATATTTCAAATTGAAATTTATATATATATAATAAACTTAAATTTAACAATAAAATAAAATTGACTATAAAAAAAAAGATCATTGCCATAATTCTTTCACAATCTATTGTGAAAGAAAGTTCAATGAATTATAAATTATTCATTATTTTGCACAAATAATTTTTTTTACATAAATTTATATAAAACTTTCAAAAATTAAAAATTCATAGTTTTTCATTATTATTCATTATTAATTATTTTAAAATATTATATATATATCGCATATTAAAAATAGATACATGAATAATATAAAATATTTTATATATATATTTTATATTAATATATTATAGTATACATACATACATACATACATACATATATATATATAACACGCATTACACAATATTATTTAATATACATGATATACAATATTGTGCATTATTTCTAATGTTTATTTTTTAATTTAATTTTGAATTTTAAAAAAGCCATTGCGTGTATTTATATTCTTTTTAATATGCAAAAAATTTTAAATATTATGATAATAATTAATAAAATTAATAATTAATGAATAATGATAAAGATAATCTTGTTAATTGGACAAAACTATGAACATTGAATAAGAAAAAAATACAATAAGTATATATAGAATTCACTATCTTTCGTAATTTCGTCGAATAACCTCGAATGACTTTCTTCAACGTATCAATGATAATATATAAATGATACTCACGTTCACACTTTATTTTCACTTAAATGTAGCAATCATCAAATGAAGATTCAATTGACAATATTTAAAGAAAATTAATATAATATATTATTAATGCATTACTAACATTTAATTATAATATTGATAATATATTTTAATTTTATTATTCAATTTTGTATTATTTTTATTTATAAATGATTTTATTACTAATTTGAAAGATTTGAGTTTTATAAATCCTTAATAATTAATTAAAATATATAGAGAATATTATTTATGGAACTTCTTTGGAAGTTATTTAAAAGGCAAAACAAATATAAAAATACGAAAATTAATACAAAAATGTTGATTAAAACTTAGTTATTAAATAATTACTAAATAATTAAATTTTATATTAAATAAAGTAAGGTAGAGTGAAATTGTCGTTATCTTCATGTTCTAGTCTCATTTTGTTTCATCTAATGTGAGATTATATTGCTTAAAACTTAATAAATAAACCTTAACTGATTTTTATATACTAATTTTTAATTTTTGGCCTCTAAAATTATCTGTAATGTATTTTATTTAATAAAAAAATTTTATATATTAATACTCTTTTTATACATGAATGCTTTTAAAACATTTAATATTAATTTTATAAAATACAATTTTGTTTATTATTTGAAAAATTATGTTTTATTATTATTAAACCGTTTTATTGTTATATCAGAAATTTATTTATTATATAAAAAATTAAATTAACTTTTTTATATTAACAAGAATTATTGAACTTTTAAAAAATATATGAATAAATATGAAAATGTAAAACAAAGAAAGATCATATGCGCATTACTAGTTTGCATTTTTTAAATATACAGGTATACACACGTAGAAGTTATATTATATGCAAGAATATCAGATATAGATTCTTAAATGTTAGTTCTATGTACATATTCAAATGCAAGAATTTCAAATATATTTTAATAAACAAATGGAAATAATCAAATAAAAATCTTGCTTAATTCTTTTTATATAATTGTATTATATAAAAGTATTATCATTTTAAAGTAATCATTTTAAATAAAAATATATTTTTAAAAAATAATTATTTAATTCGGGAAAAAACAAAATTTTAAAAATTTCTAAAAGATGCAAAAACATTTATAGTGTTAATATATATATATATATATATATATATATGGGATACTATTGAACATAAAAGAAAACGATTTTATTTCCGTCACAGCTCAATCTGTTTTTGTTTCATTTCACTTAAATTATTTATTATTTAATAAAGATAATATAGATAAGCGTCTATCTATATTATATCGATTTTTGTGTTTAATAATCTATAATTATTTTTAATAATCTATAATTATTTTTTCAAAGAATATATTAATGAATATTCATAAATATATTAACATTTTATAAATATGTACATATCTATATCATGTATAATTTCTATATCAATATATACATATTAAATAAAACATTCAATATATTTTATCTTAATATATATTTTATTTTAATATCAATAAAAAAATATAGCAGTATAAAAAAAATGTAAATAAATATATATGAATTATTATTAATTTTATTTTATTTTAACTTTTAATTTTTCTTATTTTCTATATTAATTATTAGATATAATTTTGAGATATAATAGATTTTGAAATTTATTAACCGAAATTTTATTACATTAATTTTAAAAGATGATAATTATATTCGATATATTTTTATTTATAAAATATCATATTAAATTATTTTATAGGCAATTATTGTTAAAATTTCATTAATACAGAATATGATTTAACTGAAAAATTTTATAAAATTTTATAAAAAATTTAAAGAAAAATTTAAATTTAAATTTTTTTAAAAATTATTGGTGATCAGTACTACATAAAAAATAAATTGTAATTATATTATTTAAATTCTATATTTTATAAATCATTAATAGTTTATTATTGTTATTAAAAAATCGAATATTTATTGAATAAACAAAAATATATTTTTTTATAATTTTTTTACAAAATGTAAATGCTCTAATGCACAAAATGTAAAATCAATTGATTTATTTTTAAAATAGAGAATTAAAGAACTATTAAATAATTAAAAAAAATAATTTAATTTAACTGATTTTTTATGAAAATTTAAATAATATAGAAAAAAAATTATATTATGTTTGCGTGAGAATAAAAATGAAAAATTTTTAAAATTTGAAAAATTGAAAAAATAATTAATTAAATGTATTGTAATATTAATTTAATTTATTGCTAATTTTATATAAATATAATATATATAATATATATAATAATAATATATATATGTATATAATTTAAAAATAAATTACTTGATATTCTTCTCATATAATCATAATAATAATAATTTTGTTTATCAATTATCTATTAAATCTATTATTAATCAATTTATGTGATAATTGTGAATGATTCTAATATAGTCGTATTATAAAAATTTTTTAAACATTTATTCAAATAGAAGAATAATAATTCTTCTTATTAAGAAACCCTTTTGGCCTGTTAGCCTTAGTTCAATATGTCGCAGCTGCGACATAAATGCTAATCGATAACAATCACGCAATATTGTAAACTTTTGGAAGTATGCACCTTTCATCACAAGGGAGGTTAGAGTAGAGTTCACAGTTTGCGTTCGCGGTTTCGTCGTATGACCTCGAGACTTCGTATCTTCGACATATTGGCATACAAGTCGCGTGTATTCACTACGACGATATGAAGAAACATAAGCGTGCATACTCATCGGTTTATGGTTGTATGTATATACTTACATATATTGTAACATTTATGAGGAGGTCATCGAATGGCAAAAGAAAGAGAGTAATAGGTAGGCTAAATAAAAGAAGGAGAGATTAAGTGGGGACGCTGTGTGTAAGACAGGTGTTTCGATGTGAGTTTGGGTGCAAGGAATAGCTCGATTATTGTTAACGGATGACACGAAAACAGCGACAGTCATCAGGCGTATAAAAGTACGACGAATTTTACCCTAAGGCATCAGTCTTCTGACGATCTTCTTGCAAACAAACATGGCTGGAAAGGTAAGAAGTTCTTTGCTAGAAATCGATAAACATAGATTTAATATAAAGATCATTTTAATTAGTTTTATCAGTTAAGAATTATATTATTTATTAATTATATTATTTACTAATTTATTATTTTTCTTTCTTTTTTTATATATTTGTTTACATTTAAAATATATTGTATTTTTCCTTTTTTTTCTGCAATATCTATTATTAATTTTCATTTTTATTATTATTCTTTGGTTGTTTTCAGGACAATTATAATTATCAAAATCGAAAATTTCAAATATATTTTGTTGAAATACTTAAAAATTTCACAAATATTGTAGTTTCATCAAATTATATATTATTATCTAATATATATTTGTTAGATTGTTAAATATTAATTAGTTTATTGATTAACAAGTTGTGCATCAAGTTAGCATAAAACATATATCACTAAATATTAATCATATTGACTTCTGATAAAATTACATAATAGTAACATAAATCTGTCTCTTCTATTATAAAAAATTTTATGATTATTATCGATATTACATACAGGTACATAAAGATTCGGACAAAAAAAAAACGAAAAAAATTTTAGAATAATTAAAATTGACTTTGAATATAAAAGAAACATATATATATATAAAAAATTGTATAGAATTTCGTACTTTCTTGAATTAAATAATTATTTTCTGAAAAAATTTTTTTTTTATATTTAGCTCATCGTACTCTTAAGCGTAGCAGTGTTTTCAAAAGGGGCGGTGGTACCAGCGATACCGGCAGTACCGGCATCTATAGTGACAGCAAAACTCGAGGAATTAGATTCGACACCCCACTACAGCTTCGCGTATGACGTCCAAGATGCCGTAACCGGGGACTCTAAAGCCCAATATGAAACTAGAAATGGCGATTTGGTACAGGGTAGCTACAGCTTGATTGAGGCAGACGGTACTCGACGCATAGTCGAGTATACAGCGGATCCAATAAATGGCTTTAACGCAGTGGTAAGCCGAGAACCAGCAACTGCTGTAGCAGCCATTGCAGCTCCATTGCTACCATACGCACCAGCCATCGCGCCTGCCGCAGCAGCTACACCTGTTTTGCCTGCAGCACCTGCACCAGCTATTCCAGCTAGCGGTCCAGATTCTGATGTTGAAGTAGTTGAGGCTAGATCCGGTCCTCTGGTTGCATCCAACAGTCCAATTGCTCATGACGAGCAGCTTCGACAACAACAAGAACAACAATTGCAGCAATTGAAGGAGCTTGAAAGGCAACAACAAGAACAGCAACAGAAACAATTGCAACAATTGCAACAGTTTCAACAACAATCCAGATTGCGATTCCAACAGCAAATTCAGCAACAGCAAAGGATACAACAAGAACAGGGACAGCAACAAGAACATCAAAAGCAACAATCATTGCAACGACAACAATCACAACAGCAGAAACAGACTGCTACACCAGTGAAAACTCTTGTTACTCCGGTACAATTGCCAGCAAAAGTTCCACAAGCGGCGAGATTAGTAAGCTTGCCAGCAACTAAAACTGTTACCACTTTTACCTCTTATCCTAATGTCTATGCGTACACAACTGCTTACTCATCACCTTTAGCTTACGCATCTATTGAAGGTCTCACTTATGCACCCGCCACCACTCTTCTGTAAAATTTTTAAAATTGTTTTGTTAAGATTGTTTTATTATTAAGTCATGCCCGCTTAATTGATCAAGTTGTAATAAATATATCTTTATAATGAATTATATCTAATATTATTATGAATCAACTTCCTAAAATTCTTGTACTTGTTTATTATTCGACATTTGATACACTTTTATATAAATTATATTATATTAATTAGATATGTGTATAAAATATATGATTTTATAAAAATTTAAAATTAAATTACATATTTTCTTCTTAATTTATAATTTTGAAGGAATTGTAACTTAAATTTTTAAAAAATATTAAATTTTTTCAAATCTAAATATATATAAAGATATAAAGAATATAAAGATTTTTTAAAATAAAATTTTCGAGATAAACATGTACGATAATATAGATCCATTTTGTTGAAAGCTACTAAAAACAAGTTTTTTATATCGCGTCACAAATATGAAATTTCAAGAGAACACAAATTTATTATACATTAAGCAATTCTTTCCAAAAGAATATATTTTCAATTATTGAAATATTTGTAACTTTTCTCGTTAACAAAACAAAAAAATCAAAACAATTGTTTACTTATAATGTTTCATGAAACTTGCAAAATATTCATTTATAATTAAACCATCTTTCGTAAAACTACATCATTACATAACTACATAATATTAACACCACAGATATTTTCGCAAAATGATAAGATTGTTTCATGCATGTGAATACATTTTTATTCCAATCCAGCATGATGTCACGTATCGCAATTGTTGCACTGTGAGCAAATGAAAAGATTTATTATTCAACAGGGTTTGATTTTCTTTTTTATGTGGAGAAGCCCGTGACGGGGCCAGTGTCCCCATAATCTCTGTAGCCTCGGCACAATCGATTACGTCGTTACGACCTACGTGACTGTGTGTAGGCGTAATAAGTAAAAGCGAATAACGTTGATCAATGTCACAAACATACGCGGATCGATCACTCGTCACGTTCATCCGCGCGAACTTCGATTCATCACGCTCGTTTATTGTTACGCAAGTCGACATTACGACGCTATGAAGTCCTCTAGTATTTACGCAAGAAAACTTTTACACATAGATATATATATGCATATATATGCGTTTATATATGTAACACGATTCGATCTTCAATAACATATACGTAACATGTTAACATGTATAAACTAGACATGTTACATATACTTTATTGAGTTGCATTTTTATGGAATGTAATCTAGATGATTTATTTATGAAAGACATCAATTGTAAGACATCCTTGAATTATATTTTTATGGAATATAATATAAATGATTTATTTATGAAAAACATTTTTATTTAATTTTAAAATTATTACAACATGAATAAATACATTTTGGATATTATCAATTGATAGAAATTATATATAGAATGATAGATATAGAATGGCAGATATATATATTTTAAGATTATTATAATATTATTATAATATTAATAATATTAATAATTAAATATTATTATAATAATAACGAAAGTTATTTTGAAGGAATAACGAAAGTTTAAAGTAATAAAACTTATGTTATGTAACAAGTAATTAAATATGTCAAATATTGATTATGATTGTTATTTATTTTAAGTTTTTTAAATTAATTTCAAATTAAATATTAATTAATTATGTGAATTAATTTCTTTAAATTAATTTATATTGTATTATGTAAATAATAAATATATTATATTTTTTAAAAATATATAATATATAATTAAATATATAATTAATATATTAATATATAATTAAATATATTTGAAAGTTTGTGAAAATTTGAAAATTTGATACATTTCTAATATAATTTTATATCACGAAATGTAACATATAGTAGATCAATTGATTAAATATTAAATATTAGATAAACGAGTAGTAAATAAATAGATAAGTATAGAAATTATAATACAATATTTTTCTAATATATAATTTTGCTTTAACATAAATAAAAAATAGTGCAAATTTTGATATAATACTTTCATTAAAAATGTATTCTAATACGGTTAAAAAAAGCAAAAAGGAAAAAAAAATTATTAATATTTTTTAATAATTATATGAATGAATTTAATATAAATTATATAATATAATTTTAACAAATACATATATATCTATTTTAATGAATAAAATAAAATAATAGTTTTATTATTTTTTAAAATCTATTTTTGTTTCTGTAAATATAATTATAATAAATATTATATATATAATTTTATTTTTATTTAATATAAATCAACATTAATTTTATTAAAGACACTTGAATGTTTTTAATAATAACAAAATTGAAATTCGTCTATTTATTTATCTAATAGAATTTCAATTTTTAATAATCTTAGTTTTATATAATGATTTCATAAAAAATATATTCATAAAAATAAAATGAAATTTTTTAAAAATATAATTATAATTATACAAAAATTTTCTATAGTTATATAATATAACTTACATCATATGTGGAATATATATAGATAAGTGGAATACAAGAGTATAATGTAGTTCTGTAAGTAGTATCATTATGTATATATCAGGCGTATATTGTATATAGTTACCTTAAATCAACATAAGTATGATATATAGCTATTTATAATCAAATTAATAAATTTTTAAAATTATTTATTAATGTAAATAAAATATTATAATATTATTAAATTATAAAAATCGATATTATTATTCAGAAATTTTTTCTAATAATTAAAAAATGTTAATTAATTAATTATATAAAATGATAAAAATTTTGAAAATGTAAATGTCTGTTAAAATTATTTTACAGAATTATATTGTTTTGCTATAATTATAAAAATTATTAATCTAATTATATAAATCTAATTATAATTATATTTAATAATGTGATTAAAGCAATATTTATTTATTTGAAAAATGTATAATTTAAATTATTTATATAACATATTTATTGATTTATTTATATTATATTATGTTATATTAAAATATTATATATTATATTATATTATAATATTAAAATATTATTATATTATATTATATTAAAATATAAATTTAAATTTTAGTAAATAAATTTTATTAAATTTTGATATTAATTTAAAAATAAAATATATTTTATTTTTTAATAATTTAGAAAATATTTGTATTTTTTTACAATATAATATTAATATTTTTTTGGAACATTTTTGGAAAATCGATTCTAAAAAAACAAACAAGAAAGTTATTTAAAATAATAAAAAATATATAAAAATATTGTTTAAAACTTATATATTAAATTATATATTAAATCTAATTAAAATTAGATTTTTTAGATGAAGTGTAAAAGAGATAAAATGAAACAAATTTATTTTTACATCTCACTCTATTTTCACTTTGTATCATTATATAATACAGATTTATTTAAATTTGCTTAATTTAATAAATAAACCTAAACTTATATTTTTATGTTTATTTAGTCTTTAGAATTTAATCCTGATACAGTTAAATTTTAACAATATCTGTTCTACAAATAATGCTATATAAATTTTTAAATGATTTTTTATAAAATATAAAAATCATATAATATAAAAAATTTTTATATTTTATCATAAAAAAAATAGAACTTTTTTATTTATATAATAATAATTAATATATATTATATAATAATTATAGATAAGAAAAATTAAACATATGATAATCTGATGCATCAATGACTATTAGTATTATATATCAATTATAATTATACTGATTTATTTATTTTAAGAACACTTGTAACATATAATATTATTAATAAATATTTATAATATAAAATTTTAAAATCTATTTAATTTTATTTATATGCATATGCATATTTATATTTAATGTGTAGATAAAAATTATTACATAAATGTATATTTTCTTGAATAAACAAAAAATTTTTTAAAAATAATAAAACATTAAAACATTAAAAATAATAAATCAAAATAAAGAATATGATATTTTTATATGATAACCAAATTTTATAATTTGAAAATCGAATTTTTAATTATAATTTTAATTATCTATAGAAAATAATGATTACGATATAGTAATAATATATATAATTAATGCGTACGCATAATTAATGCATACTATATATACTTCAAATCATATTAAAGTCTTTATATGATATTATGTAATAACATGTTATTATATATATAAGATACATTAACATATATATAACATGTTTTCACTTTAAAATTCAGATTTCTGAAATACAAGTTATGATTGTGATCTCATATTGATCCCGACTTTTTTAATAATAATGTAACATTTTGGCATACAATGGCATAAAATGAAAGATAAATAAATTCGGTAAATTTAAAAAAAATATATTTTTTATATGGAGGTTTATAGTATCTATTTATTATATAAGACTTCTACCATAAAATAAAATAACGAATTCATATATTAAAATATTTTATTTTTATCTCGAACTTTTTTTTCAATAGAAATTAGTTTACAATTTTTTTGTATTAAAATTAATAAAAATAAATAAAAAAATATTTTAAAATGTTTTTTTTAGAATATTTTATCTAAAAAAATCATATTTTTTTAATATATAGTTATAATATATTTGAAATAAAACATTTAGGATTAAAATAAATATTTAAAATAAATAAAATATAATTATTGTCGAAATAGTTATACAGCATTTGCAAAATATTTTTACATAACAATATACATTTTGCATATCTAAAAAAAAGATATTTTCTTCATATTAATGATATTATATATGAAAAATGTTTACGTAAAGTCAGTAACATATAAATTTATCGCTAATTGTAAATAGAATATATTATAAAATATATCAAATTGATATTAATAATTTAAAAAAATATAATGAAATGCAGAAGGATTTAGCTAATTAACTTTCTTCTAAAAGCAGAACTTCAAGAAATTGTTGTCAATATTTCATATAGAAGCACATATAAAATAATAATAAAAAAAAAAGAATAAATGTTATTTAAGATATCGCACATTTGCAATGTAAGTGATATCTTAAATTCAAAAATTATAATTTTCAAGATTTAAAAGAGCATTTTAAATAATTCGAATAATATTATATATCATAATATACATAATATATCAAAGTATTAAATTGGAAATTGATGAAAAATTTGGAAATTTATCTATCGTATTCTATTACTTAAAAGTAACAATAATAAATTTATTAATAATTCAAATTTATATATGGAAATTTTGAATTATATTATATTTTTAACAAGTGATATATATTTATTCAAACAGATTGAATAAATATTATTTACTCAAACATTATTAAATAAACATAAAAATTATATATTTATTAATTTTGATTATAAATTTTTTTGAAAGTTTAAAATATTTATATTAAAATTATATTATATTATATTTAATTATTATGACATTAAAATAGTAAATCTTTAATTAATAAAAAAATTAAAATAATCTAAATAAAATTTGCTGTGAAAATACTGATATTGAATTTAAAAGAAGAAGATTGAAAAAATTTTTTTTAATAAATATAAAGTTTTTTCATAGCGATGGAAAAAGTTGTATCTAATGGTGTTAGAAATAATGTCAAGCACAAAGCACAAGATAATGATAATGATATTATAATATGAAAAGATTCTTTTTCTAAAAAAATTAGTTTACTTATAAAAAAATAAATGAACAATATCGTTAAAATATAAAAAATGATAAAAAATTAAGAATATAGAGAAATATATAAAAAAGTAAAGAAATAATAAAAATTTGTTTGTTACTCTAAAAAATAGAATATTTCAACAATGATAAATATGCATCAAAGTTAATGAAAGTCAAAAATAATAAAATAAAATAAAATAAAAATTTTAAATTGATCTTGTTTTTAAAATGCTTTAATTATTTTAATTATCAGAATTGATTTTAAAATTGAATACATTTTAAAAGAAATATAATATTTAAAATTTGTATATAATTAAGATTAAAATAAAATTATATATAAATTAAAATATAAATATATGTTCAAAATAAATAATGTAAAATTTCGCATTACTATATTATATTATATTATATTCCATGTCTCGTCATCGTGTTTTCTTATTATTGTAACAAAGGAGATAATTAAATGTTAAATAATATATCAATATACAATAATAATATTTTGAAAATTATTATAACATTAATTATAAATGTTATTTATATATTATTTATATATTATTATTTATATATTATATTTCTCCATATTCTGCTTTTTGAAAAAAAAAGTAAAAAAACAATTTAATCAGAATCTTTTGTACGTCACTACAAAATAATAAACCGTCTAAGAATGAATAAAATAATATAGAAATAAAATTATTTAAATTTATTAAAAAATTACGAAATAATTAGAAAAAGAGAATAAAATGATAAAATATCAATAAAGTATAAAATTATAAAAGCATAGATAAAAAAAAATAAAAATAATAAAATATAGTTCAAGAACAAAATGAAGAAAAGTATTAACGAAGAATAAATATATAAAAAATGTATATAAACGAGAGATATAATCGTCCGATATTGAAGAATAATAAAATATGGGCGAAAAATAAAATCGTTCGATATATATGAAGAATAAAATTACAATGTAGAAAAAATAATATACGATATGCGATACATGAACAAAAAAAAATAATAAGATGTAAATAGAAAATAAGAGGATGGAATATTAATATTATATAACAAGTAAATTGAGAATAATGAAAAAATTATAATATAAGGCAGCCCTTGATCGAGAGCGAAAGGGTCCGAATGGTCTTGATTATATTAAATCGATTACATACCTGTTCATATTGTTCAACTTTCACCAAATAAGCCAGAACCGCTGCCGCGGCCGTCAAAGTACCGCGCCCAATGTCACGATGTGGCCTCTCGTAATCGCGCCCCGTATTACGTGGCTTGCTACACAAGAAACCGGTTCACTTTTGCCAGACCGGTTATAGAAAGAATTCGACCAAATGAACAATAGATCGCCCGTGGACGGAATCCGAATCCAATATCCTTTCATCGATTTTTTAATTAAACCGTGAAACTATTTTGTTATTTGATATTATATTTTATTATACAACTTGTATTATTTGTTAATTGTTAAATGTTAATTGATTATAAATTGTTCAATTATTATTTTATCGGTTATGCGAGGACGTTCCTTGATATGGTTGAAATATTTCGATGACTGAATAAATCTGCTTGAAAACCATTTGATATTACTACCGAGTTTCATAATGAAAGATGTGACGCGTCATCTGATCGAAATTTAAATGTTTCATTTGCGAAAGTTCAAGGGTAACTTTTAATAACTTTATGAATCTTTTAATAACTTTATGCACCGGTTCTTTGATGATATTTATATCTACAAATGTTTGTTAATTAACAGATGGATGATGATGGTAATAAATTATACGAATGACTAATTAATGATATCTACTAAAAAGGATGAAAATTATTTATATTAAAATATTATAATTTAAATAAAAAAAGAGATATAATGTTTATATTGAACTTTTTCGTCAAAATCTTTAATTTTATGTTTTAATATAAATTTTAATTTTAATTTTGTATTTATATATTTTTTATTTTATTTCTATTAAATATTAATATTTTAAAATCATTGATAAATATAATTAATAAATATAATTAAGTTCTACAAATTATTAACCGAATGATTTATATTTAAATATATTGTTATTATAATATTTTTAAAATCTTTCTTTTTTTAAGATTGTTTTAAAATTCATTTTACAAAAAATGCAATTTAAATAATAAAGATTACGATTTATTCTTTTTATTTAAAATTTAAATTAAGATCTAATTTCAATTAAAAAAAAAAAAAAACATAAAAAAAATCGTAATTGAGATTGAAATTACTGAAATAATAATAATTGAAATAATAATTTTACGAGTGATTCACTTTTCACATTAAAGGAATTTTCACGTATAGATACTTTACATTATTTTTTACAATTTAAATGTAAAATTATCTAAATTCAAATTCGAATCGAAGTTTCACCGGATCCAAAAATTATTTCACACATAACTTTCGATAGATTTATTCGTAGATAGATTTGTATTGTAAAACGAATGTGAAAGCACGCGGTCCCGATACCTCATTGCGAGCAATCAATTGGTGATTGATAATCAAATCACGTAAACAGTAGAAACAACTGCAGGTGTTATCGTGACTGGGATATGCCTTTCTTCTATGGATTAAAAAGGTTACAAGGCGTTTCTCTGAGCATGACAATGAAAAATGGATGCGTCTATTACACAAAACTTGTCTTTTATTCGAGTACATTTTATTTATTTTTCTTGCAATAATTTTCCCATTAGAAATAATTAAACTATGTAATCAGAATTTCATTTGGCTAACTATACGCATAAATTATCATCTAAAATTATAATCACGTAACACAATTGCGAAACAATTAGTTTTAGCGAAATATATACTAATTAAAATATATACTAATAAATATATAATAAGTATAATAAATAATAATAAATAAATAAATAATATAATTATAATAAATATATATTATATATATTATATATTATATTATATATATAATATATACATATATTAAAAAAAGATAATTTGTAAATCTTTGTATCAATTTTCTTTAAAATTTTGCTATAATTTTTTATTTAATTAATAAAATAAATTAATAGAAAATTATTTGAAAAGAAAATAGAAAATTAATTTAATAGAATAATTAATTTAATAGAAAATTATTTTATTTAAAAAATTACTTTAGTTTTTATAAAAAAATTTTTTACATAAGATTTTATCCTAGACTACATCTCAAAATTAAAGAATTATTTTCATTTGTCTTTACTTTATATCTATTATTCGTTTGAAAGGAAAAAATATATCAAATATCTACTTTTATAAAATTTATTATAAAAATTTACTTTTATTTTTTTTTTATTATTAGAAAATAGTTTTAAAAAGTATTGATATTTTAATAGAATATAAATAACTAATAATATATAATATATATTTTTATTTTTTATATTTAATGAATAAATATTTCGCAAATAGAAACTTTAAATAACTCCAATATACTTATTTATATTTAAAATAAAGATATTATCAAAATTAAAAAAACTAAAAACTAAAATCTAAAAAATTTAGCCGATAACAAATTAGAAAAATAATATACATAAAGTACTTGAAATTTAAAGAGATAAAATTCCAAGTTACATTTTTTTCTTGTTTCTAAAATATAAATATAATTTACTCAAAATGTTACTAAATGGTTCCAAAACACGTTCGTCCATTGCCAAAAATTTTTATCATTCTGGTTCACTTTTATTATGCAATCATTTAAATCGAGGTCGAGCATTCAGACGCCTTTCTCCCTTCGTAATGGATTTGCTTTCTGTGATCGAGATGAACTTCATCATAAATATATGACCATCCGTTTTTCTCGTTATAATGTTTCTTTTCATTATATGATTTTACAAAATCGCGAATTTTTCCATTTCTTCCATTCCTTACATTAATATTTATTATATCATTTTGTGATTATCATTTTTTCTAAAAATAACATTCTAAATAATTTATAATAAATATTATTTTTTTTTCAAACACATTATTTAACACAGTTTTCTCAGAAATTGATGTAATTGATTTCCATATTAACATATTAATAAGATTAAGAAAGAAAGAAAAAAAGAGGATCAAAAAATAGTTATCAAAAAACATTTGATATCACTTTTGCTAGTTTTCTCTGAACTAGTTTTCACTAATAGGTGTGGATCCTTCGCAACAATTCAAAGAATAAAAGTAGATACTGCGTAGAAATTTGACAGTGTTACGTGGAATGTCTGACGTTCGAAAAAGAGTACGAAAGTAGAGAAAGTGGGTCAACTACCAGAAATAGCTGATCGAGTAACAAGAAATTGAAACGCTACCCTATATTCAAGGTTACGCGATCACATTACTTTTTATTCCAAGTGCAAATTATTCTTTTATGCAAAATAAACCAAATAGCAACATCGACATTAATTTGCCTTTTTCCAAGATATTTTTATCTTTATCATTATATCTCTTTATGCGAATAGAAATGATACCGTGTAATAATGAATGATGTTATAATATTAATTAAAAAATATTATTATTATATAACTTTTTCCAAATTTTCTTATTTTCATTATTGCTACATTTTTCTATATTTTTTTTCTATATTCTTTGCATAATAAGAATATGATAATTATATATGACAAATAGTATATGAATACTAAACTACACTTTAATATAAGTATGTGCTAAAAAAGATAAAGTCTAAATAGCATATTCAATATATCAAAATAATACTATAACTATGTAATATATAACTATGTAACTATGGTATATGTAATAAACAATGTAATCTATAATAATAATAAAAATTATAATATTATAATATTTTTATATATAGAGATAGTATATTTTATTTGTAATTATCTTTATATTAAAATTATCTAGTAATTATCTAGTAAAACACTATTTATTAAAACGAATAAATTATCGATTAATTTCACATTATCATTGATATTATTATTTATCATATGAAATTTTATTAATTTTATTATAAATTTTATTATTATTAAATCAAAAATTCTATATGGAAACTTAATGAATTTCTATTACATATTCTTTTACTAATTTATTATTAATAGTTCCTGTTAACAGTACTAGAATTATACTTATATAATTTATTTGCTAATAAATTATATAATATGTATTCCTTAAATATATATCAACTACATATAATTTAAGATAGAGGAATTGAAGAAGGATAAGAAAAGAATCAGGTAAGAAATAATAGAAAGAAACGAAAAACTATAAAAAATTATGTTTGTAACGAGTTTTTTTTTAATCAAGTTACAAAAAATTCTGCTAAAAAAATAAATAAAAAAGATTCAGCCTGTCGACAGCATAACGGACAAGACGCGAGAAAAGGTTTTAGAAGTAGTGGGCGGGTGCGGCATAGCTAAGGGCTGGGGCGGTGGTCAACTTGGCAATAGGAGCTGCATGTGCAGCGTATGTGAGAGGGGCTGTGTGTGTGGCGTATGCAAGAGGGGCGGGGTGCGCGGAATAGGCGACTGGGGCGGCGTGCGCAACAGCGAGTGCTGGGGCGGCAACTTTAGCAACTGGAGCAGCATATGCCAGAGGAGTATGGGCTACAGGGGCGAGTTTGGCGATCGGTGCACTGATCACTGGAGCGGATGCTGCATAGCTGAGAGGAAGAGCATGGGCGACGGGGGCGGCAGTGATGGTTTTCACGGCAACCGGTGCTGCAGCGACCGGGGCTGCAGCGACTGGAGCTGCGGCAACGGCTTTCACAGCAACAGCGGCTGCTTCTTTGCGGACGACTGCGTTGAATCCGTTGACTGGGTCAGCGGTGTAGTCGACGGTGCGTTTGGTTCCATCAGCATCGATGAGGGAATAGCTGCCCTGGACGACATCTCCGTCGCGAGTTTCCTGTTGGCTTTTCGCGTCACCGGTCAGACTGTCGTGCACGTCGTAGGCATAGCTGTATTGAGGATGAGGATCATAGTCGGCGTCGACTGCTTTGGCTACTACCGCCTTAGCCACGGGAGCGGCGACTACTGCCTTAGCCACTGGGGCAGCAGCTAGTGGAGCAGAGTAAGCTAAGGGTACACCAGAGGCGTAAGTCAAAGGTTGAGTTGGGATGAATCCAGCATTGGCAATGGCTATAAAGACAGCAAAGACGATGAACTGGAAGAATAAATATGTAAAGCGATTAGTGATATAATTATTATTTGGTTGCTATTTTTTGACGAAATATTTGAGTTTCTTCATTAATGAAGAAATAATCAAGCTTACCGACTATATTGTCGTATAAGTCAATCGTATACCAACCTTGAAGGCCATTGTTGAGAAGATTTGGTTAACTTGGTTAAATCGACTGAGCGACTGATGATGCCCAACGTTATTTCGGACTGCTTTATATACCGATCGGCCTGCTCCCCACCAAATTCTTCAGGTTTTGCCAGACTTTCAAAGTTTGGTAGCAAATCGCATCAGCATTACCGTACTTGAACTTGGCCTGTACATGGGAGGAGAATTCTTAGAGCACTATATGTTATATACTTTTAATTATATTTAATGATTTCTTCATAAATAAGTTAAAAATAAAATATTATCAAGATATTGATTATTATACAATTATTATATAAATAGTTATCTTTGATAATAAAAGTAATTTTTTCCAAAATGAAGATACATATAAAATATATAGATTTTAATAATTTCTAATTTTAATTTTAATTTTAATTTCTCTTTTGAGAAATTCAATTAAAATTATAATTAATAAATAATTCAATAAAAATTTTTTTCATTGAAACATTGAAAAAATGTTAACGATATTTTCGGAAAATTTTTTCATTTTTATCAATTTTATTACAAAAATCTTTATATATTATCTTTATATATAATATATAATCTTTATATATAAATCTTTATATAATATTTTAAGTAGTAAAAAAGTAAATTCACTTACGAGTGAACAAGTTGAGTCAGCTTTCCCAAATATCGTTGCGATACATTTTAAATTTATCATAAAAATAATTTCAAATTTATTAAATTATAATTTCATTTTTACATGACACATAATTTATTTTAAAAAAACTTAATTTTATAAAAATTTTATACATACATTGAGATTTTTTTCTGGTATACTTATTTTTATTTTATGATTTTTCTATATTATTTCTTATATTATTAAAAATTACTTTGATTTATAAATCATATATTTATATATTTTCATATTCAAACATTATATTATATTTTATTAGCTATTTTATTTTATTATTATATTATTTTATTATCATGAAAAAATCCATTTAACAATTATTAATTCATAATTTTTATATCAGAACAAAAAACTTTAATTTGTTTATAATAATAATTATAATAATAATCATTCTCTTTAATAAAAAAATAATCATATAGTGTTAATTAATGTTAATTAATACTGAGTATATAAACAAATAATATTTATAAAATAATATTAATTAACTTTTCAATTTTTATTACATCTGTCATTCTTTTTATAACAATTTCAATAGCATATATTATTTACTAAAGTATTATTACTATATAAAATTCCTTTAAGAAACCTTGTTTGGTTCAGAACATCTTGCAGAACATTTTTCGAATATAAATTGAAAAAAATACACTATCAAAGCCACATATAGTTCAACAATTGAATATTAGACTATCAAATTCGCCACAAGTTTCAGATTTTGTGTTTTTAAAACAGATATTTCAAATATATAAAATGCTTTTGGCAAAATTTAATATTGATTTTTTATTGAAAATATGTTTGTTTATTGAAAATATATTTATTTACATAGCATATGCATTCAATTATACTTATAATTAATATTGATTCAATATTTTTTCATTGAACGCCTGAATGAAATATATCATATACTATCAACACATGAGACAATTTAGAAATAAAAATAATTGATTGATACTATTCAATTTTTTATTACAATTTATATAATTTTATAAACTTTTACAAAAACTTTTACAAAACTCTTTAATCCTATCAATTATAATTGAATTAATCCAAAAAAATATCGTAATAAATTAAATATAAATTTCTCATGATACCTACAAATTCACGCGTTAAAGCTCGGCAGCGTACCATTTCATTTCGAAAATTCCGGTGTTTTCGT
Organism: Apis cerana; assembly: GCF_029169275.1. Classification (NCBI taxonomy): domain Eukaryota; kingdom Metazoa; phylum Arthropoda; class Insecta; order Hymenoptera; family Apidae; genus Apis; species Apis cerana. The sequence continues at coordinate 6,213,150 of NC_083862.1, read as the reverse complement.
TTTCAATGAGCGACACTCATTGAAATTCAATGATATCGGGTGTAAATCGATTTTCTAAATTTCTCCGAATTTCGAGCGAATCGAAATAAATGAAAGCAGGAAGAAAAAAAAAATAGAATCAATGGATACCAGTTGATCGCGAAACTTTCGAGCGATATATGTCAAGTTGGCTTGGATCCCGATCTTTGCGTCACATCTAATGTTACTGAGGAATAGAAGTGGTTCACTTTCATAAAGAAAAAATACGCAGGTTTAAATTGCAAACCATTTTAGATCGAATAGCCTCTGGTCATCAAAAAATACCTATCCTTAAATTCAAAATCGAAATTTCTATATCTAAGCAAAAGCTCGAAATACTATTGTCTTTTAGTTTACGTGAAATCAATGTCACAACTTGTATTTAGGTCTTCTGTACTTGTTGCGCATTGACCATTGGAATTTTAATATTTTTTTTCATTCCTTCCTTTTCAGATTTATTTAAATTTATCTCTTTAATTGCGGATTTCGGAAAATTGTTGGTATCGCTGAAATTGTGAAACATATTTGAATTTTGATTTCTTTTAAAAAGATTAAAAGTAATTTTTTAATATTGTCATCAATGTTAAAAAGAGAAAGAGAAATCTACTTATTTTTTTCTTTTCTTGGAAACAATAAGCATTTTTTATTTCTGAAATATTGAACTGTATTATAATTTTCAAATAAAAAATGAAGATTTTTATTTTTCTTAATAATATTTTTAATCATATTATATATATATTAAGTAACTATCTATAGTTAGAATTTTACAATTAGTTTTTTTTAGTCGAATTATTAGTTTTTTTTTAGTGGAAAATAAATTAATAATTTAATAAATTATTAATATTAAATTTCTTTTAAGAATAAAAAATAATTTATCAATGTAATCGAGATGTTTTATTAAAATATTATTCAATTTTTTTACAAAATGAATTTTTCAATAATCTTAAATAAATTTTAAAAGCAGTAATGTGCATAAATATTTATTTTACTTTTTTATTTAAATTTGATTTATTTTTTTATTTTTTTCTTAATAAAATTAATGATAAAATAAACATTATGTTACAATTAGATATTATTTGTATTTTTGATAAAATTACTAATAATTAATTTTGATTTATTTGTAATGTTGTTAATATCAATTATTTTTAAACAAATTAAAAAAATATTCATTCCATTTGAAGAATCAATAAAAAATTTAAAAAATAATCTTATAGATATAAAAATCTACTTGCAATATTAATTTTATTTTAAAATTATTTTATTTTTCACCATATATTATTATTAATATTATTAATATTATTTTCTTTGTGTAAATAAATTTTATTATATACAAGTTATTTTATATATTTTTTATATTATTAAATTAACAATAATGTATTACAAAATTTATGATAATTTTTGAATATCTACTTTTATGGAAAAAGTTATTGTTCTTTTCAATTTATCAAATATATGAAACATGATATTATAATACATTTGAATTATTTTCTATCAATAATGAGTAAATTCTAAATTTTAAACGAAAAAAGAAATGCACATAGAAAATCAATGGAAGATGTAGCATTTACGTTACTTTTTTTAGTTTATGTTATTAAAGAAGAGGAATAAAAACAAAGTATGCAATCTAATAGATCAATCTAATAAATTGATATAATAAAAATTTGCTTAAATTAATTGTGCAAAATCTGATCAGTCTTACGTCAACTTCTTACATCATCGGTGTGCAGCTTCGTCTTTTTTTTATTTTTTCATACCTTGAGAAAACCAGTTGATTCTACCAATTATGGAAGAACTCAAGGTCATAAAATAATTTTTTGACCTATAATAAATCGAACGATAAATAGTTTGTTCTTTCAAATTATAAATATGTAATATTGTTTTCATGAAACATGTGTCTTGAAAGTTATAATGATTGTAAACTCAAGATATTTTCTTCAATGTTAAATGATTTCAAAATAAATTTCTCGAATAAAAATGAATTCTATGATAACGCATATTTTTTTAATTTATTAAAATATTTTATTTCAAAAATTCAATATTTGATAAAAATTCATAACATTCATATAGTAATATTATTAGATATTTCATAACTACTCTATAAATTATTTAATATTCATGATATTCATTATATTAATAAAATAATTATAATATAATTAGATAAATAATTATAATAAAGATAAGATTTTTTGAAAGAATTTTTGAGTATGAATTGCAAATAAATTTAATTAAAATTATGTGATTATGACTTATAAAAATTATATATAAATATTATGAGCGATTTTATATTCTTAAGATGATTTAATATTGAATATCATTAAATAATATTTAAAGTATGGTTAAAAATATCTTTTAATATTTTAATTTTAATAAAAAGATTTCTTTTTAATTTATTATTTATTGAAAGCACGTAAAAAAAATTAATAAGCATTAAGATATTTAATATTATCAAAACATTATATTTGAAATTTTTGAATTCAATTTTAAAAATTGTATCGTGTTCAAGGAAAAAATGAACTATAATTAAGATAATTTAATATTTTTTCCATTTTATCTTTTTCTTTTTATTTTTTTTTTTATTATATGTTTATATTTTAAATATTATATATATATATATATTAATAGATTATAAAATTTAAGACATCTAGATATTATTCTGTACTTTAAACAAATAAAATATTTCTATTATTATTTTATATCATTATACTTACAAATCATCTATTTTAAATTAAAAGAAAAAAAATTTAAAAAACAATTTACTTTATCTTATTTTTTAAAAATTTTTTTTATTAATAACAGTTATTTAATTAATTTTTCAATTCAATTATTTATATTAATATTTTTATCTTTATATGATAATTAGAAAACTATTGGAATAATTAATTTCCATAATCACATTTTAATTTAATTTTATTTATAATTAATACAAATTAAAATTTAATTTTATGTAAACATAATTAATAATATTATTAAATAATACTATTAATTTTTATAATACCATTAATAGATACTTTAATATAATATATAAATAATTATATAGATTATATTTAATAAATAATTAAAATATCCATATAATATAAAATGATATTGCATGAAAGAATTAGAATAGTTCTATTTTAAAAGTATAAAAAATTTCATGAATATATTAATATATTAAATTATAAATATTATATTAAAATGAATATATTAATATCTTTATGTTATATATAATAACATTAATGTATAATTTAATTTAATTTTTTTATTTATTTTTAAAAAATTAGACACATATGTTTTAATATAATAATTTACATTTTAATATAAAAATTTTAATATAATACAAATGTAATTAAAAAATATTATATACATTTTTAAAAAAATTATTTCCAAATGAAGTTTCCAAAGATTCAAAAAGATTCAAAAAAGTGAATTTATGTAAGGTTTTTTAAAATAAATAACATTCGTTCAAATTTTTTTAAAAATATTTGAGAAATGTAAACATTTTTAAAGTATATAAATGTTAAGTTAAAATAATAATTTTTATCAATTAAAATTTTATTAACAAAATTTAAATTTTATTTATATAATTTTTTTTGTTATCATTATTAATTTTATTAAAAATACGTAATATTTTAATAAATAAATTATTACAAATAATCAAGTAATAAATAAATTAATTAAAAATAAATGCAAACAATTGTATAATTTTAATTGGTCCTTTTTATTATTATTTAATTTTTATTATTATTCTAAATATTAAAAAAGAAAAAAATAATATAATATAATATAAAATATAATATAATAATATAATATAATATAAAAAAATAATATAATATAAAATATAATAATATAATATAATATAAATATAAATTGAAAAAAAGATAAAGAAAAGAAAACTGATAGCATGTTTCCCTCGAAGAGAAGTCCAAGGAAGGATTAAGTAACTCATGGCAAGGACGTGGCCTAGTCGACAGACACAATGTTCAATGATGGTCCAACGGCTATCGCTATCGATCGAATTGTTCATATTGGGCGTGGTCCGATTTCTTGCTCAATTTTGTGCCACTCTGCGGCCGCAAATCGGGTGACCGTCGAAGGTACCGTCACCCAGTTACGTCAGCGTGCCCGTGGGTCCTGGTCGCATGGTATAAAAGCCGAAAACCACCCGTCTGTGGTATCATTCGCATCACAGACAGACAGATTGAGAGATCTTCCAATCAAGCAAGCTACAATGGCCTTCAAGGTATTACGAATTCAGGAATAATCGTAATTTATTTTGAAGACACTTTTTCGTTATAAACGTACCTCGATGCCTAAAAACAAAATTTGTCATATTATTTCATATTTATATTTATAATTTTTTATCAATTAACACAATATAAAGTAATTATAATTTTATTTATATTTTTGTATCTTTCTTTTTTTCTTTTTTTCTTTGTATCTTTCTTTTTTAAATGAGAAATCCAAATTGTTCGATATATATATTTAACAATTCTTTTTTTATTTTATATTCACAATTGAAAGTAGAATATAATCTCAATTTTAATAATTATAATATAGTAAATTTAGTAACGTCACTTTCACTATTTATGAATCTCAAAATCAAAGAATATTTATATTAATCTATTCTTTTTATTCTGCATAAATCTGTTTATTTAATAAAATAATTTCAAAAAATAAAAAATTCATTTACAGTTCATTGCTCTTGCTGCTCTCGTAGCATCTGCTAACGCTGGATTTATCTCGACGGAACCTTTGGCATATGCTCCTAGTGTGCCTTTAGCTCCGTTAGCAGCTGCCCCAGTAGCCAAAGCAGTGGTTGCAACTCCTGTAGCTAAAGCTGTGGTAGCTAAAGCAGTGGATGCTGATTTTGACCCTCATCCTCAATACAGTTACGCTTATGACGTACATGACAGTTTAACTGGTGATGCCAAGAGTCAACAGGAAACCCGTGATGGAGATCTTGTCCAGGGCAGTTACTCTCTCATCGAAGCCGATGGAACTAGACGCACCGTTGATTACACCGCTGATCCAGTCAACGGATTCAATGCAGTCGTACGCAAAGAAGCAGCTGCCGCTGCTCCAGTTGCCTATGCTGCTCCAGTAGCAAAAATTGCCGCAGCTCCAGTTGCCTATGCTGCTCCAGTTGCAAAAATCGCCGCAGCTCCAGTTGCCTATGCCGCTCCCGTTGCTAAAATCGCCGCTGCTCCAGTTGCTTATGCTGCCCCAGTTGCCAAAGTTGCCGCTGCTCCACTCGCCTATGCCGCTCCCGTTGCCAAACTTGCCGCTGCCCCCGTCGCTTATGCCGCTCCAGCCCCAACTTTAATCCACTGAATCCGATTTGTTGTTTTTAGGAATAATGTTTGTCGAATAAAGTATGGTGTTTTTTAGCAAGTACATAAAATGATTGTCCAATTTTTTTTCATTTTTTCCATATTTTTTTTCGCTTTGTTTTTATTAATTTATAAACTTTAATATTTTCTCCTTTAAATCTTTTCAATAACGAGATATTTGACGATTATATACGTGCGCCATATTATATATTAATCATTTAATGATGGTGACGTTGATACAAGTGATTAATTGATATTCTTTATTTACTTTTGCGCTTTATTTATTTTTTATTTATGCCATGCATAATACGATCAATCCGGAAAAAAATAAATTATTGTCAATATATAATTATAATTTATTTTCAAGTTTTAGAAATGTTTTATATATTATTAATATATGACTTAAAATATGCATATACTTTCGATGTATTTATATCAATATATATTATTTTTGATAGTAGCGATTAATCGGTTAAATTTATCTTTTTATAACGTTAAAGAAATTTAAATGAAAATATCGTAAAATTTCAAATTTGTATTTGTATATGCACATAAGTACTTTGTAAACATTCATATTATATTTTTAACATGTAATAAGAAATAAATGTATAATATATAATAGAATAAAATGTTATTAAAAAGAATTGTAAAGAAAATTATATTATAAATTAAAATTATTATAAATTATATTAATAAATTATATTATAAAAGAATAAAATAAAAAAGATTAAAGAATTTATAAAAGATAAATTTGCGTCAAAATATTACATGAAAAAATATTACATTAAAAAAATATACGAATAATTATAAGTCTTATATTCATATTTTCAATTTTCTTTTTCATCGTTCATTAAAAAAATAGTTTCATTAACAATTTATGGGCAATCATTGGTCATACTTTCTCTGCCAGTGCCAATGTTACTCATTACACAATATAATCATACCTCCATACGCACCGATGTGTAATGCACGTAAAATAAGCCATTGCGTTAATCGGAAACTTCAAGCGAACCAGATTTATGCAATGATGCAACCTTGATCTACTTATAATCCAACATATACTCTTTTGTAAATACTTTGACAAGTTTATTTAGTATTCATTAATTATAATATTATTTATATAATTAAGGAATTATTTTATTGTTATAATTGTTATAGAAGCAATAATCTACCAACACTTGAGAGAAAGAGAGAATAAAAAAATATATATACATATAATTTTCAAATTAATTTTATTTAACAAAACTATGATTATATATATATATATATTATACATACAAAAATATATTTTGCACTATTTATATATTTATATGTATTTATCTATAAAAATATTTCAAAATTAGATACTTTAAATATATACTTTCATGTAAATTGACTAAGATTTGTCCTTATTGTATTCGTAATTCTAATAATCATATAATCTACTCAATATAATAGAACAAATATTATTTTTTAAAATCTAATTATAAAGTATTTTATCTTTTAATCATAACTATAATATATCTAATAATATATCTAATGTAATATTCGTAAATAATAATATAAATCATATTTTAACAAAAAATTGGTTTGTTTTGTTTTTTATTCTTGATTTCCTCTTTCTGGACAAGCTAGCCTAAAAATTATTAAGTATTAATATATAAATATATTATATAAAAATTATTCGTTTTATTTATTCATTTATATTTCAAAAATATTATATTTTATTAAATTAAAATTAATTACTATAATTAATTTAAATTTACTTATGTATTGTTACATAGTCTTCTGCAAAAACATTAGATGTATCTAAGGGAGTCAAAAAAGTGAATTGACTTTGTGGATGAGTTTTAGTATGATCCAAAAGAATATCCATTATGACTCGCCGATTTACTTTATCCTGGTAATAATTAATGTTATATTAAATATTGATTAAAAAATTATGTTTATAAGTATGTACGTACCATAAAAACATCAAATTCATCAAGGAAATAGAAAGGTAAACCAGTACAATCCCAAAGAGCTAAAATAAAAGCGACAGTCGAATATGATCTTTCACCGCCTGATAATGATCTTGCATCATTCATTGGTCTTTTATTATCATTTGGCGAATGTACTTCAAGTTCAAGTACTTTCCGTGCGTGATCAATTTTTATAATCCCCTAATAAAAATAATTAAATTAAAAAAAGTCTTTTTTCTTAAATAAAAATTATTCATACATATTTTTACATACTTTTTTATTTCGTAAAGCGAGAACATCTGAAAATGAATTTTTAATATTTTCTCCATATTTTTGTTTCATGTTAGAAAATAAATCTCTTCGAGTTTCTAATCGTTTTAAATGCAACTGTACATATATATATATATATATATAATAATTCAATTAAATAAAATTATATATTAATTATTATATTATATATTATTATATATAAATTATTATTAATTTTTATAACTTACTTGATAATTTTTCTCAATTTTGGAAGCCAAATGTAAATCTTTGCCACATTTTGCTTCCTTTTCTTTTAATTCTCTACGTAATTCTTCGATAGTACCGAATTGTCGTTCTATTTCAAATATTTTATTTTTTAAATCTTTAGATAATCTTTCAAGTTCATTAATTGATCTGAAAAAATATTAAATTTTATTTAATATTAAAAAATTAATTTAATATTTGTAAAAATCTTTTAACTCGCGATATTTTTTTATTGACCTTGATGTATTTATTCTATTACATCGATTTGTAGCATCAGATACAGCTTTGTTCGTACATCTTTGTTGTTGTTCAAATTCAGCTGTTGCATTCTGTAAAGCTTGATGTAATGTCTGCAGTTTTTTTGCAGTGTAACATGTTTTTGCATGCAACGCTTCTTTTTCATTTTCCAATTCTTTTATATTTTCCTATATGAGGAACAATATATATTTAATAAATAATAAATAAATTATATATAATAAATAAATTATGATTTTTACATACTTTCAAAGGTATAATTTTCAAATCTAGATTTTGTCTTAATTCTCTATGACGTTTAATTTCTTCTTCTAGAGATTCAACTGTTTCTTGATATTTGAGAACACTTTTATTCAAATTTGTTTCTTCATATTTTTCTTCATGTAATTTTTTTTCTAATTCATTTAATTCATTTTTCTAATATAAAATATACATAAAATTTTAATATAAAAAAAATTATTTAATATTAAAATATTGATTATTAATATATGTATATATTTAAATATAACTTACAAACACTGTTACAGATATAGCTTCGTTAGCTTCAATTTTATCTTTTAGATCATTAATTAATGATTTATATTGATTTTGAATAGCATGAAGTTTTGTCACATTTGCATTAACAGAGTTTAATTCAGAACTTGTACGTTTTTCTTTTTCACAAGCTATTCTATATGCTTTTATGACAGTATTTTTTTTATTATCTATTGTACGAATTTCTTCTTCCAGTGCACTACTCATAAAAAATAAAAAATTTTATAAAATTCAAAATAAAAAGAAAAGAAAATATAATAAAAAATGAATCTTACTTAATAGTATCTGTAACAGATACTTGAAGAAATTTAGCTTTTAAACCACACGATCCACCATAACTTCTATAATGTGGATCTGGATAAAACATATCAGCTTGTTGAGTAAAAGCTCTTTTGCAATTCCATGGAACTTTGGAAATATCTGACATGATTTCAGCTGCTTCTTTACTAGTTGGAATTAATAAAACACATTCAATTTCACGTTGATCTATTAAACAATTAGCTACAACTGGATCTGATATATTCATTGCATCCAAAAGATTAGAATAATGTGGTGATCTAGTACAATGTGCACGAACATCATGAATCTAAAAATATTAACTTTATGTTTTTAATGTATTATATTATTATATATAATGTATTATATAATTTAAATTTTAGAAATTAATTTTCTTACAGCATTATAGAATTTACTGCATATAATCTGTGGAGTTCTTTCATTTAAATAAATTTCTTTCATAATTGCATTTAATACTTTGGCATCATGACTATTGTCTACACAAAATGTACTAAAAGTATTTGCTCCTAAATAATTTTCAACAGCTGGAGCCCATATTGGATCTTTCATTTTTATATATGCTCCTAAATATAAATAAAAACATATAATAAATTGAACAATTATTTATATCAAATTAAATAAATTTTATCTTACCAAGTGGACCTCGTGGTTTTTCTTTAAAATTTCCATTACTATATTCCTCTTCAATTCTTCTTAAAAGACGTGGTATATTTCGACCAAATATAGTTAATATATTATCAGAATATTTTTTCCTTGTATTTAAATCTAACTTAATTCTCTCTTAAATAGAATCGCATATTATTTATATTATTATTCTTTATAATTAAATATATTATAAGAAATAATGTATATAAAATTTATCATATGAAAGATAAAAAAAACATGAATAATAGAATATTATATAATATAATATTATTAAAAAAATTGTTTGCATAATACAATATCTTTGAATCATTTTATTAAAATATTTTTTTTTTTTGATAACTTTAATCCCTTGTTAGACTAAATAAATAATATTTTATATATAAATAAATAATATTTTATATATAAATATCGATATTTACCTATGCGTTTTTCACAACTATTGATTTCAATTTTTGATGTTTGAATTTCTTTCAAAAGACGCATTTTATCAGTTTCTAAATGCATTTGATAAGTTTGCTTAGTCCTTAATAATGCTTCAGTTTCATCTAATTTTTGTTCTAAATCAATTAATTGCTGTTTTATTTGATTTCTTTCATTTTGTTCTGTATTATCACCACTAAACATAAAATAATATATATAATAGTGTTATATTACATAAATATAAAAGAATCATATTACAGACCTTTCCAATCGTTGAATTTCTTTTCGAAGTATAATAATATCATCTTCTAATCTTTTAATTTTACTTTGAGTAGAACGCCATTCTCGTATTTTTATCGAATGTGTATTTTTGTTTATATTATATTCTTGTTTGGCTTTATTATATGTTTCAAAATTATTATTAACTTCTTCTTCTGCAGATTCAATTTCTTCTTTCAATTTTCTATGAATAAAAAAATAAATATAATATGTAAAAAGTTATTAATGCAAATTTTATGATAAATATATAAATTATTTTATGATAAATTATGATATTTTTAAGTGAAAAGATCAGATATCTGGTCTCAATAATAATTTATTTGATGGATGTGAATATATATTTTAAAAATATTACTTAAAAAAATATTTTTTTTTCAGAAAAGAAAAAAACTTTTTATGAATTTACAAATAAATTATTAAAGAAAAATAATGAATGAAATAAAAATTTTTCCTCTATTTAAGAAAATATAAAAATAATGATATAAGCAATTCATACTGAATTTTTTTATTCATTTCTTCATCTTTTGATTCGGCAGATGATTCTGTGTCTTGAAGTTGTTTTAAATTATCTTCACATTTTTTCAAAACTTCTTCAACCTTTCGCAATTTGATTTCTTCAGATATAGCCTATATAAAACATATTATTTATTAAAAGTTAATGTTAGTTTATAGCATTTTTATATACTAAAAACATAACTTACAATTGCCCAAAATAATTCCATTTCAAGAGTAATTACTTCATCACGGAATTTATCAATTTCTTCTGCTCTTTTTATGTTTATTTTAAGTTGTTCTACCTCTTTTCTAGCCTCTGATAAAATCTAAATAAATTTTATTATTTAATGTATGAAATAAAAAACATAATATCAAAAATGTAATAAAAACATACTTCGTTATATTGTTTCAATTTTTCATATTCTTGTTCACATATCAATTCAGCTTCTTTGTAATTATTGCCAATAATATCTAATAATGTTGCCTTCATAAATAATTCATACTTTTCTTCTGGTTTGGATGATACTAAAAATGTTCTTGATATATCTTGATTCAATATAGAAATAGGATTATCTATTTGAATATTCATTGCTCGTAATATATTAATTAATTCAGTTCGTTTTGTTGAAACCACTTCTCCTATAAAAAAAATTCGAACAAAATTTATTTAAATATAAATTAAAATAAAATTTATCAGTAAAATGTAAAATGATTTTATAAACCTTTCCAATTCTTTAATTTATAAAATGATGTAGTTCCAATACTTCGAAAAACTGTTATTGAATCACCATAAACATCAGGTTTATATGCCATAGATCCTTTATTAAATAAAGTTACTTCAATAGTTGCTGTATTTTTTCCTTTTTTTATAAAGCCTAAATACAAAAGTATTATATTGTAAATATTATATATTTACATTATTACTTATATATATATTATAATTGTTATATATATATATATATATATATATTATAATACATTATATAATATAATATATTCATACTTTTCACAGATGCTCCACGACTAGTAATGTTTGCTCTAGCACCAAGACCAACTGTTAAAGCTGTTAATATTGCACTTTTACCACTTCCATTACGACCAATAATAAAATTTACATTTGGATTTAATGTCACTTCTAAAGCATCATGACACATGAAATTTCGTATTAAAATTTTCTTTATTTTTCCTGTTTTACACTATAAAAAAATATATATATAATATAAAGATATAGAACTAAAAGAATTAAAAAAAATTAAATTTATTAATACAATTAAAATTAAATAAAAACACAATATTATATTATTTTTTAATTTTATCATATATTAATAATATATACATTGTCATATGTATACTATTATTATACTACTATAATATTATATTGTAAAACATAATTTTATATTTGTATTTAAAAAATATTATGAATAATATTTAAAAAAATAAATATCATTTTCAATTTTCTTTAAAAAAATTATATTAATTCTAATTACTTATCACTTACTTCTTCTGTAAAATAAAAAGTATTTTTTTTTTCTTTTATACGTTTAGACCGAAATTCATCTAATTCTGTAGATTTTCTTTTTCGTTCATTGTTTATATTATTTTCCATGATTTCAAAAATATTTATGATCTAAATACATATAGATTATATATTTATTCAAATAGCCGCGCAATATTAAGTGTCATAAACACCAGCATTCTTACAAACATTAACTTTATTATGAACAATCTTGAATCATTATAGAAATATTATATTTTTCATTTAATTAAAATATTATATCAAAAATTCTTCTATTCATAACTTAACTGCTTCAACAACGTTTTTCAAGGAATATAATTATGACGTACATGCATTTCCCGCCAGAGAACACTATGCACCCATTCAAGTTTTATTGTCATTATATATAAAATAAATAGATATTCTCTTAACTTTATAGTATTGATACTTTGCATCCATTTTTTACTTCACCAATAGTGACAACTAAAAATCCTTATATAATCATAAGATAAAATTTTAAAAAATTCAAATTAATAAAAATATATGAAATTATATAAATATAATATAGTTGTTAATCTAATTAATAATATATTAAAATATTTATTAATAATATAATAAAAATATATTAAATAAACAATAATAATATAATAAAAATATATTAAATAAACATATTCTTAAAAATTTTTTCAAAATGTTTATAAACAAATAATACATAAAATAAAGAATAAAAATATTTGCATTAAAAATTTTATATTTCAAAATAACATATTTTATTATATCGGAATTCAAATTAGTTAAATTTTTATTCAATTCATTTGAAGAATAAAAATACTATTGAGAATAAAAATATGCGCAAAATTTTAATTACTTTTCATTAAATAATTCTACATGATTTAATTAATTATGTATTAATTATTTATTAAATATATTAAATATATATTATATTATTAATTATATTAAATATAATAATTATATATAATAATTATTATATATATAATTATTACTATAATTATTTATTCGATAAGAATATGAATATAATAATTAAATATATTAATCAAATAAATTGAAGATTATTATAAATATTTAAGCAAAAAATATATGCAATTATTATCATGATATTAACCTTTTTTTTGCAGTTGTTTGTTTGAAAATATTAATTTGAAATACAATTAAATAATAATTTTATAGCCATAAAATAATTATGTTAAGACATGATTTAATTTGAATTGAATTTAAATTATTTATAATACATACAATGTAAATTCTTCATCATCAATGTGAAACACAATTTGAATTTAGCGCTTTTAAATTATAAACCTAAAAGACAATGTCTAGTTCCTTGAAATTGAAATAAAAGACGAAACAAGAATTAACATCAGCCATTTTGTTCAGCAAAATTTTTGATAAAAATTTGATACTTATAATGTGGTTTGCATACGTAATGTCATTATTTTTTATTATTTTAAAGCATCTTTCATAAAAATGTAAATGTTTATCGCAAATGATAGCTAGTTTTGAAATGGCTAACAATCATTTTCAAATATTCTATAATGAAGATCATAGATTATGAATTATATTATTTAATAGTCCATAAAAAATTATCTAGCATAAATTGACACTCATAGAGTATTAATTACTCAATAAAATATACGAAATAACTTTCAGTTGTTAAAATTATTTTATTAAACTGTAACTCATTTGATGTTAATTTATTTTTAACATAAAAATTTTTTTTGAAGAAATTTCTGTTCTAATTTTTCTTTCTAAATCTAAGCTTTTCTTTCAGTTTCATGGTCTAATATTAAATTGTTCTCTTAAATTATGTTCTCTTTCATTAGAAAAAATATATCTATTTATTATAGTAACAATTAAATTCAAAATTTTGAATAAATTTCGCGAATTTTATTTTTTTTTATTATTCATATCAATTATTTACAAAATATTATGTAACATATTATTTCAAAATTCGTATTTCATAATATAAATTATAAAATATAAATAAAAAATTTAAAATATAAAATTTTGTTTTCAATTCATCATCGATATTACTTATCTTAAAACTGATGTGTAAGAACGTAACAATCGAAATACAACCTATCTTTTAGATATATATATATATATATATATGAATTTCATTTATTATATGAACAAAATAACATAGTGTCTGATTATCTAAGCTCCTATTATTTGAACAATAAACCGAATATTCATCTATATATCTTTATAATATAATAAAATTAAAAATATACATTATATCTATAATACAAAATAAATAAAAAATTAATTTATTAAACATTAAATAATTAAACATTATATTTGCAAAATTATACTTTATATTTATAATATTTGATACATTATTATATTTTAAAAAATTCTTTTATAACATAAATTTCTATTTATTGAGCGAAAAATTAAGCTGATAGAAAAATTAGATAGACTTCTATTATATAAAGTTTATAGTTAAATTATGTAAACATGTTCTCCTAAATTCATATAAAATTTTATATATATTGTATATTTATAAATATGGTGCGTATATAAGAATTTATGTTTCCAATTTATTGTATAAGTCAAATTAAAACATAGATAACAGGGAAAATATGTCACTCATTTATGGGCAAAAGACAATGTTGGATATCTCTTATAAATAAATATATGTGAATTATTTGTGTATTTTTTCTCTACATATTATTTTTATTAAATTAAAATATAAAATAATTATAAATAATTATTAAATTGTTAAAAAACAAATACAAATTATAAATTGAATATTTTTAATATTTCAATTAAAATTTAATTTCTTCAAAATTATATTTTTTAAAATATATTATAATGAATACAATTTGAAATTATAAAAATAAAAAATTAACAGATAATAAAATAAAATATATATTTATTTTTTTAGATTTAACAATGATTAAATTATATTTCGTAAATATTTACTATAATTTGTTTTGAAAATTTCGATCATTACTTTGCATATTAAATGATATATGATATTGTATATTATTAAATGCAATAACAATTGATGAAAAAATCATGATATTTAATTTCATAACTATAAAAATCAAATTTTTTTAAAATATATTTTACATATATTTCAATAACATAGCAATCATGTTATTTCATCAATTCATATTTAATTAAATTAAAGTAAAACATTTTTATTTTTATAAAAAAAAATTACAAAAAAAATAAATAAATTCCTAAACAAAATTTATTTTCTAAAAAATATTTTGTTATTTACAATGTACATTTTATTGAAAATAATATTATAAAATATAAAAAAATCATAGTTTTTAATGATTTAATTGAAAATATTTTGCTTATAGTTCATAACACAAATATATTCAAAAAAATTTATAGAAAATAATTCCCTTTTTCTCAATTTATCTATTTATTTAAAATTTATACTATAAAAAAAGATTCTAAAAAATTCAAAACAAAAAGAAATATACAATTAAAATAATTATATATATTATAAAAAAATATAGCATTTAATTTTTATTTTTATTAAATACATAATTTTTATAAAATACATTTAAATTTTCTCCATTATCTAAATTATCTAAATTATTAGTTAATTATCTAAATATATTGCCTTCTACATATCTTGTATCTTTCGCCACCACCTGTTGCACAATGATTTAAAGTTTGAATTCGTCGGTTAGAATCAGTTGATCTGAATGCATGATTGTATGCACTGAAGAAAAAGAGAATTCGGTGTTATATATTACGTGAATTTGAGCTTGTATATTGCAACCTATGTTAAATATATATCATATGATATGTTAAATATATATATATCATAATTTGCGAATATATTGTATTTTAATTTTTTAAATTAATTTCCAAATTTTTAATAAAAAGAAAGTAAATATTATTTATTGTGAAATGAGTGATTCTGGAGGTAATATTAAATATAAATGGACTCCTGAAAGTACTTCATTATTAGTATCAATATGGTCAGATAGACAAGTACAAAAGCAACTCGAATATGCTTCGAAACCACAACTTATTTGGGAAAGTGTTGCACGATATATGAAAAAAAAAGGCTACAATGTTTCAGGTAAACAATGTCGATCTCGAATGAAACAAGTTTTAGTTTGTTATCGCGAAGCTAAAAGAGCTGGTACTCGAGCTGGAGTAGAACAATATTATGAATCAATAGATAGAGTTCTTAAAAACAAACGTATCGAAGAAAATAATTTTATTGGCATAGATACTGTAGGTAAAGTATAAAAAAAATTTATAAATTTATATTATCTTTTATTTATTTGATTTATTGGTATTTTAATTATAGAAATAAATAATTTAAAGTTTAAATTAATTATTTTTGATAGTATATTTCTTATTATTAACAAAAATAATTATAATTGCATTTTTTTATTAGATGCAACAATAAATGTTAAATCTCCTCCAAAAGAAGTAAAGACAAATAAAAATTTGCAAATGAGACATAAACTTCAAGAACCTGTGCCATCACTTCATCGGACAGAAGCATTATCACCTACTTGGACATTAGGACGTAAGAAATATGTTTCCTTATTAAATATTATTTTGAATAAAAAAATTTTTAAAAATTTAAAAATATGTATTATTTTATTAGGTGAAAATGAATATCCTGATTCTCCTGAATCAAATGAAACCATAATCGATGCTCGACCATATAGAATTTTTTCTCCTACAAGAGATGTAGCTATCAATACTAATGAACAATTAATTCAGATAGCTGGCAAATCAACACAGTGCAATTCTTTCTCAACAGAAGAACGATTAAATCCAAATTATAAACAAAATCATTTAATATCAAATTTTAATTATGGAGAAATACCCTTTCAGAATACAGTACAAAATGTGCAAAATCAAATAATCCAAGAGAATATGCAACAAAATCAAAATATGCAACAAAATTATATGTGCAATCAAAATATGTTAGTAAATAATTTAAATCTTCAACAAAATCTACAAAATTTGAATCAAGGTTTAAGAACACAATCTAAAAATGTACCAATACATGGTAATTTAATACAAACTCCTGATTTAGAACATATAATTCAACAAAATCAATTGCAATCAATAATACCTGCAAATAATCATGCAATGCCTCAAGAACGGAAAATTTTAGAACAAACTTTTACAAATATATATAAACAGCCATGTAACAATTTTTCAACTCAAATACCTGTTTTAATAGATGCAAAACAATACAAAACTGATTCTTTATCTCCAGATCATTCATCTCAAAATTTAGATGTATCTCAAAATTTAAATGATGCTTTTTGTCTACCAAAAAATGATGATAAAACACAAAATTTAAATGAAAATTACAACAAAACAATTCAAGCAGCAAATCTTTTAAGAATGCAAAATTCAGAAATTTCTGTAATTACAAATAATGCAACATATAATGATGATAGTTTATTAGAATTTTTAATAGATTCACCAACTCCATCAGAAAATGATATTAAATCAAAAGATACTGCTGTTAATACAGATAATATTCCACATGCGCCATTAAGAAAAAAGAAAGTTGAAAAATTAGAACAACTTATGTTAAATGCCATTAATTCTCAAAATGAAGTCGTTAATAAAGTAAGGCACTATTTTTTTTTATTAATTTATTTTTTTTATTAATTTATTAATTTATTTTATTATTTTAAAATTTCAAAAAATTTTTTTATTAATTCTATATTATTTCAGATTCTTGCTGCACAAAATGATATGGTAACAAGATTTTTAGATATAGACAGAGATCGTCAAAATAGACTTGAAAATCGTTTGGATGATTTATTAAAAGTTGTTCATGCTTCTATGCTTACAAAACAAACTTCAGAAACCGATATTGAAGTACCTCCACTACCATCTGAATCAACAATAACATCTTTAGCACCTCCTCCAAAACCAGGTGTTCCACCTCCAAAATTAGATTTAGTTCCTCCAAAACCGTGTCGTGTACCTTGTACGGTACCAAATTCTAACATTGAATTAATTACACAAAATACTATAGTAACAAAACCAGGTATAGTATCGCCTATATCTAGTCCAATAAAAAAGCCAGGTACTATATGGTCAAAATTAGGACCAGTATCGCAATCTCCTTTTGTGAAAGCTCAGCAACGATTAGGTTTGCAATCTGTTGCATCTACAGAAATTCGAACTCAATCATCTGCAGAAAGACGCATAGCTAAAGAAATGGAAAGAGCTATAGATACAGAAACTTTAATATTTGAGACTAAAAAATTTTTAGAAATGGAAAAAAAATTAGAAGCAAAAATAGAAAATGCTCGTCTTGAAACAACACTAAGTCAGAATTTACATGCACGAAGGAGATTATTTACACAAAGAGAACCTACTGCAGCAATGATTTTAACTGCTGCATTTTTGGAAAATGAATGCCGTACTGCAGAACAACTTATGAATTATTATGATACCATAGGTATGAATAAAAAGAATTTAAAAAATACTAATGATGATTTATTAGCAGGTCAAGGTGAAAGTTATGAACATTTGCGACAATTGAATATAAAAACTACTTACATATCTGATAAACCTTGTGATACATCTACACCAGCAAAGTTAGGAATTGCTTCTAATAATAATGAAAAAACATCTCTAACAGTACCTAAACAGACAATTCAACAATTAGCTCAACTTTTAATGAATGCAGGAAGGTGGAAAAATGTTGAAATACAAAATGAACAGCAAAACCTTGGACATACAATTCAATCAAACATACAAAAACATCATGTAAGTGCACAAACTATACATCCAAGTTCTAATGAAGTATTCACAACAGAAAAACCTAAAGAATTTCATAAAAAAAATGATCAAACTCACATTCGAGATAGAATATTAAACAAATATGAAGATCCAACAAATGCATATAGAACATATGGTTCATCATATAATACAATAAATCAAAAATCTAATTATCCTATAGATTTTATGAAATCAGAAACAAACACTAGAAATTTAAAACAAGATGATATATACAAATCTATTGGATTGAATATATGTGGTAATTCTATGCCAGATCATAAACAAAGTGTACGTTTCATGGATGAAGCATTAGTTGAATTACAACGTATGTATATTGAAACAATGTCTAAAGAACAAGAAATGAATGATAGCTTACCTTATGTATCGAGCAAAGTCAATACACTTCCTCTTGAAAATCGACAAATGATTGAAAAATATATTCATGATATAATACCAAGAAAACAATTAAAAGATAATAAAGACAAAGATACTACTACTGATTCTGATAACGATGATGAATTTTTAGATACTACTACTACTATGCCTGTAATTCCACGTCGAAATTCTCTTACATCAACTGGTACTACATCTATTGAAACTACACATTCTATAAAATATATGAAACCAGATAATTGTGTAGTAAGTTAAATGAAAAAAATAAAATATTTTATTTTACTTTTATTTTATATAGAAATTAAATAAAAAATAATGTTTATAAATTTTTTTTTAATATTTTTATATAAGTAGAAAAAGTAAATTTTTATTTTTAATAATATAAAAAAAATGTTGCAATATTTGACTCATACTATTGAAAAATTATTTTTGATTATAATATTATATATTTTTGATATTGAGATACATATGTTTGTGCAATATATTTTATTTTCTAGTTACATTTCAATAAAATATTTTCTAATAGTGTATAGGTATAAAAAAAATACATATTTAAAGATAATTAATGTAATTATATTAGTAAATAATTTTTTTTGTAAGAAGAATAAATTGATCTTCTCTATTAACAATATGTGCATTATTATAATTAATTATATCTTAAATTTCATTTTAGTTCAAAAATGTTTAATATAATTTTTAATGAAAATATCAATTTTTTCTGTATTTTTTACTTTTCATTTAATAATCAATAATAAAAATTATATTTTCGATGAAAATTTTTTTTGATCATTGTTAAATAAATTAAAATGTTAATTTTAATTT
Source organism: Apis cerana (assembly GCF_029169275.1). Taxonomy (NCBI): domain Eukaryota; kingdom Metazoa; phylum Arthropoda; class Insecta; order Hymenoptera; family Apidae; genus Apis; species Apis cerana. The sequence continues at coordinate 6,192,973 of NC_083862.1, read as the reverse complement.
TAATAATTCCATTATTTTATCACGTTAAATATGTATTATATATAATTTGATATATATTTTTATATATAATTTGAATTACATAAAATTAAATTTTTTTAATTCTTATATCTAAAATTCGTTGACATGATTTATGAATAATAATATATTATTAAGAACCTTAGATTTTTTTGTCACAAAAAGTTTTAACAATACTGAAAATAAATGGACGATTCAATGTGAATTTCTTGGCAATTATACAGTCTTATTATTGTGAGAGAATTATAAAATTATAAATTTTATATATATATATAGTAAGAAATAAAACAATATAAATAATGTATTGGAAATAATATCATTTTCAATAATAATATTGGAAAATAATATTAATAAGATATATTAGAATAAATAAATATAATTTTTATTATAACATTTATTATTTTAAAATAATAAATGAAAGATATATATTTTAAACTTCCATCCGTATGTTATAATGTTATAATATTTTTAATATCAATTTTAATTAAGATACATTTTATATTTACATGATGTTGTAATATGATGCAATATTGATATATAATTATTAAATGATAATAATAAGCTGAAACTGAAAAAAATTAATACTAAATTGCTAAAAAATAAAATTTATATGATAAAATTTATATAAATTATAAAAATAATTTATATTGCATAAAAATTTATATTGCATAATTTTTATATGATATATATTGTTTATATACTCATTCAACATTAAAAATTAACATTAGATAAATTTGATGTGTTCCTTTATTATCGATTTTTAATGATCTTGAAATATGTTTATAAGAAATATTTTAATTTAGCCTAATCAACACAAATTTAATAAAAAATGATCTAAGATAAGATGAGATTTTTTTTTCTTCTTTTTATGAATTAATTTTAATTAAAAATATGACAATTACATAAACAACAAAATTTATTTCTTTATATTTAGGTATTAAAAATCATTTTTTATTATTTGGATTTATCATATAGAATATTAATATATTTGTGGGATATTTTTGGAAGATTGATTTTATAAGTCAAAATAAACACGAAATGTATTAACATATAAAAATACTATCGTATTTATTAAATTATAAGCAATTTTTTCTCCACTATCTTTGTACTTCATTCTCGTCTTAATTTATCCAATCAAAATTTAAATTATTTATAATTTAATAAATAAGTTTCATAAAATCAATATTTTTGTATATATATATGTCAATTTTTATTTTTTTTTTTTGACATGTAGAATCAATTCTCGAAAAATATAAAATTTCATACATATAAATATGTAAAAGTATAATATAACATAATTGTAATATGTCATGCACATATAGTTATAATTCACTGATACAATATCAAAAATTTTTATAAATAATTCAAAAAAATAAAATCAATAGTTAATTATATATATAAAGAAAAAACCTTGTTGAAAGCCATAATAATATATTTTATTCCCATTATGATTAAAAAGAGAGCATATTGACAGGTTAATTAAACAATATTTTTGTATTGAGAATAGGTTTTTTATTGACAAAGAAGTTGATAATATCGAAAAAAAAAATGGATAATCAAAAAATACTATTATAAATCAATAAATCAATTTATTTATAGTAAAACTGCATCTTATTATAAGTTTGTTTATTACATTTTAGTGATTTCTCTTACTTTTTGAAATTTCTTCCAATTTCAAAAAAACTTTCGGCGATTTTTTTTTAATTAATAAAATACGAAATGGAAAAGTATAAAAATAGATCATATGATTAATTTCATTATATAGAATATATTAGAAATTATAAATGTCTTTTGAATAATTGTTAATTTCATTTTTATAAATATTTTAAAAAAATATTTATTATTTTTTATAATATTATCATTATTGGTATAAAAGAGATTGGAATGGCAATTATTCCTTAACAAATTTTATAAAAATATAAATAAACGGAATTGGAAATGAATAAAAAATGCTTTATTTTCATATAATTATATGGAAAATATATTTTATATATATGCTATTAAAAATATAAAAAAGTTATCTTTTCGTTTTAATTAAAAAATTTTTATTTTAAAACATATTTGAATAGTTCATAATTTATAATACAAATGCAGGAAATTTTATGATTCAAAGAAAATGAAAAATAATTAAATTGAAGCTTGATTAAAAAAAAATAGAATTAATAATTATCAATCAATAATAAATATATATTTTAGTAATCATTAATTATTAATTAAAATTATTACTCATTGTTTTCAATTGAAATTTAATTGAAATCTTATTTGATATATATAAATGTATATACATACAGTATACATATATAGTATGGATATAATATTATATGTAATATTGTATATAATATTTATTATACGTATATTGTTGACTGAAACTGATTAATACTAAATCTGAGAGTATATTAAAATCAAAAAATTTTAATAATTAATTTATTAGATTATTAAATACATATTTATTATATTATTTTAGTTATAATTATATTTAATATATAAACAATGTTAAGTACATATTAAGTACATTTATTGAATGAAAATTTAATTGTTAATTATCATATTGAAAAAATATTAATTATAATATTAAATATCATTCAATATTTTCTTCATTTTATTTTTTCAAAGTTATCTTTTTTTGTTTCTTATAGTAGAATATATTTAAATTATTTATTTAATTTTTTTAATTTTAATACGTAAAATGAAATAATTTAAATATTTTGTGATAGTATAAACTAATTTATATATAATTTTTGTTGCAGGAAAAATGATTTAAATAAAAATTATACGGAATCAAGAAAGAAAAAGATTTATGTTGTCTCGATTTATATTATTTTGTGATATGTTTATTATCTGAATAATCTACTCAATTTTAAATTTTTTAAATAAAATTTATATTTCTTATTGTCATATAATTTGCATTAAAATGTTTCTTAAACATATCTTTTGAAATAGATCAATAATATTTGAAAATATAAAATGTAAAATTATAAAGTAATAGAATTGGAATATATAAACAACAATATTATAGTAAATAATTTTTGAAGACAAATAAATTTGTGTATCAAAATTTTTAATTTAAAGATTTTATTATTAATATAAAGTCTCTATAAATACTACATGTATATTATATGATATACATAAATGCAAAAATAATTTCCATAATTGTCTTTTATATAATATAATATATTATTATAGTATATTTATCTTGCAGTATAAATATATATATGCTAATCATATATTAACGGAAAGTAATTTATATTAAAATCATATTATTTTAAAAATATTTCAATGAAAAAAATATTAATTTTAATTAAAAAATTCAATGTTGAAATCTACAAATCTGCTTAAAAATATTACAAGATAATATAATTGATAGAACGATTTACCTTCTTGATCATATAATTTTTGAAATATTGAAATATTCGTATTTATTAAGATATTTGGTCTAAAATGGAATATTCTGTATAAATGATTTTATAAATATATATTTAAATTTATAATTATATAAATTTAATTTTTAAATGAAACCATTTTAAAAATGAATTATATTTTTTAAAGTGAATTTAATACATATATTATATATTTTACATATAGAAATTGTATATGATTTATAACATTATTAATATTATTGTACGATTTTTAAATTTTAGGTTCGGTAATACAACCGCTGAATAATGGTACGGTGATATGAGTTCCCTCTTTTTCATTATTTATAGTATTTATGATATAAAAAAAGAATGGCTGTGTAACAATGAAATCGAGTGGAATTTCCAAAGACAATTTCAAAAAAATGGCACCTGAAACAAAAATAATATGCAATTTAAACTTTAAATTATTGTGAATAACATTTAATGAATAATATGCAAACTAAATTAAATTAATTAGTTTAAAACTAAATATATAAAATATATTTTACATATAGAAAAATAGAAGAATAAAGGAAAAATAATAGAATAGAAGAATGTGTGCGTGCATGTGTGTGTGTAATTACAAATCATAAAATACAGAAATTGTTTTGATTGTAAAATACAGAAATAAATATTTAATTTCATACATGTATTTTATATAGGATAAATTATTTTTTAAATAATATATATACAAATTTTTTTTTTACTATTCGTTATTGATAATCTTTGATTGATATTGGCATAAATTATAAACATTCATTAAAATTTTTAATTAATATATGTATATATATGTAAATATATATATAGATACACAAAAATATATAATATGTATAGATACATAAATATACATAAATACACATAGATTTATATAAGTCATTGTATATAAGTCATTTCACATTAAATCGTTTCTTATTTTTAATATCAAGAATTTTATTTAAATTCAGATATGGTTAAATTATGAAATCAAAAAAATTTTAAGTATTTGTTTTATTGATTTCGGTTTTTTACGAAGTTTTCAATTTTGTGTAAAATTTTGATGATAATTATCATAAAAATATTATACTTATAAATTTCTACTTCAAAGTATTTGTTTCAAATTGCTTTTTTAAATTCAATTTAAATTTTAGTAAGATTTTAGAAAGATTTTAATAGAATTTTAGTAGAAAGAAAGATCGTATTCATATAATATATTTTTACATTAAATTAATTTTGTAATATTAAAAATTGTAAACAAATTTTTTCTTGAATGCTAAGAATCCAAAAACTTTTTACATAAATATAAAAATATTTCTTAAATTACAAATTTTTAACTATATATAAAATGATGTTTTAAAATGAAATCTTTAAGAATAACATCATTTTGAATTCGTTAAAAATCGCTACATGTAATTTCAGATATAATTATAGAATTATAGAATAATTATAGAATAATAAATATAAATTAATAATAATTAATAAATAGCAAAATAATAATTAATAATAACAGTTAAAATAATCAAAATTCAAAAATGGTCGATTTCTTAAAGATATCAAAAAGGAATTTTCCATCAAAAATTGGAACAGTCATTATTATTTTTTAATTTTCTACTTTGATGATATTATATATTATCAGTTTTTAATTATTTAATTATCATTTTTAATATGCTATAATGTTTTATATCTAAATATAAAATGCATTATATATCTAAAATGTATTATATATTAATTTTTGATTAAATAACACGTTGCTTTCAATTTTCTTTTTCCTATTTATTACATTACACACATTTAAGATTTAAAAATCTTAAAAAGTGAAAGAAATATAAAATATAAAAAAAAGCTTATAATTAATCTATAAATGAGCAAAGATCTATATGATCATTTATAAATACTTATTACAATGAATTTATTTATATATTTCAAAAATAAAAGTATATACATAATATTGAAAAATATAACAATTTAATTATCGGTCATATTATTATCATTTAAAGCTTCGATATTAATCCCTCGAAGAGTACAAGTTCATTATATTGAATGACAAAATGAAATGGTTTATCAATTTTGAAGAATAAAGGTGGAATTTGAGGTATAAATGCAGTAACAGTAAAGAAAATACCTAAAAAAAAAAAGAAAAATTATATGTGAATAAGTAAAAATTAAACTTATTCGTATAAAAAATATTGTTTTTGTTTTTCACTTTTTTTTAGTAATAATAATAATAGTAATAAATATATATCATTTTATCAAATAAATGTAAATATTATTTAAATAAATATAAAATTAAACAAAATTAATATTAGATATTAAAAAATATTAGATAAAATAGATATTAGAAAGATCCATCATAAATAATGGACAAACAGATAACGAAAGAAATAATATATAAAAATAAATTGAAAAGAAAAAATAACATTTTTGTTTAAAACTTTGTTTTTGAATAAATCAAATTTGAAAACTTGTTGATTAATTTTTTAATATCAAAAGTTTTGAATATGAGTAAATCAATATGAATAATATAATATATAATATATAATATAATACAATATTATATTATTAATAATTATATTATACAATATATAATAAGTATAATTATTATTAATAATAATGATTATTAATTATTATTACTTTAGTGCTTGATAAAATAAGTTATCATTTTTTAATTCCTCTGAAGTAATATTAGATATATTACTAATTATTAGATATATATTAGATCATTCAGAAAGTAATTTCGTTTTTTATAACAACTCGTAAAATGAAATTACCTTACGAACGATCTAATAATTAAAATGATATAATTTATAATCATCAATTATATTACAAGTACTAGAAAATATTAGATAAATATTATATTAAAAAATTAATTTATTTGGAGTATATAAAAGAATAAATTTTAAAATTTTTTAAAAATTTTTAAAAAATTAAATAATATTTTAAAAAATTTTTAAAAAATTAAATAATATTTTAAAAAATTTTTAAAATTTAACTGCAATAAAATTAAATAAATCCAATCTGAAAATTTAAAATAAAAAAAAATGTAGAATCTTTTTAAAAACTAATTATTATTAATAAAATTATAATAATATGAAAATATTTGTTGCGTAAAATAATAATTAATTTATAGAAAAATATAACTAAAAAGAGAATGATTCTATAAAAAAAATAAAGAATTAGAAAAATAAAATAAAAATTATTCATACAAAATTTTATTTTTTAAAAAATTTAATTCATTTAATTAATTAAATTAATTAATTAAATATCTGTTTAGTATATAGCTTACATATATGTAACTATATATCAATAAATTTCGCTATAAACTGAATACTTCTATTTATGTTTATGTTTATACATTATAGATTATACATTATACATTATACATTATAGATAATATTGCATTAATTTTTTAAAATTTTATTTTATTACTAAATAAGATTTAAAGCTTGAAAAAATATATTCTATTTTTTCTGTTTATATATTCGTAAAAAGAAAATGATATAAATTTCACATGATATAAGATAAATATTAAAAGAATCTTGTTTTCAAACACAATTTAATTTAAAAATTATTATATTTCTGATATTGCTGATATCAACTTTAAAAATAAATAAAAAAAATAATATTTTTTTAAAAATTCTCTCGACTAAAGTCATGTTTCGGCAATGAAATAAAACTTTAAAAAAAGATTAGAATAATATTCTCAAATTAAAAAAAATCATTAAAATAAAGAATTAATATAAAATTTTAATATGAAAAGCAAAATTATACGTTCAACCTAATATGAAATATTTTCAATTGTCTTCAAAGATCGAAAAACATAATTATGTGGAGATATATGAAAAAAAAATCTATGAAAAATTTTATTTTCTGTTTTTATCTTTTCATATAGAATGATTCTCTTTTTACATAAATTATAATGTATTCTGTATATTATAAAGAAGAACGAAATCAGATTTCATTAAATTATCGCTATCTCTTATGGAATCGCCTAACAGAATTTTGAAATTATGAAAACTTTAACAAACAATAATTTAATTTTTTATATAAAAAAATAAACATCTATTTTATTAGTATATTAATTCACTTTTGTTATAATAAATTATATAATAATAATAAATTGTAAAATTATAAGTACAAGAGAATTTTTATTAAAGATAAAAATATTTCAAAGAATATTTCAAAAATCAATTTTACTCTTTTAAATAGAATATACGGCTTTTATATCAAAATTCTTAAATCTAGATTAATCAATTTAAATAATAATTTAATTTTTATTTTAGAAAACTTTATATATATATATATGTGTATATGACATAAACACAAAGAAAAAATGTACAACATAAAAAAAAAGCTTAAACACAAATATTATTTTACAACCAAGAAAATTTTTTGTTAATAGAAAATAAAAATATATCATATTTGTTAAATATTATATACATATACATACATATATATATATATATATATATATATATATATATTTAAAACAGATATATTTTTCTTTTTTAAATTAAGAATATAAAAATTAAAAAAATGATGATTATATGGATGCTTGTTTAATGGTAAAAATTTTAAAATGATAATTATTTTTATTAAATTAAATATAATTATTTGATATAATGAAATGTTATTGAAATATAAGCTATAAATATCTATTTTCACTTTCATAACAATTTAACTTAATTTTCTGATTTTAAGATTATTATTAATTTTTCTTTTATGAATTGATTTTTGTATATATTTGTATATATTATATATATTATATATATATATATTATTTTTCATTATTAATTTGTTTTTAATGTATTTTTATAATATAATATAGTATAATATATAATATATATATATTTTATATTTGTATTTTTATTTTTATATTTTTTATAATATAATATAGTATAATATAATATATTATATATTATACTATTATATATTATATATAATATAATATATGTATATATTATACTATATTATAAAAATGCATTAAAAAAACAAATTAATAATGAAAAATAATAATTTAAACTTAAATATGAAAAAAAAATAAAATGCAATAAATTAAATAAAATTATTTTTTTAAATTATTATATTTATTTTTTAATTAATTAAAATTGAAATGTGAAAATGAAAACTTTTAATAAAAAAAAAAATGAAGGAAGAAAAGTAACAACAACAAATATTCATAAAAAAATATCTTAGTAAGATGCTATATATAAAATATCTTTTAACATTTCTCATATCTTTTAGTATTACGCATTTTTTTTATTAAATAAAAATGATATAAATGCAATTGAATAATAACTTATTTTTAGGTTTTTTGAGAAAAATTAATTATATAAATTAATTGAATCAATTAATGCAACATTTGTTAAAATTAAAAATTTGTTAAAATAAAAAATTAATAAAATAATTATATTTGCTATTGATTTTTAATTCAATTTTTTATGTTGTAAAAAATAAAAAAGCTTAGAATCATTTCAATGTATTATGTAAAATCGATTATGAATTGATTATGTCCTTAATTTTGAAGGTGAAAAAAATTCTACCACACAACATTCACTAAGAACAAAATTGTATAGTTATATTTAATAATTGATAAAAATGGTCGATTGACGTAGAACTCAATGGGCTTCGGCGGTGACCAAAAACTTGAAAGAGGCCTTACACTCAGACCTGTCACAAGCAATTAATTGTGAATTATTCGTTTAATCAAAAAATACGAATTAATAATAAATAAGAAAAGAATTGGATAATTATTATACACAGAAATGCCTTATATCATATCCATAAGTTAAATACAAAACTGGTTAATTTGCATGGCAAATATCGGGATATAAGGCATTAGTATATTATATTATCATTATTATATGAAGTAATATTATCAATATAAAAATATAATATTAAATATATTAAATAATATTATCATATAATTAAAATAATAATTTATGTAAAAAAATTGATTATATTAAAATGAATATAAAGAAAGAAAAAGAATGAAAAAAATTGATAATATTAATTTATAATATAAACAATTTTTGAAAGAATTAAAGAAATCAATTAATTGAAATGAAATAAAAAAATATGAATATAATTATGGAAATCAGACGACTGCCTCAGAATTAATGATTTGGCCTTTGAAGAGAATTATGTTGTCATTTCCTGAAGTGATTGCATAAAGAAATGGTCCATTTACTCGAAATTCTTCTAAGGAAGGATACACGAAGAGTTCAATCTGGTATTCTGTCGAAAAAAATTGCATAATATTACAAAAAAAAATTATAAAAAAAAATAATCAATATTTTATATTTCATTCTTTATTCTTTCTTTTTTTAATTTTATTAATTTCTTATTGTCCAATTCTTTTAATAGATATTGAAATGCATAAAATTATGATTTATAATTAACTATAAATAGAAAGAGTCTAAATAAATATTATTATTTGGCAATGATTCAATTATTCAATTTATATTAAAAATTTTTTTATATTTTTAGAAAGTCCAATAATATTAAATATTTATATCTTTAAAAACGATTATTTTTAATAAATAATAAAAATAAATTATTATGAATAATATTTAATAATATATATATATATATATTTTAATAATTTTAATAATTAATAATATATATATATATATATTATTTTTCATTAAACAATAAAAGCAATATACAATATGGATTATTACAAGAACAAAAAATATATAATAACAAATAATTATTAAACAAAAACAGAAAGCATTATGTAATGCAAAGCAAATTCAATAAGCATTTTAATGTATTAATATATTCATAAAGCATTATAAAAAATTTTTCACAAAACACATTTAATACATTCAACATAGAGTAAATGAGTATATATATGAGAAAATGAAAATCATAAAAAAATATATATATACAAGTTTTTAATTTAACTGAAATATTAAAAATAATTAATAAATGATTTGTTAATTATTTCTAAAATGTTTAAAAATTTAAAAGAATAATAAAATAAACAAAAAGTCAAATTAAGTAAAATATTATTTAAAATATCATAATCTTAAATAAATAATTATATTATATATAATATTATTCATTTAAAAGAAAATAATAAATTTAGATAAATTATATTTTTAATATAAGAAAAGTAATGTTTAAGTATTAGATATATATAACTTATTTTCAATGAACATATCATAAAAAAATACTATTACATAAATACTATGATGTTGTATAATTACACTGGATTGAATTTTTATTATTTAGTTTTGAATTATTTAATATTTTGTAACAATATAAATAAATCAATATCATGATACTATTGAACATTACTATTATATAAAAAAATAATAAATAAATGATTATTTATTATTATTATTATAATTTTTATTATATATGTTTTTAAAATAATATCTTACTTAATTTTAATTATAAATAAACAAAATAAAATTTTAATTTACTTACCAGTAGCAGCAGCAGCTTCGCTACCTTCTTCATTTACTTCAATATATGCTTTTTGTATAACTTTATTAATTTGTATATTTTCATCACTAATTCCAGAAAAATTAGCATGTGAAGTAAATGCATCAATTAATCCCATCTATACAGAAATTAAATATAAAAATTAAAATAAAAGAAATATTTATTTTTATATAAATTACTTATTATTTTTTTAGAAATATTTATATTTATATATTACTTGCATATCATACCTTTTGTAAAATACTATTAAAATGTATTTCACTTTCTACTTTGAATTTTGGTAAATATAATTGTATTTCTTGTTCATATCCTTGATTTAGAATATCGGATAATCTTATATTTTGTAATTTTTTTTCAACTTCAGATAAACCATCAATTTCATTTGGAAGAATTATGATCATATTTAATTCATCACCCTAAAGAACTTCTTTGTTTAATTTTGTTTATATTTTCTTTTTTTTATTATAATAGATAATTACAATAAAAAATTATAATAAATAAATATTTTTTTCTATATATTATTGTTTTTGTTAAATTTACCTTATAAGGTATTACAATAAATTTAGCATTTAAATTAGAAAGTTCACCATATTTATATTTGCCTTGTTTATACATGGTAGGAACATTTTTTATTGTATCCTTATTAACATGAAATGGCATATCCTTAGTATAATCAGGATTGAATTTATTCTTCCATTGGCCTTTAAAATAAACTGCATTAACAAGTACTAATGTTGTCATTTCATTCAGATCATCTATTTAAAAAACATATTAATCAAACAATAAATCATTACAACTGAAATTAAAAATTATTTATATTTTCAAATGTCATATTATACATTTTTCAAAACAAAAAATTATTATAATACTTTTTTTATATTTTAATAAAAAAAGATAAAATTATTTACAAACCAACAGTTATAAGATCTTTAATGAGATTATTTGTATTTTGTTCAACCCATGTATTAATAATATTTGCTGCTTCCATGGACTTGGCAAAGTTTATTACTTGAGTAGCAGAACGGAAGTAATCTTTTGTCAAATCTTTAAAAATTGGTTTGATACCAAAATTTTTACCTACGAAAACTTTATTTGCAAGAAGCAGTTTATTTTCTTTAACATCCTATATTAAAATATGTATAAATAACAATATAAGTAAAATGATAATAAATAATGATGAGTAAAAATAAAAAATGATAATAAATAAGAATAAATAAATTAATACGAACATTAAGATTATCAATAAGTGTTTGATAACCAGACTTGGCAAGATTGTCTGAAGATGGAAGATGAAGTAAATTTCTAAACTGGTTTTCTGTTTCTCCTTGAGCTCCATAAGCAGTCATGGCAAGAACAATATCTACACTTAGAGGAGACATTATAAGATTGCCAGAATGATCTTTTACTACAGCCTGAAAAAAAATTTCATTCTTATACTTTATTAATTTTTATTAATAACTAATAATTTTAATTTGAATATTAATTTTGCAAAATATACTATTTACACAGTACAACATTTTTTTTACCTGAAATAATGAAGAAGAGAATTGATTTGTACTTTCTAAAACAGTACTTAATGCTTTATTTTCTGCTTTTGCCATTATTATTAGAGTAAAACTCAACAACCAAAAACTTCCTGTCACTAGAAAAATTTATTAGAAAATTATTAAGAATTTTATTTATTTACAATTTAATTTATTTATTTTGAAATTATAACTTTTTTATTAGAAACCAAATATTTAAATATAATAATAAACATTATATAAAATATTATATTATAAATTTATTATTAAGTTTTTTATTGCTATAATATTAAATAATTTTTAATATTAAAAAATTTGAAATTTAAAATTCATTATTATTCAATGTATTTATATACAAAGTACATTGAATTAAACAAATTATAATTAAAATTATATAAATTATAAAATTATAAAAATGAATTATCACTAAAATTATATAAATTATATATTAAAATATTATATTATAAAATTAAAAAAAATATTAATTAAAATTTCATGAAAACCATAAATTTATAATTGTAAATTTATTTTTATTTTAATATTATTATTTAATTGATACTTGGTATATTTTTATAATACATTTTAATACATTTTTATATTGTATGGTATCATAAAAAATCAGTTTAAATTTTATTTTTAATATTATGCAATTATTATTCAATATCAAATATTTGGTAATGCAATATTATTAGAATTTTAAAATGTAAAAAGTTACATAAAATATAGTGCTTTACATATATATATATAATTAATGTACAAATATATAATATATATATTCATAAATTTCATAAATATTCCAGTATTTATTATGTGTGATTTCAAGTTCAAAATTTAAAATGCAAAATTCACTATTTATAAAAAATTAAATTGATAAAAAATTATCAATTACATAATATGATTAATGAAAACCAAAATGAAAACCAAAATGAAAGTTTCTTAGTAATGTCTTTAAAAAAATATAATATAATAAAACAATTACAAATATAAAATTAAAATAATATTCAAATTATTCATATAAATATATGAATAATCTTAATAAACTTATTATATATTTTCAATGAAAAAAATATAAAATCACTTAATTATTACTAATTATATTATTTAATTCGTAAATTTATCGTACTATTTTATTATTTAATAAATTTTTTATGTAAATTATAAATATTTGTCTTTTTTTAAATTTTATATTAATATTCTATCACTAAAATTATATTATATAATAAATAATATCTTTATTTAATATTATTTTTATCAAATCGTACAATATATAATTGAAAAATAAATTAAAATTATCTTATTCAAAATTATTCAAATTTTAAAAATAAAAAATTAATATAAATAAAATGTTTTATTTTTATATATATATTTATATATATTTATATTACAAATAAAATAATGTATTATTTGCATAAAATAAATACAAGACATTGAGAAAATATTTATTATTAAAATACATATATATATTAAAATATATTAGGACAATTATTTAAAACAGTTATTTCATTGATTCAATGACCTTGAAATATGTTGTCAAGGACAACATTCTAAACAAGTTTTCTCTATACATACATATAAACATAGCTCAGTATGCTTAAATAGTACGTTCTTCACGATGAAACCTTGCCTTAAAGTATCGCAACTAATAATGAGATCGAAATCATTTGAAAATATAAAGTACTAAAATATAAAATATATACTCTCTACATGATGAATTATTTTGTTTCAATACGATTTCATTATATTCATTAACTATGTTTCGAAATAATCGAAATAATTTTCATCATGTAAGGAGCTTAAGTTTCAAGGATATAAAAAATGAATTAATTAGAATTATTATTTAAAATAGCTTATTATTTATTTACTTTATAAAAAAATGCATAAAATAAAGTTTATTATATTTGATATCAAAATATTTTGATTTTATATTATATATTTTGATTTATATTTTGATTTATATTATGATTTTTTAATATCATATTTTTGGAGATATCAAATGTTCTTTTTTGAAATAATAAAATAATAAAGCACATAAAGTTTTTTCTAAATAGAATTGCTAATTTCTTTATTTATTTTCTTTTAGATGTTAAACAAATGAATTTAATGAACTATAATAAAATGATCTTCAATTGATTTCAAAACAAAAAATTTATAAAATCATTATACATTTAGTCCCTTCATCTTATTTGAATTTGTTATATTTTTTTTTGTAAGAAATAATAAAAGATAATTAATATAATACTAGATGATAATAGATTAATTAGATAATAGATTTATTAGTCTATATTAATTATATAACAGCGTATTATAAAATCCTGGTTTCATTCATTACATCATCATTTAGAAAAATGTTAAAATATAAATTATCACAAATTTGAACATGTATTTTCGACAGAAACGTTGAAGATAAATTATAAAATTATTTTCCATAAATGTTCGTTTTGCTTTCAAAGTCATTTGAAAATTATTTTAAATAATTAAATTTGTCTTCTTATTAACTATAAACAATAAAAATAGAATAAAGTAACATAAAAAAAAATATAATGTCATTTAAAAAGTTCATGATTATTTTGATATTTTAGAAAATATAAAAAAGATGTAATGATATATATATTATACATTATTGAATTTATTGAATTATTGAATTATTGAATTATTAAATTTTATTGAATTATTAATTAAAAAAATTTTTGTTTTCGTATCAAAAAATACTATTATGTTGAAATTTAAATTATACAAATGCCAAAATAAGAATTCTTCCATATATCTTACATAATGATAAATGTGAATTCTATAATAGATATAATATTAAATTTAGCTAAATAACTATTTTTATTAAATGAAAATTACTCTATTAAATAGCAATAAATCTAAGCCAAATTAAATTTAATCTGTTTAATTGTAAACCAGATTATAAATATGCGAAAAAATCCATCTCAAATTAACTCAAAATATTTCACACATTAGAAATATTATTATTATTATATTATATATATAATTAACATATTATATCTCTGAAACAAAAATTGTGCAATCGATCTAAAAAATACGGCCATATTAAATATCCGATATATTTTATGAAAAATGTATCAGTTAAAAAAGTTCAATTTCGAATATATATTATTATTTTACATTAGAATGATAATTTAATTCTATAAGAAAAAACTAGATAATATAAAAATCACTATGAAAATCATTAATATTAAAAATTAAATATGATATATTCAAAAAACTGGACATCAAATAATGATTTCTGATAATGAATCATTATATACATAATAATTGTATACATAGAAAAAAATTAATCGGAAATTTTTTATTATCACAATTTAATATATAAGATTATTGAAATCAATTATTTTATAAATTTATTACTCATTATATATTTTACATTTTTATATTTCATTATAATAAAAATGAAAATTTCAAATATCAATTATTTATTATGATAATTTAATATGTTTCATATAAAGAACTTCTTTATTTTATATTATTTATTATATTATTATTTATAAAGAATTTATTATTTATAAAGAACTTCTATATTTATATAAAGAAGTTTCAAAATGATCAAATAAGAAGTGAAGACACATACCATATACACATATACAAAGAGATAAATACAATATTTCCCTGATGTGATTCAAACTAGGGAAAACCCAAACGTGAACAAATATAATAATCCGGTTGTTTTCAACTCGAATAATGATGCATAGAATATTATACAAGGAAAAAAAAAATTTTTTTATGACCATTATATTCATCAATTTAAAAATTATTATTTACTTTAATACAGATTAGTAAATTTACAATTTTAATCACTTTGAATAATCGATATTATATCGATTATCATTATATTGATGATATTATATATTGATATTTATCAAATGATTATTCTTGTTTTTTAGAAATAAATAATTATTAATATAAAAATTAAATTTTATATTATATATTATAAAAAATAATAATACACATTAAATATATAAATATATATATATTATGCATATTATATTATATATATTATATATAATCATTTTTTTAAATTTCTTTTATACATATCCATATTATTTAATATTTATTTAATTCGATGTTACATAAAATATATATAGAAATTTATTATTTATATAATCATTAAATAATAATTAATTAATGTAATTATTCATTTTTCAAATTATTAAATAAGAAAAATTAAATTATAATAAATTATATATATAAATTTCATTTATTTATATATTATTATAAAAATAATATATATATATATTTTTTTATATATAAGTAATTCAAATTATAAAAATATAAAAAGATTTTTGATTAAGCAATAAAAGTTTTATATTTTATTTTTTTATATTTGTGTAAAACATCATATTTTTGTAATTTTTTAGAGGGAATCGTTTTTTTATATCATTAAATTAAAATTATCATCTATACATTAATTTAAAAAAATTACTAATATTTTAGAATATAAAATAAATATTTGTATATTTGTAAAAATATTTTTTTCACAATATTTTTTCCTTAAAATCATTATATTTAAACAAAACAATTATATAAATAATAATTTAAAAAACTTTTAAAAAACCATTCATTAAAAATATAAATTTTTAATTTTTAATTTTAAAATTTGAATTTTTTTTATTATTGTTTTTATATTTTAATTATGTTTATTTTTTATCAATTAAATAAAATAATATATTTATTTATAAAATATATATTAATATATATATATATATATATATATATATATATTATAAAATAATATATTAATTTAATATATTATATAAAAAATTTGAAATATTATCTAAATATTTCCAACATATAAAATTATTTACTTTTTAAATTTTATTTTAATTAAAGATTATTGTTACAAATTATATTAATGTTATTAATATAATAATAATTATATTAATATTAATAATAAGAAAATTTATAAGTTTATTTATTAAATAATAATAAAGCAAACAATATTAAAAGAAAATAATATTTGTAAATATAAAATTAGTTAATATTATTTTTTAAAAATAATAATTAGAAATAGCAATATTACTTAATTTCTACATGTTATAAAAAAAAATTTCTTAAACTTAATAAATTTTATTTAATATATATAAATTTTTAAATAAAAAAATATAATTTTTTTAAAAAATTAACATACAATATAAATATAGAAAGCAATGGATTATAATTTCAGAGAACTTTTGATTTACAGATTTAATTAAAATCCTATAATGTTATATTAAATAATGTTAATATAATATAATGTTAATTTTCTAATATTAATATTATGATATCATGAAATTTCAAAATCCATATTTCGAATATTTTGTGTATATAATATTTTATCTAATTTAAAGCGAGATCCACATCATTTGATCGAATATATATAAATTTACTTACTTATATGCATATTAGAGTTTTTTCAAAAGCTGTCAATTCTCTTCAAAAGCTAAATGTAGACTGTAAGGAGTAACTGAAGGAATATAAACTATGATAAAGAACTCCAATCCTATGGAAAGAATAAGCCTACCAAGAATTGACAACAAATACTCAACCAATCGCGAAGTACATGTTTAATTTTATATATGATCGCACACAATTAACATAAATTCATTCACATTAAATCTGATATTCAATATTAATAGAAAAATTACAGATATAAACAAAAAAATAATACTGGTATCAACAAAAATGTTAATCTGCTTTTTTCTGTCATAATCTTTTCAGGTCATTAACAACACTATGTAGAAATGTTTAGATAAGAGTTTTTAAAATATATTGATATATTTTAAAATATAATATAGTATAAATAATAATATAATATAAATAATATATATTAAATAATAATATAAATTATAATAATATAATAATATTAAATAATAATATAAATTATAATAAAATTCGTTAAAATTTCAATAGAATTGTATCATTTAAATTACAGTAACTTAGTCATCATTGTCCAACCACTTAATATTTTGAATTCATTAGCATAACCTAAACTTTTAATAAAAACAGGCAGTAGACAATATTTATATAGTTAGAAGCGAGAAAATAATAGATCGAGCAGTATCTATAACCATATTTCAAATGCCGCATAATATATTATATATTCAATTATTTAAATTTCTAGAATTTTCATTTTATTTGAATATTTGTTTTGATTACTAATAAAAAAACTCATCCGATTTATATTTTATTTGGACTCATTTTTATCGGGAAATTCTCTAAATTCTCTAAATTCTCCATTAACATTCTTAAAAAAATAAGATGAAAATATATTATTATAAAAATTAATTTTGCATCATTTCATTATATATATAATATTTATAATATATTATATATAACATATAGAGTATTTTTTCAATTTTATAAAATATATTAATTTTCTTTATATACAATGAGTTATATTTATAAAATGTATTTATAAAAATTATAATTCTATTAAAAAATAAAGCTGATCTTTAATCATTTTTGATTTAGAAAAATATTTTTACATCATATGACATATATATATATATATATATATATATATATATATATTATATATATATATATATGTATATATATATATATATGAAATTTCTTCATTAAGATTTGTGCTACAATATAATAATAAATTCTTTGACTATTGAAATTATGAGAAATACAACAGAAACAATAAAACAATTAAAAATTATGTAAGAATATAATTTAACAAAGTATTGAAAATAAATGAATTTAAAATTAGAAGATATGAAGTTAAAAAGTGGAATAAAATTAAATACATACATTATAGGTGTTATAGGAGAAAAATTAAATATTTAATAAAAAATAATATGTATATATTTTCTAAATTTATTGATAAAATAAAAAAATATATAATATTAATTTGTTGCGATATAGAATTATTCATATTTTGTTTTAAAATTTAAAAATTATATTATTCAAGTAAAAATAGTATTTAATATAAATAAGTCATTATATGCAATATGGACAATTTATTTATACATTATCATATACATATTAAATATTATATTACATTTATATTATCTAGATATTTATATATTTTAAGTAATTCTGAATAAATATGATTAAAAAGATCTGATATTTATATACTCCTACTACTAATAAATATATATAAATTATTTTTTCTTTTTTGTTTTTATTATAAGTTTGATTAAATGAAGTAATAAAAAATGAAGTAAAATAAAAATAAAAAAAGAAAATATTTTCTTATTATATTTTGATTAATTTAATCTCAATTTAAATTATTATCAATCATAATAATCTAATAATAATAATAATAATAAAAAGAAGAAAAATAATAAATATATATAAACTATATATAAACTATACATATAATAAATACTATATATAATACTATGCTGTAATAATAAATTTCTATTTAAATTATTTTTTTTTCATATTTTTATCATTGTAACATATTGTTGATAAAAGCATTTTAAGAAAAGACATTATTAAAATGTAATCAAGCAAAACTAATATATTAATTAAGTACAGAAAATATTAATGAAAAAATGATTCTAATTTTTAATTTTAATTTTATTCTTTATTATTTTTCATAAAATTTTTACAAAAATATTATATATTTATCTTTTAATGATTATATAACAAAATAGTTTATATTACCATAAATCATATTATGATATTAATCATATCTGGTAGTATTAATTAATTGATATCAAAAATATAAAAAAACGTATGAACTAATCTTCAAATAACTATATAGATGAATGTTAAAATATATTCAATATAATAAAAATATAAATCAAATGAAAAAATTATAAATATAAGAGTCAAAATTATAAATAAAAGAAATATTTTCTTTATAATTTAAAAATGTATAAAATAAATAAATATAATATAAAATAAATATAATACTAAGAAATAATTAATATTAAATTAATTTCAAAAGACATTTTTATTATTATTACAATACAAGTATATAATAATGATACATAATAATATAATATATTTTGGTATAAATTTAAAATATAATTTATAATACAATTTATAATAATTAAAATAAATTTATAAATATTAATATTATATAATTTATAACTTTATTGTATATTCTTATTCTTTAGTAATATTCAGATTATAAAATTAACATTTTATAACAATTTTATAAATAAATTTTAGTTAACACTAGTTATATATATCAAGAAAAGATATCATAAATATATTAGCATTAAAACATTTATTTAAATAAATTAATAGATAATTAATAGATAAAACTAGGATAAATATATATTTATATATTTAATATTTAATATCATAAAAATATATAATTTCTCTAAAAATTTTCACTATTTGAAAAAAAATATATTTATATAAAAATTCTTTTATATGGTAAGATATTTTAAATAAAAAAAATTACCTGATAAATTATAGTTGTTAAGATAAATATACTTTCAATCTTCCAGGATTAATTAAAAACTGTTAGAAAACTATATAATCATATATTATAAATAAATCTATATTGATAACGTTATTTGTAAAATTAATACATTATCTTATTAATCGATTTTTGTCTATCTATATTATATACACAAAAATATATAAAAAAGAAATTCCCTACATCTTTAATCTTTTCGTTTAATATTTTAATTTTTTAATTTTTATTTTTTATATTTTTATTTTTATTTATAATAAACAAAAAAAAATCAATAAAAAATAAAAAATTCACATTTTAAAATTCAAAATATAATTAAAATGTACCTAAATATACAATATGTATATAAATATAGTTATATGATTAATATAAAATTTCTTAAGATATTAGTAAATACAAATAAATAGTGATAATAATAAATATATTTTTATATATAATACCATTTTTTACTATTTAATAAGTTTTAATATTTGCGAAAATAAATACTCACATTCATTAAAAAAAATAATATCATTGAATTATGATATTCAAAAAAATATAAAAACATCTTTTTAACAATTGAAATTTATTTTCTGCTTAAAAAATTTAGTTAAAATGGTATATTTATTTTTATAATAATTTCACGAAAAAATAACTTTTCCATAGAATTGAAATTAAATATCCACTTTTGAGACAAAAGTCCTAAAGAGTTTAAGTCATTAATAAAAATATTATGAATTTCAATATTAAATTTGATTTGAGATATTAATATTTTTTCATTAATAATTATATCTGTAATAATTAATTTTATAATTATTCAATACTATCATTTCTAAGTAAAATATCTTATACATTTTTATTTTATGTTTGTTTTACATCATAACTTAGTTACACAAAAAATCTGATTAGTTGATTCCAATAGATCTGATTTTTTATATATGATTTTATATATGAAATTATTATATTAACTGAAAATGTCATTAATCATTTTTTATCTTTAATGATAGATAAAACATTAAGATAGGTTTTAATAATACTAATATCTAAGTTTTAATAAGCATTTTCATACATATCAATGGTAATAATAAAAATTCAATCAAAAATTCATTTATTTTTTAATTCTAATAAAACAAAATTTAATAACTTTTTTATTTATATTATATTTCGAAAATTTTTTTTAAATTTATAAAATATTTTTTATTAATTTTTTATTAATTTGAATGAAAAATATTCTTAAGATATTTTTGTGTTTTTTAAAAATAATATAAATACACATTTAATTTTATAATAATTTTAATTTATAGGCATATAAGCATATTACACAATTAATGTAATATAATAAAAACAAATTATTATGCCTTTTCGAAATATTCACGATGAATATCTATACCGCGAAATGCTCTATTCTTGTCGCAACATTTTTCATGACCGGGATGTTTTTGGCAAAGATCACAGCCACACACTGGTTCGCGTGGTACTTGCGGGCCGCATTTAGGTGGACAAGGAGGTGGTGGTTTTGGTTTTTCTTCACAACAACATGCTCTACAAGGATCCTATAATTTTTTTATAAGTCTTATGTTTTTATATTTAAAAATTCTAATCAAATAAAAAAGAATGATTTTAAAAATATAGTACAAAATGATTAATCACACAAAAATGATTAATATAAAACTAAATAAAATTATTAAAAATACCTGCATTTTAATATAACAAGATTTAATTGGAGAACAGAAATCAGTGGGACTTTTATATTCGAATTTCTTTGTAGAATCAAATTTTTTATCTTCGTCGGATGGTTTTAAATCATTTTTGGGTTCTTCTTCGATTTTTTTCTTTTTCATATAAGGAGGACATGCAGATTTTTTTTGTGAAGAAATCCAAATAATTCCAGTATTTACTAATTAAATAATAAATTATCTAAGAAAAAAACTAATTTATAAAAATTCTAAAGAATTTATATTAAAAATATAAATTACTTACAAACTTTATTCCATACACTTTTGCATGAATTTTCATCAGTCATAATTTGCTATAATTTTTTATTTTTAAACTATCGTTTTTAAAATATTTTAATATTTTTGAAGTAATTATTTTAATATTTTATAAATTTTAATAATTTATTTTTTAATAGACAACCAAAATTAGGAATTACTTCATGATTGATATAATAATGAATTTATTCGATCTTCAATCTTTTCTCGATCTTTTCTCGTATATATTTTATGAATTTTTTAAATACTTGATATTCATTTTTTTATTTCATAAATATTTTAAATAACTAAATGCCAAAACAATACATTTTTTATAAATTATAATAATTTAAATATTTAAATTTTAATTAAGTTAATAATTTGGAAACATATATTGTACAATATTATTGATGTAAATATAATACAGAGGTCAGGAGAGTACTTCCTTGTATTGTTCATAGATATGCGATTCTATATGATTTTTATGATGTAATATTTTTGGTTCATTTTCATGAATATGTTAGATTTGTGAAAATCAACAAATCAAATTTACATTCTTTTCATTTATCAACTTACGAAATTAGTTATAAATTCATTTTATGATTTATTTTATAATTTTAAATTTAATATTATTTTTATTTTTTACATCGTTGTAATTATTAGTGAATATTGATGTATATTAAAATTATATGTATATGATTTTTATAATAAAATTTAATTATTTTAAATTTAAGAATAGAATAACTTAAGAATAAAACTTAAGAATAGAAAAAAATTAAAAAAGAAAAAATTAATTTTTTTATTACTTTTTCACAGTATAAACAGAAAATATAAAAATATGTAGAATAACTATATAATTATAAAACCAATGTTCTATTTTGATTAAATTTATTTTGTTTTTTGATTACGTAACTAATTTTTAATTCGAAAGAAGTTTCAATCAGTTTTATCATAGAAAATATAATATTTCAAGCAAAATATTATATATAAAATAAATGTAGTTATAATATTAGAATTTTGACATAATTACAATTAATATTTTTAATTTGTAATCTATTACTGTGCATAAATTTAATATTTATAAAAAGAAATGAGTGATTATACTGTATCATTAGATCCTGAAACAGAAATGTTTTGTACATTATATTTATTTGAGAATGTCCAAAATTCTAATGAAATACGTAGGAAAGTTATGAATAATGAACTTTCTTGCTCTGTTATAAAAGCATCACTTATAGTAGATCCTTTCCAAATAATAATAGCTGCTAATAAAACTGCAATTAATGCAAAGATGAATCAGATTACTACAAAAAATATATATACTGAAGTATTATTTAATTTATCAACTTCAAAAAATATATCACGTACATTAATAGAATTTGGAATCAATGATGATGATAAAAATATACTAATAATGTTAATATATAAAGATGATAATGATAAAAAATTAATATCAAAAACAATAATGGATGTTGTAAAAGGAGAAAGCATATCAATTTCAAGATTATCTGAGTTTACAGATTTTGATTTAATAAAGAAAATATATAAAATTGAAGAAGATGAATTAAATGTTTCTAATTTTATTGATTCTATTGTTTCTAGAATTAGTTGTAAAGATTTTATGTCATTTAAATAAAAATAATTTTTCATAAAATTTCATAAAATTATTAATGCTGTAATAAATATGAAAAATATTATAATTAATATAATGTAATATAATGTAATTATAATTAATATAATAATGTATCAATTTCTTTTTTAAATAAATATTTTAAATCTATCAATTGAATAATATAAATAATATTTTAAATAAATAATATAATTATTGTGATTTATTGTGTTATAGTGATTTATTTATTAAAAGAAATTTTATTAATTTATATTTATTCTTTTTCATGTTTATTTTTATAAATTTTATAGGAACTTAAACACTATAATAATAAATTTTCTTTAAATATTTGATATTGAATTTCAAATTTTTAGTATATAAATATTATAATCATAATGATTTACAGTATAATTAATTAATTGTAATCAAATATGATAATAGTATGAAAAAAAATAATTATATTTTGCAAGTTGTACACTACTTATGATTACATATAAAGGATCATTATAAAAAGGACAATTGAAAAGTAGGTTTTGGTAAAAGATATTTTTTCTTTTTTTTATTCACTCATAAATAAAGCCAAGTATGCGTTCAAAACAATTTATATCCGCAAGAACAAAATTTGTTAAAACTTGCGGAAGCAAAATTGCAATTTAAGGATAGCACCCTTAAATGCATACAAAAGCAATATAATAATGAATTTTTGTTACGTATTTCTTGGTAAACCACACATTTCACACATTGCAAAATCTGCTGCATTGAGAAATGTGCAATGTGAACAAGTCCAAAGTGTTTGATCAGGTGGTGAATTTACAATTGGATCTGTACCAACTGCTATTCCACTTCCTTCTACAAGCACAGAAGATGAAATTCTTGAGTTAGTATCAAATAATGGTCGAGATGTTGATGCTGTAGCTTCAGATATTAGTTGCTCTATTGTTGCCCATTGTTCCGAATGTGTCCACTCTATTGCTTTTTCTCTATTTTTATTACGAATTGCATCTAATAATGGTATCATGTGATCCTAAAGAAGTAAACATATATATTTTATTCTATAATAAGAGATTTTTTAA
This sequence comes from Apis cerana, assembly GCF_029169275.1. Lineage (NCBI taxonomy): Eukaryota > Metazoa > Arthropoda > Insecta > Hymenoptera > Apidae > Apis > Apis cerana. The sequence goes on along the minus strand of NC_083862.1, from coordinate 6,167,595 downwards.
ATAAATAAATATTTAGTAAAAAATAACCTTCATTGGAAACATATCCATAGTTGCAATAAAAATTAATAAATGAAAATCTGAAACTGCTTCTAAGAATTGTTCTTTAGTAAATTGTTGCATATAAGAACAAAGTGAGTTAAATTCTTGAATTTGTCCATCGATGAATCTACAATTTAATAAAATTAATATTAACAAAATAATATGATATTTCATTATTTATTTTTACATACCTATTTTCAATTGGAAATGGAGTAATAGTATTGCTAATATAAAAAGTAAACTGTGGAGTAAGTGGTGTGGATGCAGGTACATCTACCAATAAATATTCTACTGGCAAAGGTCTTGCTAGCCTTGATACTTCATTTCCATAAGAATCTTTTTCCTAGTAATAACAAAAAAAAGATGAAATGCAAATAATTTTTATTACAAAATTTTGATTTATATTTTTTATAATATATGTCTATGTTTTATTAATATTTTAAATTAAAATTTGTTTTGATATATTAAAAAATATTAATTTTTTTATAATGCTTGATAAGAAATGTTGTCTAGAAATTGTTTTGAATTTAAAAATTTGCGATTACGATATTTTTTAAAAAATATTATATATTTTTATGAACCACAAAATAAATATACACAAAATAATAATACATATAAAAATATATAAAAGTAGTTATAATTACGATATAAAATAAAAGTTAAAAAATAAAAATAACATCATAAAAATGAAATATAAAACTAATTGTAGATTTAGGTTAAATTAAATAACTAAGAGTTAATTCTAGGTTAGATTATAAATAATTTTTAAATGTAAGTTAAATTATGATTAAATTTGAATCTTTCTTATAACTCAAAATTTGTCTTATTTTATTTCTTGAATATTATTAGGAAATTAGAAATAGAGGAATCGAAAAAAAAATTTGATTTCCTAAAATAGAAATTAATTATATTTTTTATTTACAATTTGCATAAATAAAGAAAACTAAAATAAAATCTATTAAAAATTTTTTTAAAATACGTTTTAACAAATGTGTTGAGATATTTTTAATAAATGTTTAAAAACATATACACAATTTTATTGGTTGATTCAAGCAAATACATAACGAAATTTATAACATGAAGTATGAAGGCAAGTCCATAATATTCGTACTTAGTCATTCGAGAAATGCGCGCGCAATCGTAGAAGCCGCAGACGACACCGGCACTGTTTGCCACGAGTCGAACGAAAGTGTACAAGAAAAAGAAAAGAGAAAGATAGAAGGAGAGAACAAGAAAGAGAGAGAAGGAGGAAGCTTTAGGATTGTTGAGAGGGGGTAACATACGGAAAGAGGAGAGGAGAGCAACAGCGTAAGCGACTAGCGCGCGCTGTGGTGTGTGTCGTCGGTCGGTCGGTCGGTCGTCGCCGCCATGCTAGTGGTTAGTTTAGTGAACCAAACATCATGATGTGGCAAAACGTTCGCACGAGCTAAGACTGAAGTAACGCCGCGTTACCGGCGCGCCGTCGTTATGTTATCCATAATAACTCACGACGTTCGATAAGCGTAAACACATAACGTGAAAAGTACAAAGCTTGATAAAAACTCCACGGCGACTGCGGCAACGAAAAACGTTGGAGTGCTCGATTCCTGCGTGCGGAACAATAACCGCACAATACTACGTCAATCCCGATGTAAATTAAAGTCAAATCATATATTCGAACGAACATTACGGAATTATCATTGTCACGGTACACGTTAGGAGTGACGAGTGCCAACGATCAGCCTCCATCGCGCGGCAAGGAGACGATCACGAATCGTATACACGGTACGGAACATTTACGCTCCTATCCAACGAAAGAAAGAGCAAGAGAGAGTATGTATATATGTTGTATGTGTGCGCGCGCTTGCATGCATGATAAGGAAAATATACATATGTCGTGTATGTATTTTTGTGGGTTGTATATGTGCGCGTGCGTGTGTATGCCATTGTGAGTACGAGAAAAGAGACGTGTGTATGCATATGTATATGAATAAGATGAAAAAAGAGAGTGAAAGAAGAGTAAGATTAACAAACGAGAGCGAAAATGAAAGGTAGAAAAAAAAAAAACAAGCATGTATGTACAAACATTGTGATGATATGAGCAAGAACAAACTACAATATTCCCGCGGAATTTGCCCAACACGCAGTTTGTAAGTCATTTTTACTTAAATGTGGACTTGTCACACGTAGTGACAGCGTAATATCGCAAAGAGAACTTGGCGATAAGCTGTAAGAATCCATATATCATATGACTGAAGGTTTTATCGGTTATCCGTATTGATATTTAAAATATTTTACAAAATGAAGAAAAGTAAAAAAATCACATTATCATTTTTATTGTTCTTTTAAAGATATATTTTCATTAACGAATGGTAAATTCCAAAACTTCGACTATTCCCTTACATTTTGGCGGGATTTTGTACGCATGCGCGTTCTCTTATGAAATGTCATTTTTTATGTTTTAGTAGTCAAATTGTTGCATAATAACGTTGCTGTTATAGTCAATGTGTCAGATAAGAAGCTAACCTTTTGAGAATAAGTTCGAACTTAAAGACAAGGCTATGAAATAACATGACTGAATTTATATGGCGCATCATTTTATAACACATAAAAGAAAGAAATAATAAAAAAAAAAGAGAAATGATATAAAAGAAATAGATCTAATTATATTGATTTAACATTTAATTTTTTTTCTATTTGTTTTATATTTATGTTATATCATTTAAAAAAAATTTTATTATCTTTATATTTAGTTTAAAAAGGAAAATTTTGAGATTCATTTATGCGATAAATCAAATTGTATTAAATAATCAGATTAATATGTTAGAACCAAGAATAAATATGTACATATGTATTAATAATAAAATAAATATCTATGAAATATTTATATTGTTTGAATAATATAATATAATACGAAATATGCATTAACTAATTAAAAATTTATTTCAATAAGATAAAATTATATTTTTCTTTTTTTTTTATAAAAATAATAAGTTATATTGTTTATGACAAAAGAGAGAATAAAGAAGAAAGAAAAAGATGAAAAGAAAACAATTTAAGAGTGAAACCGATTGTTATTAGAAATAGATACATGAAATATGACCTTTATGTTATTTTTCTAAATAATATAGTACAATGAAACACATATACGTACACAAACATTTCTCAAACATATATTCTTATTATTTCTAAATTAAAATAATCGCGTTATATAAAATAATAGTACCGATAATTTTTAAATATTTCTACGAGTATTATAATATGAAAATGTAAGATTATTAAGTATAACTATAAAGAGTAAGATTATAAAAAATAATTAATAAATAATATTTTATTATATTTCAGATGCTGGATCCAAGTGTTTTAACAGATTTAGAGGAACTGACGCTTTGCAGCTATTGCAAGCAGAAGTATAACGATACGGAACAATGTCCGAAATATCTTAGTTGCAAGCATTATTTTTGTTTGCGTTGCATAGAAAACAATTTGTTAAAGGGACGTGAGTTGTTTTGTGCGCATTGTTGGAAGAGGACGGATCTAGGTGATCAAGGACCGGATGCTCTACCAACACATTCTTCTCTCCTTGCTCTAACAAATAATTTGTCTCACTTAAAAATCACCACGAACAACACATCTGGAAAAACGAATGATAAGGAGAGAAAGGTACATGACAATGTGAATATATTTTTTTTATAAAGATTTCAAGTTCGTCAACCGGTTATTCGTATTCACCAGTTTATACACAAATGGTAAAGAAAATATACAGTTCTGAAGCCATATCAAGCTTCTAATAGTAATAAGATTAAGTTATAAAGTCTGCAATAATTTACTTCTAACATACAAAGTATAATTTTTATATTTAAAATTTTTGATAAATTTTTTAAACAGAAAATAAAAATTTATGCAGAATTACATATATATTTTTTTATTATATAAATATTACGTGTAAAATATAAAAGAAAGAAATAAAATTTGTAGTTATAATATTTTACAGAGTGAAAATTGTCACACGCACGGAATGCCTTTGGCATTATGGTGTGCGACATGTTGCTCAGCACTTTGTAGAGCATGCGCTACTCCACAAGAACATCCAGGTCACCAGATTAAATCACAAACTGATGCCAAAGAACAACTCATATCCGATGTAAGTTTTATAATTAATTTTATTTGGTATATTTGTTTTCTATTTGTTATATATATAGAATAAAAAATATTTGATTTTGGATCAGAGAATGCACGATTAATATTTTCCTAGGTTCAACTGGAATTAGTTGCTATGGGAAAGTTATCGACCGAGATTCAAAGACTGGCTATGCAACAACGTGAATTCTTAATAAAAGTTTTAGAAGCTTGTGTAACGTTAAAAACGCATGTTGAGACAGATCTTCAGAATGGCTGGAGTCATTTTCCTGAAATAACAGATGCACGAGAAACTCTTGGAAAAGCGAAAGCTAGTCTACAGATGATCGACAGTCCTAGTGATGTATACAATTTACATTCACAACTCATAATAGAAAAACAAAGATTGCAATCGAAATATCAAGAAATGATGTTGCAGTGTCAACTCGATGATTTAATTGGTAACTCGGGGGTGGTATTTGATTTTGCGTTATTGAAACAAGCATTAGCTGGAATTCATACAGGAGAACCGATTATTTCTCAAGGAACGAGTAATGGTGGTAGATTACCAAATCATTTGGCGGCTTCACAAAATCCAATACTGTTCCTCGCAAATTATTGTATGTCGCAGTTATATTCAAGACATGTAGTGAGTAAGCAACATATGCAAAACGGTTCTATAGAATATCATTCAAGTATGATGCAGCCGCAACCAGCTCCACCGGGTTCTGTTCATGTACATCAAGGTCCACCGCCGCCCGCAACCCCGCAGCAACTTCTCATTCCACCTGGTTCGCCGTCCGTTAAACCTATTCCGCCCGCGCCTCCGAACGCAATGTTACATCCACAACAACAATCAACGTTTATACCAGAAGGAGTTGGTACTGGTGGCGGAAGTTTGGTAACCGTCCACTCATCCTCTCAACCGCCGTCCAGCGGAATAGCAGCATCACTTCGAGGACCTTCGAACCCTTATCCTCTATATTATTTCAACATTGAAGTAAATGGATCTCCACACGGTCGTATCGTAATAGAAGTGAGGCCAGATGCAGCGCCGAAAATGGCAAAAAATTTTAGTGTATTGGCAACGGGTGAAGTTGGAGTTGGCTATAAAGGTTGCACAATTTTTCAGTGCTGGGAGGGTGAATCCGTGATTACTGGTGATTTTGAATTAAACAATGGTCGCGGAGGAAGAAGCATATTCGAGGATGGATACTTTATGCCGGATGACACAAAATTTCCTGCAGTAAGAGGAGCAGTCGGAATGCGGAGAACACAAAAGCGACATGATAATCTTGGTATGGTGGGTTCACAATTTCGTATAATATTACAAGAAATGCGCGGGTTCACAGGAATCTTTGGTCATGTCGTTGAAGGATTAGAATTAGTTGAAAAGATATCTACATTTGGCGATCAAACGGGCAAGCCTACGAAGAATATTTTAATTACGAAATGCGGTAAATTGTAACGATAACACTATTGCGATTAGTATACACCGAAGGGTAATCAAGTATTACTCGTATACTTTGCATTTCCCCGCTCTAGATAACTTAAAAAAAAAAAACAAAAAAAAAAAACAAAAAACAAAAAAAAAACAAAAAAAAATAAAGAAAAAAGATTCACGAGTTCGCGACGGTATCTCTAAAGTATTCGATATAGGGAATGGGGTGTTTAAATAAACAAAAAATTAGGTATATATAATATCCGATGATAAATGATATTACATGTATAGAGATACCGTCGTGATCACATAGCTCCATGAATCACGATGCTCCGTATGAGTCACACAATTTAATTAACTATTAACAATAGAATTCTAAAGATGTTGAATCTATTTTTAAAAGTGGACGCATAAGAGAAGAAAGAAGAAATAAAGATCCATATTTTGCTATTGATTGAGAATCAATAAGATTCTGTATCTACAATAACGACGATGATCGATAATACGTACCTCAAGATCGATCGTGATATCGATACGACTTCTAGCTGTACGACATTTGTTTTAGAAGAAGTTCGACGTTTATTTTGGCTATTGGCATATTGCTATGTATAGTTGATATAGAGGGTATCGCACGGGATTAAAAAGTGCCGTGATTAACGGCGTCGCCCTGTGGGCGTTGCTAATGTTTTAGATCATAAGTAGTAAAAACAAAAAGAAAAAAAAACGTGTAGATGAGGAATACGAAAAATGGGCAAACTTGTATGTGTATACACATACATTCATATATTTGTAAAAAAAAAAAAAAAAAAAAAAAAAAAAAAAAAAAAAAAAAAAAACGAAAAAGCAAACAGAAACGTACAGACGAAAACTTTTTTTTTTGTTTTATAATCGAAAAAAATATGACTTCGTAAAAGTCAAAAGGTCGTGATTTCATATACGCAGGTCGTTTAGAACATTAATGAACGATACGTCGGTACGTAAAAGGGCCAATTTTATTTCGTCTGGTCAACGATCACGTATCGTTCCGTTTCTTTTTCCAGAGGAGAGAAAAGGAGCTAAAAGGGAATAAGTAATTTTGCGATGAAACGAGTCAAGGAAAATTGCGGTTCCTATCGGATGACTCAAGGATACTCCTCCCTTTTTGCTCTTTGCCATGGTCTAGTAGACCGTCGTAAATTAACTGTATTTAAGATTAGATCTCAACATGAAAATGTATGCAAGGCCTAACTACTACTATGTAGATTGTAAGCCTCGTCGTCTGATCAGAAAAAAAACGAACGAAATGAGCGAATGTATATTATAAACGAATCATTCCTCGATGCTGTATATCGAAGTACTACGATAATGTAATGCGTTATACTACTCGTCTGAATCCTCGTAAAAATCCCATCGTTATATATCATATTATCATGTACCCGTGTGCGAAAAAAAGCGTCGTAAAAAAAGTGTTCTGCAAACCGGCGCGTAAAAACAAAAAGCGCACTCACGTATTGTAGGAAATTGCACGCCCTCGTCGTCGCGAATGCCTTTTTTCGAAGAAAGCCTCATTCGATGTTGAACTTGAAAGTTTTAACACTTGTTAATTAGCTAATTCATCGTTTGCAATGGTATAAAGAAAGGAAAACTCATTGCATTACGATGAATGTAAGAATCGCCGTTAGAATTAAATGATACTGCGTAATACGTACGACGATCGAAGGGTGGTCGAGCTCGAATGAATTTCTCTTGTTTCGGTCGTTGTGAAAAGAAAAAAAAACGAAAGACGTCAGTCGACATTTTTGAATCTAGGTGCGTATAAATTCATGTTTACCGAAGCGAGTGAAGCTAGAAGCCCACCTGTATACACAAAATATCCACGCGCGCGCGTGTATATATGTACATATATATATCTATATATACTATATATATGTATAAATGTATATGTATATATATATACACATTACATATATTTTTATGAACGTGATGAGGTAACAACGCATAGCTTGTAATATCAATTCTAACAACCGATTTACTTTGCCCCTCGCGTTCGAATTAAACGGTTGAGCGGCTATAATTTTTCGATAAGTTTTTCTTTCCACCTTTTATTTTTTTTTTTTCATTCTCTCTCCTGTTTCCTTTTCTTTTTCTATTCCTCATTCACCCTTTTTAAGTTAAGGCGTAATCATCATTACATACGAAAATTGAGGTCATTTTGTTTACAGCCTACGGAAACGCATATCCGTAGTGCACATGCTTAAACAGTTTTATTATTTCATTATACATGTACGAAGTTCGTTGCCCAATTTAAATGTACTTTTAATCAATCAATTTTGAGTTATAAACTGTTTCTCTTTCATTCGTGTATATTTTATGCATACCTTTACCTTCCTTAATATTATAGCATATTAATATTATAGCATATAAGATATAATTTAATGACATATTTTCATCATAACATATACATTCATGATCAATTTTAAAACTAATATTATCATCTTAATTTAAAATAGAAAATTAATCAAAAAAGATCAAATAAACTGTATGTACTCACCTTGTAGAAGACATCTGGAACATACTGTTTATCTGTTGATTCAATTACATAGCCCAATTCTGGCGCATCTTTTGTAGGAACCAGGCAGCCATCACGTACCAATGCCATGCATTGATTAGATACTTGATAACCTTCCATGTGAATTTGATTTTTCTCGTCACCTATAATCAATATGTATAATTTAGTTAAATATATAGTTTTTTCTTTATATTCTTGATATTTAATACTTTGATGCAAAATGATTTGATTATGACATAATGTAAATAACTTACCAGTAACACAAACAGTAACAAACTTTGAACCAAAATAATTATTAGGAGAAAAACGACAAGGATTTGGATATTTATTTTGAAAATACCCAGCCATAATACATTCTTGAGCAGATAAAAAATGACTTTCTATATTTCGAACGTGTTTTACCTAAATAAATTAAATTAATCTTATTAATTAAGAATTTTAAGTTATGAAAAATAAAATAAAATTATAGATAAATTTACCGTTCCTATCTTGATATCATCAGCTATAAGATCAGTAAAAATCCATCCAATTTTTTTTAAATTAAGTAAATGAGCCAATTCATCAACTATTGTTTCCTTTTCATCTGGTAAAAGTCGTATAGAATTTTTTGTACTTTCCTAAAACATAATTAAATATATAACTACATTACTTATAGATAATCCATTTATAGATTAAAAATTGATTTAAAAATTTTAGATTAAATTAAAAGAATATTTATAGATATGATTATTATTATTTATTTTAATTAAATAATTACCTGCGGGGGCTCATAAATAGCTGTAACAACAGCTCTAATTCCTAATGGTACATCTGTATGTATTTCATATCTTCCATATAAAAATCCAATACGTTGATGACCTGTGCTACGCCAATAATTGAGAAAACGCTCAACTAAACTTGAATTTTCAAACATAACGTTGTCGACATGACGATAAGTTTGGCGATTTAGAGTAATAGAACTTGGTTGACATTTGCTACATATACCTCGTGGCCAAGGTGGATGATCTTTACAACCAGTCTTTATACGGCAGTTTATGTCATCTAATTGTATAAACTTTCCTCTATAAAATATATAAAGTATTATTCTTTACATATTTTACATATAATGCAATATGAACATACCTATCAACACCAGCAGTGAGTTTCCTAAGATATGAATGAAATGATAAATGTTTTATATTTTGTTCTTTAAGATAAGCTTCATCAAAAGGTTCTAAAGGAGTACAATGAACACAACATCCATTTGCACCATGTCTACAACTATTAAATAAATTATAATATATATAATCTAATTTTATATAAAAAAATTTATTCATATACAGAATGTTAATATATTTGATATTTTTAAAGAATTAATAAAGATTAAAATAAATATAAAAATTATATAGAAATATTGTTTAACATTTATTTATTAAGCTATAAATAATTTGTTTTGAACAAAGTGGGATGTAAATACAATCATAAAAAAACGAAAATAAAATAGTTTCATTCTATCTTCATCTTACTTCATTTAATATAAACTTATAATTTAATAAATAATTTAACAACAAAATTTTTCTGTATCTACTTTTTTACTTTATGTTTTAAAAAATTTTCTAAAATTATACCATAAATATATTAACATTCTATATATTCATTCATATTATATTTACTTACAGTTTTTCATCACGTTTTCTTTGTATTTTACCATCAAGTTTCCATAATTGTTCATCAACATCCTCAATTGTATTCGATACAGATTGAGAAACATTAGTATGATTGATAGTTTCTATTTCATCCATTGGTCTTGGTTCTAATATTGAGTCAAATTTAACTTTTTAAAATATTAAATTAAAATAAAAAGAAAAAATGAAATAATAAAATTTAATTAAAACCTTGAGAAATATCAATGGTGGCAGTACTAGTTGAGGGAGTACTCCACAATTGTGTATTATTTTGAGGAGCAAGATATAACATATCTCCATGAGAAAGATGTGTTCCTGAAACTGTTTTGCTATGAGAATATGGAAGTTCATCTTTATGATTTCGTTCTCTATAGAGTACAAATCCAGTAGTATTCAATTCAAAGGCTTTAGAGATCTACAATTTTCAAAAGATAATTAATATTTATATAATTATAACTTATTATATCATATTATATAATATAAATACATATAAATGCAATATATAAATACAAACCTTTTCATATACTAAAGAAATTGAATCAGAAAGATTTACATCTATTCGTTTTGTCCCTTCTGAACACTGCACACGTAAAGTCTATAAAAATACAAATATTCATAATTTCAAAAGAAGTTTAAATATCAAAATATAATTGAATATCAAGAATTAATTAAAAATATTATTTTTTATATTCATAATATTTATATATTGTGATTTGTATATTAATATATATATTATATATAAATGTGAAAAAAATATTTTATATTTATATTTTATATTTTATATTTAAATAAATTTAACATATATATATAAGTTCATATAATTTAATGTATTAATTTATATGAATTTTTTAATAATGAATTTTTTTTATAGAAAAACTAAAATATATGAATTTTTTATTGAATATAGATTTATATAATAAAATTCTATAAAATGTGTGAAAAAATTATATAAAAAATAAAATATTCAGTTCAAAAAACAAATACATTAAGAAGTTATTTATTATAAATATTTTTATTAAATTTAAGATTTCAATATTATGTCTATATTGCTTTGCACAAATACACATATGCATACATATTAGCATTAGAGATTTTAAAAAATCATAAAAAAAAACAAAGAAATAAAATCCAATTGAATTCATATCTGGGAACTTTTAGTAAGTTACACGTTACTCCATAAATTACAAAAATCTTATAATTTCTGAAAAAAATAACTTATTTTTTTAATAAAATGTTATTTAATTTTATTCATATCTTCTATGTAAACTAACTAGTCGAGGTTAACCATTTAACAATAGATAACTTACAATTTGCCTAGACTTTGACATTTCGCCGGTCTTGACGAAGCATCAGCTGTTCAATTCCTGTTTAACTTGCTTGCTTGTAACACAATGTTGTTAAAGTCCCTAGTAAGTGTAAGAAAATTGTTGAGTCAACATCTAGTATCCTAACCTCTCCATGATTTTGTAAATACGAATAAAATATTGCAAATATCGTGTTTATATCAACCATTCTCATTACTTAGTTAATTGTTTTCCTTCTTAAAATTTTTTAACATACGAGCAAAGACACAACATATAAAATTTACAGTTCTATATCGACAAGATAATAGTTCAATTGCTTACCAATAAATTTCAATAGAATTTTTGCGACTGTATACTATTTTTTTAACGTAGCAGATAATAAATTAACAAGTACACGACTTCAATATAGATTAGGTAAGTTTATGTGTAAAAAAATTAAGTTATTACACGTTTTTCGATGTATATATATGCACCCTATTTTCCCCACTCGAAGGAACACGAGCAATGTCAGTTAATAACTTTTAATCCATACAAAGATACATTTGGCAACCAGATGTTGTAATCTTATTTTATTTTCTTTTATTTTTTTTTTTTATTTTTATAATTTCAACTTTAAAGTTGAAAAAAACAAACGTGTCTATACTTTTCGAGTCACCCCGTATTTATTTGCTGAGAAATGTCTTCTTGCGATACAAATTGTTTTATGTTATAGTATTGGCCCTCTTGTGTTTATTTTTCAACACTTTCACTTACGCGTATTTTGTTTGAATGTCAAAGAACAACATGCAATATAGACGACATTGCGCAATACATAATCTTGTTCTTGCTATTTTATTTTAAATGGTTGAACTATAAGATAGGAATCGTAAAACAGTGACACAGGTTATTGAACTGATCGTAAATTGGTATCCGGTCATGGCCACGGTGATGATGGTTGCCAATTGCCAGGTGATCGTCTTCGATTAAATAAAATAGACATTATCATTTTATCTTCATTTTAATACTTAATACATTTTAATACTTAATAAATAATTATATCAAAAAGATATATTTAATCATTAAAGATATATATTAATCATTATATAAATCATAATATAAAAAGTAAAAAAATGTGATTATCAAATTACGTATTAATTTATATATGTATATATATTTTTTTATATTACCGATTTAATTTTTTTAATATTAATGATTATAATAGTATTATAATGATCTATAAACAATTATTTTTAAGCTTTGCAAAATAAAATATATATTTATCTCTTAATTTTTTATTTTAAAAATAAAAGTTTATTAAAAATTTTTTTTTTAATTTAAAATTCTATTTTAATTAAATTATTAAAAATTATTAAAAATTAATTAAAATTCAAGAATTTTATTAAAAAAATATATTTAATATCAAATCTTGCAATAAAAATATTATATAATATCAAATATATCATATACTATATATGATATCAATATACTAATTAATTAATCATAATAATATAATTATAACATTTTCTAATATACATATGTTAAGAAAATTTTTTAATATGTTATATGTTTAATATTTTTAAATTAGCTAAAGTACTTGATTTTCTATTTTTCATATAGAGAATTATTTTAAATATTAAAATTATTAAAATTAATTATAAAAAACTGAAAATTTTATATTTAAAATTTCGAATTTTACATTTTAAATAAAATAAAAAAAAATAAAAAAGTTATAAAAAAGAAAACTATAAATATAGTGTAAATATATAAAAAATAAGTATAAGATATAATTTTCTTAAAATATACTACATAATATTCTTTAATTTTGAGAACATGATATAATAATAATATTAAATTATTTTATAAGTTACACATATATTTACATATATGATTTTAAAATTTTAATATATTTATACTTTAATAAATAATAAATTATTATTTATTACTTAAAATTATATATTTCTCTTTCTAAAAATATTGAGCTCTTAAATATTTGATTTTTTTTTTGTAAAATATATTCTGTTAAATTTTTAATAAAAATTTAAATCTAAATTATTCATAATTATATTTTTTTTGTTTTATTTAATATTTTTGCTATGTATAATTAAATCTTATTATGATGAAACAAAAATTTTTTCTGAGTTAAAAAATTTATTTTTGTATTAATTTTTTGTAATTTATTATCTTTCTAATTACTAATTATAAATTATAAAACAAAAATTATTCTTAAATTTTCTAAAAAAAATAAATTGTTTAAATTTTGTTAAAAAAATTCAAAATATTTATCTAAAATAAAAAATATTTCTTATGATTTATATTTTTAATAAAAAATATCTATATAAAAAGTGCTTATATTTAACAGCTTTATTATGATATTTTAAATAATATTTAAAATAGATTATTTTGCAATGTAAATTATTTTAATATTATTTTATAAACTTAAGTATTATTAAGTTATTACTAAGTTAAGTAATTTATTTATTTATTAAAATACTTTTTAGTTTTGAAATAAAATGAAAATTAAAATAATATTAAAATTATTAATCAAATAAAGAATAAGATAGTGTGATATAATGAAATCATTTTCTCATATATTTTTATATTATTTAAAGAAAAAATGTAATTTCAAATATCACAGCAATCAGAGGAATATTTTTTCTTATTCAAAAATAAATAAAAAAAATATTTATATACCATATACATATATGTAAATATAGTTATACAAATCTATAATATAATATATATTTTATGTATATATAATTAATAATTATATTATTTGAGAATATGATCAAATAAAATTCTTAAATTGATCAATCTCTGTTGTAAAAGAAACGTTCCTATAATTTTTTTTTTAAATTTTGGAAAAGCTAATAAAGATTATTCTCAATATTAAAGTTAAGATGTCATATATTATATGAAAAAAATAATATTTTTGTATTTGAATGGTTTAAAATTTATCCATAATATTGTATTGTGTTTTGTGTTATTGACCGTGATGCTGGTAGGCAGGCGCTGCCTTCGCGTGATGACCCTCTTACCTCTTTACCGTTTCTTCCTACGAAAACGACTACCGCGCCGTGTCTCCATACTAGTCTCTGGCTCCGGCAGATTTCGGCGCGAGCAGTTGCATTTGCGACTACCTATCAAGTAGAAGGTGTACATTTCATTTGTGCTGTATCATCATTTAGTATCGATTATTATTCTATTATTTTGATGTATCAATGTCAAGTTTATTCTATTTTTCATTTTTTCGATTTATTGCTTAACATTATTATTTATTACTATTAATTTCATATTCTGGTATAATTTATTCATCTTATTAGTAAATTATCGTCAATAAAAACAAAAAGGTAGGTATGAAATTTTCTTTCTTATTTTTTTTACTTATATTGTTTATTAATTTTTAATTTTTAATTTAGTTTTATATATTTTATTCATAAATTATTATTCACTTTTATATGTTTACTTTGAATTTATATGTTATATGATATATTCAAATAATTTTAAATAGTGTATATATTCAATTATATAGTTTCAAAATTTCAATATTCTTACACACACGAAAAAATTAATAAAGTATAATATTTGTAAAAATCACGTAACCAACATTGTTGATTCATTGTTAGAGATAATATATTAAATTTATTATTTGATATTAAAAAATTATAATTCTTTTTAATTTAAAATTTTTAAGATTTTTTATAGTTTTACATTTCATTTTATTTTAGTTTTTATATAATATTAATATTAATTAAATATATTAAAATATATTATATATATACATATATATGAAAAATTTATAAATTTGTATTTTTATATTTTATCTTATTTGAATATCTTATTCTAATAAATTTAAATTTCTATTTGCATGAAATATATTTCAAATATAAATATTTCAGATATATTTATATTTGTAAAATTATTTTTCACATATAAACTTTAGGTTAACATTATAATTATGTAGCAACAAGCTTTTGTCACAAAATATAAGTGTCAAATGAGTGCATTTAATGTGAACATTAATCATTTAATGTTATTATACCAATCGTGAAAAATAACAATAAGATCAGGTGGTCTCATATTTTTAACCGGTAGTATAGGTGTGAATGTGATCTCGTACATGCTGCGCTCCATCTGATGCGCGATGAGAAAAGTGTCAGCCGCAAAACAAGTTTTAACGTCTATTAAAGCGAATGAGTTCATTTGTGCGGGATATCCAGTATATTTACGTCTTCTACTCATTACAGCCGTCATAAACGACATACAGAGGTGCGTTAGAAGATTCTCTATCGTATGCAAAATAGATTTAAAAAGTATTTTAAGTTCAATCATTTATAAAACTTTTAATCAGTTTCTTTCCAATTGTGACGAAAGCTGAATGATTAATTTAAATTAGATTGTTTTTTGATTGGTCGATAATTTCGATGTAACCAATTAGAACGATGTAACCGACTTTCATTTGTTTGATGTAGTAGCATATTCTTGATATATAATATATTTATCATTTATATAAAAGTTTACGCGGGAAATATGCATCAATTAATAAATCTATGAAATTTTTGTTCATTTGTTACAGCTAGACAAAATGGAAAACGCAGAAGATGTGAAGACAATAGTAGAATTATATATTTATGATCTTACCAAGGGGCTTGCTTCTATGATGTCTAGGCTCGTTATCGGTAAATTATAATGTATTATACAAGTATGTGTATGGTGCTTTGATATCGAAAAATGATAAAAGATTATTAAGAAAAGTGCGTATTATAGACTTTATTTATTCTATCTAATTCTATATAATATATATATATATTCTATATATTTTATATAATTCGCATTATACTTTATTTAAAAGTAGAATTTTGCATTCTTTTCTAATACATAATATAAAATAAATAGCAAGTAGATATTTTTAAATCATGAATAACAAAAACGATGTATGTAAAATTTACTTCTCTATCTCTTAAGTATTTAGATCATCAGTGATTATCAGAATTAAATCATTGAAATGATATAATACTATTAATGATAAATAATCTTAAAAATTTTTATAAAATTATAATCATTTATTTATTTATTATAATTATTTTAATAAATAATTTATGAATGAAAATGTGAAGAATTAGCAATTAATAATTAATAAGTTTTATATAATTAATCATTAATATTTTATTATAATAATTATTATAATAAGTATTGACCAACTTATATTTTTTATTATTTATAATAACATAGTGAACTTAAAATCATACAATGATTTATATTTTAATTCATATTATTAACATATTAATAATTATATTTCGTTTAATTGAATAATTTTCGAAATTTTGATGATTAATTTTTATAGAAATCAGATGCAGTGATTATGTGTATATGTAATGATGCAAAAGGACAAAACAAATTTATTGTCCTTTTAAAAGTTGACAAATGAACTACAAATGAATTTGATAATGAACTAAAAATTATCTTGAATTTTTTCATTGTTTATTATATTCACATGAATTATATGTGATCACATTTAAATGTGATCAGATAATTGTCTCAAAGAAAAAAAACCATTTCATCGTATGAAATGAGATAAATTTTAAGGCAAAGATACAAGTTTATTTGGAATCAGTAAATTGTTTTATGTGATCTTAATTGAGATATTAAATAGAATATCGAGAATATAATATATTTTTTAAAGTATCATTATTGTTTGTTATTTTATTTATTTTCATGTTTTTTTTATTTTTAATTTTCAATAATTATAATTATTTATTATTTTTCAGTGATAATAATATTTACTTATAATATATTTAATTATAATAATAATTAATAATTAAAAAAATAAAAAGTAAATTTATTGTCATTAAGAATAATTTTTTTATTATTTCGTAAAATATAAAATAAAATTAATTAACACATGTACATAATTTATAAATATATAGTATATAGCATCTAGACTATATATAAAAAGTACAACGAAATAAAAAATTCAAGATTATATATTCGAGAAAAATTTATCTGTGGCATGATGTGACAATGCGGAAATAACGAGAAAGATGAAGAAAATATTTTATTTAAACGAAATTTCACAGAAAAGTTATAAAATGCAATAATAACACATATGTGTTTCCATGAGACATTTACATCTATATCCAAAGTTCGTTCGCCACTCACGATCAGTCGTCAAGCTTGCAAATCTATTTTCAGAAAGTATTACATGTTCAATTGTTCAAGAGTTTAGTATTTCACATTGCATGTGATTTTCTTTATAAATAAATAAATACACAATTTGTAGTTTTGTCTATTCAAAATGTTTAAAAACAAGATAAAAAATATATAAAAATGAAATTAAAAGACTTAAAACAAAAATAAATAATATTTATATTATTATAAAATATATATTATAATATTATAATATATATTATTAAATAATATTTATTTAAAATTATATATTAAAACGTTATTTATGTCATTTTGTTTCAATAAAAAAGAAATTAAAAAATATGAATAATAAAAAAGAATATTTCGATTCAATAATTTTTATTAAATTTAATAATACAATCATATATTATCTCTCTTTCTTTCTTTCTCACGCGCGCGCGTGCACACACACTCTAATTCATAAATTCATATCATTTTTTTTATGATTTTATTTTTTCAGTATTTATTATTACCAATATTATTCAATGTTGAATTTCTTCAATATTTATCATTATTTCTTCTATTTTTTTTACTTTAATTTGTTCAATATCTATTAATATCTATTCATGATATCTAAGATATTAATCTAAGATATCTAAGAATATCATGAATAAAAGAGTACTAAAAAAAGAATAATAAAAGAATGATAAAAGAATAAAATATTTTTCTCACTTATTGCAATAATTTTCATAAACTACTTTTGTAAATTATCAAAATATAAAATAAAAATCTTTTTTATTTATTAAAATAAAAAAAGAAGATACAAAGATACAAAACATAATAATTTAAGATAAATATATTTAATTCAGATATATTTTATAATTGATTTTATGTAATTGAAACATTTTCTAAAAAAAATTCAAAGCAAACTCATTTTTCAAATCAAATCAATTAATATTGGTTATATGTTACATAATTTTTAAAGTAGTGGAATTGTCGAGCCGAATGACTGTAATAACTATTTCTCGCAGTTATTTCACCACGAACCTTCCCAGAAACACATTGCAATAAGATAATCGCGGATATGCTTAGCTATTCCCGATGAGAAACTAGGTCGAAAGAGACTTGAGTCGACGACTATAAAATCCAAAGCTCGTCCAAGAAAATTGAAATTGTATCTTTATAAAAAATTGAAATTGTATATTTATTCGATATTTTGTGTGATAATATTACTTATATTTATACCTATTATACCTATTCGAATTAACATCTTTTATTCAAAACAAGTTCCATATTATATACATATTATAATTTCTATAAGCAATATTAATTATTTATTAATTTCAATGTCTTCAAACTTATTATTTGAGAGATTTCAAAAGATTGGAAATTTCATTGATATAATATGTATAATGTTAATAATATCAATACAATTTTTTTTTTATATTTTATTCTATATTTATTAATTTATTTATTGAATATAAATATTTTATTTCTAAGAATTCAAGAAAAATTTAAATAATTGATTTTAAAAATTTATTATAACAGAAATATATTGTAGTAAATTTTTTTTCGTGAAGTATTTTTTTTTTATATTATGATTGTATACATATCTTTTAGTAAGATTAAAATTGTAGAATTGAAATTATTAAACTTAAATTTTATTGAAATTTTAATTAATACAAGAATTTTATTTATCTAAAGCAATTTTAAGAAAAAGTTATTATTAAATTCTTAAATAGAAATGCCATAATTGAAATAATATATTTTGAGTTTACATAATATAAACTTAATAGTTTTTGAAAATAATACTAGATAAATAATATAAAATTCTTATACAAATAAAAATCATTAAATAGTATCAATATTAGAAATCAAAAATATTAGCTAATATTTCATAATATATATATTTATATATATTATGAAATATGTTTTAATAATTTTTAAAACTTTAATTAATTATTTTTAATTAATTATAGAATTGATATAAAAATTTAAGTTTTTATATTCAATGATATTTTTTATAATTATTCTATTATATTCTATATAGTTTTATATATGGTATTGTTATATATATTATTATTATTATTATATATTATGTATAGTATCTTATATATTTAATATTTTCTATTCATTAAATGTGTTTTTATTTTTCGTTTTAAAATAATTTTGAAATTTTTATAAATTTTAAATTTTATAAATAAAATTTGAATTTTATTTAAAATTAGAATTTTTTAAGTTTACCTATATTTTACACAATTTTGAAATCGTTTCGTTCCGAAGAAATTCAGAACAATTTCGAAGTTTTTTTATAGTTAATATATAAGTTATATATACATATATAATATATAAGATATAAGATATAAGATATATAGAATTTTATGATATTGAACAAATTAATTAAATTATAAATTAATCTAAAATTAAATGAATTATTTTTTCTGTAAATGTTATTTATGTTATTTTAATATTATCTATAATTATATTTAATTTAATTATATTTTAATTATTTTTTAAAAATCAGGAATTTTTTTAGACAGAAATTAATAATTTTAGAATATTATATTGAACTAAAGAACTAGACTTGCAATACTAAAATTAACGAAGTAAAGTATTACTAAGTATAATACTAACTCTGACTTAATATTAGTGCTGAAATACAACTAGGTCATCTTTCCAAATCTTTTATAAATATATAAAATTTCTCATGTCCTCTTAAATTGTTCACATGAATATTTAAATAAAATTTATTTAAAGAATAAGAAAAAAGATCAATAAATAAATATCAATGTAAAATAATTTTATTGATGAAATTATTGAATAAATCAATTTTTATTACACTAGTTTAGTATTTCCTAATCTTTTATATTAATGATATATTTTATTTTAGATTCTAATTTTTATAATTTGTACAATTTCTATAATAACTCCTTTTTAATTTTTAATTTCTTATAATTTTTGAAATAAAAATTATTATTTATTTAAAATGATAAAGAAAAAATATCATTAATATTACTAATATAAAAATATTAATAAAAAATCAATATTTTATTTAATAAGATTTTTTTATTGATTAGTTTATATATGTACTATATATATATATATATATATATGCATGTATGTATGTATGTATTTATGTATGTATGTATGTATACATACAATATAAAATATTTTTACGATATATTGATATGTTATGATACATTATCTATTAAAAAATATAATATTTTACTTTAAGTATCCAAAGAAATCCAAATTCAATGAAATTTAATTCTACTTAAATATTATAAGAAATAAATAAAATACAATTATTTTACATCATTGTTATTAAAATAAGAAATATTTAACCATTAATATTCAGAAATTTTCATGTATATGAATCTTTATTTTTTTTGAAATAGCAGAATTAGATATTTTTTATTTTATTTCAATGGAATTTCCAGTAAACATTTCTTATTTTTCATTAAATTTTTAATTTATATATTGAATATCTATTAAGTATTATCAATAATAATACATATAATAAAATATACATGATTTGCTTTTTTTCATTTAAATTTATCTTAATTAATACTGATAAAAAGTATTGTTATCTATGCATAGGTCAACATGTAGAAGGTATATGGCATACAGCTATTGTCGCTTACGGAAGAGAATATTTCTTTGGACCATCTGGAATACAAAGTGCTCGACCTGTAAGTATCTCAAAAATTATTTTAAGAAAAGTGAAATGATCTGATTAATTTCCTATAAAAAGAATGTTTCTATGAAAGAAAGTCATATATTCAAATATTTATATTTTCAAAATTTTATTTTGTTTATCATTTTATTATTATATTTTATTAATTTGTCATTAAATTGATAATAAATTTATTCAATAATTATTAGTTTCTAAATTTCAAATTTAAAAATGATAATCAATTATAAGTTTTCTTTTCTTATAAATTGAATAAAGATTTATTTATCTAGAGAATTAAAATATAAAAATATAAAATATAAAATCATGAAAATATTATGAGGAATCAATCATCATTCATGTACATATGATATGGAATCTAAATAAATATATTGAATTAGAAAAAAAATTAATAAATAATAAAAATAAATTAATAATTAATATATAAATATTATATAATAATATATATAATATTATATAACATTATATATTATTATTATTATTAAAATAAAAAAAGAAGATACAATGTGAAAATGCAAAAGTTACATAATAATTTATTATATTATATTATATATTATATTATATAATATACTAATTATATAGTAAAATATTAAATTGTTTGAAATATATTTGCTATCGAAATGGTATCGGGCCTCATGTTAACATAATGTAGTGTAAGTCACAGTGGCCATACGATACGCTAGACACGGAGTGGGTACTAAATTTGGTCTGGTTGAATCTAAAAATAATTCTCAGCTTTACTTCAGTCTCTTTCTCTGTTCTTTCTTTCTCATGGTTCTCTTTATCTTATGGTCCATCGTTTAGATTTTAAATTCAATGAAGGCGAAAGCTATCGATAAGTCTCTTCTTGTTGGGCCCGATTTATTAAATCTTTATATAATGCTTCTTTCCTCTTTTGCAAACAAAAAAATGATATAAACTTCTCAAAATCTTTCGAAAATGTATATTTAGCAACAGATTAAAATATATTTGAAACCATACTTTCAAGTTTTTTCGCAACGAAATCAAGTGCCAATTTGTGCTAATTAAAATATAAGTGTTAGTAATTCCAAAATTTTTTTTAATCTCGATCAATGATAATGTTTGATATTTTTTAAGGTTTTATCACTCGAAATTGTTTTGCATTACTTATCATTTTGCATTGTTTTTTCGATTGATAAACAAACGAACATCTTCTTGATTGTCATTAACATCGATACAACCAATATTGCAATAGATAATCAGCAGGTGTTGTTTAATGTGCATAAATGTGACATCATTGAAAAAGCAGACCGAAATCGGCATCGACGAAGAGCGTGCGCGCTGCCTGTGAACCCGAATATCGTTTATCTTGTGTTACGATTACCGGCTGCGTGGCGTCGAATCTCGAGGCGCCGCGACGCCAGTCTGTATTCAAGTGATTCCTTGATGAGAAACAGCGGAACTAGTCGTGCTCGCTGATTCCGCGTTTTTATTTTCCATTTCTATTTTTTTATTAAATCACGTTATTTTTTCGAGGGCTAAACTAGGTGCAAAACAGTTTTTGTATGTTTTTAAAAAAAGAAACTTAAGTGTATGTTCACAGTGATTGTTATTATATTTTTTATAATTTGAATAAGTTATTTTTTTCAAAAGATTGTTTTAATTAATTTTATATTCGTTTTTTCACTAACTATAAATAATATACTAATAATAGTAGCGATATTTTTTGATATTTTACCATGGAATTTTTAATTAATTGCATTTTGAAGCATCTTCAAAAAAATTAAATTTCTTTAAGAAAAATCAGTTTTTCTTCTTCGTTTTTTTCTTTACACCACTTTCTTATGTCTTCTTTTTTTTTTCCCTTTGCTGATACATTCTTTCTTCCGCTCTAGTACAGAATGTAACACCGATACATTTATCGGTGGATAGTTATTTTAAGCATTTCTTACAGGGAAGTGCAAGTTTGTCATGCTTCTAAAATTACGTGCACGTTAATACTAGAGAGGGTGGAAGCACTTCAGCGTTGTACTGGTACTGTCGCAAAATTGACATTAATGCGTTTTCAACGGGTCAATTTTTTCTCATGAGCCATTGCATACATATAATTTGATTTTCTATTTCAGGGTGGTACAGTATTAGGAGAACCGCTTAAAGTGGAAAAAATCGGAGAAACATATTTGCCATATTCTCTCTTTTTTGAATATATAAACGGTTTGGGAACATCTACATTTGCGTAAGTTATCATTTTTGAATACATATTTATAACATATAGGTAAATTTATTTTGAATTAATTAAAAATAAACTTTTGATTATTTTTTTTATGAATTATTTAATATTACTATTAATATTACTATTAATATTACTATTACTCTTATTATTAATATTTTTGTAAAATAGTAAAATAAAATATAAATGTAAAATAAATATTTAATATATTTCTATATTATAATATGTAATAATATTTAATTTTTTAAATTTTTAAAAGAAAATACATAATTTTGTTATTTTCTATGAACTTATTTCATTTATAATAATTTATCTATTTTTCAATTATAGCCCAGGTACTTACAATCTTTTTAAACATAACTGCAATAGTTTTACAAACGAAGTCAGTAATTTTCTAGTGGGCCAAGATATTCCGAAATATATTCTCGATTTACCCGAAGAAATACTTAAAACGTAAGAATATATGTATCCGTTTTATAATTTTTATTTTTAAAAATTATTTTTTGTTTTATTAATTATTATTTTAGTATTGAAATTAAATAATTTTTCTGTTTCATTTTGTTATTTAAATTTATGTATTTATGTATTTATTATTATTATTATTGTTGTTGTTGTTGTTGTTATTATATTTATTATTATTATTTATTAAATGTATTATTTAGACCAATTGGACAACAAGTTGGAGGTCTTATAGAAGGTTTATCTAACAGTTCAAATAAATCATATATAGTTGGTCAAACATTCCTTGAATCAAGAAATCATAGAGAAGTTTCACCGGAATTTCAGCTATTAAATGAAGCTATTGAAGAAGCAAGGTAAAATTATTATTTGTCTTTTTTTTATTATAAGTTTTCCTATTTTTTACTTTCTTTAGTATAATATGATTATTGTGACAGATTAAATTCAATTGCATTAGAAGAAAGGAGAAACGAGATTAACGAAAAACTTGCGAAGAAAGATAGAAAGAAAAAAAAGAAGAAGAAGGATAAAAGGCAAAAAGGAAATAAAGATAGTGCAAGCGATAGTAATAGTACCGATCCTAGTAATTATACACATATGGCAGAAAGCGAAAGTATATTGATTTTGAAAAATAGAATATATATATATTATATGCAATATATAATATATATATACGTATATATTTTTATCTTAGGTGCAGTAAGTTTGAGCGAAATGCAGGCTTCAAATGGCGAAAGTACAGAAGTGTTACCATCGGACAAAGTTATGCAAATGGAGGATGAGGAAAAAAAAGAACAAGAAGAAAGGAAACGTCATCGTGATCCTCCTATTGTATTTAAGGATGTAATAGATATCAAAGAGGAATATCAAGCATTAATCAAAGTGTTAGAAGGAAAATTAAGTGAAGAAGAACAAATGTGCTTAAACGAACTTCGACAATATGTTTTAGAGAACGAAGGTTCTTGGGCTCTCGGAGACAATTTTTTAAATTTTGTAGGTGAGTCAATCAATAACGATATTTTTCATTGAAATGAATCTATTTATCGAAAACATCTATGTATTTAGGACGAATTCTATATGATAAATCTTTGCTAAATGATGCAAGGGTAAAATTATTGAATATATTATCTGTTGCTGCATTAAAAGACGATGTAATCCTTTTATTACATCAGGATAGAAGGGAACATATAATTATGAATTATGCTTTCGATATTGATCGTCATCCCCAGGAAGAACAACTTCCCCTTGCACAATTTGTAAGTAAATCAAACTTATTTGCTTACTAATAAAAATTTATTGATATTTTAATTTTTAATCACATTTTATAGTTGGCAAATATGTTCGAAAATCTTAGTAGTTCGGAATGGCTTTTATATATATCGGAATGGCAACATCAAACTCAAAATATAAGTAACATAAGAGTAACGACCAAAGTCGCAGTACATTCATTGCTTTCAAATTCGATCGACTTGCAGATTCGTGGCACCGCTATTATTCACAACCTTGCCTGCAAGGAGGTAAAAACTGTGGTCTGTATCCTTCCTATCCAATTAACAATTTCTCATTTCGTTTCCTTTTGTTTTAACTCACATTAGTAACTGTGTTATTTTATTTTAATATGAAAACAAAAAGAAGGAAAATAATCATTGTATACAATTCTTTGATAAAAAATGTATCATTTGCAATATTGCTTAACAAATGCTTTTACTATTAATTTTTATATCAGCGAAAGTGACACTTGTATTATTTTCGCGAATAGAAGTGCTGCCTTTATTAATATCAGCTGTACATGTAAAACTGAAATAAGGTTCTTAACCGTCATCAAATTTGGTATCTGATTCACGAACGAGCAACGAAATCTTTCTATAAACAATTTCTTTTATAAATAGCAATGATTCAAGAAATATATAAATATATTTCTCGTTACTCGTTTATATTTTTATACATGTATACGATGCAATTAGAATTAATGGATATCTATCGAGAGATCGGATACTGTTTTTTCAGAAAATGAACAAAAGCAAAAATCTGCGGCGACTTTTACCAAAAGGCAGCATTTCTAAGGTACTTGTCTGAATATATATATATATATATATATGTATAATTTAACTGTATATTACGTAAGTCATCTATCAACAATTAAAAATACATATTCAATTGCGCACAATATTTCATCAATATAAATAGTACGAATAATTTTTAAATAAATCTACATTTATTATCATCATCATTATCATTAATTTAAAATACAATTGAAAAGGGAAATAATCAATTTTTAAATATTGTTGTTATTGTTTTTGTTGTTCAAATGGTTTTTTTATTATTTATTTTTTTTTACCAGGTGTTTTACAGGTATGTAATTAAATAATCGTAATTTTATTTTAATTGTTTTCTGTTTTGTAAAATGTATAGGTATTCGATGATGTTGCTGTAGAATTGACAATGGCATTATTGCAATACTTCAATGGTAGTCCTGCTGAAGAACAGTTATATGCCTGTATGAAATCATTGGCACGTTTTACGCAAATTAGTGGCCAAGATGTACCACAGCTTATACAAATGATTGGACCAGAACCAAACAAATTTCGTGGAACATCTGAAAGAATCGACGAGCAAATCGATCAAGTTAACAAGAAATTGCGTTAAACATAAAACATAATTCGATATAATTTTATTAATAATCGTTAAATTCCAAACGATGCAATTGAAAATGATTAATTATAGTATATAATTGAATTTTTACATAGAAATTTTATTAAAATTAAATAGTATATTATTAAAATTTTTATTAGTTATTCTTATCATTCATTATTATTATTATAATTATATTGTCATTACTAAAAATTTTCATATTTTTACTCATAAAATAAATTTTTTTGTGTAAAGTATTTTATTTATCTGTAAAACTAAGAAAGTTATTTAAATATATGAGTTTATTTAATTCAATATTAAAATAATGACATTTAATGTTATTGTATTTAATTAAATATGTATATAAGTATTTTTCAAAACAACATATACATATCAAAATATCGTTATAATTTATTTATGTAAAATATAATAAAATATGATATCTAATGCGTTTTGCATGATTTTTTGAATTAAACTTTATTTGTTGAATATAATGATAATAAATATTTTGAAAATATTTCTTCTTCATACTAAACTTTAAAACTAAAATTAGATTTGAAATTGTATTATACAAAATGAAATTGTATTATAATTACTTTTTTATTTATGTTTATATCATAAATGACATTATTTATTTTCATATTGTAAATAATATTAAGAAAAACTCAAGAACGACAAATAACATTTCATATTTATATTCAAATATCAAATAAATTTAAAACAATAAAAGTTATAATATTTGTTTTTTTTTTTAGTTCATATTTGAATAATAAAATAATAAAATTAATAATAAAATTAAGCAAGAAAAAATATTGAATATTGTTTAAAAACAAATATCGTTTAAAAATGATTATTAGATTAATTTCAATAAAAATTTATTAGATTAATTTCAATAAAAATTTATTGAATTCATTTCAATAAAAACATAATTAAAATAATTAAAATTTTTATAAAAAGCAGAATTTTACATTGTGAAAGCAAGTGCAAAATGCAATTTGATATCATAATAATTATAATAAAATATACTCTTTTGTATTTAATCTTTATTGATCTTAGACCATAACATATTAATATATGTTTTCAAATAATATTTTATACTTCTATTTATTATTATTCAATAGCTAACTTTAGTAGCTAATACTGAATTGAAAAAGTAAATATAAATAAAAGTATCAAATTTAAATTTATATTTTCAAATTTGTCTTAATTTGTTTTTTATAATACTATGATATTTTTTATAATTTTATAATATAAAAAATATATTGTTTTATTTACAAAATTGAAAATAATATTCACTATGAAAGAAAAGTATTTTTGAAATATTTATTCTATATAATTCATTTACTTATGAAATAAATTTTCATTATTAAACTTTTTTCCATATATAACATTATTATAAATAGCTGAAAAATCATGCAAAATGAGTAAATAATTAATAGTTAATAATAATTTAAATATTATGATTAAAATTATAAAGTAACTTACATAAGAGCACTATTCAATTGTCACAATAAATATTTTAATAGATAAAGTAGTAAAATCATGAAGTAGCTATACAATAGGACGTTAGCATTGAATCATTTTTTCTTGATTTTTAAAATTTCTTTAATTATTGATCTCTAATAAATATATATAAAACAATAATATGTATAATAATATATATATAATAATATATAATAATATATATATAAAATATATATATTGAATTAATATGTTGTATGTAATTCATTTCGATTTAAATTAACTCTTTTTACTTAAAGATAAAAATAAAGATGAAACATACGTACATACTATATACATCTTTTTACAATTTAAGATTGATCATGATCCCTTTTTTGTCCTTAATTCATGATTTTTATCAATATATGAATAAGAATCGCATGTGAAACAAATAATAATCACAAAATAAAGTAAAACGTTGTAATTTCGTTGGCGCCAAATGTTTACTTTAAGAAATATTTACTTTAAGAATATTTAACGAAAGACATATCATGTGATAACAATTTGGAAGCGGTGAAAATATGCTGATAGAGAAGTAAAACCGTGTGTATATGGAGTACGAATATAGTGACACGAGGTGCATAATCCAGTGCACGGTTTCTTCAAGATAACTGTCTTGTCTTTTTTTTTTTTAAATACAATTTTTATGTTATTGTGAAGTGATAAAGCGAATAAATTTTATAATTAATTTAATCATATTAATTATATAGTGTTTTTTGAAATTTCATTTTGCAAAAAGAATGTCTGGAACAAAAGAATCTATTCCATTGGAAGAATATGTATCATCTAAGAAAGATAACGATAAATCAAATTTTTCAATTGTTAAATACATAACAATATTAAATTGGTTACCAAAGTACACTCGATTGGATGCTGTTTCGGATTTTGTAGCTGGATTTTCGTTAGGATTAACTCTGATTCCTCAAAGTATCGCATATGCTGCGCTTGCAGGTTTAACAGCCCAGGTATTATTTATTTTTATCAATCTATTAACAGATTTTGTTTGTTTAATATAACTTTCATAATAATTGGATTTTGATCATATAAACGAATATTTTAATTTTAAATATAACGTAATGTCTTTTACAATGATAACTTTATATTGATTATTTATATTATTTTTTTATTTTATTTATATTTATTTTTGTTTTTTTAATATTTTTTTGTTTTTTATATTTTATTAATATTTTACATATTACCATTATTTGTTATTATGTATTATATATTATGTATTATATATATATATATATATATATATATTGCATTCAATAATTATATGTATTTATCTTTTTGAATATCATATTCATAAGAATATTTATTTTTAAAATTGATATTACAAATTTTTAGAAACAAGTATAAAATTTTTTTATTACAATATTAAAAAGTTATTATTAAATTATAAATTATAAAATTTCCAGTCTATTGTTTACTTAATTGAACTTAACATTTTTAAGAAAACAAATTATTTAATTCTAATTTATTTTTTTACTTTTTTAAAATAATATCTTATAATTTCGATATATTGCTATATAAAGTTTAATTAAGTTTTTGAAATATTTTTTTTTTTTTTATTTCTATTAAATTTATTTCTATCTAATATATATAATTTTTTATACATATATTAAAATAATATTTATGTAATATAAAATAAATAATTTTTAATAAAAATATATTTATAATTATTTGAATATGTTTAAATTGATATTACAAGATATATTTTGAACTCTTTTTAGAAACTTTCTTTTTTTTATGATTTTTTATAATTTATGATAATTATATAATTTTTCTATAATTAATTTATCTTTTTCTTTTTACATTTCTATATGAAAGTTTAACAAACTTGACATTTTCCTTTTAATATTTTGAGATTTTATAGATAATTTTAACTTTATATATTATTTTATATCTAATAAAAAATATAATTTTAAATACATTTATATATATATATATATATATATATATATACAAAAGAAAAATAAATTAATTTAGAATAATATTATATAATTAAAAATTATTTATATAAAAAAATTTAAAAAAATAATCAAAAATGTTTAAAAACATTATTAATAAGTTTTCAAATCAAAATTTTTATATTATAAAATAAAATTTCTTCCAAAATATACATAAATATACAAAATATATATGTTCAATTTACACAATTACATGTATAGCACATATGTATATTTTATTTCATGTCTCTATGTTAAACAAAATGTCTATGTATTACAAAATGTTTTCTAAAAAAAAACAGAAATATAGGAAGAGAAATTATTTTATTATATAAAATAGAAATATGTTAATTATTTATACTAATTAAGATTTATTGTGTTTATATTATATTTATGTAAAATATGTTAAATTTATGTTAAATTAGATATAAATATTGAAACATTGAATTTTTTGCAGTATGGTCTTTATTCGTGCTTAATGGGCAATTTTCTCTACCTTCTTTTCGGAACAATTAAAGAAGTATCGATTGGTCCTTCATCTTTGATGTCACTTTTAACCTTGGAATATACGAGAAACATGTCAGTGGATTTTGTCGTGCTTTTTTGTTTTCTCGCTGGATGCATAGAATTATTAATGGGTGTATTACGTTTAGGCTCGTATCAACAAAATAATTTTTAATTGCGATAGATTTTTAATTTCAAAGATTTCAAAGATTTCAAAAAAATAATGTTTTAATAATATAATGATACTCAGATGCAAAAAAATAGTGGAACATTCGATTAATTCTACAGATATAATATAACTTTACTTATAATTCCATTAATTAAATAATCTCTTGCCAATTGAATTCACTTACTATTTAAACAATGGAGCAGATATAAATAATTTGATTAATAAATTCTTATTATATAACTTATTATATAACTAAAAATTTATAATTTAAATCCATTTAATTTGAAAATTATTTAATTTTATATAAATGAAATTCTGTTATAATCAAAAGATTTAGTGCAAAAGGCAGTCACCTCTGTTATCACAATATCATCACATTATCATAGTATCAATAAAAATATATCTAACAAAGTAAATTATATGATAATTTTTAAATATATATAAAGATCATGAGAATTCTTGACGAAGTAAATTGTATCATTTTAATGTGTAAAAATCACTTTAATATGTAATATTATTACATATTAATTTATAATATAATATGTAATATATTTATATATTTATATATTTTTTAACATTTCAGAATTATTTGGATTAATTATTCAAATATGATTCAAATATGATCTTTACTAATTTTTAATGATATTAAGATGTTATCATTTTAAACAATTTTTTTTAATCGTTTTTTTAAGATATTAGCATTGTTCTTATTGTTGCATTAAATTCTATTCATATTTGTGAATTTATGACATAATTATATAGCTGATGAATTTTGTTTATTACATTTTATTTATTATATTTGAATTCTTTAACAAGTATGAAACCTGAAAATATATGATCAAAAGGATTTTAATAAATTTATCATTATCAATTTTTGTAAATATTAATTGTAAATATTTATGGAATATATGGACAAGAAACTCTTAGATTACAACTAATATATTTAAAAAAATTTTGATATTTAAAAAAATATTGTTCTTTTTTATGATTATAATTTTTCATTTTAAATTATTTTTTGTTCTATATTTTATTTTTCTATTATTTATATTTATTTATTTTTTTATTATTATCAAATACCCGATTATAAAGAATTTATGATTAGAATACAAGATAAATTTTATTTATAATCTATAATAAATTTAAAATTTATAGTAAATTTATAGTAATTTATAAGTAAAATTTATTAAGATAAAAAATAGAATATTTCTGGTATTAATTAGATTTTATAGATAAAATATACTTAAAAAATTAAATTATAATAATATACAAAACTTTATGCAAAACTAGATTATTTGCAATAGAAAGATTTTTATATATGTTATTATCCATATATTATCTACTACATATGTAGAATTTTCTAAATTAGTATTTTTTTACGTGAAGTTTTTTTTATAATAATCTTATAATAATTTAATTTGAAGATTAGAAAGAATAAATAAATTGCAATTAAAAATAAATATAAAGTTAAATATTCTGTCCTGTCTATGATTATATTTTGATTATAATTATTATGATTAATTATTATGTAAAAATGACGTAAGAATCTTTGGTATTTTGAGATAAGATATAATTCAAAAAACATTAAAAAATATTGAATTTTAGAAATTTATAATATTATTTAATGCTGAATTAATTAATAGTTTTATATATCCAAAGAAAAAAAACCATAAAAATTTTCTTAATTTTTAAATCTTCTTTTCTTTTTTAAAATTTTAATTTTGATCTTAACTAGTTTCAATTGAAATATATTAAATATTTACACAATTTTGAAGATCTGATCAATATAAATAATTTTTTTTTATATCATAAAATAGAATAATTGTTAAAATAATAAAAATTCTGATTTTGATTTAATAAAAAAAGATATTTTTAAAATTTAATTTGTTTTGATGTTTTTTTTTTATTATAATTTTAATTTTTCATATATTAAAAATTATTATAATAAATTACAAATTACATAATATCAATTATATTATTATATATATATGATATTATAATATAATAATATAATATATTATAATATAATATAATATATTATATGTACATATAATTTAAATACTAAATCATAAGAATGAATATTCTACTTGATTTGCATCTGTGTATTCCAATAATGATTTATAGGTGTGCACAATTCTGCTAACATTTTCAAATTCAGCATTCATAAGAAATTTAAAAATTAAAATTATTAAATAAATAATATTAATATTAAAAAAGAAGTACATTTTTTATTAAATTAATGTTTTAAAAAATTAAGCTAATAACGCATTAATTATTTTAATAAAATCGTGCATACCTACTTTAAGTAATATTCAGACAGTTCTCTATCTTTGAATTTATTACCCGTATACAAAAATATTATTATTATGATTCATAAAAATTTTAAATTGGATTTCATACTATTACTTTTATTTTATTTATATATTATTTATTATTTATTTTTTTTATTATCTTATGCATTATTTAATCAAACTTAAGTAATTATGTCATATAATTTAAATATTCTTTATATTATAATATTTATATAATAGTAAATTTATATAAGAGTAGTAGTAAAAATTAATAAAAATAATATTATATTGAAAAAATTATTTTAAAATTATCAAACAAAACAAATATTTTTCAAAATTTTACAAAATATTAAATTCATATTTCTCTTTTATTTTATCATATTTCAAATATCATTCTGTGAAAATGTGAAAATATATCTATAATATTTTTTTGCTTAATTTTTTTATACAAATAATTATTGCTATTATGACAAAATTAATGTATTTATAATTAATTATAAATAATATTATAATTATAAATAAAATTTATAAAATGCAATGCTCAAATTATATCACAAGTATGATATTTTATAATTTTTTTGTATACAAGGTAACAAATTAAGAAGAAGAAGACAAATTAAGAAAGAATAAAGTATCTGAATATTGATCCTGCAATAATACATTAATGTTTTTCATTTGATTTCAAAATGTTACGTATTTACATTTTGCAAAACATTCTTAAAAAATTCATTCACATTTTCAAATATTTTTAAATTACATATTTAAATTACATATTTAAGTATTCAAAAGAATATTATATAAATTCCACATGTAATATGTATTATTTTCCATTTCATTAATGAATATAATTAAAAGCTATATGCCATTGCAAGATTAATATAAGTATTAATATAAGTATAATATAAGTATGTTTATTATCGTTTATTTATTTTATAATATAATTAAAAAATATTAAATGATAAAATTTTTTATACTATAGGTTTCTTAGTAGATTTTATATCAATGCCCGTCACATCAGGTTTTACTTCTGCTACTTCAATTATTATTATCATTTCACAATTGCAAGGACTTTTAGGATTAAAGTTTAAAGCGCACAATATTGTTGACAATCTACGAAAGATATTTCAAAACATCGAAAATATACGAATAGCAGATTTAATTCTTGGATTTTGCAGTATAGTTTTTCTTCTATTTTTCAGAGTAAGTTTTTTCAAAATAATAATTTATAAAAATAAAATAATAGTTTTTAATTCAATATTTAAAAAAATATATAAAAAAAAGTTAAAAATAAATCGAAATCTGACTTTTAAATTCAAGGAATTCAAATCTGAAACGTCATGAGATTTCAAAACATTCGAATTTTAAAATTCTCAAAACTCATATTTATTTTTTTTTCTTTTTTATATTTAAATTTATATATAAATTTATATTTTAATATGTATTTTAATAAATTTTAATTTTTAAAATTTGTTAAATTTATAATTAATTAATAATCATTCTTTTAATTTGTGAAAAATTTTTATTGCATAATTCTTTATACAAACTGTATTTATCTTTTTTGTTTTTAAATACAAAATTGTATTTTACATTACATTTATCATTTTTTAATACTGAATTAATTAAAATAAATTTAAAATATAAAGTGTAAATATAATTGGATTATAATTAGTTAAATGAGAATAAATTTATATCATAATAACTCTTTATTTAAATTTTGAAAATTTCGAAATATAAAAATTTCGAGAATGTTAAAATTTTTTAAGTTTCGAAAAATTTCAATTTTGAGATTTTCAATGATTTGTTCCGAAAAAAATCACAATTTTATATATATATATATATATATAAAACAATCACGATTAAAAAATTCACATTTTTATTCAGCAACTAAAAGATATGAATTGCTGTTTTGGAAATGATAAGAATCAAAGAAAGAAAAAAAATAACAAGATGTATTTGAAGAAAGTCTTGTGGTTTTTCTCCATCTGTCGTAACGCTTTGGTGATTCTATTTACTTCGACGATAGCTTTTTATTTCGAAAAAATAGGATCTTCGCCATTCATTCTTTCAGGTTTCTTCTTTATTATATTGAAATTTGCATTGAGAAATTTCCTACAATGAATTATTCTTTGTTATTAACTTTTCTTTCTGATTTGAAGGAAAAATACAATCTGGACTTCCCAATTTTTCTTTACCTCCATTTTCATCTCATATTGGAAATGAAACTTATACTTTTTGGCAAATAACTTCTCATATAGGATCGGGAATAATTGTGTTACCTTTGGTGTCAGTATTGGCAAACGTAGCCATTGCTAAAGCATTTGGTAAAAAATAAATTATTTGGAACGTAGTGGACTTGTATTTAAAAAAAATATTATTACGAATATATTTTCATACTCATAACTAACAAAAGACGAAAAATTTTTATTTAATACATCTAATATTTTTACAATGATATAAATAATGATTAAAATTATATATAAAATATATAATTATAATTATATATAAAATAAACACATTGTATTATATTTCTTCAAGTATAATTTTAGTATATTTGAACAAAATTAATATACAATAAGAAATATTTAAATTAATAAAAAAAATATTTCATATATTATGTGCAAAAATAAGGAACATTACAAATCAAAAATAAATTTAGATTTATTGTATATTATTTTTTATTAATTATTTACTTATTATATAAAAAATATCAATTTATTATATTAATTTAATTTATTTAATTCTATATATATATTTTATATTTTGATAAAAATTTTATATAGAATGGCAAATTTGAAAAAATTGATCATAAAATTTTATTTCCATATTTTTATATTTTCATATTTATTTTACATAATTCGATTAATTTTAGAAGAATATACAAATTTTTTTATTGATCGTAACTTTGTTAATTTATTTTTTATTCCATTCCAAATTTTTCATTTTATTTCAATTATCTTAGATTTACTTCCAATTTATTAAAACTTATAAAAATTTATAAAAATTACTTATAAAAATTATTAAAAATTTAAAGTATAAAATTATCATTAAATTGTTTATATTATTTAAAGATAATAGAATATATTTTATTTATACTATGTATAGAACATTATATTACTTATTTTTATAATACTTATAAATCTTTTTTTTTTTAACTTTTATATGAAAATCTATTTAATTATAATCAGATACATATTGCTTTCAAAATTATATAATCAGATAATTCGAATCTCAAGAAAAGAACTAATGTTTTTGTCTTGTAACATTCGAATTAATGAGATTCGATTGTATCTATTAAAAAGAATTTGTTATTCACGTGTTATGTTATATATCTTAATATTAAGTCTAGTAATTAATGGAAAATCTCAAATATCTTTTTAGTGATTTTAGATTCACATCTATTTTCGAAAATTTAATTAATGTGCATTAATTTATATGTTTATAACAAATATTTAATACTCAAATTAGGAATTTAAATGTTTAATTCAAAGCAAAAAATTAATATTTTTAATAATTAATAATTTTAATGCTTTAAATAAAAACATATATTAATATTTTTTTAACAATTAAGAAAAATAAAATTATATTACATAAATTTAAATTTAACAATTTTTCTTGTATAAAATTTACATACTATTTTTTCAAAAATTAAAAATACCAAATTTTTTTCATTTAATAATTTATTCGTAAATAGTTTTTGAAGATCTTAAAAATAATTAAAAATAAAGGACAGTATTCGAATTAAATTACATATAATATGGTCATTTTTTAAATAACGTAACTATCTCGAGAATTGAGTTTAAAATCAAAATATGTATTTCTCTTTATAAGCACAAGTAATAAATTTACTTGATGATATTTCCATATCATACATCTAAGAAAAGAACAAGATGACAATTTATGATACGTCAAATTCTTTCTTTGTTTCTATTTTAATAAAGATGATATAATTATTATTATTTGACCTATTTTTTTGTACTTTTTATCATAAATTTTCTTTTAAATGCATTAATTTATTTTATTACTTTATTACTTTATTACTATAAAGTAATAGAATATACTATAAAGTAATAATAATAATAATTTTTCTTTTGTGCGTTTCAAAATTAAAATATTTTATAAATATTAGAAATACTTGAAATTAAGTACATAAATTATACTTTTTAAGAACTTGATAGAAATAACATCAAAAAATGACAATAAAAAAAATTTTTGTAAAAAATATTTACTATTTATTATTATTTTTTACTATATCTACTTTATCTATATCTACTTTATTATATCTATGTTCGATTAATATTTTAATTTTTAAATAAATAACTAAGTAAAAATTAATAAGGCAATTAATAATTTTTAAAATCTTATGTATAACTTTTAAAAATATTTAAAAAAATATTACATTTAAAATAATTTTAAAATATTAATATTATACTATAAAATAAAAAAATCTGGCATATAATTTAATAGATACACTTAATAAAATATATGTATAATTATTTTTCTAATGGTAATATTTTTATAAAAATTTTATTGAAATTTAATCATTATCAATGAAAAATTGTATTCTAATCTTACATTCATT
The DNA here is from genome assembly GCF_029169275.1 of Apis cerana. NCBI lineage: Eukaryota > Metazoa > Arthropoda > Insecta > Hymenoptera > Apidae > Apis > Apis cerana. The sequence continues at coordinate 6,130,435 of NC_083862.1, read as the reverse complement.
TTTACATATAAAATTATTTTATTCTTATTGCTATATTGAGACTTCATAAATTTATTAATAATAAAATTTATTAATAATAAAATATATAATAAAATATCAAACCGTATGAAATATATATAATTGTATAAATGTATATAATTCGTCAACAATAATACGACGATAAATATGAAAAATAGATAGAATAATATGTATAAATAATATTTTCTATCAGAAAACGATACAACTGGAGCTCCTTCAAATATGCATTAAGTTTTTCATACTTAGTATTGACGCTACGTCAATTTAAAAAAACTTAAATTGAAGAATTAGATTCTTATTATTATAAACAAGCGGAAATGTTTGAAAATTACTTCGTAATAATATTTTGCAAATTTACTTATGAAAGATGTCCACGTGTTTTGAATACAGGTCCATGATTTCACAATTTTAAAACATCAATGAAATATAAGTGACTGAATTTGTATTTTTAGCTAGCGGTAGCAATGTAAATGCGACACAAGAAATGTTAACGCTCGGTTTGTGCAATATATTCGGAAGTTTTGTTTCCTCGATGCCAGCTGCCGGGGCGTTCACCAGAAGTGCTGTCATTTCTGCCAGCGGTGTACGAACGCCTATGGCTGGTATATATGTCGGTAATATTTTTATCTATTTTAATATGAAAATATAAAAATAGATAAATAAAAAATAAAGGGACTATTTAATAAATGAGATTTCTTTTAATGACAATAATTTATGTATAATCGAAATGTATTCATAAAAAATGATTTTGATAGAAAATGATAATAGAAGATAGAAAAAAAATTTCATTTAACTCTATTTAATGTTTAAAAATATTTTTAAAATGATAAGATTATAATTAATTATAAATAATCTTATAAAATTATAAGATATAATATAAAATTTATAAAATTATAATTTTATAAGATTATAATTACTCTTATGAAAATATTTATTTCATCAAAAAATGCATCCATTGTAATCATAGCTTTAATCTACTATAATCTATATTAAAATTCACGTTTTTTTTCAGTACAATTAAATAAGAACAAAACATTTACATTAAATAAAATAATAATTCTAAACAAAAAAAGATAATTAAGAATTAAGAAAATTATTATTCTGAGTATATAAAAACATGTAAAAAAATGTAATTAATAACAATTATGATATAGATATTTTTATTGGTTTTTCTTTGAAAAATTTCCCTTTATTTTTTTTTTTTCTTTATATATGATATAATTTATAAATTATAATTTATAAATATATAATATAATTTCTCTTTCCTTTTATCAAATAATTATAAATAAATAGTATTATAATATAAATATTTTTTTAGGAATTATGACATTACTGGCATTGAGTTTCTTAACACCATATTTTTATTATATTCCACGTTCCACTCTTTCAGCGGTGTTAATAAGTGCGGTAATATTCATCATTGACTTGAAAATAATAAAACTATTGTGGAAAGGATGCAGTAAGTTTTTTCCATATAATAATAAAATAATATATAATTAAATGTTGCTTATAAATACTATTTATTGAAAAATAATTTTTTTCTTATTTTCCTTTTTCTTTTAATTTCCTTTTTTTATTAAATTTTTATCACTACTACCTGTAATAAAAATAAATATCTATAAGATAATAAAAAATTTATAACTTTTTAGATTCGTAATTTTAGATAATATTTGTTAAATGAAAAAAAATTTTTTATATATATGAAAAATTAAAAAAATATATTATTACTATTGCAATATGTTATTATTTGCAAAATATCCATATATTTTGTTTTTGCAATCATATATCTTCATTAAAATTTTTTTTATAATATTATGAAATAAAATCAAAATGATTATCATATTCTACATCAATTATAGAAAAATTTTTTCTTTTGCATAAATGTATTAAGATATTAATGATATTTTATCAAATTTCAAATTTTTCTAATTATAAAATATAAAATAATATAATTTAATTATATTATATTATATTATATTATATTATATTATTAAAATAATAATACATATAATATATATAATCATATACATATATTTAAATATTTGATAAATTGAAAAATATATTAAAAAGAAATGAATCAGAAAAATGAAAAAGAAATTAAGAAGATTAATCATGAAAAAAAATAAAAATTATTGCAAATGAAATGAATAAATTTGTGCAAACTTTTTCAAAATTTTAATATTTATAATATAAGAATAAAAATATAATTAAATATTACGATAAACTATCTATAATATATCCGTCATTTGGAAAATTTTACTTAATAAAAACCAAACAAATATATTATAAAAATATTATAAAAATATTATAAAAATATAAAAATATTATAATATATTTCTTTAGCTTTTTCCAAATAAAATTTTTATATTTCATCATTATATATTATTATATAATATTATATTATATTATATAATATATTATTTTTAATTTCAGAAAAAGACGCAGTTGCCGCAATAATAACATTTATAGTTTGTATAATGTTTGGCGTTGAATTAGGACTTTTAATTGGTGCTGTGTTTAGTTTGATTTTTTTTCTTCGACCATCTGCTAGACCAAAAATCGAAGTGATTCAATGCAAGGTAAAAGATAGTACATTATTATTATATATTTGTAATACTAATATTAATAAAATATTTATTTATTATACATGTGAGTAAAAGATATCATTCTAACTTTTCGATTTATTTTTACATGTAGAATATATTCTATTTATTTATACTATCTATTATAAAACATTTTAAAATGAAAAGTTAAAATAATTATTTTTCAGTTCAGTCAGATATATAATATTATATAAGTTTATAATAGAAAAATAATATTATGTATTATGTATTATGTATTTCTACATTTAAGAAATCAAATATTATTTTTTCATTGTATTTTTTAGACACAACTTGGAGATAAATACATAATACTTAAACCAGATAGTGGATTATTTTATCCTACTGCGAATTATTTTTGTAACAAAATGATGAAAATAATTCTCAAACACGATGAAAATAATATATTATTTATTATTGATTGTGAAAGAATACGAAGTATCGATTACACAGCAATAAAAGTAAGAGATATGTATACATATATTAATACATATAAAATATAAATATAAAAATATTCATAAAATAATAAAATATACATATATAAAAACACATAAAGTAAAATTATTTAAAAGAATAATATATCTTTTTTTAATTATAGGGAATCGAACTGTTATCTGCAAATATCAATGCTGAAAAGAAAAAATTATGGTTCATGAATATTTCTTTACACACGTTTAATAGTATTGAAACTTTTGCAAATAAAAAATATTTCTATTTCATTGATGATGAAGATAAAATATCTTCTATTTTTTATGGTATATTTTAGTTGTTAATTTTTTAATTAGTTTATTTTTTAAAATATTTTATAATATATCTAATGTAATTTTATTGTTTAGATGGTATTTTAAATAACACAGAAACAACGAAAGGACAACTTTTAGAAAATATGATAGAACATGGAACATTCATGTATACCAATGATAATAAAAAAGAATCAGAAATACTTCCGAAATTTATAACAAACTCTGCAGATGGCACAGAAGAAATTGCATTAATGTTAACATCTTCACAAGAAATTAAACAAAATTGATATACTATTTTTGCAGTATTATTTCCTCATTCTCAATTAATATTTTTGACCAAAAATATTATAAATGTGAAATAAGGAAATAAAATAATAAAATATTCTACCATACTAATTTATTGTTTTTATGCATTGTATATTTTACATATTTTTTTGCTCTAAAAATATGAATAATGATAATATCAAGTAATAGTATTGCTTTTAAGACTGAAATATTCTCTATTGAAAACATTAATACATATAAGTTGATTTATTTGAAATATTGTATTAATAAACTTGAAAAGTAGTTCTATATACATATATACATACAATAGCAATTTTGAAAAGAAAAAATACAGAAAACATATTTATAAATAATATATATATTATGTAATAAAATGAATATTCAATAATAAATGCAATGCATTGTTTACCATGCTATGTTCTAATAATTATTTTGTTCATTGAAAATTAAATTATTATATATAAATTAATTGTAAATTATCAAAAAATATATAGAACATACATATAGAACATTTTTAAAATTAAATTTGAAAATTTAAAAATTTATCATTTCTTTTTAATAATTCTAATTTTTTTTAATAATTCTAAATTGAAATTAAAATATTTATAAATGCAAATTTTTTGTTAAAAATAAATATAATGAAATTAATTTTTTAATTTTTTATTAATTTTTACATATTTTCATATTTTCAACATTATAATTTGTAAAAATACATAGATATATGTTTATAATATCTATATCTATATAAATTGATGAATCTTTATAATACATTATACATTACAATACATTAGAAATCTATATGATAAATTATTAGATCCATTTTAATAAATTAATAAATTTATTAATGATTTATAGAATATTTATATATGTGCAATTTTTAAAGCACTTAACACATATAATGTATAATTAAATAATTTAATTATTATTTTTTAGATTATTTCTAATAATTTATCAAAAAAATGTTTTGATAAATATTTGATTTTATAAATTTTTAATAAACAAAAACACCAATTAAAATCTTTTAAAATTTTAATTTTAAATCTTGATAATTTTTTATTATATTATAAGACATGAAAAATTATTTTTATCATTGGATTTGTTTTATAATTCTATTTATTAAATAAACATTTCAATATTAAAAATTTTTAAAATTATATAATCATTATATATATATATATATATATATATACACATATATATATACACATATATATATATGCTTTTATAATTCAGTAAAGTTAAAAATATATTTATCATTTATAAAAATCAAAATGATCTTATCTTTGTATAAATAAATAAAATTTTTTTAAAATGTTTAATATACAAGTGTTTTTTGAAAATTAACAATCGAATCTTAACTCAATATTTTTTTGAAAGATTATTAAAATATAAAATTAAAATTCAAAGAAATTTTTTACATTAATAATTTTTTTTCAAAAAATTTCATTTGAAAAAATTTAGAGAACATCAAAATTACTAAATTTATGAAACAAAAATATACTTTTTATCAAAAATTATAAAAAAATCCTAGTATGTTGCTTTTATGTTAATTTTACAAAATACCATATTAACAAATTCGAAGAGAAATATTTCAAAAAATAAGAAATAAAGATTATTCTAAATACATGTATATATTGACTTTATAAACTTTTTATATATGTTTATATGTGTTATTATATTGAAAAAAAAATTAATTACATATTAGAATAATAAAATTTTATTAAGAAAAATTTCAATCAAACAAAAAAAATCTTTAAATGTTATTAGTTATCACAGTTAAACTTTGTTCAAAAAAATTAAACAATTAAAGCTAAAATATATGCTAGAATGATATTTTAATTAATATGATATACCATTAGAATACAATAATAATTAATAATAATTTAATATTAGATTGCAATTTTTACATTATTCATTTCACTTCATTTCATTATATTGTATTATTAAAAATTTTAAATTATTAAAAGACAAAGAAAATCTACTGCAGTTTAAAAAATATAATAAATAATAATAAATAAATATTTTGAAAATAATTTTAAAATACATATAGTAGAAAAAATATATAATATAATATATAATTTTTTATTATTATATTTTAATATATGTTATTATATATAATTTTTAGATAAAATTATCTTATAAATTTATATATAGTATGTAAGTAAAGAAGTAGCACTTAATATATATAAAATAATTTATTATTATTATTTATTATTATTATTTAGTAATAATATTATTAGTAATTAATAACATTATTAGTAATTATTTATTTATATCTGAAGAAAAATTTTGAAATTCAATAAAAATTCCATATTCCATAAAGATTCACACTACATATAGAATTAAATGGTCAATCATTTAAAATAATAAAAATTTTTGATAAATCTCAAATATCGAAGCATTTATCTTTTTTTTAAATAAAATAATAATATTAATTTTATTATTTAAATAGCTGTTATCAAATCTAATAACATTTACTTGAAATATTTTTTTCTATTTCACATAATTAAAGAGTTATAGTAAATAACTTTACATAAAAGAATATAGAAAGATATATGAAAGAATTTAAGAATTTTTAAATTTCAATAAAATATAAAATTCAAAATGTTTCAATGTCAAATACAATCATATATAAAAAAAAGATTTCTATTTAAAAATGACTTTTACAAGCCTATTTAAGCATCATAAGATCAAATAATTTTAATAACACATTTTAATATTGCATAATACTCTAACACAATTTTGGCACATAAAATTTATTGACTTTTTTATTGACTTTTTTTTTTCTTCTAATATTCAATAGATTTCAGAAAATAAGTTTTAATGTTAAGAAATCATTTAATTTTATCATAAAAAATTATAAATGTTTAAACATAATCAAAAATTCAACCAAGAATTGAAGATAAATCTAATGAGATTTTTTATTCATTTTTTGAAATATCACTTGTTTAAAAAATCAATTTATATAATATCAGCAATGAATGAAAATTTTTGATAATTATGCTATATATATAAATTATGAATGTATACAAAGCAAATATGAATAAAACATCAATTAATTTGTCAAACACATTAAAAACATTAAATTTTACGTAATTTTTAAATTATTGAATTATTAGAATTAAAAAAATATGAATATTAAATAATTTTTGGAAATAATTCATTAATAAATTCATTAATAAAGAAGATGTAAAAAAATCATTAATGCAAAAAGAATTTTTACTTTTTTGTTTAAAACATTTTTTCATAATTTCTATATTTTTCGAGATATATGCTTTAAAAAATTAAAATACCATCTTATTTGTAATAAGATTTGTATAACATTATATTAATAAGTATATATTTATATATTAATTTTATTATAAATAATCAGATAAGAATTGCTGCTATAGAAATAAACGTCTCAATATTAAACTTGAAACAATAATTAACAATATTTATATAATGATACGAAATAGTATAATGATATATCATATACTGTTAATACTTACACAAGTTATATTAGGTTAGGTAATCAAAATTAAATTATTAAGTTTTTTTTGTGTCTTAATAGATTTCAATAAATATCAAATGTTAATTTTGAATATAGGACTTTATTCATATATAATTCAAAAATTATTTTTATTCATATAAAATTAGTTTTCTTAAAGTTTGATAATAAAATTGCCATATTGATTTGTATTTACAAATTATCTAATGAATCAAACTTAATAATTTTTGATATTTCAAAATAAACTTTAATCTTTTATCTATAAATATTTCATAAGATTTTAAAAATTTGTTAATTCTAATACTTTTCATAAGTTTCACGATTTCTTTAAGTTCAATAAATATCACTACTATCATATTTTAATTATAAAAATATTTATATCAAAGTGACTATATATCATATTATATATACTATACTATACTATATATAGTATATATACTATATATACTAATTTATTTAAAAATTTTTATAATTTGTATAGAAATAAAAGAATTGTTCGATACAATAATGAGAGAATAAAAATGAATGAAATTAGTGTTTCTGAAAAAAAACGATTAGAATCGCTAAAACATAAAAAACAAATTTTTAAAGCCAAAGAATTGCTAGTGCAAAATGCTTTAAAGAATTTGGTAAATATATTTCAAAATTTTAAGTTTTTGAATTGTTGAATATATTTTATTTATTATTATAGGATAATATTTATTTATTTTTATAGGATAATAAATCACATCAAGGAAAAATAATATTTGATGATGATATTGATAAAATTGAGCAACCTAAAATCAATCAAAAAGAAAAAAAAAGGAAATATTATTTATTTGATAATGATGATAATCATGATGAAAATAATGATATTGATATTAATAAATTTGAAATTAGAAAAAAAGTAAGCTTTTTATAATATTTATAATCAATCTTAAATAATTAATAATTTTAATTCTTGTAGCGTAATATTATTTTGGGAAATGATGAACGATTTAAACTTGATAAACGTTTTATAGAAAATGATCAAAAATTAAATAAAAATATTACTACAAATAATGATGAAATTGATTTATTAAAAGAAAAGGAATTACAATTAGATATATTAGAAAATATTTTGGGAATGCCTATTACTTTAAAAAATGAAAATATAAATAAGGATATAAAACTTTTAAAGTAAGTGAATTAATAAATTAAATAATATATTGATAAATAATTATCTCTATATTAATAATAATTATTTATAAAAATATTTTTGTACATATTTTTTTAGAAAAGGAATGATTAGATATGATCCTACAGAAAATGATCATAAAGAATTTGAAATTAATATAGAGAAATCTGAATCAGAAACCAAGAAAGATAAAAAAAAAAAAAAAAATAAAATTAAAGTTATAAATGAAAATCCATCTGTAGAGGTGTCTAAAGATCTATATTTTTCAGTATCAGATTTATTATCAAAAAGTTTCAAAGAAGAAGGACAATTTAGTCTACTAAATACATATAGAAAAACAGTAGATAAGGAAAAAAGTTAATTTTTGTATAATATATTAATTAAAATATTTAATTTATATATTTATTATTTTTAATTATTTTTTTATCATTATAGGAGATGATAATGATAATAATAATGATAATGATTATGTGTCAAATATGTCATTAAAATCTCAAAAGATTCATTTTGATTTCAATTCAAAGAAGCTATTTAAATATGATTCTTCTGATAATGAAGACAATAATAAACAAGAATATATAAATAATGAACAATATATACATCATGAAATTAAAAATACAAATAAATTTTTCTTTGACATTAATGATATTCGTTTTAATGGTTTGTATTTTATATTAAAATATAATATTTATTTATGAATATATAATATAATATATTTAATAAATTTTAGAGGCAGAAAATTTTTTTTCAAAAGAATATGTGTCAGAAGATACATTTAAAGAACTTAGACAAGAATTAAAACAAATTGTACGCTCAAAAATTCAAAAAAATTTGAAAAAGAAACAACCTTGGGGATATAAAAAGAAAATAAAAAGAAAATAAAAAATCTTTAATGTATATTTTTATTAAGATTTTAAATATGTATAAGATATTAAATTTATAAATGAATTAGTAAATTAAATAATATATTGATAAATATATTGATAAATAATTATCTCTATATTAATAATAATTTTTAAAAAAGAGAAATAAAACTTTGAATGTGTCATATATATGAAAATGTTATATGAAATATTTTATATAAAATATAAAATACAAAATATCTCTTTTTTAATATTAACGTTATTTTTTTTACTATTTACATTCTCATTATTATTGAACAAAAATACTTATATAACTATATGATACTTATATATAATATTATATATATAATACTTATATAATACTTATATAAAATTATAATTATAATTTTTATTTATTATAATAATAACTTAATTTATACTTTTAAATTATAAATATTTTTAAGCTAATTAGGAAATTAAATATTAAAATTAATAATTAGAATTGCCAAAATATTAGAGAAGTATAGAAAATAAATGCATTAAAAAGATTAAATTATTAAAGCATATTTTTTTCATAAACCAATGAAGTATATAAATTTGTTTCACTAGATCATTTTTTCTTTAAATATATTTTTTCATTGGATCAATTTTTCTTATACATTCGTTATATAATATTAATATAATGGTAAATAATTTTATATTGTATAATATAAAAAAAAATAAATAAAACTATTATTAATATATGTACATAATACTATATTATTTAATTTTTCTTTTAATATTTTATTACAATATTTTTTAAATAATTTTTTATTATATTTTTTATTTTTATTTTACATTTTAAAATAGATCTTAGATCTTAGATGAGTTCAATATAAGAATACAATTTTTAAAATAATTTTATATTTTAAAATATTAAAAATATTTTTTTCTAACAACTTTATTTCTATAATAATATTCTATTTTTTTCTATTTTTTTTTTAAATAGTAAAAACTCAATATATTATAATTCATTATAAAAATACATAACATCTGCATATCTATTCTAGAAGTTTCTTTGAAATATTTTTATAATTTTTTTTGAATCTAGTAAATTTTAATAATAATATTTTAAAAATTTCAATATTATTTATATGTGTTTTTATTTTTGTGAATAAAATTTCATTATCATAGTATTACAAATAATATCGAAAAAATAGTAATGAAATATTCTTGCAATGAGAATAATCGATTCATAAATTTTATTGATTATGATATAATTTTGTAAAAAATTATACGTGTAATTATACGTATGTTTATTATACGTAAAAAAATATATATATTTAAAATATATATATTTATATAATATATATTTATATAATATATATTTTAAATATATATATTTATATATATATATTTAAAATATATATTTTTCAATTAAAAAAGATTATATTTACAAAAAATTATATGTATATTTCAATCGAAGATTTTTTCGAAACCTTAATGATTATATCAAATTCGATACTTATAAAAACTATTGAGAATTAATAAAATGAAATAATGCAATTAATTAGATTTATGAAATGCATTACATTGATTGAATATATATATAGTTAGTTATTTTATATTTTGCATAAAAAAAAATTTATATATAGATAAAATTTTCATCTCTTATATATAGATAAAATTTTCATCTCTTATAAATTTTGATATCGATATATTTAAACTTTCGTCATACATATTCCATTCAATATGCAGCTGTCTTTTATTGTAATATATATTCTTCCATATTATATGTTTATTATAAAAAGTAATATTTTATTTGTCTTTAAAAAAAAAAAAAAATATTTTGTGACAAAAAAAAATTATATTCTAATTATATTCCAAAATAAATATAATAAAATTATATTCCAATTGTAGTTTCAAAAATATATTTCAATAAAAAAAAAAAAATATATTTCAATAAAAAAAATTAATTACTTAAAATTATGAATACATTTCAAGAAAGTAAAAATTTAATTCATCAATAAGTTATCAATTATTAAACTAATGATTATTTTTATGTTTTTATGTTTTTAATTTGAGAAGAAATATTTTATGTATATATATATATTATGTATATTATATATAATAAAACATTCATAAATAAGAAATATACTAATAAAAATAATTTTATTAATGTATATAAAATCTTTCAAATTTTCAATTAGATTTTTAAAAATTCCTTTAGATATAGTATATTGTTATGTAAAATATTGATTTATTCATAGATAATTGAATTCAAACGAAAAAAAATATATTAAAAAAATAATAACGTTAATATTATAAATAGAAATCATTGTAAATTTATATGAATTTCTTAATATTTTTCAATACAACAAATTATATTAATAAAGATGAAAATTTTACATAAATTAATTTTGCTTATTTATTATTTTTAGTTTTCAACATAGCAAACTATGAAATTGCATTTTCGATCATTCAATTGTTATATATATAAATTAATTTTCATATGAAATAATTCTATTTATTTATTAATATATATGTTACTTACAATATTATGTCATCATTTGAAGAAAATATTGAATCAGAGGAAATAGAAAGCAGTCTTATAGAGGTATATAATACATTATGTTTGCATTTATTATATTAAAAAAAAATATTAAAAAAAAATGCTACAATATCATACAAATAGTTTTTGTTTTTATTAAAATCTTTATTCATTTTAATAAATAAATCTTAAGATTATAAAATAATAAAATATAAAATCTTAGGATGATGAAGAACATATTGGATCAGAAATAAGTAAATCCATTACAGTGATTCTAAAAGCAGTGACGCATCGTGGAACACAAACAATGATACGATGTGATCCTAATAAAAGCGAAGAAGATTTCATTGATATGATTATTAATATGAAAATATAATTAAAGAGTACTATATAAGGGTAATATGAAATTCACTTCTTTATAACCAATATTAAGAATCTGTTATAAAATAATAATTTATGTATTTAATCTTTTGTAATACTTTTGAATTTATTTGCCAAATATCAAAATATATTTGTTTCTTTTCGAACAACAGAAGAAAAATATTTTTACTCAGAAATGTTTTTTACCCAAAAGTACTAATTTTATCAGGTATGCCTTTTATTTTTTTCGTTTTTCTTTAATTTTTTTTATCAATTATAAAAATTAATTTTTTAAATAAAATTAAAAATTATTATGAAACAAGGATTAATTTCTATTTATATATTAAAATTATTTAAAAATATATATGATAAATGATATGATTATAATAATATAGTTTAGAAATATTTATTATAACTATTTCCAATTTTCTAATCTAATATTCTATATATATTTTATGTATTAATTTTTAAAGTACAATTATATTTTTCATATTTATATATAAAGATTAAGTATAGTAAATATTTCACACACATGTATCATGTAATATTATACATTATACATATTATATTTTAATAAAGGAATTTATTAATATTAATAAAGCAAAAAATGTTTTTCATAGAATTATGAAATATTTGAATAAATTATAAAATAAAAAATTTATTAAAATATTTTATAAAATATTTATTCTTCAAATATTTATTTAAATATTCAATATACAATATATGTATTTCTTTTATACATCAAATAATAAGTTTAAAAAATTTATTTTTTTAAATTAGTAAATTAATTTCTTTATTATTCTATTAATTTGAATAAAATTTTAAATTACAAACAAATAATTTAATTTAATTTAATATTTCTTAATAAGTAATATTTCTTTTATTTTAGAGTATAAAAAATATATTTTCAATATTTGTAATAATGAAATATTTCAGAACATATATGTATATATTAACATAAATGAAAAATTTATTCTATAAATATATTGATTATAATCAAAATTGCTATAGATATTGCAAAGAATTTATTATTTTTTAAGTATTTAATTTAATTATCTACATTTTATATTTTATTATATGTAAATCAATTTTTAAATATTATAAGAAGTATTAAACCAATTATTACAAGTATTACTAAATAAAATAATATATATATATAATTTTCTAAAAAACTATCTATATATTATAATGTAAATTTTTATTAATTCGAATAATTTGCTACATATTGTATTGTATAATATATATATATATAATTTTCTAAAAAACTATCTATATATTATAATGTAAATTTTTATTAATTTGAATAATTTGTTACATATTGTATAATATCAATTCAAAAAGAAAGTTCATAAAAATTTATAAAATTTAGAAAAACTGAATTAGTTTTATTATTTATAAATTGGATTTTTCTAATTCTGGATAATTTTTTATAATAAATCTTCTTATAATTGTTTTTTAAATAAGTATTATATACATAAATTGTGATTATTCAAACTAAATATATCAAATCTACATTCTTTCTTTAGATATTTCTTTAGATATATATTAATATATATAACTTAAATCTTATTTAATTTATATATATTAAACAAAATTAAATTTTATAAATTTTTAATAAATACATGAATCAAATAAATTAATAACATTTAATCGAAATGATATTTGTATCCTAATTATATATGATAAATGAATATATATAGATCCACATATATAGGTATATTTTTAAAAAATATAATTTCTTATTAATATCATAAAACATTTTTATACATAATAAAAAAGTAAGTTTAAAAAAATATATTTTTTCAAAAATAATAAAAAAATAAAAAAAAAATAAAATTTATGTATTTTTTTAATACATAAATTCTTTATAACAGGTTTTTATATTGAAAATTTATATATTGAAAATTTTAGTTGAAAGAATTTATTATAATTTAAAATATAACCAAAATGAAATATCTATGACAATTAATACAAAAATAAAACAAAAAACCATATATATAAATGTATTTTAATGATCAATATATACATACATACATATAATATTTTATTATATATATAAATATTTAAAAAATTACTTTGATATTGTTAATAATCTTTCTTTAATTTTAAATCTTGAGTAAATATATAATATATATAAGATATATATATATATATATAAGATATATATAAGATAAATATATAAGATATATATTCATAGGGTATTTTTGAAATCGATTCTAGAGATCAAATCAAATACAAAAGTTATAATCGAAGTTTAGTACATAAAAATGTTAATTGAGAATTGAGTTATAATATATAATATTTGAAGTTTAATGTTAAAAAATTAGGAAACGGAAACAAATCAAAAATTCGAATTCTTGGTTTATATTCGTTTTGCTTCATCTAATGCAAATTAGTATAACTTAATAAAAGTTTTAAGTTAAGTTTTAACCGATATTGTATATATTTTTGTATACCAATTTAATTTTTAAAATTGATCTTTTAAAAAATTAATCTTCTATATTTCCAAATATATACATATATGAATATTGCTATAGAGGTTAGGAATATTTTCTTTTTTATTCGTCTATTATTCTATATGATCTTATTTATTAATATAATATTTTTAATACATGTATTTATTTTTAAGTTTATTACATGTATTTTTATAAAAAATATCAATATCAAGAACAAAATATATAATTATATAGTATTATTTTATATCCCATTATTAGTAATATTACATCGGATTTTATAGAATTTATTTTTGAATATGTTTTTTTTATTAACTTTGTAAAATATTTTTGTATAAAATTTTATTATTTGTATATTTATTAAATATTAAATAGTATTCAATTATCTTCTATCGTAAATATTTAAAAATTTAAGAAATAATTTTTCAGACCATAATAACTGTTATTACCAATTAAAAATTAAGCAAAATAAAAATATCTTTTTGTCATGAACTTCAGAGAAATATAAATAAGTGAAGTAACAATGATTCTATTTTATCGTTAATTTATTAAATTTGAAAATTGTCCTTATTGATTTTATTGATTAATTTGATTTTAAAAAATTATATTTATATATAATATAATTTAAAAATTTTATTTTATATTTATTAGTAGCGTTCAAAGATATTTTTGCCAATTTTTAATTATTAAATTGAAAAAAACAGAGTAAATTGTAAATTTAATTTTTTATTTTAATTTAAAGAATCTTTTATATTCTTGAAATATAGTATAAGATATATATAAAATTTTTATTTATTGATAATTATATATTATCATGAAATATCTTTGTAGATTCTTATTTATATATATTTCATATCAATTTCAAATACTAATTTATTTAAAATTAATTTATTTCATATGTTATTTTATAATCTTCTTGATTTATTTTATATCGATTTATGAATATTATAGATTTATATGATTAATATGTTTAGAAATTTTAAAATTAATTTGTAGAAATTTTTATTTAATATAATAAACTTTATTGTTCATTTATAAAAGTACATAATTGGTTAAGTTATAATTAAAATAAAATTTAATGTGTTTAATATTTTATTTTATATTATTATAATATTATTTGTATCACATATTATAATTTTCAAATAAAATATTTGTATATTTATTAATTTATATTTTCATGTTTCATTAAAAACTTGAAATTTTATAATTTTTCTATTTAAATATTATTTATTAATTATTTTTTCTTATTTACTACATGATTATTTATTAATAGAATACAAGTAAAAAACTATTTATGAAAAGGTACTTTATTAGAAGGAGCTGGTAATCTATATTTTGCTAATTCTACTTCTGCTTCTCCAAAAGTTTCTGTATGATAACAAAAATATTCTGGATTTTTATATTCTGTATTTTTAGCAGCATTAGGTCCTACAGCTGAAAGATAAAATTTAAATACAATATATAAATAAGAATATTCATAATAATTAATATTTTTTGAATAATTGATATTTAAGAATAAATAATTTGCATTCTAAAAATAATTATAGATTTGAACACTTTAAGGATTTATTATTACAAAAAGAATTTTATATATATATATATATATATAAAATTCTCTTATATAAATATATAAATATTTATAACTAAATATAAATATAAATATAATATAATATATAATATATAATAACAAAATAATAGTAGAGATGATGAAAATAGTTGTTGATGAATCAAATTATCATTTAATAATTAAATCATATATTGTTATGCATTACAATTCTTTTTTATATATTTTTATAATATATAGATTATTTAATTAAGAATTAAAATATAAGAATAAATTAGATTTGTAAAAAGTTAGCTATAAATAAAAATATGTAATAAAAATAATATTTCAAATAATTAAATTAATGGTTAATATTACTATCTTTTATTATTTTTATTTTTTCCAGAAGAAAGATTTCTATGACTTTAATTATCATGTACCAAATCTAACTATTAATATAATAAACAATTTCTTCAATACTTCATTTCGTTTTTGTAAATTTACAATGTTATTGTTCTGATAAAAGATTATATAAAATGATGAAATTAAGTTTGAACTACAGCAATTAATAAAAAAGAATATTTAATGAAAACAAAGATATTAAAGAAATTATTAATATATTAAAGATTAAATTTAATTAAAATTAATTAAAATTTTTAATATTTTTTCTCTGAAAGAAAAACTGGTTAGATTTAATTAATCAAATTAGAAATATCAGTAAATAAATATAATAAGTATAAATTTTAAAAAAATTTTAGTAAAAACGGACTTGAATAACAATTAATTTTTCAAAATCACAATAATTTAAAATAATTTAAAACACATGTTATTAAAAAAATATGAAATGTTTGGTAATTAATATATTAAATTATGCAAATAAATGGCAAGTGGCTCAGATTCAAATTAGAATTTGTGAAATTCATTAAATTCTAATCTTAAGATAGAAGATAAAGATCTCTGTAGAAACAGAGATCTTTTATAATATAAGATAATATAAATGAAAAAATAAAGAAATTTTTTTTTAAAAAAAATTAAGCAATTTAAAATGAGTATTTAAAAATTCTAATAAAAAATAAATGAAAAATTTAATGAAAAAATAATCTAATAAATAATAAAAATATAATAGAATAGTATAATAATTATGTTAAAAAATAACAATACTAATCATAAATTTTAAATTATTTACAGCCCACTTATTTTTACGTATTTATAATTAACTCATTTTTTTTACAAATCTAATTTATTATATATTAACTCTAAATTAACCTTAAATATTAATTTTAATGTTAACTAAGTAATTTTTTATAATAACTAAAGATTATATATATAAAGAGTAAAATTTAAATATTTAACAAAAATGTGATTTTGATTAAATTTTATTAATAAGTATTTTATTAACTGTCTATTTCATTTTGCTCTCAAATATATTATATTTATCCGAGTAAAAAAAAGAAGTATTGCAAAATATATATATTTAAATTAAATTAAAATTACAAAAATGTCAAATATGACTACCTGTAAAAATTGATGTTAATTTATATTTAATTGATTAAATTTTCAAAAAATTGAAAAGAATTTAAAAATTATTATAGCGATTTAATTTAAAGTATCTAAAATAATATAAAATAATAAAATAATAGCAAATAAAATTGATATATATATTATATTATATATATTAAAAAACTAATTATTATTATTTTGAATAATATTTTAGTAAAAATTCATTTATTCAATAAAATATAGAACATATAAAAAATTATTAACTTAAAATTTTTTTTTAACATTTCATAAAATTTTCTTATATTTTATATTTTGCATAATGTATATTAATTTGTTAATTAAAAATAAAAATTAATTTCACCTTGTCTCAAATTGAGTTGAATTATGAAATATATTTATTTATATTTGCTTAATTTTTAAAATATTATTTTTTTAATTATAATTTAAAAATAAATCTCTCTAATATTTCTTTTTATAACTTTATCAAAAATTATAATATTTATATATTCTACAATATATATTTAATTAATTTTTAAATATTATTTGATATTATTTAAGAAAATTAATATATAAATTTATTTTTATAATATTTTTAACATAAATAATAACACAACAAAAATTAAAAAAAAACTATTAAATATTTCTTAATTATTAATTATTAAATATATTACAATATATCAATATACAATGATATGTAAATATATCTTACGTGTACTTGGAACTTTACAACATTTTTCACTGAGTCCTGAAACATTTAGTTTTATTGTTGACTTATTATTTTTTCCTTTTGTAGATTTTTGCATATTCAAACATCGTATTAAATTTTGTCTCTAAAATAATTAATATAATATTAAATAATGTTGAATACAATATTTATAGTACAATATTGATACAATACATTATAAATATTAAATAATTAATAAATACGTTTGAAATAATAATAATAATTTGTTAAAATATAAATAACTAAAATATAATATATTAATATAAATAACTAAAAAACTTTTTTTTAATAATTGTTATATCTTATATTATTGTTGTATTTATGAATTTTTATGAATACCTGTTTTAAAACATTATTTGATGTTGAACGTAACATTTTATTTTAATATAATAATAATATTAATTATTAATATATATAATAATATTAATATTAATTATTAATATTTTAATAAGAATAATAATATTATTATTGTCTTTACATTAAAGAAACAAAAGTTTTTTTTTCTTTATTTATGTAACAACTGATTGTTATAATTGGAACTACTTAAATTCACCATTAGTAATATTTATATGTTATATAAATACAGTTTTTAAATTCTATTTAATTTTAAATATAATTGTTATTTTTTTTCTAATATTATTATATTTCTAATGCTATAATTTGTAAAATTATATTATATTTAATATATAATAAAAAATAATTTATTAATTAATTTAAAGATAATTTTTTGATCTATTGCGTATTAGCCTTAATAAATTTTTTTTAACATAAACCATAAATATATTTTATGTAATTTTCTGTTTATTTTATATAAGATAATAACCGTAAAACAAATTGTTGTTTAACAAAATGAATATTGAAAATAATTATTAATAGTTTAATAATTTTAATTGTAAAAGCAATACGAATTGTTGATTATTCTGAAAAATTTATAATTCTTTTTCTCTGCATTTTAATGCTTCATAAACAATAACTAATAATCAGTAATTTGAATAAAAATTCTTTAATGACATAGGATAATATATAGGGATAATATTTAGGGATAATATTCATGAAATTCGAATGAATTAAATCATTGTTTATATAGGTGTCGGCCATATAATAATAAGTCAAATTTACATAGTTGCATAGATCTGATATTATCATTTATTTAAATAATTAAATTAATTTATATTTTTAAATAAATAATATCTCCCAATTATTAAATTAGTTAGAATAGATTTGATTATTTCAGTATATATATTGTAAGTATATTATAAATTATTGTAAGTTTTTTTTCAATATTTCCAATTAAATTGTTGCAATTGTATTATTATATATAATTGTATATATTTTACGCATAAATCATTACACAAAAAAAATATATATTTATGCAACCAATTTTCACTTATCGCATCTAAATAACCATTGCCATTATAGTGATTCCGCTTTTTGGACAAATTGTATTGAATATAAATCAATATGGCATTTTAATAATCTTAAAAAGTACTAACTTTATATATGAATAATTTTTGAACCAATGGATTTCTAAATTTAGTATATTTACTTATTAGAACTATTAAAAGATTCAAAAGAAAGTTTTAATATTTTAAACTAAAGTTTAATCGAATTAAATATTATTTAATGAATAATATTATTACGAATTTAATCTATTTTAAGATTCATTTATGTTACATAATTTAGAAATTTAATATATCGTACATATCTGTCAGTACTGGATAATACAATAGGTAATATTAACATATTATTTTTATAACAATATTTTTTGTATTAATATATATAAATTAATTTATTATTATTAAAATTTCTATTTATATTTTTTCATTTAAAGATAATTATAATATATTTTTAATTCAATAAAACAACATTAAAAGTAGAATTTAAGGAACAAATATGGAAAAATTTTTAAGAAATATAACATATGATATTGTTAATTAAATATTGTAATAGTACACTATATAATTTAAAAAATATAAAAAAAATTAAATAATTTTATTTTCTTTTTGCGCAAAATAAAAAGGATCATATAATATTTTAGATAATATTAGTTTGTAAAACATTTAATATCATTTTTTTTATTTATAGATATTTTTGTTTAATAATGTTTATTATATTTATTAAATTATATATTTATTCTTTTTTAAAGGCTTAATAATAGTATCTTATTAATAATATGAAAAAATACAAAGATTCTTTATTTTTTTTTCATTTAAAGATTGTCAATATATTCTATCAATATAAATTTGAATTGAAAGTTGTTTTATTAGAAGATTTTATAAAAATAACAAATAGAAAAAATCAATGCTTTTCCAAGATTATTATTTGATTTTAATATCTAATTATATGAAAGAAAAAATATCAAGCAAAAATTATTATATTGATTCAACGATTATATTTGATTCAATAATATAATAAATATTTTACATATGATAAATATTTTAAATATATTAATTATAATAAATTTAAATTTTTTAACTATTTTATAATATTATGTAAGTATTATACAATGATTTATAAGAAATTAAAAAATATAAAATTTGCCAATTATTATTAAAATAGATTTTATTAATTTGTTTAAGATAATTATATTAATTTTTAAAAATAAAATAATTTTTTTTCAGAATTATAAACTATGAATAGTAAATATGAAGAAGAAAATTCAATTTTACAACATATGAAACAAATTAAATATCCGCTTTTTATTGGTTTATGTAGTGGAATGACACTTCAAGGTATTAAGAATGGTACATTAGATACTCCTGCTACATTTGGAAGAATGATACATACTGCATTTCCAATTTGTGGTATAGGTTTCTTCTATTTAACTGGTTCTTTAATATCAGAACGTTATAGAGGAAAAGATGATGCAGTTAATAATGTAATAGGAAGTAAGAAAATATATTTTTAAAATATATTTTTATTTCATAAAATTATCTAAGATGACTTATAATTCAAAGTGGGAAAATAGATATTTTTTACATTTTTATATGTTTAAAAGAAAACAAATTGAAAAAAATTATTCAGATAATATGAATAAAGAAACTATATAGATAATATAGAATATAGAATGAAATCATATTTATTTTCATATATATATATATATATATAATTATAAATATTAAATTATAATAAAAGAGTTATGGAACAAATGAAATAAAAAATAAAAAAAATTGATACAAAAACAAGAATAATACATATGTAATCTTGTTTTTCATTGGTTTTCTCAATTTTTAAATCAAATTTAAAATAATAATAGTTATATAATAATTATTTCATTAATAATTTATAATAATAATAATTTAATGATATAAATAATATTAATTAAAATAACAATTTAATAATCATTAATAATAAGTAATATTTTAAAGAAATAATATTTGTTACAGTATTGAGCACTATTCCATTAGTTCGGAAATTTTTGCCTCTAACTTATACTGTTCCAGTAATAGCATTTGCAATTGCTGGTTCAGTTATATATAAATGTCAAACCAATGATGAAGAAACTGCAGAAGCTTTAGAATATCGCATGGCTTATTCACAAGATGGAATAGGTTATAATTGGTATGAATGGTCAAAAAATAAGCCACCATCAGAACCTTATGTTAAACGTATATCAAATAGCTTTTTTAGTGTTCCTTCTATTTAATCATCAATACATATAATACATATAATAGACTTTATAATTAGAATGTAATATATATTGTTATCATTATTCTACATTTATTCATATATAATTTCAATAAATATAAAAATCATAAAATATTACAAATTTTATTAATGATTTATTTAGGTTAATGTTTCTCCTTTTGTAACCTGAAAGACAATAATTATATAAATATATACAAAAATTATATAAAATATATTACAATTAATTTCATGATTTCAAATTTAAAAATATCAAAATAAGGCAAAATTTCTTAATTAAATAAATATGTATAAAGTATCTGAATAAAATCTTATAAAATAAATATTATCTAATAAAAAAATCTTATCATAACTTGAAATTATTATATAGAAATTAATAGAAATTCAATTAAATAATATTACATAATATATTATTTTTCTATATTATTGAATATAATATAATTATAATATATATAATTTGCTTAAAAATTATATCACAAAATAATTTAAAAAAATTAATTAAATTTTACAAAAACAACATAGAAAAATAACTATATAGTATAATTATAAGTATATAATTAATAATTTTATATATAAAATCATATACCAAAATGAATAAAAATTAATAATCTTCATTAATATTTTTTAATTAGTGAATTTTAAAAATTTATATAAAATTTTATTCTTAAAATCATTTGAATCAATAAAGTAATAAAGTTTTATTTATTATGTCATATATATTTATACATACAGATTATATAAATATATATATATATATCTACATATATTTGATAACAGTAATATCCAGATTAGTATAGTATATAATATTCTAATATAATCTGTAATATAATAATGAATTAAAATAAAAAGAAAAACAAAATTTTATTATAAATAAGAATTGAATTCTTAATCTATTTAATAGAAAATTAAATATTTTTAAAACTTTTGATATTGCTGTATGTTTAATATATATATAAATTAAAAATAAATTAAAATTGATATATGTATAAATTAAAATAACTTACACATGCTTCTAGATACTCAATTCTTCTTTCTAGTGTTGTAAGCTTTTCATTAAGAACAGCTATTCTTGATCGGCAAGACATATCTAATAAAATAAAATTAACTAGTAATCTTTATTAAAATAGCTACTTTCATATGTAAATGATTTTATTATCTTTTGTTGAATTTAATAATTTATAAAATAATAAAGAATAAAATTAGAAAACAATATTTATGCAAATCAGTATTCATGAAGAATATGGATATTGTTATAAGAATAAAAAAAGATCTATTATATATAAATAAATTCAAATTCATTTAAATTCTATGTGAAATAAATAATTATTTAATAAAATTAATGGTTTTATGTTGATAAAATAATTCTATTTAGATTTATAAAATATATTATATTTTTAATAGTTTAATTTAATGTAGTTTAATTATTTTTATGATTTTATTATATAATATTTTTTTATTTTTTATTTTTTATAGAATAATTATATTTTATATTAATAATAGAATGCATACATATTATTATTATTATATTTATTATTTATGATACGATATATCAATGTAAAATAATTATTTGTTTATAAAATTAATAATAAAATAATTAAAAATTTATAACAAATTCTTTTCATTAATAATGTTTTTACTCGTATTTCTTATTATTAATATTGTAAATGATTTTTCAGATATATTTTTTAATGTAAATTTTAATGTAATATATATTATTATATATACTTTAGAATTATTATATACTTATATACTTATATATTTATAGAATTGAAAACAAATTCAAATTTATTTTTCTTAAAACAAATTATATCTTTTTTATAATATTTAAATATTGTATAGTATTTAATCCAAAATATTGTTATAAAAATAAGAATATTTATTATATATTTATTTATAACATACAAATATATAATTATATATTATAATAATTTCAAAGCATTAAATTCATTATATATGATATTTGCGCATGAAATTATATGATATTTAATATATAAATGAATAACTTTGGTATAAAGTATTATATATAATTTAATAAAATATATTATATTTAGTTAGTATATTTTTAATATTTAGACATTATATATTAGAAATAAAATTAAAAAATCTTAATGACATATATTATAAAAATAAAATCTTAGACTTATAAATCTAATTATCATAATTAGTGATAATTATAATAATTAATTAATTACTGTAAAATGCAGAATATCTTTTTGATATGAATTTTTTCATACTTTTTAAATATCTATTCTCTTAAAAGATTTATGCAATTCAATAATTCAATTTTGAAAAATTTATATTTAGAAAAGATTAAAAAAACATTACATTATTATGAATTATTTATTAAAATTATATTATGAATTATTTATTATAGCAATGCTTAATTAATTATCACAATTAAGATTGAAATGCAATTATTCAAAGAAAAAAAGGAGAAAAATATTTTTTATGTATAAATTAAAAAAACGTTTTATAATAACATATTTTAAAAAATTATTAAGTTTCAATTTCAAGAATTGATAAATTGATAACTGTGTTATAGTTAAGCGAATAAAGAATGACAGCTAAGTAGGCATAATTATGAACATTTTATATATATATAGTATATAGAATAATTCATGTAATTGTAACAAGACATATTTTTTTTTTAAATAAAAAAAATGTAAAGATAAAAATGAATAGTTCAATGCAAATTACATATCTAATATTTTCTAAATGAAGAATTATTTTTTTTTCTACTTCGAATCCTTTTGTTTTATTCTACATAGAAAAAATATTAAGGTTGAATAATAATTAATTTGCGAGATTTTAAAAAAATTTTATTGAAGATGATATATCAAATGATTATATCAAATATATTTACATTATATTCTGAACACTTCATAGAGCATTTTTTAATTATTTTCATAATTGAATTCATAATTAAATTGATCTTTTTATTATTTTGATTTTAATCTTACTTAATTTTTCATGTCTTGTGCAAAAATATTTTTTAACTATTCCATAGGCACTAGATTTTTTTTAAGATTACTTAAAAAATATTATATATTCATATAATATTTCTTTTATTTTTTTGTTTTATTTGTAATATGTTTGTTTTTTTTATATTATTATATTTATTTTGGTTGTAAAAATATATTCATAATCATATATAAAAATTTTTAAATTTAATATTAAAAATTTAATTAAAATATAAATAATAAATAAATTAAAAAATAAACAAAAAAAAAAAATAAAAAATTTATATGATGTTACAGGAAAATATTTGAATATCTCTTTCATTAAAAAGTTATTTTTTCAACAATCTTGCACATTGTAATCTTTCAATTATATAATCTTAATACTTTTTTATGTAAAATATTGAAAGAATATGAATATAAAAAGAAAAAAAATTAGCAAAAATATAGCAAAAAGAAGGAAAATTTTTATTTTTTCATTTCATTTTAAAAATCTAATACATTAGAACAAATAGCATTCAAATTATATCATATCAAGAAGCTATTTTTTCATTTTAATGAGTTTCAATTCTAACTCATAATGAATTTGGATATTTCAAAAAAATAAAATATAAAACAAAAAATTCTTGACCAAAATTACAGTGAAATTACAACAATAAACATTAACAACATTATTATTAATATAACTTCATATTTTATTTTCATATTTTCTTTTTTTTTCTTATATTCTTTCTTCGTAGATATTAAGTGCAATAATATTGCTTATTATATATTTTGGATACCAATTATCTTCATGTATTTATACTCTAAATAGGCTATATAAATAATTAATAAATATTACATGTTGATGCATATATTATCACAAACATATATATATATATATATATATAGGCAAAGTTATATATAATAATAATAATCTTTTTTTATAAATCTGTCAGTATAATAAACTGCCAATTAACTTATGAAAAAAATTAAAGCTACTTTTCTAATAATATATAATTATTATATAAAAATATAAGATATATAAAATATATAATATGTAAAATAAATAAATATATAAAATAAATTAAATTTCGAAATTTAATTCTAATATTAAATAAATTTTTTTAATAAATTAATTTTTTAATAAATATATTATTCAATAATATATAATTTTATATATAAAATGTTGAACACATTTATTTATTTTTATGAAATATTCCATTATAAAAATAGTAAACTGTATATTCCAATATTTCATTTAATAATTTAATATATAATTACCAAAAGAATTAAGGAAATCAGTTATTTTTTTGATGCTACCAGTTATAACTTCAATATATTCTCGATTTGCCCAATCTTGTTGAATTTGTTTTTGGATAGCCTCTCGATGTACGGCAGCCATGTTGAAATATTGTATTATGTTGTATAATATTATATATATTAAATATAATTTCATTAAATACATTTAAATGTTAATATAAAATAATTTAAAATAATTATTAAATCAATAAAATATACACATAATATATAATATATTTATTGAACATATTTTTATTTCATGTCATATACGTGATAATTTCAATTTACTTTGCAAGTACAAGTTATGGTTTTACAGTTGGCAACATTTTATTACTACACGGTCTATTATTCAGCGAATCGAATTACTAATTATAAATACATATGAATAATACAAGAGCGTATTATAGTTGTCACATATATATATAGTAATATTTTTTATGCGAGATTTTTAAATAATATTGAAACTGGAATTTCTATTTTAATTTAATAATAAATATAAAAACGGAATAATTAATGTTTTTATAAAAAAATAAATATATTAAATTAACTCTTTATTAATTTTCTTTATCTATTTATAAAAATCTTTATTTATTAAATATAAAATATAAAATTAATTAAATAAATTAAATTAATTAAAATATAAATTAAATAATTAAATTATGTATATATATATATAAATTTTTGAAATTCTTAGTATAAATTTTGTAAATATATATTATAATAGAAAAAACTTGCATTATATTATTTGGCTTTATATACATTGAAATATATTATTTGCTTCATTATATTTTTGTTTATATAATTTATTATATACACATATACATTTGCTATAAACGTATATTTCGTAAAAATAGAAAAAAATTACGGAATATTTATTACGAAATATTACGAAAGTTTAAAATTAGTGATTTCTATAAATATATATCGATTATATTCTTTTTAGTTATAATTCTTTGTAATATAATTTGAATTTGACATATATTAATTGTTACTACTATGTCCTATTATGTAAAAAATCGATGACATCATGTAATCCATAAAATACTTTAAAAATGAAACTTCATTTTTAAAACAAATATTTATTTATAACAGATATTTTTGAATAAAATATTTAAAGAAATACAAAAAAATTAAAAAATTTTCATAAATAAAAATTTAATTATATATTTCTTGTTTCAGTTTTGCATAAATCATTTAAAAATGAATTGCATTGTTTTTATTAGTTTTGTTGCAAATATTATGAATAACTATATTATGTTTAGATATAATTAATTTTATGATTAAATTTTTTCATTTTAATTGTAAATATATATATATATATACAAATATATACAAACAAAAAAATATATATATATATATATATAAGTTTTCAATTTATTCTAATTACATTATTATTTTAAACTTTAATCATATTATTTAAATTTGAAATATGAAAATTTATTTATAAAGAAACATTTCATCATTTTGTGAAATAAAAATATATAATTGAATATTATTAACATATAAATACAGAAATTATTTTTATTTATTTATTTACAAAATTTAAAATATATTAAAAAATGATTCATTAGTATATTATTATTATAGAAATTATATATGAAACTTATTTTTTGTAGATATTTATTTAATTATATATGTATTTTTTTTAATAACAAATTTTATTTAATTATATAATTTTATATAATTTTATTTAATAATATAACAAAAATATTTTATATTTTTATTATTTTCTATATTACTTTGTATTTATTTAAATTAAATAATTTAAAAAAATTATTTGTGCTAAATAAATATATTTTATATAATTCTAATATGTATTCTACAGAAATTTGCCATTTTTCTTATTTGTGAATATATTTATATATACTGTAGAGGAAAAATGCAAATTAATGTACATTAAATAAAATTATATGTATAATAATTGTACATAATTTACTAGATATAAAGCAGTTTTTAATAAGAGATTAATTAAAATTAATATTAGATCATTTAACAATATAATTAAAATTTTGGTTAAACTTTGTTTATGGGGATACAAAATTTTTGATTAATTTTTATATTTTTTGATAACTTTTGATGAATAAAATTCGAAAATAACAATTGCAATTAGAAATTCATAAAATCGAAGTATATAAAACTATCTTTATATATATAAAATTGATTTTTACGAATTATTTCGATTATCAAATAATTCTAATTACTATTTAATAAAAAAAAATTCATCATTTTCTGTGATATTATATACATTTTATTTTATTTTCACTTTTATCTAATATCAATTAGAATTGTAAATTGATATATGTAATGATCATAAATCATAAGTCTATTCCTTGATATTCTTCTCATTTAAGGAATATAATAAATTAAAATAAAACAATTCTTATATATAAAAATAAATAAATGTCAAATAAACTCAATGTCGTTCAAAATTAACCTAAAATCTGGCGAATCTAAAAAATTAAAGCAATAGAATTTAAACTTGCAATTAATATAAATATATAAAAAATATAAATAATTAAATAAGTGGTTCAAGTAATTTAAATGATAAAATCTTTATTAATTTATTAATTTAATTATAAAAATTAATTGATTAAGTATATAAATAATAAATTATTTATTATTATAATGATTTTAAAATTACAAGATATGAATTGAATATCTTATATATGAATTATTTAATTTTTAATAGATTAAAAATTTTTATATATGAAATTTACTTATAAAAATAAATAAATAAATCTTTAATAAAAATTTAATTATATATAATATCAAATTATATTATCTTAAAATATAATTTATTTATTTTAAGATTATTGCATTAAAAAAATGTTAATATTGTAAATAATGTTTTATAAAAATTAAATATTTTATTTAACTTTATTTTTATATTGTTTATTTTCTCTTACTTTTGACAGTTATATATTTTAAATCAGAAGTGTTATGACTTTGGGAAGATATCGTTTTCTGTCAATAGTTGACTATAAATCTTCATTAATTAAGAAGTGGTGGATTCAAAATAATAGAACAAAATCATACTTATCTCAAACTTTTATATCATTAAGTAAACATCATTCAAACAGGTATAATATTCAATTATGAATTTGTGTAATAATTTTTCACTTAAGAAAAATTTATATTAATATTTATTTATTTATTTATACATTATGAATATTATTTTTTATATTCATATTTATAAATTATAAATGAGATATTAAGTTTAATTCTTTTTACTTTGTTTTTTTTATGTAAAATTTTAAAAATAAGTAATAAATTAAGTAACAATTATTATTTCAAAATTGTCAATTTTCTTTTAATTAGAATGAAAAATTTAAATAATGATAGTTAATAAATTATAATATTTTATAATTTGTTACATAATAAAATTAATAAACATATATATTTTACAATTAATTCAATCATATAAGAATTTTTTTTATCTATCTATGAATAAATATTTCAAACATTTTAAAGTTATTAGATTACATGTTTTTTAAATGTTTCTTAAATAAGTAGAATAAATATAATAAGTTGAATAAGTAGAATAAATAAAATAAGTAGATTATAAAATTTTAATTTCTTATTTTATCTTAATGAAAATAAATAATTTTTTTATATATAGATGATTTTATATAGATGATTTATTTAATTTTTATTTAATTATTAAATTATTATTAATAAATTTTTTTTATTTTTATAATAGTTTTATAAGAATGAAAAATCAAATATATTAATAAGCAAATAATTTTATAGGATACAACAAAGATCTTTAATTTTTTCATTTGCAAATATGGCAACCACAAGTAACCTTGAAAACATACAGATAGCAAAAAACAATCATTTAAATTTAGAAAAGTCACCATATTTATTGCAACATGCTACTAATCCAGTTGATTGGTATCCATGGTGTGATGAAGCTTTAGAAAAAGCAAAAAAAGAGGACAAATGTATTTTTTTATCTGTTGGTTATTCTACATGTCATTGGTGTCATATTATGGAAAAAGAATCTTTTAAAAATAAAGAAATTGCTATAATAATGAATAAAAATTTCATTAATATAAAAGTAGATAAAGAAGAGAGACCAGACATCGATAGGATATATATGACTTTTGTACAAGCAAGTAATTGTAGTTACATTTTATTCTAAATAAATATGACAAATACAATTAAAACTATTATTTAATAGGCAACAACTGGTCACGGTGGATGGCCAATGAGTGTCTTTCTTACTCCTGACTTAAAACCTATATTTGGTGGAACTTATTTTCCTCCAGAAGATACATCTAGACAAACAGGATTTAAGACAATTTTATTAAGTATTGCACAAAAGGTATAAATATTTTTTAAAAACAATACTAATATATTTAATAATTCATTCATTTAAATAAATTTTAATTTGTTTAAATCTATATTATTATATTATGATAAAATTAAATTTTTTATTCATTTTTTGTAGTGGAATCAATCCAAAACTAAAATTAATGAAGCTGGTTCTACAAATCTTGAAATTTTACAAAATATTTCTAAAATTCCACATACATCTAAGGTAAATTAATGAATAATAAATTTTTATATATTTTTATGTAAAGATTTTTATAATAAAGTTATTTTTAAATGTTATTAATAAACAATGATTTCTTTATATAGCTACATGATATACCTTCTTTAGAATGTAGCGAAATTTGTATTCAACAACTTGAAAATGAATTTGAACCTAAATTTGGAGGATTTGGTTCTACATATAATATGCAATCACCAAAATTTCCACAGCCAGTAAATTTTAACTTTTTATTTCATATGTATGCACGTCAATCCAATGGAGACCTTGCGCGACTTTGTTTGCATATGTGTGTGTATACTTTAAAAAAAATGTCTTATGGAGGAATTCATGATCATGTAGGTCAGGTAAGAATTTTAATTCTCTCAAAAAATAAATTAAAAGTTTAAATTAAATTTTACTTAATTTCTGTTTTAAAATTTTAATTTTAAAAATTAATTTGTCAAGTACATATATTTTTTTATATTAGTGAAATTTTAAATATTTTGATTTTAAATTTATTATAATTTATTATAATAAATATAATAATAATATTATAATAAATAATATAACTTAAATTTATTAAACTATATATTAATTTAAAATATTTTGATATATAAATTTAAATATATAATCTATAATTAAATTAAATTAATTATTTGATATTAATTTAATAAAACTTATTTCTTAATATGAAATTATGACATTGTGACATTATGATATTATAAAAAAATGATATTTGGAGAATTATTAGCACATTACAAAAATAATAATTTTGTAATTATATGAATAACATTATAATTGAACAATTATAAACTGTAAATATTTTTGAATTCAAATAAGTTTAAAAGAAAGCTATAAAAATACATACTTAAGTGAGAATATAAATATTTTATATCTATTAGATTTTATTAAAAATATATTTTACTTTTATTAAAATATATTATTAAAATCATATAAAAAAATAAGAAAAAAATTAAGAGATTTTTTATTGATATGTTGTTTTTTAAAGTATATATTTATAAGATAAAATTTAAAATAAGTAACATATTTGTGCTTATACTTTTTATTTTTTAACTATTAGATTAGATTATAATTATGGGTTTAAATTTATTTAAACATTTTATATTGATAGTTAATTTATAATGCTTATTATTTTTAATTAGGGATTTTCAAGATATGCTACTGATGGTGAATGGCATGTTCCTCATTTTGAAAAGATGTTATATGACCAAGCTCAATTAATGAAATCATATGCAGATGCATATCTTGCAACTAAAAATAATTATTTTGCTGAAATTGTGAATGATATTGCTACGTATGTAATAAGAGATCTTCGACACAAGGTATCTTTATTTTATCTTAAAATATGTTTATATTTACTTATTAATTTCATATTTTTTAGGAAGGTGGGTTTTATAGTGCTGAAGATGCAGATTCTTATCCTACATATGATGCATCTGCAAAGAAAGAAGGTGCTTTTTATGTATGGACTGCTATGGAAATCAAATCACTTTTAAATAAAGAACTTTTGCTTTCTGATGAAAAACATATTAAGCTTTCTGATGTTTTTTGTCATCATTTCAACATAAAAGAATTAGGAAATATAAAATCATATCAAGTACGTTTCTTAATAAATCTATTGATATATTGTTCTCATCGATTTTAATGAGCTTAAAACATATTGCTAAAGACATTATTTTCAACATCTTTTTTTATAATATATTTTTTTATAATCCATGGCTTTAATTTTCGTAAAAATATTTTTAGTGAATATATTGATATATTATTGATATATTTGTAGATTTAAATAAGATTTTTTTTAACTTTAATCATTACATAATATTATTCCTTTTTCTGATATATAACAATCCAAAAAAGGAATAATATTATGTAATGATTAGATATCAATGATTTTAAAAAAACTAAAATATCATACTTGAAAAATGAAATGAGTACTGATATTAAAATTGATATATATTATAAAAAAGTAATTTGTTGAATTTTGTATATTATCTATATATACATGTATCAATGATTTTATAAAAGTATAATATCTACATTCTTATAAATTTTAAAAAAACTTTCTAATTATTAACTAACTCAAACTAAATTCAGATATAACGCAAATCTAATATAAAAATAATATACAAATATAATATAATAATTTAAATATACAATATACAATACAATATAAATTTGATTTGATTTAATATTATATTAATTAATTTAATATATTAAATAAAATTCAATATTGATCATATCTCTATATATTTGAATATTGTTTGAATATTTTGCATCTAAGATATAAAAAAAAAAATAAATAAAAATGAAACAAATTTTTTTAGATATTTTTTAGATATTTAAATTAATCCACACTTAATTATATTTTATTACTGGTTACTATAAATATTCATAGATTGTTTAAATTTATTAAAAGCTTTGTTAGTATCACAGTCATAGGCAATTATATTTTTACTTAGTTCAATATAATAATAATTTATTGAAAGATAATTTAAAAACTAAAATACTGTTTTTCAATAAGATGATACAGATTGGATTACATATAAGATTATATATGATTGTGAAATGGTTATTTATGTTAGAATGAATATTAATATTTAATTCGTGAGATAATTTTAGAAGTTCAGACATTTTAGAAATATCTATTAAGATTTATTTATTAAATTATAAGAATTTTAAGTTTGTATTAAATGAAATGAGACAGAAATAAAGCCATTCTGTTTCAATTAATACTAATAATTTAAGTTGCTAATAATAATTTTAAATAAATCTCAAACAATATTTTTATATCAAATTTTTTATTCGTTTTAATCTTTAAAATTGAACTCTCAAAACAGTTTTAGCAATATATAAATACTATGTATTTGTTTATATATATGAAAAATTTTTGTATATAATAAATTAACTCAGATTAATTTAAAGATTAAAGTTATATGTAAAGAAAAAAGTTATTCAAAATAAATAGTTATTTAAAATAATGTTTTTGACAATATGTTTGCTCATTAAGATCAATAAAAATATTATCAAAGATACATATCAATAGATTGAGCGCATTTTCTTTATAATATCCAAATTAATTATATAATTGTAAACTATTTAATTAAAAATGAATTATTATATATTGTTATATTTATTTTAATTATTATATTTATAATATAATTATATAATTATATATAATTATATAATTATTATATATATTATTTTTTATATCTATTATATTTACTATAATGACATTTATTTAATTTTTTGTTGAAATATTATATTCTTTAAAATCAATTAATATTTTTTTAACATTTTTATATAAAATAAATTAAAAGTTTTTTTTTTGAAGTTTAATTATTGTGAAAAATATTTATTTATCAAACAAGAGTTCTATTACGTTTAAAGAAACTTTTTTTGTTAATTAAGAGATTTTAATTCTTATTTCATATAATTAATAATTTTTTATTTATTAGGATCCACATGGAGAACTTGAAGGAAAGAATGTATTAATAATGTACAATGAAATTGAAGAAACAGCTAAGCATTTTAATCTTCCAGTTGAAGAAGTGAAAATGCATCTGATGGAAGCATGTTCTATTTTATATAAAGCTAGATCTACAAGGCCGAGACCTCATTTAGATGATAAAATAATTACAGCGTGGAATGGTATTTATGAACAATATATTTATAGTATATATTTATATATATACTATAAACAGTTACATATATAATAATTAATATTAATAATAATCTGATTATTAAAATAATAAGAAATCTGAATTTAGGTCTCATGATTAGTGGTTTAGCTTTTGGAGGAACAGCTGTAAATAACAAACAATATATTGAGTATGCGGTAGATGCTATAAAATTTATTAAACGACATCTTTTTGATAAAACAAAAAATATATTACTCCATAGTTGTTATCGCGACGAAAAAAATATAATTACACAAATGTAAGTATATTGTTATTATTATTGTTGTTATTATTATTACATAGTATATAATTATATAGGTTTTGATATTTTATGTTCAGGAGTACACCTATACCAGGTTTTTTAGACGATTATGCATTTGTTATAAAAGGATTGTTAGATTTATATGAATCTGATTTAAACGAGGAATGGCTCGAATTTGCTGAGAAATTACAAGATCTTCAAGATCAATTTTTTTGGGATGAAACAAATGGTGGATATTTTTCGACAACGTCGAATGATCTTAGTATAATTCTCAGACTTAAAGAAGGTATTTTTAAATATATTTTGAAGATATTTTTAGATTGATAATTAAAATTTTTATGATTTTATATTATATGTAATTATGTGTAATAATTCAATATCGTATTATATTACGTAATTAAAGAAATCAATATTTTACAGTAGAAATAAGCGTATTTAAATATTTATAGATTTATTCAGTTTCATTATGTTTAGTCATTAAATTCATCAGATTAGTGGCAGTTATGGTTACGATTGTTGATTATGATTTAATATTAGCTTGTAACATGAATGAAAGAGAAAGATCGGATATACTTGTATTTTAAGATTTATAATCTTATGTATAGCCTATGACGGAGCAGAACCATCCGGTAACTCAATTGCTGCCGAAAATTTATTAAGATTGGCAGATTATTTGGGACGTAGTGAATTTAAGGATAAAGCTGTGCGTCTTTTTGGAACATTTAGACATTTACTAATTAAAAG
This sequence comes from Apis cerana, assembly GCF_029169275.1. Lineage (NCBI taxonomy): Eukaryota > Metazoa > Arthropoda > Insecta > Hymenoptera > Apidae > Apis > Apis cerana. The sequence continues at coordinate 6,095,067 of NC_083862.1, read as the reverse complement.
ACCTGTTTCAATTCCACAGCTAGTATCGGCTCTTGTACGTTATCATGATGATGCAACACAGGTATGTATAAAAAACTTATATTGAGCATGCTGATTATTTTCAGAAATTTGATAAGTTTTTGAAATGAAATTTTGCGTGTAAATTTCGTATTTTAGATTTATGTGGTTGGTAAACGGAATGCCAAGGATACTGATGATTTACTTAGCGTTATATATAAACGTTTAATACCAGGAAGAATACTTTTCTTAATTGATCATGATAAAACAAATAGCATATTATTTCGTAAAAATGAACATTTCAGAAATATGAAGCTTGTTAATAATCGAACAACTGCTTATATATGCAAACATTGTACGTGTTCTTTACCTGTTACAAATTCTGAACAATTAGCAATATTGCTAGATGAACAGTAATAAAAAAGTATTTTAATTATTATTGGTTAATAATTATATTCAATAATAGAAATGATTTTGCCTTTACATGAAATTAAAATTATAAAAATAGCAAAATAATAAAATTTTAAATCTCAAATCATACATTGTATCATATTTTGCAATATATGTTATTAATAAAAATAGTTTTATTTGTTGAAAATACTTGTAAATGGTTTTTGTTTTAATAAAGTGAATGTATAAAATTATATGCTATTCATTTTTGACTTTTATACTTTATTTATTTAATTGTAAAAATAAATAGTTGTTTTACAAAAGGCAATATAATTTGTTTTTTATATTGGTTCGTGATTATTAATGGACTTTTGTTAGAAGCGATACATAATATGGTCCCTACTGCAAAATCTCGTGTTGAATTCCAACCGAAAATAGACACATATATAAACCACTAGAGGAAGAGAGAGATTGAAAAAGATTCTAAGAGAAGAAAGCGAAAAGAAAGTTGAAATAAAAAGGGCTAGAAATTTAATCTTAAAAGATTTAATATATACCTATATTTTATTTGTTTTACAAATAAATAATAAAATAAAATAGAAAAATATATATGTATATATGTATGTATACAATTATGTATGTATATATACAATTAGAGATAAAAAATTATTTTTAAATATAATGAAATTTGAATGTATGACTGATGTTAATATTATTTCAGATTTTTTTATTAAATTTTAAAAAATTATAATTAAAAATAATTTGCCAAAATATTTCTTTATATATAAAAAAAAAAAATAATAAAATTCATAATAAATAATAAATTTTATTGCTTATTATTATGTTTAATAATTTAAACGAGTTTTATACATAACATATGTATTATACATATATGTTTACTAAATTGAAACATGTATTGTATATTATATATTGTATATGTATGTCTCAAAAGGAAAAGAAAGCACGTGTGGCACTTCATATGGTAATAAAAAAACGAAAGCGACAAGATCCTAAGAAGAGTTATAAGACTAACTCCCCTTGATTGCTTTCTCGCTTACTTGTTTCTGATTATCTCTTCCTTTCTTCTTTATAATTTGAGTATATTATATTATTATAGAGATTATAGAGAATTTATGCGAATGAAGAGGGAAAATAAAAAAGTGAAAGAAAGCGAAGAAAAGTAGGAAAATCTGCTGATCTTCTCGAGGGAGGATGCAGAAGGTCATGAAACGGATGAGCGAGGGACGCCTAGACGGAAGGGTCGCGCATGCGTTCCATTTCGTCGACAAGGATGTTCGACGTTTTTTTCAGTCACCGGTCGACGCTGCGCCGGGCACCGTCGACGTGCACGTTCGCGAATAGTTTGATATGGGTTGTGGGTCTTATAGTAATTTTCTCAGGTAGGCCAATTCGTGGTCATTAGTCGCATACGATCGAGTTTTCATATTAGCAACGAGAAAAAATATATATACGTTTCCAGTGAAGGAACAGGCTAGGATCATTTTTAACGGGCCACGCGACATACCACGCGCCACTCACGCGCTTTGCCTTTCCATCTTGCTGCCAAAAGTATCTCTCTAGGGACAAATTTCACACATTTTACACAGCAGGTGTTCTATCCTCATTTCCTATTGTTTCTCGATGTTTCCTTTATCGACATTATCATTAAAATTAAACTTTTCCTTATCGTTAATTATTCAAGAATCGTATCCCATGACTTAGATCGTGAATGCCTCTTGCTTGATAGCAGGTGAGTTGATCTTCGTACGAGAGGGCACTCGAAGGTGAGAGAATTGCAGGTGAGAGAAACCGGGCAAGCGCATCGCGAGGTACACTATTACGCACCTGGATTTCACTGCTGTCGTTACTTCAAAGTAAAATGCGCTCAGTGGATATGCGACAGCTTCTTCGATCTCGAGACTTTTGTAACCGAAAGTACTGTGTATGTTTCTATCGGTAGAGCATATGAGAAACATGTTCATATTGTACGTAGTATCTGAATCGTGATAAAATAATCGAACAACTGATCGAATTTACGAGCTCTCGATGTCGTTCTTATCTGTCCACCTGGTCACATCGTTTGGAGCAGCGACGTCTATTTTGTCGCAAGTACTCAGGAATAATTTTTCCTGTGATAAATCTTTTAGTAAATCTATTCAGAAATCTCTTATATAAACCATCCTCGTGACAAACTGCCGCTGAACGCTTCTCAAGGATTCATCATCCTCGCGTTTGGTGGACGAGATCTAAGACAGGAAGTATGTCGTTGCATTATCCTCAAGGATATCGGTATCGTCCGGCTAGTAAAACTGTCGGATCAGGAAATGGAGAACAAGGTTCCGACAGTGATGTTGCCGAACTCAGTGATCTCGAGGACGACGAGGATGAAGATGGGGGCGGTCAGTCGACCAATAGACATGTTGAACAAAACATGTTGGAGAAAGAGGAAGAGGAGAATGAGGATGATAACGAAGATGAAGATGATGACGATGACGAGGATGACGAGGATCAAGAAGACGAAGAAGAAGATGAAAACGAAGAGGACGATGGAGCAGATGATGTGGATGGCGATGAATTATCCTATCCTGGTTTCGTGCCGGTTGCATTGCGATATCTCGATCAGAATACACGGCCGCGCAACTGGTGTCTGGCGCTCATCACTAATCCATATCCTTTTTGATCGCAATAGCACTGGCAGTCATTTAAAAACGGTGATATCATTATTTTTATTCTTCTTTTCTTTTTGAAAACTTTTATTATAATTATTCCAGTCAGCAAGACGAAATAAGTAAGTCTCATTGTACGCTCTATTGTGCACTACTGTAATTTTCTCGAATGTCTAGCTACATAGCTTCGTTTAGCTATTTATTTTCTTCTTTAGTATGAACATCACGGGCGAATTCTTTCTCATCGAATATTTGTCTTTTTCTCTTTCTCTTCTCTTTTATCTATCTATATATATATCTTTTCTCAATTTCGATCGTAAAACATTTTTGTTACAGACATATTTCAAGGATTTCTATGTCACTTAGATTTATTGATATAGAGTGTTCTATCGTATGGAAAAATCGCTTTAATGCATGCAATCTATCTAAAATAATAAAAAAAGTTCAAATAAATATATGTCCTATTTGCCTTGTTTTTAAGTTATAGAGATAAAAGTAATTAAATTAATTCTATTATATACAAATGAAATTTAATATCCCTAGATTTATCATATACAAAACATATTTTGATAGTTCGAAATACTTGAAAATTTCCAAAAAATATGAATATCTAAAGAAATAAGAAGAATAAATAAATGTAATACGTCTTCGAGCTTATATTCGGATACATTTTGAACATCTTTTGTAAAGATAAACAGGTATGTATTAAAGGTAAACATTAAAGAAGAAATTCGTTATTATATAATTTGAAAATATGTTTATATGAAATTTTTTTATATTATATATATATTTTTGTATATAGATTGAAGTGATTCTTCGATGCGATGAAAAATCTTGTATATGATTGAATTGAATTTCTTTGATTGATTTATTTTTAATTTTTGTAAATATTTGTTATATATCTCTTCTCTTCTTTGCTATCGTTAATTTAAGTGAATATTTTAAAATTATTATTATTATACAATTATATCATATTTATTATAAATTATTATAAATTATTTTATATATATTATATATATATATATATATATATATATATATATATATATATATATAATATATATAATTAATTATAGTATTCGATTATTCTATTAATTGAATATTAATTATATATATATATAATATATATTATATAATAATTGAAAATTAATTATATATATATATATATATAATATATAATTAATTATAGTATTCAATTATTCTATTAATTGAATGTTTGATTACATGAATATTTACTCAGATGTTCAATTATCCAAATAATATCAATAGTAAAAAGAATTAAATATATATATATATATATATATATCTGTCTAATGTATGTATGTATGTTTCTATACTAACAATATTACAGTAAATTATAGAGATTATCATACTGATGCTGATCTCATCAAATAATTTAAAAATAAACGATGTAATTAACAAAGAAATCATTAAAATATTCAAAATTTAAGAACGGCCAAAAAAAGTAATAAGTCAAAATATAAGTCAAATATTCAAAATTTAAGAACGGCCAAAAAAAGTAATAAGTCAAAACAAGGTTTTCAATTTCTAATTTTCAGAAACATTTATAACAATAAAATAATAAAAATAATCTTTAAATAGTATGAAATATAGAAAGAAAATAATATTACAAAATTAATAATAATAATAATAATTTAAAAATTTATAATTTAGTAGAAAGAATAGAAAAATTGATCAAAAAATCAAAAAAAAATTTATTGAAACATATATAATAATATGCAATAAATTGTTGTATCTGATTTTTTCGAGATTTTACTGTAAAATTTTACTGATAATACTAGTTCATATATATAATATAAGAAGACTAATTAATAATAATTGTATAATATATTACATAAAAATTATTTTATTATATTATATAATTATTATTAATTGTTTCTCTTATAAAATAAAATTATTATTATTGAAATTTTACAAATTATCAGTGTAAATAATAAACTCTAATAAATTCTCTTATATAATACTATTTTTTATTCTTAATAATGAAATGAAAAATTATAAATTATAAATTAGCTGATTATTTTATATAATAATTTGGAAAAATCATAAAATGTTAAGAACTGTTTTTAAATATAAGTTTTTATTACTAATATTTAGATCGAAATTATGTATTATAGTAATTGTATTATAATAATATTAATTTGTATTTTCAATTTACTTATATATCAATTTATTAATTATTCAAGTGGCAGCTAAAATTTAAGATTTTAACTTGTGATAGAAAAGAAAAAAAATGTATGCTTACAAAATCTTTTAAAGATTAATGATAATTAAATGTTTAAATTAAATATTTTCCGATATAATTTAAATATTTTTTTCATTTGTATAAATTATAAATTTTTTAAAGTTTTAAATTTTATAATTATATTTTTTAAAGTTTTAATTTTATAATTATATTATTATAATTACAAGAACAAGTTATGAAATAATTATGATACATATTTTTATTTATTTATTTTATTCTATATATATTATATATATTATATATATAATATATGAAATGTATTCTATATATAATATATTATATATATTACATATAAAATATATTACAGATATACATTTACAGATTTTTATTTTAATCTAAATAATGTTTTCTAATTATTTCTTTAATACTGTAAATATGAATAATAGCAATTAACAAGTAATATATGATGAATCTTTTATCTACTGAATCTAAAGTGCATTTGATTGATTAATATTTGTATGAAATAAAAAGATCTGTCTTATAATTTGTTTCATATATAAATTTTGGTTGATTTCAAATTAAAAAATCGAATTTTTAATACATATATATATATATATTTATAATGTATATCATAATATTAATTATAAAGATTTCTTCAATGAATGTATTTATAAAGTCATAAATACACTTTAGTATTTATATATATTCTTAGTTTTGAGATATCTTTTTTTTTTTATATATTTTTATTTTTTTTTTTTTATTGAGAAAAAATCTTTGATGATTTAAATATAAACTAAATTTATTTTATTTCTTTAAATATTAATTATTGTTAATAACAAAATTTATCTAATTTAATTAATATAAAAAGTAGGATTGTTGAAAAATTATCTTTTCACAAATATATAACAATCGATATTTTAGTTTTTGAATAATTTTCTATAAAAAAACTATTACCTTTTTATTGAAACGAGATTTTTCTTATTCTTTTTCATAAAAGCATAGAAATAATAAAAGAAAAATAATGAAAACGAGCAGTATTCCCAGAAAAGTTGCTTAAAATAATAATTTTATAGTTTCAAAGTTATTGAAATTAGAGGAGATAGCTTTTCTACATTGTGCACAAATAAGTTGGATTTCAAGATATTAAATTTCATGAATTTAAGTCACAGTATTATCCAAATTGAACATAATTATATAGGTATAGATAATTATATAGATATTAATATAGATTAGAATTTTAAATTTATAAAATTATAAATTATATTTTTAATATTTAATCATTTAAAAAATAAAATCGTATATATTTAAAGATGGAACAAAGTTTCAATTTATTAAACTGATTATTAAACTTAATTAATTATAACTGATATATATAAAATAAATTTTTATCTTTTCTAGATATTTTTTTTGTTATTTTTAATGAAAAAAAATTTGTTATTTTTGTACAGTTTTTCGATTATTTTGATAGAAAATCCAAAATGATGAAAAAATTATCATATTTTTGACATGTGAAAAAATATTTTAATTTTGAAATATTATTTATTGTAACATAAAATGTTTTGTAAATATGATTAATTAAATTAATAAATGAAGAAAAGTTTCTTTTAATAAGAATTTAAAAAAAAAATAAGTAAAATTTTAATATTTATTTTGTATTGTTTTCATTATAATTATTTATTTGAACTTCTTTGTAGAAAATATTAATTTTAAGAACATGATAATAAATATTAAGCATGGAAATTTTTCATTTTTAGTTTCATGAAAATATATATGATTAAAATTAATTTTAAAAATTGATAATATATGTTAGATTTTATATTTTATTTTATATATAATTATATAATTTATAAAATTATAATTATATATAATTATATAATTTTTAGAGTTTCATTATTTATTTATTTCTGATATTTATTTTTGTGAAATTTGAAATTAAAAATTTTAAATAAAAACTGTAACATCGTAATAATAATTAATTATTATCTTTCTAAAATACTTTCAATATGAAAAAATATTCAATTTGATTTTAAGTTGAATAACTATTTTCTATAAACAAATGAATATTTATCTTTCGATTTGAAATACATATCATATTTTCATTATTGAATTTATTTATTATATAAAAAATATATAAAATAATTCGAATATTTTTATTAGATAATAAAAGATTACATTTTTTAATTTAATTAAAAAATATAATTAAAACAAAATAAATAAAAAATAAAAATAAAAATATTTAAATTTAAATGTTTTTTATTTTCTGCATATTTTTATATGCTATTTTCATGTCGAAAATAATTGAGAAAATTTTATTTAATAAATACTGGAATTATTAATTTTATCAAAAAAATCAGATTTTTGTTTTAAATTACTTTAACACGAACAATTAATTATACTTATATAGATATTTATTTATTTATATTAAGAATAATCATAATATACTTGAATTATTTATATATAATATATTTAGATAATTTTACTGTTAAAAATCGACTTCTATATTCAATAATGTTATTTAAAAATATTAATAATAATGATTAATTTAAATTAATAATAATTTCTTAATCTGAAATAATTTTAATAATTAAATATATATTCATGTATAATACAGTATTATATTATTGTTGACCAATAAATTGGATTTTAATAATATTATTTTTATTAAAATTGCACACATTTACATTATTTGAAATAAGAATATTTTATTTTACACAATTATTTTACATACTTATTTCAAATATATTTATAAAACAAATAACTAAAGATAAATATATTCAAGTTTGATAAATAAAATAAGAAAAAAGAAAATAGAAAGGCGAAGAAAAAAAGGAACGTATTTACATACATATACCAACTCAAAGCCTTGGTTCGGTATGCTATGGCGGTAGGAGATAGAGTGCACGAGGTCAGACCGAAGGACCGTTTTAAATAGGTCATTGATTGACCTATCCCCAGCCATGTATCCCAGTGTGCAATGCACATATACCAACTACCACAGCTGATACATCTGTCTCTACATATTTCTACTTTTCTTCCTCTACACATTATACCTCCACTCTCTCGTATCTATACGTGTCTGTTTGTGCGCGAAATTGCAGGGTGTGCAGCACGCACGTGGTCGGCAGGCAAAGTTTAGTCAGCTAGCATCCGAGCAACAAGCGTCGCTAGAAAGATTCCCATTGTGCTCGCGGACAATGGACGGCTGGAACTACTGCGAATGCGGGCCAAGCATTTCGCAATTCTCCGCCGCTTTTATCCCTCCCTCGCTTGCCCGTAGAAATTGAACAAACGTTCCCTTGTACCATTCCCTATACTTGTCTCTATACTTCTTCTTTCAACGAACGCTTATATATCAGACAGTGTGAATTTCTTCTGACTTTGCCTACTACTTGCGATGGTCACTTCCTTCCTTTCTCTTTTTCACCGGAAGCATAATCGTTTTCTTCAAATGCCTCGAAACAAGCATTATCTTTTCATCGCAATTTCTTTTTCGTCTTTCTGATTTCAAATTTCTTTATTTATTCATTATATTTTTTTTATTCAAGTGAGTTATGTTTATATGAAATGAGACAATCTATAGTCATCGAAATTAAAATTTTTAACATATTTAATTTCTTTTAGAAAAATTTAGGATAGGGTGAGGAAACTCTAATTATTAAGATAAGATTGTTAATAATTTGTATTTGTTTTAATTATATTATCTTTTCGTTTTAATTATATATTTCTTCAAAAATCATATATTTACAATATCATATATTTACAATATCATATATTTTTCTTGTAAAAAAAATCCTGATATAATAAATAGAATATATATTATAATATATAAATATTTTTTATTTTATTTTTATATTTTAACTTTTTTGTTTACGAAGTTACAAAATCAATAACTTAATTGAAAAAGTAAAAGATGAAAATTTTAATTCTTATATTTGCAATAATTTTCTAAAATATGAAGATATTTAATTCTTAAAACTCCAAGTTTCGGAGATCTATATAAAGATCTAAACGAATTTATAATTATAATTATGGATTTTTTTAAAATTTAGCATTCTAGATAGATATTAAAAAAAAATATATATTTAAAATATAATTTATATCAAAAGATCAATATTTATTATAATAAATTTAATTAATTAATTTTTTAATATTAAAACAATTTTAATTTATAAAAAAAAAATATTTAATTTAAAGAAAATTCAAATTATTTTATTTGAAATTTTAATGATTATTTTAATAATAAACATTAGAGAAAAAGGAAATTAATAACATCTAAATAATAATTACAATATATTTTTAATATTTTCTTCTTTAATATTTAATATTTATTTCTTCTTTAATATTTTATCTTCTTGAGAATTATAGAGATTGATATGAGATTGATTGAAATAATTGAAAAATTGATATATTGATTTGATAGGAAAATTGGCTTTTGATATTTTCGATAAAATAAACATTTTTAAAATGAATAAATGAATAAATGAATAAATACATTGTTATATTTATAATAAATTCATTTTATGAGAATTTTATTTTATGTTCACAAAATATTTTATATGCTGAATCTAGGAAATCAATCATTAAACAATTATAACAATTATATATATATATTAATATTATATATAAATATTACATATTATACAATATTAAATATTATATATATATAATAATAAAACATCTGTTTTCATTCATTTATATTTTAAAAATAATTTAAATTTTAAAAATGAACAATATAATTATGTTCTTGAAATAAATAAATAAATATATTAATAAATTTTCTCAAATTTTGAATCACACAAAATAAATCAATTTGATTTAAAATTAAATAATAAAATCTATCTATAAATCTATATATATATATATAATAATATAAAATAATATATATTAATATATATATATATATATATAATAATAAATCTAAATAAAAAAACTTACTAATATATTATATATTAATTTTATAATTATATTTATTATATATAATATATCTATAATTATATATAATATTATATATAATTATATATAATATTTACATCAAAAATCGACATTATATTCTTTATTTTTATTATAAATATTATTATTATGATTGTGATTATTATTATTATTATTATTGTGGGATAATTATTATTTAATAAAGTTATTGTTAAAAAATAATAATAATTTAATATTTAATATATTAATAATTAATTAATAAATAATTAAAAAAAATAAATACATGTAGATAGAATATTGAAATACAAGAGAAAGATATTTTCTTTCAGATAAGCGCTTCTTTATATAATCAATAAAGAAAAATTAAATTTATCAAATTTACTTTTTTTGTGCTTATATTGTAAAACAATTAAAGATTAAATAATTTTCAAATATTTATATAAAAAAATATGTACCTAAAAAAAATCTAAATAAGAATAAGAGATTTAAATATAGAATATAAATTATTATTATAGAATGTAAACATTGTAAGATAATTTAAATATATATATATATTTTTATATATTTTTATATATATTTCTATATATATATTTATTTTATACTTAAATAATTGGTTAATGATTAATTTTCAAATAATCGATATTTAATTAAGATAATTAAATATTCTGCTGCATATGATCGTTTATATAATTTAGATACTTATGGGTAATTTGCTATTTACGACATAATGTAGTTAAAATAGCGAATATTCACATGTGATCTTAATTTGATTGTTTAAAAATATAATTAATACATAAACAATGTTAATATATTAAAATAAAATTTTAGGCAATCAATACTCTAATTTAATTTATTTGTTGTATAATATGTATATAAAAATCAAAAAAATTTTAATAATTAAAATAATCCAATTATAAAATTTTATTCTATGTTATTCATTCTATATTTCGAAATGTTTTTGAATATATATCACTAATAATATAAATTCTGATGAATTCAATGATTAAAATAAAAAAATAATAATTTAAATTTATATGTTTTCTATTACTTAAAAATTACTTAAAAACAATGAAATTTAATTGCAAAACTTATGTAAGATAATAGTCAACAATAGGAATGTAGAGATTAAAAAAAGTTAAATTGTTTTCATCAACAATTTTGATAAATTGTCAATAACTATTATTATTATATTTATTTATATTTGTAAATAATTATTGAAAATATTAAAATATATATTATATCTATATATGTCAAGAATATATATATTGTTCTAATTAAAAAAAAAGTCAAGGATCCAGAAAACGAGCGATTTCACGATATTTTAAATGGCAAGTAATATAGCCAAAAAGTTTTTTTTGAAAATTTAAATTAAAATTTTTTTATTTATTAATATTTAGATACTATATTATTTATGTAGAATTGAATCTCTTAATTTTATATTGTATTAATGTTTTTAATAAATTTTTAAATAACAAATTATGTTTTTAATAAAATTTTTAAATAACAAAATAAATATTTAATATAAAGAAATAATTAAATAATTAATTATTTAATTATTACATCAATATATAAATTGGTATCTGCAAAAGATTTATTTATTTAATCAAGAAAAATGAAATATCTTATATTAAAGGATTGATAATATAAAAAAAATATTCTTATAAAAGTTGTTTAGTATAATTATATAATATTAATAATTTGTAATAATAAATTTGCAATGTAATAGTAATGTATGAAGATCATATAAAGATAAAAATGTTAAAAATTTAATTTTTTAATGCATTAATTAATGCGTTTTTTTATTTCCTATAAAATAATATTAAGTTATTTATAAAGTAAATATTAAAAAAATTAATTTAAAAAATATTTTAATTTAAAATTTGTAAAAAGAAAATTTGTAAAAGCTTATTAATTAATAATAAAAGTAGTTAGTTAAAAATAATTTAATTTTTTTTTGTAGGAAATAAATATAAAATTGACCTTTATACATATCGATTTATAGAAAAGTTACTAATATTACTAATATAATACATATTATAATATATATTACTAATATATATTACTAATATAATATATATTATATTATATCTTTATACTAAACAAATTTTTTAAGAAATTTTCTTTTTAAAACTTCAATTCTTAAATATTTCATTTTTTCCAATTAAACGAAACATTATATATTATTTTCAAACAATTAAAATAAATTATTTATAATGGATCATTTTTCATTTCAATTTCAAATGAAATTTATCTAACACATTCTTTCAATAAATCATTTATTTTTTTAAATTATCGATTTCAAAAAATCAATTATCAATTGTGTTAATAAATTATAAATACGTATTTATAATACATATTATAAACTCATAAAATAATATACGTAGCTTGTAATAGCTTAAAACTCTTTGCAGAATTAAATATCGGTATACATGTGAGGCAATCCGTTTATATGCCAATCTTAAACAGTCTGGTTTACGATGGAATTTCAACTTCATGTGATATCATCTCGGTATAATTCTAACCCGCAAATAATATGAATTGGATGTAGCGCAACGTCTGCTTAATCATCCCGTTACTCTACTATTGTCCTGTAAATGATTCAAATGCGATATAGTTGGATTTATGAACGTTACTAGCATGTTCTTCGACGTTTCTAAGCTTTCTGCTGACATGATTTTCACAGATACATTCGTTTGTTCGCGATACAGAATTATCCGATCATTATTCGATTAATATGACATTCGCTATTCGTTGATTGTTAAGGAGGGAAGGGGAACATAAAAAGATATCGATTCTTATTTAATCAAGGAAATTAAGCTATATTCGTTATAGTTATTATAACTATATAATAACTATATCATAATTATATTATAAGTATATAATAACTATATTATAATTATAGTAATTAATATTATATAACTATATATAGTTATTATTATATAATAATATGAACTATATAACGAGATCATAAATCATTAAATTATTAGGTAGTGATATTGACTTCTTTTTTAAACTTTCGAAAAATTCTTATCTATTCATAGATTTGTCAAAAGATTTATTCTGACATCCGATACCTTGTTGCTTTATATTTGATTAATTTTGTCGTCTATTATACTTTACTATATTATAATATTATGCTTGGATTGGAAATATTGGAAATACGATATATTTGTTAATAATATTAAGTTTTCGGTAATATAAAAAAAAAATTAATGTAGAGAGATTTTTTTCGTTGGATAAATTCGAATATTTTATTATTTAAATATCTTTGGTATAATTGAGCACAATTATGGATGAATAATTTCCAAATATTTATAGATGTGATTTTTTTATTTATATAAATATTTATCTATAAAATAAATCATCATAAAAATTATATATTGCATAAATATTTGAGAATTGTTTTAATCACCAGTAATTCGTGTCCAATGTTGCATGACATCAAAGATATTTAAATAACAAAAATTTGATAAATCTTTGAAATTATCGTCAATATTTTTTTGAATCCATTAATAAGAGAATTATTCGTATCCTAGTAATCGTTCTCGTATCTCAATGATAAACGAATAGGTACATTAATCAATTAATTTCAATTAATAATCTAATATAACTTAACCTAATCTAATTCAAATCGTTCGATTTAGATTTATCTCGAGATTTTGGTAATGGAATTATGTTTTAACATTATTTATTATTATTTAACCTCGCTTCGATCATTTTTATAATCATTAATAGTAACCACGTTACTATTAAAATATACTATTAAAATATACAAAATATACAAACGAAGCAAGTTAGAAACTTAAATAATACTGTCTATATGCATACACATGCAAATACTTTATACAAAATGAAGTTCGAATAATTCTAACTAGTTTCAATTCTGATAAGTTACAAGAAATATCTCTAGACAAACATAATGCATGGTGTATTTAAAAATTAAAGGATTATATCTTTATAGTTGCTATAAACTACGATTTTGAAATACAATTTCCACCGATTTTATTCCAGTTTATAGACCTAATTAGACCTAATTAAACGAATTTGGAGGAATAATTGATTAGATAATTTCATGGATATTGGAAACGAGACCAAACAAAATGATGTACTTTGGCCGCAACAAAACTCGTTTTTTTCGTTTCGTTGTTCGATCCCGCTGACCTGTTTTCTTCCTTCTTTTTGGCTCTGTCGTCAGGGCCAGAACTCCATTACAAACGGGTGAAAAATAATCGAATGATCGAGGCGTCAACGAGGCAATTTTCGATGGGCTGGAATACTCCGGAAGTGGCAGTCGATCGAAACAATTTGCCCGGTCGAAGCGGCCGGTTGATTGTCTATTAAACGTTCGGCAAATGAGATTCGGAGCATCGATGAGAAACAGGCTGACAGAGGTTACCGATGGATCGTTAGATAGGAGGAAGTAATCGATCATCATGTATTTCGAGTGCGTCGTTGTCTCGTTAACTCGATTTTGTACGTAAAATGAATGAATTTTCGTTTTCTTAGTTCTGTTCGTCTTCTTTCTTAATTCTTTCGATTCTCGATAGAATATGATACATAAAATATTTAATATAATTTATGTATATAATATTGATTACTCATGAGATTCTATGAAGTAAGCATTAAAATTTCATTTTTACATTGTATTAATAGCTTAAGCATAGTAGAAAGACATATTGAAAATATTATAATATCACGTGAATAATTAACAAGAGATATTTTAGTGAATTTTATTAAGTGTTAATCATTTTTTTAGATTTAGTTATTATTTCTTTTTATTAGATTAGATTAGGTTTTGCTAGTTTTCTTTTTATTTTCACCTATTTCAATAGAGAGACTATATTTTCAAATTCAAAATTTGAAAATAATTAGAAGGTTGATGATTATAATATTCATGGTGCGAATTTTTATATTTTAAAAATAATTAAATTAATAATTATTCTATAACTATTCTTCATGATAGAAGAATGGATGAGAGTTTAATTATTCTTATCTCTCTTTTTGAGACAAAATATGTGTAAGATTACGAGATCTCAACATCTTTTGAATAGAGCAATAAAAATTTTAAACGATAAAAAAAATAAAAAAAAACTTTTTCATACAAATATATAATTTTCATTAATATTATTTCATATTTATTATTAAAAAATAAACCATTGTAATGCGTAAATTATTATTAAATTACAATTTTTTTTTGTATAAATAAAACTGAAAATATATTATGTTTGATTTTATGTTTTCAAGAAACGTAAAATGTATCGATAAAAAGAAAGTTATTTATTAAAGAAATTATATAAATATAAATATATATATATAATAATAAATGATATAATCATAATAAAAATACATGATTTATATCAATAAATCAATTAAAAAAATTTAATGTTATTTAAATTTACTAGGATTTATATCTGAAAATCTGTTGTGACTATAAACAATATAAATAATACAATTTTTGAAATTATCATACAAGTTTTTTTAATTTATGAAGTTTATTTTCAAAAGAAAAAAGGAAAATCGAATAGAGTTGAAAAATTGAAATGGTTAAATCTTCTGTCTGGTTATTTTTTCTCAAAATGAATTTGTCATCATTGTAAATTTCCGAGTATACGATGACGTACAATAAATTTTGTCTATGTGAAATTCTCGTGTAAAATTCGAGGTGGATGTTAATTTTATTCCATGTCAACTAGATTCTACTGAGTCGTTATACTTTCTGAGAGATCTCGTACCTCGGTAACTCCATTCGTGGAATTTGTCTTCGGCTCAACTTCATTGCGATACTGACTTAGAAATAAGTTGGAGAATTTCTTATTTGTATAAAAATGTAAGTCCAAAGAGTTGAACGTTATCGAAATAAATTGTTATTCAAACAAAATTTCTTTTTAATTTATTATGTATTTTATTATTTTATCTATTGAAACAGTATTTGAACTGTAATGTGTTTGATAAATATATTATGAATTTCTATACAACTAAAATAATATTTAGATATTCAACTAATATGTAAAAAATATGCTGTATTATTTCAAGATATACGATATTCAAGATATAATTATAATATTATTTAAAGGATTTCTTTCAAATTTTTCATAATTTTAAAATTTATCTATTTATCTGAAAAAATTAAATTGAAAAAAAATTTTTCTATAAGATATTATATAATATATATATATTTTTATAAAAAAATTATTTATTATTTTTTCAATTTTTAATATTATATTCAAAAGTTTTATTATTATAATTAAAAGTTTTATTTAGAATATGATCAAATTTGCATAATATTCAAATCATAAAAATAAAATTAATATTAGAAAAAAATATGTAATATATTCATTTTATAAAATATATAAAATATATGTAACATGAAAAATATATGCTTTCATAAAAATTCATAGTCTATTGATAAATAAATATTTTCATTACTTTTATTTTATTTGAAATATAAATATTTATTAATTGATTTTATGTAAAATTTTAATTTTGAAAATATATATTTCTTTTAAATTTTATACATGTTTTAGTTGAGAATCATAAAAATATATACATAAGCCGTATAAATTTCATTAACAATTAGATATGACGATAATCCTCATATTATATTATCCTCATATTATCCTCCTTTATTTACAAAATAAATCTATTAAAAGAAGAGAATAAAATCATATTATTAAGATATATTGAATTAATAAAAATCATATTAATTAAAGCAATTTAGGATAAGCGTTACAATTATAATATTGTATCGAAAATATAAAATAGAAAATAAGTTAATTCAAATTTTAATAGCTTTAATAGCTAATTTTAATACAAATATAAATAATACAATTATTTATATTTGTATTACAATAATAAACAATAAAAAATCATTATTTTTAATATTATTATTTAAAGTAACTATAAGATATTCGAAAGATCAATTATTTGAAGATTTATTTCTCAAATAAAATTTTAGAATTTACGTGCATCTATCATTATTTTCAACTAAATAAATATTCAACCCGTTCCGAATTTTATCGAAAATTATTCATCGTTTTTATATAAATGAAAAAAATGCTGGTTCGAAGTATGAATGTATGAAAGAAGTATATATCTTTCATATCTCTCATCTATATATCTCTCAATCTTGCATTCGTGTAGAACGTGATCGCGTGAAGGGTAATGAATCATCGACAAGCAAAGAAAATCCTCGAGATTGTAAGAAGAATGGATGTAAAGAAAAGAAGGAAAGAGGATGAACGTAAGGGTGGATTTTCACAAAGATTTAGGTCTTCAGTAGCCACTTAGATCGATTTTTCACGAGAATAGTGAATTCGAAAGAAGTATGATTCTTCGATCGATATCCTTGACTTCCACTTCTTCGAGATTTTCTCTTCAAGACATCTCGTGTCTTGATGAGAGAGAGTAATCAATTTTCATGGATATATTGTCTCTTTAGTTTTTCATTCTTGTCTTTCGAAATCGATTTTTAGTACTGTCTTTCGATCATCACTCTCATATTAACATTCTCGATGAATCTTTAGCTTGTTCTCTCCTGTGATCAATTGCGATAACTTCGCTTATTGATTTTGGCTCGGGTCCTTTAATTAAAATAACACGCATGCGTTGACAGGCATCGAAAATTGTCGTTTTGAATTTCAATGGAATGTATGTATAACAAAATATACGAATATGTGGTCAAGTTTTCAAGTGTAAATCTCGATTAGCACGAATAATAAATTTCATGAATTAATCTTATTATTCGAAATGATACTAAATGTATGTATGTAACATAAGGTTTAAATGTAACGAAAAATTATAAAATAATTCGAATAAATTGGAAGATATATATGTAAATATTTAAAAATATTTAAAAAAAGAAATTTTTTTAAAAATATTTTATGAGATTATATACGATAATTACTATTATTTTAAATTTGGCAAATGGTACTATTTATTACAGTTTTTTAAATTCTGGTGAAATAATGACAATATAAAAATATTGAAGAGGAAATTGAAAAAATATATAAAAAAGTACATTATTTATATTCAACATTATTTGTATTCAACATATTCAAATCGAAAAGCACTAATTTTGATGATGATGCATAATAACGTCTTATATACATTAAAAAAATTAAATGAATTGGATTATGAAATATTACATTTATCTTATTTTTCAAATCTTTCTGCGATGAATTTTTTTAAATATTTAAATAATTTTTTAAGAGAAAGTTTTTAAAGATAAAACAATGGCTTAAAATAATTTCGATACATTTATTATTTTTACAACTCCAAAATGTCAGGAACAAACAAACTTCAAAAAAATTTCGTTGGAAAAATACGTGCTAATGATTTTTATTTTGATTAATAGATATAATTTAATTTTAATTGATATATGGTAATCATTTAATTTAATTAATAAATTCAATACATAAAAGTTGTAATTATTTTTGCATCAATCTTCTTCAAATCTTTATAAGCTGAATAAAGTTTGACAATTTCATATTAATTGAATTTTAATTTGTGTATTGTGTATATTACATTAACAATAAATTACTATTATTATATAATTCAAACTAATTCAAATATCAGATTAATTAAATTTATATTATTCAAAATCTATTTATACTTTAAAACTCAAAAGTAGAAGAAAATGCACGTATTGAGGTATAATTTATCATTGGAAATTGATAAAAAAATGAAGACTGGTATGAAGAATGGTAAAATTTAAAATTAAAATGAAAAAAGAAAATGAATATTGTTGATCAGAAAAATTGTTTTATTAAAAATTTATGTTATATTGATAGAACATACTGTTATTTTATAATTATAGTACTATAAAGTTTACTGAATTTATGAAAATTTTTATTTGGATTGAAAGATAAGAAGATTAGTAATAGATGATAAGCAGAAATAAATATAGATGTCTCATCGAGATATATAATATCTAAAATTTAAATCATTTTTATCAATTTTACTTTAAATCAATTCATCAATCAAATCAATTTTACTTTAAATCAATTCATCAATCGATAAAAAGAAATCTTTTCATATTTGATTTTACGTTTTACTTTTTTTTTTATTTTTTTTCATTTTTCCCATTTCTTAAAATTATATATATATATATTACACAAATTAAATCTTTATTTTTTATGTTATACGATATGTGATATGAAAAAAGTATTATTTTATAATAAACGTTAACGTTTTATAATAAATGTTTTGTAATAAATGTTAACAAAATTATTTTTTATAACAAAATAATTTTAATAATTCTTGAATTATTCTATTTTTTAATAATGTTATACATTATTATTATTATTGTTTAACATTTAATGGATCAAAGCAGATTTATATTAAGAAATAAATAAAATATAGCATTTTCTTATAATATAACTTTTCTTTATAAACGGTTAATATTATAACATTTATTTATCCGTACTTTGAAAGATATAAGCTTATAAATAAATTTTTTGAGCGAAATTTATTTTAAATAATTATTTTAAATAATATAAATAAGCTTTATAATTTGATAAGTAATATATTTCAATTGAAGTTATGTTCTTTATTTAATCAATTAAAGAAATTTATAATAAAATAAATATTTGAGAAAATAATAAATTTAAAAATTGATTATTTTACTAAATAAAAAAAAAATCTATTATATAATATTATATAATATCTATTATATAATAAAAGATTTATTCTTGAAATAACTTTCAAAATATGTATTGAATAATCAATATAATTAACAATAATTTTGTTAAATGTGTATTAATATTAGTCAGAAACAATAATAATATAAATACTTGTTGATGTAAATTAAGAAAGTACTTATTTTCATCGAAATTAAACAACAAATAATATTAACAAATATAACGAATAATTAATAAATTTATTTCATGAAATCCCAAATAAATTAATTGCATTAATTTACATTTAATTGCAAATACATTTATTTATATTTCATGAAATATTTGTATTATTTCAAAAATAAATTATTTCTCAAATAATTTAAAAAAATAATTTTAAAATTATTTAATTCAAAAAATTTCTTAAAATTTGTTTATGAATGAGAGAAATGTAAATAACATTTATACATCACAATGTTCCTTTTTATTTTCGTAAACGAATGGAATATTGTTAATCACAAATGATTGACATTTTTCATTTGATTGCATGTAAAAAAAAAATTAAAAAAATAAAAAATAAAAAAAACATCTTTTAAATAACTTTTCTTTATACGATATCATCATTGCCATTGATCTTGACACTGATAACAAAGACAAAAGACAGAAAAAGTAAATCTTAGAACATCAATTTCGTGCCGTGTACTGTGCCATACATTGTATTTGAGCTCAATCAAAGCCTCTCAATTCGTTTATCCCTTGCGCGCATCTTATCGGATTGCATATCTAGCGGATCACTCTAGATAAAGACACATTGGCCTGAATGTTTGCGGATGCGAAAGATAAAAGTTATCGATACTGGTGAAAGTGTTACAAATTCACTGCGTTTCCCTCTTTGTGTTAACGGCTCACGAGTCTATAAAATGTCGGGATTACAAGAGGAAGGATAAAGAAGAAAGTTCTTTTGTCAAAGCGTTATCAATTTATCAATTTTTCATCGATGAGCCAATAGCAGGCGATTCATGATCGTATATCGTGTAAAGATATTATTCCGGCACGTAAATTTTTAACGAGGCTGGAATAAATTGTTGATACGAATAACGATTGCCAACAGTTTAACTTGGAATAAGAAGAAAACGTAATCAAATAAGGATTCGTGACACGTTGGGGATATAGGAGCGTGCAGTACGTGAGCGCACAATAAAAAGGTAGCCATATTTACATGTTCTGCATGTTATTCTTATTAAGATATATTGTTATTATTGTATTTAAGAAGTTGAAATGATAAAAAAAATTAATATTTGTTTTTTGATAAGTGAATAAATTATAAGATTGGCATATATGAAAAATTTTTTAATAATTTTATGTTTTTTATTTTTTATATTATATATTGTATTGAAATCGAAATTATTAATATTAATCTTTTAAATTATGTCTGTTTAAATTATGTATATAATATATATATCATATATATTATGAAAATTTTTGTATATTATTTTATTTAATATATAATATATGCCAAAATTATTTCTATATAATATATTATAATATATTATACGATATAATGTACTAAACAAAGATAAAAAATTAATATTAAATTTTAAATATAATAATATATGATTGAATATAATGATAAAAATTTATCATTGTGGAATATATATTTCGTGATGAATATAACTAATCTAAAGATTAGTTAATTTAACACATTAATTGTCTGCAATAAGTAATAATAATTTTTCTATGATCTATGAAACAAGTTGATTAACTTTAAATCGTTCAAGTTCACTTATATAAATTAAATTTCAAACGAATAAAAAAAACTGTATGAATTAAATAATTTAATTTGAAAAAGGTTATGTTTAGCCTTCTTAGAAAAAGAAATTAAATATTAATTCATACTTGAAATTAATGAAATTTAACAAAACGACAGTAATAATGCAATATTTGAAGCTAAATTATTATTCGGTTATATTGAAGAAATATTCAAAGTTAAAGAGTTAATTAAACATTTAAGAACATTTTATCATAAGAACAATTCTATATTTTATAAATAAGTATATAGTTTCCTTAAAAACATTTTAATTGAATTTGCAAACTAACATTGTTACTAGTTTTTCCCTCATGACATAAATTTTCTACAAACTATTATAATAACACAGTAATGAATATTAAACTATGTTTTGTCTGAAATATCTATTAAAGTCTTTGTAATACTCTGAAGGAGTCGCATTCGAAAGTTTAATGAAGACTGCCTTTGTTGCATGTATCTTCTATAAATTTGTAAAATACAAATATTATATTCCGAATATGCATTAAATATTCATTATTTCACGATTTTTGTATTTATATTAAAAATATTTTTATAATGAAATTCTTTTTCTTACAATAAAAGTAAATAAACAATGTATAACATATGACTTAAAAGCTAATTTAAATTTAATTAAAATGAAATTAAATATTCTAATTCGAATACTCGCGATTTTAATATTAAATTTTGATATGCTGCAGTTTAATGCTTGTTTTAAATATATAATCAAAGATTATTTTATATACTGTAAAAAGGAACTATAAAAATATTATTGGTGATTTTAAAGAAATGGAATAATTTATAGAGAAAATAGAAGAAGTGAAATAAAAATAAAGATTAGATAAAAGAAAAGGAATAGTTAGAATTAAGGATTAATAAATTGACAAATTTTGTATATCTATTGGAAAAACATATTTTTATTATTATTATTAAAACATATTATATAATATACATTAGTTACATAATCATAAATTATTTTTTCGTTTTTTTGTAATGTATTTTTGCTGAATATGTTTTCATAATGATGTTTTCCATCATTGTCTTTAACAATGAATATTCAAATATAATTCAAATATCAATAATAATATACATTGTAATGTATGTATATATATATATATATATATATTTGTATTATTTTATGCATTTTAATTATATTTCTTTATTGATTTTTATTAATATTAAATTTGATTAATCTATATATATATATAGGTTAATAAAATTTAATATTATATATATATATAATCAATTTAATTAAGTTAATATTTATTCTGTACTTCAATTTAATATTAATTACATTATTAATATTAATAATGCATCATTACACATCGTTATACGAATTATAAAATTTTATATCCTAATTTGAAAATTATTTTTAGTATTATATCGATAATATCGATATTATTATATCAATTATATCGATTTTTTACTTCAAATAAATATTCAATAAATAAAAATTTTACTTTAAATAAATGAAATTAGATCACTTGAAACTTCGAAATTTTGCAATCTTTCAAAACTGAAAAAGTTTCAAATTCTTGAATTTCAAAAATTTAAGAATTTTTGTTATTTTTCTTATTTGAAACTCGAAATCTAAATAAATAAAAAATAATTTACATAAATAACTTACGAAAATATTATTTTAATATAAATTTATTAATATTTATCTATTAATCTAATTAAATTTAAAATTTAGATTTATTATAATTGATGAGATTTTTACATTTTATTATACTATTTACTGTAATTAATATAGAGAAAAATAAAATATAAAAATTTAATTTTTTACAAATCAAAAATATAATTACTATTTCTATTATCTGATTATGAAATTTGTTAAAAATTCTAGAAATTCAAATTTTTAAGATAAATATTTTTTATTAAAAGCAAGAAGAATTTCAGATGTTAAAATCAATATTATTTTAAATCGATTTATCTTTAATATATGATTTTTTACGTATTTATTCTAAATTCTTTGTATTAATATTAAATTTATTATTTTATTATTGCTTTTTATTATTATAATATTAGAAATTTACTATTGTTTTGTATTATATTTTGTTACATTGATTTACGAAAAATATACATGTCTTATTGAATCAGATAAAAATATTTTCGTATTCATTGTCAATTAAAAAGATGAAATATATTAAAAATATAATCTGTATAGTATTTATTATTATAATTTAATAATCGCGCAGATGTTTTATTATTTATAGAAAAAAAATATAATTTACATATTTAATTTATATATTTCAGAAGTTCTTTATTGATATCGATACATCATTTATTAAAGTATGCAATGGAAAAGAATAACGATATTGAATATTGCTTGAATTATTTATTTAATTTTACGTATATTTCATTTTGATAAATTTTATTTTGTTATTTTGAATATATTAAGTATATTAATTATTAGTAATTTTTAGAATTTTTAGAATAAATTTTAAAAACTTACATAAAGATTTAAGTAAAATCTCTTATGAATTTTTTGTTTATTCATTTATTTATTCATTAATCAAATAATTATTTATCATTTATTTTTCATAATTATTTGTTTTTTTATTATTAATATTTTATTGACATTTTTATTTAACATTTTATTTTTAAATATATTCAAAAAATAAGTATTCAAAATTTAAAACTACACTAACTATACTTAACATTGTCAAAAATATATTAATTCGAAAATCATATTATATCTTTAAGAATAATTTAATAATTTTAATAATTTTTTTCCAAAATTAATAAAGTATTTATGTTTATATTTTTTACATGTATTTTAATTTTTTCTTCATTTTTATAATAGAAATACATTTATGGACTATGTATGTTACGAAAAATATACATATCTTATTGAATCACATAAAAATATTTTCATTGTCAATTAAAAAGATGGAATATATTAAAAATATAATCTGTATAATATTTATTATTATAATTTAATAATCGCGCAAGTGTTTAATTATTATTCTTTTTTTATAGAAATAAAAAAAATATAATTTACATATTTAATTTATATATTTTAGAAGTTCTTTATTGATATTAACACATCATTTATTAAAAATGGAAAAATGACGATATTGAATATTGCTTGAATTATTTATCTAATTTTACGTATATTTCATTTTGATAAATTTTATTTTGTTATTTTGAATATATTAAGTATATTAATTTGATTTTATATTTAATAATTTTTTTTATTAAAAAGAATTATTAATAACATTTTAGGAATTTAAATTTGAAAATAAATTAATATATCAGACAATTGTTTTTATTAATTTTTGTTGCATAATATATAATAATTTAATACTTTATAGTATAAATTTAATAATTAAATTTAATACTTTATAATAATTTAATTATTATAAAAATGTATTGATTTAAATAATTTTTACTTCGAAAGAAAATTTTATCATAAGATATTATTGAATATTGTATATATATATTATATTATTAAGTATTTTATACATTTAATATTTCTTGAGAGTAATTTAATTATTTCTATAATAAAATCATGAATTAATATTATGAATATTTATAATTTAAAAATTGATTTTATGTAATTTATAATATAATATTTCTAATTTATAAGTAAATATTTATATGTTTTATTTTACTAATTAATGTTAGTGAAAAACGAAATTAATGTTGCAGATAATGAAACTGTAGCATTAACTTTCAATAAATATAAATAGGTCAAGTAACAAGTAAAATTATGTTTAATTTATATAATAAAAATAATTAATAAGAATGTCATTAGCATTTAATATGATTAATCTTCTTCTTAATTTACTTTGAAATAAATAAAAGTATCGTTAATTATTGTAAATATTTTTAAAACTTTTTATATAATATACGGATAAATTTTGTGGATAATAAAAGATATGTTTTATAAATATATTTATCTATGATTTTCTTGTATTATAATAATTATAGATATTAAAATTTTATTTTTCATATAAATTAATTGTAAATTTTAATTATAATTAAAAAATATTATTTAGAATCAATGGGTATTTTTTGAAATTGTAATTGAAAACATTATAATATTAAATATTATATAATATTGAAAACGTTATAATATAATATGTTTTTTTCATACAATATTTAATGTTACATAGAATGCTTTGCGGAAATTTCTAAAATTAGTTTTCTAAAAATAATTCTCAAGGTGAAGGAACTAATTAACTTCATTTTTCTTAATCAACACTTAGCATCTCAAGAAAATCTCAAAAAAAAAAAAGAAATTCAACTGTCATATCAATTTATCAAGACAACGGATTTTTAATGATGAAATTATATTTTTTAAAAGAAATGATAATTTTATTATAATGATCTATAATAAGATAGAATCTTATGTTTATTTACAAGATATATAAAATTTTTCGTAAAAATTATTTATATAAATATTATTTATTATATATTTATTATATATTGATGAAAATAATTTTATATTAATTTATGCTTTTTACTGTTTTTTAATATTTTATAATATTATTGAAATAATATTATATTAATAATTTATCACATAACATTCAACATAAAATTTTATATTATAATTTATATTATATTGTAATTATATATTATAATTTTATATATTTAGATATTTTATATATTACAATTTTTTAGATTTATTTTTCTCAAAAATTAATAATTCTAAAATGTTATCATGTATTTATTTTCTCGATTTTTTTTACAAAAATGATCAAAAATGATTTTTATCTTTGCTTTAATTAATACATATATAATACTATAAATATTAAAAATAATTTTTTTATTAAAATTATATATTATTATATTATCAATAGATTATTAACAAAAATACTACTAATACATAATATTTAAGGAAAAATAAATTCAAAAAAATAATTATGTTTTAATGATTAAAAAATTTAGAATAGTTCGATAATTAATCACTGAAGAATTATTAAATATAAATGTTAAATAGTACACATTAAATAATTCCTCCTTAAATGATTAACTTGATTAAGAATTAACGAAAAATTTTTTTAGAAATTATTATTTTAAAATAATATTACATAATAATATTTTTTATATTTTTTGGAATTTTTTATTAATATTTTATATTAATAGTTTATTATATGTTTATTATAAATAATAATTATTTTATTATTAAAATCATTTTTAATAATTAAAAATAATTATAATTATTGACATTTAAATTGAATCACTGGAAAAGTCACTTTTCATCATTAGTCATTTGTCAATATATTTCACATCTATTAAAATTATTATCCTTTTTATTTCAAAATTACAAATACAATCATGTGATATCAAAAAAAAAATTGATAAATTTTTTTACAAGGAATTGTTAAACATTAATTCTAAATATAATATTTATAATATAATATCATCACGCGCATGTATTTCTTTAATTGATTAGTCATTGGTGCATTTTTCTTAATTCATTTCAAAGTATTTATTTCAAAAATATGGCAACAATTATCTTCTCACACGTTTAATTTAAAAAAAAACAAAAAAAAAGAGCAAACACAAGATAAGATAAATCCTATAAGACTTACCAGTTTGTTCCATGATTGACATCTCAATTAAAACTTTCCTGGAATTGAATACCTTTCACCTTGGTAACCGCGATAATCATGATGCGGAGCAATCACGAAACACGGATACATTTGAAAATTCGTGATTTTCCGTGTCTAAATTCGAATTCAATTTTCAGGCGGAAATTCATAAGAACATGTTATACGCCATTTACTTGTATGCATGTATTAATTTTCAAAACATTGACGAATCACGCTCGATAATCATGACCTACAAGAACGAATTAAATTTTTTTGCGTAATTAAAAAAATTTTTTCTCTGTTGTTTTCATTTCATTTT
This sequence comes from Apis cerana, assembly GCF_029169275.1. NCBI lineage: Eukaryota > Metazoa > Arthropoda > Insecta > Hymenoptera > Apidae > Apis > Apis cerana. Next base: position 6,067,599 of record NC_083862.1, on the reverse strand, counting down.
TGCCAAAATCTGCACGAAGTTAAATAATATTTTTGTTACTTTTTGTATTATTTATAAAATAACATTATTCTAATAATCATGACGAGTTTAATCTTTTCAAAACTAAAGTTTTTAGAAACTGTGAAAAATATTATTAATAGAGAAAAATCGGTTTCGATATTTTTATAAAGAAGATATAATGAAGTAAAATTTAATACTTTTTTTTATTTTAAGTGATTTGGATAAGATATGCACATTTCTTGATATTCTTCTGATTTGTTTTGATAGTGAAAAATAATATTAAAAGAAACAAAATTTTTTTGCAATGAAATAATTTGATAATAATTTTTAAAAGTTTATATTTTGATTTAGAGATTTTCATAACGAAAAGAGAATGAACGAAATTAGAGTTTTATAAAAGTCTTATAGATGTTTTTCAAGTTATGAAAATTACGAAAAAGTTATGAAAGAAATTCTAGTTACAAAGATCCAACTATATGTTTTAATCAAGTTTGAAATATCATTCATATATCAAAAATCAAAAATTATATGTATACTTATACGTATTTTTAATATTAATGGAAAAGATTAACGTAAAAAGATAATTAATATTCATCAATAAAAACTGATAAATTATTTTGATAATTAAACAAGAACTGATAAAATATTGGCAAGAAAATAATATTATGCATTTTATTATTATTATTATATTATTATGCAATAAAATATAATGAATTAATATTTTCTGAGAATTATAGAAATAATTTTTAAATTTGATGTCAAAATGAATATCTTAGATTGTTATCATTATCTTGGATTAAAAATACAAATGAAATTATAATTATAATTAATAAATATATTATTCAAATCATAGAATTATTTATTTTGAAAAAAACAAAAAGAAAAAGAAAAATAGTTAAAATTAAAAAATATTTCATTGGTTATCACTTGTTGCAAAAACTACGAGTACTGATTTAAATAAATTTTCGAAAAAAACAATTTTTAAATTTAAATATCGAATTCAAGAACTATTAAAGACAAGAATTAATATAATTATTAAAGAAAGAGGAAAAGAACTTTATATATTTGACCAATCCAGGAAATTATATAGGAAAAGCACTTCGAGTATATTAAATTAGTAGATCAAATCATTATAAATTCTGTAATTTTACATAAGTATTATAATTGCTTTAAAGTTGATCAAAGCTAATGTTCTTCTACAATAAATATATTATAAAAATCTATGACAAATCAATTTTTTTTAATATTTTTACTGAGACAAATTATATTTCATTTCTAGAAGAAATAAAAATATTTTGTGATGAAATATTATTTACCTAAATCGTAATTTTCATATATTAAAATGTTTAACAAAGATAAGAGATAATTTTAAATATCTTATAAACTATTGACTATTCTTAAATCATTAATTTCAATCCATTTTAAAATCCATTACTGTGTAAAAATTTATTAAAAGATGAGCATTATATTTCGAGATTTCTTCTTATAAGTTTTGCTTTAATATTCTATCTTTGAGACTAATTTTAGAAGAGAAATATATCTTCAAGAAATCTTTTTTTCAAGATCTTTATTAGCAATTGTTGATTTATATTAAAATATATATATAATATCGAATAATTTTCTCAATTTTATAATATCGAATAATATATATATATAAAATATATAAAAAATATATTAAAAAATATTTTTACTTAGACTTTGAAAAAATGTTAAACAATGGAATACTTTCCCTTGTATACGGGGAAATCGATTCGTGAATTACCACAAATTTTACTCAAATTTGCAATGATATTGATTGAGAGTAAAAGTGTTTAGAAAATGTTTCGATTCTCATCATCATATTCATATTCTATTCAAATTGAAACATTCTTACAATTTATAAGATAAAAAAAAAAACAAAATTATATGATTATTCTTTATCAGTAAATAAAATTTCCTTTAATTTTCAAATTTATTAAACATGTAAAAAATAATTTTTGTAAAATTAATTTTTAAGGTGCTGAGTTTTAATTTCTTTATTTTCTAAAATATATAAAATATAAAAAAAAAACATTATTTGCCAAAAAATAAAATTCTGCTCAAATTTTGATGAACTATACTAAATATTATCAAAAAAGGCAACATTCATTTATCAATAGAATCTCAAAAAATAAAAAAATTTAGATCTTATATTTTTGTTATAAAATATGAAAAATATACTCGTTATAATTTCATTATCTAAAAAAATTTATATCACTCGCATCAATATTCATCTCATTCATTCTTAATCATAAATAATGTTATTTTTATTTTTCCATCGTGAAAGAAGAGCATGGATGGAAGTTTAGAGCCTGGCATAGTTTTGGAACATTTTCAGGTCCGAATTTCATTCGTGGGCGGCGTTGAAGAATCGTCTCACGGACCTTTGTTCCAATTTTATTCTCTTTTTGCTCGGAATCTTCTGTTCATCTCTTGTGCACAAAGAGACACACAGGGAATTCGAGAGCAAACTGTTGCTCGTGTTTTTATTTGAGAGCCGTGCGGGGAGCTAGATCACCCTAAACCGCCGCAAAACTACCCTTGTTTTTCCTTTTTTGCATTGGTGGCACGGGTCGTGCCACGGCAAGATTCGACACAGGAGGAGAATGCCTGGCGGAGGGTAGCCGTTTATTGATCGGACACACTCCGCATGTTTGTTGAAAGTAGATAACACGGTAGGTTTCTCCGCGATTTGTCCGAGGAAATGTCTCGTCCACGATCATCCCTCGATTTCGATCGTGCGACACTGAGTTTCGAGCAATTAACAATATTCGATTAACTATGATTATGAATATTAAATAAATATGACGAGATATTTTATAAACAAAATGCAGTTTCTGATCGAAAAAGTTAGGATCACTCACACTTTTCGATATATTTTTAGTATTTTTAATAAAACATGAAAAACAGAATTTAATTGCAAGTTTTTAACACATGTGAGATATCGATTAATTGATTCGCGATTATTTTAATTATTCGAAGTTTCGGTTATTGAGATTAAAAAAAATTTTGAGAGTTGTTATCGGATGTTATTTTTCACTATATTGAGAGTGATTACTCGATACTATTTTCCATTCTCAATGCATATCCATTAACAAAAAAGAATATTTGATAATAATTTTCAAATTATTCGCATTTTTACATTTTATGTTGTTCTTTTGAACTTCTATTTCTATTAATTTTTTTTTATTAGATTTTTTTTCGTTAATTGTTCAGATTAATAAAAAAAAATAAGCAGATATTCATAATTTATTAATCATGAATATATTTAAAATACAAAAATTAACTGAAGATAAAAAAAATTTGTATAAAAAATGCATTTTTAATTTTTAATTTCTTTCAAATTTTGATTTATTCTGTTGTCTCTCGTTTAAGCCAGTTTTTTAATTGAAGTTCTATTATATCATATATTAAATTAATAATTCGTATATTATGATATATATTATCTTACTATTTTTTATTATAGTAAGATTACATATTGTATGAACAATAGAGTTCCTATATATGACAAGTGATTGAAAAATGTTTATGTTAAAGTATCAATTATATATATATATATATGATATTATTATTATATATATATGATAATAATTGAAAAAAATTTTGAATATTTAGCAAAATAATTTAAAAATAAAAAAAAATAAAAATGCATAGGAAAGCATGGAAGTAATTGCAGCGAAAGAAGCAAATATAAATTATTAATATGCATTAAAAATAAGTTAATAAAATATAATCGTTAATAAAAATTATAATTTTTATTAACAATTATAATTTAAATTATTAACAAAAATTAAATTATTAAGAAATATCGTTTATATTTTTAAATTTCATTAAAAACGCGAATGATCTAATTTTTTGTGCAGAATTTGTATTGAATATAACGACGTAATTTATCATATATTTTTAAATATATATTTATAATATATATTTTTAAAATGTAACAAAAGAAAGAAATATAAAATTGCGTAGTTTTATAAAATTATATTATTTTCAAGAGTTATAAATTATATTATTTTTTTTGTTTTAATAAATATTTCCTTTTTTTCGAGTTTCTTTCTTATTTATAGATTTTAGTTTTTGAATATTAGAAATAAAAATTTAGATATATTGTTAATAAAAAATAAATATTAATATTATTTGTAATTATTATATTAAAGTTGATTGAAATACTAGAAAAACAATATTTGCAACAAATATTTTAATATTTTTAAAAAATGAAAAATTTTTATATTTATATCTATATCTTTCATATAAAAAGCAAATAATATGTAAATAATGATATACAATTACAAATGTATAAGTATGATGATATATTCTGCTATTATATAAAAATTACTTATTTTAAAAAATATTTGTCTGCTTTAAGACTTTGATGGAGAAATTTCTTAGTACATTACATACAGAATCTTAGAATATGAATATTAAGAAAACATAAAAGAGAAAACAGAATAAAATTAAAATTAATTAAAAAAATCAATTTATAAATAGTTGTCTATGTTTATAGTTAAAAATTATCAATTTTTGTTTTTTTAAAAAAATAGAAAAAAAAATATTTTTAACTTTTTTTCGAAAAATTTGAATTTATTTTATATTATATACTATTAGATTAATATGGATTAATGTTATTAATTAAATTGTAAAAGAATTATCTATATATATGTAATTAAATTATGAAATTGTAGATTTTATTAAGATTGGATGAATATTTGATAAATTCTTGATATGAATTTTTAAAAGAAGGAGAACTGAAAGTTATTTTTAATTTATGTATTTATGAAGTGATTATGATCATATTATGTATTATTTCCATGTATGTAATATTGTAATATTATGTAATATTGTCCGAAAAAAGATTAACGTAATGATTTTCTCATTTTAATAATAATTATTAATTTTATTTGATTGGTGTTTTTTTTTTATATTAACATATCATATATATTATATGTAAAACAATTTTTTTGCGATGAATATTGTTTATTAATTTTGAAATGAAATTTTTTGTATTCAAAAAAGACTAATATATTTACTATATTTACTCATATATTAACTATAATATATTATTAATATAATATAATAACTATATTTATTCATTATATTCTAATTCTTCTTTTAATTTTCTAAATATTTTTATTATATTATATAAAATTAATATAATCAAAATATCTCTCTAACTTATATTATAAAACGTGTTAATATTCATTTTTTTATATTGTAATCTAACATAAATAATTATAATAAAATAATTATACGATATTATTAAAGTATAAAAATTTATTAATTTTTCTTAGTTTTAATATTAACAGAAAAATTTTAAACATTATAAACGAAACATCTTTTATAATAGTATAATAGTATAATATATATAATGAGGATAATTGTTCAGATATATAAAAGAAAACAAAATTGAGTTATGAAAAAACTAATGATTTCATTGCCATATGAAAAAAACTGTTCAATCAGTACATAATTATTTTTTTATTAATTGTATAAATCAACTATAATAAAAGACATACATTCGTTATAGTGGAATTATAAAAATTAAGATATTTCCGCAATTAAATTTGAAAATATCTTGAAAATAATATCTTTTTTCTAAAATTCTAATTTTTTCTTTATCTTTTTCTTTAAAGACAAAGAAATATAATAAAAATAAAAAAATTGCTAGCTGTAAATAAAATAATTTCCATGTAGATATCTAATAGTGTTTCAAATTAATCGAACAATTTTCGAGTATAATATATTTTTGTATCACAAGATTTGAAAATATAATTTTTAAAAAAATAAATAAAAAGCAAAACTTGGATCATATCAATTTTCAAATACGTAACTTTTTTAATATCTTAAATTTTTTTAAAAATCTTTTAAGTTTTTATATATATTTAAAATTTTTAATTCGAAATTTTTATTTAGTAAAAAAATGAAAAAAATTTAAACAATTGAAATAATTTTAATTCAATTTGATCTTACCGAATTGTATTTTTTAAAATTTGTGTCATATGATTTAATTCATTAATTTAATTACTAATTAATTAATAATGATTTAATTCGTTAATTCATGATACTCAACAAGTTGATTATCGAAAACTTTTATCAGCTGAAAAAAATATTGTTTGCTATATTGTTCAAACAAGAAAAAGAAGATTAAAAGTTTGAAAGTTGCTACAAGTATTACTTCTCCCTAAATAAATATTCTAACTTTTTTACTTAAGATTTAAGGTGGCAATACGCAACTTTCTTCGTGGCGTGAAACTAACTTTTAATTTTCGAAGACTGTTATTTTGTTATTTTACAAGTGTTTTCTTCATTGAACTTTGAAATCATTTTTATTTTATTTGTTTGGTAATATTCTTATTTGTATTATTTATATATGTATAATATTCTTATTTGTTTTTTAAAATAGGCGAAGTTTATTAAAACTTATCAGTAAGGTGTAAGTAAAAATTTCTTTAATACACGGAAAGTAACAATTAAAATTAACAGAAACTAATAGAAAATAAAAAAATTATATAAAAATGTAGTAAGAATATCAATAAATATTCAATTAATTCATCCATAAATTATACAAAAATTCTTTTTATAACAATGATAAATTAATATAAATATTATAATATATATAATGTTTTTAAATATATAATAATTAAAAATTAATATAAAATATAAATTTTAGTCTTATAATAATTTTTTTATTATATATTTCTGATCTAATATTACTTTACATTTCTTTTGATTCTATAATTTTATAAATGAAGTTATCTTTATTTATAAGAAGATGTATGTATATTTATATATCATTGTCATTTTAAATTTAGTTTCTTGTAGATTCTTTTTTTTTAAAAAACTTATTAAAACATTGTTTTCAAAAGATTAAAAAATTAAAAGAAAGTGTAATTTAAATTCGATTACTAGAAGTGTCTATAAGAGGTCCCAAAAGTGGAGAAAATATTGACAGTGGTATATAGATATAAAAAGAGACTTTGAAAACGATTATTATAATTTTTGCACATTTTTGAGAATTCTATGATGGTCTTTTTTGAAGAAGAAACCATTTAAATACGAGAAAGTTAATATCATTGTTTTCAAATAATCAAAACAGTTATAATTAAACTTTTTTTTTTCAAATAATTTATATAAAATATTGAAAAATAATATATTTAAATCGATAATTTTCTTGTATCGAAAAAATTTTGTTTGAAATAATTTATTCACTTATATAAAAATTGATTTTTGTTTATATATTGTTATATATTGTTATATAACGTAATTATTCATTCCATATTTACTATTTATTTAGTTTTAGTTTTAACTTGACGATAAAGTTTGTTAAAGTAGTAATCATTAAAATATTATAAAATAATATAACTTAATGTATAATTTGTTGTTGATTGAATTTATTTTTTATACTGTTTAATCTTTTTTTACATATTGATATAAATAAAAATTGAATTTCTATAATATTTATTCTTATTTCTATTTCTATATATAATAAATGTAACTCATGATATAACATTTGATATTAAATTATAAGAAATAAATTTATTATATTTTTTTAACTAATTTGAATTGATGTAATAATAATCAATTTTACATATTTCTGCATTTTTTGTTTAATTCTCAAATATACAAATTAACTAATTCATTATAGCATTCACAAGCTATTATAATAGTTTATTCATATTACGAGCGAATCGATTATTTGCTGAATTAATTGTTTTACCGTCTTGTATAATTTTACAAACTATTAATATATTCATAGTATACTTTTGAAGGATCGATTTTAAAATCTGAAATAAATAGAAAATTTATTCTATAAAAATATTGATTAAGATTTAGTTATCAATAATATTTATTAAGTTATAGATAATTTAATTTAATTTTGTATTAGTTAAAGCGACATAGAGATAAAAGAGCTATCTTTCCTGTTTTCGTAAACTTTAATTGCTTATAACTAAATAAATAAGACTCAATCGAAATTTTTGATATAAAAATTTGTGTTTGTTTTAGTGTCTAGAACCATTGATCTTTAATGGCGTTTTACAAATATATTAATACTTGATATAGTTTCTTTGAATTGTATCCAAAATTAATGAAACTATCCTTGAATTTGAAAGTTGCGATATAAAGTTTTCCAGTTGAGATTATTTAGTATTTGTGAACGTTGGATCATAAATTTAGATAAAGATCCAAACAACCTTTGCAGTAAATAGAACATAAAATTAATCAGATGACTGGATTATCGAACAGTTCTCACATATGTGTACTTCGATTGTCTTTCGATAAAATATTCTATATAGATATCCTTATATTTATATAGCTTATATTTTTGCTCTTTTTATATACAAATTATTAAATATTATTTGCAATTCAATTTGTTATACACAATTTCATGTTTTATTAACTTTAAAAGATTGTAAATTATAACCTTTTAAACTTAATAAAATATTATAGCTACATAAAATTAATGATAAGAATTAATTTTATACGAAAAAATATATGTAGTATTCTAACATATAATATACTTGTATTTTAGATTAGAACAAATTGATATATATTTTTTAAAATTGATTGATAAATAATAAAAAAATTTTTTAATTGTAATAAAATTTCTTTCCTATTATAAATATTTGGAATAGAAATTTAGTATGAATCTTAAATGTGAATAATTATAAAAAAAATGGATTATTTAATTAAAAATTTAATCATACAATCTTTAATATTTATAAAAATATTCCATTATGTCATTTTATTTTTATGCACGTAGGAATTTATCAATATAATTTTCGCAATAAATTTTTTCTCATTATTTATAAACCTTACTTTACTAAAAAAAACGAGATATTAATTATAGATACCTTGAAAAATATTCAATATCTATTTCTATAATAGAACATCTATCCAACATCTGTTCAAAATTTCAACTAGATTGGTGACTTGGAAATTCTTGCATTCCCTTAGAGAGTTTCAAATCTGAAAGAAAAATATTGATATACTTACTCAATAATAAAATTTTTTTTTATGTAAACAAAATTATGAATTATATGAATAAAATAAAATAATGATTTTCGATTATTGATATTTTATCGATATCTTATTATAGTTTTCCATGTATATATTGATAATATCGTTAAGATATCGTCAATAGATGGCTAGAATATTGAAAACTATTGAAATTTATTGTGAATTTTTGAAAAATTTATTGAAAATTATTATAAAGACATATAAAAATATTTTTTATAATAAGTTATAATAAAAATAAATAAAACTGAAAAACTAGATTGTAATTAATATAAGCTATTTCTAGTGCTACTGATGTCTTAATGTCTTATTTATTATAGTGCTACTAATGTCTTATTTGAATATCAATTAAATATCATTCATCCATAAATAATTATTATCAGTCAAATTATTATCAATCATTATTATCATCTTTAATAATGAAATTGAATAAGAAAAATAAAAATTCTAGTTATTTTTATCTGTTATATTAATAATATAATATATTAATAATATCGATATATTGAATTATCGATAATATATCAATTTTATCAATATTTATTGATAATCATAACTCTAAAATAAAATTTATCAATCTTCAAAATTTTAAATTTGTGATTTCAAAATTATATAGTTATATCTTTATGGATTTCGAATATGAAAGAAATGATTGCATGAAAGAATCGAATGTTTGAGCTTAGAATGAAAGAAGAGTGTACAATCGTCCAAGGTTTCGGGTAAACGTGACGGAATGTGTATTGGGAATGTCTGCTTTGTTTGTTTAGATTGAGTGAAAGAAACTAGTGAAAGAAACCTATAAACTAGAAAAAGAAAGAATGTGATAGTGAGATATATTGGAAGAAAAAAACCTATATGATTTTGTATTGTATTTAACTAATTTTTAAAGAATAAAAGTTTTATCTCTTTAGTCAATTACAATTTTAATTATTTCATTACAGTTTTTATTAGATGATTTTATTTTATTACTGAAATAAGACAATTGGAGAAAATCGAAAAAATAATATATTTTTATTGTATCTGTCGTTTTTTAAAAAAGACATGAAATTAAAAAATTTTTTCGATAACTATTAAGAAAATCTTATTTTTGATTTTTGAATATATAGAAATAATGATTTTGACAATGATGATAGTAATGTTAACATCATACTTAGAATTTATTGTTGTCTTTTTGAACATAATATTTTAATCATTTAAGAATTGTATAATATTTTATATATTAAATAAATATTCCAATTCGTAGAATGTCTAAGTTTACTATACATTCGAGTTAAGATATTTCAAGATATTTCATAAAAATTTAAGAAAAAGCTTTTTGATCAGTTCACTCGGTATATATTTTACTTTTTTAACTAATTTTTCGTTTTACTAATAAAACAACAATCTTAAAAAAATTGAAATCAAATAATAAAAAATAAAACCAAGTATTATATATATATTTATTTATAGTTTTATTTACGAATATAAAAATTTTTTACAATTACATCAAATTTATTTTTAAATAATAATTTTAATAATCAATTATTAAAATTATATCAAATTTATTTTTTATAAAATCATAAAAGAATTATGAAGTTATTAAAAAATTTTTTTCATTTGCAATATGTTTATTGTGATTACATATGAATTCTTTCTACCAGGAAATTGATTTGGAAAACTGAAAACTTATTTTTTGCGATTGTTTTCGAATATATTTTATCAGATGCATTATTACTGAGAACCATTTATTATAAAAAGACATTTTGAAAAGAGAAATTATCCTCTTTTAAATTATAAAATGAACTTTTTTCTTTTCTTCCTTCAGAATTCTTGAAATTTGTTTTTTATATTTACAAAAATAATTTACTTATAAATAAGATATAAATATATAGATAAAAATAGAATATAGAATAAAGTTAAGTTTGAAAATATTCGAAAATATTCCAAGATAAGTAAAAAAAATATATGATAAAATTCTTTGATTTGAAAGATTAAAAAAATTAAAAAAAATCATATTCAATTCTGTTGAAATTGTAATTGTAAAATTTAAATTATAAATTTTATTTTATATTTTTGATAGTCGATTATTATCCAAATTTATTTTAAGCATATTTGATAAGTTTTCAAATTTAATCGAGAATAAAACTTCACAAAAAAACATTTTATTTTTTCGACTTATTTTTGTATGTAATTTTTGTACGTAACTCTATAAATAAATTCTTAAAAATTACGATATATATAAGATGTCTCTAAAATTATGGTATGAATGATTTTATAATAATAATTTCACATATAATATGTCAAAAAAAAATTCATTGCTTTGAAACTATTTTTTAATTATATATGAATGAACTATAATATATAGAAAAACTAAATAGTTAGTCTACACATGAAAATAATAAAAAAATATAAAATAAATTTTTTTAATTAAAAATTTTCTCTTTTTATTTAAAATTAATTTTCAAGAAAATTGAATTTGAAAATTCTCCAATTATATTTTTTAATGTTCAATCTAAATTTTCTTCAAAATTTGTTGTTCCATAACAATGAAAATATACTGTCTGTCTATCATCTCTTCAAAGTCGCGAACCATACTAAAGTAGAATTCTAATTAAGCGTATAGTAAAAGGTAAAGGTCAAGAACATATAAGAGTTCCGATTCAAGCATAAATTAATTCTCATTAGCATTGAACCGTAGAATACAATCCTGACTAAACGTATAGTAAACGTATAGTAAAAGGTAAAGCTCCGAAGAACATGCAAGAGCTTCGATTCGAGCACATATTAATTATCATTAACATTGAAGTGGAAACCACTAGAGTGCCTATGACGGAAGCAAACTAGTTCGGTCGCGAATCTTTCAAGCTCTTCAAAGCTCTGTTATTACGAAACATTCCTCTCTCTGACATATCATTCTTTTCGTGCTTGATCAATTTTTTGATGATAAATATCTGGCATAAATCATGTCGGTCTACGAATTATTTAGCTTCGCTCTGAATTCTAGCAGAATTTATTTTCTGAACGGTAAAACGAATAGCTGCTGCTATATAATGCGTCGGATCTAATTCGTTTGATGCATGCATGTGGAAATAAGAGTTGGAAAACTGTGTTGTTCCTACAATAGCCGGTCTATTGGAAATTTATGTTCGGGATTCTATCACCTTCCCATCAATGTCAAATCCAGTTCTAACGTTCGTCTTTTTTTGGGGTCACGTAAAAGTATGAAGAGATCTTCATATATATGTATAATATTTTTTGAGTGAAAATGATTTTTGAAAATACTAGATTCTGTGTATATAAAAAACGAAGTATTTACTAGAAATAATATTTATTGAATTTTCTGATATTTAAAAATGCAATATTTAAAAATGTAATATTTAAAAATTTAATATTTATATATAATAATACGTGATATTTTAAAAAACTTCGGATAAATTCTAATTTTTTTCATTTAGAATTCTTTTTTTCATAACCATTAGCATTGTTTATATATCCTTAAAATTTACAGAAGTCAAAGAAACAACAATTTTTTAATGTTGTTTAATTTGTTGTTTTTTTCACTTGCTTTGAATTTATAGGTTTTCGTAATTTTTAATAAGTCTAACTTATGAATATAATATATTTAGTAAGCGTGCAAAAGCCAATTGCATTGGTTATTCTTTCAAAATTTAATTTATTTGAATCGTAACATAATGAAAAAAATTAATTATTAAGATTGAATTGAATATATATATGTCACGAAAAATCTGGAACTTTCTCTATTAAAAAAAATATTTAAATAAACAAATGACTTTATTGAAAAAAACTATTATTATTTATTTAAGATTTCTTATTATTTATTATCTTTAATAGAAATCTAATATTTTTATTTATATTTAATATTTACTTCTTTTCATATTCATTTCATATAATTCATTATTAATGGTGAATTTAGAATTCGAACATTAAAATAGCATGAGAAACAGGAATTATATTATTTTTTCTATTTTTGATCTCCGACACTAAAAAATGTTTTTCATATTATTAATTTATATTATAATTTTTAATTATTAAAATTCGAATTTGATAAATTTTTTAAAATAAATATTTTGAAAATTTATATATTTATATGTTTATATATTTTATAGATATAATTTTGATATATAATTGATATATATCATTGATATATATTTGATATATAATTTTGAATGATATATTAGAACAAGAATATATTTAGAACAAATTAAAGAAAATTATTTCTTAAATTTTTGTACTTCGTTTAAATACATCATTTTATATCTCTTTAAATTGAAACAATTTTGGAAAATCTTTAATGCAATTTTAAAGACAGTAATTAAATGGTATTAAATCCGGAGATTTCACTAATCTAGGAGTTAATCCTATGCGATCAATTTAACAGCTATTTTAACATACGAATTAAGATCATGTAATCTTAATACGTGTTGATATTTAATACTAATAGATTATATTTTAATTTAATATAAATCTGTCTTGTTTTTATTCAATGAAGTAGATATGTAACAGTATGTTATTTTATTTTAAAATGAAAGAAGTATAAAAATATTGAATTTGATAAAAAAAAGTAGAAAAACAATTTTTTATTTTTATCTTTCTACATATTATGTAATTATACGTATTATGTAATTATAAACTTTGTTATATTTAATGAAAATTTCGTATTTAAGTAGTATTTCATTAATACGTAGCCATTTTTAAAATATGATCAAATAAAAGAAATGTTTAAAAAATTATATTGCATAGATTTGTTGTTCTCACTTTAAACGAATAAACGAAATTTAAACACATGAAAGTAAAATAAATGAAAATTCTTTAATCTTTTAATAAATATTTTTTGAAAATTGTTAATAAAGTCAATATTTTATTTATTTTATATTTATTTTTATATTTCAATTTCAATTTCATATTTTTTTAAATTTTATTTCTTTTTAATTTTTAATTTTTTCAATGTCATTAAGTTTATATTAAAAATATATTATGCTGATTACATTGAAAATGATTAAAACCAATTTTTATTTTATCTTTATTAATTTTGAATTTCCCGCGTAAAAGAATTTTATTGAGAAATGATCCAATAAATGGGTTAAAAGGATGCTAGTAACATATTATATATTTTTGCTACCTTTTAAAGTATGAATAAATAAAAATGGAAAAATATTTTTCTATTACATAAAACTTTTAATGCAAACATAATTCGATAAGATTATTGTTTTAAATATCTTTTGTAAATGAAAATTTTCCACAACATTTAATTTATTAACTTCATTCAAAATTTTCATTAAATACTTTTTTCTATGTAATTAAAAGTTTAATAATAGCAAATTAATTCGGTTTAATTTCTATATAAATATCAAAATATATTTTGATATAATAATATAAGTTATAAAATGAATTTTGGAAATAAATTCAAAATATAAACAATTTGATATAATCATATTTTTATAATTTATTATATAGTTTATTATAAAGAAAATGAAAAATAATCATTATTATTTTTTATCGATTATTATTCCCAAAATAAAAATTCTTGAGAATAATTTATTTTATTTTTTTCTTACTTTTTTCATTACTGTATCTGTATTAACAATTATTTTGAATTCCATTATTGTAATTAATAATTATTATTGAATCTCTTGACCAATTTTCTCTGTTACTTAAAATACATTCCAGCAATTAACACAAATACTAATAATAACAAATTAATTTTTTTCTTTCTCATAATCCTTTTTCTTATTAAATTTCTTTTACATTTCTTATTTAAATGAATTCTTATTTGAATTAATTAACAAATGAATTTACTATAATTTTGTATATATAATATAACATTATAATTATAAAAATGATTTTTTTTATAATTATGTTTCTTTTATTTATTTCTTCATTTCATTTGTCTAAATATAAAATAATTAATTCAATCAAATTGTATTTATAAAGTTATTTATAAATACATATAATACAAATAATAATATAATACAAATAATACAAATAATATACAAATAAGAAATAAATACTTTTCTTTGTAGTAAATTCAAAATTATTTTCATTTACATATGTATATATACATATGTAATATATAATATATATATAATGATTTTTTAAATAAATAAATAAGTAAAATTTTTAATTTTATAATAAAATTTTAAACAATAATAGGAAAATTTAGCACAAAATGTGATTTGAATTTTGTTTACATATTGGCGTCAAGTTTACAATAATGAAAGGATTTTATGATAATAACAATGTAAATATAAGAATAGAACATTAACTTACAAGGAAAGTTTTTCAAGTGTTAATAATTGATTTTGATAAAATTTGCAAAGGATATAGTTTTCGAAAAAATATTTGACCCGTATTTTTTTATAGTCCTATATTTAGGAAATGAAAACAGCCTTAGAAGTTGAGACTAAAAAATGTATTTTTCTAAAAATCTTATAATCTTTCTATGATAAAAAAATATTGTATATAACATTTAATTTATTATTGTATATAATATAATAATTTTCTTAATTTAAAAATTATATATTTTATCAAATTTATATATAGCAAATATTTTCATTTTTTCAAATTTTATGAAAATGTATTTATAATAAAAGATAAAAGATAGAAAAATAAATTATTATGAAAATTATTAAATAAATATTAAAAAATTTATATAATTTAGATATTAAGGAAAAATTCACAAATTAATGTTTAGTATTAATTTAATTAATGTTTAGTATAAACTTATATTCAAAACTAACAAATTTTTAATGACATAAAAATGTAATATTCAAAGATTCATCACATATAGAAATTACCTTTTAATTTTCGATTATTTACATTTACATGTAAAAATTTTCTTACATTCTCCAAAAATACTTTATAATATAAAATATAAAGCATAATATAAAGAAAAGAATAACAAACTACATTTACTTATTCATACTCTTTCATTCTTTTTTATTTTTTTATATTCACATACATGATATCAAGTAATTTAATCAAAATATGAATTGTATCTAAATAATAATATTCTATCTAAATATCTATCTAAATAATAATAGCAAATAAAGAAGAATATTAGTTTTTAAAAAGTATATCAAAATTAATTATTACTGAAAAATGTAATTCAAAAAATATAATTTTACAATCTTTAAATAATTCAGTCGCTATAAAAAAAATTAATTCATAATTTTTTTAAAACTCATCTATATTCTATTCATAAAAAATATAAGCAACAATAGCTTTTACCGTATCAATAATTCAATAAATGAAAATTTTATTATATTAATTTTCTAGCAAGTATGCGATTTGTAGAGTAATAGATAATAGAATAATATTCCCTGCTTTAATTCTGTTAAGAATATATTATAATCACATTGCACTATTTCCGGCATTATGTGCATTTTTATATGTGAAACAATTTCACAATTTTCCAAAATTTTATTTTCATATAAATTTAAAAATGGAAGAATTACTTAGAAAAAATATATTTTTATTAATATTTAATATATTATAATATATTTATATTATAATATATTATAATATATTTAATATATTACATATATACATATGTATATATTACGACGTGGTATTTGCTAAGATATTTTGGTAATTTTATTTGAATATTCTTTTAAATATTCTCTTTGTATTTATTTTATATATGTACATGTATATGTATTATAAATATATATATATATGTATTTATACTATTTTATTCTCAATTAGAAATTTTATAAAATCTTTAATATATTGCTTCTTAACAAAAAAGCTATTATTGAAACTTTATTATTATTCATATTATTAATAGAAAAAAATCGATTGAATATTTGTTTCAATACAATAAAAACTTTAATTTTAAAATTTTACTTTTATTCATTTTAATTTAAGATTTGCCAGCTAATGTAATAATATGATATATTATATGATATTAATATTTCTATATTTGAGGACATTCGAATATTTTATATTATTTAGAACTGGAATATTTTGAAAAAGTTAATTTTACAGCAAATTTTTAAAACAGTTTACTTATTTATTTTTATGTTATTTTTTTAAAATTATTCTTATCGAATAGATTATTAATTAATTAATACTTCATTAATTTAAATAAATAAAATTATATAAAAGTAGTACTATATTTTATACAAAAAATTAATAGAAAATATTATATAGAAAATAGAAAATAATTTATAATATATATTATATTATTCATTTATATCTTAAATTTAAGTAAAATTATAAAATAATAGAATAACTTTAATATATTTTTGTATCTAGATATAAAATTACTTTATTTAAATTTTTTAATAATGTTGCATCTTATCATTATCTTTTGATGCTAATAGATTAAAATAGATTTATATTAAGATTAATTTATAAAGCATATTATAAAGCATAATATTTGATACAAATGGTTAATTAATGATGTCATATTGCAATCATTTATCCTGAAATATATAGGAGTATTGAAGAATATATGAATTATATATGTATGTTAAAGAATGTGTTAATAGTAACAATTTGTACAAATTTTTTGAGATTGTGAAAATGTCGAACATAAACAAGTCTGCAAAAAATGGACAGTTTTTTTTTTGGAGTTAAATTTCTTTTAATTTAAAAAATTAAGTTATATATATAAATAATAATAATATATTTAATGAAATTATAATAATAATATTTATAATCAAAATTATAATACTTTACTAATAAAAACTAATAAAAAATTACAACAGTGATCTACCTATTCCTATTTTATCAAGTTTAATTAGATTTTAATATATAGGATAAATAAATCTCTACAAAAAAAAAAAATAAACTATACATATCTTTTTAATCTAAAATATAATTTTATATTTATTATAATTTATATTGTATTTATAATTTGAGTTTTTATCACAATTTTCATATTTTACGTAACTCTTGTGTAATATATGTATGTATATCTATCTATTACTTAAGTTAAGTTAAAACATGATAATCTTCCATCTTTTTCGTTTTTATATGTAATCTTTTTTATTTTTTTTATTTTTCTTACATATTTATTTTTATTTCATAATATGCTATTATTAAATGCTCATAGCATTCCTTATAAAATTCTGATTTAGAACTACTTTCAAATCTGTCTTTTAAGGAAAAGAATACCAAACAACGATTTCGATGAAATTTTGCAGGCTTCAAGAATGATTAAAAATAGATGATACGTATCTCTTTTAAGCTACAGCAACTCAAAATTTTAAGGGATGAAACCAGTTGTAATGTTAAAAAATATTTAATTTTTATTAAATTTTCTAATCTAATTTCTCTTCTATCTTCAATTATTTTTTAGTCTTCGAGAATTTTAGCTTTTGAGAAATTGAAATTTAATAATTGGTTTTTCTTATTAAATTATCTCAAAAAAAAATATATTTTCTATTTTTAATCATTTTTCCAATTTACAACGTTTCATCAAAATTGTTTTAATCATTCGCAAGTTTTTCTTTCTAAAAATATTTAAGTTCAAATTGTAAGTTCATAATTGTAGAAACTATGTAAAAAATGTTTTAAATTAATATCTCTCTAAAAAAATAATATATGCTCGATTTCACATTTCACAAAGATGAAATTATAAGCAAGAAATTTTCAACTTAAATCAAGAAATAAAATGTACGTATTATGTAAATTTGATATAAATATATGAATTCCTACTTACTGAAATATTTAATATAATACAAAATTTAATACAATTTATCGAATTGCTATTAATGTCAATATTTAATAGGTATTTTAAAATTTATACAATTCAAATCTATTTTCATTAATTTTTGGAATTGTAATATATTATACATAATATAATTATATATATTATATTATATTAAAAAATTATTATTAATTTGTACTATTTATAATATACTTATATAATAATAATTTATATATTGAATAATTACTAATAATAATAATAATAATTTAATAATGAATGGTATATAAGTACTTACTGTAATCTGACAAATTCAATATCAAGCAACGCTTAGTTTTGAATTGCTGTTTCCTAAAAGAATAAAGATTATTAAATATAGTACATGACGAATTTCGTCATCAGTTAAATCATAAATGAGAAATCAATTATTTATTGAAAAGACTAAATCGGTAGGTTATATTATTTAAGATCGATGCGAATGATACATTTATTTCGTTCAATAAATTATCTCTTTCTAGAAATACTTAACTCTTTTAGAATCACTGATTTTTTAAAAAAAGATTTGAATAATAATTTTTGAATAAATTTGAATAAATAATAATTTGAATAAATAATTTGAATAATAAGATTTGATTTATAATTTATTTTTAACACAAATAAATTTAATATAATAAAGAGATAAATATTGACATAAATATTGTGATATTTCGAGACAAGAAGACCGAAAATCATTTTGTATAAAAAAATAAATCAAAAGAGAGGCATAAAATTTTTTCATTTAAGATCTTATTTTAAAAAAAATTGAATTTGAAAATTTGTGAAATATATGTATATAATATATGTATATGTGTATATGTATATGTGTGTGTGTGTATATTTGACTTCTGATTGAATAGTATAAGATCATAGTACAACTATAAATAAATTAAAAAAGAAAAAAAAATTTTTTCATTTATAGTCAATGTTCAATTTTTAAAAAAAATCAATTGAAAAAATATTATTTTTCTTTTTTTATTTTTATTATGATATAACTTTGCCTATTCCACCATTATTAAATCAAGAATTAATGGCATGAAATTTAAAATCAATAATATCACTATTTTACATATAAAGTAACATTTGTTATATCTCTTATTTTAAGCTTGTTTATTTTCATCTTGTTTATCATATTATAGATGATTATTCCAAGTATCAGTAAATATCATCTATTTACATATCATTTTATACTTCTTTGTAAAACTCTTTATGATCTAAGACTTAAAAAATTTGCTGATCTGCAAATTCTAGTCTTAATGATCTCTTAGTCTTACTAAATCTCCAACTTTTAGATTATAAAGAGTTGATTAAATTTCATCTCAAGCCTAAAGATTTAAGACTTGATTGAAATTTTTCAATGAAAAATGCAGATTTTTTTGTAAATTTGAAAAAATATATTTTTTTTCATTGAATAAATTTAATGATAATGACTAATTATAAATGCAAAAACTTCAAACATAAAGGATTAGAACTTAAAATCGATTGCAGACTTATAATTGTAGATTATAATAATTACAATATAAATATATAATTATATAATAAGCATGTTCAAGCTGAAGTATTTAATTAATTTCAATATTAATAATTGTTTGGCTGTTATGAAATAATGATTTTTAAATGTAATAAAAAGAAGGAAAGAAAAATAAATAATAAGAAAAATAACAGTAGACAACATGAATAGAAAAAATAATGAAATATTTTTTTAAATGTCAATTATAAATAGTAAAGAAAAAATTTCTTTTTATTAACAGAAATCTCATATCTTTTTATAATGTTTTGTTCAAAAAAATACTTATATTTATTATTTATTATGTAGTTATTTAATAATTAACATTATAACAGTATAAACTAAAGAAAACAGAAATATATGATGATAATAATAAATATTTATGGCAATTGAATGATTTACTCTATTTAAAAATTTAATCCACTACTTTTGTATTAAATTTATGCTTTTATATCATCCATATAATATTGATAAATTGATTAACAATTCAGTATTGATAATTATTATGCACCACAATAATTGCCCAATTTCGATTGTCAAATTAATGAAGAGTTGATTATTTCGTTGGTAAAAGATTATTAAACAACGAAGATAATTGTGATTTGCCGGATTTCATGATAATTATGGGTCCGATGTCCAGTAGTTGAATTATTCAAAAATTTGCGTTTGAAAGGGACTGTTTGAGAATGATAGTATTATGGTATTGATGGTATTGGATATGCATTGTGAATTGAAATTCTAATTGGTTGGTCAAAGCAAAATATAGAACTTAGGATTATAAGCTTTTACTATCAAATCTTAAACTAGAAAATTCATTTGCAAAATGATATTCTCTGATTACACTTTCTAATTAAATTAATATTCTAATTAAATCATATAATAATTTTATATTTCCTTTTGCTCAATAACTTGCTATAATAGAACTCTATTTATAGAATCTATTAGATAAAAGACATATTCATATAATTAGACTGAAAATCATAGTGGCATAGTAGAAATTATTTTAAGAAATTAGAACTTAAATCTATTCCATTGCAATTATCATTTAACTCATTGATACTTTTACAATTATTGAAAAAATCTATCCTTATCGTTATTTTGTACATTTCTAAATTTTCTTTTTGCATATTTCTAGCAGATGATTATCTGCTAGATTATCTGCACAATATTTATTCGAATTTATCATTATAGTTTCGAATTTATCATTATGATAAATAATTATTAACATTATTAACAATTAAGTGAACATAATTTGAATCAAGTATATCTTCAATCTTCAAATATCTTCTATTCATTATCTAATTTAATTTAATCTAATTTAATCTAATCAAAATACGAAATTTCCGTACAATAATATATATTCATTTTCATATCGAATATATAAGGATATCTCATTACAAGATTTATCACTTTGTATGAAATGAAATAAAGACCTTAATGAATTATTTTTATTTATTTCGTATCAAAAATAGTATACATTTCTAATTATATTGTAAAAAAATATAAATAAAATAAATAATTGTAATTCAATTAGATCTTTGATAATAAGACACTATGTAAGATTTCATTCATATTAGAAAAGTTTTATTGTATATTAAAACATTCTAGAGTATTTTCTTCTATGACAGTTGACGCATACAATCGCATATTTTTCAAGAAATCTGGAATAAAATAAAAAAGAATTTTTCATATATTCAATTTCTTTTGTATAAACATTACAATATAAGTATTTTTATTATGTACATTTTTATTGAATTTTTCATTTTGTTTTTTCTATCAAAAATCAACATTTGAAAACTTCTTTCGATTTCTGAATATGTTAATAGAAATTTATATATATTTATTTATTTATTTATTTATCAATCAAATTAAAATACATATTGAAATAGATACAAAGAAGCAGTTTTTAAACACTACTTAATCTACGTAGTTTTAATTGGAGCTAGAGATCTTTGCAATCCCAAAAATATTTTTAAATTACATTCTTCAGTTCTTGAAATCCGTAAAACTTTAAATATTAGCAGATTTTTACGATTATTACATTGTTTTCAACAAGTATGCAAAACATGTTAAATGTATATATTTATATTCATATATGAAAAATATATTTAATAAATTTTTTTATGATTATTTGAATTAAGTTTCATTCAATAATTTTTCTTTTTTTTTATATTTAATGATATAGGTGCTGTTACGATACACAATTTAAAATGTCACAAGATTATCTCAGATGTATCACGAGAAGATTTTCTATAATTTTATAATTTGAAAATCTCTATAAAATTATAATATCTTTTTGCTTTACATACATAAATCGAAATATAAATTTACATTAATTCGAAAAGGTATTTTTAATTGTAGATTAATTGTTGATATTCGTTCAATCAAAATATTAATTTTTCCTTAATATTTTTAAATTTATGAATATTTTTTGCTCTTTTTTAAGTCAATTTCAAATCATAAAAACATATAATCATTTTAAATAAACATTTTTATTCTAAAATATATCATTAACTCGAAAAAATTATGAAACACTCTCGCAGAACACAAAATAACAATTAGATTATTATCGATGTCAGAAATGTTTGCATGTAGAGAAGGCCATTAGCCTTGTAGCTAGTTATATAGCAACGTAGTCTGTTAACCTATCGTGTTGGAACAACGACATTGCGTGCAACATCGATTCATGTGCTTTTCTTCTCTGTAATACGAAATTCGCCGTTTTTATTGCTCTATAAAATTCCGCTTCGTATTATTTACCGCAACAATTTTGATACATACGTTTCTATGATTTTCACTTTTCCAATCCTTCTTTTTGCAATGTGTAAATCTTTTTATTGATAAAAGCTATTGCTCGATAACATTATTCATTAATAATAAATGGAATGTACATACGATAATAACACTTTGACTTTGGAATAAGATTATGTTAACAATAAAAATGCTTATACGAAAGTATCTTTTTTACCTATTTGATATTGAATTACAATAGTTTCGCAGTCTGTCACATTATATTCAGGTTATAAATAAAAAGTGAGAAATTGAGAAGTTATAAAAGAAATCGTTATAACTTTTTTGAATTAATTGTAACTTTAAAAATGTTTATTAAATGAAATTATAATAGTAAACAAAATTAAATAAAAATAATTTGATGTATATGTAAAAAAGGTAATATATAAAAGATATTATTTATATATAAAAAAGATAAAATCTTAAAATTTTGAAATTATTTTATATTGCAAACTTAATTAATGTACAAATCATTTTTTGATGAATTTTTTATGTATTTAAATTTATATTTTCATTTGTGATAGGTGATAATATTTTTTATTGCATTTTCTCTATTGATTATAACGTTACGATATTTTTAAATTTTATAATTTATAATTAATTTTTTAATTTATAATTATTATAATTATTATAAATTATTATAAATTATACATTTTGACTAATGAAATTGTTAAGCTAAGATTATTATTATTTTAAAAAGTAAGATTGAATATTAAAAAATAAGAAAACAATTATTTATAAATGAAATATTTATATTACAATTTTCAATTTTCAATTAACAAATTACATTATTTATTATTTATAGAATATCGAAAATATTCTAAATCTTATTTTTTATTAATATATTCAATATTAATATTTATTATATACATATATTATATTTAACAATATTTCTTATATTTGGTTCCTTGTTACTATCGCCTTCAATCTACTATGAATAGTAAACACGTGCCATTCTTCTTTATTGGTAAGAACCGAAAGTTGGTCAACCATCTAGTTTCCATACAGTTTTATTATTCGTACTAACGATGCGACTGTTGTATCGTAAATTTTTCAAGTATTCATATAAAGTCTTTATCAATTTTATCCGCTTCTTTTAGCTTTCAACTTGTTTCCTGTGAAATCATTGAGAACACCGATTTTAAACTCCTAAATAATATATGAGAAGGAGAAAATTTGTAATTATAGAAATCTATTTTATTGGAATATTCGTTATTCAAATATTTTATTATTTGATATGTATATTCCATTTTTGTTCTATTTAAATAATATTATTTTCTATTAAAATATCGAAATAAAATATATTTATATAATGCAGACAAACTTTTTTTCGAAATCTTTATAAAATTACAATGGTAGTCAATAATTATTAGGATGGAATGAAATATAAAATATGAAATTACAATATCTTTACATTGAATTGCACTAACAAGTTTTTTAATAATAAACTATTATTATTTCCAGTGATATTATAAACTTTTTTAATAAAATATAATAATTTAATTTTATACAAAATCATATTTTTATTATGTAATTTTTATATGTAATTGTTAATTTAATAAAATATAATAATTTTTGTTTTTTTAAATAAAATTATTCAATCGAAAAACATCGAAAAATTTTAAAAATATTCACAATTCGAAATTTTTTAAAAAATACAAATAATAATAGATATCGATATATTGTATTTATTACCTTCGGTAAGATGAAATTTGGAAATCATGATAATTCAATATAAAATTGATAACGTTACGCGTTAATATGAAAATGTATCATCATTTCTATAAGATTCTATAAGATGAAATACATATTATTAATTGAAGAAAAATAGGAAACAGATTAATAGAATTAATAGATTTACACTCGATGAATATAGATTTGAATAGAATATGAATTTAATCCTGATAATTCAATATGAAATTGATATAGTACATATAAATGATATATCACAATTTTCATAAGATAAAATTTATATAATTGAAGAAAAATAAGAAATTGATTAATAGGATTAATAATCTTATACTCGGTAGAATGGAGTTTAGAAAATTATTAAAATTAACTATTATATTGAAAAATTAATTGTTTCGTGTTGTCATATTAAAATGTATTTAAAGCAAATACCATCAGTAATGTCTTGATAAGTAGAGATAATAATGAATAAGAATTTGAATATTAATATATTTTAAAGATTTGTGCTGTATAAAAAGTATAAAAATATTGATAATCGAATCAATTTATTTAATAATTTAAAAATAAAATCTACAAATATATTAATAAAAAATATATGATTCATAAATAGATTTTTTATTTAATTTAAAAAAATATAATTGAATATAAAAAATAAAAATTATTATTATTACTATCATATTATTATATGTTTTATTATCTATATTTTATTATTTATTATATGTTTCATTTTCTAAAAATTTTCTATTTCTAAAAATATTTTTTAGAAATAGATCCAAATTTGATTTCTAGATTTACGAAATTTCAATTTAATGTATTGTGAGATTTAAATTTTCTTTTCTTAAAATTTTTATTTTATCAAGAACTAAAAACTAATAACAATTTTTGATTTTTAAAATTCTTTAAATTTAATTTCATACACAATCAATTATTATTTAGTTAATTAACAATAATCATTCATTTAATTTGTTAAAAATTAAATTTTCAAGTTTTACTTTTTTACCATTATAAATTATTATAATTATGAATATATTAAAATTAATTATTATTAGTTATTATTAACCTCAACACGAGCTCATTAAATTATCATTGATTTAATTAAAAAAGGTTCGAATCGCAAAAATAGCAAAAAATTTCGAGGTTTGGAAACTCAAAACTTGTTGAGCCTTGAAGAGTTTCGAGGTTTCGATTATCTCATCTTTAACATTTTTATTCAGTCCATTCTTTCTGATAATTCTGATAAAACATCTTCGTTTATTCATAAGTTCAGGACATTCGATTAACACAATCCAGATAGCAATATATATATATATATATATATAAGGCGTCCTTCAAAATTAGAACCTTTAGAGATAAAAAATGATTGGAAATAAAAAAAATATTATCAAAATTTATGTATATAAAAATTAAATAATATTCAACGGAGCATAATAGTTTAAAGTATTTTAAAAATCAAGATTTTTATTTTAGATAGAATACAAATTTTATAAAAACAAGAAAATTTAAATTTCAAAATATATCGAATTCAAATTTTATGAAATCGAATTTCGAGAAATTAAATTTTGATCTATTTTTAAAAAATATTTCTAGAAAATATAAGACATAAATATAATTTTATGCATATATTATTTTATGTTATAATAATATAGTAATATAATTATATTATATGATATTATATGGTAATTATTATATAATATAATTTTATATATCTGAAAAATGTAATTATATATATTTTCTTGTTAAAAGATATCCAATATATCCAACGTATTCAACTAGAAACAAAAAATTATGAAAAAAAAAAAAATAAGAAACATGTTAAGTAATGTTAAAAAAAGAATAATATAATATTTAATAGTATTTAAATTGTAATGGCAGATTGTTCTGTATTTGTTATAGCGTAAGCAATCCATAATATCTGCAGAATATCAAATAATTTAACTGTAATATATTTTTTAATAAACATTAAAAGATTACATCGATTGGTCCTTAATCAAAATTATAAGATTTTATTTAAAAAAAATGTAATTATATTTTTCATACGAATCAACGCATAAAATTATTATTAATTATATCCAGATTAAATTTCATTGAATATTATTTAATTTTAATTTATTATATTTTGAAAATTTTCTATATATAGCTTTAGTAGAAGTCCTGTTCTAGAATTATCTATAATAGAAAGAGTATAATTCGCATGGCCGTGTCGAGACATTTTCGTGAATGAAGGAAAAAGATTCGCGGTTTCGTCGATTACCAGTAAAATATTATCTATCTGATCCGAGAGAGTGATTTAAGTCACGCATCGAGAGTGTTTAGGTAATAGTCACTTGGCAACGTGATCGATTTGTAAGATTGAAGTTATGTCTTTTATCGATCGATCGTTTTGTGACAGCACGATGCAATGGTGAAATGCCGGAACATTGGATAAATTGGCGCGACAAAGGTGATAATAGCAGTTTCGAATGGTTTCAAGAGTGTGAAGTATTCGGTAGATTAGATCGCTATGTTCGTTCTCTTATTGATGGCGGCATAGAAGGAATTATCGAGGAGAAATAAAAATGGAACGATTGGTTTTTTGGTCCATTCGTCGTATCAATTGAATGTAATGGCGAAAGAAAATTGAGAATAATGTTGTTTCATGATACGTGTGTTCGTTCAATTATTTTATAATCGAATTACCGGGGAAGAACGAGTTCGTTTAGACTTGTTACCGAAGTGCTATAAATCGAATTAACGATCCTCCTCACTCTTTTTATCTCTTTTTTTTAAATTTTAATTTTAATCGATTAGGATCGATTACTATGGTATAATTTTATTTAATATATTATGAAATACAATATTATATTATAATTTATATTATGTTTTAAATATATATTTAAAATTTATATATATTAAATTAATTATATATATATTATATATTAATTAATTTTTTATAAATATTATTTGTTATATATTTTTTTTATATTGTTTAGAATTTAATATTTTTAATATTGTTTAATATTAAATATATAAAAATATTATGTGATTATAATCCTATCAAATATGTATATATATTATATATCATAATATATATATTATAAATAACATTCTACATAAAAATACAAATATATGTATAAAAATTATTAATTTCGATTTTTAATTTACAATTTAATTTCATTTCAATAAGTAACAGAAGTAATAAGTTTATATATACCATGAACTAAATTGAAATTTTTGAACTATAAAAATGTCGGTCTTAACCTGCGAAATTGTTTTTCTTTGTTCGTCCATTGAAGATGACGAAAAGTTCTATGAATAATGTATTTCGCCTGAAGTTTGACGCATGAATATTTTTGGTATATTTTACTCGATAGAAGTTTTCAAAATTTGGAATTGTACTTTGGACGATTACTTTTTCAATGCGATTATATCTTTAATAAAAAATATAGCAAACAAAAAGATATAAATTATTATTACTATATTCCTTTTTAAAAATTTTATTTTTATTTTTATTTGAATTTATTAAAAAATGTATATATATTAAATATAATAATAATAATAGATATAATAATAAATAATAGATATATTATTATATTTATTATTATTATTATATTTAATGTTTTCATAATTTTTATTATGAAAAATTAACTTTTACAATATCTGTAATATTTAACAATATATGTAATAATATATTTAATCTACTTAACAAAATGTTAGTTAATTGATAAATAAGATTCAAATAAATATCATTATTTATAATATTAAACAATGAAATTAAATTAATTAAATCTTTTTGCTCTTTTAAGATATGTTTATTAATACTGCAACAATTTATATAATTTTTTTTCAATTTTTCTAAATGTTTTTAAAAAAACTTAAAAATTTTTATGAATTAAAATTTATTGTTAAATAATAACTTAATTAATAATTTTGTGATTAAATTTAATTTTTGTTTCTATTTATAACAATTAATATAAATGAAATTTTTGATTAAAGAATCATTGAATGAAATTAATATTATAATGAGAATGAACTTCTAATTAAATAACGATATCTATAGAAATAAATGATGAGAGCTTTGTCTCGTAATTACTAGTTAGACATAATATTCCTACAGCTAATTATTTAAATGATAGAAAATTTTGACAGTAAATGATAAAGTCTTGCAGCTGCACTTTGAACTAACAATTTCATTCTTAAGAGACGAATATTTATTAATGATTCAATATTATTATAATAAAAAATGAAACAAAATTTGTACAATAACATAATATTTGAATAATATTAAAAATAATTATATTGTTAATATTATTACGAGAGAGATTATTTAATTATTAATTACTATTACTAACATAAATTAAATTATTAAATTTTTCTCACTTGTTTTGCTATTAAATAATTAAATATATTTATTTTTTGTAAAAATAATTTTAATTCAACTCGATCATAATTTAATTATGATTTTAATTCAAAAAAGATATTTCTAATATTTTTTTTATTATAATAGAAAATTACAAAATTACAAATTATAAATTTACAAAATTATAATCATTCAATCATTAGAAATTAATTTACTTAATTTTTGATCAAGAAAAATAATTTTATTTTCTCATCTTAATATTTAATTCATTATTAAAGATTTTTGTATTATATTTTTTATTATTGGAAAATATTAACAATAAATAAATAAATTTTTCATGCATTAATTTTCATAATGAATATCATTTTAATGATATGTAATTTATTCAGATTAAAAATATAAAAATCCATTTGAAAATAAAACTACGAATTTTTTAAAAGATATTTATCGTGAATTGATATAAAGAATGACTGTCAAAAGTATCATTCAAATGGCTGAGAGAATTATCTAGAATTTTCTAGATATTTTTCAAATAGAAATTAATATAAGTAATATTAATTAACTAATAACTATCAAATAATTAGACTTCAAAACAGTTCCATATTCTGAAAATTAATCAAGTTAACGAAGAAATGAATATAAATAACTTGAAATTACAGTAAGGTAGTAATCAAAGAAATAAAAAGTTTATAGCAAAAAATAGATATAAATAGATGGAAAATCTACGATTCTGAAAATTTTATCGTCTATTTGAAAGTAAAAATTTCGAAAATTTGCATTCAAATAATTATATAATTTAAGAATATATTATTGAGAATAATTGTGAAAATAAATCTCAGATATAAAACTTTTTTTAACTTAATAATAAACTTAATAGTTAACTTTAATCTAATATTGAAATATAGCGAAATCATTTTCCTTAACATAGCATCACGTGGTTCGAAAGGGTGAGCATGATGGTAATTCTTTTAAACTGCATTACATTGGGGATGTACCAGCCATGCGTCGACGATCAATGTGTAACAAATCGCTGTAAAATATTACAAGTACGTATATTACAAGCATATTTATTTATTTCTATATATCAATTTTAATTATAATTGTACATAATATATTAATTATTTAGGGATCAAGACAAATGTTAAATAAAATATTAATTGAGACTTATTTATTAAATTATAAGTAATTTAATTTTGCATTAGATGGAATAAGGTAGAATAGTACGACAATAATGAAACTGAGACAGATTGATTTCAATATATGTTTCGTTTCGTTTAATGCATATAATAAATTAATAAATAAGTTTCAATTGTTATTTTTATATCAACTTTTGTTTTGATCTCTAAAATTCTTCAAAAATATCTTATAAATATATTAACATTCTATATACAGAGCACCTCACTTCATTTTGAGAGATAAGAAATACACAAAGCATACTCGCGTCTTCATGTTTTTCTTATCTTTTATCAATAAGTTTTACAAAATTTAAAAATAACTGTTAAACCAATAATTTTTAAGCATATATGAGTTAATCTTTTTTTTATAATAAATATCGAATTGTATTGATCAATGTATTAAAAAAATTTAATTGTATTTAAAAAAAACAAAGTTGTTGCAACTTTGTGTATTAAAAAGAATTAATAAAAATACCATAATATACATTTTTTTAATACCATTCAATTTTACCATTCAATTTTTATCTGAAATATTTTTTGTTATAAATATTAACAATATAATATTAAATAATATTAACAATCAATGTGTCAAAATCAAATGAGATACCCTGTATATATTTTGTTTTTCAAACTATTCATAATATGTTCGAATTTATTTTTAAAATCAAATCTATTCGAGCCTAGTAGATCAACATCAAATCTGCACGAGATGTGACAATAAAGTTTTGAGAATAATTCTGTTTCTGTCGAACTTATAACAGTGTAGACAATTATATCCATGCTGATCACTTCTCTACTGGTATGCAAAAGATACGCATTGTCGATTGTTTTAGCTAACTTACATTTTGAGTTAGTTTCCATATTGGACATCACGTGAAAAATAAAATAAAATAGAATTAAAGCAAAAGGAGATTTACTTCAAAAATGGTGAATCATCAATGGAGAATTTTATAAAAAATTGGCCAGGGTTTATGGAAATGATACCACGTTGAAACCACACCTTTTTCATTGGGCAGAATAGTTTTGAAAGGAATGTCAATTTGTCGAAGATGTTGGCGTTCAGATCGCTCTTTCATAACTTGGCTTGCCATTCCTCTGAAAGAATTTTTAAATTTAAAATCGATTACAATGCTCTACCATATCTATATTCGTATAATTTTCCATTTTATAAATCTCTCTTTTTTTTTATTTCCTCGAATAAAAGAAGCTATAGAAAGAATGCATTTTCAATAAATTTTTTGAAATTTGAACTATGCAATAAATGTTATACGATAGATAATAAAAAATGAAGTATTAGAAATATCGAGAATAACTTATCATTGTAATACAGTCAAATTTTTTATATTTTTATAAATTCAATTAATAAGTTATGTTATCAAAATATCTATAATAATAATAGCTATAATATAATAATAATTTAATTCGATTTTATATGAAATATTGTGAGTACGTAAATTATAATTAAATATATGGAAAAATTTTTTTATGAAATTTTATTTCATGATAAAATTAACTCTTAACTTTTAATATTTAATTTTTATAATTTTATACGAGATAAAACAAAATTTTAAACTATAAAATATTAAGATTTTAATGTTCTATTATTCTGTTATATAAAATATTTTTATAAAATATTAGAAAATAAATAAATTGTAAATTGCTCCATGTATACTCATAACATTTTATACATAAATTTTTGTTAAAATCAGATTTTTCAAAATAAGTGAATTTTCTTGTAAAATAGTGTGATAAAAATTTTTGGCTCTCTCATATCAAAGAATAAAAAGATGAACGATGAAGAAGTTAAATTTTTTTCTTTCAATTTTGAATAAATTTTTTTCTAATGTTTGAAATTAAATTTATAAAATTACAAATTTAATATCTATCGAATAAATTATTTTTAATATAAATTGTAAATAGAATATAAGTTGTAAGAATTTTTATGTTTTACTTTTTATCTTATCACTGCTTATTGTTTCATTTGTTTTCTTGAATATATTTTTTTAATTTAGTTAATTATAAATTTATTAATATTCTAACATTAATGTTTACAAAATAATATAATGAGTAAATAAAATATTCAGTTATTTGCTGTAAATAAAAATTAAATCATTGAATTTATTATTGAATTAAATTAAATTATTGAAAAATATACAAAATGAATAAAAATATTCAAAGTCATTCACGACAAAAATTTATTGATAATATTTTAATAATTTAAATATCATTATATAATTATTAGATATTATATGAATATCATAATAAAATTTTTTTTATATTTTTTTTAACTCTTCTTTTTATCCTATTTATATCCTATATTTACAATTGTATAATTTTTAAAATAAAATTTTTATTCAAATTATTTTCATATTTGAAATTATATTGTCACATTTCATTGTTACAACAGTTTGTAAAATATTTATACTTTATTTTTTTTATTATACATATTTATTGTGACGAATGTATTGAAATAAAGATGAATGTGAAACGCAATAGCTAAGTCTTGGTAGCTTTTGTATACTCATTTCCATTTTTCATGATGTTTGGATTTAGCGAAGCAAAAAAATCGCAATTACAATCCCGTGCGTCACGATTTATATGTTTTTGCGTTTTAAATTGCGATGGAATCATGGTATCCTCTTCCTTTTTTGTTTGTTTTATGTCATTACGTGCGACCAACTGCGTTGAATAATTCTAATTAGTGATACGATAGTAATACGACTTAATTATTAATCATATAAAATACATATAAATAATTTGCCAAATTATTATTTATCCGTTTTTTCGCTTTACATTTGGTCTGATATCTGTATATTTTATTATTCTATTATTCTATTATATTATTATATTTTCTATTATTATTATTTTCTACATGATGTTAATGAAGATCTTGTAAATCTTATTCATAAAAAAATGGTTTTTTGTTTTTTATATAAATATAGATGATATTATTCATATTTTTTCGATTTTGTTAATATTTGTAAGATTGAGATTTGTAAGATTGATATTTATAAGGTATATTTGGTTTGAGAATTAGTAATTATTTCAAAAAGCATATCTGAAATAAAGAATATTTAGAATATGAAATATTTTATTTTCGAATAATCGATATTTTAAACAATCTTTTTTTGCATATTTAATAATATTAATTCTTTTGAAATTTTAAATATTTTTTTATCGTATAGAAATTTTTTAAAAATATGAAACTTTATATTATATTTACTGAATAAATATTAAATATTGAAAGAAAAATATTAAACAAATATTTAATATAAATTAATAATTTATTAAAAAATTTTCAAGAATTATATAGCAATTTATTAGTATTTTAAATATTATTTATTATTATTATATAAAAATTTTATAGAATTATATCGTATTAAGATAAATTTAAAAAAATATTATCAAGAAGATAAGAAATTATACAAATTAATGGCGAATTAGACGAATAGATGAAAATAATCCTTGACTTTGTATTTATTTATATTTATTTTCTTGTAGTTAAAAATACACATGAATTTATGGAATAATCTGATATAACCGCCAAAAGATTGTTCAAGATACAATGGATATTAAATAATACATTTTTATATAATATTTAAACTAAAGGAAAATATTGATATTTAAAGTACTAGAATTATAAAATAACTTTTTACTCATTCGAAGATATAAAAAAATATATTGCGATCTACATATTTAAAAAATGATCAAAAATTTAATTTTTTAAGTTTTAAAGTTTTAAATCTAAAAATTAAAAATTAAATCAATATATAAGTTATTTATTTTAAAACATATTTAAAACATATTATTTAGATATAATATTTTTTGTTAAAGCTGTATATATATTTAAATAACTTTGATAAATCAAAAAAATTAATCGATTTCAAATCATTTAAGATTATCTGTATAAGTTGAATATCAATTGTATAAAATAAAGAACTGAAATTTTAACAATTTTATTAGTAATTTGTTTATCTTTATTAAAAAAATAATATTACTTATTTATTAAAAAAGTAAAATTTATTGAAAAAACATTTAAAGTCATATTTGGATAAAAAAAATTATATATTTAATTATTGTAAAAAAATTGCACATTTTGGGAATGAATATGAATAATGAATACAACATTGAATCTAAAAAGTTAAAGTTATAAAAAAATAATGAAAATTACTTTAAGATAAAATTTATATCATTTATTTGATTTTTAAATAAAATTTTAATTTTCTTTAAAAAATATGTCGAATTTTACACTTAAATAAAATACAAATAAAAAATTTGAATTTTATTTAGAAATACATCAAACTAATCTATATTTATCTTTTAAAATATCTTCAAAAATAGTGAAACTTCCTGACTGAAATTTTTTCCCGACTGAAAATAACGGATTGCCCTATTTTTTGTCTTCACTTTTATCCAAAAGTATAAAAGAAAAGAAAAACGAAAAAAGCTTCAGTTTTACAAGAGAGAGAGAGAGAGAGAGAGAGAGAGAGAGAGAGAGAGAGAGAGAGAGAGAGAGAGAGAGAGAGAGATGCAAAAAAAAGGAAGAAAAAAAGAGGATCGAAAGAAAGTTTTTTCTTTTCCTTTCAAAGCTTTATAAAAAAATATATAGATACGAAAGTCGTGGCGCCAGAGGATTGATTAATTGCACTGTTTGTCTTGCTTTTCACGTTCGGCTTTACATGTCGAGCAGAAAAGGGTGACAAACACGATTGAACTGCAGTTGGTGATTCGACAGCTAATAGATTTTGCTGTTTTACTGTCCTTGATTATTACTGTCCTCAATTATATGGTTAAACGTGTTCCTGTCTAATCGGTATCCTTACTTTTCTGGCTTACAGATGTTCGACGATATCATTTTCGCCTTTTTCTCCCTGGAAATGACAATCAAAATGGTCGCGATGGGCATTTACGGGAAAGGAACGTATCTCGCAGATTCCTGGAATAGATTGGACTTCTTTATAGTAATTGCTGGGTAAGTACTTGTAATTTTTCTCTTATTTAGAAATTTGTCGTGTATATAATTTGCAATATATATAAAGTTATTGATGAAAGTTAAAAAACAAATTAATCGTTGGAAAATTTTTATATATAAATTATATATATATAATTATATATATATATTATATATATATATAAATTTTTTTAATGTTTATAATGAATCTTTTTGAAATTTTATTAGATATTGCGCAATAAATAAAATTTTTGTTAAAATTTGTTTATATTATACAGAATAAGTTATTTAATTCTGAATTTATTTGTAAATTATTTGTAAACATTTTATAAACATATTGTAAAAAATATAAAAATATGTTTCAAAGAAAAGTTTTTTGATAGTAAAGACGTTATGCAATAATAATTAGTTTTTTTATTAGTTTATTAGTTAATTAGTTTTTTATTTCGCTTTTTGGAAGAATGAATAAAGGAATGAAGTTTATTTTATTTTTTGAATATAATCTATATTATACGAATATATGATTCTAAATACTGGCTAAAAAATTTTTTAGTTAATGTTCTAAATATTAAAAAAATTTTTGTTTGAAATATTTTTTTATATAATAAATAGTTTATGAGTAAATTTAATTGACATAGTGAAATGACTCATTTTATATTACATTATTCAATTGATCGATTCTTATTCAACGAATTATTAAACATTAATTAAACGAAATTTGAATTTAAAATTTGCAATTATTAATTATATAATATGCGATTATTAATTTCATTATAAGCTTTTTTCAATATTAGATGAATATTCGTATAAAAATATTACATAATTAAATAAATAATAAAAAATAAAGCTAATAAACAGACTTGTTTTCTATTCTATATTATATTTTGTATAAAAAGTTAAGAAAATTATAATTATTTAAATTGATTTTAATAATTAATTTAATATATAATTTAATAAATACTATTATGATTATGGATGTATAAATATTTAATATTTAAAGAAAAAATATGAAATATTTAAATATTACTTTTATGAATGTTATTTTTAATTCAATATATATTTTTCGTGAGTTCTTCTGTTTGTGGATAACATTCAATTCATAATTATTTAATTTTTGAATTTATTATTTAATTATTGAATTTTTGTTTTTAATAATTAAAATGTTATAGGTTCTTAATAATAATATAGGATAGAATTTTTGAATAAATATAAATTATTATCCAAAAAGAGATAGGAATATTGTTTTTATATTTATTATTGTAAAATATGAAATAATAATTCACAACTATGAATTTTTATTATGAATATTTTTATTTAAAAATCTAAAATAAAATAGAATTTTTAAATAAAATTATTATTGAAACTAAAAAAAAATATTACTCTTATATTTGACTGTAAATTGATGAATAAAATTTTATTATGAATACTGATAATATGTGATAATAATCTGATAATAAATGGAATCATCTATTAATGCTATGTGTCTGAATAAATAGAATCTTATTCTACTTAGTTGAATTTGTCGAAGATAAACAATTCATGATTTGAACTTTATATGATAGGAAGTCACCGATTTTTTCTATTACATTCGATTTTTTGTTTCGATAATAAGAATTCACATTCATATAAATGAATTCAATTGGATATAAACTAAAATTTTATTCTATTATAGTAGAATTCCATTAATTTGAACTCTATTTATTGGAATTGATTTTAATTTGTTCACGATTGATAATTTTACTGAGATTTTGAAATATACA
Organism: Apis cerana; assembly: GCF_029169275.1. Classification (NCBI taxonomy): domain Eukaryota; kingdom Metazoa; phylum Arthropoda; class Insecta; order Hymenoptera; family Apidae; genus Apis; species Apis cerana. The sequence goes on along the minus strand of NC_083862.1, from coordinate 6,030,676 downwards.
ATTACAAAGTTTTGTAATTATATGCAAAATTCAAGTTACATTAATATTTAAATTTAAATTTAATTTATTTTGATAGGATTTGGTTCGATAATTTAGTGATTTCGTTCAATAAAATTATACTGAGTAAGTATACTATCAAATCTATTACAATTTATAATACATTTTTTAATAAAGTAATATATTTATTTAAAAATTTTTAAATTTCTAAAAGAAATTCTAAATTTTTTACTTTTTAAATTAATAAAGGAATTTTCAATTTAATTTGAAATAAAATATTTAACATTTAATATCTAAAACTTAAAGAATTATTATATTAACAAAATTATATTATAAAAAATAATTAAAAGTAATCCAAATAACTAATATAATTAAAATTATACTGAATTATATTAAAAATTTTAAACAATATAACTTTTTATCTAAATTTTATAGACAAAATATTTCTTCATTAGAATATAAAAATTTAATATTCTTAAATTGTATTTTATAATTGATATTTATTTAATATTATTCTTTTATTAAGAATAATATGATATTCAATTTATTCTTTCATATACAAAATAACAAATTGAGAGATAGAATATAAATGTAATTGAAATAGAGTTTTGTTTTAGTTTTTTCAAACTTAAAATTTTTTAAAACTAAGGAAAAATTGTTTTTATCAATTAATATATGCATATAATAAAAACATATTTTTTGAAATAAAATATTAATAAAATAATATTATTAAAAAAATACAATGTATTAAAATTTTAGATTTATTTTTCGAGAAAAATGTATTTATTATTAAATGATTCAATAATTAGAATGTGGATTATTATATAAATAATTAAAAATATTCAATATGTAAAAATTATATTATATTTAATCAAAATATTAAACAATATAAAATTTAATTATATATGAAAATAAATTTTTTTTTAAATTTTTTGATAAATTATTATTGTTTATTTGAAAAAACTTTGGTGAAATAAAGAATTACAGTATATTATTTCAGTATTATGTTAAGACTTCTATTCCTTATTTAAGATTTCTCCAATTTTTAATATTAATTAGAAATTTTATTCAGAATGTAATTAAATTTGTTTATATTATTCAATTATCATATAAATTAATCAATGTCATATAAAATAGAAAAAAATATATTTATATATATGTTCAAATTTATTCATCTATATAGAATTTATATATATATTATATTATATTTATATATGTATATATATATATATATTTGCATATTATATTATTAAAAACTAATTAAAGTACTATTTATATATTCGTAATTTTTATATTCGATATTTTAAAAAATAAGTCAATAAAAAAGACAAAAAAGAATAAAACTTGTTTTAAATGCTCAATCGTAAGATAAATGGCATACGTTCATTTTTAAATAATTTTTATTTTGACGCGAAATTTTTATTTTTCGCTTAATTTCACGATTGCATTAAGCTACATGAAGGAAACATGGAAACATTCATGATAAATTCTCCATGAAATAAAGTTTCGCAGAGATTGAACTATATTACGCGAATAAAATTAATCGTATGTGGATTCCATGCAAGTTCTTAAGAGCTCATGAAATTATATAAAAGCGCTATATATTTATTTGAGTAAGTAATTGTGTTTACGAATTGTAGTATTTTTCTTCTCGCATTTCATAATGAAAGAATAAAGCAAAAACATGAAATAGATATTTTATTTTTTCATTGATTAAATTTATTTTTGATAAGCACAAATAATTTCCATAAATAATCTGCAATTATTTTTTAAAAGAAAATAATAGAATATATTGATAATAGAAAAAATTGTAAATATATATAATTATAATATATAATTGTAAATATAATAATAATTGTAAATATATATTTACATAATGTCTTCTACATTTATTTAAATACAGGATTTATTTAATACAAGATACATTTATTTAAATGTAGGATGTGATTTTACATAAAAACAAAGTTACTAATAATATCTTTTCTTGTTTTTATCAAATATAAATATACGAATTTGACTAATTTTCGATTGGATTAAATAGATTATTAATAAAAGATTATTTTATAAATGAAAAATAAAGAATAAAATATAGTAAAAAATAAATATAGAAATAAAAAAAATAATAAAATTTTACTATTTAAATCTTCGTTTTTTAATAAAATTGAAATATAAATAATATTATAAAATAAAATTGAAATTTGGTCAAATATTTGTATACTTATTGAATTTTCAAAATTTATTTTTTCAAAGATTTATTTTTAAATAAAAAATTTTACTTTACATTTTTCGTTTATTTTTACATGTAAAATAATTTTTTCTACTAATAAGTTATTTTTATCCAATCGAGAATTAATCAAATTTACGCTTGACAAATTTTTGAACTCAATTTTCTCGAAAACGAAGCTTCAAATGAAAAAAATGTTATTTCTTTTATGATTTAGTTTTAATGTAAAATTATTTTCGGTTTTACTATCCTGTTTGCTTCCATTTTGTATACAATATACAATATAAGATATAATTTATATAATATAAATTTGTTTTATATATCATACTATTATGTAGTATATAACTTATATTATATGTAGTATTTATATTATATGATGTAAAGAAAATTAAAAGAATTTATTCGGTTTTTTAAAGCAAATATTATACACATTTTTTGACTAAAATAAACGTCTTAAAAAATTAGAAAAATTATATAATTATATAATATTAAATTATAAAATTATAAAATTATATAAATATTTAAGTTGGAATTATAAAAAATTAATTATAATTATTTTATTGAATTATTAGTATATTTAAAAATTTATTAATATTTCTAATTATCTCATATAAAGTGTTATATATATTTATCAATAATATTATGTGTTATTTATTCAAGTTTAAAAAAATATATATATTTACCGTGTGATTGAAATAATTTTATTGTATTAACTTTTGAATAATTAGTGTGTCAAGTTATTTTTTAAATTATTTTTCAATAATAAAAATTATAATTTCAATATTTATATATATTATGGTTATATATTTATGTTTACATTTTGATTTATATTAGAATTTTTATTTTGAAAATTAATATGTTTCAAGTGAAAAGTATTAAAGAATATGTAGTTTGAAATGTACGATTCATTGAATTTTAACCTTTTCTCTGTTACTTCTGTTACTAAAATAGAATACAGACTTGAATTCGATAAATTTTTTTATATTTTTTTTATCTGAAGTAATTAAAAATGTTTATATAAGAAAATTCAATACATTTTATTGAACATATTTATTATTAAAATATTCAATACAAAAATTTCATAAAATTAAATATATTATATCATCTTAAGTAGCAAATATTTTTTTGCTATTGTTATTTAATACATGGAATGTCTTACTTTAATTGATGATAATAATGATCATAAATTTATAAAATAATATAAATGCAATAAAAAAATCTATAAAAATGCAATAAGAAATCTATAAAAAAAAACTTATAAAAACTAAATAAATTAAAATATTGATGGAGAAATATATCGAATATATTCGAGTTTTTCTTATAAATGATCGAAAATTTTATAAATCCCTCAATGATATTTTGATCACATAATATATTATTAATATATATTAATAAATTGAATTAAATTGAACTAACAAAGAAAATATTGAATTAAGAGAATAAAAAATATAACTAAAAATCAAATTGTTTTTCTTATAAACATTTAACTAGAAATAGAATTGTTTAAAACAAATCTTATTATGTAGGTATTGTTATATCATATAGATATACGGTTTACGTGATTCAAGAATGTATTTTGTCTGAAACAAAAATATAATTATAATTAAAAATATAGTTAAAAATATAATTATATTTAAATATTTAAAATAAATTCTTTTATATGAAATTGCATGAATACTCAATATTGATAATATTAATAAAAATTTATAAATATTTATTTTTTAATGATACAAATTTATGAATATAAAATTTAAATATGAATATTGTTAAGATTATAAAAAATGAAGTTTTGAGATTTTAACATTAAAAATATTAAATTGTAATGTGTGTCTAAACAAGCAATTAAAATTAAAATTATAAGATGAAAATATGGATGTATTATAATTAAATTTATTTACTAAAAGTTAAAATTAATTTAATTATAATGATCTATATGTTTTTAATAACAAAAATAAAAAATCTTTAAAATTTTTTTTGAGTTTGATAAGTGCAATATCAGAAAATTGAAATTTATTAGAGTTTGAATGAATTTTTATTATTGTCTTTTTGTCTACATTCATTTTTCAGTTAAATTTATATTATTAATTTATATATAATTTATATATTATATATATAAAATTTTATTAATTATATATATATAAAATTTATATATAATTTATATTATTATTTTATATTATTTGTGCTTTACAAAGTTTCTGAAAGATGTATCATTTTATCTCTATCATTTTCGAATACAAAATTAAGCTTAAGCTTTGCTAATCTGAAAGTTCACATGGGATAGTCTCAATTCTCTATCATATTCTATGCATTATATCTACATGTGCAACTATGGTCGCATTTAAGCATAACATGTATAACTCTATCTCTTGGGACATAATAATATTACTGTAAAAAACATTCAAATTGTTTTATTTGTTTTTTATTGGATCTTAAATACTTTGATACATGCTTTTATTTGTTATGGTAAAATATATACATTTCATTAGAAATCTTAATTCTTAAAATTCTAAATAAAATAATTTGAGTTTTTGAATATATGATTGTAATTTTTTTTTATAAATTTCTTTTTGTTAAATTATTTATTTTTTCTATTTTTAATTTTAATATTGAGAATACATTTAGAATGTTAAATTTTAGAAAAATCCAATCTCATTTCTTTATATAAATATAATTTTTTGAGAAATTAAAAAAATATTTTTACTTTTCAAAAAATAAAAGTAAGGAAAAAAATTTATTTAAAATAATTTAAATCATTATATTATTAATTAATATATTATATTATATTTTATTGTAATTATATATTTATAAAATGAACTTTTTAAATTTAATTTTCTCGAAAATTAATTATAAAAAAATTGTTTCTATCTTTTTTTTATTTTTTCACAACTAATAACCATTTTATGATAATATTAAATATTATTATTTCTTTATAATTTAAAATTATAAAAATAAACAGTAAAAATAATAATTGTTTTTATTGGATAAAAAATATAAAAATATGTGTATAATATAATAAATAAATGTAATATATATAATGTGTAATGTATAAAAATTATATATTCTTTTAGCGCTTCTTTTTGTTAAATACATGTTCTCTTGCGATCTATTCATTAACCATTGGGATTTAGTACTATTATAAACAAAAGCCTGCCATTAATGAAATACGTTTTGCAATATTTTGATGATTCTTTATCATTTTATTATAAATGTGTTAATTTATTTACTTATAAACATAAAAACATAAATATAATAAATATTATAAACATAATAACATAAACTTATAAACATAAATGTATATTAAAATATATTATAGAACATATAGAATAAATATTTACCAATAAAACACGTTTGACCAGAAAATAAAAAAACTTATATTTAATTTTATTTCAGTGCCCTGGAATATTGTTTGAATATGGAAAATATGAATTTATCGGCAATAAGGACAATAAGAGTCCTTAGACCTTTACGTGCCATCAACAGAATTCCAAGTAAGTATAAACACTTAATGTCTAAAATTGCTGACTTTTCCACTTTTATTAGAAACATTTTCGTAATATGTACCAATTTCGTACATAAGTAAAAGTAAATTAATATTAATGAAATTTGTTTCACGATTTTAAAATAAAATTTCGATCGAATAAAATATATCGAATAAATTTGTTTTTATATATATAAAAAAAAAAATATTTGTCGTTATATCGATTATATACAGAATGAATTGAATTTGAAACAAAGATAATTCTTCGTTCAAAAATAACTCGTAAAAAAAACAAATAAAGTTTCATCATACGAATTTTTATTTATAAAAAAATTGATTTTCCTTGAAACGTATTGTATTTGAATACAAATTGTTTTAATCTATATTGCCAAATTTCTTTCTTCTTGTTTATGAAACGTTAAAGAAAGATTTATTTATAAATAATAATTTAAATTTTAAGAAATAAATAAGAAATTTTTTGAAATATATTTCTTTTTAATTTTCATCTCTTCTTTTTCTTTCTTTTTCTTTTATTTTTTTAATGATTCTTAACATAATTTACAAAATTTAAATAATTTAGATTAGTAAATGTTTGAATCATTTAAATAATGTTTGAATCATTTACATAACAATAATAAATTTAAGAATACTGAAAAAAACAAATAATATATATACATACAAATAAATATATTTAAATTAATTTTTCAATAATATTGTTGGATCATAGATAATCAAAGTAATTTAAATAAGATCGAATAAATTTTGACTATTTAATTTTAAAATACTTAATTCATATATATTATTGTATTAGATTCAAAAAATTAATTAAAAACTGAATATAAATAGTATGAAATTTAAAATAGATTTTTAATTTTTAATAAAATAAAAATATAAATTTCTTTTGTTCAAAATTGATATTGAATGCAGTATATATAGAAAATAATTTTTAAATAAAATTTTCAATGTTTTATTAAATTTTTTTAAAATTTTAGTTTTGATTGTAATATATGTTTTTTATATCTGGTTTTCGATTATTTTAGAACAAATTTAAACAAAGATTATTTTAATATATATATATATAACTCATTATATTATTATTATTATAATAAAAATTGAAAATTCTGCGAAAAAACATTATTTATATTATGAATGATTTATTATTGATAAAAAATTGATAAAAATTTGCTTTACGTATTATACTTTTATTAAATGTGTAGTTGATATTTTAAACAGTTTTTGATTTGTATATCTTACTTTGAATTTATATAAAATATTTGTTTTCGTTAAAGAAAGTTGAATAAATTATTTATATATTTAAAAATTATTATATGATAAATTATTATAATATGATAAATATGAGTTAAAAATTATATAATAAATGTACAATCTAAATTATGATTATTATATTATGATTATTAAAATTTCATTTTATTTAAAAAATGTGTATATCATGTGTATATCATTATATATGTATATTTTTAGAATCATCAATATAGATAATAATTATATTATATTATGAATCAAAAAATATATTAAAAACTATAATTAATATAGTATGGAGAAAAGATAAAATGCGAGAAACATGCATAATATGTAAATAATATGCAATATGCAGAAAAAAAATATTTTTTTGAAATTGTCAAATAATAAATTTCTATCTTGGTTCCATCTCTTTATATATTTTCCACAAAAATATATATATTTGCATAAATATTCATACTCTACTTATTATTTTTTACAACTTTATAAACTTTAAACTTGTTATCTGACATTCGCAGAAAAATATTTACCATGAAAGTACAACTTTGATGACTCAACTGGACTTCGATGTTTTTCGAACAGTATTTTCCACGGTTGCAGTTGCGATTTCTTTAAATAAAATCCCGCAGAAGTAAAGAAATTCGATTCATCCTTTCACCTTCGATTGAATTTATATTTTTTTTTCTTCCATTAGCTCGTGACAATTATATCTAGTATATAATAGGATATAATTCAATATAGATTTAGCATGAATGAACTTGAAACAAGATTTATTTCCGAACTATTCACATGAACAAATAACGAATGAATCAATTTAGAATCGCAATATAGCTTATCGCGTTCTTTTATTTTTACACTTTCGAGCTTTATTTTTTGCGGATAACATTCCCTATAGACGCAAATAGAAAAATCTTTTATTTATTCAGTTCCTATTGAAATCTAATGATGTTATTACGGCGCAAAAGAAAAAAAAAAGACTTCAACGTCACAATCTTTGCCACATTTTTTGTTATTTTTTTCTCCCATTTCTCTACTTTCAACAGGTATGCGGATACTGGTAATGCTTTTACTCGACACTCTTCCTATGCTGGGCAACGTGCTACTCCTATGTTTCTTCGTCTTCTTTATATTTGGTATTGTCGGCGTGCAACTGTGGGAGGGCATACTGCGTCAACGATGTTTCTTGAAGGCTCTACCCAACGTCAAATATCCCGAGTAAGTGTCACACGAATCGATTCATTCTCTGTCATGCTGTCATTTATTGGTTCTTTAGATATATGGTTATATTTTATATTATATTTTATATTTTTTAAGACGATCAGAGTTTGTCTGGTTCGTTTATTATTACGCTTTATATCGCATCGATTCCGCATTCTCTCTCTCTCTCTCTCTCTCTCTCTCTCTCTCTCTCTTTCTTTCTTTCTTTCTCTTTTATTTCTCTTACATTCTTTTTCTATCTTTCATCTTTGCCTTACTTCTTCTTGTTTCTCGCCTCTCTTTTTTTGATCCGCCTTCTTCTTTCCCTATGTAATCGTCGAGAGTCACGTTAACACGCGCGTATATACTAGGCTGCATTGCGTTTCTGAGATAAACGACGGCCGTACTCTATTTCCAGAAGATGGTGCAATACACGGACACGCGACTGGATAAGTATTAACTCTCTCATCGAACGCGCACACGCGCATATCAAATTGCTCTTCGTTTTACATTTTACTACTACTTCTTTCTTTCTCTCTTTCTCTCTCTTCTTTCGTATTACTTTTTTCATTTTACATACAGTTTTCCACTTTTTACAAATTTTTCCAATTTTTGAATTTTTGAACTTGTCGGAAATTTTTACAGATTTTACAGTCATTTTGGGGATATTTTCATTTTTCTTTTTCTTTTTGGTATGGATATATAGAGATGGGAAACTCGAAATTTTAAATTCAAAAATATTTATATTTTCCGAAACTTTTGATAGTTAGTAAATAATAATTTCGTATAAATAATTTTAGAAAATATTGTGACGATATGAATTTATTTTTATTCCATTTATAATAATTGAGCTTGTGTCAGAGAGTGACTGTAGTAATTAATACACTTTCATCAATCAATTATAATAGTTTATATCTATTACATAATTGTTGTTTACTATAATTCTTATTGAAAAATTCCAAGAATCAAAATTTTTTATTTTTTTTTACTTTTATTATAATAAATAAATAAAATAATGAGTATATGAGTATAAGTAAATAATGAGTAAAAAAAATGTAAAATACTAAGCTTCGAGAAGATATTGCATAGTTTTGAATTCCAATATTTAAAAATCAGAAAGTTTCGATCCATCTCTAATATATCTTTTTAATTCGAAATTAAACTTATTTCCTTAATACCATGATAGTATAAAGTTTGATTTGGAGTCGAGATACATATAAGGCAATCGATGAAGTACTTTGCGAAATTTATTCTTCGACCTTGTTTTATTTTTGGTTTAAATAGCGTCGCGTATACTTACGGAATTTTCGTGACCGGTGGTGTCCCAGTTTATAACGGAGATTCTTGAGAAGAATCTCACCGCTTCCGCGTATAACATCCCCAGGAACGATCATGTTTGATATCAGATATATTACATCCATCTCTCTGTGCTCATTTATTTTCAATTCTACATATACATATACGTGTATACCAATATCTATTCGTTGATATTTTTATGATGTTCTTCGAAACTTACTCGCGTGGAGAATCTTTCAGTGTTAAGGATTAATATTATTTTTTTTTTCAAATATGATGAAAACTTGATGTAAATAATATTTCTATTTTTGAAAGATGAAATTTTTAATATCACTTCCTTTTTATATATTCATTTCAATGATTTTGCAAGTTATTTTGTACAAGATTTTCTCGGTTGTGTAATGTTTTAATAAATAAAAATTAATTTTAAGAAAAAATTATTAGTTTTCAAAGTTCTTTGGCACGACGAATATTCGCCACGTAAGAGTTTCAATTAAGAAAAAAGTATACAGGGTGTCTAAATATAAGCAAATAGGGATGATTTGATATGAGTTGAGAAAAAAGTTTTCGAATAAATTAAATTTGAAAAGTTTTCAATTGATTAATATCTAATACGAGTAGAAAGTCATTTTTGAAAATTGAAAATTGAAAATAAATACATATATAGTAATCAAACATTTCTAAATTTTAGAAATTTTTCGATTTCTTAGAAAACTTTAAATAAATTTTTAAATAAATTTTATTCTACATTTTTTATTTTCACATGTAATTACCTCTTATTGATAATTGTTACTCAAGAATTAATTTACTAAATTTACATTTATCATTTTCATATTTGATTTACTCGAAAATAATTTTCTAAATAAAATTATTTTTCTCTTTCGACTCATTTTTGCACTTACCACTTATTTTATCCATTATTTCTGAGATGGATGGACATCCTGTACATTATAAAGATTCAAACGGGCACCAGGTATATACATGAGTGTATGTATCTTCTCTTTAAAAGAACGTTTCCGTACGGTTCGTTTTCATGCAGTATGCTGAAATGCATGGCGATATATAGCTCGAGTTGTCGTCGTAAGGTATCGCTTCGAGTAAATTGAAAGTTTTCTTTTCGATTTTCTTTCCGTTCGTTTCCGCACTTTTCTCTTTCTCTCTATCTCTCTCTCTTTTTCTCCCTCTTTCTCTCTCTCTCTATCACACGATACATATTCTTTCTTCATTTTTCTTTGTGTCTCCATAATTTCTTTTTCATTTGATTCCTCTATTCATGAGACCATTTCTCTTCTTTCATCATAAGAATCACATATGTAGTTTAAAATATTCGAATCGTGAACAATTAACAATGCGAATCCTCGAGAATTTTGATCGAAAATTTTCATCTCGTGTTATTATATCTCGTTCATGTCCCAGAGCCATGAAGCGGAATTCATTTATACGTACATTATATACGATGGCTGGACGAGAAAGGGGGAATTGCTAATGAACGCGCAAACTATTTAAAAACTGAGCTGAAAACACACGCTCAGATGTTTCGCGTTCGCCGAGGTTACCGTTAAATGTTTTATAACCGCTTTCACGTGTTTCATTCCCGTGTTTAAATGGTTTTTATATCGACGCATTTTACAGTTAGAATTGTTACTCTATACAGGGTGGTGAATGAAAACTAGGTTATTCCTTAACGTGACTTTTATTTAGGGGAAACTAGGGATGATTGTCGCATCGTTTTATTATTTATTATTATTTTTTTATTATTTTTTTTTAATCTAGAAGTTCGGTGAAATATAATGTAAAAAAAAATATAAATTTTTTTTCAAATACAAAATAAATATATAAAAATATATTTAGAATAAGTTTACTTAAGAAAAATTTTAAATTATTTATATTTATATTTATAAAAGATGTTTTTTGCGATTTTATATAAAATATTATTTTTGTTACAATTACATATATATTAAAAAGTTATATAATATTAGTTGTATTCTGTAATAATATATCAATGTTCCTATCTTTAGTAGTAAATACTACTTTTTCTTTTTAGTGGTTACTCTGATTGATTCCAAATGTAGGATTATCAGTTGGTAATAAAGTGCATATGTATAATAAGTGCATACATATTAAGATTCAAACAAAAGATGAAAAGAGGAATATAATTTGATATTATTAACAGATAGATATGATTCTATTAAAAGGAAATGAAGATAATTTTTACTTATTTTCTATATGTTAATTTATAGAAAATTAATAATATTAAATTATGAATTCTTTTATTATATAATTTTTATTTAAAAATTTTTTTAGTAATTTATAATAATAGTTAATATAATTTTTCATAATAATTTAAGTAAACATTTACAAATTTTTTAGTTTTATAACAAATATAATAAATATTTAAATATTTCATATTCATATAAATATAAAATATTAATTAATTAATAATTTTTTTAATCTGAATCAATATAATATAATAATGATGTATAAATAAAATTAACAGTTTTAATATTTATGAATAGAAAATAAAATTATTATAAAAATAATTTATACAAGATCAAATATAAGATCAATTTTTTATGACATTCATTATTATTATGATCATTTTATTATTATTTATATTATTGTTTTAATTATATTATTATTATTATTTTTATATTTCTATAATAATATAAAAAATAAATAAATCAGATTATTATCATGCAGTAATATTAGTAAAATTTTAAAAAAGAAAATTATATTTAAAGATATGTAAACTTTTAATAGATACATCAAAAATTTCATCATATTCATCATATAATTTCAAGATATATATATATATATATAATTCTAACAAATTAGATCAAATTATAATTCAAGTCTACATTATATAAAAATTAAATAACAGAAATAATAAGAAAAAAATATTATTTAACAAAATCTGTCATTTTGACATAATTTTTTTTCATAATTCTATACATTGAAACATTTACGATTATTAAAAAACAATCAAGAAAATTATCAAAATATGATATATAATATACATATATAAATATAGTGATAAATTTTATTTTTACTTTTAATTTTATAAAAATATTTGTAATATTTTATATATATATTATATTTACATTTAGATGAATATTTAATTTAATTTATTTATATTTATAATATTATAAATTTTCTTTATAAATATATAATAATATATTTTAATTTTTGGAAATATAAAAGTTGTTTTTTTAAAAAAATTTTTTCTGATAATATAAAATTATTAATTTAATTTAAAAATTAATTTCTAAAATTATTTATTTATTATATATAATAATGATATAAATAAAATTAATTTATTAATACATAAGAAATAATAACATGATAAAACTTATTAAATATATTGAAAAATTTTTTTATAAGATTTTTTTTTAACTTCATTTGAAATAGAGACATGTACTATATGTATGCCTAGTTTAACTCAATTGTGCTAGAATCATTTCGTACAAGATAATTCAGTTTTTTCGAATCAAACTTCGTTAATATGTTCTATAAGTACAAATAAAAGAAAAATAAATATAAATTGTTTAAAAATTTATTAATAATTTCTAAAAAAATATGAAATATGATAATGTATTTATCCCAATATTAAAAATAATATAACAATGATAAAAAATTAAATTTATTATTTTTTTTATTATTATAATTTATTTTATTTCTAAGAAATCAATTATCAATTTTTCATATTACTTTATCATCCATGTTAATTTTTATTTGATATTTTTTTTTATCTTGAAATTTTCTATAGATAAAAATATAATAGTAAGAATTCTAATTTTATATAGAATGAAATTCTTTTCTTTAATGAAATTATAAACAATATTTTATTATAACTTTTAATTACTTTTTTAATAAATTTAAAAAATTTTTAAATAAGCAAATAATCAATATTTGTATAAATCAATATTTGTTCTTTATTTATGTTTTTAGAAGGATAGAAGATTTTTAGAAGATAGATGCTCTCTGTAGATCGTGTATTTTGTATAAAATTTTGACTAATAAATAGATTATTATTTATACTAAAATATATTTAAATTTATGTATATTAAAATAACTGATAAATTTATATCAAAAAAAGTAAGAAGAGTAAATTTATGACTTAGAAGAGGAAATTGTTAAACTGTATTGTATTCAAAATATTGTTATCAATATTTTTAACAATATTATTGTCAATATTATTGATCAATATTTTTGCAGATTATTTTGTATATATTGTACAGAAAATAAGAAAAAACTAAGAAATATTAATCAAATGAAAAAAAATTGGTTTTTTATTTAAAAATTTTTATTTAAAATAAAAATAATAATTCATATATTATGCAATTAATTTATTTTCATCAATTTTTTTTGAAATGTAATTATAAATACAAAATGCGACAATCAATCTTTATGACAATTAGAATTACTATCTCCCCTATTATTTATTAAAATCAAATTCGAATTCTATTCAAATTTTTTTGAATGAATATTTATGAAAGATGATTATTTAAATCGATATTTTATAGTTGAAAAATTCAGATCATGGAGAATATTTATTCGGAATCTCTAACGAATTATTCTATATATTTATTAAAATTATATATTTAAAGTAATTATTACAAATTTATTTATGTAATTAAAAATAAATTAAAAAAATTATTTTGATAATTTAATTTTATGACATTAGCTATTTATTCTACTTATATGTATATTGTGTGTACATATATATATGTTATACATAAAAATATAATGTAATGTAAATATGTTTATATAATAAGAATTTTATAAGAAATATAATATTATAAAAATGAATTTTGAAAGTCTTATTCAATCCTATAAAATTAATTTTAATTTTAATAATCCGCTAAAATTAAATTTAATTTTCAAAATAGATCAAAAAGGTTTAACGTATTTTTTTAAAGAAAATATATGTAAGAAAATATCGTAAAATATAATTTTAAAATTAATGATATTTTGTTTATTTCATTAAATGGTAAATTATAGCCTTGATAATATTTTGAATATTAAAAAAAATGAATAAAAGTATTAGTTTTATCTGATAATTGAATAAAAATAAGTTCGATATAAATTAAAAGTTAAAATAAAAATTAAAATTCTTAAAATTTTTCATGATAAAATATAATGAAATATTGATATAAAATAAATATTTCAAATAAAAATTTTTTATTTATAGAAAAATAGCTATAATATTTATATCTTGATTATAATACTTCTCTTTAAGATTGAAGGCTTAAATTAATACTAATTAAAATTATTAATAGATAATTAGAAAAAAAAATAATTTTGGAAATTAATGAAATATATTTTCAATTATTTTCACTTATTTTAATTTTTTAATACTTTATTTTATTAAAATAATTCTTAATTTATTGCTTTAAATTATTTATGATATATAAACTAAAATAAAATTTCAAATTTCTATCGAAATATTTAATTATTAATTTATAATTAATAATATATCATAAAAATAAGAAAGATTTTTTTTGAATTCTAATTTTATCAAGAGTTTTTGTTTTCTTTATGAATAATTAATTTTATTTCATATTTCTGAAATATAACTTAATTTATTCATTGTTGATCGAATTTTCATAATTTAAAAAGTTTCCATAAAATTTAATAGAATTTGTGATTATGTTCTAGATTGTTTCTCTGAAAAGAAACAAAAATCGATAGAAACATTTATATATGTATTATAATATACTATAAAATTAAGCAACATGGACATGAAATGTATATTACTCTTCTCTCACCACTCTGTATAAAATATTTTACAGAATTTTCATAGATATAAAAAGAATCGCATAATTAATAATTACATCGGGCGAGCATTATATGTATAGAATTAATTAATCGAATTCCTTGATTTCCTTTTTAATAGTAGCAATATCATTTATACAGAATTGGAAAAATGAAGATTGATGAAACAATCTCGATCAACGATTATTTTTTTCTTTATTTCTATGTTTTTGTTTCATAAAAAAAGAAAAAAAAAAGAAAAAGAAAGAATATAAAAAAGTTAGAAATTAGGCGTAAGTACATAATCTTAGGGGACAGTGACAGGCTGTTGTTTCGCTGTTGCAGGTTACTCTCGGACGAGTACTCGGTTCGATCACGCATTTAGTAAGCTCTAGTAGAGAACAATGTGCTATGCATATATCTATATACATATCTAAATCTATATAAATCTATATAAATCACATAATATAAATCACATAGACGTGCATCCATATGTGCATATATGTATATACATGCATATGTCACATGCATATGTATATATTTATTTTTGTTTGTTCTTGATCACGGTACGAGTGTACAAATGTATTTATAGTGTGTACCAAACATAGAGCATGCTATCTTGTTTAGAGATGAATAAAATACTATTTCGAATTTCGTGAAGAAAAATAAAAAATAAAAAAGGAATGAATGTTGAATGAACGTTACAATTGATGTGAATTAAGCTATACTATTATCCCTAAGTCATTGGATATTGTTAATAAATTTAAATGAAGGAGTGAACTTCGTAATTATAATGCAGAATTTATATTTATTAAATTCTATAATTATTGATCATAAAGAAAATTGAATTATATTTATTGTGAATTTGATATATGTAATATTATATGTAACAATTTGTTTTAATATAAAATTTATTTTAATATATTTATTTTAATATAATATGCGGATAAAAAATGATATACATATCAAATATAAATTTATCTAATTACTAATTTTTTTTATTTTTGACTTAATTACGAGAATTAATAATATGAATAATTATAATGAATAAACTCAAGATTAATAAAAATTTTTATTTTATATACATATGAATAAATATGTAATTTTTAGTAAACATGTATTTGTGTATAATACAAATATAATTATATTAATTCATGCAATTTTTAATACATGAATATTCGAATATTTAAATAAATAAATTTTTTAAAAAATATTGAAAAAAAAAATTTTTTTTAAATTTTTTGTATCAAAATAGAAAATTAAATACAATTAAATTTTATGAAAAGAGATTACATTGATACATAAAATAAATTTGAATATTAAAAATTTATAATATATATTATAATATAATATATATATTTATAATATATAATATATTATAAATTTATATTTTCATATTTTTTAAATTACATTAAAAATATACATGTAAATATATATATATTTACATAAATTAAAATAAGGCCATAGTTTAATACAATTTCTAATTCCATTCCACAATATCACATAATACATCAATAAATTTGTATACTTTAAATTAATTAATTATTTGGAAAATACATATTTGCTAAATAAAAAAATTCTTATTTCCACGCGTTACTCTTCAAACAGCCTGCACCTCATCATCCTGAATAAGTCAATCATTCTCCCAATGGGCTTAATTTTCTTTCGTTGTTAACTCATATTTCTTCCTTTTCTTTTTTTTTTTTAAATCGCAATGCTGTGAAGATCATGTTTCACGTTGCTATAAATCTATTCCAATAAAAATCAGGTTTAAATTTAGTAAGCATATCCGGTGACTTATGAACAATGTTGTATTTTATAATTAGCGAATGAACACACGATTAATAATGAACGAGCAATCCATAAAGAACAGAGTGGCATACATGCTATTTCGAAACGGTATTTTACCCATCTCTGCATCTCTAATCTGTCGTATACTGTCGTTTTGTATACTCGTGTCATAATCTGACACTGCGGTTTCCGGCGATTCTGTATATATATATATATATATATATGTCGTTTGCAACATACGCAGCTTAGAACATACGACACGAATGTGGTGAACGATCTGAAACTTTTATTTATGGAAATTATTATGTGTATACCTATATTTATTTACGTACATCTATTATGTATCTGTACATCTTTTCGCACAGTGTCGAGCTCGAATCTAAATTCTAAATTCTAAATTCTAAATCTATCATCGTGCATCAACAGCGTGTTTTCAACTTTCTTTCAATTCTTCGTTTTCAATGCACGAAAAAATCGATGTTCTCTCTTCTCTTGATCTCGATATTCGCATCGTCATGGCGTTTTACGTTTTTCATTTATTCTTTCGACTTTAGATATATCTTGAAGACGACTATCTTAACATTCATTTTAAATTCTATGATTTTATGTGGACATCTGAATGGACGTTTGATTCCAGTTTAATCTTAAGTTTTGAAAATTTATACATATTTTATCTCATTTTAATCTATCTATCAAAATTAATTATTAAAATTATTTTTAGAAGAATGGAAATAATATTTAGGGATGGACTAATCATTACAAGGCCGAATCTTTCGAATATAGGATATAAAAATAATTTTATAATAGTTTAAGTTAATGGTTACAAAGATAATTTTTGAATGAATAAATTGAATAACTTTCAAAGATCAACATAATTAGATCAATGAATTCATTCAAAGTGAATTAGAAATCTAGCTAAATAAAAACATATAGTTCCATTTAAAAAAATAAATTTTGAGATTTTGGAAATTTAGAATTAGATAAATCTGATAGTTATAAGATTATAGTTATAAGATCTGATATATAAGATTTTAAAATATAAGTTTTATATAAAATATTTTATTGAATAATGCAGAAAATAATTGCATAGAAAAATTAAAATAAGACATTCTGTATAAATATTCAAATGAATCAAATCCGCTATGATTTTTCTGTAAAATTGTAACTAAATTTAATATATTAATTTAAATATAATTAAATTTAATATATATATATAATCAATATTAAAAGTTTTATTATATAAATATTAATATTGAGACAATATTAATATTTATTATTTCCTATTAATTATTTCCTATAAAAAATATTATATTATTTAAAAAAGCTTTAGAAAATATTTTAATTTAAATTTTGTAAAAATTATTGTATTATAAAAACAAAAAACATACGAAATAATAGCTACTTTGTTTGTAATAAAATTTTTTCCTTATTTTTCAAAATTTAAAAAAATTTTTTAAAATTTTTTAAAAATTTATGTTAAAATTTCGATATAAGAAATTTAATATATATATTTTTAAAATAACGATTATGCATTAAAAATGTTATATAATTTTATTTGAAAATCACACATTACATTATCTTTATATGATCTTTATGCAAAGATCTACGAAAAGATTAATTATATACTTGAAATACTTGAAATTATTCAAATCATTTATCTAAAATATTAAATATTTGTAAAGGAAAATACTTGAAATTATTCAAATCATTTATCTAAAATATTTTTTAATAGTATCAATAATAAGAAAGATATTTCAGATAATAAAATTATATGAATTATTCTGTGTATAATTTAATATAAAAAAAAGTTTCATAAAAGAAGAAGTTATTATGAAAATTTAGTTATAAAAATCTAAAAATTGCCGTAAGCAATTCCTTACGGTTCTAAGGAGTTAAAAAGAATAAGCAATTATTTTTTCGATATTATTATTTTCTTTGATGAAACCAAATAATCAGTTCATACTTAATTAATTTGAAAAGTTTGTTAATGATGATCTTTTCCTTGATACATTGAACATAAGACCATTAAGGAATCTCTTGAACTACTTGATTCTAAAATCATTAGAGATCATTAGATTTCGAACTATTTTCTTATATTTACTATCTATGAAATTGTTTTGTCATGTTAATTGTTATTATTTTTTAACTTAATATCAAATAAATTAAAAATCTTAATTAATGAATAATAATCAAAGATAATGATAAATCAAAATATTAAAAATACTAAAAATAAATTTTTATATAAAATCACAGTTCCAGGAATTATTATATGTATATTATTATTATATGTATGTATAATTTAATATCAATTAAATCTTAGTAATGATAATTAAAAAGATCAAATAGAAATAAAAAGTCAATTATTAAAACAAAATTATTAAAAGTAAATTATTAAGACGGTTTATAACAAGATATTAAAACATTTCAAAAAATCTATCAGATGTCTTTAAGATGTCCTCAAGACGTCTTTCCATGCTACTTGGCACGTCTTCTTTTTTCTTTCTTTATTATTACATATATTTATTTATCCATATTTCTTTCTTCTACTTTTCTCTTCTCACTTTTTGAGTTTAATTAATATATTCAAAGATATTTTTTTCTCTCTCTTTCTCTTTCTCTCTTCGTTCCATATGACTCTACCATATGACTATACGCATTATTATTAAAATTGTCGAGAAGAGATCTCCATAATATCGCCTTCGGTTGCTCACCGAATTTGTTATTCATTCGGGAACACATTGGGAACACAGTTTCTCTCTCTCTCATTTTACATTTCTTCTTGGTGGATGTATTCCAAATCCCATTTATTTTTCTTACTCTTTGTTCCCATCGTCCTCTGTTCGCGGTGGTCATTCAACTATCGTACAATAGCAAACGGCTCTTCCTCAGAGTGGGATGAAAGTTTATTTGAAAAAGATCCAGTTCTGCTCTGAACTTCCGCACGACGCCGATTTCGATTATAATTTTAGCAGCCGTGGACATTCTGCCTACCTTTCTTGCGATTATAATGATACGTGGAAAATCAATCTCTTCCAAATGCATCCCGAAGCTAATTAAACGCAGTGAGTCTACTATTAGTTTCTTCTCTTCGATTTATACGGCATCTATTTTGAATCATTTATCGACTTCTACAACTGCGTGTTACATAGTACTTTCGGCTTCTCACCGCGTCATCAACCAAGCCGGAGTGCAACTAGCGCACGTACAATGTGTGGCGCTACGTACAGCATGTTTCTTCAGGTTGCGGTCTCGTTCGATGCGTAGTCAGGCGTGAAATTTAACCGATTATACAGTCGCTCGCAAAAGTATTCGAACATTATTCAAAGGGGAATTTACGTAATATGAAAATTCTAATTTTAATGAAAGTTTGTGTTTATATGGAGTATAATGGATTATACGTAGTTTCCTTTTTCGACGAAAAATCTCATTGGACATGAAATTATTAAGATTTCAGCATTCTTTTATGTTTTGAATATAATTTAATCTAGAAATATTTT
The DNA here is from genome assembly GCF_029169275.1 of Apis cerana. NCBI lineage: Eukaryota > Metazoa > Arthropoda > Insecta > Hymenoptera > Apidae > Apis > Apis cerana. Next base: position 6,010,182 of record NC_083862.1, on the reverse strand, counting down.
TTATAATAAAGTAAATGTGTAAATATTTATAAATTATTGAAATTAAAATATTTTATATATTTAAAGTTTTTATTTGTTTTATTACAAGATTATGTTTAAAAGAAGAAAAAAAAATTTATTTAAATATATTTAAGAATCCATTTCATTTTTTCACAGCGATTCTCCATTAAAATATATATAAATAATCGTGCAATAGTAAGTCGATTTTAAAAATCAAATCAAACATAGAAATTGATATATAAAAATATTGATTATTTATTTTAAATAATATTACATACTATTATCTGTAAAGTAAAAGTTATAAACAATTTAAGTTTGTGTTATGAGAAACGAGATGATGGAAATAGAACTTAATTTACTTATAACTTAATAATTTAACTGATATTTTTGTATATCAGTTCTATTTTAATCTTTAGAATTAATTTTTCAAACATGTCTCATGAATTAATATTCTGTATATACTTATATTATTATACATATTATAATATGTATCAATAAGTAAGTAATCAATACTATGATACATCGACTTCGTAATTAAAGTTTATATTGAAAAATGTAAAATGATATTATTTATATATACTTTACATTATATGTAAAATGATTATAATTCTTAACTTATTTATTCTTATTTTTTCTTAACTTGAACTCTGGGAGAGATGACCTTGGAAATTATGCAGGAGGTTAAAAAACATTTTTTTTTCCTGATTGAAAAAAGAACAATAAACTTTTTAAATTTTTTATAGAGTTATATATAATCATTGATAATAATCTTTGTATACTTTATACAAATTTACAAAAATTAATAAATTACAAAAACTAGTAAATTATGAAAATCAGTAAAACTTTTTTTATAGTAACATAGTTTGCTTTTACTTTACAGATAATAGTATGTAATATTATTTAAAATATAATTATCAAGCAATTATTTTATTTATAAAACTTTTTTTTCAAGAAAACTTTGAAATCAAAAAGCCATATTTTAAAAAATATAATTTTATGAGATACCGTAAAATTTTCATAAAAACACGAAAAAAATAATAAAATTTCGTTAATTTCATTTTCTCAATGAGATTTTTCATTGAAAAAAAAATTACTTTATGTATAACTTTATCATAACCTATTATGTTTCTCATATTTGAAAATAAAATTAAATAAAAATTTTTAGATTCTTTTAGATGAATTTTACGAACTTAAATAAATTTAAATAATATGAATATTTTTATAAATATTTTATGTACATTGGTTTAATAATTAATTAAATTAAAGTTAACTTTAATAATTAAATTTTGTAATTTTATTTTAATTAGTTATTAAAATTGAATTATATAATGAAAATATATAATATTTTATAATATTTTACATAATGGGGATAAAGTAATTAAATTCAGGATTAATTGTTTGCTATATGTATATTATTCTGGATTTCTGATTGATAGATAGGATTAATTTGAATGTCAGCGACAATATTTTTATCAGAATTTGTATTATATTTAGATTTATTGTTAATATTATTTTTTATTAATATTAATTATTAAATTATTATTAATAAATTCATATGTGAAGACACAATGTTTTATATAATATAATAATATTTTCTTTTTTTTAAAAATAATAATGTATATGATAATTTTTATCATTATCAAATTCATCTTTCCTTTTAATATCTTTAGCATTGACAATGAATTTCTAAGATGCATCATTTCAGACTTATTCTATTATTTTATTAATTAAATTGAATTTCATAAATTAATATTTTAATTTAATTATGTTATTGAATGAAAAATATTGCCAAATATATGAATGAAATAATATGAATGAAAATATTGTAGATGATAAGAAATTGTTTCATATAATATATAATTTATGAAGAGAATATAATAATTTAATTTTTAATTTTTTTTCTTAAAATTATTTATTATTATTATTTCTTTAAATCACCAAAGAAAATTAATAAAATATTTATATATTAAATTTATATATCAATAGAAATATTTATCAATAGAAATATTTGTATCAAATTTAAAATATACATACAAATGATATTTCGATTTTGACTGTAATTTATGGATTCTCTGATATCCAATTGTCAGAATTTGTCAAACTGAATAATATTTCTTGTGACATAAATCAAAAATAAAATTATTGTATTTATTTTTTAGAATAATAATAATATAAGAGTAAAGTTTAATAAAAAGATATAATCAATAAAATCAAAAAAATTTGTTTCGTACTCCAATATCTTATTATAATTGAAAATCAAGTATATTTCTTAGAATCTTGTGAGAACTGTATTCCTTATTATATTTTGAATTAATAAATTTTGTGTGAATAATTTTTGAAAATGGTTTTCATGTAAGAAATAAATTTAATTGCAATTCCCTTTAATTCTTTCGAGATTAATAGGATATTACATTCCAAATTAATTTTTCTAAATGAATTTTAAATATACTTTATAATTTTTCTGATATTATTGACATAATATTTTATTAATAATAATTAATCCCATTTTGAAAATTGGATTCAATTTAATTTTAATCAATTTATTATTATATTTCTATTGTAATATTGTGCTATTATAATATTCAATTAAAAGTTAAATCCATTTCGAAAGCCATTAAAATATTCTTTATTTCTATAATGCTTTACGTTTTTAAATATTACGTATTCAAATTTTATCAATTAATCTTTTATAAAAAACACTCAGCACATTCATTTCTTTTTCACTTTTTGCAAAAAGCAAACATAAATATATTTTTCAAAGCAATTTTCACTTTGATGAATTTCATTGATTGAAAGAGATCAAAATGTAGATAAATAGTATTGTATATAACAATATAACTGTAACTTTAACTATAAGCTTATTTAAGTTATTTATTAAAAAAATAATTTAAGGCAAATAAAATTAAGGCAAAAAGTATTATAAGAAAGAAAAGAATTTGAATATATTGAATAATAGATTCGGCATCGAAACAAGTTTCAAAGCTTCATTATCAGGTTTTTGGCTGATAAATATATTTTACTGTTCCAAATCAAAATCAGATTCTGATTTATTCATCAAATTTGGCAACTTACAGTTGTTTTTTTTTCTAAAATGTAAAAAAACATCTTGAGAGATCTTTGCAGAAAATGAAAAAAACAAATTGTAAATCATCTTAAAGTAAATTGCATTATCCTCTTTATTCTCTTATTTTAAAAATATTTTTTTTTAAAATCACACGATAAAATCAATTAAAGCATAAATCAGTTGGAAAACATTTCATAAATTCTAAAAAACATGCAAATAATCTATGATTATACTTTAATTTGTTTATTAATTAAAGAAATATTTTACGAAGAAATATTTGAAGTTTCATACGTTTTTGATCTTTTAAATGAAATTCAATGCGGATCATCGAAGAATTAAAATGTGTTTATTAGTATAGTTTTTTAAGAATTATTAATCTAATACATTTGAATTTATATGTTATATAAATAATATATTTATATGTGATAAAATTAAATATTTATATAAAGTGTTTCAAATTTAAGATAATAAATATATTTTATGGATCTAAATATAAATATAAATTGTTTAATATTTTATTAAAAAATTATAAAGGAAAATACAAAGAGAAGATATTATTTATATATAATTTTATGCAAGCTATTTTACTATTACTATTTTACTATATTTATTATCTGCAGTTATGAAATTAATTATTACTATTAATATCAATTTTGACATTAAATAAAATTTAATACTAATAAATACAAATAATTGCAATTAGTATTTCTTAAGAATATAATACAACTGGAATTTATTATTGTATGTAATTTATTTATATTTTGTTATTAAATTGAATAAATTATTAATTCTTTTTATTATTATTTTATTATAGTTTATTTTGCGTTATTCTTGTTTCATAATTTTTTTCTTTAAAATTAATAAAAATTAAGTATCGTAAATTCCATATTGTTCATTAATTCATAGAATAGATATGTTAAAGTTTAGCTAAACTTGAGATACCCTGTAAAAATGTAAAAAATTCTGATGAAAAAAATTATTCAAAAATTGTATTGCGATTTTTACAAATCTCTGACTACAGAGATGCATATACTATATCTGAAATCAGGGAGCAAACATCAACAAACTGCAATCTCAAACAGTCTCATTTTCAAGAATGGTTGAACAAGGGTAGTTCTCGACAAAAGAACAGGCAATCATTTTAGATACAATAGAAGAGTATATACTGCAAGAGTACACTGAAACAGAGAACTTGATTGATCCAAGAATTTTGTATATAGTATCTCTCACTCGAGGATTTGCTTTTATCTAAATAACTTGTTTATCAACTTACGTATAATAATCTCTATATCAAAATTAATATATATCTCTATATTAAAATTAAAAAGAATTATAATTTCCATAATATTTATGATAAAGACTGAATTAAAAAAAGAAAACAATAGATATTATATCGTTTTTGTTGAGATTAATTAAAATTATAAATCAGTTACATCCATATTTTAAGTTTTCGATATCATGTTTTCGATATCAAAATATATATATATATATATATATATATATATATATATATATATATATATTTGACATATATTTGAAGACTTTGTAAAATATATATATAACCAGAACAAATTTTACAAAATCTAAAAAATATAGAAATAATCTACAATTATTTATTTATTTAAGAAAATGTGCTTTTTCTATAAAGAGAAAGAACATTTAGTTAAATATTCTAAAAATATATAAAATTTCTAATCGATTTCAATTAAATAATAAAAAATAGTGAATAAAAATTTGTATATATTGACAAATAATGAATTTCTACTATTATTAAATAATTGCTGTTATATTTTTGTTCATATTAAAAGCTATTAAAAAGTATTTGTTTAATCTTGCATCTGCATCATCAATATAAATTGAAAGAAATCAATGCAAAAATATAGATAATAATAATAATAGTAATAATAGCAATAAAGTAATAATAATAGTAATAAAAATGAAAATAATAAAAAGAATAAAAAGAAGAAATAAAAAAAGATAAATTTTAAAAAAACGAAAATTGCCAAGCAAAAATTATATAGAAATAGTTTCAATCAGTTAAAGAATGTTTAATCAATAAGTATAAATATATCATTAAAAAAATACACAATGGAAATCTAACAACTAGTATTTGAAAAAAAATTATAAAATTTCCTTTTTCTTTAAATAAGTTAAAAATTCCAAATTATATCATATGAAAGTCATATTGTTAATATCCATACTTTGAAAATTTTATTTTCTTTGTATATCATTTTACTATCTTATTTTATTTGCCATTACAAATAATTTGTTTATAATTTGTTTTTTTGTTTTAAATTTTTTATTAAATTCAAAAATTATAATTAGTTACAATTTTTTATTTTCACAAGTAAGAAAAATGTATATAGAAGAATAATTAAACGTGATAACATATTGATAATATATGTATATTGATGATATATAAGATAGAAATAGAAAATATTTTGAAGATGAGCATAATGATTCGTTTCTAATTTCTTGTTTTATAATAACATCTCTGAGACATTTTCAGTTAACTTTTTAGTAATAGATATGTAATAAATATGTACTCAAATTTTGAAAATTTATTATAAATTTTATACTTTATATTTTATGAAAATATCGATGATTCTAAATTTTTTTATTTCTTATTTTTATTTCTTATTTTTCTCAATTTTATTTTTATTGATTTATACATGGAACGAAATTTTAAAAGAAATTAAATAGTATTTTTTGATCTAATGTCTTTTGATTAAATTGCAAAATAAGAGATTAATAAATTATTTTATTATCAGATTATTTAAAACCTACAATAATATACAAGTAGAAATACCATGCATATCATGTTACTCGTTTATTCGAATGAATTTAATCTTGGGAAGTAGAGTGATGTAATAAGAGAATTCTTTATATCTTTAGTTTATTTGGAAAATAACATTCTTATGCAATTGAAAATTTGGTTTATCCTTATGTCAATGCTTTTGAAATGCGCAGTTTTGTTTGTTTTAATTAGTAGATTAAAGGGGAGTCTCTTTTGTTTGTTAGACAAGGGATTTAAATCAGTACTTTAAAATAACTCTATTTGAAAAATAACATTGATGAATATTCGAAGAAATTTTGATTTATCTTTTTGTAAATAAATGTAAAATGTTTTAAAATGTACATGTTTACTTGTTTTAATTGATAGATTAATTTAGATATTTAGTTATTTTTTAAATGAGACATTAAATTTTATCTTTCTGATTTTTTCAATTTATTTTTTTGAAAAAAGAAAAATAATAATAATAATGAAAAATTTAATTTATGTAAATATTTATCTATATTTCTATATAATCTGTATATATATATAATCAATATATTTATAGTGTGAAAAAATTGCATTATTTCAAATGAAAGTAGAGATTTTTCTTTATTGAACAAAAATTTTAATTGAAATAAAAATTTTGAATTTTGATCATTATGGAATTATGTTTTCTTTTTTATTCCTATTTATTTAAAGGATTATATATGTTTCCAATTTTGAAAGTGAATTTTTTTTACATATTTTAAAAATTAAAAAATTGATGATTGTTATGAAGAATCATAAATTTTTAGTAAATCATAGTTATGAAAAATCATAAATTTTTAGTAAATCATAGTTAGTCTTAGAAAATTATGTAATTACAAAAATTTTTTAGCATACCTTAATATTTTACTTTAATATTTTTTTTTTTAATTGTATTAAATGGATATGACAATTTATTAACAAGTTTTTCAATCAATTTGATATAATATAATTTGAATTTGATATATTTACTTTTTAAAATTTTTATAGACTTATTATAGATTTTTTAAAACTTTATTATTCTTTTAATAATAAATAATAAATTTCTTTACAGAAAGATTGAACTTTTACCATTAAACATTCATTTCTTTGTAAAAAAAATTTATTTCAAGATCTTTCTAAAATGATATATATATAATAAATATAAAAAAAAAGAAAGAATTTTTTTTACATAAGTCACTAAACAAGGAAATAATGAATCATGCTCACACTTTTGATATCGAATAAAAAACAATTTTGTTCATATGTCATTTGTATCATTCTATCAGCTGTATCATTGCTACATTTTATTATATTTACATAAAAAAATTCATAACTATTTTCTTTTTATATATTCTTTTTATATTCTCAATTAAGAAAGAAAATGATAATTGGGATTATTTTATTTAAAAATATATATCATGACTCTTTAAAATAAAAGATTGTTTTTTTAAATTATTCAAAAATAGATATTGATATTAAAATTTACTTATTTTTACAAAGAAAATATAAAAGAAAGAAATATAAAAATATTATTTAATATTATTTAATATAGAATATGTATAAGAAAATATTGTAAAACTTGTTTTTTTATTCAATCGTATTAGAAAATTTACGAAAAATAAAGTATTTAAGAAAATATTTCTTAACATGATAAATATAAAAAAAAATTAAAATTATATAATATAAAAAAGATGAAAAAATTTCCATCGTATCAAAAAAAAAAAAAAGAGAAATTATATTCATTATATAAAATGACTGCATAAAATAAGTATAATAAATATGATCAAGATAAAAATCTAAAAAATGATTTTTATAGTAGGATTGAGTTTACAATAGTTCATAATAAGAGATATATTTACTCTTCTCCATATGTGTGTAATCATTAAACTTTCTCAACGAGAAGCCATTTTTAACATTTAAACAAACCATTTAAATAATATGATCTCGTTTTCTCAGGTTGATAGGTCGGATTATTTGAATAAACATTTACAAAGAAATACATCACTGGAATTCTTCAGTATCTATAATATTTCACAATACAAAGAAAAAAAGAAGAGAGGAAAATATATTCATACAATTCTTGTAGGAATTCTTGAAATTTTAAAATTGTAAGAATTCCTATATTGAAAAATAAGAATTATTAATATTCCGATTGATACATATTGAATTATTTTGAAATAATATTACATTTCAATCGATTTCTCGTTAAAAAAATCTTATTGTTTAAAAAAAAATCTATATATAGAGTATTAATATATTCACATTTTAGATTTTCAGAGATAAATATAAAAGTTGATATACCAAAATGATTGAAATTTATTTATTAAATTATAAGCAATTGAAGTTGCAATGAAACAAGATAAAATGAAAGAGAGATATCCTTTTATTCGCTTTTTTATCTCGCTTTTCTCGCTTCATTTAAGATATATTTAAATTGTTTATAACTTATATGTAGAAACAAGCCTTATCAACATTTTTATATACTAACTTTTGTGTTTTTTTTTTGAATTTCAGAATCGATTTTTCAAAACTACGAATATATTTTTCATCTACGAATATATTAAGACTCTTTATATTATTAAATATGGCTGAACTTTAGTTTGAAGTACAAATTTTTTACATTTTTACAAATCTTATTATAAATTTTGACAAATAAAACAATTTAAAATATCAATTTTAATTTTATATTTTTATTTTTTAATAAAAAAATAATTTAAATTTGATGCGTATTAGATGAAAATCCATTATAGCATTGTTTTATTGTAAGAAATTTTAAAAATATCAAATTGTTACATATATGTAACATTTAAATGAATAAAGTCTAATAATTTAAATCATCATTTTTTTGTGATTCTGTGTATAAATTTATATATTAATCTATTTATAGAAAAAAATAATGAAAAAAAATTTTAATTTTAAAACTAAAGTTTAACTTTATATATTATTATTCTGAAGCATCAAGGTGTACATGTAGTGATTCACATGTGACTAGCACAACACCGTATGGCTATGCAATATCTATGCAAACTTTTTGCAATATGGCACTCGCACATTTAGTCTCGACAACCACATTAATCGTTCGATTAGCTGTCACTTTTTTTCTTATTTTATTTTTTTTACGAGAAGCATGTTTAGCACTATCACAAGCATACAACAAGCACATAACTTAGCTGTGTCATGTCTTAGGCTACGTTTATTAAGGATAGCCAGATGGGTGCACGTGCGCCATTGCTGATGTAAAATCGTTCAATACGTTATCGTATTAGCAAAATATCGCTGCTTAAGGGACATTTCCATTTGGTGGCTTGGAAAGATTGACCTTTTTTTATTATACACGTTTAAAGTTCAATCTTTTGAAAATGGTTATCTTAAAATTTAAATTTGTCGTCAACAATATTAGATTAATGCTTAAACAACATTTGAATATGTTTGATTTTAAATATTCTGTTTTTATCTATTTAATATTTTCATAAAACAAATTTTTCACTTAATTCCATACTTCATATAGTTTTTTTTGTTTTTGAATCAAATAAATATTTAAAAATTTCTGATTTGTTTTTTTGGATAATTTTTGAAAAATAAATTGATTTTTATTTTTCAAAATATTATTATGTTTTTAAAATTTAATTTTTTTGAATTGAAATTGTATAAAAATATTGAACTTGATAAGCAATAAGAAAATATGCTATTATGAATAAATTTTATGAATAAATTTTAATTATTAAAATTTTTATATGATATTTTTATGAAAAGAATAAACATAAGATAACATTACAATTATAAAACGAATAAATAACTCAAATATGTGTATTTTATAAAAATATAGAGATTTATTTATAATTAGAAATTTTAATGTGTTATAAAATTACAAGTTTTTCGTCATTAAATAATTTTTTCGAGCCTCATGAAAATATTCCCTTAAAAATGTTTTAGAAATTAGATGAAAATAGCGATACTGATTTTTGCTTAATTTTACTTCGCAAAAACAGAGAAGAACATGAAGATTCGATATTTCGCAAATACGATATTACAGAGTATATGAATAAAACGTTGTTAATAATTCCGCTTTAGGCGGATATTGAATAAATTTGAGGATTTTCAGTTTATCGTATCGCGTGTTTTCGCATGCTATTTTCCATGATTTATTTGAACGCGCAATATTGATCTAAGTTCCACGTATTGGGTGTCTCGAAAATGTTGTCTTCCAGAATTGAATTATTATTACGTATTCGTATACGATGCCTGATGCTTGATCTAAGTGATAATTAATATAATATTAATACAACGACGATAGAATCGTATCATACGATCTATCGATAGAATTTAATTAGAACTCAAATTTATTGGTAGATAATGCATTTGTATCGATGACAATTTCATTTCATGCAGATTGTGTTAATCAATTGATATTTAGTTTTCACATTTATTTTTATTAATTCTGTTATTTTGGATTAAATGAAATATTTGGTTCAATAAAATAAAATTAATTTATTAATTTCTGTGGGAAAATATTTTTTTCTTTTTCAGATGAAAAACGAATTATTTATTTCGAATAATAAAAAATGAAATTCATGATTTATATGAATTTTAATTTTTTTTAATATAGAATAATTTTTAATATAATTTTAATATAATTTTTAATAATATAGAATAATATAGAATAAATTTTAATTTAACGATTTTTTTAAATTATATTATTTATTTTATATTATTTACATATTTAATTTTATTTTTAATCTTCAATTAATATTTTGATATGAATATAACGAATGTAATTATTTATATTTTCATATCAATATTAAATATGATTCTTCTTTATATTTAATATTAATTAATCTAATTTATATTAATTATATATTCAATTTTTTTAAATCAATTTTGAAATTATGATCAACGAAGATATTAATTTTTACAAATTAAAATTATTTGAAATTAAAATTTTTAAACTTATATTGATTAATTTTAAATTATTCAACTATTGTTCTATATAAAATTATATATATATTTTTAAATATTATTAAAATATTATTAATTTTTTTATTTTATTAAAATTTCTTATATATATTAATAAAAATATTTATTTTATTGTTTTAGTAAAAATATTGCAGATAAAAATATTAAATAATTAATTAAATATCAGTTTAATATAAATTTAAATATAAATTTTTGTATAAATAATTGTTAAAATAAATGATTATATATGTATTATAACGAATAGATTTAAAAATAAATTCAGAATATGCGTTGTAAGAAGAAATAATTCAGATCAAATCTCAAGTATCTTTCATACACGTGTTGCTGATCAAATACGTTTCAGTTAAAGTTAAAAAAAGGATAATTAATGTTATTTTCATTTTAAGTTTATAAATTAAAATATTTATAACTCGTAATATTTATATTTTATAAATGCGATGTTTAACGTCCAAAAGAATAATTATTTAAATAATTATATAATAAAAGATTGTATATTGGATCAATGGTCGCTACCAAATAAATTAGATAAATATTGAATTAAATAATAATTAATCAAACATAATAAAAAGATTTCGCATCTCGATTTTTATTTTTATTGATTTTTAATTTTATTGTTAGGTTTAAAAAATTTTATTTTAGGATTATGATTTGTGGAAAATTTTTTAGTAAAGTTAATTTGATAAAACTTTTCAGTTTTGTTTATATTATTTGTTAGAAGTTAGTTATAATAAACTGGAAAAAATATTTTTCATTTAATATATTATTTTTATATATTTCAGTTTTCAATATTTTATATAAAAGAATTTAATATAAAAGATATTAATTTCAATTAAAATTAAAATTAAAATTAAAATAATTAAAATATATTTTTATATTTATATTATTCAATAAAAATTATTTTAAAGATTTTATGATTTGATTTATGCTCTAATATGAATCATATAATATGAATTATTTAATTTTAATAGTAAATTTTTTATTTAAATTAAAATTTTTTATTTATTTATTTAAATATTATATATATAGATAATAAATTCATTTCTTTAATTTTTACTTCTCCATTTTTGAAGAAACTTCATTTGAAATAACTATTTGAAATAACTATTTGAAATAAAAGAAAATATTATAATTACACAGTTTAAAAATTTAAATTTAAATTTATATTTATAATAATACATGTAATTAAATTTATATTTTATAAATATAATGGACAATTATAGATATAAATTTTTTTTTAAATGAATTTTATCAGATTTTTGATATTTTATATTTATGATCAAAGATAAATTTCTATTAGAAAATGAGAGTTAAATTTATAAATACATAGTCGAGTTAAAATCATCCAAATTGCATAGAGAACTTAATTCTCAGAATTATGATTAAATACTTTATGAAAATATTTTCTACATGTTACTTGTCTACGTTTATGTAACAATATTTACGTCATAGTGTTATTTATGTAACGATGCTCAAGTGTTACCCTTGATTTTACGTTAAATACACGTGGTAAATATCATGTGAACAATATATAAAGAAGAGAGATAATTCTGAATAATGAAATGAAAATGAGAGAATATATGAGAGAATAAGATATAAAAAATGTAATTACAAAAAAAATTTTAAAATTGGCTAAAATTTGTTACTTCTAGTATTAGTAAAAAAATTATATATTTTGGCAAGCCACGTTTATATCGAATGGTATATATTTTTTATCAGAGATAATATATCATTGTGACTAAAAAATATATTATTTATGATTTGATCAGAGTGAAATTATGCTGGCAGACTTTTAAACCATAATTCTCCAAATATGAAATTTTGAGTTTATAATGATAATTATAACTAATATATTAATATATATTAATAATGAGTTTATAAAAATATGATTTTTATGAGTTTTCAAAAAACATTGAAGAAAAAGAAAATGATGAAATTACATGCGCAACGTGAGTTTCCTATCGATTTTTCATTTTTTCTGCGTTAAAAATATAAGATAAAAGAATTTAAATTACGTTTCTAAAATAAATTTAAAATAAATTCATCTAATATCTTGAAATACATTCTTGAAATAAATATTAGATGACGTACAAACATAAAATTCGCAACGATGATGAGCTATCAGTGGAATTTTATGTAAACAAGAAATAGCAAATTTTCTCCAAATATCAAGTTTATGTTGTAATAAAGAAACATGTTTCAAATATTAAATTTATGAATATTGGAATTTTTTATTTAACTCTTTCATTACAAGAGAAGAATATATAGTATAAAAAAAATATAAAAATCTTATGAATTTCTTAAAATTAGAAAAGAATGCTAAAAATTAGAATATTAAAAGAATAAATATAATGATTATACTAAATTTTGATAAAAAGAAAATGATTTTTAGACAAAGATGTCTAAAAAATGTTTTTCAAATGTCTTATACATATATTATATTATAAAACAGAATATTTCATATATATATATATATTCATAAAAATTAATAACAATTATAGAAATAATAATAATAATGTGTATCTAATAAATTTAATTTATATTTTTTAAATATGTTTTAAAATAGATAAAACTTAAAAATTTGATCCTAATAAAAAGTTGTAAAAAGTTTGTGTTAATTTAAAAATACATATGGGTATATAAAATAGATATAATTTAAATATATAAGGAAATTAAAGAAATAAATATTTTAAATTTTTCAATTATATATTATAATAATTATAAAAATAATTATTTATAGAAATCTTTAAGCAACTTTAAAAAATTCGAAATTCCTTGTTTTGTTTGATATTATTTGAGAACATATCTGTCATATATATATTATGTATATATAATAATAAATAAAAATGAATAAGAAAAAAATATTTGATAAATATAGATCAAAAAAAATTTTGATAACATATCAAGAACATCGAAAGTGGATCTAAATCTAATATTTATTAAAAGGTTTATTTATTAAAATGATTATTATAATATATTATAAAATATTATTTTTATAATTATTTTTTTTTAAAAGAAAGCAGTATATATATAATATATATAATTATATATATAATATATATATAAGCAGTATATATATAATGTTTTATGAAAATTATAATAATTTGATTGAATAAAAAATTATTTGGAAATCATTTTTAAATTTTCTTGATTTTAAATTATTGATTTTATATATGATAATCTAAATATAAAAAAAATAATTAATAAAAAAAAATCAATGTTAAAAAATAATAAGATATACAAATATAGATACTCTTATAATTCTGAATATTGTCACAAATAATATGTATGAAATTATCACGATTTCATTATTCAATACTGATTATGTTTTCATGAATGATTCATGAATACGTTGTAATTATAAATAGTAGTAATCATTAATAGTAATGAATAATTCTAACTGTAATCTGCATACAATTTTCTTAATTATCAATAATCATTTTATACTGTAGAAATAAAAAACTTATAAAACCATATTGGAAAAATTGTTTATTATCTATAATTTTCATAAAATTAATGTATTTTTAAACTTATTTTCTATTAAAAAAAAATAATTATGTTTGGAAGTAGTTGTTTTGATAAATAATTAGTTCTTTTTTACATATTATTTTTCTTTTTTTCTTTCAAAAAAAAATAACACACATAATTAATTATAAAAAATATTTAGAATAAATATTATTTTTAACATTAATTAAGACGAAACGAAAAAGTCAAAATTGTATGATTATTTTCTAATATTCTTATTAGAATATTTTCTAATAAGACTTACTTTTATTCTGTAGATTAATGTATAAAATAAGCTTAGTTTTTATAAACTTAATTTCCATAAAAGTTTAAAATTTTTATTTTTTCTTTTTTTTTTTACATATTTTTTAAATGTTTCTTGACTTCTTAATTTTATTATATTATCGATTACAATATTCCTTTCTTTGTTTTATATTACTAATTTACTTATATCCTAAAATAAATATGTAAAATGATATTTGCAATCTAAATTAGGAATATTTATAAAATGATAATTTTCTTTATTCTATTCCAAATTTAAATTCCAAATTTCTTTTATATAATTTATATTAAGAAACATTATTTGCTAAAAACTAAATTAAAAATATAAATTATTATAAATTGCTAAACGTAAATTTATGAAATCATTATAAAAATAATAATTTTTAAATGATTAATCAAAATTTATCGGTTTAAATTTGATTAAAATGTTATCATAAAAATCAATTTTTGGTTAGAAATTAGAAATTATGAATATTAAAAAATGATTTTACATTTTCTTTTTCTAAATATAAAATTTTCTCTATCATCATAAATTATTTTAACTTGTATATCAAAAAAGTTTAACAAAAAAATCTTCGTAGTTAAAAATTTTCGAATCAATAAAAATTCCAAAATTCTTCAAAAATCAATAATGTTAGATTATTTTATTTTGCAGTTTCTTTAAAAGAACTTCCTTTACAGAATTCAATAAAAAATAAATAACCAAGAAATAACCAAAGAAATAATCAAAAAAAGAAATAACCAAGAATTCGATAAAGAATCTTTCATACTTACAACTTAATTATACCTCGAAAACAAAAATTCGAATCAACCAAAAAATAAATTACACTAATTCAGAAATAATTGTATCGTTTTTGACAAATTTCTTTATCCTTGTGGAATTTCGAAAAACAATTCATTTGATAACGAGAATTGACCTTTTACAACTTTTTTTTTTTTAAATTTAAATCAATGAATGAAAAGAATATCAGAAAAAAATGTCTGATTTGAATGGCGAAAAAAAGGGTGTTTGTAACGATCGAATGCTTATCAATCTATATAGACACGCACGCATAATGGGTGACATTACGATGGATGCGCATCTCGTTGTAACAATTCATAATACAAATACGGTGGCGAGACAAGCCTCTATTAAACGGTTTTTGTCGCAACGGTTGACATTGTTTTAGTGGCTATATTACTTCACACGATGAAAATTGAATAGCGGCCAGATAAGAGGCAACCCTCGAAGCCGAAGAAGAGAATGTTTACTTTCTTGCATCAACTAGGTGACACTGAAGATCGCGAAGGCCGTTTCGATATATAAGCGTTATCGGTTTTTCTTTCTTTCGATCCGTTGCAAATAGAGCCGACTCCGTATGCACGCAACTTCCATACTTTGCTTTTATCCTTGTTTATCTTGGTCGTTCTTTTTTTTTGTTTTTCTTCTTTCTACTTCTGTTTTCTTTTATCGGCCGATTATTGCATCTTTTTACTTGAGTTGTGACTACACAAGTCTTACATACGAGCGTGCACGTGCGCGTACGTGTCTCTTCTATATTGTGTATTATAGCGTAGATACAAATGGGTTTAGATGTAGGAATCTATGAAGTAGATTGAGGTAAAAATGACGAAAGGAATGTTCTTTGAATAATAAATATATATAATGTGTACATATTTTTACGAGTATTGTAATACACGAGTTTTTTTCTTTGATGATTTATTAATTAATGATAACAACATAATATGTTTTAAATTATAAATTGTAGATTTTTTTTGTTAGAATTTTATAACTTCAAGAGATGGATTATAATGGATAAATCGTATAACTTGTAAATTTATTCATAAAAATTTGTTTGTTTTTATTATTGAATTCGTTATTCTTATGTAATAGAATTTATTAAATAATTCATAAAAAATTTATTTGTAATTAATTAATTCATTTAGTTTCTTATAACATTTCTAATAAATTGTAATAATGAGATAATGAATTAAAAGTTTACATTTATATGGAGATGTGAAATATTGCAAAAATTTATGAAAATTATTTATGAGAATTATAAAAAGATAATAAATTAATTGTGTATTATTTTCTATGATTTTCTAATTTAAATTTTAAAAATAAAAAAATAAAAAAGAAATCTTTTTAAAAAGTTTAGGTTGTTGATATAATGTAAAATCAAATAAAAATTTTATTGCATATAATTTTAAAAAATTATATATAATAAATATTTAAATATATTTTTTTTATAGTTTTCAAATAAAATAATAATATTTTTTATTTTTTAAAATTATAATAATCTCTTAATGATTTTTCAGGTTTCATCATTTTCGTAAGTGTTCTAATAAACTGTAATATATGTATAATTTTACTTTGTTTTTTAATAATAGAGATATGAAAAATGGATATTAATCGATGAGCAACATGAAGAACATAGGCTATTTCAGTGAGATTATAGTAAAATTTTCTTTTGGCAGAAAATTGTATATAGTAGTAAGGACACTATATTTATACTAATATGTTAATTTGTTCTTGCATCAAGATTACATAAACAATGTTTTAAATAATATTAATTACAATATTCCTTTAAATGTAAAGGAAAATAATATCATATATTTTATAATTATTAAAAACTTCCATTAATATTATAATATTATATAATATTATAATATTATACATATAATATATTAATTTATTTGATAGATATATTATCTATCAATCAAGGATTTTTAAATTCATATTTAACGAATTCTATTTTTATTGAAAAAAGTCAAAATATATTTAAAAAACTATTTTACAAAAAATTTTTTACAATTTCATAATTTTATAACTTTATAACTTTAATGTAAAATGAAATAACTGACAAATTACAAAATTATATTTATTTAGAGTTAATTATTAATCTTTTGCAATATTATTTTCTATAATATATGATTTTTTCTTAACAATAGAGATTAAATTATCGAAAAATATATAGTGCACTATATACATTTAAGGGAATACACAATTCAGTTTTATTCTTATGAGAAATTCATATCTCTATTTTTTTTCAAACCACTGAAGAACATTCAATCACATTTTGATAGAATATTCTATTAATAACATGAAATAAATTAATTGTACAATTTTATGACTTTCAAAAAAAAGATGTAAATAAATTATTCACTAATTAGACGTTATTAGACGTTATTATCTAAATTATTAAATTATTAATTATTAAGCATTATTATCTAAATTTTTTCATTCAGTTAGCGATTCGAAATTTAGTATATAAATTATATGAATTATAAAAAAATTTATTTCTAATTTCTTTTTCTAATTTAATTTAAATTTAATTCTATTTTCTATAGAAATATATTTTTTTTAATTTATGAAAAATTATCAAAATGAGATCAAAATGATATAATTTTACAAGAGAATTAATATATTTTTTTTGAGAAGTGACGATGTTTTATTTGTAAATCAACCTGAATAAGAATTTATTTGAATAAAAAATTTAGGGAAATGAAAATTATTTATTCAGAGAGAAGAAAAAGAAAAAAACAAAAATAATGATTTTGTTTGGAGTGGAAATTATTGATATAATAATCTATTTTCTTCGACAGTAGAACTTAATTTTTTGAATAAAGATTTTAATTATTTAAAAAGCAATATACTAAATAATTTAAAAAAGGATTTATATTTTCAGAATAGATAATAAATGGAAATAATTATTTAAAATGAAATTTGTGAATTTTCCTAAAAGAATATTAAATTTAATAATAATAATGATAATAATAATAAATATAATAAAAAATAATAACAATAATCACAATTAATATTATAATATAAAAATGAAAAACAAGAAGAGATATATAGTTAATAGCTGGTAGATATTTTCATTTTCATTTTCATTTGTAAATATATATATGGAAAAATATGAAAAAAAAGAAGTTTTTAAATAACATGATATATTAAACAAGATAATATTTTGCCAGAAAATAAATTTTTAAATAAAATCATAATAAATAGAAGAAAATAATAATTAATAATAATAAATTTTTAAATAGAAAATATATTTTTAAATGAATTTGATCAGATATAATGTAATGATTTCATTATATAAAGTCACAGATAAAAATAATCATAAAAAAAATCATTTTTTAAATATTTTGACATGTAGTTTAATTTATACGCGTATTTATATAATATAAAAGAATAAGTTGCATTTCATTTAAAAAATTAAATTCTATTTAAAAATTATTAAAAATTATAAAATAATAAAAATTATAATCATTATATAATTATATGATATTTACATAATATTTATAAGAATTATAAAATATATTTAAAAATTATCTTTATATTTAAAAAAGTTATAATTGTTAAAAATTTTATTATATCGAATGTTAAAAATAATTTTGTACTCTTTCATTATATTCAGTATTCATAAAAAAATTAATAACATTATAAATATTATATAATTTTCAAACTGGAAATTATACAATTTGATTTTCAAAATATAATCATAATTTCACAAAAACAGTTAATGTTTGGCAAATTACTAATAGTATACATACAAAATTTTCATTTTTTAAAACTCTATTATCAAAAAATAAAGTATAATTAAATATGTTTTCTTAGACCGAAAACATTCCTTTTGTTATGTTTTATTATTTCACCCTTTCTTATGAAATAATTATCATATACAGGGTGGACCATCTAATATAATTATTAGATTTTCGTTATTATTAAATTGATTAAAATATTTCTTTTATTATTGATTTCAAGAAATTTCAAAGAATTTTCAAAGATAATTTTTCTGTTTATTTTTTTCTTAAGAAAGTTTATAATATTATTTTTAAATTTTTTTTATATATAATTCTATAACTTTTATTTATATTAAATGAAAAAAATGTATTATTGAATTTATTTCAATATTTTTGATTAGCAAAAAGAACTATAGAATTATATCCTATATATTCTATATTCTATAAAAATGTCGAAAATGTTATATTAACAATTTTCAAGAAAAGAAATATAGAAAAGAAAAAAAAACAAATATTATTGCTTTGAAGATTTTTTGAAATCATATCACCCGTGATAACAAATATTTTGATCAATTCATTTATAACAAAAATAATCATGGTCCTCTCTATATATTATATACATTATATTATATATTATATATATTATATATATATGTATATGTATTATACATAATTTTCATATATATATAATATAATATATAAAACACGCTGCATATACACGGTGTACACGCATAAGCGAAGCATGTAATGAGTGCATAAAACATTCATACATATACATATAATATACATGCAACTTGTTAATTATAAAAAATTAGGCGTGAGGATATGATCTTATTTTAAAATCGATTTTTAAATCGTGATTTGTTACTTTTCCAGCGATCTTGAGAAGTACTTCGAATATCAAGGTCAGGACTACATTTGTTCGCGTCCCGATGACAACGGAATGCACTCTTGCAGTAACCTACCACCGCTCAAGTTGGGTGAGTGCATCTTCGATATTGAATTTTATTGGTTTGAATTTTTTTTTCTTTCTTTTTTTATTCGCTTTCCGTTGGAACATATCTTTGGTTTCTCTTGACATATTTCAAGGTGCATTGACAAAACTTTGGAAAAAATATCGTGAAATAAAGACAAACGAGGGATCTTTTAGTAATTTTTAGAAATATCAACAATTTATAATTTTAGAATAAGGAATCTAATTGATAGAATCAAAATATGAAAAAAGTTATACATAGATATTGTCATAATTAATAATATTTTTGATTAAATGATTTTGATTATGATTGTGAAAATCATTGTCGAAAAAAAAATTGTTTTGATTACTGACAATCGATTATAAATAAAATTGTTTTTATATTAGGAATAATGGTTATTGGAAATAATTATCAATAATTAAGAAACTTATTAATTTTTCACTTATTAACTTTTTCATAATAATATTTTTAAAAAATTTTTGTAAGATTTAATGATTATTATATTTTATATTTTTATATTTTTGTTATATTTCTCTTAAATAAATCATTTTTTAAATTATTGACATAGATTTTCCTGTTTTTTAATTAAAAGAAATATTTTTTATAATTTAAAGATAATAAAAAGAAAATCTTGATAAGTTTTTGATATTTTTATTGATTTTCTATTTTCTATTTTTTTTCTAATTAAAAAGAAATGTTTTTTATAAATATGTCAATATATAAAATCAAAATATATAAAGTTTATTATCTATAAAAATATAAACTTAATAAAATTTTTAACTATGATCAATTTAATCAAATTATTTATAATTATTGAACATATTGAATATATTGAACGATTGATTAATTGACAATGATGTGATTGTTATGTTATGTGATATAATTGTAATGATGTGCCAATTATTGCTTTTGGATTAATTATTATTTAAATTTTTTTAAAAATAAATAAATTTTCTCTTAAAAATGACATGTTATTATATATATATATAACTATATATATATATATAAAATATATAATTATTGAATCGTTAATAAAAATAATATTAAGATGAATGAAAATAAAAAAGAAATGAATAAATAATTAATTACTTTTAGTGATCAAATATTAGTTATTTAAATATTAAATTAATTACATTTGAAATTTAAAATTAATTTTAAATTTCTTAATAAAACTTACAAAAATATAATTTAAATCGCTTTTGTAATTTTCAATTATTTGTGGTTAAACAAAATATAAATATTTAATTATTACGTAAAATCCAAATATGTAAAATATGTACTATATAAAATATAATTTCTTGTATGTAAAGTATAATTCAATAATAATTATATGAAAGTTATTTCTAATGAAAATTTCTTAAAAATTCTTTTTAATTAAATAAATATTAATTAATAATATTAATAATAATTAATAATATTAATAATATTAATTCTTTCAATTAAATAAATGATAAATTTATTTTTATAGTTTCTTGTCATCAGCTTAGGATTACATGTTTATTTTATTATTTTAGCTTTAATATAATAATGAATAATAAATTATCATTGTCAGCATAAATTATGCGAACATAGATGAGCATGTATATAGTTAATTGCTTCTGCCTTTAAAGCATTTAATCCTTAATCGTTAATTATCTTATCATGGGAAGATTCCGAGTAATATGTTTTACTTTTTAATTAGTTAAATTCTCCTAAATTATCATAAAAATATATAACATTAATAAATTATTTTCATTATCATAAATAAAAAAAATTAATATGTTTAATTTAAAAAAAATAAAATCTTTAAATATAATCGATTATATAATATACATTACATAATCTGTATATTAAATATACATATATCTAATATAAAAATGTAAAAATAAAATGTATAGACTGAGATTGATATATTAATCTATCATGATAAACAATAAGTGTCAATTTCAAATATATATTATTTATTATTTATCTTTTAATATATTATTTATTATCTATTATATGAAAATATTCATAAATACATTTGATATATTTACTACGTAAATATTTTTCAGTCTATAACAAATTAGCAATATTAAGAATACGTCTAATTCTGTCTAATCTTATATGATTTTTTACACGATTACAAAATAATATAGTTTAAAAACGAAAACAATATTTATAAATATTTATTGAAGATAATTTTTAAAATAATAGTAATAATAGTAATAATAGTAATAATAGTAATAAGTTACACGAATTTTAGTATACGCATATATGTACATTAATATTTTACATTCTTATTTTATCTTGTGTGATTAATAAATTTAAATAAATTAAAAAATGGATCCATCTTATTTCATCTTTTTACATAAATTTAAATTATTTGTAATTTATAAATTTCAACCAATATTTTTACATGCCAATCTGTGTTTTGATTTTAAAAAAACACGCTTAAGAAATGAATTTTGAGGAATTTTTCGATGTTACATTTTTACTGTAGAGAAAAAAATGGTAATATGCAATTATAATTCGTTTTTTGACATTTTTGTTTTAAAAATTTTTATTTACGTAGATATATTGACTATGACATTTAGAAAAATTAATATTATAATATATATTACTATATATAATATAATATATATAATTATTATTATTATATAATACATATTTTTATTTTTATTGTTATATATAATTTAATATTATATATAATTATTTAGTGTAAAAATCATATATAATAATCATATATATAATCATTCTTGCATATGTATATTCAAGTTTATCTAAGAATATCTTTATCATATATTTACATCAATATGTCTACATATATTTATGTCATACAAGATATTTATATCTAAATATGTATTTAAGAAATAAAAAAAAAAAGAAATATATTTATTTAGCTAATGTGAAGAATTAAAATTCCGGATTTTATTTTATTCTCATATAGAATGTATATAATGTAATTTCTTTGTATTTGTTATAATAATAATTGAATATATATTCACATTGACAGTAAGTTAATATTATAAATTTTTTTCTATATATATATATAAATCATCAAAAAATTTCATAAAATATTTTATTACAATAAGTAATTTGATAGTAAATATATTATCTATCTTAAAACTATTATAAGAATTGTCTATAAAAATAAAAAAAATTGATAAACAAATTTAAAAAAATTCATTTGAAATCCATTCGTAACTAATTTCATTTCTTTTTTCTATTAGAAATATATTATAAAATCAAAGATATCATTGTAATATTGATTTTATTGATACTTTCATTTTACCAGTAGTATTTCATATTACTATTTTTTTCTCTATAAACAAAGAACAGCCTATTTCAAGTGATGGATGTGATTGAATTTCAATTTCATGAAAGAATTCAAAAAATGATGATTAATAAAATATAACTATTAATAATATTTTAACTTTTTCGAATTTCTATTTTATTGATACATTATTTTTTTTTAAAAATATATGCATATATCTTAAATAAATATTTAAAATTAAAAATATTCCATTGAAGATAATTAGAATTTTATTTAATGATTTTTATATTCTTCGTTATTTTTTGAAAATAACTTATTAGCATCGATTTTTCATCTAGAATTTTTTTTTTATTTTATATTTCTAATTTTTTTTTATATACATTACATTGTTTTTTATATGGTTTTTATTTACGATTGTTTCTAAAATCAATCTATCATGCAAATAAAGGATTAAGTGTATATAATTTCTTGAAAATTTAGGAAATCCCAATAAAATAAAATAATAATAAACTTTATAATTTTACTTGCACAATTTCTTCATGGTAATTATATATTTTTTTAGGATAAAATTAACAATCATTTTTTGAATTATTAATTTCTAATTTTTAACTTAATTATTTAAAAATCAATATAAAATTTTGTTAATAATTATTCAAAATTTATTTATTTCTTATGTGGCACTTAATATTTGTAAATTTTACTAAAATTATTGTTTATAAGTAATGAAATTTATTAATTATTATAATTATTACAATTATATTAAGTTCTAATGAGACTTTTTACTTTATAATTCTAATAAAGTATATATATAAAATAATATAAAATAATATAAAATAAAAGTAAATATAGTAAAATAATTATATAATTATACAATTTACAGTTGATAATCGAGAAAATTAATCTTATTATTGTTCTTGTTAGTATAAATCTTAATACATTCAAATTCTGGATCAGAATTTTAGAATATATTTGTTACATTATTTTTAATATGAAACATGAATTAAAGATTATGAAATTTGAAAAATAATTATTATTATCTATTATAATCTATTTTATTATAATCTATTATAATACAGAAATAAATTTTATATTTTTTTATATTTTTTCTTTTTGGATAATGAAAATTCATCATTATTTTATAATATAAGTTATGAAGATCCAATTTATAATAAACGTATTAATAATTGAATGCTAGTATTGATTATTCTATTATTAAATCAAGAATTGCTATAAAGAATAATAATTATATATATAATTATAATATAATAAATTATAATTCTATTTCGTCGAAAAATACCGAATGACATTAATAAAATAAATAATATAAAGTAATTATATAAAAAAAAGTTACATATATCCTTATTTTTCAATAAAGCGTTCTTTTTTTGTCAAATTTGTCATAATATCAAATTTTTTTAAACTCATAAAGTGTTACTGAATAATGAAAAATATAATAAAATCTTAGAATTAATAAAAATTAATTATAAATATTTAATAGTTATAATATAAATATTTTTATGTTAAAATATAATTAGTAAATATATTAACAATAATAATTCGAAAATCGAGTGTATATGAAATAAGTTATTACAATAATGCAGATGACATTTGAAAAGCTATTCAATTTTCAATGTTCTCGGTTTTAGGAAACGTGGTTTGCAATAATACCGCGTTGCCAAACAATAATACAACGTTTATCACCAACGACACCTGCGTTAATTGGAATTACTACTATACGGAATGCAAGGGTCAGGGTAACAATCCTTTCCAAGGAACGATATCATTCGATAATATCGGTCTTGCCTGGGTCGCAATATTTCTCGTGAGTGTCCTATTTCTCTCATATTCAGAAATTGGAACTTTACTGTGCCAAATTTTTAAATACATATTTAGTTTTGAAAAAGACAGAAATTAATATATAGTCATCTATATATATAATTAACTATGTAATATATTATTAATATATAGTTATTAATATATATCAATTTCAAAAGACGAAACGCAACTACAAAATAAAATTTATTTATTAATTATTTTAATTATATATTTAATTATATATTAATTATATATAATAAATTATATAATTATTTTAATTATATATTACATTACTAATATTTTTTGTAATGTAATTTAAAAGTAACTGACATATAATAAGAATCACTTTCTGTTTTATGTGATTGAATATTTTATTTCTCATTTAATTATCATTATCATTTAATTATCAGTTTAATATAATTTTTTTTTAAAATTCTCTTTTGCAGTTGTATTATAGTTTTTTTGTATATATACATACACACGCACATACATGTAGCACATTAATATATTATTGCACAGTATATTTAATTATATATATACATAATTATATATAATATCCAGGATATCCCAAAAATGTGAAATTTTTGTAAATTGATTCTTGAGATAATTTCAAGCAATATAGATTTCTTAATGAATTATCAACAAAAAATATTGATCATTGATATGTTGAATAAAATTGAATAAATATTTTTTTATCAATAAAAAATTATATTACGAATAATAAATAAATAAATATAATATTCAATATTTTTTTCGAAATATGTTGTTTAGATTTGTTCGTGTTCGTGTTTACGATATGTAATCAACGCTACTGTTGCGATTAGGCTACGCATTTCCTAATTGACCATATTTTTTGTTCATTCATTTCACAATACATTTTTGCAAAGAAAAATGTTATTTGAAATTACCTTAAGAATTTTTAGTTTATGGATATTACATTTTTAAGATACTCTATATAATACGCATATACATTCTGTTACAGATATTCAAAATATAAGGAGTGATTCTTATAAAAAAATTACATTTTAATTATTAACAATAGAATATCGACGAAAATATTTCTATATAAAAAAATTTAGAGTAATTCAATAAGAGATATAATAATTTTTAAATATAATAATATATGAAAAGCAGTATTTCATACATGAAAAAGAAGACTATGATTTAAAGTTCATTTTATTTTCGTTGCTTGAGTTTTTCTGAATTTATTCGTTTTAAAATAATTTATTTCATTGATTTTTAATCGTTAATAATTTAAATAATTTTTTTATTTTTGGTATTATTTCAATTTAAAAAATCATTCCTTAAATTTTTAAATCGATTTATAACTGAACAAATAATATTTATATATATATTGATATACATATAAAACATATATATATATATATTAGAATATTAGTATATAATAGATATACATATTATATGATATATAAATATATTTAAATGTACAGAATATCAAGAAAATAAGACTAAACCTTGATATATTCTCTTTTATATATCCTTTTTTGATATATCCTTTGATATATTTCTATAAAAAAAAAGTCATATAAATATAAATATAAAAATTTTTTATTTAAAGACTGTCAAAATATATGTAATAAATGTTCAAAAAATCTTAATCTATTATGAATATTTTCATATGTATTATATGTATATAATATTTCATATTATTATAAATTAAAATGTTCTTGTAAGTAAAAATCCATCTTATAAATAAAAATATTTGAAAATATTTGAAAACAATATTTGAAATCCTACACTTGACAATTAATAACTTTTCTGATGTGAGGAAAAAATTTCTAAATTTTATAAAATAATTGTCTTAAAAATAGAATTTATGTTTATATGACACTTTTTTATCTTTAAAATTTCTAAAGTTAAGTCATTTATTTTTTTGACATATTGTATATGTAAGAATATTTATACATGTTGTTTATATATAAGTATTATATTTTCATTTATATTAATAAATAAATATAGCAGATACAGAAAATCTGTATCTGTATACGAAAATGCAGCAAGCATTGATTCAGAGCATAGATAGATATAATAAAGAAAATTCAAATAAATATTTGCTAGAAATGATCTTGTTTTCGAGTTATAACTTGTTTTCAAAAGTTATTTACTTATCTTCAGGAAAATTCTAGAAAATGACTATATTCAACTTCAATATAGATGTCTCATATGAATTGTTTTATTAACTTCTTTAAAAAATTTACATATTGTATGGATTTACACGATAAACACAATCATGATAAATATATCTTGTTTTGTTGAATATAATTTCTATTCTAATTATTTTTCTATTTACAATACAATATCTTTTGTATGATAATGTAATTAATATGATATTATTGAATTTATACATAATAAATAATAAATTAAAATTTTTTTTTCATAATTTTATTTCAAATAGAATAATAGCATAAGTTGAAGTTGATAATGATGATGAAATTGATGAAATTTATTTGTAAAATTTCATTTTTTTAATTGACAAACTATCATATAACTTGTGATCTATAAAATTTTACTAATAATAATTTCAAATTCCATTATTTAAGAAAATGTTATTGGTCTTTATTTGAAATTCCTTTCATCTCAAGAAATATTTTTTTATAAAATGAAATGTTTTAAAAAGCAAATTAAATATTTAACTATAAACAAATATTTATTTACTTATAAACATGTATTGTTACAACATAAATTAAAATTCGAAAATGAGATTCTTTTAAATACATTTACTCATAAACGTATTTATATGAATTTCTTTTATTTATTACTTTTGTGTCTTTACAATACCTCCGGTATAAAATGATCCGGTATATTAATACAATTGAATAAATATTCTTATATTTTTCAAATATGTAATTATTTTAATAAATATAGAAAAATAAATTATTTCAATAATTTATCTATATATCAATCTTATTTATTTTGTTAGTTTTTTTAATTAAATATTTGGAAAAGAAGTGATAAAACTAATGATATTATTATAGGTAATCAGTCTTGAGGGATGGACGGATATAATGTATTACGTGCAGGATGCTCATTCTTTTTGGGATTGGATATATTTTGTCCTTTTAATTGTGGTATGTTTACTATTTCATTTCTTTTAAATTCCATTTTATTAAATTAAAATTAAACAAAAAAAGAAAAAAAGATCAAAATGAAAATTTAATAAAAAGATTTCATGAATAAATAGAGATAAATAAATAATAAATACGAGAAGTAATAATTATATATATATATATATAATTTAGATATTATCAAGAATATATTATTATAAGAAGAATATATTTTTTTTTAAAGAGAAAAAGAAATTGTTGAAATTGAAAAAAATTTCGGTTACAGATTGGTTCCTTCTTCATGATTAATCTCTGCTTAGTCGTAATAGCAACGCAATTCTCAGAAACGAAAAAGAGGGAGATGGAGAGAATGCGACTGGAACGTGCTCGTTTTCATTCTACATCAACCCTTGCATCGTCGACAAATACTTCAGAGCCAACTACATGTTACGCAGAAATTGTTAAGTGAGTACTTAAAGAACTTTGCTGAAAAATATATTAAATTTCTTTCAATTTAATACAATTTTAAAGAAAAGAAAATTTAGAGTAGAAGTTTTTAGATATAATAATATATATAATAAATTCTGTACTATATGTATATATATTTCTGTACTATATCTAATATATATGGATATAATATATGGATTCAATATAATATGAATAATACAAATAATAATAATGATGACAATAATAATAATAATGATAATGATAACAACAACAACAACAACAATAACATGAAATTTAAATTTAATATTTAATTAATTAATATTTTATTAATTCTCAAAATTGACTTCAAAAATTTTAATATTTATTATAGTTTGTTAATATTAATATAACAATATAAATCATATATAATATAATATAATATATTTTATTATAATTATATATTATATATATTATAAATTATATATATATGAAATAATAAAATTTTTGTAATATTAATATTCTATTTTTATTATATTTAAATCTTTCATGCTTTAAATTTCCTATTCATTATTTTTATTTTTTCTTATTTTTATTTCTAGTTATTATGTGAATATTATTTGAAAATATTAAAACATTTCTTGCTGGATTTTCTATTAAATTTCTTTGAATCATTGGTGAAAATTTTATATATACATTTTACAATATATATTAATGTAAAAACTAACATAGAAATATCATTTCATACATTTTAAAAATAATTTGTTACTATTTTAGACTTCAAAAGAAAAAAATTATTATTATTTGAAGTTTATTTAAAAATTTATGAATAATTATATTATTTAATAAAAATAATTCACTTTGGATTAAAATTGATTAATTGATTAATTAATTGATTAATTGATTGACCAATTGATTAATTGGAATAAAAAAGAAGTGAATGCAATCATTTGTATTAAAAAATATAATTAGAAATATAATAAATTAAAAGTAATTTTTATTTTTCTTCAATTTATTAAATATTTAATTAATAGTTATATACATTTATTTAAAAAAAATGATCAAAGTTTATTTGAATGTTATCTAATGTTATCTTTTTAAAATATTTTATAATATTTAGAAAAAAAATAATAATTAGAAAGAATACAGAAAATATATATAAAATATATAAAATATTTAATTTACGATTAAAAAAAAATTAATTTAAAGATTATTATGATAAATAAAAAAATGAAATCGAGATATAAAGTATTTTCATAAATAAATAATTCATTATTATTCATCATTATTCATAAATAAATAATTTTAAACATGAAAATTTAATGATCATTAAAATTTGAAATTTTTAACTTATGCTTACTAGTTGATGAATTCTTATTTAAATTATTATTTTATCAATATAAAATAATTAATTTTATCAATGTAATATAGTTTTGTTTTTAATTTTGTTTTAGTTGAAATAATTTTATGTTGCTGTTGAATTTAATGAAAAATAATACCAATATTTGAGGATATTAATACGTATATTCAATTAATCTGATAAAATAATATTGAATTTTATTTTTAAATATTAACCTTATTGTATATATATTTCTATCAGACGTTTTAACGTTTTCAATTAAAACTTTAGTTTATTTTGGTAAAATATACTGATAACTAAATACGAAACAAGGAAATAATAATAAAAGAGACAACTAAAGTTGGTTATTTTCTCGTAAATCGTGTAATTTTAACAAGATATTGATTTTTCTTCGTTTAGTTTTCCAAGCAATATATAGAATACAAAATAAATTCATTTTTTTTTCTATTTTTGATTTTTACCAATATTCTAGTTTCAATTATAGAAAAGTCTTGTATGACAACCTTTTTTTCTGATAAATATAACAATATTTAAAATGTACATTACACAAAAGATGTAGAGATTTGTTAATGTAAATATAAAACAAAAAAATTAAAAAATTTTTTCTTTATATTTTTTAAATTTATATCTCACTAATTTCTTTTTCTTCTATTAATTTTATTGTGTTACGAATTATTATTTTATTATATTGCTTTTATTTTTTAATTGTTTCTATAAGGTATAATTCAAGATATAATAAAAATAAAAACCGAAAAAATTTTCAATAAATCTTTGAAAAAAGATTTATATTACATCTGAATACAAATTGAAAAATCAATTCGATCTTTTCAATAATTGAAAATGAATCCTCTATGAAAAATAGATATTTTTCAACATATTTCAATCAATACATATCAATTTTTATATTGTGGCATACTTAAAATAATAATTAAAATAATAAATTCATTATTATTTATTAATTTAAAATAATAAATTTATTTATTATGAATAATAAATATTCTTATGTATATATGGTAAATGCAAATGTTTTGCAAATAAAAATATTTTGCAAATAATTTTCCGAATTATAATTACAATGCAATATATATTGTTCTGAAAATGTTATTAAATTTCAATAATTATTCATTGATATTGAGATAAATATTATAGAAGATTTAATTTAAAGTTGGTACAATTAACAATTAATAAAACGTATTAAAATAAAATAAATAAATAAAAATATATTTATTAAAAATTTATTAGATAAAAATTTATTTTTTTTTAATATTAAATTATTTTATTTTCTTATATTTATATACTTTTTTTTTTTATTTTTAATTCTTATATTCATATTTGTATAATTTTTATAAAAATAAAAAAATAAAACTAATTTTATTTGTTATATAACGTTGATAACTTTTCTATATGATCAAAAAGATAAAATTTTTATTTTATTATTATTATACTGAATTCAAAGAATATAATTAATATACTCTTGCATGAAAATTTTTAAATATATGTTTTTTTCGCTTGAATTCCAATGTAATGCTTATTAATGTTTACATTTATAACTGTACTAATAACAATTTTTACATTCTTTTTACAATTAATGTAAAAATAAAATTCATTTTATTTAAAAAGATCAATTTTCATTTTGTTTAAAGTATAAAAAAAAAATTGTTTGTTACATATGAAAAAAATGATATTTAAATTTGAAATGAAATATTTTCTTTTTTGTCTTACAATAAAGTCTTATTATTAATTATTTATTTATATGTAAATACTAAGAATATTAAGAATCATTATTTTTATTCTAAATTTTTCTTTTTCTTAATTCTCTTAATTTTTCTTAGTTATTCTTTGTCATTTTTAAATAAATGTAATATATAAAAAAAATTGGTTTAGAGAAACTATTCAAAGATGTAGAAAATATATTGCTGTATTCGAAAAAATAAAAAGAATATACATGTTACTTTTATTTCCCTAGTTGCTGCAATATAGAAAAAGCACAGAAAAAGCAGTAAAAAATTTTAAAATATCAAGCGAAATTTGTCTCGCTTTTTCTAATAGTTTTTAAGTCATGCCTTATGTTGTTCACTCTTTGCATGTATAATTTTACATTAAAGTAGAACATAGTATTAGTTTTCAATTTATTAACACTTATTAACATTTTTCAGAAAGAAGTCACATCATTTATATTATAAATTGTTATCATAATTGATATTAAACTTGATATTAATTTCATTGTTAATTATTATAAAAAAGTTATTATATAAATATTATAATATAACATTAATATATATAATATTAATAATAATAATATAAATATAATAATATAATAATATTATAATAAAAATAATGTAAAACATTACTGTTTCTTTCTCTTTCTCTTTCTCTCTTCTTCTCTATGTTTTTATTATATTTTTTTTTCATTATTTCTTTAAATAAAAATAATGTGATTAATATATTATTTTTTTATGCTTTATAAAATAAAATTCTAAATTTTTTTTTAAATATTTAAAAATTTTTTTAATCTTATCAAATATATATTCTATCTATAAAAATAAATAACATTTTATTGATTTTTTAATTGTTCTAATTTAAATAATTTCATTTTATTTTTTCTATTCCTTTTTTTTATGTTATTCTTTTATTTTATATCGAATAGAATTATTACATTTCATTCCATTAAATTCCTATAAAAATAGAAATGATTAAAATCTCTGACAATGCTATTACAGAATATATTAAATGATATTAAATGCTGCTTCATTGGTCTTCCACTTAAAGAATAAAAGGTTCTCATTTGAAACAGTCCATTAATTGTTGTACTATTTATTTCTTAATTCCTACTATTTTAATTTTCTATTAAATAAAAATTCAAAAATAAAAATAAAAATATTATATACGACGATTTTATTTCATTTATCCAGAAAAGATTATTAAAAAATTTTAACATTTTTAAAGCGTGTACAAATTAATTAAATAAAATTAAGATTCACTTTAAGATTGAAAGATTTTGGCAATATAAATTATTTAATTCATTATTATATTTCATTTTTTATTTTTATTCTATTACATTTTATTAATAAAATACAATAAAAAAATAAATAAAAAAAAAGGTTTAAAAAATCGTTAAATTTTTCCAAAACAAAGAAACGAGAAATTTCTTAAAAAAAATTTTTTTTTTAATTTTTGTAAAAAAATCTTTTTAAAAATTCATTATTAGACGATAAGCATTATTTTTGAATACATATATATATAAGAGAAATCAAAATAAAAATATAAAATATTTAATATAGAATATTTATATATATTTTTTTAATTGTATAGATTTACGATTGAAATAATAATTTATTTCTATATTAATTAAAATATTATTTGAAATATAAAAAAAATTTTTTTATTTAAAGTTCCTTATAAATAACAATTCAAGGATATTTGATGATTTTGGAGACAGAAAATTATATTTATTAAGATATTAACCATTATTGCATCTGCATTGTCTAATTTATGTTATATTGCAATTTTTTAATAAAGTATTTTATGTTAGCATTTTTTCTTTATTTTTGCATATAAAATATACCAATAATTTTTCACAGAAAAAAATAGGGATACATTATATATTTTTAAATATATATTTAAAATAATGAAAAAGAGAATATTATAAATAAAGTATTATTTTTATGAAATTCTATTAAATATTAAATATTCTATTAGTATTATTATAATATATTAAGTATATTAATAATGAATTTTCATGAAAACATTTATATTTTATATTTTTTGAATAAATATATTTTTGTTTTCATATTATTTTTTTATTTATTTTTTTGTTAAATAATAACCACAAAAAATAATAACAATAATTAATATAAATTTACATATAAAATACTATATAAATAATTATGTATAATATATCTAAACAAATTATTTCAATTAATTAATTAACAATTTTTTTCTCAAATTCGAAACAAATCTTCAAATATATAAATATGAAATATTATTTTATTTCAATGAAACTGTTTTAACAATTATTTTCGATATTTTTTGCTCGAAATATATCACTATATCACTATATATAAATATATCACTGTAGTACTATACCAAAGTACATAATAAATGAACTTAAACGCTGCTTCATTGGTCCTCTTCACTTCAAGAATGAAGAGTCATCCACTTGAAATTATCCTTTGCCTGTTTCATTCATGCTGCTACATTCATACTGCATGTTCTCAGATATATCGCACACCTGTGGCGAAGGGGGAAGAGGAGATTAATGAAGAGGTACCGAGTGTATTTATACAAAAGACAACAGAAACGTGAGCAGAATTTACTCAAGGAACAGCAACAACACGGACATCCATTTCGAGGAGGTGTACCCGGTTCTGATCCGAATAGATTACCCGGAGGTAAGTGTATCATATCAATCTAAGTGGGATTAATCTTTTACAACATTCGATTTTCATATGTTAAATCTTTTACAACGTTCGATTTTCATCCATATGTTCGAGTTTATTTCAATAGCAACATTTTTCTATCAATTGTTTCTGTTTATTTGTATTCCATTTTAAAAATAAATATAATAAATGAACTCTTTGAAAGAATTAAAGTGATTCTTTGAAAGAAATTTATTCTTTGAATAAATGTAATTGATTTTTAAATGTTATTGTAAATAATTGTACACATTTATTTTAAATGTAATTGTATTTTAAATGTTATTGATGTTCTAATGCATATTATAAAAATAAAAAAATTTCAATTTTTACTTTCTCATTTTTGATTTTTACAAATATTATGAATAAAAAATTTAAAAGAAAAATAAACTGTATAATAAATAAAGAAATTAATTAATTAATTATAATATTAATTAATTAATTAATTATAGAATAAAATTAATTAATTAAAGGAAAAATGATTAAAGAAATAATTTGAAAATAATCATTACAATAAAAAAGTATTTTGAATTACATAATATAATTGACTATAAATATTCTTATTAAATTAAACAATTACAATTATTATGCTTATATTATATAAGATAAGATAATTAACGATTTATAAATGTATGATTTTTTCACCAATTTAAATTTCTTTTTTTTTCCTTAGTTTTAATATCACATTGACAGCCATATTAGTTTATAATGATTTCGTTTATAAAGAAAATTGAGAAAAAGATTTTAGAAAGAGAAAGTTTTTGAAATTTCTTTAGTGACACTAGTATTATTATTTAAAATTATTATATATTTATAATATATTAAGATAAATATTTTAGACATTTTTTTAAAAGATTGTATTTTTTTCATTAAAATGAAAATTATTTTGTAATTATTAATGATTAAGTTTTAATAATTAAGTTTCTAAGATTAATTGAAAGAAACAAGAAAATTCTCAATAAAAAATCTACAGTAACCTACAAAAATATTTAGAATAGTATCTTATACTTGAAATTTACTGAAATTTAATTTTAATAAAAATTTCCGTGTATATAAAACATAATGAAATAAATATATTTTTCAAATAAAAAATCTTTTTGAGAGAATGAAATCATCTTCAAATTTTTATATGAATTCAATATTTTTATTTTGAATACAATTTTATTTAAAAATATTCTTAAAAAGAGTAATAGATCACTAAAATTTAAACATTCTATATATTTAAAATTTTAATTCTACATATTAAAATTATTGATTATATTTGATAGAACAAAAAGAGATAATAAAAATAGATTAGGGGAGATTGAAGTTAAAAATTCCGGAAATAGATATTCCGATTATTATATTTTTAAAAACAATTTATATCATTTATCGATATATTAATAATATTAATTTTTTAAAATTTTTTATACTTTTAAATTAAATAACGTTTAAAAACATGTTGCAATAGAAAATATAATATAATAAGTCAACATAATAAGCAGAATATTTTTACAAATTATGTCAATAGGAGCTATTTGTTATCATGACGAGGACATGATATTATTGTAACAATTTGCCTCCATTGCAAATGTACAAATCGTTTCTGTCATTTTAACATCTAAAAATTTTAAATTTTGTCTTCTTAATTTACTTTATTTTTTTATATTTTATATCTTTATACTTTTTATTTTATTTTATTTTATTAATAATTTACATAATTATTAAATTATTATTAGATTATATCATATTATAGATTATTTTTACTAAATTATTAAAAAATTATTAAATTATTTTTAGTAAAATAATCAATAGATTATTTTTTATATATTTATAATATTCATAGTAATAGATATTCATAATAATTATATTTCTTTTAGTTTTTCTTAAAAATAATATGTTTTTATTAATTTAAAACTTAAAAGATAAATATTATTAATAAAATTGTTTTTTATTTTATTAGAAAATGAAATATTTCATCAAAAACATATTTCTTTAATAATAACTTACTCTAAAAGATTAGTTATTTTATTGGTTCACGATTAAGTTAATTGTTCCATTTCGATTAATCATGAGTAAATAATATGAAAAACCTTTTACAATATATTAAATATAAAATATAAAATCTGAAAATATAATAATTTAACATTAAATTAATAATATAACATTAAATATATTATAATAATTTAACATTAAATTATTCAACAATAAAAAGAATAATGGTATTATTTTTCCAAAATCAAAACTTTTTTGATATTTTTGTCTATATTATCTTTTTTTTCATTTTAAAGAATCAATTTTATTAAAATTCATAAATATAATATAATTTTGTTAATACTCCTATCTTAAAATAATTATTTAAAATTTAATTCGATTTTAATATTTTTAATATATTTTTGTATTTTTAATATATTATTAGAATTTTATTTACAATGTTTGAATGTTTTTGCGAATCATTTTAAATTATAAAATGATCATATTGATTCCATTTCTGTAACTTTTTAATTTGTAAATTAATATTTTTATTTCTACATGGAATAATCGATATCTCGATAAATTGAAATATCAAGGAACAATCTTAATAAAAAAAAAAAATGCTTTTAAGAGACATTCAAACTGTCTGTGATTCATTTCAAACTTCAGAGTATTTTTATAGGGATGAACACACATATTCAAGGATTCTTAAAATCATTGGCGTTTTTCTCACGATCACTTTAGAATATCATTTTGAACTGACGCTATTATTTTAAGAATAATAGGAGATCTCTGATGATAGATAGAAGATCTCTGATGCTTAAAACAATATGATTAATTATAAGATCAAGGAACAATATTTATTTTATTAAATGTGAAGAAATTATATAGATTTTGGATTATATGCTAATTCAACAATTATATATAAGCTATAAGATATGATATCTTAAAAATATGATTAATTTATGTATTAATTATTTATTTATTTTTATTAAACTTTTTTGTTTTTATCATATTACTTCAGTGGATCGTGTATTATATATTGTATTGTTTATTTATAAGATAAATTTTTAAATACAAATTTGGAAATATAATTTTTATAATATATATTCTTTTGATTTTTAGACTTGGGAATTATAGAATTGTTTGATAAAAAGGAAAAGAAAAGATAAATATAGATATAAGAACCAATATATAATTAGAGAAAATTTTATTTCATAATTATTCAACATTTATTTTCAGAGAAAAGAAATAAAAAATAAAAATAATATTAAATAATAAAATAAAGAATAAATATGATCGAATAGAAATAAAAAAATAAAATTTTGTATAAATTAATTTACATAAATATTAATTTACATCGTTATATTATATTATATTTAAGAAATAATAGAAAATTATATAAGAATATATTAAAATGGACAAGAACTAATTATCAAATTATAAGATTATAATTAAAATTATATTAAAAAGTTCATTTCTTAATTATTGAATTAATTTTCACATATTTACTATTTTTTACTAATCATAATATAATAATGTAGCAATAGTAATTTATATTATTTTATATTATAATTAGTAATATTAGTAATTCGTATTATATTAATTTATATTTAATGTTTATTTATTATTTATATTTAATATTTATATATATTTATAATTATATATTGATATTAATTATTTTATTTTGTTATTCATTATTAATATTACTGAATTTAATTGTAGATTATTAAATGTAACTCAGTTTGCAATCTGCGATTGCAAATTGATATGTTCATTAGTAATTAATGATCAATGTAGAATTTTATTAAATGAATAAGAGTTATTAATATTATATTAAATAAATTATATATATAATAAATTATATAATATTAATAATAAAAATTATGAATAAGAATGATAAAAACCACAAATCTATATTACTCTTTCATTAAATATTCTTATGATAAAATATTAATTCCAAAGTAATTTTAATAATATATAATTTTAATAAGTACAAAATATACATGAATTTATTCTTGAAACTTTATTCTCCACTATGTTCTTCTATGTTCTGAGTTTATAACAAAA
The DNA here is from genome assembly GCF_029169275.1 of Apis cerana. NCBI lineage: Eukaryota > Metazoa > Arthropoda > Insecta > Hymenoptera > Apidae > Apis > Apis cerana. The sequence continues at coordinate 5,971,760 of NC_083862.1, read as the reverse complement.
AATTAAAATTTTATAAATTAATGTTATATATTAAAATTCAAATGAAAAATTTACATAAAAATTTCATTGAAATTGATCGATAACAAGCATCGAATAATTTGTAAAATTTATAAAGATTTCTTTAATACAAATTGTAAATATCCATGAAATGACTTAATATGAAATATTCGTAAATGTTTTTCCACATTTATCGACTTCCATAATTAATATTTCTAGAGAACAGTTTTTTCCCCGTGAAAAAACGATATATTTGATTCCCGACTCTCAATTGAACATAATTGATATCGTTGAATTTCATACGACCCATTTTAATATCGTTATTGTTCATGTTATTATTCCAACCAGATAGAAGACTCCATCACGGTAGATGTCCCAGACTGTTGGCGGCTTTGGAATATGCGGAACAGCAGCAGCAACAGCAACAAGGCATTGGCAGTGGTAGGGGATCGCTTACTGATTTTCAAGCAAATAGTCCTCCAACGCAGACTGCGATCCTTGCAACCTCGATTGGAAATAATGGCGGAAGCAATGGAAATTTGGCGATTGCACCTCGTGCCAGTCCTGAAGTATCCGAAGCAGATGTTTCTTCGAATGTGTGCAATCGTATGGGGCTTCATCGAACTTCATCTGTTTCTTGCAATGGAAGCGATAATATTCTTTCGAACGCAACCGAAGCAAGCATTCAGGTATGTTTTGTTCATATATGGATTTTATTTTAAATAAAAATAAAAGATAAGAATAAAATTTTGAAAAGACTCGATACGAAATTTGAAATAGTAGGGAGGAGTTAAATTAAAAATTTATCAAAACCTATTATCTCTTGATTCGTTATTCAATGTTTTAAATTAAATTCCTTATTATTATATGAATTTTAAATATCCTAAAAAGATATAAATTTTTTTAAATTATAATTATTAAAATATTAAAAATTTATCGAAATTCATTATTCTTTGTTAAATTTAATTCTCTCTTAAAATTGAAAAAACTCTGCCTTCAGACGAACAATGCGCTGCTAAGTCCGCCTTGCACACACTATCGCAGAAGAAGCAGCGTGATGTTCAGCGACGTGGTGTTGCTGCACGGTAGCAACAGTATCGGTAACGCGTTACAGGCTGGCACGGCGGTTTCGCCCGGCGAAAAGAACGTGTGTTCGAGCGAAAAAATGACGCAGACCGGTGACGGGAATGTTTGGTCGAGTCCGTTGCCAGACCATATACAGGTATTTTCTACTGCGGCTCTACAAAGATGTCGGGTCCTACCGACTCATTTCCACTGACGCGTAATTTGTCATGTGCACGTGTCATCACAGATGCAAGCTGAATTGGGTGGAAACGAAGCCATGACTTGTCAAGAATTACTTGCATTAAGTGGTGCTTTAAGCGCTGCATTACCGACTGGACAACTGGCATTGGATTCTTTTCTTAATTCGCTTACCAAAGGTAAGTTCTTTTTGTTTATTTTTGTTTTTTGTTTTAATTCTTTTTCTTTAAAGAAAATTTTTTTTAAAAAAAGGACGAGTAATTATAGTTTATATTTTTTACCGGTTTTAATTTAAGTTTGGAAAGAAAATGGCATAAATAAAAATATTTTTAATTGAATGAAATTAAGAGTGAAATTAAATTTTTCCAGAAAAATATTTATAAATATGCTTCCAAATATTATTATATATTAAATATATTTTATATAATATTTATTAAAATATTATATATTTTATTCTCAGATATTATTCGTAAATTTTGTTATTAATATTATAATAAATATATTATTATTAATATTATTATTTTTAATATTGTTAATATTGATAAATCATTTTCTATAATTATTTCATTATTGAAAAAAAAGATGATTTATACTAAATTTTTATAAAGCATGACTTAAAAAAAATATTTATATATGAAATATTTTATGTATTTTGATTTATATAATCATAAAAATTTATATTTGAAATTAATACATAGAATACAATAGAATTAATACAAATATATAGAAATTATATATGCATATATAATACGTAAAATATGTATAAAATATGCATAGATATCTAAATTGGAAATTAATATATAAATATTCTTAAAAAAATTTAACAATTAAAATTAAAGATTAACAATTAAAATTAAAGAAAATTAAAATAATAATGTTAATGTATTTATATATTTTGATTATTAAGACAATTTAATTTCATATTTCAACTCAAAAAATGCAAAAAATATATGAAGTAATAATACCGAAAGTAAAAAATGGAAACAAAATAAAAATTATATATAAAAGGATATAATTATTATATAAAAGAATATAAAAAGTAATGTAATACAAAAATAGTCATATAACATCTATTTTTTTTTTATGATAATTTTCGTCCAACTTTTATTATTTCATATTTTATATTTTCATAATTTCAATTTTATTGAAGAATGAAGATATTTATTGCTTTATTATTTTTTGTATTTTACTACTTTTTTACATAAATTATAATTATAAGATTTATTAGAAATAATTAATATTTCATATTTAATTTTTTTCTGTATTTTAATTTAAGAACTTAAAAAATAAAAGAATTAGATTTTTTAATGTTTTTAATAACAGAAATAAATTATTCTCAATAAATTGATTTCATTATTTTAATTTTTTCGAACATTTTAATTTTATTTTTATTTATATATACATATTTGTAATAAATTAAATATAAATAAATTAAATAATTTGAAAATATATTAATTAAAGGAATTTAAGATTCAATATTGGATTATAAAAGATAATTGTTTATTAACATATAAAAAAACTTAAATTAATGCATATAATTTAATTTTGTTTTTTATAAGTTTTGTGCGTATATTGTATAAATACGATAGTTTATTCATGAATTGATGTTTATATTTTTAATTTATATTTTTAAATTTTTCGTTTTGTTTGATATAATATATTTTCCTTTTATTATTTTAATTATAATGTAATTGTAACGTTATAATTAGAATTATAACAATAATAATTATGATAATCAATGTTACAAGCAATTCACCCATATTGTTTGTTATAGATGAATTAAATTAACTTCATTATATATTCTACAAAGCAATAGAAAATAATGCTTTCGATTTAAATTAATTATTTTTCATTTCTCTTAATATCTATTATATGAACTATATATTATAATTTCTTAAAATTATTAATTATCTTTATAAATATATTAAATTTATTCATAAATTTTTTCATAAATTGATATTTTTTCGTAAAATATTGTAATTTTTTTGATATTTTATTTTTTATTTCTTATATTTATATTTATACAAATTTCATCATATTTTCGTTTATTATTAGTTGAACAAGAAAGATTTATTGTTCCTTTTATGATATAAAAGAAAAATCTATAATAAAAAAAAATATCAGATCTTATAGAATATATACCGAATGTATAGAATTTTTTATATATTATATATAATATATAATTTTCAATTGTGAATGATTATACAGACTTAATTATACGGAAAGTTTTCAAAATTATATATATATAAAATGATTAGAAAATAATTTTATATGCAAAAATAAATAATTTTATTTTTTAAAACTTTATAATATTATATGTAATTCATTTTTACAATATTGGAAATATTTAATATATTTTCACAACATTTAAAAAAATTAATAAATTAAATATATTTTTTGTTATTTTCTGTATGTAATTAAAATTTATCGTATCGAAATCAGCATTGTTCAAGTTACTTTTTACTTAATACAAAATATAAACCAGAAAAACGAAAAAATTATTATAAATAATAGATACAAATCTAAAGAAGAAGATAGAAATCAGATAAATAGAAATATTCAATACAGTTACATATAGTATATATATGTATAAAAAGAAATTTATTTTAGGAATAACAGATCGACATATTACTCTAGAAGATCGCACGCAATGGTTAGCTTCGGACATTGATAATTGCTCCTGTTGCTGTGAACTCCAGGGCATTGATCAATGGCCAGACGAAGGTGACAAATGGACGAAAAGTTCCCGTGCGAAAAGATTCCTAAGAAGTTGTGGAAATAGTTGTATTTGTGCTATAAGATGCATAAGACGGTTGATCAAGAAACTGGTCGAGCACAAATATTTTCAACAGGGTATCTTATTGGCGATTTTGATCAATACTTTGAGCATGGGAATAGAATATCATAACCAGGTCAGTGTTTTACCTTGTACAACAATTATGTAATATGTCCACTGTCCGGATTCGAATTGCATAGTTGGTGAAAGCGATGATAATTAAATTGATCGATGGAAATTAAAATTGGAAAAATGAAAATTATTAATTCTTGTAATATACAAAGTTAATTATATTATTTAATATCTTTGAAAGATTGATAGTCAAAATAAACATTGATATACAAAAATATGGATCAAAACTTATTTAAGTTTTAAACAATTAAAGTTTATTTAGAGAAAACGAGACAAAATTCTATCTTTGTTATATCGCTATATTGCATTTTGTTTATTTCATTTCATCCAATGCAAATTTAAATAACTTAATAAATAAATTTCGATCAATCAGTTTTGTATTAACTTTTGTTTTACTGTTTAAAATTGATTTTTCAAAGATGTTTTTTAAATATATTATGGTAGATTAATATCAAAATCATTTCTAAAAAAAATTTTTTCATAAAAATTGTATATTTTTTTTTATCTTTATAAAATCATATAAAAAAATATTTAAAAAAGTCATATTTTATGGAGTAGTTTGAAATTAAGTTTTATTCTGTAAAATGAGAATTATGTTCACAAAGTTAATTCTGTAAATATATATTTTTATCTAAATATATTTTTGATGATTTCTTTTTATACACATAGTTACATGTATATATTTCTGTACATAGATAAAATTTTTATTATCCAATTTGAAATCCATTTATTAGTAATTTTTATTAATGAAGATAATATTCAAATTATTTATATTACTTTTAAATAATGTAATAATTTTTATTTAATTTTATTAAATTTTATTTATTTATCTATTATAATATATCTATAACAATGTTAGTTAGAAAGATAGAAATAATTTTGAATTAATATTGTATAATTTTAAAAAAATTTTGATAAAGATATGAAATTCGAATTATTTAATTTCCATTATTATTATATTGAATTTTTTGGATTTCTAAAATAACTTTAATAACATATACTATATCGTTTTCACTAATTGTATTTTTCAATTTATGTGTTTTTCTTTTATACAATTAAAAGATTTTTTTATATATTTTTTTTCCTTTTTATTTTTTTATTTTAAAATAATAACAAATGTTTTAATTATAATAACATGCGATTTGTAAATATTTTAATCATCGGCTTTTGTGTGTGCGTGTGTATATTTCTTATTTTTTAAATATTTCAATGTATTTACATTGCATCAATTACATTTATTTAATGATTTTTATAGATACCATTGATTTATTAAAAGAATATTATGAATATTTAAAAAATTGTCAATGTAAAGTTGAAAATTAATTAACTGCTGAAAATTAATTTAGATTATCCAATGAATGAAATTATTTGTTTGTTTTTTATTTAATAAGAATAATGTTACAATTCAAAATGTTCAATTTTAACTTATAGTATAGTATACACAATACTTTATTAATACTTTATTAAAAACTTTTAAAATCTAAAAATTATTATAAATAAACTTAATATAAAAAAAATCAATTTTTTATTTATAAAATAGTTAAATAATATTTTTCTATCCTTTTATTTCAAATATTCTATCAAAATTACGCAGTATTTATAATTCAAAATGACATAATCTCAAATAGTATTGGTTATTTAATAATTTTTATAATTTTTAGAATAATTTATTATAATTAAAATCTTTTTTCGAAATTTTATTCGATTTTTCTTTATATATATTCGATATATTTGGAAATTCAATTCCAATATTTGGAAACTATATTCAGAGAATGAAATTAATTCGTCAACTAAGTTGTTTCTTAATTGGAAATGGACACAAGATATAACTTCGATTACAAAGTTAAGAATTAATGGAACTAAATTAAGTTAAGTCGATTTTAGTTGTCGTTGTTATATATATGTGATATAAAGTATTTTTATTACGAGTGTAATGATGCAATGCAATGATGCAAACAGAGATAATTTATCTTTGGGTAAATGAACTATTATTATATTAGAATGTTAATAATATATTCGAAATATAAAATGTTTAATAATTTGGATGTTGAATTTATTTGTCTTACGCGATTTATTTTTATGGTTGAATAATAATTTTTCTCTCTTAGAATGAATTTATTTATTTTTATATTAAAAATATATATATATAACTTTCGATTATCTTTATTTAAATTAACGGACAGTGAACTTATAGAGAAATTATTTTTTTGTATTATTGTTTGAAATAGATTAACCCCTTGTCTTAAAATGTTTTCAATAATTATTAATTTGTAGAATTTTTATATATAATTTTAAATTATATGAAATTATATGAAGGAGAAAATATTTCACAGATTTTACGATTTCGATTGTAAATAGAACGGTACAATTTTTTTTATTATTTGATATAGCTTATAATTTTATATAAAAACATATATCTAGAAAAAATTAAAGAATTTAAAAAATATTATACAATATATACAAAAAAATAACATTAGCAAAATTGTTTTTGAAAATAATTAGTTTAAAAGATATTTAATTTTGGTAAAAATTTAATATAACAAAATGAGATATATTTAGTAAACGTATAATTACTATCAGATATTTTAATATTTTTTTTTAGAAAAGAAATATTAATATATGAGATAAATATATAATTCCATTTGAAATCTATTATTGGTTTTAAAATCTTTGAAAAATTTTCACCTTTGGAAAATAATGTATTTTTTTAAAATTATTTTAAAACTTTTTCTTAGCTAGATAATATATCTTATATAAATATGTATATAGAAATAATAGAATATTTTTGATTTTCGAAATAAGTTGTTGAAACGTGTAAGATTTTTAATTTGTTGAATACTTTAATTAGATATTTTATATAACATTTATTATAAACACAACAATATAACTAATATTTAAATACACTTCTGTTCTTTCATATTTTACCTTAATCCTCTATTTCCTCATTTTTTATCACGAAATATATTCCTTCTATTTCTTATTCATTCGATCAATCATTTATTCAAGGAAACTCTTAGAAATTCTGCAGAAATTCTTAGAAAACACTCAATCACGTTGTTGATCTTGAAAACAAGGTTCTTGTTTATATTCTAACACTTTCATTATTGCTCTTTAATGAAAAAGTTGTTCACGAGCCCAACCTCGAAATCTATCGCTTAATACAATTTTTGTTAATCGAAAGGAAAGCATAATTTAAAATAATCAAAAATAAATAAATATGTTGCAATGCTAGACCAAAGATAATTTATCATTTCCTAATATATAAAATTATTTCTAATGAAAATAAATAAATTAGAATTTTGTGTAACAATAGCAAAAAATAATTATTTGAAAATCTAATTAATATTTGTTGTTGCATTAAATAATATAATAAACTGATAATAATAATATTGAGATTATTTTGAATTTATTTTTCACGGCTTTCATTAAATTTATAGTATAAACATATTCTTTTCTAATTTTTTTTTAAATTTTGTTGTAAGTAAAATTTAATAATAAAAAACATAATTAATGAAAAAATATAATTAAATAGAAAGAAAGGACAAAAATGTTAACTTTTTGAAAGCAAAAACAAAAATTGATTTCATTCTTGAAAAAATATATCGTCCATTAAATCTTTCATATAATCTGTAATTTATAATCTAATAAATTTTTTGTTGTTTTATTAAATTATGGCATTATACATTACATAAAATCTTTAATTTTGAATTGATCTGATTTTTATCATTCTTTATTTGAAATATAAAATTAATCAATTTATGGAATTTGATCAGTGCTTCATTGTTAAAAATTTAGCAATAAATTTTATCAATAGGTAAGTTGTATTTACAATTCTGTATATTTACGATCCTTTGAAATATCGGAAGAGAAGTGGTATTACTGTCGAGGTAAAGAAGTTGTAAATTGTGTTTAGGAACAATCAGCTGACTTGGTCTTTTCTGATCACCATATATTTTATTGTTACAGTACTTTTTAAATGAAACATAATTTAAAAAGAAAAGATATATAAAAAATAATTGAATTTAAAGAAAAAATTATTTAAAGAAAAGAAATACTATTTAAAGGAAAGTAAAAGAAATTTATTAAAAAATAGTAAAAATTTAATATAACAAAATGAGATATATATTCATAAAATAATATATCCATAAAATAATTATATAAGAATAATTGATAAAATTTTATGAAAAAGTTATTTTATCGTAAAGAATGAAACACAGTTATGTTCAGAATTATATCCAATATTTTAATTAAGAATTAATAATTATTATAAAATAGTTAAATGATTAATTAATTATAATTAATAATAAAAATTTATATTTAAATATAATATTATAATATTATAATATTAAAATTTATATAAATAAATATTCTGTAAAAAATATGTAATGAAATAAGTATCATGGATTAAATAAATTTTCAATTCAGATTATTAATAATTCAAGTTTCTCTTTGATATGAAACTAATATTTGGAACTGTCTTCACAATCAATTCCAATCAATTATCTTTGGTCGTTTAGTATTCATTTAATATAATAAAAATTCATACATATATCTAATAGAATTCTAATAGAATTAATATTAATAATTATAAATCAATAACTAATTTCATCAATCGATTAAAATAAGTCTAAATAGTAGTTTAATAAAGTAAGTAGTTTAATAAGTCTAATAATAAATTTAAATACAAACATAAAGTTAATTATTATTTACTTAGATTTTGAAAATTATAAATAATAAAGATGAGAAAAAAAATTTTTAAATTCGAGAATTTTACAGAATATAAGTTTCCCAGTATTTTAGACCTATTAAAAACACGAGAATATTTAAAATAATAATTAAAATAATAAATTCATTCATAAAAACAAAAATTTTTGTTTAATGTTTTTAATGTTAAATTTAATTTTTTCATCAGTACATGAATTTTAAGTTATAATAATATAATAAGTTATAATATTTAATAAGTTATAAGTAATAATCTTTTGATCTTTGATTTTACATATAGGGAATATTTCGGGAATAATCGTTTTTGTTGTTTGAAATCGCGTCATCATGGAAGTCATCTTGTTAGTGTTACTGACACGTAACAATATACATTCAAAACTAGGATAGCTATATTCTACCTTTATTTATCTCTTAATCTTTGACACATAGTTCACTTCGAACTGTCGAAATTCTGTCATTTGCATGTATACACATTTACATGAAATTTCCGTCTTTATATGCATGTATTATATTTATCAGATAAATAATCAGTGATAAATTATAGAGAGTTTTAATTTAATCGGGCGATCTTTAAATTTAATTGATTCTAAATGAAAAATTAATATACAAAATTAGCAATTGATGCTTATTGAGTTATAAACAATAACAAATTAATATAATTAATTTAAAAACAATTAGATTTTAAGATATCTCTATCTTTAAATTATTTTTGTTTTATCTTTAAATTGGATATAAATGGATATAAAATAATATTACAAGAACTGATATTTTTGCATATTTTTATTTTTGCTTCGATATCTAGAAATGATCTTCTAAGGATTGCATTGAATATATTGATACTTGTTTATTGGAGTATATAAATGAATATTTAAATATTGAGTACAATTTATTTTAATTATATAATTTCAAATTTGTGATTGTATAATTTTCTGGGTAAAGTAATATTTGAAATAATAAATATAAAATATTTTTTTAAAATGTATTGCAAATAAAATAATGTAGCTTTATATTAATTGATAAAGATTCAAAAAAGTTATAATAAAATCAATAACTCTTTAAACATTTACAATAAATTCCTATTCTCACAAATAATAAATTTAAACTAATAATAGTATAGTTAACAAGCGTAATTCGATGTTGTAAGACAAGGGGTTAATTAATGTTTCATAGTTAAATATGTTTATTGAATATATGGTATTTTTTTTTCTGTTCATTGGTCGACAGCCAGAGCAATTGACTATAGTAGTTGAGGTAAGCAATATTGTATTTTCGGCCGTCTTTGCTGTGGAAATGTTGCTCAAGATAATCGCAGAAGGTCCATTTGGATACATAAGTAATGGATTCAACGTTTTCGATGGGGTTGTTGTAGTGCTCAGGTATGTAAAAAAGTAATTATTATTTTTTAATAATATCTATTAATGATTATGAATAATGAAAAATGAGTTAATTTTTATAATAAAAATTAAAAAATTAATTTTATAAAAAATGAATTATTTTTATATTTTTATAATTAATATTATTTTCGATTATGATATTTCCATAATTTAAAGTAAATAAAATTTTGAAGATAAAGTCAGTTTGAAAATTTTCATATTTTTCATATTTTGATGAAATAATATTAATAATACAATTAATTTAAATAAAATAATTGCAAAATTAGCTTGAAAAATAAAAGATGAACAATGAGAATACAGTAAAAAATATCTTTAACAAGACATCTAATTATAAAATAAAAATTAATTAATATTATTTTTTACGTATTTTTTTGTCTTTTTTTATAAATTTTTTATTTATTATTATTATTTTTTTATGAATATCAGAAACAATTTCAATGTTCAAATGTTCAGCATAAAAGCTATTCGCGTTGACACGAATCTCATAAAAAATTCCTTTAAAGCAGTGTTTCCCAATTTTGAGTTATAATATGTAAAATTCAAATAATATGTTTCTATCTTCTCCTAAATAAAGCAAAATTTAAAAAATATGATTATTAGTATAATAATTTTGTCTTTATTAAGCAAAAGATTGTCTTAATATTTGTATAATTTATATATCAAAATATATTATGAATATTCTATTCCATAATTTTAATATAATAATATCATAATATTAATAAAATTTAATTTTAATGTAACAACATTAACATATTATTATATAATATAACAATTCTATTATATTATATAATATAATATAACAATATTATCATATTATTATATTAAAATTAAGGGATATAATTTTATATAATCTTGAAATCATTTCTCATAAATGTCAATAATAATAAATAATATTTCAATTGAATTTCTGTTTAGATTTTAGAATCATTTTAATTGATACGATTTTATTGTTCTATTAATTTTAAAAAATATAATTTATTTTTTAAACTAAGGAATTAATTAAATATTATTACCTAACTATGAATTTAAATTTAAAATATTCATATTGATTTATATTTAAAAAAAAATAATAATCTTGAATTTTTAGAGTTTTAAAATAACACGAATTTCAGATTCGAGTTTTGCGAAACTAATAAATTTCTGGGTTGTTAAATTAATTGGCAATTTCTTAGAAAAAATTTTTGCAATCGATAAGTTGGGAATCACTGCTCGAAAGAATTTCAAAGAGGAGGAAAAATCCGATTTTCTGTTGAACATCTAGCGTGGTGGAGATTTGTCAAGCATTCGTTGAGGAGAGAGGTGGCAGTTCCGGGCTGAGTGTGTTGAGAACCTTCCGATTACTCAGAATCCTGAAATTGGTGCGTTTTCTACCAAACCTTCGACGACAATTATTCGTGATGCTGCGCACTATGGATAACGTTGCCGTATTCTTTTCCCTTTTAGTACTTTTCATCTTTATATTCAGGTAAGTTGTTCTTTTTTATTTTTAGCCAACAAGTGCTCGAAAATTATATCGCAGTTCTCAAGCCAAATATTGATCGGCCCATAAAAATCGGAGATGCACGATTCAAGCATCGCGGTTCGCGCATATCGTGGTCCCAAAATATTAAATGTACATATTCGTAAGCGCGTTTCGTGTTCACGGACGCGGATTAATGTCGCGTGTTTAACTCCTGTTCAAATAATCATCTCATATCAGCATAACCGTTTGCATGACCGCCAAATTGAGAATCACTGGATTATCGATAGATTTATTACGGATTGTGGAGAGACTATTTATCAAGAAAAAAGATCGTTAAGTGTCAACGAGATCACGAATCAACATTTGAAAATTGTCACGTGATCGATAAAGTGTCAGTCGGTAAAGTCGTATATGTTCGTATATGCTCATGAAATATGCGAGTCGCGTTTCATCCGTCTATGTCTCGTTGACATTTATTGTATTTTGAGAATCTTGTCCGCTTCCAAGCTTCCACAGGAGCTGGGGCTTGTATGTCACTGTTCTTCGAACATGAAGTGTATTAGGTGACTATGTCTTCCGTTTAATACTCCTTTGTCTTTTTTCTTCTTTATGCGCTTTTTTATCTTTTCTCACGACATATGGATCGCCGCATAAATTGCATCTCACATATATATATATATAATAGATGACCGAGTCGCTGCAGCAGTTCTCGTATATTTATTACTACCGACATTGTTGCGTTTGCGAGCAGCGTTTTCTAACGTTGTATTGGTAATGATGATGGGTGTTTGTTGGCACGTCTAAAAAGGGGTGTCTTGTTGGCCCTTTCTCATGGCTTGAGGCATCGAACATGTATATTATTACATTATATTTTTCTTTTTTCTATTTTTTTTCTCTATATTTTTTTTTTAAATTACAATTTTGATATTAGAGGACACCTGTTATACATATGAATATTTAAATGAATATATATATACGTATATGAATATATATATATCTTCATGTGTGCATGGTGCTTTTATTTAGCGACGAGTATGACAGCTATATGTATATATATATATATATATATATATATATATATATATATATATATATATATCTACTATTATTTATTAATTATTTATGTATTCGTACGTCTTTTTTCTTATTATATTCTGCCCCATCTCTCCCTTTTTTATGCTGTGTACTATCTTAAATGCCTAAAAAGTGCGCCTCGGTGTGGTCATCGATATTAGACAGCTTGCGAATGAATAATATTGTATCTTTTTCGGTTATTTCATTATGCTCACGGCCTTTTGCTATATATCGTGATTTATAGCGTTTCAAGGTCATCCGTCGATCGATCGTTCACCGCAATTTGCCATAGGCTACGTGTTATTTTTTTGGCCATCACTATGTACGATGCAGATATGAATTTTTAACCCTCGTGGTTCAATGACTGGATCATTTTTGACTTAGTTAACTCTAGTAGTTAGAAACAATGTTATTCAATAAAGAATTAGATAAGTTTCACTTTAATTTTAAATTGAGTATGGACTCAATTTTAATTCAGTATTCTGCGATCTATACTTCGAGGATTTAATCTGCGGATTTTGTTTCAAGTATTGCATTATTATATATTTTTTTTGTTTAATTTTTTTCTGTCTTTTTGATTTTTGAACTATTTGATGAAAAAATGTGCAAAAAGCATCAGCTGCTATGCGATAGCTATGCGATAGGTGTGAATTCGTTCCATTTCAATATATACTATCGGCCAAAAACATGACTATTATTGTTATTTTTTTATGGCAAATTGTGATCAATTATGTGTGCATTGTGGCATACTTGTTTCAACAATTTATGATTGAAATATTATGAATTAATAAATCAAGTTTTGACATTTGGTAAAAATGTTTTTGAAGTATGAAAATATTAAGTATAGATATAAATTTTATATTTTTAATTTTATATTTTATATTTTATATTTTATATGTATATTTATAATATATATCTAAAATTTTATTTGAAATAACAAGGAAAAGTCATAATTTCTTATTTCAATAATTTTACAATTTTATTAGTTAAATTTAGTTTATTAATTTAAAAATCATTTCTAAAAAGTAGCTTTATTTTATATAAAATCAAATACAGTGAAATTCTTATATATGTAAAGTTCATATGGATAATAACAAATATTATATGTACATTTTATGTAACTATAGTTATTAATTAGGTACTCTTATTGAAAAAACAATTTATAATAAAATATGACAAATTACAAATAATAAGCGAAATAAAGAAATAAAAATAATGAAATAATTATAATTATATAATAACAATATAATAATATCTTTTTTGATAATTTTCATTTCTGAATGAATTTTAGAATTTTCTTAGAATTTTTTATTTTTTTCAAATTAAAGGTAACTATCAATATAAACTACAAAAAATTTCACTTAAAATTGCTTTTAAATAATTTTTTATCTATATTAATGCACAATTTCATTTTAATTTAATGTTAAATTAATCATTTTTCAAAAAATTTTAAGATATCAAATAATTTGGATTTTAATATTATTATTTAGTTTTTAAATAAATTTTTAATAATACTTTTATTATTTTATTCATTATAATTTAATCAAAATTTGATTTAACAAATTCATTGATTGGAACATTATATAAAAAATTAAAATATACATATAGAAAATATTTGTTTCATTGTTAATTCTTAATTTATTGTAATAGAATTAAAATTCTTAATTGATTGAAATTAATAATATTTCGTTTCGTTATAATATTTGTTTTGCAAATATAAATTAATATTACGGGGAACTTTTAAACTTTTATTTTTATGTTGAAATTTGAATTTGTATATGAAAAACATTCGAATTCAACATTGTCACAATTTTTATTTGTAATAAAACAATTAATAAAAAATGAATTATATTATATCCAATTTACTTCAAGTTTTAAATTAATATGCAATAAATATCATTTAATATAATGTTTAATCGCTTATATATATTCTAAATGATTTCATAAAATCAATATGCAATATTCTAATAATTTTCATATATTTAAATAATAAAAAAATAATATTTATTTTATAACGTAATACTATTTGTCTTTTGATTTTTTATTCATTTCATTTTTTTCTTATTATATAATAAATGCGTGTATTAATATAATAAAAACGGAAATTATATGAAAAATTATTTTCATGAATCTTTCTAATAAAAAATCATTTAATTTGATAATTGTTTAAGTACTAAAATAATTTTAAAAAATATAATATTTATTAAATCTGACATCTTATATGTATTATTATATAAGATGACATATTATTTATGTAATCATTTTTTCAATATTTTTCTAATAAAAAATCATTTAATTTGATAATTGTTTAAATACTAAAATAATTTTAAAAATATAATATTTATTAAATCTGACATCTTATATGTATTATTATATAAGATGACATATTATTTATGTAATCATTTTTTCAATATTTTTGAGCAATAATTTTTCTATAAAATTTTATTAAGAGAATTTATTTTTATTTATAAGAACTTTTTATATTTATAATCATTAAATACATAAAATTTATAATAAAAAAAATAAAGTATAAAAGTATAAAATTTTTTTCTATACTTAATATAATAGTTGAATTTAATAATTTTATTATTATTTAAAATTATTTAAACTTGTGTTAAATTTTATGTAAAACTAATATTTCTAAAAAAAAATATTATTTCGGAAAAATATTATTTCTAAATTTAATTAAAATATTTTAAATTAAATTAAATATTGATTTTTCTATAGATTAAATTTTTTATACTTTTGGCTGATAGCGTATATCATTATTTAAAAATTTTCCAATAAAATTAATAAATAAAACCATAAAATAATTGGTATTTTCTACATTTTCTTCTTACTTAGATTTTAATTTTAGATTTTAATTAAAAAGAAAATAAAATGATCAAATTTTTAAATTGTATCAATAAAATCACATGCAATTAAATAATCATAATCGTACACAATTATAATTGTAATAACAAAATAGAAATTTGCAATAAATTTATTTTTTCATGAAAATTTTATATGCTTATTTTTTGCAAAAAAAAAATATTCACTATAATAATTTAAACGAAGATTTATGTTAGTATGTATTACTTAATGCGTTATAAACTTATATATATACTTAATACGACGTGCGCACCGTCATCAGGCTTTTTAAACAATTATTCGTTAAGTGACTCGATTTATCTTATTTAATAGAGAGAATTTCTCTTCTTTGTTTTTTCTTTCTCTCATTTAAGTTTTTTTTTCCATTTACTCATCCTCTATCCATTTTCGTTCCACCTCCTCGCCTATTTATATCCTTGATTCTTACTACTTTTCTTTTTTCTCTCTTCCCTTTTCTCTCTACCGTACTACATATATATATCTATCTATCTATCTATCTATATATTTACGGATAAGGAAGTACATTGCACGTTTCGTTGTGTTGTAGTATTCTCGGGATGAACCTGTTTGGTTGCAAATTCTGTGAAACGATGAAAGGCAGCTCTGACGTCGAGTGTGATAGGAAAAACTTTGACTCGTTACTCTGGGCTATTGTGACAGTATTTCAGGTACCTACAAAGGATACTTTTCCACGTATCTCTCTCGAGGGCTTTTTTTTCTCTATAGTGTATATTATATATTATATATTATATTATATATATTTATATTCGTATACATATTAACGTTACACATGCATCCACATATGCTATAAGTTATTTTATATATGTGTATATATGTATATATACATATATGTTCCATATACAATACATATAAATACGTGTGATATATATATATATATATATATATATATATATATATATATTACATTTGTCATTGAAATGACGAAATCTTCTCGACTGCAGACCGTGTGTCATCTACTACGATTTATGATTTCGCGAGACCTTAAGGTAATGTATGAGAGATACATACACGAACAGAAACGAATAATATTCTTATGGCATGCAGCCGTATTGAGGTAGGAGGAGGCCACGGATCATTCGAACGACCAAACCAGATGATGATGATGATGATGATGATAATGATGATGATGTTTCTTCGCTTTTTTTTACTCATCTAATACGCAATCGCTGCTTAGCGAGAAAATGCGTTTTAAAATGCGCGCCCATATTTGCCATCGCAGCGCGTCGAGCTAGCCCTCGGATATAATGCTTTCGCTACTTTCGATTCTTTTGCGTATCTTGCTTCTGCTCATAAAGTTCCTTTACGCGGTTTCTATTTGTATCTTACGCGAATTGAATTAATTTCGATGATTTTTACATGATTCTAAAATATTGAATGAAAGGAATGAAAGAAAAAAGGAAGAATAATATTAATATTAGTTTTTTTTTCATATTAATATTATCATATTAATATGTATACGTCTATAGAATGCTTCGTTTAAGATATATTAAATAAAATACTTGAAAAATATAATATAATACTCATGAAAAAATATTTTAATATAAAAATTATTTGATTTAAAAGAGGACATCATATTGTGCAAATAATTTTTTTTTTGCTGATTGAATAATGGAGAAGATTTTAAGATTTTAATTTTATTTTTTTAATGAAATTATATAATTTTGAATGCATTAATCGATTTATATGTGTTCGATTTTTTTTATAAAAAAATTAAAAATATTAAGGATGTAAAATATTAAAAACAATTTTTACAAATTTCGATTAAGAAATATGTTCTAAATCAATAGTTTTTATAAGCAGATTAATATTTATACTTAAATAAATCAAATGCATTCAAAATTATATAGTTCTATTTAAAAAAAATGAAATTGAAATTTCTCTTATCAATCGATTTACAAAAAAATTTTTTGCATATTTATGTTTTTTTTTTATTAAAATACTTTTCTGATAATATTAATTATTTATAAGATATATATATTCGATTAAACAATTAATTAACAATTAAACGAAACTTGTATATTATTAATGCATAATTTTTTGTTTGTTATTTTAAGGAATATATAACATTTTATGTTTAATCCAATTATAATTTTAAAAATTATTGTTATGTTGAAGTTTTTTTTATAGGTGTTGAAAGTTAAATATTTTAGTAAATTATTTTGTTTTTATGTATATTATTTATTTATATAAAGAGATGAATGAAATTAGATGATAATTATATGGAAATTTCTATTAAATAAATCAGTAATTTAAAATAGAAAATATTGATATTACGAACATTTTTGTGCAAAAAATTAATAGCAAAAGTTAAAATTACTTAGAAAAAAAATTTTAAAAATGAATTTAAAAAATGATGCAAATAGAAGAAATTATAATATATATACATAAAATAGAAGAAAAAATAAAATAGATATTCTAGATGTCTCTAATATATTATATTATGAAGTTATAATATTTAATTAAAAATTGATTTTCTATCCTCCATATTTTTCTATAATGGAAAATAAATTCTATAAAAAAAATATAATATATAATTTTTGATAATCAATTGGTCAAAATAATTTCAAAATATATAAATAAAAAATTTTCGAATTGAATTTAAAATGTAAATTATGAATCTATAATGAATTTAATTTAAATTCTCATATTATATTTTAATAAGAATATATTTTCTTCTTCTAAATCCATATTTTGTGTTTCATAACTTCAATAATAGTTTTACTCAAATTTATTGCAACCTGTAGAATAGTAGAAAATAATTACAAATAGTTAAAATGTTTTAATAAATATGAAATTTCATTATCACATGATAACAATCTCGATTATTAAAAAGGAAACAGATTCGCGTAATAAACATTTAGAAACCGTTTAAGAAACATGCTGATAGTCAACGAATGAAAGATCTTACATCACATCTTACAAATACAAATACATTTTCTTCTTTCTTTCGCAAAATAAAATCCGAACGAAATCGCCACAATTGCTTTTGATCAAATTTATTCTCGTTCCGATAGTCCACGATGCCTTTGACCGAATAATTTTCTCTCGATCAAATAAATATCTGTGATATAAGCTCTTTGCTCGCAAGAAACGCTGAGTCGTCGCATCTTGTGTACAAACAGCAATTTGTATCGAGGAAATGCTTCGCATTTGTTTATGTTGAGTGTTCTTGTTGTGGTCGTCGCAAGTTGCATAAATTTTCACTTATAATAGCTTGCTATATATAATAGCCACGATTTTTTCCCCACAATTTCTTCTCTGACATGAAATGAAGTGACAAGCTACTGACATTTCTTTTTAGCATTCTGGTAGAAGGTTGTTAAGAATTTTCTCCGTAAACTGGAGATATTGTTTTGAATTGTCGCATCAGCATAGATGGAAAATACCAACCATTTTTTTTTTATTTTTCTTTCTTTCTTTCTTTTTTTTTCGTATCAGCGTTTTTTCAAACTTTGATCGCTTTTACTTCGATTGATCGTACGCTCGTGCCGTGCATGTTAATTATTATCGTTCACATTTTATATACGTTTTGCATGCTGATATGTCCTCCCAAAGTAATCGTGTTAGTGTTGCTACTTCTCATCGCTGTTAATCCTGATCGTATTTCAATATGCACACATTTCCTTACAATATCTACATTCGATCATATGACATTCCGTTACACTGTAAAAAACGGCAATCCGAATTATAAATATGATACATATATTTGGCCGATTGACGCAGGGATCTCTAACTTTTTTGATGGTATTTTTCACCGGTGAATTTTGAAATTCTTATTTTTACTTTGTGATAAAATAATGCGTATTGAAAATGAGGAATTTTTAAAGAATTGAAGTATTCATTGAGATAAAAAATATTTGATATAAAATTTAAAATCTATTTTTTGAATAAAGTAGTTTAATTTCTATAACTTAACTTTGGTAGATTGGATTAACATTGAATTAATAATATTAGATAAAATTTATAAGATTATAATTTGAAATCGATTTATCTTGAAGTAAAATATAATTTGTTATTTGTAATAGTTGAATCATGAACAACTATAATAATTTAGATTAGATTTCAGGATTTAAATGGATTTATTTTAAAACATAATTTCGTATTTTCATGCTATTTAATACTGAATTCATATTTATTAATTATAAATAATTACAAGTTTAATTAGAGATTTTATATATTATATATTTATATATTTAAATTTATATATTATATTATATATATATATATTATAATATTTAAATATTATGATATTATAATAAAATCAATGTCTTGGAATAAAATATAGTTTTATATTTATAAGTAATTATGAACTTAGTATTATTAGACATTATTATTAAGATATTAAGATATTAAGAAATTAAAAAATTTTTTATGTAGATGATTTAACTAAACTATTTTAAAATTATATATATATTTCTATATCAAATTGTTATATTATATTTTTTAATCTAAATTATTTATAATATTAGAGAGTGAATTATATTTTGCAATAACACATTAAATATAAATATTCATATATATCAATATTTTCTATAAAAAAATAAGAAAGCATTAAACTATACATTGAAAAACTATTAGTTTCAGAAATATTTTATATTTAATTTTATAAAATATATTGTATGAAAGACAAGGAAGGAATAAAAAGAATTTTGTGTTTCTTGTCTTTTATATCATAAGTTTTACAGAATTAACATTAAAAATTTAATATAAAAATACAAAATTAAAATATTTCTTAAATTAATACTTTTTTAACATAAATAAGTTAATAATTTTTTTATAAAGAATCAACATGCATAAAAAAAATGATTTCATTAAAAAAAATAAAGATAACTTTAAGACTGAAACTTTTAATTATTATTTTAATTAAAACTTATAACCTATTTATATTGAATAATTTTTGTTCATAAAATTTTATTTATAAAATTTTGATTTTATTATTTATACATTTTATTATAGTAATTGAAATATATTATTTATTTTTTTATAAATACATCACATTATATTTGTTGACAAATAAATCAGATATAACAGAGAGTAAATCAAGCTGATTAAATCTTCTAATAAGAAGATAATGTATTAAATATCTATATAAACTTTTGTTTTGTACAAAATATATTGATTCTTGAATTTATGAAATATTTTTTATTTATTTTGATGAATTTTAAAATTTTCAAATTCTTTGTAATAAAATAATTTAATAATATGAAGAGTTAAGGAACACAAAAATTTAAAAAATTATAAAATTTTATATACCTATAAATTAAATAAACTAATTTAGTTTATTCATAACAAAGAATTTTTTTGTATCTATAATGCATTTTTAAAAAAATTAAATTATTGCATTTATTGTATTTTTTTTAGAATTTTTTTAAAACTAATTATAAAATTAATTTTCAAAGAAATTAAACTATTCCAAAACTATTCTTATTCTATTTTTAAAAAAATTAAATTTTTTTATTTCGTTTTATTCATTTGATATGAAGATTTATGGTTTCGATAAATATGTATTAAAATAATGACAATACTTTATAATAAATTTAAACTTCATTAAGATTTAATAACTATGATTATGACTATGATAAATAATATATGAAATGTAATTTATTTAAAAATTTATATTATTTATATCATTTCTTTATATTGGTAATGATATGATTAAAAAAAAATACATATATAAAATAAACATTTAAAAAACTTTTATTCTTAAAAAATAATTTTTTTTAATTTAAACTTAATTAAATTAATTATATTAGATTAATTAATTTGTTATATAATCTTTGAATCTAATTATGAAAAATCTCGTAAAATGCGTTTGAAACAATTATTATTGTTGTTGTTGTTGTTATTATTATTAATTATTATTGTTATTATTATTTCTATCTTTATCTTCTTTATTTCTTTATTACATTAGTTGTATAACATGAAAATAATATAGATAAATAAATTATTATACGGTATGAAGTTTATTCAAACAATTAAGACAAAGTTGATTTTTTTCTTATATTATGTTGTTATCAATATCAAGAAATGATATATTTCTTAATATATTTTCTATTAAACCATGTTTTTGAAGATAAACATATTAAAATGATTATTTATAGATCTTTTTATTTCAATTCGTCGTTTATGATTACAATTTCATACTATAAAAAATTATTAACAACTTACTTGAAATTATTAATTATATTTGATGAGAAAATTAATTTACTTAAAAAATTATTTCTTTGATTTTTATTTTATCATTATATATTTTTGTTATAATTATTATTTCTAATAAATTTATTTTTTGTTATAATTATTTTTTTTACGATTGTATCTAATATTTTCGTTACATTCATATTGTTCATAAATATTCATAACAATTATTATTATAATTTCTATGTTACTGCGAATTTGCATAAACATCCGCATGTGTATATATGTGTATCCTCGTCATGTGTACATATTCTCATATTTTGTTATATATCTCACTGTCGTCAAACAGTTTATTATATTTGCAGTAATTATTAATTCTTGATTTCCATATCAAATCAAAAATTATAATTATAATTATATTATAATTATAATATTATTAATTTTATTTTCATGGAAACAAATAGAATTGGAGAGTTATATCCAAAGTTCATTCGCCAGTAAAATATATGATATCCATTCTACCGTATCGCTCTGTGTAAAGAAAAATATAGAAGTGATGGAAGAGGTAGAAAATTTTGATTTTTTGATTTTTTTCTGAATTTTTTTTTTCCTATCCTAACGATTATATATAAAGACCAATAAATCTACGTAAAAGATTCCATCCATTCTATAACGATTATGTTTTGATAATAAAAATATATAGAGTTATAAATCTTAAAAAAAATCTGAAAATATAAATTTTAAAATCTATCGTTTTCCGGATATTTAATCTTTAATTACTTTTGTTTTGTGAATTGATTCTTTTGTTATAAAAAATAATGTAACAATTGGAAATGTATTTTTATTTGTACAGTAATATTCAATCGATTATCAAAACGTTTGAATATTTTAAAATCTAAATTAAAACGAATATTAGCCAATTATAAGAACTAAATATATATATATCTTCAGATTTTTTGTTTTTAATTTTCTGTAGCAGTATGTGATATTTATACGATCTTCATAGTTAACTATAACTTTTAATAATCATAAATGTACAGTTAATATGACATTAAAACTTATAATCTATTAATCTACTAAAAAAAAAGGTTATATAAATAAATTTTAGTTTAAATTTTTAATATATTATTATTATATTTTATTATATTATTATATTATATTATATATTATATTATAAATTATAAATTTTTATTATATTATTATATTATTTTATTTATTATATATATATATTATATATATATTTATATTTATATTTTATTTATTATATATTTATTATATACATATATATATATGAAATTACAAAATAAAATGTAAAATTATATAAATATTATGTAATAATATTTATAACATTTTTTAATTATTACAGAATATGATATGAGAAATTTAGTTAAACTATTAAATGTTAAATATTTAAAGTCTATTACACATAATACAATTATTAATTCATTATTATTACAAAAAGTTAGAAAAATAATTATTTTATAATTATTGAGGACATATAAAAGAATAAATATTTTCTAAATAATTTCATTCCAATTATAAAAAGATTAAAAAGGCATTAAGGGTTATTGACTTATATGAAATCGATTTAAAATTATGTATATATTATATTTTTTATTTTTATTATTGTGTACAACTATGTAAAGTAATTTATTTATTTTAAAATTTCATATTTTTATCAAATAATTTGAATTATATTTTTATATTTTTTAAATTTGTTAATGACTTTTCATGAAAAATATTTTATAAATTTCGAAATGGTTTTATTTTAAAATTATAAAAATGAGAATCGAATATTTAAATATTATAAATTTTAATAATTTTAGTATGTATCATAAAGAATTAAATAAAATGAAATAAATAAAGAAATAATACTTATAAGTAATATTTATCTATATTTATACTTCACATTCTTTTTCTTTTATTAATGTTTCATATTTCCAATTCCATTAAAGAATATTTTTGAGTGTAAACTATTGTTAATTTAGAATAAAGTTTTCTTTTTCAAATATTTAAAAAGAAGATTTTTTGTCTATTTCGCAATTAGTCTTTTTAAAAATAGAAAATGGAAATGAAAATTTTATTTAATAAATGCTTTTCAATTGATCTATATACAATTAAAAAAATTATAATTAAATAATTGTTTCCTATTTTTATCTTAAATATAAATATAAATTGATTTTTATAAATTATTTCAAATTTTATCAATTATTTCTTACATATGATTGTCCATTTTATAATATTCAAATTTTTGAAATATTCCTTAAAATAGCATTTATTATTCAAGCTAATATTTAACCAGGTAATTAGAGAGATGATATATCTTTCTTTACTCTATCCATTAGGAATATATACTCGCAGTTTGGACGGTCACGCAGTAGTAACTTTTCTCGACCGTCTCCGTCATAGCCAGAAAGTTAAACCTTCTTTGCTTGTATACTTTGTGTACAAATGCGAGTACTTAACATTCCTTTATGAAAAGAATATGTGATATACAGATGATTTTATCTTTTTGTCCAATATATTACAATATATTTTTTGCCATGTAATGTAATATAATATAATATAATATAATATAACATATCGTTTTTGGATAAATAATAACAAAAATATATCATGATTAATTTTGGAATATAATATATTAATGATAAATTAAAAAAATTAACAATAATAAAAAGAGTAATAACAAATTTTTTAAAAAAAATTTATATTTTTTTATGGATAATTCTTTTTATGTTTAGAATTTGAGTAAATTATTGTAAATTATTATAACGGTATAATATACAATGCTATTTTCACTTGCAATGAAATTATTATTATTATATCATACACTCATTGAAACCATAAATTATAAATCATAGTTTTTCTATATATTATTTGAAATTAATAGCAAAGATTAGTTTTCAGGTAAACTAATTTAATGAATTATTCTGTATATTTTTCTACAAGAATGTATGTACCTATAAAATATATCAAAGAATATTAAACAAGTATTTTTCATGATTAACATGCTATTACAAAAAAATGTTATTTAAATATTCATTTATATATTATTCCAATCATCATTGGAAATTTTAAATAATATTAAATTTATAAAATAGTTTTATAAATGGTATTATATAAAATGGTTTTTTTAAAAATAATATCAAATATGTAATTAGTTCATAAAAATCATTGAAATTGCATTCAATTTTTCTATAGATTTTTAACTTCTAAAAAAATTGATATTTGCTAAAAAATTATTTAGGAAATTATAATTATGTTTTATCATATAATAATTATTACAATTTAATTGTTAAAGTTTAATTATTACAATTTTATGTTATTTAAAAATGTTATTTAAAATTTTATTAGTATAAAAGTTACTTAAAAAAATTATTTTCTATTTTTATTGCATTTTGCATTCCATTAATTCAATATATGTGTATTTGTTTTAATTGTATTTTAAAATGTAAGAAGTAACAATAAATAAATAAATATTATAAATAATCTAATATATATTTATAATATTATA
This sequence comes from Apis cerana, assembly GCF_029169275.1. Taxonomy (NCBI): domain Eukaryota; kingdom Metazoa; phylum Arthropoda; class Insecta; order Hymenoptera; family Apidae; genus Apis; species Apis cerana. The sequence goes on along the minus strand of NC_083862.1, from coordinate 5,946,399 downwards.
AATAATATATATTAATATCATCTAATATATATTAATATTATAAATAATATTATAAATAACAATTATTCTGTATATTGTATATATTTATTTTTATCAATTTTATTAATATTTTAATTTATTGTCTTAAATATTTTCAATCATCATAAAAATATTTATTAAAATTTTAAATATTCAATATAAATAGTGAATATAAAACTAACGATTTTTATTAAAACTAACGATTTATTTTAAAGATTGATCATTTTATTTATTTCTCATAATTTTAATGATTAACTTCTATTTCTCTTGTTTATTATTTAACTCATGTGAAATCCATTTATCTATTTTCTTTAGCTTCTCTATTTAAATTAAATACACAAATAATAGCTTGCTCTTTTTTGAAATATCATTTATCTTGTTCATGGATTAGTTTCAATAACATTTCTTAAAACATTATTATTGATGGCATATCCTAGTTTTTTTTCAATTCGTTCTGTAATATCATTTAGCTTAAATATTAAATTATCGTTGAAAGTTTTTGACAAAAATTTTGTTCGAATTTTAAATTTATTAATATTTATGCCATACACATTAATATTGCTAAAATTATACAAAAATCATATAAAAATAATTTTTTATGACAATATAGTTCTAAAATTTTTAAACATTTATTAAAATCAATTAATATTATAAATTAATGTATTTTATATTCATATAACAAATTTTTTTAAATAATTTTTTAATAACTCATATATAAATCATATTTAAAATAATTGATTAGATAATTAAAAATTATAATTAAATATAAAAGTAAATTTATTCTAATTTATTTTAAGAATGCAGAAGTATTAATATATTTTGCAAATATAAATTATTCATTTTCGAAAACATCAAAGCAATAAATCAAAATCTCTATCTTAACATAAAATACATTTTTGTAATTCAGACGAGTTATGTCACTCAATTGAATCAATTTTTCCTTATTCTCTTGAGAATAATCCAAATTCGTATTTATGAACAATTAGACGTGACACAATTCTAACTATAATATCGAGAAGAATGTTTATTCAATAAAATAAATTCCAATTTCATCGAAAACAAATCATAAATTAAGAAACCACAGCATGTGGGATCATTTGAAGTTAATTTTGATAGTTAAAGCTTCCTGCGCTATATCGCTAAAAAATAACATAACATGAACTATAAATAACAGAATGGATGAATATTTCAACAATGAAATAATTTCTTACAACCATGGAACAGTACACAAAATAGGATACAATAACGCGTATTGACCATCATGCCATGAATTTTTAACAGTGTAGCACATTTTGAGCCTATCACGCCATTTTTTTCTCTCAGCTAGTTACATGTGGTGTCATTTATGTCTCATATCTGTACATGTTTGTTTATTAAACGAATTCGAATTTTTAAGTTTCATATTTATAAGGAAAGTAATTCAAATTTTAAATTTTAAATTAATTCTAAAAAGTGGAAGAAAAACTCTTTAATTCTTAATAATTGAAATAAGTTTATAATGTTTATAATTTTCTTTCTTATTCCAAGCTTTTTATTTTTTAAATTTATTTAAAAAATGAATCATTTGTATTTCTTTTAATAATCGATTATTCTATCATTTGCTATTTTTCTGATCGATGTAAAATCCTTCGAACGAATATCGCTCATTTCAATTGCTCATTTAGTTTAGAAAATAAAATGATATTACTTCCATTAATCGTTATTTTATATAAAATTTGGATAACTTTCCTTTTTAGTACCTCTAATTCTATATCTAATTCGATATTTTCACACTATTTCTATCATTCTTACTTTGTTTATATTCTCAATCTCTCTATCTCTCTTTGTTCGACTATTCACTTTGTGTTCCAACATGTCCGCGCACGAACATTCGATAAAGAGAATAAAATGATATGTCGCGTAAATATGCGATATAAACGCGTACAGGAGTCTCAATATTCCGGATTGAAAAAATTGGCGCGTGACACATCCGTTGAACCAAAGAAAAATAAAAATAAATTATTTGAAACGAAAAAAAGAAAAAAAATAAAAATGATGAAACCATAAAAAAAAAACAAAACAAAAAAGAGAGTAAGAAGGAAAAACATAAATAAAAAGTACAACCGTCTCCATTCCGTACGATTACGTTACTATTAATATCTCTCCGTTTAGCTGCTGTAGATAGACACCTTTATTATACCCAATACCCAAATATCCATGCTATTCAAATTCCAGATAAACTGTTATTCTAGAAACATATATATGAAATATATAACAACAATATTACAGATACTGCTAATATCGATAGCTAGTGTGTAATTGTGCAACCAGCCGCTGAAAGTTTTAAGATTTTTAACCTTACTTATTATATTTAGAGAAATTATACATTATATTATATATACATATTTATGCTTTGGCGTTACTTGTTTTTATTTTTATTGTTTATGTTCTTTTATTCTCTCCTGGTTTCTTTTTATTCGAATAAACATCAACCGTGACATTCTGCAACGACAGGTACTATATGACTTCTCCGCGGCGGTACTAATATTACTTTTTATTAAATTATAATCGATATAATTGAAATTTTAAAATTGTATTTATTTTTTGGATTAGATATGAACTAATATGAGCAATATGACAATGCGAGATGATTTTGTGCAATAGATTTGTATTTCTAACATAGATATAATAACGAAGTAATATGTTCTCTTTCGAACAATTAATGAGAATGTTAAAATATTTTATTTTCTATTCTCAAAATAACTAATAAGAAAAATTTTGTAAAATGGATCTTGGAATATTATAACTAATTATGTGTAGGTATATATTTGATTTTAAAAACAGGTTAATTGTTTAAAACATATTTTAACATTAAATTTTTAAACCTATTTATGTTGAAGATGTGAGAATATTTATCAAAGGTTTAGTGTAGTAAAAATACATTTTACTAAATATATATTTAACTTTAATGTTAAATATCTTGAATTAATTATTTGGTCTAAAAATAGAATGGCATTATCTTTAAAATCTATTATTGTGTAAAATTTTACTAAAAAGATTAATATTCAAATAAGATAAAAAATAAGAAATTTTAGATTAAAAATATTCATATTTCTAATTAAACAATATATATTTAGAATCTGAAAAGTTATGTGTATAATGTATTATTCGAAATAATGATGATTATTGATTATATTGATAATTGATTATATAATTTAATAAGTCAGAAATAAAAAATAACATTTTTTTTATAACAAATTTTTTATTTTTAAGAAAATTAAATTTGAAAATAGACTAATTTTTGATTAAATATGAATTATTGTAATATTATTTTACATAAATGATAAATATAGAAAATTTTTTCATTTTAAATTGAATATTTAATTGCTTACTTATGTTTAATTTTAATTTTCTTGAAAACGAAAATTTAAATAAAATAAATTTTTTTATATAATATATTATATTTTTTCCTTTTTTTTACTTATAGAATAATTTTACCAATAATTCACTTATATTTAGTTCTAGTGGAAATTCAGTTTTTAACTCAATTTTCTCAAAAATGAATATCAAATGTAAAAATATTATTGTTTTCTTAAGATTTATTTTTGATTTACTTTTGATTTATGCAGAGCAACATTCTATTCATTGATTATATCATTTTGTATATAAAAATATGACGAATTGTACAAAGTCATTAATTATAAATACATCGCATTGTTCGTTGCAAAATGATATTTTGAATAACGGATACTAGTTGATATTTATATACGGAGTATAGAAAGATTGGACAAAAATTTATGTTTAATTTCTATTTGTAAGAATATGTAAAATATATAAAAATACAAAATGTTATAAAATGAGATACAATTTAAATAATTTAACTTATTATTTGTTAGATAAGTAATTTAATACATGTTAGTCTATTATTTTCTTTAAATTTTTGTAATATTCTTTAAAAAAAACTGCATATATCTACATATAACTACATATATAAAAACTATATATCATACATCGTTTATTCTGTATGTAATAATCGTTTATTCTTAAGTTATAATTAAATTAAAATTGACATATTTTTTATAATTACTTTATAAATTTATTCATAATATTTGTAATCATTTATTTATAACAATCATTAATTTTTTAAGAATTTTATTATATTACTAAATATTATTGTTTAAGAATCATTTATAATTATTTTTTTTCTAATTAAATTTCTAATTAAATTCTAATTACTTTCTTTATAATTAAATGAAAGATTCAGAGGAAAAAGAATATAATATAAGTATATAACAAAATCTTTTACTTGAAGAAATTAATAAAAATTAATTTCTATCTGAATAAACTTAAACAAATTTTGTATTTTGTTTTCAAATATTTTATTTCATTTATTAAAGTAGAAATTAAATTGATAAAATTTTTTAATTAAATATAAATTTTGTGTACTATTTTTTATACTTATTTTATTTCTAAAAAAAAGATTATATATATATAATTTATATTTCTTATAAATTCCTCAAATGTAATTTTATTAATATTATATAATAAATTTTATTATTATTAAGTGCCTATATTTTATTTAGAAAATTATTAAAGAATTAATATGTATCTTTTATTTATTTTTATGTATTTGTTTTCATTTATTTTCATTTTAAATAAATATATTAAAATAAATGGAATTAAATTTAATGAATTTATTGGTTTTTTATTTATAAGATATATATATATATTATAAGATTATTTTTGTATATATAATTATTACTACTATAATATAAAATGAATAAATATTTATTATAATATAATAATAGCTTCTTAAAAATATTTATTTATTAAAAATATTAAAAATAATAATGATATTTAATATTTTGATTTTAACTAGTAATGATGTTTTGATCATTTTTAAACGTTTGAAATTTGTGGCAAAATATTACAAATATATAATAAAAGAATATAAAAAAATATAAAAGAATATGCATAAAAGAATTTAATTAAATATCTCAAAAATATGATTTTTAAAATTTTTAAAATTTTGAATTTATTGTTTTAAAATCTTTGTTAAAATTTATTGACAAACATTATTTATTAATATATAAATTTCTTTTCTTGTTCTGAGATATATAACTAATATAAAATTTTGTTCAATCTTTTTGATACATTCTGTTTTAATCAGTAACGTCGATCGTATATCGTAACATGAATCACAATTTTATAAAATACAATACGACAATTTTCCTAGCTGTAATACAAACATCAATATTTTATTTTTACGATAAGAGTCCAAATAATACAATTTTTCTTTCTCAATTTTATTACTATACGTATGTTTTTCTCTTACAATTTGTACACGCAGCTTGTGTAATTATATCGCTTAATAACAATGTATTATAGTATAAGTTATTTGACACACGTTACGCCTTGTTTGTTTTTTCTCTCGTCCGAATACAGGATTACATAGTATTTGTATAAATGAACAGATATCGCCGATCTTGCAGAATGTGACTGTACAAGCTTCGAGTGACAGTTGTTTTCGCTGTTCACCCGATATACCTGCTTATACGCTGCAATCGTGAAATGTCTTCGTTTTTTTAAAGTCAATTTTGATTCGAACTGAATTATTTACCGATTTGATTCGATTATTTTGAATATAAATATAAAACATTGAATATAAAACATCGTTCTTGAATATTTGTTCTCGAATATTCGTTCTCATATTATTAAGCGAACAAATTCTATGTCTTTTTTAAAAAGAAAATTGAATTTTCGTTTTAAATCCCTTAAAATCTTTTCTGATTTTTTGGTTTGATTTAAATGAAAAATATTTATTATTGTTAATTATTAGGCGAACAAATTAATTTTTTGCAACCATGGACGAAATATTTAATACAATGAGAATTACTCTTAGTCCTTAATTAATAGTCTTTAATAATTCTTTCTTAGATGAATGATATTTAAAAATATAGATCAGTAGTAATGTTGTGTTGCAAAATATCTTCATCATATGACATCATATAAATGATATTATGTTATGGAATATCTCATTCATGATTACAAAATGATTAAAAAAATTGAATTTATATTGAAATTGAATTTAATTATTTAATTATTATTATTATTATTGTATTACTATTATTAAAACTCTTTCTCAATATTTGTCAATAATTTGATTTGAATAGTAACATTTGAATTTTAGATTATTATAGATATCAAATGGTTCTTATTAATTCAGTCTCTCTTTTATCTGAAACAGAATTGAATCCTTTCAAGAATATATATCATAATCTAAAATTCAAATGTTACTATTCTAATCTCTACTATACTAATCTCTGGAATAAGTTATATTACTCTACATTTCAAAATCTCTAATCGGCGAAAAATTTAAAATAAAATTTGTATATTTTAATTATTATTCTTATCATATATAATTCTAATTATTATTTTTATAATATTTTTTTTCATGACAGAAAAATATATTCTCTTTTCTTTTATCCAGTAAATTTTATGCAAGATGTTTCAATATAAGTTAAATATAAGTATTTTTTTATTATAATTAAATATTTAAAATTTATGTAATTAAAAAATATAATATAATTAAAAGAAAATTTTTATAAATTTTTTTGATCAAATTTATTTAATATATTTGATAAAAAGTGTTCAAAAATTAAAAAATTTTTATTTATTAAAGTCTTTATTTCTAATATTCTGATAATATTTTGAAAATGTTAACTATCAGTCATTTACATAGATAGTTTCAATTAGGTTTATGTAATTAATTTTATATAAGGCAGTGTCCTTGATTTATCGCTACAGACTAACAGAGATTTATAAGCCCGCGAAATTCAAAGACATTGAATTGCGGTATACAAGATGCAATAGCAATTTTCCACTTCAGAAGACATGATGAATAATGATAATCAGATAATCAGAATTTGCTATTATTTTGCTATTATTTAATAAATAATTATAAGAGCATACTAATCGTGATTGTTCGTTTTTAAAAATATATTATCATTCTTGAACATTATTTTGAACATTTATATATAATATAAAGTTTCATGTATAATCGTATGATTGTTTTGTAACTGTGATTGTATCTTAAAATCAAAATTTAGATGTGTTTTAAGATAATTATGATTTATGAAATAAAATATTTGCAAAAATAAGAAAATTCTTTAAAAAAAATGAAGAATTAATATAATAAATTTATTTTTATCAATTATTATCTTTTTTTAAAAAAATAAAAAAATACTTTAATTATTAATAATTATCAGTTTTTTAAATAGATTTATATTTGTTTAAAATATTCTTTTTCTTAATATATTTATTATATACTATTATATAATTGTTATGAGTTTTTTTGTAATTGTATTACAAGAAAATTATATTTGATTAAATCATATTGTTATGAATTTTATAATTGGTTGTGAATTTTTTGATTTGCTATAATTGAATATATTTAACATCAATATAATAAAAAAAAAATATTTTTATCAGTTTTCATTTTTATCATTTCATTCATTTTTATATTGATGAAAATATTATATTTCTATATATTTTGATATAAAAAATGATAACGCAGAAATATGATAAATGCAGAAATATGAAGCAGAAAAAATTATATCTATTAGTTTTTTATATATAAAATATTGAATTTTGCACAAAAAAAAATAAATAATAGTATTCTTGAAAAATTGAAAAATGAAAAAAATAAAATTGTATCTTTAAACCATTTAAATTTTATTTTAAATGTTTCTTATGTTACTAAAAAAAAAAGTGATATTTAGATATTCAAATCTGCCTTTTATATTAAAATATTCTAAAATATAATAAATCAATCTTGAAGAAAAAAAAAAGATATTTAATTAAGTAATATAATATAATTAAGTAATAAATATGATAAATTTAATATTTAAATGATATTAAATCTAAATGCTAAAAATTGTTAATTCATATTTTTATTAATGAAAAAGTAATATTATTTATGAGATGGGATAAAATATTTTATGGAATTCTGGAGTATAATATAGATTGATAATCTATATATTTCTTATTATTTAAATGAAATTTTATTTTATTACAATAATATTGTATTATTTATTTATTTCGATTACTATATTTATTAACTATATTCATTTCAATAATTTATTATTATATAATTAATTACATTGTTATAAAGTTACATATATAATCCATCAATTAAAAAGAAGAAAAAATTCAATTATAAATTATAAATTGATATTATATAAAAATTTATATATAATTTATTTTTAGCCTTTAAATAATGTAAAGTTAAACTTTTATTATATTTAATTCCTCCAAAACATTACGGTTACATATTATTGATTAAATCTGAAATGAATGAAAATGTAGCATATATAATTTTTTAGTGACAGGAAATATGTCAAAACATATTATGACGAGAGAAAATTCTATTGCATTTTTTTGTCCATTTTTAGATGACATTGCCAATTAACTTATTATATTACTCCTTTTATTCATCATGATAAATGTCATATATAATAAATAGAATAAAATAAAATTAATAATAAAAAGATAAAATAGAATTAATATATTGAAACAAAAAAAAAATTTCTCAAAAATTTTGTAAGAAAAATATATTCATAAAATTAAATTCACATTATATGAAAAAATTAAATATATTTCAATTAAAAAATAAAAATACGTAACTATCTCAGAAATTTGCTGAAACAATTTTTTATATCGTAATGCTTTATTTAAGACACCATAATATAATTCTATTTGAACTATACAATACTCGTTCGATTCAGTTTGCACCAAAGTCAACATTAATATATACATTACATGCTACACTGTTCATTTTACGTAGAAACAATTTAAAGCTCAGTCATCGGACAAATGATCCAAGCAAATACTTATTCTTGGAGTTTCGATAAACCTGTCCACGAATCATAATCGAGAGTTTCCTTAAATACGATTTCAATTTCAATCTCTATTCAGCTCGAAGGTAATTTTCGTGGCGATGAACAATGCGCTAACTAACGCACCGGGAAACGGCGGCCGCAATTCCGGCTGGAAATTACCGCTTAAAATATTCACGGCCATATTCGAACCGACATCCAAAGCACCGCTTAAGGGATTACGTAACCCGGATACGTATTTTTACCAGCTTTACATTCGAATTGCCGATCGTTTTCTACAACTAAGAAAAGATCGATACCATACAAATTTAATAATGTTCGCATTTTTATGGTCTCATGGATCAGTTTTATTATAGGGTGATTCTTATTAACATTGCTAGCTAAATTGTTTGTAAACTGCTATATCAAAATATATTTTAAACAAAAGTATGAGTGATGGAATAGGATACAGAATAATTATTTATGAATTATTTTTTTGTTTACATTGAATTTTTTTAATTTTAATGTGTAAAATTTGAAGTATTACTAAAAATGTAAACAATATTTTTTAAACGATTTTTAACGTAAAATATTATTATGTTATAATTGATATAAGTAGATATTTATCAATAAGTGAAATAATATTTTTAATCTATATATTCTAAATGATGGTTTTTCTTATTCTTATTATAATAGCACTTATTATTTTTTTCAATTTTAAGCAAGTATTAATTAAAAAATTATTGGAATAGATAGATAGGTTTAAAAACTAGTAATTAAAAAATAAATATATGTAATGCTTTTCATTTGCACTTATTGAATTATTATGTACATGTATTTATTATAATAAACAATATTTTATTTTGTTTACAATTTTTTCCAATAGCAAGATCAAATTTTATAACAAATTTAAGTTACAATTATGTAAATTTAAGTTACTATTTTTGTTTGTACTTTCATATAAAAATATTTTTTAGTAATTTAGATTAGGTTGCTCACTCTATATATTATATATGTATATACAATAATGAATATTTCGAATTAAAACAATAGTATAGAATTTTCGAAAAAAATTAATCTCGCTGACCTATGTAGAATTTAAAAATAAAAAAATGTTAAAAATTATGTTAAAAATAAAAAAAAGAAAAGAAAAATCAAAATGAAATGAATGAGAGACAGAATGAAGACATTTCACGGTAAGCAGCTTCGAATATTCCAATTTCTCATTTCCTTCTTCATTCATCGTTCATCGCGGTGATACTTTAGGCCAGCGGATTGTCTCGGTTGCAGCATCCTAGGGATGTACCTGTTCGGGGGTAAGTTTTGCATGTGGGCGGACCGGAGTCGGCCCTGCACCTGTGCCGAGGTGGTCTCGCGGCACCCATTGTGTCGCTGTGATCGCAAACATTTCAACGACATCGTCTGGGCACTTGTCACGGTCTTTCAGGTACCACTGTTCCCCTCTTTCTTACACCGAAAATATATACTATTGTATATGCTAAGTATTTATAAGCATATGATACTTCTAATCTTTATCTATATCTATCTATATTCATCTATATTCATATCTATATCTATATCTATATCTATATCTATATCTATATCTATACATATACTTATTTATAGCTATATCTATAGTTACCCATGAAAATATTTATAAAAGAATCATTTGATGTAATTAGATATTTAATTTTTGAATGATAAATTCAAATATGATTCAAATATGAAATATACTAAATTGATCAATTCCATGAGATTTATTATTTGAATATATATTTTGTTGTCAAAATTAAGATTTTATCACCAAAATGTTAAAATAGAATCGATCAATTTTTTTTTTAAGTGGTTTATATTAAGATATAGTGATCACATAAGTATATACAAATTTTGTTATATATTTAAAAATATATAATATCTCATTTAATATTAATTATTTAATATTAATTATTAATAAATATCTATATGTTCATATATCAATCTTTTTTTACTAAATTCGTAATAATAGTAGTAATCTAGATCTTGATTTTATTGATAAGATAAATAAACTTTGAAATAAAATTTATTTGAACAAAAATTGCTATAAAGTATAAGGAAAATTTCGTGGGTGATTGTATATCTGTCTATATCTATCTATATCTATTTCTATATCTATATCTGTATCTATATCTATGTTTATCTCTGTCTATTGGTTTGCCTATTATCTATATCTATATGTCTATATCGATGTCTATCTATATCTATATCTATTATCTGCATCCATATCTGTAATTCTGTATCTACAATCTATATTTATCTATATCTATATACATACGTGTTACATAATATTGTGTAGTTTCTTTCGCTTTTTCGCTCCATTGCGTTCCAATTCATTTTCTTGATATCATACTACTGAAATATATGCATATATTGACATATTTTAAATTTTTTCTTTTTGTTCTGTTTCTTCTTCTTTTTCATTTTCTCTCTCTTTCTTTTCTTCCTGTCTCTCTCTCTTTCTCTTTTTCTCTTTCTTTTCTTCCTCCCTCTATTTCTCTTTCTCTTTTTCTCTCTTATTTTTTCTTTTCCTTTGTACACGATTTGATTTTAGTAATTTAACGGCTGAGTCATTTTTGTCCCAATCGATTAACAATCGATTAATTAAATAACAAAAATATAAGTTTGAATTTATTTGTATCATTTTTGACCCAGCCATTGTAGTACGCAATCCGTACTTCGAAAGTCAATAAAAGTGTCGTACTAGATTAGTAATGTATCGACGAGTTTCTCTCTTTCCGTCACATTTCTTCTCTTTTTTACTAATTTTATTTTTTTTTCCTTTTTCTATCTCTTTTCATTCTTTCGATCCAAACTTTGTACTAATTTTTGTGATTGGATAGAGGATAAACGGAAATAAAATAAATAATAAACGATTTATTTGTTGTGGCGATTAACACGATTTGTTGTCAGCCGACATGGAAGTTAATCGATTACACGGATTTACGCTATCGCCACTGTTATCTTATTCTTTTTTTAAATGAATAACTGCATCATATTGTTATGCTTATTGCCTATATATGATTATATTATATATATATCGCGATTGAGAAACATTTAAATAAATCCAGTACAGCCAAATAAATAAACCGTTTCTAAAATGAAATCTTTAATTAATCTGAACGCGTTGAAAACAGAGAGAAATTCGCGATTAAATGGGTGCAAATATAATTTATAATCCATAGAAATGAGAATATCGAAACTAAATAATTAATCAGTATTGTTATATACTATACTTCTTTTTCCTTTTTTTCTATTTTCTCAGCTTCCGGTATGTAGAACTAGCGAATCAAGTGATTTAAAGCTAGTTCTTTCAAGTAAACGATATGAAGGATCGATTAACAATTAGTTAATTCGATAGAGACATTTCTAGTTTCACATTTTGTTTGTCGTGAATTTAGAATATTTTTTGCCTATCGTTCGAATTGTAACGAATGATATTTATGTTTTCTTTTACATGAAGAATTTTTCCTTTTCCATTTCGTATAGATCTTGACGCAGGAAGATTGGAATGTCGTGTTGTTCAATGGAATGCAGAAGACGTCTCACTGGGCAGCTCTTTATTTCGTCGCATTAATGACCTTTGGAAATTACGTTCTATTCAATCTGTTGGTCGCCATTCTTGTCGAGGGATTCTCTTCGGAGGTATGATTATTTCATTCATGCGTTTTATAGATAGTTTTGGTTGCTAATTTTAAATATTTTTATTCTATTCTGATAATATAAATTATTTTTAAAGGAAATGAATTATTGACTTAATATTAATTCATTAAATAATTAATAGTAAATATATTTTGTGTATCTTTCTGAATTTAATAATTATAATAGGATGAGGTTTTTTATGACTTTTAATAACGAAAATTTAATTTGATTTTTAAAAATTGTTTTCTATAATGATATACAAGATATTGAAAATAAAATTTAATCGATAAATTGGTTGAAATGTTGCAAATTATTTAAAAATCATCATTTTTATTATTCTCATAAATTTTTTTTCAGTTATTTACTATTCATAATTTTGATTTTTATCAAATGATGGTTCTTATTAAAATAATTTTAAATTATTTCTAATATTTCTGAACTAAACTAAATTTTATTTTAGTTCAGAATCAAAAAAAATTATCATTTCAGAAATATTTTTAATTTACTCATTTATTGCATATTCAAAATATATAAATTTAATAAATTTAAAATATCAACAAATTTATAATATAACTAATATGAAAAAAACTAAAGAAAAAAATATTATAAAAATACAAAGATATTTAAAAAATATAAAAAAAAATTCAAAATTTTGAAGTCCTTGAAAAATAAATTTAAAAACTATTTTTTATATATTAAATCTGCAAGCTAAAGAAATCATGCAATTCTATTATTAATCTAGAAAGAAATATACGTCATCGAATTTAATGATAATAATTTTAATGATATTATTGTCAATGTTTTGAATAGTTTTTATTATACATATAATACAATAATTATATTATACATATAATTAATTAATTAATGAATCCTGATTTTCAATATAATATATGTGTAGTAAAATATATGTGTAGTATATTTTGATATCTATCTCTCTTATTTCTGCGAGAGAATAAGTATCAAAATCTTTATGGATAAAGCGCTAATATTAATATTAGAATATATTTATATATTATACGTATATTTATTAAAAATTAAATTTAGATTAGATTTAATAATTAATTTAAAAATTTAAATAATGATAAAATAATATAAATAATAAAAATTATTAATAATATTTATTATTAATAGCAATTAATAATAAAATGAAATAATAAAATTTTGATAATATAAATCAAGAATGTAATAATAAAATAATGTCTATTTCATAATATAAAATAAAACTAATAATGTAAACAATACAATATTATTATTAATTCATTATCGAAAAAATTATTTACTTATTAAATAATTATATTTTAGGATATTTTATTTAATTTTTCTATTAATGCGGATATAGAATTTTTATTATTAGTAATTTAATTATTAAAAATATTTTTATATTTTAAATATAAAAATGTAAAAAAATATATAATAAAATATTTGATAATATTCAATGATTGAAAGGTATAATTCGATAATATAATAAATATTTAAAGCATTTGTTTCGATATATATTGGATTTAATTTTTTTTTTTACTTGAACTTATTTATTTGAGTTTGACCAAATGAATTATATTCAACGTTACCATCAAGATTTGACAATTCTATGCGCTCTATGAGGGCATATGTCAATGTTTTTTTACTAATAAAGCCAAAATCAAAATTTTTTTAAAAGAAAAAAGTTGCTTATTACTTCAGAAATCTTCAGTTAAGCTATTTTCTCATTTTTGGTATTCATATATTTGATATCATATTTGGTATATATAACTTTTTAGAATTTAAATTGAAATTTAGCTTCGTCTGACAATGAGTTAGATTAAAATCATTTATTAATTTTTTTATTTTTTTTTGTTTTTCGAAAAGAAGATTTGGCATATTCTATAATTTCTCTTATTATTTTTTGATGAATGAATTAAAATAAAAATAAAAAATAACTTTCAATTGTTAAATTATTCTTACCTAAAATCAAAAAATTCAATTCAAGATCAATAATAATTATTAGTTATAGTAATATATAGTATATTAGATCTAATATATCTAATATATAGTATATTAGATCATATATACATGATTGATTGGAATTATTTTAATTGAAAATAAACGTACATTTCTTCAATTTTAATGATCTTGGTATATTTTAGTACAAAGAGATATAAATCTTAAGGAAAGATATTTTGATATTTTACAAACACAGTACAAATAGTTCCATCAAGAATCGAATGACATACTGAACGCTGGAACATGTATTCCCTTAGGATATAGTTTGCATTTAGAGGCCTTGATTCTAAAATATATCAAGGTTACTGAAATAGGTAAGATGTACTTTTTTCTATAGAAGATTTTATTCTCAAATTATTTGAAAAAATATTTCATAATTTTTTTATTGTTTAAACTTTCAACCAATGATAAATCAGTAAATGTGATAAATCAGTATTGAAGTAAATGATTTTTCTAACTGAAATTTAATTGAATTGAATGAATTGATTCTTTAATTGCTGATTTCTGTATCCTTTTTATATGTATACATATAAAATATTATTTATATATTACTTATATATATATATATATATATATATTTACGTGTACATTAAATAAATTAAAATATTTAATACATTAATAATACATTAATAATAATAAATTAAAATATTAATATTCATATTAATATTCATAATTCAAGATTTTTTCAGAATGTAAATAACAATTTCTGAAGTTAAACAAAAAAATTTTAAAGAACATAGAACATAAATAAATATTAATAAATATTACATATATATATATATATATATATATATATATATATATCATTTTTTCGAAAATAGATGATTTATTGTCCTTTAAAACTTTCTTTTGTTATTGAATTTTTAAAAATTATTATTCACATATTATATTTGAAAAAACAATTGTGAATATAAATATCCAATTTATTTTATAACTAGAACATTGTGCATATGTATAATTTCAAGCATTTATGTATTTTTTATTTACTAATGATTTTCTCACAACTTTCAAATATATTAATCTGATATAATTGATCCTAAATTTAAAAATTTTAAAAGTATGATTAATTTTTATAAAATATAATCTACAATCTGTGACATTGTTAATTTATGAAATTATTGAAAGTAACGGTTTAAAACTTTGTATACTTTTGTATACTTTATTTCTTATTTTTATATTTAATTCTATTATTATATAACTTTATAGCTTTTATATTTATATACACTTTTATTTTTTATATTCATTATTATCGACATAATAATGAAAAAAAGATAATAAAATATATTAATTAAGATTTAATTATTAAAAGATATAAATAGTAAAAAAACAGAAATTGATCAAAATATAATTTTTTCCAATTTCAATTGAATTTTTTTTCAAAAATCTTTATATATCTTATATATCAATGTTTTTCATTTAAATTTTTATTACAATTTTATCATATATAAAAATGTTGAATATTCATTAACATTTGTAAATAATATTGAAAAATATATTTTATAAACAAATCAAATTGATAATTAAAAATCATTATTAAATTTAAAATAAACATATTAAACATTTATATATTTCGTAATATTTTTAAATTGTTATTTTTATATATCTTTATATAAATATTAAATTATAAGAATTATATTATTATTATTATAAATAAATAAAAATTTTCATTCTTATTTTCTTCTTAATCAATTACAATATACTGCAAAAACTTTATTAATTTTTAAAATCTCCAACTCAAAAAAATTAAACAATTAATAGATGATGCTTAATATTTCTAAAAAATTTATAAAAAAAATATTTTTAAAATAATTAAATTAAATAGTTTTTATATTAGCAGAAAAGTTATATATATGAATCGTAAAAATTTTTATTTTTAATTAAATAAATTTATTTTAAATAATTCTATACAATATTAAACTTCATATTATCAAAAACTGTACCTAACTAATTTAATACCAATATTATTAGTAAATTATTATTTAAAAAACTTAGAATAATTAAACATTTGAACAATAAAATTTAGAATATAAATAATGGAAAAAAACTTTAGATATTATTTGAATAACAAAATTATTCGTTAATTTAATATTATCGTTAATAATATCGTTAATAATATCGTTAATTTAATAAAAAATATCAAAATGTTCGAATATTAGATCTTTTTATACATCATTTATATTATATTTCATACTGTGCTATATAAAATCTTCGATCGAGTAATAAGTGTTTAGATATTGGAGATTTTACTGTATTTCAAATTTTGCTATATAAAATCTTTCTTAGTGATAGAACATTCGAATAAATATGTAGTATGTCTTTGAAGGTTCTACTATATTATAAATTCTGTTATATGAAATCTTTTATATTGCAAAATATATATGATAGAAAAAAAATTCGCTCCATTTGAAAGAAAAAGTTTTTATCTTTCACCTTTTAATTTATATATTGATTAATGATTAATTAATTTATTATTTTTAATATAATTTTTTATTGAAACTGTTAATATATTTCTCTAATATAAATAATCTTATTGAATATTATTGAATAAAAATAATTATGCAAAATTAAATTAATTGCAAAAATAATAATATTTTTATATATTTTTCATATAAAATATAATTTCACAAATTAATTAATATAAAACTTAATTTGTATAAAATATAATTTTCATGAAAATGTCTTTTTTATTTTTCTTTTCAAAAATCAAATAATTAATTTTATTTTCAAATAATTAATTAAATTTTAATTATTATTTATTTTAGATTAATTTGAAATATTAAGTTAAAATTTCTTTTGATTTTTAATAAACTGTAATTTATATTGAAATTTGATATAAATATAATAACTTCCAGTTAAATCGTATAAATTCTATTACGTTTTGATTATTATATAATATTTTATTATTAATAAAATATACATATAATTAAACATTTTTTCCAATATTTTATATTTTACGTTTACAAAATAAATAATATTTAATTAATTCGACATAAAATTTATTGAAAAAAAAATGTATAGAAACATATAATATTCATAATGCAAATTTATACAGTAATTAATACAATAGTACATCAGTCAAAAAATTGATATTAGTAGATTGATATTTAATGTAAACAAGATTTTATACATGCAACAAATTACATAACATTGATTTATTTTTGCAGAGAAATGAAAGAAGAGAACGAGAACAAAGAGAAATGGCTAGGCTTGCTGCGAAAGAAACAGGAATAGGCAGTGACGATGGTTCTTCGAGAATTTCGAGATCTCATTCGATTACTGATAGTGATACTTATACCCAGGTAAGAAAATTAATTAATTATAAATAATATAAATAAAAAAATTTTTAATTAATTTAATATTATAATATGTATATTATATTATTATTATTATAGTATATAGTATAATGAGAATAAAAAATTTAGAAAATTTTCAATAATAATTTTTGAATGATTAGATTTATTAAAGGAGTATTCCGATATCTTTTTATAGAAATTAAAAAACTAATCAAATAATAAAAATTATAAAATTTTATTTAGAAAAAACTACAATAAAATTTTTGAGATATACTAATATATAATAATATATAAAATTATATTTAGATTATTCATTATTCAATATTATTTGATTTCAATAATATTTTTATTTATCTCTAAATATTTTAAATGCATATATAACTTATTTATATATGCATTATCTTATTTCATATCGTACTATATATGCATTTTTATCAATTATTATAAATAAATTATTAATGGATTGTTATAAATAATTTTTTATATGATTAAAGAAATGGAACTTAAATAAAAATTTGTTATATTTTTTTAAACATAATAATGTGTATTACGTTTTGAATATTTTAAATCTTTTTACATATCATGTGCATTTTTTCAATTTTTATATATACAAATTTTGCGTAAATATTTTTTTAATTTCAAAAAAAAAAAATGAATAAATTTCTTAATTAGAATATGTATTATATTATATTACATTATTTCACAAGATAAATGTTTAATGAAATTAATTCAAGAATATATCTTTTTTGATATTAATATAGAAGAAACGTATTGAAATTTTATATTAATCATCTTATAATGTATATATATGTATTATTTGGAAAATCATGCAACAAAAATTGATTCATAAATTAAAAAAAACATGAATACACAAATATGAAGTACAGTTTGTAGAGATTTTTATTACTTTTTTGAATCTTTTTAAAAGCTTTCGATTATTTCAAGTTATGCCTATAGTTATACCTATACCAAATTATACCTATACTTACGAAACATTTTATACAAGAAGCAATTTTTTTGAAGAAGAGAATCTATCAAAAGAGGTTTATTTATCGATCAGTGGACAGCGATACCATTAATTAAATTAAGATATATGAAGTATATGCTCGTTTAAAATCTAATAGTAAAAAACATCTAAGAAAAGATAAATCAAATTATTATTTATTTATTCTTTGTATAATTCAATTTATTTTGTTATATATTTATAAATATTAATTTATTATATAACTATTATTTATATATAATTTATTTAAAATTATTTTTTTCTTTGATAATATTTTATTTTCTTTTTTACTAGAATAAGTTATAAAAATAAAATTTCTTCATAAAATATATTACTGAAATACAAAATATATTCTATTATTTAATAAAAATAGAATATTGTGAATTAAATATAGATTACTTAAATTTAAATTAAATTTTAAATTAAATTTATTATTCATTATTCATTTTAAAATAAAAATGTTGACATTAATGTTTAACAACAGACAAAACAATTCTTTTTTCGAATCATCAATATCTTATAGGATTTATTTTTTATTAATTATAGAGTTCTATTATTCGTTATTTATTCCAATTATTTATAATTCTTTATGAAAAAATAATTTGAAAAGAATAAAATTTTTTCATTTACATTAAATAAATTAGATTTAAAAATTTTTTAAATAAAATTCTTTTTTTTGACTTATTTTTTTAGGAATTGGTTTCTATTATTTATTTATACCACGTACAATGAAACATTATAAATAATTATCAATTTAAAATAATCTTGAATCAAAATATCTGACGAAAATAAAAAAATCAAAACACATATAGTTTATTAGAACTGAACTATCATTTTGAAAATTATTATCTAAGATTCATTTTTTATTACAAATAATATTTTTGAAAATATACGGAAAAAAAAGATTCGTGTGAAAATATACGGAAAAAAATCCCTTTTTCCATCTATTTCTTATTTTTCCTATTTGAAGTGACGAATAATAACTCACTCTCATTCCAAATATCATTTATTTTCTTGTTTGTCGTGAAATAGTTTCAATAATATTTCTTGAAATATTATTGTTTATGATATTTTTCTCGATTTATTTTCTGATATAAAATCGCCAATCTTGATACAAATAAATATTAAATGATTTTAGTTTTCTTTAAATGTTATGTTGTAATTTTTATTATACTTTTTTTAAATTTAAGCTCATATATTTTATTTATGATATTCTACAAATTTAATTTTTTTTTATCTTACTAACACTTTTAAATCTTGTTAACATTTATTGTATATTTATTACAATTATTTCTACAATTATTTCTTTAAGTGTAATTACTAATAATTGAAAAATTCATTAAAAAATTGAAAATGAAATACAATATATTTTTTCTAAAAAAAAAAAGAAAATAAATGAATACAAAAATAATAAATAAATAAATATAAAAAATAATTAAAAAATATAAATAAAAATAAATATATTATTAAAAAAAATTTAGAAAATTCTATTATATATTGATGATATTGTACAAATATTATATTTTTAAACTTTTCAAGAAAAACAGATAAGATTTAAATATAATTATAATCTTTTAAACATTTAATTATTATTAATAAATTTATAAATATCATTCTTACACAATATTAATTTCAAAATTATTACTATAACCATAATAATCTTAAATATTAATAATTCGTTTAAAAACGAATTATTAATATTAATATAATATTATTAATATAAAATGCCTTTATTCTTCATAAAAATGCTTTTTATTTCTTTTTTTGTTTTTAATTGCAGTTTTTTAAATTCAATATTTATAAAATAAAGAAAAGATCAAATAATAATTTATCTTTTAATCTATTTATTGCATATAAAAATTTAAATTTTACAAATGAATATAAGATAATTTAGTAAACCGTTATAATGATAATGTTTTAATGTTTGAAAGTACATAAATTTTTTTATTAAATGTTATCATTTTACTTAAATTTACTTAAGTTTTCTTATTAAAGTTGTATTTTATATATATATTTATATTATTTTGAATTCTTTGAGTATTTCATTGATAATAACTCAAAATTTAATGGATAGTATCAGTATCAATTTGACAGCTTCAAATTCCATAGAGACATTTCATATACAACAACCTAATAATTGCTTATTAAGTTAGATAACGTCGTTCATAATTAATAGAAAGATGATGGGTATACGCTATAAATAGAACACAATGAATTTCATTAGAATTTTCTTTTTCGGATGGAGCAAATAATTTACTTTAGAAGAAATTATACTGCATAATAGCAATGAATTATTATTTTTTTTTTTGCGATTACAAAAGTTCTATTTGTATATATTTAGTATCTTTTATATAATATAAAAGTATACTATTTTTTATATAATATAATTTATTAATAATTCATTTAGGAGAACTTAAAACTTTTATTAAAATCTTAAAAATATTTTAAAAGATATATATATATATATATATATATATATATATATATATATATATAAAGATATATCTTATAAATCAAATAGAAATCAAATATATAAAATAACCCAATATTACATATTGATATAAAAATTAAAAAATTTATTATTATTTAAATGATTAATATTATATTAATAATATGCTAATATTATATTAATAATATTATATTAATAATATGCTAAATGTTTATAATATGAAGATTTCGTTTTTTTTATTTTAATAAATATACCTAAGATGTATATATATATATATATCTTAAAAGCTTATATTCTAACATAAAAAAAAAAAATGAAAAAAAGAAAAAAAATATCAAAATTAATTTGATATTTATTATATTTGAAGTTTATTATTTTTTAATATATTTTTATATATTATTATGTTATATTATTATATTATTAAATATTATATTAAATAATATTATTATATAATATTATATTAATTATATTATATTATATTATTATTAAAGATATATACTACTGTGAAAAATAACTGGAAAAATTAGTTTTTTATTAGAATGTAGTATTTTATTAGAATGTGTATAAATTATATGAAAAAATATAAATCTAATAATATGTGTAAAACATAAAAAAAATAGATTCAAATTCATTAAATAGATTATTATAAATTATATAGTCTTTAATAAAAAATTATTTTCAATTTTAAAAATTAATTAACAAATTAATTTAACAAAAAATATAATTTTTTATTTATTTAAGTCTAACAACATATTATATATTCTTAAATTTCTAAGTCCTTTCTTATTCCATTATCTTGTGGAATAAACAAAATTTATGCATAAAACTTATAATTTACCTCAAGCAAGCAAATATTTAAATTTAGGATCGAAAAAATTCCTGGCAGAGTGCGGAAGAATTGCGCAAATACAAAAACAACAACAGTAAGGAAAAGCAGAATACTGTATGGAAACATCAAATAGACGAACCTAAGTGTAATATTCAAAAAGTGAATAAAATGATGGGTGCTGTCGGTCAACCACCGATAATTACTCATACAGCGGCCACTCCTCAAGATTCACCGAATACCACCCTCGATGTCGGTTACAGAGATTTAAACTATCGAGCTGTTTATCCTACTGCGGCACTGTCAATCGAATCTATAGATCGTTCAGGAGTACGTATATATTTTTAAAATAATTTTAGTATTTAATTCATGTCTATTTTTTTATCACTGTTAATATTTTATTGGAAGCATAATATAATTATTAATAAAAAGTGTTTGATTACTTTTTAAAATAGAATAATTTGTTTTAAAATTACAATCTCTTTTTACAGATTCTTTTAGAATTGAATGAATTAAATTTAAAATTTTAATATTATTTTATTTGTAAATATTATATATACTTAAATAACAATGAACATTCATTTATAAAAACTTCTGATTATTTTCTTTATATATCTTTTATTTTCTTTATATACTTGAAGAAATTTATTTAATGAATTTTGTTTGAGATTTATTTAAGATTGTTTAAGATAATTTAATAGTATAAAATTATATAAATACAGAAATAAATTTCAAAATAATATTATTGAGTTAAGAAAAAAAATAATAAAATCATATAATAATAAAACTTTATAAATTAATTATGAGAAATAATATCATTAACATAAAAAAAAACAAATGATTAATAATATATTGCTGTCAATCTCTAATATATTCGATCATCATTTGAAATAAAATAACTTCTCTAAAAATTGAATTGTAAGTAATTTGATTTTTTTTTTAAATCTTAGAAGAATTAATTTATTAAATAATATAAATAAAAAATTCTTTTAAAAATTACAATTATAGATTTTATTAGCTATATATATAAATTTTCATTGAAATCGGTTAATATAGAAAAAAGCAATAAGCATTTAAGAAAAAATCTAAAAGTCTATAAATTTTAAAAAGTAATCGAGTACTTACGAAAGTTGTATTGAAAGCATATTAAATTTTCTTTTATGCAGGATTCACATATGCGATTCACATATTTGATTATTCTTTTACTTGGCAATTAATGTGAAATAAATAAATGAATCTCCATTTATATTCAGTATACGTGTTCAACTATAAGATATTCATCTAATACAATATATAATTTCATAGTACAATGAAACCTTTATATTCGTCATATTTTTTTTTTTTTTGGAAAAAAAATGCTTCGATATTTGTCCAAAAATTCAATATTCTTTCTTTTTCTGCATGATTTATTTTTTATCATTATTAGTTTTCGATAAAAATTAAATTTCTGCTTAAAATTTCATTTAGATATTTGTGTCTCTAAAATCGAGATCAAGAATCGATTATTTCTTTTTTTATTATTAATTTTTTGTTAATTCTATTGAAAAAATTATTTCTAATATTTAATATTTATTCGTTTTTCAGAGATATGGAGATTTCATAGTATTTACTATGAATATAATTTTATTGTCTATTTACTCATAATATCATAAACTTGTTTAATTTATAATTGAATGAACGATTTGTGTAATTATGCAAATGGTATTATTTGTTTCTATGTTTCATTAAGTCGATTTGAAGAAAGTCATTGATCGCATCAACCGAAAATATGTAAAATTATGATTCTAACTTTTACGAAAATTATCGTTTGAACTATTTTTATAAATGGCTTATATAGTAAAGAACGTAAATCAACCAATCGATATTTCAAACTATAACTTCGTAAAAAAAAAATTTCAATCAACGAACTAATTTTAAAGCACGAAACTTTTACTTTCACAATCTTGAGTTCGTTTTTTTATAGATATTTTTATATCACATAACAAATAAATAACATAAAGATAATTTTCTTCTCAAAAGTATGAAAAATTCAATCGGTTTTAAAAAACACTAGTAAATGTTTTCCGTAATTGAATTTACAATAGAATTCAGAAGATAAAATATTTCGTTTACATCCCCAAACTTATTATAATTTGTAATTTTTTTTGTTTAATTATTGAATACTTTGAATATATATTTAATCGAGAAAATAAAAAAAATTTAATGTTTCTTAAATTATAGTTGTAATATTCAAAATTTAATAACTTTTAATAAAATTGAAAAAAAATCTTATAACAAATTTTAGGTTACAGTAAAGAGAAGATTCCAATCTTCTCTCTACAATAATTTATCGTGGATTCAATCACGAAAATAATTTTTCAGTGTTTCTACAACAGATTGAATTTTTCAAATTTTTCAGAAAAAAATATCTTTACTTTTTTATTTGCTACGTTATATAAAATCATCTTTGAAAAAAAACGAAGAGATTTCATGCTTTAAAATTAGTTATATAATTTTTTTTCTTATAAGTTATAAGAATTTAAAATATCAAGAACTTTTTATCAAGTTGGTTAACTTATTTATTTTTTATTATGTGTATATATGTATGATATTCATTATTTGCTATTCAAAAATTATTGTAAAAGAAAAATAAAATATATTATAAATGCTTATACTTTAGATCGAATATTTTATATTATATATATAAGTATTTTTATCTTTTCAAAAATAATTTTAACTGGTTTTAAACAATGTGCAAAAATTTATGAAAATTATTTAAAATAGTTCTAGATATTAATTAACTTATAATTATGTAACTTATATTATATATAACTTGTAATAAAAATATCGAATATTCCGATGAAATTATTTCGTTTACTTCTAATACATTTTATATATAAAATGACATTATGTATAAAATGACATAAAATAATTTTATTACATTTATTTTTTAAATTTTAATCAGAATTTATTATAAATATATTAAATGATATTTGTCAAAATCGATATTTTTGGTGCGAAAAAATTATTTTGAAAAATAAATCCATAAAATTTTATATCTTTTGTTTGATATTAAATAAAATTATTTATAAAATTGAACATATTTCAATTTTTCAACTAAAAACTTACTTCATTTTTTTGATATAATAATTTAAATTCCTTTATATTTATTATATCATACAATTATTATAAAAAAACTTCTTATTTTCAAAAAAAATATTATTTTAAAAATATTTTTCCATAAAAAATAAATAAAGTATCACATGATCTAATATCATACATGTAATATATACATGTTTATTTTAAAGATATTATTTTAAAAATATTATATAATATAAATAAATAATGTTTTTTGATGCTTAAATTCTATTCTCTATATCTAACAATATCGATATTATTTCCAATTTTAATTAAATTATAGAACATTAAAATATTTAAATTACATAGATAATTTCTTAAAAAGAGAATTTTTAAAAGAGAAGACATTTATATATTTTTAATATAAAATAAATATTCATAATTTATTCATATTCTTTATTTTTATTTTTTTTTATTTATTCATATTATTTATCTTGTCTTTAAAAATATACAAATTTTATTTCATCGTCTACGAAATTTTATTTTTTAGAGTCAATGTAGTATTCCTTCTGGCCTGCTAAAACTACCAGACGTTTCAAACAAAATACCAACTAAAAACCTCATTGCCGGACAATTTCCTCGACGAATAAGCCTTGTCACGGCTGTTGTTAATCCAGTAACGAGAGAATCATCTAATTCAAGGTATGTACATACATATATTTTACATACAAATTCAACTTTGTAGAATAAATTATATTAAACGTAAAATTGAATGAAATCTTGTCGCTTTCATTCTATTTGAAATTGTATAATTATTTTTTGCTACAGTTCACCAAGAATACAAAGGGGTTATTCGTGGAAATTATCACGGCCATCTTTGAGAAAGAAACGTTGGTCACAAACGGAAGATGAATCTCCTCGTAGAGCTACTGTTCTAAATAACGGTCGAAGCACTATATTAGGTTCCAATTCAACGTAAGTTTGAATAAATATAATATATTCATATTCATATTCATAGATATTCATAGATAATATTAATAGATAAAAAATAATATTCATAGATAAAAAAAATAAAAAAATACTAAATAAATGATTTATAAAGTGATTTTAATTAAATAATGTATTTATTATATATGATTTCTGATTCTATTAATATCATTTTGGAGACTTTGTAGCTCTCAAACGGAATAATTTATTAATTTTAATATAATTGAATGTTTTAAAATTTTTTATTATGTTAAATTGTTTTAACCATTTCTTATTTTCATAACTTAACATGTTCGACATATTAACACAATAAAAAGTAAATAATTAATTTTACTAATGATTTTATTCAAAATAAAAAAATTAATATTTACATAATATTCACATTTTTCAAATTCTTTTCATGTATTCAATTTCATATTATTCTCGATATTATACTATTATTAATTTTGTTTTGTAATAATAAAAAAGAAACAAAGAAAAGAGAATTTAAAAAATTTTTTTTTATGTATTTATTCAACATTAAACATATTTAGTTGCAATCTAAAAAAATAATATAATAAATGCATAATTGTAACAATTAGTAAACAACAATTAATTGTTAATTATCTAAAAGACTTTATAAAACATAAAAATTATACGTGTCAAATTGATAGATTCTTTTTACAACAAATGTTATATTTTTCTATTGCATGTTTTGTCTTAATAATATTAAATATATTTTATATTTATATTTTTTATTAAATGAAAATTTAGAATTAATTTTTTTATAAGTAGCATATCATTTTTTAAAAAAATGTAAAAAATATATGTAAAAATATTAGGATGAAAGCTAAATTGTCTCAGTATTAAACAAATTTAATAAAATTGTCCAATATTAATATCTTAGTATTGTATTTAATTTTAAATGCTCTTAATTTGCAAAAAATGGAAGATTTTTTTTATGTATCCAGAATCCAGAAATATGACAATGTTTCTATTCAATGAAATTAATAGTCAAACAACAAAATGTACCTATTATTGTGGAAAAGAACCACTTCTCTACTAGATTTTGAAAGATGATTGTTTATTGTTCTTACAAATAAATGTTGAAATTTAACATTTCACAATAAGTGAAAACACTAATACTGAATTAAAATAATAACCTTTTTAACTGCTCAATTGACGGTTTTTATTCATGATACTCACTAGTAATGTTATTATGTTTATTCTGAGAGATTTTTCATCACATATTATATGATTAACTGAATTCTATATATAATATTTTATCTATATCTATAAAGATATTAATTTTCTATATTGTATTAATATTATATATTGCATTATTCTTAGATTATTGGATTTCGATTGTATTATCTATATCAAACTTGAACGCATCCTTTATACAACATATTTAATATATATATGATTATTTAATTTAACATTAATTGAAACATATTATTGATTAACTCGTTGATGACAATATTTTATTTATTAATCGCTTAAAAACATGTACAAATTATCAATTATAACAAAATTTGATTATGATGGATATTTGATATATTTTATGAAAAATTATATATTGATAAAAAACAAAACAAATTTATTTTTGATAATTATTTGATATTTTGTACTTTCATTCATTTCTACATGAAATATTGATTTTCATGTTTTTGTAATTTCTAAAATTATTTTATCATATTTTTCTTCAATATTGTAATTTAATTTTTAAATTCGTAGATATTAATTTCTAACTTAACATAAAATAGAAAAGAACAATCTATATTGACATTATATTATATTATCTATATTTAAATTGTTAAATTTAATTTTTTAATGTCAATAATGAAAGATATCTTATATACTAGATGATATATATATGTAATGCACTAGTTTTCATCTTTACGCATATTATGTTTCAATTTAATATATCTTATTTATTTTTATTAAAGATATTTTTATATACATTATAAATAATAGCAAATTATTATTATTATCTGGTATTATAATATATTGTTTTTGATTATTTTTAAATAATTTTCTTTTCAATTGAAAAAAATTATATATCTATAAAAGGAATATAAATAAAATTTGAAAAAAACTTAAAATAACTCTTTTTTCTCAAAATAGAATCAGGCAATAATTTAAAAAATTAATTATCACATTAATTATTAATCACAATTAACAATTAAAAATTTAATTGTTATTAATTTTTAATTGTAATTAATTACTAAATATTTATTTTTAATTGTTCATTGCGATTAAATTAAAAATTTAATTTTAACCATCAATTGGAGGATTGAATAACAACTAACTATTGAAATTCTTTTTTTCAGTGAAATTATTCTATATAAAATTATTTTATATATCTATTCTATATGATTCTATTCTATATGAGACTTTTACTCTTTTGCCTTATTTTTGATGTCGTTCGCGGCCAAGAGTCGATTAAAATATCGAAAGACGACAAAAGCATTGTGTAAAGCATTTATCAAATAATATTAGAGAACGAAATAAAATTTATTTATATTTATTATTGATTACTAATTTCAAAAATTTTATAAAAATTTTAAAAATAATTTTTAAATTTTTTAAAAATTAATTATCAATATAATTTCAATTTAATTATAATTTTAATCAAATCATTTAACGATTGACGACATATTTAATAATCAATTAATTAAATTAATTTTACGATAATTAATTTTTTTAATCGTATATCTACTTTAAAGATTTTAACCTATTAGTGTTTTATTCGGTTTTATATATTTCAATGTTTTTATATTCAATGTTTTAGTATTTTAAAATTGAACTATTTTTTATCAAATATTTTAATGCAGTCAATTTCTACTAATTTTTAAACAATTAAATATGACAAAAAGAAATTAAAATATTTGAGCATAATAGAAATAAAAAATTATATTTCCAAAATTTTTATAAATTAATAAAAGAAGATTTGAGATTTATTCTAAATCAATCATTTAATTACATGAAAGTTTATAATGGAAATTTATAATTACTTTAGTTTACTAGAATTACTTTAATTTCTTTTATAAAAATATTTATAGGATACAACTAAAAAAATTGTATAATAGTAAATCAATTAAAAAGAAATTTAATAATTTTTTATTTTTAATTTTTATTATATTTTAATTTGCAGAATTAAATTTAATAAATTTTTTAGCATCTATAGTGATTCAATTTATATACTTTATTTTTAGAACAAAAAATAAAATGAAAACTTAATTTATTTAGTGATTTACTTTCAGATTTTTATAATTTGTTATAGTTTTATATAAAGTTTCACTATCTGCTATAACCTTCTAAAAAAAAATATTTTAATTTTTAATGAGAATGTAAAGAAAACATTTACTTCTTTATTTCCTTTACAATTCTACTTGAAATATAGTTTGATATTCATAGTATAGTTTGATATTTTTAATATTCTCAATTTTTTTTATTAAAAAAACAATATGAATAGATATATATTATTATAGTTACTTATAATTTTTTTCTTTTTTCTTTTTATAATTATTTTTTTGAATTTATATATTGTTAGCTTTTATTTATTAATAAAATAAAATAACTGATTGCACATATAACTTATTAATAAAATAACTGAATTTTATTAATAAAGTTGAATAAACTCTTTCATATAATAATGCTCTGAAAAAGTAATTTATCAAAATGTATATATATAACAATTTAATTGTTTTTCTTTAATTATTTTTATATTTTTCAAAACATTGTTGTAATTGATCTTTTTATTAAAATTTCTTTTTTTTTTTAATTCTTTGAAAACAATAATTTAAGTACATAATAAAAACTTAAATAAAGTGATATTTAAATTCAATAATAATACGGTACTTTAAGAAATATAGAATTGTAATTTATTTAATCACTTTAATTGTCAAATTACATTATATAATATACAATAATAATATACAATAAATTACATTATATAATATAATATACAATTATATTATATAATTTATTAAAAAAACATATTTTATATATGAAATATTAATATTAAAGTACAGAAGATGAAAGATGCATATATATTGCACGTATATTGTGCAAATATATATCAAATATTCCAATTAAAATTATTTAATGAATAAAATAAATTTCTATTTAAGATTCTAATTATCTATATATAAGATTCTATTAATCACATTCATAAAAATGTGAATTTACATAAATGTTCTAATAAATCACTTTGAAAACAAGTCAATAACATAATGGATATAATATGCAACAACGTTAACAATATTTATGAATTTCAACATGAACAGAAAAATGTATCTTGAAATCATTATTTAGGAATTAAATGCATATATATTGATATATTTTCTTAAAATAATTTAATTAATTATTCAAAATAATTCAAATAAATATTTTTGAATACCAAATAATATCAAATTTTAAAAATCTCTGCAATTAATTTTTGACATTATGAAGATCGACATAAAATTCCTTTGTAAATATATTATAACATTAATATCTTTAATCGATTTTAAAATTATAATATATTAATTCATTCAAATTATTCATTTTTAAAATAATATATGTAATGTCATACAAAAAAGAAGTCAATATCTTTTTATATATCATTATATATATCAAATATATCTTTCATATATATCTTTTTATATATCAAAAATATATATATTGTTTTTTCAAATTATATTTGAAAAATTAATACCTCTTCTTCTTTGAAATATCAAAGTAAAAGAAATATTGGTGCATTAAAATGCTAAAAATGCATTTCTTTATTTTTATTTATTTTTTATTATTTTCTTTATTTTTATTTTTCAGATCTCGATCATAGTTAAACAGCAAAAGTATATTTATTTATCAGAATCGAACACGATATTTACTAGTTAAATATTAATTCCTTTTTTCCCTTAATTATTTCTTTAATATGTGCAAGGACATTCTCAAAGTTAAATAACCAAGTAGTGGAAATTTCTACTGTATACATATCGTTCTTTAAACAACAGCGATTACAATAACATCCATTCAGGATAAATACACGAACATGTTTATGATCTAGTTTCTCCTTTAATATAACTTTCGGAAAATTATATTTCAGTTTCAACGGCGGTTATTTACATGGTTCGATAAGAAACGACACGCAAAGCGATACACCGAATAATCGAACGACCGTCCTAACGAGCAATAATCGTAGTCTCAGCCCTAATAATTCCATCGAAAGTCGTAGCTCCTCCATTAGACGTTACACAGCAACGCTCAATCAAGTAAGTGTTTTTAAAAATTGTAATGAATTATTAATTGAGTAGAAGAAAAAAACAAATTTTTATATTTTTTAAAAATGTATATTGTTTATGTTGAATTAGAAAAAATAGATTTTTCAAAATAAATGAAAAAGAAATAAATATTTTTTCACGTGATATAGAATTTTATGAATATATGTATATATTTTTTAAAATAATAATTACATAATGAAATAGTGTTTCAAAAATATATGAAGAGAATTCACTTAAAAAAGATTGGACTCGAATATCTTCGAAATTATTGACGATATTAAAAAATATTTCGAAGAATTGAAAAAGAATTTCGAAAGATACATAATATGACACAAGAAATTTTCTTAATTGAATGCGTAAAGGATAAATAAAAATCAATTTTGTTTTTTTAAATAAAATTACTTATTTTCTATACAGTAATATAATAATAAGTGACGCAACTTGTTATTGTCTATACAAAATCACTTATAATAGCAAAAAACATTAGTTTAAAAAATACTTTAAAATCAAGGAACTTATTACATTCAAATAATAAACATTTCTTTATTTTTTATTATTTTTCATATAATAAAATTTTACAAAATTTTATATGTTATTTTACATACTTTTATATATTATATAATTTTTCACTATAAATAAATAGGTTAATTTTTGTAAATTATATTTTATTCTATATAAGTTTATATAGATAAATAAAATAGTTTCTATGTAAGTTTTTAACAATTCAATTTAAGAAAACAAAGTTTCATATATCTTTTAAATGTTCTTATTTTTGCGTCATATAATCTAGCATTTTAAAATATATTTTTACTATCATCAATAATTTTTAACATATTTGGATCGATTTAAATGATTAATTATATTTTAATATATTTTAATATCGTATTAAATATTATTTTAAAACGAATATTTTATTAAAATACTTATAATATTATTGAATAATTATAATATTTAAAATAGATATAATATTTAAAATTTTTAATTTTTATTAAAAACTTAAATTATTTAAATTATTTATATTTCAAATTATATTTCAAATTTTTTAATTATAACAAATCTATCTTTAGAAATAAATTAATTTTTTAATTTATTTTTCATTATAATACGAATATAATTATGATTAAAGATACGCAATTTTTTGGAATCTATATTATATTCTTAATATTAAATAATTAAAATTTCTTTAAATTATAATAAATAAAAATAAAAATTTCTAAAAGTTTATTGAAATTTTTACAAATTTATTTATAATGTATTTTAGTAAACAGTAATTTTAAACCTTTAAATATTTATCTTTAAACATTTTTTTTAAAAATTTAAACATAATTTTAAACATTTGATTTCATATCATTTGACAAAAGATATTTACAAAAAGTTTTTTATTTTCATTCGACATAG
This sequence comes from Apis cerana, assembly GCF_029169275.1. NCBI lineage: Eukaryota > Metazoa > Arthropoda > Insecta > Hymenoptera > Apidae > Apis > Apis cerana. The sequence continues at coordinate 5,913,612 of NC_083862.1, read as the reverse complement.
TTTTCTATTAAAAGTGCTATTATTTAGAAACGATTTCTTAGAAAAACCAATTTTCTACTTTTGATAATGAAAACAAAAATAGAAATACGAATCGAAAATGTTATTTAATAAAAATATATATTGTTACAATTCTTATATATTAAGAGTTTCAAAATTACGATTTCCTTGCAAAAATTTTAACAAAACTTCAAAACTTTCTTTCATAATGTCTTTCGAATACGAAAGATCAATTTTCTTATTTCAAATTTTTATTCGTTAAAAAATTATTATTCTATCACTCTATCTGTTTTAAAAATAAATGAAAACATAAATTTTCTTTTCGAATTATTATGTATTTTAAATAAATTAAAATTTTTTAATTTCAATATTTAAATATTAATACTATATTAATACTAAGTTATAAAATAAAATCCTCATATATTTATATCTTAAAAAAAAATTAATTCGTTTTGACAAATTTAATTTTACTGAAAATTTGTTTATATGAATGTAAATTTATTTTTCAAAATTTTTTTGCATACATGAAATCAATTCTCAAATTTTTATGTTTTTTTTTCATATTTTATAAAATATCGCGTGGAAATATTTTTTACAATATTATATAATTTTTTATTATATTATATATAATTATAGAAAAATAGAACAATAAAACCATAGTTAAATATATACCTATTACGAAGTTATACTTTTAAAATAACTGAAAATATTGAAATTTATGAAATTTTAATTGAATTTTAGCTGATTGCTTTGAAATGATCAGTAAAAAAATTACTCTGATCTACATATTTTATATATTAATATTAATTCTACATTTTATAATATAGAATTTTAAAATAGAATTATTATTGATTTCGATAGCATAATTTATTAATTTAATTTTTAAATTAAATTATAATGTGATTATATTTCCTAAAATATTGAAAATATAATATTTACATATTGCAAGATAATTATAAAGTGTGACAGGAATATTTCCAGAATAATTTTCTTTTTACTATTATAACAATGTTTATCTTTTGCATATTATATAATCTTTATGATTTATATTTCAATTTATAAATTCTCGAATTCTTCTTCATGAATCACGAAGAAACTTACAAAATATGAAATGTTAATGTCAAATATATTTCGTGAAATGTTATGTAATTATTTTTATTTACAGTTGTTTATATAAAAAATTTTATAACGAAAAATTTTAATTCTTCTTATACTTTAGTTCGAAATAAAAATAATAAATAAAAAATATAATTACTTCAAATAAAATAGAAAATAAGTTCATTTAAATAATAAATTCTGAAATTTATTTACTATATATTTATTATTATATATATTATTTTTAAATGACCTATTTATTAAATATTTTATTATTTTAAATAATAATAGTGAAAATTAAAAATAATAAATAAAATTTTTGATATATACAAATTAGTTTGAAAAATTTATATTCATAAATTGATATTTTTATATTCTCTACTTTTAATATTATGTTGGCTTTATATTATACTAAAATAATTAACATACTAAAATAATTAGATAAAAAATAAATTTAAAATAATAGCACAATTTCATTTTCTGTTGGTTAAACTTCATTATGATTCTCAGTCCTTCAGTTAGACTTAAAAAAATAAAAAAAAGTTTTGAAAACAGAAATTCGTTCTATTTTGAAAATAAAATTCATAATACATAAAATTCTACAAGAATAAAATATCTTTATATTTTCATAGCGAAATCAAATAAAAAATCTAGATAACGAATCTTAGATAGCAAAGATAATAAATATTAAATTGAAAACTTATTTCAATTTCAATGAAGGAAAATACTGTTAATATTAACATTTTATTATGAATTATATTTACTTATCTACTAATATTTTTATTATATACAGAATTTATAATATATTTGAAATTTTTTTTCAATTTTAGAAGTTTATAAATATAAATATTTATTATAAATATAAATATTTATAATACATGTACAAAAATATAAATTAAGATTTATTTATTAAATAAAACTATCTCCATTACATCATTGTTATATTTCACTTTAGTCTTATGAACTTAAATTGCTTATAACTTAATAAATAAATGTCAATTGATTTTATGCCAACTTTTGTATTTCTTTTGATATTTTATATTTCTTTTTTTATAGAATTGCAATTGTAATTCTACAAATATATTAACATCCTTTATATGTACAAATAGAAAAAATAGTTAGAAATACTACTAATTTCAAAGTTATTGAAATCGATGAGATATATCTTTTTGTAAATAGAATATTATCGATATTTTAAATACAATATTTTAAATATATTATTCACATATAATGTTAACAATGAATTTATAGTATTTAGAATTCATATATATTTTGAAGATGCGATGGATTAGTGATCTTTCACGAAGGAACTCGTTGCGTGGAAACGAAAATGTTCAATCACCAACAAGGAAAACTTTACCTCTAGATGAGGTGCCTATGCAATGCTCAACGGCACGTACAATCAATAATTTATCAATGGAAACTGGTCCACTGCCCAGAATTAAACGACTTCCCGATCAAGATGATGACAATCCTCGTATAGATGAACAGACGCCTCCCTTGAATGGTCATGGTAGTGCGAGCAGTATCGAGAGAATTAAAAAGATTTTCATGTTTTTTGAACCTAAAGGATGCCTTAAGGAACGCGATGATTATTCACTATACATTTTTCCACCGAATAACAGGTAACTTTATATTATTATATATATTAATCGTTATTTATTATTTAATAATAATAATATAATACTAATAATTTGTCATAGAAAAATATCATTTATATTATATGAAAATTGTATGAAAATTGTATGAAACAATCAATCATATTTTTTAATTTTTACAAGAAAACAGATTATCATATATGATTTGTAGTTTATAATAGTTATTGAAACATGAAATTTGTCAATTTTTGATCTAATTTAAAATTTTTTTTAAGTGTTTCTTTTTAACTATTAAAGGATATAAAAAAAATAATTAAGAATGAGATTCTCCAATTTTTCTTATGATGTAATATAAATATAAATATTTATATATGTATAATAATATTATATAAAATACATATAACATTTATATATATAATAATATAAATAATTATAAATTAATAATATAAACATAAATATAAAATATAAAATAATTATGTAATGTTTATATTTTATAACAAATATTAATAATATAATAACAATGCAATAATTAATTGATCGATAAGTATTTCATATATATCTATTGAAGATTTATAAAATTGTTTTTGTAATGTTATAATATAGTTCTTAAAATTTTTTTAATAATTTATAAAATTTTTTTCTTCATGTTATAAGTTTATATAACGATTCTATTTGTAAAGAAAATATGATTTTTTTTACTTCTTTGAAAATAAATATTAAATTTGAAAATATAACATAATTTCATGATTTTAAAATTATTAAGATTTATTAATTGCAAATAGTAATTAAAATATAAGATTTAATGATTAGAATATATCAGAATAACATCAAAGTTATTCATTTAAAATAAATTATACTTTGGAAAATTCTAAATAGAAAAATTGTGAAATTTTTTAATATTCATTTTAAAAATATAAACATAAAAAAAAAGAATTATAGATATTATAATAATATATTTAGGAATAATAATATATTTAATACACTTTATTTGTTATTTATTATTTATTATTAGAATAATATATTAATATTCTTTTTTTTAATAAAAATTAAATCTTTAAATATTATCTCAAAATTTTTATTTAATTATTATTTGTAATAATAATGATAATTATTTGTAATATTTAATTTTTACAATAAAAATTATATTGATTAAATTCATGTTTTAATTTTTGGAATATACATCTTCCAACTTGGTCAATTAATCATTTTCAAAAATGCTTTTAATTCTTTCAAGTTCAAAAATCAAAAATCTTTTTGTTTTATAAAAAATTTTTTGTCATCAATTATCAATAACAAAAATATTTATTTTAAGAAAAACAAATTTTATTTAATTATTTAATAAATATTTATTATTAAATCTTTTTAAAATTTCAATATCATTCAACATAAAGTTATGAAAGGATTAATATGATTATATATAACTATTATAAATATTTAAAAACAGAAATTTATTAAAAAATATAGCATATATATAATTGTATAATTAAAATATTTACATTTTTCAGATTTCGTGTTTTATGTCGATTATTGGTCGATCAAAGATGGTTTGATAACGTAGTACTTTTTTTTATCGGTCTCAATTGTATTACATTGGCAATGGAACGGCCAAATATACCACCTGATAGTGGAGAAAGACTTTTTTTATCAACTGCGAATTATATTTTTACCGGGGTATTTGCTGTTGAAATGTTTATCAAGGTGAAATGAAATTTTGATAAATTTTTGAAAAATATTAAATGAAAATAACTTTCATTAAGAAGATTATTAATCATAGGTTGTTGCATCTGGTATGCTGTACGGCTCCGACGCTTATTTTACTTCAGGTTGGAATATTATGGATGGAGTTCTTGTAATCATTTCTATAATTGACTTATCAATGTCCTTATTATCGTCGAGTAGTCCAAGAATATTTGGAATATTGAGGGTATGTTTTCCATTTTAATGTAATATGAATTTTATAGCTTTTTGTATTGTATTTTTGTATTGCTTCTTTTTTATCATAATATTATATAAAAAATATTTGCAAAGATAAATTCAATATTTGCAAAGATAAATTTATTTTAATAAAATAAATAAAATTTATATAAATTATATAAATTAGAATTTTAATATTCTATTCTAATAAAATAAATAATTGTAATATAGATTTATTTGTTATAATTATACTTTTTAAATTCTTTTATCTTTTTTTTTTTAATTGTACTTTTTAAATATACTTATATACTTTATATTTTATGTCTAAAAGTTAATAATCAGTAAATGAATATATATGTATATTTATTTATATAATTTTTTTATTATTAAGATTAATAAACGATTAATTAATACTTGTAACAAATTGTATAAAATTAAATACAAATTTAAGATATTATAATGAATGATGATATTTTGATTTGTAACTATTTTTATAAATATTTATAAATTGTAACTATTTTTTATTTGTGAATTGTTGAAAAATTATAAAAAGTTTACCAACTATATTTAAGTAAACAAACATTTTTTTATAAAATATATTTAATATTATATATTAACTTGCAATTTATGATAAAATTTTTTACTTATATTTTGAAATGTTTTCAATTGTATATTTTTTTAAAGAGATTTATTAAGAGATTAAATTTTATTTCAAAATTTTATTATGATAAGATCATAATATATTTATTATTTGATACATTTTGAATATATATACTATATATATATTTTTTGTTTTTAAATTATATATATATTTTTATTAAAAATATTTTTAATATTTGATAAAGTTAATAATATTATTTTTGTAATTTATTATATTTATTATATTGAATTATTCAAATAAAATTATTATTTGTAAAATTTTATAATTATATCATAATTATAGAACTGAAAATTTTTATTTTTCTTTTTAATTTTTAGTAATTAATTTATTATATTCATTGTTTATCTAAATTAAATATTAATTTATATTTTTTATTTAATATTTAAAATTTTTTAATATTTCATATATTTGATTATTTAACAAGATAATATTATTCGTCGAATATAATTATTCAAAACTACAACATATTATTATTCGAAATTATATATTCGAAAAAAAAATCTTTTTCAAATGAATTAATTCAAATGAAAATTAATATTGAATAATATTAATATAATTTATTAATTATTATTTATTTTAATAAATGTTAAATTAATATTGAATGACAATAAATATTAATTTAAAATATATGTATTTATTATTATATAATTATATTTTGCATTTATTACATTAAAAAAAAATTTTTTAACACTTCTAATACTTAGTTCATAATATTTTACAGGTTTTTAGACTTTTAAGGTCATTAAGGCCATTACGGGTTATTAATCGAGCTCCTGGTTTGAAACTGGTTGTTCAGACATTGTTATCCTCTTTACGACCTATTGGCAACATCGTTTTGATATGCTGTACTTTTTTCGTAATCTTTGGTATCTTGGGCGTGCAGCTCTTCAAGGGTGCCTTTTATTATTGTGAGGGGCCTGATATTAAAAATGTACGCAATAAGACGGACTGCCTGGCCGACAAACGGAACGTTTGGTTAAATAGAAAATACAATTTCGATGATCTTGGAAAAGCGCTGATGTCGTTGTTTGTACTTTCCTCGAGGGATGGATGGGTGAACATCATGTACACTGGATTGGATGCTGTAGGCGTTGATCAACAGGTAACATGCTTAAGTGCATCAATTTTATTTGCATATTATGCTACTACTTAATTAATATGCATATAAAGAAAGATCACTTATTTTTTGATAGATAATCTTTTTTCCTTTTTTTGAAATAATATTTTGTATTATTATATTTATTTAGAGAATTATTTATTCATATCTTATATTTACAAAAATAATTAAATAATATATTTATTTGTATTAATAAATATAAATTATATTTATTTTAAAAAAATTTGAATGATACAAGAATAATTAGTTTTTATATAATTTTATCATTATTTTATCTTTTTTACAACGATAAATTTAAAAAATAAAAATATATATTTTTTTATATAATTTTTTATTTTATACAATTTTTTTAAAGATATATTATAATATTATTAATATAAAAAATGTAATGTTTTCAATTTTATAAAACTCAGCGAAAAAAAGATACAGAAAATGTTACGTTAGATATTATATAATATCATATAAATTTAATATTCTATAATTAAAAAATATATATTTAATTAATAAATAAATCTGTTAAATTATTCAATTTCTTACTTTAGATTAAAATTTCCTATTTTCCTTTCTTTAATTTGAAAAATTTAAAAAAATTTATATATAAATATTGTATTTTAGATTTAATTTATTTAAATATTTAAAATTACATCTTTTTAATGTGATAACACATTTAGTATATTAAAATTTGAAATATCTTTTATTTCTCTATTTTAGCCAATCGAGAATTATTCGGAATGGCGGCTATTATATTTCATAGCTTTTATTCTACTTGTGGGCTTCTTCGTCTTAAACATGTTTGTAGGCGTTGTAGTGGAAAATTTTCACAGATGTCGTGAGGAACAGGAAAAAGAAGAGCGCGTAAGAAGGGCTGCTAAACGAGCCTTACAAATGGAAAAGAAACGGCGAAGTAAGAAAAAAGAGAAACTGTTTGATTGTATTTTAATAGAAATAAAATAAAAATATTGATATATATACATTCTTATAATTTTTTTTCAAACAATAAATTTGTATATGAAATAATTTAATATAACTTTAAAATTTTTTTATTATAAAATAAAAGAAAATAAAATTAATTTATTTCATATTTAATATAACATTTAGCATTAAACATAGAATATTAAAAAGAAATGTAAAAGAATAAAATAAATAAACAAATAATCTTTTGTATTTGTAGCCGGATATTTTCTTATATTTTTATTTTTAATTTTTTTATGTTATATTACTTATAAAATTTTTTGTCTTTCTGTTAAAAAATATTTTGATTTACTAATTTTTTCTAAATTGCTGTTACTTATTTTGTTTGCCATCAATTTACATTCTAAATTTAAAATTTTTTTATCAGTTATTCAGAAATCAAAAATTGAATAATATTAAGACTTTTAGATATTGAAATAAAAATTAATATGGAGAAATAATAAAAAAAATAACAAAAATGAAGGAACATTATTAAAATTATAAACATTATAAAATATTATTAAAAATTATTGTTAAACATAATTAAAAATAAGAAAATTATTATTAAAAATAATGAAATTATTAATATTAATTCAATTTGCAGAAATGCACGAACCGCCTTATTACACAAATTACTCAAAATCCAGATTGTTCGTACATAATGTTGTGACGTCTAAATATTTCGACCTAGCAATTGCTGCGGTGATCGGCCTGAATGTTGTTACCATGGCAATGGAATTTTACATGATGCCAAAAGCTCTAACTTACGCTTTAAAGATATTCAATTATTTCTTCACCGCGGTCTTCATTCTTGAATCTTTTATGAAGCTTCTTGCCTTAGGGTTACATCTTTATCTTAAAGACAAGTATGAATTGTTTTTTAAAATTTCTTTTTTTTCTTATTTTAACATTATGAAATGAAATATTAATAATAAATATTCAATTTTAGATGGAATCAATTAGATGTAGGAATTGTAATACTATCGGTAGTTGGTATAGTACTTGAAGAAGTTGAGTCAAAGATCATTCCGATTAATCCTACTATAATTCGAGTTATGCGAGTTTTACGAATTGCCAGAGGTAAGTTTAAAAAAAAAATATGAAATTTAAAAAAAATTAATAAATTTTTAAAATGTAAATAATTTTTTAAATTATTATTGTAGTTTTGAAGCTACTCAAAATGGCGAAAGGAATACGAGCTCTTTTAGACACGGTAATGCAGGCATTACCGCAAGTTGGAAATTTGGGACTATTGTTTTTTTTGCTTTTTTTTATCTTCGCAGCTCTTGGTGTAGAATTGTTTGGACGTTTAGGTAAATATTAAAATAAAATAATTCATGTAATTGAAATGAAGTAATATTTTTATTACGGTTAAAATAAAAAAAAAGTACAATATATTAAGAAACGATTCAAAGAGATTTATTTAAATTATTATATCGAAAAATAATTATTTTTGAATTAATTTAAATACATTGAATAATTTACATTAAATAATGAAATGACTTAATTTATTTGAAAAATAAATATATACTTTAACTTTCTGTTATAATTAAAGATAATATAATTATAATGCATTAATTAATAACTGTATAATTTTTTGGATCTTTACATAATTATTTATCAAAAGAATTTAATATAAAAAATTACATTCTTCAAGTATAAAAATAAATTATTAGATAATTGAATATTTATTATATTTTATTATACGGAATTTATTACAGAATATTATTATAATTATAATAATATTATATAATATTATATAATATTATTATAATTTATTACAATAATATTATTATTATATATACATAAACCATTTCTTATTACCATTTTTTGTTATTAAAAATAGAGTATCCAATAATTGATTATGATTATATACATTAATTATTTATAATATAATTGATTAATAATATTTTACTTATTATTATTTATTTTAATTAAATAATTTACATTAATTTACTTATTTATTATTGCAGAATGTAGTGATGATATGCCTTGTCAAGGTCTCGGAGAGCATGCCCACTTTAGTAATTTTGGTATGGCGTTTCTAACGCTTTTTCGAGTGGCCACCGGCGACAATTGGAACGGTATCATGAAAGATACTTTGAGAGACGATTGCGACGAAGCAGCGGACTGCGTGAAAAATTGTTGCGTGAGCACCATCATAGCCCCGATATTTTTTGTAATTTTCGTGTTGATGGCACAATTCGTTCTTGTTAACGTCGTCGTTGCTGTACTCATGAAACATCTCGAGGAGAGTCATAAACAGGCAAGAATACCTAATTTGCTTTTTAAATCAATAATATTCATTTGATAATGATTCGAAATTAATACAAATATTCACATAAAAGTCTTATTTGATCAAAATCATTTAAGTTTTAATTGAATTTATAAATAAAAAAACTTCAAATTCAAAGTTTAATATTTCAAAACAGAAAATTTTAGAATTAACGTAATTTATTATATATAAATACTTTCAAATGTTAAAATTTGCGAATTTATCGAATTCTATTATAAAATATTTCACTAAAAATTTAAATTTGATTTTAAATTCTTTTATATGTATCTATTCCAAATAAGTTATTATTCTCATATTATATTATTTCTTTATAAAATAATATTATACAAATTTTATTACTATAAATATTTTCCCGTATTTCATTTTAAATAATAAATGATGTTTTATACATGATATTTTAGGAAAATGAAACAGTAGTAAGTATTAAAGTATAAAAAAATTTATAAAATACTGATTTTAAATTTATTTATCAGATGGAAGACGAGCTAGATATGGAAACACAACTAGAAAGAGAATTGGCCGCAGAGCAAGAAGAACTATTGGAAGTAGAAGAGGAGGAAGACGATGAAATTATAAAACGAGAAAGAGACGACGATGGCATAAACGAAGATGACGAAGACGAAGTTAGAGAACATGAATCTATTTTAGTGACGAACGAAAAGATTCTTGCTAGCAGACCTGGTCTCGCAAAAGTTCGTTCCTTGCCTGCAAATTTTATTTACAATCCACCACGGGAGAGAAACGCAGACGGTACGTTTACATTCACATATTCAATGATTCAATTAAATTAAATATTAGTAAAAAAAATCTAAGCAAGATAAATTATTACGACAAAAAATTTTCAATTTTATAGCAATAAATAAACAATATTTATAAATGAAATATAGTGAAATATCATAATAATATATTTTATTAATATGTAGTTCTTAAATTTGTATCAACAAATTTGAAATTAAATATATAATCAAATTTCGAAATATTAATGTTATAATATTATTTTTTAATATTATTTAAATAATATTAGATATTATTTAATAATATAATATGTATATAATATTTTTAAAATTAAAAAATATCTAATAATAATTTATTTTATTGATTTATGATTTTTAAATCATTGAATTTTTAGTACAATTATTCACATTTTGTGTAATATTATAAAATTATTTTATATTATAAATTATTTGATATTACATATTACATATTAAATTATTAAATTATTTTATTTGAATATTATTTTTCAATATTGTTAAATATTAATTTAAATTAGATTATGATTTATATTAGAATACTTAAAAATAAAATAGAAATCTAATTAAATAATATCTAATTAAAGTATAATAATTCATTTTATTTAAGAATTTGGAAATCTATGTATTTTTTTTATATAATAATAATTAATTTGATTTATAATTTTAAATTTTAATATTATTATATTAAAAATATATAATTTTTCAATTAAAAAAATAAAGATAATCTTGATATTCTTCGTATCTTCTATTTTTTTTACAAAAAAATTTAGTAATAAATTATATTCCTTTTATGTCAAATTTTTTATATAATGAATAACTTATGAGTAATTTTATTAAAAATATTCATATCGTTAATAACTCTTTTCAATAAATATTTAAAAACTATCATATATTTTACAGATGGAATAATATCAGTGTCATTATCGCGATGCAGTTCGTATCATCGTTCCAGTTCAAGGCCGTCCAAGTTCAAATCGAAACGTAGACAAACGTTTCACTCGGGGCATCATCAGAGAAGTTCCTTACTGCCGATGCATTTTGAAGTCGCCGAAGTTTTCGAGAAGCCTGTGAGCAATTTAAGTGTGCCTCGAATCATCCCTCAACACAGCTATGATGCAACAAGCCGAGATGTCACTCACGTGCAGCGTCAAAGGTTACAGGTAAAATTATTTTTAATTAAATTAAAAATAAGTTGCAACACATGTTTAGTTTTGAACAAATTTACTAACTTTATTATTGCTTAAGGGAAAAATTTTTTATTATCAATAATCAATATGGATGTTTGAAAAATTTAATGTGTAGAAAATATATAAAGAATATTCAAACGAAAAATATTTAAGAAATTCTGGACAAAATTGTAATATGTAAAATTGTTGAAGCTTATTTCCTAAGTTATAAGCATTTTAATTTTACAATAGAAACAAAACATAATTATCATCTATGATACAAATAATCATTGTATGGAACATTATGGCCAACGTAAATTACAGTACAAAATAGTTAATTTAAGATTTAATAGAGTCGTTTTCGAAAAACTCAGAGCAAAATGAACATGTTTTTTTCCAACAATCTTTTTTTCCATGTAAAGATTGTTCATAGATAATTCAATGCTTGTAACAATATTTGTATAATTATTTTTACAATTTTTACAAATTGTGTATATTTAAATTATATTAATAATCATAAAAAATAAAATATGAATATGTTATCTTAAATATAATCGTGTGCCCGTTTAATAAAAATTACACGAATCAAAATTTTATAATTAATATATACTTATATTTAGATATATACGAAACAAAAATCTATTTTATATCTATTTTGCCTCATTTAATATGAAATTAAATTGTTTATGGTATTTGAAAAATAAATTTTTTATGCTAGCATTTCATTATATATATTTTAAGTTCATTATATATATTTTAATTATATATTTTAATTTCTATAATTATACTTCATTTATTCATTTTATATATATATATATATAAAATACCACTGAAATATTATATATTAGAATTAATTTAAAAATTTTATTTAAATTAAATGTAATATTTGAAAACTTTCTAGTTGAAGTAACTTAGTTGCTAGTAACTAAGAACATTTTTTTATCCTTTTTATAATATATTTTATAATATATTTTTATATATATAGAAAAATACATAATAAAATATAAAATTTATGACATTTATATAACGTTATTTTAAAAATAGATAGAAATGATTATTGAAACTTAAAATTGGATATATAAATTATACTTATTGCTAAAATCATTTATATATATTATTTAATTATAATAGAGAGAATACATAGATTTATAAATAAAAATTTTTTACTTAATTTTTCTAAAGTTCTCCTTTCAAATTATTATATATAAATATATATAATTTTTATTAAACTTAAACAATCATTTTTACAAATAAAAATAAAAAGTATCAAAGCATTATAAAAAGTATCAAAGTATCAAAGGAGAGTTTTTCATTTGCTGAAATTATGATTTTTATAAATTCAATATTCATAATTTCTCTCCTTTTAAATATAATAACAAATATAATAACAAATTAAATAAATACAAATTTATTTTTTATATTTCTTTTCCAAAAATGACATATTTTCATAATTATTTGATATAGCATATATTATTTGTTCACAAAAAGATAGCAAAGAAGAAATGAGTGGATTTTCAGTCTGTTGATATTAAAATATATATAATAATAATAAATATATATAGTAATAGAATTCTTGTAAACTATGAAAATACATTTTATCAATAATTAATTTATTTAATTAATTAATTAATAAAACTGCATCGTTTTGTTTCGGTTATCCCCCATATATTTATTTATTTTCTTCATCAAATGATTCGATTATAGATGTGACTTTTTCGCCCAATTATAAATGTAATGCAAAGTAGATAGAAATATTAATAATAATAGAGCAATAATATTCATAGTTTTCTGCTTGTATCTTTTCATGGATAAATATACATGCACAATATTATAATAGCTAACCTGATCCTACAGGCAACCAGCGATGGACAAGAAAACAAGTCTCTGTTGAACGTAAGTAAGCCGCCAGCGAGTTCTTCTTCTCCAGTGGCAGGCTCTGCAACAACTCTAACCTGTCCTAAAATAAGTAGTGAACGTTATCTAATGCCAACACCCAATATCTACCCGTCCAAGGCAATATTGAGTCGCAGGCCATCGAGCGATACGCAATCACAATTTGATACAAACGTTAATATCGCTTCAAAAACAGGCAATACGATGAACGGCTACATGGAAACTGGCATGTCGAAAAGCAATGGCAGTAAATCGAACAACTCGAAGGGGAAAAACGAGAGACGGGTATCCGCTCCACCGACGGACGATCTTGACGTGCAGTCAATCATTAACGAAAGGAGACCGTCCAAATTGAAGAGCGGAAATTTGACGGAAACAACGAGGATCGTCGGTGATCAACCCTCATTGACTCGAATAGGAAGTTACGGCCAAGTTTATGTGACCGAGGAACATTTCGAAGAAGTATCACCTATATCGATTGGCAACATGAGCGATAGCATCATAGGGAGTAGCAGCGCGAGCGGAAGTGGAAGTGTGACTGGAAGTGGAACTGTAAACGGTAACGCGAGTGGAAGCGGTAGCAGGAACGGAAGCGCTGTGGTGCATGTAACAGAAGGGGTATGTGCCACTATTGGCTCGGACGTTCGTATATACGTGGATGATACCGATTCGATGAGCAGCAACAATCATCAGAGAAGAAAAGCGAGCGAGGGGACACCGGAAGTATCGATGATTTCATCGGTAACCGCGATACCAGATGTGACGATGGAGGAAGAAAGATCGGAGAGATTCGATGGGGCATCTTCTGGTAGCCCATCGGATCCTTCTTAAGTAACAACTCCTATCTTCGATGCGTTAAAAAAAAGTAAACAAAAAAAAAAACAAAAAAAAATGAAAAAAAAATTAAGAGAAAAATGGTATAGATTTCTATGCAATCGCTAGCCGACCATGGTATCCACGGCGAAATACCATGGAGAGTGCTGCGAGGGTTCAATGTTGGGCTCTAAGAAAGACTGTAGTGCATGACAATATAGTCGTTATATTCTAGTCACTTTGCCGCCGTGAACTTGCCAAAATAGAAAAGGAACGGAGCGTTTAGACCGAGTTGGAAATGCTAGAAACTAGAAATGCGAGTGAGATGAAAGCAGAGAGTAATAATAATAATTAAAAAATATGATTGAATATTTGATCACGGACGAATAAGATTAGATCAGTTGTGCGTCTTTAAACGTGCGGAATAAAAAGGAAGAAAGAGAAAACGTGAATGAGAGATTGCGCGTCAAGCATGAAATTTAACATGCGTAAAACGAAAAGCGAAAAGCATCTAAAAATAAAAAGAAGAAAAAAAAGAAAAAAAAAGAAATGAAAAACCTATGACAATCTATTATTGCCAACGGAACCGATCTTATGTTCCGTAAAAAAAACATTGTGGAAGTCGATTCGTAGGAATTGGTAGGATGAAAAACGACGTAGTTTCTGCGTCGATAATTAGAAAAATTTACGTAGTTGTTAGATGAACTTGAGAATAAAAAAACAAAAAAATGAAAAAAGAAAAAAAAGAGAAAAAACAAATTTGTCGAGTCTACGCGACAATTGCAATTAATCGGACCACACTTTCTCGCCTTTCCTTTTTCTCCAACTCGTCGAATAAAAATAAACGTGTGTCGTTCGCAGGAAAGTTTCGAGAACCACGGTAGATCGTGAATAGTTCTTGACAAGAGAAACGAAACGTGCCAAATCAAAGATGCGGAAAATAATAAAGGAAAAAAAATAATAATAATAAAAAAATGGTCATTACCGAAGTGCCAGAAAATCTAGATAAAAAAAAACAGTTTCGGAATATAAAAGAAGAAATAAAAATAAAAAGTAGCGTAGTCTTTTCGTGATCGCGAGACAAAGATTTTAGCTGCGGAAATAAAAAAAAATTACAAAAAAAAGGAAAATCGTGTATTAATACTAGTTAAGAGCTTCATAAAATATCCTCAGAACCAACATAGTGTGTGGTCAAAGAAGAAGGATAAGATCGAACAAATATTGTTACGATTGACTAAAATAATAAACAGCCAGTTTATAGTTTAATCGATTATAATGATATTTTTGTCACCTCTTTCAAGCTAACTCTATATAAAAAAAAAAAAAAGAAAAAAAAACATTCAACGAGTTTAGCTCGAAGTTCGAAATAAAATACGATTAGAAATTTAAGACTAATTCCGATGTTGTGATAATCTTTAATACAAATTGAAACTCGTACAATTTATGTAATCTCTATGTCAATTGGTATTACTTCGACGGGTTCACATGGAAAGCTATGCAGATAACAGCTGCCGTGTACTTCCGAATAATCCTGCGGCGACTGACGAAATATTCTCTTCGTTTCCTTCTCTTCGTTTCTTTCTCGCGTTCTAGAACGTTCTTCTCATTAACATCTGTGATATACTTTAATCGTAGTGTATTTCCTACATAAAAGAAAGGGGAGAGAAAGAAAGAAGAAAAGAAAAATACAATGAAAGCAACAAAAGCGAATATTAGAGAGAGAGAGAGAGAGAGAGAGAGAGAGAGAGAGAGAGAGAGAGAGAAAGGAGAGAGAAATAGCGAGATGAGAACAAGAATAAAGAATAAAGAGAGACGATAGATAGAAAGCAAAAATAGAAAAGAAAACAGATAGTGTGCGATTTTTTGATAAAAATAAAATGAAAAAATATAAAACAAGAACAAGTATGGGACTGTATGGGTGAGAAGTGAAGAGAAAAATAATAATAATATAAAACACATAAATATATAAATTATATAGAAACTCTACTGTACATACATACACTTATGAATATTCTATACTATATACTCGGTGTGGTTTATTTTGATACTACCGCGTGCGGTAATATTTAACGATTGTCGGAGATAAATTCAACAAATTATAAGCGAAGAGGGAAAAAAAAAATAGAAAAAAAAAATAAGAAAAAAAATAAAAAGTATAATAAAGTAAACACAATTCTATGCCTTCTAACGTTGACGAACGTTGACGAACCTTCGTGCGGTGGTGGTGCCCGCGCTTCGAACGATGAAAGGCAATTGGCGACTTCTCTTCGTTATCTCGAAGTTTCATAAGTTGCTATCACATTAACGAGCGCCGTATTGCTTTCCAAATAAGAAAAAAAGAAAAAATAAGTAATTCGACTGGATCGAATGATCGATCGATTAAACATAAGAATCGATTTTGTTTTTGTTCCAACGATGAACGATTAATAGCTGTCTTGCTTGTTACGTATCATCTTCAATCGTTCGATAATCATAGAAGTACTATTACCAAATACTATAATAGTAATAGTATCTATGTGTAAATCGTTGAATCTGTTAATCGAGGCAGCTGTTAATTAAAAAATGTGGAACGATCGTTTAAATCACTTGTTAATCGTTAAACGTTCGACAAGCGAGACAATCGTTAGCAAGATACATAATACAATGTATAGATCAATTTGATTCTTTGATCGATCGATTAATTGTGTGATCCCAGTAGTAAATGAAACTATTTAGTGATGTTGACTGTTTATAGCCAAAAGTAACTTCGTTTAAAAGGTCTAATATAAATCTCACACGCACATAATGACGCCTATTTTATTTCTATTTTAAAATGATGGATCTCTATTGGATTGTTCGTTTTATTGAAATTGGTATGTGAGATATAAAATTTTGATTGAATTAAAAAAAAAATATCGGTGTAGTTTATAAATTTAAAAAAAAAAAACAAAAGAAGGAAGAAAGAAAAAAAAAGAAAAATGTACTATAAAATGTGAATGTTTGTGAAAGTTAAAACGAATTATTATAATAATTGTGGCGTATTGGATCTTTTTTGGACCTTTTAATCAGAACTCCTAGATTCTAATGTATTCATATGATACGTACATATATACAAATATATAATAATTTAACGCGCGTTTCTATGGCACCACGACCGAATCTCGATAGCTCGATAGCGTTAGACGACTGACCTCCGAATTATAGTTTATTCTAGCCACGGGATGAATTGTGTAACCATGCGCGAAAATTCGCCGATCAGTTGCACATGTATTAGTGAGACAGATGCAGAAGAGTTTTAGACGAAAAAAAAAAAAAAAAAGAAAAAGAAAAAAATGAATAAAACAGAATTATATAAGCGAATCTTCATATGTATGTGCGCAATACAATAGCGGAACACTTTTATCCGCGACTGGAAAAAAATTCGATTGAAAAAAAAAATGATAAAAGCAGGAGAAAGAATATTAAAAGAGAGAAAAAAAAATAAATTAATAAAATGAATAGTATATACATATATGCGTACATACATACGTGCACACATATACGTATATATATACACACATAGTTACGTGAATAATAAGTACAAGAAATGAAAAAAAAATCGTCAGAGTTATTAACGTGTTATTCAGTGTATTTGTTGCCGCGTGCCTCTCGAGTCTGTTCTTCGCCCCTAAAGGAGGCAGTGTGCGTAATCGTCTATTTAAAAAGGGAAATTAAAAAATGAAAAGTAACAAAAAAATATATATATATAAAAAGAAAATGAAGAGATGTATATAAATTAAAAGAAAAGAATTAGAGGACAAATAAAAAAAAAGAAACGCGATAAGAACAATATATAAAGGAAGAAAAAAGGAAGGAAAAAAATATGGAGAAAAAACTCGTGGAATAAAAAAATAAAAAAAAACAAAACGAAAAAGGCTAACCACCTTCAGATGTATCGTGCTATTTTAATTATAGCAGTAACGTACCAGGCATGATCCATACGATCACCGAGAAGCGTCCTTTTGTCTGTCTGATGCTGTGTACATGTGCGCGTACATGAATTTTTTCGGAAAAAAGTCTAGCCACGTGAAAATATTCGATTGAATCTTGAGAAAGAATAAAAAAGAGGAAAGGAGGAAAAGGGAAAAGAAAAAGATAAAATGAGAGGAGAGAGAGAGAGAGAGAGAGAGAGAGAGAGAGAGAGTGAGAAAGAAGAAAAAAAGGATGAATGTGTGTATGTGAATGTGTGAAAAAATGGAACGTGACGATAGAAGCGTAGAACAAGACTAAATATGTACAAATGTAATAAATTGAATGACGATTACGTTGAATTGACTTGATGACTTTTTATTTATTATATTTATATTATATTTTTCTTTCTTTATTTTTTGGTATCGATTATTTTTTATTCGATGTAGGAATAAAAAGTATAATGAATGTGAAATTTATTTATTATGAAATATTTAAAATTAGCATCATTAGCATATTTATAAATTGGATATTCAATTTTTTAATTATTATATTAATTGTTAATTTATTTGTATATAGATCAGAAAATAATTGTACAAATTGAAATGAATTATACAGATAATTTATAATAATATTTTATTTTCTTTGCACTATTGATGCTTATATAAAAATATGTAATTATTAAATTATTAAATTTTCTAGTGATTTTATCAATAATCGTATTAAAAATATTTTCTTTTATTTATATTATATTATCTTATATTATCTTCTATTTTAAAAGATAATACTTTCAAATAATGAATTACGTTACTATTTTATTTTTTTCATTTCAGAAATATTATAAGAAATGTAATTTCATTTTATATTGAGATTTCTAATTTTCTATTTCTTACTGAAGTTAATCTATTTAAATAAAATAATAAATATTCTCATTATTATATACTTGTGTTGAAGTATATCTTTATAATGTTGATATAATAAATCGGAAAATATTTCAAATATTATTTCAGAAAACATTTATTTAAATATAAAATATCGAATAAAATATAAAATTATTTTAACTACATAATATTTAAACTAAATAATTAAATAATTATTTTATATAATATATATAATACATATATTTAAATAATTAATTATTTATTTATTCAAATAATATCTGTTAATTATATTATTTTAGTATACTATTTAGATAATATTGAAATATATGTTATATGTAATTGTATGCGTATAATCTTTATAATATCAAAATTAAATTAAAAACAATTTCAATTAAATTTCTGCTAACAACATTAAAATTCAATGTTTAAAAGCAGTAATTTATTGTGTCAAAATGTGAAGAAAAGAATGATTTTAATAATTTAAATTATTTTATAATTTTGTATTCTATTCATCTTAATTTTTATTTTCTTTATTACTCATTTTCAATTATTATCAAAATTATTTAAATTTTGAAAAATTTAAATGTTTAAAAATATATTTTGCTAATTAAAATTTAGATTTATTTAATTTGTAATATATTGCATTGTTAATTTATAACACATAACAATTTTTTATCTGTAATAATCTGTAATAAAATAAAAATAGAAATTTTCGTCTTTTATTTTCATTTATATTAATTTTTTGTTAATTATAAGATAAAATATTTGAAAGTTGAAGCATTTGTTTGAAAAAACAGATATGTATATTTGATAAAGGTTGGTATTTAAACATAAATTATTTTTAATAATTAATTATGTTATTTAATTAATTTAATTATAACAATAATATCAGAAACATGATAGAAAAAGACGCGAAACGAAATTCTTCTTCAGATGAAGACATCTTAGTAGAATCCAATGAAATTTAAGAGATGTTTATGAAATTACGGAAGTATTTGTAATTTGCGAAAAATTACTAGATAATTATTAGGAAAGAAACAGTAATCGAGGTAGTAAAATAAAGTTATTGATTTGATTGCTTATAAATTCTCCACAAAAAAATTATAATTATTTTTATAATTTATCTATACAATATAAAAAATTTTAAAAGTTATTAAATAAGATTTTAATATAATTAATTTTAATTATAACAATAATCATAGATTTATTCTAGAATTTTCAAATATAAAAAAATTAGATTTAAATTATGCAAAATATATTAAATTTGAATTGTTTTCGTTCTTCAATGAAGAACAATTCTTCGTTTTTACATATAGTTGTTGTTACCATTTTGTGTTATTGGGAAATAAGATCTTTTTCTCAGTTTGCAGCCAATGGATGATTGAATTGTAAAATTATCTTATTGCTCTTAACAATATTAAAAAAGAAGAAATAAGAGAAGTGTGTTATTGAATAATTTGTATAATTAGAAAAAGTACATATATGTTTGTTATATTGGAATTATAATTATTTTTATTTTTATTTTATTTTATTTTATTTTATTTTATTTTTATTTTTATTTTTATTTTATATTTTATTTTTATTTTTATTTTTATAAATATATTTTATAGTATACTTTATATATTATTATTTTTTTAATTTTATTCTTTAAATTGTTTAAACTGTGTTATTTAAATTAATTATAAATTTATAAGAATGATATTAAAAAAAATAACAACATGAGAATTATATTTCTTTATTTATTATATAATAAAGTATATAATATCTTACATACGAAAAATCTTATTTAAATCAGTATTATAATATTAATTACACTAAGTTGACAAAGTCAATCTTATAATATAATTCTCAACTATCAGTTCCTTTTATTGCGAAATCTATGCAAAAATTTCTACTTTTGATCCATAACTATTAAATAATTATTTAAGAGAAAATTATCCACTATCTTTGCTTAAGGTACCATGAATTCTTATTCTGTAGATGCAGGTGTATTCATTGTTACCACTATTGGAATGAACTTTTAATTCAATTATTTCATATGCATTCTTCGATGTATGCTATAAATTATAATAATACTATAAATTATAATGATATAGTTTATAGAATTGACATTAAGTTAAAAAATTCAAGAAATATTATTTTACCTCAACTTCAAAATATTGTACAGGAGGACCAGTATTATCGTACATGAATTCACCAAATAAGAAAGGGTTTGTATCATCTATGTTCGTTAAGCCCTAAAAGTATAAAATATATTATCTAATAATAAAAATAAAAAATTTTTACTAATTATTTTACTTTATTTGAAAATATAATGAATAGGGATTTATTATAATTTAAATATTATTTTACTTATTTTATCACTTTTTCGTTATGTCTATTAATATAAAATTATTGTATAAATATTATAAATTTTTATTGGATAATATATTAAAAATTCCTAAGTTTTCTAATTTATTCTAACTTATTTTAAAGTTATTGAAATTTTTTTAATTATTAATTTTAGTTATTTTAATTTTATTACAATCAATTATTTGCAATATATTATTTCAATTATTTAATAATTATTTAAATATATTATTTAAGATTATGTTTCATTTATATCAAAAAAGTTTAAAATTATAGATTATAGTTTTAATAAATATTATTTATTTTAATAAATAAAAAAATACTAAATAATAATGAAGAATTTTTTTAAAAATAGTAGAAAAATATATATACAAAATTAATAAAATATATATAAAATTTACCCAAATAGAAAATTCTTTTGGGGCAGTGCTCGTTTCTCCTGTGGGAGAAATCGATTGTGGAATATGTTCCAGACTTACTCCAGTTATGTGTACAAAACCGAGTAATTGTATGACAACATCTCCTCTACTGCCTTTAAATGCCCAACATTCACCCGGGAGGACACCAGTCTACATAAAAAAATTAATTGAAATATTTGGAATGAAGTAATAATCGAAATTCTTCTTATATTTTATATTTGGATTTAACTAAATAATATTCTTTTATGATTAATAAATTTCTTAAGCTACGAAAAATATGAATGAATCGTTATTAATATATATTTTTCATTTATTATTATTTTAAAATTATTTTCAAAATATTAAATATTTTTTTTATAAATATTTATATGTAAGAATTTAAATTAAAAAAAAATTAAATCATTCTTTATATTTACTTTATATAAATAATAATTTGTAAATGATTTTTATTTAAATCTCATTTATATTATAGAATTTAATATAATATATTATATTATAAAGTTATATTATAGAACATTTAATATAATATAAATTATATTATATTATTATTATAAATTTCTTTAAATAAAATCATGAATAAAATTTAAAAAATATATATAATATATTTATTTTATATATATATTTTAAATATATATATATAATATTCAATTTTAATTATTATATATATATGAAACTTCTTATAATTTAATTTTAAATAACATTTTGATATACATATATAATTTTGTACTTTGATCTTTAGAATCTATCTTCTTAAAATATTCTATGAATATGTTACATTCTATATGCTAAATAATGTATTAATATTAATTTAATAATTTAATAATTAATAATAATAATAATAATTTAATAATATTAATAACATTTAATAACCTGAATTATAGCCTGAGGTATATTTAATTGCTGACAAATCGGTATTCCAAAAAGTTTCAATACCGGTGCACCAGCTGAATATGTTTCTGTATCCCTCGTCGAGAGAATTGCACCACCTAATATAAATTTAACGATATATTACATATTGCATTAAATAAATATTATATTAAACATTTACAATTATTTTATTATTTTATTACTTTTAAATAATATATGACTTTAAGTAATATTTCAAATCAAATTAAAAGAAATAAAAATAATAATAAAAATATAAATAAATAATATATAAATCATATTTTAAATTAAATATGAAATTAATTCCAATATATCATATGTATAATTATGTTTTATTTATTGTGTTTTAATAAATTGAATAGATTAATTTTCTAAATTATGTTTAATGAATAAAAAATTCATTTTGTAATAATAATGTTAGATAAATATTGGATAATAAGTAAAATAAAATAACAAGAAATAAGTTCAAAAACTTTTTGTGAATATTTGAAATCACAGATATATTATAATAAAAGTTAACTTAAAAATTATACAATTAGATATTAATAAAATGTAACTAATAATAAAATAAGGCAATAAAAAATAATAAAAGTTCTGTTACAATAATATAGTTTCGTAATGATTAAATAAAATGAATGATATAAATTAAATAATGTTATAATTATTTTATTGATATATTATAAATATATGAAAAAATAATCTGTTTTAAATAATATTAATTTCGATGATTTAATGAAAATTAATTTTCTATTTCCATTTTTTTGTATTCGCAATGAAATAGGATATTTATATTGATTACTATGTCCTCAATTTATTTTTATTTATTTTATATATTATTAAATAATAAAATTGAAAGTAATTAATTCTTAAAATAAATTTTAAATTATATTATATTATATTATATTTAATTATATTAATTATAAATAAAAAAAATCTGAAATATCTTTATCTTCTTTAATTCTGAAAATAATTTTTTAAATTTGTGATACTTGCTTTAATGATTTTTCTGTTCACAACAAATTTATTACTTGAAATGTATGTTATTATATACCATAAAATCATATATCATTATTATCATATATATTTAGATTATTTAAAATAGATTTAGAAAACAATTGATTAAATTTAATGTTTTTATTTCTTTTTGAAACAATTCATTATTTAAAATTAATTTCATATTTATTTATTTATAATCATGTAATATTGTTTTTTTATTGATATTATATTGATATTTCATTTATTATATCTCTTGCGAAAAATCTTTTGATAAAATATGATTTATTATATTTATTGTTTATTTATTTTATGACCAATATATGATATATGATACATAATATATGATGCATATTTGTACATGCAATATTCGTACATGAAAGCTCAATAATAAATATATAGTACTATGTACTATTACTTTTTATTACATAAAAAATAATTGGCTCTTAAATATTTCTTTTTTTATTGTTGTTTTTATTATGTTACTTGTTTTATTTTTGTAAAAAATTTTTATTAATAAAAAAAGTATTAAATTATATATATTTTAAATTTATTCGAAAATAGAAATAAAATAGACAAAAATGTTTATTTTTATCATATATCAAATTAAACTCTCAAAGATGTAAAATATATAATAACCAGTAAAAGTATTCTAATCTAAAATAAAAAAAACATATTTTTTTCCATATAAAACCTGAATTTGCAAGCGCATAATCCGTTCTCCCGGTTTTGTCAGCGTCATACGTTTGTAATTCGTTCTTCACCAATTCTCGAACGGCTTCTGGAGACATAGCCTTTAGCAACGCTTTCGTGTGCAAGTCCATCCCTATTTCAAATTATAAAATTCTTTAATTATTACAAAACAGTATGTTCGTGTAACTGATATATCATATCTTTTTTACCCTCGGATACTTCGTTTCTTAAATAGAGAATGGCCTCAGACATTTTTGGTATCACGTATCCAACCTCTTTTAACTTACTCTTTAAATCGTCTCGTGTCTCCATTACGTTCTTTACTTCCATCTAAGCGAACATCGTTTAAAATTGCACATTAATACCGTTTAATTATTGAACAAGATAACAGTACAGTAATTACCGAAAGAGTATTCAAATGCGTTCGTAGATTCACCAAATCGGATCTGATTATTTTGAATGTAGCACTAGCTGAATATTTGTCGCACAAATGAGACACAGACATTGCTGAAACATTTAAGGAAAAGAATTTTATTCGGAATTTTCGTTTTTTTTTTATTTCGAAATTTTCTTATAAATATAAAATTGTTATTAATGCGTTTTTTTGTAATACAAAATTTGATTTCTTAAATAATTGTACATGTAAATAGAATCTTAAATACTAGAAATTTAATTTTTTTAAAAAAGACGAAAAATAAAAGAATTATATTTTTAACTTCTTTAGTTATTGATAATTAAAGATATAATAAAGATATAAAAGTCGTAAACATATTTCTTTTATTTCTTTTATTATCATGAATAAAGGAAAACAGTTTACAAGAGATCATCAAATCTAAATTAAATTTCGAAATTAACGATATGGAAGAGAAGATATTGAAGATTATGATTCCAAAATTATTGTACTATAATATATTATTGTACTATATATATTTAAATTGTTCTATATTGTTTGTATAGGAAAATTTAGTTGCATTCAAAGATGTTTTTGTCGATTTCTAAATATCAATAACTAATTAAATAATTAATTAAATCAATAACTAAAAGATAAAGTTGAAAAAGAAATTTTTTTATTTTCAATTGAAGAATCATTTATTAAATTTTTGAAAATCATGTTAGCCAAATATGAATTGTGAATAAAAGTTATTAATAATAACTTATTACATAGCGAAAATGACGAATATTGAATATAAAATTTTTAATATTACATAATAAAAAAATTTTATATAAAATAAAATTATGATATAATGATATAAAAAGGATATATGCAAGATATATATTCTAATAATGTAATATATTATATTTAAAACATAAAGGATTAAAAAGTTTGGATTATTTAAAATTTCGAATTTAAAAATTACTTATAATAAAATATTTTATATTTTGCTTTATTTTTATTTTTGTTATATTTATATAATAAGATATAAAATATGATATGTAATAAGATATAGGATATCATTTATATAAAATTAATATGTAATTAATAAAATATAGATCAATCTAATAATTACTTAGCATAAAATATTAACATTATAAACTCGTAACTGGAATTTTAATTTTAATTTAAATCTATATAATAATAACAACAACAACAACAACAATAATAATAATATAAAAAAAATCATAATAAATTTTTTTCAAAAAATATACTTCTTTCAATATACTTTGAAACATATAAAGTAGTAACAAAGAATTGCATCAAGTTATTTATTAATTGAAATTAGCAGAACAATAATTATATGTAAGGTTGTTTTTAATGACAATTTGTTTAACAATTATTCAGTTACAGATTAATTATAAAATTTTTTAACAAGTTAACCATGAAGTGACGTACCTAACAACGATGTAATAATGCAAAATACAAATGGTTTGATGAATTTATAATACCAAGGAGATCGAGAGGAATTTAATATAATAGCTGGACAGGTTCCTCCATTTACACAGCAGTACGTGTTTCGAACGCTCATCGGATCGTACTCATAATCTTGGATTTGATTTTTTGATGGACCTGAACAGACATTACAATTCGTATAATTTTGTCAAAGTTTCTCACGATTTCTCTAATGGCCAAATTCCGTTTAATAAATTTTATACTGTATTTCAGATTGATGATTAACGAGTGGAATCTTAGATATCACTGTTATTTATAAAACATTTAGAAAAAATTTGCAATAAAATATTTTTAAAAAAAATTAAAAAATAAAGAAGAATGAATGAAATTTTTTAATGAAATTGATTGCGAATGACGATTTTTAATTATTTTTCTTCTGTATTTAATATATTTATTCATTTTTAAATTAATATTTTTAAATATTATTTTTAATTATTTTTAATATTTTTAAATAAATTAATATGTAATTACATTTTATATTAAATGTATATTTATTTTTTGATTTATAAGTTTTTGTTGTAATTAATTTGAATTACAGCACTTTTTAAAAATATAAATACAAAAAAAAACAAATAGATGCTATAATAATTAATAACTCGATTTTTCATAATCATTTTCATAATTCATTTTTTGTTAATAATTAATTTAAATTAATTATTAATTCATTATTTATTAACTTAAATTAATTATTAATTTATTATTCATTAATTTAAACTATTTTTTAAATTAATAATAATAATGATTAATGATAATAATAATGGAATCATGTTATTTGGAAATTGGAATAGTATGAAATTAAAATTATTTTTAATAGAATCATTATTTTTATAAATTAATATTTTTATCTGTACATGTAAAAATTATAAAATTTTATATTATATTTATATGGAAATATTTTATATAAAATTTAAAGAATTTAATATTATATGCATTTATATATTATATTTATACATTTTATATATATTATATTTTCATGATTTATTTTTTAAAAGATTTTATATTTTCTGAGAAATTTTATCTTTTTCCCTGAGATATTATATTAAAATATAATAATATAATATATACATATATAATATATAATATAACATATATATATATATATATTTTTTTCATCCCCGTAATAACAATATTGTAATGGATTTGATGAATGAACTAATTACTACATAGTCGTACTTTTCGACAAATATTATAACAAGTGGTATATTTCTTAAAAATAAATGGACTATATACATGTATGGTTACATGTGCGGAACGCATGTCTAAAAGAACAGGGTCTTAGAGAATGTCACAGAAAATAATCGTCTGATGGTCAGAGTATGTGGTATTAGAATAAAACTAATATAATTATTTTATTCTGTGGTCAGAGTACTATATTTTCATAATGAGATTTTCTTTACAAGTAACGATAAATATTCATATCCGATAGTTAGAATGCGATATATTGACCCTGAATCTTTAATTATAAGTAATGCTCATGCCCTCAGAAAATCCCTTCCTAGTTCAATTGGAAGGATCTCAGTTTCTCGGTAAAACATAATAATAACCAATAACATCGCGATCGCAACACTCTCAAGTTAGAGGAAAATTAAATGAACTCAAACTAGAATGATGTTGCCGTTGAATTAGCCGTGTCTGGAATATGTTCTCCTTTCCCCCTTTCTTGGGATTCAGCTCCAGCCAAGTTGAAGTGTATTAAAAATATACAATTATAAATGTTGATCAAATGCTCAAAGACGACTGTCTTTTCAAATAACGTCATCCTTTGTTTAAGTTTAATTAAGAGATCAGTGAGTAATAATAATAATATATAATAATATATAATAAAAAGATATCTATGAGGAATTTCTCTGAATAAACTGTTTATAAATCTCATGAGTAATATATACTTGCGAATATATATAATATAACACCTGTATGGTATTGAATATAATGAATATATATAAATAAATGATATTAAACATAAAACTTATGAAAATTATTTTAAATATCAAGTTTTTTTATAAAATTATCACAAAAAAGTATATTGTAATTTAATAAAATAAATTCACAACTATTTAAGAAGAATACTCAAATAATTTTTTATTTAAAAAAATTATACAATAAAATTTAAAATTATATTAAAATAAAAAATATATATATATTAATATGTTAACAATATTAATATCTTAACAAACTTATATAATTAATTATAAGAAGAAAATAAAAAAAGAGAGTAAGAATATAGAATATATTTTTATTTTTTAAATACTTTTAATTACTAATTTTTTTAATTTTGTAAAAAAGTATTATTGATTTAATATATGATTTATAAAGAATCATATATAATTTATACTGTTAACTTATACTACACTATATAATTTGCTAAATAAATAGAATATGAATGAAAGCTTATGAAAACTTCTTTCAAAAAAATATAGGATATCCAATAAAAAAATTATACATATGTTATAATTATATAACTTCATTTTCATATATATTATTTTAATATATATTTTATATACATTAATAAATATTAATATACATTAATTAATATACATAAATAAAATTATAATAAAATATTTTATCTAATATCCAATTTTGAATTTATTTTTTTGTCAAATATTAATGTTTGTATTAGCAATAATATATTTTTAACGAATATTAATATCCAATAAAGTAATAACAAAAATAACATAGAAACTTCATAAAGTTATATATTTCAAATGTATAATAATTAGCTTTAATGTTAAATTACAAAAGTATTTTTAATTTTTATTCATTATTTTTAATTTTTATCTTATTTGTAATGTATGTATATGTATGCTTGCATATATGATAAGGAAAAAAATATAAAATATTCATTTTTTATCGTAGTTATAAGGCATTTTATTAATAAGAACTTGAATTATAAAACCAGCTATTTTTTTTTATGTTTAGTAAAAGTATAAGTTTTATATTATGAATAATATATATGTATATATAATAATAATAACATTTTAAATTCATTGAATCTTTTTTTTTATTAATGGAGTTAAATGTTTGAAATTGATATTCTCAATAATATTTTATTTTAAATATTTTTATTTTTTCTCTTCTTAATGAATAATGAACTTAATGAAAACCTATTTGAAACTTATTACACTCTATCTCTTAATGATTGAAATGAATACCTTTTAATCGAAAAATTTGAAAATTGATCACAAAAAAATAGCATTAAATCTAATAAAAGCGATTTCGAAAATGAGTATAAATAATTTTTTTCAATAATCTTTTAATTTTTTATTATTTTTTCAAATATATCTAAATAATAATTTATAATTAATGTATTCAAATGAATAATTGGAATAATTGGAATTAATCTTTATTACATAAAAATAACTAAAATAGAGAAAATTTCTATTATTTAATTTGTTAGGAGAAATTACATATACAATTTCTAATTATTTATTTTTTAGAACTTATTTAACAGCATTTTTATTGATATAATTCTTATATTAATATAAGAATATATTATATATTATATAATAATATAATTACTTCTATACATAATAATTATTGCTTCAAGGGAAAGAAAATTCTTTACCCTTTACATATTGTACTGCACTGTAATATGTATACATGTATATAAATAGCATGGATACATTTATATACATAACTTATATATAACTAGAATATAACTTTTTATACAATTATATTTTAATTATATTTTTATATAATTAAATGCAATTGGTACTATTATGAATTTTAAGTTTATATAGACGGAATGAGCGAACACTCTTGATACGATTTTATTGTAATCTAGAAAAGCTATTTTGTATTTTAATTTAATTTTTTGAGCGATAAAAATAAATTCAAAAAATGAAAATTTATATTTCTTTCTTTTTCTTTCTCTCAATTTGTACTTATTATATTATAAATATTATATTATATTATATTATATTATATTATATTATATTATAAATGTAAATATATCAATTTAGAATAATATTAGAATATCTATTTATTGATTTCAATGTAATAATCGATACATATTATTAAACAAATCATTAATTAATTTTTGATTAGTTTCAAAAGAAAAATATTAAAAAAAAATGAATTAATATATCTAATAATTAAATATATGTTAATTTTTTTAAATATCTATCAAATATATATTAATATATTTTTATCAAGAAAAGAAATGAAACATATAATTTTATTTCCTTAAATTAAAAAATTAAGGAAAAATTTAGTTAATATAATATATACTTTAATTTAGTTTGTGATATTATTTACAATATAATTATAGCAGTATTAAGAATATTAATTTATAAATAATTATAAAATAAACATAATTCAGAATTTCATTTGATTTTAATTAAAATTGCGAATGTGAATGAATTGCATTACAATGAATTTCAATAGAATATTACTAATATTCTTAATAAAGAAAAATAATGAAAAAAAAGATATAATATTATATTTTATTAAAAATATTTTAAAAATTTACTATTCAAAATTGTAAATATTCAAAGAAATTCATCGCTCAAAAAATTAAATTATGTAAATAGAATGTTTACAGGATATTAATGTATCGATCATATGATGTTTAATCATTATCGTATTTTTGATTGCACAGGTAAATTCTGTAGTAAACGAAGACGTAATTGCTCGATTTTCATTTTTCGTCAGTTAACATTTTTCAGACTAGTGTGTATTCGAACATTGAGCCGACTCTCAAAATCGTAATCTCTATATTGATTTTGAGCTTTTAAAAGAAACATTTTTCCTTCTTCAGTATTCTAAAACATTAAACATAAAACATAATAAATATTAAACATAATAAATATAAATAATTAGTACGAAATATACAAAGAAAAATAATTTTTTATAAATTTTTAATATTTAATAGCTTCTTGCATTAAAATACAAAATATTTCAATTGGTAAAAAAATTTAATTGTTTGTAAATCTTTTTTTATTGCAATTATTTTTCCATAATACAAGTTTATTTATTATCATTTGCTAATAATATTTATCTTAATTTTAATCTGATATAATGTTTATTAATTTTTTTTCTAACATTATATTATTTATTGCATTTATTTTCAATATTATTTCTTGAAAGAAAAAATTATAATTTTAGAAACAATTAATTACAAAATTTTGCGTAATTTGTTTAAGTATATATATTTCAATATTTATTTTACTTACATTAATGCAAAGTGCAGTACCAAGTTCGTAAAGTGCAAATGCGCTAACATGTTGATCACATGCATCATTAAGCGAATTACGACGTTTCAGACAATTTTTATAACTTTCAATCGATGCTTGAATATCACCAAGATAAGAATAAGCTGCTCCTTCGATTAAGTTAGCTAATCCAGTCATTGGTTCATCCGCATAATTACTTTTACATTCTGATATAAGAAAATATATTTAATAAAATATTATTAATTATAATTTAATTATAATTTAATTATATTTAATTCTAGTATAAAGTATAACTATGTTGAAAAGTAAATAAGATTGTATGTTTAATTTACAATTTAATTTATTAATTTATTATTTCATATTTTATAATTCTATAATTTTTTATAAATTATAATACTTTATGATTCTAAATTTAATTTTCAAATTAATTTAATGATATTTTGAATATATTTGTGATTTATTTAAAAAATATTTATACGAAGAATTATATATAATATATATTATTGTCTTTAATAATATGAAAAATGTTGAAAGCACAATTTAAATAATTTCAAAAAAAAAATGAAAGAAATTTATTTTGTTTATATTCTTTTTTAAATATTTCCAAAAATACATTTTCTTAAATTTCTTTGGATCTTTTTCTTAAAGGATCTTTAAACAATTTCATTTCAAATTTTTTAATGTTACTCTTTCTTTGAAATTATTGAAAATTTGCAGTTGATATTATTGAAAGAGAGAAAATAATCAAATAGTCTTCTTATAGAATATTCTGTATATTTATAATTCTTGAAAAAGTATTTGATTATTTTCTAAAATAGAATAATATTTTTTTATAAAATTATTTATAAAATTTGATGAAAGAATTTGAATTTTTTTATGAAAAGGATTATTTATTATATGATATAATTAAAAATATATCAATTAAAAAATTTTTTGGAAAATATGCAATCGATTAGAATTTGCAAAGGAAATAGTAAAAGATTTTATTTTGTAAATTTATATTATACATCTTGAAAATTTCATCAAAATCAATTAATATAAAGACAATTATTAAATATCGATAATAATAAAATCTAAATTTAAAAATATAAAAAAAATAAATTTTAAAGAATATTCAAATACTTTCTGTCATAATATAATAAAAATAATATGATAGAAATTAAATATAATCTAAAAAAATATTCATAAAACATAACGGAAATTTAATATTATAATTATATATATTTTTCATTTTATTTGGAAAATAAAATCAAGTTTTTTTGATTTGATTGAAATGTTTTATTTAATTAAAATTAAATATTTTTAGGAGATTAATATTTATTACCTAAAAGTATTCCTTGTAACGAATCAACAGAACAGGACGGCATAGCATTCCATAAATATAATAATTCATAAACAAGCAGTCTATAGTACAAAATTGTATAAGGCTGTCCGGTCTCTTGATCTAGGAGTTTAGGTATTCGACGTAAAACGAATAAACCTAATTGAGTTTCTTTAGTCATTCGATTGTCACAGTGAAGAATCTTTCGATAAGATGAAGCCACAATATCAAATTTACCAATGGCTCCACAACAAACTAAGAAAAAATATAAAGAATATAAAGAAGTAATCGAAATAAAAATTATATTATTAATGGAAGAAAAAAAATAAATATCTTACCGATTGCTAAATAAGCATAGAAGCTCACGGACCATCGAGACTGCTGTCGCAATTGTGTCAAAGATTTGTAAGCTTTTTCATAATTTAAACGAATCAGATGACACCAAACAACCTCGTGTAGGCACAATAATTTAATCTCTCTTTGACTCGAAGCTTCAACAGCTTTTGCATATGCTTGAAGAGCACCATTTACGTTTGACTGTAATATAAATTAACTTGATATAAATTTAACTATTAACATAACTTTATAATTTTATTCTATAATTTCATAAATAGTTTAATATATAGAATAATGTCAATCAGAAGATGTGAAATATTAATGAAAATATTATTAATTAAAGAAATCTATCAATAGATATAGTTTAAAAATTATTTTTGTGGCGGTATGCGATTAATTCGCATAAAGAAAATATATTTTTAAAATTACGTAATTTAATGATGTTATATACTTATACTTTATATTTATTTATTATTAATTATTTTTTTATTTATTATTAATATTACTTGACAAATAGATTGGAAAAGAAATGATAATGATAATTATTCAAAATCATGATTATATTATCGATTTTTTGATTTGTTATTGGAAACTTTATTGGATTCTGAAACAAATTCAATTTCTTTTATATATTATATTTACAATTAATTATTATATTTACAATTCTATTTCTACTTATAATTTTCATTGCTATGTTATACTATAATATGATAAAACTATTAATAATGATATCAAATAATATCAAATTCTAGATATATTATAAACTATGTATCATATTCTAGACTATATTATAGTATCGCAAATAAAATTTTTTATCTAAATTTAGAAAGTTTTTTTAAATTTGAAAATTATGATCATTTTTCAAGTAATGAACGATTTTTAAAATGCCTTTGAATATTATCAATATAAAAACTGTAGGAGGAATTTATATAATTTTTAATTTTAAAAAAAATTTTTAATTCAAAAAAAATTGTAAATTTCCGAAATTTAAATCAAAAATTTTGTTTGATACTATAAATTTTTTGAATGATATTATAGTAGCTCAAATTTTAAATTATGTATATAAAAAATATATTTAAATAATTAAAAATACATTTTTACCTCAAGCCTCTCTATTCGACCAGCGAAAAAAAGAAAAAGAGCAGAATTATTAAACTCTGGATGGCATTCTGTAATTAATTGTTTGGCGTCGTTTACACCGGCACGAAGATTACTTCCATCAAGAGCAAAAAATGGTCGTGCAATTGTGTGATACCAAAGTAAAGATAAACTGAAACAAAACAAAATAAAATAATAATATTGCAATATTATTATTTATTAAACGATTAATTAATTTTTATAATAATAAAATTGTAGAAGATATTTTTATTATAATTTCGAAAAAATTGAATTTTTCTAATAATAAACTTCTCTACTTAATTATCTACTATATATTCGGATTTAAAGGAATTTAATAATTAAATAAATAATCAAAATTAAATAAATCGAAATTCTAAATTAAATAATGTCAAAATTATATATGAATTGAATGTTTTCTCTGTACAAAAAATTAAGATAGAAAGCTATGAAATTTGTTTATAATGTAATCAGTATATAATAAATATAATCTTTTTAAATTTATGTTTGGAGTAATATATGATGTAATATATTTGTAATATATTTATTCCTTTATCTAATGTACTTATATGAATGGTTAGTAATAACTATAATAAAAATAAAATAAAAATAAAAAAGAATTAAAATATAATATAAAATATAATATGTATACAATTAGATAATTGTATATTATTAGATAATATACAATTAGATATTACGTATAAATACTAATATATTCGTATGTTTCTAGAGAATTAATTCTAAGGATCAAAACAAACATAAAAATGGACAAAAATATTGATTGAAATTTATTTACAATTATAAACAATTATTAAATACTGATACGATGGAAATTGAATTCAGTCTAATTTCATATTACTTTGTTTGACGTAAATCTTTTTCCTTATAACTTAATATAATTTAATATAATAATAATTGACATTTTTATAGTAATTTTTGTTTTGATTTTTAAAATCGACCACCAAAAATATATTAATAACGATATAAAAAACACAAAAAATTATATTATTCCTAAATACTATACATAATATTCAATCAGATTTTAATAATCTTAAAAAAAATTTTATAAATTTTATATATATCTCTCATTGTATTTGAATTAAATTTTATTAATCATTTTATGTGACATAAACAGTACAAAAAATAGTTAGAAATTTTAATTTATTATTATAATTATGTTAATTATTTTAATAAGTTTAAAAAAAGAAAGAAAAAAATTAAAAGAAAATTAATTTACGCTAAAAAAGATTAGCCGCTTTGCGAATATTGGAGTTTAAGATTACTGTGACTGTTAATTTTTTTTATTTCTTTTGTTATATGTATATGATTAAAAGGAATTTAAATAAAATTTCATATTTAAACTTTTGTATATTAGTCTACATTAAAATTTGTTTTTAATATTAAAACAGATATAATATTTTTAGATATATAGAATTATAAAACTAAAATAAAAAAATTAACAAAATTATAATTAAATGTATCATAAATTTGTCATGTTATATGACATATATCAAATGTCATATTTTATAAAAATCACATTATTTTTTAAAATAACATTAGAAACTGAAATTGTATCTCAAATTCATAAATTTTTTTTTAAATTTAATATTTAATATTATTTGATTAAATTTGAATAATTATAATATATATTTAACATTTAATACATAATATGTAATAATTAATTTTTATAAGAAAATATTATAATTTTAAAATATCATTCTTAAATATATGTGATATAAAAAAAAATTGAAATTTTATTTAATCATCTGAAATTATATAATTTATATATATTTTTGAAAATATCGATATTTGAAAACATATTTATAGATATCTTAGATATATCTTAGATTAATAGTATCTTAGATTAAAGTAATTGTGCTTTTTCCGGCATTTTTTTTTTTTGGTACTTATATTTTTTAATCTTTTGTTCGATAAATTACAATGTATGCATAATTATATTAGCAGCGTTTAAAGTAGGTCAGTCTATAAACTGCAATGACGTTATTGTGTGAAAAATTATTAGAATTAAAAATTCTCTATTTGAAATAATAAAAAATATTTTTTTATTTACTTTTATTTTATTTTTAGGAACAATGTCATGATTAATATTATTATCTAAATTTTTGAATATTACAATACTTTAAAATTTTTAGCAATTAAAATAAAAAACTTATAATAGTATTAATAAAATAAATATATTGTTTCAAAATAATCAATTTTTTAAAAATATATATAAGAAATATATTGTCAATTATAATTTTTTTTTATGTATTTATTATATTGTTATAAATATAAAGAAAAAAAAATATCAAAAATACAAATATGAAAAATAAAAATAACAAACAGAAATATATAATAGAAATATATTTTTTTGATAAGCGAATATAATAAATTTTTTAAATTAAATCTTTCAAGATATTTTAATAAGATACTAAGAATTATTTTTAAGATTTTCATGTGTTTGTGATATTGATGTATTATTTTTAAAATATATCGATAAAATGATATATTGATAATTTTTTTCAAATAATAAATAATTATTATAATAAATATATCAAATATAAAAATATTGAAAAAATATTCGTTAATTTTCGATTAGATACGATTAGATACAAATGATCGATTAGATTAGCAGATATCATTTTACATGTGAATATGATTAAAAAAAATATATATATTAAATTTTTATCATTTAAAAATTAATTTTAAGAGAAAATTGAATTTGAAAATTCGTTGATTATATGAATTTTATTTTATTATTATTATTATTTTTATTTAATATCTAATATTTTCTTTTGTGAAAAATAATAGTCAAAGAAACTTACGAGGCAAGAGGAGCTCGCATATCCTCGCTAAGTCGAGCATACATCAGTGCAGTGAGTCCCGCTTCTCTATCACCTTCGAAACCCAAAAAGTGGATCACTTTTAAAAGAGAAGGTGGCAATAAACTGACACATAGCTGATAAATCCCATAACCGAAACTAACTGCAGACATCAATCGGGAGACTTCATTAGGTTCAACGAAGCTGCAAAATATGTTACGTCGATTTCCACTTCTGTCGATTTTCAATAAATAAATATATTTATTATTAATACAAATAACAATACAATATTTTAAAAAGAAATAATTATTTTAAATAATTAATACTTCTGCATAAAGAGTACATATATTAGTTTTTAGTTTATTAATAATTGTACATCAATCCTTTCAGTAGTGAACAACTTTTTTTATTTATATTATGTCAATAAATTTTAAAAATATTTATATATTCGATTGATGATCATATCATTGGTTTATTAATATTTATTTATAATATTTAAATCTTATTATATATATAAAATATTGTATTATATACAATATTTGATATATAATCGATAAAATTTATTAATATGATAAAATAAATATATAATAAAATATAAGAAATAGAAGAATATAAAAAAAAAATAAAATATAAATTATTTTTAAAATTATTTAAAAAAAAATTATTTATTCTAAATTTATTGATAAGCATAATTTATTGATAAGCATAAATTAAAATTTAACAAAAATTTTTATTTAATAATTTTATTTATTTACAATTAAAATGCAATATATCATATATTATATTATATATATATATATATATATATATATTTGATTAATATTTCCAAAAAATAAATTAATTCGAAAGTTGTTGTTTCTTTTTTAAAAAAGGAAAGAAATTAAAATTGTTCAAAAATATTTAACTAAAATTATTTAAATAGATTTTTTATATATATATAATATATACATAATATTAATTATTATCATAATGTATTTCTTTTCATGATCTCTCTTGTGATTCTTTTTTGTGTTATTTAGCAATTTATTTTTTATTTCATCATAGGATCTTTACTAAAATATGATAACTCATTATTGAGTTTCTATAATCTAATTTTTTTCTCAAAAAATATATAAATAAATAAATAATCAATCTTGCAAAAAAAAAAAACTTATATATTTTTTCATATATTTCAATATATATGTTATTCCATACAAAATATTACATTTAATTGTCTGTTATAAATAGCAAATAAATTTTCGAAAACAACTTTGAATTACTTACTACAGTATATTTTTATATATTTTATATTTAAAATATATGTGTGTAATTATAAAAATTTTCGAATAAAACTATACAATAAATGTGTAAATAAAAAACAATGTAGAATTTTCTACATCACATTTTAAATCATTATTATTTTTTTTGTAAAATTGAAAAAAATATCAAAATTTTAAAATATTTTGAAAAAAATAATAATATTAAAAAACAATAAAATGTTTAAAATATTCTTTATATATAAAATAATAATAATTTATAGAATCTTTAAAGATACGTCTACAAGATTCTCTAAATCAAAATAAACAAATTATAATCAATTAAAATTTTTTATAATCAATTAAAATATAATCAGTTAAAGAAAATAAAACATACAGAAAATGAAATGATTTATATGTCTGATCTTGTTTGTGTGAAATTGTTCTATTTGACATTACTACATTATCATTATACCCTATTTTCATCTCAGTTCATTTAATATAAATTTAAATTGCTTATAAATAAATTTCAATATTTTTATATATCAACTTTTGCATTTATTTTGATTTCTAGAATCAATTTTCCAAAGATTTTCTATGAATATATTTATTTATATTATACAAATACGATTATAATGAATGATTATACCGCTGAAAGGATTAAAATAATGATTTAAATATAAAAAAATATTATTCATAAAATTCATTTGTTTTAAAAGAGTGATCCTAATGTAATGTGGTATTTACTTGTCAAAAAAACAAAAAAAAATTCATGTTATTATATATCGTGTAGAGGTAAAAAAAATAAAAACGAGAGTTTAAAGATCGCGAAATGTTTGTAAGAAGAAACAACAATTACGGTGTCTGTTGTTCGGACGTGATGCCAGTGAGCGAGAAGAACATTGATAGTGAGCTTCGCAGACCTGAAGGGGATGAGGTTGATGTCAAGTTGTTTGTTGAACCATTGGAAGATGGTATAGACCATTCTGAAGAACCTGGACTATGTGGACTTTGCAGTGAATAAGAAAAATC
Organism: Apis cerana; assembly: GCF_029169275.1. Classification (NCBI taxonomy): domain Eukaryota; kingdom Metazoa; phylum Arthropoda; class Insecta; order Hymenoptera; family Apidae; genus Apis; species Apis cerana. Next base: position 5,874,291 of record NC_083862.1, on the reverse strand, counting down.
ATTACAGGAAGGAATACTGCATCTTGTGTCGAATCCTATTAAAAACAAAAATTACGAAAATCACTTTTTTATATTAAATGCTAATTTTATTTGTTCTGACATCATATTTTCATATTATTATTAAATTAATTTGTACATATAATATGTACATAAATATTTGGCAATTATTATAATATATTTATTATTATACAATAAAATGTCAATTATTTAAAGTTTGATTATTTATCTGAAAATGGGATGATATTGTATATTATTGAATTAGTATATTTAATAATATTTATATTTTTTAATACAAAATCTAATGTCTAAAAATGATTAATTTATTTTCTATGAGATATGTTATTGACTTTTTAATTTAATAAAAATTTTTTACATTTAAAAATTATTTTATGATAATATATATTGACAAATTTAGATCTTCTTAACATTCTTTTAAAATTATCCGAATTGCTTATCCGAATGGATTTATTCTATTCAAATTATTTACTGTAATATAAAACAGTAAATTTATCAATTTCAATGATCTTATAATATATTATTAAAATTAATATTTTGAATAATTCTATATATTATTCTTTTTATGTTATATTATAGAGACTATTAAAAAAAAATTAAGGATTTTAAAGATTTATAGTATTCATTAACAAAAAATGTTCAACATAAGTTCTGTAATCAATTCTTTCGACGTAAAATCAATTTTTATTATTAAATGTGATTTTTTTCGTAATATTTATATTGAATATAAACAGAGATTAATTCAAAGTTTTCAACACAATTATTATTATATTATTAATATTAACTAATATTTATTATTAAAGATTATTATTTCATGAACAAAATCAGAACTATTGGTAAGGTAATAATGATATGCATATTTATATATTTTTATATTTGAATAATAAACAAACATGACCAAAAATAACATTTTTTAACCATAATTAATTTTAAATATACTATTAAATGAACATTGAAAATTTGCATTTCATTTATGAATTCATTTATATGAAATAATTTTTGTTAATGTGAATTAATATTAGTAATACTATAAGAGCTATTCATTAGACATTTTTTTGCTTCTTTTGCTATAAATTTTTTATTAAGGTTTAAGTATATAATAGTATTTCTATGTTCCTAATATTAAAAAATATTATAAGATTTTTTATTATTATTAAGCTTGAACTTTTTTTTTAACATGCTATATTATATATGATATAATATACAAAGATATTTTTAATATCGTTTTAATACAATTAGATAAAAAAAATAGTGAGGATTGTTTTTTATTCTAAGTCTTACCCTAAATTTATAATCTTAGAAATAAATAATAAATATAATATATTTATAATTATAAAATAATATATATATTTATAATTATAAATAAATATAATATATTTATAATTATAAAATAATTATAAATATTTATAATTATAAAATAATTATAAATATTTATAATTATTTAAAAATATATTAGTTATTATTATCTTATTATTATTATATATATGTAAAAATAATTTTAATATTAAATTAATATTAATATATTTTAATATAAACTATATATTTTACTATAAATATAACATAACATAATAATATAATAATATAACATAATAATTATAATATTTAATTTTGCAACTTTAAATTAAGAAAGTTAATTTTTTCAAAATTTTTTTTTATTTTAATGAAAAACTGACATAAAATTATATAATAAATCCCAACATATTTGAAAAACATTTAATAATTTAAAAAACAATATATCAATATTATGAAGTATATAATAGTAATTATTTTAAGTTTAAAGATTTTATCAATATTAATAAAAAAGATATATTTATTATAATTATTATATAAATTATTAATTTTAATATCATAATTATTATATAAATTATTAATTAATTAATTATTATATTAATTTTTAATGATTTTTTTATTCATTGAGATATAATTATATAATAAAATTATATAATTAAATATTATATATTTTTGTGATATATAATTATATAATAAAATTATATTATTAGAAAAAAAAGTCTTAATTCTAAAAAAAAAAAATTTTCATTAGAATATTATAATATAAACAATAAAAAATATTAAAAAAAAAATTTTATAAAAATGAATGTACCATTTGAATAAAAATATATATTTGATAATATTATTCTCATTTCTATTTAATTTAAGGAATTTATAATCAATTTAATGTATTAATATAAATACAGAGAAAATTGACAGTATTCATTAATAGTTGACAGTATTCGTTAATAGTATATTCATTAATAATTCAATACATACCCGATGGATTAGAACCAAAGGTGCGGTGATATAGTTGTAAAATTTGCGAGTGTGCATGTTGATAAACTCGCCAAGCTTTACGTAACATCCAACCACCACGTACATAACCAGTAAGTTCTTGTTGTAGTAATGTTAATATCGCCGAACAGACTTGCGAGTCTGCCAGAACAATTTGCCTTTCCAATTTATTTACATAGTCCTTCTAAAATATTTATTTTCCTATCAAAATTTTCTCGATATCTCCGTTTACAATTCATTTTACTTTGATTTAATACGTTCACTGCTGCTTAGTTTTGTTGTTTATATTATTTTTATTATTTATGTTTTGAAACAATTAATGTTTCATATATAAAATTCATATATAAAATATTTGCAAAACTATATATTTATATATATATTTGTATGATAACCTATAAAAATGTTTACATTGTTCTACATCTGAGTTAATATTATGAGTATATCATAAAAATATGCGTCATCCTTAGATTCGTGCTCAGTGAACATATTGATATATATAAAATTTATTTATAATTTTATATATTTTTTTCAATTATTAATTTTAATTTAATAATTAAATTTAATAATTAAATTAAAATTATGTATAAAAAATTTATTATTTATTATATATAGAATAATATTTGCATTGCAGATGTTTATGCAAACTCATATTTTTAAAAATATTATTAAAAATTTTTTAAATATTGGAACTAGAAAAGTAGAAATTTGTTTCACCTGCTAAATACTAACGATTCTTTTACTTTTAACATTTATATTTATACATTTAAATTTTTCATTAACGCATACACATCTGCTGTATTTAAATAATTTCAAATTTAAAAAATAATAATTACGTCAGTTTCTTCCGCTTTAAAGACTTTGCTCTTCATAGATTTTAACCATCCTATATCACTTGCACATTCCCTTTCCATATCTTTCAGCAATGATATAGCTTGTTGAAGTTTGTCGTTTTCAAAAGTCATCAATGCATTCTAAAAATTTATTTAATCATTATTCTTATATATTTCCACAATTAATATATTGTAAGTTGTTATTAAGATATTTCTTCAAATAGATTTGCGGTTAATAAAATATGCATGATGTCATACGATATAATATTCAAGGTATTTTTATATCAATAATATTATATATTTTCAAAATAACTTAATAATATATTCTTAAAATAAATTAATATATTAATAATAATAATTAATAAATATACATATATATATATATATATATATATGTATATATATATATATATTTCACTTTTAAATATAAGTAATAAATAATTTTACTTAAATAAAATTATCATAAATAATTTTGTTATTAATTTTAATAAAATAGAATAATCTCATTCACATACCATAAACAAAACAAAGCAGCGACCTGCTTTTATATGGAAACTATGTGGATGTTTGATAAATAAGCTTTCTGCTTCCTCCGTTTTATTATTTAAAAGCAAAGAAATTCCCATTCTAGCAATATTCCACTCCTTCATTTCTTGAGATTTTTTAGCCATGATTCTTCGAACTGATCGTAATTTTTCTAATTCGTGTCTATTTTAAGAATTCGTTTCAATATTTAATTATGATATTTACGACTCAAAAATCACATGGATATATCATGTAAGTAATATCATTAAATCATTAAATGGTAACACATATTATTTTTTTCAAACGTATAACTCAATAACAGTCTTGATGTCAAAATAATTCAATAATAAAAACAACGCTAATGCATATAATTTGCATCACGGCATTATAACGCGCGATACAAATATTATATTATGATGAACAAAAATGCAAAATCTTTTATGAAATATGCCTATCTGTCCTATTGAAATACATGATCCAAAGAAAATGATAAAATTAGAAATTTTCATATTCACATAAAATATCTTGTTGAAAAATTGAAAATGTTTGATGTATTAAATATTTGTACGATATATTAATATTTTTTATTTTTTTTTGTATCAGAATTTGATCATTTTTTATGGATATTAATTACATATTTTAATATATTTATATATTTGAAAAAATTGCACTAATTGTTACGTAAAAATAATTCTTTATATATTCTTTAAATAAATTTCTGCAATATTTATTTTTTCTTATAATTTATATATTCTCCTTTTTTTATATATGTTTATTCTTTTAATTATTTTTGTTTTTTTAAATATTTTTAATAAATTTTTAAATATAAAATAAATTTTTCATAAATAATTTGAATAAGATATACATTAATATTTTTTCAAACTTTAATTATTGTTGAAAATTATGTTATCACATTTTAAATAAATAAAATTAAAAAAATATTTGTGTATATATATTTAAAAAAAAAATTGGAATATGACATATACTAAATAGAGCTTTCTATCTACGATGCCACGAGTTGACTAAAGTCTCGACCTATCGCAATACTGCTGCCACCACTTCGCATTTTCATATAGATATTGATTTCAGTCTACGTATATGCGACCCTGAAGAAGCATAATATTAGGTAAAATTTCATTAAAGTAATTTTAAGGAATAATAACATAAACATGGAATGAAATAAAATAAATTTGAATATTGCTTTACTATAAATAATATAATGATCAATATATAAAAAAAATTATGAAATTTCTTTTTCATAATTTCTATAATAAATTATAAATATCATTTCCGTAAATATTTATATATATTATATATATTTATATATACATTATATTTACAATCATTATATGAGTGATATATATATATATATATGTATATATATAAGACAATACATTTAAATATATCTATTTTTATTAGATATATATATATATATATATATTATGATCCGAAGAAGCATTATATATATACTTAAATATATTTAGATATGCTGTTCTTTTTTTTTTAAATAAAAGTATGTTCAGAAAGGACAATATTATTGTTTGAGAAAAACTATATAAAATAATTTACATAATCTCTTTACTTTGTATTCAATAATAATATAGAACTATAAAATCTGTACATTATTTACATTTCCAAAATTAAATAATAATATTTTTAAGTGGAATGTCATATAAATTCTAAACCTTCAAATTTTTTGTCCATTATTTTAGCCTCGGGCATTATTACATTTCCATCAAGTGCAAATGCCATAATGTATGTAGCAGTCTGTCCTTGATATTCTTCAGTTTTAAGGGCAATAATAATTGAATCTTGTGAACCAGGTAAAAATTTAAAACTTGAAAAACCTCTAATTGGAACTAAATTACCAATTTTAGTAACCTAGAAATAAAATAATATTTATTTTTATATTTTTCAATTTAACTATATGTAAAATATAATAAATAATATTATATTTATAAATAAATATAAATAAATAGAAACCTTAATATCTACAAAATTTTCATCTGCAGTCAATAATATATTACAACTCATTGTTTCATCTTTAGTTTCGTTATATTGATCATGAGAACATCTCCTCGGTAAAAAAAACCAGCTTTTGTGTATATCACTCCAAGCTCCTGATTCATGAATCATGTAACCTATAAAATAGAATATATTAATATAAAATATATTAATTATAATTAAAATTTAAATGTATATAAAAGATTTATAATATATAATATATATAATTATATACCTGGATATTCAATATCAATTGCTTGTCTTAATCGTTTATAATTTGAAATCCAATTTAAAGAGTATATTTCACCACGTGCAGATATTATTTTTATCCAAAGAGGATTGTTATGTTGAAATTCTCCAGAAGCAGTAGTCCATTCTTTACCCATACTGCCAACATATAGATGTTCATCTTTAACAGTTGCCCATTCACATTTAAATCCTAAAATTATTTATTATCTTTATTTCATTCAAAAAGTATAAAATTTTACAATTTTGATAATAACAAGATTAATAAATATAATAAATTTTACCTTTTGAGCTTTTGCCATTACCATCCATTAAAATAACCCAAGGATAAACTTCTTCTCCTTCAATAAAATATATAACTCCTGTACGATCATCAAAAGATAATAAATGTCCATCGAAGATAACTAGTTCAGATAATTCCATACCACGTCCTTTCATAGTTAAAGACGATGTTAACATTTGGTTTCTGTCATCCCAAACAATGGAAAGAAAATTTGTGCTAGGATTCCAAAAAAGACTTCCAGTTTTCATAATACTATGCCATGTATCTTTTTTATCTGAACTTTTGGAATCATGATCAAGATCACTTACTATTGCTATACGATAAGTAATACCCTTAGATGTTTTGATTGGAGCAGATAAAGGGTATGTCTTATTATATTTATAATATTTGCATTGTGTTAAAAAATGATTCGTAGATGAAGGATATACAACTCCGCGCAATAAAGGAAATCCAAGTAAGAATAAAGGAACAGATAATAATAAGAAAATTAAAGCTAAATATTGACTTTGAATGCGAAAAGTACTATTAGCAACTCTGTAGACATGAGGTGCACGTAACGCTTGTCTCCAGTCACGTAAATAGGACATGGTTTCTATGTCTCCGTTCTGCATTCGCGTCCGTTTCATATCATATTACATTGGAAAATTAATACTAAATTTAAATTTAAATTTTTATGTTTTAAATAAATAATTAAAAACTAACCTAATATAACCTAATTTTTTTCTCCATAATTGTCAACGTTGAAAGCGAAATGTAGACAACTATATATATAGCGCCATCTGAACAGATAAAAGAATTTAAATAACATTATAACTAAAATATATTTTATAACTGTCTATTTATTTTTATGTAAAATAAATATTAAAAATAATACTTTATGATACTCTTAGAAGAAAATTTCAAGTTACAATAAATTTTATTTAATATAATTATTTTATTTTTTTATATTTAGATAAATTTTTTTTAAATTTAGATAAACTATATGATATAAGTAAAATTAAACAAAATTAACAATAATTTTATAATCAAATTTTATAACTCATTTTACAAATAAAATATTATATTTTATAAACATTTTTATAATATAAACATTTTTTCAACATAAGGAATTAATATATGTATTAAATAATATATAATATAATAATAATAATACATAATAATAATACATTTATTAAATTTAATTTTTCTTTTCACGTTTTGAATTTACATTTTTCTCAATAATTTATATTTCCTACAGATTTTTATAATTATTTCAATTAAAATTTACAAGATATATTATTACAATATTTATTTGTTGATATAAAATTTTACCAGCATTTTTACTTAGATTTATTAAAATAGTTTAATACTATTTTATAACTTTTAAGCTATTAATTTTTATATTGTAAATTTAATTTCTTAGATTGATTAATAATAATATATATAATATTATGATAAGATATATAAGATATATAAGATATTAATGATGATTAAATAATTACTTTTATATTAATGATATTATATAATGTTGTTTTAAAAATGTCATTTTACAAAAAACATTGGTTATGATTCATATTGATTTTAATTTTATACAGAATGAAATAACAAGGATTTTCAGAATTTTCTGTGTTGAAAAGGTATTAATTTATATTGTGCCAATAATGTGTAAGCATTTACAACATATTCTTGAACGTTGGGGTTGAACGAACCAGTCTGGGGGTGAAACGAATCGAGGGGGTGGAAAAAGGGGTTGGAGGAAAGGGGAATCTTTGAGGGTGGTAAAGTATTCGTCAGTCGTGTGACGCGTTTCCCGCCGACAACATCAGTTATTGCCAATAGATTAAACCGCAACCGCATTTTCAGTTTCCACGTGTTCCTCGCATGTGTCTTATATGATCTGACTGCTATTGGCTATTGTAGTTCCGCGGCAACCTGTATTATCGATCGAACGTTGCTTTGCGTACGTTGCCGCAGTTACTCGTGGCACCGCCACTACATCGCACGTACTGCACAATCGTCTTCGTATTAATGTAACATCGTGTGCCGATTGGGATTCAATTTACAATTTCTTTTGCGCATTGCAGTCACAATCATAATTGATTAATTATAACAATATTATTGTATTAACGTTTCTTATATGTTTTGTGTTAAAATTACCGTCCAACCGCCATGTTCTATTTCAAATTGTATATTTCGCGCATTAGTGAAAAAGTTAATTATTTATTTGAGTTAACTGTTGACACAAGAAAATAAATCTATGCATCGCGAATTGTTTAGTGCAATTTTTTATAGATTTGTGTTCAAAAAAAATTGTGTCATAAGAATACTTTGAACTTGCTTCTATTTTTGGCGATCATCGATCGATTTTGAAACTGTTTTATCGATGTTTTGTATTCTTGATTGACTACTCATGTGGCGCCAAAACGGAAAATAAAGATATACTTTTGCTACCACGCCATAAAAAGTAAATTAAATTCAAAACTCATTTTTTCAAAATAGTTAAATGTAGTGTATATAATAATTTAATTACTATGATATTCGTGATAAGATCTTTTTAAATTACAAAACCTATCTGTGCTTCTATAATGGTGTATCTCTATAAGTGATTTTGTTAAAATGTGAATATTGTGAATATAAGTTTTTATAAGATTATGGTGTTATGGCTAATATTATTCGTATTTAATATCTTCATTACTTTATTGAATTCTCATCTATGGATTACTACTTCAGTATCATTATATTCAAATTATAGAAGGTAAATATTATTGTTTTTCTTTTTAAAAAAAATTGTAGTATAAAAGTTTTAATATAAATTTTTTAATAAAAATTAATTTATTAAAAATTGGGATTTATATATATAAAATATATAAAAAGCAATTTATTTCTTATAATATATAAATAAATATATAAATAATTATATTAACAATTTTTTATTATTATAAATAATTCATTATATTATATATTATTCAATAGTAAATAATTAATATTCAAATTTACTATTCGAATCGAATATTAAGATATATATTTCATCCTTTATAAAGTCTATTATTAAAATTCGTATATTGTGAACTATTAAATGTGAGCCATTCTCTGAACGAAACAGTGAAAGTACAACTCTACTACCAAGATAATCGCAAAAGTCATGTGAAAGGTTAACAACCAAAATACACATTCACATCCTAAAACAAAATATATTCATGTTATAAATAACCTTTTTTTAACCGTTTTTATCCATAGAATATTTTAAAATTTATAATATTTTAAAATTTTTTGATAGAAACATAAAGATGTCAAAGTATTATCAACTATTCGAATCCATAACAATGAATTAGTTAATTCGTGTTATTATGACATAAACTGATATCATTAGCTAAATAAATATATGGATTCAATACAAGGTAAATGAACGAAGGTAGATGTAGCAGCATGAAAGGGTTCGACGTAATCTAATGCCAAGTAGGGCTAGACGTAAGAAGATACCGAGATATATGTAAGAAGCATCGTCCATGACGATGTGTCGTCGAACATTCTTCAAGGTCGTCGACCTTAAAAGCGTCTCGTGCAAACGGGTTGACATGGACGAGACGTAATTGCGCTTAGAAGATGGCGCAGAAGGGGGACAGGTAAATAGGATGGAAAAGAGACAGAATAAGTGTGCGTCAAGAATAGGGGGTGACTTTGTGGGGTTGGTACGATGACAGTGCAATAGGGGGATGGGTTTCAGTGACGTCGTACCAAAACGGAGGGTAACGAATCAACGTTGATGCAAAGGAGTTGGGGAAGGGATGAAGTTAAGGGAAAGGGACAGGGGAAAGGGAAAGTGACTAGAGGGGTGATATGAACGGACGTGTGGAAGCTTCGGTTGTATCGTGGTTATAGGTTTACCTATTACATTAGATCTTAGATAGAAAACTTGTGAAACTGATATAATTTTATTAAATAATTATTGATCTATCTATCTATAACAAAAACTTAGTGTTTATTGACTAATTATTGTATTTGTGTTTATTTATTTATTATATTATATTTATTATATTTATTAAATTTGAATAATATATAATTAATTGTAAGATATATTTTTAATATGATTTATTTCTTTACGTATAATATGTAAAATTGACTTATAATTAAATGAAATAAATTTATATTTAAAAATAAATTTTCCATAATAGTTAAAAATATAATATTTTATATTTTTAAATTATAAAAATATATTATATAATATTTTATAATTATAAAAATGTAATATTTTTTGTTTTTGCTTTCTATTTTTTAAATATTTCAAATAAATAATTCTAAATAATTGATAAATTAATTTATAATAAAAATATTTTTCTATTTACATATTTCAGAAATTATAAAAGAATTTTAAGATAATTTATGGTTGCTTTATAGCTTGACCTATTTCTGAAATAAAATGTTATAGGATAATAAATATTATTCTTCATTTTTTTTTACAAATTATTATATATTATAAAATATTATCACTTTACATAATTATATAACTTTATTTTTATCATCATATAATATTATCATATTATCATAATATTAATATTAATATTATCATATGATATATATTTTACGATTATTTCTATTTTATTCATTTTATAATATATAAAAAATATCTAATTTATATTTATTATGTATTTTTTATGTATTATATAATTTATATAATACATAAAAACTATATAAAAATAGTGATATATATATTATTTTTTTAATATAGAATCACAAATGTAATCAATATAAATATATATATATTTTTTCTACATATTTTTTAATATTTTAAATTTTGTAAGTACACATACAATATATATATTTTTTGAATTTAGTTAATTATATATTAGATATTTGGATATGTAAATGATAATGCATAAGAAAAACAAGATAATAGATTCAAAATATTTAAAATTTATAAAATTTATAAAATATATAAATATTTAAACAAAATAATTAATAAAAAAATGAAAAAATAATTCTAAGAGCTAAAATAATTACAAAATTTATAAAAAAATAAAAATGCAAAAATATCTGTTGAAACAAGATAAATTATTTATTAAATTATGAAATTAACTTTTTAATTTTGCACTAAATGAAATGAAATTTTATTTTTGTCACACTTTGTTTCAATTCATTTAAATAAAATTAAATTTTTTAATTTAAATAAAATTAAATTTATAACTTAATAAATAAACAATGGACATTTTTGTGAATTAAATTTATTGTTTTCTCTACTAAATTGTTTTAGTATCTAAAATCTTTTACATTATTTATTTATTTGTTCTATTATCTACGATTACATAAATAACAATTATTAATGTTTAATTAAATATTACTAACTTATTCACTTATTATTTATTATTATGAAAAATATGAAAAAAGAAAGATATAATAAAAGAATTAAATTATTTTTTCATGTTTTAAAATTTTATTAAGAAAAAATTTTTTTGTAGAATAAATTTTTGTTAATTATTTTAAAATTATTGAAATTTTTAACAAGTATAATTTAAAATATTCAATTTTTCTATTTATATTCAATTTATTTCAATTTTTTTAAATTTGAGATTTGTTTTTTATACTATTTTAAAGTAAGATAAAAAATCGATATTTGATTAGAAACGATAGACGTGAATGTATTTCATGAACAATAGCAAGATACAGTAGATAGATAGTATGTAGTCAGACCTATCGACGATGCATTGCTATGGAAACGATACCATCGCACAAACTGTATTATGTTGCATAGTTCGTTGTGTATCTGTTCAGACAATTTCAAAGACAATATTTAGACATATGAAAATAATCAATTGATATTTTCGTTTACTACAAATTATTATAATTATTTCAAATAAACAATTATAAAATTTATGAAGATATTTTTACAAGACATAATAATTCATTATGTAAGTCTTGATTTATCTATACGAAAAAAAAGTAACAATTAAAAGTCCTTTAAGCTTATATTATTTTATTATCGTATTAAGTAGACTAAGCTGTTAGTAATAATGTGGTAGAAATTTGTATGAATGAACATGTCAAGCATCATACAGATTAGGAATGTACATCGATAGGATTACAATGATGTGCTTGTGTTTTAGGAAACAGACGAAAGAGGGTGGAATGAGGAGATTTATCCGGTGACCTCGTGCCACACGTGGTAATGCTACTGGCAAGCGGTGCTTCGATACCGACCATCGCCGGTACTGTTGAGGAGGAGGAAGAATATGCACGTAGCGAGGCGAACAGCGCACACTACGATGGCTATGTTACCGATCATACCGATCTTGCTTCCGAAATTGATATTGATGAATCTGAATACAGACGGGAGCTTCTCAATGATGTATGTGAGAAAAGCATTGTTGCTTATATTATTTTAAAGGATTTTTTTTAAAAAACTTGTAATAATTCAATTATTATTATTATTATTATTATTATTATTATTTAATAATCAACTATTATTATTAAAAAAATTATACACATGTAATATTATAATAACATTATATTTTTGATAATATTAAAATTTTTATATTGGTGAAACATATTTCTAATACTTATTTAAGTTTAATATATATTAGACAATATGTTTTTGATATAGCAAGATGCATATTTTTATTACATTTGCAATCGTTATTAATTTTTTTTATTTACAACAGATCAATTGATATTGGTTTTTTATAAACTTGAATTTATATCTTTTTTATTTACGAAAATTATTAAAATTAATAGAAATACAAAAACTGTAAAAAAAAAATATTAATATGTATAATAAGTATAATATAAAATATTGTATATTGAATATACATGTCCTTAAAAATTATAAATATTTAACTTAAACATATTAAATTCATAACGAATTTTATATTCATTTTAAGATTTTTTGCTTGAATTTTTAAAGAATAATAATTTATAATATAATAATAATTTGATCATTTAGTGTATAATCTAATAATAGACATATTATTTATATAAAATTTTATTTATTCTCTAATATATATTTAAAGCAATATTAGTGATTCATATTCCTTTTTATACATTAAAATAAGAATATCTAATAATTTAATCCTAGTTACAATTATGAAAAAAATTTATAAAAATAATATAAAGTAATAGGAAAATAAAAAAATTTAAAAAATAAAAAATTTTTGTTTTTCATTTAATTTGCTTTTCTAATAAATTTTAAAATTTAATATTATTTCAGATACTTTAATATAGCATAGCTAAAATTGATTTATTATTGGATTTTTAGAAATTGAAGATTAAATATTTATGTTTGTAAAAAAATTTGTTTTGATATTAATTATATGTTTATTTTTTTAAGTTCTTTTTTTTAAATTTGTGAATTTTTGATTTATTTTTAAAAAGCTTATATATTTATCCTTTCAGTTTTATACTTAATAGTTATTTCTCTTTTCAACTAGATGGTGTGCCATGTAACTTAGCCATAGCCATAGCTTTAAAATAAAATTCTTACATGAAATATGTATGAATTTTAAAAATTTATTCTAATAATTTAAGAATTATTTATTCTTATAAAAGAAAGTTAAAATAATATCTTAAGATCATTAATTTAAAGGATATTTTAGTTTTAATTATATAAAATTTAACATATAATAAAAATATATAAATGCATATTTATATCATTTTGTGTCTCTTTTATTTTTATATGCTGAATTTTGTAAAAATTAATTAAAATATTTTGTAGTTTTAATATCAACAGAAAACTTAGTTTTTATATAAAATAATATATATGTCTTTTTAAGAAATAAAGATGCTCCTATTTTTATAATGTATTTTCTTGATATTCTTTAATAAACATGTTGTCCTTTAATAGATATGATATATGATTAAATAAGTTTAAAAAATTAAATAAGTTTAATAAGTTTAAAAAAAATTTCATTTGATTATTTATCATTTTGAAGTTATAATTTGATTTCATTATATAGAATATCATATAAATATCTTATATAAATTTTTTTTATAATTATTAATTAAATGTAACAAAATTAAAATAGATTTATATATACATGTCATATAATTTTCATATATTTTTATTAAATTATATTTAGGAAAAATAGTTTATAAAGTTATTAAAATTTTGTAATTTTTAATTTAAATTTTTGTAATGGATAAATTAGAAAGATGATAAATGATAATTCAATATTTAATTAATTTTTATTTTATTTATATTTAAAATTTTTATATTAGTAAAAATTTGTAATGAAAAAATATATATTAATTCTAAATAATTTTGTTGTTTATTTATAATATCTTTAGAAAAAAAAAATTTAAATATATTTATATTAGATATAGATAAATTTTTAATCTATATATGTAACAAATAAATTATATTCCATTTAATAACATTAACAAATATATATATAAATATATAAACATATTTAAATTTTTTAATATCCTTAAAAATTTAAAAAGAATTTAAAAATGAATCAAATCAAAGTTTATATTTTTATTTCTTTTATTTACAGAAATGGCGAATGCTATTCGATAAGGTACGTCTATGAATTATTCGACATTATTTTTTGGAAATCAGCTTACACGATATGTTAACATGACTGAATTTTTTTTTTAGTTTGATCCCGAAGGTTTTGGCGAGATACCGGTGGAGGATTTTTTAGCAGCTTTAAAGAGTCCCGAATGGAAAACTGAAATACCGCCAAATAAACGAGATATACTTCTCACTAGGACAAAAGAATCACGTGTTGAAGCAGTGACGTTTCAGGATTTCGTCAATGTGGTAAGTAAATATATTCAGATTTCAATAAAACATATATATATATATATATACATATTCATGTAGAAAAATATATATATATATATATATATATTCAATAGAAAATCATATCCTATATAAAAGACATTATTTATCTATATTTATCTATATTTTTATATTATATATATATTATTTATATATATTATTTATCTATATTTTTTATCGCTTTTTATTATTCACAATTATTCAAAATAATACAAAAATTTTATTATAATTCAATATAGAAATGTACATACAAACAGATACATTTTATATATTGATAAATTACTTGTCATTTATCTTTAAAATAGATTAAAGAACAAAATTTTTAAATTTATTGAATCATATTCTGTTTGTTTTTGATAAATTGCTGCTGTTTGATAAATTGACCACATATTTATAATTTAAAGTTTTATTTTGTAAATTTGAATATTTTTTAAATATATTTTAGTCACACTATATTGCATTACTATTTTTATATTTTAATTTTCAAGTATTATTTAATCGTGATGAAAACATTTTCATTTGGTTAAATAATAATAAAACTTGTATTATGTAAAACATTAACTTCAAAGTTATTTTGATCTCTAAAAAGTTAATATATATAAGGTATTTCTCGTTCCATAAAAATTTTTCAATATTTCAACTTAAAATTAATTAAAATATAAAAGACTATATCAAAAATATAAAATATAATAAAAAAAATGGTTACGTACATTATTACTAATATAATATAGAATAAAGATATTCATATATCTATTTCAGATTCATTCATTAAATTCAATAATATATTGAGAATAATATTAAAATTTTTTAAAAAAAATATATAGGTTAAGCTTTTTCTTATTTTTCATATTATAATATAATCATTATATAATCATAATCATTAATATAGATAATACATAAATAACATAAATAACATTTTGTTAATCATATAAATATAAATAATATTTTCTCAAGAATTTTATTTTATATTTCTATTTCATAATTGAAAGATTCGAAAGCCAATTAATGTAAGTATCATATTATTTAAAAATGGTTTATGTAATTTAAGAATTTCTTTATTATTTAAATTATCAGTTGATAAGTTAATATTATAAAGTGAAATAGTAGTTGATTTGTTAAAAGAAAAACCGCCTTTATTGTAAACAAGAGAAAAAGAGATTTTTTAATGTAACTATTTTTACAAAATACGATTTACACTGCTTCTAAACTTTCTGATTGCTTTTAAAATTTCTATTTATAAATAATAATTATTTATAAATAAATAAATAAGTTATGTCAATGAATTTTTTTTGTTTTAAAATTTAAATATTTTATATATTATTCATAAAAAATTAAAAATATTACAATATTTCTCTAGTTTTCGTTATGAATCTATCAATTTATCAAAACATTGACATAAATACGAAACACGATCTTATAATTATATCTAAACAACTGGCTAATTCGCATAAAAACATCATATAATCTGTTTAAAAATGCGTATCAAAAATAGGATACGAGCATAAGAATTACATCGATTTTCCTGAAAGAAACTCGAGAATCGTGTATCGGCATACAAGACGAGACGAAATGGATCGAAAAAGGTTTACCGGCGGTTAAATAGACTTATTCTGCTCGACGAACAAGCTCAGGAAACTTTTCATTGTCCGTTTTATTTGTCAATTCGAAAAATGCGGCTACGCCCTGGAATTTCGTTCTTCATAGTACTAGAAAGACGGTAAAGAGATGAACGGTACGAAAAAAGGAGATTCTTTTTTACAGGAAAGGGAATACGATGAAAAACTGGTAGATAAATATCGGGAACAATGATAATCTTACCATTTAAAGGCACACAACGACATGGACACAATCTCTTTGTCTGCTGACTGACAACTTTTTGGCGGTTTTCTCCTACTTCCTTTTTTTCTCCTTGATCCCCAATTGAGGTAAGCAGATCTGACATTGAGTGGCAGAAAATTGTCCGCGTACAAACTGAAATGATTCAAATCGTAGGTTAAACAATGCGTAAAGAGATTTCTCGGTGAAACCGCATTCTATAAAACTGGTATTGAGATTTTACCTATCATATCCGTGTTTTCCGAAATTATCTCAACTGTAGTTGTATATTTTCTTCGATAAAACCGATAATTGAATCTGTGGATATTTCATATTTTTTGTTCATTTTTTTTTCGTTGCTTTTTATTTTTTTCTTATTGTTTCATTTTACTTGATTTTTGTTTTTTTTTTTTGCCTTTATTGAAGTAACTACGCCAGTATGTATACTTCACTGCTTTATTTTTAACGATGCTTTCTTCCATTTTCCCTGAAATCTTGGATATTCGTGAATTATGAAATAGATGGATGAGAACAAGTTGCGTGAAATATTTGATGATATAGAGAATACTGTTCTATTAAAAAAAATTAGAGAATTGTTTAAAATTATAGTTAAAAAATTGAAAAAGAAAATTTATATATATATATCATAAAATTTATATTTTTTTTCATTATTTTTTATATTCTTGTTTAATTAATTTTATTTATTATCTCTTTAAACAATTTAACAGTTATTGGAAAGTAATTAAGTATTAAATATATTAATATATATGAATATATTATATTATATATATTAATTTTAGAATATAAATCATAATAAAATTTTACACAATATAATATAATATTTTTATAACATGATAATATAAATTATTTTATTCTTTAGAATTTGATAAGCGTTATAAATGTTTTATATTTTATTATTTTTTTATTTTAAAATCTATTTTGAAAATTTATATCATTTAATAATAAGCATTATAATATTGATTATATTTTTTATATTTGTCTTTATCTCATTGCTGTTGAAATGGATTAAATCTTGTATATTAATCTTTTTATGTAATTTTTTTTTGGAATTGATGTACTGAGGCAAAAGATTATCTATTAAATGTAAGATTTGCAAATATTATTATATTTAACAAAAATATTAAAGAAAAGAAATTAAAGATTTTCTATTTTTTCATATACAAATGTCTTTTTTGTATAAAAAGATTTCGTTTTTGAAAGAATTGTTTTAAGATAGTTAAAATATTTTTTTTCTTTATTTTGTTCAAATAAGAATTATCCTTTTGAAAAAACATTTTATTCATTTAATAATTACAATTTTATTAAGCGTTTCTTTTGTTTGAAATAATTGTTCCAATTTTTTTTCAAATTTTTATGAATATATAATTATTTTATATTTTTATATTTTATATTTTATATTTTATATTTTTTTAATTTCATAATTTTTTTGAATTAAATATTTTAACATTTATAGACATTTTTTTTAAATCCTTTATTGATTTTGATTTTTATTTTCTTTTTGTTTTAATAAAAAAATTAAATCCTTTGAACAATGATTATAATTAATATGAACTAATAAATTAATAAATAACTAATAAAAATAATATAAATAACATTTTTTAACAAATGCATATATTATCGAAAGTTATTATTCAACACATATTTAATACTTTCTATCGATATATATTAAAGTATCAATTTTTAATCAACATTCATTAAATATATACAAATATTAATTTAAAGTTTTATCAAATTTAATCAAAGTAATATTCAGCAAATTAAGAATTTTTATGAAATTATAATTTTTTTTAATATATATCAAATTTAAATTGTTTCATCCAAAATTATTTTCATATCAAAAAAAAACATTATTTGCTGAAAAATTAAATTACTGTGAATTTCTAAAGAAAAATTTATAAAATTAATGAAAATAATAAAAATTTTTTATCCAACTAATCCAATTAAAAATATTTGAATTCATTTAACATATTTGTATACATATAATCAATCATCACATTATTTAAAGAAAAAGATTCTACTGAATATTTGATAAAATTATTCAAAAAAAAAAAAAAAAATAACAAAACAATGTATATGAAACACTGTGAAATCATTGTAAAAAGTATTATAAAATCAAAGAAAAAAAAATACAAATTATTAATACGTATATATGTTTGTTAATAATT
The DNA here is from genome assembly GCF_029169275.1 of Apis cerana. Taxonomy (NCBI): domain Eukaryota; kingdom Metazoa; phylum Arthropoda; class Insecta; order Hymenoptera; family Apidae; genus Apis; species Apis cerana. The sequence goes on along the minus strand of NC_083862.1, from coordinate 5,855,349 downwards.
ATAATTATTACATTAGTAATAAAAGTTATTATTAAATTTGACAAAAAAAAGTTAAAAAATGTTGGAAATTGTAAATGACTTTATTTTTTTTATCTAGTCTCTGTATAAATTATGAATAGCAAAAAAAAATTTTATCTTTATATTTTTCGTCCTATAATGCTTAGATATTTATATATGTATATTACAATGATAGCTACCGTACTTTTCACGATAATAGTGTTGAAAAGAGCGAATCATATACATACCTATTTTTTTTATTCGTATTTGTTATTCACAGTTGAATATCAGAAATTCGATTCTTTTACTACACGAAACGACTCAGTGTGATAGGATTAAACCCGCAGGTAGTTAAAAGTAGACGCAATTATTCAAGAGTATGAAATCGCAAGCATTCTTCGCATGGTAGTATGATTTACGGTCAGCAGGATCGAACAGCGGTAACCAGGATTTCCATGCATTCGTTTCTCTTACTCTCGTTGCACTATATAACGCTTGCATATTTATTATTTCATATGACCACGAACAAACGTGATAATCTTGTTTGTCGTGCGACTGACATATTTTATGCCATATAAATGGCTGTAAAATTGAGAATAGAAGAATAGGGATAGTATTTTTTAAAATTTCGTCCAGTACTTTCAATTATGCAATTGTTTCACGTTCCACGCTTTGTTTTATCATTTGTTATTTCTTCTACCTTCATGTTTTTTGTTGATATCTGCATTTGCGGATATTATATCTATATTTCAAATGTATCCACGATATAATTTCTATTAAAGAGACAAATTCCTTTGAAATTTTATTGATTAAGATAGAGTAGAGATAGTTACTATATCTATGGAAGTTAATCTTGAGGTTTTTTTTTATTCGTATTAAATTAAACTAATATTTTTCGTTTTCCTAGTTCTTAAGGTATATATTATCGATACAATTCTTTTTTACATAAAATGTTTAAAAAAATCATAATTATCAATTAAAAAGAATGAAAAAGATTTTCAATTATCAAATAATCAATCATGGAAAAAGAAATTCTTGAATTATTGTTTATTGAAAAAGAGTAGAAGAATATTATATATTAATTAATGGTGCATTTCAGTTTTTAGTACCCTAGATATCGCAATTTAAATTTTGTAGATATTCTATATATATAGAATATTATGTTTTAAATTATAATCATAAATAGATTGTACATTCGATTTAGATATTTAAAAAAAATTAATAAATTTATTATATTTAAAATATCGAAAAAAATAACAAAAAAAATCATTAAAAAGAATGAAAATATCATTTAATATATTTATCTAATATATTTATCTATTAAATAACGAAAATTCAAAAAATCATAATTGTTTAAATATTAGATACAGTAATAGAAACAAATATAAAATTTATTTCAATTACTAGATGCATAATATAAAATAATATTAATATTATATATTGATGTAAAATAAAATTTTTAACAATTTATCTAATAATTGAATTTCTTTAACTTTAAAAATTTTTCTTAATATTATTGTTAAATTTAATGTTTTTGTTTCAAAGAATATAGAATTTTATAAAAAGTTAAAAATCTTCTTAATAAAAAAATTTGATTATTTATAAAACAAATTTTCTTCTACTTAATTTATAATAATATTTAATTCAGTTAATTTGATGTACAATAATTTTATATTATATTATATCTTTTTCTAAAATATAATTTGTATTTTAAAATTTAGATTAGAATTAGATTTAGAATTAGAATTCATTTCTGAAATGATTTATCTAAGAATAATAGCAAATTTAAATTAATAAAGAATTTCATTGTATAAAAAAAATAAGAAAAAATTTTTTAACAAATTTTTTCTATTATTTTATTTAAAACATTTAGAAATTTTCAAATAATAGAATATTTGAATAGTAAATTAACAAATAATTGTATTTTTCACTTGCGCTTTTTCTTTCGAATATTTAATACAATCAATATAGTATATCTAATATTATAAATGAATCCATCTTCATTCAATTGTTACATTCAAGATCATCCAAATACAGCGATAACTGGATGCAGAATCGAACAAAGATGCGCGAGACAAAGGGATTTGGAGGAGGAATCCTTTGCTGACCTGCGATTAGCAATTAGCTCTGACGAAGGTGGTCACTCGATGTTTGCGCAGTGGTGAACCGGCTATTAAAGAAGAGGATCGAAAATAATCGTGGAATGAGAGACGAAAGAAGAGGAGGCACACGTAGTCAGCACTTAGGTGGCCTTTGCCAGAGTTTCGGCAAGTCGGTGATTCTGGACACGATCTCGGTGGTCCTCCGTCTTTCTTGTTTTCGTATCGGTCGCTCTTCCTAAAATAATTTTTTCCTCTTGCTTACCGCCACGTCCAAACCATCTCAAGATTCCTCTCTTCTTTCCTCTTTCCGGATATCAATTATGTCCCTGTGGGCCTCGTGCATCGCTATGAAAGAGACCTACCAGTGTGTGTCTCACTTTCACGAAGAGAATCCTGAGCTTGCCTCGTTATCCCTCGCCGTGGGCGTCGAAATCCCTGTGTAAGGTCTCTCAGGAGCTACAAAGTGCAATTTAAGAAAATTCTGTCCTCTCCTTTTGCCTCTACTTTTGTCTCCTTTCGTCTCGTTATAGCCTTCACTTTGTTGTCCCCTCTTGTTCTTAAATCTTGGCGATAAATCGTACTACTGTCGGTCTTCCGCGAGGAAACTTATTTATCGAGGTTATACAACTTCGTCTATTCCATTTTACCTCGAGTCGACTCTGTTTTTAGACATTCTTTCTTCTGTGTTATTATCGCGACAGATGTTTCATATCATAATGCTACTTTTTTACAGGAGATAAAATCTAATTGCATTTATCTGTATAGAATATCTGTATTGGTGATTTCATTTTGCATATGATAGCAAAAATTAAATAATATTTCAAATTTTATTGAATAATATGAATTATTATAAGAATATAGAAGAATTAGATATAGAGATATAGATGTTATGGAAAGATGCATACATCTTATATTATATTGTTTTTATTTCATATAGAATGTGATAATATAAGAAAAAAATTTTTTTGATAAAAATTTTGAAAATCATTTGAATCTTGTTATGTTATTATTATGTTATTATTATATTATTATTATGTTATTATATACTCACTTTTTAATTCTTTAATTATGAATATATATTTTTATAATGGCCTCGGAACATTAAAATCTTCAAAAATCTTAAAATTAGTTTTTAACATCAACCACGTTTCATAAAATTTATGTGTCATTATCTGATGACAGCCATAATTAAAGGATTAAATATTTAAATTTAATATATTTTTATCCTGATTAATGAAAATGAAAATTTTAAATATAAAGTGACTTTAAAATGAGTGATAAAAGAAATATCCATTTTTTTATATAATATCAATCATTTTGAAGTTCTTAAATTATTATTATTGTTGTTGTTGTAATGAAAAAATCCGTGAGAATTCGAAAATATTGAATATACTCGAATTAAAAAAGCAAGAAATATATTATTCGAGATTTGAATTCTTTGCATTAAGTATATAGAATCGACATGTAAACAGTAATTATTACTTATATGCTATTATATAATAGATTATATATTTATATACTCATTATTTTTCGTTCTTCGAAAAGACATATATTTTAGTTCGTTCCTATGATGTATATTATAAAAGAAGGTTAATATCTTCAAATTGATTATTTAAGTACATCGAATAGAAATATAATATCGAAAGAAATATAGTAGATATTAAATTATTTGTGCTTTTTTTTATTCTTTATTATGTAACAGAGAATATTATTGAATCTATAATTTAAAATCAAAATTTTATTCAAGTTTTTGAAATTATCATGAATCTTGACATGAAACATAAAAAATCTATCTATCATTTAACTCTTGATGTTCTTGATTTAGTCATGAAATATTTTTAGAAATTTGATTCTGTCAATATTTGAGTTTTCGATATTTTTTATAGTTTAGTTTTCGAAGTTTTCTATAGCAATTATCTATCTATTATAATTTCTTTGAATTAAGATTTATGAAGAATATTTTATATTCAAATTTAAGATATCAATAAATATAATGTTTGATTAAATCGGGGAATAAAAGAACAATATGTAACATTTTTAAATGTATATTTAAATTACATTTTACACAATAAAATGCGTTGAAAATATATAATGAAAAAAAAAAATAATAATTTAATTTTAATATTTTTTTTTTAAATATTCACAAAAAATCAAATAATTCAAAAATAAAGCATAATAAAAAATAAAATAAAATTAAAATTAATAAGTTTTTATGAAAGTTTTTAATAATTTTAAGATCAAATTATATGATTTTTGTATATATAAATAATATATATAAATAATTTTCTATATTTTTAATATTATTATGAAATTATATGAAGATATATGACAATGATTTGTAAAAATGAATATAATCATATATATAAATAAAATAATTTTAAAAAAGCACAAATACATATAAAAATGCATATTATTACATAACTTAATATTTAATATGTTGGATTTTATCATAATTCAATATTTTTAATATTTTTCGTTTTGTCAAAAATATATAAATTTTGTCGAAATATATATACAAAATATATATTTTATATATATATATATATATATATATATATATATAAATATATATATATAAGATTTTATATATATATATTAAAATGATCTGGTTTCGGATTATATTAAATATTTAAATAATTAAATTTTTAAAAGATTTTATATATATATAAATTATATTATATGTATATATTATATATATATATATAAATTATATGTTTAAAAATGATATACTACACTAAAAATGATAGCACAATATTGGACGTTTAATATAATTTTTTAATATAATTAGAATATAATATTGATACACATTATTTTTTCGTATAATCTTTCTTAACTTAACTTTTATAACTTGATGTATTTAACTTAATGCATCAATTTTTTAATTCTTTGTTAGAAATAGATCTTATTATTTAAATGAAATTTTTTTTCTTGAGACAGAATCACATTTTCTAAAAATTTCTTTGTTTTGATAGTTCTATTAATTTTTCCATTAGTTTTAAAAGTTAAATCTCGATGTCATACTGAAAATTAATTTTTAATAATATAATATGATCAATTTTTAAATTTAATTGAAAATTTTTCTAAATAGAATAAATAAATAAATTAATATTTTAAAATTTATGTCATAAATTAAAGTAAAATACTTTAAAAATGACGATTTATGAAGATACAGAATTGTTTCATTTTTCATTTGATGATATATTGATCATTTCCCAATCTATATTAGCTATTTTTGAAACGTAAATATAATGATATATAAAAGAAGAAGTTTAACTTTTTTGAAATTAATTTTCTTTTAGAAATAAATTAGAGATAAACTTTTTTTATAAATAAATTTTAATAATACAAAATATAATACAAAATATAATACAAATTAAAAAATAATTGTAAATAATATTCAAAATATAATATGCAATATCATTTCTGTCATATGTTTAAAATAGATTTCTCTTAATAATACTAGAGAAATTGTGTAATAAGATAATCTCTGCTAAAGTTATTTTGAGATACATAATCTTATTAGTCTCAATAAGATTATCATCATTTCTTATTTTTAGATTTTTATATGAAATGCAAGGTTTTAATTTAACTTTTTAACTTTAATAAATTTTGTTAATTTTGATGAAAATGTGAAAATCTACATATAAATTTTTATTCTGGAAATTACTTATTGAATTAAAAGTTTTTATTTTTTGTTTTTCTAAAACTTTATTTTAACAAATTTTATGTATTTAAATAAAATTAATTTTTCTTTCAATTTTTTTATCTTTTTTAATTTATTTACCTATCATTTTATTAATTTGAAAATTAATTTTATAATATAGAAAATAATAAATAAATTCTTTTTTCTAAATTGGAATATTAATATTAATATTTTAATGTGTAAACATTAAAATTTTTTAGGAGATAAAGAATTAATTTCATTTATTGTTAGTTATAGTTGTTTATTTGTAATTGAAGAAAGTGTTTAATCACAATGGAACAAAAAAATTTTTAACATATTCTGTTAAATATAGTTATTTTTAAATTTTTTATTAATCATACAAAAGTATTTCTGAATATTGGTCATAAAAATTGTAATCACAAAAACTAAGAAAAAGAAAGGAAAATATATCTTTCTCTTTTATTTATTTATCATATTCAAAAAATCATAATATTGCAAGACCAACAACGCAAAAATTTCGCTAAAAATGTTTAACCTCGTAGTCATATCATTCGAACCAGCAATATCCTTGCATGCACTTTCATGAGATTGTCGACATTCCGCGGTGCATTTTCCCGTCGCATCTCGAAACGTCCGTTTCGCGACGTTATTAAGTATAACTAAGCAACAGTGTTATTATCCATTATGAAAATCTATCCGCTTGAAAAGGGTCTGGGATCTTTTGTTCCATTCCTGTTCCTTCGAGAAGAGAAACAGCGTAGAAGAATTCTGCGCGAGGCGGTGCCGACCTACGACCCCATTATGCATGGCCCGGACAGGGCGCGTGATTCATAATATTAGATTCGAGTCGGGGCCGAATAATGTAAATGCCACGTAGAAGGGCCGTATATACGCGAGGGGGGCCCCGTTGGAACAAGCGCAGGGGCGTCATGTTGGCGGCGAATGTAACGATGCGGCGACAACGATGAGGACGACGCCATCGGCAGAAACCCTACCAGCCACCCACACCCACGTCGGACCCTTAAATCTCCATTCTCAGGCGCGCCCCGATCTCTTTGAGCCTCCACTATGCCCTCTGTCCTCTCTTCTATACCATGTACGATTCCTCGTATATACATCTCCGGCTCTCGTGCACGAACGGGGTCTACATCGCGCCAGCACCGCATTTTATCTACCGCTTACGGATTTAAACTGTGAACACTTTGCTTCATTTATGAGCCTTTGTCTGTTCACGGGCATGACAGACTCGGTTATTATTAATGAGATGTTGATTTTCGAAATGCGTCGATCTCTGGTCTAGAACACGGTTGCTCCGCACGATGAAAATTTCAATGCCGTTCGTCGTATATAGTTCCCTCTTTATATATAGTTCGGCTTTCTGTTGCATAGCGTGTCAATGTTATGGATTGACTAATTGACTCGTGGCATACTTGTGGATATTTAACATGTGATCATGTTTACATTGTTTAGGAGCATTTATTTTATATACTTTTTTATTGGATTTTATTGGATTGTTTAAAATGATTGCTCTTACTTTCATGTTTATATATATATTTTTCTAATTAATTATAATTGTAAGATGACAATAATGTTCTTATTATTAGATCATGATTGCTTGAAAGTATACTTGTGATATAATAATATTTATGTCGTTTAGGATATTATTTAAGCGTATACGTATACTTTTTTAGATTTTAGGTTATGTTGTTTTTTCTTTGTTATATATTTTTTAAATTATCACTAAGATAATATCAGATATTATTAATTTTTAATTATCATCATTTATGATATTTAAAAGATTCATTATAAGTGATATCAAATTGATATTTTTGTTTGCTGCTTCAGATGTAATTTTTATATTTAATCAGTTAAATAATTCATTTTCTATTGGTATTATAAAAATCATAAATAATCAATCAGGATTTGATTTAGAATATTTTATGTTTGAAATATTTTATTTTAATTTATATTTTATATTTTATATAAATGCATACGAAATACATAAATTATTTATGTAATATATTAAATACGATATTAAAATTAAATATTCTAAAATTAAATTATTTAAATTTAATTGTAAATTCAATTCAAATTATTAATAACTCAATATTGATTTTAATTAAACTTATATTTATATAATTTAGGATTTTATTAATCTTATCTATATTTATGCAATTATATTAATTCTATATTATGTAATATAATACATTATATTCTCAGTATCATATTATATTCTAAGAATTTAATAAGTATTAATTGTAAATATACTCCGCATTGTATAATTATAATGAAATATGCTTCTGAAATATTTGAAATTTAAAGAATTTTATTTGCTGTTAGTGAATATTATATTAGTATTAATTGATTCTAAATTATATCTCTAATATATAATTATTAATAAAATTTTTACAGTAAAATAGAACTTAATAAATAGATTCTCGTTTATTTTAAAATTATTTTAAAATCAATTATAAATTTAATTATAGTTCGAAATATTTTCAATATAAAATTATTTTACAAATAAATTTTTTTGAATAAATATTTTTATTTTTTGTAAAAAGAAAAAAATTCTCTTCAGCGTATAAAAATGACTTATTTTAATATAAAATAACCATTTTTAATATGTTTTAAATGAATTTTTTTTAAATGAATTTAAAACATATTAATATTAATATATTATGTGATTTTTTAAACAAGATCAATATCAATCAATTTAATTTAAATTAAATTGAAATATGATAATGAAGTTTATAATAAAAATTTATTATTCCTAATTACAATTATGATTTTTTTTAATATAATTAAAAAAATAAAATAAATGAACGTTAAAAAATATTTATTAAGAAATTAGTTTTAATTACAGCAATGATCTTTATGTATTTGTAAATATATTTTTTTAATAAATATATAATATTCTATAATTATAATTTCAAAATTCTAATAATTTTTTGTATTTACAAAACATATTTGAAAGTATTTCGAATATCTATGATTTATTTATTTTTAAATTATTCATCAATCTATTTATACTTATATATTCTATTCCGTTCACATACTAAAAGTTTATCAACCAATTTTTTTGTCTATTTTATTCATTTCTAGTAAAAATAATCCATATAATAAAATTCTATTTAAAAAGAAAAAATAGATTACATAGCATCAATTTGAAAAAAGTTGTCCGAATTATAATTGATCGGAAAAATTTACTTTAAATCGAAAAGTTGGGTGAAAGTTCGAAAGTCAACTGTGATGTAAAATCAGTTAACTAATTTCCAAAGAAATTTGCAAGTAAAAATCCCCATTGTGCTCAATTTTCGTTTCTCACGGGCGAATATCAAAACGATTTCCCCGAATATGCCTAGAGTTATTTACCGAAGCGAAGTTCCAGCGAGATATTTCCTACCGAATGAGCGAAAGTCCCTGGAACTTAACGATTTCCAGCTCGTAGATTTATCACAATCAGCTAACTAATTGTCCTGTTAGTTTCGTATATATAACCCATTGGCGAACGTGAACCACACCATTGGAGAAAAGAACAAGATTCCCCTATTAGAGGACAATCGGTTGACGGGATCCTGTTAAAAGCATTTTTAAATACACGATCCTATCTATGTGGATCGAAAATTTCATGATCATTGACTCGTCGTTCCGTCTCTGTTTATCATAAGGCCGTGGCTGAGCCACCCAGACTTTTGGGCGACCCTGCAAGATATAAAAAGAGCGAAAGGTGTCCGACTCGCATATGTATTTCTAGTGGATCGAATGGACCGTGAAATTAAGAAAATGTATCTTGGCTATCGTTACGTTTCCCTTCGTTTTCATCCTATCGTTATCCCTCGATCAGAATCAGTTGAACTTCATTTGCCTTGACTTTAAAAGTCCGAACGACTTCTAATTAGGAGACAGTCAAACAAAATATGCCCAATCTTAGAAACGTTTAAGATAGAAAACATCGATCTGTCGAGTCGCATACCAGATCTTGGGACGAGAAAGACCTCGATAAGATAATGTTCTTGCCTTTCTTCTTTTTTCTGTTTTCTTTTCTTTTTTTTTTTTTATTTTTGTAACAGTGTTTCCCAACATTTCTTGAAACAAGAAATCCATTTTATAAAGTGTAGATATATAATGCTTATATAAATAAAGTGTCTTAAGTTTTTTTCTAAAACATTATCACATTATTCTATTTCATAAGTAAAAATGAGAAAAAAATGTTCTATAATGTAATAATGTTTGTATAATATTTTAAATATTTTAATAAAAAATTATATTTTTATTATTTTTATATTACATATTATATTATATTATAAAAATGTAAAATGACAATAAATTGATTTTTCGTTTGATAAAATACAAAAATATTGTTAATATTTGATAATTTTTGAATATCTAAAATCATTAGATCAAATCGTATAATAGATTTGTGGATGATAAAAAAAAGTATATTAAATATGAAATAATACATCTCAAAAATTAATATTAAGGATTTAGAATATAGATTTATAAAAATTAAGAAAAATCAATAATATTTGTAATGCAATAAATTTAATTTTTCATAAATATCAAATAATATCAAATAAATAAATAATAACAAATACTAAACTGACAATCTATTTTTATATTTATTTTTATATATAATAATATCGAATAAAAAATTCAGTTTATTATTATTTCTTATATTCTGATTTTTCAATAAAGCATTTATAGAAATATATTTATATAAATTTATATAAATTTGTTTTTTATTTTTGCATATAAATAAAATTTTGAAAAAATTATATGCATAATTTTTAAAATTCTATATTTGTACATTACTATATAATGTTATTATAATGTCATAAACTAATATAATTTTTTTAAATAAAATTTAATGAAAATATTTAGTAAAATATTAAGTAAATTAATAAAAATTAATATATATAAAATATTAAATATGTATGATTAATTTTCATTAGAATAGGTTATTTGTATTTATATTTTTTTGTAATTTATATTGAAATAATAAATTTTAAAAATTTACTATAAAATTTTCTATTAATAATTACGAATAAAAATAATTATGAAAAATCCCAAAAACTTCGTGATTTTCTTGAGGATGGGAACACTTATTGGGAAACATTGATTTATAAAAATGATCATCAATTTTTATTTTATTAGAATTGGTCATTTCGAAATAAAATGATTTTGTTTATTAGTGATAACTTTGAAAGAAGCATTTGGTACAAGATAAATTGCTGGATTAAGATTAAAATATAATTTGAACATTATTCGAAAACTTGTAGATAATTAAGATAAGAAAAAAATAAGATTTTATTATAAAATAAAAAATTTATAAAATTTTATATAAAAATCTAAATGATACAAAATTTTTCTATCGCTTTCTAATTATCATATGGTATAATTTATCATAATTTATTATAATTTTCAAAAATTAATTTGATATAATTTTAAATAATCTTATATCGTATTCTTTATATTTTATATATTTAAATTATAGAATATGGGAGTTTGATTATACATACTTATAAAAAACGAACCAAATAATAAAGTTTCATATTATTCAATAATTTTTCCAGACTCATAACTATTCTCATAATATTAAACTCTATAGAAAAAGTTAATGAAAATATAAATAACTTATATCTTATATATATATTTATATATCTATAATGAACATTAATTATCTGATGTTTCATCAGCCATTTAATTTCATATTTTTATCATTTATTTTTGTTAGATGAAAATTAATGAAATTTCATGAAAATATGTTTCATACCCTATTCACTGTTATTTTCTTTTTATAATTTAAAAGTAATCTAAGTTATTCGAAAGAGATTAAACAATATAATCGGTAGAATGAAATGTTGAAATATTATCATGGTATTTTCACGATCCTATGACACACAATTCTCGTTAAGATAGATCGTACAAGGTAGATGGGACGCTTGCTTAATTTGTTGGATACATCACTCGATAGTTTTTTTTCATTTCACCTTTTTCAAATCGATACTTGTCGTTTACTAACTTATTTTCGTTTATTTTCTTCCTGAAACTAGTCAGAAGACAGACATATCGTATTAATTAAGAGATCAAAATATTTTAACCTGTTGAACATTCTTTCATATTAGAAAGAATATTGTTGTTTCTTTTATATTTACTAAAAGAAAATTATTATTTTTATATTTCTTTTATTAAGAGTGAATTATAATATTAAATTATAAAATTTAAAATTTATAAAATATAAAATTTTTATCGAAATAGAAATGCTTATAATTATTAACATTTTGTATAAATATGTTTTTATTAAAACTAAAAATGAGTCAAGTATAATTGAGATTTATTAATATATAAAATGTATAAGTATTATATAAGTATCAATAATTTGAGTTTCTTTTTGTCTTGATACAGAACATTATTTTTTTTATTTGTTATACATATTACATTGTACGAGTTATATCATTGTTGAAAATATTTTAAATATTGAATTAGTTAAAATTCATTATTAATTCAAATATTAATAATGTAATTATTATTATTATATATATATAATAAACATAATTTACTATTATTTTTTTTTTGATAATTTATAAAGATATATAGTATAAAAATAAATCGTAAATATTAAGTTTTTAATAGATCTATAGCTTGATAAGTGCTGCCATCTCACGGGTGGTTGATTTAAATTTTGAGAGCTGTATGGTGTCGCCCACTGATGAAGGTTATGAAAAATTTTCGAAGAATTTTTATTTTTTCAACAGTATATTATATTTACTTAAATTTGACATTAGAATTTCACTTTTCATAATTTCACAAATATTCTAATAATATTATATAAATTTCCATTCATTAATATTAATTTTTATGAAAACATTTAATAAGAAATTATCAAAATATTTATTATTGCTTAATTTTTTATTACTTTATTATTATTTTAATTATATATTATATTTATATTATATTATTTCACTATTATTTAAAAAATTAAAAATTATTACTTAATTTCAAACTTTAAATTAATATTTAATATAATAAAAAAAATCTCTCATATTAAACTTTCATTAATTTTCTTTATTTTTTTACTAAAATCATAGTAGATGTTCTTGAGTCGACTTTATTCATTCCATTTTTTAAATATTTTAAATTTGAACAAAAAGTAATTACAGAATAATTTTTTAAAAAAACAGAAAATCAAATATATATCGATGCATAAAAAAGTCATAACAAATTATAAATATATTTACATGTAATATATATATATATCATTACAGATATATATATAAGATAATATATTTGTGAAATATATTTATGTTTTTAAGAATTCTTTCTAAAAATCAAAGATCAATGTAAAGTACAATATAAAAATAAAAATATTGATTGAGATTTATTTAAGTTATAAATAATAAATAAATAATTAAAGTTCACAAATTAAATGAAACATTAGAGATATATAGAAATAATTTTATTTTATTTCATTGCTATTTCATTTCGTTTCTTTATTTTTCAACGCAAACTTAAATTTTTTAGATTTTTTGAAAAAAAGGAATAAATAAAAAGAGATTACTATTCTATCAAAAAATCAACATTTTAACAATAAGCATTTGCAAATAAATATAATTTGTTAATATAATTACACATATAAAAAAAAATACTATGAATAGGAATAGAATCATAATAAGAAAATATTAATTCTAAGATATTTTTAGATTTATAAAATTTAAATAGTTTCAGAATTGCTGAATAATCAATAAATCCATTCAAGATCTTAAAAATTAACATACCTATATCAATATATTAAACATATGTTGTTATCATATCATTATTGGCATTGATTATAAAGGAGAGATGTGCTTAATTTTCTTAATAATTTAATCAACTTGATTATTTGCTGTTATTTCATTCATCATGAGATGCATTGATGTTTAACGCGATTTCTTATTTCGCAATCAGAAGCGCTTAGAGAGCACAGTGAAATCGATTTTTACCGGATTTAAACCGTTAATAGGAAATCGTAATAAGAGCTGTTGAAGCAAGAGCGAACAAGAGCCATCTGTTGTCGGTGCGGTCTGCGACAAAACAAACAGCTTGCCAATTATGGGGTGATTTTGGGCCTGCTCGACATAATTTGGACCGGCAAGGAGGACAAAGGCGGCTCGTTTCTACCACGCCTACCGTTAAACTTCACGATGAGGAGGCACCGTAGCTACCACTTTCCTATTCTCCTCTCGTTTGGTGTCTCTATTTACGCTCTCTTACCGACTACTCGTTCGCCTCTTTTATAATCTTGAGGTGGAAGTCCCGCATTCTCGACAAATAGTCAATAATTCTTGGATTCAAGTGATATGCTTTATTTATATATTTATTATTTATTTAATTTTTTTTTAATATTTCTACAGCATTTTTTGTTGAATTTAATATTGTTGAATAATAATTTAATAAAAGTATAATATTTATATAGATCAATATTTTGGTGTAATAATTAATTGAGATGATTGTCTTCAATTGATGAATAATTAATGATTAATAGTTTTGAATAGTTTCATTAATTGATTATTTTATGAATTGCATTTCTTAATTTTATTCATAAATATTAAATATTTTTTAAAATTTGAATAAAATATATATATATATATATATATATATATATCATATGAGATAATTTCCTGATAGATTGGTGATATATCAGTTAAAAAATAGAAAAAAATAAATTTTAATAGTATAACTTAATTTTAATTTATATTATAAACTAATCTATATTTTTATTATAAATAAAATCCAAAAAAAGCATGAAAATAAGTTAAGATATTTGAAAATTATCTACTATTAATAAATATTATTAATAAAATTAGGAATAATTATTACTATTAATAAATAGAAATATCGGATATATTTTTTTATTGATGTTTTATTATTTAACATTATTTTTTATTTGATTCTTTAAAAAAATTCTCTCAAAAAATAAAATTATATGTAAATATAATTATTTGACAAAATAAGATATTTTAAATATATATTTAAAATATTAAAAATTATTACATATTTAAAATTATTCTGAAATTAAATTTCAATGACTCGTCAGAATTGTATCGACGAAAATTTGCCATATTTTTTTATAGTTCATTACTTTATTACTTATAAAGCAAAATTTGTTCTATATAACTTTTTATTTTGAAATATTTCAATTTACGATTTCATTATTGCATGAATTGTTAAAAATATTATTATTAATTAATTTTAATATTTTATAAAGTTTATTAGTAAATAAACTATATAAACTAAAAATAATAAACTATATAAATTAAAAATAATTTATCGTAATTTCCTGATTAATTGAACTGATACACATTTTTTTCTTATTCTAAATTAAAAATTATTATTATATTGATAATTATATTTTAATAATGTTACAGAATATAAATTAATAAAGATATAGTATATAATTATTTTTTTATAATAAATAGAAAAATAAAATGATAATTATATTATTTATAATGATGTAACTCTATTAAATTATTATCTATATTTTATCTATATTTTAATAATATTTAGAATAGATAATTAATTTAAATAATAAATGAAAAAGTAAAATTAATAAGTTTTAATTAATAATTTAAATTAAATCATTAAATAATAACACAAGTAGAATTAATAAATACAAAGAATATATTATTATTTTATAATTTCAACAAATATTTTATTGATTTTACAATTATAGTTCAAAATCTTTTTATTTTTAAAATTAAAGGAAAAAAAGAAAAAAAACATATGGAATTAGCATTAATGTTACAATAAAATGTTACAATAAAAGCAGTTTTTAATATATTCCAATAAAAATGAAAGTTAAAATGTGCGCTCACATATGTTATATTTTATAGAGTTGTATTTTCTATGAGAATGATTACGATTTATATATTTCTTCATTTTCTCGTGAAAAAATTTCCATTTTCATAAAAGGTGTCATTTATATTATATTACATATATTTAATGCTGAATTCTGATTATTTATCATTATTTATAATATTTTATCCAGATTTATTTTTTTTATTTATCGTAAAAAAGACATGATGAATTCATTGAAACTACATTTACAGATATTTATTTTCAATTTGTAAAATTATTCATTCGAGACTATATATACATGCCATAAATTAAATTAAATTGCTTCGTGAGAAAGTAACGATGTAACAATCGAAGTGTTTGTCGCACATCTCGTTTAAAATACTAATGAGAGTGATAATTAGTTCGTTTGAGTGCAGGTATGCTCCTGTGATATTAATTAAACCAAAGTTGTCCTTTAATGAACTTCGATTATCCGTTTTATTTAACTTGTTTAGAAATTAAATTTATTTATTCAAAAATTTGATTCAAATTTTTTATTTTTTAATTACTGAAAATTAAATGTTGAACCAATAAAATAATTTTAAAAATAGTAAAAATAATTTTACTGTAAATTTAAAATATTCCTTATAATTATTAATTAAATTTATAAATTTATTCTAAATATTATTGTAATTCTATTTAAATAATTTTAACAAATATAATTTATTACATTTTTCAAACGCAATTTAATGCTGTTTTAAATTTTGCATCAAATCAAATGTAGTAAATAGATTTGATACTTATTTATTTATTTTTATGATTGATTACTATGGATTCAAAAATTATAATATTTTATATCAAATTATATTGTTTAAAATAAATATCATGTTTGCTCTTACTATTATAGTTAATTTATTAAACTTATCAAAAATTTAGTAATTTCGTTATATGCAATCGAATGCAATACGATTGCCTCGACTACGCTAAAAAAAAATCAGAAAAAGTTATTTCTAACTATCTTGTACCTTGTGATTCTTCGAAATCGAAAGAATTCGAAAGTCGTCGCATCAACAAAAGATTTACAATCCGTAATATATAAGGACAGTAGAGGTACCAGCAGCGATCATTGTGTCATTTTAAAAGATGGTTGGTTTGTCGCTATACACCAATGTCGGCTTTAGTATAGAAAATCAGTTTAACTTATTCCGAATCACGAATCAGCCATTATGGGTTTATAGCGAAAGTCCGGTCAAACCTTCTAACATTGGATACAATCGCATTTGCGGGGGTTAGTTTGTAAATTTATGTTTTTAACGGATCATTGAATGAGAGTAAAGGGAGAAAGACAGAGGGAGTCGAGGTCAGAAATTGCTCGACCATTCAGGTGGTTGCGTGCAAAGGCTACTACCTAGAGTCGTTTGTGGGCTCCTTATAGCTGCTCTGGATAGATCTACTGTCATAGAGGACAGTGTATAGAAACACAAAAAGAGCGAGAGAGAGAGAGAGAGAGATATTGGTGCACCTGAACTACGGGAGCCAGAAACGTGGACACGATTGAGGATGAAACGGATAAATGTGTACAAGCACGAAGGCTAAGGGTGGCGAGGAAATCGTGAGAATTGCCAGAATGCTGTGCGTGCTCATCGTCTACTTTCGGGGATTACCCGGGATTTAACGCTACAGGGTATCTACAATCTATATACGCGTGCCTCTTCATCCTTCTCTTTCTTCCTTTCTTGATTTTCCTTCTGTGAAATACATGAAGGCGCGAGAATGTATACCTGTTAGGTATTTTCAGAACTTATGGTTGCACGAGCTGTGTTTATTTCATACTCTCGTACTTTCGTTTTTTAGACGGTTTTATCGATAAGATAGATAGTGTTGCTCCATAAATTGATTTAGAAATGATATTAGTAGTGGTTGAAATGAATGATACTTTATTCAGAGACGAAAGGAAGAAATTGGTTTATAGTGTGTTAGCCAAGTATTGTTAACTCTTAATTAGTAAGCATATAAAATGATAATATTACAAGTATAAAAAGATATATAAATATATAATTACGAATGAAATATTTGGATTTTGATATACAAATTCTAAAACGATAATTATAGTATATAGTACATTACTATGGTATATAGTACATTATATAGTACACATTATATAGTACATTATAAACGATGATATATAGTACATTAGAAATTATAAATAATTTATGATAATTAAGTATGATAAAATAGTAAATAATGTAAAAACAATGAATCATAATAATATTATTGAATCCGAATTATTAATGTATTTATTCAAAATATTTATTAATAAAATAGTTATATAAGTTTTTTACTTGTTAGTTAAATAATAATTCATGATATTAAATAAATATAACAATATATTTATGTAATTTATATACTTATTTATAGAATAAAAATTTGTTTGCAATAAAAAAATTTAATATTTTTTTAAAATTTAATTCATTATAAATTGAAAATTATAGATAAAAATTGTTAAATAAATATTATTTTACTTTTCTACTTTTATGAATACAAACTCTAATATTTAATATAAATCATAAATTAAAATTATAAATAAAAATATATTAATTGTATTTATTTTTTAAAAAATTTTTATAATAAAATTTTTATAAATTTTTATAATTTTTATAAATTAAATAATCAATTATTTTCATATATGTATATATATATATTTAAGATTATTCAATTTTATTACTTAATTTTTGCAATTTTTAAATAAATATAATAAATATCTCAAATACGTACATATAAAATTTGATCCAATATATCATCGCATAGAAAATATTACAGAATATTGTAAAAATTTACAGCATACAATATTGATTGAAGTTAATAATTATCTGCACAAGAACATAAAAATGGAAAATATGGTTAACGGTACTTAAAACGGTACGACAAATGTTTTAATAAACTTTAATCTTATAAGAGTTTCGATTGAATTGCAAGATTGGAGTATTGCATCGACGCAATTACCATCATTTTAAACGTGCATTTTCATTTCTCAATATATACTTTCATGCAACATTTTTGATATCAAGATTGAACTCGCACATACAACTTTTATGAAGATTGTATGATTATAAACAAAATGAAATTTATTTTAACGAAATATTCAAGGATAATCACATTTTCGAAAATTTTTACTTGGCGTAAAAAGTATTTGTTTTCGATAATCTTTGTTGCTTAAGAATTTGAAAATAACTAAGATAATAATTGATTGTTCTTATAAATAATTCTAGTAAATTTAAATACATAATAATATTAAATTAAAATTTAGTAACATATATTGCAAAAATAATTTAATTTTATTAGAAGAATTAACGCAGAAGTTAGAGAAAAATAAATTACAAGGTAATTAAATCGAATATTTTTATTAAATATGATTTTGCAAATATAATTACTTATTTTAAAAGAATATACCGAAGTATCGTTGATTACAATAAAATTTTGCTATAATGTAATTATTATAAAAATATTAAACACATGCTTTTTTTGTTGCTATCATTCATAGAGTAAAAAGGGATGAAAACAAATTGACTAATTGCGAATTAATTAACTATATGTTTATATATATATTAATAATATATTAAATGACTTGCAAAAAAATTATACTATTTAAATAATATTAAATTAAATATTTTTATTAATTTTTTTGTGTAAAAAATAATTTTTTTTTTAGTTTTCTTTTTCTATACATACAATAGAATCTATATATTTAAATAACATAAATAAAGCATAAATAAATTGGAATTTTAATTTTTGCATTATCAGAAAAATTATTATATTATTAAGTTATTTATTAGATAATATAATTATAATTATAATATTATAGGTTATTAGAGATTATTGTAATATAAATAATTAGAATTAATTATAATTATAAATAGAATTATAATTATTTAATATTATTATAATTATTTAATATAATTAGAATTATAATTAGAATTCTAATTATAATTGTGAAATATATCTATATTGCTAGTATTATCATGAATCAATGTAAAATGTAAATAAAATTTAACGAATTATATTATATTATAATTGCTATACACTTTAAAAAATCTTTAAATCTTCTATTAGAATAAAGAAAAAATTTTATACTAAGAATAAAATTTAATTTCTTTTCAATATTAAATATTATTTAATATTAATTAAAGTACTTCTTTTTAATTAGCAATTTAATAATTAATTATTAAAATAAATTAAAAATTAATAATAGTTAAAATAAATTAAAATAAATCAATAATAGTTCTAATACATAATAATTTATTGATAATGTTAGTAAATTACAATTAATAAGTTTTAAATTATAAATTTTCATTACATAAATAGTTTTCACATGCATACATTATATTACATTGAATAAAACAATTAATTAGCTTATATTATAATTTACATGTATTTATTGTATTATAAAATGTGTTTGTAAAACCTTATTTATCAATTTTTTATTACCAAGTTTTATAACCATTATACAAAAAAGAACTCATTATCACTGATAACTTGTGATTTATATATATTTTGTTAATAATATCGATTCAATTGAATAAAAACCAAAAAGAAAGAAGAAAAAAACTATAAAATAAAAATTACAAAACCAACACGAATGGAGACAGGTTCGATGGAATTTTCGCTCAAGACCCATTTTAAAATTTCTTGCATAATTCAGAGCAGAGAAAATAGGTATAAAATTGAATGGAAACAATTGGTGTCGTTCTACTGCATCAATTTATTAGGACAAAAGATTGGGGCAAGTTCCAAACTATATGCACGATTTTTTTTTTTTTTTCTACGCTCGTATATGCATGGCCTTTCGACATGTTCGAATATTACGAGAGAAACAGATAAGGTAGATTTTCACATTTGCAATTGAACTGGCTGCGGGTGTTTCGCGGCATTGTGAATCGATCAGCGACCAATTATCGTTCGAACGAGTGGGTACATACCGTCGCCTCGTTAACCCATAATTATCAACGGAACGGTAAAAGTTTCATTACCTTTGAAATCCTCGTTTTTCGCTTTTCTTTCTCTTTTCCTCTCTCTTTTTACATTTTATCGCTTCGATCGTTTGTCAGGGTTATTCTCTATACATCTACACATCTCGTGTATTTCTCTTTTTGAATTATTCACGTTTTTAATTAGTCGCATGAAAAATCCATCTTCGATTGCAAATTGTCGAGGAAAAGAAAAGAAGAAGAAAAAAATGAGATATTGATTTTAAATTAATTTTTACTACTGAGAGTAAAAAAAATTATTTTAAAAATTAAAAGAAATTAAAAGAAATAGAATTTTTATGATTGAACATTCGTAGAATATATATGACTGTTAAAGATAATTAAATTTAAAAATAAATATATTACAATTGATTTAATCATATATTGGATATATTCTATTTTTTCTATTTTTTCAACAATGCTATAGTACTTCAAATTTTTTTATAATTTTAGATTTTCAAAAATTAAAAAAAAATTCAAAAATTCAAAAATTATTATTACAAAATCTTTATAAAATCAAAATTTTTTAATTAAAATTTTTTAATAATGGGGATTAAATAAAAATAATTTCTTTTTAATAAATTTATAATTATGAATAATAATTAAAATTTGTTATAAATTTATATATATATATATAGGATGTTTATTAAATTAATAATAACTGATTTCCTAAATAGACAATATGATAAAGAATATATATATATATATATATATATATATATATATATAAATAATAAAGAAAAAAAAAAATTTGTGTAATTTTCTATGATCAATATAATAATTTCTTATGTTTATATTAATATTTCTAGAGAAATTTAAGAATAAATAAAATTTTTATTTTTTATATGAAACATTATATATCTTTATATTAAATAATTATAATATATATTAAATAATATATATTAAATAAAATAATAATAATAATAAAAATAAAATAAAATAATGATAATAAAAATAAACATGTGTTCAACAAATTCATTTATATGCTATATAGTAATTTTCAAAATCTTCTTAAATTTTTTATGTATTCGTATATCAATATATTCAATATCAATATATATTATTATTTATATTATTATATATTATTAATATATTATAATATAATTATTATATTGATGGCGAATATTTAAAAATCAATAAATTTATTCAATAAATTCTGCAATAGTATCTGAAATTTTTAATTATAACAATAAGATAATAATTTCCCTTATTATTTTGCAAAATTGTTTTCTTTTGAACATCTTAAACTTTTAGATATTTTTTTAACATTCTGTATAATATAATAATAGATATTTGCATGATATATTTTTTGTCTAACTAAACATAGGAAAAACATCAAATCTGACAAATCTCATTTCATATACTAAAAAAATAATATATCATTGTAAAGTTAATAATATAATAAAAAATTATAATATTAAAAAAACATACAAGAAAAAGATAAAAAAATTAAAACATTATAATTTTAGGACACTTCAAAAATTTATTTTGTTTTTTGTATAATTTTGATTATTCGATTATCATTTTGATTAGTTCGTTCCATCTTAATTCTATCTTTCATTTTGTCACCCTTTTCTTGCTACGTTCTTTGTTTGGATTCCCACATTTCGGGGAAATTTTCAGCCACCACAAGAGAAACCCTTTTGTCAATGCGGATCTGCATGTACGACCAAATAAACAGCTGCAAATGCCATTTCAATAACAACTAGGCGACCAGATAGGATTTCGGCTCTGACTGCCTCCTTTTCGAGCACTCGCTTTTCTTTGATCGAGTCCTTGAAACCGCTCGAAAGAATAAATTTTCCACCAACCCTCCACTCTTTCGTATTCCACATTTTTCCTTTTTTCGCTCCAGTCTATTTGTCCTTAGACTTGGTGCCCCATACAGCTGTTTCGCGAATCTGCATCGTCTCTTTAAACCTTGTCACGGCTGCAGATTTTTGTATAGAGGTTAATCCGAATTTATCGTGGCACACGTGGTTTCTGAAAGTATTGTATTTTTAGGACTTTGCTTTGTACTTTATTTCGTGAATGTCTATTTTCCTGATGTTTGTATACCAATTGCACGGTAATTAATGGAAAGTGAATGTAAACTTTGGTTGTTTGATCGTAAAGTAATAGAGATTTAAAGATGGAGATTTTGCGTGTATTTAATTTGATTGATACAACGAGTGATTAGATGTAGCTTTAGAGAGAAAAAATTATATATTAATTAATCATATAACAATAATTTAATAAGAATAAAAAGAAATAAAAAAAACAAACAAACAAAAATATATTTAAAAAAATGAAAAATCAGAAAAATTAAAATTAAATTGAAAGAAATCTGCACTTGTTTCATCTTAACTAAAAATATTTTATTTTAAATTTAATAATTTAAATTTAATAATTTTTTATTTAAATTTCATTTAAATTTTGTTTAAATAAAATTTATAATTAATAATATTATATATATTAAATTAATAATATAACATGTAAATTTATAATATATATTATAATAATATAGTATATTATTATATAATATATTAATATGTAAAATTGTTTAAAAATATATCTTAAAAAATCTACTGAGAAGATACACAGATTTATGCTACACAAATTTTAGAAAAAAGGATTACAATACCTAATAAATTAATCTGAAAAAGTAAACATAAGTTTTTTTTATTTTTACAAAATAGTCATATAATTTTGATTTTTTTTTTCCATTCTAATGCTTATTTAATTTTCATTATAAAGATTAATGAATGAATTAAAAAAAAAGATAAGATAAATTAAAAATAAAATATCAACGAATAAATTAAAATATCAATAAATACAGAATAAACTAAAATAAATTAAACTATCAATAAAATTAAAAATTGAAACTTGGTTTTTTCGTAAATCTCGAATTCGAAATATTTTTCTTTCTCTAAGATAATAAGATAATATCTTTCTCTAAGAACTATTTATTTTATGAATAATTAAAATTTTAACAAACTTTTATTTTTGAAATTTTTTAAACTTAAATTCAAAATCAATCAATACTAAAAATATTTATTTTTTTTGTTTACAAAAATTTTTATTTTTATTTTTTTTTTTATATAAATTATTATAATAGATTAATAAAATCATATCAATTAAAATAAAAATTAACTTTGAATACAAATTCAATTAAATTATTACTACTTATTATATTTATATTGTTATATCATTATATAAAATTCTTATTCATATAAATTATTCATTATTTGGGTTTTGAGAATTTTGAATTACAAAAATGGTTAAAAATTTCGAAATTCAAAATACTTAAGTTGTAAAATTCAAAAAAACTTGAAACTTTTTAAGTTTCGAGATTTCAAAGTTTCAAGTAAATATCCCATCCCTATCCTAAAAATATGTATTGCCGATTCAATACGGGTTATAGCATTTTTACGCGTGGAATTCACGTCTGTATTAAGGGCACATATTGCGTTGTATTCCGGCTATATACAATTGAAGAGCGTGCACTCTTGGTGTATCGGGAAACTAACGAAAAACGATGAAATTTCATGAAAGAGAACATTGTGGGTGGTTTCGTAGGAGTCTCATATGTACTCGAGAGAGGATCGAGGGTGAGAGCATAGATAAAAAGAAGAGAGGAGAATCCCATCTGTCGGCACTTTTGCACCGACATTGTACCCCTGTTTATATCGAAAGAGAAAGAAAGAAAGAGGTCGTTTTATTGCCATATTGGCATATTGCCGCAAACCAGCCGTCGTGCTTTTTTGCTCCCTTTGCTTATGAAATCGATTCTATCGAACTTTTCCATGTACTCAATGCATCCATTTTGTTTTCTGCTTCATTTATAGAACTATATGACTTCTTTTTTTATAATAATAGAAATATAGAATAATGAAAATAGTCATTTATCTTTAATAAAGAACGAATATTCAAAAATAATGATTTTGAAATATTGTATTTATAATAAATGTTTGTATATATTGAAACAATATGATATGAAACAATCTTATATATTTATTTAATTTTGTCTAATATTGTCAAAATATTATCTGATATTATCTGATTTTATAATAGTAATAAAAAAATTATTAACAAAAATTCATAAGTGAAGATTCTTAAGTGTTATAATTGTCTGTGGGTCAATTATAATATAATTTTAATTTTAAAAAATTAAGATATTTATTGAATGAATACATTATACAGTAGGAATAAAATAAAATATTTGTATTCGCTGATAAATAAAAATTAAAAATAATAAATTATTTTTTGGTACATTCTTCATATACCCAATTCTCATATTTTTTATTTGGTTCAAAAAGCAAATAATAAATCAATAAATAATTTTTATTTAATGTTTCTTATATAATTTTACTTTCAATCATTTTCAATCATGCTTTTCAAAATAGATTACAGATTTTAATTAATAATGCACAAAATTAATAAATAAAAATCACTAGATTTTATATAAATATATATTAAATATATTTACATTAAAGATTAGAAAAAAAAGGAACGTACAATAGATTCTTACATATAGAATATTTATACTACAATTTTAAAAGATTAACAAAAAATTACTTTCGAGAAATGATTTTTGTTTTTGTTCGTATTTTTTTTCTATATTATTAAAATATATCTATGAAATATATACATTTTGATTATAATTTTTTATTATATAAATATTTAAAACTTTTATTATATAAATTCAAAATTTATTACTATATTTTTTGAATTATTTAATATGTTTCTATCCATTTTTTCCTATAAAAATAATTATCTGATTTTAATATATTATAATACAATTAATTTTAATTTTCTAGATATTTTGTAGCTAATAATAAATTTATTTTTACATTTTTATATATTTATTTTATAGTAGTAAATATTGATTAACATTTATGTAAAGTTTATTCATCTTAATATTTATATTAATTTTGAATCAGTAAATATATATTAAATTAAATATTTTTGTATTTTTTTTAAATTAATTATTATATGAGATAAGTTATCATTTTTATTCAATTTTGTTTAATTTTTTAGATTGATTTTGTGAATTTTGCAATGGTAAATTCTTAACCGCTTATTTAAAATCACTATTTAATCTAATCACTATTAAATTTTTTGATATTTTCTTCTAAATATAAATTTGTCATTTTATCATTTTTATATTGATATAATTTTATTAAATGAATGAAAAATTTTCTGTTTGTTAATAATTTCTATAACCTCATTTTTCTAAATTTTGTAATTTATTTTATTGCTCATTAAAAAATTTCTATTTTTAAATAATTTGTTCCGAAATGCCGTCATAAATGATCGTAAATGATTCAAAATTTGTGATGATTATTACATATTTAATAGAAATACATTTCATCTTATTAAATATTGGTTTAAAAAACAACGAACAACGAAATTATTAGTTTTATTTTTCTGCTTTTTAAATTTAGTTTTTCAAAATGTCGAAATTCGTAAATTGTATACTTATTATTACTAATTATTTCTTTCATTATTTTTTTATTTAGTTGAAAAGTTTGTTGAAAAGATTGAAAAAATAAAACATAATAATAAAGACTATTGAAAAATATAAAATTGTTATTTGTAAATTAAATTTTTTATTAATATTCATTAATATTTATTATATTCTTTATATATATATATTATATTTATTATAATTATAATTTATTATCTATCAAAAATAATCAATCAATAAAAATTTTTTTTCTTAAGCCACATCTGATATATCTCATATATTCTGTTTCAATGATTCTCCTAACAAAATATTATTCCAATTCTCGAGAAATACATTTCTTAATTCATTAACAATTTAACAATGATTACAAATATATTAACAATTTTAAAAATTATAATCATATTTCTTATTTTGTTTATTCTTCATTTCTTAACTTAAATATTAATATCTCTTCTTTATAAATATTTACCACCTTCTCGCTTCTTAATTTCTCACGGTAGAAGGTGAATCTTACGCAGATGAGCAGTAGGACAACAAGCATCCGAGTAATAAATTCTTGATCGTCATCTTGACGAAAAATTGCAAGAAAAAGTATCTGAAGGTGACCAGTACGCGTAACCCTTTGCAGTCCAGGTGGTTTCGCTGTTGTTGGTAACGAGATATCGGGATGGATTTAAGGAAGGGAGAATATGGCGAGAAAGAAAGAAGAGGAATGAAGGAAGCTGAGGTGAAAGAAGGCAGGAACGGGCTACGTAGTATGAGTGTAGTACGCAACCTGCTTGCCCTTTGGCACCCGTGCCAGATGTTTCTCTCATTTCGGCTACAAGAGGCAAGAACGAATCGGCCTACACTTATATTAGCATTTTCTCTCGGTTTCGGAATTTACGCAAACGTTTCATCGGCTAAATTCGTTCTGTGCACGAGCCTTTCTCTTCCCAACGATAAATGAAAGATACTTTAGGGATTATCGATTTTCACGAGAGTAACTCCGAACCAGAATTTCCTTTTTTAATTAGTTTACTACTAGGCTACTTGTTAAGTCACGTGTATTGGCCACACTTGAAATGGAAATCAATTGATTAAATAAACTCGCATTAACACAATTAATATTTATTAAATTATTTTAAAAAAGATTTTGATAGAGTTTTTAATTATTGAATTTTTGTGTACGAAATGACAAATTTCACAAATTAAATGATTAACACAAATTAAGTGATAAATAATTTATTTATTTATTAGTATCTATTTATTTATATTTTTTGAATGAATTTCAAATTTGAATTTAGGTGAATATAACTGGAATAACAATTATCTTATTATAAATAAATCAATTTTGTATTATAATAAAATAATCCAATCGAATCATAATACTTTTTGCACATAAATTTAAAATTCAATATATAGCTTTAATAAAAGGTTAAAGAAATCATTAATATAAATAATTTAGATAAATATAATTAATAAATTAAAAAGTTATTGGTAAAAATCAATAAAATATTACAATTTTAATAATTTTAATCTTGTTTTCCGATGTATTGATTATTTGTTAAATTACACTTTGATCGATATTATTTTTAATAATGAAAATTAACGATAAAATCATCAAAAAACTACGAAAAGTTAATATTTTTAAACATAGATTGATAGATTTTTTTGTAATCAGTTCTTTTTCATAATATTTTCCATAAATAAAAAAATACGAATCAATTTAATAGAAAAATTTTCGAAGTCAGATTTCAAAAATATTTTCTAAAATGATATTGCAATAAGAATACTAACATTATTCATTTAATTTAATAATAAATATTCTCTATTAAATTTAAACTAATTTAATTTAAACTAATATTCTCAAGAGTATCTTTCAATAGTTCTATTTTTAAATAGATTTGTAGATTTATTTTTAATATAATAAAATTTAAAATTTTAAAAAATTAATATAAATAATTGTTTATTTACATTAAGAGTTTAACATTTATTTATATTTATTATTTATATTTATTATTTATATAAATAATTATTTATTATTTATTATAAATATTTATTTATACTTATATTTATATTATTTATATTTATAAATTTAATATAACTATTATATTAAGTTATTATATAAAATTCTTATTAGTTAGAATTCAATCATTTCATCTGTAATGATATAATATTTTTCAATCATATATAAAATTTTGTTAAAATTGAATAAATAATTTACGATTTCCAAGATAAAAATACTGATATTTCTGCAAATATTAATTCTTCTCAAAATTACAATATTTTAATTTAATTTTTTCATGAGTAAGAAGATTTTTGACCGATCTCTTTCGAACAAAGAAATAAATTATAATTAAAAGATAAAATATTTATTTTTTAAAACGTCACATAAAGTATATAAAGCTTTTAAAGATAGAAATAATATCATAAAACAAAATTAAATGATAATATATGTTCACTCATACGCATTTTCATATAATTTTAAAAAAAATAATTTATAAATTTGTTTATACTTTTATGTATCATATATTGAATATATCATAAATTGGAACATCAAAAATTAAATTAATAAATGAAAATTGATTAATAAATTAATTCAAATAAAATATTATTTATTTAAAAATTATTTTCAACAAAATAAAATTATTTTTCTTATATTCTGTCAAAAAATAATTAATGAAAATATTAAAGTAATTGATATTTTTTATCTTTATTTCAAATAAAATATTCTCAATTTAACATGCTTCTATTTAACAGAGATAAAATTTTATCAACAACTTTTTTGTCAATATTATAAAAAATAGTTTATTATTAGTTTATTATTCAATATTATAAAAAATAGAAAAAATTGCATAGATCATTAAAATAAAGTGTATAAAAAATTTATTTTTCAAACAAAGGAACTTCAGCAATTTTTAAATTTTTCGTAAAATATCGAATGATATTATTTTCGCAATATATTCTGAAAAACACTAAATGAATCGCAATTGAATAATTTGTATATGAAAAACCGGTGACTATCCAGTAATAGACAAAGTGGACAGTTGATTCACAAAGAAATTCGAAAGGATTCGAATGTTTTGAATTTTATTAGATGCCAGATGAAAAGAGTTTTGAAAAAATATTCTCTATTATATTTGGAAATTAACAATTTCCTATTTTTTTGGTAGATAATATAGTAAGATAATATAACGTTTACTGAATTGAATTGTTTACTGAATTGAAATATTGATTAAGATTAATAATTAACTTGTAATTATTTTCAAACTGTATATATATATTTCATAAAATTATTATATATGTATATTATATATATAATATTTCATATATTATTATATATTATTATATATATTATAAATATAAATATAAATATTTTAATATTTAAATATTATTGGAAATTATGTATTTATATCTGTATATATATCGAAAAAATTCATATCATTTTTGTTAAAGATAAATTGAAATTGAAGTTTTATAACACTATTATTAAAACATTTAAACATAAAAATTATTAAAACATTTTATTTAAGTGGTATAATATATATTTATTGATAAAATTTAAATTTACCATTATTCAGATCAGAAGAATTAAATCATGTTTGCTGTTTTTTTAAATATAATATTATATTCTAATAACAAAATGATTTTATATTAATAAAACGTTCCTATATAATACAATGTTATATTAATATGATATAATAAAATTTGATATGCAAAATTTATATTTTTATTAATGAAATTCATATTTGTTTTCTCCAATCGTTGATTTATGAAATTTCATAATATAATAAAATTAATGTGATATTATATATAAATATGATATTATAACATTTTAATTAATAATATTTTATTATTCTTTTTATTATTAAAAACGAAGTAAGTTTAAATATTTATTATGACATCAAATATCGATTATTTGGATTGAAATATTATAAAAATTTATATTCAAATAAGTGATTTTTATTCGCAGAATGAAACCATTGTTTAAATACGTGACATTTTATATATTTAAATAATCGATTTTTTTTTATTTTGATTAAATAATCGAAATTCGAATAATCAACATTTTACTATATATACAATATTTTCTTTTAATCAATCAATTAATTATTGATCAATAAAATTATTCTTAATCATTATTGTAAATATTGAAATAATAAAATAAAAAAATAAAATAATAGAAAAAAATTTTTAAAAATGACTATGAATTTAAATAACATTACCGATTAAGGAAACGATTTAAACATGCTTTAAATGCCGGAAACGTCAATTCCAAACAACAATATCCCAATTTTCAATCATTACACTACCACTAATTATGGTACACGTACAACGTTCTTCCATTTCACAGAGGCGATCGAACTAGTGAAGCGTGGATAAAGAAGGTTTTGCACAGCTTTGTCTCGAAGGCAACGATATATTGCGTCACGGAGATTCGAGATTGCGTTCGTTTTACTCGAATCACTCCGTAGAAACTTGGAATAGTGCGGGGCGGCTCGACCGAATAAAGCACTCGAACAAACAATACGGCTTCCCCCAGATGCTTCCGGTCTCTTATTTCACCGGATAGCCATATGAACACGTGCCCTGTTTCCTCCTCTTCTTTTTCCTTTCGTCTAAGCGCTGAGCATTTTCTTTTTCCTCGTTGCTTTTCCAATGCACTTGATAATTCAATACCAAAACGACTGATAAAGATTTTCATACTATTTCTGTCATTATATCTTTATGACATTTTTATTAAGTAATTAATCTTCTGTATTGAAGTATATGTATATTCGAATATTTTTTTAATTTGTTTTTTTAATCTTATAAGAATTTTTAGAATTATTTAATTAGAAGTGAGATTATATATTGTTAAAATAATTGTTAAAATAAAATATTATTATTTTGATTGTTAAGAAAATGTGCAGGATTGATATAAAGCATATTGGATAATGAGAGAAATGATGTTGATAAATATCTTTGAATTTATCTAAAACTTTTATATCTTATATCTTTTATATCTTTTATGTACTTTTTACTTTGTTTTTTTTAAATTAAAATTCTGAGATTTGTTTGAATAGGAAGGAAAATTATTTAAAAAATTATTTAATTGTTATTGAAAAAACTATTTTATCATTGAATGAGTAATACTAATATATAATTATGTATTTTTGAGACCATTTATTTTGTTTTTCTTTGTTGCTTTTTTATTGAATTTTGAAATTTATTTATATAGAAATGAAAATTATGATTTTGCGAATTTCAAGAATTTTTGAAAGTTTTGAAATTTTTGAATATTTGACAATTTGAACTATACAAAATTTAAGAGTACTATATAATATACAATAATAACAAAATAGAATACTTAATAAGATACTTAATAATAATGTTACTAGATCATTAATAACTAAATTTGTTTTAATACTTGTTTTTGTATGTTTGTTTCAATCTGTGTATTTTTTTATTTATCTTAATATTTATGTACTATATATACATATATATATACTACATATATACTTTATTACATATTACATATAAAGATCCTAAATATAAAAAGAAAATCAAAAAATTACTTAAATATTTACAAGTTGATACTCTAATAAATTGAAATTAATAAAGAATATTGCAGTAAATATTACAAATTATAAGTCATCTGATTTGATAAAAAAAACTATTTATAATATAAATTCATTATTATTAATTACTAAATAAATAATAATTTACAACCAGACTTATTAACATTAATATTTATAATACTTTCAAAAATATAAAATTTAATAAGAAAGAATTTATAAAACAAGAAATGTAAAATTAGAAGAAAGTTGTATATCCAATAAAGTTCTATGATTTATATCTTATTTATTTTCTATTATTTTGAACTAATAAATTTATTTGCAAAAAATAATTTTGCTTATTAACTTTGATTTTTAAATCTCTTCTTTCTCCAATAATGATCTCATACACAAGGATATACGTATACACATATGTCCTTTCTTCGTTATACATGTACTATCTTGCCGTATATTGCAGCTATGTACACTAACGAGACGTTGGACCATCTGGAGGATGTCGTCGCGTGCCATTAAGAGTCCCGTTGGTAAACGTTTAACGAAGATATCCTCCGAGCACGTGTCAGGACGTGGTTCTATATAGCAATAAAAGCCTCTTCAGACTTTAGCCTCTCTGGAGCTACTCGATCCTTTTCCGCCTTAGCGCTTATGCTCGAGGGTAAAGCAACGGTATATACACTACTCTTCCTTACCTTGGAAGGTTCAGTCTGCGTTTCCTGCGAGGCACGCGACTCGACGTCCAGCTGCTTCCTGTCTGCTTTTACTCCTCCTTCCCTTTCCATCGATCCACGCGACACCGTGGTCTCCTCTCTTAACCGACTATCCTCCTCGTGTTTCACTATGTTTCGCTCGTTTTTTCAATTAAGGAAACTTACAACTGGAGAATATAAAATGAATCTTTTTCTTTTTAATGGCAAATGTTTTTGAATAAATAAATGTAATTTCTGAAATTTTTGAAATATATATGGTCTAATAATTATTAATAAATTCATATTCTTTGTTTAAGAGAAAATATTCAATGTGAGAATTTAGAAAATAATGTTGGAAAAAAAGATGTAAAATTAACGAATGATAATTTCAATTTTAAATAATTCAATAATAATAATAAATTCAATTTAAGAGTTTTAAGTTAAAATTTTTTAGATAAAAATTATGTATATTTCTCATAATTCATTTGATATTATTGATAAAGAATTTATAAATTCGAATTTTAATAGATTTATTAATTTTTAACTATTAATTTGATTTTAAATTATGATAATGAAATAAGAATTCAAAATCATTACATAATTGAGAATTAATTTGTATTGTATAATGATATTAAATTTTATTTTTACGTTCCAAAACGTACGTTCCAAAACATCGAAACATTTTTTTATAATATTTTTTAATATTTATTGAATGAATTTTATTATAATAAAGTGTTTTGATATTGTAAATTTTTTCTATATTTTTGTTCCAGATTGTTCCAGAAATATTGAATTTTTTTTCAGGAATATTATTTACTGAATATAAAATAATAGAATTTTAACAAATATTTTATAATAACTTAATATATTAGATAATTATCTTTTATTTAATTATTTACAATTAGTTATCTTTTTCATTATAAAAGACGTCTATAGATAAATACACAATAATATCTAAATAATGATGCTACACAAATCTTTTTTTTTTTATATTGAAAAATTTAAATGAATAAATTGAAATAATCTAATTGATTTTTTATTTGTGTCTTTATGGAAAAAAGAACCATTGAGAGATATAAAAATTTAATCTCAATTCGAATTTCAAGTGGAAAACCAAGCTTCTTTGAAGTAAACATAAAATCGCCAGAAATTTCTTTACGAACCAACGATGCTTATAAACAAAACATTTCTTCCTTATTTGCGCTGGAAATGCTCATTCGTATATCTGCGGCGAAAGAATCCGTTGAAAGCAAGTAAATTATTTAAATCAAAGCATGAAAATTTCATGAATTATTTCAAATTACGCTTTGATAACAGAAAGACGGTTTGTCTAAATAGAGATGAAAGAGATAAAAGATTATGAAATCACGAGATTTGAGACTGGAGAGGGTGGCGAGGGTAGCGAAATAAATGAAGAAAGAGACAGACCGCAATGCAGATTGTACAGCGATAGCGTTGACGATATTCTGTTGCTGAAACACTCATGTTGTGCTATTGTCGTTGGTGGGGGGTAATGTAACAACTGTCGTGATCCGATGCCGTCAGGTGGCGACACAGGTACGCTTGGCACGCGCCGTCACACTTGATTATACGGTCGTTCAAGGCATTCGCCAGTGGCGTAGAATTCCTTTTCGAAATAATCCTAATATTCTATTTACTTTATATTACGATAGTCTCTATTTTATCTAATCTTAATCCTTGAGGATTTCTCTAAATGAAGTTATTTAAAATTGTTATTTATTTAAAATTTTTTTGTTATTTAAAAAATACTATTTAAAAATTTGTTATTTAAAAAATATAAATGATTCCGTAGCGAAAAAATTAAACTTTTTTCAAAACTTGAAGTTTCTTTCAAATTTTGAAAAAACACTATTTATTGTTATAACTAAAGATATGTCAACATAATTTTCAGATTCGTGAAACTTAAATCTTGAATGTTTTCTAAAATCTAGAAATTTTAACATGTAGAATATTTATTTATTTTTGTATAAGAATTATTATTTTAAAGCAATAATTCAAATTTTAATAAATTTTAATTTTTGAAATTTTTAGATTCATAATCAACTAATAGTAATAAAAATTATTATTTCTTAAAAATTAAATTTTTATTTTATAAAATATCAAATGTTTATTTATTGAGTAACAAACTCAATCGTTTGTTCGAATTGTTATTATGTACTCAGTATTATATACAAAAAAATATAAATAAATTATAAATTAATTAAGATACAACTATAGATATAAATTATTCTTTAATTCTTTATTATTCTTTATAAAATTTAAATTATAAAAATAACAAAAAATTTCAAAGTTCATGAAACTTTTTAAGTTTTGCAAAGTTTTAAAATTTTAAAGTTTTGAATGTCACATTCCTAGTTATAGAAATATATACTTACTATTTTATTATTATAGATTTTATTATATATACTATATTATATATACTATTTTATTATTATAGATCATTTTAAAACAATTTTAAAAGAATTTTTTCTTAATAATAATAAATCGGAATAATAATAAAAATACTTTAAAATAAAAATTGAAAGAACAATATTATTTTATATATTGTCACTTGATATTATATTTTATTTTTGGCACATTTCACTTTTAAATTTTATAATTAATTTGAAAAAATATTTATTATTTTATTAATTTTATTTTAGGATTTTAAAATATAAAAATTTTAAACTTCGTCATAATTTTATTTTCAAATAATAGATGATGCTGTTTCAGCATTTCACAATTAACTTTTATAATTTTAATAATAAATAAAAATGATTTTTAATTAAAATATTTTAGGATTTTATTAGAAATTTAATATATTTCTGTATGTTATGATAATTAATTGTTAAATATTAAATATTAATATTTTGTTATTTATTTGAATATTTTAATAATATTTAATTTAAATATAAATTTAAATTATTTAATTTAAATATTTAATAATATTTTTTTACAGAATTGTATAAAAAACTTTTAGAATTATTTAAAAAGAATTTATTCATGTTTATCTATAATCAATTTTATATATATTTATATAATCAATTTTAATGCAAAATATAATAAATAATATTTATAATATAATAATATAATTAAAGTGTCAAGTTAAATTGTAGCAGTAGTGATTGATATCTTATTGTTACCTATACAATCATGTTATTATATAATCTATAAAATAAAATTAATATATGAAAACTATATTTATGTAAAATACATAATTCTATTTTAAATTTTCTTATAATAAAAAAAAAAAATAATATCATATGGTCTGTTATCTATACAAAAATTCTACAAAAATTTAGAAAAATATAGAAAATAATAATTATAATTAATAAATTGAACAATATGGAAAAAGAATTTAATTATAAATTTTCATTTTTCAATATTGTATTTTTTTATATATATATAATAATTTTTATAAAATAATGTTTTTGTATAAATTTAAATTCTTTTATCCGTTATTTTTTATATTTTATTAATGTATTTATTAATGTATAATTAAAATTGTACAATTTTATTTTTAGAATCAATATTATCAATTAATTTAATATAAATATTATTCATAATATTATAATATATAATATTTATTAATATAATTAATAATATATAATATTATAATATATAATAGCATATCAGAATCTTATATTCTCAATATTTTTCAATATAATACAAATCTGATTTTTTTGAAAACCACTTATTTCACATATATAATTTCAAGTTATTCGAGTCTTTATCTACCTATATTTTTATTAATGTTATTATTTCGATATCCGAAATATAATTAGTAATGATTATTTTGTTCATATTATACATTATATTTTTCAATAGAAATTTTTTCGAAATTACAATAAGTTAGAAATTTATTTGTACTTATGTATTTTGTTTTTATTTTTGATATAATAACATTAACTTAAAAAGAATGCAAAATTAAATAAAAAAAATTGTTTGTTTCTTTTATCAAATTAAATTCTAATTTTATATGTATATAAATATATTTTTTTTTATGGATTGTAAAATAATATATAATATATAATATATAATAGCTTTAGTTTTGATCATAAATTTTATTTTTAAATCGAATAAATTATTTTTTAAAATGAATCTAGAAACCTAAAATTTTTATTATATAATTTTTTAAGTTTACGCCATTGTCGTTCGTCTTCACATTATGAATCGAGCAACGGACAATACCCGAGTCCCTTTCTTTCTTTGTCTTGTTTCCTTCTGTTTCGTACTCACTATTCTACATTTTGCTTCGCAAAATGGTACGCAGGCGCAACCTGCAATTTAAATGATATCGATTGTTGTAATTAACCGGCCACGACATCCACGGTATGATATCGCGTGCATAGATGCGTGCATGCTCGTTCATCGCGTGTATTCGTAGACTGCCGGCTATAGTGAAATCGCATTTTACGATGAACACTGACTATTTTCATCATTACCGGATGGGAAAGTTTCGAGTGTCATCCATTTCCGCCTCTGTCTCTATGCCTCTATGGATTAGCATGAAGTGGTTAAGTTAGGTTGTCATGGTTCGATCGTAATAACCAAATTTGTCAACTTGTCTTTCTATAAATGACTAACAGTTTATAGATAATCGATGTAAACGTATATAAATATTCCCTGATATTAACTTGAAAATTCTTTGAATGGAGATCGCGATGCTAGTCGGAAGTTTGAAATTCCTTCGGAAGAGGAATTTCTCGTGTATTTCATCTGGGAATGACATGAATTTTAGTGGAACAAACAATGAAATAATATAGGACAATGATTTAATAGATAATTCTATTTTGTTTCTTATTGTATTAAAAGTTATATATTTTTTTAAATTAGGCACTTTATTATGATAGATATTATAATATTCATTTTTATTTATATAGCATATTATCGAATTAATAATTAATAATTCAAAATAAATTTCAAAAGATAAATTTATCATTGTATCTTATCAACATAATTAATGAATTCATCTTGATGTGGACATGTAATCCTAGCTAAATAAGAACATAGTTTCATTTAAAATGACAAAAACTACCTTAAGATTTGAAAACATTTTTATTTTAGATTATATATAAATTTTTATGTTTTTATTCTATCTAATAATCATTATTATTAAAACCCTTTGAAAAAAACAATTTTCATGAAATAATTTTTTGAATAATGTTTACTTTAGGAAATAATTGTATAGATAAATATTATATTATGTAATATTTATATATTTACATATTAATAAATATTAAATATAAATTACATGTAATATTACTTGCTTACATAACTTGCTTCAAAATATACAATTGTTATTGAAATTTATTATATGCCAAATTTGTTGTATTCTTTAATGTATAATTTTGTCCAGATACTTTTACCATTATTTATATATTGCTATTATTTAAAATTTAATATATAATATTTTATCTCTTAAAAAAATAAAAATAATTTGTATTTACATAATAATGTAATTATAAAAATCAAATAAAAATTATTTGTTTAAAACTATATGAAATCTATTAGATATATCAAGAAAGTGAAAGAAATGAAAAAAAAGAGAGAAAAATGAGAAAAAGAAAAAAGTATTTTATTCTGTATTTAGTAATGATAATAAATTGAATAATAAAATTTATAGAAAAAGATATTAGCTAAGAAAAGTACGTCAAATCAAGTAAGCTGTACTTGTGAAAATTGTATTATTAATGCGTGAAAGATTATTGTTGGCTGAATAGTGGTGCCATCTACAACTTAACTTCTCTTTTAAAACCTTTTTTATGTCTGAATTTTTAATAAATAAATTTAATAAATAATTTAAATAAACTTTAATTTATATTAATTTATATATAATTTATATTTATAATTTTGAAATATATTTTTTTTTTTGGTTTTTAAATTAAAATGTTTGCTTTTATTACCAAAAAATTTCACACTTGTGATTTATCATAATATTGTTATAATAAATCTCAAATTAATAAATAATATGTGTTATTTACATATTTTAATATATCTATATATTTATTCAATATATGTTTTTCTAATATATCTATATTTTCTAATATATCTATATTTTTTCAAATATATAAAATTATTAGTTTATAATGTAATTTTATTATTGAAAAAAAATATTTACTTAGTATACATATATACTATACAATATAGATATATGTATAAATATATTATTTTGATAATTAAGTAATTATATTTTTTTATTAACAATATATATAACATAATATATATATATATATATATATATATATATATAAAATCATCATATATATAATAATAATATATACATTTTTTTAATAAAATTAATAAAAAAATTAATAATTCATAAAAAATTAAAAATAAATATTATATTAAAATTAAAAAAATTAATATACATAAATAATTTTAAATAGAAATATTTTTTTTATATAATTTTTATGAGATAATAAAAGATATGATAAATTAAAATAGATAGTATTAAATTAAAATTTTATATGTATTATTCTATATTTTATTGTTTTAAGAAAGAAACAGAAATGTTTTATTTCTTCTAGAATAAAAAAAAAGTTTTCAAAAAAAATCTTTAAATTTTATTTTTTTTTTAAATATTAGCACTAAAGTTAGAGAAAAAAATATATTTTTACGATAATTTTGAAAGAAATTAAAAAATTAAATCACAAATTTATTATATATGTATATATTTATTTATTGAATTTGTGATTTAAAAATTTATATTTAAAATAGATAGATTTTATTTAATTTTTTATAAAAAAGAATTAAAAAATTGTTATTTGATAAATAATGTATTTATTTATATTTTTTTCTTTTTTATAGAAAATAAAATAAAATTTACCCATTATAAATATAAATTTTTTATTAAAATATTTAAAACAAAATTGTAAAGTTTTATTATATACACATATAATCAATGCAATATACGATATTAACGAAATATATAATAATTAAATTTACTTTTTAAAATAGAAATTTAAATTTATTTTATCAATCAAAATTTATTTTTACACAAACAAATGTTCGCATAACATTTGATTTTATGCTTTCATCATGAATAATTTGATTATATTTAATACAATAATCAAATTCTGTTTATCTTTCTTAAAATTAAAAATTTAAATAAGTTTTTTTCTCGGTCAACAGTCTTTCAAGAAATCCACAAGTTAATGCACTCTTTCTTTTCTGAAACGTGCAACTATGAAGTATTCTTGCCTTCTAAACAAGATCGCAAGAATATTTTGCCATGAAGTTCGCGGTTGAGAGATTTTATTGGGAAATAATTCATAGGTTTGAAAAAAGGTTAGAAAATAATGAAATAAAACAAACTTAAAAAATAATTACAAAAAGAAATTGGATTAAAATATAATAGGAATTTATTTTGAATTATTTTTAACAAAATAAATTAAAATTTAAGTAAACCTTAAGTATACAAAATTTTTATAGTAAATTTAAGATTAATTAAAATTATATTATTAATATTTTAATTATAGGAATATAATATACAAATAACTGAAATAACAATTATTTTTTCTAATTCAATTTATTAATTTATTCATTAATTTTATCATATAATTTTTTATGTTTAGAAATTAATTTTTATAATTGATTTTAATATAGAGTAATAATATTATTATTAAATTATACAAATCGATCAAAGTACTATGCTATTAGATTAGTAATTGGATAAAATGCGGATCTGATTTCAGCAAATCCAATACATCCAATACAAAATTTTATAAAAATAAGCAAACTTCTTTTCCTTGTGCAATTCTAATTTAAATTTCATCAGCATTGTATTATATATCGGAATAACTTCTTTATGTAATAGTAAATACTCTGATAAGTTATACAGAATATAAATTTGCTTTTTCAATGTCTTAGTTATAAACCTTTAAGTATTTTTTTTTTATATCTTTTATTTTTTTTTGAAATGATTCCTTTTTCATTTCATTATAAATTGCAAAGAAATTATTTTTTTAAATTGCATATTGAATTATCTATTATCTATTATTTATTACATATTTTTTTGCATTTTAATAATATAAAATATAATATATGACAAATACATGACAGTTAATCTATGTTCTTAATAATATTTCTTATTATTATTATTAGCACTTAAATGAAATTAAATTAAATTTATAATATTGAGATTATTGAAACATAATATATCTCTATTATTTGAATTAATTGATAAGATACAGGAATTTTTTGAAATATAGATTTTTCTCAATTATTTCATATTTTGAATATGTTTATTTAATAAAAAATCAGTTTTTCATTATAAAAATTAGAAATTCCAAATTTTTGTAATTATCAAATTTAGCACAAATTTTTTAATTTAAAAAGATGCTAATTTTACATATAATTTTCAATTTCACTAGCTAGTTTTTTAATATTAATATTATATAACTACTTTTGTCAATTTTATAATACTCTCACTTCTTTCTAATTTCTTAACAATATTTCCAATTTTGTTTTAACAATTAATAATAACAATAAGTATATGTTTGTTTCAATATTATTATGAACATGTTCAACATCAATTTCAAATTAAATTATTTTCATTGTCATGATAAAAGCATGTATTTATAAATATATTAATATAATTATTCTATTACTAATATAAATAATGATAAAGATATACATAATAGAACATTCGATTAGTAAAAATTTCAGATAATAAAAATTCTATATATTTCTTTTAATAACAATTAACGGCAATCAATATAATATTATAATTGTAATATTCATTCATATCTCAAAAAATATTGATAAATCTTATAATCTATCATTCCAAATTTACACAAATCAAAATAGCCTATATTTCAATCGACTGAGACCCGTCTCTTATAGCAAGTATAGTTCGTGACGAATCATCGGTAGCCAGGTTACTTCGTGGCTCTGCGGTCTGCGTGAAAGATCAATCAGCAGAAAGAGAGGATAAAAGGGAAAAACAATTTGTCGGCCACAGATCCCACCCTGGTAAGATCAAGCGTCCGTCAAACAGTTGACTTGTTTGTGTGGGTATACATGATCTTGTCCCACTCTCCTATTCACGTACGTTTCTCCTGTGTTTTTTTCACGCGGGATTGGCTAGGGCTCGAGCCACAGAGGCAAAGCGCGTGCCAGCAGGGTGCGGGAAAACGATTAGTTTTTAATTTGCTTCGGCCCGATTCGATCGCGTGAAATTGCGACCGGGAGGCTCGCTCGTTCTCGCCGGATTCGCTTTGGATTTTTGGCAGCCGGATTTTTGTTCCTTTTTTTTTTTTACCTCTCCCTCTCTCTTCCGCTTTCTTCTTTTTCCACCTCCCTCTCTATCATGTTTTCCCCCTCCCTCTTCTTTCCTCTTTTCTCTATCTGCTTTTTCCCTCTCTTGTTCTCCGTTTTTTCATGAATCTCTTTTTCATTTTCGAACGTTCACGTCCGACATTTACCTGGGGAATCTCAGTCGATTGAAATTGCTTTCGACTTTGCGCTTTTATCTCGTCCGTTTTTATACTCGCACCGCGCGACCAAGTGGGCGCATCTTTCGCCGAGCAAGCGTTATATTATTCGAGCCTGGTGCACCTGAAAGGATTGATTAGCCGGGAATGTCGATTTTGTGCCGACTACATTGTATCGGCCGGATTACCGCCAACACCTCGATTATTTACACGTATTTTTGCGCCGCAAGGATTTAATGTATCTTCGAGATTTTTTTTAACGCGGCTCGAAAAAATTCGAGTTTGAATTAACTGGTGGATTAATCCTCGATTGTTCAAACGTTAATTTTTGCTCACGTTTGAGCTTAGATGATAGGATAATTCTAGGTTTTCATTAATTGGTTACGTTAATATTTTATACCTTCTTATTTCTATTTTTGATTATTTTATTATTTTTTTAATTTGAAAATGTTAGAAAAAAAATTGAACATAATGATAAAAAATTATGATTTCGTTTGTGAATAATAAGTTTATTTTTTTATCAATATGAATTAGAATTAAAATTGGATTGTTTTGCTCAATTGAATAAATATTCTTAGCAAAATTAGAAATAGAAAAAAAATATTATTTTATCATACATATACATATATTTATATAAGTATATTTATATAAATGAAATATATAATCATCTAAATATTTTCTTTTATTGAAAATAATTAAGTATGTACTTATTATTATTAATATGAAAATGATAGTAGTATATAAAAATCAAAAAACTTATTTTTATTAAAAAAGTATTTGAGTAACTTATTAAATTGTTTATTTAAAAATTAGGATATTAAATAAAACTATAAATCTATTATTATAAATATATTTATTATATATACAAATTTATTATTTATTACTATAAATATGAAAATCAATTTTTAAATATTAATATTTTGTTAATTTGATTGGTAAATTTTTTCTTCTGCAACAAATAATTTTTATATTTTATAAAATATATTATTATATATTATATATAATTCTGAAATAAAAAGAAAAAAATTATTTTTTATGTAAAAGCTATATATGTTCTCTCATAATATAATTTTATAGCTTTAATTATAATTTATATTAATTTAATTTCAATTATAAATTTATAAACTTTCTCAAAATCA
The DNA here is from genome assembly GCF_029169275.1 of Apis cerana. Taxonomy (NCBI): domain Eukaryota; kingdom Metazoa; phylum Arthropoda; class Insecta; order Hymenoptera; family Apidae; genus Apis; species Apis cerana. The sequence goes on along the minus strand of NC_083862.1, from coordinate 5,812,498 downwards.
ATTAATAACAATAATTTATAAAGAAGAATTTTTTCTGTGATTTAATCCATTAATTTTTTATTTAAATTATTTTATTATTTTATTTTATTAATTTTATTTAAAAAATTGATATCATTGAATATGTTTCTTTATAAATATAAAGTGAAAAAGAAATTTGTACATTTTCGAAAAAAATAATAAAACTAAATTCATTCAGTCCATGTGTCAAATTAAGGTCGATAAAATTAAATTAAACATTGTTGATTAGATTCTACTATGACTAAAGAAATTTGAATAATTACATTTCGTATTGATTTTCTACCTAGAAATCTAGCTTGTTTGATTTTATACCATCACAAGATTAAAATAATTGTATAATATATTCATTGAAGGAGAAACATAGTAAATACTTTACATATAATGGAATCTTGATAATTTGATTCTAAAGAAAAGAATTGGAATTGAATTTTTCGATTAAATCTAAATTTATATATATAAATAAACAAAAGTTCGATTCATAAAAGCTTCGATAAATTAATATATTTCAAATTATAGAAATTCAAAAAAAAACAAATTTAATTTTTAATGAAAAATTTCTGGAGAAAAAGTATTGCAAAATAAATAGTGAAATTTCAATTCCAATTTATTTTATTGTGAAGAGATTCTATTGATCTACAATACATTTTTTTCATAAAGTTTCTCAATAAAATTTTTATATATCCACATATAAATATAAAAATGATTTATAAATAAAAAAATAAATCATATGTGATAAATCAAAGAAATTTTTGCCAAAAAATATTGTAAAGTAAAAAGTGAAATTTTAGTTTTAGTTTATTCAATTTATTTATAAAAAAAATTTCATTGATCTATAATCTCTTTTTTCACAAAGCTCCAATTATTTTTTGCACCTATATAATTATTATCTATACACAAAAATAATCTACATATAAATAAATAAATATATACACTATCAAATTATTATTTAAATGATAAAAAATTTTTCTATTTTTTATGTATAATTTTACATTAACTGATATTTTTAATGGAATGCTTTTATTGATACTATTATTTTATAAAAAAAAAATGGATATTTTAAAGTTCGTTAAATTTTTCGTAATTTATTGTAAGTTATTTATTATTTATATCGAATTAGTTTAGTTAATAAAAATTACGGGATCATATAAAAAAAATTAAAAATATCTTTGAAAATTTATTTAATAAAAAATAAGAAAGATGAAATATCATGGCTTAAAGATCCATTAAATTTGTTATTTAGAAAAATGATTCACAATTTATAAAGAATAACCAAGTGTTTTTTTAAAATTATTTTATTTTATTATTTTATTTTTTGTTATTATTAGTTTTAATTAATTTTTATACTTTCAATACTATTTATTTTAATATAATTACATTATTATATCCTACAAGAATATCAGAGTGATCTTTTTGCTAGTAAATTCAAAATTAATATCGTTAGTTACTACGCGAAAAATTTTTTTAATCTTTTTTATTTTTTTTAGAATTAAATTTGAAAAATGGAAGAGAAGAGAAAAGAATTATATTTTTAAAAAAATTAAAAAACATTAATTTACAACAAAAAATTTTTTTTTATTTAAATAATGAAAATTTCATATTTCATTATAAATAGAAATTTTGAACTTTTAAATAACAATCTGTTATCTATTTCTTTTTAAATTTAATTTTGATTTTAAAATAAATATTATTTATCAATTTGTAATTTTTCATTATTAAAACATATTATAGTTATTTTTATATAGATAGAATCAAAAACTCGATTTTTCAAAAGTGACATTATCTGAAATTATTATTTTAAATTATATAATTTGAATATTAAATTTGAATATCATTTTAAAAATATTCCATAAAAATTTAAAAATAATTCAATTAAAATTTTTAAAGATATAAATAACCGTATAATAATAATAATAATAATAATAATAATAATAATAACCGTAAATAAAATCTTCTCGTGAGATTTGTACAGGATTCAACAAATATAAGTGCATATCTATATATATCTAAAAATCATAAAAAGACATCTCGAAAACTGTTTTATCAATCGTTCTGAAATTATATGTACATTTAGATATTTAATATTTCATATTTTTTAATTAGTATTTTTAATGTTATAGACAAACTGACTATTTTTCAGTAAAATTACAAGATAAGATAATAATTAAAATATTTTAAATTTTTTATTTTAAATCTGATTCCGCAAAAAATTGTGTGTTTCAATACTAAAAATCTTTTATAGTAGAAACAATTATAAGTTATATAAAAAGGAATATTTTGAAAAAAATACATAATATACATAATTATTATTGTATCAAAAGCATATATTATGAAATAAAAAAATTCTCATTCAAAAATTTCTTCACAAAAAATTTATGAAATTCCCTTCTTTTGTTTCCCGACTGTGAATAATTCTTTAAATATTAAGTATAAAAGAGCATGTTTAGTTCTGATCTCTAGAAGATCGTCCAATTTATTGCCGATACTTTGGTCATGTCGCGTGCAGGCACGTGCTTCGTAATATATAATCTAAACTGCTGAAGGCAGTCTGCATGCTCAATGGCCGCCAGATGAACGAGAAAAAGGGGAGAGGAGCGAAGGAATCGAAGCAAATCTCGATGCGATACGACTTACTTCTTCGACGATTATAATACGTGGATATGATTCATTTGCAGAAAGTCGATTTTCAGTGTTTCCACTGCAAGAAAAAGAATCATTGTGTGATTACCAAACTCATTTTTTCCTAATATGTGATGAATCTACAGATTTAAATTATCTATTTATCATCTAATGATCTATTTACAATTATTTACAAAATAAATTATAGTTAAAAAAGTTATGTTGTTTCTTTTTATGATGGAAAGATATACATACAATAGTTTAGTTACAAAATAAACATGTTTCTCTTAACATCGAATAACCAATTAATTTTATAAAAATTAAAAGAGATAGCTTTTTTATTTGTAAATTATTACAATAATTTTATTTCCTATATTATATCTATTACATAAACAAGAATTTTACTATACGATTATAAATCAAAAAATACCAGAATTAATAAAAATCTTATTTTTCAATATTCTGTGACATAATTTTCTCTTACATTGGATCTCTCAATTTAGTATTGAATAATTTTAATAATTCATTGAAGAGGATTCAAATAAGTAGATGAATTTTGAACTAGTTTTATATTTTATTAATTCGTACCAGATTTATCTTTTCTAACTATATTAGATGACCAAATCTCTGAAACAATGATAAAGTTAGGATAATTTTCTCTTATAATTCTTTCGTATTTTTAATTTCTGCAAATTTGAATTATATCATTTAACTAAGAACTCTTAAAGATTAGAATTATTCTTCCTTTATTAAATTAAAACTACAATAAACAATAAAAATTAAAATTATATTATTATAAAGTAATTTATTTAAATTAATCCTTGTGAATATCTTCATATTAAATATTTCACAATACTTTTATATATACACATATATGATATTAATACTATTATTGATTAGTTTTTTCTCATAAATAATAAATATATATTAAAAAAAAATGAAAGAGATAAAAATTTTACAGAGTTGAAAAATTTTTCAAGAAAAACATAATAATGTATATTAATTTTTCATATTTATAATATTTTTCGAAAAACAAAATTAATTTTTAATTTTTTAAATGAAATATTGTATACTTTTTTTGTTTTACGAAAATTCATTAATGAATTCAAATTCATTAATGAATTTTTAGAATGATTTTAAAAATTCTGTGACAGAAATAAAAAAATATTTTAAATATTTCACATTAATATGTTTGCAAATATATATTTTTTATTTATTAGAATTAACTCATCTAAAGTGATTTTTATTCTTATTTTTATTCTTATTCACTTTTATTCACTCTTATTCAATTTTGAGAAAAAAGTACTTATTTCTATTTATACGTGAGAAAAATCTCGGAATTAAATAAGAGATTATACGATTTGTGTGTAAGCAGATTACAAGATTTACGGAAGCAATTATATTAAGCATCCACTTTGCTGAGTTTATCATTACGTTAAATTCGTATTATAATGAACTCTCAACATATAGTGTATTAATTTCATTATCGGATGTTTATTATTTAATAATGAGGGACAAATATTTTGATGAATGAAAATAAAAATAAAAGTATTAATTATTTCAAGTGCAATAATTATATGATTTAGTTAGAGATTAAAAGATTAAATATATTTTTCATTAAATATATATATTTAATTAAATTTGTTGGAATGTACATAAATTTTACAAATTTTAAAAATGCTAAATAATTAATCAGTATTATTTTAAAAAAGATTAAAGAATAAAAATTCAATTAAAATATATACATTTGCAAAACAATTTTAAAATAGTAAGAAAAACTTATTTTAGGGCATTAAGAATTTATTTTGTTCGCAATATATATCTATCATATATTTATATTACTAAAATAGATATATATATTTTATATGATTTTTCATCATATATCCAAAATCTATAAATTTTTCATCATATATCCAAAATCTTATTTCTTCTCTATTAATATTATTTCAATAATACCATGGCCTTTTAGAATTATCAATGTTATTCAATTTTAAATTTTAGTAATGTAAATTTTGTAATAATATAATTTTAAACTTAAAGAGAAAATAAATTTAAAAAAATAAAATAATAATGATCTAGCTATATTTTAAGATATATCAATCGGGAAAATAAAAATTTTATGTTACAAAAAAATACTTAAATACTATATATTAATGAATTAATTAACAAAGACTACTCAATTGATGAGTGACAGTAACATAGAAATCTGTGAAAAGTGAATTTTACAAATAATTATAAATATTAAAAATTTAATATTTATACTAATCATGATGTCTTATTGCCAACTTATAATTTTTTGTTTGTTTTTTCCGTTTCATCATAATATACGCTAATTATCTCACTTACTCATTTGCTTATTCATTAATTCATATCATAAGAGTAATATAAGAATTATATAAGAAATAAGATTAAAATGAATAGTATTCTTGAAAAATTTTAAATTACACAAAGATAAACGTGAAAAAGAAGTAAGATCAAAGGTGGTCGTGAGTAGGTGGTCGAAGTAGAAGAACGCTCAGGAATGGAGGTACAAGTATACGGGAAGAAGTTTTTGTGATACGCAGGTCTTGCTTTCCTTTTTTTTATAAAAATGCAAATGACCAATCATTTGATCGTATAGTCGGTAATTCAGAGGAGAAAAGTACTCGCCCGCGTTGTTAGTCGTGTATGCGTGATGATGAGGAGAACCTGAGGAAGAACCAAAATCGAGAGGGTGTGTCGCGTACAAAGATGCAAACCATAATATCCCTTTTTCTCTTTGTGATTTCTTTTTTTTCTCCTTCTCGCTCTGTTTTTATAAGTATTTCTGTCTGGGATCTTCGTCTTTCTCTCTTTGTTGATGCTCGTTGTATCGGTCGTTTTCCTTGTTTTTGATTACTTATGTTTGTATTTGATCAACGTGATTCATTTTTGAAGTGAAAAGGACAGTGTGCAATGTACACAGTTCCGAGTAAATATTTGTCTTTGGCTATAGTCACTGTGAATGGATTGTATTACGATTTGTTCCACTGTAACAAATTATTTAGAATTTGAAATTGTTAATACAATTATTTTGAATGATTTAAATAATCAAATATAGACATTGTATTATTTTTAGTACATATCTAAATAATAGCGTATAATATTAAGCATACAATATTAAGAAATTAAAATTTCAAATATATATATCTATGAATAATAATAATATAATAATAATAAGTTTCTTTTCCATATATAAATCTTATTGAATAAATTTTAGATGCAAGCAATTTTAGTACTAAAAGTATGATAAATTAAAATTAAAAAATAAGAGAGTTTGAATAAAGACCTCTCTTTTATTTATAATCTTATCTTTTTAATTTTATTTAAAATTTAGAATTCCAAGTGAGATAATTTGAATATTTTATACAGTGACTTTTATTCCAAGAAGGAAATTTCCGAAGGATATTTCAGATTCTTTAAATTATTAAAAAGAGATAACAGATATATTTTTTTGCATTAATTACGAATTAATAATAAGAAATCAAAGAAATAAAATAATAAAACAATAATTAATACCATAATTATCAATTTAAGTCAATAATAAATAAATAACATTTGATTTTCAAGTATATCTATATTCTTAATACCGCATATAGTAAAAATAATATAACGGAATAATTTCATAATTTATAATGAATACAAATATAATTATCTGAACAATCAAACAATAGAAGGTAAATAAATTCATTTTTTTTAGTTCTTTCTAGTTTGAGTATTGAATTCAATCATTATTTGTTTTTTAAGTAAAGTGCATATATGATATCAAAGAAATCAGAATTAATGGAATAGAAAAAATTAATTTATTTTTATTTCTTATGATGGGAATTTCTTATATTACAGAATAAATAATTAAGATCAAAAAATATTTATTTCTATTGTTATATACATATTAGTTATAAATAATTGAAGTTTATGTTAGCAAAGTGAAACTGCTCTGTCTTTAATTGCATATGAATTTTAATTTCTTTCGACATAAAAAATAAGTTTTAAATAAAATTTTTTATTATATGTCAACTTTGATCTCTAGAATCGACCAAATGTATGAATATATCGCTGAATATATCGTATGAATATATATCAAATGACGAAATTATTTATTATTACTTTTAACAACGATAACAACGTTTATTATTATTTAATATCTAATATTGAATACAAATATATTAATAGAATATTTCGTTTAATTTTTATTTAATATATAGTATAATTTAACATTTTTTTAATTTTAAACTTTTGTAAATATATATTTATTATTAATATCATTTTGTACGATAGTGTTATATGAATTATAATTGTGAATATGTTAACATTTTCTAATGTAATAATAAATTATGGCTCTTATATTTTATTATAAAATATGAATTAATATAGAATATAAACATATTTAAATATAGATATGAATCAAAAGTATATTAAAAAATATTAATAGAAATAAAAGTATTGCAATAAACATAAATATAAAATATAAATATAAATGTAATTAAAAATAAAAATTATTATTATAAATTAATTTCTATGAAAAATCACAGTAAACCATTATATTCATAGAATTATTAGAAAGTTTTTATTTTAAAAATTTTAATTTTTTTTTATTTCAAAGAAGAATTTATTAAACTTTATATTTTTGAAAATTTCCATTACATGAGTAAATTGATGAATAAGTTCACATAAATAAAATATTCCATTATATTATAAAATTATGATATCCAAATAATTATTATCAATGCATCAACAATAAACATTCATTGATAAATAAATAAACAAATCGAAACAAAAGGGCAAAAAATAAAAAGAACACAGATTCCTATGCGTTCATCATATTCCATCGGAAATTCCATAAAATTTCATGGAGAATCACGATCATTAATCATGCAGAACACGAAACGCATTTACACGAAACGCGTGTCGTCGAGAAAAAAATCTAACTTAGCTACATAAAGTAACATGTAAATCGAATGGTTAAGTGTGCAGAATCCCGCGAATAATTTATACCTGGTGTCAAAGCGAAACAGATTGCTTTCCGAGATTAAGGAAAGAAACAATATGACGTTCTATCCCGGAAAACAATACGCAATTTTCGTGCTTCCAGACACGGTTACACCATGTATCTCTTGATATCGTTGCGCAATGATCGGATACAAAATGGTTGATAAGATTGCGGGGCCAACGCGGATAAGGATCGCGAGGCAGATGGGCTCGTGAATAGGTGCCGGATACCACACGGATCCCTTCTTTGTGAATGTGGAAGAAAAACACGCCTCTGAATATCGTGCGATGAAAGGAACACGTTGATGGCTTCTTCCTCGAGCAGATATATCTCGAGACAACACGTGACATGCTAGTCCTTTTTCTTTCCTGTTTTTTTTTTTTTTTTAAATTCCGCACAAACCTTGCCGCTACGTGACCTCGACAAGCTGACCCATAAAGCAAGTATTAGCACTGATCCGTATCTCGAGTGGTAGCCGGTGACGATATTTGTCGTCAAGGATGAGAACGAAGACGTCGGGCATCGTTAGTTCGACTTGTCTCATGAATCTCATTTCGTTTCGTTGCGGCTACAGCTTGGAATCTTCCATGAATAATTTCCTCCATGCATTTATATGTTGTCCCGGTCTTTTCTTTCTATCTTTTTTTCCTATTTTTGTTTCCTCTTTGTATTGTCTCTCGTCATCGAATTAAGATTGTTAAGAGAGAAGAGATAAGAAATTTTATGATTAAAATGTTACACACGTATGTGTCAATTCTAAAATTTCGAAAGAGAATGTTTTTTTAAAATATGTGTAATAATTTTGTATCAAAACCAAGTAGAAAATATATTCGATATAATAAAAATATTTTTAAAAAATTCACTTTTAGCAATTTAGAAAACTTGAAAATATTTAAAGTTTGCTGTTTCTATTTAATTTCATTTGTTAATATTAATATAATATAAACAAATTAGAAATAATTTTTTTTGTATGAAAATAATGTTATTAGAAAATTAAGTTATTAGTTATTAAAATAACATGTATAATTATTAAGATTTATAAAATGTCTCTATGAATCAAAATTTCAATGTACAAATATTTATAGAATATGAATATATGCAAAAAATGTTCAAAGTATATATTATTATATTCGACAAATAAACTAAATTTTTATTTAAGTTCTATTTTTTTATTTATGTTCATAAAAAATTGATTTTACATAAAAAATTTATATTCTAATTATGAGCGATTTAATTTTGCATTAAATAAAAGAAAATAAGACCGCTCTATATTCATTACACTATTATCACATTCTATTTCCGTTTCGCTTCATCTAACACAAATTCTTTTATAACATTAACTAATAATCTAATAGGTTTTAATCAATATTTTTATATATCAATTTTCATATTTATTTTGATTTTTAAAATCAATTTTTCAAATATATTTCACGAATATATTTTTATATTAATATTCTATATATATAATACATACATATATACATAATCATCCAAGTAAGTACCCAATTTAAAGTTAAGCAATAAAGGACAATTTCCTCGAGAGGAAATGAATTTGGAAAATTGAGGAAACGAAAAACTAAAATTTTTGCACGTGGCCAAAGAGTTCGACGGTCAAAGACTAGATTTTCCTTCCTATTTTTCCATTTATACCAATCCTCGTTCCTTTTCCAACTTTTTTCAACGGTAAACGCTTTTCTATCTCACGTACTTTGAATCAAAGAGAAAAGAGATGCTTGGAAGGCGATAAGAAAGTACTCGAGTTTTCTCTTTTTTTTCCGGACTATCAACCTTCGCACTCTGATTCGTTTAATTCGATCTTCCTTGAGGCCTCAAGAACTCGCCGCGTCTTTCGAGATTCATTTAAACTAACTTCCGTTCCTATTCCCATTCTATTTTCTCATCATTCTCGTCATCGCGATTATTTTGAATATACGTTTGCTTTTCTGGTATATTTTTTCTTTTTTGTCAAAAATGAAATTTTCGAGCTTGTATCAATTGATTTATATGTTAAACTAATAATTCGTGCGAAGATTAAAGCTATTGCAAAAATTAAAGATAAATTTTATATATATATATAGTAATTTTGTTTGATTTGGAAAGACTTGCGTGAATGTTAATGAAAAGAGTTGTTGTTGATATTTATTTGTTTGTGAAACGGAAAATGATGCACGTTTTGTTTAGATTTAGCTTTTTAATTTGAAAATAATTTGAATTTGAATTTCTGTTTCAGACATGTTCTGTTTGAAAATTTGTATAAAACTTGTTTAAATATTTTTGATATGATGAATGATATTAATTTTTGCTTAAGTATGATAGGATTATTTAAAATTCACTAAATGGAATAAAAAAACGATTTTTAAACGTTTCTCATAATTATAACATTATAACATATATTACAAATGATACGAAATTTGTTGATACTTTATTCATGATTTTTAATAACAAACAGAAATTATTATAATAACAGACTTTATAATAATACTTAAATTATAAAAATTTGAATTTCATAAAAAATTATTTAAAATATCATAAATAATTTAAAAATTATTTTTATTTTATATTGTTTATAGTTATTTGTTTATTTATATTTTATTTAATTTATTTATTATAATTTATTTATATTTTATAAATTATAGGACTTTATAAATCGTTGTTAAATAATTTATATTTTTTAAAATAATTTTTAATGAAAAAAATTTGAATTATTTAAAATAGATTATTATTATCATAATTATTCAATTTCAAAAATATTCATAATTTATATTGCCAGCATTCTTATATATTCTCTATATTCATTGTAAAATAATAATGAATTTATAACTAAAAATATAAATAACTAAAAATAAAAAAAATATTCTAATAAATGATATAATAAGAATAAAAATTAAGTATTAAAAAGTATGTTTAAAAATATATTTAATAAAAAAAACAAAAAATAAAAATTTAAAAGCTTATAACATATTAAAAAATTAATTTTAGAAAATGAAAGATTTTTATTCTTTGAAAATTAAAAATAAAATAAAGGTTTTTCCAATATTAGAAAATTATACAATTTTAATATTTTCATTTCACAATTTTAATATAATGTACAAATAAATTCTGATACTTGAAAAAATATGAAGTGAATTATTAATTTTCCTCAAAAAATTATTATTTATCAATTAGAATTAGATTTTCGTCAATATTATAATATTTGTCATTGAATTTATTTTATTCATTTTAAATTTCAAGCTTTTATTCATTTATTTTATATTTTTAAAAATTTTAATAAATAATTTAAGTTACTTACCAAAAATTTCTAATTTTTAATTTATATTTGAATATCTATTTGGTTTCAAAGTTTTTTAAATAACTATTAAAATTTAAGCAAAAATGAATAAAAATTAGAAATATCTGAAACGACATTTTTGTATTTGAATACATAATAAAACGAATGTAAATATTTAAAAAAAAATGATTTATATGCTACAACAATATTTTTATTTAAACCGTACATAAATTTTGATGAAACTTATAGAAATAATAATAATATATACAACTATTTCATAAGAACCTCATAAAAAATAATTCCTTGCAAAATATTTCTAATTAATAGATTTAAAAGAAGATTAATATCATTTAAACATTTAAAGATTTTTTACAAAAAAAATATAATCAGTTTTAATGGAAAAAAAATTTTTTAATTTTTTTTCTATAATTATATTTTTATTTTAATAATAAATTATAAATTAATTATAAATTATAAATTATAATAATATATAAATTATAAAATATAATAATATATAAGATAATAGAGATGAAAAAATAAATGCTTCATATTAGATGAAGCAAGATGAAAACAGAATATAATATATAATATATAATATATAATATATACATTATAAAAAATTTTATTACATATAAAAAATATATAAAAATAACGGAAGCAAGATAGTCCGACTTGTAATATAAATTTCAATAGTTTATAAATCAATAAATAAACCACAAGTAACATTTTTGTATATTAATTACTAAATATTATGCTTTTACATTTGTTTTAACCTTTAGAATCAACTCTGTAAAAGTATTTTATGAATGTATTAACATCCTGTAGATGTAGAAGATTGATTAGATATAGATTCACTTGGTATTTTGGAAGTAATCTCCGCTGTGTATAGTTGTCATTGGTATCAATTGCGTTGTCGAGTCGATAGCATTCCAACCGGAATGCTTAGTAGTTCGTTGTTCTGCAATTCTATGCTTTACACTTTCGAAACATCCTGAAATATATTCCATTCTGACAATCATTCGGGAAATAGCATCACATTCCAAACAATTCTATCATAGTTTTGGAAATACTCTTCTTCAATTTCTAGGAGTCAGAAAGTTAAATAATAGTTTCAAGAATAAAAATATATTATTACTTTTTTTGTAATAAAGAAAGATAATATTTGTTCAAAAAGTATAAGTATATAAAAATATGTTATTTTATTATGTCTTTAATAATTTATATTTTCGAAATTGAATTTTTTAATTTTTAATTATAAAAAATATAGCAATTATCAATTTATATACATAGATGCGTATGTGATACATATATATTTGATTTGAAATTTTATAAGAATATTTGTGTACATTTGTGTATGTATTTTATTAATTATTATTAATTTATATAGTACAACTATTGCAAAAAATATTTACATATTCTTTATTTTCTTATAAAATCTTTTCTTATATTTTATATTTATATATTTTATTTGCATTTTTAAATTAAAACATTTTTAAAACATTTTGATAATTATATAACAGAACTACTAAATATATTTCAAAAAATTTAAAAAAAAAATTTTTGGATAAATCGATGATTTTTATGATCTATTCATTATTTCTTGTATTTAAGAGATCAATTTTATGATATAAATATTATAATTGATTAAAATTCATATAAATATAAAAAATATAAGAATAGTTTTTTTTAAGATAGGTTGTTTTTCTTATATTCTTTTAAAATTATCTTTTCTTATTTCTTTTTATTATAAATATCATGTCACTTTGTTTTCTTTTAGAAGATTAAATCATCATCGGAAATATTAATTATTCCTTTTATGAAATCTGAAGAAAAACTTTATAGAATGAATTCCGAATATTAATTACGAATTTTTAGATAGAGAAGATTCTGTAATGATTTTGTAATAAGAAAAATAATAAAGAAAATATAGATGTAAATATTAAAAATAGATAGAATATCAATTTTCCAATTAAAAAAATCAATTTGCATGTAATGAAAAAGCAAAAAGTAATAATGAAATATAATATATTGTAGAAAAAAACGGAAGAAGAAAGTTAAAAAAAAATATATGTACTTATAAAATATATTAAAGAAAAATTATTAGAGAGTACTAAGAATAAATTTTATTTTATTTGTTTTTGCAATATTGTAAAAATAAGATTTATAATATAATTTTATTAAAGATAACATCTCTTCTTATTTTTCAACAATTGAAAAATATGTTTTCTATTATTTTCATAGTTATATTTCTTTGTGTTTGTGATTAACTGTATGTAATCCAAAAAAATTAAATTTATTGAATTATCAAATTCATTTCAATTCTTGAAAATTCCACTTGAATTATCAAAATCAATTTAAACTTTTTCTTTTTTTTATTATTTATTATTTTTCATATTCTATTTTTTTATCTACGAATTCTCATATCAACTTATATTCATTTGGACACTAATCCATATAAACTATTTAACTTATTTTATTTGAGTACTTTATAAATATTTTTTATTTTTATTTTTCTATTATACAAATGGATATATATTTTTTTGTTTATAAAATGCAATTATAAGTCATTTTAAAAATGTTATTAAACATCTATAAAATATTTTTATTTACATTGTTTTCACATTACAATAATTTGAGATGAAATGAACTTCTTGAACTAGTCAATCTCCATTTAATGAAGAAAGTAATGATTGAAGACACGTGAACATTCTCAGAGAGCGCCACAGTTGTTTTGTTAAGGTCAATCGCTTTGTTGATCGCGAGCGTGCGGATAATAGTGGACCACCATATGGACGTGTTGTATCGCGTTGAGCTGTAATTTGCATGCGTCCAGCTGATATATCTACGCCGGCTTGTTCCTTGGTTTGTTTGGTCGTCTCTTCTAGTCCGTGTCGATTTTTAGAGGCAACGATTTTTTGGCGCGAGACAACGACGCTTTCGGCAAAAGAGGAAATAAGAAAAAGAAGGAGGTTAAGACGATCGAAGAAGGAAAAATAGCTAGTAGTTGGAATCGGCAGCTCGTTGGAACATGTGCAAGACGAGCGCACGCGAGCATCTCTCGATTCTTGGATTACTGGTATTAATACCAGTTCGCCTCAGGCTACAAGTTGCGAGTTTCAAATCATCCGATTCGAAGGCCGCAAAACCTCGAAACAACTCTCTGACGCATCCTTTGCATCTCACTTCGCGCCCTATTTTCTCCTTCTTTTCTTTTTCCCTTCTAGAGAAACATTTTCTTAATTATAATATTCGTGTCGAGTCTTCACTTTCGCCTGTCAGACCTTTGCGCCGAGATGATCACTGTTTATTCAACAACCATAAGGGATGTGGTTTAGATCGCGCCATGAATAGTTGAAAAAAATGTATTGTTTGAGATATTTATTGTGTCTTGAGAATTTATATTATTATTATGATTTTTTGATTCATTAAAATGAATTATTATGGAAATAATCGTTTTGATAAACTCTTTTGGTTATGTGAATTTATAAATGTAAATTAAATAAATAGTATAATTTATTATATTTATATTATATATATATTAAATAAAATATGTTAAATAAAAATATTTCAAAAAAACACTATTACCAATCATAAATATTTGGATTTTTTGATGAAATGATATTTATTAATTTTATCTATTAGTAAATATTAATTAGGTATTAATTTACTATTTATTTTATATTATATATATATTATATATATAATATAAAATAAATAGTAAATTAATTCATCATAATTAAATCATAATAATTATCATGTTTATATGTATATTGATAATATTATTTTAGATTTTATGTAAGATTTTATATAAGAAAAAATAAATAAAAAAAATTGTAAATGCATGTATATATTTTTATTTTATTTGCAATCTGTAAAAGATATTATTTGATTAACCAGTTATTCATTTATCAAATATCCAATTTAACAGAAAATAATTAAATGAAAATTTATTAATTTTTTTTGTTTTTGGGATTAAAAATTAAAATAAAAATTTAATATATAATCTAAAATATAAATTTTAAATAAATTTTTTTAAATTTTAAATTTTTAATAAAAATATAATAAATTTAAAATATATATAAAGAAATAACATTCAATTTATTATATTCATATAATATATTACGCATTTAAAATATAATTTCAAAAATAACATATTCAAATAACGTAAGACTAGTAAATCTTGAAAAATTGTCTTGAAATTGTGTATATATATATATATATATTCTAAAATAATAATTATTATTATTATATTATTCTTTTAGTTACTATTAGTTACTTTTTTTCAAAATAAAACTTTATTATTAAGATATAAAGAAAACAAATTATAAGCGATAATAAAAAAGTAAGAGATGTTCTTACAATGTGGTTAATTTAGATTGCAAGATTTTTTTATATTATATTTTTTATATGTGATTCAAGATATTAATGTACATTCTGAAAGAAAAATATCTCATCTTCAAAAGAATATTTATCAAGGAAGAATTTTATACATCCAATATGTTGTTCTTGCATTGTCATTTCCATTAAATCTATTTTTTATAAATTTTTTTCATATTAATTATTTTTATATATTGCATTTATTTATATTAATAACGAATAATTTTATTACATGATATGATGAAAAATATAAAAACAGAGTTGCTATTATAATTAATTCGAAAATTTTTCACAAAAAAGTAAAAATCTAAATACATTTTTAATATCTTTTACATCAATTTACATTTACATTTACATTTAAGATTATAAAATATCAATAACAATAATCTGAAAAAATATATTTCAATTTTACAAATTACAAATTACCAATATTAAAAAATATTTTTACATAAATTATGATCTTGATAATAAAAAAGGAAATAAACAAAAAAATAAATATTTCATATATAAATTTTTTAGATTAAAAAAAATTTTTTTTATTAAATCATTAATTATGTCATTTATTAGTTATAGCTAATATTATTAGCTAGAAAATTATCATATAAGAAACATGGCATATATTATAGTCATCATTATCATTATCATATCAATTTCATCATATTATAATGCATAACAGAATAATCCAAAAATTAAAAAATTAATTAGATTTATCAAAAAAAATTTTTTACAGAATTTTTGAAGCATAGAAATCAATTATGACGAATACAATTGTTTGGCTGAATTACGTCGTATGTTCTCACCTAATATCGCGCCGACTTCTCATAATATTATTTGAAAATACAAAGTATGCTAACAGTATACTTCAACGTACTATGTTTCAGAATAACCTTCTTGTATGGTCGCTGTTGTTTCGTTTTCTATCCATTGTCTTTCGCGCATTTCTCGAAATTTAATATCTGAGAAAGCTTCGCGAAATGTTGATATTATTGAGGTATCGTATTCCTACAATATCAATGTATTCATATTGGAGTAATATCGCATTGACACGACTAGGTTTTCAATTATCTAACTTGAATAATTTTTTGCGAAATAATTCAGTAAAAAACGATATTAATTGTAATAGATAAATATATTTTTTCAATATATATATATAATTTGTTAGAATTATGAAACATTATATGAATAGACTTAAGTATAAAAGAAAAGCAATATATTCTATCAATTATGAATTTTTAAAACATTACCATATAGATACTTTGATGTCAAAATTTAAAAATATGAAAATGAAGAGATAAATTAAGTTATTTAATAATTCCTAATCATTTTATATTTTGGAAGAGACTTAAATATTATCTTAAATATTATAATATTATATAATTATATAATTATTCTCAAAATATATGATATATAAATATATTATTAAAAATAATAAATATGGAATATGAAATATAGTCAAATATTATCAAAAATATTTTTATTATATAACAATGAATTAATAACAACTGATATTAATTAATATATAGGCAACTTTAAAAATCTCAAAAATTAGTGAAGCGTTTTCATACTTTTATTGAACTATTCTATTTCCAAACCAATGTAAAACATATTCATAAAATTGTACCACAAATGTACCGTGGTACCATAGTATTCTTCACGCGCAAAAATACGTAATCACAATGATGAATCTTTCATTGCATTATTCATTGATTCATTGCATCGACCCATTTTATCAGTGAACTAAGAGCATTGTTAATATCCCCGCGCAAGCTTTACAGGAGAGGTAAGCACGTATACTGGCATATAAAGCGAAGCAAAAGCCTTTGGAAGGATAATCCCTGATCAGATGACGTAGCTTGTAGCGTGCTTTTGCAAGCTAACCTCCAAATTGCTATTGTGCTTCATTATATTCGCATCAGTGCCTACACAGTAGCACCATGCTATTGGTACAACAGTAGGTATACATATAATTAAGTCTTTTTTTGTTCTTATTTTTTTCTTTATTTTTTCTTTATTTTTTTATCATATAGTTTTATGTATTGTATATATGATTTTTACCAAGATATTATAATATGTCTATAATAATAAAATCAAAACTATTATAGCGAATAAATTTTAAAATGTTAAATATACAAGAATATTGATTTTTAATACAATTTTATAATTTAATTTAATTTTTTTTTTAGAAATTATTTATTATTAAATTTATTATACGATTATAATTAAACTAAATAAATACAATAAAAACTTAAATTTATTATCATCCAAATCTTAGGAAATCTTAATAATCAAAAATATATTAAAAGTGTAGAAAACAGGATACAAAAATAAAAATAGATATCTAGAATAAATATCTAGACTTTTTAAATTATTTTTTTATTTTTATTTTTTATATTTGTTTTATATTTGTTTATTTTTATTTTATAAATTCGAAAATATGTCTGATATTCACATTTTCAAATAATTATTTCTGAAGAAATTTTTAATTAAAAACGTAATTGCTTTAACACATAACAAACGTGCTTTATATGTAATCTGTTAAATTGTGTTAAAAATCTTCTATATTATAAAATCTTACTAAAATAGGAAGAAAAGACTTGGATATTTTAAATTGAAAAGAAATTATATATATAATTTTACTTTATTTATATGATTAAAACAAATATTTATACATTTTAAGAAATTTGTAATGAAATAATGAAATATATATAATATATATATATTACATATACAAATTTATGAATTATAGTGTAAATTTAATCATATAAAAAAAGAAAAAAATTATTTTTTCTTTATACATTATTTCTTTATTCTTTCAATTTATTGTTTGATAAATATTTTTCTATTCTTAACATTTTAAAAATTATTATAATATAATGAAAAATGGAAAATTTAACATAAATTTAACATAACATAACAAAAACAAAACAATATTCTTGAAAATAGTAACAATAAATAAAAATTAAATTTACAATAAAATTATTATTGAAATATTTTTAAAAATAATAACAATATACAAAAATTAAATCTATAATAAAATTATTAAAAAAATCTCAATTATTGAATTCTATTTTCTATTATTTGAATGTTGAAACAAATCATTTTTCATGATAAAAATTCTCTCCAAGAATCAAAATAAGGGATTAATCCATTAAAAAAGTAATTAGTTAAAATTTTGAATAAAGTTATTTTAAATTTATGTTAAATAATAACTTTATTTAAATAACTTTTATTATATTTAATCTTCATCTAATCTCGGCTTAGGAAAAAAAAATTGGTTAAAAATCTTATGGAATATATACAAAAAAAAAATACCATTTTATTGTCATAAATCATGTGTATATCAGAAGAAAATAAAATTAAAAATAAAAATTTTATTCTAACTAAAAACAAAAATTATGTTTCACTGTAAAATTTGACAACACAGCCATCTATACTATCAATAAAAAAATCCTCCTGAAAAAACTTAAGTAAAGCAAGCAAAACAGCATTTCACTATCAAGAATATTATCCCTGTCCCATCTAATTAATTAAGACATTAAACTACACGTGAGTGCGACTCCCGGCCGACGTAATTAAAAAGCACGCGAAATAGGTGAGAGAGAAAAAAGAAATGTTGAATGAAACGGAGAGAAAGAAAAACGCGATCTATCCGCAAAGCAGATTTGGTCGTTTGTCGCAACGGTGGTCCTCTTGTGACTTCTGGTGGCATAGGTGTGGTCGGGCAGCGGCTCGCCACCCTCGGCCAAGGCACCCTCGTTCCCATCGGAGAGCTCATTTATAATGCTCACCTGGGAAACACAAAGGGATTCCTCTCATCCTCGCGCTTTAATGTTTTCTCTCTCCGTGACTACTCTTCCTTTTTTTCTCTCATTATTTCATCGCCATTCGGCCATCTTTCTCCTCGCTCGTTTACTTTTTTCTATCATATCTCTTGACACGCATTTCTTCGATTCTTTAAGTTCTCTTTATAATGTTACGTTGTCTAATAAAGCGAAAAAAAATATAAGGTAAAATTTTTGTTGACTATTAATATGACTTTTAATATTGAAAAAAAAGTTGTTTTCTATAGCAATGTTGTCAAAGCAAAATTGAAGTTGATGAATCTTTCGAAGTTCCGTGATGATTGATCTTTTAGTAATTTATGGTAATATGATTTTTGTTTTTAGTAAATTATTATTATATATTTAGTATATTTTTAAAAATAATTTTGGGTTTTGGAAAAAAAAATTTGAACTAGATTTAGAATTATTATTTTGGGGAAACTTTTAATTTTGTTCATTTATACATTTTATATATTTTTTTGAAATATTAATAAATTTATAATATAAGATTAAATAGTTGTAATATTACTAAAAATTAAAATTAAAAAAATAAAAAATTTCAAAATCTATGTATCATTTTAAAAATTAATTTCATAAAAACTATCTTTTGTACAATAACTATTATAAATTGAAATAATTAAAAATAGATTTTGTGTTTGAAAAGATTAAGAAATAATTATATAATTGATTTTTTCGTTCAATTTTATGGTTCATTAATTTCATATGACTATGACTACTTCAAAAAAAATTAAAGTAAAAAAAAATTGAATATTGAAACTCATCATAAAACGAGCTTTTCTATCTAATTTATTCCATTAAATTTTGTTTTATTTATTTTTATCTTTCTTTTATATTTACATTTAAAACTGATCTCAAATTGATAAATATTTTCAAAACTTAAATATTTTTAATTAAGATTCTTAGTTTTCAATTCCTCATTAAACACTTTTGTAAATTAATAAACAGAATTCGAAATCATTAAATTTTAAATCAGAATATGAGAGATTCAAACAAAAAATACAATATTATTTATTTTTGATTATTATAGAAATTTAATTATTATATAGAAAATGAAAAGTCATATTTATATATGAATAAAGTTAAATAATTTGTATTTTATTTTTTAGAAAAAAAATCACAAACTTATTGAACAATTTAATATACATTTTCTTTTTATGTTTTCTTTCCATTAAAAATGCGTTTTTGATCTCGTGGAGACACGCGTCCAGTATAAATCTGCTCAACTTCTCAAGGTGCGACGTAATCAGAAGTGGAATTTCTCACGGGGAATTCATTTTTTTCCTTCATTATTTCTCTTTCTCTTTTTCCTTTTTTTCTTTCTATCCTTATCTTCGTCTCTAGATGTTTCTCGTTTTCTTAACTGGACCAATGCGTCTGGTGGCTTGATTTTCAAGGGAGCCGTGAAATTAAGAGGAACGGAGGGGAATAGAGATTTACTTTTGCTTGTAGAGTAAGCTGCCTGTGCATGATAAATAATGAGAAGAAAAAAAATATCTGACAAAGGAAAAAAGCTGTAGTTAAGAGATATTCTACTGAGATTTATTGGACGGAACAGTCTCTCATTAAAACGCATTATCTAAAGCCCTCTATCGAGAAATCGAGCTTGCGATTAAAAACGATAGCCATACGAATTATAAATGATACTTCATTAGGTCATTTTGAAATTGTTTTATAAAATATATTCATATATATTTAATCTTATGACATCATTGTTGTGTTCTTAATGTTGTACTTATATTATACAATTTTACTTTTTCTTTATTTTACTTAATTTTTATATAATTACGTTTATTTTATTTTGCATTTAAATAATAAAATATAAAAAATATAAAAAATCGTGAAAGATATTTATAAAGTAATATAAATAATATAATATTTAATTATTATAAATTTTGTAAAAATAAAACATCTTGCAAAATATTAGTTCTCAATGATTTTTTATGAAATTATTAGAGAATAATTTTACAAAAAAAAAAGAAGAAAAAAGAAAAAAAATAAATACATATAGCTCTATTCAAAAGAAAATGCAATTGTATATATTATTATCAAAAAAAAATTCCCAAATATATATATTTTCATAATAAATTATTATGACGATTATGACGATGATAGAATTTGCGAATAGAAATATATGATTTAATCCAGTTGCTAGAATTATTATATACTTATATTTATTTAATAATTAACTTTTAAATAATTGATTATTTTATTATTGCATTATATATTAAAAAATATCGCTTTACAAAAGACAAATTATTAAAATTTTTGTTTCAAATATGAAAATCATCATAGGTACGATAGAAAGTAACAAGAAAAAACATACTAATAATATAACATTTAATAATATATCTACTATATAGTATATATATATATATATATATATATATATATATATATATATATACATAAAATAAATCTAATAAAAATTTTAATTTTAAATCTTAATCTTAATTTAATATATAAATTTTTAAATATTTTATTTTAAAATATGTATTTAAAAGTTATTAGTAAATTATTATTAGAATTAATAAATTTTTTTTTCTTTGATCTGTTCAAGTTTATTTTAGAAAGGATTTTTTATTTGAATTTGACGTATAACGATTATTAATGATGTTATTTGTTTACTATGTAAAAATTTGTTTATTATGATAAATATTGAAAGAGTTTGTTGTGCTCTTTTAATTAAGGATATAATTGTGAAAAATATTTTAAAGAAAATTAAAAAGAAAAAGTGTTAATGATTATTAATTTTTATTATTTTAAAATTTAGTTTTGCTAATCATTTAATGATGTTTAAATCCAGTTTCATTAAAAAGAATTTCATCCAGATTGTATCTTTTTCTTATCAATAACTAATAAATTCATTATTAGATTTGAATTAAAAATAAGAATATTTTAATTATTTTAGAATTTTTTTATATTTTTAATGCAAGCGTTATTAAAAGTTTCAATAATAATAAATATAATTTTAAAAAAATATTTTATTTAATTCTAATAAATAAAAAGTAGATTAATAAAATAATTTTTTATTAAAAATAATGAAAAGAACTTATTTAAGTTTTAAACATAAACGAAAATAAAATATTTGCGAACTTATTTAAATTAAATGTATTATTTCTAGAAAAATAACAATATAATTAAATAGATGTATTTTTTATAGATTTTTAAATAAAAATAACATTTAAATAAGAAGAATAATATCCAGTAGTTGTAAAAATTATTATTAAAATGTATGAATTGTATGACTTAAAAACAATTTTTTATTAGATGCTCTATTTCTTGGTGATATTTATCTCATTTGAATATTTTGAAAATTAAATTTTGTCAACTATTTGAGAAATTTTGGTAGATTTTCCAAATCTTTCCTTTAATAAATATATTTATTCACTATATAATCGTATAATATAATATTTCACAAAAAAACATATTTAAAAAAAATGCACTAATTTTTTATTAGAAATAATACTATATATAGTATACAATTGTAATTACTTAAATAGAAATATGTCTATTTTTAATTATACTAATTAACAATCAAAAAGTTTCATTTGAACTTTTTTATTAATTAATATTAAAATATATGCATATATATATATATTTATCTATTCAAAATATAAAAACTCTTACTATTATTTATTACAATTAAGGTAAAGATTAATATAATTAATTAAAGATTTTTCCTATTTATATATATTCTTGCTATTATATAAAGAACTATTCTTTTTCAACTCGCGCCATAATTTTTAATATATTCTTCATATATATCTAAAAATACCTCTATATACCTAAAAATCCTTTATTTTCATTAACGTATCATGTTAACACCAAGAACATTCCCCTAACCTATAATTTACACTTTCTCGTACGCATACTATAATGAATCAAGATGATTAGCAATAAATTCACAAGAGCTACCGTAACAACGTAGCACTGTCGTTCCGACCGTTATTTTTCGTACGAAGATAGAACTTCGAATGCGTCGCTGTTCGCCATCTTCCCGATTAAGATGGATCCCTCGTACTCGTATGCAAAGCGACGCCATAACTTTTCCACCGAGTACTGTCGTTTTCTCCATAGAAATTACGTAAATCGTTCCATCCTATTCTCTCTCAGTCTTCGATCTTGGCCGCAGATAGAGCAAAAACCATTGGCCAGACGTTGTTCTTCGACGAAGGTCCTAGATCGTATCCGCACTTGGGAACCGTTCGAACGATGGTACTTACGCCCGACACTTTTTTGCCTTCCGTTTACCCGGTCTGCATATTTACTCTTCAGAAACTGAACAGCATATTGAGTGGCGCTATCTCGATATGGTTGAACGGTTTCAATAGAGACGTCCGAACGTACCTTGCATGTCTACAAGAATACAAGTAAGGGTTTTTAAAGACTTTCTATTAGGATGATGCATATGAAGCATTGTTATGAATCGTGTTGAAGAAAACGAAATTTTGCAGGAATATGTGTGTATTGAATATTAAAGTGATCTCTGATAGGAATAAAACCAACGATATCAGTCAATATGAAGTAAAAAAAAAAAAATTGAAATTGCATGATTAATTAATAATAATAGAGAAGAAATTAAAAAAAAATTGTTTTTAATCTTTATGCACGAAAAATAATTTCTATAAATGAATTAATTATAAATTTATTCAAAATATTTACAAAATGAATATATAAAATAATATTTATGATATAAATAAATAAATCAAAAATTCTTACAAAATGATAATTTGTTATAAATTTAATTTAATTTTTTTTTATTTAATATAATTTTTTATTTTTTATAAAAACATTATAAAAATATTATTTATTAAAAATAAAAATTAAATTGCAACAAATAAATAGAAATTTGTGAAATTAAAAAAAAAATTTTTTAAATTTGTAATATTTTAAAAAATTTATTAATATTAATTATTAAACAATTCGAATTTTAAATATTATTGTAAAAAGTAAATTTTATTTGTTATTAAAGTTCATAAATAGCAAAATAAAATTTTTTGTTTCTAATGAATAATTTCATCATTTTTAAATGATTTATATGATATTCTCACATGAAACAAAAAATTATTGATAGTTGAAAACATGAATTATTTGTATCATGATTATGATATAATCTATGAAATTCAAAATTGATAATTTTTCACTGGAAAATAAATTTGTGATTAGATGATATGTATTTTTATGTATTTTTGATTCTATTAATTTTACAATTCAGACAATAGTTTTAATAAGATAAAAATTAAAAATAAAAATATAAATTAAATTTCTTGGATTTTTATAAAGATTTCTTGATTTTTGAAATTCTATTATTTTAATAATATTAAGTATTCACAAATTACAATGAAGATTTTTTATTTATTAACATTTAAATATTCATGAATTATAATGAAGATTTCTAAAATTATTTTTCATATATATAATATATATATATATAATATTAACTTTTTTAATAACTCAGAGAATATACATGATCTTATGTCAATAGTAGAATATTATTATTATAATAGTATTATTAAAATTAAGAATGCAAATAATTATATATATTTTTATGAATTTAAAAGTTTATTTCACTTGATAAATATTATACCTTCAATTAGATATTTTATATTTTTCTTTATAATTGTATATAATTGTAATTTATTAATAATAAAAAAAATATTTCTAAATATTTGATATTTAAAATTTCTTATTTCATCCTGCTTTACAATGTATTTCAAATACTTATGTCTTTAAAATGTGTGATTTATGAACAAAGATATTCAAAATAATGCTTGTTCTAGTTTTCTAACTTAAGTTCCAAAAGTAATTCGTTTTACTTAGGTTTCCATCTGGTATTTTTAGGTTGCGTTTCATTCTCTGCAGGAACTGTAGCAAATCAACTCCTAACGCAGATTTAGGAGTCTCTTGGGACTATAAAACTTGAAACCAATATAATTATTATGTATTGCATAGTTTTTATACTTAGTAATCTTCTAATACATGTTCTAATACAATATCAATTATTTTGTAATACACAAAATCACATAAAACTTTTAATCTATTTGAAGACAATTAATTTATTAATATATTTAATATATTCTAGTTTTATCAATGTGAATCAAAATTATTAAATGCTTACAAAATATCTGTATTTTTATTTTGATATTACCAATATTCTTGAATTTCGTTCTTTCATTATACAATGATTACAAATTTTATAAAATTTTATTATTTAAAATATTTAATATTCTTAATAAATGTATTAAAAAAAGAGAATAAATAATTTAGTTTTCTAATATAAATAATTGGAAACGAATAAAAGTAAATAAAAAATTCTCTATATATAAATAATCTATGTGTATTTAAATATTGATAATAAAATATTTGTCAAATATAATTTTATTCTAAAATTAATTAGTTAAATTTATTTATAAAAATATAAATGAATCAATTGAATATCAACTAATAATGCAAATTGTAACTTTTGAAAATTTTTTATAATTTTTTAAATTTTAAAATCAATGTATCTTTCCCTACCTTTCTTTCTCTCTTTCTCATAAAATTTGAGAAAGTAAACATATTTATTTAAAAATATCCACTTAAAAAATAATTTTTCAATGAATAATAGTGAATTAATAAATTACAAATTGTACATTTATGGAACAAATTTTTGATTTATAATTATAACTACAATTTTATGTTAAAAAAATAATTATTTAATCAATATTTAACAATAAATTTATTATGATAATTTATAATCAGTTTATAATAAGTTATATAATGTTACATATATACATATATATGTACATATATATAATTTATAAATTCATAATTAATATCAAAATAAATTAAAGTTCATAAATAATATCAAATTAAATTGTGCAAGAGAATCAATGTATGAATAATTACTAATTTTAAAACAAGAATTGATAAATAAAAAAACAACAATTACATAATTCAAATTTACATAATTCAATTCTCCACATATCTTATTAATACTATGCTATTATATTTCAATAAAAAATGACACTGCAAAGCGATGACCTGAAAATTATAGTTAAATGCGAATATTCTTTTTTTCATATGCTTATCTGCTACCATAACGGTATAATTGCAGTACATGCGAAAAATAAAGTGAATTTAAAACTGGAAAAAATTATCGGTCTTTTATCGATATCGTGACACATTTCTGAATGAGAAAATATGCAACGTGTCACACTCGAGAAGTATTGGATTCATATTGTATTCATGGTCTCTGTCGCGGTTACTAATCGAACTTTCATTATCGCGATAGACATGCTGGCGCTTGCTCACGAAAAGAATTATGCTCCACGGAGATCCGTGCTCATTATGGTCGATTACACTGATAAAATCGCGCACGATGCATTGGCAGTTGCATGGTAATCGTGTGCGCGCACATGTCCATGACTTGCTGACTTCTGAAAACGAGACATTCAAGCCTGATTTACACGGTGGTTATTACACATTTATCTTTATATATTCTTAAACTACATTTCAAACGCTTCGAATAAATATTATCAGATAAATCACTTCGAATGGAATTCGATGCTTAAAAATTTTGAAAGACTTGATAAGTTTTCAGTATCCTGACAAGTCTTGATCATCTTGAAAATCTTGAAAATCTTGATTTTAAGAAGAATTTTAAATCGTTTTGAACAGGATTTGAGATTTCGCCTTGAAAGTCTTGAAAATCTTGATTCTGAATATTGATCAATGATTTTGATTGTTTTGAAAATTTTAAAAGTTATTATAGTATTTAAAAAAAATAATGAATTCGATATATTTTGATTCAAAATTTATTAATCTAAAATTTATTATAAAAAAATTAGATTTAAATATTTATATTATTATATAAACATATAAATATATTTAGAAAATATAGAAGTTGTCACTTTCGATTTTAATAATTTTTTAATATATTCTAGAAATCAATATTTTAAATAACTCTTTCCTATATAATCTGATAACTATTAATAACTAATTTTTGAGATGTTTAAATAAATATATCATTGCATTGAATTTCTATATGTTTATCTGTAACAATATATATATTATATAATCATTATATAATATCAGTATATTATTATCATTATTTTTGTTTTTGTAAATATATCATTTTCCAAAATATATAACAAGTCTATTCTTAAGAATTTAAAAATTTTCAAAACTATCAAAATTTATTATGATTTAAAATTATCAAGAATTTTAATTTTTTTTTAAATCATATTTGAAATAATTCGAATTTTTAATATATAAATTCGAATCCTCAAATCCCATCATTTGCATTTCTAATAATGTAACGATTACAAATATTTTATTGATGTTTCATATTTCTTAAAAAATTATTTGTCATTTGTTGTTAAGTGTTTTTGTATTTTTTTTCATGTTCCTATTATGTTAATAACGCCGTTTATTGCTTGTTTCCATTTAAAGCATTAAAAAAAATAAAAAAAAAATAAAAAACATATGGCAACAATAAATATTTCAATATGTATATTTTTTTATCTAATATAAAACAAAATTTTCGTAAAAGATATCAATGCAATCTTTTTATAAAAATGTTTGTTAAAGAGTACATCAAGAATTTATTAATAGAATCCTTTAAATAAAAATTTTAATATAATATAATATAATCATTCTAATTTATAATTTTTTAATATCAATTTAATTATAATATCATAATGTTTTGTATAATTGTTTAAAATATGTAAATATTTTAGATTTGTATTTAATGAATATATGATGAATATATGTTAATAGATAATTGTATTTTAATGCATAATACTTTAATACTTTAATAATATTTTAATACATTCGTAAGTTGCATCTCTTTCGACAGTTCACATTTTTCATTTCTTTTTTTTTTTAATATGAACAAATATTATATTTACAAGTTTCCTATTATTATCATTAACTTGACACAAATTGATTTAATTAATATATTATTAGAATATGTATTTTGAAAGCGAAACAAAACTTAAATATTTTTTGTTATTATGTCGCTTTATAAAGATAAAATATTTCTGTACATATACATTTGTGTAGTATTTTAAAATAGCAACAACAAAAGATAAAAAATTTTTCGATATTATTTGAGTATTCAGTATATATAGTTTTAGAATATGCATTATCATTGATAACAAAAAATGGAATTAAGTATATTTGATTCTTGAACAACAATATAAGTTTGTACGGACATTGAAACGACGTGATGGACATTGCAAGCATAAAGAATTTACTTGTTATGTATTTATGCCATATATATGTATAATTATTTAATTTTCTTTTTACATAACTTCTTTTAAATGATTTCGATATAGAATGGTTTAGAAAACAAAAGTAATTCTACTTTTATTTTTTTGAATTCAGTTTTATTAAAAAGAATATTTTCATTATATAATTATTATTTTTTAAGATACACACACACATATATATATATATATATATATATATATATACACTGAAATTTAAATTTTGATGGTCGTGTATTTGAGTTTTTTGAATTTCTTTTATTAATTACATATTATTTTTTTTTAAATATTTATATGTATGTATATTTAAATATTTATAATAAATATTCAAAATAAAAAATATTTCATTAAATATTTCATTTTATAAAATTTTATTAAATTTTAATATTTCTAATTAAAATTAGAATTTTCTCGAATAATTTTCATATATTTTTCTTGAAAAAAAAATTATTGTTCGTAATTATCATTATATTTAAAATCATTTGTTTGCTTTTTCATATTGTTATTTTTACATTATTTTTTAAATTAATGTAAAATAAAAAATGAAGTATATTTAATATCTAGCTAATTTTTATTATAATTTCTCTATTAATCTAGGAATTTATTTTTATCATAATGTTATAAATAATTTATTAAATATGCAATTTTATATTATTAATTCTAAAAGATGAAATAATGTTATAAATATTAATGAAATATTAAATAATTCTTGAAATTCTCTCATATTTAAAAAATAAATAATAACAAAAAAATGTAATTATTGAAATAAAAAAAATTTTATTGAAAAAAATGATAATAAAAAATATAATACAATTGTGTATATTAGTATATTAGTTAAAATAAAAATTATAAATGAAATATTGTATTAATATAATACAATATTGCGCTTGGCTACGCAAAAATATAAATCTATCTCTAGAATATGCTATTATTGAAGTCGAGATGAAATCAATGATTTTCGAACAACATTTCAGTTATACTAGAGTCAGATGAGTATTAAAATAATAAACTAAATGAACACTGCATCATAATAGTATCATTATATTATTTTATATAAGGACCAAATTTCCAATTTAGACTCCAATAGAACCGATATTTCATGATAGATAAAAAATGAAAGATGATTGTTAAATCGAAAATGTGAATATAATATCAAAAAGTATTAAATAATATTGTTTGTAAATTTTATTGAGATATTTTTAATAAATAAAAGATTTTAGACAAATTTTACTTTTTAATTTATTCTTTAGCTTACTTGATATATGTCAAAGATATAAGTAAATATGATACACAAAAATATAGTAAAAATAAAACGATCATATAATAATACAATGTGATAAAGATAAAAGGTTAATATAATGATATCTGAATATAATATAATATAATTATATTACATAATGGAAATTCGTGCCACTATAGAATGCACTTTCAATAATGAATCGTAACATTCGAAGAGGTTAATATAAATGTATAAAATTATGGATATTGAAGTATTAATATCAGAGATAGAAAAACATTTCATTTTATAATTTTCTACTGAATTGTGAATTACTGCAATATGTAACCATGCTTTGTAACTTTTCAATTTATATTCAGAATTGACCCATAAAATGAAATGTTTTTCAATCTCATGTATCATAATATTTCAATTTTAATATCCATAATTTTATACTTTTACAATATATTAATAGCATGAATATGCTAATTTGACGATCGTGTAATTTTTACAGAAAGATATTAACAATAAGAATATTAATTGCTCGATCAACATTAAATTTGAACAATTGCTATATACACATTAAATTTTGATATGTAATTGATTCTATGTGAAACAATATATCTATGTAATGATCTAACATCGTAATTATTCATAATATCCAATATTTTGACATAATGTATAATTTTTATGTAAATTTCTTTTTTGGAAATTCTTGGAAATTATATAGTATTTTAAATTAATATATATATTAAATAATTTAGAATATTCTTATTATAATAGTGTTTCATAGTTTAGAAAAATAGTTTATAAAATGATTGTAAATTATTATAATTACTTTGATGGCCTTAGTTTTCATATAATATTGTAAGAACCTTCATTTCACTTTTCTATCGTAAATTGTCTTCTATTATTTTTGCAAAAATAAATATGTTTCTTAGTAATTATTAGCAATTATTATTATAAATATTATATTATCATCAATTTATTAAAAGGATTATATAAATATTTCATTAAAAAAATATAGAAAAACATTAGTACGAAATTAACATCTATTATTTTTTTTTACATGTCAAATAAATACTCGTCGATGAAAAAATGATGACAAAAAAAATTATAAAATTTAAATAGCAAATGAAAACAAAAAACACATTCACAATTTTAATATATTCAAGAAACTATAATATTTTAAGATAATAATAAAAAAAACAACTAAAGAAAAAAAGTTTATATAGCAATATTTAATTAAATTTTAAAATTTCTTTTTCATGTATTTTTAATATTTTTTTTATAAAATAATAAAATTTGAACGTTTAAATAATAAAATTTGTAATCAATAAAAATAAAAATTTGAAAAAAAAAATTTTTCAGAAAAATTTATTGTTTTATTATAATTTATTTCATTTATTTCAATTTATTTATTACAAATATATTTTTTAAATGTCATCGCTTAAAAATAATTAAGCATATGAGTATACATTTTCAAAATAAAACATAAAATAAAATATTTAAAAAAATAAATATTGATTTATTCTATATAAAAAAATTGCATTATATATAAATCATATATAATATATGATATAATAAAATATATGATATAAAATATACGATAATAAAAAGGAAAAAATTTTTTATTTAAGTTTTAAAGATAATTTAAATGTTATTTTATATTTTTTAAATGAAATGTTTTTTTTTCAATATAGCAAAAGAATGAAAAAAATCAAATTAATTCTGACTGAGCCCAATAATTCATACGTGTCAAACACTTATATCTTTAAAATGTGTGATTTAATATACAATTTAATGATATCTAAAAATTTAAAATTCTTAATTTTTTATTTTTTTTATTTGAATTAATTTTTTTCAAATAGATAATAGATAATATCAAAAGAAAAAATATATATAAATAATAAAAAATTATAATGATTTGTAATGTAATTATAATGATATGTAGTTTAGATTAAAAGTTTATGGAATACTAGTTTATAAAATAATTTATAGTATATATACAATTATTTATTTTATCTATAATACAATAAATTGAGAGACATAATCTAACTAAAAATAAATTTCTGTCCATCTATCTTTTTTTTTTTAAATGCTTCAAAACTAAACTTAATAAATAAACTTCGATAAAAATTGCAATATGCAATAATAATATATACTATAATATATACTATAACATATACTATATATTATATAATATACATTATAATATAATATATAATATAATATATATACATTATATTCACATTATAATATAATATATAATATATACTATATACATTAGATAACACACAATTTTTGTGAAACTTATTTAAAATAATGTTACAATATTTTTATAAATTTTAGAATATAAAAAGTAGAATTATAATAGATGAAATTACTGTTTACAATTTATGCATTACTTTAAATGATTTATTTATTTAATAATATTTATTTATTTATTTATTAATTTTTATTTTATTAAATAGAAATTAAAGAGGAAGACAAATATAAAAAGAAAACTCACATGACATGGATAAATATTTACGGATTTTTTATTACTAAATTTTATAATAATTTTTATAATATTTTAATTTTATAAAAATTTTATAATATACTTTTGTGGTATACTTATGATAAAGTAAAAAGGAGAAAAAATTAATAAAGCAAAAAAAAAAATTTGCATATTAACTGAAAAATTTTTTCAATAGAAAGTGCTATTATGTGTGAAGCAATCGCTGCTTGTCTTCTGCTACTGTTATTGAACTCTGTTATAAAGACGAGAATAGTTTTCACATGGAAAAAATAATACGTTTTTATGTAGATTGTTTCAAAATTAAAAACAGTACATATATAGAATGTAATGCATTAATATATATACATAAATATATAAATATAAAAAATTCTAAATTTTACAATTATTCTAATAGACATTTCATTTTTTATTACTGTATTACGAAAGTGTTGTAAATATAAAATTCTTATAATTTTTTTTTGAATATCTAATTATATAGACTAAAAATAGATATTTGAAAAATAGTAAGAATGCTTCTAAACTTTTTACGTAATATAAACTTGCATAAAAAATACCAAATTTGAAAAATTATATAAAGTAATATTCAAATCAAGAAAATAATGTATCATTTAATTTATTTTAATTTCTTATTTTTCTTATTTTAACATTTATACTATATTAAATTAGAATGTAGGTCTATTTTCTAATTTGAAAATGACATATTTCTATTTTATTATAAATTATCATAATTATCTTTAAATCATAAAATTAAAAATATATCATTTATTTACTTTTTTTAATAAAATAAAAATTTTTTAATTCTTAACAGGATTGTTGAAAAGAAAATAAAAAAAAAAGAAAAAAATAAAACAAATATCTATAGAAAATATATATGTATTCCGCGAAAAAAAAATAGCACACTATGTAATTTAGTTGATTTTCACAAATATAATTAAATTAATGATAAATATAATAAAGTTCTCGTATTATTATATTATATATTATATTATATATCAATTTTTAGTCAGTAATAGATTGCATGTGTTCAGTGTAATTTTTCTTTTTTATCTACTTAAATTAAATTAAGCCGAAATATTAATATTGATTGTTACGTCAAAATAATAGCACATGTTTTAATTTTTCCTAGTTAGTGTTAATTCGTCAAACTGTTTACATAAATAAATAATTAATATTATGCATGTTGTAAAATCGAAATGTTATAAAGTTTTGGACAATTGGATATGGAATTGGGATAAAAAATTAAATAATTCTAAAATAGCAATAATATAAAATTTGAAAAAAGAAAATTGTTCTATTATTAAATTTTATTATTATTAATTTTAATATTATTATTCTATTATTAAAATTGAAAAATTGATGTATCGTAATTTATAATTTATTAAAAAAAGGAGATAAATATGGGAAAAAAAACACAAGAATGATAACAGATTAGTGATATGCTATTTTAAGAATTGCATCAAATGGCAACAGAAGCTGAAAGAAATATTGTAATACGTAATACAATATATTATAAAAAAAATATAAATATAAATAAAACATCAAAAATTGATACATAAATCATCGCTAACAAAGAAACATAAAAGTTCATTTACACTTTGTTAAGAAATATATTTATTTCATTGGGGAAAATAGTAACAAAAAGTTATTTTTAATGGCGAGAAAAAACATTAGATTTGATGATTTATATAAAGACTCCCAAATTTTTAAATTGTCAATCATTGACAATCAGATAATGGAAGAATAAAAGATAGATGGAAATTGGGTACTATAGAAATACTGAAATTAAGTTTATAAATGGAAAAATGAATAGTTTAAGTTGTATATAATTTAACAAATAATTCGACAAATAATTAAAGAATCATGATATACAAATTGGATATAAATTTTATTTTTATTTTTATTTCAACAAGATAATACAAGTATTCACATAATAAAGATTGTAAAAGAATATTTCAAACAGAAAAATATTCAAATTTTATAAATGCTAAATTTATACAAATTTATCGAAAATTGTTGGGATTGAATGAAAAAATTTGGATAACATTAAAAAAATTTGTTAAAAATTTATTTAAATCTATACCTACAAATCTATAACATTGGTAGTTATATAAATAAAAGATAGAGTTACAAAATACTAAAATAATATTTTTTTTACATATTTTTATTCTTAAATTTTTCAAAGAAATTTGTGTTACCTTTTTGACACATCAATTTTTCATTTTTCGAAATACATTCAAAATAAAAATTTTTTCTTTCTATAATGAATGTATTTAAATATATATTAAAATAAATTGTTATTTTAATTATATAATATAAATATTGAAAGTAATTTAATATATTATTTTAAAGATTAAAAAATATTTTGTCTGTATAGTGTGCTATCTTTTACTAAATTATTGTTATGTATGTATGTAGCATATTTATAGAATAGATTGTGATATATTAAATGGAGAGGTATACTTATTACTAGTTCTGCCTTGAAAAAAATGTAGGTTAAAAATTTACATTCAATATTGCTGCACATATCTTTAAATATATTATAATCCTATGTATATTTTCTTATCGTTCAAGATATATATTTCAATTATAAATCAAATAAAATTCTAAAGAAATTAAAAAGCCAAATATTTTAATTATTTTAAAGAAAGAAAAATATTTCAATTATTTGAGAATCATATTTTTTTATATATTCTTTTTTATATATTCTTTACAATATATTGAATATTTTAATATTTTTTGTTTCAGGTAAGTTTTACTAACAGTAACAGGATTTTAAATCATCAAAATATTTTATGATTAATGTAAGTACATTATTATTATAAAAAACATTTATTGACCGACAAATGTTTCATATACTATAATAATAATGGAGGTTTTATATATAAAATACGAAATTAATACTTATTATATTTTATATTTTTAATATCGAAAATATAAAGGAAATTTAGAATCATTATATAAATATTATATATAAATAAACTCATTATTAGTAATTATGTGAGATTAATTTAATTAAATTTTTATTCAAAAATAAAAATATGTACAAAAATTTTATTTTAAACTTTTAAGTTATTTTTTCATAAAATATCATTAATATTTTATAAATATCATAATACTATTATTAATTCTAAGCCTGCTTTAAGATTTGAGATTATGCTTTTGAGATTAAATTATTTGTAAATTTAAACTTTATATGTAATGTAATTAAACTTTATATTTATTTTTAAGATTTGAATATTTAAAATTTATACAATATTCATAATAAATAACAAATAATTTATGTTTTAAATACAAAATTGCATAAAAAATATAATATATTTACATATATAAAATATATAAATAATATAAAATTATATAATTTATATAAAATATTATTAATATTTATTAATATTATAAATATTAATTATATAAAATATAATAAAAAATACAAAATTATTTAAAATAAAAAATCAATAGCTATTTTAATAATAATTTTCGATAACTTTCGATTTTGCTAAAAAACATTAAATAATTAAATTGCTGCAAATAATCATGAAGATTAAAGATATTGTCTAAATATCAATGATTCTCAATTAAATTGATTTATTTTTGCGTGGCATGAATATCAATACAAATCCGATTCGAAAATTAATGTCAATTAATCGTCCCTGCAATAAAATAAATTTTTGTAGAGGATAATTAATTATTGCTCCGCTATATAATCCTCTAATTTTAATTTTCAATAAGTCTCATTGTTTTTATAATCTACGACGATAAAAATCTTTTTTTTTATGTAAAAGAATTGTACATTTTCGTTGAAATATGCGACTATATAGATTTGTTCGTTGCCCGGTGATGTCGACGAGATCATGCTTCTCTTCTCCTTCTAGTTCTGATTTATCCTTGTACACGTTTCGGGATCGGTACGTGATATATTTGGATGGTGGAATTCCACGATATTACCGTGGCTGGCAATTAATGCACGTACCGGCACGTACATATTTTCTGCAACGATGGGAATCGAAGCGCTAATGGACGAACACGATGCCCTCGAATGAAGCCCGATTCACGCCATCACAATCTAAGAATATAATTTCTGCGACGAGAATTCGACAGGAGTTCGGTGTTGTCGGTTTCGAATATTGTCGTTCAATGTGAATTGATATTGAATTAATTGTGTATATGATTTATACAACGATATACAAAATATTAGAATTGGAAAATATTTGAAATAAATGAAATAATGTAATAAATAAATTGAAATATTTTTATAAGTAAGTGCAATAAATGCTTATGCAAATTAAAATTTTTATGAACATGAGTACAGAAGTGGAAATAAAAATTATATAAATATCATAATATATATCATAATAATCAATTTGTTTTTATTTGTGCATTTTGAAAATTTGTAAAAATTTGTAAATTTAAATTTTTTATAAATGCACAAATATATAGAATCTACTTATAAAATAAAATATTAATTGAAGATAATATATCATTTAATAAATGGGAATAAATATGATTTACTATTTATGCAATTGAATCTTTACTATGTATATTAATCTATCTACACTATTAATTTCTAAGTAATAAATTCAAAACAAGACTGTTTGGACAAAGGATTTTTCATATAATGGAATATAAAAGATAGATAGATTTTCTTAAATGAAATATTCTATATTTTGAAGAAAATAATATATTTATTTATAAAATTTACAAAATTAAATAATGTTATAAAAAATGATTTTTAATTATAAAATTAGGGATCTTAGATTTTTTTAGAGAAATTTAATTGCATAATTTGTTTCATACATAAAATATATACTTTCCACATAATTTTTTGTTTCAATTTTCTGTTTTTTAACGTTAGTAATTATGA
This sequence comes from Apis cerana, assembly GCF_029169275.1. Lineage (NCBI taxonomy): Eukaryota > Metazoa > Arthropoda > Insecta > Hymenoptera > Apidae > Apis > Apis cerana. Next base: position 5,775,523 of record NC_083862.1, on the reverse strand, counting down.
ATTTTTAATATTAACATTTTTATTAATTTTGTAGTACATTTACCACATTCTAATTTTATGAATATTTTTAATTTCATTTTAATAATTATTATTAGTTGTAGTATATATATTTATATTATTATTGAATAATTATTAGTATCAAAAAACTGTTACTTCTATCTTTTTGCAATATTCTTACATCTTTATAAGGATAATCTGATAAAAAGAAAAGAAAAATATTTGAAATTGGATAAGCTAAAAAAATTATTTCATAAAATTTTTTATTTGTTAATTTATTATGTAAATTAATTTATATTAATTTTTAATATAATAAATTTATATTAAAATAAAATTATATTAGATTTTGAAACTGGAATATAAGAGAATTAACTTGTATCAATAAAAAAAAAAACTTTACATTTAAAACATTTTTATTTTCTATATATTTAATGAAAATTTTTTTAGTTTCTAATCGCTTTAAAAATAAAATTCTATTCAATTATTTAAATAAAAAATTCCGTACATTGATAATACAAATAAATAGAATCCAATTTTATTGCATTTTAATAGTCATTTTTTAAAAATAATAATAATTTTTATAAATAATAGAAAAATACGTATAATCAAATAATAATTGTTATTAAAATTAATATATTTGAATTATATCATAAAATTTAAGATAATGAATATAATATTTTAATTGTTTTATATTTTATTTATAATTTATTTTCTATTTTGTTTAACTTCATTTTCTATATTATTAATAATAGCGATAAATCAACGACGATGAACAATCTTCTTAAATTAATGGTTATAAATATGTTAATTGAATTTGGATTGCGAACATAACTACATAACTGCTATAATTCTTGAAATGGCATCATGAATCTTACTAGATGAATCTCGTTCGAAATCAATGGTAGAGATAACGAGAGCCCTTGTGAAAGCATTGGGCCAGATATGAAGTGGCTGAATGTAGATACAGCTTTATGACTGCAGTTTCTCGATCGTAATTTGCTTCTAAAGACCGATAGAGCCCCTATGCTGTTACCCATATTACATACATCTATATGCGTAAATTTGATATCGTTTAGTATGTTGAAATTATGTATGATTTGCGTAATATGATAGATGAGAATTTAAGATTTTTTATCACGATTTATTTTTAATTTATATATATATATTTTTAATGATAAATAGTCTGGAAAAATGTTAGTTGGAATTAATGTACAGCTGAATATATTTCTTGAATTTAAATTAGAAATTATATATAAGATTATATATAATAATGTAAGATACGTTAGTAAAAAATGTTGAATTATGTAGATTTAGATTTATGTACTTATTTGCAAATGTTATATCAGATTTGTTTAGAAATTAATGATATTTGGAAAAATTAAAAAAAAAAATTTGTAGATAAATTTTTAATATATTTTTATAAAATTGAATATTATTGAATAATATATTTTCTTTAATAAATATTTGCTATGTATATGTAATTTGAAATATGAATAAAATTAGAACAAATTATATTATTTTATTTTATATTATATTATTTATTTTATTATTATATTATTTTATTTTATTTGTACAAAATTTATTTAATATTATTATTTGACTTGAAATTCATATAAATTGTAACTTTTTCATCAAATTCATAACAAAATATATCAACAGTCCAAAACATTATATGAATTTGAGTTATAATTTAAGATATTTATGTTAGAGTTTTTTATGTAATCTGATAATTTGTACTTTTATAATTAATTATATTAATATTATATTAATATTGTATTAAATAAATTTACATTTATCTATTTATATATTTCAAAGAAATGAAATCTCTTTTTACAAAGAAAATTTATATTTAAATTATAAGAAAAAATATTTTTCAAAATATTTTAATTATTTATTTTTTAATTGTATTTCAATTATTTATAATATTAATTAACAAAATATAATATACTAAGTAATAAAATTTCTATGTAAAAATTCATTTATTAAACAAATATTAATAAAATTATATATATGTAATGTAAAACTTTTTTCGTATCTTTTTTCGTATTTTAACATTATTATTATAGAATAATATTATAAAATAATTTATATCCCATAGATATATATGTACATATAAAAATTATACAACATATAAAACTTTATACTACATATAAAAATTATTAAAATGAAGAATTGCATTCATCTTTTATCTTTTCATCATGAAATTGAAATTGTGATTCAATTGAAATTAGTTTACAGTTTGTTTCAATAAATGAAATGTAATATGAAACAACTATAAGTAGAAAACACTCAATTTAATTTGAAAAATATAATATAAATAAAAGAAAATCTGAATTTAAAAAAAAATATATTAAAATCAGTACAAAATATAAATATTTATTCTTATTTCGTAAATAACTTTTATATATATGTACTAAATATAATTCACTTATTCTAATTTTTCAGAGATATTTTGATTTTTTTCATATAAAATAAATATATAAATTTGATTAATAACAATAATAACAATTGATTAATAGAAGTAATACTGATTTCTTATAACGTTAATAAATTTAAATTAATTATTCAAATAATATGTTAATAATAAGTAACAAATAACATGATTACAATCATTAATTTTATATAAATATTTAAATTTATCATTAATAATTTATAATTTACTTTTTTTGATATTTTAAAATTATTTTCTTTATTTAACACATAATTAATTAATCAATTAAGTAATTAGAATCGAAAAGCTGCTCAAACTAAAAGACATTTTTAATGATTTTTAATTGATTTTTTATTTCAATTATTTTAGATTACATTTTAATTAGATTTACATTTATGATTTCACATTGTAATTTTTTTATGTTGAAAAAATAAAATGTTCATAGTAAAAATTTAACTTTTTATAAATCAAAAATATGACTTATTAGCTAATTACGAATAAAAAAAAGTTTGAAAAAATGCAAAAATTAAAATTTATTAAACTTTTAATAAATTTTTGATAAGTAATAATAACAATTCTTAGATAAGAAAGAAAAAAAAAAAGAAAGGACGAAAAAAAAACAAACTAGCACAAAATTTTGAATTTAAATTTTAGGAATTTAAAAATTAAATTTCGATCTATAATATTATGTCTGTATAAACGGATAGATAACAAAAATAAAAATTAATAACAATTGGATGTTAATATTAACAAGTGTATAGTCATAGAATCGATTAGTTCATTTAGGTAAAGCAATAATAGCAGTTTTTTCAGAAGCAGTCATATTGTTAAGAAACTGCGTGGACCGGATAAAGGTTGAAGGAAGAGACAGTGTAGAAGTAGCAATTACAGTATATAGAATAATTTGTTCATCTTATTGGATAATGTCCGATGTGGCGCCAGCCTCTGATCCGCTTATGTTTTGTCGCTTCTCTAGGAAGTTAACTCGCAATTTATATACATGTATATTGCTTCATTCGGAATTGAAAGTTTTTGTTTAATATTTTATTTGAAAGTTTTTTATTTGAAATTATGTAGCTCATATTATTATATATTGATGTAATTATTATATAGATGCAAACAATTTAATAAAATAAAATCGAAACTGGGAAAAATTTGAAATGAATTTAAAGAAATATTAAAAAATAAAATATGTTCATAAATACTCTTTGAAGATGCTATTTAATATAATTTAATATATATATAATTTAATATAATTTAATATAAATTACAATCCAAATACAATTTATTATTTATATATAGATGTAAATGAAATATTTATTTTTTATTTAATTGAAATGTAATAAATATCAAAAATAAGTATCTTATTTAAACATTGGAAAATTAATTAAATTGTTCTTTTTATATCATTTAATTAAATATGATAATAAAAAACAAATTTAAGATGTTTATATTTCAGAAATATAAAATATTTTTATATATGATAAATCTTGCTATTTATTGAAGGTTATTTTCAACCTTCAATTATTTTTTGATTTTTTATTCGTTATTATCGTTATTAAAAGTATTTTTGTATTTATTGTAATATTAAACATGAATTATTACAATTCAAAAACTTTAATAATAAATTAAGCAAGAAAATAAGAATACTTAGAGTATTATAATAATATTAGAATATTAGAATTACCTTATTAGTAGTAGAGTATTATTTAGAATACTAAGATTATATTTTATAATAAGAACCTTCATTCATTCAAATATATCCCAGATAAAATCACATGTTTCATTATTTATTTATAATGTTTCTTATATATTATTTTCAAAAAGAAGGTTTCTTCACTTTCAAGGTTTCTTCAGTCTAGAAACATAAATAGGTCTATTATTATATATTGATATGATTTTATAGCTCTAGATAACTATATAACTACTAAGTTACGATCAATTAGCATTTCAATGAACTACATATTGATTTAATATTAGTCTTTAATATTAGATATTTAGCTATAATTTGTTATTATTTACAATTAGAAAATTTTAATATTAATTTAATTAATAGAATACATATAAGATTTGATTATGATTATCATAGAATTGATATACAATATCATAGAAGATGTAATCATAGAAGAGATGTACAATATCGATTTGTTGAAGAAACATTTTAAGAATCTGCCGCAAAATTGATTTTGAATATGAATTTCAAGCTTAAAAATTTTTTTGTTTGTATCATATTCTACTTATCACAAGGATTAAATTTGTAAAAGAAACCGTATATCAAAACTCTATGTTTTATATAATATTATATAATGTTTATATAATATTTATAATTCGAATAAATATTGTTCTTGTCATTTGATTATTTATTAATACATATTAATGCTGCAATTAAAATAATTAAATAGCGAAACATAATATCACATTATATTATATTATCTTTTTAATGTGAATGATATTTATTTTGAATGATATTTATTTCTTGATCTAATCCAAAGAATAGAAGCATCATAATGAATGTTGTGTAATAGTTTAATTTGTGTCTTGGCTTCAATGATTATTTTCTATGACTTGTATTTTAATTTTCATATTGTTCTTTATTCTTTGAAATAGATTTGACATACTTTTTAAAAAATGGAAAGTTTCATTTATGCGGATTTCTGAATTGTGTACTTATTTCCATCCAATTCTTTATATCCATTCTATAAAAAGAAACAATTAAAAACAATTAAACAATTTAGATCTTGTGATCGTGGAAGTGCTCATATGGAGCAAATCTATGACTTATTTACTGTGAAATATCCTACTTAAATATCAAATATCCTATTTAAAAATTCTTGCATTTGATGAAATGTAGCAATGCATCATCATGCATAAAAATATTGTGGCCTGTCTCATGCGGTATAATATATCTTTCATTTAATAAATGTGATTGTAAAAATCGTAAATAATTTAAATCTTGATTTGATAGATAAAATGATATTTGATTTTTAAAAATGCCTACAGAAAAACATCTCTAATTAAAGTGATTGAATTATGAAAACTTCGATAATGTTATATTCTATTATTCCACTATTCTGAACTTTATAATTTAAAAAACTATTTTTATAAAAGAAAATAAAAATGCTTTTTTTTAAAAATAAGAATTATTTTTTTACTGCATTCAAAGACAAAAATTTCTTCTATTATCACGATCAATGTGTTGGAACTCATGGATTTTTTGGATTCTAGAAGCGAAAAATTATGTGACTGTAACTCTCATATGTAATGAGCAATTTAACTTAGCAATCAGAAGATATGAACATATAAGAGCAATTACTTTCTCTTCCATACACCAATAGTCCTCGACCTGCTTTTCAATGGTGACTTATAGCATGTAAAAGTGCTTCCATCATTTTCAGTCGTTGAAACTGATAATAATTCAAAACTTTCTGTAAATTTCTTCCTTTACGTAAAAGGACATTTTATATAATAGTATTATAATATATATACTAAATGCTTCATTTTGAAAATGCTAAATACTAAATTTTGAAAATGCTTCATTAATTAAATGATCCAAACCATTTCGCGGATATTAATATATTTTCACAACATATTTGAATTTAATATTTTTGCATATTCAAACTTATTCCAAATAATACTTGAATTAAATATGAAAGATGAACATTAAGACGATAAGACAAAATAAGTAATCATAAGAGAGAGAGAATGATCTGCTTTCTGTTTCTATATTTTTCAATTGTATTTATTATTTATTATTTACATTTTTATCACAACTATATTTATGTTTAAAATCAATTTTACGGTAAATTCTTAAGACATTTCTTCATTAAACTGACGTTGTACAATTTACTTGTGATGACTAAACATTTTTGAATTTACAAATTACAAATTGAAATACAAAATATGAATAATTTATACTTCATTTTATTTTATGTACTTATTTTGTTTATATATTTATATTTATTAGAATGAACAAAATTTTATAATTTAGAAATTTTAATTTGATTAATTATTTTTTTGAGATATCATAAATTTAAAATTTATTATTTCATGGGTTTTATAGATTTTTATATTAATTTATGATTATGATAATTTAATTTCTGTTTTCATTAAAGAATAATTATGTTTATGTAAATATAAATTTATATTAGATTTGAAATAAATCAAAGAAAATTATCATTTTGCAAGAATCATTAATTTATTTTATTTATAACTTGAATTTTAATTAAAAGTATTATGATTATTGTAATAAAAAAAATAAGAATTAAAAAATAAAGAAATATATTTAAAAGTATATTTAGAAAAAACAAAAAATACAAATTTAAAACTTTAATACTCCAAAAATAAATTTATTTTATTTTTAGAAATTATCTTTTATTGATTATGGAATTTACTAAATTAATTAAGAATCTAGAAGTATATAATCTAGAAGATTAAAACGAAATTTTAATTATATAATTTAAATTATTTTATTTTATCATCATATATCTAATATTTTTGCAAGTGCAGATATATATATAACATGTATGAAATTTAATCATCGGATTCAATTTTCAGCAATTTGCAATAAAAACAATTGCTTATCTATATCATGTATGCTATAATATTGTTTATATTTCGTTAGCATATTTCTGTATTTCCAGGTGTTCAAATTACATCATTACAACACAAAAATATCACAATTTCTCTATAATTACATGTATTCTGTAATTGTGATTACATTTAATGATAACATTAAATAAAAATATTATTAAACATTATATTATCGATATATTAATTATTATTATTATTAACTATGATGTAATACTATGTGTGATATTTTAACTGTAAAAAAAATAATGAATAGAAAAAAAAATTAAAAAAAATAAAAGTCAAAATAATTTGAAAATTTTTTAGATTTTTAGATAAATATTAAATAATAAGAATGAAATTATTTTATTAATACTTAACACTATATTTATAGATATTTATAAATATATTCGATATTTCTATTTATAATTAGAAATTTTTTTAATGAATAAAATATTATTTAAATATTTGTATAAAAATAATGAAGTTGGTTAATTATTGATTTTATTATAAAATTTATTAATCGATATTATTATTAGAAGAAAGAAATAAATTTTACAAAATTTTGTAATTGATATAAAAGATAATTTTAATAAAAAAGTATTCAGAAATAATATAAAATATAAAATAATAATTGGTTAATATAATTAAATAATCAGAAATAGAGATTCAAATATATAAAAATAATAAGTATGTTAACGAGATATTTAAATGCTTATAAATATAAAAGTTACCAATCACAGATGATTATGTTAACTATAACATTAACTTCTTCAGATTAAATGTATTTGTAAAATTTCTTATAATATGAAAATGTATGATATGAATGTTTAATCTATTTGATTAATCTATAATATATATTTAATAAAAAACTAATAAATAAATAATATAAAATTTAAGAAAAATATTTGCTTAAAATATGTTATATAGATTTTACAATGTTATTTTTATAATATAATTTTCCTAAAATTTTGATTTAAAATATTTTATTAAATTTTTATTTAAATATATTATTATTCATATATTATTATTCATACAAATATTCATTAGATATATTATTATTCATATAAATATTATCATTCAAATATTATTATCGTGATCAAAATATAAAATATCACAATTGAGTTTAAATGTAATTTAAAATACTTAAAATATTTATATTATATTTATATAAAAATTAGTAAAATATTCTAAATGAAAATTAAATTCTATTACATCATAATATTTCTAATAATATCTAATGATATTAATACTCCATAAAACATTCTAAAATTGACGAAATAATAAAAAAAATATAGAAAAATAAGAGACTATATATATATATATATATACATTATGTATATATATATATACATTATGTATTGATTGGTATTATCTTATATAATTTTATCTTAATATATTAAGATAATATAATATAATAATTATATTATATAATATAATTATATATATATAATAATAATTATTATATAATAATTATATATGATTATAAATATTTTAATGAAATACATATAATACATATAAAAATATTTTCATTAGATATTATTTCATGTAATTTATTTCATGTAATTAAAATATTGTAATTAAAATATTATATACTTAAATATTTTAAATCCTAAATATTTAATTATACTATTAAGAATATACTGATGAGAATACAAGTTGCTTTATGCAATCTATGTTTTATTATATATAAATTTTTAATTAAAATATATCATCATTTATAGAAAAATATTTACAAAAATTTAGATTTATCAAAAACAATTGATGTATCTATTTGCATTTAAAAAAGCAAAAAGGATCAATTTATGACAAAATCAATTTATTTTTATTTTCATTATTTTTATAGTTATTTATAAAATTAAAATTAAAATTAAGAACGAAATCATATTATTTTTGCATGTGATCAACAACTTAAAAAAAATGTTGTTTAATTAAATTCTGTATTATTGGTTATTTTTTATTGGTTATTTTGAACTTCTATTTAGTTATTGTTATTGTTTCATTATCTATCTTGTTAAAATTACTGAAAAATATAATATAATAATTAAAATCTAACATATTATACTATAACCATAGAATTTGTGTAACATTCAGAGTTTCTTTAAATAACATTTCCAACGAACAAAATTAATCAGATAAATAATGAAATAACAGACGAAGTTCATAGTTGATAAAGTTGCTTGATAACTATCTCGTAAAACTTCTTTTCTTCAGGGTTTTTGGATACAGACGGTGATCTTAGTCAATCTTCTGCGGATTGGCTCGATTATAGCGATATCCTCTTTCATCCTCCTCCACGTTTTACTTCTTCGCTGACTCATCTACTCGGAGAAAATATAATTATGATAATCAGAATCCTCGACATGGGCATGGTCCTGGTCGAGTGAACCGTAACAGGCACAATTGAAGCATAGTGAAAACCTGAATTATAGTTAGAATACGCAGGCATGAAGTAGAATTGTTTTGTCAATGATAGGAAAATTTGTCAATTGAAATGTTTTTCTTTTAGTGTCAATTAAAGATAATGAATAGATTATGGATATTTATAAAATATATATATTTATAAAATAAAAATATATGAAGACTATGATGATATAATTTTAAATGATAAAATTTATATAATCCACATAATCCTTTATTATATAGTTATAGAAAAAAGATGTGAAGTATAAAAAAAAGATGAATGATTTAAAATGTACTATATATACTATATATACATTGTCATATCTTTCTTATAATAAGCATTCTTTTTGTATATTTCTTTTATTTTTTATTTTATTCATCTCTTATTATTTTACATAAAAAATATATATTTTAATGATGGAAAAATAACTAGTCGAAATATTTTGAAAAATTGCATTTATTCAAAAGAATGTTCAAATGCGTGACTTTATGAAATAAAATTTATGATCATAAAATTTAAAAAAATAAATATGGCAATTATTGGTACTTATTATTTATTACTATCTCACTATCTTGATTATAAATTATAAAAAATTTAGTAATTATCATATATTTTTTTATATATAGATATCTATTACAGAATTTATTTTTGTATCATTAAATCATTAATATAAATAATTATTATTTTTTTAATATGATTAACATTATCAATTTTTTTGTGAATATTTTGTGAAAAAGCAAATTACAATTAAAAATTCGTGTCATAAGGCATAATTTAAATATAGATAAAATTTATATTAGATTAAGATGGATATATAATAATGGATATATAATAAATTTGATAATTTACTTTAATTAATATTCTAATTGTTTATATAAAATATAATTGATATAAATAAATTTTATAATTTATTTTTTTATAACTTTTTATAACTTATAATTTATTATTTTATAATTTTTTAAAATAAATAAAATTTTAAATTATTTTAAATTATTATAGATTGTTATTCTATAAAAATTAATACTATTATATTATATTTATTTACCAAAAAAATAGCATTTTATTAATATATAATATAATATCAAGATAAATTCGGATAATAAATAATTAAAAGAATTAAATAACTAAGAAAGGAACTAAAAATAAAATAGAATATCATAAAGATATATGGACATAGTTATAATTTCGTCTTCTAGTTTAGTGAAACTATGAATTAAAATTTTTTTTTATATAATCATTAGCTAATACCATTTAAGCGAAACGTAACAGATGTGCAAAGCATCGAAGAAGCGATGTCTAGTGCATCATCTTTTCTCCTATACTTATAACGAGCAGAAAGGCTCCAGCTGGTGGCACGTGCGACTTCATCGACAGGTGGTGAATGGATTCCCATGAACTCGACTCCACTCTAGCATACGGAGGATTTTGTCTGCTCGATTGATCTAATTTTATTTAATTTTTATGGGTTTATAATTTTTGAGATTAAATGAAATTTGCAATATTTATTAAGTTAATATTTACAATATTTATTAATAGTATAGTACAATGATTTGAGTTAATATTCAAATCATAATAAATTATTATTGTTAAATTATTGTTATTGATATTTTGTAATCTAATTAAATTTTAATATATTGAATATGAATTTAAAAATCATTTTTTTTTAAAATTCATAGTATTTGAAAAAATAAATTTTAAAAAATATTGCAAATTTTTAATTTTGGATACGTTTTGTGTGTTTATAGTAAATGGTTATTCAAATTTTTTTAATATAAAACGATTCTATGGATTCTTTTGAACAAAACAATATTTATATTTTATAAAGTATTTAAATTATAAAAATTTAAATACTTTATAAAATATTATTTTAAGTATTTAAATTATGAAAATTTAAATTTTCATAATGTTTAAATATTCGATCAAAATTAAAAGAGTATATAAAATGCATCAATTTTTTTCAATTTATTTTAAAAATTAAAAATTTAATCGAAAATTTAATAATACCGATATGATAAAGAAGACATTTTTAAAAAAAAAATATCAAAGAAAGCTATAAAATTATTTTTCTTTTCAATATAAAATATATAAATAAAGCATAGTGACAACGAGATTCAATAATGATGATCACCTCTTGTATTGCATATAAAATTGCATATAATATTGAATATATTGAATATATAAAAATTGTAGCAAAAATCAAATGTATTGAACTGTGTTATTATTGCACAATTATATATTTGTTTATTATAATATTATTAAATTTATATGTTTATATGTTTAATATAATATTATTCTAATATATAATTATTAATAATAAAATTACGAATAAAACCTTTATTATACGGATAACACATTTTATAATACAAATTCATATAATATGGCGGAAAAATTGTGACAGTATTATAACACGAATAAATACACATATATTTTCATATGTATATTTATGTAAATTATATTACAATATGTACAACTTAAATGATTCGTTTAACATGAATTCATATAATAATATATTCTCCGTATTATAGGAAGATCTTATTTACATATTAAGATATTATAGTTATTAAATTATATCTAAAAAAAAAATTTTTTATTCCTAAAAGATTGAATTATTAATAACAATATTTTTTATGAAAACATTTTTTTCATAACGTTCTTTCTTTGAAATTTATTTTTCTTTAAATAAAATAGATACTAAATATCAAGAAGATCTAGTCCATTCATTTTAATTTTGATTGTTCTAAAGCAAGATGAAAATTCTTATTTAATTGTATTTTATAAAATTGTATTTTAAAAAATTAAAATACAAACTTTTTATTTATTAAAAATTCATGAATTAGAATAAATAATAAAATGAATTATTTATTGAAAATATAATTATTTATTTAAAAATATATTTATTAATATATTTTTTAAAAAATAAATATTTATTAAAAAATAAAAAAATTATAAATAATAAATCTATTAAATATATGTATTTCATTTATTATTTTTTTTGAACAAGAAAGGAAAACATTTAAAAAATTACAATTAATTTAACACAGTATTTTAAAATTTTAATAATTCCATTTAATTTCTAATCACACATAAAAAAAATAAAAAATAAACAGAATAAGAAGAAAAATGAAAAAGACGAATTTAATATTAAGATTGTTCCGAAAAGTTAGTGTGGAAATTGCTCGATTAACAATTTCACGTCTTTACAACATTTCACGGACGATTGGATATCACTTTTCGTTCTACATAAAACGCCAGTCCATTATAATACTTGTTACTCTGCGCGTTCGCGTGTTGCACAGTGATTTCCTTTCGAGGGATTTAACGTGGCATCACTTTCCATTTGCACGAGTGCCGATAAATCTTCGAAATGATTCGCACGCCGGTGTCGAAAAAATGCCGATATTCCGACAGTTATTGCCGATCAGATTGAGGCCTAAAAAAGTACTCGAGATTTCCGTTTGTTCTCTCGTGAGTCTTAACATCTTTCATTTTCATTCGTTCTTAACGGTTCGTTGGCTCATTGAAAGAAAAATAAATGTAAACGTAAATGTCTCAAATAGATTTTAATGAAGAATTTATTATTTAATTACAATTAAGAAAGATTTTTGTATTCTATTTATATTAAATATAATGGAATAAGTTTGCAATAAAGATAAATAGATATATAAATTTAAAAAATTCGAATTTTTTAAATATATTTATTATTGATAATTTTGGATGAAATAGAAATTAGAAAGATAATTAGAAGAATAATTCTTATCTTTTGTATAATATCAATATCAAATGAAAATACAAAATAGTAAAAAATATAGATATTAATTATTTTATAAATTAAAAATTCGATAATTTAATTCTGATATCAAACATCTATCATATTAGAAAAAAATAATAGAAATTTGGGTTTTCAATTTTTTTTAAAACTATAATTTTAATATAAAAAATAAACAAAAATTTTCGAAATATTAATTATATGATTAATTAAAAATATATTATATATTTGCAAGAATATTTTCTTTATTAGGAAGATTAATAAAATTCAAAACAAACGTAAAAGTTGGTATACAAAAATATAAGTTATTTGCTTATAACTTTTTTATTGCATTATAAGCAATTAAAGTTTATGTTAAATGAAGCGAATAATAGAATGCCACAGTAGTGTGACGGATATAGAGGATTATTTAATGCAAACTTAAAATTAATAAAACTTATAATTTAATGAATGAGTTTTAACATTTTTAAATATCAATTTTTTTTTATTTGTTTTGATCTCTAAAATTAATTATTAAATAAATATATTATTAATACATTAACGTGTAATCTTTAAAAAAATTAAAAAAAAAAGAAAAAAATTAGCGTTTTGTAACAATACCGTTATTTATTGAAATGCAAAAATTATGAAACAGCGAAAATTATGTAATTATTTTTTTCAATGAAAAAGAAATTTATTTCTAATATTTATAGATTTATTAATGATTATTTATTATTATTTTTTTTATTATTTTTAAGTATATATTTTTTCTTTTAAATCTTATTATAATATACTACATAACTACTTTTATGAAAATATTAATATACTTATATTAAATATATAATTATATGTATATATTCATTTATTAATATTTCAAAATGAAAATGTAAAACTATATTTATGATAGAAATGACAAATTTTTACGAAATAATAATAATGCTCTTTGTATGTATTTTAAATCTAATTCAAATATCTTTTCAAATTTTTCTTGAAAACAAAAATTAAATTATTATAAAATTCATAAATTTCTAAAATCAACAATAGAAAACAATTTTTAAATAATTTATGTCACACTTAAAATTTCTCGACTAAATTCAAACATTAATATTTCAAATATTACTATTAGAGAGTAACTTTTTTGATCTAAAAATCTAAAAAAACCTATATTATCTCACTATTATTTATTTCATATTCCATTTTTTATTTATTATTTATCTGTTTCACAATCTACATGAAAAAAAAATTATATTGATCCCAAACTTTCCATCTTTTGTAATCAATTTCCCATGAAACGTTGAAACGCTCTTCTGAAAAGGAATGCTAATTGTTTCACCACGCTTCGGTAAGCGCGATCTTGCGTAAAATTTATCTAGCTCACCGTGAGAACGTTCAAATCCCAGAATTGACCGCGATCGAATGCGAACAAGTTGGGCGAATTACGTAAAATCTCCTCTGTGGAGCGCGGCATTAACGATCTTGACCTTGATCCCTTTGTTCTCGAATGCTAGTCTGGATCATTGAAAATCCGAACCGACGTCTCGGCAGGTGGCACAAAAGTTGCGCTGCCAGTGTGGTTAAACACCGGTCGTTCGGTTCGGCCGACTGATCGAAATACAAGAGTGAGGGTAGGCGGTCTCGTTGAAAACATCTGCTACGGACCGCTACCGTTACCACAGCCGAGCAATGAAAGGATGGCCTCACGGTATATGGTATATGGTTTCTTCGTATGCAACTTCGAATGGGATTAGTTTGTCTCTGGACGAATCGACCGCTGTCCGATCGAAATGTAATACGTCTCGGTTTGACGCGTTAACACTTTCGTCCGTGCCGCCCTCAAAATTCCCTTCGAAATTCTCGCTCCTTTTGCTTTTGTCGGCTCCTACATGGATGTTTCGGTGTTAGCTTTTAGATTAATAGTTGTCGATGATTGGTTGATTGGTCGTACATGATTATTATATTAAGAATGTTGAAAATTTTACTTTATGATTATATATAATTGCAAATTCGTAGTCAGTTACAATATAGTTGTGTAGTTAATTAAATATTGTTATATAGTGGAAACTTGATTATTGAAACATTCATTATAGGAACTATCTATTATTCGTACAGAACGTTTTACATAATGTGCGAATGTAGTTTGTATCAAAATTATCGAGACTGATTATCAGAGCAAAATCTTTTTATTGTATTTGATTATGGTATTTATATTCGAATCGTTCAAAAAACTATAATGTCAAAATGGAAATGCTTAGTGTTATCAGTTCAAACAACATATAAAATTAAAGAGAAATCGATAACTGACGAACTTACAATAAATTTAATGAAAGAATATGAAATATTAGGAAATCAATGATTATAAAAAATAAAAAAGAATCGATTAAAAAATTATCTATAAGATGTTGACTATTATAATATTATAAGATCTAAAAACTTTTAAAAGAGAACTTTTAAAAATTTAGTTTTTAATAAGAAAAAAACTTAAGCAAAAAATAATAATTTAAATATCTAGTATTTTTTCTAACAAATGAAGAATTTCTATAGAGGAATTCCTAAAGAAATATCTATATCAGATATCAATAATAATAACTGTGAATTTAATTTATTTAAAAGAGAATTTAATTAAAAAATTAAAAAGAAATTCTAACTTTAAAAAGAATAACGTATTAGATGATTTAAGGTACATAAAGAATAATTCAAAATATTATTTATTTATTTTAAAAAATATACTTGATAGTAGTTAAAAAATATGAGATATAAGATTTTATGTTTTATTTATTATTAGTTTAAAGTTTAGTGAGAGACATAAAAATTTTCCTATTTTACATATATTATTTTACAAAAAAATTCATTTAATCTAAGAATTTTAATTTCAGTAGTTGTGTATATGTATAAACTATATATTTTTTTCGATGGGAATTTCTTCGGAAATGTAAAATCAATTTTCAAAGTTTTAATTTTTCACGTTTTAAATCTTGTTTGAGAATTTTTTATACATCAAAATGATAGAATATTAAAAATTAAATTTTTATATAAAAAATCTTGTTTTTTTAAAAATACAAAATTAAATGTTACTATAAATGTTACTTCATAAAATAATATTCTGCTATAAAATTACTTAATATATATAACATATTATGTTATATATAAAATATATTAAAAATAAAAAAATAAAATATATAAAATTTTATTAAAAATAAAAAAAATTAATTCTTAAAATAATTTGAATTTTGATTACTAATATTTTTAATTGATATTTATGAATAGTTATCAATACAAAAAGGATTTAATATCAATGTAATATGAAAAGATATTTCATAATTAATTTACTTAATAAACTTATTCTCTTATTTCATTATTTTTTTATTTTCATTTGTAAAAAAACTTCAATGTTTTCATTTTGGAAAATGACATTATCATAAATACAATTTTAAAATTATTAATTTTATTAAGAATATAATACAACATGATTATGAAATATTATGTGTTTATCGAAATTATATTAAATAATCGTTAAATAATCATATCGTTAAATAATAATAGTCGTTAAATAATCATATTTTGCGTTATAATTTATTTTAATAGTATTATAGTACAATTTATCATGCGTAAGTATTTATAAATACATATTAATAAAATCGATGTATATACATTACATCAGAAATTATTCAATATGCAGAGATTATTGCATGTTTCATATAAATTGCTCACACAATTTCTATTTTAATTTTATTCGAATAAAATTTGAAGTCATTATTTGATTCATTTTTTAAATGTTATAAAGTATTCTATATTTTATATTTTATATTTAGTCTTTTTTTATATTGTGCATTCTATAGATTTTTATAGATTTATATTTTTTTAGAAATGTATAAAAATCCGTAATTTACTAATTATTAAAATTTATGATTATTCAATGAGATGATACATCAAAATATTTTTATGATTAATATTATGATTATAACATATATATATATATATTAAATAATATTAAATAATTTAAAGTCTAAGAAAAAAATATTATATTATGAAAAATGAAAATCAATGATTTAATTTTACATGGCCTCTTACAGCTGTTTTATTTTCAATTATATATGATCACGATATTTTTATAAATAACACTTATATTAAGAAAAATTTGAAAAAATTATTAATAAAAATAAAAAGAATTTTTAAATAAAATATTTAATTGTAATGTGAAATTTTTATTTTTTTTTTTATATATAAAAACAAAAACGTAGATTTTTTCATTTTTTACAATAAAAAATAAAATTAATTTTTTTATGTTAGTGAAATGTTTATTGTTTATTGTTATATTGACAAAAAAAAGAATGTTTACGTTATATTTTTAACAAACACAATCTCGTACTTTCGAATGTTTTTTTCCTTTATTTTTTCTTCTTTCAAAGCGAAACATAAAAATTTATTATAATGAACCATCATTGTGTTTTTATTCGATATCTTCTAATATTTCGAATTCACATAAGACTTCAATTTTTTGCAACTCTATGGTATTATAGATACATAATACTATAAAAGTTTACAGATATATAATAGTAAAAAATATAAAGTTTAGAAAAAAAAATAATTACATTGAAGGAAAAGATTCATTGCATTTTTTAATTTTTAATTCCAATAATTACTTATTTATTTTTAGTTTAATTCTTTACTCTCAATGAAACTATATTAATTCCAATCTCATTTTTTTAATAAATATATTTTATTCTAATTAAATTAATCTATACATTTTTTTGAAATTATATATAATAAAATTATTCTTTCCTAATATAAGAATGCATTTCTTAAAATGAAAATAAAATAATTTAAAATCAATAAATTATTTTATATTATCAAAAAATACTTCTATATATATTAGATAGATAAATATATAGATATATTTTATAGATAATTTATTTTTATTTTTAATAATTTATATAACAAATTAAATTATTATAAATTATTGAAAAATACACACACACACACACACACGCATATATATATATATATATATATATATATATATAAAATTAATAAAAATCACAATTATTTGTGATGTATTAAAAAATTTATTCTCAAAATTCAAATTTTAAATATTATTATACAAAACAACTCTTTACAATAAGAAAGAATCTTATCCCTATATTATATATTCCCACATTCTAATATTATATCTAAATAAAAAATTACATGAAAAATAAATTAAAACATTAATTAAAATATTAACATTAAAAATAATTTAAAAAATGCATAATTTTATTACGCAAAATCCATAGAAATCTTTATCTAATACTTGTCATCTAATACTTTGAAATCGCCCCATTCAACTCCTCGTTCTCGTTCTTGCTTTCGTCCATTCATTGTCACACTGTAATTTCATCCATTCCCGTTTTCTCGGTTATCCGCAATTTCAATGTTCTTGGACATCGTCCCCAAGATCATTATGCATTTCTTTTCCGGATTCCTGGAATGCTAGAATCCAGAAGCTTGAAAATGGAAAAACCATGCCTATTAACGCTTCGAGCAGTCATGTATAACGAATAGTTCTCGATTATGCATTCCAGAACGCAAGGAACAGAACAAACAGTCCCATATCGGCTCATTGCGAGTATATATCATCTCTGGCTCGCAGATAGCTTGCAGTTATGCGCTCGACTGAACTATAGGAATTTGACGCGATTATTCTTCTTCCTTGGCGAAGTCTCCCTTTTAGAAACGGAGGATGAAGGGAGTCGCTTCTATCTTCTTCTTGCTCTACCTCTCGACCTCCCACGCCGTCACACCTCGATTGGCAGGTGTTCATCTCAGTCATTTCATGTAATATCCACAAAATTCTCTCTTGTTCGCCTCCCTTCTGTCTCGAATACTTTTTCTTTATCGATCATCCTTCCAAATTTGTCTTATCCTCTGTTCCGTGATACGATGAATGGTTGTTGGACGGATGTTGAACGAGAGGAGTAACTGAATGATAGGTGCGATTTGGGACTATGATTGAAGTGGTAATAGTATATAAGGAACTTGAGTTTGGATTATCAGCCATTGTCCGAGTAAGATTGGGTTAGAAATTATAAATAGGATTGGAAATTGTACATTAACATGAAAAATTAAAGTTACTATTCGAATTAAAGTTGACTGTTCGAATGATTATTTTATAATAATGAATAAGTTCTTTTATTTTTTTAAGGGTTAGTTAGTTTTTATGAATTTTTTTGATTGCCTTAAAAACTTTATTGTTTTAATTTTTCTTAAACACATTCTTTTACTTTCTTGTTCATATATTTATTATGCTTTATTAAATAGATATAATATTTTTTCTTCAGATTTATATCATATATGTATATATATATATATATATATATATATATATATAAATGTACAATATAAAATGATATTCTCGATATATTAATATATCTATATATTATAAATGAGCAAATTATAAATTATTATTATTTAATTTTTTAATTATTTAATTATTATTTAATTTTTTTAATCTATTTTCAAATCTCTTTCATAAAAAATTATTTTTATAATTTTAGATTATTGAAAATAAAAAATAAATTATTATTAAAATATTATTAAAGTATTATTAAAGTATTATTAAAATATTATTAGGAAAAATAAATATATAGAAAATAATATATGAATATATGTGAATGAATATATAGAATCAATAAAAATAATCAATTTTTAAGTGATTTGCAATAACTTAAAATATTTGTTGATAAAATTTGAATTTTAAAAATTTAAATATTTATTATTTATAATAAAAATTAAATTCTAATAATTTAAATAATTACAGAATAATTAAAATAATTACAAAATAATTTAATAAAATTTATTACAAAGGCTTATAAATATAATTATAATTTTTGTTTATTTAATGTCTTGGGAAAATGGGAAGAAATTAAATATTTTTAATATCTAAATGGATTAATTATTAATAAATAAATTACAAAATTCCAGGATAAAATAATTAATTTGAATTAAACATGATAAATGAGAGAATGTCAAAATAGTAGAACATTAAATTTTTAGTTTTTTACAATAAGATAGGGTATTAAAATCTGAATGTTTTGTATTTCAAAATTTTGTATTTTTTGTATTAGCACAAAGTTACATTTAAAAAATAAAAAATGTATTGAAACTTAAGCTTATTTTTAAACTTAATTTCATTTTCTTAAATTAATATTCTGCTAAGAAAAAAATTGTTACATATATAACTCAAAAATATATATTACAAAATTTCATCAAAAATAAAGAAATTTTAACTATTTAATTTTTTAAATAAATTCTTTATTTCTTCATTTATTTTGAATTGTTATAAGATTGCACAAAAATCTTGTATTAAAATATCATATTGAAAATGCATAATTAAGATTCTAGCAATGGAAAAAATTAGTAACAACAATTTTTTTTATTAATAACTCAAAAATTTCAAATTTTCAATTATTTTCAAAGCAAATAAGAGATATTGTATTAACGATCATTTTTTAAATGTTTCAACAATTTTTAATAATGCTTAAACCTGTTTTATCAAATACTTTTTGCTTTTTAAACGAAGTATCATTAGTTGAAGATACAGCTGTTAGGTCACGATTCATTCATTCAAGAGGATAAATCGAGAGAGAATGATTTCCAAGCTTTTTTTTTTCATCTTCATCTCGTTTCTCCTGCTATCTTCTTGACGCGTACGTTCAGCGTGAGATAAGTAGCTAATATAGTTTTTCATTCACCTATCTCAGTTCGTTTTCCCTCAAAATTCTATCTTCAATTCACTGCGGGAGAATTCGATTTCCAGGAGGAAGCAGGAACATTGGAAAATACAACGCGGAAAGTTTACTTTGTACTAGCTCAAAATTTAGCCAAGAAGAGACCGATTGAAAAAAGAAAAGAAAAGAATAGAAAAAAATAAGAAGTAAAAAAAGTAAAAGAAAAAAAATAAATCGAGAAATCATGTAATTTGACGCTGTTCCGGTTAATGAATATCATCTTCTTCATTTCACGAAAATTCATTTTGAATTCGAATTTTCTATATCTGTTTGTATATATACATATGTTTTCTTTCAATAGCGAAAGATTATGTATAAATTATTTAATTTTAATTTTAATATCAATGATCAAATATTGACAATATTATTTATATTAATATTATTGAAGATAAACTGGAATTCATTAATTTACTAATGGATTGTTAATTTACTTTTTATTTTCTTATTATATGATGAAAAATTTTTTTTTATTATCTATATTATGTGGTTTATTATTAAAAATTTTATTTTAATTATTCAGAGTATCATATTTTAATATCATATTTTTTTATTTTTTATATTAAGTAATCCATATTTATATTTATTGCACTTATGATAAATTATTAAATCAATGGAAGAATTTATATATCAATATAAAATTTCTGATTATTAAAGATTAAAGGAAATTTGTTTTTTATTATTTTATTTTATATTTACTAAAAAAAAAAAAAAATAAAAAAGATATAAAATAAGAATATAAAAGATTAATTTTATTAAAATAAATAAAATAATGAACAAAAATAATTTTGTTCATAATATAATTCATTAATATAATGAGAAATTATAATGTTATTATTATTATTATTTCTATATAACAAAATGTAAATATAATTCTATATAAGTATTAATAATTTAAACAAATAACGAAATATTTGTTTGTATAATCTTATAATTTAAAACTATATCTTATATTTACATTCATTTATGAATTTATATAAATTAATGTCTTAATCAAATTTTTATTTAATTACATAAAGTGATATTATGATTACACAGCGATAAAAAATGCAATTTCTTTTATAACTTTTTCAAATGTATTTTTTATTCTAATATTTTTACCAATTTTTAGGCAATGATAATGTATTTCTGAAGCAATTTTTTTTTTAAAAAGTTTAATATGATTTTTCTGAAAGTTGAAATCATTGAAAACTAGTGAAATTTTTTTTTCGTTAGACTCTTTGATCAGCGCATTTTGTACTCAATTATATACTCAATAAATATTTTTTTTTCATGATGTGAATAAACAAAGAACGAAAAAGAAAATTTGAGATTGCATTCATTATTTAGTATTTAATACTAAATAGGAATATTTAATATTAAAAAAAGTGATTTACTGGAGATTTTACCCCTATTTAGATATCTTTAAACAATGAATCTTTAAACAAAATATAAAAGTAAAATAATAGATTTATATTAATTAAATATTAAATTTTTAATTATTTTATTATACAACATGAACGTAAAATAATACCACAATTCTTTTTTTTATTAATGAATCAATTAAATTTTTTTTTGCGAATATTATTTAAAAATAATGGTTATTAATTTTTTTCTTATTTTTTTTTAAACAAATTCTCAAGCTTATCTTCAGATCTTTTTATTATTTAAGTAAAATGTTAATAATAAATGTAAGTTTTTAATTTTTTTTATATAAAAAAAATAATATTTTATCCTAATGATCTTACATACTTTAATAACGTATAAATAATTTTATAATTATTTTTGATATAAAAATTAATTTGAAAATATATTCGCATTCTTATCCAAATGTAAAATAATAATTATATTGGTATTATTATATTAAACTAATATAATTTTGATATGTGAAATCTAATACTTTGATATTTAATGTAAATTCATGCAATTTAAGCATTTAATATTACATTTAATTTTTTAAAAAAGAATCTTGGTACTTTATGGAATTTTAAAGAAATATAAAGTATAAAATATAAGTATATTATAAAGACAAGTTTGTATATTATATTGTACATTGTAGATAATGAAACATCGTTTAATTAAATTCGTTAGTTTAATATTTTAATATGATTTTGTGGTATTGTAAATAATTCTAAAATGTATTAATTGTAATGAATGAATAATTCTGAATATAAAACGAATAAGTTATCCTAAAAAAAATACTTCTGATGGTAAGTTTATGATCTTATTTCTGCCATATTATTTTATATAGATTATGTAAGTAAATAATGTAAAAATAATTATTTCTGTATTAAAAATATAAAAAAAGAAATGTTTCAAATAAAAGTTGTATGGTATTAAAGAATACATATTATGATGATAAATATTTGATGTTGATTTATCATATTTAAATTTTTAAGTGGAACCTTATATTTTTTATTATAATATCTTTACAGCTTATAAAATGTTGTAGCATTTCGTAATCTAAAACAAGACTTTTCAAAATATGTATGTATTTATGTATGTATTTTTCTTAAGCTATTGTTGAATGTTAACTTTCAAAGTTTATCGTCGATATTTAGTTTAAATGAATTAAATGTGGTCCATTAACGTTACGTTTTTGATCATATAATTTTTATATATTTTTTTATATGACATATATTATATATATAAAAATACATATAAAGTGTACAAAATATATATAAATAGTTTTTTATTCCGATTGAAAATATGAAATTACGCTAATAAAGAATAATTAATAGAAAAATAATATTTGAAATATTAAAAAAAGATTGAAAAGTAATCGAATTCCATTCGATGATTAAGATTTTACATTATAAATTATATTAAATGCGTAAAACTTGGTGAACACGCATTGAACAATGTTGATTGTAAAAAACATGTTACTCGATCAGTAATTATGAAGTATCAAAAGCTGTCAGTGGTTTTAGAATGTAATCATTTGCCTTGGTACTCACTGAGGCGTTCAGTTTTCGAAATCGATCACGGAAAGAGAATTGAAAAAAACGGCTTTGTTCTTCCTGATTCCCACATCGTCGGCTCCTTTGCTCTCCTTTTTTTTAAATCACGTCTCGTATCAATAGAACTTCCTGGTTGATCAAGTTCTAATGTCGAATTATGTTATTGCGTGAAAATTAAACGACATAATCAGTCTGTGCTCTACTAGTCTCTTCTATTATAGAGAATTTTATATACGCATTCAAAGAAATGAGCTGATTATGCTTAATATTTGTTTTTACATTTTGATAAGAAAGCTTGCAAATTTTTTACAGGTTCAAATATTGTATAAATATTTGTTTTAATAATGAATGGAACTTAATTTTTAGATTTACTAATTCTGAATGCTTTAATTTTTTTATGATTAGAAATTTTTAAAATTCAAAACTTTTTATTTAATTTAATTTAAAATTAAATTTAAATTTGAATTGTATTATATTTATGTTAGAAATTATATTATAAATAATATCTAACAATATTCATCTTTTTACAAAAAGATTTATTTTTATATATATTATATATTATTTTTATTTTTATTCATTTATTTATTTCAATAAATTGTTATAATGAAAAAAAAATACATAAAATTTAAATAAACATCTCAATTTCAATTAAATTATTATTAAATATATCATATAACAATCTTATAAATTAATTTTAAATTTTGATTATTTTATATTTTAATTACAAAAATAAAATTTAAAAGTTTAACTTAACATTTTTTAAACATTTTTTTTAATTTTAATATTTTAAATATAATAAAATTTAAACTTTAATATATTACTAAAAAGTAAAAATTATATAATACCTAATGAATATTTAATTTTATATTATATATAATTTATATTTATATTTTATATTTATATAATTTATATTTTATATTATACATATATAAGAAAATAAGATTTACATTTTATTAAATTATTTATCATAAAAAATTTAAATTTTTCTTTTTTTTAAATTCTTCCTTTCTTAAGATCATGTTTCAAATAGAAATTATAAATAGCCAAAAATAATATAAATTAATATAAATAATATAAATAATATAAATAAATAAATAATATAAATAAATAATAAATTAATATAAATAAATAATAATATAAATTAATATAAACAAGAATATTTCTTTAAGCTAATAATGTTCAATAAAATTTTTTAAATTTTCATGGGATGAAAATATATTTTAGCTATAAAAATTAAATTTTCATTACATAAATTGAATTTAAAATAAAAAATGATTGCAATAACGATAACATTAATGTTAATCGATATACTATTATTCTTTATTTTAAGCTAAAATAATTTAATAATTTACATCGAATTATTTAATAGAATATCTTATCGTTTAATTTATTTTAATTATTATTAAAAAAATTACGATTTTTCAGTACTAATTAACTTCTTCTATATCCATGTTATATATTATACATGTTTAAAATAAATTTCCATTGAATAAATGGAATTTACTTTTAATTAAATCACGTTTTTAGAGAACGTTTAATTAAAGAGAAAAGAATCAATGTTTTAAATATTTTTTATATTAAATAATGTATAATTTATTTATAATTTAATTAAAATCTATGATGTGATTTTAAAATACTGATTTTTTCTATTACATATATACACCAGGATATCATTTTATATTATCATCTTATATTATCGGTTTATATCAATGTCGATTTATAAAAATGTTCAAAAAATATGCATCGCAAGTAAAGAACATATAAGGATATACAAAAGTTAAATTATGTTTTTTAAATAAATTTATTGCTTATTTTTATATAATTTTTATTTTATTTATTTTATTTTATTTTATTTTATTTATTTTTTATTTTTATATTTTTTCAATAATTTAAAAAATTTTAATATATTATTTGATATTAGATTGCTAATTTATAATTAATATTGAAATAACTTCTATCTAATTTAAAATAATGTAAAATTATTTAATAATGTAAAATAACATAGTTTCCTATTAGACTTAAATTATGATTCTCAATTTCCATATAAAAGTTGAATATATTTTTAAAAATATATTTTTTAATAAAAATCTATATATTAAAAATCTAAATAATAAAAATATAAAATATTTCATTAGACATATTAACATAATTTGTCTATTTTCTATATTTGATATATTAATATATGAATAATAATAAATTTATAAGTTAATGTAAAGAAATATTTTGTGCTTATGTGCTTTTTTCAATTTTTCAAATAATTTTTTTTAATATTTTTTTTTAATAAATTTAATTAATTTTTTGCAATAAATAAAATAAATTTTCGATTTTGAATAAAAAATTTTTCAAACAATATTTTATTATTATTAACTGTCATTATTATTATTATTATTTAATTATTTATATTTAACTTTCTGTCAATATATTTTACTCTCTCTCTCTCTCTATTTCAGTGTAAATAATTTAAAATTTATCAAAACATGTGTACATAATATTATGTATGTATATCATAGATATAAAATATTTTCTAAAAATATTTCAATATTAAACTGAAGAATATCAGAATATCTTAGAAATAATAAAAACAGAAATCGATACAAAACTACTTTTTTTATAATTCCTGTTTTGGCGGTGTTAATTAGCAATTTGTAAATGCGACCGCAAACGCCAAGATAATTTAATATACGGCTCCAATATCAATTCTAATTATGATGACATTTCAAAGTGACCAGAATAGGTTATGTGATATCATTTAGGAACTATATGAATTTTGAAACGAACCATGTTATTATATAATACCATCATAAATAGTTGCATATGAGGATATATATGAAATTTTTAATAAACTTTTAATTTTAATTTTAATTTTAATTTTAATTTTTAATAAACTTTTTAATAAACATGTAGGTTAGCAGTACTTACACGCAGCAGACGATCAATTTATTTGATTATCTCGAATATTTATTCGAGTTTCTATTTTTTAGTGATTTTAATTATTTACATAATTTTATTAAAAAATATTAGTTGTAACCATAACCATTTTATTAATTTATTAACATGGATTATTCAAAAATTATTTCGTTCGACGTAAATTTTAATCAAATTATAATCAAAATCTGCTGTTTAAAAGTTAATAATAAACATTTTTTATTTTTTATTTTTTTTAAATATCTCAATTATAAACATCTAAATGTTTGTTTAATTTTATTTTCGTAATGATTTTAAATCGTACATTACGTTTTATAGAATTTGAAAAAATAGAAAATATTTATAATGCTATGATAATTTTTTTAAAATAAAAGAATTTAAAATAAGGAAATTTTTTTGAATTTGTGAACTAAACTATTTATTATAATCTAAAATTTAATATATTTTTTGTACTTGATATATGACTGATATATTACTATAAGTTTTACAATAATGTTATTCTCACTTCTTACTGTTTTATGGATTAAAGGAGACTTAAATAAAAATTATTTAAACATAAAATTCTTTAAGAATATATACATGATTAATTAATATTGATAATATATTAAAATCATTAAGATTATAATATTCATTTATCTATATCTTGAAATCAGAATTGGATATTAACTCGTTAAAAAAATAACTAATTAAAAATTTCGAATAAAGTTATTTTAAATAATTACTTATTAAAATGCTTGAATAATATTTATTCGTAGCTATTATAGTTCGTTATATTCGCTCTTCGTATAACCTCGATTGTTTGATACTACAATTATTCGCAATTATTATTATGTTTCGAAAAATAAATTATTAAAGTAATTTATCGAAATAATTTTATTTGTAACTTCAACTATTTTATCCATCAATCATTCTTAAATATTTGGTAAGTTATGATCATAATTTTCGTTTAAAAATCATAGAACATGTTTTATTCTTAATGTAATTTAATAAAAATTATTTTTATATGTATTTTCTTAATATTCTTTCATTTTTATTATATTTTATATGATAAGGAAGTTATAAAATATTGAAGTTAATTTCTGTAGTCAAATAATCATTATAAAATTCATTATCATATACTGAAGATTGGAAACTTGGAAATTATAACCTCTCAAATCTTAATATACATAAGAATATTATTTTTCTTCAAAAGAAATATGATTATTTATCAATTTACATTATCAATTATTATTTAAAATTACAAATTAAATTATAAAAATTAATATAAATAATTATCCAAAAATATTGAAAGATAAATCACAAAATATTACTAAAAATATTAGATTACAATTGTTCAAACTCTCTCTCTCTCTCTATATATATATATACGCATACCGTTTTCCAATACAAAAGCTCAAAAAATTGTAGAACTTTCACTTTGAAAAGGACAGAATATTCTATCAGTGGAGAGATAGGATAGAGGTACGAAGTCGTGGATGGAAAAGCGAAACGTAAGGTAATCGTGCAATTTCATTTTGAGAATGGAGGAAATGGTCGAACTCGATCTTTCGAGGGAGCGAAAGTAACTCGTTTCACCCTGAAGAAGATTCGTGACCGGAATCTTTTTTCTTTTCGTTAGATATGTTTCTGTGACCGGTCGCAAGGTGACCCAAGATCTTTCAATTTACTGACAATATGCTTGACTATGCGACTTCGTACAAAAGAAGTTACAGAAATGTGCAAAATTCTGTAGCTCCTCGAAAGAATATCGAATTAGACAAATCTTTCTGTTAAGCCTGACAAGAGAAACTTCTTTATGTCTATTAGAGAAACTTTATTATGTCTCTCGAGAATTTTGAAAACATATGTTGCTGTGAAAAATTATTTTTTTTATTCAGGATAAAAAGATAAAATCATCTATTAAATTGTGACATTATATGCATATATATGTGGCTGTTTTATTTAACTTATTGTGAAATATCTTTTAAGAAAAAAGTTATGAAAAAAATATTTCTATAAAAGTTGTTTGATGTAAAAAAATACATTATGCAATATAAATAATTTTTGATGAACACAACAATCATATAAAATTAATATCTTTGTTCTTTTAAATAAAATTATATAATTTTTAATACATTAATTGATAGTTTATTATTTTCTATTCTATAAAAATTATTCTATTTAAAAATTATTAAAAAATTCATGTTTTTCCATTTATAAAAACAAGTCATCTTCATATTATCTAATGTTGAATAATATATTTCTTATAAACACTTTTTATAAAACTTTTTTTTTAAAAAAATGATTTCATTTTAAATTAAATAAAACAAACATTTTACATAATATTTTAAATAATTTTTTGAATACTTAATGAGTAGAACGAAAAATAAAATTTTATTATGCATTCATAATTTTGAATATTATTATATGAATATTTAAATTATTAAAATCTAAATATAATAAAAAAATTCTTTTTAAATCTTGTAAAAATATAAAATTTATTATTTTCATTGATTTTATAAATTTATCATTTATTGTTTATTGTTATAGTTTATTAAATAATTTATAGAAATTTACTTTTTATATTTATAATTTATTTATATTCATATAAATAATAATGCTTATATTTTAATGAAATTTATAAATTTTAATTCTGATGATATTCATATTTATATAGAAATGAGAACGATTATGTTCAAGAAAAAAACTTACTATTTTATTGTTAGATGGCACAATTCTTTCTCCTATTTTGATCGTTTTTTTTTTTTAACAAAGAAAATTATTATCTATTACTTCATTATTGAATTTCAATTATTGTATTCAAAATGATCAATATTTTTTCTATTACTCAAATTATACTAAAGTATTCATGTGAATTGTTTTATTTATTTAAAAATCTTAATAATATAATAAATATTAATAATATAACTTATAATATAATAAATCTTAATAATGAAAAAATTTAAAGATCAAAAAATTATATATAATATAATCAATACAAAATATTAAAAGTAGTCTTAAAAAATGAAATATATGTCTATTTAAATCTGTTTTATTTTTTTACTTACTTTATAAAAATATTTACTTTATATAAAATCACTTATTTTAGAAAATTGTATAAATGTCTGCAATTTAATTGATGCTTAATTATGTTTTGTATCGCTATATATACTTTTTCTTTGTTAATGCATGAAAATTTGATTTCAAATTTCAAATTAAAATCAAATTATTTTAGACATTAAAGACTCTTTTATTCTTTTTTCTTTATTCTTTATTCTTTATTCTTTAATTATTATTGATTTTATTCTTTAATTATTATTCTATAATTATTATTGACTCTTTTATATTTTGTATCATGTAATTTTTTAACAAATTTACAGTCTATATTTATATATTTATCAAGTATGTTGATAAATCTTAATCAGAAAAAATTAAACTATATCTTCTTATAAATATCTCTAAATAATTGTTCCTACTTTTTAACATGTGTAATGATTGGTCTGTTAATGTCGTGTCTTATTGCTGTAATGGCAAGTTTTTCATTCATAAATTCCTGAATTATTTCATGTTTGCATTACTAGCAGTACGTGTTTCCGTACTGACGATATTACAATGGCATGTAAAGGGCTACATCCGTGCATATTAAATTATCTGGGTATGTACCGATGCAGGATACATTATACTATATTACTGATTTATAATATTGTATTTTAATGTCATATAAAATTGTCATATGAGTTATAGGATATTATAGGATATTGATATTATAATATATTTGTGTGGATAAGGAATTATTTTGGATTAAGTTTAGAAAACAATAAAAACACAAAAGTTAGTATGTACATAAAAATATCAATTGAAGTTTATTTATTAAGTTTATAAGCACGTTAAGTTTGCGTTAGATAAAATGAGCTAACAATGTAATGGAAATAGAATTATCTTATTTTATATCTGTTTCGCTTTGTCTGCAATTGAAGTTGCTTATATTTTAATAAATAAACCTCTCTTTTTTTTATAACTTTTTTATAACTTTTTAAAAATTTTTTTAGAATTTATTTTTCAAAAATATTTTACAAAATAATATTCTACATATATATATATATATATATATATATATACATTTTTAAGTTTTATTTTATTCATTTAATATTTTTTTATTGTACTTTATTATTAAATTGTTATATTAATAAACGATTATTAACATAATTATATTAATATATTAATTATAGTAATACTATTATTTTTATTCTATTAGATTTTAAATTTAAGATTCACAAAAAAAAATGGTATATAAATGAACAAATTTTTAATTTAATTACTTAAATTTACTTATTACTTTAATTACTTAAAAATTACTTAAATTTATCGTATATTATATAAAATTCATTTAAATTTTCTCTAATGTCTTCAATTTGATTGTATTAATATTAAAGAATTTTAGATAAATTTGAATAATTATAAATTAAATAATTTTGAATAATTTATAAAATAAATTATAAAATTATAAAATTATAAATTATAAAAAAAAATAATTGACATATAATAATGTGATGTAAAATAATTAATTTTATTGTTAAATACAGATACATAAATTTTAAATTTGTTCTTTGTATCTATTTGAAAAACTTGGATTATAATAGAAATTTTAATATATTTTTTTTCTATAGAAAAAAATTATATAAATTAAATATTCTTACTTAATGTATAGCGTAAATATGATACCTTAAATTACTATTTTAAACTATTTCAACTTGTTATTGTTGATTGCATATGTTGTATCAATTGATCAATTGATGAGAGATGTCTCTTAAGACTAGATCTATATTGCTGTTAGCGAGTAGTTCATAATAGTTCGTAAACTATATTCGCCAGCAGTGTAGATATTTTTGTACAGACAACGAACAACGTGCAATGAACGATCACACTGTTTGCGAACAATGTTTGCGAACTATTTGCCGTTGAATACATACCTTTACATGTAAACGGTTATTTCGCTTTCCATAATAATATTATTTATTATAAATATGTAATGTATCATAAAACAATTTATATTTCATTAATTATATCTATATAAGATAAACAATATCAAGAGATGTTAAGTATAATAATAATTATTTTTTATTATTTTTTTCTATTTTTCTATTAAAATATAAATATCATTTTGAACTTTTGAAAATATAATATTTTTATTGTTCAATTGGAAAGAGCATTGAATGCTAAGTAAAAAATTAAAAAATTAAAAATTATTTAAATTTTGAAGTCATTAAAATTTTAAACGACCGAATATATATATAAAAGAAAAAGAACAATATTAAATAAAAAAATAAACAAAATTAGAATATCTTGTACAATATCTCATTCTAAATTCAATATCAAAATTTGGTAAACTCATATTTCCATTTTAGCCAATTGTACATCATTTCCGCATTTGTTCCTATCACCTTATCCCCATTATTGGTTATTCACACGTCCACATAGTCTCCTCTTATTATTCACGTTTGTCCGTTCATTACAATGAAAACTCAGTAAACTCTCGATTCGACGTATCGAATCGAACACCGAACACTGTATGGTATACGAAGCTGTCTCTATTTACATATAAAGCGATATCGGTATTATAATAGTGTAATTCGTTCCTGTCGGTCTCATTCCCATGAAGGATTCAAAGATTATAATCAGTGTCGTTTACTTTTCTTTTTGAAAGTGTAACGAATAAGTAAAGTTCCCGTAGATACGATCCACATATGACACGTACATTCGTGGTACATGCAACAGTGTAGGTCTACAATCGTATTTTTCTATCAAACAATAATAGCTATTGTACGACAGCTTGTTAACACGTGAGTCGATGAAAGAGGATCGAATGGGAAATCGGCGACGTGGTAAGACCAGATCGACGCCTGTGGCCTATTTTGTCAGGCTGCTCGTTCTGAATTCGCAGATTTGCTCCGGAAATCAGTCAGCTTGTTTCCACGTTCGTCCCGGACCTATTGTTTTCGCATTAACTATCAAATGGATTGGCTATAAATCATTAGCAGTGGATGAGCTTTGCGAAAAAACTCTCGAGCTTCGAATGGTTGTTAAATGTAAAAATGAAATATTAATCTATCTTATCTTTGTTTTATTCTCTTCTTTTCCTTTCGTAGTTTTTCTCTCACATAAAATTGAATGATTTATGGTACATTGAAAATTGTAAGCGATGAATATACTCTGAATAGTAGAAATTTTGATATAGTTATGATTTTTAGGATTCTTTTATTAATTGCTATATGATATGATATTCACATAGTGTATGATTATAATAATAATATAATAATATGTAATATAATATTATGAAGATAAAAAGGAGTGTTGTATAATAATCTATATAAATCTAATATTCTAAGTAGAAATTATAGTGGCTATAAATATCCGCATATTCTATTATTATTTTCTAATAAATCTTTTTTTTAGAAAGTTCTACATTTCATTTTTTCAATATTAAATATTAGAAACTGTATGAAGTATAATATGATTATATTATTACTACTAAAATAATATTAAATTTAATATATTTAATATAAAAAATATTAATGTATTTCATAAAACATTTTTGAAAAATCAATTCAATCAAGAGTTCAATCAAAACAAAAATTGGTATACAAAAAATATCGGTTAAAATATATTTAAGTTATAATTAGTTATAAACAGTTTAAAATTCTTTAGATGAAATGAAATAGAATGAGATAATTTTATCTTTGTTACATTAATTAGACCTTATTTTTTCTATCTAGTTTCATTTAACGCTTAAATTTAAATTGCTTTTAATTTCGTTTTAACTGCAATGCTCTTATGCTCCTTTTTTTATTTTAATTTAAAATAATACAAAAGAAATTCAGAAAATGTCAAAGTATACAGAAGTAAATATAATATAAAATTTATTATTATAAATCAATTTTTTTTTCAAATAAATTATAATAAAGAATATTATTAAATAATATTA
Source organism: Apis cerana (assembly GCF_029169275.1). NCBI lineage: Eukaryota > Metazoa > Arthropoda > Insecta > Hymenoptera > Apidae > Apis > Apis cerana. The sequence goes on along the minus strand of NC_083862.1, from coordinate 5,741,795 downwards.
TATAAATATAATAAATTATAATAAAAATAAATTATAATAAAGAATATTATTAAAGAATGTTATATAAATTATAATAAAGAATATTATTAAAGAATATTATATAAATTATAATAAAGAATATTATTAAAGAATGTTATATAAATTATAATAAAGAATATGAAGTAAACTTACAAAGCAATATTACGGATTAGAAGATAATGTGTATATTGAAACAGAAATTTAATTATAGATGGGAAAGAAATAATTAAATTTAGAAAAGATCAGAAAGAAAATTTTAGATCAGAAAGAAAAATTTTTCTAAATGGATATTTTAAAAGAAATATTATATAATATTTATGAACGGAAAATAGCGAAAAAAAAATAAGAAAATAAAAATAAGAGATTAAGTAAAATAATAAAGAATTTGATATGAAAAAAAAATTTTAATTATTTTTGATTTCTTTATTGAATTATTCATTATTGAATTATTTTTTATATAAAAAGAAATTATTATGAATATAAATTTAATGAATACAGTTTTTAATTATTAAAATTATAAAAATATATGATGTTTATAAGAGAAATTATATTATTATTTGTAAAAATTATTATTTATAAAGTATTTAAATGTAAGTAAAAAAATAATAAAAATTTTTCAAATATTTTATAATTGTATACAAGTTCTTTATATCCTTATTTACTTTATATTAATATTTTGCATATTGTATTTATACGTAAAATATTTATAAGAGTAATTTTATTCAAAATAACTATGAGTTGTAATATAAAATGAAATTTTATAAGTAACTGTATATTTAAATTAAATTCATTTTAACATATTTTTAATTTTCATGTATTGTTTATTTGTCATTAATATATAATAATGATTACCATATAGATTCAAATATAATGATTTATTTATTGATATTTTTTTAATTTTGAATTTTTAACATTGAATTTTGGTCCAAAAGTTTCAATACTATAGTTGAAAATAATAGAATAACAAAAACTATGAATTTTTTATTTCTTTCATTTTAATGAATCTATAAATATTCTACTTTTTTATTATTATAATATTATTTTTAGTAGATTCACATCTACTTATTAAACTATTAATATATTATATTAAGTTAAGCATTTAGATTTAGAGATTTAAAATGAGAGGAATAAAAATAATTTGTAAAATATAATAAATATACAAATATAATTTATAAATAATAATAATATAAATACAAATAAAATAAATTTGTAAAATATAATTAAAAAAAATAATTCTAGAAATTTTGAAATGATTGTCAAATTGATTTTAAATAATATTTTATTAATTCAATAATTAATAAGTTAAATAAAAAACTAATAAATAAATATAATATTTAATAATATCGAGTGTATAACTAAATTATAACTTAGATAATAAATAAATATGAATATTTTTTTGTTTATAGATTTTTTTTTTATAATTTAATATTTTTCTTAAAAAATTATAAAATAAAATTGGAAAAAAATGTATTAAAAATTTAAAAAGAATTAAATACTGAAACTTATCAATTATTTATTAAATAAATTTAAAATGTTTAAAAAGATAAAAAAAAAGAAACAAATGTACTAATATTTTTTTCTAGTTGTTATATATAAAAATACAAAAAACATTTATTTAAAACTTAAAAACTATATAAACTGTAAATATTATTTTAATTTTCAAATCATATTATATTTTAATTCTCAAATCAATTTAATGTCAGATTAAAATTTCAAATTACTCTTTTCATCCAATATATCATTCTATAATAATTGAATATCTAAATTAAATTTGATTGTTTTAAAAATAAAAAAATACGTATTCTCAGAAAAATTAAATAAAAATTAAATCTAAATTAAACAAAAAAGAAAAAAAGTATTTTTCATTTTTCACGTTGATAAAAAATAATGAAGAATGAACATTAAAAATCAAAGAAAATTATCCAGCAAAAACTCGAGTACATTCAGTCCGTTAATTTAATGCGGATGATTAATTTGACGAGCAAAGACAACATTTAATCAATGTTTTATTAAGCATATATCATGCTGATGTTTTCTGGCTTTTAAAAAAGCATCTTTGTACGATAAGATTAGAATAAATTTTACTTCAAATTAAAATAAGAAATATTTGTTAATATAATTATCTTCTCTTTCTATTTCTCTCTTTCTCTAGATTGATTTATTTATTCCTTTAAATTCTATTGAAAATGATTATTTAAAGAATTATTTAAAGAATTAATACCATATAGCAGTAATTTTTCGAATTTTGATTATTCAAATGAAGTTGTATTATTGTTATTATTATCAATATATAATAATAATCATATTAATAATCAATAAACTTATGTAATAAACTCTCTTGATATTAATTATATATAATTATGTACTCTATATCATAGTGTTATATTATATTATTATATATTATTATATAATATTAGTATTCATATAAAAAAATATATTTACATACGTAATAAATATTGTATATTGTTAGTTCGAAGCATTTTTTCAAAAATAAATTAATATTTTGTATAATATTAAATAAAAGTGTAGCAAATAATAATAATAAATAATAATTAATTTATAAAATGACAGATAAATCATTTGATTGTAAGTAGATTAATTTATTATATTAATAGAATAATTTTTAAAATTACTTTTTAAATAACTTGAAAAATAATTTATTTTTTAATGAATAATAAATAATATAATTATTTCATGAAATACTTCAAAAAAAAAATAAATTAATTTATATTTTTAATAATTATTATTAAATTATTATGAACTATTATAAATTTACTGTAATTATATATTATTATTGTTATATATTATTATTTTATTTTATATTTATTCTAAACGTTATATGAATTTTCAATTAAAAAATAAACATTATTTTCTCAATAATCAATCTTTCAATTTATTATTTGTTTAATTAGAATAAAAAATATAAAACCAATTGAAATATATTATTCAAATATATTATTCAAATAATAAATAACATTATTTGAAATTATAAAATAATAAAATGTTTATAAATAAATAATATTTCTTCTAAATTCTTATTTGAAATAAATCTTATTCAGATTTTATTCATATTTTATATGAAATACATCATAAAATATTTTTAATATTTTTAAAATTGGTCAAATAACTTTAAAATAATATAATTTGAAAATTTCTATTTCATAATTGTCCCAAATTTAAGTATTTTAAAATAACATAATTTTAAGATTATTTTCTGAAATGATTATTTATTCTTGAAATGATATATCTTATTAAATATTTCGAAAAAAATGAATGTATTTTTAATTAAATGATTTATTTAATATTTATAAAATAAATTATTTATTATCTGTTACTTTATTTGTTATTTAGTTTCAATAAAAATAACTGATTCTTTAATCTAATTATATGATTATTATATATATATATATAAATATATATTTATATATATATATATATATATATATATTTACTACAATTATTAACTATACTTGTTATTTATATATATTATAAAATTGATTTTTATATGAAATTTCCATTATTTTATTACATCTAAATAAATATTATTTTATTTAAATAATTGATTCTTTAATTTATTATTTTTTAAAATATTCATCTCAATTTCAAATCCAATTTTCTTTAATTGACTAAATAAAGAATATATTCTCAATTAAAATAATAAATAAATATGATAAATATAAGCATTTTTATAAATATTTTTAAATTATTATTTAAAATAAAATTTTACTTTAATCTGCATAATTATTTAGATCTTTCAAAACGAGATAGAAAGAGAGATAGTAAGCAAAGATAGCAATCAAAGCATTAACTCGATGTAACGTAGGAGGTATAAGTATTTCTTCGATGATTCACTCTCTCTATGAACGAAGGAAACGCGTGCCGCGTAAGTGAAGGCGAAAGACTTGTGAATGAACGCGAAGCGGAAGTGAACAGACACGATCGTACTTTGCCAGCTACGCACGCCACATACTTGTCCGTTCATACATACCTGTGAAAGCTTGCATAGTGCACTGGCTGGCTACCTTTCTTGATCGACGAGACGCGTTTTCCTGCATCGACACCGGATATCCGGCGCGTTCACCGGCATAGTAATATACGATGGATTCTACCTGATCCCTGACTACATTCATTTAGAAGGGGAAATTTTCATTCATGTTCGGCATAATATCGATCGAGGAAATCTGATGAAAATTCGGCGATACTTTATAGTGACTATAAGAGATTAGATAGAGCCAGATAAAATGATTATATATAAAATGATTGTTAGCGAATTTGACTATCATAGGAAAATAACTCTTCTGAATTCAGTCGGGCGTTAAATTTTACACGACTCGGAATTATAATATTGATATATTTTATAGTTTGATACATATTATATTTAATCCATTTTGAGTAAACTGCTATGCGTTGATTGTATGATATATCTGAAAAATAACATGAAGATTTATAACATGAGATAGAATTCATGTTTTTATATTGACATGCAAATGTTATTTATTAATTGAAATTTATAACAAAACGATTTTTATAAATTTATTTGATTTTTTAAAATTAAAAATAAAATTGACAAAATTACAGAACATAAAATTCTGGAAATTTTAATTAATGATATAACATTCATTATTTTAAAATTTATAATATGATATTAATATTGTTGTTAAAAATTCCAGAATTTTGTTTATATATTTTTTATTATGTAACAATTATAAAATGCTTTTTAATAGAGAAATATATATGATAGAAATATAATAATTCAATTAGGATAATTCAATAATTCAATAATTCAATAAGTCAGTCATAGTTGGCTAAAGATTTTTTAAAGATAAACATACAAAAATTGCTAGAAATAATTTCATCATTTCTATCGCTAAATAAAAAGACATACATTCAAATATTTCATTTTATTTTATTTAATAACATTTTATTTTATTTAATATATATATATGTATATTTTTATTTTAACTTTATAATACGCATTTATCTAAATTCGAAACAATAGAAATACCAAAAATATTTCGATAAATGTTAAAAAATGGTTAAATACTATTTTTTTATCAAACATAAAAAATAGATTTGTGCACGTAACGAACCTTTCTACGGATTAGAAAATCAAAATTCATTAAAATCCAAATTTTTTAATTACCGTTGCGTCTCGTTAGTAATGCGTGAATTTACCAGGCAGCTTGACAAACTTTGAAAAAAAACTATATGTTTCTAAAAATTCAATGTATTTCGCATTATATCGAAAATTTGCCTAAACTTCGCGACAATATAAACAATAATGTGTAATGAAACGAAAAAATATTGAATTCAGCAAATGTTTTACCGCGAATAAAATGGCTGACGTCGAATCAATATGTGTGAAATAATCCGCGCTTCTGGAAATACATTGCTGCATACCGATGAAACGAATACCAAGTGTTAACTTCATCAATGAATGACAAATCAAAATAAACTTCCAATAATTTTCTGAAAAAATTGATCTATATATTTAAAAAATCTCGATTTAGAGTTTATTTGTTTGATGTATGAAGATAAATTAGTAATCAACATTGCATGTTCATTAAAATAATATATGTAAATGAATTTTTTTATGGAGAAGTGGAAAATTTATTGTGATATTTCAGAAAAGCTTTTAATTATTATCTATCATCGGAAAATGAGTTCTGAAAAAATATATATATTTATATTAAATAATTAAAAATATATTTTAATAATTATATTTTTATATATTTATATAATAAAATATATTTTAATAAAATTTTAATAATTTTATAATATATTTTAATAATATATTTTAATTGGAAAAAATAAATTTTGCATGATTAATAAATTTTACATGACTAATTTTTTATTACAATAAGTTCCTTACAATCCGAATTTTTAAAACATTTAATAGTTTTTTATAAATGAACTTTCATAAATCTGCACTTCTTTCGTTTTTAAAATTCTCTATGTAAGTTTATTATTTAATTTTATTATTTTGTTATTTAGTTTCACATTAGATAAAAGATATTAATGTATACCTAAATGATTTGAAAAATGTAATTTTTATTTAAGAATATTGAATATTTTTCTTATGGAAAAAATATTATTAAAATTATAAATACATATAAAAAATATTGAAATTATAAAAATATATTATTCAATATTATGAACATAATAAGATAATAATATTTCTATAATATTTTTAATAATTTATTAATAATTTAATTATTACGAATTTTTCACTAATAATCACATATAGATATATACAGTTAATACAAATTTTAAATTAATATTTAATAAGATTTATGTGTATCTAATATCTATTTTTAACTACTATATATAAAAAGAATTAAATCATTTTTTGATTTTTTATTCAATATATTATATGTATTGATATTATATCTATGTAATATTTGTTTGTTCTAATTTTATTCTAATTGTAATAAACTTATTTCAAAAAATTTTAATCTTTGTATCATTAAATCTCATCAAAATTTGTTGAAAACAAGATATAATTATAATATTTTCAAAATTAATTAGACTATATACACTATATACATAAAATATACAAAAAAATATACACGACATATAATACTATTTTAATAAAGTTTATAAAAAAATTGCAACTTATTTATTTTATTAATTATTTTCAAATATAATTTTGTAAAAATATATTTTAATAATTATATTTTTATAAAAACTCTTGTTATAAAAACATAGTTCATTCATAGTATGGCTTTTCTTTATTTTTTCAAAATAGTGAACAATATATGAATAATTTCTATAGTGAATAAATTGAATATAGAATATAGTTTATTTTAAAACGATATTGTTCACAAAATTTAAAGATTAGTACACGTATATCTTTATTAAAAATGTTTGACAACAAATCTAATCCATATTTTTTAATAATTTTAAATTATTGAATAATTATATATACAATAAATATATTAAATAATTTTCAAAATTATAAATTTACAATCATATAATTATAAAATAATTGTTTTAAAAATATGATTAATTTCTTGATAATTATTTAAGTTCATATATGGCAAAAATTACGAAAGATATTAAAATCTATCTGATAAAATATTATTTATAATACATTACAATATTAATATTATAATACCTTTTTTAAACTTAATGAAATATCTTAAATTAAACAATAAATTAAAATTAATTGAGATATAAATAAAATTTTTAATCTATTTAAATAAAAAACATTTTTATACAGATTTTATACAAATAATTTTTTTATTATTTATATATTATAAAATAACAAAATTTTTTAAATTATAAAATGATCAAATATTATTTTCTTATCATTAATTTTCTTTTATTATATATTTTTATAATAATGATAATTTTATAATAATGATATTCAGTTAAAGCATTAGTTTATTAAATAAAATGTTTGAAAAATTTAGATTTATTATTTGATCATCATTATTTGAAATAATATTGGATTAGTTTATTATAAATATTATATAACAAAATTATTTATTTGTTATATAACAAAATAACAAAACATTTTTCTTTGGATTACTTTATCATTTGTCTATTAAATAAAATAATTTATTAACTTATTTTTTTAAATAAATATTTCTATAATAATTTCTCATTTCTATAATTTTTAATATTTTATTATTACAAATAGAAAATTTATTATTGCTTATTTAATTATTATTTAAGTGGATTATTATTGATTATTATTATTATTATTATTGATTATTATTATAATGAAAATGAAAAATATAAATTAATACTTTAATTTTTTTTATTTATTTTTTAATTTATTTAAATGTATTATCCAAAATGAATAATTATTTGAAAATGATAGTATTTTGTAAAATATTTTTAAAGTAAAAATAATAAATTAATTGAAATAATTTTCATGTTTAATTTATGATTTGACATAATTCTCAAAAGATATCAATATTATGATTCTTCTTAAAATCAATAAAAATATTCATTATATGTAATATCATACATACATACGTGTACGCGAATAAAAATTTACTAATTATATATTATAAAATAATAAACTTTATTTCAAATTATTTTCAATAATTATTTTCTTATCATTAGTTTATATTTGAATTTGACGTAACATAATATATATATAATCTAAGAATTATCTTTTCAGTTTCATTTATTTCTTCATTTTATCGAAAACAAAAATGAAAAATTATAATTAAATTACAAATATAAATGAAAAAAAAAGATTCAATTTTCTATTTCTAATTGTTCAAATACGTATATTTGATATCTTTATTATTATTCTTGTTCTATAATTCCAAATAAAATTTAATTGCAATACAATAAAATATTGTTTATATAAATCTATCGTTTATAAAAACAAACATATTTATATAATCAAATTGTTTATGTATTTAATAGGAATCTATTCTGATTCATTATTTATGATTTTTTAGTAATAGAAGATTTATATTATATGCATAATAAAATATCGTTTAAAAATGCATAATATGCATATATTAAATATTATAAATTTCAAAACAATTTTTCATGCATAACAATTCCTATATTTAATAATTTTTAATCTTTAATATTTAATAATTTAATTTTTTATTTATTTTATATTAAATATAAGATTTATTTTTTAATTATAATATATTATATTGTATATTTTTAATTATATTATAAATAATATATAAAGTGTTAATATATTTGTGAGATATTTATATAATATTAATTTTAGAGATCAAAACAAATAGTATAAAAGTTGGTATAAAAAAATATATGATACAAAAAAAATGTCATATTATTATTTTATTTATTAAATTATAAGTAGAGTTCGAATGTTCATATGTATAGGATAAAAAAAAAATAAAAAATACATATATTACTTATATAGATATACATATATGAATATATAGAATATATATTATAGAAGTTTATAAAATATATTTTATCATATCTATATGATAATAATAAGATATTTATAATTTAATAATCAGATATTTCTATATCTTTATATATCTAATTTGCTTATAACTTATAAGTAATAAATTAAAGTTTGCATTAAATGAAGAAAAGTGGAAACAGAAGATAACAATGTAAGGGAGATAGATCTATTTCATTCTATTTGTGTTATTTTTATTAATGTTTATTATTTATAATTTAATAAATAAGTTTCAATTAATATTTTTGTATTTGTAATAATCATGTTTGTTTTCATGTTTATTTTTATTTTCTTTAGTTGACTTTTCAAAATTATTGAGTATATTATAATATATATGTATCTCTAAATCGAATGATTCTACAATAATTTAGAGAACAAAAACTCAGTTAGATTATCAAGCATTATATAAAATTTCATTATATGTATGAAATTAATATAAATAAAATATAAATAAATATAAATAGTGTAATCCTATAATTATCTATAAAATATATAAATTTTATTTTTCTCGTTTTGATGATTCATCATTAGTTAACATAATCTAGAAATTAGTAACAACAACTTCGTGATTAGCTAGGCAAAAGATAACTAATGATATATTAGTATTTCATAATATATTATATCATATTTCGATCAATTTTTTCATCATTCAATTGTTCCAAGAATGTAGCGAAAACAGGCATATTCATAAGAGAAGTTTCATGACTGAAGTGAAACGGCAGGTGGATAATAGCTCGTTGATATGGAATAACGGTTGCGCGCGACGCTGGATGCAACAAAATTGTTTAATAACGGATGAAACTTCCGAGCAATGTTCGCAGCGCACCGGATGATTCGCTGTAGAGTTTCCGTGCGAAGCCAGAGTGAGCCATGAACGTGGTCGATCCGCTCAACCGGCGACATTGTGTAAAATATCATTGTTTGACAGTGAGTTAGAGGGGGTGAGGGGCAACGATGACCTGGCCGCTTCCGGCGGCGCTGCAAAACGTCGATAATCGAGCCAGTGAAAAGACCGTTGGTTGGGAAAAAGCGGAAGTTCAAATTTCGCGGCGGGAGAAACATTTTCAATTGCGCTTTCGATGTATTTGTTCGAACGATGGAAAGAAAATACATAAAATGATGATGATTAATTTGTTTGTAAAATGACAAATATTTAATTTTTAATAATACAAATGTTAATTGAATAAATTTTTGTTCAAATAAAAAATAAAAACGAATCTATACTTTCTTGTTCTGATTAAAGATTCAATAAAATTCAATAAAAAATAAATTTACAATTAAATATAAAATTAATAGATATTAAAATTAAAATTGAAATCATTTGTGGTGGATTTTGATCTTATATTTGGCAAGAATAAAAGAAAATATTAAGATAATAAATGGAAAATGAAATTTATTATTTTAAAAGTTATATATTTCTGTATTCGTGTATTTGTATCGTATTTTATTGATAAAAATGAGATATTTTATCAATTATAAATAATAATTGTAAATTTATGATCTTTTTTCTTTTTTTTTTCTTCTTATAAAAAATATAATATATCTTTTATTTCAGATTTTCACTTATATAGATATAAAATTAGTTTCAAATCTGAAATTAATATATTATTTAACTTCTTTAAATAACAAATGAAATTATATTTTAATAAATTTTTAAATAATGTTACAATATTATATATTTATAATTAATGCTTATATTAAAAAAAATAACAAGTTTTTCTTCAAATAAAATTGTTACTTATTATATTTCTATCCTATAGATTTATTCATTATTCAAATAAAATTTGTTTCTATTTAAAATTTGAATTCTATTTAATAATATTTTTCTGCGTATATTTATAAATCAATATTTGAAAAATTCAATTATTGTTTATGAAATTTTTTATAATTCTCAAAAATGTAAATATAATAAAATTATTATTATTTGAACTAATTATTTATAACTAAATAATTGAAATTATAACTTTATAAAAAAATTTTATAAAAAAATTAATTATAAATATTATTATATAAAATAATTAATTAAATAATAATAAATTATATAAAAATAATTTTATATATATATGTTTCAATTATTTTTTTGAACTTAATTTTTTTAAATTGTTAAATTAAAATATTTTAAAAATTTTATACATTTTAATACTCGGATTCCTAATCCAAGAGGATTGCTGTAATTACTTTTAATTAAAATTACATATTCCATGATCCAAATTCATAGTATAAATGAGGTCAGAGAGATAGTCTGAATATGATAGTATTAAAATAAAAGGAAAATCAAGAGTGACAAAATTGAATTAGAAGAGATATTTTTGAGGAAATCAAAATTGAAAATTTATCAAATGAATTAATTTCCAGCTATCTATAATAAATAAATAGAAACTAAATTTATAAAATATGAAATATATAAAATATGTTGATATGTTTAACATTTAATGAGATACACATATCTACAGATTAAAAACTATATTCACTGTCAAGATTTCTGAAAAAAATGAGTATGTTGATAGGAAAAGTTGCAAAAAAAAGAAGAAAAAATAGAAGCATTATTAAATAAAATGTTGGAAATAAAATTTCTTTTTATTCTTTTAAAATATTTTTCATTATAGTTCAAATTATTTAATTTTGTTATCGTTTTTTTATCGCTTTTTACTTTATGAATTTTTAATTAGGCTTTTCTATTACAATTTGAATTTTAATTTTCTAAATAACTATGATTTTCTAAAAAAGGTAGCAAACGAAAAAAAAATCTTCTTATTTTTATTGTAAATTTTTTTATTTATATTCATAGAATAACTTCTTATTTTTATTAAAAAAAATTTTATTAAGAAAATTTGTTATATTTATCTATTTCAATATTTCTATATTGCAATAATCTATTTTTGTGAAAAAGATTCACATTATTTGATTATTATAATAAAAAAAATTGCAATTCAAGAAAGTTATAAAACATTAATCTAATAACAATTTTTAATACTATTTATTAGAAATACTTATTAAACACTTCTTGAATGTTTAAAAGACAATGTTTAAAACAATGTTTAAAAGATATTTTATCGATAGATTATCTTTTTTTTTATATATTTCCATAATTCATTAATATTATTTGTTTAATCGTATTTAGATAAAGAATATTTGAAAAATTAAAGATTTGTATTAAAATTGATCTTGAAGAATATATTTGTTTTTGAAGAATATAAATTAGAATAAGTCTCTTCAATTTTCAATGATACACTTATAATAATTTTCTTATTTTCGGGATTTGTTTGCATATGTGAGGTATAGCTCTTTATTAATGAAAATTCAAGTTGCACAATATTCGAATTAATGCGAATTATAATGTTACGAATCATGTTCAATACTGAAATTCATTTAATAATTTCAAACTCTTCTATAAAAATTTTAAAAAATGAAGAAAAAAATTAAAAAAAAGATAATGTAAATTATGATTTCATATATTTTGAAAAATGATAAAGATATTTCTACGATACATAAGAATAAATGATACTAATAAAAATAAAAATATGTCTAGCTGAAAGTTTAAAATTATTATTTACAAAAAAATTTATTTTAAATATATATATCATATAATCATATAAATATTTAAATATATAAATTACATTTAGTAGATTTTATTTAAAATTTGTTAATATTACTTATATATTTTTAGAATACAATAACTTATATAACAAATAACTGTATTCCATTTAGAATTGTGAGTAAATTAAGTTAAGAATAATTCCTACTGTAATTAATCAAATTCTAAGAACAATACATATTCTTCTCTTAAATGGTAAAATAACTTTCTCTATAATTAATTAAATTTAATTAAACACCTACATTATATTATTCAATTTATAATTTAATATTAAATAAATAGATGATATTTAATGAAATAATGAAATAATATGTATCAAAATTTTTATTATGTTTATTTTGAATTATTTATATTATTTCTATTTTAATGAAATCATAATAAAAATATAGAGTATCCAGAAAGATGAAAAGTAATATATTAATAAAGTCAAATAAATAAAAAGAATGTATATAACTTATAACGGAAAATAATTTATTGAAGAGTTATAAGCGTATAAAAATTTGTATTAATCGTTTTAAAAATTATAGTCGATTAATTCTTCTGTAAAATTTCAAAATTTTGTTTACAAATTTTTATTCAAATAATTGTCGAATTTATTAGAACATTCCTATTTTTATAGATAACAAATATATTTTGAAGTCAATTTGATATTATTTTGTATTATATCAGTAATTTTATAATAAATCAGAAACAACTTTTATCCAAATTTTCAACATTTAAGTTGTTTCAAATCTTTAACTTTTCAATAAAACAATGCGAAATGAGTGCATATATAAACTTTTTTATCTATTTGATTTGGTACATCTAATAATATAAATTTGATCTATCTTTTAAATTATTATATATTGTATATATATGAATATATTCATAAAATCTTGGTTGAGTTAAAAAGTAAAAATAGTAGAAATAAAAATTTTTTTACTTAACAAAATAATAATTTTTATAAAAATTGCGGTAACACATTTTCTTTTAAATAATCTTTATAAAATTTTTTTTCATTTTTATCATGTTTAATTCTCACACATAAATTTATATATATTCAAATTTATAATACCTCTCGTTACAGAACATAATCAATTTCTTCAATTATTAAAACACTTTTCATTTTTAATAAGAATTCCTTAGAAAATTTATAGATTTTTAAAATCTTAGACTTTCACTCAAAGTATTAAAATAATAATATCAATATTAAATAATTTTATTGAATAATATTTTTCAATTAAAATACTTTTAAATAATATTTAAAAAAATTATAAAATTAAAATTTTATAAATTGTAGAAAATTATTGATATCAATTATTGATATTACTTTTTTATTAATTATATTAAAAATTATTTTTAACAAATTTTGCAACATTTTTCCAATTATTATACAAATATCATCTTTTTTGAACATTATTTCCATTGAACATTAAAAAATCAAATATTTAAACAACGATCGTTCGCAATTCGATCCATAACTAATCGATTTCATAGTAGTTAATTAATCTCGAATCTGTCGATATTTTGTTAACAGTCATCGTAAAATTATACCATGCTTCAACCATTTCTGGCTTAATCGTTGTAGCATGCATGTCTACGTGGCGCATTATTCCTGCAAGTAATATGCGAATCGCGATCATCTGGCCCATCATTATGCCTGTCCTATGAAATTATTTGTATTACTAATATCACTCGTTCTGATCGAATTAAAATCATGAAAATTATCTGCAAATTATTTGCACGTGTACCAAGATTCGAATCACGCTGTATGAATACGATATTACGGGGATAAGTTGCATTATTTGTGATGGGCTTCGATTTACTCATCATGCATAATACCTGGATATTTGTTGCCGTTCGAATGAGATGGTTTAATCGAAATGATTTGTGATTAAAAATATAATTGATCGCCTGGTATTATTAAATTGTTCATTGTTCGAATTATTTATTTAATAAGGGGATATTGAGATAACGAGATACAATCGGTATTGATTAAATCGTATTCTGGAAAATCTTGTCGCAGTATTACTTGTTATATTATAGGATATCATAGTTTCAATTGATTGATAATAAAAGCATACATATATAATGTATTAATATACCATAATATGTGAGAGATTATTGAGATATATATAATGTTAATATATTAATGGAATATCTGTTCTAGAGAATTAATTCTAAAGATTAAAACAAATGCAAAAATTAATATATAAAAATATTGTTTGAAGTTTATTTATTAAATTAAGAATAAATTAATAAGAAATTTAAATAATGTTTGGCAAGAAAAGAATATGATAATGTAACAATGATAAAGTGGATTCACTTTATTTCTATCTCATTTTTTACACAAACTTCAATTGTCTAATTTAATAAATAAGTCTTAACCAATATTTTTATACACTAATTTTAGTGTTTATTTTAATTTTTAAAATTGATTTTCCAAAAATATTCTAACATAATAATTAAACATTTTACATTTTATTTATTTTATGCGTGCTATTTCTTGCGATACAATAAATGATAAATTCAATAATAACAGAAATTAGTATCGCAAAAATATTTAAATATTTAATAAACAAGTTATGATAAATTTTATAAATATTATTCTATAATAAAGAGATAAATCAATTAAATACAATTTGTTATAATAAATAAATTCTTGAGTTTAAATATTTTTACAATATTTAATTTTGCTTATTAAGAAATCTTTTAACATATTAAAAATTAAATAATTTAATAATACTATAATGAGTAAATAAAATGAATAATTTCTGACACATAGTGATTGAATAGTGATTGAATGCAAAATATATATAACTATAAATGAATAATTATATTATTCATAATTGTTTTTCTTGATTATAATTTAATATTTTTTGTCGAATATTCTTTGTTGAATAAAATTATTTTTATTCAATAATAAATATATTTTTAAACAATAATTATCATTTAATATCAAGAAAAATTTTTTATTGTAATAACTATTTTTTAACAAGCTATCTTCTAGAAAATTAAGTAATAAATTCAACAATTTAAAATTATTTTATTAATATTATAATTTATTATTCATTATTTATTATTCATTATTTATTAATTAATTTATTAATTATGAATAGAGTTTTAGTTTCATTTATATTTCTAGAGATTAAAGAATATTTTATAATTTCATGACAATAAAAATATAATTGCATGATTATTAAAAATATCTTACAACTTTTTCACTATAAAAACATAATTTATTTATTAAATTTAGCGTTAAATTCAATCATCAATTAATTTAAATCATACTTTAATTAGTTAAATTCATACTTTTAATTAGTCACAGCATTCAAGCATCTAATTTTCAATTTTTGATAGGCATTACATTAGCCTCTTGATAAAGTTCTGCTATAAAAAAATAGATGATAAAGCAAAAGTAAGACGAATGGAAAGAACATGGTAACAAAACTTGATATAAGTTCTAAAAATGGATATCGACGATTAACTAACCATGGCATGGAAGAACACAGAATGGTCTAATTGTTCTCCTCTGTCGGAAGCTTCGAGGAGATTTCCCCAGAGCGATTGGCTTTTTCATCTTGGGCATAAAAGTTCTGCCAATAATTCCGGAACTGAGCAGAAATAGGGAAAAGAAAGGGTTCGAGGACTAAAAATGCTTTAAATTCAAAGCCGATATGATATTTATGAGATTCGAATCTTCTCTTTTCAAAATCTCATGAATAACCAACTACAAACGTTGAATCTGAGGAATTTTTCAGGTATACATCAATATTTCAAGCATGTGATGGATTTAATCGACCGTGAAACTTTACACATTTTTTATCGTAAAAAATTTATATTAGAAAAATGAAAACAGAGTAATTATAAAAATATGTATGTGTTATTTTTGGAAATTTTATAAATAAACAAAATATGATATCTAAAATATTTTTAAAATAAATTTTTAAATAGTTCTATTGTCATAAATTTTATTAATAAATATCAAAGATATAATAATAATTATATTAACATATATTCTTTTTGACTAGTTATATTATTCCACATATATCAATATTAATATTTAAGTTTTATTTGCATTATTGTATTTTCACATATGTATATATATTTATTCATTTATTTATCAAAACATTTATTCACTTTAAAATTAATGTATGTGCTTGTTAATATTGAATTAACAATAACAATGCTAAATAATTTCTTGCTTATGTTAATATTATCTTAATATTAATTGAATATTACTGTTATTATGTATTGAATAACATTCTGCATTTCAGATATGCAGAATGTTAATATATTTATAAAAAAATTTTGAAAAGTTTGAATCGATGAAATTAGTAAAGGTAAATTAGTAGAGGAAATTAGTAAAGGTCAAAATAAGGACAAAAATTGATATACAAAAATGTCGAATAAAATTTACTTATTAAGTTATAAATAATTTATGTTTATTAGATAAAGTGAGAAAAAAATAAAATAAATTATCTTCATCACATTATCATTTCATATTATTTCTTCTTCATTTCATTTATCGTTAATTTTCAAATAATATTTCATAATTAATTTGCATAATTAATTTAAAAGATTTTATTTATTATTTCATAATCTATAATTATAGTTTATCAGAATAAATATTTGTCCTTTTTATTAGATTTAGTGTTTTGAAAAATTTTCAAATTACGTCGTTTTAAATTTTATTTTAGAAAATCGAAATCTGAAAAATTATTTATTTTTGAAATAACATATGTGTTATATGTGTTATACATTGTGTTATATAATATATTTTATAAAGTATTTTATGCAAAATGTAATTTAATTATTTACAATTAAATAATTTATGATATATATATTAATATAAGCAATGTATATATTATTATTGCAACAGTTTGAATTTGAATAACAGTTTTACATTCTTTCTATGATTATTCCTATGAAATCTTATTTTAAAAGTTTTTTAATTACAAAATTTTTAAATAATACAACAAATTTTTAAATAATAAATAAATATTATAATATATTTATCTTTTTAAATAATCTTTTTAAATAATTTATATAAAATAAATCTTTATTAATTAATCTTTCAATTTTCTTATATATTCGCTTATATATTGCCTTAAATTGATCAAATAATCAATTGATAAAAAAATAAGAACATAACACTAATAAATATAATTGAAATATATACATTATTTATTGAATAATATTTTAGTCGAAATTAAATTATTATCTATAATCTTTATAGATAAATTATTTTTTATAATATTAATTTTTAATTATAAATTCTTAATTATTATCTAAAATAAATTTCGTTTAAATGTATTTATTTTTTATTTTTAATTATTTTTAAATATTATTTTTTAAGTTAAAAAAGTACTCAATCTTCATCAACATAAATATATTTTTATTTTTCTTTTTAAAGATCATGTTTTTCTATTTTTATTCAAAAAGATCTTTCATATACATTTTATCTTTTCATTTAAAAAGATTTTTGTAAAATTCGATCATTTATTAAAATAACAAATAATAAAGTAAAATATAAAACGAAATATTCAGTATTCATCTTGTATAGAAATTGCCATTAACTTATTTTGCGAAATATAGCTCGTATCGTTGTATATTAATTGTTAGTCATTGCGTAGAAGAAAGTAAAAGAGATTATTTCTATGTTGAAAAAGAGGAAAGATGCGCCACTTTTAATCTAGCTATTTATTATATTTAATGAACGTTGCTATTTTACTATAAGTTACTTTAAACAAAGGAAGCTTCCAAGAAAGCTCGTTAATCATCGAGTAAAAAAAATCGATAAATACGTCTGGTAATTTATTAAAATCGGATAAAATCATTGAAAATTAATTAACGAAAATGAAAAAGTTATCTTCTACAATTATAATTTTATTATAAATATAATAATATGATTTTATTATAGTTACATTTTTAAATTATACGACGTTATATTACAATTTGCATTTTTATTTATTAGACATTAAATGTTAAAATGAATGAAATTGAACAAAATGAATGAATGATTGAAATCTTTAAAATAATATTGTAATATTCTTTTTTTATAAATTCATAATATTATATTTCACTTCATAATATTATATTTAATTTAATTTGCTATTTAGATTTATAAATATGTTTGTCTTAAAATATTTATCAAAAGATATAATAAATTTATAGACAATTTTATCAGACAAATAATAAATTGATTAAAATTTTACTATTTGATTTACAATTTTCATTTCAAATTTTCAAATTATTTAATTACTTAATATTATTATTTAAGGAATTTATTTATTATTATTTAAGAAAAAATGCAATATTTTGTTACATGTGCAACAATTTCAGAATATTTTGTTATTAATTAAAGATGTATTTCATTTTATGAATATGACGAAATTTTATTAATATGATATTTTTCTTTTATTTTTCCATATCATAATTCATAACAATTTGCGATATTCTGGATTTTATCTATAAGTTATTTTTATAAGCTAGTAATAAGAAATGTAGATTTATTTTAAAGTGAGTGAGAAATGTGTATCTGGAAATGAAGTATAAAAAATTTTTTATAACTTTTTTATAACTTTTTTATAACTTTATATAATTTTATGTAATTTTTTATAATTTTTTTTATAATATAAAAAAAAAGAAATAATATTATTTATATATAACATAAGCAATGTTGTCTACTTTGAAAATTGTAAATTCAATGTAAATATTAATGTAAGAATATTAATTTAAGAATATTAATTATTTTTAGAATCATTCTTTTTACTTATTTTCTTTATTTTGCTAATATATATCCTAAAAGTTACGAAATGTGACTTTTTGTAATTATATATAATTATTATATATACGTAATTATATATAAGATACATGCAAATTGAATTCATTACAATCCTAGAATAGCCATATTTTCTTAGATCGTGATGAAAAATTAACATCCTTGAACCCCAACATTGCTCTAGTTCAAACATACCACTTTACTCGAATGTAACGAGCTGAAATAGTGGCTATGGTGGCTATGGTACGATCGTTCGCGATCAAATTATTTCGGTCAGCCATGGGCCGAGCACCAGGCATTCAAGTTTCACGATAAATCCCTTTCTTCCCTCTTTCTAACCGAATAGGTAACAGACACGAATAGAGCAAGAACAAAATTCTGTGGAGCAAGACGAGTTCGAATCATAATGAACGTAAAGCTTGGTCCGCGGCTAATTAACGGGCTGTAATTAGAATTCAGAATCGAGATGTGTAGAATGCTTGCGGCCCATGTAGCTTGTGTACAATGAGCGCGCGTCGCGGAGAGAGAGAGAGAGAGAGAGAGAGAGAGAGAAAGAGAGAGAGGAGAAGAGAAAGATCGTCCCTTAACGGGGTGATGTTGGTTGGCTCGAAATTGGGTTTGAAATGAAATGGATGAATGCAGAATGCATGGCGCACTTTGTGTTTCGAGCTGGTCGATCGTGTACCCGTTTAGTCTCTCGTCTTTCTGATCGCGGATGTCGCTATGCATTCCATTACTTTATGCGGCTCAAATGTTTCCTGTAATTTCCCTTTCCCGCGGTATTCTCGAGAGACCGGTGAAAACGATATGGTCATTGTTGTTTAGTTTCTCGAAGCAGTATTTCTTAATTAGTGTTTCCGTTTTTATAATATTAAATCATATTGAAAAATTTATATATGTAAAATACAAATGTGTAATTTATATATGTAAAAATATATGTAAAAGATATTTTTTTTAAAAGATATGTAAAAATATATATAAAAATATTTTTTTATAGAAAAATTCTGTAAAATATATAAGATGTTTCTATTGTTATTAGTCAGTATTTTTTTTCTTGTAAAAAAGAAAAAAAATTTCGCAATTTCTTTCAATCATTCATCATTTAATCATAATAACTTATTCATTTTTTTTGACTTTGAATTATAATTTTTTAATTATAATTTTTATTAATTTTATATGAATTTTTTTAATTATAATTTTATGTACTTTATATTATAAAAATGACTTTATCCACAATATCAATCTTCAAAATATCTAACTTAAAGTTAAAAGTAAAATGAATTTTTAATGTCTTGCATTAATGTATTTACTATCACATTCAGTTACTCAGATAATATCACCTGGTACAATATGCACATGAATTTTAAAAATATTTTTAAAATTCTATTATCACGATATGCAGATATGATTATCAAGGTTATAGATTCATGATTATCTTGAAATAAATTCAAATCTATTATACATAAAAATTATATTACAAATCTATTATATAGCAAACATATAGTCTATATTTCAAAGATGTTACAAAAGAATGTAAAAAATTAATTATTGTAGTTAGTTATTTAAATTTAATTTCTCTAATGCGGATTTTCCAAAAAAACATCAAATTTTCTTATAATATCAATTTAGATACCGTAGATTCTCTTGTAAATAAATAAACATTTCTATAAATAATTACAATATTATATTTACAAAAATAATTACAGTTATATAAGTAATTATGGCAATTTATAATATTTTGTGATTGCCAAAATATTTACAGAGTTTTATTCATTTTCGGATTTCTTATTTTGTGAATAATTTCAAATAAAGAAAAAAAGATAATAAATTAATTATTTCGAATCAGAAAATAATTGCTTATTTTCTGATTTAATACAATTATTTTTATTGAAAATTTAAAGCATTTATGATCTAATTTATGATCTATATATTTGTTATTATTTGGAATTAAAATGATAGGTTCAATATTTAATATAAAAATTGAAATATTTTCCAGTATTTTGCTGATATAATACTATATTATTTGAAAGAAATTGGTCCCAATATTAATGAAATGTTGGAATAAAACACAGCTCATCGCAAGTAAGCATTTTCAATCTATGTATCACGACTCACATGCAAGTCAAAAAAGTTTTTTGAACAATAATAAGAATTACTTATAAAAAAATTTCTATATTATGGAAAAATTTATAAAAATATATATATAAAACGAAAATTTTCAGTATTTGTTTATTTTATTTTAATAAAATTATTTACATGGAAAATTAGAGATAGAGATTAAAATAAGAATATTTATCACGATAGATAATCACGATTGATAGTCTTTATCTCAATTTATTGAAATTTAAAATATCGAAAATTCATCGTGAACTTTCACTTTTAATATCTTTTTTAATTTCATTTTTTAATTTTCATTTTTTAAAAATTTTAATTATTATAATTATATAATTATATAAATATAATATATTTATATAATTATATAACATTATTCATCTTATCAAAATATATTTTTAAATTACAGTTTAATTATTAAAAATGTATTTTTAAATAATTATGAAAAGGGAGATGGCATTTTATTTGTCTATTGTAAAAAGAACTCGCGTCTCAAAAAAAATTACAAGACAGTGTTTTAAGCAATAATAAAATAATAAATCATTTCCATTATTTGTTTTTTTTTCGAATTTTGTTTTGACTATTTGTTTACTTTTTTTGTTTTTTTCTCTTTCGATTACAAGGCATTTTCGTGATCTGATTTCTCAAATTCTATTAACGCGTTATTATATTGTTTAAAATGGATACTATAGTTTTTTTTGTTCCTTTCAGTGAATACCATTGTGCAAACCATTGTGAATACCATTGCATGAATAAAGTGCCTAAAACAGATGCGTTTACATTGTTCGATTTGTATGTATATATAGTATATGTAGTATATGTAGTATATGTTTTTGCAAATACTTCCGCTTTTTAACGCGATGTTAATTTAGTAACGAGGTTATTTTCTCCTGCAAGATTATTTTGTGATTGAATTTCATTTTCTTTTACAATATTTTTTCGATAAAATTTTCATTATCTAAATTAGAAGATAATATGATATTCATATTCTTGTGATATTATCTAAAAAATACAATCTTTTTATTGAAATATAAAACATTTTTGAAAATATATTAAATATATTAATAATAACATATTTTTATATTTTTTATTTTATTTTCAATTTTTATTTTAACTTTTTTATTGAGAGATCAATTTGAAAATTATTTCTCTTATATATTTATAATTGAAAGAATATATTAAGAATAAAAGATAAATAATTTCAAAAAATATAAAATAATATCTATAAAATAATATAAGTATATTTTTTGTAAATGAATTATGTATAAATATTACGTTATATAAATTTAGTAAGTTTATAATTAGTTTATATAAATTTATAATTATAGCTAATAATATTATGTTACATAAATTTTTATAGTAAAATTATGCATATTATTAAATAGATTAATAAAACTTTGTAATTTTAAGATTGATATAGATACTTCAAATGACTTTTTTTTTTTAATTTTTTTTATTAAAAGTTTTATTTCTTTATTAAATGTTACTTCTTTATTAACCTTGTGAAATTTGATAAATCAATCAAAATAATCTTTTATTATTTTCTAATAGATTTTGTTATTTTATATCTTTTATGATATTAGAAAAATTATAAATATATTTAAATCTAAAATACAAAAATTAAATAATTATTATAAATAAATTATTTAAAATTTATAACTGATGAGATCAATTATATACAATTAATTAAATTAAATAAAATTTTTTAATTATAAACATGTATATTTGTAATTTTAAAATAATATTATTCTATAAAATATTAAAATATATCATAACATCTTATATTGTAAATAATAATAAATATAAAAGAAATTAATATAGATCAAAAAATAAAATAAATTATATACAATAAAATAAAATATAATAAAATATAAAAATTTTGAGAATTACAGTTAATTTATAATAATTTGAATAATAAAATTCTATCACATTTATTATTGCATCACTGATATCCTCTATTGCTTTATTTTATCACTTTCATTATTATGTAATTTGAATATTCTATATATATAATTAAAAATTAATTTATGAAATTGGGTCAGTAACTCCATATTCTAATGAGTTAATTTCGTCGGTTTAATTGATTCGTTAGAATTTTGCTTTTGCATTATGTAATAACTACCGACTAGAATACAAGAATATGAATAATTAAAAAAAATTTACTAAATTTATTTTTTGAATTATTTTGTCCTTTTGTAAATATTTCATGAATATAAT
The DNA here is from genome assembly GCF_029169275.1 of Apis cerana. Classification (NCBI taxonomy): domain Eukaryota; kingdom Metazoa; phylum Arthropoda; class Insecta; order Hymenoptera; family Apidae; genus Apis; species Apis cerana. The sequence goes on along the minus strand of NC_083862.1, from coordinate 5,718,176 downwards.
AATATTTTGTTTTTGCGAAAAATTGTAAATGTAAAGACAAATTATATTTTTTGAAAATATTTTGCTTTCTTCATAGTCTTTTGTTAATAAAATATTAATATATATTATATATTATATTATATATAATTTATATAAATAATATATGTATAATTCGATATTATTTTGGCATAATAATATTTTATCAAATTAATGTAACACATTAAGAAAATACATTAAAAATTTAATGTCTTTCTGCAAGTAACAAATCTGTGCTATAATATCTTATAATTATATGTGTTATAATATCTGTGCTATAATATCTTATAAATAGCATTATAATTAAATAAAACAATTTATAATAAATTTGTTATGTAAAATATAAAAGAACTTTTTAAATTACTATTTTAAATTACTTTTTATGTAAAATATAAAAGAACACTATATGAAGGTTATCTTATAATTTTTGAATAAAAATAATTAATGCACAAGCGATTATAGGAATATATTTTATTGCATTTATGATTACAGTTAACTTTTTTTATAACACTATAAAACTATAATAATATCTAAATGTTTGAAATGGATATATTGAACATCAAATGAAAATGACAAAAAAAAATAAAATAATAAAGATTATATTATATTGGTACTCTAACTTTGTTTAAAAATTTTTTTGTTCTTATAATCTTATCTGAATCAAGATTATTTTAAAATATATTCAATGATAAATTTTAAATTTTTTATTTATTTTTTTCTGCATTTTCATAATATCAAAGTAGTATTCCATTTAAATAAATATTAGATAGTATTCTTTTGAAAAATTGAAATCTCTTTTTTTACAATAATATTTCATATCAAAACTGATAAACGTCTTTTTACATTTTTATTCATTATTTACATTTTATTATATTTATTTATAATTTTTATCACTTATAGTTAAGTGATTATATCAAATTATATCAAACGATAATTGCCATATCAAATGTAATTAATATATAACACATTGAAGCAACAATTTTTATCAAATTTCATCAAATTAACATACTAAAGAATTCACTAAAAAATTAAATTAACATATAATTCCATGATTTTAGATATATTTTAGATATATTTATATTAATAATATTTTACTAATATATAATTCCGTGTTGCATAAAATATATTTTATTGACTCGTTTTAATTCTTTATGAAATATCGAGACTGATTTCCGTCAACCAATCGCCATTAATGAAAAGAATTCATTCTCGAGATACTTAGGAGAGATCAGAATCGAAGCTATGTTGAGCCTTCGATTATTGTTTTACGAGTGTTAGAGATTTCCGTGTGCTCAGCGTGCGGATAAAGCTCGCATGTTACAACTTTCCTTTTTTCGCAGCAATGTAACAATTTCTCTTAATATTCTGTTATCACGCTTATTTCATCGGATTTCAATGTCGAAATGCTTTTCCAATTACTGCTATAAACTTATTACAGTAATTTTCGTAAGCTGTATTTACAAACATGATCATTTTGATAATACGTAGCTTAGATATTGACAGATAAACTGATATTTAATTTGTTTGATTAGGATAAGTGGTGATAGGAAGAAATATACAAAAAAAAAAGTTAAAAAAAAAGTGTCCAAGATTTTAAATTTGAGGTTTATAATACTCACAAAAAAAAAAGTAATGTGTACAATCAATACAAATTCCGTAATCAATCTTTTCGATATAAAATCGATTTTTATCGTTGATATCGAACATTCAATATCGTGAATTTTTTCGCAATATATTGAGCAATATATTGAGATTAAGAAGAACATTAACATAATTTTTATCAAATTATTAATATTACTTGATATTAATAAAGATTATTTTATAGAACAAAATAAAAATCATGACAAGACTGTAGATAAAATGCATATTTTCTATTTTGACGTTCGAATAATAAAGAGAACAGAGAGCATGTTTACAGCATGTTCCACATTCAATACTAAATGAATATTGGAAATTTGTATTCTGTTTTCATGTTCGTATAATCTATTAATGTTAATTAATATTAGTATTAATTCTGTTGAAAATCTTAAATTAATATTCTTCTGAATTAATCCATTTATTTATATTCAATATTTTATAAAGAAATTCATTCATATTATGTCATATTATGGTGAAATAATATTAATAATAAAAAATCAATTCAAACGAAGTAAAGTAAAGCTTCTGTTAATTGAACATTTTTTATTCTTTTTGAATTGCTATAATTTCTTAAAATCTTGAATTTTTTTTTTGATATCTAATATGTATTTATATTACTTGAATTGTTATTAAAATTAACATTAAGCAAAAATTATTGAAATAATGAAGTTTTGCACGACCAAATAATAAATATATAAATATTTAATTTTTAAATATCTATCTCAAATTAAACATTCAGTTTTATGTTTTTTATTTGAAATAAATTGAGATAAATTAACTTAGATAATTGTAATTTCAAGAGAGATGACTTATATTTTTACATATGAATTGAATTTATTTAAACATTTTAAAAAAATTAGAAGTTATATTTGATTATTCGAAAAATTTTTGAAAAATTATATATATATCTTATAATAGATCTTATTAAAAATCAATAGATCTTATTAAAAACATAAAATATAACAAAAACATTTCACGATCTATTAATTTTTAATTATTGAAAATTGTGAATAAATATTTTAAAATTTAAATAAATATTATATAAATAAATTAAATAAATATTATAATATAGTGAATTATCTTTTCTCTTAAGTATAGTATATATTTATAGGATGCTTATAAAAATGGAGTATATTCTTGGAAAAGTGGTTAAAATGATTATTTATTAAGTTATAAGTAATTTAATTAGATTATAAATAATTATATTAGATGAAAAAATAATTTTATTGTATTTTTGTTTTGTTTTATTCAATATAAATTAAAATTATTTATACATAAAGAAATCTCAATATGTTTATTTATCAGTTTTTATATTTGTTTTAATTTAAAAATTTTTATTTTACACATATTATATATATTATACATTTTTTATATATATTATAAGTTATTAAAATCTATTTTTAACATAAACAAATCAAGATTGTCTTTTATTATCTTTTTTTTTAATATTATAATATTTCTATGATTTTATTCTTATAATTTATTAATTTTAAGTCTACAACTTATAACTTATAATTCATTAATTTTAAATTCAATAATATTACTACATATTAATCTATTCTATAAAAGGATATTAAATAATTATAAAAAGGACTTATATAATTATATTAATTTTTTTAATTTCTTTTAACATTCAACATTTATATTAAAAATGATTTCTATCAAAATTACATCTAAAAATTTTTTTTAATTCGAACAACAATTAACACCGTAATATCATAAATTTATTTTAAAAGAAAGACAAAATTCTCCTCGCAAAATTACACAAAGTATGGAACAAAAATTTCATTACTTAAAAAACATTAAAAAATTCATTATTTAACATTTCCCAATGTTGCCGTATTTATCTACAGCTTGGTCAAATTTCTATTTGGTAAAGATATCCCATGATCCCGATTTATCGTAATATCCGGCTCTGTATGTCGATCAATTCCCAGTCAATGTCTACGAAAGCTTGTTTCGATATCAACTGCTAGCCTGGCCATCGGCCAGCTCGCTCCATTTCACTGTATATTTTTCCTAGTATTGGCCGTTTTTCCGGTAAAACTCTTAAAACGCGTTTCTGGTAAATTTCTCGTTCCGCGCGATATCACCGCTATGTCGTAATTAGCGAATCACCCGTATGGAATTAACCAATCGCCAAATCGCCAATAAAATAGTGACTGGTCACGATGTAGCCGATAATCGCAATTACGATAACGCCATTTAGTAAGTAACGATCGTCATCGATGTTTCTCATTTCTAGATTATCTGCGCAATCACCTGTTTTTCGAAAGTTTCGCTCTATCTTGGATGGATATTGTGCCGAAGATCACTCAGGGATATTTAATTCGGAGTCGAAAATAAACGAGTTTGAGATTCAGGATAATGGTATGTTTGGTATATAAAGTTTTTGAAGAAGAACTCTGGTGAGAATTAATTATATGTTAACTTTGTTTTAAAAAGATTTTTAAAAAGATTGAAAATATACTTTAGTTTTTACTTGATTTTAATTTATATTTCAGATTGTGATATATTTTAGTTTTAAGATTTTATTTTATTGATGTTTCAAGATAATTGTTTAGGACTGTTAACGACATTAATACTTGTTTTGTTGTATTATTATTGTATTATTATTTGTATTATTACTGGCATAATAGTTATTAAATATAGAATTTTATTAGAGATAAAAATCATAGGAAATATGGAAATTCAAAAGGAACAAATAATTTTAAAAATTAATTTTTATTGACTTTTTGCTTTTTATATCATCTAATATTTAAAAGAAAGTGTTTTAATATTTCAGAATTAAAAAAAATGAAGAAAATAATAAGAATATTAAAGTTATAAGTAATTTAATTGGATGTTGTAAATATGGATGAAAATAACTTGACAATTAAAATTTTCTAAAAAATTAAAAAATTATGATTTTTTAATGAGATTACATATGCCATTTTGAAAATTGGATTTACTATTTTTTCTTTAATTTATTATATTTACTATATTTCTGTATATAATATTACAATCATTGATTTTAGAAAAAAAAAATCATGAAGATTTAATTGTAATGGATATATTATTATTGAAGTTATCTTATTCTATTTTCATTTCATTTAACTATTTATAATTTAATAAATAAATTTCAATTGAAATTTTTCTATTCCAACTTCCAAGAACATTCTGTATAATATAGAGTAAATTATCAGTGTATGATGGAAATGTTTCAGAAAAATTTTTTCATTCGAAAATGAGATAAAAAAGAGTCAGAAAATAATATTTTAATGGAATGAGATTAATTCATATCAAATAACATGAAAAATAGTATTTTAAACAAATGAAATTTTTTATTAACATAGATAGGAGAAATAAAAAAAATGAAACTCCTATAATTTTTTCAAAAATGAATTCTTTTTTCTTTTTTATAGTATTTTTTTCTTTTTTGAAGTATTTATTTTTTTTAATTTAAAAATATTTGTTTTCTGATTTAATTATAATATATATAATTATAATACAATAATATATAATATCTTTTCCGATATTTTTATGAAATAGCTATATTATATTTTATTATTATTTTTGGTTTTATATAAAACAAATAGATTTATCACTGATATTATTTAATAATTTTTTAAATTGTAAAATATTGAAAAAATATATTCTTTATTATTATTAATAATAAAATTTTTTTTATGCTTTTCTAAAGTAGATTTGATATGTTGAAATTTAAAATCAATTTAATATTTTTTTTTTTATATTAATTAAATGAAAAAATATTTTATCAATAATTAATTTTAATTTTTTGTAATGAAGGTATGGTGAATTTAAATTTAATCCCAACATTATCTAAAATAAATTGATTTATTATTATTAACTAATTGTTAAATTAGTTAATAATAGTTATAATATATTATATTATATATACAACATTAAAAATAAAAGATATATAATTATATATACAAAAGTATACAAATTACACATAAAAGTTATGCAATGAGAAATTTAAATGAATGAAATAACATACTCAATAACATTATTTCAAAAAAATAAACAAAATCCGCTTTTGAATCTGCAACATAGATGAGAGTGAATACTGTATAAAAAACGAGAATATTTGAAAAAATGATTTCATGAAGACGAATATGGAAAAAATAAAACACGTAATAAAACTGGCGCAGTGTCACATGAAAAGAAAATAGTGATGATGGATATCTGCAAGTGGACAATCTACATTTTCTACAACTTGAGAATCACAGCGCATACATGTGGTAAATAAATAGATGAGACGCATGTAGAATGAATAAAGAAACAACTTATGTTAATAAAGAAATAAAAAGCAATTTTGTCGTAAGATAATGCTAGACCAGTGTCAGAAATGAGCATATAAAAATTTCAAGGAACAGAACATGAAATTTTGTCACATTCTTCGTGTTTTTACAACATACAAATTTAAATAATTTTATTCAAATAATTATATTTAAATAATTTTTAACGAATAAATTGTCTTAAAATAAAAAAACAATGAATACAATATTTGAAGAAGTTTTCAATATAATTTTCAATAATTCAATATAATTTTCATTATCTGAATTAATAGGAAAATAAGACTGTTATGAGAATTTTCTAATAATGAAACACAAACTTTTCTTAAATAAATTATTTTATATTTTGAGAAAAATAAAATGTTTATCTATTTTACAAAATCGAGATAATATAAATAATAATATATATAAATAGTATACAAGACAATTTATTATAAAAATTAAAAAAATGAAAATTATATTTAAAAATTATATTAATTAATTAGCTATCAAATTGTACAAATTTTTTAATATTTATGAAATGTGCATTTTAAAAATAATTTTTGATTTTATTAATTTTTAATATCAATGATTGTAAATTTCATAATATATAAGTCCAATTTTATAGTTTTCTTGCTGCTTTTTTAAAAAAACTAATAACAAATATAACTTATACCAAATATACCAAATATAATTACAAATATATTTATTATGTACTTATAAACGTATTCATTGTCAACTGTTCAAGGAAAAAATAGCCAAAGTTAAAAGTTTCTATTAACTAAAGAAGAAGTTAAACAAACAAGAATAATTTATTTCAAAATTAGCCATAAATATTCATGAGTATTTTTTTAAATTAATAGATAGTTTAATTTTTTTTTTTAATTGAAAATTTATATCATTATGTAAACAAAAATTCACATTATTATAATTGTTTATGAAATAATTGAAACAAAACAGTTGAAGCAAAAGTTGAAATTATATTTTAAAATTTACAATTTTTGAAAAATATTAATTTGACTGAATGAATTGATTTGAATGGAATGCCATTATTGTTAAAATATTTTAATGTTTAAATACATATTTTATAGATTGTGAAATCAAATATTAAAAATAAGGAACTGAATTAAAATATTATAACTTCGTTATAATTTAAAATTTTAATTATAGCGTACATAATAAAGAGTTAACGAAAGACTAATTTCATAAAAATATAAACTTTTTAAGCAGAATTTATAATTTAATAAAAGGAAAAGAATTAAAAGAAAAAGAATTAATACAAAAGGAATGAAATACGTATAGAAGAATATCTGATTTGATTAAATGAAGAATTGATTATCGGATATTGAAAAAATTATCTCGGATAACTAAAACTCTATTGTATTATTTTAATATAATAGTAAAATATTGCACTTTTGCTGCAATATTTAAAATAATTCAGATTCAATTTTGAATGTTTAGATTTTTTTAAATTTATATAAATATGTGATTTATTTAATTTTGTTTTCAATTATATTCATTATTATATTTCATTTTTATGTTTTATTATAAATTGAATATATTAGATATATAAATACTATAATTATATATATTATATATATATATATATATATATATATATAATATAATAATATACTATATATATATAATATAATAATTATATAGATACTATTTATTACTATTATACATACTATAAAATATCTGGAAATTTTTAGAAATTCTAATAATATAATAAATTTTATTAATTCTAATATTTAAATAATTAAATAATAATTAAATAATATTTTAATTCTAATATTTAAATCTTTTTGACACTAATTGCATAAATTTGAATTTAACTTTGAAATTTATTACAAATTTGTATTTGTCGAATGTAAATTATATAAATTTGCATTTATATGATAAAATTGTAACATATCAATGTTAATGATATGTGTATTGTTTTTAATAAGTTTATAAAATAATTCATTAAAATACTTTAATATTTTGAATTTAATTATTGAATTTAATTGTAATATTAATAATTATAATATTTATATAAATTAAAATTATAAATTAGTGGAAATATTACATAATACAAAATAATTTCATTCAAACTAATATTTTTCATGTAATAATTATAATAATTATAATTATTATAATTATAATTATAATATTATAATTATAATATAATAAGTATAATTTCAAATCATTTATAAAAAAAAATTACTTTAAAAATTTTTGAAAAAACATAAAACAAAAAACATATAACATAAAAAATTCTTAATAAATAATGATATTTATTCATTTTTCAAATAATTAAAAAAGATTATTTTTAGAAAAATATTAGTTTTCTTTCAATTGAAAATTGTTTTATGCTATAAAATATATTTATTATTTTATAATATCTAATAATATTTATGTAGATTTATATAAGTCTTATATAGATGTAGATAGATCAATAGATAAATTTTATATAAAAATAAATATTTATATAGATAATTTATATAAATTACAATTAAGTTCAATAATTTTATTTAAATACTTTAATGAATTATTTTACAAACTTATTGAAAAAAAATATGTCAACGTAGATATGTTAGATATTTGCAATTTTCATTTTTTTTTATAACAATTACATATTTTAAATATGATATTTATATTAAGATATTTGATAAGATATGTAGAAAAATTTTTTCTTAAGAATTTAAATGAAATTTTACAATTTTAAAATTAAATTAAAATATTTATAGCACTTGAATAGTTATTATAATATGCTAAAAATTATTCAAAAATTAATCTCAAGAATTCTAAAATTGAATTCAAGTTACTCAAGAAAAATTGCAAGAAAATTTTATAACTATATTTTTACAAGTTTATATAATGTTTATATAAAAGGTAATTATATTCACATTCAGAAAGAATTAAATTTAGTTATATATATCAATTTTCAAATTAATATGTCAAAAAAGAAAATAACAAAACTCTTGTTTTGTAAAGAAATTTAAACTTTCAAGCATCTACATAATAATTTATAAATTAAAATAGATAAAATTGGGAAACATAACATCATAAATAGAAAAAATTTTTTTAAATAATATAACAAATATAATATATTTTATTTCAATAACTCAATTAAAAAAAAGAAATAAGAAAAATATTTAATATATATCATAATATATAATATATATATATATATATATTTAATATTTAATATAATTTAAATATTCGTAAATCTAAATAATTAAATATACAAATATTTTTTTCTTCTTTATAGATTTAAATTTCAATTAATATATATTTTAATCAAAATTAACAATTAAAAATTTAGATGAAAAATATATAATTGGATTTAATTTTTTTTCTTTAAAATTATGAAAATTTTATGAAATTTTAACAAAATGATATTTTATTGCATTAATTTAATGTAAACATTATATACTAATAAACATTAATTATGTCAACTTTTATAATTTATGAAAAAAAAAAATTTTTTTTTAATTTTTAAATTATAAACTTTTTTTTAATTTGATAAATATTCTTAAATACTTAGGGAGAAAATTTCTATTTCAAATTACATACATAAATATATAATATATTAAAATTATCAAATTAAATATTTAAATATATTAATTAATAATTTGTATTTATAATATATTGTAATAAATCGAGAAATAAAAGTTATCTAATTGTAAAACTTATTAAATATCTTAATTATTTTAGCGTTGATAAATATTTATTAAATTTTAAAATCAAATTTCAAAGATATTGTATTTGATTTTCTTTAAATGTTTATTGTCTAATTTTAGTTTTATTAATATTCTTTTTGTTTCATTTTTGTCATTTTCTATTTAATATTTTAATATGTATTTATCTATTTCATATATACAAATATCCATATATTTTTATTAAACTCGAAAAGATGAATAATAAATTTCATTTTCAATATTTAAAATGTAAAATCATTAAAAATCATTGAAATATTTGTTTAATTTGTTGCCATGTTTTTTCCATGATATCCATTTAATTTGGAAAAAAAGATTAAATTCATTTCAATTTTCCTTCATCAACTCATTCGTTTACGATTACGATTAAAACTTTCTGAATTTTTCAATCTGTTTCGCAATATTGCTGTACATGTCGTACAAAAGTTATTTTTCTATCTAATTGAAAGTTAATTGAATTTTTTTGTTAACTTTTGTTGATAAAAAGAACTTGTTTAGTTTTATTTACTTTAAGTTCCATCTTTGTTATTACTTATTTTATATACTTAATCATATAATTAATAGAATTTTATTGTTAAATTTATATATGAAAAAATTTGATTTCCTCATCTCAAAATGTAAAATGCAATTTGGAACGCAATCTAATTACTTCGTTGCATTAAGATGCAAATATTTTCCTGAAAAAATTGAGCGCTGACATATGAAATTTCAACTCGAACGTTATATGCTTTATTCGTGTATCATTTTTAACTTTGAGAAAGAGAGAACAAAAAAAATTTTTATAACGATATTTACAGATACGAAATTTTATCAATATGTATTATATAAAGCAAGCTATTTGTTTTGGAATTATTTACTAATTTTTTTTAAAGCAATCTTTTAATGTTTCATTTAATAAATAAAAAAAAAAGCTAAATAAATGAAGTTAGAAAAAAAGGTGCTAATAAAATGTAGAATTTCGTTGATAAATTAGAATAATAAATTAATATTAAAGTAATATCTGTGATTTTACAATAGAAAATATTTATAACAAGATAAAAAAACATAAGATCAAAGATAAATAGAATTTTAAATATATTTAATTTTTTATTGCAATTAAAGTATTTTTATGAAATTCAAAAGTTTTTTCCTAATTCTGTATACATTAGTTTTTTTTTTTTCAACTGAAGACAATTTTTGAAATATTTTTAATTCTTTTACTGTATCAATATATATATATATATATTTATATATATATATATTTATATATATTTGAGATTATTGATACAGTAAAAGAATTAAAAATATTTCAAAAATTGTCTTCATATATATATATATATGTCTATATATATATATATATTTATTTATTTATTATATATATAGTGTATTGTATTATCGATTGATATTTTACAGAATGTCATAAAATTATATATCAAGATACCATAATTTTACATGATAATTATGTATCTTTGATTTGATGAATATTGATTCAAATAATTTGATATAAAATTAACTTTGAATTTTTAAATTCAAAATTAAAATTTTTTTCAGCTTGTATCATATTTTATTCATTAAAATGAATTTTGCAAAAAAAATCGTAATCTCGAAAACTATTAATTATTCTTTCAAAAAATTTTGTCGAAGTTCAAATAATTTTTATAGCTGTTTTATTTACAAAATGTTAGTTATTAGTGATTAAGAATTTATATTACTGTATCCGATTCCATATCGAAGAGTATGATATTAACATAAAAAAGAAAAAGTTATTACTCTTGTTCATGTTTTTCTATTAATAGATTTACATAATATATTTAGCGAGTGAGAATCATAAGATAGTTTATCATAAAGACGAATTATTTACGGAAAAGGCTTACAATTCTATAAAATACAATATATTTTATGCATTTGTAATTATTTATTATTATTTTAATAATTTATTTGAACATTTTGAAAATAAAATAGTTATAAAAATAATTTGAATTTTGATATTATTTTTTGAGGGAATGATTTATTCCAGATTAGAGTTTCTTTTGCAAAGTTAATCTTTATGATAAATAGAGAATAGAATATAATTTAAAAAATTTGATTTTTTAATTATCGAAATGAAAATTAATCTTATTTAACTCAATTTATTAATTTAATAAGTTCATCAAATCAAGGATATAAAATTGCACTATTATAATCTTGATATATAATTTTGTCTACATTTATGGATCAAGAAATAAATAAATTTATACAGAAACGAATATCGATTTTTTATAACAAAATATTATTATTTATTCTCATTAAACTTAAAAATATGGAATATAAATTAATTATATGCTTTTCATTGAATTCAAAATAAGAAAATATTGAATTATAAAAATTGAATTTTTATAATACACAGTAGGTTTATTTGGATAATAATTTAATTATCATGAAACATAACAGATTTATTATCTGCCAATTAAAAATAAGTAAAATATGCAATAAAAAAATTAAAATAATTCGATGATATATTTATTTTAATAATGAATTCTAATGTATTTTTTGATTGTTTATAAATACGAAAAATTGATAACAATAAATTATTTTTTTTTACAATTAATATAGATTCCTGTTCAGAAGAATCTCGATAAACAAAATTAAATGTATTTGGATGATAAAATTTTTAAATAATAAAACATTATCTTTTATAATATATTATATTTTAGATCAAATGATACAAATAAACAATATTATGATTATGAATACCTATATTATGAATTAATATAGGTAATATAATACCTACATTATGCATAAAAAGTATTTGTTTCATTATTTTTTATCAATTTTAAATTTTTTCAGATAATATAATTATATAAAGTATAATATAGTTTATTAATAGAATAATTAATAGATAAATAAGTAGACAAATAAACAAGTAGTAAATAACAAGATAAATAATATATAATTTTCTATATATAATTATTATTTATATACTGATCATTAATTTTCTAATATATTTTTTTACTAAATTAAAGATGAAGGTATATTTTTTTTTAAATTTCTTGATAATTTATGTATTCTGTGAATATTTTAAATTAAAATATTGAAATAATGTGAAAAGATTTAATAGTTGCATATAACTGTATACATTATAATTTGAATAATTACATTCAAATAATAAAGAGTTCGGTTAAAAAAAGTGTTTCAGTATTTTTATATTGTATATAAATATAATATGGAATCTAGTTTCTAATTCAAATTAGTTGTCTAAGAATTTTTTTCAAATAATAATTTATTTCATAATCAGTTAATAATAATAATATTACAAATTATATTATACATTATAATATATTAATAAAATATAATATATAAAATATTTGAATATTTTTATAAATACAATATATTATACAAAATATTTTTATAAATACAATATATTATACAATGTTACAAAATTTTTTAATATATTATTAACACTATAAATAGATAACTTTTAAGAATATAGAAATAAAATATAAAACAAATTTAAAAATATACATGAAAGTTATAAAATATTTATTGCAAAAATATTTAAAGAGTTAATAAAATTAATCATTAATATACGATTTATATTATAATATAATTTAATATAATAATAATTATAACTTAATTATATATTTTTTTTCACTTTTTAAATTTTTCTATTATTGTTTTATTATTGTTTCTATTATTTGAATATATTAAAAAAATATCTAAGTTTTTTAAATAAATAAATAGTTTCTTTTATTAATAGTTAGTTTGTTATATTAATTATATATTAAATTGTATTATATATATATTATTCAAATTATATTAAATTCTCTATTTTTCTTATAAAAAAAATTTATAAATTCGATTTTATCATGCTTGGAATAATTTAATCCTTTTTTTAACCTTCATGATATATATAATAGAATAGAATAAAATTTGGACTCCAATTTTCTTTTCACTATTTTCACTATAATTGCTATTAAACGTAATTACACGAAAGTATAATAAATTAAATAAGAAATTAAATATATTACATTATGTTAAAATCATAAATTTAGAAGTATTTTTAGAATGTTTTACATATTCATACATACTCATTATATTATACAAAAGTTTCATATCTTTCTTTTTATCTTTATTTCTTGTACAGAATCTATCTTTATTCCTTTACATATTCTTTCATGTTAGAATTAAGTAAAATTCTTTAAGTCAAATTCTCCATTTCTTATTAATTTAAAAAAACAAAAAAAAGCTAAATTAAATCTCTAAAAAAAACCTAAATTGTTTTACATCTTGAATCAAAAATAAATGTATAATAAAGTAGAGAAACTATATAATAATTTATTTTCAAAATTATAATAAAAATACTATATCTGAAATAAATCTCTACTCGATATTATGAAGATTAAAAATTTAGCATAAATAAATATATTCAAATATATATTTACGTACAGTTTATATTCATATCAAAAGATATCTCTTCATCAACAAATAAATAAAAAAATTCTGTATATTCCAAGTAACAAATGATAAATTATAACAAGAAATATTCACATATTCGGGAATTATAAAATTCAAAACGATTCACACAGAAATGAAAAGAAGAGGGTGAAAAGCCGCTCAGTGAGCATGGAATTCATAAATTCAGCGGATTAAGTCTCTAAAGTATGAAAAATAGCGAAATAAACGCAGGGATCGTTGTGGGGGAATATGGAGGATGTGAAAACTTAGGTTGATATTCAGGAAGAAAAGCTTGTGGTAAAAGCATATCCCCCACTCAAGAGATTCCATTTTCGCATTTAATCGTTATTCTCCTGAAACTTTCGTTTATTGCCAACCTCTTTCGAATATCGGCCGAATTAATTCAAACTCACGGGAAATGCTTATTTTCTGGTCATCTGATGCTAGAAAATGTTCAAAACTTCGAATCGCTTGTTTTCGCAAAATCAAAATAAAAGATCCCGTCTTTTCGAAGTTTAATCTGTAACATAAAAGATTACATTCGTTATTTTAAAATTAAATAATCATTAAATTTTCTTTAAAAAATTGTTTATTTTTAAATTATTAGAATTTTATATATATTTATAATAACAATATTAATAAATATAATAATATATATTTTATAATTAGAATAAATTTCTTCTTTAAATAAAAAATAATTTTATATTACATTATACATTTATATTATTTGTATTTTATAAATTAATTTTATACATTTTGATACGTAAATACGTAATTTGATAAGTAAAAATAAGTGAATGTAAAAAATTTGTTTTTAAATTAATATAAATTTGAATTTTTTTATAATGTAGTTCGAATTATATAAATATTAATTCAAAATATATATAATAAAATGACGAGAAAAATATCTCATGAATTTTTAGTAGAATCATATTATTGTTATAAAAAGAAGAGAATTTTCAAATTTATATTTATTCATAGAAAAATTATTTTAAAATTCTTTTTTTTTTATGAAATTGTAATAATTCAAAATTTTTTGACAAAAACTATTTTGTAGTTCTCTTAATTTTATGTTGTGCACTTTTTCCTTATACATCTCGATGTTAAATCTTTAAAAAATTCTCGAAGAATTTTTTCTTTCGTAAAGAAGAAACATTATTAAGGTAGAGTTTTCTCGTTGAATTTTCGAAATCACTTGGTGAACTCCCGATTGTAATATACAATTTCGTGATGCACTTTAAAAGTTGGTCCATCTGGAAAATCGGCTAGATCCGCTTTGAGCAAACTACCTCACCAAGTGGCTACTTCGAGAAGGGTTTATCGTTCTTAAATTAGTTCCGTAGTTTTGTGATACTTCGACTTTCGAAACAATGGAAGTCCATTCAAAGACATGCCAATGTCTTTTACACTGTCGCAGAGATATTAGTTCTAGAAATTAATTTGCTATTTTTACATTACTCATTTAAAATAATAACAATATATAAATATATTTAATAATTGAATATATAATTGAAATATATAAATATATTTAATATTTTATAATTAATATATATAATATATTTAAAATTGGCAATTTGCTATGAATAGAAAATTTTGAAAAAGATAAAAGACGAACAGATCTATATTTTAATCTTAATTTATATATGTATAATATACATAAAAATTTTTTAAAAGTTTTTATGTATATTATACATATATAAATTATATTATACATGTATAAATATGTATATGTATATATATATATATATATGTATATGTATATGTATATATATATTATACATATATAAATTATATTTTTATATAAAAAAATATTCTATTACTTGATTTTATGTATTTTTATAATTTATATAATTTTATGCATTTGATAAAATTTTTATTTTTATTTTAAAAATAAGTAATATCATTGTGGATTTTAAATTCATTCTTATTGTTTTATATAATATATATATATATATATATATATATATATATATTTATATAGACTAATGCTTATATATAACTATAAATTTGACATTTATAGAATATATGTATGTAGGAATATATATTTTTCATTTTTCATTTTATAAAAATAACAATGAGTCAATAAATTGTGTATTTCGTTGTTTATTGTTGATATAAAGTAACTATTTATAAATTGAAATAATGCATATTCAAATTTTGGAATATATGGATTTAAAATATACTTATAATTATATTTTTTTCATTGAATTTGTAAATATTTAAAAATAATATTTTATTTACAATGTTTGGTTTTAATTTTATCCTTTTTTTTATTAATGATTTTCCTTTTTTTTTTAAATATTTTTTTCTGAAAATATGAATGAAATATGAATGAAATGAAAATATTATATTAAAATAGAATTATAAGAATCAATATGCATAAGAATTAATAATTTTAAAAGTAACAAAAAAAATGAAGAAAATGAAAGAAATTCTGTAAAATAAATGTTGAATTAGTTTTAAAAATAACTTTTTTATAAATAACTTTTCAATTAGAATGATGAATTTATGTCGCATAAAAATATTGTGCTGGTTAAAATAATATGAAGTTTTAAATAATACAAATTAATAATATGTAATATAGACCATGATTTGCTTTATAATATAATTTAATAATAATAAATATATAAATAATTCTTTTGCTAACAATTTAAAATAATTGTTTTTGATTTATGATGAACCAATATACATGATATATATTGAATCTAAATAAAAAATACTAAATATTTCAGTTCTTAAAAAATTGTATAAAATGATTAATTATTCTTTATTCTATAAATTTTCAGAATATATTTAATACATTCAAATTTGATAAATTTTACTATACATTTTGTAATATATATTTAGATATTAAAATTTATTTTTCATCTTTTATAAATTTTAATAATTTTAATAATTTTAACTTTAATAATAATCAAAAGAAATAAATTAAAATAAATAAAAATCTCTATTTTTATTTAAGAAACTAAGAACGAAAATATTGAAAATTTTAATTGATCTTAATTTGATAACTAAATGTTTTAAATTATTTTAACAATAAATTTATAATGTAAATCCAATCTGAGTCATTACAAACGAGAGGAATAATAACTATGGAACAAAACTCACTAAATAACCTATTCATCCTTTCAATGTATCAATCCAAGCATCTATTCAGTCAACTTCAACTCCATGTCAAACGTACACGGTTCGTTACGCCGGTTTCACTAATTGAAAACCGCCGCGACGAAACGCGCACTCGTTCTCCGTAATAAACGAATTCCTATCCTGTCCATTTCGCTTACTACTTTTCTCGTTAATAGTTTGTAAAAGTTACAAAAAAAAAAAAAGAAATAAATCCAATCTATAATAGGTGGCAACGGAAGATGGCCATTGAAAGAGGGCAGCATGGTTGAGCGGGATTTTTAAAAACACCTGTCGAACTGTCTTACACCTGGCCGCATCCAGATGCACTTTCCAAGTCCGTTCAGCTAAAAAATGCTTTCGTCCTCCTGAGGATTCGTCTTCCGCCTGGTTAGGGAAAAGACTTTATGGCTTTCGCGAGAGTTGCTCTCTCTTTCTCTCTCTCTCTCTCTCTCTCTCTCTCTCTCTCTCTCTCTCTCTCTCTCTCTCTCTCTCTTACTTTGCTCTCTTTTTCTTTTTCACAATATCTTTGGTCTCGAAAAAGAAAATGTAAGTCGCGCTTAATGCCTTGCGAAGACGAAACTTTTTTGACTTCTGTTTGATGCACATGGTTTGATAGCGCTAGATGAAATTACTCGCTCATACTTTCTGCTCTTCTATGCCGTATCGCAAAGAGAAATGTTCATTTCTTTGGTAGGACAATGCAAGCCACGTGGTCGTTCTTATCTGTGGTTCAAAATATCTTTGAAAGCGTTAAACTCTTTGCCGAAAATGCTTCTATTCATTTCAACTCGCGCGTGCACTAGTTCCAAATTTTTTTGCATTCACTTCAATGTACCATATGACAAAAATGATGTCACAAAGTTTGAAATAAATAATATCTGCTGGATTGGTGAAGAGTTTTAAATAATATATCAATGTGAAGAGACTTTAATTTTGTTTTAATTAAAATATTATTTTTATGTAAATATATATTTTTATTGCAAATAGATAATCAAATGAGAAAAATAATTATTTTTTTATGTGAGAATTGCAAAAAATAATTTTTTTTACAGTATGCATATAGATATATAGATGTTTCTTATATATTTCTTGATATATTATTAACTCATTAAATTTGTAATGATATCATAAAATAGTTAAGAATTAATTATTACATATTTAAATTAATTAATTATTACATATTTAAAAGAATTAATTATTACATATTTAAATACGATATATATTTATGTAATATACTTATGTATATATTGGATCGCACTTGATATTATATTACGATCTTGTTTTCTAATATTCTGAAAAATATATAAAAATATATAAAAAATCAATTCTTTTTTTAATATTGTAACACAATTAATCATATTCTAATTATTTACAAATGATGAAAATAAATTAATGAAAATAGATACTAAAATCAAGAATTAAAACATTTTTGTAATTACTTTAAATTGCAGATATTATTTAAGTTATGTTACTTTTCATGCAGATGTATATAATATAAATTAATATTTATTTTACATATATTCTTTATTAAAATGATTTTTAATTATATTAAATCTTATCAGTTTAACACGTTATTAAACTGTAACTCAAATTAATGTGTCAATAATTTTTATATGATATTTATATGAATATAATAGTGAATGAATATAATAATATGAATGAATAAATGATATATGAATTTTTATAGTTTTAAAAAATAATAATTTTTTTCTAAAATTTCAACTTTTTTAAAATTTTTTTTAATTTTCGATTAAAAATTAATATCATTTTTTTTTACTATATTCAAAATAAGAACATATTTAAAGTTAATTTTTGTAAGTAATAGTTACAAATTTTATAGATGATATAAAACAGTAACATAAAACAATAAAAATTATATTTATAATGTAAAACATACAGTTATTCTTTATATATTATATTTTTTGCGTTTTATACATAGAGATCATATTTTTATAAATTCTTTTTTATAATATGTGAAAGCAATCTTAATAATGAATGTGAGATAAAGAACAATAAAACAAGGATTTATATATGCATACATAAATTATATTTAATCTTGTTTCTGAATTTCTTGAAGTATAATAAGAAGAAAGATATTGTTTTAATGAATGCATAAATATTTATAGTTATTATGATGTTAATTTATGATGTTTGATGAAAGATAAATTTTAATAAAATTTAACAAAAGTATATATATATATATATATATATATATATATATATATATTTTATTACTTGTTTTATTTCTTATTTAAAACAATATTTTAGTCACTTTTTTATAAAATTGCAATAAAATATATTTTTTTAAATATATATTTTTTTTTAGTTAATATATTATGATAAAATAAAAATCTATAATAAATAATAAAAATAGTAATCGATAATATTATAATAAAATTAGTCATATATTTAGGATATATATATTAGGATATAGGATAGTATATATATATATATATATTATACGTTTTGTTATATAGAATATTAACATATTTGTGATTTTTGAAAAGTCAATTCTAATGATAATAATAATAATAATGAAAACTACTATAGAAGTTGCTACATAAAAATACAATAATTATTGTATTAAACTTTGCTTTGTTAAATGAAATGAGATGGTAATAGAATGCGACAATGATGTAACGGAGATAAAATAATTTCACTTTCTTTCCATCTCGCTTCATTAAACTTATATATTATATTATTTATAATTTAATAAATAAACTAAAATTTTAATTATTATATCAACTTTTGTTATTTTTGATCCCTAGAATTAAAGATATTTTATATTAATGATTTTTAATTATTAAAAATATTAAATAGTTTAGAATAATTATAATATAAATAATTAAATTATGTAAATTATGTTTATTATTTTTAATGTAGGTAAATATTGCTTATAATTTAATATATAATCCTTAATCAATATCTTTACATATTAATATTAATATTTATTTTAGTTTCTAGAATTATCTCTTAAATTTTTTTATTTATTTTGTCATTTTACAAACATTTTATATATTTTATATCAATAAATAAAACAAAACATTAAATAAAACAAGCAATTAAATTCTAAAACTTTATCTATTAATCTTCAAGAATGCTTTAATTTTATAATTAAAAAAATGTATAAACATAATCTAATAATAAATTAATATATGAAAAGACAATTTGCAATTTTTAAATCGATCGATATAATATTTTATTATACTATAATAATTTATAATATAAACTCTACAAAATTACGCAAAAATCAGATCCAGCTAATATAATTTACGAGCTTGTGTCTTAGGATGTATCTTACTAAACGCATAAAGCTAGAGATCATTGTTATATCGAGATACAGGAAAAACAACGTTTCCCAACAAACAAAATCGCGGTCATAATATTTCTTCAATGTGACTTTTTTTATGATTCTTGCGGGACACCGTAAGAAACGAACAGAGTAACCGTGTGGCTATAATAAAGCGTCGCCCATTTTCACAGGTTTCATCATTTCTTGCTTTTTTTCCAGTTCTATTCCGGCTGAGAGAGCCGATTCATCCGCCACCCTGTCTGTTCTCAAGTGGTTACCAGTGTGGGATAGAAATTGATAGCTTTCATAATTTAACAGAAATCACAATTTTTTTGAATTTGCCATCACTTTCTATCATTTACTACTTTTTCTTGGATATCGTCGCAGTATTAAAAAAAGAATAAAATTGTCAGAAAAAAAAATAAATAAAACATCGATTTTGCATTATGATATAAATCTATATTTTATGTGAAATCTATATATTCTATAGTTCTTCTTCCAAGAAATTTATATTTTTACAAAAAAATTATTTTTCACTATATTAGATCTGTACATATGAAAATTTTTTTCAAAGTTAGAATTTAAAAAACGATGTAATTCATTAATTCTTATGTAATTTTATATATAAAGAGTTATATAATTTAATTATATATTTATTGTATCTAAATATATTTTTTTCTATATATTTGTCATATATAAAGTTATTACATAGCGAAAATAATGAATATATTTGCATTATAAAAATTTTTATATTATTTGAATACATAATAAAATATATAAGTCATATAAAATAATATAGTAATATAATATATAATAATAAAAACAAACAAATAATAAGATGAAATAATATAAGATAATAAGAATATGAAATAATAAGATCTCAAAAATTCACTTTTACGAAAAAAATCTATTTTAACGAAATATAACATTTAAGAAATACAAGATATTTTGTTTAATTATTATCTTAAATGATTATTAATTATATTAAAAAAATAAAACTTTATATTAACAAGAATTAAAATATAAAAAAATATAAAAAAATTTATTAACAAAATATAAAATATAAAATACCAAAATCAGATTATTAATTGTTATTTAATATTAATTCAATCCATATAAAAAAATCCTGATTTTATTTATCTGTTTATATGTTTTAC
Source organism: Apis cerana (assembly GCF_029169275.1). Lineage (NCBI taxonomy): Eukaryota > Metazoa > Arthropoda > Insecta > Hymenoptera > Apidae > Apis > Apis cerana. The sequence goes on along the minus strand of NC_083862.1, from coordinate 5,696,554 downwards.
AATTAAATAATTTCTAGATGATATTAGTGAGTATATTTCTTATATAGTTTTGCACTATTCTTTTATATTTCAATCTCAAATTTATTTATTACTTGTTTATTGTTTATTGTTTATTGTTTATTTACATATTTGGTTTTTTTACGTATGGAATTCCATTCCTGACTGTCTAAATATAATTATTAAAATATAATCATAAAAAGCAATTAAATTTATTATATGTCATAAATTTATATAATCATATTTATATAATAATAATGATAATGATATTAATATTAATATTAATAATAATAATAATGATTTATTTGAATTTTATTAAAATTAATATTTATTTTAAATATATTATTTTAATATATTATTATAAAAATATACGTACATAATAATTCATGTATTTATAGTTATTATTTTATTTGTTTGAATTTAATTAAATTACAGCAATAATAGAAATAAAAAATTTCTGTTTATATTGAAAATCTTAATTTAAAAAATTTTACGAGTATGTTGAAAGCATTTTTCGTTAATTCATCTTTTTATTCAGCTGGTTAAAAACTACGAGCTTGCAAGTTTTTGAAATGTCATTTTTTATTACTCGGTATATATGTACGAAGCAGTTTTTAAATTTATGCAAAAAGATAAAATTCGTAAAGTTGAATAAATTTTATTAGCTCAATTTAACTTTTCTTCATATAAAATAAAAATATATGTATATAAAATGTTCCCTAGAAAGTAATATTATAAAATAGAATACAGATTAATAAAGAAAAATTCAAATAATTTATATATAATAAGAAAATGTTATTTTTTACAAGTTATATATTATTAATCATAAATAAATTGAAAATCAAATTTATGGATATATAATATAAAATATTAAAATTAAAAAATACAATTATATTTGAATTATCTTGTTTTCTATCTAAGTGCATAAAATAAGAATATAAGTTTTCTCTATTTTTATTTCAAAATTTTCAAACTATTAGAAATTATAGAACTATAAAATATTAATTAAAAATCAAGCAAATTATGTTTGCGCAATTACGATATTTCAAATAACTACAATTTTCTTAGTTTAGAGACGAAAGAAAGAAGGATTAGGAAGTGTCACAAAGTAGATACTCATCAACCCGTTAAAGAGGCTTGGTTTCCTCTCGTCATCTTCCGTGTTCCGTAATCGGTTCTTCCATAATTGCTGTTAATTAATGGAATCTGAAGATTCCGTTGCCATTTAATTACGTAAAGGATTCATTAAGGGAAAGGTTAGATGTCTAAAGAGAACAAAACATTATCGACACGGCCTATGATAGAAGAATTTCGAAAGATTCATTTTGATCGTGGTTATTATAAGATAAAAGAAGAGAAAAAAAGAAAATAGGTGCATCCTTTGATATATCATCTTACATCGCTAAGAAAATTACAATATTTTCAGCAAATTATTCATCTTTTCTTCGTTCCTTTATTTTTTCATATTATTATCATCTCTTTCTTTGATTTTCCTTTGGTAATTTTTTTCTATCGCATTTTCTGACGAAAAAAAGAAATAACTTTTTTAATCGTTAATATTGGTTTTATTGCTTTTAATGTCTGATTTAACTGTTTATTATTTAAATTTTTTTGGGACGCGACTTTTAATAATATGAAAAAATTAGATTGAAGGTTTTCAATTTTATTTTTTTAATAAGATAAAAAGATTTAATAAGATTTTTTTTTAAATCTGTATAAATTATATATTTTTTGTAATTGTTTATGTATATTTGAAAACATTGCAATTTATTATTAAGTTCATATTAATGTTATAAATATTAATTTTACTCTCTTTATTAAAAATTTTGAAAAAATTTTTTGAATTATCATAATTTTAATATAAATTTTTTGTTATATTCTTGAATTTTATGAAATATTTTAATAATTTCAAAATTCTATTTGATAATATAGATAGATTATATTTAAAATAGTATAATGTATTAATAAAAATATTTTGTTACACATTTGTTTCCTCAAGAAAGAATTCATTTTTTAAATAATTAGATAATATCACGTTAATGATGAAACAATTTTTTATTTATGAACATAATTCAAAATTACTATTATTTTATAGTATATTTGTATAGATTATATGGCTTTTTAATTTATTATAAAAATATATATCTTTGTAATGTTTGAATAATTAATATAATATAATTGTTTCTAAATTCTCTACTTGCGAAATCTTATTTTTGAAATTGTCAATATATCTTAATTGCCACATTTTATTAAGTCTTTCGATTAATTTTATATCTCAAATAACTTAACTGTAACTCTATTACATTTATATCATACTTTAAATAAGTTTGTATTCTACTAATTTTTCTTATGATACATTATATTCTTGAATATAATGTATATATATATATATATATATAATATATTCTTGAATATAATATATATATATATATCAATCCTTGCATTCGATAGTAATGAATATGTATCTTTATTTCATTAATTTAATTTTTTATTTGTGATAGACATATCATTAAATAACTAGTCGATAGATACTGACACAAAAATTAATTTATAATTTTGGAAATTTCTCAATATTCTGTCTATTCGTTGATTGTATGTTAAATTTTGATATAATTCTTTAATAGATTCTTTAATATTGCTTCTTTAATATTGCTATTAAATTTGATATCATCAATTTTAACGAAAGCAATAAATATACAGAAAAATTGCAATTTATAAATAATTATTTATAAAACGATGAAAATTTGAAATAGTGTAATAATAATCTAAATAAATAAATTTTTATCTCTTTTTATATTTAAATAATAATATTTGTATTATGTATTTAATAAAATATAATTTTGCCACTTTTTAATATTTATATATTAATATTTTAATAACATATAGATATTATATTTTTATAGTTTGTAAATTATTGTCTTTAGGAATATATATATCGTTTACTTATCGAAGTTAATAAATGAAATTTTTATTTAATATTTTTGTTAAAATTAATTACTATAAATACTTTTTACATTTATTATATGTTTCTTCTTCAAATTATATTGTCAAAAATTATGAATTTTTCAACGAAAATCTTGAAATTTTCGATTCTATCGAATATATTATACTATTTATATGTATAATATATTTATATGTATATGTTTAAGTAATTAATGAATATTATCCATATGAAGTATCATTAATTAGTACAAAACATCAAAAAAATACGAAATTCCGTGACTCCTTCCATACACTATTCGTAACGATATCAATGTAATATCCACACAATCAGTTGAGTATATCTGAAATTGGCTCGCGTCCATATTTCATTATTCAAGCCCTTCTCTATGCATTCCCCTTGTTAAACGGTCCCTCCCTATATTTCCCGCGGTCACTACTACCATCACAAATAATTCCGTCTCTGCATAAATCGCCCAAGCAGTGTTTCACGCTGAGGTCGAATTTCGGATTAGGCCAGTTCCGCTCTAAATACGTCCACATCGCACTGATCCTTTTGTGCCACAAAAATTCCTCTCTTTCTCTTTCTCCCCTAACGCTTTTTGATATTCAATTCCAATTGCGTTTATCGCCTCTCTGTCTTTCTCTTTTCTTATTTGTTCTCTTTTTTTCTACGCTTTTCTCCATTCTCTCTTTCTCTCTCTCTCTCTCTCTCTCTCTCTCTCTCTCTCTCTCTCTCTCTCTCTCTCTCTCTCTCTTTCTACAGTTGTATTGTTTTTTTGAATACAGGATACAACGCGGCCGTCTATGGCAAGTCCGAGGCATCGTTCCTCTCGACAATGTTACCTGTCCAGCTAGTCGAAGGTTTATTGCCCGCGCAGGCTAAAATCCTCGTGCGAAAATTCCGCTTGACCGCCGCTTCCGTATCCGCCACGAAATTGAACATAAATTTACAGGCGTTTTATACCCCACTGTCCTCCGCTTCAACGTGCTTCTTTCTTTCTCGCTGTCTCTCTCTCTCTCTTTCGATCTGCTTTTTTTCTCCCGTTATTTGATCTCTCTGAATCTTGAATCTTCACTGCTCGATTTGATTCGTCCACTAATTATAAAGCGCATTATCTAACATTATTAAATACTAATATAATAGAATAATACTGTCATTAGGTGGCACACAAATTCTGAGTAATTCTGAGATAAAAATGGAAATTTATCGATTCGGCTAATATAATCGGATATGAATGGATTGCTTATGAAAAAATACATCGAAAAATATAAAGTAATATTTTTTTATTTGTTGTTTTATAAAGAAATTAAATTTGAAAATTTTTTAAATATCAATAAAATTGAATTCCTGATTGGATGTAAATGAATTATCTGATAAAAAGTATATATAAATATATATATGAAAAAGTATATATAAAATTTTATAATGGTTGAACTTTTTTTTTCAAGAAAAAAAATTGAAAATTCATTGATTATATATTTTTTTGTTTGTACATATCCAATCTTAATCAAAAACAAAAATTGATTTATTAATAGTGTATATCGAATCCTTACTTCTTTGATGCAATAAATTGAATATTGAATATTGCTAAAAAATCATGGGAAAAATTCAAATTACTAGAAAAGATATGATATTAAGAATAAGAGTGATAACAAGTAAGATAAAATAGGAGTTTTGATATTCTACTATTGAATATTTGTTGTTATATGAATATTTGTTTTTTCAATTCGAATTTAATATTGAAAATTATAATATTCGAATTTTAATTTTATTTTGAATATTCAATTAATGATTAAGATCCATTTTGGGAAATGATAATTTTTTAATTCACTTATTTGTATAATTATTTTAAATGAAAAAAAAATTTTATTAATTTAATATTTTTGTAAGATTTTTTTATTGAATACACATATTTAATTAATATATTGATTTATTAAACAAATATTTAACAAATAAGCTTGTTTTCTAATTTTAATAATTAAAGAAATTAATAAAGATTAAAATAATTTTAATCTTTATCTAAAAGTAATATATGTCTTATATTTTAAAAATATTTGAAATATTTTAATATTTTGAATATTCACTAAACTTAGCAAATGGAAATTATTTTTAATTATTTAAATTTTATAGATTTTAATAAATAATAATTAATTTATTATTATCTGCTTTATTAAATCTTTATTGATTATTAATTATTTCAAAGATAATTAGTAGCATTAGAAAGTACTAGTAATATAAGATTTATCAATCATTTATTTATCATTTTCGATAAAATTAAAATAAGAATAAATAGTATTAAATTATATATTTATTTTACTGTATGCATTAAATATTTTATTAACAATTATAATTAAAGCAAAAGAAAAAAACATAAAAAAATCATTATAAATATTATTCGATTATTAATAGATTTATATATATATATACGCATATATAACGCATATAACGCTTTATTATTAAAAAACTAAAAAATTTTTAGCGATCTTGATCTAATCAAATGACTTAATTCAATAGGAATAAATCATTTTAAACTTTGAAATTATTTTCAAAAAATTCTGAGTCACAAACATTTTATTATTTTATTTAAAATGTAAATGAAAAATAATTTATATAAATAATTTTAAAGAATATGACAAATTTATTTTATTAATTTTACTTTTATAATTTAAAAAATTAAAAAATTGGCTTACCAGTTCCAATCTTCACTATTCTAAAACATTGTATGTTGCGAACATTCTATTACTATTAGAATGACATATTATTTATCTATCTACCCAAAATTATTGACCATAACGATGAACACGTTGATCTAAAATCTAGCTTTACAGAAATGCAATGAAATAAATGCTTCACCCATATCTATGATCCGTTCAAACCATCGCATTAGTCGCGTTAATCCCGCAGAAAGGTGTAACTAACGCAGAGAACCAACGATCTTACGATCTATCCACCGTTCTTAATCATAATTACGCAAGCTTGCGCGCGAGTGTATGACAGAAGCAATGAGACAGTAGTGTTATCGCGGCTTCACGGTCTATCGCATTGTCGGTTGCTCGCGATTGTTCGTCTTCATCAGCGGTTTTTCGTAAAAAAAAGAGACACGCGATAGGACACGTATATATATATTAATTTTATATATATATGTACGCATGTATATGCGTGTATAGAGAGGAGGCAGCGCCAGGAAAGGATGAGGGCATGCGTGAAAAATAGCCGTCGCTCTGGAATCGAATCAGCGAGCCGATTCAAAATCAAGAAGGGAAAATTAACGATATTGGATGAATGAAACCTTTGCATCTCGTCGTAATCGAGAAACGATAGCTTGCAATTAATAGAACGTTAAAAACTTTTAACGAGAAAATATCAGTATTTCTATTTCGATCCGATTAAAAGCAATGGTATGTTATGTTGCTTCTTTCTTGATTCTATTTTCAATCCCTATTTCTTCCTCTCTAATTGAATTTTTCTCAAGATAGTAAGATCATCCAAACTGATAATCATAAACAAAGAAAGTAGAATTGGGCATTAATCTAATAAAAAAATAATTTAAAAAATTTCAAATAAAATTACTTGAAGTATTTTATTTAAAATACTTGAATAATTTATTCATAGCTATATTATTGATTAGTTGATCTACTCTTTATATAATTTCGATCCTTTGATGTTATAGTTATCTGTAATTTTTCGATGCTTTAAATAATAAATTATTGAAATAATTTTATTCTTAATTTCAATCATTAGAATATATTTGAAGGAAAGCTGAACAAATGAAGTCAGTTATACATTCTTTCATCTTTAGTGCATTCATTGTAATTCATAAATTTTACAAAATTCAAATTAATATTATATTATATAAAATTCAAAAATAATTGTTAAAATAACAATTTTTAGGCATGTATTGATTAATATTTTTTTATAAAGAATATTGAATTATATAAAGACTAATGCATAAAAAATATGATTTTTATACATTGAAAGTAGAAATATCTTTAAAAATCTTTAAATTTATTCCAATCAAATAAATTTTACTATACATAATATAGTCTCTTTTATATAATTTTTGCTAATTCTTATTTCCTAAAAGGACAAAGAGATTTAGATATTAAATTTGATTGGATCATTCTTTATAAACAAATATTTCAAAAGTTAATGAGATTTAAAGGTTTGAACAAAATTGTATTGGATTTGAATGAAATAATGAATCATTTTGAAGAGTAAATAGTGAATAGTGCCGATATAATGTTTTGGCAGTTTATCAATAGTTGATAATCAATGAAAAGAAATTCTTTTTTGTGATATACGAAATAAAAATGAAATCAATTATTTTGATTAATTTTTTGATTGGATATATTTCCACAATATTAATTTCTGTAATATTAAAATAGTAGCTTATGTTTTAATTTTGATGAAATAATAATTATGAAAATTTCCAAATAAATTAACGGATTTGCATACAAAAGAATTATTAATTTTTAAATATATTTTTTATTGAAGATTATTTTTTTTAATTAATATTAAAATTATAAAATATTTAAAATTATTTAATATATGTATAATTATTTAATTATTTGTATATATATTTCATTAGTATATGATACAGAAATAATATTTAATTCTTTTATTGATATTTAAACATGAATAAACTACTGATAATAAAAGATAAAATATTTAGTTTCATTAACTAAATTGATTTTTTTTCATGAATTTCTTAAATTGGCCTGTAATGAAAAGTTTGGTTTTAATCGATTATTTAAATGAAACAATCGTATTTTTATAATTTCTTTCTAAAGAGATTTTAATGAATTTAATATTAAATTTTTTTTAAAATTAATAATTTTGTGATTTTTATGATCAATTCTAATTTCATTTTCTCTGATGACATTCTTAGAAATGTCAAATTATCAATAAAATTATATTGAAATATTTATATTCATGTTTAAAAATCAACTATCTTGAAAATTTTTAAATATTTCTAATTAGCAATTTATATAATTGAAACTATTATTTATTAAAAATTTATAAAAATATGATTTATTGTATGGACAAATTCTTATAAAAAATTATAACTAACATGTATCTTAAAATTTTTTTATAAAATTAAATCAATATTAAATTTCATATTCTTTAATCTTTTTTATAAACCAAAGATAATATTTATATTAGTATATGAAGTAAAAGTACAAGACAGATATCTATAAGAATTCTTCAATTATTAGTTATTAATAAAATAAAATTTCTACAATTATCAGTTATTAATAAAATAAAATTTCTACAATCGCAACCCGTTAGATAAACAAGATTTATATATGATAGAACAATTTTTCAGTATGATTTTCAAGTAAACAATAATAATTTATTTGAAAGCCAAAACATATATTATATATAAAATATTATTAAATTTTATTATAAATAAATGTACATATAAAAATTTACTATACATAATATAGAATATTTACTATACATAATATAGAAACGTTATGTAAATTTTAATATACATATTTTCTACATATTATTGAATATTTGATTTAGCTACATAGAAATCCAGAATCTAAATATAAAGCATTCTAATCGAAAATATATATATATATATATACACTAGCTAACATCATACAGAAATAGTATAATACATTAATTTTCTTTTCTCTCATCTATCAAATATAATAAAAAATTTCATATTCATTTTTATTCTATATCATATCATCAATCATCTTTTAAATTCCCACATTCCTGCTCAAATATTCTACATCTCGCTCATCATAAAAATTTCCTTAATTAATGATCATTTCCAAAAAAAAATAAAAAGAAAAAAAAGAAAAAAGAAGAAGAAGAAGAAGAGAAAGAAGAAAGAGAACAAGTCGAAATATGCAGAAAGCAATTCATCCACAAGGTTAATAGGATTCGAAATAAAGCCGGTCCTTTCCGGTCGAGCACGATTTGGCCGGCTCATGGATGTCTGCCACGTGTACACAGGGGTTGTAAGTTCATGTATCAGTCGGAATGGCTGCAAGTTTCATGCTACAGCAGCATTACGTGGCACAAAGTCCCGTTCTCGTATTACGAATCATGTGAGTCTAAAAGGGGGCGTGAGGACTTATAACAGGCTACGCGTGCCCCATCAGCCCATCCATTGCACATTGTGCTTTCCTACATCTTAGACACACGGTCACGTCGATCCCCGCGTTACAACAAGGAATAAAGTCGCGTAAAAATAACCACATCTGGCGTGTTTAAGTTTTGAGCTTCTCGCGCTTCTTTCATATAAAAATGCGCTTTTTGCCGTCTAGATTAGATCTATTATAATTTTATATCCGTTGTTCGTTTTTTTTCCTCTAACGTATTTAAGAAAAATATCCTATAATAGGATTATTGATTGAAATAATAGGGAAAGGAAACAGTTGATAATAGAAATCATGATAATAATGAATGATGAATTATATGTCAATAATACTTCACAGTTATAATACTCAATAATATTCATTTGAAATGAAATATTAATTGATAGTAAATATATTAATTGATAATCATTTAGATGTAAATATGAAAAAAGACACTTTAAAAAAATATAAAAAGATTTAGATGAAATACAAAAAAAAATGATTAATTATATTTGCATAGAGAAATATAGTTTGTAAGTACTTTAATTTATATATATACTTATATATATACTATATTTATATATTATACTTATATATATACTTTTATAATATTGTTATATTATATTTATATATACTTATATATATACTTATATATATATTTTATATATATACTATTATATACTTTAGTTTATAGTTCTAATTTTTCATAATATATACAGCTAATAAGAAAATTATAAATGAAGGAATTTATAACGAATTTATTTTTCATTGTTATTATTATATGTAAATAATTCATAATAATTCATAAAATTAATTTTTGAAAAATATATGACATAATATGACATAATATACATAAAAATGATTAGTTGGAAAGTTCTTGCATAATAATTTATTAATTAATAATATTAGTAAAATGATTCAAATCAGAAATTATATATTATAGACATTTTGCAAAAATAATTTCTTTTTTTATAATTGTTTATAAATAAGATAATTAATTGATATAATTTTATATAATTATTAAATTTTATATATTAAATTTATTAAATTTTATATAATTATATAAAGTTTATTTAGAAAATTCCGCTTTTTTATCAATAAAATTAATTTTTTATAAGAAATTCTATTAGTATCTTTTAATTTGTAAAATTATAGCAATAATATTTCAATTATGCAAATTAAAATTCAAATTATTATTTCAAATCTTTTGTTTAGTTATTAATATCAATATTTTTTCACCTATTTGTTTTGAGATATCACTATAATTATTTTTATCTTCAATTATTTATTTATCAAATTGTATAATAAATATTTTTAATATCTACTTATTTCAATATCCGTATATGGAAATATCATAAATTATGCAATGAATGCTGAAAAATATCAAAATTTATTAAAATATATAGATATTATTTTATTTTATATTTTCTACTATATTTCATTTTAATTTTTTGTTTCATTCATGAATATTTTCATCGAATTTTATGTATATATATGATTCATCTTTAAAAATATTATATTTAGTTATCCATTAAAAATATATTTTTTTAATGTAATTATGAAAAGAAAGAAAAGACTTTAATTCATTTAATTATTATAATATAAAGGTAAAAAAAAATATATATAAAAAAAATTGTATTTGAAATTGAGAAATAGCTCTGTTCAAAATAAAGATACTTTATTTTACGCTCAAACAAGTAAACATTATTTTCAAATGAAATATTCTTACAATATCATATTATATTAAATCTCTCTTTATGAATCTTTCACAAACTTTCTTCTTTAAGCTTTATTTTCAAGCTATACGACACATTTTTCCAGTATGAAACGCGCCCTTCTCACGTAAGCATGGTTGGTTCGCGAAAATGACTATTTTCTATAGTGGTTTCTCACGGAAGCGGAATATATCGCCTACATTTACCGCACGTATAGCATCGCTTCCCTTAAAACAAAACTGTGGTTGTATCATGAGGCAAATCAAATTGAAAGTAAAATGTATGAGCGCGTTTAGATCGAAAGGAATTTCATTGGTAAGAAAATACAAACATAAAATTGTTTACATTTTCGTTTTGAGAAACCGGAGATTTGAATGCACGTGTACACTAGAAAAGCATGAATATCGCGTTGAACGATTCGCGTGGCGATTATCGTCGAACAAGACCGGTTTCTACCGTAATCAGAGAACAATCGCGTGGCTGCCTCCCTTTGCTTCGATTATTTTATATTTTGCATATAAACTAATGTCTTGATTCCCGCTAGTCACGTGGACCGCGATGTTTGGTCATGGATAAACATGATTTTGCTTATTAGCTTAATATACAGTATCATAGAAAAAATAATACCCTTAATTTTTTCATTATCTTTTTTTTTTGTGATTGTATTGAATATTAATTAATAATAATGTAATAAGACCATCTACTTTTATTATAAATTGTTTGACATTCCAGAAGAATGCATTATTTTTATAAAAAAACATTCAGGAAATATGAAGAATTTATAATGGATGAATTGACTCTTTCGTTTTGCTGATTTAAGAGCTTCAGGATATCAACGGTTTAAAAATACTTAAAGGGAAAATCATCTTTGCTAAAATAATTGAATAGTTGAAAGATTTATAAAGAAATTTAATAAATAATACAAAAAGCATATGAAAATATAAATAGATGTATATGTTTATTAAAATAAATTTCTAACGATTTAAAATTTAAAACGATTAAAAAAAGATATAAATAGAGATTTATATTATTTTTTAAACATCAATAAAAATAATATATATTATATTTTAAATATTTTGTATTTTTTAAATATATCATATGCATTTTGTAGATTCTCGCACATTTAAATTTTTTATTAAAATAAATATTCTGAGTCTAGTTGTAAAAAATCTTGTTGAAAAATTGAATTAAAATATAATTATTTCATTTTATATAAAAATTATTATTGAAATCCTATAATATTTTATGAAATGATTATATTATTCATATTATTATATTATGTTTTTTTAAAAATCATTCATAGAATAAATTTACATATAAATAAATTAATAAAAAAATTTAGATAAAAATTTTAGAAATTTCATTAGTTTTTTTACTAGTTTTTGATATTTAAAATACAACTTATCAATATCTTCATGTAAGCGTAATCACTATGATAGGATATTGTTCATTTTCATTAAAATTACGACATGGTAACATTAGTAATTGAATTTACTTATTACATTATTATAGTTTTTTTTATATAGTAGTCCACAAATAAGGATTAATTTGTTTCTGTCCTCGTTTCTTTTATGTGCTAATAAAAAGAAGTTTCATATACTCCTTATATCCGAAATTATTTATCTCTAAATAATGGAAAGAAATTTCTTCAATTGTTCAATCAATGTATACATGATGTCATTCTTGAATGATTTATTAATGCGGAAAAGTGATTATGGTTCTGCAAAAGGAAATGGCTGTATAGTCTTGTCAGGTTCATCAAGTTTTGTTTGATCACGTAATTAAATGTTGACTGGAAAAGGATATTTGGTAAAGGCTTTGGAAATTAAATTATTTAAAACAATTTTTATTATTGATGAGTTTTCAAAAAATTATAGAAAATTTATTTTATTTTTACTTTATTTTTAATTTTTAAACCGAACAATTTTAAAGATACTTAAATATTAAATATTTTATACTTTTAATTATATATTAGAAAAATTATTAAAAATTATTATTTGTAATTATTCAAATCAGTCATTTAAAATGATGAATGAAATAATTATGATAAATATTATTTTAATAATTATTATGAGAACTAAAATTTCTGAGAAATAAAATAAAATATACATATATATATGAGTTTTGGAATCATTATTTTTTTCAATTTTATATTGGTTGTAAAAGTTTTGAAATCAATTTTTTATTAACTTGACAAATATCTATTAGTATTATTTATATTATTTTTATATTAATATTTTAATTGCTACATTATATTATACAATACATTATATATACATTATACATACATATATATATATATTATATTATTGTACATGAATCTATTTTTACAAAATAATGTATGTTAAAAATTTAAAAAATAATATTATTATTTATTTAATATTAATAAATTTAATATTATAAAAATAATATTATATCATAATAATATTTAATAATATAATTTATTTACTATAAAATATTATAAAAAATATTCTATATTTATTTATATGATTAATTATCTATTATTATTGACAATATTAAAGACATTTTTACTAAATTTTCACAAAATAATTTTTATGAAATGAATTTTTACAAAATAATTGTATTTTTCCAAAATAATTTAATAAAAATATTAGAAAATATATGCAATAACATTTTATACTATAATTTATCTATAATAAAACAATGTAATAATATATATATAATATGAAAACATTATGTTCATTTATTGTTTATTATTATTATTGATAGCATAGAAGAACTTTATCATATTTTATTTTATTTACATTTTATTATATTTTATTTATATTTATTTCTTCTTAGATTTAACTTTTTTTATGATTAAATTATAATACACTTATGTATAAAAGTATGGAAATAGTATTATTTTTTTTAATAATATATATTTAAATTATAATATTATGAACAAGAAACTTTATATTTGTATTTTATTATTATCATATAATATAATATATATATATATAATATATATATATATATATATATATATATACACATACATATAATATAATAATATGATACCATAAAATTAATTTTTAAAATATAATATTATAAATAACAAAATTAGCGTTTCTAAATAATTTAGCACATAATTTTATTTTCTGGTCTATTATTAATCTAAAAAGCTGCATATATTTAAGATTCATTAATTTATCGTAAATTTGTATTATTTAGTATTAATATATATATAATAAGAAAAATTTAATATATAATAAAATTTAATTAGATACAATAAAAATAATTAATTACAAATTGATTAATTATCCAGATGAATTATGAATAATAGCGTATATGTCATATATTTTAAATCCATAATCTATTAAAACGATTTCTTTCCATTTAAAGTCAAGTTTACATTCTTAAACAACTTCGAGGTAAGTTATCTCGTACGAAATAACTTATCTTGTACGTAGCAGAACTTAACTAATGAATAAAAAATTGGCTAACTCAAGGCTTTACCCAGTGTACATATCGAACTTGAACTTCAAAACCCAGTTTATAATTTCTCGACGCTTGGGATGAGTGACAAGGAAGTGAGTAAAGGAAATAGCTGTAAAAGAGCATTTCATAAATTCTGGCGTAATCGAGATGAACTGAGACTGGAGGGATGTGAGAGGGAGAGGCAAGAGGATGAGATCGAGACGCGGGTGTTTCAGGGACATGGATACGCGTGGGTTGGACCGGAACCGGCATGATTCACGTCGCGAAGAAGTCGTGAGACTTGCGGAATACCAACCTCAACTCGTATGAGAATGTTCTTGTCGTTCTGTTTGCGCATTTTCAAACTGTCTTTCTGCATGTTTGCCAGACATCATTTTCCATATTGTTTGATTGATGTCATATTGTTTGAAGATGGATCAACTTATTTTACCACGTAGGAACTTCAACTTCTACGATTGCACGAAAGACTTAAGAACTGGTCATTATTTTGGAGAATAGTGTTTTAGTAAATAAATATCATATCGAGCATAAGGGCAATATTTTGATAAAAGAACCATGTTCTAAATATTTTTTATTCTGTTTAGAAAATTGATATGTTCACTTTTTGATAATATTAAATAAATATTATTTTTTTGTAAATATTTTAAATCTAAATTATTATATTCTTAATATGTGAATTCAAAAAGAAATAAAGATAAAAATTTAAATTTTTTAATGTTTTATTATCACACACGCGCGCGCGCGCTCAGACACATACACACACACATAATATATGTTTAAATAATCTATTTTTTCTTTATTGATTTTTTTTAAAATATTTTTTTTCAACAGAAAAAATTTTTTCTTATTTAAAAAATATTTTTAAATTAAATAATTTTCATTTAATATTAGATAATTTTATATAATTTAATAATACAATTTTTTATAACAAAAAAACGATTACATTATTGATATATACATTATTATTATTGTTGTTGTTATTGTTATTATTATTATTATTGTTATTATTGTTATTGTTATTGTTGTTATTATTGTTATTGCTATTATTATTATATATGTGATTATTGTTAGAAATAATATATATATCGTAATTATAATTAGATAATAATCATATGATAGTTCGAAATTAATAACGAAATAATTTTAGAATCAATAATAGAATCAATAAAAAATCAATTGTAATTAACTTTTCTATAACTCTATAATTTGCAATAATATAGATGCAATTTTATGATGTCTCAAATTTGAAGATAATATAGAACTATTCTAATTAACATGATTATTTGTATTAATTAATTTGTATTAATTAATTATACAATCCTTTAATTAAAATATCATAAATTTTCTTGTTTATTGAAATAAAATATAGTGAATCATAAAAATTCAAATATTATAATAAATATTAAATATTAATATTAAATATTAATATTTTTACTTATTTATATTTATATTTTTACTTATTTATTCTGTAATATCTTAATTCCAATAAAATCTTTTCTATATTTATTTAATATAGAAATAAATATTTCTATACATAATATAGAATGTTAATTTTTCATACATTATATCTTTTCTTTTTTCTCAGAAAAAGGAATATATCTACAATCAATTTTGATTAATTATTTTTTTTTATATTATTTAATTAAATTGCATTTTTTCTTCTTTTTAAATTTATGATATATATATATACATTATACAATTAATTAGTGACAGCAACTTTAATTTTGTTACTACACATTGTGTTTTATTTTAGGAGTTGACATTAATGAGATTAAATTTTTAATGAGAAAAATGTATTATAAATATTCGTTCATCACATCCACGAGATTAGTTCATTAAATTTTATGTATACGAAGATTAAGATATGATATGTTTTTAAATTTATGTATATTTTTTGAGCTGTTTCTGAAATATGAAATGTATATATTATAAAAAAATTCATTATTCATACTTGATCGTACTTTTTTTCTGTGTATACATGTGCGTGTGTGTGTGTGTGTTAATAATGAATTTATATATATGATAAAAAATTTTAATCAAAACAAATCATATAAACTATTTTATTTTATATTATTAAAATTTCTACATAATATTTATACTTTTAAAGCATATTATATTCCTGGAATAAAAATATTTTATAAATTATAAATAAATAACTATTATCAATTCAAATTTCAACTATTGCGTACAATCAAATTCATTTGTATTCAAATTAAGTTTAAATGCTTAAGAATTTTGATATTTAAAAAAAATTTAAAAATTTAAAACTATAAAAAAAATTTCTTAATTTTGCTCATTAAAAGTTTCAACACAGCAGTTTTTATAATTCTCAAGTATAAAGATCTCTAAACTGAAAATACGTTTTAAATTAACTTAAATTATAACATTTAAATATTTTTCACACTTTGATTATTTTGAAAAACTTTCCACGACACATTATGGTGCCGCGATTAATCCATCATTAACAATTCAAATAATATTTTGTATTGGCTTCGTTAATTATGAATCTCTTGCACGTTTTTAAAAATCTGTTCCACGCCAATTCAGGCATCGGATCTTGATATCCTAGCATCGTCCTACGTATCTGCCTATCTGCCTATAATTTCAATGAAATTTTTTCTCTCGCTGAAACGTATCCACGAGTACATATCTCGTTCCCTCTTACATCAGACAGCGTCGTCCGAAAGAGAAGACAATGGCGCGTGGGTCGAGGCAATGTGTCGAGGCGTAGCCGAATACGTAGGTAGTCTTAGGGTGGTCGTAACTAGTGATGGGCATACAATGCTCATTTCCTTCTAGATTTTCAATCAAATTGATCTTTCTATTGAACCTCTATCGATTTCTGTCGATCACCTAAAATTTTAGAAATTCAAATCAAATCTTTGAAATATTCAAAATTGTGATAAATAATTATAGAAATAATTAATTATATAAATGATTAATATAATCTATTTTTAATTTTCTTAAATATTATTAAAATTATTTAATAGTATTTAAATTTATAAATTAATATATGTGATTATAAATTTAAATTTTTGAGTTTTTAAGATCCTAAGAAATATTCGAAATTGTTAATAATTAAGTTGCAATTTTTGTTAAATATAATATCGAAATTTATAATGTTATGTTTATTAAGATTTTCAATATATTTTAAGATTTTCAATTTGCAATATATTTACAAATATTTTTCATGAATTATCTATTTATTATTATGCACAGACATTAATTGGGCATTAAATATAATTTTAATATTAAAATTATAAGGTTATTATAAAATTATTATAATAAGATATAATATTATTATACAATAAAATTGTATTTTAATTATTCTTTTTTTTTATCTAGTTTTTATGAAATATTTTATAAATATAATTTTTCTATGAAAAAATAGTATTAAATATGTATTAAATATTATTTTAAAATAATTTTATTTATGCATGAAATATTTAATTATTTATATGTGTCATAAAAAAGTAATTATAAGAAAATGTTATGTTCAATAATAATTTTAAATAAATTATGATTGACTAATCAAATAATATAAATATAAACCTATGTATTTATTTATGAACATAATAAATCTTACTTCATATATTTCTTACTATTGTATTTTATCATTATATATATAATTTGTATTTCATCCATCCATTACATTAACATCAAACAAATTAGATATTTAAAACATTTGTTATATTTTATATTTTATATTTTGAAGATTAAAGTAAAAATTTCTTTCATTAAAGTAGAAATTTTTTTCATATTGATATTAAATATTCACAATAATCATTTCATATTATTGAAAACTCAATTGAAATATCAATTGTACTTTTTAAGATTAAAACAAAAAATTTTAATCAATATTTATATTTATATCCATATAATCAATATTTATATTTCATAAAAATTGTAATTTTAATTTACTTTTCGAAATTAGATATTTTAATTTTATAATTTTTGAATTCTTTTTCTTTATATCAATAATCAAAATATCTAAAATAATTCAACTTTTCATTTTCAAAATTTCTTAATAAAAAAAAATTCTAAATTTAAAATATAAATAATATAAAATATAAAAATATAATAATCAAAGAATATAAAAATATATTGGAAGGAAGATAATTAATATTATATTTTACATACAACAAAAATAACGAAAAAAATATTTTCTTTACATTTCTTATATTTTTTTTCGCACAACAAAAAGAAACCGATAAAATATTCTTAGTTATATAAAAACAGATTGAGAGGAACAATCAGAATTCCGTTGCTTTGTTCCCATCGCTAGTCGAACCGCGATCTGTCCGTGACGTAAGACGAGGCCCGCGGTACTTAACGATCGCTGCCATTGCACGTTAAAACGATTACTTCCGGCGCGCGTGGAGGTGGAGGAGATACATCGTGAACCATAGAACGCAATGTGTTCTACCCTTTTGTCTGTGCTCACGAGCTGTCCAAGAACGTTCATCCGTGTTTCTCTGTTATCCCCATAAAACGAATATATTTCGGAAGCATACAGCTCCACAATTCGAAAGAATGACGGTTGAATGATCTATGTATTCTTCGAAAAGATTCATTTATGCGACTTACTTTACGTTTGTTCTTTACATGTCATAGGAATTTATTAATATTTATTAATTCTTGAAGTACGAAGTTAATTAATAGGATTAAATTATTATAATATATTATTTATTAATATTAGACTCAATAATTAATAAATATTTATATATTATATATATAATATTTATATAAATATATTTATATAAATATTTCAGTATTACTAAGTATATCTATATCAAAAATTCATTGGATATATTTTCATTATTGGATGTCTTTATATTCCACATAAAAATTATTTTTTTAAAAATTATTTTCAAGTTATTTTATCACAAATTCTATGAGATATGAATAGTTCTATTGTTTGTGATTTTTATTAGATTATATATAATACAATTTGTATTATAGTATTTGTATTATATCTATAGTCGATAAGATTGGATAATAAATATATTATTTATTTTAATAATACTGCTTTTAAATAATTATAAGTTTAATTAATAAAGTAAGAATATTGTCAAAATTATACAATTTACATTAGATCAATAAAATATTATAATGCTATAATGTTATTTCATATCATATCACTTATAAATGAAACGATATACCATGTTTTTTTGGTGAGTATATATATTTTTACACAAATATATTTTTTCGATTGTTCATAAAATATATAATTGGAATAAATATTAAAATTTGTATATGTGTATTATAGTATATATATATAATATTAATAAATTGTGTGCTATATAATATTATGTAATATGTTAAATGATAAAAATGATTTGATTATATATTATTGGAATATACATTATCTTATCCATATTATCTTAAATATGGAAAAAAAGGAAAAGTACAAAATATCTTTAATTTCATTTTATATCAAATTCCATAATTATTTTTTAATTATCTTTTAATTCTAAAATAATCATAAAAATCACTTACACTTAAAAAATAAAATAACACTTAAAAATAAAACACACTTAAATAATAAAGTTAAATTCTCTTTATCTTTTCAAAGTTTTAATATTATAATTTGGATTACAAAAAAGAATGGATTACAAAAACGCGACTTCATTTGCTTTTTTATATATAATATGTATAGTTATTATCATTTGTATTATTGGATTATACTCTATATATATTCTATACTATACTTTATACTCTATACTATTTATACTCTATACAATAAATAATATAAATGAATCGATATTGAATGAAAAATTGTCAATTTTTTGTCAAAATTTTTAATTTCTAACTATTTATAACGTTATAAAAAAAAATCATACAATAATCAGCCTGAATTCATTTTAAAATGTGGTATTTTTCTGATAATCCCAAATTCATTTTTTTCAAAAATATTTTTATATTATAGCAAACTGAAAAATACTTTTTTTTCAAAAATTTGAAGATAAACTGTAAAGATATTCAAGAATTTTTTTGTCACTGAATTCATAATAGAAAAAAAAATAAATAAATTTCGAGAACAATAACTTCTTTAAACTTGCTGATTTTTTCTTTTTTTGATCGAATTATTGAGTTTTAAATTTTAGACGACACTTCAAAAAATGTTAAATTTTTGTTATTTTCAATTATTGCTATTTAAATATTGCTATGCTTAAAAAATTGATTTCAAATAAAGAGATTAATTATATTATTAATATTAAAATTAAATAAAAGTGATTCATATTCATATGTTTAATGAAATATCAATGATTATTTTCATACCTTATTTCATACTTTGATATAAATATAATATTTTTATAAAAAAAAATTTTTATCGATATAAATATCTCATTATGCAAAGTATAATAATATATTATGTTACATACATTAATCTCTTTTAACTCTAGTAACATAAAAAAAAATAAATTAATAAAATTGGATTGATTTTATAATTTACAAAATAAATAAAAATAAATTATTTTTTCAAGTTACTAATAAATTTAATAAAACAAAATCCTAATTAGATTAGTTACATGAATTAATTAAATTAATTTTTATAATATATTATATATTACAAATAAAAATATAAAATTTCATTATAACTATCAATTGTCAATTATTTTAATATCAATTTTATATTGCATTTCTTAGTTTCATTGGAAGAATAAAGATACTTCTTTCTTCTCTTCATTAAGTCCTCTTCATAAAGTTCTCTTCATTAAGAAAAGGATGCTCGAATAAATTGCGGACACGAAAAGTTTTTATTTGGATATCATGTTGCAAAGATTCCTTTGATAATTAACGCGGAATGAGATCTGTCGGAAACGTATTTAATTTATAGAGAGGGTCGAGGCGCAAAACTCAAATGTTTGGGAAATCGAAATGGCATGAGCGTATAATTTGGAAGAAGTTAAATATATTCGCGTCCATCTTTGGAAAGTTAAGAAAGTTTTGAATTTTCTGTCAAATGAAATTTTAATTTATATTAAATTAGCAAAAATTTTAATTAAATTTATAAATATTATATATTATTTTTATAATATTTAATTTTATATAAATTATTTATAAAGAAGATATCCATGTGATTAAAAATATAGTTGCTGATGAAATTGAAACATTGTTGAAATTACTTAATTAAAGTAATTATGAAATTAATAATGTATGATAAAGGAGTTGATGATTATAATTTTTTTATTTAAAATTTTAAAATTTTTTTGCAAAAATAATTAAAGCATTTTAATAAATAATAAATAATTATAAATCATATTTAAGAAATATTTTAATAATGAAAGCTTTGAAAAATTTGAAAAAAATATTTTTAAATTCTTTTATAATAGAATTTATAAAAAGTTGGTTAATAGCTATGTTTATTATTTCTTTTTTTTTTAAATTAAAATATCAAAGAATAAAAAAATTTTCCTAACAATAATGTGATCTTTGATTTATTGAAATATTAATTTAATTCCGATGTTAATAGGAAAAATTTTCAATACTATTTACTTTTAATTTCGTTAATATTTTAATAATAAATAGTTAAACATAAAATTCAAATAAAAAGTAAACATCTATAATATTTATAATATTTATAATTAATATGTAATGTATATATATAATAACATTATATAATATATAATGTATAATGTAATGATAACATTATAATAATCAAAAAAAGGACTTTTTAGATTTCATATTTTATTGATAAAGAATATAAATATTTTTTACTTGATTTAATAATTTTAAAAAATTTTTTAAACTTATAAAAATAAAAACATGATTTATTTATGTATTTATATTAATTTATATAATTTCTATATTACTTCAGATATAAAAATGTAAAATTTATACATATATAATATTAATACATATATAATTTATTTATGTATTTATGTATGTATTTATGTATATATATATTTATATATTATATATTATATATTATATCTTATATTATATTATATTAATTTTATAATATCTATAATGTATATATTATATATATTAAAAAATTTAAACTATAGGATAATATATATATATATATATATATGTATATATTATTTATTGAATAAAAAATATTCATTTAAATATTACTTATGTTTTTATCAATTATATGAATCGAAAATATGATATGTGTCTATTAACAAGAATTTTAATCGTGGATAGTTTGTGGATTATAAATATATTTACAATTCATTCATCAAACTAATATGCTTATACATTTATTGATAAATATACATAATATATACATAATATACATAATACACGTAATAATATATACATAAGTAAATTTTAAATTTCATTAATATTAAAAAGTTTAATTTATGTATTCCAATGATTGCGCAATTACATAATTCACGCAATTATAACAAGATAATGCAAGCGAAAATTATACCTATTATATATTTATGAAATGAAGATAGATTTGCCCTATGGAATAATGTCTCTTAATTTCGATTGATCCCCAAATGATTATGGTTTGAACTTTTGATAAGAGATAGAATGCTCATTATATTACGTATATGTGATTATTAGAATTCAATTGGGAATTATATATCTTACATGTCGATTGCTCCTTAATTTGTCTTTTGATCATCATTAAATCATGATATTAAACATTATATGCTTAGAAATAAAAGAATAAAAAAGATAGTAAGATAAAAGGAAGAAAAGAATTTATCAAATAAAAAATAAAATTATAAATTTTCAAATTCATTTCAAAAACTATTATTCTAAATTTTCGATTTATTTTTGAATGAAAGTTTACTTTATTTTAGTCTACATCATATTTTTTGCTATCGTATATTATATATAGTAGGTATTATATTTTTTGTCTTTAATTAATATCATTGCATCGTTAATCAAATTTCTTTAAATTGAATTTTATTTAATTCCATTTTATTTATGTATAAAAGTGCAGAAATATTAATTAATATTAAACGAACAGCAATAATAATCTATATGAATCATGATATGCGACTGGTATAATTCTACATGCAAAAATAAAAAAAAGAGAAGAATAGAAAAGAAGAATTCGATTTTATTCAAAAAAACAAAGATATAAGTATAATAAAATTTTACGTTATATTTCTTACTACTTACTTCTACTGAATAATGATCAGTAATCAATTACATTGGTATTATGATTCTGGGAGTACTTGGTATATTTATAATTCTCGTTAAAGATTAATTAAGTAAATTGTAGAACTTTTATCTGATAAAAAATAATAAATCGCATTATCGCATTATTTATAAAAATAAATCGTCAATGTCAATGCATAAACTTCTAGAAGAACCAATCCAATTGCATCACTATTACACTATTTATAATCCATATGATATATTCAACAAAACTCCTACATAGATATCGCAGGAGTTATTCGATCCTTTCAAAGTATCAAGCACCAACAGTTCTCTCAAAATTCCTTCCACTTGTAACAAGTTAATCGCGTCAAGGGCTAAAATAACGGTCGCGGTAGAAGCCAAAACGAGCGCGTAAACTTCCGCTCCGCTTCCTTCATATCCCTCTTATTCGCTTATCATTCTGGACGTGAGATCTCTTGGTAAAGTTACATTAGGTATATACATCGAGAGTAGATAGCATCGTCGACGAATTGCCGCGTAACCAGTCGTAACGTCTAACGACTTGGATAGTCAGAATATCGAACTAGTCCAATCTGACAGTCGTGGAAGCGTGTTCGCGCGAAATTTGTGTTTCTTCGCTATGCAATATGTATAGTATTTATTTTATATATATATTCTTCCTATATATTCTTATTACATATATATTTTTATTCATATCAAAAAATTATTAAATACCAAAAAATTTATAGAAATCAGATAAGTTTATCGAATTATTGGAAATAAATATTTAAGAATTAGATATTATGTTGTTTGAAATCTTAGTTTGTAAAAAATTTATTTTCATCTATGGTTTATATAGTAGTAATAGTATAATAGTAACGGAGAAAAGACTATTTAACATTTTATTTTCATATCGATTAGTTTTTGAAATATTAATAAATAACTTTTCTTATTATATATATAATACTACTATTAATTTATTTTATTAATTAATTATTATTAATATAATAATCTTCGTTACAGTCGTTATCATCTAGTATCGAGTAATTTTTTAATTGCATTAGTCTTATATCTATAAAATAAAATGTTTAATTGTAATCTAAAAATCTGATCATTCGTTCTAAAGAAATTAAATATATATTATATTTTACTTATCAAATTTCAAGTAAAAAAAATTAACTTATTAAAATAAAAGTAAAAATGTCAATTGTTGTTATAAATATGCTTAGAAACATAAATCTTGTGAAATATTAATATTAAATTAAATTAGAATTTAGAAATAGTTATCAGCATTTAAGATTTTTTATGGAAACTTAATTAAAGATTTTTTTTTTATATGATGTTATAAATATCAAGATTTATTAAACTTTTGATGGTGACGACTTCTATGGCGAAAATGATTATACTAGTTACATCGATACAAATAGAATTCAATGTATAATACTGAAAATTTTTTATTAATTAAAAATTTATATTTTTTATATTTAAAATCCATTTATTTTTCACTAAATTTTATCAATTTTTAGTTTTTTTACATATTCCAACATTAATACAACATTATTTTTAAATAAATTTTTTTTAATTCCTCATTTTATTTTTTAAATTAATAATCAACTATTAGAATTACTATTTCAATTATTTGTTAATTATTTATATTTATCCGTTTATTATAAATGCTACAATTAATAATTCAATAAAATATGGAATATGATAATACGATTCTTAACAATTATCTTGTAAAAATTGCCCATTGACAAATTTTTTATAATGAATATTGTGAATATATAACTTAAAATGATATCATTTATTTTAAAAATATGATTAGAGAATAAGTATTCACGAAAAAATATAGTGGCTGTCTATCAGTGATCACAGATAATTCAATTAAAAAATTGAACGAAAAATTCGCAAAAATTGTCATTTAACTTTTATAATTATCTATTTATATCACAGAGATTTAAAAATGACAAATTGAAAAACAGCTTTATTATCTGCTTTAATTTATAAAACTGAAATAAAAAAAAACTATAATGAAATGTTACAAATAATGCAATTAAGATAATTATAACTACATGAAAAAATAATAAATAAATATAATTTTTATGTAATAAACTTTTTTAATTCTTTAATTTTGTTTTTCGAAAACTTTTTCGAAATTTTATTTGATCCTCTTACAAATTTTTATTACATTAATCGTTTCCCTGATTATAACAATTTAAGTTAACCGTTATAAAAGATCATGTCCTAATATTTACAAAATATGTGTACAAGGATCGACCGACATCCGTGGATTCTGTGGATCGCGATGGTTAAATGCACGTTTGGATCATTTCGTTCCGTCGCGAAACGCTTAAACGCAAAGCGGATAACTCGCGTGCATGCAACCAGACCGAAGCGATAGTAAGAGGTTGGCGCGTGTATGATGTACACATGTAATCATTATCGAATGGTCGGTCAGTGAGCACAAGCATTCCAACTGCATTCCGTGGCTTATTCGAATCCTGGTTTCTCCGCTATCTCTCTTATTCCTTATTACTCCCTATTTTCTTTCTTTACTGTCATTTTATCTTCCTCGTCTGTCTTGGCTGGGATATTTAATTCATTCCTTCTGATCTCGCTGTATTTCCTTCGTTGCCGAGATCCTCTTACCACAGGTTTAAGAGCCCTTCCTCTTCATTGGCTATTGTATCACTTGTTTTAACCTCTCTTATCCACGATTCGTCTTTGATTCCTTGTATTTCACTTTCTCGATCTTTGAAACCCATTGCAATCATTTCGCGTTTCTTGTTTGTAACTCACGTCCTGAGTTGAATGACTTGGTTTTCTCTTGTTTGTGATCATGTTCGGATCCAAATTGGAGGATAAGGAAAAATAAAAAATGTACGATTTTGGTTCTATAATATGTATTACGTGTTTTGATTGAGAATGAAGAATTATTGTATTTATGAAAAATTACAGAGTCAAATTTATATTAGATGATGTCGAAAATTTAATATATTGATTAAGAAAAAATATAATATCAATATTATCAATAATATCAATATTAATATTAATGCTTTATTTATAAAATTCTTGAGAATTAAGTATATAAGTGTACTATAAATAAATAATAATTATAAATAGAAAAATAAACATATAAATATAAATATTATTAACGAGTAATTTCTGAAAGAATTATTGTTTCATGAAAAAAAGATCTACATTTAGAAGATAGAAGATATAATTTATTAATTTATTTATATGTAATTATACATATATGAAATAATGTAAAAAAGATTTTTGATTTTGAGCTTCGTAGAAGTTTCTTAGATATATAAAATTTCAATAGTTTTAATATTACAGGACAATGAATGAATTGAATATGATTTTGTTTAAATTAATATAAAATCAATTTATCTTTCTTTTTTTTTTTGAGAATACACATATCAAATAATTTATAGAATACTTTTTAATCAAAGTAAATATGAAATATCTTATCTATTATTTTTATTTCTATGCTATATTAATTTAATTTTGCATTATTTTATGAATGGTGAAATGAAATGATTTAATAGAAAAAGATGATGAATAATATAAATAAAATTAATACAATATTATAATATAATATCAATTTTATACTTTAAAAATAAGAATATTTATGTGTTCATTGATTTTATTTGATTTAATATTTATTTTATTTATATAATTATAAATTTTATTGTTATATATATTTCTATTATTGTTTCTATCACATATAATATATTGAATTTGAATTATTTGAATAATTAACAAGAATAATTAATAAGAAATTAAAAATATCAATTATTAATAATCATATGTAAATATGCTAAGAAAACTAATAAAAAATTAAACCTATTGTTAAAAAAATATAATAAATATGTTATTTCTATCATTTTAAAAATTTTGAAAAAATTATTTATTATTACTTGTAATTTAAAGATTGATGTATCAAGAGAATTTTTATATATTAAAATCATTTTATAAAAGGATTTTTCTATAAGAATTATTCTATAAGAGTTTAATGAATAATTAAAAAATATATAAATAAAAGTTCGAATTTAACCTAGTTACAAAAACATGAGATAAAAAAAATAATCCAAAATAATAATAAATTTTGAAATAACATTTTAATAAATAATATATAATTTTTTCGCTATAATTTTAAATTATATATTATTATAAATATCTCTATATATAATTTAAACATTTTAACAAAAAGTAATATAAATATATATATATATATATCATAGTTATAACTAATTGTTGAAACTTTTATAATTTATTAAACTTTTATATATATATAAATAATAAAAAATTTCAAATAATAATTATTAAAGATTTTCGTAATTTTTTGATGATTAAATTTATTTATTGATTTAATGTATCTATCATATAATTTAATATTATGATTTGTATGCTATTTATCAAGTTTATTTTTATAAAAATATATTAATATTTGAAATATATATCATTACTATTTGAAATTTAAATCGCCAGCATGAAATATATTATATATTTATATTATATATTATATATCAAGAAAATATTCCATAATTTATACAAATAGAAATTGCGTGAAAGAAAAAAATCTTTGTTTTTTGAAAAATGCATTTGAAAATGCTCTTGAATACATCGTTTTCTAATATTTTAAATTTTATCACATAGATTGAATATCGTTTCTATGATTTTTTTTACATAATATAATATCAAGATACTAAATACAATTGCCAAGATAATCATTTAGAGATTAGAATTTAGTTATTCACAGAAGAAGATCTTAACAGAATAAAGAAATATAAAAATAAAAAAATAAATCGACAATAATAACATTTTAGTAAAGTAAATTTTAACATTATATTACATAAAAGCCATCTTGATTTTATATAATATTATGATAACAACTTGTAATTTGTAAGATCAATTATTAAATGCATATTTCGATTCAGCTCTTAATTATTAGTTAATACATATTCGATTGATTTTCAAATATATTTTTTTCAAAAATAAATCCTGCTATATAATTTCGTTATTCTTAATTTTCTTCTTATTTTGAATCTCCTTGACCTCGTTTATATACATGAATCATAAACTATATAACTATATAACTATATAATTACCTTAAAATATCTTTAAATAAATTGTTATTGACTATATCCTAATATTTTACTACCTTATTACTTTTATTAATACCTTAATACTTTTCACAACTATCATAATAAATCAATCTACAAAAAATTTTATATATGATTCTATTTAAAAAAAAATGAATTTATATTAAATAAGTATTTTTTATTGTTAATTAAATAAGTTTTTGTATTGTTGTATTCACGAAAAAATAATTCTTTAAAAAAATCCTATATCAATCTTTTTTTTTGCAACTTTTTAGCACTTATTATATCATTCTCGATATTACGATATTGCGATACTGAGAATCATAGCTTCTTTTATCTCTTTTATCTCTTCTTTTATCTAAAATTTTTTTTTAAATGAAAACGAATACTAATTTCTTATATTTATTAATTCAAGGCGCAATGTATAAAATTCATATAGTAGTTTCAATAAAAGAATGAAAACATCGAGTAAGTATCTACTTTCAACGATTTCTCTATTTATTTCACCATAGTTTTGATTTAGAATGATTTTCCGCATTAAATTAGATTGGATCTTCCTTTGCTTTTTATCCGAAAGGAATGAAATCGTGCGATCATCGCGAAGAAAAAACGATTTATCTTTTAACCGCGATAAAAGAGAGCCAATTACTTATCGAAATAAAAAGAACCGTTCCTCTTATGCAAATATCTAATCTTCTTTTGAAATTATCGAATCACCCATATGGTTTCCTTTTTCCGGAATCATCAGTGAGTTAATGAATTCTCATAATGCGGACGACCGACAATTTCTCTTTGTCTCAATCTCTTTTTATCATTCTTCAGTTTTAGTGCCTCATATGACTCGGAATCTTTATTAAAATGCACAGAGACTCGAACTTCGCCCTCTTTCATGTTTCTCACTCCTTTTTTTAAGCTATCCTGAATTCCGGTGTCACATCTGTCTGCCTCTAAATCCTCGCAACTAAAACTCAACCAAAACTCGTGCGATCTTTGATGTACTGGCACGATGGTATAGTAACATGTTTGTAATTAAAATTCGCGTATTCGCAAATTACTTTCTCGAAATCGTGCAACATCCGCATGATTTTGCCGAATGCGTTTGAAGGATGGAGACATTTTCTAGTCTTATGAATTTCAAACAAGAAAGTTGAAATCTTCTTTTTATTTTCTTTTTTTTTTTTTTTAAAGAACTTCCTGTTTATATGTATCATGAGGTATTATATATGAATCATGAGGTATTCATGAAATGAAGAATTTCTTTTTTTTTTTTTTTTATTTCGATTGTTTCTATCATTGTATATGAATTAGTTTCGTTTGTTTTTTTCGAACGAATTTATTGTGCATAAATGTATTAAATTGATATTTAATAAATACGTTTAAAATCTAAAAGAAAAGTCGGAGTAAAGAAATTTTTTATCCAATATATTCAAATTGATTGTGTTGTTAGTTTACAAGAAATCTGAAAAGAAAAAAGACAATTTTTCTTAGTTTTTAATAAAAATTTCGTTTACTTAATACTTAATATTTTTTTCAAAATATTAAAGAATTATTACAATGAAACATTAATGCTTTTTTTACGTATGATCTATGAACGTTTTGTGAAATCATATTTACAATTATAATTTAAATAAATATAAATAATTACAAAAATATATTTTATTATTAATATATTTATTATTACATTTATTATTATTAAAAAAATATATTTTATTATTAAATGATATATTTTGTATATTTTTAAAATATTTTGATTCAAATTAAATATTATCTTTAAATAAGATATTATTAAATAAAACTTATCATTATTTTAAAAAATAATGAATAATATTTTTTTAAAAATTTAAAAATTTTTGTTTCAAAACTTTGTTTTTCTTTCTTTTAATTAATTTAATATTTTCTATAGTATTTTTCCATGCTTATTGCTCACTCGAAATACTATATATGCATAATATAAATTTTTATTTTTATGAATATTTAAAGTCTTAAATTTTTAAATTCTATATTCAATAATTTTTATAAATCTTTACAAATTTAAAATAATAAAATTTATTTATATAAAATAAATACATATATAAAGTCACATAAAAATTATTTTAAAGAGAAATGTGTTAAAGTTTTATATAACAAATCATTGAAAATATGAAAGTTTTCTATATATTTCTTATTTTTATGTTATTGCAAATATAAATATTTTTTACAAGTGATATTTTCTATAACATACTGCAAAAATTGTTTTCGATGAATGTACAGGATGAGTAACTGGACCAATACGTAGAAATCCATTTCTATTGAAAATAGAAAAAAATTGTAGAGGAAAATTTTGCATCGTTTAACAAGCTCTATCATCGTGCGATATTTTTCACGAATTTTTTTCAGAAGTGCATCGATGCAATTGTAAAGAGTGATTGCTCTTTTTTAAACGGAATCTTTCGAGTTTTTTCTTTTTTCTATTCTTTTTTTTTTTCATAATTTTTTTTCATATTATCATTACGATAATAAAAATATTAAAATATAATATTTAAAATAAAATAAAATAAAATAAAAATGAAATAAATTATTTGAAATTATATATAATTGAAATTAAAATTCCTTTTTTGGAAAAATCAATATTCGAATATTTTTTTAATTAATGCAAGGAATATATCTAAATTATGAAAATTTTATAAGGAGTACGGATAATTAATTAAGATATAATCAATGTACAATGTAGAATTCTTAATACATACATGCCTTATCTACTTTACTTCCATATTCTCTTTTCAATCATATAATATGTTATATGATATCACCTTTTTTTAAAATTCACAAAAATCTGTTCTAAAATACTATCTGTAGTAATATGGAGCAAGAACATTATTCTTATATCATAAGAAAATATTTAATAATAACATATAGTAAAAAAAACATGATTTGGTATCCTTAATCTGATTATTATTTAATTATTTTAATGGCATAACTTAATATTTTTTTAGTTATAAGTAAAATTTTTTAAAAAATAGGTAGAATCTATTTTTTTAAAAAATAGGTACTAATCTTTCATTTCAATAAATAATAAAAGAATAATAAAGAGTTCTATTGAAAGAAATTATTCAAATTTGAGTTATTGAACAATTATTGAACAATGTAAAGGAAAATGTAAAAAAATACATAAATATAAGATACATTTGTGGATTTGTTGTTCAAACAAAAAATTAAATATACGTATTGAATCTTTTATAATCATAATATTTTTTTTATTTAAAATATTTTTATGAAAAAAATGTAAGAGTTTCGTTTAAAAAATAAAAATTTTTTTGCAATTGCATTGATATATTTCTGAAAAAAATCGTATTATAGGATAGTAAAATTTTTTAAATAATATAAAATCGTATTAAATACTAATAAATTTTTTTAAATTATAAAATTTTTTTCTATAATTTTTATTTTTAATAGGAATAGAATCATAATCAAGCTCAATTATTATATATATAAAAACAATATATAAAAAATTTGGTATTAATATCTTAAGATTTTAATCTTTTAAATGATAAAAATATCAAATTATAAAGTATCGATTAAGATATTAAAAAATATATGACTCCATTTGATCTTCATATTTTTATTTGTTTATACATACAAACAAAATTTAACAATTATTCAAATGTATTTTTCTTAAAACTTCATTCTTATCTAAAATATTTTTTAATATTATTAAAAAAAAATATATATATATATATTCTAGATATCAAGTTTGCTTATTCTGTGTATCTATTCAGTCAAAAAAGTCTTAATATTATTTTACAAGAAAATTTATCTAAATTAAAAGTTATAATTTTAATTAGATATAATTTAGATATAATTAATTAGATATAATTAATTTAAATAATTATAATTTATAATTAATAATAAGAATAATTTTAATAAAAGTTTGTGCATATGAAGAGCATAATGGAGTTATAAGTAGAATTTTTTTAACAAAATATTATCTAAAGAAAACAAATTACTATATCATTCAAAGTTTGATTTTTTCATTTTTTTAAAATATAATTCTACAATAATGATAGAACGAAACTTTTGAAATAAAAAATGTTTAATTTTTAATGCGATAAACGAAGTTTCTAGATAAAATTTAAAAATTTTAAATTTTGGAAGTTGATTTCAATCCCTCAAAGAAATTTTTTTCAAAAAAAAATTACTTTACATATTGGACCGTTTATTTTGAAAGTGATGCAAATCCATTTTGTTGTTTCAAGAAAATTAAAGTTTAACATATTTAAGCTTAATTATAATTAATAATATTTAAGCTTAACATATTTAAGCAAGTTTAGCCAATTTAAAAATATAAATTAATTATATTAAATCTGGCAAATTTTTATTAATTTATCAATATCTAATTTGATTATATAAATTTTTTTTCAGTAAATTTAATTAAAATAATATATATTTACGGACTATATATGGACATCGTTTTTATAATTAGTCAATTATAATTAATCAATGAAATTATTTAATATCAATTATGAAAAATTAAATATTACTTAAAATATATTTTGTATTTATCCAATTTTGTTTATAAATAATAATAAGAAATAAAATAGAAATAATATTTTTTATTTTAAAATTAATTATATATTATGATTTTTTGATGTCAGAACTCTTCTTGTAATGCTTTTCTTGCTAATTCAGCATTTTTCAAGTGAATACCATGGCTTTGTATAAGAGTCGTTTTTCTTCGTATTTGTTGTCTGAATTTTCATGTTGAAGAAATCGTGTCTTGTACAAATATTTTTACAGATGGAAATGTAATTTGAAATCTCGTTTAAATGTATATCCATTTATTAACTGAAGTTAAATTACTCTTTAAGTACAAATTAAACATTTTTCTTATATTTAATTCAGGATTCAAAAATATTCATTCTGCAATTGATTTAATGACTTTCAAATGCCGAAAAATTTTTATGTATTCTAAAATCTTTATGTATTCATATCATTGTATTTGTTATTAGTTCTTCTGCAAGAGCCACCCATGTCTTTTGGAATATCGTACGCTTTTAAGACATAATCAATTCGTCCAGCAGATACATTGAAAGTGCTAATAAAAAATGTTTTATATAAAATGTTTCTACGAAAAATGACTAAGTAAAATTTATAAGTATAAATCTTTAAAGTGTCTGAATAATTTCTTCTATTTATAGTTTCACGATAAACATTACAATAGAGAAATATATTTTGCTTATTAAAATCACAGAATTAATAAAAAATTGTTTTACATTCTTTACATTTCATTAATACATTTTATATATTTCTTCGAACAGTTACAATTTTTAGATTCAATAGATTTTTTTGCTGGAATAAATTATTTTTTTTTTTTTGTATAATATTCTTCTCTGGCATTTCGCTTAATTTTGCTAATTCGCGTATATTTTCTTTTATTTTCTTTTGCAGAATCGATTTTGATTAAGTTTTGATTAATAATATCCTCATCTGATGAAAATTCTATAATTTTTCTTTTTTTATATTTCATACATACATATATCATATCATAAATACATATTTTTCTTAATGGAATTGTCTTCATTTCTAAGATTTTTCTTTTATTTATATTCATGGGTTTTATTTCTATGAATTTATAATTAAATAAAATAAATATTTTCAGTTGTTATAAAATAATATTGATTTATTATTTCTTCTTATCTATATCATTATCTGGTTTTAATATAAAAATTATTCATTTTTGAAGGAAATAATAAGTAAATAAGATAAATAATAAAATAAAATAAGTAAATAACTAATCTTCGACACGTGAAATAAAACAAATGTAACCAAATGATCCATCATTTATATCTATAGAAATTGGACTTTCATAATTAATACAATTTCTTTTATTGGCCAATTTCAAATTGAACAAATCATTGGCATTTTTTAAGATATTAAATATTAACTAGTAATAAATAAAAAGTTTACACTAACTTACTTATAAATTATGTGATATCTCATATTTTTACCAAAATAGATTTATACCACTTTCAAAATAAACGATCCATAATAATAATCCATTATACTCTATATATATATATACTTTCATAAAATTTAAATTCTTGATCTAAATAAATACTACATATGCTTTAAAAAAATTATGCATAAAATTCCATTTATGAAAATGATATTTTATATATATCACACTTATACTTAGACATAGTCGAAAAAGAATATTATTGATCATTCCACTTGGTCCATTTCGCATAAGGATAGCGCATAAGCTTCTCGGTATTCTCCTTGGGACTCTCTTTCTTCGATTCTCGCCAATTTCCCTTTGGACTCGCTTACCTCTGGACCTATGGAAGGACGTTTCCATGCGTTTATGCACGGAAATTTTTATACTCGTACCGTGGTAATTTGCATAACTGTCCATTCTATTTTCCATCGGAACCAGTCTCTTGATCTAACTCAATCGATGAACGAATCGTTATAAATTTTATCTGAAAACGGAATAATTATGAAAATTTTTCGTGAAATTTCGGCACAAAAATATGGATTTAGACTTCGTTTGATTATTTACAATTATCAATTACAGTTATTTATTAATTATAATAAAGAATTGCATTCTTTTTTTTTTTTAATGGTTGTTTCGTTGGAATCAAGGACACATGCAAAACTCGTAGTGGACCAAAAAATATAATTCGATAATTCTTGATTCAAAGTTTATGTATATATATAATTGATTATGTGTATGTACAATGTTTTAAATAATTTTCTAAAAATTTTCTGGGATGAAATCTCTATTTTCAAAGTTTTTTTTTTATATTTTGAATTTAAATATAATTTCATTTGGAAATATTTTTTACAATAAATCTGAAGATTTTATGTATTTAAAGTTTTTACATTTAAAGTTTAATATTTTGTATTATTACGAATTTATATTTTAAAAAAAAAGAAAGAACTTTAAAAATTTAATTTCACTTTTTTTTATTTTACTTTTTTAATAAGTGAAAACGATATCTCGATAAAAAATTTACAAATATAATTTACAAATATAATTTTTAGTTAAATTAAATCTTATATTTTTATTAATTACAGTTTATATTAATGCAAAACATTTACAATAAATATTTCGATATTTTTGTGAAGCATTTTATATTGTTATTAGTAATGATGAAAATGATGAAAATTATTGTAAAAATTTGTTGTGGAATATTGCTTTTTAAATAAAAAAAGATTTTTAGAATTTATGTATTATCATTGTAATATTTTAATCTGGAATTTTTAAAACGAGAAAACGAGATTATACATACATTGTACATATATGTATATATAGAAAGTAATCTATGTATATATAGAAAGTTATATATATATACAGAAAAAAGATTCATAATTTAAAGAATAGATATTTTGTAAAATATGGCGATATGAAAAATAGATATTTGAAACGATTACCCTATTCATTTTTTGCTTGTTCTTCAAACTAGATGAATTTTACAAAATTTAAATTAAAATATCTTTTAAACTAATAACTTCTTGTTAAATTAAATTATTTTTTATATTACAAAAAATATTGTATATTATAAAAAATTTTTATATCATAAAAAATATTATATATTATAAAAAATATTGTACGTTATAAACAATTTTTATATTATAATATATTGTTTTTTATATTATAAAAACGTATTAAATATTAAATATACTTAATATACTAACTTGGCATTATAATATATATAAAAAATTATTAAATTATTGTGAATGAGACATTTTATTATAACTATTACGTCGACTAAATCAAATATTTTTGTTGCATTATTATTTTTTCGGAATAGATAGACACAAAGAAATAAATAAATTATAAATTATTTATTTATTATAATTATCGACATGAATATTAGATTATCATGGATCTTAAATAATGCTTCATTTTAATCATAATACATATTATCACTTTATAGCTTTTTTTTCGAAACAATTAGATACAGAACAAGAAAAGTAAAAAAAAACATCAGTTTAGCAAGCAAAGGCAATATCTCAAAGAGCAAAATAGTAAACTAAAAGTATTTCTATATAATAGAAAATAAAAATGTTAACAATAAAATATAATATTAACAATAAAATTAATACATATGTATTACATGAATTACTTATTAAATTAAAATTTTTTAAATATTTTATTATTACTATTTATGATTTTAAAAATTACGTAAATAAGACTTCTCTATTGATATATTTAATTTTAATTGATTATTGGAACAATGTAAAACTTCAATGTTTATTATTTATTATTATCTATTATTTATTATTAATATTACTATTTATTATCTGTTTTTTAATTATCATATTTTGTTATTTAATATTATTAAAATATATTATTTTATATATATATTATATTTTATTATATATTAAGATATATTATATTAAGATGAATGAAAAAAATGTCAAAGAATAAATAATTTTATAATAAATAAAATTATATGTGTTAACTTACATTATAACTTAATTATAAGATATTTCAAAACAGCAAAGCAATTCATATTAGAACTACTAATCTACAATATCTTTTTTTACATATATCTTAATATATTACGAAAATAATTAAAATAATTAAATATATTCATATATGTAATAATATTTTTGTTTAAATAAAAATCAAAAAAATTAAAAAATCAAAATTAATTTTAGCAAAAATATCTATATATTTCATTATTTATAAAAATAGATAATTTGAAATTATTCAATTGATTTGATATATCCGATATTAAATTATTTTATATTAAATTAATCGATATTTCTTCCCCTACTTAAAAAACATCGAATATATCTATCAAGAAGAAACACCCGAAGAATTTCATTTCAGACTGGACAAAAACCACCAAGGGAATATATAATTCGCTGTTTCTTATAATAGTTCGTTGGTTCCGCCATCTTCCGATTCCCATCGTTCTAAATTCCAACGATACCAACTTTTTCTATCAGTTCCCACATAAAGATCAGTCGACACGAAACCACTCAAACAAACCTTCGATAAACTAGAAACCATCGAACTCGATAAGACGATATGCAAACTGTTCTCGAATTTTCTGACAAAACAAACGGGCGGAAAAACCAAAGAATTTGGCAGGATTGTGATCGTATTGACCTTTGTATCTATGAAAAAACTTCGGGCGTACAATTTTGATTGACGCAGTCATCTATGGAACTTGCGGAAACGTGAGGATGTATCCTATGACCGAAAAAATTCTGCGTACGTAATAATTCCAAGAGATTTTCCCTGATATCGAATCGTTTTATACAGACAATCCTCTCATTTTCGAATCCTGCTCTGACTTCAACGTAGGAAACATAATATGAGGAGAGGAAAGAAATAAAGAGGAGATTAGGCTATTGTAAGGAAGGTCTTATCATTCTAATTATTCGAAAACTCGAAAACTCAAAGGACTATGTATTCTATTAATAAGTTTTATCTAATACTAAGTTATTAATATTAGAAAAACAAGATAGTTTTTTATTAATTGGTTAATAATGGATATAAATAGTAATAGATAAAATGTCGGACAAAAAAATTTATATATACATATATTTTATAATGATGATGACATGAAATAAGTTAGATTTTATATATGTATATGTTACTAATTTAATAATTGGATTATTCTTTCAAGTAAAAAAATAGAGAAGAAATAAAAAAGAAAAAAATTCTTATTTCTCTATTTATTCATTTTAAACACATAAATTAGAATTTATAAAATTTTTAAAAATTAAACAAATATTTGAAGTAGTAATTAGAAATATTTTTAAATATCATTTGCTTAATTATGTTCAATTTAATATAATAATATATAATATAATATATAATATAATATATAGTATAATATTAGTATAATATAATAATATGTCATTTAAAATATCTATGATGGTTATTTTAATCATATTATATCACATATTATATCATATTTCAGAAACTAAATGAAATTAAATGATTAATATGAAATAATTAATTAATACAAATATTTGTTTCATTATCTATATATATATATATATATATATATATATATATATATGTATATCATCATATATATAAATAAGTAGAAATATTTTTGAAAAATTATATATTAAATTTTATATTAAATTATATTAAATTTTATATATATTACATTAACACAATAAATTGTATATATTAAATTTTATATACAATTTATTAAATACAAAAATTCAACTATTTTTCAAATTATCCTTTCCATTTTTTAATTATTGAAATAATTTTCAATTTATGTTTATCTATTATTATCATATAAAATAAATTATATAAAAATATATAAATATATAAAAATTTCAAAAAATTTTTAAGTACTATTTTATTTTATTATTTTAATAATTATTTCAAATAATTTTTATTTGAAATATATTTAGCCTACTGATTCTAAAAATATTATTTAAATCGAATTAGAGAAGGAAAAAATGAAATTTTTATTTTCGGAAAAAAATGATTTTTTCCGAAATATTAAAAACAAAAATATAAGATAAATATTATATCAAAAAAGTATTATTAATAAAAACATTCATTCAGATGTCTTCATTTCATAAAACTGTTTCATATGTAAAAAACATTCGAATAATCTATCAATAATTCATATCTAATTTTTTCATATCCAATTGAAAAATAGCCAATTAAATAGTATTCGAACTTATCATTCTATATTTTCAACTTATTTTTTCATGTAAAATCGCCTTCTGTTTTATACAGGATGTTAGGATCTTCTATATTTCTATATTTACATCGTCAAATGACAACTATATTACGCAAATAATTTTTAAGATAATAATTGTTAAGATTTTAATACATCGTTACAAGATCATTTCACCATTATCATCGAAAACTATTTCGACCCATTAATCTTTTCTTTTGTATATAATAATTATATATCTACAATAAATAACACGATGTGAACACACGACGAATCAATTACCCTCTGGTCTTTTTTCTCATCATGAACGTAATTATCTATCTGACCTTGCATCCGAAACGTATCGTGCCAGGCCCCAGGTGAGCGGCAAAAAGGACGAAGTCAAAATACAAGGGAAACGGGTTATACGGTCGGCGAACGATCGCTCTGGAATTCCCATGGATCAATATTAAAACAAGTAAGCGGTCCTACGTTGAAGTTAAGCGCAATTTGTATCCTACATTGTATTTAGAGGGAAGCGATTTTATGAGGGGGTAATTTTAAGTACATGATCCATGGACAGATCGACGGATATCGAATGAAAACGTTTCGTTGACGGCAAATACGTAATTACATAGGCCATGCTACGTTGCTTGCTTACACACTCGAACGTTGCGTACCGCGGGACTGATCGACCGTGTTAACTTACAACCAGAGATCATTCTTCCGGCGATATTGTAATTTGCAATCGGTCTTGTTTACGAGGAATCTCACCCCGGTCCCCGGGGACGAGTTTCGTGTCAACATCCGGTCGTAATTCATGTCCAACGACTGCACTTTTGAAAAATGAGAGATTGTATTTCGTACTGCGATTCTGCACAATGCAAAGTAGCGAGCTTACTTCGAGTGAAATGGAGATGATTATCGAAACAGTTTTCATTGCGTAAAATAGTAATTGAAGAAGAATGTATCTTATATGATAATTAGATTACGGATATTTATATATGTACAAAAAGATGCACGAAAATTTATGCACAAAAAAATGCAAATATGCACGAAAAGCATACGCTTAGTATAAGAAAAAAATATATTAATATGTTATGTGATATTAAATATACGTTACATATCAGCATTGATACTTAATATTAAATATAATTAATCTCAATATAAAAATATATCGATACATTATATAAGTATGTAATAATAATATTAATATTATAGTATAAATACTAAAAATAGTAAAAATGTTATGGTATATACATTTTTTTATACATAATACAATATTATAATTTAATTAATAATTATATATATAATTAATAAATGTAATTTTATTACATATATAATATTACATACATGTTATAATATATGTATATATATTATAATGTTATAATATGTTATATATATATATATATTAAAAATTATTACTAACATTATGTTTTATAATTATACACACATAGTTATTTATATAATTGTGATATGTGATATTTAATTGTGATTTTCTTTCATATTTTATATTTTACAAATTTGGTAAAAAATTACTTTACATTACATTAATGATGAAATTAAAATCATCTTCGTTTCAATTTTCTGTTAATGATATTATTTTTTTGAACTTTTAGCATTTTTAATATTAAAAAATCTTTTACAAAATTTAATTTATCATTGTGAGAATTATATTGAATTATTTAAATTGAATATATAAACTATTATATGTTGAATTAGCATTTTAGAGCTGCATGTGATTTAATATAATGATTTATATATTATCATTGACT
The DNA here is from genome assembly GCF_029169275.1 of Apis cerana. Lineage (NCBI taxonomy): Eukaryota > Metazoa > Arthropoda > Insecta > Hymenoptera > Apidae > Apis > Apis cerana. Next base: position 5,655,776 of record NC_083862.1, on the reverse strand, counting down.
TCATATTATTATTATCAATGTTCAGATATAAAAATTTATTTCATTAAACGAAATTTATTTAATAAGATATATCATATGTTATATTATAAGAATGATAATGCATACATATATATATAGAAAATAATATACATATAGCTACATAAATTTTCTCAGAAGATATCAAATGAAAATATTAAATTTTAAGAATTTTAAGAATTCTAAAATATATACTCATATTAGAATTTTTTATATAGATAAATAAATAAATAAAATAAATAATAATCACATTATTAAAAATAATTGATTTCGAAACTTATTTTGCTATATAAATACAATAACTATTTACAAATTTATTAAACGTATCATAAACAATCAGATTTATATGTTTTTCCTAGAATTTTTTATATAGATAAATAAATAAATAAAATAAATAATAATCACATTATCAAAAATAATTAATTTCGAAACTTATTTTGCTATATAAATACAATAACTATTTACAAGTTTATTAAACGTATCATAAACAATCAGATTTATATATTTTTCCTGTGGTTATCTGTCCACTGATACGAAACAATTTTGCAATGTGTTTGGTTTGTTTGCTATTGGAACTTCCAATCAAAACAACAACCAAAATGGAGATTTATTTCGATAAACATGTGAATCGTCCATTTTTCCTGAAAAATGTTTTTGACATCGATTGCGGCCGTTTGCAACGTGCTCTCACGAGCTTGTTTCACTTCGAAATTTACTCTGTTTACTCTGACATTTAAATGATTGAGTATATTTTGTATTATGCAGCTCGCCACTGTACTAAAAGCATGATCGCGAGGCAAATGTATAATAATATAATTCTTATATAATGCAAAATTAGAAATATTAGAACAAAAAATATTGAATATTAAATTCGAGTAGTTCTAAGAGACAGACATTATTAATTGATGAAAATTAATTATAAAAATTAAAATACTGAATTTATACATTTTTCATTCATTGTTTTTCACTATTTTGTGATGAGATATTATTTAAATAACATATTCGAATAGTAATTTTAATTAGATATATATTATATTATTATTATATTATATATATATAATTTTCAAATAATTATTCACTAATTATAATACATTAATCTTGAACAAATGAATAATTTTTGAAATTATTTTATTATTTGATTGTTAATTATTTAAAAAATTCTTAATTATATAAAAAATTATTTTTTCGTGATAATATAAAATAAAGACAATAAGTAAAATAAATAAATAAACAAGTAAATATACGTAATTAATATTTATTTTATCTCTATAAATAATGATTTATAATGATTTATAATTTATATTTCAAAAATTATTATTTGATTAAATATTTTTTGAAATAAAAACTTTTTCATGATTAATAATAAGATATAATATAATTCTATTTATTATATTATTACCTATTATATATCATATTATATTATCTGTTTAAAAAACAAAAATTTGGATATATCATTATCATAATATATGTATAAATAATATAAATCTAATTTAAAAATATCATATAAATATTTATTTTCTATAAAAGAAGAAAATATTATAACAAAAATTTTTAAATTCAGAATTCGATTTTTAAAAACTTTATTTATTTAATCATCATTAATTCTTATATATATATCTACTTTTAACAATGCTATTTTATTGTAAAATATTATTGTAAAATTTATTAAATTTAAATTCCATTAAATTAATTATAATTTTTTCATTGTCAATTTTAAAAAATCTATTTATTTCAAAATTTATTTTATAAATAATATTTTCTTATATTTTTAATTAATAATAATGTTATTTGAATAAATAAATATTATAATGAATTAAAATTCACACTTTTTTAATGTTTATATTCTAATTATTTATTGATTTAAAAAATTTGATGGTAATTAAGATCACATATACGATTATACCATAGAAAAGAGTTCAATTATATTTATATAATTTTATAAATTAATATCTCCATTATTTCCATTGTTTCTAATTTCTAAGGATTTCTTTATCTTATCCATTCTTTCTTTCTAAATTCGCAGCTTTTCATTGCAGCTGCCTGTAAATAGTCTAATTTAGCGCTTTCACGTTCCTTGAATCGTTTGTTTACGCTCCTCCCAGTTTCTATACTTTACTGTGCTTCATCACTGTGCTGTGACTTATGATTAGCCGCAAAACGCCAAGTAATCATTTATTCAACGACATAGTATTAATTCACGTTTCAAGTTTGTTTATTCATTTAGTTTCACTTTTGTGAGAACGTCAACTGAAAATTTCAATATTACAGCCAATATTACGCTGAATGAAGGTTGATTATGACAAATTGAAATTATAGAATATAAAAGAATATAAATTCTTATTAATAGAATATATCTATTGTTTTGAATTAATTAAAAAATCGATTATTAAAAATAAATAATTCAAATTATAAAATTTCATATATAAAATGTTCAATATATATATGTTAATATATATTAATATTAATATAATATTATATCTTATATATGTATGTTAATATTAATATATTACATATTATATATTCTTTTTTTAAAACATTGATTCTAGAAAGGAAAAAAATATAAAAGTTGATATATAAAAATTTTTGTCAAAATTTATTTATTAAGTTACAAATAATAAATAAGCCTTTAATAAGCAATAAATAATGGAATAAATTTTTTAATGTACATTTTGATATAAAATAAAATAATATACTTACTTATACTTACTATCTAAAAAATCAAAATCAATTTATTGTAATTTATGATAATAGGCTATCCATTAATTCATTGTCTGAAACTATAACAAAACCACCAAATTTTTTTAATATTAAATTGTTTCTAGAAGGTAATTTTTACAAAAAAACATAAGCAATCTTATAAAATTCTTAAAATAAATTAAATATCTACAATTATGTAAAATTTTATAAAATTATTTATAGTTATTGAGAATTAAAAAGTTAATGCAAGTTTAAAACAAAAAATAATAAAAAAAGAAACAACTATAAACAATTATTATCAATAACAATTACTAATCTTTCTAATATATAAATATACAAAATTCTAGAATTGTATAAACAATGTTGTAGAATTTTAAATAAACATCAAATATGGAATTAAAAATACATTAATAATATATAATAATATATAATAGTGATATTTAATATAGTGTTTTAAACAAATAATGATATTTTTGAGAATAAACATTAATAATTATTATATATATTATATTAATAATTAAATTTATAAAGAAAACATAATAAGATGATACTTTTATTGTTTTTTCTAAATCTTTTTTTATTCTTATTATTTTATTATTACAAAATTGGATTATTGATAATATAGTTGGATTTATAGAAATATAAACAAATATAATTTTAAAAAAATTATAAAAAGAATAATAGAATATCTAATATTGATAATAATGATAATAAATATTTTTGAGTGTATAAAAATAAAAGCAAATATGTATAATCTCAAGAATAAATAGAAAAGAAAAAACTTATAAATATTTAATAATATTAATAATATTAATAATATATAGATTTTTAAAATTGCTAATAAAATTAAATGTACTTTTCTTAATAATTTGAAATTAATTAATATATATAAATAAATAAAAATGATAAACAAATAAGTTAATTATGATTTAAAATTATGAATGTATGTTAATTCAAAGAAAATATTTTCAAATTGATACAAGATTACAAAGATTATTGATACATGGTAATAATTTTTATAAGATATTAATTTTATAAGATTTTTTAAAAATAGATAAAATGAACAAATTTTAAATGAATAATATCCACTTAATTAGAATAGTAATATATTATTCGTTCATAAAATATTTATTATTCATTTACTTTAATTTAATCTTTAATACACTGAATGAGACGTTAGTAAATTAATGATATACAGACCAATAAATGTTCTTTATGAAATTTTTATCAATTAATTTTCAATAATTTAATTTGTTTTACTAATAATACTTTATATTTATATGAAATATATAAAATATAAATTAAATAAGTTCACATATAGTTTTTTGAATTATAAAATTTATTTATAACTCTATTTATATCATTACATATATTTTTAAATCATATATAAAATCAATTCTTCTCAAATCATCAGCAATTAGAATATCTTTAAAACTTGATCCCTATATGAAAGAATTTTTTCTAATAATAAAAATTATAATTATTTATAATTTCTCATTTTGATTTGAAAATTTTTAATTTATGACATTATTATTAAGAATTAATTCATATTTTTTTGCAATTTTTATTAACAATTTACAAATTTTTACAATCACATATAAACATCAAATTTTGATCAATTTTATTTTTATTAGTTGTTTTAATGATTTTAAGTCAACTATCATAATGCCATTAATATTTACCAGTTTTATTATCTTAGCCGTACGTATCCATAAGAAAAAACGATCCATTTAAGAACTTCGATTTTGCATAAAATCACTGTTTGATGTAACAACGAAATATCGTTTATTCGAAATTTTGGTACCTCCAAAGGACAAAAATAGGATCTATCTTAGAACCGTTTTATCAGGTCATCGTTACCTAGTTTTCTCGTTATCAACCCAGTCGAACGTAGACACACTACCGTTATTCCCATGCGGACAATCTCATTCTTATCAAATCGTCTTTCTTTTCTTTTTCTCATCTACTTTCATTCCCCTATTCCCTATTCTTTCTTCATCCTTCCCTTAATTTTTTTTCTCCTTTCCGACTTGTTCTTCTTCATCTCGCAAATTATACGCGCGATCGACTGCGAAGGAACAATTGTCTAGGAAGGAATGGCAGTCGTTTGCCATGCTTATCAAGATACCGATAATGAGAATCACTCCATCCTGATTTCGTTCATTCCATTTTGCCGCGTCCACGGAAAAATCAAACATTTCGATCAGTCTTCTAAATTCGTTTTATGGGGACAAGGGGATAATTTGTCGAGAAGTAGGATGGAAGAAAAAGAATGGGAGAAATTTAGAGGCAGTGAGATTTTGTATTAGAATAATGGCAACTTTAAATGAAATTTTTAGTGAATTAACGAATGTGTCATTGTAATTTCAATAATATTTTTAATAATTTGAATATATTTATTCTCAAGTAATATAGATCCAATTAATTTTTTTTAAAATATTAAATCAGTTGATTTTCTGAATTTTAAAGCAATTACAATGAAATCTTGATTATTGAAACATTCATTATTTAAACTCTCTATTATTCAAATGTTTTATTTGATTGATATTAATATCAAGAGTTGATTTTTTATTCCACTAAGATAAAAAATTTCAAATGAATCGTTGTTTATAATAAATTATGAAAGTGACTTAAAGAAACTTTATAAACTTAAAGAAAATTTATAATTTAGATTATGGATACTTATACAAAATAAAATTTATATAATTATGGCTAAAAAATAATTTTATTTAAACAAACATTTATTTTATTCTTTAAATATTATGCATGCTTTGAACATTTTATGTTTTTTAGTATATTATATGCATTCTGTGTTAAAGATTTTGTATATTCTAATTTTTTAAATGAAAACATCCGTAACTTATTTATAACATATTCAAGAATTTTTATATAAGATTAATTTAATAAAGTGAATTTAATAAATAAGAAAAGAAAAACAAAAATAATAATATTCTGTTTGAGAATGAATTTTCAAATTTCAAAATTAATTACAAATATCTTGCAGAAAACAAATCTTTTTTAATTAAAATTTATAACTCTATAATAATTTATATATTTCCTTTAATTTCAATATAGAAAATTGTATTTAAAAAGTTAATTCTGATATTACTTTTACTTTATGAGATTATTTAAAAAATATTATTATATATCCTAATTAATTATAAAATCAAATTATAGAATCCATATTTAAGTATCACGTTATATGTAAATTATACATAATATTTATTAATACTTTAAACAACTTAAATTCATATTAAACGAAGCAAAATAAAATGCAACAATGGAAACAAAATCATCCTATTTCATTCGCCTTTTTTTTCAATTATTTATAATTTAATAAATAAATTAATTTTTATAATTTTTGTTTCGATCTCTCCAAAGATATATCTTATGAATATATTAATACATTATAAAATACAATTTATGAATTAATCAATATAATATGAAATAACTAATATAATTAACTTAGATTATAAATTAACTTAAATATTATATAATAATACAATATTATATTATATATATACTAATATTATATATTACTAAATTGAAGTACAAGTATAAGAAGTTTGTCCAATACTTATTGACGGGAATATATCATTCTATGCAACGTGCACTATAGTGTATCCTTCGAGCAGAACTCGTTACATATACGATTTTAAACCGATCAAATCATGCATAGATTTGTCCGAAGTATTATTCGAAAAAAGAAAAATCAGTATCATCGCGAATCTCTTGAGATAGACATTTGAAACGGACAACATTATGACATCGAAAGCACCAGTTTTTCCACGCGAGGATACAACCAGATTAAATATTTGTCGAGCGGTTATTACGAATTCGATGACGAACGTCTCTTTGCATATTTTTCTCACTCACAATTGAATCCATCGCGTGTATACATGTGTATATAACACATGGGTAACAAGCATAACACGTGGAGAGATAGACACGCCTCTCGATTTTCTTCACTCTATTTTAGCCTTAGATCAGCCGTTTTCGTCGCGTTTACGGCCTGCCCTTAAGCGGTTTACACGAAAAGCGCGTTCAAGCCGGCGTGAAAACGACGCCAGACAGACTCAACCACCGGACAAAGCGTTTCCGAGTTTATCATCCTGTTCATCCGTTTCTCGCTTCTATGCCGCTTACACTTTCTTCCTCTTCAGGCCACTGTTACAATCGTGTTCACCAATGCCCTTGACCTTATGGACCGCACTACTCGATCGTTTTCTCTTTTTCTTTCGAGACATCTTGTTGAAAATTTCGATACTTATTTCCAGAAATCAGTACTATTTGTTGTTTTACTTATTTAATGATTTATTTAATTCATCAATAAGTACATAATTTATATATTATAATTTTAAAATGAAGTGTTTCTAGTAGACTAATTTGTAATATTTTATCAATAACAGCAATTTAGATTTTAAATTTGAGATATTGTTACAAATATCAATCGATCATGTACGTATAATATTTATATCATGATAATAGAAGTTAATTACGAAAAAATTTGTTTCTATGAGAAAAAAGACAGAACGAATTTAGAATGGATAAGATTTGACTCTTCCAAAAAAATGTTTAGAGTTTCGATGATTTATTCATATTATTAATTTTAAAATATCTGCCAAATTCATTTTGAAGTAATTATTTAGAATAGAATTACTTCATTTGAAATAATTATTTAGAATAGAATTACTTCATTGATTTCATTAAAATGTCATTAAAATCATTCTGAATAATTATATATGATTGCTATTTAGTTTTATTCTATAAAATATAATGTAAAAATATTTTCGATATTATATATCATATTACAGAATTAGATTAAGTTTGAAATGCATTTAAATTAAATTTAGAATAGATTTAAGTTAGACTTGAAATTATGATTAGATAATATATTATATATTTTTTATATATATTATTTTTTTAATATAGTCTCTTAATTAACAATTTAGTAGGAAATTTAATTTAAATTTCGATCTTGATTATTTAGGTAAAACTTAACTGAACCTAATCCGATTGTATAGAATGCTTCATGTCCAAAGCATAGAATAAATGTACACACAAGAATATAATTCAAAGAGGAAGCATTCAAGAGGTGACTAAACCTCAAAATAAGATTATGTTTAATTTTGTATAGATTATAACTAAAAGTAAATTAATTCAATCAAATTCAATTTCAATTGCAAGCAATCGCTGTAAATGAAAATACCTTTGTATATCTTAAAAATTAAGGCCGAATTTCCATTATAGATATATACAATTTCAAAAATGTGGAAATGTGCTCTGTGATTGGTTATTTTTGTTAATAATTGTTAATAAAATGTAAAAATAAATAATTTTTACAAATGTTGATTAATTTTGATAAAATTATTTAAAAATTTTTTAATTAAATTATATTTTTACATTTTAAGAAACATAAAAAATTTGTATAAAAAGAAATTGTTCCAAATAATAATTTATTAATTAATAACGTATCTCAATAATATAAAATAATATAAATAATATATCGAAATAATGAAGTAATCCATGTTTTAAATAATTTAATCTATTTTTTGTCTAATTATTTAGTTTTTTCTTTTTTTTATATATATATTTCTTCATTTTATAATCTATTTATGGAAAAATATTTTAATGGGAATTATAAAAATAGATTATGATATAGAAAATAAAATAGAAAACGTAAATCATGCACATGAATCAAAATAAATCATTGAATATATTATATAGATTTTTTAATTATACATATATAGATAAGCATTTTTAATTATATATATATAGATAAATAATTTCCTTATATCTAGCATTTATTCTTGTTTTTTGCTACTTTTTTATTTTTTTATTCGAGCTAGAATGATGGGAAATTTATTTTACTTGAGATCATAAATCTATTTTAAAAATATTTGTTGATTACCAAATATTACCAAATTTTGTAATTTATTGAAATTTTATAGAAAATTTTTGAGAATTTTTGAGAATAAGAATGATTTTCGCGATGTTTTATGATCAGATTTAGATTTTAAGGAATTTGAAATATAGAGATTTTTATTATACTATATTCTAAGATACTATGATAATTGAAATTAAAATAATATTATAAACATAAAAAATTAAATTATTAATAAATTTAAAAAAAATTTTTTAAACATTTTTTTTAAACAAAACTCAAAAACATGTTATAGTTTGAACATGATATATTTTTGCATAATTTATTTATAAATAATAATATTATTAATAATATCAATATTATTCATTTCTTTAATAAGTAATTAAATCAAAAGGAGATTAAATTTTGAAATGAAATTAAATTTTACATTTTCAGAATATAATTGACTATATTATATTGTTATATATCAAATCTATAGAAGATATATTAAAATTTTCAAAAGGCTGAAATGAAAGATGACTCAAAAAAATTACAATACTTAAAACAATAATTTAAAGAAATGAAATTTTCGCAATATCTATCTTCCATTTTCCAATTCTTTAATTCTCTTCTTTTTTTGTTTTTCTTTTTCATTTATGCGGATGTATGCGCAGTAATCACAGAATAGAATAAGATTTCATCTTTTACACTCATCCTATCGTATATACCGAGAAATATTTATGGTTTTCCAATAACATCATCATTCTTTTCCTTTTTCTTTTTCGAGGGGGATAAGGGCGGTTCTACATCGAGTAATAATCCATTAAAAATTCATTCAACAGTTTTAGTTACGCACTAGGAAGTAGTATTTAAATAATAGTATTTAATTGCTATAATATTTGTTGGCTTCATCGCGAATTCATATTGTAAAGTATCAATGGTATCAAGTTTGGTCGAATATTTGAACTTTTCTTCTTTTATGCGCTTAATCGTTTTTTATAAATAGATATCTGTACGAAAGGATTGAGAAAGTCGCTGAAAAAGAAGCTTATAATAGAAATATTGTATATAGATATTTTATTAATTTATTGGTTATCATTGACATAATTTTGTCATTTTAAAATCTGTCGCAATTTATTATTAATGAGAAAAGAGATTGTAAGAGATTATAAATTATAAAAGTAATTTCTTATTATTTTTTATTATACATAATTTTATAAAATTATAAAAATAATAATTAAAATTTAGTAACAATGATAAAATCATAATAAAGTACTATATAAATGAATTATAATGTAATTGATATGATGTAAAAATTTATGCAATTTCTGATTGATAATCCAACACTTTGTTATATTACTTTCAATTATTATCGATCAATTGCTATGATAATTAATTTTCAAATATTTCAATAATAATTTAGTAAATATTGGTATTATGCAGAAATAAAATATTATTTTTTACAAACATTAATTACCAATTGAAAGAAAAAAAATGGCATAAATTAAAATCACATAAAAATAGTTGATCTAAAGCAATTATTGTGTAAATTAGGGAATAGATGTACATCATTTTCATATTTATTTATATATTTTATACTGTTTAATCATTGATATTTGTAATAAAATAAATTTTATTGATATTTATAATAAAATAAAATTCAGAAAGACATTCAAAATATTTTACCAGTAATCTATATACTGATATATGAATGGTTGAATAATTATACATATAATATAATTTTATTTTAAAAATTTCTTAACATAATTTCTTAAATATATCTGTTTTACTTTGTTTTAGGTAAGTCTTCATAAAAATGTTGTGTATGCTTTATGCTGAAAAAGTCCAAAGTCATTTGTAATATTGTACGTATGTATAATCAACTTAGTTTATAAGAATTCATATTTTTTAATAAAATTTGCTTTTTGATTTCTTTATCATTTTAATATAATAAGTTCATAAACATTATCTTACAATTTCCAAATTACTAATAAATTGATTCTTTGTATATCTTATTCATATGTATGAATACAATTTTTCATTCAAACATTTTACTGCACAAATAATAATCAGAAATCTTAATTTATACATGTTTATACATATTTAATATTTAATTTATTCTAATTGTTTTTGAAATCTAAATTTCCAATTTCTTCTTTGAATTTCATTTATAAATTAATTATCATGAATCATTTTTATTTCAGACTATTATAAATCTATAATATAATATTTTACATATTAAAAAATAAAAAATACTATAGAATGAAAAAAATTATTTTATGTAATTTAATAATAAAGATTTATATTTATTTCTTTTGAAAATATTAATATTATTGAAATACTAATACATTATTAAATATAGAATATTATTGAATATTATTGAAATTAATCTATTTATGAAATTTTTTTAACTTTTTTTTGTAATAGTATATGTATATATATAATGATTCCGTAATTAAAATTGAAATTGAAAAATGATTAAAATTAAAATTGAAAAATGAAATTCTAATGCTATTTTATTAAGTGACATTCAAATATCACAAGACAAGAATTAAAACATGATATTTTTTACAACTCTTTTAAATAATTAAGTAATTAAATTAAGTAATGTAGACATATGAATTTGTCAATATTTGAAAGAAAAGAAGTAAAAAAATTTACATTTTTATGTTATTTTTTATTTTTATTTTTCTTATTCTTATTTTTTTATCACTTCATATACATATATCTTTGATATATTTTTGATACCTATTAAACTAATATTAAACACATAGAATATAAAATATACATACTTTTATGTATTATTTTATATTTTTTAATGGAGCAAATTTTTTATACATATATATTCTCATTTAAATCATAAACTAAACTAAAATATATATGTTTATATAATAGTATATCTAATAAATCTATACATAATAATAGAATATATATAATACTACATCTAATAAATCTATAACATATTATATATTTCTTTTATGAAAATGGGAAAATAAATACATCATTAAAATACAATATTATCATTAAAGTTAATAATAAAAAAAACAATTTAAAAATGGTAAGTTTTTTTTAATTTTATTTTTTCTTGAAATTTATTTTTAAATTAATATTTATACTAACATCTTTCATTGTTCGTATTTTTTAATTTTATTCAGTATTTTTTCTATGTATTTATTTTAATTTGAAAATAAAAAAATTTATGGAATTTTTATACATTTTTCTTCCTTGTTTAGAATAATTTTATTGAAGATTATTCAATTTTCGAATTACATGAACATGCATCTTTTATTTTTTCTTTCCCTTATCTATTTTTCTCATAATATTCTATTTCCAGTGGCTACTATATTTTCTTGTTTCATTTAAATTGAAAACTTTGACAAATGTCAGTTTGATTGACAGTAATAAAGAAAATATGATCTTTCCAGATGAATTTGCTCGAGGTGAACAAGAATATCGGTATCACTTGCTTTTTCAAAATGCCCATACTGTCATTTAAACTGACTTTTTATGTTAATATTTTTAATACGAAAATTCCACGACAGTTTCATCATTGAAAATTATAAAAATATTATATTAATTGATAGTTGAAAAAAATAAATTTCTAACAATACCAGAAACGACATTTAAATATTTGTTATAAATTTATATCAAATTTATTATTTATTTTTATTTTGCAAAAATAGAATATTTTTTAACTTGATAAAATTTTATATTTTTTAAAAAAGATTAAAAAAGATAAAAGATTTTTTATTTTATTCTATTTAATACAATTCAAACAGAAAATATGAAAAACAATAGATAAATTGTTAAAAGTCTTGTAAATTATTGATTATATATATATCAATAAATTATAATATTTTGATATTTTGTATATTTTGATTTTTTATATTTTTTATATATTGTTTATATTTTATATTTATTATATTATAATGTATTATTATATTTTTTTCAATATTAGATGTATTATTTATATTTTATTAAAAATATAAAAGTATTTTTTCCAAATATTTTTATATTCAAATAAAACGATATGAATATAAATAATTAATAACAATTAACAATTAAATAATAATCATATATAATAATCATAATAATAATCATAATAATAATCAATAAAATTTATGTTATGAATTATATGAATAATTTTTTTATGAAAAATTGAATAAAAATATTCAAAAATAATTTTTATATTAAAGTAATTTAATTTAAAATTTTTAAAACTATTCATTTATTTATTATTTTTTAATAACAATTTTTGTATATTTTTAATTAACAAAAAGATATTATCAGTATATAATTAATATAATAATAATAAGATATATATTATTTCATATAATTCTATTTGATCCATATTTAGAAACAAAATTTATTTAAAATATATAATTATTCATTAAAATAAAAAAATATTTTGTGTAGCATTGTTTATCAAAAAATATTTTATTTAAAACCAATGTTATAATTGTCTATATAATCAATCTTTTAATCTATATTAAAACTTATATTAAAATTAGAAGTATGAAATATTTCTTCAAGTTTCGAAAACATTTAAGAAAAATTCTCACATCGCACTGCCATCTTGAAGTTAAAAATAAATCGCATTACAAAAGACAATGAGATAATATCCTAAGAATCAGAGAAAATAAAAGTTCTTCGTATTAAAGAAGTAGATCTTCAGTTTTGTCTTTTCTAATCTTTTAGATAATAAAGTAATATTATATATAATTAGTAGTAGTATAGTAGTATAGTAGTATAGTATAGTTTTTAATTTAATAAATATTTTTCAAATAATATTTTAAATATAATATTTTTTAAAATTGAAAGTTATTATAAGATATGATATAATTAAATGTTATTTTTTACATTATTAAAAATGTAATATGAAAATATTATTTTTAAGATAATTTTATGTAGGATTTCTACGCCGATACAATTTTTCCTTTTTTTCACTGAGACTTTATAAAAAAAAAATATTATATAAATTATTTTCAAAATTTGTATTATTTATCGTACAATTGATAAATTTTTCAAAACTTGTTTGTTATAGCAAATAGCTAAAAAATATCATAGAATATGTACTTATATCAAACACAAATATAATATGTATCTTATATAATTCGAAATTATATAATACTTCACAATTTTCAATGTTTCTTTAAATTAATGCATTTATTTTATATATCAATATAAAATATATCTTGTTTAATAACATGCACAAGAAAATCAAGCATAGTTATATATATGTATATATAGTTAATATTTTTTTTACAAATTTGAAAATTTGATTTTTTTAACGATTCTAAAAAAATGAATGAATTTTTTTTAACTTAAGAATAAAAAAATTGTTAATATGTTTTTTTTGCTAAATTTGTATCTGGTAGTAACAATTGTTTATCAGTTTAAGTTTACGAAATAAATATAAAGTATTAATTTATATTATATTTATTTTTAATATTTTTGTCAACTTCATTGTATAATTACTATTCTTGTCCTGTAAACTAAAAATTTGATTTATTATCATAAGATTTTTTTTTGCCAAGATACTAACTTTGAAATTATTTTATTTTTAACTATGAATAAAAAATTATTGAAAAATATTTTAATATTTGAAAATATGCATGTACTTATATTTTTATTCTATCAGGTTTTTACTTAAAAAAAATAAATTGAATTTTTCCGGAAAAATAAATTAAAAATATAATAATTCAAAAACAGTATATCTCGGCCTTAAAAAATAAAAAATTTTAATTATATTATAATAATTATTGTATTTATTTTGATTTATGTTGATTTATTATTGTTTTGATTAACTATTTATTTAACTGTAAGAATTGTGTTTGTAACATATATAACATTATTTATTTATGTCTTATTTATTGCAACAGTTGAGCGTTCTCGCTCTTTCGCCGTCTCGCTCTATCTAATATAAACTTAAAATGCTTTAAACTAAAAATAACTCATTAATTAAGCTTTATCGGACATATGCGTATATGAACTTTTTTTATTGTTTTGATGTCTAGAATCCTCCAGAGGTATTCCATATTTTTATAAATGTCTTGTATAATTCTCTGTAAAAAATACAAACTTTAACTTAAAAATTAATTAAAAATTAAAAATTATAACATTATTTTATATATTTAAACTTATTTTTAATTTTGATATGATTGAGAGTATAATTAAATATTACACATAAAATACTTTTAATTAAAAAAGAATAATTCCTATAAGATATCAATTGAGCATTATCATAATTATTCGCAAGTCAGATAATACAATTTGTTTTAAAAAAGAGGCCTAATAATTCGAACGCGCGCGCGAACCATTTGCCTTACTCGCGGCAAGTAAATGAACCATCAAGCGGAAGGAAGTTGTCGCTACAAAATTCCGGTAAACGATGTGTCAAATTTGATGGACCTCGAAGTAACGATAGATTGCATGCGCCGTTTGTTCTGATCACGGTACCACAGACAATACTATCGATTATCCGGTTCGACATTAACGAGCGCGATCTCTCTTTCGTTAGCGCGGTGACGCGCGCGCGTCGCTCGTACTTCTCTTCACTTTCCTGCGGTGCGGCGTTGCGTAAATCTTACGGCTTCTGTAGGACCCGGGTATAGCACCTCTTGCTCGTAGGTCGAAGCGCCGGGCCATAAATTTTTGAGAGTTCGAACCGAACCTGCCCACCCGGGACGCAGGTCCTGCCTTTCTTCTTCTCTGGTTTCTTGAATGTCTTTTATACCGTCTTTCTTTGCTGTATTCCACAATGTACCCATCCGTTCGCTTCTTTCTACCCACGAGGAATGTCCAGACACGCGCCCAGTCTGGACCCACGCCCACGCTTCACATACCGTACGCCCTTTAACTCTTTCCCTTTCCTTGCTCCTCTCTCGCTGATTCTTTTTCACTGGCTCTCGTTTGTCGATTCCCCTTTTCGTTTTAGCGTTCCAGTTATTTTTTGTGTAAATTATATGCTTTTTTTCACAAATATGAAAAATAGAATGTCGATTATCTGAATTGATCGAGAGATGCAGGGGAACGTCGATTATCCAAATTAATTGGGGATATAAATTAATTGCTATTTAACATTCGAATTAATTGAGGCGCAAATCTTCGAATAAGCGGTTTTTTGGATAATTAATCATGATGAATAAAATTTGTTAATACATCGTGATAATTAAACAATTTTCAAACAAAGATTTATAATGTAAATTTTGAAATATGATATTTATTGCTAGATTATGGATGCTTATAAATTTATGAAAAATTTGAATGTATAAAAATCTACAAAATATAAATATAATATATACATAATATAAAAAGTATATATATATATTATCGCATTTGAAGAAGAATAAAACAAGTAATTATTTGCTCTATTTTGTCATGATTATATAATTTTATTTTGCATAATAGTTTTATTTATTACTGAAAAAGATATTTACATAATAATGGAGAAATAAATTAATAATTTTTAAATTTCTGTATACATATGTCGCAGAATGCAAATATCGCAATATTGTAAATATGATAATTTAAATTTTATATTGTAAAAACTAATTAAATATTCAAAAATTTTAAAATAATAATAGAATAGGAATTATTAAAAATACTAATTAGTTAATAAGACTAAATGCTAGTTAAAAAGACCATATTTTTTAATTATTATAAGAATATTTTTACAATTTTAAATTTGAATTTATCCAGTTATTTCTACAATATATTTGTATGATTAACAAAATGTAACATATTAACATATTAAATAAAATAGAAAATAGAAAAAGATATTTTGAAATTTGTATATCTATTTTTATAGTTAATATAATTTTTATTTTTTATAATTATATCTAAATAAGTATAATTTTTCATATTTTAAATACAAATTTAAATACAAATACAAATTTCCTTAATATAATATAATATAACATAGTAAAATATAGATTAATTGAAATTTTTTATTATGGAACGCTATCAAAAAGATATAATACGAAGATATATGAAATACCGTTTCATAGTGGAAAGTGGAATAGATTAGAATAGACTATATAAAAATAAATTATGATGTAGTAAAAAATACTTCTTTAAATTAATAACTGTTGGCAGTGTTGGTAACGGCATATAACTATTCTATGTTATATTATATAAATATTAAAATCATGTGATTCATGAATCTATAATGTTATGTTGCATTGAGAAGTAGTATCATTGTTTGTATAATGCAAATCATAAAAATTTATAATATGTATATATATTGCATTTCTAATGATACCGGATTGAATTCTTGGGTGGATAAACAAATAGTCGATTAATAATATGTGTATTTATAAATTCATAAAAATAAAAATATTTATATATATTCTTATATATAAATTTTTATATATATATTATTTATATATACATATATATTATATATAATCTAATATTATCAATATTATTTAATATTATCAATATAATATAACATTATCAATATTAATACAATAAGAATAATATGATATTAATAATATTCAGCAATAATATAGAAAAATGATGATTTATTTTTACATGATCATATTGCACATAATATCATTCCGTCGGATAAATAGAAATCTTTTTATAATATTCAATTTGATTATATAATCACAAAATTTTATTATCATTATTATATAATCACAAAAAAATAATTAAAATATTTTTTTCATTTTTTTTATTTGAAAAAAATGTAAGTAAATGTTTGTAAGTTATTAATTGATAAATGGCTATATGTACAAATGAATTATATATAAATAAATATATGTAAAAATAAATTACAGACAACAGATTTATATTTTAAAAATACGAATGCAATGAAGTGCATTATGCAATAAAAATTGTAATTTTAACATTTGCATAGGAAATAGAATGCATTAAAAAATAGCTATGATATGAAACAAGTATGTATTTCAGTATTGATATTAATGCATTTTTTTTAAAACTTTAATAATATAGAAAAAAAAGAGAAAATCAATAAATATTAATCAAATTTCAATTATCATAGAAATAATCATAATTATTTTATTCTTTTGATTCGGTGCATATCTCGATCAACAACGAAAGAAATTGCGGACGGATAAATCTATAAACATGAATCTATAAACAGCCTAAGAACGTTAACCTCGATCGTGAGAGTCTAACCGTATCCTCCCTCCTCCCACGATGGTATTCGCCCTTTTTCTCAATCTTTGGCCTGTTCTTCTTTTCGGTTGCGTTCTCCCTCTCTCCATCGTGTCCATTGATTCCCAACTTTCCCGTCGTCTTTTTATATCGTCTGCGTTCTTCGCAGTTCAGTCGATCGTTTGCTTCTTTCCCTCTTTTTATTTTTCTCTCTTTCTCTTTGATTTCTCTTCGTTCTTCTCTTCCTTCGATCGAGAAGAGTACAAGCAAGAGTAACGCCTTCATTTGGATCGTTCCAAGAGGCCGAATATCTTACCTGGCGATGCTGAAACCAGGCGCCGGACCATAGATATGCATAGAGGGGGTAGAGTATCATCGCAAGACCCTGGGAAATAAACCCACGCAATATTCATTCGCTACATTTTTCCTTTTTGTTTGTTTCGTATAATGTATTGTCTACGCGCGATCGCTTTATCGTGATGTATTGTGATTGTTCTATTATTTTATTTGTTTTTTATTTGACATGATAAGTCGAAATAATGAATTCCTAATAGTATCTGCCATGAATATTTCATAGGATAAAGGAAAATATATTTAGAATACCATTTTGTTTAAAACGAGTAAAAGATTATCGCAGAAGTTGAAAAGAAATAAAATTATATAAACTTGTAAAAAAATTATAAAGTAAATATTATAAAGTAAATATTATATTTTTACAATCTCTTTACAAATAATATTAAAATAATAAAATAATAAAATAATAATAAAATATTAAAAATTTTGATTCAATTAAAAAATTATGCAAAGTAAAATTAAAGTGCAGATAATTTGAAATAGCGGTATTCCAAATTATATTTACAAAATTAAAAAAAATATATATATTTATTAAAATTATTCTTTCTTGCAACCTAATCAAATATAAAAACATAATGTAAAAACTATAATATTGGATAAATATTTCCATTTTTAAATTTCAAATATAAAAATTTGTCACAACATAATTAACCAGATTAATTTTGTTTCTCAAAATTAAATAAAAATCTATATTAATTTTGTTTGTAAGATTTTGTTTGTTGGATAATCTCTTCATATTCTCGGAATATATTTAGAATATTTATGTTCATATGAAATCATAAAATTAAAATGTAAATGAATAGATTAAATGATTTTAAAGTTTAAAGTTTTGATTTTAATTATTTTAATTGATTAAATGATTTCAATGATTATATTAATATCTAGAAAAATGTTTGAAAATTGACGTTTTATTCTTTTGCATGTTAAATTAGAAATACTAAAATTACAATTTTTATAACAATGACATAAATAGTAGTGCTTAACGCATTATTCGCTTTTACTATTTAGGATATTAAAAATTAGATAATAATTTTTTAGATATTTTCAAATTAATATTCGTTTAATGATTGATAAGATTCTGAAAATAATTATTTGAATAAATTATAAAAAAAAAACTAAATATTCTAGAATTAATTGAATCTTAAATTTTTTTAAATTTTTTCATTTATGATTTTATCTTCAAATCAGGTTTGAAAACTTTTTGAATACAAGTAAATTTAATTAATTTCTAATTGATTCAGAAATAAATTGATATATTATCTGAACGTTATTTTACATGTAATAATAAATAAACGAAAATAAAAGAAACATAATTTTTTATTCGAAAATTAGTTAATTAAATTTGAACATTCGATATAAATACATAAGTATCTAGATACTTTTGAACTATATTTTCAATTTTTTAAAAATGATTCAAACAATTTATTTTAAACTTTTTATGTATATTTACATTTAAAATAATACCACAGCAAAATTTTACTCGTATTCAATCATTTCACTTATACTCAAAAAGTTTTCAAACTCGATTTACTTGAAAATAAAATCTTGAAAAAAACTTTATTTTTTCTTCAATTTACTTTCAAAGAAAAGTATATAAAAAAAATCTAAATTTAATCAATTTAATTGGTTTAGCATTTTTAATATTAAATATAAATAAAATTCATTCTTTGATAGTCTTAAGTATAATTAAAGTATATAATTAAAGTAATAAATATACTTAAAATAATAAATATATAAATATAATTTATACGTCTATTATGTGCAAATATTTTAAAATTTAGAAATAATTGATATATTTTATTTTTTTAATTATCTATATTCAATTTTAATTTTTACAAAAAACAAAAAATTAAAAGAAAAAAAAGTTTTTTAAATATTTTATTTATTTTCATATGTAAAATAACTACCGATCAGTATCCAATTCATTCCAATTAGAAATTAATTAATTTCAACTATTTATCTTCAAATATAATTTATTATTTGAAAGTGAAGTTTCATTTTATATAATTAATAAATAATCAATATTATTCGTATAACACTTTGTATAATATATAATTTATCTATAATATATCAAATTTTTTTCTAAAATTTTTTTCTAAAATTCATTTAAAATATGTCTGTGTATATCAACAAAGTCAATAACATTTATTTATAATATATCAAACAAAAAATTTTTTATTAAAATTCATTTAAGTTATATATACCAACAAAATACAACATTTTATTTAACAATTAACATTAATCAATAATGCAATATTTTTCAAACATAAAATAGAACAAAATAATAAAAATGAAAAACAATGAAATAATATATATAAAGTTCAATAAATTTGTGTATAAAAATAACATTATTTAAAAAAATATTACATTTTTAAGTTGAAAATAAATAAAGAAATCAATATTTAATGCTCGTAAACAAGCATCATCTTGTTTATTATTTGGAACGGTTTAATGTTTAGTTTTGTGGTCGATTAAATCCTTCGAACGACAGGAAGTGGAAAGAAACAAAGATTCCAAAACTTTCTCAGAAATTTAAGGAAGTTTCAGTAATTTTGCGGTTTCCCGCGAGAAGAAAAGATTTCTTCCCTTAGATTCTCTTTTTTTCCTCTCAACACTGCTACTAAATTTAATTTACAAGTTCATTTGCATCACATGAACCGTAACGATCATCGTCTTTCCGCACAACGAACTTTTTATCTCTCCTATTCTCTGTGTTTAACTCATAAATTTTCAGACCATAAATATTTGAAAATCTCTTATCTTTGGTGTAATTATCATTTTATTATTTGCAAATAATTTTTTTTTTTTAAGTTTAAATTAAAGTTAGAAGTTCATATAAATATTTTGATACATATGTAAATATATTAGCGATAATTTATTTATAAAGTCGTTATTTAATTTGAAAATTCGAAGGAAAAAAATAGAAATATTATTTTTTCAAAAGATTTTTAAGATTATGTACATTATTATTTATTAAATATTAAATATTATTTAATAATATAAATAATTTTTTTAAAAAGCAAAAAGGATATAATTTTGAAGAAAAATGTATAGATAATAAACTTTAAAAAATGTTTTTTAATAAAGATTTAAAATAATAAGATGATCCAAAATGTTTTCACTTTTTTCGAAATAGAAATATATATAGAAAAATATTGGATTAAATATCTTTGTCATTTATAGTTTTATAAGAAAATCCTCAAAATAAAGAAAATTTTTTAAAAGGAAAAAATCATTTAAAAGATATGTATATGTTATAGTACTTTTTTTTTCAATTTATTTTCAAGAAATTTCATGAAATTTCAAAATTGTTATCATTTTTTGAAATGAAAGTATATTTTTGAATTATTATTATGAATATTATTATGAAGTTATATTTTTCAATAAATCAATCTAGATAATCATTTTTTTTTTAAAAAAACTCGTTAAACTATTAGCTATAATAGCTATAGCTATATTAGCTATATTAGCTATAAAAATTTGTTATGTTAAGCAAAATTATTTTTGAAATATTTCAATTTTAATATCATAAAAAATTTAACATAAGAAAGAATATAAATATATAAATATCGTTTCATGTTTTTTTTATGCATATACATTAAATGTATACATTAAATATTATAGATACAAAATTAATATTTTTTACAAATTTTTGCAAAATAGCGATAAACAAATGTAGCTTTAAAATAGAATTATTACAAGAAATATTAGTATATACCATTACTTTCTAATAAAGCGTTTTCTTATCAGATTTTTTATTTCTTTTTTATATAGTTATATATAGTTTATATAGTATATAGTATATGGTTTTATATAGTTTCTATTATAAAATTTTTACTAAGAATATGAAATTGGATGTATAGGATTTTTGAATATTCACATTTTAAATAACTTTATGCATTTAATAAAAAAATTATTAAATAAAAATATTGCATAGTTTTAAGGAAAATGATGGAGCATATTATTTTTTTATATAAAAAGATTTTAAAAGTTTCAAAAATTCGCCTTTGTTTCTAAAATAGAATCATATATTTTTTTCATCATAAATCAAAAAAATATTAAATTTCAGATAAAAAGCTATATTAATTCTAAATCTAATAATTAACCATATATTTTATGACAAATTGCATTCAGAATACAGATTGTATCTTCAGAACTTCAGAAAAATGGATAATTAATATGTAATAACTTAATACAGAATCAATTCAGAATGTCGCCTTATTGATTTCTTGACTACAAAATTATATCAATATTAATAAACATCACTTTAAATATGACATTTAGATAAAATTACTCAGTTTTTACTCCTCCTTACACTATACATTCTTCAATCAATTTATCGTAAAAGATCTTATTAACCATTAAGTTTAGAACGTAATGTATGTTAATATTTTTTTATTTAAAATTTAAAATTTTGCTTAAAAAAAGAAAATTGATTTTGAAACTTTTAAAATATCTTCACATGTAAAAAAATATAATAGAATATTTATCTGTCTCTTTCCGTATTTATTTCCAACTTTTATTTTTCATAATTTTTAATTTTAAATTAAATGCATAATTTAAAATAATTATTCTTTAAATAATTTAAAAGTTATTAAATTGAATAATCAATTTATATATTTGAATTATAATTAATTAAATATATAAATACTATAATAAATACTTTTATGATATTATTATTTATTTCTTTCTCTCATTTAATTAATTATTTCTTCGTGGAAATTAAAATTGAATAATATAACATAATAATAAAAAAACCATAATTATAATTTTTTTAAATTAATCAAATTAATTCATCATAGTTCATAATTCGTTATTTAAAATTTAAATATCAAAAAAAAAAAAAATTTTGTAATTATTCTTATCAAAAGAAAAGCAACTTTTAAGATTTCATCATAGATTATTCTTTACGTTTTATTATTAATATAATTAATTTATCCATTGCAATCACATTCATTAATGATCTACTCAATGCAAAATATCCATATGGCATAATGAAGCTAACAATAAGGAATAAGAAACTGTGAAATCTGTTTCCGTTTGCCAACTGACATGGCGTCGTACTTCAAGAACCTATTTACCTATCGTTTGCATCTTCGGTTCCTATAGCAGAACAAAGAACACAAAGCAGTCATTGCGAGAAATCGATTTTGTGCAAACGACAAAACAAATGCACTTGTCTCTGACACTTCCATTACTTTGGATTCCGTGTATCTTCTATCCGCTTAACTTGGCCAACCGACACCTGTCTTGCATCCGCTTTGTTCCCATTTCATTCTCATTTCATGATAAATTCATCGTTCCCATACTAGCAGACAAATCGATATTGTATAATTTAATAAACGATCAGTTGGAGGGTTCATCTCTTGTCACAAGCAAATTAAGTTATTCGTCACGTTAATCTTGCGTATAACATATGATTAATTTATGATTTGAGCATTTTGAATCCTCGATGATTCATATAATAGAATCTCGATATTAAAATTTGCAAAATTTGCAAAAATATTAAGTCGTTGACTCCTATTTGGAAACAAAATTTAGCTTTCGAATACTTCAGTAATGAAAGATGCTAAAAATCTTAATTTATGAGATTTTTATTTCGAATATACATTGTGTATATATTCATTGATTTTCCAAAAATTTGAGAATGTCGGTTAATTAGAAAAGTATTTTTAAATGACATTTATCTTTGCAAAAATTTTTGTTTTGGCTTTATTAATGAATTATTAATGAAAAAAATTAGCTAATTATAGAGCGCGTAAATTAATTTAATCTAATATAATGATAGTACTAATATAAATTAATGTCTATAGTATAATATTATTCTATAGTATTATATACTATATATGTCTATAGTATAATATTAAATATGTATTATGTAGAATATTAGTATATTATCAGCTTAGAATAATATTTATTCAGATCAATGTTTTTCAATCAAAATACATCTATTAAAACAAAAAAAGATTTCTAAAAGAAAAAGAAATTCTATTAAAATAAAAAAATTTAAAAAGATTATGCCATTATTTTGTAATTTATTTAGTTTTATTCATCTTCTTGGAAAATGTTCAAAAGTGTGATTAATAAAAAAAATAAATAATTGTAAAAGCAAAGAGTTTGTTGGGTTCATATAAAACAAAATCAAATTTATTACTTTTTTTATGAAATTCTTCTATATATATGTAAATAAATATTTTACTTTTTATTATATCTTAAGAAATAAATTTTTAATAATATAATGTTTCTTAATATTTATTTTCTTTTTATTTTTAAAATAAATCAAGAATTTGATAAAATAAAATTTTAGTTACATAATATTTTCTCTAGTGTAATGTCAACTATTAACACATTAATATATTCATAAAATATTATTGGAGAATCAATTCTCAAAACAAACAAAAATTAATATTCAAAAATGATGTTAAAGCTTATTTATTAATTATAACCAATTAATGTTTACATTATGATAACTTTACAATTATGATAAAACATAACATAAAATAAAAATTTTATTCTCATTACACCGTTACTTTTCATTTTATATAACATGAATTCAATTTACTTATAATTTAATAAATAAAGGTTAATCAACATTTTCATATAACAACCTCTGTGTTCATTTTAGTCTCTAGAATTGATCTAGCAAAGATGAATATATTAACATTCTGTATATTTTAGGATATTGCAAAATTTTAGAATATTTTAGAATATTAGAGGTTAAAAGCATTGTCGCTATAAATAAAAAAGATCGATTCTCATCAAATTTTTCGATAATGGAAATAAAGAGTTCAAAAGATACAGTTGTTATATTTTATTTCCAATGCGTGTAAAATATTTTTTCTTTTATTGTTGTATTACATAAAGTAATCTCACTTACAATTAGTAATTATTTATCAAAAATTGAATTTTAATTAATTTTAAAAAATATAATGTAAAATTTTAATTAATATTAAAATATTAAAATAATTTTTATTTTTTATATAATGAGAAAATAATTTTATTTATTACTTAATTTATTAAATAATATTTATTCCTTAAGATTAAACAAGAAATATATATAATATATTTAATTAAAAAGCAACAAATGAACAAGAAATGAATTTTTAATATTATATTTTTAGCTTGTTAATTATGCATATTTCTAAGTTATTGAATTTTATTATGTAAAAACATATTTAATATTTAATAATAATATATATTAATTAAATAACAAGATAGTAATAAATAATAGTAAATAATAGTAATAATAGCAATTTTGAATTTAAAATTTTTAGAAAAATTCATATAATATACATAATTTCATTATAATTAATTCAATATATATAAAATAATATATTCATTGACTCAATGATGATAAATAATAAATTATTTATTAATTTTTAAATTAATTTTCGATGGAAAATAATTTGATAATTTTGTAAAAATTCCTTCTTATATACAAAATGTATTTATCGAGATTAAAATGTATAAATTTTTTACAAAATTATTATTTATTTATTATAAAAATATTATAAAAAAATTATTTATTTATTATAAAAAATATTATAAAAAAATTATTTATTATATAAATTTTGTTTAAAATATTATAAAAATGTGTATTATTTATACTTTTTTGCTTTCAAAGAAAAAAAAGTTAAACTCAATCATATTTTCATATATTAATGAAAATAAATGTTATAAAATATAATCAACTTTTTTACTATATTTTTATATTAAAATAAATATATTCTTATATTTTTATATTGAAAAAGAAAAAAGAAATTAATTTGTAAAATAAAAATATGGAATTAATTTATTAAAATTACACATTATGAAGGAACATTTATTTGAAAAAATATAAAAAAGTCTAAAAAAAATCAATTATTTTGAATTAATTTGAGATATTTATAAATTTTTTATAGATTATATCTTAACAAATATTAGAATTAATTTCTTCTTTTAATAATTCTTGAACTGATAAACAAATTTTTAAAAAAATTGAAGCAAAATTCATTGCATTCATTAATGAAAATAAAACATTTTTATACGATTGTTAAATTAAAACTTTTGTGCAGTATTATATAATAATTGCACAATAGATTATCGAGTTAGATGAAACACCGATGTATCTGTTATGACGTCCGATAGTGCCAACAATGCAAAACCACTTAGTACTTAATCGTACTAAATGAAACCATCGTCTATCGGTCGATTTCCTTCAATACGATACAACGATGCGATACAACGAAGGGAGCAAGAAAATAGCAAAATTTTGAGGCTAAATATCTTTGGCTTAATTCATAAATAATCAATAAATCATTATCGTCCAGAATTAATATTGTATAAACTAATTTCTCATACAAATGAAAATTCAAATAATGAATTGTTATAAATACTGTTCAATTAATAATTTTATTAAAATTATTTAAACCAATCAATAATATTATATAAATATTTAATTTTCACAGTATTTTAAATTATTATTTATTTTTATATTTTACATAAATCATAGTAACATCATTATTTTTATTTATTTATTAATAATTAATTTTTATTTATTAAATTATAAATTGAAGAATATAATTATTATAAAATATCATATATATATTTTATACATAAATTAATATTATATATTATAAAAATTGAAGAATTTTTTTACATCTTTTTTTATGTTAAAAATTTTAGATATTTATTGAATTATTAATTATATATAATAAAATTAATATTAATTAATATATAATAAAATTAAATATAATTAAATATAATTAAATATAATATATTATAAAATTAAAATTAATATATAATAATATAATAATAATATCATATAATAATAATATAATAATATTAATATATAATAATAAAATTAAAAAATTTTCAACAGAAAATTAAAAATATCCATTTATATATTTAACTTATTTTCAATTTATTTTCTATAATTCATTTTCTACACAAACCGAAAATAATTTCTTAAAAAATAATATAAAAATTCATATCTCTTATTATTTTTATTTATTTTATAAATAAATAAATAATTATTAAATTATATTCGTATAATTTTTTTAAACAGATTGATAATTTATTCATTAATTATTCATTTTTATTCATTTACTTATTTTTATATATAAATAATTTTGGATAAAGAAACAAATGGCATTAAGAAAAATTAGATATAATTAAAAAGAAATAAATATAATAGAAAATTAATATTGAGAATTATATAGATTATATTTATATTAGTTATTTAAAAATATATTAAAAATTAAGAGTTATATATATTAAAAATATATTAAAATTGAAAAATTTTAAGAATTAATATTTTATAGAAATTAACTTTCACATGTTAAATTTAAAAATTAGATTTTTTTTATTAGAAAATAATCATAAAATTTTAATTTTCTTGTTTCATTATAGATATTGCTAATATGTTAATATATAGATCGAATCAGATATTTAATATTATCGTATAAAAAATCCGATAAAAAAATATTTCATTATTTATATCTAAATATTATTTTAGAAAAGATACAAAAATGAAAAAAAATTTGATATACTTAAAAAAATAAATAAATGAATTATAAAAAAATAAATTATTTTATGTATAGTAATGTAATAATGTATTTTTATAATTTTTAATTATATTAGAATTATAATATATAATTTTTATATTTAGAAGAAAATTTAACAATAATATGGTTTTATAAAATAATCATAGTATCTTTATTAAAATCTATCAAATGTTTTTAAGAAAATTTTAAATTTTATTATATACAATAATTTTTATATATAATAATTCTTAAAATTATTTCACTATATTAATAGGATTTTAACATTTTTATTTGATGACATTTTGATTTGATTTATATATGTCTTAACTTTTTTTATCTAAAATGAAAATATTTTTTTTAAAAAAATGTCAAATTTTTATTATCTAATAGAAAGTAATTGTATATATAAAATAAATACTTTATATTACATATTATAACCCATAATTATAACCCAAAATAAAAAAGTTATAATAAATAAAATAATAGAAGTAAATATAATAATAAAAAATAGTTAATAATAGAAGTATTATAAATATTGTAAATATTATAAATAAATAGAAATATAAAAATGTTTCCATATTATAATGGACATATATCTATTTATTAATTTTTATGCTTTTAGAAAATGAATAATTATGATTTGAAAGTATAAATTTTCTATTTTTGTGATGTATATTTCATAAAATAATACGTAAAATACATACATAAAATAAATAATTAAAATATTGAAAATTAAAAAAATATAACAAAAATTTTGAATATTGATTATAAAAAGATACGCAAAAAATTATTTCTACACTAAAAAAAGTGTGAAAACATGTTATAATTATTTGCATTTTCAGAAATTATTTTTTAAGATTCAACTTTCAATAAAAGTGATAACAAATAATGATTATGGTTTTATTTTCAAATAGAAAATAGTAACTATTTTTTTTTTTTGAGCTGTTCCATCAAAGAAGATTTCTTAACAAAAGGAAAATGTTATAAAGTACAAGAAAAGAAGGATAAAAATATTTGTAACGTAAAATATTTGTAACTATAAAATATGAAATAATTCAAAATTTAATAATTTTGTCAAGAAATTTTTATTTCTGTCATTAGAATTATAATTAAATTCATTACTTTTATGAATGAATTTAAAATTTTTTAATATGCATGAAAAAAATAAATTATTAAAATTATTATTCTATTATATACTTTATCTTTATTATTGTTTCCATAATAATTAATAATTCTTGCGGTGATTATAGTTTGAACTTTGCTGAGAGAAATGGAGAGCATTACAAATTTCTACTAACAACCTAAATAAGCAGAAGTAATTACAAGTTACTCTATGATTAATATCTAATATTAATGGTTGTTGTGAGGATTTATATTCTATGAAATTAATCGTACGTTCGGTGTATGATAATTATGGCTGTTAAATTTCCATATCATTAAAGATTTTGCTATAATAGATAAATTTTAATTCTGAAACTACTGCAATATTGTTAATAATTTAATATTAAGCTTATTTTATAGAGTATATAAAA
Source organism: Apis cerana (assembly GCF_029169275.1). Taxonomy (NCBI): domain Eukaryota; kingdom Metazoa; phylum Arthropoda; class Insecta; order Hymenoptera; family Apidae; genus Apis; species Apis cerana. Next base: position 5,626,668 of record NC_083862.1, on the reverse strand, counting down.
ATATATTATAAATAATTATATATATAATCTAATTAATTTAACTCAAATAAATACTTGAATATAAATAAAAATATTTTTCATTTTTTTCTTTTTATTTAATAAAATATTGTCATTTTTCATATAAATTTAATATATATAGATATAATATCATGAATTACTTAATATAATTTAACAAATTTAAATATAAAAACAAATAAAATAAAAAAGAAAAAAAAATCCAACATAATTTATCAATTTCCATATCTTTGTTATATATTAACAAAGTTAATATTTTGAATAATTTTATACATTATATAAATCCTAACTATTTTTAATAAATTTAATACATTCAATTATCCTAGGATTTAGAGTTTTTAATTTTTTAATTTTTATATTAGGTTTAAATTAAAATTAAAAAACAAATAAAAATAATATTTACAATTTATATTAAAAATTATAATACAATGTAGAAAAAACCACGTACCATAATTTCTCATATATTCTTTTCATCATTTTTAATAAAATTAACTCTCTTATAGATCGTTCGTCACTAAAAACAAAAGCTCGATATCAAAACTTCTCATGCACCGAAGATTTAACAAGGGATGGGTAAGTGCGCGGTCGTTCCTTTCGGTCGAAATTGAAACCAGTCGTGAGAAGAAAGCGAACGGAAGGAAGACTGGTAGTGTGCTCGAACGTTGTGGGAAGTGGGAACGCACAAGTGGAGGGAGAAGATGGCGCACGGCAGGCGCGTGGCTCCCACGGGTCGCCTCGAGCCTCTGCTGGACCTTGAGGGGGAGAGAGTCGAGCACCAGTCTGGAATACGCATGCTATGATCGAAATTACTGTCTGATAATGTCCGCTTCCGTGAACATTTCTAATGTTAGAGATATAGAGAACAAGAGTCTAATTGGTTGATACTGCATTTGTTTTGGTTGATTTTTGTTTAGTTAGTTAATTATTTATCACGACTATATAATGTTTTTTCTTCCTAGAATTAAAAGGATACTTAAATTTAAACGTACAGATTTTGATATGTACAAAAATTTAAATAACAACTTGGTATATTTTGATATCGATATTTTTTGAAAGGAGCAAATTTATATATTATATTGAATTAAAAATTCGATTCAAAGTTCGATTATAAAAGTATCGATATCTATTTGATATTTTATGAAAATTGCAATATTTATTCGATACATTATTTTTAATTTCTAAATGTTATAATTAAAATCAGATGTTACTTTTGAGAGTTGATATATTATCTTGCTTTCTCTAATCGTATCTATTTTTTCATTTTATACAGAAGTCAATGATTTTGATTGTAAAATCAAATAAATACTGAAATCTTTATAAAAAACGGATATCGTTATTTTTATATTAGATAGTTATTTTTATTTTTATTTTTATTTTATTAGTTTTTTATTTAATGTATTCGTTTGATATCTTCTTAAATATCTTATCAAAAATTATATTAAAAAGTAAAAATATTTAATCTTTGATATATATATCGAATATAGTATCTATCTAAAACGTATCAATTTCTCCTATTACTTTCGTATCGTATCGTTTGAATATCATCAATAGCATCGGTATTAATACGATCATTTTGGAATCATTTTGGAAAGAATCGTGCTTTATTCAGAAAATTGAATATTCGCATCGAGAGAAAGAGAATTTAATTGATCTGAAAATAGATATACCATTTTAGAATTACATAAGGGAAAATAATTAATTTAAAATAATAAATTTTAACAAAGCGAATAAGAAAATATTAAAAATAATTTACCAACAGAGAATAATGTAATTTAAAAAACTTTTAAAGATTTGTAAAAATTATAATTTATTTATACTTATTTATAAAGATATTATTTTTGATAAATATATTGTCTCATTGTTAGTATCTAGATCAATATTTTTATCTATATTTGGGAAAACAAGAAAAATTCTATAAACAAAATGTACATATATATATATGTATATATTTATTAGAAATATATTTTTTTAATTCTTTTCTGTGTACAAGGATATTTTTTTTGATTTTTAATTATTTATTATTATTAATTTAAAAAATGCAGTTTTATTTGATTTTTATATTGAATTTTTTATCCTGTTTTAACACAAATAATCTTAAATTTTTTAACATTTTTAATTCTACATAAAGTATTAATATTCGTAGAGAGCACTAATTTTAATTCAAAATAATTATAAAGATTAAAAAAAGACAAAAATGTTGGTTGTAGAAGGTAATTTATTTGTTATAAGCAATTAAAAATTTTACTAAAAAAAACTGAAGAAATTTTTAAAAACTTGATACATTTATGATTTATTTATTTTTTATAATTTACATATCTTAATAAATTATTCAATAATTGTAAATATTTATTTAAATAATTAATCTAATCTTTATATCTAGTAATTTCATTCAAAAATTTATTAACAATTAATTCTGTCTTGTAATATTAATTTTTTTTTAAATTTATTATATTAAAAACTATTTTATTTTATTTATATTATATTATTTTATTTTTATAAATATAGTATTTTATTTTCTCCTTTAATCATTAAGATTTTTTTTTCTGAACGATATAATAAATGTAAAAATTTGATTTAAATATTATTTATAAATTGTAAATAAAATGAAACATAACATAAAATTTTCATTTAATATTTATCTATTTATTATTAAATAAAATCAGTTTTTTTAAAAGTAATAAAATTTTTCAAATTAATAAAAATATTTTATTATAATAATTAAAAATAAACTTTTCGTATTTTCAGTTTTTTTTAACTTTTCATAAAAATTACTAAATTAAAATATATTAAATTACATAAATTAAAATAAGATTAAAATAAGATTAAAATCTTCCATTTAAAAATTAAATGCAAAGAATAAGATATAATTATATATTTTATTAAATTTTTTAAATTTACTCTAGTATATTTTACGTAAAAAATAAATAGAAATAATTTGAATTGAAGTTGAATAAAATTATATAATATATATAGTTATATATAGTATAAGTTTATATATTTTTTTAGAAAAAAAGAAAGAAAAATTGCAAAAGTTCATCATTTCATTTAAAGTCCATGTTTTGTTAAAATCTCATGCTTTTCGAAAGTAGCTGTTGAATTTTTAATTCTTTAAACGTTTAATCTTTTCCATCGTTCTCCATTAATCCATCATAGTAGAAGAAAAGCTGTAGTTGTTTTTAGATGAACACTCTGTGAATAAACTATAAAAACTTTGCTAAATCGACATGCATAAAATATGAAGTGAAAATTCATAAATCCAAGAAAGATTCGCAGAGTCAATTACTTCTTCACAAATTTCTTTTAAGCAATGATGAAATCGGATCGAAATACTTTAATTTTTCTAGGATCAAATCTTTACATTACAATTATGCAAAGATTAATTTTGTTTATTTTTCATCTGCTATATTTATTTAAAATAACGATCTATAATTTTCAATTTTTTTTTGATTTCGAATCACATTTACGTTATCATGAAGAGTGAAATGAAGAATATATTTTATATTGTTGAATGGCAATTATTAAAAATTATTTATATATAAACATTTTTTAAAATAAAGTGTACTTTTATTTTGTTTTGATTTTTTTAAGTATTTTTTTTTTAAATAAATAATGCACAAGTTATAATCGATTTGTAAATAATTTAATCATGTGCATATTTACATTCATATTAAAGTTATGTTTACATTACTTTTTATTTATGAATAAATTGATTGATTTCAAGTTACTAAAAATCATTCGTGTAAATTAAATTTCAATAATTAAATAATTTATTTAGAAGTTGCTTAATATTAAATATAATATAAATATAATATATATATATAATATAAATATAAATAATATAATATAAAAGAAATAATATAAAAGAAATTATTAAAAGTTTGATAATATTAATTTAAAAAATAATTAAATAAATTTAATAAAATATTTTTTGTTTAAATAAAAAATAAATAAATCCAAATAATCTTAAGAATACGGATAATTTCTTAGAAAAAAGTTAAATAATCCGAGGTTAAGTTTAGCGCATATTTAAAACCAATATAATAATGCAATACTAATAAAAAATTAATAAGATCCACTTACAGTTTAAAATGAAATCAACTGAACAAAATCTCTCGAAAAGATTCATTCGTTTCATTCGTCCAATAATTATTAATCTTTATCATACGATCATTAGTTTGCACATCCGAATAAAGTAATTAGATCTTCATAGTGCATTGATCGGTTTCTTTTCCCATTTTCTTCGCACAATTTGGTAATTAACTAATATATCATATCGATTTATTATTTGTTGCCATTAAAATCTACTTTATCTTCGATATAAGTATTGACCATTCATAGATAAGTAATATTTTTCAAATGAAATGAAATTGCAAATTCAGTGACATTGAATAGTATTATATTGAATCAAGGAAAATTATTTGCAAGTCATTGTATATTTAAATTTAAAAAAAGAAATAGTTTAAAAAATATTAAATTAATTTACATATCATTAATTAATATAATTAATTAATAAAATCATAATATATTGGATTATTATCAAAATTAAATTTAATTATCTTTAATTTTTAAAATCATACTACATTATTTTACTACAATGCAACAATTGAAAAATAAATTTAATCATTGTAAACTTTCAAAAAAGAGTTAAAATTGAAATTTATTAATCAAGTTATTAATGAATAGTCATTGACTATTGATTATAAAATTTGAATTTAAGAAAAGGATTTGATCATCAATCGAAAAATAAAAATGTAAACGATAAGGAATCGTGTATATAAAATAAAAAATGAAATATTTTGCAATTAAAATTAAAATTGTATTAGTGTTAAAATAAATTATGATTAAAGAGTAAAATCCCTGATAGAATAATATTTTAAAAAAGTATTTTGCATGAAATCAATGAGATTGGTGAAATTATAAAATTGTATATAATAAAGTTATATTAAACTATTAAATAAAATTATATTATACTATTAAAATTTTATAAAATTATAATTTTTATAATGATAGTCGAAAAATTCATCTTTTTTTCTATTATAATTCTATCATAATTATTACATGTCATTCAAATTTCATCAATTCAAATTTTTAAAATTAAATTAAATTTTTAAATCAAAATTACAAATTTTTAAATAAAAATAAATTCTACAAATTTAAATCTATAAATTCTAAAAATAATTCTACATGTTAAACAAAATGAAGGAAATTTTCAAATTTTCATTTCATATGCAAATTAATAATTTTTTTCATTTCATATGCAAATTAATAATAATATTTATTGAAATTGTAACTTGTGAAATTCATTGAAAACTGAAAAAATAATGTTTAATAAATTTGTGAAAACATTGTTTGAAATTTATCGAATTCAAAATTATAATTAAATTGATAAAAAAAAGTATTTAAATAATATGAATTAATAATATTAATTAATAAATAATATTATAGTAGACTAATAAATTTATAGTAAATCTAATAAAGTAATATAAGAAATATTTATATTAAATACTATAATATAATAAATAATTAAATAATTGAAGTTTTGCTTGAAAATTTCTTGTTTGTTTTTGTTTTTTTTTTATAAATTAGAAATTTTAGAAAACCGTTTTTTTTTGTTTTTAAATACAAAAAAATAATGGAAATATTTCAAGGTTTAAAAAATGAAATTGCAGAATTGTGAAATTTATAAGATTTGTAATAAAATTATAAATATGTATAAAATTATATACTAATTTATTTTTTAAATGAGAAATCTTACATCCATTTTTATTTACATAAACAATTTGCATAACTTAATTTGATGTTGCAAAAATAATAATAGTATTATATTATATTTTCTTTTTTTAATTTTAACAATATTTGAATTTAAGTAAAATAAAGTATCTTATGATATTTAATTATTATAAAATTATTAAAATTGCAAATAGCATAAAATATTTGCCTCTTGCTATTACAATCAAAAGAAAATGATTTTTCATGAATTTATGAAGAAAAAAAATAGAAAATCTAAAATAAATTTTTGTAAATAAAAAATTATTTTCAAGAAAAATATTTTAAAAATTTAATTATTATTTTATACTTTGTTAAATATAAAGAATATTAAACAGTGTATGAAAATTTTTAATATTGATTTCTATACTCTATGCAGAATTAGTTCTATGCAGTAATACGTATTTTCAAGAATTTCTACGTTAATATTCGCAAAAACTAAATGCTTTAATTTTCAAACTTAATTTACAAACACAAATAAGCAAGATACGGTATACAATGAGATTTATATTAATTTCAAGGCAAGTGCATATGCACTCAAAATAAATATTTATAAAAGTCATCAGAAACAAAAAACTTTGTATTTTAGTTGTTCGCCTTATTTCTTCATATCATCAAAATATATTATCATCAATTTATCAATCAATATATTTATTTGTTAAAAATTATACATATATTTATTATATAATTATACATATCTATTTATTTATTAAAAATTTAATAAATAATATTTATCAATAAAGTCTATTTAACTATTGTAAATAAATAATACTATTTATATATTTCTATTAGCAAGATTCTTTTTAATCATGAGATACAAATATAATTTATTTGGATACATTATTTTTGCTATATAATTATAAATTTTACTTACAACTATTATTTAACATCTAATATGATGAATAATTCATTGAAAATTAATAAATTAATTATATTTAATAAAAAAATTATTATATTCAATAAAAATCAAATATTAGAAATTTTTAAATTATTAAAGTTTTTTTTAAATATATAATTTAATTTCATATAAAAACTTTGAATATTCAGTTTATATATTTTATATTTCTATGAACTCTCAGTATAATGCTAATTATTTTTCATGAATGTTCTTATGTATTTATCTTCTTTTTTTGACAAAAATTACGACCGCAATTTAATACAAACAATCATTGATAATAATAAACATTAAAAGAATAATTTTTTTAATTACATTCTTTGATAGATGAATTTCGCAACGTTTTTGCCATTATTGTAATATTATAATATAATATAATAATAATTCATCTATCTTCATGTAATTTATCTATTATTTTGGACATTTAATGACAGACAAGAAACTTTATTAATTTTGACATTCTTTTTTTATATAATATTCAAAGATAAATTTTAATCACATATGCATTTTTAAAAAAAATATATAAATATACGTAAATTATTATTACTATTTCCTTCTAATAAAAATAAGAGAATTTATTGATAATAAATGCCAAAATTATTTAAAATTATATAATAAAAATTAAAAATTTTTTTTATCTTTCGAAAGACAAAAATTTAAATTTCGTTACTAATCTTCAATTATCTCCTTTTTGTTTATATTCACCAATAACCACAAATTATCATGAATATTTGCATAATCAAATATTACCATTTCTCATAAAACTCGAAGAAAATTCAGATTTTCCTTGTTTATTGGCTTGACTCCGAGATAGCAAATTGAAGATAGAATATTCGATAAAATAAGATCGGAAAGAAGAATGGAAAAACTGAAGGATTCCCGAGGACATCCATTTATCTATCTTTATGAAATGCAAGAAGAGAAGAAAAGTAAAGAAGGAAAAAAAATGCCGCAAAGGGATCAAACAATGTCGATCTAGGAAATTCGGTTATACCTTTCCTTTCTTGGCTTTTCTCTGTCTATTTCTTTCGTCTGCTTCTCTGTCCATTCTCTGATCTCCTAAAGGCCACTTCTCATCACTTTGTTCGTTGATCGTTGCACACGATTCTGCTGAAATAGTGACAGGTTAATTGAAAGCTTGTTATATTGATGGAATTTCATTTTAACAAAGTCTAGTCATCTAAAATTTTTTATCTTGTAAAATTCACACTTTGTGAACTTATCTTTAACTAATTAATAAAAAACTATAATATAATGCATTCTAGATATATATGCACATATATATTAGTAGAATTTAAGTAATTATTGAATTGGTTTAAGTTATGTTAATCATTATTATTTTAAATTTTAGATCATAATGAAAAATAGATTTTTAAACATATATTTTAAAAATATATTATATTAATTTATTCCAATATCAATTTTATTTCTAACGATGATGATATTAATGATGTGATATTTTCATATAATTGTTATATAATTTGTTATATAATTACATATATAAATTCATTTTATATGCTAGAATGAATTGAGAAAAAAAATTTTTTTTGTTTAAATTTGTGTTTTTTTATAAAACCACAATAAAATAAAAAAATAATTAGATACTTATCAAATTTGAAAATTTGATTTTTTAAATAAATAGTTTCTAAATGAAAAAAATTTAATTCTATATATTTTCCGTTTACTTTCATGGATAAAATTTTAATCAATAATTTAATTCATATCCTATTGAAAATTAATTTTTATTCATATTTGATAAATTTTAAAATATAATTTTAATCGAAAAAATATATTCTATTTTTTTTTTATTCATTTTTATATTCTTTTACATTTTAAAACATTTTTGATCATATAGAATAGTTTGAATTCAGAGAAATTTAACTTGAAAAAATTTTTTGCAAAAATTATATTAAATAAATTATATTAAAAATTATATAAAATTATTAAAATTTTAAAAAATTTAAACGGAAAATATATTTGTCTATATATAATAAGTTTAAAAAAAATGTTTTAAGATGATATTGAAGAAAACATATTTAAATTAGCTTTAAATGTTAAATTGACAGAACAATTTCTTATAAATTGATTTTTTAAAATAAAATATAATAATTTAATAATAATAAAAATTAATAATAAAAAATATTGAAAAAAATATAATAAATAAATTATAATATTATGAAATGAATAATGTATATAGTATAATATCTTACGAATGTATACATAATATAAATAAATATAATTAATATATATAATTTAATATATATTTTGTATAATTTAATATATATTTTAAATAATATATAATAAAATTCATTTTGTATTTATATTAATTTAATATTTTAATTTATGTATAAATAATATAGTAATCCTTAATATAATGATGAAAAAATGATTAATTTATTTGATAGATCAAATTTTATTTTTACTAAATTCATGCATGATTTAAATTTCATAATATGTTTATATATTCTGAAAAGAAATTTATTATCCATTTTATAGCTATATTTGCAAATGCTATATATGCTATCATACGAGCATTTGACCATTATTTTTATTTCAAATAAATAATGTTTAGAATGAAAAGTAATTATAACAATTATAATAATATTGTTCAATAAAATTTATTATCATTTTGATTTTATTAGAAATGAAAACATCTTTTATCTTCTTATTATTTTGTATTTAATTACATTAATTGATGAAAAATAATACACTTTTTCATATTTTAATTTAGATTTGTATAAAATATTAATACATTAAAATTTTTCTAAAAATCATGAATATTAATTAAGAGATATCATTGAATGATAACCAAAAATAGAATAGTATTGAATAAAATACTATAATAATAATAATAATAATAATAATAATAAATCTAAAATATCATAAAAATGAAAAATTAACGAAGAAATTAAAATTTTTTTTAAAGAAATTAAGATCATTTGAAATGCTGTAAATTATTAAATCTTAGTTAAGAATTGTAAATAAATAATACACTTAATTTATAATTGATATACTTCTTCTTAAAAATAAATTTCTTAATATAAGTATTTCTTATTTAAAAATTAATATTTTAACAGAATATTTTAAAGCAGAAATTAAGTATGTAAAAAATTTATTATGATTCTTTTTTCTTCATTATTATTTACAATAATATATTAGCAAATATAACAATGTATGAGGATATATTTATCGTAAAATTAACATTTATATCTTTGTATATTTTTTCAGTATTATATAGCTGATTAAGACAACTAATTATTTTGCAAAAAATAAGATCTTATAGAATTAAAAATATTATGATTCTGTGAATAAAATCTAAAAATAGTCTTTTTTTTATTTGTAACCGCAAAATCTGAAATTGTTTGCCGGATTGAGATTCGGTTAGTTATTTATAGTAACCGCATTGAATACAAATATAAACCAGAGATCTTCCATATTTTAATTCTTTACACTCTTTATTTTGAAGATGTCACTGACACTGGACGCTATCGGTTTCGTGCAGCAATTTCAACGGAATTATCACCCAACATCAGTTGACAATTTATTCGACGTGGATTTAAGATATTCCAGTTCAATTAATATTGCGGTTAAATCTAAAGAATTTTTAAAAATTTTTAAAATGAACGTAATTGAACGGTAAATAAAAGATTTTTAATTTAATTGAGAAATTATTTTTGTTTATGTAAAATAGAACATTAATTATAAAAGTAAAAAAAAATAGTTTCTTAAGTATTAAAATATTTAAATATTTAACAATTTTTATTTTTACATAAAAGATGAAAGATAAAATATTAATATTATAAATAATATAATATTATATAAATATTAATATTATAATTATTATTATATATGGAAAGAAATGCATTTAAATGTATAACAGAACATTAGTCATCGATTAGTCAGATATCTTATAAATACGATGTAAATAAAATTTAAATTGTTTTTGAAATAGTGTCCACTTATTATTTAGATATATAATTATTTTTAAAAATTAGCATTTAAAGATTATTCGAAGCCTAAATTTTAAAATTAATATTTAATATTATACGAAATAAAATATTAATATATTAGCTATAAACTAAATAAAATAATAATTTATATTTTTAAATTATATTTTAATAAGAAAAATTAATAAAATTTTTAGGCATAGCATAAAATATCTTTTTATTTAACGTGAATATGTATTGAATAATATAATTAAAAATATAAAATTTCGTTTTAATTATTTTAAACAAAATGCAATCATGTTTTTGAAATTCAATAATATAAAATTAATTACAGGATATATTTTATTCTTTTATATATTTTATTTTTTTTTCCTACTATTTCAAAGATTATCTAAATTTCATAAAAATTCTGAAAATGAATAAATTATTTTTTGTAACATCAAAACATTTTAGAATATTTTAGAAAAATTTATAAAAGATTATTTTATATATTATTATTATATTTTAAAAAATTTTTGAAAAATAAAAATTAAGATAAAAATTTTTGAAATGATTATTAAAAATAAGTTAATATATAAACTATATAAGTATAATATATAAAGTTTTTTTATTATACAAATTTTTATCTTAAAAATACATGTATAAAATATTTCATATTCATCATATAATTGATAGCAAAATTTATTTTTTTTTCATTATTTGGAAGAAACAAATAGCAGCTTTTTACATTTTTATATTTTTAAAAATTTATTATCTTCGTTTTTTGATTTTCTAATATTAGATAAATTTTCATTTTAAAATGAAAAATTAATTTATCTTTTGTTATTAATATACCATAATACCATTAATATTTAAATGATTTGATTAAAATTAATATAATCATTAGTCTCTTTTATTGTATAAAACTATTAATTGTTTTATATTAAAATTATATTAAATTATTAATTTTTAATTTTTTACAAATTATTGAATTATAAATAAAATTCATTAAAATATATAATAGATAGATTTTACCAATAATAATAAACTAATATATTTTAATTAATAATATATTAATATATAATAATGCTATACAATGCTATACAATGCTATAAGTATTTGTATGTAAAACTGTTTATTTTTTATTTATAAATTCATGAATAATCAATAAAATTGATTATTCATTACCTATATTCCTACATGAATATAACTTATTTACTTATTTTATAATTTTTTATGATAAAATTAATTATGCGTAGTATAAATTTGCAGTCAATTCACTATTTTATTTTTAGTATTCATATTATTTATAAAAATTTGTCCAAACAATTTTATCATATATTTTACAACATAAAAAACAAAACTATTGTACATTGTAATCAATATTAAGAATTTAATAATATTATGATTCTGTTATAAATATACTGATATTTTAAACATATATTTAAGAAATTTGATTTTTAAATTACAAAACAAATAAATGAAATCTATACATACAATAAATCTAAAAAAATAAAAAGAAGGAAAGAATGAAAATGAAAAGAAAAAGAAAGCAGAAAAGAATAATTTAATCTAACCGATATCAACAATAAAAAGCAAATATCATTACTCAATATCCAAAATACTGTATAGAAATTATAAGCAAATAGCACAACAAAATCTATTAAATTATTCTATTATAATAAGTATTATATAAGTCTATTATATAAGTATTCTATTAAATACAAGAAAAGTAATTAAAAACTACGTATATATTAAAAAATACTATATATATACTATATACTATAAAATTATATATATATACTATTTTATAATATATAAAATTTATATATTATAAAATAAGTATATACTATAAAATTCAAAAGAATAAAGAAAAAATAAGAAAACAAAGTATTCGCGAATAATAAGAGTGATAGAGATAAAGGCGTCGAAGGGCCTTAAAGACCACGTGGGTGGTCAATGAGCGATCCACTACCCTTGTATGAGATCTTTATGGTTTATGGTCATATCTATCTATATGGTCATAATACAATCGTGCATACCTGCCTATATTGGTATAACTCGATGACAATGAGACAGAAAGAGAAGAAAAATGATAGAAGAAAACGAATTCAAGGCAGAGATCTTTCTTGGTTGCAAATGGCCGTATCGTCGAGATCACCTTTGACCCATCTCTGTGTCTTTTCCATTCTCCTTCTCTTTTCCATCCTTTTTCATTATTTTGATCATGGTTTTGCTCTTCCTCGTTGGACTAGACGAATACATTTTGCCGATGATCGCGCTGCCGATATTAATAATTACAGCCTGTGAAACTCGCGTGCGCCTCTTCTTCATTTTCTTCTTTTCTCTTCTCTTTTTCCTTTCTTTCTAATTTGTTTTCTTTGCTCTTCGTTATATAATAAAAAAAATACTTTAAAAATAAATAACAAATGAAAAAACGAATAATTAATTATTTAAAATGAAAGAAAAAGTAAATTTGTTACGAATTGAAATGTTTGCAAATAAATTCGAAAATCGAAAATTTTGAAAAATAAATTATCTTGTGATTTATTTAATGTTTGACTTTTTATAAATGTTTGATTTTTTCAAATAATAATATAAAATAAGAAATAACAAGTAATTAAATTTTTTATAAATAAGATTCCATTTCAAATCATGAGATGCAAAAATGAAAGTTATCTGTAGAATATTTCATTTACTTAATTTAATTACAAAAGTATAAAAATATTTTTTGTACTTTTGTAATTAAATTAAATAACAAATAGATACTTAAATATAAAAAAAATATTAAAATTAAAATAAATAAAATAAAAAATAGATACTTAAATCTCAAGAAAAATATTAAATGTTTAAATAAAAATATTAATAAATATTTTAAATTAATTATTTTAAATTATTTTAAATTAACAAATATTTTATGTTAAAATACTTTATATTTCATAATGTTTCATATTTTATTGCAAATTCTAAAGACATTACAAAAATTTAACAAATTTTAAAATTTGAAATACTTTATCTTTCACAATATTTTATTTCATTGCAAATTCATGGAGAACATCCAACAATCTGTCGTCCCAACCATGTTTTTCGAATTATATTCTGTGATATAACGATAGCTGAAATTCGTATTGTATAGAATAAATTGAATCTCTGTCACGTTCAATTTGAGAGAATATGAGAGGAATTCGTTTTTTAATAATTTAGTACACAGTTTATCACACTGTTTTCATACTTGAAATGAATGTTTTGCGACAAACTTGAAAACTTTATTTATCATAAAGATCTTTTTCATATTTATATTTTTGACATAATAATTTATTTATACTTTTTTTTTTTATTGAATTATTTTACTTTATCTACATCTCAATTAGCTTTTAAAATTAATTTTCCAAAAGTGCATTACGAATATGCATATATATTAACTTATATAATTATATATATAACTTATATATATATAATTTATATAATTAGATAATAAATATTCAAAGTGAATATTCTGTTAAAAAAATAAAAAATCTATCTTTATATTAATTAGTAATGATGTTTGATATTGAAGAAATGTAAAGTTTCGTATTATTATATGTCTGACATATTTTCGTATAATCAATACTATAAAATCGAAAATAATCATTTTTTAAAATAAATTTGTATTATTAATTTATTCTAAATAAAAAGAGAAATATTCATTTTTCTAAATTCCGAATTTTTTTAAACTTAATTTTTTAAACTTTTTAAACGAACTTTTTAAACTTATAATGCTAAATTACATGTAATTTTTTTAAATTCTTTTCAAATTTTTTTTAAATCTTAAAAAAAAAGTTTTTTGATAAAATATAATCTTGCTTTGTGATAAATGTAGGGTTTAGTATTCAAGATATAATAGATATTTAATAAAAACGAGTAACTGATTCTTTTAAATTTTTTAAATTATTTAAATTTTTTTAAATATTTTACTTACGAAAAAATTTCTATCAATAAAAGAAATATTAAATTATAAATATAATACTTTGAAAAATAACAAAATGAACAAAAATATTTATTTTAACAAAAATTTTGAAAATAACATTATAATAATTGGTACTATTTAAAAATAAACAATACCTAACAATACGAATATCATAAGTCTTTAAATTTATTATATTTATTGCATTGTCTGTCTCATTACTTTACAGACATACGAGTATTTTTTCTCTTCTGTTTTATCATTTTACGCAGACAGATTTATCCGGTCTCGTGTGTTAAACAAATTAAGCCAATGCAGTTGTGTTTTTAACGAGAAAGTTGCGCCGCAAATCTTTTTTCATGAGAATGAGTGTCAGTTGACGGCAGATATAATTATGATGGCAAAGAGGAAATCATTGTTCTTAATCATAAGAGTTTTCATAGCCATATAATTGACAAAGATTGTCGGTCTCACGACGCTGCCTGCGTTAATTGCATTTCGTTTGTCGCATTTATTTTTATGCAATGTCAGTCAGTAGTGTGTAAGCAATATATCAAGCATAATTAGTTCTATACGATCGCCAAACATCTATTTGAAAGAGTCATACTACTGTGCAATGACTGAACAGAAAACCATTACATTGGCTCTACCACGAATTCACTTCGAAATAGTTGTTTGATCACGATTAAAATTTAATAGGGGATGATGATTTAAAGTGACAGTCTTTTTTAAAAAAATCAATCTAGCAATTAGATTTGTAACATGTTATGTTGTATGAACAGAAAGTGTTCCATTATTGTTAAGTAGAAACTATATATAGATTAGATACATTTTATACATATGCTCAAATGTTACTGAAAACTATTGATATTCAAAGAAAAATAACAGACTCAATTTATGGAGATTCGATTAATTATTTTCAATTTTTTATACATATAGAAAGCTTTCCTTAATAAGAAAATAATTTTTTTTTTCTTTAGATTCTAACAGCTCAAATAATGGTTGAAAAATAGAATGGTTGAATGGTTAGTCAATAAAATATTAGTTATTTTATTTAATAAATACAATCTTCCTCTTTTTATCCATTCAAAATTTTTAATTATACATTTTATTATTTAGTAAAAAAAAAATAATATAGAAACATTAAATAAATAACTAATAGAGCTATCAAAATTTATTACATTATTAGAATTCATTATATTATTTGGTTTCTGATTGAAAATGAATATCATCTGATTATCGTTTTTATCACTCTATCATTATACATATAATCAAATGATATAAAGAATAAAAAAAAGAAAATATAATGTCAGAAATAAATATAATGTCAAAAAAAAAGAAAAAAATAAAATAAAATGATATAGAAACATTATATCAATTAATAATCAGTCAATATTTATTTTTAATTGAATGACGAAAACCAATGTGAAAAGAATCTTATAATAGCATATAACAAAATTATTTATAAATACTCAGTACTTTCACACAAATATAAAATAGATATATTATGAAAGACGTTGAGAATAAAAAGAAGAAATTATTGACATGATTCAAAATATGAAACAACAAATTATTGCAGCTTATGTCTCGATAAATTTTGAGACAATTCAAAATGCAAGTGAATCAATACAACAGTAATATTATATTAAGACTAATCGATATTTGAAAATAAAATTAATTGTTCTTCTTAGGTTATACATAATTGATCTTAAATCATAAATATAATAATGAATACCGTTAACATAAAAATCAGAATTGAAAATAAATGAATAATAATATGAAATAATAATATTGAAATTTTGTTTTGATATGGTTTGGTCAAGTTTTTTTTATATATTTTGTTAAACATAGAAAAGGATAGTTAGTAAAAGATAAAAAAGATTAAGAGTTGAAACAAATATATTGATATGTTAAGAAATTATTTAATAAATAAATTTCTTCATAATGAAAGTAATATATATATATATATAATGTATAAAATATACAAAGTGTATAAAATTTTATAAATAATAACATATCATTGAAGAAAGATAAGCGATCTACTATTTAATTACTACTCAATCATTATTTTAAAAAAACAAAATCATAAAAATTTTAAAAATATAAAAACAATTTATAAAATAAAAAAAAAGAAAAGAAGAAAAAATTTCTGGATAATCTAATACATTTCTATAAATAATTTACAAAATCAATCGTATATAACATTTAAAGATAAATAATAAAATTATTACACAAATTTTAAACATTTTAAAAAATAATACATAAAACCTGTCTTATTTTTCTATCGATTCAATATTTATATTCTTGAAGAAAATATAATATTATATTTTGAGAGTATTGAAATAGAATACTCTAATTGAAATATATAATTGAATTATATTGAAAATAAGTTAAATAGTATATATAAATTAATTATTATACAATTAGTTAATAAATTAAATAATTATTAGCTAATTAATTATTATTAAAGAGAGCGCATTTTATGAATTTTACTTATATGTATACGTGATTAATATCTTTTATCTAATTTCATTTATATACTTTTCGAAATATACGAAAATATTTTTTAAAATAAATTTAATTTTTTATTAGGATTTAAGTTAAACATGAATTAAATATACATAATAAATAATAAGTACCAATTGTTTAAATATCGATCTAACAGTTAAAAACTCATTATAATAATTTTATTATTAAAGAAAAAAAAATAAATTTCCAAAAAAATATATTTTGTTTAGCATTTTAATTCCAACATTTTATTTCATGCAATTTAACCAACAATATATTGCTAGTGTACATTGTAAATTTAAAAATTGCGCATTAATTTGGAATATAAAAATTTTGTAAAAATCGTTTTCTTTTTACGTATCGTTATTTCGTAAATGCAAAAGCTTAACATGTAACATGTAAAATGCATAACAGCTTAAACGTGTAAAAACACGATATATAAATTGAAGATTTATAGGAATATAAGTTACAAATAACAAAGTTACAAAATTGCGGATATTATTGTCTCATTAACCTTTCGCGAAAAGATAATATAATTACATCGTATAGAGGTGTTGTGCATTTTTGTACGAAGATTACAACTTTCATTATTTGGCAACATTATAATAGTTTTATAAATAAAAGCATTATTCTTGACAAAATGTACGTACAGGATACTATTAGTAATTGAAATAGGCTATAATTCTGTTCCAAATGTAATTAAAGAAAAATTATAGAAGAAAATGTTGCACTATTTAAAGCTATCATGTTACCACAAAATTACAAAATTGCACTCTTTTTTAAAAAGGAATTTTATAATTTTTTTTCTTGTATAAATTGTTTTTAAATCATTGAAAGCGTATCGAGAAATTTTAGTTTTTATTAAAAATTTAATACTACATGAAATATATATATATAATGTTATAATTATAATGTTAAATAAAATTATAATGTTAAATAAAAATTATATTGTTATTTCTATCATGTTTATTATTATTATATAATCTAATCTTAGTTCATTTTGATTGTCATCATTGGATTTCTTTTTTAGCTTCTTGAAAAATAAAATTTATATGCAATATAAATCTATATCTTCTGTAAATCAAAGAAGATGATTAATAATGAATAATTGTTTAAACATCAATGTTGAATGATTAAATAATAAAAAATATTAAAAAGAATACAAAAAAATATTTAAAATAATGATTATTATGAATTTTTGAAGAAATTAAAATATTTTGAAAAATCTTAATTCTTCATGATTTTCTAATAATAAGACTTCAATGATTCTTTCAAAAATTTTATATGTAATTTTTTTTAAATGCAAAATGATATCAAAAATTGATTTACAACACAAAAAATAGAATTTCTTAATTGAAGAAAAAATGTAATTGTACTTTGCAAATCCATTTACAAAAAGATTTATTATTACAGTAGTATAACAGAGCATTAAATATACATTATTTTCTTCTATTTGGATTTTCCCTTTATTTGGAATACAATTAGAGTTCCAGTTAGTTAAATCATTCTATATATATCTTTATTTTTTTGTTTTTTCTCTGAAAATTGCAATAATTTAAAAAAAACTCTAACTACGAAACAAAACTGCTTTATTAAGTTTTTAATATCAGTTTTGAACAATTGTTTATATTCCAGTTAAAAATATCTTTTTTATTCCTATGGAAAATTTAAAGTTTTGAAAAATTGAGAAATATAAGAAAAATTAATTTTTTGAACTTTTTTTTAATTTCTTTTTAAAGTTAATTCTTATGAACTATTTTATTTCAAAATATAATAATAATTAAAATATCTTAATTAATAATATTATATATATATGTTGTTTTTTTATCGAAAGTTATTTATTAAAACAAATATAATAAAAAAATAAATATTTTAAAAAAATGAATTCTTAAAACATATCATTTTGATATAAGAATAAAGTATAAAGTGTAAATAATTTTTCAACAAAATTTCGTTATTATTTTCTAAATTATTCTAAATTATTGTAATTTATATTCTAAATTATTGTAAAATTATTAATTTAAAAATTTATTATTTATTTATTAAATTTTTTAAGAAATTGAAGAAAAATTAATTTTCTTTACGAAAGATATAATTTTAATAATAATCAAAAAAATATATTTTATTGTTATAAATTATTGACAAATCAATATTTGAAGAAATATTTGAAGAAATTAAAATTTCAAAAAAAGAGAAAAAATCAATTCTATTATTAAATTATTCAAAATCATTTATAAATTTTAATCATCAATTATTTTATGATTTGAATTAATTAAATGGTTCGATTTATTAATTTATTTTTATTGGATATATTATTTATTATGTATAGTATGTATATATTATATATATTATTATTATGTATTATGTACATATTATTATAATGAATAGATTTCAAATTTATTAATAACTAAAATTATTTAAATCGTTTTGTTTGTAATTTTTTTTATAGAAATCCGAAATAACTCCAAACTAAAATGTTAAGTATAAATTCTACATACCTTATGTAGAAAATTTTATTATATATACTTATATTATATATATTATATATATATATAATTATATTATATATATTATATATATTATATATTATTATATATACTTATATTATTAAAATGAATAAAAAAATTTTAAGTACAGAAATTTTGATTAAAGCTTATTTATTAAATTATGAACGATTTATATCTATTTTAATAATCTATTGAAGCAACATAGAGATAAAGTAAAACAGTAATGTGAGAAAGATAGAGATGCTTCATTTTATTATTTCAAATATTCTTATAAAAATTCTTATAACTCAATAAATAAGTTTCACCTAATATTTTTATAATGTATTTATTTTGCTCTTTTAACGAATATATTAATTGTATTTATAATAAATATTTATGATTAAAATAATATATATATATATATATATTTAAAATATGATAAAGAATTCATAAGCTTATTTATTATTTTATTGTAAATTCTTTTATTTGAAATAATTTTTATTAATATTTTTTATTTTTTTTTTATTTTTATTTTATTTTAATATATTTTTCATATTTTTTGATAAATATTATATTTAACTTTTAAAGAAATATAAATATTTTAGTTATATTCAATATTACTTTTATCAATAATAATTAATAAACTTTTCTAAATTATTCAATTCTTTATTCATTAATTACTGTTATATCACGTTATACATTAATAAATTGTTATATCACGTTAATTGGTTAACATTATTTTCAACTTTAGTATTTCATTTAAATTTCATTTAAATTACATTGCACTCGCTGTTCTTACATTTACTCACAATCAAATTTACATTACTACTTACAGTTTTCAAGACAAATAATATTCTAGTAATATAATCCTTGCTAACATTTTAGAATAAAAATAACAATCTCTAATTAAAAAGCAACTAACTTAATTAAACGATAATTATCTTGTGTTTTAATAGTATGTATTAATTATGTAATAGATAATAGAATTTGTATTTTTATTTTAATTTAAATAAATATAATTAATATATATTTGATTAATAAATGGAATCTCTCTTTCTATTATGCTTTCATCTGAATTAATTATAATTGATAATGATTTTGAAATAGCTCATAGTTTAAATTTGATTCTTGATTAAAATCAAGAAATTCATTCGTAGTATAAATATAGGAATATCATAATTAAATTACAAAAAAAATTATTTATTATTAAATGATTACAATAATTAATAATTTTTAATTATAAATCTTAAATCAATCTCAAAAAATTATTTCTTTTCATTACAATATGTATTTTTTTTCTAATAAATCAACAGTAGATAATTCAATTCATAACTATTATAATTGAAAGGAAATTCGTCTGCAATGTCGATTCACAATTCAAGAAATAACATTTGAGTGACTAATTAACAATGTTTGTAACAATTCCAGAAACACAATTAATTATTGCACAATTTTATTGATTGTCCCATTGAATCGTCAATGAAAAGCTTCGGTATTTGCAATAACATCGAAAATAGAATAATTCAATAGAATTGCTTAATTGCAAACGATCTTTTTGTATTTTTTTCTTTCTTTTTTTTTTTTTTTTTAAAAAGAATTGTCAAACAGCTGGTCAAGCAATTCGTCGTCAATGAACATCGATCCATCTGTCCAATGTATCGTGATATCCGACATTGCGACGTTTGAATAGAAGGCATTGTACCGCAACTGTAACAATTCGATCGAACCAGTATCGTAACGGTCGAACGACTTCGCAATACCAGCGACTACCACGAGAAATTGTTTCGCAAAGTAGTTCGCACAGGTGGTGCCGGATGATTCGGTCTTGGTTCCAGACATTTCTATTCTCCTTCGTCTTTCCCTCGCTCATCTTCTCCCTTCCGGCTATCCAATTCTTCCGACACGTCCTACGATTCTTCCTCGTTCTCACCATTGTTTTGAATTATATACTCGTCGAACTTGAATCTTCGATGTTGAATATCAAAAAGCAGATTTTTTATGATATTTTCAAAGAAGAAAATATACGAAAATAATTTGAATGTATAATATGGTTCTTTTTTTGTTCAAATAAAGAAAGATATGTCTCATAAAAAATGAAAGAAAGATATGAATTGTAATTGAATTATATACTAATTTTAAAATTAAAATTAAAATTTTTTAATTTTCTTATTAAAAATTTTTCATTTATTAAAATCAATTATATAAAATTATTTTTCATTTCCTATTTTATATCAAAAAAATATTGTATGGAAAAGCGTGATAGAAATTAAATTTTAATATCTTTTTTATGTTTTTATGCTAGAATTCTTTTACTATTTCTTCTATTTCATTAAAAATTTTATTATATTAACTCTTGTTTTTATTTTATTTTTGATTTTTTATTTTAACTTAGAATTTTGTTTTTATAGATATTTATTATTAAATTTCTTTGTAAAATAATGCACGAATATTTTTTTTATAAACTTTTATATCATTTTAAATATGCAAAAAAATAATCTAATTTTATTCGAATCATATACACTTGACAAGTTTTTCAAAGATTTTGATTTTCTCGAGAATGAAGCCTCAGAAAAACTTTCATACTAATTTTATACATAAAAAATATTTTTATCATCATTTTTTATATTTTTTATAACATTTTTTTATCTTGTGATTTCATTGGCAAAGCAGATACATTTTATTTTCTTCCTTATTTTTTATTTTCATTTTTTCTTTCTTTTGCTTTCTTTTCAATTTTTTATGATTTTTTCTTGGTACACTCACTTTTATTATAAGTTTGTAGATAATTATATAAGCAAAAATGAAATTTTCAAGTTGACGTTTATGATTAACTTGATTCTATATCGTGTTGTGCTTTCTATACATATATTCTATACATTCTATCATATATTTCTATCTTCTTGATAGAAATATAATATCTCAAGAAACTTATCATTTTTTTCTAAAAAAAGTTATATTCTTTTGCTTTGTAATTGATATTTTACATGATAAATATATTATGAAATATATATATTAAATCAATAATAATTTATAAAAATCAATATTTTTTTTGTAATAAAACATAAACTTCAATTATTTTTTAATATAAAAAATATGTTACTGATTATATGTTACGATATTTCATTTTTTATATAAATTTTAAATTATTTATATATTAATTTAAAGAAATGAAAAAGCATTTAAAATATAAAAAATCTGTTGTTTTTATTAAAAATAATTTATTTATCACACATTATTTATTATTATAAACAAAAAGCTAAAAAATAATATTTATATTAGATATTATTTTCGTACATGTGTATTGAAAATGCAATATAATATAATAATAATATATTAATAATATAATGTAATAATATAAAAATAATATAATGATAATATAACATTAAAAAATAATGTTATGTTTTTAAACTTATTCAATTAATATAAAATAACATAATAAGTAATGTAAATTGCACAAAATGATGAATTATAGTTAATATATAAATATGTAATAATTTTACTAATTAAACATTAAAAAATGATTATATTTTATTTGTATTCGGTACTGAATTGTATAATATAATAATTTAGAAAAATAAATAAAATAAAATTTTACAATTTTCTGAAATTTAAATATTTATACAAATTAATATTATTAATATTCGAATAAATTAATAATATTAATTATTTTTTAATAAATGCATTTGAATTAAAATAAAAAAATAAGAAACTTCGAAAACCATAAAAAATTTAATTTTCATTATTCACATAATTGAAAAAAATAAAAATATTCATATATTTACATTCCTATTTCTGTTGAAATATATTGTTAAACAGAATTAATTTGATAATCTGGAATATCTCGCTTTTTTTTGATAATATTAAAAAATTTTCAAATAAAAATGCAAAAAAGAATAAGTAATGCAAAGAAGGAAATAATTTGACATTAATTTTGAGGTTAATTTGCAAAAACTTAAATCATATCAAATTTTTCTTTAATTATATATTTGTTTATATATATATATATTTATATTTAAAAAATATTAAAATTTAAATATTTTATATATATAAATATTTTCAAATTATTAACTTAATATTTTTAAATTATTAACTTATTATCAACAAAAAGCTATTAGTTTAAGAAATTCTTCAGTTTGAATTTTATAAAACTTATTATTATATTAAAAATTATATAATATTATATAAAACTTATTATTATATTAAATGTGAAACAATAAATATTATTTCGTATGTTTTTTATTTTTAATATTATAAATTTTACAAAATTCAAGTTAAAATATCTTTTAAACAAATAATTTTTTATTGAATATGTATTAATATTCTTTTAAAGAAAACAACTTATATCAATTAATATATTAAAAGATACATATTTATATATTTAATAAAGCAAAATTACTTTTTGTTTGATTTTTATATGTTCATTATATATTCAATTATAATAAATTATAAGCAATTAATTTTTCTTTGCTCCGTTCAATTTTTATATGAAGCATTTCTTCTCTTTATTGAAACCAAGTGAAATATTCAAAATGATCAAATTATTTTGCTCACTTTGTATATTTACGTAACTCAAACTGGAAAACTGTTCATTAACGAAAAATGCGGGATGACACAAGCAATGTTTAATATTGTCCTATAATATGGATACTTGTAATGAACAGAGTAGACTTAAAAAAGAAAAAAAGAGAGAGATAAAACTATATATATTACAAAATCCAACAAACCTAAAAACAAGCCTTTTTTGTCGGAAGTTTTCGTCTCAAAAAAAGAAATTAGCCATCTGTTTTATGTGGATGATGAATAGTATGTATAGATTCCTATGTGAAAGCAGAGAAGCAAAAAATTAGAATGCGTGTAAAAATTTACAAAAGTTTAATTTTTTAATTTACTAAATAATTTCTCCGAAATAAAAAGTGACCAATTAGTAATAAATTAAAGGAAGAAATTACTGCTATAACTTAGAATATGTAAAATATTAATGAATGTAATATTTTATATATTAATATAAATTTAAAATAAATACATATGTATATAAAACTAAGTATATAATTTGTTTCTCTATATAAATATTTGTTATAAGAATAAATAATATAAAAAACATATATATATATATATATAAATTTCTAATTTAATATTTTGTTGTAATTATGTTATATTTGTTATATTATATTTATTTTATTTTATATTAAATTCTATTAATTATATGTAAGTGTGAATATATAACGTACATAAAATTATTTTCTTTTTTTAATTTATCGCAATACTTCATAAGAAATATACTCGCAATAATATTTTAATTATAAGAAGGAAGTATTTATTAATATTATTTTTAATAAAATTTATGTCTGAGATATAATTTTCTAAAAAATATATCTTCTTATTCTATATCGAATATCATTTACAATAAAAAGATGAAAATAATATTTAAATTTGTAAATTAAAATTGTATATTTTACAATGAAAATATTAATCGTATAAAAAATTTAAAAATTTGTTATATGAATTAATTATACGAATTAACATAAATTAATATATTAATATATAACTAATAAATATAAATTATTATAAAAATTTATTATATGAATTTATTATATATTATATAATTATATTATATGAATATTTATTATATGTATATGTAATTATATGTAATATTAAATATGTATATTATAAAGTGTTTAATATAGAAAAAGATAAAGTAAAATCGTTTTTTCGTTCTCCATTTTGCTGTTTGATTTTATTTCATTTTATATAATACAATTTCTTATAATTCTATAATTTAATAAATAAATTTCAACTATTAATAATTAAATTTTATTAATAAAACAATTTTATATATAATAATATATAATAATATAATATATAATAATATTAAAATATTAAAATTGATTTATTTCATTCTTTGACAATTCTTTTTGTTTATTTTATTTTATATAGAATAATTATTGATTCTAACTATTGATTCTATTTATATCTAATTAGGAAATAACTAATTTTAATATTTGAAAACTTTTCAAATTCATTTTCATAGTGACTCAAACGAAAAAATTTTATTGTATATTTTTAATTTATTTTTGCATAAAATCATCTCTGTTTAATTGCACAATTAGATATCCTATAAATAACTATATTTTCTAATTTTTAAAAACATTTTATTTGAAACGAAGTGATCGGAAATATTTTTCTTACTCTAAATTGAATGAATAAAACATAAATTTTAATAAAGATACTATTTTCACCAATGATAGAACAGAAATCATTAAAATAATATTAGAATTAAAACTCGATTTAAAACAGTAATAAAATCATATAGATTATAGAAAATTTATAATTTTAAAAAGAATTTATTCTGTTAATAAGCTAATGCAACCACTTTTTTCGCTTCCGTTTGCCTTCTACATCTCCTATCTCCCGGTCATAGCATGAGGTTTAATCGTGTACATAGTCGTGGTTTCTGCAGCTTTGCTACATATATACCTACTCATCGAAACTTGACTGGCAAACGACTTTGCGGTTTAGCTAGAGATACCTCGAATAGATCAGAATATCTCTTTCCTCTTTGCATGTGTATTCGATCGTTACCTTTACTGTTCGACGAAGAAACTTCTGTAACAGCCATACGTGAGTCTTCCTGCTTGTCGAATACGAGGCGCACGTTAAGGGAAATAAACGACTAACTCCCACTCCTGATGTTTTACTCAATACTTTCAAATCTGAAACGCGACAACGTGATGTTAATTCAACAAGTTTCTCACGATGTGGCGTTCCAATCCTCTTGCGTTGCCGTCATATAATAGTTTTGCATAATTTAATATAGAAATGAAAATTTCCTTCCTTCTTGGCGAATACTAGGCCGCAGGAAAGTTCTTGGGAGTGTTGACGCAAGTTTTAGTAGAAAAGCGACTATTTAGTCAAAGTTCGATGTAAATAAAGTAATAATTGTGCAAATATTAGTGAGAAAAGCTATTATAAAAAAAAATTGTTTTAAATGAGTTTTATAATATGATAAAGCGTGAAAGTTATAAATCTTGAAGAATATTAATGTTCGTTTTTATAATATAACAATAATATAATAAGAAAATAATTTTCTTTGAGATTTTGGAATACAATATCTTCGAATAGAATATTAGAAGAAATATTTTTACGAATGTAACTGTTCGCGAGCACTTATTGCTCGCGAAATTTATAAATAGCTTATTCGGAAAAATTCCTTATAGAAATCCTTTTCTTTTATTATATTTTGCAGACTATTAAGCCTAAACAAAGAATAATGTTTTCTGAAAAGATTATTGGTTTCTGAGAATTTAGTTGATACTTATAATTGTATATTTTTGATACAGTCTAACTGAAACGGAGCCCGATCCTAAGAGTGACACTCCAGACTGATTCAATTAACATCATTCTAGTTCGAGGAATTTTTCTCTAACTTATCGGAAGTGTCAGACACTGATCGCGATGTTATTGGTTATTATTGTGCCTCACCAAGAAACTGAGATCCTTCCAATTGAACTACGAAGAGATTTTCTGAGGGCACGAATGTTATTTGTAAATTTTTAAATAAATGATTAAATTTTTAAATTTATAAATAATAGAGGTTCAGAATGAACATATCATACTCAGATCGCTGGATAATTAAATAGTTTGTGAACACATCGTGCTCTGATCGTTGGGCAGTTTTCTTATAGACGCGCATGTAATCACTTATATCTATTCATCTTTAACAAATATACTACTTCTTACGATATCTATCGAAGATTATCGAGTATTCTATAAGATCTCAGCTATTAGCTTACATCTACCATCATTATTACAATAATATTATTGTGGACGCGAACAGTAACTAAAGAAATAGAATTCAAATAGAATCATTAAATTTTATAATTAATGTATAATACTAATATATAATATAATTAGCACTTTGAAAATTTGTATATGTATTATATATTTTTTGTATTTTTAAATTTTATATCTTTAAATTTTTCATAAGTATATAATCAAAGTATATAGTCAATAGGATATTACAATATATTCAATACAATATTGTAATACAAAATTACAATAAAAACTTCAAAATTTAGAACACATTCTTATTATAAAATTATTTGACACTATTTTAAAATTTACTAAATTTATGTAATGAAATAAATGAAATAATATTCTTTTAAAAATAAAAATTAAAATTAAAATAAAAAATAAAAAAAAATGAAAAATTAAAATAAAAATTAACTTAATTTCGACATATTTAAAATAAAAGATATTTGAAATTATTGTATCAAACTTTGTATGTGTATATTTTATAGATATAAATAAAATGAAAAATTTTTTATATAACATTTTTTTCAAGACTTTAAAATATAGCATATAAATATAAAAAAAAGAATATTTTAATTTCTAATTCAATTTCTAGACATTTATTTGCAGGGAATTTTAAAAGGAAAGGTATTCATATAATAAAATAATAATGAATTAAAGTGTTGATTTATTCAGATAAAATAAAATCAAACTATATGTTATAAGTTTTGTATTTTTGTCAATATTTATATTTGTCAATTTTATATTTATTTACAAAAACAGTAAATATTTTCAAATTAAATAGCAACTATTATTTTATTATTATATGGTAATAAATAATCTGTTATCTATTCGTATTGTATAACTTTTTTTATTTATCTATAAAATATACTAATAAAAACAAAAAAAGTGAAATATATATACTATGTAAATATATTGATATATCAAATATGTTAAAATTATTATCAATTATTATCAAAAATAAAATAAGAATTTATAATAAATATATTTCGTTAAAATAAATAATAGATATGAATAATTTAATAAAATATCTTGTACATTGTTAATTTTTTATATTAATTATGTCGTATAATTATTTCAAAATTTATATTCTAAAATATTGTTATTTTTTATTTTTTTTATCTTTTTTATTTTTGTTACTTTGTATAGAATATAGAAACTTTATGATATAGATATTTTGTTACTACTTTATAACATATAACAAACAAAAATACAAAATGTATAACAAAAATTTTAATGTAAAAACTATAAACAATATTTTTATTGATTTAATAAGTAATCAATAAGTTGCATAATTTCATAGTTTACGTTTTTTGAATGATAAGATATTAACTTTCAACTGGATAATAAAACTTTCTGTGTAAAAAATTTATCGAGACATACTAATATTTTATTTAATTTCTATGAAATTATTTAATTAATTTTTTAAAATAAGAAATATATTAATAATGTATTATCATTGTTTACATTAAAAAAAATTTTCAATAAAAAAAGAAAAAAAAAGATTGAATATAGAAACAAGAAAACGAAGTTAGTATAAGAAATATATATATATATATATATATATATATATCAATATATATTTAGTAACAGTAATTATTAATGATAATTTTGTTTACGAATTTGTTTACGATTAATTTTTATTTATATTTAGAATACTCTAAATTAAAGGATTATTTATACTTATATTTTTTGAATTAAATGTTGATTTATTGAATTTTATAATATATTTATTTATTTCTGGAACAATATAAATTCTGAAATATTGTAATTATTATAAATATTATAATTACGTTTATATTAAATAAATTTAAATATTATTAATATTTTTGTCAGGCATCCTTAAAAAAATTGTATTTAAATATTCATTTATTAATTAAACTTAGATATTCATTATTTATCACAAAATTTTTATTTTCTTTTTACATATATTTATCTTACATATCTATTTTGAACAAAATTCATATATTTATATTCTAAATAATTTTATCAAAAAAATATTCGATTTTTTAGAAATAATTTTATAAAAAATTTTAATTATTTAATTATTATAAATTCTAATTATTTATTTATTATTTATATATAGTAATTGTTATTTATCTTAAATTATTTATTAATTTTTTTAGAAATTTATGGACATATGTTACGAAAAAAATAGTTCGATGAGAGTTATATATTATATTTTAAGATATAACTAAAGGAAAGTTAAAAGTTATAAAACTATAAAATACTTCATAACAATTTATATATATATAAAAATAATACAAAGAGAATTGAGAATTTAAAGTGAAAATCTAAATAAAAAAAAATCTTTTTAATCAACAGTTAGATTCACAAAATTATAATTATATGGAATTTATAATATCCCATTGTTATTTCATTGTTTAATTCAATTTCATTGTGAGATAAAATTTTATTAAAAATTCTCTCATTTATTACGAGTAAGCCAATCCCCCATATGAATTAGAGTGAAACTATTCTCGAAGTCTAATACAATAGGAAGCTTACTAGATATTAAAGGGAAGAGGATCAAAAGTGAAAACTTTTTTAATGAACTATTGATCTAGATAGTAGGATTTACGCATAATTGTAGAACTTAAATTTGAGAAAAACAATATTCTTTTAATAAATTCATATTTATTTCAACAAATAAATTTTGATAATTTTTATTTAATAATATATAATATTTATTTTATATAATATAAAATTGTAATTAATAATTATTAAATAAAAATAGTACATATTCATTATTCATTATTTATTATTCAATAGTATATATTCATTATTTGAAATAATAATAGTATAAGAAAAAGAAAAATAAAAATATAATAAAAAAATAAGTATCATTTAATTAAATGAATGACATATTTAAAATGGATTACAAAATTTTAAAAAATAGTAAAATATTATTCTAAAATAAATTTGAAACTTAAAAGCTTTAAATCTTAAAAGAAGAAACGATAAAATAATCATAATAAAGTTATTACAACTTGTTTAAACTATTTTTTCTTTTTTCTAATAAATAAAAATTAAAAAATTTATATAATAATAAATTTAGATAAATTTATAAAAATAATATAATTTTATATAAGTATTTACATTAAATATAATAAGCATAATTGTAAGTATTAAATGTGTATAATTATAATGTGTAATATATATTTATAATGTGTATAAATATAATTATAAGTATTTACATATTTCATGTTTATTTTTTTCGTGAAATGTTTCAGTTGCTTAGAAAGAATTTTAACTCTTATATCCATGATCACATAATATTTTTTTATCGTTGATTCAAAAACAAGTGAACAATACACAAACCATTTATATTTAATTAAATGATAATGTATATAATTAATGATGTATATATATTTGTTTTAAACTTAAGAACTACGTGATGAAATGAAATAATGCTACTTTTACATACATTTATTATTTATTATTTACGGAAAAATATCAGGAAGAATAAAACTAAAAAATTTTTTAGATTGAAAATCTTTTATTTAAACTAAAAAATTTAGATATATATGTATTAATTTTAATTCATGCTTTTCTAATTTATCAAGTTAGATTTTATACAAACATAATACGCAAAAGAAGCAATAGATTTACTATGCCGCCTATCATTCATCATTACCCGTGTTTCGAGAGATCCAAACTTCGTCGCATAGTCAGCTGGTTATTTATTAATTGGCCGGTTACCGGTCCGGAATCAATGATATTTAAAGTAGCACGAAAAAGGAGGAAGCCGTGCAAAATATATACAAGGGGCTCATTTCTCGATTCTTATCGAGAAAGGGTTGTGCCCCCACGCGCGCAGTCGACGTGGTACGGCGTCGGCCCCGAAGAAGAAAAACGCGATACGATCTCGTTCCGGCCAGCAGGTCGCTCCACAGAGCCCCGTTCCTTTCTCGTAATTACGAAATTGCCTCTTTGAAAGATCCGCTCCGCGCTCCATTCTCTCTATTTTCTTTTCCATCGGCGTCGTTACCCGTCGTTTCTCGCCATCCTTCTCCAACCCTTCGGCCATCCTCTTGCCCTCTTTTTCGTCTCTTCTTCTTTTTTTCTCGACGTCATCGCGAAATCGGCAACGCATTATCCCATCCTTCCCTTTCGATTACCTTTCCCCTCTCTTTAGATATCTAGTCTCTTCTTCTTTGTTTTTATAGGGCGAATCAAAAATAAATTTCCATATTTAGAAAGATAAATCTAGATAGTAAAATAAATGTCAGACGATTATATTTACATTTATTACTTTTTCAAATTATTAAAAGAATTTGTATTATTACACATTTGTTTTAATACTCTACTTGCTTAATATGATCAAATATCTTTCTAATAGTGTAGTATTATAAATTCATTTTGTATTTTTTTATAAATATATATATATATATATATATATATTGTTCAATTATATTATATATGCATAATAAATTTTAATCTCTTTGATAATTGGCAATTATTAGTCATATTTATATTTTTTTATGACTATAAGTATAGTGCAAAATAATTTTACTTAATATGTGTTTTATAAATAATAAAATCTTATGAGTCATTTTGTTTCTAATAAATTTCAAAAAATAAAAATTTTATTTGACATCATAAGATTGCAAAATTTTCTTCAATCATTTGTAAGCATTCATAAAAAATTAAAATATTCAAAAATTCATTTGATTTTTTTTTATTTATATTTTAAAATATATAGATTTATCTTCTAAAATATTGATTTGCATTTGTGAATCACCCAATATATTGTCTTCCTTTTTCCTCTTAACTCGCCACTATAATACTAAAGATTCTTTCTCTTTCTCTTTTTCCATGCCCTTCTTGTTTCTTCTCAAACGTTTTTTTCTCGCCAGTCTATCGTGGCTTCTCTTCAACTACCGTCGATCCTGTACACAATTGATCTTTCGATCTCTCTCTAGGGTTACCGCGATGGGTAATTTTAACGCCTGGTCAGCCTTGCCGAACGACTTCATCCAGCGGAACAACAGATCCGCGATCTGTATCCAGAGATTCGATCCCGTCAATTCATGATCGTTTATCCCCTGTTTGCCGATTAAAGAAGCTGTTGACCGTTCAAAGCAATTCCAATCCTCTTCGTGATACTTGAATCGTGCCACCGTTTCGAACGAGGGTACGAACCCTATGGGAGTTTTCAAATGCGTCGAACTTTCAATAGCTATGTTGTTTGAATTTGTGGAAATAGATGTGAAATTTGTGGAATGTGTGTGACAATAAAAATTCGCATTTTTTTTAATTAAAATTTATTTTATTAAAATATGTATTATTCATTAGTTATTTAAACTATGTTATTAATAAAAAATATATTTTTAAGAAATAAGTAAATAAAATAATGGAATTTGAATCATTATATTATATTATATTATATTAGATAATTCTGAATATATATGTTTCATTTTGTATACTTTGTATATTAGGGTATTTTTATATATGATTTTGTATGTGAATATTAGGATAAAATGAAATATAAAGACAATTTTTTTTATTATATTTTTTTATTATATTAATAAATAAAAATTACTTTTTTTTAATTAAAATTATATTTCTTAAAATTATATTTCTAGTAATATTTAATCTGTAAAATTCGAATTTAAATAATAAATTATAAATTATAATACATTATTTCAGTAAAGTAATATAATTTATTAAAATAGTAAATTTGAAGTACATAATAAATTTTGTTTTTAAAACAATAATAAAATTTAAAAAATAAAAATCAGAAATGACTTTAATTATTCAAATGAGATATTCTATATGTATCAAAAATAAAAACATTATGATATTAAAAATTAATAAAATTAATGTTGAAGAGTAAAGAGATTTTTTTATTATTATATATGATTGATTTTTATTCATTTAATCTATTATTTCCTTTTAACATCATGTAATTTAAAATACTTCTTTTTTAACGTATTAATTTTTTAAATAATAATAAAAAAATTTTTTAATATATAAATAATTCTCATCAGATAAAAAAATCAATTTATAACTTACAATTTTTGTTCAATATTATATATATCTAATTTGCGCATATTTTTTAAATTTCGATATATTTTATTCGCATAAATATTCATAATCTATGCATTGAGTATAACTTATGATCAATGTCTTTTAATTCTTCTAATTTCAATGAATGAGTTGTCAAGAGTACAAATAACATTAAATATTCATTCAATTTTTTTTTAGACTATTATCTAAATTTGTACATGTAACTATATAATTTTGAAATATTATAATGGATTAATCTTTTAAAACTTAAACTACTGTTTTAGTTCCACTTATTTTGTTATTATTATTATTGTAAATTACTACATTTTTGAATAGTAAAGATATTTTGTTTTCTGGATAAATAAATAAAAAACTAAATGAAGAATTCAAATATATTCTATAATTATATGCAGGATAAATTCAAATTTCTTCTTACACAATATTAATGATTTCAACAAAAAATATTTCAAATGCTGAAAAAATATTTCAAGATTGAATTTCAAATACGATTTCATATTATCAATTTTTTTATAGATAGATATAAAGAATATTTGTATACTTATCAAGATTAAATTTATTTTATGAATGAAATTACATATTATTACTTAATAATAATAAAAAAAATAAAATTTGTATGTAATAAAATTTGAATATAATAAAATATAATATTTGAATTTTATTCAAATTTATTCAAATATATAAATAATTAGTTTTAAGCAGATAAAATAAATAATAATTTTAATGAAACGATGTCATTCATTTCGTTTTTAAGCAGATAAAATAAATTATAACTCTAATGAAAACATGTCATTCACTTGGCTTTAATTTAATCTTGAATATAATAAAATTCTATGTCTAATTAACGAAATTTATATTTTAATAAAAAAAAAATATAAGAACGAAAAAGGAAATTGCGATACATATAAACCGTGAAAATTTATCTTTACATATCTAGCTTATAATATGAAAACCAGAAGAGGGCAAGGAAGTTGTTTGATACGATCTTTATGAACGAAACCTAATTACCGGACGCATACATCAAATTAAGGAAGAGAGGAAAAGCATTAAGCTAGAGAAATTACGAAAATACTAAAACATTGTTCTTATATAAACATTATGCGATGATAACGCAGATAAAGATAAATTAGCAATGGTACTTTTGATGCAATAATTAAACATCTGACTTTAATCTTCAATATACTTATAGATTATAGATTATTATTTAAAAAGGCAATTTAGTATTTAACTATGAAAGATCTGTATGATGCGATAAGTATCATAAAAACATCGTAAATTATATGAAAATATATCCTTAACGAGATAAAAAATTATTTTGTAACAAAAAAAATGAAAAATACAATTTTTAAATTATTCCTCGTACACTTCATCATCATTATAACAAATAGCACATTGAATATGATATTATAATAATGATATATATGATTAATCGCCTTCTTTAAAGATAAATTTCTTTGAACATTGCATTTTGAAAAACAGGATAATGCGATATGCAATTGATCTTTTTATTTTTATTACAAATTCTATTTATATTTAATAATATATTTTTAATTGAAGCAAAATGATAATATTAATTCGAAGAATTTTTACATGAATCGTTATAACTTTGACTTATCGTTGACTTATATATTGTCAAATTTCATATATATATAATATGTATATATATAAATTACATTGATAATAATTCTTACAAATTAATTAATATATAAAGAATATATATATATTTTTAATATACAAATTAAATGAAAATTGAACATAAATTTTTGAAAAATTTATTAATTTTTACTTTTTTTACTTTTCATTTTCTATATTTTTTTTATTAGAATTAATAATAAATTAATATTTTAATGATATTATACATAAATTTACATAATAATACTAATAATAATTATATAGATAATAATATATAGATAATATATAGATAATAATATATAATACAATATATAGATAATATAACATATAAATACTTTTTAATTCGTCATATTTTTAGAATAGATAAATATATTTTTTTCAATGAATTCTTTTTAATATGCAAATATGATATTACTATTTGAGAATTAATTTTAAATATTATACTTTTAATACTATTTCATATAATTAACTTTACTATTATTTCATATAATTAAATAAACTGTATTTATAACGTTATAAGTCGCATTTTTGTCATTATGCTTTTTTATAACAAGTAGATAAATTTTTTCAATTGTTCTTTTCTTTACTTATTATTTATTAATCATTATTCTAAAAAAATATATTAATAATGAGTAATTTAAATACTTCATAATAAAGTAGATATAATTATATATTAAAATTTAATATATATGTACATATAAAATAATTTATAATGATTTATTATAAACTTTCGATTTTACTAACAAAATTTCCACTAATAATAATAGAATTAATAATATTTTAAATTAATAATTTTATATAATATAAAATATAAATATAAGTTTATTTAATAATAATTTCGAATAACTATTTTTTCTATAAATACATTTATAAATGATTTTATAACTTCAGCTCATATATTTTTCTTCTATAATAATATACAAAACAAATCAGTAATTCACTATAATTCTTTTTATCATGGTTTAACAGATCCAAGAACAAATCAATTTTACATAAATCCAACACTCATCAACCCATTTACCCATCTTCCATTCAAATTTCCTAGAAATTTGCGAGAACATAATCAATCTTCTCAATTTCAGTATATGTGCATTTTACCAGCAAACCAAGCGATTTTTCCGTCGCCTCAGAAACACCAATTAAAATCCACGCATTTTGCGCATCGATCCAAAACCAGCCACAAGAGGGCGCGCGGATCGTACTTTTCCCCACCAATTCTCGAGAGATTTCATCGAGATCTTGATTAAAGTTACGCTTTTAATTATCCGTTCCCCATGCGAAATCTAGACGCGATTCCTCTGGATCACGAAGGAAGAAGGGCATAATCGGTTGAGGTAAAATTTTTGCCATACGTCGGATATACATCGTACATTGGTTTATTATTAATCGAAGAGAACGAACGAATAAAACAAGTATCTGTTAGTCGTAAAGACGAATTCATCTCGCTGTGTGAAATTTTTTCTCTACACCTGTTTCGAAAGTGACTCTTCCTGTTGTCTACATGGGTTACGTTGCCTGAGCTTCTCCTTTTCTTCTTTCCAGTTTTCATCATTTTCTTTTCCATCGTGTGTCTCCATGGTACTTTATATTCCAGTTCGGGGTCGTCTCACGTCCGCGATAATCCGACTAATTTTGTCGCTAGATGGTTCCCAAGCAGCTGGAGAACAACTGGAGAAGCCAGCAAAGATGAACGAGATTCACCTGTTTCATGACGTATCAGAGCGGCCAGCAAAGTTAATGTCTTTTATGGTTCGTTTTTTCTGTCTGGTGAAAAGGAACGAAGAGGAACGATAGACTGCTACCTCTTTGCCTCGACGAGTTAACTGCTGTCTGGATCGCTATGATTATCGATGTTTCATTCTTTTTTATCATTTTTCTTTTATTCTTTGGTTATTTTGTTTTGAAAGGATCATGTCATGAAACGTGACGACAAATTTTGATTGAATTATCGCTTTGTCAGATTTTGATTCGCGCGTTTAAAACTGGCTAGCGAAAGATTACTCGATTCAAAGCGATTTTCCTCTATCGTGCATGTTTAAAATCGCATTAAGAGCTATGCTCTACATACTGCTGATCAATACCCGAGTATTATCACGTGGATATTAAATTTTATGCAATGAATTTATAATAAGTATTTTCGTTTATCTTTTACATTTCATTCTTGTTGTTCATCTAATACTATGAATTTATTTCATCTTATTTTTTAAATAAATAATAACTTTTTCATAAAGAATTATTATTGAATATAGTTTATTATAACCTAAAATTCTAATTTCATAATTTCTCAATAAAATTTTATGTTTCTTATAAGTTCATTTATTTTTCATTTTCATTTATTATTATTAGTATTATGATCATTATGATTTATTCTTCATCATTTATAACATTATTTAAATTTATTTCTATAAAGATTTTGATGTTTATGATTTCAATTGTTAGCAAAAAAATAAATTATACTTTTAAAATTTTTAGTTTTAAAATTTCTTTCTCCTCAATTCTTATTTTATATTCTTTATTTTTATACTCTCTATCGTTAATATTGCAATATAATATAAAAATTTTTTATCATTTTTATATAATAAAATTAGAGCAAGTATTTTTATGTATTTTTATTTATTTTTATATGTATATATATATATATATATATATTTACTTATATATATATAAATTCTTATAAATATTTATATATATATAAATTCATGAAATAGGTAAAAAAAGAATATATATATATGTATTCCATGATATATATATATATACCTATTCCATGAATTTTTATTCTCTCAACTATTTTTTATTTATTAATATCTTTTGCAAAAAATTATTTTATTTATTTTATATCTATAAAATTTACAAATGCTTAATTATTTAAGAAATTATTATTATTATTTAATTATCTTAATAAATGAAAATATGTTTGAATGAATAGAAAAATGTATAAAATATAGTTCTGTATATATTTTATTCAAATTATCTGATTGATTATTATGTATTATAATGATTATTATTACAATCAATATAATATATCATCACAATATATAGTCTATTTTATTTCATTTATGTAATAAATCTCTTCTTTTATAAAATTATAAATAATTCTATTTAGTATGCAATATATTTACTAAATATTAAATATACATATTAAACATGTTATTAGTACATAACATAATTTATAATAATATATTACTATATATTTATAAGAAATATTGAAATTTTTATGAAAATTTTTTCAACTTTATTTTTTCAACTTATTTTTCAAAGTTATGTATAGATATAAAAAAAAGAAAAAATATAAAAAATATTGGCGTTATTTTATTTTATGTAATATATTTTATTTATTTCTCAACTAAAATAAAATTCAAAATAAATATACTTTTATATAAATAATGTATATATATTAATGTATGTATATTAAAAAATTTTCCAATCGATAGAATATTTAATAAAAACAAAGAAATCTCATCAGAAAGTATTTTTAAAATATTTTTAATTAACAAAAAAATATCTTTGTGCAAAAATATTATTGAAATTAAAATTATGTGCTGAAGAATATGAAAAATTATTTTGATTATTATGAATTGTATAATGTTTGAATATGTAAACTAGATATAATGTTTTAATTTTATATATAAAATTAAGTGTTTTTTGAATAAAATATATTTACGAATCAATTTATGAAATATCTCATTATTTAGAATATTAGATATTTTATGAAAGTTATATTCGTATATTATATATGTTATGAAATATTTAAACGACACTTTTAAAATAGCAAGAACAGAAAAGAATTATTCGTATAATTAGGTAACATTAATTTTGATACTAATTAGCCATTTAAATACGAATCTATTAGCCTCTTTAAACTTGAATAA
This sequence comes from Apis cerana, assembly GCF_029169275.1. NCBI lineage: Eukaryota > Metazoa > Arthropoda > Insecta > Hymenoptera > Apidae > Apis > Apis cerana. The sequence continues at coordinate 5,587,789 of NC_083862.1, read as the reverse complement.
TTAAAAAAATATTATAACGTGCAAACTGCGAACAGAATATGTGTATAAGAATTCTTCTTGTTTTAACTTTAAATATGTTTCTTGTTTCTAACTTAAAATAGAATATTTTATAAATTTAAATTTTATAGAAAATTATTAAATAATAAAGTTAACAAAATCATCATTAAAATCATTTTGAAAATACTGTAGAGACTTAAGAAGATGAAAAAAATATAATATAAAAAAGAAATTTACGATATAACGTATTATATATATTATATGTGCATACATTTTTAAATATTTTATTCTTTGTCATTTTTAGAACTATACAATATAATATGTATTTTATATTGATTTTCATATTAAAATATGAAAAATATTCAAAAAAATGAATATGCAAATAAGAAATATATGAATTTATATTTATATTTTATATGTAAATATAAAAAGTATAATTTTCTGTTTTCTGAAATTCCAACAATAATTTCAATCATTATTAATAAATAATTTTTTTATTTAAATGGGTATTTTTGTTATATTTATTTTCAAATTATATGTGACAATTGCTAAAAAATTTTAAAATAGAAATTTATATAAATTCTTCAAAAATTTAAATATTTATTAGAATTTTGAACAGTTTCAGTTTTTTTTTAAATTTCATCTCTTTTGTATTAATAGTAATATCGAAAATTTAAATATTAATCATAAATGAATTGATTTCATTAAATATCACTTAAATGTCAATTTTTAAATTTTAATTATAGCACAATATAAAATTAGTATTTAATTTTTTAATTTAATTTTTACAAAATTGAATTAATTTTATCTAAAGAATACAATTATATAATATTTTTAATATAACTTTTTAATATAATTATATAATATAATATTTTATATCTAAAGAATATAATTTCAACTTCAATATAATTGATAACATAAATGAGGACATTAATTAATTATTATCGAATTTTTAAAAACAATAATTCCAAGTAAATTAATTACATATCTTTCTCACAAAAATAGAATCAAGTATTTACGATATTCTGTAATATTCTATTGAATAATAGAATTATATTGACCATTTGTTCTAAATACAATACTAAAAAAGTTCAACCTGGCTTAAATTTATTAAACAAAATATAGAATCTTTTAAAAAAATGCTAAATATATATAAAAGAAATTGGATATATCACTTGCTAAACAAATTTTATCATTAATAATCTTACAAATTAAATGTGATTTAAAATAATCAATAAAAAAAATTTTTAATGTCATTTTGATCAAATTTTTCTTATAACTAATTCAACCATTAAATCAAATATTATACTAAGGAAGTACTTTCATATATTCTCCTTAAATATTTTCTTTTTACGTTTTCAAATGATCCCTTTTTCTTGCCTTCAAGAACATCAACTTCATCCACCAAAGAAGGAATCCGTTTGTGAGCGAGACACCGAACCAAAACGCATAAACCACCTTGTCAAGCTTATTATCGGATTATTGTCTCGTTCACCATAACCATGGTGTTTACTAACTACGCGGATGGTCGGTCGAGCCGGAAGGACGCGAGGAGAAGGAAAGGAAGTAGTAGTCGCGTGGGCAGCCACCGTGGAACCTGATACACCGCGATCAATACTTCCACTGACCGGTTAAAGCTGACGATGACGAAGGGCGGCCGAGAAACGATACCAACAGGGGACAGTCACGCCGACAGCATAACATGGCTTCAGTGTCGAATATCTCGGGAGGATTCGCGGCAGTTCGAACGACATTTTCTCATGGGAGATGTTTCACGACCAGTTTCTGCCCTTGGCCAATCCTGTCTATCTACGATCGTCTATTTATGTGTCTACTCTGCTGAATATACGAGAACTGCTTATTTATGGCAAGTGGAATTTTGAGGAGTGTACATAGAGATTATTAAAAAAGAAATAAGATGATTCAAAATAGTCAGAATTCTAATTAGAGGTATATTGAAGAATCGTCTATTGTTCCTCCCTATTTCGGTTATCTGAATATATCATGAGTCATGAGTCATTTATTATTCGATAGAATATAGATTTTTATGTACAAAGAAAATATAAAAAAGGATTTTTATATCCCGGTTGATAAAAGATACAAGAAACAAAAGATTCATAATAAAAGTATAGAAAAATATTAATGAGATTCAAAAATTCAAGAAAACTTAAATAATTGAAAATCGTTTATTGAATAATTGAAAATATTTTATTGAAAAACAATTTGTTTCAAAAGTAATATTAAATTTCCTATTTAAAATGTAGAGTATATTTTTTATTCTTAATCTTAATTTATACATAAAGTATTTAAGTTTTTTCATCAAGTTTCGAGATTGTTTGAAAGTTTTTTATTTTTAAAATTCTTTTATTTTTCAACTCAATTACAGTAATACAATTATAAGAATACAATTCTAAATTCAATTATGAATTGAATGAATTTGTTCCTCACTCTCTTTTTCATATAAAATTAAGCAAAATATTCAATATATTATAATATGTATTCAATATATTATAATATGTAGATATACAAATATAACATTTGTTTCATTATATTTAGAATATTAATGTTATTACATCATTAACATTCTTATTATTGGTTATCGTGGGAAATGATTATTTTATACAAGACGAATAAAGGAAATGAAGAAACAGTGTTTCGTGCGCATTAAGGAAGAGGAAACGATGCAAATCCCGAATGTTACCAAATTAATAAGCATTCTGCAAAAGTAACACACCTACCATATAATTAGTGCGAAATCATTTGAAACAATTATTATCTTTAATTAAAATGTAAAACAGCCAGTATTTGGTCTTATGTGTATATCCATATCATCTATTAGTTTGCGAATTCTTTCTTTTATTATGCTTTTCTTCACACATCTGCTCGTTATTATCGATAATAATTTCAGGACGATCGATTTTTATGGCTCGTTTATTCTTTTCATTATGTCCATCCGCATTTAAGTATGCAATGTACTCAACATGCAATAATGTGAGAGAATTGCATCGTTTCTATCTACACGAAAGGAATTTAAATAAGTACAATCTGAATTTTAATCTTCTTTTCTGATAGTACGTGTCTATTTATGCAATATTACCTTGATGAAATATTAAGAATGCAAAAAAAAAGAAAGAATTTTATCGTCTAAATTCTTTAATAAAAATATACAAATTTAAAATGATATAAAAAAAAACTTATATTTTTGTATAAATAAAAATAACGGAACTTATATTTGTATTTCAAATAAAAATTATAAAAAAATTGGATAAAATTTTCATTTTGTGCAGAAGTTTTATTCAATTCATGCAATTGATAAATTAAAAATAATCCATTTTAAAAGCTAAAATTTAAAGTTAATTTATTATTATTATTATTATATATAATGGAATAAAATTCAGTGGGATATTTATAGGATATTAATATCTAATGATATGTTATTAAATAATTATAAAAATATAACAAAATGCACATAATATAAATATGTTCAAGATAAAATAAAAAATTGAAATTATAAACACTTAAATAATTAATAAATAATTATTTTAAAAAAGAAAAATTAAGATATAATTTGCATATTTAATATTTTCAATTATTTTCTTTCAAAGAAAATATTTGTAATAGTTAATCATTACATAAATGAGATATCTTATTTTCATAATATTGTTAATAAAATTAATGATATTATAGTTTTTAATAAATTTTTAATCATAATCATTTAGACTTAACACATAGATTTAAACGTTATCTAAATAAATTAACATTAAAATAATGTATTATTTTATTTTGTTAATTTTTTTAAATAATTGTATTAATTTCTTTAAAAAAACAAATGACCTTTCTTTAAATTATTTCATTATTTAATTCTCAAATGAGACATTTAATTTTTTTTATTTTATTAATTATTTATTCAAAGAATTTCTTAAACATTGTCTAATTTTATTACATGTTAATATGAAGTGCATTAAAAGTACAAACTTATATATATCTCACATTATTAAAATGTTAAATAGAGAAGAGTAGAAAATATTCATATAAGAAACAATCATTTTTATAGATTAAAAAAAACACAAAAGTTGATATAAAAATATCGGTTGAAGTTTATTTATTATTCATAAAAGAGAAACTATGCTGGTTTTGAAATATGTTATGGAGGACAAAATTTTGAACAACTTTTTTCTGTAATATATAACCTATTCGATCTCTTCGAAAACAATGATTATTATTATATTGAATTTCATCTATATATGTGTGTGTCTGTGATTATCATTATGCGTATATGCATCAATATATGAATGTTTACCTATTGTTTCTATAAGTGACTGAAAAATGTATAACAAGTGAGTTAAAATTACGATTTATTTAAAATTAATAAATATCTACTCATAACGAATTTGGACATTTTTTAAATTTTTCGAATCCGTAAAATGTGAAAATAAATATAAAATAACTTATGGGCGACGAAAATTATACCATAATAGCAATAAATAAATTATTGTAATTTCACTTGTTTAATTGTTTTATATTTTATTTTCATGGATCAGCTCGTTATAAATAAATATAAAATGTAATAAGATTAATTTACCCTTCATATTAGTTATCGATAGTTTATATAAATAATTGATAATTTATTGTCACATATATAATTCAATATTAAATATAACGTAATTATAATACTAAAAATTTTTTGCGAAGAAATCGATCGGCTATTATATATATAAAAAAAAGTTATTTGAAATAATTTCTTTATAACATATTTCAAGTTTATTAAAAGAGAGCTAATGTATAGATTCATTTTGGTTTGAATTCAAAAAAATGCGAAAATAAATTTATTATTTATATATTATATAAATATTTGATCAATATTTTTCTATATTTTTAAATATCATGTATTATCAATAAATATTTTGTTGATGATAAAATATAAGCAATATAAATAGTTCGATTATCGCTTGACAAAACATTTATATCGTCATGAAGGCGATATGAACGTGTTCATATTGGGTTATTATCATTAAGTAAATGCGGTCTTATTAAAATATATGTAATAAACATATCAGTATTAATTTACTTTTTTTATACATTAATTTATAAATAGAATTAACAATTATTATATTATCAATTAGCAACTATAATAATAGATTATCTGTGCCATAATTTTTCACATTTTTACGTATTAAATAAAATAGACAAAATTTTGTTATAAATATTTGGTTCTAAAATTTATAATTAATTTTCCTAATATAGTTGGTTATTAAGAAGATTAGTTAGTAAGAAGATAATACTTTATATTAAGATTCTTAAATAATAATTTGATTAGATAATTTATTAGAGATATTTATTATTAATTATATTAATTTATTATTAGATAATTTATATTAAGATTCTTTTTTCTTAAAATATTATATAAATTTTTTAATTGCTAAAACTTTCAGTATATAGTAAGTACTTGAGTATTCATATACTTGAAAATTTAGATTCAGATGCTTATATATACATACAGGTTTTAATTAGATCTTAAATATCTATATATATATGTGAGTTTATTTTCTATTTTGAATTTATATTTTCTATTTGATGCATAATATTGTAAATATTAAAAGATCATGTTTAACATCGAACAATGTTTTTTTATATCAAAATATAAATTTATTATTTTATTGCATACTGATGAATAATATAGATATTAATGTCAAAAGTTCATATGTATAAATTTGCTATTGGTATGTTATGAATAATAATATATGAATAACATATATATATATTCATATATTATTATTATATTAATAATAATAATAATATATGAATAATAAATATAAATAAACATTGTTTTTCTTATATTTAACTTTAGTTCACAAAGATAAAAAAATATTTTATAATCAAATTGATTATAAAATAAACATTGAAAAATATTGATTTCAATAATTGCATTCTATATTTTATTTAAAGTAATAAACTTTCTATATTATATTTAAAATAATAAACTTTCATTTATATCTCTGATATAAAAGGAAAGATATATAACAGACGTTTTTTCTTAATCATTTCATTTATTCATATTTATAAAAAATTTAATTAAAATTCAGATAAATAATGTTTATATATTTCAAAAGAATAAATTTAAATAATACTTGAATATTCAATTTTGAATATAGATTCAAATTTCTAAATTTAAGTTATTTTAAATATTTCGAGTATTTGAATATTCAGGTAACAAAAGCTACAGTCAGTCACAAAAATTTATATAGAAAATTCTATATTATATAGAAAATTATAATTATAATTATAATATATATTATAATTATATAGAAAATTCAACTAATAAATTGTGTCAAATCAACAATAATATTGTTTTATATAAGACATTTGAATATTGAAATCATAATGGATTATATAAACAATTATACTATATACTATGAGAGATAATGGAATATCATTTCAAAATAATTTCATATAAAATTATTCAAAATAATAATAATATTAAAATAATAAATTTAATTAATAATAATAATAATAAATAATAATTTCGTTATAAAATAACGTAACATATGATAAACTATAACTTGTAAGTAATTATAGATATTGTATTGTAATCGTGTTCTTAAATAGACAAAAATCTTTACTTAATCTTTTTTATTATAAAAATTCATTTCTAATCATTCCCAATTTTTCTTATTTTTCATTGCGAAATCATTGTGGATTTCTAAATCATTTAATAAAACATTCAATTTACCAATAATATCAAAAATAAACAAAATTAAAAAAAAATTCATCATAAAAAAAATATCTATATAGGATTCAATGAAAATCGTCGCCGGTCATATACCAGGACACGTTTTCATAGCTCGCGAATGATTAATCGGTCTCATACGGCCGACTACCTTATAGTTGGTCCGACTTGTATACCGGTGCGAAGAAAACAAGACCGACGGGACAGACGGGTGATTATTTTGCGAAGATCGCTCAGTCATCGCAAAAGGCGGCACCTCTGATCTGCCTCCGGTCCAAAGACTCGGGGGCTTCCCATAATCACCTACGATCCTCTCTCACCCAAGAGCGATCGTACCACCATGAAAACAGAGAGAAAGAGTGCTAGCTCTCTTTCGACAAGGATCGAAGAAAAGGATGAGAAGAGAAGAGCGTTGGATGGAATCCGCGGCCTCCGTCGCACTCTGGCAAGGTCGCAAATTCTTTTGCTTGTTCCTTTACATCGTTCACAATCTACCCGTCCGTGTTTTCCTTCCTTCTCGTTGCTTCGTTATACACCGTGGCCAAAATTCGCGATATGAATAAGGTCAAAGAAATAGCATGATTTATAATAAGAGGAAAATGAAGAATAAAAAAATTGCATTGATGCGTATTTGGGAAAAATGCGAATTTAAAAGTCAATTAAACCTAACATGCTTTTGACTAATTCACATCAATTAAATACGAATAAATCATTAGTAGAAATTGAATTATGTAATTATTTTGTAATAATAAAAAAAACTTATTAAATTTTCAGATTTAATTTACAAAATATAACTTGGATAAAATTGATTTTCGAAGTGCAAGGAGAGCTTGAAATTTTAATTTATTTATATGAAATTTTCATTCTTATTTTTACTACATGTACTATCAATCATAATATTATCTTTCTTAATGAAATAAATAATTTATCATTATAAAATGAATATCTACAATAGAAAATAATATACACAAATGAGCAATTAAAAATATTTGCAAAATGATGATTTTTTTTTTATTTATTTCAAATTTATTCATTTTTAATCCGAATTTTTTCATTCTAAAATTATTTTTATATATTAAGAATTATTATGTAAAAAAAGATTATGCAATATATAAGAACATATAAAATTTATTGGTAAATTTCAGATTTTAACACTTAAATATTACTATGTATATATACTACTATATACTATATACTACTATGTAGAAAATAACTTTTGTTATTAAAAGATATAAATAACACAAAAAAATTTATTCTGTCTTATAAATTAATAAAATGATATTCTAAATGTAAAAAGAAATAAGAAATGTAAAATAAAATTTTTGCTTAATGTTTCGTTTTTTAAAAAATAGAAATTAAAAAATGAATGTACATGTATTAACTGAATGTATATCTAATTAACTGTTAATTGTCTAACTCATAATTCATATCTAATTTTTTAATTATTAATTATTTTAAATTATTCAATTATATGTTTTCAAAAATTAACCATGTTTATATTTATATTTTATATTAAATAAATTTTTTATATTTGAGTTTCGTAAAAACAATGTTTCAAAATTTTTTTTATTTTAAGATATATAATTTTTTTGAATTTCAATTTGTATCATGAATTTTGGCCCACAGTGTATAAGGAAGATTCTTTACCGTTCTTGTCATGCCATCGACTTTATTGGGTCGTCATGTCGTCTATGTTTGGAATTTATTGGTATAATTGAATGAGAAAATTTTTTTCTTTGCAACACAGTGCTTGTTGTTTTCGTGTTTTATTAGGATGATAATTAGTATTATAGGAATACATGATAATGACTCGTGAGAAATTTTGTTAGTTTAGCGAATTTTTTAAATCTTGTTAAAAAATGTTTAATACTATTAATACTAATGTTTCATATTAATTGATTTATAAATAATATATTGAAAATATAATTATATATTGAAAATATATAATATAACTATTTGATTTTATTAATTTTATCGAGAATAAATTTATTAAAACTAATCATAAATTTTTGAACATTTAAAAATGCTATTTTTCTATTATAAATTTAAAAAGTTTTTATAATTTTTTATAATTCATAATTAGACATTTCAAAATATTGTTCATATAATATATAATAATAAAGGTCGAATTGTTTAATATAAATTTTATTATTTACAAAATTCAAAATAATATTATATTATAATATTATTAATAGCTATTAATAACAATAAAATTTTTATTGTAATTTTGGAATATTCTAATATCAGAATGTTCTATTATATATTATATAATAAATATATTATATATATTATATAATTATTTTTATAATTAGAGTAAAATATTGATTATCCAAATTTTAATTATTTTAATTATATTTCTAAATACAGGATGAATTATTTATATTTTATGACTTCGGAAAAATATTTAAAAATTATTAATTAATTATTTTTATATAAACAATATCTATATTTAAACATTATTTAATTTCTAATTATTTCGTAATGTATTTATAAAAATTATATATATTTTATTCTTCTTGATTCATTTTTTGAAAAATTATTTATCATTTTTTAAAAAAGATTTATATTTTCCAATTAGAATAATTGATGTGATTCTATTATAATCAATTTTTATTATAATAATTTTTTATTTCAATATATTAATTTAATAATTAAGATGATCTTGATTGAAAAATTTGTAAATCTTTTGCTTAATTAGATGTATAAGAATTAGAAATTATGAAATATTTAAGCGATAAAAAGAGGAATGGATTGCACGTTTGCATCAATATCATTTGACCTTGTCCTTTTTTCTTCATATTTTTTTTGATTTTAATTTATATTTCTTATTATTCCTTTATATCTCGTCTGCGGTTATTTTTTTTTCATCTTCGATACACTGACGTTCATCTGGATGTCCTTTCTGCTCGAAATCTCGTTCCACTGTTTTGTTAGAAGAGTATCTTTTTTCCTTCCTTATTATTTTATTTTGGCTGCTTTTAGCTGTGTCATTTGAAAGAAATCGTGAACCGGGATGAAAATGATGGATGTCGTTTGCGGCTTCTCTTTAAGATTTTTTAGTTTCTACTTTGAGACCTTTTCTCGAACTGCAGTCCCGTTTCTTGATAAATCGCTCTCTAAAGTAACTTTTATATTTAAGTCGAATAACTCAAATAATATTATATTATTATTTTCTATTGTTCTTCTATTTATTTATTTTTAACTTATTTAATAATTTTATTATATTTAATTTTGTCTTATATTTAATAATGCTCGAAATTTGTTAAAAAATATTTTTTATATTTTTTGATCTAAAATAATATATATTATTATTTAAATTATATAATATAGAATAATGTTACATCTGTATTATATCTTAACAAAATTTTCTTTCTGATTTTAATCTCGATTTGTATAATTAATTTTTAATTTTTTTTTATTATTATATTATTTTTAAATTCTAGAGAAAAAATTATTGTTATTTATTTTCTTTAAATATATTATTATTTTTTTGATTTATAAATAAATTAAGTATGTAAATGTATGTAATATAGGTTGGAAAGAAAGTTCTTACGGTTTTTATTATTTAGATTTTAAATGCTTTATTATTTTTTATTAAATTAGTATTAAATTGCATTGACTTTATAATATATAATTTTAAAATATATTTTTTGCTCTGTGAAAATATGATTTTCAAATTAGTTTTTCCGATTTCTCAGGATGTTGAAAACATAATGAACAAGAAACAAATTCGAACATTTTTTCTATTCTAGTTTCAGGACTCCAGAATTATATTCAATCGGAATAACAAAACTTGATGGCAAATGTGCATTGATTGCAATAATTTTTATTTCGATTAATAAAATTTTGCTTGAGTTAAGATATGTATTTGAATTTAATAATTAAAAATCGCACTTTCTTTCCAATCTAATATATTATAACATTTTAAAAAACCTTTCTTACAAGTCAATAAATTTTATATTATATTTGTCTTTAATAATAAAAAAATTAGAGTTAACTATTACTTACAAGAAATTTTGATAGATAAATGATGTTATAATAAAAATAAGTTTATAAAAATATTTTCTATTAAAATTAATGTATTTAGAAAAAATATCAAAAAATTCATTAATTTCTTTAAAATAAATCTCATTAACATAATATAAATAAATTACATTTTTTCAAATCAATTTTTTTAATAAAATTAATTAAAAATTTAATAACAATAACAATTATTTTTTTACAAGAAATAAATATAAGCTATTGATTGGAAACTATTAATATTTGATATAATATTTTAATAAATAAAAAATAATAAACTAATAATAAATTATAATATACTAAAAAAAATTGGATGATAAATTATAATATTAATAAATTATAATAAATATTATATTAAATCTAATTGGAAAGTAAAATTAAATAATACAGAAATATCTTAAATAAACACAATTAAATATCTAACATTACACTTTAACACAAAACTAACATGAAAACAATATATTACTGAAAAAATTATACAAATTCGATTAAAGAGAAGACAAATATGATAGTCAAATAGAAAAAAACTCAATATGATCAACAGAATTCAAATTCATAAATCATCAATTAATCAATAAATCATAAATTTAATAATATATGAATATATGATATTTACATATAAATAGTAATGGGATATAACATAATCAAAATTAAAACTGAATAATTAAAACTCATCTTATGCAAAATATTAAATTAATAGTTAAATTTAAATAAGTTAAATTTATAGTTAAAAATTAAAATATATGAAAAATTTCAATATCATTACATATTGGAGAAATAATTAAAACAATTGAAAAATATAAGAATATTAATTTTATATATTGGTCATACATATGCAGAAAGCATCGAAAAATAAACATAATAAATCAATATATTTTACTATTATAGATATCATCTTTAAAGAAACGATCTATATGATTTTATTCAATTTAAATAAAACGATATTTATCTAATATTTCTAGGAACAAATGATAAAGCATAATAGAGACAAAAAAAAATTCAATTCGAAATCTTTATAGATCATATACATATAATTTCGCATTCCATTTATAAATTTGCCATAAAAATATGAAACCACATTTCAAGAAAAATATGGAATATTGTATCACTCTCAATATATTTATATTGAATTCGAATTCAATATAATCTGAATTCGATAGATTTGCGAAATCAAATAGAAAAAAATCACAAAAGTTCCATTTCATTTCGCGTTAACTGAAAATTGTACAAAACAATCGGAAAACCCTCGAGGCGTAAAAGACAAAGCAATGCAAAAACACACGAACTCATCTTTCTTTTCGTTCATCAAGAGAAGAGATCGAACGTTCCCTCGATACAAAGGATCGTTCCCATATCTCGATATCTTTTCATTCCTATCCGGAACGGAAGAATAATACGATGGATAGTGGGAGGAAGAGAGAATGAATGAAGCTTTCGTTCTTCGTTGATGCAAGAAAAGCTAGAGACCGAGTTTCCAGTCGAGGTGTTCCGACTTAGCTACGATGAGAAGGACAACACCATCGACGGCGAAGGAAAAAGCTGGACGAAGATGAAAGTTTCATTGAAGTAAGGAAAGTTTACGGGGTGGAACTGTCGAGCGTGTGGATGGGGAGAGGGTCGGTTAACGAGTCTTCTCCCTGGAAATAGGAGCAAATACACTCTCAGTTCGCGGATTCGGTCAGTCGTCCTTCACTATGGCAATATCAACTTTGATTGCCAATCATTTCTCACCACTATAAGAAGCTTATTACCTATCCACTTCGTCGGAAGCTCCTCTTCATCCTTCCTTTGCTCTTCCGGTTTTTTTCTTCGTACACCCCTTTCATGCCGCAAAAATATGGGAATTCGTTGGGAAGTTTGTGAAAATATTAGTTTGGCATACCTATTTATCCCTACTTCTGACAGTTACTTCAACACCTGCTCCCTCTCTTGGCGAGACCGCCTACTTAAGTCTTCCTGCTCTTCGTGAGTTCTCAACGAGCAATTCCTCGATCGTTACACTTGGCTTGATTGTCCCGACCGCTTCGATCCACAATTCAACGAACATTCGATCGAATGATTGCGATAATCGATTCTTTCGACGTTAGCTTGTTTGATGTTTAATTAGATGTTTGTAGAGGGAGATGAAGTAAGAAATTTGTTTTTGGCGGATTTGTTTATCTAATTGTTTTAAAATGTGATTTTAAACGTGATAACTCTTAACAATATTAATTTTTATTCTTATTAAGATTTTATTCTTATTAAGAACACAGTTATATCATTCTCTAAATATCATTTTTAATATTTAATATCTCATATTTTGCAAAAATAAAATTTTATGGGAATGTGATGAAACTGATAAGTACTGTAGTTTTTTTGAATACTTTTATATTCTAATATTTGAATCATTTTTCCATTTTAATATTACATATATATATATATATATCTTTTTTCTCTTAAATCAATATTCAAATGTCTAAATACTTTTACTAAAGATATATATACGTAATATATTCTATGAGAAACAATTGATTTATTTAATTTTAATTATTTTTTTGTTTTTCTTTCATAAAGAATGTTATAAAAAATAATATTTTATATATATATTTTACAAAAAATCCAAATACAATGATTTTTAATTTTTAAAAATTTTTTAATTTTTAATTCAGCATTTCAGATTAATTTTATTTTCATATTCCAATATTTATATATATATCATATAATCTATATTTATTATGTCAATTACAATAATATATTATAATTGAAAGATATATTTTATATTTATAATATTAAATTCTTTTTTTATTGATGTGATATTATATATGAAATATAATATTGTATAATTTGTGATATAAATATATGTAAACTAACATTTTAATCAATCAAAATATTATTTTCTTAGCAATTTTAAGTTTATATACAAATCATTGATATGTAGAGAATAATATTATAGATATTCAAAATCTTTTTTCTTATTATTCTTTTTCTAAAGGGGATTGAAGAAAATACAATTTTTATTTATACATAACATTATACATTTATACATTTAAAAATAAAGATTTATACAGTCTCTAAAATAGACAATTTCTATTAAAAGAAGAATGATATTCTTTTCAAACTGAAGAAAAAACTTTAATTAAGAATTTTATCTATGTACACAGAATTTTTATACAGTATATTTTTATAGAATAGTTAATATTACTAAGGATGTTTCTAGAATAAACTTATTAAAATTTGTATCTGTTTTTTAATAAAATAAAGTAGAAAAGCATTCTTATTAATAGATAATATGTATATATAATATTTATATTATTTACAATGATTACTTTCATCTGAACCATATATTTTTCAAATAATTATTAAATATATATTTGTATATAAATAATTTTTGTAAAATTTTGAACGATTTCGTGTTAATAATCTGAAATATTATTCGTAACCTATTATATAATTATAATTTATTACTACTAAATTGATTTAACAATAATAATAAAATAATAATAAAATTTATGTATTAATAATAATTAATAATAACATTTAATTATAACTCAAAATTATAAATAAATCTTTTTTTATATTTAAACAATCTTTTATAAAAATTTTTAGGAAATGTTTATATATGTTATATAATATGTTATTATAACATATATATATATATAAGACGAACAAAAGAAACATATTCCTCATGATGATCTATTTTTTTATATTTATAATAATATATTAAATAAAAAAAACAATACAAAATCTGACATAAATTATTAAAAAATAAAAAAATCATTTTTTTATTACAAATATTACAAATAATAAATATTGATAAATATTATAATAATAAATATTAATTATAAAATAAAATAAAATTAAGATTATAATATGAATTCATACATCTTTAAGAATTAATTATAATTATTATTAAATTAATATAATATAATATTTTGAAGTGAAATTAAAATATTATAAATCCATAATATCGTTTTATTAAGATGAAAAATGTAATGGATCGTTTTCTTTCACGTATAAGGCATCAAATATCCCAAACATGAAATTCCGATTAAAAATAGAAGGTAAACGCATGGACAGACAAGGCGGTTAAAAAAATAAAAGTATCTGCAATTGTTGTTGCAATGCTCTCAGACAAACCATTAAACCGTATTGTCTTCGTGAAATAGTCATAGAATCTCTTAAAATAAACTTTATAGCTTACGATCTCTTATCCAGCTCATCCTTCCTGATTCCATCGTTTTTTTTCTTCTTCTGTTGCTTGTTTTCCATACTCCGATATTTCTTTTTTTTTTTCTTTAGATTTTCTTGATATATTGATAAGATTATCACTTACAAAGAAACCTTTGTTAATCTTTGATTAATTATCTATTTAATGATATTAGGTATCATATTGACAGAGAAATACGATAATAAAAAAATTGATTGATACAATATTTATTAGTTCTGAAAAGAAACATATATAAAAAAGACTTCATATATTTCTATAAGGAAATATATTTAAATCAAAAATTCCGATTTTAATGAAAGTTTATTAAAACATAATGATGGAATGGAACTTTTTTATCGGAAATCTGTTTAAAATAAAGTTTTGTTCTTTCTATTGCATCATTATAGAGTTACATTAAAAAAATAAAAAACTGAAATCAGTATTTAAAATTTCAATACATTTTGTAATTATAAAGAAAGAAATATAAAAAAACTTTACAAATAAAAAATATTTAATTTGTAATGTTCTATTACATTTTTGTAAAAAAGAAATTGCCACATAAAATTATATTCAAAAAATGAAAGAACATTGAAAATTGATTTCAAAAAGTCTTTCAAAAAGATTTTTTGTCTATAAAAAATTCATTATGCTATATACACAAACTTTCATTAAAATCAGTAATTTTGATATAGATAAATTTTTTATAAAAGACTATACAGAGTATACAGAGATTTTTTTAAGCCACTGCACATGATGTAAAACATATAATTCCTCAAAAAAATAAAAAATAAAATTTTTTAATTTTTTTTTTTTTTTTTGCGAAAAAACTAGAATATTGTCGAACAAATATATACATGATTTAGAATAGTTAAAGAATTTATTTATATACATACTTATTTTTTAATAAAACGTTTTTTATCAATTTCTTCACTTCATTTTTATAGCAAAATTTGTATAATACGAAATTAAAACAAAAATATTTATCATTTTTGTTTTAATATCGATGCAGTTCAATCTTAAAATTTAAAACTCATTTTCAAACAATATTTTTACAAATGTTATTTTTAAAGGAATATTTTTTAAAATATATTCATAAATAAATTTATATTTCAATTCATATTTGATCGTTTAACTTATATAATAAAATTCTTCTAATCTAATCTAATCTAATCTACATTGTTTCTTACAATATAACTATTTATAAAAAATGAATAAAATAAAATAAAATAATTTAAAAAATATTTCTAATAGATTACTAATCTCATTCTATCTCTATCTTGCATTTAATGTAAATTTCAATTATTCATAACATATTAAACAAATATGAATGATAATTTTTATATAGCTTCTTTGTTTATTTTAATCTCTATAATTGATCCAAAGATATCTTACAAATATATTACTACATATATACATAAAGTATATATTTTAAAAAATTCTCTAAAAATAAAATATATTTTATAGAAAAACATATATATTTAATTTTTAATGAAATTTTATATATATATATATATATTGTATACAAAGAAATTAATAACATATAACAATAAATTATATGTATAATCTCTTAAAATCATTCAATTTTTATTTTTATTATGTAACATATTATTGTAAACGATAGAAGCTTTATGTTGTTATGTTATTAAGCTATATTTTTGATTTTTTTATTAATATTTAATTTTTATTAGTATTTAATAATTAAATATTAATTTTTCATAAAATTTTTATAGACAATTTTTTATTATATAAATAAATATGAATACTGCATCACATGATAAATGTTAAATAATGATAAATATAAATATTTCATTTTCCAGAAAGTATGCTGCATTAAATTCAATAATGCAAATGATCATTAATGAACTCAAAATTTTGTAAATGTATAACTTAATTTCGAAAATCATTGGTAGACGATACGATATTAATTATTGGAAAATCGATGGTTGTCTTTTATAATATCAATTTTATAATATAAGTTATTCACACTGTTTAATTTGCTAATTGTTTTGTTACATAAAGTCAATTTGTCATCGATACGTGATCTCGTTTCATAAAGCAATTCATTCGCATCAATATGAAATGCAATCAGTGCGCCAATACGAAAGATCCATAATAATATTAGTCACACAATTTAGTATCATGATCAACATACACATAATTTTTTTTCAATATAAATGTTTTATTGCAGCACATATGAAATATTATTGTTTTAATAAATTTATTAATTTATAGATAACGTGATTTCGAATTCTCTATGAAAAAATATAGTTAGAAATAAAACTTATATGAATATTATATCATTTTTCTCAATTTAGAAATTTAAAAATTTCTATTCAGTATTGAATTATTCAGTATACATATATTAAAAACGCAAAACAAACTAAATAAAAAAATAAATATTGAAATATAGTTATATATAAAGTATATATTTTAAAAAATTTTGTAAAAATAAAATATATTTTATAGAAAAACATATATATTTAATTTTTAATGAAATTTTATATAAATATAGTTATATAAAAGTATCAAGTACCAATACAGTATCAAGTTTCAATATTTTTATGAAAGTAATAATATCAATTTGATATTTGGATGAAGATATCTATTTTAATATTGCTACTAATATTTGTTTAAAATTAAAAATTTCGATACTAATACTTTATATATTCTATCAATATTTTTTTTTTACAATAATATTATATATATTATATAAATATAATACTTTATTTTAGCTTTTACAAAAATGATAAAGTTTAATTTTTGGAGATAAAGATCATTTTAATATTATGTTATTTATAGGTATTTAAATGTATTTTTTGACAAGTCATATGATATAATAAAATGAAAAAATACAATTATATATAAAAAAATATATAAAAAAATATCAATAATTTTAATTTTGAAGAAAATATTGCCATATGATATATTCTTAAATACTATTCTTCATTTGTTATGATTAAAATAAATAAAAAGAATGTAAATAAGAATTATGAAATATAAATGTAAATAAGAAATATAATTTTAGAATAGAAAAATTTGGATATTGATTATATTATTATAATATAATGAAATAAATTGTAAGTAACAAAAGTAATAAAATTAATATTAAAATCAATAATTTACTAAAAAATATAATATGTATAATAAACTAAATTAATATTATTAAAATAATATTCTATATTAATTATATTAATTAACTGTTATTATATATTTATTATATATTTAACTATTATATTATATTGTAACTTTAAAACTTTAAAAATAATATGAAGGAAATATAAGAAGAATCTAGTTAGATATAATTTTAGTCATGATAAATGCTTAATAGTTTACATAATCTGTGAAATATCATATTTATTTATTTATTTCATGATTAAAATGATAATGATTTAATTGTAATGATATTCTCATTTTTCTTCATTTTATTATTTATTTTTCGAAAATAAAAGTTTATAAATAAAAATAAATATTATGATTTAAAAAATGAATTATTAAATATTTGAATTCCAAAAACTAGTGAAATTTTTTGAGATAAAAAAAATATTAACATAAAAATGGCATAAATGTACAATACTTCAATAATTCAATACTTCAATAACTTTTGGTATTAACATATGAAATATAGATTCATTTATAGAAAATATAAAAGTATATATATACAAAATATAAAAATATACAAAGTAATTATTATAATATACAATTATAATATATAAAATATTTATTATAATATTGTTTATATTGAATTTCATAATGAATATTATAAACATTTGCAGTTTATAAATAATATAATTTAAAATTAGTTGTAACAAAATATCTAAATGAAATTATAAAATTTAATATAATTTAATAAATAAATTATTATTGTTTTTTAGTTTTTTAAAAATCAATTTTATATTAATTAATTTTATATTATATAAATTATATATATATTACTATATATTTTATGTTTAGAATTATATATTATATATAATTATATATTGAAATTATATATTTTGAAAAATACTGTAACATTACATATTTCAATGTATAGTGATGTTAATTATATTATATAAAATTAAATAATAATATTATAATACTATATGCTACATATTTTTATATAATGTTAAAATCTAAATTGCTGTTTTTTAGAATTGAAAGATAATAGTTCAAACACTTCCAAAGAGTGCACATTATAGAAATAGAAAGATAAAACGAATAAAGAATAATAATAAAGACTAATGAACAAAATGTTTATAAGTGTTTCCATTGCTTTTATTTATAGTAGAAGTATTTAAAGTGAGTTCTACACATTTATGAAACACTTAATATCAAAAAATGCATACTTGTTATGAAAACAAGTAATTAAGCTATATAAATGACGAATATATACAAAGATTTATTCACACTTTGAATGAAACACTTTTACATGTGTAACATGAGCGTATTCAAAGAAATATGAAGTACTCTATTCTTCATTGCAATAAATTTTTTGTTAATAAATATACATTATATGGGATATCTCGTGCTCGAATATCATTTTGATGGATGAATTTATGAAAACAATAAAAAGAGTTCATATAATTATATATTTTATTTGATCTTGTTTTATGATTCATATTATTTTTATAATATTTATTAAGTTATAATGAATTTTTTTTAATACTGTAATATATTATATATTTTATTATATTATAATATTATTCTATAATAATTTTTTTTTAGATCAAATAATAAATAAAAATAAACATAAATATTTAAAAATGAATTATTTATATATTATATATTATTTATTTATAAAATTATGAATTATTTAGAAGATTTTATTTGTTAATTAACAAATTATTAACAAAAATGTTTTTTTGAAAGAGTTAAGTTAGATTAGATTTTAATTTTAATCAGATTTATTATAGAAAAATAATATCTAGTCATATCACAGTAGTTAAAGAAAATTTAATTCAAATCAAATATAAATTACTATAAGCTAAAAATTAAATAAATTATTGTTCAATATTATTTCAAATCAAAACTGAATAAAAATTCATATAATTGCTAACTAATTTGATAGTTTATATTAAGTTTAAGTTTATATTAGACTAATTTTTTTAGTCTGATCGCTATGAAAGGTCCTCGATTAATCATCTGTAATAATAAACCTGACTAAAACTAAAAACTAACTCAAATTATTTCAAAAAAACATTTTTGTTAATAATTAATAATTGTCAGAATATTATATAGATAATCTTGATAACAAATTAAAAAAAAAATCATTGAAATTGGAATAATAATTTATAATAATTTATAAATAAATAATTATCAAATAAATTCTATTTATTGATTTTCTATTGTGACGAAAACAAAAATAAATTATTAATGAAAAATTGTCATAATTTTCATTTTAATTGTTAATTGTTGAAAGCATTACTACGTATTATATATTAAATTTCAACATTATCTTTCATAATTTTGTTTTATCTCATGTTTCTTTATTCACTGAAAATGTAACATGAAGATAGGATAATAAGTATAAACATTATACTTTTATCGTAGATTGTCATATCATAACAATACCTATCATACTTTATTAATGAAATGCAGCATGTCACGCCGTATTTTAAAAATCAAAATATATCAATTATCCCAAGTTCGACAACAGAAAAAGAAATATCGCGATGCAAACAGCATTCTAGCCAATAGCTTTTAACAGATTTCCGGGAGGATCGATAATGATGATTAAGAGACAGGAGGCGGAAACATCTCCAGTTACATTGTATCCGGTGTATCTTCACTGTTGTAGCAGAAGGGAGAGGTTAAAGTGCAATCAAAAATGGATATGTAGAGAAGGACGAAATACGTAGGGGAAAAATAAGAGGAAATGTGATAGTTCTACGCGAGCAAGAAGCGAAAGGTAAACGAACCTTGTCGACTTTCGAATTGGATTGGATATTCTCATTTTTTGTATGCCGCCATTTCCGGCATCGCTGACAGAGCCCTCTACAAATTTCCGTACTTTTTACGGATATTCGCCAGAATGAGATTTCCCTGGCACAATACTATCTGCTTCGATGCGACATTCAGGTGACCGGTGTGATTTTTCATTCTGACACGATGGCTAACCGGTTGTCTATGTACACGAGCCTGTCAAGAACACCAACGAAAACATACTGACATCGAGAAGAAAGATGTTGCTAAACGGGAATAGATTTCAAAAGGTGAGTTTTGGCTTTACATACGTTACCTCCGACGAATGAAATTCGAAGATCGTTGATTATGATTTGATGGATGAAGGAAGATATATATTTATAAGAACGAAAAGTACTCGAAATGTAATTGATTAGAGTACTGATAAAATAAAGTACATTCTTTTTCATATTAAATTATCTGAAATGTAGATAAATTATATTTGAAATTAGAATATGATATATATACAATATAAAAAAATATATAATTTGCTAATAATTAATAAAATTTAAAAAAATTGTATTAAAGAAAGAAATAATTTTTCATTGATAAAAAAAATTCAATTAACAAATATAATTGTAAAAAATAAATGAAATTTATTAATCAAATAAATTAATTATAATAATTTTAATTTTGTTTTTCGAACAAAATGTTTGTGTGAATGATTTTGAATTTATTGAATCTAATTTTAATATTATTTTCAATAAAATTATAAATTAATAATTTTATTAAGAATTCGACTATTTTATGTGCAACATAATAGATTATAAAAATTCATATATTTACAAAAGAATTAAAAATAAAAATAAAAATAAATATTTATTACTATTT
This sequence comes from Apis cerana, assembly GCF_029169275.1. NCBI lineage: Eukaryota > Metazoa > Arthropoda > Insecta > Hymenoptera > Apidae > Apis > Apis cerana. Next base: position 5,566,091 of record NC_083862.1, on the reverse strand, counting down.
ACTACTAATAATATTTAGTAAATGAAATAATTATCTTTATAGATTCCATTTTTTATTTACGTTTATAAAAATATAAATTTGTATATTATTTAATATAAATTAATAATATCTTCCATTTAAAAATATATACATAACAAAACCTTAATATCAGATGTAAATAATCGATATAATAATCACAATTCAAAAATTCATTAAAGAAGCGCAACAAAAATCCTGTCAATTTTAAAAAGTAGTTCAGAAAATGTCTACAATTACTACTAATATTCTCTTTAATTTCTCAACTTCTGTCAAAACAAAAAATAGAAAGAAAAAGAAAGGAATCTTCGTACCAATCCATCTAATCTAGAATTTTGACATTCGCTTCACGAACAATTACTTGATACTCAATCATCTGAAGACTTTCGCCACGACTGTTTCTCTAAATTGGATCGGAGTCGGCATGTGCCAAGGGAATGTCTCGATTCGGTAGTCAGTTGATTTCGTTTTCGCCGCAACCGTGTTAGCTGCCGAGAAACAGAGCGACTTGCGCAGGATCCTTCCAAGATCCTATCTGCCATCCGCATGCCGATCATCGTACAAAAAAGACCAACTATTAAGTCGACCCAGGCGAAAACGTGGATGTGATCATAATTCGAAGATTGAGCCAAAATGGGAGGTCTCGGTTTTCGTACTCTTAACCTTCCCTCGTAGTATCTTGAATCATTTTTTTTTCCACTTCGAGGAAATCATTCGATTAAATGCCTTCTTTAGGAGCTAATTTTTTTTATTGTATTAATCAAATATCGACAATTCTTTTTATATAATATTCTCAATTTGTGATATAGATTTTTGTGTTTTGAAATTATTTGAAGAGATTCGTAGGATTATTCAATAATCGTTTAAATTGATAATATTAATAATTATTTCAAATTAGTATTATATTTTTATAAGGAAAAAATAAGAAATGCTTATTTTTAATGATTTCATAGAACAAAATAATTATCAATTAAATAAATATAATAATTCTAGATAGCTTAATATAGTTAATTGATATTTTTTATAATATATATTCTTTATAATATTCTTTATAAAATGTATTAAATAAATAAATAATAAATAATAAATGTATAATACATATATGATAATTTGTATAAAATATACGTTCATTGCAGTTTATAATTATCTTTCAAAATTTCTTAATTTTACATATTTTTATAATTTAGTTTAAATTTCTTACATAAATTATTAATTTATTAAGAATATTAATTTATTCATAAAATATCTTCAGAAAATAAATTATAAAAGTCAAAACAAATATAATATAAAAAATAGATTCGAGTGAAATTTATTATATTATAAACAATTTAATTTTACATTAGATAAAGCGAGATCAAAGAATGAAATATGATGAAGAGCTATCTTATTTTTGTTTTGTTTTATATAATATTAACTATATATAAACTATATTACAAATATAAACTATAAATATAATATAATAATATAATAATATAATAAATAAATATAAATATAAATATAAACTATAATATAAGCTATATAAACTATAAATATAAACTATGATTATTTATAATTTCTGTCAATACTCTATTCCACAAATATATTAACAATTTATATATTCATATATATTCAAAATATTTTAATGAAAAAATATCAATATTAATTTAAATAATTTTATAATAATGGTATTAGTTTTCTAAAGGACATATCTAATAATATTTACATTTTTACAAACATTATTGAAAGTAAATTTTCGAATCATAGTTACTATACTTTACTATACTAGTTACTATTACTATATATCTTGAAAATTAAATATATAATTATTCATATATATTTTTTAGAAGCATCTTTTAAATCTGGGAATACTGCAATGCTAATAATATGATGTATATGTAGCTAATAATAATAATAATAAAATAATGATGTAGATTTAAAATTTAATTGTTAAGACAAAGTTGAATGATGAGAATTTCACATGAAAAAAGAAGTTAGTTGAATTAAATTGGAAGCTGTTATCACATCTTACACATTATCTAAGAATATTATTTTAATTAATTTAACATCTTTTAAACACGAAAAGACTTATGCATACAAATAATATTAAAAACGCTATAAAATTTTATTAATTGAATGTAGAAAAATTCATTTTTTCAATAATTCCTTAAAAAGTTAATTATGTAGTATTAATGAAACAAATTCGTTAATTTTTTCAATATATATATATATATAATATTTATTATATTTAGATATATATTTTATATATAATATAAAAATATAATATATATAATATATACAAAATATAAAATATTTAAATAACAAAATATACAAATATTTTATAAACTCAAAAATAATGTAAATTTTAAATATTAATTAATTATTTAAATTTCAATGAATTAACTGCAATAATTATACATACATATATATATATATATATATATATATATATATATATATATATATATATATACACACACTTATAATTATATTAATATAATTTTTTTATTCTCAAGACAAAAAATTGCGTTTAATCTGTATTTAATTACTTATTTTAAATCTGCTATAATAATTCATACTGCTATAATAATGTATGCAAATATTAAATAATTAAATAATTAATTTTGGAATAAATATAAATATGTATTATCATATTTATCTATATATCTAATATAATTTATTGTATTATTATATGTACAGAATAATATTCCATTTCATAATATAATTAAATATATAATGGTATCTAATAATATAAAAAAATAATAAAGAAAATTAAATAACAAAAATTATATGCTTTTTTTAAATATAAATGTTTTTAATATAAATTAAGAATAATTTATATCATATTGTTTTAATATTATAAATATTGTGAATATTAAAACAATAATTAAGAAAAAAAATAAAAATTCAAAACTTTTTTTCTTTTTTAATTATACTTTTGCATTTCATAAATTGTTTCAATTATAAGGGATTACTTAAAGACATATAATATAATATTGTATTATTATTATTTAATTATATGTTATAATTTGATATTACAAATTTAATAATATTATCTATTTTATCTTTGTTAAAATTATTTTTTTTCTTAATATTATTTTATATTGAAATAATTTAAATCATAAATTATATAAATCGATAAATATATCAATATATAATCTATATACAGAATGAATAATAATTTTTATAGAAATATATTTAATAATAATTATTTCTAAAAATATTAATAAAATAATAAAATAGAATATTGTATTTAAATAAAAAATTTATGATTCATTTTGATTTTTTTTTATTGCAATTTTCTATGTCATATTAAAAAGTAAAGAAAAAAAAAATTTTAAAAATGAAAAAAAAATTGTATATATTAATAATTTTATATTTTTTTACTTTAATTTTACTTTAATTTTATCATTTTTTAAACTGGATGAAATATTTAATTGTAAAATATAAAAAACATATTTTTATTTAACATATTTTAGTGTTAAAATATTGAAACATAATTTTTATAAAAATATTAATTTATTTCCACTTTTTTTTTAAATTTTATTACTTATTATTAATTACAAATTTTGTTATTTTCTCAATCTTAAATAAAAATAATTATTTTTTAAATCTTAAATAAATATCCCATTTAAATCGAAATTAAAATTCAATATTTTATTTTTATTCAACCAGTGAATTTAAATTTTTCTCTATTTCCTTAAATAAGAAAAATAAAATGGCCAAAAAATTAAAAAATTCTTTATATCTTAAATAATCTTAAATTAAAAATGAAAATATAATGGAAATAATAAATCGAAAAATAAAAAGTTATTTTCAAAATTATAATAAAAATATAATTTAGAATTAATATAACATCTTATATCGTACTTGCTAATATAATATAAAAAAATTAAGAAAAATAATATTTTTATTATTACATATATATATTTTATATATTTATATCAATTTCTATGCTTACTTTTTTTTCTGTGCTTAATATCCAAATAGTTTAATATTTAATTAGTAGTATTTGTCTAACTTATACAAATTATTTCTAATCTAATCAAATATCTAACTAAACTTCGTAATACTATGAACTTTCTGAACAATCGAATACATCCTAGAGGAATATCCAATACTTCCATACTCTAATCTCTCTATCCCTACCATCGCTGAAACGTTTTCAAAACAATTTCCAAAGATCGTATAGTCGCTTGGAAACGATCGTGAGATCACGACCCATTCGAACAGTGCTATTTTTAGCGATCAGTAAGATCAGTTCAAAGACATCGGGATTTCTCACGAGTTTCCTGACCGTCTGTGAATCTGTCGGTCTTCCTGGCTGCTCGTAGGAGGATCCGGTCAGGCACTTCGTATCTTACGAAGAGAAAGACGCGGAGGAGTCAGTGGACCAAACCTGGTGAAATCTATCGCGGAGGTAGGTCGAGGTAATCGGTATGTATCGGTGTTCTTTTATGCGGCTTGTTATTTTATCTCGAGCGTTGCGGTCGTTAATTTGTAGTCACCGCCACAAACCAACCGATGTCCTGGTACATTGCAATTTTATTCGGCGATCTTCGTGTTTGCTCTGTCCTATAGTCTCTCCTCTTGTCGAGAAACAACTCGTTTCGAAACGGAGAAAATTAACTCTTAGTCGAAGAGGATTTTCACTCGGATTGATCGGTTTGTGTACATTCGCTCGCATCATTTTGTGATCTGTTTGATCGAGTGTTGAGTAATAAACATTATCTTTTAAATATATATGTATATGATTATATGTAAGAGAATTTATTTGGACATAATGATGCATTTGACCATAAATACTTAGTACATAAATTAATATTTAATGTAAAAATATTACTTTGTTGGCAAATAATATATTCCAATTTTCTGGTAATATTTTTATTTTTTTATTATAAAATTATGTGATTTTTCAATTATAAGATTATTTTATTATTAATTTATATGATCCATTTTTTTTTCAAAAAATTTAATGTTAAAATGTTTTCTTGATAAAATAGATTTAGATACTAGTGATATAATCAAATATATGTTAGATCATCAAATTATCATTTCATACGAAGAAAATATACAAAAAAATACATAATTATTCTAATAATTTATTTTAATTATATATAAATTATTTTAATACAATAAATTCCAAAGAGAAAAATTTAATGATTGAATAAAATTAATAAACAAAATCAGATTTAATATTTTTTTATTCTTTAATCATTAAGATTATCAACAATTAAAAGATGAATATTAATTTTTGTATATTTGAAATTTTAAATTAATTATTTCATAATATATAAATATATTTCATAATGTTTTCAATTATTATGTACATATATTTTATATATTTAAAAAATATGATCTATAAATTAAATAGAAAAAAATATAAAATTAATATCCACAAAAAAAAAAAAGAAAAAAACTTATTTTTCTTTAAACAAAATTTATTTTTTTTTAGAATCTTTTGCTAAAACTTTGTTTATTTTCTGATAATGTAAAAAAAAGAATATGTTAGTTAAAATTATAATTTTATATTTTTAATATATATGTTTCTATGTAATATTTATAACTTATATTAAATAAATATATTAAACAACATATTATTAAATATATCAAATATTATTTTATTTAAATATATTAATAAATATTATTTATATTTTATTGTTTAAAGCTTTAATAATATTTCTTAATTCTAAAAACTTAAGATAATTTTTTTGTTATAAACTATCATAGATACAGATTAAAAAATTTTTTTTCTAACTTTCTAATCATTGAATACTTATTTATACATAATATCAAATATAATAAAATTAACTAATTTAATTAAATTTTTATTATAAATTTCTTATTGAAGTATAAAAATTTATGACATTATATTATAATATTATTTTATACTTAAAATAGCTAAACATCAAAAGTTATGAATGAAGTTATGAATATCTATATCTTTCATAATCTAAATCTAAATAAATTTACACATATATATTTGTGAATATTGTATGTTAACTGTTATATCGTATATGTATACATAATATATTATGCGTCCATATATTATATACTTCCATCAACTCTGTACTATCAATTTACATTTAAAACACATTTTGTTCAGATTTAGAACATATCTACAAACAGTCTCTAAAATTATATTTTCACAGATGCAATAATAAAAAATTTTTTTTTCATTTATTGTTCTTACATGTTTCAAACACTAAATTATAGGAATAAATAGTCTATACCGAAGTAATATGATTAGAAGAACATTTCGATAATAAATCTGTTCGCTTTTAATAATAAATATTCTCGATTATTTCTATTGCAATAGAGCGTCTGTTTCTCTTTTTTTTTAAATTTATTGTATAGAATAGAAGCAACTTTATTGTTATACAAATATGAAGATCATAATGAGAAATTTTCAATTATAATTATTATTTATTATGTTCAAACATAGACATAGGAATATCAGAGCATTAAGAATGTCACTGTTTTTTGATTTAAAGAATAAAAATTGAATAAGATCAATGTTGGCGTATATTAATTAATATTGACAAACTACAGATTTATATGTTAACATTGATATACAACATTAATAGAAAGATAATATTACGTTTTCTATATTATGTGTTCTTCAATCATTATTTAAATCATTACTTAAATAAGCCGAATATAAAAAAAGTTTTAAAAAAATTACATGTTTATCAAGATGATAGCGATTCGATTCGATCGAACATTACAAGTGATTTGTAATATACTATCATTGCTACCATTCCATGCTTTTAAATAAGAATCACATTCATGATAGAAGAATATACTCATTTTATTTTTTTGCGTAGAAAATAGTATCTATTCTTTAGTATCTATTTCAGAATAGTAATAAATAACAAAATCCAAAAATAAATGAAAAATTTTGAGAAATTTTATATGAAATATGATACATAAAAATAAATATTATGAATATTATCTTTTGATTTTTTATTTTTATTTTTTCTAATAATAAAGTTCTAATAAAGTTTTAATAAAATCTGATTAGTACATAGAAATTATAAATAATAAATATGAGATATGTTATTTTGAGAAAAATTAAAAGTTATAAAACTATATGTTATTAAAATATTAAAAGAAAGATTTTATTAATATACAAACATAATAGATAATGTAAAATATTGTAAAACAATCACAATTAAACGAAGAATTAATTTATTTTACAATCATGTTTATAATTAGTATGATCAATAATATATCTTTATAATTTACAAAATTTTAATTATATTGCTATCAGTCAAATATTTCATTTTTTTATTAATTTATTTCATTTATACAATTATACAATTATACTTATTATAATTTCATTTTTTCTTATTACATTATAATTAAAAATACGAATCAAGTCTTCATTAATATATTGAAATTTTTATTATAATATAATTTATCCTATCTGTTTTTTAAATCTCAATCAATTGTCAAAAGTATCAATATTGCATACAATACAAGTCAAAATTAGAGCGTTAAATTAAAATTTGAACTGTATCAATTTAGATATATATCACAGTATTATTATAGCATAGATTTTTGGTTCGTCCTACTTTATTACAATAAGAAAATTAAATATTCAAGACATTTTTATCCTGAGAAGTTTTTTTAAACAATCAAATTGAGGTAGTATTTTGTCATTATAGAGCGAAAGAAACTAATAATACAAAATAATAAGAATATTAATATAAAATAGCTTTTATTAATATGTTCATATTTTCTATCAGTTATAAATCACATATTAACTATATTACGTGTAATGTTAAATAGTTTTTGCAAGATACAAGAACCAACGGGCAATAAGAAAATTCTCATCGTTATTTTAATGAAGATACTGTTAAGTGTAAACACGCCATTACACATGTTCTCCAAACTTTTCGAACAAACACAGGTTTGCAACCATACCATGCTACATCGGATAAATCTATACACAAGCGTTTTACCGTTGCGATCCTTACTTTTAGTTCAAGACAAAGGAATTCGATAACGGTTTAGTGCTCGCGATTAAAAGCAGTTCGACACTGTACACCGATTGTTCTAAAAGCAATAAAGGACCGCTGTACAAAATGTAAGAGGGTACGAGACACGCGGATGGTGTAGATGCATATCGAGTGAAGGAATGTACGTCCAACGATAGCGAAGGAGCCGGTTTGACGATGTTCACCGTTGGGACTGTAGAATCTCTGATACTACAAGTAACACTGTTCCAGCTATGTTACAGTTATGGCTATGTAAAAGCACCATGAATAGCACTTCGTCCTTTCTCTTCGAGCCGGAAAAAATAGGAATGGGTGCAACAACATCAAATATCACATACTCAAAGCTTATAATCCTCGATATTTTCTTCCTTAACGGAGCCATCCCTCTTCTAGATCTTTTCTGTTCCTCGACTCGAAACTGATAATACTTACGTCTAGACTATCTTATGATATATCTAGATTTTTATTCTGTTTAACTGGAGCCAAATGTATTCTGCTAAAATGCGTATTCAGGTGAATATAATATTCGAGAAAAGAATATTTTGGCGTGGTTGGAAGTCATTATGCTTTTTAGCTTTAACGAGCTTTTGTATGTAAAAGGTCCGAATTTGGTTTTCGTGCCTAATTTTGTTTTTCGGTATATCCGCGATATATGAAATTCTATGACTCGCTAAATTGCGTGATTATTATTGTATGAGATTACGCTAAATGTCGTTTTAATGAGTTGGCAAAGTAAGAAAGCATTCGCAATTATACAAGGTATGTACATAGTTCAGAAAATGAATCTACAAACTAAAATAAGTAAAAAACGTTATAAGAATATATATACTTTTCGAAATTATGAATGATTAAGAAAAATATTGTCATCACGATCTTTTTTTCTCAATTTATTAGATTTTTATTTTTTCCGACATTTAATTTTTTAAGAATATTGATTTTATATGTAAAGTTATTAATATAATATTAAGTATACATATTGTATTGTATAAAAAAAATATTTTTATATAAAAATATTCTAAATCGGTGTGTATTTTTACGTTCAAAAAATAATTTATTATTTTTATTATATTATTTCTTTTTTATATTTTATTTTTTTATAATTATTTTTTAAATTTTTTATATTTGAATAATAAGCAAATATAATATAATATCTTCCTATCAATTATTAAATTATTTAAATTATATTATTAAAAAATAATTTAATATCTAATATCTAATATATTAAACATGGAATTATTATATAAAGAATATATAATAATTAAATAATTTTAATATATTAAAATTAATTTAATATAAACAATTAACAATTATAAACAATTTTAATATATCAAATTAATTTTTTAATCGATTTAACACTTATTATTTGTTAATGAGACATCATTATAAAATCAAATGAATAAACACATCGTGATGGAATTAGAAATTTCATTTTTTAAAAATAAATATAAATGAATTATTTATTTATAATTAATTATTATCTATTAATCTATTAATCTATTAATTTTCCAAAATAATTTAACAATTCAACAATATATTGACAATTTTTCAACAAAAATTTATTTATTCATTAATTTTTATTTATTCGTGCTGAATGAATTTGAAAATATTAATATACAAGAATTTTATGATATAAAACAAATTGACAATCTTTTTTTATTTTAATAAAATATTTTGTTTTGTTTTAAACGATTTCCACAAAAAATTTAAATGTATTGAAACTAAATAATTTGTTAATTAATCAATGTATTAAATGATTGCTTCTTAACATATCATTGTTACGACATGATATCATCTTATTATCTTTTGCCATTTTGTAAAAAAATTTTGTAAAAAATATTAAAATCATCTTATTATCTTTTGTAATTTTGTAAAAAAAAATATATAAATAATGCTATTTCATAAAACATAGATATACCGTATGTGTACAAATTGAATATTAAAATTAGTAGCCATCACACTGATCCAGTCACAAAACCATTTATTGTATTATATTGTCTTTAATGCATATATTTTTGTTCTTGAATAAATCAATTCATCATAATTCAATAAATCTTTTTTTGAGAAAATTATGCAGTTTGTACATGATTCAAACAATTAAAAAACAATTAATTAATGTCATTATTTTATATTTATAAAAACTAACTATAATCTTTAGAAATCAAATCTTCAAATGCAGATCGTATAGTTTCCGCCATTTACTATTTGTTAAAATAGTTTATTAGAAAAAATTATTTTATTAAGAAAAAATTTATTTTAATGAGATATAATTTATTTCTAATTTATTTATAATTTTCTCTATATATTTTTATAATTTTTGTAATGTTCAAAAATATTTTGCAGCATTTTTTCCAAGTTTTTCCAATTTTTAAATTTATAAAAAAAATCATATAAGAATTCTGATTTAACATTATTGATAACATTAGCAATAAAATAATATTTAAAGATTATTATATTAATTTCAAAATTTGAAAAACTAATATTTCATATGTCTTAATTTAATATAATGAATTTTAATTTATTAAAACCAAATATGAAAGAATATTTTTTGATATCTATTTTATTTTGCTAGAATAAAATGAACAGTACTAATAATAGTAAATTTTTATTATTTTTTTATTATATACAAATATATTACATATATATATTAATAATGTTTATTATCTCATATTTAATTTTATATAAAAAAATAAAAAAATAGCATTATATTTTTTCAATATAATTATTTATATTTTAATAATAACTTTTTTATAACCAATTTTTTTCCGCAATTTATTTTACAAATTATTTAAATTAACATTGTATATTGAATACAAATTAAAATAAAATGTAAAATTGAAATTGAAATTAAAAGTGAATATTGTTAAATTAACATAATTTATTTTTTATTTTCAAGTGAATAATATTTTTAAGAGTTAGTTAATTTGTTTATTCTTGTGATCATAAATTTAATTTCATAATTTCATTTAATGAATTTTATATTCAAATTTATTGAAAAATAATGAAGGAAATTTAATTACACTGATAGCATAAATTGAATGAAATATTTTAAACATCCTTATAAAACAAAATAATTTCGATATATGATTATTATTCAATATTCTGATTTATTTTTGTATATAAACTTTTTAAATCTATTGTTTACATTTTCAATTATAAAATCATAATATTAAAATATTTACTTAATGCATAATATTTTATTCAATTTTACTCTTTTAAATATTTAAATATTTAATATAAATTAAATTTTGATTTATTAATCGAATGTAAAATACCAATAAATTTAATTATCTAAAAATATTATTATATAATTTTTTATGAAATTGAAATTTTTATATTGAAAAATTATTTTAATATAAATTGAAAAAACTGTAAAAATTTTAATAATATTATAATATTTTAAAAATATTAAAAGTTAATTTATATAAATATTTATATAATATTTATATAAATATATATAAATATTAAAAGTTAATATTTTAAAAATATTAAATATTAAAAAAAATATTAAATTTAAAAGTTAAATAATATATTTTCTATAATTTAAAATAATAAAACAATAATAGAAATTATTCATAAATCTTTTATTGTTATTATATTTTTCTTGAATATTTTAATTGCTTTTGCAAATTCATAAAAACATATTTTTTATTTTTAATTTTGATCTATTATATCTAATATTTAAAAAAATTTCATTCTAATCAAAAAAATAAAATATATTCTTACATTTTTATCCAATCTTTTTTATAAAATATTGTCTAATATATATATTATCATATTTTTATTGCTTTTATATACTATTTGCAGACAGCAAAATCTATGTATCATATTTTTGAACTCAAATATATTAACAAAAAAAAAAAGAAATATATATTAAAAAAAACAAGCCACATTATTTGAAATGTTGTAATAGAAAAAAATTATATATTATATGATATTTTAAATTCAATGATATTTTAAAAATTGATAAAATTCTTTATAATTCTTTTTTCTTTTTTTTTGAAGTAATAATTCATATTAATAATTAATTTCCTTTCACAAACTTATTTAATAAAATAATAAATAATAACATAAAATAATAATAATTTTTAATGTTATATGAAACTATACATAATAGAGTTAACATATATAATAATTATATATATGTAATAACATATATAACATAAATAATAATTTAATAAATCAAAAAAAAAAAAAAAAACTTAAATATTAATAATAAAATATTTATAAAATTAAAATTACATTTAATTATTTAAATTTATACTAATATTAAAAATTATATATTAAAATATATGAATAATAAATCAAAAAAATTAATATAAAAATTGATTTATTTAATAAATTATATTATAGTTTTAAAATTAATTGTATTAATGACGTTATATATAAAACATAAAATTATTAAAAATAAAAGATTTTATTTAATAGATAACCCTGAAACAATGAATGAAAGTTCAATTCGGAAATTAATTCTAGTAAAGATAAATAGAGTAAAACTTAAGTAAAAGGTTCTTATATAGATAAATTTATATTTCATATTTTTTTAATTAAAATATTATATAAATATTATCAAAAATTTTAAATAAGATCAAGAAAAATAATAGAATAAAAATTAAAATAGAATAATATTTAATTATCATATTATTTTTTATTTTTATTTTGAATTTTTTAACAACAATAATTATAAAGAGAATTGTATCTTGTATAAAATTTATAAACATGATGATATGATATATGATGAATTTATACTCAACTTATATTCAATTTTTATGTAATGTAATAATAATATGATTTGATAAAAATTAAAAAAAATACAAATGTATTAAAAAAAAAACACAAATTCATAGAAATACGTATGCAATATGATCTCGAGATGAAGTGTATCATAATACAAAGATAATATATCAAAGAAATGTATTGAACATATTTCTAAAATATTTTGTTTAATTATATGCTAAAATATTTCACGAAAAATTGAAGTTTTAAAAAAAAATGTTTTTTAAACATCATATTGTACAAAGAATTTTTTTTGTACATTGAATAATGAAAAAAATTTCAAGATTAACTTCAATTTTTTTTTAAATAGAACTATATATATTTTAAATACATTAATCGATTCATTCATTTTGTATAAAAAAGTCTTAACTTTTATGCCAAAAACTACTGGTTTAGCAAATAAAAGGTCCTATCATAAGTTTGATAATAAAATACATAAAATAAATAATAAAATGTGTAGATAAGAAAGATTTAAAAAGATCACATTAATTTTAGAATATATACATTAATTTATTGCACAAAAGGTATCGATTTAGAAGAGTTTACCTACTATGCACTGTCAATTGTTCGAAAGTTGAAATTAAAAATAGAAATTATCACATATTTTTTCTGGAGACCTGTGATTCAAATTTATGATCGAAAAATGTTCGATCATTTACAATTATATTGATACGTCACCATTTATATAAAATAATAATGGAATTTTAATTATTTTTATAGTTACTTTTTTCCTAAAAGTAAATTCAAGTATTTTTGTTTTATTTATTTATTAATTTATTTAGTATTAGAAATAATACATCTTTTATTTTTTAATATATGTTTTTATTTATATATGTAATAATTTTACGTTATTAATTAATGAAATGTATTCGAAAAGAGTAAAGACTATAACTATAATAAAATCATTAAATAAAAAAAGGATAGAATGAATGCTTTGTACTTATTATCGATTCTATATTCAAAACTATATTATTCATTTCTATAATTTTATATTTTCATTGAAAAATATAAAAAAAATTATATATCAGATCGATTTAAGAATTTTTGACAAAATATCAAATTTATTTTTGTTATTTTCATACTTACATAACTAAAAACTTAAAATATTGTGAAAATCGATTAAAAATTAAAAAGAAATAACAAGGAAACAGATGTAGAATGGAATGTATGTCGGGAATGAAAAAATTTGATACAATGCATAAAGAAAGAATTAGAATATAGATAAGGAAAACGGGACAATCGGATGGCTTTGTCGCTGGAAAAAAAAAACAAGAAAAATGGCGGCGATTCAAAGAATAAAGGAAGAAAGACAAGAATACTTACGAAAGGAAAGAGAGTGAAGGCAGGAAGACTAATTACGTTATTTATAAGCAACGTAGGCGCAACAACGCGTGGCTACAAGCGGTCAGAAGCAGTGAGCGAGAAATATTCGCAAGCGAAGCAGCCACAATCATATGCAGGATGAAGCTTAAGCACGTATTGAATATATTGCTTAATAGATAATAGAATAGAGACGCCTCATGGATTATTCTTAAGATGCAACTAAGCTACAACTTCTCCTCCCAATGGCTCCTTACCTGTCTCTTTCTTACCAATCTCCTGTCCCGTACACTTAAATGACGGCGGATCGGGTAATTGCGTTTATTAAAATGTTACGCATTCTAGTTCTTGCGTGTGCCTCCGTGTGGAGAGCGTGGCCACTCTACCGTAAGATACCGTTAAGTCGCTATCGAGACTTGGATTTGGATAAAATAATCTGGATACTTTCTATAATAATAAATAATAAATAATAAATAATAAATAATACTATTTATTTTAATAAAATATATTTTGTAAATAATATATAATATATTTTATTTTATTAAATTTTTAAAATAATATTTGAAAATAAAATTTTATTTAAAGAATATTGAGAATGTTTGAATTCTTAAAATATTTTATTTATTTTTAATTATTATTATGTTATTGAAAATAATAATTCACACTTATATTTATAAATAGTAGTTTTCTAATCTCTTTTTATATTAATTACATATATAGTAAAAATCGTAGTATTAAAAGTGTTTTTTTAACATCATTATTTTTTATTTCCAATTTAATTTTCTTCAATATTTCGGCGATAGAAATTCAGATTTTGAATAAAAAAATGAATTGAAAAACCATGTATGATCTAATATTTTAAACAAGATTATTTTATTTTATGTTTTAAATTATTAAAATAAAATAAAAATATTAAAAAATATATATTTTTTATTCATATATATTATTATTTAAACAAAATAAAAATTTTATTTATTTATTTATTTATTTATACATATTATTTTATTTATCAAAATTTTATATCTTATTTAAAATATTATTTCATTTAAGCAAAATAGAATCCAAGATATGAAATAATATTTGAAATATTTATTTCATCAAATATTGGTAAAGTTTAATATTTTCTCAAATCTAAGTATTTTAAGAAATTTTTAAATTACATTATTTTAAAATTATTTGAGAAATAATTTATTTTTGAAACAATTATTCGATATACGAAAATATTTCGTAAATAAAAAAATCATATGAAAAATATATATTAAAAATATTCGTAAATAAAAAAATCATATGAAAAATATATATATCTATATTTGTAATTAAATGATTTGTTTCATATGTCACGAAATTATTATTTGTAATTTGTTATTGTTCTTTGTTATTTGTTATTTGATTTTGATGAAAATAAGTAATTTCTTGATATTAACTACAATAAATGTTTATATTATTATTTGACTAATAATTATTATTACGTGCTTATTATTATTATTTATTGTTTGATATTTTGAAAATTATTTCAAAGTTTTTATTTTTTATTTTTTCAAATATTCAAATTCATTTCAAATTTCTTTAATTGAATAAAGTACATGATTTCAGTTTAGATATTTTACTTATCAAATAATAAACAGTTTTATTAAAAATTATTATTTTTAAATTATTATTTACTTATATAGAAGATAATTAAAATTAATGAAAGCTCTAAAGAAAAATAAAAATAAACATTTATCTAGAGCAATAAAACACGAACATTTTCTGTTTTTAGTTTCATTAATTATTAACAGTGTTAATTAATTTCCTATGATGCTGAAAAAACGGAAAATAGTAAAATTGGCTAAAGTAAATCACTTTCAGGTATGTTCAATAATTTAGAATTATATTAAAATAAATAGATATACATGTTATATATAAATTGTGATATATATAAATTGCAAAGATAAGTGTAAATTTTTAAACGTGTCAGCTAATTATAAATCTGATATCACTCGAAAGAAAAATCATCGAGAAAGATTCGAATCGAAGAAAGTACATGTATAATTTCAAATTATTTATCCTTGCGTTTTTATAAGATTTAATACTGTATCTTATTTTAAAACTAAAAAATTAATTTTTTAAAATTGTTTATTCTATGTTTTCATTTAATTTAAATTTGATCCAAAATGAACAAAATATATTTAATTATTGTTTTTAATTATTATGTTTGTTTGAAAACATATTTAATATCATTATTAATATTTAATTAATATTTAATATCATTAATTAATATGATATTAATGAAAAATTAATATGGATTAATGAATTAATTGAAATTAATTTAGTAATGTTATTTTAAAAATATGAAATAATTAAAAATAAAATATTTAAAGAAATCTAATAATTTGAAAATTACAAAACAATATTTAAGTTAATAAGAATTAAATAAATTAATATGTATTAATTTAATTATATAGTACAATAATTTTTAATATTTTCTGAAAATTGTGTTATTTCCACTTTCTGTAAAAAAAAAGAAAAGAATTTCTATTAAATTGTTCAATAATCATTTTATATATTGAAACAAATATATGTTAAAACACTATACAAAATTTTAAAAAATTTAATGTCATGTTTGAATAATTTTTTTTTATAATATAATTTTCATTTTAGAAAAATTAAAAAAAATTTAGTGACTTATAAAAAACAAAACACATAAGATTAAAATTTTCAAATAACAAATATATATTTCAAATACAAAATATATTATTTTTAATTTTTCTTTTATCTAAGCAATTAAGATTCAGATTTAGTATGTAAACTTTCCCCTAGATACAATTAAATAATATATATAAACACATATGAGATAATTGCTAGTGAAAAAATAAAAAAAAATATAAAAAACAACAAAAATAAATTTTTTTCATTTTAGGCTTAGTTTTTAAAATAATTGAGTTCGAAAATCTATTGCATACATATATATATAGCTATAATTACAATTAAAATATTCGAATAATATCTTGTGATTTACAATATTATAAAATATTTATGCGATATTATGAATAATTATATTTAACAAAAATTTTTTTCAAATACAAATAGATATTATGTTTAATAAAATACATAATTAACAATTAAATATGCAAAATTTCAAATTCCATTATTCGAAAACAAAATTTTTGATGAAAAAAATTTATTCTATATTTTTTTCTTATTTTTTTATAAAAAAATATCTCGTATCCATTTATGGATATTGTTTAGTTATCTGTAATTAATGTCAAATTTGTCAAATCGAAGATCTAAATGAAAAAATTATAAGGATTAATATATAATGTAATTATAAATTTATTATTTTTATATTTTAGGCATATATATAGTATATATATATAGCTTTTATAAATTTCTTTGTATATTTTGAATTTTTTGTATATTTCGAATTTTTTTTATTGAAATTTGTTATAAAGTTGTTAATCAACTAATCATTTCTTTAATAATTTGAATTAATTATCAGTTTCTTTTATTAGCAATTTTAATTTTAGATTTAATCTTTTATCTTAAATTTAGAAATAAATTAAATAGCCTAACACTTATGGAATATAAATACATTATTTTCTTTTGTTTATCATTTTAGCATTTTGCAATTATTGATTAATACTTTATATATAGCTATTCTATTATATATAATTAATTTTATTCGAAAAAAAAAGAATTCGTCTCAAATTCAAATTATCTCTATGATCACACGGCTTCTCTTCTTATCGCATATTTAGTGTAATAATCCGCGAGAAAAAAAAAGCCAATCACGAGGTAAGGATTTCTAATAAAAAGAGATAGTTAAAAACATTTCAAGTCTTCTCTTCGATAAAATTATTAAATATCGGATAATTGCAGTTATAAAAGTGGCAGGCTACTTCAACGGATTAGTGCATCACCTTCTCACGATTCTAGCTCCTTTTAATTAAATCTCGGTCGACAGTCTCGACTTAATTAACATTAACTCGCGTGTGTCTTAAGGTCTCTCTCCAACCTTCCCAGTTCGATTCTCTCTTCTATCCTTTCTCTCCTCCTATATCATCCTTACTCTTCATCATTTCCTTCCACCACTTCCTCCTCTTTCATCGTTTCCCCTCTCCTCAACTCCTTTCAAGGACGAAGATAGCCTTGACGTTAATTAACGGCGTGCAAATTGAAAGCCACGAGACCTTTAAAGTGTCACTTGACATCGACATCGTAGTCCACAGCGGGAATTTACATTTGTATAGCACGCCCTACTCAGGATTTCGAATGTCGTGGAACCAGTAGATTTAGTCGTCGGTTTCGTCCAATTACGGAGCAAACAAAAATCGATACCGGCTCAAATAATAGAGAACATCGAGAGACTTGCGAAAAGAGAAATTGCAGTCCGCAGTGAAAGTATTTGATGATGAACGCACGCGTGCTTTCTTGTTGTGAACTTATTTGTTTAATTAAGGAAGTATTCGTTTTAAAAATAAAAAGTTTTTAGATAATTTTTTTCTTCAAAAAAGATTTTTATAATTTTTATTTTTGTACATTGATTTATTAATAATTAACAAATTAAAATTAATTAAGAAATTGCATTTCAATAGCTCTGTTATGAAAATATTCATAACATATTTTATAATTTGTTTACTAGAAGAAGTAGATTTTTTATTATAATTCCATTATTAATAAATGCAAATACATAAATGCAATAATAATTAACAATTAATTAAAATTATTAAAAAAATATATTTTTATATAATAATAAATTTTATATAATAATCTTAATTAATTGTTAATTATTATTTATTAATTATTATTTCTTTATCAATAAAAAATAAATAGAAGTGAAGAACAATAATATACATAAATTATAAAAAAAATCTTAGATTTTTGTTATTTCTCTTACTATATTGTTATATCTCTTACTATATATATATCTTATATATATATATATATTTTATATAATATTTCTTTTAAGAAAATTATTTTTTTAATATAAAGAAATAAAGAATAAAATTCCTAAAAAAATAAAATAATTAATTGCAAAATAGAAAAAAAGAATAAATAAATAAAAAAAATAGTAATAATTCAATATATTAAAATAATAACTGTTGAAATTGTTTTGACTATAATTGTGTCAAAATATCATGAAGTAATAACAAATATTGACTGAAATAGATGTATCAATATACAATATATTTACAAATATATTTACAAAAATTCTCAATTATCAAAATAAAATAAAGAATCTTAATATATTAAAATAAAATAATCAATATTTTTTATCTAACAGAAATTCATTAAAAAATTCCATATTTTTATATTTACTCTAATGTTTTTGTAATTAAAATTCTAAATAGACACTCTTAAAATGAAAAACTGTATTCAGTAATCATTTTATTTATATATTAAATGTTATAATTTTACTTTTTTCATGCTTATACGTATAAGAAAGAAATGATAAAAATATATGACTAAAAATAAAAAAAGTTATACTTATCTACATATCAATATTATGATATAATATAATCTTATTTATTAAAAAAATAAAAATAAATAAAAAGAAAAAAAAATTAATATCTATTAGAAATATAATATATCCAAAAATTATATAAAACATCGTGATTACCTAATATTCTACATTTAATTTTTAATTTTTTTGCAACTAATTTTTCTTTTGTTCATGTATATTAAAAATAATAATAATAAGAAATTAACGAAAATAGTTGAAAAATCTCTGATACTCATACGAAACTTATTTTGATAAATTAAGGATTAAAAATTTTTTAAAGAAGATAATCTAATAGAAAACACCTAATAGAAAATAAAAAAAAGAAACTCAATTTTAACAAATATCTTTTTAATAGCAAATGTATAAAACGCGGAAGAAAATAAGGGAAACGAAGGAAATAGAAAACAAAAAAAGAAAAAGAGTATGTATTCCGGAAAGGAAATAAACTGACGATAAGGTTACGAATGGGGCAGAAAGACGTAGTATAATTGAAACCGTGATCGCGATTGGTCGTTTCGAAGTGATATTTCGAAGTTGTACGAAGGAATGAAAGAGAAAAGAATATGAAAAAAACATGCGGGAAATGTGAGAAAAAAAAAACTAAGAGGAGAGAGGTTCTATCAGCGGCCATATTGTAATCTTGTTGAGCGTGCCGGCTAAGCGTGTCGCTATTTTTTACATCATGTTGTTGCATTCGCATTATGCCGTTATGGTCCGTTGTTCTGTAGATATATACATCCATATGTTGTCGGAAAGAGAAACGCATGATACTCTCTTCGAAAAATACCTAGTATTCGTATATACTAGCAGTATGTGAGTTTAGAAATAATTATTTTTATGAATGGTCGCGTAACCTCATTTCTTTCTTCGACTATAAACAAATTACTCTTGTATCCTGATTAAAAATAAGTTTGGTTTTAATGTATATTTAATGTATATTTAACTAATGTATAGATTGATATATAGGATATCTTTGGAGAATTAAATCTAAATATCAAAATAAATATAAAAATTTGGATATAAAAATGTCGATTGTGATTTATTTATTGAATTATAAAAAATTTAACTTTTATATATTTATGTTTTAATGTTTTATATATATGTATTTTATATTTTAATGTTTTATCTATTTATTTTTATGTATTAAATGAAGTGATTGAATTTGTATCATGTTATACTATCTTGTTCTGTCATTTCATTTCATCTAGTGAAAATTTAAAATATTACAATAATTATTTAAATAAGTAAGACATTTCTTATATATCAACTTTGTATTTATTTTCTGGACTTTTTAAAAATATCTTAATGAATATATTAGCATATTGTAATTGAGTAATTTTATCATGAAATAGAATATTATATACATTTATAGATATATCCATTTAAATTTCCATTGAAATTTTGAATATTTATCCATTGAAATTTGTTAACATCTCATGTAGTTTATTCCTTCATAAAAAATATATAAATTAAAATATAATTTTTAATAAATAAATACGCAATAAAAATAAAAATTATAATATAAACGAAAAATATAACGATTGAGAGTTTATATATATATATTTGTTATATAAACAGATATTTATTTGTTAAAAATTGAATTATCCAAAAATGGGAGTTTATGAATTGAGTTTGCCAACTAGTTTTCTTATTTATTTTATTGATCTTGAAGTATGTTAGAAAAGGACATCATTTTAAAAAACATTTTTTTTACACATTAGTTTAATTAGTATAATTAATGGTCAGTTTTAATTTTTATGTTATTCGCAAAAAATACTATTACATTCAATTATATATATATTTTTTAACAGTTTGTGACAATATGCGAGGATTATTTTATAATTATTTTTATAAATACATTATAACAGATATCTAAGCATTCTATGTCTTTATATTCAAAATGCGAAAATAAAATCTTTAAATGAAATTACAATTTAAAGTTATTTTCCTATTGTATGAAAAATATATATATTATAAGAAAAATTAATAAGATTTTCAAATTTATGAATGAAAGAAATAGATTCTTGATAAATTCATACGTATTTATATGTTAGTTGCTAATCGTTTTTAAGTTTTTAAGACAATCCTACAATCGCATACATATCATACCATGTATAGATGAAATTCAATGATATAATTAAAACTTTTTTATGAATAATTGAAAACAAGCAACTATCCATAAATCTATCTATAAAATTATATTGTAATTATGTAATTATATCGTTATTATGAAAATCGTTAAAGAAAAATTTTATTCAAAATGAATGTTTACAATATATTTCAAACTTATTAAAATCGGAGAAAAAAAGCAAATTAATTGAATATTCATAGAATAAATTCATAGAATAAAATGATGTATGTGTGATTAATTAAATAACTTTTATATAAAATTATCATTTTTATATAAAAAATAGATATTGCATAATTTATTATATTATATTCTTGTTTGTATTTATATATAATATTACATTCTTAATATCAATTTAAAACTTTCATTATTCAATACTCTGTTTTCAAATATTCTTTATAGGATATTATATATCTTATTATATGTAGGAATTATATATCTATTTTTCACATATTATTATTTCGAAATATTCATGAAGTATTTGAACTTTTCTAATTAAAATTTATTTATGTCAAATAACAAAATTAGGTTTCAATGAATTTATTGAGAGAGAGAGAGAGAGAGAGAGCAGATTAATTAAATAATTCATATAATATTAATCCATTTAATTTTTACAAAAAATTTTTTTTCATTCAGTTAATAAGCATCAATATTTATATAAATAAATACAGAAATTTGAAATTTTAATTTACGAATATAATTATTACTTTTAATAAATTAATTTCTTAATTTTATAACAAAAAAATTGATGTAATATACGCAAATTTTAATAAATCATGTTTTTTAATTTTTACAATTGAATTTACTTTATCTTATATCTAATTAAATATTTGTTACCTTATCAGTTATATCAAATTTTTCATTTTTTTTTACCTATAATGGAATAAAATAGAAAATTAACATAAATGAATTAGCAAGTTTTTCTTTTTCCATATACATTACATTTTCCATATTACATTACAAAAACATTGATATAATTAAAATAATATTTGTTCAAATATAAGTTAAAAAATTGTTCAAATAAAAAAAAACTATCAAATTTTATTCATTTAATAATTAATAATTAAATAAATATTAATAAAATTTGATATAAATAATATTTACATAAATTCTATTAAAAAATCTATTAATCTCATATTTAACTCCAAATATTTTCTTCGCTCAAAAGAACACAGATTACATATGTCGCGTCACTCTGGCGGCGACACGCGATCGAATTGTCTAATATTTGTACGCTCGGCTAACTAACTGTTTCAGAGAATCACTATTTGCGGAGAAAACTTGACTAATTGCCCAGTCAATCTAACTATGTCGTGTCTATATACAAGAAACATTTAATTAATCGTCTCGGTGTTTAATTTCGCACAAAGGTTCACAAAACCGAATGTGCCGTGACGTTTAAATGATCACGTTTTGTATGTACATAAACAAGAATATATATTGAAAGAAATGATGAATAGCAAAATTTATTTCTGATTGACAATGTCTTGAACAAAAAAATAAATTTGTTCAAATTTTAGATAAATTTATTTAGTATCATATTGAAATGTTAAATTTCATCACAATATTAAGTTTTTATGTATAATATGTTTAACAATATATGTTTAACAATATATTTAATAGATAAGTAAAATATTTTTTTGAATAATAATTACATACTTATGTAATTTAATTACTTACGTATAATGAAATATTTTTTTTTATAATTATGATATTTTATTTTTATTTTAAATATTTAATGATCGTATATTACCTGACGTCTATGAATATTCTTTGACAATTATTATAAAATATTATAATTTATTTATAATATTTATTGATATATTATTGAAAATAGAAAATAATAAATATATATCTAATAATAATAAATAAAAAAGTTTAAATATAAGTTTAATATAATATAAAAATATCGAATAATTATATAAATAAATATACTTATTTATATAATTATATAAACTTCTTATTAATATAAATATATTTATATTTAAAAACTTTTACATCATTATAAAAACTTTTAGATTAAGTTTTAACATATATATCTTATCAAACATATTTTTAACATAAATTAAAAATATAGTTTTTAATATAAATAAATTCAATATAAATTAATTAATCTTTTTTGCATATAATTTAATGAGATATAAATATTCATAAGATATTTAATATGTACTTTGTTAAAAAAATTATTTTGAAAATATAGAATTTTTCATAGAAACATGGAATATTTTAATAGAAAACTATTAACAAAAAATCTTAGTATAATATAATTTATATTATAATATAATTTTTATTTAATTTGGAAATGATTTTTCACTTCAAAATAATAACAATAAATAAATAAAAATATATAGTTTAAAATGTTTGATATTTTTACATTCTTTTAATATACATATAGTTTATTATTTTTAATAAAATGTATGAATATTTATTTTTTTTTTCTTACTAGAATAGTCATTAATTATTTTGAAATGCTTTTTAATTCAAATACTTGTTGCTATTATAAAATTCGCAATTTTATAAATGTTTATTTTTCGAATATTAATAATTTACTTTGTATAAATATTTGTAAAATATTAAATTTGTCTATTAAATATATTCATTAAAATAAGAATTTAAAACAAAGAAAAAATATTTCATTTCAAATCATTTCAAATCAATCAAATATTTTATTTTATTCTTTCAATTTATTATACATTTGTTTAATTATTAAAATCATATAAACTGTATTTTATGTCGAATAATTAATTGTTAAACATCATTACATATATACAAATAATTAATATAGTTAATAAAATGTTTAATTTTATACAATATATTCAAAATATATTATATAATATATTTAAAATAAGATTATAATTATTAGAAAATACATAAAAATATTAACGTATTAATAATAAGTTTATTTAATATTGATAGATCAAAAAATAAAAAATTTATTAATATTGATAATTTCAGTTTAAATTTTTTTATTCTATGGATCAGCTTATGAGGAAGGTAAGTGATATAATAAACTTTTTAATAAACTTTATATAATAATTATAAACTTTATAATAAACTTTAATAATAAATTGATATTCTGTCTTTAAATAAAATTAATAATAATATTTAAGTAAAATTTTTTTGCATTTTCTTATTAAGAATTTTTTTATTATAAGAATTTTTTTTCTTTTGTCTTTTTTTTTCTATTTTTATCAAATAAGAATATGATTAAAATTACAAAAGTTTTCTTTTTCCAATTATTTTTATTATGTCCAATGTATATTGTTTTTACCTATATTATTACTATTTATTTATTTTTAAAAAATTGTCTATATATTTAAAAAACATTAACTGAAAAATCTAATTTTTTTTCAAAAAAATCTAAAAATTTTGTTTTGCGGTAATTTCTTTAAATTATTTTCTTTTAATATAGAATCTTTTAAATATATAATATTTTAACAGAATATGATTGTAATATAAAAAAAGACAATAAGCTATTAAACTCATATCACGTTACTGTAAATAATTTAATTGAATTATTTTTCTTTATTGATCATTAAAATTATCTTTCTGTTTTGCTACTTACGTAAGAATATTATATCATGAATAAGATAATTTCCTTTTAAACAAGTTGTTTAGTGAAAACATCAGCTTAATTTGAGTAATTTTGACGTTATTTTACGTTGTTGCATACGATCCTGTCCTTCGCTTTCACATAATTTCCAAGCGGCTTTGAAGTTCACCACTTAATTACATTCAGCGTCAGAAATGTCAGTTCTGTGATCCTATATAGCTTGGTAATATTTTATGTAGCAGTACATTGCTTTATGTCATTGCAACTCGCTTGAAATGTTTTAATATTTTATTGTCGAAAAGTATTTTCTATAATTTAGATAATTAACATTAATATTTCATATCTGACAATATAATAAATATATTAATAATATATTAATAATATATTAATTAATTATTAATAATATATTATTATTTAAATCAACATCAAGATATGTACATAATTAAGAATAAAACTATCAAATGTTGTTTTTGAAAGTAAAATTAGTAAGTAATTAGTAAATAAAAATTATTCTCACGTGAGAAACAATTGCTTGAAATTGATTCTTTAAAGTTTTTCTTTCAAATTGTTGTATTGTTTTATTATATTAATGATATATTAGACACAATAGTATTAATCATAATAGAATGTCGATTATCTGAATATCAATTGTTCAAGTTTCGATTATCCGGACGGATGAAGATTTAATTCTAGACAAAATTGAATTTGAAAATTTCTATACAATTATGTTATATCATAAAATCCATTCTTAATAAAAAAAATATATTTTTGAATATTATTTATTTTCCATGTGAAAATTAATAGAATAATAATTAATTTAAAGTGAAAGGGATAAGGCCTATCAAATTTGATTAATGCATTAATTTAATTTTAATTCATAGTGTTCTGAATTAAATTAATATATCCAACAATTATATTCTGAGAAAAGCATTTTAAAATAGTATCTAAAGGTGATTAATTTATTTTTTATAATGCATTTTCTTATAAATGCATTTCTTTTTATAAAATATTTATGTTTGAAATTATTTAATTTTTAATTATTTGTCATATGTTTACAAATTTAATTTTTTTTAATTGATTATCCAAAAAATCATTTATCTGAAGAAATTTATCTTCCAATCAGTTCGGATAATCGATATTCTAATGTATTATAATGTATTATATAATGATATATAATGTATTTAAATTACTAATATTATTTTCATTCGACTTTACAATTTCGAATAATTTGGTAATTTAATAAATGACTCTAATTCTGTTAATTTTATATACGAATTTTATTTATTTATCAATAAATAAAAAACAAATCGAAATAAAAAATATTTAGATAAATAGCTAAATTAATCTCATACATATAAATTACAAATTTGCTTGCACAATTCAAATTTTTCGTTAAAAAAAAATATTTTTGTACGCCAACTCAATCGTCCCACTTCCTCTTTCTTTTCTCACTTGTGATTTACATAATTCCTTCTTAATCACTCAACTTCAGTTTCCTCGTAGAAGTTATGCTTTCCTTCTAAGTATAATGGACAACGCGTGAAAAAAATTTACAAAAAAGTAGAAAAACAGGTTCAGATAAAAAATTTTACACAATAGAAAAAAAGAGATGGGCGAATGAAAAGAGGATGGAAAAAATTGGATTACGTGTCTCGGCGAAATTCGTAGTCATTATTTCGACCGAAATCCTGTGTACGTCCGCCAGAAATGAATATGCAAGAACCTACTAGGGAATATTTAGTGCGCGCCTAGATATTTACAACGAGTTTCAAAAGATGAAGCCGACCAGAACCATGATACGTTCTGCTCCGCTCCGCTTCGTAGGTTCTAAGCGGTTCGACCTCAAATTCTGTTGTGTCGATTCGCGGAAGATCAACGAACGATTCGCATTTGTAAAAAGAATGTCCATAATGATTTACGAAAGTATATGAGTAATTAAAATGAAAAACTATTTTGTAAGATAATTGTAAATAATTTTGTTTTTTAAAGAGATGAACTTGATAAACAATTTTTTGATGCATGATATTTCGTTGTTTTTCCAATCGAAAATAATGAAGTCAATGGCACGGTAAAAAGTCACTTGATTTTATTGAGCTTAGACTTATTTTGTTTGACTGATATACAAAAATTAAAACTATATGTGTTGATACAAGTAAGTTATGAAAAATGGATTATTTATATTGAAATTTATAGAAATTAGAATATGAATTCATTCGTTTTCTTGAGAGTATTTTTTGCTAATGAACAGTGAATTGAGAATGACTAATCGAAAATAATTATCATTTTTAATGCAATATGCATTAATGAGAAATATCTTTCTAAAGTATATCTCACAAGAGTTTTTATTCTATAAACGGAGTTTATATTCTTACAGTTATATTTTGAATAATTCTTAAATTAAATTTTAACAAATACAAATTTAATAATTGAAGTTTTGCGTTAAATTGCGTTAGATGAAACAAGGAGAAAATAATGAGAAAATTTTATCTTCGTTATATTATCACTCCATTTCCGTTTTGCTTTATGTAATGCAAATTTCAATTGTTTATAACTCAATAAATAACTCTTAATCGAAATTTTTAATAAATTTAAGATATTTTTAGTAAATTTCATTTTCTTATATCAATTTTTATGTTTGTTTTGATCTATCAAATCTAGTCTCGAAAAATGTCTTATGAATAAATATTATACTTAATATCAGAAATATTTGATTCTTTCAATAAAACTAAAATAATTTACAAATGATTAGAAAACGATAAAAATCATTTTGTTATCATTATCAGCAAACATTTTCTTCGTTATATTTTTAATTATATTTAATTTATTTTGTTTTATTTTTTTAAAAATGTCTTCTCTTGCAATTATTTCATTACTCTTTTAGATCAAGAATTATATATATTTTTAAAACAATATCTTAAAATTTTAAGGATTTATGAAATATTTTTATAATTAAATAATTAAGAGAACGAATAATAATAATTAAATAATTAAGAAGAGAAATGTAGAACAGTAAATAAAATCTTTATTTGAAAACTTACATATTCATGCATTATTTATAAGCATTTAACATTAAAGTTAAATTTAAATATACAAATACCATTTTATTATTTAATACATAGAATATATACATTATAATATACAATAGATATACTTTGCATTATATTTCATTTTGATTGAAATTTAATTTTAATTAATGACTATTGTTTAACAAAGTTTAGTTATTGTTAATAATATTAAAAATTTTTCTAATCGTAAATTTTAAAATATCTTATTATTCATTCTAGTTTCTTTTTAAATTTGTTTATATTAATATTCATAACGATAACTTTATTATTTTAATATAGATAATATTAAAATAATTATAGTATTAATATGTTATAGTAATAGTATAGTAAGTAATAGTAAGTAATAATATAGTAATATAGTAATAAAAATGAATATTCAAAAATATAATATTAAAGATATTTTTTAAATATATATTCATTTAAAATTATATCATAAGTAATATAATAATTTAAAATATTAATCATAAATAGATAATAATGTAAAATATTATTTACTTATTTAGAATATATCAATATTTGATAAAAAAAAATATTATGATATACAATAAAATATATTTATTTATTTATTTTCATTTTCTGAAAAATAAAAATTAAATAATTTTAATTCTATTAACTTTAAAATCTAAAAATAATTAAAATAATAAACTTTGCAATTTTAATTAAATTAGTTAATAAATATAAGAAAATAAAATTATTTAAAAAAAAGATAATTGTTAATATATCATGTTCAATTTATTTTTTTTCTTTTTTCCTTTATTATACATACAATCTATTTAAGATTTTAACAAACATTATTCTGTACTTTTAATTTATTTTTCACAAACAATTATCTTATTTTCCATTATGTCATTACCTTTATTGTATTTTATATATTATATTTCTTACTTTATTTTTTCGAGATAAATAAAACAATAAAACAATATAATTTTTTAAGATTAATATATTTAAAGTAAGATCTAAATTAACATTTACATGGGTTTTTACACGAAGTTGCAATTCTTATGATATTACTGATATGAAATTGAAATTGAAAATAATATTAAAATAAAATTATTAGTCTCATGTTGAAAATTAGATTTATAATTAATATTTTATAACATATTTTTAATTAATATATTATATTTCATGCTATTGTATATAATATATATAATATTGTATTTATTCCAAAGAAAAATAAAGAAAGAAAAATCCGTTTCAAAAGAATTAAAATATTTATAGCATTAATTAATTGTAATCAATAATACTTATTAATTTTCATATACATAATCTAAAAAATTATTATAAGATTATGTTATATGATTATTATTAAATTATTAAATTATGTTTAATTGAATATTGTAAAACTATATTACATTTTTATGTTAGATTAATAAACAATTAAATTAAATATTTAAAAAATCGAAAATATTAAAAAAAACATAGATGAAAATAATTAAAACTATATTTTTTTTCAAATATTTCAAAATATTAATTACGAAATTAATTAATAAAAGTTAAGAAGAAATATATATCAATCAAGAAAATATAATGGACACAAAATACGGTCAGGAAAAATATGTTCTCTTTAATTTAGTGACGAATAGAGATTCGTCACTAACGAGAATAATAAGGAACGGCTAATTACAAGTAGTTAAAGTAGCAGTCGGATAAAAGTTGCCAGTTGCTTATTAACCGTGTATTTTGTTCCAATGCGAAACCACTCACCGGAAGAATAGAAATGAACCGTGTGCGACCGTGTTTCTTTCGTTTCTTTCTTGGCCAACCAGAATCCGGTGGGTTTTCTTGGAACAGTGATGTCCGGTCCATTTTAACGTGTTTCCCCAGTGAGGAATCTGTTCGAGGAACAGGGCCGACTATAATCGCGGCAAAACACCTAATACCGCCTTTACTCGCAAAATCCCCGTTCGCCATTTAAACTTAGTTTTCTCTTTTTATTTTGATACCGGAATATACGATTGTCGATAATACGTGAGTTAATATATTTTTCTTTCTCCGGAGCGTAATCGGGTCAGTTTTCACGTATTGATATAATGAAACTCGAAACGAAATTCGTTTGAAATTATAAAATATGTTTATTTGGGATTAATTTATAATGAATAATCTTCAAACTTTTGAAATTTATGGAGATATAATTGTTTTTTGATCAATAGAATTTTTTGTATATAGAAGAAAGTAGAGCTTACTGCTTATAGAGATAGATTAATTAATTATTATTAAAACAACATTTTATGCAAAATCAAATTCTTCTGATTAAAGAAATGAAGCTTAAATGGAAATGTTATTCTTCAAATATTATAATATATACTTTGGATATTTTATATCTTTTTTATATCTTTTATATGTCATGTGTTCCCATTTTATTACATTTTAATATTGTATAAATAATTGTATAAAATATTTATTAATAACTTACATAAATTCTACTTACATTATGGAAATATATAATAGAAAATAAATAAAGATTTTTATCATATCAGTTATTTTTTCCGATGCTGTGCATTAGAGAATTATTAGCGTTTATTGAAAAATTAATTAAATAAATATTTTTTTTTAAAGATTTTATATTTTTACCTTATATAGTTACTTTATATAGATACTTTATATAGTTACGCTAATATAAATAAATGTTTCAAAACTTATTCATTAGATTATCTATTGTAATAGTAATTTTTTTGTAATTTAAAATCACAAAGAAAATTGAAATTAAAATAAACGTTTAAAGCTGATTGATTAATAACATTCGAAATTGATTGATTTATAAGTTTCTGTTTTTTTAAAATTTAAATCGAACTATAATAATAGAAAATGTTAAATGAAATAACAATAATAACAATTTTATCAATCAAAAATTTGAATTGTTAATATTTCTAATCCAATTAAAACATTGCATAGAATAGATACTAACATAATTTTTATTATAAAAATCAAAATATTTGTTGAATCAAATTATTACATTATATATATGTATATTATATGTATACAATATAATACAATATACAAAATAATGCTTCTTACAATTTAAAAGTTCACATAAAATAATACAATTGAAAAATTGAAATGAAAATTCTTATTCTGTCTTCAAACAATTTTTCTAAATTAATCTATTTTATATCATTTTGTATATCATTTTTATATAATTTAAATAACTGAAAAATAAATTAATAAATTTTTAATAAATATTTAAGGATTTCACTATCTCTATTTCATATATTTGCCTATTTAATTAAAACAAATAACAATTACATTTCTCGAAATATTTTTTCATTAATAAATGAACAAACTTATTTTTGGTCTAATATTTGGTCCAATATTTATTAAAACTCAAATATTCATTGATTCCCAAAATGTAAATAATAAAAAAACGCGATAAAAAGATAAAATAGTTGTTAACAACAATGTTAAAATAAAAGCTTATAAATTTATAAACAACTCGATAATAATCATTTAGAGTTAGATGGTACACGGATGTTTTAATTTGTTACGTACTGAATCGTGCATTGTTTGAAAGCTTCGTTTTCTCTTTATGATTTTCCGCTGAATAAACTTATAAGTTTATATTGAATTGTAACTTTATGAAGCTTATGAAAATACTTTTACTAAAATAGAGAAATAATAATAAATTTTTTTTTTATTTTTCATATATGAATTATTTAAGTCAAATTAATTAACTCTTACTCGTGTTTACTTTTTGAAACTTTTAGATTTAAAATAAAAAATTCGAGCATGAAACTTATTTGAAAGAATTGTAAATAATGTTAAAATAAACCGGGTATATAATTATTGACAATTATTTTATTGACAGTATTTTTATCGATACTATTTGATCGATTATTTCATCGACATTTTTTATTTATCGATATTGATTTTGCATTTATTTACATTATTATATATAATTAGGTATTTATGTTTATATTACATTTATATAATTAAATATGTATCATTATCAATGATGATTTTTTATCGATATATAAATTTTTTATAATATTAAGATTAATAACAAAAAATACAAATGTAAAATCATTATTAATAAAATTATAAAAACATAATTTCAAGTATCGAACAAACAATATGGATATAATTTTATTAATTATGTATCACATATATATCACATATATACATATAATATATATCAATAATAATCAAATAATGTTAATAAAAATATCGGTAAAATATTTTTTGATGAAATAATTATAAGTGATAATGAAATAATTGAAATAAACCTATAATTTATTCAAAATTTTTCAATGAATTCATTCAATTCTTTTCATATCACTGCTCAAATTTTAATTAAATTGAACAATTGAACAAAGTATGATAATAATAAGATGTTATCGATATTTGGCTGGATTATAAATGGATCATCGGTTCAATAAATGTATTTTCTTTACTTTTAACTTTCTTTTTTACATTAATCTTAACAATCTCTTAAAAATAAAATCTGTTTTAAATACATTATATGTAAAAAATGATGATATAAAAAAGAACATTATTCTTATAGTCGAAAATAAAATTAAAACATTTATTAAAGCATATCAAAAGAGAATAATTAATATAATAAACATACAATATATAATAATATATAATATACAATATAAAATAATTAATAAGCATACATATTCCAATTATCAAAAACAAATATAGATCAAGACTCAAGAGAAGACGTTTTATTATCGATCTATTTATTTATTGATTTTTATCATTCCATATACAATTTAATATTTATATCCTCTTTCAATGATTATCGGTAATTATCACATTGTATAATTATTAATAGATAAAACAAATACAATATTTATAGCAACCAATAGAAATAATTTAAAATAGAAATAATTTAAATTTAAATAAAGAAAAATAAAAGAGAATATTTTTCTATATAATTATAACATGATTTTCTCTATTTTTAGATAGATATTAACTTATTAAGAATAAATAATAGAATAAATATTAAGAAAAATTTATTTCGATAAAAAATTTATTTCGTTATTATTAATAAATTTTTTTTAGAGACGACGTTTCGAAGTAAACAAAAGAAAACAGGAAAATCCACTCATCTATCTCGAAAAAGCCAGTATTTAAAAATAAAATGTCTTGTGTTATGTATGGACTAAAGCTGGTTTCAATATCTAACGAAAAGGAATACGAAGAAGCTTAAGAGGGAAAGCACCGACTGCCGACCGGAAATACACTTATTTCTGTTTCTTACGAAACTTCTAGCCCTCATAGCAAAAAAGAAAAAATAATTTAGAGCAAAGTACGACTCCTTTGCTCTACCGATTGAAAGGAAAACATATTTCTTAAATATACATATAATCTATATATTTGTTCTTAAATCAACATTATTCTTCAACATTTATTCTTAAGTTAGTTCTTAAGTTATTCTTAAGTCTTAATAAAAAGAATTGCATTTAAACAAAAATGAATAAAGAAAAAATATATATAGATATATATAGATATCATAATGATTAGATTGTAAATTTTTATACAAATATATATTTTTTATGTTACTTATGTTTTATGTTTATTTTATGTTTTCATATATTTTATATGTAATATATAATATTTTATATATAATAAATTATAATAATATTATAATAATATTATAATATACATATATGTATAATATATAATATTATATATTATAAATAAATATTAATATATTGTGTATATATTATAAATATATATATTATTAATATATTATAAATAAATATTAATAAATATAATATATTATAAATAAATATTATAAAGAAATTTAATTATATTCTGAATCAAACTTCTATTTATGATGTAATCTTGTTGAGAGAATTCTGAATAATTTATTTAGGTAAAAGAAGCAAATTATATTAAAAATAATAGTTATATATTATATATATTAAAATAATAGTTATATATAGAGATGTATCTTAAAAATGTATTTTATAGTACAATTCATAAGTTTATAAAAAAATTAAGAAAAAACTTATATTTTTAAACTTTATAATATTATAATACAAATTTTCGTATTATAGTATTATAATACTATAATAGATAAATTTACATAATAAAAAATTGAAATTAAATATTGAAATTTTATAAATATTCATTTTATAATATGTATTTTGAATAATATATTTTCTACATATTAATTGAATATTTAAATTCGTTTTAGTTTTGTATGAAAATCCACTAATAATGATTTTTAAATATTTTTAAAATAATTTTTATATAGATATACTCATAGAGATTTTTTTGTAAAAAAGATTTTATAAAATTAAAATAATAAAATAATACTTCAAAATATTTACTTTTAAATTTAAATTTTTAAATCTAAATATAATTACCTTTTCTTTTTTTAATAAAATATTTATTATTATTTATTTACAAAATATATTTTTAATATATATATAACACAATATAATTTTAGTCAGTTTAATTTAAGTCAATTTAAAATTTAAAATGATTTAACAAAAATGCTTATAAAATAAGCATCCATATAAAATACTTTTTTATAATTTTAAAAATATATTTTCCTATCTTCAGTTGTTTCATACGAAACTCCTTTAATATTAAACAAATTGATAATTTTTTTCCATCACCTTTACGCGAATAGAAGTTTTTTTATAACATTCATATCTCTAATAGCATCAACAGTATATAAATAGTAGGTATACTAGGATATGATCAGAAGCAGTGTACAAGTAACAAGAGAAGACATCACATTTGTGCAAACATTATATTCGCATAGCTTGTAACAATGCACCATCGAGCGAGCTATTCTCCCTGCTTTTCTGCAAAAAGTAACCGATGACAGGTGTGCAATATGTTGCAGTGAATTTCGTATTTTACTAGTGTGACAGACATTCCCAAGTGACAGCGATAAGTACATAATTAACAAAGAAAGTTATAAATGTCTATTCGAATGAGCTATAATTTATTCGTACATTTAAACTCAGTGGTTCTCAATAACTTCAATAAATTTTGCTTATTATAATGTTAAAATTATACCAATTTTGCTCTATCTATACTTTAAAATTAATGAATCAAGACAAATAAATTTATGCAGTTTTAAATAGTATTAAAAAGTATTAAAAAGTATTAAAAATAATTACTGCAAAAAATTTTTATTATATAATTTTAAAATTCTTAAGATTTTAAAATTATATAACACACGATTTCTTTGAACATTTTTCATTAAATAAAATTAAATTCATTATTAGACATATCTTTTATATAATATAGTAATGTTTCATTATCAAAGTCATAATGCGACATTCATATTATCGAGATAAATAAATATTTCAGGAATTTCTAACTCCTCATTTTATTTATTTCTTAAACACAATTTTTCTTAAATTTGAAATTTTCTTAAATTTGAAATTTAAGATTTTCTACGAAATAAATTTTTTTCAAACATTTATATTATTTGTAACTATATCGAATTTAATAGAATGTCTAATAAAATATCAAAAAATCATTATTTAAGATCGTTATTGTATAATATATGGTACCAAAAATTTTAATATCAGATATGCGATGATGATCGTAAATATATACAATCAAAATCAAATCTCAGGATCTTAAAATGAATTTCAAAGAATTTCAAATTAAGATATAAATTAATGAAAATAGATTAAAATTCCATATAAAATTACATTCTTATAAAATTAAGATTCAAGATTTCCCGAGTTGTATACATATATTACAATAAAACTCCAAATCGATTCACGTTTTATCAAATTAAAACGAATTAAAAACAATTAATAGAAGAAAATAAATTTTTTTTATATAAATTTAATGTATAGACTTTTTTATCTAGTTTCCTTTTCATACGATATGAATTTATAAGTTATGTTTTTATATTATTTTAAATTATATTTTTAGATAATCATCTATGTTTATTTAATAAATATTTAAATTTAATAAATAAATTAATTATTTATTTAATAAATAATTACAATAAATTTTATAAATAATTAAATTTAATAAATATCTACTATTTAAATTGTAAGTTTCTGTAATAAAAACATATTTTTGTTACGTTAATTATAATCGTTATGTTTCATTTGTAATTTATTTTTTAAAACAAATAAAAATCCTTTGACTAATTTTCTTGTTTTGTCTGATTCTTTCTATTCAATTTAATTAATATTTAATAATATTTAATAATATTAATAATATTTAATAATATTAATAATATTTAATAATATTTAATTAATAATCAGAATTCACATTGTTCAAACAATACGTGAAGTGATATATTATTTCGATTTTTATCTATCAAACAATTGTGTTTTTGTCTAAACAAAAATAAATACATGTCCACTTGAAAGTAGAATTACAATTTTCGAAAATATTTCTTGCAAATAAACATTATATAGAGAGTGATTATTCAAGCAACTGTTTGCTATCTAAAAATAATATTTTTTTTTTAAATTGATCTCAAATGAATATGTAATATATAATTGGATAGTTAGCTTCGTAATTTGAAACAGCTTTGCATTCTGAAAATAGTTATTGTAAGAATTGGTTGACAAGCGACGAAAAAACAAAAATGACATGGCTTGAAATAACAATAAAAAAAAACAACAAAAGGTAGACACAAACCTATCTCCAATAAACATAATTCTGAGAATTTTATCATATAGTAAACTCTCAACAAATTTCTTTCATCTATCTGAGAATAAAAATTTCGAAAATTAACGCACAATTTAAAAATACTCCTAAAAATAATTTTGGAAGAAATTAAAGATACAAATATATTTGAAAATAAAGTCGAAAATTATTCATCAGAGTATTTTTTACAAATGAAAATTTTCTCAATATCTATTAAAATCAAAAAATAACTCTTGAAAGAAACTTTCAAGTATTATAAAAAAAATTACACTAAAATTATATTAAATTAACAATGATTTTTAAGTATTTATTGGATATATGTATTTCAAAAATAGTTTCTCGTAAGCAAAGGAACAAGCAATTCGGGGCGTGATAAAAACTTTTCTTCGATGACGCAAGAGACGCTTTCCCGCGACAATAGCATCTCGCGTGTGAATACAAGTAGCGCGTATAGAACGTTGAAATACTTTTCCACTTGGCAAAGTGGCGTCACGTCATAATTTCAATAGCACTTCCGCTCGAGAACTCTTACGAACGAGAGGGACACCTATCTACAGTTAGGTATCTCATTAATTGCAAGCGCTATTACGCGAGATACTCCGAGTAAAGAGTTCCGCTGTCGCTCATCGTGAATTTTTACGCAGCTTTTAACTCGTTTCGCCTCGTGATAAAACACGCCGAGAGAGAAAGATGTTTCATCTCACTGTACAGACGAAAAAGAACACGCTTTTAGTTAGGTGGAATTTTACGCGTACATCGGATTGCCTTCTTTGGTACGTATAGGTATACCATTCCTATTTGTATATGCATTTGTTACATTAACGCTGTGTAAGTATTTTTTACCAGGTACACACATCCGCGCATCGTATTTAATAAATGCAAAACGATCGCTTTTGAATTATCAATTCCGTTTATCTCTCTTTCGTTTTTTTTATATGTCTGCTGAAATTTTAGAAAAATTCTATAGGTACATGTTGAATCGAAAACTAAAAAAATGTGTTTTGTATATAAAAGATTTATTGTATTTCGATTCTGTCCTGAGATTGCTGGAATTATACAGAATACTTTTTAACAATTAAGAAATATATATTATATATGGAACTTCATATATAAGATATTCACAATAAATAATAAAAAATGTTTATTCTTTAAAATTAGATTGTTCGTTTTTAACTTTTTCAATTATTTATTACGTTCGTTGTTTTACAAATTCATATATAAATTTATACACATCTGATTATCATATTTATACAAACAATATATATAAATATAATTATAAATACATATTAAGAATAAATCAGAATAAGATGATATTACTAAGTGAAAATAAATATAATTTTTTTATATTTTACAACAAAAAAATATTTTATTATAATTTATATAAAATTCGTACATATAATTAATATCGTATATAATTACATATATAGAAATTTATAAATATATTCGTCGTTTTAATTGATTGGATGAAATAATTATATTTATTTAATAAATATAATTTTAACATATCAATAATCCAGTTCTTGATTATTTAATACAAGATTCATACGATTATTTTAAATACTTAAAATGTATGCTATATATTCTATAAGTGTAAGGAAAATGTATATTTTATAAAATTTTATGAAATTTTAATCAAATATCGAAGTAAGATTGCCTTTTCTTCATATATAATCTTGACCAATGAAATCTTGTTCATTTGATATTTTAATTTTTTTATCATATATCATAATTTTATCATATTGAAATCGATAACTCAATAATTCTTAAATTCATTAATTATAGAGCAAATAAATTATTTTAAAACGTTCATTATCTTATCTTATATAAGTTACATAAATATATATAGGTTATATAAATAAATATAGGTTATATAGGTTACATATAACCTATTATTATCTCCATTTAATTCTCCATTTATTTAATTATAATTACTTATTCTCCATTTATTTAACCTATTATTTTATTTCGATCTTTCTTATATTAATAAATTTAATTATATTTATTCCTACACATATGCACTATTTTTTAAAATCATTTATCAAAATCTTTATAAATCTTCATATATTCAAATATATTAATTAAACATAAAATAATAAACTTAACGTTCTTTTATTACTATTTCTCTATATCATTTTCAATGATTAATTAATTAATTATTAACATTAATTATTATTAAAATAAATAATCAAATATAATATCTTAAAATTAACTTAACATTATATTATAATACTATTATATTATATACTAATAAATTATATTTATATAATAATTAGTTATTATATTATATAATAATAATAATAATAAAATATGTGTATGATTAAATAAAATAAAATTACATTATCTAATTAAATTATTGTAATAAGAATTATGTATGATCCATTAATGTAAATAAATGTATATAAATATTGAATTTATAGGATGTTTTTTTTACATATAGTATTCTTATTATTTTTTTTCATTTCGAGAAATTATATTAAAATAAAGATATTTATGTGTAAAGATTAAAATTTAAAATGCATTTTATCATTATTTATAATGCTTTAAAAATGCTTTAAAAGCAATAAAAATCAAATTTATTTGAATGAATTTAAAAATTATTAAATTCATTTTAATATATATTATAACATTATTAAATAAAAATAAATATTAAAAATATATGTTAATTTACAAAAAAAGTTGGTAATCTTCGAATCGAAAAAAAAAATGATCTTAAGAAAAAATTGCAAATCATAAAATTTGATATAAACGATTTCGTTTTAATTATATAATTTTTCATTATACGAAAAATAACAAAAATATTAAAAAATAAGATAAATAAAACAATCTATAAAAGAAATCACGCAAAATACAATATTTGAAAGTTTATATTTATATTATACATATTTTAGGATTTAAATAATTTAGTAATTATTATTATTTAGTAATAATTATATATATATATATATAATAATAATTATTAAATTTATTTATATAACATTAAATTGATAATGTAATGTAATGTAATAAATATCAATGCATGCAATATTTGATATAATATAATTTAATTTTTGTTTAAGTACTATCTTAAATGTTTTAAAAATATTTATTTTATAAATCTTTTTTTCAATATTATACCTCTTTCTTAATGAAAAAATATAGAATATATAATTTTCAGAATTCATTTTCTCTAAATTAATCTTATTGTAGCATTTAATAGATATTATATTTGGAAACTTGAGATAACTATAATGTATTAATTATGATTTTCTGATGAAAATTCTATAATAATGTACCATATGTTTACTATATTATTACAGATAGTAGATATGAACTATGTACACAATTTAGGTCGAATTAATGACCCAAATATCCTATGCTCTCCTCACAAAAGGGATATAATATATATCAGAGTTCAAGTATCTGTAACATATATTTAAACTAGAGAATCTACTTTTATATATACTTTGATAACTATTTTTTTAAAATAATTATATTGGATTTATATTATGTATATTATATACATAAGACTTATATTTATATATACTTATATATTTATATATACAATATATACAATATACAAAATATGTATATAAAAAATAATGTAATGTAATTAACAAAAATATAATAAAAGATGAAATTGAATTTGATTAATATATATTTCTATAATGATGAAATAAAATATTCTTTTTCATGTAATATGAATATTTAAATACTACAATAATACTACAATAAATTTCTAATATATGATATTTTTACTGATATTTTAATACAGGTATTAATTGAATTTTATAATAAATGATATTTAGAACCAATCCAAAGAATCATAAAATTAATTAAGTATTAATATAAAGTCGAGGATTTTTAACACATTTATAAAAAAACATTAAAATGTATGCCAAAATAAACGGTGAACATATCAAACAGTTGTATTGCTACAACATAAAATAATACAATAAATAATAAAAATTCGTAATTTCAAAACTAATGGTTTTTAAAGGCTTATGTTTATTAAGTCTTTTTTTTATCTTATAGATAATTATTAACGTAATAAATTGCTTAATATAGTGAATTATTATCTTATTAATTTTTCTTATATGACTTATATAAAAAAAAATAATTTTCAAATAGAATAACTATTTTTTAATAATCTTTACATATTTTTTAACATTTTAATAAAGAAAAATCACCATAAAAATATACATATACAGAATATATATATTAGTTGATAACTGATAATAGAATCGGATTTTACATCAAATATAGAATAAAATTTTTTTTATACGAAGCTTTTTTTTTTAAATATTCGCTAGATAAATATACATTTGACTATATTTCGAACTAATGTATCTTGCCACAATTTATTCTTTCAATACAGATTTATATATGAATATTTTTAATTTCACGAATTTATTTTATAGCAAATAAGAGATTTTTTAAATGAAAAATATCAAGATTATGGAGTAATATAATCTAAGAATTAAGGATAATCCTAATAGGTTGTTTATCACATTCTGTAAATCTCACATAATTCGATTTTTATTTATAACATTACATCAAATCAATTGTTTATTCTGAAGAAAGTTTTACCAATTACAAGTTTTAACCAATTAAAGAAAAGAATTTTATGTTCAATTACTTAAAATAACAAAATACAATAGAAAATATTTACAGAAATTTAAAAATTTTATATTCGACAGAATAATCAACATTTTCAATAATTTTTAATAATAATAAAGTTATCATAAATTAATATTCTGTTTTATTATGTATTCTTGATTAATTAAATGATTATATACGTAAATTTGAATCAAAAGTATAAACTAGAATGAGACATGTTAAATCAAATGCATATCCGAAAATATTTAATTTTTTCGAAAATTTAATAAAAAAAATTTTATTTTATATTTTTTATTTATCTTTTTATTACAGAAATGTCTCTTTTTAATGTTAATTATCGATTATTTATATCGTATTATATTATATTATATATTGTATTATATTATATTGTATTGTATTGTATTATATAATTATATTATATTGTATTGTATTGTATTGTATAATATAATTATATTGTATTATATTGTATTATATAATTATATTATATTATGTTATATTATATTATATATTATATTATACTATATTATATTATATTATATTATATTATATTATATTACATTATATTATATTATAATTTTATAAGATTTTTTAAGAATTCATTCATTCTTACTTATATAAACTTTATAGTTCATTATGTACGTTTTTTTTATAAAAACTTTATTAATAATATTAACGGACTATAAAATGTGAAACGATATTGACTTGTATCCAGAGATTAGAGATAAATGTAAAAATACAAACTTAAAGTATTATGGCAATAGTATATGTCCTGGGAATTAGTGAATTATACACGCAATTTACGATATACATAAAATTTGAAATAGCAGCTTCAAGTATATGCAACAGTAGCCATTTAAAGTAAATGTTACAGACATAAATATGTAAACATATATATAACTATAAGCAATAACAAAAATCATTCTTCTAATCATCTTCTAATCAAGGATTAATACTAAAAAAAAATTGATAAATTTTATTTATAAAAATTATAAAAACGAAATGTACTGTTTAAAGAATCATTACTATTCATATAACAATATTGTTAATGTGAAATATATATAATATAATATAAATTTTTAATAAATTATAAATAAATAAAAAATATTTATTTATCGAATAATTATAAATATTTGTTATAAAAATTTATATAATATATCTACAATATATTCCAATATATAGAATATATTATATTATAATTATTTATTATATTATATTATTATTATATTATATTATTATATTATAATTATTAACTAAAAGTTGTTTCATTTAATAATTAATTTAATATTACAAA
The DNA here is from genome assembly GCF_029169275.1 of Apis cerana. Classification (NCBI taxonomy): domain Eukaryota; kingdom Metazoa; phylum Arthropoda; class Insecta; order Hymenoptera; family Apidae; genus Apis; species Apis cerana. Next base: position 5,523,300 of record NC_083862.1, on the reverse strand, counting down.
TATATTGAAATAGAAAATTTTAAGTTAAATATTTTAAGTTATTTGATTGAATGTATTGAATATTTAAATTAAACAAAGAGACAAATAACATTCAAGATTCACGAAATTCGAAAATAAAATAGGAATAAAATGGATCGAATTTGAATTTATTTAGAATTAAATTGTTTTTTTATTTTCGATAAAATAACAAAATCATACAGTAAAATATTTTCATAAAGAATTAAAAAAGAAGATTAAAAATAATAATTTAAATATTTGTTGAGCAAATAGTGATTGATAAATTGATGTAGTGGCTTCGTCATAAACAATTTTTTATAAAATATTTTTTATAATATTTTATTTCTTTTACTCTTGGTAAATCATGACTAAAATAAATATATAAATTTCAATATATAGAGAATATATAGAGAATTTCAATATAAAATTTTTAATAAAATTCTCGTTAAAATGAAACTATTGAAATTTTTATGAAATGAAATAATTTTGAAAAATTTATTTTAATAAATATCTATTATAAAAATAAATAATAATATATAATATATAATATATAATATATAATAAAGTTATATAAGTCATATAAAATAAATTTGTATTAAAAAAATAATTATTGATTCCTAATATATATATCTATATTTGAAGTTGTTTGTGAATTTATCAAAATGAAAAAAAAATTATGACAATTTTTAAATTTATTTTTGTTAAAATTTTTTTTTTATTAGATTGAAAAAAATTTTGAAGAAATTTAATTTGAAAATCGAAATTAAGATTTCAAGAATATTTTCAGAAATGGAATTTGTATTAAAATAAAAACATATCATTATATAAAACGTTGTTTAAAAAAAATAAATGAATTTTTAATATAAAATTTTAAAAAATTATTATTTGAAAATTTGCAAGTTAGATTTTGAATCTAAATTGTAAATTTTTGAGATATCTGTATATAATGATTTTTTGAATGAAGTTTTTCTTTGTTCTTTTCTAATCTATTCCTAACGTGATATATAGTCGAAGAAATGACCTTGAATAATAAAAATCTTTGATTTCGACTATAATTTTTCAAGACCTTAAAACGACTGAATATTCATCGAGTATTTCCAAGGATCCTTCTTGATCTCTATAAATTTCATCCATGAATAGATGATAGATGAAACAGCGAATTATTAAAAAGATTTGAAGAAATATGTTCTTTGATACATTTCAGTAATAGAGTTCACGATTAATGAGTGGTCTAGATATTAATATAAATTAATATAAAATAATAACTTTCCTCTTAATGATTTTTTAATAAAACAATATTATTGAAATTGCTATATTTATTTCAGCAAATCATTCCATCAAAAATGTATCAATTGTACTATATTTGTCAAAAAAACATTTCATAAGATTGCAAATGAATCGTCGAAATGTATTAGACTTTTTATAAATTTTAATAATTTATGTTATATTTATTATATTTTATATTTTAAATATTATACATATTTATAAAATTTTTTGTTATTAATGAATAAAATGTTGAATTTCAACGATTACTGCTTATGAATAAACAAAAATTTATTTTTTTAGCAGAGATTTCATATATGGCAATTGATTTTATAAAATATGTATTTCGGTAAATTTGAAATATATTCGTTCTTAATTCATAAAAAAATATTCTTTTTTATTGTTATATTGCAATATTATTCATTTTATAAAATAATTTTTATAAAACATTTTTATAAAATATTTTTGATAATAAAGAATAAAACACAAAAAGAAATATTTTTATTAAGTATAACAATATATATTAATATGTTTATATATTTAATTACAATATAATACGAAAAATAAATATGAAACATATTTACTTAAAAAATATATAGTTCTAAACATTTTAACATTAAATTATAATAATTATCATTCGTTAAATTAATTAAAAAAAATAATATATATATATATATACTATAGATTTGTTATTTTATTGTATATATACAATAAAATATTAAAAATATATTTCTATTCTTATAAACTTATTAAACAAATTATTAATATAATTCGAAATATATTTATAAAATGTAGGTTTGCAAAAATATTTAAACGATTATTTAAATAAATAAAGTAAAGCTTATTTAAGTAAATAAAATTGTTAACAATAAAAATATGCATATTAAATTTAAACTTTAAATATTATTTCAATTATTGTATATACAAAATTGCAAATTTTTTTAGCAAGATTATTTTCAAAGAATAAAATAAATTTTAAAATTTTATTTTTACAAATATAAATTTATAGGTATCAGTAAAATTTTAAGTATATAGAAATATATAAAAACATAACTTGAAAAATCTACAAATTTATTAAATTAATTACAAATTTATATATTTATTTATATTTATTATAAAATATTTCTGCAAAATATTTATGCAAAATTATATTTAAAACGTGAAAAAATTCAAAAATTTTAAAAGTGAATTTTATTTTCTTAAAGAGATTTTTCGCCATTACAAAAAGAAATTGCTCTATAATCCATTATTCTACATATTTTACACAAACTTCCATCAGATAAAATAAATTTCTTTGAAAGTATAATAGTTCAAAAATATTTTATGAGCTATATAATGAGATATAATATAATGAGAATCCGCATCAGTGATTCAATTTGATGTTTTCGCGTTTCGCTAATTTTTTAAATTTTTTGAATTAGAATAGAAACAGTTTCGTACTTATATATAATCAATGAAATTAAAAAAGATAAATTATTATTAAAAACAATTGAAACTAATAAATTAATGATATTTTCTTAATTGAATTTCTCTTTATTTATATATTTAATTCTTTTGTTACAATGAAGTTGATAGCAAAAATAAAATATAAAATAACTAGAATATATTTTGATATAAGATGAATAGAATATATTTTGTTATAAGTATAATGTAGCATGCAAATAATTGTTTTCTTATTCTAATTAATATATATTTTAATAATACTAAAATTAATATATACTTAATTAATAAAATATTATATTATATAATTATTATAAATATAATATATATAATATATATAACATATTTGTATAATTATTAATTAATTAAATAATTTAACAAAAAATTTTTAATATAAATGCATTATTATTAAAAAAAATGCATTTCAGAATGATAAGAAAAAAAAATATACTATAGAAATTTCTGAAAATTTGATATATTATATAATCGTATGAATTAATTATTGTTCTACATTAAAAGAATAATAATAAAGAATAATAATAATAATAATAAAATTAAGAATAATATTAAAATTACTTAATATTATTCTTAATTTTATTATTATTATTATATATTATTATTATTATATTATTATTTATTTATATATAAATATTACTTTTTCTAGATACAGTGATTCAAATGAATATTTGTTTTACGAGAAATAATTGAAAATTTTCAATTTTCATAAATTTAAAAAATCAAATTTCGATGCATCTCTAATCGAGTCAATTTTTTTTTTCGAATTACATGAAAAGATTATTTCTAGAATTTCTCACAAAATAATTTTAATTATTCAAAATCAAATCATGTGTTTGAAATATTGATATGATCATTACAAACAAGATTATAAAATATATTCATAAAACTATCGTTTCATTTTCTAGCTCTTTACATTACCAGAAATTTGTTGATGAATATATGCGTTTAATTCTTGAGAAAGAGTGACAGAATGCTTGTGTTCATGTATGATGAAAGGGGAAAAATATAAAAATGAAGAATAAGTAATGAGTTAGTCGTGCAAATACGAAATGCTCAGGCAAAAGAAAAAAAAACAAGAGACAAGACGTAAGACAGTGGTATGGAAACACGGGAGTAGTCGTGCATATCAAACAGTAATCAACGGAGGTAAACACAACACGTAAATATAATGTGCCTTGTCTGCTGACTAGAATGCCTGGCTTATAGTTTCTAGTTTCTTCGGCATAAAAAGAGTTAGACTAACGACTAACTATTTTAATTTTTGTTCTCCTTTTTTTTGTAATTGTTTTCTATTTTGAATTGATTTTCATGAAATCTATATGTATTTTATATATAAAAATATAAGAAAGTTGAAAAATTATTATATAAGTTGATATATTTTATTTTTCATAAAATTGTGTTATATTTTCATTTTAAACATTAACTGTATATTAAAAATTTGATAATTAGAGAAATCTAAAATTTATAATTATTGATTTCAACAGATTGAAAATTAATATTCATTATTATAGAATATTTAAAAGAATTTAAACGATTGAAATTATTGAAATTATTTTATATTTTTATAAATCTGAAAATATATAATAAAGATATATAGAAAATATATAACATTTGAATATACAAAATTTAATCTTTTTTTTTATATAGTTTACATTTCTATATTCAAGATTATAATATAAAAATTATTCATATCATTGAACTCATCTTAAAATAACATTATGTCTAGAACAATTAAATAATTTAAAAAAGAAATAATAAACAATTTAAAAAATATAAAATAATTTGACTTTTTATTGAAAACAAAATTATTTTTGAAATTTCTATTGAAATTTAATCAATAGAAAACTAATTATTTTATTTAAAATAGTTTTTTTTTTAAATTGTAGGAAATATTTGCAACACAGCGATGGTATATATATATATGGTATATGAAATGATGGTATATATATATATTTCATTTATAAAAACATATATTTCGTTTCCATATTTCTAATACAATTGTGCAAAGTTCCATTCTCTGAGTTTTTTAATCATTAAATGTGAAATATGTATATTTGTTAAATTAATAATATTATTTAAAAAATTTATATTTTTTTATTTATATTTTTTTAAATTTATATTTTTTTATTTATGTTACAAAATTCATGTCATTTTTCATGCTCTTTATTCTCTTCTATCTTTATCAAAACATTGAAATCAAATTAATCAAATAGATGATAATCTTAGTCAATTATTTGTTATTTCAAAGTTCAACTGATTTATTAAATAAAGTTTATTTTATTTATTATATTGCTGTTTGTGCTTTCATAACTTCATGATAAACTAAATATACATTCACATTTCATATTTCATATTTCAAATGTCTATTTTGTGCAAATAGCTGAAATTCCGTACAAAGTGTAGACTAACCTCACAAACGCAATATTCACTGTTGGTTTTTAGAACATAATGAATAATAATCCATATCAGTAGAAAGATTGGTTAGAAAGTAGATTACAAATACATACATATATTTGTATGTAACATTTAATTATGAATACAACTGTCTATTATGCCTTGAGAATATTTTTAATTTTATGACTAAAATAATGATATACAAATTAATATTTATATCTAAATTATTTAAATTAATAAAAAAGAAAAAAATAAAAAAAAGAATTTTATATAAATGAAACTATAAAATAAAATCGAAAATAAATAATTTTTTATAGAAAATCAATGGATTTAAAATATTTAAACATTTTTTTATCTTTTAATGATATTTATTAAAACTGAAGAAAAGTTTTCAATTAAAATGAATTTCAAACAAATATATCTGAGAAATTTTTTGTAATCTTTATATTTTCTTCATTTTAAAATAATATAATTAGCTACCAAAATCATATTCAATTTAACAAACTTTTTAATAATTACAAATTAATTTGATTTAAGTTAATTTTAATATTTGCCAATAAATATGATTTAATATATTTTTAATAAAGATGCATTAATAAAAATTTTTTGGGAAAATATATTATTATGATATAGGAATTATAAAATTTTTATAATTAACTTATCTTTCTTAATTAATAAATTGAATAATTCTATCTAAACATTTTTTATAAAATGCAATCTTAATTTTTTAAAGATCATATATGAATATCTCATATATAACATAGATATATTTTTTATTAACATTGTTTTAAAATATGTTATAATAACTTGAAAACATTAACATTTTAATATATATAATTTAAAAAAAAATTTTTTTTTAATTAAATATTGTTTTTATTATCAGTTTAAAAAATTTCTGATAAAAAAAAGTATTTTTTTATTTATGTGAGATTTTTAACAAAAGAATAATAATATTTAAAATTTTATCTTATTTTCTTATTATAGTATTCTATTCATTTCTTTATTATTATAATATAAACTTAATGATCTTCATAAAATATAATAATTATAATAATTATAAAATCTAGATTTCAAATCTAGATTAAAAATATTTTTTTAATTTATAATCTCTTTTTCCACATAAACAAACAAAATTATTCTTATAATATATAAAAAAATCAATACTTATGTAATATAATAGTAGATAATAATTTTAAGTTTTAATATTGTTATAATTAAATTCAAACTTAATATAAGATATTTTATTAAAAAAATATATAGAACAAAAAATGTAAAATATAATTTATTTCTAGTTTAATTTTCAAATTCATTTTTATTTTATTTATGATTTTTATTCATTTCTTTTTTTCAAAAGTCATTATGTTTTAAATATTATGTTATTATATGTAAACATGATATTTTACACTAAATATTCTCTAAAATAATTTCAAAACTTTTAAACTCATGGAATTAATATTGCAATAAAACCAAATTGTTATACATTTATATTGAAAATAAGAATTTATATATTAGTGTATGTCATAAACAAAAAAAAAATCAATTTTTCGTACATAATAACTTCATAAATATTTACAACTATTATGCAATGTATATACATATACTTAATGCTATATATTATATTATATATTACAAAATAATATAAAATATATATTATTATTGTATTATCAATTTTCATTATGATCAAATTTAAATAATCCTAAAATTATTTAATTTTAAATATCGAAATTTAATGTAATCTTATAAAATTAGATGATCATTGTATATATTATATCATAAATTAATAAATCTAATTAGAAATTTGACAAAGAAAGTTGGAATTTAAAAATTTTATAAATGTAATTTAAAAACTGAAAAAAATTTTATGTTAGCAAATGATTTATGATATATAAGATATATATATATATCATCAGATATATATATCATAATAAGAAAAATATTTTTAAGTAAATTATGTTTTATAAGTTTTATTATTCAAATTCTTTTCAATTTTCAAAATTTAATATATATATTTATATATATTATAATAAAATATATAATATAATAAAATAAATTTATATATATATATATATATATATATATATAAACTTATATTTAATCTTTCTTTTTAATAAAAAGTTTTTTATTTTTAAAAATAGAAATTTCTTAATATTTACTTATTTATTACTTTATATATTTTATATTATATTACTTTTATATACTTATTACATTACTTATTTAATATTTATATATAATTTTTAATATTTTAATTATTAGCATTATGTTGTGTTTTATTCCTATTGTCTTTTATACCATGCTATTGCTTAATGTTTTTATCATAAATAATTAATGTTTTGATTGATAAGAAAATCTTCTAATTTATATATTTATAATTTTTATATTATAATTTTTATATTATTATTACGTTCATGATAGTTTCTTAATATTAATCAATGATACCTAGTTATAGTAATTATTTAGATATTTATAGCATATTCAGTTCTAAAAGTATTAAGATTACCAAGTAAAAGATAAAATAATCTGTTAAGTAATCTTTCAAACTTTCTTACATTTATTCTGAAACATTCTGGATAAATAAACTATTCATGTGAACAAAAATCTACTTGATTAAGAAGAAATTATGCGTGCATGTTCAAGAGCGCCATCTAGGTTAATAGCTACCTATTTTGCAAGAAGCTTAGGTAATTTCCATTTGCTGCGCAGAAAATCCTGGTATATTTATTCGCATCATAGAACATAGAAAGGTTTGTAAATGGATCTACATGGTCAAAAACGATTCTATTAGCAAAAAGCTAAATTTATAAGAGCATGTAAATTGAGGATGCATGTTCAATGTAAAAAAACTTTTTTTCTTAGAATCTAGATTGTTTTCTATCCATATATATAGTTAAATTCAAAATTATAATTACAAAAAAAAATTAGTTATAAACATTCATCTATATTATATATATATATATATATATATATATTCATATATATTTAAATTATTTCAATTAATTTATTATTTAATATTATAACAATAAATTAAATTAAAATATTGTTATTAAATATATTAAAATTAATCTTTAAAATAAATTACTGTAATAAAAATTTATACAATTCATTGTTTATTTTTTGAATTTTTAAATCAAACTATTTTTAAATTTTATTTGAATCCAGATTGAATTTTTTAATAATTGATATTATTATTTTTAATAATTGATAATCAGTAATCAGATACATTGTTACATCCACGTAATATTCATTCTTCCATAATAACTTTATTTATACTAATTACAATTTAATACTAATTTATAATTATTTACAATAATAATTATAATTTATTATAGTTTATTATACTATAGAGTTTATATACTACATATTTATTATATAATATAGCTATATAACTAATATAACAATAATATAATAGTATAACAATTATATAATATATAACTATTAATATAATATGTAATATAATATAGTTTACCATATTAAATTATACAATTTATTATATTATACAACATTATATTCTTGAGAAGAAAAAAATACTATATCCGTTTTGCTTACTGATCGATATAAAACTTCGTAAATCGATATTTTTTAATTTCGATGACGATATTATACATGATGTTTCATATTATAGCTATCAACAATAATAACATAAATGAATAAATTATATCATTATTAGTGAAGAAAATAATATATTTCTATTTATATACTCATTCTATATTTATCACATTTATTCATTTTTATTTTCTCACGGCATGTTACGTATATAAATACGTAGTTTCTTCGAACTGGTCATGAACTGTTTGCTTGGAAAGCAGGTCATACATGCGGGTGCACATAAGTTTATTTTATCCGCATACGATGCGATGTAAGTATAGTTATCGGTGTTAACGCAGTATGAGGGTGATATGGTTTTTTTAAAAGAGTTCTTTTTTTGTTATTTGTATCTCGCAGATAATAATTATTAAATAAATATCCGTACATACTTTTTTTTGAATTAAATATTTATGCAAATATATAAAAAAAGAAATATAAGTTTTTAAAAATATACTATAATTGTACAATATATTTGTACCAATTATTTTATTAATTTATATTATAATTATTTTTCAATTATATCGATCTTTTCAATCGGTTTCTCATAAAAATTAAAAATTAATTATTTCAAAATACCAACATATAAATATATAATAGTAATTTATTTTTAAAAAACTTAATTTTAAAAGTATCATTCATTTAAGATATTATCAATCAATATTTTGTTATTTTGTATAGGATATTCTTATAGTATATATATATTCTTATATTATAGTTTCTAATAATCGTTAATTATATTATTTTATAATTATATTTTTACGATTTGATAATGATTTGATTATACGATTTTGATAATAATAATTATTATAATAATTTGATAAAAATTTTCTAGATTTTCGATAAAATTTTAAAATTAATAATGTTATTATAAATTTTCATGTTTTCATATTAATTTTTCAAACTACATATTTCTTTTTTTTATGTAATTATATATTTTTAAATAAATCAATGAATGCAAAAATTATTTTCTGTAAAGAAAGTTATTTGCATTGAAAAATCATATTTAAAACTATTTAATAAATACTTTAATATGAATTTTAATTGTACTTTGAAACTATTATATTCTTATCTAAAACATTTTTTAATAGTTTTTAATAGATATTAAAAATTAGATATTCCAAGTGAATTTGTATATAGCACATAATACTTTTCATTAATGCTTTTATAATCTTATATAAACTTATATAAACTTTTTTAATCAATCAAAATTAATTAATGCATCAAACATAAAACATGATTTTATTTTAAGAGAAGAATTTATTTTCTTATTTTATTTGTCTCACTTCGCTATAATTTTATTGTAAATTATAAAATATTTTAATTAAATATAATAATGTTATATTGTATATTGTATATATATTCCAACGATTATAAATAGCACGAATACTATCATGAAGATATATATCTAGATAAAGTATTAATATATTAATGGGAGAATCAATTGTAGAAATATAGAAACACAAAAGATAAAATTATATTTATTTCTATTTCATTTTGTTTAATGCAAATTTTAATTACTTAAAATTTAACAAATAAGTTTCGATACACATTCTTGTATTAAAATTAAAATTAATATTGATATTTATTTTATTCTTCAATATTAATCTTTTAAATATCCTCTGAATATATTAACATCTTATATAGTAGTTACAATATGTATTCTTTATTTTTAAAGAATCCTATTATAGAATATAATAATATAAATAATAATATATAAATAATAAAAATATTAAAATTTATATTTTAAAAATTATAAAATATAAAATATAAATATAAATAAATATAAATAATATTTCGTATAATATAATAGTATTTTTGAATATATCTATTTATAAGCATATTTTTCTTTTAAACGTTCAATCGAACAGAAGTTTGTATTGGTATTCAGATGTTAACATGCATTTATCGCGAATTTATCTTGGTTCACGATGCATCTTTTGCAAATCGTATTACATACAAGCTATGCATTCAAAATTCTCTCGATATGTTATCGTAAAATTCAGTTGGCAACTTTAAAAACTCGATAATATTTGAATTTTAAAATAACTCTCAACCTTACGTAAATTTAAATATACATAATGACAATTATAATTTATTTAATGTCTTTATAATTATTAATAGTTTTTATATAATATTATATATTATTTAAATAATATAAATAATATATTATTTTATATATTATATATATATGCATATATATATGTAATATATTTATATTATTGATTTAAAATTATAAATATTATGATTTTTACAAATATTATATATTCTATATGTATAATATATAATATTATATAATATTATATATAAATTATATATTCTAAATTACATTTTGAAATTATATTAATATAATATTTTAATTATAATACATATATATTTATAATATATTTATAATATAATATATATATATAATATTTTTTAATATATTTAATTATAAATAGTAAAGAATAAATTATAAATAAATTAGATTTTATTTTTTTCAAGTTAATATTTATTAAATAATATTTTAAATTACATTTGATATGAAAACATATCTATTTATTAATTTTTATTTATTATCTATTTATTTATTAATTTATTGATTATAATTAAAGTTTTTTATTTATATATAATGTATTTGTAAAAGTATAAGATTTTTTACACATTAGGGTTTTCTAGACTAGAATCAATTTCTATTTATTTTATTTTAACTTATTTATTTCTGATATTTTAACTTTATAGTTATAGTTATAGTTTATAATTTATTAAATCACAGATTATATAAAAATCAGAAAAGTTAAACTTTCAATAGACATGTTTTATAATATTACATTCATTTTGATATTCTTTTTAAATATTTTATAAAAAAACTTGAATTTTTAAAACTAAAATTGAATTAAAATAACAATCTATATTGGATTTTTTTCTAATTCGCATTAAAAACTTATTACTATAAACCAAATTGAAATTAAAAAATTAAAATCACTCTTAATATTTTAAATGTCAATTTTATTTGAAAAATTTTTTCATATAGATCCAATTTTATTTTTTTGTGCGCATCGTATTCAATCATATTTTCTGTTACATCGTATTTAAAATAAATCAATTATTTTTTTATGTAAAAATGAATTTTTAATAAATTTAAATTTACTAAATATTGTTTCAATTTGATTAATTAATGAGTTAAATCTATCATTCTATATTATAATACAAAAATATCAAAATATTTTTCATTTATAATGTTAATAAAAGAAGGAATTGACGATTATTCTAGTTAGAGGAGAATGTTGAAGAACGAAGAAAGAAACAAATGAAGAAGAATTAATGCGTCTGCTAACTTTATCATCTTTTTAGTTTGTCTACAAGGAATGGGTAAATCATGCGTTAATCTGTTAGAAGACTTCGCAATAAATCTCGCATATTCGACTTTCTAGTTTTCATTTTATTTTTTGTCATGGTCGAGACTGTGCTTGTTCTGCGTGAGTTTTCAAGGCCTATCCTTTGCTTTGTTGCGTATGAAAAAGCTTCGCGCTTTTAGAGGAACGTAATCATCGCTGGAAACCTAGAGAATGTGGAAACTATCTTTTTGATTTTAAAAATGTTTGATTTTGGGTCAATGGATTATCGTTGATTAATTGCAATGGAAAAAAAGATATGATATTTTTTTGAAATTAGCAAAATTCTTTGAAGTATTTTAATATAACATTTATTTTTGTGTAATTTTTATATAATATATATAATAATATTGTAATATTATTTTATAATTATTTTATAAATTAATAATATATTGGAATATTATTATATAATAATATTATAAGTCATATGTACATATAGAAATATTTATAGAAATATTATATATATTTATATCTTTGGAGAATGGATTTTAAAGATTAAAATAAATACGAAATTTAATACACAAAAATCAATAAAAAATTATTTATTATATGTATGCATGAGAATTTTCTATTCTATAGTAGTTTACGATAACATCATGATTTTTTTTAGAAAGTATAAAAAATGAAAAAAAGTTTTTTACGTATTCGACTTTTCTTTTGCATATGTATTCAATACAAATATTATTATATATTATTAATATGGATAATCATTTTGCATTTTTTATCAATTATTTTTATTATTTATCGAATCAATATCTAAAATCCGGAAAAATCTTTTTAATTTTTGCTATGATTTCGAATTAAGAAATTTAAGTTAAATAATGTAAAAAGAAAACAGACCAAATGGTATATTAGAAATGCCATATTAAAGCGCCATGATATGAAAATAAAACTATATCACGTATCACATATCAAATAAACTATATAACTCTATGTTTCATTTTGTCTAATAAGCTTTAATTGACTATAATTTAATAAATAAGTCTTGAGCAACATTTTCGTATGTCAATTTATGTTTCTGTTTCGACTTTTAAATTAATTTTTTAGAAAATTAATTTTCTAAGGATACTTTATAAATATATCAATATTTTGTATCTTTTTTGAATCAAAAATAAACAATATACAAATAAAATAAATAAAATAATGTAAATTGAATTTTTTTAGTTAGATTTTTAGAGTTTTTCAGTCTGATTAGCACTTCATCACATGATAGATAAAAATATTTTGTTAAATAAAAAATTTGTTTAAAAAAATAGATCATCATTATTATTAAAACATTTGCAAAGATTTATAAATTTTCAGAAAGGATAGTTCTGCAAGAAGATTCTAGTATATAATAACAAAACATGAATTCTTTTTAAAATTTTACTTTATAAGATTTTTTTTTTTAAACTTTACCTTATATATCATAATGATATATCAACAAGGATGGTGTATGTTTTTCTATATATGTGTATTAAAAATTATACGAATATAAAAATATAAATGAAAGAAAAATTTAATCTTTTATGATACTACATGATAAAATGTAAAAATTTATTATTTTAACAAGAAGCATTCTTCACTAATTTAATTAAAATTTTTATATTTTATAATATTGTAAAATGGAATTATTAAAAATATATTATCCAAAAAAAAAATATTTGTTAGTATTTTTATTTATAGAATAAATGTATCTCATAAATATTTTTAAATCTCTTATTTTAATTATCTCTTATTTTCAAACATCAAAAAAATTTTTCATTTTTTATAAAGAACTAAATCCTTTAATAAAAAAAATAAAAAACGACTTTGTTTTCAACTATAATAATATTTCACAATTTTTATCTTACATTACAATAATGCTTCTATTTTCTTGCATAGATACATAGAATTTTGAAAAATATTTTTTTGTTCTGTATGAGATGTTTTTTCTATTCAAATAATATTTCAATTCATATTTCAATAATGCATACAGATTTTAGATTGAATTTTAAAGTTTTCTTTCATGAATATTTTTTTTGTTTTTTGTTTTTTGTTTTATAATTTAATGTAGCTAATATGTTTAATTCTTATAATAATAATTAATTCTTATAATTCTTATAATAATTTAATTATTAGTTCTTTATTTGATTATTAATTCTTTATTTTTTTTCAAGCAATTTGAAATAAAATGTATCTTTGAAAATATATAAAATTTAATAATTCTTTTAGAAATTTATTTATTATGTATATATAAAATAATTTACTTTAACTTATTATTGTTAAAGTCGAAACTGATGAACGACTTTGCACAAATGGGGTATCTAAACTGATATTATTGCTTGAAGGATCACCTACTATCGTAGGATTGTATATTCTTTATATTATGAACTCTGAGTGAACGAATGGTGGTACTTTAACTCTTTGCGGCTAACTGTAATAATTTTAACTATATTTTGGTGTACATTGTATCATCATCGAATTCTATCTGTTCTCACTTCTATTTCTGTCAACTCTATTACAAGATTGTCGCGATCCTTGGTTTTCTTCCAATCCTTGCTTTTCGGGAAAAATGCATATATAAGGATCGGAGAGGAGGAGATTGGAGAGACCAATGAGGTGACTTTGAAGGATGGATCCTCGCGGGATCGCATTGCAGCACGTGGGGATTAAGACTTCGCGCTCGCTTCTACATGTCCATCACATAATACAAATATGGTTCGTGAAGTGACCGTTACTGTGATGCCTTTGTTTAAATTAGAGATTTGGAAAACATTAGGAAATTATGTCAGTTCATAAATTATTGTCAGGCTATTAATGGTACTTGAACTATGGAAAACATAGATCAGATTATCCGATTGCTTCACAAGCTTTGTCTTTAACGGCCGCCTGTCTTTAAATCGCTAACGACTTCAATTACAAATTAAATACATGTTAATAACGCTAACACATTTTTGTAAAATGTCTCTATAACACCTATGTCTTCTTATTATCCAGATGGGACAAAATATTCTAATTCACTTCTTGTTGATAGCTGCTTAGATCCGAGAATGATCTACTATCATCATGTATAACTTCGCCGTTGGCCGTTTAATGATATTACTGGCAGCTTTTACGATGGCCACTCCGTGAAATACTGTCTATCCCGAAGTGAAGCTACATCACTTTACCCATGCGCCATTATAATGGAGAAAGATTTTTCTTTTGTATTACTACCAAGTCGTCCTCTCCCAGAGTGCCTCATCGAGTTGTCACTTGTTTCTCTGTAACTGCTATAAATATTCTTTGCTCCAGCACTGCCAAAAGTGTTGGAACATTTGCTGAATTAGTTGATATCGGCCGAAGTGATTTACTTTGATCTCTTGCAAATCGTTCTCCGGTAGGGCGGTAAACGCATCGCCGATTAGAAAATGACCTGGAGTTAATGGATTCAGCACTGGATGCATCTGATAGCTTTATGTTATGCTCCTTACTATTCATGAGCATTTAATTTATAAAGGTAATTTATAGAGATCATTTCGCAAATGAAATTTATTCCACTGTTAGAAAATATCGTCCTGCATAATCCTCTGCGAAGTATGAATTTATGCAAACAATTCAAAAAAGCTTCGGTAGAGAAGTCTGTGGCTAACTCTAGATATATGGCGTGATGAAGTATACGAAAATGCACAAATAAGATTTCATTATAGTCTTACTACGAGTTTTCTCACGTGTTGGAAATGGATCTTACATAATCATCGCAGATAGAAAATGGCCGAGCCGGCCGCAGATAGCTGGCCCACTACATATTCTAAAGATCATGGTCTTGCCTTGAAACACTATCCATTTTCGTACGATTTTCCTTACTGATTTCCAGACTATAGACCAATATCACATTCGCAATGACGCCATTGTTTGTTGATATCTCGTATGCAATAGTATAATATGCTCGTTTCTTATTATGACTTTTGTAGACGAGTACTTGGAAAGCAATTCTACAGAGTATCATTTCTGAAAGTATACGTATGTATTTCACAATCTGCGAACTATTCTGATAATTTCATCCTTATCTAAAAATATACATAATGGAAGCAATCTAGATTAGATTTTGATTTGCCTGGCTAATTTTTTCTCAAGCAAATATAATCATTTTTCCGTCTGTTGCGTGAATTATCTAATTTAAATATATTGTTTCGAAATGATACTATACTAATACATGTATATACATGTAATACTAATTACATAACGTCTATCTCTTGTCTGTTGCGTGTTTTCTGAAAGATGGGTTTCACAATAATTTTTTTCTTGCATAAATTTTGCGAATGTCTTTTCTATTTCCCAAAATTTGTTCATCTAAATCATTATTTCTAGCTAGCATGTCAGATTCTGTCGGTTGCACTAAGTGAAGGTATCGCCAAGTATCCAACCGAGTTGAATCTTTTGCCATAATAGGCGAGAATCTCTCCGGTGTTGATCTATACATAACAATGCCCAAAATGAGCCAAAATGAGTCTCGATAAGCATATTTATTATCCTGCACTGATTGAATTGGAGGATCGTTAATGTACAATTAATGTGTGGTAGTATTTCTAAATTTTTTTTCGTCAATGAGGAATTTGACAAATCTATGATAATTTTATCTATGGCCAAGAAATGCTAATGCTAAAACCATTATATCCAAAAGAAATGTTAATAACTGTTATTCCTGATATCGAATTAACTGAATCTCCGATGTTATCCGAATCCTCGAATTAACTGATATTCGAAATGTTTAATTTCGTTCGTTTGCATTTTATTCCCAGCCTCTTACAAAACTTCTGGGTAATAAAATTACATTGCGAAGAATCTAATAGAACTCGGTATTTCTGTTTTTTCCCTTGCCTATTCTTCAGAAAAACGACCGCGGTTGACAATACGGTATATTCTTTAGAAAAGAAATACCCCATCAGTTACATTCTGCATTGCAATATTTGTGATATTATATTCTTCACTGAACTATTCTTTTCTCAAGGCTTACCGTTGAAGAAGCTTTGAATTCTTCTATTTCAATATTATCTCAATTCAATAATGCGTGATAGTTGGATTCACATGTTTTATAAACTCGGCGCGTTTTATAAATACGCCTTCATGCGATATCTAGATTGTAAACAATTGAAGCAAAGTTTTGCCTGCTATATGCTTTTCGTTTTTTCATCTATATTTGAATCCTTAAACCTTTTGCATTGCAATAAAGAATGGTTGTACGAACAAGCTGGATATGCGGAGGGAACATTGACAACGTTGCTTGCTCCGATTGGCACATTGGAAGATTCGTCGGACATTGCCGCTGATTATCTATTGGATACTGTTATTGCTTATTCTTCAAGAAATTCTCTGTATAGCCTGAAATATATAGCCCGTGCTTCTAGGAATTCATAGAAATCTTTGAAGATAGAATTATACTCTAAAACCAATGCTCGTTTTCCCCATTTGTCTAACGTTGCTGAATCTAGTTTTCTTGCATGAATTACTAGAATTATGATATCTCATAAATCATGGTATTCACCGAATTTCTTTAACGAAGATGATTTTTCAACAAATTCTTTTAAAGTGCTGGACGATTTAGTTTTACTTTAGATTGGTGGCAGATTTAGAAATGCACTCGAATAGAAAACAGGAAGATTCGCAATTTTTTCATATTGGTTTTGTAAACTCTTTCAAGCCATCCTATAATTTGCTTTGGATACACCTAAGGACTGAATCGTGCGAACAGCTTTCATGATGCTTTCAAATAATAAAATGTTCAAATGTGCAAATCCGATAAAAATTCATTATTTTGAACTAGTGAAACAAATGTATCTGTAAAACTAATTCAATCCTTAGAGGAACCGCCAAAGGCAAATTTATTTAGGGCAAAATTCGAAAACTGCTACTGGGTATAGGAAAGAGGAGTGTTCGATCTTAATGAAGGGACACTCTTTTCTTTTTTTGCGCGCATGCGTCTTCTATAAAATCTTCTATTGTAAACATTATATCGAATTACATGTTTTCGAACTCAAACACTGCGTATGTTGATTCTAATTCATTCTTTTAACAATTTCTTCTATGCTTTTTTGAATATTGATATATCTGTTGTATAAAAAATCACATATCTCATATCATTTTCTAATTTCCGTAAGCGTAGCTGACTCTCTGGATTCTTCAAAGAATATCTTAAACCTCGTCAATGAGGCCTTGATCGAACGACGCTCATTGATTAATGATTTTAATTGAGCTTCCATTTCTGCTAATATAAGAATAAGAATTTGCTTACTGGAATTAGATGAGAGATTAGATGGACGATATTGAAATTGATAGCAGTTAGAATGCTAGCTGCTACAGAATCTGATGCTGGATCGGGAACTCAATGACTTCCCGCTCAGATGACTTTGTTGACTTTTCTTCCTTCGGGTCGGATTAGGAACGTAATTCCTAATTCTGGCAATTCTCTGATGCTGCGATAAATCCTTTCTTGATAGCAAGAATTCTTGATTGCTGTTCGCCACTGTTCACTAATTACTAAATCGAGCTCACTTTAAATATTCACTCTTTGACTATATTCAACTATATTCAATTCAAAGAATCAAATTTTTAAGTCAAAATTGATGAACGACATTGAATATTGCACTAAATTGATGTTACTGCTTGAAGGACCATCTACTATCGTAGATAGTATATTCTTTATGTTATAAGCTCTGAGTGAACGAATGATATTTTAATTCTTTGCGGCTAACTATAATGATTTTAACTGTATTTTGATATACCTTGTATCATCGAATTCTATCTGTTCTCGCTTCTATTTCTATATCAACTCTATTACAAGACTGTCGTAACCCTTGGTTTTCCTCTAATTCTTACCTTTCGGGAAAAATGCACATAGATGGAGGGAGGATTGGAAGGACTAATGGTCGTACTGAAGGACGGCCTCGAAGGATAGGTTCTCGCGGGGTCAACGCGTGTCGCAGCGCGTGAAGGCTTGCTGATCCATCGCATAGTATGCAAATGTAGTTCGTGAAATGATTATTGCTGAGATGCTTTTGTTTAAATTAGAGATCTGGAAAATGTTAGGAAATTACCCGTTCATAGATTATTGTCAGACTATTGATAGTACGAAATATGGAAAACACAAGCCAGATTACCCGATCGCTTCATAATGATCGCTCATGATCGTTCTGTCCTTAACAATTATCAAAAAACTTTTGCATAAAACTACATAAAAAATATGTTTTAAACAATTGAAAATTTAATCTATTGATTATTAACATTTTTCTAATATATCTATATATCATTTATTTAATATTTTATCGATGAAAATAATAAATCATTGAATCAATAAAATAAAATAAAATAACAAATTTAATATAACTATTAATATTTTATAAAATATAATGACTAAATGAATATTTATGCAAAATAAAATTTTTATGAATACGATTAAAAAATGGAGAGAATTAAAAAAAAAATTTAAATACAAATTTTCCTTAATGTATCATGCGAACTATACTTGAATTATGTATTTTTTTTACATTTTTTTATATATTTTTTTATTATATGCAATATGTAGATTGTATATTTAAATATTGTATTAATGCGTAAATATCTATAATCAAGTAATGACACATTTTTTATCATAGTTTTTAAATAATTATAAATGTTATATATATATAATATGTATATTGTATGTGTATAATATATATGTGTATGTGTGTGTATTCATTGCATATTTATATATATATATATATAGTAATTTTGCAATTAATTTTATTTATAAAATATTCTATAGGAAAATAAAAATTTTATCTTTAATACAAATATGTTCATTTCTAATTAAATAAAATTCCTTGAAAAATTATTGTTTATCAGTAATAATGATAAATATTTTGTCAAATTAACTATTTCATATTTTTCTATTTCAGGTAAGTTTCAACAAAATTGATTTTATTTCGACATATATATCGTTTCTGCATTCATAGGTAAGTCAAGTTACGTGAAGAAATAATAAATTAATAATGAAATATATTTTTACTTTACATGTCTCATAAAGATTCAATTCGATTTAAATATCCTTTTCTATTTTCATATTTCTTTTGTTTATATTCATATATATATTATATTGAATAATATAATACATTATTCTTTCTTATCCTTCTTATGATAATTATCTTTATTTTTATTTCGTAAATATTTACACATAAAGTATTCCTTCGTACTTAAATTTTCGTATTGATTTTATAAATGTAATACTTAAGATATATTGATTGCTCAAATGAGACAAATGGATTATATCGTTATCCTGATAGTAACATCATCAGCAAAATAGCAAAATTGAAAATTAAATATACAAAAATAAGAAAAATAAGAAAATCATAAGAAAAAATTTGATGAATTACTTTTCTTATTCATTTTTACAATAGCTTTATAAATGAACTTAATTTAGTAATTTTATATATTTTATATATGTACAAACAGATATAGGTAAATAAACAAATTTTATTTATAAATATTTAATTAATGAATTAATCTATTTATACACTAATTGATTTCCATTTTTTTGTAACAATATAATAATCCCAGTACAATTAACATATTTTCTTTGGAAAATTGTATTGTATTTTTATTTCTAATCATATAGACTTAAATATTTTTTTAAATCCAATTTATATTTTATGAGCAATGAATTTCAAGAATTTGTTATTTCTTAATAATAATATATAATATATTATAATTATAATGTTATAATTATTATATATAATTATTAAAAATATATTTATATAATATAATATAACTATATGTAAAAGATATAAGGATAAAATACATCAAATAATCATGATATACTAATCTTGATATTATATATTAATTTTGGATTTTGTTTAAAATACAAAAATTGTAAAATAAGATTATATTATGAATTAATTAACTAAATAAATTAATAGTTAATAAATTAATTAACTAATTAATTATATCTTCATCATTTTTTAATATATCTTTATGTACATTAATTTTCTGATAATAATATTGATTATTAAATAATTTTTAATAAAATTGTAATAAATCCATCTGATCTAAAAATATAAAAATAGAATTATTTAATAGTATTTATTAATATTACCAATATACTATCATAATATTTCTTATATTTTAAATTTTATTGTTTTATCAATTTATCAATCCTATTCGTACAAATATAATATATATATAAAAAAGTATAAAATCTATATGTGTGTGTATATATATATATATTACATTTTTTTTATAATTTAAATATTTTAACTCTAGTAAAATAACTATTATTGTAATTTGAAACAATTTGATTGTAAGTAAAAACTATTATAATATATATTATATTGCAAACATAAAAATATATAATTAATATATAATTAATTATATATAAATAAAATAAAACAAAACAATGGAAAAAATATATATCTACAAATAAATGACTACTATATTATTATTATTGTTGTTGTTGCTTTATTATTATTGTTGTTGTTGTTGCTATTGTTATTATTGTTGTTATTGTTATTGTTATTATTATTGTTGTTGTTATTATCATTTTTTATTTTTATTATTATTACCATTATTATTTTTATTTTAACAATTATTATTGTTATTATTATATTTCAGAAATTTTTAAAATAATATTGCTATTTTATGAAAAATAATGAAACTATTATTATAGCTCAATGCATTCATTTTATTTCAAAATATAGTTTGCTTAATATAAGTATGAAAATGTATTCATGTTAAAACGAATAGTTGCAGCACAATGAACTTTGAATTCAAGAGAAGTAAAATGTGTGCTATATGATATTCAGCTTTTCATGTTAGTAATTGTACAATGCATATTATATATTATTTCATATTATACAGAGTTGATAGTAAATTAAAAGTAAAGATCTTATATTTGTTATTAGTTTATTAACAATTGTTAACAATTTATTATAATTGTTATAATTTATAATAATTATTAAAATAACTTGTACATATACATACACACATATATATATTTTTTAATATAATAGTGATGAATATATTTAATATTTCATCCATATATGTTTTATTTTTGTATTTCGTAAAAATTACAAAAATGAATTAATCATATTTAATTTTTTTTTCTACTTATCCTGTTCAAAGTTTAATTTGAAAACATTATTTTACAAAATTTTACAAAGAATAAAAAAAGAAAAGAAAAAAACTATATGAAAACTATATATTATTTTAAAATAAAATTTTAAAAAACTGATTAAAGGAAAAGATTTTAATTTAAAATTTAGAATAAAATAAAATTAAAGATTGATTTATACATAAAATATTATATTACAATAGAATTTTGTTTATTCACATTTCGTTTATAGTCATAGTAAACAAATGAAATTCATTGTTATATACAAATTATTACTGAGATTCCGTGTCAAATAAGGAATAAGATAATTAAACTGAAATGCAATACATTAATTTTTATTTATCGAATGTTAACATTTTATTATCTGAACTAATTGAGAAGAGATATTTATATTAATAATACTTCTATTTTTTGAACTGAATATATTGATATACCTATTCACTAAACGGTTCAAATACAAGGTTTTAGTAATTTAATCTTAAATAATAATAATATATTTAATAAATATTTTTTTATAAATACTAATATAAATACATAATACTATATGTATTTATAAATATATTATATATTATAATATATTTATTATATTATATTATAATATTATAATATTATTATTTAATTTTGTATTTAATAATTTCAAAAAATTATTTAAAAATGTATGCAAAAATTAAAAAGACAAAAAAAAATTTATTTTTATTTATTTTTTCTTCAGCTTTAAAATATAAAAAAAAATATTTATAGATTAAATTCTATAAATATCTATAGATTAAATTCTATAAATATTTATTTAATAAAGAAGAATTAATATAAAAAAATTATTATGTATAATATAAAATATATTTCAACGTTGATAACGAATTTTTATCAATAATTTCTTCAACTTTTTACTTGAAAAAGACAGATAGGTTAACATAAAATAATAATGAATGATAGTATATGATAATAATTAATAATAAATAAATGGAATAATATTTATAATAAATGATACATATTAATAAAATTATTAAAAATTAAATTTCAGTACTAATTTAATAATTTTTTATCATAAAAACTTGAAATATTCAATTTATAGTTATTAGATAATTACATATATGGTGTAATGGATGATATTATACTTTACCGAAACGGATAATAATTTTATTGCAAGCACATGATACAATGATGATGAGCGTTTCCATTAAATAAACTAATATATTTCGTAATACAAGTATATAAATGCATTTAACAGTTTCTAACATTGGAATAAAAGACACATATTCCAACGAGAGATCATACAAATTAATTATCTATGATTCCATTCTTGTTCCATTCTTCCATTACATATTAATTGTTTCGTTTTATATTTAGTAGCGTTTTTATAATTTCATGCTCTAATTTAATTATATAAATTAGCATTATAAGTTAATTACCATCAACGGAGTTCCATTAAAAGATGTTATGTGTTTTCCATGAAATGTTATATTCATTAAGGAGGACATTATAGTTTAATGATTATGTGATTCGTATAGTCTAAAATCTAATTTGATTTATAATTATATTATTTATTATAATTATTGTTGTACATTTTTACGCAGAAATAAGATTTTTTTTAATAATAATAATATTATAAATAACATTTTTTAAATAATTTTTTTATTTAGTAAACTTAGTAACTTCTTTTTATATTAATTATTTTATTTATATTTATTTATATAAAATAAATAAAATAATTATAATATATTTATATAAAATAAATATAAATAAAAAAATAAAAAAAATCATTAAAAAATAGAAAATAAATAAATATATAATCATTTCATAAATCATTTTTTAGAATTATAAGAACTAATTTTTTATAGACTTCAATGTTAAGTTTTTCAAATGATATTCAATTTACTTAAGAGGCAGAATGCAATAATTATTTTTTTTAACGCAATGTGAATAATTTTTTCTATTAATATATAACGTAATATATTATATAAAATAATATAAAATATAATTATTATTATTTAGAATAATTTCTATTCAAAAAATTATTAGATTTTAATTAAAGATTTGAATTTTTACAAATGTTCTTATTATTAATGGAATATTAAGGCTTTCAAGTGTATATTTTCATAAAGATATCAATAAAAATAAAAGTTTCAATATTTCATAAACTTTTTTTAAAAATTAAAAGACAATGTGTTGTTAGTCGCAATGGAATTTTATTCTAAAAAAAGATAAAAATAACTGTAATAATTTTTAGTAATAATTTTATTATTCATTAACAAATTTAACCATTACATAATAAGGAAAATAAAAGACATAAAAGAAAAAGATATAAAAATATAAAAATGCACAGATATATCAGGAACCAATTTTATTAGCCATTATTTGGCCACAAAAAACTATCCGGCGATTGTTTCATCAAACGCGAGCGTACTCCAAAAACGAATATTCTCGTATAAACTTAAACATTCAATATCGTTTCGGGCGATGATCGAGTATTCAGCCGAATAAAATGGGCGGTTTCAATTGTGATGCTCCCATTTAGAAATCCTCGTGAGTTTGACATGCAAATGTGATCAGGCGCGTTGTAAATATTTACGAGCCTCCGCAGAGGCTTTACTGTTGAGTTTCGAAAGTCTTCGTCATTCGATTTTACTTTGTGCACGTCTTATATGGACCGTTTCTTATCTTATTTGATTGTACGTAAGTGAATGAGAAAACTAAACGAAATTGTACTTTTATGATTTTCTTTTTATGATATATTATTATTTTTAACATAAATATATAATATAGAGAACATGATCGATAAAAATTAAATACATAAAATAATAGAAAGAACAAATTTATAATTTTTAGAATAAATATTATATAAAAAAATTATTTATAACTTTAAAAATATTAATTTCCCGATTCATATTTATATATATAACAAAAGAAAAAAAGACTATATATATATTAAATTTGTATTTATAACATTTTCAATAATAAAAAATCATTGAAAAATAAAAAATAATAAAATATCAAATATTAAATAATGTTATTATATTATAATATATCAATAATATATTAAATATTAACTGAGAATTGGAAAGAAATCTATTATTTTTGCTCTCAAAAAACTTTATTATTACATTTAAATTTTTAAATATTAATTCAAAATATAATTTCTTTTTTTTTTAAGATAGTATTTCATTTATTCTCTAGTTCAATTTTTAAATTTTCACTTTTAAAAATATTTATATTTCAATTATATATAAAAATAAAAAATTTTTTCTGATTCTAATATAAAATATCAAGTAAAATTAATATTCATTTCAAAATAATGAAATAATTCTTATATTGCAATATTGAAATATTATAATAATATATATTAAAATATCATAATATATTATTTAAATAGTTAATAGTAAATATTGTAATTAAATAATATTTAATCATAATTTTAAATAAATTTAAGAGATAAATGCAAGAGATTTTTATTGAATAATATGAATAATATTGAATATATGAATAGATTTATTATTACAAAATAAATTATCCATTAGAATTATTATAATAAATCAAATTAAATAAAAATTAATTGTATTTTAAATATTTAATTATATTTTATTAATGCTATTATATGATACTATTATATTATTGATAATAAATAATATTAAAAATTTAATAATAATATTTATAAAGTCTTTGATACAAATGTTTTCTTATTCTATATCTATCTCTCCGTAATTCTCATTCTATCTAACAATTTTTATAAATAAGATGACTTTAATAATAACATTTTTTATATTTTCTTTTTTATCATAAAAAACGATAAAATTAATTATCCATTAATTATCTATTATTAATTATCCAATATAATCCAAAAATCCAAATTAAAAATAAATATAAAATATCATCTTATTATTCAATAAAACATTCAGAAGAAAAAAATAAATAAAATTAATAGAAACGCTAATATCGCATGAAAACGTAAAAGGAAATGATCATGTAGCCCAGAATTTGATTAAATGTTTCTCAATTTCGTGGGCTAAACAGGGGGCAATATTTTCCCCGTGGGCACAGAACAAGCGGTCAGGGATAAAGGTTGGCGGTTGGTGGTTGGTAGCCAGTGGTTGCTAGACGGTATTCGAGGTTCCGCAAGGCAGAGAGTAACTCGCAGGAGTAGCTGTTACTTGAAAAGTAGCTGCGAGTAAGTAGGCGGCCGGATAACACCTGTTTCGCCAGTTTTGCCTCGCTGTGGTATTCAGCAATGCATTCACCTTCTCTCTTTATCTCTGATTCTCTACTATTATATTTATATTATTTTTGTTTCTTTTAAATTATATTTTATTTCTATTGTATAAAATAAATTTAAGAATATAATATTATATATTTCATTAAAAAAATATTAAAATAATATTATAATATTATATATATTATAGTATATATATATATATATATTATTATAATATCATTAATATTAATAAAAATAATTCTTGATAATTCTTGAAAAATGATAGGATAAATTCACACATGAATTTTCTTATAATTTAATTTTAATTTAATTTTAAAAAATTTGCAAATACGAAAAGCTATAAATTTGTAACTTGTAAAAAATATATTTAATTGAATACATTTAATTAATTAACTATGAGCATAATTTATTAGAAATAAAATAATTATAAAATTTTCTATTTTTTCTTTCATTAAAAATTAAATATTTCATTAAATGTACAAATAAAAAATAAATAATTTATAATTATTCAATAAATTTTTTTTTATATCTTTATCAAAATTAAATATTTATATTGCAAGATGAACAATTTTATTTCACTTTTAAATTTAATCAACACAATCAACTTTTCTGATATTTTATGTTCATCTTCCGTATTTTTCTTCTTTGCATTTTCTTTTTCTCTCATTTCACATTGTAATATACTTGTCTTATACATTTGTCTCCTCATGACCATTTACATTTGTATTTCGCATTCTTTCATGTCGTTTTGTTCTCCTTTTCCTTCCTTTCTTTCCATATCTTTTTCTTTCTCGTAGCTTTATTCCTAGCTTCATGATCTATAGCAATATATTTCCGTAGGAGTTGCGTCCCTTTTTTAAATGCAAATCTCCTATGGTTGCGACGCTTTTCTTCTGCCTACCGTTTTTATTACTATAACGTCATTTTTATTGTTTCGATGTTATTTATGCTTTACAGCCGAATATAATTCGCTATCCTGATTTATTCGTCAGACTTTCGACGAGACTTGAAACAACGATTTCTCACTTCCTTTTGATTAAATTACAATTTATACGTAATTTATATACGTAAGTTACAATTTATACTAGTAATTTACTGTTTCTATTATCTTCACACATGTATCTTAATGAAATATACGAACTATCATCTCCAATAAAATACTAATAGATTTAAACAAAAATGAAATAAGAATGAAAAATTTCTACTTTTTCGTTGCTTAAAAATAATAATATTTATTATCTTAAATAACTTAATCCTAAAATGCTCGTTTTTTGCTATCTTTTTTCTGTCGTTTGCATAAATCTATAGATTTTGTATAAATTTTTTATAATTCTTTAATAATTTTATGATTATATTTATATATTATATATTAAATTAAATTTATAATTAATATAAATTTAAATCTACTTTAATTTAAATTCTTTCTTTTTCTTTTATTCTTCTGCTAGACTGATTTTCTATCGTTTTTTTGTTTTTATCTATTCTTATTTTTTTATTTTTTTTATTCGAATATTTAAATTTCATGTATCATTTCAAGTATCAATTATTTCATTTTAATATTATTATAAAAAATATAATTTATTGTTTTCATTCATTGACTATTCATAGATTATATTTAACTATATAAGAACAATATAAAATTTTGTATATATTAAAGATATCTTGATAAAATTTAAAATACTTATGGAAAATATTCTCCATATAGTTCAAGCTTTTATTTTTATAATCTTCATTTATCAACATTGTAATATCAATTTTTGTATATCAACATCCGTTTTTACTTTGAACTTTTTCATCGAAATCGTATCTTTGGTTTGAAAAATATTTTTTTATTAATTCTAAAATATGAAAATCACAAGGAGAAAGATTCGAATCGTATGAAGTGTATTTTTATTTTTTTGACTTGAATCATAATACGAATTTTCAATTTGGTTGTTGTTAATGAACACGATATGTTTCGCGATTAATAAAAGATTAAAGACAATCGAAAATATGAATATAATATTAAAATAAAAGTATTAAATAGTATTGCTGATCAAATTTTATCGAGATATGTTTAATATGTAAAAAATTATAAACGAATGGAACTTATTTTTCGATTTACTTTCATATAATTATAGTATTTAAAGATTATTAATTTTGAAGATTTTATTATTACTATAAAGTTGAAAATGAAACAATAATATCATATAAATAAGAATATTTGAAAGTTTCATTAAAAGAATATTTAATAAAATATTATAATAAAAACATAAATTATAAAAAAAAAATAATGATATTACTTTTAATATAAGATATATATAAAATTTAATAAATGATATTTTTCTCATGCATTAATATAAAATATATATATTTATCGAATGAAATAGTAGATACATTAGTATAAGATTCATATTTAAATATTAAAAGTATAGAATAATAAATATAATACGATAGATATAATCAATTTAAAATATGAAAAAATCTTTTAAATTGTATAATATAATATTTAATTTGGTTTATATTATGATATGCCTATACTTCATATTGCTATTCTTCAAAATTCCCACGTGAATAAGCATCATATATCACTTTTATGTGATAGTATTTCCGCATATAATTCTCATAGACTTTCGATCATTTTTCATTTAAAAGTAATATTCATTTTTTGAAAGCGATATTCTGTTTACGTTTTGATGTCTATGGGATAATATGAATCTGAAGACATTATTCAAAAAATATATTGCGATAGAAAGTGGTAAATGAAAGATTATATTATATATTTTAATTTTTTAACATTTTAATCATAATTTTTAATATTTATAAAAATGAAATTAAAATATGTAATTTTTTATTTTTTTTATCTAATAATTTTTCATATTCTTGAATACAAAAATATTATAATAATAAAGAAAATTATAATAATAAGAAAAGAATATTTAATTGAATATAACAATTGAATATAAAAAAATTCAATTATTAATATTTATTAATATTTATTTAATTTTATCATATATTTATATTATATATAATTTTATATATAATAATTATATATCATATAATTATTTATTATATAACTTTTTAATTATTTATTATATAACAATTCAATAAAAAAATTGCATTAATAATAAATAAAATCCATTATGGATTTAACTATTATTTATATATGTATTAAAATATGTTTATTACACTTATTTTTCTTACTTTTAGATCAAATTATAGATCAATTTTAGGAATGATGAAGTATTTAATATCATGAATATGAGTTTCAAAACAATTATTAATTAGCTATTTTTAAAAATAAGTAATTTTAATTTTATAGTTTATATCTTAAATTAATTTTAATAAAGAAAATATTTCATTATTTTTAGAAAATAGTATATAATTATATTATTATTTATAAATGTACATATCTTCGATTATTAATTTTTTCTTATTACCATTTTAATGATAATCTGGGAATATTATTTAATTTATATAATTTATATAATTTTAATAATTAAAGATATCAGTGATATAAATTTCTTCTATAAAATAATATAATCATTTTTTTTTAATATCTTAATATATATATAATCTATCTTAATACTATCAATTTAAATTATTTTATTATAGAAATATAGTCCCAAATTAAAATATAATTTCAAATAAATAAAATTAGACATAAATATTTAATATTTATAATTTATAATTATTTTAAAATTGCAATAATAATAATATAATAGTAATTATTTATTAATTATAAAAATTTTAAAATGATTGATTATACAAAAAAGAATAAATTGAAATGCTAAAGATTTTATGATACTAATATTAATAAAATAAAAAAAATGAGTTTAAAATCTATTAAAATATTTTTATTAAATAACAATTTATATTTTAAGAAAAAAAATTAAAAAAATAATACTACTATTTAAAAATAATAATATTAATTATGAAATTGGTTATTATAAATGATACAAATTTTATAATCACGAAATTTATTTAATTTTTCTAAATTCTAATCATTATTATTGGCATAAAAAATAAATATTGAGTATTTAATTTTTATTTAATATAGATATTTTTATATAATGTAAATAGAACAGAAATATCTTTTTTATTTCTATTATCATTTTCATTGTCATCCTTTTTTCATTTTGTCATTATTTTTTATTATTATTAATTATATAGTCTCGTTATTCTATGTTTTATTTAATTTTTAATTATTTTCTATTTTCTTCATAAGTAACATTCCATTTTATCTAGTACAGTTTTATTCCAGTTTATAATTTTATAAATAAAAAAATTACTATCATAATAAAATAATAATTCTTAATTATTTACATTGTAATATACAATAAATAATACTTTCAATTAAAAAATATTCATCTGAAATATTGAATGAAATTAAAAATGTCGAAATCTCTGGAGTTTGTTAATAGTCGAAAATTATATCAAAGCTGTCGCAAAAATTAAATAATATATAAAATATAATTATATAATATAATATATAATTACATAATGTAATATATAATATATAATAATATAATGTAATACATAATATATAATTATATAATATAATATATAATATATAATTACATAATATATAAAAATTATATAAACAATATAAGGTTAATAATGACATATATATATATATATATATATATATATATCAAGATTAATCGACATAATAGAATTACTTAATTAAATGGTTATTATTATAAAAAACCATTCTAAAAAATAGTAATATGTCCCAAATATTTGACTTATACTAATACATGTTTTTCTTTGATATATTCTATATTTTTTCTCTTTTTTTCATATTTATCTTTGAATTAATAATTTCAAATACAGTTTTTTCACTTGAATTTATTGAATTATCATTTACTGTCAGTTAATAATAATAAATACTAAATAATAAATAATATATATAGAACATATAATATATAACAATATAATACATATATATACGATGTATACAATATGTTAATTTCCAAATTATTTAAACCTATTTTTTAAAAATTAATTTACACAATTAATATAATAATAATAATAATAATAATAATAATAATAATGATAATGATAATGATGATGATGATGATTATGATGGTGATATTAATAATAATCATATACATATATTAATAGATAGATGCTCCATTCTCAATTATTCAAAAAAAGATTTCCCAATTACGACTAATAGACACAAACACAAATAGCCACTGCAACAATAGTATACAATTATCAATTCACTATCGATAAACACGATTACGATAATAGCAATCAAAATCAACTGCCAACCACCAGCCGACTGTCCTCTAAAATCTTATGAAACCATCCCGTTTCATTAGTAACCAGTCCTTGTTCGCTCGATACGTGGCACGCTTCCCAGAAACTCTCCCATAAGCCGACGACGCATAAAATACGCATCCGGCCACGCGTCAAAAAGCAGAAGGAATCAGTGTTTCACGCTAGAAAGGTATATACGCGTGGCCCACAGTTCCGTCACCTGCGCAAAGAGCTCACAAAATGCAGATCGTGCGCGTGCACGTCTCATGGCAGCAAAAGAAAGACCATTCAATGCGAAGCAGCATCAATGGACACTCAATGGACGCCAGACAATAGTTTCCCGATCGCGAAATCGGCGCGCGCCAACCTACGTTCACTGCAGCTCGAGTAGGAGAAGGTGCAATCGTAACTTCAGCTTAGAATACACGGACAAGCGCGGTCAGGGGTTTACACTAAGATAGACAGGAGTGACTCACCGCCGAGAAATGCATATAATGCTATGGCTGATGGTTGCTAGGCTCGTGCCACCCTTCCGGTCCGTATTCGAGTTTCCATATATGGTATTTTTGAAATCCGAATGAATGATGAATTTTAGAATGGATACAAAATAATGTTTCTTATTCTGGACAATGACCTATCTTGATACAATTTTTTATTTTTCTCTTATCGTAATAATTAAATCCTGAAAAAATGTAACTTGAGTATTGTAATATTTCATAATAAATTGAAATGTTTGAAACTTTAAATTTTAAATGTAGTTAAAAAATCTTATATAATTTATAAACATCAGATTTAATTTTTTCTAACAAAAAATTATAAACTATTAAATTTTTTATAAATTTCAATGCACTTAATTTATATTAAAAAGAATAATATTTAATTTTAGATATTTTTAATTGATTTTCAAAATATTCAGATTGCTTTCTTGTAAAAACATGTGTTCCATGTTGAATATACAAATATATGATAACATTTTTGTGGATATATCAATATAAATTACATTTTGATCCTTCAAAAATGACAAACTATTAAGTGAAATTATTAATTTCTTAAAAATTTTGATTTTTAATTTTTATATAATTTGAAGTGAAAAAATGAAGAAATTTAAATTTCTAAATTACTATTCTTTTTCATAATAAATTAATATATAATGAAAACAAAACGTAACTTTTCTGAATTATTCTTGATCTCTGTAAATCTCTATTAATTTTTGTTGTCAAATTTATAATGGCATTCTGTAATAAAATTATGTGAAGTATGTATGGCTGTAAATTTTAATTAGAAATCTAGTAACTTTTTTCTTTTTTATATTACTTTAGAATAAAATAAAATTCATTTAAAATAAGAAATTGTTTTTAAAAAGAATTATAAGTTTATGTAATATGAGCTATGAAATATTATGAAAATAAGAAAAAAAATAAGATATAAATTTTTAAGAAAAAAAGAAAAAATAATAGTTTAATAAAATAGAATGAAAAAATAAAAGACAACTATAATGAATTTTGAGTTTTTTCGTTTAAAGAAAAATGGTATATTATAATAAAAAAAAATGTGATAAAAAAATATAATTTATATATTAAAAATATAAAAATTGAAAAACATAGTTATTAATATATAGAATACTATTATGTAAATTTTTACTAGCTTCTTATATTTCCATCACTTCAATATTTTTTAATATTTCTTCAAAGTAAAAAATTTAATAATATATTTAAATAAGTAAAATATATTAATATATTATATATATAAGTAAAAATTTACAAAATTACATGAAATTACAAATTACGTAAAAATATATAAAATATTATGTTAAATAATAAATATAATAAATATAACAAATATAATATAATATATAATATAATATAACAAATATAGTAATTATTTATATTTATTTCAATATTATCCTTATACTTTCGCCACATTTCATAAATTATTTAACAAAAAGCAAAAACAAATAAAACATATATATATGATAATTTTTTAAATATGAAATTTTCAATATAATTTTATGTTAAAGACAAAAAAATCTTGTTAATTCACAATTAGAACATAACAAATACCAAGTGCATAAATCCTGGACAAAATCATTTCTTGAAAATGTTCAAAAGAATTTTATTCCCAGTATTTCGCAGTTTTCACAGTTACCTTTAATAAATGGTTACAGTGATAAAAAATCCTATAAATGCCCATTACAATTAGTCGCAACTAATATATGCTCAACAACAAATAAATCTATTTTTTCATATTTATTTATATCTCGTTTTGCGAAACTGTCTTTTTTATTTTTTTGTTTTCTTTTTTCTTTTTTTTTTCATTCTCTATCCGGAAGTGATATGTATATGCGTAAATTCATATTGTCAAACATACATGGATGTAATATAGGTGGTGTAAATTGTCGTATTGACATCCGCAAAAAATCCCACGTGGCCGTAGATCGATGATGTTGTTACGCAATAGCATTCAATCACTACGCAAGATTTCTATCACAGACACTAGATTTCATTTAAAAGTATAAATCGGTATTTCCGTTCATACAATTTCATTCATTTTTAATTTATCCAGAACGAAATGTAAATTTTGTATAGTGAATGTTAAAATAAAAAAAATACAAATAAAATTTACAATTAAAAAATACAAAAAAAATTTTAATGATAAATATTATAGTTTTGCAATGATATATTATTTATTATTTTATTTATTTTAGTTTTAAATAAATTTAAAATAAATTATTAGAATTTTATATCAATATTATATTTATAATTATAATAAAAAAAATGAATTATAAGAAATGAAATATTTACGAATTATTTTAAAATTGTCTATCTATTTAAATTTCCTCTAAACAACCTCTTTTTTTTTTAACGTGTATGAAATATAATCACATTTTATATTTATATAAAGAAAGAAATAAAAATCTTACCTATATAATTATTTTTTCAAAATTCTAGTTTCTTTCTATTTCATTATTCAATCATTATTTGATCTATTCAATTTGAAATATTCGATCTATTTTTGCAATTTATATTAAATATTCCATATTGTATTTATTTTTAAAATTGATAATAATATTCAAATGATATTTAATTTTTTATATATATATAACATAATAAAATATTACTTATTATTAATATATATATTATAATTAATTATTTAATAAATATAAATATTTATTTAATATTCAATATTTTATATTTTTTCATTAAAAAATTTAGTTTTTGAAAATAATTTGAATATAAGTTTTGAATTAAAAGTCATATAAAATAAAACTTCATAAATTAAGTTATATAAACTGTATGACTCTATTACTGTATATTATTATATATTGTATAAAAGTTTACTATATTTTTATTAAATAAAAAATGATTATATTAAATTATATATTATATATTATGTATTATAAATTATATATTAAATATTTAATTATAATTAAATAATTAATTAATCATATAAATACTGGATATATAATATACAAAATGTCCTATAAGTATGTAATATCAAATAAAAATCAAATAATGGTTCTACAAAAAATAAATCAAAAATATAATATATATATTAATTACAATATATTTATTTTTAATAAAAATTTTGACAAAAAAGTTTTCTATTTTATGTCTTAAATTTTTTATATCTATAGATTATTGAATTTTAAATTTCGATAATTTTTTTTTGTATAAATTTTTTTCAAGATGATTATTTGAAATTAATCTTTATATGAACAATAATTAACTGTAAAAGTAGAAAAATTTTTTCTTCATTTCTTTATTAATAATCCATTACAAAAATGAAATTTTTAAAATTGGAAAATTTAATATGTAAAATATATTAAAATTTAAAATGAATACAAAAGTTATTAGGTACACAAGAATGATTGAAGCTTATTCGTTATATAATAAATTAAGTAATTTTAGTCATTTAAATCAAAAAGGCTAGAAAATTATTTTTAAAATTATTTTATAGCTAGAATACAATAAATAAATATATAAATTTATTATCAATTATCAATTGTTATCAAGCAGACATAGTTCAATAATAATCAGTATATAATGTTTCTGACAAATCCTAGATACAAATTTTACTATCCTGTATACGTATTCTATGAATATTGTTAAATTCAGTTTAATTATATTAGTATATGTATTCGATTTCACATTTAAATAATCAAACATTTGAATGCTCAATAATGATGTTTTATGATATCATCAAAGTTAATATATCTTTTTGAATTGTCATTCGAATATATATACAAATAATTTCATCCTAATTGAGCGTTAGAAAATTTATTTGTAGTATTCTAATGAAGCTCATAGTGAAAAATATCGTCAGCATAGGCCATCAAAGATATATAAGTATGCACGAAATGACATTTTTAGTTTCCGGTCGAGTTCTTCTTTCTATGTTTTAGTCGCGTGAATAAAGGTATGAATATGGAGCTCGCATCACGTGACGGACAGCTCGACATAGACGCCACCTCTTCCACCTTCACCACCATCTCCTACTCCCCATAGCAGAGACTCGCCTTACGAGTTATGGCTTCACGCTCGGTTGCATTAGCGATTTATGAACCAAAAGATCGAGCGAGAAAATGTCTAAGAAAGAGACGAAATGATGGTCAGAACTTAAAATTGGCAAAGAACTTTTCTTAAGATTCGTTCGACCTGCATCTTTCCAGATATCTTTTGTTATTTTATGAAATCGATGGAGTGAAATGTAAAAAAAAAAGAAAAATCTAATTTTCCATGTTAACCGTTTTTTTTCCCATTTCCAATCGCATACATATCTGTAATTCGGAATTGTATTTATACATCTATATGCGAAATATGTTTTCTATCCTAAAGATTCACATTGATTCATAGGATTCAGCTCGTGCACTATTAATTACTGAGAAAATTGAGATATTACAAGAAGCTTATATATCGAGTAAAAATATTACGATTAATGCACGAAACGTAATACATATTGTATTTCTTGTAATTAATAAAGATTTTGTCGATATTGATCTGAAGAGAAAAAAAAAGGAAAAAAGAAAATCTCATTTTAAATTAATTAATTTAAAAAAATTTTCTATAGATAATTTTTAATTTTTTTAATAATATATATATTTATATTTAATATAATATATATTATATAATAATATATAATATATATTTAATATAATATATATTATATAATAATATATAATATATATATTTAATATAATATATATTATATGATAATATATAATATATATATTTAATATAATATATATCTGTGAATATATCCACATATAAATTTGAAGAATTATGCATATAAAGTTTTAATTATATATATATTAACTATATATATATTATATAAAGCTTTTAACGTATGAAACAAAAAAAAAAGAAAAGAAAGTATAAAAAATGAATATTATTTTACATAATATAATATATAATAAATTTTATAAAATTAAAATATTAAAATTAAAATAATATTGAATTAATAATTTTTCGAATAGTAAATTTTTATTTTTTATAGAAAATATCACGATAGAATTATTGATGCATTAAAAATTGATTTTATTTAAAAAAATAAAATTGATCTTTATATATATTTTATAATTTTACTTAGAAAAAAATATATCAAATTATGATTTCTTCAAATTATTTAACTTTCGTTCAAAATATTTTCCGATATGATGATTACTTTTAGAAATATTTGCAAATATTTAATTAATTAAGATACTCTATATATTTCTAGATTTATTTCAAACTTTGCTTAAAATATAACTTGCGAATATTTATAAAAGTTTGTACATAATTAACATAATTAACACATTATTAGCTCAATAAATTTTTATATCATTATATTATTATATTAGATAAATATTTAAATATTTTTATAAGTCATTATACATTTGTAAGATATTGATACAATTTCATACTGAAATTTCTAGTAAAGTCACGAACATCATAAATTTTGTAAATGGTATTTTCGAGTGTATTGTTACTAAAGTTTTACGCTTGTCATTACAACAAGAAATCCACTATCATCTCAAGGGAAATTCAAACTACTGTTAAACAACCATTATTCGATGAATTGGCATATATTGAAGTTGTTATCTGTTCAAAGTAAATTTATAAATATTTTTAAGTGAGTTATATATATATTTTTTATATCATATCCTTCTTGAATATCAATATAATTTAAATACATTGTTATCTACCAAAATTTGATTCAAAATTATATAATGAAATTGATCTATCTATATTTTGTTGATTTTTTTTTGTTATTGTCAAAAAAATAAAAAAAAATTGGTTTGAATTACAAGTCAAATTATTATGTTATATTTATTATGAAAAATTGTATATTTATTATGAAAAGAATTGATATCTGTATTATGTACTATCAGAATATATTTTTTATTTTGATATGGATACATAATGATAATATTATCTTCTTTATAACAAAAATATAAACATGTAAAATATAAATATAAAATATAAATATAAACAATTCAACAATATTCATAAAAATTTATATTTTAGCATAAAATATAATAATATAATAATAATTTTAACATAATAATAATAATTTTAGCATAAAATATAATAATAATATAATATAATAATATAATAAAATATAAAATATAATAATTATTGTTTTAGTAAATATTATTAAATGTAAAATATAATAATATAATTATTGATATCAATATTTTTGAGATAATTATATTTATATGAGTTTAACTTCATTATAATTTTATTAAATTGAATAATTTTGAATTACTGAATTACTGAATAATTTTTTTTGTGCAAAATCAAAAAAATAAGTGATCTGTTTTGCTACATTAAATTTTGATGAAATAGATATTTATATTCATAAACATTGAAGAAAACCAGTTGCTGTAAATTATGAATCATTAATTAATTTCTGTAGATTTTTTTGTATTTAAAAATGTTTATTTTAAAATGTTTATGTGTATTAAAAAATATTTATTAAAATAAATACCGATTAACTTTTTTTTTTCAATTGAAATAATATGCATCAATTTAAACAATCTTATTTCCACTATTTCATTGATAAAATAATTGTAGATATTATCAAATTTGTTAATTTGATAAAAATGAAGTATAATTTGATTTCTTGTTTTCGTAATTTTTTAAATATTATTAAATAATGATCGAAAATGTATCAGATATATTTTGATAAATATATAAATATGTTCTAATTAATAAATAAATTTAATTAATAAATTATAAATAAATTTAATGAATATCTTTTAATTCCATTATGAAATAACTTTCGTTAATTTTATAAAATGAATATCTTTCTTCAATAAAATGAACATTTCTCTTTTAATTCTTTTCCAATTTTCTTTTTTTTTTATACTAATTTAACTCGCTATAACTACATTTTATCAAAACAAAATTGTTTATTCTTGAAAAACAAAAGAAAATTGTTATCAAATATATAATACATTTTTATTATTTACATGCGATCGATAAAGCTTATAATTAACGATTCTAGTAGCAATAAATCGAGAAGGACAAAAACATAGAGAGCGATTACCGCTACTTGTGTTACGGTTTCTATCGTGGACCGTACAAAACGGTGATTGGTAGCGAGGAGAAACAGTCTGCCAGAAGCATCAGCGTGAAAATACGCGCTGCGTTTTAAAAGCGTTTCGCGTAACAACGGTGTTTTCAGTGATCGTGAATCAGCGATAAATCATCGTGTTGCTGGTGTGTATCCATGTCGAGGCTCGATCGTGAGAAAAATGACGGTAGCATGGAACGAAGCCGCGACTCTGCGGAGGTGTATCAGTCGGCCCATTCGCAATCTCGTAAGGCCGTAGATCGATAAGCAAATAGAAGGTGTTTCCGCGGCGTGCACGGAAAGTAGCCACAGTCATAAATAACGATTAACGTGGCAGCAGGCGACCGAGGAACGGCAAAATTGGTCCTTCCAACGACACGGAAAGCGAAACTCGATGTGTCTTCGTTTACCGGTAGATTGGTGGCCGCGTGCCGAAGATGCCAAGTTGTTTGTCTTTTATAACGCCGCGCAAGAAATTATTCCATGCCTTGTTTTGTAATCCGAACGAGTTTGTTAACGTCTTTCTGCCGAACTTCGTGATTCTTAATGATTTTCCTCATTTCCTCTATTATTTGATCATGTATTTATATATCTAATGCCTATGCTTTGTTTGTTTTATTTATTTTTTATATTTAATAAGTAGATAATAAGTCTTATTTTATAAATTATTTCATATTTCATAGAATAGAATATATTTCGAATAAAACTCATTTTATTTCGAAGAGAATTTTTCATATTTTTCATATAATTTTTCATATATATATTTTTTTCAATTACAAATATTATCTCCAAGATTTTAACATAATCTTTGTTTTTTTTAAGTAGAATTATATAACTTCTATGATGAATTTATCTATTTAAATATGTTTCGAGATCATTCAAGGTCATGTACTATTTTTTATTTATCTTTGTTGCATATCAATTATATACAAATTATTTTTTATTTTTTATATTTAAAATGTTTAAATATGTTTAAATATTAACGTAGTAATTTTATTATAGTGAAATATTTTTTTCTGTAATGAACAGTTTAAGAAATAATTGAATAGTTCTCTTCAAATGAGACACTCTATATATATTTAAGTGTTTTTGTTATTTTTAAAGATGTGAAAAAACTTTATATAAAATTTTTTTTATTTCTTTTATGGTATAGAAGGGCTTATTAGTATGATAATAATTTTCTTGAATGGAAAATTTTCAAGAATTTCAAATTTACCTCAAATTTTTTAAATTACATGTCATATTTTTCAACACTGATAATATTAAAAATTCAATGATTCTTATTACAAAATCATTTGACAGTAAATAAAAAAAATAAACAATAAACAATATGGGAAATATTGAAAGAAATATCGATATATTAAGATAGTATTAAGATTTTTTGATCTCCAAATTCATTTCTTATTATTTTCAATTACAAATTAATCGCGGCACATGCTGCAATGATTTTTTGTTTTATATCTCTTGACGTTGTTATTCTCTCTTTGTATACAATATTTCTTTTAATGATACAGAAAGAAATCAAATAGTATCAAATTATATCTGATGAACCATCAAACAAGCCCACAAAAAAAGTGTGTGTAAAGTTCAGCAATCAGACAATGTTGAGTCGATATAAATGAATATTATATTTCGAATATCTGTTTTAATATAAGATTTATTAGTATTATTTATAAAAATAAATGATTAAAAGATAGATCACAAACAAATAAATTAGGTAATCAGAATATTATAGATTATAAATTTTGATTGAACTTTTATACAATTATAAATTATAGATATTGTACTATAAAATTTGTAATAATATGATATATTGGTAAAAGCCAGTGCATTTAATTTTTAAATTCATTTTTTGAAAATAGTAATTTACATGGAAAGATCTTCTTTTAAATCATGGAAAGATCATATTTTAAATTTACACAAAAAAATTAATATATTCACAAATAATACAAATTATATACAATTGTGTAAGAAAATAAAATAAAATCTGATATAAAAAATATTTTAGTTTGCAAGATCATAATATATATAATTATATAATTTATAAAATTCGAACGATCATAAAAAGAAACTTTAAGTAGCATTAAAAGTTGTAAAAATACTATCAAAAAATAAGAATTTTATTGAAAAAAATGCTTGTTTGTCAATACTTTCGAAAATAAAATTCT
This sequence comes from Apis cerana, assembly GCF_029169275.1. NCBI lineage: Eukaryota > Metazoa > Arthropoda > Insecta > Hymenoptera > Apidae > Apis > Apis cerana. The sequence continues at coordinate 5,481,978 of NC_083862.1, read as the reverse complement.
TTAAAAATACCAAATTATTTTCTAAGATAAAATATAAAAATAAAAAAATAAACAGTACTTCCTACTTAACTGTCATACAATCGAAATTAGAAATTCATTAGTTATTTAAAGAGATAGATATACTAAGAATTTTTGATTGTTTCTTTTTCAATCTTACGAAAATTCATAAGAAATGAAAAACATTTTTTATTAAAAATAAAAAATATGTTCATGTTTTGTTTTATGTATCTTAAGTTTCTAAAAACACATGCGTGCTTCAAAGATTGAAATTCTAAGAATATTAAAATTTGAAGTGATAGAAATAATTCTGGAAATTCTTTAAAACAAGGATTGAATTTATTTAAAATCATGTAAATTTTATATTTTAAGTAATTATAAATTTTTGTTCTTTTTATTGAAATATTATTATTATTATTCGTATTAATTAATGCTCATTTTATATATGAAAATCATACATGAACATATAATCCTTTTCTTATTTTTCACTAATAAAAAATCGACATAATTTTAATTTATTGCGAAATTAATCAAATCTAACATGTGATTACATATTGCATTTCTTACAAGAATAATATTCTATTTATTTGCATCTTATTATATTTATTATTTAGTATTCGTACTAATTAATTTAATACTTATAATTTATTAATGTTAATAATTATTAACTAATTTAATATAATTTAATTTACTTATTATAACATTTAATTTCAATATTAAGTTATTTCAATATTAAGTTATTTGTGCAATTTTTTTTATATCTTCAATAATTTTATATATATATAAATATTTAAATATATATAATATTTTTATTACACATTAATTGTTACATTATACACATAGATATATATCGCATAAATAATTAAATATAATACATATATTATAGAAATAATTTAATTGCTATAAAAATATTTAATAAATTTGAATAAAATTTATATAAATCATTACAAAATAATTTTTCAAAATATATAAGATACATCAAGCAATAATAAGTATCTTCAATATTTTATAAAGAGGCATACGTTTTCACAAGGCATAATTTCTGTCGTATGACAATAATAAAAATAGATCAAAGCATGACATTAAACGCATGTATAGGAGGCAAATATTTTACGCGTAAGTACAGAATTTTTCTTGTAAGAAAAAGAAGCTCCCTTTCAATATTCCTTAAATGAATATATACGACTATTTCTTTATCTTTTTGAATACTCAAGCAATCTTATTTTTTTCACTTTACGATTTGATAATAGAAAAGAACAGTAAAGCAAATGACAAGATTAAAATATGCGAAGAAGGATATATAATTCGAAGAGAAAAAATGAAAAAATAGGATAGAAAAAGATCGATTTAACTGAGATCGATTAAACGAGATACGTTACACGATGTAATAGCCGCTACAGTATGTACACTTATTAAGATAAAACAAGCAATTACTGGGAGACAGAGCTTAATCCTTTCTTCTTTTCTTTCTCTACCATTTTCCACTTTCCTACACAAGTTTTTGGGATCCTTTCGTTACGATTCAGAAACAAAGGATGAATCTCGATTCTATTAGTAAAAGGAAATTGAAAATTTTCACGATGATGCTATGTATTTTTAGACTGCATTGCCATTATGCTTTCAATCAATTCGATGGCTGGAGAAAAATTTTAATTTGAGATAATATTTTTCTTTAGTTGCGAGAACCTTTTGGTTGCATTATGGATGAATGAAAAAATGTTCATTTTCTCTGACAATTTTTACTATAATCAGATATATAATAAATAGTAAACTATTCTTGGAAATTCATGTTATAGGCTTACAATTCAGTACAACAACTGAGAAATTAATTTTATACCTATGTAAAAATGACGAGAAAAGAATTAATAAATAAATAAAATTTTGTTGAGAAAATTGAAATTAAAAATTTTTATTATTTTCTGATATGAAAAATGAATAGATTTTTTTATAATGGATGTAATAATAAATAATATGTATATTAGAATAAAATTTTTTTAAAACTAAACTTTTGAAAATTAAAATTTAAAAATTAAAATTTTTAAATTCATGGAACTATCTACTAACTCTCTGTTTATTGTTTTATTTTGATTTTCTTAAAAACAAAAACTTGAATAAAAAAAATTTAATTTAAATTTTATTTATTATTTATTTTCGAATATTATCTAGAGATTTAGAAGATAATTTAAAAAAAAATTGCAGTAGTTATATTTGTTATAAAAATATTAACAAATGTATAATAAAATAAATAAGAAAATATATAATCGTATAGTTACATTTTGCAAAATACAATATAAATGTTATAATTTAATCATAAAAAAAAAATTTATTTAAAATTTTATATTTAAAATATTATATTTCTAAGATGAAAGTTTGTCTTAGAAAATTAATTGAAACAATAAGTTATATTTATATTATTATTAATGCTAATATTATTATATATATTACTATTATTGTACTTATTATATTATACTACTTGTATATGCAATATAACTAATTATAAACTATATAATATAATATTATATATATATATATATATATATTATATATTTTTTATGTAATATATTATATAACTAGTTATAAATTAAATTTTTCTAACATTTATAAATTTTAGTAAAAATATAAAAAATATTGAAAATTTTAATTAATTTTATTTTTAATTCGATAATTAATAGATATTTAATTATTCTTTTCTAGATATTCTTCGTTATATTTTTTTTATTTCCTATTATATATATATATATATATATATATATATATAAAATTTATATTATATAATAATTATATACTAAATATAATATATATTAAATATATAAAATTGAAATATATAAAATATATTAAATAATATATATAATAGGAAATAAAACAAATATAACGAAGAATATATATATTTATATAAAATTATTTATATTATAATGTTATTATAATATTAAATATAATAATTAAATATATTATAATATTTATTTTATATATTTTTATAATATATAAAAATTATATTATATATAAAATAATATTTAATATTTGAATTATTTTCAACATTAATAGAACATTGATGGATAAGCATTGATGGATATTGATGTATATTTGTGAATGAAATTTTTGTTCTTTTGAATTAGTCAGCAGACGTTCTCGCAACGAACCGGAAGTGCGTAGGTGCTGCGCATCTCTAGAAACAACGAAGTCATGTTCGTGAATATATCCGTATTAAAACGATGTGCTGACACGTTTCCTGTGTTACTCATAGAATATATTAACATTCACGTAAACTTAATTAATTCAATTAATAAAATTATAATTAAATATGATGATTTTATACAAATGATTTGACTGAACTTTCTAATTGTTCATAAAATAACTATATATTCTGTATAATTATTTTGTTAATATATATATTTATTTTTAATATATCTGTTAATATATATATTTATTTATTTATCCTATATCCAATATGATTGTTATAATATATAATTTTATATAATTTTTTATTATATAATTATATAATTTTATATATAATTTTAATATGTTTCTAAATAAAATATTAGAATAAATTATTTTGTTTATTTAAGTAATTTTAATTTTTATTAAAGTTATTTTAATAAAAATATTGTCATACATAATTATATTTTTATAAATATGAATTTATAAATAAAAAATAAATAGTTTGATGTATTAATGTTTTAAATTATTGCAAATAAAATATAATATAAAATATAACCGTGTTATCTTGTAAACATTGAAATCCAATTAATTTAAAAATATTTTTGTATATGTTTACATGATATTGTTTTCAATTTATTACGCGTTTTATCTTATGTAAATGTAAAATTCATTTCACAGGATAAAATAAAATTTACTTTTAATTAAATCAAAACGAATTTAATTAATAGGAATTAATTACACTGTCGAATGATTTCGAAAAATTCATTGAATGCTTGCAAATTAAAATAATAGTCAGTAACAATTAAAATAAGTAAATTTTTATAATATATTCTATAAATTGTATATTAAATTTTTATTAGATTCTTTTATTAAGTTCTGATAGTTCCAAATATCAAATTATATTTGTTACATATATTTCCTATTTTCTAAAGTTATTAAACTTAATATTAAAATGTACTAAAATAAACATTCATATTATTAAAATATGGTTCATTTAAAAAACTTAGAGATTCTATTAATAAAGTAAGAATAGATACAAAGAATAGATATCTCCTAATTAATATAATTTAATATATTTAAAAAATTTATTATATATAAATATATATAAAATTATATATAAAATTATATAATTTTATAATAAAAAATTATATAAAATTATATATAAATTTTAAATAGCTTATTTAAGAATATTAATTATTGATGCATAAAATAAAATTGCATGCAATAAAATTAATATAATAGTAATTAATATTAAATAAAAAATTAAATAAAAAATTGTACAAAATATTAATATATTTTCAAGATATTTTTATAATTTAAAGTATATTTTTAAATAACTTATTCTGATATATAGAAATGCGATTTAAAATTTATTTATTTATAAATTATAAATAATTTAAAATTGTTAACATAAAACAAAATAAAACAAGACGAAAATGAAACAATTATCTATCATATATTTTCTCTACAATTTTCTTCATTGTGCATTAATATTTTCTCAAAAATATTTGATATAAATACGTTTTGAATTTAAAATGTCAAGTAGATGATGATTTAAATATTTCTTGGTTGATTTTTTTCCAATAAATTATGTTAATGTTAATTTTCTAATAAATCACAGTTATCATATTATTAAATACACATATGTATTTTTTAGGATATACAATAGAGGTCTTTTTTCTTTAATATTTCTTCAATGTATTTAGCTTCATCTAAATAAATAAATAAGATGTATTTTAAGAAAAAATATTGTTTAAATTATTTAATATAAAAATAGATATATTATATTATAATATTTAATAATTTTTTTATAGGTAAATGAACACAAAAATCATATGAAGATTGCGTTTGTCTTTTTAATGCACTAATCGATACAATTCATTATTTCCTACAAAAAAGTATTTATATCAAAAAATCATATGTTTTGATATGATTTTGTATTGATATCACATTGTTAAAATTTATTTATTTTATTTATTTATAATTGTAATTTTAAAATTTTTAAAATTTATAATGATAAATATAATAATAGAATTTGAAATAAAAAAATGAAATACTTATGTTCAATAAATCTTGAATAAAATATTACGAAATTATGTATCAATTAAATTATTTACAAATGCTTATTCGCATATGAAATAAATAAGTGGATTATATCGATATTTTCATACTTATATAAAAATTTTATTCCATGTTTCAAAAGAATAATTATTAGATTTTAACTTTACTTTATTATGTATTATTTATTTTATTCAGCATTCAATCTTCTTCCGAATCAAATTACATATTATAATTAGAAAGTTCAATCTCAAGATAAGCTTTTTATATTTTGATAAAAAGTGACATATAGAAAACTTAATTATTAGATTGTATTATTATTAATTATTAGACTGTGCATTCGTTTGATATTTAATATTAAATATTGTTTGAAACATTTCTTTATTATTATTATCTATATTCTTATAATTTATAATATATAATATTATATATTATAAATTATTTATAATATGTAATAAATAAAATATATAAAATTTATAATAAATATAAATAAATTTACAAATAAATTCAAAAAACAAAACTAAATAAATCATCCTACAATTAATCATCATGTTGTAATTAACAATACAACATTATTTATATTTATATTTATATTTATATAATAATAAAGTATATTTTATAATTATAATTATATATTTATTAATAAAAAATATTGTTCATATATTTATATAATTTTTGTAAAAATTAGTAGAGATTTCGAAATATATATTTATATATTTTTTTATATTTATATATTTATATATTTTATATATTTTAAATACATCATATTATTTTTTTAATCTCTATGCTTTTTAAAATCTTTTAATGATTAAGTACTTATAAATAAATACTCTATCATTTCATATAATTTTTTTCTCTTTTATTTATTTTATCTATAGATTCACTATTTAAAATTACGAATATAGATTTATGAATCACTTTCTATAAACGCGAAGGCACAGCTTTTTCATTTCATTCATAGTACAGACAGATCTCTTGCACACAGAATCAACATCAGGTATACACGGACGTAAACGTGAAAGCACACCATGCTCATGACTCTCATTCATGAAACAAGCACGTGCTCAATTGCAGCCTCCTATAGCCGCGTGAACCGGAAGGGGATACGCTCGTCTCGAAACTGGTCAAAAATAGCACGATGAAACAAAGGGATGTCGCGCCTTTGCTCGAATACGTTTCATCCAGCCATTCTTTCATTTAACATAGCAAACTTTGTGTTTTCTCCAAATTTACTGCACGATTCTATGAGCGTCAGTTTTCGAAGAGAAACAAACAACGTGTCTTAACAAAGTGTCTTCTTGTTAAAAAGTTTTCAAAATTCTCCTTTGATATACACCGTATTTTGTATTTTTTATGTAAAAAATGAAATGTTTAGGAAAGGGAATATTTGAAAAAAATTTCTATGTAATTGAAAAAGAAGATATATTTTTATATGATTTTGATAGGGAAATGTATCAGAAAGTCCGTATAATAAAAGAATAATAATTAATGTGAATTTGTCAATATTTCATTCATCTTTTATGAAGTTTATAAAATTCAAAAATATGACCATTAATAAATAAAACATTTTTTCTACAATAATTATACCTTATGGTATTATAGTTTTATTATAGTTTTAAAATCATAGAATTAATTGATATTGAAGTTTAATTTATATTTTATAATTCATATATTAAATATTTTTTTTAATTAATTAAAATATTTTTATTTTAATTTTTTAAAAATTTCTATAAATATTATTATAATTTATGATAAATGATATTACAAAATAATTTCGTTTTTTTCTCAATTTTTTAAAATTTTATAAAAAACTTCATGATATTATGCACGAAAAAATAATTATTCAGTTGCTCTTTTGAATTTTAAATATTTGACTTTATTCTTTTTTTGAAAATATTATTCTATTATTACAAGAAAAAAAGAAGAAAGAAAAGACATTAATTCTTTAAGCAATTATATCATAATATATGTATATATAATGTATATATAAGAATGAGTAAGGGATCATCAATTGCTATTATATTTCAAAATATAATAAAAATACTATTTATTTACAAATACTATTTATATAAGAAAATTATGAAGAATTGTCTTTGATGTGAAAAATCATTTAAACTAATTAAATTTTTTTTACTAGTATCTTTGTCTTCTAGAATTTGTTTTTTCTATCCATATATTCTTATTTTTCCATTTCTCTTTCTTTCATATTTGCAATTTTTTAGTTTTTCATCTCTCTTCTTTTCATTCTTTTTTTCATATTCATAATATCTTTTTCATGTATCCTTTAATAATAATTTTTCATACGCATATTATATCATTCTTCCAATTCATTATATATCATATATATAATATATATATTATTTGTACTTATTGTACAAAAACAGATTAATGTATATAAAGATATATGTATATTATATAAATTTTTAAATAATATTTTATACTAATTAAATAATACAAAAAATTCGCATGAAATACTCCTTCAGTAATGAGTGATAACCGTAACAAATAAATTAATTACTATTAGTTAATTACTATTTTTTCATTTTTATCAACTATTTGCCAAGCGAAAATAAATTACAGCTTTTTTTTTATATATATAAATATTTAGAAAAATATTGTTAGTTTAGTTTTAATTTTTTTAATTTAAATTTAAATCTTAACTTTTAAATAATATTTTTAGATAGTGTTGTAGTCTTAATAATTATTTACTAGATTTATCTAAACTACATATCTTATTAAGCTAGTTAATCTTATTATGTACTTATATAATATATAAGATGTTATTAAACACTTCAATTAGAAGGCAAATATCAAAATAATTGAACAAATTGACATATAAAAATATTAAAATATTATAAATAAAACTTATCTATCCAATTCAATATATCTTATTTTTTAATTTTAATCATAAGATACATGCTTATTTCGTTTAATTTACTAACTGTATTATCCTATTTTAAAAATATTTATTTAAATTGTATCGCAAAAATGTAGAGATAATATTATTTTTTTATGAAAATGAATTTTTTATGAAAATAAAAAAACTATTTATAATTATTTTTTAGATTTTGTAAAATTTAAAAATTATTATAAAAAACTATTTCAGAATATAAAATTATAAATGATACTGACATCATTATAACTTATTTCCAAAATGATTAAACAACAATTTATTTTTTGTATTTATTATTTTCCAAAATTTATGAATCTAATATTATCTAATTGATATAAAATATTTTTTACTTTTTGATAAAAACAAAATCATAAAAATAAAAATTAAAATTAGAAAATATTTCTTTTTAATAATTACGAAAAATGTACAAAAAACAAGTCAAAAGAATTGCAAAATTAAATTAAATTAATAATTTCACTGAAGCATTAGTCCAGTTTTAATCTTTTGAATAATTTTTCTAATGTAAATCTCCAAATGATCAGAAATCGAATGTCAACATGTGAATATCAAGGAAGGGAAGAAAATATTTTCTCATCGTATCAAACGTGTGCCATAAAAATGATGGGCATACTGATCTCCGATGCAGAGAACGACGATACAAAACGAGAGAATTCGATGCACAACCTCGGATAAAGGCCTATTGGCTTGTATTTTCTGACGATCCTAAAACGTTCCTCGATTTTCGGTCGAATACCGCACAGCCTGAGGCGATGCGCAACATAAACGAGCTACCTAGTTACACACGATGGCCTTTGCAAAGTGATCTAAAACAGCAAGAGAAGATTATTTCGCTGCGTTACTGTGAAACACCAACTACCGCTACTAAACTCGGTAACATTTGTTTGATATTAATTTCTTTTTCTGTATTCGAATCGCGATCAAATTAAATAAAAAAAATTGGATTTAAATCATGCTACCATTATATCTGACAAAATAAACTTCGTATGCGAATTCGTATTTAAATAATATATATGAACAGTTACTGTATTTTAAAATGAATAATGTAATAAATAATTATTTATTTTATAGATTTGTAAATGTGAAATACGTGATTAATAATGTAATAAATTATTGCTTTGATTTTTATAGATATAAATAATAAATATAAATATAATAAATATAAATAAAAATGATTATTTGTATGATTATTTGAGTAAATGATTATTTATAGTAAAAATTTTTTATTTATGATAATATTTTAAAAAATATTCTGAAATTATTAAAATTGATATTAAATATTGAAGATGAATTTTTTTCTTATATAAATAATAAAAAATAAAAATGTCAAGAAATAGAGAAAAATAATATATATAATTTTAAATAAGAAATTATTTTAATACGAAAAAGAGATAGAATTTTAAAACTTTAATTTTTAATTTAAAATAAAAATATATTTAAATATATTTCATTATATAATATAATATATAATATATAACGAAATATACGAAATATAAAAGTAAAGTTTTTTATGATTTTTTAAAATTTAAAGAAATATTTTCATTATAAAAAATTCATTGTGAAGGACTTTTAAATACTATTATATTATTTTAATATATTAAAATTTTTATTTTATATATCTAATATTAATCTTCCTATATATTCCTCTTATTTATTAATCAATGTTATTTCTATTATTTTTATTAGTTATTTATCTTAATTAATTATTTTTATTATTTTCATTATCATTATTATTATCTTATCATATTTATTATTTATTTATTATTTATTTACATTTATTATATTTATTTACTACATATAATTTCAATTTAATTCAATATTTCACATGAACATTTAAAAATTAATTAAAAAATTTATATAATTATATATAATTTAATATTGTATATTGTGTCTAATTTTTTTATTGATAGCTTAATTATATTATATATTAATATAATAGATTAAATTAAATTTCATAATAATTATAAATGATTAATTATTAATTGATAATTTCAACAGCTATTAAAAGTTTTTAAATTATCTTTTTTGAAAAAAAAATAAAATTTATGAAATATGATTCTACAATTTATTACAATTATAAATCATACATACATAGTAAATTTCATATTACGTATATTTACTATTGTAAGTTATCATGATATTTGTATAATAAAAAAATGCATTTCATGTTAGATGAATTCATGAAAAATGAATATTCAATAATATTAACTGAATACATTTATTAAATATATACTTGTAAATAAAATTGAATGTTATATATTATTTAAATTTGTTTATTTTTTTAAGTTTGTTTCTATACAAATTATAAATACAACAAATTTATATATTCATAATATTGTTACGAATGTTTCAATTCAAAAATGCTTTAAAAAATGAAATTAAGTTATAAATTAAATTATAACAATATAGATTATTAATAAATAATAATATAAATCATTTTTCATTTTAATCATTTCTATTATTTTAATAGAATATATAAAAATTATAAAATAAATAAAATTGTAAAATTTAGATATAGATGAAATATAGATTAAAAAAGAAAAACAAACAGATTCTTGAAATTCTTTTTATTACAATATTAAAAAATCATTTAATCTTATAAAAACTGAATGTTAAAAAAGATGAAATATTACATTAACAAATAGATATATAAATATATATTAGTAATATGTTGTTAAACATTAAAATATTTAAAATAAATAAGTATCTGATTTATAACAATGTTGCGAATTTTTTTACAAAATCAATTTTTTAATATTAATATTAATGAAGTTTACAGAAATGAAGCTTAAAAAAAGATTTGCTTTATTTTTTAAATATTATAATGCATATACTTTAAATATTTTATGATTTGTTGCATATCATATGCATTCTATAGATATATTTTTATATATTCAAATTTTGCATATATTTTATTTTCAACGTGATAATTAAATAAATATTAAAATAAAAACAATTATTTTTTATAATATCATAATAATTTTTTTTTTAATACCATATATAAAATCGAAAAAACTGTTCACATATATAGTATCAAATAGAATATACATATAAAATATATCATTACTCATATTTCGATCATTTTGCATTTTGTCAAAAATCCCAAAGATCTTCTATAAAGAATTCCGCATCTCGAGTGTAGCGGAACGATTGACTTTTCGTTATATCAGTAATATAACGAAAAAGAAGAAGATTCAGTGGATTCTGTCGGCGGTTTTGTGGGTTCCTATTTATCGACCCAGTGGCCGGTAGTAGATGGAAACACGTTCCGCTCCCTAGGGTGCTTTCGTCTGCATATCGTGAAATTCATGCGACAAGGGTTATAAATAAATATCGTACGTCCCTGGCACGCCCGTTTGTCGCTCTTCAAGTGGTTCTCTATAAAAATACACCTTCCGAGGGGAATACATTCCCCTTGACCCGTTCTGCGGCCAAGCGTTTATTATTCAATGCCGATGGAGAGATCAAAAGTAGTCAAGTTATCTTCGTGATCTAGATTGTAGATCATACAGATCAATGTACTTTTTAATTTGTTAGAAAACTTTTAAAAGTATATTAAAAAAGAAAATTTAATGAATTAATAATTATTTACCGTACATTGTGAAAGGATAATTTTTTATATAAGTTAAAATTATTTTTAATGAAAAATGTTGAATTAGACCGTAAATATTCTAGATTTTTTATAAATATGTTATAGACATTAACGATTTTTTTACAATAGAAAAAAAATTTAACGAGTTAACAATATTTGAACTGTGAACTAAATATGTGAACTAAAAAAAAAAATTATTTGTAATTTTTTGCACAAGTTAAAATTATTTTTAATGAAAAATGTTGGAGTTATTTATGCGTAGTTTTTTGTTTATAAGTCATAAAAATCTATAATTTTTCTGTTAAGAAACGATAAAAAAAAATTTTTAAATTTAAATTTAAAAATTAAAAAATTAAATTTAAAAATTTAAAATTACAAGTTAATAACTTTTATTATATGTTATGGATTAAAAGAATTATTTGTAATTTTTTGTATTTAAAACATTTTTTAAAAATGTTTAAAAAATCAAAACGAGATTTTATTCGTGTTCAGTTTTAATGATTCATGATATGATTATATAATAAAACTAAATAATAATCATATTAATAATAAATTATATTTCAAATACATTGATGAACAACGATGATTAACTGGTTCATTTTTTTAATTTTATTTTTATGATAATTAAGTAATTTACAATTTAATTGTTCTAATTGCATTTTTTTTAATCTTATAAGACATATACTGTTTTCTTAAAAAAATAACATAATTAATGATAGAAAATATATTATATATTATATATTTGTGTATGTACATATTAATGTATAATATTATGTAGATATATATTATATTAAGTTTATAATAAAATTTCTTTTTTATAACTTTTTAGACAAAAAATATAATAATTTTAATTATAATTTTATAAAAATTATATACATTAAAATTAATAATAAAGTAATATTCAATATGTTGATATGTAAAAACAAGACTTTAAGATATGTATATTAATAATTAAATAGAACATATCGAAATACATGTTTTTTATGAATAATATTGAATTATTGAGATTTACTTATAAATTAATTATTAAATTTACTTATAAATTAAAAATTAAACATTAAAAATTATATGTTATGCTTACATAAATATAAATGACTTTTGTTATAATATTATTTTATAAATATTATTTTTATTCATACTTTATATATAATATATCATATATATATTTTTTTTATTTAAGTATTAAAGTTGTAATAATTATTATAAAAAAATTTTATTATAATTATTTCTCGTGAGACATAAAATAAATTTTTGTTACATTTTCAATATTCTCTTGAAAAATTAACGATATTGGATTAATTAATTAATATCGTTATTTTAAAATTTATGATAATGAAATTATTATTTCAATAATTTGTTATTGCATTTATAAAAAAATTTTCTTGATTATATAACAGTAATTTGAATGATCAGACAAGAATTCAATTAATAGCAAAAGAATTATAATAAGATAAATAAAATATAAAAAAGATAATAATTATAATTATAGATAAAATAGATATAGATATAAAACAAGACAGAAGCTATAAACTTTTTAAATAATTATCAATAATATTTTTTAAATTTTTGAAAAAAGTAATACTAAATAAAAATTAATTCGCTTCAAATAAGTACTAACTTATACATGTCAACATCTACTTTTACTTAGAACGACGTGTGTTCATAATAAACCATCTGAAGGGCGATTAAAGGCCGGACGAATTACTTCCAGCATCGTTTCACGATCGACGTTAATGGGAGTTCCGGCATGGAAAAAATAAACTTATAAAAGTACTTTTTTTTGTCTTCTTTATATCTTAATGTTTCTGTTTTTATTGTTTTTTAATTTCTTATCATTGTCTTCCTTTTTTTAATTTTTTTTTAATTTTTTAAAGAAAATTATTAAATAGATATATTATTAATTATTTTGAATAGTAAAAATTCTTTATTTTATTTTATCTTATTTTCTTATTTTCTTTGTGACTATTTTGTGTAAATAGAACTTACAGTAATAAATATGTACTTTGAAAAGAATTTTATTCTGTGATGTGCATTCTAAGTAGAAATTTTCTTCTCTTGAAAATATTAGTTATAACATTTTTCGATTTTATATTAAATTTTTGTATTTTCAATTGTATTTTTTATTCTTAAACTATAATGTTAATATTATTATTGTAGTTCTACATCATTCGACAGAGTAATAAAATATATGCAAATTTTTAAATTTTATCAACTTAAAAATATATTATAGATAATTTATTCACTAAATAATTTTTCTGATTATTTCTATAATAATAATTATTATTATTTTTTGTTCCCATTGCTTTATTTCATTCTACTAATAAATTAGAAAAATTAAATTATTTAATTTTTTTTTAATTATTTGTGAAAAAATGAATGTAGAAATCATTATTATAATATTCTTAATTTTTAATTTTAAACTCATTATATTAAATTTAATTATTTCAAAGCCAATAGTTTTTAAAAGCGAAGATTTACAATTCATAAATATCATTTATATCATTAAATATTTTTACTTCAAAAAATTATATTTTATTTAAAATAAGTTGAATTTTTTATTATCAATTATAAAAATATATGCAATTTGTGCAATATATGCAATATATAATAATGCATAACACATTTAAAATTATTTCATTAGGTATCTACGTTTTTTTATATTTTAACAGATAATAATAATATTTAAATCTTTTAAGATGACTTTTAATTTCAATTATAAATAATAAATTCGTACAAAATTTATTTTGTTATCACCCAAATTTTCATATAAATAATATAAAAATTTTTTTTAAAAATTTAACATCATATAATGTATTGATCGAATCAATATTGAACATTTTAAAAATTTGTGATATGAATATTTTGTATTTGCATTTTAAATGTATAATATTTTACTTCGAATTTGATTTCTTCAAATTTGTTTAAAATAGTTCGTCATGATTAATATGTAAATATATATATGTATATATATATTATGTACATATATTGATAATTAATGTAAAATAATTTTTTAATATTATATAAATTTATACGAATATACATAATATAACTTAATAAGTATAGTTTAAAATTAAAATTAAAAGTAAAAATTAAAAATTTCACATGATTATTAAACACTCTTTTATAAAAAAAAATATAACTATTATTTCATCCTAAATGTTATTTAATTGTGTATTGTATTAATTGTCAATTTAATAAAATTTGAATAAGTAAAAAATAATTCATTATAATTATAATTTGTAATATTAAATTTTATTAAAATATACTAAATGCAAATTTGATAAGCAATAGATTAAAATTTAAGAAACGATACATTTTATTGAGATAATATCAGATTTTTCAAATTTCCGAATATCCAATGAAATATCAATAATAATATAAAATATAATATAAATAAAATAATATAAAATATCAGATTTTATCAAAATAATTAAGATATTTTAATTCAAAATTTATTTTATAAAAATTAATCAATATCTGTTTAAAAGACATTCTATTTGTGAATAAAAAGTAATTAATCTTTTTTAAGATAAATTATATATTTGAGCAATTTTTTTTATTTTAATTATTGAACATTAATTCAAATAATATGAATCTAACTAAAAATGACACACACATACACATACATATTTGAATAATAAGTTTATTCTTTTTTTTATTATTATATATATATAATAATTGTTTTATATTATATATAAAATTATATATTTATATTATATATATTAAATAAATATAAATAATAATAATAATACAAACTTTCGCACGCATTAAATATTACTATTTTTTATAAAATCCAATCAAGGAGTATATATAATTATATATATTTAATTAAATTAATCAAGGAATATATTTAGTATATTTAGTATTATTTTATAATAATAATTATTAGAATTTCAAATAATTTATTTATTCCATTATTTTTTTGATGATTTTTCTTAAAAATTTAAATTTAAATTTTGAAAAAATTAAAAGAATGAAAATAAATGTCTATTATAAATGTATATTTTTAATTAAAAATAATTATATTTATTAATATAAATGTTATATATTATTTATTATATTTATAAATAATTCTAAATAATTATTATTATCATATAATAAAAGAAACATATTTAGAATGTAATTTATTTAAATGTAAAAAAATTAAATTAAATTATCACAATTTAAGTTATTTAAGATTCTATTTTTTTTTAATATATTTGTTTACTATATGTACAGCCATAAAAAAGTTTTTATTATATTTTTCTGTAAAGAATAATATAATAAATATATTAAATAAATATATATATGAATATGTATAATATATGTATAAATAAATATATATATATATTTTCAATTTAATTTTAAAATAAATATTAAGTATGTGTTTCTTAAATAAATTTTCTTGAATATTGCCTTATATAAATAAATTTACAATCTTATTAAAACAAAAAAAATTTTTCTTGTTACATATCTATATATCTATATTATTTTTATAAATAAAACTATTATAAAAAATTATTATTTTATTATTAAATTAATTCATTTAAACATGATTTTATTCAATACTCAAAAATGTTCAATCTATTGAAAAATATTGAATTGTTAATTACATTTTCATTTTTCGACAGAGAAACTATATGAAGAAGAATTAAATGAAATTAATAAAGAATGGCAATGCTGTTTTATATCAAAAATTTTTACTATAATTAAATACAATTTATATATTATATATAATAATTATATTTTTTTATTTTTATTTAATTTTATATAATATAATTGTATAATAAAATTTTATTTATTGAATATGTATATATTAAATTATGTATATATTTAGAAAATTGTAAAACCAAAATATATATTTGTAATACAAAAGAATCATATTATATGTACATATTAGTATCAACAATTATGTATTTCACATACAATAAAAATCATCAACAACAAAAATAAAGATTTCTAAAGAGCATAAAATGAATAAAACAAACGATAGGGAAACAAATTGTTTTGATAATAAAAAATCATTTTATCTTTTATTATTGCTGGATTTAATTTTATCATAGAAATACATTGTGTATATGCTAGATAGTAAATAAGTAGTAAATAAATTTTTAAAATGTTTCTTATAATTTGCTTGTTAATTTATATCGATCCATCGATATAAAATATGCGTATCATGGAATTTCATGTAATATTCGCGGCATATCTGAATGTTGACGAGAATGAACTCCATCTCTCGCTGCAATTTACATTAATCTGGAGGGACTAGATACGTTTAATTTTGAAATATGACGGTTTAATTGCAATTTCGTAGAAGTAGAATATTTCACATATGATCATAATATGTAAATATGATCTGTAAATATCATTCGTTTATACGTCGATATTTCATATGCCCTATTTATTAACATTTTTAATTATTATTGAAGCTTATAATTTTTCAATCTCGATACGAGGTTTACTAATAAATAATATAAGATATTTATATTGATATTATATTTCGTTATAATTGATGATAATTATAATTGTAATTATATTATGATAATTATAATTAATATAAAATATTTATTTAAAGATGATTATTAATTAAATAATTTATTAAGAAATTTTATTAAATTATAAATCTATCAATTTTTTTTAAGATATTGGAATTATTTTTATGAAATTGTGTTTTTATGAAATAAAATACATTTAATTTAATTTTTTGAACTTAAGAAGACATTTTTAAAAACATTTATGAATATAAATTGTATATTTCTATAAAAATATGCAACAATTTAAAAATTTATCAATTTTTTTAACAATTTAACATTGTTCAATATATTTATCATTTAATTAATTATTGATTATTTTAATTAAATTGGTGAATAAACTATTTTATGATAATCTTATTGCCAACGCATTTTTATATCACAGAGAAGAAATATGATTGATTCATATATGTTAATTTTGATAAAACTTACATTTGATATTTGAAACAAAAGTTATAGCGTTTCTAAGGATTTATTATTTTATAGAAGAAAATTTACAAAAAATTTTGTGAAAATAAACTTTTATTCTTTCTTAAAAAAATTTTAATACTTCTTTTAATTATTAGAAGTTTTTATTATTAATTTAAATTTCAATATTATATAATTATTGTAACTATTTTGCATAAAATTTTCGTTATATATTTTTTATATTTCTATGTTAATTGAAATAAATGATGTTAATACCAAATAATTTTTAATTATAAAAATTTTTTAATTATAGTTCGGAAGATATTTAAAATGATCATTTTTATTTTAATTATTCTTTATATAGAACATGAAAAAATCAAAATCTAAATCATTTTTTATTTAATTAAATTTTAAAAAATCCATCATAAAAAATAAAATTGTAAAAAATAGTAAAAAATATATTTTTTCAATAAAATTAATTATTTAGAATAATTTTATCATAAAAAAGAAAATTTATTTGCAAGTGATATTATGATATTATGATAATTATGATATTAAAATAAAATTCAGATATTAATATTTAAAAATTTAATTTTGTAGACTTAAAAAATATAATTTTATTATTTTATAAATATTATTAAATATTATTAAAATTATTATAATATTATTACTTTCATATTTCATATTTATGATTTTATTTAAAAAAACAAAATAATTTTTATACGATCATTATTCTATATTATGTGTTCAATAATATTATTATTGAATATATAAATTTTTATCTATATAATATTTATATATATATTAATTTTTATTTGAAACATTTTTTTATCTTTAAAAATAAATAGTTCAGTTATCCAATAATCAAAATATTTTGTTTACTCTATATTTTAAAAATTATAAATAGTTTAATATATAATATATTTTATAAAAATGAATATATATATACATGATTATATATTTTATAAAAATTACAAAATTTTATAAAAATATAGACTACATGCAAATGTTTTACAACATCCATATTTTGAAGTTGAATAACAAATTTTTTTCCTACATGTGAAATTTAGAAAGTTAGAATTCCATAGACTATAATAATATAGCTATAATCGTATAGGTAATATTATTACTGAAACAATAACTCTGTGCTATTAACAAGTGCTATTTGTTCATTCTTTTAAAATCTGCATTTATAATAAATTATCTAATCTTATCTTACTAAACTTTTTTTTATAATGAAAAATGATATTCATAAAGAAAAAATTTTCAAAATTAAAAAATAATGAATTATTTTTTTATGCTCATAATTTTTTTTCATAAAAATATTAATAATTATTTAAGTTTTTTTAATTTTCAAATAAAATAAAATTTTTAAAAGATATGTGTATATATATATATATATATATGTATTATTTTTGTTTACATTAGGCCGAATTTATAATAATAGAAACATAAACTATCTTTTATTTTTTCTTGACTTTAAATGATTACATACCCTATAAATTTTATTATTATATAATAATAATACTTTGTATGTCAAATATAAAATATAATATATATATTATTTAATAAAAGCTAAGAATATTTTAATAAAAAAATATTTTAATGAAAAAAATTTTTAAATATAATATATATTTTATATTTTAATAAGTTTTTATTAAATCGATTAAAAATTATATATATATATTTTTCTATAATTGTATTTCCTTTAAATATACAGATTAAAGATATATTTATAAAATAATTTTCTTTTTTAAAATATAAAATATTTTGTGAAAGATATTAATTTTGACAAATAGACAAACTAAAATAAATGATTATGTTTCAAAAAAATTACAATAAAATTTGTATAAACGAATGGTATAAAGGAATTATTAAAAAAATTTAAATTGCAAAGATATTTCTCGTTAAAAAATCTAATTATATGTATTTAATTATAAATTTGTTACATATGCACTTTTAGCAACGAATTATATGTATCTTGACTCAGTTCTGTATCATTTGTATCTTATTACTTGCATTACATTGTTTGATATATAAAATAGGAAAAATCATTGTACAATCGAAAAAAAGTAATTCTTTATATAAAAAAGAGAAATCTCATAATAATATATAATATTTTTTATGTTGCAATTTGATAATATATAATATGTAATTCTATTAATAATAGAAAATAATGCTTAAAATTTTTACAGAATATATTTTCTTAAAAATTAAATTAAATGAAAAATTAAATTTGACATGATAAAAGATACTATTAAAATCATTCATTTTTTAAGAAAAATATTTATATATGGTATAATAAAAAATTATAAACTAATTTTTCTGAAATGTTTTTAAAAAAAATTTCAAATTTATAGCTTTAAATTTGTAATAATTTGACTTAGAAGCAAAATATTATATATTATTCTTTCTTTCTCTCTCTCTCTCTCTCTCTCTCTCTCTTTCTCTCTCTTAATTTTTAGTTTCAAAAAAAATTGACTTAGTAAAATGAATAAAGACTTTCAAAATGAACATGAAGTAATTATTGCATGATTTTTCCTTAAAAAATTTTAACTTATATAATTTAGAAATCTATTATCTTTTAATGGAAGTTCAATGATTTTTTAATTCTATTATTCAAAAAATTTATATTTTTACAAATAATAAAAATTTTGTTTTAAAAATTCATTAAAAAAAAAAACAATTATTAAAAAGACAAGTTTTGTTATATAATAATTAAATTTTTTTATAATATTTAAGGCATTGAAATAGAAGTTTTAATTATTTACTAATATATATATTCATGTATTTATGATAGTGAATAAATATGAAAAGAAATTTTAGGAAATGTAATATAATATATAAAATGTAATATATAAAGATATAAAATATTTCAATATAATTTAAATTTATATTAATCATATTTAACTAAAATTTAACTTATGAATATTTCATTTTCAAATTTGTTTTTCATATTTTTTACATTTTCTATGTCATTTCAATTGCATTATATTCAGCAAAAAATATAAAGATAAAAATTAACTAAATGTGATTTAAGTAAGTAATATATATTAAATGATATCTTAAATGAAAAATATAAAATCCTTATTTTCATTATTCTCATATAAATCTAATTATATTACATTCATAATTTAATCTTTTGTTCAATAATATGCTATTCAATAATACATAAAATAGTTAAGAAAATTTATTTAGAAATGCGATTTTCGATATTAAGAAAAAAAAGGACAGAAAAAAATAACTAAAATAATAAATAATAAAAATGAAAATAAGAAAATTCTGTTATTAAGAAAGAAAAAACTAATAAGTTTCTAAAAATTTAGAAGTAGAATGATTCTTTTAATCCAAATGATTAATTTGTAGAAAATTTTCCATCAACATCAGTAATGCCGTAAGAAAAAACGCGTGGTGGGTGTTGCTATAACTTTTAAGGCATTAAAAAACAAATTATCCACATGGCAATATGCTGACGTTTGGCGTCATTTATGCGCCACTTCGCTTTATGATCGCTGTCGACTATTATTGCTCGCACACAGTTTTATTATTGTGATATCGCAATCTTCCTTTTTGCAGTATCATTAAAAAAATATTATCAAGCATCGAAGGGCAGGTAATTTGCCATTGAGCGAAAGTAATATCACATTTTATTCTATTCTTGCTGGAAACATTGAAAACGTTGGAGAAAAATCGTTCCAAAATTTATAGGTTATATAATTAAAAGAATACACTTTTTTTTTAATTAATTTACAATTTTAATTTGAAGTTTAATTTACTTACCTTTTTTTTATATAGAATAATAATTTTTTTTATATAGAATAAATTTCTCATAAAATTATATAAGATATATCTTGAACAAAAATTTATGATATAAATAAAATCACAAAGTTTAGATGAAGATATGATTTAAAATAAGAAGAAAATGAAAGATAAAAAAAAATTACGCTGAAAGTTTTATTTATGAGAAAATCATATTTTAAAACTTGTCATATATATGTGTATCTGAATATAAGGAAAAATATAGAGTATTTTTTAATATCTCGATTTCGAAAAAGTTAAATTTAAAAATACATCAAATATATATGTATTTGTTTAATTGTTAATTAAATATAATTCAATTTTCATCAAAATAAAAAAAAGAAGAATAATTTAATCTGCAATTTTTGCTATTGTTTTAAGAAATAGCATTTTATAAAATAAGAAATGAAAGTTACAAATAAAAACTTTATAATTGACTATAAATTAGAATTGAGCTAAATTAAATTTGAAATATTTATTGTTAATTTATATTTATATCTCATCAAATAAATGCTAATTTAGTTTAATGAATGTATAGTTTAAATGTATAGTAATTTAGTTTAATAAATATTAGTGTTATGTTTAGTTTAATAAATCTTTTAAAGATTTTCTTATTCTATAAAATGCAATGAATATTAAAATAAATTTATTAAAAGCAAAGATTAAAAATAAATAATTATTATCTTAAGGTTATCACGAAATTATATTTAATCATTAAAGAATTGCCTTATTTAGAATAATAAATAATATTAATTAAAATCTCTTTTATAGAAAATTAATTATTAAATAAAATTTATAATTAATAATATAAATTTACTATTATAAAATTATAATACAAAAATAGTTATCATTATTCATTATTTTAGATAGATAAATTTTTAGATTTTTAGATATTATCATTATTTTATTCTTTATTTTATATAATAGATAAATGTTGAATAAAAAAATTATATTTTTTTAATACCAATTTTCCTTTATATTCTACTTACACATCCGTGTTTTTTAAAGCCAAAAGTACACAAATATATATTTCTATGTTATTATATAAAAAAATTTTTTAAAAAAAATTTAAATATAAAATTTTACATTCTTGTACGTTACATCTTTATTGAATAAAATAAATTAAATCATCAATATTCATTAAATCAATGATAATTATGGAAACATTTATTTTATGCATTTAAAAAATATATTAAAAAATATATATTGAAAAAATAATATGAAACTGCACTGAAAATTTTATTTTACAATTTATCTTATTATTAATATATTACAAACTATATTTTAAATTTAAATAATGAATATATAATGAAAAATATTTTTATATAATTTATAATGATTTTTATTTATTTGTATCAAAAAAAGTGGTATTCAAGTATTTTATTCGTATATTTTTCAATTTTATTTAATGCTTTATAGTTCCGGAAAATATTTTATCGACTTTTATTTATTTATTTTAATATAAAATAACAGATAATCCGAATTAATCCGAATTAATCCGAAACAAATATTTGTATAGACTATGCTATTTTCCATATAATATTCATTTCTAGTCACGATTTTTCGCTTCTGCTCATTTGAGTTTTCATGTTAACAATAAAATTCATATCAAATAGAATCTTGTTTTGAAAAATATTTAAATAAAATAAAAACAGAATATATTAAGTTAGAATGAAATTTAAATTAAAATAAATTTTGTAATATTTATAATTAATAAATAATCTGTTTTTTCACTTTTTAAATTTTAATTATAATTATAAAAAATAGTTTTTTGAATAAAATGGCAATATTGTATCTATTTATATTAATAAATATCTTTTTATATTATAAAAGAAGTATATATAAAAAATATATTAATAAATATCTTTTTATATTATGAAAAAAATATTTTATATTATAAATGATTTATTTTATAAAATATTATTGATTTATTATTTTTATTAAAATAGTACTAATTATTTGCATTAAGCGAATGTATACTAACATTAATAAATATATGAATATTTAAAAATTAAAAAAAAAAAATATTACGAAAAACATTATATTTTAATTCTTACAAAAGAATACTTTCGAAGTTAGAGTTACAAATACTTCTTTGTATATTTACGATTAAAATTCTCTATTTTACTTTGACATTATATAAAGCATTTGTTAGCTAATATATCTTGTTAGCTTTTGAAAAAGAAAAAAAAAACCAACTAAAACAAGCTTATCAAATTTTTTTTTATAAATTTTATTATATATATATATATATATATATATATATATATATATATATATATATATATATAATTTATATATATATATATATAAATTTATTTAATATTTAATATTTATATTTAATAATTATATTTGATATTTATTATTATATATATTCATTAACATTTTCATATTACCAATTGATTCATTTGTTATTGATATTTGTTAAATTAATATTAATTTTAATTTCATTATTTATAACATTGTGTTATATAAATACATAAAAATTAACTCATTTTTATAAAAATTAATATATCTTTTAATAGATTTTCATGTTTAATTTAATATATTTTTAATTTGAAAATGAATTAGAATCTATTATCTAATTAGAATAATAATCTATTATCTGTAATCTAATTAGAATCTATAAGAAAACATTTGACATTAAATATGTAATTTTTATATAATTTTTTAATAAATAGAAAATCATTAATTTTTAATAAATATATATTATACTGTTAAATATATATCATTATACTGTTAAATTCATTAAAAATTTACAAGACACGATAAAATATCAAGTTTAATATAAAATATAATTGAAGTCCAGCGAAAATAATATATATTTAATATATTTTAATATATATTCTGATATATCTTAAGTTTTATTTAAATAAATATTATTTAATCATTATTTAACAATTTCTTTTTGTGATTTATATTCAAAAAGATATTAATTCTTAAATTCATTTTATATATTATTTATTATAAAACACATTCGATTTATTAACATTACATTACGATTATTTATCATAATAATTAATATTAACTTTTTAATTAAGATGTTACGTAAATATTTATTAAGAATGAATTCGAATATTATTTAACAATCAATTTCGAAAGATAAATAATTATATTTAACTTACATTCCTCAGATAAACAAATTATAATATCCTTTGTTATAAACATAAAAAACTATACATTAACATATAAAATTCTTTAGACGTTCTTTTTCTTAAATCGATATCTGTGTTTTTTATCATTATCAAATGCTGTTTGCCTAGAATCAACATGAATTATCATTATCATGTAAAAGACAAGATTAAATACTAATTTCCTTTATTTATTTAACTAATTAATTTTTCATCAATTAAATAACATGCCTCTTTCATGTATCTCATAAATATATTCAATATCTGCAATATTTTTATTTTTAATAAATATTATCTAAAAATATAGCTAAGAATTTTATATTTGAAATATGATTTGAGTGGAAAATGATGTGCATTTAAATTTTTTTTTTAAATTCATTTTATATTTCCTGTTATTTTATTTTAAAAATTGATATTTTTTTTTTCTCGATTCGTACAAAAATAATTTTGCAAATATTTTATAATATGATATTGACGTATCATCTTATGACATTAAATTTTTCAAAAAATCAAATAAAATTGTAAATAAACTATACAATAAAAATAAAGTATTTGTAATAGCATTGTTAAATATTTTTTAGAAATATATATTTATATATATGTATATATTTATCATTATCATTAAATAATATAAAATTTTTATGCAATATTGTGTACAACATATAACAATAAATTATAATGCATATATTCCATTACATCTTTTTATTATAAATCTACATATATTTTTATTTTAAAAAATTAGTATATTTTTTTTAAATACATATATTTCATTGTTATTTTGATAAATAACTATATGTACTTATTTATATTATTATATAATACATACATATATTCTCAATGATTAAGTGCAAGCACTAATTATTAAGTACATCACCTAGAAAATTTTCAATAATACAAACTCAAATCAGAGTTCAAAAATATATCTTCAAAAATATAGATATAGATTAAAGTTATAATCATTTTACTTTGAAAAAAACAATCTAAAATAAGTAAAAAAATTCAATATAAATATTTATAATAAATATATGAATGAGATTCAAATAACACAAAATTATTAAAGAAAAGAACTTTTCTAACATAAAAATTATTTAAAAATATTCAAAAATAATTCAATAAAATTTTTTCAATGAAGTGATATTTTTTGAAAAAATTAATTTTATTTAAAAAGATAGGATACATTTATATTTAATATTAAATACAATTCGTTCAATCAACAAATTTTTTTTACAAATTTTACAAATTTTTATTTTTTTTTTATTTTATTTTTATTTTTTTTATTTGTTTTTATAAGCGATATTAACAATTTTAAAAAATAATAAGAAATATATTTTAATAAATCATATCCTTTACTTTATTTATTTTTGTTTATTATTAGTTATTTATTATTAGTTTTGTTTATTAAATGTTAGAAATATCATTCTCCAAATCTTATCAAATTATATTTTTTTCTATAATATCATGATTTAAAAAAAATTATATATTTGTATATTTGTAAATAAATAGAATATAATGCATTTGTCCTATTTGAAGATTATTCACAGAAGAAAATTAATTTATCAAATTTATCTCGCATCAAGAAATATGTTACTATATAATGAAAAGACCAAAAAAATTGCGTGTACATGCGCATTGACACATTTTCAGAATTATAATCCGCATCCATAAAAGAAAAAGAAGAGGTTCGGATAGAATGAAAAATGGCAAATCATTCGATTGACGCAATATGAATATCCTTTTAAATGAATCAAGGAGAATATCCGGCTAGTTTTTCATAGGCTATCCTCGGATTATTAGGTGAGCGAAAAATGCCTGTGCCATTGCTTGAAAAACGAGCCATCGGCCAGCTTCCAGTATTGATCGTTACAAATAGCGCGAGTCGAAGAAGAGCCATGTGGATTATCCTCTTTATATCGAGCTATTAATATTACTTTCTGCAGATCTTCTTCAATCCTTCATTGACTCAACGATGTTTGTTCAATAATGGAAGGTAGAATAGATCGGAATTTTTACTCCGACTAAGATAATAATTAACTATTTGCAAACGAAATTTATTATAAAAAATTGATAAATTTAGTAAATTTTATTTTAAAAAGAAAATTGTTATTATTGTTAAGATAATTTTAAATATAATGATATTTCTTCACATAAATAAAAAAATATATAAAAATATTAAAATATAAATTTAAAGTATATTTAAAATAAAACTTAAAATCTAATAGTATAATGTTAAATATATGGATATTTTTCGAATGACATAAAATAATATTTTAAATCGTTTTCAATATATTTATTTCCAATAATATTTTCTCAAAAGTATTTAAATTTTCCAATTTTAAAATAACAATAATATTTATTATGATTTGCAATGTAAGATAAATAATTTCAAATAGTTCACTGCTATTTATTGCTCTTAAATATGCTATTAAATTCATTTTATGAAAGTATTCTATGTTTATAAAATATTCGATTCTTGTTTAGAAATCAATATTCCTTCTTAAATAATTATAGCAAAAAAATTTCAAATGGCCCACTTACTATTATTTATAAATCTATTTATAAATCTATTCTATGAAAGTTGTGTTTCATGTTTATAAAATATTCTATTTTCATTTAAACTTAGAAATCTATATGTAATAGATGTTGGAAATAAGATATACTATTTTCAGTCTCTTATAAATTTAACTTTTATATTATCATATTTAATTATAATGAAACGATAATACGTTTACATTTTCTATGGATGTTAATTTTAGTATATGCATTACTAAAATACATTCTCTTATATGATGATATAAATATATTTTAATACTATAATATTATGACATGCAATATTCAGATATATTTCGACGATTGTCTACTTAAAATCCTATTTTGAGTTTGTCTTAAGCAAGTAAATTTCTTAATGTATAAAGATATTCTATTCTATTTCTTAAAATAAATGAAAAAGTAAAAAATAAATTAATAATAATAATATAAAATTAACATAAATAATGTTATAATAGTATTTGCAACATACAAAATGTCGATACAGATAATTCTAATTTTTTTTCCTTTTATTTTTATAACAATATATGTGACACTGATTTAAAATGCAAAAAATATTAAAAATTAAAAACTTTTTTTTATTGATCTAAAATTAAATATTTTTCATAGTATATGAAAATTTAAATATATATATATATAGTTAAAATGGATATAAATATTATTTTTATAAAAATTAAATAACTAGAAATATATTTATTCTTGAAATAAATATAGTGAATGAAATAAATATATGAAACTATATATGTTAATAAATAGTTTATCAAATTTCATAATAAAATTTCGAATAATAAGATAAATCTTGGTCTCTGTTTTTATTATTAAAGAAAAATGATAAAATTATAGACATACATACATAAATAAAAAATTTATTTAAATATAATAATTTTACTATACTTACATACAGGTTAAAATAATTTTAAGATTTCATATATAAATACATTAAATAGTAAATTGATTAATTTTTATAAAATTATTATTAATATTTATATAATAATTTCATTATTTATTTTCATAAAATTAATATTAAGCATTTTTTCACATAATAAATAGAATTGATTATACAATTGTCTTAGCGAGATGAGAATAATGAATTTTCTCTAATATTACTCAATTATTTTTTATTAAAGAATGATGAAGATAAAACAATACATTAAAATTATTTATGGAAATTGTACTAATGAATTAAGATCTATAAAAATCCTTTTTTTTCTAATTTTCAATGAAATTTGTCTTTTTTAAATTATTTTTTTCGTTGCTTATATGTTATAATGAAAATTAAAACATATCTAATTAAAATCCATGAAATAAATACATATTAACAATTTATTTTTTTTTTATAGAAATATAAATGATTATATTACCATTTTTATTTCTGTAGCTAAGTCATTAATAAACATTGAAAATTATATAGTTTTTTATATATTTTGTTTTTCTGACATATATATATAATATATAAACTATTAATATTAGGATATCCCATAAGTTTCTTTTGCACTACGCTACGAATGATTTTAACTGGTTAACTGGTTTTAACTGGTTTTTATATGAATATGCAGGCCGTTTCTATTATCCGGTTTATTAATCGTATCTATTAGCTGTTTATGACATCGGTTTCAATTATTCCATAATTTTTTTAAAATACGTTTTGTTGATGACACGGTGTTTTTTAAAACTTTTTTCTATACCGTTCAATATGAATAGCCAAAAAAAAAAAAGCATTTGCAGTATATTATGCTTTAAAAAAGATAATAGTGCAAATGTTACTGCAGATGAGATTTGTACTGTTTACGGAAATGGTGCTACAAGTATTATGACCATTTGCAATTGATTTAAGAGATTTAGAACTGACAATTTTGACTTAAAAGATAAAGATTACAGCGGCCATCCAGCAATAATGGATTTTATCAAGGCTATGCTTGCTGAAAGTCTGCGATATAGTGTGCAAGAGATACTGAGTATCATTATTTCCAAGAAAACGGTAGATAATCATCTGATCAAGATGGGATATGTCAATCTATGTGAAATTTGAGTTCCACATTGAGATCAACTTTATGAGTCTCTCCAGCGACATGAAAGAGATCTTTTTTTAAAAAGGTTTGTTACTGAAGATTTGGATTTTGTATCAAAATGTGTATCGAAAATGTATTTGATTTAAGGACAATAAATCAATTGTCGGGACAATAAATTTGGCTATCCGACAAGGCCATCACGACAACGCATTGATTATAAGAAAAAAGCTATTACAATATGATATCAGGACATTCTATCGCATTTTCTGTAATTTCCAGATCTTATTCTATCCGACTATTATTTGTTTCTGCTATTAAAAAAATTCTCTCCATAATAAACGATTCCAATCCGTAAGCGAAATAAAAACGCATCTCAAGAAATATTTAGCAAATAAACCCCAACAATTTTGGAAAAAGGAATAATGAAGCTTCCTGAGAGATGAATGAAGATAATAGAACAGAACGGTTCTTATATAATGCAATAAATTAACTTTAAGAAACGAATATTATGTATTCATTTCATATCAAAAAAAAAAAAAAGAAATTTATGGCACGCCTTAATATATTTGTTGAATTTTTATTTTAATTTTAAAAATCAAAACAAACACAAAAATTGGTTTAGAAATATCAAATATCAAATATCTAACTTATTTAATTTATAAGAAGTTTGAATATGCATTAAATCATCGAAGTTAAAATAAAATTTCTCCGCCTTTCACTCTATTTTTGCTTCGCATCGTTTAATATTCAATTCTAATATAATTTATAATTTTTTATTTAATAAATAAAAAAAATATATAAAAATATATTTAATAAATAAGTTTCGATCGACATTTTTACGTATTATTTTTATGTTTCTGTTAGCTTTTGGAATCAATTCTTTAAAAATGAATATATTAACACAATATTCATAAAAGTTTAGATTTCAATTAATATTAGATTTTATTTAATGCTAAATAAAATTTAAAAATTTTCATTCATAGTCTTATTATTTATAGACATTTGATTAAAAAAGATTAATTATCATTTTTAAAAATTTTTTTTTAATTCATTTTTTACTTCCTTTTATACTTTGAATTAATGACTTTGAATAAATGACTAATTAAGAAGTTGAAAATTTTCGTAATTACTAAAAGAGATAGATGGGAACACAAATGGGACAAATATTTTTTCAAAATAAAACATAACGAATTATAAATATATATCTATACGCTCATTTTATATACATAACATATATTAATACACATTAAAATACATACATAATTTTTTTTTAAACAAACATCTTTCTTATTATTACGATTTATTAAATACATATATTATGCATACTTATGAAAGGACTAAAATATAATTAATTATAGATGTTATTTCTAATATTGTTTTTTTTATTACTGATTATTATATAAAATTATGCATTAATTTTATTTTGTAATAATTTTGAAAACATACTATTAAATATTCATATTTAATATCTTTACTTTGGATTTATTTAAAACGTTTTTAATTTTTTCTTTTTAGAAAAAAAATTTTTTCTTTTTTTCTCATATAAAAGAAGTTCTATAATTAGAAAAAAATAGATATTGGATATAAATTAATATATAAATTATATTGAAATAAATTATTGAATATTATAAATTTATATGAAATTGTAAAAGATTTTTTCATTAATTTGTTTAAATTATATATTCATATAATAATATAATTAATATAATATATAAATTACTTGCATATATTAGTATTTACGAAACACAAAAAATATATATGAATATTCAAATGCAATTTCTATTCATAAATATAGATTTAATATTATAGAAGATAGAGTTAAAAATTGTAAAATAAAATTAAATAATTTTAAATATTTTTAAGAACATTACATGGCACATATTTATATTTTAAAAATACTATAATATTATCAATACAACATATATTAATATAAAAAAATTGTAAAAATATATTAATATAAAAAAATTATAAAATATTCATATTTTTTTCATTTATTTTTTCATTTTTTTTGATTTATTATTTGTATTTTTTTCATTTATTAATCTTATATAAACTTAAAAACTATGTTATATATGAATGAATTCATTTTGATACACATTTTCATATCATATAAAAAATATATGCAGATAAAATTTTAAAAAATCTTAATATAATTTATAAAATTCGATTTGTTGTAATACAATTTTTCCATTTTTATTTTTTTGAAATATTTATCATTTATGAAAACGTAAATATTTAATCACGTATATTCCATGTAATAAGAGATAAAGACACATACATATTAGAATTATATGATTCGCGATGGATATTGATTAACGTAGATTTTTAGACATTCTAAGAATAATATCTGTATTATAAAAATATTTTCTACTATGAATTTATTAGTAAGTAAAAATATAATTATTTCTCTAAAATATTTAATTTAAAAATAAATAAAATAGTAAAAAATGTAATCCATTTTTATTTTGAAAAAAATATACATATATATATATATAATTATTTCACTTTGATAAGGATAATTTTATAAAGAAAATTTATACCTTATTTAATTGTATAATTATTTGTTTACATTTCATATTTTATTTTTTTCTTTTCGTCGAACTTTCATTTATTTTTTATGTTACCAAAGAATTTAAATGAAAAATTCTAAACTTTTAAATGTTTAAATAATAAAATTTTTTTATTCTTTAAATAAAAAATATTTATTTTCTAGAAAAAAATTATAAAACGAATGGAAAATAATATCAATTTTACTGATTGATTTTTAATGATGATTTTAATGAATAGTATTATTTATTATTTTAATAATTAAAATTAAATTGTTATATTGTATATATATAATAATATTGTAATATATATTGCATATATATAGTATATACATAATAACATATATATAATATGTATATATATTGTATATATTATATTATACATATTATATATATTATAATATATATTAAGATATTATATACAGGATTAATAAACATGTAGGACACCTTTGGAGGGTGTATTCTAGACATCCAAACGATGAAAAAAGACATATACACATATGTCCAATAAAGCTTAATTAACGAGTTATAATTAAATTTGTATTTTAAGTTTGTATTAAATAAAGCGAGATGGAGAAAGAACACTTAGTTGGGTGCGCGACAGTATCATATTGCAATGTCGTTTGCATAGCGGAAACACTCAATGAAAATAAATATATTGATAATTTTTTATATATAATTGATTATTTCAAATAAATTTTAATTGTAATGTAATGTACGTATTATGTAATATTCTTCTTTAATAAAAATAAAAAAATATAACTTCATTAGAAAGTTTATATTATATTATATAATATATTATAAACAATTTATTATAGATAAGTTAGTCATATATTTTATAGACATATTATATAAAAGTGTACAAATATGTTATTACTTAAAAATTATTTACTAATATTAGTTTGGTTTAATAAAATTTTATTTTATACTCTAAATAAATATAGAAAAGAACATGAATATTTATAAGAGAAAAATTATAAAATTATAAGAGAAAAAAATTTTAAATTCCATTTTCATCTTATAAATTTATAAAATGACATCAAGAAATTATATTAAAAGAAAGAGTTTAAAAATAAAATATATCAGATATTTTTATTTTAAAAAATAATATTATAAAAATTCTAACAACAAATAACAAATAATAATAATATTAAAAGATATAATAAATATTTGCAATAATGTAAACCAAACAACATTTTCATATTTATTATTAACTATATTAACATTCTAAAATAATTTTTTGTTTAATATAAAAAAATTAATATGGGAAAATTTATCATTTAATTCAGAAAAATTAAAAATCATAGCAAGTTAAAAAATAAATAAAGAAGTCAAAACAATAGAACAAAAAATTATTTCGATTATTTATAACAGCATTTTCGTTCAAAGATTTGGTTTCTATTTCGGCATAGGTGCATCAAGATGTAGCTTTTGAGGTCATGTCTCTCTCTTCGGACACAGTGTTTCCCTTTTATATGAAAGGTTGCGAAACAGAAAGTTACCGAGAGTGACGAGTCCATTGGGAAATTTCTGTTTCCTTTTAATAGAATTATAAAGAGAAGAGGGTGTGACAATATGACAGTTGACGAACTCATGAAAACCTCTTATGGGAAACATATCGTGAGTTACGCACATGCTTCGCAAATTTTTCACCCTAATTATGTCCACCAATGTTGTATCCTTATTCAATTAGGAATATTATTTAATCTATCTCCTATCGAATTATGGATTTGATAATAAACAAATTGAAAAGTACATCAAGATTTCAAATTTTTAATTGTTCATAATTGTTTAAGATGAATTATATATGATATAATATAAATTCTTGATTCTATTATTAATTTATATTATTAATTATTCTTGTTATTTATAGAAAAAAATGAATTAAAATTATATAATTTTAAGAGTGATATAAAAAGTTAAATAAAATTTTAAACTTTTTAAAAGAAGAAGCTTAAAAAATTTCAAAGTTTTGTGACTTTTTAAAATAAAAAAATATATTTTTTTTTAATAAATTGAACTAAAAAATATAAAAATTGATCATGATAATCTTATTTAATCATCTACTTTTGAGGTATTTAATTTTATAATATTATTTTTAACATTAAATTTAATCAACATTATTATATATGTTCATTATATGTTCATTTTATACATTATAATATATAATATAATATAATATATATAATATGTAATGATTATAATTTAATATAAGCATAATTTTATTTATAACAACAATTCAGAAGATAAATTATTTTGGATAATATAATTAAAATATATTAAATTAATACTTAAAGAAACTATATTCAATTAATTACTGATAATAATTATTATATAATAAATATAATATTTATTTTTAATGTTTATTTTTATTTTTATTTTTTAATATTATCATGACTTCATTTTTCATTACAAAAAAAATAGTTTTCATTACAAAAGAAATAGTTATTTTTATATAATTGTAATATTTTTGAATTTCGTTATATAATTCATAAAAAACTGGATATAAATGCATTTCTGATAAAAAAAAGTGTATATTATTCCATAAAAAAAAAAAAGCTAATTATATTTTAAATTTATGAAAAAAATAATTATATGTATCTTGAATATTATCTAAACATTTTTTTATATTATTTAATTTTATCATTAACATTCTTAATCTTTTCTAGTAATAAATATATAGTATATAATTTAGTAAATTATATAAATTAAATTATATAAAATTTAGTAAAATATAATATATAATTTTAATTATTTTTTCTGATAAAAAAATAAATAGAATAAATAAGTAGTAGTTGAGTAAAATAAGTACTAGTGATGAAAGAAATAAAATAAATATACATTAATATACAATTAATAAATAAAAAATTAAAATAAAATATATACATATATAATTTATTCTTTAAAAATTCAAACTGTATATTTATGATCATTATCTCATTAAAAGTAAAAATTTTTCAATAATATCAATTTATGAGTATTATCTTTAAAATTGTTTTTTAAAATATTTAAATATTTATATTTACTGAATATCATTGATAAATAGTAAATTATCATTATTTGTTAATCTCACATTAGTTAGTCTCATATCATGATTGAACTATTTCTATATTTTACTGTTTAAATTTTGAATTTTTAATTCCATATTTGATTTTTTCTATACATAATTTCGATCATCATTTACATTTATTTTTGATTGATTATAAAATATTTTTAGAAAATCAATTCTAGAAACCAAAACAAATAAAATTGATATATAAGAATATCGTTTGAAGCTTATTTTATTAAATAATAAACAATTGAAATTTCTTATAAAGTAGATAGAGTGAGATAATTGTATCTTTTTTATATTCTAGATTCTGTTTCACTTTATAGCTTAACTTTATAACATAAACTTAAATTATTTATAATTTAATAATTTAATAAATAAATCTTAATTTATGTCTAATTTTTATATTTGTTTTAATCTCTAAAATCGATTTTTCAAAAATATTTCATAAATATATTAATATTCTAAATATATTAATAATATATATTTTCCTATAACATTAATTTTGATTAATAATTTTAACAAATAAACTACTTATGAAAAAAAGAAATAATTATGAAAAAATTATTTTCAAATAAATAAATAAAAACAAAATTACATTCATGAATTTCTTTATATATTAAATAAATATTTAATTGCATTCAATAAATGTTTTACAATTGAGATCTAAAAAAATATTGAACGACATTGTTTGTTAATGTTAATGTTACTGAATATTGTTAATGTTTTTATTCCAACAGACAGTTCAAGTTTCGAGTTTACTCAACGTAAACCGAGAACAAGATCTCTTCTCTTGCTTCAAGCTTGAATAAAGACGCGTAGAACTACGGAGCCAGGTGGTTAACTAACTGCGAGCCGGGGCTATTAGCATTTATAGTGCAAAGTTGTTCAGGCGTTAAATCCACTTTACGTTTTATACGTTTTTCTCTTGGCACGCGCGATTCCAATCTGTAATTATCTTCATGAAACACTTTCGAATGGCTTTCGAAACGAAAACATTATAATTAGAACGTTAATTTGCGTTGATTAATTTTGTGACTAATTTTGTTACGTAATAGTATGGCATTAACAAAGTTTTACATATTTAAGTGTTTTTAATCATAATATCGTTGTTAATTTATCGATAGAAGAAATTTCATTGATGAGATAATTAGACATTTGTAAATTAAATAAATTAATTATATATAAAAAAATTATCAAATTACTTAAATTAAGTAATTTTGTTATTATTATAATGATTAGATTATACAAATACTATAGTTATTTAAAAATTAATTTTTATGTAGAAAAATAATTATAATATAAAATACATTGTAATTATAATACATACGTATCGAATTATTCGAAGGATTTGACAATATTTTTTTTAAT
Organism: Apis cerana; assembly: GCF_029169275.1. Lineage (NCBI taxonomy): Eukaryota > Metazoa > Arthropoda > Insecta > Hymenoptera > Apidae > Apis > Apis cerana. Next base: position 5,445,898 of record NC_083862.1, on the reverse strand, counting down.
TGTAATCATTCTAAAATATTTATGCATAATATATTAGATACTACTTTGTAATTTTAATATCAAATGCAATTGTATCATTTTTTTAAATTTTATTATTTATATTGTTATTATCAAATTTCTATTTCTTTCTAATTTGTGTTATAATTTAATATTACAATTCTATTTTCGAACTCGATATTTCTATCAATTTGTTTATAGTTTTAATATCATTAGCAAATAATTTTATATCAGCGCCTTGTTATATAATATTGATTTCATGGTTCAATGTGCTATGATATGCATAATAAAAAAAATTAATTAGAAGTATACGAAAATACAGAAATTGTTAAAAAAAAATATAATTAAAATTTGGATTACTTGGAGAATTTCTGAATATTTTTAAAGAATAAAAAACTTAAAAGCAATTATATTTCTATCTCTTTTTAATCTCTTTTTTCTCTATATAAAATAATTAATAAATCGTAATTTGATTCAATAATTTGATATTTCAAATAAAATTTTTAAAAAATATCTCAAAATTGAATTTTATATATTCATATAAACTAATTATAAAATTCAAGAAAAATCATTTATTATTCAAAATTTATATTGTACATTTATAATAAACTGTAATAAACTATGTGAAGCTATGCTTTGATTTTAATAAGTAAAAAAGCAAAAATTAATAATAATAAAAAGCATTTAATAATAAAAAATAAAAATTGGAATTTTACATAGAATGCTAGTATTTTTTGATTTGTAAATTGCAAAATAATATTTAAATATTTGTTATAATTATTTACAATTATTTATATAGAAAATTTTATTATGAAAATTCTATAAAATGTTAGCATTTATTTATTTTATTATAGTTACGTGAAAACAGTATATAAAAATAGCTTATGATCTATTAAAATGAAAAAAATATTAAAGATTCATTTTAATTTAGAATATTAGTATATTCATGAAACATTTTTGAAGAATCGATTCTAGATGCTAAAGTAAACACAATAATTGGTATACAAAATGTTGATGTAATTGTTTATGTAAATGTAAATGTAAATGTTTATTAAATTATAAGCAAGTTTACGTTAGATAAAACTAGATCAGTTTATTTTCGTCACACTTAATTTTCATCTTGCTCTATCTCAGTTTCGTTATTATCTATAATGTAAATTTATTAAATTACCTATCATTTTAATTCACATTTTTGTGTATCAACTTTAATTTTTAATCTCCAAAATTAATCTTCAAAAAACAATATAATAATGCTATATACTCTATATATTAAGCATTTTATATTTCACTAATATTTTTATCCTTAATTTTACATATAGTTATCCTTAAAAATAAAATATAATATTTACTTTACCTCATAAAAAATGCATTTTTTTATAATTATAGAAGAATCATTTATATAACTGTTATAAAAGAAATCTAACTTCAAGAAACTTTGCGAAATATTGCAATAAGCCAATTACAAAGTCCACAAAAAATCAGTTAACTTAACCAGTGCGACAAAAGCACGAAATGCAATAACAAACTGAAAAGAGGGAGATTATCCGACCGTAATACGATGGAACATTTCTCGCAGGGTATCGCTGTGGGGATTAAGTTAATCGAAGAAATAAAGTCAGTCATTCAGGATAGAGAAGAAAAATAGTTTAGATTTCGCACGATGGGCACACCTCGAGAGCGTTTTCCGCAGGGCAATTCGATGCAAACGGGCCAGAAATGAGATCTTAGATCATCGAGGATCGCGCGGCGTGTAATGGCATTACGTGGGCGCATCGGGCGTGCGAAAGAATCGCGTGCCATCTCCCGCTGCCACAGACGTGGCAAAGAAGATTGTCTCAAGGATAAGTCGAGACCATTAAGAAGAAATGCTCCTCCTGCTCTTTCATTAAGCTGCCTTTCTGACAGGTAGCCACGAAAGCTTCTCCTTAACCTGCGACGACGCTTTATTCCAACCGCAATGCGGAAACATGGGATGTCGGAGGCCGTACAGCCGGACGTCCCGAAGAAAAGCACAGTGAAGCAGCTGATCGATAACGAGGAAATGAATGTGCCCCGAAAAGAATTGTATTAATTGAAAATAATATGGAACGGTATTCCGATATCGGTATTGCGATCATATTCTTAACAACATATTGAAATATAGATGATGAATCGGAATTCAATTTATTTCGATAATATTGTTGATTATCAAAATGATTAAACATTTTAATTGAACATCTGAAATATGTTTGAATATTGTTTTTTAATAATTAAATTTCTTAGTAGAATTGTATTTGCACTGGCAATAGTATTATAGTGCTGCATAGAAGCTTGTTAAGCACATATATACACGCGTCCTTTCAAGTTATTTATGATGTATATTTGTAGTATGTATATTTGCGTGTAGAAGCTGATACTTGTAACCATTTTTTTTTGTTAACGATAAGTAGACTGGTATTACAAGTATGCTACGCGTATTGTAAGAGCTGAGTCTCTTACAATGTCACAATAAATGTCCGACAGTCAGAGCACGATGCGTAATTATAAAGAAACTATTTATTTATCGTATTTAATGATCAGAATATGATATATTTATAATAAAGTATTAATTAAATGTTCTTCATAATACCAATAGATAATCGTATCGACAGTCAGAGTACGAGGTGTTGTTACAAGAAAATCTATTTGTCGTGTCCGGCGGTCAAAATACAACGTGTTCACAACGAATGTTAATTAAACTCTCTACTAAATAAAGTTCCTCAGAAAATCCTTTCTTAGTTTAATTGGGTTTCTTAGATAACATAATGACTAATAATGACTAATAATGACTAATAATATCGCGATCAGTGCCTGATTTGAGACATTCCAAAGTTAGAAGAAAATTCCTTGAATTGAATTGATGATTAAAAATATTAAGATGTTGATAATCAGGAATCGATCAGCGTATATTTATTAAAGATTTCATCGAATTAGAATGATGTTGATTATTATTGAGTTATCTCTTAAGTATATCATTCTTAAATTTCCTTTCAATTATGCTGAAATATGTAAAAATATATAATTATAACTATTGACTAAACACTTTTCAAAAATGGTAATTTTTGCAGATAACATCATCTTTTGTTTAAGCTTAATAGAGATTAATAATTGATAATAATAGAAAAGAATTTCTATACAAAGAATTTTTCCGAATAAGCTATTCATAAATCTCGCGAGCAAGTGGTCGTAAACAAATTGATTTGAATAATTTTATTTGAATCTAAAATATCTTTTTCTTTTTTCTTAATAATTAAATTAATTTTTGATAATTGAATATTAAGTTTTTAAATAATTTTAATTTTAATATTTTAATATTATGATGAATATTATAAACTAATAAATTTAGAAAAAAATACTAAGATAATATTAAAATACTAAGATAATATTAAAAATACTAAGATAATATAAAACCATTTATTAAATTTCAAAATACATCAAGCTATAGGATTAACATAGAATTAACATGATAAAAGACTCATAATATAAAAAAATTTATTCGCAAAATGAAAAAAAATATATTAATAAACATATGTCGAAAAATTAAATTAATATTTTCACAGTTATAAATATTTTTCTGATTCGGTTAAAACAAATATTTTGCATATTTCTGAAATTAATTAATATATTAATGGATTACATTATTATTATTTTTTTAATTACAGAAAATTTTTATATATCTTCACTTATATAATTTTCATTTATATAATTGATAATCTATTATTTAGATGCAGCACATTAATTTCACATGAATAAGTTATTTTAATGGAAAAAAATTGTTTATAACTTTGAAAATATTGATTTTTCAATTCATTTTTAATCGATTTTATTTTTCTTTTAATTATCTATTTTAAAAGTCATAAATTCTTTTAATATGTTCGCGTTTACGAAAAGCTAAACATTTACAAATTTTTAATTATCATTTTATTGTTTGAAATATCTTATTCATAAATTTCACTTTTAAAAAAGATTTATAGGCATATCAAATAGTAGATAGCAGACTCATTTTGTTTAATATGAAATAATATTATATGTATAATCTACATATATAATGATATATATGTAAATCAGTTTGTATTTCTTTTATGAAAATTTTATCTTTTTAACTTGTGAGATTTTTTTGTGATGTATTTTAATCAATAAATTTTATTTCTTATAATATATATAGTATATATGTATATATATCAATATTTCAGATTAAATAGTTATGTTTTTAGTATTTTGAATATAGTATAGGCAATTTTTATTTAAATGAATTTTGTTACTAATAATTTATAACTCTTAATAATAGTAATTTGTTAATTATAAAATTCTTACAAATTTGTCATCTTCTCATCATCAATTCAAGATTTAATTCGTGATTAAATTTAATTAAATTTCATTCAAGATTTAATTTAATATCAAATTTAATTTAAGATTTAATTTAAGATTTAATTTAAGATTTCGAAGATTGATTTCTGTATGAAAATCAATTATGTTAATAATATTCATGCTATTTCCACAATAATCTAATGTAATGTAAAATCCTGTAAAATGTAAAATGTATTCATTTAAATTTTTTTTATAATTATGAAATAAAAAAAATAATTAATTTATTCTTTAAATATATCAATATATTAAATATTTTATCTTTTATACTTCTTTTATACTATCTTTTATATTGTCAAAATGTTAATTTGTTAATTTATAATTTATAATTATATATATTATAAACGAAACACTAATTACTTATATTATTTAAATTATTGATATATATTTAAATATTTTATAAAATATTATAATATTATAATAAAATCTTTCATAGCTGTAATTATTCTTTAAAAGAAAAATTACATTTAAATTATATGAATTATATTAAAATTATATGAAAAATTATATTTATTCAAAATTATTATAATTATTTAAAATAATATAATTAAATTTAAAAATTTTTTCAAAAAACATTAAGCAAATGATATTATAGACAAAAACGATATATTATTATGATATTTTTTAAAAATAATTTTTTTTACATTCGTAATATTAAATAGATATTTCGTTAATAATAAATAAATAATTTCGTTGTAATTGTAAATAAATAAATATAATAAATAATATAATAATAATAATATAATAATAAATAATTCGATAAATAATTTAGAAAATATAATAATAAAAAAGATTATAATAATATCATTTGATTTTTTATTGTTATGATATTTATTACGATTCTATAAGTCAGATGAATTGAATCATATACTTATATGTTACAATATCATATTTTTCATATCGAATATCCGATATATAATGTTCCAATTTTATCAATGCATGCAAATTTCTTTGATGGTTATAAAAATATTTGAAATATTTTATAATTTGGATTCTTTTTTATGATACATTATAAAATTTCTATTATAAACAGAACATTGTATGCAAGTTCATTCTTCAATCTTTTGACTCTTAATAATAAGAATCTTCTTTACAAAAAAGAATATAATTGATACATAAGTTATTATATATATTTATTTGAAAAATAGAAATCAATAATTTCTATAAATGTATAATATAATTTGATATTATACAATTAATTAAAATAACTATAATAATATAATAATAAATGAATAAAATAAAATAAAATAAAATGAATAAAATAAAAGCAACTTAGTTATATAAAACATACAAATTGAAATGAAGAACTATATCTTATGTAATATAATATATTTTATATGTAAGAATAAATTGATATTCAAAAAAATATTCAATTTCAACACAAAACTAATATTTATTCATTCGTCTTTTTAGATAATTGATAATTTTAGATAAATAGATTTTAGATAATTTTCAGATTAATAATGAGAATGATAAATATCTTGTAAATAAAATTTAATTATAATAGATTTTTTTATTTAATTAGTAAATATTTTTATATTATTAATTATAATTCAATTCAACAGTAAATATATATTTCAATGATCGATCATATTTTTAATATTTCATATAATAAACACGATATTTAAATAAATCATTTATTTACAAAATAATAAATTTATAAATATTATGATGTCTGAATATTAATATAAATATTAATATTAGATTTTCATTTAAAGTTCATTTAAAGATTATAAAGTTTATATATAATTCTTATAATGAAATCAATAAAATATTTAAATAATATGTGATTATTTAAATGAGATTTATAATACAAAATTAAAAAATCTACATTGTCAAATATGAACTATACAGTCAAACAATCAGTAATTACATATTGTCAGCAATATCACATAAATATTCTTTCAAAAATTATTCATACAATCAGAAATATAACTTGGATTCTACTTTTTTAAAGAAAGTATAGTGAATCTATTTGGATATTGAATAATAAATCTTATTTTTTTTTGATTATATAATAAAAAAATTTGTTTATTATGATAATAGATAATAGAAAATAGATGATAATAGAAAATCTTGTAGTTATAGAAATAATCATAATAATAAACCAAAACAAAAATATGGAAAAAATTTTTAATAACTAGAAATAAATTTCATAAAAAGATTGATATAAAATTGTGGATACTTATGTCAGATAGAGAAATATTTAAATGATAATAAAATAATCGCGAAAAGAAATTAATATCATTTTAGAAAAAAATAAATTTAAAATATAGAAATATAAAATAAAATTTTTGAATATGAAATTTCATTTTCAAAAGAAGAAAAATTAAAAAATTTTAAAAATCTATATAATAACTAGAACTATTTCACTTTTTTTTTATACTTATAAATGTAATAAATTTTAATTTTAATTTTATACTTATATACTTATAAATAAAATAAAATCAATTTGCTTCCTTTCGTTAATAAATAGTATCTTCTTTAATGTCAATTTGTAATCATTAAATTAAAGTATGCAGTAAGATATTTTTATTTCACAATTTTGATTTTCATTTTTATTTTTCTTTATAAATATCTTATAAATAAATAAATATAATAATGATTTATTTGTGAATTTTTTATACATAATTATTTTAATTATATTATTCTTATTTGCACATTTCTTGCAAAAAAAATTTATTATCAATTATTATTTTATTTATAAACAAATTCATTAAATTTTAATTTTTTAATAACATCTTTATTTAATAAGTTTGTTATTTTATATATATATATATATATTATATCAATAAAATATGTATTAATATATATTAATAGGTTACATATTTATATAATATGTATTGTATAATATGTTGCAAAATTATTTTATAATATAATTAATAATGAATTATTTAAATATTCAAAAATTCTAATTTATTCTACATTTCAATTCTTAATTTTATTATAAGAAAAATGATATTTTTATTCAATTTTTTTTGTATTATTCCTTTTGAATTATTTTTTTCAGAAAAACTTTTTTATAGAACAATGAATACATATAAAAAGCAATGCATTAAATCATTAGATATTTGATTTATATCTAAAGATCAGTTTAAAAACATCTAGACATTTAATAATATATTTATATTTACTTTTTTGAATAATTTAATATTTTATTATAATAAAATTCTATTGTCTTTTGTTTCTGTACTTTATTTTTATTTAATTTTTATTTTATTTATATTTCTATAACTATATTTATATAATTATAAATAATTTAAAAATAAAAAATATTTAAACTGCTTTTTAATCACATATAAATTGTAAATACGAAATGCGTTATATAATAAAATAAACGTATTATTCAAAATATTTTTTTTATTAGAAATTATTTTAGACAATTCTTTTTTTTTTTTATCAAAATTTATATATATATATAATGAGATAATAATAGGCAAAATATATGTATATATATATATATATATATATTCATACTATTCAAAATACTTTTTTAGAAATAATTTTAAACATTTTCTTTTTCATTTCATTAAAATGAAAAATTAATATATATATATATATCTGTAGTCTATACATGTATATATAAAAATTTTCAGAAAAAGTAATAATTTTTTAAATTAGTAATAGCTATTAATTAAGAAAATTATTAATACTATATTTATAGATAATTATTAATTATTTGTTATGTATATTGTATAGATAATTATTAATTAATAATTATTGTTAATTCTATTTATTTTATAAATAAATCATAAATATTTATATATACTGTTTAAAATATGAGAAATTTCTTCTCATACAAAAGGTAGAAAAAAAATTATCTTGATCAAGGAATCAATTAAAAGAATATTTTTTATTCATTCAAGATAATAATCTAAAAATATAACAAACACTTGTAAACTATTTGCAAAAATAAAGAAAATAATAAATTAATAATTAAATATTAACTTTAATATTAAATTTCTTGATGTAACTATTCATTGAAAAGATATGTGATGATTAGTATAATAATTTTAAGAAATTTTTGCAAGATCATCAAACTCATACAAAGCATATATGAAATAAAATATATAAAAAATTTAATTAGTCAATATAATGATTTAAAAATAAAATAAATATAAATATTTAATTTTATATATTCTTTTGCATGCAATTGCATTCAATTGCACAAACATTTTGAAATAATATTGAATATATGTAAGTAAATTCATTATATTTCAATGTTATCTCATATTCTTTAAATATAAGATTTTGATATTTATTTACAGAATTAAACAAATTTCAATGTTTTATACATAATGTTTTATATATAATAATAATACATTAAAAAATCAATCTTTTATATATATCTTTCTTTTCTTTTAATGATGTCTCCGCTTATATATATATGTATAATATTCATTCATTAACAAATATTTATTAATGGAAATACAAATACATATTAAAAGATCACTTTTAATATTATATAACAAGTATATAATATAACAAGAAAAATTTAATTCCACTATAGATAGATAATTATAAAATGAAAAATTAATAAAATTTTTATTATAAGTGATGTAATAAATGTAATCATAATAATGATTTCTTAAATCCTATTTATAATATCCTAAAAAAAATCTCAATATCTATATATCTATATATTCTAAATAAATGATAAAATTCTCGTTAATTACTCCGAAATAAATCAGGAAGGAAACCAATTTCAAACTCTAATTACATCTCTCTTTACACACCATTTTCGCTCACGAACAAAATCTTCACCATCTTGAAATTAATCCATTTAACTCAACGCCCTCTACCGTACGATTTTTTCCAGAACAAGAGGAGGTAATTTCATAGAGGAAGAAAAGCGTTTAAAACTACATGGATCAGTAATTTAGCGAGTAAATCGCGAAGAAAAGTAGATACGGAAGGTGTTAATGGGAAACAATCCAGCGGATGCGTCATACTTGGGATATATATGGGGGAGTATATTGAAATTGTCACGTGACAGAATATACACAACAGGCGGCAGAATACGCCACAGGGAGACACGTGAAACGTGGCAGAGCATGAGTATGCGCCAGGAACGGCACAATGGCAACGGCACTCGACTGACAATGAGCATGAGTGGAGATGTGCTCTCCCATTGGATCGTCTTGACGTACTACACACCACTGACACCACGAGCAATGGGTTAATGCGCCATTGTCCTCCGTGCGTACCTGTAGAGGATTACACGCGCTCTGTTCGCTCGCCTTACCGCTCCCGTAAGGTGCTTACATAATGCAAATACGGATACTTGCGTTTCACCGGATTTTGCCCTACCCTTTCGCTCGACAAGTGACCCTGGCCTCCAAAAACTATCTCTATTGTTTAATATTCAATCATTTAGTCAATGAATTTAAACCTATGAATTTCAAAATAAACATGAATATACTTTTGAGATTGTTATTAGTTATTAGTATAATTTTATGTAATTTATAAATTATTTATAATTTATAAATTTTAAGCCTAAAAAACGATCTATTTTTATTGTCATGATTTATTTATAAATATTATTATAATATACGATATTATTATATGCAACGATTTATTAAGATGAGGTAATTTATAAGATGAGATATGCACTTGTTAAAAATGTGCATATTATAAATAAAGATGAGGATACAAATCATTTGTCGATTTTGTGTCGTAATAAAGAAATGAAATAATATAAAGTTGAATCTATATTTATTGATATAAATTAAGAAACAAATTATCTGCAAATTTTTTATATTTTTACTTGATTTTTATGCAAACATATTCGAAAAGATATATTGCATATAAATTCATATTATTTGATATATAAATTCTTATTGATCTTCTTATTTTTAATTGCAACTTATTTATCTTGAAGAATAAAAAATTGTAGTAAATAAAATTTTTAAATTATTAATTTTCTTAATTTTTACTTCTAAATGTATTTATGTGGCCTATTTTCATAATAGAAATTTATAGATGTATTTAAGATTATTATATATATATTTGCATCATATCATTAATACTTAATGATAAAAAGTATTTCGATGTGATATATTATTGTTCATCAAAATATTTTGTTATTATATTATATAAATAATACATTATTTAAATATTTAAATTAATTTGGGCAAGAAATTATTACGTTGCTCTATTGTTTACCTAATTTTTTTATAAGAGGAATTAATGTTTCTTTTGTATATCGTTAAAATGTATATTCTAATTTTGATTCAAATATACAGTAATGATATGTGATAAAATTATGAATTGCTTCATATCATATCATTGAATATTGCTTAAAATAACATGACATAGATTTTTTATTTTAATTAATTAACTCTATTCTCTATCAGTAAATTAGAATGATAAGCATAAAAAACAAATTAAATTGTAATTTTATTTCATTATATATTTATATAAAAAAAAAACAAAAAAAAACCTATTGAATCTATAAAAACTCTAGAATTCTAAAGCAGCTCGAATTATCTAAAGCAGAATCTAAAGCAGTTTCAATTATATCGAACGATATACGAAAAAGATATCAATTCATTTTAATGATAGGATAACATATAATATTTTCTGTCCAAATTAATTTACAATTAATTAGATATGTCATTTCTTGATGTGAGAACAAAAAATTAATAAATGATCGATTAATATCATTATGTATTTTTGAATATAAATATATAATGATTTGAGAATAAAATTTTCAAAAATTATCTTCAAAAATACTTTTCGCGAATAGCTATTTCTTTAAAAATAATTTTTACTTTTCATATAGTATTCACTAATAAAACAATTTTTAATAAAGAATAAGTTAATAATTTCTTTTTCAATATATTTGTCTTTTAAATCATATTTTGATAAATAATGATGTAATATAATATAAGGTTTCCTATTTATAATTAATATTTAATGCAAGTATAATATGTATAATTCGAGTATAATAAATGTAAATGCATTTTATATTTTTTTCAACAGTAATATACAATATTATAATTTTATGAAAAATAAGTTTTGAAGAATAGAAATATAGTATTTATTACGAATAGAATGTTTGCATTTAAAATTATTGCAATATGCATCGAACAAATTCGAATTGCTTTTAGAATTATATTTTTTATGGTAAGATTGATCTAATTTAAATATCATCCAGTTAACAAGAATTGATATTGAAAAATTTTCAACATTATAGAGCAATTTCTCTCATTGTTTTTTTTTTTTTTGATATAAAAAACGTATATATCACAAAAATAGAAAACTGTATAATTAATCCAATAAAATACTTATTACAACTGAATTTATTTAAATCAGAATATATAATGGAAAGATAAATATTTAATCACGAATCTATATAATTCCTAATAAAATTTCAAATGATAAAATATTAGTATATCAAATACTATTCAATAAAGTTTTAAATCTATAAGTTTTTATATTTCAATAGTTTGAAACTCATTTATATTCTATATTCATTAATATTATATTTCAATTAATCAATCATTTCTTATATTATACATGGTATAATTTATCTGAAGGTAGCAAATCTATTAGAAATACAAGATATAATTTCTTATAATTTTATGCCTGAATAAATGTTAAATAACATAAATTCTAGTAATTTAAAATTTATTAAAAGTTTTGATAATTATAAAGAACATACTTTTTTAATGATATTTAGAGCACATTTTTTTAATGATATCAAAATATTTTTTTGTCATTAATACGATTTTTAAGACAATAATAATTAATAGCAACTTGTAAATTTTACAGTTAATGTACTATATTGTACAATGTATATCAATATTATATTGTAATGTATTGTATATAATCAAACAATATCAAATTATTAAATTGCTTGATGATTTTTTTAATTTCAATTTAAATGTGAATGTCAATATTCTAATATTAAAGGAAAAAATGTGAATAAATCATTCTGATAATAAGTCGCAAAGAAAATATAGTAAAATATAAAAAATAGAATTATTATAACAATGATTTCCAAAGTATTTTAGCGTGATGTAGTACGGCATGTATTAATTACTCATGACAATAATATTTGGTTTCTTTTTATACCTATATTTTCTTTTTTTAATTCAAAGTTTTTAAAATCAATCTTTAAACTTTTTGATATTTTTTTTTAATTAAAATGTTTATTATATAAATCATTAAATTTGTTTTGTATTTATTATTTGATAGACAAAATAATTGCAGATTATACATGTTATATATAAAAAGTTAAAAGTAGAAATTAGCTTAAAAGTTTATTTAAGAAAAATAGAATCAAATTTAATTATTTTTAAAATTTTTTAAAAATGTTAAAAATAAAATTTTTTTAAAATTATGTAATATGTATTATAAAAAGAATTTTTATATATATTTATCAAAATGAAATATTTGAAATAGTTATGAATAATTATATGTTGATGGTTTGAATGGTTATATATAGTTCATCCTATATATTGTTAATATTTTAATTAATTTTATTTGATTTAACTAAAATTTCATATATATATCACTTATAAATCAATGATATTATATGAAGAAAAAAACCAAAAAAGAATTTATGATTTTATCTTTATTTATTTTTATTTTTTATTTTGAAATTAGTTCTTTATTTATAAAAAGAAACTAAACTATGTCTCTTTAATATGTAATAATATATTTATTTTATAGATTTTGTAGTTTTTATAAATAAAATAATATGATTTTATTTAAACAATCATGTGAATTATAGAAAAAGTAATTTATTATCAAATATAACACTTTCATATTTTTTGTCTTTCAATGTGGTTTATAAATTTACATATTTACTATTATATAGAATATACATTTATTGTTATATAAAATATAATATATATGAAATAATATAATGTATATGAAATACATATAATGTAATATAGATATAATATAAGTATACTAACGTATATTTTGCAATAGTGCAAATTTACATACTAACTATAATTAAAATTATTAATTTTTTAGTTGGAATAAACTAGATATATGTTATATCGTTAATTAAGACTTTATCATATTATTATTAATTTTATATAATAAATATAATAAATATATAATAAAATAAATATATAATAATAAATATAATAAATATATAATAAAATAAATATATATAATAAATATATAATAATAAATATAATAAATATATTTAGATATAAATTATAAAATATAAATTATAATTATAATTATAAAATAATAATTAAATTATAAAATATAAATTATAAATTATAATTATAAATTATAAAATATTTTTCGTTTTTAAATTTACAGCATAAAAAACTGATATAAATTAATTAGAATAATTTTAGTGTTTTGTAAAAGATTAAATTATCATATACAATAATAATAAAAAAAATGCATCTCATATTATTCTTTATTTAGTATAACGTATAATGAGTTAAATTATCGAAAATTTAAAATATTAAGAAATTTTTAATTTACCTAAAATCATTATTTATTCGTTTTATATCGTTTTACAATAAAATAATTTTATTTTATTATTTATATTTATTTATTATTTATTTATATATATATATTATTATATTTATTTTATATGTAATAAATATGTAATTTTTTTATATTCTATATAAATATAAATTCTATTTTATACATTAATAATATGAAGCTTTTTCTTAAATAAAATGTAACAATATAAATTAAATTAGTGTTTTACAGATATAATTGAATAAAAAACAAAAATTATTGATTTAAAAAAAAAACGCTATAATATTTCTCAATATGAAATAACATAATAATATAAATTCCAATTTTGTAAAGGCACGTATAAAATTTATCAAAAAATTCAATCTCTTTTTAATAAAAATTAACAAGATAAAAATATATTGAATTTATGATATAAATAAAATAAAATATAGAAAGAACTTCTAAATATAGAATGTTAATTGTAAAAATTATAAAAATTAAGTGAATTTTTTAATAAAATTTATCTATCTTGTCATTTTTTCATTAAAGTATTAAAAAGACGAAGAAATTAAGAAAAAATATAATGCAAGAAATTAAGGCATCGTTCGAATATTTATTTTACTGAGTGCTATTCGATTAAGAAATAGCAAAGTATCGAGAGCCGATGTCCTAATTATTAGTTTCCATTTCCAAGCTCTATTAAGTTGACTTCGATTATAACTTCGTCTAAAGTTAAGAAAGTTTCTTGCCCACGAGATCGGCTGAGTCTTGATTACATTTGATTGTTGGAATAATGTACAGTCGGTTGCAATAAAGCTGTCAATACGTTCCATTTTCGTCTCATTCCTACTTTTTCTAGCCAAATTCATTACTTTTTTTGATAAGATTTAAATCACTTTTATTTTGTTCATTATATTTCTATTTATATTTCTATTTATAATAGTTCTAATTTCTCTCTTACATTAAAAAGATATTCTAGGGTTAATAAAAATTTAATTTATTTAGTTTATCTAATGTTTTTTCATTATTTTTAAATTATTTTTCTTGCATAAAAATAATATTTATATTTGGTAATAAAAATCAAAAAAATTTTAATTTATTTTAATCTATTTAATTTTTTTATCTTGATTTATTAACTTATTATTATTTTATTTATATTATAATAGATAGATTTTAATTAATTTTTTACAATAAAATTATTTTTTCTCTATGATCGATCAAAATTTGAATTGATTGACATGACGAATCTTTTTAATATTCATAAGATAATCTTTTCTTTTGATAATATGAATCAATTGAGAATATAATATATTTTTTTAGAATTAAATATTTTCTTAGAATCAATGATTCCATGTATGATCTTTTACATTAAATCGTGCAACTAAGGATTTTATTTCAATATTTTAATATCATTAAATAAATTTTAATTTTGTAATTTGACAATACCAAACACTTTGGAATATTTAAAAAGTGATTAATTACAAGAATTATAAATTAGAATTTATTTATTATTTATAATATTTATAATTTAGAATTTTCGGTAATTAAAAAGAATTAAAAAATAGATATTCAAAAAGATATTCTTTATCGAGTTCAATAACGAATATATTCTTGAAATATATTGTATACTCTATAAGTTATTGTTGGCCTTACTTTTAAAAATATTCCCAAATGCTTCGTAATTACAAATACATATTATTAAATAAAACTAAAGAAGTACATATAAATACATACTATTAAATAAAATTAAATAAGTAACAATACCAAGCAAAACATATACGAATTATGTAATAATTTAAAAATAATTATAATTGAAAATAAATTCACATTAATTCTTTTTACTTTTATTTTTTTATTTAAATAACAAAATTGCAAATAATAATGTTAGCCTCTTCTATTATTCAACCAATCAATATAATTGAATTAATTGGTTCTCTTTTTATTTTACATAATATAATATATTTCCATTAAATATTTATTATTAAATATTAGATGAATATTTAAAAAACATATATTTAAAAGAAAATATTTAAAAGAAAATACATAAAATAATATGTAAAGATATTTGTATGATATAAATATATTTAATAAAGATATTTATTAAATAAATAAAGAAAAAGAAAAATTTATTAAATAAATAAATAAATACATAAATTATGCATAATGATGAAAGTATCGATACAACATTGAAATATTTTCATCTAAAATTTCTAAATATCTGATAAAAATTTAATACATGTTTTAAATTGGTTACAAACTGTCATAAAGACAATTCAGATTATATCAATATTATACAATAGATGCATATCATAATTCTTATTATAAAAAAAGAGTAATAAACAGTCTAATCCATTTATTCTGTTGTTCTCAACATATTGATATGAAATATACAAATGAAAGATATAAATATATTATCAAAAACATATATGTATAAATAATATACATAAATTGAAATAATTAAATTTACATGTTTTATTATATATGTATTTTTTTATAATATGTATATTATAAATTGTGAAAATATGTTATAATATTTAGAATATTTTGAAAAATTAAATATTAAGAAATAAAATAATACAATTTTAAATATTTTTCTAAATATTTTTTTTATTAACTATATTACAAATTTTATTTTATATTAATTTTTATATTGTATATTTATATCATTTTTTTCTTGTTGATTTGTGTGACATAAGTACATATTAATATTATAAATATATAAAAATATAAAGGATATAGAAATTGTGTAATTTGTGTATTACTTATATTTTATATAAATATCATATATATATAAATATATATTGATATTAATTTATTTTATATACATATACATATATTTATTTAATTATATTACTTTACATTTTTTTTCTAAAAAAGAATTATAACATTTATGGGTTTTATACAAAATAATATAAATAATATATATAATAATCAATTAATTTATTTTTATATCATATTTTTATAAAATAATAATTTTTATTTAAACAAGAGGAAACTTTTAAAGATTAACATAAGATAAATGTTTTATAAGACTATTTTAATTAAAAAAAAAACAATATTTGAATAGTTTCTTATTGTATATAGTTATAGTTTATAATGCTATTATAATGCTATTATTTCTTCAATAATTTTATATAGAGATAATAATAAAATAAGTTTTAACAGAGACAATATGTAACAAAATTAAATTTGTAAAAATATTAGTATTTGATACTAAATACAGAATTTAATACAAGAAGATTACGTTATTTTTAATATGTAAAGTTTGAAATTTCATTCAATTTCAGAAAATATTTTATACTTATTATGTCATTGTTTCTTATATTTTATGTAATTTCATAAATTTTTTATTTATTATAGGATTAATTTTTATAGTTTAAAAACAACTTAAATTAGAATATTGCAACTGAAAATAGATTTTAGAAATTTTATTAAATAATTTCATTTAACTATATACATATTACAATTTAAAATAAAAAATTCAAAAAATCATTTCATAATATCATCCAATTCATTTTCATTTAAATATTGTTATATAGATTTTATTTTTTTTTCTATTTTATTTTCTAATGAAGAATAAATTTCTGATTAAGTGCTGACTTACTTTTATTCCTAATATGCTTTCATCAAAAGCATTAGAAAAAATACAGAGGAATTTAAAATACAATTTGTATTTTGCAGTTTCGAAATTTAGTTTTCGCAAATCTCGTTACTCAATTAGGTAAATTATATATTATTAGATAAATCTGGAAATCAGTATAATGATATAATCAGTATAATCGATGACTTCTTTACTTCAGTACAAACGCAATTTTCGAACGAGCTGGAGTTTTCTGTGAGTCATTAAACTAGGCGATGGAAAAAATTACGAAAATGAGAAAATGTCGACAGCAATAAAACCAAGAACAGTTAACAGATCTTTTAATTCTGCCGTCGTAAATTTTCGATTCATAATTCAGAATTGGACTACAGCACCATCAGTGCCATATGTTTTTCATAATACAATATAATGTATTATTCGACAATTTTCGACATATTAAATTATCTATATTTATAAATAATGAAAATTTATTTATCCGCATGATACATTTTCTTTTTTCTTATTTTTAAAATTATTTATGTATCATATTGCTTATTTGTAATATTTCAATTTCTTAATAAATTTTCTCTGTTATCTAACAAATTTACTATCTACAAATTATATTTTATTTTCATTTATTCACGTATTTTTATTCACATATTTTTCATTTGACTTGATAAAATTTTCTAATTCTATTTGTTTATTAACAATTTCTGTTTACCATTTCTTTTTTATTGAATAATTTTTTTATTATCTTTTTTTTTTGTTATATTATATCGAATAAACTTTTATTTCACGCGTTTTGTTTCTTCTATCTTTTGTATTTAACAATTTCGTTTTTATCAATAAGAATATATATTTCGTATGCTATTATTTCAATCTTTTGAAGACAATTTTTATTAGGATTATAATAGAATAAATTTCTGAATTCATTTATTTTAGTTGTTATATATTTGCAAAATAAAACAATTATTATTTTATATTATCAAAAATAAATAAAATATTTAAATCCATTGAACTAGCCAGAATAATATATATATATTTTTACATATATATTTATTAAATCTATTTTTTAAAACTTTTATGAATTGAAATAATTTTGATAATTAAATCTAATTAAACTAATTAATTAGTTCAGATAATCAAAGTACTACATACATATGTATAAATTGCTTTTAAAACATAAATTCTTGATATAATTTGTATCCATAAATCATTGGATATTTGCTAATTTGTAGCATAAACTCATTAATTATAGTATTAATGATTTAAATATTAATGTATAAATTTTTTTAATATCATGAATTTTTATATTTTATTGTCTTTTATAATTATAAATTTATAATTTTATAAAATTTGGAAAAAGTAATATTTATAATATATATTATGATATATAATGAACTATATATATTTTTTTTAATTAAGAAAATTTTGTCCATTTTTATCTTTTATCTTGATATTCATAACAATAATTGAATTAATTTATTTAAATTTTGCAATAATAATATATTATTGCATGTTATTGTTACTGCTTCATGTTTAAAATAGATTTAAAATAGATTTATATTAGGATTAATAAAACATAATATTTTTTTATATTTGTAGTTTAATATTCGTTATAGAATCTAAAGTTCATTGTAATTTTATATATGGTTTTATTATTAAATGTTGCCAGCAACACCACTATTTCATATTTGGTACGTATTTGTTTTTTTTCGATACATATATTTTAAATGTTTTGTAAACAAATACGCGCAATTATATATAATTAAATATATTCATTCAGCTAACTACCGTACATTTTTATTTATTGTTTTCATTGTCCAGTCAACATATTAATATTATACTATAATATATATATATATATATATAATATATATATACTATAATATATATACTATACTATAATATATATATATATATATATATTATAGTATAATACTATATATATATATATATATATATATATATATATATATATATTATAATATAATAAATAATATAATAATAATATAATATATATATAATATATATAATAATAATAATATATAATAATATAGTATATATATATTATATATATATATATATATATATATATATATATATATATATATATATATTATAGTATAATATTAATATGTTGACTGGACAATGAAAATAATAAATAAAAATGTACGGTAGTTAGCTGAATGAATATATTTAATTATATGTAATTGCGTGTATTTGTTTACAAAACATTTGAAATATATATATATATATATATATATATATATATATATATATATAATAATATAATAATATATATATATATATAATAATATATATAAAATATAAATATATATATATATATTATTATTAATATATATTATAATATATATTATTGTTAGCAAAAAATTTTGATCAGTTTCATTATAAATTCATTATAAGTTCAAATAAAAAAGTTAGAAATCATAATCTTTATTTTTTTATTCACAATTTCGGTTAACATTTAAAAAAAAAATTTTTATTATTTTAATTTATTATCTAATAATCTTTTTTAAAAAAATCAAGTTGTTTTATTTTATTTCTATTTTTAAAAAAGTTATTCATAAATATTCATAAAAGTTATATATAAACCAACCGTTTTCAAGGTGCATGAATATTTTTGTTCATCGTTTTGTATATTCTTTATTCTATTTCCAATATCGATTTCAATTTAACTGAAAGAGAGAGAACACAAATGATTTAACTCAAATGATAACTTAAATGAGTTTTATAAAAATATGTATCATTGACGAAATAAAACAAAGTGACACTGAGCAACATTATGTGAATTTTGCTACTTAAATTTAATCAAATATATTTCTATAATTCCAAAACTTCCATATTCTTCTAAATTTATGTGATTTCCTTTTTTTTTCAAAAATCAAAAATTATATTAAGAATTATAATTTTGAAGTAACATTCAAATAATATACAAATGATTTTATTCAGCTGAAAGCAGTTTCAATAAAAACATTTTAACCAAGATTAATATAACTTTTCATTAGCTTCTCAAAGAAATAATTTCTAACAAGATGATATATATTTTTTATAAAGAAATTATAAAACTATTTGCATTGTAAAAATATATTTTTTTTTCACCAATTTCATTACTTTTTAATTCATTACTATAATTTTCTAATATTTTGCATTTAGAAAATTATAATAATGACTTCTCAATGACTTTTTAATATATTACTATAAAAATTTTTCGTTTGTTAATAAAAAGTTATGAACAGAAACAGTTTTATTTAAATTAGATTACAAATTAAATCGTATCATGAAAGTAGTACTTTTTTGTAAATAATTATGTATTCTTAAGTATCTAGTATACATATTAATATAACAATTATTTTCAAATAAATTATTTATTCATTTTTCAACGAATCATAAAAAATTAGATTGACAAAATTAGATGTAATTTCCATTTCGTTTTTCCATAAAAACAAATATTAATTCTTATTATATCTTATTATTACTTCATATATAAAATTGTAACATCATTAGAAAAAAAGATCATAAACAAAAGAAATGAAACACTGACCAAACTCATTTCATTTGATTTCAATCCACAAATATTTTATTTATCAATGTATTTGCTCTATAATTGAGATTCACGCTATGACGAAAAAATAACTTTTGCTAATAAAATAGATAATGGATCGTAATATTGATGAGCTTTAATACTGTGCCGAGTATTCATTTCATGACGCTTTTTTTGTACCAAGCATGGAAATGATCGATGAAAACTTTAAAATATTCTGAGAAAATCAGAAAATCTGATGCAAAAAATATTACAACATAAGATTAACTCATCGGATATTTTTTTTTTTTCATTCATGATGTATCTTTTAAAATTTATAATCCTCAACGAAAA
Source organism: Apis cerana (assembly GCF_029169275.1). Taxonomy (NCBI): domain Eukaryota; kingdom Metazoa; phylum Arthropoda; class Insecta; order Hymenoptera; family Apidae; genus Apis; species Apis cerana. The sequence continues at coordinate 5,424,599 of NC_083862.1, read as the reverse complement.
ACAGAAAGAAATTTAGTACGTAAGATTATCTTTGAAATAATTTTGATTATTCAATATTTTCCTAATACTTTGTTTATTCATTAAACAAATAAACATAATTATATTTCGAAAATTAATTATGCCTTTTTTTTGTTTACTTGATTAAGTTCTAACTTAAATTAATAAAATTATTTGAATTCAAGAAAAACAATATAATTTGAAGTTTATATAATTTGAAGTTTATATAAATTTTTTATTTATTTAACTTGAAATATTTTTTTATTCATCTTAATTTAGATTTAAATCATTTACATACTTTACATAATTAACATATATAATCATTTACATAAATAATTTGGAAGATAAATTTAATTTGATCAAAATGAATTTATTATTTGATTTAATTGGAAATATTTTTACAAATTTCAAAAAAAATTGTGATTCTTTTAACTTAATTTAAAATTATGAATATGAATTTATATGATGAACTTCAAGCAAGTTAATAAGTAATAAATACGAAAGATGAAATTAATATGGCATATGATAAAATAAGATAACACAAATGAAAATATGTATATGTTATTTTAATAACACATTTAAAATTTCTTTTATCATTATAGATATTTTATTATTATCTTCAATTCCATTTTAAATTTAATATTATATTAAATTTATTATTATATTAATTTATTATATATAATATTTTAAATATCTATCGTTTCAAGAGACTGAATTTAAATAACTTTTAATTTGATTTGTACGAGACTTTTACTTGAATTTAAATAAGTTAACTAATCTAAACCAAGCTTCAGGATCGAAAATTCCGGCTCACGCATTTCGATTTACCTTTTCCTTAGACTAGAGTTCTTCTTTCTCCTCGTTCTTTCAAGCAGAATGCGCTCCTTTCCGATCGTACGTGCCAAGGGATCCAAATATTTGAACGCTGCGTAGGATCATCAGCATTCATCGCGCGAGATCTTAAAACGCTTTTGGAAGGAAGGAAGAAAGGAAGAAAAGAAAGAAGTTTGTCCATTTGAACGATGGCTGAAATGATCTTCCTATGTTTCCTAAGATACTTGATATTTATTCTGTTACAAGAATAAGAGATATATATCAAAAAAATCTGAATTTTGAAATATAAATATAATGATGTAATTTTTATTAAAATACTTCATTTTTAATGAATATTTATAAAAATAAAAAGATTATATGTGACAATTTATAGTCTTATACTAATAAAGGATTTAAATCAGAAATAAGAAATGAAAGAAATAAAACAGAAATATTAATAATTTCTTAATATTTTAACATTCTTTTTGTTTCCTTGTATAAGAATGTAATATATCAATAAATATATCAATATATATATAAGTTTGAAAAGTACATTAACTTAATAAACTTAATAAATTATATAACTAAAAAAAAAGAAACATATAATTATATTATACAAAATTATTTACATAAAATTATTATTTGTGCTTAAATAGAAATTTATTAGTTATACTTAAATAAAGTGTTATTTGAGTATAATAGTTCATTAATAATCTTAATTATATATCTTTTCTTTTTCTTCTTATTTATTATGCTATGAATTTATATTTAATAAATTATTATATCTTTTGTTATTAATTTTTTTATAAAATTTTATAATAGAAATAAGAAATGAATAAAATTAGTTGATATAATTCTGAAATCTTTTTTAAATGAACTATTTTTTACAATTATAAAAAAGAATTTTTTTTAATATAAACATAGTAATAAACATAAGATACTTAAAGATATGTAATATGCCAGATTCTATTATTCTATATGAAAATTAAATTGAAATATAAGAAAAATTTTTTTATTTAAGATTTCATTCTTAAGAAAATTTAAGTTGAAAATTTCATGGAACATATATAAACTTGTTTAATTTTTTCAAAAATTGTATCACAAAAATAAAATAATTTATTATATAATATTTCCACATAATTAATGTGCTTTGTTTATATGTTTTATATATATATATATATAAGTATATAGAGTATATAATTAAAATTTGATCATTAGCAATAAACTTTTTATAAATGAATAATTAAAAAAATTTTTTAAATTTTATATAAATTTTTTATGTAAATATTCTTTCTTAAGATTTAATAATATCAATTTTTTATAATATTATTATAAAGAATATTTACATATAATATAATAGATGCAAAAGATTTTATTTTTATAATAACTTATTTTTATAATATCTAGTAAATGTATTTTGTTGAAATTTCGTGTCTTTTCTTGAAGAATAACGAATTAAAAAGGTAAATGAACGAAAGAAATGAATAAAGATTTTTTATCTTATTGTGCAATGTATATCATTTGAATCATGAATATGATTATTTTGATTGTTTTTATTTTGTTTCATTCTCATTATTTTAATATCTGATCTTGAAATATTAAAATTCAAAGAGATTTTATATTTTTATGAAAATATTATATAATATATAAAATTTCATAATATTTGTATTTTTTAATGATTTATCATATTATTATTCGAATTCGAATATGAAATATGATTGAATATAAGTAATTCAATATACTCTTAAAAATTATACAAATAACTATTAAAATAAATTATTAATTTTTTATATTTTCATAATGGATTTAAATATTATGAAATTATGAAATTCGAAAATAAAATTATTCAAAAATCAATAAATTAATATTTAATTAATGTTATATATTTAATTAATGTTGAAAATATGTTGAAAATCAACGAAATCATACAAAATAACTTCAAATAAAATCATAGATAAAACAAAAAAGTGTGAAAAGAAAAATATGAAAAGTATGAAAAGAAAAGTATGAAGAAAAAAAGAAAATAATCCTTCAGCAATAAAAAAAAAATAAATTTCTTGACATATCAAAATGATATCAAAAAATGATATGATATATAGAATAAGAGGATGACTTCAAAAAATCATTTTGATTCTCGAATAAAAAAGAAAAAAAAATGAATCATAAAAGCAAAGAATAAAATAAATATTTATTTTCACATGCTATTTATTTCTTGACTTTATACTTTTTTTTTTACATATGTTTCAGTTCCTATTTCAACAATCAGTTATAGCCAATTTGCCAACAGAACTGATTAGGCACAAAACGAACTACAGAAAGTAACAATGATTAACAATGATTAATAGATAAATTAGAAACAAAATCACAAAAAATTGAATTTGCTATTATTATTGCACTGTGATTAGACCAATAAATGAAATAAATATCTAGTTAACAAATTTTTGTATTTATGTAAATATATATTTTTTCATCATGTTTTTTCGATCACTAATTAATTGTTTTTTCATTACTTCATATTTCGACTGGATTATATTTGATAAAAATTAAAAAATATAAATTCATAAATGATCAATAAATATTATAAATAAATTAAAACCTAATTTTTAAATATGCAAAATACATAAATAAATATAAAATTTGAATTTTTTGAAATTCTGGAAATTCTCAAAATTCAAAATATTTATTTTTTTCTTTTTTTCTAAATAGTATTTACTTTGTTAAAAAATAATATTTTTAAAAATTATAATTTCTCAAATTTTTCAAATTTAAAATAACAATAAACTAATAAAAATAATAATTTTTTTATCCTATGAAATATTAAATTTTTATATTTTAATTTTTTTCTATTAGGATTAATGATCCATGATCAAACTATTATCACCTAAAAAAAAATAAATTTATTTTATTATATCAATTACAAATTATTTATTACGCGGATTTCAAGAATTTTGAATTATAAAAATAATAAAAAATTTTCAAAACTCAAAATTTTTTAAAGCATTTTTTTATTTTTAAATATATAATTCTATTTTGAATTCTATACCGAAACAAAATCTATTTTTAAGAAAATCCTCAATTATGTTTGTGCAACATAATATTTGAATACTTATTTGAGAAATGACAAAAAATAATAAATTTGAAAAGAAATTAAAATTAAAATTTAATTAAAATTTGATATATTTTTTTTTTTCGTATCAATAAAAATATCTTTAAAAAACACCACAAAAATTTATTTATATATTTAACATAAAGATTCATAAAATTATTATTAATTAAATTTGGAATAATAAAATTAGAAAATAAAAAAAATATTTTATATCATATATGCATAAATTTTATATAAATTAAATTATTAATATTTTATATTAATTAAAAAAATAAATAAACAAAACAGAAAATGCGACAATAAAAGAAATAAATTTTCGAAAGATAAAAGGTTGCGTGAGTATCGGCATTCCATTTCGTTTAGCATAGCCACTTAAATATATTCCTTAAGAGCGATCTAAATGTTAAAAGGGAATGCACGACATTCATGATAATATATAAAATACGACGACATATCGATCATGTTTTATATCGTAATTGTAGTGATCGTGAATCAACATTTTAATATTTTCTCAATATTAATTTCAAATAATAATATTAAAAATCGTGATCATTTAATCAGAAGTAAATTAGTTTCTTATGAGTTTTCTCTAATTCATATTAATAATTTATCCGAAACATTCTTTATATTTTGTATGGTTTTATAAAATTGTTTTAACTTATTATTCTATATAAATTTCTTATTATTAGATATAATATATTTCTGAATTACTAAAAGTTTTAGATTCTTCTTTTTTTTTTAATTATTAAGATATTTCTTATCTTAATAATTTTCTAATTTTTATTCATTCAATTTTAATAAAATTTTATAATTTTAGAAATTAGTTTTCAAAAAAATATCTGATTTATATTTTTATTAATTATATGTAATATATACATTTTTATATAGAATAAGAAAAGATATTTCAATATTGGAAATGAAAAATTATATAAAATGCTTTTCTCATTATCTGTTAAATACTAGTTAATATATAAAATAATTGCTTAAACATATTTATATGTAATATGTGTATTATATTATATATTATATGTAAATATTATGTAAATATATTAATAATGCATATTTTTTTATTAACTTATTTTATAAAATATTATTATATTATTAATATGATTAATATTATTATTATATAATTTTTATGTAATTATAATTGTTAATGACATTATAACATATATACTTTATCATATTGAAATTTAAAATAAACAAAACTTAATAACTTTTAAATTTAATCATTTTAATAAAATAAATATAAAAAATATAACAGTAAATCCAATTTTAAAAATATTTCTTGTATTATATTATATTTGTATTACATAATTACATAATAATCTTGAAATTATCTAACTTAATATATCTTTAGGATAAATCAAACTATGCTTTCTGAAAAATTTAGATTAATTTCAATACGGATATACTATTAATAGTAATAATAATAATGCAAATAGAAATGCAAATGCATTTCTTTTTCATTCATTTCTTTTATAAATATTTATTATCATTAACAATTTTCAAAATTAATATTTACATAATATTCACATTTTAAAATAACGATCAAATGAATATAGAATGTTTCAACATTATTGTCTTCTCATTTCTAATTACAAATATCAGAATATTAATATATGGATTTATTCTTTTGCTTAAATAAAAACAAAAAAATTCGACACACGATTAAAACATTCTTTTTTAACGATAAGAATATAACAAGTAACTAAGCAATCGCGATATATGTGATGAGTTATCTGAAAAAAAGAAATTAACTAGAACAAATGCGATAATATATAAAATGAGAATTATTTGATTATATCATGATCATAATCTATTCACTATCCTTACTTTTACAAGATGTTCCAAAAATGTAAGAACATTAGTTACTTATATTTGGTTATTTATACTAGAATAGTATAAATCTGTAAATATTCATTGGAAAAGTATTTTGAATAGTTATTAAATTTAATAATTAATATTTTAAAAAATAACAAGCGATGATTGAAATTTTTTAAAAACACTCAGAAGAATGTTTTTAATGGTAATAATTTTTATCATTTTATTGTTTGTTATGATTTTATGAAATATTTCATATATTAATAGATGAAAAACGAAAGTAAAAAAAATACTAATCGCAAGTTAGAAGAAAAATACTAGTTAAAAATAATCTTTTATGTAGAACTTTTTTCTGTATTCGATTTTTTTCTTTTTAATAATGGATTATGTTACCATTGTCTGTCTGTCGTTTTAATGATTTTATAATCCTTTATTTATACCCTATATTTATACCCTTCATTATTGCATTAATTTTCTAAAGAAAATATATATGATATTATATGTAAATAATATTAATTGAATAAATATTTTATCAGATTTTTATTTAATATCTTTAAATAATTATAGTTATTATTTATTATTTTTTAATTATTTATCATTTCAATTTATAAAAGATTGTTGTATCGTAAAAATTTTCATTTATTTTAATAATAAATTATATAAAACAAAAAAAATTATTTATATGATTAATCTCATTGACTTAAATAAATATATGTATAGCATTTACTATCATAACAGTTTCAATTTCAGAAAATAATTTTAATTGAAAAATTATCATTATTTGCATATTTCTTCTTATTTGCATATCTCTTTCTAATTTAAAGAAATAGTAATATATCTTCAATTTTATATTTCTTTTTGAAATCTAATATGTAATTTAAATTAAATTTAAATTTTTGCTTAAAATATAAACACACAAATAAGGTTTTGCTTTTGTAATAAAAGATGAAAGTAAAAATAATTGAATTGAGTTTAATATAATTCATAAAAATAAATCATTTTAAAAATTTTTATATTCATTATTAAAAATATTTTTATTTATTATATTTTTTATATTATCTATATTAATTACTTTTCTATTGTTTGTTTCTAAAAAACAGTTGATTTAATTTAATAATTTAAATAATTATTAAACTATTTATCAAACTATTTATTATTTAATGAAGGCAATTTTTAAAAAATAAAATTATGATATTTTTGGAAAAATAAAAGAATCGTAAATTAAATAATATTATTAAATTCCATATGATTAATATAAAGAAAATAAAAGTAAAAAGTAAATTATGTAAAATTTAATAATATTATTTGAATTAGATAATCTTATAATATTAGTTATTATATAACATATTATACATATATATATACAAGATGAAAATAATTTTGAAAAATTTGAGAAAAAAAAATTATAATATTTTTATACATCTAGATGCGTTTCTTCAAATTATGCAATGCTATACATAAAAGATTTCTTATTGGTGAATTAATAATAATTATAATAATAAAATATAATAATTTAAAAAAAATCATATAGTTTATTTATATAAGAAAAAAAGAACAATCTAATGTATTAAAAATTATTTTTTATTTAAAAATTTAAAAATTTAAATTAAAACTTTAAAAAATGAATTATGCAATCGATAAATAATGATTTTTCTATAATTTTTTTATTCTTTTTTTTTTATTTGTTTATCTTATAAATATTTATATCTTTATGGATTATTCTACGACATATCAGATATTTTGTATATTTCGAAAGCGAATAATAAATTTGAGTTAGGTTTGAATTAGAATATGTTTTGAATAAAATTTGCATGTCAAATTATCTTTAGATTATTAAATTAATAATTTTTAAAACATTATTAAGCTTAAGAAGAATTTAAAATATTAAAATTTTCAATTACAAAAATATATATTTACATAATAATTTATAGTCTAATTATGATAATAAATACAAAACAGAATGATACGAATCACGAAAAGAAATGGAGAAATAATTTTATTTCCATTTTCGCTAACAATTGATTTTTATCATATTCTTATATCTTTTTAATCATATAAAATATCACTTCTACATCATAGGAACATAATAGATATGCTATTTTTAATTCCGGTAAAATATTCTCGAATATTCGAACATTTGGTTAGCTATTTCGTGAATGTTTACATCAGTATCTGCTTCAACTATTGCAAGCGCTTTTACATTGTTAAATATGATACAAGTTTTATCCTGATGAAAATATATCCTGATCAATGCATTTTTATAGTCACAGCCGCTCAAGATATGCATCTTTTATTAACAATATTAAGTTATAAAGCATTTTCATCGCAGTAGCGTTCATTAATTTTTTCTCTCATTTTTCTCTCTTCTTTTTTTTTTTTTAATTTTAACGCCCGACATGGTTTACCGATGAAGAAGCGTTATAAAAATGAGACAAAAAAATAATATATGCCGTGACGTTATTCACTATGTTTGCTATGCCTATTGTAACTCGATCAAGAAACCATCGTGAGTTTACGTCACTCGAATTAAACAAGGTTGGGAGAAAAGTGTTGCTTTTTTTAAAAGCAGAAATATTCGATGAGTAACTATTTATATATTTCTTAAATGTCAGAATATGCAGTTATCGACACGTATATTTTTGCGTAAACTATAATCATAAACTGGCAATCAAGATAACGATTTTTATAATAAGAATACGAATAATTTAATATTACAGAAATCGATTTACAATCTCATTTTAACAAAAACAGCAAAATATTTATTTTGAAAACTAAAATTTATTGAAAAAATATTTTACATAAAAATTATAAATATATAGTATAATATAATAGAATTCAGAAGATTCAAAAATATTTTATAATTTTATAATCTTATAATATATATTATATAATTTTATCTTTATATTAACTGAAGATCATATAGCTATACAGCTTTTAAAAAAAAATTAGGATTTTAAATATTTTTTGTGTTTTTTATAAATGATTATTAATATTATTTTTATCAATTGCTAAAATTTACATGTATATTATTAATATTAATAATTTGTATTTCTTTCATTTACTTTGATTATATTATTTTTTTCGAATATGTTTTTTATGTACATGTTTTATCATATCTTTTACTTTTTAATAATTTTGCTAAGTATTTAGAATTTTTTTTATTAAATCAATTAATGTTACGATTTGTATAATATATAAATATTTCTTAGTAAACTTCAGAATTCTCAACTATATAATATTACTATATAATATTACTTATTACTATATCATAATAATAAAATAAAAAATAGAATAAAATAAATTGGAGAAGGTTGATATATTTTTGAAAAAAAGATTATATAATTAACAAATTAAATAATATTATAATAATTTTTTTGCATATTTATATTTTTAACGATCAATTTACATATTATATTTTATTCTTTAACAAAAACAAATATAATTTTTTTAAATTTACAAAAAAAACTTTTATTTATTTGAAAAATATTTTTTCATAAAATATCTCAATCCCCTCCGTTTATGAAAGAATTGATACATAATTGTGGAAGGCACGAGATGTAAAAATAAAATAGTTTTTATATAAATTTCACAATGCTGAAATATTTTTATTCGAATGCTTATACCAACACATTGTGTTTTATTTAGAATACATTTAAAATTGAATCCAATGTAAAGTTAAATTTAATTTTGAACATAAATATAAAGAGTTGTAATAAATGCAAGCTTTATCTTTATTTTTATTTACGCTTTTAATATCTATCGTAATATCGTAATCAAAATTCATAATATTAACATATATATGCAATAATAACAAAGATCACAATTAAAGTTTGCTGAAATTAATAAATATTCTGTAAAATTAAATATTGTTAGAATTAGAATTAGAATTAGAATTAGAATTATTATAATTATTAGAATTATATAATTTTTCTTTTTCGTTTGTTATATAATATTTATGATGTTATGAAATTTAAATAAAAAACTATTTTTGTTATTTTTATATTTACATATTTAAATAATGGTAATTTTATTGATTTTGTACTTTTACTCTTTTTGTTTTTATTGATTTATTTTCATTAATAATTTTCAGTACAACATTTTTAACATATCATGAAGTGAATTTATTTAACAATTTTTAGATTTTCATTTAAATGACATCTTTCAAAATATATAAATTTTCATCATAATTTATTTGCTGAAGAATATTTATTATATAAAATTATTTTATTCAATTATTTTAGGAAAATATAATACATGAATCAAATTTGATATAATCCCATGGCTCACTAAATATAAAATTATAAAACAATAATTCTAACAATATTTAATTTTAAACTGAAATAGCAATACATGTGAAGTATTGAATTTATAAATTATATTTTCATGTAAAATTAATAATATTTCATAACAATTAATACACAATGATAAAAATTTTATATAAATAAAATAAAAAGTTTTATTAGTATATTTTTCATCACGAAAATGTATTTCTTATAAAATAATTTTAGATTAATAAATTTGCTTAATAAAAACAATCATAATATAATATATAGGAAATATATAGAATATAACACAGGAAATATAAAAGTGTATTAAACTTATTAATCTTTTTGTTTCCTTATTTTATATATATATATATATAATATTTATTATTTTATTATTAATATATAATTATTATATTATATATATGTAATAAAATAAAATACATATATGCTATTAAAAGAATATGTTTCATTGTCATGAAAAAAAATTATTTTCCGAACAATCCAATATATATAATTCTATTGTAATTTAATAATATTTTATTAGATTTTTTTAATTTTACTTAAATTTTATTTAAAAACAAAAAATATTGAAAATTGTGAGTAATCCTAATTTTACAATTTTTTTGTACTATATAACAATCAATTTTCATTATATTTCAATTCTTTGAAACAATTATTTCTGTTCTTATTAATTTTTTATTTTGATTTTTTATTTTAGAGATATTAGATTTGAGAATTAATCTTCCTTTTAAGAATCTTTCATTAGTTAAAATTAGTTAAAATTAGTTAAAATTCATTATAAAATCCTTTTAAATGAATTTAATATATGGTCATATCATTAAATGTTTAATTATTTTTCAATTAGTCTTGACAATAAAATGTTGAATTTGAATAAATTATTTGAACAAATTTTTATACAATTTCCTGATAATCTTCTATATGAATTCGTAATTTATGAGAAATGTAAAAATTTTATACCTATTAAAAGGATTAGAAGAAGTAAAAAACTCGACACTTACAAAACTCGATAATTGACTGAAATGAGACAGTCAATAAATTATCATATGAATGAAATATTACTAATATAGAATGACAATATTGAGAAGTTATTCATTTAATAACTTAAATAGTATTCGTTAAAAGATCAAAAAAAGAAAAAACTTTAAGCGGTATTAAAATTAAAAATAAATCTTAGATTATTAAAATAAAATCTATATCAAAAAGAATATCAAAGAAAATATTAATCTATTAATATTAAATATTAATTTTTAATTAACTTTTAAGTTAAAATAAAATTTTCTCAAATTAATCCCATTTTTTTGCATAGATAAAATAAATAGAGGATAATAGTCTGGTTAATTGTAGCGTGTTTAAAATCAGATTATCAGTTATTTAAAGAAGTTTGAAAACTATTATGGCTTTTCCTTCTATTTCATTCGCTTCATTGGCTTGTAAGAAACGAAAGAAAAATTTTTTATACTGTATTCACATTGAACAAAACTCCCTCCGAGTTATTTGCAAACTGCTGGTTAACAACACAATATTGTAAGTATGAAACACTAAAGATTCTTTTTATATAATATTTTATATAATATTGTTTTTATATAATATCATTCGATTCTTAAAAAGCCAATAAGTTTGTAATATCGAAAACATTGAAAAAATTATATAATAGAATATCTTACATCTGTTTATTTTCATCTCAAAAAAGGATTTCTTTTTGAGGATTAATTTAATAAAATAGAAGTTTAATATATTTAATTAAATATTTTTTCTATAATATTTTAAAACTTTAGGTATCTTTCATAAATTTATATTTTTAATAGGAATAAGACTGATATATATAATAGAAAAAGTTCGAAAATTTTAAATTATTAATAATTAATTTGTCTTTATTAGTGTGATTCGAAATCTAAGTAACAAATAATTTAAATATTTGTAAATAATTAAAATATTTTATTGTGATGATATGAATTTATTTTTAATTAAATTTTTTAATATTATAATTTTTTAATAATGTCTCATGTTATTTATTATCTCGCTTCATTTGACACAAACTTAAATTATTTATAATTTAATAAATAAATCGATATTTTTATATTTATTTTTATTTCTAAATCAATATTTCAAATGTCAAATATTAATGCTTTGTACAAATGAAATCATAAATTTATATCGATAAATTTTTATACATTGTAAATATATTATACAAAAAATAGCATTCAAAAATTATTTTACTAAGCTATTTAAGATTTGCAATAAATATCAGATGTTTTCTTCATGAAAAATCCTTATAAAAAAGTTATTTATTAAAATATATAACATGATGTATATATAAATATAAAAATTTTATTTATAAATTAATATTTTAAAAGATAGTTTTCTTTATATATTTTTATATTTTTCAGTTTCAAAATTGTATTTAATTGTATCTAATATATTGAAATAATTTATTTCAGATAAAATTTAATGACAATAAATATTCTATTAACAGGATTTATATCACAATTATTTTCAATTGTTTAATATAACTATATATATATATATATATATTATACATTATATATATATAACATTGTATGTATAAAATGTTTCTTAATAAAATATAAAATATTTCTTAATAAAAAATAATAATAAAATAACTCTTAATCATCTAATTAGCATAAAACCAACTAACTTTGTAATGCAAAATTTATTAGTTTCTTTAAAAATAACTTTTTGGGTTTTACAAAACCTTTTGTAAATGATTATATATACTATAGAAGATATATCTCATATCTAATACATATATATATATATAAAAAAAATATATTATTGAAATTTTAAATAATTCGATATAAAATAATCATATTATTTAAATATCATTAATACACAATAATATCATTAATAATAATTATTTTGCAAAGTTAAATGTCTCTATTATGCATATTACGCGCAAAGTAATTTTTTCAACAGCTGCAAATAAGTATTAATTTCATTTATATAGGAAATATAACCTAACTTTTTCGAACAATCCCAAGAAAATTAAACTTGATGCAATAACTCGCATGCGTCCTTATAATTTACGTACCACGAGTATAATTAAAGAAGAAAGACGCACTTCGGTGAAGTACCACTTCTCGAATTATCGCAGTTATCCAATTATAGTATGAAACGAAGTCTTACGTTTGCGGGAACGCTTTAAAGGACAACTTCCAACAGCTGTCGTTCATCGTTCTCAAAGGTAATTGTAATCAATATCAAATTGCAGTAAGTAATTACTCCGTTGAAGACAAACGATGCAAAGTCACGAGAATCGATATGAACTATATTGTAAAATTCTTTACATTGTTGAATTCTTGGTTCAGAATAATTAATCGAGAGGCTATCTGCTTTTCTATTTAATATATCTAATAAATTTATAGATTTTTCATTTCAAAAACAATTAAAATTAAAAAAAATATTAGCTTTGTTAAATTATTGTAAATTATTGTATATTTTTATTGTAAATTATGTATTTTTTTATTTAAATAAAATTTTATGTTAAAATTTTTTTACTTATTTTTTTTTCACTCTTGATTTAAATCTAAAACTATGAAATATTAAACTGATAAACGAATTCTTCATTATCTTCAATAGAGATCGTTTGAAAGTTTTAATTTTGGATACATTCTCAATTAGATGTATGAATAAAATATATATATATATGATATATGAATAAAATATATTATTCTTCATAAATTATTCCGAACTTAACAAGCTTTAAATTAATATTAACAAATATAATTTAATTATATATTATATTTAATCAGAAAATTCTAAATAATTTACATATTTAGAATTTGCGAAATGCATCATTTTAGATGCAATGTAATACATAGATATTATTATATTTTAAATTTTACTATTCGCTTACTATTCTTAAGCTTTCTTACTATTCATTACAATTATTGCTTATTATTTAATTTCGTTTACAAATATTATTTATTTATATACAGGATAGAAAAAATATAAAAAATCTATATTTTTAATATAAAAACTATATAAAAAAATTCTATACTTTTTAAAATTAACCTTTAAAAGTTTTAAAAAATTTTAAATTAAAATTCAAGATCAAAATTATGTTTAATATATTTTATCCTTATTATAAAAATAAAAAGTTTTTAGAACCGTGAATCAAACATCAATCTCTTAAAAAATCAAAGAAAATAATATTAAAGTTTTAATAATTTTTAAAAAAAATTTACAAACGAATATGTAGTAAATATAATAAATCATATTATTCATATATTATTTCTATGATATATTCACTATATGTTATTGATGAAGAAATAAAAATTTATAAATAAAGAAAAATATATGAGAAGTTTAATATTGTGATATTTTAATTCATTGGTATAAAAATATAATTATTACAGAAAATAATTATATTATTGAATAATTTATATTTTTTTTTAAATGTAAAAACAAATATTCTCCTAATCTAAATTATTGGATAATTTTACAGGTTTAGCCATTTGGCTGCGTGTCACATGAAATCTCGTTTCTAGATAAAAATATATAATTGCCATTAGGAGGCTCTGAGACCTCGTGACGGCCTTGAAAAGACAAACGAGGAATGGTCACGAAGTTGCGGTTGGAAGGTCTCCACGCGGAAATGAGAAAACGTCTATCTTGGCCGCTATCGGAAATATTGGTCTCGCGAGTAAGTTCTGTCTTTCCTTTCGGCTTTCATTTTGGTCGAGTGAATTTTGGATGATGACTCGTTACGTGATCCGAAATTTTGAATAGTGCCTATAGAGAATAAATCGAAGGTATCATAGGTAAATTTGATTTTATATTATGATCTTTAGAAATCTATATTAGAAAAATTGGTCTTTTATTACACATCTTTTATTATACATCTTCTTAATATATTATAATTAATCAAGTTAATTAAATTTGCTTATAAAAATTATTTATAAATATTATTAAATATTATTTCATATATTATATATTTATATGATATACTATGTTTTTTTTTTATAGATAAAACTTTATATAACATATATAATATATGTACCTAATAATTTAAATTTGAATTATGATATTTGTTTAATAATCTTTTGTTAAAAAGAAAAAATTCCATCTATAAAAAAAATATAAATATAATATATCACATATATATATACTTAATATATACATAACATTTCCTATAAACATTTAAGGAAACGAATATTTTAGTATAGAATTAACATAAAAATAGTTTTGTATATAAATATCATTTAATAACAATTTAATTAAAAATGTAAAAAAAAATGATTTATATTATCAAAAAATATATTCTTAATTCTTTAAAAGATAATTATGGTATATCATTATATTCTTTGATATAAATATAATTTTCTTTAACATAAAATTGCATATATGTAACAGAAAAAATATGTAATATTAACAATAAAAAGAATAATTTATATTTCAAAAACATATAAAATATTTTCACCATTATATCATATTCAAACAAAATTAATATTTACAAGAAAAAGAAATCTATTCCTAAGAAAATAGTTATATATATTTGAAATAAATTATTAGATTATTCACTATGTCTGCAAAATACTTAGAATTTAATTTCTTTACTTAGTTTCGTCCGGAACTAAAATGATAATTAGCTTGTATATATACAGATTTCCAATATAATAATATCGGAAATATATAATATATATATATATATATATATATATATATATATATATATATATATATATATATATATAATATATATATATAAATCCAATCCAATAAAGTTATATAGATGATAATCGATTTTTACTAAAGAATCATTATGTTTCTAAATATTAAATTAAAATAATTAAAATTATTTAAT
Organism: Apis cerana; assembly: GCF_029169275.1. Taxonomy (NCBI): domain Eukaryota; kingdom Metazoa; phylum Arthropoda; class Insecta; order Hymenoptera; family Apidae; genus Apis; species Apis cerana. Next base: position 5,408,752 of record NC_083862.1, on the reverse strand, counting down.
TTATGATATAGAAAAGAAAAAATATATCAAACTGAAAATAATCACATTTATTTAAATTTATATTATAATGAATTGGGCAATATAGTTAACGATAACAGGCATATTAAACTGAGATATACTTCCTGACTTTTAATAAATAAATAAATAAATAAATAAATTTGGAATGTTTTTAGGCAATAGAATATAAAATTAAACAATTTATAGATTATAAATATTAAACAAACTTTCTGCTTTAATATATGTTTTCTAATATATGTAGAATGTTAATCGAATTTGTAAGACGAATTTATAAATGTATGTTTTTCTCATTTTATTTTATCTAACTTATTTATCAATAAAATTTAAATTTATATAATTTAATAAGTAAACAGTATTTTTGTGTACTAAATCTTGTATTTGTTTTAGCTTTTAGAATCTATTCTCCAAAGATATTCCATGGATATATTAATATTCTGCATATATAAAAGACTATTCTAAATTTATATTTCAAAATTTTTTATTTACTTCTTAAAAGTTAATTATATTATAAGAAAATAGATCGATAAATTTATCGACAGAAAATATGTAAATAAAAAAAAAGTTTTTTCTAATATTAAAACATAATATAAAAACAAACAAAATGTTCATTTTATAATTTAAATTGCTAAATATACACTTAAAGTAGCATAAGAAATTTATATTTAATCTAAATATTATAGATTTAATTATTATTTCATATTTCAACATAGTTTAGAAAGACTTGAAAATCATAAAATGAAAAATTGAATCGATAATTTTAAAATAATGGAAATAGAACAATCTTTCAAGATTTAAAGTATTTATTTTAATTAAAATAATTTTTTAATAAACAAGATTATTCTTTAAATTGTTATATTATAACTTAATTCGATATGTATATTATATATCGCAATATAAAAATATAAAAAATGAAAACGTTTCAATAAATTTCACATAACATATAATAGTAAACATATTATACGAGCAACGAATAAAGAGGGAAATATAAGGATCCAACAGAGAGGTAGCCTTCATGCTATAGAACTTTAAGAAAGGATTGTCGAGAGAAGCTGCCGTTTATCAGAAACGACCTCGGTGCGGCTGACAAGCTATTACTGCACGTGAGATCGCTTTTGCATCGAGATTGAATAGATCGAGACTGCTAGAAAATAGGTAACGGAAGACCGACCCTACAGTCAGAAGAAAAACTGCTGTGACTGAGATCATGTTAACCTTGTTGTTCGTAGACTGCTAACAATCCAAACTATTGTAATATGCTTCCTTTCCAAAGAACTGTCCATTGATTCGCAAGATCTGCGGGGAACGATAACGTGATACGTAAATAGAGTTATTACAAAAAATCCATTATGTGTTTGTAAACTCATTTTCCAATGGAATCCAACTCTCATTAAGATTATCTTTTTTTAGCTGTTACTAGTGCAATGAATGTCAATATCTGAATAGATCAAGTTTTAAAATAAATCTTTAAAAATGTTAGTTTAAATTGTATGTTAATATTTTCTAAAAAAAATTATTTGAATAAGACTTTGTAACTATATTTTATTTTCAAAGATATTTTTAATTATATTTATAAGATAATAAAATTATGTATATTTTAATTAATGAAAAATTGCATACATGCAATTTTATATAAATGTAATTAATATATTAATATATTATAAACCTGATATATTGTTTATAACGCAATTTTTTTGTTCATTTTATTTAATATATATTTATAGATTATTTTATTATGATATATTTAATATATTATATATATTATATATAATTATTTTATTATGATATATTTGATGTAATAAAAAATCGATGTATACTATCTATATTATCGATATAATCCAAATAATATATTGAAGAAAATAATATTCAAATTATTTTTAATCTTTTGTTGTAATTATTTTAAATTATTTTTTATTTAAATTAATAAATGCTAAATCATTTCGTTTATTAATAAGTTTTTTGTGCTTTTTTATTCTTTGTAAATAAAATTTTTATAATTTTCAATAAATGATTCCATGCATTCTATATTCCTATTTCTATATTCTTATTTTTTTACTATGTAATATTTTAAATAAATTTTTTAATGTTTAAATTATAACAAATAATAGTGGACATAAATTTATGTTGTATATTTTATAACTGACATTTTTTTGTTTATTAATAAATATTTATATATATTATATATGCATATTATTTCTTTAATAAATTATTTTAATAAACGAAATTTTATAATGATTTTTTTAAATTAATTACTGAATATTTTTTACATAATAAATTTATAATATTCATTATAAATATCATTATAGATTTATTATAATTTATATTTCTTTGAAAAAATAATGTTTAGTAAAAAAGAAGTATTATCGAATATAACTTTGTTAAAAAATAATATTAAAAAATTATTAAAGTAATTGTAACAAATAATCATATATCAATAATAAATTGTCTTGAAAAATATATTTCTTGTATTTTTTATGTCTACTAATAATCATATATAATATATAAATTTTATATCTTTTCACGTTAAATTATTGTTATATTACGAATGACAGTTTGAATTCCATTCAAGTCAAATATCTTAATTTTATCAATGTTATCATTAGTTTATTATTATTTAATTTCATTATTATTATAAAATAAATTTTAAAATTAAACAATTTAATTAACTATTGTACATTATTTACAATCTAATGTTAATTAACAATCTAATTAACATTTAAAATCAAAATTTAAATTTTAAAAAATTAGATTTATTATTGTATATGAGGAATAGCAATATACAACAATATTCAATAATTGTCATTTTTGCATAAAATTTTATTCATGAAAATTAAATATAAAAAAATCAAAATTCTGTGTAGATTAAGGACAAAATCCATCATTTTATTTGCTAAGTTCGTTTAGAAACGCATTCTGCATGGTTAAAAAGATAAAAACATATGCCGACATTTTACGAAATGAGTGCTCATACATTGTTTCATGCTTTTATGATAGTTATTCATATTTCGTTACTTATCTACTCAGTCACTCTTAGCAAAACTTGACATAGTTTTATATAACGTGCGTCATTTGCGCGTCTAAAGCCATCATTGCGACCGATTACTTAAACGCCACTAATCTTTCATGATACTTGCATTAATATTTTTAAAAACTTATAGTTCATGAAAAAAATGATTTTGTACAAATATTTTTAATAGCCGTTTTAATTTTCTTTTTTTATTTCATCAGTTCTTCTTCAATCCGTTTCTTAAACTCAAATTTGATTTATTGAAAATAAAGTTTGAAAAATGGAAAATATAATATTACATTTATTTTTATTATTAGATTTTTTTTATTTGATTTTATTATTATAATATTTTTTATATCTTATTATTATTATTATTTATATTTATTATAATGTTATAATAATATTTTATTATTATATTTTTATTTAAATATATAATCATAAATGAAAAAATTAGTAAAATTATAAATATAAATGAAGATAAAGACGATTCATTCTAATAACTAATAACTCAACTAAATAATTGCAAATTATAAGTTTTATAAGAAAAATAGTACTATATGAAATAATAAAATGACTTGAATTATATCAAAAATAAAATAAGAAATTTAAGAAAAATGAAATAAAAATTGAAAAAATTCTAATTATATATTATTATTTATCTAATGGATTAATTTTATTTGAATGAATTGATTTAAAAATATTATTTTTTCATTTTTCATTTTCATATATAAATGAAATAAAAGAAATAAAATCTATTTAAATCTAAATTCTAAAATTTTTCAAAAATAATTTGGTTTACAAAATTAAGAAGAATTAATATAAAAATATTAAAATAAAAAATTTTAAAAATTTAAATGTAATTCTGTTTAGAAAGAAATAAATTCAATTATAATAAAATAATTTTATTTACAAATAATTTTAATTTTTTTTTTTGATAAAATCAAAGAAAAAGCAATATAAAAAAAACAAAATTTTATAACGAGAGAAAGAAACATTATAATGCAATAACAAAATAAATATAAATTTTATTTTATATTTTTCTTTATTTCTTCAATTATATTTCATTATTAATTGATTATTTCACAATATTAGAAACTTCTCCCATGAAAATACAGTCTCCTTCCAAGAAAAAGGAATCCATTTAAAGATAGAAGTTGTTCAAATGATCGCTCACGAAGCGTCGAAGAATTCATTGAATTTTATCTCGAAGTAACATATCGATTCCAATGCTCGAAATTCGTTGAGTTGAAATGACAAGTTTCAAGTAACAGGGAGCCATGAGGCGGAAAACATCTAAGAGAAATCTTCGACGATTTATCGTGCTCGCTCGTGTCTGAAAAGCATATCGCGGCTTCATGCCCGAGTTTTGTTCCACCCTTCTCATATGTATAGTCCGCATTCATGTATCCTAGTGAAAAACAGGGGAGGCGCGACGAAGCCTTCCATACACGCAAATGCTTTCGATGAAACATGCTTCCATGCGCATCATATGGAGTGCTACCGCGTACAGCGGCCTGTGTGAATGCACCGCGAAAATAAATATATGGACTCCACTTTCCTCCATTGCCTCTTGTCACGCGTGAACGACACGATTGTTTGAAGAGAAGCGCTTTGCCTTACTTTTCCAAATTCAAAAGAGATCTAATAAGGTTAAACTTTTAATTTCTGAATATTTTTTTGGATTAAGAAATATTATTTTTGAAAAAATGATTGTTGTATACAATGATACAATGTAGAAAAAGAATAATATGAAATAGGATAGAAATATAGAAGTCAAAATAAAATAGTATGAAATAATTGTGTTGCAAAATATTATGTTTTTGATATGTTGATAGTACAATATGAGACACTTTAATATATATATATATATATATATATATATATATATATATATATATATATATATATATATATATATATATTATATATATACATATATATAATTACAAAACAAAATAAATTGCAATTGAGTCGTTATTTTTAAAAGATTTTAAAACTTGTTTATTAATAATTTGAAATAATTAAATAATTTCTCTCTTTTAAAAATTTAATCGAATTAATCGAATAATATTAAAAATTACATAATTGAGAGATTAAAAAATGTTAAATAATTAAGAGATAACAAAAATTTGATTGATAAAAATTTTTCGTTTAAATTTCAAAAAATTGCAATTTCAATCGATAGGCAAAATAAAGATCTTGTATGGAAATAAAGTTTGAAAATTCCATTATTGTAGAGCTCTGTTCTAACAGACAATGTCTAGCAGCTTGTCTCTCGTGCTCGACAACGTGTCTCCTACAGATTCCGCACGATCGAACATTCGTTTTTCTCGTGTCGATGGCTTTGCATTTTTCATACCCTCTCTTTCTCGTTTTCCTTTACGTTCCTCCGAAATCTTTTCCTTCGTTGAGGAATGCTATACGATCGTCTATTTCTCGGTTTCCACCCGTTATTTCTATTCCCTCCTCTTATTGTGAAGATCTGTATATCATGCGTAAGATTGTCATATTGATATTTATACATGTGTTTTCTACAATTGATTTTTTTTATTTCTCTTGTCTCGTCATGAAAAATAATTTTTCTTATTTTCTTTCAATTTAACGTTTGAAATTTTTACTGAACTTTTATTATTTAAATATTACTATTCAAATTTTACTATTTAAATACTATTTATATAATTAAATTAAGTCATCAGTATATTATATCTTTTTATAAATAATTAATAAATATTTTCACTTAAAATTATAAAATAAGAAATTATAAAATAACATTTTATACATGTAAATATTATTTTTTTTATTTGTATTAATTTATATATTAAATTAACTAAGTTTTAATTAAATTTATAAATGGAAATAGAGATATTTTCAATTATTAATAATCATTATAATATTTTTAATTTTTATTTTCAATTATTAATAATCATTATAATATTCATTATAAAAACATAAAATTAATATTATAAAAAAAATAAATTGAAAAAGAATTAAAAAATATTAAAATAATATATATTTCTAATTGAATTTAATATTTTGATTCTGTTTTTCGAAGATTTTTTTTCTATTTTTCAATGATTATATATCATTTAGTATTGAGATTATCAAAACATTTCAAATAGAAATCTTTGAAATTTATTTCCAATAGAAATATATTTTAATATGCAATTCAATCCTTCTCAGGACTTTTGTATCGTTTGAAATCTTACTTCTGGAATACACTCACGAAGTTTCTTTGAAAATTCTTTGAAAGAGCGGTAACTTTTCGAAGGTACATAAATTCAAAGAAGCATGTCTAGTTGTTTGAAATTTCTTTTTTGAATCAAGTCACCCTGTTCGATGGGTATTTGATATTCTACTCCATTCATCGCTCCTAAATTTATTTGCACTCGTATTACTGTTGAATCAACTGGAAAAGAAATTCGAAAAAGAATAACGTTGTGAACATGACAAAAAGAAGCAAACTAATTTTTTTTAATTAATAAATAATATTTATCAGAAAACTATATAATAATTTAAATACAAATATTAAAAATAAATCTGGAATTTCTAAATTATGTAATTATATTTATATATTTATATATATTTATATTATTATATTCATATATTTGGAATGAAAATAAAGATCCTTAAAATTTTGAACATTAAAATTCATTTTCTTATTAAAAAAAAAAAAAAGATAATACACTTCACGTATTTGTACAATTATCGAAACAAGAATATATTATTCATTTAATTTATATTTATAAAATATAAATTATATACACTCAAATGCAAAAATATTCATCTTCTACAAAAAAAGTCATTCTATCTGAAAATTCTGATTTTATTGAAAGTTTTTATATAAAATATAATGGGTTATACATGAAGCAATTTCTTTATTGATGGGAAATCTCTTTGACGGAATGAAATCAATCTCCAAAAGTTTCAGAATCTTTTCAATTTTAGATAAAATTTGAGGGTATTTTTCACAACATAATAAAAAAATTTAAATTTATTATTAAATTAAAATTTAAATATGATATGATAATATTTTAAAATTTTGTCTTATCTCATACCATTACAAAGTATATTAAAGAATAAAAAAATATTGAAACTTTGAGTATTGATTTCATTTCTTTAACGTAATATTATAAAAAAGATTATCACGTATACATATAATTCATTATATTCTACAAAATTTTGAATTATATAATATTTAGATTTTAATATTCTATTTTTCTGATAAAAAATATAAGATGAAATTGTATTCAAAATATACAAAAAAAATTGTTTTATATATAGCCTTTATTATGTTTTATAAATTTTCAATAGAATCAGAATTTTTGGGCAAAGTAAATTGAAAAAAGGATTAGAATGAAATTTAGAATGAATAACTTTTGCATCTGATTGTATAACATCAATGTTTAATATTATCAAATAATTACAAATATTAATCATATATTAATAAATTATTCATACAATAAGTAATAAAAATTATTTTTAATTAATATACTGCTACTATATAGCAATATAACTACCTGAATATAATAATAATTTTTTTAAAAAATCTATTTAATTAAAGGATTAATTAAATAGATTATTAAAAATTAAAAATTAAAAATTAAAGACTTTTTATTCAAAAAAAATTTTTTTAATCATTTGAATATTATATTACAAAAATATAATTTATTTATACATATTTTTTTATATCATATTAATTATGTATTTTAATTTTTCTGTTTCAGGTATGTTGTTAAGAATATTTTGAATCTGCACATATTTTTTTCCGCTTGACGTGCTTAACAGTTCATTTATTGTAAGTTGTTATATATATTTTTATATATTTTTAAGTATTTATAAATAAAATACATTTTTCAATTTATTTTTAAAAAAATGGAGCAAAAATTATTTAAAATAATGATAACATTAAAATTAATGGCATTTATTTCATTAATAATCATGTATTTATGATATTAAATTAATAAAACACTTTCCACTTCTTTTTATTTAAACAAAATCAAAAATCAATCAAAGTTATATTAATTTCAATCTTAAAATTAATTATATAAAATCGAACGAAAAATAAATTTTTTTCCGAAAAAATAGATCGAAGTTATTTTATTATCTTTTTTAACTTAATTATCTTAATTATCTTTTAAAAAATCCTGTAGACAAATAAGATTTTATAATTTTTTTTTCAATTTCTTTATTCTTTATTAAAAAAAACTACAAAAACTAAAAAAAACTAGAAAATCATGATTTTGTAACAACTTATATTATTTTTTTGAAAATTTATATTAAATCAAATATATTGTTTAACATATTAATTTTCAGACAGGGCATTTTTAATTAAGGAAAATAACATAGTTCAGGAGGAATATCGTTAATTCATATATTCCCCTTCAAGATCTAAATCCTTCCCATAACGTATTGGTCCCACAACATCTTCATACGTTTGCTAATCGTAATAACCGTAATTAACGAGCATTCGATGGGAAGAACGAGAATTGAAATATTGCCGAAGACGAAAAGATTTTCTATTTTGCTATGTACTCCAGAATTCTCGAGAGGAAGTCGAATAAGTGAAAACGAGCATTAGTAAAGAAGTAGTGAGAAAGAGGTTGAGTTGTAAAGCAACGAAGTATAGTGGTTCCATGTTGTGAAATTGCGGTAATTTCGTTAGCGGCGCAAACGATGTAATGAAATAAAAGTGCTGACAAGGATACACTACTATGTATTCCATAATGGTACGGTTTTAATAGTTGTTGTCCGGAAGGAAGCAGCTTTTTATCTCACCCCATGAAAACTCATCCGAATAATTCTTCAGAATCTTCTGTCTTTTTCTCTTACTTTTACTCTTTTTCTCTTCATTTCTCTTACTATATATATTATTCTATCTCGCTTTTCCACTTATTTCTTTGTTCGTCGCTTTCTCTTTCCTAGCGGTGCGATTGCATTCTCTGGATCAAATTTTTTTTTCTGCTATACTTCTTTTTTTCTTCGCAGATTTCCTTTATATTCTACTTTAAACTTTATTTTCGCGATTTGCAATGTGGTATTCTCGTTTATTCAATTTAGTTGGCTAGCTTTGAATTTTATAATGTAGTTTAACGATTGTAATAACAATATATCATGATAGGATTTTATTAATGTTTAAACAAGAAATTTCTATGATTCTTTTTTTTTATTATTTACTTTCTCTAATTGTAAATAATATTTGTGCGTTTGGATATATTTTTTTAAAATATTTCAAAATAACATTCGTTAATTCAATACTCATTATCGAGTAAGAAGATTAGAATTTAGTTGAATTTGAAAATTGTTTATTAAAAGTAAATAAATACTGTTAATGAAATTGCGCGTGAAGATATTAAAATTAAATTGTTTATATAATTTTTTAAGAAATAAAGCAGATAATTTTTTAAATTATTAATGTTTTATTAATTTATGTTAAGATAATTTTATAATTTTTTTTAATTTAATGGTTATTCCATTAAATTTTCCATATTTTCTTTTTTCAATATTTTAATATATTCATTGTATATTATATCAAAATTTAAATTCATTACTAATTTTCAAAATAGCAAAATCTTTTTTATATTCAATAAGGATGAAGTTGAGGAAGGTGAATTTCAAGTTTTCAAACACAAGGCGACCAATAACGGGCTGACGAGGATGCAAGCGTGGAAAAGAAGGGCTGAGACCATGCGGGAGGGTGATAAATAAGCCTGCAGATATTGTGTTTCGCCCGCGACTTTAAGGGGTGCGCCTCGTATCTCTGGCGGGACGTAATCCTACTCGGAGTTTCAATATCGCTCACGGCATAAACTAAGTTTAGCATAAAATATTTCAGTTGCTCTAACTTCGAACGGCCAAACCAACCTCTGCCCACTCTTTGTACAGGTATGTCTTTCTTGGAAATGGGAAAATTTATGAAACACTATCAGTAAACAGACGCTTGTCATCGAAAATGTGCCAACTGTGCGATCGCACATGTCATTCACAGCCACCACCAACTTTTTCTTTGTATTTTGCCCTATGGCTGTTGTTCTGTTCGTGAATTTGTTCGCAAATTCTCTTGAAAGGTGGTTCCATTCATTACAAGGTATACGGTGAATGATGAAAACTCACCAATAAGTTTTAATATTTGGCTTCATTTGATAATTTCGCATAACTCTCAATTACTATAATATAATAACTTTTCAATGATGGACGGAGTTTCCAGAGAGTTTTTATTAGTATTTTCGATTTTATTATTTAAACAAAATACGCATCGAAATCTATTTAAGAAATAAATTTAAATCCGAAATTCATTGTCTAATGATAAGTATATGATATGTAAATTTTATTTATCAAAAAAAAAAATTTTTAAATAATCAAAATTTTTTGCAATACCAAATCAATAATAATTTGTTCATAATAGAAATATTCTTAATAAAAATAAATAAGATATATATATATATATATATCTTATAAGATATATATATAAGATATATATATATAAGATATATATATATATATATATTTTAAAAAAATTGCAATACAATATATATATATGTTGGATTATGAAAAATAATTAATTACGTATATATGAATAATAACGAAAAGATTAAATTTTATTATACATACTTTATAAAAAAAATTATTATTTTTTAATTTTTTTTTAATTGAAAAGTTGAATAGCAATATTTACAAATAACAATCAAAATGTAAAATGATTGAAAGATCATTATATTTTTACATATTTTTTACTTTGATTACATATATATTAATTATAAATAATAATGATATATAATAAATAATAGTTTCTACATTAATTATATTTTTATATAAATTATTTCTATATTTTATATTTTATATTTTATTTATATGAATTATTTCTAGTATAGGTCATTAATAACAAATTAAATATTTTAGAAATTAAAAATCATTAATTAATTGTAAATATTTAATAATAATATTAATTTTTATATTTTTATATTTGGAAAAAAATATTTTTACATTTGATTTTAATTCTTTGATATAATTTAGTTAATTATATATTTCAAATATTATTTTATTATTTTAAGATATAGTATAAAATAATAATAGTATAAAAGTACATGATTTATTTTTAAAAAAAATGAGTAAAATCTTTTTTTTCGTACAAATTATTTTTGAAAATTATTGCATATCAGAGAACATAAGTATATATTTATTTTTAAAATGGAAATCTGTATTAAATTTCACATTCAAATTTTTGAACTTTATATATTTATTATATATTCTTATAATTGATTTGTAGGATATGATAGATAATGATTGAAAATTTTTAATTAAATAAAATGTATTTTTCATTAAATAAGCTATTATTTTCATGATTTCAAGAATGGAATGTTAGATTTGAAGTTAAATTCTATATAGACATGAAAAATTTTATTATTGTTCGGAATCATTTGTAATTTTCAAATAATTTTATAATTTTAAAATACTATTTCTATTTCTCATTTTCTTGAGAAATAAATCTCTTGATTAAATAGAAAAATGAAAATCACAATCAATATAATTTTTGAAAATTTGAATTATCATTTTTTGAAAAATATTATTTATTTACTATTATCTATTATATTATACTTCAACTTTTTCTCTTTTAAGATATATTTATATTTTCATATAAAAAATAATATTATAGATAAAAATTTATTTTTTAAAAAATTGCAATGATTTAATTTATATTATTATCTATATATGTAATATTTTATTAAAATATTTTTACAATTTTATGATTTGTACATTTTTATAAGAATTTTTTAAGAATTTTTATATAAATATAATTATTAAAATTAATGATATAAAGAAAGTTATTTAGTAAGTTTAATAAAATTAGAATCATGATAAATGAAAATCTGTCTTTAAATTTTATTATAATTTTTATTTTTATTATATTTATTATATTTTTATTATATTTTATTATATTTATATTTTATTACATTGATTACTTAAATATTATTGTAGATATAAAAGATAACAAGACAATTGAAATTAATATTTATTATTTAATTTATCTTTTAAACCTAAAATTAGATATATCATTTTTATAATTTAATTCAGATTTAGCATAGAAAAATACATTAAAAATCTTTTTATTTTCAAACACAAAAAATTTATTAATTTGTTTTTTCTAATATAAAACTTATAGAAGAAAATGTTAACTAATTTAATCTTTTTTTATTAAGAAAGAAATAGTTATATATATATATATAATTTAAATGATTTTAAAATTTAAATTAAAATTAATTTTTGAACTTCTTTAATTTTATGATTATATAATATATTATATAATATAAAATTAGTAATAGAAAATAGTAATATAATATATAAGTAGAAATTAATTTTTTTATTAATTAAACAAACAAAAAGTTTTATTAATTAAAATAATTAATACTTAACAAAAATTTTATAATAATAATAAATATCAAATAAAATAATATAATTTTTGATTATAAAATCTATTAAAAGGGTATATGCCAATATCTATGCATATTAATGTTATAATGCAATATTAATGTTAAATATGCGTCATTTCTGGCAAAGAGAGACCATCATTTCATTTTGCAAAATTCTGACTAAATATATTATCATTTTTTATGAGTATTCTTTTAAATAGAATTTAATCAAGATAATTTTATATGTGATTTTTATAATAATATACTCATATATAAGAATTAATTATCTTTAAATACAACAAAAAATTGTATCTAATATCTAAATTATTGGATTTATATAGTATTTGTGTATATAATATAGTCTTTGGCGAGTATACTATAAATCAACATTTCATTTTTATAGAAATAAATATTAGAGAATATTTTATTTGAATTATAATTTATTTTAAATTATATATATATATATATAAAAATAAATATTCCCCATATTAATTCTTAACTAAATAATTTTAAATAAAGAACGGTGATATTATTTTTGGGCAATTGACAATGGTAATCCAGAACGACATCATTTCTATTATTATAGGTATAATAAATGATGTTGAATTTCAGCCAAATTAGAATTAAATCATTACACAATTTTACCATATATTAATTATTTATATCGAAATCATTTATATCGGACAAAATTTCGACTGATATATAGAAGAAATATTATAATAGTAATATAATAGAAGCAGGTACAAGTTATTAGATCGTGCTGCGAATAGTAATGAGCTTATGTTTCAAACTATTCATTTCTTAGCACTATAAACATTATATGTGCCTTAAATTGGTTTATGAGCCGAAAGTGGCAAAATTTCCGCAATTATATGACATGTTTAATGCGAAAAACATTGATTTATAATAAGACGAACATTAAATGAAATAAATTATATTTTGATTTTGAATCTACAATTATTGCGTTATTTTTAAATTTTAATAATGTTATAAAAAAGCAAATGAAATAAAATTTACAAAATAATTCTAAAGGAAAAATGGAATTTTCTTTCTCTCACATAAAATTGAATTGTAAAGATTTATTTTATACATTTTAAATCTACGTTTCTTGTACACAATTTTACACAATTATAATATAATATTCTTATTTTAAAAATAAAAAATAAAATAATCGATACTTCTTTATTTTTGTTTTGTACTAAGATATTTAACACATGAAAAATAATTGATGTTCTGGCTTAATTTATAAACAGGAAAGAATGTTAAAGAATTAATATTCTATTAATTTTAAATATTAATTTTAAATTAAATAAACTTTATCAAAATTCAATTTAACAAAAATTTATTATTTTTTAAGTAATTAATTCTGAATATAATAATCAATTTAATTTTATCTTGTTATAATTTTATAATTATATATTTATATAATTTAGTTAAATTTTATGAACTATTTCTAATTAAAATATAAATTAACCTTTTAAATATTTATCTATTTTTTATTTACAATTAAAATAATGTTATTTACATTTAATATAATCTAATAATATATAATATATATAATATATAATAAATAGTGATTTAATATTTCAATATAAATATATTGTTATATTTTTCAATATTATAATATATAATATATATTTTTTTTATGACGTTTTAATAGAAAAATTTTAAAATATCTAATATATATATTATATGTATAATATGTGTATATAAGAAAATAAAGATTCGAAAAATTAAATAAATTTTCAACTTCAATTTTCTTTTAATTCAATTTTTTATAATTTTTTTTATATTTCATATAATTTCGTAAATATTTATTATAATATAAACTATTTTATGAATGCTTTTATCTTATCTGCCTTTTTGCTATCAAAAATGGACTTTTTATTAATGTTACAACATAATTCTGCAATTTTTTAAATTTGTTTGAATATTTTATTTATCGTATATTCTATATTTGATGAATAGATAAACTGAATATGAAATATATTAAATAGATAATAAACTATATTTCTTTAATTTAGACCATTACTCATTATTTATATATGTTACAGAAAAAAAAAATCATTAATTAGGAGTTTCTATCAAAATTATATAAAAATAATTTGGTCTTAAAATGCATGTGAATAAAGTTATTGCATTTTACATTAATATATTATATGTATACATATATATATATATACATACACACATATATATATAATATTTATTATTATATATATTCTATATATTATAATATTATTATATTATATTATATTCGTGATAACAAGATTGCATGATCCTACAGTTGTCTCATTGTAAGGTTATAATTTATAACATATAATTGAAACTAATCTCAAAATATCGCTTACCTTAGGATAAAAAGAATTAAATTAAATGAAATTAAATAAGAATAAGTATAACTTTTTCATTTTTATACAAAAAAAAATATTTTATTATAACAATCTTACATGTTTTAATAATGTATAAAATAATTTTACATTTATCTTCGATATAGAATAAAAAACTAATTTATAAATAACTTTCTAACTTTCTAACTTTCTAATAAATTAATTTAAAAGATCAGATAAAAACTATTAGAATAAGATAATTATATTAATTTAATGAATATAGTTATATAAACAAATTAATTTTTTATATTTAATGAAAAACACAGTTTACAGTTTGAAAACATTTAAAACACTATATAATTCTCCAACGAAAAATTTATATACAATATTTGCATATTTCTCTCTAAATAAATTATACTATGTGATAAATTATAATTATTATTAATATTATAAATATATTATATATTTATATATTTATATATTATATATATTATATATTTATAATATTATATAGTATATTATTAATATTATTAATATTATAAATATTAACAAGGATCCAACGAAATTTGATATAGAATAAGTATAAATTTTGGCATCTATAATAGCTGAATTATACATTGCAAAATGATTTAAAATAATTTTGATGTTTTGATTACTATTCGATATTCATATAACCTATTGGATTAAAAATTGGCAAAGATAAGGTGGTGAAAATTAATTCAAAATGAAAGTTAATTTCAAAATTAATTTATTAATAAATTTAGTAAATTTATTATCTTTCTTTTTATATTATAATTTATTATATTATATATTATTATATTATAATTAAGATAATTTATTTACTTTATAATTAATTTCAATTAAAAAGATACTTGTTACAATATGGAATTACATCAAAATAAAGAATTTAATCACATGATGCTTTATTATTTATAATTATAATATATAATATAAAAGAAAATATTTCAAAATAGCATGAATTTTTCATTAACAATAAGTATCGAAGAACTGTTATTATATATTATATATTCATATTCAATTGTTATTATATATTCATATTCAAAATTATATTCATTAAATTTACAATGATCAATGATCATATAAAACGGCAAAAAGTTATAAAATATTATAAATTAATTTTTTATTTAATAAGATAATTATAAAATTATTATGTATATATAATTTTATTGTTACAAAATAAGATTATTACAATAAAATATTTTTTGTATATAAAATAAAATAATTATACTTATTTTTCCATAACGGAATAATCAAATGTAAATTCTACGAAAAAAATATATAATATTAATTCAATTATTTATAAATCACAAGAATCGTTCTCAAAAATTATTCCTATTATCAAAATATTCAGCAATATGAATATCCTGAATGTTTATAACAGTAGCCGACAAGAAAAGACTGTGGTTGGTTGTAAACTCGCAAGGACGGCTTGAATATGAAAGAATATAAATTATATGACATTGGCTGCGAAAAGAACGAATCGCCAAAAAGGTTTTGCTGACTTGCACACTGGGCCCGGAGGGCTTTTAATACTGTGTTCTTCTGCATTTACCAATAGCCTTGCTAGGAAATTAGTTTTTCCCTGGCGTTTATTCTGTCCCTAGTATCTTCCTATCCATTCACTGACATATTAGTGTTCGACCTTTTGTCGCATGGCCTCTCCTTTTTTTCTTGGCCAGTATACGATGAAACGAAATGCCAAAAGTGATGTCTTTCATTAATATATACGATTTACTACTATGCGTTAACATATCCACTTCTAATACTAGGTTCTTCTCCTATTTTAATAGTGTCTTCGATGGTTTACTAATTACTTGATTTGATTTTATTCTAACATTTTTGTTATTGTACTCAAAACTTTGTTGCTTTACTTTTCTATTTTTATCCATAATCTATTGTTCGTTCTTTTTTTTATTTTTTGTCAACTGTACATTAATAATTTTGGTTCTTTTGCTGAAAAAACGTTTATAAGATTTTTGCATGCTTATCTTAGTTATCTTTGATGTTGGGGAATATCTTTGTTCGGTCTCGATGATGGCAATAAGACTCAAATGAATAGAAGGAAAGAAAATAATATGAGATATATAGAAATCATAGCATAAAAAAAGCATTAAAAAATATTATAGAAAAAGTATAATACAAGATGATGATCCTAGTCTCTTTTTTTTTTTTAATAAAGAACTTTAACGCTTTTGAAATAATTTCTTTATTTAAATAAATTATTAAAATTTTAATTTTATTAATTTTATTATTAAAATTATTAAAATATAATGTATATAATGTATATATGTATATATATAGAAAGTTTAGAAGTAAATATATAATAAATAGATATTTATTAGACTTTAAAAACAAGATAATTAATGTTTTCAAAAATTAATTCTTAGAAAATCAATTCTAAGCAAATCTAAGTTCTAAAAAATCTAAAAAATAGATAAATTAATAAATAAAAAAAAATTAATAAAGATACAAAATATTGATTAATTGATCTGTTGGCTGAAAGTTTGAATAATAAAATAAAAATTTCTTGAATTGTGTAAGTCATTTTCTAGTTTTTAGTAAGTCAAATCTAGTTTTATGTTATTTCATGAACATTAGATTAAATATAATTAATGACCAACTCTTTTATATGATCGTAGAATATTTTAAATTGATTAAAAATAAAAAATTTTATATAATAAAATTAAAAGAATTCTTGATATTAATTTTTCATTCAAATATATATATATGTATATATATTTTCATATATTACTTATGTTAACTATTATTCTATTCTATAATACATTGCTGCATGTTATTAAAGATAACATTATCATTGTTTTTATATGTATGTCTTAACATAATTATATTTATTCAATTTTTTAATTCAATGATTTCATTTTTATTTCATCTGTCTTTATTATTTTGTTTACTTTTTGTTTATGTTATTTGTAAAAAATAAATTCATTAATATTAATACAAAAGCACATAAATAATATCTGTATCGAATAATTTTTATTTTGTTTATTAGATGGTTAATCATTTTTGTTAATAATATTATTATTTAGAATCTTCAATTGATTACTGAATAATAATCACAACATTATATGAAATATTTATCTTACGATATAATTCATTATAATTTTAATAATCTCTAATCTTTGGTATAAAATATTATATTAATTTGGTATATTTGGTACAAAATGCCAAATATTAAATCGAAAAACGATATATTTTTTATCTCAAAAATCTATTGAATATATTTATTTATATAATTTGTATACAAATAATTTTTACACAAATAAAATTATTAACTTAAACTTAATATATCAAGAATTATTTATTCTTATCATAATTTCTATCATAAGGACAAGGACTTATTATACTTATATTTTCTTATGTCAAATAAAAATATCTAAAAAATATTCATTTTTGCAAAAAATTAATCTAAATTATTTAAAGAAAAAAATAAATATAAGTAATATAATATCTTAATTTAATTTAATATTATAGTATATATAAAGATTTCACATTACAATTCATTGATTAGTGTTTATGTAAACCAATTCTTTTATGAAGCCGATTCCATCATTATCTTAACCTTCATCGGCTTTATCTTCGCTTTATAACATTTTTATGTCTTCGTCTAACTAGTTTATCACTGTTTTTCCTTCTGCTCATATATCTTCCATATTCTCATTCATTATCTTTGTCCTGTCAACGTATCCTCGTTATTCTGTCACTTGGTTCTCATCGTCCTGCCGATCCAACATCATAGACGTCAATGGCGCCATTTTAATCGCATCTCTACGAGCAGCTTCCTTTCATCCCTTCATCGTGTAATCCCGGTTGCATCGTTAATCATGAAAGACGCGAACACGAAGTCGTACACAAAGATCGATAGCCTGTGGAAAATAATAAAGGATTTTGAGATAAATATTGCACTAGGGTGAAATTATAGATGAGAATTGTGTCAGATAGCTCGATGAAAAGATTGAAAGAATGGAGGCGATCATGATACAATTAAATAAACAATCATCCATTTCAAAAATAAATTAACAGTGAATGAGATGTTTAATTTTTGATTAAAATTTTCTTGTGAAAAATCTGATATAAATTTTAGAAAGTTTAACATAATAATTTTACAAGTTTTAATTTAGATTTAAAAAAAATAACGAAATACTTTAAATTAATTTATTATGCATATTATATTGATACAAAATAATAAATTCAGAAGGTATTTATTCAATTACGATAGATCTGTTATATGAATTTTTGAAAACAAAGATGTTCACATAAGAGAATTTTTACATAATACAATAACAAGCTTATTTGATACTGGAAAAATCAAATCTATGAGTCTTTTTTGCAGTTATTTAATTAAATTTATAACATTTAATAACATTTTTAATAACATTTTTATGATATTATTTTTAAATTTCTATTAATCTATTTGGAAAACTATAAATATCTTGAATAAGATATCTTTGTCATTGCTATCATTGATTTAATAAATAATTATATATGTTTATAATAATTATTAATATTAATTATTACTTTTTTAATTATTATTTTTTTATTATTTTTATTATATTATTTTTTATTTTTTTATTATATTTTTATTATTTTATTATTTCTTTCATTCTACGAAAGAAAATGAATAATTTATATGTCGTTGTAATATATTTTAATTTTTTAAGTACTGTTTATATATAGATATAGATAGAATATTTATACATTCAATAGAATATATAATTATTACTAAATATCTAAATTAAATCTTAAAAATAAACATATAATTTTTATCCAATGTGTCCTTGATATTTTTTATACGCTACTTTCAATTTCAAATTCAAATTCAATATAATTAATTAATTTCGTAATTGATAATATTTCAACAAATTCGAATATATATGATTGTTACTTTAAAACAGAGATACTATTTTTAAATTAATGATGATTTAAAAAAAAATGAATTTTAATTCAATAAAAAAAAATTTTTTAAATAAAAATAATTAAAGAATGAAAGGAAAAAAATATTTCTTTATAGTTATTATGATTTTTTTATAATTATTTTATTATTTTATTATTTATTACTTTATAGTTATTTGATTTTTATAGCATTATGATTTTATCTACAATTTACATAAAATACAATTTTAGAGAAAAAATTAAGAAGTATATTCGAATAGATTTCATGAATAAGAATTGTTTGAAATTAACTTTCAAAATGGCAAGCAATTTCATAGAATGCATTTCGTTTTGCATCGATAAAGGAAATATGCAAGAATATTCCCATGCAATGTAAATCATATATGGAGATATAATCATATATATATCATATATAAATCATATATATGGAGAAATATAAGTAATTTAATCCAGATCTCACCACTTCTTCTAATGGAAATCGGGAAACGTAGATTATAAGTAAATAAACGCTGGTTTATAAATCAATTTATAAATCAAAAGATAGCTAAACAGTTAAGTGATTATTTTATTAATGGAATTAATAAAACTATATTATAAAAGATTTGGTATATATTCATATAAACTTTGACAACGACTTTTTAATTTTTTTTTATATCTATACAAAATTATAATTTATTATAATTTATTATAATTATAATTATTATAATTATAATTTATTATATAAATTATTATTTTCATTTATGAAGAAAATAACGATTCTTAATAATATAAACTCTAGAAAATCTAGAAAAATAATAACGAAGAGATTTAAATAACTAAAATAACTCGAAACGTTGTAAATATTGTTGAATTATGTAAATGATTTTAAGAATAAAATAAAAAATTAATTAAAATTTTTTAATCTTAATTTTTCAAATTAAGAATTATTAAATATAAATTTTGAAATTCTAAGAAAAGAAAAAAATAGGTAATTGAAGAATATGAATACAATATTAAAAATAGTTTTAATATAAAATAAAATATTAATATTAAAATATTAAAATAAAATAATATAAACTCAAAGTGCTAAAACTTTCAATTCTATAAATCACATTTAAAGTTAGCATAATTCAAACTGTGAAAATTATATAATGTAACTTTTGAAACGGGCGATTTTGAATCTTTTATAAGATTTTGAAAACATAATTAATTTTTTTTATGAAAGATTAAGATATCAAAATAAAATAAAATTCATAAAAAATTTTAATAAAAAAGCCAACAATTATGTTATTTGCAAAAAATCATTTAATAAATATAATAAATCGAATATGTATATGGATTAAAAATTTTAATTATTAATGCATAAAAATATATTTTTAACGCTTTGATAACATTTAATATTTAAATATTTTTTTATTAAAATTATTATTTATTTATAAATTTAAAAATATATTAATTTAAGAGTAATAATAATAATATTAGTAGTAATAATAGTAGTAATAATAATATTTAATCTTTATTAAATAACAATTTTTTACTTTCTTTATGTTATAATATTTTTATTTTTTATAATATAATATTTTTATATATTTATTTTTACAAATTAATTTTTATTATTTAATAAATTTTTTTAATAAATTTCTCCTAAATCTGTTTTTTTCATTAAATATTATTTTCATCAAATATATATTATAAATTTTTTTTTTTTAATTTAAATTTAATCAATTTTAATTTAAGATATCTATAGTAAAAAAAATTAGTTTTATTAAAAAAAATTAATAGTATCTCCCCTAATATTACAATATTATATTATATGACACGAAGTTATAATAGTGAATAGCTAATCTTTGGTAAAATAGCTACTGAAAAAGTCATAAGAAAAGTTAATGTTTTATACTTCTATTGCATCTTATATTTCTCTCTTTTATAAGATTCCTAAAAGACATTTTCATCTACTATATATTTTTAAAAAAGCTTTAATATTTCCACTATATTATTTTTTTAATGAAATAATTAAAATATTTATTATTAGTAATCATCAGTAATCATTTAAATGTTTTTTCTTTTCCATATAAAATAATCAAATAAATGCTTGTTTAATGTTTGTTTTTTTAAATTTTAACAATTTTAAGCGAATATAATAAATGTTTAAGATTTTTAAGAATGTTATAAATGTTACAAATCAAGAATATTTTAAAGTATTAAATTAAATTATATATAATTTAATTTAATATTTGTTATTATATATATTATAATTTATTATATATATAATTCTAATAAATTTTTATTATTCAAATTAAAAATTTATATAAATTATTTTAATACTTATACTATATATATATATATATTTTCTATTATTTGAATTAATTTATTCTAATAAAATTTCATATAAATTTTTCTAGAAATAATTCGAATAAATTTTGCAAAGAACAAATTTTTGATTAAAAAATTTATTTCATAATATCGAACAATTATTTTTTATATAAAAACATTATTTATTATAAATTATAAATTATAACTAAATTAAAATTATAAGAAGTAACTTTTATTCCTTCTTTTTATAAAATTAATCATAATAAATAAGTAATGAAACATGTAATAAAATATACTGTAATAAAAGTCTTCTTTCATTCAGAAAATTTATAATCTCTTATTTATAAATCTCTTTTTTCTGAATTTATATATCTTTTTTTTATAATTTATATATCTTTTCAAAAGAAGTTTGATTATCTTTAAATAACATATTTCATCTCTCGAGTTTGTGTAAATATTAATTTTTCATGGAGAACATAATTGAATGCTGTATTATGTAGTTGCAGTCAACAGAACGGCAGAGAAGCTTCTAAGAAACGAAATCTTTTTTTGTCTGATCGCAATGCGAAATCGCGATCTTTTTGGGCAATATCAATTGACAGAATACTGAACTGAATACATGGCGCTAAGTTATGTTCATCGCTGACCCCAATTTCGATTCAATTCGTTCAAACCATTCGGTGCCACATTGTCCCAGGATCTCGAGTACCTTTTGTACTCGTCGACTCTCCATCGGCGATATCCTTCTCGTTCTACTCGTAATCGTCCTCGTGACTCGTACTGCTTGTCATTCCCTGTCGTAATAATAACAGACAAGTCCCTGTCCTCTGGATGGCGTTTCAACGTTGAGCCCGACGCTCTTCATCCGTATTAATTATCCTCGTGATTTAATTATGTTTTAGAGGAATTTGAATGACTCAATTCAAAAGGAGTCGTGTGTGTGCTTATATCAATTCATAAATTAAATTTATCGTAAAGTTATATAAATTATTAAATTTAAGATTATAGATAGAAAGTGTCTTAATGTAAATATTATAAATAAAAAGTGTTTTTATAGAAATTTAAAAAATAATTTTTATTACTTAATTGTGTATATTGTATATATTATAAATAAATACATGTTACATTAATCTATAAATATATATAGTTCCAAATTGCAAAAAAAATTTAAGATAATATAAATTATTTAAAAAATTAAAAAAATTGTAATATCAAAATATTATATTAATGATTAATTTTATTAATTTATTAATTTATATTAATATTATGATTTATTATTAACTATGATTTATTTTAAAATCTACGTATATACAATAGATACAATAATATACTTATATCTATATTATAAATTATTAATATTCATATAAATTGAAAGTATTTAGAGTTAAATGATCTTTATGATATTTATATAAAAAAAAAAAAATAAAAAATTTGAGTAAAAACAAAAATTAATCCTTTATATCTTTCTAAATATATTTTTAACTATAAATTCAAATCAATTTCATTATTCTTTGGATGAAAATATAGCGAGCAGTTCTTGATATAGCTAACTATATTCTGTTTCACGAGACAAAATAATAAACAATAGATTCATATGTTTGATTGCTGACTGCAAATATTGGCTATCGAATATCAGTCGATCTTTAGAGACGAGTTAATTTTTTTATTATTCTATGGCTCCTATATTGATTCTTAAAAGTAATACAGTTTTAAAACTTTTACAATTGGACAAAATCAAATTTAAATTTTTTTTTTATATAAAATTTTATAAAATAATCAAAATTCACAATCCATATAATAAGGACATCACATATTTATAAGTAGTAAACTTTATTATTTTCTTCCAATTCCAATCAATAATTAATTCCAATCAATTGCAATTTTTCATAATTTATTTACACATTACTATTTAATAAATTAATCTTCATAACAGTTCGAAAAAAAATACAATCATTCGATCCAATTTTAAAAAAGTTATTTCATTTTAAGCTAAATCATTTTAAGAACTAAATATTTTAAGAACTACTATATATATAATATATATTTG
This sequence comes from Apis cerana, assembly GCF_029169275.1. Classification (NCBI taxonomy): domain Eukaryota; kingdom Metazoa; phylum Arthropoda; class Insecta; order Hymenoptera; family Apidae; genus Apis; species Apis cerana. Next base: position 5,384,725 of record NC_083862.1, on the reverse strand, counting down.
CTATGATTATTAAATTATAAAGCATCTATATACTAAATGTGAATACTTGACAAAACGGTATTCATTTCGCAAGAATATGAACTGATTCTGTGTTTATCACGTATATTATTTATATTTATTGCTTCATGGACAAATTAGTTCAGACATGTCTGACTGAATTTAGTCATTTGTCTTCTATGTCGTTGCATTTATTTGAATTGCTTTGTTTTCTCAGTCAGCGATTGAATTGATTAATCAGCGATCTATTTGTATCATTATACTAATATTGAATAACTAACATTAAAAATTTGAATATATTTGCATATATTATATAGTTATAGTACACAATCTATCAATTTTACAACTAATTTAATGTAATCTACACAAATTTTAAATAATTTATTAAAAATCAATATTCTAAAACTTATGGCATATATACAATATGTGTATAAATGAAAATTATATAAATAAAATTATTTAAAATATATCAATATATATGTGTATGCATACACACACACACATACACACACACACATCATATGATTTAATTATTTTTAATTATTTTGATATTGTCGAATAAAATTGTAAATTATCTATTATTAAATATACATAATAAATATATATTAAATAATTATACTAAATGTTTATAATGATTCAATAAATTTTTATTGATTTTTGAATTTTTATAAATGCTCATATTGCGGAAAGTACAAATACATTATCTTTTATAATAGTGACAAAGTTAAATCAAACAAGTTAAACTTGGAAAATTTTACCTAACTCGTTCTATTCACGAAACATTAAACTGACAGTTCTCCATTTGTTACGTTTGCTCTGAAATTTCCTTAATGATAAAAGTTTCAAAGATTTTGCTTCGAAATAAAAAATGACATAAGTGATTTCCTGCATTGCAACTGCAGAAGATCTTACGATGGAAAAACTAGAAACTTTTCTGACACATAGAAAAATAGTATATATTTAGATTATATTATATCTATAGGTAATATATTAAGTGTTTATTTCATATATTAAATAATTCACACATAGAATCGAAAAAAATTTTATATATCAATTAAATTTAATATCAATTAAAAAAGTATATAATTAAATTAAACTTGTATTGTAAAATAAATTAAATAGATATAGATAAATTAAATAAATTAAAAATAAATTGGAATATATCATATATTATAATTTTTAATCAAAGTTAAATTTTAAGATAACTTAAAACTTTTATCGTAAACATGAATTTACAATTATTAGCTATTAATACTTTTTGCTCCGATTTGACTAAATTTTTATACAAATTTCTTATTTCAAATGTTATTATATAATGCATATATATCATATTATATAATATAATGCAATTATTATAATTTATTGATTATAAAAAACTGAAAATATATATTTTCATAGATCAAAAAAATTCTGGAAAATTTCGATAATAAAAGAATTATTTTCTGAATTAATTATTTTGTATTTCTTAGTATTGATAAAGAAAAAAAAATATTTATTTAATGAAATTTTTAAGTATATCATATAAGTTATATATCATATTAAAAAGATCTTAAATAAATTAATATTTAAAAATTTTTGTATATTTAATTAATTTGAAACAGAAATAACTTAAGCTATAATTAGCAAAATTATATGATATAAAACATATTTTCTTACAATTCGTATTTATAGCATATCATTAATATAAAGTATAATAAAAGGATATTAATATAAAATATAATAAAATATAATAAATGGATAGAAATATAAATAATTTATAATAGTGTATAAGATAATTGAATCACTGATTAATACAAATTCAATAAAAATTAGAAAATAAATAATTCAAAATATTGATAAATGAAAAAGAATTATTTAGGTATTATTTAATTATACTATATTCAATGTGTTCAAGAAAAAAAAAATCCTGTTTTATTTATAATATTACAATATTGTAAAAATTATAAGTAAAATATTTATTTAAAAATAATTAATATTATATATAATAATATAAAAAATAAATTATTTAATATATATATGAATATAATATTAAAATGATCAGTATGTAAATTATGCAACATATTCATTTAATAGATACACATCAATAATATTACATTTGAAAAAATTATTTAATCATTAATTTTTGTTTAAATTTTAATTTATACTTGAATTTCAACAATTAATATTTATATTATATATTATTCTATAATTTTAATTTTTTCTATAATATATTATTTAATTATAATATTTTAATTTCTTATAAATAGGGAATTTGAAAATATTAACTGAATTATGTATTACAAAACTATTTCAAAATACTACTAACAAAATATTTCACTATATTTTCATTCATTATTTACAAAATACTTCTAATTTTTTATATCAAACTCTGTCAATATATTGTATAAATATAAATATAATATAATGAAAAAGTGAATACAATATAATATAATATAATATGAATATAATATAATACAATATGAATATAATGTAATATAATATAATATAATATGAATATAATGTAATATAATATAATATAATATAATATAATATAATATAATATAATATAATATAATATAATATAATATAATATGAATATAATGAATATAATGTAATGAAAAAAATATAAAATATTAAATATAATTTATTCAAAATTTCGTTAAAAATCATTGTATGAAAAAAATACATATTTTGAAATATTTGAAATGATATAAATAAAATTGTTTAAATAATATTTAAAGTAATTTAATTATCTTTATTTTATTTAATTTAATTTTCATATTTATCAAAATAATTTTAAATTTTATTTATAATAAATTCATGTATAAAAAAATATATTTATAATTAATACTTATAAAAAATATAATAGTATAAAAAAATATATATTTTGTTCAAATTGCTTTACTATATCTGATATAGACGTTAAAATGTTTGTATTGAACTAACATTATAGTTTGATCTTTCAGTTTTTCAGTTTTGAATGAATGCCAAAGTAATATTGTATGGTAATAAAAAGATTCATGCATGTTTATGAATACTAAATCTGAGCTACAATATCTGTCTAAAATCTAATAATGTTAGTCTGACCATTTTAATAATGTCGTTGAATTTAATCCACATTTTCCCGATAACCGATATATATAATCTCTGGTGGTTGAAGACTCAGTATCATGGAACATTAGCATCATAAGAATGTACAATTTAATAATATTCTTTAAACTAGAAAAATGGAATTTAATAATGCAATTTTGACAAACGATATATATATATTATGATATTAAATTCCGTCGTTTATTTTTGATTAGTTTTAGTAACACATTATTGTTTTTTAAAGATAGATAAAAAGAAATTTGAGAGAAGATAATTTCACTATAACACAATTTATATGAAAATTAGAAAGTTTTCAGATACTTATGTAGATAGCAATAATTTATAAGTATTTATAATTTTTTATTTTAAAATAAATTGATAACTACGAATACAATAAAAATTATATTAGGACAATAAATAAATATTTTTTTTGTAACAATTTTAATAAATAAATATTTAACAATGTTATTATATAACAAGATTAATTGAAAAAAACATAAATTTTAGACTTAAATTTTTTATTGATTTTCTATTTTTATGTCACTTAATATTCGAAGGAGAATATTTTAATATTTTAAAGTTAAAATGATAAAGATTTTGAAATCCAATGATAATTGTACAAAAGAAATGGCTTAACAAATTCAACTTTAAAATTGCATTCTCATACAAATTGAAAAATTTTTTCTTCTATAATTTTTTTGTTTGCATGTATGTATGTATAAGTATGTAATTGTATAATATATACATAAATATATTAAATATCGATTAAATGTCGATTAAAAATTTACAAATTTTGTTTTTTATTTCTATAAAATAGGTATTTCTTTAAATTTATTAATTAGAGATTTTTGGTTTTAAAAAAATTAGAAAATTTTTATTAAAATTATATTATTTAGTAATTCATTATATATATATTTTTTAATTAAATAATTTTTATAATTTTTTTTAATTTATTAAAGTTATATATATATTATTACATAATAAAAAAATGAATTATGCTTTTGAATAAAGAATAGAAATACCTTTAAAATTTCTAAAATTAATTTCTTTGGAATAAAATATTCATTTCATATGAAGTGTCTAAATAAAAAAATTAATTAAAAAAAAAACACTTATGAAAAAGATTTAAGAAAAAATATTACGACAGAAATATTAAAAATTACAATTATTGATATATGTAACATTATATTGATAGTCCTACTTTTTAATATTATGTATTAAAAAATTAATCTATTAAAAATACTTTACTAAAAAAAATAATTAAAATAACTTAAAAATATCTATTATATATATGTATATTTATAATATATATAATATATATATATATATATATATATATATATATATATATATATATATAATATATATATAATATATATAAAATAAAATACATATATATAATAAAAAAACAAAATATTTTATATATAATTAAAAGTAGACTTATTTTTATTCAAATTATTTCTTGTTAAAAAATTATTAATATTTAATTATTATTATTAACATTATTAATGTTTAAATTATTATTAAGAAATATTGTTTTTGAAATATGAAATATGTTATTGAAAAATGATTAGAAATACAATTTCCAAAAATTAAAATATTACAACAATATATCATCTTTACACAATATCATACATTAATAAATATTTAAATATCCAGTTGAAATGCAATATTAAATTTCAACATATTTTTTTTATTATTTTTTTATTTCAACATTGAATAATTAATTAAATGAAACCTATTATTTATCGATGTATCTTTATCTTACAATCAGTATTACATTCTGAAAATCGAGTTACAAAGGTCTCACAATTTCGATCAAAGCGCAAAAGAAATGTAATAAGTAAAAGAAAATTGTGTCGATTAATTATCGTATTCAAAGATATTCAAGTAGATTCAAGGATTAAAGAAATCAGTTGGAAATGATGTTCGATTAAAAATAAACGAAACAAATCTAGAACATTGGAAATTCGATTGATGAAATAATGTCGGCACCCGGCCAATCCACTCAAACGAGGACGTTTGCTGGGAAAAAATCAAAAAATGAACGATCGTTGAAAGTTCGTTAATCCTCAGAGAGGGAAAATGTAACGGCACTCTCTCGAGTGCCACCTCGTCATTAATCATGCCTCTGTGCGCACTTCTTATCGAACCCGTAGCTCTAGGATTCAATAACGTGGCAGCCGTAATTTCGCGGGGTTATTAGGGATATTCACAGTGGAAAAGTGAGAAGAGGAAGGAGTGGCAAAGATGATATTTCCTTGGAAATCGTTACTTGAACGAACCGGAATATGGGATGGTTTCACCAATTTCTTTCGAATTGTGATTTTTTCACAATGATTTGGCTAAAAATTCTACACTCTTATCCTTTTCTCGCGCGTATCACAGCTCACACATTCTTGTTAACGATAATTCGAACGTGACTAAGAAAAACTATTCCATATTATATTTCTGAATAACTGTTATTTTTTTTTGTCGATATGATAATTTCACAGAATTAATTTTACTGGTTTCTTGATGAATTTTGTTACATAACTACAATATATACTTGATATTTTTTATTTCGTTATAGTTTTAATAAATATGAATTTACTATTTTAGTAAAATATAGTACATTTTTACATACATACATACATACATTTTTATATATATAGTACATACATATAAATATATTTTAGCAAATTATAGTACATTTTTAAAAAAAATCGTAATTAATAATATGAAACAAAAAAACTAAAATTATGGTGCTTTTCTAATACTGGAAAAAATTTTAATATTTTAAATAATTATTTTAAATCTTCTAAATTTAATATGCAAAAAAAAAATAAAATTAATTTTTAAAATAAACTACTAAGAATTTTAAATTTTTTTATTTAAACATTTTTTTTAAACATGTTTATAAACACATTTCTTTTATTTTTTAATTTATATTTTTATTATATTATCAATTATAATATTTTTCTTTATTGTATATTTATTTATATTTTAAAATAAATTTTATATAAATATTATATAATATAAAATAATATTTGAAATAAATGAACAAATTAAAAATATTTATGGGATAAGAATTTTTTTTTAATAATTTTAAATCTAGTTGGAATTTCTTGATTTAAAAATATTTTTATATATTTATTAATTTTATTTTCAGAAAATAAAAATTAAAATTATTGTAAATTATGAAACAAAAATTTATAAAATCAATGAAAATATTAATTTTAAGTGATTTATGACAAAATAAGAAATTTATTGATCAAATTTAGATTTTAAAAGCTTTTATAAATATTATTATAAAAGATAATTTTTTTTGTTATTACAACACATAAATAAAATAAAAATTTTATTTCCGTTTTATTCAATCTAATGATTCAAATTAATCAAATTAATTATATAAATATTAAAACAAATTTTTTTTGTACATTTTAATATTTTACAATATTGTTTTTTAATTAATATGTTACAACACATTAATACAATCCGAAATATTAAGTAAAATAATTTTATTATTAATTTATTATTATTATAAATCTTACTACATAAACATAAAAATATATAATATATTATTCATACTCATAGATAATATGTTCTAAAAACGAATATTGTGATTCAAGAAAAATTAATAAAAATCAAAAGTTATATTTAAGAAATATATTATATATTTAATAAAAATATTTATTTTTGATGAATTATAATAAATATATTATCATTTTAAGTGAATATAAATATTTATCTTAATTATAATATATGGTAAAAAATTAATATAAGTAATTTTAAAATGTGTTGCTAATCCATTCCAAAATAATTTCTAAGAAATTAGAAAACAATTCATGTTATGTTACAATAAACTCTACTAAAACCAAAAAAAAAATATTACAAAAACAATTCTTATGATAAAAATCTGAATATTGCAAATAAATATTCTGAAAATAATAAATACAATGAAAAAATAAAAAAATTTATATAAATAAAAACCACTTATATAAATATATTGTATATTTTATTTCATATTTTTGTTTAAATCATTGTACAAATACTATAGATAAATTAATACTTGATAAAAAATTATCGACATTTTCAACTGTTATAATTTCATAAAAAAAAGTCATAAAATCAATTTGAATTCATTTTAAAACCTTCATTTTAAAACTTTTAGAATTCATTTTAGAACTTTCTATTCTATTTAGTCTTAAATTTGTTTTTTTTAATATTTTTATATTACGTAACAAATAAAAAGAAAAAAATGATTTTTTTCTAAAAATTTAAAAAATGCAATATTCGGTTATAAAAACACAAAAAAATTTTTTTCGTAACTGAATCCATAATAGATTTGATAATTAAAATTTTTTCTTTACAATAACTCTCAAAACTCATTCTATGATTTTTTTTTGTGATTTTATTGAATTTTGAATACTAAGAAGAAACACATTAAATATTATTGAATAGATTTGAAAAAAACATTAAATTTTTATTTTCGGTTATATGCAACGATAATGAAAAAAATTTTAAAAGTATATTTAAGACTTCTTATTAAATTTCGTATTCTAATCTAATAATTTATTTATTATGCCTAAAAGAATTTTATAATTTACAATGAGATACAATAGCAATAAAAAAAGGAAAAAATGAAAAAAATTGGGCATGTTATAATGAATGAAAAAAACTTATATAAAAAGTATAAAGAAATAAGTAATTCAAAATAAATTATTTTCATAATTATAAAAGATAAATATATCTTTCATCATTAGATTATATAATTGGATTGTTTTAAAAATGACAAGTTTTTCTACGATGCTTTTATATTTTTTTCCTTAATATTTTTCTCTTTATATCTCTTATATCTCGTGAATGTTTAAAAGAACTTTTTACCATTTTATTTTTTACACATCTAAATTTTTATTCAAATCTTTTTTAATTATCAGAGTGTTTTATATTATACAAAATTCTAAAAAATAATACATAAAGTTATAAAAAATAATATAGAAATTAAAAAAAATTATATAAAATAAATTATATAAATAATTTTAATAAATACAATTATTTTAATAAATAGTTTTAAAATACATTATTTTATATAATCTAATCTTATGTTTATATTTTATATTATTTTTTATGTGATGTTAAATTAAATTTTTCTAATAATGTTAAAGGAAATCATTTTGTAATTTAAAGTTATATAAATAGCATTTATCTGCGTGTATAAATTAAATATATATAAAATATTTAATTGTCTAAACTTTTAATTAAATTAGAAATATAAAGTTAACAATTAAAGATATAAAGTTAAATTATAGCTACATTGGAAATATTTTATAAAAATATTTATTTATAAAAGAGTTAAATAAAAAAAATAGATAAAAAATAAAAAATATGTTTCTACATATATGAATAATTTTAATTATATATTTAATATACATATACAAATAAATAATGGATTCCAATGATAATAAAATAATAAATATGAAATATAATAAAATATTAATAAAATATATAAGAAATATTATAATACGAATTTAAGTTTCACTCATTATTTATAAATATTATATTATCTACAGAATTATTTTTATATATAGCATATATAGCATATGTATAGCATAAATTTTTTATAATCTTTATTAATACCATTAATATTTTCTAATATTTTGTATGCATTTTATTTATATTGCAATTTAAATTTCTAAATAATATAATTTCTATATAAATTTTTAAATAATAATATAAGTAATCTTTTATTAAATTTTTTATATATAATCTTATTTATCTTATTATATAAATAAGATTAACAATAATAATAATAAGATTAATAATGTTAAAATAAGATTATATATATTTATAAATAACATAATAATGAGTAATGTTATTTATAAATTTTATAATATAAATCATTTTAATTCATAATTTTGTATTTATTATTATTAATTTATTATTATTTTTATTATTATTATATCTTTATAATTATTAACAATTATTAACAATTATTAACAATTCCTAAAAAATTATAGACATATTTTATTGAAAATAAATATTCTTATTATTTTTAATCATTCATCTAAATTTATTTCCGATTTTATAAATAAATAATAATATAATAAATAAAATATAATAATATAATAATAAAATAATAAATAAATACAAATGTTAGTATTAATAAATGTACTCTTTGGTCCCAATAAATCATACATCTACAAATAATCATATGCTTGACAATAGTTCTCACACTGTTCTGTAGTGAAAATCAATATTCATCTTTCATCATTCAAATCTTTTTTCATCCAACTTCCACTAAACATTAAACTGCTTGTTTTTATTAAATTTCTTTGATTATATGGTTATGTGATTATATTGAATTGTAAACTGAATGTTAAAATCTTATATATAGAGATACGTACGATACGTTTATTTTTAAATTTTGTTCAAGACGATATTCACTAGCGAACATTATTATATATAGCAAGTTCACAAAATATATTATTCGCTAATCAATTTGTTACATATTCTCAATTCTTCGCAGAAATGAATTGACAAATATAGTTTACAAATTGTTATGAGTAGTAACATACACCCAGCTTTAGATATTCGAAATAACAATATAATTATAAATTGTATTATACGAAATATTAATATATATTTATAGATTATTTTTGGAAGATTGATTCTCTTCCATATATATTCCATAAATATAAGTCCAAATATAAAAATTCATATAAAAATGTCGATTAAATAAGTTTATTTATTAAATTATAAGCAATTGAAAAAGTAAGCAAGCAATATTAGCAATATAAAGCAAGATATAAATAAAGTGAAACAATTTTATTTTCGTTATACTGTCATGTTCTGTTTTCTTCATTTAAAACTTACAAATTTTAATTTTTTTGTGTTTTTTTTTTGGTTTCTAAAATTGACTCTTTAAAAATGTCTTACGAATATATTAAAAATCAATATAATATATAGTATAATTATATAAAAATTTGAAATTACATTTCCAATTATAATTATATCAAATCTTTATTATTTTAATTGTTATTAATTCGAAATTAATATTATAAATATCAATAATAATTTTATTTAATTTAATTCTGTGTAAAAAGATTATATGAACTATTAGAATTTTATAATTTAATTGTGTTTTAAAATATAATAATTCGCAAAAAAATTTGAATGCAACTTTTAATATAAAATATATAAATTAAAAAAATTTGTTAAAAATAATTTACTAAACAATATTTAACAGAAAACAATATTTATAAAAAATTTTAAAATTATCAAATTTGAAGATAATTCAATAATATGAGTAATTACAAAATATTTATTATAACATGTATTATCAATAGTTCACAAAATCACAATTCAGCATGTTTATAATAAAAATAATTCAACAACATAAATTAATCAAATTTACAAATAATTTCATACCATAATTTCATATTTTACTATTTAATATAAATTTTTAAATTTTCAATTCCATATTTAGTCTTCTCCATATATAATTTCGATCATATGAACTGAAGATATTAAATTAATATTTACCTCAAAATATTATTTTTCTCTTTTTAAAGTATTATTTTTATTAATATTTATTAATATATATTTTTACAAAACTTAATCTTTTTATTTTTTTAATTATAATATAATACTTGATTTTTCTCATTATTACATATCTTATTATTCTCATTAACTTTTATCTAGATATTCTATTATAAAAATTATTATTCGATAAAAATCGATATAATTCAGGATGAATATTTCTATAAAAAATATTTTAATAACTATATTTATGATTTGAAAAACAATTATAATAAAAATTTTATTATTTAATTTAAGAATGGTAATTTTTTTCGATCTAAATAATCTTCGTTTATAATAGTTTCTTTTTTAATAGTTTTTATTTTTTTTATAATATAATATATTATAGATTTATTTTTTTTTAAATCTTTGTTAGCTCATCATAGGATTTTTTTATACAATTGAACAATTATTTTTCATTCACTTTTGCATTTTTGACTTTTTGGTTTTGATTCATTAAATATTACTGTACAATTTTATATTATTATTATTGAAATGATACTTTAATATTAAATGATATTTTAATGCTATGTGTAAATGATTTGATATCATCTATGATTTAATATAAATTTATATGCATTACTAAAATATATAAAAAAAAATATCAATAATAATATAGCATTCAAATATTTTTATGAACTATTATATATTTTATGAGACATTTTAGTTATTTTAAACTTTTTGTCGGTAGAGTATTAAAACATACAATTTAATCAATGCTCAAACGATTAAAATAAATGATGAAATGATATAATATTGATTGTGTATATATATAGTATATATATATATATATATATATATATAATATATTTTAATATATTTAATACAATTAATAAAAATATATATATAAAATATACATATAAAACAATATAATTGTATATATATATTGTTTTTATTAGAAAATATTTTCTATATAGATTAATTTTATTTTATTATATCATTACAATATATATATACAAAATCATATGTGATTTGCACTCGAAAATCTTAGAATATATCTATTTTTAATAAAATTAAAATTTTTTTAAATTTAATAAATTTAAAATATTAAATTTCTTAATCAATCTAGTATTTTATTCCTGTTTTATATCATAAATTTAAACTTATTTTATATCAACTTAAATAATGTTTCTTTTTATTTTTTAAAGATTTTTAATTTTATCTATTCTTTACTAATTTCTATATTTCTATATAGAATGTATTTATACATTACTAAATATGTTTATAAAAAAATTATTTCACAAATTTAAAATTAGAATAAAATATATTAATCAATTTAACTTTTTGTAAGAAAAACTAATTTATTCACGATTTATTTATTATATTATATTTATAATTTTTCGATGACGTATTAATAAAAATCTCTTTAAAACTCAACATTAATTTTATATTAGAAATCGTAGTCAATAACAAATAATAATAAACAATTAATTTAATTTCTTTTGAAACATGAATTCATAATGCATTCTAATTTTATACAAACGAAAAAATATAATTTTCTTAATAATCTTTTTTTTCATAACAAAACACAATTCTACTTTGTTATAAAAGCTTATTTCTCATTCAATTTTCCGAATATTTCTCAAACTTTTTTCTTTTTCTCCATATCATCTCGCATAAAAAGCTAATTTCATTTACACATTTTACATTTATTTCGAACACATTTATCTACATTTTTCAAAAAATTCATAAGAAAAAAAAAAGGAAAAAATTAAAGAGAAATAAAAATTATCTAAAAAAGCAGTTTGATATCTATAAAACAAGCAGATAGCTTGAAAGGAAGCTCGAGAGATGGTCGAAGAAAGCAGTGAAATAAGTAGTTAGTGTCGATTCTCCCCTTTTTCTACAAGTCGACGGGGCGAGGGTGGTTTCCGGGCGCGAAGTTTAAAGCGGCCCCACGAGAAATGCGGTCGACGATCGCGCGCGATGTTCTATTCCCGTGGAAAATGCGACAGGAAATAGCCGAGACGAAACTGGCCTCGGTTAGCTATGCAAATCGACGAAAACATTCTGTATCAAATGGAGGAAGAGAGAGCTTGTCGAGATGAACGAGCATACGAAATGTACGAGAGAAGAAGATAGAGAAGCTTCTTGCAAAAGCGGCGAGACGAGACGAAACGACCGGCTCAGACGAGGGCCAATGCCAAGTACTCGAGATACCCCGAAACGGTTGGCAACCCCGTGCCAGTTGAAAACCTTGGCGCGTGAATTTTTCTTTTTTTCAAATTATACTTTCATTTTAAAATTAAATTGCTTTCCGCAAAATATTTTCAATTTTATCGTTTTTTTTTTCTCGGATTGTCATTGAAAATTTTGTTGAAAAATAAAAATTTTTTCATGAATATTCTGAATTATACATTGGAAATCTATTTTGTTAACTTTTTTATTATTATTTATTATTATCTATTGATTATCAGTAAAAAAATATTATAGTAAAGTAATAAAGTAATAAAAATTATAGTAAAATAATAATTAATATTAATTTATTATTTATTTTAATATTCTTATTTATAAAACATATTCTGTTTTATTATTTGTTACAAATGTTCTAAGAAATAAGGAAATATGCTTTAATAAAATATAATAAAATATAACAAATAATTAGTTTTATTTTAAAAATGAAAGTAAATGATATTAATGAAGTTTATTTTTGTATTGCATTGTATTTTATATTATTTTTATGATTATATATCATATATTATATCATATATTATATATATCATATATCATATATCATATATTATATACATAAATAAAATTTATATATATATATATACACATATTCATATATATACTAAAAAGTTATATATATAATATATATAATTAAAAAGAATGATGTAACAGACAAAAGATAATTAAAATATAAAAATAAATATATATAAAAATGAGTTAGAAAACAAAATAAAATTTGTTAGTTTAAAATATTAATTCGAAAAGCTTATTTTCGAGAAAATCGAGTTTAAAATTTTTTCAGATTATACATAAATTTGATTTATTTATATTTATATTTAATTCTTAACTAAAGATTCGATGTGAGTAAATTATTAATAGAAGATTACTTTATACATAAAAACATGTAAAAAGTTTAGAATGAAATTTTGTCTTTAAATCTTCATTTTTGAAGAAAATAGAGATTAAAACTATACAATTTTAATATTCTTGAAAATTAATTTTTAAATATATAAATTTTATTCTGCATTTTTCATTTTTACACGTAGAATAATTTTTTAGGAATAACTTGACAACTATTTACTCGAATTCAGTCAAAAATTAAATGATGATTTGATATGTTTGATAAATTTCCAAACTCAATCATTTCTTTTCGGAAAAATATTTTAAATAAAAAGTATTCTTTTTTTTTCAATTTTTTCTTTACTTCTTTGCATGTAAAATTACTCATTTTTAAATATTTTGTATATATATATTATATACATATATTAATTTATATACATATATTAATTTAAAATGAAATTTATAGTATTAATTTATTCAAATTGAAAATTGAAAATTGGTGCAATTTATTTTATGTATAAAATATATATATATGTATATATTTTGTATATATTTATCTTCATTTTTTTTAAATTTCATAATAGGATTTTATTATTTTTGCCATACTATTTTTTTTATTATATAATATATATATATTTATTATATAATATAATATAATTAAATTTTTAATTATAAATTTAACTACTTTAAAAAATGTTCATTTTTGAAAATAATTAATTTTTTACAATATATTTTCTATTTTATTTTATTAAATTTATTTTATTAACTATTAACTATGTGTTATGAATATTAAGCTTCAGTTTCCAATATTAATTGATACAAATTATACAAAATATATACAAATCAGAAGTAAAAAAACATATAATATACATCTGAAACAATATAATTTGATGCACATCGAAATTTATTTGCAATTATAAGTAATTTATAATTATCTATACAGGAACAATTAACATCGTTTCGTAATGGAAATCAATATGCTTCACATTACATACAGGAACTTTTAATTGTTTTATCTTGTACCTACTACTATTCAATTGAAAGAGTTCTTGACCCGTTATTTCATGTATTTACTTGAAACATACTTCATTATTCTCTGGTTCTTTCGTTTTGTTTTATTGTATTCGTCTCTATATTTAATTTCATATAATCAAATCAATATCATTTGAATTAATATTCGAAATATTCTATTGAATTTTATCACTCTATCAATTTCTATACCATTTTTCCTAATGATTATTTTTCAAGTAGAAAAATAATTTCTTTTATTTCTATGAGACAAAAGGCAACAAATTAAGCAAATTGTAAAATAATTTCGTATTCAATAAAATAACATTCATGATATTTTACTTGTGTCTATAACTTTCTATTTCTAGTCAAATAGAATTTTAAAATCAAATCAGTGATGAATCTGCAATATATTGCAATCTAATATTGAATTTCATTTATCAAATGATTAATTTTGTTAATATATTTTACAATGATCAATGTAAATATTTTCATTATACTGTGAATATGTCAAAGTTATTATAATATATAATATTATAATATAATATATAATATTATAATATTATAATATTATAATATATAAAATATAAAATTATAGCTATTTTATAATTAATAATAATTATAAATAATTCTAAAAAATTTTAAAAATGAATCAAAAATATATTATAAAACTTTTTCATATCTGTTTTCAAGAAAATCAAGATTACATTTCATCAAGCTATTTATAGTTATTTCAAGTTATTTATTTAATGAATTTCCAACTTGATTTTCTCGAAAACCGTATGAAAAAATTATATTATATATTTTCAAATTATTTTCAAGTTAAGAATTACTTGTTTTATTACTATTTCAGAAACAATTCATAAGAATTATATAATTATGTACGATAAATACCTTATTAAATATAAAATATTAAATCTTATTAGATAGAAATTAAAAATGAAATTAATATAAATATAAATTCAATAATTTTTAATTTTTTATTAATTCTTTAATTAATTCTTAAATTTCAAACCAAAATAATTTTATAATTGTAATTAATTTAATAATAATTTAACTCTCATAATCGAATAAAAATAGATTAACAAAGAAATTTAATTTTTTGAATTGAAAATTAGCTAAAATATGAAAAACATTAAATAAACATTTCCTGCCATTCATTTCAAAAAAATTTCTTATAAACTTATATCACAATTTATATTCAATAGAAAATTACAAAAATCATATAAGATTTCTTTATGCAAATCAACAATCTTCAAAAAGAGTCTCAAAAAGAAAAAAGAGAAAGAGAGAGAGAAAGAGAGAAAGAGAGAAAGAGGATGAAGCAAAGAAAAAGAAGAAGAACGTAGATAATTTCGAGCGTAGAAGCTGCAAGACAAGACGAAACGAGACTGGAGTAGCCGAGGGCCAATGCCAAATCTCCGACACGGTTGACAACCCCGTCCAAACGAAACATTAAGACGAAGAAGAAGAAAAGAAGAACGACCAGACGAAACGCGTACGCAGAAAACTTTAAGCTACATTCATCTCAGAGTAATTCCTTTATTACATTATGATTAGAGTGTAATTTAAAAATAAATCCTTTAGAAATATGTTGTTTGCAAATTTAAGAATTAATTCAATTCAATTTTTTTCACAATTAAGAAATAACATATAAAATTTTCTATGAATTCATTTTATTTCTCACAGAATTATTATGAACGAATTAATTTGAAAAATACAAAATTTTATTATACATATCAATTATTGTATTATTATACATATACTTAAATAAGAAAAAATCAAAATTTGTGAATAATTATTATAAAATTATAAAATCAAATTTTTTTCTCTTGAAGAATTTATTTTTTTATATTTATGTTGTTTTTCAAATACATTTGAATACATATAGAATTTTTTAGTTAAATTAATTTCTATGGCGTAATCTGCTTTTTAATTTAAATATATTATGCATTTTGTTAGTCATTAAAACTATTATCATCTTTCTTGATTACATAATTTCAAAATTATATTTACATATTCATTTCAAGTATAATATTGATTCCATATCTTTTGTATTTATAATAGATATTTACATTATTTACTTATTATTATTATTTTAATTTTAATTTTGTTATAAGTATTGCTTGTAATTAACTATATAATATATGTAATATATGTAAATAACTATATATGTAAATAATAAATAGAACAAGATTTGAATAGGAATTTTTCTTTCTTGAGAAAACAGAAATGATTAAAAAATTAAAAAAAATAAATTAAAAACGATTTATTATTAATTTAATTTTCAATTTTAAATACTTAAATAATTATTGTTAATAAATTAAATAAAAAATAAAGAGAAGAGAAAAAAAGAGAACAAGAAATAAATTTATAATATTATATAAAGAGCTTAAATGAAAGATAATAAATGAAGATAAATAACAAATGACTATTAATTTGAAAAAATTATTAAAAAAATTAAATTTAAATTTTATTGAGAGTATCTGTATATTTTCTAAAATATTAAAATATTGGATAATAATAGAAAGGAAAATTTTTACAAAATATATAATTATATAAATTAGTTAAGAAAATATATTTACTATTTTTCTAAAACTTGTAACAATATTATTATATATTGTTTTATACATTTATATATATATATATTATATATTACATATATATATATATATATATATTATATATATTATATAATATATTATATATATATTATAATATATTATATATATTATATATATATATATATTATATTATATATTTATATATTTTATCATTTTAAATTATTAAGACAATATAAAATTTGAAGCAATTGTTTTAAAAATATAATTAAACTTTTTTGAATGTTACTTTACAAATCAGTTAATTAAATTTGATTATGAAAAATCAATTTTTTAATTATTTGCTTTTAATTAATTGTGTTCTTATTAATTAATTAAGCTCCAATTAATTGTGTTCTTATATTCATTTATTGACATCATTTTCAATTCTTCATCATAAATTTTTTATTGTCAATAAATTCTATGTCTATTTTCTATATATTTTCTATAAAAACTATTTTTGGCTATTTACTATTAATTTTCTTGTAATTATACAATGATAAACATGATTTTTAATTTTTTTACAATTTGATTGTATATTACATTATTCAATATTCAAATATTTAGGACAAGTACTTTTTTGGAATTCATATAAGAATTTATACTCATAAAATGAAAAGCGAAATTTTTAACATATAATAAAGAAATTTAAAAATTTATCTATATGGATTCGTATGAATTTTAAATATTGGAAATTTTTGAAAAAATTAGGAGTTTGATATTAAAATAATGAAGAGCTAATCAATTTTAAATAGACATTTTAAATAGATATAAATAGATATATTCTAAAAATTCTTTTATAAAATACATGAACTTGATTATAAAAGAAATTGTATTAAATTTAATACAATACAATGTACTGAATTGAAGAAATTATGTGAAATATAATAAATTAAGAACAAAGAATATTTATATATTCTCTATTTTTTTTTTACTATAAATATTGTGTATTATATACATTATTATATAAAAAATATATACCTTAATTAAACATTTATTACTATTAAGAGAAAAAGCTATTTTATATAAAGTGATTTTTTTAATTATCAAGATAGAATTTAGTATCTTTAAGAAAATTATATTTAAAATTATATTGATAATTTCTATTTAAAATTATTTTTAAAAAAATTATATTACATATATATTAAAAATGTATAAAAGTTTAAAATATTTGAAAAAATTTTTCTAAGAATTTGTATTTAAATAATTAAGAAAATTATTTTTAATACATCAACATTTATTTTCAATTTTACTTACTTATTTTATTACTTACTTATTTTGCAAAAATCTTTTTTGTCAAAATTGAAAATAGTAAATAAAATCCCTACAATACCAACATACTTTCATATACGTTCAAAGCTTATCAATTTATTTCCATTTCATTCTGTTATTTTTATGAAACTTAGATTTTCCACATTCGCAAATTGCCTTATTCCTTCTACTGCCGGACATACGTCCTTCCTTCTCGTGCCATAGCAAACTGCAAACGATTTGCAGAACATACGAAATAGAAGTAAAAGACTGGAGGAACGACCTTCCGAAACTTTCTTGACATTTCCTTGCGATTCATTCAATACGCGGGAAAAAAAATTGTGTTCTTTGCAAAAAAATAGAACAAAGAATGTCATAGAAGTGGTAGGAAAAAGAGAAGTGTGAAAAATGAAAGAGATAGTAAATTCGACCATTTGGGAAATGAAATGCTGGAATTGGAAAAGTTTAAATGCGTTGGCGAGGACGGTTACGGAAATCGACGCTCGAGAAAGAAACGGATTTTCGAAACGGAAGCCTGTTTTCACGATGCATCGCCCCATGATTCGCGAGCGATTGCCCGTTACCCATTAAGCTGACGTCAAAAAATATCCTTTTCAAACGATTTTTCTGTTATTCTAAAGAGTTCGCGAATAGGTTTATTCCATAGAGAATATATTGCGAAGGAAATAACATAATTAATGGTAAATAGAAGTAAATGAAAAAACGTTTTATTGCTTTGTTGTATATTAAACTGGTTGATCAAATCGATTACTTTTTTCCCGTCATATAAATCGTATATTGCGAGAGAAATTGGGCGAACTTAATGCAAATATGTAATACATTTGTTGAATAATTACGTGAAGTGATGCAAAAGTGCTTGGAAAAGTAAATATGTTTTAATATTAAATTATAATATATGAAACGACTATTTCCTCTAATAAAAATAAATATTATTGTTCTTTTCATTAGAATGTGTTTATTTAATTGAATTATTATGTTGATACAATTTTTTTTAAATTGATACATTTTTTTTCATAAGAATAAATTATTTATATATGATTTAAAAAATATTTATATTTTAAAATATTTAAAAATTTATTCATTAAAAGAAAATTTAAAAAACAAATGATAAATAGTTAATGATAAACATTTATTTATATGTTCTACATTTATTATTTAATATTATGCGCTGCTTTAGTAATGGTTTAATGATTAACAAGAAAAGTTCGACAAAGAGACAAGAAAATTAAAAATATTTGAAACATATAATACTATACAACAATACAATACAAAATATAATTCAAATAATAATATTAACAAAATCATTTATTATTATTATTTTTTTTAAATAAATTCTTCATAAAAGTGAAAATTTTAAAAGAAATGCTATTTTTTATGTTATAATCAATATTGAAATTTAAAATAAATAATTTTATTCTATCATGATAGAAAAGCTTTAATTTTTTATAAATGTATTCCTATCATACTTTATTTTTAAATTTCTTAATGAAATAAGAAGAAGTTATTTGAATTTAATATATTTTGTATTTTATAAAGAAAATACTAAGAGATTATATGTTAATATTAAATATTATATGTTATATGTTAATATTAAAAAGTATATATAAAATATAAGTATTGATTTTGACATTAAAATTTACTTTATTTTGTTATAAATAATATATAGCAATAAACGATATTTTTCCAGATAATATAAATAAGAAATTTAAAAAATAAAAATTTAAATGTTTTTTATAATTTATAATATTTTTTAAAAATCTTATATTTATTTTTTAAAATTAAATTTAGTCTTTTATTTTTTTTTTAAATTAAATTTTCTTTGTGAGATAAGAAATTAAAAAAAAATTCCTTTAAATTTCATGATACATAAAAATTAATATTTAATACTTAAAAATGTTTTCTAAAAATATGGAAAATAATGAATTCATTAAAAAATTTATTTAAAAAAAAAAGAATTATTTCTTTTCAAATAATTTTTATGTGTGTATATATAAATGTAAATATAAGAATAAATGTAAATATATAAATATACTATCAATATGTAAAATTAAAATACATATAATTTTAATAAGACACTTTATGTAATTCTAAAAATTTTAAACATTTAATTACAATACAATTACAAATAATTATGATTATATTTAAGTTAAAAAATAGCATAAAAACTTTTCAATTTCTAAAATATGATTAAATTGGAAATATCTATATATATAATTAAAATATAATTAATTAAAATACATGTAAGTTTAATAATACAATTTATATAATTTTAAAAATCTAAAATATTTAATTAAATTATATCTGACAATTATTATAACCATATTTAAATATATAACTAATAATAATAATAATTAATAATAAATTAATAAATTCATAAATTATAACTAATTAAATGTTGATAAACTTTTTAATTTTAATTTTTGAAATATAATTAAATTAAACATAATTAAAAAATATATACATAAAAATATAATTTTATTTTTATATAATAATTATTTAAAATTATTAAAATATATTATATTAACCATTGAAATTAACAAAGTAGCAATAGTGAAATTAACTGAAACAATTTAAAATAAATAAGATATTTAAGATATATAAGATATATAAGATAAATTTTTAAGATAAGATAAATTTAAATTTATAAATAAATTTTATACTTATTTTAAAACAATAATCGAAAATTTTAATAGAATTACAAATGTGAAAATTGATCAAAATCATTGAATCATTTCTCCTTTCGTCGTGAACGTAGCTTAATCTAAGGTCGTTTAAAAGCAGAGGCGAAGGTAGTGGTTGTAGGAAGACAGAAAGAAAGGAAGCAAGAGATGCGAGTTTCAAGACGGAATCCTCATGGCTGACTCAGAATTCAAAACTTAAGTCAGTAACTATAAGCACGGATTTCTATTCTTAGCAGTTTCAGTCGCGGACCCCCATGGACTCTTGCTCGATGCTTTCATTGCGCATCTCACAATCTCTTTTCTCTCACAGATCTTTCTTTCGAAGGTAATAAAAAATTTCTCTTCTTATAGTTTTTCAATTATAAATAATAAAATTATAAAATTCAACGAACAATTTTTTTATTCTTCGATATAGAATAGAATGAAATTTTTAATTTAAATTATAAAATTTCTAAAAATTATAAAAATTCATAATTACAATATATAATTATTAACTAATAATTTTATGAATATTTCTAATTGAAACTACAGTTAAAAGAAAATAAAGATAATATTTAATTTATATCAATTATTAATGTAATTAAAATTCATTAATGAAAAATTGAAAATTTACTTTTCAAAAAATAAAATTTGAAAAAAAGAGTTCTATTTATATATAATTATTTTTTATATAATTATGACATATTTTTTTAAAAATAATTATGTATTTATTTTATTTAAAAATATCCTAATTTTTTGAAAAAAATATTTAATATTATTGAAAGAATTTTTTAATAATATATATTAATTGAAAAAGTATCGAATAAATAATATAAATAAATTTAATTATTAGTAATTTTTAAATTTAATTTTTTTATAAATAATGATTTATATCTAAATAATTTTTATTTATAATTAATAATAATATTAATTTTTGCTGTTTTATTATAATATATATTTTTTATTAATATTCTTTAAAATTAAAAAAAACTTTATACTGATCTGTTATTTTGATTTGTTATTTTGATATATTTATTTTTTTCAAAATAAATTAAAAATTACGATATATAAAATTAAAATTATTTTTTTTAATTATTTTTTATTATTATTTTTATTATTATTATTTATATTAACACATTTTAATTTTAAATCTAAAGTGAATATTTATAGAAGATATAAAAATAAATTTAAAAAAAATTCGATTTATAATATTAAAATAGGAAGTAAATATATAAATCTACAACTTGAAAAGATTTGAATTCGATTGGCAGTCGCTCAATTCAAGTTTGATCGATGGTGGCCACTTCAAGAAAAGTTACACTGTCGGGTTCTGCGAATTTTGCCGATAAGAGCAAGTGACTCGAGTGTTTGGCAAACCTGAAACAGATACTTGAAATTTTGCCACTCCATCGAAAATCGGAT
This sequence comes from Apis cerana, assembly GCF_029169275.1. Taxonomy (NCBI): domain Eukaryota; kingdom Metazoa; phylum Arthropoda; class Insecta; order Hymenoptera; family Apidae; genus Apis; species Apis cerana. The sequence goes on along the minus strand of NC_083862.1, from coordinate 5,362,125 downwards.
AAATTAATAATCCGCTTTAATATTATTCTGTTTTATAAAAAAAATTCAACATATAATTTTTTAGAAAACCGCAATAATAATATTCATTTTGATTTATACAAGTACATAAAATTAAAGTTACATATAAATCTTTTAAATCAATTTTAATGGAAATTTTATAAATTTATAAATTTATATATTTAAAAAATTAAATTAAAATTTATATATGTAAATTTTTAGATTTTCGAATTTTTCAATATTCAATTTTCCAATATTTTATTCATTCAAAATAAAATATTTTATTATTAACTTTTTAATAATTAATTGTTATTCAAAATATAAAAAAATATAATTTCAAATAAATAAAGGATTTTTTTTCTCAAAATTTTTTCTTTAAAATTTTCTATTAAATTTTATTTTTTTAAGAATTTTTTAGAAGATTATATGATTTCATACTAATATTATTTTAAATAATTGATTAAATTTTTCCTCTCTTTACCATCTAATAATACACATAATTAATCTTAAATACACATAATAAACTTTCAACAAAGAAATAAAAACTGTTAAAAGAAACAAATTTTTAATCTTTCATTTCAAAAAAAAATTCTTTATAATTTTTATCTTTATACAACAAATTCAAAAAAAGTTGATTATTATTTTTCTATATTCGAACTTATTCATCTCAGAGAAAAAACAAATATAAACAAATTTACAACGGATTTTTAATAAACAACTTGTTTGTTTCTTAACTTTTATCAGTAAGCATTTATATATCTACATATATACATTCGTTTTAATAAATTAAGTATATCGAACAAATTAAAAAACTATATGAAATTAAAATATCATGAAAGAGAAATCATGAAGAATTTTTCTTAGAATTAAGTTTATACAACCTATATGTGTCGAAAATTCTTCCTTTTATAACTTTAAATTTTAATGCGCATTGATTACCCAATTCAGTTAAAACTCGCATACAATTATAAAACTCTCCTCACCTTTGCACACCTCTCACAATTTATTTTTAATAAGAAAGAAGCTTTTCTAGTTCTTTTCGTAGATATCATAACTATCCGGATATTCGTATCGACTTCAATTATTAAACTTGATACAATTGTGTTTCGATATATTAAAAATTCGATGCACACAATATTAATATTATCAATTTTAATTTAAAATTTGATGAATTTTTAAGAATATTTTTAATCTTAAAAATTTTATTAATTTTAATTTTTTGTTATTACTCTTTGAAGTATTTATTATATAATTAAAATTTTCATAATTTATCAAAAATTGATTAATTTTTATAATATAAGAAAAGTGAGATGGTTCTATATTCATCTTGCTTCGCAAATTTAGATTATTTATAATTTAATAAATAAAATTCAATCAATATTCTTGTATACTAACTTTTATGTTTATTTTGATTTATAAAATCAATCTTATTTAAACAAATTAGATTTTGAAAAAAATGTCAATGTATAATGAACTTTTATGTGATAATAAAGGATGAACAATTTGTTAAATAAATTAGTTTTATCATGTGGTACAAATTTTGCAAACAATTTTATATTTTATAATTATAATAATTTTTATAATTTAATTTAATTTAATTATAATAATTATTATAATTTTTAGTTATTGTTCGATAATATTCTGTATTCTAATAAATATTTATATTTTTAATAATATTTATTTGAAATCTAGCATATAAAAAAATATCTATTTTTTCCTTCCGTGAAAGATTATCAATTCTAGTTCACATTATTCAAAAATGTATTCTAAAACAGATGTTCTATATAATATTCTTTAAATCTGAACATGGTACAACTAACTTTTGGGAATTAAAACAATCAATTTTTATAAACTTGCATAAATAATGTCATTATTACGACTAATAAGAAGTTAAAACAAACTTAAAATTAATATTAGAATTTATTTAAAATTTTCAATATTATTTTTAGTAAATATTTCATTTTCTATGTATATAGAGCCGATATTTGAAATATCAAAAAATAAATAATTGTATATTATATATGGTTTTTTTCTCTTTATACATATGATATAATATATGATTGACGAAAAGTATTGCGATACGAGATAAGGCAAAAATAATGTTTCCTTTTTTTATTTATCGATACACAGTATTATATGAACTTATTTGTAGATATGACATTTCCAATACGTGTGCTTATTTTTATAATATTAATTCCATTCAGATCTGCAAAAAAACTTCTTGTCAATCATAATATATTTAATGTATTTAAATTACTATCTAAAGTGAATTGACATAAACGAAGAGCTTAAATCAATAGCTCGCACAAACTTAAAGTATGCATTATTTTTAAAATTTTGTAAGTTATTGATTTAAAAACTTTGCAACATTTTTAGCATTTAATTAATGTAAAAAATATATTCCAGCAATATAATATAAACACAATTATTTATTTCTTGTGATACATTTTTTTAATTAATATAATATATTCGTATAAGTTCCTTCTTATCAATTATCAAAACAAAAAAACTATTTATTCAAATTGATTTATTTCCTATTATTATACTTTTATTATACTTATTGTATGAAAATCTATATTAAAATTTCTATGCGATCATTATTATTCTGAATAATGTTTTCATCAAGAATATTTCAACGTATATTCGTAAAAGTACATTCGGCAATTTCATCTACATTGTGATAAAACAAATAGCGAGGAAAGAGAATGATTGTGGATAGAACTCTATTTGAAAATGTAACGAGAAGAAGCGTAATTTCCGGAAGTGCATGCGGTGATACTTTCTATCTGTATTTATTGAATTCATCTCAAGCTGAAAGAAGAAGCAATTCTAGATTAAACCCTATGAAGGACGTACATAATGGTGGGAATGTTCAACACTGTAGTACTGTTTGACTAACCCAGTTTCGAATCAAAAATAGCTTTTCTTTGTATGTTTTGTACACGCATTGCTTCTCTCTGCTTTTTCTTTCTGATTTTTCACGAAATTTTGTCACATATTTCAATAACGATCGACAATGCAATGGCCGCCCTCGAGTCACCTGCATCAGAATATAGTTATGTTTTGTCATTGATTTCCACCTGTGCACGGGTTTTCATTTTTCCGTTGAACGAATCGTTACTCTGGAAAATCGAACGCCGTTCTGGAAGATCGATCAATCCTCGAAATATATAGATATATATAAATAGTAAAAGAAGAAAACCATTGTTCACGATGCGTTATCGCGTCAACTAATATTTCTTGACATTTGTCGCACGACCAGTTTTCAAGTTATGCAATTTTTTCAATTGTACAAAATTATAAATTTCTTTCTCTACAAATGATTTTTAAAACAAATTAAAAAAATTCCTAATCTTAATTAATTAAATAATTAAATACTTTATGAAATACTTTAAAATGTTTAATTTTAAAATGAATATTGGAATATTAAAAAAAATAATAAAAATATATATAATAGTTTCTATATATCAACTAAAAATTCCTCGCTTTTTTTTTAAAACAAAATTAGTATGCTTCGCTTCTCTTTAACTTGATATTGCTCTTTTCATATATATATATATATATATATATATATATATATATATATATATATATATACATATTATACATATTATACATATTCTCGCTTCTATTTCTTTACGAATATCATATATAATACATTCTTTATAATAATTTTATATAAAGTATCAAATTTGAACGAAATTTATTTCAAATAAATAAAAATAATTACTTTAAATAGCACTATTTAGTATTTGATAAATAATATATTTTAAGTGCAATTAAATTTTTTATTTGATCAATTAAAAAAATTTAAAAAGAAAGAAGTAAAAATTTATTTAAATATAAATATTTTAGAAAATTTTCAAAAATTGAAAAATTGAGAATTATTTAAAACAACGTGTATTTTTATAGAAAACTTGTTTCTAACTTTAAATTAAAAAATATTTTTTATAAAATATTTAAAAATTTTTAACGATAAGTAATGATAATTGTATTAATAATTAATTAATTAAAAGCAATTGATATTTGATACTATTTATTAAAAAAATCTATTTATTAAAAAAACCTTCTTGAAATTTTTAAAACATGCAGACTTATTATAAAATAGAATTGGACATTTTTATTCTTAAATAAAAGAACAAATAATTACTTTAAATAAAATAAAAAATTAATTTATTTTATATAGATACTTATTTATAAATAAATTATTAAATTATTTATTATATAAACTTTATTATTATTATTTATTATATAAACTTATTTATAACATACCTCCAAATGAATTAATTATCAATTATTTAATTATTTCAATTTAAAAAAATGAAAAATAATAAACAATAATGTTTTTCATAATATAGATTTTATCTTATTGATAAATTAAAAGTGCAAGGATAAAAAAAATATATAAAAAATTTATATTCATAATTAAATATTCAAAAAATAGCTTTGAATGAATATAAATTTTTAAACATAAATATTCTATTCCATAAAAAACACTTTTATATTTTTCTAATAAAATTAAAAAATAAATATCTAACTATCAAATAAAAAATAATTTATCTTATCGTAAAATAATTTATCTTTTAAATAGAATAAATTGTCTCTTTATTAATCAAGTGCTTAATGTTATATTTAAGATATATTAGAAGCAATAACTTTTTTATGTTTTAATACAAATATTAGAGAGAAAATTATGAGAATAATTGAATAAGAATAATAAAATGTTATGAGAAAATGTAATTTTAATAAGAAATAATTTACTACTCTTTCTTTCCTTAATATCATATTGAAAACTTATTCTATGAGATATATATAAGCAATATTTTAATTAAATAGAATTAAATAGAATTAAATAGAATAAATGCAACTAATTGATGAAGAATTTAAATTAAATTTTTATCGCTATTAATTTATACTCTTTATATTTTATATATTACGGTTTTAATATTCATATAGATATTCATATAGATATAATGAATTAATTTACATTTATATCGTATGAAATGTAACTCTAGTCGATATTAAAATAATCTCTTTATTTCATTTAATTACTTATTTTAATTATTAATTAATATTTTATCTTTTTAATTAATACAATGTGAATATGGCTAGAATATGAAATTTAAAATTTGTGAATAAACTTATTTATTTTTTATGTAACAACATATGTCAAAATTAAAAGAATACAATTAATATATTCAGTAATATATCAAAACATTATTATTGACTTGATTTTTTAATATATATGAAATATTAAATATTAAATTTTTAAGATCAATTTATTTCATTAAAAATTAATTATATTTTAAATAATTATAAAAGAAATTCGTTTTAATAAAATATACAAAAGAATAAAAAAATAGTTATAATAATGGATAGATAATATTCATCAATAAAAAAATTAATATTTTTGAAATTAAAAATTAAATTATTTTTTCTTTTGGTTAAAGCATGTTATTTGTTCATTTAATTTGTTCATAAAAAAAAATAGAATAATAAATTATCATTATGAATTCATTTCTTCTTTCTTTTCTGATTTTTTTTCTAATTTTTATTTAATAAATATAAACTATTTATTCTAAAAATGATAAATTCCTGTTTTATCATTTTGTATAAATAAAATATTCTTCCTTATTTTTTTTCTATTTTATAGTAAAATTCTAATATATTTATTAATATATTTTTTATATAAAATTCATATATTATAACATTATTATATTATTATTCTTAAATATAAATGTAATTACAAAATTTGCTATATTTTAATATAGTATATAATGTATAATACATATTAAAATATAATTAAAAAAATATAAGTTTAAATACAACATTTAAAAACATAATATATATATATATTACATTTATATATTATATTACAATATAATATTACATTTTTCAATAAAAATATAATGAATATATAATGAAAAGTATTAAACATTATAATTCTAGAATTAAAAAAAAAATTAAAAGAAAAAAAATAAAAATAATCAAATGACTGCATCTAAAATTTTATTACCAAGAATATCAAGCATATATAGTTAATTATATATATCCATAAGAGCAATATTAAATTTTCTAATTTCTCTATAAAAAAAATTTATTAATTAGATTAAATATTAAAAATTAGAAAAAATTGATCAAAGATCATAGCAATATATTTCAGATCTATTTATTTGTTGTCAAATTAAACAATGATCAATTCAACGAATCGATTTGATAAACAATCACTCGTATCGTCGAAAGCAGTTTGGCCACAATTTAAACTGCCTTGCTATCTTTAGCGTTCCTTCATTCTCTCCTTGTTCTTCCTTACCGTATATATGTATCTCATCAGCCCGAAGATCGGTTGCAATTGCATGAATGCACAAGATGAATAGAAGTCGATGTGTCATCATTAATTTTCGATTATGAAACAGTTTAGACGATAGACGACTTCGTAACTACCAAATTTAACAAAGGAATCAAATTAATGAACTAAAAGAGACGTATTTACAAATGTAAACTTATATTTTTTTTTTATAATTTTTCAAACTTATATTAATAATGTAAAAAAATATATAAAGCATTATTGATAAGATATACAAGATTTTATTTGTTTCTATTTCTTATATGTACATTACATGTTTTCTTAAAAATAATAATTTATAATTTATAAATTATTATAAATATTATATATATAACTTACATAATATACATATGTGTATATACATATGTTGACTATGCAGTGAAAACAATAAATAAAATGTACAGGTTTAGCTGAATGAATATATTTGTATTTGATTATCTATGCCTTCCACGATTGAATTGTGATTATACTTCTCATTATATTGCATAATTGAAAGAACTGATGAAAAAATAACTGATGACTCAATTAAAGATCTGATGATTTCATATAAAACCAGAAAACATGATAAAACTGTCTTCAAATGATTTAAATACGAAAAGTTTAATTAAATATCCGTTTAATTAAGAAATTATGAGAAATTAGAATTAGTATCATAAAAGTATGTGAAAAGTATTATGAAAATAATATTTCTTCGATATATAAAAAAGTTTCATCGTGAAAAATACTATAAGTAATAAGTTAAATACTATAATATTTTATTATATTTATTAAAAGTTTTAAAAAATATAATTTAACAACAATCTTTTAGTTTTGCTATACTTATAAATAAAAATATATCAATGTCGCAATCAAATTTTGGTTATTAATGTTAAAGTATAAATGTGAAGTTAATTTGTTTAATAACGTTCAATAACACTTTAAAAATATATAAAAAATACAATATAAAACTTTAATTAAAAACAATTAACAAAAATTATATTATTGATAAGAAATATTTCTTATTCATATAATATAAATAAATTATAATAAAATCAAATAAAAATATTATAATCTTAGTAATATGAAATTGATTTGAAATTCAATTATTAAAATAAGTTTGCATTTAACTACTTTTACGAACTCCATTTTACTTTACTCCATAAACTTTTACGAATGATTTTAAAGATTTAAAGAAAATTCCTAAGTGAAACTTTATTTCAAATTTTTTTTATTGATCTTCATTATATTTCATTAATTTATTTAATTTTTACTTAATTTTTACTAATTTCATTTAAAACATTTATTCTTAAATTAATATTTGCAAAAAATGAAATATGAAAATTTTCAAATGCTTTTTAAAAATCAATGGTTATTTTTCATAAATTTGTTTTTGTTTATATATATATATATATCTTTATTAAATTATTACTAGATTATTACTAAAGTATTTTTATGAAACACTTCATTATTAAAAATTATTTATATACTCATATATATTAAATTATAAAAGAGCACTAAAGAACTTTCACATGTATAATAAAAAAATAAAAAAAAGAATCATTTAAAAAAAAATAAATAAAAATATATATCTAACGCTTTTTATATGTATATGTATAATGTATATAATAAAAATATATGTAACTCTACTGAAACGCCAAATGAAAAAAATTTCATCGTTTTTTCTTAAAAAAAATCTTCGATTCGCTCTCATTTTATCTTTCATGCTTTAAATGTTCAACTATATTATTAAAATACATATAATATACTATATAATATAATATAATATACTATATTATTAAAATAATGAATTTCAAACATTCATTTAGCTTTCATACAGAATATGATATAAAATTTAAATATGAAAAATTATTGTTATTAACAGATAATCTTATAACATGATTGTAATAATAATTAAATTAAAAAAGAAATTTAATTATTATTTTTCGAAATTTCTTACATATTAATTTAATAATTAATAATATTAGCAAATTAATCATTATAATATTAGTGAATTCACTTTAATTTACCGAATTCACAATTAATAAAAATAGAATATTTTAAGAAACAAAATAAAAATTCTTATATAATCTTATAATCTAAAAACTAAAAAAAAACTAATGATAGAAGTCATAAAATTTTCTTAATCAACTTTATTTAATAATTAAACTTGTTACATTGATGCAAAAGACTTTATTACAATAATTTTTTAATTGATTTTGTAATTTTTTATTTTATTATTAATACAATTGAACGTAATTTTTTTAACTCAATTTATAAATAATAATATTATTTATATAATACTATTATAAATATTATTATTATTAAATTTTTTTGTACTTACAATCTATAATAAGTTATTTATAATTTTAACATATTATAAATATAAAACTATATATTATAATTATAAAATATTCAAATATTTACTTTCATATAAACTAAATTTGGAAGTGTGGTAATATTTCAATCTTATATAAAATAATTAATCTTATAATTAGATATCAATTTTTGTTCTTGAAAACTAATGTTATATTGATTTTATATTAGTTTTATGATTGTTATTCTATGGTTTTATATCGATATCAAAATAATTTTAAAATTGATATATTTATCAACTATAATTAAAATTCTTTAATTTTTTATATATTTAACAAATTTATATTTATAATTCATGTGATTTTCTATTTCACTTTCTTTAATTAAATAAAATTGTCTTCTAAATTTTTTGAACGTGTACCTGTTATGTTAATACATCGAGATATGATATAGATTAAATTTACTATTCCAACTTTCAAGAATCGAAATCGAAATCGATGTATGTCAAAATATATTCATAACTAGATTGTGAATTTTTACGCAAAATCAAATTTATATGAATATAACTAAAATTTAAATAAAGATTTGTTTTATTCCTCAAATATCATGATATCATTCTTTAATATTTCATATTTTTTCTTTTCAAACCTTACGCGTTTTTTTTGTATATGTTAGATATGTATACTATGAAATTTTATATAAATCCATAAATATTCGCAGTTTATTTATAATAATAATAATTATTAGAAATATAATAAAACTTCGAAAATCTTTGAAATATTTCAAAATATTCATAAATCTCGAAATTTTTTGATATCCTTATTATTTGAAATATAAATGAAAAATAATTTATATGAAAAAAATATTTTTATAATTTCTAATTTATAAAAAGATTTTATAACATAAATTTTTACTTTAATAAATAATAATTTAATAAAATAATAATAATATAATTGAATTTATTTAAACTTAAACTATTGATATATTTTATTGATGACTTTATTATAAAACTTTTTATAGAAAAAGAAATAAAATATAGAAATAATAAATAAAAATTTGATTTTTTACAAATAAAAGAGATGAATATTGTTATTATATGAATATTATTATTAATTGAAAAATACAAATCTGAATTTGAAAAATTTCAAATCTGAATTTCAAAAATCAGAATTTATTAAAATTTTAATTTTTGATAAAATAGTAATTTTTAAAAAAAAAGAAATATTAATTTTTAAGAATTTAGTATGAACTTCATTTATATAAATGAAATTTTATGTGTTACTTCATCTGAATTTTAATAATGACCTTATATTATTTGATTTTTATTTATGAAACATCTTTGTAATATATAATTAGAAATATACATTACAGTTATGTTATGAATTAATAAAAAATTAATTTATTAAATATTATTGTCTTTGTAAATTTATTTCTAAATTAATGATATTTGATATATTGTTATGTATTTTAAACAAAATGTTTTATGAAATTCTTTTATATGAATGCAAACTTCTTAATTAAATGAAACATCATAACTGAATAAAATAAAATAAAATAAAATGGGCTCCTATTATATGAACAGACTCATTATGTGAATAATGAATAATTTTTCCGATAGATTTATGTAAAGGAGTTTTATTATTATATTTTAATTTTAATAATTATTTCAGTTAAAACTATATATTATTATATATTAATTATACACGTATATTAGATATAACAGCTTAAAATAGTTTCTAGAACTATTTCAAATTCTAACCAGAATTTACAAATAATATTTTCTAAAAATCAAATAATTAATGATGACAAAGTTGATCAGATTGACTTCTATTATCGTATTATTTTTTATTTGTTTTTTCCAAAAAAAAATTCGATATTGGAAATAAATTGTACCTTTTCCATCGAACACCTCAATTATTTCTTCTTCTCTAAAAAAAAATCTATTTACCGGTACAAGTTAACTTTTTTCCTGAAAATCTCCTGCAGCGTATCGATCGTGGTAAAAGGGTGACCGATTGCGTAAAAATAATAAACGTGTCAAAACTAATGGTCATGATCGACGGAGTTGAGCTAAATCGAGGTGAATCAACGCATTCCTATCCGCGTGCTTGATTTACGATTCGCTATTAGCCGCGTGCTTTCCCTGTCCTTGTTCCTATCCCTCTGTCGTTCTGATTGTTTCGAAAAAACGAGGACATTTTTCTTCGAATTCCCGTCCCTTCCGCATTTTGGTACCGTTCCGGCAAAGACCGATCTTACAAGTAAAGTCAACGAGTCATCGTTTTAAGCTGATAGAACGAGCATGAGTGAGAAAAAGTTGTACAGAGCACAAAAAATCGAATGCAGAATATATCGCATAACAATATCTATTGCAGATTTTTTCAGATATTTATTCATTTGAAATAAATTAATTTTTTTCATTAAAAAAAGTGGATTATTGTTTTTTATATTTGGATTGTAGGAATATTTTTTTCATGAATTATATTTTTTATTATCAATTCGGCAAAACTGAACATGACAAAATCAAAGAAAAAATTCTACACATGAGATTAAATCAAGAATAAAAAATAAAATTTGTTTGATTTTAAACTCTATTTTCGAGAAAATTAAATTTGTAAATTCATCAAATGTATTTGAAGAATTTCTGATTAATTTCCGGATGGATATTAAATAACAATAAAATTATAAATATAAAATTAATATATAAAATATAACATTATAAATATAAATATAAAATAATAGATGAAAATAAAAATTTCTCTTTAAAATTTTGTTTATATAAAAAATTTACATATAATTGCATTAATAATATATTTGCAGAAGAAGGTATATAGAAATATTTTTGAAAGCATAAAAATATTAACTATGTTAACTATGTTATATATTATTTTATAAATTTATAAATTTTTATTTTAAATTTAATTAAAATATTAACATTCTATTTATAAATAAACAAATTATTTATTTTTTAATAAAATAATAAATAATATTTTGTTTAAATAAATATTATATTATTAATAGTAAATCGTATTACTTCAAATTAAGATATTTTTTTATCAATCCAAATTTGATGTTTTCTTATAATAAATAATATATTATACTGATTGATTAAATATATTAAATATATAAATTTATATAAAAAAATCAAGAGGATTCATTTTTTAATGAAAAAAAAACATTCTGAAATATTTTTTGTTTTTTATTAAATTCTTTATTAAGAAAAAAAATGAATTCTTGATCTCTGAAATATTTTGAAATGTTTTTTTTATTAAAATAAAAATTATATGATAAAATAAAATATAATTACACAATCAAAATTAATTAATAATAGTATAATAGTATAATTAATAATATTATATATATAATATATATATAATTATATTATATATATAATATATAATATATAATATAATATATATATATATATATATTATATATTATATATATATATATATATTATACATTATATATTATATATATATAATATTATATATATATATTAATATTTTATATATATATATATATATATATATATATTAATGTATATAGCTTATTCTGATAGATTATTTGAAGTATTTTAAAAATATTATTATATCCTATATATACAAATCTCATTGTATTATGGAATTTGTTTATGATTGAAGAATCGAAATCTGAAGATATTTGCTATGTTCTATCTACATGCGAATCAATAGCTAAAAAAAATAAAGGAATCGATTTACTAGAGACAGAAATTCTATTTATTGTATTTGTAGAGCGTTATTGTGATTTATGTAGCGCGCTCTAATATACAATAAATCATATCACAATTATTTTCTTGCGTTTCGTTGCATTTTCAATTAATTCATATCAAGCATTACTTACTGTTAAATGTTTATCTCGCGAAAAGATTTAATTTAAATTTATCTGACATGATAAAACAAATAAATACATACATTTAATTGTTGCACATATAACTTTTATTTATTAGATATTTATTATTATTTATTATTTATTAGATATATGTATATGCAAAATTTTTAAATATAAAATATTCTCAATTAATTGAATTTTCATAATCTATATTATGTATATATATATAATTTATTTTTATATTGTAAAACATTTCAAACATTTTGGAGAAATTATCAAAAATTTTTTGAAAGTTTAATTTTATATTTATGAAGTATAATTATATATATAATATATAATAATTATATATATAATAATTTATATATATAATAATAAATACATTGAAATATTAAATTGTTTTATTTAATTATTAATTTATTTTAATCATTAATTTCTATTGATTTAATGTTATTAAAATATAAAAATATATATCATCTATCTTTTTTGTTAATTGTACTTTATTAAGAAATATTTTATATTTTAATTTTAAAAATATAAATAAAAATTATATTTATTTCTACTTTCTTATTCCAATATTTCTTTCAGTTTATGCAATGTTTTATATAATCGAATGTATTTCGTACATCAATTTAAACTAAATTGATTCGAAACTTGTCCAATAAGCAAAGTTCTATTCTATTAATCTTCGAACCGTAAGAAAGTTATAATATCTACAATTTGCTAAACTGTATGTAAATAATTATATGTCAATGCGACAATGAAATTGTCACAAACAATGTTAACTTTATCAATTATAACATTATATGTTTGGTTATATGCATATAAATATATTATATTTGATTATATTATATTATGAATACATATTAAATTATTTATTATTTTTTTTATTTTATTAATAAATTATTTAAAAAAATATATAAAATTCTATTATTGTACTTAATTGACTTTTTTAATAGATATGGATATATTTAATATACTCATTTTGTGCAATACAGACTTTTAAAAAAAGTTAATAATAGGATAAAATAAAAATTTTTATATTCAAAATACTATTTCAAATTTAATAATTTATTCTTCCAAGTTTCGTACATATTTAATTCAATTCTATATTTCTGTTAAAGAAATGCCTATAAAATTAAAAATTGATATTAAACAATTATGTTAATTGTTCACAATAAATTTTTAATTTCTTAATAATTATTTATTATTAATTTATTAATAATTTTTAATTATTAAGGGAACTATTATAAAAAAGAGGACTATTATAAAAATGACTATAAAAAAATATTATAAAATAAAATTTAATCACTTTCTTTTTTAGATTTCAAAAATACATTAAAATAAGTTTTAATATATTTTAATATATTAAATATATTTTTAAATATATTAAATTTTATTTCTTAAAAAAAATATTTTTCATCAATAATTATTTTAATTTAAAATTTGATAAATTATTTTAAAATAAATTTTATCGTATTATATTATATTTTTCTTTCGTTTTTTGATATAAAATTTATTTAAATAAAATTAGAATTAAAAAATTAAATTAAAAATAAAAATTTAACTTTTCTTAAAAGTAAGTAACTTTAATGCAATTTCTTTCTTCCGTTTCTGCTCGATATAAAATTTTACATATATTATTAAATATGTTAATTAATTAAATGCATCTCTTATTCTAAATGAGAATAGATATTTTTAAATTAGTTTTGAAAAATAATTAAAACAAAATATGAATTTCTTTTTTGAGCAAAGTATAGTAAATAATATTACTATTCTATTTAATTTATCAATTGTGTCAAATTTTTATTTGATTTTCTTAAAAATATTCCAAAAAAACTTATTCTATTTTTAATTTATTTTTTTATTATTCTAATTTATTTTTATTATTATTTTTTATTCTTCATCACAAGTAAATAGTTAAAAATAAATTACCCATAAGTACACATATTACTATATCTACAATATTATTTTATAAATCAGAAATCAATGAATAACATCAGAAAAAACAGATAATAGTATAAAGAATATAAATACATTTATCTGAGAAATTTGATAACTTTTGTTTGACAATTTGTTTGGTTGATAGTAAAAAAAAAACTGATTATTGAAAGAATTTTGAATGATAATCAGTAAAAACAAAAATTACGTTATCGATGATCGATTTGATTAACTGGACATTATGTTAAATATAAATGTAGTCATGTTGTTGCGAAAATTTCGCAATAATTCGCAATGGAATAATTAAAGGCAGAAAAAGATGAAATTAACGGCTATTATACTTCCGTTTCTTGGCCCATTAACAAGATCGTATTCTTATGCACTTAACGAAAACGTTTTGTGAGGTCCAATAGAAAATGACGTTCCCCACCGTGGAAACAAAAGGAGAAACTGAAGATTACGGTCGGGACACGGTTGCTTTGACTCTAAATGACCTCGTTTATCGGCTGGCAAAAACATAAAGAGCGAAAGTAATTTATTTATACAAACACTTTGACTGTCAATGAGGATCATAGCTAATATTTCTCCATTACAGTATTCAGCAATGATATCTTTTCACTATACTAATTGTTTCTGAACAATCGTACATTTTTCTTTCCTATCTTGTATTTGTTTCTACTAAGTTTATATTTCGTTCGGCATTGAAAAAAAGTTTCATTATTAACTAAAACAATATGCTCATATCTTTATCAATTGAATATATATTAGAAGTGATAGATATATGTATATAAATTTTACTTATTACGAGTATATAATCTTAGTATAAATTAGATATATATTTTATTAAAATTTATTACATATATTACAAATGTATATATTAATATATTCTTTATTATTTATTGTTATGATATAATTGATATAATTATAAAGGAAAAAAAATTTCTTTTTTAAAGTTATTAAATCATTAACGCTTTTATCTTTAAATCATTTTTACAAAATAAATATTTAAATCAAAAATTAAAAAATTATTTAAGAAAAATAGAACGTATTAAAAATTTTATTAATATTTTATTAATATTATTAATATTATTATATAGTTATATAGTTATTAATATTATTATATATAATATTAATTATATATAATATTAATAAATATAAAAAAATTTATATTTAAAAAATAACAAAAAATAAAATAGAATATTTCATAAATCACAACATGAGATCCATATGATTTATTTGAAAATAATAATGTATAAAAAATATTAAAATCTACTTCTATTTATCTATACATGTTAATTATCTATATACGTTAATATTTATCTATACACATTATTTATACATGTTATTCGAAATATTTTCGAAAAATTGATTCTAGAAATCAAACATAAAAGTTAGTATACAAAAATATATAAATATATAAAAATGTCAGTTAAAGCAATAAACAATTGAATTGCATTAAATAAAAAATGACAAAAAAATTCTTTATTTCCGTCATACTACTGTCGCATTCTGTTTCTTACTCGCTTTCTTTAATACGAATTTGAATTATTTATAATTTAATATATAAGTTTCAAGTTTCAAAACATTTTTGTATTACACAAGACATCAATATTTATTTTTTGATATCTAAAAAATGATTTTTTAGAAATATTTTAGAACTTTTATATTATTTAATGTAGAAAAAAAATACTTGAATATAATAAAAACGAATAATATGCAAAAAAAGTAATTTTGAAATAAGTTAAACATAAAAAAAAATTAAAAATCTATTTATCAAAATAAATATCAAAAGATACATTTTTTGTGGAAAAATTTTCGAAAAAATCTAATGCAATAAATGCAAAAATTGGAAACAGATATTATTTCAGTT
Organism: Apis cerana; assembly: GCF_029169275.1. Lineage (NCBI taxonomy): Eukaryota > Metazoa > Arthropoda > Insecta > Hymenoptera > Apidae > Apis > Apis cerana. Next base: position 5,345,830 of record NC_083862.1, on the reverse strand, counting down.
CCATTTCAGTTCAGTTGTGTTCACAAAAATTTAAATTTACATATTTGCATATTCACAGTTTTATAATTAATGCTATTTATAAAATTATTTATATAATTGTGTAATTACTTAAAAATAATCATTTTCCATTATGATAAATCGTATCCATTACCTATTATGCATATTTTTCGCTTTTGTATCAAAGATAAAAACGCAATAAAGAAAAAATGGTAATAATTTAGACTAATTTCTATTAAATTTATTTTATATCTCTTTTTTATATCCTTATTTTATTTTAAAAAGACAAATATATGATTTACATTAAGTAAAAATTAAACTGACAAAATTTTACATATCATATATTTCGTTAAAATATCATACATTATGTAGACATAATATAAATAAACTTTACATCGAACATATCGTCATCTTAACATTACAGAACATTATTACGATCGTTGATTGTTAGAGTTGCGTATGCAACGGCAAGGTTATGACAAAACATTTTTCTAGAAAATAGTTGTCGGTTGTTAGTGCCGACAGTTTTTAACGATTACGATAAATATAGTATAAAATAGCTTAGAGAATACAGAATAAAAAGAAAAAAAATTAAGTGATCATCATACGCTCGTCTATTGAAACTCGTGTGATGGAACGACATATTTTGTACAGATATCAACGAGACATTTGCGATATAAAAAGATAAGTCAAAAGTGAAATTTTGATGAAATATAAAAATTGAACATACAATTTTTTCAATCTTGGATATTCAAATCCTTCTTTATTTTATTTTTATATTTTTAATAATATATCATTATAAAGAATTAGATATCGTAATTATTATATCGTAATTACTTCATCCATAATTTTTTTATTTCTTCAAAAATATAATTCTCATTGAACAAAATATAAAAAGATTTTTAACCTTATTAACTTTTTTTATCGAAAATAAATATAATAATGTAGTTAATAATATACTTAATAATATACTAATCTAAAAAAAATTGTTTAAAAATCATCATTATAAATTTAAATATTTAAAAGATATTAAATACTAATAGTTTTTTTTATCATTTAGTACATAAATAATATTTTTTTATAATTTAATTTATATTAATATTTATATTAATATTTTGTTAATAATACACATGTAATAATCACAACATAATATTTCTATAAATAATTATAAAAATAAATTTAAGAAATTTAAATTTATATATAATAAATTTAAATTTAAATATTTTTAATAGAATTTTGAGAGAGATTATTTACAAATTATATTGCTTCATTGAATTCATTTTTGTATTTTTATATAAAAATTTTATCAAATAACAAATGAATGTATAAATAAATAATATTATTTTATCCTAACTTTATTAATATTAATAAATATAATATATAATATAATAAATATTATATCGTAGAGTATTCGATTTAAATGCAATAACAAATTTAAGAAAATATAAAGAATTTAAATATTAGTGATAAAAGTTACATCGCATATTATCAGAGAAATATTATAGATTATTCTGATATTTAGTTAATTTTATAATTTTAAAATAATTTAAAAAGATGTTTTTAATAATAAAAATTACGTATTGCATTTTTTATTGCACATTCTAATTTTAATATATTTTAATACGATTTATCATAATAATAATATTTAATATTATATACATCATAATTAATATTTTTAAATAATTTATATATATATATAAAAGTAGTGTAAACATTCATATTTTAACATCATTTTTTAAGAAAATAATTACATTCCAATTCATAATTTCTTCAATATGCTTTTTATCTTCACGATGAGTAGAATACAATTTTAAGAAAAAAATTTCCTTTTTGATATCTTAATCAGACCAACTTTACCATTCTTAGGTTCATCTTCATCTTCAAATCAGAAAAGTAAACATTATTTCTTAATCAATATGTATCCTTTTATATAGAATATTTAAGATTTTTTATTATATCATATTCATTTATGATATTAATACATTTGAAAAAGTTTTGGAGGATTGATTCCATAAGTCAAAATAAATATAAAAATTATTACATAAAGATATCGATTAAGATTTAAGATTAATAAATATTATTATTTTTATAATATTTTATTTCAATAATAATATTTATTAATAAAAGTTATAAATAATTTAAATTTGCGTTAGTTGAAGCAAAGCGAAAATAAAGCAAGAAAACGATGTGACGAAAATAAAACTATTCTAGTATTTCCGTTTTATTTTGATAAATACAAATTAGAATAATTTTTAATTTAATAAATAAATGTTAATTGATATTTTTATATAATTGTATATAATAACAACTTTTGTTTTTATTTTAACCTTTAGAATCGATTCTTCAAAAAATGTTTCACTAATAAATTAATATATTAAAACATATGTAAAATATAAACTGAAATAAAATTCATTAAATTACATAAAAGTTTGAATAAAAAAAAAAATCTTATCTATAATAACAATATAAAGTACATAATAATGAGAAAAATACATCTAATCTTTGGAGTTGTTCAAATTCGAAACATTCTTTTGCTTCTTACTCGGAATTCGAACATTCTTCGATACCTTCCAAAAATAAAATAATTCCAGACCATCCAGTAATTCTTTTCAAAAAAGATTTCGTGAATCTCGGTAAGGTAAATTCGAAAACGAATGGAAAACACATTCTGTCGTTTTGTAAACAAACTGCCAGAAGAACCATTGCTTGTTTGTCAAATATAGTTTCCTTCGCTTATTTTACGATCGTTTGATCGTCGAAGAAAATTTTTCTCAAGAACGTAATTTAATTCCTCCATTTCTTTCACCCCATCATCGTTCTCTGTCTCTTTCCCTTGCTTTTTTCTCTTTTTTCTTGTCTGCATCGAATTCACCCTCGAATTCTTCGATAACGGCGGAACGTGAATACGTAAGGATTGAAGGAAAATCTCTGGTTGGTTTTTAATAACGATCAAGATAAGAGGCGGAGTCGTTTAATCCGAATAAATCACATTGGAGAATTTGTCGAGAGACGAGTTTACATTAAAAGAGTCGAACATTTAGAAGAGATCCGAATTTCACGGAGAGTGCACTTTCTCGGATGCTACCAAAAACAACTAATTAGTTTGGAATCGTATTACGGAAGAGAACTAAAATCTTATTAGTTACAAACTTGATTCTACGACAAGTAGCATGTTTTGATATCGTTGAAAGTAAATTAGTTTGTTTTACTAATAATTTAAAAAATATTGATTACTGATTTAAGAAAAATAAAAAAAATTTCTTTTAATTTTAACAATTTTTTTTGATATATGAATAAAATTATAATTATATATTTATATATCTTTCATAAATTATTCTAAATTGAAAATTGTTTTAAAAAATATTAATATAATAGAAGTATTAATTCTACTATAATAATAATTTAAAAAAAATTTTGCACAAATTATGTCTATATAAAAATAAATTAATATTATTAAAGATGTTAATATTATTAAATATATTTTTTTAAATGTTAAAAGTATTAGAAATATATTTAGAAAATTAAGAAAATGTAATTTCACACATTAACAATTTTTTCAAAAACTGCTGTTATTTATTTATATATTGATTCTTAATTGTTATCATTTATTAATTTCTAATTTATTCAATTACTTTTAAATTACATTGTTAGATTTTCATCGAAAATAAGATAGTGTATTTAAATAAATTGAATTTTTTTATTCAAATTATTCAAATTATTATAAATATGAATATAAATATTTATTCTTAATTTAGATTTTTCATATAAATAATAATAATTAATCTATCATGAATTAATAATCTATGAGTGATAAATTTGAGTCATTTTCATCATCTCTAATTTTTATATTAAATTTTTACATTATTATATATAATTTTTACATTTAATTTCTTCTTAAAATCATTATTTAATCAAATATGTTTTTCAAATTTAGTCAAATAGAAAGAACATAATATTTTAGAAAAACTGAAATACATACATTTATATAATTTTAAAAATATATTTAAAAATATATTAAATATGTTATTTCAAAATAATAATTATTTTATAATAACTTAAAATAATTAAATAAATCGTATCTATAAATTAATATGATCTTTCATATTGATTACAAATTTTTATTTTAAAATTAACTATATTTAATAGCATCTTATTGATATTACTAATTATAATAATATTAATTATTTCAAATCAAAATTTATTTATAACAATCAAATAAAATCCAAAAAATATATCGATTTAGATGAACATTATTTCGATTAAAAAAATTTTTCACTTCAAAATAAATTATATTTATGAATAATGTTTATTTCAAAACGATATGTATTATAGCAAAAAGAAATATTTTAATATAAAAAATAAAATATAATATAAAACAGTCGAACATTGAAGTTAAAAATAGACATACGCAAGATTATTCTCGAGCTTTTCATTATATGAATTTCATTATGTGTATTTTATTCATTTTCCAAAATGTGAAATTTTAAATTAAATATTAAATTAAAATATAAAATAAAACATATAATATATTTTCTAGCTCAATTTTTTCAAAGAACCCAACGATAGTTATAATCATCGCTAGTATGATTCTAAAGTTATTTTACTATAACAAAGTCATCATTCAAATCTCTTTTTTTCCATTTAATTAAAGAATTATCGAAATTCTAAAGAATATTCTCATTCTTAAATTAAAATTTAAGAAATAAACTGCAAATTGTAAAAAAATAATTTTTCATATTATAATTGAATTTATTAATAACTTTTATAATTTAATTAGTTAATTTTTTAATTTTTTAACTTTTTTATCATATAACGTAATTTTAATAGTGTAATTTTGAATTTTATTATAATGTAATAATTTAAATGATTTACAATCAATGATTAGAAAAATATAAAGTAAATATTATCTACAATTATCTACTTAATAAATATATAATAAATAAAAATTCCAATATAAATTAATAAATTCCAAACAAATGTTCGAGGAAAATTATTGCTAAAGGTAGAATAGTAAGTTGAATATGTAATCAATAAAAGCATAGATCGCGAGTAAATAAAATGTACTCCATCTTATTTTTTTTAATCAAATGACAACATCCGATTCTTCAATGTTTACCAAAGTCGATGAAATGCTCATGTGCACGAACAAACATTGCGGATGAGTAGTTTATGGATGCACTATGGGACGTCACACGCGAGCAGGAAGTCGAGAAGCACTTCCGGGTGTTTGCCAAAGGTTCGTCGTTTGAGGTGCTTGTTAATTAATTCCGCTGATGCTACGGCTGGTTTGTGTCAGCATTTTAAGGGATGCAAACTTTATCAGAGTTCTAAATGAAACTTGTAATTAAAATTTTTAGATGTCCATATTTGAATTAAATAGTTATAAAAAAAATCAATACTTCTTGAGAGAAAAATTAAAAGTGTTAGTATATTCAGAAAATCTTAGAAAATTATTATGAAAAAAATGTAATTCCGCAATTAATTTTTTTCTTAATTCGTTTCTTTTCTATTTATTAAATTAATTGATATAAATTGAGAATTACAATAACATAATTTGAAATTTTTAGAATTTTAATTTTCATATATTTCAATTTTTAATCAATATCGCTCACAATTAATATTATAATCAATATAATATCAATCAATATATATATATACATACATACATACATACACATGAACATATTTGCTTCTCATTAGTTTATACAACGGAGATTCTACTGTAAATAAGTAATTAATTGAATTTTCTCTGATCATAATCATATGAGTCAATAAAATTTATTTCATTTAATAATTTAACTCATAATATATATATTGTATGAAAATAATTTATATTTGTTTGTTATATTAATTGTATTAATGTAATGAATTAATAAATAACAAGAATTTAAGTGGTACATTTGTTTTCATTTTATATATTTAAAATATAATATAAAATACAATACTTTTATATTTCAATGTATGAAATATGAATACAATATATGAATACAAATATGAATACAAGTGAAAATATTATAATATATATTAATAACGATTAAACATTTTTTAATTAATAAATGAAACATTTAAATCAATATTTCTAATGATTTTTTAATCTATGTATATATTTTTTGTAATTTTTTAATGAAATTTGACATGATATTGATAAGAATTTCTTAACTTTTTCTTATTAACTTTTTATCTTCTATAAAACATTTTATAACAAATTATCTTACGTATCTGTTTGATAATTTTGTGAAACTTATATATAAAGATTATTGAATTTAAATTATTATCAAAGAAAATATAATATATATGAAATAAAACATAAATAAAAATTACATTAAAAATCATTTATTTAATACAATATATAAATTTAATATCTATTAAAAAAACTTTGCATATATTCTTTTATACAGTAAAATCTTTATTATCTGAACAAATTGGGAATCAAAAATATTCATATAAAAAAATTTTTATATAATAGAAGAATAAGCAATTATGTAATTTATGAAATAATATATAAAACAAAATTTAAATTGTATAATAATTAGAAAAATATAAAGTAATTTTTGAATTTAATACAATTATTATTATATATGAAACGAAATTTTAATATAATAAAATAATTTAATAAAACATATTTTTTTGTTGAAATAATCTATCTTATTTAAAATAAAATAATAAAGGAAAAATAATTTTCTCTATTTTATTTTATTTATTTATACATTTCTACAAATATTTATAATTTTATCTTTTCATAAACTAAATAAAAATACAATATTTAAAACATTTCAAATATTCAAATTTTTAATATATTTTTTAAAAAATAAGATCTATTTATTCAAAAATTATTCTAATAAAATTTGTTCGGAATTGGAAGTATGCATACAATTATCAGTATCATTGTAAACTTAATTTAACGATATTAGTAGAAAATTGACAGTTAAGTAGAAAACATATTCGCCAACGAAAAAGGAACGTATATAAGACATACTATCAAGGCTAAGAATGGAAGTGGACTTTCGTTCTTTATCGTGTCACGGATTGAACGACCTTTCTAGTGAGTCGAAGTACCCTATCACGTTTTTCTCTTTCGATTTGACGGTCTGCCTAAAGTCATGTACCTTCTCTCTTCTCGTTCCATCAACGCCAATTCATTCCGGCCGAAGATTCGCTTTCTTCATCTCACGAAAACTCATCGCCATCCTTTTTCCTTTGCCGTGAAAATTCTAATTTCCGCTTTAGAAAACGGATTCAGCTTTCTTTCCTTCTTTATATCGCAAAGAAATATATAAAAGATTTGTACTGCGTTTCTATCGATTTGTGTTTTATTTTTTACTATGTCAAGCTGTATTATTATTATCATGAGTTTTTATTAATCATTACATCACAAAGGGAAAATTATTTATATACACTGGCTCCAAAATTGATATATCCTTTAAAATAACTTTTTTAAAATTGGACTTAACAATTTGAAATTTTGAGAAGTTAGAAGAGTTAGATTTACCAAATATCATTTAAAAAAAATTTTTTAAAATTGGACCTTTTTAAATCATAAAGAAAGTATGATTATGATAAAATATAAATGAATTATTTTATTTATATTTGAAATCAAAAATTATAAAGACTGTAATTTTCATTATCTCTGATTTTTTTATTACTTTATTATTTTTATATTATTTTTGTTCATAACAATCGATGAAATTTTTAATATGTATTAATTAATATGAATCTAAAAAATATAATTTTTAATTTTTTATTATAGACATAGATAAAAATTTAAAAATGATTTTTATTATTTTCTTCCTGACTCTAACAAATTACAATTTTTACAATTTTTTTATTTATATCTATATTTTTTTTCTATTTAATAAACTAATTCTGCTAACTTCTCAAAACAATTCAAATCTAATTTTAAAAAAGTATTTTAAAAATATCATTAAATATACTTGGATGTATAATATAAAATAAATACTTTTTAAATTTATATTATATTTATTTTATATATTTATATTTATATTATATTATTTTTTATTATATTATATAAAAATTAAACTCATCATTAAATTCATGTTCTAATATTAAAATTTAAAAATATCATGAAAAATAATGGTTAAAAAAAATAATTATTTATAATTATTTAATTATATATATATATATAAATAATTATTTTTTTTTATAATATATATATATTAGATTTGTAATTAAGTAAATCAACAATATGAAATTTGCTTTTTATTTTGTTTATTATATTGCACGTTCCTTATTTTTTCGATTATAAAGAACTCTAATAAAGAAAAAGAAATTTTCTACTATTTCAATAATCACCATGTTCTTTCTTCTTCATGCTTACCAATTCATAATTAAAACTAATTAATTAAGTATAGAGTATTGCAATTCTTATTAATAACTTAATTGTATTGAAAAAAATTATAATAAACAAAAGAATTTATTGCCTTAAAATTCAATTACAATTGTTTTCTAAATTATTGGAACGAATATCATTGAACAAATATTTTAATTTATCTGAAGTTTAATTATTTCATTTGATTTTACTTTTTCTATTAAGTTTTCTATTAATTTTTTGCTTTCTATAATAATTATACTTCATTATATTTTTATTATCACTTTTTAATTGATAACTTTTTATTGATATCATTTCATATCGATATTTAATCATGAAAACACAGAAATATGGAAGTAGAGTAATAATATGATTCACAGAAATGATGATCAAATTACATGTATTTATGTAATTATATCTATTTTAATGATGTTCAATTTTTAAATAAGTGACTTCCAATATTATCATATTTTATTTTCGATATTACATTAAATAATGAATCTTTGATGTAAAAAGAATTTTTATAGAATCGCATTGAAATACTTGAAAGTACTTAATATATCATAATTTTGCAAGAAATATGTCACAAAAAATTTCTAATTTTCATTTTATTGCGTAAAACATCTTCTAGTTCATAAATATTTAGAAAAATGCCATGAAATAAAATATAATTGAATTGACATTAATATTATTTTGTTTAATGTATGAAATGCCATATAATGAATCAATGTTTTAAAAAATATCATATTTTTAATTTTTGATGATTTTCTTATAATGATGCGATATATATATATATTTCTCTTTTCTTTTATACAATATTTATATAAGAATATGTATATATTTTTTATTATAATTTATTTTCTTTTTTTTATTATTGATTATAATAATTATGAAACGATTGCTTATAATAGTTAGTGATTTAAATAATTTGTGATTATTATTTACAATTTTAGAGTAAAAAAAAATAAGATCAAAAATAAAATATTAAATAACATAAAAAAAAATATCATAGCCATAATCCTAAATTTCGAATATAATATAGAAAATTATAATTAAAATATACATTTAAAATAATTAAATATTTTAGATATTTAATAAACATATGCAGAGAAGAAAATCATTCTTTAATATTCTCAATATTTTAAAATTGTAATATAGATAAATATATCATATGCAATAATACCTTTTCTTTTTTTCATTTTCAATTTATTATTTCTGAATATTGTCATTATTTAAATTTATTTATCATCTTATGCATTTCGTGAATGAAAATAATAATTAAAATTAAAAAGCATGAATAAACATAATAATCAATTTCCTGTAGGGTTAAAAATAACATCACAATTATTAATGAAAATTAGTGCCTCATTTGTCTGTTATTAAATTAAAAAAAAATAATAGTATTGAATTGTATATATGATAAGAATTATAATGATAATTAGAAAGAAATATAAGAATTGCACATATAATTTTTCTTAATTATAATATATAAGATGATATAAAATAATCCTTAATGATAAAAATTTTGAGATTTTCAATTATATTTAATTTTTTTTATTTGAAATATTTCATTTTTTTCATTTATTATAAATTATCTATACTATTTTAATTATATAATTTTATTTATAGTATCCTAATAATATCTATAGTATTCTATTAAAATAATAGAAAATTAAAAGTAAAACATATTAGTAAATATTTTAATTTTTTAAAATTCAAATTGTGTTACAATTATATTCAATTGATTATATATAATTGATGGACTGAAACACAATTTTAATATTTTTCTTCCTAAATTTTTATTTATTATTAATAAATTTCTTATTATTTTTCAGTACTTTAAAGTAATGAATAATTAATTTTTAATAAATTTTTAATAAATTTTTTTTTAAATGTAATAATTTTACCTTATCTTTAAAATTAAAATATTCTTTTTTATATTTATATGATGAATATATACATATAATAATATATACATATAATAAATATATATAAAAAATATGAAATTATAAAATTTATAAAAAATTTGAAATATTATATATGTATTATCTATAAGTAAAAATAAAAATAAATTGAATAAAAAAAATTGAATAAACATAAATATAATAAAAAAAAATAATATGATTCCATAAATTTAAAAAAAATTAAAATAATAAATATTATATTATTCATTATCATTTACATTATTTATTGTAATATTTTATACATAGACAGAATTACTTAGCGTGATCATCTAAATTATTTTCGTTAACAATACAATATATCAATACATCATATATATTGAATATATCAAATATATCAAATGAATATATCAAAAGAATTGATTTTGAAAACTTATTCAAAAAAAAGATACAAAAAATCAAATATATATAATATTTTTAAAGATTATTTTAGAAAACTGTCAAAACTGTATTATCTATATTAACACATAAAGTTATAACTGATCTCTTAATAACGAAAATAATAAATATTAAATAATATATATATAATTTACAATAATTTCTTTTAAATATAAATGTAAATGAACAAAAATTTATCAATTTAGATATAAATATTAGATATAAATATAGATATAAATTTAGATATAAATATTAAGTAATTACCTATATCACTATTTTGTTTTTATTACTTATTCAAGTATAAACTTTCGTATACATAAGTTACTAATAATTATTTCATTCATGATAAATGATATATATTTTAATTTTAATAATTAATAAATAAACAATTCTTTAATTAAATTATATTATTGTTAATTAATAATATTTGTATCAATGAATACATATACATACTTATATTATTAAAATATTTACATAGTAAAATTCAATAATTAAAACGTAATTTTAAATATCAAATTGAATTTATTATTAATTGTTAAGTCATTTTTGTTATTGAACCTGAGAAAAAATTATTTTCAAAATATATCATTATTATATTATCTAATTAAAAAAATTAAATTTAAAGAATTAAAAATTTATATATATTTATAGAATAAATATAGAATATATAGAATAAATCGGCGTCGAAAGTGATACTTTGATTTTGAAACATGATAATTCAGAAACTATAATTTGAGTATATACATATTCAAAATTTATAATTATAATTTTGATATGTTTTGAATTGCATATTTGTAGTATCTTACTTTCATATTTTAAAACAGAATTAAAAGTTAATTATAATACATAAAATTACATATATAATTAAAAATTATTTTTTAAAAACACTTTAACTTTTTAATAAATATTATATTAAAGAAAATATTTTACATTATTATTTACATACTTTCTATTACATTATATGAAAAAAAATTTAATAATTAAATTAATATAAAAAGAACAAAATTTAAATGGATGATTAATAAACGAAAATTTTTAAATTTTAATGTATTTCATGTTATTTAATTTTTTTTATAAAATCAATCAACTATATAAAAAAAAATTATTGTAACAAATCAATTTTAATATAACGTATAATTTATTGAAAAAAAAATTTTTAATCACAATCATAAAACAAAAAGTTAAAAAAAATCAAAGATTTGTTTACGTCTTAGAATTATATTAACCATATTTTTCACGAGATACTCTTTTTCTCTGTGCGAATAAATTCCAATCAAACATTAAGCCTCAGAGTACTCTATAAATCTTGCATAACACGCGCTGCTCAAAAAAAAAAGAATCGATAAATACGTTGTTTTGTCGCTTAAGCAACATAATAAACGTACTTACTCCTCGTCAATCTTTCAGAGGCAAAAAAAGAAAACAAAAAAGAAAAAAAAAGAGAAAAAGAGATATATCAGAATGTAAGATATAAATCCAAGCTAAGACTGGTAACCAATGGTCTTTGATGTCGAACGGAAACGGCATTCCGTCGATTCACGCATCACCTGTGGAAGAGAAAAAAGAAAGAACATCGCAACATCCGTTCTAGCGAATTCGTCGTTATGAAAAGTGCCCTTTTGCTAATTTTAACGACAGTATTGTGGCTCGACTTGCTCCACTGATTTATCTCCATCACTATCGTTACAGGCGTCGAGACGTCTTTGCAGACAAGGAACTCAGGCGTCGCACATTTCACGACATTGCAGACATGTAGTCAGACAGTCCGCGGACTATTTATAGCAATGTAATTTTGCGGACCGAGGGAAAAGAGGAGGACAGAAAAAAAAGATACAGAGAAAAGAGGAAAACAGAAACGACTGTCGCTTGAATTAAGGCAAATTCACCTTCGTTGACGGGATCTTTGATCTTTGTTGCATTTAATTGAACATTAAACGTTACTGAAACGTTAAACAAATGACGCGTGTAATACATTTTGTTCTTTCAAACTTGACACATTTTCTCTTTTTCCTTAAAAATTCCTTTTCGACTCATACAATTCAAATTATTTTTAATATTCATTTTCACTTATTTTTAATATTTTTTAATAATAGTTTTTCTTAATATTTTATATATTATATTCATAAATTATTAATATTTATAAATAATCTTTTAACTTTTGTCATATAAATAAAATATTTTTTTTCATATTCAATTATAAAATAGATTTTAAATAAAATAATGGAGCAATATGATAGAATATAAATCAAATATAAAAAAAAATAAACTATCAAATATTTTGTATCGTTTTGTGTTAAAAAATTATGAAAATACGTATGTGAATATTTATATGTGAATAATTCATATCTCAAAAATTGCAAAAAAAAATTATACTTAAATATTTAAAAAAAATATTTAAAGAAATATTTAAATTTAAAAAAATTATACTGAAATATACTTTATTAGAGGTTTTGTGTAAATATATTACAAATTACATAAATATAAATTATAACTATTTGAATTCATTGAATTATAAAAAAACTTAATTTTTCAATTATAAAAGAGATTCAATTATATTTACTCGAAAGAAATAATAACTGTAATAATAATATAAATATATTTGAATCATAAATAATATTAAAACCTACTTTAATTCATAAACATACATATATTAAAATATAATTTTGTTTAATCCATATATATATAATATTATATATAATATTAAAATAATTCAAATATTATTTTCAAAGTTAAAGTATAAATTTTTATAATTTCAAGATCTAAGTAATTATATTTAGATAATCATTTTTCATTGAAATTAATAAAATAAAAAAACTTGTAATCATAATAAAATTAAATTTGTTCAGATATTGGAGAATTCTTATTTTTTATAGAAAGAATTTTTAAAGAAAATATTGTGAAAATTAATAAATTAATAATTAAATAATTGCGGTAATATTAAATATAAAATAATATTAATGAGATTAAATAATTATAGTATTTAAAAATATTTAAAAAGAAAACGAAATGTATAAATTTATTTAAAATATGGAAATATTTTACTTTCATGTTTTATAGTTATTTTGTTTTTTAATAATTATATTTTTGCTATTATATCGAGGCATTAATTCATATTTAATCACATATTTACGTAAATTGAATTTAATGGATTTTCATAATAATTAAATATGTAAATAAATTAGTAATTAATAATATTTTTACATGCAATTATAATTATACACGTATAACTATTTTCTCTATATTATTTAATTTTAGTAACATATGATATTTTTTTCATTACTCATTATAATAATGGCATAACACAAAAATTACAATTTTAGAGGAAGTTTGAATATTTTTAATTCTTAAAAAAAAACGCATAAAATTACGATATTAAAAAATCAGTATTTAAAAAATTTATCTACAAATTTATTAAATTCTATTTTCCATCTTAAATCTTTTTATATTAATAGTATTGTAATAGCATTAAATATTTAAAATATATAAATAAGATGTACAATTAACGGAATTGTAAATAAAGCAAAAACAAAATTTTATTTGAAAAATTATTACAATGTAATAAAAATGTAAGAAAAATCTAATTGAAAATAGAGAATATTAAACTATTCGAATGTTTCGTATTTATATTTTGTTTTAATGTTTTTTCTTTCTAAAACTATAAATTAAATAGAAAAATAATCTATAAATCTAGATAGAAAGAAAATCCATAAATCCAAATGAAAAAAAAGAAGAAAAAAAAATTTATCGTGTAAATCTACATGAAAAGAAAAAAATATCGTTTGGCAAATAATTAAAAGATTTATATATAATCAATAATAAAGAATTCAAAATGAAGAGAGGAAATTGAAGAGGCAGATGTGAATTGTCCTTTATAGACATAGCATGGCAATTGCGGCGCCAAGTGATGTACCCTCAACATCGCACGGCGTTGCTGCCAACGATGCTGGCGCTAACCCAAATCGTATACCTACCAAATCTTCTTCTTCCTTGCCTTTTCTTTTCCGTTTTTTTCTCCCTTTCTCTGTGCTTTTTTCTAGACGTTTTCCTTCTTTCGTCTTCTAACAGAATTACAGACTGTTACCGAAATGTTCATTTAGTTATTAATATTTTTCTTTTTTTTTTCTAATCGAGTTTTCTAACGCATTTATAAACGCATTTATAACTTAGATTGAAATTGGATTGTACGTTTCAATTTTAAAAAAGATATGATAAATAGAAATAAAATACAATTCCATTGATACATATAATAGTTGATAAAATAAATTTTTGAATTATTTTAATAAATTAAGTTAATTATATATAGCTGTGTCCCACAATTTATATAAAAAAGTTATTCAAAATTTAAATTTAATTTAATCATACAAATATTTAAAATTATTCATATTTATGGATAATATGAATTTTTTATGAAAAATTAATTCATAAAGAAGTTGTCTTATTCAATGTAATAATTTGTTATTAATTATATAATATCGTTTTTATCGATATCAAATATATCTTTTGTTAATATTATAAATATTTTTGTATTTAATGACATTATAATATTTATATTTTTATATTAATATATTATTTTTATTTTTTTTTTTAAGAAATGATAAAGAAGAACAAAATTTATATTATCATGTCAAGTAAATTGAAATTTTCATTTTAAAAATTGTGAAAATCTAAATAATTTTTAATTATGAGAATATTGATATGAAATATATAGTTAGAAGAGAATATATAGTAAGAAGATACTGATATAAAAGAAATTACGAAAAATATATATAATTATATAGTGCGAAAATTATATATAATTATATAATTATATATATTAATATATATTATATAATTAATTAATGTAATTATATAATTATATGTTTAAATAGTACATTAAGTTTTTATTATTAGAAGAGTATATATTATAATATTAATGATATTAATATATTAACTAATGATATTAAATAAATAAAAATGTTGCTGAAAATACAATTAATATATTATTAGATATTAAATAAGTAATGATTTTTTGCTATTCTAATTAATTTTATTAACAAATTAAACAATAATAAATTAAAACAATAATTAAAATAGATGATGTTATAAATTTACATTAAATATTTTATTTTTTTTAACATCAATTAAAATAGATAATGTTACAAATTTAATTGCATTAAATATTTTATTTTTTTTAATTGTAACATAAGTAACATAGTAATTGTAACATTATGTTACAATGTGAAAAATAAATATCATTATTATAAATGATAAATAATAATATCACTAATATTTTTTATTTTATACTATTATATCAATTATACCATTACCATGTATAAATTATATATTATAATACATTATATCAATATATCAATCAAATTAGAAAAATCCCTAGATCTTGATGAAAAATAACAATACCGATATTAATTATGATATTGAATATTGTAATTATATAATTATATATATATAATAATTATATATATATATATAATACAATATGATATATATATAATATATTAAATATTATATAATATATATAATATATAATTTTAATCAGTAATAAAAAATTAAAAGAGTTATATACTTGTTTATTTTTAATGCATATAATTTTAAAATTTTTCTTATCTTAGGAAGTATTCGATTTTATTAGTTATTCTAATTTTGTATTTTATTAAAATTTTATAATATACAATATAAATTCATCAATAATTAATTTTACATATTATTAATTAAATGTATGTCATATAATAAATAAAAAAATTCAAACAATTCCATTGATACATATAATAGTTGATAAAATAAATTTTTAAGAATGTATATAATTATTATACATTCTTACGAAATAAAACAATTCCAATATAATAATGAAAAAAATCTTTTATCGGTTTTTATTATTGCATGTTTAAAAATCTTTCCAAAAAATTCCAATTTAGAAAAACATGAATATTGTTTATACTGATATAATCTGAAAAATATTTGGATTTTGTTCTTTAAAACATTTATTGCGATAAACAAAAATAAGTAAAAAATTTGATGAATATTCAACAAGAAACAAAATATGAACTTCATGAAAATACAAATTTATAAAATAAATTTAATTCTTCTATTTTCTAGAAATTTTTTAACTTTTATTATTAGTATCTATTATTAATAATTTTTTTTTATTTCTAAACTTTAAATTGTTTTATTTGTATAAATATTTTAATATTGAATTTTTAATACTTTCATTTCTAACATTTATATTTATTCATATTACATAATTATTTCTTCATAAAAATATTGTTGAAATGTCAGAAGAAAATTAGTAAAAATATGTATGAGACACAAAAAAATAATATTTTTCTTTTCTAATAAATAAAATAAATATAATAATATAATAATAAATAAATAATAATAAATATAATAATAAATAAATAAAATAAATATAAGAAAAAAGAAAATTTTGATATAGTAAAAATTTCAAAATCAATTCATACAAAATATGAATCAATTTGTTTTATTGAAAAAATAATTTTAAATCTATCTTCTATTTTATTTAAGATTTCTAAAAATATTTAATGTTTATTTTATTTAAATGTATCATACAATTTAATATTGCTATTGTTCAAATCAGAAATAAAATTTAATATTCAAGAAAATAAAAATTAAAAATTTTTTTTTAGGCGTTTCCAAATCACATATTCTACAAATCTACAATGCTTAAATCTACAGCTTAACGATTGATAGATTTGTATTTGTGATTTTTTTTTTCAATCAGATCGGAAAAATCAATGGCGCCTGAAGGTCCGATAATTTACCTTGACTTCTAAAAATAGCGTCGTTATCTGTTTGCATCCTTTGAGTTTAAAACAAAGAACAGCTGAAAATTTCGTTCTTCCGAATATAGCACCGCAGAAATCAGGGGATGTGATGATTGAAGACCGAATTCCGACAGAATTCCCCGAATTGCGAGAAATAAAATCGCGTCGCTCTTGTTACGATCTATTCAAGTGATGGGAAAATTCGGATATTATCATAAGAATGAAATAAAATATGTTTCGTCGAAACAACATCTGGAAAAAGATACAAATGTGAAAATTTCAGAAAATAATATTATCAGAAAAGATTGATTTAATAGATCTTTTAATTTCATGCGAAAAATATATTGAGTTTGAAATTAAAAAATAATATTTATACTGTATATGATTACAATATTATAGCAAGTAAAATATGAAATAAAATTTTTTTATTTTATTAAATATAAATTATTTTATTAAATATAATAAAATAAAATATTCGAAGAATAAGTATATCTATGTTATTATTCTTCCACAATTTACTTTTTTTTTTATTTCATATATATATTATTATGTTACATAGCAAAAATCAAAGTCAAAAATATTTGGCTTTAAATTACTATTACATAAAAACTAATATTTTCAATAAATATTTTTATATTGAAATCTTATATAATTATTTGCTATTATTCAATCGCTATAGTTTTAATTTAGTTTTAATAAGTAATGTTTAAGTTATTAACAAAAATGGAAATTGGAGAAAGTGTTAACAATTGATAATTATATAATTATATAAAATTAATACACAATATTTTTTTTAAATTAAAATATTTATTAGATTAAATTATAGTAAAAAATAAAAATTTAAAAAATATATATAAGAAAATTAAAAAACATAAATCATATTAATTAAATAATTATAATAATTTTATTTAATTATAGATTATTTAATTTTACAATTGTGATAAACGTATAAATCATTTTGTTTAATGCATTTTTCATGTGTCCAATCATTATATCCATGCATTGGATCCATTTTTCATTTAACTTTCTGGAATTATATAAATCAAGACAAACCAATAATATTTTTTATTTCTTTTTTTTCATTAGATTCCTATTCTTATTGTTTTTATAATTTTTTTCTTTATAATTTTTCTCTTTGATCTCTGTAATTTTCTTCAGATTCTAATTTTATTTTATAAAAATTTTATCGAAAATATTGCACAACTGTGTAGAGATTACATTAATTAAAGATAATTGTAATGTTACTTTGGAATTATGATTTAGAATTTAAATTACAAATTTTCAATAATAATAACCTTTAAAAAATTTAAATAACTTAAATCATTATTATGTATAAAAAGATTAAATTGAACATTAAAAGAAAGAAGAAACATTAATTTATACAAGAAATTATATCGTAATTTTAAATCAGGAAAATTATTTATTAAATTTTAATTGAAAAATTTATCATTATTTATATTAATTATATGTTCTATAAAATATGAATATGTATATTTCAATTATAATTTTTTAATATATATTTAAAATTTGTAATAATAGCTATAATAAATTTTAAATTATTTATAATGTTACTTTTCACTCAATGTTTATCTTTGAGCTCAGTCTCTCCTATGAAAGAAGTACAATATTATATGCATATCAGAACATTCATAACTGAGAAAGATTAAATAAAAAAGAAATGAAATGAAAATGAAGTTAAATAAAATGAAAACAGAAAAAAATTCATAAATAAATTTAAATTAGATTCTTGATTAAATAATTTAATATCAGATTAGCTATTTTAAAATATTTTTTCATATTTCAAATATTCAAAACATCATTTTTACCGAACTTCAAGTAAAACAGTAATTTATTCCAAACATTCGAATAAATATCACTTTTTTTTATCCACATATTTTGTCAAATACTACATATTTCAATAAAATTACACAAACTTCTTTTTATGTATTAAAATAATTAAATTATAAAGATATGTAACAATATCACAATGTAACAATATATAACAAATTATTAAAAGATAATTTTCAATAAAAATAAAATCGAAAATATTCGAAAATTAAACTTGCTTTTATTCAAAATTCAATTGTAAATGATTTCTACAAAAATAAATAACTATAATAACAAAAGCTATGTCGATAAGTATGATATTGACATTGAAAAGTTGATTTTAGAAGCCATAAACAAAAATTAATATGTAAAAATTGTTGATTAAGATTTAAGTTATATATAATTGAAATTTGAGTTGGATAAAAAAAAATGAAAAGATAGAGATCGCTGTTTCCGTTATATTGCGTTATATGGCGTTATATTGTTATCGTTCTGATTTATTTAATTTAAATTGCTTATAACTCAATTAATAAACTTCAATCGATATTTTCATATGCCAATTTTTTATTTGTTTTTCTAAAATTGATATTGATATTAATATGTATCAGCAATTTCATTATAAATGCAATTATTTTCAATCACTTTCAAATAAAATATAAATAATGGAAAAAATAATATCATTTAATAGTTAGATTTTAGTGATTATGAAATAAATAAATAAAAAAAAATAAATAAATCTCTCATAAATCCAAACGAAAATTTTCAAATTTAGACATAACTGTAACCCAAACTTAATCCAAATCTAATCTAAATTAGACATAATCCAACATTGGTTTATACTTTATGTGCTTCATATACAATAAGGTATTCATAATAAAATATTAAGAATGGACAAAAATTATAAACTCTAAACTAATTGTATACAATATTCTATTATGTTGTAAATATATTATATTATACTCATTGTTATTTAAATTCATCAAAAATATAAAAAATGTGAAATGTATGTACAATATGAAAATAAAGTTAAGATTTAAAATTATTTAATATTAATTTAACATAATAAAAAATTTAACATAATATTAATTTAACAATATTAATTTGTCGAATAATTTTTTTAAAAAATACTTCATTTCGAAAAAATTGATTTTTTTATTAAATAATAAAATTTCAATACAATTATCCAGCAATCGATGTGACATAAAATATTTATTTCTAAATTTTATTATTTAATCATAATATTTCTTATTACAATGATAAACTAAATCGTAACTGATTTATACAATAAATTGTATTGTATATGAATCATTTTACATAAAATTGTTTGTATACGAAATATATTCGAATAATGGAATGTTCAAATGATAAAACATATCGATAACCAAAATTCAAATAATAAAAGTTATTATAATATCGGTATTTTTCATTGGATTTGATTCATTGTACATTGCATTTTTGATTGTTTAGAACTATATTACAGTAAAATAATTAAAAAATATTTCGTTGAAATCTATAAAAAGATTGTAAATTGACCTAATTCTTAGTGACATTTCAATATATTATTTTTATCTCTGAAGATCAATAGCAATACTATTAAATCAGAATACCAGAACACTGAAATTCATCCTATTAAAAGCATCCATTCTAAGGTTCACGTGAAAAATGACGCGACGCACAAAGAATGACATGAACACATGAGAAAGTAGAGAAATCGGTGTCCATGATCGGGGATGTAGGTAAATTCCTGTTGGAAATTCTGTGAGTCGCAATAAATAAAAACGAACGGGACATGAATTGAATGGGAGAGTACGACCGATAGAAACCGCGTACCTCATGATTTTTCAACCCTACTTCCTGCACCAAACAATTCCCAATTGCCTTGTCAAAAAGTTCCGGGCCAAAAATGGCGACTGATTTATAGAACACGAATTTATCACCCGCGTCGCGTGGAAAACAAGAATAGAATGATGCGAGAACTTGCACGCAGAAACCGGAATCGAACGCGCACGAAAGAGAAAGTAGTCGCAGGAATCCATAATTCAAAAATGATAAAAGGATCGATGAAAAAATGGATCGAAGGAAACGCAAGATAATAGCGAAATGCTAATTTTACACGAGAAACGAAAATGGATACAAAAACGAAACAAAATGGCTAAATAAAATAAGCGACTGACAAAAAAAGATTGTAAATGATCAGATAATGATAATTTGGACGAAACTTTAAAAACTAAAAAAACAGTCAAAAATAATAAATACATATAGTTTTTACTTTTAAGATTTAATAATATCACAATTATCGATTTTATGCAATGTTTTTCTGAAAGAATTTTAAATATTCCATGATTTGATATAACGTGATTCTTGTAATCGAAAACTGACAAGTTCGTCAAAAAGAAATAAAAAATTTTAAGAATCCATAATCTTCCGTGTAAAAATAAATATTTTTTCTTTTTTTGTTGTTTTTATATATTTTTTATAAGTTAAATAAATAAAATAAATAATTAAATAAAAATAAAATAAAATAAAAAATAAAGTAAATTAAATTTAAAATTAAAATAAAACTTCCTTTTTTTATCGCATGTTTCATTATTTTTGTTTCATTCTATCATTATTTTTGTACCATTGTATTATATTGAAATGATCTCATTTTACGTTGTTTCGTTTAACATTTTGTTTTCACAGAACATATCTTGAAATAATCAGAAAGCATTATTAGTATATAATTTTTTATAATTTAATTTTTGATAATTGACATGAGAATTCAAATTTTTAGAAATGAAATCTTCAAAATTCGATGTTTGAAAGTTAATTCGATAATTGAAAGTAGAAAATTTGTTTTTAATAAAAATTAAATATTTTCTAACGTATTAAAAAAAAATATTAAAATTAATAAAAAAATTTTTAATATTGACCAAATGATAGTATCAAAATATGGTTTTTACTATTATCAAATCATCTTTTAATCATTTATATCATTGAATATGCCAAAAAAAAAATAGAATATTTGCTAATGCATAAATTAATATTCAAAGAAAATCATATATATATATATATATTA
The DNA here is from genome assembly GCF_029169275.1 of Apis cerana. Classification (NCBI taxonomy): domain Eukaryota; kingdom Metazoa; phylum Arthropoda; class Insecta; order Hymenoptera; family Apidae; genus Apis; species Apis cerana. Next base: position 5,323,507 of record NC_083862.1, on the reverse strand, counting down.
TATATATTATATATAATATATATATAATATATATATTATATATATTATATATATTATATATATTATATATATTATATATATTATATATATTATATATATTAAATTTATAATAAATGCAATTTGTTGTGATGTATGAATAAATGTTGTAATTTTTCAATTAAATATAACAATTTTCTTAAAAAATATTAAAAATTTGTATTAAAATTTTATTATTAAAATTATTAAAAATTAATTTCAGCATACTCTTTAAACGAATTTAATTTAAAAAGCATTTAATTTTTGTAAAAAATAATTTTGTTTCATTTTTATTTTCAAGTTAATTTTTAAAAAATATAATTTAGAAGATTGATTTCTTCTTTTAAATTTGAATTATCACAGTTAAAAAAATACGTATCTACTATTTTTAAGAATTTTTTAAACTTATGAGGTTTAAAATCTGATTGTTTACAATCTTTTTTTGTTAGAAAGAAGAAAAGAGTGATAATAAGAAATAAAATAATAAAAATAGTAATAAATAAAAATTAATGAATTTAAGATGAAAAAAAAAATATGATGGATTAATAATTTAAAGGATTTATTGCATTGAGATTATTAACTGAATGTACTGAATTTAATTTTTAAGAATTGCAATATTGTTTTTACTATCTATAATGATAAATTATTTAATGTATATATTTTTTTAAAAATCTTGGAATATTTATTATACATTTTTTTAAAATTAAATAACTATTAATGAATTATTAATTCTTAAAAGCTATCATCAAAGGAAATTATATTTTTACTTGGGATGAAATTCTGTTCTAAATAATAACCAGTAAAACCATTAAATGTGAAGACATTCGATATTCTATTTCATTTTTTAAAATTATGTAATAATTTTATGTATAAATGTTTAAATGTATAATTTTAATAATTTAATTTAATAAAAAGTATATATATATATATATATACATATATAATGGATACTTTAATATGAATTATAAATTATGAAAATATATTCCAATTATGAACAAATTTTGAAAAAATTTTATTAATTGGATCCAATTGAAATAAAATTCATATTTGAACTTCTATAAATTATTTTGATTCTTTACAAAAAATACCAATTAAAATTTATAATGATATGATATTAAAAATGATATTAAAATGATTTTAATATTAAATATTAAATTTTTATTTAGAATAAAAAATATCTTAAATATGTTAAATATCTTTGAAAAACGGTATATAAATATATATATATATATAAATCTTTTAAAATATGAAAAAACTATGAACAAAGTTAAATTTTAAAAAAGAAATTTATATAATACGAGACATTAAATCATTATTATATTTATTTAAAATATTTAATTTATATGTATATTTAATTATTATATTTAATTAATAATTAAATATAATTAATTAATTAATTAATAAGATTTCAAAATTTTTAATAAAATTATATATCATTTCTGGTAAAAATATTTACCAATAAAGAAAATGTGATATATTAAATTTCGAGAAATACAAATATCAAAAGTAAATTGTAATATTATTAACTTAAAATTTTTTAATGGAATTTTGTTTTGATGATTAAAATGATCATATGTCATCATTCGATTTTTATCAAAATTCCAGATTTCCAAAAAAATATTAAATTTTCAGAAATATAAATCATAAAAAACTATTAACAAGTAAACTATTAAATAATAAACTATTAAATCATTGAAAAAAAACTTCAAAAAATCCAAATATACTAAAAATCTTAGGGAAATTATATTTGTTCAAAAATTGAAAAAATTAATAATAAAAATCAATAAGATACTAATTAATAAGTAAATATTATGATTGATTATAAATTTGATATATTAATGATGATAATTATATAGAAAATATAAGATATTAATATATTAAAAATTTTATGAAAGAATTCATATAATCAAAATATTAAATTGTTATTATGAATAGAAAATGAAATAATAAAAAAAATAATAAAAAAAAATTTTAAATAGCAATGTAACTTCATACTATAAATTTTAGCAAAAAATAAAACAAAATCCTGAAATTTTAAAAAGTTTGTATATTTAAATAAAATTTGTATTTAATTTCATCATAAATATTTTTTTTACAACATAGTAAATTCTATTTCTTGAAATAATAAATAGTTTGTGGTAATTGCAACCAAAAGTTCAAATAAATACAATTACATATACATAAATATTTGTGTATAAATATAAATAAATATAAAATTTGTATTAATAAATAATAATCATTTTCATATGTTAAATAATCAATATTATTTTAAATAGATAATAATAAAAGTTGATTAATGAATATGAAAATAACAAGTATTAAATATCGCAACAAATTTTTTTTAGATATTTTTATTTGCTATTCTTAAAATATAATATGAAAAATGTTTCAACATATTTGTTTTTTATTCTATAAACATATTCTGATACTAATTTTATTAATTTATTTCTGCAATGTTCATTTTTCTTTAACAATTTGTATAAAAAATAATATACTTTCCAATTATTTTTGTGTAAATTTTTTACATTAATTGTATATTAATTGTAATTTTTCTTATTAATACTAATAATTTAATTTAAATAATAATAATTTTATGTTATGTCAGTCTTGCGCAACAATTATTATTTTTTAATAATATTATCAATCATACTTTTCATCATTATATTATGATGTATTCATATTATATTATTATATTAAAATTTGTTTTCCTTTTTTTAAAAATAAAAATTAAACCAATTTATATTCATTAAATTTATTATGTCTTTAAACTTCAGGTATTTACTTGTGTATTTTTCTTTTAAATTACATCTACAGAAAATCTAGTAAATACAATAAAATTTATTAAAATGTTATTAAAATTATTGGATTCTATAAAATAAAAGTAAAATACATTTTTAATTATGACTTTAATAATGATATATATGATTATTTATATAATATATGTAATTATATGTATTGACAATTATATATGTAAATATAAATATAATAAATATAAATATCATTTAATAATGATATTATTTTATTCCATAACTTATTTTTACCATTTACCAATTTTTATTCTTAAAATTAAAAAAAAAATTCAAAAAACACTGTTACAAAATTATTTGAAATATCATGAAAATACATCAAATAATAATTATTTAATTTTTTTATATAATAAAAAATTAAATATAAATTTAATTGATTATCTATATAATATCCTTAATTTTAATTAAATAACAAGAATTATAAATGCATTGATTGTTATTTAATAATAATAAATAATAATAATAATTAATTTAAAAATCTATTAGATAACAAAATAAAAATATTATTTAAATAATTTTGAATTTTTTTAAAAATATTTAAAAACCTAAAAATAAAATAAATAAAATGAAACCATATTGAATTTATAATATAATTCAAAAATATTTTAGAAAATATTAGTAATTTAAGGAAAAAAATAAAAAAAAATAATTTCAATAGAAAAATTATCATTCAAATTCCTTAATTATTATTCCTTAATTTTTTCTTGCAAAATTCAGATAATATAAAAAGTATTCAAATTCATAAAGAATTCAAATAATAAAAATGACATAATAATAAAGAAATATTCAAAGTTTTCTAAAAATCTTATTACAAAAGTATCTATTTATTGAAAAATTCAAAAAAATCCTAGAGAAAACTATTTACATATATATATACATTTTATTTTAAGTTTAAAAAATATTAAGAATTGAAATTCATATCAAAATAACACGATTATACCAAATTTAATATTACACAAAATTTCAAATAAATAAAATCTATGAAATATAGATTTAATAACAAATCATTCTTGGGATTATCCAATTGTGCAAAAAAAATTCAAAAGAATTAAAAGAAGTTTTCAAAAAACATTTAAAAGCAAAAAATATTTAATAGCAATTTCATTAATCAATTTATATTTGAAAAATCTAATTTAAAAAAGAAAATTTTGTAATACAATTACAATTTAAAGAAACTACAAGAAGAATACATAAAGTTAATAAAAATGAAATAATATTTTAAAAAAAATTACAATTTTATTTATAAAGAAAATTGAAATTTGTGTCCACTTTCACTTTATCATATTAACACAAATAACTATTACAAATGTTTATGTAAAATAAAATTAAAAAAAAATAAATACTATTAAAAAAAATGGAAATTTGCCTATTATTCAAATATTATAATATATTTTAAAATATTATAATTATTTTAAAATTTTTACTTTTTTTATATTATATGGATTTTTATATATTAAATATTTTATATTTAAATTTTACAAATGCATAAATATCTGTATTTAATACATAATTTAATACATAAGCAAGTAATATTTTTGTATATCAATTTTTGTATTTGTTAGAATAGATTTTCAACAAAGATCCCACAACAACTTAATAAAAATTTATAGAATAAAATTTTCTGTAAATAAAACATAAAATTAAACAGAATATAAATTTGAATATGAAATTCTGTTTTTAAATTTTCAAAAATTCAATCAAAAAAATCAAGTTTTGTAATTTGTTGCATATATATTTATACAATAAATATATAATCTGCTTTATTCATTTATTTAATGTCTATTATTATCTATTATCTAATGTCTATTTTTATATGAATAAACAATATTAACAAATGATTGCAATATATAATATCAAAAACAAAATTTTAAAAAATATTAAGAATAAATTAAATTTATTGTAGTTTATTAATTTAATTTTTATTATAAATCGTTTATTATAAATCGTCTTTGACATAACAAACAAAATATAATTTAACAAATTATAAAATAACAAATTAGCAATTATATATTTCAATTTTTCATTTATTTTAATTTTTAAATGATAAAACTATTATTATTAATTTCGAGATGATTCTTAAGATTCTTAAAATTTGAAGAATTAAAACTACATATAAAATAGTAAAATAGTATATATATTTAATAATACAAACAAAGTTTGATATATATTCATTAAAAGTTTAATAATATTCCAAAATAGAAATATTATAAGATTATTCAGAAATTAATATTTATGCAAAATGAATTTATACAATCGAAATAAAAATTTTTATAATTTAGATAGTTTTCTCAACGAAATATTATAAACGATGCTATTATATTGCTTTGAAATCTAATTTTTTTGCTTTGAAATCTAATTATTTTCCAGTATTATATAACTATATAGTAAAAGATATTTCTTGCCAAAAGAAAATTAATTAAAATTAAAGCATTATGATGAAAATGATACATCATAAATCGTATTTAAAATTTACAATGATATAAATCAAAAAATATATTCCTTTAAAATATGATAATTCTATAAAATAACTTTTTAAAAATTGAACTGAATTAATTTGAAAAATTAAAAGAATTATGTTTACTACATGATATGTAAAAAAAATTTTGAAAAAATTACAATTTGTCAGAATCATAAGAAAATAATGAAGATTACTTTTTACAACTTTTTTATGTTTTATCTAATCATTTACATATATTTAATGTATATTCAATAATAATTCAATAATAATAATGTATGAATAATAATTTGTTGAATAAAAGCAATTATTATTTTAAATCTTCAAAAATAAATAATTTCAAAAGTGAACTATGAATCGAAAATTGTTCAAATCTATTAAATATAATGAAATTATTTTTTAATTTTAAATTCATAATTAATGATTCGAAAGTGATTGAAATGATTCTAAAATTAATTGAATAAAGAAAAGTTTATAGTAATATAATATATTACTATAAATAAAATTTTTTTAGATAAAATAAAAAATTTGTAATTTTTTTTAATTATTTAATCTAATTTTAAATTATATGTAAAATATTTCACAAAATTTAAAATTATTTAAAATTATTCCATTAATTAATTAATTATTTCATATAAATTAAAATTATTTCATTTTTTTTTTAATTATTAAAACTTTATATATTAAAGACGAAAATAAATGTTTTATATTCCTATAATTTTTTCTATTTTTACAACTTCGAAACTCTGCTTAACAGAACGAAATATAAGAACAAAATATTTAAAAAAAAAACAAATTATTTTTTATTAATAATAAACAAGTTTGCTTTTTATAAATTAAGTTAGATTAAGTATTTATAAGTAATATTTGAATGTTTGAATTTAATCAATAAATTTTTTAAAATACTATAAATGTTTTAAAAATATTATTCTCATTGATATTATAAATTTTTAATGTTCAGTGTTTCCTAACAATTTAATTTTTATTTTGAAAAAATATTTCGTTTTATTACATGTTTATTTTAGAAATAATTCTAAATGAAAAAATTTAAATTATTAGATTAAAAATAATTATCATTTTTTATTATTTCCTAATTTACATATTTATATTGTGAATATCATTTTATATATTTATTTTAAATCGTTAAATTTATAATATATTATAAAAAAATATCATGATTAATAAATCATGATTAATAAACAATCAATAACAATCAAAATATAAAAAATTAATTTTAATATATAAAAAATTATTCAAAAATATATTGAGAAAAACAAAAAAATAAAATTTCAAAGTTTTTGTGGAATTTCAAAAATTTATTTATTTTTTTTTTATATATAAATTTGGAAGATTAAAAGAATGATTTTTCCATTCCAATTCCACTCCAGTTTTATTCTATTATTCATTTTTACAAATTCATAAATTGGTGTTTTAAATATTTTTATTTTTTTCAATTTGAATGAATGAATTAGCAATTTTTTCTATTATATAATTTCCCGATGTCTTAATTATCATTATTCTTTTTTCTTCACTTCTTCCAAAACAAAATTATAATTTCTCAAAACTGTATTTTAAACATGTTTAATTAAATAATTTAAAAAACAATCAATAGCTTTATCAACATGATAATTACTTTTCGATAAAAGATAGTCACTAACATGAGAGTTCACATATGATTCGTAAGGAAATAAATTTATTTCATTATTAAGAATGTCACAATTGCTTCATTATGATATTCGAAATATATGACAAAGCGTTTTCGTTAGGATCAGAAATCAATAAGAATAATTGTGTAATACGAAAGGAATGATTTGCTATATACACTAATTCATGTTACGAAAACAGAAGTGCGTCACGTAATTAGTTCCTCTGAATCGCGACGAGATTCGAAGTCAAACTTTCTCGATCGCCCAGAGCAGTTGATGTTAATTTTGTTCATCTTAACTGGAGTTAAATTTCCATATACCATTATGTCAAATAATGTTCGAACAGAACAATTTGCAATGCGTTTTGCGCTCACTTCCTAATCCCGTTAATCCTACTATTATTATGTAATACCATATTGTTAAAAGGATGTTCGATCTCAACTAAGGAAAATTGCTTTTATGATTTAACGATATATCGATTTAAATAATCTATTGGCGTACTTGTAATTGCTTTAATTATTATTTAATTATTCGATTAATTTAGGTATTTAAAATATATCAAATTTTGAAAAATATTATTCAAATTATTATGTAATATCGTTATTAATAATTAATAAGCAGAATATATGACTATGTATTCTTTTATAATTTGATATAAATTATGTAATTTTTATAATTTGATTAAAAAAAATCATTTATTTAATTTACACAAGTATTATATAAGTATTATATAAGTAAGTAACAAAATTTTAATTTTTAAAACCGTAAAATACATATGTTGTATTAAAAAATTTTGCATGTTCAAATATTAAAATATTTTATATTTTTATTATTTTTCTTACAATTAGCTTTGTTATTATAATAAAATCATGAAAAAACAATATAATATAATAATACAATATAATACAATATAATATAATAATACAATAATACAATATAATAATAAAAGTTATTATTCTGCTTATTAAGCAAATAAATTTCCAATAATCAATATTATCAAAGTGAAAATAAAAAAGTGAAACTTGTAAAAAATAACTCGTACTTTTCAAATATTGAAATGCATATTTCATTTAATATTTTATATATGTATTTATATATTCATTTTATATATGTCATATATTCATATATTTTATTAATAAATTTATATATTTTTTTTAACTATCGTAATCAAATCTATTCATTCAAAAAAAATAAAAAAAAATATAAATTTATATAATAATATAATATCTATATATCAATAATCATTTATTTTATGCTGAATATTAACATTAAATAATGAAAACATCAATAAAGAAAATAAACTGTGTAATTTTTATAATTTGATACATAATAAACAATAATCATAAAATACAATAGTCTGAAGCATTAAAGATAATTTCATATACGAACATATGAATAACAAATTTTAATAAAGAATCGAATATCTAATATAAGACAGCATCCTACATATATGACAGTGTATGATATACAGTGTATGATAGTGTATAATAATATAGTTTCAGCATACTTAAAACCGAAAATTTAATTCAATGATTAAGCGTTGTTCCTTTTAATTTTCCATGAAATTACCAATAGCTGAATTCGACAAGAAAATCAAGTCATAAGGTAACCGTACCACTATCCAGTGACGAAAATGGCTGTGAAATCAAGGATCAGGTTAAGAGACAATGAACAAAACACGGAGAATCACAGAAATCAGTGAGTAAAAAAGAGAGAAAGAGAGAGAGAGAGAGTCAAAGCTAAAGTGCTGGAGAGACAGAAGAGAGGAAAGAAGCAAATCGGACATCTTTGGTGAGTGGCTCTGAATAGACAATTTCGAGGGTACGGATAATTTATGCGAATAATTAGACGGCGGCAGGACCCTGTAAATTAATTGGGAAGATGGTAGTAAAAGTTAATTTGGTAGATAGCTAGAATACTGGTAGTCGTTTAGCTCAGGTGGCGCAATGAGTACTTCGAGACCCGGATTCGTGGCAGACAAGAACCTATAAATGGACCTACTCATTGAGGAATAGAGAAATGAGGAGTCCAAACGAACAATTTTCGAAGGAACACGTAAGTTCCTAATCGATGAACATCGTTACTGATCTATGCAAAGTAATTTTCTTCTTGTCTTCAGCTACTTACTAAAATCGCAATATCGTTTTATAAAGAAATATTAAAACGCAAAAATTTCTATGTCTGCAAGTTCCAATTCGGCTTTATCGAAATGTTATTACTTGGTTATATTGTCAAACATATATTGAAATTCATAGTTGTTTTTTTCAATTTTATGGTACTTTTCTTTATTTTTTTTTATTGGAAAGTATTAAGGAAGGTATTATTAGTATTAAGAAAGGAGAAGTATATCGAAATGCTAAAATTATAAAAAATAATAAATAATATTATGATTAATATATTTTTAATATGCCAATATATTATTATTTAATTTTTTATAAATACTCTGCATGTTTCTTTGCATTATATATGTTACAAAAATACTTATAGAAGATGACAAATAAAAATTCTTAAATATGATGAATTTCTATAAAGAAAGTGTCAGCTGGAATTTTTGCATACTTAGTCTATATTGCATAAATTTAGAAGTATATTAACTCCATAAATAACTGAGATATTAATGTTTGTGTATTATTTATCTGGGAATTGTTTAAACTAGTTATTTAATTTTATATTGAAGCAATTTTACTATTTAAGTTTAAGAATAAATGCATAAATAGCTTACTTGAGATAATTCGTATTTTGAAAAAATAAATTAAACTTAGATCCGTGAATATTCAAAAAACTCACGAATCCGATAATGAATCATAATCCAAACCTTTACACTCTGTAATTTAGCTAGTTTAGCTAGAATAGCTCATGAATGCAATTGCTGACAAGAAGAATTTGATCACTTTTTAAAGTTATAATAAAATAAAAAAATAAAATAACTTTTTATAAAATTGCATTAAATAACTTCTGTTTTTTAAAATTGAAGGAATTATTATTAAATGATTTATAAAAAAAAATTGAAAAAATTGCAATTGATCGGAATTGCAAAAAAAATGATAAAGATTGTTTTTTTACAATTTTTTTAACTATTTTAATCTATAATTAAAAATTAAAATGTATTTTATAGATTTATGTCATTATGTAATTATATCCTGGAAATTTCATCGAAATTGATTAATAAAAAAACAAGCAACAGACATTGAAAAATATAAAAATCGATAAATATTTAATATTAATGAAATCGATATATTAAGAAAGATTGCTCGGCTAATTCTAATTTTAACATATGATATTAAGGACTTTTGAATAATTTGCAAGAAATTTTAACTATTGCTATTGTTATTTTTTAAAAAATTATTAATCATTAAAAATTTATGCGAATTTTTAAGACATCTATAAAATTAAGAATAAAAAGAAAATATTCATATTAATATTAAAAATATTTGTACTATTCTTTTTAATTAAGTTCTAAATTTAAATATTATCGATTAAAAATTATGAAATAGTGTAAAAGATTAGAAATTAACTTAAAATTAAAACTCATTTCAATTAATTAGTATTTAGATATTCGCTTGAAAAATATTCTATGTTTTCTATGTATTCTGTGTATTCTAAATTTTAGGAAAAATATTTTGAATGATTAAGTTTTTAAAAAATTATAAGCAATGACTGAAATTTCTTCTAGAAATTATTCAAATTCAAAATCAAAAATTTTCTTAATATAAGTAATTATCTAAAAATTTATAGATTTTAAAAAATGATTAGATATAGAAGTTGTATATAAAAGATTAGTTACATAGAATACTAACGCATATTTTTTATTTTTCTTATGTTGCTTGGTTAAAATTAATTCATAATTGACTAATCAATTAATTATAATTAATTATAATTAATTAAAATAATAATTATTATTAATTATATTGATTAACAACTATTGATTAACAACTAATCTTATAAATTATCTAAATCAATTGTGATTTTTGACAATTAATTTATTTTAATCAAATAAGCATTGAATAATATTATTAAAAATTTTAATCTCTTGATGTCCAACATTATTATATGATATTAAATACTAATGTTTAACATACGGAGGAATAATCATATTTCAATTAATGTTATTTGTATATAAATAATTATTTTCTGAATTGAACAATCAATCCTTTACGAATTCAAAAGCACAAAATTATTGTTGGAAACATAATTGTTTGTTGAATAAAAAAGCTGAAACAAAAAAAAACTTCTCTCCATGCTCAAAGTAAATGCACATATTTGATAGTAATTAATACAGATTACTAACATATATCGTATTCTTTAAAATAAAGTATAAATATAATATTTTATAGAAAGACATATAAGCATGACGTAGAAAGCAAGAAGTTTAATGATAAATGTTCATATGGTCATGTATACACAAAATATTTGTGAAATATCAAATCTATCGATAATTTATTCCTTACCTATAATATTATATTCCTAGTAATATTATTCTTGATAAAAAGTTTTCAATCAAGCAATATGAAATTCATAAAGAATAATGTGATTTTGGAAATATAGAATATTATGATATAAATAAAAAATATATAGGAAAAAAAGTAAATCATAATATAAAATAAATACAAAAAAAATTTTAATTTTTTTATATTCTATATTTTTTTCATAAAAAATATAATAATAAAGATAAGATGAAATTTAAGTATATAACTGAAAAATAAAAATCTTGAAAAAGACTTTTATTATGATTTTATAAAGAAATAAATATTACTTTTTATAATAGTTTCTTATATTTTATAATATTTTTTAATCTTTTTATATTTACGTATAATTGACATTAAAATTATTAATAATATATATCTAAAGTTTTATTTTTTCATTATTTTTTTCTTGATAAAAAAAGTTTAATTTTTTTTTTACATTTTTAATAAATTTCATATACTGATCTTTGATCAAAAATTTTTTCCAGAGCTTATTATTAATCCATTTTGAATTGATTTTTTTCATTAAATCAAAATCAAATATTTTTCTTTATTATTTTTAAATTTTAGGAAATAATAATTTCAATTAGAACAATTAATATTATTATATTAAACTAAATTGATTGAAATTAATATTATTATTTTGTTAAAAAGTTATACAATTGTTATTTGTTTTATATGTTAAATATAATTCTAATTATTTAAAACTTAAAAGAAAGTTTCAACATTCCAAAATTTTATATTCATATATTTTTGAAACAAAATATAGTTCACGATAAATATTTTATATATAATTAAAATGATCATAAATGCTCATAAATAAAAAAAGAATTTATATGTTTTACTTAATAGTTTTCTATAATTAGATTTATATATTTTGAAATCATTATTAATCATAAATTCCTTTTATAAAACTACTTTGCTATTTATTCCATATATTATTCGTTTCGTAATTAATAAACTCTTAGTTAGTAAAAATACCGCGTTAATTTTTGTAGACACACAGATACGTACCGAGAAAATTAGAGTAAAAACAAAAAGCTGAGGAAGAATAATATACTTATATTATTATCATTTTATAATATATGTAATTTATAATATATTCGACCAATTGATAAAATTAGATTAAAAAATTTACATAGGATCATAATATAAATATTTTAAAAAAGAATATGTATTAATTTATATTAAACTTATAGAAAAAATATAAAATATAATAGATATTAAACATTTAAGAAATGAATTTGCTAAATAATTATTTATTTCAATGATCAATATATTTCTTCGATACAAAATCTTATGTATATTTTTCTGAATCTTTTTTCAAATGATCTGTAACTGTTTCTCCAATTTTGAATGTTTCATTTATTATTTTCTGATCAATAATTTTATGTTAATACATGTTGGAATTGCTTTAAATAATTTTTACGACTTCATACTGTGTTTGATATCATTATTTTATTTTTATTAATTATATTAACTTTTTACAATTATAATATATGTATAATAAATGTATTATTTCAATTATGTCTTTCATATTTTCAATAAAATAAAAATGATTAGTAATATACAACAAATATTATTTAACATTTTTAATTTTTAACATTATATATTTATTTTGAATGATTTTATTTTATTTACAAAATCAAACATTTTATATGCAATTTAATATGCAAAATAATAATTAAAAGACAATAAATTTAAAGATTAAAATAAAAGATAATAAAGAGAGAAAGAGAAATTTTAATGACGAATGACAAATGCAACTTTACAATAATGCACTTTCTCTATTTAATTTAATTACTTTTATTTTCCACTATGAATATTTCTTGAAACCTGTGTAATTTAATTTCTTAACTAAAGTAGAAATTAATGCAATAGGAAGAAATGAAAGCGTTTGATAGAATTTTAAGATCTTTTGCACTCTTGGGATGTCATTCGTAGGAAAAATAAATGCGGGTAAATTAAATTGAAATTCCGGTAAATAAAAATTTAGTTAGTCTTTTCTTTATCATTGAAAATCATATAAAAATCGAAATAGATATAAGAAAATATTTAATTGAAATTTCAGATTAATATTTATAATTATGTTATGACATTGAACCATCTTAAATTTTTATTTCCTTTTAATTTTTCTTTATTTGAATAAAATAAATCATAACACTAATAAAAAACATCAAGTTCGTTTTTCTAGTTTTCTTCTTGTTTTTAAAGAAAAGATAAAATAGTTTTATTGTGTTATGTTAGAAAATTGAAAAAATGATGAAAATAAAATAAAATACAAAAAATAAAATAAATAAAAAATAAAAATGCAATTTGTAATTATTTGTTTTTATTTATATACATAAATTAATATAAAATATTTAACAAGAAATAAAATAAAATATCTAATATATTTAAAAAATATTTTCTCACAAATCTTATGAAAAATAATAAACAGAAATAGATACAGTTTCATATATATTCTATATCTATATATAGAATATACAGATATATATAGATATATATATATATATATATAGATATATATATATATATATATATATATATATATATATATATATCTATATATAGAATATACAGATATATATAGATATATATATTCTATATTTATTCTATCAGTCTATTATTTCTTTGATATTTTAAAATTTTAAATAATTAAATATATCTTATATAATTATTATTTTAAAGTATACTTTAACAATTATAAAAAAATTATGATAATCAAGGAAATAAGATTTTTATTATAAATTTGTTTATAAAATTTAATATACAATTTTAAAATTTACAATTAATATAAAATTTAATATATAATTTTCTTATATTTCTATAATCTAATTTTATAAAAAAATAAATTTTATAAAATAACATAATTTTATTCTTTAGAAGACTTTAGAATCTTTAGAATTCCAAAGATTAAAACAAACATAAAAGTTATATAAAATATAAAAATTATTTATTAAATGATAAGCAATATGAAATTTTAGCAAGATTTAATTTATTTTGCACAAAAATAAATAAATAATTATAAATTAATTTTCAAAAATTAAAATGATTAATTGATAAAATAATTGATAATACAATTTTTCTTAATTCATATAATTAAATGAAAAAAAATAAACATAAAATTTATTTCAGTTATTTATTACAAAAAAGAAATCAATAAAATCAAACCATTATCATTCACAAACTTTTACCATACTTTTAATATTCCAAGCAAAAGAACATTTTTAATAAAAATTCTTAAAATTGACAGTACATATATAGAGCGGTCATAAATATTAAATTTTTCAAAATTCCTTCGACGAGTGGTTTCCGAAATAGAAATATCGATACACGAAGCAGACAGTCCGGAAACCGAAAGTCAATGGAAAAAAGTCAAGTCGACTAAAACCAAAAAAAAAGGAGAAAGGGAGCAACAGGAAAAAAAGAAAATATGAAAAAGAAAACATGATCACAAAGCGGGAGGACAAAGAGATCGGCGTATATAAATTCGCAGTGGAATTCGCATTTCCGTCTTCTGGTAATTTTCGGTCACGTCCGGCGTTTCTTTACGATCGCCGGATATCGAATCTCTGCGAGATTTCCGGCGCGATGTTATTTCAACAATTTCGCGGTTTTCCAGTCCTGGATTTCAATGGTGGAGCTGGCGTACCCGTAAATTTTTCTATCTCTCCCTTACCCTTCATTGCTTCTCGCCTTTCTTTTTATGGGCAGAATTTTGCGCTGAACTTTCTTCATTCGTTTTCGGTTCACGACGACACAGAAGGAAGTGGTGCGTTTCAGTACTTTCGAAAGCATGTCACTTCCGCACGAAGAATCCGACGAGATTCCACAATTCCTATCTTCTTGAAAAAAAAGCATATCTTTTTGTTTATGATGATTTCGAAAAAATTATGTAATATGAAGAAAAAATATTATTTTACGAGAGTTTTTCTGCAACATCATCATTTTAAAGAAAATGAAGTATATTTTAACAATCCGAGATTTAGACGTTTCTGAATTGATGATTTTTGAGAATTTAATTAATGAGAGAAAAAGAAAGAATGAATATATTGATTGATCTGACCATGTGGATTGCAATGAGATAATAAATATAATGATGATATAACAATGAGATATAATATAATTAATATAATATAATAACATATTTATTTATATTTCCAAACTAGCAATTATAAAAATTAAAGATCGAAATTGTCTTTATTTAATTTTCAATAATATTGAATATATTTATATTGTAATGTGTAAATATTTGTTTCAAAATAACTATCGCGGTTTTTAAAAATACAAATAATAGATTCCAGATATAAAATATAATATAAATAAAATATAAATATCTTTGTTTAATTTTAATATTAAAAAATTTCGTATTAAAATTATTTATAACATAACATAACATAAATTCATAACACAAATAACATAAATTCATCTATTCTAAGCTTATAGATCTATTAATCTCCAGAAAGAGAGATGTACGAAAAAAAAGGGAAACTACTAAATATATGAACAACAGAAGAAAAAATCTACATTCATTTATATATGGATAAATATATGGATTAGTAATATAGTTATTTAAAATTTGATTTCCTACTTTATTGAATAAGGATTAAGATTATATAAATACTAATTTCACAAAATTAAGCTATAAAATTATCACGGCTTTGATGACGGCTTTTAACATATATAGTTTATTATAACATAAATTCTTCAACAAACATTGAATTTTTTATACACAAAAGAGATTTAGAATAGAAAAGAAAATTATTTCTTAAGCTTCAATTATTGAAGTTTCATTCTATCGTTATCCTATTTAATTAAAAATAATTAAATGTAAAAAATATATTTCATTGGCGAAAATTTCATTAAATTTTCTTCGATAATTTATACTTTTTATTACAATTTTATTATACCTATAATGAAATTTTAGACTAATTTGTAGTAATAAAAATTAAATGTATTATATTATCGATATACTTGGAATACAAATATTTAATATGGAAAAAAAGAAAATAATAAATTTAGAAACTTTACAATAAATAAATAAAATTATTCAACTGAACGAATTTACATATTCAAACAACAATATTTAACTTACATATTATATATTAATCGCAATGAAAATAAAATGAAAGAATTCATTCATTTATCTCAAGAATTTATCTCATAATTAATAAATTAATAAAAAATAACAACAATAATTTCACTAGGCTAAATAAAATTCAATTATTCAAAAATGCAGTTATAATAAAAAAAGCTAAATTTTTTCAATAATTATTTGTATTAAAGTATTACTTTTAGAAAAATAGAAAAATATTTATGAATAATTAAAATCAAGCTTATTTTATAAAAAAAAGTTGTCAGACTGTGACAGTTTTATAAAAATTGACAAATATTATCTTAAAATACTATAACAAAAAAAATATATTTAAAATCCAATATGTTTGACTTTGCTTAATTATTTTCGAAATTTGTTTTGTTGTCATTTTTGAATGATTGATATTTTAAAAACTTTTTTTTGATATATAAATAAATAAATAACTGCATTAAATACATAATCTGAAATAATCTGATACAAAATATTTATATATATATAATATTATTATTATAATATTATTTTTTTTACTATAATAATATAATAATTTATATTATTATAATATATGTACATAATATATATAATATATTATATTATTATTATTTATTATAATATCTCTAATTTCTAATTTTATTAGAATTTATCCATACTTTCTTTTTTAAAAAATAAAAAATGTTGAAAATTTGATATTTATTTATTAAGATTAAAATTTGTTATTAAATTTGTAAATTAAGATTAAAATTAAAATTTGTTATTTATTCATTAAATAATATTGCATTTATAAATAATATTTCATAGTCTAATATTCCGTGAAATAGTTCGTATTTAACTTTATACCTATTACCATTCCTTATTGTATTCGCATGGTAGGAAATACAAGGAATTACTTAAGCGGTTAATTCGAGAATTTCAGAACAGCTCAAGCTTGGAGGCAAAAGTTAGTAAACCTTAGTCTTACGTGAGTGACGGCATGTTTATACATATACAGGAGGAATTTAT
This sequence comes from Apis cerana, assembly GCF_029169275.1. Lineage (NCBI taxonomy): Eukaryota > Metazoa > Arthropoda > Insecta > Hymenoptera > Apidae > Apis > Apis cerana. The sequence continues at coordinate 5,306,027 of NC_083862.1, read as the reverse complement.
ACGTCTACGTCTATGTCTCGATATCGGTTGAAACTCGTCTAACTTGAATGTATAGTCAAAGCCATAAACTTTCGCAGAGTCACGATGAAGTTCGTCGAAGGATTTACTTTGACCCTGGCTGCGCATTTGCCACCTTCCATGTTGTCCAAACGCAGCCTCAAAACGCCGTTAAACGAACTTCCACTCAACTACTTGGAAACAGGAACTCAGTTTGCGTGGTTGTTTCCGTATAACTGAAAACACTTTCCTAAACAAATTGATTCTTATTCCAATTTCCATTTCTTTATCTATTATATTATATTTTATATATTTTCAAAATAAATTATTTGTTATTTAATGAATAAAAATTTTTTTCAAGTTTTCAGAAACAGTTAATTTTTGGATTTATTTTTGTATTTACTCATATGAAGTGTAAGCACTAATTAAATTAAATGAAATTTTAATAAAAATAGATATACATTTAGAAAAATAAAACGTTGATATAATGTAATATAATGTAAAATTATGAAGAATTTAAAAATTATTTTTATTTATTATTTATTATTTATTTATTTTAGAAATATCAATTTGAAAATTGATCGAATATACAAGTATATTCAATTTCAACTTTTTAAAAAATAATGATTTAAATAATAATAACGATTTAAATAACAATAAATAACAATAAAAACTTATATTAAATAATATTATTAAATAATAAATGTTTCTATTTATTATCATACATCGAATTTCCTATTGATAATTATATTCAATTGTCAAATTAATTGAATTTCAATTAATAAATTATTCAAATTATTATTAATTTAATTTTTATTTCGTTCTAATCTTCTTATATAATAAAAATTTTATAAATTATATGTAATAGAAGTAAATTTTCTTTTTATTTATTATCTCTTATTTAATCTTTTAATAAATTTTAATATTCATTATTTTTTATATGTATTATTAATTATTTAATTTATTCTTTTATATCTTATATATATTTTCTATAGAATCTACATATTTTTATTCATTTGATTCATAACAATAAATATAATATTATATATATATAATAATATATATATAAAATATTATAATTATATATATATAAAATAAATAAATCTAAGAATAATTTATTTTTATTATTCATGCTTTCTAATAATAAACAAAAATTATTTTATAGTATATTTATATAAATTAGTATAATATATAGTATATTTATATAAATTAATATATTTATTTGAATTAAAATCTAAATTTGATCAATAAATTTTTTGTGGTGCAATAATCTTAAAAATTATTCTCATTCATATTATAAATTTTTGTTCAATCAATTTTCGGCTATTTAATTTTTATTTTCGTGAAATAATTTTTTTAAATAATAAATAATTTTTTTTAATTTAAAGAAAATTATGATTTTATAAAATTTTTTAATTTATTGCAAACATCATTTTATATATTCATTATAAAGTACCAATATATTTATAATTTATTATAAAAAATATTATAATTAATAATTAAAAAATAAAAAACATTACAGGTATTAAAAATTATATAGAAACTATTACATTTTAAGAAAATTTTAAGAAATTTTTTTTAAGAAATTTTAAAATTTACTTTAAAATTTATTTTAAGAAATTTTAAAATAAATAATTATCTCTTACTAAATAATTATCTCTCGAAAATTAGAAATGAAATATTATTGAAAATTTGATTTAAATCTTGTGCAATTTTAATTTTCTATTTAATTCATTTCAAAAAATCTAATTTTAATCATCATCGAAAGTGATATTATTATAGTTTTTCTTTATAATAATATTTCTACTTCATAAAATTTAGATTTAACTTTATACCAGTCGATTAAACGTATCTGTTTTGCACATCTATTAATTCCATCGATTTCATTTCTATCGTAATTTCCATTTCATAATTCATTAACTTAATTATTGTTATTTGTTTAAAACTAAAATACTCGCCAATGGCTGATTGATATTTCAATTTCCTACTATTACAATTCGCCTCTTATTTTTTTTAATTGTATCTTTTAAATTGACATTTCTTCTATTTTCATAATTTGCTAATCCAATTATGAAATACAAGCGATTTTATATTATAATACAATTGTAATACAATAATTATTTTGTAATACCCTTATATCATAATTTTATTATCAAAACACCTATGTACGTTTTTATAATGAGCGAAATAGTGAAAATTTATTATAAATTTATGAATTTAAATTTTTACTTTTAAATAAAGTAGATACATCAAAATTACATTGCTCAGAAATAGAAATATAATTTTTTGCAGTGCTCATAAAAATATAATCTTATTTATTTATTAATAATTAATTAACATAAATAAATTAAAAATTATTTTAAGATTTAATTATTGAAGAAATTAATAGCTATATGTACAAAGAATTTGCTATTTATTATATTTTATTATTATTATTATATTATTCGATATATTCAAAAAAAAGAAAATTTTTTCTCATTTTCATTGTGGTGATTAGAAAACAGATTAAAATAATTAATATGAATAATATTGATACAGACTTAATTAACATAATTAACATAACAATGATAATTAAATAGCATAAAAATAATTGTCTAAAAAGAAATAAATGAAAACGCACAAATGTATAATAAAACGCACAATAATAAAAAATAGAAAAAAATAGAAATAATAATAAGAAGATTTTATTAAACTTTTTAATATATAAAAATAATTTTTAATAGAATTAAAAGAAATATTTTTTTGTTAAATTAATTATATGTAACATTCAGTATATAGTCTTACATATAACATTCATTTATATATTACAGTTATAAATTACATTTTCATTAAGTAAAATATTAAAAATTTTAATTATATATTAATATTTCACTTAAATTATTCAATTAAATTCTTTAATGATTTTAATTTAACAATTTAATCGAGATAGAAATATTTATATATTAATTGTTCTAAATTATATATTAATTGTTATATATTAATTATTAAAAATAATTATAATTAAGTAAAAAAGAATCGAACATAAAAAATCATTCTAATAATATATATATATATATATATGTGAAAAAGAAATGATAATTAGCGAATTTTTACTTTTTTTAGAATAATTTTCAATCTTCAACTAATTCTTTATATATATAATACGCACAAAAATTTTCAAATATTATAATTTCTAATAGAAAAATAATTAAAGACTTTCTATGTTCTTTCTAATATTATTGCTATGGACTGAAGATTAAAATTGTTCTTTTTAATCCCAAAGCAATAATATAATCCAATCATATATCTGATAATATAAATAAAAATATCAAAAAACATTTTGCTATGGATTAATTATAGAGATCTTTGAAATCTCTATAAATAAATATAGTAATTATATCGGTTATTCAAATTATCTGAATATAAAACAAGTTTTTTAGATATGTATTTTGGAATAGTATAAAATTTATTTCCAATGTATTGACATTTTCCCATCGGCAAAATCATGGATAATACTGAATCAACAGAAACATTTGCATTGATTTAGACAGTATGGCTTGAAAAGCCCCTTATCAATTTATCGATTCATGTCAATAAATATCAAAAGAAATCGTGTCAAAACGATTGAAGATACGTGATCGATGACAATTAGATTTCAATCTATCGTTAATTCATCGAATGCAATTTAAGTTCTTTTATAGGAATTGTTTTTTTTTAAATTTGTATCATTCTTAACAATTTTTAAACCGATTAAATTTAATAAATATATCAATTCAATAAATTTTTAAATTCGTCATTGAAATTAAATATATTGATTATATAAAATGAAATTTATAAAATCATTTACAGATTTCTTTGTTGTATAAATTGGGACACAAATTTAAATTTTTCGTTCTTAATTGCAATTTTTTTTGCAATTATTATAAATGTAACTGCAATAATTATTTTATTTTATCATTACTAAAAATTTTGTCATGTTGACTGTATATTCACTATAATGTCGATGAACTGATGTCATATTGATGATATTACATTGTATATTCACTACAATGAAATAAAGATATATTAGAGGAATAGTATAATATAATCCAATCATCTATTATAATTTCGAGAATCAAGAATTTTATATTTTATTTTTGTATTTCATGAATCCGAAAAAATGTCTATGCTTGCAATAGATTATCCATTGGATAAATACTATAAAATTTCTGATATTACTTCATCTGTTATATATTTTGGATGTTAGCTATTAATAGAATATATTTATAGCATATATTTACTCAAAATTTTATTTTATTATGATTATTAAATCATAATTGTTAAGTCATAATTACAGCTATATTCGTAAAGCCGATCAATATCATCATTCAATAATACACTCAATGCCGAGTGACTTTACCAATTCAGAAATATCGATATAATGAAAATGCTACTTAAATAAATAAACGTTTAATCTATCGATTAGTTATTTTCTTATTCTTATCTTAATAATAACTCTTATTTTAATAAGTTTAAAATATATTGTTAAGGGTATTATTTTGAGCCTTCTTTTTTTGATATAATTAGCTATTAGCTTTAATTTTCAAGTTGTTCTTCATTTTCAAATTTTGGTACAATATTATAAAATTTTGTCTATATACATATACATTCATGATAGTATATGCATTTTCATTTATCAATTATTTATACATATTTATAAACAATTTCAAATAAAATTAAATAACAATTAATACAATTAATTATAAAAAAGATGAGTTTGTCAAAAATCTGAATTTTAACTTTTTAAGATTCATAAGATATTTACGTCACAATATCTGTTATTTTATAGAAAATCAATCATATAAATTATGTCCATCGATATAGTTGATGAATGTTAATCGAATTCGCATAATTGCTATTTCTTACAATGTTATAAACATTAAAAAATGGATTAATGCATTTTTTCGAATAATTGATGTTTATTGTACTTAGAAAAGAACATATTCGCTGATTTTAATGATTCTGAAAAATATTATCAGGAACAACATTTTGAACAACTTTTCCTTGTACATATATATAATAAACATTAAAATCTTTGAAACGACTTAAAGATTATGGAAATTCGAATCATTTCGAACAAATTATATCTGTTAACTAGAGATTCTTGAAGTAATTTCAATATTTTTTCTTGCAAAATTTTCATTACAGTTTTGTTAACAATTGAATTATTAACAAAAAACCAATTATGATGTGTATAAGCTAATCAAATAGCAGTAACGTTGGCTACAATTAAGTACGAACAAGAAACAATATATCAAAGAAAGTATATTAAATATTATAATTTATTCATTGTTTATTAATTATTATAATTTATTAATTTGTTCATGATATAACTTTATATATTTTATCAATAAAAAAATATTTATTATAATATAGATTTAAAATTAAGAACTAATTATTCTTTTTTTCTTTTTTTTGTTAGCTATTTTTCGTTAATTATTCTTTTCCATTTAATTTTTCCACTAATTATTATTAAAAAAAATTGATTTTATTTTCATCTAATTCGATATTCGTTCGTTTTCCAGAAAGGAATTAATAATGAATATGAAAGTTTCATTTTAATTTGAAAAATTTGATTTTGCATCCGATAATCTTATGATGATTTCTCCATAATATTTCTTTATTTACAAATTTTTTTACAATAATTACTAAATTTACTAATTAAATTACTTATATCTTTTATTTTTTAAACAATATAATATTTGTACGGGAGCAGAGAAAAATACGATCGTTCTGCTCCGTATTCGGAAAAAGACTTTGTTAAATCAATATTTCGAATATCAATGATAATCGATATTATCATTTCCGGTTCATATTGGCCATATTATTTCATATTGTGACTATCAATCTTTGTTATACATTTGAGAGTTTATAATCGTATATTGTAATATTTTCAAATTTTTAAGAATTTCAATAGCATTTATCATATATATAACAAAATTAAGATAGAAATTTAATTTTACTATATACTTAAATATATATAATATATAAAAAAATATAAATAAAATATAAAATATATATAAATATATAAAAAAAGATAGAGAATAAAAAAAAAGAGATTCGAGAGTTGAAGTAATAAAGAGTAAATTTAGTAATTGATAAAATGTATGCTTGTTTATTTTTTTATCGTTTCAAACTTTTTTATTTACTTATTACTAATTCTTTTTCTATGTTCTATATTCTATATTCAATTCTATATTTTCTATATTTTTATTATTTGAGAAATTTTATCGAAACTCTCAAGATTTCTAAAATTATTAAAATTTGCAAATATTGCAAAATTTATCAAAACTTCTGAATTTTTAGACTTCAAATTATTCGAAATGATTCAAATTTTATATCATACCCCTATGTACTATATAGATTAACAAATCAAAATATTTGAAATTTTATTATTATCTATCTTATCATTATTATAACAATCATTTGACTCTGATATGAAGTATTCATATTTTCATACGTTCAACATTTAATATTATATGTATTTTTTAAGAGTTTGATTTAAATTGAGATTTAGTTTGAATTAAGTATGGATTTATAATATCTAAAGAATATTTTAGTTTTTTTTATCTTATCGCTTGAATATTTTATAATAATATTCACATATATTTAAATCATATGTATGTAAATACTATAAATATTAAACGATATGAGAGATCATAATTATTATTTTTATTCTACAAAGAATTACATGTAATGAAGTAAAAATATTGAAAAAATATTAGAATAAAAATATTAGAATAAAAATATTAGAATAAAAATATTAGAATAAAAATCATTTAATAAATTTTAGCAATAAAGCAAAATTATAAAAAAATAATGAAAATATAAAATAAAGAAATATTAAGTTGAATAAAAAAATAAGTTATTAATATTTCATGTTATATATAATAAAAAAAATATGAAAATCAATTAATTAGTAAAAAATGAAAAAATAGTAGATAATAGATAATAAAATAATAGAAAGTAAATAAAAACAAATATATATTAAAATAATTTTTAACAAAAAATTGAATGCATTTGCTTGTAATTTGTGTCATGGTGAATTAAATTGAATTAAATTAATAATGACCATTTACAATGTAAACCACATCCAACAACAAGTTCAGACCATCAGAACAAAAAACTATAATCATGATCCTTGTAACATTGATTTATAATGACACAGGTTGAAATGACCACATTATAATTATATTTCATTAATCTTCATAATTTTATTTACTTTCATTCTTTTAATTTTCTTTTTTTTTAGTTTTATTTATTTTAATTTTTCATATTTCTTTGAATACATAAAAAGAAAAGTTATTAGAATTATATTTTAATTAATAATTTTGATAAAAAATATACTATAAATATGCTACATTTTTGAGGCATTTAATTTTTATAACATATATTTCTTATATCAATTTTTTTTTCCACTTTTTCCATTTTTTTCCATTCTCCATTATTCTCATATAAATTGACTTGAAAATGAAATATATTTTTTTATAAAAAATTATAAGGTATTTCATTATATGTATTAAAATTCTTGTTTTTAATATAACTATTTATCTTATTATGTTTAATATATCTAAAATATTTAATATAATTTGTTAATAATTAGTTATTCGTAGATTTTATAAATAAAATTTTTTGATCGATAAAATTTGTATATCTGTTATGAATAAAATTATTACAGTAATTAGCAGAAATATCACATAAAACGATTGTAAATTTGAATAATGAAAACTATTATATATTACTAAAATAAAAATATTCGTATAATCTTTAATATATATATATATATATATATATATATATATATATATATATATAATATTTTAAAATTAGATTAAATGATTTAAATTTTTTGAAATATTAGAAGAATTAATTCATTAAATAATGTACAAAAAATTATTTTGAAATTACTATTAATTAAATTTATAAAGGGAAAAAAATAAAAATAAAAAAAAATATTAATTTTGTTATCTGGACTTATAATGAAAACAATATATATATACATATTTTGTACATTTAAATATATATTATAAAAATACAAAGTTGACTAACAAAGAGAACACATAAAAAAGAATATAGCAAGAATAGAATATATAAAAAATTTTAAATTTAATTCAAATTAGAAATGGCGAAAGACTATTTTGAGTATTTTCGATCGTTTATAGCTTATTGCAATATTAACCAATTTCGATGAAATTTTATGTATTTATTTATTATAGTTATTAACTTATTATGCATATATAATTTACTTACTATTAGATTTACAAAAGACATGTTTTAAATTTTTATATATAGACTTAGATATAAAAATGAAAAATCATTATTTATTTTTCATAATTTCGATCAATAGCAATTTCTAAAATTTTTTTTTTTAATATATGATTTAATAAAAATGTAAACTTTTTTAAATTTCAAAAAAATTTAAATTGGTATTTTAAAAAATTATTCTGTTTCGAATGATACTAACATTTTTGTCCCTTACTATATATGTCAGAATAATAATGTAATACATTGTATCAAGAATAATATATATATATCAAGAATAATATATTACAATAAGAATAAAAATATAATATGATAATACATCAAATTTGATTATTATTAAATAAGAGATTAATAATAATATAATTGCAAACAATTTGTGCCACTGTCAAATATACTTTTATTGAATGAATTGTAATACTCAAAAGTTAATTTTATTAAAATGATAATGATTTCGTATATATATAATTCAGCGACTTGAAATTATATAATTCGAATTGATTATTTATTCTTCATTAAGAAAAAATTGGAAGATTTTTTATGAAATTAATGTAAATTGTTAAATAATTTGATTTAATTATAAAAACAAATTTTATTAAGGATATTATTAAGGATATTAAGGATAATATCTATTACAACATTTTCATTGTTTCAATCCAAGAGATCATAAAAATTAAAATATAAAGTTTATAATTTTTTTCTTTTATTTTTTCTTTCTTTTTTTTTCTTTTTATTCTTGTCTCTTTTCTTTAATATCTTTTTTCTCTTTTTTCATTGAAATTAAATTTTTATTCAATTTTTTCTTTTCTAGTTTTTGTTTTCTCTTTCTACATTTTTCTCATATTACTCCTTTGCTTCTATCGCCATTTAATTTTAACCACCAATTTCGTCGATAACCACAAGTCGTATTAAATTCCTCTGGTAATCGGTTTCAAAAATTTTATTGAAGAAATATATTTTAAGATTTTTTATTTATTTGATGATTAGTTATTTATTTGATGATTTTTTAACCGATTAATTAAAAAAGAATTTAATTCAAATTATTTTATATTATAAAATTGTATTATATATTGTAAACGTTAAAATTATTTTATATTGTAAAATTTATACAAAAAAATATATAAATGTTATACATATATGGTATATCCTATATATTTATATCTATTATATATATATTTATTATTTGCATTAAATTATCTTATTTAAAACATTAATTACTTTCATTTTATTATTTTCATGAACAAATAATAATTTTTTTATTGGAAATAATAAAAAGAATTTCTATTTCTACTATATTTACTTCTTATGCAAAATAATTTTTATATTATTTCTGTGTAATTACTAAAAAAAGTAATAAAACAAAATATCTAATAAAAAATTATATGAATAAAATCAATACTATTGATTTAATAAAAATAACATATAATAAAAAATATTTTAAAAACCAATAATTAAAATATTAAATAATTTACCAATAGATTATGATTATGAAATTATAGTAAATAAAAGATGATAAAAAATATAATAATAAAAATTTATACATATATATATATATATAAATGTTTAAAAATTAAATAATAAAATATTTAAATAATAAAATAAATCACTTATTTAGATACTAAAAATAAATCTAAAAAAAAAAAATCTAAAAAAAATTAAAATTTAGAACTGTAGATTTTTTACATTTATTATGGATTCATTATGAATAAAATAAAATTTACAAATGTGATTATTAAAAAAAAAAATAAATTGTGATTGTATTACTAGGATCGTAATATTTAAAAATTATATATTAATTCAATTTGTTTATTAATATTTTAATTTACTTTTATAATTTGTATCTTCTAAAAATACATTTCTTATTATTATATCAATTTTTTTACTTAAAAAAATAAAGAATTTAGAGATTTCTTAAAGTTTAAAATATTTATATTTATATAATACTTTTCATATGAAATTTTTCAAATTTATTTTTTTAATTTTTTATTTATAGCTATTCAAAGATTTTTTAACTCAAGAAACAATTTACTTTTTCTTCTAATAATAAATTATTCTTAATTTAGAATTTAAGAATATCATTTCTATAAATTTCATAGATAAAATTAGCGTCATTCAGTTTGCATCTCATAAAAAAAAGTTTTAAAACCAAGTCTAACGTAACGCTATGCATTAATAAACTTGAATATTATCGCAAATAATGCACCAGCAAAGAGAATACGTCAGATCTAACAAAAGAAATTGTATAATGGCGAACAATGGTATATATCCACGCCTATTCCAGAATTAGAATGAAGGCAATCGTATATTCTTTAGCGGAAGTACTGTCACTATTCCTTTTACTTCCCCATTTTTCCCCTTCTAATTACATCAGCAATTATGAAAGTAATGTGTTATTATCAGGTTGGAGTTTGATTCGTCGGTTCCGGTAACGAGCAAGTCGTCGTTGCTCCATTATAAGTTGTTTTTCTTCACTTGTTTATATACTATAAAAATTGATCAGAATATCAAGGAACATATGTAAAAACATATGTGTATGTATCGTTTGTCTTGATAGCATAACAAACAAAAATTAAAAAGAACAACAAAACGCTATTAACTAAAATATATAATAGAATGATATAATATATAATATAACGATCTCTTATATAGATATAAGAGATTATTTTATAATATTATAACTGATAATAATATTTTGATAAAATGCTTGATGTACTTGTAAATTATAAATAAAAAAAATTTATATATAGATAAGTTAAATAATTTTTATATTCAATATTTTACGTTATAGAATATAAGAATAAAGTGATACAGAAAAAATTTTTAACTTAAAAAAATGATAGATCAAAATAAAATATTAAAAAACTAGATATTAAATATTAAAAAACTAGATAGTATAAGATATAATATTATATTTTAAAATTACTTATTAAAATTAAAACTTATTAAAATTAAAAGTATAATTGATAAGATAATTAGATAAACTATTCGAATAAATTTGTGTGAAAAATCCTTTTTTTAAATAATTTTTAATAATTTAAATAATTGTATAAATTATTTGAATAAATTGTATTAAATTAATTTGATTATAATTTTTATATTGTAAAAATTCAATGATCATTTAAAAATCATTATAAAAATTTAATAAAAATAATCTATCATTTAGTTTAATAATTTAAAAATATATTTTTAACATTATTCCACAATATAATAACAATACATATAAAATGTTCAACAATAATCATATAACAAGAAGATCGTTAAGTAATGCAAATATCTCTATATATAATATACATAAATATGGAATACATATTTTCAAAGATAATTTAAAGTTTTATATATATTACATATATATTTATTACATTATATATATTATATTTATATTACATTCATATATATTACATAATATATAAATTCATATATAATATATATTGTTTCATCTCTTATAATCGATTTTTCAAGTATTCAAGCATTTTTTGGATAAAATCAACTAATAAAAATTCTGCAACAATGCATTCGAGGATCGTTAGGTATTTCATCGGTCTTTTACCTTTTTCACAAAAACACTTTCAGAATTCGTTGAAAATTGGCATCGAGACGTTGAGAAAACGTGTCCAATCGCATTCTGCGTTTCCGAATATATGAGAACGATATTTTCAAGCAGTGTCTTGCTTTTCCTATTTTAGAATCTCATGATAAATCTCGATCTCGTTTCTCAACCACCTGTGGAAAGTGAAGTTTTATTTCTTTGAATAAAATATGCATCCAAATCGATCGTTCTTTTATATATCGTTCCTACTCTTTTTATTTCTTAGTTGATATTGCGACATAAATATTTTATAAGCAATGTAAAATCAAAAGAATTGGATTATATAAATATATATAAAATCTAAAATTTATCTGCTTTTTTTAAAATATATTTTTTATAAATCGTATACATATACAATTATATTTTCGATATTTTTGTATAATATTGTACAATATTGTTGTATAATATTATAATAATAGATATGCACAAATATGAAATTTTACAGGGAAATAAAAAAAAGATTACTTTTATTTTAATATTATATTTTATATATTTTTTAAAAATGTCTTTTTATAAAAAGTTTATTATTTATCTATTTGAATAAATTTAAAAAAAATTTTTTTCTTATTTTTAAACAATAATCCTTAAATATACAACATATTTATCGAATAAATTTAAATTTTAATAGTTTAAACATTACTTAAAAGATTACTAGATATTATGAATAAAACAATAAAATTTTCATTCTATATTTCATTTTATCATAATATCATAATATATTACTATATATTATATATTATATATTATTGAAATTGTAAAAATATAATTCTGAATGATTTTATTTGAAATATAAGATTATATAATTATCTATAAAATATATTATATATTACTAAAAAAATATAATTTTTTAATTACAAATAAAGAATAAATAAAATCAATAAAAAATTCAGATTTTTGAAAAATTGAAGTAGTAAATTTTATTTTTTTTTTTTTAATTTCACATATATATATATATTTTTTTTAATTTATTCTAATTTAATGCCAAAAATAAGAAAATAATATTTTATATAAGAAATTATAATAATTAATATAATTTTAAATCAAAAATTACAATAATAAATATTTTAAATAATAAATAATAATAAATAAATAATAATATTTAAAATAAATAATATTTTTATTTTATTTTGCTAATTTTTTTTTAAATTTCTTATTTTTAATACAATATTAAACATATTTTATCAAACATATATAATGCTCCTTCATGAAATGCCATACAATGCATGTCATATAATAAAAAGGAATATAAAAACAATAAATAATAAAAATAAAAATAATAAAGGAATATATACCATTTTTAAAATAGAAAAAATTTCACATGCACGATTTTGAATTTTAAATTTCATTATTAAAATAAATTAAATCTCTAATTATATTTATAATGAAGTAATATTCCGTCTTAAAAAAATACTTAATTCTAAATTAATACTTAAAAATACTTAAATTCTAAATTATATAATATTTTCACAAAATATCTTAATATATATAATAAATATATTATATTTTATTAAATATATATTAAATAAATTTTTTTTAATTAATATAAAAAATTTTAAAACAAATTAATATTTTTTAAAAATTATAAAAAAATAATATTATATGTTTTTATTATATTTGATTATTGTATTATAATATTAAAATTGTAATATAACTTTATTTTAAACATGAGATTTTATATTTAAAAACATCATGTAATATCGATTTTTCAAATTCATAATAGTTAAGACGTTCTAAATTTTACCAACAAATGCAACTATATTAATCCTTCGTTAACACGGATTATAGAGGCTAAAACGTCGGTTAAGGTTAAGGCAGTTCAAGCGTCAAGTTGTTATCAAGATTCCGTATAATTGTCTCGATAAGTACGTTTAATTGGCGCGATGTCCTGTTTGCCATAATCCGTTCGATCGCTTTGACGTGAATGCAACTAATATACTGCAATCTAATTCAAGCACTGTATTTGTCCGATTGATGTTATTTTATTAAAAGATTAAATTAAATTAAACTCTTTAAATAATATATATTAAGAAGTTTAAATTTTGTTAAATAAGATATATTATTATCTAAAATTGTACATAATTTTTTTAAAACACATGACATATTTACATGAAATTTATTTATATATATTTATATTATTTTTTTATGATATTAATTTAATTAATAAAAAATAAAAATATATTGGTTTTATTACTTCAGCCTTAAATAAATAAAAAATATTAGAGAAAAAAATTAATATTTTTAAAATCAATTTAAATCAAAAGTTATATTAAAATCATTAAAACTATTTATAATTTTATTGTAAATAACATTGTTAATTGTAATTAAAAAAAATAACAATAAAAAATATTAAATTCAAATCAAGCAAAATGCAAATTTTTGAAATTTTCATAATTACGATTCTAAAAAATGTTATATTGTTTTAACACAATCTTAATGTAATTTATCTTATATGTGAGTGTTATAACACTCTATACAATTGATTCATCATTTCTCATCATATTCACTATTATTGCCACTGAACTCGATAAAAAAGCAAATAATATAGAACCAAGTCTATATTTATTATTGAATTGATAAAGTTAAAATAATAAAATAACTGTTACTATATAGAATAATTCGAAAGGAAACATCTACCTATTACTAGAGTGCTACTCTCCGATAATCATGGCGTCAAACGAAGAGAAGTATAAGGTCTTATCCGTTTCAGAACGCTTATAACTCTGAAGCTTATTTTCACAGTGGTATGTGTTCTCCACGAGTGGGTGAGCACACGTAAGAACAGTTTCTAACGGTGCCATCCTGACTCTGGTCACGCATCGGTACGAGAAAACAGAGAGAGAAAAATAAGAGCAAGACAAAAGAACAGAGAGGAAGAGAATGAGAAACAAAAAGAAAAAAAATGCATCGTTAAAAGATAGAATCTCGAGCCAGTCGTAAAGGAACCTTTACGCGAAGAAAGTTTCGCTTTTCCGTTTTTTCTTCCATCCTCCTTTCTCGCTTTTTTTTCAACCTATCTTAGAGATGACCTTTCTAATTACATTTGCGTTCGAATATCTAGTAACTACTCTTGTTTTAAATTAAATGAAACTACTCGATGAATTTCTGTAACTGTTAAAAAAATAAGATTGAAAAAAGGCTGAATTAAAAAAGCTTTTTTATGAATTTTTTATGAAAAAAATTTATGAATATTTATACACTCGCTATTGTATTTATCTTATACATTGATTAATAATCTAAGATATATACTGATAAATATCTTAGAAAACTTGAGGACATCGTATTATATAAGCTTCGAAACATTACTTTGAGAAAGTGATGACAAATTTGTATCATTTATATTTAAATTTGTATTATTTATGTGAATAAACATGATTCGTTTTTAAACTTTCAAACCATTATTTCATATACATTTTTCTAATTTGAGATTGGTCATTTTCTTCTTGATAGAATCATTATCTTTTAATGCTTGTTTAATAATTTATTAATTTCTTCTCTACTATTTTTATTTTTATTATTAATTAAAATATTATATTTTATTTTATATTATATTATAAATTATGTTATTTATTTTTTTTTGTCATAATTTTTATCATAATTCAGTTATGATTCATTATATTAATATTTATATTTTCTAGATGTTAAATAATATTCTAATTTTAAAAAAAATTATTCATAGTATATGTGATTTCTTTTTTCAGTCACATGAAAGAATTATTTAATTAAAATATATAATTATACAATTTACATAATTCACTTTATATAATTTAATTATAAAAAATAAATAGAATTTTTTTATAATAGTTTAAAAGTATTTCAATTATTTCGATAGTTTCAATAAAAAATTTAACATTTTTATCTATTTTATAATAATAATTTTAAATAAAATGATTTATATTTTTATTTTTATCATATTAATATCATGAATTATTATATATCATTAATCAAAGTATAATTATTTTATTTTTATTTTAAATTAATATTCATAATAAACTGTCATAATACATAATAACACTTATATAATATAATAATTCATAATAACATTTTTTCAACTTTTAGATATATGAATTAAAAGATATAATTAAACAAAATAAAAATAAATAAATAAAAAATAAATAAGAAAATAAAGATATTTCTAATATAAATAAAATTTATTTTTTCATTTCATTTAATTTAATTTCGAATATTAAATTTAAAATACTTAAGTATATAAAATAAAGATTTGATATAGAAATTATATGACATATCAGAGTTTTTATTCACTACTAAAGAAATAAAGAAATAATGTCTAAAAATTGTATTCTATTTATATTATTTAAAATTCTATTCTATTTAAAAATATTTATGAGTATTTATGTTATATTCAATAAAAATTACTAATTTTATTTTTTTATTTCACTACTTATTAAATTATTAATGTTTTATTGTTTTAATGTTATTAATATTATTAATGTTATTATGTTATTAATGTTTTATTATTGGTATTTTCGTTAAAATTAATCTTAATTTTTATCTAGACAATAACGGATATAGTACATTTTTCTTCGTCTTTTTAATTTCGATCTTAGATTTACACTTAAATATAATATTGAAATAATTTAAAACAATAATAAAGATAAAAATTAAATTACTTTTATTATTGAATTATTTCAAACCTTCATTCTCAAAATTCAATAACGGATTTTTCTCCAACTTATATTCACATTTTCAATGCAAGTACTATACAATTCCTAATTCACAATTCGAAATCAAAATAACCATTCGAGATGAAAGAAACCGAACAATATTCAAAAAGAGAATCCAAAAATTCTGACAATCACGAAACTCAATATATATATCTTGATCCACGCAACATAGATGCGCTCATTTGCAAACGAATTTGGTTGCTCGGTCGCACGCGCGCATATATAATATGTCTATAATATGTCCTTTCAAAAGAACGATCGTTGAGGGTAACTCGCAATGTATAGATATGTAAACGAAGAAGTCTAGTAATAAGAGAATACAGACCTTCAAGAAAAAGTGGAACAAAAGGGGAAATGTTTCAGCGACAAATTCAGAGGCGTGTATCTCTATTATTTGATTTTTATGATTTTCTCAGACTATCAATATACTGTCGTCGAAATACGGGAAGAACCGGTAACGATCCACATTATCCACGTGGAAATACGGTTAACGATTCTTTGTATCCATCGAGAGAATAAACTCACTGGATTCTGATTCGAGTTCCATCATCAGTCTTTTTCTGATTACCCATTTTTCAATACAACGAACTCGTAAGATAACTCGAAACCTGCAAATCAAATTCGTCTTTAAGTAAAATTATATCATTGTCAGTTTAGATTCAAATTGCAGGATCAGAATGTTATCTAGACTGATCTGATTGGAATTACCAGATTAGATCACGCGTCTATCGAGATTTAGGCCAATTAGTATTGATTCGTTTAGGGATATGAATTACTATGTACAAATGTAATTATCTGATTCACTAGATCAGAAATGTGCATATATAATGGATATCTAAGAAATATAGGAAAATAAATTATTCATTCAATCAATGATATGGTTAATATCGCGATGATATTTTTTGATATTCATAGCAATATTTGGTTAAATAACATTTTTAGTATTTATATAAATAGATTAAATAGATTTGATTAGATTAAGATACGATCTTAGTATATTTTTGGAGAAATTGTACATATTCATTAGAACAAGAAATTATTAATATTGATTATATCTATTTTAAAATATTGCTAATTATTTTATATTTTTCTTGGCAATGAGCATTATTGAAAAAAAATGTTAAAAGGAATAAACGTTAACAAATTCTTTCAATGTATATTTGTTAATAGAAACAATTTTAATCTTAAAATCAAAATATAAGTAATTCGTAATCGTCATCATAAAATCTGGAGATTCCTATACATTTTATTTTTTTTTTTTGTAAGTTTTAAATAATGAATAAATCATTTTTTTTAAAATTAATTTGCGCATCATAAATAATAAATATAATAATATGTCATAAATCATTATGTTTATAATCAATTTATTAATTTAAAATCACATTGTTAATTTATATTAAAAATAAATTTAAATTTGATAATTAATTTATTAGTAAATAATTTTTTGCGAAAGTTTTTGACTACTGAAGAATATTGTTCATGTAACAAAAGTGAAACAATGGATTAGAAGAAAATATTCTATCATTTAAAATATGTGTTTCTTTAATGTGGAAAATATTATTTTACAAATTGATATTTTTTAAATGCTTTTTCGAACAGTAATAATTTTTTATACTAACATAAAAAAAAATAAAATAACATATCTCTAAAAATGAAAAATTGATGAAAAATTTCAGATCATTTTAGAAACCGCAATAACTTTCGATATGAACTTAAATATTGCCTAATAGATTATGTAGCGTCATTATCACTAACGGGTCAACGTTTTGAAATACGGTCGCGTCACTTCCGAAAATTGGAGTGTTCCCAATTAATATTCATTCGTAATTGTTAATTGAACAGCGGATAACCAGTTGCGGCAAACTATAACCTCGGAGCTGTGCCGTGATCGACGAAGCCGCATATAATATTATTCGATTCTGTTAGGGATTCGATCACTTCAAAATTAGAATTAATCTCTTTAAATAAATTAAATTCTGTTTTTTTATCTTTATATCCCTCAGACACTTATCCACTTTATATATTAATTTGTTCATTTTTCCAATATTAAATGCTTATATATAGTGTGCAATATAAATATATGAAAAAATATTATTCTGCGGTTTTCCAATGCAAAAATTTAATTTTACTTTTTTGAACTACAGAGATATAATAAATGATAAATACTTATCAAAATTAAATAAATAATAATTCGCAAAGTAATTTGATATAGATTGATTTATTTATTAAATTAACTATTTGCAATTTAAAAGCATTATGATATCGTGAAATAGTAATATTAGAATAAAATCATTTGTTATCACATCTTAAGATATAAAAATAAAATATATTATATATTAAAAATAAAAAATTAATAATTTATTTAATTGAATGTTAAAATACAATATTAAATTTGAAAAAATTATGTTTAAATATATCATAAAGTATATCATAAAATTTATAAAGAAACAAAATATTAAAAAAGATTCTAGAAATAATTTCATTTTTGCTTAGCTCATTAATTGTTAGTCAAAATTGTTAGTTAAAAAAATAAAAATGTTTTTTTATAAATTTTAATTGTTATTGATATTGTTGCAAAATTTAATGACAAAGATTTATAGAGGATGAACTTAGAATACTCTATTTTGCTTTAATTTTTATTTCAATTATTATAAAAATATTATAAAAAGAAAACGAAAAAAAATTTTATTTCGAATAATAAAATCCAATATTATTCTCTAACAAACTTATGAAAATATTATCTTTGTATAAAAATTTCTTATATATTTTTTTTATTTTTTACAAATCATTATTTTTACTTTTTAAAAATAAAAAGAATGCTTCATAATAATAATATCTAAAATAATATATTTATTTAAAATTATTATTCTGATAATTTTATAATTTCATAATTTTTAAAATTTAATTTCTAACTTTTTAATTTTTTTTCTTTAAATATGAAACATTATTTCATAGAAAACAGAAATTAAAAGAAGTATACTAAAGTATATTATTGAAATAATTGGCACAATAAAAACTTTTGATAGAAGAGAAAATAATAGTCAGTCTAAATCTGAAGGAAATATAATTTAAAGGTTTTATAGATTCTTAAAAATAACATTATCCTTTGAAACAATTCTCTCTTCTGCAATGAATTGTCACAATTTCCGTTTCAATATTTTGTCAACTATACTTCGACTTATTTTTCTTTTTTTTTATGTATTCTTTCTTCTTTGAAGAAAAATTTTTTTTAATTATGAAATACTTTTATATATAATAATAATAATTAGCGAATATACTTATCAATTGAAATAAGGCAATTATTTAAGATAATATAATCTCTTTTAAGATAATATAATTATTTACAATCAGTAATATTTCTCTATATATGTACATAATATATAAAAATATTAAAAGTATTTTCAATTTGTATTCATGTTTTACTATTTACACTCATATCCTGTATATTTTGAGAAGTTTAGATATTTTTATTTGAAATAAAAATATAAAGTAAAAAAAGAACGAATAATTATTAAATATTATGAATAAAATAGATAAATAAAATAATAAATTATAAATTATAAATTATAAAATAATAAAGAATAAATTTTATTTTAAATAAAATAAAAAATAAATTTATTAGCTTACAAAAATTTATTAGCTTATTAAAATTAAGCTTACAAAAATTCGAAAATTTGTTTGAAAAATAAATTTTCAAATGATTCATTTATCAAATGTGATTATTTCAAATAATAATAAATTATAAAAGATGAAAAACAATAAAATCTTTGATGATAGATCAAAATCATAAGTTTAAGATATATAAATTATTAAATTTATCATATAAAAAAGAAAAAAGAAGTTTCTTCTCAAAAATGAAAAATCTAATTATATTATGAAAAGAAAGATTTTTCATTTTACGATGCGAAGAGCGTTTCACTTAACATAGAAAATTAATTTTGCCCAAATTGAGTCTGTTTCCTTCTTCACTTCTATCTAAACTAAAGTTAAGAAATTAAGTGAGAAATGCTTCAATCTATTATCCGATCTATAATTTAACAAACAACCTTATAACAAATATAATTTAAATTAAATATACGAAGTTTTTAAGAGGTTGTTTCATTATTTTATAAATTTCATTATTTTTCCACATTTAATGTTTCTAAAAGTTTTACTTTGTAAAACAAATGGTAATATTGATTGTGATTACGATAAAAAACTAACTATTTGTTTTTGATCATTTCGACTTAATTAAAATCTTTTCGTTAAGAAAAAAAAGAAAGGTGGAAGAAAAGAACATGAAATAAACACGGAAAACAAAATTTAATCAAAGTTATTAGTTCTCCGAAATGTTAATCAAATTTTATGGGCTAAATCTGTCCTGAGTTGTTTATACCCGCATAAACCAGTCCAATTATCGTGAAAGCTTTAAGCGAACCGCCTAGTGGATTACCTTTGCACGTGAGCGTACTCGAAGAGAGGGATTCTCATGTCGATACGCTGGAATCTTGCCAAACTTAATTTCAAACCTAAAAATGATGTGCGCCTCCTTTGAGATCATAGCCATAAATGAAAGTATGAAAAAAGTACTGCATATCTTTCTCCTCGTTGAAAAATCTTGCACGTCCTTTAATTTGTATGAAAATCGCTTCGATTTATTCTTTTACTTTGGAAACAATTTTTCTTGCGGATCTTATATGATTATTAGTGAAGAAATAAAAAACGTGAAAACAAATGAAACAGGAAGATGTACAGGATGTTCCGTGCAATTGAGTTAAAACATAGGTTTTAAATGATAAGTGATTAATTTCCAAAAATTTAACACGCTCAACCATCAAATTAGCCTTTTTTTCTGAGAAACAGCTTTTCTTGGCAGGACTTATAATATAATTATAAGAAATACAGAACGTAAAAAACAAATGACAGAGGAAGATATATAGAGCATGCAATTGAGTTAAAATACAGTTTTTGAATGACGGGTGATTAATTTTTGGAAATTTAGGCATTCGATTTAGTCTTTTACTTGAGAAATAATATATCTTGAAAATATTATGGGAATATTAGTAGAGAGATAAAAACGAAAACAGAAATAAAAAAAGATAAAATTTCCATTAAAATAGTAGTATAATTTTAAGTGATATATTGATTCTATAAAATTTAAAATATAATAGATATATTTAAAATATCTTCTTTTTCTTTCATATATTTAATTTTATAAAATTACAAATATTAAAATATATTTTAAATTAATCTCATCATACTTTTTCTATAATTATTTTATATTTAATCTAATTTTAAAGATATATATATTTAAACAACTTTTTACGCAAAATAAAATAAAATATATTCATTATCCTATAAAAATATGTATATTATTATTTCATTTCAAAGAATTGAAAAAATTATATATACATTATATCACTTAAAATGTCTAATTTTTTGTGTAAATAAATATCTAAAAATGCTAGATATCTTATATATAACATCTTATATATAATATACATATTATTTATATTACATTATATTATTAATTATAAATATTAAAATTTATAAATCTTTATATTAATGAATATTGAAAAATAGCATTAATATTTTTACAATACTAAAAAAACAATATATACATAATTTAAGAAATCTATATTGAGATTTTTAAATATTTAAATTTTTGACAAAAAGAGAACGAAATAATCTAATGTTTTAAAATATATCTATGTAGTATCCATTAATACAAATGCATTATAACATTAATATAATTATAGCATCAAATAATAATTTCTCATAAAAATTAATAAAATTATATATAAATTTTACAAATTATATATAACTTTTAAGAATGTTTCAATCTTATTGCATCAATAACACATTAACTTCTTGTGATGAAAAATATAGTAGTAAAAAAGTTAACATATTATATATAATATATAATATTTAATTTTAATCAAAAAATTGTTTACCTATAATTACAACACAATAATAAATATAATAAATGTTATATATAATATATATGTTATATATGTTATATATATAATTTTATATATAATAAATATTAAAGAAAATTTATATCTACAAAAGTCAAAAAATAAATTAATTCTATATTTCTTTTATGTATGTATTCTATATTTCTAAGAAATAATAAAAATTATTAATTATTGTTTTTCATGAATCTTTCAATTGCTATAATTTTTTAAATGTTTATTAAATCGTAAATATAACTTTTTAGAAATATCTAAACTTTATTTACATACACATAAAAAACCAAATATCTTAATTTCAAAATGGAATCACAAGATAAGATTATTAAAAATCATCGATATATTCTTAAGAATTTTATAAACTTATTGTTAAGTGGAAGAAGATGGCTGACAGACTTCTTTAACATTTCACGAAACGTAGCTTTTTTTCTCTGGTAGGATCGTCAAAACGATTAAACCATTCCACGGACCAATATTCTCTCGGAGCAAATTTGCGCAGGCAACAGTTTTGCATTCCAAATCGTCGGAGAGAGCCGACTTGCCGCGTAATGTAGGCTCGGCCCCGTGTAAACCCGGCATAATGAAATCCGTGCCATTAGGCTGGCCAATGGGGTAAATTCTCCAACTCGCGCAAACGTCGGTTTGCCGCTTGTCCGATGCAAACCGCTCCTTTCCCCTGCTCATTCGATTCGATTCGATTCGAAATCGAATAGAGCTGTGCTTCTCGACAATGCTCCGGAAAATTCACTCTATGTAGCCATGCATATATGTGTTACCGTACCTTCATAGTAGGTAGGAACACGTGACTAAATCCACGGGACTTGCGTCTACTCTTGGTTTCTACATGAATAGACATATCTTGCCAAAACGATGGGAATCTGTAGCTTGATTACACCTTTCCTCCTTTTTTATTATTCTTTCTTTTTCTTTTGTTCTATTGTCAAATCGTAATTGAACAATATCTTTCCAAAAACTAGATAATAAAGTTTTACTTCTGTCACATTTGTAACAATGAATTATATGAATTTCATCTAATGAATCGTATAATTAAGAATAAATTTAAAAAGAGATATAATATTATAATTATAGAGACATATGAAAATCAAATTTGTTCTTTTAAATATACATATTTTTTAAATTTACATATTTTATTGATCAAAACATAATTCATTTTCTAAAAAATTCATTTTCTAAAAAAATTCAAGCTTATCATTTCCTATAAAAAAGTATTAAATTATTTATAATGATTATTAAAATGATTATTAAAATTAAAATTATTACTTTTTGCTATTTAAACTATTACTTTAAAAGATATTTTAAATTAAATTTTGCAAAAATTTACTATCTAAAAGACAAAAAATATGCAAAATATTTGTTCATACTTATAGTATTTTTTTAAAATAAAATTCAATAAATAATTCAAAATGTATTTAAATTTAATAATTTCTAAATAGCTTTATATTTTTTTAAAAAAACAAGTTGCAGTTCAGTTAGTAAGAACTCATTAAGAAGTATATGATTATATTTAAAAAAATAAATTTAATTTTATATGTCATCAATGCGGCTTTATAAAAAAGAAAAATTATATTAAATTACGTGTTTTTCGAAACCATTCAAATTTTATCTGAAATTTTTTTCATAAGATAATTGATAATTGATAGTTTCAAAAATATATGTTATACAATATAATATATATTTATAATATTTATTATATACTAATATTTTAAATTATGAAAGTAAAATATATTTTATTTTTATATTTAATATAACAATATATATATATATATATATATATATATATATATATATATATATATATATATATATATAAAATATTATAATGAATAATATTAATTATACATTAGATACATATGTATTATTATAATATTATATGCTGTTAATTAAATGTATTTTCATATAATATATTTTATTATTGAATCATCTATATATCTAAAAGTATTGAACTGATTTATTTTATAAGAAGAATAAAATTATATATTAAATGTAAAAAAATTATTTTGAATATTTTTTTTAATAATTTGAATAATTTTTTATTTCTAGAAAATGATAGCAATAAGGCAAGTATAATTAAATAATAATTAAATAATAATTAAATAATAATTAAATAATTAAATATAATTAATAATAATATAATTAAAATATAATAAATTGCAAAAACTGTGTCATTAATAATTCTACATTTTTATATAAATATTTTTTTATATAATTAGAACAATAATTGTATGAAATATTAATAAAATTAAAGCTTATTATATAAATACTTATATTTAATTGATTTTAAATCCAAAAACTTAAATCACAGTTCAAATGAATTATAAATTTGATTATTTTCTGTTCAATGCAATGACTCAGAAAAGTATTCAAACATTAATTATAAATGAATTATTAATGATTCATGTTAATTTAAGTTCTAAAAATATTAAGTTGTAATATAATATAAGATACGAGTATCGAAATTATATAAATATAAATTTTTTTTATATCTTTTTCAAAAAATGAAATAAAAAATTTCAATATTTTTTTATTTTTTAAATATAATTCTATACTGGAACGAAATAAAGTAAAATTTTAAATTATAGTACATTCATATTTTATTATATATATTCTATCATCTTGCTATAAAAAATATTTCACAAATCAAATATTTCAATTATATTCCAAAGATGAAAAAATGCAAAAAGTTTGATAGCGAATTCTTTAAAAAATCATTTCTTTAATTTATTTATTTATTTTATTTTAATTATTTTATAAAAAATTTAATGATTATCTAGTATAATATTATAATTATAAAATTATACAACTAAAAATGTTTGTTGATGAAATGAAGCAAATAGCAATTGTGATTCATTATTTTAATATTTTATTTTATTTTCTTACATTTTTTACTTACATTTATAACAATTTTTTTAAATTTCCAAAAATTTACGAAATATATAAATATATAATAAAACTTAAAATACAATAAAATATAAATATTAAATAAAATATATATATTAAAAATTTTTAATTAATAAGAAAATGAAAAATATAATACATAAAAATGAAATATTTTTAATATAAATTATTAATTAGAATAAAAAAGAGAATTAATTAGAATGAAAAAAAGAAGGATTAAATTAAAATATTTTGAAAACAAGATTCTAGAAAAAAAATAAAATTATGAAAATAGCAATTATTCTATATTAATAAAATTAATCTGTAATAAACAAAAATAAAAAAGAGCTTGAATATCACTATAATTATTTTTATACGATTATTTAGCATTTATCTCTGTAGAAAACAATCTATTCACTTTATTTTTTAAAGTATTTAAAATTTTAAACAAAAATAAGAATCCATTTTAAATATCAATTTTTTTTCAATATTTTTTTTTACGATAAAGAGAATAGAAGATTTTATTAATTTATATAAGATTTATATAAGATTATGAAATTATGATATTATGATATTTATATAAGATTATGAAATTAATAATCTTCTTTATATGTGAATTATATTTAATAATCTAATTATTAAAAAAATTGTAATATTTTTAATAAATATCTTTATTAAATATTTTTTTTAATAAAATTTCAATCATTTGTTTATTTGATTTTTAAATTACTATTTGATATTCAATATTCAATATTTAATATTTAATATTCAATATTCAATAACAAATTTAAAATTTTAAAATTAGATATTTAACAAAATTTTTAAAATTAAGTATTGCAAAAAAATAATAAAAATTAACTTTTATTTTCTATTTCAATAAAATGTTTCATAATTATAAATTATTATTATAAGATTTATTATAGATTTATTATATATAAAAAAATATAATTGAATTATAACATTTTTTCATTCTTGTAAATAAAAAATATTTTTTTTATACAAAAGTATATTAATAATATTATTAATTTTTATCATTTTAATGTTATTACTTTCTATTATTGATCAAAAAAATAAGCAAAAGAAAAACATATTAACAAAAGAAACCAAATTTCTTATTTTTACTTTTCACATTTTACAACTGTATTTTTTTTTCTAACAATTTTTATATTCTTTTATACTTCTAAAAACAATAAAATAAAATTTTTTTAAATAATATTATAAAAATATTAAAAATATTAATTCGATAACAAGAATTATTATACAATTATTGATACTTTATCTCTTCATTCCTAGTAATTCTGCAAAAATCATTCTATTTATTTCTTTCTATTTATTTTTTATTTATTCTTTTCATCTTTTTATTTTCATCAAATTTTTCATCAATTTTTTTCTTTTCATCAAAGTTTAATTTTGGTTTTCATTATCAAAATAAAAGAATCAATCAAAAAACTATTTCTTCATAAATTGAAATATATCAACGCTAATCTGTACCGAACTTAGACAAATTTAGACTTTCTACAAAAATCATCATACTTGTATTTATTCAAAGAGAACAATCTAAAAATTAATATATAAATATATATAATAATTCTTGAGTGATTAAAATTATAACACATGAAGTTATAATATTTATATTTATTGTATCTATTGTTGTAATATCGACTTTTTTCATTCAAGGATTATTTTATATTTATCCAAAAAATGCTCAAATTCGAAAAGATGATTATGAAAATATCTTATGAAGTGTAATATCAGTATAATATCCAATGATATGAATTGATTAGAATATATTGATTGGATAAATTGGATACAATGGATATATGGTTGAGATATTTTAAACATTACAATTCACAATTCATGAGAAAGTAATTTTTGATTAATTGATCCGTTATATTAATATATTATTAATAATATAAGGTAATGTCGCTTCAAAATCCTGTTTGGATAGAAGAACGTTCCTGATAAGACATTGAGAATAGATATTGAGAATAGATCTACTGTATAAATATGTATTTATATTTATATTAACAAAAAATAAATAATAGTTATATTTTTATATAACTATTATATTACCGATGCATATGTATATACACAAAATTCTATGTAACAATTTATTTTTTAAAATAATATATTATTTTTTTTATCTTTTCTGATTGATTTTTTGTTTTAATGATATAATTATTTTAAAGGAAATCATAATAAAATAGTCAAAATAAAAAAAGAACTAAACTAATTATTATATTTACTCCTACAATATTTTAATCTCAATTTCAATTCTTTATAAATTTCTACATTTCGAAATCATTAAAATATTCTCAAAACATTAAAATTAATTATGTATATTAAACCATATAACTATAGATTTATGTATACAATTTTTATTTTCATCTTATATTTTTTTATTCTTTTATTCTTTTTTATTCTTCGCTCTGTATTTTCACATGTTCGTTTCGATTTGTCTGATTTCAAGAAGTATTTATTAACTTCTGATTAGTTAGACATGGAATCGGTAATGTTTATAGAATTGTTATTAGACCTCGAAAGATACAAGAGAGCGAAGTTAGCAAGGGAATTCGCTGCCAGACAATCGAGCAGTTCGATAATCGTGGCCTAATCGAATTAAACTGGTTGGTTGTACTCGTGTTTACGACAAGCTGACTCGTCAGTTTGCGTTTGTTATGTTGGAGCGATAATAGCCGAGCGCACGCGTACGCTCCACCCTGATTGACCATCCTCGACGAAAGGCCACACATTTCCCATCGATTTATGTTATCATTCGATTGAAACTACACTTCCATTGATATTCCTCGAATTTATTTGCCTTGAGCAACATTATCCAAACTTTGTCGAAACATTGAATATCGATATTTTAATCACAAATTGTGAACTTTTATACTGCGAGCTTTTTAGATTGTCAATAGTTTTTACATTTCCAATAGCTTCCTTATTTATACAATAGATATAATCTCTACATTCGAATGCCCTAATATTAGGAACGTTCGGCTATCCAAACAGGATCTTGAAGTGCGTGCATGCGTCTATCATAAGTATATATTATACATATATATATAGATATTATACATACATATATTATACATATATATATATATATATATATAGAAAGCTTAAGAATATTAATATTCATAAAGCACTTTTGGAAAATCAATTTTAGACAGAACTGATTCAAACACAAAAATTAATATACAAAATATTAATTAAAATTTATTTATTGAATTATTACACGTAAATTAACATTGTGTTAAATAAAATAAGATAAAATAAAACAATGATATAAAAAAGATAAAATTATCTCATTCTCGTCTCATCAACGTAATTTTAGTATTAAACGTAAATTTAAATTGTTTGTAACTTAATAAATAAATCTTAATCAATATTTTTATATTTGTTTTCAAAATTGATTTTATATGATTCTTCACAATATACTCATACTTATATATATATATTGTATATGTGTTGCACAGATATACTATGTAATTATATTCGAATTAAAGAATTCTAAATGCAACATATTTATAAAATATGAAATTAATTAATTAAATATATGATATGCCAACTAAATGAAAATATAAATTTATTTTAAATTATTATAGAGAAATAAAATAATTTAATATAAAAAATTCAAAATGCAAAATAATTACAAATACAACAATATTAGTCAAAATATAATGTGAGAGAATATATAAAAAATATTAAAAAACAAAAACAATATTGAAAATTACGTGCATATATGATATATTATTCAAATACCAATATAATATAATATATTATATATATAAATAATATAATATAAATAATGAAAACCTAACAAATCTAAAAAATAAAAATGCTTGAAATAAATTAAAAAAATATTCAATATAAATAAAAAATGTTAAATAATAATAATAATTAAATTTTAAATAATAATGATTAAAAAAATTTTATATATATCTTGAGATTCGTGAACTCGATATTTACAAAGAATAAATATTTAATATTAATATTAAATTATAATTAAATTAAATTATAATATTTAAAAACTCTTAGATATAATAATCTAATGATGATTCAAATAATAATTACTATAGAAATTAGATCAGATTTAAATAATTATTTTATTTAATAAATTTATTAATATTATATTTATTCATGTTAAAAAAAACTTATAATATTATTTAGCAGCTAAACAAAATACAATATGAAATTCTTAATTATAGAAATTACAAATTATCAATATTATTCTACACTTAATTAAATTTGTTTTATACATGAAAAGATAAAATAAAAATATAATATATAAATAAGATATTTTGTGACATTAGAATTAATTTAAAATAGTGAATTTAATTTTTTAAATTTTTTTATAAGCTTTTTTTTATTTTTTTATAAACTTTTTTAGTAAAATTAATTTTGATTTTTATTAAAATATAAACGATAATATTCATTTTTTTTCATCATACATAATCATACATAAATATTATAATAATAATCTACATAAATCTATATTATGAACTAAAATTATTCTGTGAATAATAATTATTCTGTATATTATTATTAAAAAATATAAATATTATTATATATAATTTAATATATATTTAATATATAATTTAATATAATTTTTCATTTTTCAAAAATTTGCATTTACTTGTTTAAAACACTAGTAATTTAATTTAATTTATAAGTAATATTTTTATCAATATTGCTTTACATAAATATAATAAGTATATATTTATTCTATTATAATAAATTTATAAATTTTTATTATATTTTTATTATAAATTCTTATAAAGTTATAACAAATTTTTAAATAAAAAAATATTTAAAATTTTATTATAAATTTTTCTAAAATCACTTCATAAAAGTTATTTATATAATAAAAATTAACTTATAATATATTAGTATAAACAAAATGTTAATTTGAAAGAAAAAAAACTTTTAACAAAATAGAGAATAGAAAAAGTTCTAGAAAATTCTTTTATTTAATTTGAAATTATTTATTTAAAAAAAATTTAGTTATCTAGCAGCTTGAAATTATTTCGCATGAAATAAAAAATATTCTTTAAAACAGAGTTCATTTATTCCCAAACATCTCATAATAGATTTTGAATTTCCGCTTCGCTCTGTGCATGTTTATATTATTTTCCTATTTTAATTGCAAGGTTTTATCTTACATATTGCTCGCGAAGTTAGCGATAAGCGACAAACAGATTAAATTCCATGCCAGAATCTACAAGTCGTCGGCAAAAAACGACTTTAATTTTCAAGCGACGTGACTGCTCTCTTCTAAATATCCTGGATACATTGCGGCACAACGATAAAGTCCGAACAAACGATCCAGATTAATAGAACGAGGAACCCTTGGGCTCCTTTAGCGATACTATCGATCCCGGCCACGACAACGAGACACACAACCGACTTCGAGATCGTAAATTTATGTCGAAGATTTATTTATTTAACCGGATACTGACCGACAACGAATCTATGCTTCATTGCTAATAAAACTTTCATAGATGTAACACATGATCAAGGGATATTTAAATGTAAACAACGATGCCTTTTCATTAACTACCAAATTGCGTAGCTAGGATTATATGTATGTATTACTTTTTTGTCTTTGATTTTGGCGGAAATTACAAAATTTCAAAGTAAGTAGTTCTCTAAAATTTACATGCTTAAATTGAAAATATTTAATTTTTTCTTTTTTTTAGATAGAAAGGACAAAAAGAAAGAGAATACAAAATGCATTAATGAAATAATTATCTATTAAAACAATTGTAATAAATTTTAATTATAATTCAAAATGAATCTAAAAATAATATTATATTAAAAAAGTTATAAAAGCTATCAACAAAACAAAATAATAAAAAAAATAATTTAATTATTAAAATTATAAAATAAAAATTTAATTATCAAAAAAAAAGAATATATATCATTATAAATTCTATCAAAATAATTGAATTATTCGTGTAATATATTATAATATTATAATATTATACTAAATTAATAATATTTATATGTTTCTAAATTTATTTATGTATTATATATTTTAAAATGTAATTAAATATTTATTAATTAAATATGATATATTAATAGTCGAATTAGAAAAAGTGTATTTTATATATATATTTTATTATATATATTTAATTTAATATATATTTATAATATATAATAATATATTATATATATATATATTTTTATTATAATAAATACAAAAATTTTTTTGTAATACAAAAAGATTATGTAATTATAAAAAATAAATTATCTATTTAAATATTATTTAAATAATATGCAATGTGCAAAATAAAAAGATAGAAAAAAATAACTAAACTAAAATTTATCATAATTTTAAAAATTAAAATAGATTCATTAAATATTTTGAAATTAATTTCATGAATTATAACTGTATACAATATATAATAATATATTTGTAATATATTTATAAATCAATTTATCATCTTATTCTCTGATCGTTATTCATCAAGAAAAATAGACATTACATTTCGTATTTATTTTTCAATTGTATAGTTATATGTGGTAAATGTGTTAAAAATTATTGTGAAACGAATCACCATTTATCAATCATTAATTTCTTTACTATGAATTTAATAGAAGAAATTCTTTTTTATTTTGCCTATTAAAATAAAATATAGATTATAAATATATCGAGGATAAAAATTCATGGTAAAAGTTATGAAATTAAGAGGATAATATGCCTCAAAATAAAAAAAATCAAAAATAACAAAATTGAATTGAAAGCTTCATTTCAAATAAAAAGATAAAATTAATTAAGTATATTTCTTTTTTTCCCAATTAAATGCGTTTACATATTCAGTACAAACTTTATGCAAAAATAATTAAAATAAAATTTAAAAATTTTTTTATTTAAATTGTTAGTTTTAAAAAAATCGAATTTGGAAATTGAATATGCATATCTATTTAATTAATCATTAATTATTTATATAATATAATATATTTTTTGAATATATTTCAATTTAATTAAATTCAATTATATTTTATCGAGAATTAGTTAAATTTTCATGTATTTGATAAGTTTTCAAATTTTATTTTCTCAAAAACTAAATCCCCAATGCACTATTATTTTTGATTTTCGTTCTTTTTGATTTCATTTATAATGTAAACTTATAGTCATTTATAATATAAATTTTGATGTATATAAATATAAATAATTATTTCATATATTATTCATATCATGTTATTTACATTTTACGT
This sequence comes from Apis cerana, assembly GCF_029169275.1. Lineage (NCBI taxonomy): Eukaryota > Metazoa > Arthropoda > Insecta > Hymenoptera > Apidae > Apis > Apis cerana. Next base: position 5,273,412 of record NC_083862.1, on the reverse strand, counting down.
ATTTATTATTTCATAGCAATTTGAACATTTTATAATTTTATCTAGATGTCTTAAAGATATTTCATATAAATCGTTTGAATAGCGTTTGAATATTGAATTAGAAATATAAAAAATATTAATATTTTAATATATAATTTGAAAAATTTAATGAAATTATTTTCCTTTAGTAAAATTTTTTTTAGTAAAATTTTTTAATAAAATATATTTGAAAGATTCTTCTAATATTTACCATTATAAGACATTCTTATTGTCAGATATTTTTAAGATATTTATTGAACTTTTCATTATTTGGATATACGAAAAAATTTAATTCATTAGATAGTATAAAGTAATATAACTTTTTATAAAAACAAGAATATAATAATTTTTTTTATTAAAAAATCGATTTTTTAAATATAATACAGATATTCTCAATAAAAAAACTTAAAAAATTTTAAAGATTGAAATAAAAAAACAATTGATAAAATATATTATTTATTATATATATTATATATAATATATTTATCATATATATTGTTGTTATTGTTGTTGCCGTTCTCGTTGTCGTTGTCGTTGTCGTCGTCGTTGTTGTCATTGTCGTTGTTGTTGTTAATATATTATATACAAAATAGAATAAAATAAATATATAAGAATAAAATAAAAAATAACAGAAACATTGATTTTATGACAGCAGTAAATTTAATTCTTCGTTTGGCTAGACTTTCTATGAAGTTGATCAATGTATATCTTTTTCGTTATATATCTATTATATCATTATATAATATATTTTCTCTTTCATAATTTCTTTTTAACAATCAATCAAATATACAAGAAATATTATTGCTTCTGAAAATTGATTCTTCATAGCCAAAATATGTTTTTTCGACTTATTACCGCTCATTGACACATCAATTATTCGAAACGGTCAAAACGGAAAAAATCATAGCATAGTTATTTATGAATTATTTATTATGAAAGAATTCTAGATAGATTTTTTGTATTATAGATTTCGATTCTAATAACTATTTGTAAATCTACATAGAAGATTATAAAATAATTAAAAATTAATAAAACTATATATAATTAGAATAAACATAATAATTAATAAAATGATGAATAAAACTTATTAATTGATTAAAATTTTTTAAATTAATTAATTATTATAATTTTTTTTAATATTTTAATTATTTAATTGATTATATTCTAATTAAATATATAATTAAATATAAAAATTATACGTTTTAATTAATTAATTAAGTAATTAATAATAATTATAAAATAAGTCTCTTAAAAATTAACTAATTAATTCAAATTATTATATTTTTTTTTAATATTGCATTTTTTAATTTATAATTATAATAAAATATAAAAATTATAATTCTAATTAATTAATTGGTTTAAATAATTAATAATAATATATTTAATATATTTAATATATTTAATATACTTTCCACAAATATACTATATATATTATATATAGTATATATAAAAAGCAGTTACATATTAATTTATTACACATTAATTGTTATAATTTACAAATAGATAAATATTGACAAGAAATTTTTATGAATCTGTCTTCATTATGATTTAACAATTTTATGCAAAATTCACTGTGACTTCTCGTAATTTCTGTTTTATAAATATCATTAAAAACTAAAAATAATAAAAAAAAATAGGCATTTCAAAAATTATTTTTCGAAAAGTTAAAACAAATACAAATTTATTTCTCATATTTGGAATTTGAAAAGAATTTGTATTTGTAATTTGAAATTTGTTCTTTAACATTATGAAATTTGTATGAACTATGCATGAAACTTGTTTTATACTATAATATAAATATATATATATATATATATATATATATATATATATATATATATATATATAATATAATTAATATATATAATATATATATATATATATAATATAATTAATATATATAATATATATATATATAATATATATATATATAATATAATTATTATATATAATATATATATATATATATATATATATATAATATATAATATAAATCCTTGCCAATAAAATAAAATAATGGATAATTGGATAAAATTGGATAATTTTAGAAAAATTATACGATCTCATAATTCATTTTTTTTTATTTTTAAGACTCTTTCAAAATATATTAGCTTTTATTTCTTTGATATTAACTTTAAATTTATTAAATTATTTATTTATTAAATTATTTGTATATCAATATTTATTTCGAATAATTATAAATATATATTTCAAATTTCATTAACTTTGAACGAATCTGAAAAGTAAAATAATTTTTTTCTGTATTTTTTAAAACTATGTTTTTCTACTATACTTTTCAAAAAATTTATGAAATTGTGATCAAATATAATATGTACAAGATTTTAATTTAGTTACTTTTTTTATTATTTATTATTATTTATAATAAATAATAATAATTTAATTAGAAATAAATAACTTTTTTTATATTAATATTATTAATTAATTGAATTTTTCGTTTTAAAAAAATTAATACTTTACACTTTGATTTTTTAATAATTATTGGATATTATGCATCTAATGAAAGTATATTTAATGAAAATTTTCTTTTATTTTTAATACTATTTATAATATTTACTGTAATACTGGTTTTTTTACACTATTTTCGTTTCATTAATATTTCATAATTTAGAAATGATAATTTGATTAAATGATATTTTTTTAATAAAAATTTCATTTTTATTACATAATGTAATATATACAAGTTATTACATAGATAATATAGTATATACAAGTTATTACAGTCAGAGGCTTAACTGATAATTTAAGGAATTGATTTCAAACAACTTTTTTCATAGTGAAATCTTTTCATTTCAACTTAATAATTATTAATAAGAAATTATTAATAACAAACATTATCCAATAAATAACTAGCTAATCAATAAATCTACGTATTCTATGAATAAAGTTTTTTGCTAATAATCATTTCGAAATTATTTCTCCATATTAAAAATTAATACTTATCAATATTTATCAATATTTAAAAAATTCTTATTTATATTATTCTATTCTTATTAATATTTTAAGCTATCTCACTCTTTTTTTGATTGATTATGAACTTTTTAAATTTCTTTTAAACATGTATCTCTTAATATTTTTTAAGATAAATTAATTTTATTATTTAAACAGCATCTATAACTTCTATTATTAACATAAAATTAAATTAATTAATATTTTTATTCAGAACTAAGAATTTAATAAATTGTGGATAAAATAATAGTTTAATATAACATAAGATATCTATAAATATATTTCTCAATCTTAACTGATCATATAGAAAATAATTATATTATGTATAAAAATTTAAATATATAAATAAATATGTAAATTCTTAAAGTAATAATAAAAAATTATTATACTTATTTTTTAATTTTTTTTATTTGAATTTAATATAAATTTGAATTTAAAGAATTTTTTTCGTAATTTTTTCTTATAATTTTTACTTATATATTCATATCATGTAAATTAAAATTATCATTCATTTGGTCAATTAATTTCGTTCTTGTCATATATTGAATTTTTATTGCAAAAAATATAAGAAATCATTTAATGAAATATGATTAATTAATATAGATTAATTAACAATAGATTGACAATAGATTAATTAACATCATTATAATTCTAATTTTGTAAACTATTTATTACAATTTTATTTTTATTATAATTATATTATTACGATTTTTAAATTTCTTTTTCGTGATAATTTTAATTAATCTAAAATTTAATATACTAAATATTACATTATATATTTAATATATTATATAATATATTATTATAATATACTAAATATTATATACTAAAAATATAATGATTCACATTTGAAAAATTGTTATTTAATAACTAATGGAAATAACATTTCACAATTCACTGTAATTTGTAATTCATATTGCAATAAATTGCTTCATTTGAAATTTAAATTGTTTTAATAAAAAAAAAGAAAATCAATAAAATTTTACTTCTTTTATCTATTTTTTCATTTTATAAATTATATTATTTAATTTATTTTTGCTATTGACAAAATCATTGATCATATCTACAATGACTGATGTGCATCTGTAAATACGATTGTAAGCGATTCTACGGTCGATGAGTAGCAATGTAGAAGGCTCTTACGCTACTATACACATAGTGTACACACACTTTCTTCCTTCTACATTGGTACAAACTGCACGCGTAAGATGGTACGTGTGTTTGTGGATATTTGTCTGTGCCTCTTGATACAAAGCTGCTGTATATACGACTTAGTTCAAGGAGCTTGCTAGCGTTCCCTGCTTGCATTTGCCTAACCGCGTTAACGGATCCTGATCCAAATATCAGACACCGCAACTTGACAGCCATAGAGTCAAGTTTCCTTTGTTGAATCGTATCAAGAGCTGCAATCATCTTTTATACCATTAATTTTCTATCAAAGCAATTTATTTCGCAAAATAGAAAGAAATATTTTTCGCGGAAAATGACAGACATTTAAAAATTCATCTTTGAAAAATTAATTTTTATATAAAATATTATAATTTAAATATCCTAATTGTCTCATTTATTTTAATAGGAAAAAATGTCAAAGAAGAAATGTCGAAAGAAACATTACTTGATTAAGAGGCGAATATTATGACAGGAAGTAAATTTTTTTTCTTTTTCTTATTTTTTTTTAAATTCCAAGATTATCGGATTATCGGATCGGAAATGGGATTACATATTTTTATTATTTCAATATTATAAATAAAATCAAAATAAATTAAATAAACCTATTTTTAATACTTGTAATATTCAAAAAATATTTTTAATATATATTATTTTTATAATTCAAATTTTTTTTAATATTACAATAATATGCATATTTTTCTCATTGATTCATTGGATAGAATATTAAGAAGACTATGTTTTTGAAAAGATTCATTATTACATTTCAAATATCTATTTTCATATTATATATATAATAAAGTGTTAAAAAGAAACTTTTTCATTTCAACTATTATTTTTGCAATTATATAAGTAATACTATTCTAATACAAAATCAAGTAATACAAAATCCTATCATTTTGGAATTAATAAACATTAATAAAATAACATTCAATATTAATAGAATATATTTTAATAACTTTAAATGGATTGTAAGATTCTTTTTCTAATATTCGAAAAATCTATTAAAAATAATATATTATATATTCTCTTTTTAAAATTAAATTCAGTTTACTTTTTTTCTATTATATTATTATAATGTTGTAATATAACATAATATTTTTTTATTTATTATTATAATATTGTATATCATTTCCAGAATATAAATCTGTCCTAAAGAAAATTTTAATATATTTTGAGCAATATGAAAAATGTATTTTATTTCTCTTAAAATTTTCTTTTATGAAAATATATTTTTTATTCTTACTTTTCTAATTCTTATTATTTTAGATAATAAAAAATAATATTTTTTATTTGAAATAAAAATAAATGAAAAAATTAAATAATTAATAATTAGTCTAAACAATATAAAAAATATGTACATAAAATAAAAATGTTTAATTCCAAGATATGTTTAATATAAAATAAACTCCGAATTATTTGAGAAATATTTTAAAATGTTATTATTTTTGTTTAAATCTTTTTTCATATTTTATTTTGTGATGAAAAAATGAAAAAAAAAATTATTGAATTTTATTATTTGTGCAATGGTATAAGTGTTTTAAAACAATTGCCTTTCGAAATATCGATACATTTTCGTTTTGTCACAGAGCGTCTATGCTTCGTAACAGAATTTATGACAGGATTAGAGTAAGTAGGTTATATGTAATATTATGAAGTTATTGAACATTAAGACATTGTTAACCAACACAAGTATATTTATATTTGCACATACATCAATTTATACAATTATTAAAGTACAAGATTAAAGTATATTATAATATTATTTATTGTATTCTATAATGTTCTTGTAATGTTTGTCAATTATATGTATAAAAATAAAGTTATTAATATTTATTCAATATTTTTATTCAATTGTGAAAATAGTTGATAACATACATTAATTTTTTATAAATGTATTAATAACTTATTTAATAATATACTAAAAAACTATTAATAATTTTTAGTATTTAATTGTGATTTTAACCTTAAATAATTCATCAATATAAAAATATAAAATTAATCTATATTAGTAAAATAAAATTTAATCTTATATAAATATATTATAATGTATCATATAATAATAATAATATTTTAAATAATATTTAATACAATATTTTAAATAATATCTAATATAACACACACACGCACATGCGCGCGCGCACACACACACACACACACACGCACATATATTAGTTATATATTAGTATATCATATTATTTATAAAACTATTTATAAATATATATATTTATAAAACATATAAATACTTTTTATAGAAAAAAACTATTTAAATATTGCATTATTTGCATATATTTATTATAATATTAATAATAATATTATTGTTATAATAATAATAATATAATAATTGCAACTTATTTATAAAATATTTCATAAAAAAATTTCACATTTTAGATTAAAATAAAAATGGATACTTAAAAATATTTATAAATAAAATAATTTATAGATTAAATAATAATTAAATTAATAATAATAATATTAACATAACATAATAATAAATTAAAAAATAGTAAATGTTTATTTTAAAAAAGTAAAATTTCAATTTTATAAAAAAAATAATTACTCTGTTATAGATGAGTGGTAAACGAACAAGAAGTTTCAAATGCGCGGTTCACCATCGTGACCGTGAGGTCTGCTCGGAAAACGATTTTCATCTGCTCGTACATGAACCTCCTCTTTTTCGCAGGTATGATTATTTTAAATATTATTATTTAAAATATTATTTTTAATAGCACTCAACAAAGCAAAATTATCAAAAATTAAAATATTATAAAAGATATTTCATTAAAGATATTGGAATAGATTATTCTCGAAATTATTATAAATACAAAATATGACATAAAGATAAATTTAAAAATTATTAATTTTAATTGAACATCTTGCCGATGATATTTGATCTTGATATATATCAAAAACATATATTGTCATTTTGAGTAATTTTTTCTTATAATTTAATCAGCAGTTTCTTACCGTTTTCGAGATATATAAAAAATGAATTTCGTATATGTATCCATAAATATATTATATTAATCAGTATGTGACTGTTATTTATCTACTAAATATATTATAGTAACTGGTGTTCAAAATATATAACGAATAAAGTAATCAAAGAGCTACTTCCATACGAATTATAATGAATTTGAAATATCTCAAGCATAACTCAAACAGAATTTTGGAATTCCACAATTATAAGAAAAAATGGGAAGAGAAAAAGAAAAGAAAAGAAAAGAAAACGTTCCATTTTATTATTTTGTTGAAACAAGAATCTTCTTACTGTATTTCAGTTCTATGTGTTTTATGCTCCATATCATTATCAATATACGAAATAACAATGTACATCGCATAACCTGCAAAATATCAATAATCAAAATTTACTTTTTACTTCTCGATAAAAGAACACTATTTTTTCTTTATCATTTTTGTTATTCTCCTGTAAAGTTTGAGCATCTTTTTTTCGTGTTAATGAACAAATATTAATGTATTGAACGAATATATTATTGCTTATAAATGTGATTTATAATCAATTAGAACATTAAAAATTTCTTCACGATTATTCGTAAATGCAATTCTTCCGTTTAACATTCTTTCTCAGATTTAATCTTGACAAGACACGTGTGCGAATTAAAGAGTGAATTGTATATTTCAGGATATATGTACAGCAAAAAAATATTGATATACTTTTAAAATGTGATAATTTTTTTAAAATTAAACTTAATATTTTAAGTTATTTTATAAATTAAAACTAATTTACTAAGTGATATACCAAAAAAATTGCAATCACATTTTATAATCACATTTTTTTATTTGAATCTTTAACAAAGATGTAAAAAATAAATTTTGAAAATTTATGAGTTACATCTAATTGAAAATTTCATTAAAATTAAAACACAAACACAAATTTACAAAATATATTTTTTAAACATAGTTTTCATTATAGAATCAAATAAAGAAAGTGATATTAATTATTTTCTTTACCATTGAAATAAATTGCAATTTTTTTCAAAATTTTTTTTATATAATCTAATAATCTTTTTATCTTTTTAAAATAACTCAAGATTAGATTAGAAACATATATTTAGTTTAAAAAAGTATTTTAAAAGAAATACTAATACTATTTGAAGCTATTATAATTTGGAATTTTTAATAAAATTTTTGATTATTTTATTTTATCAAATTTTAAATTTGTTAAAAACTTTATATATATAATTATACATATATTATTTAATTTTTTATACTTTATATTATTTTATATTATTTTATATTATTTATATTATTATATTAAAGTTATATTATTATATTATAGTTTATATCATTTTATATTACTTATAATTTTTATTATTATTTATATTAAAATTAGATATGAATTAGAAGTTTTTAAAGTAAAATAATTGGTGACTAAATACAAATTATAACTTATTTACTAAATATATTTTAGAGATTTATTTTTTTTTATGATATAAAAATAATTTTTTCTCGACAATTAAGTTTTAAATTATAAAAATAATAATATCGAAATATAGAATCTATATAAGATAAAAATAAGTTTTTAGATAATAAAAAATTGTTTTGTTAGATTTTTTTTGGATTTTTAATTCAAAATTGAAATGTAAAAAATAAAACCATTATTATTGAACATATTCAAACATTATTTATTTCTTTGAATTGAAATTTTATTTATATCAATTTTTTAAATAATTCGATTTAATATTCTTAAATGTTCCGAAAGTTTATTTGTATATTAATTATTATTAATTATTTATTTAATATATTATATATATTATATATATTATTATATATATTATTAATTAAATGTTTATTATATATATAAATATGTATTTTTCATCTTATCTATTCATTTGTCAATATTATATTTTAATATTTTTTTAGAAATTATTAAATTTTTCCATTTTTTTATTATAGAAATTTTATATTTAATAATAATAAATAATTAAATTTTAAATATATAAATTCTAAAGATAAAAATTAAAATTTTAAATTTAAAATTTAAAAAATGGAAAATTTTTTAAATAATATTCTCTGCAAATTTTAAATTAATCTAAATTATTTAAAAAAATAAAAAATATAAAAAATTAAACCAAATAATAGAAAATTAATTTTATGATTAAAATTATTTTATTTTATTAAAAAATATATTAAAAAAATTATATTAGAAAATAATAAAAAACAAAATTATAATTAAGCGGAATTTGATTAAAATAGAACGGATGAATAAAATGACACATTAGCGATTTTCTTTAACAAAATGTGCGATTAAAAATATGAATTTGAAAAATATGAATCATATGAATTTAGATGAGTCAATATGAATCTAGATAATCGTCAAAACATTTTATGATTGATTCCGCGAAGATATTTTTTTGTGTATTAAAGCATAAAAAATTTTATGTGTAAAAATTTCGATATAAGAATGGCATAATAATTATTTTTTAGCTTGAATATTTGAAGAAATGATAATTAAAACATTCCGTTTTATATATTTTACGCTATATTTTGACAATTTCTTTTTTCATTAACTTTTTATTTTAAATTCTTTATTTGAAAAAGTGTAAATATTAAACATTTTCTAAAATCATGTTTACATATAAAGCAAAATAGAACAATTTAACATTTTTTGTATAAAAAAAATTAAAATATTTTTTTTAATATATATTTATGTTTTCTTTAATAAATATTCAATAGTATTATGTTATATTGTTGACTAATAAAAATTGTAAATTGTAAATATATAATTATAATATAAAATATATAATTTATATATTTATGATTATATGAAATATGATATATTACATATTGTTCATACAAAATTTGTTTGTCTATCTTTAAACATTTTAACTTTAATATTATCTATTATATTTTTAGTTTTTATAGAGAAAGTGCAGCATATTTAAAGTACCATTTTATTCAAGAAAAATAAAAAATTTTAACAAAAAATAGAAATAAATAAAATTATATAATATGAAAAAATAATAAATTTTATGTTTCAAACTCTCAATAGCAAAAAACAATAAATATCTTTCATATTATAAAATTTCTTATTACAAAATTAAAAAAACAAATAAATAATAAAATTTTTTTTATAATTTTATCATAAAAAAATCACAGTATAGATTTTTATATAAATTTTAATTTTAAAATTTACTTACATTAGTCATAGATATAACTTTCGGAATTATAATTTACATACTGTACATTCACACTATACTCATATTTTATACATATAAAATACCATATATTTACTTCTCTTTTTTGTGGTCACCGTAATTTACATTGCAGAAGAGGCAAATTACAGTAGATTTTAAAATATTCAAAATTATATTCATCTTCTGATATTAACAATATTAATACTATTAGCAATAATATCGAAACCATTAGAAAAAATTGCAACATACAAAATTATAATGTACAAATTATAATATACAAATAGATTAAATAATTTTTATACTATAAAATTTTAACATATTTTAATGATATAATTGCATCGATTGAATATTTGTTGAAAGCTTTTGCAAATTGACATTTTAATTTCTCTGCAGATTAAAACTGATAAAAATTATAATTTATTTATAAATATGATTAATTAAGAAATCATTTGCTTCTATTATATGTCTATTATATGTCTATTATATCTATTATATCTTCTATTATCTATTATGAACTAAATAATTATAATTATTTCAATAATATACTTCATTCCCAAATATACTGCATTTATGTTATTATTATTTATTATATAATACTTTAAAATAAAATTTTTAATTTAATTTATATAAAATTATATTAATTTATATAAAAAAATTAAGATTTTGCAGTAAATATTTTACTTTATCTTTTTGAAAAGAATGAAATTTAAATACTAACCTTTGAAAAATTGTATTTTTGTTTAGTTAAATATTTTTTTAGCGTTAAAAAATCTTATTTTTTCAGTTCTTATAGTCAAATTCTATATAAGATAAATGTTATTTTTGCCTTTCATTTTTTGTTAGCATAATAAAAAAAAAAGTTTCTTTTTAGATAATTTTTTTTCTATAAAAAAAGAATAATATTCAAATAATATTTAAATATTATGAAACAAATAAATTTATAATATTATCAATATAATAATAGAAATGTAATTAGTACTTTTTAATAATATTTATTAACGTCATAATTATATTTATAAAACCATATTAAAAAAATATTTCTTTTAAATAAATTAATAAAAAATTTCAATAAATTAATATTTTTAAAACGTAAATAAATATATACTGAGGAACGTTACATAAAAATCAATCGGTCATAATCAAAAACATTTCAATCGACAATATTCTTAGGAATGTCACAAGGAAATTAATCACTTTTCTTTTCGTAAGCAATTCGATGAAATTAATAGGTATGGATATGTATCAAACATCAAGAAGGCGCCAAGTCTCTCGAACGTGATCGATTCGACTTGTTTCTAGATGTCATTCATAAATAATTCATCGTATCGTCGGCACGAGAGATCGGGAGAGAGGAACAAAGAAAAATGAAAGCGTAGTGAGAACAAGCGAATGAATGAGTTGGAGAATAAGTAAATGAGTAAAGCGACTGAGTAAACAAGACCAAAAGAATATGAAAAAGAAAAAAGTAACAGAAAAAAAGAAAGTAAATATAACAAAACTATACATGATAAAAAAAAAGTAAAGATAAATGAAAAATCATAATGAAATGAAATAAAAGAAAAATTGCTAGTGAAAAGAAAAAAATGAAAATGAAAATACACATAGAGGTTAAAAGGTAAAAAAATATAAGAAAATGACATAAAAAGAAAAAATTAGATGGGTATCTTTGGAAAAAAGATTAAAAAATGAAGATTATAAAAATTAATATAGTAAAAATTTTTAATAAAAGTTTATAGTGAATAAAAGTTTATTTATAGTGAAATTTTAAATAAGATTAATATAGTAAAAATTGCAATATAAATTTTTTGAACGAACTTCAGCCAAAAACTTTATAAAAAATTTCAATCGATTAAGCTAGCACTTATCAAATTGAAAAATTTACGAAACTTTACTATTCTCTCTTTCTTTAGCTCTTTCTTCTACAATATGAAGATACAATATGTTCTAAAACAGAAATTGCATATTCTATTAAAACTGTTTAAAGTTCTATTTTACCTCGTTAAAATAAATGATCAAAGAGGCACGTCTCGAAAATGAAAAAAATGAAACGACGGGAAAAACGGTCAAGAATACAGACGAGAGATAAAACCGTCGAAGAAACAGACAAATGACACGAATCGAAAGTAAAAATGGAATAAAATGTATTTCGCTCAATCGCTAATCTTTTCCCTCCTCTTTATTCCTCTTTCTCGTGCTGTCATCGTTCGATAGCATGAAATCTCCAGACTAGCAAGGAGGAGACATTCCTGCGCATGTAAGATAAGAAGCAATGGCAACCTGCAGCCAGGCTCTTTGCAAATAAAATATCGCTCAAGCATCAGGCAGACAGAAGAGAGGAGATGAAAGAGCAGAGAAACGAAGGGTGGCCGGACGGAAATATGACGAGACTATATTCCAGGCAGGTAGCGCGAGCACGCTTGGAATTCGATGCGAGTAGAGCCCTTAAGTCTCTGTGTTCTCTCCCCTTCTTCCTCGACGACGTTCTCGTTGATGTTCAACACGGCCTAACACCTCAGCACCCTCTTTTCATCGCCATTCAACCACCAGCAACAGAAGTTAGACCATGTAAATTTTCGTGGCGAAGCGAATAAAAGTGTAAAAGTAGTGTATGACACCCCTGAGACACGTTAGCGCACTGCTCTCTTGCTTTGACATGAAAAAGACTAGAAGAAGAATGTTTTAGTGCTGATGATTCCTTCTGTTAGAAGAAAACGAACGAACGCTGTGATGTGTTATGAGGCCAGATGGAATATGATGATAATCATTGATTTGTCGTGTAATAATCCAGAGATACATGAGAATTGATGAGATTTTGGAATGCTTTTCGATTAATTTTTAATTAATCTTTAAGAAACGTTTTTATGAATTTTTCTTTATGAATATCGATATTAAAAAGTGTAAATATAAGAGTAAAAAATAGTAAGAATTAATCCTTGGCACATTTATATAGTTCAATTAAGGTTGATTCTAAATAAGTGTTTTTGTATTTCAATAAGTTTTAAATAATACAATATAAAGAAATAATATCAAGATTTCAACAATTTTGAATTGCTAAGTCAAAATGGTTAACCGGGTGCTATTATCCAAATATTAATCGCTAAAAAAAGTTTTAATCAAAAATAAAAATATAAAATAGATTATTTAATGTGATCATCTTAATCATTTTTAAAATCAAAATTTTTGTTATTTATGATTTAAACACTTACATCTTTGAAAGACTGTCGAAATAATAATATTTAATTCTTTTTATATCTTTTTTAAATAAATATTCAATTATGTTTCATTTAAATAAACTATTTATCACTGTATTATACTTTTATCACTGTACTTTCATTACATAAAAAAATATTTTTTTAGTTTTGAGCTTATTACATTTACTAAAAAAATTATAAACATATGTACATTAAGAATAAAGTTTTCGAAAATTACTATCGAGAATTATTTATATTTTATTTTTTGTTAAGAGATTTTGTTGTTGAAATTGAAAATTATTAATAAATAATCTCTCTCAATATTAAAAAATAATTTCTGAACAACAACTTTCAAGAATTTTGCTCTGAAATCTATTTCGTAAAAATTACAGATAATTAGATAAAAAAATCACAAATAATCACTTTAAAGATTCTTTGAAATTTATATATTATTAATGATAAAAAATTTTAATTCATTTAATATTTTATATTTACAATGCCATATACTTACATTTTATATATAAAATGGAATAATAATTTTAATCATTTTTTATCTCTATTATAATATATATATTATATATTATATATTTATCTATTATATATATATATTATATCTATTATATATTTATCTCTATTTAAAGAACTTTTATTTATAAAGATTACTTTTAATAAAAGATTTCTAAAATTTCATAATTTCTCTTATTATTTATTTATTCTTAAAATTAAAATATTTCAATCGCTTTTATAATATCTAATATAAAGTTGTCTAAAAATAAACAAATGAAAAAAATAAAACAATGAAGATTATTAAAAACATTTAAAATAATTTTTCTTTTCGCATCAATAATTGAAATTATAAGATAGCAGAAACCTCCACTTTTTTTATTACTTTGTAGCAATGTTTGTAGCATAAACAGTAAAAATTTATCATTGTTGAAAGTAATGCATCATTGAATCTGATATAATGCATTGCAAGTATTTAAAGTATTTAAATATAATGCGATCAATATTTCAATATAATTAACTATATATTTGTTTTCAAATATAATTTTATATTTAAATATATATAAATTTTATATACTGATTTCAATATACTTAATATAATATAAAATTTAGAATATTTAAAAATTCATAATATAAATTATTAATATTAAATTATAAATATATTATTTATATTTATTTATTTATATCTAAAGTATTTCAAATATAAAATTATTCAATTTACATAAATAAAGAAACAAAAAATTCAAAATATTTCTTCTGGAATATAATTAATATAATATATTATGTTAATAAAACATATACAGTAATATTAATTTTAAAAAAAGTTTTTATTTAAATTCAAAACTTTTTTTAATTGTTAATTAGTTTAATTAACTATTATTAAATGTTAAGATCGATTATAAATATAGTTAATATCACATATATATATATTTTAAATATATTTAAAATATAAATAAAATTATATTATATTCCATATATTATAATATAATATAATATAATATAATATATTATAATATATATATTCTTAAAAAAGTTTGTTCGTAAACTAGACTGATTATGAATCCATAAGAAATTACTAGGAATAATATGCTAGCTACATATTTCGTTTCAAACAATAATTCAAGTTTAAGTGTTTAAAAAAATTTAATGAATGAGATAATGAATTGACTAATTATTACATATATCAAATTAATTATCACGAAGAAATTTTATTTCACAAACTAGGATATTAATTTATAGAAAAATTACTTATCATTTTTATAAAAATGAACCATTCAATTTAAAATTTCACAATCATTTCTTTTTCAAGAATTGTCTTCCATTTATAACAATTATTCCTGCAGTCATAAAAGCACCAGTTTCTCTGGAAAGAACGAACTCTGTAATTGGAAAGTTGCACGAAAGCCGCCAACTTACACAATTCTTGTCTATATCCGCGCATGTGCATGTACATGAGGGACGTTCATAATCGTGGTACAACATGTAGAGAATGGAAAATTTTTTTCAAAATACTATGCTATAAACGTAGATTTCTTTTTATTTTACAGATTCTTGCGTGTTTGTTTTTTTCTTTTTCCTCCTTCTTTCTCTTTCTCTTTTTTACTGTTAACCAGGATGTGCGAAGAAGCGCTTTCTTTTTATCCTTATCCTAATTAGAACGATTGATTTTCAATATAGTGCCTTTCTCTATGACCAGACTGCTGCTTATACAAAGCATAAATCCATGTTATAAAACCACAAAACAAAGATTCATCCTTCTTTTAGGTCATTAAATTTTCGTTAAGTTTACTGTAATTAATGTGATTGATTTCATTTTTGTGCATAGTTGTTTTGTATGTGAGAACACTGCAACAATGAGAGGAATTTTTCTACTGTAAAAAATTACATTTTGATCCAAAATAAGGGATTTTTTTTTTCGTATTTTTTTTTTAATATTAGATTTATGGATATTAACTATATATCTTTTTTTTACTGAAATCCGTCTTTTTGACGGGTACATTAAAATGCAATTTTTTGTAAATTATTTATTTAAAATCTATTATTTTTTTTATAGATTTTTATAGATTTTTATTTACTGTTGTCTTCAATACATTTTTTATATATAAACTCTATCTTGTATATATATTTTCCATATATATATTTGTTAGATTTAATGAAAATGTAGTTAGACTCCAGACATTGAATTGAAGTTAATATTTTGTTCGTCGTGATGATCATTGCTCAATTCTTCAGCTAATTGAAAGAGAAAATTCTTTCGAGTTTTGTTTATTCCAATTTATTACAATTGATCTTTTTATATAATAATCCAGATATTGATGACTGCCAAATCTAAAAACAATTATAAAACACATGAAGAGGCCATCTACGGGATCCTGCTTTCACAGTATTTTTTTCATTATCAGCATCTTTTGTTTCACTTTTGCTTTCAATATCTGAAATAATACGCATTCCTTTTTTTTTACGATATACATTGTGATAATTTTCATTCCCACTGTCGTCAGAATCTTCAATTTCGTTTATATTGTCAAATTCTTCCTCGCTTTAGCATAATTCGTTTATATGAGAATCCGATCCAAATTGATCTTCATTTATGTTGATTATTCTTTTTATTCTTCTTATTATTCTTTTTTATTATTCTTTTTTATCAATTCCATGTCTTTTGAAGACTTGCCCATAATAATATAAATGTAAAAAAATATTGTTTTTTTAATAAGTATTGAAAATATCTTGAAAAATTCAAATCTTCACTTACGAAAATAAATTTTTGCTAAACTTACAAATAGTATTTATTTTTTTTTTTTTTTATAAAACGCAATGTTGAAATTATCTCTTATATAAATCTATTTGTTATAAGACAGATTCATTTACAAAAATCACTTCTTTTCTCTGCAAAATTCGCTGTTGAACAGATTATTTTTTATCGTATCACAATTACAACAACTTGTTTGATTATGTATTTATTGCTAAATAGTCGTCATTTGCTTGGTATTGTTTTTTCTTCTCTATTATTATTTCATTTTTTTTATTTCGCAATAATTGATCTATATAAATTAACCCATGAAATTGACGGATTTTCGTAAAAATAAGTATAAAATAGTAATAATTTCTATTTTCGTAAAAATAGATAACAATCTAAAAATAATAAAATATAAATATTCCAGAGAAAAGGAATGGAAATATTTAACAGAATAGAATAGAATTTGCTGCATTATATCAAAACCAATATATAAAGAATAATATAAAGAGTAATAAGAATATTTAAAGAATAATATTTGCATATTCAGAATCTTTAAGCATAAAATCGAAAACCAATCAAATTAACGGGTTCCGTAAATCTAGCATTAAAGTTGATCTAATTACGACATAATGTTTCACAATTAAAATAATACTTTTGAAATTTTTATTATTAGTATTTCATCTCCATATTATTTATAAATAAAGATGATAAATTTAATTATTATTATATAACTAATATATATGAAAATGATTTATTTATATGAAATTACTTTTTTTTATAATGAAGTAAAAATTTGCTTTATCATTTGCACGCAATTGGTAATATAAGCAGTGGATATAATCTACTTTACATTAAATGAATTAAGTAAAATTTAAAAGTTTTAGTGAATAGTTAATAGTCTTATATCTATGCATGAAATTAAAATTGTAATATCTTATAATGTAATCTTGTATGATTTATTATCAAGTATATGTATAAATTAATTTTATTAATTTTTTTTTAAAGAAAATTAAAGTTTTATTTATGAATCGGTAAATTAGTCATCATAATAGTTTTTATTATTTTTATTATTATTTTTTAAGATACACAATTATTATTTTTTTTTTTAAAAATTTAAAAATCATCATAAAAATATTCAAAACGATAATACGAAAGAAAATTTTGAGAAAGAAACTATCGTATTTAGAAAAATGTAATATTTACTAATGAAAAATATTAGATAATATTCAATATCAAAAATTAATATAATATTTTTATATATTTTTTTAAAAGCTTTGAATGTTAAAAAATTTTTTAATAAACTTGAACTTTTCAGATTGCTAATAATGTTAATCAAAAAAAGATTTTTGATTAAAAATTAATTGTTCATTGAAAGAAATATTAATAAAAATTCATGTATATTGTTATTGATTAATTTAATCAGTAATTGTAATATTGTAATATATTTCTAATTAGAGGATGATTATGCATGAGTACTCAAATTGATATTTTTATTATTATAACATGATTAAAAGTAAAAAATATTGTTAGTTTATTTATTCGAATTTATAATATTAATATGTATGAAAAAATCTATTAGAAAGTAATCTATTAAAAAATATTTTCTAATTTGAAAAATAAATATACAAAATAGCTTGCCAATATTTCACATAAATGAAATTGTGTTATAATAATAATAAAATTTTTCATCCACATTTGCGAAAAAATAATATCATGTTGAATACTTAATATTAATTTTCAAATTTCTAGAAAAGTTGATTATATTTAATATAATTATATTATTCAAATATGAAGAAACTTACACAAAATCATAGATAAAGTTGCATATTTTTAGATTCAAATAAAACTTTTAAATTTGTAAAATAAATTACATAATCAAAATTATATTTATTAAATATTTTCATATTCGATGTAAAATAGTAAAAATTAAAATCAAAAATTAATGGATATATATTTTTGAATTCATAATTATATAATTCATTAATTTGTAAAATAAATTTTGTTGAAACAACATTTATTAAATATTTTCATAATTAATATAATGAAAATAGAAATTGAAAGTAGAAATATTTATTATTTAAATTAACAAAACGAAAATATTTTTTTCGATTTTTCATATAGTGAGTGTACAAATATTTATATATACGATAAATAATTTCAAAATAATAACATTTTAAAAATTTATCTATTAACAAAATTTTAATAAAGAAATAATATTTATACATTCTAATGAAATAACTTACAATATGATACTTATAATCTGTTGCTAAAATGTTAACAAATATCCAAAACGTTGTAATAAATATTTGTACATCATGTAAATATATAATAATATATTTAAAACATAAAGAAAAGATAAAATTTATTCACAATATCAATGTCCTATAAAATAAGTATATAAGTGCAAGTATAGAATATGAAATCATTTATAATTATTAATTACGAAAATCTTAACAAATAACATATAACAAATAATCTTAACTTATAACAAAGAATAAACATTTTAGTAATAAAACATAAAAAATTACTAATTTTTATTTTTTTCATTAACTAAAAACAATTTATGATTAATTGCAACAAAGATTCATAAAGAGCTTAAAAATAATTTGAATATTAATAGATTTATCAATATTTTTAAATCAAATATAAAATATCATATAAGAAATATTACGTAAGTTAATAAGAAAAATTAAAAAAGAATTAAAATATAAAAAATAAATAATTATAAAAAATGTAATTAATAAAAAAATAATGAGGTTTTGAAATAGTGTTACAAATAGCTCATATAAATAAAAATAAATTTCAAATACTTTATTATTATGTATATGATTACAATATTTATATTATATTTATATTTACAGGTTTATTATTATATGTTTAATTTATGTATCTGAACTAGCACACAAACTTTAACATTAAAATATAAAAAATAATTATCAATCATTCAATTATCTGAATTAGTTATAAAAATAAATATGGTTTTTACTTTAAATGATTTTATTTAATATGATCTCTAGTTGTAATAAAACTCTATTTATCTAAATCTATAGAAAACAACATTTATATGTTCATAAGTTCATAAATAAAAGTTCATAAATTCTCTTCACATTTTATGATTTATTATCGTTAAAATATAATATAATATGAATTTAGATATAAATAAATAGATTCAATTAATAAGAATTTAATATAGTAATTTTATTTTAATTTTAATTTATTTAATGTTTTATTAAATAATAAATATGGACAAGAAAAATTTAATACCTATGATAAGTTGATAAACATGAGTAACACTCATTATGTTCTGAATAAAATAATAGGACACAAATAATTAAAATTATTGATTAAATATTTTATATAAAATAACATTATTTTCAATATGGCAATAACAGAAATACAAATATCATTATAATATTAATTAAGTTAGATATTTAAAAAATGATTTATATTAAATTAGATATTTAAAATGATTTATATTATATTATTTATATTAACAATTGATATTAAATGAATAATGTAAATAATAAACTACATATAATTAGTATGTTTATAAAATTTTTAATCAAATTTTTAGTTTTTTTTTTATTCAAAAATATTTTATATAATTAAATTGAAATTAAAATTATGTATAACAATTTTGTGATCATGAATCTTTATTTTGCAACATCATATTAAGTACTTATATATATATAATGCAGATATAATAAATCTAAAGTACATATAAAATTTATATTATAGAAAAATATAATTTATTATACAATTTTATTATTAGTATAAATAATTTATATGTATATATATTATATATTTTATATATATATATCTATTATTATAATGCATATAATAGAATTAAATCATAACGTTATTGTATTTTTATATAATATATTTTTATATATGTATTTTATATATGTATATTATATTTTTCACTTACTAATTTTGACATAACAAACATCAAATGTTTTACAAATGTTAGGGCCAAATTAAAGTTTTATACAATTGATATCAATGCTAATAGTAATTGATATCAAGTTTTCTGATTAATTTTCATTTTTTTTAAAAGAATAAAAAATATCTTTAATTTTTAATTTCTTTTTAGTTTTATAAAAAATTGTTATTTTGATTTTTTTAACTGTAGAATAATGTTAAATAAATAATGAAAATATTAAATTGTTATTGTTGTTTATTATGTAAAAAACTATGTATATTAAATAAATAAAATTTATTTTCATTAATTACAAATATTTTAATAATAATTAACTCAATTGAATTACAATATATAAAGCAATATAATATATAAATAAACATATAGAGCATTAGTATCTTATAAACCATGGTATCTAAATATTAATCCAAATAATTCTGTATATTTTATAATTTCAAAGTTATTTAATATTTAAGATATGTATAATAGATATAAAATTAAAACAAAATTAATGATCGAATTCTGGAAAAGCATTATTAGTTTTATGCCTTTCTTTGAATAATTAATCATAAAAATACAAGCGTTATTAAGTCTATAACTTATTTTTAACATTGATCGCATGTTTCTAATAATTTTTTGAAATAAAGAAAAAGCAATATAAGTTAATTAAGAACAGAAACGAATTTCAAATAATTAACTCGCTATTACTTTGCTTCAGGGTATTAAATTAATACACATTGCTGTAATTTCAACATTATCATCTTATTTTTTATTTAATCTTCTCTTATTCATGAAATTTACATCATTTTCGAAACATTTAGTTTTAAATTTTTATTTTTTTATATTAAAAAAATAAAAAAATATTTTTTAATTTTAATTTAAAAAGAGAAAAAAATATATAAATATATAAATATATAAATATAAAAAAATATATAAATATATATATAATATGTAAAAAATTAAATTAATATTACATCTTATATTATATTTATCAAAAGATTTTATATATTTTATTAAATAAAGATATTAAAAAAACAAAAAAAATTGATAAATATTCAATATATTTTCTTTTAATAAAAAAAAAAAATAAATTTATGTTTTGCTAGAATAAAATAATAAAAAAAAATATATATAAAATTTAATACGCAAAAAAAAAGAAGACTATTAATTTCAATATATAAATAATATATAAATAAATATTCAAATATGAAGGAAATAATTTATTAATATTTCATCATCAAATATACATATGTTACAATTATATTATGAAAATATATAAATAAATATAATACAATTTAAAAAAAAATAATAACTATATATAAAAATAATCGGCAATTAAAAAGATTTTCATTATAAAATTCTTCTAAAAATACAAAATTTTAAATATACATTTTATATCAATGTAAATAATATAATAATAAAATAATAGTATAATAGTAAATATTTCATAATATATTATATTTTTTAAGATAGCAATAATTAAAAAAATAGAAAATGTTAATTTTATTAATTTGAGAATTTCAAATAAAGAGAATGTTAATTAAAAAATCTTTTTTAATATTGTTCTAATTCATATCAGTTCAGAAGTTTAGAATTTTAATTTTATTTCATTTTAGTGAACAAAATATTTCATAAATAATATTTTTATTTAATATATTTATTTTTTTATTAGAAGTTCAAATAAAAATCCAAATAAAAATTAAAAAATGAAACAATTATAAGCTACAATATTATTCTTTTCGTATTTAAGTATTTTATTTTAATAAAACTTTGAATAATTTATATTAATATAATATTTCTTTTTAAATACAAATCTTATAAAAGATAAAGATCTCTAAATATATAATAAAAAAAATTTATAAATGTGACATATATGAAATTTATATTAATTTTATATTTTATATTATATTTTTTATATTTATAAATGAATTAATTTATATAATATATTTTGTAATTTTTATTAGGCGTTTATCTATATTTTTTCAAATGAGTATGTTATAAATTAAATTTTACTACATACATAGATACTTCAAGATAAGAAACCATGCATACCATGAATGGGTTTAAATGTTTTAAATATATATATAACAAAATATATGTATAACAATATATATATATATATATATATATTTAATTACATTTATATTCATTTCATATAATCATATAATTAATAAGTTTTATATTCATGATCATAACAATGAATTCATATTTTTGTTATAAAAACAAAAATAAGTAAATAAATTATTTTCATATTCACATTCAAATTAAGAAAATTTTGATAGAATATGGTGAAATGAGAGATACGCGGTTTACTTTGTCATCATTTCGCCTGCATTTTACATATCCATGTCGACAAAAAACTTTTGCTTTCGCATATACTATCTATCTTCAAAGACCGTCAAAAACAAAAAACAAGAGCGGCAAATTAGAGGTTGAAGACAATAATGTACTTTCTACCATTTTTTTTGTAAATCATACATCCTCTGTTTCCATTTGTTTCCATTGCTGTTTAATCTTTTTTGCTGCCTACAATTTTCAAAAATCTAATGTTTTGTTTTAGATTCTAATTTTGTTAAATTGCTTTTGATCGAATCCAGTTCCAATAGAACAGTTAAAATATACACTGAAAAATACTAAAAAAATATTTGACATTATTTGCTATTATTATTTTTTTCAACATATGATTATATATACTATATTGAACACCGTTAATTAGATTTTATTTATAATTATAATTTACAATATATTGTATTAGAGGATTTCAAGAATTCTGACATAACTTAATGTAAATTTATAAATTTATTCTTTGTATGAGCATTATTTTTTGTGTTGAACAATAGATTTTTATCTTTTATTTTATTTTTAATATTTTTGTGATTAAAAATAATTATTTACATATTTATTAAATAAAATCAGATTATGAATATAATTATGAACGAATTTTATATTTTATATTACTTTTACAATTTCCAGCATTATTCTGACAATGTTATTTATATAATATTTATACTATATATATATATATATATATACTATATATATATATATATATATGTATTTTTGTTCAAAAATCTTAAAATACTTTATATTTTCATTAAATACTTTCTAATTAATTTATTTCTAGTAAAATTTTAATATTTATTTAGTATAAATTGATCAAATAAATAATAGTAATTATATTTTTTTTAATAAAAGTGCTAATATATTTGTTAATATATTGCATGTTGTGCATTCTTTATCGTATAAAGTATAAAATTATTTATTTAATATAATTATTAATGATAAATTATAAAAAAAATTATTAAAAATTAAAAATTAGATTATTATTAAAAAAAGACAACAGTAATTCCAAACAATTTTTTTTATTTTTAAAAATATATTACAAATATATTATGATATACAAATATACTTTATGACATAAAATTTTCGATTTAAATTGAAGAAGAAAATATTTTTTTATATATCTTTTAATATTTAAATAAAAATAATTGATACAAATATTTTAAATATTTTATAATTTTAATATTATGATAATAAATGCTTAGAAAAATAATGTTTTTATATTATATTATATTATTATGCATTAATATCCATATATACACGTATAATAATGATTATAAATAATGATTTTTACACCGAATAATGTGCTTTCATTTATAGAAATATAAAATTAATAATTTTATTATAAAAATATGAATTTTAAAAAAGATGAAAATAATTATATTATTAATTTTGTTTCTCGAAAATTTATTTTAAATTTAAATAAACAAAAATATGTATTTTTTTAACTTTTTTTTTCTATTATCACAAATAATTTTTCTAATTATTAATCAAATCATATTTTACATTAATATAATTGTATATACAATGCAAGATCTCTAGATTTAAATCTCAATTAATGCGAATAATAAATTGCACAATTTAATTACATTATAATTATTGAATTTGTTGAACTGTTCTATTATAAATATTATTAAATAGACTTTTAAATATATATTTTTATATGTACATACTTATAATAAATATAATACTTATAATAAAATACTTATAATAAAAATGGTAATAAATATTCGTAACATACATTTTTTTTGCAAAAAATATCTAATAGTAAAGGAAAAATTGTATAGTTATATAATAGAATAGCATAATAGAAAAAAAAAGTTTCTCTTTCAAAATAATTTAGCAATTTTTTTTGTATATTTTTTTCATTAAATTTATATATAGTGAGAGTTTAATACTGTTTTGTATTTAGTAAATTTTGATTCACAAAATGAATGCGTTATGAATAATTTATATTAATTCAAGTATAAAAAAAAAATAAAAATCTAATGGAAATCTTATATTTCAACATTTATAATGGAATTAAGCCATTTGAAAATTTGATCTACTTCTCTAAATATTTTCTATACATTTATATGAATCCAATTAAAATCCGTTCAAATTTCCGTAACGATACTATATTTATTTTTTAATTTTTCTGGAAAGAAAACGAAATTTTGCCAGTCCATGTGTTATGATTCCTCTTCCGGCGACAAAGTAAAAATCTGTTAATTGAGTTTCTCGCTAACACGGACAGAATTATAAACTGCGGCGGCGTAAAAGTTTGCTTTCTCCGCGAACGTGGCCAGATTTTTCAGGGTTCCCTTTCACACCCAACTAACTATACTTTGTAGGAATAACGAGACTCAGCCCGATGCAAAAGAAGAAAGAGAACTTCAGATGAAATTCCCGGGGCTCTTTGATACCGCGTTACCAGAACTCTGGGATTTCTGCTGAAAGAGCCCGGTAACGCCTTTGAAGCCCGTTTGTTTGATCACCATTTATTATGCTGCTTATTACCAGCCATGTAATTGTCTATTCGATCAAATGCGCCAATTTACTCCTCTCGTCTATCGTTGCTGAGAGAAAATAATATTGTTTGCGATTTTTTATTGATCATTGTTATTATATATTTTTTCTCTTTTTTTCAAATATTATATTTCAATTAAATATTTCAATTCGGTATTTTCTCGACCTGATTTTTTTCTGTCGAATGAAAAAGAACATTTTTGGCATGTAATTATTCTTGTATAAATTATAGAAAATGAGAAAATTTACAGAAAACAAATACATTATAATATGATTCTGATTCATTATTATATAAATTTAACTATTACATTCTATATATCTATAAAATAAATATACATTATATATTATTCATATAAAATAATCAAAATATTTTGCATGTTGAATAGTTATAGATAATGATACAAAACTTTTTGATCATTATTTTAATAATAATAAAAGAAATATCACGAAGAAATAAATTTTAATCTTATACAAATAATTAAATATTTTATAAACTTAAAAAATTAAAATAATATTTTTACAAAATTTTTCTAAATTCATAAAAATTTAAAGTATGTATTTGTTTCAATACTTCTTTATCTTGATTCAAGAACATATTTCCGTTTAACATAAAAAATTATTTTTTTTAAATATTCTATATTTTATTTCTGCTAATAAAAAAATTATTTATGCTAAATAAATTTTTCATTTTTCTTTATTTTTTATTGTTATTTTCTATCAGTTTTTAGTTTTTTTGAGATATTTTATTTAATTTAATTAAATTTAAGTAAATATAATAAATATAGTAACTATATATACAATACAAAAGCAACATTTAAAAATAGCTATACTTAAATAATTATAATTATAATTATACTTCAAAAATTTTATGATTTTTTATAAATGTAAAATAATAAAAATACCGATACTGGAATTATTTTGATAAAATATATAGATACTTATTTTAAAATATACTTTACTATGCTAATTTTAAAGTAAAAAGAATCTTTTAAAAAATCCAATAAATAAGATATCGAATTTCATTTCTATAAATGCAATTTTATTGTTTAAAACTGATCTTTATATTCAATAATTCACATTCTGTAATTTTATAATAATTTTATATTTAAATAAAAAGGAAACCGATTTTTAAATCCAAATACGAATTCTTTCAATTTGTTCTAATTTGCACTAAGCATTCTTGCTTTCCATTCCATAAAATGGAAAATAAAGGAATTCCAATAATCTTAAATAATAAAATCTTTGAGAAGAGATATGTATATCTATAATAGATATTGTAATTTAAAATAAAACAATTTAAAATTACTTCCACTAACTTAACTACTTAACTACTTATCCAATAAACATAATATAAAAAATCATGTTTAAATAATCATCATATTTGTCTAAATAAAATTTAAAAGTTTTTTTTTTTAGAAAGATTCAGATTAAAATAAAATTTTATTATTGTATCTTTAAATTTCAATATATGAAAGATTTATTATGAAAGAAATTAAATTCATTTTTCATTTCATTTATCCAATTTCAATACTGATTAAACTAAAAAATAAAACTAAGATATTAGACTCATTTTATAATATGAAAATTTATAAATATAGATATATATTATAATATATACTAAATATATACCAAATAATCATAATTATTTATTCACTAACTTTTTGAAATATATAAGTTAAAAACCAATTAACATTAATTGAAAATATGTATATAATTTGATTCTCTTAAAAATTTAATCTTTCATTTGAAATTTAATTTTTAATATATATGAAATAAAATATTCATACTATAATAATATTTTATACTATACTATACTATACTATAATACAATAATATTTTATTTTATATCGATATACAAAATTTTTATTTATTTATAATAAATAAATAATATAATAAATAATAAAAAATTAAATTGCAAACTTTTATATTGTTTTTTATCAATTGTATCATTATATCATTTTCCATTAGATATTTTTACTTTATTTTATTTACTGTTTATGTATATTATTACTTTATTCTTAAGAGAGTAAGTTAAAATAAAAAAAAACTTATTAACAATCATAAAAGAAAATTAAAAACTATATATATATATATATATGACTTATATAATTTATTTATTAATTATTTTTTAATAAAACATTTTAATGTGGAACATTTTAAAGATTTCTTGATAATTTAGAACATATTAGTAGTCATTGTAGTGCAAAAGAAATATTTTATTCTGTCTTTTAAATATATGGTGACGAACTGAATAGATTAATTTGAAATAAAATAAGATAGAATAACACATAGCAATTCAAAATTTAAAACATTAAAATAGAAAATATTTATAATAAATCACGTTGTTTAAAGATTAGTTATATTTATATATTAATAACGTAGAAATTACGTAAAAATATAGATGGATTCATTTAATTTTTTTTAACTATTTTCAACTGTTTTTAAAAACATATCTCTATTTGAGTATGTGAAATGTCCTATATTCGTATTAATTAATAATACGTGCATAATATAATAATTTCAATCTTATTTACTCGAGAAAAGATTATTTAATAAACAGAAAATAAATAAACAATTTTTTATTAGATTACTAAATAATTTCTAATATAGCCATATATTTTTAATGTTAATTTTTATATATTATAAATATTATATATTAAAATATATATTATAATTATATTATAATAAAATATATATTATAAAATATATTATATTAAAATTAATATTATAATAATATATATTATAATAAAATATATATTATAATTATAAATATAAATATAATATATAATTATAAATATTATTATATATTATAAATATCTTTAAAAATTGATAAATTTATTTCTATTTATAACAATAAAACTAAAAAAAACGAATTTATTGAAAATCTTGTAGGTATTCTGTAGGTATTTAAAAATCGATAATATATATTTTTTTCTATAAAGAAAAGTTTTTTAAAACTGATTTCCTTCTGAAATTCTTCTCTCCTCTCAAATTAACAACTTTTATCAAATTATCAATATTTTTTATTTTTGTATACTATAAAATATTTAAAAAAATAATTGAATTTAATGAATAAAGAATTTATTTTATATCTATTTTTTTACGAAACGAATAAAAAGTTTTGATAATTTCCGAAGAAAATACATATTTCGTCTCTTTTTAAAGTTTTTTGATCACTTATTCAAAATCAAATTAATTTTTTAATCCAAAAAAATTAATATAAACTCAAAATCTTAAATTCATAAACGAAAATTAATAAATAAAATAAAAAATATATATAAGAATGCATTTTTCAAAAATGAAAAAGATATTCACGATTCATTCCTTTAATTTCTATAGAAAAAAAATTTTAAAAAAATATATATTCATTTTATATACATATATTATTACATATTATTACATATATTATTATGAAAATTTTTTATTTTATATTATTATTTTATTATTATATATTATTATATATTATTATATATTATTATTTTTTATTTATTTTATATAGATTAGAAAGTTTTTTTACAATAATTATACAATAATATTTAGTTAATCAGTAAGTATAAGATTGCCTGAAGATATGAAAATAAAATATAATTTTGTTAAAATATTATATATTAATAAAAATAAATGATATATTATATTGAAATATAATTTCAATTAATAATTTCTAATTGTTATATTTATATTTACCAACAAAGATGGGAAAGGCGAGAATTAACTTCAAATACTTTCCCCTATAAAAAAGAATCTCAATTTGATGATTTTTAAATATATTATAAACA
This sequence comes from Apis cerana, assembly GCF_029169275.1. Classification (NCBI taxonomy): domain Eukaryota; kingdom Metazoa; phylum Arthropoda; class Insecta; order Hymenoptera; family Apidae; genus Apis; species Apis cerana. The sequence continues at coordinate 5,244,127 of NC_083862.1, read as the reverse complement.
ACAAGATTTTCGATAGCTTTTTTCTCTATATATAAAAATCATTATGTTCGATTTTTAAAAGAATTGCTATTTGCTTTTATTATATTTTTCATTTATATATATATTATGAATATTCTAATGTCATTATATTCTATTAATATAAACACATCGCAATGGTAGATAATTAATAATAAAATATTTTTAATTCTAATTCATATTGAACTTGAACATTCTATCTATATATATAAACTATCATATTTAATGTTTATCCATAAACAACTTACTTTCCGTAAAATGTAAAAATAAAAAATAAAACAATTTTTATAGACAAGCGAAATTATAATGATCTATATTATAATAATCGATACTAAGTATGAAGCTAATATTCTTATTATTATAACTTGAATTATTATAATTTGTATTAAAGGATTGTTTTATATTTTTATTTTCACATTATCGCAAAACTTTCTAATCAACGCATACAGATATATAAGATATATGTACGTAATCAAAATATATATCATAATATAATTTTTTTTACAAATTTTTTGAAAAATTAAAACCAATCAATCTTTTTATATAAGAAAATGTTCAAAATCTTGTCCTTCGTAATAAATATAATTTTTTTAAACATCTTATATAATTTCCAACATTTTTTTTAATTACTGATATAATAATTGTATAATAATTTTTTTTAATGTGAAAAATATGCAAAAAAATTAATAAAATTTATTTTCTTTGTCTAAATGTGAATAAAATGAGTATAAAAGAAAGAAAAAAAGAAAAATTTTTTTAAATGTACATACTTTTATCATATTTATATTCTTTTTTTAATACAAACTCAATTAGCTAGATCTACTACATAAAAAAATCACATGGAACTATACTATATTTCACAAATTAAATGATGTAAATTAAATGATGATTTTATATAGTACATAGATACTATCGAATATTATTTGATTTGATAGAAATAAACAGGTTTGACATGGTTTGAATTTCAAATACTTGAATATTTCAAATGGTTGGATAGTCGTGCGCACGAAACTCGTTTTCCGTCGCCTCTGGATTCCATTTCCTCGATACACCGTTATCGATGATCTCGTTAATTCCATAGCTGTCAAAAAATCGATCATGTCTCGCCATCCCTCAGTATTCCGAAATACAAATCCAACGAAACTTGAACCGGTCACGTAGCGTCAAATCTCCGAGTTAATAAAAGAATATAAAAGAAGCCGTTGTAAACTGGTGGCTTGTGAAAAACACTTAATACTTAGGTGCACACCAGTCAGCGAATATTCAGGGTCCGACGCACCTGGTCGACCTCCGAGTAGACTGGTCCATACTCGAAAAGCGAGAAAATTTGAGCAACTGGCACATTCACAGATACAAATTATCGTGCAAGTATCCATCAATTCGTTTTTCCAGATTTATTTTTCCAGAATCATAGCATCTATGACACTCAAAATTGCACCGTTTCACTTATTTATTTTTTATATGATCTTGAATTCAAATAATAGAATAAATTCATTTCTCCTGTATATTTACCATTACTTTACCAAAAAAATATATCTTAGATGTTTAGCTTTCTAATGATATAAAAATATTATTAGAATATGTTATTAATAATAACAAAGAATATTTATTATTAAGAAAATTATTAATAGCGTGTTCAAATATAAACTTAAATGATATTATATATATAATAATAATATAATATAAAATAATAATAATAATAATAATAATAATTGTATGCTGGCTATTTTTCTTATTATTTTATAATTTCATTTGAAGTATTATAATCATATAAGAAAATGATGAATTTTTATCACAAAAAAAATTATTATAAAAAATCAATTAAAAAATGTAAAAAGAATTTTAAGAAAAGAAACCAATATAAATATAAATTAAATATAAATTAAATATAAATTAAATATAATATAAATTAAATATAAATATAAATATAAATATAAATATAAATTAAATAAAATAATTATTTAAATAATATTATTTCTTTTTTTGTAAAATTAATATATTAGTGAAAAGAATTTGAAATTGAAATATAATATTATAATAAATATTATAATACAATTTTATTAAAGTATTATTTTAATTTTTATATTTTATATATGCTGGCGAAACTATTTGATATTATCATAATTCCATGTAATAATTATTAAAAAAATAATTAAGTTCTAAATTAATGTTTAATTGATATTGGATCATACATGATTACAACAATTTAGGTTAGAATATTTTACTTTTTCTCATTTTTGTTTAATATTTTATAGATATAATATTTATTAATAATTTTTCACATTAATTGATATTATTGAATCAAATTACGATAATTTAGATTAGGATATATTACTTCTTCTATTTTTTGCTTATATTTTATAGAATAATATTCATTAATAATTTTTCTTATATAAAATGTAAAATATAAATTAAAATAAATATTAAAATATTTAATTAAAGTTATTTTAAATTTGTTACGACTCAATTATAAATTACGTAATATATATATTATATGTATATATGTATATATATTATATTATGTATATATATATGTATGTAGAATAAACAAACGTTTTTATAAAAACATCACATGAATGATTTAAAATAATATTTATTAAATTATATTATGACTTCTTTATAAATATTGAAAAAATTAATAAAAATTTGTTATGAACAAAAAGATATTAATTATAACATAAATTCATCGGATTAAAAAAAAAATTTAATTTTTCAAAAAATTTTTTTAGATTTCAAGAAAAATTCAACTACAATTTACATTTTTGCTTGAAACAATGATTATATATTTATTATTTCATTCAATATATAAATAATTAAAAGTCACAGTAATTTTTCCATTTATCTATTTATATATTCATAAAACAATGAACTAAATTTTTCTTAAAATGATTGATAGATTCAAAATGAATAATACAAGAATTTATAAAGATTTTTCAAAATATCATACAAAATTTATATAAATGAATTTAAGTGAAAAATGCATAAAAACTCGATTACAATTATACAATATTAAAATTAATAAGAAAATAAGAGAATTAATAAGAAAATTATTTTTATTATATTTAGTAAATATCTTTTAATTTTTATATCTTACATAAAAATATCATTAGTCATCTTTGTAATCTAAAATATAGAATATATATATTATGTTAAAATTAATTTAATGTAAACTGTCATTTACAATTTTATGATATGTTATAAGATTAAACATACGATTTATTGTCGTAATTACAGAAATACCACTATGAATTAATCGCGATAATCTTTTTATGTGCTTCGATAATTTTAAAAAAATATATATTTATGTAATACATAATTTAAAAATAAACAAATTGAGTATGAAAAATTTTTTAAAAGTTTTTAACATTAAAAGCTTAATTTTTTGACACTAGATTTACGGATATTAATTATATATCTTTTTTTACTGAAATCTGTCTTTTTGACGGGTATATTAAAATGCAATTTTTTGTAAATTATTTATTTAAAATCTACAGATTTTTATTTACTATTGTCTTCAATACATTTTTTACATATAAACTATCTTGGATATATACTTTCCACATATATATTTGTTAAATTTAATGAAAATATAGTTAGACTTCAGACATTGAATTGAAGCTAGTATTTTGTTCGTCGTGATGATCATTGCTCAATTCTTCAGCTAATTGAAAGAGAAAATTCTTTCGAGTTTTGTTTACTCCATTTTATTACAATTGATCTTTTTATATAATAATCCAGACATTTATGACTGCCAAATCTAAAAACAATTATAAAACACATGAAGAGGCCATCTACGGGATCCTGCTTTCACAGTATTTTCTTCATTATCAGCATCTTTTGTTTCATTTTTGCTTTCAATATCTGAAATAATACGCATTCCTTTTTTTTTTACGATATACATTGTGATAATTTTCATTCCCACTGTCGTCAGAATCTTCAATTTAGTTTATATTGTCAAATTCTTCCTCGCTTTAGCATAATTCGTTTATATGAGAATCCGATCCAAATTGATCTTCATTTATGTTGATTATTCTTTTTATTCTTCTTATTATTCTTTTTTATTATTCTTTTTTATCAATTCCATGTCTTTTGAAGACTTGCCCATAATAATATAAATGTAAAAAAATATTGTTTTTTTAATAAGTATTGAAAATATCTTGAAAAATTCAAATCTTCACTTACGAAAATAAATTTTTGCTAAACTTACAAATAGTATTTATTTTTTTTTTTTTTTATAAAACGCAATGTTGAAATTATCTCTTATATAAATCTATTTGTTATAAGACAGATTCATTTACAAAAATCACTTCTTTTCTCTGCAAAATTCGCTGTTGAAGGATTATTTGTTATCATATCACAATTATAACAACTTGTTTGATTATGTATTTATTGCTAAATAGTCGTCATTTGCTTCGTATTGTTTTTTCTTCTTTATTGTTATTTCATTTTTTTTATTTCGCAATTGATATATATAAATTAATCCATGAAATTGACGGATTTTCGTAAAAATAGGTATACAATATCTAGAAATAATAAAATATAAATGTTCCAGAGAAAACAAATTTGCTGCAAATATCATTAAAAACCAATATATAATATTTAAAGAATAATATTTGCATATTGAAAATTTTTAAGCATGAAATCGAAAACTCATCAACCAAAAACCAATCAAATTGATGGGTTCCGTAAATGTAGTGTTAATTTAAATTAGAATTCAGTAATAATAAAAAAAAATAATTAAAATTCTTGTAGATATTTACAAATAAATATTATCTATCAAAAAGAAAGAAAGCAGAATTTTTGTATAATAAATAATTCAATATTTAATAATATTAAAACATTGATAAGTCATAAGTTATGGATTTCCTATGTGTAGATAATTTTAAGATTTATTATAATTTTACACGTAAATTTAAAAATTTTATCAAATCATATAAAAATATTCACATAAAACTCAGTTGAAAAACTATATATGTTTTTTTACCACAGAATTTAATATTGTTGAAAGAAAATTAATTAGCATTGATAACTTTTAAAATTTATATAATATTATTATATAAATTTATATAATATAATATATAACATTATATAACTTTCAAATATAACTTTATTCAAGACAGCCAAATTAATTCCACAATATATTTTTTATACTTTCAAGCTAAAATATACATAATATTATTTTGTGTTTTTATTTATTTTTAGTTTATTACATAGAACTCAATAAAGAGAAAAAGAGGAAAAAAAATGATTAATCGATCGAATTTATATATATACATTTTATTAAATAGTTATTAAGTAGTAATAAATAGAAATAATTCGATTATTGAACTTTGTTAGATAATTTTAATTAGATATTGTAATTTAACGTTAAATATAAAATAGCAATGATAATAAAGTTCATTGAATTCCAAATGTTTCGTTTTGCGACAATGTGATCAATTTAATTTCATCAACAAGAATTAGGATTTGAGTTGAATTCTATTTATGTTTTTTAAATGCGTATTTTTAAAAAATTTTTTTTTTTATATATCTTTATTTAAAAATTATAGTAATATTAGACAAATGCGAATTATTCTATTATGTCCTATTATATAAGGTAATACACAAGAAGTCGTTCTACAAAAATATGATTATTAATGTACGAAAAAAAATTTTTTTGATATTAAAAGATGCGTTAAAAAGACTTCGAAAATTATATCAGTCGAATGCTTTGAATGACATTTTCGTTTAGCTGTTCAAATTTTAAACAATCAAGAAAAAATATTTACACTTCTTCAAACACATCACTTTTCTGTAACGATGTTTCATCACAAATTTTCATTTCTGAAATACATCTTGAATAATCTTAACACTTCATTTATTTCAAATCACACGATTAACAATTCCATTAAAATTTTTGACACTTATACACTCGAAAAATTCACGAAATTTTCACAATGAACTTTCAATACTAGTAAAACTGTTCACATATATATAAGAAAAAATGAGCATTGAGTATCGATATAAATAAGAAAATCAAAAGATAACAGAGATACAAGAGAACCAAGCAAAACGCACCGCGAAACGGCTCGCGATAGAATGCTGGAAAATCCTCGAGCAGAGTTTGCTCGGTAGTACGGTGGTGACTCACAGACGATGATTGGTCAACGCTTGTCCCCCACGAGGACCAGCCTCTGAAGCAAACCAATGAACGTGCTCACTGCCTTTCCACACAGTGAGACCGCGTGTGCACCCACGCAGGGTAGCTCGTGGCTCGAAGCTCGCGGCAGTCACTCAGTCAGTCAGTCACTCAGTAGGCCCGCGGTGCGCTATGAGGTGGGATCTATAAACGAACAAAACGTGAGTTTTTATTTACATTTGTTGCTGCGGGGTTTATCTCGCATGAACCAACAAATCGTATACCATTATAATATTTCATCACATCAATAAGTTTTTGTCTCATCAAAAATTAACACGTTTCTTCCCCTTTTTTTCCGTTACGAATCGGTCCTTATTATACTTCGCACAAGTGCATACAAACCACCACGCGCTAGGCCTCGGATAAATTCTGTCGAAGATCGTTTCTTCGAAATTTTCACGTATGCTTTGCGCATCTTTTCTTGCTTTATTTCGATCTACATTTTTGTGCGAGCTCAATTTATTGTTCAGCCCTCGTTACCAATTGCGACCGACACTTGTTGTTTTTGTGCACGCGACAACGGCATTCTTTCAAAGTGCGTGTTACAAAGGTGATCGTGATATCGCACAAGACAATGTGCGTGACAGCCACGCCACTTAGCGCAAAAAAAATACTGAAAAATACTGCAAGACATCCAGCAAGGACTAGCATTGCAACTAACATACAGGTGCAAGGATTAACAGGAGGCACGAATAATGTCGGTGAGACGGATAGGCCGCAGCACACGTCGATCATGTATGTAAATATCTGTTAATATTTTCTTACATTTCTATTTTAATTACTGCAGCGAAGTAAAACATAGTTCAAATACAAATAATCTCTCAATGTCATAACATAAATTCTATAAAAAATATCATCATACTAAATTGAATTTCGTCGAAGTTCTGTTCACATTCAATTTTTATTCTGACCACGTGGTCGGCGATGTTTTTTCGGATGCCTAGAAAACAATATTTCAACAGTAATATTTTCACTCTGAGCTCACCATTGGTGACAGAAATATTATCTACGAGCTCTTTAGTGTGACTTTTTTTGACCGGTGAATATATTGTTTCGAGTGGTCTGTATAGGATGACATCGACAGCTTTAGTCGAACGGCTAAACGCACATCGTTTTACGCGACAGTTCGTTTCTCTCTTGTCATTTTGTAGTCTATAAATGAACGAATGGATTCGCCATGAATTAATTTTTGAATTGAATTCTTAGATTCTTAGCATTTTTAACATTTTTCTTAACATTTGATATCATTTTCATCGAATTCAAAGAAATACCCATTCAAAATATATCCGCCAATTCTTTTGAAAACAATATCATGATTGTAATCAATGAAATATGTTCAAATCGGCTTCCGAAATTTTTTCGATTCTGGACATGTTTCAACGTATTTGTTCTGTCAGCACCATCTGTCGAACGAGAAGCGATATTTTTTTTCGTTTGAAAACTAGGAAAATTGAGACAGCGCAAAAAAGATGTCCGTCGATTTTTTTTTTTTGCTTCTTGATTTCTATATCGTTGATTTCTGATTTCTATATCGTTTCTATATTTGAATTTTTCATTCATATCAACTCGATATATATTATAATTTGTTATTGATAATTTATCAATCATATTTTTTAAATACAAGTATGTCATATTATTAATTATTATATATTATATTTATTAAATATTTAAAAAATCTATAAAATAAAATATATAAATATATTTACTATTCTATATATATTATTTATATTATTTATGAAATGGTTAGAAATTTTATTTATGAAAAAATTCTTTTTGATTTTCTGATCATAGAAAAAGAAAAGATCCTATTATATATATATTTTTATAATTTCGTTGTCAATATAATTTATGAATCATATATTACTCAAATTATTTGTTGTATAAAAAATAAAGATTGATTTAAAATTTAGATAAAAATTCATATTAATTTTATATTAAAAATTCATATTAATATAATATTATAATTCATATTAATTAATATTCATAAATATTGATCACAATTCACATTCTTGAAAACCCAATCATAGTTTGTTTTTATAGAAATTCGTGATTTTAAACTAAATAAACTAAATAAACGATCGTGTTAGTATCTTCAGTTAGTGACGATATAAAATCGCTTGGTATTGTTTGTTTTGCGTACAGTTTTTCGTTGCGGCCGTTAGAAATGTGATAAAATTGAGTTGAAGATGTGTGATTCCTTCAAATCGAAAAATCAAATTTGCTCATAACGTTCGATTAAATAATTGTCGATATGTTTATCGTGTTTTTTTTAGCGACTATTGAATTTTATATCGTGACATTTTTTGCTCTTGATTTTGTAGTTTTTAAAATAGAAATATAACTTGAATTTTATCTGTGGATTAACATTCTTTGTTTGGGAAAAAATTTTGAATGAAATTTTTATAAGCAAACATAGCATTTTTATGAACGAATTTTTTTAAAAAGAAAAATAGAAATAAAAAGAAATAAATTAGATTTTTTTTATAATTTTCATGATTTCGTTATACATTATATATATACATATTATATGTATACATTATATTATATTATATGTATACATATATTATATGTATACATTATTTTTAAAGTCATTATTTTTAAAGTTATCGAAAATTTGACTACATAATAATTTTGTTAGATGTATACATATAATAACTTGCTTTTTCATTTTATATATATCAATTATTTTATTAATATTGGAAACAGAAGTAGAATATCGTACGATATTTTATACCATATATATCTCGAATATATATACAAATGTATATGAATATGTATATATATATATATATATATGTGTATCGAAAAGATCAGAAAATTTCATTTCGAATTGTATATATAGTAAAATAGTATTCATACTATTAGTTTGATAACGATGTCAATTTAGCAAAGAATTTTTTATTATGTTTTATGGAATATAAATAAATAAACTGATTTTCATGTGACATTTTTCTCATTATCATTGTAAATACTATTTTTAGCTCTTAACTATTCGATTTTCATGAAAAAAACTTATAATCGAAAAATAATTAATTTTGATTTCCATAAATACTTATAAATGGATAATAAATATTATATGTATTTATTATACACGATAATTTTCGATAATTATTTTTTGTGCAAATATATATGATGGAAAATATATAAATTTTATATAAGTTTATGCTTACTTATAATTCTTTCATTGAGCATACTTATTAAAAAATATTATAAATTATTAATCATAAAATATCTATTTGTATATATTATTTATTTAAATATTTTGAAATATTTTTTAAAAAAAGAATACTAGTACTATTATTAAAGTAATATATATATTATTAATATATAAAATTTATATAAAAATTGTTTGATAAGAAAATATATTAAAAAAAATATCAATACAATAATTTTTTTGTAGAGACAGATATTATGTGACATTAATTTTTTTAAAATAGAATCATTATTCTTTTATTTTACTGATCAATGTACTCTGCTATATTCTAAAAAAAAATATCAAGTTGTTTTTATCATTATTAAATAAAAATCATTATTTTAAAATATATTATAACTAAAACTTTGTAAACTTTATTATATGAAAACCAAGAAACATGCGAAGCGTTATTTTATTATTTATTCATGTTTTCCTCGTGTTTTATAATAACTTACAATATTACAATATTACAATATTAAATTACAATATTTTCTATTTTAATATTTTTCTAAATTAATAATTTTTCGACATAAATAGGTTAATATATTTTCATAAGAAATAACAATCTGCGACTATTGCATTAAAAATTATATATTCTATTTAAATATTTTTCAAAACTAATAATTTTTTTACATAAATAACTTAATATCCTTCTATAGAAAATAATACATTGCATTGGCTATAATATTAAAAATTTTGATTCCGTTTTAAAAAATAATATATATTTTTAAAAATATATTAAAAAATAATATATATATATATATATTTTTAGTATATAAGTTTTATATGAAAAACTATTAATAAAATTATATATATCAATATATATATAAGTTATTAATAATTTTAACATTTTTTTTATATTTAACATATAACATATATAATACTTTTTTGAATAATGCACAATTTAAGAAGTCCGACTATTTGCATAGATGAAAATCTGATAATTCAAAATACTATTAATAAAATGTATTTTATATAAATTAAAATTCATATATATATATTCTATCCATGCATATGCATATATTTATATAAAATATTAATATATTCGTGAGATATTTCTGAGATTGATTTTACAGATTAAAACAAATATAAAAATTAAAAAAAAATTTTTTATTTGTTAATAATATATAATTATAAACAAATAAATTTGTCTTAGAACAATTTAAATTTGTCTTGAAATGCAAGAGAAATAGAATAGGATAGTTCTATCTCTATAATACTGTTAGTTTGATTTCGAAAAATATAAGTATAATTGAAATTGCATTCTTTAAAATCGTATACTTTAAAGAATAGTTGTATTTGTATAATGAAATTTCGAATTATTGAATAAATATTATTATTAATGAATAAATACGGAAGAAAAAACAGATTATTATTTTTGTTCTAAATTTACTAAAAATAAGAAAAAATAAGAAACGTAAAAAAACAATCAAATATTTTTTCTATTTCTTTAAAATTTATTAATTAATTATTATATATAACGAATATATATAGTTTATTTTTTTTTATATGTGAAAAAATAATAAGAAAAATTATATTTGATATAAAATTCAAATTTCATCCTATACCTTATTTGTAAAATTAAGATTAATATTAATAATTTTGAAGATTAAGGATTTTAGAATAATATAATAATTATAATATAATAAATATAATAATACAATAATATATAAAATTCGCCAATAATAATGAAAAAGTTGTTATGGTCTCAAAATTCGAATTAGAAATTAGTTAGAAGTTATAACGTTAAGAACGCATGAAAAGATAGGAAGTCGGAATAACGAGCAACTTTTTTGGTTAATGTGTGTTTTCGTTTCATTTGAGACAAATAGGCGCTAGTCCTTCATGCAACCAATCGTCCTGCGGTAGTTTTGACTTTATTTATTTTTCCGTGAAACGGACATACAGCTAAGGACAATGGGATCTTATGAAAAGAAAACGAGATTATATAGCGTGTGCATGAAAATCTCATGATGATGATAAACAAATAATCTTACGCGCATCTAGATAATAATTTTAAATAACGATTTTATATAAATTTATTTTTTCGAATTATTGTAAACTTATATATATATAGCAAAATATTACATAATAAGGATGTCAAAATCTTTTATGTATAAAATATTGTGTAATATTATTTCATACTTAGGAAATAAATTATTTTTCATCAAATATTTATAAATTAATATTTAAAAGAGAATTGTACTAAAATAAAATATTTATAATTAAATTATTTCGAAGTTATTTAGGGTAATGTTAATATATATTTTTAAAATATTATAAAATTAAATAAAAATAGTAATTATAATAATATTTTAAATTAATTATTTAATTATGTATTGTATTTTTTATTAAAAAATATATAATTTTTCATTAATTATATGTTAAAATTCAATATTATAAAAAACCAAATAATAATTAAACAATTTTTTTAAATTTAATACAAATTCTTATTTATTATTTTATTAGAGATTTAAATACTATTTATTGCCATTTAATGAAGTATATAATAATTATACATACATACATAATAATTATATATACATATATATATAATAATTTAAAAAATATATAATTATTTAAAAAACAGATTTGCATTTTCGATTTCGATAATTTTTCAATCAGTATTGTAGAAATCGATATTTTGAACAATTTGAATTATGTATATAATTGCTATTCGGTTTTAATTTTCGATGAATTATTTGCTAAACATTTTCGATACATTGAATTCTGCCAACATGTATGCATCTATGACATCGTATATCAATATATGATTATCATTTATTAACTGTTTATATGAACACATCAGAGTGGCCGACATTCAATGTATAATGGATTATATATGTATAGGATAAACTAAATCATCATACATAATATCTATTCATAACAAGCTTTAGGCAAAATTTCATTCTTTGCATTCCTGGAATAAAATATAAAACAATTCCTTGCGCGAAACTATAATTGAATTAATATATGATTGAAATAATGATATTTAATATAAATACAGCAATATTGACGTAATATATAATATTATCATACTTCATATATATCATTTAGTTATATATATAACAGAAGTTTTTAGAAAAATAGTTTAATCTAAAAATCTATAAGAAAATAAAATTATTTTTTAAAATTATTTTTGGTTATTCGTTACATTAGTTGTTAATTTCTTTTATATAATTTGTTAATTTGCTGATATATTTATATAAACACACTTGATAAATCGTATACTGATTATCGCATACATGCTTCTATTAACGTATATAGGCAAAATTTAATATTATAAAAATTTTTTTTGAAAATAGACAATTCGAAAGTTAAAGCTGTACAACGATTATCTGCATAGAAGAATATTGAATTCTATAATGTTGATTCTAATATTTAAAAATTCGTTTTCTAAACAATATTATAAATATATATTATAATACTATAAATAAATCATAATTTTCACAAAATTAACAAAATTAATATATTAAAATAATATTATAAGTTATAATTACATAATTATTATTATTATTTTTTATTATTGTTATTTTATAAATATATATATATATAAAATTATTATAATTATATAAGTTATTAAAACAATAAGTTAATAATTTATTAAAATTTTCAAATTTATAGTTTTTATATGTAATGTAACATCATAAAATACAATTAATGTTTGTACACGAATGAATTTTATATTTTTAAGAATTGATATCAATGATTTTGGTATATTTACGATAATATTGACGAATGATAGAGTTGCTGACAATCGTTAGACACTAATAATCTATTACGTTTATGTGCGTCGATTTGTCGTTTACCAACCGATCCATTTCGCATTGGACAATACGTTATTATCGGCACAACATGTGAAACATGTCAGAAATTATTGCGGTGACCTATATTTACCGGTAAACCATTGACATTTCAGTCGGTATAGAATCCAGCTATCCGCGCATTGCGGTACTCTTAAATAATTATGAATTTAGACAAAACATTAAAATTGTTAGAAAATTACTACAATTTTTAATACAAATAGAAAACATTTAATAATTTCAATTGTAGAATAATTTTAAAATCTGTAAAGTTGAACTATATTTTTTATTTTAGAATATTTCAACTATTTTCATTAAATTTAATTATTCTACTGATACGAAAAAATATTATATAAAAAAAGATTGTTTAAAATGTTGTGTAAAATCGTAATAAAATATTATTATTCATATTAATATGAATAATTAATATGAATAATAAAATTAAGATTACTATAATTTGACAATTGTATATTTATTTACAAAACATTTCTTTTGATACAAAATTATACTGTTAAAACTTACATTTATTATTCTATATATAAATTCATTTGTATTTTGTTTGATTTGAATAAATTTATTAGTACTTTTCATTATTAACATCTATATTAAGATTAAGAAAAATAATAAATAAAATATAATAATAAATAATAAATGAAAAATAATTATTGTTTATTTTTTTAATTGAAATAATATACATTTGTATATATAAATTATTTGCCGTAATATAACATAAGATTTGCAATTTTTTAATTATTATGAAAAGAATTGTCTTTGTTTATACTTTTTATTGATAAAATTTTTAAGTAATTTTTTAAATATTAAAACCAATTTAGAGTTTTAATTTTACATTATTGATTTTAAATGATCGAATGCATTTTTAAAATCGTAATTTTTGACTTATGACATTTCTTTTAATAAATAAACATATGATTTTATATAATTATTAGATATTCAATTTAGAAATGTAATAAAGTTGTAAAGTATTCATAGATTCAGAGAGTTCATAGATTTAGATCTTCTTACATAATTAAGCTAGTATTAGTATTGATATTTTATATATTAGTTATTTTATTATGTTTATTGTAAATAAAAGTAATCAATATTAATTTTTTTACATAATGATAACAAATTTAAATGAAATAATAAAATAATAAGAATAATAAAATAAGTAACTTCTCAAGTTGAGAAATTGTTGAGATTATAATTCATCAGATTGCCTTATTTTATGTAAAATCGTAAATAATAAAAAAAATTTTACATAAATAATAAAGAACAATTCTATAATTTGTAATTTAATCTATATAATCTATAATAATCTATATAATGTAAGAACTTTTTCACTAATGTTATTATTAGATATTAATATAATTGTTATACAAAAATTATTTATTTGCAATAATATTCATTATATTTTTTTTAACTCATGTTTAAATTGAAGAAAAATTAAATATATAAATATATACATATAGATATGTATTTATCATAATTTTTTAAGATATTAATATTTATTTAATTGGTTTAATTTGCTTAATTTAATATTTGTTTAATAACATATTTTTTTATTTTCCTAAGATTGGAAGATATTTATTAGAGATTATTTATTAAATTATAATTTCGTTTCATATTTTTGTTCGTATTTTTGTTCGTAATTATCGTATTTTTACTATAACATTTTAATAAAATTTGAAACGATGATAAATATATATTTTTTAACATATATTTATATAACCTTTTTTTATTTATATGGAGAATTTTGATTAAGTTAGATTATAATATAAAAAATCATTGATATTATAAAATCCATTTATATTAAATTCTAGGATAATATTGAAAGTTTTAAAAAAGTTTCAATATTAAAAGATATATATTTAGTATATTTCTTATCACATATATATGATATATAAATATGTTGCATCATTCACACATTATGATCTAGAAAATTTTTATTTTAAAAGCATATATATGATTCACAGAAAAATTTTTACTTGATACTTCATAATACTTGAATGAATCTAATATCCAGAAATAAATAAATGATTCATTGAACTGATATTATTTATTTTGTTTTTGTTCAAAAATGACTTTTCAAACTGATAAAATTTATTTTTAAGAAAATATATAAATATATATATATGTTAAAGAAATAAAAAAATATAAATTATTATATAAGATAAAAAATAATCGGATAATAAAAGAAATTTTTGGATCATTAAAAAAATTTAAAATTTTCTAATAAAGAATTTATTGTATAATATAATTGATAGGTTTTAATGTAATAATACAAATTATTTATTATATTAATTAAGGTAACAATGAATTTCAAAAACATTTATATGTATAAGTTATAGTTAAAATAATTGGTAATATTCACAATTTGTGCTTTGTATTTTACATCATCTACAATGTAATTATATTATTTTATAGTAGTTTCATTTTAAGTGAAATTATTGTCAAAATGTTGACAAAAATATAATATAAAATACATATAATATAATAAATATAATAATAATAATAAATAAAGATGTAATTATATAGTTGCAGTTAAACTATTTATAAGAATCTATTTACCATGCTTTCTTTCACAAGTGTCGTAACTACGTCTGAACTTTTTCCCCAAGTTATAAAAGCAGTTTGAGTGACCAAATTCTAGGCAGAATATATTTATGATATGTATGGAAAGTTTTTCTTTCTATAATAATTTCTTCATTGCTACTTTGGAAAATCTACGATCCGACAGATATTCATGGATTTGCAAATTGAATATACTTCATTCGCGTATTTACTTGGTAGGAATCTATCAGATATTCTATTTGAACGCGCGCAGTTCTGTTGTGGAATGTAGTCGAAGAAAACACGAAACTTTATTCTGAATGGAAGAAAAACGAATAAAAAAGAAAGTGTCTTCAACAGTGATGGAGTAACAAGAAAAAAAGTTTTTCATACTGTTGAAATAAACTATTGTATATATATAGGTTTTTTTCCCTAGCAAATTTAAAACTCGTTTTACTGCAAATTTATTAGAATATTTTGGATGTTTTTTTTCTAAATAAAAATGTCGAAAATTCCATTATTTCTAGATATTACATTATTATTTTGTACCGAGATTAATCAAGAATGTTTAGGATTTAGAGATTTTGATTTTAAAAACATTATATTCAATAAAATAAAAATTTTATATATAAGAAAAATGTGACAGTTTAAGCAAATATTATTTCCAAAAAATATAAAAAAAAAGTTCTCTTTTTCTCTCTTTTATTAAAATAAAGTAATTTGAATAGCATAATGTATGTATATTCAACATATAAAAATTCTAATTTCTATTTGCTATCTTTTATTAAAATTTTTAAATAATCTTTAAAAATAAAACAGACAAATAAAATTTTCTATTTTTAATAATGTTTATGTAAATTTGATTTATATATATATTTATCTTTTAAATTTTTTTCCAAAATAAAATAAAAAAAAAAAAATAAGTAAATAGTAAGTAAAAATTAAGAAAATAATAATTTAGAACAAAAAAGATAAAGAATGATAATCAATTTAGAATAAAAATAAGAGATAAATATTGAATAAAATAACAAAATTATAAATATAGAAAAAGTAATTATTAGTATATGTAAAAATATAAATATTTTATTACTTATTTTATATAGATGTAATAATATAATTAAATAATAAATTATATAATGATATTTCAAAAAATATAAACATATTTATAAAACAATTTCATTTAATTTAAAATTAATCTATTTTTTTTTAAATTATTTTAATGATAAAATCATTAAATATCATATAAAATGTTATTTATTAAAAGTTCGATACAAAACATATTCAAATAATTTCAGTAAACGAAGTGAACGCGTCGTAAATGTAGGAATCATCAAATCTATGCTACCGAAAGTCGGATAAGTCTCAAAAATTTTCTAAGGTTACGAGAATAAATTAAATGTCTATCAACTGATCAGTATCAATTTCTTTTTTTTTATCACATAATCTTTCTTTTTTTTCTTCTATTTTTTTAATATTCTTATCATTTTTTATCATTTCTATTTTTTATCTTTTATTTTATGGCATATGATAATTATTTTAATATGATATATGACAATTATTTTATTTTTTTTTTGCTTCAATTATTTTCTTTTTTTTCATTTTTTTAATTTTTTTTCATTTTATATTTCTTTATTCAATTTTTTTTACTAATTGCAACATTTTTTTTTTCTATTCTTCGCTTTCATTCGAAATGTTATTTTCAAAAATTCTCTTTTTCTCGTTTGAAACACACACATTTCATGTCCGAAAATTTGAATGTTATATGCATGTTTGTAGTTTCATTCTCGATCATTGGAGCGAGTTAATCGGCTAATAATTTGCCTCGTTAAGCTAACCTCTCTTCTCTTGCTCTTTCCCTCACTAACCAGTTTGCCATCCTACGTGGAGTGTTAAGCTTCTCGTATTTAATTATCTATTCCAATAGGCTACGCGCGAGCGCCGATGATAAAACAGCTAATGCTGCTCTTATGGTAAACAAGTATCGTTCGCATCATTCGACACTTTTCATATTTGATATCTACAATCCTCTTGCAATATCATTAACATAATAACGATAAATCTTGTAGCGCAGCTGCGAGTTTCCATATGTTGAAATATTGTGAAATAGATTCCTAATGAGAAGTGAATGAATCTTGTGGAAATATTCTGATTATTATTTTTATGATTGTAAAATGAATTATTGTTGATTAATTATCGATCAATATAAAAATCGATAAAGATTTTTATATATAATAGAAATTTTTAAATATAATAGAAAGTTATATTTTATAAAAATATGAAATTTATTAAATATCATTTATAATAAAAAATTACTTCTGAATAAATATCTTTTTATCTATATTTTTTTAAACAATGTATTGTTTTCTTTCCATTTTCTATTATAAAAATTTATAAAAAATTGTATGTGTATAAATGTAAAATACATGCAAATTGAATAAATTTTAGTTGGGTAAAGAGTGATTAATTTAAAAATAAAATATTTAGATTATATATAAATAGTAACATAATGTTTATTATTTATACATGTTATAAAATATATATTTGATATATTAGAATAGTATATAATTATACATAATTCAATAATATTAAAAATTTATATTTAAATAAATAAAAACACAACTTACAATAAATTATATAATATAATTACATATATATATATATTCATTTAAAATTAGATCATATAAAATAATCTATATATAGGTATATAAAATGATAATTTTTAAAAAAATTTCTAAAATATGTACAAACTTATATTTTTTATAAAATTTGTATAATAAAAATTTATTTCTTTTCTTTTTTAAATAATATTTTTAATACTAAATTTTTAAATACTAAAAATTTCAACTGTCAATTACCGATTCTTTCCTCGTCGATTTTAAGAAATTTGAAAAATATTATATTTTCAAAAATATTTTTGAAATATATTTTATTCAAAAAAAAAATGGAAATAAAGAAATAAATTTTAAGATTTCATTCATTTTATAAAACAATTATTTTTTTAAAAAATATTCTTTTTTGCATTAAAAAACTTTTGTTAAACAATTTTTGTGATAATTTTTAATCCTTCATGAGATATTTGATTAATATTTCAATTAAATGAAATATTTTATATATGTCATAAACGAAATCTTAAAAAAGATTTAATTTAAATTCATAAAATAGATTTTCAACAAGCTTATCTGTTATACATATACATAGTAAATCATGATCAAATGACGATCGCATATTGTTGCATATATTGTTATAGCCAATACACATATACAGCCAATTTAATGATATAAAATATGTTACAAATTTTTTTCTGTGAACTTGAAAATTAAAACCAACGATTATTATTATTATATATAGAAAAAAAATTATTTAAAATGATGCTTTTTATAATATTTTTTAAAGTTATTAAAATTATTAAAATCAATGATAAAAGAGCTCAATAAGTTTAATTAATTCGCAAAAAATTTTTAATTAAATAAAAAATTACGAAATTTTGTTAAAATAAAGTTATCATTCATAAATAGATAAGTAAATATATATATTATTTTTAGTTAAAGATTATTAAATTTACCTATTTATTTTTATTTCAATTAAAATAATTTTTTATTTGCAATAAATATTGTTTCATTAAATTGTTTTATTTTTTAAAATTATTATTTATTTCTATTTTCATACAAATTAAAATACAATTCGTTGAATGAAAACAAATTTATAATAAAATAAATATTAATATTTAATTGAACATTAGAGATATCTTACTTACAGATTCTTTGATTTACTAACCAATCGATAACTGTTCTTTTGATTTCTAAACATTTTGGCGTATCGTTTTTCATTGATTTATTATTTGATTTTTTCCCATTTATTTCGTTGAGAAAAATAAACAAAAGTAAAAAAAAAAAAAAAATAGTAATCGCAAAATTTCGTCAATTAGAATGAACAAATAGAATAAAATGCGTTCTTTTTTCAAATTTTTACTATTGATCAACAGCTATGAAAGAGATGTATTGTTTGATTTAATTAAGTTATAGATAAAATAATAAATTCGATACTATATATATAAGCTTCACCCATAAATTTCATTCAATTAGTGTTTTAATTGATATTTTGAATAATATTGAAAAATAATTTTAGTATTAAATTTATATAAAATAACAACTATATTTTTATTTGTTTTTTTACAAAATATTACGTGAAATAAAAATTTATTTATTATACATGTTTATTTCTTCCCAAGAAACGAAGAGAGAAAACTATTTAATTATTGAAAATATTTGTAAAATCAGAATTTACACATTGAAATATAATTTACTTCAAGATAGTAGCACATTCTTTTATTAGGCTAAAATAATTAAAATTTTTTTTATTTTTTAATATTTTTAATAATAATCTTTATTATTGTATTATTTAAATTTTTAAAATTATATTTAACGTTATATTTAAAATTAAAAATTATTCACATGATTCAATTTGATGATTCACATGATTATTCAATTTGAAAAATAAATTTCAATCGTTATTTTTTTACATCAATTTTTGTTTTTTGTTTCGGTATTAGGAATTAAGTATCTTCAGATATACCTAATTTTAAAAGTCATTCAAAAAGTGAATTTAATGATTTATTCATTAATATACTAGTGCAAAATGGCATTTATTGAATCAAACATATATACGTGCATATATATGTATATATAAAATTTATAAAATAAATATCTCTAAGTAAATATTGTATTTATTTATTATTTAATTATAAATTAATTATAAATTAAAAACATAAATAAAAACCTACATACACTTGTAATGATATTTTTGCATTTCTTTCTAGTTACAACAATTATTTTTACTTATTATCTTTATTAATTAATTTATAAATATATTTTATCATGTAATTGATATTAATTTGTTATAGCGAAAAGAAGAAGTTTCAAATATCTAAACTTGTAAACAAAAAAGGACATCGTCAAACAATTTTTAATTGAAGCATATTGCTAGCTACTACTCTCTTTCTTTGTTTTTGTAAAAAAAATTTAAAATCTTCATTTAAACAATTGAGACGATGTTATATATTAGCTCGTCATTTATTTCGCACGATTTTTCTAGATAACAATTCGTATGATAGCAATAGTTTTAATTTACATTTCATTGATATCGTAAGAGTCAAATTTACTTTCTTTAAATTTCGTATTCATACTTAAATCTTTTAAAATAAGATTTTTAAAATAATTAAAAATATATTAAAAATATAATTTTAAAAATATTAATTTAAAATAACAGAAAAATTATTTCATCTCCGATTTTGATAATTTTTAAATATCGTATATATTTTGATATTTGTATTCAAATATATATATATATATATATAAATGAAATAAAGAAATTAATGTAATCAATATATATATATATATATCTATAATTTTAAGATCTCTAATTTGGAAGATAATAACATTTATTCTATGGATTTTTTTCTTTTTCTATGTATATATATATATTGATTACATTAATTTCTTTATTTCATTTATTTTTAATCAAATACATACAAAATTTTTTTAATAATTCTTACTTGAAAAACAAGATATTTACTTACTTACTTTACTTTTTTTTTTACATATAACTATGCTTATATATAATACATATTTCTTTGTTCATCATATATTATAATTAGTCTGTATCTAGAGAAATCAATTTTACATAAAATATTTTTTTCTTTATCTAAGAAAAAAAATATTATATATATAAAATGATTTTAAAAATAATTATATATATATATATATATATATATATATATATATATATACATAGAAAAATCCATAGAATAAATGTTATTATCTTCCAAATTAGAGATCTTAAAATTATAGATTATTTATTATATATTATCTGTGAATATTAATCAATTCGTAAATAAAAATATATTAATATATAATATCATTTTATATATATATAAAATGTGTATAATAAAATTTGTTTTATTATATTTGTAAATTATTGCTAATTTATATTTAGATTTGTAAAATATATAAACTAATTTATATTTTAATATCATAAGTAATGAAATGTGAATATATATATAAATATATAAATAATTTTTTTATTTATATTTTTTTTGATATATACGATTCTTAAAATATTCGAAATAATTATATTCTAAAGAAATAATTATATTCTAAATAAAATAAAGTTTTCTAAAAGTTTCAAGAAAGATAATATATAATAAATTCACATATAATACTTTTAAAAAAATTTTAAATGATAATAATACATCTTTTCAATTTTTCAAAATTATTAAACAATAAAATGAATAAGATCGGATATCTGTTATCCGATATTTTTCGCAACAACGGAAACGAATACATGAATATGAATTTCCTGCGATATCTTTTCTTGAATTGGTTATAAAAAGGAAATATTTCAATATGAAAGAATAGAGTTTTAAGGACTGTTATAAGTGAGATATAGATGGCAATAAAATTTAGTTATATCTTTATAACTGTTCGATGATATTTTTTCGATGGAAGAATATGAGTACATATTTTATAGGGTTTTTCATAACGTCAAGTGCATACGAAATCCAATATAATATATACAATGCGAAACTGCCTTATAAATACATGAATTGATCGATTCTACTTTAAAAAAAATTCCAAAGAACTTATATCCAACTTTTTTCAACGTGATTCCTTATCGTTCGATAATGAAGATTAATGAAATTATATTTTACTTAAAATTTTATATTATATATAATTTTATTATTCATTTTTGATAAAACATAAATATATAAGTTATATATAAACCTAGTTAATTGCACTATATGCAATTTATCATTTAAATATAGTAAAAATAAAAAATTTAAAAAACATACTTAATTAACGATATCAAATTTAGAAAATTGTATATCAGAAAAAAACAAAAAATAAGTTTTGAATTTATATATTATATGGAATATAAGAATAGAAATATTATAAAGTATTTTAAGGAATTTAATAAATTTTAAAAGAAATTTAAAAAAATTCGAAAAATATATTTGTTTTTTTATTTTTTCTTTTATAGTTTTTAAAAAATAATTTTAAAAAATACATTTTTTATTGACTTTATATTAGCTAATTTTAGAAATTCAACTTTAGATAAAATTTTTTTTCATTTATATATTATTATTTTATTATTTATATTTTAATTAAATTAATTATGCATTATAGGATATAACTAAATTTATTAAAAAATATAAAATTTTACATATTAATTTTGGTTAAAATTTTTTTTTAAATTAATTTTAAATTAATAAAGAAAAAATTTTAATTTTAATAATTTTTTCATATAATTCATATTAATATTATTTTTTATAAATATTAATTTTGTATCTGTAAAATTGTTAAACATTAATTTTTAGAAATTAACAGAGATTATTAGAGATTATCAAAATATCTATTGATCTAAGATCGATAAAATATATTTGAACATATACAATAGAGAAGTTAATTAACCTGTTCACGAGCTTTAACTCGTATAATAATCGATTGATAATGCGTTTGACGCTTTTGCTTGTAAAAATTGTTTGTTGCACCACTCGTTCTTCTTGTTTTTACTTTTATTTTTTTGTTTGTAATTTATTTTTTTGTTAAAATGAATGCAATGTTGTTGTTATTAATGAGATTTTTATCTACTAAGATATCGATGTCATTCATCGCTCATATTGCATTTATCAATATTTTTTTTAATTTGTTCGCACTTTCTAAATATAATATTTTTAAAAGGAAAATATTTTTGTTTTTAGAATTAAACAACATGAAAAAATATATATCTTTCGATTTATTAATTTATTAAAGAAATATTTTTTATTTCTAGCGATTATGTATGATAATTATAAATCATTTTTTTGATATAATAAATATAAAAATTTGTAAAATTTTATATATCATTTTAGATAGTTATTTAAATAATTTCTTTATATTTTTATATATTTTTGTCGTTTTGTTTTTGTAATATGCTTTCTAATTTTAATTTTGTCATATATGGTACTTTTTTTCCATGTAATATCATATTTGATATAATACTTTAGAAATATAATACTTTAGAAATTCTTACATTGAAATAGATATTATATCACTATTTTTTACAATTTAATTTTATATTATTTTTATGTTTTTGATATGATCTTAATAAAAATATTAAATAATTATTTAAAAAAATATTAATAAAAAATGTTAATAAATATATTAATATATATAAATGTTAATTAATTATATATATAATGAT
This sequence comes from Apis cerana, assembly GCF_029169275.1. Classification (NCBI taxonomy): domain Eukaryota; kingdom Metazoa; phylum Arthropoda; class Insecta; order Hymenoptera; family Apidae; genus Apis; species Apis cerana. Next base: position 5,220,150 of record NC_083862.1, on the reverse strand, counting down.
ATATATAGAAATATATTGTTATACTTAACATGACAATTTAACTTTAATTAACATAAAAAAAAATATCTTAATAGTGTACAATATTTTAAAATATTAAATAATATTTTAATCGTGTAAAATATTTTGATATTAGATAATACTCATCTGTATTAATGATAATAATAAAATATTATTTAAAATATAATTTTTAATTTTATTATAATATATTATTATTATAATATACATATTAATTATTTAATTATATTTATTGTTTTTTCGAAAAATAGTATAATAGTATAATAGTGAATGAAAAACAAGAATCAACCATGGAAATGCTGTGAAATCATATATCATATATTTATTATAATTGACTTGTGGAGTTTGTTTGATATTTGGAAACTATATTTTATAGGTAATAATAACTATATATATATTATTAATTAATATAAGATAGTCAAATTATATACATCAGTTGCTGAATATATGTTTAATAATATGTTTAATATTATCAATTGTTGTTTCATAAGTAATTGATTTCAGACACATAAATAAATAGAAATAAAAATATAAGAAATAAAAATAAATAAAAATTTTTAATTTTTAAGTAATATATTTATAAAAAAATGATTTAGATTGCTATTAGTGGAAATCGAATGAAAAAAAAATTAAATCATTATTGCAGGATAAAATTATTATTGCTATTTTTATTATTATTGACGAAAGATTTTTTAAGAAAAAATACTTTTAAGAAAAAAAAATTCTATTAGAATTATAATTGATTAGAGTTATAATTGAATTAGAAGACAGCATTCACATAATTTATAATTGCATGTTCTTGGTCGATTTTTTGGACTTATATTTGAATTATAATTTATAAGTTCATGTCAAATAAAATAATTATTATTTTCTCTTATTATAAATTTTATTTTAAAATTTTTATTAATTATATAATTATTATATAATTATAATTATTAATTATTATTTAAGATAAGCACTTTGTACATTACTTATCACTGTTTTATTAATTATTGCTTAAAATATTATTGAAATATGAACAATTAAATTAAAACAAACATTGCTATAAAATGTTTTTCAGTAATCAATAATTTTCTTTAATTCATATCCATCAGATTTTAATTGATTATTAATTAACATTCGATCACTTTTTTACATAATCATCCTATTTCGATTACATTTTCTTAACGATTCCGATCGAATCACATTTCAGTTGCTTGTGGAAGTCAAAGAATGTTCTTTAGACATGAGCATAACTGTTAAAAACAGACAAAAGCGTAGTTTCAAAAGAGAATAAAATAGAATATTTGTAAACGGAGGAAAGTAAGAGAAGAGAGAAAGAAAGAGAACGTTAAACGGATAATGAAAGAAATGATTGGTAGAAGAGGATAAATAGAAAGATTTGTTGATAAGAGCTGGTCGAGTTTTCAGCGTTGAAGCACTTTTGAAAAAGCTCTTGGCCGCGAGCGGTATGTCAGGGGGTGTTAGCATAGAAGAGGAAGAGGCCAGTTGGCGCAAAACTGGAGGTTACCAACTGAGGACAAGTTGCCATTTAACAAGTGACAATTACCGGCACTAACGAGCACCAAGTTGTTCGACACTATCTACGTTCTGCTACTCAGCTCAACATATCTTGTGTCTCGAACGCTTGTTGAGCGTGTCTTAATTTTTTGCTATGATTTTTCTCGATAAATGTGCGTCTATAAGATGAAGATGTTCTAATGACTATAATGGCAGCATACTTAGTCGAAGACGAGTTGTGTCGATTGTCGATATTAAGTGGATGTATCAACGATTGTTCTCAATCATTGATATTCTTTTTTTTCTTTTTTTCTTTTTCTTATTTGTGTACGTTTTCTTTTTTTATTGCTTGCAATTTTGCTGATCACAAATAAAAACTGTTTTATTGCCGATTGTCTCTTGATTGTATTCTGTATTGATAAGTAGGTTAAATTGTGTTTTTTTTTAAATTGTGTATTATTGTGAAATTATCGGATTTTGTATGCATTATTTGCATTATATGCATTATACTTATAGATTTAACAATTTAGAAGACAATTCATGAGATATATTGACATTGAGACAATATCATTTTGTTTGTAAAGGTATAGATTTAATATTTAAGATATGATTTTTTTTCTTGTTTTTTTTAATTTTTTTAAATCTATTGTTTATTTTATAATAAGATTTCAATTTTGTAAATTTTTATTTAAATTATAATTGATTTGATTTAATAATTTATTTCTAATAGGTCAATAGTCATATTATATACAATTTATGTTGTTTTTAAATAAAATTTGTTATTGTTATATAAATTGTTCATGACTAAATTTATAAATTTTTTATGTTTTTTTCTAAATACTTTAGATATATATAGATTTTTTTAATAGATAGATATATATAAATTTTTTTATTAAAATGAAACTTTAAAAATATTTTATAATATTATTAATAGATAGATATATATAAATTTTTTTTATTAAAATGAAACTTTTAAAATATTCAATTGGAATATCTTATAAAAGTTTGTTCAAAATACATTGTCAATCTAAATTACTACAACAATATCGTTACAATATCATTACACGCATAATCATTATAAAGCTTTCAAAATATTATTTTATTATATGATGATTTACTATTAGAAACTACTTTGATTATCATTTACTATTAGAAAAAATATCAGAATTATTTGAAAATAAATTTTAAAATAAATTAGATTTAATATTAAAAATTTTAAATATTTTTTGTATATAATTTATTATCTTTGTTTAATTAATAAATTGCATAAATTAACATTTTTGGAAGAAATTTCGAAAATAATAATAATAAAGTATATATTAAGTGTATATTTAAGTATATATTAAAAATGATATAAGTATATATAATGTAAGTATATAAAATTGATAGGAACATCGGATCAATTATAAATTTTACAATTATAAATAACTTGTTACTTTAAGAAATTGGCTCAATATTTTTCGATTATATTTATAATTTATTATATAATATAATTTATTAAATATTTAAGCAGTAATTTTCTGTAATTTCTCCATAAATTTATTTTAGTTTTTTTATTTTTACATGTAAAAGTTTATATTAAAATATTTTTATTTTGATTAACAAAAAATAGTAAAATTCAAATATTTACTTTTTTAATGTACAAGATTGAAATAGATATTAAATGTTAAAATTTTTTAAATTATAAAATATTTTAAAAATAATTATCTAATATGTAATAATATAGATATCTACTATATAGTAAATCTAGTAAATTATAGTATAGTAAATTAATTAGTAAATTATTACATATAAATCTATTACATATTTTCAAATTATAATTTTGCATTTTTATTTTTTTATTTTTAAAAATATTTTCATAATATTTAAAAGAGTTATTAATAACATCATTGAGTTATAATATAAAATTACAATTTGAAATAAATAAAATAATATTAAAAGGAAATAATAAAATTTTGTAAAAAAAATTTTTTAAGATTTTTATTTATTTTATTAATATTATAATTCTATATATTAAATACAAATGTAGTGATAGAATCGAATTGTATTTTTTGTAATTGATCTTAGAATGTATAATAAATAAAATAATATTAGATAGTTTAGTAACCATCTATCTTTAACAATATTATTTTGGAAAATTTGTTTTAGTCTCATTCTAATATTTACATTATAGTTTCAGTATATACTATACAATTAATATTACTATAATATTATAATATAATATAATACTATAATTATTTTATTCATAACGTATTTTTAATCATTTATATTTTTTCAATTATTCTATAAATATATCTAATATTTTACATCATCAAATATATATTAAAATTAAAGTTGATTAATTGTCATGAATAATTTATATATATTATATATGTATATTCTCTGCTAGCCTTTGTTGATTTGTTGATTTTAACTTTGATTGTTTGATTTGTTAACTTTATTAGGACAACACGATAAATATAAATATATTTACAATTATTTCAATATTTCTAATATTGTGATTGTTAATTAATTATAAATTAATCTTACGAACGTTTTTCATTTTCCTTGTTTTATAGAACGTAATGCATATTTCGTAAATGAAATTTTGATATTCAATTAGATACTGACATGGTTTAATATTCTGAATTTAGGAATATAGTCTGAATTTCTGTCTGAAGCAAGATTGGTACATAAAACTGACGGCGGCTATAGTCTCAATGGTATCCTGTGTATGTACATATGTACTTATATGCGAGTAAAGTCAGTCTTCGCCGCGTCTGATTATCACGATTCATGCAAATTTGAACGTTTTGCCAATCCGTTTTTACGCTTTTTATCGATTCAATATTGTTTTCTTCATTCATGGACATATTGCAAAGCAATGTTAGATTTTTATTTTATATTGAAAAATATATATTTCAATGTGAATAAATTAAAATAATTATCAAGTGCGTTAAAAATAATTTAATTTTAATTATATTTTTTATAAATATTTCAAAAATATTTCATAATAAAATTTTTATAGAATATTGAAAAAAAATAAAAGCGTTTTATGAAAATAAATCTTTCATTATAATAAATTTCGATGAATTTAAAATTAATTAATTTATATTTTATTATTTATATAATAAGAATATATTACAAAAATTTGATTTATTTTGAAAAATAGAAAAAAATAGATTTTTTCTGTTATAAAAAAAAAAGAACAAATAAAAAATTCATTTTCTTTTAATACTTCGATTAATGACAATTTACAAATAATTTATATTTATATTTTAAAATTTAAAAAACTTTTTTGTTAACTTTTTCTTGAAATTTTAAATTTATTTTATAATAAAATGAAATTAGATAGATATGATGTCTTTTGATATAGCTTTTGGTATAAAATATCATAATATTTAAATGCATAAACATCACTAATGTTTGCATATCACGGACATAAATGTTAAAGAAATTAATAAATTAGAATTATAATTTAAATTCGAACGATGTATTTCTTTATTCAATTTATTCTTCTATTTTACATTTACATACTTTATATATTCTCATTATCACATTTTTTGAACGCAGAAAACATTTTAATTAATTTGAATTGATGATTTATTAATAATTTATAATAAATTCAAATTTAATTGATGTCTATATTTTTTCATCAAATTCTTTTTGAATACTCTTATTTTGACTTTTAATGAATGCAAAAGCACATAGTATATATTTCGATCAATTCCAATATCAATTAACAATACTCCATCTATAAAATCACATAACAACATGCAAACTATTCTAAAGTCAATGTGTACATATAGTACATATGTACATACATTACATCGGATACATTACATCAATGACTCATAATGGAATGTTATGTAAATCCATGTATTTGTATCCTATCGTTCTGTCTCCATCTTGTTTAACGCTTTCCTTTTTCACTCTTCTTCCACAGAAAGCGCGGAGAGATTCGCCAGATTAATTAGCCATCTGGTACGTAATTACACGTTCACTCTCGTAGGGATTGCACACATGTATGAGCTTCTGCGGCTAGGAGAACGAAGATTTCAGTATAAGGATGGAAGCCACGGTTACGGGGGTAGGAATTCAAGTAGGGTGTGATGAAAAGGAGAAGAGAGAGGATGTATACAGGTTGAGTGAAACAGCGGAGAGGAGAGGATGAAAGAGAAGATGAGAGAGGGAGAAGCATACGGTCGGTGTATACCAAGGATATTGGGCTATACGTCATACGTTGCATAGCTACGCGACCCCAAACGAGCTATTGTTCCTCGCGACGAAGTGTTTCTCCTCCTCCTTCTCTTCCTCTTCCTCCTCTCCTCTCATCCATTCGATGGGAGCTATTTCGTGGCGTGTCATCCCGATAATTTTGGAAATTTCGATGGTCGACTCGTACCATCCTCGATTAATTGCAAACTATCAGCATTGATTTTCCTTCTTCTTTCCTCTTCAACGAATTCTTTTTTCGCTATTCATTTTATGCAAGGCATGCTTTTATCATATTTTTTCATGTTATTTTTAGATTTTTGACAATTGGAATTTATTTTTTTATTTTATATTTTTTTATATATTTACTTCTCTTCCAAATTTAAAATTTATTAAATTGAATTATTAAGTGAATAAATTGTCATTAATAGATTTTTAATTATAATAGTTCAATACAAAAATATTTAATTTAATACTATTTAATGAAATTAATTTACATAAATAATATATAAATAATATTATTTTATGTATTTTTAATGATTTATTATAATAATAATAATTATTATTATTATAATTTCATTATTATTAATTTATAAAAATAATTGGGAAATTCTTCGAATTTTTTCTTTTGAAATGATTTATTGATTAAAAATTACCTTTAAAACTTTAAAACTATTTTTTTTATAGTTTATATATTGTCAAACTCATCATATTAACTTATCTATTTTTTTTTATTTTTTATATTGAAATGAATAATTTTAAGATGACTCTTTTTCATTACAAAAATAATTTCTTTTGCGTATATTATTTATAATTTCTTTATGTATTTTATTATTATTAATTATATTTTGATTATTTCAATAGAATTAATATTATTTTATGATCATTTTTTTCTTTTTATAATGAAAGTATATAAATTTGAATAGAAAACTATATAATTTATTTTAAATATCAACTTCATTTTTTGTTTCATTTCATAATAAGAAAAAATTAGAAATATTTTTTAAATATTACTAATAAAATATTTTATCATACATTCGAATAGTAAAGTTTATTAAATAAGAAATTTAAATATTCTTGTTATAAATTTTAGAAAGCATTCAATATATGTATATGTAGCGTACAATATATGTATATATATCATAAATGTGGTTATCACAAAAAAATTTTTCTCTAAGAATAAGAGAAAAGAATCTCTAATTATGAATTAAAATTCCCTCCTTGAAAAAAGTGAAAAAAATAATAAGTATAGTTGATAAATTAATAATAATAATCATGATTTATCATATCATAGGCAAATGTTAGGAAAATGAAAGAATCAAATAAGAAATAAATATAATAAATAAGGAAATAACAATCAATATAAAAGAATATCAAATAAAGAAGTAATATTTTACCTATTTTATCAATTAAGATTAAATATATTTTTTTTTGCGAGAGGAAATTTTTGATAATTCTAATTAACAATATCTAATTTTCGTGATAAATATTTAGTTGTTTAAAAAAAATGTATACAAAATTTTCAAAGTAAGTAGTTTATTAGAAGTTCAGTTAGAATAATAAATTGATATGCATTCTTGCTTATTAATAGTTATTTTCACAGAAAAGTAATTATCAAATAAAATAAAGAGATATTATTATTTAAATTGTATATTTATATGTTTCTTATTTTAAAGTATACCATATTTTAAAATAAAATATAATTATTAAAAAATTAATTCAATTCATTAAAAAATTGTCTATTAATAAACTCATCTTAATGTGTATTCAGAAAATTAGTATAAGATATTAATTTATTAAATTTTATCATTAAAAAATATATATATTTTTTATTTTACGTTTGAATTTTTTTTAATCATTTTTATTATATTATTTCAATGAATTATTAAATGAATTAGAAGAATTATATGATTATATATTTTTATGAAAAATTATATTTATTAATTTTTATTTATCCCACAATCATAGCATGACTATTTGATTAATATTATTTCTATACTTGTCGAAGCAACATTTTTCTCTGAAGTATGATGATAAAAAATAGTAGTATACAAAGCTAGTGTATATAAATATAATAAATGTTAACTTTTGATTTAAGAAATTTAATTATTATATATAAAACTATGATATAAAAAATATTTATTCGTATTTCTGTATGAATAATATAGAATTAAAATATATTATATATTATTTATATTTATACATATAGATACTGAAAATATAACACATTTTGTATTATATTTTATATTATATAAATTATATAAATTAAAAACTTTTTCTCTATTCATGCTATTGGAACGGATATATAAATTTAAAGTATTCACCTTCGATAGCGACGATTACTAAATTAGAATGTTACAAGTCCCTCTGTTCCCCTGATCTAGCTTCTGTTACCATCAAGACATTCTGTTGGTAATATATGGTTTTGCATGGAAACTTGGTCATTTGATTGATTGCATTTGATTGCGCGTTATCGGTTATATCTATCAAAGATCGTTTATCGGTACGATTATTGGTTATATCGTGATCATATATCATTATTAATTTAGAACTGTAAATGATGTTATGTACGATGGAATATTAATGCTCATTCTTATTATTGTTTGTTTAATATATTGAAAAATTTATTTTAAAGATTGAATCTATTTTTCTATAAAGTTATTGAAAATTGTTTATTGAAACTTATTTATATAGAATTGTTAAAATGATTTACTTATTTCTATTATTGATTTATGTCTATTATAAATTTAAAATTATTTGATAAATTTTTTATCACGATTATTTAATTTTTTTGAATTTTGTGCATTAATATTAATATATTTATATTAGTAATATAATTTTTTATATATGTATATTATTAATACAATTTATAATAAATATTTAATTAAAAAAAGATTTATTACTTTTAAAGTAAATAATTATAATAATTTTTTATATTCTGAATATTTATATTTATTTATTTATATATTTTACTTTGTAAATTGACGATTTCTATTCATTTTTAAATTGAATCTATATTATTACATAGTCTTATCACTGTTAAGTGGAATTATATTAGATAATTCCCCTCAGTTATATTAGATAACTTCTAACAAGTTTATCTAATAAAAAAAAAAACGAATGCAAAGCATTATTATGAATATATAGAATCATAAAAAAATTCTTTTTAAAAAATTTAAGATTGATTTTCATTAAAATATAATATTTTTAATACAAATTTAAGAATATATAATATTAGAATAAAATTTTATCTTATAAAATAAAATATGAAAGTTTTTTTTTTAAGATTAATAATGAAATAGGAATCATAAAAATATTTGTGGTATATTTTAAATACACTTAAGAATTAAAAATAACAAAAATTTATCAAAAAAATTTTTTCAGTTGAAAACAAAAATTTTTTCTCTTTCTGATGATATTTCTTAGAGAATCGATTCATTAACGAAAAACAATATTGTATGAAAGTTGAAAAAGACCATGCCATTAGGCAGTAAACACAGACTTAATGCATAAGTGGTGGTTTACCATAGAATCATACATCATCGGTTTGTCTCTACGTCGGTTTAACCACTCTTACCGCCAGTTGCGCCGGTTATCCGAACATGGTGAGCAAGTCAGAATGATTCAAACATTGTGGTCACTGACTGCGCTCGCTCGAGCAAACTTTTTTCTTCTACATAATGCTGGAAAATTGAAAATTTTTTTTTCAATAAATTTACTATTTTCAATAAATCTACTATAATTTGATATTGATTTTCTTTTTTCATTTGATTCTATTTCTTTTGCATATTGCTAATATAATTTGATGTAAGTAATAATAATAACATTAGTAATGGTAATGTATACATTATTTATTTATATATTGTTGATTTGAACAAAATCAATTTCATTTAGTTAAATAATACATTTGTAGCTAAATAATAAATAAATTGTTTAACATATTAACATAAAAAATTCTTTTCATTTTAATTATCCTTAAATTATTATAAAAAGATGCATAAAAAATAAATTAAATTTATTAATATATATGATAAATTTTTGTAATATTATAATGTTATAATATTAAAATATCATTAACATTTTTAATAATATTGATGTACTTACATAATTTAATCGATTTTATTTAATTCAAATTTATCAAATTTATTAATTTATTAATTTTTAACATTAAAACATTTAATTATATAAATTTAAATTATACAGTATAATTATAAATCATAAGTATTAGAAAACTTATAAAAATTTTATAAAGTAAGTTTCGAAATAAACTAATCTATTAAATTTATTTATATAAAATTTTTATTTATATAAAAAGATTCTAATTTTGTAAATTATTAAGTAGAGATTGTCAGAGGGAGAAATAAGATATATTCATATATTTTGATTGTATAATGAATCATATATATCGATCCTTTAATGAATTAAAAAATTCATAATTCGTAATTTAAATTTATTAAATTTAATAATTAATAATTACAATCGATATATCAATAAATATTTATGAAATATTGATAACGAATGATAATGATTCAACTAAAAATAAAATGAATGATCCTTTATTGATATCTTTTATTCGAATTTATTCTGTTTTCTTATTATATATATATATATATATATATATATATATATATTTACTCTTAAAATACATTTGTCTCATTTTAAAATACACTTATTTGGTAAATAAGTTATATATAATTGTTAATATAAATAAATATTAAAAAATTATAATTATATAAATTTGAGAAAAAGTTTGTAGTGAAGATTGCTATCATTAAATTAAATTTAATATATAAAATACTTTTTATTTGAAATTAATATACTATGTACATATATTATTTTAATTTTAATTATATTTTATTTATTAATTTTATTAATTTTTTTATATAAAAAATTTTCAATAATATTATTGAAGTATCATTATTAATAGCCTTAATAGAATATTAATGAATATGAAATATTAATGATATAATTTAGAAAAATGTGGAAAATAAAATGATAAAAAATTCAGAATAATTCAATTGTAATTTAAAAGATGTTATGTATCGTAATTGATAATCATAACTACAAAAAAGATTAAAATATTTAGCAAAAATATGTGCTACTTATATTTAAAATAATGTCTTTTTTAATATAATATTTATGTAATACAAATTTTTTTTCTTAAACATATTAATTCTTATTTTATATATTTCCATATATTATAATATTTTTTAATTTTATAATTATTTTTAATATTTCTTCTTTTTATTCTATTATCTATTCTATTACTATTATTATTTTTATTGTAATTTTAATTTAGTTCTAACAATTAAGAGATTAAATTAATACTAATACAATTAAATTAATACTTATAATTTATACTGATTTATTTACATATATTTTATCTTTGTTGCTTTTATCTTTCTTAAACAATACTTTTATAATTCTTTATTTATAATTAGACATAATAAGTTAGAATAGTTTTTGATTTTTATTTATTTATGAAATCATCTAATTTTTTAAAAAAATTTATTATAATTTTTTATTGTTTTTTTATAAAAACAGATTTATGTAATTATTAATAATTTTAAAATTAAAAAAAAAACAAATAAAAAGAATTGGTATAGTATTTAAAAGAAATTAATTAATTTAAAATTTTCTTATGATTAAAAATGATTTAAAAATTATAAATATTAATATTTTTTTACAAAACATTGTTAAAATAGTATAATAACTTTAATTCATAGTAATTTTAATATAAATATAGTTTTAAATTTTATATAATATACTATAAAATAAAAAATTAAATATAAAATAATAATAAATTAATAAAATAATAAAAAACTATTTATATAAAGATTTACGTATATATTATAATATAATATATTTAATAATATATAATTATAATATATTTATAATATTTATAATATGTTTATAATAAAAAAATGATTTTTGCACTTGGTGTCAATTATTATATAATCTTTCATTTTCTATTGTTTTACAAATATTTAAAAAAAAGAATATTCATTTTTTTTATTCATTATTTTAAATCACTAAATATATTTTAAATATAATCTGTTTTTCTAAAAATTTATATTCAATTATACAATATATTAAAAAAGATGCAATAGATTAGAAGACATCAAATTTTTTTAATAGAAATACGAAATTCGTTAAAATACGAAAATTAAAAGGATTTCTATAGGATTCGATTAGCATTCAATCATATATCATTTCCTTTCTGTTTCTTTATTCTGATTTCATCCACTCGTCTATCGATTTTTTTGTACATCTTCCTTTGGCTTCACTATTTATTGATTTCTCTTTTTCTCATTTTCTAAAGTGATAGGAGTAATCACATGATAGAAAATAATTACTTCTTAAGATCGCATATTTGCTTGGCATTGTATTCTTTCAAGACACGATTCGTTTCCTCGAATAATCACAAAAATCTTTCGACCGATATCTGTTCCACTATCATTAACGAAACTAGGCACACAGTCCATTGATTGTATTTTTATAGATGCTATGTTGGTCCTGATTGAATGAACTATCTTTCTTTGAGATTTCAAAATTATCGCAAAATTTCATTTCATCAAAGCATTTGATCATGATTAACCAATTAAATGCTTTGACACTGAATGAAACGAAGTAAAAATACAAAATTGAAAATTAAATAAATAAGAAATTTAACAAGTTGTAAAAAAAATATAAAATAAAGATAGAAAAATAATAGAAGCTTTTTAAAGATTTGCCTTTGTTATTTTTTTTTATTATTTTTTGATTCTTAAATTATTATTTATAATATTGATTTTAGATTTTAGATATAACACAAATTGTGGTTAACCTTATATTCAACAAATTTATACAAAAAAAATTTTCTATTATTATTGAAATTAATTTGTATAAGATCAAAATGATTCAAATCATTTTTTCTCTTATAAGTAATTGAAATTATGAAACTTAAAAATAAACAAGAGTATTATGAAACATTAGAAATTTAATAGGATAAATAACTAAACAAGATTAAGAAATATTATTAGAAAATTAAAGTAATAGTTATATGAAATGCACTTTATGCTCTAATGATAGCAGGAAATGTAAGATTTTTTTTCATAGATAATTTTACGAGTTAATTAATACGATGATTAGTAATCCCTATCATATGTTGTTAGGATGCAATGAATGAGCTATATATATATTACATATTATATATTAACTTGTCAGGATTAATTATGAGCAAATTATTCTTAAAAATTTAGATATAAATAAGACACTTTTTTCTATTCTTTTTTCTATTTATTTATTTTTTAAATTTAAAATACAGATTTTTCTATTTATTGTTAAGTGAATTAAATTGAAAATATTCTTATTATAAAGATATTCATAAAAGATATTTCCTGAAATGAAAAAATTTGAAATATTAAAACGAATTAATCGAAGAATTTTGTAAAATAAATTTATTATATTATTATTAATAATCATAATGTTCAATATTTGTACAATATTTTCTAACAATATTTTCACTATTTTCAAAAAAGAATTTTTGAATTTTAGAAAATAAATGAGAAAATATATTTTTTGATATCAATTTTATTTAATATTTATTAATTAAAATTGATAATAAGACTGATAATATCATAGAGATTGATAATCTCTCGATATTATGATATTAAGAAATCTAAAATTGATAAAAAATACTAAACATTATTAAGTTAAAATGAAAATAATAATTGAATAATTATAAATATATATTATTTTATAAAAAAATTTTGATTAGAAATATTATACACGTGTAAAAAATATTATAAGCATTTTTACATTGAAAATTTTTATTAATATTTCGTAATTGACAAAGTATTAATTAAAATAATATTAATCAATTTTACTATTTTTCAAATAAAAGTTGAATTTTACGATGATAAAATGATTTTTCTTTTAAAGCGATAAAATCGACAATCTAGATCATTTTCAGATTGTTGCATGAGAATGTTTTTCTGAAGAAGTTATGTTTTATTGATAAAAATTATGTTTTATTGATAAAAATTTAAAAATATAATGTAAGAGAAATATATTTCTTTAAAAAATAATACATCACATTATATAATTCAAATGTATAGATTGTTTCGAAGATTGAATTTAAAAATAAAAATAAAAATATTTCTTAAGAACATCAAATATATATGTATACATAAATTATTACAATATTACTATAGTTTAAAGTGCTAATATATTATGATATAAATATAAGTCTATTTATTTTTGTTAATACATAACATATGTTAATCAATATTATGTAAAAATTATATAATATATATATGTAATATATTATAATTATATAATAATAATTATTAAAAATGCAGATATATAAGTAATAATTTAATGTTTATTTTATTTTGTTATAATATTAATGTTTGTTATATTTTTCTTTTTCTTTTATATTTATATTTTTTGAAATTTTTAGGGTAAAATGTAAAAATAAATAATTAAACTAAACTTTTGATATATTTTTTCTATTCTTTATTTATTTATAAATGATAGAAATGATATATATATATATAAATAGACAAAATAAATAGCTTATTGTATAAATAATTAAAGAGCGCTACATATAAATATTTAGATACATAATATGTTTAATTAAGAGAATACTAAACATTAAATATTTAATATTAATTTTATGTTGCAACAATCATTTATTTTATCGATTCTATATATTAATTGAACTGTACATTGTATCAATTTTAACTTTATATCAATTCTGTACATTAATTATATTGTATATTGTAAATGTATTAATTTTAATTTTAAATTATTAAACATAGGATAAAAGTGGCTAAATGATTCTATATAAATAAATAAAATATATATATATATTTTATATATATATATAAATAAAAATAAAAAAGGAAAAATAACATTTTAAAACATTTTCAATCAAATTTAAGTATAACTAAAATTGGTCAAATAGATATAAATTAACTATTTATATAAAACAGAAATTAGATAATTTCTCTCTTTTCATTTTATTTTTATATGTAGAATCACAATCCAGTTGCTTGTATTCAGGGTTGCTGGAGAGGGACAATATATTCCCTTTATTATTAAAAGTGGTTCAATTCCCCTATGCTGAATTTCTGCATGAAAAGAATATGTGACGTCATATTATCCCCACTGCCACTGTTATATTAAGCAAAAGCACATCACGTGATACTTGCAACACTTGGCTTTTACGAAAACCTGGTATCTCTGTCTAATGTGGTAGTGGCAGTGGGAATAATGTGACATCATGTATTTTCTTCCTGCGGAAATTCGCTGCAGGAAAATTGAGTTACTTTTAGTCGTAGAGGGAATAGCATATCCTTGTCTGCCAATTCAGCTTGTACCTGCTTGTACATAATTTTGGGAACACCTTTTATATAAATATCTCTGATTTTCTTCGTTTAACTTCAATTGCTTATAAATTTTAAATTTTATTAATAAATGAACTTTAAATTATATTTTTATATATCAATAATTATGTATTTTTGATTTCTAAAATTAAATTTCCATGAATATATATACATGAATATATATACATGAATTATTTCCTTAAAATAATGATTTCCTAATTTTTTCTAAATATTTTAAAGATTTTTGATGAGGGACATAGACAATGTATACAAGATTTAAAAGGGACAACAATATTTTTTATGAGTGATTCTTAAACAGGAAAGTAAGTTTACAAGCTTATATTGCAATGTACATCGACACCTAATAGAAGCACGTAGTCCAAGCACGTGCTCTTAGCTGCTAGAAGTCAATTTCCTTCTTTGACAAATTCTTCTTTTCGTTGCTTTCTTTTTGTGCCCTTCTTGGTTCCGTTGTTGGTATTGCAAAAAAACAATGTTTTCTTTACTCGTGATATTGGTCCTTTCCGTTTTCCGTTACTACGTATTGCATTTTTCTTAATGTCATTTTCTGCAGCTGGATAAGCTATATATGATGGTCGTAATTTTCTTCAACCAAAAAAGGGTTTCTGTGTCCTCTTTAGTCGAGCTAAGTTTAGAATTTATTAGATAGAAGATAATATTATTAAATTAAATTTTCTAATACGCATCATTTTTTTCATTGTTTTTAAGCAAATCATGTTTTTAATTAATAGTAATTGCAAGGAGAATTCAATAAATTGATTTGGTTGATTGAGAATGTTAATAACAGTTAATATGTGTTAGATTATTGTTTTCCTATAATTATGCAAAATATTTCTCATACAACTAAGTAAAAATAGATGTATCTTTAAAATAAGATAGAAAAGAACTTCAAAAGAAAAAATTAAATAGTATTATGTTTTACACTTCTATATTATTTTTTAAATATTTTTTTATATTGGTATGATTATAAATATATTTTATTATAAATATATTTTTTAAATAAATTGATATCATTTTTCTTATTTAACCCTTCATATATTCTATACGTCATTATTTTTTACAATTCATCATTTTCTATTTATTGCATATAGAAATTGTTCATAATATCGTTCTTCATAACTTTTTTCATATTACTTTTTTTATACACTTATTGCTTATATACTCTTATATATTTATTTATTTATTTATTTTTTATTTTATTTCTTTATCGAAATAACATCAATATTTATATAAATCATATATTTAAATAAATCAAAAATATGAAATTCTGTATCATAGAAGTGAATTTTTTTTCTATTTCATTAGTTTTTGTTTAAAGAAAACTTAATTAATATTACGCAAAATTGAAAAGACTATTAAGATGCATCTGTTAATTACATAGGAGAACTAAATAGTACATGAAGAAACTGCACTCTATGATAAATATGGAAGTCGAAGAAGAAGCGTGAAGAAATGCTTGGAGGACATTCTAATGCAGCAATGGTGAACTTTTTTATTATGCGCATATCAAAAATTTATAAATAATATTTATTAAGTGTCGAAAAATTTTTAATAAATTATTTATTTTTATAAAAAATCAAATTTTATAATGATTAAAAAAAAAGTTGAATAATTTAAAAGCATAAATATCATTAATATTATTAATAAATTATTCATATGCATTCATAGTATTTTCTCAATTTTTAATCGTATAAGAATTTGTTTTATTAAATTATATACTTTTATTATATACAATAAGTTTATGTAGATTTGTAAGACTGATTCTTAAAACATAGATCATTAAATGATTTTATTAAATCGTTTCGGCGAAAATTTTGTTTCGATGGACATAGTCATGGTCTGACTACGTTTGATTTATCACGAAATTTCCTCTGAATTCTCAGAGGGAATACAACAGAATGAAGCGACACGATGGATATGCGAGTGCTAATAATCTAATATGCTGCGACCAAACTGAGCGCAATTTCATGCTTTCTCGGGCATGCAGTGCATTCCTATTCCTTTTGCGATCAAATGTCCTTCCGACCGTCTGCCCTTTTGTCTTTTGTTCTCCATTGCGATCTTCATGTTTTTCCTCATCTCCTTTAGTTCGTTTTCTACATTTTGTTTGAAACGGGAATGTAATATAATGCACAAATGATTTGCTTCAGAAATAGTGAATTTTATTTAATCTTTAGTATATCAAAGAATCAATATTTTTTTACAAATGGTTTTTTAAAAATTTTAGGAATTTTGTTATTTTCGAATTTTTGCTTTGTATATTCTATTATTGTTATAATAAATTTTTTCTAAATTTGATAATTATAATTGATTTGCTATAAATCTTATTTTAATATATAATTTTATTTTACCTTTTCAGAAAACATTACAATAATTTTATAATTTCTTTTTTTAGAATTTTTATTATTTAATGCTGACATTTTAATTCATCAATTTATATATATCTTATTGATTTAAAAAATATAAATTCATTATAAAAATTCAATTTACAATTAGGAAACAAATATTTAATTCTTTTAAATCCTAAACTTCGTATTTCTTAATAATTGTATCTTTAAATATATTAATTTTTATTATTAATTTAAACATATTAATTATCATTAATTCTTATAATATTTTACATATATAATAAAAAACATTTTTATAAAAATTTAATTTATTTGTATTTCCAAATTTTAATACCAAGTTTTTAACAAAAAGATTTTGTAAATTAAATATTACTAAATAAGTTTTTTTATATAACATATGCATATATCACAATGCTAAAAATTTTGGAATATTAATATAATAATATAATATTATTTATTATTATATATATAATAATAAATAATATTATATTATATGTTATATTTATATTATATTTATTATTATATTTATATTATTTATATATTATTTAATATAATATTATTTTAATTTACTTTTAACAAAAATATTAACTTTAGAAGAAATAATATAATTATCATCAATAAATGATCATTTTCCTATTCTCCTCATCTCAATTTATTTTATAATTAATAATTATATTTTCATTAATCATATTTAATGCAAGATGATTGTTAATGCTAAAACTAATTTTATTGATCTATATTCTTCTTTATCAATTATATCTATTAAGTTTTTTATTTATTCGGTTTTATAAAACAAGCTAAATCAAGTGTTTATAATAAAACACAAATATATGTAAAAGAAAAGTAATATAAAAGAAACATTTTTGATTCGAAAAAAATATAAAAAAAATTATTCTATTTTTAATAATATAAATAGATAACATTAATTAACTATTTAGTATATAAGTATATATTTAATACATAAGTAGTATTGGTAGTATTAATAACCCTCCTTTACATTTATATGTTTTTTTCTTGTTTTTTTAAAATATTTTGCCTTTTTTCAAATATATTTTTTATAAATTGATTGTATTGTAAGGCAACAATAATAATATAATAAAAGAGAATAATATTATTTCATTAATTATTTCTTTAGGTATTAAAATCACAATATTGTCAATTTATTTTATTGATAACAAAAATATTATGCTGTTATCTATATAATTTTTTCTTTTTAATTAATTCGAATTGGTTTTATTTTTTTTAACTATTTTTTTCCGGATGTATAACATACTGATATATCAACTCTCTAACCTGGATAGTAGTTAATTCATAGCATAATTTTGTTGAAATTTTTAAATAAAATCAAATAATTTATAAATAAATAATAATTTTGAAAAATTAGATTTTTCATTACTTTTATTTATTTATGATAAATATTCTTTTATTACTAATATTTAATTCTTAAAAAAAAGTTTAGTTAACACATAACATTATCAAATATAATTTAGATATATTAAAAGATTTTGTAATTTTATTATAGTATATATGAATTTCTTTTTTGTACTACTTCTTATGTTTTATTTGCATTAACACAATTTTTATGATATATTTGAATTGAGAGAAAACATTCAAAACAAATATTTTTTAACATATAATAAGTGTATATTCAAAATTTTAGAAAATTTTAGAAAGAATAATTATTATAAAAGTGATGTCTCTTTCATAATCATTTATTGTATTATTTTCATAAATTTGACAAGTTGAAAAACTAATTAATAATTAACATAATTATTAATTATATTAAATGAAATATACTGGATAATTTATATCATTATTCTTGAATAAAGATCTATTTAGATATAAGAAAGATATAATAAGGAAGAAATAATATTATTACTAATAATAATATTACTAATTTGTTCTAATAATAATATTGTACTACTAATAATAAAATATTTTAAGAATAAGAAATTATTAGAATTATTAATTATAAAATTATAATTTTTAAAATTCAATTGTGTATTACTATATTTACGATAATAATTTAAAACAAAAAATATATATGCACAAATATATAATATAAAAAAAAAAAAAAAGATTATTTTAAATTAATTTTCCATCTTCAAGAAATTTATATTCCTTTGAATATAAATTCTTTTCATGTCACTTCTTCCCTGTCATCTTCTATATTGAAGCATTTAATTTATATGTTAATATAAGTAAAATAGTTATATATTTATTATTTATTATGTATATATATTTATTATGTAATATTTTTATATAGTTTATTTTATTTTATTTTATCGATTCATAGTGACATTATTTATTAATTAATGTAAATCATATAAAAAATAAAATATTTCTTAATGTATTTAATTTAAATGAATTACTTTACTTAGATAAATATCTCGATGAAGCTTTTAAAGTATAATAATTAATAATTAACATTTATTGCACAATATAAATAATATTTGAATACAATTTAAATATAATATAAACTGTATGAAAAATATATGAAAAATATATGAAAAATATATGAAATATATATATATATATTTGAATTAATAATTAATAGTCACAGTAAAATATTGCTACGTACAGTTTTAATATTAAAATTTATTATTTATTAATATTTATATTTTTGTTACCTTTTGATTATTTATAATCATGATCATAATCATAATTTATTAAGTAATTTTGCAAAAAATTCTTTTGTTTTATCTTATAATTACAATTAATTTGAATTGACATTATACATGTATCAATAAAAAAACAATTTTATAAAAATTCGTTATAAATAGTGCAAAAAATAATTCTTAAATACCTATTTATTAATTATAAAACAATTATAATTATAAATATATATATAATTATAAATATATTAATTATAAAAATAATTATTAAAATTTTAATATTTATTACATATATTAATGCAATCGATTTTAAATTTGTTATTCATGCCAAAAATTTTAAAATTCATGAATTTTTTTATATAATTGAATTTTGTATAATATTTTAATATAATCTACAACATGTATCAAAACTTTATTTAATATAATTTTTGTTTATATTACAATAACAATAGATTTATATTATTATATATATTGATATATAAATATATATATATATATATATATATATATATATATATATATATTTATTTCAAAAATCGATGTATTTAAAAATTTATAAACACGATCGACATTTTTGTTGATATAATTGTATATAGTATATGTTGGCTGATTGTATTAGTGGCTTATTTATATATATATTTTATATTGTCAATATCAAATCTGTATGTGAGCTAGACGATCATTGATTCATCAAGATTTGATTTTCCAAAAACTTTGATCATGGATCAGTTTTGAAGACTACTCATTTCTCAAGATTCTTTATTCAAACATATACAACATGGAGGATAAGAAGGAAACCATTCTTATAAAAGTATATATTATTCTCATTTTATATGTGCAGGTGGATAAGAATTCGCTAATTTTGTATTTATAATATGATTTCATATATGATAATATTTAATCTATTTGTGTATATATCTACTGCTCGTTCTCAAAGATTTTGCTATTTAATTTTATTTAACTTTATATAAAAAGTTATTTTAAAATTTATTATATTTCCGAGAAATATAATAAATGTTTCATAATTCGAATTATTTATTTGATTATTTCCTTGATAACGTATTTTTGATAATTGTTTTGTTATATTCATTTTTGTTCAATATTAAAATATTTCTAGCTAGAAAGAGATTTATAAAGATAGATAGAATGCAATTCATAATTAATTCATAATTATGACAATATCACTATAATTATAAAAAAAAATTATAAAAAATGATTTTATATTAAAAAATAAATATATTTATTATATTATCAACTACATTAAAAAGTATATTAAGAATATCAGAATTATTTTATTTATACTCTTAATTATATTAAATTGGAAATATAGTATAAAATATTTGTATAATTTTATTTTTGAAAATTAATTTTAAATATTTTTTTTGATAAGCATTAATAACATGATATATAATTTATAAATAAATAAATAAATTAATTTTATTGTTTCTTTATTTATTCTTCTCAAAATCTTTTTTAAAAAATATTTTTTTCATGTAAATAAAATTAGATTTTTTAGAATAAATTTTTATATTTGTCTTCATAAATTAAAAATGTTTTGAAATCTTATTTACATGTATATATATATGTATATATCGTAAATATATATGTATATATATATTTACGATATATTATGATATATTTCTTTTAAATAAGAATAAATTGTAATTAGATATTCATTAGATATTCACTATTCATATAAAAGAAATATGTAAACGAGATATATAATTGGTTATCATAAAAAAATGGCAATATCATTAAATTGTTTATAACAAATGAGAGGTTTATAACGAATATATACATGTTTTTTTGAATAAATAATTATTGTTGCGTGTATTTTATTAATCAGAAAATGTTTCATTGAATTTATGTAATAAAATGCAGAAATAATAATGAAGAAATAATTCGGATGGACAGAATTGCAGAAAATAATTAAAATATTGTAGAAATTAAAAATCTTTTAGAAAATATAAAAAATAAAATAAGGATTTTACAAATAATTATAATCATTATGAAAAACTATAGATGAAAATTATAATTTATATTTATTCGTAATATTCAAAGAATAGATCATCATTATTAAACAATTAAAAATCAAAGATAGCAGCTTTAATTAATTATTGAGAAATCTTTATTTTCATCATTTACAAATTTTGTCCGAATGAAATATACAAAATGAATTTTAATAATTATTGGAATTTTAATAATAAATTGGAAGTTTTATTAAGTATAATATATTTATATTAAGTATAAAGATTTGAATTTCATAATATTAGATAAAAATAATAAAGTATTTTAATATTGATATGTTTCGTAATTGGTTTTAAAGTAAAAATGATATGATAATTACTTTAATTCATATGCTCTTTTAGATTTAATATTGCAGTATTATAATGGTAGTTTAAATTTTAAATTAACACAATCAATAGAATTACAAACAACAATAGCTCGTATATTAAAAATTCAGACGACCAACTATCGGAAATAAAAGAAATTTCAAAATTTAATAAAATATAGGAATAGAATAAAATGAAATTTTAATACTTATAATACTTATAAATTTTAATAATTATAGATGTAAATGATTTTAATAATTATTAATTAATTTAATAATTAAAATCATTTAAGTTAGAAGAAAGTCAAATCAATATAATGTTAAAAGTATTGAAAAATTGTATATACAAAATTAAAATATGAAATGGAAAAAATAATAATAATTATAAAAATTTTTATGATTAAATCATTTATCAAATAAAATAATTAAATAGATGTTGTAATCATTTTTAAAAGAAGAAGAATAATGTTATGACTATTATATCATTTAATATTATTCTTAAATAAAAACATGTTATAATTAAATCATTGTATTTATATGTAAGAGAAATATGTGTGTAAAATATATATGTAATATAAATATGTGTATATATATATATATATATATATATATATATTGCGACATAATAAGCTGTTTGTGATAGATTCATAAACTAAGTTTATAAATTATACGCATATTCTCTGAATAGATTATTATCTTATATATTTTTTACGCTGAAATATATGCATATCGCTTGGTTCATATAATAAAATTGCAAGGATAATAATATATTTTTTTTTTATTTTATTTTTATGATTTTAAAATATGATTTTAAAAATATTTAATAAAAATATTATATATATACATATATACTTGAAAGTATATATATATACTTTCAATTCGAATGAGAGAATATAAAAATAATATGATATATATTATAAAATAAAAATATTTTAAAAATTATATTAATTAATTGTATATTGTATTTTGCATTTATTAAATTCATTTATAATTTTGTAATATAGATAATATAAATTCTATGGAAAGATAATATTAATAACATATCAATAATGGAAATAATTGGATGATTTCTAAAAACTCATATTTAAATAAAAAAAATTTTTTTTATTTTTTTTATTTTCAGTTTATATATATAAAAAGAAAAAGAAAGAAAAGAAAATATAAAATCATATAAAAATATGAAAACATAATATATAATAAATTCAAATAATCAAATAAAATATAATAATATATTAAATTCTTTCGATTTATGTTA
Organism: Apis cerana; assembly: GCF_029169275.1. Lineage (NCBI taxonomy): Eukaryota > Metazoa > Arthropoda > Insecta > Hymenoptera > Apidae > Apis > Apis cerana. The sequence continues at coordinate 5,196,499 of NC_083862.1, read as the reverse complement.
ATATTTATCGGCTATTTTTCAAATATTAACAATCATAAATCTTGGAAGAATGTTGCTATGAGAACTTTTATTCTTGTCAATTTTCCACATGCTCAATCAATTAGCATCGCTGTTTGTTCATTGTAACGGTTAATAACAAAAGCTCAATATACCTAGCCAATGCAATTAATCAGTATCCTTGAAGCGAATATTTCTCGGTCTATCTTTCTTTCTCCTATTCTTCTCTCCCTATCCCATCTTGTTTCAAAGAGATAGTTTCAGAGAAGTGTGGCAGACGTCAAGCATGCCACCTGTGTTCCCGCGAATAGAAGAAGCGAGAGAAACAGAGTAGACGACCTCTTCTCGTTTCCTTGAACTCAGGTATATCAGTCACATCGCTAATTGGAAATCGCTCGTGCGATCTATGGTGTCTTGAGGCGCGCTAGCAATTAGGTGCGTACCTATGGAGTTGGCATTCGCGCTCACGGAGGCATTCTGCATTTGAGATCACACTTTTTTTCTCTTTCTTTACAGTCCGACTATATCTCGCATCGTTTCTGACCGTCTCCGTTTTCACTGATTTCTCACCGAGCGGTATTGCTTTTCCATTTCATGGCTACTTGGAGCTCTCTATGAGATACTGAGAATTTAACAGTTTTGTGGTTTTTCTTCTGTTTCTGACTTTTTTGTATCGAATAAATTGAGGTTTGTTACTTAACAGAAATGAGAAATAAAATCGATTCTTATCTGTGTTTGCAACTTAGATTTACAAAATGTCGATTACAAAATATAAAAATACAATTTTGTTCTCCAACTCATTACCGGTTAATTGTTTGTTACAAGATTATACTATTTCAGTTTATTATTGTTATGACTTTATTTATGGATGGGACATGAAGTTCGAGATAATGAAAAATCATTAATCGTTAATATTTTATATCTTATTATATATCTTATTCTTTGTAAAAATATCTTATTCTTTGTAATAAAAAATAGAATAACATTCTGTTATTTTGCTACTGCCAAATGATTATAAACAAATGTAAGAATTTATAATTTCTCGTTTTTATGAATTTCTTATTTGTTTTTGGACATTTTATGACAAAAAAAAGCGGATCGCTTACAATTTTGAATTAGAAGGTAATTGGTTATTACGAAGATTATATTTATGAAAACATATTAAATCTTAATTTGAGTTATTTTAGTATTATATTAAATTGAAATTATAATAATTGAAATAACTTAAAATAATAAAAAATTATAATTGTAATTATAATTCCATTATCTATTAAACTTACCTTGATTCGTAATCTTTGAATTATATCATTACATCAATAATTATATTAATAATTAATTGTATAGAAATCAATAGTCCTTTACAATAAATTTAAAAAGAACTAATAAAAATACTTCTTTTGTGAATTATTTTAAATTGATATTTAATAAAGAAAATATAGAATTAAATAAATAAAGAAATTGAATTTTTGTTAAAAATATAATAAAAAAAAATATATAATTTTATCATGAAGTTCTTGATTTATGAATATATAATAAAAGTATTGTCTACTTGTAGCAATAATTAAAATTTAGTTAATAAAATTATAATTTTATTATGAATTATATTTAGTATTTTTTTTATATTTAGTAAGAAAAAAAAGTTTATTTTAACAATGTTTCAAACATTTATTATCTATATATTAATCTTACTTAATAATTCAGTACTTATATTTTAATATTTTTAAAAGAAAGAATTTAATCTATCTTATATATATATATATATATAAAATATCAAAGATCTTATAAGTGATTAACAATAACATTTAATCTACTTATATTTTTTATTAAAATCGTGATTTTTATGTTATCATTATTCTAAGAAAAAAAAAATAATTAAAATAATACAACATAAACTAGAATTATTAAAACATTTCATTAAAAAATATTTTGCAAAATAGAATTATTATTATTCTAAATTTTCAACTTATTTTATATAAAGAGTATTAATATATTCGTAGAAAATTTTTGGAGGAGCGGTTTTAGAATCTAAAACAAAAGTTATAAAATATATCAAAATATATAAAAATGATGAAATTTGATTAAATTGATTTATTTATTAAACAATTATTTATGTATAAACAATTAAAGATGAAACGAAACATAGAAAAAATGCTTTTGTCTTATACCATTATTATATTTTATTTTTGTTTCGCTTAATTTAATATAAATTTAAATTGCATAAAGAAATGTTCTCATTTATAATTTATGATATATTCTTTATTTATCTTATTAAATCGTATTTAATAATAAAAATTTATATTTATATTAATAATAAATTTATACTTTAAATTACTATTAGAAATGAGTATAAAATCAATAACATAATATTTTTATTTATTGTTATAAATGACTGTAATATTTATAATTTAATTTCTTCATTGTTTATTTAATCATTTAACTATAACATCTTTTACATTTAACATATTTTTTTTACAATAACCAGTAGCACTTGTAACATGTGACATATTTCATAGAAGAAAACCTTAGTAATTTTAATAAGATAAACAAAACGATTTACGATAAAGAAAAAGATATTTGTTTTCCTGTTACATAAATACATAGATGGTAACTGTAGTGCGATTTGTAGGTAGTACACAAATAAACAGTATCACGATTCACGTATCATGTACTATATGAACACTTAGGTGTTCATAAAACACTAAGTCGCATTTCACTTATGTAATCCCTTTTTTTTTTTAATATATAAAATAATACTCAATTTTATTATACTATCGTTAATATTTTTTATGTTTTTAGATTTTTGATTATTTCAAGTTTTTTTTATAAATTTATGTTAGATAATATAATTTTTATATCACGAAATTTAAGTCTTTCATTATCAATATAACATAATGATATTTTTAGATTTTTATATTAATATTTTATTTTGCATCATACTATATTATATTATATATTATTTTATTCTTTTATTCTTATTAAAATAATGTATAGAATATATATATAAAACATCTGTTGATATAATAATTAGTATATAATAAAATATATAAAAGTATAAATTGTTTCTTTCAATGCTTTTAAATTCTTTCTTTAAATACTATATTAAATATTATACTATATAAAAATTTTTTTTGCGTATTATTAACAAAAAAATAATTTTATTTTATCATATATATATTTCAATTATAATTACAATTATAATTATTTATATATTTTAATACATTATTTATTTTAGTATATTAAAAACCAATTCTTTCATTGTTATATTTTTATTCATAAATGTAACATGGCTTATCACATGACAACAAACTTATTATGATAAGTAACTTAAATGCGAAATCTTATTAAAATGTTAACAAATATTAACATTATTTAATTATAATTTAATTTCTAAATTTTTTAAAAGAATGCAGCCATTTACAAGGATCATAATGTTCGCATGATAAACATTTTACGTCGCGAAAGCTATATATCTTCCAGTTCTTTCTCTCTTCTCTTCATTTTGTAATTTCTTTCTTCCATTAATATCACTTTTTGACCTATTTCTTTTTGTCGCAGACCACCCCAGAACTTTTTCCATCGCTTTCTTGATCTCTGTATTATTCCGTAATTAGTCGTGGTTCTCATTTCTTTAATATCTGTGTCTTCTAGCCTTTCCTGTCTACCAGCTGTTTTCGTTCTGCTCTACTTTTTTCCTTCCTGTTTCTTTCATCTTTCCCGTTAATTCTTATCTCTCCTACGTTTTTCTATATTTTTTTTCCTTTATTTCTTCTTACATGTTTCCCCTTCTATGCTCCATATCCCTCTATAGTTTCTCTCTAATTGCTCTTTTCTCGTTCACCCTTGTTCAACCGTTTACTATCCTCACCCTGAGTCAATGGAAACACACAAAGAAAATAGTTTATTTCCGATACCATAAACGTGTTAGATTATGGATATATGAGTTACGGATCAATATTTCTTCTTCGTAATTATTCCTCGATACAGAAGATTACTATCGAAAATATTGGAACATCTTATGGTAGTATTTATTGTTCTATTTTTATATATCATTTTTATATTTTCAACATTGAATGAAATTATTTGTTAGAATAATAGAAAAATGTATAAAATCTAATTAATAATTTATAAAAATTAATCTTTAAAATAAATCTATAAAAAAATAATATCCTATAATAATCTATAAATAATAATATATAAAATAATAATATATAATAATATATAATATATAAGATGAATATTAATATTTTAAAAAAATATTATAAATCAGATTTTTCAGTTCATGATTTTTATTATATATATGAGAAGACATTAAATATTTATCAATTTTTCTTAAATATTATATATATGTACATTATTTATCTATGTCTTTATTTATCTTATTTCTTTTTGAAAAATAATACATTTGTATTTTTTTTCTATTGAATCTTTTATCCAATATCTTTAATTATTAAATATGTAAACAAATAAATATCTCTTGAAATTTATATCTTTTTCAATATTCTTCGTAATATATTCATATTTTTTTTTAATCTTTCCTTGCAATTTCATGCAATATTTGTATGACTATGAAAATGTCATTTCTATCAATTTACAATTGTATTATTTATGTCGCGTTCAGTTTAATTATACATCTATTATTGAAACTCTTAAATTACATTTTGTTAAATCAATATATTTCAATGACTAATAAGGTCAATTATTTTATTATTTTATACCATGAATATAATATAATGTTACATAAAATTGATGAAATTTACATTTTTAAAAATTTTGAAATGTTCTTTTAAAAGTTTTTTTATTAATTTAGTACAATTGATTACAGAAAAATCGAAATTAATTAAAAGATTCATAAACATTCATTTTTATGACATAAATAATATAATTGATATAAATGACATTTTAATAATTACACAAATATTAAAAGACTTTAAAAAAGAAAAAGAATATTCAAATTTTAATTATAAGAACTATTATTTTATGATTTAATTAGATATATTAGAATTTTTCTTTAATATAATTATGAGTACATACTATGAATATAATAATGAATATAATATAATATATAATAATCATGATAATGAATTTTTTTTAAAATTTAAATCTATTTGATAAAAAATAGAAAATCTTCTATTTTTTCAAAAAAAAAAAATAATCTACTGATTTTTATTATTATAAATCAATTTCTCGATTCGCAGATTTTACATTATAAAATTGAAATTTTTTACAATAATTTAATGTTCATTTTATTTATAAGTATTTAAAAATGATTAAATAAAATAAAATTGAATTAAAAGAAAGTGAAAACAGAAAAATAAAAAATCAAAAGAAAAAAAAAAAAGTTGAGAGTATAGAAATATAATATTGTATATGTCAATGTCAATGATGCAAAAACATTTATTTCAAATGTGCATGAAAAATTATGAATATCCATCAGATATTGAGATAATGAGAAATGCTATACAGCAAGAAATCAGTCATTGCACGAAAAGTGTTTTTCCTTTTCTTTGAAGTTGAACCGGTAAAATTAATTTCTCGTTATTTTGCTACCTCTGGCGACGATTAATAAGGGCTCGCAACTATTCCTTCGCGTGAAAATTGCTGCAGGCCAACGATTAGTTCCAGAATATCTCCAAGCCACATCGACAGATTAATTTTCAAATACCCAAGTGTCTTGCAGAAAAATGCTTCTCTTCTTAATGATTTAGATAATTTTTATAATTTCGCTCAAATAAATCCGTTATACAATCTCAAATATTAGTACAATCTCTGAATTTCATAGTCTGAATCGCAAATTGCAGATTTTTATAACTAAAAAAAATTTTTTTTTTTGAGATTTAATTTTTCATATATTTTATTATTTTGCTGTTGTTTTTATGAATATTTTAATATTCTTCTATCATATTTTATATACGAGTAACATCGTATCGTATCTCTCATATCTATCATAGTGAATACAAAACTATTCGTATTCTCTTTTAAAACGGAGTAATCTTTTTAAAATTAGACTAAATGATTTAAATTTTTCTGAAATATTAAAAGAATTAATTTATTACGTAATATGTAAAAAAAATTTTTAAAAATTGCTATGTCGAAATTATAAAGGAAAAAGTAAAATCGCGATTTTTAATTTTTATATTTTAAATTATAATGAAGATTTAGAATATGCTTTTTGTAAATCTAACAAAATTATATTCATATATAAAGTTTCGATTAATATTACTCTGAAACAATCGAAAATACTTTATATTTTTTCATTTTTTTGGCTTATAACTATAAATTAAAAAAATTTTACATTTTTTGATATTTTGAATTTTTTTATGAGTCGATTGATTTCAATAAATTTTTTTGAATTTTTATGTAATATATTTAGATTTACAAAAGCTATTAAATTTCAAAATAGTATATTAAATTTTATAATAAAATAGTTAATAAAAAAATAATTAAAAAGTTAAAAAATTTACTTTTTTCCCTTAAAATTTCGATTAAATAATAAGAATTTAAAAAAAAATTTTTTATATATTATCCAGTAAATAAACTAATTTTTCTAATATTTCAACAATATTCAAATTGTTTGATTCAATTTTAAGAAAGTTATTCTGTTTTAAAGAATATGGATATTTTTTTTATTCTATATATTCATTGAATTCATTGAATATTTATTTAATTTATTTAACAATAGATATATTTATGCTTTAAACATGATGAAGTGATCATAATTGTAACATAATATTGATATGAACAATTATATTATTAAATACATTATTATTGCATAGGGAAATAAGACTAAAAAAAGAAAATATTATATTTTGTGTATTAATCTTATATAAATTTATAGTTAAATAATTATTCAAAATAATTATACTTTATACTTTTTAATTTTTATACTTTAATATACATTTCATTATTGAAGTTTAAACAATACATATTAATTATTCATTGTTTGATTATCTTTATACTTATAATACTTCAATAAGAAATTATAAATAAAATAATAAAAAAAATAATAAATAAAAAAAATAATAAAAAAATTAATAAGAAGCTAGATAATTATTTATGAAAATTTAATGAAAAAGATGATTAATAATTCAATAAAAGAATATTTGACTAATATAATGTTTGTTAAAAATATACATGAAAAAAATAAAAAAAAAATTATTGTAATATTTTAATATTTAGGTTATTTATATGCAGTATTGTATATATATTACATATATATATGTAATATATTTGAAATACAATTAAACATGATATTCAATCAAGTTAATATTAGTATTTATTGTTTGAAACGGTAATATTTTTCTTATTGAATATTTTTCGCGGAAAATGTATCGATTTATAAAATCACTAATATTATATACAATATATAGATAGGATATTTTCAAAATTCGATTTTTTTATTATTTATTTTCTTAGCTACTGAATTTTTTATTATATATATAAAGTATTTTGCAAATAATTTTCCATTTTATTTTATTGTTTTTTAATATCAATGATTGTGAATTTTTCAGTATTATATATTTTTAATGTATATGATATAATATGATATGAATTTTGTAGTATCTCATCTCATTCCTTTATTATTTCTATTATTGATTTGATGTTATTATGTGAATATGTCAATATCAGTTCTAAATTTAATTAATTTAAAAAAATTGATTAAATTTTATTTTCGTTATAATATAATAAGGAAAGATATATATAATATATTATTTTTAATAAAAAAAAAAAAATAAAAAAAACAAAGTTAAAATTTGTAGAATAAAATTTTTGTATTTGAATTTCTATTTTAAAAAAGATTTTAGAAAAAAGAAAAAAAGATTTTAAAAATATGTAAATCTATTAAAGTTATCAATTATGATATAAATCTAAACATGATCAGAAATTTATCAGTATAAAATTTTAAATTAAAATATATCTAATAAATTTTTGAAATTATGATTCCTTTGAAATAACTTCATACATAATGATATCATATTGTTATTTTCATCTTACTTTTATCTTATATCCTGCTCAATTGTATCAAGACAAATCTTTTATATTAAAAGTATTTATTGATTATATATTATGCTTCAAAAATGAATTTATTTAAAATATGTTAAAATATAAATTTTTATTTTATTTTATTCATTCATTTTTTTCAAGTCTTTTTTATTTATCATAATAAAATTTTAGGAGAAGATAAATATGTAGATTCGAAATAAGCTTGGAATTTATCACAAAATTGTTAAAAAAAATAAATTTATACTTAATAAGTACTTTAATAAGAGTTTTTTATTTTGAGCAAGATCTTTTTTTTTTCATTTCATATAGAATTTTTATATCGCATAAAAAATAATTTTAAAAAAAATTTAAAAAAATGCATCAGAAAATGAGTTATTGATTTCGAAAATATACAAATATTATAAACAAAAAATAATTTCCTAGTATCAATCAATGGATAAAATATTGAATATAAATTTAATTCACAATAAAATAAAATTAGACTTGTTAAGATATGAATTTTATTATTTTTAAAAGATACAAATGATTTTGACAAAATTATTTTTATTAATATAATAAAAATAATATAGAATATAATGGAATATTATATTAAATAATAAATGTGAATATGCTTATTTATTTTCATTATAAATTAATTATAATTAACTATGCATAGTATATCTATATATCTATATTTAAATATACTTACACATTATAAGCGATAAGTAATATAATATAATCATTTATATTATTTTTTTCATCACTAAAATTGTTTTTTAAAACTATTTTAAATATATTTTTCAAAATACGTATTATTAATATGTTATATTTGTTATAATATTCATAAAAAAATTTTTAAATGATAATTTGATATGAAAAAATTTCTAGAATGATACTTTTTAAAAAAAGCAAAAAAATTTATTAATTAATTTTTAATTAATTATTTTTAATATATATTTATATTTTATATTTATTAATAAACTATTGTCGTTCATTTATTGTCACATTTATCTCAACGATTTTTTATTTAATGAATTAAATAAAAATATTCACGTAAAAAAATTGACAACTAAATAAAACAAGAACAGGAAAAAAGATTAATGTGAATATCTTATATTCACATTATATATATATATATATATAAAATTGAGGTGTTGATTGATTTTTTAAGAAAAACAATTGAGATGGTTACGTTAGGTAGGTAAATCTATTCTATAGGTGAGTATTTCTAAAATTGTATTCTAAAACTGTATTTTCATTCTTTAATCTTTATTATGAATATAAATACCAATCTTATTGTATGTATAAAAAGAAATAAAGAATAAGTTTAATAAAAATAATTTTCTTGGTTGCAGGATGGTCCGCATGATCGGCGATGAATTTCTTACGGAGGAAAGAGACCGAAAATATTATGCCGATCATTATAGGTGTTGTCCGCCGCCTCTTTTTATTATCCTCATCACCCTTGTGGAGGTTAGTAATAAAGGTTGTTCTTCATAATATATTCAACATTTTAATGCAGCTTTATAATTTGAAATTCGAGCTTTGATCACATTATGTGATCCGCTAGTTATTATAATGAATTTTTAATGAAAGTTATATAATTAAAAAATAGCCATTACGAACACAAAAGTACACTTTTAACGAAAACACTAGAATCGTGTTATGACTATTATTTATTAAAAATATTTTTAATATATGTGTTTCTTTTTTTCTACTATTATTTTTTCTACTATTATTTTTCTACTATTATTTCAGCGCCACTATATATTTCCATCTAGTTAATTTTATTGAATTAATGAGAAAATGTCAATTTTGTTAATAAAGAAATAAATCAATTTCCTATAATGTATCAATATAGTCATAAAAATATTCAATCATTTATGTATTTCATTTCTGTTTTTCAATATATTAAAATTTATTTTTTACAAAATCATGAATTTTTATTTGTCATTGTTACAGCAAATAAACGATTTTATAAGATAAATTGATTTTTCTTACGTTTAATTATTATAACAATTTATATTAATTATTTATTCAGACAAAAGGAATGAATAAATAATAAACTAAATATAAACTAATAATAATAAATATAAACTATCTTTATAACAATAGTATGCAAGCTATTAAAATTATTTATCTTGTTTGAATCAAAAATCGATATAACTTTTTCACCAACTCAATATATCGTTCCATTAATATCACAACGATGACGTCTTTTTTCATATTGCCGGTTGAAAAGGTACTTTTTTGGTTTTCACGTTGCCGCTTTAGCCACGTTATTAAATTTCCTTGTGTGAATTTGTTCTTACTCTCCAAGAAAGATGGAAAATGAGAATGTTGTGTAAAGCATGGTCGTTAATTTTGGTTTACATTATGCGGTCAAATCCACGAGAACGGCGTAAGTTTATGGGGAGAAATGTGTAAAATACCGTATAAATTGTTCGTATATAGGAATAACACACGTTACATTGAAGCACTTTTTCTAACTTTATTTTGTCTTATGATGTATGTAATGTATTTGGATACATTGTTGCGATACGATAACTGTATTATTTATATTACTTGTATTAAACAATTTCGTAAATGATATGGAATTTCTTTATTTTCAACTAATTTTCAAGAGTTATATTTATTTGATGAATGAAATTCTATTTCAACGTTTTTTTTTTTTTTTAAACTTTTTACATTCTCTTGGTTTCCAATATGAAAGAATAATAAAGAAACAAGATTATATAAAAATAAATGTTAAAATACTTATTTTTCTACATATATATTTGTAATGTACATTAACAAATATACGAGAAATTTATTTACTCATAATTATTTATCATGAAAATATTGATACATTATAATTTACTTATCAAATTGATAATTTCATAATTATTGTGAACTTTACAAAGAAACTTTAATTCTCATTGATTTCGTTTTTTATTTTAATTAATAAGAAAAAAGAAAGATATGTTATAAATGTATAATGATCTATATTGTTTTTTTAATTATATGATACATAAATATAGGAAAGAAATCAAGTGTTGTCATTGCGCAAATATTATTTAGTAACTATTTAATTATTTAATTATTTAATTATTTAATATCATATAAAAAATAAAAATAATATATAAAAATATAATTTTGTTATTATTTCATTTGTTATTATTACACATTAATTGTTATTAACTGCAAATTCATTATTAAAGTAAGATTCATAAATAATTAATAAATTATAAAATAAAAAACATTAAATTTGTGATTTTCATTATTGATTACAAGATTCGTATTATTCATGATTAATACAAACATTGATTAGTTATATATATCTATTGTAAATAAAACAGTATAATAAATTTTAGTAAAAGGAATAAAATTGTTTTCTTGAAATTTTTTTGATTGAGCACAAAATAACTCTATATTTTTTACATGTTGAATTTCTTTGATATGTATAATGATTTATAAAAATAATCATATATTATGTTATAAGAAAATTTATATTAAGAAAATTATTTAACTTATGATTTTAATGAAAGTTTGAATATAGAATATAATCGGTTATATATAAAATATTTTTTTTTTAGAAAATATATCTTTGGACGAATGAAATAAATCTCCAAAGTTTTAGAATTTTTCATACTTTAAATACATTAAAAAAATTTTTTTATAACAGAATGATAGAATGTTAAAAGTTAATTTTTTTTTACATGAAAAATTCTTTGTTTTATATCATTATAAAATTATATTTAAAAAATGAAAAATATTGAAATTTTTAGCATTAATTTAATCTTTTTAAAGTGATATTGAAAGAAAATTATTCTAAATATAATATATTATTTTTTATACTTGCAAACTTTTATCAAAAAATAAAATTTTTCTAATAAATTCTAGCATTTGAAAATTAAAGGAAGAAAGAAGAAAAAATTATTAATGTAATTATATTGAAATTATCTATAAACTCGATAATCATCTCTCATTATTCATGAGTTAATATTATTTAAATTGTTTCAGTAATTGTATAAAAAATTCATCAATTTTCTTATTTTTCGTAAAAATGATTATCTGATAATTACGCTTTCCGATAAGAATCTCGTTTGTATGATAATATACAAGGTATAATCATGTTCTTCCGATACATAGATATGATTGATTATTTTTTAACACAAGCATAATTCATATGCGAAGAATTTCGCTCCATAATACCACTGATGAAAATAAATAATGAATCGAAACTTGCGTCCCTTTCTCCGATTGCATCGACCAATTTTAGATAAATGCTCTTGATATTTCAATGAATTTTTAACAGGTTTTTTTTTTTTGAACAGGTATTTCAATGAATTTTTAACGAGAATATTTCACAATAATTTACTTTCATAAGCATCATCGTTTAATTGGAAACAAAATAATCGTTGATAATTAACTCGTAAGCAATAATTTTATAACATTTTGAATATTTCGTTTAAAAATTATTACTGAATTATTTACACTATATTCGTATATTTTCATTCATTTATTTCTCATTCTAAAAATTCTAAAAAAAAAGAAATTATATATAATAAGAAAAAAACAAAAAAACTTTATTTTCAAAATTCTATGATTTTTACTCTTGTTATAAACGTTTAGTTTATTGAATAAATTCACATATTTATATATCTTTTAAGAAAAAATAATTTTCAATCATAAAATCCATTTTATATTTTACTCAGATAATAAAGTTTTTCTACAATAATTCAGGTTAACACTGAAAATTTTCGATAATATTATATATATATATATATATATATATATATATATATATATATATATATATATATATATATATATATAATATATACATATATATAATAAATATTTAAAAAAAATTTAAATTTATTAAAAATTAAAAATTATATTACTAGATAATTTCAAAAAACATATGAAAATATCTTTCTATTAGTAGTATTCCATGTATATTTTACAACTCAAAAATATTTCAGATTGAATTTTTTAATTAAATTAATATTAATAAATATTAATTAATAAGCATTTAATATTAATTATTAAAAGAATTAATAAATATTTTTTAATTAAATCAAATTATTTAAATAAGATATAATTCTTGGATTTTTTAAAAAATTTTTTATAATTTTGTATAGAATGAACCATAAAAGATTTCGGATGTAGTATAAATATATATTTAATCTATAAAGTTTTTAGCTTTATCAATTTATGTTTTATGTTTTAGTATTTTATATATAATATTTGATTTATTTATATTTTTGAATTATATTGTATTTGTATTATATTTGTATTGTATTTGTATTGTATTTAATTAATTTGTATTATATTTTTGAAAAAAATATAAATTTATATATAAATTATTTAGAAAAACGTAAATTTATAAATTATTTTTGAAATATTTTTTTTTATTTGATAATATTATTTAAATTATTTATAATATTTAAAATAATTTGTTTAATATAAAATTTTTTTTTTATTATAAAAATTTTTTACATAAAATTATTATTCAATCATTTTGAAAAATAATATATAAATGAATTTGAATAGAAAAATATAGAATCCGAATATATTTGTATTTAATAAAATTTCATTTAATTTTTTTTTAATTACAAGAATTCCAAGAAGTAATAAATTTTTTTATAACGAATATAGAGGATGTCAACAATTTTATTTTATAATTATATAATTATCAATATTTTATGTCATATATATGAAAAATATTATAAATTTATAAATCAAAAAAATGAATATATATATTATTGTTATAAAATGTTAGAATGTTAATATATATTATTACATTCTACTGATAATTCTATTGATATTTATAATGTTTGATAATTAGTATATAATATAATGTTTGATAATTAGTATGTAATATATTCAAGAGATATCTTTAAAGGATTAATTTCTAACATTTTAGAGACCAAATTGATATACAAAAATATTGATTATTTATTCAGATATAAATAATTAAAATTTGCAATAGATAATAAAATGAGAATTCTCCGCCGTATCGTTATTTTCACTTCATTTCATCTAATATAAACTCAAATTGCTTATAACTTAATAAATTTTATTAAAAAATGCAAATTCTTAAATTATTTTAGTGGTAGAATTTATTTTTCATATACGTCATCTTATTAATAATCTTTATTTTGTTATTAATAAACATTATTATAAATATTTCAGTTTTCTTAATTTTCATAATATTCAAATGGAAAAGAAGAAATGATATTGAAAAAGTCATTAAAAAAAATTCTTAGAATTTATTATTACAATATTTTATAAAAAAAAATTCTTTGATATAAAATAACTGAAAAATAATTGCAAATATTATATATAAATGATATATTTATATCATTTATATAATATTATATTATTAATATATGATTCATTTTTCTTTTCAACGAAAATATAAAAATACGTTTATTTCTACAATATAGTTACATGATCGATATGTATAATATTCAATAATTATTATTCATAAACATTAATATATTGTTATATGTAAAAATTATTCAATATTGTATTGCATATGTACATATATATATATTATATGTATATTATATAATGAGAGGAGATATAATTTTGAAGGGCGATATTGATTAATACTCATTAGCGATAGAATTAATATATGATTCATATATGCCAGACATTATCAAATTCAGCTCGGATCTAATTAGAATTTATTGCACTCTGTATCTTTAATTTTTATATTTGATTCTATATTTTCTTTGTTAAACAATTAGTATCGTAATATATTTGTTTTAATATATTTTGCAATAAAAAATTTTCTTTTTTTAATATAAGTATTTTAATATTTATTTTATAATATTTCGAAGTATTTTTCGAATTAAATAAATAAAAATTCAATAAAAAGGAAAATAAGTGAATTTTCATAATAATGTTTTTTTTACACTGAAATTTGAAGAATGATAAAGAAATCATAAAAAACATAAATAAAATATCATAAAAAAACAGTATTTTTTCTTCATAGTTAAATAGTTTATGAACTATTTTAAATGAAATAAATGAAAAAAAATAAATAATTTCAATAAATTCCATCATTAATTTTAATTTTTTTTATTGAAAGTAAATTTAATTTTAATATCTAAATAATAATTTCTAAAATATATTTATATATTTTATTATTATTATTATTTCAGATATGATTAAAAAATTATAATTAATTAAAAATAATATATTAAAAAAATTATAAAAAATATAAATTTATAGATCTTTTTTCAAAAAGTCTTTTATTCAAATTATATAGAAATTAAACTGATTCGTTCCATCGAAATTAAGCATTCTATAAAAATCAGACATTCATTTTAGTGTAAAATAAAAAATTAATTTATAGTTTCATATCTGAATTGTTTACTTAGTTATAAATAACTATTATATTCGGTCAAAATAGAAATAAGTATATATTATTCTCAATCAAATTTGATGCATAAAATCATGTTGTTTATCATTACAAACATTAATTATCGTCATGATTAGAAAAAAAGATTGATTTTGAATCACTTTTTATTTTTTCGAAAAAAAAATTTATCTTTTTATTTTTATTACTATCTATATTGTCTTGTTAATTGCACCATTTCTGTTTTCGTTACTTTTCATTTCCTATTTTTTCTTTCTATCTTGCGCTTTTATTTTCTTATTCATCTATTTTTTTTTCTTTTTAGTGTTTAGTATTTCTATGTTATTTTTCTCGTTATTCCTATTTCTCGTTCTAATAACCTCCTTCTAATAGTCCTCTTTCGCTTTCGTCTATTTTTTTTCACCTCTTTCTATGTCGACATTTTCATTTGTACATTCTCGATTCTTTGTCGCATTTATTATTTGCGTACATTCATGTTTAAGCATACATTTGTGTTATGTAATACACCCATATTAACTGGTTATTTTACGGATTTTACTCGAGCATGAGCGCGAGATGAAAGAATAGAGAAGATTACATATAAGGATAGATTAATTAATCATTAGTAACATTGTATGTTATATCGCAAGAACATATAGAATAAAAAAAATAACTTTTATTATGTTAGTTATTTATTATTTCTGATACCGTATGTGATTGTATGTTGTTGGAGAATTATTAGCATTTATTGAAAAATTATTTAAGTAAATATTTTTTTTAAAGATTTTTCATATTATGCATGTTAATATAAATATTAAATCATTATTTTACAATTTATTTATTAAACTATTTTTTTTTATAATATTTTTTTTACATAAATAATTTAGATGATAAAGGATATTGAAATCATAATAAATGTTTCAGATTGGTTGATTAATAGTTTCTATATGTTTTCTTATAGTTTTTTATATTAGTCTTATAATCTGATTTTTTATTTAAATTTTTATGGTTTCTATAATGATTTATATTATTATTATCATATTATTGAAAACTAATTTTTATGTTTTGCTTAAACTTATAAGTATATTATAATTTATGTTTAATAAATAGAATATTATAATTATATTTCATAAATTAGATTTGTATTTATGAATAATTCAAATAACATTATTTTTTGTCTTATTGATTTAAAAGATTGAATCTATATTTTTAATAGAATAATTTTTTTCTTTCGTTCATAAGTCTTCATTTAGCCAACGTATTTCAAAAGCTTTGAAATTTCAGTGAAAATAAATTTGAAATAAAAATTCAATTCAATGTCGATTAGTCGATTAGCATTAACCTTCTTTTCCTTAATGAATTAATTTGATTAATTGAGCATAATATTATTAAATATAGATTTTGCTTTAAATTAATTATTTTGCAATTATTTAGCAAGTTTTGCATACAATTAATTTATTTTTTGCTATAATATTTATTTTAATTATTCATATTATAATATCTAATTTTATTATATTATTTCTAAACTTTTTTAAACTTTCTAAATTTTTTATTATTTTCATATGTTAATTAATGTCAAATTAATTAATGTCATTTTATTTATTTATTATTTATCATTTCATTATTTCATTTTTCCGTATTCTATTTTTTCTCTTAATTCAATTCCTTTAAACGAGTAATTAATGAAGCATTATTGTTTATTTCAATGATTCTTTCTTAATTAATGCCGAATTTAAATAAACTTGTCTTGTCTTTTTTTATATTTTTATATTAACAATCAAAATATTATTTGTATCATTTTAAAAATCCATAATGTTTTATGTATTAATGTTTTATGTATTATTATAATGATTAAAAATATTTTGTATTATAATATATATATAATATTTATAAAACTTAAAATTTAATTGGAGAATATTAAAAATCATTATTTGTTAATATTATATTTATATTATATATTTGTTAATATAATATTATATTATATAATATTATATTAATATTTAACTATAAAATTAATAAATATTAAACATATTGTCGAAACGAAATTGTTTAAGGAATTATTTTAACACAATATATATATATATATTAACAATACGTATCATTATACACGAAAATTATAGATTTTATGCTATTTAAAATTTTTTGTTTGTTCATGGTTTTCTAAAATTAAATATTTATCATTATCATTTATAATACTTTTATATTGAATTCTTTATTTAGATATATGTTCTTAATTTATTAATTGTTGCCTATTTTAAAAATGTTAATATCTAAATTTTGTAAAACTTACAAAAATAAAGAGATGATAAGTATACTTATAATACAAATAATTCCTATTTTTTAATGACTAGTAAATTTGTTGTACACAACTAACAGAAATTAAATAAATTACAATTAAATAAAAAAATAAAATTAATTAAACTATTTAATATTTCGAGATTTTTATTTTTTTGTAATTCATTATTTTAAATAAAATATAATATAAATATATTTTTATGTTTTAATAAGTTAAATAGCATAAAGAAATTGAAATTCTATTTACTTAAGAAAAAAAATTTATAATTGATAATTATTGATTATGATATATTGTCTTTAAATAAAATATTCAGTAATTAATAAATGAATTATTTTATGATATCAAAGTATATCGATATAATTTAATTCAAAGCATTCAAAAATGATTTAATAAAATAAAATGAAATAATGATTTAATAAATGCATTTATTTTCTAAATATTTAATTTCTAAATCTAATTTCTAATTTCTAAAGTGTTGTTATAGAAAATATTTATAATAAAAAAAGTTTTATTTTATATTTATAATTATAAATATATATATACATGTATAAATGTATAAATAATTATTAAATGATTTTTCTATCATTTTTTATAATCGAAATAATAATCAAAATATTTAACTATAAAATTAAATGGAATAATAAAAATATTAGTGGATTGCATATAACAAAAATATATTTAAAGGTAAAAAGAAATCAAAAGTTTCTTTAAAACAAATAGAGTATTGAAGTTTCCGCGACAACTTGTAAGCTATATAACAATGTGCAACTTCTTATGATAATAAGAATATACACTATATAATGTTATATAGATGCAATGGATTTATATGCAGTGTTTATGCATATTGTTTATGCCATAACTGTAGATAAGCATGCATGACTACTATCATATTTTGTAGCAATTTGGTAAATTTTTATCTGCAACCATATGATGTATCAGTGTCATGACTGCACGCGGCGTATCTTGTACTTTAAAACGCATGTTTGCTACTACAAGACTATTACTATACTTAGATTGAAGATATACTGACTTTCAGTTTGATGTCTTTCATAGATGGATACTTACATAGCTCTTTGTCCCTCTATCCACAAATTCCTCTTTAACTTCATATATAATTTTTTTAACTTATTCATAATAAATGACATACTTATACTGATATTTTACAGTTGTATTTTATAGCAATCTTTGTAGATGGACAACGTATGCTAATATTACTTAATAAATATGTTTTGTATCTATTATAAATTAAGAAAGTATCTTTTAAGAAATTACCGATTTTTATCTCTCAAGGTTTAATAGTTTTTGAATGCATATAAAATGGAAATGAAGAATATTGAACATAAGTGAAAAATCATAGATAAAAAAATTTAACATTTATTTTTAATCATGTATATTTTTTTTTTAATCATACAAAAGTATTGCACACATAATTTAAATTGATTCAAATATGGTCATGTTTAATATCATTTTTATCGAAAGATTCTCAGCAATTTGATTAAAAGAATTATATTTATAATTATAAAATAAAAAATATAAAAATTTTATCATTCATATTTTTATAATTTATTAGTAATCGATATAATATTGATCATAGATCAGAAATGCAAAAAAATAATCGAAAAAATAAAAATAAAGTAAAAATTATTATATTAGGAAAGATAATATTTTATTCTATTAGAATTATAAAGATTTTTTCTAAATCGATTATGCAAATAAAAAAACTTTATTTATCAAGAAAATTTAATAAAAAACTATATTTATTTATAATAATGATGTTGAGAATCAATAAAAGAATAAAATTTAAAGTTTATATAAAATCCAAATTCAATTTGAACTTTATAAAATCAAAAAGTTTGAATTCAGAATTGTACAAAATTTAAAATCCGATTTCACTTATTTTAGTTTTTATTCCTATTTTTATTTTGTTTTTTATGATGTAGCACATAATTAATGCTGTAACTATTTTCATAAATTTTTTAACAATTTTCAAATTCAATAAAGTCAAAGTTAAGTGAAATAAAAGTCCTACCTAATCATAAAAATTTCAAAAGTACCATATCTATTTTTTCCATTTATATTATCGGTATCAAATAAAAATTCTGTCTATGTGAGTTAATTAGATAATTAATTGATTCTATTACTTTATGTTTATTATCAACCATGTGATATGTCCCTAATTCTAAAAGATAATAATGTATCTATCAAAATTTATCAATATTAAGCAGAAATATCAAGAATTTCAACATTCTTATTAAATACAGATTAAAAAATAAATGTTGAAAAAAAATTTTCAAAAATAGCAAAAGATTAGAACTTTAAAAATATAAGAATGATCTGAACAAAAATGTTTCAATTTTGGCATAATAAATATAAAATAAATAAATAAAAACTAAACTAAAACTAATATAATGTTTTAATAAAACTAATATTTTTGATAAATATAATTAATAATTAGAATTATCATTTATTTAATAAAATTATAAAATTTGAAGCATGCATGCGCAAAACTGTCTGAATTGATATAAATCTTAAATTATTTTTGATAAAATAATTTAATCGTATGTCGACATCATATATAACATACGGCGGTTTTTGAATTTGAAAATTTGATTATAATATTTCCAAAACTTTTGTGAAAATTTATTTATTTGAAATATTTTTCTATTATTTTCTATATTTTTCAAGATATATTTGTTCTTTTTTAAATATTTGTGATCCTATATCTAATATGAATATATGTAGATTTTATTTTAATAAGTCTACTTTTATATTTAATTTAACGAATTTATTTTAGCGAATCTTTATTTAAATAACATATTCATATTTTTCAATGAAAATTGTTTTTTATTTTCAATATATCTTATTTGTTTACAATATTATAAAGATAATAAAAGTTTATTTTTTATTTTTATTATTTATAAAAAGGAAATATATTTATTTCTCTCAAATTTCTTTGATTCAACAAATTTGATAAAATACAATTATGTAATACAACTAAATAATTACAGATTACAGAATTAATTCTTTCCATTTAAATCGAACATATTTATATTTTTAATAAATGGAAGAGATTTTAATCTTTTTATTTATAATAAATATAAATTAAATAAAAATAAATTATTTGTTCATTTAATGATATAATTTTTGTACATCATATTATTTATATTACTATTGATATAATATAGGAAAATAAATTTCGCCGCATGATCTAATTTTACGAAAATCTAGATTCTTTTTTCTCGATTAGAATGAAGTGTTTAATTTTTTTCTACTTAAACTCTTCGAGCGGAAAATTACAAATTTAATAACCGGTTTTAATACTAATGTGATCAATTGTCGAATATCGTGAGTCATAAGTTATAGAATTGATGCACGATGGTTCTATTTCTAATGACTAGACTACAAGTGTAGATAATATGTTGCTGTTGCGTGTGCTTGCATAACTTCGCCTTAACCAGCGAAAATGCACAGAAAATTACATTTTCGTTTACATCAGCCATGTAACGATCCTAAAATATCTTATGTATATTTGTAAACGAATTAAAAAAGAGAAAAATATATAGAAATTCAATAGAAACATTAGAAAAATATTTTCAGAAAAATATCTACGTATTTATAATGCGGAACTTTTGTTTGTAATATATTATTTATGTATTATTATTATGAACTATAAATATATTATTTATTAGTTCATTAATATATTTCCTGCCAAACTATTAGTTTCAGACTATTAGTTTTAAACTATTATCGAAAATGTACGTTATAAAATTTAATAAATATATCAAAATTATCTGTATTGTGCTTTTTGTGAATTATAAATTTATTTATTAATAAATAATAAGAATAAATATTAAAATAATATTGAAATAATTGAAATACTTTTCTTAATTATATTATATCATATAACGTATTTCTAAATGAGAATTTTTTTATAATTTCTATTAATCATTTTTTTGATTCTGTTTTTTCATGATATATGTGCTATATAATATCTAATTCTAAAAAAAATTATTGGAATTTATCATTCAACTTTATTATTAAAAATTATGAATATTATTATAAAACATAATAGTGATCATTTTTTATAAATTATTTATCAATGAAAATAAAAATCATCTATTCTGAAAATAAGTCTTAACATATAAATAGTATATTCATCATATTGAAATTTTTTTATATTTATGATACAGTGATTTTAAATAAAATATAAATTTCTTCTGTTGTTAAAATCATTATTTAACAATTTCTGTTGGTAAACGACATTAATTATGTCAACGTCTTTTCATTAAACAGTTTCAAAGCGATATAAATTTGCGTAAGAAGCATAATTGCGAATGAAGGTTCATCGAACAAAATTAAATTTTTAAATTTGTATTCAGGAAAATGTGATATTATGATTTTCCATCTGGATTAAATTTATGATAATTATCGTTAATTTTGAATAATTTGTTTATCTAAGAATTAATTAAAATCAATATTATATTTGACAAGAAAAATGAAGACTGCTGTTGAAATAATAGAAAACAAATGATAATTAAAACATTTATATGTAAATGTAAATGTAATCTGTATATACAGTAAATTGTAAAAATATTTATATATTTTACACAAATTTAATTATAATAAAACATTGATTATTTGAACATAGATTATTCGAAGATTAGTTACTCAAATGATAAATTATCTGAGCATAGAATAAGTATATATTTAAAGTATATTTCTATGTTACAGGTATATTTACACTCTGGAATACAGATCGGAAAAACAACTTATATTATATAATACCTCTCTTGTAAATATGTATTATTTTACATATTATTAATAATAAATATCCATATTTGAATTTTAATTATGTCATAAATATTAAAAAATTTGATTCTTCTTCTACTGATTTTCTAAAAACTCAGTTATGCGGATGAATTTATTAATCTATAAATAATTATATTATAATAAATTGTATTATCAAAATCAATATCAAATCTCTGTTTTATATAAAATACATATGTATTATGTATATGACATATATGAAATACATATGTATATACATATGTATGAATGTAATTAAATTAAAATATTAATTTAATAAGTATGAAGCAAATTTTTTATTATCGCAATATCATTTCGAGTAGACAAAATCAATCCTTAATTATTATTTTTATTTTTTAAATATAACTTCGTAATGATACAAAATAAAATAAAATATTAAACTATATAAATATAAAAATATTTAAAACTATATAAAAAACTATATAAATATAAATATAAATATAAATATTCAAGTTCTAATGAAAATTTATTATATTTCTATTATATTTCTATTCGGTTTTATTATTATGTTATAAAAAATATTTCTAAAAAATATTTCTAAAAAATATTTAGAAGTTTTATATAGAATATGATAAAATAATTAAAATTTGAAGATTATTTTTATTTGTATTTAAGGTTTTAAATTGCTTTATATATAATCAATTATGGTGTTAACATAAAAATATTTACACATAATATATAGATAAAAATTTTGTAAAACATATGTAGAATTTTTTTAATTAATTATCAAAGTAATATAATATAATATATAAGTAAATAACATAATAATAATATAAAATATAATATATGATTTTCTGTATAAATTTATTAAACATGTATTTCTTTAAGATTAATTTTCTTAAGAATAAAATTTCCTATAATAAGATGTTTTATTTTATATTTTTATTTTATTTTTTTTATATAAATGTATATAGATTTAATTTCTTTTCTGTTTTATCATTTAAGATATTTTGTATTTTAATTTATATAAATTTTGTTTAAATTTATAAATTTGGAATGAATCCTGATTGTAATTGTAAAAGAATCTTGATGTAATTGTAAAAAAAAGAGAGTAATAAAACTTTCTTTTCATGATTATGATTATGATGAACAATACAGAACTCGGATATTTTTCATACAGAATCAGTCTTTATTTCCATTACGTGTTTTCTTCTTTAACATTCAATATTCGTTTCCTTTTTCCTGCTTATAAGCAATCATTTCGATTCACATTTTCTTTGTCTTCTTTTGTATTCATGTCTTGCATTATTTTATGTATCATTGTATCAAATTTATATTTTTTTTTCTATACAGTTTTTTTTTTTTTGCTTTGATTTTTCTTCGAATTTTATACTTTGATTATGCTTATATTTGTTTCAAATGTTAAAAATATGGAATTATACATTACATAAATATTAATATGGATTTTTAAATAAATTCTGAATATTCGTTTTTAATAAATGTTATTTTTTTAAAAGATTACGTTGTATAAAGTGGAACGGAAAAAAAATAAAATTAATTTATTCATTTTATTTAATGACAGTTTAAATTACTTATAATTTAATAAATAAACCTCAATTAATATTTATTTTATTACTATTTATTATTAGCAATTTTTTATATAGTTATATTTTTTTATTTAAAATTAAATTCAATCCTCTAAAGATTCTGTGATTCTATACTTTATATATACTATATATACTCTATATATACACACATTTTCCAATAATATAAAAAATAAAAAAAACGTGAATGCAATTTATAATCATGTTGATAACTTTAAAAATAATATAAATATTATTATTTATAATTAATAAAAAATTTGAATAAAAATCTTCTTGAATCTTTCTTGAACTTTATCAGTCATATATTAATATTATATTATATACACACATTTTCCAATATTAATATAAAAAATAAAAAAACAATTGAATGCAATTTATAATCATGTTGATAACTTTAAAAATAATATAAATAGTATTATTTATAATTAAAAATTTGAATAAAAATCTTCTTGAATCTTTCTTGAACTTTATCAGTCATACATTAATATTATATTAAATGTATCTCACAAAAAGTATTTTTGAAAAAATGCAAATTTGATTAATTGATTTTAATGGATGCAGTACATTCATAAAAATAGAAATATTAGTTGAAAATATCATATTTAAAAGTTATATTAGCACTGTGTATTAATAAATAAATAAGGAAATAATTCTTCTTCAAATTTGTATTAAACGATAAAAGAAATAATTCATATCAATATTATCAAATATAAAATTTAAAAAGTAACTTTAAAATTAAACAATAAAAATTTTAATAATTTAATAATAATTTCAAAATTAACAAAAATAATCCAATAATATCTAGTAATAATTCTCTTCTAATATTTCTATCTTGTTGATTTCATTTATTTATAAAGTCTCGGAAGGTTTTCCATATTCCAAGTTCAATCGAGGCTAATTATTCTCCTGAATATAATTTCATTACATAGAATGTTACTAAAGAAACGAACATTATTTCATCGTTGCAATCTACCGTTTGAAATACTTTTTGACCAATAAATGAAGTATAATTGAAAAATTAAGTTCACTATAGCACTATTAGACGCTTCACAGAAACAAAGAAAGAAAATTCTTCCATTGCATTCATCCAAATGCAAAATTCTGAAAAGGAATCTTGATTAAACATTTTGAATTCAGTCGACATTTCGCTAAAATTTCTGTGGAAAATTTTCTGTAATATATTTTGATTTTCCTTTTCTAAAACTATATTTGTATATGTATTCTTTTTTAAGTAAAATCGTGTATTATTTTTTTAAAATTATGAAAATTAATATTAATTATCGAGAATTTTTATTTATTCAAAAAGTTTTAATTTCTATAATTGCATAAATAAATTTTTCTAATTTAAATTGGAAAATTTTATTTTTATTGAAATATGCTAAATATATTTTTTGAAATTTCATTATTATAAATATAATAATCTTATGATCTTATAATCTATCTTTAATCTTATTATCAAATCTTATAATCTAAAGCTTTAATTTAATATTTTTAATAATATTTAAAATTTTTCATATTTTATGGTTTTGTAAGATTCTTGAGGTTTGTTGAGGTAAATCAAAAATATTTTTGATTTCATGTAAAGCTATAGAAATAAATTTTCATTGTTCTTTAAATAATCTTAACTATATTATATATTTTGTATGGAATAATTTCTATTATGAAATAGCTTATATATTTACATTTAGTTGTATGCAAAGATTTGCGAACAATTTAAATTAAAACACCTAAAATTTTATTTGAAATTTATGATGTTTCTTTAGTATTTGTTAATGAAAAACAAATAAAATCTAAGTATAATTACATTATAAATTTTATTTTAAAAATAGAGATAAAATATGATAGAATATAAAATAATGTCTACACCATTTTATTTAAATTTTATATTCTCTTGTTTATTAAATTTTAAGAAAATTTAAATAATAAGAGATCAATAAGAAATCAGTAATCGGAGATCAAATAATTTTGTTTATTAATTGATTATAATTGTGTATAATTGTTTATAATTGTGTTTAATCTTCCTTCTCTATATGAAAATTATTCTATAAAAAATAAATTAAATTATTTCTTTCAAAATATCAAAATATAATAATAGAATATCAAAAAAAAAAAAAAAATTAAATGAATTCGTAAGATCTATTTCAAAATAATATTTTGCTTCAAATTCAATGATATGAAGAAAATATCATACATTTAATCTTACGATTTTTTTTATTAATATTTTTATTACGAAAATTTCATGATTTTTTATTGACGAACTCATTCCATATTATCAAAATTGAAATTAAACAAAATCAAATTAAGTTAAATTAAGTTTTAATAATTCTAATAATATTTAATTTTTATTAATAAATTTTTCTCAATATTTTTATTTTATTATTATATTATTTTTTCTTATTTTTAATAATCAAATTTTTAATTTGTGATCTCTATGTTCTATATAGAAAATATTCTTTATCTGCTGTGAAAGAGTTGATTTAGTTGCTGTGAAAAGTAAACAATTAAAATTTTTAAAAAAAATTTAAGAAATTAACAAACAAAATAATTATATAATTTACATTTTAAAAACATTTGATAAATTTGATATAGGTATCATAATAGAAAATTTAAAAAAAGTTCGTGGTAGGATAGAATATATCTTTGAAAATAATGTACATTTTCTAAATCTATTATAGCATAGCAATTGATCCTTATATCGTGTTCGGCTAAATAAAATTTGAGTTACATGGAAAAATTTCCTGAAACCATCGTTGTTTTGGTATATTTTTATGAAAATATTCGATTCTAGATGAAAGCGAAATGCAGCATATATCGAGATCCACGGGAAATCTCCTCAACAGGCCCTTTCAAAATTCAATTCCATAACTTGAACCACTTTCCTCGGTTCCGGTCCTCGACGGCTGCTTGCGGGAATTAAATTTCCATCTGGCTCAATCACTGCAAGGATTTTGATAGAATATTTTACGTGGCCGTATACCATATCTTGCCCTTCTAAATTTACTTACACATCAATGTATGTAAATATACACTTATCATATGTATGTATATTCAAATATTATTATTTCGGCGGTCGTTCATGGGCAGTAACTGTGTTTATATATACATATATTCATGTGGATGTATATATAACATATATAGATAGCACAACTTCCTTTAATTTTCTCTAAATCATTCACTTATTTAGTTGGATAAGCATATAGGATAAGCATTTATTCAAGGTTGTATTCAATCATTGATTCATATACGATTGCATTTATCTTAATAGAGGAATCGAGAAGAATATTTAATAGATACATATTTGATAGGATTGTGCAAAGAAATATTTTTATTAGACATTTTTTAATATTTTCTTTTTTTTTTAACAATTTATTTTATTTTTCCGAGTTGAAGATGATGAGATATGAAGATAGTCTTGCTATTGATTGTTACTTACTTAAAAAACGATTTTTAATACAAATTTCAAATTGTATTATTTTTATTTAATAATTTTTTCATTATATTTGTAGGAACAAATATTTAAAAGTTTTCAATAATTCATATATTGGTATTATAATAATATATGATATATAATTATAATATATATTTTTATTATTATTAAATAAAGTTTTTAATATTATCATCAATTATACAAATTATATCAAGTTTGTAACAATTTGTAATATTTTTATCTATAATATAATTAATTTTATATATGTACTAAGAATTTTTAAAAATAAAAATATATAAAATGATAATATAAAAAAAAAGATCTCGTAATCCATTTTCATTAGAATCAAATGTATCTATTCTTATATTTAAATGTTAGTATATATGTAGATTCACAGAACAGAGATATATATGTATATTAATGTTAGATTGAAACTAACTCGGTATAAAAATTTATTTTAATTTATAAACTGTAATTTATATTAACAATAGCACGAATCTCTTAATGAATATATCTGTTAATGAAATAATTAGATCAATTTATCTTAAATAATATACAAATAAATTTTCTTCTAATTTCTATATTATTGTTTTTTTTACAACTAAGAAATATTATTTAAAATAAGATAATTTGTTTTTACATAATATTTATTCTAATACAATTACGAATGCATAAAAAATTTCTTATTCAAAAGAGAACATAATTGAAATTGGTTTTTTTCCCCCCTATTAAGATAATCTAATTTTCTACATTCTAAAATATAATTTTGTACATTCTGAAATAATATGTATAATCATTAAATAAAATTAATTTATCTAAAATATTAATTTTATTAATTTATCTAAAATATATTTCTTTTTAATATATGTACACCTGTTTTTTTACTCTTAACAAATTTATATCTGAAAATTATTTAATTTCTGAAAATTTTATTTCAGATGTATTTACAAATTTGAATTTGACTGATTATTCAAATAGATTTATTATAATAATTATAAAAATTTAAAATATCAGTGATAATCTAATGTTCTATATATTGAATTAATTTTCCAACCAAGCAGTCAATATTAGAATCTACATATTTGCCATATTCGATCACAATTCATTGATAATAATGCACAAATTTCTAACAATTAATAGCTTTATTATTTATTTTAATAAAACAATATTACTAAAATAGTATTATTTAATTTAATAATAATTATTATTCATTATGCCTGAATGAATAATGTATTAACTCAATATTCTTTGATTCGGAGAATGAAAGCAATAGTAATCAATATTGGTACGCAAAGGCCAATATTAATAAATTACCTATTCTAGTATATTTATAGTATATTTATTAGTATATTATATAATAAAATAGTAATTATTTATATATTTATACATTATTATACATTATTATAGCATACATCTAAGCATGATCATTAAACATTTACAAGTAACATCAAATTCTTCACAATGAAAATTCTTCACAAAGTGATTATTTAAAAAAAAATTTTTTTTGCCGATTTCCATAAAATATGTTACTCAATTTTATTTTCAAGATATTTTTAAAAAACTTTTTTTAACGGATTTTTTCTTAGAATATATTTATTCTATGATTAAATTTTAATGTAAATAATCACTTAACGATAATCTAATTGATGAAGAATTGAAGAAAAAATTGATAATATATATTGTATATGTATATAATATATATGTATTATATATTCTATTATATATACGTCATATATAATATACATGTATTAGATTAAATTAAATTTCATTGGTTTATAATAAAAAACAAAACGATAAAAAAGAGAAATTAATGAATTATAGATTGAATAATAGTTGGATAATTGTTAATTTTTATTAGTTTATTGGTAAACACATTCTTATATAATCTAACATGAACAATAAAAGAAAAAAATTAATGAGCTCTAAATTAGATTAGATTTTATTATAGATTTTATTATAGATTTTATTATATTAATAATTCATCATAAATTACTTTTTATTTGATAAACTGATATCTATTTATTTTAATTACATACATTTAGAAATTTATATAATTTTATTATGATTACATTTCTTAATTCTTTATATATAAAATTCGTTATGTTTATTATTCGCAAATTATTAACAAAATATTATTCGGAAAAAAAATATATCAAGAAATATATCTAATATTCAAATATATATATATAAGCATATATATAAGCAAATATATAAGCAATAATCTATAAAAATAATCTGTAAAAAATAAAATACAGTCTTTATTAATTATAAATCTAAATTTATCAAAAATTTTTTGTAATCCTAGAATTAAAACCGATTCATGGCAGAAGCATATATAAGGAAAAATTGTTTAGAAACGTATTCTTAATAACATATTTCAAGGTCGTTGAAATCGACAATACCTCTTCTTTAATAATTATACTTTACAATTTTCAAATTTACTATACATGGTATGGAAAAAAGATAAAAAATTTTCGTTTATTATTTTTCTTTGTAATAATATGTAGTAATATAGAAACGGCAGTTTCATTACAATCCCATAATCTTTTGTCTTTAGAAAAGCGACTCAACTTGCACAGATAATATCTGGATTTGAATACGTAAGTCAGTATTTATTCACAAATGCATAATGATCTCGTGAACGAGTTTATATACATATATATATGTATGTGTATGTATGTATTTATTCATCGCACATTATATATCATGTTATATTTTATGTAAATTTGTTCATATTATTTATTTCAAGTATTTTCTTTTCTCATTTTATTTATTTTATATTTTCGTTCGTTTATTTTAATTCGTTTAGTCATTATTCTAACAATTTGTATCTTGATACATTTCTTTGATTTTGAAAATCGTTATTCTATTTAACTATAATTGATATTTGCATGTTAAATAGTTGCATTTGTTATTTCCCAACGAATTATATGTTTTCCCATTGCTTAAAAGAGCTCATGTTGTTTATATAATTTTGAATAATATGTTAACAAGGCAGAATGATTGGTCATTTCTGGTAGATCTCATTTTTATTGGAATGAATTTTCAATTGATGAAATGATATTGGATATGGATATGGAATGATATTGATTTTTAATTAAATAAAAATTGTATTGCATTTTTTATAATTTTTATATTGTTAATTTTATGAATGTATATATGAATGTCAATTATGAATGTATATATAAATAAAATAAATAAAATAATGTAAATTTAAATAAAATAAAAAACATTATTGTTTTTTAAGATTTTAAAATATAAATTTTTATGAAATATTTATTTTTTTTTAATCTTTAATTAATTTGAAAGTATATATTATTATATGTAAATCTTATATTAATTATAAGAATCGAATAAATTAAATTGATGAAAAAAAAAGAAAAGAATTTAAAGATCACAGACTTAAAAATAAAAACTTAATTCGTATAATAATAAAATTAATAATATGTAATAATATTTAATAATATCTATTATAATATCTATTATCTAAATTGTATTTCATTATAATAATCATTAATATAATTTTATAATTAATATTATAATTTCGATTGAATATATTATACTTTTATAATATAATTAAGTATAATTAATGTAATAAATATCCTAAATATAATTAAAAATTATAAAAAAATATTTTTTATTTATATTATTATGATGATAATCGATAAAAATACTAATTAATTAATTTAACTAAAAAAATATAATAAATTACTCAACGATTACGCAGTCTTTTTTATATTAAAAAAATATAAAATAATAAAGCTTCACGTTTTTGTGATTATTATTATATCTATTTTTTTATTAAATAATTAAGAAGATAGGATTATGTTAACAATAATATTTCATAAATATATAATATAATATTTAAATAATTCTTTTTTGTACAAAATAACAAATTCAAAAATAACAGAATTATATTTGAGTATTTATATATATAGTTAGATTATAAACTTATTATAACTCACTAATATATATATAACTCATTATAAACTTTTCATCTTTGAAATTATGAAATATTTGAGCGATAAATATTTTAACTAAGTATTCCTATGTGAAAAAGTTAGAATTGAAAAAAGAAAGAAAATAAATATATAAATTATTGTAATTAAATAATAATAAATCATTTTTAAATAATTACTATAATTATTTAAATATTTTACTAAATAAGTTTAAATAATCATTTGTTTGAATTCAAATTTTCTAATTATCATTTTTTAGAATAGATTGATTATTTTGGAACATTGTTTTAATTTTGCTTAATTTTTCTTTATAAACACAATATCCGAGAAATATATTTATTTCCATAATCTATTCTCGCAAAATTAAGGTGATCAGATATCGACATAAAGGAGCATATTGATCAATAGATATATATTGATGATGTATCGAGATGACCAGCATGTGACGTGTCGAGAGAACAGTGCATAGAGGTGAGAGAACTCGAACACAAAATGGTATCCTGATCGTATACACATGTCATATAGCCACTTGAATAAACATCAATTTGATATCGCTTGGATATTGTATCATTTGTATGTTCGTCTTTACTGTGATGTCATGACGCACATAAACGTCTGGCTATACAAGGTTCTTACACCTGTGTGTACTTATCCATTATGTTCTTTCTATCGCATTACCCTTCTTGTTGCTTATTTATTTTTTTCTTCTTCGATAATCGTGTGCATATTGTTATTATCTATCTTTTTTCTCTCTATTTCTATTTATTTCAATATTTTTCAAGAATTTTTCGTTTCTTAGTTCTCTCTTCTGTCTATATAAACTTTAATATAATTTTACAAATAAAAATTATAATAAATAATCAAGATCTCGTATATAAAAATTTTAAATTTCAACTTTTTTGGAAATTAAGTTTTTATATTTTTTATTATTTTAAACTTATTTTATGTTCTTTTTTAATATTTTCATAATTATTTTTCATATATAATTTCATTATACTTTATCTATTCTTTTTTATTTCATAGTCTTACTAATAAAATTTATTATTTATTATTATTCTTAATTTTTTTGTAACTTAATTAATCTTATATTTACCAAATTATTTATTAGTGATTATTAAAAACAAATAAATTTTCTGTAATAGCAATCATTGAAAGAAAATAAATGTCTTCAAACAATAGTCTGTATCAAACTCGGCAAATATCATAAATCTGTTTATCATTAAACATCTATTAGTTTGATGTCAGTGGACACTAATACCGGCCATATGCTCAGTGGTATATATGTATACACACGTGCACTTGCGTAATTTGTGTTAGCATCTTGGAACTGTGTGTATACTAAACAATAGTGATGTGTAAATAGATTTTGGTAACTCGGCTTCGGCTTTGGTTAATGGTATTATGTCCAATGGATTTTGCTGATATCTTTCTTTAGTAAATTATTTTAAAGAATAGAAATCGACTTTATGCTATATTTTGTTATATTTTGTAATTATATATAATTATAATTTTGTAATTATATAATAATTAAATAAGTTCATATTCAATAAGTAAGAAAATTCAAACTCAAAATTAAAAAATTGTAATTTGGCAATTAACAGAATTATGTCATGTCTATCGAACAATTCATTTTTTGACAAGACACTTTCAATATATATTACTTCTTAATATTGATAATAATTATCATAATTTGGAAAATTAATATTAAATCGTTTTGCGATTTAAATTTAATATTTAAAAGTTTTATAATGAGATTAATTGTTCCATTTCGACTATAAATAATAACTTGTTATAATTATGAAAAATATAATAATTATGATGAATAAAAATTTCATAATAACTATGAAAAATCTATTGCAATATATTAAATATAAAGCATAAAATCTTAAAATATAATAAATTTAATATTAAAAAGAACAATTGTGTTATTTTTTTGTCATTTTTTATGTTTTTTTTAATTGGAACTTTTAATATCTCTTAATAATAATCTAATAATAACATCTCTTCGACGAGATCATTTTCAAATATTTTATTTTTTAAATATTATAATTTTTATAATATTATAATTGTGATATATTTTGTCCAGTATACTCCGAAAAGATCAAAAATCGATTATAAAAACAAGCACATATATAAAAATATTCATATTTATCAATATTATTCATTTTTTAAATTATAAGCAATTAAAATTTGATGAAATGGAAAAGAAAAAGAATGAACAAAATATGGCGGCAATGTATATAAAACAAAATAATCTCATTCCTTTTTTTTCTGTTTTATTTAATACAAATTTCAATTGCTTATAATTTAATAAATAATTAATCTTAATTAAAAATAAAAATTATTTTTGTATATTAATTTTTGTATTTTTTTTATCTCTACAATTTATCCTTTATTTTACGAATATATTAACATTAATTATTCTGATAGATAAAAATTTGAAGATCGCGATAAAATTAATTCTTAACTACTATAATAGTTATTATCATTATCAGTGATCATACAAATTTGAATTATATAATTTAATTTATTTTAATTTTGTATTTTGTACTCTGAAATTTATTTGTAGCGTTTTAATAATAAAAATACAATACAAAAGAATAAAAATGTATAAAAACTTAATAATTTTAATTTCAGTTATTAAAGTCTTTATATATTCTCTAAAAGGATTATTTTTATTATCACAAAATTTTATATAATTTTATTAAAAAATTAATATTCTAAGTAAATAGTAAAAAAAGCTAAGTGCTATTTTATCGTTATATTTCGTTATATTATATTATATGTTGGAAGTATCTTTATTTATTTATTATATATTCTTTTCGTATGTTTAATATGCTGAATATTATATTTCAAATTATATTTCAAATTTAAACGTTTATGTTATGAGATATATGAATACTGTTTATTAAATTATAATGACTGCAAATGAAGATTGAGAAATTAATAAAAACATTATTTTTATTTAAAATTTAAACATTTAAAATATTTAAACTTTATTTTAAAATTTTTTCTAATCTATAATTATTTACTTTATTTATGTTTATTATACTTATAATATCTTTAGCATTCCACGCAAAAATTTAAATCATTTCATTTGAACATTATTCAAAATTGCGTTATAATAACTACTAGCTTTTAATTACTAATTATTAAATTATTCAAATGCAAATTATTGAAAAATATAAAAGATATATTATAAGAAAATATGACGCAATTATAATGTATCTTTGATAAATATGTATAACGTGTTCATGAATCGTATGTGGAAAAAGCATAAAAACATGTGATGGCGCGATGGAAACATCATAGGCCTTTTGGCTTCTTGCCAATTTCGCTTGATAATCTCATCGGTGCTATCATTATTATGCCCATTATTGGCCTTGTTATTTAGTAGCCGGTAAATCCCAGGGAGCCGCATCCATTCAAACATTCATATCGAACAGAAAGGTTCGAACCAATTTATTGTTCGAAAGGGGAAATATATTTTCGAAACGAGAAAAATGGTCAAGTTAAACCTTGTGCTTTATTTTTTTTTCCGATTGTACCATTACAATTCTATTATGTTTATAAATTATTCTCACTATATAGATTTTCGTGATTTATTTAATCTTAATTTAAATAATTGAGTTCTATTATTATTTTTGAAACAGTTTAAAATATTTTGATTGGACTTATATTTTTGCAATTATTTTTATTTAAATGATTTTTATTGATTGAATATGCTCATTAAAATTATATTTTTTTCTTAAATTTTCCAATTTAATTTTTGATTATTTAAAAATTTTACTATTGACAATAAATATTGTTTATATTAAATATTTATTTTATATTTATTTTATTGTAATATATAATTTTAAATACAATAATATATATTATACTATATTATTATTATAAATATATATATATTATTTATTTATACTAATAAATATCATATAATGAAATTATCAATTATAGTGTTTTTAGAAATTTATTAAGTTTGTTTTAAGTTTGTAATATTTTATAATTATTCGATATCTACAAATATATCTATATAATAAATTAAAAAAAATATTTTTTATTTTAAAAACTTTAGTAGTAATACTGAGAATCATTAATCAAATTTATAAACTTATCGATCACTTTTTTTTATGATAAAAATGAAAAGATAATGAAGATAATGATAAATTTTTTCTAAATTGTAAATTTAATATTAGAAATTAAAATTGTAAATTTCGTATTAGAATAGAATAAATCAATAAAATATAATTTCTAATTTTTTAAAATTATTACTTAAATAATAAAACTATAAATAAATTATTGATTCTAAATTTATAGATGTATTAAATATATCTGGTTTTATTCAAATCATGGGATAAAATCCAATGCAAAATATATTTATGTTTATATATTTAAATTTTTTTCATTTTTATTATTTTATTAAGAAATTTTTACACGAAATATTTGATCGAAACATTATTTAAATAAATTTTTTAAAAAGTCTCAATATTAATTTTTCGATATGACATTCATTTCTTATAATTTTTTACAATGTAAAGTGATGAATAGTCTGAAAAATTTTTTCGATTTTAAAAATTTTTGAATTTATATAAGTGACAAGGAAAGAAAAAAATATGCATAATTTTTTAAAAGAAATCAATTAAAAGAATTGTCGTTTTATTTAGAATTTTTAATATAACGAAAGAAAAATCTGTTTAAATATGTTTATAGATTTTTCATAAAAAATTTACGGAAATAAATGGAGAAAATATTATAAGTAATTATTAAATAATGTTTTCTTAATTTTATATATAAATTAATATTTAAATTTATAATATATAATTAAAATTAATATATAATATATAAATAAAATTTTAAATTTTAAATTTAATATATAAATAAAATTTTTAATATATAAATTAATAAAAGAAAAGAGATAAGTTATTATCAATACATGACAAATAATATTTCTTATTATTAGTATAATCACTGTCTCGAAATAAAATGAAATAAATTTAAATGAGAATTATTACATTCATACATTAAAGGTAGATAATGAATGTAAAAATGTAAAAATTAAAAGTATTATAAATATTAAAAATTATTGTGTTAAAATTTGCATTAATAATAAAAAACAAAATAATTTCAATTGATCAAATAATTTGAAATTTTACAATGATTTTAAAGGATAAGAATATAAAACGAAAATTTTAACAAACTTGTAATTCTATTAACAATCATGAAAATAATACTTCATGGAAATGTGATGCAAGCTGTTCGAATGATATGTAACATTTTATTATGATTCATGAATATATATTTATATATGCACATTAATTGATTATCTATTCAACTTGATTAATATATGTACATAGAATTATATTATGCTATTAATAATCTTAAACAAGTGTCTGATATATAAAAATTTAATTATATTTCTAATTTTAATTAGAAAATTTCATTATTAGAAATTTCATAATTAGAAAATTCCTTATTTAATATTAAATTTTATTAGTTTGTATTTTAAAACAGTATTAAGAAAATTTGAAAGCATTTAAAGACTGGATATATATTATTTTTATTTTCAATTTTTGAATTTTATTTGCAATATTCCCAGAATAAAAAAAAATTGTGCAATTTTTGAGCTTGATTCCATAACGAGAAAATTGCTAAATTTTTAAATATTAAAATAAATAATTAAATTATTAAATATAAATAAATAACTAAATTATATAATTTTTTTAATTATTTTTTAAATTATTGTAAATATATTAAATGATAAAGCATATTTTTTATCTTCTATTATTTTATTCATATGACGAATAGTTTTCCAAAAAAATAAAAAGAGAAAAAAATTTTAAAAATGTTTTCAATTTTGAAAATTAAAAAATATTTTAGTTATTTTTATGAATAAAGAATTAAAAAAATATTTTATTTGTTCCAAAAAGAATATTTTTAAAAATTAAAATATTTTTTGGAAAAAAATTGGAAAATTTCTGCAAAATTATTGTAATGAAAGTTTATAGTGTGTACATATAATAAGGAATAAAGAAATAAGATTGAATTGAAAATAAATTGGTTATTAAATTTTTAATTTTAACTCCTTTTTATATTTTATGTATTCTTTTATATTCACAAATATTAACTTCTATTTAGAAAATAATTGATAACTTTTTTATATCTTGGAAATTATTGATAACTATGTACAATATAAACATAATTTTTTTTTAATTCATTTTTTATTTCATTAATTTTATCAATTCTTAATTTTTAATTACTGCATTACTATTTACTATAGTTTATTGTATTAATTTCAATCTTCTAATAAATACATATTAAATATATACATAATTTGTATTTTCGAACCAATTTGTAAATTTCTATAATTATTTTGCAAAGAATGCTATAATTATATTTGGAACGAATTATTTAATTTTATTTCTAAAAATTTAATATCTTTTGTCAGTTTGTAATTGGATTCGTTTTATATTTTTATTTGATATTCTGAACTGCGATTTGAAACATCAATTATTCTATTTTTTGATTAGTTTTTACATTTGTACATTTTAAAATTTTTTATTACATTTTAAATATAAAGGAAAAGTGAGTTATATTCTTATTAAATTGAAATGAACAATTTTTTTTTCATTCAATAAATGAAATCTTTTAAGAATGATATAAATTAAAAAAAAAATAATAATAAAGTTCAAAATAAAAAATATATTTTTTAATTTCTTAATTTGTAAAAAAAATAAAATCAATTTTTAAAATTGAAAAAAATTTTCTTTAAATTTAAAAAAATTTTTTTTTCATTTCATTTTATTTTCTTTTTAATATTCAAAATTGACAAAAAAAATCAAACATGAATGAATATCTATAAGTATTGTTTGGTATAATTTTTGATATAATGAAATGAGACTAATAAAATTAAAAAATAATTTTTTTTTATAGTTTTTTACTTTTTCATCGAAAAAGTAATCAAAACAAATTTTAATTTTTTGATTATTTAATATTCTTTTTTTTAATTTTTTTCAAAAATTGTTCCTCACGCGAAAAAATAATATAAAAAAAATATAAAAGTGTATCTTATTTAGGTTTACAATAATTTAAAAAATATTCGAGGAAAATTTTTAGAAGCATTTAATTATTTAAGAATTTGGAAATTTTCTGATTGAACTTAAATTTTAGATTATTTATTTATTAATTGTATTTCTGAAAAATATTGTGAAAAATATGTGAAAAAAATTTTTCCTCAAAAATCATTGAATTGAATTGAAAATGCAAAAGCAATTTTCAAATCACCTCATATTTCAAATAACAATAAAAATTTTCATCAAACTGAATTTTATTTAAGAATGAAAATTTTCATTTATAAATTATGTTAAATAGAAAAGACATGTTAGATTTATGAATATGATATATGATAGTCAAATTTTTTAATAAAATTTTGTTTAATATTTAAAATTAAATATCATTAATTTCTTAATTTACTTTTTTCAATATTAAGAATTCATAGATTGTCTTCAATGTTAAGAATTCATAGATTGTCAATCGTAAAATTCTATTTTAAAATCTTAATGATAAATCTGATTAACAATATGAATGCGAATGATGCATTTTTCATTCCATATTCTCTTTTAAACTTTGTTAGATATTTTGGCTTCATATGATATTATTTATAATTCAAGAATCATTCATTTAGAATGATTACTTTAGAATTTTATTTGTATCCTATTAAAATGCGACATTATTTGAAACAATATATCATAAATTTCTTTCTTTGCGTGCTCAATTCTCCATCTCTCTAGTTATTATATCCTCTACGATTCTTATTGTTGATTTTATTAAAGATGAAATCATTGAATTTTGATTTCTTATAGATTTATGTGTCATTAATATATATATATTAGAAATATATATATATGGTATTAATATATTCGCGAAATATTTTATATATTCTAGAATTGAATCCAAAAAAAAAAAAAAAAGAAAAATACAAAAATGTCAGCTGAGACAAATGCTGGATGGTAGAATGAAACAATAATGTAATGAAAATAGAATTATTTCATTCCAATTTTATTTATTGCAAATTTAAGTTGCTTATAACTTAATAAATAATATAATCTCAATATTTATATATTAATTTTTGTATTTGTTTTGATTTTCACCTTTCAAAAATGTATAAATATATTATCCTGCATATGTTTATTGTACTATACAATATTATGTTATACTAATGATTAGAATTTACATTTTCGGATCAATCATAGAATCTAAATCTGATATATATAACGTTACTTAATTTTAATTTCGACATCAAAATTATAATCAATTCTCTTAAAATCTTATATAAAGAATTCTATATAAAGAATTTTATAGTTATTCATTCTCTTTTAAAATTAATTATTTTAAATTATTGTTGTATTTGTGCAAAATAAAATTTAAAAACAATTAATATAATATTAAATATTATTATATATAAAAACATATATTAAATACATATTATATTATATTAAAGTATGTATTAAAAACAAAAATCTCTTTTGACTTATATTTTTCTGATTTTTTATTATAGATTTATAAAAATGTAAAATAATATTTTATATATTTTGATACAATATTTACTTGTTTGTGATATGGAATTCTTTACAAAGAAAAAAAGATTTTTTTGAAATTAGATAAAATATGATTTCTAGTTTATCGAAGAAATATTTTACATTGAAAAAATTTATCAAGAGAGGTAACTAATTTCATAAAAAATTACTTCATCTTATCTTGAAGCTTTATTCTGTATAGATATATATCGCATACAACATATTACTTAGCCATAATAAAATTTTGTATTACATAACTATACACAACCAAAAAAAATAAAGTCGATATTTTACTGTATATTTTTACAATTTTATACATGTATACTTTTTATGTTTTGTATATTTCATATCAAAATAGAATAAAAATTTTATGTTTTAAATATTAATATTAAATTTATTTTATAATTTATGAATTTAATATTAATATTTATATGTAATATATATCTATGATAATACATGTTGTTTGTGAAAATAGTTTTTCAATTTTAATCTCATCAAAAATATACGCATTATTATGAAAAAAGAATTTAATCTAATTTAACTTTAATTGCTATATATTCATTGTTATTTAATTTAATAAATATTAAATAATTAAATTTGAAAAAAAAATAGTTGAAATTCTTTTACATGATTTTTATATAATTTCTATAATTAGAAATCATGTTAGAAAATAAAAAAAAAATTATTAATATTATATAAATAAATAAAAAACTAAAAAATTATACAAATAAAGATTTTTATTT
This sequence comes from Apis cerana, assembly GCF_029169275.1. NCBI lineage: Eukaryota > Metazoa > Arthropoda > Insecta > Hymenoptera > Apidae > Apis > Apis cerana. The sequence continues at coordinate 5,155,799 of NC_083862.1, read as the reverse complement.
TAAACAAAAGAAAATTTTAGCATTAAACCATTATTAGAAAGTAAAAAGAACTATAAATAAATAAAAATTTTTAGCTTACTATTCTTCTTACTCTTTTTAAAAAAAGAAATGATTTTCTATTATTATTCTTATATAAAATAAACAAGACAACATTTTTATCTCATATCATATCACCAAATTAAAATTTCAAACTGTGAAATTCAAGAAAAAAATATTCTAAATTTCACATTTTCCTAGGTTAGTTCATAAAAGAATCCATGCAAAGAACGCTATTTAATGATTAATCGCGAAAAATCTCTGGTAGCTATGGGAAGAACTCGAAACTTGGATAACTGAGTAGTATATTACAAAGAAATGCAGACAAGATTTTTCTGAGATGAGAGCCTGGCCCGATATTCGTGAAAAATTCAACAGAAGCATTTCGTAGTCGCATTTTCCGCTTTTCTTTTCCTCGTCCTCCATTCATTCTTTTTTTTCCAACACATTTTTACAATCCCCCTTGCAAGAATGCTTGATTGGTTTTCTCTTGTATAACGAATAAAATTTTTCGATTTTCGCCATATTCACAATTACATATTGTCAGTAGAAATATTAGCATTAACTATGAAATGATTTGAAAAAATCATACAAATTCGTTTCTGTAAATATATTTTTATCTTGAAAAAAATTGAAAGAAAATTATAAAATCATTTCGTATTTATTATTACTCGTTAACTTACTTTATATAATTATCCTATTATTATATATTTATATAAGATGTTCTCGAAGAATAGTTTAACAATAATGGAAATAATTTTTCTTGAAAAAATTTATTTTATATCTCAAATTTTATTCTTGAACAAAATTTGGAAAATTTTGGAAAATGAAAAATAATGATAAAAAAGATAAAAATATGTATCTTTGAAGAATAAAAATAAGGATAAAAATAATCAAAACATGTATTCACTATGTATTTTAATTTAATCTAATGATAAAATTCTTGATAATAAGAAAATTAAATTTATTACAAAATAAGGAAAGTTTTTGTTCAAACAAAATATACAAATAATAAATAAAAGAATATAATAAAAAGAAAGAAAAAATAAATTTAAAATATCTATTACTTTCAAGCAATCTTGAATAATGCATAGCCGCAAAATGGAAGATTTTATTAAAATAGATAAGAAATAGTTTGTACAACAAAATAAATAGAACAGAGAAATCTATTATTTATTTATTTCAATAAAATATTTTCTTTTATAATTATGCGTTATTTCAAAATTATTTGAAAATATTGAAAATATTTTAAATTCCTTTTCCATATTTTTCAATATAATAAATAAAATAAAAATACGGCATTTTATTCAAAAAATGTAAAATGATTCAAATAATCTTTAAAATTTTGATTAACAAATATTTTTAAATATTCATACTTTATATAAAAAAGATTAAAAAAAATTTTTTAATTTTTAAAGTTTTACACATTTAGTTCAAAGTAGCTGTTTATTCGTTACTTTAACAAAAAAAAAAATATGTGAATTTACATTGAAAAAAAAAAAATCTTTTTTGAAATCTTTCAAAAAGATTATTTTGAAAAAAAAAGGATTGTAGCATATTGTTATTTTTTTTATATATGAATTTTTTATATTAAATTTTGTAAATAAATAATCTATTTCAAATGAAAAACGTATATATATTGTACCAAAAATACTAATATAAAAAATACTATACTATATAAAAATACTATTTTTATAAAGTATTACATATTTTCATATTAAAAATATTCATATTTTCAAAAAATTTCTTGCATTTCTCAAGTAAAATTTAAAACAATTCGAAAGACTTAAAATTCTATTTGAATTTTAGAAATTGAAAAATAACAATTTCTATATTTTATATAATTACGTAAAAAATTTTAACAAATAAATTTTGTTACATAATTTTTGTTACACAAAAATAATATAGTGTATAATATATAAAATATATAATATATAATTCGAAACGTTATAATATTTGTTGTAAAATGTTATTTTTTCAATCTTTTCTAAAATTTATCCAGTATCGCATCCAGTATCTTTATTAATTCAAGAAACGCAACAATAGACAAATTTAATACTCTCAATTGCATATTATTATCACGGGAAAGAACAATCAAACGTAATTCAGTTGCAAATCATATTATCGATTTTGAATAAGTAGGTAAGTAAGATATGCGTTTAAATCTAGATAAGGAAATAGGTATTAAGAACGCGTGGCTCGTCACCTGTTCAAGATAGATTCATTCCTTTTATACTTCTCACATAAGCAAAGTTCTCACATAAAAAACAAATAAAAATTGGGAATGCCGATGTTTTCTTTCCTATCGTTGCTTCTTTTCATTTGTACATGAACTCTTTGTCGATTCTTTTTCTCTTCAGTTCATACCTGATATTTTTCTGTTTTTTTTAAACCACATGTATGCTTTTAATGTTTACATTTTTATTGATGTGATTTCCATTGGAAAAAAATTTAGAATTTAATGTTAAGTTTTTTCCTATTCTCATTTATGATATATACAATTCTAACACAAAATGTAATTAATAGGTTGTAAATATTCATATATTTGAAAAATTAATTTGTTTATGAAATATTTAAAATCTTGAATATAATTATATTTTAAACAGTTTACACATTAATCTATCGATATCATAGCGAATTTGAAAAAAATTTATTTAAAATGTGATTTTGATATTACGTTTATAACTTGCTGACGAAAAATAATATTCGATAAATATCTAATAAAAATAATAGATGAATTAGAATCTTATATTTCAATTTTTTGTATAATTATTTGATATATACGAGCAAGCGTTCTGACAAATAAATCTATATCTATTGACATTGTTATTTTTTTAATCAATTTTTGATACATGATATGTATTCTTAATATTAAAATATTATTATTTCGTTTTAAAAAAAATTATGAATTATTTCTTCTGCTAATCATTATAATTTTCAATATAACTTAACAATCATTGCAACTTTCGGGTATTATAACTTCATTTGTATTCAATCATTGTCCAAGTCGCGTGCGATTGTTATAAAAAATTTATTTCTTATTAGATATAATTCTTTTAAAAAATGATTTCTATTGATTTAAATTTTATGATAAACATACTTCTGATACAATTTCTGATTTTTTTGATATGATACATACTTTTGCTATTTTTTTCACTTTTCTTATTGGATCCAAATGTCTGGAAACTATCATTCGAAATTTCTAATTCTACTATAAGATTACGAATCATTATTTATGAAATAGTTTATATTATATTATATATCTTTCAATATATGTTTGAATTTGAATTTTTTAAATCGAATGATCTTCTCATATCTTCTTCAAAACCCACATTAATATAATTCAGTTGCATTTTAATAATAATTTAAATTTATATATAAGCGTAATATTTTAAATCTCTTATTATTCATTATTATTCGCTCATTAAAAAATAATTAAAATGAATATATTATAAACAAAAGAAATATAAAAGAATAATATTAGAAAATAATATTAATAAAATTATTATAGAATATGTTAAGAAAAATATAGATTATATAAAATCTACGAATCACAATTGATTGTCATTTATTATAAAATTTCATATGGTAACTTAACATATATTTATTTGCGAGTAATGTATATATATTTACATATATAGAAAAAAGTTATTATAATATCAATATTTATATTTATATCAATTGATATTATATTAATATTTTAATATCATTCAATAGTTTTTAATATCGAACATCATTTATATATTTATATATTATAATACTTTCCTTAATGAAAAGCAAAAATTATATTAAGAGTAAAAATTTGACAAATTGATCTGAAAATGTTATTAGAAATTACTAATACCTATATTACATTAAATTACTAATACCTATACCTATATTAAATGAAATTTTCATAGATAAAATTCAATGATTATGTTAAACATTATGATATATCATCAAAAGATTTTTAGTCTATTGAACAAAGTCTTTTTGATATTGAATAATGTACTGTCAGTTAATATTAATAATAATGAAATCGTTTGAATATTTTTTTGGTCACATAATTATTCACTGGTATTTCGTAATTTCTGTTGTGTAAAATTTCAATAGATATATATATATATAAATTTTACGGAATATTGATATTAATTAACATAATTAAATGATGTAAATGATGTAAATTAATTTTTCATCAATATTTTTTTAATATTCTATTTTTAATATTTTCAATACTTTTTTTTAATATTCTATTTGTTATTTTCATTCTAATTATTTTCTATCATTATAATATAAACAAATATAGATTAATTATTTCATATTAAGAAAAAGAATTATTAATATGATTTAATAAAAATTATGTTTATGAATAAAAGTAAATACAAATATTTGGTTATAATATTAATCTATGTATCAGATATATATCAATATGTTTGATTTTTTTGTGATAGATATAAATTATATATAATGCGACTTGAATGTAAAACAAGAACAATATAGAATCAAAAATTGAATAATTATAGAAAAAAAAATTTTTTATTGATTTCGGTGATTTTGAAATATCATAGAAAAAAAAAATTTTTGAATGACTTGACAACATGACTTTTTTAATATTTGAGATGTCAATTAGAAAGACGGAAGATACATTAATTGGAAGCTTACAAAACAATGATAATGATTCGAATTGCGAATTTTCGAAATATTAATAAAAATATATCATAAATATTAAAATTTTATATTATATTATATATTTTATATTATATTATATATATATTATATTATATTATATTATATTATATATTTTATATTATATTATATATATATTATATTATAAAAATATATATAATATAATATACTAATATTATATTATATTATGCCCATATGTACATATATAAGTATATTTGATGCAACATAAATGTGAATATAAATACTTAATGCGTACTTACAATTATCTTGAAATGTTTACTTCAAAGAAATACTTCCTTGCAATATCGAAATTGATAGAAACAATGATAGAAATTAAATATTATACTTTATTATACTTATATTATACTTATTATTATACTTATATTATACTAATTTATTATACTTATATTCATCTTTTAAGAATTTAATATTTCATAAATTCTTTGAATTGAACGAAAAGCATTCGATTTTTCGACTGGAAATTTATAATCTGATTAACGCAACATTTTTACAATTCTCTAACTACTCGGAGATAAATGATCATGTTAATTATTATCACTAGTTAAATTTGTGTTCATATCAAATATACATATGTATACAAAATGCAATAATATTTTACAAATATTAGTAATAATATTAGTAAAATAATAATTTTTATTAATATATAGAAATTATAAATTTGCAATATTTCGAACCATTATCATTATAATTCTTGTTTAATAAGTTTTTGATCGATGTATGACATACTTTCTTAATTAATGCTAAGTCTCAAATGCTAAATCGTGCTAATAATTTATATAAATAATTTATATAAATAATTACCACTTGGTCTTAATAATTGTATCTTTTCCAAATATTTGTAAAAATTAATTGTAATATTATGTTAATTTTCGCTTATTCATATATTTATCACAATATATATACAAATATGTATGCATAAATATTTATAAAATATAATATACCATTTATCAACTGTTTATGTAAACACATTACGAGATATTCAAAATGTATAAAGAATAAACTAATTGTACTATTTACTATCTATCAATATTTTTCAGACTTACAGAATATAAAAATAAAATATAAAATAATCTTTGAATAATTAGAAATTATAATAACTAATATTATAACAATAAATATCTTTTTTTCATTTTTCTGTAATATAATTTTTATATATGTATCATGAAGAAATTATATACATCATGAAGAAATTATGAATATAAATAATCCAAGTTCTCTATAGACATATAACTAAGTATATCCATTTCTGCAGAATATTTAAGCTCGATATGAAATATTTCAAATCTATTATAATTTAAAATTATAGAAATAACTTTTTGATCGGTTCATTCGTTATAAGTAAAATTCTATATAATACTATTTTTTTTTTTTTGCAAATATCACGAAAACTAAGTGGAACTAAAAAAATTTCTGTGTTCTATAATATATTTTTAAATCGGTTCATTAAGAAATTAATTTTTTTTAATTAAAATCATTTTTTTTGTTAAAATTGTTTTTTGCACCGATCAAATTAATAAATTATATGTTTAATGAAAAATATAATAAATGCTAAAAATATAATAAATATATTTTTAATTAATATTTTTTTAAATCATTTTCAAAATTACTTTTGATTTTTTAATCATTTTACCTCGCTATTTTTATTTATTTTTATTTTTTGCCACAACTGTATCAAATATTTTAATATAATTATAAATTATTTATAGTTTTTAATATATTTATTTTTAATATATTTATAAATTATTTTTAAATATAAGAGAATTTTATATTGAATATACAGAATGTACAAAATGATTCAAATTTTACCAATTTTTTCAACAATATTATTGTTGAAAATTTTAAAGTTAAAAATATAAATTTTAATATTTTTTTATTTAAATATATAATAACGATATGTAACGATATGTAACGACATCAATCACTTGACATATAAGTAAATTTTTCTAAATTTTTTGTCAAAATGAAGAGAATTCTTAATTTTTTAAAATAAAATTGTATATTATTGTTTTTCTTTATAATTTTAATGTCTTTCAAAATTTATTATATAAAATTTTTTTTTATTCTAAATAATTAAAATATAAATTTATGGAAATTGCAATAATAACATAATCGTAGATTAAAAATCTATGTTAAGAATGATTTTATTAAACGTACAGTGTTTTTAGAAAAATCTAATTATTTTCAAAAGATCTATTCTAATTATTTCTAAAAGATCTTGAAATTAAAAGATTTGATTTTATAACTTTTATATATAATCATTCTAAATAAAACATTTCAAATATTTACAAAAGTTTAAAAAAGATTATAGTTATAATATAAAATCAAAATTAATAAATATAATTTTTTTAATATTAATTATAATGTAAAGATCATTTAATTTGAGTTTGTAAGAAAAAAAAAACAATAAAGACGTATAACAATAAAAATAATAAAAAATTGAGACGTATCAAGGGATAAATGAATAAAATATCATTATATTATTATATTATAATTATTCGCAAATTTAAAACCAAAATTAAAAAAAAATAGATCACAGAATTTAAAAATTTTTTAAGATTTGAACCTAGAATTAAATTTGTAAAATAAAAATATTTTTAAAATTTTTGTATTATAAAAGTAAATTTATGATTAAAATAAAAAATTCATCAAAAAAATTTACTTCTTGATTGAATAATATGAAAAAAAAAGTTATTATATTTTATAGTTGCAAAGATAAACATTTTTTTTTAGTTAGAAAAATGAATTTATATACATAATTTATATACATATATATAATTTACATACATAAAATTTGTATACATGCAAATTTTTATATTTATATTGCAACTTATTTCAATTAAAGATTTTATTTTAATTATTGGGACAACGATTTGAAGGATCTATGACAACTCGATCAAAAGTTTATATCAAGAATTACAATGATTGTACCATAAATTTATATTTTTCGAGATTTTCACAAATTACAAAAAATTATTAACTACTCAACAGTTAAATAATTATTATTATTACTATAACGATGCTATTGACTAATACATATAAAATGATTTATATAAAAAGATAATATTTTATAACCAGAATTCAATTTATTGCATGGAAAATTTTTTTAATATCCCTTTAAAATTTTGCTTCATTATTATGATTGAATCATATTATACAATATCCAATTTTTTTTTCAAAATGATATTTTTATAAAAGAACATTTTACAATATATTCATAGAATTATAATTGATGTTAAATCAAATTCAATAATAAATTATAAAATGAAATTTTATTTTTTATAAAAATGGAAATTTTTGAAATTTTGATATTTTATGTAATTACGACTATATAGCTAACTAAAAAATAATACATATTTGTACATTATACCGAAATAAAAAAAACATAAAAATTATGTCATAAAAATATACATTCTTTCTTTAAAAATATGCAAAACATTTTTTTTATTTTAGTAATTTATAAATAGTAGTGCATTATTTTTCAGTTATATATTTTGTTTATTGTTTGATTCAATATTGAGAATAACTCTCAAAATTAATTCTATTAAAACTTTCAAGAATTTTAAGACTTTCAATCAATGTTTGAAATAATTCGAATCTTCTGTTATATAGATTCGAAGTAATACGAATTATTTTATAGGTTCGAAGTAATTCGAACTATTTTCAATCATATTCAAATCATACCTAGTTTTTTAAATGTTTATTTTGACAACACATTTAAAAAATCATTAAAATTGAAAACGTGTTCGTTTTTTAAATAAAAAAAATAATAATAGAAATATTTAAAATATCTAAAGAAAAAGAAGTAATTAAGATATTTAAATTGAGTATTTTTTGAAAACTTTTGTATTAAGTACAAATTACAAATTCGATCTATTCCAATAAATCAGTTTTAAATTATAATTAATTGATTTAATTGTCAATAATAATTGGATCTAGTAGATTTACAAATATTAGATATTTTGAATTCAGTGATCATATTGAAAATTAAGAAAAGAGTTAAAAGAGTTTAAAATATTATATGCTTAATATGCTTATTAATGATAAGTGATAAAATTTAAAAACGAATAATGATGAAAAAAACAAAAAAAAAGTGACTCAAAGAGGATGGATTTTAGATTTATCGTTGAGTATCATAGTTAGTTCCACTTCTTCTTGAATTTTTAACGCATCGAATGGATCCGTTTTTAGAAACGTAAAATATCTGGCAGAATCCAGATGGTCTGTATCTCTTCCACTCGTGGAAAAACCGATCGATCTCTCGTTTCGCTCTACGCGATTTCTGAGTGGTTGCACGAGTGGCTCGTTAATGGGATCATACACGTTGCACGCGTGTATCGAGAGAGGACCTTTATATCCGAAACACGATAGGGCGATAGTTTGTAGCAAGTGACAAAAGCAGATATTGTTGGCACGTGGCATCGAACTGGTTTGCTTCTCCGTTTTTTCCTTTGCTTCACTTTCTGGATAATCTTTGTGTGTGAATTGGTACTTTGTCTTTTATATTTTGTTATTATGTATGATAGTTATATTTATACTCAAGTTCTTATATATAAGATGTTCTCGAAATTATTGTAACAGTTGAGCAATAATTCTACATATAAAAATAAGTCGAAATAAATATATATCTTTTTATTTAAGACTTCGTTTTCAAATAAATCAAATTTAAAAATTTTTCAAATGAAATTGGCTAATTCCCAATTGGATACAATAAATAATTACTCTACATGCGAAAATAAATAAAATATATAAAATGATGTATAATATGTATAATATAAATAAACAATAATATTTTATTATTTATGTCTTTATTTTTGAAAAATTGAAATTAAATATTTACAATTAAGCAATAATTATGGTTAACAGTCTGCACAAACAGTGAATTTTTAAATTTAATTTTCTCGAAAATTAATTTAAAAAAGAAAAGATTGGTTAAATTTTGATATGGGGCATTATTTTTCAAATATTTTATACATAATTTGATAATTATTAATAAATATAACTAAATTAAAATAGTTTTTAATGTTAAAATTTATATGTTAAAATTTTAGAAATTTTAGAATATTATATAAATTTATTACGATTTAATTTTACTATATTTTATTACACTTAAATTTATTTCTAGAAAATTTGAGTATTGCACAGATCCTTTGGATTTGCAAAATGCAAAAAATATAAGTTTTGAGTAAAACTACAATGATAAAAAAAATATATATTCGAAAATCGATATTGAAATCAACGAAAATGCATTTTTTTTTATTATATAATTATATAATATAGTTTCGATATTTATATTTTAGTTAAACGTAGTTAATGTTTATGAGTTCAAATAATTGTTCCTAGAATTTGGTAAATTGAATAATTTTAATTACAAAATTAATAATTTTTACAAATATCAATATCAAGGAACGAAAAAAGTGACATAATGAACACTTTGAATATTCGTGAGAAACTATTCAGTTCTTTCAAAAAATTATCTTGATTATGCCACTTAAGATTCGTTAAGTTGCTTTAATTTTACAGCAATGATATTCGTAAGCAACAGAAACTAACACTTCAACAGTTTGTCTTCAATATACGAGATATTATCCAGTTACATATTGATAACATAGCATGCATAAGAAAACTTGGAAGGCCACATAGAATTCCAAAATTACCAAATATTAGTAATATATAATTTTTAAATAAATAAATTCTGTTATATTTTATATATATTTATTAATAATTATTAGATTATGTAAAAAAAAAATTTAAAGAAAAATATGATACAAATTGAATTTTTATTCAAAAATATTTATTTCATATTTTTTGTTTATTTATATATGTAAAATTATTTTCTATAGATAATTCATTCATATTTTATTAAGAATTTATTTTATTTATTTTATTAATTTTATTAATTTTATGAAATCTTAAATGAAATCTTAAATAAAAAAATGTTATTTTTTTTGATTTCTTGCAAATAGAATCATCACCTTATGATTTTCTAATAGACACACTTATTTAAAAGTTCAAAGATCTTGAGACACTTTACTATCATATATTTGATTCATTGTCATAAATTCAAATTTTATTACAAATAAATCATATAAATCACTGATTAATATTATATAAATCAATGATTATTAATATCATATAAATGGTAAATATTAATATACATCGTATTATATTTTATTTATTATATGAAATATTTAAACTATTAAATTAATTTTTCTATATCTTCTAAGTTTTATATTATTATCGATTTAAAAAATTTAAATTTAATAAAATTTTATTTAATTTAATATAATTTATAATAAAAATTTAAAATTATTTCAATTTTTATTATATTTTTTATTATAATTATTGAAAATATAATTATAATATAATTATAATATAATAATCTTATCGGATTTGTAAGCAAATAATTTATAAGTAAATAATTCGAATTACTTTAATATAAGTATATTTTTTATTTTGTTAAATTTTATTGCAATATCAATGAAATTTATGCTTCCAAAGTATAGATATATTCAACGTTTAAAAATTTTAATATAAATTATTTATTTCTAATACTTATGAATTGTATTTGTATTGTTTTTCATATCTCTAGAATTAATCAAAGATAATTTTTGAAGTAAGTAAAGAATAATTTTAAAAATAAATATCGAATATAAATTTTAGATTATTTTCATTTCGAGATTACGAATATGTGGAAAAAAAAATAAAAATTTTGTGTTTAAATAAAATAGTTCATGAAGAATTATTATTAAAATTATCAAATAATTTTATTATTATAAATATGTTTAAAATAATATGAATAAATAAAATTAATATCTGAATAAAGGATTGTTAAGGAATTATTTATATTATATATATTATAATATATATATATATAATTCATAGCATTATCTATAATAATGAATGCACTTTACAAAAGGAATTAAAAGATATTACGATTATTAAAAAATAACATCTAAAAAAGGACATATTTATAATTTTCATATGTCAGAAAAATAATAAGAATAATAAAATAATAATATATCAGAAAAAATAAAGAATACTGGAAATCAAATCAGAAATAAATAGAAATCGAGATAATTTCTTAATGACTATTAAGTTTTAAGAATTGAATTAATTCACATATGGAATATATAGAATAATAAATTTGGAAATAAATGTGAAATTTCAATTCCTATTGAAATAACAAATTTTAATAATGATAATTCATGAATACTAATTTTGACTAATATCAATATTAACCGACAAAAAAAAGCTTATTAAAATAACTATATATTCATCGGTAGTATTATAAATAAATTATATAATAATATTTTCATAAATTTTGGAAAAATATTTAAAAAAGTTTGGTTGTGTCGCTTTTCAATTAATTCAAAAATTATTTTTTCGACAAGTAAATTAAAAAAATATTCAAAATGGAATATGCAAATTGAACAATTTAAAGAAAAAAAAAAAAAAAAGTTAGAACAGTGTATAATTCCTATGGTAAAGTATAATATTCAATAATTTCAGAATATGTATCGATCTTAATGAAAAAAATTAATAATAACATGTATAAAATATTGAAATAGAATCCAATAATAGTATTCGGATTTTATTTAAAAAAAGTATTTTATTTTAAAATATAATTTGATCAACATAATCATTAGATTTGAATTATGATCATCAATTGAATTATTATAGAAAAACTTTATCGGAATATTTGTAGACTCCTTAAATTATTTAAATAGTTAAAAGAAGTTCAAATGAAAATATTTTGAGAAATAAATTATTGAGAAAAAAATTATTTTATAGTATTGAATCTTGTGTGAATTCTACATATTTACCAAAATAAAATAAAATACTCTAAAAATTAAAAAAAGAAGAGTAATAATTTTTTTGTGTAATGGTTTCAAATTTTTAATCTGCAATATAATTTTTTAAAATAAATATAAAATAACTATTTAAGACTTTATAAAATAACTATCTAATAACTATCTAAGACTTTTAAAAATGGATCAAAATGGATCTATATCGTTGGATCTATATATAATGAATCTATGAGAATTTTAAAATATTTTAAATTTAATTTAAATGTTTAAACATTTAATTTAAAAATTTTTAAAATTAAATATTTAATAATTTTGTATATTTTTTTCTTTTTTAATAAAATTATTTAAAAATTAATTTTTAAACATTTAAAATATTACAAAACAAAATTGAACTCTTTTTTAAATAAAAATTAAATAAAATTAAATAATTCAGTTGTTACTAATTTCATTAGTTAATTTCATCTGCTTTTATTAAAATTTCATTTAAAAATTAAGTATTTGATATCGTAACCATAAATTTAGATCATATTATTTTTTAATAAAATTGTTAATATTTCTCTGTTAATATTTCATTATTTCTTTATTTTATAAAATATCAAATTAAATTTATAACATTATATTTTTTTTATTATTAAACAATATATTAAAATTTTTCAAAGAATGACATTGAGATAAATTAAATAAAAAATTATTTAATTTTTAATTCGCAAGTTTTGAAAATTCAATTATAGATATATACAAATTATTTTAAAATATAGAAAACTATATTGTTTACGAATCTACATAGATTAGTCAATATTTTTTAAACGTTCAAAATTAATTAATTAAACTAAGCGAACTCTTGCTACCGAATTTACTTAAAAACATATTCTTGTTGAAGAGATATAGCATAATGCTTGAATTAATTTTATATTTTGTGTTTTTTTGAGTGATTGTACGTGTTAAAAATAGAATAGTTATTTAATTATTTATATGTCTGAATAAGCGAAAAATAATCTAATGAAAAATGATCGTATTTTATAAAAGGTAAGAAAAAAAAAAAGGTAAAAAAAAAAAAAAAAATGGAGCAATTACATAACTAAAACTATTTTAATTATTTTAAAAATAACTGTATTAATAAAAAATATTTTACATAAAAATTCACTAATTTCAAGTTACTTAATGAATTCAAATTTTTATCATTTGTATTTTCTGAAATTAAATAAATTACTTTTAATACTTCAAAATTAAATACTTTATAATGTGACTTATTTATACTATATAATACTGTATAACTTGACTTATATAATTTTAAATATACTTTAAAAATTAAATTTTTTTTAACAGTACTGAAGAATTTGAAATATCAAGTTTATATTAATTGATAAAACTTTTTTCTTTGTTAGCAAAAAAAAGTGAAATAAACATAATTTTTGATAAGCTAAAATTATTTTATGACTATTGTAATAAATATTATTGAATTTATTCATAGCTTTTATTATATAACAAATTTGACTTTTATTAAAAAAGTGAAAATGATAGAAATTTCAAAAAAATATAAGTAATAAAATAAATAAAATTATGTAACTTTTTTTTATAATTTTAGATTTTTTTAATTTTATAGCATGTACAGGATATCCCAGATTTAAATCAATCTATCTAAATATTTCAGTAACTATTGCTGATATTGTAAAATATTTTTTTAGAAAACTGATTGATTTGAAAGATCACTTAATATAATAGATTTTTTTAAATATTTCCTTAAATCAAGTTATAAAAAAACATTTTAATTTTGTTTTTTAAATAGAATCATAGTTTATAATATTTAGATTATAATTTGATATATAATTTTATAATATTATAAATTTTATAATTTTATAAATATATTTTCACTTATGCAAAAGAATTTTTAATTTAAGAAATAATTTGTAAAATTTTTTATTTTAAGTGAATTTTTTATAAAACTTATAGAGAAGACAAAACAATTTTCTTTTATTTATACTTGTTTTATTTTTTATATGGTGACTTTTACAAAATTAAATTAAAATATCATGAACTAATATTTTTTTTAATAGCGATTTAAAGTAAATGATTCACTAGAAAATAATGAATTGCCACGAATACTATATTAAAAAATTAAGATCATATAAAAATGAAATTGATTTTTCTATATCTTTTATCTCTTATATTAAATGATATGCTCTATTAAATCAAGTTAAGTTTATTCAAAATATGTTTCAATGTTATCATTATTTTCTGATATATTTGAATAAATTAATTTAAATAGATTTTGTACATCATATATTATCGATGCAAATAATTCTATTAACGAATTACAATTATAACATTGTTATATATTAATTAACAAGTTATCAATATTTTATTCGATTAATTATCATTACTTTGATATTGAATCTTTTTCAAATTAATAGAAAATTTTTTATTTGAAAAAATTTTATCGAAATTAGTAATCATTTAATGTGATTTTTACCGATTAAATTAAGCACTTGTATCAATTATTGACTAATTTCCTTAATTTTAAATCTTTCTAATAAATGATTAAATTATTAAACATTTAATATTCCTTATAATACTACTTCCTTAATATTCACATATTTTATTATATTTTATTATTATTATTAATTTATTATTAATTTTATATTTTTGAGAGACATAGATATAGATATTGCATCAAGAAAAAAGCTTATAATATAATATAAATTATATAATAATGCTGATCAATCATAATGAATTTCATTTCATATGATATTGTGTATTTTATATATGAAATAATGTTCGATTAATATAATATTTAACATATTATAGATATGTTGATATTATTATATATTATTGATATATTGATTATTGTTTATGTTGATATATTATAAAAAATGAAGATTATATTTATATGAAAACTTAATAAATATTAAGTCTTAAATATTATTTTCAATTCTTTTGAAGACTTATTTAAAATCAAACGCATATAAATTTTCTGTCTATTTATACGAAATATTTTATAATAAAAATATATAAATTATAAAATTTTATAATAAAAAATTTATAATTAAAATATAAAAATTTATATATATTATATATATAATATACATAGTATATATATAATATATATATAGTATATATAAGTAGCTTTAGAAAATTTTACACTGGTTACTTTCAGAAAATTACTAGAATATTTATTAAAGTTACACTATCTATAAGAAAATTTTTATCTAAATCAAAACATTTGATGAAAATTTTTGAATTTTAAGTTAATATAAATAAAATATAATAAATAGATTATATATAACTATATATGACATATCTATATAAAGATATTTTTTTTATAGATAGAAAATCACTTTAAGGAAGTCCGTCTTTAAAATTTCATTATATTTTATATTATGTTTCAGATTTTTCATTCATTTTCATTATTTATAAATTTATTTATAATAGATAAAGTGATATACAATAGAGAGAACAGTAAAAATTAACCATTTTATATCTGGAAAGTTTTATCTTTTTTTGCACTATTATTTAAGTTATATTTAAAATATATTTTAAAACTTTCAATATTAATCTTATTTTTCTTAATAATATTTCTAAAGAAAAATTGGTCCGTATAGAGAATAACATATTCATAAAAAAATTTTGGAGATTGATTTCAATGACCAAAATAAATATAAAAATTATTATACAAAAATTGAAATTTATTTGTTAAATTATAAATAATTGAAGTTGGCTTCAAACAAAGCAAGACAAAAATAGTTCTGTTAAACCGCCATTTCGTTTTTATTTTCATTTTGTTTCATCTATCGCAAATTTGAATTATTTATAATTTAATAAATAAGAGCTTAGCTGACATTTTTGTATGTAACTAATATATTTTAGTTTCTAGAATCTGTCCGAAAAATGTCCTATGAATATTTTAATAATAAATACAAATCATTATATTTAACATAGTTTTAAAATAGTTATAACAGTTTTAACATAGTTATAAATAATTTATTCGTATAGTTTTAATAAAACTCAAATTTTTAATTTTTTAAATATTTATTAGTTTAAGGAAACTTTTATGTAGTGATATACATACATCTAACTAATATGTAATTTTTAAATAAATATTATATTAAAAAAAAATAATATAAATAATTATATAAATTAAATTAATTTATTACTAAATTTTTTAAATATTTTGGAAAAATTTCATTATTATATAATTTAACTGATTTTTCTATTATAATTATTAATAATTAATTTAAAAATGGAAGAAGAGATAAAAAAAGAAGAGGAAAAAATATATTTTGATTATATTTTAGTATATCAACTATAAAAAATTAATTTATCATTATATATAATATATATATATAATTCATTCATCTTGTTTTTTATCATTTTATCCAGTAAATTAAATAAGATAGAATTTTTTTTATTTTATATCAAAGAGAAATGATAAAATGTGATAATTTTATTTTCGTTATATTTTATTATATTTTCTATTTCGCTTCGTTTAGTGTAAAATTATATTAATAAATAATTTGAAAACTTCTTTTTCACATACATACAGATATATTTGTATATCAATATTTGTATTTATTTTAATTTTTAGACTCATCCTTAAATTTTTCATTTATTTTATTCGAACATTCTGTAATATATTTATTACTAACTATGTTGATTATTATGATAAGCAATATTTTTTTATATAAAAAAAAAAGATTATATACTAAAAGATTATATAATTAAATTATATAAAAAATAAAACATACTTAATTTCATCTATTAATATCATGCTATTGTAATTTTCTTTATTTAAAAAGTAAAAGTATAAATGATTTTGAAATCATTAAGTTTTAAATTTCTAATAAAACAATATATTATATTATAATATATAATTATATAGATTTTTTATATATATAATTATATATATAAAAATATATTAATTATATATATTTTTTTTTTATATTACATTTATCGTATATATATATACAATCTGAAAACTATTTCATAAAATTTTTCTCTATTTAATTTTTTTAAAATATAATTATATTAAAATATTTATAATGTAAGAAGATTTTTTAAATTAAATTTCAAAAATATTTTAGAAAATATTTATCTATAATGAGAAAATGAAAATATTAAATAATTAATAATATATATATATATATATATATATATATATATATATATATATATATATAATCAAAAATAGTGAATATAAGTAATAAAAATATTAAAAATTTCTATTTATGAGTCTTAAGTTATTATTAATTCAAGCTTAATTAATACGTAATACAAATACATTATTATCTACAGTATTATCTAGAATAATATTCGATTGATAATTTCTACAAACATTTTAAGTATTTAAAAAAATGAAAAGAAAAAAAAACTCATTAATTTATAATATAAAAAGCAATATAAGAATATTGATAATAGCAGATAAAAATTTTTATTTTATAAAGGATATGAGAATTTTCACGAAAGCATATCTTTATTTTTTTCATCATTCTTTTCTTTTTTTCTCTTTTCGATTCAGTTAATTATTCCTGGTTCTGTTTTATAAAAAATTTTAATTCAAATAAATATATAATTAATTATATACTTAAATCTATATTATATACAATGTTATTCGTGAAGCATTTTTAAAAGATTAATTTTACAAATCAAAGCAAATAGAAAAATTATTATAAAAATATCAATTAAAATTTACTAAGTTATAAGCAATTAAAGTTATAGACGAAGCGAAATGATAACAAAGATCTTCACATTTTATTTTTATTATCGTTGTTGCACTTTGTTTTATTTAAATATGAATCCAAATTGTTTATTATTTAATAAATAAGCCTTAATATTTGTATACCTATTTTTATGCTTGATTTTAAGTATATTTGCTTTTAGAATCGATCTTCCAAAAGTTTTTCATAATATTTTTAATTTTGTATATAATAAAAAAAAAGCTGAATAATAAAATAAAAAGAAGATAAAATCAAAAATAATGCAATTCTTGCACAACATAATCCTTTGATGCAACTAACAAGTATGAAAAACAATTTAAAATGAAATACTAGAAAACAAAAATATCATTATAAAAACTATTTTTTTTATATAACATTTGTTTAATTAAGATTCTCATGTTACAAGAAACTTATTCTTTTCTTGCACTTATCTCTCATTGAATAATTTTTTTCAGTTTTTTTTCAGTCTTTTTATTTTCTTTGTTTTTATGTTTTTTAATTTTCTTTTCTTTGTTGTAATAAAAATAAATTATACGGTATAAATATGAAAAAAACAAATAAGAAAATGTTTGAGTAATTAAGGAATTTACACAGAAAAGATGGCAATTATAATTAATAAATTAGAGAGATAACATGAAATCCATTAATGAAATAATTCGTTTTTTTTATAAATAATTGATCAATGTGACAATAAATTTTATATATAATATATATGATATATAATACATATATTATATATATATATTATATATAATATAATATAATATATATATTATATATATATAAATGAAATTATAATACATATTTAAATATATAATACTATCGATTTTTTTTATAAAAATATTCATTCAATTGCATAAGTATTTTAAGCTAAGTTTTTTTATTTAAATACTAATTTATTATTATTTTTGTTTATTGCATCTTTTAAAAAATATATGTGTTTTTCATGAAATGAATTAGATTAAATTTTTATTTAATAGACTGTTTTTTAAAATTTTATCTTAATTTATATAATTAGGTACAATATAATGTGTACAATATAGTGTTTTATTAACTTCAATTTTTTATTAACTTTATTTTGTTTTATTAACTTTAATTTGATTGAATTTGCTATCTTGCTATCCACTTCAATTTATCGATTAGAAATCTTCTATTTTAATTTCTATTTTAATTTTAATTAATGGAAAATGTTTGCTTTATTAATTTTTATTAATTATTAATTATTAATATTTATTAATTATTAAATGTTTTTCTTTCACATAATATGATTTTTTTTATGATGATATAAATATTATTTATTAGAAAAATATATTTATCATACTTCTATGTCAAGAATAGTCAAAGTTTGAATTCTGTATATTAAAAATTTAGTTTATATAGCCTTTTATTTCTTTTCTTATCTTTAGTAGTTTTCTTCTATTGTATAGTTCATGATAGTTCGTGAGCTATAATATAAATAAGATTTCATAAATCAACAATAAAATTTCATAAAAAGTGGCGCTTTTTGTTAAATACCATGAACAGATTTCAATATATTAACACTAATTAAATTCCAAAGATGAATATAAACAGATACATAAATAGATACATCTAAAAATTATGTTTAATAATATTTAAATTTAGTTTTTTCACAAAGGATATATTATTTATATATATAAAAATTATGAATATATATAATGTTACATTACTTTATATTATATCATTATATCTTTATCTTATCTATATATTATATCTTACATTATATCTTTTTTCTAAAATATAAAGAATATAAATGTAGAATGTAGAAATCACATACATACAAATGTAAGATAAGAAAATTAAAGTTCGTACATTTTAATTTTTTAAATTCATTACTGATATCGAATCGAAAAATATTATATATTAATAAATTTCCTGTTTTTAGAAATTTATATATTTTAAAATTATATAAAATTTAATTTCTAATTTTCTTGCAAATATTTCGGTAAAACAAAATTAAATTGAACATTCAATCATACTAATCATAATTTAATTTTAATAAATCATATTTTAATTTTAATAATAATATTTTAATTTCTTATATTTATATTATGAACTTTTTATAATTATTAAAATTAAATCTACTTAAATTATTATCCATACATTAAAATACAAACAAAATATTATTTTATATTATTATATATATCATTATTATATTATTATATATAATTCAGTTACGTTATTATGAATCTTTTGTAATAAAATTAAATTTGTTTAAAATACTACTGTTCATACATTAGAATAAACATATGTTTATGTCAACGTAATAAATTAATATATTTTTTTTTAATAAACAATTTTAGATATTAGTTACTAGAATAAAAAAGAAGATAAATTTGAATTAACTTACTAAGTAACTTCATATCTTAATAATTCTTGAAGAAAATTTATTTCAATAGTATATATATTATAAACAAAAGAAAGTTTTTTCATTTTTATAATTATATGAATAATTATATATTAGAAATATATTAGGAATAAAAAGACATAATATAGCATGTATTAAAAAAATGATTTTTATATATTTTCATGTATAGTTACAATCATATATCATTTATAATTAAAACAAATAATAATATATTTGCTATTTTACTATTTTTAGTATAACAAATAATCAGGGAAAAAATTATAAATTCATTTCAAATCTTATTGATTCACGCATTTTATACAAATATCAACATTCTTATGATGCTAATGATAATAGAAATAGTACCTAATAGTAGTAACTAATATTAGATAAGCATAGATACATGTGTAACCATAATTCAAGAAGAGATGGTCTCACTATTCGAAGCATCTGTGTAGAAGGAAACTACTCGACGCGGAGTGAACCTTTCTCTCCTTATGTATCTCTCTCTGTCGCTTCCTGTCTCCCACAGTGTAAACTACGTAGCTCCAATAAGCTTCCGGAAACCGGTGAGCGGCGAACCGTGGCTCGATATACTCTGGTGCACCTCGTTTGATCCTACGATACCTCGTTCCGAGATCATGGACCAACCACAGAGAGAATATCGGATAACGCCAGCCACGTTTTGCCACCTTTACCGTGATCGCCACCACCGCAAGAATACCAACCATCGAAGGGGTGGAGTATCAACCGACCGGGATAACCTTCCGCGAAGAAGAGGAGAAACGTGTAGATAGTGAACTTCTTGCCCTTGGGGGAAGAATTATTTCTCGAAAGTTTTGCCAATTAAGACAACTCTTTACCAAAGAATAACGATAATATTTGGATAGAACAAAATGATTTTCCTAATTTTTTCCTTCACGTTTCGTTCTTGATAATTTTATTATGTTAATAGAAATCAGATTATAAAAGTTTAATTACCAGTTGTAATTAAATTGTTGGAAAATGCTAGATGAAGATTGCTTTTTCATTATTGATTTCTATCCTATATTATGTTTTTTTTCTTATTGCAAAAATAATATTGCAACGAAATTTATCTCATCAAGAAAATATAGTATTATTATTATTATATTATATTATTTTCCATAAATATATAGTTATTTTGTGGAATAAAATTAATAGATTTATATCATTTCTCTAATTTAAAAATGTATAATATTTATTTATCATTAACATATAGTAGTATTTAATGTAATAATAGATATATAATAATAGATTAATAATAGATGAAAACTGTAATATATTTTTTGTTTATTTATATATTCACTTTATTGGATAATAATAACGATTCGAATATTCAAAAACAAAGTACAATTCATCAAAATAATAGTGTCAGATTCTTTTTTATAATTTCATTGTTAATACTGAAGATTGAAAATGATTATATCGATTTCGATTCTATTATAAAAATAGAAATAATCTAAAATAATTATAATTTAAAAAAAAGTTACAACTTTTTGACTTATATTCGATTCCGATTCTACAGAATCAATGTTATATCAGCTTCATACGGTTATATATATATATCGATTGTATAGTGATATTATTAATTTTAATTATATAAATAAATATTAAATTAGTCACATAAATTAATATTTTATTTTTTGTTAATTTTAAATTTATTTATTAATTTTTTTATTATTTTGTTTATTATTTTGTAATTTAACCATATAATTTTTATTAGGGTGTCCTATAAATTTCTTTCTTTTTTTTATGAAATGAATATAGATATTTGTTGTTTAAGGATATTATATATTGCATTATATATGAACCGTTCTGTTCTATCATTTTTTTCCATCTTTCAAGAGGTCTCATTATTCCCTTTTTCCAAAATTGTTTATTTGCAAAATATTGCTTGAGGTGCTTTTTTATTTTGCTTACGGATTGAAATCATTTGTCATGGAGAAAATTTTTTTAATAAGAGAAATAAGTCGGATAGAAAAAATCTGGAGAGTATAGAAGATGCGATAGAATATGTCAATCAAACTATAACAGTTTTTCTCTTATAGTCAATGCAACATCCGATTTTGCATGATGACTTCGTCGATTCACCAATTTTGACCGTTTTTCTGCTATAGCGTCTTTCAATTTATCAAGCTGATTGCAATATTTTCCAAAATTGATGATTTCATCTTGAGAAAGAAGATTATAATAGATTAAACCTTTTCAATCTCATTAAATGGATAAAAGAACCTTCTTCGCATGAAGTCCAGGTTTCGCAATAATCTATTATCCTTAAATCAAGTTTGTTTTCAACATTTTGATATAAAATCCAAGTCTCATCTCTACTGACAAGTCTCTTTAAAAAAGAATCTCTTTCATGTCGCTGGAAAAGAAAATCGCACGAGGAGACGCAGTTCATAAAGTCGATAGCTATGCGTATGTGAAACTCAAACTTTACATCGATTGACATCTTGATCAAATGATTATATACTGTTTTTCTGGAAATGTTATGACATCTACTATCTCTTACACACTATGGATTTTCAGCGAGCATAACCTTGATAAAGTCCGTATTCGTCGTTGCTTAGCGGCTACTGCAACCTTCATTTTTCAAGTCAAAATTGTCAGTTCTAAATCTCTTAAACCAATTGCGGATGATCGTAAAATAGCAACACTTCCGTAAACAACACAAATCTTATCAGTAGTATCATTTGTATTATCACCTTTTTTAAAGCAATAAAATATAACATGCCGCAAATGGTTCTTTTGGCTATTTATATTAAATAGTGTAGAAAAAAGTTTTAAAAGAGACTGTGTCACCAATGAAACGTATCTTAAAAGAGTTCTGATTGAATGATTGATCTATAAATAAAATGAATTTTATATATAGATCCTGAAAATAGCCATTCCATATTCTCATCTGTATAGGAGAATAACTGAAATTACATGAATTTTTGCAATTCATGTTGCTTATTGTTATTTCTATAAGCTAAATTATCAATGGAATATTTTAGATATTCTTCTTTTATGAAATTATCGATTTCATTTTCAATAAAAAAAACGCGATGTTGCTTTTTGATCGATTATATAGTATTGTTTTCACATTCCTTAATAGATATTCAAATAATATATATCCTTAATATATTTTCAAATTCATTTTTGTTTTGTTTTTCAAATGTATGTTCAATTAATTCATTTTGTGTTGAACATTAATTTGCGTTCAATTCCTTTTTTTTCTGTTAATAACTTCTTGCATATTTAAAAAACAATTTTTTGCATTATGAATTTATTGATTAATTAATATTATAATGATAATATATGTTATAATGTAAATATAAATAAATTGCTATTAAAAAATTTTCATTTTCAAATAAGATTCAATATAATTTCTGATTTTTTATATATATATCAATTCATCCATAAATTCGGTTTCCAGTTTTTTTATTTTTGTTTAGCAACGTTACTATATTATAATACTATATTATAAATATTAATTGCTTGCTTTGTAGACTTTGATTGCGATTCAAATAGCTTTCAAAATACTTATTTTCCACAATATCAATGGGAATTTTAAATCTTTATTATCCAATAGATTACGATAATCTTTTAATTCACCAAATATATCAACGATAAATGCCACTTTGCAAATATAGTGTATTATTTATAATCACTGTATTATTATTATAACATATACACATAATATTATTACAGTAAATACATATTTTGTTTAGAAATTCTAAATTTTGAACATACATGTAAAATTATTTTTTAGTAAACTATATATTATTAGTAAACTATATATTAATTTCAATACCAAAACGATTCATATAAATTATAATATCAGTGATATAATTCTTCTTTTTACTTTTTTTTTTACTCTTTTTTATCTATTATATTTTTTAATTTTTCTATTATATAATATTATGCATCTTATGAGCATTGATTTTTCAAAAATTTTTTAAAATCATCATTTGATATCATATCAATAATATCATAAAAAGTTTCATCACTAATAATGGAATAATTTACTTATATACAAGCGTGTATTAAATCATATTCTAATTTCTTTATCTTATTATATTATATTTCTTATATTTCTTATTCTTATTATATAATTTCTTGATATTTCTTCATATTGGATTATACATACATATTTTTTTAATAGCTTTTCAATTATTATACGCGAAAATTTAGTTAGATGATTATTTTCTATATGTTTTTGCAAATTTGTTATATAATCCTTATAAAAAAATGAATTTATAATTAAACAAAAATTAAAAAGTCTAAAAATTTTAAGAAAATAAATGCTGTACTATATATATATCAAAATTGTTGCAGAATAATTATGCATTGCATTTTTATTAACACATATTTTGCGATTAAACAATATAATAACACAACAATTTTAATTATTTTAATATTTTCTATTATTATATATATATCACTAATATAACTAATACAAATAATAATTATTATATTGTGCGACTAATATTAATATAATGTATTGTTGTAATATATGAAATAATTTAATTTAAGCTGATAATAATTTCTTTTTAATAAATGTATATACATATACAATCTTAATATTCGAAGTACTCCTCAATCGCTAATGAAAAAAATTGAGCTTTAATTCATAATTTTATCGTGATTTCAGAGAAAAACAAAATTATCTATCTTTCCTCATAATTAAAAAAACAGTATTTTTAATATTGTATTTAATCGCATTTTATCTTTTACCTTTTATTAAATCAGTGACAAAAATACTATTGAATTTTAATTAAAAAATATAACATTGTTTCTAAATATTTTTTTTGTAATATATGATGATAGGATCAATATGTATATATAATAAAAACGAAATAGAACGGATACATAATAAAATAGATATAAAATTGAAATATATAGTAAAACCGATATACTATCGATTCTATAAAACTAAAAATGATATATAAATCAGAATTTCTTTCAGTTACAAGTGTTTTAAAAATATTTCAGTTTTTTAAAATTGTTTAAGTTAGAATCGATATATGTTTAATATAGAAATCATTTCAATTTCTTTTATTAATTGGATTCATATATATATATTTGAAAAAATTAATTTATTGAATATATTATTGAAATATATTTATTGAAATAAAAATGAAATTATTATTTTTATTTATTTTCATTATCATATTGTTTTAATTATAATTATCTATAAGTATTTAGGTAACTATACTTATCTAATAATGCAAGTATTAACAAATAATTCTAATATTATCTAGTAATTCTAGTATTAAACAAATAAAATTAGTCAAATTTAAATATTATAAAAAAATCAAATTTTAACAAATATATACATATATAAAACACACACACACACACACATATATATATAAATTTATTGAAAATTTTTTTTATAAAATATATAAAAAGATTTATTATTAAAAAATTTAGTAAATTAATTATTTTTTAAATGAGCTAATAGTATATACTATATAATAAAAATAATATATAATATATAATCTATGAAATATTTATAATAAAAATAAATAAATAAAAATATGTAGTAAATAAATAAATTATTATTAAATTATATTTTATTTTTATTATAACAATAATAATTATATTATATAGTATTGTAATCTACTATTTTTGAAAGAAAAAATAATGATTAAATAAAATAAGATTTAAAACATAAAATAGGATATCTAATATATTTAACTTATAAAATATTATAAAGAATTAATTATATTTCTGAATATATAAACTGTAGTATACAAAATTTGTGTATGTCACATGATGAATTGTTAAAAACAATTTCATGCTAATTATAATAAAAAGTTCTATTTTTAATTTTGTAAGATTTTTATTACATTAAATAAAATAATTATAATAGAATATTCGATTTTTAATATTTCATTATTTTTTAATTATTTATTTAATCCTGTTTTTTCAAATTTAATTTCAAATGATATAATTTTATTAAACCATATTTAAACCAATAGTATATAAAATAAATTTTTATAATTATTAGAATTTAAATTTTATTATCTGAAATTTCTTAAGGAGAATAATTATTAAAATTTACAAATTCTAAAATCAGATATTATTATTTATATTATTTATTATATTATTATTATTATTTATTTATTATATTTATTATTTATTATTTATAATATTTATTTATTATTATTATATTATTTATATTTTTCATTATGTTAAAAATATTTTCAATAGAAGTTAAAATCGCACACAATATTAAGTTTTCATATTTCAAATCAATAATAATTTAACGCTGATTTTCTATTTGAATGAAGAGAAAGTTGGACAGATATTTCGAAGGAAAAGTTAAAAGGGGATGAGACGTTAGATTGCTCCCTTAGCTGCGTCAGCCAGAAACAATTTCTCTGTATAGCGAAGGTCGCAGATAGTGGCACGTTCTTGTTTTGTGGGAAGAACAGATCCTTGAAAGTTTTGCCAATTAAGCACGGTCATTAAGTCGAAGTTCCGCTTCATTAGTGAGAACATCCGGACAATTATTGATACTGATGGTGAAACGTGGTTTCTCACTTCTTGTGTCATCCGAAAACTGATGAAACTGATGTACACTTATAAGTATTAACTTATAAGTATTTATCAGAGGAAAATTAGAATATTGTTTTTTTCATTATTTGCCATACAATAGCATTAATTGAAAGACCCTTCTATTAAATTCTCACAGTAATAACTTACAAAAAAATAACTTTATTACTTTTAATAATTTTGAAAAACTTTTTCGTGCGCTCGCGCGCGCGCGCGTATGTGTGATTCGTTTAGCTTTAATTTTAAAATATTCCGTAAAAATTTTATTTTCAAATTTTTTAAATTTATATATTATAATATTTTCGAATTTTATTTTGTTTGTAATATATTTGTATTAATTATTAGTTTAGATTATATATGTATGATGGCGATAGAAGGATAATGGCAAAAGAAAAAATGAAAATTCTTGTCTGTTTATACTTTCATAATAAAAAAAAGTATTTTAATGGTTTCAATAATTTTGAAATAAATAAATATATATATATATATATATATAAAGATTGTTAATTTTTAGTAATATATTTCAAAATCATTAAAATTGGTGAGAGAATCTTTTCATAGATCGTAATCATTTTTACGCATATTATTTTTTGTAGTATATATTTTTTATTAAAATTTTAATATTTTATTTTAAAAATCAATATATAATATTTCAACATTTTATGAAATATAATAAATTTTGTATTTTGATTTAGATATCGATTTATAATATTTATTTACTTTTTAAAATATTTACTTTTTAAAATAATTTTTAAATAATTTTAAATTGTGTTTATATTGAACTTATTATTAACTCAATTTTTTGTCTCAATTTTTTTTAAAATTAGATTTTTTATTTTTTATTAATTTTATAAATTAATTAATTTGTATAAATTTTTTTTTAAATTAAAATTTTATTTGTGGATAGAAACTATATATTAAAATTTAATTATCCCAATTTAATATTTATTCCATTCAATTTATATAAAATTATGTATACATAAATAAAATTTCTTTCATACATTAATAATAATAATATATTTCAATTTAAATTTCTAATATTATAAGATATATTTTTTATATTTTTGAATTTACATAAAATTATTTCATTTCATGACATTATAAAAGTTTCAAAAGATTTATAAATTTTTACATTAATATTTTTTTTATAATTACATATAATATATTATATAATAAATAGTATATAGTATATATATTTAGTATTATTTAAGAATATTTTATTTATATAGAAATAATTCATATGTTTCTATTTAAAATAATATTGAATAAGAAAATATATGCACCATTAAAAAAAAATATAGTTTTACATCTTTTAAATTTACTCCTTTTACTTTGTTATTTATGTCATTTTTTGTTTGAATATTCTTTTATTATTTTTTAAACATTAATAATTAACATATTTTTTGAAAAATATAAATTTTTTTAGCACATTTGAAACATTTCAAGATATAGTTTTAACACACAAGAACAAAAGTAAAGATAAAGCGAAAATAAAAAAAAACAAAAAAAGGAAAAATTATGTCATAAAAATATCATCGTAAAAAATTACATAATAATTTCTGCTGCGAGATTATATTTTCTTATTAATATATTAATTCTTATTAATATATATTTTAGTATTATTATTAATATAAAATTGAAAGAAATAGAAGTTTGTTAAAGCTTTAAGTAAATTTATGCATTAATATGATTATTTTTGAGAAAAGAAATGTGAATATTATTTATTAAATGAAAAAAATAAAAATTTTATTCTTAAAAATAACAGAGAAACGTTTTTATAATTTTAAAAAATGATAAAATGAGTTTACATTTTATTTCAATTGATATAAATTGATTCAATTTTTAATGTTTCTGAATTTAACATAAAAAATATTTCGTGAAATATGTTGGAATAATGTGATTGCTATAATATATATTTAATAGTAAAATAAAAAATTTTATAAAAATCGTTTTTTCTCTGAATGTACGATTTTTTATTGTTTCAATTCTGTTTTATTATATTTTTGCTATTATTTGAAAAACAAGTAACTTTTTTTAACAAATTTTGTATTTCGCAATTATAATAAATTTAAAATATCATTAACTACTAATTCTCTTTTTTAGGATTTTTTTGTATTATTAAATAAATTGATTAAAATTTATTTTAATTCTCTGGTGTTATTTATAATAATATTATTTATATTTATTATTTATAAATATTATATATAGTGAAAATTATTAATATTTAAAAAAGTAAAATCAATAACAAATATTATAAATATTGTGCATTTATTTGATGAACATTTGAAGAAATTTATTAATCAAGTTATTATCAATTTAAATTCGTTTTTCAAATGAAACAAAATGGGAATAAAATGTAACAATGTAATAAAAACAGAATAATTTTATTCAGATTTTCATTTTGTTTCATTTGAATTTAAATTATTTATAATTTAATAAATAAATCTTAATCGATATTTTTGTATATAATTTTTTTCAAAGTTATTCTATGAATATATTAATATCCTAAAAATAAAATATATTAAGTATGACCTTAAATTTTAACTATAAATTACTGGATACACTTGTTAATTTAAAAAAAATATTTTTTGCAATTGTAATTTTAAATTATAGAAATTCATAGCAATATTCCATAGCAATAAGAAAAGAAAGGAAAACGAGGAAAGAGTAAAACTATTATTGAAAGTATATCATTATTTAAGAAAAAATAATTTTGATTTTAGACATTAATTTTTTTTTATTACATCATTATTATAATTATTTGAAATTATTATTTAATTATTTTTTTAAGATGTTTGTTATCGAATATATATTGAAAATATTGTTTTTTCTTCTACTTTATTCAATATATTTTTACAATATTTATGAATTTTAAAACAACCAATTCAATTAATTCAATATTTTTCATCGAAACCTTTAAAAAACCTTTATTTTACATTTTCTATCTTATATAAATTAACTTTTTGATCAGTTATTTTTCTTTTTATTCATTTGTAAGTTAGATAAATATTTATATGCAAGGATTGACGGGAAAAATCTGGCTATTAAAAGTAAAACTTAGAAATGGAAATGGAAAAATATTTTATAATATTATATTATCTCTAATTTTTTCTGATAATATAATACAATGGTATATTTATAACACTCTATTAGCTATTTTTCATCTGTATATGTAAAATAGTTCTACTATCAGTATTATTATCTTCACTTTTTCAACAATTATAATTTTCTAAATAATTCTGTTTACTCTCAATTTTATTAATTATTATTAATTTTATATTTTTAAACTTAATTTTATTGAAAATGAAATCTTAAGAAATCTATTTATATACATAAAAATCTTTTTTTATTCTTTCGATTTTTCTGAGATATCCTGTATAAATAATACTAGAATGTCAAATAATAGAATTGATCGCTATTCATATAAAAGATATGTATTTGTAAAATCCTTATTATTAAAGTATCCTTATTAAAGAAAAATTAAATTAATTATCATAGAATTACAATTAATATGAAAAATTCAGAAGTTAATAATGCGAATAAATAATAATAAAAACAAGATATATTTAAAAATAAGATTTTTAAAAATTAATTATAAAAAAATACCAATATTAATAAAGAATAAAAAAATTTTTTAAATATGAAAATAATGATTGATTTTTTAATTGAAAATTTTAATAATAAGAAAGATTTCAACTAAATCATTTTCAGGAAAATTTGATTTTTATTGATTTGTTTCTAAATAGAATTTTAGAATTGGAATGATAAAGTGGAATCATTATTTTGTTATTATCTATTTCTCATTAAAATAAAAAAAAGTTCGAATAAATAATAAAAATACATAGCATAAGTAATTCTGTTTTAAAAAATATATTTAATTTTTAGAAAATTAATATATAATAAGTTAATATTGTTTGCAAAATTTCTACATATCAATGTAAATATTGATATATAATATAATATATATATTAAAATCATTTATGAATGTATTTTTTATAGTATATATATGTACGTTATATATAATATATACTAAATATATTTCTATGAAAATTGTTTCTTATAGAGATTCAAACATGATTTTTCATATACTAATCATTATAATATTAATCATACACTAAATATTAATAAAAACTTCATTTTCATAAATAAAATTTATATAAATAAATTTAAAAATTATTACTTTTATTATAGCATAATACAAATTATAATACGATCACTAAATAACTTGGAAGTTATTCAGTATTCAAGAAATTCAAAATTATCAAGAAGTATTGAACAAATCAAAAATCAGGATTAGAAAATAAAGTCGCAAGAAAATCATAGAAACATAAATCTTTCTGAATCTATATTGAAAAAATGAAGAAAACGAAAATTCATGGCAATCTAATGCTATTTAATTTCTATCAGCATCTTGGGCAAAATATGTAAAAAGATAAAAAAAAATTGAATCAAAGTTTGTGGTAGAACTTCGATATCCCAATAATGCGATTCTTAAATGATATTTCTTAGTTTAGCAAGAACACGAATCAGAGAATTTACGAGGCTTCGAAGGAATGAACAATTCTACATAAAAATTTCTTGATAATAAGAATGAATTCTGGTGAAAATAATGTACAGAATATAATAAAAACTTTTTCTTAAATTTTCATTAATAATTTTCTGTTATTTTCACTGCTATTGAGTCGAAACACTAATTTTTTCTATTATTCGCTTTTCTTTTCTCTCTCTGTCTTGTTTTTTTTTCCATTCTTCAATATTTAACATTTCAAATGCATTATTTTAATCTATTTTTATAATGGCTATTATATTCTATCTATATTATAATGGCTATTATTATATAGGCTATTATAGTCCATTTTTTTATTATTTAATTTTTTATTTATTTAACTTATTTTAAGATCGATTTTTTAAATGTATTTTTAGAAAAATCATTTTTAATCTTTTAATGAATATATTTAATAATGAATACATCTAATAATAAATACATTAACAATAAAAATAGAAAAGAATGATTATTGTTCGCTTAATAATTTATTTATTGTTGTGAAAATGCCCTCTCACATTGAATCGCAAGTCAGTAACTCTATTCACTGATTATGTTATTTTCTATAATTATTCTATCATTTGTATTCTATTAATAGATAACAAATAATAATTTTCTTTAATTTTTTATTTTCTGTTTTTTTAAGTTTTTCTTTTGTAAATAAACAAAATTTTCTTAAAAATCACTTACGATGCTTTTATAGTTCTAATCCTACTTTTTTCTAACATTTAAATTTAAGATATATCTATAAAAATGAAATAAAATAGATATAAATATATTTTTAAAAAATTAAGAATTGTAATATAAACATGTATACAAATATGCTCATTATATTTATATATCTTTTGAAATCATGTTTAAATTAAGAAAAAAAAATAAAATGTTCTCATGCATTAATATTTCTCAAAAAAGGAAACATAATAGTATTAGTTAACATAATATTAATAGTTAAAGTTAATATTGCTAAAAATAAATATCATTTATTACTAATAAGTTAAAAATATAACACATAGAATAAATTATATTTATAGAATGAAACATACAAGAATTAAATAAATATAAAGTTATCAAATGATTCGAGAAATTCTATCTCAGGTTTTTATTTTAAAATTGTATATTATTTATTATCACTTGTTCTTTTATCTATTTTTTATTATATTCAAAATATTGTTTTTTAAAATATTAAATTTTTTATTAATAAATGATATTTATAATTTTATGAGCAAATATATAATTATAATTTTTTTATATTATATTTATATATTTTATATATAATAAATATTTTTATAAATATTACTACAATATTAATTTTTATAATATCACTTTTTATTAATGACAAAAAATTTATAATTTATAAACAAATATATAGTTATAATTCTTCATATTATTAATAAATATTTCTGCAAGTGTTTTATTGTATATTGTACATTATAATTTTTATCATTAAATACAATTTAAAAAAAGAAAAAATGAAAATTGAAAATTTAATACTATGAATTATATATTCAATGATTGGGTTTTAAATAACTTAATCATATATAACTATATAACTATAACTATAAGTCTATTAATAAAATATTTTATATAATTATAATATTTTATATAGTTATAATATCATTATAAATTAAGATTTGTATTTATATTTTATATATTTTATGTTATATATAAATAGATGTTGATTTTAATAAAGTTAATTTAATTTTTTTTTATTATTTATAAATTTCTTTCAAAGATTCTTTTCATTAAATGATGACATTATATATTTTGCAAAATTTTCAAATTATTTATATGTTTTATATATCTAATCAAAATAATTTATTTTTATTGCAAACATTTTGATGATAATAACATGCTTTTGATTTACACAAAAAAATTTAGATTCAAAAATTATAGTTTCAAAATTTAAGTTCAATGATTCAAAATTCTAAAAGATACTTCAAAATTCTAAAAAGTTCTTTAGATCTAAAGAAAATTTTTGGAAGTTTAACAAGCAAATTTCTTTTAAAGAATCTAAAAAAAATTTTTTAACTATATAGTATAGAAAAAAATATTTTATTTCTTTTATCCGTTCCGTTTTTTTTCTATTTTGATATCCATCTTTAGAAATATTCTTGAAATTTAAATAATTCTATTTTTCTAATTTTATAAAGCTATTATGAAAAGATACCAATAAAATATATAAAAAAAATATAATTATTTATTTATATGTGAGTAATTTAATTAAATTAATTAGATATTTATTTAATTTATTAATATGTTATGTAATCTGATTATCCGGTTCTATAATTACATATTTTTTAATAAATAGAATAATGAAGTTTATCAGTATTTAAAATTTCAGTTAAAATTGATTCAAATATTTTGTGCTTATTTTATATCAAATTGCGCTTATTATATATCAAATAATGTTTTTCTTTTTCATTTTAATGAAAAATATTACTTTGGTACATAAAAATATTATTTTTCGGTAAGAAAAATTTTTTATCGAATAATATCTAATTTCTCCGAAATATTAGTTAAACATAATTAAACAGATATAGTTAAATACAATACATATAATTTATATATGATTTTTGTACTTTCCAATGATCGATTAATTATTCTTCCAGATTTATAAAAATTATTTATTTTAAAATTATAAAAATCTTCCAATTCAATTCAATTTTAGTTTCTTTCAATAGATTTAATTTATTAAAAATAAATTTAGATATATATAATATATCTTGGTGAAAAAATTTATTCGAAAATTATATTTCTAGCAACTTTTATGTTTAGGCTTATGTTTAAATTAAGTTAAGTTAAATTGAAACTTATTTAGAAAAATTGCATGAATATTCTGATATTTTAATTATAAAAATTTTAAATATATATTAATATTATACATTATATATAATATTATAATAATAAATAATAAATAAATAATAATAAATAGTATTAAATAATAATAAATAAAATATATAATAAATATATAATATTAAATATAAATAATATATATATAAATATATATAAATATATAATATAATATAAAATAAATAAAAATGTAATATGTTAATATTCATAGAAATATTTTGGAGAGTTTATTCTAAATATCAAAGCAAACACGAAAGTTGGTATATAAAAATATCGATTAATTTATTTATTTATTTTTACTACAATTGAAAATTGCGTTATATAAACCAATATATTATATAAACCAAAAGAAAAATAAAACGAGACATATTTTTTTATTTTCTTCATATTATTGGTCTTGTTTCATTTTATTTAATACAAATTTTTTTTACCTAAAATTATCTAGAATTTAGTTATAATTTATGAAATAGTTCTCAATATTTTTGTAAATTAATTTTTATGTTTATTTTGATCTCCAAAATCAATCTTTTAAAAATATCATATTATATATAATATACGAAAATATGAATAAATCTATAAATATAATTAATATAATTGATACTCTATAAATAATAATAATATTTAATTAGAATATTTTAATTGGAAATAGTAGAAGATAAATTAAAATTAATTATAAATAATTATTATCTTTCTAGTTTTTTAACATTTTTTGAAACATTTCCTAAACCAAAAATTTTTTTTATATAAATATTTTTTTACACTCCAATAAATTAACTAATGCATTAAAAATTGTGATTCTATTTAAAAAAAATAAAATAACATTAAATTTCCTTTCATTTTCTCATTTTAAAAAAATAATTTATATCATATGACATCGCTCTTTAAATTAAACAATATTTATAAAAATATTTTTTTTTTATAATTTTAATTTCCAGTTAAATGACTTTTATATATAAAATTTCGTTTTCTTTCTAGCGCAAATTATTAATAATAATTATTCATTAAACAAAATTTAATGAATGGTATTTAGAAATTCTTATTTTATGTATTTAAATATATTTATATATTAATGTATTTTTATTTTATAATTTAATGAATAACTTAAAAAATAATTTAAACCATTTAATTTTATTAAAAATGGATATTAATTTTACAATTTTTAAAAAATTTTCTGTAACCAATTTCACAATTTCAAAATCATATTCTCATTTTAAGAATTAGAGTTTATGTTTTGAAAATTATCTGAATTAAAATATGGATATTTTAACATATATGTAATTAAATACATATTAAACATTACATATGTACAAGAAATAGAGAAAAAAATATAAATATATAAATACATCTCCATCTTTATTACATTTTTACACGTATTTATAATACGTATAAATAATACATAATATAATACGTGCTTTTTAAAATACAAAATTATGGTTTTTAATTCCTTAATTCATTAAATTTAAAGTTTGAAGAAAAGATATTTTCTATATGTCAATCTCATATTTTTATTTAATGCTTACATTTTAATGAATAATAATTATGAATAATAATAAATAATAAGAGAAATAACAAAAATATATTCAAACTATATTATGTATAATTCTTTAAAAAAGAATTTGCGATATAATTATCAAGTTTATCGTTGAAATCTTTGAATGTGGAACAATTGGGCTGAGCAGAATTTACAGTAGCTGCAATTGATGTTTTTGTACTCCACAAGAACATTCGGATAGCATCAATTGACGTAAATTTTCATCTATACTACTGCTACAAATTTCACCACTGCTCGAGTATAATTGATTGTTGTGTATCGTACAAATCCCACGTAGTTGGATGCTTTACTTCTGCCGGATTCAGCTTAACTATCCACGTACGAAGAAATATGTACCGATTCTACTACCGGATATGATGCAAGAATGGACCACGATGGATTGAATTCCGATCGATCTCTTCCGATCAGTTTTCCTAATAAGTTTGACGAATTACTTTGAACAATTTCATCTCTTTATTGATTCGTTATTTGTAAATAACGAAAATATATACTTATTTTCAAATTACATTTGATTCTTCAATAATGTAAATCTATATAGATAGAATTTTGGAATCTTATAATTTAATAAAAAAAAAATAAATATTAAAATTTTTAAGAAATTTTTCTTAAAACATGAAAGCTATAACTGAAGATTATATAATTCAAATAATATCCTTCGTAATGGCTAATATTGATAAAAGTTTTTTATTATTCAAATTATTATTTCTAATATTATTATTGCAAATTTTTAGCATTTTTTAATTTTAATGATTCTAGATAAAGTTACAGAAATATCATCGTAAATATCTTTAAAATATTTTATTCAGAATTTCCAATTAAAAAAAGATCATCATTTTGATGTTGGTTCCAAAAATATTTTTTAAAGCATATATTTTTTTTATTAATTTTCAAAATCCAAATAATTGTTCTAACGTATTTTGTATAAGATATGATCTCATAATAGTATTTGAATATTTATAATATATATATATATATATTTTTCTATGTATTTTATATATATATATATATATATATATATATATATATATAATACATAGAAAAAAATATGAATAAAGTTTGAAACAAGATAGAAAGAATAATAAGTCATATTATTAAAAATTCTAATTTTATTATACCTCTAATTTTATAAAAAAATCTAAAATAACATAAGATTAATTTTGACCGAATATTTTAAAATTAGTTATTTATTTTTTTTTGCATTATATATATTTTATTTATTATATAGAATGACTTGAAATTCAATTTTTTTTTGAAAGATAATAAAGTTTTTTTTAGTAATTAATTATTTTAGTAATTAAGTTATTTTTATTTATTACATTTAAAAATTAATTATGTTATGATTAGACTTAATGTATAAGTATAATTTTGTTTATAATGTTGTTTATATGTTTGACATAAGAAGATGTATTATGCAGTATTAATAATATTCATAATATTGATGTATAGAGATCATATGAAGATTTTTAAATATTACATATAATAATATATGATAAATATAAAATAAAAAATATACCATATAATTTCTATTGCATTAATAAATTAATAATAAAAAGTTTATTTTGTTCATAAATATATTATATATCAAAAAATCTTCAATCTTCAATTTAAGAGATAATTAATTTGAAGTCTATAAAATTTATTATGTAAAACGAGAAGAATATGAATAGTATATCGCTTCGTGCATTTTTCGCGTTTCATTATCTTCTTTCATATAGAAAGTTTTATGAATTCAAGTTATCTTCTCTAAACTAACGATTTGAAATGTAAATAATTAATAAAATAAATAATTTTATATTTTGTTGTAGAAAATAAGCTGATGATTGCAGAAAATAGATTGCATATCGAATAAATCGTAATAAAAATTTCATTTAAATACATGAGAAATTTATTAATTCTGAGAATTTAACACATAAGAATGTGAACTCAATAGATTTTTTCTGACAATGTAATCTTTCGCGAGTTGAACGCGCAATTGAACATCGAGCATCTCATAAAAGAGATTCAAAGGCAATTAAAACGACTCGTAAAGGAGTGTTTCTAGCATAGTAAAAACATTTAAATTTGGATAGAAAAAAGATTTTATTGAGAAATTCAAGAGAAGTGTATATATTGTTTCGAAAATGAGGATTTTAGATATGCACGCACACTTCTAAAAAGCTGCTTAATCTATTGATTATGTAAATAAACGTATGTATGTAAATAAGTTTTTTAAAAATTAAGCATTGGTGAGAAAATACACAAAAATAGCTTAGAAAGAGATTATGGAATATGTTTATACAACGTATTTTCTAAATTATGATATACAAAAATTAATTCTTAACATAAACATCTAGAAAATAATGAAAAAATTAAAAAATATAGAAAATTTTCTTATATAAAAATATAAAAAATTATAAAATATTTTCTTATGGAACTCTATTTTTGATAAAATTAATTTAAAAATTCGTTGAATACATATTATTAAATAAAGTCTATTTTGTCAGTTTTATTTATTT
Source organism: Apis cerana (assembly GCF_029169275.1). NCBI lineage: Eukaryota > Metazoa > Arthropoda > Insecta > Hymenoptera > Apidae > Apis > Apis cerana. The sequence continues at coordinate 5,117,186 of NC_083862.1, read as the reverse complement.
AATGTAATCATTATTATTTCTTTTTTATGTTTATGAAAAGAAAGAAGATAGAAATTAATATCGAAAAATGTTCAATTTTAAAGAATAATGAAAAAATTAAATTTTAATAATTCATTTATTTTAATTTATTTTAGTGGTTTAAATAGTAAAAATTTTACATTTGATATCGCTAATAAAATTAAGCTCCGCAAATTAGAAAAGTATCTAATAATAATATATTTAAACTCATTTATTCAAATATTTGAATAAATTGAAATTTCAATTATGACGAATCTGATCCTTTTAAAATAAATTATTATTATTACAGTATTAAAAATTTTAACGTTATTTTTAAATATAAACAGAAATAATAATAATTAATCATAGTGAATGAACTAGATTGTATCTAATTTACAATAAATATGCATACAGTCAACAAATTTTCAAATTTAATTTTCTCGAAAATGGAGCTTTATATGAAAAAATTTTATTCATATATATTATCGATTTTATATATTGTTATATATTTTCGATTCATTTTTAAGATCTTTTTTAATTTTTAAGATTTTTAAAATCTTTTCTTATTTTCATGATTTCGGATTATCCCGTATTTTATTTGTAAAAAAAATCTTATAACAAAATGTTTGAAAATCAAAATTAAAGTTAAATTTAAGGCTGTTATTTTAAAAATAATTGCAATAAAGTTCTTTAATTTAATTTAATTTTCAATTCTATTTATATGATATATTTTTGATTGATTGAAAACAGTAATAATTATAAATAATAATCTTGGAATTGTTATTGAAATTAATCAACATTAAAATTTCAGGAAATTTCTTTTTTTGATATTAATGATATTAAATATAATAATCTTCATGGTTGAAATTATTAAACATATCTGGAATCGAATGCATATTACTTACAATTACTTTTCTACTGCTATATGAAGCTTATTGATATAATATGATTAAATTTAATATGATTGGAAAAATTTGCGTTTAATTTAATCAATAAATTAAATCTTTTAAGGTTTTTAACGTTTTTGTATAAAATGTATAATTAAATTTTAATATTAAATCTACATTAAATATCATATATCATATCATATCATATATATAATAAAATAATATAAAAATTTTTATTGTATTATTTCCTCCAAAATACTTGTTTTGTATTATCTTCTTATTTTGCTTCAGAATTAAATTCACGTATTTAATTTTATGATTATCATAAATATTTTATATTTATTTTTTAAAGTTTTATCTATTGTTTCAGATAAAATGCTTTTCTTTATTATTTAATTTCAAAAAAGAAAAATTACATAATTGTTAATAAGATATAATTATTAATACATATAATTGTTTTATCAAATAAAGCAATATAATAAAATTGCAGTTTTTATCAGAAAATTAGGAATTCTAGGAGAAATATTTTTGTTTATTGTTTTTTTTTATTTTTTTAATTTAACATTCTGAAATGACTTTACAAAAAGAGAAAAATTCAATAAAAATAAAATATCACCAAATATTTTTTTTTAAAAATAGAATAGTAAATAAATAATATTTTATATATATTTAAGTAATAAGTAAATATTATTTTATTATTGGTAATTTGATTATTATAATAAAAATAGTTTATATATATATAAAAGTTTCAATTTTCTTCAAGTTTTTTTTCTTTTATTTTTCTAATCTAAATAATTTCTTTTCTTAAAGACTTTTTTTTATTTTTTTAAATATTTTCTTAATAATGATTTTATTTTTAGTATTTTTTTTTCATTTTTTCATTCAATTATAATACTAAATTATATTTTCATGATAATAATATTTTTATGTTTGAGTGAATGGAATGCTTTAATCAATTTCATAAAATTTTAAAAATTCCATAAAATATTTCATTTTATCATAGCATCATCCTAATTTTCTCGTAACTTATTGAATATATCAACATCTTTTTTTCCCCACTTCTTCTCAACATTCTTTCACTGAAATTCACTGAAAATAAGAAAATATTGATTTATAAAGTTTTTAGATTATATGAAAGTGAAATAAAGTGGAATAGTTGAATAAGAAATTTGGACAAGAAAGATATTCATCTAAAAATAAATAAATTTTTCAAGATTATTATGTGAATTGAGATTTTCCTATTTCTTTTATTCTTTTTATTATTATGTTATACATTCTTTTATTATTATATGATAATGTAATAATTATTATTATCATATATACAATCTTTTTGTTATTATTATATTCTATAGATTTTTTTTTAATAAATAGAAATAAGAATTATATAAATTTTTTTACATAGTATGTATTAAATTCATTTTTACATTTTGACTCGTATTAGATTTTCAGTTCGTATTATGAAATTGATATGAAAAATATTATTACTTGCTTTTATGAAGAAAATTAATTAAATAAAGAGATTTTTTTACTAATTAAAGTAGCATGTTTAAATTATGCAAAATTTAATCAAAATTTGTTGTCATATAAAAAAACTACAAGCATCGAAAAATATTATATATATAAATTTTTAAATTTATTATAATTATAGACTGGAAATCGTAAAAAAATCATGAATTTGAGCAGTTTTGATCATTTGTAGCTTATAGCAACATTGAAAGATTTTGATGTATGTATATAAATAATGTAATTAAAGATTATGAATTAAAAAGGATTTAAGCCTCTGAAATTTATTATTACTTTTTATTTTTATTATTACTTTATTTCCACTTTATATTTATAGAAAAATATAATATAAAATATAATATAATTTTTTCTATTTAATCTATTTAAGAAAATCAAAGCATACTACAAATTTAATCAAAAAAATATATCATTGGCTAATAATTATTATTAATTTGTCTATAAGTATAATATTAAGTTATTATTAATTTACAATTATATTTATTATTATATTATATAATTATATTAATTATAATAATATATTATATAATTATATAATTTACATTTATTATTAAGTTATTATTAATCTACAAGTATAAATAAAATCATTAATATGAAAATAAAATTATTTAATTTCAACAAGTTTCATTAAAACAGCAGATGACAAATAGTAATAATATGATCAACTAACGGTAACAGGGCAGCACATGATTTATTTATTTAACATTAGATTTACAGAACCCGTTAATTTGACGGGTTTTATGCTTAAAAATTCTGAATATGCAAATATTATTCTTTAAATATTATGTATTGAGTTTTAATGATATAATGCAGCAAATATATATTTCTATTCTTTAAAAACATTTATATTTTATTATTTCTAGATGTTGTATCTATTTTTACAAAATCCATCAATTTCATGGGTTATATAGATATTATATTATAGATATTATTATAGATATAGATATTATAATTTATATAGATCAATTATTTCGAAATAAAAATAATGAAATAACAATGAATAAGAAAAAATAATACCAAGCAAATGACGACTGTTTAGCAATAAATAATCAAATAATTGTTTATAATTGTAACATAATAACATAATAATGCCTTCAACAGTGAATTTTGCAGAGAAAAAAAGTGATTTTTATAAGTGAATCTGTCTTTTTTAAGATAAATAAATTTATTTGAGAAATAATTTCAACAGTGTATTTTCTAAAAAAAAAAGAAAAATAAGTGCTATTTGGAAATTTAACAAAAATTTATTTTCGTAAGTGAAGATTTGAATTTTTCAAGATATTTTCAAAATCTGTCAAAAATTTTCAAAAAAAATATAATTTTTTACATTTATATTATTATGGGCAAGTCTTCAAAAGACGTGGAATTGATAAAAAAAGAAATAATAAAAAGAATAACTAACATAAATGGACTAGTATAACGGACTAAGACTAATCTGGATCGGATTTTGATATAAACGAATTATGTGAAAACGAGGAAGAATTTGACAATATAAATTAAAGATTTTCACGACAGTGGAAATGAAAATTATCACAATATATATCGCAAAAAAACAGAATGCGTATTATTTCAGATATTGAAAGCAAAAATAAAACAAAAGATGCTCATAATGAAGAAAATATTGTGGAAGCAGGATTCTATAGATGGCCCCTTGTGTTTTATAATTGTTTTTAGATTTGACAGCCATCAATGTCTGGATTATTATATAAAAATATCAATTGTAATAAATTGGAGTAAACAAAATTCGAAAGAATTTTCTCTTTCAATTGGCTGAAAAATTGGGCAATGACCATCACGACGAATAAAATACTAGTTTCAATTCAGTGTCTGGAGTCTAACTATATTTGCATTAAATTTAACAAATATATATACGGAAAGCATACATTTAAGATACAGTTTACATATAAAAAATGTATTGAAGACAATAGTAAATAAAAATCTATAGATTTTAAATAAATAATTTAAAAAATTTTAATATAATTTTAATATACCTGTTAAAAAGACGGATTTCAATTAAAAAAATATATAATCAATGTCCGTAAATCTCAATTTAAAGTGAAATCATCTTTTTCAGTTCATTATTCTGAAATAACACCAAAATAAAACTTAAGTATTTAATATATATATATGTAATATTTTTTCTATTTTTTAAAAATGTAATATAAAAGTGAAAATTAAATAAAAATTTAATAAATTTCTGACCTAAAAAAAAATATATTTTAAAAAATCATTTCTTTCACATAAACACGGAGAACTCAATTTGATGAATAGTTTTCGAGATAAAAATTCAAATATATGATTACTTTTTATAAAAATTTAAAGGCCTGCAATTTTCAAATAATATCATATAAGAATTGATAATCTTTTTTTAATTTTAATTAATTTTTAATTTAATTTAAACTATATTATATCTCAATTTCAATAAAATTCCAGAAGAAAAATAGCGATTTAATATGAAATAATGTATTTAAGCGAATATTTTTTATTTAAAACTTTTAAATATTTATGAATTTATCTATTCATCAAATAAAGAAAAAATATGTTAATAATACTTGATATAATAAAATCAATGAAATAAATTCAGAAACTTTTATCTTAACATTGAAAATTAATTAAAAATTTAATATAACAACTATTTGATAGAGAAGAATTCGAATTTCGATTTTCATCTCCATAGCCATACTGTTTTTTCTTCTTTTACTTCTCTCTCAGCAGATTACCTTTGAAATATTGCCACCATTTGTCCAATTCCAGTTGTGAAAACGAGGCAGAAATAAATATAAATTTGATCACACATTTAGATAGTATTCCTCCAGTTTTATTTTCTTTTTTCTTCTGGATTTTTATTTTCACATCTGAGGGAGAAATTTTGTTTACAAATTTTTCCCTTGTATTCTCATATTTAAGCATTTTATTCGAACAGATTATTTGCTATATCTTTTATTTAAAACTATATTTACTCGAATCTGTATTAATTTGAAACAGGTGCTGTCTTTATTACAATATATATATTAATTGTTGAAATAAATTTAATAATTAAAGTGTCAAAATAAATATGAAACATTGCAACATGGATGCAAACATTGATCCTTTTTATAAAAACAAGTTGATTGAATTTTATTAATTTTAATCTTTTCTAAAAATATTTAATATAAAGATTCAAATGAAAAATCAATCTCTTAACAATTTTATTAAGAATGATATATATTTACACTTTTTGTTTCCATCGCTTAACAATATATATTCCAAAAGTCTTTGATTTTAATTTTAAAATTTCTTACATTAATTATAATAATAAGTAATATAAAAAAATGATAAAAAATAAAATTTAAAATATAATAATAGATAGTAATATTTTAAAAATTCCATTATTTAAATAGAACAAATTAAATAGAATAAATTTATTATCGCTTCATTAGACTATAAATAATTAAGCTATAAATATGAATAATAATGAACGATATATATATATATTTTTTCAAATTAGTTATATAATATGAAACGAAACATTATAGATTCAATTATAGTTGAAAAACATTAAATAAAAATTATCGAGACAATAAAAAAAAGTCTTATATTTATAGTTAGAAATAAGGAAAGAGAAAATCAGTGTAATCTAATTCACGAATAAGAAAAGTTTCATAGAAAAGTTGAAAGCGACATAGAAGAAAAGAAATAAAAAGTTTCGATTTGAACTTCTCAGTTTAATTCTTCTTGTTAGACCAGCCGCTATTTTCCCTGTTAAGATGAAAAGAGATGCCAATCGTTTAAAATCCTGATGAAGTAGTCAATTTTCCTCATGGGTATTCCCATTTTATTTTTTTAAAGAACTAAAAGAATCTAAGAATACTTTTATACTTTTCTTTCTTTCTTTTTTTTTTCATTTTTTAATTTCTTCTTGTGTTTTTTCGTCCTTTTTGTACTTTTGTTCCGGTTCCACATGCATTCTTGCAACTGGAAATTTTTCTGTAAAATCAGGTAAGTTCGTCACGTAACGCACTAATGTAACTACGACGAGATCAGCTTGCACAATCGCAAGATTTTTGAGTCGAATACCAAACTGAAAGTTCGAAATCAGTTGCGCGTATTGAACTGCACTCAAAAATTCGGTGGATCATTTTCTTTGGAAAATTGTCTTTAGAAAAGTATATATATTTAGCTATTAAGCTTATTTTAAATCCTTAAATAGATTTAATGAATTCTTTTAGAAAAAAAATTTTTTTTAATCATGAAATAATTAGATACATATTAAAAAAAAAAAAAGAAAATAAAAAATAATTGAAAATTTTGTAATAATGTTTGTTAAGAAAATTTAATTATATATATATATATATATATAGATTTTTTCTGTGATTATATTAGCAAAATCTATCATTTTTTTCATCAAAATTGAAATTCTTTTTGATATTGGATCTAGATGAAATTTATTAGTTTGCAAAAGATGACATCTATCATATAATTTAAAAAATTAAGAAATATTGATTCAGATTAAATTTATTAAAAATGTTATAATTTTTCACGAATAAATAAACTTTAAAATCAATTTACTATAAAATTAAAAAAATATGATATCAAATTTTTCTATCAAATTATAATCCTATTTATATCAATTTTTAAAATATAATTAACATTTTTTTTCATTTTTTTTTTCTATTAAAAGTGAAAATAAAAAGAATTTATCTTTAGTTGATAAAATGTAAATTAAATACAACTATGCAAAGGCAAAACTGTAACGATTGCAAATGAAGTTCTCAACGAGAAAGGAATGGTTTCATATATATTTCATGTAAAATAATTCGCTTTTTTTATTTTTAAATTACTTTTTTTTAAATTAAATTGAATTAAATTAATTTAAATTAATTAATTCATTCATTCATTCAATTCAATTAATTTTAATTAATTTTTAATATATATTGTATATTTAATAAAACATATTATATATTGTCTTTTTCATTATACTTATTTCTATATTTTAATATTTTTTTTATATTTTTATTTTTTGATAATTTTATACAAGAAGAATATTTTAATTTATAACTCAATAAATTGTACTGTTATTAAAATATATATATACTAACATTATATTCTTTCCTATTTTTTTTTTTCATCATTATAGAAATTTGAATAAATTTACATTACAACGAAATATCATAATAATCTTATCTTTATTTATTTAAGTTTATAAATTTTCATTCAATGCGAAAAATGATAATGAATATTATTCGTTTAACGTTTAATTCAATTTTTACTTTAATCTTAGATTTTACTAATTCGAGTTTAAAACCAAAAATATCTAAAATTATTTATAAACTATTTCTATTTAAAAAACTATTTCTAAACTAATTTAAAAAAAGAAAAATTTGAATAGAAAATATTAGTTAGTAAAATAATAATATAATTATAATTCTTTTTATTTCAAAGGATTAAAATCACTTAAGTAAAAATTATTAGATAATATAAATATCATAATAAAAAAATGAGATAGTTGGCAATATGTGTCATGTAATTGGCTACTTATATTTATGAGAAACATTGTTCAAATTTATTCTATATATCTTTTCTACTGATTATTATATATATAGTTATTAAATCATAATATATTCAATAAAAAGAAAAAAAAAAGAATGTTCTCTTTTTTTTTGAAAATTCATTTTTTAATTTTTAGATATTAGATGGAATTAATTATTTATTAAGACATTAAGACATCTAATATGAAATATGAAAAAATAAGAAAAGAAATATAATACTAAATTATTTATATTTGTACTTGAAAAATAATAAATAAGTAATGGATTATGGAATGTAATTTGTTCTTATTAAATTATTACAAATCTTTATTAAATATATTTACATATTATATATTTACATATATTAAAGATTAATTATAAATGCTATTTCATCATAAAAATTTTAAATATATATATATATGGAAATAAAAATTTTGTACATCCAAGGAATTTTTGATAATCTTTATATCAATTTTAAAAAAAGAATTTATTATATTAAATTATTGATTGAATTATATGAATATAATAAATTGAATATAATAAAATAAATTCATTTTTTTCTTTTAAAATAAATAAACTTGAATAATAATTATAAATGTGTGTAATAAAAGACTTTTTATATTATTTAGTTTTTATTGTACAGTTTTATCCAATTAAAAATGAATGATTATCGATTGATATAATGCTTGTTTTCCACATTGGCATTTCAATTATGTATAATAATATCAAAAATTCATAATAAAAAAAAAAGGAAAAAAGAAATAAAATAGAATAATAAGATAGCATAGAAAATGAGCATCATATCGATTGATAATCGACAGTGATATTCATTTTAACTTGAATTTATTAACTTTGTTTTAGTTTTTAGTTAAAAGATACTATTTATTTATTATGTAATTAAAAAATATAATATAATATAAAACAATAAATAAGATAATAATCTAATGTAATAAAATAAAACATTGAAAATTTATAATTACTTATCAGTTTAATAGTTTAATTCTACTTTTTAATTATCTGCTATAATTTTTTTACATTTTAGAATAACAAATATTATATTTTTTAAATTCTTAAAAAAATTAAAAATATAATTTTAAAATTTTATGAAAACTTTAAAAGTCATATTTAATATTTATTATAATATAATGAAATAATATAATAAAATTTTTTCTTTTTTCAAATCAAAATCAAATAATAATTCATAAATTAAAATAAATTTGGATAAATTGAAATTAATGAATGATATAAAATGATGATTAAAAAATTTCTATGTGACATAATAAGCAGTCGTTTATTTTTCGTAATATAATTTTCTTATCTTATATATCCATCATTTTTTAATCTTTTACTCTCAATTTTATATGAATATAAATAATATTAAATATAAAGAAATATAAATAAATTTAAATGAATATATATATAAATAATTGATTGAAGAAATTGTCGATGCCAGATTTACTCGGTTTCGTTATTGGCTCAATTCTCAATAATTTCGTTCAAAATTGACCCTTTATCATAACGTTTGAATATATAAAATATATCAAAAGTAATCAGCTATTCCATCTATATCATAAATCTATGCATTCTATCCTTCTATGATTCAATAATACAGAAAAATTTAACAAGAATACACAAAAAAGGATAGAATACGAAACAATACGATTTGCATTTTATTACAATAGTGTTTGATCGTATGTGAAACTTCGATTTAGAATCCGTCAATTATTAAAGAGATTACTTACAGTTTTTCAGTTTCGATAAAGATCTTAAGTTCGATGAAAATCCTCCCAACGAAATTTAGTACACAACTTGACCAAAGTTCAGTAATTCTTTACGGGAAATCTCTAGTTTCCATTTTCGTAGGAAGACAATTTTTCTACGAAAAGTTAGGATTGAACTCGGTTAGACTTTATGGTTTTCCACGGAAACCTTACACAAATCTGATATTACGAGATGAACAGAAATCTAAGGATGAAATGAGATAAGGCTGGAATAATAGTGAGTAATCCTAAAGTCCTTAAAAATTATGCCTGCTAAATTATGCAAAATCAACAAGTCCTAAATCAACCTAAATCAACAATGAGAATGATGCCTTGAACGCGAATATTCTGTTCTCGCGGTCTCGTTACTCTGCGATTTTGAATTTTCTCCTAAATTCCTCTAAATGATTAAAAATTGCTCTTACGATTGGAATCCTTTTTTATGAAGAACTTTTTTTATTATTTAATCCATAGGAGAGAGTAAGAAATACAAAAGATATTAAACAGGACATTATAACTATTTAAAAAGTAATGAATAAAAATATTTCTATGATAAGAATATATTTTGTTTGTAACTATTATAATATGTTTACCATAATAAATTTGAAATTATTATCAATTTATGTATTGTTTTATAAAGATGATGCTTAACTTTTTCTTATTTTTACGAAATTTTATAAACTCTTACTTCTGATTAATTTTTTTATTTGTAAAAAAAAAATTATCAGTTTTAATTCATATCATAATCAATATTTCTTTCAGAATATAATAATTAATGATTAAGATTGAAAAAATTAAATTTTCATTATTATTGTCAAATTTATGAATGGGACTTTTGGGAATTGCTAAAAAGTTCATAAATTTATTTATGATTATGGATGATTATATATATATATAAAATAGGATATTCATTTACTTAATTTCTTTTGTTAGATGTATTATATATACTGTATTATTGAATATATATGTATATATTATATCAATTTACAAATGGAAAATGCATTTTTTTTTAAATATAAAAAATAATGCAAATAAATGTATAGAACCTAATAATATATTATGCATTATTATAATAAAATAAATAATCTTCTTAGTGATATATATTAAAGTTAGAATGATCATTTAGTTTTCTTGTTATCTTTTCCAATAAGTAATCTATCCATATTTCTTATTTTTTCTACAATTTTTGAAAAATTTTTAAATGGATCTATAAAATTCTTAGTATATTATTTTCATTCGCCTTATTTATTGTAGGATTTATAATCATTTATATCCATTTAAAAGTATTTTATGAATTTGATGTTGGTGGAACATCAGTCATGAAATTAGTGTTTATTGTTGAAAATTTTAAGTATCTTCCTTTTTACTTTAATATTTTTAAAAAGAGAAATTTTCATAATAAAATATGTTTCTAAATGTTACTTTTATTATTATTATATTTATTAAAAATATTTATATTATATTAGAAATTAATTAATTAATAAATTATTATATAATATATTATATAATTATGTAATAAATTAAATATTAATTAATAAATAAATAATAATTAATAATTAATTAATATTTATATTAGATGATGTGCTAAAAGTATTATGTAGTATAATTTTATGTATTATTTCATTTTTTAATTATTTTAATTCTTAATATATCTCTTTTTGTGTTTTAAGATTTTCAAATAAAAATTAAGATTCAAATAAAAATGTAAAAATATTTTAAATCTATAAAAAAATATATATAAGAATTTTGGCGATATAAATAGATTTTGCAATAATATTAAAATATTAAACAATACTGTTTATGAAATTCACCACATAAGTGGATTCACCATGGATTCATCTGCAATATTTAAACATGCTATCCGTTTCTCTTGTTCGATCTCAACTTGTTCAACCTCAATAACATTGAAAAATATGATTTTTGATATTAGTACTATTCAAATTCTCAAATAATATGTACTTACATATATTTTTACTCAATAATTATATAGATTCTTTCTTAATTATAGCAATTATTTAAAAAGAAATTATAAAATCATTAAATTTTATATTTTGTATTGTTTTAAAGGACATTTTATAAAATAATATAAAATAATATAATATATAAAATATTCAATATTTCTTTCGATTATAAAAATTAATTTATTTTCATATATTGATATAATATATTAATATATCTATACTTTGTCTCTCTCTTTTTCTCTCATACTTTCATATACTTTTATTGATCTTGATATCTTAATTATTAATTTTTCCATTATTTCACAGATATATTTTCCTATTATTAATTTATAAAAATTTCTGTAAATGTTTTTTCTATTGAGAATTTTATTGCTATTTTAAATATTATTTTCGAATTTATTTGTCTGATCTCATAGAAAAGATGTCATATAAATTTTATTAAATTTTATTTATTTAAAGAATTTAGATTATAAAATAACTAAAATTAAAACTTCTTTTAACAGTTTAGAAATATAATAAAATCTCTATATTTATAGTATTTAAATATATATATATATATTTATATTTATATATATATCTATGAATATTTTTTATATTAGTAATACCAATTCTAAATAAGTATACAAAGCATTAAAATAAATATAAATATATTATTGATTAGAAAAGTTTATTTTTAGAAAAATTTAATAAATATATATATGATATTATTGATATTAGTGATATTACTGATTATTATATGATGATATTAATTCCGATGTTTTTCAAGATCTTAGGGTATTAATATTCATAGTACAGAGAATCGATTTGAAATTAATAAATATAAAAGTTAATATACAAAAATATTAAAGCTTATTTATTAAATTACAATCAATAAATGATATAAATATATTTATGACATAAATATTCATGTAAATCTATGATAGGAAATTAAATATGTTTTAAAATATTTTTTAAAATGCTAAAAACTGAATTGATTGAAAAAAATAAAATTTGTTTAATTTATTTTGTCCATCCATTGATCGTAGATAATTTATATTCTTACAAAATAATATATAGCAAATATATAACATAATATATTGCAGATATATAACATAATATATAGTTATATTAATTTTTATTTTATATTGATAATGATCGATAATGAAATTTATTAATGAAATATAATAATATAAAATAGAAATTAAATTTAAATATTAAAATTAAATTCTAATTAATACAATAATCTATGGACTGAAGAATTCAGTTAATAATATAATATTATCATTAAAAATTAATAAATTCAAAAAATAAAGAGAAGAACAAAACCTTTTAAAAATAATGAAGAGAAATATTATACAGATAAATAATACTAAAAAAATTACACGTTGTCTAATAAAGTGGCATTTTTTTCTCTTAAACAAACTACCTCGTTATTCAAACTGGTCTCCATTCCATGAAAGTTTACTTTTATAAACTTTTTATTTTCAGTACTTTCCTTCTCAGTCTAAATTTACATAAATGGTAAAACTTTAATTTATTGCAACAGGATGAAAGTTACCTAATTTCAACGAAGAATTAAGAATTCTGCAAACTGCAAGATAATTCTACGAACATTAAGAACCGGTTACATTTTTCGATTTGTTCCGAACGAATGAACTCGCGCTTTTTTCTACTCCCGATATTTCTATTTTTTTCGCTCCTTATTTCATATATATTCTCGAAACAAATGTAACGAAAACAATCGTCTTGCTTCTTTTCATCCTTCTCTTTTTTCTTTTTTTTTTTTTTTTTGTTCTATCAAGTCCTTGAATTTTCTACTTTAAATTCGTATAAAACTCTAGAGATCTCGAATCCTCATGGATACTTTCTACGAGATACGATTTCGTAAATTCAAGTAAAACTAAGATCCGTGTAAACCTAATCTTCTTAAACGGAGACCGGATCGTAAAAAGCCGGAGCATCCTCTTCTTTTCTAGAACTACTCTTGGAAAAAAGAAGGGATGGTGAAACGATATAACTTTCATTTCAATGGAAGAAATTTGATTATAATTTAATCGAAATTTTGCTTTTTAAATGATATTGGTTGTCAAATTAAAATGATATTAAGACTAGACAGCAATAAATTTATTTATTTTATTTCATTAAACGAAGATATAAAACTTTTAATATTTTGATTATGAAAACATTGAAAAATTTTTTATATTACAAACGATTCATTGTATATTTCAAAAAATTATTATTTCATTTTTTATTAATTAAAGATTTGTTTATGAAAAATGGTTTTAGTTCTTTATGAAAATCTGAAAAATAAAAATAGGATAAAAGCATTAAAATTATTAATTATTAAGTTAAAAAAAATAATTTAAACCAATATTTTTTTACAATTTTTAAAATTATATATTTCTAATTTATTTGTAAGAAATTTTACTTTCAATTTAATTTCATGAAAATCTAAATATGAAATACATTTTATATAAAGTATAAAAATATTTAAAATTAATTTTAATCATTTTTCTATTTTTTTATTTTTCTACTAGACATATTTCTATATTTTATATATAATTTAATATAATTATTCTAATTATTCTAATTTCTAATTATTTATCATCTAATATACTATAAAAATAATTCTATCAATGGTATTTTTAATCTTATTAATTTAAAATATTAATAATAAATATCTATATAAAATGAATAAAAACTGGATAACTCAAAAAATTATCTTGTCATAAATTTCAATGAAATATATTTTTTTTAAAGATATATTAAACAATCATTTTCTTTAGATATAGATAATGAATATTCAGTTTTAGTTTTTGAATTATTTGCAAAAATTTTTTAATACTATTAAATATTTAAATTTTGCTTGTACATATACATTTATGACAGTATGCAATCAACTATATATATTGCATTCATATTCTTCTATATTATAGAGTTTTTTAAAAAAAAGAATTTAAAATTAATACTTGTTGAAAGAAGAAAAAAGTATCTAATTAAAATAAATCTTTCACTCAATCATTCACTGTCGTAAAATCAATTTTTATTATTTAGAAATAATTGATATTATAAATAAGTTTATTGTAATATATTGAGAAATTTAAAATAAATTAATTCAAAATTTTTAAGATTTTATTATTATTTTTAACAATAAAGTAATATTATTTTATTATCGACAAAGATTATTTTATAGGTGCAAATATAATACATATTTCTAATATTTATTTAGTATTGAATATTAGGTATTATTCTCGTATAATTAATAAAAGTTATTTTAACATGAAAATACATAACATAAAATTATATTTTGAATGTGTTTTTATAGTTACTGTAAATTTTTATAAGTCATTGTTTATGCTCAAAAAAAAATATCGAATAATTGACATATTCAGTTTTTAAAAAAATAATCAATTATATATCCAAATGTTTGTAAATAATAAAATTCGATTTTAAAATTCAAAAGAATAAATCGAAAGAATTGATTCTTTTCCTCTGGGCGAATAGATACTATAAATCTTTAAAATGTAAACATTTTTTTTTAACATATTGTATAATCTATAAGTAAAAATAAAAGATTTATTTATCTTACAATCTTTAAACATAATTAATAAATTAATCTAATAAATAAATCTAAGATAAAATAACTAAGATAAAATAAAATTTTTATTTTATATTAAAACTTAGCTATTTATGTCATAAAAATTAAAAAAATTTATTCACATAATTATATTTAATCGAGAATCTTTTATATGTAATATTTGTATATGCTACAGAATTAATTTCTTTATATATATATTAATTGATATCATTTAAGTTATTTTTAAAATTTTTTTTATATTATTTTAAAAAATTGTAATCATGTACATACAATATAATATAATACATATAATAATTATAATATTCTCAATAACTATTATATTATTTGCATTTCAAATTAACAATTTGTAAATATATTTATATTTAATAATATACAATCAATATTTGATTGTTAATTCAAGCAAACAGGAATACAATAGTACAATATATTACAATAGTAATCATTTTAGTTTATATATATATTAGATATCGATTCGATGAATACTATGGTAATATATATAAACAGATATAATATTATTAATATATATAAAAATAACATAATATTAAAAAACTCGATTTTATTAAGTTTTAATTAATATTATCATATGAATAATTATTTTCAAACAATTTAAAAATTTAATTTTTAAATTTTCAATGTAAAAAAAAATTATTCAATAATAACAAAAAAAGTCGAATTGCAATATGTTATTAATAACTAAGGTAATGATAAAAATATTTATTTTATCATTTTTAATTAAAAGTATTTATTTTATCTTTTTTTTATTGTTTCACATTCTTTCATTCTTTTTGACTTTCTTCTTGTTCAGTACTTTCTTTCTCAGATAACGTAGCAACAAACTTTCTCTACTCCAAATCTTCTTTGCGCGATATCCCCTTTATTCCACTCAAAGTCTTCTCACTTTCGTTTTCTTCGATTTGAAGATAATATATGCAAATCTTCCTTCCTGTGCAGAAAGTTTTTTCTTTTTATTGTCCTCAGTATATAATTTTTAAAATCTTTCGCATATTGAGAATATAATAAAAACAATACAATACATCTATGCATCTTATTCTAAAAAATATAATTATATTTAGAACTTAAATTCTTCTAATTAAATTATAAATAAAAATATAATTAAAAGTATAATTTAATTTTTTCATTAAACTTTAATAATTTATTTATTAAATAGTCTTAGAATTAATGTTAATTTGTTTAATAATTTAATAATATATTTTTAACGAATAATATGATAATTAATATATAATAATTATAAATATATGTAAAAAATTTAGAATAATTTTAATATAAATATTATACATAATATAATAATAAAATAACATAATAATTTTAAAGATAATTAATTTTTAATATAAATTATGAGACAATCAAATTATAATTACATAAATTGCAAAAAAATAAATTATATATAAGTTTCTATTAATATTAATTTAAAAATTGATTAATTAGTAAGGATTTATATAAATTAAAATTAAAAGTGAAATAAATTTTAAAATTAATATAATAAATTTAAAAATTTATTTTTTAATAATAATAATTATATTTTTAATAATAAAATTAAAAAATTTCATAATGAAAATCATAAAAATTCATAATGAGAATCATAAAAAAGTAATCATAATGAAATTATACGAATTACTAAATATATATGATAATTCATAATAAATTCATACAATTTTTAATCGTATAAACAATAATTATAAAATAATGGCATGTCAAATTGTAAAATATAGTAAACCAATAACAATTAATTTAATCTAACATTTTATTATATAAATGATTTTTATATAATATATAGGAATTTTATATATATTTAATTTATAGGAATTAGGTGATTGTTTATGCTTGAATGAAGTGTACTCGTAATCTAAATTTTTTGAAAAATTTTTTTCAGAAAAATTATTTTTAAATAATAAATTAATTAAATAATAATTAATATAATTTATACAAACATTTCATATTAAATAATAAATTTAGGTAACTTTTAAAAAATGTTTATACATAATATTTCTTAAAAATTATTTATTAAAAATTTATTTTAAAAAATTAAAATGATGATTAAAATTATAAAAAATGTATTATTATTAAAAGAAAAAATTTTTAATGATAACTTTTATACAATTAAACGAAATTTTATTATTCATTATAATAAAATATAAATACAAAAATAATTATTTTATCTTCTTTAAAATATCTTTTATTATGTGTTTCAAATAAGCATATCAAATCAATATCTTAAAAATCTTAATTTAAAATCTTAAATGTTAAAAAATATTTTATGTAAAATCTTATAAAATTTTACAAATTTTACAAAATTCTTCGTTTCGATGATTATTGAATAAACTAAACAAATACTAAATTATATTAATAAACTAAATTTTGTAAATAATTGTGTTTTTATTTTATTCATTGCTTTTTGAAAAATCAAAAGAAAATTTTATCAATGTGTTGATAATTTTCTTCACTATATAGCTCAAATAATTTATTTTTCTTTCATTTGTTTTTCATTTGTTATTATAATATTATGAAATAAATATTTTTCATTTTAATCTATAAATAATCTATAAATAATCTAAAAATAAAACTTTATTTGAATTTAATATTCATGACGTTTAATCTTTAATGTTCATGAATAATGTTTGAATTTAAATGAATTCATATTTTCTTGAAATGTGAAAAATGTAAAATTTTTTAATCATTTTGTATGTTTGAAATATGAGGAAAAATTAAATTAATTTTATTGATTGATCATTATTATAGAACATATAATAAATAATACTACTTATTATTGTTAATTATAATAATTTTATTATAATTATAATAATAATTCACAAAAATTTTTGTTTTTTGTTAAAATATATAATAGTGTTTCGTATTTATTAACAAATTTTTTATTTTATTATATATTTTGTTTTCATTTCTATTTTCATATATCATTCTTTAAAAAATAACCATTGTTCGATCGAAAAAAAAAGAGAAAGAAAAATAAAAGTAAAAAAAGAATTAAATCATAAAACATTGGAAATAATAGATAGAGATTTAGAAGGTAAGGAAGATTTCCTATAATGACTTATGATCAAATTTTCGGCGAATTCAAAATCTATGTTTAACGGCCACTATCAGACTTATAAAATAAAACGGAAGGAGGGAAAAGTAAGGAGGTACTTTAATCCATGCGGATCTAGTTTGAATGCCATGATCGCGCAGAGCATCTCGTTTAACCAGAGACGATAATAATTTAATATAAGTCCATAGTAGGTATTAAGGTACTTCCATTTTGTCCCCCTTTTTCTAGATAACAGAGAAATGCGGGTTTTTGTCTTTCTGTCTTCCGCCATCTTTTCTTCTTTCCCTCTATCCTAAGATAACACAAATACAGGTTTTCCTTCCTTTCCCCTATATCCTTTTCCTACCTCACCCATGTCCTTTTTTCAGCTCTCTTCCAAAAATAAATGCTACCAGATAGCTATCGTTTTCTTTAGCAAATTCTTTTTCTTGTTATCCATCTTTCTTTCTTTCTCCTTATTCAATATCATTTTTCTTCTCTTTTGCTAATTCCATCTTCAAAATCTTTCAGAAGGATATCCAAATGACCTTCTGAAAACTTGCATTTGAAGACTTCGAAATTTTATTTGATTTTTTTATTTCTCATTATCCTTTTTTTGAATTCTTTTTGTCTATTAATAGACAAATTTGTACTAATGACCGAATCAAGCATTCTTTTTTTTTTCAATTATGATGCTTTTGATATTCATTCAGTGAACAAAGTTATATAATAAATAGTTATATAAGTTATATAATCGATTTATTATAGCGGATATAATAGATTATTAATTGATTTGCTATATCTATTTTTCTTTTAAAACGTGTTTAGCTTCAGCATAAGTAAATATAATACAAAAGATACTTCCATAATGATAATAATTTTTTACATAATTTGTGTTTGGAATTTTCAATTTTATTTCAGTGAGATTTACGATCGAAAAAATATCGAATTTAAATTTACCTTTAATTAAATAAGAAGCTAAATGCTTTTTTTTGTGTTAATGTTTAATATATTCATAATAAAATTGATTTAACTATTATTCATGATATGAATTATTATTATGATTGAACGAAAATATTAAAAAAAAAAAAATTATATTACCACAAGAATGCATAAAAAATGTAATTGTTTAAAAAACAAATATATAATATATAAAATTAGAAAAATTACTAAAATTTATTTTATAATATTTAATTATATAAATAAATTTTATAAATTATATTATAAATTATAATATAATTTATAATATAATATACAAATTTTTAATATTTAGTAATATATAAATATTTTATAGTATCGATTTCATTTACAATCATGTAAAATATTAGCCATATCATTCATATTAATAATATTAATTTTATTTATAAATATATTCAATATTATTTTTAAAATATTTAACTATAAAGTTATAATAATATTAATAATATTTATGTACATTGAAAAAATTTTTCTAATCGAATAATTTAAAATAATTAAATAAATACTTAAAATGTACTTAAATATTTTTTACAATTTTAAATTAAAAAATATTTCAAAAAATATCAATATTATGTATACTGTAATATTCTTTTTCATACATGTTCAATAATTCACATTTTTTTAAAAATTTCAATAATTTAAAATAATTAAGATAATTAAGACTTATATATTTGTGCTTAATAAATTCTAGTGTAATACTACTGAGATAATGATTAAAAGATTTCTCTATTGTCGAGATAAAAAAAAGTAATACTTTTATTTTTTATTATTATTATTGTTTACTGACATATTATAATATAAATGTAATATGTTTGCATCTATATATTATAATGTACATTATAATGTAAATGTAATAAATATAAATTAAGATAAAAAAAATCGTAACTAAATATTATATTAAATAATAGCATTTACATTTTTAATGTAATAAAAACTTAAAATAAAGTAACAATAATATTATTTAAATAGTAATAAAAGTTTTACATATTTTTTTTTAATTTGTTAATTTTATTAAATATTTTTAAGTATCTTTAAAATAATTTATATTGTTAAATGATTAAAATATGTATTGTGTAATCTGATTATAGTTCTTTCTAGATCAAACATTTTTTAACATAAATTATGTAAATAAACAAAAAATGCAGAAAGAAAACTGTAATTATCTGTAAATTGTAAAAGAATTCTTAAGTAAGCAATATTTCTTCATGCAAATTATTTTTCTTCCAAATATATGAACACATTGAAATGCTTTATAATTTTATAAAGATGAAATTATAATCAAAAACTGAAAAAAAATGGAAAAATGATTTAAGGAACTAACGATGTAGTTACATATAAAAAGAAATTATTTTAAATATTCTAATAAAATAATTTTTGTTATTTCTGTTAATATAAACAAAATATTTTAAACTTATTTGATTTAAAACGATAAATATTGTAATTTATGAATTTATCTGTCATGATTCTTTTGTTTTGATTTTTCTAGGATATTGATAATTACTCAATAATAATCATGTTTATTATTATTATATTTTTAGTATTATTATTTTATTATTATATTTTATAAATTTATTATTATATTTTATATTACAAATTAAATCTCACACAGAATAAATGTGAGAATGAGAATTAATATATTATGATAATATGTATCTTAATCTTTATATATCTATTTGATGATTCAAAATGAATATAACACAATAATTTAAAGCAAAATTAGGACAAATTATTATTTTTATGTTGAATATCTATTATAAAGAATATATTCATAAATTGATATAATAAATAATAAGTTATAGAACGCATGTATCTTATTTTGAATTAAAAAAAAATATAATTCGATGTATTCTTTCATTTGTAAATATTAATATCATAATATTGAAATATTTTTAATTAATATAATGTAAAAAAATTAATATGTAATGTAATATGTAATGTAAAAAATTATTATTTATAATATAAATTATTATATATATATATAAACATTTAATATACATAAATAATACATTATATTTTTAAATGTTTATATTAAATAATATATGTAATTTGAAATTTTATTAAAATTTATTCATTGATTATTATTATAAAAAGATATATAATTAATGTTTATGTAATATCTTTTCATAATAAATGAAAAATGTTTAAATGTTTATTATAAATTGAAAAATATTAAATGTATGTATATATCTATAATATTTTATTTTTAAGTATTTTAATTATTTGAAAAATAATACATTATTTAGTTAAAAATATATTTAATTATGAGACGATTGTTTTTTTTATTCTTTTTTTTTGTTTTCTTATATTTTTTGCTATTTTATTATACATTTATGCTAATTTTATTTCGTTCTTTATAAATCAGCAATTATTTTTTTATAATAAATAATACATAATTTTATTATTTTTTCTTTCTTTTTTTTTTTTTTTTACAGAAGATATCATATGCTTCTATTTAAAAATGGTTTTTTTTCCAAAAAGAAAAAAGATTGTCGTTAAAGCTTTCAACTGTGCCGCCTATACTTTTTTTTCAATTTCTCTTCAGCTTTTTTTTCTACAATTTATTTCAATTATCATGTTTGAATTTCTTTTTTCTTCGTTTTTCTTATTTCAATCGTTTATTTTTAAATTTTTATATTTCTTCTTTTCCTATAGATTTTGCATTGAAGACAGAACACACACACACACATGATTTTCAAATTATTGTGTCAAAAAATAATAGATTTCATACAAAAAATATTTTTCAGTTTTTTATTATTGATGTGATGAATTATGTAATCTTTAGAAATAATAGATCTTTACTATTGAAATTTTTTACAATTTCCTATTTCATATTTTATATTTTTGAAATATATTTTTAAATATTAAATATTTGAAAAATATATTTGTGTGAATTTAATACTATAATTTCTTATTTCTTTAATTTATTATTATCATCAAAAAAATTTTATTTTTATTATTATTATCAAAAAAATGTTTTATTAATAATTCTTTATACTTATATTATATTTTTTATGTTTCAGGTAAGTCAATAATGCTGAGAAAACTATAATTGTAAATTATATAGTAAGTAATTATATAGTAAGTTTATAATATACTTTATTTTTTGTATATATTATATTATATTGTATATTGTATATATATATATATTATGTATATATATATATGTATACACTATATATTGTATATATTTTTTCTAGTTTGTATTTTTCTATTTTTTTCAATTTTTATTTAATTTTTTTGGCACATTTCTCAAAATTTTTAATATTTAAATAATCTTAATTTCTTTTATTATGTAAACAATTTTATTGATAAAATAAATCAAATTTAATATTTTTGATAAAATATAATTTAAAAAATTATAATTATGATATATAATCTTAATTTTCATTATGCTATTAGACTATATAATTTTTATATATAAGATATTATTTTAAATTAATATTATCAAATATTTGATAATTGATAATTGAAATACTTGAAAAAAAATGCTTTTTTTCTAATCTTTATTTTTAATTTGAAAAATACTTTTAAAATATTTTATAAAATATTTTTTGCCGAACATATATCATATGTCAAGGATATATTATATATGATTTGAATATTACATCTTTCTTCAGATTTTTATTTATTTAAAATTGTCAATATAATTATTACCAATATAAATCTCTATTATTGTCTTTTTATTTTATTGTCTTATATTTATTTTATTGTATTATTGTCTTATCGTTTTTTCGCTATCTGATCGTATCTTATCGTATCTAATCGCTATCCTATCGTACATATTTCTAATTAAATTTCTCATTTTTATTTAGAATTTATTTTATTTAATTATTTCTTTTTTTTTGTACTTTATACTTTTTAATAAATAATAAAAACTAAATAATTTTTTTTATTTAATTTTTTATTTTTTAAACAATAATAATAATATTTTTTTTAATTTCATTAATTTTTTTATTATTTTATTTTATATTATTTCATTATGTATTATTTGAATAATAAAATACAAATATTTTATACATAAATTGTAATTTTATTTAATACAATTTAATACAATAATTACCATATTTTAATAAATATTTTGTACTTATTATAATACTATATTTTATAAATATAAAAATATAAATTGGAAATTTTAGAAATTCTGGATGAAAGAAAATCATAATCAGTTTTATATTATTTACAAAACTTTCTTAATTCAAATTATTTATGGCATAATTACAATAGAGATCTCTCTATATTATAATAACTATAAAAGAAATCTTTTTTTATTTATGATAAAAAAGAAGGCAATATAAGTTACATAATCATATTACATTGGATCTTAATTTAAATAATAAACTCACGCAGTAATTAATCCTAACTTAATTGTATACATAAAATACAAATAAAAAACATTTTATTATATTTACATATATATATATGTATATGTAAAGCATGAGAAAAAATAAGAAAGCATTAGAAAAAAATAGAGAATAATAATAGATGAAATTCATTCAATGAATTTTATAGATTTATAGATTTATAGAATTTATTAATATATTTATATGATATCTTCGAAGAGTCAATTCTAAAAGTCAAAACAAATATAAAAATTGATAAATAAAATTATCGATTGAGATTTATTTATTAAATTATAAACAAGGATTTATTAAATTATATAAGGATAGGATAATGTGATGAATATAAATAGAGAGATTCTATGTTTATATCTTTAGGTTATATATTTCGCTTCATCAACAAACTTCAATTATTAATAAATAAATCTCAAGTGACATACCAACTTTTTGTTTTGGCTTTTAGAATTTCTACTTTTCAAAAATATTTTTTACAATTGTTTGTTTGTTTTTTAATGGAATTATATACTTTTTAATACATTAATGAATAGAATTGAACATTTTTTATAAAAAATCTTAATTTATATATGACGAAAAATTATTAGTTTAAGAAATATTTTAATTTTGATTTTAAAACTTATTCCATAAAAGATAAGAAAAGCATGAATAATCAAATGTCAATTTGTGTATTTTTTATTTTTTATATAATAAATATTATAAAATTTAAGTCTAATCAATCTTCTAAATTAATAATTATTAAAATATATATTATTTTATATTTTATAATTATTAAAATTAATAATTAATAATGAAATTAGTAATATTGAATGTAAATAGAATGTATATAGGATGTTAATCATTTGCAAGTTTTTTCTCAATTCTGATTTTCGACAAGTTTAAGGATTTTTTTTATTTATATAAAACGAGATTATAAATAAATCTATTATAAAAAATCTAAATAATAAGAATAAAGAAAAATATGTTGTTTATAAAAATTATAGTAATAAATGATAGATATATTTCTGTGTTTTTTAAAAAAAAATCTACGAGATGAGAATATTTATATCATGAACGTAAATAAATTACTATGTAGCTATATAATCCATTAATATTATAACATAAATTAGTATTATTGGCGATTGAGTGAATTACATTATCGGTGAATTATCAAATTACATTAAATTCACTATAATAACGTTATTATTTTCTATGTAATAATGTAATATTTCGCGTGAATCATTATAATCGGACTTTTGAATAAATCGAAATCGCAACAATGATTGAATGAATGTTTCGATATACGAATATTTTTAAAATTGTTTTAGAAATTGTCTTTTTTTAATTTTTTTTTTTTTTTTTTTTTTACACAATTAAATTACACATTAAGAAATCTTATATATTTAGAAATTTATAGAAAAAAAATATATATGTATATTTTATACTGAAAAATATATAATATAATTTTTTTCAATTAATATTGAAAAATTTGAATTATGATATTAATTGTTTTTAAATAAATTTCTTTTTTGAACATGAAATATTTTATTATTGTACAAAGTTTCTGTGTAAAATTCCATCGATTTTCATTTATCAATTTAATAATATAGAAAATTAAAATAAAAAGACTACTATAAATGGTTTTTGAAGCTAAATTTTGGATAACGTTAATGAAACACGAACGATTAATAGGTTACATATCGTGTAATCCATTATCTTATAAAAGCTATTCGACATTTTGATCTAATGCTCATTAGGGTCAATGATATTTCTATATTGTAAAATTTAAATTACTGGACATTGATAAATTAATTGAATTGGTAATTGATATTGAAATTTTTTATTTTTTATTTTTTAAAATATTAGAAAAGTCTTAAAAGAATTTCTAAACAAAAGTAATATTATAAAAATATTTATTTTTATTATATTTTATAGAAAAAAATTAAATATTTTCGAGTATATCACAATAAACATATGAAATATTTTTTATCATTGAAAAATAAATGTAATAAATTTTTATTATTTGATACATATGAAAAATTATTTTAATTTATAACTAAATATTCAAATAATTAAAAAGATCATTTATATGTTCATATAAATACATAATTATTTGAAAATAATATTTAACGAAATTAGATAATATATATAACTATTTAATTTTTCTTTTATTTAAATGATAATAATGAAATATTTTTATTTAATTTTCTTATTGTAATTACAATAATATATCTTTTCAACAAATTTAATGGAAAATTATTTTTAACATATGTATTAAAAAGTTTGCAATAATGTATAAATATATAAGTTGGATCATGGTATAATAAGAGGATAATTATATCAATTTTGATGTTTTATTTTAACAATAAACACCAAATTTATTACAAAATAAAAATTGATTTCTATAAATAATGTAAATATATATATATATATATATGTGTGTGTACATTAAATAATATATATATATATATATATATATATATATATATATATATATGTGTGTACATTAAATAATTATAAACAATTTGTCATTTCTCTTTAATATATTAAAAAAAGAATAAATAACTTTCAAAATAATAATCGAAATCTCAGTTAACTAACTAGATGATCAATGACATTTTTATTGTCATACCTAACGATTCTTTTAAATTATGCATAAACTAAGTATATAAACTCATAGGCATAGGAGAAATTGAAATTTTCGGAACTTAAGCCAAATATTAATATATATTTAATGATAATGCTTTACAAACGTGCCTGATTGAGATTCAAATAAGATGGTATATATATATATATATATATATATATGTGGATATTGCTCGCAATACGAAACTAAGCTCAATCTCTAGAGATGAGAAAAGCCATTTCGATGTCCGATCGGAACGACATACGATGCACCTGAGACTAAGTCTTCTCTTTCATGCAGATTCATTCCGTCATTCAAGTATCTTTATCTCTTCCTTCAGAAAAGACTAAAATAAAAAAAATTATTTTTCGTTATTATATTAGTAATGTTTCTTAAATTTGAGTCACGATTCGAATTTTTTCATATAATAAATAATTTTATTTATTTTGAAATACGAATGTAATTTTTAAAATAAAATTTTATTTAATATAAGAGTAAAATAGTATTTGAAAATAATAAAAAATTTGATTGAAAATTTGATAATATTAAAATTATTTCATTTATTTTAATTTTTTTATTTTAAATATTATAATATATTATTAAATATAATTCAATATATGTATATATAATATACAATACATATATATATATATATATATATATATATATATATAAATACATGTAAATATAAATATAAATAGTTTTTTAATCTCTTTTTATATAATTATGTTTTTAAACTCGTGGTACAATTGATCAAATTTTTCTATATGAAAAATATTTTTTATCATTATTATTTACAATTCATTCTTTTAATTTTTTTCAATATCTCGACGATAGAAATTTTTAGATTAATTCGTCGAATGATGAATCGAAAAAACCATATTGCTTATGGGATAATCCAATAAAAGATTAAAGTATTTTATTTTATATTAGATTATTAAAATTAAATATTTTGTGATTCAAATTGTTAAAATATTTTTTTTATAAAAATTTTATATCTTATTTAAAATATCATTTTATTTAACTTAAATAAAATCTAAGATATTACATAATATTTGAAATATTTATTTTGCCAAATATTTACTTACTATATTGATAATTGCAAGATTTATCTCTATTATAATATTTACGAGATTTATATTGTACAAAAAATTATGAAAATATTAGTGCACTTTCAAACACTTTTAAATTATATAATTAAAATTATAATTATTATTTTTAAATATTATTTTTTATTAAAATTTTTTTATTAAAATGTTATAATTTAAAAATATAATTATATATTTACAACAAAAATAATTTAGATTAGGTTATGTTATATTAGATTAAATTATTATTTATTAATACATTATTGATCTAATTTAATCTAACTCAAATCCAATATAAAGTAATATAAAGCATAAAACTAAAAATTAGATAAATATTTGTTTGGTGTCAATTCTAAGTTTTATTTCACTTTAAATCAATTAAATAAAAATAATAATAAATAATAATAATAATAATAATAACAAATAAAAATTTAACTATATTTAATGGTTTGTATTAAGTAATCTAGTCATTGGTTATTCATAAGCATCCATAAAATATCTAGTTATTAATTGTCATTAATTTTTTATAGAAACAATATAAATTATAGTTAGATTAGTTTTAATTAATTAATTTTTGTTAATAACTTTTTAATAAACTTTTTAATGATCATTAAATCATCAAATAAAAACTTATAATATTATCTAAATGATGATCATATTAAAAAATCATTATATTAAAATTAAAATCAGAAATATTTTTTTCGTAAATAATTATCAAAATTTTATATTTATAACAATTAGAATATAGCGATGAAAATGAATATTTCAGTAGATTAATAAAAAACCCGATATATTATTATATTATTATATTATTATATATTTATATTATTATATTATTATGATTAAGAATAAACACTATAGAATAAATATTCTTAATTTAGATCTATTAATTTGCAATGATTTATATATATAAATCAAAATTCTAAAATTTATTCAAGGATTTATTTTATTAACTATAGAATTTTCTTATTTTTATACATAATTATAATATACATAATTATTTTTATACATATTCTGCTATTCCAATTGCTCCTCCTCGATTGACGTGATATAAATACAACATGACACGTGTAGTCAATCGTTTTAGCTAAATTATAACTTTTGTTTCTAATTCTGAGAATATTTTGAACTTATGAATTCTTTGCGAGGAAATTGTTCAAAAGCAGATCGTTATTATTTTTTTCTGAACAATTTTTTATTAAAAAAATTTATTTTTTTTTAAATACAACTAAAAATAAAAATATAAAAAGAAGTGTAATAAAAAATAAATATTCATAAGTTTCATATTTAAAAATTTGTCTTCAAGAAAATTTCAAATGATAATAAATAACGAACTTAAAAAAAATTATTTTAATTGAAATTTTATATTAAGATTCAAAATTATATCGAATATAATTTTATTGTATATAATCATTTATACATGTTAAAAAAATTTTTTGAATTGTAATTTTTAATAAAATTATAAATAAATAAATTATATAATTTTTAGAACAAAATCAAAGAAAATATTTATTTTTTAATTCTTATTTAGATAATTGTGCATAAAAAGATATATCTTACTTTATTGTCATCAAAATAAAAATGATTTATCTCTTTCTATATATCCATCTCAGTCTTAATTTTCAAAAATTTTTCTCATTTTATAAAAAGAAATCCTTTCTATAATAAGGAATTTCATTTATACGTTCATGACAACATATGCATAAGCATACCAGATCACCATTTATTAACTATTAATACAAATACATCGAAATAATTAACATATATAATATGTACTATGAACTGATCATAAAGTTAATTTGTTATGAATTATGATAAAAACATTTCATATGTGTTTAAAATATTTCAATTCCTATATCAAACTTAGATTTTTCTTTAAATCTGCAAAATGCAAAAATAAAATATAAATTGCGAGTAATCAAAATTATGATGATGATAATATTAATCTCATACTTAATATGTATTTATTGATTTAATAATGTTATTACATAACAATTCATGAGAAAATAATTTTTTAATGATTTTATTATTATATTAATTAACTATTATCATGTAAACTATTATCAATGTAAACATATAATAATATATAATAATAGTTATATATATATTAATATATAATATAATTATTACATATAAACCGTCAAAAATTGATTACTATTAATAAATAAAAATATGCTACATATATATTGTCATGGACTTATATGTACATAGAAATGAAATTCTATATAATAATAATCTTTTTTTGCAAATCAAAAATGAATCGAAACGAAAAGATCAAGCAGTGGTTATACATGTAGAAAAAAGTTAATCAAAATATTGAATTTTATAATATATTTAAATTTCATCAAAATATATATTCTTTGTATAAAATGTATAATTATTAAATTGTTATAATTCATTATGAGCTACGATTCATATAATGAATCATACATACAATCATACATAAATACTTATGAGAACATTTAGATAACAAATTTCAAAATTCAAAATCGTGGTTCTGATTTCGCATATTTTTGATCTGTTCGAATCAAAGCAATTAACAGAACATAAATACAAATAATATTAATTATTTAATAGGGAAGGCAATCTTGATTTTATTTTACACATTATTAAGGATATCATCCTAAATAACTTTTTTTTATAACTTAATGGTTGGTCTTTTATAATTTTTGAAATATTTGAAAAGAAATTATTACTATTATATAGAATTTTTCCTATATGTATGCGTGATACAATAATATATGTCTGTCAGTTATTTATTATTTCTGCAAAATACACAACAATTGTCGTCCAAAATATACAATAAATAAATTGATCAGAAAGTTATTTTTTCATGGATTAAAAGTTATTTCCTTTGGTTCGTGAAATGCGATTTCTTAGATAATCGAATAAACGAGTTATAATGATAAATAAATATAATGCTGATATTGCTTTTATAACTTCAGTCATTGTAATTTCAGTCATCAAAGTTTGTTTTATATTTTATTTTCGAATTTCACGTATCCTTTTAAAATATTACACTGTTCTCATTTAAACATATGTACTCTATATATGATCAATTAAATTCATTTTTTATTTTAAATTAAAAATAAATAATTAATTTTAGATTAATAATTTTAATTCGAAGTACACAATATTTTTAAATTTTAAATTTATAAATTACATTATAAAATTTATAAAACAATTTTATAAATTGTTTTATTTTATGAATTGTTTAATTTATGTTACAACTTTAATAATAAATATTTAAAATATAATTATAAGCTTATTAATTTTAAATTTTCAATCAATTCTCTAACATACATATATATTCTTTAACGTACATATATTTTATATAAAAAATAATATTCAGTATGCATAATATATGTATGTATAATATACATCCATAATGTTAAATGAAATTTATTAAGTAAAATTTTCTGTTAATATATTTAATAAAATTATTTTTATTTTAAAGTATCTAATTAATTAATCAATATATTTCCTTTTACAATTTATTTAATATTTTTAAAAAATAATTAAAAATAATTGACTTATATTGATCTTTTTAAAAATTTATATAGTTGGATTAATTATAATTAAGTTATTATCTGATATTAATAATTTATATCACATCTTTAAACTTGTTTAAAATTGCTTTACTATATAATTTATTATTATTATCTATTATTATATCTATTATTATTACCATGTTAATTATTAAAATTATTTGCGAATTAAGAATAAACTTCATTAGACTACATTAGAAGTTAAAATATTTGTTTCTTTTTGTCACGTTATATCTATTCAAGTCCACAATTCTAATCTATATAATATATTTGTTTTTGCTAAACTGCGATATAATAATTTGATACTAATATTTTGAACTAATTTTCGATCCATGAAAATTTTTTTTTCATAAAAATTTTATACAATATAATAATATACAATATAATTTAATATAAAATAATTTTAAAAAATTGCTTGTTTTAATAGGGAAAAAAACAAACAAAAAAATTGCCAAGTAATATAATTGATCAGTTCGGATTCTAAGATGTTCAATTGTTATCCAATAAGTAGTACAAGTCAATTATATTTACAAATTGTCCGACAATTCTTTTGTAGAAATTTTATGTCATGAAGAAAACGAAAAAGAATCAGTAAATACTGATCGATCAAACGACTCGTTAAATGTCACGTGAAGCGAAATGATCGTGCGTCAGTTGAAAATACGAGTCTTTGTATGTTATTTCCACAGTGGAGGTCCGGTCGCATTAATCAGCCAGTGAAGGTAAACGCGTACACTTGGCACTGACGTGACTGGTCATAAATCGTCGGTTCGAGTGCAAACGCGATTACACGGCGACGATTATCGAGAGATTCCCCGGGAATCAGCCTACTCCTCGGCTGCATTCGCTGATGCGATCCTATACATACATAAATCCTGCAGACGCCCTGATGCACGTTGACGAAGGAGAAATTCCGGTGAATCCGGGCAAAATATATCTCGTGAAAATCAACGAGAATATTATTCTCTGCAATGAGATTTTTATCCGTGTTCTTTTTACCTCTTATATTTGAATCTATGAAATATTGTCACGAACGGGAATATTTGAAATTCAAAATCGCTACAGCTTTTGTTTTTATATTATATCTCAATGAGCTTTCTATTTATTATGTTTTATCGTTCTCTAAAGCAATCCTTACCATTTTTCTTCCTTTTCTTTAATTATTTTTTTTCTTTTTCATTTTATTAAATATTTTGAATTTCATGTAAGATTTATTTGAAGATTTATTGGACTTTTGTATAAACAAAATAGAAGTATATGATAAGAATAAAATACAGTAAAAAATACGAAAACGTAATGATATAATGCAATGATAATTACATTTTTATGGACATTATAACAATAATTTTGGAAATAATTTATAATTTAGTAAGTATTTGTTACTATCTGATATTTTTAGTATACAAATTTTTTGAAATTCTTAGATAGATTTAAGATATATATACATATCTATATAAGATTGTTGTAATACTTCATTGACGAAATCAATGAATTCATCTATTTTAATTAAATTTTTGATAATACATATTTTAATTAATATTTATTGTTTACTATATATATAATTAATATTTGTAAAATATTTACATTAGTTTAAATAAATGTTAATAAAATTTGTAAACATGATTTTAAAGCTAATCATCATAATATAATAGTAATATATTATGGATCTTATGTACTACATATATGATAATAATGAGCCTTTTGCTCCGTATATACATTGTATAGAAAAAACCAATGCCAAATATATATTTTAAAATTAATATCTCAAGAATAATTTGAATAAATAATTAATATTTTAAAAATATTTTAAAAGATCAACTAAATGAATAAATATATAGATTTATATTTAACAAAAATAATAATTTTTATAAAAATTTAAAGCTGAGTATAAAATAAAATAAATATAGGCATAATCTGTTCCGTTTAAGATACTTTAATTTTCATTAGAAACATTTTTCCAGAACCATTTCAAATTGGATTTCATTATCAATTCTGATATATGCTTAAATCACATTAATATAGTTCTATATATAGGTCTGTGTATATAAGTTATTTTTTTTATAATATTAGTAGAATTTTTTAAAGTTAATTTCATTTTTTCGAACACTGTATAATATATACTTATAATAACATTGAGATAATATTATAAATAAATTTATAAATTTAATAATTCAAAAATTAGATGCCCTGGAATTGAGAAGTAAGAGACAAGTAGAAGTAAGAAATAAATATTATTTCTAAATACGAGCATAATTAACAGTAAGCCCAAAATAATTCATTCAATCGATTTTCAAAAATTATCGATTTTCAAATACGTACTAAACAAAAATTTTACTAACAATCAATTTTCTTAAAAATAAAATCTTGTTTTAGAAATAATTATTAATATAAATATTAATATTACATTTTTAATTATATTCTTTTTTGGCTTATAATATAATTTTCGATCTGATACAATTTATTATACATAAAACAATTAATAAAATAATAAAATAATATTAATAATAATAATAAATAATAATATATAATAAAAATGTTTATATATATAATATTTATATAATTATATATATATATATATATATATGTTTACTCATGTAAAAAGTGGAAAATGAATATATTTAAAAGATTAAAGAATAATAATAATAAATAATATTTAATCTAATTTATTATTGCATAAAATTAATAATTAATATTTTTAAATGTAGACATATGAAAAATAAAAAATAAATTTATAATTAGATAAAAAAAATAAAGATAAAATTCATAACCTTCTTTTTCAATCTATTATTAATAATAATATATCATAATATTATTTATAATTATTTATAATTGTTTGTTAATCATAAATCTTTCAAATTACAATTTCAATTCATTTCAACATTTCAAAAACAAAATTTTTTTTAATACATTGATTCTTCAAGGCAAGATATAATCTAAAATCTTGCCATTTTTTACAAAATAAAATAATTTTCAATTATAATACCATTTAAAAACTGTATATATGTAGATAGTTTAGATATATAGTTTCTTATAAATGACTATCTAATTAATGTTAATTTTTAAGAAATAGACTATCGTTCTATCACTTTCTAAAAACATATATCAATTGTATTTACAAATCGAACAAGAAATCAAACATATTTTATTAAAATAGTAGAACATATTCTATTAAAATTATTATAACATGAATTAATATTATGAAATGAAAATCAAAAGTATACAAGAATGACTGATCTTACGAGCACACGTGCTCATATACCAACATCGAACGTGTTGGTCCAGTTCCAATTCATCTCGTTGAGAGTGAACGTCATCCTCATTGTCGTCGACAGTATTAGCAAATCTCTTTCATACCTCGAGATCCGTGCCATCTTTCTCATACTTTTTGCAAGCTAATCATTAGGAAAACGGATCAAGTTCTAACAAGAACTTTTAAAACTACTTATGAATAATCTGAGAAAATACTTTGCGAGCATTTATTCTATTCACAATGCCTATTTGAATTTCACAATGAATTAATTTGTGTTAACTAATTTCGCAAATTCAAAACATAATATAAGTTGAATTATAAATTACAAATCATAGAAAAAAATGATAATATAAAACAAATTATTATTAAATAGAAATCTATCAAAAAAACAACTATGTTATAATTTATTATGTAAAAAATAAGCTAGTATAAAGAAATAAATAATAAAATAATAGAAATAAATGAATGTTAAATATATTTAGTGCTTAATGAAATATTTGTATATTATTATGCATATTAAATTAAATTTTCTTCAAATTTTTCTTTAATTTTCTATAATTTTAAGACAATTAAATTAATAAGATCAAACAATAACATTTGCAATAACTTATTATTTAGTATTTATTTTATATATTACTTAAGCTATTTTATTATTGATGAAAAAAAGAAATTTTTGGGGCATTAAATTATTTTTTATGATTAAAATTAAAATGTTTTAATAAAAACTGAATATAAAATATAACATTAAAAAATTTTAAAAAGTTAAATATTGATTATAATATTGTAATAATTAGTTCTTAAATTATAAAAATGCTTTAATGTCCTTATTTTGTATAGTGAATTTTATTATTATAATTATTATTTGCCGTTGTTTTTATTATTATAACAGCTATAAAATTATTTGTTATATCATATTTCTTAATAATATTTTCAAAAATTTCTTATAAATTAATAAAAAAGAACAAGTACAAGTACGAAGAAGAATTGTGAATTTTGAGTATAAACTAAAATTTATAATTTAAAATTTTTTTTTGTTATTTTAAAATTTACAAAATTGAATAAAATCGAAAAAAAATCGCAATTATTGTAAACATATTGAAAATTAAATTATAGTTCTTAATTATTTCAAAATTAAATTATAATTCTCAATTTCACTTACTATACACAAACTATAAAATGAATAGATAAAGAATATTTAAAAAAATTTTTTTTAAAAGAACTTTTTAAAGAAAAATTAATAAAGTTACTTTAGTTATTTTGATGTTAAAAATTTATGATAACAAAATATTTATGATAATCTATTATTTGATAATTTACTACAAAATTTTTTTCTAAATAAAAAAAATATTTTAAAAAATGATATATATTGTTAAAATTATTAATATATAAAGCAATTTAAAAATTTTTTTATATAAAAAACTCTTATATATTTATTTTTCATTATACAGTTACTTTTGTTTTTTTAAAACCAGAAAATCATTTTATTATTCTCATTTTAAATCTTTTTATTTAAAAATCTATCATCAATTTTAATATAATAGCAAATGAAAATTACACAAGAAAGTAAATTTAAATCCACATGAAAGTTAAGAAGAAACTTCCAAGATATTAATTTTAATTATACGAGTATATGTAAAAAATTTTTGATAAATTCATATAAATAATAAATATAGTTAAAATTATTGTCTTATAAAAATTAAGAAATACAATTTATTAATTTTATATTTTCTTATATTTTTTTTTTAAATTGATAACATTTACATTACATTCTATGTACAATGATTCCTTTTATTCAAATAGAAATTACAATTAATAAATTTTAAGACAGATTAGCTTATTTAATTAATTTTAAAAGAAATAAAAGAATGATTTCTTCAAAAGTGTTTTATTTTTGTCTAGCAGAAACATTTGTATCTGCACGGTATACTGTTCTTCCTTTTTCTTTGTCAACTTACCATTCTTAAAATTTACGCTTGCCTTCGCAAAATGCAAAAAGAAATCCCAAAAACTATCGTGAAACACACAGAATGATATTATTATGAATTAAAGCATTCAAAGGTTTTGAACTTCCGTGGAATTCTTGAGAACTTAAAAAAGAAACATGCTGCGTTTGAAATAGAAGCAATAGTGAAAAAAGAGTGAAAAAGAAAACTTTTCATTCAACTTCGAACGACAATTGAATTGGAGACTTTCGACCAGAAAACGATTTTATATTTGGATTTTAAACGATATGATTCCATAGGAACTCTGTTATATATGTTTAATTATTAATTCATATAAGACTTAATATGGGAAATGTGGCTAAAAATGTATACTATTTGTTTTTTAAAGATTCTTTCATTTTGAAATAAAATATGATCATATTGAATTGAAATTTTAAAATTTAAATTGAATATTATGTAATAAATATTATGTAATTATACATTATTAAATATTAATATTATGTATTGTGTATTATATGAATATATATTATTAATAATTGATTTTATATGACAAAATATTTCCATAATTTCAAAAAAAAGTTTTTATGTAATCTAATATATAAAATATTAAGAACTTTATTTAAGAATCTACATCTAAAATCTTTTTTAAATCTTTGATCTCTTCTGTAGCAATAATTATATAATATGAATTATGTTAATTA
Organism: Apis cerana; assembly: GCF_029169275.1. Lineage (NCBI taxonomy): Eukaryota > Metazoa > Arthropoda > Insecta > Hymenoptera > Apidae > Apis > Apis cerana. The sequence continues at coordinate 5,080,468 of NC_083862.1, read as the reverse complement.
TATGTTAATAATAAGATTTAATATAGTATACGATATTAACTATTGAGTTAATTTTAGATTTTTAAAGAAATTCAAAGAAAAAATTAATCTATTTCTATAAATTATAATTAATTGATTTGAATTTTTTATAATATTTTCAAAATATTATAAAAATCGCATCAACATTTTACATTAGAATATATATTTTGCATTACAAAATTAAGTTATTTTTTTAAATTGTAATTTAAAATTTTAAAAAAAATAAATAAATACAATTAGAAATCGCTAATGTATTTAATGATAATAGTAACAAAAAACTTTTTTACAAACAAAAAAATTTTTATAATTTTTAATTAATCAATTATTTAAATATTGCATTAATCAGTCAATATTATTTAACAATTCAAAATTTTACACAAATTCATATATAATTCATATATGTTATATATGTTATATATGTTATATGTCATAAATGTTATATATGTTAAAAAAACATTATATTAGAAAAATTTTCTTTTTTCTAGTATAAAACTGAAAAAAGGTCTATCTAGAGATAAATCTAGAAATAAAAGAAATCTTTCTTTCCGAAGAAATCTTGAGTTTTATAATATTTTATAAATTATATAGTCATTTATATAGTCATAAATATTTTACGAATTATATAAGATATAGGATAAAAGTTAAATCAAATATTAAACAATATTTTTTTATAATTCAAAATATAGATGAGATTTTAAAATAAAAAGATAAAAAAAAATTATTTAACATTGTATATATTGGAAGAGACAATCTTATTTCAGAAAAATGAAATCTATATCTTATAGTTGTAATGATGGTAATATAATAGTGATTTTAATAGAGACAAGTTTAGATTTTTAACAAAATATGTTTTAATAAAAGTCGATAAAATTTCACGAAAAATTCTTTTGAAGATCTATTATTCATAATATAAGTCTACAAAAATTTTAAAAGTAGTAAAAAAAGAAGCCAACTTTCATAGAGCAAAAAAATGGTAAACATGCAATTTTAAAAGGATACATCGTATTACGTCGCATAAAATATTTCAAACAAAATCTTTTACAATAAATAAGAATAAGAATAAGTGACAATGAAAATAAGTATGGAAGCATAAAAGAATTTGTTGAATTAATAAAATTATATATCCTTACCTTGCTGAAAAATTTATTTATAATGCAGAAAAAATTTGAATTTAGAAATGCAATCTGTTGTTACAATGAAAATAGTGAAAATCATGTTCAATCTTCAGCGTCCATAATTCATAGTTACTGTTGTGATATCATTGAATGATATATCGGTATGAAGTGAAAAAAACCATATATTAATTATATAATAATCAAAAAAAAAAATATAAAATATCAAACAAATCACGCAATCTGATCAAAGAAACAACTTTAAGTTATTTTATATTTTATTATATAAATATTTTATATAATTGTAAATAAAAGTTGTTAATTGCATAAATTGCGATATGCAATATTATTATGTCCATTGCATTTGTGAATAGACAATTTCTGTTATTAGTGTTAAGAAAATTTAATAAGAACGTATAAAAAAAATTCTTTTTAGACAAACAGATTGTTAACATTTACGATACAATTTAAAAGTCAAGCAAATTTATAACTCAACATTCGAGAATCTTGTTCTAAAAAATATTTTTACAAAACATTAAAGAAAAAAATATTTTCTGTTAGATTTATGAAAAAAATATTCAATATATATGAATGCTCATTTCAAATAACAAATAAATATATCTATTAAGAAAAATAATTGATTTGATAAAATATTTAGATATATTTATATTTTATACATAAAAAGCCTTTATCGAAGTTTTTCTAACTATGTTATAAATTTTACAATTAATTTTATACGAATATATAATTAACCATTTACATAATAATATAAATTGCAATAGTCAATGATTATATTGACATATAATTAATTATTGTTTTCTAAATTTAAAAATATGGTATACAAATAACTACACTAATGCATAAATTTGATAAACTAATCGACTACTTTAAACAATAAAAAAAAATGATATAACATAATAATATTATTCTACCTACATTTATATATTATGTATAATGCAAAAAATATTTGTATTTTAAACATTTTCTCGAAAAATATCATTACTTAATATAAATATATCTAATATTTACATAATATAAATAATAAATATAATAAGATCTAATTTATGTCCAATTCTTTTATGATTTTAATCACAGAAATTTTAATATAGAAATAAAAATTTTATGAAAAAAATAAAAAACAAAAAAAAATAGAATTTATATAATATATAAATACAGTAATAATTATACAAAATATTCGATAATTAGCAAAACAATTAATTCTATAGAAACAAAAGAAAAATTTTTGATGAAATTTTTAATATAATATAATATAATATATTTTAAATTCAATATAATAAAGGAAAAGAAAAATGTTATGAATATCAAATAAAAATCACTTTATATTTTTTAGATGGAATATTCTCATATAATAAAAAATTAGGGAAAAAACAAATTCAAAATTTTTACAAGTCACTATTTACATATACGTGATAAAAATAATATATCTATTAAAATAATATGTCATAAATATCATAAATAATTTAATGTTTAATATTTTTAATATGGCACATTAGAAAATTATTATTAGAAATATAATATAGTAATATGTATTATTTCGTTCTTTCCTTGCGAATTAAGAACTTTTGAGAATCGAGAATAAATGTGAAATATAAAGTAATTTTAAATAACACATTTACTATTTATTATTTCGTTAACTCAAAATTAGTCCATTCAACTTTTGTGAAGATTTTGTGGATTATTTTAATCATTGTAATAATTTTTGTTGACATCAGGGTCATTGTAATAATTTTTGTCGACATCAGTTAACTTCAATATCGTGAATTGTCATTTATAATCAACCAATCAACTTTTAGTTTTCATTCTTCCATTGAATCCTCATGCCGTTGCTTATGATAAATTGAAATCTTCAGTTCGACTATTTCAAAATATCTTTTATCACAATCTAATGAAGTTTATCGTGTTTATATATACACAGAGAGATTAAAACATATTCATTTTGAAAATATTTATATAGTTATAAGACATTAATTCCTGTTTATGTTATGATTTTTCTTTATTAAAAATAATTCGATTTATATGATTATATGATCGAATATAAAACAAAATAAAATGATCAAAAATACAAATAAAAAATCCCAAATTTGTAGAGACATGATAAGTTAAACTTCTATTGGAAAATTTAAAAACCTATATACTTTCAAATATTCAAATTTCTAACAAAATTTATTAGATAAATAAATATTTTAAATATGATTTTCTGTATTTATCTCATTTTTTAAATAAATTTATAAATATATAATAGATATTTAATTTTTATTCTTTGTTGTTAATATTTCTATATATTAAAATATATATATGAATATATATTATTAAAATAAGAAAATCATAATATCAATCATTAAAATATATAAACAAGTTTTCTATAAAAGTTAAGCTTTCTTATTTAATTATGATTTTTTATTCAATTAACAAGATTATATGAAAGAATTTCATATTTTCTTTATTATTTTTCCTTACAAGCAAAAAAATTAACTAATGTTTATAAAATTAATTATTGGTTTATTTTATATCTAAAATTTAAAATATATTTTATTATATTACAATAAATGTATAATAAATATATTTCATAATATTTCAGATAATGCTCAAATAAAGTTTAAATAATTAGTATTATTAAGATTTCGTTCATATGAATGGAATTGAAATATAAATCGAATTCCTTTGTAACATTTTCTATTAATATCTACAACATTTATTAATATAATTTAATTCAAATAAATATACAAAAATAAATAATAATTGTTTTATTATATTTATTTAATTGATTCAATACTTTTTATGAGGAAAATATATGAGAATTTTTTATAATATTATTCATATAAGAAATGAAAGTGATCTGAATTCTTGATTTTCAGTTTTATAAATAAAATGCTATAAATTTGTTTATATCACATAAAAATGTAAATTAAAATGAATTATACCTCTTATAGATCAAGCAGAAATGAATTAAATAAATTGAATATTTCATAATGTTATAATAATATATAGTAATAATATATTATATTGATAAGGATATATATCATGTTTGAAATTACATTAAAACCATTAATAAAAATGTGTTTTTGTGTTATTAATACTCTCTGTTAATGTTTTACTAGATATGAATTAACTAGATATGAATGATGCTTGTCTTATCTTTAAATATACATTGTCTTCAAATCGTTGAATATAAATCATTTGATGATATACTGTAGACAAAAAGAAGCAATAATAAGTCAAGCAATCGTAGAAATCATTTTATAGATTTATAAGTTTATATTTCCAATTTATTATTGAACATTTTATTTAAAACATATTCTCTATGATTTTTTAAATTTAAAATTATGGATAGAAACAAAATTCTATCTTGCTTTATTTAATTAATAAAATTTAATTAATTATAAGTTATATTACTTTAAGTATATTATATATGAAAATAATTCAAAATATAATAAAACACAGGTGATCAAATGTTTATATTTGGAACTGTTTTTATATGTTTTTATATAGTCAAATGTTTTTGCAAGTATTTATATGTTTACATTATAAACGTTTGACGTATTGGAACAAATTTGATACATAAAATGATAGAATGAATAGCATTATTGTCTAATTAATTTGATAAAAGAACAGTCTTATTGTTGTAAATAACATTGTAATATGATAATTTCGTATCAACGCATTATTATTTTTTATATAAAATTTGCGTATATGATTCTTGCATGCGATACATGTATTCTTTTATATAATTAATTTGTGAATTACGATTCACATACGATATATTCATTAAAAGATATTTATCCGATGCAGTATCTAATTTTTTAACACTTCTATTCTTGTTCAATCTATTACAAATAAGCGATTCATGTAATTATCATGATGTTGTCACATCATTTTGAATGAAATCTTTTTTATCTTTTTTCTTATAATTTAATTCAATTAATAAATTGGATTTTTACAGTTTTTGAAATATTTGCAAAAAAAATTGTTACTATTATATAAAAATTTATATATACGCAAGTGACATTTTATATCAGCATTATCAATTGTTTACATAAACATATCACGGCAAGTATTATTTAAAATGTATAACAAAACTTATATCATCATATATAATGTTAATATTTTTCCATAGAGCTTTCGTGGATTTGAATTTATTAAAAAAATATTTCAACAAAAATTATATTAAATATTAAATAATTTAAATTATTTTTTCTTAAATTTAAAGTCAAATTCAAGAAAAATTCAAAATCATTATTTTTTTTTAAATGAAATAAAATTTTAAATTATTTAGGCATTTTTTACAAAAATATATAAATTTATCAATATCGAAAAATTATTTAGAAGATATTTCAATTTAAATATCGATTGTTTCTAGAGGTTTTAGCTGTGATTTGTTAAAATTTATAAAATTATTAATTATTAAATATATATAAAACATAAAAGACATCTATTTTTTAATAAAGTTGATATACTTATATCGTAATTTATATATTATATGCTTATATCGTAATGAAAAATTTGTTAAAAACTTCAACACGAAAGAAGATTTTTACTTCTATCTAGAAATAATTAACCAAATTTATTTTATTCTTGCGATAAATCGAACTATCCTATCCTGAATTTAAGTTAATTTAAATTAAATTAGATTATTTCAAAAAGAGACAAAGTTCTTATTGTAATTAATAATTTATAATTTATAATAATAAATTTTGAATGTTGGAATTAATTTAAAATAATAATCACAGTAAATGTTTAAATATTCTATGTTGTTTCATCATATTTTATTATAAATTATAATCATAAATATTAACATCTGGATATTTTGACTAAAGTCAGGAATTTTTATGTAATTGAAAATATTTTCTTTTTGTTCTTAACGTATAAATAATTTTTAATATGAAAATTTATTTAGAAAATATCTTTCAAAAATTAATCTTTTAATAATATTTTTTAATAATTAATAATTTTTTAAGCAATAATGAATGATGGCTAAAATTTCTTATAGATTATTATTTTTCATAAAAATCAAAAGTTTCTCTAAAATAAATATTTATCTAATATTTTAATTATTTAATGTAAATATGTGTATTTACATATTTCTATTATATTTTTTGTATTAAGTATTAGTCTTCTTATTTCTCTTTTTTTATAATATTTAAAATACATTAAAAACTGTAACTGAAACTCTCAAAATTATATATTTTATATTTATTTCTTTTATTAATTCTTTTCTCATAAATTTTTTTAATTATTATATACGAAAAAAAGATTTTTATAAAATACTAGAATAAAATTATGTTAAAAAATCAAAGAAATAAATCAAAATCATTTCATTCTTCACATATGTATTTTAATTATAGTGTATGTGTACGTATAATCTAGTTTAAGTCTAATAATAGAATCATTTATAAAACATCATTAAGATGGTAAAATGTTATGCTAATTGTGTCAACTAAGTACAAAATAATTAAAAAACTCAAGACTAGTAAAATCGAATTGAATTTCGAAGAAAAATGGTATGAAGGAATCAATAATTACATATGTTAAAATGCACAAATGTGTTATTAAATATTATTTAAACTAGATTGAATAAAGAAGTAATTTTAAGCCATTATTATATTAATATTTATATTCATTAATGTCGATAACGTATTGTTTCGAAAAATAAAAGTAATTGTAAATACAATAGTGTTGTGATATATTTTAATTTTTGTAGATTTGAATTTTATAAAAATAATTATAAAAAAGAATAACATAAAACGAAACAGATCACAACTTTATATAATATACAATTCAAAATCAAAAATAAATATATAAAAATTATAATCTAAATATATAAATAATCTTAAATATAACACATTAATTTATATTTATTCAGATATATGTTCATACATTTGCAATTAAATTTATAGAACATAAATATAAGATTTTAATAATTTATTAAAATAATTAATTTATTAAATAAATTATTTTCATTACTTTTATTTTAAATAAAAGAAATTTATTATTAGAAACATTTATAGAAAATAAAAGAAATATTAATTTTTTTTCATTTTTTTTATTATATTTCTAATTTTATTATTTAAATAATGTATTAAAATGTCTACATGAATAAAAAATGAGAAATCTCAAATAATAATAAAATTTTCAAAATATAATAAGAAATAAGAATATTTGTACCACAATATTTCGTTCAATATATTAAGAAATCAACTGATTTAATGTATTTTATATATAATTTTTTTTTTATTTGCACTTTGAATACAGAAAGATATAAAAAATGATAAAATTTTATATGTTAAAATATTTAAAAAAATTTTCAAATCAAAAATTCATAATTATTGAAAAAATAATACAATACAACAATATTTTAATACAATATTATCAACTAATTATGATTTTACGTGAATTCTATATTTAAAATCAATATTGTATAACCTAAGTTTTAGAATTACTCCAACTTTAAGTTAACTTTAATTATCGTAATTATTGATTGTTATTTGCTAGATATACTATTATTGAACTTAATTATTTTTCAAGAATACAATAACTTTCTGTTCTATTATATGATTTTCTATTATTAGGTTGGAAAGCGGTTATTAAATTTAAATGCACATATCTCAACTCAAACAAAATTTTATTAATCAAAATAAATAAATATCATTGCAATCAATGCTTTTGATAATGAGAAACAGTTATGTTATTCCAGTTAAATAAAATTCTGAAGGCGACAAACTCGTTGAATATCGTTTCAATATCTCTCCGGGATTTGAAACATTTCGCAAGAAGTTATCGAACTGCTTGCTAATCGATGGAGAGATTTGGCGAGTATAATGGATAAGATAGAGTTTCATAGACCAATTCGTTCAACTTTTGAAGAGTCGGTCGCATAGTCTGGCGTTATTGCGGAGAAATAAAAGAAGGATAGGATCATTTCTATTGACCGGTGCTGGACATAAATTTTTGGTGAAACTTTGGCTTTGGGAAGTATTATAGAGCTTCGTTGTGGTCTAACCACTGAGACAATCGTCGATTGTCATAAAGAATCCATTTTTCATCGCACGTTACAATTCGTTGGAGAAATGGATCATTTTTATTGCGCAAAAGAACAGACGACATTTCGAAACAACGATTTTTTTTATGTTCGCGCGGAAGCCATTTATCAACTTTTTTTATTTTTTTAATTTTCTGTAAATGATTATAGATTCGCGTTACACCCAATTCAAAAGTAAGCTCTTGAATGATGATAGCTTCAACTAGCCTTCAATTGGCTTCAACCTTCAAATTATTATTGTCAACATCTGATAGCCGTCCATTGCACTCATCGTCTTGAAGGTTTTCGTCATCATCTTCGAAATTTTTTAAATCATTATACAGTACGTTCGTTAGTGGTCCCAGAACCAAATGTCTCATTGATATCAGGAGTTTTTGGCAGCTTTCCGATCTAGTTTGAACTAGAATAGAAAAATTGTTCAAATCTACTTCTCGTTCATTATCTTTTCAACATCCTGAGAAATAAAAAAAAACTAATTTGAAAATAAAATTAATATCATATTTTCACAAAGCGAAAAATGCACTTTAAAATTATATACAAAGTCAATGTAATCAACTTAAAATTTTGTTTAAAATCAACTTAATCGAAAATAAAGCATTTAAAATAAAAATAACAAAAACCGTAAGAACTTTCTTTCCAACTTAATATATGAATGACAATATACATTCTATATAATTATATATATATATATGTATATATGTATACATTATATATATGTATACATTAATATATATATTTAACATTTTAAGATTATCTATAAAATAATAATTTTAAGTATATTAATAATTAGATTTTTAGATATTAATATTAGATATTAATAATTAGATTTTTTAACGACATTATTAATTTTTCCAAAATTAGATACAAAATTAAATTGTTATTAATTATTATTTTTTTCACTTAATCAAATTCTAAAAAAAAAATAATCATTCGAATAAATAATACTTCTAAAATAAACTTCTAAAATATAAATGCTAAAAAATATGAAAAATATTTATTATAATATTTTTGTTTTTGTCCTTTCTTATATTTCATATTGCATTCTCATTTAGTTTATTATTTTCCTATTCGATTACAATTATAACTTTATATATACAAAAAATACTCGATATTTTTCTATTTATGTGTTATAATTTAAACTGTTCTATCTCATTTTGTTAAGATTATATTTCTGAAACAAATAATTCCACTACTTTTAGAATAAATTAGTTAAGAGATTTATGCATATTAAAAAAAATATTAATAATTTCAATAACATTATTCGCAATCAAGAAATTTATTAATATCTTTATATATAATGGAATTTATTTAGAAAAAAACTATATATATATATATATATATATATATATATATGTAATTATATATATAATATTATGCATATTTACATAGAGAATTTCTACTTGTATTTTTGAATAAACTCTATGAATATAGAGTTGCATTAAAACAAAAGCACAAAGTAATAATATAGAACGAGTCGATTCATTACGAAACTGATTTTTCACGCGATGTTTCTTTTCTGCTGTTTTCTTTTCTTTTCATATTCATTCAGTTGTTTCTGCTTTTAAAGTTTTTTAACTGCACTTTTAATATTGTTTACTTTTCTGCTGTTTTCTTTTCTTTTCATATTCATTCAGTTGTTTCTGCTTTTAAAGTTTTTTAACTGCACTTTTAATATTGTTTACTTATGTTAGTCATTTAATTTTTTTACTTTCAATTCAATAATGAATGCAAAAATTCAAAAATTCATATGAATTTCAAAGCAAGATGCTAGTTATCAATAAAATTATTTTTCTATTAATAAAAATGTTTAACAAAAAATTATCATTCGATTGATTCAATGATAATATTCAATGATAAAAAAATATATATAAATTTCATTTTATATTATTGACGAACAATGTTAAAAAAAATTTCATTTTATATTATTGACGAAACTGCTATTTAAACAGTAAAAATATTATTGTAATTTTATGAATGTGTTATATCATTTCGTTTATATATTTCAATTCAAATTGATTAAATGCTTGAAAGATAATTGATAGCATATTTTACAATATTTACATTCTGAAATATATATTCTAAGAATTATAATATATTTTATATTATCATTTACATTTTATAATAACTTTTTATTAATAGATAATATATTATTTTATATCAAAAATATTTGAAAATTGTTTAACATTTCATGATTCTTCATGAAATTTCTTTCATGAAATTCGATTTTTTCTTATTCAAAATATTCTTTTCAATTATTCGAAAAATCATTTGTTCGAAATTTGTCTCAGATTAGTTCAGATAATTGATATTTTATTGTATTTCTAAAAATATTCAACTAAATATTTACAATTTCTAAATTGTATTGAATTTTAATTGGAGGTATATAAATAAAAAATCTTTAATTTCAAAAAATTATAAATAAAATTAAATTTTAATGAAACAAATGCTTTTAGAAATTAAAACATATTACATATTCACAAAATTTAGAATATTTCATTATACAATTATCTAATAGAGTATCTAAAACATATCTTTTCAATTAAAATTTTCGCAACATTTTAATTAATTTCATATTATTGTAGAAAAAAATCATATAAGTTTAATGCGCACATTTATGTAAGACAAAAACTAAAGACAAAGATAGAACTAATTATTAACAAACCTGTGTAGTTAAAACATGAAACAAAATAAGACCTGGTGTCATTCGTGCTGAAAGAAACAAAAAATGATGAAAAAGGTAGATGCAATAATAAAAATTGGATTAAAAGAATAAAGAATTAATTAATTAAGCTTACTCAACGAGTGATAGACCGAGAAAGAAGCAACGAGAACAGGATTAATGTCGGAACTTAAAAATCAGAAAAGAAAAAAAGTTTCTGAAGATAGGAAATCGCTTGTCTCCATTATAATATTGCAATTTTACGAGTTCTTTCGCAGACAAAATCTGAAAAAAGAATACAAAAGAAGTTAATTATCAACATTTGAAATTTAAATATTCTTTTTTTTGCAAATAATTTGGTATATTATTATAAATTTTAAAAGTTTTTAAATAAATTAAAAAGTTTCATAAATAAGATATTTATAAAAGAAAAAATGAATTATTTTAATTACATAACATAAAAATTTTAATTTTTTTTGTTTAATTTGAATTTTTTTGTAAAATATCTAAGTGTTTTATAAATTAAATCTTTTTGTTAATACATTATACATATATATAATTTCAATTATATAAATTCCATTTTATATGTATATATAATATATAAACAAAATTCTTTTATTTTAGTTCTATCTGATTAATTGAACTCTAAATGAGCTTTTATTATTTGAACAATAGTCAGATTATCATTAAAATTATGTGAAATTAATATAAATTTATAATATAATATAATTTATATCTTTGATACAAATAAAAAAATAAAAAATAAACATTAAGCAATTATTATATTTGTATAATATATTATTATATTTTAGGAAAAATATATCATGGAATATATATTGTACAAATTATTATTTTATATTATATTATTTTATATTATATTTTATATTATATTATTTTATATTATATTTATATTAATTTCTATAAAAACAAATTATTTACATATCTTTTGATTTAAGTATTGTAATGAATTAAATTTATAATTTAAAAAATATATAATTTTTTTTATAATAAATTTATTATATTTTCTGCTATATATAATAGTAGAATATTAATAATAGGATATACTAATTGAAAAAAAATGCAAGTAGTAATATTTAATATTATTAATATTTAATCGTTTTATTTCTGAATGTATAACTTTCTATACAAAGAAAATATTATTTTTTTTTTTTAATTTATTACAAAACAATTTAAATTTCTCTGGAGAGAATATTTTGCAATATAAAATATAAATTATGAACAAATTATTTTAAAAAATTTTGAAATTAAATTTCTTTTTATAAATAAATAATTGAAATATAAAACATTATTATAGATTTTGCAATTATTACATTTAAATTATAAATAACTCTTTTATTTGACAATTAATTGCTTTTTTCATTTGCTTATTCATGAATTGAAATGATAAATAATATTAAATAAAAATTATTGCTAACAATTTCTATAAAGTTTATTTTTGAATATCATTATTTTTTTTCAAATTTTTTTTTGCATTTCATACAAATTAATAAAAAAATTATTTTCAAGTTTTATTATATTAATTCAAGTTTGAATTTCATATCATAATGATATTTAAATATTAAATATTAATAAATATAAATAATTCAATATGTTTTTTTTAATAAAAAAAGAACTTAAAATGTTTGAATGAATTTTATAAAGTATAAAATCATTTTATCAACTTTTTTCTTTTGTAAATTGTTTAACAAAATAAGTATTTATATAGTATATTTATATAGTATATAATATTTATAAATATTTATAATATTTATAAATATATATTGAAATAGTGAAATAGAAAGATCAATTTTAGAAATCAAAATAAATATAAAAATTGATATACAAAAATATCAGTTTATTTATTAAATTATAAACAATTAAAGCTATTTGACAAGAAAATGAGACAGAAAGAAAATATGAATAAGATTATATTTTCTTTATTATATTACTATTATATTTTATTCTATATTATATTATATTCCTACCTTGCTTTATATAATGCAAAATTATTTATAACTTAATAAACAAACTTCAACGACACTTTTGTATACTAATTTTTGCATTTAATTTGACTTTTAAAATCAATTCTACAAATATCTCATGAATATATTAATACTCTGTATAAAGTTTTATACAATTTTGCAATTTTTATACAATTTTTATACAATTAAAATCAGAAGTTTAAACTGATAAAGCTTTTCTTAGAAGAGGATCTTTCAATCACTGACGGCAAAGATTTCCAAGTAGTTGACTTCGAATTTTATAAGAAAAACTTTTTTCATAATTTTAAAGATATAAGTTTTAATCTTATATTTCCGTTTTTAATTAAAATTCCTACAAAATATATCTAATTGATTCTGATAATATATATAATAAAAATTATATATATGTAATAAAATAAAAATTGTAATATCTAGCACAAAAGTTTTAATTATTAAAATTTTTATTATCTCAATATCATAAAAAAATTTTTTTCAAAAAAAAGAATTTTCATTTTATGTCTGTTATTTATATTATAAACTATATAAATAAAAAAAATTCTATAATACAGTTTTATATATATATTATTCAAAAAATAAAATAAGATATTTTAAATATTAAACATAAAATTTAAAATTATTTTATATTTATATAAATATAAAAATATAAAATAATATTAACATATATATAATATTAATATTAACATATAATGCATGTTAATATATTTATGAGATATTTTTGAAAATTGATTCTAAAAACATAAAAATTGATATATAAAAATGTTAGTTGAGATTTATTTATTAAGTTATAAGCAATTTAGTTTAGTTTTCGTTAGACGAAGCGAAATAGAGATAGAATGAAATAATTATAGCATTGCTTCTATCTCCGCTTTTCATTTAATTAGCAAACTTAAATTGCTTATCATTTAAAGCGTCAATAACCGTTTTATAATATTTGCATTTTAAATTTCCGCAATTTTGTAACAACTTCTAAGGAATTAAGTCTTCAAAGATATTTTATAAAATAAATATATTAATACTATTAATATATTTGATTAATATAAATGAAAAAAATAATAAACTTTTTTTTATGTTATATAGTTATAGTTGTTATTATATCTATTTATATTATTGACATAAATTCAAGAATAACAATAATAAATTCTTTATATTATATATTTTATCAATTTATAGAATTGAAGAATTGATACAAAGATATACATATTAATAAATTGCATGTGGATTTTTTAATCAATAAAACTTTTTTTTTATCGAAAAGATGAGATTAATTAAAATCTTAAGATTATAATTAATAAAATAAAATTATTGAAATATTTGAAGAATATTGGAATATAGAATAAAATTATTGAAATAGGAAAATTTGAAACATGTGAAAGATAAGTTTCAATATATTTTATCAAATTTTTTAAAAATACATTATACGTATTTTTCATATTTATTAAATTTATTTTATATATTTATTAAAGCATGAAAAAATGACTATGGCAATTTGTAAAACAACCATATATATCGTAAATTTCTCTCATCTCCTCCCGGAAACGCCAGCGGGAGGAAAATGAAGAAAATGAGGAGAAGAAGTAGAGTTTGAAGTACCGACATAAAGGAGGAACAAAAAGTCTACTAGAGTATGACGAGCACCCCTTATTAAGGTCCATTAAGCAGTGTTTCCTCTAATTGCTTCATCTTTTTTCTAGGTCCAAGACAGACCACTAGTCCTCTTAGGAATTTTTTAGAATTTCAAAACTGAACAACACGATCATGTTGAATGAAATTTTTGCACCTGTGTTCTTTTTTTATTCTTATAGTGAACAATGATAAATGTGATGAATAATTTTTTATATTTTATTCTTGTTAGTTTCAATTTTATTCGTTATATTATTCAATAATAAAAAATCTAGTTATCATAACAGTTGATTTTAAAAATAAAAGTTCTGATTTTGTTGAATTTACATTTAATAATATTATTGATTCATTGAATAAGAAAAAACTTCATTTTTAAGATAAAATTATTAACAAACATGTAATTATCAATAGGTCTTTTAAATTTTATTCTTAAATTCTATTCTTAAAAGTGACATTTTATTGTTAATATTATATATAATATTATCTGTTAATATTATCGTAAACAATTTGGTTCGTATCTTTATATTATCTTTAACTTATATTATATCTATTTAATTATATTAATTATACCTAATTATACCTAATCATTAAAAATTGTTCTTCTTCCTTTGGAATCTTAAATAGAATAATTTGAATTTTCTATAATTAAATATTTCACAATAACTTGTTTATGAAATTAAACTGAAATTTTTGTATGTTAAATTGTTTCAATATTTAAAAGTATATAATAAATTTTTTTCTTATTAATCTTATTATAACTCAGGTATTTTAAGTAACATCTAAAATGTCAAATTTTATTTGGCTTCCCTTGAGTTTTTATGTATATTATATGCAATTACAATGTTTTTGAATTCAATTATTTTAGATTTTTATTTAAATTTAGTTTAAAATAATTAAAAATCAGATTAGTAATAATTGTATGTAAAATCAGATAAGTAATAATTATATCAAAATATCTTTGATAAATCTCTAAGATGTTCGAATTTGTAAAGCATGCATTGCTACAGAATAAAATCATTAATTTTTCAAAGTAAAAATTTTTAAATAAATAATTTATTGTATGTATGATATTTTATCTTAAACAAAAATGTTTGAATCTTCTTTTATTCTTTCTTTTTCTTGGTCGCATCTATTTTTGAAATATATATAATATATATATAGCTTATTTTTTCTTTGCTTAGATTCTTTTTTTCTTTTCTTTCATTCTTTTCTTTTCTTCAAATCATTCAAATCATTTTTCTATGATCACATGTCTTTTTTTATAATTTTTTTATTCTTTTTTAGAAAATTTATTTTATATTAATCTATATTGACTAATAATATATATAATAGTCTATATTGACTTTTGAAATCTCTTTGAAAGATCCAATTGTAAGAACTAAAATGAATACAAAATTTGATATACAAAAATATCGATTAAGATTTATTTATTAAATTTATTTATTAAATTAGTAAGCATTTTAAATTTGTGTTAATCAAACGAATATTAATAAATAATCTTGTGATAAAAAAAAAGTTTGTTTGAATCAAAAAATATCAAATTGATTTCTTAAAAGATGAAATCTTTTCACAAATATATTAATCTTGTATATAATATCATTCATTTCTACGAATTTTCTCATTTATTTTTCTAAATAATTAAATATATTGCAAAGAATCGATTTTTTGAATTTATAAAATTTATAAATGTTTGGCCTGTTAAAATGTTTAATAAATAATATGTTTAAATAAATAAATAAAAATAAATTGCGGTGAAGAAGAATATTTACTATTTCTTTTTTATCTCTGATCAATATATTGTATATATATCAGTAAATATTTCAGATCATTTATGGAATAGTGTATATCTCAACATATGTATATTATTTTTTATTTGATTTATATATATTCCTAAGTGTTAGTATTTTATTCTATTCTAAGTATTATATTATTATATTTCTAATTCTATCTATTTTTTAAAAAAAAGAATCCAAAGTTGAAATCAAAAATTTCAAAAAGTTTAAATGATTATTTCAATATAATATTATATTAGGAAACATAAGGAAACGTAAACAAAGTATTACTATCTTTATATAATTTTTTATATTTCTGTCTATGTTAAAATAATTTCTATTTAAATCTATAATTATTTAAAAAATGCTATAAATAATGTAAAAATTGACAAAACTTTTGCATTTAATATTTTTTATTTTTTCTTCTTATATCACTATTTTATTCACATTCTGTTCATTTTTATTTTGCTTTTTTCTTATAACATTTTTTCTATATTTCTTTCGTATTGTTTTTTTTAAATTTTTTCATTCTTATACTCCGGGTACTTATTTCTTCGTTCTCGTATTCCCAGATTTTTCCAAACATAGAACATAAAAAGTCCAATTTTTTTTTACAAAATAAAAAAAATAAAAATGATAAATAATAAATCATTCAGTCGAGAAAAAAATTTTATAAGAATTATTTTTATATTTCTTTCTATGTTATATTAACGTATGCAAATCCATATTTGTTGATGCGATTTTTGTTGTATCATTAAGGAAATGTAAATAGCCAGTATATATTATATTCGTTTTAGGAATTTATAGATTATGCCCAAACAGTACTGTATTCTAATGTTGACTGAATATAATTTACAAGTTCTGATTTATTATATAGTAATGCTTATAATGCTTATAATGAATATAATAATATAATCGTCATGACGCTGCATATACTACAAATTATAGTATATGTCCTACTTCTTTAGCTACTTAATTTGGATCGTTATGATGATATAATAAATGATTTTAACAAACTTTATGTCATTCATGTTTTTCATTATAATTCTATACATTTACAGCATAAAACAGTATTTTTTTTTTGTTATTTTATATATTGAACGAAAATATTTTGACTTTAAATATTTTGAAATATTTAAAATATTAGTATAACTTCATATTTTAACTTAAATTTATAACAATGATGTGTATTTTATTTTTATTTGTATTTTGTATTTTTATTTGTATTTATTATTTTTATTTTTTATTTATTATAGAAATATGATATAATTATTTAAATTAAAAAATTATAATTATTAGATATTGTTTTTTTAAATCAATTGCAAACAATGAATCACTTTTAAATAGAAAGATATATGTTTAAAATATAAAAATTGTTAGATATATTAATTTAAATACATATTTATTCTCCGTTCAAATTCAAGTTAATCATTTAATACATCATTAAATAATTAAATGTTGAATAATTGACATTCGGATAATTAATTAATCTTATATAAATTCTTGTTCAACATGAATAATTAATACTTTTTTTTTATAAAAAATATAAAAATTGAGCAATGCAAAAATTTTGTAGTTTTATTTTAAAAAATGACTTTAACTCGACGAACAAAAAAATAATTTGCACTATATATGATTTCTTTTGAATTAAACAATTTTTGATAAAACATTTTTTTAAATAATTTCAATCCTTTATAAGATATTTCACTGTTTTCACTTAAAGAAAATAATTTGTATAAATAACAAAAATAACAAAAATTTTCTTAATTTAAAGAATGAGACTTTAATTTTTTAAATTTTATTTATAAGACATTTAAATCAAAAAAGAATCATAGCAAATTGTGTTAAAATAAGTAATTGTGAATTTCAGATATCCATTTTAATATAACGAAACGAAATAAGGAAAGGATAGGCAATCTGATAATATAGCAAAAATTATTTTTCAATGGTCCTATAATACCAATATTCATTAACTCTCCTACAATATGCTCGAAAATTACGCGCAAATTTGCGTTTGAAATCGATGAATTTTAATAAATCAAAGAGAACTACATGTTTATGTGTCTTCAGTTTAAATGAAATTATATAATTAATTCTGTCTTATATACTGTTAAATAAATATGAATATATGTATATATATTTATTGAAATTTTTAATATATTATAATGTAATAATTCTGATAACATACAAAAATTCTTTTAAATTTTTTTATTTAGATTTATAAAATGGTCTTATCAATATAAACTTTATTATTGATTTAAATAATAATGTAAAATGTGTAATTATGTGTAAAATTATTATAATTACATTTTTTATAGTAAATAAATAAATTTCATTTCGTAATTAAATTGTATGTTTTTTATATTATGTTTTTTCATCATACCGATAACAAAAATAATAATTCGATTTTTTAAATATTATTATAATTTATTATTGTTCTATATAAAATAATTTTTTTTAATTTATTATTAACTTTAAAATCATTAAATATTATCTATTAATTATAATTATGAATTATATTAAGTATTATCATTATTTTGAATATTTAATAAAAATAGATTGATAAAAATAGATTTATAAAAATAGATTTAATAAAAATAGATTTAATAAAAAAAGATTGCAAAAATATATTCAAAAGAAAATTATATGTTTATTATAATAAACAGAAAAATTAAATAAAATTGAACAAGCAAATAAAAAGATTTACTGATTAATAAATATTTAGTCAAATGAAAGTTGCATTAACAAACTTCATTCTTTTAATAAATAATAGATATTACATGATATTACCAATTCCTCCTTTTATCTTTCAAAACATATGGATTTTCCACCTAGTATAAAACTTCAACTTATAATCTTCAGTAAGATATCTAGATTTATTACAAAAGATTCGATTTATAATCATTCATCATTCTTATTCTTTCTTTCTTTTAATATACAATTTTTTTTATTATAATATATCTTGAAAATCAAGAAATAACATAACTGAGTCTCTAGTCGAATAAACTTATATGTATGTAGAAATAGATAAGAATAGATTTTTATTTTAATAAAATTTTTGAATCACAAAATAAATACTTGAAAAATACACTGTGTTTGAATAACACTGTGTTTCTTTTGCCTATATGTAAGGCAAAAAGAAGTGGCCGAACTAATACATATCTTTTGCAACATCAACAATAAATCATTATAAAATTCCGTGGTTTATATAATGGCCGTGAAATTTTACATTCCTACAATATTTTTTTATGGATATTTCTTTGTATTGAAAACTAAGAATATATATTTTAAAAAACAAATGAAGATATTTTGCTTTAAAGCATTTTCCATAATATATTTAGAGAAGGTAAAATAGAAAAATATCATTTGCATTTATAGAAGTTTGAAATATTTCCTAACTTGAAAGAAGTTTTGCAATAAATTTTGAAACATGAAAATAATAAATAAAAAAAAAAATAAAAAATATATATATAATATTTTTAATATTACTACTATATATATAATATGAAACTATAACAAAAATAAAATTGAAATAATATCAAAAAAATAAAAGATTGTTTTCATTTTCTTAAAAAGAGGAAATATTGAAAACATTAAGATAACTATATATATAAATACTTCATTGAGTTAGTTTTATAAACTAACTTAACTTTTTATAAAATCATATTCTATAATGGTGGAATAATTTGAAAAAATTATGAATGAATTTAAAAATAAAAAAATCTATTATTTCTTCCATGTAATAAAATACATTACTTTATTCATGAAACTTTGAAAATTAATAACGCATTTAATTTAAAAATATATTTAATTTCTTAGTTAGAGACTTGAAAATTTCTTAATTAGAGAAATCTCTATATTCTTGAAATTAACTTATTTCAAAAAAACAATACAAAACATTTGAAATGACATTTATATTTTTTGTTCTTATTTTTTATTAGAAATTATAAATCATAAATTAAATTATAATACAATAAATTAAAAATTTTCATACTATTATTAAAACTTTATAAATATATTTATAAATATAGTTTATAAATAAACTACTATAAAAAATAAGAATTATTATAAATAAACTACTATAAAAAATAAAAATTTCTCTTTATTAATTTTTTAATTATTTAAAATTATATTTAAATTATATTTATATTTAAAATTATATTATTTAAAATACAAATCATTGGATACATATTTTTGAACTAAAATTTGTCTGGTTAAAAACATATCTAGTTAATAAACATGTCTAGTTAATAGAATTTTATAAAAATTTTTATAAAATTATTTATTTTCATTTTTTTTATTATCATTTATATTAGTTATTAGTTTATAAAATCATGAAAATTTATTGATAATATTAATTAATTTTTTATTACAGCTGGGTTTCTTCACATATTATACAGTGGCGATGGGAGAAGTGAATCCTTCAGGGCCAGTACCAATCGACAGCGTTTTCATTTACAGACCGGACAAACGTCTCGAACTCTGGAGGTTTGCATTTTATATGTTCCTTCATGCTGGGTAAGTGACATTAAAATCTTGAAAAATAAAATAATTTATATAAAAAAAAATATGAAAATTTATAATACAATTATTGTAGCGATATTATTTTATGTATTTTTACAATAATTATAACTTTTATTAAATATTATTTTACTTTCGTTAAATATTATTATTATTTAATAATATTAAATAATATTAATCAAGTATTAATATAAAAATATTATTTCAAATATTTTTTTAATAATTATTATTATATATATGATTTTTTTAATGGAAAAATAATTAATTTTTTATTTTAAATTAATATTGAGAAAAAATATATTCTATTGAGAATGAAAAAATAACTTCCATTTATATAAAATAAAAATTTTAATTTCTCGTTCTAATAATTTCAATTTTTATTCATAAATATTTTTTTTATCTAAATAAATGCTTATTTTTTTATTATTACAAAATTTTATATACACTATTTATTTCTATTTATAATATATATTATACTAAAATTTATATAATATTTATTTTTTTAGAAACGAATTGAAATATTATTGAAAGATATTATCATTTGTCAATTTTAATTATATTGGTATTAAATAAGTCGATTAAAAGTCGACGTAGTATATTATTAGTAAAATTTATTTGACGAATAGCAAAATAAAATGATAAAATTATTGGCATCATAATATAGGATCGAGTTTCATTAGTGTCAGTTTCATCGCAACTATTTTTTAATATTAGGTGGATATTTATTACGTTTGACTGTGAAATGAAATTTCTATGACGATTATTGGAAAATGCAGAAATTGAAATTCACATTTGTCAACAACATTTGTCAAAAATGTCATGAAAAATTCGTATTTCAAGAAAATCGTTTAAATCTTCTTGTTTTGGCAAATGAAACTTTTGTGCTGAATAAATTCATTGTATATTTACAAAATGCGATATTCAAGAAATTTCACTCATGAGAATATTTAGTATTTGATTATTTTTATATAATAAATTTATGATACAATCTTTTTAATTTTTATAATAGAATATTATATATAATAGAATATTAATAGTATCTCTGAGATATTAAATAAATTTAAATATTATATTAAAATTCGTGACGTAAAAATTTATTGGAAAATATAAACATTTCGTATCATTTTAATATGATGTAATAAAAAAAATTATTTTTTTTAATGAAATGTTTAAAATCACGTTTATATTGTTTTTATTGTAATTAATCACTTTTATTAGAATTTTCGAACAAAATGTTAATTTATTTATATTCCTTGAATTTTTATATTCTCTTTGACAATTAATAAAAAATAAAAAATCAAAATTCATTTTATTTATACTTGTTTTCAAATAGTAAATTTTATTTAAAAAATATTAATTTAATCTGTAATATAAAATTTGATCATATAAAATAAAATTTATAAAATGTTTACAAAAATAAGAGACTAATTTTGTATAATCTCATATAATGTAATGCATAATGTAATTAAAGAAAATTTATCATATCCTCTTTTGATTTCAAATAATTGATATTTTTACTTGAACATCAACACACAGTGATATATAAATATATTTATGAATAAATAATATAATTATCAATAAATAATAAATGATATATAATATATAATAATAATAATAATAATATATAATAATAAATATATAAATAATAATGAAAATCAAAAAGGGGAAATATTATTGTTTAATTTCTGTATTTAATGTCCAATAATTAAGAAAATATATTATATATATTATATAATTATATATATATATATATATATTACAAAATCATCATATCTTATAATATTATTTTTTAAAAAATTATGAGAAAAAAATTCAGTTATATCGGTCCAACTTCGTTTGTACTCTTCTATGTTTTTTCGCTTAACTTCTGCAATGTTACATCAATGGAAATATCAATAAGCTAATGAAATTTATTATAATTTTATTATAATTTTTATAATAGAGTTTCGCAAGTACGTATGAATTTATTGAACATTATAAATAATAAAAAAACGTGAAATACAGAAAATTATATTTAATTATATTTAAATTATATTTAAATAAAAATAAAGGAATTATTCTGCTAAAAAATAGTTTTTTCATTTTCTATCAATTTTATATATAACAATAAGTTATTCTACAAATCTAACTCAATTGTGATCATAATAAATATCATGTAAAGTTCAAATTTCTTATAGCTTTAACATTCAACCTTTAAAAACCTGAATTTAGAAGGCTATCATATTTGCTTTTCAATCATCTAACAAAGTTTATATTTACGAAGTTTAGGAAATTAGTTAAGATATAAGATCCAGTTTTTAAGACTCTTGATGTTAGAATAAATAAATTAAGTTCTATAATATTTTAATAACTTAATCTTATAGATTAATCTTTTAGATTAAGATTTTGAAACTTTGAAAAACTTATAAGAACTAATTACAATGTTACAAATCTTAAATGAAAGACAATATTCCAAACAATAAATGTATTTACAATATTTAAAGATATCAAAATTTATAAAAAGATATTATTATAATATATTAATTATAAAGATCAATATTGAAAATTTTTATATATTTTTACTTATTTATTACTTATTTAATTTTCAAATATTTTTCAATATTAAAACAATTTAAACGTAAAAAAAAATTCATACAAAAAAATTACTATGAAATATTTAATTTGTCGAGAAGAGATATTAAAGATTTGGGATCTTTCTTAAAAAAAAAATTATTTATGAAAACTTAAAATATATGAATAAAAATAAAAATAAAAATGTTTATACAATATTATAGTAATATTTTATTTTTGCTTCATTTTAAGCAACTTTCTTTTTTAAACATAATCAGTGAACCAGTGATTTTAATTTTCGAGTTATTCGCAAAAAACTTTTGATACTATTGAATTTTTCTTGTGTATGTATGTCCCTAATATTATATGTATTAATATGTGACTATCATTTAAAGCTGGTAAGTATATTCACATATAATAGAAATATTTTTTATCAATTTTGAGATTTCTTTTTAAGATTATTTTTCTAACATATATGTTATATAATAAAATATTATATAATAAAAAAAAATTAATTTTGATCGTCCAAAAATTTTTTATATGAATATAAATTATTTATTATATATATCGTAAAAAAATAATATTTTCTCATTTAAAATTTTACTTTTGGATAAAAAAGGTTTAAAAAATTTTCAAATACAAGTGAAATTAGCTAATGTTTGATATAGGATATATATGGATATAAATGAACTATAGATAGATAATTATTATACGTAAAAATAAACATAAAATATAGAATAAAATTTAAATCTTTTCATTTCATTCATTATTTAAATCTTTATTTTAAAAAAATTGAAAAAATCATGTAAAGGACGAATTTTCGAATTTATTTTCGAAAATTAATTTTACTAATTTTTAAATAAAAATAATTTATTCTATAATATTTTACTTCTATATCATATTTAATTCATTATATTATACATTCATTTTTATTTTTATTTAATAAGCAGTTATAATTATATTAAAAAGTTTTCAACTTTTCATATAAAATCATTTCTATCAGATTATATTTCTAATTATCTGTATTTTATTTTTGTATTTCGCGGATTCAAAGAAATATTCAACCTTGCTATGGATAGATAAATAGGACTAAAAAATAAATATTAATAATTTGTAAATATACTAATATTTATTTGTTCGTTATATCATGTTTATACAATAGTTGAGAAATGATGATTATCGTAGTTGCAAATACATATTCAATATATTTTGTATTTTTTATTAATATTTTTAAAATTAATAAATTAAAATTAGTTAAAATTAAGTTAAAATTCTAGATTTAGAATGTATTACGTCTTTTTTTTTTCTCTTTCAAATTTCATATAAATCGAAAACATATGCTTCTTGAAATTTTTTTTGATATTATTTCTTAATGATGCTTTAACTCAAGTTTATTTCAGGAAGTGTTCATTAATATGAATATATAATTTAAATGCTCGTTTATGAGTATAATTATACGAAACGTTTATTTGTGAATCATGTAATCAAATCAAAAAAGAAAATTAAAATTTAATTCTATTTTCGTTGAAAACAACTTTCTATGTTCCTTTCTCGATCTCTGTTCGTTGCATTGATTTCAACTAGTATTTTTTTCTGTGCTCTCTTTTCCGCCCAACGATAGTTCTCTCATGAGAGGGTCGAACGCACGAAAAGGTCGGAACGATGAAACGAGAAGGCTGCGAGAGAAGTTTTCAACAGGGAAGTTCTCTAAATTATTCATGGAAATACTAGATAAGGCGACCATTTTCCCTACGTGCGTATGGAAACGGCGATAAGAGTGACCCCACGTTTTCCTATAGACCGCGTGTCTTCTTTCTCATCCCACTCTCTTTCTTCCTTTACTTTGTTACTTTTCTCAGGCATTATCATTCTTTTCAAAAATTACCATTCTTGTTATCGAGAATATTGTGATATTCTAGTTATTAATGTGAAAATATATATTGTTCTATTTCAATGAACTTCTAGACTTATCCATTCTCAACATTTTTTGCAATAATTTTCAGAATGTGAATGTGAATTGAATATGAATTACAAATCAATTACTTTAGGTATGAGGATTAATTATAAATTTGATTAAATTTGCTGAATAAATTTATTATAGATATATATTGTTTCATCTTGCGAAATATTTCAATTTTAGATAAAAATACTTATGATAATAGAATAATAAGATTTAACTCAAAATTAAAATTCGTAATACACATCAAATTGTATGTTTGAAATTGATCATTAGCAAATTTAAAGAGAAGATATTAATTCTTTTCTTCAATTTATTTGAAAAAGATTAAATCAAAAATTATTATTTAATTTCAAACTTCACATACAAATTAATTAAAGTAAAATTGGATAATAAAGAAATGAAAATATTTAGAATGTTTTAACAGAATAAAATAAAATTTGTGATAAATAATTTTAAAATTGTGCAACATCTCAATAAATTTAAGTTTGCATTTTATGAAATGAAGTGAAGACAAAGTGAAATAATGCGACGAAAACGAAACTATTTTCGACTCTCGCTCCATCTATATTTTATTTTTTCTATTAAAATATAAATTCATTTATTAAATTATAAAAAATTGTAGCTGATTTTTTGTATATTAATTTTTGTTTTTGATTTGATCTCTGGATCTATTGATCTTTGGATTATCTGAAAAAAGATGTATATATGTTAATATTATATATATTACATATATATTTATATATATAAATAGTCAGAAATTTATTCATTTATAAAGTTATAAATATATTTTTGAGATTCAAATAAAATCTTAATATTATCTATGATTTATATCACTAATAATTGAACTATATATTAATGAATTATTAAAATATAATTGACTAAGAAAAATATAATTTTTATATATGTATATTTTATTTTATCATTACAAATTCTAATATTTTTATGATCAAGATAATATCAAATTTAAATTAATTTTGTATCATTCTCTTTATTTTTTGTTTCATTTCCTTTTTTCAATATTGTTAGAATATGCAGAGTAATATAGATAGATTAACTAATTACGAAAATATATTAAATACAAAAAGAACATTAACTAATTTATGAAAATATATTAAAACATAAAATATATATTTACACTTTTTATTTGAAAAATCTACATATCTTTTAATTATTTTTTATTTTATAAATTTCAAATAAATTAAATTTTATATATAATTATATTAATAATTTTTTTTTTAATTTGTAGAAAATTCCAGGAATTATTCAACATCTCTAAGAAAAAATGTCAACACGAAAACATTGATTAATATAAAAAAAACTGTGCATTTATCAAATTTCATAAAATTGCAATTGTAGATATTTAAGAAAAAAAATGTAAAATAAAATTGCAAAGAAGGAATACGTACGACATTAATCGAAAGTTCAGACAGAATACGGATAAAAAGTTTTAAATAAAAAAGGAAGGTGGAAGTTTTCGGAACGATTCTAATCCGTGATAATATCTAGAAAATAAAATAGTATAATTAAGTATAATTAAGAAATGGAAGGTACATGCTCACGATAGAAAATTTGATCAAGAAAAAAATTACAATTTCTTTATGATTTAACTTCCAACTATGATAGTATTCGAATTATCATTATAATACGATTGTATGAAACAATAATGACCTTTAATAAGAAATTTCTATCATAAATGTATCGTATATTTCTTTTATTATATAGAGGAATTATAATTGCGCCTATATGAAATATCATAAAAATTTTATAATTTTAAAATCAAGGTAGTAATTAAAAAAGTAGAAAATTTATTTTAAAAAGATAAATTATTTTAGAAAAGAATTTTAGTAAAATATATTGCAAATATTTATTCATTACATATAATTCGAAAATAATATAAAAAGCTAGCATTTTCTTGTGGTTAACAAAATTTCTTTATTTCTGTTTCTTGTTCGATTTTTTTTCAGTTATTTATTCAAATTTCATTATAATGTGAAAAATGTTTTGTGATTTTCAAGATATTCTCTATTGAAAACGATTTTATGATGGATTTATGCTTTTAAAATATCTAATACGTATAGTATTTAAAGATATTTAGTTTTTTTTATAGTTTATACTTTTATATTATTATTAATTTCTTATTATAATATTAATTTCTTATTAATATTTTTTATGAATTTCGTTGAAATATTTAATCTTGTATTTTATACAAAAAAATCTAAATATTTTATATAAAAAAAATTTAAATATTAACATTTTTTAAATCATAATGATAGAATATTTTTTTTAAATGTAATTAGAATTATAAATTATTATTAAATGTAATTATAGAATTATAAAAATAATAAAAATGATATTTTAATCTTATTTTATGAATATCAGAATTATTAATAAATTTTATTATTGTAATAAAAAAATAATAAATAATAAATAATAGATTTTAAATTATTATTATATTCTTTGATATTTTTAAAATCATTTAAACTAAAAAATTATAAAATTAAAAATGTTTATAAATTAAATTATTTATAAATTAAATTATTTATAATATTGATAGTAAAATAGTGAATTTTCATATATTTAAAAACAATCACAATAATTTAAATATTTAATAATTATTTATTTAAGAGAATATACTCATCGATTTTAATCCAAACTTTGGATATTTCTGGAATATCAAAATTGGATACCAATCTATGAATAAATAAGTATTAAATACTAATGATTTCCTGCGCAAAATCTCTAAACTCAGTAGGATTAGGTTTAAAATATTTTAAAATCCATGAATAAAATGTTTTATGACTTAGTTATATGTCTATTTGTTTCATGATATTATTTTTAAATAGATAGATAAATAGCGGTTGCACACATGATCATGAACATATGTGTATAGATAAAATTATAATATATAATATAATAATACTAGCAACTCTTCCAAATATTTTAAAAATCAAGACCGATGATTATAAATTATGATATATTTATGATTATATTATGATTATAAATATAATAATAAAAAGTTATTTAAAGTTTTATCCTCTATAATATAAAGGAATAATAGTAATTCAAAATCATCGAAATCATTAAATTTATGTTTTTTTATATAATTATCATTTATTATAAAATAAAGATATATATAAAGATTATATTAATTATTTTATAAAATTATAAAATAAAGATATATAAAACAAATATTAATTTTTTAATTTTATTAATTATTTTAAATATACAAATAATAATAGAAATTATTATAAATGAAAGCATTATCATAAAAAGCGTTGAATAAAATGTTTGGTTGCTTATTTTTTTCATTTATTTATGATAAAATTTGAGATTAAATTAATTTTTTTGAAATTGATAAAAACTTCGAACTTTAAATTTATGTGATCTCTGAATATTTGTACAATGTTTTTTGAAACTATTTTTAAAATATATTGAACATTTCGAGTAAAAGAAAATATCTATCAGGAAAAAATCGAAAATATTTATTTATTGTTATCATTATTAGATTGGTAATAAAAATAAATTATGATTTTTATAATAAAATAATTTTATTAAAAATTTTATGAAAGCTTTTTCTATATTATAAATTTTACTTTTATGTTTATTATATTACTAATTTTAAAATGTTGATATTAAAATTAATTATTACTCGTTTTTATTATATATAATTATTATTAATCTTTTAAATATATATTAATAAAAATTTGATAAATTTTTTATAATAAAAAAAATATAGTTTTAAAAAATGAAATAAAACAGCTTTTAGTTAGAACTTATAGTTTTTTCTATAAAATAACGTATAACTTTAAATATATTGCGTATCAAATTTATAAAGTATTATAGAAATATGATTTTTACTCACCATGTTATTATTAATTGAATATTTTAAAATCTGGAAACATTAAAAATATCACGATAATCCTTACAAAAAGATAAACGAGATATGAATAAAATGAAATATGGAAAAAAAGCTGAAGTTAAAATTTAAGAATTTTATCTGAATGTCGTTTATGTCTTTCTATTAGATTTTTGAACAAGAATTATTAAGGAAAAATCCATTCGGATGTTTAATTAATTTATAAATATAGTAGTTTGATGCATGTAAAATATTAAGAAAACAATTAAATAAATAAATATATAGAAAAGCCAAATTTTAGTGCATTGAGATAAAATATAATACAAAAATATTGATATATAAAGATGATATTAAAGGTATATTAAAATTAATATATAAATGAAAATAGTTCATAAATAAAAATAGTTACATTGAAGAATATATTTTAAATAGATGAGATTCTATATTGTTATGTTAATACAAATGCAATATTTCTTCAAGATTTTTTTATATTTGATAAATTATATTTAATACATTTCTTATATCTTGTTTATTGATTGTGTAATTATATTAAAGAAGAAATAATTATTATCATACATACATATAAAATTTTAACAAAATTTATAATAAAAAAATAAAATTTCATGAATGATTATAAACAATAAAGATAACTGTATGATTTTCTTACATGAATTTATTTTTTAAAAATACTGAAAAAAATATTGAAAAAGAAATGCATATAAAAATATTTAGAGAATTTTCGTTCAAATGATTTTTCATCCAATAAATAATTTTGAAAAGATTAATGTATGAAATGACTGTAGATGATTTATTGAAAATCAACAATTTTATAAAGAAATTAATAATTTTTATAAAAAAGAAAATAAAAAATCTGTTTATCGTTAAAAAAACTATAGAAATATGTAAATTAATTTCATTAAATGTCTCAAAATAATGTCTTCAAATAATGTCTCAAAAAGAAAAATCTTATTTTTAATATTAGAAGCATTTATTGATGATAAAGTAATAAATGCATTTTTTAATTATTTCAATGGAATGTATAAATAGCATTAAAAAATATTACTCTATTCTTATTTTTCCATTCGTTAAAATATTTGGATTTATAAAATTGATTGATATACATGTAGTACAACATAATAATAGATTAATACATATTATTTTTATATAGTAATTAATAATATTTAATGTAATTGATAATAATCTATCTTTTAGTATATTAATATATTAGTATTTATAAAATAATATATATATTAAATAGTAATATATTTTATATAATAATATATATATATATATTTGTATTATGTATAATACAAATATAAAATAATATAATCTAATATATATAATATATATAGTAATAATGTATATAATATATATAATTTTTAAATATTTTAATGTTTAAATTTTTATATGTAAATGTTAACAAAAAAATCTAATATATAATTTTTATTATTGATTTTATATGATTCAATAATTGTAAATGGATTAAATGTTGTTATTTATTATTTTTATATCGACAAATAAAAGTGTTTCTCTTACTTTTTAACTATAAAAGTTATGCTTATTTATTTTTCTGTATTTAAAATAATAACAGATTATCTCTGTCTTTCTTTGACATATAAAGATGTATGTTTAAAAGAATCAAACAAAAATTGCGGTAATTAATATCAAAAACTTATATTCATTCATATTTTATCTATTTCATTGATTTTATCAGTTTGCTTTATTTATTTTTCTTGTTGAAAAATAAAAGATTATAGCGGATTGCAATTTCATATTCAAATGATAGAAATGAAAATTAATATTTATTAATTTTATTTTAAAAGTAAAAAAAATTTTATTTGAATTATATTATACAAAAATAATATAATAATTTCGTGGGAATAAATTATTTTAATTAATTTTCTATTTCTGTTTTCAAGAAATGACTTTTAAACAAAAGCAAAATAATAATTTTTCGAACTTAATTAAAAAAATCATTCTCAAATAATTTTTTATATTATAATATTTTATAATATTATAAAAATTATATAAATAATTAAAAATATATAATTAAAATTATATAAAATTATATAAATATATAATTAAAATTATATAAAATTATATAAATATATAATTTGCAAATTATATAAAACAAATAATTTATATAAATTATATATATATAACAAAAAATTTTAAATATTTTTATTATTTAAGTTACAAATAATAAAATCAGATTACTTTACTTATCAAATCTATCTCATAGTTAAAAATCATTCTATAGCATGGAAACATCTTTTTAACGATACTTATTCTCCTATTTTCGCGAACTTCGCGATACCATTGTCTGATCTGACAACATGCCGTGTTCACTTCCTGCAATTACTGCGATTGTCTCGATTTTTCTTGACTTCAACGTTTCTCACGAGCGTCCCTTGTCTACTTCTGAGTCGTAGGTCTCGAAACAACGTTCAATATACTTCTCTGAAAGGAGAGATACTTTCCATATTAACAAAAGGTTATCCGGAAATTAATTGCAGTTTTTGATGATGATAATTATGAGTCGTTATTAATGACGAATATACAATAACTCACAAAAATATATCTTTGAGGAAATTTCACTTAATTTAAAAATCATCTAATTTTAATGAAATTTTACATGTAAAACATTTGTATGTAAAACATAATAGAACATAGTAGAAACATTATTTTTTGACGAAAATTTCTTTGAAAAAATGAAATCTATCCCTTAAATTTCAACATTTTTTCATATTTAATATAATTTCATTATTTCATGTAATATTCCTTATAAAATAGATATTAGCGTATTAAAATCTAAAATTTTATATATACAAAATATTTAAAATTAAATTGTAAAACTAAATTACATTTGTAAAACTTTTTTTTATTTGTAATATTATAAAGTAATATTTAAAAAAATGAAAAAAGCGTTTAAATTTTGAAGATCTTGTTTCGCTCTCTTAGAATAATATATCGTAAAAAAAATTTTTTCTTGTAATATATAATCTTAATATTTGTATAATAATTACAATAATATTTTCAAAACAAATCTAATATACATTTTTATTATTAACAATTTTATTACGAATGTTTAAATGTCTTTTGTGAATCATAAGAATACAACTCGATAACTTCTTCACTTCTAAGAGAAAAAATTAAAATTCTGAGTTATGTAAATTTCATCTTATCGAAATTTTAAGAATAAAATAAATTTATAGAATGAAAATAATTTGAAGATTAGATTTAAAAAATTTCAATAATTTGCAAATGACATCTTTTTCAGACATTTGAGATGATTACTGAATATGTAATATATTATTTGATTATTGAAATATTTAGAGTAATAATAATAGAGATAAACATAAATTTTCTATGATTAAATTATTCTAAATTTGAGTTATGATAAAATAAGTAATAATTCGAATTAAAATAAGTTTATGTGAAATAAAGAAAGAGAGAAGTTTTCATAGCGAAACAGAATAAATAAAATAAAATAAAAATTATAATCTTATAAAAATTCAAATTACAAGCTATATGTATATTAAAAATGAAAAATTTAAATTATTATTCAAATATCAATTTAAATATTGTCGTTTATATAATAATCAATTTATAACGTAATATTCATAATTTATTATAAATCCTTAAGAATTTTTTCTAGTACTTAATAATCTTGTGATCCTATTATTTCTATTTTATTTATTTTGTTGATCTAATATCAAAAATTAGAGACAAAAACTTACAATTAAATAATATACAAAATCGTTGTATAAATTTATACAATTTCTTATAAAAATTGGAAAAATTTTTTATATTTTTATTCATCCCAATCGTTGATATTTCTAAAATAAAAATTCTAAAATAAAAATATAATCAAGTCCAAATGTTAACGAATATATAAATTCATTCACAAAATTAATTTCCAATGAAAGTGCGATCCATAACATGCCCTCTTGTTCTCGATGATCATCGAAGGATTTTCGAGGAGATAGAATTGAAAGAGAATAATCGAGAAGAGATAACATCGGTTTGATTTAACGACGTCCATCTTTCTAGCTTGTCGCAATCGTGCACACGGATCCTTCGTCACTGATGGACATTATGCATGCCAGACAAGCGAAACCATTATGCGAAACTCGTCTAATGTCGTATAAATGCAGAAAAGAAGTTTCGTCTTTAATACCTTGGGCTCTGTCGTTATTCCTTGTGTCGGGAGGCGTCACATGGAGAAAGAAACTTTTGCTTGTACCTTCTGTCGTGGATAATTTTCATTCGGTAACTTTAAGAGAACAGACTGTGAGGATTGTATTTTACATGAAACGAGATGACTTGTAATAGAAATTATTCAGAATTATAGATTATGGAAAATATCAAAGATAAAAAGCAATATCAGATTTCAAAAGAAAAAAAAGAATATTTGATTTAAATTAGATATAATATGATATTAGTAAAAAACTTTTGATCAAATGCAATTTAAATTTTATAAAAATAAATTATATATAATAATAATAAAACTATATTTTTGAAAGTGTAAAATGATCTAAATCTAAATAAAACATAAACGAAACATAATAAAATATTTAACATAAAATATTGAGTTGATATGATATATATATTAATTGCAATAATAATTTAAATTTCTAGAAATTATGAAGAAAAACATAGACAAGAAACAAAATAATATTTAAAAAAAATATTTGATCAGAAAAATCTAGAAAAAAGAATTATTATTATAAAAAATAATTATTTACAAAAAAAAATAATCAATTTTTTAAAAATATTTCCTATCCAATATATGTATATTTTATAACTTTTACATGTCCATAATTTTTATGTGTTGACAATTAATTCAATTTAATTAATTAATTAATTAATTCAATTTAACTTTAAAATTTAACTTTTTTATTCTTAATGAAAAAATATAATTTAAATTATTATTTATTTATTACTATTTTTTTGCATTTAACTTATATCACTATTTATATATAATATTAATAATTACGCCATAATATTTTACATCTTAAAAACTATAATTATTTTTAATAAATTTCATATTGCATTTAATCAAAATTTTTTTGTCAGAAATAATACATAAAATAAGATATAAAAAAATAATAAGTAGTATATATTTACTAAATGAAAAAAATAAATATGAATCGAAAAATTAATATTTTCAAAATTAGAAATAATTTTTTATTCTTTTCTTTAGTATATATTGTTTTTACTTATTTTGAAAATTGATCCAATTTTTTGCGTTAAATTACGTTTTATATGTAATATTTGGTAATTTTTCAATGTGTACAATTAAAACAAGATATCCTAAAAATATTCTTAAAATTAAAAATTAAAAATACATTTTTTTCGATTTATTATTTTCGATTTTTCATTTTTTGGATATATATAATATTGTACAAATATATTACATACGACATTATAATGGAATATATATATATCGCCAATAAAAAATTGATTAATTTACTAAATATGAAAATTTTGTTGATTTAAATATTATCAAAAACGCAAAATGTTGATATTTATAGTTAAAAAAAAAACAATTAGAAGCTTATTAAAATATAAACAATTTAAACAATTTTCTCTTCATTGTCGTATTCTGTCTCATTCGTACTCTGTATCATCTATCTTCACTTTATCTAATATAAATTAAAAAAAAAAGAGATGTTCTATAAATTAACATCTTGTATCCAAAATTTATTGGATTATTATTTTTATGAATTATTAACCGAAAGTGATAAATTTTATATGCATTGAATAATAAATTTATAAAAATATCCAATTTTTATTCAGATTCAAATTGACTCGAGAATATAGGAAGATCAAAATGAAAAACTTCAATACTTGTGATAATTTCTCAAAAGCAAATATTCAACTCAGAAATTTCTATTTATTTGCTTTTCTCTAAATGTTTTATATGTAGTTTTCAACGATATATAATGAAACTCACTTTACATTTTCACACATATTTAATTAAATATAGTCAACTACAATTAAATCTTGTAATAGAAATTCAACTATAATTAAATCTCTAATGGAAACATGTTTAATGTTTACTTGTCATAATATATGATATATATATGACTTTTTTTTTAAATTTTCTAAAAGATTTATTATTTATAAAATAAATATTTATTTTGATTTTTA
Source organism: Apis cerana (assembly GCF_029169275.1). Lineage (NCBI taxonomy): Eukaryota > Metazoa > Arthropoda > Insecta > Hymenoptera > Apidae > Apis > Apis cerana. Next base: position 5,045,184 of record NC_083862.1, on the reverse strand, counting down.
TTATGTATCAATAAAGGAATTTATTTTGTTACATATGTATGTAATTCTGTTAATATTTATTTAATACATTATATTAAAAAACAGAAATATTATAATTTATAAAAAATAGATGAATATTAAAAAAATATTTTTATTTGTTATAAAATTATGTTTCATTATCATATATTATAATATCATCAATATCATATATTATAATATAATATAACATATATTATAATATAAATTAAATTAAATTAAATATAAATACAATTATAAATTAAATTTTATTAATTCTATTAATTTTATAAATATATATATATTCTTCTTATTCATATTATAAAATATTATATAATTTTATAATAGTTTTGATTTCTTCATTCTTTTAAAAAATTATTAATAATATTTTTAAAAGAGAAGATATGTTAAAATATTTTTAACATATCATCAAATGATTAAATTTATATAAATTGATTAAAAATCAAGATATTTAATATAATCATATTTATAAAATCCTCGTATTGAATCGCTTTTTGAATCAATTAAATAATTATATTTTTTTCTATAAAATAAAATATAAACAATATATATATAATATAATTAAAAAGGATATTAAAAAAATGAAAAAATTAATGAAAAATAAACAATAAAATTAATTCATCTTATTTATCATTTTGAATTAAATTTGAAAAAATTTCAAACATGGATGAATTTATTATTAAGAGAATTATTATTAATTTCCGATTATTTTACGAGATGAATTAACGGTAAAAAAATATTTTATATGATAATATAAATAAATATATTTAAAATAAAATTTTATTATTTAAATTTTTGATTTCGAATAAATTAAAATTGAATGTATCTATATAATTCAGAAGAAGTCATTATTTATTTGTATACTCATTGAATTTTCAAATTTGATTTTCTTAAAACAAGTTTTTAAAAGTAAAAATTATTTATTTATTTCTAATAAATCTATTACATTTGCATATAGCAAAGCTTATACTATTTATCTAATAATATTTAATCAGCTTTGAATTTGTACTTAAAAAGTTTTGAAATTACATTTATTTAGAAAATAAAGTATTTTATTTCGCATTTTCAATTTTTTTTGCATGTAAAATCAATTTGTATCTAATTATATTACTAATTGTAGGATATCTTATATGATATACAGACTCATTATAATGAAACAAAAAAATCAAAATTACATTATTATTTTTGAATAGTGAAAAAAAAATATATTTACAATTTTGCAAATAGTATGTAAAAAAATAATTTTTGTAAAATTTATTTTCAAAAAGTAACAAAATTTTTGAAGTTTAATTTTTATTTTTTTATATTATTAATTATAATATTTTTTTGTTAGTTTTCTATTATAAATTTATTGGTATTTATTTATAAATTAGGAATATTCTATTTTAAAATATATAGCGTAATATATATAGTATAAATAATTTTAATTTTTATTCTAAAAATATATAGTGTAAATTCTTTCTCTATAAAAATATTCTTTATTATTATCCATCTATGGAAGAAGATAAATAAATGCAAAGAATTTAAAAGTTTGTCTTTTAATAACATTTTGTATTTTTCTTTCATATGAAAAAAGCAGTAATACTTGATATTTTTAAAAAATTAGTAAAAATTAATTGTTAAATAATATAATTAAATAATATAATATAATTAATAAGAACAACAATTGGATTAATTCTTTCATTAATCCTATATATCCTATATAATCCTATATAATCCTATGTATATGCATCATACATACATATATGATGTACTAGTTGTTTTCCATAATCCAAAGTTATATTGGATTATGTATATATATATATAATAATTTTATAATTATTATATTTTATAATTATAATTTTTTATAATTTTTTTATTATAATTTATATAGTTATAATAAATAATAGTTATATAGTTATAATAATATTTTAAAATTATAATTTTTTAAGAATAAATGTATCCCCCCTCTTCCCCTATTAGAAATACAATAAAATTATCATTGATTTGGCATTGCAATATATGATTTTTTATTTTTTTAAAATTTTTTTCTTGTTTATTATTAGATAATAGATTTCTTAAGTTGTGAATAATTAAGTTGTGATTTTTTTCGAAAATGATAATAACAAAAAAGTTAAATTCCATTTAAAAAATGAAGATCAAATCACAATTAAATAATTATTGCACTATATTATTAACTCTTGTTCTAACTTAATTTAATTCTAATTTAATTAAAAAAAATCTGCAATTAGTTTCCGAAAAAACAAATTTTAAAATTATATTTATATAATAATTATATGCTCTATTTTATATATATATTTGTATAAATAAAAGTATTTACATATAAAATAAAATATTTTCTAATAGCTTTAATTTATAATGAAAAATTTTTTAATTTTATAAATCTTATTTTGACAGATCTTTAAATCTCGAAAAAAATCAAATTTAAATCATTTGAAAAATTTAAATCATATATTAAATTGGTGAATAAAAAAGACCGATTATCGAAAAAAATCGAATCGATTAAAAATTATAAAACACTGAGATATTAGCCTCAACAAACTTGGCCACGATAAGTAAGTTTTCGAGGCGTAATTAACTATAACAAATAGTTAGATTGATGACTGTAGAACATTAGACTTGCTGAAACTTCAACTTCAACCTTTATCCCATTGCTCAATGGTGAGCTCCCATTCAAATTGCTTTCACTCAATAATCCTTTCAATCGTTCCTATAATCTCCTTTTGTCACTTAAGACGGATTATTATAATGATGAATTGATCATTTAAATAACTATTTCATGTAAAATAATTTGTAGAAAATGTTCGATGTTTAAAAAATCAATATTATCATTTTTTAATTATAATTTTAATTATTTTTTATTGAATTTAATGATTGTTAAAATATGAAGAGTTTAAAATAATGTTGCAATTTTTGAAAGAAGTATTTAGAAGATTCTTAAGATTATATGTTTTTTAAAAAATATACTACACTTTAGCTTGTTGAAATTGATGAATATGATCTTGAAATTTAAAATAATATTTTCTATATTGAATTAATTTCAACAATAATCAACATTTAGAAAATAGGAAATTTATGATGAACACTCGAGAATCGGTTTTCCTAAGAACGATGAACTTTATGATACTTCTTCTCAATCTACAATCAATCTTCTCTAACAAGAAATTAAATTTAGAAATATTATAATAATCAGAAGGATCTACCATTGGTTGCTTATATATTCCTTCGCAAATCATAATTCTTCGAAAAATCAAAAAAAGAATTTCGAATGCACAAAAAAAAATCAAAACTTATTTAATCATTGAAGTTTGAAATTTCCAATCATTGAATTGAAATCATATATTGAGTTTATTTAACCATTGAATTATACTGAATTTTAGAATTCTTTGAATCTCAAAAACTAAAAGAGATTTTTAAATCATTAGAATATATCGAATTTACTCAATTCATTGTTAGTGAACTTACAATAGTAAATTCATATGTTGAGTTTGTATTGAATTTATATGTATATGTATATGATTATATATATATTTATATTATATGTATATGAATGTATTTGAATTATAATGAATTGTATTTGAACTTTTAATTAATAGTAACTATTTTATAATAAATCAATTTGATTATTATAGAAATCAAGTTCAATAAAAAAAATTAAAAACTCAATTTTATTAAGCAATAATTTTGTCCTTTTTTAAATAAACTAATAATTATACACATATTTTTAACAACATTTATTTAATACAGTATATAAATTACATTTTTTTTAGTATATATAGTTTAGTTTATAGTATATATTTTATCATAGACAATTTAAATCGCAATATTTGACTCGAGCAACAATGAAATTACAAGATGTAAAAGTATGAAATGACTTATCGACTTATCTACCATTCTTCTCTGTTAAAATCATATACAATCAATTCATGAAATCCAATGTGCATTTTAACGATAATATTATTTGAGTCACAATACGAAATGCTTTCAGACAGTGAGTAATCCAAGAGAAGTTGGACGTAGGGCAGAGTTCCAGTTAATTGAATGGCAATTAGACGAATTTTCTGGCATTGTCTCAATAGACGAATTATATTGGATTGTCAGCTCTTCTAGTTCTACTAAGAGTGATCTACTAAGAGTGAGAGCCGAATTAAAATTTCTATCTCACGAATACGAATGATCGGTCTTTCCTTACAAAGAAAAGATATCTATCCTTCTTGTATCTTATCGTTATTCCTTTTTGGAAGAAACTTGCGGTTATCCTAGATAAGGAAGAATCTTCCAAGTATTTTTTATGCTGCATTTTAAAATTACATATATTGGACGAATTGATGCTTATATATCCTTTCTGTATTTGTCGAATCTCGTAATGAAAATATTATATATATATATATATATCATAGATCTATACATCATAGATCTTTTGCAAATAGATCATTTTATTCTATTTTATTTTAAAAAATTAAACAAACAATAACTTTTTTATAATGATCATTAACTATCAAAATATATATTTATAATTTATTTTTAACATTCTATATTTATTAATTATAATTTATAATTAATATAATTCTTAATTATCAATTATTAATTCTTAATTACTATTCTTAGTTTATATTTAATAGTTAGTAATTTTATTTCAAAATTTTTTGTATTTCAAGATAATAAATATATTTAAATTTTTTTATTTATTATTATTATATTTTATTATTATCTTTTCTTTTTGTTTCTTTTATAATAATTATAATAATTTATATTTATTTTCATATTGAAAAATTTCTCGAAGAATTATATCATAATTTGCTTAATAATCTTTTCTGATTTTGAAATTCGCGTAAATATTTTTAATAATACTATAATTTAATTTTGGTACAAAATATCCATATTATATCCTAATAATTAATTTCTTTAAAAATATGTTTTATATGTCGTCGTAATCAAGATCTGAATTGATTTTTTTTATTTTATAAATTTTATAAATTAAAAGTAAATTGTAAAATCATGTAATTTATTCCATTTTCATAATAAAGTTTTGAATAAATTCAACTTAAACCTCTAAGATAATGCAAAATTGAACATTAAAATTTTTACTTTTAGTATCTCTTGTAAAATTACATAGATACAAATTACTACAACATAAAACTTATTGTTATTTATTTAAAATTTTTAAAATATTATATTTTTAGTTTTGTTTTACAAATAAATTTTTTTTTTTTTTTTTGAGTTTGAATGATATTACTCTCAAAATTGAGAAAAACTCATTCTTATACGGAATAATTTTTTGTCCTTTTGAAAAATTTTTTTGAATATATATAATATTTCAGATAATATAACAGTTTTTTGAAAAATTGTATTAAATTCTTTTAATGCTTTTATAATTCGATTATATTATCGTAATAAATATATTACAATGTACATTATTCATTGTAATCATATATTATTTTATAATTATAAATTATAAATTAATAATTACATATTTCAAAAATTATGCAAAATTATTATGATATATTATTAATTACTTGATATATAATATATAATAAATATATAATAAATAATAATAATAATAAATAATAATAATATATAATAAATATAATAAATATATAATAATTAATTACTTGATTAATGATTATAATCATTATAATTATTTTTAATAAACCAAGTATAATAATCATGATACTTAATTATCTACTATCTAATTGTATTGTTAAGCGTATACTTAAATGCTTATAATATATTTATATACATATATATATAATCCATATTATAATTTAACCGAAATTAGTAGTTATGCAAAGTATTTTATTGTTAATATTTATTTTTTATTGAATTGGTAAAAAAATTTCTATTCGAAATAGAAAAGAAAGCAAACATAATTGTAAAATAATGCGCTAAACTTAAAAGTACTAAACTTAATTCAAATATTTTGTCAATTTCTTTCTCTTTATTCCTTGTTATAGCAAATTCTGTAGGTTCTTTCCTGAAACTTGGAACGACTCAAGGTACTTTCTCTCGGTGTAACGTGAATATTTCAATTAGACCGCTTTTTCATTAAAAGCTTGTCAGTTTTGTTTCTTTCTTATTCAACGAGTACGTTCAAAAAGAACCGTTGGAATTCCAACATGCGCTTTCGTGGTGACTTAATCGCGAATCCTGAAACGAGAAAAAAAATGACAACACTGACACTTGTGAACTTATTTGTCCTGTTTCAACAACCGATCGCATTCTTTATTGTGTTGACCACATTGCAAATTAGACGTGATGATTCTCAGACTCATCGAGGATGCAAATTGTATGTCTAATAGACTCACGTTTTCACCGACCGATTCAACTTGCAAATCAGGCAGCCAAACTCTGTTTTGAAATTCTTCTTATGGTAATCGTAATTATTTTTTTTTTCGATATGCCATCTATAGAAAATTTTCTTATATTATCTTAAACGAAAACAAAAATATTATGTGCGAAAATTTTTTTATATTTTTTAATTTGTTATGCTTAATTATTTACATATATCTATCTAAATTATCGCCATTACATATGAATGTCTTTATAATATAATAATAATAATAAATAGTAGTAATAATTTAATAGAATAATAAAATAAAACATTAATTCATTAAATCAAAAGTAATTATTTTTTGCAAAATTATTCCTAAATTTATAATATATTATTACGAATTTTGGAAAAATGTTTTATAAAATCCTTTCATAAGAATGTGAAAGAAAATAATTTCTATAAATAATGAATCTTATTATATAAATGTTTTCGACAGGTTGAGATAAAAAAAATTTCTATAATAAATTTTTTTACTATATAATTAAATATTATTACTAATACATATAATATAATAACTAAACACATATATTTTTTTAATTTTTTAATAACTAAAAGGTCAATCATATTAATATTTAAATTGATTTTTATTATTTCAATAAAGGAACAAAAATGAAATATGTAAAAATTTATATACGAAACATTATATACATTATAAATTAATGTAATAATATAAATTTATATTGTGATAAAAATATATAATATTTATTTATTCAACTTTTATTACTAAGTATAATAAAATGTAAATAAATTTTTCGAAAAATTATTTAAAAATTCTTATGATAAAAAATATGATAAAAAAAACAATAGAAAATAATGCATTTGAAAGAAACAAAAACACTTTCTTTCTTCTTTTATAACTTAATTAACAATTTTTCTTGAATTTTTAATTTGATGAAGTTATAAAAAAACTATTTCTTCTTTGATTTCGATGATTTTTAAATATTATAGAGACCAAAATTCTGAATAATTTTTTTTTATACACTTTTCTTTATTTATATATTTTTCTTTGTAATCGATATTAACTTTCGGGATATTTGTAAAAAAATTGTTTTTTGTTATATAGAATTTCATGAATACGTATGTTCATGTAAGTAAATATTCACTTATTTTTTGTTAATACAGAATAATTCTAAAAATATGGGAACATTCTTGAACTGAAGATTTTTGATTTCAAACAACATTTTCTTTTGCAAAAATTTTCGTTGTGATTTTTTTAACGAGTTATTAACAAAAAAACTGCTCACGAAGCGCGTAGCCTAATCAAGCCGCATTAGCGTTGATTACGTGCCGTCCCGCTGATCGAACATGCAATATAGAATATATTTTCATAGAAAGTATATTAAATATAACAAATATTTTTTTTTTGATAAAAAATTATATAGAAATTATATATATAAAATATTATGAACAATCAATAAACTATAATATTCAATATATAATATATAATATATATTATTAAATTTATTAAAATTAAATTTATATGAATTTTTTTATATAAACTTCTTACATTTGATTATTCGAACTTTAGCAAATTTCCTATTATTTGAACTACGATCAAATATCATTTTACTTATATAAACGTTTTTACAATATAATATAATTAAAAATATACATTGTATTTATGATACAAAATAAGTAGAATTCATTAAACATCAGATAATTATTATGCAAAATTGTTTTTAAATTTATATTTGCTATTATTATGCTTTTAAAAGAAAATATTTCGTCAAATCCTTTTATATAAATGTGAATTCCTATTAATTAATAAAAAATTACAGTTAATGAATTAAGTGATCTTATTATATAAAGAGCCTGATTATGTGAATGTACTTCATGCTCGATAAATTCATATAAATAGAATTATAACATCACAACAAATTAATAAGTATATTTGATCAAAAAACTACTTTGTCATGAGTTGCAAAAGACTTGATAACTCTACATTATATAATACTTCATAATATTGAATTATTTCACAAATTTATCATTATTATTGTTTATTTATAGAAATCCATATTGCCCAAGTTTTCTATGAATAGATACTAAGTATGATAATATTAACATTTTTTGGATATCAATTATTGCGATGTATTTAATATATAATATATATTATATAATTATATATATAAATAGTTAACAGTTACACATTAATACTTTCTCAGATATATACATATATATATACGAAATTTTATGAAATAATTATAAATTTTTTTGCAAATATTTCAAAAATTAAAGCTAATTATATGCACAAAAAAAAATTATTTGGAATTTTTTATAACATATTTAATAAGTAATTGAAATAAGTAATTTTTTTGCAATTCCAACAAATATGTTGGATTGCAAAATTGTTTTATGTATTATATTTATTATAAAGAATTGAAAAAATCCTATTTTGAATTGTAGCATTGACTTTGTTAAATAAAAAATAACATTCTCATCTTCCAATAATTAATTTTTAAAGTTATTTTTATAGATATTTAGAATAATTTTTTGATTTAAAATTAAAATCATTATGAATAAATTATTACATATTCTTAATTAAATAAAATAATAGTTAAAAAGAATTATTTTACATAAATTAATAATAATTTAATAATTTTTAAAAAATATTTATTTATATATAATCTTTTAACATATTTTATTCAAATATGCTTGTATTAATTAATAATGTTGATAATTGAAAAAAAAGATATATAATAAAATCTTTTATTTATTTAAAAAGTAAGTTTTTTCATATGAATAAAGTATAAATTATATTATTTAAAATTACGTAGACATATATTTACTTTTAATATATTTCAAAATCAATTTCAAAAATATATTGTTAAAATTTATAAAAAAATTTTCTAAAAAATTAATTAATATTCTTAAAATAATATTTTAATTGCTATCAAATACTCTATGATATTACTATATGATATTAATTAAATTTTATACTTAATATCTCATATGGATTTTCTTATTTTATTATTTTATAATTACTTTAATAAAAGTCATAATAATTTAACAATAAACATAAGTCAACGATTTTGCTAATTTCTTTGATATTGCAATAATTTATATTTATTTACATTCTTCATATTAAAGAAATTATAATTTTATCTTTTCAGTACAATCACTTTCTAATATAATAAATGATATTCAGTACAATTAATTCGTAATAATAAACTCCGGATTAAGAAAGAGATTGTAAGGTAATCAAATTAGAAATTTAATATGAGAGATGATAGGAAATGATCGATAGGAAATGTATCAAACGGATATTAGTTTCCATATTGTTGCGTGGAGGAGAGATCATCTTATTCCTCTTCATCTTATTTTCCTTGTAAAGGAAAATTTCCTCAATCGACAAGATAAAATTTATAATTGCTCCAATTTCACTGTTTGCATACTGTTGTCGTTGCAATAATTTTACTTCAATGAAGCAAAATTTTTCAATAAGCATCATTGATCTTATCGTTTTTTCGATTTGACTTCTATTTTGAGTACTTCTACTTTGAGTACTATCTTTTGTCTAATTCGCGTTATAAAAAATAAAAATAATTTTACTTTGCCCATTATGATTTTAGACAATGTTCTATCGCGTTAAATGTGTCAGGTTGACTGTTTTTCTTAATTTAAAAGTTATAGATTATTGATTATATTTTTTAAGTTAAACAATTCTAAATCAGTTCATTGTCTATTAACAATTATTTGATGATTTTGATCTGAATAAAGCAAAATAAAATATATTTTAATATATTATAATATACTCTAATATTTAAAAAAAGAAGCATTAATAATGAAATTTTATCTTATAATTATTTTTTTCCTATACATATATCTGTAATACCATAGAATTCATTTATATTTAAACTTTAAACTTTTTAGTATAACTTTTATAATTTTTACATTAAATGTATAATTTTAGCGATTGTAGATTATATAGTTTAATATAATAATAATATAGATATTATAATATCTATATATTATTATATATTATATATATAATATTATATAATTTCTATAGTTTTTATAAATACAACTAAGATATAATAATCATGATAAATAAATATATTTTTTTAATTCATATTTTTATTTTTGCTTAATTTTATTAAATAATACATTTATATTAAATAATTATTACATATTCATATACGTAATATATGGATTAAATTCTTTAAGCATACATTAGAATTTAATGGAGTTTGAGACATATATTATTTTCCTAACTTAATTTGTTATAAAAAAAATCTAAAAATTATCGTAATATTTTTTTTTATTGATTTTTCTTTTTATTTTTCTAGATTTTAAATTTTCATAAAGTCATAGGTATAATATTAGATATGATAAATTAATTTTGATTAAATTGTGGAAATATTTTTTTATTTTCAAATATATTTTGTGTAATACATTTACTATTATAATGTATAATTATTCATATAAAAAATCTAGAATACGTTAAAAATAGGAGAAACGTTGAATAAGATATCAAATATTATTTTTTAATCTGTTTTTACTAATTCGTATCGATTTTCTTCGTTATCATTTCTGTATATAAAAAAAATTAAAATGAAATCACAAATTTACATTTTATCTAGTATCTTTTTTTAATATCATAAATTAATGAATAAAAGCTTAAATAATGAAAAGTAAATTTTTCATAAAAGTGAATTGAATTATATATATCATCATGTTGATATTTTGATTATTTATTCATATATGTATAAGATTATTTTCTCAGAATAATTTATTCACTTTACAACTGATATATTTCAGAGTTATCTATTACGATTTCATTAAAATATCAAACAGACAAATTCATCACAAAATACTTTTCAGTCTGCAATATATGGTAAAAGACAAAGAAATTATTGATATTACTATATATTCAAAATGATGAATAATACATAAATTTTCTTTTAGAGTTTAGAGGATTATAAAATATTTTAAAATAGTGGTATGAATTTTACACTAACAACGATCGGATAAAATGATAAATAAAGTTATCAATTAATTTTTTATTTTATATCAAAGATAATTATAAAATTATTTTTTTTATAGTAATAAATAATTTTATTATTATATCATATAAAAATTAAACCTCTAAAAATCTGCAAAATAAAATCTAATTTAAAATTAATTTTGAACTCTGAAGAATTATCACTATAGAAGAATCTTTTCATATATCTATCTCAAATACTAATCTATTGTCATTTCCGCAGATCACGCTAAATACCCAAAATGAATCAATCGCAGATTCAAGAAAATAAATAAAAAAAAATCATAAGATTATTATAATAAAATTAGTTATTCTTCTTTTAAAAAAGTTATTTTTTATATAAAAAATTAAAAAATTACACTTATTTTTATTTTCTCTTGTCATTTTCCCCACTTTAAAAATTCAAAATTGTAAAATTCTAATAAAAAATTTAATTTATCAAAACTATAACTCTTCCTTTTTATTTTATTATTTTCTATTAGTTTATATTATATCGACTTATTTTTTTTATATTTTTCTAAATTATAAATAGATTATAATACAAAATAATTAATCATACATCAAATTTGCGTTATTGTATTATTTATTTTGTTTTTAATAGATATAAATAATTCAAAAAATTGATTTATTTAAAGATGATATTTCTTATTATTACTTATTATTATAATTTATTTATTTTATATATATATATATATATAGATCACATTTTTATACAATCGCATTTTTTTAATAATAATGGTATAAATTGAAATTATATATTATAATATAATAAAACTAAATTATATTTATTTAATATCTATTAATTGATCTCAGAGGTTAAAATTTGCAAGATTTTATATGTATGATATATGTATGACTGTAATATTGAAATATTAATAGATTAAGTTAGATTAAAAATGAAAATAGGAAATTTAACTTCTATCTATATATAAAACCTATTTATTATAAATATATATCATTACTAGAATTTAATTTATTCCTGAAATAGATATATCATTATTAGAATTTAATTTATTCTTGAAATAGATATTATTGTCATTTTTACTAAAAACAAACTATTAAGAATACAATAACAGAATTATTAGGATATTTTTGACTATTTTAAATTATCTAATCATTTTATTAGTTAACTGTATTTAATTATCGGTACTTTGAAAATAATCAAATTTTTATTAACTCAATATATAACATTTTATTCATTTTATTAACATTGAATTAACTAAATTGAAAAATAGATAACTTAGATAAATTATGATCTGAAAATAAAATATTAAATTTGTAAAATTTTTAATAGAAAATCCATTTTTTTTCTTATAATATATTCATAATTTTTGTTTATTTTATTAATATTATTTTTACAAATATATATTTTTCTTTATGCCATGTTTCTTATAATTTTATTTTTCTAAAGAATTTTTAATTTTTAATAAAAAAACGAGAACATGAAATTAAATGTTTTTGAATAAAAGAAATTCTTTCAATTTCATAAAAGAATTTCCTTTTTCTTTTCTTTTTTTTTCAAATTCTTTTCTTTAAATTTATTTTATTAATTTTGTCATTTTATTCATAATGAATAATAATGAGCACTACGTCAGAAATTTATATGCTTGAATTTCAGATGGCTTCACCTACTATTTAACTTGGGAGTACAAGTGGTCGTTGGACTTCCCCTGGAAATGGTTCATGGAAGTCTGAGGATCGCAGCCGTTTACATGGCTGGAGTTCTTGCTGGTAAGTAATCATTGCTTATTACAAATCTCTACATTTTATTTACAAAGCTAATGTAATTTCCTGTTTTAATCATAATGTCTCTAAATTATGTAATGTGATATATATATATATATATATATATATATATAGAGAGAGAGATTAAAAATATTTGTAAATATAATAACTGATTATTTAATATGTTAAGCAGATTTTATCGTTCACAAATCATTTCTTATTTAATTTATTTAGTTTTCAAATTTGTGATTAATAAAACATTAAAGAAAAATAAAGAGAATAATACATATAGTTCAATTTAAAGCTCATACTATAAATCATCAATATGATCTCGCGAGGATGATGAATTTAAAAGGAAAAAATCGTTTATTGATAAAATTAAAAAATAAGTTACATTTAATTCTATTTGATTACTATAAATGTTGTTTCAATATTATTATTCAATTCAAATTTCAAATATTAAAAGACACAAAAATTATAAATAGCTTATTATATATCGTCACTTTTTTTTTGAGATATGAAATGAGACAAAACAAAAAAAAATATGAAAGAAATAAAATTCTTAAAAAATAACGATTTGAAAGAATAAAAGTTATATAATTTTTTTTAAATGAATAGTATACAAATTTATAATATAAATTTTATTTTAAAAGAGTAATTATTTTAAAAAATTAACTTTATATATATATAACTTTATATAAATAAATTTAAAATAAAACTTAATAGATAACATTATCAAATACAAATTATAAGAATTTATATACAAATATACACTTATAAACACAATATATATATATATATATATATATATAACTGTATATATAAATAACATTATATATTGCATATTTCAACACATTATATCTGAATACATATGTTTTTTGAACTTATTTTGAATTTATATACATTTTTCAAAATTTACAAAAATGTAAATAGAAATCTAGAATATCTATTTTTAATAAATGAATAAATTAATCATTAATAAATGAATAATAAATCGTTAATAACATGCATTTAAAAAAATGTTACTAAGTGAACATTTTATATTTCTTTTATTATATAAAATTATAAATTAATTGATTAATTATTTAATCTATTAATAATACTCCCTTTTTAAATGTATTTTTAAACAATAAATTTAGAATCAAAAATAAATTTACATCTTAAAAAAAATTTACTATATCATGAAGATAATAGTGTTTATTCAATAGAATAGATAATGATGCAAATAATCATAATTTCATTACATATCATTTAACATATATATACAGTAAACTTGATGAAAAAATTGAAATAAAAGAAATACATATTATAGATAGAAAGGAAGAAAATGAAGTACAAGAGTGTCATTCATTGTCAATAAAATGCAATTAAAGCTCATCCTAAATGCATTTAACATTAATTCGTGATACAAAACTTAATAGTTGCATGCATAATTATACGCTGGCATGTAATATATGAATGTAATGTTACCAATATTCACAATAATATTCCTGAATTTAAATCATTTGACGATTTTCACCCGCATAAATACTCAGCAGCACAGCTGCAACTGCCATCCAGCGACTCTATTTCTTCTCTGTAATACAATTTGTCCTTCTTTCCATTTACCATGTTTCAGGATTTTCCAGTGAAACGTGTTTTTACTTTTCCCTATTCTTACTTCTATTTCCTTTTCTTCCATCTCTTTCTATCTGTTTTCTTTTGCACTATATTATCTTGCTACTCTAAAGTAAAAGAACATTGGCGGGATTTTAATATTTCACAATGTATTTACATCAGATGATTAAAAAAGTTCTGATATATGTTCTTTTTATAGTATAAAAATATATAATAAAATGATTAATCATTTACGAAATGTGATTAATATTCTTCTATAAACAGATTATAAATGATTGTAGATGTAAAAAAGTTTTAAAAGTAAATTAGAAATATGTATTTCTGCATATACTTACTATATTTAATTACAATGAATTTATAAAGTATTTTTGATAAATATTTGTAATAAAATTTATAAAGAAAAATTTGAATCATCTATATTTTTTTTACTCTTTTAATGTTCTTTTTTTAGATTATTAGATTATTATATATATATTAGATTATTAGATTATTATATATATATATAATACATATAAAATATATAATTTTTGTTAAAATTGAATAATTATCTCAAAAACAGGAAAAACAAAAAATATCTGAAAATAAAATTGATGACAAATTTTTTTATTTCTTGAACTCATTATATATTCATTTATAAAATTGGTATATTAAATATATAGTTTTAATAAGAATCTCAAATTATCTGAGGAAATAAATATTCATAATATTATATTCATAATATATCAAAATTTAATAAATCAGATAATTGAAAGTCGGAATGAAATAATTTTGTAAAAATATAATTTTTATTTAAATTGTTTTTTACAATTTATTTTCACGTTTTGAATATATTCACATTCACTTAATTCATTTAAACATAATATATATTATATCTAATGATTATTAATCTCAACAAATAGTTATTTGTTAATTGTAATTAACAAAAAAATTAGAAATAAAAATTCAAAAAGAGAAATAAATAAAAAAAGAGAAAAAAATAAAAATATTTTTTAATGTTAGAAAATATCGGATAAATCAAAATTTTGATTAAGATACTAATAATTTTGTATTTAGCTATAATTTTTTTTTCTATTAAAAAAAATCGTGTAAAAATAATTAATTTAATAAATAATAATTTTTTATACATTCATATATTTTCCTTTTTTCCAAAAAATAAAAAATAAAAATAAAAACTTTCTTTATTGCTTAATGATATTATATTTTTTATTATTTTATTATAATGTACGTATTATGTAACTTCTTTAATTTAACAAAATCTTATCTGGAATAAGTTTTAGTAAATTCCAGAATATATACACCACTTTATATAAATCCATAAATTATTTTATAGTACAAATATATTATTTAAATCCATAGTTGTTGTATGACACTCAATCTGCCTACCAAATCTGCTTACCAAAATCCATAGGAGCAAATCAAAACACACTCTCATAAGATTTCAGATTAGAAAGATTAAATGTATTTCTTTACACATAAACTTTTTTATTCTCACATGTACAAAAAAGTCACTTGTGTCATTAATAATATTTGAATCAATTTTAAATTCATAGACCAATTGAAAAACTTTTGTTTTTATTTCACTTAAATTCAATATTTTTCATTCCGATATGAAATTACTAAACAAAAAAGTTTATGTGTAGAAATTTAATATCTATATTTTAATATAATTAATATCATTATCTTATATCCACTAAAAAAATTATATAAGCATTGCATTTTTCTTTTTCACATTACTATTATATATTAGATTTTTTTTATTCATTATTCATATTTTCTTTATTCATATTTTATATAAAAATTATTTGATTAAAACTTTATTTTAAACAAATATTCAAATATGTTTAAAATTTCAATAAAATTTCAAATATGTTTATTATTTCATCAAATTCTGAACTGATTCTGCGATGTGACAATGTTACTGAAATAACATTGCTAACAATTGAATGCTTGGCGTTAGAAAAAGAAACTTGAAAGACTTGATAGAAAGAAAAAACGAATTAGTAATATTCGAAATCGAATATTATGTTTGTGTGTTTTAAATATAAAAGAAAGAGTATTAAAAAATGCAAAAACTTAGGTCAACAATCTTTCTCACTAAGATAGTATTGCTTTTCTAGATTCAATTCGTTTGTAACGTTCATGTAACATATATTAAAAATAAAAGTGTAAAAATAAAATTAATGAATTTGTAATATTCATTCAAGCACACATAAAAAAACAATTACGATATGTATGCATTTTTTATGAATATGTGATATTCATGTGTAATATTGATTCATTATTAATAAGTAATATCCAGATCAATTATTATTTCTGCATAAGAATAAAAAATATTTATGTAAAGTGCAAGTGAAATAAAGATAAATTTGTCAATGATTTGATTGAATAATTTAATAATCTGAAATTCAAATTGATTCAAGTATTTTGAACTTTCTTGTACATGTAAAAATAATTAAAAAACCAATTATACATATAAAAACACATTCAATCTTTTTAATTCGAAATCTTATAGAAATATGTTTTGATTTGTATTTTCTACGGATTTCGATAAACACGACAGATTGAATGAATATAATGATTCATTTATGATTTTAAATGAAATATTGTATAATCATCATATAATTTCAAATATTGTGGAATTTGCTATAATTTATCTGAAATTCTGTTAAATAATTAATTATATAGATTTTAATTTGCATAATTAAAATTTTTTTTAAATGATATAAAAATATTTCATAGTTACATTACATGATATTTATGTACATTGTATATTATCTTATATTGAAATTCATTTGAAATAATCAATTGTATATAAAAAAATATTATATTTATTTTCATTGAAAGGCTTCGCTACGCAAGCGACTCATTGCAATACGGTATTGCCGCGCACCCAACTAAATGTTTTCGCCATCTCGCTCTATCTAATACAAACTTAAAATGTTTATAATCATTAATTAAGATTAATTATTGGATATGTATATGAACTTTTTTCATTGTTTGCATATCTAGAATCTATCCTCCAAAGATTTCTCATAATGTTTATTAGCATCCTGTAAAATAATTGTTTTCCTTTTTTTAATATATAATATTAAATAGTATATTAAGTCAATAGTTAATTTCTTCTTTTAATAAAACATAATATTACACACACACACATTATATACATATATACATATACATATATATGTGTATTATCTATGTATGTTATTATATATTATACATATATATATGTATATATATATATATATATATATATATATATATATATATATATATATATATATAGATAACATATATATACAACATATAGTATTACGCTTAAAATTGTACAATCTTATATATATAATTGTACATATATTAATATTTATTTATATATTATAATTAATTTATTTTTATATTAAATATATATGAATTAAAAATCACAAAATAATTACTGATCATAATTTAAATTTTTATTTATTGATTTATATTTTGATTAAAAATAACACTTTTATCTATGGTAATATTATTCATTATTGTCAATGTTTCACCAGTTTACAATATCGTGGTTTGTCATTTCTGTTTTTTTTCCCATTATTTCATTATTGCGTTCATTCTTCATGTAAATAAACTATGGAACTTTAGATAGAAAACAGAGGAAAAGATAGAATTACACATTTCTCTCTTATCTGCATTATCTTCATTTGAGTATATCCATAGAAACACATAATATACACGTAACAGAACAAAAAGAAGAATCGGGTTCCACATTCACATAAACCTAATTGCCATTTGCATAAATTCAATTAGACTCAGATCCCAGGTTATTAACAATCATGAAAGTAAAACGTTGCAAAATGAGACGCATGAATAATAAACTCCCGAAAAGAAATTTGGGCTACACCGGACACTATAAATGCGGAAAATCGTAATGTTGCGACCAGTGAAAAATGGCGAAATAAAAACCGGTTAAAAATCACGAAAGAGAAATGAATAGAAAGAAATGCAGAAAGAATGAGACGAAGAATTTTTTTTAAGAAAAAAGAAATAATTAACTGAAAAATCATGCAAGAAATATTAGACTGCATTATTACTAATTAATAGAATGCAAATGATAATGAGTTTTTTTTGTTAATGTTTTTATAAATTTTTATTACATATTTTGCATTTTTATTTTGCATGAAATTTTTGTAAAAATTTTTAGTTAATTTTTAGTCGATTGTTTTCTTAATAATTTGAATCGATTATCAATTTCTTTTATTAAAATCAAATTTATTATTTTAGTAATGTTAATTGGAATAAATGTATAAAAAATATACTACATTAATTTCAAAGTTAGAAGAACTATAAAATTACTAAAAATATATATTTTCCATGTTATCATTTTATGATAATATGAATAAATTACTATTGTAATTTATTTTTATTGTCATTAGGAAAAGATGTTATATCATTTTCGTGCAATTCTACAATATAATTATAGAGTTGACTATAATTGAAATTAATATCGTTGAAAATTTCGTCTAATGTCTCATGATATGCATCAACATGTTCATATCCCAAAAGTAATAAATATAATAAAAAGTAAAAATATATTTATAATAAACATAGAATGAAATTCGTTTTAAAGTTTTTTGCGAGTTCTTATCAGTTCTTATCTTTCTCTTAAATTTACTATTTTTCGCGAAAATCGAACATAGCGATAGCTTGTCTGGGGACACTATGATAAGATTAGTTCACATAGATTAGTATACATTGCGGTCGTATTGATATCATGCGATTATAACTAAATAATAGTATTTATATATTTCTTTCGTTACTTTTCTTTTTTTTTTGCTTTGTTCTTTTTTCATGTTTAATAATTATGCATTATTTTTTATTTTTATTATTGTCACATTTATGTTTTTAATTTTTATTCTTCTCTTATTTTATTTTTATTGATTCAGTGATTCTCAAATATTTTATTTCTAAAAATAAAATATTATTTTATTTCTTAATTAATTAATTAATAACTTATTTTGTAATTGAATTAGATAAAAAAATTTATAATATAATATAATTATATTATATATTATATTATATTTTTATAAATATATTATCTATAAATACTATATATTAATTATTGATGTATAAAAGTACCTATTAAAATGAGTATGAAAATTATTAAACACTTATTGTCAATAATATTACTAATATTAAACAATTTTTTTCTAAAAGATTTTTAAATAATTGAAATTGCAATACCTTTCTATTTCTATTTCATTTTTTTAATATATTTTAATTCAACTATTTTTATTTAATTGTAAAGATGTAATTAAAATTGTTATAAATCCTATAATTCAACATAATATCAATATTAAATGTTTTGTACATATTAGTATTAATAAATTCATCTAATAATAATGAAATAAATTATAATCTTAATTATATTGTTGTTATATTGTATTGAATAAAAATTTTTTTTATAATTTTGTTATATGTAAATTAAAATCTATCAAGTGCACATGCATTTAATTTTTTATTGATCTATAAACATAATAGAATTGTATCAAATTTACAACAGTTTAATAATTTAATGATTATCTTATAATTTCTAATAATTGCATGTATTACAAAATTTAATTCATTATAATAAGATGAACATCCTAAGTAAGAATATGTATATGCTTTTTATAAATAAATAATTTTTAAATAAAAATATTATTTTTAAATAAAAAAAATATTTTATTATAATCTTATAAGATGTAGTAACAAAATTATTTATATAACAAAATTTAATTTTATAATTATAATACGGAAATGAAAAATTAATTTGTAATTTTATTCATCATTTTATGTAATCATTGAGTAAAATAGTGATCATATTAGAATAAGATGATTATATTAATTTAACGAATATAACTTTAACATGTGAATAATATCAATTCTTTCATATTTAATACGAGATTTATATTAAATATTAAATATTAAATATTTAAAATATGATATTCAATCTTCTGAAGAAGAATTTAATTCATTCTGAACATATATTAACAATTTCTGCGTTTTTTATCATATATTACAAATAATAAAACATCTTGCGATGGATAATTTATCTATTTTATATTTTATTGTAATTTCATGGCATAATAATAGAAAACTTTAAAATATATTAAAATTAATATAAAAATTTTAAAATATATTAATTTTAAAAATTATAAAACAAATAAATTATAATAGAAAAAATAACAGTTCACCATCTTGTCATTGTAAATAAATAATAATAATGAAAAATTTTTTTTTCTCAATCTTTATTTAAGCTTTTATTTATTAATGTATAATATTAAAATACCATACGAATTTTATTTTATTTTAATTTCATTTTAATTTCTTATTCTATATAATATTATTAATTTTAATATTATTTACATATATTACTGAAAAATCGGTTATTATTAAAAAAAGAAAAACAAAAAAAAACATTTTATTCAATATATTATTTTATGACTATCTTCCCGATATTATTTTCTTGCATATAATCTTGTTCAATTATTTACTAAATATCTCATTATTGTAAATAAAAAATATTAAATATGAAAAATATATATATCAAGTATATTATTTAAAATTAATAATTTTAAATATATTCTTCAATCTCAGAGTAATATATTGATTTTATTTTATTGTTAATACAATTTCTATAATTCTATAATTTTTATAAATCAAAAATTCTAAAAATATAATTCCTTTCCACTCTTCCGAAAATTTTTACATATATACATATGCAAAAATCGAAATAAAAATTCATATTACTTTATTACATATTTAAAATAATTTATTTTATTTATATATTTAAAATGTTTTTTGTAAATCAAAGTTTATTTTATAATTTACATATACATATTTTTCACAATTCATTATTATCTCCTTTTTTTATCTGTAAAAATAAAAATTTAAAAAATATAATTTTCGAATTTTCTTTTTCTTTCCAATTTTAAAATAATTTTTAAAATTGAAAAAAATTAACTCTTACAAATTCAAATTTAAAGCAAGTTTTTTTTTTTAATCTTAATTAAAAGTTTTAATGAAATTGGATCGTAATATTCAAAAATATTGAATTTTGAAATTCGAGTTATCAATATGAATAGTGATTTTTAATTGAACTAATTAATGTTCAAATCTATTTATACCTATTACATTCATTTTAATTAATTTTTTTATATATTCTTATTCATCTTCTATTTTATTTATTTATCCTTTCATAACAATTGTTATTTCCAAAATAATAAAAATAGAAATTAGTAAATAAATAAAAAATTAGTAAAAAAAATGGACTTTCTAGAAAGATAGAGGAAAAACATATTAATACGAATTGGAAGAATAATTTTTAAATAAATAAATTTAATTTTCAAGTAATTTCATTCATTCCAATTTACTTTTGACTGTATATGCAGGGTTTTGTATCGCAGAATCATTGGCCGTGTCGCCAGAATCATCGCTATGCCGATTGCGTGACATGGACAATTATACAACGATATCTGCATATCGCCACGTAATGTTCCCATATACGTGATGCATTTTGTATGCGCAACAAAAGTATTCCCGTCAGTATCCCCAATGCTAGACGTCTGTCTAGCCTTCCCTTCTTCGAAACCCTTCAGCGCCGTTATTTGCCTTCGAGTTCTTTTTTTGCTAATTTGCACTTTTGTTCCATTAAACTATACTCAAGGAACACTATTTTTAATGCATTTTTTTCTTTTATTTTTATCGCTTTAAGATTCTTCTTTCGAATTACATTTATGGAATTGAATTAATTCTTTGTTTCAATAATTTAATTAAGCAGTATTGAAATAGATCGAAGAAATATTTCATTTAAAATTTCATATAATAGATAATAAAAAATAAAAAATATTAAAAAGATAAAAATATACAAAGTTTTTATCTTTATAAATAAAATTTGCAATGTGTAGCTTTCGATATTATAAGATATTTCCCAGTTTTACATTGAAAATTATGACATCAAATTTTGAAAAATATTATTTTAAGACAAAAGATTTTTTAGTCTATATGTGTTTTTATAATCTATTTAACTGTACATATAAACTGACTATTATTATTAATTGATAAATGTGATAATCAATAATATAACTGTATCTTTATTTAGATAAATATAAATATGATTACAATATTTTAGAAATAAAAATTTTATCTTTTTTATCCATAATTTAATAATTTTTTAATTTCTAATATAATATACTTTCTGTAAATAAATTTTTGAATAATTATGTTATAGAATTTAAAGTTCACTGAAATTTTATTTGTGATTTTATTATTCAATATTGCCAGCAATACCACTACTTCATAGTTGATATCTATTTCTTTTTCCTTCGATAGGCATACTTCAAATGTTTTATAAACAGATATGCACAATTATGTATAATCAAATATATTCATTCAGCTAAACATGTATATTTTTTATTTATTGTTTTCACTGGCCAGTCAACAAATTATATTTTTTTCATTTTATTTTCATTTTATATTTATTTATATAGACATAAAACTAAAATTTCGTGCTTTCGATTTATTGAAGTTTTTTTTTCTTATATTTCTAAATATAATCTAAATATAAAATATATTGTATTTGAATTTATTTCTAAAAAAAATGAAAAATACATATTAATGGAAATTCATAAAATGAAATCAAAAAGAAAAAAATTTTATTACTAACAATACCTGTATATATAATATAATATATTTATATCATATTATATAATATTTTAAAAATATCTATAATTTGATATTTATATATGTTCCAACTCAAAACAATTTTTAAATTTGATGTTCAAATTTGATTTAAGTATCTCAAAGTAATAATATCGATTTTTAAAAAAAAAAATAATAATAATATTAAATAGAAAAAATCAAAAAAATAAAAATGTATTAATTCTTTTTTCATTATATTTTAATAATATTTCTAATATTTCTTTCATTCTAAATTAATTTGGTTTTAATATATGTAATATATATGAAAAATCTATTTAATAATTAAATATAATTAATAATTAAAACTTATAGAATTATCATATTCATATAATCATATAATTAAAGATTTAATTTTTCTTTTTATTTTCAATAATTTCTGAATTTGTAAACCTCATATAATCTATAATTCAAAAATTTTATAAATGAATTGAAATTATTAATTAATATTTTATTACATAAAAAAAAATTTAAATTCATTTTCTAACATCTTTAATGAGACACATTCAATTTAGTTGTATAGTAAAAATAAAAATAATTCTATTATTTGATTCGGTTCAACTATCTGTGATTCAATATAAAATGATGTTTTGATTATTAATATTATTTGATTAATATGAGAAAAATAGAATTATAAATTTGAAATATAATATTTAAATTAATAATTAATATAAATAAATTAATAAATTATGTTTTATTATTATATTATTATTTTTGATAGAATGTATTGTAATAAAATAACGATTGTGACTCAGACCAAAGTTTTAATTATAGGATATATTTTATAAATTAAAAATAAACAATAATATTTCAATGTAGAAGATGATAATCAAAATATTAATTATTAAATAATTTATATTACTTGACATAAACTAAGAATTTTTTATATTTTCAAAAATTGATTTTTTTTCTAAGTTTAAATTTTTTATATTATTCTATTTAATTATAATTTCTGATTAAATATGTAAAATCTTTAATCAAACAATAATAAATATATTCAGAAATTTTTGAGAAGATTTTTAAAAATTATTGATATTTGATGTTTGATAATTTAAAAATAATATGTTTGAATAATTTTTATTATTTTGTTATTATTTTTATACAAAATAGTAAATAAATGAAAATAAATGAAGACGAGAATAAACAAAAAGATTATAAGTTTTTGGTTTATAATGGAAAATCGATTTTTATTTTTCTATTTTTTTTTTCCATTGCTGCTACTTTTTTTTTAACGAATTGTTGTGCCCCATTTCGATTCTTGTATTTTTCCTTTTGTCTTTGTCGTTTTTTATATCGGATTTTCAACTATTTGTTTAACCTGTGTTATTCTATTTGCTTTCTATTTTTTTTCTTTTTTAATTTGTGTACACTATTCTCCTTTATTCTGCTCGGTTTCCAATGATTTGATCATATTTTTTTATCTGTTATCCCTACAGTTCGTGTTAATTTTATCGAGTTTTTTAATCTGTTTCCAGTTGCATCGTTTCCATTTTCTTCATATTCATCATATTCATTTTTTCGGTTTTCTATGATGTAATACATGTTCATGAATTGCAAATATTCCTGCTAATATTTTAAAGCAAGAATCGTTGAAATGTTACTTTGTTTCATTTGTGCATACATAATGCATACACTTTTAATATATATAATATTCTTATAATATTATCACGTGAATAAATATGAAATATAATTTTAATGTTTATTCGAAAATTTTTTAAAAGAATGTCTTTTAAGAAATATATATTAGTATAATAGATTTTAAATATTGCAATTTATTTAAATTTGTAAATTAATTGTTATTTAATAATTTTTAATTTTATAGACAAATTTATTTGTTATTTTATTTTTTTAGTTAATTCTATTTTTTTAAAATTTGATATTTGATGTTTGATAATTGATTATGAATTTAATTATGTATTTATTTAAATGTATGATATTACTGAAATGTATATGATATTACTTATATCTCTATTTATTTTCATGATATTCCTTTAATTATAAATATTAATTAATTACAAAAATATAATTCATATATAAAATACGTAGATTGTAGACAATTCTAATGTTAATATATTCGTAGTCAAAATTGAATATTAACCTGTTGAAAAAAAAAATTAGTTAAAAATTTCGAATATAATAATATAGTTTTAAGTAATTACTTATTAAAATGCGTAACTATTATAGTTGATATGTTGTTCATATAATCTTGATTATTTATCTGCTATAATTATTATATTATTTGAGATTATTCGATGTTTTAAATAATAATTTATTGAAGTAACTTTACTTTTAGCTTTAATTTATTAAATTATTAAATTTTATATATATTATATAATATATAATTTTATATATATAATTTTATATATATAGTATATTTTTAAAGATATTAATTCTAAATTTACTTGATTCAGATTAAATGCAAAAATTGAATATAAAAATTTCCATAAAAAAAATAAAATTGCTTAAAATTGATTGAAAAATTAAATTGTTTAATAAATAAATGTCAACCAATATTTTTGCATATCAACTTTAGCGAAATATATTCCATGTATATATTAATTATTGTATTCAGGCATTGTTGTGATGAAAAAGAATTTCTTTCTCATTTTCTAATAATGATCTTTTTTTTATAAATATTGTATTCTACTATTTATTTAATTTTTTATTGTAAATCACAATCAGAATAATTTAATGTGCTTACAAAATGATTTTTTGAAATTAATTAATTAGATTTTTTTAAATATTATTTATGGAGTAATTTTTTTTATTTTTTAATTAAAATTGTTCTTCTAATTCATTTAAAATTAAAAAAAAATGATAACTATGTAAATAATTTCTTCATAGATTTTTTATAACAATTTATTAATTTAGTATTTAAAATATAATATAATATAAAATTTCGGTATAATTTTTTCATAAGATTCATGTGTACATTTATTTTATTTATGAATTAAATGAAAAACACGTTTCGTTTATATACATAATATTGGAACAGTTTTATCATATAGTATATATATAATAATTTGCGAATCTGCATATTATTTTCTATCAGGAGAACGCGATTATTGATTTTCTATCATACTTTGGATATTTGTTCATCAGAAAATGTAAAATTGAAAAATTCAAAAACATAACTTATGCATATGAAACTAAAAAAGAAAGTTCAATTTTTGATAGAATTTTATCTTCTTTCTCTCTGCTGTTTTTCATCTTTTATTCCATATTCTTTTTACTTTTTATATATGTTTGTTTAAGGAAAGAGAAGAGATGGTTGTTACTCACACTTCTACTTATATTAATATTATTTTCTTTCTTATATCTTTATGTTTGATATTCATTGCAGAAAATGGAAAACTTTTTGATTTTTTGAAAATAAAATATTTTTTAAGTCTCTAAATAAATTAAATAAATAGTATATATATATATATAGTATGTTATAGTATATATAGTATGTTATTATTATAACATAAAATTAGTAATGAAAAAAAAACATAATAAAATAGAAATAATATTGAATCCTTGAATGATTGATAGAATGAATCATTTACAATAAAAAAAGTATACATATATTTTAAATTGAATTAAATTTTTTAAAATTAGACCAAACATATTTTTTTGAAATATTGAATGGACTAATTTATTAAATAATTTATTAAATAATAAAAAAAATTTTTTAAAGTGTTTTTTTTTTTTGTCAGAATAAATTTGTCAGAATAAAAAGAAGTAATAATTATGCTGTTTAATTTTTTTATTTTAACCTATAACAAAAATTTATAAGATGAATTTTGTTAATTTACGTTATATACATACACAAAATTTCATTAAAATCATTAACATTCCTATGAGCTATTAATAATAAAAAATATTTACAATTCATAATTTTTTATTTATTAATTTTTTATTAATTTTCGATCTGTAATTGTCATAAATTAAAATTTTTTTACATTTTTCAATGTAAAAATTCTAATTTTGTATCAATTGATTTCGATGAAATTTTGTATATATATATATATAATTTATTGTTGTAGCGAGATATATACTTATATATATAAACAAAAGCATGTTTTTATTATAAACTCAGATAAAAAATTTAAAAATCGTAATCTTTATTTTTTCTTTATAATTCTGATCAATAGAAATTTGTAAAATTTTTTTTACATTATGTAATAAACTAATTTTTCAAATATTTTAAAAAAATTCAAATTATTAAGTTCAATTTTAAAAAAAAATATTCCGTTTAGAAAGCATATGAATATTTTTACTTTCCTTCATTGTGTGAACCATGTTATTGTATATCTTAGAAATAACTTTTTTAATAAAATCATTTAAATGCTAAAGTATTCTTAACAAAAATTATATTAAAATATAATGTTTAAAAAAATAAAAGAATTTAAAAAAATAATTCATTAATTTTTAAGACTTAGAGTTGATTTCTTTAATAAATAATACATAATTCTCTCAATATTGATTATTAATTTTCAAAAGAAATTTATAAAAATAAAAATATTTTTTGCATTATTGTTAAAGTTAAAACAACTTTGAATATTGCACAAATGGAGTATTTAAAGTGATATTACTGCTCAGAGAATCACCAACTGTATTGTAGGACTGTATATTCATTTATATTACAAACTCTGAGTGAACGAATGATGGTACTTTGACCCTTTGCGACTAATTGTAATGATTCTAACTAATATTTTGATATATACTATATCATCGTTGAATTCTATCTGCTCTTAGTTTCTATTTCTATATCAACTCTATTGTAAGACTGTCGCAAGCCTTAATTTTTTCTTCAATCCTTACTTTTTGGGAAATATATAGAAAAAAAGACTTGCAGGGACTAATGCTTGCGCTGGTGGGTTGCTTTGAAGGATGGGCCCTCGCGGAATTGTGTCGCAGCGCGTAGAAGTCGAGACTTTCGTGCTCGTTCCCATGGTCCATCACATGATATGCAAATGTGGCTCGTGAAGTGATGATACTATGATATTTTTGTTTAAATTAAAAATCTGGAAAATGTTAGGAAAATCGTTCATAAATTATTGTCAGGCCATTTATGATAATTGAACTGTTGAAAATAAAGGTTACCTAACCGCTTTACAAACCCTATGCTTAACAATTATATAAAATTAGTAAAAGAAAACTTTATTATATTAATTATAGAATAATTTTAAATATTAGGACACGATAGAAATATTATATTATTGAAATTTTATAAATCGTAAATTTAAGACTTTACAAAAGTTTTTATTCTAATAAATTCTTTTGTATAAAATTAATAAACTTAATAATAAATACTATAATAAATAATATAATAAATATATAAATTATTATAAATAAGCAAAATATTATAAAATATAATATAATTATTAATCGAAATAAATACAATATATTTTTTTTTATTTTCAAGATCAATTTAATCATGAAAAATTAATTTAATCATTTCGTAGCTATAATCATTAATATGTTAAAAAAATTAAATATGTATTAGATATATAAAATTACAAAATATATAATAATATATAATAAATATATAATATAAAATATATAATAATTCTAAATATTGATATATAAATTCAGTAATAAATATTAGTATATTTATTTCCAAAAAAATTTATAATTCAAGAATTATAAACATCTTATTGTAATATCAATTAATATAGAATTACCAATGAAAAATTTTAAAGACAATAGAAACAATATTTGATAATAAATAAATAACAAAATATTCATTATTAAGAAAATTAGAAAAATTTTTAAATTTAAGAAAACTAAAGATTGATAATAAACAAGAAATAAAATCAAGAATTAAAGAACAAAGAATGGAGAAATAATAAAAATATAAAACTAAATAATAAATAAAGAACAATGATAGTTTAGAATTTGTTTTCATAGAAATTTTGTCGACGAAAAAATAAAAGAAAAATTTTAAAACGAAAGCACTTCTTTAGAAAAGAAATATAATCAATAACACATCTGATATAATATTTGATTATTGCAGCAATGAAATGTAATATAGTAAAAAAAGAGAATAAACCATTAAAAAATTTATTAAAAGGTACAAAAAGAAAATAGAATATGGGAATGAATATATGGAATATGGAATACTGATAAAATAATCCAAAAGACGAAGCAAAAGTTTTATATGAAAGGGATGAGAATTAAGCGAAAAAATGGAACAATGAAAAGACAAAAAAAAACAATGTAGAAAATGAAATAGAGAGAGGGAGGGAGGAGGGAGGGAGGGAGGGAGGGAGGGAGGGAGGGAGGGAGAGAGAGAGAGAGAGAGAGAGAGAGAGAGAGAGAGAGAGAGAGAGAGAGAGAGAGAGAGAGAGAGAGAGAGAGAGAACAAGAGAAATAGAAAGAAAAGGAGATACAAAACATGAAAAATATTCAGAGTGCGTTATTTCGATAACGACCTAACATCATCGAAAACTCTCTTCATATTCAACCTTCATTTATTCCACTCCTTTTTAATATCACTTTCATAATCCTGGTCGCATCTGGCTTATATCGATATAATATAGTTTAGAATTTTAACATTTGGCATAATAAATAATAGTGTTATTATATTGATCGTGAGAAAATAAAAATATATATCATGTTATTTTATATATTTCGTGTTCTTCATTTTGGAGAATGATAAATTTGTATTATTTTTATTATATTTCTATAATATTGAAATTTTTTAAAAGTTACATCATCATTTTTCTTACTTAATAAAGATATGTTTAATATTTCAATATTTCAATATTTTTTACTTTACTTATCTATAAATTATATAAATTATATCATTTTTTTAATTTCTTTTTATTAATACTGTTATAATTTTCATTAAAAATTTTTTTGCATATTTATTGATATAATTAATTTCGTAATATCTTTTAATATCTTTTAATATCTTTAAATTTAATGTAATAATAGATTTATTCGTATTTATATATAAAGAAACATTAAATGTTGTATTAATTTATATGTTGCATTGTTTACACATAATAAATAAAATAAATACACAATAAATATATGGTATATAAATAATAAATAATATATAAATATAAATAATAAAAAATAATAAAATTGAAATCAATTTTATTATTTTATTTCATTATCTTTTGTAAAAATAATTTATTTATAAAACTTATTATATTTTTATAAAAAATTTCAAATTCATTATTTTTATATTATTCTCTTCAAGAAACTTTTTTTGTTTCTAAATCTTAACAAAATTAAAAAATTTTATTTTAATAACTTAACATAGATATTTATTTTCTCAGAATTGTAATAATAATTTCTAATCAATCTGATAATTTGATATAAAAACAAAAAATAAGTTTTTCTTGTAACTATTATTAAAGAATTTTATAATTATTAATCCTTTTATATGATATAAGTTTATAATTAAATATAAATATATTTTTAAATCTAAAAAAATAATTCTTTTATTCTTAAATGCATATTAATTCTAAAAATGCATTATGATTGTAATTTAAATAATATGATTAAATTAAAATAATATTTTTTTTGGTCATTTAAAGATCAATCTTCTTTAAATAATAAAATGATAAAAAGATATTTAAAAAATTCTAACCAACAAATTTTTATTTTCATTATAATAATAATAATTTTCGTTTATTTTCAATATATGAAAAAATTGAATCTTGTATTGATCTATTTAAACTCTGATAATCTCTTGTTATATAGTCTTTTGTATTTTATTATTATTGTATATTATTTATATTGCAATTAATATAATTTAATAATAATTTAATATTTCTTAAAATGCATATTACCATACATAACAAACAAAAATATTATTCACTTTAATAAATTTATTGTTAATTTGATATTTTTTAATATTTACATTATCAAAATATAAATTATTCTTTTGCAAAAATGTATATTTCTTATTCTAATTAAAAAATATCAATCTTTATTAAATAAAGAAAATTATTTATCACATAATAATAATCTCTAAAAATACAATTTCTACAAAATAAAATTCTTCAAAAATACAATCCTTTTCTTATTATTTCTCATTACAAGTAGTTAGATCAGCAGTACCAAACAACAACCAATGCATTGTCTTTTTATTTTCCTCAAGTCATAAAATATTTACGTGTCATTGATTTCTCTCTTTCGTAAAAAAAAAACTTGGTGGAAACCTAATTCGTTTTCTTGTCTCTTTCAATTCAACACGAAACAATGATAAGAAAAAAATATATTCACATGATTTTCTCATGGAATCAAAAAAAAAGCGAAAAAAAAAAGAAAGGGAAATAGGAGATCGAAATTGATCATTCATTGATTGGATATGGAATCAATAGAATTAATTTCTTTTATAAATTTTATTCAAGCTTAATTAGATGCATTCTCATGGAATTTTGATTGTTTTAAAGCTTAAAATATATCAATCTGCCGATCTTGTAAGTTTTATCTTCTTTGTTTCTTGATTTTTCTATTGGCTTTATGTCCCTCTTTATGAATGTATCAATATTGTTGTATTCACTTTCTAAATGGTCACTCTATTTTCTTGTCTTGGCTAACAAGTCACATCGAATATCTTTGCAACTTTTTTTCCACTTTATTTCTTTCCGTTTTTTTTGCATTTTCCTTCTTTCTAGAATCGGTATCACGGTAATTCAGATGATTGACCTCTGCAGTAAAATCCCCAAATGTAAAAGAAACATGTATAAGAAAATTTTAAAATGCCATTTTTTTCTATAACTTCCGTAATAAGATTTGTGATATTCTGGCAAAAACAAACGAGATGCAATAAGAATTCGTTATGTGATTTCCGCGTAATCATAATTTTAATAGAATATTCATATTCCTGTTTTTCAACGACGTATTTTTCAATTGGTTTTAAAATTCGTTTATTAGTACGCATTAAATATAATTTGTATAATATCATTAATATAAGTTATATAAGTTATATAATATTAGTATATCATTGATGCATCAAAATATTTAGAAAAATTATTGATAGAAAAATGAAAAATGCAAAAAATATAATGATATAAATAATTTTATTGCTACAAAAATATTAAATTTAAAACACTGAAAAAAACTATTCATGCTTAAAATTTATCAATGAAAAATGAAAATGTTTTTTGAATAAAATATTTCATAAATAATAATTTTTTATTTTTTTTTTTAAATCATTAATACAATAACGAATTAAATGTGCTTACGCATGTAAATTATTGCATTTTCATGCTTATTATATTATATGTTTTATTATATGCTTCATTCATTTCGAAATAATTTCTTTTTTATTTATATAAAAAAAATTATATAAAAAGATATATGAAATGTATGATTTTTTTTTATTTAATATCAGAAAATATATCATTATCTAAAATAGTGATGTATTTATATCAAACAAATAAATATTCGTTCTTTTTTTTACTTCAGCAAAATTCAAACGGATATTCTTTTATTATTTATTAAAAATTAATATTTTTGCTCATGTAATCTGAATAAGAAAATTCCAAAGAAAACTTCAATCTTTTAAAAGAGTTTTTAAAATAAAAGTATTTTAAAAAGAATAAATATATTTAATAAACGAATACTTATTATGTTTTTATTAATTACTATTTATTAATTACGAATTTTTATTAATTACTAAATATTATAAATATCATAAATTATATTATAAATATTATAAATATATTTATAATTATTTAAATAGTGTTCTTATAGAAAATAGAAATTAAATGTTATTTAATTATTGAATAATATTGGTAAGTGAATAAATATTAACTTACACAATTAAAATTTAATATTAAAAGAATCTATTTAATATATAATAAATAATAAATATATAACAAATATACATTTTTAATCAATAATATGAAGTCATTATTTAAATCAATAAAACACGAAAATTGATACTTTATTTTGTTTAGAAATATGTTCTATGTTTAGAGAGTGTTCTAAACAAAAGTAGCTTTCTTAATGTTTTTTAAAATATAAATTATTAGAATTATTATTTAGAAAAAAATATTGATTTTTAACTAATTAATATTTATATAATATTATTATATAATTTACATAATTTATGTAATATTATTATATATATATATATATATACACAATGTTTTCATAGAATTTAACTACACTCTTAACTTTTTTTATAATTAATACTTGCATCTGTTGTATATATTCCAAATAAAAAGAGATATAAGAGATATTATTACAAAAAAAATAAAAAGACGCGAAATTATAAAAATTTTTTAATAATAATAAATCTTTTAATAATAAACTTTAATCGAAAAATAAAATTAATATGTAACTCTACTGATTAAGAATTTTTCTTTCATTTAGTTCTATATAACGATACAAATTAATATTCTTTCATCGTTATTTACAAGTAAACAGAATGACATCCCAACAAAATTCAAAGCAACATGCAGGATGTTAAAATTTTATTTTTAATAATGTAATAAATATATAAAAAAAGTTTTTTATCTTGAAATTATTAAATATGAATAAAAAAATATAAAAAATAAAACAATTCAAATAATATTTTTTAGTTACTGTTTAGTGACGTTGAAATAGAATTTCACATGAAAAAATTAATGCAATAATTATTGAGATTCAAATTTCACGAACAAAGATAAGCAGTTTTTATAGAAGCAAGTGTTGTCTCATGAATGTACAGGTTGTGGATTCCGACCATCTCATCTCACGGGATTTGACTAGAATGACTGCTATGGCAACTTAATTTTAATAAAGTTATCTATATTCAGATGTAGCATGATAACGCACCGTATATTAAAACCATTGTTATTACTATTTTATCATTATTAACTGTAGTGTTAAGTATCTGTTGATTAATGATAATGATCTATTTTGAATTTTAATATTATGATAAAAAGTTAAAATTAATATTTATTTATTATATATCTATTTTATATACAATTTTTTAATGCTCATTAACGTGGAGCATTTAACTTTTTTAAAATACAAATTTGGAATTATAAAAAAATTAAATCAATCATTCTATTATTATGTCACATTATTGTGTCACATAAATAATATTATTATTTTATTACATTTCTTTCTATTTTTGATTAATTTGAAATTTTTCATAAGAAAATAAATAGAAGGATTTTTGTATTTTGAATGAATATCTGACAAATTAAAACCGAGTATAATAGAAAAAAATTATTTAAAATAACGACTTTAATAATATATGTATTTCAAAATTTTTTAAATCGATGAACACAAGTACAATTTATATATTGTTACAAATCATAATCAAAATGTTTAAATAATATTTCTTTCATATTTCAGTTTTATCTTGTAATATAAAAAAAAATTTATATTATGCAATACAAATTTTTCATTATAACATTATTTAAAAACAAATTTAATATTGTTATGTAATAAAATAGTTCAAGAAATTTCAATCTAAAAGAACTTTCAATCCAATTTATATTATAGTTGTAATTTATACAAAACTATATTCTGTTGAATTGCTAAATTTATCTCAAAGTAATAATTCACTGAACTGAAATAAAATCATTTTGTCTAGACTTACAGTTAAATAAGCAAGCAATACTTTCTTTAAAAAAAAAAGTTAATTCATTAGTGGTTATTTCATCATTTTCTCCTTTTTGTAAAATTATATTTTTAAAACTAAATTCTTTCAACGATTTGCAATTTCTGTTTTTACATTCAATTCCATAATGGATTACACATAGCAACAGAAATGTTCAATAATTCAATATAAACGATCCCGCTTTCTAAAAATAAAGTTTCCCAACATTCGAATTCTCCGATGGCACAATTTTTTCAATGAATATAAACTAATTCCTAAAGTATCAAATTTCTTGAATTATAAATTAATTCGCTTGAATTTTATTATAAATTAAGCGATTCATTATAGAATAACTAATTTGGTTAAATATGGATGATAACCAGTTTGATTTCAAACTACGTTTCCTTGCTGCAGAAACACATATCCGATTTCTAACTGAGGGAAACTCTATGCTTAGATAGTTTACAAGGTTTATGATGGTGAGTAGCATTACCCTATGGAACTTCCAAAACGATACAGGTCACTCGTTAATTACCGCTGCATGTAATATAGTCTTGACTGAAACATGAATAATGCTGCTTAAATTAATAATACAGTAAATAATTTTATAATTGGATTTGAAAGTTATTTCATAATATGATAAAATAGATTATCACGAATATTATGATATATATAAATCTATAGAAAAGATAACTTAATTTTATGAAATTATTATAGAATATAAATAGAAAAATGCTTATTTCAAAACTTTTCAGAATCGAATTTTTTTTTGATAGTAAAAAAAAATTTTTTTTATCAGGCTTTAATAATCATTTATTGCTCTATTCTTGTAAAGAAGACATAAAATTACGATAATACATTAAAATTTAAAATTAATTTTATCGAAAATATTTAAATTATCATTAGATTTATTCATTAGATTTATCATTAAATTATCATTAAATTATCATTATTATTAATAACTAATAAAAGTTACATATAAATAATATCGAAGTATAAATAATCTATAAAACGATTAAATTCAATTAATTCTATTGTGAAAAATTTTATAATTATATACAAAATAATAAGAATATCATTTAAAATAATTCATTATATAATATATTAATATAATATGTATAATATTCATAAAAATGTGATATCTTTGGAAGGTGGATTCTAAACATCAAAACGATGAAAAAAGTTGACATATGTTAAATATATACACATATATTTGATAAAGTTTAATTAAAGTTATAAATATTTTAAGTTTATATTAGATAAAGCGAGAATACTCAGACGAATGCACGGCAGTACCATATTGTAATATCGCTTACGTAGCGGAATTCCTTAATGAAAGTAAATATATTAATTTATTTTTTATATATAATTGATTATTTCAAATGAATTTCAATATAATGCAATATAAGGAATTACATAATACGTATATAATATACATATTATATAACTCCTTATTTAACAAAAACTTATCTTGGATAATCTTGGATATCTTGGATTTTAGTAAATTTCAGAATATTAACATATACATCAATTTATATATAAATCCATAGATATATCATTTTATGGTACAAACATATTATTTAAATTCATAGCTAAATTGTTATATGACACTCAAACTGTCTACTTACTAAAATCCATAGGAGTAAATCAAAACATTCCCATAAGTTTACACATAAATTTGCTTATTTCCACATATACAAAAAAATCACTAATGAATCAATTTGAAATTAACAGATCAATTGAAGTTTCAGTTGAAAAATCTTTATCTCTCCCATTTGAAATCAATGTTTTTTATTCCGATATGAGATTCGATATAAGTCAAAATTGAATATCTATATTTTAATGTTATACTAAATCACTATAAATTTTATATCCATTAAATTATATCCAAAATCATATAAACATTGTACTTTTCTTTTTCACATTATTATTGCATATTAGATATTCTTTTTTATTCATTTTTTTATTATTATATATTCACATTAATTTCTTTAAATAAAATTATTTCAATTATTATTTATTATTGTGCAATTTAATTTTATATGAAAATTATTTAATTAAAATTTTATTTTAAACAAATATTTAAATATGTATTATTTCATCAAACTTCACAATACAACAACGTATTATTGAAATAGCGTTACCAATAATTGAATGCTGATTGTAAACATTAGAAAAAGAGACTTAATAGAAAGAAAAAAAAAAAGTAATAATATTCCAATTCGAATATTATATTTATATGTATTAAATATAAGAATACAAAATTTTAGGTCAACAATCTTTCCCATTGCTAAGATAATGTTGCTTTGTTCTCAGTTTAATTTGTAATATATATCAAAAATAAAAATTAGAAATAAAAAAAAATTAATAAATTTATAATATTTCTTCGAACATATATAAAAAAAACAATTACAATATATATAGATATATGATTCATATTATTAATATCCAGATCGACTATTTTCTTTAAAGAATAAAAAATATTGAGTGCAAATGAAATAAAAATAAAGATTTGTCAGTGATTTGATTGGATATTTAATAATCTTAAATTCAAATTGATTCAAGTATCATTAGTATTTCGGACTTTCTTGTACATGTAAAAATAATTAAAAAAGAAATTTTTCATATAAAAATATAAACAATTTTTTTAATTCAAAATTTTTTTAATTAGAAGTTTTGATTTGTTGATCTATAGATTTCGATAAATGGCAAGTTGAATGAAATATAATAATTCATCTATGATTTTAAATAAAATATTATATCTATGATCATGCTGTAATTCCAAATATTGTGGAATTTGTTACAATTTCTGTGAGATAAATTTCTGTTAAATAACAAAATATATAGATTTCAATTTGCATAATTAAAATTTTTTTTAAATGATATAAAAATGTTGCACAGTTTCATTATACGATATTTATGTACGTTATATATTATCTTACATTGAAATTCATTTGAAATATATATTATGTATATAAAAAAATATCAATGTATTTATTTTCATTGAGAAATTCTGCTACAAGACATTGCAATATAATTCTGCCGCGCACTCAGCTGAACATTTTCGCTCTATCTAATAACAAATGAATTAAAATTCTTATAACTCGTTCATTAAGGACATATATATGTACGAATTTTTTTCATCGTTTTGATATTTAAAATCCACCCTCCAAAGAATGCGTCCCATATTTTTATAAATACTTTATATAATTATATGTTATATGTTATATGTTATATAAAAAGATATTTTGATAAAATGTATTGTATTTAAAAACTGATTAAATAATTATTAATTTTTTCTTCTTCATATTTTTAGAAATATTAAAATAACTTTGAATTTTTTGAGACTAAATATTTTTTAATATCAAATTAGTATCAATATCAATGACTACATAGTATTATTTTGTATTATCTATATGTTTATTTTCATTATTATTCATTATTTTCATTAAATCATTATTAAGATCATATTTATTAACATTTGCATAATTCAATTCTTTATAAATTTTTTTCCTTTTTCTTTCTTTTTCTTCATTTTTTTCTGATTTCGAAAATTTTTCTGTTTGAATAATCTTGACGAAAGAATATACAATCATATAACTATATTGTTATTTTCATTATCATGAGTTATCACTATATTCATTCCGAATTCGTGAATTTTCTAATAATAATACTTAAAGAAATAAAGAATATTTTATGATATCAATAACTTTTGAATAATAGAATTACATAAAAGTTCGTATCGAAAATTGCGCTAATTCTCGAATAATTTATATTATATATAATTTACATTATATTTCGATTACATTTCTTTAAAAGTTTCCTTTTTTCCTAATAATTCTAAAAAGAATTATTTTTTACATTTAATTAAAATTTTATATAGCTATTACATTCCTTATATTCCCTAGAATTGTCGTAAAAATTTTTAAAGATTTTGATTTGGCAAAGAAATTTCATTTTCTACAAAATGATTCTTCATTGTTATGCAGAATAACATTTAAGAGAAATTTAATTAAAATGTTTCACATTCGTGTCTAAAACTTAAAATATTATAAAATAAAATAATGTTATTTTCTAACATCAAAATATTTTAATCTTAATAATTAAAGTTATTTTAATGAAATATATTATTAATTTATTCAAAGAAAGAGAATTTAATTTTAGGATAATGATAATAATGAAAATTAATTAAAATATTATATTAATATATAAAGAACGAAATTTAAAAAAAAATAACAATAAAAAGTTGTGAGACAATTCACAATTTATAATATAATCAATTTACAATATCGTTATCTTTAATAATTGTAAAAATATATGTAATTCAATATTATTGTTCTTAACTTGTAACATTCCAGCGTTGTAAATAATATTATATCATAATTTATATGAATTAGAAATACAGGATTACAAAAATTTGTTTTATTATGTTCAGGTTCCTTGGGTACTTCAGTGTTTGATACGGACGTGTATCTTGTCGGCGCCAGTGGAGGTGTTTATGCTCTTCTTGCAGCTCATCTAGCAAACGTTCTTCTCAACTATAATAACATGGAATTCGGCATTGTTCGATTAATAGGCATTTTCGTAATTGGTAAGATTTAGAAAATTAGATAAATTTTTTAAATTATTTCTTTTATATTTATGAAATTCAGATGTTAGGATTTTAATCCTTTGTACTTTACTATTTACGATAATACTAATCATAAAAATTGTTTATTTGCTTTATTTTCATTAATAATTATAAAATAAAAATGTATAATAATATAATATATTATAATATATACATAATATATATAAATAATATATATAAATAATATACATAAATATAAATCATAAATTCACAATTTTTATAATCATTTTTTTTTAAATCTAAAATTTGATTTTAAAGAGTTTCATTGCAAAAATATATTAAAGATACTGATCAAAATTTTTGATGTGCAAAGAATTAAACTTTTCATTAAAAATTCATTAAAAAATTAAAAACAATTATACATATAATATGTTTAAAGGTTTAAAAATTAAAGATTTTATAATTAAATTAATATACATTTATATTCCCACATTAAAGGATTATTAATATATATTAAGATATATTATAATTATACATTAAGATATAATTTTTATACTTTTTTTTAAAATATATTTTATATATTTTATATATCATTTGAAAAAATATTTTTATGACGATTTTTATTTTTATTTTTTATTTCGTTTCATTTTGATCATAATTTAAGTAATCATTTATTATTCACTAATTATTAATAATAATTATTATTAAAAGTTAATTATTAATAAAAGTTAATTATTATTAATAAAAAGTTATAAAATAATTTTTTAAGATTTAAAATCTATGTTAAATTAAACATTAAATATTTTAAAATTACATTATAATTTTAAAATTACATTATAATATATTATAATTTTTATATAATTTTATATTTAATTTAATCCAATTTTTATTCAACAATATATGTATTATTATTTTACATATACAAAAATTTACTTATTAAGTAAACTATAAATATTTTATTATATTATTTTAATTAAAAATACATAAAATATATTTTATTTTATTAATTTTATTATTTTTATTATATTCAAATTTATTTTTTAATTCAATTGTGTGGATATTTTTATATTGCTTTATCTTTTCCACATATTGTTGCAATAAAATAGAATTTAAAAAAAAACAACAAATGCAATATGAGCTCTTTTTTTCTTTATCTTATCGTTAAAATAAAGTAAATAAATTGTTAAGCAGTAATTATTTATATCATGATCGAAAAGACATGACAGAAAAGTTATCATATATAGAATTTCATATGCAAGTAATAAATAATAAAAATAAATAAATATTTTCAATTCATAATTAATTATGATTTTATCATTTTAAAAATATTTCTTCATTTTAAAAAAACATATTAATATGTTTGCAATCATTAATATAAAGTTATATATTTTATTTTATTATTTTCGATCTTATAAAAACAATAATTATATAAAACTGATAATAAATTTCTAAATCGTATTAATATTTAATGTATTTAATACAGATAAATATATGAATGTTCTATTAATTTTATGTAATAAAATTATTTTTAATTTTTAATTTTAATTTAATATAAATATTGATCATTTAATTTAATTTTATACATTTTTCCATCAAGTTTTTTAATTAATTAATAATTAATATCTTGGAAATAAATAATTCTTGATAATTATAAAAATTATAAATATTTGACCGTACAATATATATACCGTATAATAATTTGACATAATTTATTAATTTTAAATATATATATATATAAATATAATTTCATTATTTTCTTGCCTATATTATTGTCTGAATAATGCTATTATTATTATGGGACATTTATAAATGGGACAATATGTATTTATATTTTTATATTTTAATTTTTTATATAAAATAAATATAAATTATCATTTTTTGTATATTATTGAAGTACAATATCTATAGTTTTCATTTAATTATAACTATTAAAAAACAACATTACAAGAATGGATAAAATTTTTATTTATCTAATATATTATAAAACAAATTAATGTATAATTTATTATATACTAATATTTGTTATACAATTTAATATACATACGTTAAAGTTTCTTATATATTAGAAATGTTTCTTAATATTCAATATTGTTAATAATCAATGCTGGGATATATAGCATATAATTGATATTGACCCGTAATATTAAAACTCCGAAAAAATTATATATAGTGAAATATTAATAATTAGTAATTCTCAACTTCTATGCATATCGTTGTGTTAAAGTCGAAATTATTGAACAACTTCGAATATATATACAAATAGGGTGATGTTACTGCTCGAAGGACCACTTATTATCGACTGTATTCACTATATTATGAATTCTGAACGAATGGTGAATATTTTGACTCTGCGGCTAACTATAATGATTCTAAATTTTTTTTTTTTTTGATGTACATTGTATCGTTATCGAATTCTATCTGTTCTCACTTATATTTCTATATCAATTCTATTACAAGACTATTGCAACCCTGGATTTTTCCTCTAATCCTTGCTTTTTGAAGAAAAATAGAAAGAAGATTGGAGGGATTGATGGTCGCGCTGGAGAACAGCCTCGCAAGATCGCATCGCAGCGTGTGAGAGTCAAAACTTTCGTATTCGCTCCCACGTGGTCCATCGCATGACATACAAATATGGCTCGTAAAGTAGCCATTAATGTGATGTCTTTGTTTAAATTAGAGATTTGAAAAACATTAGGAAACCATACCCATTCATAAATTATTGTCAGATTATTGACGGTACTCGAACTAAAAAACAGGTCATGTTACCTGACCGTTTCACAAACCTTAATATGTTGAATCTAAAATTCAAAAATTCTAGTCTATCACTAGTCGAATTATTTCTTTACACAGAAATTTATTAAAATATAACTATAAAATATAACATTTCTTATCTCTAACAATCCTATTGCATATCTTAAAAATATGTTACGCATTTAATTAAGAAAAAAATTATTAAAAATTGAAATAAATTAATTCGTTTATTATGCAATTTATTATATATATATATATGCTACTGTTTCTCACATATCACATAATTAATAATATTAATATAGATAGTATATTATAAATGTTAATGACAAATAATACATCAATAATAATTTAAGAATAACTTAAAAATATATCATATATCATAACATTTAATAAACAAATTTAATAAAGAAATGATTTCTATTTTCAGCAAGTGCCGACGTGGGATTCGCGATTTATGACAGATATGCGGCTGAGCAAATGGGTCCTCCTGTTTCGTATGTGGCACATCTGACCGGTGCATTAGCAGGTCTCACGATCGGTTTGCTGGTGCTGAAGAACTTCGAACAACGTCTCCATGAGCAACTTCTCTGGTGGGTGGCGCTTGGTGTCTATGCGGCCTGTACAATCTTTGCAATTATGTACAATCTCATGCATCCAGATTATCCATGACGCGAGGTCAGCTTCGCGTATGGACAACCGCGAAATTCGTAACGCGAAGCTGACTAATATCAAATTCTAATACAGAAGAAATTAAAGAAAAAAAAAGATGCAGAAGACTAGATGGAAGACGAATAATTGAAGAAATAATCGAAATAAATATCGGCGAAGATTCATAGGAATAAATTTTAAATTATTAAAAAGGTTTTGAAAAGAAGAAAAAGAAGAGTGAAAAGAAAAAATCTCGATTCCATAGCGATTGCAACATGAAGTGAAAAGAGACGAAAAAACGTGTTGTATAAGGTGAATTGAAATAATTTATGAATTGAAGTGAACTAAAAATAAACAACGGAAAAGTTTGTTTTTGTGAGTCTGAAATGTGAAAGAGAACAATTATTATACTTAAGAAGATTTGAGAAAAGTTTAGGAAATGGATAAGTGATTATGTTAATTGAAAAAGAATATGTTAGTAACGTGAGATGTGATGTCAAAAAATTTTTCAAATAAACTGTATAATAAAGTGAATGTATGG
Source organism: Apis cerana (assembly GCF_029169275.1). Lineage (NCBI taxonomy): Eukaryota > Metazoa > Arthropoda > Insecta > Hymenoptera > Apidae > Apis > Apis cerana. The sequence goes on along the minus strand of NC_083862.1, from coordinate 5,001,742 downwards.
AGAATGCAACAAAGATTAAAAAGTTTTTCGTAAGGAATACAGTAATACAGAAACAAAGAGAAAATAATTTTCTAATTGCTGGCATACATATAAAATTTTTAAAACTAATATTAAAATTCAAAGAAAGTCGAGGATTTAATATTTTAGCTACTTTGATCATATTTAATTATCAGTACAAACTGAAAGAACAAAAAAAAAACAAATGTTCCAAGAATCGTGACACATAATACTTTTTCAGTCATAGAAAAATAAACTTGTTGAATATAATAATTGTAATTACTATGAGAGAAGAAAAAAGAAGAAGCGAAGAAAAAGAGCAGACGATCCCTCGTAAACATATAAAATTAATTCCAAAGAATTAAAAAATGTTTAAAAAACACAGCAAAGAGAAATTGATTAAAATTAATTAAAATTATTCATTAATTCCATATATCGTATAATTTTTATATATTTTCTAAAAAAATTTTCAAAATGAAATCAAGCAAATCAATTAAAAAAGAAGACAAATGTAAAAATTATAAATATTAATCGATCGTTGATCCCTTCCCCTCAAGTGCTATCATTTTTTATTTTCTCAATAAAAAACCAAAGATTCGAAATACCTCTGTTCCATTTTCGGAACTCACATGTCATTTAAGTGCGATTACTACGAAACGCGCATTCCGTTGGATAATATAAAGAAATAAAAAAGAACGGAAAAAAAAAAGAAAGAAGAACAAGATTAAAAATCTGTCCATTTAGAAGGGGAAGTGGATTGCAAGATAAGAAATGCGATTTTTGTCTTCAGCTTATTTTCTCTCTCTCGACTCTTTTAAGGCGCGAAGAAACCAAAGAATCCTAAACCAAGAACCTCCTTTGTCCTTTTTAATTTCATCTTTTGAACGAATGACAGGCGAAAAACAATGGAGATAAAGGCAAAAGATATGTATAAGAATCCCTCATAATGTCAAAAAAAAACAAGGTATAGATACAAAATATAGATACAAAAATAGAAGAAATTGAAAGAAGAATTTACGGAAGCAATCATTCATATGAAACAATTCGAAAACGAAAGAAAAATAGTCTTTTATTATTATAGAACGATTGATCGAAGGATTAATTGGAAAAGATTGTCAGAAATAGAACGTCATGTAAAATAGAGGAAAATAAAAAATTAAAGAATTGAATATTTTTTGGTAATAATTCTCTTTATAATAAATAAGTTATTTATATCAATTGTTTTCAGAAATGCTCATAAAAAATTATAAATTCGTTGATAATGAATATCTGATACGAAAAGCATTATTGTGTTCATCCATTGATAAGAAAATAATCGAAGAACATAGCAATCAGAAAAATATTATATAAAAATATTATTATAAAAATTAATGATGAAATTTTTGATAAAACGATCAACGATTTATAAAAATATACATTGACAAATGAGGGAATAATGAAGTGACATCTATGAAAAACATTAAAACATAAATAATTATAACTAAAACTATGAAAAACATTTAAAAATTATCGCGCTGCCTTCGTTTATCTTCAGGGTATACACTGTGTAACTATCACGAAATATTGTATTCGTTAAACAAGATGCTTTTTCTAATAATACAAACTGCTCGATCGCTATGCTTCTTCGATCGATCATGAATCGTTCATTATTATCACCAGCGAGGTGCAATCAATGCTTATCTCCTCTACCGCGTGGCCGAACGAGCAATCGATCCACGCTCTAATCTGTATACCATTGTAAATAATTCTGTACATATATGGAGATGACGGGAATTACACGTACCGTTATGTATGTAGTGTGTATATGTATGCGTGTGCAAAAATGAAGCGAGAATAATATTAAGCGTGTTGGACCGAAGAAAATCTTGGTCGATTGTGCGGTCTAGTCTGATAATCGCGAGATTGTGTGGTTGTTCGTATTAAAACTAAGGAAAAAACAAAAGAAGAACAAACGTATTTTGAATTCAGTTCTACACATTAGAATAGTTTTCTTCATAAAACTTCTTGAGTCCATTTGAGAACAATATTTTTGCGAATCTCTCTCGAGATTTTTACTTTCAAATAAATTCGTGTTTTAATATTTGCTCGAGAGAAAACGAAACTACAAAGAAAAGATTTCTGCGATTTTTGAAGAATTATTATAGTGATTTTTTCGATCACTTTTTTCGTGTTCGTTAAAAGTATAACTTAGTATGACAATTTTGGAAAAAATACATTACATCAAAATAAATAAATCACGGCAAAATTTTGTTTAAAAAAGCATTACCTTATTTGAAGAAGTATCAAATAGCGAACATGAAAAAATTTACATAAATAATTCTTCGTTCAAACGAAAAGACGAGACAAATGTTCATCATTTTGATTTTTGCGAGTTCTCCACAAAACGGATGTGTTCATTCTATGAAGATTGTAATTAAATTGCAAATAGTTGTAGATTGCGTTTTGGTTTACAAGTTGTATCGTGGATTTTTGTTAAACGGAGACACGTATTCTCCAAGTTTTCTCATAACTTATTTGCTTATTCTTGTTTTTTGTCTCGCGAATATTGTCATAACGATTATAAAAGTATATTTATATAAATATTTTCTCATCGATGAAAATGTATATTTCAGTCGCGATTTCAGTCTCCTCAAATCCATTTAATATTCGTTAATCCTCGTCTTCTTTTTCTCTTCTTTTTTTCTTCTTTCAATCGTCTTTTTTACATATAATTTTTTTATTTTTATTCCACAATTTATTTTCTTTTCATATCAAATTATATAATTGCTATAATTGTTGAAAATTTTCAAACAAGATAATACACAATCAAAAATCACTTTCCAATGACATTGCTTTGTTGGGTTCGTCAAAAGTAATTATTTGCACAAATTTTACAAGAAGAAAAGAACGAAAGAAAGAAAGAAAGAAGAGCAAATTTATACCAAAAAGTCGATGGTGAAAAGACGAATGAATTTAAATCGAGAGTGATTAACGATGCTAGTCAGTTAATAGCGACACCAAGTAAGACATTGTTGAACAACATTCTTTTCGTCTTGAAAGAAGTAACTCGAAAATTTACAACATGGTAATTAAGATTTCTGATATGTTTCTTATGGTCACTTATGCTTACAAATCATTTCAACTAATAAAATAACAACTGTTAAGAAAATCTGATGATCAAATATTAATCTTCACAATAATAACAATTAATAACTTCCAACCATTTATTTTTCTTTAATTAATTTTTGTAATTTTTTTGATTAAGAAATAGATAGCATAATTTTTGAATGATAAAATTAATCTATAGAAACTCTTGTTTCATTCTGAAAAATAGTCAATATTATAATTAATATTCTAATATTATTCTATATTTTCTGGAATGATTTAATCAACGTAATTATTACTGTTAAAATTATAATCATTAATAATAACTATTCATTATAATGATCGTCTAGTAATCAAATTTTAATTATTTTATTTATTGAAAATTTTATTTTTTTATTTTTAAAAATTTCTATTAAATTTCTATTATCAAATTTCTGTTTCATGCAATCTATATTTCTATTGTTTATTTGATTAATTAATTTGATCATTACTTTGGAATGAGTTTATATTTTATTTTCAATTCAATCGTATCAGTTTTTTTTTTCACTTATCTGTATATTGCATTATTAAATTGTATAAAATAACAAAATAATCATCATAGATCAATAATTATTTCAATAACATAATTAAAAAGAAGAAAATTTCAAGAATTATAAAAAATTCAAATTAATTAAGGAATTAAATAAAAATTGAATAAAATTATAATTTTCAATATGTTTGTTTTCTTCAGATTTTCTTAATAAAAGTAAAATGTTAAAAAAATTAATATAAAAGTAATCATAAATAATGTCAAAAATGAATGAAAAAAAAACATAAAAATTTCATTATACATTATAACAATTATCATTATATCAATTCTTACGAAAAAAAGCAATTATTTCAGAAATTCTCAAAAAATATCGAATATCATTTATTTCAATCAATCTAAAATGCATTAGCATAGCAAATTTGATTTTGAATTGATTTGAAATGATTTTGAAAGTTATCTCTATAATTATAATATCTTCGACCGGTAAATTTGCATTTATTTATTTAAAAGAATCGCGCTCAAAGTGTTTGTTATCGCGAGATGGAAAAATTATGCTCGCGAAATAGCGTAATTTCTTTAGCAATAATTAATATGTGACGATAAGAGGAGTTTAAATATTAAATTATATAAACGTTATATTCGTTAAATAATTTGTAAGTTATTTGTCAATTGTAAAAATACGTGTTTATATCGAAGAAGCTTAAGTGTCAACAACAATAGATCTTCAATTCTTCTCATTTCTTCTCCCTTCAAAATAATTACAAATTCGATTAAAAGAAGGGAAATCGTTGAATGTACGTTATTTTTTTTTTGCGCGCGCGTTTTATTTATTTATTTATTTATTTATTATTTTGTTTTATTAAATAGTAATCGAGCATTTGATGTACAACGATTTGATTTAATATTGATAAAAATCTGCAAATATAACATCATTGAATTTGTTTGTATACAGAAGAATTATCTAAATTTCGTATTTCTTATGACATGAAAATATAAATCATTTATTATAGTTTATTATAAACGACTTTTCTATATATATCATAAAATATTTCTGTATTTGAGAATCAGAATAATTCCAATTTTTTTTTATCTTTTGTCAATAAAATAAAATAATCATATATTCTTTTTATATAAAATCGATTTAATTTTTCGATTTAAAATTGATGATTAGTAAATATATTTACAATTTATATGTTAATTCTCTACAATAAAAATTTTGTTTATTTATAAAAACAAAGTCTTATATATAAACTATTAATTTTCTTTACTTCGAAATTGGATATACATAGATAAATAGATTATTTATCTATAAATTGATATACTAATAAAATATAATAATAATAAAATGTGAGACAAGAAATAAAATAAAATAAATATATAAACATATAAATAACTATTAAAGGATGCTATAAAATATAAAAAGTTATGAATAAGAATTAGCATCAATTTTATTATAAAAATTCAAAATCTATAAATCTATAAATCTATAAAAATCTATATTAAGATTCTAAATTCATATTATTAAATCTTTTTATTTAATAAGTAAATCTTATTATTATTATTTTCTTAGAAAAGTAAAGAAAAGTTAATAAAATAGATTAGTTTTGCTCTCAGAAATACATGACATATAGAAATATATGAGTTTTGCTCACAATGTATAATAGATTTACTCACCAAATACAGATATATTTGTATAATAGATTTTAAATAGAATATATTTTTATATTACTTTAAATTTGGACAATTTATGAAAAAGAAATGTTTTGTATACAAAATTTGTAAAAAATATATAAAATATAAAATACTGTATGTTGTATGAAATGTAAAATATAATATATTTCCTTTGTTTGATTTTATTTTAACATTTTAAAATAATTTATTTTCAATGTAAATTTCTATCTTTTCTTTAAAATTTATTTAAAATTTATTGTACAAATAAATATCATTATTATGAAGACATTCTTTATATACAAACTATAATAAATGTTTCAAATTTTCATATATAATAATGAAAAGTCTTTTTCTTCAATTTAATTTTTAGTATATATATCCATGTTATTTCACGTAATTTAATTCTACATGTTTTAATTTATCTGTATATTATAATCTATGTAATTTTTGTATTACAATTTTTGTAGTTATCTTGAAATTTGTAAAACTATATTTTCGTTTTACGAATTAGTATTCATGTTTTAAAAATTAAAATAAAAATACATAATATATATATATATATATATATTAAATATAACATTTTATATATAGCATTTTATGAAATACACATAAAATACACTAAAAATTACTAAAAATTACACGGATTACAAATATATACTTCCGCTTAAAAATCTTAGATAATTCTATTAATTTCAAATTTAGAAAGAAGAAGAAGAATCTTTAATAAATATAAAAAAATATTGCTTAATTTAATAATTTATAATATTAAGGAAAGATTAAAAATTTGCATTAAACACGAACAATATTTGAATATATTCATGACATATATAAAAAAATATTAAAAAATAATTTTGATAAAATTTAATATTTTTATTTAAGATTTTTGAGCAACATAATACATATTCAAAAAATAAATAATCTTTTCGTGTACAAAATAACAAATTCATAGATAAAATGATGTTATATTAATGTGAATAACTGTATATATATATATACTAGTTTATCCCAAAGCTTTCATTTCGTTTAGTTCTCGACACTTGAGCAGTTTCGAAATTACACATATTATTGAAATTTATGCACGCGAATACAAGTATTATTTCTTGTTTAATTTTTATTACCATGGTGGGCATTGGTTCCAATTCTGCTTTTAATCAATGGCAATTTCGAATACTCCCTATCTTAAAATAATAGAGGAAACGTATTTTGAGGAGCAATCTTTCACAAATGATTAACGAGCAGAATTAATATTTTTTTCATAAGAAACCTAGATTTTAAGTTAATTTTTGATGAACTCGATGTTTCAATGGATGAATCAAATTGTATCTTCCGTGAACAACGTCTATTTTCTGTACCGCTATTTTTAAAAATAGAAATTTTAACAGAATACACGTCTCAAAGTCGTGCAATTGAAATCGAGTCTTTGCGATCAACAAAGTAAGAAAAGTTAATTGAATGCAGTGATTATTAAAATAATTGTAGAACAAATGAAAATATCGAGCAGCGAAGCTGAATTTTCGATTAAATCAAACATTTGTTATTATATACATAGAATTTCACTTCAAAACTGAGTTTGATAATATTTATTTGATAATACAGAAAGAAATTCTCAAAGAATTAATGATAATTTTTACGTTATAATTTATTTATGATATATTAAATTGCTATAATTAAATTAATGAAAAACTCAAAACTCATCCAAATTTATAGATATGTACACATACACAGTTTGCAATATTCTATGAAGTATGAATACACAATATGTATTTAGATAATCTTCATAATAATCTATTGTTCGTGCATATTATATGTAAACTCTTATTTCTTCTTATTTTTATGGACATTGAAAAAAATTTATAACAAAAATAATTCTTCTCTATTTTTTGTTAAAATTATAAAAGAATATTTTAATATATTTAATTTTTATTTAATAAATTTAAATTTTCTAACAAACTATTAATTACATAATCGTAATTATTTATACTTATGTTGCAGAAGAATCATATTTAATAATCAAATTATTTGTACATAATGATGGATTTCATAATTAAAATTGGACAAAAATTATTTATGTTATAAATCTTATTCGTAAAACTAGATGAGACTTTGAAATAATAAATTGTTACAAAATTGCATCATATATAAATTAAAATAATTTTATTTGCAAATCCAATTATATCTTTTTTATTATATACAATATTATAAAAAATAAGATTTAAAAAAAATGTAATATTTAAACTTGTCTAGTCGAAAAAACAATTTGTATTGCACGTTGCTGCTCGGAAACGAATGAGAAATAATCATTTCTCTGATTTATTAAATTGTCATTGCATTAATCTAATTAGGAAGCAATTAGGAAAGCATTTTTTAAATCTATAAGTTTTTTTATCAATTTATTGTTAAATTTAGTAGCATATTCAAATTTTCCTTGCGAGTTTAAATTATAATCTGGATCTGACGATCAAAAATTATTTTGAATCAAAATAAGAATTAGAATAAAAAACAATTTCTCTCAAAAAGAGAATTTTTCTTCAAATATAAAACAAATACGCAAAGTCGTCTTTTAAAACAAAACTATGAATATATCACAATTTGAAATAATAATTTATTTAAAAGAATATTTATATCGTTAATAAATATCTTCTCATTATTTATTTATTTATATTATTGATATGTATAGTCAGTTATGAAATGTTCACAAGCCAAAGAGGCGTAGCTAGTAAAAATAAAAAGTATTATATATATCTAAAAGATTTCTTTCCGCGCGATTAATTAATATCATTTTGTAATTGTTTATTATTATTATTATTATTATTATTATCATTATCATCATCAATTTTATATAATAAATTATTCCTATTATCATCATTTAATAAACCTCGCTAGCATCATTTTCATTGAGTGTTACGTCGTTAGTCGGCTGGTTTCGTTGCATTCATACATTGAAATTTGTATGTGCAAAGTTGCCACATTTGGATTTGCTAAAGCGCTATATGATCCATTGAAAATGAAAAAAAGACAAAAAAATCTTTTGTAAATTGTATTAAAAAAACAAGAAATAGCAAAAGTTGTAAAAGAAACGCGAGAAATGTGCGAAAATAAAATTTTTGTGAAAAACATATGTAGTTTTCTTTTTGTTGACAAATATCTTGCATTTTATTAGGAATAGTGATACATATTACGAATAATGATAGGGATTTTAATTTTTTCAAATGAATTTTTTTTAACATATAGAAATAAAAAAAATATACATATAATATAAACATTTGGAATTTCATTATCTATAAATTTTATTAATTATAGTAATTTATAACTATAGCAATTGTAATTTATATAAAAAAATAAATAAGATATTTAAAATTTGTATCGCAATATTTTTGCATAAAAATCAATTATTCAAATAAAGATTATATGAACAAAAAATAATAAAACATTGAAATAATTAAATTTAATTAAATAATTTATAATATTAAAAATATATATATATTATATATATTTATATATAATAATTATATATATATATATATATATATATATAATTATTATTTAGTAATTATTTTTTTGTAGGAAATGAAATAGAGAGTGTCATATAGTTGCGATTATCGATATTTTGTTGATAATTTTCAATGATCTTTGGGATGTTATTAATAGATAGAAATAATTGAAATTTTTATTTTTTTTATTGAAAGTTATTATTAAAACATGTAACAATATTATTAATAAATTTTATAAAAATAAATATATTAGATTGGATAATTAAAAATTAAAAATATTCTAAATTCTATTTCTATATTCTATATTCTAAATTCTAACTTAATTTAAATCACTTCTATTCATAATATTGATATCTAAATAATATTTTAATTAATTATCGATCAATAATTATTAATAACATTTTTAATAATAAATTTAAACAAAAATAGAAATTCTAGTTACTTTTATCTATTATCAACATTTTAATAATATTATGAATATATTAAATTATCGATAATATATCAGTTAGAACTTTAATCATAAAAAAGCGTATACATAAAGATTAAAAAAAAATTAAAGGTAATTTAGATTATTAAAACTAAAAATAATTTAAATAAAAAATTCACAAGAAGAATTCATAAAGTGTTGAAACTAGACAAAAGCCAATAGTAAAAGCCAAGTATGTGACCACTGCTTTTTATGATTTCTACAAATACATCACAACAATAAATATTCAAAATATATAATAAACTGATTAAAAAATTATTTGCTCATCAATTTTTATGAATTTGAAATATCTTCACTAAAATTTATAGAAAAATAAAATATAAAACAATTCATAAGCAATCGAAATTGCAATGAACAAAGATACAATAATAAATAAATAATAAATAATTACAAGTAATGCAATAAACCATGAAGAATGATGCAAAATTTTTTCGCAAAATTTTTCTATCCATGAAATTTATTCTATTTGCGATTAAAAAAGATAATCTAATACAATTCTAAAAAATCAAAACGAAATTTAAACTAAAATAAAATTTTTTGTTAAGTTTATTCGAATTCGATGAATATTTCCAATAATGGTCTTGAATTTAATTTCCTACATAATTCTATAATAAATTCCACTTGAAAGTACAATACATTAATGTAAAAGAATACAGAGATATGATATAGATATACTATAAAAAATTGCAATCCTGTCAAAATTTCTAATTATCTAATGAAGATTATGCTGAAAGAGATCGATAACAATTGATAGTAATGAATAAATTAATTTGGAGAAACAATATGACAAATATCAAAAATATATATATATATTAAATAATCAAGAGTTAAAAAAAGAAATCAATAAAGGAAAATATATTTCTATTAATAATAGATGGAACAAAAAACATAACCAGGATATATTAGGCATATCAATAAGAAAAAAAATAATATACCATAAAAAAAACAAACCAGTTTGACGAAAAGAAATAAAAAAAGCAAAGAAAATTTAAAAATAATAGAAAAAAAATACTATTACTAATACAATAAATAGCAAAAATATATATATATATTTTTAGAATATATAAACAATAAAATTCTTAAATGTGAAAGAATGTTATAAAATTTAGCGAAGAAATTAATATTTAAGAAATATTTAGAATGTGAAAGAATATGAAAGAATGAAAAGAATTTATAAAAGATATAGATCATTATTAATATTTTCAAATAAAAGATATTCATATCCGATATTAAATAGTGTTTTACAGATAATGTTAAGAAAACAAAAATAGAGAAAATAAAAATAGAGAACATTAGAATTAGATTAGTAAGCAATTCTCTAGTATTAGAAGTATGAGATAATATCAAATCGAGGATTAATCCGAAAATAGATTTGAAATTATTAAGATTTGAAAAATTTCAAAAATAATATTTTAGGATTAAATTCATTTAGAAAGTTATAGAAACAAAAAAAAACTAAAGCAAATAGAATTTTAGAATAAATTGTAAAATTGTAAGTTACATAAATTATAATAAAAAAAAATTCTATTTTATTTGATATTTAGTTCATAAAAAAAAAATCTTAGAAAAAAAATCTACTTGAATTTATTTTCAAAAAGCTTTTATTTCAATATTTTTAATTAAAGTTTTTTTGAAAATACATATAAATCATTGGAGAACAAAGAGATGATTCTTATTACATATATTAATTAATGATATTTTTCTTTTATGAAGTATTGTAAATAAATAACTTTATAGTATTACAAATTTTTTTCAACATTCGTTTTATAATAATTAGATTATTATTAGATTATTATTAAATATATTAGATTAATATTTTTGCCTTATATTTTTATTCTTTTTAAAATAATTTTTAAAAATCCAATTCAATCCTAAGAAAAATTGATCCGAATCTATATTTTCAGATTTTCGCAGATCTTTTAAAATTGTTAGAATAATTTTTCACTTAAAATTACAAAATCATAGTTATAATCTTATTATAAAGCGTAAAAGATGATTAGAATAGATTGGCAAACAAATCAATAACGTAACAATAACATGGTACGAATAAAAACGATCAAATTAATTTCATCTAGTTATACTTTCAATTCAATAGTATATTTATACTTTTAGTTTTATGTTATATTTATATTCATTTATATTTTGTATATTTATATAATATTTTTTATCTCGAGCGAATTGGACAATGTATATATTTATTTGGCCATTTCCTATCTACCTACTTCTCTAAAAACAAATGAAAGATTTATTATTAAAACGAATAAAATATTTTCTATGAAATTTTTAATAGATTACACAAATACGATTTTAACACATTATTAAAACAAAGATAATAGATTAGATTTCATGTTCGATCTCTACATTTTTAAAATTTATGAATTATGGTTATGCATATATTTTAATATTTATGTAAATACAAAATTTTGATATTTGTAAAAAAGTAATAATAATGGGAATTAGCTGAAAAATTAATTCATTGCTAAAAATGATATTACTATACTATACAGTATATTATACTATACTACTATATATATTATATACTATATATATATATATATATATATATATATATATAATAAAATATATATACTACTATAGTAGATAATATATACTATGTATTATTATATATATAATATATATACAATAAGTATTTGAGATTTAAGATATTCAAATATAGAAAAAATTTAAACAAATTTTATAAATTAAAAAAAATTGTTAAATAAATTGTTAAATTATTACTACATTAATATTATTTATTATTTAATTAATATTATTTTATTATATTATTATTACATTTTATTAATATTAATTTATATTAATATTATTTTAATTTTTATTTAATATTAATTTTATTATTATAATTAATTATATTAATATTAATTTATATTCAATGGAACTGAATTGAATTGGGAAAAACAATATATAAAATATATAATTCATATTTTGTTTATTATAAGTATTTATTTTTTCTTAAATTTAAATAGCAATTCATATTCAATTTCGACTTTATAACAAACGATAATCGCAGCTAATTTGCTCGATTTTTTTATAATTAAATATTTTATTATAAAAACTAATCTATATTATTATCTAAAAACTTGATTATTAATTACATAAAGTAAAATCAATTGTTCAGAAATAAACAGATGATGGAGATTTTGGTATAAGTATTAAAAAAAGATAAATATAGTAAAATTGTAATGTAAAGAAATGAAAAATACAATATATATTATATATAAAATTCTTTTATTAATTGTAACAATAAAAAATAAATATTATATATTAAATTATTAAATATAAAAATAAAAATATTTATGTTCTTAAAACAATTCTTAAGATATATCTTTCGTATTTTTTTGCAATTAGAGGAAATCTGATTGAATTCACCAATTTTTTTAATTGTGGTATTATGATTAATCATCTAATAAGGAACAAAAATAAAAAATATTTTCGAACTTTATAACGTAAAGATAAAAATGATATAAAATAAAAAATAATATACATTTATAATAATATATAATATAATAATAATAATATACATTTATAATAAATATATATTTAGCAATGTTTTTTCAAAAAATTGAAGATATTAATAATTTATACATTAAATTTTTATATATAATCTAAAATATTAATAAGAATTTAAAATTTAATCTTATTCTTTTAGTTGATAATCAATATAAAACATTAATATTTAATAATTATTTTTATAATCATTATTGGAAATATAAAAATATTTTCATCTTATTCAAAATTTTTTTCTTATCAATTTTATTAAATCAACCTAATAATTTCTATCTATTATTCTATCTTTTGTTTATATTTAATTTTTTCTTAGATTTCTTATAGTTATTTCTACTACAAGTACTTATAATTCTAATTTCTGCATGTTTGTTCTAAAAAAAAAAAAAATACATGCATAAAAATACATAAGCATTATCAATTAAATATAATATTGTTAAAGTCGAAAATGAACGATTTTGAATATTGCACAAATGAGGTAAACTGAAGCTCGAAGGACTATTTACTACTGTAGGATTGTATATTCATTTAGATTATGAGCTCTGAGTGAACGAATAGTGATACTTTAACTCTTTACGGCTAACTATAATGATTCTAACTATATTTTGATCTATAATATATATATATATATATATATATAGTATATGTATATAGTATATATATATAGTATATACATATATATATATATATATATATATATATATATATATATATATATATACTATATACTATACAATATACAATATATGGTCGTCGAATTCTGTTTAGTTTTCTATTTCTATTCCAATTCAACTCCAAGACTATTGCGAGTCTTGGTTTTTCCTCCAATCCTTGCTTTTCAGGAAAAATGCATACTGAAAGGGAGAGCCAATAGTCACGTTAGAGGATGATTTCGAAGTGAGTCTTTGCGGGATCGCGTCGCAACGCATAAAAGTCAGGACTTTCGCATTTGCACCCACAGTGCATTTATCGCATGGCGTGCAAATGTGATTCGTTATTGTGGTACCTTTGTTTAAATTAAAATTCTGGAAAATGTTAAAAATTAGGAAAAACATGCCCGCCTATAAATTATTGTTAAGCTATTGAAGGTATACTTGTATTGTTGAAAATAAAAGCCAGATTATCCGGCCGTTTCACAAGTCCTGTTTTTAACAAATATAATAGTTAATTTGATTACATATAAAAAGATAATGATTCATACATATTACTCATACTATATACTACATATTATTCATATATTGTTTATTATTTTATATAAATTTATGTAATTTCGTAAGATTTTAAATTAAAACTTATAGATTACATATAAAAATATGTAATTTAAATAAAATAAATATTAAAATAAATTTTTAATATAAATCCAATTAAGATTTTATTAAAGTTAAAAAGAAAATAATATTAAAAATTACTACATGATATATAAGATTAAGATATAAGTGAGATATTAAAAATTGAAAGTGCAGAAGAATTTGTCAATTTATATCTTGATACTTCATTTGCACTATCAAATTACCTTAATAAATATATAAATAATGATATAAATAATGATAAATAATGATTTAATGGGGAAAAAAGGCATTTATATTCTTAGACTTTGTATTTCTTTTTGATACATCTTGAAATTTAAAAAAAAATTAATTTTAAGTTAATTAATCTGTAAATATAAGTATTGATAATAAATAAGTATAAATATATATTTCATATTTTAATTTACTTTTCAATAGCTTTTAATTATATGTACAATCTTTTAATTCTTTTCAATTAAAAATTCTAATGATATTGCAAACATTAATATCTAAATTAAATTATTCTTTTATTTTTGTTAAAGTATTATGATAAAAAAATGCATTGCATTGTATTGCGATATTACTTATATTTTTCTGAATGGAAAAAAGTTCCTTACTCGCAGTAAATATTTTCAGTGGAAAATATATTAGAAAACACAACGATAAATTATCATTATATAGAAACAATATTGCTGTTAAGATATAAAAAAAAAAGATCTATTAAAATTATTCTATTTTTTACTTTTAAATAAATATAAATGATATTATTATTCAATAATATCATTAATTCAATAATAATATTATTATATTATAATATTAAATTTATATATTAAATGTTTATTTATTTCAAAATATTGTATTTATATTCCATATATTTATATAGATATTTTGTTACAGGTAATAATATGATATGAACATATGAAACAAAATGCTATTGCTGAATTAAAATATAAGTATGATATTTATTTATAAACATATTATATATATTTTTATTGTGTTATTGTATTATTATATTATTTGTAGAATAAATTTATTATATTAAGTGTTTCTAACTGCTTGTTTTATATAATGATTATAATGATTTCATCTTCCATATTTATGGTATGCAAAAATTATTTCTTTTTTTTTATAACTAATATCATTATCACTATATTAATAATGTATTTTATTTTTTTCTTGTGTTAATAAGACTCATTATAAGAAAAAAATATGAAACAGGAAATTTGGATAACAAATATATAATTCTTCCTAGCTACTTATAAGAAAATGAAAAGTAAGAATAACATATAAAATTTAAAAATTAATTGAAAAATTAAAATAAAACTAGTTACAATCAAATTAAAAGTTTTAATTTTAAATTAAGTCTAATTTTTATACATGTATATTTTAATAAATAAAATAAATAATTGTAATATTTTATATATTTTATTTATTTCAAAAATATTTTTTAATTAATTTATATAAATACCATTAATTATTTAAATTATCAAAATTTGTTGTGATATTCATTTGAGATTACAAAATTTATTTTATATATGGCACAAATTTAACATCCATTTATGGTTACAAAATTTGTTTTGTATTTAATATGTATTTAATATCATAAGGGCATTAAATTATATACTAAGATTCAGTATATTTATAATATAAATTTGATATTGATTCGCGTATCAAGAGTTGCAATCTTGATTTAAATCTTCGATTATATACTTGATATGGTTGATATAAAAATCTTAATTTAATAAAGCAGGCATAACATCATATGAGCAAATAATAATTTATAATGGTTAATCAGATACATGCAATTAATCCGTATTTATAATTTATTTATAATAGTTTCACTTATCTGTGAATAATTTCTAATTATAATTATTACAATAATGATAATATATTATTGTATAATGTATAACAAAAGAAATAATTTATTAATAGATTATTATATTAAAATAAAAATATTAGAATAAATAAATATATTACAATAAAAACTAAACTTGTGAATCTATTTTATTTTACAATCAATAATTATGAATAAATAATTTTAAGATCTGTAGATAATTATTTATAAAATAATATTCTTCACTAATTTCGATATTTTATATTATCAAGGATATAATATAGGAAAACAATTTTTCCCTATATATAATTTTCTTATACCATTTTCGGTTTATTTTCTAAAATATTTACAAAAAATTTTTGCTAAATTCAAATTTATAATTGATAATATATATCAATTATCAGCATTCCATTTCTTGTAATAGATATGTTATATATTTGAATATTTGATATATTATTTGATATAACATATTGATACAATATTTGATACATTCTTTTCAAATGAATTTTTGTAATTTATAAATGATAAATCTAATATATATTTACGGAAATGATAAGATCATTAAAGAAATGTAATCAAAATAAAATTATATAAATTTTTAAATTACAGTAAGTTATATTATTTTTATTCAAATAAAAAATAATTCATGTTACAATGAATTATATAATAAACCAGTAAATCTGATCTAATTTATAACATTAATTTTTTCTTTTTATTGTTGAACTATAAGAATGTACTCATTATTAGGTAATAAAATAATGAAAACTAGATAAAAAAATAATGAAACCTAACCTAATTTATAATTCATTAATTTTTATTTTTTATTATTTAGGTTATATAAGAAGATATATATATATATATAAATTCGATTGTCATAAACCAATAAAATCTAACCTAATCTATAATTTAATATTTAATTAACATATAATTTATTAATTTTTTTTTGTTACGTAGAAATGTTACGTAGAAATGTTACTTATTGTCTATATAGAATTTATTTTAGAATTTTTTCAGAATTTATTTTATTTATGTAATGATGAATTCATTATAAAATATTTAACAAAATTTTTTTGCAAATATCTAGAAAATTAAAATTGAACAGCAATGACATATATAAAAAAATTGTTCAGAATATATAAACAATATATCTTAAGAATATATTTAACATATTGAAATACATTGAAATCAGTAAATCTATTTTTTTGTAAATAATTATTCATTTGTTGTTCTTATTTTTTTTTAAATTAAAGAAAGTTATAATTAAACAATTATGAATTGAATATTCTCAATTAAAATTTAAATTTTTTGAAATTATAATTTTCAAGATATATATAAAGAGCATTATTTAAAATTATAAGAAAAAAAATTAATAGATAATAAAATAAAAATCATAAATAAAAATATAAGTTATAAAATAAAATAATTAATATAAACTAAAAATTAATAAATAATGAAAATAAGTAAAATAAAATATATATTTTATTTGACTTTATAATGATTAAATTGCTGTTAAAAATAATTAAAAAATATTTTAAATATTTTATATATATTAAAAATTTTTTGTTATATTTATATTGTTTTAAAAATAAAATTTTCATTTTTACTTTGCTTATGTAATAATTTTCTTTGTATCAAGACAATTATCTAAAACTATATCTATAAATATATATATATATATATATATATTTAAGATTTACTATAAAATTTTGCGCTATTTATTATTTTTAAAGTTAAATTTTTTGTGGTGCAAATATTTAATGACAATTAATTACTATTATAATTAACGTGAAATAGATTACAATAGGATTTCTTATCATTTTTATGAAAAACTATTTTTTATTTATTTTTTCAACAAAATAACTCATCTAATGTGAAAGTAATTTGAATGTTAGCAAGAAATGTAAGTTTTTGAAAAATCGAAAAAGAAAAAAATAAAGATAGAAAAAGAGAAAAAGAAAATAAAGATAAATTTAATTAATTAAATTAAAATCAGAAAATGTAAACATATTAGTATTTAAATAATTGTATAAAATATAATTATATAAAATATATAAAAGTATAGTAAATTAAATATATGTATATTTATATTTTATAATTTTAAAATTTATTATAAAAACTATGAAATTAATATATACTATAAAATATATGTTATAAAATAATTAATAATTTTATATACTTTTATAAAATTAATTATAATTTATAAAACTAATAATATATAATTTATAAAATTGAAATAATTATTTATTTGACTTATAAATAAATGGATTTTATTCCATTATATATATATATATATATATATATATATATATATATATACACACATATGTAAGATACAAAATATGTTGTATATCATTGTATATTACTAATAAAAAATTATAGTTACTCGTTTAGTTATTATAGTTTAAACCACAAATATTTTTTCACTTTTTTATTATTGACAGATAAGCCTTTAGATTTTTAAAATTTAACGTTATATTTTAATTTGTTAGTATTATTATTAGTAGTATTAATTATTATTTGGTAGTAATTTAGTTAAATATAAATATATATAATATGATATATAGCAGCATATACATATATGTATAGAATACATATATAAAATAAATAAATATATAATATAAAATATATAAGAGAATAGAAAGAAATCTTAATAGAATCAATGTCATTTATTTACTCATTGATTTAGTTCAAAGATAAATTAGTTTTTAATTGCAATAAAAAATTTGAATAAGTATAATTATTTAAACAAAATATGATTGTAATTTCATGTGGCATTGATTCACATGATGTTTCATTTCAAATATAAATTTTTAGTTTCCGGAATTTATTAATTTCTATGATATTAATAATAAATTTCTACTACATAGGCATTTCTGATACTTTGAATATCTATCTAAATATACTATTTTCGCTATATAATTGTTATCGAGACTGATTAAAATTATGATACTGATCTCAGTACTTATAAAATATGTATCTTACCATGAATTTATTAAAAATCTAATCATTAGTTATTAATTTCTCAAGAAATTAAAAATATTTATCAAATACTAGATTTGAATAAAACATAATATTATTTTATTCTTAGATTATTCGAATTAATCGTTTATTTATTATTTCCATAAATACATGGATGACATTCAAAATGTATAATAAATAGATCAAAAATCTATTTTTTTATTATTATTATGATGTATTTAGTTCGTTTGATTAATGGAGTTCATTTCAAATTATAAATAAAATACATATATAATACATATATAATACAATATATATATATATATATTTGTAATGAAAATATTATTTTTTGCGTTTATTTTTCAAATAATGTAAGAATATTCATCTTTTTTTATAAAACATGAATTTTTATATTAAATAATAATATATTAAATCATTTAAAATAAATATGTACAGTTTCATTAGTTTCTCTTATCGCAGAAAAGTAGAATATATTAATTTAAAGTTGAATTCAATGTGACATCGAAAAAATAATGCATTTAATCAAATATCATAGATCGTATCTCCAGCATATATCTCCAGCATATATTTATATTTAAAGTATTTCGAATTGGATTACATTTCGCACTTATATGTGACATTTTTTTATCAAATAAGTTATGTTTTGACATTTGATCTTGTATGTCTTTGGTTTTCTATGAGTGAAAATATTGCTTTATCAAATGAAGCATAATTTGTTTCAAGAGTTCGCTTACGAAAAAAGTGGTATATAATACTTATAATAATTTTATATATTGTAATATTAATGTAATATTAATATTAATATTAATAGAAAGTTACAGCAAAATTATATATATATATTTTATATTTATTATTAATTAATTCATATTTTACTTTAATTATTAACTGATTTTTATCAACAATTCCTTTATCACATCATCTTTATTATGCATATGATAAATGATAAATTATACATCTTATATTATTAATTAATGAAATTATTACTATTAATAATGAAATATATCAAATGAATTTAATTTGTGATTTTAACTCCTGCTACTTTTTTTTTTATTTATTTTTATTTATTTTTTTTGTATTTATTATATCTATAATAAATCTTTCACCTGAAATTTTAAAATATTTAATGCAATGATACATTGTATTTTTTTAGATCATTTCTTGTTTTTTATATTATTTTTCTTTTTCATTAATTTTCATATTAAGCGGTACAATAAAATTTCAAGATTTAAAATCCATTTTAAAAAAAACATGATAAATTTAAAAAAAAAGAAATACGGATGTTATATTTATGCAAATTAATGTCAAAAGAATCGACATAATTCTAGAATTGCTTCTAGACATTGCATTATATTAGATATCCATTGCTGTAATGTCTTATATTGACTCAGATTTCGAATTCACAGAAACAATATTAGTTCATTCTCTCAAATCAATAACATATTTAGAATTTATTAAGATTATAAATTTAGCAAGTGACAAATCTATTCTGTAAAGGTTGAATTTATCATCATGACATATTAAATTCATCGCTATTCAATCTCTTTAGATACAGAAAAAATTAGAAATATGAATATGCAACACGAAAATTATTATGAAATTCCTAATAATATTTTATTTATGATTATTTATTTCATTTGATATATTTTATAAATATGAAAATTTATATAATACATAAGGAATTTTATATAAATAATTTTTATTTATTCCCATTTGTTATTATATTTTTATTAAAGTTAATATCATGGAATTACAATAAAAACAAAAATATTTGTATATTTTAAAAAAAACTTTTTTAAAAGTTGAAAAAAATGTTAATATTTTTTATTTTCGTAATAAATGCTATTATAAATGCAATATGCGTATCTACGAAAGCTGAGTCTTTCACAATATCACATTAGATGATCGTATCCGAATGTCAGAGAGAATAATACATAATTACAAAGAAACTATTTATTGTCATATGTGATGATCAGATTACGATCTGTTTGCAATGAGATTTTTTTTCAAATGCGGCTCGTGTCATTAGAAAATCTGTTTCTCGTTCATTTGAGAGAATCATAGTTTTCCAATAAGACATCAATAACCAATAGTAATTGCAATTCCTGATTTGCAAGAAAAATTTTTTGAATTAAAATGATATTGGTTACCATTGAATTGGCCATATCTGGAATATGTCATCTTTGGGATCAGGCTTCGTTTCAACCAGGCTGTGTCAAAAATTATAAATAAAACTCTTCTCAAAAACGGCAATAAACATTTATTAAATAACATCATCCTTTGTTTAGGTTTAGAAGTTAATAACTGATAATAACAGAAAATAGATTTCTATACGAAGAATTTCTCCAAATAACGTAAAAAAGAAAAATACAATATTTATATGATTTTTTTAGTGGATATAAAATTTATAATAACATAATTAATAGTATAACATAATTAAAATATAGATATTGAACCTTGACTACTATTTTTTTTTAGTAATATCATATCGGAATAAAAAACATTGAATCCAAATGAAATAGAGACAAAGATTTTTGAATTAATGTTTCAATTAATCTGTTAATTTCAAATTCAAATCTATTCTTAATTCAAATCTATTCTATTAGTGAATTTATTTATCTATTAGTGAATTTATTTATTTGAGAATAAGCAAGGTTATATTTAGAAAATTACATTCAAATTTTCTAATCTGAAATCTTATAATGTATTTTGATTTACTCCTAAATTTCGTTAAGTAGACAGATTGACAATCATACAACAATTCAGCTATGGATTTAAATAATATATTTATACCATAAAATGATTTTTTTACAGATTTAAATGTACAACCTATATATATTAAACATATGATAAATTATATCTGTATATATTTTTTATCACAACAAATTTTCATCATTATATTTATGCAAAATAAATCGACTTTTTATATAAAAAAAATATGAAAAAAACCTAAAAATTTTATCAAAATTTATTTAAGAAATGAAAAAACCATTTCGTTCTTCGAAATTTTTATTTTATTTTATTCAATATCTTAATTATAAAAACTTAAAATATTCAAAACATATATTTAAAACAATGCAGAAATTATGGACCCGTGATTCAATGGCCTATATTTTCTTTTTAGAAATATTTATTACATTTTTTCATTTTTTTTTACATCTATCTCTTGTCTAGATAAATTAATAAGACAATATGCGAACAAGAGATCTAAGTAAATAACAAGAACGTAAATATAATAACTAATTAAAAATTATTTTTTTTTTATAATATATTTTGACAATTGAAAATCATATTGAAATAAATGAAAATAAGATTACGATTAAAATAATTTTCATTCATTGAAATTATATAAATATTCATTATTTAAAATTTATAATTTTAATAAAAAAAAGATTTAATTTAATTTTAATTAATTTAATAAATTATGCGATAGATATGTTTATTTGTAAAAAAATATTATTGATCTTATTAATGATCTTATTAATAATATATTAAAGATAATGCATTAAAAATTGATTTGAAATAAATTGAAATAAATTTATATAAAATATTTAAAATATATATAATATGAAAAATAATTATTAATAATTATTTATTTTAATTGCATTAATTCTTTATCTATCATATTGTTTTTATTGATAAATTTTTATATTCATAAAAAATCTTTAATTTATATTGTTGTCATTAGACTTATCAAAATTTGATTTTGTTACCTAAATTAATTTCATTTTATTTTTAAATTAATAATTTTGTTTCTTTTATAATATTTTTCTTCATATTTTCTTATAATTTTTTAATTGTTAATTTTTCAATAAGCAATTTGTAAAATAAATATAATAGATTTTCAAATAAATGTATTCTTATATACTCGATTAATCAAAATTTTAATTTTAATTCTCGATATATATATTTTTTAAATTATTGATATTTTTAGATATATTGCTCTATACATATAACATTTTATTAGAATCTTCTAGTGTTGATGATAATATTATGTAAATTAACCATAATTAATAACATTGTATATTTAATACAAAATTTTTTTCTCTTATTATCATTTTTGTTTCTTAGATTAAAATTAAAAGATAAAATTCTAAGTGATTTTCTGAAAATAACTTTCTCATTTGTTATCAATAGCATTTTTAATGAACATAATCTCAATAACATCATGCCTACATATATGAAGAAGTCAATTCTATCAATAATAGTTCTAATAATATATATTATAATAATTTTATTTGTACCAAAATAATAATAATAATATTAAACTCTGAAAAATGTGTCTAAATCTTAATTGTTATCAAATTTATTTATGTTTATTGTAATCCATTACAATTTTAATTACAAATTAACATTAATTTTTTTAAATCTTTTTCTTCTAATGTTTATATTATTTCTAAACATATTAATAATCTTATGGTTATATGACATATTTACTTCTTGTAAATATATTTCGTAAATTCATTACAAATAAAAAAATATATTATATACGAATTTTTACTCGGATAATTTGCGTAACATAAATATAACTATTTATCAATATATGTAATTTTATGTTATTCTTTAGAAAGATCAATTTCTAAATGCATTACAAATATCCATAATTGTAAATTTTTTTTATAATTTTTTTTTTAATGACATTTTCATTGAGGATATTGTAATTTTCTTAAAAATTTTGAATATATTTTTTATTTCATTATTTTGCAATTTCATTGACAAAATTCAATTTATTCATTTTTATAATATTTTATAAATTTTTTGCACTTTTTTCTTCATTCACAACATTCTTCGATGGCTCTCCTAATCATGCAATTATTTTTGTTTCAAATATTTTTTATAATAAAATTTTATTTTTTTTATTGAAAATATCTTTCTTTTTTATATGTTCTTAAGCTTTATTTTTAATTTTATGTATAATTTTTATAAAAATTTATTTAATGTTCTTGATTTGATCTTTATATTGTATAGTATTGCTCATGATTCAAATCATGAAATTATTTTTGAAAAAATCCAATTTTTCATGTATATTAAAATTTTCTTTTTTTTTTTTTGCATTATATTAAATTCTTTCCAATTGTTTTAAAATGATTCTAAAAATAAAATATTTAAAAATTAATTCTAAATAAAATATTATTGCTTCAACGTTATGTATTGTTGCTTATAAATGTTATGTCTATGACAATCGAAGTATATAAGTAATTAATTATAAAAAAAATAATAAAATTTTAAATTACTATACAAAAAACAATGAAAATACTATAGAAAATTTTTTTCGGAAGATTTTTTATTTGCGAAATCATCTAAGAAACGACATTAAAAAAAGCAATTGGAAGCAGCTCGTAATTTTTCAAGAAAAAGAAAAATTTCTTCTAAAAGCACATTTGTGTTTATAAAGAAAATTTAGAATAAAACAGAGAATCCTTTGTCAATTTATTGGAATTCAACAAATTAAACTTTTTCTAAATCTTATAAATTGTATTTGACGATAATAAATTATGGGATTCTGCAGAAAGATAATATAACAGAATTCAAATCATTGTTTCCATTGTAAGAAAAAATTATTGTGCGCTATCAAGCTAGAAAAAGCTGGACTATTACGAATTTTGAGAAAAACATCAGTTTTATTGAAAAATGTTTAATGTTTCTGACAGATTTGTGACAGAATTGAATAAAATAATATTTTAAATAATAAATAATAAATAATCTTACTCATTTTATATGTGTAATTTTAAAATAATATTTTATTTGATACAATAAGTTTTTTAAAATAATCTTTGAAAATAATATTTTATTTAAAAATATTGAAAATATTTAAATTTTATTTTGAAATTTTTATTTATTTTAATTTATTTATTTTATTTATTATTTATTAAATAATATTGTTATTGAAAATAATGTTTTGTACTCAATATATTTAAAAATATAAATAGTTTTTTAATTCTATTATATATTATGTATCAAAAATCATGCTACAATTAGCCAGATAATTTTTCTATGTATAAAACTATTTTTTATTTTTTATTATTTAGAATTTATTGCCATCTCAACTTTTTGCAATACTTCGATTCTTTCATGATAAATAAAAATTCTTAGATAAATTTAAATTCTTTAAAAAAAATGAATAAAAAAATCATTTTATTTGTAAGATGATCCAATTCTTTAAGCAAGATTAAAATATTTTTTTATATTTTAAATCATTAAAATAAAAATATTTTATTTTCCGAAATTTTACATTCTGTTTTAAATACTATTTTATTTAAATCAAACATATAAAATAAATAATTATTAAATATTATTAAATAAATATTTAAAATATTTATTTTACTAAAATATTTATTTCACATTGGTTTTTGATGAATACCATATCAAAGATAACAATCGATAACAATGAAGAAGAAACAAACTGATAGCTTGAAAATCATAGGCTATGTGAAGGAATTTAATCTTTAAAAATATACATAACGATATATGTGGCTTATTATTACTATTATTATAAGTAATAAGAAAAGATATAAAAATTTAATTGTTTTTCAAATCAAAATCTTCTACATCGAAAGAAAATAAAGATCATTATTTTTTACTTAAATATAAATTAATTTTTAATATAAAAATATAAAAAGAATATTCTTTGATTTCGTTAATAATTCCACTATTGTTGACAAATTCGAAAGAAAATCGTTAATGGAATAATTTTTATGATCGTATAAATTAATAGAAATAATATCGGAACAACCGTATTTATTATGTGTTATTTAAAAAAAAAATTGAAAGCGATAAGAGAAACCAGAATAGAAATTATAGAAAATTTTTATATATTAAAATCAACGCTTTTATTTTTATTTCATAAAAAGTAGTTACAAATAAAATATAATTCTGAGTGACAAATAAAATTTAATTCTTGATAGAATATAAATAATATAAAGAATAAAAACAATAAATATAAAATATATAATATATATATATATAATATATATATTAAATATAAAATATATAATATATATATATATATATATATATATATATATATATATATAATATATAATATATAAATAAAAATATAAGGAATAAATATAAAATATAAAGAATAAATATTCAATTATACAAAATTAAAAAAATTAATGATAGAATTAAAGATGCAATTAATGATTTGGAAATATGAACTGAACAAACATTTTCGTTAATAAATAAGCTTTAAATTTTTTTAGGATTAAAAGATAAAAATTAATATTAAAAACAATAATCAGATTTAGAATATATAATAAAAATACCTAATAATAATACAATATAATAAAATATAATAATAAAATAAAATAAAAATTGAGGAAACAATCGAAAAAAATAATTAAGTTTGAATATAAATCAGAATATTATGTCACGAAATATTGGTAACTTCAATAATTAGAAAACTTGCATTCTACAAATGATCATGAAAACTTAGTATGAAAGATATAATAGAATGTAACATATTGTAAAAATTATTGAGATTACAAGATTGTTATACATTTAGATATACTTAGACGCTTTGTATAGAACAAATGATCTGTGCAAAATAAATCATTTATAAAAAAAAAAGGAAAACACACAACATATTAATAGTTTATAGCTATTGTAAAAGAACACGGCACATTCGAAGAGATATATTATATCAAGAGATATATATATTACAAGACAGTAAGAAACAGAATAAAATAATATGGAATAATAAGAAGCAAGCAAATAAGAACTTTCTACAAAATAAAAATTATGAATTAATAAACCAGAATTGAACAGAAAACACTACTGATGACATATATGATACATATGATACATATATCATACATATGATGAAAAGATAAACATAAAGAAAGAATTTCTAGATCAAAAAATATAATAAATAAAGATCCATAAGATGATAAATTTACAGATATAAATATTGACGAAATGAAACAATTCCATCCTTACCATGTAATGGATTTTTTTATTTAGTACATAGCAGATATTTTGTTAAATAGATAAATACCAGGATATAATTTTATAACAAAAAATTGAATACATATTGCAGTAAATGAACAAAACAACAAAATCAAAGCGTTAGATTATTATTGATTCAAGGAAAAGAAATTAATATAAAATTTATTAATATAAAAGATTAAATCAAGATTAAACAATGATATAAGCATGAATGATATAGGCAAAGAAATAAATATCATGATGGAAGTTTACCTGGATTATTACCTAAAGCTAAAAATAAAAATTGCATGCCTCATATCAATAATAAAAATTATACAAAAGAAAGTACGAATATAAAATACTCATTTTATATTTTGGATATAGAAGATTTATTCATTGTTATAGAAAGTTTAAAATAATAACAAATAAAAAAATTAAAAAGTTTAAGGAATTTCATATAGAATATGCATAAACATAAATATTATGAACTTTACGAAATTTTTATTTTTTATTTCTAAATAAAGACAAAATTGAGTTATAAATACGAACGTACAAACGTAAATATATAGATATAAATATACATACATAAATTTAATATGATACTTATTGAAGAAGTATGAAATAATGAAATGAAAGTAAATTATGAAGTCATATTAAAGTACTAATAGAAAAATTTATAATATAAACATAATAGATAGTATCAAATATAATAAATCTTAAATATTTATCTTAATACTTTTATCTTGTATTACAATAATCGCATACGTAATTGTATTTTCTAGATCTATACAATCATAATAGATTTATAATTAATATAATAGAAAACATATTTCTTATTTATTTTTAAAAAATTTTAATAAAATTGCTATTAATTAAATATCTCATATTTCTACTCATATTTTACTTTTTTTTACTATTTTCTCTTTTTTTTGTTATATCATTATCAAAAAAATGAATACTTCAAATATTTATTAATATATTAAAATTATAATTATTATAGTATAATTTATCTTTTTTATTTCTTTAAAAATCACAAAATTAAAATAAATAAGTATTTTAATAAACATCGTATTTAAAGTATAATCAAAACTATCAATATTGTATATATAAATTAAAACTTAATATTTTTTTATCTCATATCTTTTGTTATTCATATTTCATAATCACTTATTGCTCGAGAGATTTATAAACAATTTATTCGGAGAAATTCCTCACATGAAAATCCTTTTCTATTATTATCGATTGCCAATTTAAAAAAGTGATCATCTGAAAACATTACTGTTTTTGAGAAAAGTTTAATCGACATTTATAATTGTATATTTTTGATAGAGTTCAATTTGGCAGAAGTCTGATTCCAAGGATATATATATATTCCAAATACGGTTGACTCAAGAGTAATTATCATTCTTATTCGAGGAATTTTTCTTTTCTTGAGGATGTCACAAATCGGGCATTGACCGTGATATTATTTTATCGTGTCCCATCGAGAAATTGTGACTTTTCCAATTGAACTCGAAACGGGTTTTCTGACCATCGGATACAACAATAAATAGTTTCTATATAATTACGCATCGTGCTTTAATACATCTTTAATCTTCGGACATCACTTATCATTGTGACATTGTGAGAGATGTATACACGCGTATCACATTTGTAATGCCACCGCATTATAATTCACTTGTCGTGAAGAAAATATAACAATTAATAGTTACATGCACCAACTTTTACATACATCTTATATATGCATCTTAATCAAGAACACATCGAATTGTTGCAAACACCATAAAGAGGTTCATCGCGATTTCTGCAATAATTTCGAGAATGTGTATTTCGATACGATCAGTGAGATTCATCATTCATAGACATATATAACATTTACTAACGTATCCACTCTTGGATATTTGTAAAATGTCCTCCATGGTAATCGAACAGACGACTTTTGTTAACTTTAGTCTCTTCTTCGAGTATTCGTAATGATCTTAGAAAATGAATTTTCAATGATTAGATAAACAATTAATGTTTAAATTTGCAGATTTATAATAAAGTTATAAATAACGAATTCACTATTCAATTTACGCAATTCAAAAAAGAAAATTCATCGAAGTATGATGAATCAATCAACCCCCGCGTAAACCACGTATTATAGAATCGAACACGCAAAACATTCTCATCGATAAAATCTCGATTATAGTCACCGACAGTTTTTAATAATTTGCGCGAGTTTCATTGCGTAATTCAGAACAAAAACCCGCGAAATTGTTCGAGTTACGTGAGAAATCCGAAATCATTGTGAAAAAATACATTTCGTTAGATTATTATGACGATATTAAAGATCATCATGAATCACGAATTTAATTCGTGCCATATTCTCAAAGTATTAAATATCACTTCTAGGTACGAGTGATATTCGATGGCTTCATGAACAAGTAGAGTATAATTGATGTATAATGTATCCAACCAATTATCCAAAACAACTTTTTATCCTTCTTTGACTATCTTGCTATAATAATATCTTTGACTATAATAATATATATTGGCACTTTATGAAATCATTTTGCTATCAATGTATAGAGAGCTTCTTGTGGAAAAAGAATACTGAATAAATTATAAAATCATGTAAATTAAACATTGCACCATACGATACCGCTTCAACTCCGTTTGTGAATATGAATATCTTGATAAGTTTAACAGAATTACCAGGAATAAGAATCCGCGAAACCATCGATGTTATTTAAAGATTATGTTTCTATCATATAGAAACACATCGCGTCAAATCACACGATCAGCATATTTTCGAGATTGGAAACTATTATAAAACTTGATTTTTATCCGCATCATAATTATCAATGAGTATCACTATTAAGATTTGGACAATGTCTCTTGATTTCATTTTTGCCCATATGGATGTACAATAAAATCTTTTAATATTGAAAATACCGACTTCAAATTCTTTTCTTGATAAACGGGAACATTTAAAATAAGCGGTGAAGGACGAAAAATAGGACGAATATACTTCGCAATTAATAATTATTGGATATTAGCGGATAGAATTATCACACAAGTCATCGTACATAGAAATATATCATGCAATTAAAACCATTTGATGGTCCTGCAACTAGGATCCGAAGTTCCTTTAGATCCTTTTTCGGTATTGGCATTGATTACAATGGACTGTCTATCATAATAGAACAAGTGCGCAGTAGGTTTACGGTAAGAACTGAACTATGTATATTTGTTTGTATAAAAATTCAATTCAAGATAAGTATCTCATTATGGTTATTTTTAAATGCGAGTTTTACAACAGGTAATTATTGATAAGCAATTCATTTTAATTATATGTTTCATACTTTGGATTATGAAAGGATACGATAGATTTGTTAATCTGATCTTTATTATGTCAATGAGTTTCATTGCATCTGCAAGGAGTTGCTCATCGTTCTAACACGGTTTAAGGTTTACATAAACTTTTGACCAACATCCGTTCTATCTATTTCCATTCTATTCATTTCTATTCTATTCCATAGAACGTATTCTATTCTCATGTTCTGCTTTTTAATAAAAGATTCTCAAATTATCCTTACTGCGATATTGAGAAACATATCTCTGGTATATACATGCATATCATACTTATAATCCTATTACAGTCCACTTATCGCGAAGAAAATACAGCAATCAACAGTTATAAGCATTAGTTTTTATCCATACATATACATCTCAGTCGAAAGAGTATTCCATCATCTATCATTATAATAATATTATTATGAAGTATCTTCGATATCTTTATTCATATTTTGTATTCTTTATTTATATCTTTTTCTTTATAATTATGTCTTTTCATAATCAAATGTATAGTAATAATATAATGATAGAAAAAATGAATTCTATACAACAATAATAAAACATGAAATTTTATTAAAGTTCAATAAATGTAAAACTATATAAATTGTATATAGCATATAAAAAGAAAAAAAAAAGAAACAAGCAGATAAAAGAAATATAATTAGAATATAATTCATTCAAATATGAGTTCCTGAAAAATTCTTTGCTGATAGTTCCGAAAAGATGAGTTTGAGTTGTTCAAACTATGATTAATTATAGATTTTCGCTAAGTAATGTGATAATAATTCAGTATCTTATTTCAAATATCACTGATATTAAATTAAAGAATATCATTAAAGAATATCAAATATTTCATAACTTTAGATTTCGTATTTGATTTTCACTAAATTGAAATCCATAAACGAGATAGAGAAAGAATTGCATTTTCTATGTATTTTGTTCGAATATTGTTTAGTTTGAAAATGTTGCTACGAATTTTTCAAAGAACATTGTATACAATTTTAGTTGAGTTAATAAAACTAAAATATTTTCTTAAACGATATTGTATATGTGCATTTTCTTATGGAACAATAAAAAGGAAAAAAATATTGACCTTTTAACATTGAAAAAAATGAATTAAAATTAAGTAAATAAATGTAAATTTTTATAATAAAAAACAATATTATATTATATTATAATAGAAAATGGCATAAAACTACATTTCGATAAACTAGATTTACTACCGTAAATAATTTTGTTATATTAAAAAAAATAAAAGATGTATAACATAAAATAATAAAAATTATCAGATAATTATGATAAAAGAAAATTTTATAATAATAATGATTAATGTAAATTTTATAATTAACTAATATTTAATCTAAAATTTATATTAAATATGTAATCTAAAATCCAATAATAATATTTTCAATTCAAATTAGAAATTATTTAAAAAAAGCAATTCTATAATTATCATAGATTTAAATTTTTCAGTACTATTTTTTTTGAAAAACATTACATATATTATATGAATATATAATATTATATTAATAGATTTAATCTTTTATAATAATAATACTAGATCAATCACTAAGATTATAGAAATTTCTAAATTTCTAAATTTTAAACATTCAAACAAAGGAAAGAATATCTTGTATAATAAATACAACAAAATAATAATAAATAAAAATTAATAAAACTCTTCATGTCTTTTTTTTATATGATTATTATAATATAGAATCATGTAGATTCTATGATTATTATTAGAAACATTAAAATATTTCATAGCATAAATTTTACAATTTAAGATTATATTCAATTCAATTCAAAAGACAATATAAAATATAAGAGAATATAAAATATTATACAATCAGACATATATTTGTAAATTTCTTCATCGTTTATAAAACGATCTTAGATAGATTATGCCAAATTCAATTATTAAATTAGTTTCAAAAAATCCAAAAACTACCATTTTTGAAACTTCCTATATTAACAGATATTATATAAATATTATATGATACAGATATTATATAAATATAATTATATCTTGATATATCCATGTAATATATCAAAGATGATACAATTAATGTAACTTATAATATATTTATATACTGCAATGTATTACAATTCAAAATTTCCGAATAATTTTAGTTAAAATAGAATGAATATTTTGAATAATAAAATTTAAAATTTATAATATTTTAAAAACTATAATACAAATTAGAACAAAAATTATATTACTTACTTGCATATAATTTAACAATATCAAACTTATATAAAAATTTAAGTTTATCATGATCAAAAAACATAGAGCATTTTAAATTGTGAAATTAAATTATAAATTATAAAAAGTTATAGAAAATAATTTTCGGATTATTATCAATTATATCTTTAATTAATATCTTTAATTAACGTTATATTTATTGACGTATATTCTATATACATTATATATATATATTCTATATACATTCTATATACATTATATATCATAAAAAATGAAATTTGTAACCGGAAAACAATAAAATGAAAGAAATTCCATGTAAAAGAGATCTACTTAGAATACATACAAGATAGTGTGGTAATCACAATAAAAAAAAAGACAATTCATATATGTAAAAAATATTCATAAAATTTCGTTATAATCAATATACACATTTTATATTAAATTTTATATTATATATTATATTCATACTATATATATAATCATTGCATTTATACTTTATTATACTTTGTATGATATAATATGTAAAAAAAGTATATTACAATTTTTAAAATAATATATATATATATATAGCATATATAGGATATTAATAAACATGTGGGATATTTTTGGAGGATGGTTTCTAGACATCAAAAAAAAAGTGAAAAAAAGATGAAAAAAATTCATATACATATATGTCCGATAAGGCTTAATTAACAAGTTATAAGTTATTTTATTATTATATTTAAAAAAAAATGAAATAAAAAATTTAAAATAAAATACGAGGTATCAAGTTTATTTCAATCAACATTATTGAATCTTCTTTTGAATTCCATAAGTTGTGTTTAAAATAAAAAAAAAAATGATAACTATAATAATTTATTTTCATTATTGAATCTTATTACTTTTATTTAAGTAAATATTAATATCAATAATATCCATATTTCCTATATATTGATACTAAATACTATATCGTTAATAAAAGCCTTAAAAATGCTTTAAAAGAGAAAAAATTATTGCGACTAAAAAATTTGTATTTTAATATTTAATTCATATTTTATAAATTAATTTATAATAAAAATAATCTTGACAATTAAAGATTGAATTTTATCAAACGATGCCGAATAATCATTTCATGATAAATATGAGCGTTTACTATATTCATTTTATAATTTGGCAATATTGTATAAAAAATTTTATTCTGTATAAAATATATTTAAAAATTATTAAAATTCATGAGAATATTACACATCGATAGATTCATCAAAATTTTTTTGATTAATTGATAAAAGAGAAAAAGATATCTATTATTGTTTATATTAGAAAAAATTATTTAGTAAAAAAATTAAATGACTATTTTTTTATAAAATACTATTGATATTTAAATTGTTTTTTATTTTATTATTTTAAATTTATTTAAAAAAATATGATGAATTTTTATGTCGACAGATTAAATTAATAATAATTAAATATAAAAATTATATTGTAACATTATAAATTATATTATTTTAATATTATAATTTCA
This sequence comes from Apis cerana, assembly GCF_029169275.1. Taxonomy (NCBI): domain Eukaryota; kingdom Metazoa; phylum Arthropoda; class Insecta; order Hymenoptera; family Apidae; genus Apis; species Apis cerana. Next base: position 4,967,890 of record NC_083862.1, on the reverse strand, counting down.
CATATCATATAATAAATGTTAATTAAATAAAATCTGTAATTTATTTCAGAATAACCATATGTAAGTTACTATTAATATAAAATTAATTTATATAATTAATATAATATAATATAATATAATTTATATAATTAATTTGCTAAATATTTATGAAAGCTAACTAAAAACTAAAATGAAATAAATAATGATTAGAAAAATTTATTTTGTTATAAAAATTTTGTTATAAAATATGTATGCAATATATTATTTTTATTAGAATTATATTTATTATATTTTTCTTATAAGAAATATAAATACAGTTATAATATATATTAACTAGAATATATTGTGTATATTTTCTACAATTTTTATATATTCTTTATTTAAAAAAGAAAATATGTTTATTTTTTATATTTTAATTAAATTTTAATTTACATAAAAATATTTTATTATTTATTATATTAATATTATTATATATATATAAATATTATTATAAATATATATAATAATATATATAAAATAAATAATACTTAAAATATTATATAATATATTATATATATTATATATATTATTTAATATATTATATATATTATATATATTTATATTATATATATTTATATATATATTATATATATTTTATATATTTAAAGTAGTATTATTTTAATATTGGTTATTATTATATTAAATGGATTTTATGAATATTGAATCACAACTGATATTTTATATATATATATATATATATATATACATATATATAATATAATATAGTATATATGATAATATTAAGTTCTAATATCAGTTGTGTTTCAATATTCATAAAATCCGTTTATCATAATAATAATCAATATTATAATAATATTAATTTTAATATATGCTAATTTGGTTTTTTTATAATATTAAAATAAACAATAAAATAAGTCAAAGAAAATCGTATAGACAAATTTTCATAATTAATATATATAAAAATACAATAACAGATGATTAAAAAATTTAAATTTTATAGAAAATTTTATAGAATCAATACTGCAAAAAAATTAATCAAAGAAATTGATTATATAATGACAGCAAAAAAATTATAAGAAAAATGAAGATATTAAAGTTATCAAAATTAAATGACGAATTCTTTGCAGAAAAAAGTGTATTCCTAACAATATATAATATTAAAAGAAATAGAAGATTTTAAAACAGAATTTGTTTTAAAAGAAAATATATAAATAAAGCAATATTATTTTCATTGTAATATTATTTTCATATTATCTTGATTTATTTTTGATTCAAATGGATAAAGAATGGTAGAAGAAAAATGGAAAATTTAAATTCTATTTAAAAAATAGAAAAATATATGGAGAAAATGTAATGTTGAACGTATGTATATTAATGTATTTTAATATTTGGAATGAGCGATTTAATTTTTATTGATAGTATAATAAACAAATTTATTATTATATTATTAAATATTTATTTATTTAGATAATAGATATATATTTAAATATTTTAAAAAATATTTTAAACAAAAATATAATAAAGATAAGAATTTTTGTATCTGGAATTTTTGCTTCATTATCCAAATATTTTATATATGTATTATCCAAATATTATATTTTACTATTTTATTGTTATATTATTTTATTAATTTAAATTTTTACAATAAATAAGAAGAAATGATAAAAATAATGATAAAGACACGATCATTTTTCAATGCATCATGATATACAGAAAAAAGACTAAAATAATTCACAAAATAAATAGATATATAATTAATTAAATACATTAAATACTTTATAATATAGTGGCATATAGAATCTAAAATAATTAAAAAAATATTTAATTTATTATTATATATTATATATTATTTTATTCGCAATTATTATTGCATTATTCTTTTTAAAATATAATATAATATAACATAATATAATTGTTAAAATTTGAATAATTTTGAATATTGCACAAATATGGTATTTGAATGATGCTATTACACGATTATCTATTGTCGTAGGATTGTATAATTATGAGTTTTGAGTGAACGAATAGTGGTTTACTTTAAATATTTATGACTGATTGATTGCGATTGTAATGATTCTAATATGAATGTACTCTAATACGAATTATATCATTGTTCTATATTCTATTTTATTTTAACTAATCTAATCTAGAAAATCAAGCCCTATCATGGATCTTGATTTTTCCTCTAATCATTATTTTCTATTTAAATGCAAACTAAAAGGGAATTAGAAGAACCAATAATCGTATTGAAGAGCGGTTTCAAATGGATCCTCGTGGATTCATATCGTAGCGCGGGAAGGTACAAATTTTTGTGTCGCTTCCATGATACTTTGTTATCATACAGTGTAGGCATGTAAGTGCGACTTCGGAAATGGCCATTGCTGCTATATTTCTTTAAATTAAGGATCTGGAAAGTATTAAAGAACTATACTCGCTCATAAATTATTGTTAGACTATTGAAAATAAAATCTAGATTATCTAACCGCTTTTACAAGTCTTGCGTTTGTTGTTAACAATAATGATCATGAGAATAAATAACTATTCTATTATGCAAAAATTTATTAACCGAACAGTTTTTATATTAAGATCGGATAATCTTTTTATTATTTAAAATATCAGAAGTTTTATTATATAAAGATAATATCATTTAAAACATAAAACATATATTGAAACATTTATTATAATAAATATCTAAAAATTATTATATCTGGATTTCAACTTTATTAAAACTTATGGAACAAATTGAAACATAGAATTAAAAAAACTGCAATAATTTTAAAAGAAATATTAAAACAATAATTAAAGGAAGAATAGAATAATATTAATACTGAATATTTGAAAAAATAATTTATAATATATCATTTATGTTAACATATCATTTTAACAAAGAATTATAAAGAAAGAATTTTAACAAAGAATATTAATAAAGAAAGTTACGCTGAATTATTTTTAATAAGATAATCATTATTAAATCATTTCTTAAGTGTGAAAAATAATAAAAAAATTACTAATTGAAAGCATTCAAATAATATTCAAATATTATTAAAATATCACATATTATTTCATTTAAAAAATATTGTTTGATAATAAAATATAGTAAATTATGCAAATAAAATATATTATTTTTAAATAGATATAGTATTTTAATATTATATAAATTATATATTTTCTTTTTATTATCAATAAAATTAGAATGTGATAAAATAAAAATTTTATATCTAAATATTAAAATTACTTACTGTAAATAATTGTAATGATTCTCTAAAAATCTAGGAATGAATTATAAGTTGAGAAATATTACTTAAAAAAAAAATCATAAAAGAAATTGTGATTTATATTATTTGTTTATATTAAATTGTTGTTTTTTTATAATAAGGAATTACAAATAATTAAATTACACTACATATATGATTCAGCGAAAATGTTTCTTTTTGTAAATATAAAATTAAAAACGATTGCAAAGATATGGAAATGCATAATCACGAAGAAGATCAAATAAATCAGATAAATATATTTGTATATATACAAATTGCTCTACAATAATGTCAAGGAACAATATAATTATTCGATTGATGATTTTTAATTTATCTATTCTTATATCACGAATCATTGCGAGTTTGGTTAAGGCCGCCTTTCAAAATTCTTGCCTTTCTATTTACCTCTTCTACATTTACTATTTATATATTTACTATTCTATCTATTATTAATTTTGTCGGTATTATGTATACAGCAATTAATAATATAATATAATTTAAATTTATATATATATGATTATACAGGAACAATATTTCTAATATTTATATCTACTAAATAGAATATAATAATTTTTCTGGTCTTGTATATATTTTTAATTAACTAAATAAAAATGTTAAATAAAAATTAAATAAAATATCGGAATATTTTAAAAATATTTTTATAATAAAAGTGAAATGTAGTAATGTAACAAATATGTTATGAATATAACTCATGAAAAAAATATTTTCTTGCAAAAAATATAAACAATTTATATAATTATTAAATATTATTTGCATATATTACAATTATTTTTTTATATAAATTTATAATTATTCAATGTAATGAAATAGAATGGATGAATTAATAGAATAGAATGAATTAAAATTATACTACGAAAAAAAAAAAAAAAGAAAGAAATTATTAAATTAATAAATGAATTATAATCTTCTTTTTATCTTAAGTTATATAATTTTTGGAAAAACTCATGAATTCAAATATTATTTAATGTTGAAAATTTTTAAAAATTGAAAATTTAAATAGAATGAGATATTAAGGAGCTATAACATTATAGATCATTAATAAAATATTACTGTATATAAAAACCGACAATATTATAACGCATGTAATACTTGTTTTCATTAAATTATAATTACAAAAATATGTATATATTATTATATATAACTCACAAGATTTTTTTATATTTTCGACTTTTAACGATACTTCGTCAATACAAGTCGCAATAATAAAGCAGTAAATATTACTTTATGTCATTAAAGCTTGTGGCAGCATAATTGTTTTTAAAGCTGCTTTACTTGTTATTACTCTTGTATACCATATTTATTGGTAAATTGATAAATTCATGGAACTTTATATTTTTTATTAATGTAATTATTTATATATAAAGTGACTTGGAAAATATATAAATTTAAAAATCATCTTATATGATAAAAAAAAATAAAAAATAAAAATAATCGAAATACTATTTTATCGTTATTAAATATTATTATAATATTTATTATAAATTGAATAAAATTTGTAACTTCGAATTATTCTATAATATATTGTAGTTTTTTTTTTTAAGAATATGAAATATAATGCAATTTTTAATCAGTATTTCCAAGTACATCACAAGATTATACGCGGTAATGTATAATTTCTTCGAATCTTCTTTTTTTTTAAAATCTAGCATGAATAATTGTAACAAAAAAAAGACTTTAGAAGTTTTTACCGGCACATTAAGAGGGTATAACACATTTCATTGTTTGCATTCTTTCTTAATATACATAATATCTATATATTATGCACGAATATTTTACAAATCTAAAATCGAAAAAATATCATATAATTTTAACATTGTTATATATATATATACAAGCGCCAATAATCCCAGAAATATTGGCTTTTCACAGAATAAATATATTTTTAAAATCATTAGTTTTCTTTTTTTTAATAATTTCAAATGAACGAATGATTTTTTATTCAGGTATGCACATATTGCCTTTGTGAAATGCATTACATTATAATAATATACAAATATCAAAATAATATTCGCAGCTCAAAATATCGAAAATATTTGTGCAATGAAACACAATTATTTGATATTTATATAATAATATAAAATCTTTCGATTTTAAATATTTTTTAATTATTTGTTATCAATCGCAAAAACTCACAAATAAACATTTATATTTATATTTCACTTTCTGTTTAGAATTATTTTCTTTTCTTCTATTGGTATTTAATCATGAAAAATCGAAAAAATTAATATTTTCAATATTGCAGAAAATAAATTTCATATTATAAAAATTCGTTCAAATATTCGTTTATTTTGATATTCAATTCGATCATAAGTTTATTAATTTTTCATTGTTAGTTTTATGATGGCAAGTAATAATTTGCTAAGTGCAGATGATGCAATTGTATATACTGCGCGGTGCAAAATTTATACCTCATTTTACGACTCAAGTTATCAAAAGTAAACAAAATAAATTATTTGATAGACGCAGGAATTTTATTTATTGATTGACAAAATTAGTAATAAGACGAATTGTCATTATAGATCTATTATCTATCTATCTATAGCAGAATTATTTAGATAGATAGATTGGATAAAAAAAATTTGATAAATTTAAATAAATGATAAATTGTCTTTAAGAAATTTAAATGTATAAATAGAGTAACGACAAAACCAACATTTTTTTATTTTATAAAATATATCTCATTCAAATTTAATTATTTTTTTTTTATTTTTTTACATCTCTTCACATACTCCATAAAATATAATCCACTTAAATTTAATTATACTATCTATATTAATAGAACAATTAGATTAAGTTATATTTTATGGAATGAAAAAGCAACAAAAGAATTTTTCAAAATTCTTAAATTAAAAAAAATAATTGCATATTTATTGCTTCTTATGAATTTTTTATGAATTAATTTTTGTTTTGTAGTTATTCGATTCGTGAAAGTTATATATTATTTATTATTTAATTTATTATAAATATTCTCATGAAAATATATTATATATACTCAAAGAAAATTCAGAGAATAGATATATAATAATATTTTTTCACTCGATTTTAAAACAGTATTATTTAAATTAATTATTAAAAAAAGAAAAACAGGTAAGAATCGAAAATAATAATGTAAATTATAATTAACAGGAAAAAAAAAACAAAAGACTAAAATTAATGCAGTGATGGAATGAGCAAGGATTTTAGTTTCAAAAAAGCATTTACTCGTGTCATTTTTTGTATTAATTTCGTAATGATTGTATATATTTATTACGAATGAATAATTAATATTGAAAATAGTGATCTTAGAATAATACTTTATTCTAGAATTTAAAATTATCAGATAGAAATATTGTTGTACAAATTGATTTTTTTTTTGAATTAATTTTTTATTTTTAATTTTTCATTAATAATTTGAAAAAAATTATCAAGAACGATAGTTTTTTTTATTTAAAATTGATTATTATGAAACATTTATTTATATAAAATTATTTTTTGTATGATATCGATAATACGACAGTAATAAAGTTCATCATGAAAGTTAATCATATTAAATCATTAGTTTGTTATATATTTTTTTCTCAAGGTAGAAGTGTTAATTTTTATAATTAATTTATTAAATTTCGACATAAAAATATTTATCGTAACATATTAAAATAAAATTAATAATTTAAAATAATAAATACATAAATAATAAGTAATTATCACGAAATAAAATGAGTAACTATCATAGAGTAATTTAAGTTATTTCAAAATAATCTTTGAATGTGATCATATATTATTTTTTTATAAAATAATTTTTAAAAAATTTTCTTTTTTTATCATTTGTTTACACAAATGTCTGACTTATCATTATATTTATGATTTCTTTTGAAAAAAGTTCTAATAATTTTAATTATGAATTTTTATTATAGAAATGATTTATTACATTGTGCTTATTTTAAATTAGAACGTTTTTGAAGTTTTTTGATGTCCTGATTCCTCTCATTAATAAGAACTAGTTTTATTTTATTTTATATACCAGATAATTTGACTCATTCAATGAGGTATGTACAATATTATTAAATATTTTGTTATTTTATATTTAAATAAAATTTTTTCTCTTTCTTTATTAGAGAAAATTAATTGGCAACTAGACAGTTTCAATTTATCGCATTTAAAATATAAATCGAAATTACGTTATCAAAATTAAATTTGAGAAGACGAATGAAAATTAACACATTAATTTCATATTAAGTCATTCCATAAGTTATATCATCGAGTTATTTCAAGTTATTTCATATTTAAAAAAATATAATGTGATTAAAAATATTAAAACTTTTAATTAATTTATAAAATTAATTTTCCATAATATATAAATATAAACTTAAAATTAATTGTACTAATGTTATTATATATTTTTATTATATATATTTATGTATTATTATATATTTTTAATTATATATGTCTTAGAGTTATTATAAATTTAGATTTATTTTTTATGTGGTTATTGAAATAAGATTTACTCTTTATTATTTCGGCTACTTTATATCACTTGAAATATTGGAAATTTTAATTTGATATTATCTATTATAATATATAAATTTTAATATTTGTTCAATTTGATACAAGATATTAGGTTGAACAGAAAATTTTTATATTTTTAGTATTTTCTTCAGAATAATTATGCTTTTATTTTTACAATTTTATTTATAATTTATCTATATATATCTATATATTATAAATAATAAAATTTTTTTAATTTCTTATATTTTCTTTAATAATTAACAATCTATAGAGAAAAAAAATCTCTTAATAGAATATTTACTTGATATTTATAGTTTATAAATTTTTATAATTGGTTTTTATATTGAATAATAACTATAGAAATAATAATAAATATTTGTAAAAAGTTTGAAAAGAATATTGTGGTGATATAAAATATGTAATGTCTAAAATAATATATATGCAGTATTATTATTATGTATTATTATATATATATCTTAGAATAATTATAAAAAAAATGTTTATGTATTATATAATTATTCAAAAAAAACAAATTGAATTGAATAAAAAAATATACTGTATTAAGAAATTGATAGGATTAGGGATTGTTTTTAAACAAATAATTATATATGATAATATTCGACAGAAGTAATGCGAATAATACATGGGAAACATATATATTAAATATATATGTTTTTATTATAAAAAGAAATTTATTCTAATCTAAATCTTATTGATAGAAAATAAAATAATTTATTATAAATATTTTTAATCGAATCAAAAAATTGCAATATTTATTATAACTATATATATATATATATATATATATATATATATATATATATATATATATAATAATAATTATTGTTAATATTTTGTCAATATTAAAAAATTCATTTTTTAATTAGAAAATTAGAATATGTAAGTTTTGCAATGTAAAAAAAAAAACAGTATTAAAAAGCTAAATTAAAAAATAATTTCCCATATATTTATTTCGTTTTTAAAAATCATCTATTTAAATTATTCCAAGATCTTTGAACGATATAAAGAAGTTATATATATATAATATAACTCTATATAACTCTATATATATAACTCTAGTTATAAGTATAAAATAGTCAACATGTTATATGTACAAAATTATTTCTAATTTAAGTAAATCATGAAATTGTTTTTATAAAAAAATTAATAAATATTAAGACATTATTAAAAATTAACACAAATTAGTTATATTAACTTTTTAAGAATAATTTAATATATTTAATAAAAACTTCGTTCAACCTAATATTTCAAATGTCAGAAATATTATAAATGCTTTTGAAACTATATTTCTATAATGAAACATTTATTTACAAAAAAATTAAAATTTTTCATTAATATTTAAAAAGTTATTAAAAACAATAATTCATAAAAAAGAATATACATAACAAATACTATTATATTTTAAAAAAAATGATTTTTAAAATTCTATTTCTTATGGAATAACCTAATAAGTTATATTGCATGATGTGATTCATAATTTTTACAAAATTACTAATTATAATTTTATCTTCAATCGCAACAATATTTTTGCGACAGTAACAAATCATAATTACAAAACGATGAAAATAAATCAGAGATGTGCGAGCACCTCAACAGCAGCTACTGGAGGCGTTTGATTGCCGTTCAAAATTACTGGTTCCGATTCGGTTTGAACGATTCTAACGAGATTCGCATCCTTTTTCGATGGCGTGACATTCGTGTTTGATGCAACGTTCGATCTGGTGCAATAGCTCGGCGGTCTGCTTTCTCTAATCGTGCCAGGATTCACAATGCTTCCAGCATTCGATCTGTAAGTCGGCGGAGGTGAAGATGTTGGCTGCAATCGATCCAAAAGAAGCAGTCTAAGTCTGTATTCTTGCATGCTTGCCTGAAATTAGAGAGATTTAGTTTTCTCAATTTCTTTTGACTTGAAAAAAATATTATTTATGTAAAATAGATTTTAAGAAAAATATAGAAAATAATATGGAAAAAAGGATATTTTATATTTAAATATTTGTTGTTTTTCTATTATTCAATATCATTCAGGTAATCAAATATCAATAATAATCAAGATTTTGTTATAATGTATTTTTAAAATATTCAAAATAATTAAAGATTAAATATAAAAAGAATGTAATTATAAATATATGATATTTTTTTTATATTAACTTTTTATATTAAAAGAATATACATATATATTTTTACAAAGTGTGTTCAAAATTGCATTTTGTTAAATAAACTTTGTTCTCATATTCATTATTCTTATGAATCAATTAATGTCTTGCTAATCTATGAATTAAAACAAATCATAATATACTTTTTTTATTTCACCAAATGAAATATTATAAATATTTAAATCAGAATTATAAATGGTTCATTTTATACCAAATCAATTACATTTTTATTACATCAAGATATTTTTCAAATTAAAACATTCAATATAGTAGAAAAATTTTAAGTAAAATTATTTTACTTCGGAAAAATAATTTTTTAATATTGAAAATTAGAAATTTTTATTTTATTAATTTCTCTATGAAGATCAAAAAATTAGTTTAAAAAAAGTTAAAAGATAGAAATTCTCGACAAATAAGCCATATTATTTTTATATTATACTTTATATTCATAGTTTTAATTTTATTTTTTTTAACATTATCATATTAAAAAAATTTCTTTAAAAAAATTTTCAATATTGAAATCATAAAATGATTGATTTTAGATGATTTATATTGATGAATTAAATTCTAGATATAATTAGCCATTTAAAATAAAATTTTTAATAGAAAAATATAGATGGAAAATAAAATTTTCTAAATTTTATAAATTCAAAGTAATTTTATTATTATTATAATATTATTATAAAATTGAAAAATTTAAAAAAAAAATAATTTAAATGATATGTTAGGAAAAAAATTATAATATAATAATTAATTTTGAACAAAAAAAAAAAAGAAAGGAAAAAGAAAAAATGTAATAGTATTTGTTTTATTGAAATATAAGTGTATATTTATGAAATACAAAAATATAAATAAATTGAAAATATTGATATTGAAAGTATTTTATATATAAATATCATTCAATATCAATCAAATATAAAAAAAATTCAATAAGTAAATAGCTATTCAAAATCGATCAAAAACACAAGTGATAAACGATATTAAAATATCACCTGATAACTCGGAGGTGGCGTTCTAAATTGGAATTCCGGATAAATCATGGCAGCGTATGGATGGATTGGCCTCGCTGGCGGGATTCTGCTCGAGATTCCCGCGAAACCAAAGAAACTGCTGCAATTTTCTCGACTGGTCACTCGCCACGCTACAGCGCTTACCGTTACCAGAACCACTCCTATACCTATAACAAAATCATGTCAAAAAAATATTTATTATGACTTGTTTTGAAAATTTAATATCTATCATATTGTATTCATTGAATTTTCGAGAAATTTTAGAATTCTATTTATTTTTTATAGTTATTTTATATATTATTTTTTTTAATAATAAAAATTAAAAAAAATTCAATCAAAAATGAATGAATGATAAACAGAAATAGTTTATTTTTAATAGTTATTGTTAAAAATTTAACAAATAAACTTTAAAATTTTAATTATATATTATAATTATTAATTCATATAATTTTTAATAATTTTTCTCAATTTAAATTCGATAAAAAAGTGATACAAAAGATTTTTTTTTAAAATAATACACATACTGAAAATAATGTGTAAGATTCTATATTTATTTATAGAATTTTTTTTTGAATTTCTGAATCTTAATAAATTTAAATATAGCATTATCATACTTAAAAAAAATATTTATATAGCATTATTATAATTAAAAAATATATTTTAATATTAAAAATACAATTTTCAATTAAAGTTATAGTCTGCATCATAGTTTTCTTAAATAAAAAAATAATAAAACTTAAAAATATTTATATTGCTTTTTTTTTTGATATCTTTATATTTTTTGGAATATTCTTATATAATAATAAATTATACTTTTTATAATAATATTTATACAAAAATATATTTATCAAATTGTTTTAGTGAAATAAAATAACAATATTTGTCTAATTATTTTAATAGCAATATTAATCTAATTATTATTTTATAATATTAAAAAAAGAAGAATTAGTTAAAAAGTCACAATTATATAATATATTATATAAACATATTATATTATATAATATATTATATATATATAATTTAATTTAATAAAATAAATTTGAGAAAAATTCTCATTAATCAATAATTAATTAATATTTTTTTATTCAAAATATGATTAAAATATGCAATTAAAATAAATATAATATGCTTGTAAAATTAATTAAACATATCAAATAATATTCCAATTATAAAGATACAATTTACATTAAATTTAAATGCATATAGTTAAATAAATTATAAATAATTTAAATACATATAGTTGAAAAAATATTTCACAGAATAATTCATAGAATATTTTATACGAGACTATACATAATTTGATATTTCAAACAATAATATTAAAATTATAAATATTATTAAAATGTTATTTAATTATATTTAACTTCATTAAATTAATAAAATGAAATTAAATTTTATTAAATTAAAAATTTTGTTATGCAAAAAATTTTAACCAATAAATGATATATATATAAATGTTGAAAATGAATATTGAATATGAAATGGATCTGTACATTAGGTATACATGTATAAACAAGTGAAAATCTAACTGAAATGCAACGAATGAATAGATATAGCAAAGATGATGAAATTGTTAAGCATTGTCGCGCGTTCTCATGAACCTCCATATGTGAGAATAGTGAGAGCTGAGAAACCATCCACAAAAGAAGAGACGATATAAACTTTCGTGAATACGCCCATCTTTATTTTCTTCTTAGCTGCTATTGTCGATCTCTCTAGTGTTTTCGTCTTAATCTCTACAATTTTTCAACTAAACTTTATATTTTTTTTTTATTCGATTTATTCTATAGTGCATTCGTATTTGCATTTTAAATTTTATTTTTTTTTCAGCACATAGTTTCAAGACATTTTTATATTATATTCAATACTTTTTTATATTATATTCAATGAAATTCATAATTAGATATATGTTTATAAATATCTGAACTTTTTTTGCTTGATTTATTGTTATAATATAGAATAATCTAAGGCATAATAAAATGAAACATTTCATTAGAAACAATCTTTTTAAATTTTGAATTATTTTATTGTTAATTTTTTTATAATGTTTATTTTGCAGTTTTTACTGCAAATACTGAAATTATTCAAATATATTCAATAAAATTATCTTGAAATGTAATATAATTTTTAATATTTTCTTTGCAATAATTATTAAAGCAATGTTTCCCATTTTTCGATCTGTTTTCTGTTAATAAATAATCAAATAAAAAACATTATCCTTTCTATAACTATATAAAAATATATTTCTAATAAAAATCAAGTAAGTCAAAGAAATAATATAACTAACAATACAATAATATAATATTAATAATAAAGAGATAAAGAATATTTTATTAAAAATCAAAAATGTAACACATAAAATCTTATAAAAATTAAAAAAAAAAAATATTAAAAACCTGTCATAGAATATTTGCTCAAATTTTATAATATATGAAATATGATATAATATGATATAATATGAATTTTATTAATTTAATATATGAAATATATATTTGTTGCAATAAATTTTAAGTTATTTCCATGGAAATGTAATAAATAAATAAATCTTTTATGTAAATAATTTTTTTTATATAAATAATGCAAAATAAAAATAATTATAGTGATTCTTCAAAAATTTTGCATTTAACTTTGCATTTTTCAGAGTCAATTCATAGATTAAGAATCTATATCCAAAAATTATATGAAAATTTTATTTAAATGTATTTTGTTTTATCATGATTTATTTTTATGATAATTTTTAAAAGTTTTATAAATATACAGAAAATCTAAAAATTAAGTTATTTAATTTTTTGTTATTTCTATCAATTATCTTATTTAAATAAAAAATATAGAAATATAATTTTTACGAATAGAATTCAATTAAAATTTTAAATATTATTTTATTTATTTTATAAATATTTATATATTATATATATATATTTTATAGATTTTTATATGTATAAATATTGATTTAAAATATTTATACTATATATATTACATAAGATACAAGATGTGTATAAATTAACAATTGTTAGAAATAAAAAATTTATATTTAGATAATAAGATTATTAAAAGAAAATATAAATTCTAACTATTAATACTATTATAATTATTAAATAATACTATTTTATAAAATACTTGATATTACAATACATTTAAAATATAATATGTAAAAATATTAATATATGTAGTATTTATTTATTAAATCCGTATAAAAATTTATAAATTATTATAATTATTTAAATTTTTTTAAATATATTTTATATTTTAATTTTTTTAAAAAAAGAGAAAAGATATATTTAACAAATAAATTTTCACAAATTTCTTGAGAAAATGTGAAAGCAAAAATTCCAACATCGAATGTTTTAATTAACGCATAGAAAAGACACTTTCATTGTTTAAGAAATTAAGAACTAAGAATGCATATAAAATTCAAATATGCGTAATTATAACAAAAGTAATTTAAAATGAAGGAAATATTAATTTAAACTTTTCTTTTAAAAATAAATAGAATGATTAAAATTTACTATTAACATTTAATTAACTTTAAATATTATATTTGTATTTGTAAATATTATAGTTAATGCTGTGTGACAACAAGTTTATTAGTATTTATTAAAAGATTATTATAAGATTATTTGTATGAATATTTTTTTCATTTAAAATTAATAATAATATAAAATTTTAATAAAAATCAGCATACATATTTTTATAATACATTAAGATATACACTCTAAAATGAATTAAAAAATTTAAATAAAAATTAAAAAATTAAAAATTAAAAACTTAATTAATCTATATATGTACAAAAATAGTGTATTATTATTATTCTTACATATTTTTAATACTTTCTAAATATTTTAACTTTTAAATTTAAACTTTTTAACCGTTATCGAATGTTTTAATTCATACATTTGTTTTTTTAAATTAAATATATACTTTTAAATTATTATTATTATCATAAATTATATTTTTAAGATATCATAAAAATTTGACTATTTTAATTCAATTTGTATTCTATATTTAAATAATAAAAATCATTAATAATCTTTATTACAAAAAATATAAAATATAAAATAAAATACAATAAAAATTTGATAATCTTATTAAATTATATTTAGATTAGAATATATATATATATATATATATAATATTTAGATACTTATGTAGAATATAGAAATAATGAATTGAATAGAAATATATTTTATCAGAAGATTTAAGATAAAAAATATTTTTTTATATAGATATATATAATTTATATGTGTATTCTTTGCATTTTATGAGTAAATTTTGTGCATTTCGAACATAATATTCGATTATTATTATTTTTACAATTTAATTTCAAAACAATTGATGAATAATAAAAGTAAAATATGTATTAATATATATAAATATTGAATTTATAATATGATAGGAGAAAGTATGTACAGTTCCAGTTAAAACTTTTCATTAAAATTTAAAGATATCTAAATCAATAAAGTATAAATATATAGAAAACATATGAAATATATGAATATATATAATATATGAATATAATATATATGAATATATGAAAACATATGATACATTCTTTATAGATATATATTTTTTTGTTCTTATATATAAAAATATGATGGAGATAAAATTATTTTATTTTACATCTTTTTGTTTGTCTATATCTCATGTAAAACTTGATTTATTTATAATTTATTTATTTATTTATTTATAATTTAATATGTATTTTTATATATTTTTTTATATTAGTTTTTATATTTGTTTTAATCTTTATCAACTGCATTCCAATAGGAAATAATTCTAAATAATTCTAAATAAATAGATTAAAAATAAATAAATCATAAAGAAAAAATTAGTTCATAATTTATTCATGAGAAAATTAACTATAATGTTCAATTATATGCTCATTTGATTAAAAATAACATTTAATTAATGCCAAAACAATTATGCAATTACAAACAACAATACTTAGCATTTTTTATTTACTTGTTTTTTTAGAATAATTATCTAATTAATTTTTTTATTTTTATTCTATTGAAAACTAAATAAACTCCTCTCTTTTAGAATTAGAAGTAGAAAATTATGGTTTTAAATCAGTTATAATTGAAGTTTTTATAAAAGATATTTCATTTAAATAATAAAGTATAAATAAATAGACTATGCATTTTTTCATTATTAATTTCTAATTATAAAGTACATCTTTTTTTAAAATTTTTTTTAAATTTATAATGAAATATAAGTAATAATAAGTCAAATATATATATGTCCTTAATAAATTTTCAATAAAAGTTTTAGTTGAACATAAAATTTAATTTCAATTTAAATTATAGATTTATTTGATGTTTATATTTATAAAGTATATATTGTAATTCTTATTATTTTTAATCTAGAAATATTTTAATTCGTAAATTATAATTATAATATTATTATTTCTTTTTTTTTTAAATTATATATAAGAAAATAGATATCAAACAACTTAATTATTTTGTGTTACATAGAATCTTCAAATTTAAATATGTAATATGTGATAACTTTATTTATAACTATTACAATATTATTTATCAATGTTTATTTAAAATATTCAATGAATATTTTAATATTTAATATTTTAATATTTTAAATATGATCTTCTTTCTCACAAAAATGTTTTAAATTATATTGCGTTATAGGAAAAGATTGACGCATAATTCAAAATTCATCATGATTCGATATACACTTAATAAACTGATTGAATTTAATGGTTCGTTACTCCATTCAATTGAAGAAAGTAAGTAATTTAGCATTATACCAATTCACACGCGTGAAATTGGTTCAACACTTTCACGAATGGAAAATTTAGAAATATTTAATTATTAAAAAAAATATTTGTTAAATGTTGTTCCGATTTAATCGCTACAAATTCAAAAAAAAAGTTATTTTTGTAAATTTTAAATAAATAAATTTTTTCATTATATTAAAATAATTAAAATACTAAAAATTAGAGAAAGAATTATTAAAAATTTTTTGTAAACATATTATAAATGAATAGTAAATTTTTGTAATTGCAATTTTTACTTTTTTATCATTTTTTAGTTTTTAAAATATTTCTAAAAGTTTCGTTCTATTACTTAGATATATTGATAAATATTATATATTATTATATTGTACATATTATTCATATTATTACATAGAAATTAGAATGAAATGAGATAATGAGAAAAAAGTGCAAACGATCACTTTAAAAATTTACGATATTTATTAAAAGAAACAAAAAATCAATATCTTGACGTAAAATCGATAAATATTTCATTATTAACAAATATCACTTTACAATATATTGAATTTAAATACAATTATTAGTTAATATCAATAATATTAATAGTAATTATGTTAAAAATTGAATTAATCTCTTGAATCAATTTCGTGCCTATATTACATATATAATTGATTAGTAAACGTTATATTATATAATTTCAGTTATAAGATTATATATTATTCATGTAATAATTATATTCATTTTTCGTTTTTAATTTAATTTTATATCATTAACATTATTTTCAATTACAAAATTATTTGTTTTATTTTTATATTGTTTTGTGTTATTAGAATAATATTGTATTAGAATTTTTAAATCAATATTTTTTTGTTATTAAAATATTGTTATTATATTAAATATTAAATAATATTAAATAATTAATTTAAAAAAATTTAGTATTGAATTATTGTATTATATAAAATTATATAATATTGTATTATATAAAAGACTCAAATTACAAATTATGATAATCATATTTACATTATCAATTCAAAGATGTAAAATTTTTTCTGTACTTAAATTTTTATTATAAATTATGTAATAATAGATATCATATGTAATCTATTATTATTATGTGAATATTTAAAATAAATGTAAATATTTAAAAATATTTTTTATAATTACTTCTATAAGAAAACAAAACTTATTTTTTGTTAAATATTTTTTAAAATTTTTTCACGTATAAAATAAATTAGGTGTTTTTTCAAATCTCTTATAGTAAATATATTTTTTTTTATTTTAGTTTCTTTCATTTTAATTTTTTTTTAATTTATTCGCTTAAATAATTAATAACAATTTTGCACTTTTACAGATTACTTCTATTAAATCATATATATATATTTGATATATATATATATTTGTATAAATATATATATTATTAATTCTAATACTTTATATATATATATGTATGTATGTATATGTAAATGTATACATCATATACGTATATACATAATGTATAAAATATATATCAAAAAAGTTTAAAAAAATTTATAATAACTTTGAATAATAGCATTCAAAAATAACTTTTGCAGTAGAATTACTTATTAATGATTATTTAGTACTTTTAATTAATAATTAAATTAATTAATTAATAATAAATTTAATTATTTATTTAATCATGTAATTTTATTTAGTTTTATTATAAATTCAAAATTTGAATTCAGTTCTTTAAATTTTGTAAAGATTAATTTTTATCTTTTTTAATGTTAATTTGAATTAAACATATAATTTACGATTTGATCATTGCAGACTTATATCAACATTTTTTTAGAATATATGCGAAATATTATTAAATATTAAATGAATTTTATATTATACATTTTTATAACATGATAATTATAATACCACAAATAATTGAAATTTGCATAAAAAAATAGATAATTTTATTTTTGCTTTGATTTTTTCTTGTTTTATCCAACAAAAATGTACATTATTTAAAACAAGTATGATCCAATATTCATGTCTAATATTTCTGGTATTTATTTCGATTTTTAAAATCAACTCTTAAAATAAATCTTATAATACATAATATTATCATTTTAATACATAATATTATAATTTATAGACTATTATAATTAATAGAATATAGATATTATAAAATTTTATATGGCAATGGATCATAATAACACACAATGTATAATTTTGTGTTTTGCCATTGTTATAAATTAATATTATAATATAATAGTGTAATAGTTTTTATAATGAAAGAATAAATCATTATAATATAATTTAAGAATATATTTAATAGTACTAATTATAAAAATTTTAAATTTCTTATTTTGAAATCTTAATATTTAATAGATTCTAAATTTTTTCATTTTCTAAAAAATAACTACATAAAAAAAGTATTTTCTTCATTCGATGGAAATTAATCAAAGACAAAATTAAAAAAACTTATAAGAAAATATTTAATATTTAGTATTTAGATTTACTTTGTGAAAAAAAAAGAAACAAAAAAAAAGAAAAAATTATTTCCGAAGATTTTAATGTAATTATATATAAAAGAATCTCAGTACGATTATAAAATTTTAAAATCAATCGAATTTTCGGAATTTTTTTCGAATCTATTTATCCATTTATCAATTTCCCTAGAAATTTCTCAATTTTGTTTCATGAATCTCACGGTCCCTTCACGTGTAGGTGTTGATCTCTGTAAGTTAGCGCGTTCTTCTATTGTGACAGGCATTCTATGCAGGTCGCAGGTTACATACCCACATTTAGAAAGTAACCAGTTGTCAGCATGCTTCTTTCCCTTCTTTTGTAGCGCCACTATCAGTCGATCTGATCGATCAACGGTCCCTTTACGGTTTCTCACTAATGTTGCTCTATTTCATAATTCTTAATCAGTTCGATATTTTTATTTCTCTTTAACATTTTTTTTCCTTCATGAGTTCTCCATTTTTATTTAATTGTTTTTACAAATTAATGATTATTCGTTATTCGCAATTATCTCACACTATTATAAAGTTAAAAAAATAACAAAAATAATAAAACGTTAAAAATTTGAATATTAATTTCATCTATCAAAAGAAATATTTTTAGAGAAAAAATCCATACATAACTAATTATGCGTTTAAACTTTCATTAAAATTAGAGAATTATTTAAATTCTCTTGTAAAATAATACATGATTTTATGAGTAATATTACAATAAATTTTATAAAATTAAAAATTAGAAATTTTAAAGCTCATTTATACAACTTCATTATATAAATAAAAGTTTCTCTGTCAATAATTAAAAAATTACAAATAAAATTAAAGTATTTAATTCAATAATATATATATTAAAAATTTGCATATATGCGTACACATGCGCGCGCACATATGTGGTAAATTGAAGTAATAATTCATTAGAAAAGAAAGCTTTTACTTAAGATAAATAATTTTTTTACATATAAGGAAAATTAGAAAAAGATGATTGAATAATATAACAAATATTATTTTTTTTTAATATATGCCGATTTTGTCCATTATATATATATATATATATATATATATATGTACATATAGTTTAATATCTTAAAATAATTAATATGAAAATGATATAACAGAAAATTAGAACACAATTATGCATCTTACAATATATATTTTAACATAAATATAAATTAGTGAACAGAAATTTAAATATTTTATTGTTACTTTAATTTATTATTTATTCACATAATCCTTATAAAATAAAATGGCAAGTAAAGTAATGAATTATCTTTTCCATTTTTTTATAATTAGTATATTTTAAAATTTATCATAAAATTACAATAAAATCAAACTAATGAGTTTGATCACAAAATTTTTTATTATTTGCAGTATATGATAAAAAATTATCGATATTATTATATGTTCACGATGTAATTGTACATTCAGGATAAATTATAAAGATTCTCCTTTATATTTATATATTTATATATTATTTATACATTTCTATATTTATAATAAGTTAGTTATTCATATATTGAAATTATATTCAAAAAATATAATCATTTTATATCACTATAATTATTATTTCACTTAATGATCTGATAATATATTAATAATTATATTATTTTTTAATTATTTTATTAAAGACAATTGAAAAATTACTATATTAACATTACTATATTAAAATTACTATATTAATTATATTTAATTACTTTATAATTATATTTTATATATATATATATATATATGTAAAATATTGTATGTATTTTATATAAATATCAATATTTGTTATTAAAATATGTAAAGTTATTATTTTTAAAATATTATTTTTTTGATATAAAAAAGTTATTTATTTTCTATTACCATTTTATCCGATCTTTTTTATGTTGATCTGTTTTATTGTTGTTTTATATTTTGTTAAACATAAATTATATTTATTTTGTATTATATTATTTATATATATTATTATATTACATATATTTTTAATTATATTATTTTATATTATATTTTATTGAATATAAATTAAATAGAATTAAATAATGGAAAAAATAGAATTAAAAAATAATCAATACATAGTTTCTAAATTTTTTGTTGATATTAAGAACTTTAAATATAATTATTTTCATTGTTTTTGTTTTATTTATAATCCATCAGTTGAATATATTATAAATATTTATTAATTTTTTAAAAAATTATAAATTTTTACCTAATATCATAAATACTATATACTTATATTTTTTCGTATTATTATTTCTATCTTAAAAATAATGAATGGAAATATTTTAATATAAAAAAATGTGAATTGATCAAAACAAAATAATTAATCAATCTTTATTTTTGTAATTTTTAAGAAATATAAAGTGTAAGGATTGCTCAAAAAATAAATTCTATTTTTTAAAAAAATTTTATAGAATAATAAAATTTTTATTAATTATTTTTTAATTTTGTTTAAACACAAAATAATAAATGGATTCATAAATTATCAAGATATTATAAATAATTTATATCTCTGTATTTTAATTATCTTTGTCGTAGCGAGAATTCAGATATAAGAATATACATATATAATAAAATATTATATATAATATTATATTATATATATAAATATATATTATATATATAATATAATATATTATATTATATATATTTAAACAACAAGTTCGATTATTTTAATTAAATTGCATACAATTATTTCACTTTTTCTTATTCTAATTTATTTTAATTATTATTATAATTACTAAGAATTAGAATATTATTAATAAGAATGAGATTAATTAAAATAATTAATATTCTTATTATCTGTTGTAAAAGTTATCTATAATTAAAATTTAAATAATTTAAAGGCAAATAATAAATGAAATTCTATATGTACGATTATTTACATATGTACTTAAAAAGTTTAGGCAATTATATATATAATATACATTTATCTCTATATATGTATAACATTTATCTCAAGATAAACAATTTATAAATTATAATTAATTTCAATCATAATTATAATAGCACAATTATTTAAATATTGAAAAATATTTTGTATCAAATTATATATAATTTTTTTTCTAAATATAAAATAATTATAAAATAATTGTTTTATATTTTAATATACAATAGATATTTCATTTTTATTTTGAATTTTATTAAATATCATATTTTAAATTCAAAAATATTTTTATTAAATTTTTCACTTTTATTTATGAAATGAAATAAATTCGCAGACTTTATATGTAAAATATTTATATTTTTTATAAAACAAATGTTCTACTCGTAAAATTTATTTTATATATATGTAATTTTGCTAAAAGTTTTTTATTGAAAAATAATATAAACTATAATAAATTTATTTGATTACTTTATAAATTTATAAATTTATAAATATATTTATGTTTATTTTTTAATGTAAATGATTACTATTAATGAATAATTAATAAGTGTGTGAATTATAATAATTTTCATTACAAATATATCAATAAATTTCCATTTTAAATCTATTTTATTTCATTATTTTTTATTGAACTTTCTATATTCTTTTAATTAAAATATAAAAATATAGAATTTAATTAAAAACTTACAATATTAATTGTACTACTATGTAAAACTTACATATTAATAAGATAAAAAAAATATAATATAAAATTTAAAATAAATAAAAATAAATAAAGTCTTTTATGATAGAGAACAAAATCATTAATAATATAATTTCTTTGGAAAAAATATATTTGTTCTATATATTTACATAGAAATAATATATTTATATAAAATTAATGAAAATTATTAAAAAATATAAAGAGAAATATGAAATATAATAAACAGAATATTATATTTAATATATAAAATCGCGAAATATGATTAATAATTATAATGTTATTAACAAAATTATATGATTAATAAAATTTTAAATATAATATATGTTCTTTTTAGATATTCATTTACTGAGAGAGAATGTCAATGCAGAATCTAATTGGATTAGATAAAGAATGAAAAATGTCTTTATATTAAACTATGTATGATATTTGAAATCTAATGGTAGAAATTCTCCATTTAATTAATGTCTAAAAAATATAAATAGAAATTTATAAAATTCATTAGCTTTTTATAAAAAAAGAAAAAAGTATAATAAATTAACAATAAAATATTAATAATAAAAATTAATAATCAATATAACAATAATATTTAGAATTACATATATATATTTTCAATATTTAATATTAATAATATTTTATTACTAATTAATATAAAATATAAATAATTTTTATTTATAATCTCTTTTTTATAATTCATATTTTCTTTTTTCCTATAATTTATAATCCTTCTTTTTTCTAATGTTGAAATAAATTTTAAAGATTATGAGATTAACAATATTATAAATTTTTCAATTATTATAAATAATATTATATAAATAATATGTATTATAAAATATTTTGGAACTATTAGCATTTACGTAATAATTATTTTTCATATATGATATAAATAATTTGTATTTTTTTAAATAAACATTTTTTTATTGTAAATAAATTTTTTAGTTTCAATAGAAAAAATATATTATTTTTTAAGAAATTGTGATAATATGATTGTAATCATAGAATAAAAAAAACTGTGTTCTAATTTTTCTATAATATATTAAATTATATCGCATTCTTCAATCAATAAATATTATAAAAATAACAATTATACAAATTGTTAATTGGATTTTAATAATTGGATTCAACATCAATAAATTAAAAAATATTGATATTTTTTAAAATAATCATATTTATAACTTAATATTCTAAAACCAATATTATTATATATTTAAATTTTAATTTTAAATTATTAAAAACTTCTGCAAAAGAGGAAAAATTCTTAGAATTCATAATCAGAATTTATAAAAGAGTTTAAAATTTCAAAATCAGAGCTCAATGATTTAAAAAAAATGTATCGTATTAAGGCATAAGGCGTAATGCGGAATTATATGTAAGTGGAATATTATAAGAAAATAAAGATTTATCAATATTAAATTAAAAAATTTATTAATTTTTTCTAATTATTTCTAATTATTTTTTCTAATTATTATTATAAATTAAAAAAATTTATTAATATTCAATATTTAATGTAAAAAAGTACAAAAAATTAGTAAATATAATTATTTTATATTTTTTCTAATTAAAGACAATTAAAGAATAATTGCAACAAAAATTATCAAAAATTCTAAAAATAATGGAAGACACCAGTAGATTTATTAGTAGTACATATCAATTTTATATATATATATATATATATATATATATATATATATATATATATCTAATTTACTTACTACATGAATTACTGTTTCAAAACTTTGTTGTTAAATTGTAATTTTTTCTTTTATTTATATATTATATGCATATATAATTGAATATATATATTTTTTTCCTATATATTCAAATAAATTTGAAGCTAGTGATTCTTCATTAAAAAATGAATCGAAAAAAAAATAATTCACTTTTTATTATAGATAAATAGAATGATCAGAATTAAGTATCAAGAAATTTTTTTAAAAAATCATATTATGTTTGTGAATTTTCACTGCAATTCTAATTTTTTTTCGATATATAAAATCATAAATATTACTCAGATATGCATAAATACACATTTAAATCTTAATTTATTAAAAATTATAGTTTTTTTTATAAAAAGTATATTATTTCTAAAAGAAGTATATTATTCATATATTTTCTTAAATCTTGTATTAATATTTAATTCTCAATATTATTCAATTTCCGATTTTAATAATATTCTGTTAATATTCTAAACTTGACAAATTTATAACATATGTTTATATATTATCTACAATTTAAAAATCTATAAAATATTTTTCATATAAATATATAGATTAAATATATAGATATTTAAAAAGTTGAACAAAAATAATTAAGATTTATTTATTAAATTATAAGCAATTTATATTTATATTATATTATATTTATATTATATTATAAAATTTATATTTGACAAAAATATTTCTATTAGAAGAAGATTACTCTTGTTACTCTTGTTGCCGTTATATTCTATCTCATTTTATTTAATGCAAACTTAATTACTTAAATTACTTATAATTTAATAAGTAAATCTAAATTGAAATTTTTATATTTTTAAAAATCTATTTATTTATATATATAATTTTTATATTTTATTAATTTTTATATTTTTATAAAAATTTTTTTGTATTTTTTGACTTTCAAAATCAACTCTTGTTCCGAAAATGTTTTATAAATATATTAATACCCTATAAATAAAAAAAAATTGTTCAAAGAATTATTTCAATAATACAAAAGAAAAAAAATATTAATTTCTTACCGATCATAAGAAGTGCAACAGCAATGTGATCACGACCAGAAGCCCTGAGGGCTCCTAGCAGGGCACCAGCACCCGCACACACTAGACCTACTACGCCGACACCCAGGATGGACCAGCGCACAGGAGGAGAACCGAGGCCACAACATTGCTTCGGTACTGCGTCTCTGCGAGACAAGAACCAACCGTTGGAATGACCCACTGACACGTACTCTCGATAAGTTGGCAAGTCTCAACGTGCTTATCCTACACTCGACTCATACTCAACTATGGTCGTGCAGCCAGCTATGACCATGAAGCAAGTATATTTTTTTATCTTTTTATTATTATATATATTATTATATATTACATGCAAATATTCTGTGATTAAAAAAAATATAAATACAGATTATTATTTGTATTATAAAACTGATAATAAATATAGATACATAACACACGAATGATGTTATAAAAAATTTGAAAATTATACGTATATGTATACAGAATATTAATATATTCGTAAGATATTTATGAAAGATTGATTTTAGAAATCAAAGCAAATATAAAAATTTATCCTATTTCTCTCTCATTTTGTCTAACATTTTATCTAATAAATTGTTTTTATCTAACTTTATTTTAAGAAAATTATAAATCAAAAATGTGAATATACTGATTAAAGTTAAAAAAATAATCATTCTAAATTTTTTAATATTTTTTATCTTTACTTGATTTTTATGTAAGTATATTTAAAGAAAACTTATTGTTTATTGATGCATATATGTATATTTCCTATGTTATTTTCGGTTTCAATCTATTTATTTATATATAGTATTTATATATATTATTTAGATATATATATATAATATATATATAATATATAGAAAAATATATATAAATTTACTTTCTTAACTTTTCAGCAATATACAAAGTGTTATACATATATAAAATGTTAATACATTTGCTAATAATTTTTTGAAAAGTTACAAAAGTAAATTTATATATATTTTTATTTAATTCAAAAACTTTATTTCTAAATTTTATGTACCATTATTTTTTTTTTAATTTTATATTCAACTTATTGTTATTTATTCAAAATTTTTTTTATTTATTGGCAAATAAAATATTTTAATTTAATTATTTAATTATTTAATATATAATCAATATTGTGAGAATACAAGTTACACAGATTATATAGCTTGTTTTTCGCAACTGATTATAAGTTTTTATTTCGTTCCCAATTTAGAAAATTAAAATAATAAAAATTACAAACAAAAGATATTGAAAGCAATGGATTGTAAAATTTAATTTTTTTTAAAAGTTAAAAGTTTTATAATTATATATTTTTTTTGTATTTTTCGTAAATAATTTATATGATTATTTTTTTTTTATTTAAAATGTTACTTGGAAAATCAAAAATTTTTTAAATTTTTTGAAGATACGAATTAGATACAAATAATAAAATGACTGTAATGAAATTTTATAAAATATTATGAATAATTTATGATAAAATATTATAAAATATCGAAAAATCGATTCTAGAAATCAAAATAAATATAAAAATTGATATAATAAAATGAATAATATATATATAAATTAGTTGAGATATGTTTATTAAATTATAAATAATTTAAGTTCACGTTAGATGAAACATACTAGACATAGACAGTAATGCAACAAAAATAAACTTATCTTATTTTTTTTCATCTTTTTTTGTTTAATGCAAATTTCAATAACTTATAATTTAATTTAATCGTTTTTATTCATTTTGGCTTCGATTATAATATTTGATATCTGATTTTACAATTTTCAATATTACGTTTCTTATTTTAAATATATATTTTAATTATGTATTTGTTAACTGTAACTATGTATAACACTGGATTTGTAATTCGTTTTCCTCAAAACTAATAGTTTTTGAAAAAAAATCAATATTAAAAAAATTGCAATTTTTCAATTTGTTTTATGCTTTTATACAAATGATAGTTATTTATTTTTGATATATATATATATATAAACTTTTCCAAATAAAATAATATAAATAACTATTAAATTATAAATATCTAAACATTTAAATCAAACAAAAAATCAATTTTAAAAGCTTTTAACATACTTATTCTTGCTGATATTCATCTATAATTATCTTAAATTTATTTCCAAAATTAAAAATCTAAAAGAAAATCTAACTATGCAACATACTATGTAAGAAAGCAAAAATTTCTAATAATAGAAAAATGTCAAGAGAAGATATTTATTATTTTTATTACCAATATAATAAATATTGAAATATGTAATAATATGTAAATAAAATGAGATAATTTTACAAAATGCATAATAATTTATATAATCCCCTCATCATAAATTTTATATATGCGTTAATATTGTAATCAGGTGATCATTATCATCTAATATCACTATTGATCACTTGATTGATAACTATATGTTTTACCAAACTATTTCTTTAATCCTGCATATCAATATCACCAAAATTGATTCGCGATTTTTTATTAATGACATATTGTTATTATTTGTATCAATTAATACAAATTGATTGCGATATATAAATTCTCAAGTATAATATTTTGAATTATGTAGTTTTGAAAAATCTTCATTCCAAAATTTCGTATTTGATAATATTTTCTTTTATTTCACTATATATAATATATAATATATCTAATATATAATTAATATATATAATATAATATATAATATAGGAAATAGTATACTAACAAAATCGAATAGAATAATATATACAATATATACAATGTATATGCATTAAGAAAATGATAAATGAGTACTATATTTTAGTAACAAAATGCTAAAAATAGAATTTAGTTATTTTTATTTTTTTCTTTTGTACAATTATGTTTTTTGTACAAATGCGATCAAGTTTCACATACCATCATAATATTAAAAAATATAACTTTTAACTTCTAAATAAAATCTATTAATATACTTTAAATTTCTATTTTATCATCATAGTTGAAAAATTGTATTATTAAATTATCCATTTTACTTTAACTTCTTTTATAGGTAATAAAAAATAATTTAATATGATAAATTAAATGACGTTTTAATGATATATTTTTTTCATCATTTTTTGGTATATCTCAAACATGAAATATTGATTTTGTATTATTAAATAAATTTATTTTCTTGTATATAATAATAATTTACTTACAATTTATTCCGTTAACAAAAATTAAATAAAACAATTAGTAAGATTTTAATTAACTATCTTAAATAAACGTAGATATCGATATCTATCAAATAATTGAGAAGAAATAATTAAAAATGTACTTTTTATATTTTATAAATTGCTTTCTTTTATAACTTATTTTTATATTTTGAATTTACACTTCTAATTAAATTTAATTATAATATCAATTATCAATTATAGTTAAAATAAATAATTAATAATTATTAATTTTAAAAAGTGAAGAAATATTTAATGCGAAAAAACTAATAGAAATAAAAAGGAATATGAAATTGATGTTAATAAAGAGAAATACGCCGAAATATCGAGATTCTAGGTAATCAAATATCTCATTAATTTTAATATAATTTATTTCTTAAAAATAAATTCTGTTTTAAGATTTAATTTTTCGAATAAAGCTTAATTAGAAAAATGGATATACAAATATATGTAATTTAAAATATATGTAATTTACAAATTACATATATATAACTAGTAATTATGTACATATTATTTTTTATTTTTACTTTTTGTAAACTACTATCAACTAGTTTTGTTTTTTTTAAATTTCATATTTTAAATGATTTAATATGAATCTGTGTAATAATGTGAATCTTATATATAATATTTGTTTAAACATATCATTCGTTTTTGATAAAAATAATTTCAAATTTGAACTTTTCCCCATTTTATGTTTAATAATATTTTTAATAATTTTTCGTTAAAATAATATGTAGTATTATACAACTAGTATTATACAAAAGAATTTTGTATAAATTTTTTAATTTAAAAACGTCTAATTTGTTATTAATCTTTATTATTATTTTAAATATAACATTATTAATTAAGTTGCCAAGTAAAAATTTCTGGCATGATTAACTAATTAGTGATTATGTTAAATTTCTATAAATTCTCATTATACTTTTATTGACGAATTCAAATTGTTTAATCATAATCAAATTGTCAATAAAAGAAATATTTGAAAGAAATATAAGAGAATTTAATGAATTTGTATAATATATTTAAATGAAAATGAAATACAAAAACAATCGTAGAATATAAAACGATACTTTATTTTGAATAAGTCTTAACGACAATATGGAAACTCTTCTTAAAAATTGTTTTTAAATTAGAAAGTTTTTAATTTATGTTTTTAAATTACTATATAATTAGAATATTAATCTGCAATGTAATTGAATGAATATATCTCACAAAAAAATTTGACTTTTTATGACGATATTAAAAAAAAATTTAAGATAATATATAAAAACATAAATCTTTTATTTTTTAATTTTCAATTAATTCAGTTTAATTAATAATTTATTATCTTATTTACATTTATATAATCAAAAGCATTCGAACTTCTTGAATATAATAAAAATTTTTAATTTTTAATTTTGAAATGTTAATTCAACTAACTCAAATTTTATTCATAATAAATATACTTTTACTTATTTAGTAATAAGTATACTAAATAATATAACTCTATAATATAAATTCCATATAATGATTTCGGACAATGATTTCGATTATATATTATAATATATATAAAATATTTACTTTCAATTTTTTTAATTTTTATTTAGAGAGACTCAAAAAATTATTAATTGGACAATGAACAAAATCATATAAAAAAACATTCAAATTCTTGTAAAATTTTTTAAAGGCATAGTTTTCATTTATTATCATCACAATTTATGATATGATAAAATGTCTGTATTATATATTGTGAATATTTATTGCTATTATTCAATCGAATCAGTTGGAACTTCTTTTTTAATTTTCTTTATAAAAGAATCGTATTTATCTATTCTTGACATCCTGTTCATATATACAATCAGTCACAGAAGTATTTATATCCTACATTACAAAAATTTAATCTTTTTTTTTAAATTCTAAAAAGACTGTTTTTTTTTTTAAATTTGTTTACTTTTAATGAAACTTTGTAAATATGTAGAATATACATTATACATAGCAATTATTATATATATATATATATTTTATACATTTTATATGTATAAATTTTATAATTGCATGAAAAACCAATTTAAAGAACTATTGTAAAATTTTTACGAAGTAAAAATGAATGTAAAAACGGGACCAGACATTTATAACAAGCGACGAAAGATATGAAATGTTTCAAAAAGAAATACTCAAAGCTTAAAACATTTCAAAAAGAAATATTCGTAATGGAACAGCAGGGTGTACTACAAAGGCACGTATCAGAGACATGTTATGTAAGAGTTTGTTGCACTGTTATCAAAAGCAATGAAAAAACATGTGCTAGAGTGCTAAATATTTATGTTTGAAAATAAATCAATATTTATATTTTTATTTGTTAATGTAAAAATATGATTATAATATTAAAATATATAAATATATAAATAATATAAATAATATTAAAAATTTTTATATTTTTGTATTTTTATATATTAAAATATTTATATTTTTATTTGTTAATGTAAAAATATGATTATTTTTAAAACAATAAAAAGTCATTTTCTATTGTTAAAAGACCATTTATAATCCCTGTAGGACTATATTTGTTATTATTGTTATTATGTTATTATGATAAACTAATTCGAACTATATGTTGTTAATTGATAACGATTGATTGAATTTCGTGATTTCTGATTATGATTTGATTAATTCCCGTGGCGATTAAATGCGATCTTTCTTCTAATTGAGATTTGATCTAAAATCTATCTAGTTTTTAATTATAATGTGATTTATTTATTTTACTTTTATTATATATATATTTATATATTTAAATTTTAATTATGATCTGATCTGATCTAAATCTATTTGAATTCTAACTATGATCTGATTTCTAATTATGATTTGATCTGAATTTCATCTGATTTATGATTTTGAAAAACTATAGCAATTTTCCTCCAATCATTATCTTCAAAATTCAAACTAAGAAAGAATGAAAAAGAACTAATAATCATGTTGAAAAGCGATTTCCAAAGATGTATTTTCGTGGGATAACGTGATGCAAGATATAAATCAGGAATCTTTACGATGATTTTGAATATTTCAAACTTACCTGAAATCAATGAGTTAACATAAATCTGAAATCATTAATATAAATAATTATCGAAATTTGAACCAAAAGATAATAATTCAATAATATATTCAAAATTTCCCTCATTACATATTGTATATTGTATTTTGTTTATTATATATTGTATATTGTATATATATTATAAATATTCCAAC
This sequence comes from Apis cerana, assembly GCF_029169275.1. Taxonomy (NCBI): domain Eukaryota; kingdom Metazoa; phylum Arthropoda; class Insecta; order Hymenoptera; family Apidae; genus Apis; species Apis cerana. Next base: position 4,936,080 of record NC_083862.1, on the reverse strand, counting down.
AAACATTAGTATTTTGGCATTTTAAATATCTACTGCTTCAAGTTAAATTAACTTGAATAATTTGAAGATTTTGATATTAAAAAAAATAATTGACATAAAATAAGTTTAAATATATTCAGTCATTAATTATATACTTTAGAAAGAAAAAAAGAATAAAAAATATAGATGTGAATAATTATGATTTAATAGATTCATATCTTCATAAAAAATAAGACATATAAATTTTGATCATTGAGATTCTTATCAAATTGAATTATATAATATATTCTATATTATTCTTTTGAAAATATTACAACAATAGTTGCTAAGCGTATTTTCTATAAATATAATAGTCTATTAATTATTTATCGATCTTATATCTTTTTTGCAATTAAATTTTAATGATTTAAATTTTTTAATTTTATTTTATTTATTTCGAATCATATTTGTTTTAATTACTCAATTGATCAAATTTAAAAATTTTTTTTATGTTAATAATAATGATTGGTAGTTTTCAATTGTAATATTGGTATATAGTAAAAATTATATTTTTATTTTTTGGATTTACTTATAGAAGAACTAGTTTTACTTATAGAAGAAGTGAGTTGAGTTTCAATTTGTATATTTCTATTTTTTTATATTATTAATTGTAAATCTAAGATTATATATTTTTGCAATTTTTGCTACAATTTCATTATTTTATAATTTCTGAAGTTATTTTCTATTTAATTTCAACACTTATTATTAATTCCTTTTCATTTTATATAACATATATAATATTAACATATATAATACTAATTTCACACAATAATCACTATAGTATTAGTAAATGAATTGTTAATTAATTTTTTATCGTGATTTTTAAGAAAATTTTAAAAAATGATTCTTATTTTGTATAAATCTAATCTAAAAATAAAAAATATTTATTTATTTCTACAATAAAGAGAGAGAGAGAAAGAGAAAAAAAGAATCATTTCTAAACCTCGAAAATTTCTACATATTATTCACACCATAAACATAATAATAGTTTAATCTATTAAAATATTAAAATAAAATACATAACTTTTTTTAATTTTTTTCATAATTTATTTCATTATATTTTTTGTTTTATAAAATTTATATTTTTGCATATTTTTATAATTGCAAAATATAAAATGACTTCAACAAATTTCGCATTTTAACAAGATAATTCAACTATTAATATACTTAAAGCTTGCGAATCACAAATTTTCTAGAAGTAAATAAAATTAAAATTTTATCATAGTTTACTTAATTTTTAATTTCTTATTGAAATTAAGATCTAAAAATTATTGAAAACTGCTAAAGATTATTCATCCAAGATATTTATTTTTTATTTAATATTTATTCTTTATTTTCTTTTATTTAAATAACCTAGACAACCTAATAATATAAATGAATTAAAAAATTGTATTTAAAAACTGGAAAATATTAAATTAAAATGTTCTAAAAATTTTTTATTAAAATTGATATATCATTATCAAAAAAATCTATTGAAATCATTTAAAAAACATAATATTATATATTATTAATAGATAAATAAACAAATTATTTTATGAATTTTAACATTATTATTATTTATGTTAACAAAAATATTATCTGTCCTTTAATTTTACCGTATTGGTTTTTCTAATTCTAATCGAAAAATAAAAAATATTTATTTATTAATTCTAAGTAGTTTAAATAATCTTCAATTAATTCACGAAATTTTCAGATTTATTACAAATATAATTGTATTTAATTATTATTAATAAATAAATATATATATTTATTTATATATAATATATATTATATATTATTTTATATGTAAATATATATAAATATAAAATAAAATATAAAAATAAATATATGTATATACATATATATATATATATATATATATATATATATATAATGTGATTATATTAAAGAATTTTTACATATATAATTGTATAAGAAAATATAAATAAATTATTTGCTAAAATAATGTGTCTTACATTATATTTTTGTCGCGAAACATGTCTTCCATTATATCGTATACTTTTTCACACTTCATATATAAAGATGTATTTGTATATTTACCGGCCAAATGGAGAGACACTGGTCGAGACCGGAAATGGTAGACCAAGACTAAGACCCCTAAGACCCAAATGTGGTGGTGGAAGATGTAAAAATCCTCTAGTAGGAGTAACTAGCGGTACTCTAGGGGCAGTTGAAGATGCCTGACATCCCGCTGATGTCCCAGGATAAGATGGTGGCATCGAACATGATCTTAAAGCTCGACGATGTTGTCTTCGCATTCGTCTCTCTCTTCGACGAGCACCGCGAACACCATTGAGATCTTCGAGCGCTTCTGAACCACTTTGCAATGGGAGTTCCGTTTGTGCTTCCGTTGAAGTAAAAGACCGCGCATTGTCACGAGATTCCTAAAAAGTTATGCAAATTTAAATTTCAGCTCATACATATTTTTTGTAAATTTTATTTTGATTATTTTTTTTGATGTGAAGAAATTTGAATTTCTTCCAAGATTCTTTGCTTTGTTTATACAAACTAATCTATTATAATATATTATAGTTTGATAAAATTTGTAAAATCATTTTAAAATTTTAGTTATAAACAATTGTATATTTTTTATAATAATTTGTGTAAATAATGATGAAAATAAAAATATAAAATAATTTCTTTTATTTAAAATAATATATTTTAATTTTATATTTATATTTTTAATTTTATTTTTCTAATTTTTATGGAAAAAAATTTCTAATGACTGAGAATAAATTTTAATTGATTTTAGTATATTAAAATATAATTTAATATATAAATATATGATAATATTTTTTGTGCTTTTTTATTTTTAATTTATTATTATTATTTTTTTTTGAAATGAATTATCAAAAAGAAAGGGAATTTGAGAGAAGTAAAAGTAAGAAAATTATTTTTTAATATAATTATTGATTCTAACTAATAACAGATAAAAGAAATTGTCATTTTGGAACAAAAAAATAAATAATAAATTACTGATAAAATTATCTGATGTAAGCAAATGAACATAATGAAATCATTTTATTATGTAGATACTGAAATTTAATTTCAATCACAAATAGAATATTATAGCCATTATATAAATAACAAACTATTATAAATCTTATTGAAATTGATGAATGATTTTATTTTATTTTATTTTATTAATTTATGAAATTCATAATTAATATAAATACAATCACTATTTAATTATATTTAATAAGATAAAATAAGAATTAAAATTTAGCATGAGAATGAAATACAAATTTTGGCAAAATTCTTTTATTTATTTTAAATACCAAATATTATTCATTTTCATTTCATAATTTTTATATTTGACTTTATAAAGATTTAATTTTCTTCATAAAATAATACTTTTCTATTAAATTATTTTATATACAAAATATGATATAAGTATTTATTTAGATTTTAATCTATACAATATATTTGTAATAAAGAATGATTAATAGTATAATTGATAGATAAGAACTGATTTTACATATAAAAATTTGAAAAAAAAAATGAAATTTTTTCTATAATCTCATTTTTTAAAAACTTATTTTAAATATAAATAGATATAATTAGTTAATTTCTGATTAGATATTAAAAATGACCGATAGAGTTATTTTATACATGAAAAGTTTTAAATGAAATTTTATCTTTTAAATTCAGAATGTCTTTAAAAAAATTAAAATTGAATATATACAAAAAGTAATTACATAATTCTATAATTTTCAAATTCGATTTTCTTGAAAACTAATTTTAAAATGAAAAAATTTTATTCTATATTTTTTGCTTTCTACATTTATAATAATCATCTATAATAATCGATAATATATTTGTCTTGTTATCTAATCAATAAAATTAGTCAATTTCAAAACATTTAAAAAATTTTTGATTTATTTGAAAATGAAATCATAAACGAAAAAATTTTATTTCTTTTTTTCATATATAGTAAAATCACAACCTGTAGACATTTTGATAAACATTCTCTATATGACTAAAAATCAAGATAAAGAAATATCTCTAAGAAATTTTTAATGTTTTATTATTTTTCTAAATATAATTTATTAAATTATTATACATATTATATATATTATTATATATATTTACTAGAAGGAAATATTAATGCTCATATGAATTCATGATAACAATTTGAATTTTTATTTACATATTTATATGATACTAATATGACATTCTGCAAGTTCCTCTAAATTATTTAATATTCTATATCTATACTTTCGTTCGTATTGCATTCTTTTTCATTCTAATCATGGTTTCTGTTTCTTGTTATGTAATAAGAAAGTCTCTTTTAAATTGAAAGTCTCTTTAAATTGAATATATAGAATATTTAATGATTAACTTTTGTTATTATATTCTATCATTCTTAATATTTATTAATAGTAAGTCTTTTTATTCAAAATTCAATTTTTTTTATATTTATCTTGCTTTGTGAAAAATTATCAATTTTTATTAAATTTCTTTTTTAATTTTTATTTTATAATATTTTATATTCTTGTATTTCGCAATTAATTCTATTGATATTTTCAAGTTTACAATTACAAATTTTGAAAATATTTTTACGATCTTTAATATAAAAGATAATAAAAAATATTCTTTTTTAAAGATATAAGTATTACTTCATTTATGGTTATTTTATTTATGGTGAAATATTAAACAAATTTTTAAAATTCACTTAAAATATACTAAACATAATATTAACAGTTTATTACAACATTCATATATATTTATAAATATTCAGTTTTAATTTTATGGTCATTTAAATATTTAATTAAGATAATGATTAATTATTTTCATAATTAAAAATTTAGATAAAAATTAATTTTGTAAAAAATCATAATTTTGATTAAAACTGCTTAAATAGATGAAAAATGATAATTTTGTTTATAATTCTGTGATAAATTCTTGTTTTTTTAATATTCTAATATTTAAAATCTAATTTAAAGAAAAATTGCTTAGATACTATTGCTTAGATATATATACTAATTTTAAAAAAATATTACTAATATTATAAAATTATTAAATGGTATTTTAAATATAAACAATCATACAATACAGCTATTATTTAAGATATTATTTAACTATAATTTAATTATTTTTATATTTGAAACATTATTACAATGTATTAATGTGTTATTTCTTTATAAAATAATACATTCTTTACAAAAATTACATAGGAAAAATAAAATATATAAATATTTTTTAATGGATGATCAAAAAAATTATTTTTTAGTATATATTTTTTAGTATAATTGAAACATATTGAAGCTTCGTAAATATCTAGAAAGTTGAAAAAAATGTTCAATGTTTTAAAATATTGCAACAAAATCTTATGAAAAAAAAAAATATATATATATATAAAATTTAACATTTAACAATCTATGCATGAAATAAAAATTTTTGAAATACTAAATAATAAATTCTTAATTTTATTTAATTTGATTTTGCTATTTTCCTTAATTAATTTAATTATTTAATTAGTTCATTATTTTTTTTATTAAAAACAAAAAATGAACAATTTTAATTAAATAATTCAAATTCGTATAAAATATAAAGACAAGATTAAGAACAAATTGATATTTTAAAAATTTATGAAAAAAATATTGCAAATATATCATACAATATATATATTTTATATAAAATTTTAAAATAATAATAAATAATAGCTAATTAAAAAATTCTATAACTCTTAACTAAATATCTTTTTTAAAACGTATATGTTGATCTATCGCAAAAAATTAATTAGATATTTGGTATTAATTTAAAATTACTTAAAATACATATATTAAAAAGTTATTGATATTTTGATAAAAAAAGTAAAATCATAATTATTTATATTGTATTATATTGTGCATACTGTATCATGTAATTAATGATTACAATATTCAAAACCATCAAAGAGATAAATAAAAAGTAACATTATTTCACAAGTTTTTTTCATAATTTATGTATGTATATGTAATTTAATAGTAATAATAAAATTTTTATTTTGGAATGGAATAAAAATATATTATAGAAAATAAATATAATAATTATAAATAATAAAAAATAAATTATTATATTATATTAATATTTAATTAATTTATTTATTATATTTTTATTTAATATATATAATATAATATAATATATAAAATATAATTTAATATATATATATAATATAATATAATATTTAATATAATATAAATTTAATATTATAAATAATAAATATATTATTATAATAATTAATATTATAATTATATATATATTTTAAGTTACTTATTAATATTTGAACATATTTTTTAAATAAAACGAATATTTTTTAATTATGACTACTTATAATTAATTTAATCAATAACATTTAAAAGTTTATATGACAAAATGAAACAAGAAAAATTATTCTAACTACTTTTTCTGTCAAATATACAAAATATACAAAATATATAAATATATAAATATATATTCAATATTAGTTTTATGTTAATTGAAACAAATATTTCTTTTCATATGTTTCATATCTTGTCGAATTGAATATTTTATTTAAATTTCAATATTTTTCAATTTAAATTTCGTTTTTAATTTGTATCTTATGATATTCTATATTATCTTTTGAAATTAATGGAATGGAATTAAAATTATATTATAAAATTATATTTATAAAAACAATTACAAAGCTAAAATCATAATAAAATAAAAAATATTAATAATATAATAATATAATAATATTAATAATATTAATAATATTAATAAAATATATAAAATAAAAATATTTTCAAAAAAATCTTCTATACTATTATTTTTGTCTACTATGATGTTTAAAATAATATATAATACGGAATAAAAATTTCAATTTTCATAAAGAAGAAATATATAAAAAGATATAGATATATTATAATGATTGTAATTATAAAGCTTTTTATTTTTTATTTTTTATTTAATAATAATATTATAAGATTAATTGTAAAATTATTAAACGAAATAAAGATTTCTATATAATAATAATATATTTTAATATTATATTCATACCAAATCTTTAAATCACTTAGAAACAAATTCATGCACAATAGATACTATCCATGAATATTTTATTTTTGAGATAATATATGAAAATATATTATTGAATACGAATCGAATATATTATATATATGTATTTATACATGCTAAAATGTACAATATATCGAAATGTTAGAATATATGCAGTGTAAATAACTAAAAATTTCCAATATTATTTTTTTTCACTAATATAAAATGATAAAAAAATTACTTATTAGTATAACTAAAATAAATTTAAAAAATAAAAAAATTTTATATAAAATAAAATAAAATTATTATAAAATAAAATGAATTTAAAATTAAATTCGACAAATATAATATTAAAAAATATTAGCAATTATAATCCAATTAAGAGTTATAATAGATAATAATATTTCACAATATCGAGCAATTTGTTATGTAAAAAAAATAAATTGTGATTTCAATTTAAAAAAAAATCAATATCAAATATTATAAATTATATATTGTTGATAAAATTGTAAAAATTAAATAAAAACACATAATTGTATAATAATTCATCTATAATAATAATATCATAATAGTGATTCAATGGAAATTTTTCATAATATATTTGTGCTCAACATATAAATTGTCGTTCATATTTCTCTATTCATCTAAACAATTATTCTGATTGTGCACTACACAAATTTCAATTTTTCGTTTAGCAGATGTTTAAACGTTACTCGAATAAATGCTAAGATGAATATGTTTTTGATAGAGAATATTTTATAATAGTTTTTGATAGCGAATGAACTAACAATGAATGATTTAGCTTGCATTTAGTTCACCATTCTTAAATATTTATTTGTTTTACATTTATTATTGAATCGTATCTATATAATATATCACAAAAGGGCTATTTTTATTACAAATTGAAATAATGGAATCTTTGGAAATTTAGCCATATTACATCGATGAATTTTATTAATAATATGGAGAAAAAATTAAAAATAAAAAAATCAAAATGATTAAAAACTACTAAAATAATTCTCCGAATATTAGTTTTTTAAAGAAAGATATATATATTGCAATATTAATTATAATGCAATAAAATAATGCATTAAATATAATTTTTCATATTATAATTTAACTTGAATGGTAACTTTTGAAGCAATTTGATTTCAAACTTCATTATATTTTAAAATGTAGTATTTATATTATTTATATTATTTAAGTTAATTTATTTATATATTACACTTAAGTAATATAATATAGTATAGTAATATAATATAATATAATAAATAATATAAGTATAAGTAAATTAAATTAATTTTTTAATACTATATTATATATTATTATAATATATATTAAAAATTAAAATAATTTTATGTTTTAAATATTTCAAAATAATGATGAATTATTTAAATGCTTTTATAGATGACATGTTTATATAAGAAATTTTTAAAAAGAAATTTATTAAGTTTGATTTAAGTTTGATCTCGATTATTTTCTATTAAAATGAAAAGCAAAAAGCGAATCAGATATCTATAGATTAGAAGAACATTAATCGTACAATATAAAAAAATACTAATTAATCAATAGAATTGAACTTATTTTTTTTAATAAAATTTTATATATAATATAAAAATTTTGAATTTTTGATAAAAAAATATTTTATGATTAAAAAAATATTTTATAGAATAATTTTCTCAATTTTTATTATTAACTTTTTTTAAACATTGTGATATATAGTCAAGAATTCTTATTTCCTATTTTTATTGCATTTTTATTTTTTAAATTATTTTTTAAAATATTTAAATATACGTTTTATTAAAAAATAAATATATGTTTTCATTATCTATGAAAATTAATTTGTTCTAAATAAAGCAACATATATAAAACAATATTTTTGAAGTATATTCTCATATAAATATATTTTCTCATATTTTATATTTATGTAAATTTAAATTCTTCATTCTTTTTTATATTATTCTTTATTCATCTGAATTAAAAATATTAAATTTATTCATTAAAGATATTCTATCATATATTTTCTTTTAAAATAAATTTTCTTCAACAATTTTTTTTGAGCGATTTTTCTATTATAACAATGTTCTTTCAATGTTCTATATCATTGATTATTTCACAATCTTTAAATGAAAAATTTATCAGCTTATTTTTAAAATTTTATATAGATATTATATCTTTCTTTTTCTTAAATTTTTTTTTATTAAATGTACCTAATATTTTTTTACCTTTTTATGATATTAACACAATAGCTTTTTGTGTTTATATTGTCTAATGATATCTATTATTATGTTTTTATTATATTGAATATATGGCAACAATTTATTTATATAATTTTCTTTTGATATTGTTGCATTTGTTTGAAATTCGTTTTTTCATAACTTTATTTATAACAATGCTATCATTTCTTGTGTTATAATTCATATTGGTTATGACGTTTCATATTATAATATATATATATATATATTATATTATAATATAAATTATATTGAATTTTATATTATATTTTGTGTTATTATGATAAATTGATTTTAAAAATATTTAAATACAACTATTACAGAACTTACTACTGTTTGTATAAATTATCATATGAATTTATTTATAATATGAAAATATTATCTTCAAATTCCGAAGTATGAAAATTACTACGTATGTAAACATTAATGTAATATTATATAAATAAAATTTATACTATTATTAATTACAATATTTTAATATTATACAGTATCTTAACATTATATATGACATATATTTATATATGATATATATTTTACGAACAAAATTATAATGTAATATAATACAAATTTTATGGTATCCGAAATTTTTATTAAACTTATTTATTATTAATTTATATCAGAATTTAATTTTTTGTGATCTAATATCTTTCGATTCTTTCATGATCGAGAATATTTTTTTTTTAAATGAGATTATAAATTAAAAACATGAATATTAAAGATATATATTGTATTGAGAAAATTTTGTAAAAAACTAAATTGTATTTATTAAAAAAAATTTGTTAAACTGTTTTTTTTACGTCATATCATAGATTTAATTAATTAATTTTATTTTATTTATTATAATTTTAATATTATTGGCAATATTCATCCACGAAGAATTAATTTATTCTATAACTTAACTTCAAAATCTCATTAAATTTGAAATAAAGATAGAACCGCCATTTATATTTTCACTTTGCATTTGTTTATATTTAGAATGCATTATCACCAGATCATTTGCACATTAAAATTAAATTTATATATATAATTATATATACTATATATATATCATATATAATTTCAATTATTTTATCTAAACTTTTACATTAGATTATCTTCGGAGATTTATTTTAAAATATATTTCGGATATTTGTATTTTATTTTAGACAGATAACAATTATTTTTTTCGATTAGTAATTTAAAATAAGATTTGTTATTAATGCATTTAAGTTTTCAATAGATATGTAATACATGAATTTTTTTTAATTTTTTAAACAGAATTAAGCATTTGCTTATATTTTTTTTCTGTCATCGGTCGGAATGCAATTTAAAAATGTTTTTCTTATTGAAAAAAAAAATTTAAGAATACTATGACAATAGAATCAATTCCTACTTTATTTATTTTTTTTTATTCTTGTTTTCGTGAACAATTCTTTTATCGCGAATATTTTACTTTCTTTTGTGCAGATTAAGATATATATATATATTCAAATATATATATTCTCGTGATTTTAAGTTTCTATTTTCATTTTTTTTTCTTTTTAAATAGAATACAGATAATATAAATTAATTAAATTCTTTTCTTAAAATGAACGTAGTTAATGTTATCATTTTATTTTAATATCATCAAACAAATTCTCATATAATCCTATAAGTATTTTGAATATTCTTTCTTGAATTCACAAAAATCAGTATATTAAAATTTATCAAATATAATATATACGAAATAATAATTTCGTAATCCAAAAGGAAATAAGTGAATCGTTTATTTCAATGTTTAAATAATCCAGAACTTGTTCCCAATATTTCGAGAATCTTTATCAATTTATATTATTCATATATACTATAGACTTATTCGCAGGATTTTTGATAATTAAAAGTTCATTTGAGACCCATTTTCACCGTTGTAACCCAGATCATCGTAGAAGAATATTTATTTTTTCTCTAATTGTAATAGCTTTTTTCATATTCACGCTTGTTAAAAGATTGTCAACATAAAAATCGCGCAATATCACTTAACTCGCAGTTGCATCGCACTATTATGTAGCCCTATTTAGCGTACTACGTATAGCGTATGGTCAAATAAAGGGTTGACGCGGTGCCATATGTTATGATATTTAACTCATATATTGCAATATTGCAAATTCTTGGAAAGTTTCTTTCCATAATATGCGTTGTAAGGATCGCTAATGGGGCGCTATAAGTATTTGTCAAAATATTTTTTCAGTATTTAGGACAATGCAATATATATGGGAAAACGGATTAGAATTGATAAGAGATTGTCTTGGATTGAGTCTAATGCACATCATTCAAAAAAATCTCAATTAACGATTTTGTAGAACCATGCTATCCATACTTTGGTAATTATTTGCGATCTTGATAAAGGCATGGTGTAACAAGAGGTTGTGTTGAGTCACGAATTTAACTATTTTTATTATATAGCTTAATATGCAAATATGTCCGCATGAATACTATATATTACTCATACAACGCGAGTCATCTTGATTAGTCCAAATTAAGGAGATGCCTTTTCAATCCGCGAGAATCGTCCAATCTATGGATGCCTTCGTTAAATGGAACATTAACAATATAGCACTCATTTGAATCTTGCATAACTGATTTTATAAAATGACTTTCATATGGATACTTAATTATTTCCTTATTGGGCGATATATTTTCCAATTCCTAAAACTGCATTAATTATTTACTAAATTGATTATTTGTAATAATATTGTAAATTTGTGATTCTAAATCTTGAGCAACCCTAATCCATCCGTCGAAAACTCATCCCAATTATGATTTAATAAGGATGGGTAAGCCCTTCTTCAACTTATATTGCTCCAATTTATATTTCACAAATGACCAATTATAAAATCCACATCACGTAAAACACAGAATTGCGGATCTGCTAAAGTAATATAGAATGGGATATGGATAGCTGTTTCCGAAATTCTGAAATTAAGAATGTTAGAAGTTATTATATTAACGATCTATCCATTGATATGTAGTAGTGACTTTAATAAAAATTTGCATTGTTGTTTGAGAAAAGTTTGAAAATCGCTTAAAATTTTCCTGCGGTCTAATTCGGACATATACCTTTTCCAGATCTCAGTCAATTAAGATGTTAAGTACAAGGCTTATGAAGCGCTTGAGCTTTTTTTTTCAACTTTTATTTTCAATAATTCAAGTATCTTCGATGATTTGACAATAATTTCTGAATAAGCATAGTTTTCCTAAAATTTTCCAAATCTTTAATTTAAACAAAGTAACAATAGAGTAACGGCCACTTCATGAGCTACATTTGCACGCCATGCGATGGACTATCGTAGGAGCGAACACGAAGATCTTGACCCCCATATGCTGTGATGCGATCCTGCGAGAGATCATCCGAAGCCGTCCTCCAACGCGACCATTGGTCCTTCCAACCCTCTCTCAATATGCATTTTTCCCGAAAAGCAAGAATTGGAGGAAAGACTCGCGACAGTTTTGGAATTGAGTTGAAATAGAAATAGAAAACTAAACAGATAGAATTTAACGACGATACAGTATACATCAAAATACATCAAAATTAGAATCATTACAGTTAGCCATAAAGAATTAAATACTACCATTCGTTCACTCAAAGCTCATAATCTAAATAAATATACAGTCCTACGGTAGTAAGTGATTCTTCGAGCAGTAGTTTAGGCACTCCATTTGTGCAATATCCAAAGTCATTCACCATTTTCGACTTTAACACAAAGATTTAGTTTTGTTTCCAACAGATGTATCAGAAAAATGTTCCATTGATCGATGGGTTCTTACAATGATTTAAAAAATCGGACATTATTGGTAAAATCTGAATAATACATCTACTTTCGCGGTGATTAACTAGTTTATTCATATCCTCGTATCTACGCCGTCAAATAATTATTATAATATTGCCAACAATCTTAATACTCGGGCAGCCTCTTTTTTTTAATGCGAATTTTAAATAAATGAAATCTCTCAATATTGATGAATGATTCATTGCAGTTTATCATTGCGAAAAAAAATTACTCAGTAAATTCATTGAAAACTCGGCAAAAGAATTGGAGGTTACTGGAATGGAGTCGATGTCTTGGATTCTAGTGTTACATTTATGAACCTAACCGATAAATTTGATGGCATCTGTGCACGTTGTAAGTATTTTCAAATCTCACCAATAATATCGAAATATATTTCGAAGTTTTTGTGAAAAAAGTGATACTCTTCCGCGGTATTCCGCTATCAATGATTTTCTTTACTTTGTGATTTTCGAATTTATCATTGTTACGATTTAACTGCTTTTGAAGAAAGTTGGCTGAATTAATTCTTCCATCTGTATCGCAATTTTTGAATTTTATTAGATTAAATTTAAATCAATCATGTTCATCAATTAATTTTCTCAATTCATTATTTGAATGTGCAATGTTTTAACATGAACGAGACTTAATAAATACTCGACTCATCAAAAATAGGTAGGATTGAAGAAAGATATCGTCTCATTATTTGAAACCTAATAATTGCAAATATCTTCCAATATTTTTCAGGAAAGATGAAATAGCTTTCTTTCTTGTAGAATGTACGTTTGCAGTCTAAGTTTCGATAATAGCTCAGTAGCTTATTTCTTCAATACTCTTGTAATTGCTTGAATCCACCAAAAATCCGGCTCGAAGAATCAATATTCGCCTATAGTATTAGTATGTTATTGGTGAATAAAAGTTAGTAAACATTTGACAATTAATGAATTGTGATCTCTTAAATTTTATTAAATTCTAATTCGAATAATAATGCAATGTAAATAATTTTTGATGGAGAATTGTTTTGATTTTCTTTGGAAGCATTCGATATATAATACATGTTTGTGAAATGCTAGTAGAGATTCAGTTAAATGTTTACAAAATCGATAAAAGTTTCATCTGATTTAAGTTTTATGAAATCAGAAATTAGTTTATTCAATTATTAATTTATTTATTTTGTTTCATTTTTACTTTTATTTAATTATATTATACTAATTTTAAATTGATGAAATTACAATGTTATAAATTGATTTTATTGAAAAAGAATAAAAAAGAACTTAAAATTAAATTTGGATAAGTAATTTTCTTTATTTTTTTAACAATATTATATCTTTATTTATTTTTATATTATTTCTTATATATATATATTATATATATATATTTGTGACAAAATAAATGTATCATATTGAAATTAATCAAAATTGTTATATATAAAATTAATTTATTTATTTGGTTCCATTAAATTTAAATCAAAGTAAAGATTATTTTTATATATGATGTATATTTTCACGGACAGAATATTTTAGGGCTTTTTTTCTTTTTTTTTTTTTTTTACTTTTTCTTATCCATATATTATAGTCAGATGGTGCTAATAATTGCAAAAGACCATTAAATTTTTATAAATATATAAATTTTATATAATAATATATAAAATATATATTATAATATATAATAATAATTATAAATATAAAGTATATATAATAATTATATTCTTTTATTATCAGAAAAATTTTTTTAGAATAAAGCATAATATGCATTCTATGATCAAATGTGCTAAAATTTTGATGGTAAAAAGAAAGAGGGAGAAGGGAAAATTCGGAATATAAAATTTTAGCTTTAAGTTTTTATTAATTTCCGAAATATTAATAAAAAATTTTTGTTATAATATATTGAATTTTGGTAATATGTGCATGTTTTTAGCAATATTTTATCAATGCGATGCGATCATTTATCTAAATACATATATATCTAAAAGATATAATGAGTAGAACATCTAAAATCTATTTTCATATAGATTATAATGAAACATCTCTCAATGCTGTTTGGACATTCCATAGATTTTCGAATCCGTGAAATGTATATAATTAAATAAAATATAATTAATAAATATAATTCATTCAAAAAATATAATTCATAAATATTCATGAACATTCATTTTCGATATCATATCCTTGTAATTATAATCTATAAAAAATTTCTATTATAATTCATACTTATTTAGATTTTTGATCAATTTACCCATTATGCTTTTTAAATGCTGCTCACTATGATATGTTTAAGAAACGATAAATAAAGGACCGCATAGTGCTAATGCATACCAATTCTCAAAAGCGGATATATAAGCATTTAATATATTATACTAAAAGTTTTATATTAATATTTCAAAAACTATAAAAAAACCGAAACTAAAATTTTTTATATTTAAGGCTTTTTTTCTTTTCTTTTTATTCTTCAAAATTTTAGCTTTTGATCATGAAATACATATTTGCATTTGTTTTTAATTTGCATGTATTATTTTGATATACAAATTTTGATATAATATATCTTTCGAAATTTTTTTTCCTGCATGTGTAATTAAAAAAAGATATCAATGTTATGAAATTCTTTTTTATTGAAGTGTATACTTTGTAAGATTTTTTTGAATTCTTTATATTATTTTTATCTTATTTTACTGTTTTGCTCATTCTGAGTCTTGTACCAAATATCTTATATAGCACGAATTTAGTTTGGTTCTTTTCTGATATATGAAGTATCTTTTTGAAAACTTATATTTATAATTAATATAATACTTCATTATTAATATAATGAATGATATATACATAATAAATATGTATTTATAAAAATAAAAATATTCGAATATTAAATTTAACAATGTATATTAAAAAAAAATTCAAATTTTTTGCTTTCGATAGAATATTTATTATGTTTTACTAATATGAATATTCGAAAGTTCAATTATTATGTTTATACAATTGTATAATATTAATTTAGTAATTTAGTTTAATAAATAGTTTAGTAAATTTGTAATATATTCAATCATGGTATAATCGCTATAAAAATTTTGTTCAAATTATATTGTTTTTTAATTCCTTTTTATAAATTTAAAATGAATTAAATAACGAATAATTTATAATATGATAAAAAATTTTTTGATTAATTTTCAGTTTTGTGTAAAATTAAATAATATGAAAGATTTTGATTTTCATCAATTGAATTGATTCACATTCTTTATATAATTTTTATATTCTATTATATTCTATAAATCTTTTTTTTTGTAACTGTTTTAATGTAATATTTCTTTCAAAATTACATAATTGATATCATATATAGATTTTTTTGATTTCTATATCATCATGACCATCACAATCAATGATATTATTTTTTTTACAATAAAATTTCGTACAATAATACAATAAAATAAAATACAAATAAAATTTGTATTTTCCAATAAATTTATATATTTTAAACATTTATATAATATATCTCTAACATAATTTCATAAACATTTATTTTATTTTTCAATAATTATTATATATTATTGTAATTATAATTATAATTATAATATATAATACTATTGAACAGTTTATTGAATGGATTAAGAAAATAAATTTAATCTTAAAACTAAAACATTTTAAATTTTTGAATTATTCAAAGCATTGAACAGATAAGACTAAAAGAAATTAACCTTGAATTTTTTAAATCTCGAATTAATAAAGAATTTCATGAACAGACATATTCATTCATTGATATAAATGAAAATTTATGTTTTTTTAGCATATGCTTTTGCTCTTGATTTTGCTCTTGATTGTTTGACTTTTCTAAGAATTTTGTTAACAATGGAAGTTTAATAAATTAATTTTATTACTACGTATCATAATTCCGAATGAAACGGGTTGATTTCGTCTATTATTATTAATATCTAACAAAAAATTAGCACATATATCATTGATGTTTTTTTTTGTTATTGCTTTTATATTTAAAAATTTTTAAATATGAACATAGAATATTATAAAATTTTAAAAAAAAGAATAATACTTGTTACATAATATAAATTAAATTATAAATTAAATGGATAGTTGGAAGTTTTCTTCAAATAGATAGAATTATATTTATTATTGGCAATATTATAGACAATTCGCTTAACAAATCGAATCAGTAAAAATAAACAAATATTTCCATAGTATGCATGTGAAAATACGTATGCATGTAAAAAAATTATTTGATTTCATTTGATTTGAATCAAACAATATGCATAAATTTAAGAACGAATCATTAAGCATTATTTTAATTTCCTAAATATATAATATATATAGACAACATTAATTTTCTTATTTCACTTTAAACAAACATATATCAATATATTTAGTACAAACATAGTATTCCTCAAAAGCAGTCACACAATACTATACTACTATATATTATACTACTATTACACTATTATTATACTAGCATAAGTTCCTATCCCCATGATGATAGCCAAAGTGATAATCATAATATTAATATATTGATAAGATTCTAATTACGATATTCTTAGACAATTAGCAAAAGCTGATATACAGAAATGTTAATTAAAAGTTTATTTATTATTATTTTAGAAACAATTTGCATCAAATGAAATGAAGAGAAAATAGAATAAGATAATGATATGATAGAATGATCAAGCTTGTTTTCGCTTTATCTAACAAATTTAAAATATTCATAACTTAATAAATAAATCGACATTTTTGTATACTAATTTTTTAGCCTAAAATTAAATTTTCAAAAATCAAATATATTATTATCTTATACATATATAATCAATTTTGTTTGCGAAATAAAAAAATTGACATAAACTGATAGATAACAATGAAAAATAGAATGAACGAAAAAAATAATCGAAAAAGATAAAATAAAATTCAAGAAAAATAGATGAAAAGAAAAAATAACATTGAATACAATTAATAATTAAAAGATTTCAATTTATAATAATAATAATTTTTAATATTTTTATAATGTTTTTAACTATATTAATTATTTTAAAATTTAATTTTAGGTTAAATTAAAAATTAATGTATAAAAATATAAATAGATATAATCAATAAAAATTTTAATTCTATATTAGGTTATTATGTATTTCGAAAAAACAAATATCTAAAAACATATTTAAAAAATTATATACATAAAACAAGAACAATTTGAAGGTTAAGGAATGACAATATAAAGAATAATGATAAAATATTTAATAAAAATTAAATAAATGAAAAAATTAGTAAGATAATGTTTCTGAAATGTTTTCTTAAAAGAATATAGCATGATAAAAATGCGTTAAATCAAACTGAATTTATGATATGTTAATCGAAAAAGTTTTTTAAGAAAATAATTTAAATGAAGTTTATTTCTTCTATCTTTGTTATTAAAACTTAATTTCTATTCTGTAGAAAAAAAAATTATAAAAAAATCTATAAGAGATTCTATAACCAATGTATTATATATTATATATGACAATTTTTTCAGAGTTTTGAATAAATAATAAAAATAAATAATAAAATTTTTTTTAAAAAATATCAACGTCTTATTCATATTATCAATATACTTTTATATTAACCATATTTATATTTTTACAATAAAAATTATTTATTAACTTATAATGAACAATTTGTATATAAGTAGCTAATCACTTTATCAACTATATAGAATATAGTCTTAATAAGAAACTTGATAAAAATAAAAAGTAAAACAAATCTAAAACAATTATAGATCTCAAATATAAAACAATAT
Organism: Apis cerana; assembly: GCF_029169275.1. Classification (NCBI taxonomy): domain Eukaryota; kingdom Metazoa; phylum Arthropoda; class Insecta; order Hymenoptera; family Apidae; genus Apis; species Apis cerana. The sequence continues at coordinate 4,917,293 of NC_083862.1, read as the reverse complement.
AAATATTGATATATAACAATTTAATAACTAAAATTCTTATAAAAATGTAAAACCATGTTGTATAAATTGTATCATTCTAAGTAAACTAAAGCTAATACAAATAGATAATATCAATGAATATCTAGAAAATAATTAACAAATTTTGTCTTTAAAAAATCATACAATTGTTTAATCAAAAAAGATAATATTTATCATGCTTTAATAATGATAATAACAATTAATAATAAATTAATCTATCATTGAGTCATTAACAATAGTAGCTTGGAATGCCAATTTTGTATGCTAAGACATACAAAAAATATTTCTAATTGCAAATAAAATTGATATTTTTTTAATCTTACATCATAAAACAAAAATATCAATTAAATCTTTAATTACAATATTATATTATATAATATATTTTATAAATCATATACATTATTATTTGCATTATGAGAACTAATTAAACATCACTTATATTTAAAAAAAAATCTCATTAAATCATATATACTTTTATGTGCATCTAGCAGTCATAGATTTGTGTATTTTATATTGAAAAACTTGAAACAAAATATATGCTATATATTTTTAGATATATAGCAATCTTTTGATAAAATGTAACATAGATGATTTTATCATATAAAATAAAATAAAATGAATTTCTTTTATTAACTATAATTTCTATTAAAATCATAACGAAGCAATAAATATATTCAACTCAAAATAAACAATATTACAATTAATTATCAACTAATTAAATTTAGGATGAGAAAGTAATATGTTATCATTTTTTATATATATACACACATCTATTAATTACATATAATAATATTATTACCATATTTTCCAACTACATAATTATTATATTGGCAAACTTAGATCTGGTAATAGCTTATAAAGTCATTTGAACTTATTACAAAATTGGTTTTATAAATAGTTAACTATGATAAGTATAAGTGCAAATTATTTTTATCACCAGACATAACAAATGTTTACAATTAACAATATATATCAATATTCATAAAAATTCAAATAAAATATCTTGAATATCTATATTTAGGTGAAAAGTTTAATAAAAGTTTCATAAAAAATATAAAAATAAAAATAAATATATTAAAAAAGGAAGAAAAAATGAAGAGATAGAAAACACAATAAAATGGATCAGATATATATATTATAAAAATATGATGATTTTTATATAATTATAAATATTATAATAAATATATAACTATTAATTATTAAAATATGATATGGAAAAAGAAAAATATCCGAATAAATCAATTTTATATAATTTTTTAATGATTAATTGAATAAAACATATGTAAATTTGAATAATAAATAACACAAAGCAGCATAAGATTTGGATAATTTTTAAATTATAAATAAATTGTTGAATTATAATCGAATTATAAATATAATATTATAATAATATACATAATATACATAAATATAAGATACAAAATGTTTCGTTATTATAAATATTATATAAAATTTCAATGATCTTACACAATATTAATTTTTTTGATAAATTTTCATTAACACATATAATTAGATTTAGTAATTGCTCCGATGCATTTCTGAGAAAAATTATATTACATAATGATAAAATTTTTTAAACAATCCAAAATTTTTTTAAACTCAGTGCTTAAATTAGAGCATTAGTTTCTTCATTGCTTTATTCATATAATTGTAAATATATATGATACATAAAAAAAAGGAATCGATTCTAGAAAAAAACAACACAAAAATTGGTGGACAAAAATATTTGTATTACTAATTAGTTATTTTTATTGATTTTGAAAATAATAAAATCTGGAATGTATTATTATCTTATAAAAATGATTATATTATAAAGTAAAGTGAATATTAAGTGAATATAAAATTTCAATTGTATCATTAGGAATTCTTAAATGCGTTATTTTTGAAAATGTTTAATTTATTAAAATTAATATATTTTATTAATTATATTAAAAGACTATAAATTTGTCTTTTCTATATGCATTTTATATGTAATTCTTTGTAAATTTTTTTCAAATTCATTCATGAATTCTACATATGATTATATTTTTTAATATAATTTCGAACTCTTACTTTCATTGTGTTACACTTTTTGTATTGCAGAAAAGTAAACACAAATTTAAAAATCCATAAAATAAAAACATTAAATTATAATTAAAAATAATTAAAATTGAAAACATTTAATCACATTATTTGTCAGAAGAAATAAGATTTTTATTTGTGAAATTTGTTTTTTTTGAATCCTTTAATCTTTTATTAATTTTAATTATATATTTTAAATTTTCTTTGTTTAATCTTTTCGTTATTATTTCATTTTTATTTTGTATTATTTAGTATTTTGTTGAGGATATATTCATTGATATATTCATTGATAAATTTTGAAATTGAAAAAAGATTTGTATTCCATTCTGAGTTTTCATTCAAGAATTTCAATAAATTATTTAAACTAATAGATTAATAGAAAAATTGAGAATTTGTTCAATAATATAATGTTTTATTGCTATTAATTTATTTATATCAGTTTATTTATATCAGTTTGAATTTGATTTTTCACAACGTTTATAATGTCACAAAAATTTTAATTTTGAATTAATTCGATTATTATTAGATTATTATTCGCATTACTTTTTATTTTTTATTATTAAAAGAGATGATTTGATCATCTGATAAAAGTCATTTAAAATTATTAGCAATAATTAGCAAATAATATTTCAAATATCTTTTTTATTTTCAAATATTTAATTTAATTAAATTAATAATAAAATTCTAAATTATTTCAAAAAATATCTATCAAAATATCTATCAAAATATCTATCAAAATAAATAAAATCATAATAAATATGATTCCTGAAATAGTTCGAAAATGTTTGATTATTATATCGATATTTTTACAATGTTTAATTGTGAGATATTCTTTCTTTTTATAGAAAAAATAGATTTCAATCAATTTCAATTTCTCTGTAAAACTACATAAAATGTTAATATATTTGCATAACATTTTTGATTAATTCTAGAGATCAGAACATAAAAATTGATACTATAAATAAACTCTAAATTCGAACAAAGAAACAAAAAATCATTTATCATCATATGTAATTATCATTATTTCTATTATCTCTATTTAGATTTACGTCAAATTAGCAAAATATCAATTGAAAAGAAAAAATAAAATAATATTCTTTATTTCTATACTCATTTGATCTAAATCTCATCTCTAAGATTAATCAATGAATATTCATAATATCCATAATGTTTTCACGCATTTTATTTATGTTATTTAGTTATTTTATAATATATATATTTATATATAAAAAAAACATTTTTTTACGAGATTTCTTTTTTCTGCATTATAATAATTATAATATTATTTATTATATTCTGAAAAAATATATTTTGTAAAAATATAATAATAAAAATATAATATAAATATAATAAAGAATAAAAAATTATTATATTCTTTAAAAAATAAAAGATAATATAATACACTATTTTATCCAGTATGAAAAACTTTTATGTTATTTTTTTTTTTTTTTACGAATTATTATGTATCCAATTATATCTACTTTTTAATATATAGATTTCTTTAACTCTATATAGACTTCTTTAATTAAAAATTAAACTATTGATTATTTAACATTTATAACTGATTGTTAAAGATGCAAAATTTAATTGTGCAAAAAATACAAAAATTATTTTTTCTTTTCATCAATTAACTAGATAAAGCTTTTAAAAGCACAAGAAGCATATGTTTCAAATGAAATAACATTTCAATTTGTTGTACATATACCTTTGGAATTCTCATATGAAACATTTAATTTATTTTAAACTTCTTTTAATTATAATTTTTTTGAGCATAGAATATACAATACTTTAATTTGAGAAATGAATGAAAAATACTAAATTAATATGTCGAAAAAATTTTAAAGAAATTGAAATAATGAGTATTAAAATATATCAAACTTTTCCACAATTAATATCTATCAATAGTCTATGTATCAATTGAAATCTATTTTGATTTTTGATTTGGAAAACATGTCGAAATATCTGATTTTGTAACAAATTTAATTATAATCTTAAAAGATTTTAATCAAGATTTTAATTTCGTTCGTAATTTGTGAATTATTCCTTTTTTATAAATGAAAAAACAATTATTAATAAATAATAGTCAAAAATGAATATTATTTCATTTTGCTAAATTAGATATATTTTTTATAATAATGGAGAAATACAAATGGAAAAATAATAAAAAATCTGTAGAGAATATATATAAAAATTATTTTTATATTAATTATAATAAAATTATAACTAATATTATAATACTACATATATATATGTTAGGTAAATTTGACAAGTGATATAATTGTATACAGAGATTTATGTATAAATAATTTTGCAATATTTCAAATCAAATTTTCACATTTTTACAATTTTCAATGTGTTTTTAACTGTGGAGGATGTAACTAACGACAATAAAATATCAAATAGCTAAAGTATGAAAATAAGAAATCAGTTAACATAGATATTATAGAGTGATAAAAAAAAATCACAGCCGGTTTTCTAACTTATCATTATTAGTAAAAAAACTATCTGGAAATACTTGCTACAAATGTCAAGCGAAAATTATTTTCTGTAGGAAATGTCTTCACTACACGAATAAAATTAATGTATTATTAATGTAATTATTGAACATAAAAAAAAATTTTTTTTAATTAATATCTTATATACTTCTTTCATGTAGTTCAAACAAATATTTGATAGAAAATATATTAATATTTGAATAATTCGAATATTTAGATAACTCAAAAGAAATTAGAAATCTATTAGAATATATATGAGGAAAAATTTTTCAAATTGAAAATTTATCTCATATTTTTACGAAGAATCTAATATTTAAACGACTTGAATTTTTCAAGTAAAATCGAATAAATCGAGTACTCTATAATTATCTCTTATATATTTTTAATTATCAATCACAAATTTAAATGAATTGTCTTTTTCAAAAAATAATAAAAAAACCATCAACCAATTTCTAATTTATTTATTAGAATTTTTATTAAATTATTAAAAAATTAAAAAATTTATTAATACTTATTAAATATTTATTAATTTAAAATTATTAGATAAAACTCTTAAATTTCATTATTAAATTTTCTATTCTCAAATTTCTTAGTGATATAAAATTAGTTAATTTCAATTACTTGAAAAATTATAATATTTCTAAATATCTTATTTATGAAAATAAATTTTCTTCATTTTCTTTTTAAATTTTTTATCATAATTTTGAGGAAATTGAACATTATAGAAACTTTGTATATAGCTTTGGATTTATCATCTACAATTTTTAATAAAATCAGTATTTTCATTTAAGTATTCAAATTTTAAGAAATATTAAATAAATTATTATTGATTATTTGTTTCTTTTTAATTGGTTTTCATTTTTTATATCTATTATATATATTTTTTTTAACAAGATTATTCATTTTAAATACAATGTTATATTTTATAAAATACAATTGTCCACTTTATCTCCCTTTTAAATTTTCCAACATTTTTTTTAATTTTCAATGTTATTTTTAGTACTATTATCTTATTTTAATTATTATTGCTCAGTTATTTAATAACTGAATAAAATATAAATGCAACATTAAATGTTGTAATGTTAAAAAATTAAAAGTAGAAATAATCACGAAGATTTAGAAAAATAATTAATAGCTAATAAGTTAAGCTGTGATGAAAATTCCTAAAATAAACAAAGAAGTTTATTTTTAAAATTTTATCAAAATTCAAAATGATTTTTTTTATTCTATAGAAAAATCTAAGAAGAAATGTATAAGAAAAAAATTTATTAAGATTTTTTTTTAATTGATTGATTGAATTTTAATTAATTTTGATCTTTGTAATTATAATTTAAATATAAATTACAATGAACATAAATAATATATAATAATTGCATAATGGAGAAGTGAAAATTATTTAAAATAATTAAAAAATATTAATAAAATTAAAATTGCATAATAGATATCATAATAGATAATTATTGAATTTATGCCCGATTATTCAAGTGTTGTTAGATGAATAATTTATTCAGGTATTATAAGATAAAATAGGTCGAAAAGTGAAATTTAGTATGTTATGTTTTAAAATTGAAAAATAAAAAATGTTAAAAAATAATGGATGTTATGATTGATAATAAAACAACAAAATTGTATAATATGATAAATTGTATAATATGATGATTGTATATATTATATATATATAATGATATACGATCATGTTATATCATATTATACAATTGATGTATATGATAATATATATATGACAATTATAACAGAATATAATTTTTTACTTTGATAACAATGATTCTGTATTACTTAAATGATTTCGTAAAAATTTTGTACATTGTTTCATTGTTCATTATATTAGTTGATCTTATTATAAATTAGTTTACAGTATGTAAAATTTGTCTATAAAATTCTCATATTTATAAAGGATTAAAAAAAATTAAATTTAAAAGATTTATATTTACATTTAGAACTAACAAATATAATATTATTATAATATACAGCGCTTATAAAAAGCAAATACAATATTTTCATTTATTTTTTTTATGATTGAAATATAAGTTAATCATTTTAAAAAATCTTCATGATTTAGAGCTAAAAAAAATATTTTTTTGAAATCATATTTTTTAAGATTCAAGATTATCAATGTTAATATCAATATTAATATTAAGAATTAAGATCTATTTAAAAATATTATAACCCACAATATTATGATCTTTACATATTATTTATTATTTACATAATCTTGAGCATGAACAATTTAGAAATATTGAAATTAAAAAATTAAGAAAATTTATTTTGACAAATATACTTGCTAATATTATTCTAATTATAAAATATATTCAATATACCATTTCTTATGGACAGTGCATTTCTAAATACATGTTTCCATTGTAAATAAATACCGAATTGTTTCAAATAATTAAATTTTCTTATTTTCATTCATTATTAAACATATAATAGTAATTTATTACATTATATTTATTGCATTAATCATCAATTTTTTGATTCTATTATTAAAATATTTCTATAATCTTTTTTAAACATATTCTAATAATATATATAATATATATATATATATAATATTATTTTAAACATATTTTAATAAAAAAATCTTAAACGTAAAATTGAGTATCTTGATTAATTTATGATATAGCACTAAGATCTATTCATTTTGCTATTATATTATAATTAAATTTATGAATTATTATTTAAAAACACACAAAAAAAACACATATTTTTTTTCAATTAATATTTCATCGATAAAATAATATCTGATAATTTTATTTTCTATATATTATGCACCATTCTGTATTATTATTGACATAAAATAAACAAAAAGTCACTATTTTATATATTATTGAATGTAGTATGATATCTATAATTATTACTTATGTATTAATTTTTATTTAAATTCATTATAATTCCATTATAATTAATATTTAATTATATATATATATTAATAATGGAATTATAATGGAATATAATGCAAGAATCAAGAAAATTTTTATATTTAATATTAATATTTAATAAAAACAATATTAATATTAATATTTAATAATTTTCATGAATTTTGAATTTTTAAAATATAATATAATTTTAATATTTTTATTAATAAATTATATGAAATAAAATCATTTTAATTAATAATATTTACATTATGATATAAAAAATATAAATTATTTAATCTGATTTTAAAAAATAATTAAATATTTATGGATAGATATAATGTACACAAATTTTATATAACATTAATATTAATATTCCTCATAAATTTTTTATACAATAAAAAAAATATGAAATTTAAATTAAACGATTAAACAATACAATCTGATGATGTTATAAAAATACATCTCATATATAATAATTATATTCATTTTTCTATTATATTATATTAAAATTTATTTATTATTTAATTATATTTATAAATAGAAATTATGTATGCTTGATTGCATAATTTTATTAATCTATATTTATAAAATAGATTAATTGTATTTCATATAAGTGTCAAAATATAATATTTTATCTAATGAATGTCAATATATACAAATTTAAATAAAACTTATAATTTATATATAGTTTATATATACATGTACATCTTTATATATATATATATATATATACATATTTTTAAATAATTTTTAAATAATTTTATATATTTTTTTATATTTTTTCATGGTATGTTGAAAAAATCATAAGTTTTTTATAAGTGCGTTTTTTTTATACAAGTCCTTTGATCATAGATAAATAAAATATACAATAAATTTTTATGAAAAAAATTAAAAAGTTAGGGAAAAAATGATGGAAACAAAACAATAGATTAGGTATAGATTGTAACAGTTTTAATGAAATAAATTAATAAAACCTTATTATCAAATAAGAAAGAAAAAATCAACATAGTAGATACGGGAAAAAATCTTTAAATAAGTATTGCAAAATTTTAAATATTCTTTATAGCATTCATTGAAAAAAAAAGACAATATATTCTAATTTTCAGAACACTAAGTTGAATATCTTTATTTTAAAAAAAATCTGTGTACTTCTACACGAAGTACACAAACACTACATAATATATGTATAGAATAAAACAGAACTCATTCTGTTTGCATTGATAGACATACAAACATCACATAACATTTAATATAAAAAAGAAAAAAAATGATATCCTATCCATACAGATTAGAGAAAGTTTGGATTTTTTCCTCTCTTTGTTTAAAAATAAATTGCCAACTAAAATACAAGAATTTTGTCAAGCAAAACAGCATATGATATGCATGACATATATGAACGTCAAATAAAAAAATATTTATGTTTCAAATAATAAGTAAAATGTATAGAACAATGAAAAAATAAGTAACAAAATTAAAGAAATGATAAAAGAACCATTAAACATTGAACTCGAAGAAAAGGAAAAAATACTTTAATTATATTAAATACGTTTAATATGAAATTATATTCCTCAATATGCAATAAATGGATTATGTATTACTAGAACGGAATCCAGAAAAAAGTATTGAAAATTCAGCTTAAAAATCAATTTATAAATCACTTTGAAATTATCTAAGCATTTTAAGATAACAAATGTTTATAGATATTATGAGCAAGAGATAGCAAATCTTTGGTCATTATATGGTCATCTGATCATGTTTGCTTTAATCTTTAGAATTAATATGATATATCAAAATAATATAAAATAGAGAATTATTTAATATGTATAAACATATAGTTTTTATTTTACATATGCATAAATGTATTTGAAGAACATGTATATGTTTGAAAAATATACAATATATATATGTATAATTGTAAATGAATATGTAATTAAATAATTTATCTTTCAATAACTAGATAGTGTATTCTTTCTCGTTTTGTGACTAATTTGTTATAAAGCAAGTGATGATTAAATTTTGCTCATTCAGTATTACAGAATATTATATGTATTTCAAATTCTTAAAATATATTTTTGACCAAAATATATAAAATTTAAAAATATAAAATATAAAATATATTTGATCAAAAATATATTTTATTAATAAATTTATACAAAAAATAATTTATCAAAAATTAAAGTAAATAGTAAACCAAATAATAAATATATAAGAAATTTAGATATCGGAAATATTGATTTGAAATCTGATTATCTGTTCATATTATCATTTTAATATCAATATTCTATTTATAGATAAATGATGAATCTTTAATTTGTGCAATCAATATGATTTTGTTATATTGAAAGATTGTAATCAATTTTTTTAAAATCTCTTTTTTAATTATTTTATTTACAGTTTTTTATTTTTTATTTGCACTAATATGATCTTGTTTTCTTGATATTTGAATTTTAAAAAGCGGAAAAAAAATATTCAAAATAAGAATTGATATAAATATAATAAGAATTTAAAATAAATATTCAAGATCATTGAAGGATTTTAAAAGGAATAGTTACAAAAAAAATATCTCGTTTATGAATTTTTGTTGCCTGTCTGTCATAAATATGGCAACAAAATTGAAAATCTTTTTTTTTTTACTTTCAAATATTTTTACAATTTATTCATGTGGACATTAAATAGACTCTTATATTTTTATAATAATATTTATATAATAATATGTAATATTTGTAATATAATTTATAATATATAGATGATTTCTTTTAATTTTTATCGATCTACCAAATTTATTTGATGAATTCGAGTTTTTTCTGGATGTGTTTATTATTAACAAATAGATTGAATCTTTATATTTTTATAATTTTTTGTCATTTTGATTATTTCTTCGTTTATAATTAAGCTTTCTTATTTTTTATTTTTCTTATTTTTATTTTCAATATCATAAAATATTTAATATTTTGCATAGAATTGATTATTAAACTTCAATATATTTAGTTCATTCCATAATGAAATCTCATAATTATTGATTTGCAAATTTCGAGTTCATTATTTTAGTTGAGTTTGGATTTTCTATTGGATTTTTTGGATTAGCTAATAAATAAAAAATAATAAATCTTGATTTGCTTTTTTCCCAATCGAATTTATGCAATTTTTGCACTTTTGTGTTTATTTTAATTTTTTTCTTATAGAGCCATTTTTCAAAATCATTAATTTATTTTTATAAAATATTTGTTGTTTTCTGAGGATTTTTCTTTGTAAAAAGTTCTGTTATTCACGATTGTTAAAATTATGTCTTTATTTATTGATGTAAAAAGTAAATTATTGATGGTTAAGTAAAGTATAATATATATTTCTTAAATTTGAAAAAGAAAGAAAAGAAACAACAACTTAGATTTATGAAGTCGATAGCTCAAATTTCATTTTTAGCTTTAACATTCTCAACACTAGATTTTCAGAAATGTAGATTTTTAGCAATAATTTATGAGCGGATAATTATTTATTGTTCTAAACTTTTGAATTACCGGAAGATATAATAGCAATGGCCACTTTATAAATCATGCCAATTGCTTTTGAATTTGCATTAGAAATCGCAAATGTTCCGTTCCTTATATATTGCAAGACGATTCCGCAAACAATTTAAAAACTGTCTTCCAATGCAATCATATTTTCAGTTTTTTTTAGTTATATTTTTCATGATTGTTTCCAACAAAAATTGAAAATTCAATCAGAAATCGCGGAGAACATGTTTAGTTAGCAATCAGATATAAATCGCCAAAATCGATCAAATCAATTAGTCACTACAGAAATCAAATATCAGAAATTCATTAGATATCAATAAAAAACCGCGGAATTCAATCAATTCATAGTCAATCGCAAAAAACAACTAGTAAATCATCATTAAGTTCACTCAAACTTTACAATATAAATAAATGTATAATTTCATAATTGTGATTTATCTTTCGAGTGATAATGTTCATTTAAGACAATATATTCTTTATGCAATACTCAAAATCACATTATTGGATTTTAAGAAAGAAAAATATGAATATATAATTGAATATAAAATTTTATCTTTGATCTTCATTAATTTCTAAAATACATATTAATAAAAAACTTTTAATACAATACAATGCACATTCTTGGGAACATATATATCAATACGATGCAACTAGTTATCTATTATTTCTATAAATTTATTGTATCATTTTAAGCGATTGAAACAAAAGCAATAACCAAAATTATAATAATAGAAAGCAAAAAATAATGCTGATATTTATAATTTCGATTAATTGATCGAAGAGTTGTAAAATTTCAGTTTTAATTTATTTGATATCAGAATAAATATCTTTGATTTTTATGTATAATTATAAATTATTTTATAAATTAAATAGAATTTTAACATTTGCAGAAAGTTAGTTTCAAATGTTTAAACCAATCTATAATAAAACTAAACATTATCAAAAGTTTTAATAGATATAAATAATGTTTTCTAATACTAATATTCACTAATAATACACTTATCAGTTTCGTTATTTATTCAACAATGAGATGTTTATTTTGAAATTAGTTGGAAATCAATTTATCAGATATAATATTTTTGTTAAGTATTATTTTTGAATAATTTGCATAATAATGATAATAATATAATATTATTCATGTTAAAAATTAATGTCATATAGATTGTTGTTCACATACATACAAACAATACAAATTCATGTAATTTTCTCATAATAAAAATTTTGTATTATTTTAAATGATATATTTTTCATTCAAAATTCAATAATATCAACTTTCAAGAGTTTATTATAAAGGAAAATTTTCTTAATAATGAATCTAGTTAGAAAAAAATTTTTTAATATCGAAACATTTAAATTTGTAAAAATTTAAAAATGAAAAAATATTTCATCTGTTAAATGAAATAAAAACATCGTAAAAAAAAATGTTATTGTTAGTGCTCGCGATAGTGTTGGTGAATAGAAAATCATTAGATACATGTATGTATGCATCGAATGATGCTAGTAATTGTTGATATATTTTCTTAACGATAAGTGGATTGTATTACAAATGCCGTACACGCGTCTATCAAAAGCTGGGTCTTTCACAATGTTACAGTACGTGACCGTGTCCAATAGTCAGAACACGATGCATAGTTACAATAAATTATCTATTTATCATATCTAGCAGTTAGAATATAATGTTGGTAACGAATGCTAATTAGACTTTCCTTATTTTTTAGCTCGTAACCTTAGAAATCCTAGATACCAAGTTCAATTGATATCATGGTTTTTTGATGAAGCATATAATAACCAATAATATTGCAATCAATGGCTGACTCGCAAATAGATATATAATAATTATAAAGACGAAATTAGATTTAAAATTTAGCTCATGTCATAAACAAAAGTTCTATAACTTTTTATTAAGAAGTTTCAAGAATTCAAAGATCTATAATTTTTTGATTATAATTTAATGATCCTTTAATTTTGTTGAATAGTATACATATATGACAATATGTTATTTTTGAAGTATTAATTATAAATAATATTGCATTATATTATATATTATATTAAAATAGTATATTATTATATACTATATAATATATACTATATTATTTTCTAATACTATCAATTGAATTTTTGGATATCAAGATTATTGCAAAAAAATAAGAGTAAAAACAATTTTTATAACAATTACAAGACAAAAATTATATTTATAATACAGACAAATAAAGATTAATTTTTGTCTTCATTTGCGTATTATAAATAAGCAGATATAATGTAATAAATTAGATAATATGCCAATAACATTTTTTATTTCAAGATAAAATCGATTACATGGATATTCTATCTCGTCGTTATCAATTGTTCTAATTAAAATTAAAATATTATTTAACAAATGTTAAAATCAACCATTAAACCTATATCATTAGAAAAAAATTACAAAAAAAAATTTAAATTTGAAAAAATTGAATAACTTCATTCCTATGTGAAATGCCTATCATGAAATTTTAATATATAAGAAAGAAATACTTATAATGGTAAAATAGTTTTTCCAATTCATCTGTCTATTTTTGTTCTAAATTTAAATTTTTATGAAACTATTAAAGCATTTACGATTGCGAAAATTAGATTTAATTATCTATTTAGATAATTAATCAGATAATATTTTATGTATTGAACAGAATTATAAAGTAAAACGATTATCATAAGAATAAAAAGATATTTTCTATTAAAGACTATTAAAGAAAAATTAATATAATTCCAACAATATATAAATTGTTATAATAATATAAATTATTATTTATCGAACTACCCAAGTAAAATTTAGAGTGAACTAAATATTATTCTCAAAAAAAAAAAATATATATATATATATGCAATCAAAAAATGTATACAAATAAGATTAATTATAAATTCGTTAATAGTGAAAAAAGATTTAAAAGCAATTGATTTTTAAAAAGAAATTCAAATAGATTGGGAAATAAAAAATTAGTATAATTTTAATAACACGTTCAGATTCAAGAAATAAATATCACCCAAACTATAATAAAAAAAATTTTTATATAGATATATTAATTTTATAAGTATAATATTAGTTTAATATTAGCAAGAAGATTTAAGAATAAATTTTTACTGAGAATTCAAAATATAGTTATAATATTTTATAACTAAAATATTTTAAGAATAAAATGAGATATATCCAATTTCTTTCGTTTCTTTTAAATTGTTTATAATTAAATAAATAAGTCTCAAGTAATATTTTTTTATATTAACTTTTATTTTTGTTTATTTTAATATTTAGAATCGATTCTCTAGAAGGTATTTCACAAATATGTTAGCTTTTTTAATATGATACTGAGATAACTAAAAAAGAATAAGAAAATATGTAACATTTATAAAAATTCATAATTTTAATACGTCAAAAAAAAATTATGTATATTATTGATTTATATTCTTATTGACAAAATCAAAATAAATATAATCATATTTATCTGCTTAATAATAGAGCACATAATAATAATGTCATAATAATAAAATCTAATATAAAACATCATATATTCCCAACCACTTATAACCACTTACAATTATTTATAATACTTACATTATTTACAATCAACAAAAATAATATTACAAGACATAACTATTACTCAGTAGTAAATAGTTGAAACACAATCATAGACTTTTCATATAATAAATACACAAACTTCGTCAAATAAATCTTTCATTAAATACATCAATGCCTCGATTACTGCTTACTCTCTATTAAAAATATAATGTAGAAAAAGTAGTGAAATATCTTATATATCATAGAATTAAATTCGCAACTTAAAAGCAATTATAACAGCAAAAATTTGTGCCAGTTATTTAGATTTTATTATGAAACAGATCGCTAAAAAGAAAAGATTAACAAAAACATGTTAAAACATTAGATTTTCTAATAATAAAAGATTATTAAATAAAGCAATCAAGAATGAATCTTATTAATAGCATATAAAAATTAATTCTTCAGTAAGTATTTAAACAAATGACACAATTAAAAACACCTCTCTTTGGAAGAGAGAAAAAGAATCACAAAATTATAAGTAAATTTTCCGCCGATTCGGAAGAGAAATTAGGAGATTAGAAATTCTCAGAAAAAGGCAGATGCATTTAGCATCTTTTTTATTGAAGAATTTAAATCTTAAAAATTCTCAAACAACAGAATTCGAAATTCAAGAATATTTGCAAACTCTATATCAGCTTTCTCCATCCATCAAAACATTTAAATATAAAAAAGTCATCCACCAAACTAATGATATAAATAAAAATAATAATATAAAAATAAACCTTTTAATTATGATTTAATCAGACAAAACATTTAAAGAGTTTTCCAAAAAAATCTTTTATTAACTTTGATATAATTCAATTTTGATACAACTATGATGTGCATCCGGCACTTTCCTAATTTTTCTAATGGAAAAATTTTACATATCATAATAATAAAATCTGATAAGCTCTTACATGAAATATCATTATTTCGTCTTATGATTAAGATGGTGCTGATATTTTATCCGTTGCATGAAGACATCTTAACATTAAATTTACGGAATCCAATTTGACGAGTTTTCGATTTTATGCTTAAAAATTCTGAATATGCAAATATTATTCTTTAAACATTATATATTGATTTTTAATGATATAATGCAGCAAATATATATTTCTATTCGTTTTCTCTGGAACATTTATATTTATTATTTCTAGATGTTGTATAGCTATTTTTACGAAAATCAATTTGACGGGTTAATTTATATAGATCAATTATTGCGAAATAACAAAAATGAAATAACAATGAATAAAAAAAAACAATACCGAGCAAATAACGACTGTTTAGCAATAAATATATAATCAAACAAGTTGTTTATAATTGTAATATGATAACAAAAATCTCTTTAACGATGAATTTTGCAGAGAAAAGAAGTGATTTTTGTAAGTGAATTTATCTTATTATTTTATAATAACAAAGAGATTTACGTGAGAGATAATTTTAACAATGCGTTTTGTAAAAAAAAAAAAAAATAATAATTGCTATTTGAAAGCTTAGCAAAAATTTTTTTTCGTAAATGAAGATTTGAATTTTTCAAGGAATTTTCAAAAACCAAAAAAATATATTTTTTTACGTTTATATTATTATGGGCAAGTTTTCAAAAGACATGGAATTGATAAAAAAGAATAACTAGCATAAATAAAGATCAATCTAGATTGAATTCTGATATAAACGAATTACGTGAAAGCGAAGAATTTGAAGAATTTGAAAGAATTTGACAATATAAATGAAATTGAAGATTCTGACAGTGGGAATGAAAATTATCACAATACATACCATAAAAAAAAAGAATGCATATTATTTCAGATATTGAAAGCGAAAGTAAAATAAAAAATGCTGATAATGAAGAAAATACTGTGAAAGCAGGATCTCATAGATGGCCTTTCATATGATTTATAATTGTTTTTAGATTTGGCAGCCATTAATGTTTGGATTATTATGTAAAGAGACCAATGGAATAAACAAAATTCGAAAAAATTTTCTCTTTCAATTAGTTGAAAAATACTAGCTTCAATTCAGTGTCTGGAGTATGTATAACTATATTTGCATTAAATCTAACAAATATGTATGCGGAAAGTATACATCCAAGATAGAGTTTACATGTAAAAAATGTATTGAAGACAAGAATAAATAAAAATCTATAGATTTTAAATAAATAATTTACAAAAAATTGCATTTTAATATACCCGTTAAAAAGACGGATTTCAATAAAAAAAAGATATATAGTCAATGTCTGTAAATCTAGTGTTAAATATTTTGACATGATTCTGGACAGAAAACAAACATAAAAAAAACATATTCAAACAAAATATACACAGCTTAAAATAGAAGTAAATAAACTGTACTAAAATATTTTAAATTAAAATTGGAAAATAAACTACTAATGTACAAGATTATTTTAAAACTTATTGAACTTATGGAATTTAGTTGGAGTATTGCCAGCAACTCGAATACTAAAATCTTATAAAAATATTAATCAAAAAAACTCTTTGTAATATGTATGTTTCATATTATATCTCTAACAATATTATATACAACTTTGAAATATTTACCATTAAATAAGGAAATATATCAAACTATAGCAAATTTATATACTATTATTACAACATAAAAATTCACTAGCAGAATTGATTCACCGATATCTAACAATTAGACTTTTAGTAGACTAAAAAAAATATATCCTCTTAAATCTAGTCAACAGATACATTAATTAAATTTGATTTTTTAAAAAAATAATACCTTTTTAGTATTTTTTGCAATTAACTCGATTTTTACTTATGTATTATTCTATAAACAAGAAAATAGTAAAAAAATGATTGTTTATGTAAACTAGAAAGTATAATCAATTAAATAAATAAAAAATTTAAACTTAAAAAATTTAAATCTATCACTCTTTTCGGACAAATCATTAGGTTTTAAAGTTGTTTATCAAATAATTTAATCCGACAAAGAGAACATGCTTTGATGTAAAATATTTTAAGTTGTGTCAATCAAAATATTATGTTAATTTTAAAATAACATAATATGTATAAATTAAGATGTTCTGATTAAAATTTTTAATATTAATACATGTATTATAATGTTTAATGTTTTTATAAATATTTAGTTACGGATGATCTCTCTAAATAATTAGTATTAAATTAGTATATAAATCCTTGTAATAAAAACTGCACTAAAAAAATTAATACTAGAATAAATGACAGATTGAATATGCCAAAGAGCTTGCTAAAAAGATACGCTTAAAATCTTTTCAATTTGCTGGTTGCAAGATATATGTAATGTATATTTTATATAAAAATTGTAAAAAAGATATATATTTGAAATCAAAGCACAATAAGATTGAAATCATTGAAACAGAGAAAAAAAAGATGAAAAAATAACAGTAATCTAGACATTAAACAGATACAGAATGATGTTGCGAAAATACTGTTTTTGAGAGAAGAATTTAGAGAATTGAAATTGTATATTTTTTAGAAATATTTTGGCATAGCTGGAATATGAATTGAATGGTTTGAAACTCCAGACAATATTTTTGTCGTGCAATCAGCATTCATTTTTAAGAAGAATTATTACAAACATTCATGGATCATTATTGAAAACAGTGAATTCTATGGATGGCGTAACTCCTTAATAATTTTAGAAATTTTTCTTAGATTATGTCGCTCAATCAGGACATCATGTTATTAGCTTTTATGTCACCAGAGACTCACGATTTCGCGAGAAATATGAAGGAATTTTTAAAAAGTACGAACGTTTTGGTAAAATCTTTTCAAAATCAGAACTTTATAAACTCAAAATTTTTTAAACCTTTCAAATCAATCTTCCAAATTATTAAATTTTGTAATCTTGAACGAATAAAATTTTAAAACTTCGTGAATTCAATGATAAACGTTACCTTTATTAGCATAACTTTGCTTTTGATCGTTTTAGAATAGAAACATTATTAACAGCGAACTTTATAATAAACTAATTTTATTACTATATATCATTTAGGAATGGACTAGAGCTAACAATCTAAATAATATTTTTATAAACATAATATCATTTTGAATAATAGCTTAATTAGGATAAATTTACAAGATAATTATTTATCTTTTTTTTCAATGTTAACAAAATTTGCTAAAAACTATTACTTATATGTCGTCAAGAAAATCATATAATATCAAATTTATAAATCGATGAGATTTATAATATGATCATAAAGAATAAATATTTTCAAGCGGAATTTGAAATATTAATTATACGCTTAATCGATATCTGTTTTTAGTTCCTTTAAAATTCTCAATTCAATAAGAATTGTAAATATACTTATATTTCAAGAATATTAGTTCAATAATGATAGCATCATAAATAACAAGTCTCTGATCTACATGAAATATTGATTTTTTCGAAAAATCAAATCTCGCATTATAATGAATATAACATTTTTAAAGTTAATTTTTTATTTCACAAAATTAAAAAAAATGTAGCAAAAGCAAAAAAAATAATTTTTCGAAATTTTAATTATTGTTACAGAACAAATTTTATAAACATTATATTTGTATTCCTAATTATTAAATGCATAAAAAAATATTCGTTGATGATTCGCCATTTCATATATAAATTAATGAATATATTTCCTATAAAATATTTCACTATAAAAACTAAAAAAAAAAAAAAATTTCGAAAAAGATACAGCGTGCAAAAAACAAAAACGAAATGAAATTATGTGAGAATGCAATTGTTTTGTTACATTACATATTATTTCAAAGTGTATCATATTGTTTATAAAAATATAAAACATATTAATAAATATATTAATATTTTAAAAACATAATAATTTTATTATGTAAAAAATTTTATTATATAAAAAATTTTATTATATAAAAATTCGTGTAAGATATTACACGTACAGAAAGAATTTATAATGTGAAAACTATTACGATTGCCAAAACTATTACAATTTCCTTTGAATTATAAAGTATGATTTGTTTACATGAATATTCAGGAATTAGTTAAAATTCACGAAGTTAGATTAACATTGATAGAAGAATGAAGTGAAATAAAATTTCCACGATCTAATAAATCATAAAACTAATTAATCTTGCAGTGTTCTGAGAGTATTTTTTCGTTGTTTAAGAAAAAAGAAAAAGCTGATGTGAGCATATGTATTTGCTACAGTGCAAACTGTAATATAGAATAAGTAATTTTAAATTTTGATCAGGAAATATATATTGAACATAGAAATCGATATTTGTATCTAAATAGCTCTAAACAGCTCCAATTTATCCAAATATTTTAGGACTGATTAAATGAAAATTGTTCTTCAGAAAACTAAGATAAGTAAATATCCAATATATTAATTACTAATATACGTTTTTAATTACTTCCACCTGTATTCTTTAGTAAGAATTTAATAACATAAATAAACATTAAATTTATAATATAACCGAATTTATATATAACTAAATAGTGAGCCAATTCACAGTTTATAGTAATATATTTTTCTTATGTTTTGTTATTCTAGTTATTTAGTTTCTGAAAAAAATTCGTTTCTTTTTATTTCATACATACTTGTTGGAATGTTGAGCAGTTTTCATACAGCAAAACCAATCTTCATTGATGTAAATAGATGTATGGCGTGCTGCAGATTTAACACATGCACAATCTAAATTATTCAGTAAAAACGATATTAAGAATTTTTGTTCTATAATTTTTGATTTCCTTCAGTAGAAAAGCAATTAAAAATAATTATCTTTATTATCAACAACAGATTTAATGTATTTAACTAAACATGATACTATTTCTTACGATCCTGTGGATGCTAATGTTTCATCCCAAACATAAAAGTATCTTTTATTTTCATGTAACTCATGAATATGAAATTATAACAATACATATTTCTCTTATAATATACATCAAAAAAACTGTTAATTGTTATTGAAAATGATAATGCTTTCTATAAATCGATACTACATACATAAATATTATTTGAACGCATTTTCTATATTCTCTTTCATAGAATTATGTGTTTCTGTTTTTCATAAATGTTCATCTTCGAGTTTTTTAATAGCTTTTTGATCACCACTTTACATCGAGTTTAATTTTATACTGATCACATCTCTTGCATGTATCTTTTCATGATGTTTTAAAATGAAGATTTTAAAAGAAGAAAATTAAATTAAATTAAAATATGACAATATATATGCTCTTTTACTATAGCATGTAGCATGCAATTCGTTATTATATATTTATTATTGAAAAAATATGGATTTTATTTTAAATTATAATGACATAATTACTATTTTTTCGCTTTATCTGGTTACAATAAAGTTACATTGCGTATTTATTTTTTATATGATATTACACAGAAGTCCAATTTCTATAATATTAAAAAAGGAATTTAATTCACTTCAACTAAAGAGCTTATATATTAAAACACTAGGAAACAAATGCAAAGATATCAAATCAAAGCATTGTAAAGAAATGTAATTGATATATAAAATTAGATCAAAAAAGATCTTCTTGAATTATAAAATATTTAAAATGAGAATAAAAACTTATTATTATGATAAAAAAAAATCGTAAAAGAAAATCACAAATATCAGAAAGATGATCTTCGAAATTAATAATCTTAACAGTATCATTGAAGAGGAAGCAAAAAATTCCTATATAAAGATCTAAGAATTATAGAGATGCCGATCAAACAAAGCAAAGAAAATGTACCGTAATTATAATAAAAGCCAGTGAAGCTGTAACTGCATTTAATTGACTTACATTAAGATAAAATAATTAGATTTGCATTATAAAATGATTTGTTATTGTTTTCGAAAATTCAGTCAAAGCCATAACTTTAGGAAATCTAATTATAAAATCTATATAATAATATATAAATAATATCTAAATAATATATATATATAATAATAATATAATATATATATATATATATATATAAATAATATCTAAAACATAATATATTACAACATAATATCTCGTCATATAAAACAAATCCATAATATTTTCTCTGCACAAATATAAAACTTGATCTCGAAAAGCAAAAACTTAAAAAATCAGATATACAGAAAAATAAGAAAAATTCCGTTGAAAATTTAAAAAATGACTAGTATGGTCCACAATCTGTTATCTCAAATCTGCTTTGAGAAAAAAGTTAAAAATTAAGGATAAAGTCCATTAATATGATGTTTTTAACATATAGATGCCTAATATGTGCTTTATTTTACATTAAATATCATGGACAAGACAGTCATTTTTTTTTTATATCTTTGAAAAATGATAATACAATTTATGAGCTATTTCACTTTTAACAAGAAGGTAGATAATTTCAAGATCAAACTAAATGAACTAGAAAATTTTCGAAATATAAAAGTTGAAAGTAGTTAGGAATTTCAAACTTCAATGGAACATAGACATAATATCCAAACTCAAATTTGTAATTCTAATATATTGTGTAATTAAATATATTCTAAATACCGATGATCGTTTTTAAGAAACAAAGCTGATTGACAATAGAAAAACAATTATAATTTTTTTAGCAACTATAATTTTGCTTGAATGAGTAATTAGAAATTATATAACAATATATTACATTTTGTATACTTAACAATAAGTATTACTAACCAATAAGTATTATTAACCAATTTGTTGAGTTTGAATTTTCTTCTCTTTCGCAGATGGCAAAAATGAAGAAACTCATTCATAGAATATGATTAACGAAATCTAAACGAAAGAATAAAATCTCGAATGATTTTATGCTCTCTAAAATCTTGGTTAATATAAGCATGCATCTTATATTAGGAACGACAAATTAAATAAAATCCTTATGCATTTGCTCGAAATATATCCAGAGAATATAAATTTCAAAATTTTTAATTCAAACACATTCTAAATTTATTTCAGAAATAATAATCAATAACAATACAATATATATGTTTGATAAATGAATCATGGGATCACAATTTTTTAAAATTCAATCTGTATATTCTTTTTATATCATGTATATATATAGATATTTGTTATTTATATAATAAAAAATATTATTTTCTACAAGATAATGCATAATTCTTTAATACATAATTCTGGAACTGTCAAATGTGAAAAAAATATAAAAAAGAGTGGAAATATTAAAAAATCATTCAAATATTTGTTATAACATAACATAATATAACATAACATAAATTCCATAACAGCTGCGAATACATCTCAATAATAGAATATCAAATAGAAGTAAGCGAACAGAAGTAATTTTTAAAGCTTGAATTTCACTCATTCAATAATTTCTCAATTATTAAAATCTTTAATAATTTTCAATTTGTAATAATAATAAGTGAATATATTTTCCTTATATTTTTTGATAAAGTCAGACAAAATAACCATTTTCATATTTGCGTGCCAAATGTTTTAATCGATTATCAGAATTATAAAGATATTATGCGTTATCAGATATTATGAGTTTGTTAGATGGCTATAATATTTACACTTTTATTACATTATATTCCATTTTTCTTGTCATTATGTAAATTGTGTTCATTGATTGAGAAAAAAATCGACAATATATAAAAATAAAATAAAATAGAATAATGATTTTATAGCATTTATAGCATGACATATCTTCCAATAAAAAAAAATTATATTTGTTTATAATTGATATTTTAATTGAAATTATTCTATTTTACGAATCTTGATATCTATCATTGATCTTTACCAAATAACAACGTGTGTAATAGCAGGAGAAATAGAATAGAGCGAACGCACTTTACTCAATTATCTTTTGACGCGAGGATTCATTTTTTGTTTCATTATTTCAAAGAAATCAAAAATTAATTACTAAAAATTTATCAATTATATCAACAAAAAGTTTTTTCATAAATACTTTTTGTTTTGTTTCATTTTTGAAATCAACAACTCAATTTCTTTGTAGATGGCTTATTGAAAATAATCTGATTTCACATATCTATTCCGCATCCTATTCAGTAAAAATTTATTGCATCAGTTTCAATAGAAATTTAAATTTGGTGTTTTGACGATTGCCAAATTAACTTGTAGAGCTTGTAACGTGTGCTTGTAGAATTACTTAGAAGAAGATTTTCCTAATGAAGTTATCATTAATATCTCAAAACAAATAAATGCTACTAAAATCGAGCAAATTATTTTCATTAAATATATTTTTAGTTAAAGATGGAATTAGTATAATTATTAGATTGAAATGCACCCATAAAATATGAAAAATATTCTGTTATATTGCTAATATGATCACAGATTTAATGATAAGACACAAACAAATTACATATAAGATGTCAATAGAATGTCATCATTGCAAGAGCAATACTAACTTATATAAATTCTTGCTAAAGCAAATTAGAAAAATATAATTTTAAATTTTAGGACAAAATATACTTTCACAATACATGATAAATCAATATTTATGGAATACGTAACACTGGCTGTTCTTACTTGATGTGAATCCATTCTTAACCCATAGCCAAATCATAATAAAATTATTTTTATGTATTTTTTGTATACTTGCATTACAAAGCATTTAGAATTAGCTGTATATCTTACCATAGCATTCTTAAATTACTTACGCAGATTTATAGCTCACAAAACAATATACAAAACAATAGTCTCAGACAATCATCGACAAATCAATTTCATCGGCATGCAAAATAAATGAGTTAAACATACTGTTGAAGAATAAAAAGCACAATACAAAAATATCGGACATATTAGGAAAATATAAATTCTCCATATGCGCTACAATTTAATAAATATTTTGATCTGAAAAGTATAGTGAAATATTCTATACAATGAAATACTATTAAATATTCATATATTTGCGCCGCATCATTAATGATCAAATTAAAAATTTGAAGAAAGAAAAAAAAGTAATGATGAAAATGTATCAAAAAAATGTAAGATTAAGTATAAGCAATTTTTTAGAAATCATCATCAATTATAAGAAAGAGCCAAAAGCAATAAAGGAAGCAAGAGCAAATAAGTATGACTGAAAGGCTGCTGGATGAAAAATATCAGTTATAACATAACTGATATAACATAAACATATCTGGAAATTACTTCAAATATTCAAAAACAAATTGAATAATATATGGCAATAGTAACATTTATTAAAAATATATTGGGATGAAATCATTAGATTATCAGAAATAATCGTTAGCTTGTTGTTTTTTTGTAACAATTAGTTTTTAAGAAATTTTTCATCCTAAATAAGATACTAATAAAATACATATTAAAACATAAAGGATTTTATTTTTTCTTTTTTTCAAATAATCAGATATTGATTTTTCACTGCCAATCAAAGAAACATTGTAATTTATATTTTCAATAATATTTCTTTTTAAAATATCGTTTCTAATTGCATTTTCTTAAAATCGAAGTTTTAAGTTGCTTGTTTCAATTGATTTTTATTCGAGGCACATTTAGATAATCATTTGAAAATAAAATTAATATATGATCACTTTATTAGAAATTATAATTCAATCATTTTTTTTTGTCAATGAAATTCGTAAATCTCATTCTTTCCATGTAAAATATCCGAGATAAACCTGATATCTCAAAAAAAAATTTTTTAAAAATACAAAAAATTAAAATTTTTCAAAACATCAACTTTCAAAAAGAACACATTTATCTTATTTTATTATGCACATGATAGTTTTTATGAAAACATAATAAATTCATAATTAATCTTCATAAATCTCGCGAAGAAATCCTTTAGAAATAAAATAATTTAATCGACACACTATTATTTTTATTAATTCTAACGAACTTTTTAGTAATTTTTTAATAATTTTTTTAAATTAAATATTGATTTACTTATTCATAATTTATATAGGTAAAATATAGATCAAAATAGATCCATATAATATTCGCGATAATAAAAATTTTTGAAAAATATACACAAATGTATTTTATACTGTTGATATTATTAGAACTATATTTAAGAATAATATATAATTGTAGCACATAATCATCATAATCAATTTTGTGAAACAGAATTCCATAAAATTTTCAAATTTTTTTTCTAAACAATTATTCATACAATCAGAATAAAATCACGTATCAAAACGTATCAAAAATTGTCTATAACATGAAACTAATAATTGATTATGAATCAATGATTTTTAATTATATTATTTCTTGAATGATATTTTTGTAGTAATCATTTTACAGCAAATGCAGAATGTATACATGTTAACAAATTACGTTAAGAATAAATAGCATTATGTTTTTTTGAATTATTAATATTTAGAATTATTAATATTGTTTATTCTTCTATATTTACTTTTGTATACTATCTCTTTTTCAGAAATCGAGTAATAAAACTATATTGGACTATATATTAGAACTATATATAGATATATTAGAACTATGTATTAGAACTATATATATATATATATATATATATTAGAAATAATTTGAAAAAACACTTTTGATGATCATATTCTGAATATTTTTTCATTAATTTATCAAATTTGATGTATGTTCTTTTCTGTGTACGTTCGAAACTGAAAATATATTGTTGAGCGCATACTGTCTACTTATATTATAATATTATATATTATTATATTATAATAATATTATAATAATATTATATTATGTTATGATAATATTATATTATATTATACTATAATATATATTATATTATAATTTTAAAATCTCCAAAATGCTTCTACATACAAAAAGAGAATAAAAAAATATGTAATAAAATGTCTCAAAGTTATTTAAATTCTATGTTTTATATTAATTTTGTATAAAATATATTATTTAGTATCAAGTAATAATATGAAGTGACCAAATTAATTTTTCAGTTAACAAAATATTTATAATAAATAATATAACAAAATTATTTACATAATTTCAATATATTTTTAGATGATTCTTTTTTACATTAATTTTTAAATCCATTTCTAATTAATATATTTCATTTAAAAAATACAATATATGAATATAATAATAATATATCTTGTATCTTAATATATTTTCTCATTCAAAAGTCTTAAAATAATGAAAATTTTAACACTCCTAATAATGAAATAGAAAATAAATAACAAAAAAATTCAATAATAATTGTTTTAATAAATATGAAATAAAAGCAAAGATATATATAAAATAAAAACTACATATATAATTCTTCAATTTTTATATTTTATTGTTCGATTCTTATACTCATTGCAACTATCAATATCAATTTCATAAAAAAATTTTTTAAATTAATTAAAAATTTTGAAATAAAATTCTGAAATTGAATGATGAGTTATTAAATTAAATAATCATACATTTTGAACTAGTATATTAACTGTATAAATGCAACAAAATAAATATTCTAAGCCTAAATTAATATTTAATAATATAATAATAAAATATTATAAATTTAATAAATAATAATATAATTAATAAATATACAAAAATTTCAAATTAAAGTTATCATGTGTTAAGTCATCATGTTTGAATGCATTTATAAGCATTCTCGAATTTGTAAAAATTCATTCTTAAATTCAAAATTTTCACTTTTTTCTTTTTTTTTTTATATTGAAATCTAATTCGCGTTGATTTTCTTTTCATGTTATTTTTTTTAAAAAATATGAATTTTTTCGTTAAAAATATCATAACATTCGGTCAAAGATAAGATAAAGAAGAATAATAAACGTTTATAAATAAAGATTTTTTTATTAAAAATAAAGATATTTTAATTTTATTTTTATTTATTAAAATTAATATTTTTATGATTATTTATTAAAATAAAGTTACATTTTATCAAAACTGAATCTGTTGTCCAAGTCTAATTAAATTTACAAATTTACAAAATAAGATTATATAATTTTTTCGATCAAAATAGAATTTAAATATAAATTAAACATTTAAATATTTAAACATTAATTTCGACTTTTGACACATTTTTAAGAATAAAATCCATATCTTATATATATATATATATATATATATATCTTAATACATTATGTATTTCTAATATAATTTTATATATTTTTTAATTTTTTATATAATTTAAGTGAATTAATCAGATATTAATCAGATATCTATTAAATACATGTTAAGACCTAATAGTAAATATTTATGAAACTATACATACATATATAAAAATATGTATAGTTTATATTTATTTATATATAAATAGTTATATGTATATAATAGTTTCAGTTATAATGAGAAAAAATTATATTATCATCGATTTCGAATATATTATTTTGAAATATATTATTAAACATTTTTAACGAATTTTATACTAATAAACGATTAGTCATTAGTTTTAAAGTTATTCTTATAAAATAATTTTAGTAATTATAATAAATTAATAATTATAATGTTATATATATATATATATATATATATATATATATATATATATATACATATATATGTATATTATATATGTTATATATATGTATTATTATAATAATATATATCAGTATATTATTAAAAACGAAAAAATCAAAAATATATGATTATTTTTTAATTGTGAAATAAAGTTGTTTTCTTTCAAATTAAATATATTTAACACACTTTTGTTTTCTTAATTAATTGTTTAATATCCGCTCATTTTATAAAGCGAAGCCTAAATAAAATTTTGTATTTTTAAAAATTTTGAATTTTAAAAAAATAAATATATTTTTACATAATAAAATCTTAATAAATATTATTGCTTAGAATATTTTTGTTTTCTAAAGTTGCTGATTTTTAGTAATCTTCAAAAAAACCTCATGTAAGAGATATTCATTTTTCATTTATGAATATTTCAGTAGCTAATTTAGCAATTAAACGAAATGATTGTCATTAAATATCTTAAATTTCAATGCGATATATTATAGAAAAATTTTATAAATTTGTTCAGATTTTTATAGAAATAAAAATTTTTTATGTAAAATAATATTTTTAAGAAATATTGTTTTTTTGTTTCAAAATATATATATGAATTAATTTTAATATTTATTTTAATGTTTTGAAGATCAAATATACTTCGATAACAACGAATCCTCATAATTCGTCCACATTAATTATATTAAAGAATAAGAAAAAATAAAAATATTTTTATCAATATATTTTAGAAACATATTGGTAATTTCACTTAGATATTCATGTCATTAAAAATTGAAAATCGTATTTCGTTTTACAATTTTTAATTCAAAACATTTACAAATTCCGCATATTTTGTTTCCGTTTATATAAATAATAAGCATTTATAAATAATAAGCATATTTTTAAAGAACGTGTCAGTCAATATAGAATTTGAATTATCGATTTCTATGTAAAGTTATACTTAATTCGATATTAATTAATAGAAATCACAACAGTTTTAGAATTGATTTTAAACATTCATTAATCTACAGATTGTTATAATATTTTATTAAATTTTCATACATTTTCTTAATATTCTTTTTTTTATGTACTTTTTATAGAAATTATATTTTATTTTATTTGTTGACATTTATATTTGACAATACTTTATTTAAGTAGCATAAAAATTTGTTTCGCTTTTGAATTAAATCAATTGTGCTAATAAGATATTGTTAATGTATTGTATATTCTAATATATTCAATGTATATTCTAAAACAATCCTAAGTAATTATTGTAAAATTCCATACGAATTCAAATTTTTTTATAAATTTATTATTAAATCTTATCAACATTTTTTATTAAATCTTTGGATATAAAAATTTATAAAGTTATATTCTATAATAAAGCAACTTAATTTAGTGAAATTTTTACATAAAATAATTAATAAAGTTATATATCGCATAAAAATTTCATAATATTTACTGTTATATATTTATTTTATATTATATTTATTTATGAAATAAATCTTCCAATTTTTCAATTATATTTTTATATTTATTTATAGATAATTTTAGAAAAAATTACGAAAATATTTTTGGCAAAAATAATAATAATATAAAAATAAATTTGAAAACAATAATTTCTTTTATTTAATGTTTTATATATAAATAATATAGTTAATAGTATATCTATTTCATTTGTAAAGTATCCTTCTATTATTCATAATGATTTTGTGTTTCTTGATTCCTAAATATTAATTTCTATATATTTATAAGATAGTCTTTGAAGAAGAAATAATATAATACATATATTTACATTGAAAAGTATATTTTATGTTATTATTGTTTATTTGGAGGAATTTATTCTTTGTTTTATATTTTTCGTTTATAGTTGTCTATGGAATTTGAATATATTAACACAATGGGAACATTTATAACTATTTTTTAAATTGATATTTGTAAATTACTTTGTCAATTCTTTATTTAATATCTTTCCTTATATTCAAGTATATACAAACATAAGATATACGATAAATGATCATGATATATTGAATGTATTGTATTGCCTATCGTCAATGTATAATACTGTATTATAAGTCTTTTCTTAAAGTCTAATATTATTAATTATTTTTTTGTAGAATACTATAATACTAAATATAATTTTTATAGCATAAGATGTTGTAAAAAAATTAACTTTAAATTAACCATCTATATTTTAAGTGAAATCATTATGAATGACTCTATAATCATATGATTTTTCATCTTTCTTATAATTTTCTTTCCTGTGACTTAAACAACTATTGCATTGACTTAAGCAGCTATTGCTTTAATACAAGTAATGAATGATTCAAATACTTTAAACCACTTTAATTTAAATTTTTACTTTTATTACTTGCTATCACATGCTTATAAATAGCTTTTCCTACAGAGATTCGATAAAAACTTAATAAAATATACAGTATGTGTATTTTCATTTTTATATAATTGCTCTATCTTTATATTAAAAAATTATTAAAGAATTATTTTATCAAATTGCATTTGATAAAAAAAGTAAATAATTTATTAAATTATTACCATTTAAAATTTAAATTACGAAAATCATATTATAAAGTTCATTAAAGCTCATGAAAGAAATCCAGTCTGCAAACAATCAAACAAAATCTATGAAGGAATCATTGCCGAAAGAAATTTCACTGTGCAAAAACAAAATAAATAACAGAAATAGATCATTTTTAATGATCGCCATCTTTTATCATTTCTGATTTCATCTGTAATGATTTCCTGTAAGTTTTGAAACAACTTCGATTTGTGTTAATAGACATATTAAAAATTAAAATTATATTGCGTGATTATCAAAACTATATTAATTCGTTAAATTACTTAAATGCATTCGATCGTTTGGTCATTGTTAATCATTAAACTTAAGAAATATCTGAAAAATTTTATCGTTATATAAAAAATTTAATAGTATAAATGTTAAAATTTTAGTAAAGAATAGTGTAGAGATATGTTATTGAACGTAAAAATACATAATTTGAATTACCATAAATAAAGATTTAATTGGACAATTTATATTGTATATTGATATTACAATTCTATTTTTTTACGATCTTCTCTTCAATATTCATATTAAAACTGCTTAAGTTTTTATAGATTTTATATACATATATGAATACATATAATAGAATATATACAAATAAATCACAAAAATATTCATATTTTTTCAATCATCAAATTTACAATCGATACTTTTTTATATTAAAAGTTTTTAAATATTTATTAATATGTTATATTTATTAAATTTTTCATTTATATAAATTTTATTTAAAAGTTATCATAAAATAACTTTTCCGTACAATAAAATAGTGAATTTATATAAACTATAATATACTAACTATATAATAAACTAATATAAAATTAATTCTAGAAATATTTTTATTATAAAAATTTTATAAATCAAATATATTTGAAATCATAATATTGTTAGAACATGTCCAAGAAGATTATTTTAACAATACAAGATTATTTTTAAGTTGAAAATCTTTTTAAGAATTTATTAACGATAAACATATTTATAGTTCAAGATTTATTTTTTTTTTTTGCACTTAATATTTGCATATTAAATTGAGTTTTGCATATAAATTGAGTTTTCAGAAGGATAAATATACTAAAGAAAGATCTTGAGATCTTGCAAATTTCCAAGCATCATTCCACCCTTTTCAACAAAACATTTGATATTTGTTTTGAATATCAATTGTTCTCAATAATAATATATATTATATGCATTATTAATACATAGTTAATATTGCCAATAACATTAAAATCAACAATGTACCATAAAACTAGCAAAATATTTTTAATAGAAAAATAATAAAAAATTCCTAATAGAAAGAAAATTAATATACAAGTGTCATATTGTGAATAAAAATCATATTCATAAAATTAAAATTTAGTTAATAAATAAATCAAGAATTCAATATCTTAAATTAAAAAATGTAAAATTAAATAAATCTGAATAAACAACGAAAAAATTAATCAAAAAGAAAAAATAATCATTCGAGAAATTAAATTAAAAAAAAATCAACAATTAATGAACCAAAATTAACAGCATTTGCAGAATATTTTAACGAGAATATTTAAATTTGTCGAAAAATTTTGCAGAGAAAAATTTTTCATGGCAAAATAGAATACAAGAATCATTAATAAAAAAATCATATGAAATAGTTAGAGTTCGCGAAAAAATACATTAATAAAAATATAAGTTTCTAGAAATAGATTACATTCTCAAATAAGAATAAATTTAACATATTTAATTAATGGATGCTAATAAATAATATTATGATATAGAGGAAATTAAACTCCATGAAACTCCATTCAAAAAATTTGAAATCAACAATTAAACACGAAAGTGATTCATCATGATATGGAAATATATAGTTGTTCATGGCATTAATAATTTAATTTTCAAAAAAATAATTTATCAGAAAAATAATAAACAAAACATATTATTTAAATATTTTAAAAGATCAATCATTAAATTGCAATTAAATAATTATTTCTTCCAACTCAACAATAATTCAAAATATACAATGGATATATCATATTGTCAAACAATAGATACCTTATAATATACTACTTTATTTTTTTTTAAATAAAATCTTAATATAAATCCAACAAAATATAATTAAATATAAAATATAATTCGACAGAAATAAAGGCAAATAAATGACAGAAATAAAAAGAAAATTTAGAAATCAAGATAACAAATAAAGAAATGTTAAAAAGAAAATTTAAAAATATTTAAGATAGTATAAAAAAAATATTACTAAAATATTACAAAATATTAATTATTAAAAAATTATTTGTATTTTTTGTAATAATTATATAAATACAAATATTTTTGAGACATTTTATAATATTTATTTAAGTTTAATATTTTATTGTACTGAATATATTATTTTGCAATAATATATTTCCATTAATATGCATTTATAAAACTTATCAAATGCTGTACTACAATAAAAAAATATCATTTAAACTTAATGATTGAACAAGTACGAATACTTTTGTAACTCATTATATATATAAAATTTAGAGATATAATATACACAATAATACTTCATTAATATCAAATTTTTTTCTCAAGTTCTCAAGAATATGCAATATATAATATAGGTATTGGAAAATTAATATCTTTTATCGAGAGATAGCAAGATATCATTATTATTCAAAACCATTGAAGCATCATATTAAGTCATTATTTCAAGTAACGATAATAATTTGATAAAAAAACTTTAATTTTATATATACGATTTTCAGATATTTGATAGATAATACAAATAATAATTTACTAGTATTAAAAATGCTAAAGAAAATTAAAAGAATTTAACAAATTTTATGCTTATGATTTATTTATTTGAGACAAAATTGGAAACTACGAAATAGGATTGCAAAATAAATAAATATAGAAGATAATATTTCTTTATATATGATACTTTCTTGAAAACTGCAAATATTTGAAGGAAATTACAAATAATATTAGACAAGACAATTATACAACAATTACAGAGATAATTTAACAAATCAACAAATCAAAAATCTATATAGTATATATTATGCCTGCCATTTAATATATTATGACCAATATTAAAGAATTATTCATTATATATTTACTCCAATTTTTTGAAATTATTTCCCATAAATCGCTGAATTAAAATGCAAGAATTATTTACATTTATTTATTTTAATTGTTTCATTATAAAACATAAAAATAATTATTGCATAGAAAAAATATACAAAATGTATTCCAAAAAATTATATTTTCTTGCATATAAATTATTTTTATTCTATCAAAACGAATCAATCAACTTTTGAACTACAAATATCAGATTTATTATTATTATTATAACCATAAAAGTTTATCATGATACAAACAATCATTTGTAAAATAAGATTATCATATCAGCTATTACATTGAAAATATTAAGAATAAACAAGACATAAGAAGTATACGATATTATCTTTGTTAAAATATTTAACAAAGAATATATATTGTAAAAAGACAGTGTCGTTTTTGAGAGAGATATTTACAGAACATTTAAAATTATTAGAACACTTTAGCGTAAGTGAAGTATAAACGAGATCGTGGGATTTAAGAAATGCCAATTTTAACGATGATCAATATTGTCCTATTCTCGAGGAAATACTCGCAGATTGATCTTCCTAACAATAAAATCTTTTCACTTCTCAGTTCTAATTCAAAAAACTTTTTCTTACTTTGAATATACCACAATTAGGAAAACTGATCTGCGGTGTTATTGACACTTATATGCCCCATCAAGAAATTGCAATATTCTAATATGCAATACTAAATATAAAGAAAAAATAAAATAGTACAAGGTTTTTATGAATTAGAAAAAACTCAAAATTTTATAGAATATTATTATTCTGAATTTTAAAAAAATTGACAAGAATTTCTTCTCATTTATTTTAATTGATGAAGAATGGATTCAAAACATTGAAGAAATTTTGTCAAATCAATAAGAGAAACAAATCTTCATCGAATATATTTGAAATTTTTATTTTGCATTCACATTTATTTATTTGACAGAATTTAAAAATAAAGTTTGTATTATTTTTTATTTTCATTTTTGTAAGATTTTTTTATTTTATTTTGTTACATTTACATCAATTCAAAGTTCAATCATTTCTTATAGTTTATTATAGAAATTTACTTACTTATGAAGATATTGTGAAATCATATTTATAAATAAAACTTTTTCATATAAATAAATACTAGGAAATAAATTATGGAATAATTTGATTAATAATAAAAAATATTACAGTAAAAAAAAACTTAATAAAAGAAAAAATAAAAATAAATTATGTTATACAAATAAAATTGTGCCGATATCTTTGTTTTACATTGAGTTCACTATGTTGCACAACGGTTTAAAAAAAGCGAAAAGACAA
Organism: Apis cerana; assembly: GCF_029169275.1. Classification (NCBI taxonomy): domain Eukaryota; kingdom Metazoa; phylum Arthropoda; class Insecta; order Hymenoptera; family Apidae; genus Apis; species Apis cerana. The sequence goes on along the minus strand of NC_083862.1, from coordinate 4,882,489 downwards.
AATAAAATTGAAAATGCGATGTCCCAGCATATTCCGTGACATTCAATTCACATACATATAAAATACGATTTCTTACATACATATATTATAAGCTCAACATTCTCATTTGATGAATATCTTTATAAAATTATACATTCATAACCAAATCATATCTATATATTTATTTAATACTATTCTGAGATAAACTTTGAAATTTTTGCTTCGGTAATTTTTTTCATAAACAAATTAGCTAATTGTTTATCATTTAAATACATGTGACATCTATTTCTTCTACTTTATATTTTTTACAAGTAAAATAATACTGTGTATCTATATATTTAAACTTTTTATATCTGGATTCAAAATAATTGTAGCTTAATTATCACAATAAATCAGCATTGGCAAATTTTGAAAACAAATTAATTCTGTAAAAATTCATCTTAATCATATTATTTTTTTCGTTGCTATACAAGACTATAAATTTTGTCTTAATTGTTGAGCTAGCAAACATTGATTATTTATGCTATCATTTACTCACCATTTAAATGACAAATACATCTAATGGTGTTTTTTCTGGCATTATCGTTTATTCAATTAGAATCACAATATACAATTAAAATTGAATCTTTTGACGCTATAAATTAAACTATAATCTGTTCTTTTTAAATGTTTAAATACTCGTTTAACTCCATTCCAGTAATTTTTATTTAATTTTTCTACAAATTGACTTAGCACACTTACAATGAACGTCAAATAAGATCTATTAGTCACCATTAAAAATATTAATAAATTGATAATTTTTCTAAAGAAAATAATTCAATGTACCAACTTGTATCAACAATTTTAAGAAACTTAATAATTAGAATCTATAAGCTTTGCAATTGGAAAACTGTGAATATGATTAAATTTAATTAAACCTTTTTCGCTCGGTCGAACCAGCAATTCCAGATGATTTGGACCCGCGCATTCGATGCGTTCGAAGTTTTCTATAGCTAACTTTAAATAATTTCATACACAAATTAACGCATAAAACTTTTATATTTTAATATCTTATGTATATTTATACATAAAGAAACAAAATTTATTGAACATTAAAATCTATATTGTTGTTTTGTGTGATATTTTATGAAACAATTATTAAGATACATCCTCGGTTTGTCAGGGCAGGTAGAGTACTTTTCCTTCTAATTTTTTTATTGCATTATTTGTTTCGTGCACTATTTCATTAATAAGTTCATCAGTAAAAAATAGTTTTAAAAAATCTAATGATTCATTTATATTTGAAAATACTGGGGTTCTGCAGATTTTTCGCTAGATACAAATTGTATTTTTCGTGGTATATTTTCCGATTCTGTGCATGTTATCCATTTGAAATTTTCTGTGTCTTCTGCGATATCTTCATTTGCTTTTATATTCATTATTTATTATTCTTATTTTTTGCCTTCTTATACCTCTTATTTCATCTCCATTTTCATCACTATTTTCTCTATCGTTAATTTGTTTATGAAATGAAATAATTTTGTCATTCAATAATCACGAAAAATCAAACTCATTTTCACTTGAACTAATTTCATTATCGTATTTCATACTTACAAAACTCAAAAACTTTAAAAATAATATTTCTATTGTCATTACTGTCAAACTGGAACTAACGCCGAAGATGTCCGATTCACGATCACGATCTAATTGAGATAAAAAATCTAACCATTTAATAATATATTATTCTATATTTCATAAGATTATATGTAAAAAGCTTAGGAATCTATTTATGAAGCGATATTCTAAAAAATCAAACATAAATAAATATTTTCGCCGTTCGAATCGCCGCATCAAACCAAGTCATACCAGAGAGTCACCGAGTTATAACATAATATCTTTTCTGCATAAATTTTTTGAAATATTTTCAAAGTTTACAATTCTCTATTTGCATTCTAATAAAATATTTAGCCTCAAAATATTTTAATTTAAATATTCGATTGAAAAATAAATCATTCATTTTTAAAAGACATTGTTACAACAAATTATAGCATTATCAATATATAATGTTTATAATATATAAATGTTTCTAAAATCAAATAATACATATTTAAAATATCAGTCTTAAATTGTGTCAAACTATATTCATATATAAATTCACATTTATTTCAAATATTCTTTTATAATAATAAAATTATCAAATAATAAAAATAATGTATTTTAATCCATATAAATTTCTTTAATAAACAAATAATCACATCAATAAACTGGATGATACATAATACATATGATACATGATACATATCAATAAGTTGGATGATACATAAAAATAATTTCTTCTAAATCACAGAAATTAAACAATGTTCAATATATTTTATCAATACAGTATATCATCTCTAGATCCATCACAGCGACAATAGTATTGTATTTCATGAAAGAATTTCACGAAATTTTTTTAAACCTTTTGTGCATCTTTTACGATTAGTCTGGCCTTGTATTTATAAATTATAAATAATATTGTATTTATAATTATTATTAATTTTATATATTCCTTTGAAAATTTAGCAATTTGAAATAATGTTAATATTGCTTGATCTCCCAATTCAGAAACCATGTTTTATTTTCTTCAAGAGATTCTTTTTCTTCTCCTTTTTTTTAAAAAAAAGATTTAAGTTCATTGATTAACTTCATTGTTTCTATCCATTTAGTTAAATCTTCTGCTAAATATAATGAATGACTTTTAATGATTCTTGAATTGTATGATTCTTGAACCTTGCTACTCTCATAAATAGCAAAGAATATTTCTATTATTTCAGAATGAGTTTCTTTATTGACATCAAATATTTACGAAGCAAATAAGAATCTTGTTAAATGTCAACTGCCGAAGATTTTTAGTTTTCTTCAATAGCGATATCGATTCATTCCTATCGATCTCACTATCCATGCACTTCCACATGTCTTTTATCTATTTCTTTATCAATAAACTTAATAATCTTAGACTATGTTTCTCGTTAATAAAATTTCTACGAATGTAAAATTTTTTCGCAATAGGCTCGAATAATCAATAGACTTTGTTTACTTCGTTATAACTTATTATTAAATATTTTTCTGAATTTATCTCCTATTTGTTCTTTGAATATAATATGAATATAATAGTCATTTTCAAAAATTTATAAATACACTATAAATCGTTTATCATTTTTCATATGGTATTAATCTTTCTAATGTTTTCATACCTGTTCGATTTTTAACATAAATAGCTGTAGCTATCATTTCAATCCATAAATACAATAATAAATTTTTTGCATATAATACAATTTCACCGATTTAACAATTATTCTATTCTATTTCTCGATAAATCCATTTTATTTTTGTGCACATTGTTGTTTTATGTTTAATAATTTTCGAAAATAAATAATTTTTAAATTATTAATTTTTAATTTTCAATTTTTTTATATTACATTGCCCGTTCGTTTGTATATCAGCATAAAACTATTTCAAATAATTAAAAATTTCTAAATTTTCTCTTCTAAGAAATAAACAGTAATATCTTGAGTAATTATCTTTCAATAATAAGAAATAATACGATTCTCCAATTGATGGTTGTTTCTTATTGCATAGATTAGTATAAAACATTTCTTTTGCACATTTGCCCCTGATAGATAGATTGTCTTTTAAGAAAAGATATTTGATGTTTAGCATGATGATATTTTAATAGAAGATATCTTTTATCATAATCTCAATTTTTCTTGTCTTAAATTTTACCACATGTCTTAATTTGTCATGGTACTGCTCTGATATAACATTGATTAATATATTTACTTCTACTACAAATATTAATGTAAAATTTAATTTATATAATCTTATCAAATTTTAATAATTAATTTATTTTTATAATCTTATCAAATTTCTTTTAACAATTATTTTATTTTTATAGAATATATTTTGTTATCATTTTTTTTTCATATTTTCATATTTTTTTCAGAAACATATCCGATCGACAAATTCTTCTTAAATTTTTCTTACGATATATAATTATTCGCACCCGCAACAATAGTATTATAATGATGATATTGAACGTAAGCTAATAGCTGAGTGTTTATCAAATGTTCTTCTATATCGCGGTATTTCTTAAAGATGATTGGATTGTATTATTGGTTACACATGCGGTACGCGTGTTTATAAGAAAGTTGGGTCTTTCACAATTTTACAGATAATCATGTTCGTTAGAGCCTGATGTGGTTAGAACAATTGCATAGTTGTATGCAATTGTCATAAATAAAAATTAGGACTAGATTTTTACAATGAAATTTTCTTTATAAATAATAGTAGTTAATCATGTACAACAGTCAAATGTGTTTACAAACTATCTAATTGTTGTATCCGGCGATCATAAGACTCTCTTTGTAAAGCTCATGTTCTCAGAAAACTCCTTCCAGTTAAATGGGGAGAATCACAGTTTCCAGTTTGGTTCATGAGGTACATCAATAACCAATAACATTGCAATCAGTGCTTGTCTCATGATATCCCAAGTTAGAGAAAAATTCCTTGCTTGAAATAATAATCTGTATACAAACATCTCAAAATGAATAGAAACAGAACAGCGTATCTCTCTTATTAATTTCCTCAAATTAGAATAGAGCTAATTATCATCGAATCAACAGTATTTGGAATATGTTACCTTTAAAATTGGTCCAGCTAGATTTATGTCTAAATATACAATTAAAAATGACAGACTTCTGAAAATATCATCCCTTATTCAAGCCCAAGAGAAGTCTGTGTACGATAACAGAAAAGAGTTTCTTAGGAATTTCTCCGAATAAACTGTTTATAAATCTCGCGAACAATAATGTTCTACCATTATATACTTTCATCAGTATTTACTATTTCGATGATCAATATCGTCTTTGCTTTTAACATACAGCATATTATTATCGTTCATGCAATATATATATTTTTTACATTTTCATATTTTTAAATCATTTTTTTCTAAAAAACATCATAGTATCCGATTCGATAAATTATAACTTTTACTACTAAAAACTTTTCATCATTCATTTATGAAATATACTCTACGTTAATAGTTTAACAGAATGTTTTGTTTTCATTTTCGTAATTTTGAACTGAAAATTATTCTTTTTCAATGCATAATCATGAACCAATATCCGGTTTTTTTACAGAAATAATATATATAATCATAGCGAATGTAATTTTTTTGATATTCTCTTGCACCTTTAAGCTTCTTCCATTCCTTCAAAATATTTGCATGTCTTTAACAACATTTTTTCATTTATTAAATGATCTGTTCTGTTAATCATTCTATTCTGCTCATAATACAGTATATCAGGCTCTGTGAATTATCATATTTTATTATTAATTAGATAAAATTTTAACTATAACAAGATCTCTCTATTCCGTATCCATATCTTTATTTTTGAAATATATATATCTATAATATGTATGTCTATAATAAATTTTTTCGAATTTATTTTTGCATTTATAAATTGATCCAAGATTATTTGTATTAATTGATTACTTTTCTTATCATTAACTTATATTGCAATCTTACTCTATATATCAATCTATAATAAATGCTCAGTTAATTTAATTTAAGATATAATTTAAGATAAGTTCATCAGAAAAATTTAAGCTTCAGCATCTTTTTGAATCCATAATATAGCATCCACTTCATTTTCAGATCTGAAAATCGAATATATATCAATACAGTACAGTTTCTAGTTTATTTTTTCTAGTATATAAATTTTTATTTGCCGTTTCCACAATTGATAGTTTTATACTACTGGAACAATGACAGTAATACAGTTTTTCTTCAGCCATTTTTATTTTATTCTATTTTAATTTTAGTAGACACAAAACACATCTTCACAATGAATTATAAAATTTTAAAACAATACACTTTTTACTATTTTTCAGTTTTAAATTACTCATAATAACGAAGATATTGAACTTATACTCTATTAAGAAATAATAAATTGTGAAATGATTTGATTAATAAAAATATAAATAGAATATATTTGATTAATAAGAAAAAATATATTTAAAAAGAAAATAAAAATAAACTATATTATACAAATATTATATAAATGGATGGACATCTTTGTTTTACTTTAGATTCAATACATTAGAACTCACTATGAACTAAAACTTGCATGACGTGATAATTCAAAAAAAAAAAGAAAAGACAAAATAGAATCAAAATAGCAAAGTAATTGAAAGAAAATAAAAATATAATAAAAAAATCAAAAATTATTGTGTAATTAAATAATAACACAGATAAAATATATATATTAACAACTTATAAATAGACTAAAGATTTATAATCCAATGGAAGAAAAGATACTATTATTATATTAAAAGAAAAGGAATTAAATATTATAAAGTTTATGTTAAAATTGAACACATAGTACATGATAATGTTGCATGAGGCCGTTTTTGAGAGAAGAATTTGAAGAACTTTTGGAATTATATATTTTTCTATGACTAAAAGATGAATCTGATTTTGAGATTTAGGATAATATTTTCCAGTCATGTTAATCTTAATAATCAATATCATTTTACTTGAAAAAAATTATTACAAATACTTACAGATCAATTTCCTGGAACGGCAAATTTTAAGAATGCTCATAGCTCTTTAGTTTAATTCTAGAAATTTTCCTTGAATTAGAAATGTCATTCAACTGAGCTGATCCATTCAAGAGAGCTGATCCGATGTTATCCATTTGTATCTCATTGAAAAGTTGCAATCTTGCAAAATGAGCATGAAAGGAGAGCATAGATTTGATAAAATTTAAAAAAATCAGAATTTTTTAAATCTCAGAATATTTTTAAATCATAGAATTTTTTAAATTATCGAACTTTTCGAATTCTTAAACTTTTCAATCTTTGAATTATTAAAATGTATTTGAACTATTGAATTTTGTAATCTCAAATTAACAGAACTTTTAAAACTTCGTAAATTCATTTAATAACAACTTAAATTTTCATTAACATATGAACTTTGTTTTTGATTGTTTTAAAATAGAATTTTGTTACAGCGAATTTTGTAATAAATTAAATTTATTACTATATAGTTCACAAAAAAGAGCTAATATTTTGATCTTTCGAGCCGCATATTAACTGATATTAATTAAAATTTAAAATATAAAATTTATACTGTTTACAACACAAGAATTCTAAGAACATTTTCAAAATTATCATAATCAAGTACATCTCTCTGTTTCATACTGCCGGACTCCTCAAGGATGTTTGTCTTTTGCCGATTAATGACTTTAATACTGGATTTACGAACATTAATTATGTATCTTTTTTTACTGAAATCCGTCTTTTTGACGGGTTCATATTAAAATGCAATTTTTTATAAATTATTTATTTAAAATCTAGAATATTATTATTAGAACTAGATATTATTAGAATATTATTTATTATTGTCTTCAATTCATTTTTTACATGTAAACTCTATCTTAGATGTATATTTTGGATATATATTTTCCGCATATATACTTGTTAAATTTAATGCAAATATAGTTAAACTGCAAATTGAATTGAAGCTAGTATTTTGTTCGTTGTGACGATCACTGCCCAATTTTTCAGCTACTTGAAAGAAAAAATTCGAATTTTGTTTACTTCAATTTATTATAAATTTTATTTTGATTTCTTTGTATAATAATCAGACATTGATAATTGCCAAATTTAAAAACAATTATAAAATATATTTTAAACAAGGAGCCATCTACGGAATCCTGCTTTCACAGTATTTTCTCCATTATCAGCATTTTTTGTTTCATTTTCGCTTTCAATATCTAAAATAATACGCATTCTTTTTTTTATAGTATGTATTGTGATAATTTTCATTTCCAAAATCTTTAATTTCGTTTATCAAATTCTTTCTGGCTTTCGCATAATTCGTTTATATTAGAATCCGATCCAGATTGATTTTCATTTATACTGGTTTTTATTCTTTCTTTTTATTCTTTTTATTTTTCTTATTATTCTTTTTTATCAATTCCATGTTTTTTGAAGACCTATCCATAATAATATAAAAAAATATATTTATAGGATAGATTTTGAAAATATCTTGAAAAATTCAAAAATTCAGAAATAATCTTCACTTACGAAAATAAATTTTTGTTAAGCTTTCAAATAGTACTTATTTTTTTTTTTTTTTTACAAAACGCAATGTTGAAATTATCTTTCACGTAAATCTATTTGTTATTATAAAATAATAAGATTCACTTACAAAAATCACTTCTTTTCTCTACAAAATTCATTGTTGAAGGAATTATTTGTTATTACAATTATAAACAACTTGTTTGACTAAGTATTTATTGCTAAACAATCATCATTTGCTTGGTATTGTTTTTTCTTATTCATTGTTATTTCATTTTTGTTATTTCGCAATAATTGATCTATATAAATTAACCCGTCAAATTGATTTTCGTAAAAATAGCTATACAACATCTAGAAATAATAAATATAAATGTTCCAGAGAAAACGAATAGAAATATATATTTGCTGCATTATATCATTAAAAACCAATATATAATGTTTAAAGAATAATATTTGCATATTAGAATTTTTAAGCATAAAATCGAAAACTCGTCAAATTGACGGATTCCGTAAATCTAATGTTAAAATATCTTCATGCAACGAATAAAATATCAGCTGAATTGCATCATCTTGATCATCAACACATTAAGCGCGACACATTAGTTCCTGAAGGATTGATAATGAACTTTTTATTTGATCAATATCGATCTTGATATCGAGACTGATAGTAATAAATAAAAAATGTAATTTTCCATTATGGAATTTATTGAAATAATTCATTAAAACAAAGATATAGTTTTATACATATTGTTGAAAATATTCCGATTATACATTATCTGGTGGTAACTTCCAATAATTCAATTTCATCAATGATACTCATTGAGATGATTGCAGCTCGTTGATTAAAAATAAATGTTGATTTTGAAGTGAGTCTATGTGTGATAGTACTGGTTGACCTTGCTTTCGTGATGATTGAATTTGTTGCATCTTCGCATTGTTCGTTTCCTTCATTTGTCTCATTATTATATCCCTGATTGATGATTTTAATTTTTTTGGAAAATCAAAAGATGCATGGACGGTTATGTTTGTCCCTTTCGCAGTATCAAACGTTTCTAATGGAAGAATGAGATAAATTGCGAAATTGTTTTCTGAATAAGGATTACGGTCAAAAAAACAATAACAAATTGTCTTCAAATGTCTTAAAAATTAATGTCTTAAAAATTATTCTTCAGAACGCCTGGTTTAATATTATATAATTATAACACATTTGCTAACTATTAAGTGTAGAAACGAAGAATTTTGAGATATTTGATTTATTGTTAAAAATCTAAAAACTTTCATTCAAAAATAACCTTATGTCCACATATTATAAATCAACCCTCACCAGTTTGAGATTTCAAGATTGAGTGATGCACATATATTACAAAAAATGACGATTATATGATTAACCAAATAATTAATCGAAATGTTTTAGCATTCAGAACAATATCTTTATAACTTTATGTACATCGTTTTTTTTGCAATTGAATACTTCTATCAATCCAAATTGGAATTCTTTCATCTAAATATTGTATGAGCGCATTTGCCAATTGTTTCCCAAATGCGCTCATATGGCAATATCGTAATTGATATTTTTCTTCATGTTACATCTTGGAACATAATCAAGCATTTAAAAAAAGCTCAAAAGCTAACTTTTTTTCAACAACAACAAAAACTATTATTTGATTCAATGCACTCATTTGATCAGACAGACCAATTGATCAGAAAAATCAATGGCGGTTTTTCTTGTATTATAATGACTATTTTGTTTGATAAAATTTTCTTATATTTTTATATTTATTCGTTAGAATTTTTTGTAAAAAGAACCAAAACATCTCTTTTATCTTTCTATTTCAAAACTTATAATTCTATTACTATTTTCTTTATCAATTTAATTATTATCATTTTATTTAAGTTTCGTTTATGTTATGATCTATTCGAAATATAAATATATACTTTTCTTTATTAGTTTATTCGCCAAATCCACATTGGTGTATATGTATAGTTTTTATGAAACACATTTTTACATAAATCCATTATAATATTTAATAGTATTGCATATTCTTTTTTCAGAATTTTTTCTGTGTAGATATGAAAACTGTATCCATAATCGCAGCATCTTTAATTTAAATATTTTTATGCCATATTTATATCTCTTTTGTTTCAAATATTAAATATGATTCGTCTGCGGAATAAGATTAGCGATTCGTCGATGCATAATAGTTTAATCATTACATTTTTTTTAAATTTTTATTCATTTTTTCATTTCGTCTATAATAATTTTGATTTTTGACAATTAAATGCATCAATTACTGGATTATCTATGAAATACAATGTCAATATAATTTCAAATCATTTTCTGCTCATTATTTTCCACAGGAATGTTTGAGCAAACAATGTATCCTGAAACCAATAAGATACATGGATGGGAGTTTCACTATAAAATTCCATCCATAAAATTAGAATAGATACTTTATTTTATTTTTGTTCATTGATATTTATGTAAATGTTTGAAAACTATTCTTAATTGTCAAAAAAATAAAGATTTATTTATTCATTGATGTGTTTAAATCAATAACTTTAAATAATCTAAATTAATAAATAAAATTTAAAATATAGAAATGTATAATATAATTATACAAAATTGATAAAAAATATGCAAAATTATATAAAAACATGACAAATATAAAAACATAAAAAAAATTATTATAATTGACTTAATCAAATCAAAAAGAGATAATAATCTAAATCAAGTAAAAAAATATAAAACCAAATAATGGCATAAAACAAGAAACTTAAATATTCTGAATTTAAAAAATAATACTAATTTAAATATGCAAATACTATAATATATTTAAAATTGTAAATTAATAAATATTTAGATAATGTGCCGAAATAATTAAATATTTTAGACTAAGAAAATCTAAAATACTCTATATACTGCGATTTAATACACTGCTGAACCAAAAAATGCTTCTTTATGTTTTTATAAAAAAAAATATTATTATTATTATTAAAAAACTAAGAAAAATAGATTTTATTTTTAAATAAAAAAAATTTATTTTGAAATACTAATTTTATATATATATAAATTTATTTATTAAACTACTTAAGAAATATTGAACTTTTTATTTTTTACAGTATTTTTATATAATATTTTCAGTAATTACCTTCGTATGAAAATAATATATTTTAAAGCCATATTAAATATTAAAATATTCATTCTATTATAAAATGAAATTATAAAATAAAATAAAAATAATAAAAAAATAGATAGAATTTATTTAAAAATAAAATGGAATTGATCCAAATTTTTCAATAACATTTTCATCAATATTTGAAATTTCCAAAATTTACAAGAAATTTGACAAGTATTAAATTTAAAACTATATAAAATTAAATATTAATTTTTTTTATTTTAAAAATTTTTTGACATAAAGTAATATAAAAATAAAGTAATATAAAAATGATATATATTTTTCAGTAATTATGAATCAAAATTCTTCCATTTTTTTTTTAATAATTTTGTTATATTGAATTATAAATTGTTATATTGAATTAAATTATTTTTAAATAAAAAAAGCCTTCATTCTTTCAGTATTTTATTCATCTTTATCGTATTTGGGCTAATCAAATAATTTTATGATTTATTATATAATTTATAATAATATATATAACATTATATTATTTTTAAATTTTTGTTTTATTTTATTATTATTATTTTGCATTTTTCTTTTTATCATTATATTAATATATAATTATATTATATATTATCATATATATTATAATATAATATATCGTTATATTAATATGTAAAGAAACAATATAGAGTCTCTTTTAATTAATTCCTTATCGATATATCAAGTTTTTATAATTATTTTTTTCAAATAGTTACAATCTTTCTTGTATTTAAAATTCTGAAAAATTCTATAATCATTAAATAAATTAAATTATGTTGATAATAAATATTTATTTTAGAAAGTCTTGGTTTGAAAATTATATTTTCTTTTTATATATTTCAATTTAATATTCAATTATTTCGTATAATAAAATATCGTATATTTCAATTACAAAAAACTTGCCAAAAATCCAAGATCTTATTTTTTTTAGTTCCATTTTTAAAAGATTTTTAAAATAAGATCAATCTATAAAATTAATTTCTATTTTGAAAATTTATTAAAATCCCATTGTTCAAAGACAATAAATTAAAAAATGAAATTAGAAATTGATCTAGTGATCGCTTCTTATATATCAATCTTAATTTTTGCAATTTATTTAGTCAATTTAATATATTCAAATTAATTTTTTATGACTTATCGATTCAAACTATTGCAATTCTTTTCTATAATTACTTAAATATATTCATCTTTTTAAAATAATTTTCTTAAAATGTTTTAAATCATTTAAACCATTTATTTAACGTGAAATTTATAATTATTTATAAATCTAATTATTTCCATTTCTTAATAATATGTACTACTTAAATAATCAATTGTTTTTTATTAATCGATATTAGATAATAAAGTATATTAATAATAAAGTATACTAATGAAAAATGAAATTAGAAATAATTGATAAAAATTTTTTTTTAAATTTTTATAAAATTTATAAATAAATAATTATAATAACTTGATATATCGATAAGGAAAAAGAAAAAAGTAGACATTATATATAATTACATATAATTACATTACATATAAATGATTTTATTTAAACATAAATGAAGAAAATCCAAATATTATAACATTTATATTTTTTAAATTTTCTTAATATTAAGAGATTGAATAACATAATATGACATAAAGAAGCTATTTAAAAGAATTTAAAATTAAAAAAAATGAAAAATTTTTCGAAATGCAATGTTTTTTTTTTTGAATTTGTGATTATAAAACTATGTTTCTTTAAATTTGTAATATAGTTCTATACAAATATAATAGAAATATAATAAAAATATCTATAATAGAAATATAATAGAAATGTATAATAGAATAAAAAAAGATGATAACAAATGAAAATTCTGATTCTAAAGAATTTTGAAAAGATAAAACATATAATAAGAGAATTATAAAAATATTAATCAAATATAACGTATATTGGATAAGTTATAAGAAATTTTTGATTTTAAATGATTAGTTTAAAACAATAAATGCATCAAATACAAAATTTTAAATATTAACTTGTAATTAAAAATTTATATTTACATTGTAGAAAAATACTATCAAAAATATTAACAACATTATTCGATAATATTATTAAACTTTAATCTTTTCTTTTTTCAACTTTATAATTTTCAATAGACATTTCTTATAGATTTTAATATGATAATAATGTGATATATTTATAAATTATATATTTTCAAATGATTTGCAAATCCCAGTTTTCAGAAAAATCAATTTTAGAAAAAATTGTAAATTTTCAATTTTGAAAATGTATTGTATTTGTTATGTTCATAATTTTCAGCATTAAATACCATAAAAATCTATCAATGTAATACAACGTTATAAATTGGGTTATAGATTATATGTATATAATATTTGCTCATTCTAGAATTGTTATAGGAAAATAAAATTTGCTAATTGATGAATTGTTACCTAATTTTTTACATAAAAATTTAATATTTTTTTGATCTCAAAGAGTTTCAACGAAATCATTACTTATACAACATTGGAAAAAATTAAAAAATATCATTCTCAGATTTTAATTAAACAATGTTTTTACAATAATATTTATTTATCCATGACACGAAATGATTTGTGAACTTTCCCGAATATATATAAATGATATAAGTATTAGATCAATAGATTATTATATATTATATAATATTCAAATTTATTTAATAATGATCAAAGTTAGAATACATACATATTTTAAGTCAAAACATATTTTAAGTTAATATTTTTTAAATTTATTTTAAAAACTAGAAGTTTAGGAGAAAATTTTAAAAATATAAATTTGTTTCAAAAACTAAGAATCTAAGAAAAAATTTAATCATATTACACGATAGAGCAAATCTTTCTGTTAAATAAAACATTGAGAAATATATAAAATCATTTTATTTTTTTATTATTTTGCTTTAATTTTGAAATATATACTTTAAATGTTAAAAAAAATAAATATATTTTGAAAATGTTTAATTTTAAATGTTTTAATTTTAATCATTATTTAAATATTATTTAAATATTTATAATGAAATAATTAATAAGATATCAGTCCTCTATTTTAATAATTATTTATATTATTTTATTAGGAGAATCTACAGAAATAATTGAATAAATATTATTTAAGAATTTATTAGTTAAGAATAATTGAATAAATATTATTATAAAAACATAATACTTTATAATTTATATAAAAAAAATTTCAAATTTAAAAATTTATAATTTTTTTTATTTTTTTAAATTGGTTTTTAAAAACTATTTTGGAAAAAGAATTTACAGATTTATATTCAGTACATTAAAATCTATTAAAAATTATAATCAGACACATATTAAAATAATTAATTATAGAAAGCAATTAATTGCGATAACAAATAATAATATATTTATTCGAAAAAACTATATTTTTAATTCTGTTATAAGTTACTTGATAACAAAATTAAATTAATAATTTTTATAAATTTTTACAAATTTTTTATCTTTTTCTTTTATCCTTTCTTTTAATAAATCTTCGTTAAAATAAAAAGTTCTTTAAAGAAGTTCATAAATAAATGGATTTCAGTTTGATATCATTTATTTTAATATCTTTTTTCATTTTCCTATAAAGAAATTATTAAAAAATTAATATTATTTGAAAATAATCTTTAAATTAAAAATCATTTGTATTATATATTTTTTTAATTTTGCAAATTATTCTTTTATGACATAATCCCCTATTTTTTTTTTAAATAAATGATAGCAAATTACAACCTATACAAATTTTATATGGATGAACAATCTTTCTTATAAAATTTGCTATGTCAGAAATTCAAAAAAAAATCAGATTTAAAGAACTATTACATTTTTTAATTACAATGGAATTAAAAAAATAAAAAAAAAGTTTTTGCCAATATTTTTTTATTTTTTTTATTTCTTCAATTTTTAATGAAAAAATAATAAAAATTTTTTTGGATATTAATTATATATATTATAAAAATAATTACTCTGAGCAAGTTAAGAAACAAAAAAGAAAATTTTGTCAAAAGAAGATTTATATATAACATAAATTCTAAATTTTAAAAGCAATAATCCAACATATATATATATATACACGAATGCTCAAAGATATCTACATTAATTTATTTGTTTTTAATATAATATAATTTAAATTATTAAATTAAAGATTTATATTTTACATTTTCTTATTATATATTAAAATTGAATATATAAAAATATATAATAATTGATTTTCATAAAAGTAATAAATAATGAAAATAGGATAAATATGTCTATTTAAATTTTTCATCTATAAAATTATATTATCTTTATTTATAAAAAAAATATAAACTTAATAACATTTTTAAAATTTTTAAAATAATCATTGAAATTCTAAAAATTTAAAATCAAATGAAATTAAAAAAATAAAAGAAAATTAATCAATAATATATCTAATATTTTTGTTTTAATAATATTTTATTACAAAATATTGAATTTAATTTTTAATGTATAAATTATATTTAAATTAAAAAACAATTGATCAATAATTTCTATAATATATTCAATATTTTTGTAAAATAAATTTTAGTATTGAAATGTAAAAAAAATTAAAAATTAACTTTTTCCATATTTATATTAAATAATTAAATAAATAAATAATAATAATAATATAAATAATAATAATTCATTCATTTTATATAGAATGCGATATTTAAAATTTCAAAAAAATATTAACGAATTTTCGTTATATACATAAAGCTTATAAAAAATAATAATTGCAATTTACGTACCTGCGATCTATTAAGCTGATTACTTCTTGCATTATCAATTGTTGCACCGCTTACTGCGACGACACTAATAGGCCTCGGGGCATTCTCGGATAGAGCCCCGGCCATCGTACGAGTCTGAACATCGGACTCCAGGATGTAATGCGCTTCTCTTCTTTTTTCCACAACCTTTATTATCGCACTTAATTCAAAACCACACTATTCACGCTCTTCTTTTTTTGTTCTTTCGCTTTTTATTTCCTCTTCTTTATCCTTTTTCTTCTATTTCCTTATTATTGTCCTGTATCCTATTCGTTTATTATTGTATCTTTATCATATCTTTACCGTATCTTTATTGTATCTTTATTGTATCTTTATCGTAGTATATTTTTATCTTTTTCTTTTCTCCGTTTCAATTCAGTATTCTTTTATTATATATTTTTTTCTTTATTTATTCTGTACAATTCGCTTATTATCTATTTATTGTTTTTCGTTTATCTCTTTCATATTTTTCCGTTATTATTTTTTATATATCTCTTTCTTTGTATCACAAATTTACCCCTTCTATTGTTTCTTATATTATTTCTAATAACGATGTAAATTTTTTTCTACTTGCATCTTTACAGATATTTTTCTTGTCCTTTGACTTTTAACTATTGATATTTTTATTTGTTTTTCGTTCTCCATTCGTGATTCTCTGTTCGTTAATGCTCACTATCAGTATCTAAAAATCACAATTCTTATGTTTTTGTAAATACTGTTTTTATATTCTACGTATTTTAATCCTTTTATTTTTCGTCGTTTTTTTTATTTTCTTTCTATGTTTTTTAGTTATATATCTTTAAATATTTTGTTCGTATTCTTTTTCTTATTAGTCTGTAATCTTGCAATTCTTTTCATTAATAATGAAAAAATGAACCCGTAATGCAATGAAATTTTTTTTTCAGAATATTTATAACCAACTGACGATAAAATTAACAATGATTAATTAATTTGATTGAAATTATTACTCAAATCATATGAAATATGTAGAAGTATGTATTTTATAGATATTTTTTATAAAATAAAATTTGAAACATAAATATTCGATAAATTAATGAAGAAAAATTTTTTTTCATGATAAAAGTTCAAAGAAAAAACGAATTAATAATCCTGGCTGCTTTTTATTAAGCCATGTAAAAAATCGTGAAATCGTAATATACGATTCAATTTTTCCCGCTATCAATTTCGTTTTACTTTTTCTATTATTTCTTATCAACATTTCGATTATTTCTTATGAACATATGTATAAAATTTGTCAATAAAAAATGTACTATGATAATATAAATTTTTTTGCTTCTCACATATTCTGATATAAATAAGGAAAATAAGTACATAAAGTAAAATTTATTCAGAGAAATTTATTGTATGAGATCGATCGCATGTGAAAATATCCAATGTATTGAAATATTTATAGATAAGACATATTAATATAATATAAAAAATAATATTATAAAGATAATGGAAAATTATTTGGAAATTAAAATTTTATTGATAAGCTTTTTATTATATGTATATATTATAATAAAAACTTTTTAATCTAAAAATTTTTGAAAATTTTTAAGAAGAAATTATAATATTTATGATTTATAAAAATCACATTTTAATTATCAAAATTTAAGCTTTATTTTTTAATAATAAAAAACGAATAAAATAAAGAAATGCATTTCATACATTTTAAAAATACAAAATAAATATAAAATTCACTTTTTTTGTAATTTTCACTATTCAATTATTTTTATTATTATTTTTATCTTTTTACTTTTATTATTTTATTCTTACTTAGAGTAATTCAAATTAAAATTTTTTTTTTAATTTTTATTGCCAAATTAAAATCTTTCTTTGAATTTTATTATAGTATAATAATATATACTATAATAAAATATATATATATACTATATATATACTAATATATACGAAAAATAAATAAGAAGTTTAAAAAACAATAATAAATTTTTTAATAATATTTGAAAATATATTTCTTTCGTTTTTATCATTTTACATATAATATGATATTATTGCAATTTATTTATTAATTATATTATTAATTTACAGATAATATAATATTAAAAAGTTGAATCAAAATAAATTCGATCGAATTATTCTCAAAATTTGATTATAGGATTAAGAAAATTATTTGTAGAAATCAAGGATAAAGTTTATTTGATTTCAAAACTAAATTTTACTTGAGACAAGATTATTTTGTTCTTATTTTCTAAAAATTTCATAAGCGAACAACGAATCGATCTCGACATAATATTACAGGAACAAAATTTTCGTAATAATTTAATATAGTATATTTTTTTTCCATAATGAACATTGACGATGAAACTCGTAACTGACCTGAAACTAACTGTATGGAAACGTTTACGTTGCAAATTATCATCGCGCTTGCGACCGACCGTTTTGAAAAACGGTACTTCTCGCGCTTGTATGTTTCTACATCTTCCCAATAATTGTGAATATGGCATAATAACTAAAAATTTATCATTGAAATTTCTGTTATTAATAAATATTTATAAAATTTATGTCTATTCACGCCATTTAAAATTTTTTCTTTTTAATTTAAATCTAAATTATTCAAATCTAATATAATCTAAAATGTACTATTTCAATAATTTAAATTATTCCAAAAACTACATATCATAATTTTATATTGTTGTGATATATTTTTATAATTTTATAATATATTTAATAAATACAACATATATTAAAATTTATTTCCTTTACTTTAATAATAATTTAATACTTTAATAATAATAAGATGATATAAAATAATAATTTTGCATTTCTGTTATTAAAAAAATTAAAATCAGATAAAATAACATAAATAAATAGTTTAAGAGGAAAAATTGTTAAAGAAAAACATTTTCATTTAACAATTGTTCAAATCTTTTAAATATTAAATATAAAATATTTCTAATAGATAGCTTTTTATTATTTTATTGATATTTTAGATAAAATATATTATTATTATTATTAATTATTTGAATTAAAAACATTAATAAAAAAACTATGATGTTCAACAATAATTAAGTATTTAATTATAAATAATAAAAATTATTGATAGCAAAATGTATGCTAATGCTATGCACACATATATATACAGTTTTGAAACAACATATCACATTTGAAGATGCGTTCAACACTTTCACAATGAAAACAATAGAAAAATCCTTTTAACCTGACTTTTAAATCACTCTAAGTCAGTAGGAAAACCTTGACGATCTGTTTAAAAAAAAACATTTATACGAAACGATCTCGTGGCAACC
Source organism: Apis cerana (assembly GCF_029169275.1). NCBI lineage: Eukaryota > Metazoa > Arthropoda > Insecta > Hymenoptera > Apidae > Apis > Apis cerana. Next base: position 4,863,220 of record NC_083862.1, on the reverse strand, counting down.
AGTAAAAGCTAGTATGGAAGGTAGTCGAGTAGAAAGAAGCTATCCTTTACCTCGAATCACGCGCGGTCACACCTTGCACTAGTTAATTTAATTTTTAAACAAACTAATCACATTTAATAAGTTTAATAATTAGTTTTTCCACATTTCTACACATAATTTACACTAATGTCTATAAAAAAAATAGGTCGAAACATGATATCATGATTTTACAAAAAATAAATCTAAAAACGACACATCTTGAACCGCGATAGCGGCACCACTGGTGCACAAAGTGTAGAACTTGTCCTGTACAAGCTATACAAAGTGCAAAACGTCACGAGCGCACTCATGCAGCTAAAAATTGAACTTGCCAGTGAGAGCATTACCAATCCTTTTTCAGTTCCATTTGAAAGCGAATAAACTTTTACATTGTGTATTAGATCGAAAAAATTTATTGAAAACAAGGAAAAATCATGAAGAAGATTTGAAGAAAAAACAAAAATAAAAATTGAGCAAAATGATTTATCTTAATTTTTTTTTAATAAATGAACTTTTAATTATTAATAATTTTCTATTATGATTTTTAATATCTCAAAAACATATCAAATTATATATAATTTTAGCATTATTTTATTAGATATAGAATAATAAAGTGGAATAAGACAAAATATAAACAAAATAAATATATATATATATATATAAAATTTAATAATTTATAAATAATTTTATAATTAAATATTGTGTATTTAATAAATAAAATCATTGTATTTATTTTTTATTTTAAAATAAAACAAAACAAAATAAAATAAAATACACAATAAAAATTATATTTTAAAAAATATTAAACTTCAATATTATAATTGAATTGAAATTATTTTATATAAAAAATGAGATATATAAATATCATATAAAAATTATATAATATTATATACTTTATAAATGTAATATAAATATTAAATATTTCATGATACAAAAATGATTATTTCATTAAATTACACAATTTTTTTTTCAGTCTCATTGATTTTTAAATATTTAACATAAATATATAATATAAATATGATTTATATAAAAAATTTATTATAAATTTTATATTATATTTATTTTATTTAAAATATATATAATAAAATATATGTAATAAAATATGTATAAAATAAAAAATTTTTTTTTAATTTTGCAATTTATTATAGCATATACATAAATATATATGATCTAATATATATGTATATTTATATATATTATATATTATATATATAATATAATTATACATTATATATATATTTATATATAAATCAATTTTAAATAGATACATTTAAATATTACATTTAAGTATTAATCATTTTAAATATTAATATAGTAAAAGATAATATTATTACTTACGAATTTTATATTTAAGTTATCTGTTGGAAGTAATACAATTATCATAATAATTTTTATAAATATAAGTAAATATTTTAGTTTAAGAATTTTTTTATTTTTATTTTAATAATAATTTAAAAAAAAATTTAATAAAAATTATTACACTTATTTTATTTACTTATATTATTAGATAGAATTATTGTATTTTATTATACATTAAATATAATTAAGAAAAATATATATATATATTCATTACTTTGTTATATAAAATCAATAAAATTAAAATTAAAAATAATACTTTTAATACGGTATGTTTAATGAAATAATATATATACATATGCAAAAAGTAATAACCTTAAAAAATAATTTATGAAATTATTAAAAATATATTATGAATAATATATTAATAATATATTAATTTAATAAAATATATTATATTATATTAAAATATTCAAATTATGATATTTAAATATTACAATATTTTAATCATATAAAATTTACATATTTAATATAATATTTATATTTTTTCTGAATGTTTTAAATTTTATTAACAATTTATTTAGTTTATATTATTTATAATTATTGTGATAATTTATTTTTCAAAAAATCAATTACAATGTACAAATTTTCATTAAAATTCAAATTTTCGAAATAAATTAAATAAATTTCTTTATAAAATAATACATATAAAGTTTTGTAATAAATTATATACTATATCAAAAATATGATTTTGTTGTATAGATATTCATGAATTTTGTTATTATAATTATATTATATAATTAATATATTTTTATTAATAAGTAATATATCAATATATTAATATATTACCATTCAATTTTTTATAAAATTTTTTAAATTTTTATTTAAGAAACAAAATATTATTTTACTGCTTATGTTTATTTTAAAACAATATTATAAAATCTTTCACAAATTGAGAAATAAATATAATAATATTAATTGATAATTACTATTATTTAATGATTTTATATTGATGCTATAATTTATATAAATATATTATTGTTGAAATATATAATTTGCATCTTTATTGCATCTAAATTTTTAAAAAAATCTAATCTAAAATAATATAAAAATGAAATTCAATATATCTCATGTATAAATGTTTTATGAATTTCTTTATTCTTTCTTTCTTATAAGTATAATACTTTATATAAATTATTATAATAAAAAAATTACTAAAATCGAATTTTTTATAATAGAAAATATTTTTCATAATAATATATTTTTTATTAATTAAAAAATAAATTAATTTATTTTTCATTCAATAATATAAATATTTTATTTTATTTTCTATATATTCTATTCTTTTTTTTTTTCCTTATTTTAATGTTTGGAATATATAAATACCATTTTATTTTATTTATATTATATTATTTATGTATATAAAAATATAAAAATCTGTTTATATAAAATATTCATATTAAATAATTAACAATTTATGTTAGATCAGAAAAAAGACAATAAGCCTATCAATATTTTTATTTAATTTTTTATCATATTTAGTAAACGAAATAATATTTTTAATATGCATATAAACAAATACAGAAACTAAAATAGGATCTTAAGAATACATAAATTGCAATTAGGCGGATATTAAATTCACTGAACAAAATTGCAATGACGTTCGTACAAAAATTATAATTAATTTATTACAAATATAAATATAAATATATTTATATTTTTTATTTATATTTATGATTATATTATTGTGTGCGTGTGTGTGCGCGCGCGCGCGTTATATACATCAGAAGCAATATGTTCAGGAATTCTGAATCAACTGCTTAAAAATCAAGAAAAAATTTTTTCAACATTATTGTTTTAATAATTTATATAAATGAAAGAATAGCATGAATTTAATTTATATTAAGAATACCATAACTGCATTTCGTTTAATATAGCTTCTTTATACGATTTTATTATTCGAATGTATTACTTTAAATAAATATCTTACAACATATTTTGTGTATTTATATATTTATCTAGTTATATTTAATTAAAAGATAAAATAATACTTTAAGTTTCATTTAATATTTACATTTTTTTTATCCAAATATTTTTATCGTCTTTTTTATTTTCAATATAATATATATAATAACATAATATAATATAACATTATTATAAAAATCTTACTATGTTATTGTAAAATACTTTTACATTATAGTTTGTTCCATTTTCTTAAGGAACTATAGATTATTAAATCTATATTCTATAACGTTTTACTTAAAGTAATACAAAATGTTAATAAAATTATTAATACTATTTTTTAAAAATTCATTAATTAAACATTTAAAAATAAATAAATATTAAATAAATTGGTAAATTATTCATTTTGTATTTTTTATGCACAAATTACTCTATAAAATAAATACAATTATTATTCATTTCTTGATATCGTAGGATTATGAAATTGCAGTATAAAAGTCGGTAGTATATGTTACTTTCTACTACATTTATCAATTTTTGTTAAAAAAAATTACTTTTAATTGATCACATAATAATATAATTAATATAAATTTTTATAATTAAATTCATTCCTCATTATATTTATTTATTTTATTTTTTGTCAAATTATAATATTTGTAAATATCTATCATATAAACTATTTAGTATAATTTTAGATTTTTAATGTTAATTATTATTATATAAATAATAATTTAAAATTATATATTTCAAAATAATAATTCTTTCAAAATATTTATACTGAATTTCCATTAATAATAAATTCATTAATAATCCATTAATAATCCGGATAATAAAACCAAACATTTATGAATTCTTTAAAAGTTTGAAAATTCTTCAAGTACAAGTGACATTGGCTAACTTTCAATTAGATATAAATAAACTATTAAGAAGATATTTTATATACAATCGAAAGTATTCATTTACTATATAATAATTTATTTATATATATTAACAAAATTGAAAAAAATATAATTTTTAAATTAAAAATAAATTTTTATTAATATAAAATAATATTCTAATACTCTATATTTATTATAAAACTAATAATATTAAAATTAATAATTATTGCAAAAAGGAAAAATTATGATATATAATTTCTGATAAAAAATAATGTCTTAAAATATAATAATTAAAATATAATAATTTATAATATAAGAATATAATAATTTTTTTAGGAAATATAGGATCAAATTTAAGAAGAATAAGATCAAACAATATTAATTTTTTAGAAAGTTAAAAGAAATTTTCCAAATATAAAAAAAATTTTGAATGAATTGTAATTATAAAAATTATAATAATCGGAATAGCGAAGGAAATAATAAAAGTTGTTTTTTTTATTTGAGATTGTAATTAAAAAATTAAACATAAACATATTACAAATTTGTGTCAGTCAGTTTTATATGAAAATTCAAAATCGAAAATTATAAAAATCTATATTTTAAAGATGGTCAAATACTTTCTTCTAGAAATTATATTATAAATTTAATACAATTATAATATCATATCAGAAAATGAAATCTTAAAATATTTATTTTTATAAAATCTACGAATTTTTCATCAAAGAATGCTTCCAATATGTTTAGAACATAAAACAAATGAGTTTTTTAAAGGATTTGTTTTCAATTAAGAATAATTTATCAGAATAATTTATCTTAATCAGTTGCAAAAAAAATTATAGAATATTCATTATAAGAAAATAAGAAATTTTATTTATTTTTATTTAAAAAAAAGAAATTATTTAAACAATATAAAATAGCATCAATGATAAAAAGATTTTAAAGTACTAATATATTCTATAGAAATTAAAAAAAAAGATCATTATTTTTACAAATGACATAAAAATTTACATTTTTGATGTTCCTAACAAAAAAGTATGGAAAAAACCAAATACTGCATACACAAAAACTCATCATTAATGATATGAGATATTATTATCACTGATTAAATTTAGTAATTTTCATATTATAGAAATTATCGTGGATTTCTGGATATATTTAAATATTCTAAAACAAGATTTACTACCAAATGTTAAAAAAATTGAATATAGAGAAAAATTTTATGTTCCAATAATAAAAACAATCCGAAACATATCATGTTCAACTTGTCTTAAGAAGAATCTTATACAATATTTCGCATTATTTACAAAGACTACATAAATTGCCACATAAACTTTTCGAATACTAAGTTATATAAGAAAAAATTTAAAAAAAAGTCAAGATATACCTTCTAAGAATCAATAAAAATTGAAAAAAAGGATTTTAAAAAAGAATAGAAAAACTATTCCAGAATTAATAAAAAATATCCTTACACGATAAATCAATGACTAGTTAAATCAATATCTAACAGATTTAATATTAGATCCAAAGGATATTTCATTAAATATTAAATTTATAATTTTAAGTACTTAATTTTAACAATATAATTGTAAATTATAATATCATATTATTATATTTTAATAATATAATTATAATTAAAGAAATTATGGAACATGGATGAATATTTTTGCAGTCTCATTTATTTGATATATAACATTAAATTTCTCTTTTCATTAATTATTTGTATTAATAATTTTTTATTAACTTATTTTTTTATTAATTTTAATGAGTGTTACATTGTTTTATATTAATAAAGATTTTTTTCTAACTTAAAAATTATATCTTTTTTTTCAATTCCTGCCACAAACATAAAATAGATAAAATTGAATTATCAATATTTTGGATAAGTGAAAAGTATAGAATAAAATTTTATCATTTAAATATTTGTTTTCGAAAAAATTAAATTTGAAAATTTTTGATTTGATTTTTTCCGGAATATATTTAATGTCTTAAAAACGAGTATTAATTGATAATAATAAAATTATTATTTAAATAATAAAATTTTATTCTGTACTTTTTAATTATTTTTATATATCTATGGAATTCCATCATATATAGTTCATTTCATTTTTACTTGTACTTAAAAAATTTTCAAATTTAATTTTTCAAAAATGAAACAATAAATAAAAAAACATTATTCTCTACTTTCAATTTATTTTTTCATGAAAAATTTATTTATGATTTTATTATTCGTACCGAAACATTTTATATATTTTCATAATTAATTTGTAATTTAATTGTGAAAATCTGTATCTAAAATTTAAATAATTATTTATCATAAATATAAAAATTTAATTGAATTAATTGGATTTTGATTAATCTTCACAAAACTAAAAATTTTTTTTTGTTCAAATATAGTAAATAAATGTATACAATAATTCAAATTATTATACTTAAAAATAATCATGCAAAAAATCTCTAATAATTAATATTAAGTATTAAAAATATTTAAATTAATAATAAACTAAATATTTGCATATAATGCAACCCATATAAATATTAAATTTATATGTATATGAATGATTAGAAGTTTACTTTTTATTACTCATATATATGATTCAAAATCAATTTCTTTACTTATAACAATATATAATGATAATAATACAATAAAAAATAGAGAATACATAATAATAAATTTAAATGTAAATGTGCAGCACCGCAAAATAGTTTTCCTAAGTACACTGCTTAAACTGATATATGTATATCTACTATATACGTACAGTAGTTAACAAGTTTGCAGACTACAATAATGCAGTCTCAATATTTAGTTGATTAATCTAAATTTTAAGTATTTCAAAATCTGGTATATATTCTACCACATTTTCTTTTCTTGTAATGATAGAGCATTATTGGATTTAAATATAATATAATTTTTATATAAATGTATAAAAAATTATACATTAAGGTTAAAAATAAAAATTAAAATGATAGCATAATTAAATGTATTACAATTAATATATATTTTAATTATGAAACTGATTTGTACAGAGACAACAATTTGTACTTCTTAAAAAAATGTAAAATAAAAATTATATTTAAAAATAATATAAATTTAAAATTTTATATACATTTACATATAAGAATTTACATTTACTGTTTTACACTTACATAGAAAAACTTATATTTAGAAAAATTTTATATTTAATTTTTGCAAAAAATATATATTATATTTATTCTTAAATATATAATGTTACTGATATGTTAACAATGATAAAATAAATATGAATTTAAAAAAATCATACATAAAAAATAAATCATATATAAATTTATGATTCATAATTAATCATAATCATAATTAATCTGAAATCATCATATGTAAATGTATATATATTTATATATACAAAGTATTAATATATTCGTTAAATATCTTTGAAGATTTTAAATTAAAACAACACAAAATTGATATATAAAAATGTCAATTTAAGTTTTATAATTTGAAGTTTAATTTTTAAAGTTCATTAATTTATAAATAATTGAAGTTTATATTAAATAAGCCGAGATAAAAAAAATTTCTATCTCTTACATCATTTATGTATCTACTTTTGAATTGTTTGTAACTTAACAATTAACTCAATCAATACTTTTATGTACCAATTTTTATATTCGTTTTGACTTTATAATAAATTCTTATATATATATATAATATAAGTATTATTAAATATTAAAGTATCTTAATAAATATATTATAACGAATGTATTAACATTCTGTATATATATATATATGCGTGCGCATATGTGTGCATATATAGGATAAGTTATGCAATTATTCAAATGTTTGGTCGAGTTCGATTAAACATAGCAAAAAAGTACTTTTGTATTGAAAAAAAATAAATATATAAAAAAAAAATTTAGCTTCTTATGATTATTTTTTTTTCCAATTTATTTGATCGAAAATAACAATGTATTTTTTAAGAATGCAAAACAAATTGCATTTTTTTAATCTATTAATATTTCAAAATATTCTGCACAATAAATCTAATGTTTAGAAAATCAATATTTTATGAGATATTTCCAATTTATTATAATACTATATAAACACTTGAAGATATAAATGTATCAATATATATCAAATATATCATCTGTGAATTGCTTAAAAATATATTAATCCATAATATTGAAGATAGATACTAATAATTTATGATTATTATTGTTTAATGTTTAAGAAAGTTTAAATTTAAATTTTAAGTTTAAGAAATAATTCCGAAACTTATTCATATACAAGAATGAAAAGTAAACTTGATGCATAATTATATCAGATGCTATTATGTATCTATCTTAATTAAATATAAAAATAATAGAATTGTATTTAATCAATTATAGTTAGTAAATCTGTTTTAATTAATAATTAAAATAATCTGCAAATAAATTATACTTTAAAATAATTGAAAAAATACGATTAAATGAAAGAAATAACATTAAGACAAATTGCATATATCAAATGACATTTAATATTTGAAGAATTTTATAACTAATTATTTCTAAAATATGTAACAGCTATTCTACAATTATAGCTATATTACATCTTTAATATATATTTATTATAATATATATATTATAATTTTATTTGCATGTTTTTTAATAGCAATAAAATAATTACATTTTTATTATTATATATAATTGAATTTGATTTTTATTAAAAATTACAAGTTTTTTTTATATCTAATCAAACATAAAATATAATTTGATCTAACTGCGTAACTCATACTATATATGAAAATTCTTACATGAAATTTTATACATAAGTCTCAGTACATATCAGTATACTTATCAGTATATTTAAATTTTGAAAAATCTTGAACACTTTTTATCGACAAAATTTTAATATGACTTTGATTTGATACACGTGGATATTCCATCATGTTTTGTGCACCATATAACAATAGTGAATTACATACATCACTATATTAGTACAGATAATAAATATAAAATATTAATTGGCATATAGTGCATATGATTCTGTATTAAATTGTATAATCTTGAATTTTAATTGGCAGTCAAATGTTCATGTTGATTTGTTCTCAGTCTTATGAGAACTTTTTTTCAAGTTCAAATAATGGAAGATGTAAATTTTTTCATACAAACTATCATAAACTCTTATAGAAATTGTACCATAATATAGTCAAAGATATAATTATGCTTTATCATCAAAACAACTTGACTCAATAATTTTTTTTTTTATGTTAATGGAAGAATTATTTTATTGTGGAGAAGGACTACAGAAGTTTCTTTCTATGTATCATACTAATCTCAAAATGTCTAACAGTTCCAACAGTTATGAAGGTCCCAATCTAATATGCTATCGTTTTAGCAAAGGACGGAAGTGGAAAAGGAAATATACTAATTGGAATGTACATATATTGATAACAATGAAGTTTCCAGAGAAAAAGAATCAGTCTTTATGCTATGTGAATCTAAAATATACAAAGTAAAATGTGAATTATTGTGAATTGGATTACATTAATATCTTTTACAGTCTTCTTATTATAAGGCATAAGTTTTTATTGTATTTATTTAAAATGGTTCTTATTTGTTAACATATATAACACATTTTCTTTTAAAAACTTTTAATTTTATAACTTTTTTAAAAATATAAGATTAAAAATATATATATAATGTAAAATGAATAATAATCTGTGATATTAGTATATAAATTACAAAGAATTAAAAGAACACATGAAATAAATATATTGAAGAAATTTAAAAATTATGAAAATTGTATAATATTCAAATATCTCTGAAAACTTCAAAGAATGCTCATGATATTTTGATAAAAAAAATAAGAAATTTTGTTCTATATGAAAAGAATAAAGGAATGAATAAAGAATTAAAATTATAATGTGGAAGAATACAATCCACTACATTAACCTATACATATAATTATAACAGGAATTATTATTTGTGTAATATAACTTATATTGTAAACTAATACAATAAAATGTAGTTTAACATTCATTCAATGTCAAATATTTTATCATCTTAAAATGCAAAATTTCAAACTAATCTGAGTTCATATGTGACATTTATTTATTTAATCTTGCGAATTGTATGCGCTCATGATCTACAATATTATATGTCATAGCGTGAAAAATCTATATTTTCATATCGATTTTTGTTATTAGAAATTGCGTTCTTTATGATAGCACTAATTAATCAAAACAAAAAAATAGAGAAAAAAAGAAAGAAAGGATACAAATGAAGATAGTAATTATGAATTTAAGCCTTGACGCTTTTCTTCTTCAAGCATAGCATCAAGTTCATCAGTAAGATTTGCAAGCATATTCCCAATGTCATTCAAAACATCAGCTGGTTCACTGCCAGTATGATGGCTTATTCCATGACTTTGCAAATTATTGCCAGTATTACCACTTGTATATTCTTGTGCGCGTGCTGCTCTTTGTTTTATCGTTCCAGCATTCTCATTTGCAAATGGTAATGAATCTGATTCTGTACTGGAACTCGACTGAAAAAATATATATTTGATATTAATACAATTGTATAATATAATGATTGTACAAAAAAATTATAGTAAGTTTTTATCATTCTAATTTTTATATTACTTATATTAAAATAAAAATATTTCAAAACATTAAAACAAAAATAAAAAAATTCAATTAATATTTTTTAAATATTTAAGACAATTAAATGTTCAAAATAATAATAAAAATATATATATATATATATTTAAATTGAAAGCTGAAATAAATTTTGATAATATAGAAATAATGAATAATATAACATTAAAAAAAATAATAAAATTAATTCAAAAAATTTAAAAATTGCTAAAATTTAACATAATAAATTTAAATTGTTTTTATTTAATAAATAAGTTTAACTAACATTTTCTTTTTCTATATCTTTTGTGTATCTTTTTTTATATCTTATATATTTTTTTATTTTGGTCTTTAAGTCGATCCAATTAAAATTGTTCTATGAATACATTTATCTTATATGTATAAAGATGTTTTCATTGAATTGATATTACTTTAGATAATTTTAATTGATATTAGCATTAATTTTAAACGTTAATTGTATTTATTAGTGATAATAAAACTTTTATTAAATAAAATTTCATTAAAATTTTCAATAGTTATAAAATAATAATTTTTTGATTATTACATTTTTTGTTTCAAGAAAAAAATTATAAAATAAAATATATTCTCTAAAGCTTTTATTTTATACATTTTGTATAAATAAGAATTAATTTTTTATTTTTTCGAAAATAAAAAAAGTTAGACAAAATATTTTATAAGAAAATTTTATTCAATTTGTAAAACATTTTTTACAAAGATTTTAACTATTTAGAAAATTAACTATTTAAACGCATTGATAAAATCGTTTCATAAAATATTGTAATCATGTATATAAAAATATTATATTAGGATATTCTATAAGTTTCTTTCTTTTTTTCGATACGAAAAAAATGAATATTTGTTGTTTAAGATTGATTGCGTTATATATGAAGCGTTCTGCTCTATCATTTTCTTCCATCTCTCAGAAAGCCTCGTTATTCCTTTTTTCCAAAATTGTTGGGATTTATTTAATAAAGTATTCGAAGTGTATTTTTATTTCGATTACGAATTGGAACTGTTTATCATGAAGAGAATCTTTTAATGACAAAAATAAGTAATAGTCAGATAGAGCAAGATATGAAGAGAATGCGGTAGAATGTCTCAATCAAACTGCAACAGTTTTTCTCTTATAGACAACGCAACATGTGGTTTTGCATTATCTTGTGTGATGACTTCGTCGGTTCGTTAATTTTTCTGCTATGGCTTCTTTCAATTTATTAAGCTAACTATAATATTTTGCAAAATTGATTATTTCACATGATTGAAAAAAGAGCTCATAGTAGAATATATTTTCCAATCCCAAATGAACAAAAGAATTTTCTTTAGGCGAAGTTCAGGCTTCGCGATAGTTGAAAATCACAATTTGATACAAAATCCAAGTTTCGTCTCCAGTGACAAGCCTCTTTAAAAAAGAATCTTTTTCATATCATTCGAGAAGAAAATCGCACGTAGATGCGGTTCATAAGGCTAGTCTCCGTCAATAGATGTGGAATCAAATTTTGATTGACATATCCCATTCTGATCAGGTTATGTATCGTTGTCTTGGGAATATTAGTGGCATTTATTATCTCATGCATAGTATATCGCGGATTTTCAACGAGCATGGTCTTGATAAGGTTCATATTCGTCGCTGCTGAGCTACGGCCTTCATTTTTCAAAATTGCCAGCTCTAAATCTCTTAAACCAATTGCGAATAATCATAACAGTTGTAACACCACTTCCGCAAATGGTACAAATCTGTATCATTTTACAGTATCATTTGCTCTATCACCTTTTTTAAAGCAATTAAGCATAAACCATGCCGCAAATGCTTCTTTTGGTTATTCATATTGAACGGTATAGAAAAAAATTTTTAAAAACTGTGTCACCAATGAAACGTACTTTAAAAGAGCTTTAGGATGACTCTGCCATGAATGGTTGCATGTTCATATAAAAATAACCAGTTAAAGTCATTGCTCAGCATAGTATGAAAGAAACTTATGGAACATCCTAATATTACATATTATTTCTAAAGCTAAGCTTTGAATAAAAAATATATATGCACTAAACATATATATATATATTTAATTATTTCTATTTTATTTAGTTTTTCTTATTATAAGTAAAATAAAATAACTATATAACAATTATGAATTGTTTATTTATCTATTTTTAGTTCTTTAAATGAAGCTAATTAAAGAAATATATATTTTTATATTTGATTTCAAAATATTTGTTATAGGTATAAAATATATAATTTTTTTTTCATAATTTTTATAAATTGAAATTTTTTGGAATTTTTTACAATAAGTTAATTAATCTATGTAAAATATATATCATCATAAAAAACATTTTGTAAATTTTTTTTATATATTTTTTTTTGCATCGATTTTAATTTTCAAATTATTTGCAAAAAATTTTCGATATTACTGAATTATAGATGTGCGATCATTACTTATATAAATATCATTGGCATCAATATGAGGTTTCAATTCTTTGCACTTGCAAAGAACTAAAAACAAACATATTATTAAATTTACTATTTTTAATTAACTAATTATTTTTTAATTAACTAAAACAATCATATTATTAAATTTCTTAGTGAAAATTCTATTAAATCTCTTAGTGACAAAATTTTGGATTTATATCATTTATATACGAGTATTCATAAAAATATGTGATATTTTTGAAGGGTGAATTTTAGATATTAAAACGATGAAAAAAATTCATATACATATAAGTCTGTTAAAACTTATTTATATTTGCAACAAGATATATATAACAAGTATTTTAAGTTTGTATTATATAATGTAAGACAGCAAAAGAATGAGAACGCTCAGGTGCGCAATGACAATACTATATTGCAATATCATTTACGTAGCGGAGTCCTTCGATGAAAATAAATACACTGATAATTTTTTATATACACTTGATTATTTCAAATGAATTTCAATGTAAGATAATATACAATGTACATAAATGTAATATAATATAATGTAATTATGCATAATAACATAAATGTAACTATGCAATATTTTTATATTATTTAAAAAAATTTTAATTATACAAATTAAAATTTATCTTATTATTTAAGAAAATTACTTTGAACAAGTATATATATAACAAATTCCACAATATTTAGAACGATGATTATATAATATTTCATTTAAAATCATTATATTTCATTCAATCTGCTGTACTTATCAAAATCCATAGAAACAAATGAAAGTACATTTCTATAAGATTTCGAATTAGAAAATGAATGTGTTTTTTATGCACAATTGCTTTTTTAATTATTTTCATATGTATAAGAAAATAGTAATGATACTTGAATCAATTTGAATTTCAAATTCAATCAAATTACTGAGAAATCTTTACCTTTATTTCATTTACATTCAATATTTCTTAATCTGCAAAAAAAAATAATAATTAATTTGGATATCATTTATCACTTATGAATCAATATTACAAATTAATAGCACATATCTATAAAAAATGTATATATTGCAATTGCTTTTTTTATACTCGATTAAATATTATAAATTTACTAATTTTTTTTTATTTCTAATAGACGTTATATGAATGTTACGAACGAATTGAAGCCAAAACAAAAAAACACTATCTTAGCAACGGAAAAATTATTGATCTAAACTTTTCTATTATATTTAATACATACGAATATAATATTCGATTTCGAATATTACTATTTCATTTTTTATTTTTATCAAATCTCTTTTTCTAATACGATTAGCATTCAATTGTTTACAACGCTATTTCAATAACATATATCGCAGAGTCATGTTCACAGTTTGATAAAATAATACATATTTGTTTAAAATATAGTTTTAATTAAATAATTTTCATATAAAATTAAATACAATAATAATTAATAATCAAAATAATTTTATTCAGAATTTAAGAAATTAATAGTTAATAGTGAATAGTAAATAAAACAAAATATCTAATATAGAATAATATCATAACAAAAAGAAATGCAATACTTATGATTTTTTAGTGGATATAAGATTTATACACATTAACATGGCATTAACATGATATAATTAAAATAAATAATTATAATATAATTAAAATATTGAATTTCGATTATTATTTTTTTCTGTTTAATATTTGAATAACAAACATTGAATTCAAATGAAAGAAATAAAGATTTTTCTTCTAATGCTTCAATTGATTTATGAATTTCAAATTATGATTTATGATTTATAATTCAAATATTATCAGTGACTTTCTTATACATGTGAGAATAGATTATATATAAAAAAATACATTCAACCTTTCCAATTTGAAATCTTATAGTAATATGTCTTAATTTATTATAAATTTCGGTAACTAAGCAGATTAAGTATTGTATAATAATTCAGCTATGGATTTATGGATTGAATAATATGTTTGTACCATAAAATGATTTATATATAGATTTAAATAAAATGGTGTATGTGTTAATATTCTGGAATTTATTAAAAATTATTCGAGATAAGTTTTTGTTAAATAAAGAGTTACACAATATGTACATTATATATTACTATATACTGAAATTCACTCGAAATAATCAATTATATATAAAAAAATATTAGTGTATTTACTTTCATTGAGGGATTTCGTTGCACAAGCGATATTGCAATATGGTATTTCTTTTTCATTCGATCTCACTTTTTCTAATATAAATTTAAAATGCTTATAATTAATTAAGCCTTGTCGGGCATATGTGCATGTGAATTTTTTTTATCGTTTTGATGTGTCGAATCCACGCTTCAAAGATATCCCACATTTTTATGAACATCCATATATATATATATCCATATATCCATATATATATATATATTGATATTTTATAATATACTAAAACAAAAAACATATTTACAAAAATATATTATTTAAAAATTGTCATTTTTTGAAATCATATATGAAAAACTTTCTAGACAAACTCTTTAGATAATTCTGTATGTTTACTATTAAACGTTTCTGAACGATAATAAAATAATTTTAAAGATACATTGAAGCAATATTCAGTTAAAGACAAAAAGTAAAAACACGTATTATTCTAATTTATTGATAATTTTAGATCATATCATTAAACGAAATTCATTAAAAATTCATTAAATTCTTCTTATGTTTCATATAGTCATTTCATATATAAAAAATAAAAAATATAACATGTCATTTAAAAACATTAACTTGACTTCAAAATTTTTCATATTTTTTCACTAAAATAAAATAATATTTAAAACAATATTTATATCATATTCATATTAAGTATCCCTTCATATCAAATAACTTTGCTAAACATTATTTTTTATATTTTTATCTAAAAATATTTATCTATTTTTAAATAAAACAAACATATTGTATATATAATTTATATGTAAATTAATTATTAATATATCAATATAATAAGAATAAGAAAAAATATAATATTATAGATTATAGATTAGAAAATATAATATTATAGAGCTATATATAATTTTTTATTTAATAAACATAATATTTAAATAAATCCATTTAATTATAATTCATATTTAGTTTCTAAATGAATGAAACAGAATATTAATATAATGAATATAAAAAATATTCGTAGTTGTTAAACAATCGTTAATTTATATTAAAACATTATAGAACTTTATTTATTATAAAAAAAACTATAATATACACATTATTAAAAGTCTTTAAATCATATGAAAAATTATTTATATTTATATTTTTTATAATATTATATAAAATATTTTATAAAATATTAAATTTTCAAAAATTGGAAAAAATATAATAAATATATAATAAATATCTGTACATTTTTTAATTTAGAATTAAGAATTATATATTTTAATTTAAAATATATACTAAAATATATACTATATATTTTAATTTTATTCCATTTTTTAAAAATATATTTTTTAAATTTTATTTCGAATAGGATAAATTTTTTCTTCGATATAACTTCACAAATAGATTTACATCTGATGAGATTTTTAAATAATAGTAATGCGACATTATACAGGATTCATTATTATATTATAAGCATTATATTTATTAAACCATCTTGCAAGAATATGTAATTGTTTCATAATTCTATTTTTTCAATAACTTGAAAATGATTTTTTAGAATATCAATATAATATTTATGATTTATGATACCATTCATACAATCCCAAAATATGATTGATTAAACTATGATATTCTCTATGCTTTACAATTGACAAATTTTTTTTCTGTACTTAATATTTTTTCCATCATACTTTGTTCATCCAAATAAATATATTATATTTACTCACATTAGTAAATATGACATGATTTCAATATTTCATTAATGTACTTTTTCGCAAATTGCACTTATTTCTTTCTATTATCATAACTTCATTTATGAAATATTTTTTATAAATTATTTTAATTATTATTTTGCATTTTAATTAGAATATTCAATAATCTGTAAAAAATTATATGTTAATTTGAAGATAATCTTTAAGTTCAGTTGTAATATTTACTATATTTATCTATGATACTTAGTTTTTCAAATTATTCATTTATTATAGATTCATCTTCATTTCTTGAATTATTTTTTGAAGTTTTTCAATCTCAATATTTATAAATGATTCCTTGGATTATAGACATTAGTTTCTTTCAAAAATTTACATAATAAATATAAAACCTTGAGTTTTATATTAATCTTCTAAATTTATTAATAAATTTAACAAATTTTTTTCTTCTTTATAAAATTTCTTCCTTATTTTTTCGATCCATTATATATAATTATTGAATAATATTCAAATTTAAAAGATTATTTTTACTGATAATATCTTTAAATATATTGATGTTAATTATTAATATGTTACCGATTATCCTACATATATAATATTATGATTTAGAGATTTATTAAATTGTGGATTTTTAATTTTAATTTTAATTTCAATGCAAATAGCATATTTTAATATGCTACTATTATTTTATATATTATATATGTTTTGCATATTTTAATCAAAGAATATATATATTTGTATAGAAACAATGAGTTTATTTTCTAGATTCATTTGAGCAAAATTTAATCATAATTATAAAATAAAAGCCTATATCATATCGGTCTAAAATGACAGTAGCTCTTTTAATAATACGAGCTACGAATTCTGTGCTGAGTGCATGAAGTTGTTCTATTATATCATTAATGGCTGATCTGTTGTTATTATTGTTTATTTAGATTTAACAATAGTTAATTGGCCTCAAAATCTTGATGGCGTTACGCAATATCCATACAGTACAATACATTGAAGAGGTGCTGGTGAATGGATATGGAAATCTTTTTATTATATTCTTGGTTTGATTATATCTTTATATACTTTATCGAGTTGAAAATTCCTGTTTGAGTTATATTTTTTTGTTTTAAAAAAATGTGAAGATTTGAATCTTTTACGAAAAATTTGAACGTTATAATTAATATCGCCGGGAGTCAGGCCATTCAATAGTCAAGTTGAAACGGCGCCCATATAGACAGAGGATGAGTATCGAGAATATTATTATATTAATATTATTGTTTATAATAGCTTGACATTTAGGTTATAGATATAATGAGTTACTTAAATTTGAGTTAATATTTATAGTTGAATATTAACTGTCAGTGATTATACTTGATGGTTTATTTATATATTATATATAACAAATTATATATTTAAACAGTTTTATTTAAATTGACCAAGACTTTTTATATTCACTATATATTTATGGAACATCTTTAAAAGATTTATTTTTCAAATTATAAGCAAATAAAATTTTCATTAAAAGAAAAAATAATATGAGCGAAATAATAAGCGAAAAAATAATATGAGAAAATTTTTTTTATCTCTGTCATAATATTGCTCTATTTCATGAAATGCAAATTTAAAATGTTTATAATTTAATAAATAAGTTTTAACCGGTATTTTTGTAAATTTTATCTTTATTTTGATCTTTAGTTAATCTTCCAAAAAATATCCTATAATATTATTAATACATGAATTTTTTATAATAAAAATTTAATTTCTTTAATCTTTAAGTTTTTAAATATTCATATATTATATAAAATTTAAAAGTAATTTTATTATCAAAGTTCATTGTAAAATTTTAAGTTATTAAAATTATAGAAAAAATTACAAAATAAATTAAATTACCTTAAAACTGGCATCAGAACCATTACGATGCTGCAATGCAAGAGAAGCTATTAATTCATGTTCTTCATTAACATTGACGCTGACGCTACCCCAAGAACGAGACATAGAAGAAGGTGGTCGATTTATCTGTGGCGGAGTTGATGGCACTGGTGCGGGTGCGGGTGGTGGAGGAGAAGGATGATGAATTAAATGATGATGTTGATGATGATGTATATGATGTTCCTCGCAAGAAGCAGTTGGAACTGGTCCGCTGCAATCTATCACAACATCGCCAATTCCTGATCCTCCAACACCTACACCAGAAGCATTATCTCTGGAACTTTGACGTCTTGGAGGAGATGGAGGACAACGTTTTGGAAGATGTGGACTACTTTCAAGTCCATAAGTCAATTGATATTTGTTATCGAAATCTCTTGGTAATGACTTAAATTGTCCTGGAGTTGCAGTGACCTATAATTAAAGAACAATACAATTATATATAATATATAAATATATTATAAATAACAGATATTATTTTATAAAATTAATAATTTAATTAAATAAAATGAATTTTTAAATGAATAAAATGTATAATTTTTCATTATTTTTAAGAATTAGAAATAATTATGAAAAATTTTGAAAATTATAATTATTTTGAATATTTTTGAATAAACATTTTTAATAAATACAATATAAATATATAAAAATAAATATTTTATATAATTATATTTTATATAATTATATAATTTATATAAAAATATGTAAAAATATATAAATATGTAAGTATATGGAATTACTATGGAATTACATGTGCAATTACGATTATGATACTTCATCAAATTAATATTTATAAATATTTATAAATGATGTCTATATGATATTAATTTATAAGATCTAAAAAAAGATATTTTATTTATTTTATTAAAAAATACAAAATTGCTAAAACTTGTTGTAATATGATACTTAATTATCTTGTAATATGACATAACTATGTTTTTTTGTATCTAATTACAAATGTAAATTTTTAATGATGTGTTTTGAGTTTCTAATTTTTTGAATAGTGCATGATTTATATTATTTGGAATCCATTAATTAAAATAATAAATAAATTTTTCTGAGCAATTTTCAAAACTTAAATGTTAATAGATAAACATAAATAAAAATTACTAATTAATATGCATAATTAATATAAAACTTAAAATTGCAGCAAAAATATTTATGTTAATAAAGAAAAGAAACAATGTTTATTATGTCATTCAATATCAAAGATTACATATTAAAATTTTTATAAATTTGTAAATTAAAAATTATTTTATAATTTTTGTAAACATTTATTATGAATGTTTTTTTTTTAATCTTAAATTCAAATAAATTTTTTAAAAATAAATAGAATCTAAAGTTTCATTTCATTTAATAATTTTTAATTATTTACTTTTAAGAGTTACTTTTTTTTCAATTGAATTATGAATTACATTCTATACATTCTATACATTCATTTTGTACATATAAAATTAATATATATAACATATATATAATATATAACATTAAAATGATATTTTATACCTTTGCTACTGGTCGTGGACGAACAAGACAATGTCTTGGTCGTGGAAGAGTTCCTCCACCTGCATCCACTACAGAAGTATCATTTGTAGGAGTTAGATCGCCATCTTCAAAACTACGTGGACGCCATTCAATTGGTTGTGGATGTGCAGAAGGTGCTGGTGATGGAGGATATCCAAGAGGTGCATCCTCTAAACTTTCTAAAGATTTTCCTCGTGAACCAGTTCGACCAACAATATTATAATCTGCTGGTAAAGCTGCATACATACTTCTCCATGTAGCTCCAGATGTCGTATCACTTCCTCCTCTCTGGAAAGATCTCAAAACAGGTGAGGAACAATCCTCATCAGGAGATGGCAAGTCAGGACCTCCTCGTTGAATAACTACATCCTGAAAATTAAAATGGAATACTAAGATTAAAATAATTAATAAAAAAAACGATTTGAAAAACATTGAGAAATATTTTACTAAAATGTTTAGTAATCTATCTTTTTGATCGATTTGGGTATCAAAATTAATATTTTTAGAATTATGGACCATAATTATCGTTTTATGTGAACATATATTGAATTATAAAATTTATTTAGAAAACATATACAAGGAGAGTATATACAAGATTGTTAGTGTATATATATATAATATGGAACATAAACAAAATTTAATTTTAGAGATTAAAATAAAAGTTAATATATAAAAATATTGGTTGAAATTTATTATTAACTTACAAGCAATTTAATTCGCGTTTGGATTAAATAAAACAAAGATAGAGCAAGACGTTGATATGACGAAATGTTTTCTCTATTATCTTATAAATTTCAGCTGTTTATAATTCAATAAATAAGCTTTAACTAAAAATTTTGTATATTAACTTTTTGACTTGTAAAATTAAAATCTTTTTTAAAATATTTTAAAATATATTTAATAATTTTAGAAAATTTCGTGTGTAAAAACATAATAGTTGTATATATTATTTATAATAGTTATAAATGCAATTTTATTCTAATAATTTGAATAAAATTTGAATAAGATTTGTATCACAACATATATGACTTATAATATTTAATTTTATTTTTAAGCTATATGCTGACTAAAAAAAAATTTTTTAATTTAACAAACACTATGAGCTCTCTCTTTTATTTATTTTCTCAAAGTTCATAATTCTTTTTATGTTAATTAAATATTTTAATTATTTTTTTTAATCGTTTTGTTGTTAATTTACCTGTGTTTGTCCAGGATGTGGTGGTAATCGTGCAAGATCAAGAGGCTGTATACGTTTACCAGCGCGAATATCTTTAACTCTTTTAATTGCCAATAATAATTTTTTTTGATGGCCGAGACGCACAATACCAATATCTTCGAGATCTTCCCAAGTGAGAGTTGTTACATCTTCAACTGAACGCATACCCTGTTGATGAAGAGCTCCAAGATATTCTTCGAGTCGTAGAAGTCTAAGCCATTCTTCTAATGAACCAGGAATATGCTCTGGTAAACCATCTCCTATATTTAAATTATCTATTTCCGCTTTCAAGCGTTTTCGATGATTAGGTTTCTTAATTCCTGTAAATATACAAAGTTTTAAATATAAATTTATAATTACATATTTAATTTTTAATTAATAATTTAGTTAGTATTTATGTTACATATGTATAAATTTAATACATGATATATTATATACTTTTATATAATAGAATTTAATATGCATAAAAAAATTATGAAAAATAAAAATATTAAATAATTTTTTTAATCTTGAGCATAAATAATGTATAAGAATGTAAAGAATATATAAGATATATTTAATTTAAAAATATAAAATATAAAATTTTTATTTAAAAAATATCCATAATTAAAATCAAAAACTTGTATTTATCTATTCATATAACAATTCCTAGCAAACAAACAATAAAAATTAGACCAATAGATTAGATTATAATAAAAAAATTTTCAAATTTTCATTTCTCATTCATTTAATTAGTATATATATATATATATATATATATATACAAGATTTCATTCTCTTTATTATTCTTTACAAATGATATATTGCAAATAAGTATATAAATTACAATAATATAAATCATATATTGTTATTATTAATATGTTTTATTTATTCAATTTCGTTATTTTAAAAAACTTTAACCTTAAAAAAAATAAAAAATTTATATCCCTTATATTTTTTAATTCATATCTATTATTTAAATACATTTCAATATATATAAAATTCGTTTTACACATACACATTTGTAAATTTAAATTATATTATTTGAAAAATGTATTTTTTTTAATTCATTTTATAAATTTAAAAATTGATTGAAAATATACTTGCCTATTGCTGTCAAATCTTCTGGCGTCATACGTGTAATAGTAGCTAAATCATAACCAGCGGAAGCAAACAAAGGAAAGTATTCCTCGAATTGGAGTTCAGTCAACCAAGCATGTACAACGTCAAGATCCGCTGGTCTATCGGGATGACTACCAAGTGAACTTATAGAACATCTGGGAGATGAAGCAAGAGCACCAGGTCCTCTAGGACCTAAATGATATCCAGAAGCTCTTCCAGAATCTAATGAAGCAGTAGAATGCCTAGAACCTGAACCTGATCCTGAACTACCTGGACTATCTCTTCCAGGACTTTGAGTCATATCGATTCCTAAAAAAAATATATATAAATAATTAACAATACATTTAATATAAATAATTAATTAATACAAATATATATATATTAAATTAGAAAAAATTATATTTTGCTAAAGATTCTAAATAATATCGGAAGTTAAAAGTCCAATGTTATGTTAATTTTATATAATTATATATTTAATTTTTAATTATATAGTTATATATATTTTATATTTTATATAATTATATAATTTTTTATAATAATAATAACAAATAAATATTAATAATTTATTTTATTTTAATAAATTTTAATATTAAAAAATTAATAAGTTTATAAATAAATAAATATAATTTATAAATTAAGTAAAAGTTTATAAATTAAACAAAAAATGAAATGAAATTATCATTTTATATAATGAACAGAGCATTTATTTCTGATCTTAAAAAACAAAATAAAAATTTTTTTTTCTTAATAATATTTTAATTAAATTATTTCAATTAAATAAAACTATGTAATAATTACTTTTAAATTCAAATAAAGCAGTAATTCATGTTTTGTATCAGTATCAAATCCTCTGATTGTTAATATTAATAGATATAAAAATTATTAATAGATATATATAAAAAAATTAGAATTTAAAATTATAAAAATATAATAATTATTTGTTTTTTTATTTTAAATTTTATTCAAATTCTATTAAATTTATTTTTATACATTCATTTTAAATTAGAATATATTCATATTAAAATATATTTAATATTTTAATAGTTTTGTTATAATAAAATAATAAACTAAATATTAATATAAAAAAATTAAATATTAAGTAATAAAATAATAAAATAAAATACATATTATACAAAATAGCTTTATTATAATTTATATATATCATTAAAAATGATTTATATTTTATTTCTTAAAAAAACAATAAATTTTAATAACAAATATTTATATAAAAATATTTATCTTGGAAATAAAATATCTAACAAAAGAAAAATATTTATTTAACATATTATTATATACATATATATATTATTGATAGTCAAAGTAATCATTAATAATTGAAATATATTCTTATTGATAAAAGTTAAGAAATAAACAAATCATTTCGAAATTTCTTTATATTTATTATTTTTATTTTTTATCGAAAAACTTATTATTTTTTAATATATAAATTGTTATCTTCTTATGTTATTTTTAATTTCAATTTATTCATTTTAGAAAATTAAAAATTAAAAATATAAATATATTCACAAATCATTAATTTATTTCTTAATTTTTTTTAATAAATATATTTTTTAGAAATAAGTTTAATGATAATTAAATTAATGATAATTAATTAATGATAAAATAATGATAATTTAAGTTATAAATAACTGACTTATTTTATATTATAAATAAATAAAAATCGAAGAAAATGTATATGCTTGAGATAAGACATGAATAAGAATATAGTCTGAGGATAGATAAATGATAATAAATAAATAACAAATTATCATATAATCAATGTGTAAGCATATTATCAGTTTTAATAAAACAATAATTCGTAATAAACAGCATCACACCTTGATCCTCGGCATGGGCATATTTGCCAACAACTGGTGGAAAGGCAAACCCAGGATGGGTAAAAATAGGTCCCGGACTTTTCCCAGATGGCACACCGTAAGAACCTTCGTCAGTTGTTCCGCATGGTCCACTTCCGGGCAGGAAACAACTATCTTCACTGCTTGCGTATCCAGCAGAACCAAAGGAAGAGCCAGAATGTCGAAATACATCGGGTACAGCTGGTGGTGCTACTTTCTTCGCTTGGGTCACAGCTTTGGACGGCCGATTCATGCCGCCAACTGCGCACAAATTCATTTCGTTAGTTCATTATTCAATATGATACACCTTGCTATCATCAACATTATGTACAATACTTTTTATAAATTTAATTGCATTTATGAAAATTATATGGTACTTCAAGAAGCAGTTAAAACTTTAACTGTTAAGAGAAACTATAAAATACAATATGAGATATCTTATTCATAGGAAACACATATATGTAAAAAAGAAAACAATAAAGATAAGTTCAAATACTGTATGGATCATATAATATAAGTATCTTAATTATTGTTATAATTAATCGATTACAATTTTGTTTATTATAAATGATGCAATATTAAAAAAACATGATTCCAAACTATTTATAATTCCAAATTCCGAAAATTTATACAAAGATCAAAACAGGATCATTAGAAATGATTTCAGATTTTCTAAAATTCAGCATTCTAAATATATAAAATATATATATTATATATATATAATATATATATATATATAATATATATAATATAATAGATACTTAATTTTAATAAATATTTTTTATATTAAATATAAAATATAAATACTGTAACATAAAACAAAAATAAATTATTACTAAATATTCAATTCGAAAAATAAAAACTAATCCATGTTCTAAAATTAAGTTTTGAATAATTAAAATTTAATTTAAAAAAAAAATAAAGTGAATTATTTTAAAATTTCTCAAAATTTGAATAAAATTTTATGTAAAGGAATTATATAAAGGAATTCAATTTTATCGAATAAATTGAATCTAATATTATTGCTTATGAATTATATGCTACTTCTCTATTAATATGTGTTTAGTATACAATATGTATGAGTATACAAAAGCTATATTTTTATTTATTATCTTGTATTAATTGAACAATATTTTTTTTTCTTTTTAATATCATTTATTACTAAATAAATTAACATAAAAATTATATTATTCATTTTATAATCATTATAATTCATATTTAAAAGAAATAAGAAGAATTGTTGAGAAATCCTAAGATGATAACACTTAATTTTTTATATTTTTCGTTAGTATTAATTTCTTTTTTTTATACAAAGATATCTTTAATTTATTTACATATAACTTTATAATTTTTTACATCTATCAAAAATTCAAACAAGATCGAAAACAAAAAAATACTTGTTTTAATTTAATAAAAAAGATTATAAAGTTATATATACATAATAAAATAGAATATAATTTGAAAAAAAAATTGTCTTAAAAAAAAAATAAGAAAATCGAATATAAACGTTTTTAAAGTCCTTCGAAATTGTATAATCTATGATACTAATTTAAATTAAAAAAAATAATGATTAATTCACTAATTCATAATTAATGGAACAATTATTGGAAAAAAAATAAAAATAATTATGTTAAGTCTACTTTATATTGCAAATAAATATTTATAAAATTTTGAACATCTTATTTTAAAAATTAAAAGTTAACTTATTAAAAAACTTATTTTAAATTATAATTAAAAGAAATAATGTATATATTATTTAATAATATATTTAATATAATAAATCATTTTACATAAAAGATATATTTTAATAATTAACTAAGGATTTAATAATTTACATTAATATAATGGATATTAAACAAATATTACTATTAAATCTTATCAATGTTTTCTGTTCGCAAGTTACAATTCATTAAAGTTATACTTCAGAGAAACCGTTCAAAGTAGATTACTTGAACAAATTAAGCTCGCAATATGAACGTATTAGATCAAAAATGTATTCGAAAAATCTTGGTTCATTTTTAATAATAATTTATTATAAAAATAGATGTATAAAATAAAAAAGTTTTTATAAAAAATTTCTTATAATTAATAATTACATTTTTATGAATAATTTATTTGAAATAAATCATAATGATAATAAGATTTAAAAAAATATTTCAGATTGCGATCTATTATATATATCTAAATTAATAAAAATTCTTAAAATATGATTTAAAGATCAGATTATATAATTAATAATTAGATATTTGTAATTAATTATTAATTTCCATGTTAATTTTCTTTAAATTATTTTAATTGATAGAATCTTGAAAGAATGTTATAAAATGGATTTCAAATATTTTATTATTTCAATGTAATAGTTAAGAAATTTTCATATAATAATGGAAGTTAACAAAAAAAATTTTAAATTGAGATTTATATGTAATATTTAATTTTATACAAGATATTTTTTAACCAAATAATTTATTTTAATATAAGGCAAATATTTTATTAATCAATTTGTAGAAAAATGAAACTTATAAATAATTAAGAATAATAATAAAAAAATAATAATGATATGATAATAAAATAAAATAATAAAATAACAATAAGCCAATTTTCTTAGTGATTAAAAACTTAATTTAAGTGATTAAAAAATTGATTTAATAAAATATGAAAAGTTACAGATAGTTTTATTATAACAAATATTTTAAATTATTATTATTTGCACGAGAACTATGTGAGAAAAAAACAATGATATATAATAAAAATATAAAATAATAATATTATTAAAATTAAAATTAAAAAATATAAAATATATTTTATATTTTTTATTTTGTTCTGTTAAAATAATTTTTTTAAGAATTTAATATTTCACAATATTAATTTAATACGTTTACAATCTAATTATTCAAAAAAGTTTAAAAATAGTTTTTGAATTGTTTTCATTTTATAAAATATCAAATTTAGATTAGAATCGTTTACTATTAAATTTCAATTTTAATTATATTACAAAAATGATTAAAAAAACAAAATCTCTTTAAAAAATTAAAACAAAAAAAAATAAAGAAAAATTAAATTAAAAAATTAATTTTTTTAATTAAAAATTATTCTTATTTTTTTTTCATTGCTCTTTGATAAATTACAAATACGACTACTCATAGAAACTTATAGATATCAAATTATTTATTAAACAAGAATTCTAATGCAAACAAGATATAATACAAACTAAATAGAAAAAGAATTCGAATTTATTCCAATGAATTAGCATTGAATTTATTAGATAACAATCTAATAATTAGGAGACTTAAAAAATTTAGCTATTTACAAAAACAATTTGACTAGAATGATTAGAAAATGAATAGAATTGATAGAATGACATTGAAACATGTTCGTGTATATATATAGCAATTTAAAAGTAATGGATTTAACAAGACTGGAAATGATAAAATGATGGTTCAATCTTATGTGAACTATTAATTTATATGCATAAAGACTTTTAGACTTTTAAAAGAAAAATATTTTAAAAACTTTTGTCAAAAATGTAATTAAAAAGTGTTATCGAATGCAGAAATAAAATAATAAAAACATCTATGAAAAGAATTTATCAAAGATATTTCAATCGTGATAAGTATCTCTTTTCGAATGTATTTAATTTTTCTTTTTCTCGATACATTTTCATTCCATTATTTTTGAGCGAAGAAAATTATTATTATCAAGTTGCTGATATTTTCATATATAAATCATATAAAATCTTTGAGCTTTTTTCGATATATTGCCTGACATATCGTTTGGTGCGTTGTGGAATATATAATAATAGATCTAGGATATCTATATATCACAAAAAATGCTATTTTTGTTGCATTCTGATCAAAAAATATAAGCAAATTATGAATAAATTATGAATCGAAAACTAACGAAAATTTAATATTTTTTTTTCAAGATATTGAATTATGATCTTTTAAGATTAATATATATAATTCTTTCATCTTTATCAAAACTTTGAATTTCATAATTCTTATATAGTTAATTTTTATATAGTCTTTTATTTATAAATTTTTATGAATTCAGAAGTGTAGAATCACGCTATAATATTTTTTATATTTATTTTTTATATATTTAAATTAGATCTTACAATTTCACATATAAATATGATAAAATAAAACAAATTTGCATCGAAAGAAAAAAAGTATACTTAATTTATCAGAGTAAAATACTGAAATTAAAACAAACTTCTTTTATATAAAACAATTATTAAGCCAATTTAGACTTATGGGATAAATGACAACTAAAATTCATATAACTGAATTAATTTGCAGTTCATTATATTCAGAATACAAAAAGATCGATTTTTATCACAAGATTAATTCATCAATAAAATATATTTAAGTTTATTTTGTATTGTATTGAGACTTACTCAATATATACTATTAAAAATATTTATTATTTTTAATATTATATTTTATTCAAAATTTTTAAACAAAATATGATTAAATATGTTTAATCATATTTAATTATATTTAATATATTTAAATTATATTTAATTTATATTTAATTATATTACATACGTAAAAATTATATGAAAAGAAAGTAATTACTTAATAATAATATTTATATCGTTTATATAGTAATAAAATATGTAAAATATATCTAAAATATTTTATATAAAAATATATATTTATATAAAAATTTATAATTTAGTTTTACAATTATAATTAGAATGGGAAAATAATTAGAGAAAGATTGATTGAAAAGTAATAAACTTTTATTATATATATTTTTAAAAGAAATGAGATAAGCATTCACAATCAGTTCATAGTTACATCTCTTTTATGAACATGCCAAGTGTTACTAACTTTGCTCCATGCAATTTTAAATAAATATCACTTAGAATGAAATTCGATATATATTCAATATCAACGAAGTTCAAGCAACTTTGAAATCGCTATCACGAAGAAAGCGATTTTTTTCTGAATATCATTACATATGATAAGAGTTGAATTCATCATTATGACCTCTCTCCCCCAAATGGAGAATATAAAATAAAAATCTTTTTATTCAAAAAATATTTTGAAGTCAGCAAATTCACATTTGTTGAAATGCGAAATAAATTAATTTCACCGAATATTTTTAATTATAAAGAATTATAAGTGTTAAATATATTAAGATATATTCAAGAATTTAAAGTATTTGTGAAAAAATATTGAATTTGGAATTTAGCTGACATAATATTGTTACAACTATATGAATGCTCAACTATATGAATATATAATATATATGTAACATTTCTCTTGTGACAATTCAGATTTGATTTTTTCAAATTCTTTTTTTTTTTTTTTTGCGAATTCTAAGTATTCATTTTAAATTGAACATTGAAATCAAAACAGCAATGACTTCTTTTATGAAAAGTAGAATAGCAAAATTTTTCATTCATTAAGTGAAAAAATTTGTTATATTAATAACAATATATCCATAAGTATGTTGAAAAATATGGTATTATTATATAACTAATGAATTATATTTTGATTTTCTCTTTATTTCAATAAATGCGTTCTTGAAATGCAGACGAAAAATCATTATTTTTCAACCGAATTGTATTTATGTAATTTTATATATAAATTCATTATGAATATTGTTGTTTTTCAAAATATTAATATAATTAAACGAGAATTTTTATTTCTATATATTATTTCGAAATAAAATACATATGCACTATGAAAGCTTTCTTTATTATTTTAATTTATGTAATAGAAAAACAGAAATCTGTTTCAGAAACATATTAAATATTAAATTTTAAAGCATAAAATTTTTATACAAATTCTGCAAATTATTATGTTTTTAAATATTCTGGTTTAGCCTCTGAAAGAAAAGATATATTACTTGATTTAAACATTATATGTTATACGATATAATTTCCATACCTCAACGAACGAACAAAAATTCGAGGATTTATTGAAGATAATCTATGGAATTTAAGACTAATAAATCTACAAGATTCAAAGGCTTTAAAGAAAACTATCTAAAACTATCGTACTACTTTTGCAATTTTAATATGGATATCAGAAATGATGGAAATTTCACTAATATTAATTATATGCTAAAAATTAAAGTACATTATATTTTAACAAAATATTCAACTATAAAAAAATTTATATTTATATAATTATTATTATTTTTAAGAACATGCATAAATATATAAAATAAATTTTATTGGTATTTATATTTATAAAAATCAATATTTCATTAATAAATATTATCTTACACACATTTCTTTTGCAATAATTATAAATTGTTCCATCCCTTATTTTGCATATAAACATACGTATACTATGTTATACTATATTTTTTTTGTGAACATTATATATTTTTTATATTTTATATTCGTTTTTTTAAATACTTGATATGGATTAATCTATAAATGATATTCAATTTATGATATTAAATTTGGAAATGAATTTTTGAAATTTTTTAATCTTGATATTTTCGATATTTGATAATTATTTGTAGAAAAGTACTATTCTTTAATTTCGATATTTTTTTAACATATTCAAGTTTGTTCATTCAAAGTTATCATTTTAATTAATGTTATTAAGTTTTTACTTAATAATTATTATTTATTAATAAAGTAAATTATTAATAAAAATAGAAAATTCTTTTTTAAATTAGAAAAGATTAGATTAGAATAGATTAAATTAAGTTACTTAAATCAGTTAAATTATTATTGCTAGACAATTGATAGTTGGCTGTCTTACAACGATATTCAAATGAGTTATTTTCAATATTTGTTCAGAATGTATAGAAACTTTTAGAAATGTGAATTTAATGTTGCTTAAATAGCAAAAAAGAAAAATAAAAAATTGAAATAAAAGAAAGAAAAATATAAGAGATATATATATATATACTGATATATATATATCATATATATCATAGATATATATACATATATATATAGCTATTTTATATATTTTGATTTGAAAGGAAAAATAATGTTATCTAGAATTGATATCTTTTTTTAAGATAAATATAATTTACATTTAATTATATAAATTTAAAAAACTATATATAAATATTACATGTAAGATTTAAAGATATTTAAATATAAAATAAATCCTCTAAATGTTTTATTGCGATTAAGTCATGAAGATTAAATATTATTGAATTAATTTTTTAAGTGTTTTATTATAAATAATAATGCCATATCGAAAATTATACGTCAATGTATTATTTTTTTCTTTTAAATAAAAAAAAAATTACGCAAAAAAAAAAAAGAAGATATTGCAAGATAATTAAGAATATAAAGACGAATCCTCCTATATTATAATCCTCCAAATAAGAATTGTTTATTAATATTAATACCTACTATATTGTTTTTCATCAATAAGTAATAATTTAATTTTTGCTATATTAATTCAAATGTTATACTCATTATATAATCATTATATAATATTACTCATTATATAATCAATATTGCTCAATTCCAATATTATTTTATAATAATAGTATTTCCTTAATTTTTTATATCATTTATTATAATTTTTTTTAATTATATTGCCTTCTACACTGCAATATGAGAACATGTGACATTTCATAAACATTTCTCGATTAAAATTATGTATATGCAACAATAACATAATTTGAATATTTAATAAATAAAATATGTATTTTAGTTTAATAATCATTTTATTTTAATAAAAGCTATTCAAAAAATAAGAAATTAATAATTACGCTATTTGCATTTAAAAAATATGAGAAGATATTTTATTTCTAGCATACTTTTTTTCAAATTATTTATGTATTTTAGATAATCTTCTCATATATCTTAAATAAAAAGAAAAGAAAAGTAAATTGATATTTGCAATCGTTAAAGAGAAAATAAATATAAATATTTTATATTTGTCATTATATCATATATATTTATATCTTCAAAAACATAAGAAATAAAATAATATATAATAAAATAATATAATATAATATAATATCATAATAAAATATACTATAATATTATCTTGCGTTCTTATACTTAGAATTTTATTAAATAATTTTTTTAAATAATATAATATAATATAATATAATAATAAAATATACTATAATATTATCTTGCGTTCTTATACTTAGAATTTTATTTCATAAAATTATTTATGAAATATGATATAAAATATGTATAAAATATATTATAAACATGTATATAATTTTTTAATTGATAATTGAATTGATAAAAATGGATCGTTTTATTTGTTATGCACTTTATTATATTTCATGAAGTGAAATTATACGAAGAATATTAAATATATATATTGTACTTTTGTAAATTATTAAAATTATAAAAATTATAATAGACAAATACATATAAATACATATATATTTATTATATAGATTATTAATTAGAAAATCGTTATTTTACAACATTAATAATAATAATAATTATAAATTTGTAAATTTAATAAATATCAAAAATAATATGAAAAATTTATAGATATAAATATTATAGATATATTATTATTTGAAAAATTATATTTTATAAATAATATCTAAAGCCTGAGACAATTCTCTTTCCTAATTTGTACATTATATTTATATATTTTGTACATTGTATTTTCTATTTGATGTTGCTATTTTTAAATTACAATTTTATTTCAATTATTTATTTTAATATTATAAAAAATTATAATTCAAAAAGAATAGAAAAATATTTTATGACAAAAATTCAAATATGATAAAAAATTAATTATCATTATCGGAAATAAATACTATTGATATCAATTCTTATTCAATTTTTATTTGAATAAATAAATTATTTTATAGATTATTTATTATTATTACTTAATTTATAATTGATAATTATTAGTTATAAATGATTATTAATTATTACTTACAAAAAGAATAATTATTAATTAGTAGTTATAGAATATAAAAGAAGTAATTATTAGTTATTTTATTAAATTATAAATTTTTATTTTATTTATTTTTTTATTACTTATACATCGTTACTCTGTTTCTTTATTTGAATATATTTATTTGAATAATATTTAATACAGATATTTAAATTATTTTAACATTTATTATTTTATATAATATTTAAATATAATATATATTAAATAAATTTAATATAATATGATTTTATTATGATATATGAATTATATTTTTCTATAGTTTTCCTATGTGAAATTACCATTCTCTAATTCTTAATAAAAATTTGTTTTTTTTAATTTTTAAATCCAGAAATTTTTATTCATAATTTTCTTTACGCATTTTTTAATTTTGATTTGATTTTTTCTATAGAACATTTAATTATTTATTTGTTTTTTTATTATAATAAAACATTATTTATTATTAATTCAATATGTCAATAATGTTAAATAAATTATTTAGAAATAATTTTTTTTTAAATAAAATTTTAGAATTTTAGAAACATTATTATAATTTATTCGAAGAAATTATTTAATCTTTTTATTTGTTATTTTTAATTTTTATTTCTAGTATCTAATTCTGGTTTTCAATAATTTAGTATCCATAAAATGGAAAAAATACAGAAATATAAACATATTGAAATTTGAATAAAATAAAACACTTTGAACATAGCATAGATTGATAATGCGATGTTAAACAATCGAATGCATATTATAAGAAACTCGAATATATAATAAAATCGACAACAATATAAATTAATAAAATATAATCATGTAATCGATTATGATATCAACTTCTTCAATTTTGTTTGCTATAAATGATAACCATCAAAATTAGAAAATTGAAGCTTTATAAGGAATAAAATGAATAAAATAAATATTAATCTTAAAACTTGTAATTACATAACTTATGTATTTTTTTGTATTTAAAATTTGTATTTATTTAACATTTCTACTATATTGAAAATATTCATTTTTATATTTTATATTTGTTTCAAAAAATAAATTAAAGATATAATATAAATTATAATACTTTATTTAAATATGAAATATTCATATGTTGAAAACTATATAAATAAAAAAATAAATAAGAAATCAATTATTAAATTATTTATTATTTTTAAATGATTATTTATAATGAATTATTTTCAATATAATAAATAATGAAAAAAAATATCCACAGATTAAATAATATATAATTATGAAATTTATATGCTATATTTAATGTTACATTTTATTTACATTTTATAATTTATTATTCTATTAAATTATTCTGTGTGAAATGATTATGTAATTTTTTTATACAAAATGTTAATATATCATATAAGATATTTTTGGAAAATGAATTTAAAGATCAAAATGAAATTATAGTATACAAAAATATTAATTAAGGTTTATTTATTAAATTACAAACAATTGTAACAAACAAAAATAAAGAATACAATAGCTCTATTTTCAATTTTTTATTTTCATTCAATTTTTTTATTTTGGTTTTTGAAATTCATCCAAAATTATTTTATTCAAAAATATGTCATCTCAATATATTAATGTTCTGATAAGTTTTAACTATATTTAGTTATTAAATTGTCATATACATATTTAAATTATATATAAATTTATATATTTATTTATATTAATTATATATTTTTTTTATAATATAATTTTTTAACTAACTACAATATAATATTTTTATTATATCTAACTATATCAAAATATAATAAAATAATATAATATATAATGAAAATAATACAATTAATAAAATAAATTTTTATAATAAATTGAAATCAATAAATTAATAAAATAAAATATATTTAAAATTTTAATAAATCTAACATTTTTTTATGTATCGAAGTAAATAAATTAATAAAATAAATACAAATCAAAGTTAGTAAAATTAATAAAATAATAGATTATTAAAATTAGTAAGATAGTTTTGTGATATGAGATCATAAATATATAATCATTATTATGTTTCTAAACATAATTATAATTATAAAGGATTAGAAAAAATATACAAAAACATGTTACTGAAATTCAATTTTATAGTAAATTAATTTTGAATAAAATTTATAAAAAGTTTGAATTATTGATTTCTGATTTTTTATTTTTATTATTTTAATGCCAAAATATAATTATTACGGAGAATTGAACATTTATGAAATTCTTTATATAAACTAAGATTTCAAAAATTTATTTAATTTTGGTATGATTTAAAATTGTCTTTTTTCTTTTGATCAATTTAAAGTTATATCAATTATGAATATTAGTGAATTTAAAAAAATTATCAGTGAATTAAATAAATTATTTTGTTAAATAATTTGGTTTCTTTTTTTATTTAGAAAAGAAATACTAACTTTTTACTTTTTCTAAATTGTTTTTAATGCGGAATGGTATTTAAGATATAAATTATTCTTATTTATTTGTGTTTTTTAAATGATAATAATTAATATTTAAATTTAATAAAAATGTTAAAATAACATTCATTATCTGATATCATAAATAATTATAATATGATCATAAGTATTTGATTATTTTTATTTTACTGAAAAATTAATATTATAAAATTTAAAAATACTTATTGATATGAAGAACATAAATCTTTTAATCAATATTATATTTATTTATGAATATTATTTTAAAACTTATCTATATTTAATTTGTTATATTCCAAAAATGAAAAAATTAGTATATTAAATATTTGCGAATAATGTTTTTAAAATTATATTTCTTAAAAAAAATTTTCTTATGGATTGTTATATGTATTGTATATATTGTATATAATGTATATAATATTATATATCATTATGTAAAATAAATCATAGATCGGAAAAAATAATATTTATTCTATGTAATTCTTACATTAACAAATTCCAAAAATTTACATGAATAAATAATAAAATTAATCTAACATTTAAATTTAAATAAAATACTCAGTAAATACTCAAAATATTTAAATCTCTATTAAAATTATTTTTTAATATTAAAACGATTTAACATAAGAATAAAATTATTAAAAAATATTTTATTTGAAGAATTTAACTTATTTTATTTAGAATTTTAAAAATTAAGAAAAAAGTTTTCAATAATAATTAAAATCTGACTTTTAAACAAGCTTTAGTGAATTAATGTTTTAAATGTTTGAATTATTATTAATAAAAAAAAGAATTGTTATATTATTTGATTATTATTGAGAATTATTACTTGTTATCGTTTATGGTTATAGATTCTGATTTATTATTATTTTGATTAAATTTTATTCATTTAAATTACATTTTATTATTTTTTATTTATTAATTTTATTTTATTTTATTTTATTAAATAAATTTTATTTATTTAAATTATATTTTCTTTTATTATTTTAAATTAATCAAACAATATTTTTCTTTTCTTTTTTTTCTAACATTATATTCTAATAATATAGATAATAAATTAAGAAAAAAGAATATTATTCATATAATTTATATTACAAGAAAGATGTTGTTACTGAAAAGATATATAATTAAAGATATTCTAAAAGAATTATAAAGCAATGTTGAAGTATCATAAATTACAGCAAGAACTATGTCGAACTACGAATTACAATATAGATTTTTCTTTGTATGTCTTATTAGCTCCAGAAAACTAGAGATCAATTCTGAAATCATTAATTAAAATATAGATACAATACTATATTTTTATAAAACTTACTTTATAAAAGAATAATTTATATAAAAGAAAAATTTAAAAAAAGTAATGAAATACAAGATATACTCGTATAAAAATAAATAAGATTCATTTCTTGATTAATTAATTTTATTTAATATTTTATTTAATATTTTATTTAATATTTTCTTTTAATAACTCAAAATAAAAACTAATAAAATAATAAATATATTATTATCGATTAAGAGAATGAAATAAATTTATTGTTAATTTAATATTTATAGTTATATTATTTTACCTAAATAGAAAAATTTACCTAATTCTAAAATTCTATTTTTGAATGGAAATTTGTGTATATATAGAGTATAATAAATTGCATAATATGGAAATTATATAAAAGATTAATATATATATATATATATATATACACACACATATATATGAGTATATAAAAGATAAATGGAATAATTTTTTAGATCTGAAAAATCTTTTTGAGGGAATGAAATTAAATTACAAAATTTTGAGTTTTTATGTTTTATATAATTAATTTCACTTTTTATACTTTTACTTACTTTTTTACTTTTTATAATGAGATAATAAAATATTAATTTTTAAATTTTTTACCAATTTTATTCTATTTTATTTTATATCGTTACATTATATCATTACAAAGTTGTTTAAACAAAAAATGCACTAAAACTTTGAGTAATATTTTGCTGAAAAAATTGTTCTATATTATTATAACATATTACTCACAAAGTTTTATTAAAAATAAAAAATTGTTCATTAATATTTCATTAAAAAATAAAAAAGTATTTAAATATAAGCTATTAAAATTTTATAAGCTATTTTATATATATACTATAAATTATTAATTTATTTACACATTTAAATATTAATTATTGAAATTAATTGAATTTAATTTATAAAAATATATCTAATATAAATATAATCTAATATAAATTTGTACATGCTAATTGCAAAAATATGATAAATGTTAATGAAACTAGAATGATTTATTTAGAATGAAAAAGGGTTATAAATATATTTTTATAATATAAACACAAAAATTTTTGTTACAATTACAATTTACAATTTGCTTAATTCTATTATCGTAAATATGATATTTCAAATAAAATATTATTGATATAAAAATATATTTGTTTTCTGGTTATTATTATTTATTTACAAATTATATATGAAATGAAATAATATAATATATAATACAATGAAATTAAATAAATAAATACATAATTTTTATTCTTATTTAATTTCTTATGTAAATATAAAAACACAATATGCATCTTTTTTTAATTTAATAATATTAAAATTACAATATAAATTATAATAAAATTATAATTATTGTTAATATCACATAACAAAATTTATTGTTAATATCACATAACAAAATTAAAAATTTTTAATTTTAAATATTATTTTCAATAATAAAAGAAATAATAAAAAAATTTTTTTAATCCTAAAGTGAAGTATGAAATAAATCAATTCTATTGATATATTGATGTAATTTTTTATGATTTTTAGATGTGTTAACAGAGGCAAGGATTTTGTACTTTTTTCTTTATATATATATATATAACTATTAAAGAAATATAAAAATATATAACTGTTAATTAATCATTTCTATATTATTATATTATTTTTAATTTATATGATGATATAACGAAAACAAAATATAATAATTATAATCCAACTATTTTATAAAGCAAAAAAAAAATTAATTCTGCTATAAAGACAATAACAGTCAATGACAGGCATAAAAGTAAATGACAGGCACTGATAATAAAACAAAAATAAAAACATTAAATCTTATTATAATTAGTATGCGCGTGCGTACACACATATGTATATAATTTTTTTGATTTTGGAGAAATTTTATTTAGAAAAAAGCTTTTTCATTTATCAGAGAAATGATTCATTGTGTAAGAATTAGCAATGAAAATGCATCTCGTATTTATGTATCTAATATTTATGGTATTTTATTATTAATATTTTATTATTTCAATAATTGTTTTATATAATATTTTTTATTCCATAGATATAAATTTTTTCAATTAATTTATTAAGATATGTATATAATGAAAAAAATAATAAAGAACGGCTGAAATTCTAAAATAAAAGAAGTAGTTGAACCAATGACTTTCAAAAAAATAAAGTACTGTCTACTATCTATCATTTTATTTACTATCATTTTATCGATACGTGATGTCCTTATAGATTTTTATCGAGCTTCTATTTAACAAGACTTTCTAAAGTTATTTTATGATATGCATATAAAGGAAAAAGTAATAAAAGCCAGCCGTCCCCAATACTCTTCGAAAAAATAAAATTTTTTATGATATGTCAAATGCATAAATTAGTTATGCAATATTCTTTTCGGTGAAATATTCAATTTAAAGCTTCTACATAAAATGAAATCACTCACAGTATTTATTCGAAAAATGAATATCAAAATATATGAATAGTTTTTGTGTTTGTGTATGTGTGCGCGCACGCGCGCGCGTGTGTGTAGAAATATATCAAATAATAAACTTTCATGATTTAGTATTATTTTTTTAGATTATTGGAAACATTTTATAGTATTTTTGAATATTCTGTTTTCTATAATTTATATATATAT
This sequence comes from Apis cerana, assembly GCF_029169275.1. Taxonomy (NCBI): domain Eukaryota; kingdom Metazoa; phylum Arthropoda; class Insecta; order Hymenoptera; family Apidae; genus Apis; species Apis cerana. The sequence goes on along the minus strand of NC_083862.1, from coordinate 4,823,434 downwards.
ATAAATTATTATTATATTAGTATATTATATATATATATATATAATATACTAATCATAAAAATTTATTGTTTAGTTTATTTTTCGTAATGAAAGACAAAAAAAAGATAAGAACAATTTATTATTCTTTCGTTTAAATAAAAATAAATATATACTATATGATTAATAATACTCTTATTGTTATTAATAAATGATTTATATAACATTTTATATATTAATAATGGTTTGTAACACTTATTATTTAATGGCTTTTGTATCACAATTTCGATTTATAGCAATACTGTTAATCAAAATTGCAATATTGTTGATTTTTTTGCAAAGAAATACTGATATATATGATATATTGTAAGCAAGATGAATTGTAAGATTATATATATATATATTGATTTGAGTATATTTTATTTTCTAGCTGGCTATATTAGTAACGTGTCATTTTTGACGAAATGATTAGTATAACATATCATTCATATAATTTTATATCAGTCATAGCATTTTTCATACAATTTTTAATGATATAACAATAAATAATAATTAATTGTTATTTTTATAACTTTTATAAATGGATAATATATTTATATAAAATAATCAGAAATAAATACAATACAAACGAAAATATTTATTCTCATTATAAAAAATTTTATATTTTTTATTTAAAAATTCTGAATTTACTAAAAATTTGTATATATATAGTTATATGTATGTTGTATATATATATATATATATATATATATATATATATATAATCAATTATATTATATGTATATATAATATGTATATATATACTGGACTTCGTATATATATATATATATATATATACATATATATATGTGTATATATATGTATATATATACATATATATATACACATATATATATAGTAATTTTTTTAACGAAGTATCATAAAACGTTTTAAAGTTTATTAATGAAAATTGTTAATTATTATGAAATTAAAAATGAAAATAAATATGAAAAGTTTAAGAAATTTCATCGTGTGTTTTCATCAAGTATTACTTATTTCATTATTATTTATTTCGTTGCAATTATATACATATGTATATCATGTCTATATCTACATGTATATTTTTTAAAATTATTCATTTTATTACTATTTTTATATTATAATGTGAAAAACAAATAATATAAATAATATAAATATAATATATATTGTACATATATATAATACATATATAATATATTATAATATATGTATATTGTATTATATATAATAATATTATTTTATTTATTTATATAATTTGTTTATCACGTTAAATATAGTAATTTAAAAATATAATAATAATAATTATAAAAACATAACTAATAAATATAACTAATACATTAAAGAATGAATAATAAACAATAAATATTTTTTACTAACATAAAATATTTAAAAATAACTTAAAAATAAGTTGTTATTCTATCAAAATTGTACATATTATACTTAAGCTTTCCAATATTTATCTCATTCTCAGCAAAATAATTTTTTCTTTACTTCTTCTCATTTAAATTATCAAATAAATAATGTATTACATAATTTTATAATATTTGTTAAATAAAATTTTATTCATATAATAAATATTTAAATAATAATAAATATAATATTTTATTCATTAACGAATATACATACAATCAAATAAAAATTCTAATAAGAATATATTGTTATTTTAATAACTTAAATTTTTAATATATTGAATATTTTTACATATTTAAATTTTAATGTATCTTTCTTCTTTTATATAATTTTTCGTATATAATATTTCATATAATATTCAAATAACAAAATATAACAAACTAAAAAATTTTTTATTTTTAGAATAAGCTAACAAATTTTTTCATTTTTAATATTTATATATAAAGTATTTTAATATTGTATATTACACATATATAAAAAAAATCTGCTTAGTTATTGTTATAAGTTAAATTAAAGAAATATCAATTTTAATATTTATGAAAATATTTGGATAAATAAAATTAATTTATATAACTACAGTAAAAAGTTTTTATAAAGAGACCACTTTTTTAGAATAATTAGAATGAATACAATTGCTAAAAAACAAAAACATAATACTAATACAATAATTGTACAATATAAAATATTTAAAAAATAATAATTATTATTATAATAGTTAAAATTGTATGTTTGTAATCATTTTTGTAATTATATACTTTTATATTAAATATATACTTTTTACATTTTAGAAATATATATAATACTCTATATAAACTTAAGCGATTATAAAAAATATTCTAATATTAATATCTTAATATAAATATCTTAATATCATAAAAAAAATATAAAAATAAATATAATAACTGTAATAAATATAATAAATAAATAATAAATATAATAAATATAAATATAATAATAAATATAAAATATAAAAAAATATAAGAATAAAATTTTATATAAAAAAATCATTATATAAATATCAAAAATTTATAAATGTTATGAATATTAATATCATAAAATTTTATGATTTCTTACAATTTTCTTTTTAAATATAAATAATACTATTAAAAAAAATATTGAAGTTATATATTTATACATCAAAAATAAATTTTAAATTAATAAAATTTATTTGCCAATAAATAACATCCTAAATTAAAAAATTAAAAAATTAATTAAAAAATTTTGCTATAAAAATTAATTTAATATCTTATTTTAATTATTTTATATTCTTTTTCTTTATTTAATAAATTTTTTATTCAATTATTTATATTATTATATTTATATTATTTAAATTATTTTATAATCAAATATTATTAAAATATAGTTTATTAAGTAGATACTTCTTATTATTAATATAAATACAGATAATTTGAATAAAATATTAGAATTAAAATTAAATATTAAAAATATATTTTTAATAATTATTATTCATAATCATTATCACTAATCAATATCAATTTTTAATTTCACTTTACAATTAAAAATGTCAAATCTTCAGAAATTGAAAGTATTCTACAATTATAATTGAATCAGATATATTAATCATTTAAAAATAATATATGTACAAAAAATTTAATAATGCTTTATTATGAGGAAAAATTAAATTTTTTTATAATTCGTATTAATAATTTATTATCAAATATAATATATATAAATATATATGTATTTTATGAATAAATAAATTTATCATACAATTTTTTGTAAAAAAAAAATATATTATTTTATATTTTTGATTTTTCATTTAGATTTAATATTTCTAATTAATCTTATTATATAGCTCAGCATTATATATGCATTGTTTTAACTAATTAATTGTTAATATTGTTTTAAATAATTAAATGATAAATATTTATTATGTGAAATTATGATAAATATTTATTTGGTGAAATTATTATAAAACTATAGTCATTCCAACCAAAGATAAAATAAATAGAATATTTTTCTATTTTAATAATATTTTTTAAGAATTTAATTCTATTTTATTTTTTATTAAATAAAAATTTTATTTCAATATCTAAATTTGCATATTTGTTTGTTAACAAACTATTCAAAATCAAATGAAATAACTTTCTAAATAAAATTAAATAAAATTCAAAATTCATTTAAAAAATTTCAATTTTTTAATATCATTACATAAATCAAAAAATTAAAAAATATAAATAATTTTAAAATTCAATCATCATAAAAAAGAATTGATCAATATTTTAAGATCATTAAAGTTCATCAAAATTAATAAAATTATTTAAATGTAAATATAATTTGTCAATATTTATAATTTTTTCATATAAAAATTTTTTCCATTAAAGAAATTTTTTTAATTTTTTCTATATTTCTCAAAATATTCATTTACAAAATCTTATATATGATATTTATATTGAATAAACATCCTTTTATAAATTTGAAACGTTTATTTTTTAAATAAATAATGGAAGCAAATGACAAGACAAATTAGTAAATAACATATCTCGAGAATAGTTTTTCATAGAATTCATCATTGATATATATTGAATAAACGGGATGAATAAAGTTTAAGAGAATGTACTATTATATTGTGTTATATATTAAAACTTCTAGGATTAATGAGTTCTTAAAAAAGAACATTTAAAAAAAAACATTGTGAATTTATATATTTTTGTAAAATGAAATTATTGCTACGTTAAATAAATCAAATTTATATAAATAAACTAATAATTTTAATTAAATCATATTAAACAATATAAAAATAGAACCTTAAAAATATTACTAAAATCTTTAGAAATCTTTAGAATCAATGTTAGAAATCTTTAAAATTACCAAAAATTTATTATTAATATTTTAAAAACTAATAAAGATTCGAAGCTAAAATTTTATACTCAAGATTCTCTCCTTTCTCTTTTTTCAATATTCCAGCTTGTTTGGCTATGGAGTATATATCGTATTATATCTAATTATATAAAATAAAATAATTAAAATAAATTATTGATTTATTATAAATATTATTAAATATATAAATAAAATATATATATTACATTATATATTCATATTATTTATCCATATGCATATACTATATTTTTTATATATGTAAACAATGTAAAAAAGTCTTTTTAAAAGTAATACACGTCAAAATGTTGGATATAATAAATATAAAATGAATATAATATAGTTAAAAGAAAAAAAAATAAATATGGATTTAAAAACCATTAATTTTGAAGAGTTCAATATGCTTCCGATATATTTCCGATATATATATCTTGATAGTTTTTCAAAAAATTTTATTTTTTATTTTTTCTTAAAAAATATACCCAATTTAAAATTGATGGGCTTTTATGCATTTGAATTTAGGAGTAAAAATATAATAAGCCAAATATAGTGTATAATAAATCAAATACTTTGTAAATGAATTGACTTGATAATCGAAAATTATTATCAAATAATAAAAAAAATACTGCAATCTTTCAATATATACTTCTATAAAAAAATATATTGAAATTATATTAAAACAATGAAGATAATTAAATATAGATATTACGTAATATTTTATAATTAATTAATGTCTTATAAAAGATATCTATAAAACTATTCGACAATAAAACAATAAAAAAACGAATTAGCATTAATTTTTATCTACTTTTTCTTTTAAACAAAAAAAATTAAATCCGAAATTCGAAATTATTTGATATAGAATTATTTACAAAATTAAACATCTATTAAAAATAATAAAAATAATAAAAATGAATACAAATATATTTAAAAATAAAAACATAATATGACTAAAATATTTTGTCATATTTTAATAAATAATTCATAAAAAATTTTTTTAAATAAAATATTTATTTATATTTAAAAAAATATTTTTAATTAAATAACAAATTTTTTTATATTTTTAAGTATATTTGAATAAATGGTTTATTTTATTTAAAATTATTTTATAATTTGTTAAAATATAGAAATAAAATTTATATTATGCTTTTATTTTTATGTAGGTTGAATACGTGAGTTGAATATATATGAAATATGTTTGCATTTAATTTCATATTTATTTTCATTATCAAAATTTTTGTAACTATGTATTTATATATGTGTATATGTATGTTTTTATTTAATTGATTTTATTCTATCTGGAATTTATTAGTAATTTAAACACAAATAAAAAATTTGGTTATTCAAGATCAGTATTTGATTGCGAATTATTATATCTACAATTTCTACTTTTTACGGTCTTACCATATGTCTATCCTCATGTCACGTATACATCACAGATATAATCCACGTCAGACTTTTAACATTGTCATTCACTGTAATGCAGTCTACATTCTTCTTTCTATGCATGTTCTCTCTGCCTGTTCTTCTGCATTCCTATATTTAGTATCTGATTTTGTACGTGTTTCCGTTTACTTATCATGTATCTCAGCTTCTGCATTTTCTTCTTCTATTATAGTATCGATTATCTCTATATTATTATTAAATGAATTTGCTGATTGATTCCTTCATCTTAATTTTAATATATACTTAAAATACTTAATTTTAATATTGATCTTGAAATTATTGAATATTAATTTATGTTATAAAATATAAAAAATATATTGATCTCATATTATTTTATGCAACTTTCTTCTTTATATATAACACAATTGTTTTAATTTTCGAATTTTCGAATTATTTGAAAAAAATTTTCGATATTGTATATTGAATTCTGCTATATGAGTATGTTCATAGCAACTTGTTTGATAATATGCGATCATTCTGTAATTTCTCAATTGTTCATATATGTAAATAAAATATGTCGGATATAATTTAGCATTCAAGTAATGAGCTTGAACATCATGGATTTGAATAATAAAAATGTAAAATAATTGTTGGATGATCAAATGATTAAAATTACTTTTCTCATTGAAAGTATAAGATATCAATTCTTACAAAGTAAAATAAACACAATAAGTATAAAAAATATTGATTGAAGTTTTATTAAATGATAAGCAATTAAAATCAAAGTGAGATCGAAATAAACTAACAATTCTCTATTACCATTATACTTTCATCTTATTCCATCTTTCATTTAATGCAAAATAAATTGTTTATGATTTAATAAATAAATCTGAATTTTTGTATAGCAAGACTATATAAGATTATATTTTATATAGCTTATATATTTAGTTAGAATCAAAGATATTAATATAATATTTATACATATTACAAAAAAAATCTTAAAAAGATATGATTTCTATTCAAATTTATAAGAAAATAATTATTATATTTTTATTTTTTAATTTCAACTTTAAAATATGTTTTAAATGAAATTTTGAATAATATATATATATATATATAATTGTTTATATTTGTTTATATAAACATATCAAACCAATCTGCCAATATTTGATATAGCAACGGATCCTCTGGATTCGTGGAATGTGAAAATAAAATATAAAAAAACACTTGCATGATCAAAATTACAATAAAAATATCGAAATAACAATTAAGAATCCATTCGAAAAAACCTAAAAATATTACATAGAATTCAACAAATCCAATTCACTATTTTCTATTTTAAATTTCTAAATGGAGTTCTCATTAGAATTGTGTTAAATAACTTTTGGAAAGACATCGTTAGTAACGCTCAAGAATTATTTAATCAGATATCAATAATTTAATTCACACATACAAGTGTACATAAAACAATCGCTGGAATTGTCATTGTGAATCCATGCTATATATTCACAACAAAATGTTTCCAATACAATTAAAAATTTCAAAATTGAAAAATATTTATATGTAACAAAATATTATAAACAACGACGTAAGAATTTCAAATAAATTTAACTCCATTATTAATAAAAGATACTATGATAGATTTTTACATACATGATTACAAGAAATATTTACAAACAGTCTATATATGCTAACAGAAATAAAATATGTTGGATATTACTAATGTAACTAAATATCTATAAAATTCTTTCCATATACAAATATAAATTATTAATAGAATTACTAAAACAATAGATAGGCAACAAACTTCAAACAATTAAAAAACAAATAAAAATATAATAGTTAAAATGTTAGAATTTTATAAAAAAAATAGTGAATACTAAAAAGAATGCAAATTTTCACATTTACTAAACTAAAAAAATTACTAAATTAACAGACCATAATTACAAAATAAAATTCGTCTAAAAACAAATACCAATAAAATTAAAACAATAATGAAAAAATTAAAACAATCACATTTTTAAAACAATAGTTAAATATGATATTGAAGTAATTGTTATTTTTGTTTATAACTCAATCATATAACTCAAACATATAACTCAAATCAAACAAAAACAATAAAATATATACAACATAGAAAAACTACTAAAATTCAGATTGTTCGCTATAATCAAATTTTAATTACCGAAACCGAAATGTGATATATCGCAATGTTATCGCTGCTAAATGTATGGCCACACGAAAAATTATTACAACAAGCTCTTGTCAGAGCTTGTCAAATATAATAAGTAATCATTTAAACCAAGATAAAATTGAAAATATGAAATATTGTTAAAGAAAACATTCAGCAAACTACAAAGATGTATAAATCATAAACATTCATAAACACTTTTAATTAAAAATTTTCCCTACTCTAAAAAAAAGAATTGAACAATAGAAATAAATAATAATCAATTATTCAATACCGTTGCAAATAAATCTACTTTAATTTCTATATCTAACTACGTTTGTAACAACATATTGTACATAAGTAAGATTAGATAAGTAATAGATTAACGCACAAGTACACAGCATAATAATCAAAATAAACGCAAAACGCTACTCATTCAAATTATCTCAATGAAAATAAAAATATAAAATTAAAGAAGTTAATCCAATCGATCAAAAATATAAAACTTATAACTAATGCTACTAATATACTACATTACAGCTACATTAAATTATATTACTACAGCAAATTACTATACTACTACAAATACAATAATTAATTTCCATGATAAAAGTATTAATAAAAAAAATTTGTTAATAGTAAAAAATAATAAATTGTTCAATATAAAAATAATAACTTAAAAAATGAAACAAAAATAATAAAAAGACTACAAGAATTTGAAATATTTATCCATACATATAATATCGATAATATGACAATTTCAAAAACTCACTTTAAAATAAAAAATTATATAAAAAATTTTATGAAAACTCCATTTTATATCAAATATGACACCAAGTATCCTTAAGAAGAACACATAATAGAATTACTTTCTTTATTATTAAAAGAAATGCAAACATTATCTAATAACTACTATAGCAAATATGATTATCTTCAACAATTCATTGTATGAGTCTATGCTGTATATTCACAACAAAATGTTTCCAATAGGAATAATACGAATAATAGAACAATACGAATAATATAGAAACAATAAATGAAGAAATTCAAATATCGGCTATTTATTCATTCCCAAAACATAAATTTATTTCTAAACAATACGGGAGAAGAAATTTTTTTTAAAAGGAGCAAGTAACTATGTCAAATATAAATACTAAGGATCAAAAAGAGTACCATTTAAAAGTAAACACTATTGCATATCATAGACGAATTGTCTTTAATATCAGTATCGAATCTATCTTATTAACTAACATCAATTGAAAAAATATTTCTAAATTTATATACTTATATTACTACAGCAAAAAATTATTAAAAATTATTAAAAATTAAAAAATTTATATATTATAAATTTTTCTATCATCAAAAAAATTATTTGATTAAAATACATTTGAAACTAACATTTCAATCTAACTTAATTTTGGAATTAAGTTCTGATCATTCCTTTACTAGGCTAGATATATTTTTTCTATTAGATAGAATATATTAGATAGAAAATCAATTCCAATTAAAAATATATTTATATTGTATAATAATAATAATACAGACTGAGACAGGTTTATAAATATTATATTAGAGAAGAATATTAATCAACGAAAAATTAACTATAACATCCCATTATTTAAAGTATTCATCATTATTTAAAATACATTGAAAATGCAATAAACATAAACAATTTAAAAAGCAATTTAGTCATCTTTTATTATGGAATAAACAATAAATTTTTTACCATATCTGAATTATATATAATAAAAATAAAACAAAAAAGAAAAGCAAAATCGCAATGTAAAATAAAAAAAATGATTGAATGCATTAAGCAAAAAAAATTAAGAAAATTTTACATTACAATAAAGAATTTAATGAATTTTTCAATTTCTTAAATTTAATACGAAACCATTTTATTTATACCAAAATATTTATACCAAAAAAAAGATATAAATTTTTCATTGTAGAAAGCTACAAAAAGAATAAAAAAACTAATAACATCGATATCAGCATTAAAAAAACGGAAAATTCAGACTAGATAAAGACTTCCTTGAAATAAATCTCAATATTTATTTAGAATATCGATATCAAATTATTCAGTTAAACATCATGACAATCCAACAACAAATAGTTCTATTGAGAACAAAACAGCACAATATGTAGTATTATAAAAAAGAAATAAAACGACTTAAAACAATAAAACTTAAAACTTAATAAAACCGGAATTTGACAAAGTAATTTTAGCGGCAAAATAATTAAATCTACATAAAACTATGAAGAATAAAGAACTAAAAGAATAATTATTATAATATTCAACATTTTCAAAATTCAGTATTTTTTAGTACCTAAAAATTAACCGAAATAATAATGTTACTTAGCGAAATATGAGAATCTTATTCATATAGATTGATTTCTTTTCTATCAATATCTTCTCATCTATCAATATTATCCAAATTATTAGAAAAATTCTTAATTAGAATCAAATAATTAATAGCAATTAATAACGAATCATTAGCTTTAAAAAAAAAAACATGATAATCGAACAAGCCTAATAACAAAGATAGACTAATTACGATTATTTTATTTAGAATATATATATATAAATATAAATATAAATATTTATATTTATATTTATATTTATATTTATATTTATATTTATACATATATATTTATTTTTAGATATAAAAAAATTCGATAAGATTTTTATCGAATTTTATAAGATTAAGATTTTTATAATTTATTATCGAAAATATTTCTCAAATTTACATTTTAAATTATTAAAATTTTATTTGAACAATAGAACATTTTACATAAAAAGTTGTTGACTGGACAGTGAAAACAATAAATAAAAATGCAGTTTAATTGAATGAAATATATTTGATTATACGTAATTATCTGTTTACAAAACATTTGAAGTATGCGTATCGAAAAAAAACAAATAGATATCAACTATGAAGTATTGCTAGCAACATTAAATAATAAAACATTAAATAATAATAAATAAATTTCAGTGAACTTTAAATTCTATAACAAAAGTTTATAGTCAGACTTACAAATCATAAATGCTAAAGTATTAAGATATTGGAGTATTTTATACTCTATATACACATGTTCTCCAATAAGCTCAAATAATATAATATTTGCAGATATTTATATATTTCCAGAGGACACTGCAATAATTGCAATTCATAAAAATCCACATGAAGCATTCAAGATTCTGCAAAACTATATATAAATCTACTGAAAAAAATTAGTAGAAAATTAGTAGAGCATAAAAAAATATTAATATTAGTCTCCGCAGAGATATTTCAAAAATTATTTTATGCAATAATAAAATATTAAACAAAAGTAATAAAATACTTATACTTTAAATTTAGATATAAAATTAACTGCTCTATTATATGGAAACAACATAAATAAAAAATTTAAAATTTTAAGAAAAACTATGGTTAATTAGCGTCATTCAAAATTAAATGTAGAAACTAAATTATTAATTTATAAAATTATAATAAAATCTATTTGATTGTATAATATGGTAGAGCAGTTAAAAGTTATCGATTAAATGAATGAAATCCATGCAGTCCATCATAATAATACAGTACTGTATATAAAAAATGAAGAATTACATAAAGAAATTCCAATGTAAAAGAGGAAATATAGAAATAGCTATAAAGAAAACAATAAATTACCCAAACTAACTAATACTTTATATATTGACACTAACACTATAAAAATATTGTAAAAGAAACGCAAGATCTAATGATGCAAAATCAAATATGAATATTCTGAAATAATATTATTTCATTGAAAATAATATTCATATATTTCTTTTCACTATTAAAGCAATTTACCAAGTCCTACAACTAAATTTGGAATAATAAAATAAAATTTCTAAATGATAATAAAAACAATTTTTATTATTTTACAATTATTTTCATAATTCAAAAAAATGCTTTTTTAATTATTTTAATTAAAATAATTATTATATCAATTTTTTGTATTAACAATTTTTATTATTTTATAATTATTTTCATAATTTGAAAAAGTACTTTTGTAATTATTTTTATTAATTATATTAATTATATTATATTCTAATTAATTAATTATATTATATTCTATTATATTTTAAACATAATTTTTAAATTTAATATATTAAATTTAATATTATTAATATTATTAAAATATAAGTAACAAAACTTTCATTAAAACTAATATAATAATATAATATAATAATATATAATATAATAATATAAATCAGAGGAAAAAACAAATTTTTATTTCTTTAAAAACATGGAACGAAAGAAAAAATAAAAAATAATGATTATATGTCTTAAAAAAAAATAAATATTTGATGACGAAATTAATGTTATTCCTTAAATCATTTTTAAGAATTTAGTTATATAAAGAAGATATGTATAGATGAAAACAATCTTAATATAAGAAATACAGAAAGCAAAAAAAGGAAAATAAAAAAAGAAGAAAAAATCAAAGCCATCTAACTGTGTAAATTCATTATCCGTGTAAATATAGAAACTTGAAGCATAAGAAAACTAAGAATCTTTTTCTGATACTTCTTTCTCTTTTTCTTTTTGGGAAATAAAAAATACTAATGATAAAATAAAATATTTAAATTTTTCATTGTTATTACAATCATAATTTGAAAAATTAAATATATAGTACCTAAATTTACAATTTTCTGGAATAATTGCAAATCATCATTTAAAAAATTATTTTACATAGACATTTATAAAAAATATATGTATTTTCAATGTTTGTCGAAAATAAAAATACAAAATAAATGTGTGAATTTCAAGATAAGTTTCTTCAAGGTCTTTCTGCACGTAACTCAATGAATGCTAATTGTGCAAATTCTCCCTATTATGATTCCTTATAATTCATAACCGTAATTTGAATTTAGATGATAATATCAATTCATTCAATGGTAAACTCAATAATGCAGATTTTATACAGATAGAATCAGATACAATTATACAATAAAACCTAATCTTTTATATTGTAACAAATTAATCTTGAAAAAAATATTTCATAATTATTATAATCTGCAATAAATATTATACAACTTATAATAAATTTTAAGATTATGTATAAAATGAATGATTAATATTTTATTAAATATTTAATTGTACATAAAGATAATTAATTAATAATTAATAATAAAATGAAACAAAAATTATTTAACTAACAACAGATAATGTAAATAAAATAATCTTTTGATTATTTTTACCTCTAACAGAGTATATACATTTCAATGAATATTTTTCATTTAATTAAAAAATATATGAGCCATAAAAAAATTGTATCAAGGTAAATTGTTCGACTTTTGAAAAGTATCAAATACATACTTTGATATTATATTTTCGAAATTTTTAAAAAGTGGAGTTAATTTTTTTAATTAATATTTGAATAATTCATATATCTCATTAGTATTTATTCTGTTATTATATAAATAATATTTAAGAACTTTTATTATAGATAATATAAAATTGTCTCAAACATCTAAATATCTTTTTATTTTTAATGGTATGATGCAATTGAATATATGATCATTGTATTATATGTATTATATGTATTATATGTATGTATTGTATGATTAATGATTTGATATCATTTTATAAAATTTTTTTTAATATTTTCTTTAATAAAAAAAATTTAATAAAAATTTAATAAAAAAAATATTGGAATATATATATTTAAATCATTATAATTTTTTTTAAAAACTATAAATAAATAACTATGACTATAAATAAATATATGTATATATAGTTTTTTCAAAATTATTAATATTTTAATTCAGAATATATATTTTTTTGAATTTCATTATATAGCAATTAAAAAATTTAGAATATAAGTCACGATATTGATTTTCTAATTTTATAAAATATGAGAAACGTTGAATTATTATTCCAATATTTTTATATATTTATTTTATATATAAAGTATATATAAAGTATAATTTTAAAAATATATAGTAAACTAAAGAAATATCTATCTATTTTTAAAGAATATTTCTACTCTGAGAAACGAATAGCTGACAAAAAAATTATCTGATAATCCCTTGAAATTTCCTGCAAACCAACAAAGTTTAAAGAAAAAAATAAAAACTTTTAGATTATGGAAATATCTTAATATTTTATATACTATTTGTTTTATTTTTTAAATTAATTGTAAATATAATAGTTATAATAAAATATTAGCAATTCAGTTAAAATCATATTCAATATTATTATTTTTAAAAAAATGTATTTATTTTGAAAACATCTGCGATTATAATATTTGATTTTTTATAGAGAATTGTTATCATAATATGATGTAGCGGCAAAAAATTTATCATACTAAAATTTGTCAGAATACGATCTACAATAATTTTTGTATTAGATATATTACACTATCACACAACAAATAATATATCTAAAAACTTCAATTATTACTAATTTTGTTTTATAATAATAATATTTAACATGCGATACTTACAATAAAAAAGAAATGTACGATAATTATTTATAAAAACATGTTATTATCTGGATAATTTTCATAATATTATTCGATACAAATATATTATTATCAAGTTCAATATTATGAGTTTTTACTTATATTGCTATTATTTTAGAAAAATATTCTAAAGAATTTTAAATTCTACAAATATGTATTTAATAATATATGTCTTTTAATGATTGAATTTTATTTTTTGATATTTTTCAAGAATCGCTATCATATATTTCTATTATATTTATTCGTTGTAGCATTCTAATTTTAATTTTAAGTTATATCGTAAAATAAAACAATAAATCGAAACTTATTGTATAATTTTAGTAAACGTTACTAACTACAATTTTAATAAGCTTATCTTTAACCATCAAATTAATTGGATCAAAAATATTTAGTTATTAAATTAGAATTAATGATAAAAAGCATATATTATGATATTTCTTTATTATATTTTATATCTTATATATTTTTAACCATTAAACTAACTGAATAAAAAATATCTATCAAACTAATGATTAATGATAAAATATACATTACATTTTTTCATTATGGTATTTCATTATTTATCTTCATTATTATTATATGCAGAAAATCTCATAGTAAAAATCATTAAAATTCATATTTATATTATTTTATATTATTAATTATATTATATTATATACTATATTAATTTCATACTTACTATATTACTATATAGTAAATATTTATATATTATATTTAATTTTCTAAAAACAACTAAATTATGAATAAACTTCTAATGAAATATAAATGAATGAATAAAGTTCCGAAAGACTCTGATGTGAAATTTATAAAAATAATAGATAAAGAAAATAAATTCAAATATAAAATTTTAATTTTGAGTTTTTAAAATATTAATAGAATTTTCATGTATATTAATTCTGACATAATTAATATAATCTAATTATCTTTGCTATAGAAATCATTAATATCATTGTATATCTATACGAAATTCCATGTGAAATTTCAATTGTTTCTATGAAAAATCATAAATATTGTTAAATGATCTGAACTTTTTTTTCCATTTTTAAATATGATATTTCATATTTAGTATGCAAAATATGATATTTCATATTTTAGAAATTTTATAAATTAATGATAAATTTAATTTCTTAAGTGAGAGAATTTTTAATGAATAGATACATTCTCAAGACCAATATAACTAAATGTCATTGATAAAAATGATAATTATTAAAATTACTTAAAATATTAGTAACATCTGCGTAGACATTTGATGTATTAATAATACAATATCTTTCAATGTATGATATTGGAAGTTATTCTTAATATCTCAAAAATCAATAAATATTTTTGAAATATTTTTGAAGTTGAAAATTTTAATTTATTTCCTCTTTCTTACCATCACAATTTCAAATCAATACAATAGAATTTCTTAAAACGTCATTTCATATGTAGTATTTAAACTATGATTTAATTAAATATTATTTAAATATGATTTAATATTAAATGCTAATATTAATAAAATTGCTAGTGTTATAATTGGAAATAAATTCTGCAAGTTAATAAAGTTAATAAAGCATACAGACAAATTGTAAGATATCTCTGAGGAATTAAATCCATTAAACAGCCACAATGTAGGCGTTTCTATGACTCACATTCATTTGATGCATAACATATTGTTCTAAACTCATAATCAAGTCGCTGATATTATTCAATTTTTTAATTAATTTTGTTAATTATACTCAATTAATGATCAAACGAAGACAAATATAAATCGAATGAAAATAAAAATATAGAAAATTTAATTCATGTTAAAATGATTTTTATTTACATTACGATATTTCATTAAGTGATTCTAAAAAAATTTATCCATTTAAAGCCTTTCATTTGATTAAGGTTCAATGCAATTACTGTTATTCAATATTATTTGCATAATAAATCATATATAAGAATTAAAAAAAATATATAAAAATTTAGAAAAAATTTAAATTACAGACCATAAAAAAGTAATTAGTTAACAATATAAAGAATAAATAAGATAATTTTGAAAAAATTACTATTATAATGACAGATAGTTTCGTAAATATTCTAATCTAAATTGTACATTAATATAAATAAAATGTATACAAAAAGAGTATTTTAATAAAATATTACATTATATTACTTTTATAGCGATTCTAAATTTTTGGCATTGTTACAGATATTTTATTAATATAGAAAATTTCAAAATCATTATATTTTTATTAGCAGAATTATGTAAATAAATTTTCAAACTATGATACTTTTGATATATTCTTCAATTTGAACTATTAAAACATTTTCTAATCTGTTTTCATAAATTTTGAAATTAATATTGAGAATATTACATCCAGTTTTTCCAATATTATGAAATAAAAATCATAAAAATCATAAATGCAAAATTTATATATATGTATATTTTTACTAAACATTCATTAAAAACTCATAAATATAAACTCAAATATTTAATAAAAAGATTTTTCTAATAATATTTTAATCCTAATATTTTTGTTTCATTTTATTAATATCAAATTTATAGAAATTTATTCAATATTCTAATTTTAATGTAATAATACATTAATGTAAAAAACATAACTATATTTTTCATTAAAATAAATATATATTGCTTTTTATATATATTTTATATATATTATAGTAGTATAGTAGTATAGTATAGTATTATATATATAGTAGAAATATATCTTTTCAAATTCAGAATTAAATCTTTATTCTTCTTAACAAAAATGGTTGAAAAAAATTATATTTTCAATTTTAAGGAAAATATATAACTTTAAGTATTTTAATTACTCCTTAAAATTTACATTGTTCATATATGGTATATACTATACAAAAAATACTATACATCATATTGTTCATATATGGTATATACTATACAAAAAATACTATATCATAGATATTTTGTTTCTATGAATTAAATATGAGAAATATTGAAATAAAGTAAATGGATCATGGTTAAAAGTATCCTATTTCCAAAGAAGATGTTTTTACTATAAGGAGAAGTTGCATTCATATGCACATGAAAAGCGGCTATATGAGCACGTACTAGATAAAAATTAACTGTATTAGCAAGAATATTGCGCCTTTTAAAAGAAGATATTATATCTTATAAAAATAAGACTGTTACAAGGATCATAAAATTTAAAAATAAAAAAAACAGAATATATAATATGAAGAAATACAAAATCTGAGAAAGAGCTAATGATTAGACAACTGAATGATTATTACAATAATATTAACTAAGAATATTAACTAAGAAAAATAAAGGAAAATTTTTATAAAAAAGGCAACTTATATACTAATAAAAATATTTAAATAAACATTTAATTATTTTATTTAAGATTTATTTTATTAATTTATTAATACTTTTTTAATTATTAATACTTTTCAAATATTCTAAAATCAAAATATAATAAATAATATTATGATTTTAATAGAGTTTATAAAAAAAACTAAATGAAAAATTTTAAATATTAGCATAACTATAAAATTCAATTATAATTAGAAAATATATTTAAATTTAAAATGTATTTCATATGTTTCAATTAATTAAATATTTAAAATATGTAATAGTGATAATGGAATTATAATAAAAATATTAATTAAAATATCTCTTACAAGAAAAATCTTAAAATAAAATCTACATACATCCATTAATGTTGTTCGCATATTTTGTATTTTTAACTATTTAAATATAATCATTTTAATAAAAATAATATCAATTAAATCGATTATAAAGATTAATAAAGAACGTATGATTTAAATACTATATTTATTATTTCTGCACAGATAATAGTATGAAATAATACTTAAAAATACTTAAAAATAAATTTCAGTATTCCTTATAATATATATTAATAAGTCAAAATCTAAAGTTATAATATATAAAAAAATAAAATATTATTTTATAATTCTATTCTGAATTATTAGATATAAAAGAGGAATAGATTAAATTACTATTTAAATTAATTAATTATAGAAATCATTTAAAAAAGAAATTTCATATTTTTATAATTTTTCTTTCTAACTCATATTAGTAAATCTTATGATATCATATATTATTTTATAATTTCTATCTTATTATTCTTTAGAATTGCAGATATCTTGTAAAAATAATTTTAAATAACAAAAAAAAGAGTGTAATCGTATAAAAGCAATAGAAGAATTATAATTTAATAATTGAATCAAGATTCACATTTTTCAAGTACTTTATATTGTATAACATTTATATTAATTAAAATATTTCTTACAAGACTCAAACATGAATTATATAATTTTGATGTAAAATCTTGAATGAAAAATATGAAAATAAATAGTTTGAATAATATTTGAAAAGTAAAGTTGATATTGTCAAATTATATGTTGTGTATAAAAGAATAAAAATAATTATATGTACTTATATTCTTCCTATTCTTTATATTCTAATTATAACAATTATAGAAAAACTGATATACTTTTTAAAAAATGTTAAGGAAAAAAAATAGAACAAAATCAAAATCAGTACGAAATATCGTAATAATATTTATGATAATTCTTTATTTATCGGATGACCGATTCTAAATTCATTTATGATTATACATATATATATATACTTCAGAAAAAAAATTAAGAAAAAAAATTTAAAACAATAATTAATTAATTTCTTAATCAACTGTCATATAGTAGTACAACATAGTACATCAATTTATTATATAATAAAAAAGAACAAAAGAAACATAAAAGGTAAGACGTAAAACATAAAGAGGTTACATGGCAAGTAAATGAGGACAATGAGGTATAGAAGGGTAAAAAAAACATGAAAGATAGAGGTAGTAAAGCATAAAAATCTATTTCCAATAATCAGCAAAACGATGCAATGTAGGGTATACATATATAATATTAAAGAATTAAAATACGTGACAATATGAGCATAAGAATTTCAACAGAATAAATTAAATCTAGAGCCACTATAAGAAACGAGATTAAAAAACAAATAAAAATGAATAAATGTGCATGAAATCTTACAAAATATGATAAAAATAAAAAATATTGAACATGAAATAATTCTTCATAAGAAAAAAAACAATATATTAAATATAAAATTATATTTAATTCATATTATATTGAATTCTATTTAATCATAAGTACAATAATTATTTAATATTTTTTAATTTTTTTGAAACATATAAAATAAATATTAAAATGATTTATTTAATGACTCTTTAAAATGATATAATATTAATAATAATTATTTATCATAAAATATAAAATTATATATTTATTACATTATTGCATTATTATATGCAATATTATTTTCATAAATATAATAAATAATTTCAAATAATGTAATATATCATTGAATAGTATTTGAATATTTTAAAATATTTTGATTTTGAAAATAACTATTAGCTAATTTATAATAATGTAAAAAAAGGAGTATTTAAAACTTTAGATATAACATAAAGGAATGCAAGAATTCTTTTCTAGCGACATCATATATGTAAGTTAACCGTTAGTATCATGCCGCATAAGAATAAAATTTCTACTCTATCTACTTATATCATGTAACTAACATGTACGAATTTATATAACGCTACTTCTTTCTACAAATGAATTTTTGCTATTATTTATTGATTCATAGCTAGATATACAAATCTAAATTTAAATTTGTTTATGTTAGCATTTTTTTATATTATAAAAGTCTTCATTAACGAAAAAAAATTATGAACTTTATTATGTGAAACATGTGTATATATGTATAGATGTATAGATGTATAGATATTAATAATCTAAAAATATTAAAATATATTGGAGTGTAGCTATCGATTTAAGCGATGATTGTATCACTGGCTATGTACATTGAATGAGCAATTAATTTACATTCATCATTACATACATCAATGCTTGCAATACATGTTTATAAGCTATATTAATATATTAATATATTAATATACAATTTTTTTGCTGTTAAAATTTATTTATTAAAATTAATATAATAACTAAAAACAATTATTTTTTAATTTTATTTTATAACTTATAAATTATAAGAGATAAAAATTTTTTTAATTAAATCTATCAAATAATAATGTTTATATAAATTTATATAAAAATTGAAAAATCATTAAATTATATAATTATTAAACTGCGGATATTTATATAAATTTAAATTTTTACGAATATGACAATAAAAATAGAACTATAAAAATAGAAATATAAATTTATTTCATCTTTTAAATATTATAATATGTATACTTTGCTTTGAATATTTTATATTTTTTTTAAAGTATTTTAGTTTATAGAATTTTGTATATTTAAATTTTTTATAAATATATGAACTTTCCAAGAATAATTATGAAATTTTAGATATATAATAAATATTATAATTTTCAATGATTTTAAATATTTGAAATCAATCATTTCATATGCAATCTTATATTATTATTTTTGTCATAATATAATAATATAATAATATAAATTATTTATAAATATAGCTTATCAAAAATAATAAATTAGAAAATTAAAACACATTGTGTAAAAACTTTATGACTCCATATGCATATACATATATCATTGGAAAAATGATAACATTTTATCATATGTTTATTAGATTTCATAATATTTTATGTAGCATAGTATAATAGTTTTTTTATTAATTAAAATAATAAATTATGATTAGAATATATCTATTTAATCTAGTTTATTAAATTTATTTCTAAAATCATGGCCAAGAAAATATTACTTAAAAGTAACTTAATGTATAAGATAAAAGAAAAACAAAAATTGGCAATTAAAAATTAAAAATTATAATAATATTATATAACTATAATTAACTATAAAATAATTGTGTTTTATATATATATATAAAGGTACATTTTATCGATTTTGGAAATTTAAATCATATTTATATCATTGTAATTTTATATTATTTTAGATTATTTTATATTTTATTTTCACATTTCATAAATTCTTTAGATTTCAAGTTCATATATTGGGAATAAAATATTTCAAAGTCATATAAGAAAAATCAGAATAATGTGAAAAAAATTAGAATCCATATGAGAAAATAGATTTTTTTTAGTTTCATTACATATTTTGGACGAATCTTACTATACATGCTAAATTGTGTTATAATAATATATTGAGATATAAAATAATTAAATAATCATTTAATTTAAAAAAAAATATTTCTAAAAAAACATTTTTTTTTATTTAATATTTCCTAAATCATAAAAAAGATAATTTTAAAGAAATTTTAATTTTTACGAAATGTTAACATAGAATTATTATGAGTTTTCATTTTAATAATTCTAATTCGTTTACATAATAGCTATTTTTTGCATTTTTAATATTATCAATAATTTCAATACATAATATAATCAAAATATTACATAATATAAATCAAAATATATAACGCATTAGTTTTATTTATATTACTTATAAATGATTATTACGTTAAAAAATATTAAGATTTAAAACATTAAAAGTTTATTATTTTTTATTTTTGAATAAAAAAAATAAAATTACTAAAAATTTGATTTGAAAATTTAACTTCAATATTTCTTTCACTAATGATATAATTTAACATTAAATTAAATTACGAAAATATTAATATAATATTTTTTTAATATTTATTTTTTATTCAATAAATATTTTTACTTTTATAAATATTTTATTTTAAAAATTCTTATATATTTTTATTATTTTAATGTTTTTATCATTTTATATTTAAAAAAATTAAATTATTATTATATTATAAAATGCATTAAATAAAATTGTACGCATATAATTACTTTTAATATAATAATATAATGAATAAACTTCATATTTGGAAAAAGTTCCAAAATTATTTTTTAAATCTTTATTATTTTTCTGGAAATAAAAATTTTTTTTATGTCTTCCTAAATATTGCAATTTTATAGACGAAAGAAAATTTTAATTTTAATTTTAATATCTCAAAACGATTTCACTAAATAGGTCAATATTTCAAATAATCTCTTAATTTATGCCAAAAATTTATAATTTTGGAACTGATATAATTTCAAGAAAAAATATCGTATAATAGTTTTTTTATGTTACATTTTAATTTATGTTTAATTTATTTAGAAGCGAGTATTAAACATACATTGTTCATAGAGAGAAGTTTAATATAATAATAGAAGTTTAATAATATAACATGTTGCTGTTATCTTGGATTGTTTTAATTCTCAACTCATTTTTCATTTTTAATGTAATAAAATCGTAATTAAAATTAAAATTTTTCAAAAATGATATAATAATTTTTAAAAATTATTGCAAAGAAAAATTTTCCTCATACAAATATGAAAAATAATTTAATATTAAACTAATGTATGATTTTTGAATATGTTACAAAAAATAATATTTTAAACAATTTTTTTCTACAGATCAATCAATTTTAATTTTTGAAATATTTACAAAAAAGTACTATTATTAAATTTCGCCTATACATATATATCCATAGCAGCGTATATGTGAGATATGAAAGTCACTTATTACACAGTATAATCGGTGACTCGAAATATATATTTCATATTTATTGTTAATATTTCAATTATTATAATTTCAGACTGTATTATTTATATTTTATTTTCATCTTCAAGTTTATAAAATGGTCAAACTCTTATCTATATAAAATAAAAATTATAAAAATAAGTATGATCATTTTCATGCTTCAATAATAATAACAATCATTCCTTGCAAATATTTCAAAAACCAAGAACAGTTATATGTATTGGAAAATGTTAATCTTATTAATCTTATTAAATGTTAATCTAAAACTGTATATATATTTTAAAAATTATCAAAATTCATGAGATTACATCGATAGATAGACATTCATCTTATTTGAATATATATATAATATTTTAAATCATTTTAAAATACTAAAAGCCATCTTTAGTTTTCCATTCTATTTTATAATATAAAAGTATTTTTTGGAAAAATTCAATAATATAATGTAAAAATATTGAATATAGTATATATATTATTTAGATAAAATAGAATAATTGTTATTATTTTTTACATTTATAGCAAATGTAAATAATTTTTTAAAAATTATTATTATATATTTAAAAATTTAGCGATTTTTTAATTTTCTAAAAGAGTATTTATAAAATATATTATGAGAGTATGAAATATATTAATAATCATGAAGTAATAAAAAATGATTTTATATAAAAGAATAAATCAAAAATATAAAATAAAATTTTTTATTTTAGAAATATTTTATTTAATAAAATAATGTAAATTTTCAATTTGTTATGATAATCAATAATAAATTGTTACTCATATGAAAATAAATATATTTAAGAACGAGAAAAAATATATATGATAGAAGCTATTAAAATCTATTATATCCATTTAAAACATTTTACTTTTTTTTTCTACATTTGCTCCTATATCGCTTATATAAAAGACATTGAATTGTTTATTGTTTAATTAATTATATTAAAATTTTTTCAAAAATTAAAATCTATAGATGAGATTTTTTTTAATATTTTTGATTTTTGTACTTAAAATTTAAAATATTTTTGCCAATTTTTCATTAGTATTTAACTGATAATTACATTTACACGTTAAATAACTAAACTAATGGGTTTTCAAAAATTTTAATTTGCTTAAAAATAAAGTTTCATATAAAATAATTTTAATTTGCTAAAAATAAAGTTTTATATAAAATAATTTTAGTATATTTTCAATTTATTTTTATACATATAATTATATATACATATAATAATATAAGTTATAATATAAATTCTCTTTCTGATATAATTAAAGATTCAGTATACATATTATCACTATTATATTAGACACATATATAGACACTATATTATATTATACATATATAACATATATATATATATATATATATATATATATATATATATATATATTTAAATGACATAATAATAATAAAATACATTTATTTTGTATAGGCTGTTAATATATTTGTGGAATACTTTAAAATATCAATTTCGAAGATCAAAAACTCAGGAATACAGAAATTTTTAATTTGCTTTAGATGATAACTTAGATGAAGATAATATGATAAAGCTGGAATCTTCATCTCACTTTACCTAATGCATTGTAACTTCCATTATCTATAATTTAATATTTTAATAAATAGACTTTTAATTTTAATAAATAAACTTTAACTAATAGTTTTATAAACCAACTTCCTTTTTGGTTTCTAAAATTAATTTTTTAAAGTTCTCTTCAATATATATTCTGTGTAAATGTAAATCAAAAATATAATAATTTATACGATAATAAATATTAATACACAAATTTAAATATATTTAATTAATATAAATTAAATTATATTATAATTATATTATATTGAATAATTAAAAATAAATTGAAATATTATATATATTAATAATAATATTCAATCAATAACGCAATGAATAATTATTCAGAATAGGAAGACCAATTTTTTTTTATTTTTTTTTTTTTGATATCTTGTAGAAATCAATATCATAATGGAATTCAAAATCTTTGAATAAATTTTTTTTTTGCGTGTTATTACTTCTTAGTTTTCGAAATATTTGTAAAAAAAATTGTTCACTCTATAAAACTTCTCCTACATATTATTTTTCCATCTATAATTATACGATTATCATTTATTCCCTATTAATATAAAATGGCAGTAATATGCAAAGAAAAAAAAAATATATATATATATATTGATAATTTCTCATCGATTTTGATAATTTTCAAATTATTATAGAGGATATAGAGAAGATTTTAACAATTTTTTTCTTTGCATATTACTGCCATTTTACATATATAATATTATATATATATATATATATATTATAATATTATATATAATATATATATATATATAATATTATTTATAAAATTGAAAATACATATAATAAAAATGAGAAGAATATATTAAGTATTTTCTTAATATAATAATATATTAAATATTTTCTGAATAAAATACAAAATAAATATTGTATTTTTAATAATATATAATGCAATAATTATATAATTACATAATTATGATTAAATTCAAATAAAAAATAAAAATATATGCATATAAATTTTAAATATATAAAATTAAAGTGAAATGAAAGAATGAGAGTAGAAGTTAAAAATAGATTCTTAATCTTTTTAAAATAAACAGCTTTTACATATGATTACATACTTATCATTAAAAATATTTTTGACATAAAAAACACATGCTTATTTTCAACATATGCAAGTTTCTTTTATGTTTTTTGTAAGAATGTCCAACTAACTTCAAAGATTGTACTTATGATAATCCAAATATATTTATATGTAAATATATATAAAATAATATAAACATAAAATGCATATACATATAAAAAAATGTGATATATATGTATTAAATGCATAAATGAAATACGAATATTATCGTCATTTCAACGAGATTGGAGATTTTTATATTCAATGATGTCACGAAACGACGAAATTACAATTATATATGTATCTCGTGCGACCAGAGAGAAATAAAGGGTTTGAACTGATGTATAGTTTTATTTCATTTCATATATAACAAAACTAATAATTTTTCTAATTGTTTAATTAATCAGATATCTGTATATTTAGTTTGCACGATATATACATGTTATAAAAAAATGTTAATTTAATGTTAATATAAAAATGTTATATTATAAAAAGTTTATTCATATAAAAAAAATGACAATCGAAAATTATGACATTGTAAATTCAATTATTATTCTTGTAAAAATAATATTTGAATTCTTATGTAATATATATTATTATACATTATATTATTTATACAAAATATATATTAATTATATTATATTATAATATAAGATGTATATTATATCTAGTTAATCTAGTTATATGGATGAATATTATAATCTATCTAATCATCCTGAATTTGTATTGTATCTCTATTATATAAATAAAATTATTATTTTTTTAACAGATTTATGCAAATTAGATTATACAAATAAATATACATATACATATTATTTATTTTTTATATTTTTTATATTTTCTTTTATATTTAATTTTCAACTATAATTTTGTTCATAATGGATACATGAAATTTTAATTATTATTCAGAATATGCTTCATGACAAAATAAACAATTGAAACAATTATAATTAATTAAAATCAATTTGAATGACGCAATTGATGAATAGGGCAATATTGATGAAATTGTAATATAAAAGCAATTATTCAATAATCGTTGTCGACAGATCTATGAAACTAAGTTGAATTTGACCTTAACTTGTCTTAACTTGTGATTTAATATTTAATTAATTATTGTTGAGATTTCGATTTTCACTGTTTGTGACAATCATTTTTTGAAACTGTATAACTTTTTAAATTCTGCCGATCAGATTATGACCACATTAAGGATAAATTATATTACTAAGATCATCTTAAAACAAAAACTACATTGATTACTGGTTTTGAACGCTAACTATTAACAAAGGTTAATTATTTAACTATTTAATATTATAATATAATATAATATATATTTTTTATTTATATATATATATATTTATATATTATTTATATATATATATTATTTAACATTATAAAACTATGAATGTTTTATTAAAAAATATATTTATTAGTTTTTTGGAGATCGTGACTTTCCATGATCTTGCCAAACTCTCACTCATGGATTATCCTTCATGTTCTATTTTCAAACTGTCACCATGAATGATAAGGAATATGAGAAATTATTTAAGGAACAAATGGCAAATAAAAGAGTGATTCGGTTAGGAGACTAGTAGTTAATTGATGAAGAACAGGAGGAATTGAGCATTGGCGATTAGAAGCTTCAATCATTGGGATTATTGGATATACTCTTTGCCCAAATTTTTGTTATTATTGTTATTATTTCGCAAATATTTATGACTTCTTTTTAGAAAAATAAGAGTTTTGTATGTAATGAATTCAAGGATGTCAGTGAATGATTCTGTCACAAAGATATAAGCGAGCATAAAATACATATGATGCAATTTTCTAAATAGTTATACTATATACTTATATAATGTATGGAAATTTCAATATGTTACATCTCTGATAATATATATAAATTTAAATTTTCATTTTAGTAAATTGAATATATATATATATATATATATATATATATATATATATATATATAATAAATATAGCACGTAATACTAGCGGATAATATTTAAATATATATGCTTATTTATATACATAGATAAATCGAAAATATGAAACAAAATTTTTTGTTTAAAAATTTTATTTGAAATAAAACTTCTTTATCTGAAAATTAGTTTTAAAAAATTAAAAAATATGTATCTAAATTCTAAAAATAACTTTAGATTTTTATCTGAATATAAAAATAATGAAAATAGAAGACGAATAATAATTAGAAATGTTTGAAACTTTTAAATATTAAAATAATATGCAAATCATTAATAAAATCTCATAAATTTAATTTTGTATTTAATAATAAATATAATAAACTCGATGTTTTTTTTAAATAAATAAATAGTTTAATAATATATTAAAAAATTCATATTATGCAAATTATCATTCGATATTCTTAATCTAAATATTGATCAATTGAAACATCAAGTTTCATTAACATCATGTTAAATATTTTATTCAAAGAAATAATAAAATGAAATTATAATGAATTATATTTTATGAATAAAAAAAATTATATGATGAAATTATATGAAAAAGATGAAAATCGATATTTTTATATTGTATTGCAAAACATGTTATTTCTCTGATTTAGTTATTTTAAAACATTTTTTAGATAAATTCGTTTTAATAATAATCTAAGCTAATTAATTATGAATATTATAAAAAAGTAGAAAAAAACTATTATAACTATAGAAGATAAAATAACTAATAAAAAATAACTAAAGAAGAAAAAATGGAGATTCTAAAAATCGAAATGTTTTAATATATTTCATATATTTCAAATTTAAATAAAAAATTTAACTTTATTCCTTGATCAGCTGATATTAAATTAGAAAGAAAATCCTATTCGAGTGAGAAAATCGAAAAAATCGATTATCGATTTAATTTAACATGATCTCCAAATATTTTTAAAATCTTTTATAAATGATAAAATCAAGAGTTTTTTTTTAATTAATATAAGAATCATTTATTTATTTGCAAATCATATGAAATCTTTTGCAAAAATATTAAAATTTAACAAAAAGAATGTATAAAATTTTTTTAATATTTTGTATCAAATATATAAAAAATATTATATAAATATTATATAAATATATTCGAATTTCTTTTCAAAATAACATATAACGAAAATGTTGACGAAATTATTTCGATTATTTAAAAAAAAATTTCTCATGTCACAGGAAGAAAAAATAAAAGTTATTAAAATTTCAAATAATTTTAAATTTTATAAAATAAGATTCTGCAATAATTACTTATATGAATATTTACATTTTGAACATTTCGTTCTTAAAAAAAAAAAAAAAAGAATATGAATCAAAAAAAAAGAATATGAATCAAATTAAAAAAAAGAATACGAATCAAATATTAATGAAAAAATGTCTTTGAAGTTTGATTAGCAAAGTTTACTATTCTGAATAAACTCAAAATCTTTTCACTGAAGATTGATTTTAGAAAAAGACTTATCATTTTTACTGATTTTGGATGAATGTTAATTTACTAAAAATTTATAGAAAACCTTTAACAATGATGTTAAAGTTTTAATAATGAAAAAATAAAAAATATTCAAACATTCAAGTTATTATAAATAATCTCTATTTAGATCACACTGTTAAAAATGAAAATTTTTTCTTTTATTATTATTTAAATATATTATTTTAAATATATTTTGTTTATAACTTATTTTGATTTTATATTATAAAATAAACATATTTTTAATATATATTAAAGTTTCATATCTTAAAAAACTATAATTGAACAAATTTAAAAAAAACTTTGAAATGAACTGTTAGCCTATTTAGACTATTTTCTTATTAAAATTCTTCTTACAATTAAATTTGTATTTAAATGCAATACATATTTGTAGTTATTTATTTATTTATTCAAAAATTTTCGATATTTCGAGCTAAGTACATTTTGAATATCTGAAATATTAATAAAACGAAAATATGTAGTTATTTTTTTATATATATAGTAAACAATGCAATACTTTAAAAGATAGTACAATTCATAGGTTGTTATGATATTTAAATAAAAATTTTCAAAATAATTAAATTTACATATTATTTCAAAAAATCTAATTTTGTGATCATTGAATTTAGCATTATTTATTATTAAAATATCAAAGATAGCAGAAAAGAACAAAATGAACATATTAAGCAACGAGAATAGAAATATGCTTATATTAGAATAGAAAACCAATTCAACATTTGCTATAAATTTAATATTCCGACAGATACACCGAAATAATTTAGTAAATTAACTGTAATGAATGTTGATAAATGTTAAACTAATAAGTTTCAAATAAATTTTAATATATATATACTTCCTTATAAAATTAAAAAAATTATATGGAATAATTCAGATTAAAAATGTAGATTTTTATTTATAAAAAAAATAGATGTAATTGAATTTATCCAATAAAAAAAATAAAATTATTTTGAAATTATGTGTTCTTGATATTATTTACTTTTTTTTTATGTATATATCTTCATTGTATATTTATCTTATTTTAAAATAGAATTAAATAGCATAAAATATTATTGTATAATATTGAATAAATATAAAAAATATAATCTTAAGAACTAATATCATAATTATAATTTTCAAAAAAATTAATCAATTGTAAATTAATCAAAAGAAGCGATAAATTTTTTGTATGCAACAAAGATATGATATGTAATTAAATATAAGTTTATACTCATTTTTTTGATAGAATGATATCTTATTTGTTTTTTTATATGAAATTTATATCAAACTATACATATTGTAGAAACATAACATTTCATATAAATTCATTTTTCATTATACTTGATATTTAATCACATTCTTTTGAGAATAAAGTTTTTAAAGAAGATTTTTGAAAATTTATTCTTCTATGATAAATTTCAAATTAATTAATAATATTGATTAGTATTGAGAATATTTTCTTGTGATTAATATAAATTTTTTTTTACAAATTCATCAAATAATTAGGTCTACTCATTATTAATATATATATATATATATATATATATATATTATAGCATGCATTTTTTCTAATATACTTATATACTTGTTCTATATATATTGTTTTCATCATATTTTTTATTTTTAAATTTTATCAAACAATTAATGTCCATAAATTTTTTCTTTAAATCATTTAATGATAACATAAAAAAATTCAAGTAAATTTTAAATATTGTATTTATATCGGAAGAATTGCTTAACTATAAAAATATAAAAGACTTTTTTTAAAAATAATCTTCAATTTATCAAAAATACATAAATTCTAAACGCAAGATTCACTCATACAATATATAAATATTTTATAATAAAAAATTACAAAATATTATATATAATTAATATAAATTATTAATCTATATACAGAATATGTTCATAATTAATAGAATTTGTAATTAAATTTAGATCTTTATAAGTCTTATTGAAAACACAAAATATTAAAATTATTTATTAAAAATTATTAAATAAAATTATTAATTAAAATTATATTAATTAAAAATTATGAATAAGTTTAATTTTTTGGTTAGAGACTATACTTTTTTCATCATATATTTATTATAAAAAGAATTTGTTTTTTTTTGTTTTGTTTTAATTTTTATTTTTCTCAATATAAGAAGAGAAAAATTAAATTAATAAATAAATTATTACAAATTTCTCTTTCGAATCATTTTTTCCGATAATTTTAATTACTTATAATATAATACATATATTTGATTTCTTAATTGATTAATTAAAATTTAGTTTTCATTAGTTTATATTAAAACTTAGTGACCATAATACAAAAAAAAAATAAATATAAATAATTTTGTTATATATAATTAGTTAATATAATTAATAAATAATTAATTACTTTTATGCAATCGGAAATTAACAAATTCGCATATACTTGACAAATTTTCAAATTCGAATTTTCAAATTAATATTTGAAAATAAAAAGATTTTATTTTATATTTTTGATTTATAATATTTGTATTTCAATTCTTTTCATGAATTTCTTGTATATTGGAAAAATTTATTTTTGGAATATTTATTTTATTAAATATTCAATCCTTGCAATCATATTTATATTTTTATTATTTATATTATCATATTTATATTATCATAAATCATAAAATACTTGATATTTATATTTATATTTTAATAATACAAAATATAAAATTTCATTTAGGAAATATTTTTATATTAAAATAAATTATTCAAGATAATAGCACTTTTAATAGTAGTTTATGGGTTCTATTGTTCTAATCCCGCTTGTTAACTCAGCTGTTATAGTCATGTGAAGTGGATTCAAAATTGAGCATAACACTGTAGGATTCTCTTAAACGAAATGGTCTTTGCGTCTGTTTTATTATATTAGCTGAATGCGTATCTCTACATTTAATTAAAATTTAAATCTATTCATCTCAAAAGAAATGGTGGGTGATCTCAAGTGATCTAAAATAGATATCAAATCATAATTATAAGAATATAGATAAATACTAAATATGTTTTTATAATCATAATCATTTGATCTAAAGCATATGATATTAGCATTTTTTATTGAAATTTGTACAAATAAAATGTTATAATATATACTTTATTTTTTATTTAAAGATATAAAAATAGAAAATAAAAAATACAATTTTTTTATTTCTTTTTTATGAAAATATTATAGTGTGTTCTATATTTATAGTGTGTTATATATAATTATTGTCAGTGTTCTATATTTTATTATTTAATGCAATTTATCTTTTATTAACATTATTTATTAATTTGATTGTTTATAATAAGTATTTATAATATTAAAAATTTTTAATTATTCTAAACTGAAATAAAAAATTAAATAAAAATCTTTTATTTAAATAATTTATAAAAATTGCATTTAAAAAACAAAATGTTATTCTATATTTGATTATTTTTGTTTAATTCGAAATAATATGCAAATATAATATTGCAATATATATATATAAATATAATATTGAAATTTTAAAACATCAAAATATATTAAAATATGTTTTTTTTAATTTTTTAATATTTTATAATGAATAATGATATTCATTAGCTAAAAAATAAAATATGAAGATAAATAAGATTAATTTATGATCTATAAAATTTTTTTAGTATTTTAATTAAAGCTAATTGTAAAAAGGAAAAAACTAATTTTATAACAAATAAAAAATAGAAATTTTAATGTTAAAATATAAAAATTTTTTATATTTGAATAAAATATTATCTATACTTATAAAAGAAGAAAATTATATAATAATTTTTATCTAAAAATTTCATGATCTCAATGTAAATTACATTGCATATATATTCAATATATATTCTAGCATAAGACAAACAATTTATTATTGATTTATAATAACATTTTCAAGCATTGTTTTTCTGTTTATCGAAAATGATGAATAATCTTACAATTATTGATTTTAAAAAATATATTTTATGTATCAGAAATTCTTTTAATAAAAACGTTATAAAAACGTAAAAATATTTCAATAAAAAGTTTTCAAAAATATCCAACAAATATATGATATATAAATATTTTTAATTAAGAAAATAAAAAATAAATTATTTTTTCATATATATTCAATTTTTTTTATTTTTATTATATCATTATTTTAGAAAAGCATTCTACATAAGCATTCGTAAAAAAATATTCTACATAAATATAAATGAAATGATGAAGTATTAAATACCATTAAAAAAATAAAACCATTTCCAAAGAAACAAAACAGGTTTCTGGAATTAATTATAACAGATTATATTTCCGATGCAATTAAATATTATTTGTATTTTTTGCTTCAATACATACTTACATATAAAATATTATTGTTCTCTAAATTATACTACTTTTACAATTAATAATCTTTTTCAAATATTTTATTTTTTAAATAAAATAATAAAAATAGAAGATAATGAAATAAATATTTAATGAATGTATTAATAATATTTTAAACATGCAAATGCAAACATGAACGCACGAGAGAGAGGGGAAGGAGAAGAAGAAGAAGAGAAAGCTTTTAGTATAATATTCAACTCAATTTATACTTTATTAATTCTTTATATAATGTTTTATATTATTTTTATATTATTTGTTTTATAATTATTTATTATTAAAATTATTATTAAAATATATCTTTATGTTATTTATAATTTTTAATAAATAATAAATAAAGTTTAAAAAATTTTAAAAATATAAATAAAATTTGAAATAAATATAAAGTTTGAAATATTTTCATTACTTAATAAAAAATAAAAAATATTTAATCATATATATATATATAATTATACATGATTTATATTTTACAAAAAAATTAATCTGAAAATTGCTTTTAATTCATTCATTTAAATGATAAATTCATGTTAGATATCATTCTATTCATCTCAAATAATTCTGATGTAGTCATATAAAAACTTTATGATTTTAAATTCTATAATTATAATACAATTGAGTGAAACGAATTGATTTTACACTTTCCATGAATGATGCAATTTCTTACTCATACGATTATGTAAAAGACAACCTATTTTAATTTACGATCAGAAAATATCGAACATATGGATCTTAAGGAAATACAAGTAATTGGTATTAAAATTTCATTTGAAAAAAATCAATAGTCAAATATTTTCAAGATATTGCAAAAGTAAACTTTTAAGTAGTAAGTTTAAGTAATAAACTTAACAAATTTTTATATTTTTTAATATATATATTAATGCTATGTAAAAATTTATATAGTTAAATTCATAACATGTTTTTCATTCGTAGAATTTTGTATTATAATTCATTTTATCTAATTTCTAATTTAAAAAATAGCAAGACAAGAATAATCTATAAGTCTATTTATTAAATATTTTAAATAAAAATATTTGCATATTTTTTACGCTTTTCCAAATAATTAAAAAAATTTAAATACTATATAAAATAAATTTAAAAAAATTTAAATAATATTTTAAAAATTTAACAAAAAAAAAGTTTGATGAAAAAAATAATTACATATAAAATATTAAATTTTGGAGAATTAGAGAATTCAAGTTTACCCATTTAAAATTTCAAAAATTAATATGGAGAAAAAAAATATTAGAATATACATATATATAAAAATATTAATATATAAAATATATTTTTTTAAAATAAATTGATTAAATCTAAACAATTTAGAAATAACATAAACATAAAAATTTCATTTCTTGTTTGTTAAAGTGGAACAATATTTTTCGTATTAAATTTTCATTGATAAATTTTGTTATTATTCTGTCATAATCTGTTATAATTCGAAATATTTGATAAAAAGCTCATTTGTAGTAGCAGTATTTGGTTACATTATAACAATCCGAACGATCAACTTGTCATATAATTTACTCAATCTACTTTCAAATTACAACTAATCGAACAATCGTTTACAGAAAGTTGCACTTACGATGCATGAGATTCTTCCAACTGCCATAAATCGCCTGGATGCACTTATCAAGGGGAGTAGCAGATAATACTGTACTCGTTTTGTGAGTATTTAGATTACCTTCAGAACAACTTCTAAATAAAGTCCCATTGCTTATTGTGCAAATCATCGGATTATGTTCCCGCGGATAAAGTTTCGTCTTCGACATTTCGAAAACACCACTTGGAATCCAGGATTCGACTGCTGGATCACGAAAGCTTCTATAAGTCGAAGATAATTTTTTCGAAGATTTTTGAAGAAATCGTTTGCCAGGTGGTAAGGGCGGAGGACCCAAGCAGCTCGTGACAGCAGTGATCGCCATTTATAATAGAATTGATCTTGTTATAAATCAATAGTTCATTGACTTTTTATATTCAGTGCAATTTTTATTATCTATCTTTCTTGCCCTAATATTATTATGTTTATTAACCAAAAATTTTTTATTACTATTATAATTTTTATGTAACATAAATAATTATATGACGGTATACAAATATAAAAATAATTTAAGAATTTTCATATTTATTAACTTCTTAAATTTCAAAAGAAATGCAAAAGATATTATAATAATTATACAAACTTGAAAATATAAATATATCATTATGATTGTTTCAAATAATAATATAATTTTTAATAACTTTTGTAATCTTTAAAAACATTGTAATATATTTTGCATTAATAAAATATTAAAAAATTAATATTCTTCTTTCAAATTAAATAAAATTCGATCACTAAATTAAACTTATTTATTCTATGATTTACATTGAATGTAAATATTATATGTCATTTTTTTTTCGAATAAATTAGGTTATTCACTTTTAATCGATAAAAAATTTACGAATTTAATAAATTCATCATTAATTTGTGCGAATTTTTAAAATATATACGCGTTCATAAAATACTGCGAAGTAAACGGTGGAGATAACCGGATAAGACTGTCAGAAACGATCCATGTTAAATACAGCTTTCAGTTGGCGACACCAATGGAACCATTGGTGTGGCGAATGCAAAGAGGCGAGGTCGAAGGTGGGTGAACAAGTTTCCGGAGAACGGCGTAGGCCGCTCTCAGTAATGTTTCCAAGCATAGGTTTCCAAAAACGCGATACGTAAAATAATTTTTAACATAAAAATATTTCGATCTAAAAGCATTAAATTAAACAAAAAGCAAATTTAGAAAAATTTAAATTACATATAATTTAGAATTTGTTAAAAAAAAATAATCAGAAGAGAAAAATAAAAAAAAAATAATATATCGAATACTACAGTAATGTTACATGATGATATATAAAATAAGTCAGAAAGAGCAAAGTAGACAATAGTATTACTAAATTCATAAGATAAGAAATTGTGTTCATGTATATGTGTATAATTAGCGAAAATAGAAAAATATTTATCTATTTTTAGCAAAAAATTATATGTTACATTATATTTTAACTTTAATTTTTTTAAATTTATAATATGAAAAATAAAAAATAATATAAAATAATATTTTTGTGTTTTCTTTTACTTTCATGTAAGAAATTTTATATAAAATTTGGTATATAATTATTTATAACAATATTCATATATGCGAATTCAATTAATAAATTGATGTTATCAAAATCAATAATAATTCTATATATTACATATTGTGTAGATCGTAATAAATTATATTTGAAACAATTTTTTTATTTTTAGATATTTTATATTTTATACATATTTGATATATTATTTATTTATATTTTATACTTTATTTGATATATTATTTTATAAAGTTTGGTTGAAAGTTTGAAAAAATCTGATAATTTTCCTCTGATTTAATATTAAATATTCCCCAAAAATAATATTTATATAATTTACACAGACAAAAATAAAATATAATAATAATAATATAATATAATTAAATAATTAGAGCAATTTAGAAAGATTTATATTTATATATAAATTGAATAATGAATAATTAATTATTACACAAGATTTTCAAACTTAAAAAATTGCAATTTTTTTTTAAAATAATTTTTTCAACTAAATTCTGAGAAAAACAGATTCATATTCAATAGATTAAAATTTATAAAAAACACTTATTGAACTTTCGAAAAAAAATTAAAATTTGTCGAACACTGTGTTATTTATTTGGTTTTTTTACTTTAAAATTTACTTGATACTAAATAAAAAAAAAATTGATTTCAAAATTTTTTGGTATTTTACAAACATATCGATAATAAAAATACTGATACTATGAATATTTTTGCTCTATTATTTCTTTTCCTGCAAGAATCGCACGAATCACGAATTTTTGACATAACTAATTTTTCCATCATGAGTAAGCTAAACATTACTACATATTTATGATTCGATCAAAATCTAAAAACAAATAAAATGATTTATATATATATATGGCAAACTTAATTATAGTTTATAATATCAAATAAGTATCGATATTTTATGTAAATATTTGTATTAAGTATTAAGTTAAACATATCAATATTCTTGAATCAAAAAGAATTATTTTTTGATACTTTTGCCTTTATATCTTTTCTTTTTTTCTTATCAATGTCAAAGTCTAGATCAAAATTCATAGATTAGCGGAATCAATCATATTTATATATGGAATATATAACTATTAATAATATAGAACTATTATTAATTTAAAATTGGAATGTCAATTATATCAGCACTGTATATTATAGATTAGTTTTGATACATGCACAATATTAAAAAAAACAAAAAAGAAAATTTGAAGACAATTTTCCAATCACGTTAGATGAAAAGGTACACAATGGTTTCAATTTATTTCTTTCTTAAATCTATTACTTTAATATAAATATTAATTGTTTACAACTAGACTGCGGATGTTTATGCATTTATGAAAACTTTGAATGTATTAAAATCTACAGAATACATATTATATATAAAAAAAAAGTATAAAATATTCAAAATACGCATATGATAAAGAATAATTTCTATTTAAGTTCTATTTTTTTTATTCGTGTTGATGAAAATTTTATTTTATATTAACATGTAGAATATTTATAATTTCATAAATAAACCTAATCTAATTTTTTATATACCTTTATTACAGCAATCTAATTTTTATATTTATTTTTATCTTTAGATTTTTTTCTCTAAAAAAATATCAAATATTAATATATCTTAAAATTATATAATTTGCATAGTTTGCATAGATATTAAAAATATATAAGATTATATATACTATATATATTTATATTATATTACATATTACATATTATATTATATTATAACATACTATATAATTTGTTATAATATTATAACATATTAAAACATAAATATATAAGATATAAAATACTAAACCAAAGTTATTAATACAGTTATAATTAATAAAATTATAATTTGGAATTTTTCAGAATTTAAACCAGATTTAATATTTAATAATGATAATAAACATATACTTAATATAGATCTCGATACACTAGATTTTATTTTTCAATTTTCAAGAAAGCATCAAAGATTATTTTTTATATTTCAAACATTCTAAAGAGAAAAAGCGGAAAAATTATTTTTGTAATTTGTAATAAAAAACTTCATTGAAAAAATTGTTTTAAATGATATTAATTGCAAATTTCTGTAAAATATAAATATATAATAAATTAATAAAATTTCACATTGTAATTTATTATATTCTAAAATAAAATTTAATAATTAAAATAATTATAAAATTTAATAATAACAAATAAAGTTATTTGAATAAATTACTTTAATAAATTATTTTAATAATTATTTTAATAAGTTACTTTTATAAATTATTATTTAATAATTTATCGTTCAAAACATAATAATAATTGCAAATAATTGTAATCCCAAACGGCCCTGATTATATGAAATTCAGATCGATACGATTATAAGTACGAATAGATATTATTTAAACACTTTAATAAATAATTTCGAAATTTAATAAATATTCGAAATTTTTAACTAGTTATTTTTTCAAAGAATTAATGTCTCTGTTAACTCTGATATATTTATATTAAAAACAATGATATTTTTTTTTTAAATTTAATTATTATTTTTTATTATTATAGAATTATTATTATAGAATTGGTAAAAAAGAAACATTTTCAATTATTACAATTATTATAATTAACATTTTTAATTATTATAATTAAATACTCTCATATTACAAATTGACTAAATTCTCTCAAATACAAAGGATTATTACAACATATTTAAATACAGAAAATATTGATAACATAAAACATTACATGTAACATCCTAATTAGTGGTCATTATCGAAATAACTTTTTATTTAAATAATTATTTGAATAAAATTTGTAAAGTTTCTTTATCTGAAATAATATTTCTTATTTGAAATAATATTTATTTGAATTAATATATATGCTTTAAAATAAATTATTTTAATATTTATTATTTTATATTTAGAAATAAACACAGATATTTTATTATTTTTAACACTATTTCTTTTTTTTATTATCTATTATCATTTAAAGTAAATTATAATTGTATAATTTATAATAATGAAATATTTAATGACAAATCATTTGGAAATAATTTATTTTTTAAATAATATTTTAGAATTTATTTGCAAACATCTTTATTTTAAATATATTTGAAATTTATAATATATTTAATCTTTAATTTATTATTTTAAATATATTTGAATTTTTTTATCTGTTATTTTAATTTCAAAAAATTAATTTTTAATACCCGATTAATATAAATTTTTAATTTTCAACATTTTAAAACATATTTGTAAACTTCTTTGAAAATCATCGCAGTGATTATACGATAATTCAATAATAGCAAAAAAAGCAAAAAAATAAATATATACTTATAATCATTAGAAAATTCAATATTTTAGACAAAATTGTCATAAAGAGAAAGGAAGATTCACGAATACAAGTTTTACTAAAGAATGATCTACACCCCATCATTTTTTCCAACATTAATGATGAGAAAAATTTCTTGTAACTGCATTATAGTTTTATAATGAATTATTTTTTATAATGAATGAAATGATGAAAATCATTTGTGATTTTTTTTTAAACATTTCAAAAATGTTAAATCATAAATATAAAAATATAAAGAAATAATATGAATTGATATCAAAATAAAAAATATTTGTTAATATATAATAAAAAATAAATACAAATATTA
Source organism: Apis cerana (assembly GCF_029169275.1). Taxonomy (NCBI): domain Eukaryota; kingdom Metazoa; phylum Arthropoda; class Insecta; order Hymenoptera; family Apidae; genus Apis; species Apis cerana. Next base: position 4,783,441 of record NC_083862.1, on the reverse strand, counting down.
GATGTAAAATTCTAGAAAGTAATAATATCGATAAAAATATTATTTATTATAATTACATTTCGTTCTACCTATTACCATCCATTATTTATGTAAATATAAATAAATGTAAGAATAAAGAAGCATATTTATTTAAATCGTGTTTTAAATCATTAAAATATTTAACAAAACTATGAAATAAGAAATTTTTAAATGTTGTATAATTAAAATTTCTTATCAATTTCATTAAACTAATATTTTTTAGATTAGATACAAACATTATATTATTTACATTTTATTATATTATTTACATTAGATTAGATACAAATTTATATTATTTACATATATATATAAAGTAACAAAAATTGTTTTTTTATGTTTTTCACTTTATTATAGAGATATAATATAATTCATAATTAAAATCGCATAATTAAAATCCTTTGGATAGATATAATAGAGTTTAATAGATTGAAAATTGCCTTCATGTGCATGAATCAAATTTTAACTAAAAATAAACATATAAATAATAAATAAATAAAATAAAATAAAGTAAATATTATTGAAATAAGTAATAAAAGATCTTGGATATTAATTTTTTAAAATTAACGATTTGATATTTAATATTTTTCTGTTTTATTTAATTTAATTAAAATTTTATTAAATTAAAAAAATAAACATAAAGTGCGTTTTAAAAATTATATAATTAAAAAAATGCAATTTTAAAGTTTAAAATTTTTATTTTTTCGCATATATATTCTTATTTATTTATGATATTTATTTATAATACAAATATATTATTTTTACAAGATATCCAGTTTTGCTTTTAATATATGTATTCTGCTTTATGTATTATAATATATGTATTAAATATATTATCATTGTTTTTTGTACTTTCATATATATATATATATTAGCATATGAAAAAAATTGACCAATCACAAAATGCGCAGTCTAATGGAGTTGTAATAGTATTAGTTTATATCGGCAATTGAACACAAACAAGTCTAAGCAACATATATTGAAAAAAATATATTGAATATTATAGATTTTTTTAATATAATTCGATTTAATTTTTTATCAATGAAAAAATGTTTATATTCATATTCAATATACTTTCTACGATATATTGTTTGGATTTATTCGTGTCGATAACACGCTACTTAATTAATGCTACTGTTAATTAGACTATACGTTTTGTGATTAAGCAATATTTTTTGTTAATAAGTCGTTAACAAAATCATAATAAAAGCTTTTCATATCAAATCATAATAAAAAAGGAAAATGTTGCTTAAAATTTTCATCTTAGGAATCTCTAGTTTACGAATGTTCCAATATTTTTGAAACACTCTGTATACGTATATCGTTTTCTTTATAAAGAATAATTTATTATTACATATATATAATATTTATTTGTTACATATTTATCTCTATAAATTTATTAAATAAATTATATTTAGATTATAGATTATAGATTATATATTAATATAAATCAAATAAAAACATGGTTCATAATTTAAATATATTTAATATACTTTTATACGAGTTTTTCAAAAATAAAATTCAAAAATAAATATTTCTAATCTTTAAAAATTTTATATATAAATAAAAAATTCTTTATCTGATAAAAATTTGTTTTCTATTGAATTAACTAATACCAGTGTAGTTTATTTTATATAAATTATTGATATTTGATATAATTTTTTAATTGATATAATATATATTATATAATTCAATATATTCAATATATGTATAAAAATTTAATTAATGATTTTTCTGAAATTCATATACATGTACATTTTTTTATTCTTTCTACGTTCTATTCAAATAATTTTAAAAAAGAAAGAAATTAAAATAACAAAATAATATAAAATCATATGATATTATATTTAATTAATCTAAACAATATCTATATAATAAAATGAAACTCGAAAATCTCGATGACATAATAACATTAGACTGTCATATCCAAACCAGAAAAATTAATAATGATGACACATGAAAGTTAATAATTCAATAATAAAAGAAAAGAAAAATACATGCATAAATAGTATTTTTAATGTCTTAATATAAATTATAAAATATAACATAAAATAATATGTAATAAAAAGTATAAGGTTCCATTTAAAAATTTAAATATTATTTTTATTGATATTTATTGAAGAATTCAAGGTTATTCCAAGATCAAACATTTATTATTATATGTGCTTTCAATATTATACAACTTTTGTCTGAAAATTTTGTAGTATTTCTGGTACAAAAATAATAATATGTATACATTTAAAACGGATATAATATATATTAAAAATATGAAATTTTTATAAATAATTTAAAAAAATATTCCGTGATATCTATGAAATGGCAAAAAAAGGCTTATCACAATCAATTTAAAATTTTATTTATATTAATATATAATTTAAAATTTTTATAAAATATAAATTACAATATATTATAGAATTTATTATAAAATATGTATATTTAAAGAAAATATATGATAGAGTAATTAAAAATGGAAATATGAAAAAAATGATAAAATTTTTTCTGTCATATTTTCTGTTAGAATTAAATAATGTTATATTATAGCACATAAAAATTTTTAGTAAATTTAAAAAGAGAAAATTTAAAAAGAATTTTTTAACAATTTATTAACAATTTAGATATTTAAAAAAAAAATTGTAATATTTAATATTGATAATATATGATTTATTTTTAAAAAATGATAACTCAAAAGATTTTATCCAAAAATAAAAATGTATGAATTAAGTGATTTAAAAATCAATTAAAACAGCCTTAGGATATTACATAACTAAAAAGTATACAGCAGAAGAAGATAAAATCGAATCTCATGGATCGAATAATTTGCATAAGATGAACGTACATCTTGTCAAGGACAGAAATAAACGCGTTGAACTAAATAGCAATTACAGTTAATGAATTTTTTTTTATTATATACAAAATATCTGAATATTCAAATCACAAACTTTCAAAATGAATAATATAATATAATACGAATAATATATATAACAAAGTGATAAAATATTTTTTATCGAAAGATTTCTATATATATTAATTTTGTAGTAATTTAATCTATTAATGAAATGTTAATAAAAGAATATAAATAATATGATTGATTATTTAATAAGAGAAATTTTTTGCATAATGGAAAGAAACAAATTTGTATATAAAATTAAGTAATTTTAAAATATGTATAAACATTTATTATATAAAAAAATACTAATATTTAAAATACATTATAAAAAATAAATTGTAAATAATTTTAAATGAGATAAACTTTTTTTAATATGCAAAAAAATAATAAATTGCATAATACATATTGCATATTATAAAATTTCAAAAGAATTATATCTAAAAGAATCTAAAAGAATATTAATACATTGACTTATAAAAATTTATGCAACTATAAGGAACATTATAAAATATTGCTATGCACTATGTTTTCTCATTCTTAACGCAAATTTAAAATACTTATAATTTAATAACTAAACTTTATTGGCATGTATGTATATATGTGTATACATGAACTTTTTTTATCATTTTGATGACTTAAACTTATTTTTAAGAGTTTTTTATTTTTATAAATATCTTATAAAAACAATATAAAAACATATTATACATATTATATATATTACAATTGATTTTATTTTTTAACATATCAAAAATTTTGTAATATAAACTAGTTAATTAATTATTATTAAATTAATCAAATTTGTATTGCTTTTGTTAATCCATTCATAGTAAACTCAAATATTTAGCAAGCTGTTAAGAATAATTACGTAAATTTCATATCTTATATATTTTTATGTATAAAATAATAATATTAAAACTATATTATTTTTTGAAATAAAAATTTTCAAAAATTTATATCAAAGATAAAAAGAAAAAATAATTATTTTTCAAATTGCCTTTTTTAAATTTCTTATAATTAAATACGTTAAAATGTTACAAAATTAAAAAATTAAAAATGGCCAATAAAATAATTAAATTATTAACTAATATTATTTTAAATTAACATTCACATTTTAATTATATTAATTATTATTTAATAATTTTAAAAAATATTACATATTAAATGCAATAAAACATTGAGTTAAAATTAAAAAAAAATAAAATATTAATCAAAAAAATAAAATATAAAATATTTAATCAAATGATTTAATTTTTAAAAATTAAAAGAATATAAAATGAAAATAATTTAAATTAATTAGAAATTTTTTTATATAAATGAGTAGAAAAGTAAAAAATATAAAAATTACAAGTACATAATTAGTATAAATATGATAACATTAATATCATTTTTATAAATTTAATTTATCAAATAAAAGAATATATCAAATAAAGAAAATAATTGTATATTTATTATCAATTTACTTTACAAAAGTATAATATTACAAAAAATTATAACTAAATAAATATAATATGAAATATAATATAAAATGAAAAATAAATAAATTAATTAATATAATATTTTTCTGTAATTTTAAAATAATACAACAACAATAAAAAAAATTAGAATAATGCAAGGTTTAAAAAATGAATTATTGATGTGCGAATTTGAATACGACAAAAGTGTAGAATAAAATATAAAAGTATAAAATTAAGAGAATTATAAAAATGTAATAAATAAAATGAATCAAGTTTAAGATTTAAATAAAAAATTTTAAGGAAAAACTTCATCCAGATACAAATCTTACTTTATTTAAAATATAAAAACTACCAAATATGTAAGTCAATACATTGATCATATTAAATATAACAATTTTATTAAAAATTTATTTTAATACTCTAAGTTATATGGTTCAAAATAATTTCCATATTTTTTAACAAAAATAATTTAATAAAATATATTACTAAAAATAAAATTAAATGATAGACATTATTTATATAAAATTATTGAAATAGTAAACAAATTTTCTAAATTTTTAAAAAACTTTTAATAAAAATCTTTTTGAAGAATCGTTCAACTGTAATTCAAAGTTAAAAACAAAAAATAAAACATAAAATTAATATAAAAAATAAAATTTATTCATATCTCTCTCTCTCTCTCTCTCTCTCTCTCTCTCTCTCTCTCTCTCTCTCTCTCTCTCTCTCTCTCTCTCTCTCTCTCTCTCTCTCTCTCTCTCTCTCTCACTCCACTCACTCACTCACTCACTCACTCACTCACTCACTCACTCACTCACTCACTCACTCACTCACTCACTCACTCACTCACTCACTCACTTTCTCTCTGTCTCTGTCTCCCTCTCTCTCTCTCTCTCTCTCTCTCTCTCTCTCTCTCTCTCTCTCTCTCTCTCTCTCTCTCTCTCTCTCAAATTTTCTTTTTTTATTTTTTCAAAACTTTATGTTTTATATGTATATATTTATTTCGTATTTTTGCATTTTTTTTTTTTTTTAGATTTCAAGTCTATTTTATTTAGTATCGAAGAAAATTATCGAAGAAAAATAACATAATTATCATCATAATGAAAATTATCATTGTGAAAATAATCTATAAATTGTAATGTGAAATGAAATGTGAATGCACAAGATTGATAAAATGGCTCATAGATAACACTAATAATAAAATCATTCATTACTTAATCGTTTATTACATAATAAATTAACATAAGTTGTGGCATATATTAGTTTCTATGAAAAATATTCTAATGCAAAAATCAAATATAAAATGTAGTTACAAAATTTTTTAAAAGTAAATAGAATTAAAGATAATTGATTAATATGATTTCTTCTAAAATCTCAATATTAAATAATTGTGATCATTGAATTCATTTCACAAGAAGGAAATAATAATTTCAAAAATTTATTTTGCATATTTAGAGATAAGAAATAATTAATTTTAGATGTAAAGTTTTTAAAAAATTCACTTAGCATATAACGCTATATATTTTTTTTTATGTTAAGATTTAATATTGTTTAATATTTTTATTATATATAAATATTTATTCATACAATTTTATTAACATTAATATATAATTTTGATGAATCAATTTTAGAAGCCCATACAAAAATTGATACAAATATGTTAATTAAAACTTACTTATAAGTTATAAACAATTTAAGTTTGCAATTAGATGAAATAAGACGAAAAAAAATGAGATCGTCTGTCTTTATCATATTGCTATCACTTTGTTCTCACTTCATTTAATCCAAATTTAAATTGTTCACAATTTAATAAATAAACTTTAATCAATATTTTTGTATACCAAATTTTATCTTTGTTTACATTAAAATCGTAAATTCCATTTTTCAAACAAATTTATTTGTTCAAAATATAATAACTATTTGATAAATATATTAATATACACTTTATATATATATATATATATATGTATACATACATACATATAAATGAAAAACAAAAAAAAATTAATTGTGCAAATGTTTCTAAATAGAATGAAAACAAAATGTACAAAGCTTGCCATATTGCCATGCTTTATAATTGACTTTCGTAAACAAGATATATTACGGCAACATTGTATCATGTTTCGAGTAATGTGGTATCATCTCATGTTACTTGATGTTTCGAACACATAGAATTTTTAAATTAAAAAATCTATGAAAATCATGTCATAAATAATTGCAATCTCTTATTGTCATAAACATATTTTATAAACATATATATATATTTGTTTAGAAAGATTTTAATTGTTTATACATAAACTATTTGTTCAAAATATATGTAACTAAAAATTTTATTATTCATTAAATAATAAAAAAAATTCATAATTTATATTATTTTTTATTAATTGTTATATAATAATTAATAATTTCAAATATAATTAATTGTAAATTCAGTAATACAAATAAGAAGATAAAAATTAGACAATTGGTTTATATTATTGATATTCCAACCAATATTTTTTAATTTTTATAAAGATTAGATAAAGAAGAAAATATAATTTTCCTATAAAATTGATAAAACTTAATTAATTTATATTTTATGTGTATATATATATATATATCATTATTATTCTTTTTCTCTTTGAATTCATTTAAAATAAAAATTTAGATTTTTACAATTCGATTACAATTTGATTACAAATAATTATATGTACAAATATATATTTTAATAAATAATATCAATATTTTTTTAACTATTTTTTTTTCCATAATAATATAACAAGAACAAATAATGTCTGTTTTATATAGCTTGTAAAAAAAAGTAAAGTATATAAAAAATATATATATAAATATTAAAACAAGTATTGAAAATACAATTTAATCAACTTTCTATTTAAGGATTATTCTATTCTCTTATGACTTTTTTAGTGTAATAGTACATATATATTTTTTTATATTATATTTATATTTTTTATTTTATATTATACTTTTACAAGTTATAGAGTATAATAAGCTTATATATATATTTTTCTTATAATTCATTTGATTTTAATATTTATAAAATTATAATAATATTATATAATTAATATTAAATTATAATATTTTCATCATTTTTTCTTAATTCATTGTTTTTTATTAACTTATTTTTTTTAAATTATATGAAAAATTACTTTTTTAAAAGTTAAATAATATAAAAAGAATATTTTCATTGATTAGAAAATTAATATAAATTTATAATAATATATAATTTAATATATAATTAAATTTATAATTTATAATAATAATTTATAATTTATAATATAAATAAATAATTCTTTTATTCATTTTTATTTAATTTTTAATTTGCAAATTTATTAATAAAAAACAAAAGAGATATAAATTTAAAAAAAATATATAATACATAATATTCAATATCAATCCAATTTAATTTTTTAAAAAACTTTGATTAAAAAAAAAAAATTAAACAAAATATAAAGATTTATTTCTGTTTTGAATAATGAATCATAACGAAAAATTTCTGACATAAATTATTTGAATCTTACATTTTAACAGCATATTATCATATGCAAAATTATGTTCTAAATGCATTTTAAATTTTAAAGAGAAAATAGAAATATATAGATATCTAAACTAATTTTCTTTTCTTCAAAAAATCAGCAATAATTTAAAATAAACATAAATATTTCAATTAGTTTTAATTACTATTGATGCATTTAATTCTAAAATAAATAAAAAATGAATAGAAAAAAATAATTAAATAAAAATGAAATTGATTTTATTTTATTGTTATAATTAAAAAATTATACTGTTACAAAAATAGAAAAATTATTAGAATTTAAATTATTAGTATCATTATAATCTTTTAAAGAATTAATGTAATATTTGTTATTTAAATTAATATTTGTGAAATAAAAAAAAAGAATTACTGGAAAATCTCATGTTGGAAAACATAATACGATAGACAAAGTACTATTGCTTCTAATGTTAAAACTAAGGAAAGTCACTGAAACAGAAATTTGAAAAAACGAATAAAGTAAAGAATATGCATTATATTTTGCAACAGAACAAATTTATTAAATACAAAAAATTATAACAACAATCTTCTTCATGAAATGAAAAATATTTAAGAAGTCCGTTTAAAATTTGTACAGAATCATGTTTTTTAGAAACATGATTTTCAGCGATGAAAAAAAATTCAATTTAAATGATTCTGACGTGGAATTTTTATTTCCACGATTTGAAGAAAAAAGAAGTACGTTTGATAAATAAAAAATGACAGAGTTATATGGATTAGTATAGAATATCACAATAATCAAAATGAAATCAAAATAAATTTTTTATAAGGTACATAAATAACGAAAAATCTATTAAATTAATAAATAAACAAGTAAACATAGTACAAGTAGTACGTAATTCGTATACAAACTATTTTCTTCATTTCTGACCTTATATTTGAACATCACAATCATAAATATGAATAAATTTATTTTAATAGAAATATATGCTGTATTATATTTAAAAAATTGAAAGTCATTTTTGTTTCTCGAAAATATTTAAAGAAATATATAAAAAATTAATAATTAAAAATTAATAACTAATAAATAATTAATAATTAATATTAAAAAATTATAAAAAATTACATCATTATATAGTTTATAGAAAACAAAAAAACTTTTCTCTCCTAATTACCATTTTTTTCATCCGTTTATAAGAAAAATGCTGATTAATAAATCTTTGAACATCTATATGTAACTAGGAAAGAATATAACTAGAGAACTAGGAAAAATTGATACATAGAAAAATTTAATATACTTTTATTGTACATTATCTATATTAAAAATAAAAAAAAAACATATGATATATATATCATATATTTCTTTTATATATATATATATTTTTATATATTTTATATATTTTTATATATTTCTTTTATATATATATATATATATATATATATATATATAGATATCATATCATATCATATGTTTTGTATGTTCGGTTACTATTGTTTTAAATTTATTAATCTAAAACTATTTTATTAAAAGATGTACATTTTCATATTGAAAAATATAAATTTTTACTTTACGTAAAGTTTTTATAACTGTATTGATTTTTTATTTAATGGAAATATCATTAATTTTATATGAAAATACACTTAATATTTTATATATCAACTCTTGTTGCTTTCTGTTTAAGATTAAATATTGTTAAAAATATTTAAAATTCTATATTTTGAAAGATTTTAAGGGTAGTTTAATATATTACACTAAAATAATTTAATTTATATAATTTGTAATCTATAATATTCTTCAATAAACAATTATGATGGAAATTTATATTTTTATAAATGCCATTTAAATGAAAGTCTGAGAATTGTCAAATAAATTCATCTAAAAATATTCAAAATTCTTAATAAAAATAATCCAAGAATAACGGCTAAAAAATATAAAATTGATAAAAATGATATTATTTAAATATATAATTATAACGTAAAAATAACAAAGTTTTTTATTCGAATTTCATAACATTATAAATATTTATAAACGAAAAAAAATTATTTGCAGAATATTTTTTATTTATTTATATTTAATTTCAATAAATCTTAATTATGGTCTTTATTTTATTATATATATATATATATTAATATTATGAATTTTAAAAATAACACAAATATTGAGAAGTGTGGATGAAAATGAAGATACAATGTTTATTGCAATTCTTTATATTTACATTCGAAATAAATAAACATTACATTCAATATCAAATGTCTTTCAAATATTATACACAATATATTATAAAAATTCAAAAAATATTTCATTGAAAATTGTACATAATAAATGAATTTTGTTTAATATCTCATAATTGCAACAATTATATATTTAAAAAATTTATATTATTAAATATATTATTATTATATTTATTTATTATGTATATTATTATTGATTATTTTTAATAGAACGTTGAATATAAATACAAAACAATTATTAAAACATTAATTATTTTCTTTTATATAATCTTTTTTTTTTATTATATCAACATTTATTTGAATTTTTTCTTTCATTAAAATTTTTTTCTATCGATTATGCGAAACTATTAATATTGATACCTTTTATTAATTTCATTATTATTTTATTATTCTTTTTTTTTCTTAATTATATCATCATCATAATAATTATTATTTCTTTCGTACTTTTATTATAATTTTTAATAATCTCAAATGAAATTTTTTTTTAATATAAAAATATTTCACATATAGTTTAGAAAAATTGAAAAATCCTATATATTTGATAATTAAAATAAGTGTAAATAAAATAAAAATAAAATAAAATAAAAATAAAGATAAAGATACAAATCATATAATTTTTTTATTAATTCTTTTAAGAAATCTTTTTAAGATTTTAGAAAAAATTTATTTTTTCGATTATTGTATAGATTATTATAAAAATGTTTTTTTGTGGTTTTTTATAAAAAAAGATATAATTTATTAAAATTAAAATTTTATTACTGATGAAAAATATTATATTAATATTTAAATTGATATTAAAAATATTATATTAATATGATTTAATTTAAAAAATAATTATGTGGTATGTAACATTGGATAATAATGAAAATGATTAAAAAATATTTCTATATTTTCTCATAATATTAAGAGAGTTTTATTAAAATGTAAATTTATAAAATTTAATATTTCAATTTCCAATATACTTTATTTAAATCACAAATAATGTTAGGAATAAATCACTCACACAATATTTTTTTGTTCAAAAAATTCTTAAAGCTCTAGAATTCTATTACTATTTTCATCGAATTCCTATCAGAATATAAAAATTGATTGCTAAAATTCTAGAAATCGATATAAATTAATAAAAATTATAATAAATCTCGTAACGAATCGAATAAATAATACATATTTTAAAATAATATAAATCTATGAATTAACAATATTAATAACAATTATTTAAGACTATTTTTTTTATGTAACAATGTTAAAGACAAAAATTAGAACTTGAAGCAATCAGAAGCAGCATAGTTTAAAATTAAATTTTATTTTCGACAGTTTAAATTTTAGTAATTTACAAACGGATATAATTCCCACAGATTTTCATTAATTCTCTATAGTCGAAATTAAAATATAACAGCGATGTCGAGTTCACAAGTTAGAATTTAAGTCAAATTCAAGATGAATTACCATAGAAGCAGTCGGAAGGATCCTAATTTCTATGTGTTGCGACATTTCGACCATTCTTGAAAATCGCTCTCCAACATAATCATTAGTTTTTTTAATTTCTTTTTAATTTGCATTTTCGCAGAAGATAATGATTGAAGAAAGAAAATTTGAAATTTTCCAAATCAAATTAGATATAATTTAATCCATAAAGTTCAGATCAGATTAGTTAATTGAAATAAAATTTAAATTAGACCATAGCTAGAATTCAAGTACAATGCAAATTAAAACATAATTAGAAATCAGATAAAATTCAGTCGATCATCAATCAGTCATCAATCAGAATCAATCACTATTCAATTACTAGGTTCAACTCATAGCTCACAATACAAACAAAATTGTAATCTTATAATCATAGTTGATCCTTCAAGAGATAGCATTCACTTTAAACTGTTCCTTTTTATTCAAACTTAAATAGACTTTAAGAATAAAAAAATCCAAATTATAAATCATCATGTCATGAATACAATTTTTTTAACAATAATTATTGCTTATTCATTAATTAATTTTAATAAATTAATTAATTTTGACTGAAAAGGAAAATTAAAGAAAATTAATTTTCAAATTAATTATTAATTAATTAAAGAATAATCCTTACCAATTTTGATAAAATTTGAATATGTTATCAAAATCAAGATCTTGAACAACTTTTTCCTATATATATAATTGCTGTTTGATCTTAAGTTAAATTTATAAGTTGGAATATTTTAATAATTTATAAAAAATTATTATTACATTAAATTTTATCTATATATATATTCACATATTCAATATATGCATTTAAAGAATTTTTTATATTTATTTCCATATTCCGAAAGAGGTAATAAATAAATATCAAATATCAATAAATATAAATATGAATATCAATAAAAAACTGACTCATGTAATTTTGATGAAATTTATCGTAGAGATTAGATTTTTCTCAACTAAATATTTAATACATATTTTTTTTATCGATTAACATCCAATTTAAAATAAAATTTTTGCTTGCAAAGTTGAGAATTGAAAACAATATTTTTTGGAAAAGATTAAATATGATCTTAAAAATATTGAAAATAAGCTTTTTTGATTAAACGAAATATATATAATATTCATGAATTATTTTTTTATCCAATATAATAATTTTTTCAGCTGATAACAAATTTTTTAAGATTTCGCAAAATTTGAAAAATTATAAAAAATATTTCTTTTTTAATTATAAAAAATTTAAATTATTATAAAACATTATAAAACATTTAAATTATTTTATTAATATTATAAAACATATTCTATACTTGTCAATTTTAAAGTGTATGTATAATTAACGCTAAGTGAAAACTGCAAAGTTTTAAAGTACTGAAAAAAAAAATAAAAGAAAAATATAAAATATAAATAATTAGATGTTAAACAAAAATTTTAAAATAAAAGAATGCGGATTTGATTGGCTATTTCTAATTAAATCTATATAAATACGTTTTGATCAAAAGAGTTAAAATTAATAATAAAAAGAGTTAATATAAAATAAGATAATATAGCAACATATGACAAAGGATTATATCATAATGGTATTCTCATATCATTTCTTCTTTAGAATAATGCAATAATCTATTTTAAATTCATTATCTTAAAAAATTTAATTGGATTTTTGAATTTTATTCTTTGAATTTTGTCTCAAATAAATAAATAAATTAGTCCAATTAACTGATAGCTTAAATAAATAAATGGAATTTTAATAATTTCTTCATTGCATGGTCATCATTTATGAATAAAGAACATAAAATCAATATTTTTCTAATCATATGCCAATCAAAGTTTGGGTTATGAATATTTTGATAAAAAGTTTAGATGATATATCTATTTTTATATTTTGTCTATGATGAGTTAAATAATATACATTTTAAATAACAAATATGTACTATTTCATGAAAATATGAAGTATTTTAGATTTTTAACATTATACAGAAATAAAATATAATAAATAAGAAAAAAACAAAAAAAAAAATGTCATATAAATATAGATTCTTTAATTTTAAATATAATATAATTCTTTATTAAAAAAGCATAAAAATATAAAATATTAATTTTTCGATCAAATCATCAATATAGAAAATACAAATTAATGTGATAATAATAATTTCAAATATACTTTATATTATTTGTGTTATATGAGAAAAATTCTTGTATAGCATGATAACGAATTCATACATAAAATATGTAACCGCGTTATACAAAAATCATTAATGTAAATGATGATCCAAAATGAGGAAGATCAATTTTTTTTATTATCAAAAATTATATAGAATAGAACGCAAGAATTAATCTTAGATCATAATCATATTTTCATTATTTTTAAATTGTGAATGTGAATACGTCCGACATATTTTTCAATAAAAGTCTTACAAAAAATTTTAAATATTCACATAATTTTTTTAAATACTTTATGTAAAAATTTCAATAACATATTTCAGATATAATCTTTTTATATATATTAAATATTATAAATATATAAAATGAAAAATAAAAAACAATATTAAAATATTGTTGTGATATATAATTTCTGAATTACATAAAATGAAAATTTCTGATAAATTAAGATATATAAGATATATAAGATATATAATATAAGATATAAGAGCTTTAAGCTTTGATTTTATATAACACATATGCACGTATTTCTCATTTTATTAATTAAAATGAAATATTTAAGAATTCGAATAAATATAAAAAAGCAATTTTTTAAATAAATAAAGTTTGTAAATGAAAAAGTTTTTACTTTTTATTTATTTTATTTTATTTTTTTTTATAAAAGCATATAATTTGTAGATATATATATTAATTTATATAATTATATAAATAATTTAAATTTCTACAAATTTTTTTTAGTAAGAGAATACAAACATTCATATTTACAAAACTAATCCATAAAAAATAATTTGTTTATAAAATAAATAGTTACAAACATAATTTATATAAACAATATTTTTCAACAATAATTTAATAATATGTTTATTGAAATTAAATTTATCAATTAATGAGAATTAATATATATATATATATATATATTTGTAAAATACTGTATATTTGTAAAAATATTTGATTATTAACATATGTTTAATTATTAAAATATGTTAACGACATTTATATTTTTCTTAATTATAGAAAAAATAAATTCAAATTTTCTTTCGATAGAATATTTATTGTATTTTACTAAATATGATTTATTTAACTTGATACAATAAAATAATATTAAAAATTAAATAAAATCAAAAATATTTTTTCCATTACAAAAATATTCGAATATATTAAAAATTTATAACCAGAATATGACATAACTAAAATAGTAATTTATTATAATAATTTTTATAAAAATTAAATATTTTAATATTTTCTTAATTTTATAATATATTTTAAATGTAAAATGTAAAATTATGTAAAATATTAAAAATTATTTTTTATTAATAATTTATCCTATTATTTTATTTTTATTTTAGATCAATTTGTTATTTTTTCTTTAGTATATATTATGATTTTTTATCTATTTTATAATTCAATTATGTGAAAATGTTCATAACTGCATAATATTCGTTAATTTAATTAATAATTTAAATTTGCAATATTTATGAAATACAATAAATATTTTAGAAAAAAATAAAATTTAATTCATTTCTTCTATAATTAATAAAGATATTAATTAAATAATTAAAGTAAAATTAATATATTATGATTACATAAAATTATAATATACTGAGATAATGATATTAAATTAATATAAAATATTCTATAACTTATGCTATTTTATTATATCCATTTTGCATTTATCAGTGTTTAGCAATATTTTTTTAAAAAATCAAAATTTTTCCAAATTTATAACAATAATAAATAACAACAATTTAATATAAAAAGTTTATAATATTCTTGACTTTATATTATATAAAAAAAATGATCTCTTCTATTAATATTAAATTACATCATTTTTATTCTGTATTTTTTAAGCGATTTATTGGATACTTAATAAAAATTATATTTTATGTAAAATTAATTTAATTTATATTTTTAAAAAATGTACATAATGTACATAATCAATAATATATAATTATGCATATTAAAAATACTATTTAAACAAAATTTTCAAAAAAATCAATTCAAAAATTTATTTCAAAAATTTAACATAAATTCATTATTATTGAATTTCAATATTATTGAATTTGAAATTATAATTAAAATTTAATGCAAATGCAAATAAAATAAAATTATTTTCATTAAATTAAAATTATACTATATTTAATTATATTTCATGATATAAATTAATTGAATTTTAATATAAATATTTAAATATAAATCAAATAAGAATTTTTTTATTTATGTAAGCAAAATTTGAATATTGAATTTTTTTAATAATTGAAAATTTAGATTTGAAAAGAAGCATTTACAATTATCAATTATTTATCTAAATATTGATTTGAAATGAAAAATCAAACAATAATTTTTGTATTTTATTATTTTCTCTTTACAATCTTCTGTAAATTATTATTCATTTCATAATATTTTATTTAAATATTTAAATATAATGTTTAAATATAAGTGATATTTCTGATAATTTAAAAATCAAATTTAAAAATTATAATATAAGAAATATGTGAAATTATAATAAATCTAAATATTAAATTCTAAAATATAGGGGATGCAATAAGTTCTGTATTCATATTGTTTATATTTTGATATAAGTGTAAAAACATGAATATTGTTGCATTAATAATTAACTCATTAATATTTTGATATTATAATATTTTTATTCAAAATAAAAACTAATCATTATGCCACCAATTTATTGAATTTATTGATGATAAAAATTTAAATAAATGAATAAACTGAAAATTAATCTCTATATGATTTAACAATAATAAATATATATATATGTACTTCATAAAGAAATGTAAACTTAATGATTAACAAACTATCTGAAACTTCCTCATTCCTTTATATTTCTTTATATTTTATGACTTGCATCTACTATCGCTTTAAAACAGTACTGTCAACTTTTTAATCTTAAGAATAGAAAAAAACTAAACACATATTTAATCATTACATATGTATACAGAAAAAAAAGATAAATATAAAATAAAACTTTATATTATAATTATATTACAATATATATCTAATATAAATTTATATAATATTATAATATTATAAATTTATAATATATATATATTATAAATATATAAATATATAATATTATAAATTTTAAATTATAAGTTATATAGATTTATATAGATTTCTTATAAATTTTGATATGTAAAATCAAATAATAACTTAGAATGAATTCATTAAAAAATTATGTGTATATAAATTTTCTTGTTTTAATATTTCGTAATATTATATGAGATTTTTATTTAATTTGATTAAATAAAAACATTTGTATATTATTTAAATTATCTTTTGATTAAACAATTAAATCGCAAAATGAAAAATTTTATTTTATTTTTATTTTAAAAGTAATTTAAATATACATGTAACTTTTGAAATATTTAAATTTAATGTCTACAAATAAAATCAATATTTTTAACAATTCATCAAAATCTTGAATAAAAAGTAACAAAAAATCCAAAATGTATAATGCTTCGAATTAAAATTCAATTAATATAAAAAATCAAGAAGCTAAACATTACAATAATTAAATATGTTGAATAATTAAATTTATAACACGTTATTATTTATTTGAATAGATAAAAACCTTTTGTAACCAATTATACAAGATTAAAAAAAGATAAAAAAATATCGGTAAGAAGAAAGCATCTGCACTGCCTAAAATGGAGAGACGCGAAAGATGTGTTGATGCTGTTAGCATGCCACACAGCTTCTACAACTTACGTTGTTATGTGGTCACAAGAAGAGCCAGTTACAAAGACAAAACCAGACGTCGTTCTTGATTACAACATTCACAAAGTAGGGATGAACAGATCAGATCAGGTGACTGCTTATTATCCTGAAATAGTGGAAAATATTTTTCTTTCACCTATTTATAATTAGCACTATAAACGTTGCATTATATCGAGAAACTAGGAATATCGATGAAAAAAAGAATGAACTCATATAATTAATTGGGAAGTGGCTTCGAATAAAGATAAGACCTTAATCCTTTCGTTTGAAACGTATATAAACTTTTAAAAAATAAAATAAAATGATTTTTATTTTTATATGTGTATATATTACACGCGCGCGCGCACGCACACACACACACACACACACACACACACATTCGATATTAATCCGAACAGCGAAATGATCCATACTCAATTGATTAAAATTTATCTATTTTTCTTTATTTAATTAATATTATTATTAATCAGTAAATCAATAAAGTCATTTGACAGTTGAAGAAATTGTTGAATACCTGTTTATCCAAAGATTTCAAGATTGTACATATCGAAAGACTTAAGGATGCACATAAATCGGAGAATAGATACATTTCGAAGATGACTATCAATTTGGAAAGAATTCAAACCCAACTTTTACAATATGCATAAACATTAACAAAAGCTTAAAATGGAAAGTTATCTTGAGAAATTAACTATTAATGTATGTTTCTGCAAATCTTTATACTATTTGATTATATACCTATTTGATTGTTTTGAAGAATCAAATATATAAGAATCAAATATAACTATATCTGAATAAATTGGAATATATTTTCTTTCAATTTTAAAAAAGATATTTTCTCATATATTTAAGTAAATAAAACATTTCTATTTATTTATAATGTTAGAATATCTACTAAGAATGTGAAATCATCAAAAAAATATTACGAAAATATATATAATATATATATATTATTTGATACACTAATATATATTGATATTATTATATATTGATACACAATATTAATAATATTATATTTGTTTTATATATATTTTCTTATATTATATTATACATATAAATTATATATGTTAATATAATTAAATTTGAAGGATCAATTCTAGACGTGAAACTAAATATAAAATTTGATATACAAAAATATTGCTCGAAATTTATTTATTAATTTAAGTTATTATAAATAATTTAAGTTTAGATTAAATGAAACAAGACGGGAACAGTGTGCAACAGCAATGCAATGAAGACAGAGAATCTCTCTTTCTCGTTTCACTTCAATAAATTTCAATCTCTTTATACTAAATAACATCAGTTTTTTGATAGTTTCAATTTTTTAATATTCGTTGCAAATTAAAGGAAATATTTTCTATATTAATATCTAATAAATACATATATATATTATTTTATTAACTTTATAATATTATTATTATCTATAATAATATATTAGCTCTATAAATATCAGATAAATATAAATATAAATTAATATATGGTTGATGTAATAAAAATCACAATGTTTGAAAAAGAATTAATAATGTAATAATAAAAATAAAAAAATAAATAAATAAAGAAAAGTTTTTCATATGAATATAAAACACAATATATTACAAGTTGGTTCAAATTGAATTTTATAAAAAATACACTATGTAATATATAATATAATAATATTATTAATAATTCAAATATCATACCAATTCAAATGACATAAAATGTAACGTACAATAAGACAAGGCAGTAAACATAAATCTAAAATGTTTATTTATTATAGCTGTAACTATTAATTGCCAATATAATATTATTTTTCGATCTTCAGATACTATTATTTCATGATTCTAATAGCTTTTAAAATTGAATTTTTAACATTTTTAAAGTTGAACCAATTGATTTGAATTTTTTATTGTACTTCCAATCGATGAAATTTAGAGATAGAAGATACAGAAGAGTAGTTTCTAAATCTAAAATTTTTGTTTCAAGTATTTTTTAGCAATATTACTAAAAAAAACTAGATATAATTAAATTTTATCTGCAATTGAATTCAGGATTAATATAATAAAACTAATACAATCATTTTCACTTTATAAATTGTTATCAATTCAATATTTGGTCACCGATTGAAATTTAAAGAAAGAGAAACTGAGCCAAAATAAAATTTTCAATTACTTATTAATTTTTTAATTAGATTAAAAAATTTTTAGATTAAGAAATTTTTAATATTATACATTGTGTATTGAAAATTGCATATATAAAGACATTATTAAACATTGAATATTGCTTATCCAGATGTTACTAGTATAACACCGTAAAAGTCATTATGAGCTAATCCAAATATGGCTTTAATATCTATGGCTTTAATCAGCTTTAATCAGCTTTAATCTCTTTAATATCCTATCTGCAATCCACAAAATCACTCGTTCAAGAAATTAAATAGATTTAACTTACCATAACAAATACGATATCAGATACGAAGAGAAATAGAAAAAAAATCAATTTATTAAACAAATATAAGAATTGCTGTTATTTTATATATAATATATATAATAGAAATAATCACATAGTAGATTAACGTCATACATTGAAAGCTTCACTATGAACTTTATTATTTTCTTTGCTATTTTGATTAATTAAAATTTTTTCATGAGTATATCTAAAACATGCACTAGCAAATATAATCTTTCAAAAATATAAAATCATTTTTGTCCTACTCATGCATCGATCACGTGCATTTGTTTATGTCTATTTTCTCATCTTGTTGAACAATCATAATTATATAAAAAATATAATAACATAATCATATGAAAAAATAAAAGAGAGATATATATTTTGTCTTATAATTCTTAATGAAACAAATAATAAACATTTAATCAAAATACTTAAAAATATTTTAATTCTAAAATTAATTCTATAAAACATTTCCGAATCATTTCTAATGAAAAATTTTATGAAAAACATTTATAGAAATATATGATATCATAAATAATATCATAAATAATATCATAAGTTTCTTCGCATAACTATAATTACAAATGCAATAGACAAATAAAAAAATTTATCTTTGCAAAAGCATTTAAAATCTTTATCTTATTTATTAATAATAGTCGTATGATAATGAATACATATAACATAAAGCATGAAATATAAAAAGAATATTTGAAAATATATAATTGTATGCATAAAATACACAAATATAATTTGCCGATATTAATTTTGTGTGTATTTATGTTTAACATATACAAACATAAAGGATATATTGAATACTTTTACAAATACAAAACAAATATCAGTGTTTCACATTTCAAAATTTATTTTAAAAATTATTTTAGTTAAACAATCATTTTAATATCTGACAAATTTTATACATTTTTTTTTAAACTTTTTTTTGTTACTTTTTTGTTTCATTTTTTTTATTCATTTTTTGTTACTTTTTTTTTATTACTTTATAAACGTAAGAATAATTTTTAAATGAAATAAAACATATTTTAATTTTTAATATTTTTTTTCATATATATTTTTTATACAAAACTTAAATAAACATAATTAGAATAATTAGAATAATCGGTGAATTATATGTTATAATATTTATTTCTATTTACTTAATTTAGATTAATTTACGATGATTTTGTGATAAAATTAGCTTTTTTATTTCATTCATTTATTGTGAATAAATATTTTACAAAATTTATCGTGAAAATATATAATTATAATTATTTTACAGTTGATAAAAACTATTCTAAATAATAGAAGGATTATAATTTAAATTAAAATTCTCAAATAAATATAATATTTCTTTTTAAAAATGTATTTTTAAATGAAAGAAAAAAATTATTAAAAATTATATATACTTAAAAATTATATTTACTTCTTGAAAGAGAAAACTCCATAACTTTTATATAAATAATTTTAAATAATTAGATTATTTTTTACATAATTTTTACAATAAATTAATTATCTTTTATTGAAATATTTTTTAATCTTTTATTGATTAGATATTTAAAAAAAAAAAATAATCAATTATTCTACATATAATTTTTATTAGATAATTGAAATAAGTAGATTGAAATAATTAATTTGTTTTATTTAAAATATTATTACATCATATGATATATAATGAATTAATATAAAATAATAAACAAATAATGAATTTAAATGATTAAAAAAAATTATTTTAATAAAATATATTATAAATAAAATGTTTTTTTTAATAATTTAATTTTAATAAATTTAATTTTTTCAATTTTTCTATCATATTATAATTTAGAATTTATTCACGATGTCATATTTTCTTCAAAAATACAAAATATAATTGAATAATATTAGTTTGCAACTATATTTTTTATTATAGATTTTTGTTTTAAATATTTCTATCTATTGAAATTCTTTTTATGTTCAATTGATAAGAAAACTAAAAAAAAACAAAAAAGTATATGATACTATAAAAATTCATATTTTGAATGAAAAAACAAAGTATAAGGACATATTATGTTCTGATTTGTATCTTTACAATTAATAAATAATCTAAATAAAAACTTTATTCTTAATACAATTAAGAATAATGTAATTGATGCAATTTAAAAATTTACAAATTTTAATATATATTTCAAAAATATTTAATCTTTCCAATGTCATAATTATTTATAAAAATATATTTATAAGACATATTTGTAAAAATATATCTTATTATTATGATTTTAAATACTATATACATATTATATTATTATTTAATTATATCTTTCTGTAAATAACACAACATAAAAAAAAAATTGGAAATGATAAAATGATAAAATATTTTATAAAATTAAGGTATCTTATAAAATTAATCATCGATATTATTCAAAAATCAAATATATATTTTCTTAAAATTTTTTAATAAAAATTTTTAAATATTAAAATATTAAAATTAATCGAAATAATAAAAAAAAAGTTAAAAAATCAAAAAATTTTAAACAATTTTTACATAAAATTATTGTATTATAATCCATAATTTAATTATCATTAAATTTTTAATAATCTTATCAATTAGCTTAGAATTGGATAATTTTATTTATGTTCACACGTTTCTTTTTGATATTCAAAACGTTCCATAATATAAATGAAAAAGTAGAATAAACGTAGTCCATATATATATTTTTTTTTCCTTTATTTTCTTTTCTTACACGTACATATATGTAAATATTACATTCATTCTTTTACTATGTTTTACTCTTTTTTTCCTTAATTTCATCTTTTTGATCATCTTTCATCTTTCTTTCCAATTTCTTAATTCTTTTATAGAACAACTAATAGTTTATAAACTTTTATAAACAATATAAAAAATTTATTATATACAATATTATTATTATACAATATTAATTTATCACACACAATATAAGCAATATAAATTACATACATAATGAATCAATAAAAATGTTTTTCGCATAATCAAAGAAATTATATATTCGAGATATTTTTTTTGATACATAATAGATACATATTTTTATTAAAAAAGAAAGTAGAAAGAAAATGAAAAAAAAAATATATAAAAAATGATTAATAAACAAATAAGAAACTAACATTCTTATCTTTTTCTATTTATTTTCTATTAAATAAATTCTATTAAATAATTTTCTACTAAAACTTGAAATTCTATAATAAAATTCTATAATTTTAAAATAAATTTTAAAATAAATTTATTTTAATTTTAAAATAACATCTTGTAATATTTGTCTGAAATAATAAAATATTGATATATTAGATATATAATTATATATCTAATATATATAATATAATATAATTAATTATTAGATATATAATATAATTAATATAATCCCTAAAAAAAATTATGTATGATTATCATTTCTTATTTTGATTTATAAAATATAAACATTTTTTATACATTAGTAATATTAATATAATTATAATAATAAAAAAAATAACAGAATAAAATTTAAGGAATATATCAATATGCATGATTCATTGATATATAATGTTTAAATTAAACATTAGTTTAGTCATACAAGAAAACGAAGATAAATATAAAGCAATAAAAAATTATTTGTACGAATTTCATAATAACAATTAATTACATTTTTTTTATGTATTAAATTCAATATTATATTTTTATAAAGATTTATCAAAATATTTTTAAAAATATCATAAAAAAATATTTTTAAAAAGATCATAAAATTCACTTGAATCTAAAACATTGTGAGATTTGAAATCTACAATGTTTATTTTTTTTTTCTAAGCATTATTCTAAGAATATAATATTATTATAAAAATATATATTAAAAACAAAAATTTCAAATAAATTTTAAATGGAATTTTTCAAATTCAAATTCATGGTCATTGCTATTATCATTATTAACATTTATAACATATACATTATTTATCTTTTTGACTCATAAAAAATTAAATTTTTATATTTCATACTATATATAACTATACAAAATATTGCACTAAATTGATTGTATAAAATAAATTTAATTCAATTAATTTTATTATTGATTATATAAAAATAAATTCATATTATCATAATATTATTATAGTTAAAAAGTAAAAATTTTTCTAATTTTAAAGAGTTTCAATATTATGAATATCTTTATTCTAAAATATTTAAAAATAATAATAATACTTCTATGAATTGTACAAAATTAAAATATATCTATAAAAATGTTTAAGAGCATATTAATATTTAACAACATATAAAATAATAATATAAAGTAATATAAAATAATATAAATAAAAAAATTTTTTAAATAATAAAAATGAATAGAATCAATGTAGATTTTAAAAAAATTAAAATCAAATTGTTTTATATCAGATGCAAATTTTTATAAACTCTTTATTACATTTAAAAATATTTTATTATATATTAAATTTTTATATTTATTAAATTATAAATGATGAAAAAATAGTTATATTTTATTATATAAAATAAATTAATCTATATTAATTTTTATAACTATATAATATAAACAATAGGAAAATCGTAATTCGACATATCAAATATTAAAGAATTATTTTTATACTTTTCTTATTCGATTAATTCGATTTATTCCAGAAATTAATTTTCCATTCTAGTTAATATTTTTTATTGTAAATAAAAAATTATTCAAGTAGCTTTTTTTCTACTCAACAGAAAAAAAAAATTCAAACACATTTGCTAGATACAAGTAATTTAACTTTCTAGCTTTACTATTTTCTGTGTTAATTCTGTAATATAAAAATACTACATTTATGTTCAACAATATATATTATTTCATATAGATCTATTTATTATTTTATCTAATTTAAATGTTTATATATATATATATATTAAATTAAATGTTTATATATATATATATACACAAGTATGATTCAATTCTAATATTATCAAATTGAATCATTAAATAAGAAATTTATAAATTCATTGTAAATTTTGTTTTATTTTTCATATAATATTCTAACGATGATAAAATCAACGAATAATAAACCATAACTGCAGAAGAAACATCAAATGTAAACAATTATGTTTATTTTATTTAAATTTAACGAAATGTAAAATGACTTTTGAAAAAATTAAATACAATTTAATTATTAATTTAAAAAATATAAAAATATATAATAGAATATTTTGCAGAAATCAATGTTCGAATATAAAAAATTGTTATTAAATATAATATATATAAAATAAACTATTAATACGATTTAAATAATAAATATTAAATAATTCGCAAAAAATTCGCAAAATTAGCGCATGCGCGATATTGTAGAAAAGTTGAAAATCACTTACTAATAAATATTCTTTCTAATAAACAATTTTTTACAGAAGCTCTTGATTACAAAATATGATCAATGATTTTTAAAGAAAATATATCTAATTGTTAATAAATTGTTAAAAATATCGTTTAAAATGGCTAAGAATACATTTGGCTTACCGCTAATACGCCTCATGGCGACTCACGACACGGCTCGTATCCAAAAACCGACGAGCTGGTCAATCCAGTAAGATATGTAAATCTTCCTGTTCGCTATAAACACCATGCCACATGTACAAACACCGATCATCACCTACGCCATACACACATCGATTCTGGAACGTGAAGTTCCCGCGCCATTGCTCACTGATGAGGCTTTTCTCGAACAAAGAAGATAACCTGGTCCTTCGATACGTCTTTTACCTATTACATTAATACGAAAAAGTAAAAAGTTACTTCGAAAGAGAATGACATACTGTTAACTGTGATTACAAAGTTTTTTATCTATTTATACAATGAGTACACTGAGAACGCAATAATTTTAAACGTACTTAAACGAAACGAGGAACGACGACCAAACAGGGTATAAACTACACCATCACGATTTCTCACGTAGCACTGTCGTATTATAGTATCCAATGCCACCGCTAGAGCGCTCGAGTAACCGGTGATAAATCTCCTCCTTGTATGGATTTAGGTCTTGCAATTGAAATGTTAGCTTTTTAAATTCATTATTCTATCTTTTTACTATTTTCTAAAATAAAAATATTATTATATATAAATTGCTTTATATAATTTCAGAAATATTTGATCATAATTTATTTTTCAAATTTTATTTGTAGGATTTATCATTTTTATTATTATTTTTATTTATTCATAAAAATTAATGAAATAAATTAATAAACTTCTAACAAGTTTCTAGCGTATTTTTAGCATAAACTTTAAAGATAAAAAAATATATAAATTAAATTAAATTATTATTCGAAGAAGAATTAAAATTATTAAAATTAAAAAATAACACATTAAATATTAAATAGATATTAAAATATAAAATTAAATTATATACATATTTTTTAAGTTTAAATTATATTTTTTTTTTAAATTTTTCTATTAGATAAATTTTTATTTTATTTTAAATCATTTCTTATATGTTTTTTCATATATGTATATGTATATTAAAACATATAATTAGATATATTTAATACATAATTAGATCACATATTTAATATAATTAAAAAGAAATAACTATTAAATGACTCAAAATCAATTCTTTTTCAAAAAAAGAAAAAAAATAATATATATGTAATTTACAAATATTTCTTTATTTATTTTTTTTAAATATCTCGTAATTATATTTTTAAATTTAATTTACTTTCTGTTCGTCATAAAACTTATAAAAAATAATTATTATGAGATATACATATGTATAAATGTAATGTATAAATTACGTAATGTATTTGCGATAATTTCAATAATAAATAATTGTATTTAATACAAATGCCTAAAAATTTTACTTTAAGAAAAATATCAAAATTTAAATGAATTTTTAAATAATTTAAAATTTATTTTTAATGAATTATAAAAGATATTGAATTTATCTTAAATTTTATATTTAATATTTCATAAATAAATATAAGTTTTAGCGCTAACAATTATTTTCTTATTATACTATACAAAATATAACAACAATAATATAAATATAATTTGATAGATAATTTGATATAACAATTGATACAATATCTTTATACTTTTCCAATCGAAATTAATTATATTTTATATATTAATTTAGATTTTATATTTAAATTGATATTATAATCTATTTAATATATTTAATATTTTAATATATTATAATATTCTTTTCTTTTATTATTTTAATTTTATTTATTTTCTTTTATTAAAATAAATATAAATTTATTTTTATTATATTAATTATATTTTATATATATATATATCATATATATTTTTTATATTATTTATATTATTTGTATTATATTAATTATTTCACAAATTATGGTAAAATAAATAATATAAGATAATATTAAAAAGTTATTGAATCTAAATAATTTAAAATTAATTATTAAAATGTTAATTATTAAATCATTAAATGTTAAGAACAATTAATTATTAAAATAATTCATATATTTTTTTAATTATAATTAAGAATTTTAATCATTTTAAAATAAAATTTTTTTTAATCTGTTCTTATATACTTAAATATATTTGAATAATTTAAATACTTATATTATGATTTTTATTTTTTATTTTAAAAAGATGAAATAAATATAAATATATAAGTTTATATATATTTAATAATATAGTAATATTTAGTTAATATAAAGTAATGAATCGCAAATAATTAAGTTATTTTAAAACTATAAATATAAGATTTTTTAAAAACAGAAATTATGAAAAATATTATTTATTATATTATCTAAAATTAAATAACACAAATAATATTTAATTTATTTACAATAACTTTATCATCTTTCATTATATTTTAATACTCAATATAATAACATATACAAAATAAAAAGAAAAAATAAAAGGAAAATAAAAAATAATTTAAAATTTCTTAAATTTATTATAAGAAATTTGTAATCTTTTTCTTTTCTATATTTGGAATTTTATTTATTAATTTAATATGATAATTTTTATATTATTTCTACAAAAACAATATAAAAAAAAATAGAACTAGCAGATATATTTTATAATGATATTATTATGTAAAGTCAATAAGTCAATGAGCAGTCAATATACATTATAATAATATTGGCAAAGTATTACATAGTAGACTTTACAATATGTACTGTTGAAGCTAGTAATAGGTTAACACTGTACAGGGTTACCATGACAACAGACTATAGGCTTTTTCAATCTCTTCCCTTCTAGAAGTCTTTATGTTTTTCTTCTTCGTTATATTCTTTCTTTTGTTTTCGTTTCTTTTCTTTTTTTTCTTTTCTTATCTTGATACTATAAATTTTATTTTATTTACATACTTATTTATCTATATACTATTTTCAATATTCATTTATCGCTATATAATTTCTGTCGTATAATTTCAATTAAAAATTTGTTCTCATATTTCTATTTATTTTAATATATTTAAGAAATTTTGTTTTTAATTGTATATAAGATTTTTATTCACATTTTGATTATTTATTTTTATTTATTTTTATACATTTTTTTTATTTACTTCAAAAAATTTATGTTTTCAAAATTTATTGAAGTTATCATACATAAAATTAAGAACATACATAATAAATTTATTTCATTCGTTCCATAAGAATTACTTGATATAAAAATACAAATGAATCGAGTTCCATGTAAAATAAATAAAATATTGAATATAGAAATATCATTTAGACTTACATTTAAATAAATTTTCGTTTTTTATATTTATTTTTTCTTCTTTCAATTCTATTTTTTTTCTACAATTAATTTTTAATTTTAATTCTAATTAATTTATTTTTTTTATACTTTTGCATATATGTTTTTATTCATTGAAAATTAATTATTCATATTCTATTTAATAAGTAAAATAAACAATTCATATTATCTCAACTTGTGTATATATATAAATATCATGCAATATATATAAATCTTTAAAAGAATAAAAGGAATATTGAAGCTAATAAAAGGAATATTATTACATATTAATTTTATCTATAATTGAATATCAGTCAATAATAATTTACTTTTTTTAATATTTTTAATAATAATAATATACAATAACTTCTTTATATTAATATAAACTCTACTATTTAAAAAAAAACATTTATATTAAATATTTTTAAAAAAATATTAGCTTTCATATATAGTGCATATATAAATATATCATATATGAATTATATTATATATGATTTTTTCCATTTTAACATGGTTAATGAAAAAAAATAAATATAAATAAATAAAAATTATTTTTATTTATAAAATTTTGTTTTGTTTATTGCATTGTTATTCAATACAAAAAAAAGAGCTAATATAGTTCGATATTTATTACAAATAGTTTTTTAATATCCATAGGATTAATTTGCTATAATATCTAGTTTATAAAACTGGAATGATAAATCAATATGGAAAAGATGTAATATAAAAGTTTCACATACATTACTATTTATACACATATCTTTTAAAAAATTCTTTTTTTAAAATATTATGATACATTTAACTGTACAAATATAAAATAAGAAATAATAAAAGAAAATTATCACTTTGGTTAATATAAACTTTCAATGATTTGCATAACATTTAAAAATCTTATAACTAAAAATCACAATATAATTAGCCTGCAAAATAAAAATTTTAAGCATATTTCATAATAAGCTATTAATAATCCAATTGATAATATATAATATATGATAATATTTAAATATCTATTGATGATTTCAGTCTATAATTAATACATTAAAATTAAATAATTGTATATCTACTAAACAGGAATAATAAAATGCTTAAAAGTTTAACTCTTTTAATTTTAAATATTTTAATTTAATTGCTAAAATTTTGGATATTAGAATTTAATTGCTACACATTTCTAAATTGTGTATACAGATCTCATTATGATATGGAGGAATTGAACATTTACGTACATTATATATCATATTTCATATATGTTATACATTCATATTATAAGAGAAAAGAAGAAGATTATATAATATTAGGGAAAGTAAATGCTACCGTTTCTTTTTCATGCCTTTACGATATCCTTTACCAAACCATCCAGGATTTTTAGCAACTATTGGAGGATCTGCATCAATTACTAATGTTTTTGTATCTTTTATTTGTTTACTTTCTGTTCCTATTAAAGTAGAATTGTCTGTTTCTCGTTGATAATAAAGACAAGTAAGAGATCCTTCATTTTCCATGCAGAAAGTACATGTAGGTTTAGGTTTTGGCACATCTGAAGTCATATTTGGTACTTGTACAAATGGATAATAAAAAAATGGTGTTAGTTGAGGACACATATACATTGGTGGAAATGGTAATCCCATAGATAAGAACGGTAATGCAGTAAAAAATGGTGCTGAATATGCAGACATTGATTCAGTTACTCTTTTGGGTGAAATGCATTCTTTTTCTTTTGTTGGAGATGATATACCTTCATGAAAATTATCATTGATTTGATTTAATTCTTTATGAACAATATTAGTTGGTTCTTCCAAACAAGGTTGACTTGTTGTATGTTGTTCACTATTTCTAAGTCGTATAGCATGAAAAAAAATAGGATCCTTGGCACGATTATATTGCGGTATTTCTAATCCAAGATGAGTCATAATCCTTTTCATAACTTCATCGCATTTTCCATTTATTTTTAAAACTGCATTTTCATCCTTTGGAGTCCACTGTAAATTTACAATATACAATGATGGACGTTTATGGATTGGTCTATCCATTTGCCATAACCATGGATATTTCTTCAAAACTTTTAAACTAGAACCTAAACATAATATAACATCTGCTTGTTTTGCTGCTCTTGTTGCACCATTCCAATTAATTGGCCAAGGAAGATTGCCTCTTTCACCAAAATGAACAATAGAATCTTGTAAAACAGAATTACATCTATGGCATAATCTTCCAGTACCATGAGAATATCGAGCTGTTTTTTCAGTAACATCAAATAATCTCCAATACTCTCTATATGGTTTACATATTCTACAAACTTCTACATACATATTCCCATGAACTTCAGATAAAAGTGTACGAGGTATTCCACTACGCAAATGAAGTCCATCACAATTTTGAGAAACTATATGTTTTAAAACTCTTGCCTTATATAAAGCATAAAGAGCCATATGTGTCAATGTTGGTTCTGCTTGACTAAGATCATGATTTCTGTAAATATATAAATTTTAATTAATTGTATTTTAATATTATTCAATCAATTTGATATTACCCAATATCTTTTCCTTGTTGTAAACGAGTCCAAACACCATTTGTTCCTCTATAATCAGGAATAGAAGCAGCTGTACTAATACCAGCGCCAGTATAAACAGCAAGTGATGTTGCTCTGCTGATTGCTGCAGCCAATCTCATACATTTTTCTTCCAAAAGTTCTGGTGCATCTTCTATTTCTTCTAATCTTGCTTTAACTCTATGTCTTTTTTCTTGTCTAAAAGATTAATAAATTTTTTGTCAAGTATATATATATATTTACTTGATATATATATATATATATCAAGTAATATATATCAAGTAATAAATATATATAAAGAAATATATTTGTATAACTTAATTCTCAAAACTAGTATTATAAAATTATCAATAATTAATTATTTTATAATATAATTATAAAATAATATTAATATATTCATAAATGTATAATCAATGATTTCCAAAATGGCTATACCTTAAATTAACCTCTTTTACTACATCACTGCAAGATATAAGTATTCCTGTTTCCTCGGCAGTTCTGTCTGTTTCAGATTTTTGTAAAATTGCTGCTACCTAAAAAAAATAAAAATGTAATTAAACTCATAGTTGTTTATGATGCATCAAAGATAATGCCGGGAAATAAATAAAAATTTAAAAAAAAATTACTATTGATTAATTATAATCAAATAAAATATATTAAAAATTATAGATATACCTTTTTAAAAGTTGCAACACGTTCGTCTTTAACTTTGAAAGCTTTAAGAGCAGCAGAACGCCTTCTTGACAGAAACTTCTCATTGCTAGTCTCCTCCATCTTTAATCAAACCGACTAACAGCAGCAGAGTCCTGTATAAAATATACATACTTATCTCAAATAATGTTATCTATCAATCTAAAATAAATGTTATATTGATAATTTATAATAATTATTATTATTGTAATAATAATAAATTGTTCAATGTCAAATTGTTCAAATTAATAATATATTTTTTTATTTAAATTGTAATTAAAAATATGTATAAAAGATAGATAGATGGATAGATAGATAGATAAAGAAAAGAGAAAGAGAGAGAGAGAGAAATATATATATATATATATATATATAATTACAAATATTATTTTTTAAATTAAATCTAATTAACTATATAAAATTATAAATATCATTTTAAAGTATATCAAATATATAAATATTAAAATTAAAAAAATATATTCTATATTGAAAACATTTCGATATTATTAGATAATTTTATTAACATTATATTTAATTTTAATCCTGACAAATAAAATAAAATAGATAGTTTTGATATTTAAAATATATGATTAATAATAAACAAATTAAAAATAAATTATTAATAATAATATTTTATATTTGTTATAATAAATATATTTTGCTAGAAAAAGTTATATGCATAAAAAAAAAGTATTAATATTTTATATAAAAATATAAAAATCATTATTAATAGAAAATATTATATAATATTTATTAATTATATAATATTATATAACATATTGTATAATATAAATTTATAAATAATAATAATCAAATATTGGAAAATGGAATATAAAAAATGATATAAAAATGATTAAGAATTATACTTAATACAATTAAAACCAAATAATAAGTAATTAAAACCAATTAAAAGTATTATATAATAAAATATCATTTTTAATATTCTATCATTTTAGAATTAAGAATTTAATATATATCTTTTACATTTAACATAAATAATTAAAAATGATAAAATAAAAATCAATTTTTTCATAAAATAAAGTAAAAATCATTATTTTTTTCAAATTTTTAAAAATATATGATATATACGTAATAAATACATATTATCCGTATATATTATTTATTTTTTTTTATATATATATTATTATATATATTATAGAAAAGTATATTATATATTATATATTATGTATATTATATAAATATTATAGAAAAAATTAAAATTTCGTATAAAAAGATATAAATCAAAATAAAAATAATTTATTTTCATCGTAATAAATTATAATTATAATTAATTTTTTTTTCCAAACTTGTTCCCGCCATTTCAAAATTTAAATTTATCTATACGTTATTATATTTATATTTTCTATTATATACTGCGAATCGACAACTCTGGACAAAATAGTGATTATATTTTTAACTTTGATTTTATTTGTAGACAAAGAAAATTTTAAGTTTATGATCTCTAGTGACAACTTTATAATTACAATCAGAATGAATAGATATTAGTGTAAACGGCTTGATAATTAGTCATGCCAGGTTTAGAAGAAAGTATTCCACGCGATACAAGTCCACCTACGCACAGCCTAATGTCCGATGGAATCGTTTCCGAGCAAATAAAAAAATTTTTGTTTACTTCTCGTAAAACTCAAGATAACGTACAGTGTAACGAAAGTTTAGAGATTTATATTCCGGAGGTAATAAAGTTTTTTATTAATTATATTATTTATTATTAATCATTTTTTATTATTATATGTGTACCACATAGTTTGGTTATATATTTTTTAAAAATAATTTATTTCAAAAATTATATAATAATTCATATTTTTCTATAAAATAATATAAAGTAAATATTTTGTAATTTGATTTATATTTTAATTAATAAAAAAATACTAAAACATTAAAAACTTTCAAATATTATTTTAAATTATATTTAAATAAATTATTTAAATTTATTTTGTATATTTTATTAATAATGTATTTTTTGTTATAGTTACTTCAAGCTAATTATAGTTTCTATACATGGCCTTCAGCACCTGTATTAGCTTGGTTTCTTTGGGAACATAAAGAAGAACTTATTGGGAAAAGAGTATTGGAACTTGGTTCAGGTACAGCTCTTCCTGGAATTTTAGCTAGTAAATGTGGTGCAATAGTAACTTTAAGTGATTCTGCTAATTTTCCTAGAAGTCTACAACATATAAGAAGAAGTTGTGAATTAAATGGTATTTTATCTCAAGTTCAAATTGTTGGTATTACATGGGGTTTATTTTTGTCTAGTTTATTTTCAATTGGACCATTAGATTTAATTCTTGGTTCTGATTGTTTTTATGAACCAGCATTATTTGAAGATATAGTTGTTACAGTGGCATTCTTATTAGAAAGAAATCCAAATGCAAAATTTTTATGTACTTATCAAGAAAGAAGTGCAGATTGGACAATAGAACATCTATTAAATAAATGGAATCTTACCTGCACTCATATATCATTAGCTGGACTTGGCACAGATTCTGATATAAATATACATGAATTAATGCAAGATCATACAATTCATTTATTAAGTATACAACGTGCAGCTTAAATATTTTTTGCCATGATTAATCGATATTTAATTTTTATACATAATATTCCATGGACAATTTCTCGTTACGAACTTGAAAAATACTTTTCAACATTTGCTAAAATAAAGAATACAAAAATTATATTTGATAAAAATGGCTTAAGTACAGGTCATGGATTTATAGAATTTTATAGTAAATTAGAAATGAATAATATACTTCGTAAAAATCATATTTTAGAGGGCGAGTTATTACATATTACAGAAGTAACTAAATATTTATTTGAAAGATATATTAAACAGTTTGAAAATACAAGATAGATAAAATAATAAATAAAACAGCATAAGTTATAGCATAAATTTAATTATTAATCATTATTAATATATCAAAATATACATCAAAATGAGTCTTGAAAAAACATTCAATAAAGCAACGCATTATTTACAGTTATTGGCTTCAGAATTAAATTCTACAGAACTTTTAAAATTTTATGCTTTATACAAGCAAGCTACAATTGGGCCTTGTAATATTTCAAAACCTAATTGGTATCAAATGCAAGCAAGACAAAAATGGGAAGCATGGAAAAGTCTTAATGACATGAGTTGTGATGATGCTATGAATAATTATATACAAGAATTAACTAAACTTAATCCTAATTGGGAAGAAAATGTACAATGTGAATCTAGTAATTGGGTTGCTATTAGTCGGTTTATAAATATGGAAGATGAAATAAATGATGTGGATAAAACTTTTTTGGACTGGATAAAAGAAGGACAAATAGAAAAAGTACAAGAATTATTGGACAAAGAACCAAATCTTATAAATATAATGGATTCAGAAGGTTTATTACCCATTCATTGGGCTGCAGATAGAGGACATTTGAAAATTATAGAACAATTAATTAAAAAAGGAGCTAGTATAAATTCACAAGATGAAGATGGACAAACACCATTGCATTATGCAGCATCATGTGGACATCTTGATGTTGTAAAATATTTAATTTCTATTGGAGCTGAATCTATAAAAGATAATAATGGTATGATACCAAAAGATATTGCTGATGAACATTTAAGAAGTATATTATAATTAATATTAATATATCTAATTATATATCTAAAATATATCTAATATATTAATATAATTATATCTAATATATCAATTATGTAATAGCTAAGTTTATTAATATATATTAATAAATTGAATTAATGATTTTTTCATGGTATTCTATATTAAAATTATATTTTTATAATTTTATTTTTTTATTTTTTTATATACAAACAGATCTTTAAATAACTTTTATTAAATCCACAGTCTAAATATTTTTTATATATAAATAATATAAAATAAATATGTGATTTATAACATAACATAATTGATTAGAAGAAACTTTACAGATATTTTTAAATAAGAGAAAATAAAAAATTTAAGCATTTATAATAAAAAATATTTAAGATTTCATAATTAAAATTATTATTTTAAACAAAAATAATATTATATTACTCATTAGTATTAATTAATATATATTAATAATATAGTATTAATATAGTTATTAATACATATTAGTCATGTAAACATATACTATTAAAAAGAAGAATATAGAAATTAATAAGTTTAAATAATCTGTTACATCAAAAAAATTTATGATATCATTAGTTTATTTTTTTATTTTGTTTAGCTTAAGTAGTAATATTTGATATGTAACTTAATATAAATTCTGAAAATAAAATTGATTGATTGATTAAATATATAAAATTATTTATTTAATTTTTTAATAAATATATATATGTAAATATTTAATAACAATTAATATAATATCTCATTAACTATTCTCACTTTTTATTTTTTAAAATAAATAATTATTTTTTTAAATAAATAAAATAATTTTTATTTTAAAAATTATATTTATAAAATATTTAAATATTATATATATATATATATATATATATATACATCTAATACAATAATGAAAATTTTATCTAATAATTTTTTTATAAAATACTACATATAAAAATACATTTATAATTATAACTATGTAATGTATTCGAAAAATATTAATAATATTAGTAATAAATAAAATTATAAAATATTAAATATTTAACTAATTAAATTTTTTATTGCACATTCTTATTGCAAAATTTTTTATTTTATATATATCATCAAATGATTATAATATTTTATAAATATTTTATAAAATATCTTATAAAAATTATGTAATATAATTTCATTAATTTCTTTAGAGAACTATTTAAGTTATATTTGTATGTAACAATTTTTATTTTTTATGTAGAGAGAAAAAATACAAGTTTTTCTTTTTTATATTTAATTAAAATTTTTATTAAATAAATCAAAAGCTTTGCAAAATTGCAAAGTACATATTATTATCATAAATATAAAAAATCTTAATAAAACTTAATTTTTTTATATATAAAACAAAAAAAATTTATAAATCTTTTAAATAGTGTGATGAAATTTTTTTATAAATTAAACATTCTTTAAATAAATAAAAAAATTAAAATATAAAAAATTTACTACATATCTATTGACATCAAGTTATTTCTTTTATTTCAAAATATGAAATAATTTTTTAAAATTATATATTTTAAAATTTTTTTTTTTAATCAATTTTGTTTAAGTAGAATTTGCTAAATTGCAATTTTAATATACAGATGATTTTATATAAGAAAAAAAATATGAAATTAAATTTTTTTTTATATTTAAAAAAAAAATTATATATAAAGATATAATATATTATTATATACAATATATTTATCAATGCATATATTTACTATTACATTAAAAAATATTCTACGTGTATTTTCATGATATAATTTAATATTAAATATAATAATATTTTGAAGATGTAATTTATTAATTCAATATATTGTAAAAAATTTTGAAAATAATCACAATATAAATATTCATTTATAAATAAATAAAAACAATTTTTTACAATTAGATAATTGTAGTAAATATTATTTTTATTTAATCTAAATAAATGATGCTAAATAGTAAAATTGAACATGTTATAATTTTTGGTAGTATTATAAATTCTATATTGTTTTATATTATATTGTTTTCTATTATAAGTTCTATATCACAGTATTGTTATTTTGTAAAACAAATACACGCAAAAGTTATTTATTTATTTACATTGAAGTTAATTGATATTATTTTATTCAAAATTATTATTTTTAATAACTTAAAACTAATTTAAAAAATTCATTCTTTCTCTATATTCTTTTATAAGTAATTATCTTATTAAATACATTAGAATTTAATATATTTCATTAGATATAAATAAATAACATAAATATGTTATAATTTGTGAAATACAAATGTGTTTCATTTTGAATTACATAATAACCATACTGAAATTTATATGTTTAAAAATATATACATTAATTTAAAGCCAATTTTTTTATATATATTTATATCGTTTTCATAACATTATAAAAATATTATAAAAATTAATAAATTGCAAAAATATTAGAATATGAAAATTAAATATAATTTCTTGATTTTTAATAAAATAAGATTTAGAAGTGTTTAATTTTAAATTTTATTTTTTGCTTTTGTTATTTACCAACATTTAAAAATATATTTTATATTCTGCATAATTTTAGAAAGTTAAAATGAAATTTTATTTAAGTGTGCTAATAATTTCAATTCTCAAAATCATAATACTAAAATATGAGATATTGTATTATTTTGTCAGAAATTTCTCAGTTTCATATTATTTTATAAGAAATATATAGTATTCATTTTTTTAAAAATATTAATTCTTATAAAGTTCTCTTATAAATGTAATAATCACTTTTTTACAGCTAATCCTAAAGATTAGTACTTTCATGTTCTGATTTAATTCGTGCGGTGGGTGGAGGTGGAGGCGGTGGTTGTGGCCGTGGAGGCCTTTGATGAAATCTTGGAGAAGCCGGAACAGGTTGTGGAGGTGAAGTTTTAACAACTACTACCGTCTCAGTCTGAGTTTGCACATCGATAATATTTCCTTCTGATCTTGTTCGCACATGAGCTTTTGTTTGTTCTGGAGCATTTAATTTGGCTGGCTTTTCCGGTCGTTCACCATACAAGGACATAGATGAAGGTCGACTACCTACACTGGGGCTTCTCTGTAAGTTCGAAGCCGCGTTGCCATTGTTGTTGCCCGAGGTGCAGAACACATTGCCATTTCCACGCACTTGTATTATACTGACCTGTTGTTTGTCCACTGAATATACATGAGCTCTTTCCAAAGTTAAAGGCTATAGATTATTAAAAAGGAAAAAGATATTAATAACTATGAAAAATCATTATGCAATTTGACATTTTAAATAAAAGTAATTATTAACACGTTTGGATTCTTCACTTTATTTATAGCTTACGTTATTGTATTTCAAAATGCAATATCCAGGCAGTGATATTTGTTGAGTCCACTGGCAGTAACTACATTTATTTTAAAGAATTATCTTACATACAATACTGAAAATGAATAATACTTGAAAACTCCTAACACTCACCCCTGTTTCAGAATCTAAGTTTTCATTACTGTGACGTGGCTGTTGTTTAATGAGGCTTGAAGGTCTAATTAATCCAGCTGGACGTTCTGGTATCGCTGGTTTACTACTTCTATCAAGTGTACTTGTACAAATAGGATTATTATCCGACTTCTTACGTAATTCAACTATTTCTTCTTTTAAATTAAAATATATATTAAAAATTTCATATTATATATTTTTTTAAAAATTATAAAAATATTTATTTACCTGTATTATGTACTATATTAGTTATACTTCTTGGTGCAGCTATTGGTCTACGTCTTTCTATTGTGGAAGGAAGTGGTCTTTCAATTGGTATTATTTTTAATTTATGTGTAGAATTTTCTGAATTTTCAAGTTCCATAATTCCAGATTTATTGCATAATATATTTTCTATAGTATTTCTTTCAAAAGCAATAGGAATATTTATTTTTTTTTCATATCTTTGAGTTTCTTGATTAATTTTTTCAGTTTCAATATTTGCATTATGTAAATCTTCTTGTATTTCATTAATGCATTCTGAATAGTTAAAGGATGAAGAATCTAGTGTATTCATTTCATTACATTGTTTACCTTCTATTTCTGAATTTCCATCTTGCTTTTCTGTACTATTGTCATGTTTAGTAATTGATTCAGTATTTATTGTTTCATGTTTTTGAATTTTACGATTAAGAGTTGCTGACGTTAAAGGTCTAGGTGGTTTATCAGGTGTAGGTGGTGGTTTATCATCAGATTTTTTATCATGTTTATCTGGAGTAGTATTTGGTGGAGTTGGAGCTGGTTTATTTTTCCTACGAGTTGCAGGTTTAGGACTACCTTGTGGAGGACTTTCACCATGATCGCTAAGACTACTATTAGAGATACAACGGCGAATATTTGTATTTTGATTTTCTGAACCATTTATAATACCAACTTCTAAATCACGATCAAAATCTATTTCACCAGGAAAAAACCAATCTGCATATGTAATCAACTGATCAACTATAAGACTAGAGTTATTAGCTGTGCTCATGTTCATTCTGAAACAATAAATATTATATTGGTAGAAATTATCGTACATTGTCTTTATTTTTTGAAAAATCGATTAGAGATAGAGATCGAAACAGAACAAAGTTGGCATAAAAAAATAATTTATTAAGTTATAAGCAATTAAAATTTATATTGAAATTTATAAGCAATTAAAATGAATTGAGATCAAAATAAAGTTAAACAGTAATATGAGAGAAACTATTTCACTTTGTCTCATTTAATCTAATGCAAACTTCAATTATAAATAAATATTCAATTATTAATAATTATTAATAATTATTAATAATTATTAATTATTAATAATTATTAATTATTTATTAATAATAATTATTAATAAATAAATCATAATCAATTTTGTATACTGATTTTTGAATTTGTTTTAATATCTAGAATCAATTCTTCAAAAATATTAATATTCTATATATATAGTAATTTATATAAGATAATTGGTACCTAAAAATACAACCGCAAAGAGGTGATTCTATATCAAAAAGTAAGTTGAAAATAATAAAACAAAATTTTTTTATATATTTTGTTTACAAGAAAATCAATTTTAAATATTTGTCGAATGCACTTGATTATATTCTAATTTAATCTCATTGTATTCTTTGAGATTTGTGTTTATTATAATGGATAATTTAGATTTGTGTTTATTATACTAGGTAAATAAGAACACAATAAAACCAAATATTAATTTATTATATAAATAAATTTTATTATTACAGAAATTATTGAAAATATATCGTTATTGTTTTTTTTAGAATTTCTTTAGAATAAATAATTGATATGATTTCCTTAAAACTTAAAGAATGGTTATGATAAAGTTTAATTTTTTCACTATAATTTCTTCATACCATTTGGTTTTTATTTATGGATCAAAATCACATTAAATCAATTGTTTATTCTATTGCTAGTTTTATTAATTAAAATTAAAAATGAAAATACTAGTTTTAATACTAGTTTTAGTAATTAAAGAAAAGAATTAATTTCATATTTAATCAATTAGAATTACAAAAATGATAGAAATTTAGAGTACATTTATGTATTTGACAAAATAGCAAACATTTCTATCGAATAATAAAATTTATCATAAATTCTTGATTATCCAATACAATAAATACAAATTTGAACTGAAAAAGTAAGCTACAAGATATATTAGATCAAAACATAATCAAGTGCATATATAATTAGGACATAATCAAGTTTTGCAGACATTTAAAATCAATTTTCTTAAAAATAAAACATCATAAAAAAAAATTTTATTTTATATTTTCGACTTATTTTTTGATGTAAAATCTTTTTTCTGGACCATCAATAGTGGTACTAA
Organism: Apis cerana; assembly: GCF_029169275.1. NCBI lineage: Eukaryota > Metazoa > Arthropoda > Insecta > Hymenoptera > Apidae > Apis > Apis cerana. The sequence continues at coordinate 4,742,284 of NC_083862.1, read as the reverse complement.
ATTGTATATAACTGTATATTATAATTTGTTTTATTCCTTAATAATTAATTATGAGATGTTTATAAATAAATAATATATTTTTTTACTTATTATTCAATAAAATAGATTCTTACACCATTGTATTTACATCCTCTTGTGGACTCCATATTAAATTAGGTGCAATCACAATTGCAATATTTTGTGGTGACATTTTATTTACATCTTGATTTTTAGTGAGTACAGCTAAAAATTTGATTAGGAACCGTAAATTTTCTAAATTTGTTGATGGTAATTTATGTAACACTTCCCAAAGAGCTCTTAATCTTGTTTCATTCTGTGTTATTTTTGCAGCTGCCATCCATTCAGGATATAATCTTTAATATAAAATAAATATATGAATATAACATTTTTTTTTATTATAATAATATTTATAATATATTATCATTATAGTTTTATTTTTGTAATATTAATTTAATAATAGTAAATATAATTAATAAATATATATTTATATTTACTTGTATGTTAGGAGAGGTTCTGGTAATTCTCGAAGATAAGATTTCAATGCACCAGCAATGACATGTGGATCTTTATATTCTAAAGCAGTTGGTAATGTAAGACAACATGCATCTAAACTTAATTTAATTCGTCGTGATTTTGATGCAGCGCCAGCTATTCTAAAAAGACCTTCTTCTTCCATACCTAATCTTAATAATGCAGATACACATAATTGAATGGGTAATGCAATTTTTCTGTTAGTGACTCTGAGATGTTCTTCTAGAGGATAACCATAAACTGGTTTCATTTCATTATCATCTGTAATTATAAAATAGGATCATATAATGAACATTTAAATGAAATCCATTATTTTTATATATATAAAAAAAATATATATTTTATATATATAAAATATATATTTATAAAAAATATATATATATAAAAAATTACATAATATTCAAAATATATATATTTTTATATTTTTTAAAATTGAATTTTAAAAATGAATCATATAATTTCCTTTTTATTTTAGAATTTTCCATTTTTCCATTTAATAAATTATTAACTCTTGAAAAATCGTAATCTGAGATAGAAATATTATTTTTAGGATATATAATTTTTAGAATTGCATTAAAGAATAAATTTTTAAAGTATAAATAAATAAAAATTTTTACATAAAAATGTCTAATTCTTGTTTTGTGTTCAGTTTTTAATATATTTTCAATTATTTGTTATATATATTAATGTATATAATAAATGTATATTTTATAATTATATTTATAATTATATATTTTTAAAAAATTGTTATAATATTGCTATACTGTTATACTATAATTTGTTTTTTGTAAACATAAAATATAATAATAAATTCTAAAAATTTTGTCATAAATTGTTTATTTCAAAGGATAACAGAATTTACAATAAAATCTTTAAAATATTCTTTCTGTTAGTATATATTGCTGGAAATTTTTTTTCAATTTGCAAATTCATCTTTAGAAATCAATTCTTCAATCAATACTTTATTTTCAAAATTTTTTCTCGTTTTTGTCTCAAAAAATTTGTTTTTCAATATTTGTTTAAACATGGAAATAGAAAGATAAATTTAGCAAAAATGGTTATAAACATTCTAGCAAATTTCATATTAAAAATTCTTAAGAACATTTAATACAATCAATGTCATAAGTGGCTGTATATTTATTATGCAACAGATAGACAAGAAAAAATAATTATCAAATCAAAAAAAGTTTGCTGAAAGCAATTCAGAAATTAGTTTATAATAATGTATTTACAAATTGGAAAAAACTCTTTTAATAGTATATACTTAAAGAAATAAAACTATTTTCAATAAGATTCTAATAGATTTTGAAATATAAAATAAATAAAAATAAACAATATTTATGACAAAAGACTTCAAATTTTTTTATTATATATTTTTTCTTATATATAACTAAATAATTACATAATTTTAGAAATTTAATATTTTGATTAAATTTAGAAATTTAAAAATTAAAAACAATTTTTTATTTTCTTGTCATTCATAATTTTAAAGATGCTATATTAGTTTTTTCTTAAACAATTGTTAATTTTTTTTATCAAATCTATATTTACCGTAAAAATTAAATCAATAAAAAAATATAAAAAATAAGTAATCAAATAGTATTAAAAGATAAGTATAAAACTTAAATAATTTATATTAATTTATATTAATAATTATATTAATAATTTAAATTATATTATTTACTGAAGCAAACAAAATGTGTTTAAAAAATATAGATTTTAAAATCAGTTTTTCTTTAAAATAAATTATAATCTTATTAAATATAAAAAATTAAATTTAAAAATATATTATAATATAATAATATTATTTATGATAATATCATAAAATGAATAACCAAAAAAGAAAAATATAGTAAGATATATTAAGATACAAATATATTAAGATTTTTTCATCCATAAAATATATTTTATTATTATTATTAATCTTTTTTTTATAAATTTCTTTTAATATTTTTTTTTTATAAATCAATATATAAATTTTTTAATTGCGTTGTATCACAATTTTTCTAATATATCATATATCAAATATATAATTTTTCATTTATTATTTGAATAAATAAATTAAATTAATAAATTATCTCTACAAAGAAATATAAAATTATATTTGACATAAAAAAGAATCTAAAGATAAAAAGAATCTATGTTTTAGAATTTATGATTAAATATTTTTTATTTTCTAATAAATATCAATAACTATATCAATAATTAATAATAACTAATTATAAAATGCGTAATTCATTAAAGCTATTTATATTTTTAATATATTTTTTAATATTTTTTATTAAAATTACACATTATTATAATATGATATGTCCTATAATTCATGAAACTTTCACAAATTTCAAAATTGAATGTTGATTCAATTTTATTCAAAAATAATGAAAAAAAGTTCATATAAAAGTTCATATAAAAAGTTCATATTGTTTGTTTAAAAAAATTATTTGTTTAAAATTATGAGGAATTTTGTAAATAAAGCGGAATTTTCTGCAATTTTTTAATATCTTTTAAATAAATAAATCGAACATAAAGATTTCTTATTATATAATCTTCTTTTACTTTATTTAAATCCATTGAATTTTTACTTATAAATTTTAAATTTATTATATCTATATATAATGCAATTATAAATGTTTAAATACTATAGAAAATGTTAAAATACTAAAATAGAAAAAAAAGCATTAGAATTTATTTAAAGGATAATCAGATTCATGATAAATTTATAAACTTGTTAGAAAAAACAAAATAATCAGTCATTTTGAGTATTTTTGCATTATGTATATAAAAAAAGATAAGAAATTGGATATAGAAAAGATTGATAGAAGATTACTAAAAAAAGAATTACAATTTCAGAGAACCAATTCAACAGAACCAATTCTTATAGCTTCAATATTATAGTTATCTCTTTATTCTTCATCTTTCTATGTCAAGATCAATAAAATAACTTTGTTGTTTACAAAAATGCATGCCAAAATATCACAAAGAAGTATCCTTGAATTTATTCTACTCTTTACTGTTGATATATCAATTAAACCAGATATTGAAATATATGCAGATGATACAATCATATTTTCTATATACAAAAATATCGAAAATGCAACAAGAAAATTACAAAATCATTTAAAAAAGATTGAAAACTGGTTATAAGACAATAAAATCAAAATAAATTCAACTAAATGTTCACATATCACCTTTATGCTCAATAGGAAATCAATTCCAAAATCAGCTTTCAAAATTCACTCACCCAAGCAGAATCCATTAAATATCTTGATCTCCATTTAGATAGTAAATTAAACTGGAAGAAACATATACAGAAAAAATCAAGCAAATAAAAATGGCTAGAAAAAGTATGTACTGGCTCACAGCGAGAAGATCCAAATTAGATATAAATAACAAACTTCTGATCTATAAAACTATAATAAAATCAATATAGATATATGTGGACTGCAAATCTGGAGTATAAATCAAACATCAGAAAACTCTTCAATTTATCATTTCAAGAACTATCTTAAATACATCATAATTTATGAGAAATACAATATCAAGAAAATTTCAAGACTCTGTACAGTAGCAGAGAAAATCAGACAATATTTGAAAATATATTAGCAAAGAATATAAAACATCAAACATATAAATCCACTAGCTACAAACTGTTATTCGGATCTTCCTAGAAGGCTCAAAAGAAAACATCTGATTTTATCAATTAAATTTGAGAATGATATATAACAATTAATTTTTCAACTAATTATTTAATAACTTTTGGATTATCAATAAATATATTTAAATCCTCAAATTGATTTTTTATTTTTAATTATTTTTAATTATTTTCATTACTTATTTTTTCTTTTCATTTTTTATTTTTATTTTCTTAATTATTAATACAATAAATATAATTATTTTATACAAAATAAAAATATTTATAAAAAGAATAAAAAAAAATTTGAATATTTTTTGTAAAGGTAATTCAATAATATAAAATTCATTATACATCACAAATAAAATTAAATAAGGCAAATCTTTTATTGTTTATATGAACTCTTTTCATTATTTGTGATATAATAAATTTTTAAATTAAATATCATAAATTACAAACCATCTTGTATAACAATAGTAACAAGTTTATAAATATAATTAAGTTTAACTTACTAATATAACTTTCTAATCCTGGAATAAGATCTTCAAGACAATGTAGTGCACTTTCATGATAAGCTCTCTGAAGTTTTATATATTGTATAATGGTATGTGCTAATTCAGTTTCCCGTGACATAAGTTGAAACATTTCTGCTGCTAATTGATCTCTACATTGTTCAACTTTAGCTTCAGCTTCTTCTAACTCTTCTCTTAAATTATCTACTTTTGTTGCACCTGAACCTTTTATATAATATTAATTTAAAAATTTAAATACAAATATTATGATATAATTTACAAAGCAATTTAAAATTTCTTCTTACTAGCACTATGTTTACTAGCTTGTTGATATCTTGTTCTCACACTATCCATGTCCAAGATTAATCGAGCTAAATTTCTTTTATGCTTTAATATATTTGGTACATCTGTATCTAAAATGTGTTGAAGAGGAATTGCAACATATTGTTCAACTTTTGTTTCATGTTCAATTGCTTCATTTGCTAAATGCATTTGTGCACGGCCACATTCTGATAAAGTAAAACCCATAAGACCATCTTCAGGAGCATTTTCTAACATTGTTTGTCCTAATATATATTCTGGACACTTTTTCTAAAAAATGAACATATCAAAGAAATAAAAAAATATATAAAGAATATAAATTTTGTATAATTATTTTTTTGAAATTTTATATATATTATATTTTATATATATTAGCATTAAATATTTTAGCATTAAATTTTGTTTATAATTTATAAAGAATAATTAAAAGAAAATTATTATAATTAATATTTATATTTTTAACAAAATTTTATTAATTTTACCAATCGTTTTTCCTTAAGAGCAAGATCTTGTGTCATAGTTTGATTTGGTAGATTACCAAGTCTCTTATTTAATCCAATGAGAGCCAATCGGATTTGATCTACATGTTTGTCTGCAGCTTGTAAATCATCTGTGAGCACTTCTGTTTTGCCAGCTCTAGGAACAACATTATATTTAATTATTTTATATATCAATATATTTAAATTAAGATAAAATAAGATAAAAATTTTTTAAAATCAATTCATTTTAAGATTGATTCATAAACTATTTTGATATTCATAGATGCCTCTACTATCTTAAAGTAACTTAATATTATTCAAATTTTTATTCTTAAAATCATAAGAAATGATAAAAATGTTTTTTATTATTTATTATTATATTATTAAATACAAAGACATTATACTTATTTTATGTTTTGTTTAAAAAAGTTTATTTGATATAAGTGAAATATCTAAATGTATGCAAGATATGCAAAAAAATTAATATAAATAATTAATAATAATAATACAATAATAATTAATAATAATAATAACAATAACATATTATAATTTTTTTTAGAAATTTAAACGAAATTGTAAAATAATTACCTAGAAAATGTTTGATCAGCGAGCTGTTTAACTCTGAAGAATTGTTTCTTCATGATTGATAAGCAATGCTTATTATATAAATAAAATTATATTTTAATCTTCTAAATAATCACTTGTCAGTTGTTAATCACAATAATGTTCACAAATACACATAATTAATATAATCATACGATATTAAAGAAATGCAGATAATAAAAAATAAAAAGAATCCATCACATTATTACAAAGACAGCAATTCGTCATAATGTTTGTACAATGATCTCACATCCTCTATGAAAGAATATTGTTCTGATCAGTATATTCTTCTATAATGAATAAATTTTCACTTCTAAAAAAAATTTTAAGATTAATTACTTAAATCTTGAATTTGTAAACGTGTCAAAATCTCACAAATTTTAATCGCGGCATTTTATATCCTTATTCATTATTGGTTATTCAATGCACGCAAGAACCAAACAATGACTTTATTATGTTCATTCATTAATATGACTTCATTCATTTATTAATTTTGCCTTTTCTTTTAATTAGATTTTTAGATTTTTATCCAAAAATTTGATAACGGAACAACCAACGAGTTTTTACTTTTAGTAGTCAGCCATTCTTGTTTCTTAGTATGATTTCATTTAGAATGAGAAATCGTTTCAAAAGCGGGAAACTTAAAATAACTATTTTTATGAAATCTGTAAATCTTTATGAAAATGTATTTTTATGAAATCTATAATTGTCACAATATACATTACCAAATTTTTTAATTTTATTTCTCTATTACGTTACATATCACTCTAATAATAATTAAAAAAAAATATATTAATAAAATTAGATGAAAATTTTAATATATTTGTTATTTTTATATTATTATTATCAAATATATAAATAATACATTGAATATATTTTTTTCAGGAAAAATATAATTATATATACATAAATATTAAATTTTATAATTATGATTAATATCTAATTTCTCCATTTTTATTAATTAAATGTAATTGTTAATTCTTTAATTATGTGTAACAATAATGCTTGTTTGTTTATTTGAATCAATTTAGTAATTGGTAAGATTAATATAGCAATATTATAAAAATTAATATCAGTACTCTTGTTTAATTTGAAATTAAAGATTAAAAAATATTAAAAAATATAAAAATATATATACCAAGAAAAAATGTTATTAATATATATTATTACATTATTACACTACATGTATAGATTATATTCAATCATTAAGATATAAAATTTGCTTCTAATTATTGCATTATATAAACAATTTCATTTTTCAATTTTAATATTTTTAAAATTTTACTCTAATATTAGTTTCTTTTTTTCATCTTCTTTTTTTTTTTAAAGTATTTATATTGATGAATATCATCACTTATTATTGTGTAATCTGAAATATGAAAATGTATCTAATAAGTTTTGAATTTGATAAATCATTCAAAACATGAATCTTATTTTAGTGTGTGGTAAATAGAAAGATAAAATAAAATTTTTTTTAGGAAATTGATTTAAATATACATAATTATTCTATTATGTGAAAATTTGTAAAAATATATAAAATTTATAAATATATTATTATAATATATGAATATCATCACTAAAAATGATAAAATGTATATACAAACTTAAAAATGATAAAATAGAATAAAAATAGAAATTTTGATTAAATTTATGATTGTAATTTATATTTCAAATATTTATATTGATTTAAACAAATATTAGTATTATAAATTTAAATTATTTTTGTGAACAAAATTTTAAAAAATTAAAAAATTTTTAAATAAATAATTAAATGATAATAAAAATTTAAAAAAAGATTTCTAATATTAAATAAAAAAAATTTTTAAAAATGAAATTGTGGCAATAAATTATAAAAAATAAATGAATGAATTATATTAAATTATATTTAAAAAATAGTATTATAATTATAATTAATTAGAATTAGAATTAATAAATTAATTAATTAAATTAATTTTAAAATTTTAATGTTAAAAAATCAGATTTTAATATAGCAATTGTTATCATGTATGTATACTTTAAAGAATGATAATTTAAATTAAATATTATTATAATTTATATAAAATGTTATTTTTTAATTTGTATTTGTAATTTTGAAAAATTGAAAAAAATAAATATTTATCAAAACTTTTGTCATTATATATATATATAAGAATGAAAAAATTTTTATTATTTCTTCAATAAAAACAAAAAGTTAACTGTTTCTATATAAATAAAATATATATTGTTTAAAATTTTATTTTTAATCTGTATTCAATGATTTACAAATATGATAATTTTGAATAAAATTAGAGTGGAATCTATAATCATGATTATTCATCATGAACAATTTATTTCTTATATTTATATTTATATACTTTTAAATAAATATATGAACTTTTACAAATATGTAAATATAATATAAAAAATTTAAATAAAAAATTTAAAATCTTTCATATGAATTAAAGATTAATATGAATTAATATGAAATAATATGAATTAAATAAAATACAAATTTAAAATCTTTAATATGAATCTCTATTAACATATTGTTAATTAATAAGATAAAATTATATTTTATTTAGATTGATGTTTTTCAGCTAATAGAATAAGATTATGTTTAAGACTTTTTAAATGAGTTTGAAATTTTATTTTCAAATACATCTATTAAAATAAAATTTTTGATAAAATTAAAGATTAGTACACTATTTTGTAATCTAATTTTATTAATTATATTAATTAATTATATTAATTAATAAAATTAATTATATTAATTATAGTAAAATAATTTTATTAATTTTATTATCTTTTTGAAAAATATTCAAAAGAAATGATTAATAAAAAAATAATTTTAAAAGCTTATATGGACTTGGACAAAATCAAACTTATTATTTTGTAAAATTCTTTCACATATATGTAGATAAATATTTTATTCATTACTATATTTCAAATAAATATTAATTTTCCAATAATATAATATATATTTCTTTTTTATTTAAAGATAAAACTAATTACTTTTCAATGTTTATTTTTTTTATTTTTATTTTTTATAAATCAAGAATTTTCACATTATTTCTAATTTTAAATGTACCTAATTGTATTTAAATTTCTATAGTATCATAAAGTCATTTTGTTCAATTCAATAAATTTTATAAATAACTAATATTCTTTGATAATATGAAATTTTACTGAGATTACTGATTTAATATATATTTTAAAATATCGACTGACAATATATAAATGCAATAAGATTATTAATTAGATACTAATAAGATTAACAGAAAAAAAAATTAAATTAATACAATATAGAAAATGCTCCATAAATATTGCATTAAGGACTATATAATTGTATTGAATAATTTTCTTATATTTTTAAATTATTATAATATATTTTAAAAGTAAATGTTTTTTTATTTTTAATAAAATTGCAGAAAACATTGAATATCTTAAGTAATTTCTAATAACTTGATTGATTATATCGAAATACAATCTATAACAAATACAATAGGTCTTTTTTAGATAAAAATCGATGAGAATAAATTCAGAAATAAATTCAGATATATCATATATATTTATATCATATATATTTATAGATACAGTTTTGCCTCAATATAAGATAAAATTTATACATGTGCTATCACATATAGGCAATAATTACAAAAGTTTTTACTTTTAAAACAATATAAAAATATTGTAAATATTGTAAATATTTACAAAATTTAATTAAGTTTGAATATATATATTTTATTTATTTTTATTTATTTATTAACTTTTTTAATTTATTGTAATTATTAATATAAAAAAATAGTAAAAATATAAAAATAGTAAAAACAATAAATAAATATCTAGAGAAAAATTATTTATTTATAATTATTAATTACAAAATAAAAGTTTTGATAAGTTTACTTCTGATACTTATTCAAGATTTGAAAATCAGATAGGATATCATAAAAGACATCTTTAACATAAATACATTTATATTTAATTATATGTATATTTAATTATATTTAGTTATATATTGGTGAATAAAAGCTTAAATATAAAACTTTTCAATCCAACAAGATATTTTTTTTACAGGATTTAAATTACTTTTTTCGTTTTTTGTATTTCTTGCAATATAATATATTTGCATTATTATTAATAATTAATTGAATATTATTTACAGATATTTAACTTCATTTATGTATATTAACTTCACATATGTATATAAGCTGTAGTACGTATCTGAAGTAATATTTTGAATTATCTTTTATTCATAAATTATATGATATTTTTTGTATCTTTATTTCAATTTGACTTGTAGATTCTATAGAAATAAATAAGTCGTATCTATAAATATACATAATCTAAAATTCAAAACAATCTCGATATAACCAATTAAATTATTAGAAATTATTAATTTCGAATTCTTGCCATTTTTTATGATTTCATAAAATTTTTGTTTTTAATATGTTATTATGATATAATAATATATATATTATTAATAATGTATTATTAATTATAAATATATATAATTTATTATGTATATAATAATACAATAAAATAATTATAGTTCGGTATAAATATATAATATATTTATTTTTTGTGTGTGTTTATATTACACAATTAGATTATCTTGATAGAAAATTAATAAAATTAAATTAAAATAAAATTCTTAGTTTCAAAGTATTGTGTAATAATTCAATAACATTACTATTATTATTCATACAATATCTTTTATACATATATTTTAAGATTTTGTTAAGATTCTATAAATTATTAATGATACCGCGCTTATTGCGTTCTTCAAAAAAATTTTAATACTACTTTTAAATCAAATAGTTATTTTTTTTTAATAGTTTTAAATTTTTAAAAAATGAAAAAAAAATAGATAATTGACAAAAAATATATACTATAAAATGCTATTTCTATTGTTTATATTTTATATTTTACTGAATAGTTTAATTGTTTTTTTATATCAAATGTTTTTTATATGTTCAAATCTTGTAAAAATGTATAATAGTTTCTTTTTTCAATTTACTTAATTCATTTTTATTAATACATATTTGATTATTTATTTTGTATATAAAATTATAAAATTATAAAATTATAAATTATAAAATTGTAATTTTGTTTATAAAGTTATTCAAATTTTCTTTATATTAAAATATTTATATATGATTTATTTAAATCAACGTAAATATTTTATTTTAAATACAAGCATAATAACTTCACAAAATTTATGTGATTATTCTTTTATTATTTCTATGTTTATAATATTTATAAATATTATTTTTATTTATAACAATAATATTTCCGTATTATAAACATAATTAATCAAAAAAATCATATATTTAGATTAATTTCTTTAAAAAAATATTTTACATTCCGTCTTTCAATTTATCGTAATGCAGTGTAGCTTTAGAAATGCAATGTTGTCAAATTTAACATCACAATTCGTATTTAATGATTATGGTTAGGTTAGTATACAAATAGTATAGTGATTATCGATATATCGATATTTGTTCTATCGTAACATATCTGTTTACCATACTTACAATGACTTCAAATCATGGCAACTATGGACAAAGAGAATTATATATTATTAGCATCATTCGTTGATGTGGTTTTGTTTCTTATCTACATTGTAACGTAACCATATGTTTATTATTGAAATTCGATTTCGAGTAACGAAATCTAACCATACACACAAAGTACTTTTTTTTCTTTGATATATTTCAATCAACGTGTTCATTATGATAATCGATAGAAGTTTTTTAAATGTGATAATATTGAGTTGTGGTTTTATGCTGGTATTTACAGCATTTCAAACAATGGGAAATATTGAGGTAATTATGATTATTATAATATTTATTATAATTTTTTTATTTTGAAAATCTTTTATTTATTTTTTATTTTATTTTGTTTTTTTAAATAATTATATAATTTAATATTTATTATGATAGTATTCATAGTTTTATATTATATGAAAATTTGAAATTTAATTTGTTACACAAGATAAGTGTGAAAATAAATAGTACACATACACACATATACACACACATATACACACACACACACATACATAATATTAATAATATATATATGTATATATATATATATATAAAATTGTTAATTTTATATTAATTAGAATAAATTTAAAAAGATTTAAAATTATTTTTTATTTAAAATTAAATAATCATTGATTGAAATATAAAGATTCATAAATTAAATATATTAGATTTGAAAAAATATTAATTATATATTTGCTATATGTTATGATTTAATAATGTAAAATAATTATAACTGAAGTAGTTATATATTCTAATTATATATATATTATATATTATATATTTATGTATATATATATATATATATATATATATATATATATATATATATATATATATAATTATATATATATATTATTTATATATATAATTATAATACATTAAAATTAATTTAAATAATTTTTTCACATTGTATTTTATGATTAAATTATATTTTTATTTTTATTTTATTGTATTATAAGTTTAAGCTATTGTATATAGTTTAAGCTAAATATATATTATTTTTAAATTATAAATTATTAAAAATTGTGAAAATATTGAAAAAATATTAATTATATATTTTTGAAAATCAATAATTAAAATTTCTTATAATAATTGTTCTTATTATATTTGTTTTTATTATTATATTTCATTTAATGTATATTTATGTAATTAATAAGTATTAAATAATGAATATATAAAAATATATATTATTTTAAAAGAAGTATACATTATTTTTCTTGTTATATACATATATTTAACAATAAATTTAATCAGAAAATATAAATTATTAATAATTGAAAAAATTACTAAAATTAAAAAAATATTTATGTTCAATTATATAATAATTAATAATTATTTATTAAGTAAATAGAGAATATTCATATCATCTAAATATATAATCTAATATCATATAGTTAATGTATTAATTTTTTAAATGTATGATATATATAGATATGATATGTCATGTAAATAAATAAATACGTTAAAAATAATAAGTAATAATAAAAAAAAAATAAATAAATACTGAAAAAAATAAAAATTTGAATTGAATTTATTTGAATTATTAATCGAATGAAGTATACTAATAAATAGAATAACATATAATAAATAATTATTTAAGAAATTAATATTATTTTATTAGATTCTAAAAATAAAATATTTGAAAAAAAATGAAAAATTTTTAAAAATAAAATTATTTAACATATTTTTATTAAAATTATTGAAATTATTACATTTTTATTGAAATTATATAAATATAATTATAATTATATTTCAAATTTTTAATAGAAAAATTATATTTAAAAATAATGTGAAAATGAAAATCATATATAATAAATCAATATATAATATCATAATGTATAAATAAGAACCATATATATTGATAAGATGACTGTGATAAGTTAGAGAATATTTAATCTTTTTCTTTATAATTCTATTTTTTTTTCTTCGAATGTTCAAATGTTTTTAAAAGTATTCATTGCTTTAGTGGGAATAAAGAAAAAATAATTGAAAAAATGAGATAAACGATTATAATAGAATGTGAATTAGTTTTGTTATTATCATAACAAAAAAATTAAAATTTCTGAAATTCTTAATAAAAATATACAATTATACAATACATAAAAAAATACAAAAAATATAATTGTGTATTCAAATAATTGAAAACAATAATTAAAAACAAAATCATAATGAGTTAAATACATAAGATAAGCAATGAATTATTAAAATTATTATAAATAATTTATATATTAATGCATCAAAATTGATATTTAAAGTTGAAAAATAAAATTTATGTAATAATAAATAATTCTATCATCTAAATATTTAATGATAAATAATAATAGACTGTTTAAATCAAATTTAATATCAATTGATAAAATAAAAAAAAGTATATAGAATTTGCAAAGAAATATTTAAAAAAGATTTCTAAAATGAAATTATATTTAATGAGTTAAAAATAATTGTCTGAAGAAAATTCAACGAGGAGATGAACATTAAAAGTTTTTAATAAATAATGAATTTTGTTGAAAATCCCAAAATGGAAGCTGCATATCTTTTTTAATGCTAGAAATTTAATATTCATTTAGCGAATAAATGTACAAATGATATTTAAATATATAAAAGCAAAATGTAAATTGAAAAAAATAATAGGAATTTTAAATAATTTTAAATTTTATCCAAACAATGATTCTGAAGTATATGTTTTACATAGCTAATAATTGCTTTAGATTGTTTAAAAAAAAATTTAACAATGATATTATATTATTGTAATATCAAATTCAAACCAAATATTAATATATATATATTAATATATATATATATATATATATATATATTAATATATATATATTAATATATATATATATATATATATATATATATATATATATATATATAATGTAATAAGCAAAAAAAATTAATAAAAAATAGGTCTTTAATTGTTAAATAAATAAATAATCTTATATATATCTTATATATTGTTCTATCATATATATTATGAATATGTATGATAAGAATATACAAAATATGTATCAGAGAAAAAAATTAGCATTTTCTCTAAATTCATTCATTTTCAATAAATTAGAATTGCTTTACAATAAGAATAAAATAATTTGCAAAATCAGTTCCACAATGATTATAAAGAGTTGAAAAATTAGTTATAGTTTCCTAACAAAATATTAAAATACAATTTAGAATATTTTATTAACTGTTTTATTAAGTTATAAAATACTTTCATTTTATTTGATTTTTACTTGTAATCTATATCTAATTATGTTATTCTTAAATATGTTTAATTTTTCTATTGCATTTATACATATTTAATTAAAAGATGTTAATTCACATATTTTCATTTTTTTAAATTCTAAATACTAATTAAATTTTTAATTAATGATAATTAAAAGTAATTAATTATTATTTTAGCTAAAATTTCTCTTTCTCAATGGAGAAATAATTAGATTTTATTTTATAAGAATTATCGTAATTATCGTTATATTTTATATTTATAATGTGTAGATTTTTTTTGTAAATATTTTCCTATACATATGAGATTATACATATTTAAAGTTTTAATTTATAACAAATTATATTTATAACAATTTATAATAAAATTAAATATGTAAACTAATAAATAAGAATAAATTATATAAAAATATATAACTCAAATTATATTTTATTAAAATAGAAGAATAATTTAAATAAATATAAATTAAATGATTATTTTTTTCTAATATTAAAAATATTTCATAATAAAAATAAAACAATATTTCAAAAACTAATTGTTATATTAAATTGTATTTTTTATTCTAATAAATACTTTGTATTTTAAATTCTAATAAAATATTAATAGTAATAAATATTTTTTTATTTTTTACTAAATTATCACAGTAAATTGGGATAGAGATGATATCACTGATTTTAATATCTTTGAAATTCAAAATCATTATTATAAACAATTTTTTTCTATACATTTTATAATTAAATTTTGAAATATTCTTAAAACACTTTTGTTTAATTTAAGTTAGAAATATAATTCATTCTGATCTAGATGTATCATATGTATGATCTAGATGTAAACATATTTTATTATCGTTTAATAACAACTTGTGTAGATTAATATATATTCGTATATAAAAAGAAATATTAATAGATCATAGATTATAGATTATATTAGATTAGATATAGTCTAGTTTAATATTATTGATTTATTATAGTTTATATTTAATTTATTTTATTATTATTTTATTATATTATGTATTGTTATTATTTTATAATTATTTTTTATTTAATTAAAAACATATTAATATCGTAATTCGTTATATTTTAAATATAATATCGTTATATTTTAAAACTCATAATTAACTATAATTTTCTTATCTCTATAACAACTTAGACATTTTCGATATATATATACATTTGTCAATAACTCATTTCGTAGATTACTAGATATTCAGAAAGAATATATATTTATCAAATACTACAAATAATAATATATACTGTAAATTTTATATAATTAGTAAAAATTTTTATGAATCTTAAAAGTTAAAACCAAATGACTTTAACAAAAAATATTCAGAATGATTATAATATTATATTTAAAAATTATTGAAATTGATAGTCTCAATTAATTACAATTAATTACAGCTTATAATATATTCTATCTGATATATTCTTTTATCTTTTTAATAACAAATAAAAATTATCAATAAATTTTTATTGATGTGAACATAAAAAAAGTCTAATTTTTTTATAATTTTTTAATAATATTTAAAAAAATATTTAATTGCTATAGTTTTATCAAAATTTTTATGTATTTGAGTTTTAATAATTTTTAAATGAACGATATCATTTTTTATCATTTTATCATTTTATAGTCTTTCAATAATACTTTTATTTAAAAATATTTTAGTGATATAGTACTTGAAAAATGACCTATTTGATATGATATCAAAAGTACAAATAAAGAAAAACTTAAATCTTTATTTTTTTGAAAAAAATATATCAATTAATATAAATTTATTATTTAAATTTTTTATAAACTAATAATAAATATATATTTATAAAATTTTTTTTCTATTATATCATCATCTTGAATTAATGTTTTAAAAAATATATTTCAATTTTTAAAAATTACCAAATTTTTTTTGAGTTTTATAATTCTATTTTTATTATTATATAAGAGGATTATTATATTTCCAATTTCTTATAATTATATAAAATTGTAAAAAATAGTTAAATGCAAATATTGATTCTTAATATAGGAATACCGATTATTTTAAAATTTTTTTGCTATAATATGCATCTAAAAATTATTAAAAAATTTTTAATGTTATGTTTCATATATGTTATAAACATATTTATGTTTGTGTTTATTAAATTTCACTGTAATAAATTCTATTAAATTCATTTTCATAATATAATATAAATGTCATCATAAAATAAAAAAAATGTAAATGTCAATTTAAAAAAAAAATAATATCGTGATTTCACGATTAGTATTATAAATTTAAAAAAATTTTTTGTATATATTATGTAAAGATATTGAAATTTTTGTTTTTTTCAAATTTTTTTTAAAGTTTAGCACTTGTAAGAAAAATGATACTAATAGCGTAAACATTCTGAATACATATTTTATATGTTTGAGAATTTGAATTAAAATATTTATTCGAAGGAAATTTTTATAGATAAGTTTTATAAATGAATGATCACTCAAAAAAAAATTAATTATAATTTAATTTTTAAATTTATATATACATACATATAAAAAAAAATTTATATATTTATGTATTCGTTTTATATTATAAATTTAAGTATCATAAAATGTATCTTAATTTATTATGCGTGACTCAAATGATTGTGATAGATTTTCAGCTTACATCCTTTCTTTTTTAAGTTATGAGTTAAATAGTTTTACTATTTGAATTTGCCAAGAATTGAAAATATGATGATTTCTCAATAAGAATTCTATACAACTTTGTTAAATCAGTATGCTAGAAATTTGTACGATTGCATTATTTCGAATTTTAATTCTGAATATAGTCAAATAAAAATTAATTACTAGTTATAACATTATAATTATAACATTAATTATAATGTAATTAATATGGCATGACTAATTATAACTTATAACTTAAATTTTATGTATTTATTATTTTTGTCCATTCATTATTAATAAATGGAATAGTTCAATATTTTGTTATTAATAAAATAAATTTATATAATAAAGTTAAAAAAAATTACTATTATTTGTCAATGGTTAAATTAAACATTTTTCCTTTTTCTTAAAATATAAAAATAATAATTTTACTCATTTTTATCACTGTAAATTACATTCTTTTCATTTTTTTTTCAAAACATGACCTCGAGCAAAAATATATAGATTTTTTGAAATTTTTTATTTACAAGAATTTCTTCTTTTAATTTTTTACTTTGTTATAAAATTTACATATTTTTTATATAATTTTTTATAATCTTACATGAAAATTTTCGTTTCTCTTCTGTGATTTTTCTTTTAATTACAATAAAAATAATTTATCTACAATAAGAATTCTCTTATAATAAGAAGTAATACATCGTAAGATTATCTGCAATGTCTTGTTATAACTTGATTCAACTTTTCTCTTTTTTTTATAAAATTTTAGATTTCTTACGAGATCGTTAATATAGAATTGATGCAAAAATAATAAAAATTTTTGTTATATCAATCTAAAAATGTTTAATTTTTTACATGTGTTATTTATAATGTTTATTAAATTATAATTTTGTTTGTAGAAGATAATTAAAAATATTCACTGATTTATTTTGTTTTTTATATGTTTGTTATATTGAAGTATGGTAAATATATCTATTTGTATTTAATAATATTTTATGAATTAAAAAGAAAATAATTGAAGTTGAATATATAAGAAATATATGTTTAGAGATAATTTTTAATTGATATATAGCACATATTATCAATATAAAAAATTACATTTTGAAGATTTTGATTTAAAAAACGAATCATGAAGACTACTTAATATTAATGACAAATGATAACTAACATCAAACTATATGAGAATGTTTTAAAAGTAATACAATTATTTTATTATAATTTAAAAATATTTTCGTAGTTTCAAAATTACATAAATATTTTATGAATTAATGCAAAGAATTTAATAAATTAATATATAGATTGCTTCATAACTTGCTTATTTGCTCGAAATAGAAATTTTTTGAACAAAATAATCGGAAATGAATTATTTATGAATTACTGAATCAAACGCATAATCATCAATGTTAGTATCATCGATAAATATATTAAACGCAGTAATTAAAGAAAAATATTCATTTTTGTTTAATTATAAAAATTTATATCGTTTTTTATCAAACATCCATATAGCGATGAGTATACAATAAGAGTTATAGAAACTTAGATAAGATATTGATTTATATTTATTATAATATTTAGTAATTATTATTTATTTTATATTTTTTAATTTTTATTTTAATATTTTTTATTTTATTATTTATTAATATTTAGTATTATTATTTATATTATATATATAATTATAGTAATTATTATTTATTGCAATATTTTTATTATTCTCATTGTGTATCTATTTGAATTTTTTAAAAAATTGATTTTGTTTTTATCTAATTATCTTCGATTTATTTTTTATTTTTTCATGAATTAAATCCATTAATCTCACAAATAAATGTTTATACATTTTTAATCATTGTTGAGTAATTGATAGAAAAAAAAAAATGAAAAATATTCTATTATTTTATTTTTTATTATTTTGTCCAATTATCAAAAATCAATTCATATTTAAATTTTTTAATTTTTTTTAAATTTTAAATTTAATATATTTCTTCTAATAATAATATATTCAATAGATAAAGTATGTAAAAATATGTATAAATTATTTTTTTTTCATTATATTAAATTTAATCATTATATCAATATTTATATACATTAAGTTTTCTATCATTTTATTCAGTATTATATATTTATAATATAATATAATTTTAAATATTTTTAGTTTATTAAAAAGTGTTTTTGCAATCTCAATAATATTCATGTTTTAATGATAGAATGAATAACATGAATAATTTATTTTGCAAAAAAATTAAAAACTTATATAAAGAAATATAATATATATATTAAGCAATATGAAAAAATGAAAAAGAACGAAATAGTATTTAAAATGCTAAAATCTTCATATATTTATATTTTCAATAAATCTTGAATTGATTTGTAAATATTCTAATTATAATAATTTATAACTTGTAAAATTTTAAATTATGATTATTTTAAAATTAATTATTTAAAATATATAAAAATTATATAAAAAAATAATATATAAAAGTACTTTAATATTTTTTTTTAAATAAAAATTTATTCATAAAACAAATTTATTATTCATTTATTTAACTAAAAAAATAGAATAGAATTTTATTTAAATTATAAATAATAGTTTTTTTATATAATAATTAATAATATATTAATAATTTTTTTATATTTAATTAATTGTAGTATTAATGTATTGATAATGTATTGTAATGATATTGTATATGTACTATATCTACAAATTATTATTGATTTAGAGAAATTAATTTTAAAGATTAATGATATTTTGTAAAATAAATATGTGTTTTATTATATTTTAATTACAAAGTGAAATTAAATACTTTTAAAAATTTAATTTGAAAATTATTTAAATTGATTGACGTTGATATTAATTGATTGATTATTTAAATTGATTGACGTTGATATTAATTGATTGATAATTTAAAATAAATATCATTTTTAAAAAAAATATTAAAATTAAAATTATTTATATAATTTCCATATTAGAATTTTTTAATTTATATCATTTATAAACGAACAAAGTATAACATTTTAAAGTTTACTATAATATTTTTCTACTAAACGTTAGAAAATCGAGGATTTTATATTTACATTCGTTTTATATAATATTAGATTAGATTAACTATTAATACTATTAATAATAAATTAATGATTAATAGTAATATTATATATTAATATTAATATAACTATTAAATTAGATTTTTTTGGAAGAATATTTTTATAAATTGTATTCATAGTAAATTTTTGAAATAAAAAAATATTTCAATTTCAATATTGCAATTAATAAAATTATAATAATTTTTTCAATTATTTATAAATATTATAATTTTTTATTATTAGATAATTTATTATTAGATGTCACATTAATTAATTAATTAAGTTAATATTTTATAAAGTGAAAATCGAATATCATTCCATTTAAGCAATTGCTTCTTTGTTTTAATTACATTAACTATAACAGCTTTAATGAAAAATATTTATGAATATTTGTTATTGAATTCATTTCAATTTTTTGTATTCTAATTTTAGTATATTATTTTTAGTGCATTTGGTATTTTTATCATAATAAAAATAAAAATAAGTTTTTTTTATGTCTTTTACTTTTTTTCAATTTTGAAATAGATATAAACTGTCCTAAGACTTTTGAATGCAATTTTATATAATATAATATATATTATAATAATATATAAATATAATTTATTATATTAATATATTAATATAATAAATTATATAAATATATTCATTATACTATTTTTTAATATATATATATATTACTTATTTATAAAAAATATAAATATTATTTGTTAATAATTATATGAACAAATAATATTCATTTAAAAAAATCGATAAAAATTAATAAATAAAATTTATATTATGAATGAAGCAATCATAATTAAAATTTTTTATATTTTTTTTGAGATATTTTATGTATTTTATATTACGTATATTTTATATTTTATATTTATTTAAAAAAGTCATTCATTATATTATCATAATTTTATGAAAGGATTTATTACATAAAATTTAATTTTTTAGAGTAAATAAGTTTCTCTAAGATAATTATATAATTATTATTAATTTATTTATAATAAAAAATAAGATAAAAGCTGATAATATCAAAATTTTATTGCATATAAGATTGCATTTAACAATAATTTTAATTATGTATTGTTATTATTTTTTTATTTTTAAATAATGGAAATAATTATAAAGAATTAAAATATTACTGTAACTAATATAAGTAAAATGTTCTACCGATTCAATTTTGTAATAATTTGATAATTGATTCCTTTTGATTTTGAAATAGTTTTATATGCATTTTAAAATTGTTTCATAATATAATATATCAATTCAATAATATTTCATTGCATCGAACTGATATAAGAACAATTAATATTTAAATTTTTGTCCATATTTTTAAAGATTTAAAATTTTTTTTGTTCTTTTAATATTTCTCTCTTTTTATTTCATTTCTCTTTGGATTTTAATTAAAATTTTCCTAATTTAAAATGTAATTTTTCAAAAATTAATACCGAATGACGATTACATAGATGGAACAAAATTGTCCAAAATTTTAATCTAAATATAACATCGAAATCATCGAAATTGAAAGTGATATATGCTTTCTAACTAATTTTTTATTTCATAAGAGAAAGTTAATATTATACAATGTAGTTGATAAAGATATTGAAAAAAATTTATTATAAATATAGCAATAATTGATATTTTCTTTTTTTCATATATTCATATTTTATATATCTTAAAAATAAAACAACTCTTATTTAGATAAATCTAATGTAGATTCAGATTATAAATACACAAGAATATTATTTTTTCTTTTTTCAAAGAACAAAATTTATTGATTTTTATTGTATTTATGTTAGTATTTTTTCTATATATAATTTTTATATAAATGAATCAAATTTGTAAAAATAAAAAAAAAGAAAATATGATTGACTTTATTCTATATTATTAAGATATCTCATAAGTTTTTTTTTTTTGATACGAAATGAATATACGATATTTATTTAAGGTTGATTTATTATGTTATATATAAATTGTTTTGCTCTATTTTTCCATCTCTCAGAAAGTTTCATTATTTCCTTTTTTCAAAATTGTTGGGGCTTACTTGCAAAATATTTCTTGAGATGCATTTTTATTTCGCGAGTTATGGATTGGAACCGTTTATCATGAAGAGAATTTTTTAATGACAGGAACAAGTAATAGTAATAGAACAAGATCCGAGGAATAGGAAGAATGCGATAGAATATCTCAATCAAATTGTAATAGCTTTTCTCTTATAGCCAATGCAACATGCAGTTTTGCGATGAAAAATGACGTCTCGTCGATTTGTGAATTCTGATTGTTTTTCTGCTATGACTAAACTAAATTTATCAAGTTGATTGCAGAATTATTTGCAAAAGTATTTTGTAGAATTGATGGTTTTATCTTGAGGAAGGAACTCATAGTAGAATACACTTTTCTAGTCCCACCAAATAAACAAAAAAACTGTCTTCGGATGAAGTTCCATTGAAGATCTATTGTCCTTAGGTCAAGTGCGTTTTCGATGTATATTTTGATACAAAATTTAAATCTAGTCCAGCCTTTGTAAAAAAAAGATTTCTTTCATGTCGCTGAAAAAGCAAATCGTAGAGGTGCAGTTCATAAGACTGATCTTCGTCAATAGCTATGGAATCTAAACTTCACATCGATTGACATCCCATCCTGATTAGATGATTATATTATTGTCTATGTTAAGGGGAATGTTATATTGGGAATATTAATGATATTCGCTATCTCTTGCATATTAAATCGCGGATTTTCAGTGAACATGTTCTTGATAAGATCTGTATCTGTCGCTGCTGGGCGGTCTCTATGGTCTTTATTTTTCCAATCAAAATTGTTAGCTCTAAATCTCTTAAACCAATTGCAAATGTAATAGTCGTAGCACTATTCCTGTAAATAATACAAATCTCGTAAAGCAATGAAGCAACTTGCCGTAAATGTTTCCATATTGAATGATGTAGAAAAAAGTTTTAAAGTTTTAAAGTTTTAAAAGAGATTGTGTTATTAATGAAATGTACTTTAAAAGAACTCTCGGATGACAGAAACTGATGCCATAAACGATTAATAAATAAGCCTGCATGTTTATATAAAAATAGCCAATTAAAATCATTCCTAAAATGGTGCAAAAGAAATTTATGGGACAACCTAATATTAACATAAGCATTACTGAACATATATCTATTTCTATCATTATCTGTTAATTTGTCGATTGTTTAAAAATATTCTTTATTTGTTAATATTTAATTCTAATATTTAAAAAATTAATTAATAAAAATTTTTAATATTTCATATTTATTTCATTCAAAATGAAATTATGCAGAATATTTCTTGCAGATTGTATTTTGTGTATATTTTCTATAAACATATTTTTTATATTGATTACAAATATTGTTATTTTTATTTTTGTTGCAATAATCGATTTACTAAGATTTACTGGAAAATTAATTTTCAGAATTTTTTTCATGGTTTAAAAATTCAATTTTTTTTTTAGATATATCCATTTCATTTGTTCCTCTAATTCAGATTCAAAATAATCTTAATTAATGTTGGAAATTATTTCTAATAATTTAACATTTTACATAAATTTTTTTCATAATTGTCCAATTATATTTAAACAAAAATAAAATAATTTATAAAATATAATTATATATAATTATAAAATAAATTATAAACATATTCTGTAGTAACAATATTTTTAAATTACTGTTGTATTTTAAAATTATTATTCACGGTTCAAAATAATAATTAAATTAGATATTAAATAAAAAAAATTTATATATTTATATCAATTTTTATTAATATAATATTATCTTTACACATTAGCTTTAGATAATAAATGCAATTTTGTAAACTGTTATTAAAATATACCGTCATCATACCATTAATATTTTGAAAACTCTTCATAAAAAAAAATATTATATATGAAAATTTATTTTTTAATTTTAATTTTTTAATTTTAAAAATGATTTATTTTTTAGTAAAATTTAATTATATAAATTATTTTTATTATTTTATATTGATTCACATCTAATTTTTGTTGAATATTTTTTTTTTAAATATTTTTTGAATATTTTTTTTATTGAGAACATATAAATAAAACATTTCTTTATATAACAATAGAATTGAATAATCTCGTTTGTTGAATAGTCTCGTTTTCTTCACTATAATTTATCATCAAATATTTTTCTGAATTTATCTCCCATTTATTTCTTTGATTTTTTGGTACTTTTTGGTATTATTAATTATATAACAATCACTTTCGAAAATTAAATAGGCGCAATAGGCGGCTTTTTGCTATTGATTTTTAATATAAATACCTGTTGTTATTACCTTATCCCATAAATATTGTAAATTTTTTGCATATAACATAGATTTAATGATTCAACAATTGTTTTATTCTATCTCTCGATAAATACATTTTATTCTGCACGCGGTTGTTGTCTCATATTTATTGTTTTTCGAAAGTGAATAATTTTTGATTGCACTATTACAAAATTCTTTATCATAATCAATTCTCAGTCTTTTTACATTATGTTCACCCATTTGTATGTCAGTATAAAATTGTTTTGAATTTTTCTCTTTTACGAAATAAACATAACAATATTTTGAGTCCTTCAACAATAAGAAATAATACAATCCTTCAATAATTGGCTCATCTTATTGTATAGATCGGTATAAAACATTTTTTCTCCATATTTGATTCTTGTAGATTGTTTTTTCGAAAAAAGTGTTCGATCCTGCTTTATATTCTTCACAAAAAATATCACAATAAAGATATCTTTTCATTACACTATCAACCTTCAAATCTGGCACATTCGAATTTGTTATCATATGGCAATGTTTTAAAATTTATATATCTTAATTTTTTATTCTGATGTATTTATCAATACATATGTTTTTATTATCATAAATATGAAATTTAATTTATATAATTTGTTAAGTTTTTAAGTTTTTTTTTAATTTTTCTTAACAATTAATTTGTTTTCGTAAAAATATACACTTCATTCGTCTTCAAAACTTTCTTTTTTCAGAAGCACATCCAACTGACAATAAATTCTTTAATTACGATATATGTAATATGAATGGACGGTCCATTGATTGTGTGACGCGTATACATCGTCAATATTTATTATTTCACTTCGATATTTTCTTTGCCTTTAATATACAGTATATTGCCATTATATGTACGTAAATTGTATATGTATCTATATTTTTGAATCATTCTTTTTTGAAAGACATATGTTCCATCCGAATCGTAAATCATGTATTTTTATCTTTCATTTGTGGAATATTTTTTATGTTGAATAATTTAATTGAATCTTTAACGTTTAATATTTTTGTTTTTTTTTTATTTTTTTTAATTACCATTGTCTTTTTCAATGTTCAGTTCTGTGTACTTTTTTCAATGTACAAGTACGAATCAATATCCGGATTTTTTGCAGAAATGATATATATTATTTCTTTTTATCTCAGAGCCACAAAAATCACATGATGATTCTCAAATAATTCTTTCGATATTCTTTCACATAGTAGACTTCTTCTCTATGTTTCTTCACAAGATATTTTTATATTTCGCATTTTCAATAATATTTCGTTATTTATTAAGTGATCTGTCAATTGCTCAGTCATTTATTTCGTGGTACAATATATCAGGCTGTGCGAACATTATCATATTTTCTTATTAAATGAAATAGATTTCATTTTCAGATCTCGAACTATATATTTTCAATTTATTCTCTACCATATAAATTTCCATTTGTCATTTAATTGATAATTTTGTTTATCGAAACGATGAAGGTGATATAATTTTATTTTTCTATTTTTATTTTATTTTTAATTTTAATTTAAGAGGTATAACATTTTTTATTCTTACAGTATTAAATCACTCACTGTACGATAATGAAAAACACTGAGTGCATAACCTATAAATTATGAAATGATTTAATTATATGTTCCACGAGCGGAAAATAAAAAATAAAATAGAAAAAATAAAATAGAAAATAAAAAATATATAACAAAAAAGAATATATTTAAAAAAATAGGAATACTATATTATATATGGATCGTGCCGATGTCTATTAATATCGTTCTACTATTCTGAGTTTACTATGTCGCGTTGTACGACGCAGTGCTTCAAAAAAGGAAACGGACAAAACAATCGAAACAATGATCTATAATTTAATGACAATAATTCACATAAATATACAAATATATAAATATGAATCGCATCTTTATATATATAAATTCAACACTAATAATTAATTACAATTAAATAATATTATTCAATCATGACTAATAATTAAAAAGTTTTTATATTTATAAAAAAAGAATATCGATTTTTAACTATTTCTTTATTCAATAAGCAATAATCCATTCAGAATCTCAGACTCTTTCTTTTTTCTTTTTATTAATATTAGTGGATTAATATATTCGCAGAGAGAAAGTTGGATAATTCTGTCACAACTATTCGTGAATTTGAGAACTAACTGATTCCTATGTGGTAAAATATTATTATAATTTAATTATTATAATCATTTCTATTTTTATTTCATATATTTTTTTGAGCTTAATAATTAATAATCATTTCAACTAAAGTATGATTCTATACTATATATATATATACTATAAGTATATATTCTATACTGAATATTTTAAATATATGCAATGTTTATTATATTTATATATATATTTTATAATAAGACTCAAAGATTAGAATATCGTTTATTGTCTATTAATTGAAAAACTTGATTCTGCTCCTTTTTTAAATCTAAAAAAATCTTTAAAAAATCTTTATTTATGAGATTGATATATTACAGATATCTTTATTTATTTTTGTTTCAAACTTATGAATCTATTCAAATTCGAATTTATTTTGAAGAATTCAACAAAATCTTTTAATCAATATTGAGCTGATTGATTGCTTAAATTATTATATAAATTATTTTATTGATCAATGTCAATATTTTGATTGCAAAAAAACGTTTTTCTAAAATATCTTTTACATTCATTCTCTATAACCAGATTTTGTATAATCAAATTTTTCTTGCTTGCAGGAATATTTATTTTATCGAACAATTCGCCTTGCAATAATTAAACTTTTTATGTCTTTATTTTATATATAAATAATAAATAATAAATAATAAAAGAATAAATAATCATTATAATTGTAACATCTTTATTGTATCTCTGAATTGCGTATTCCTTATCAATAATTCCATTTCCATCAATGTTGTTCCCAATATCCCAATAATTGTATATTATTTGATTGCCATTTTACTTCATGTTCACATATCTCTTCATTTGTTCATTGCATCCTTGTTTCATTCCAAACCGCGAATATATTAGTTAAATTCAAAATTATTCACATTAAATTATGTTTTCCTATGTAGAATTGTAACTTAAAAAACGATCTTAATAACGATTGAAAATATTTTGAATAATTCTAAAGATTATAATTCAGTATGCCAATTGATTAAATATTTTACGAACTTGTCTTTATTTGCAAAAAATCGTCTTATGATGGAAATATTCGGAATATTTCTCTCTCTTTATTTGCAAAAAATCGTCTTATGATGGAAATATTCGGAATGTTTCTCTTTTCTTCAGATTCTTCTTTTAAATACCATAATGCCATGTATATAAACCTAAGTAACGTTATGTATATCGCAAATATTAGAGATAGAATGATTTCATTTTTTTGGGAATTCTGTCATGTATGACTCTTATTGTATTTTCTAATTATATTTATTTACGGGAATAATACAATTATTATTATTAGGCATACAAATTTTCTGAACAATCATGTAAAATTGATTCAAATTTTTATTGTTAATTTCTCTATTTTGTATCAATATTTTTTTATATTTTAAAATATTATTTTAAATCAGAAACTAACTCTTTTCATTAATTATAATTAAAGTTTTTTAATTTTATTAAAAATTGTATTTTATAAAAGAATTCTAAAAAGAAAAGGTATTTGATGAATTGAAAAGAACTCTAGTTTAAGACTGACTAAATAACAAAAGAAGAAAAAATAAACATTTAAAAAATAACGCATTACTAAAAAAAATGGGAAATCTGTTCAAATAATATTAGTCATTCAATGATTTGTTTCAAATTAGGAAGATTTTTCTATATACTTTCTATATATATACTTATAATGTATTAATGAAAATAATTTCAATATATTATTTAATATCTTAAAAATATGAGAACATTCATTAACTGGAGATTTTTGAGGAGATTCTTGAAATTCCTTTTTGAATTCCAAGCAACATTTTTCTTTGTAAATACTTTCGTTATGATTTTGTTATTGAGTTATTAATAAAAAATATTGCCAATCACAGAATACATAACTTAATTGAGTTGCGATAATAGAGTTAAATACATATCGCTAACCAAATTCAAGCAATCTATGTGTTAAAGAAAGTTGAATATAATAAATATTTTTTTTATAAAAAATTATATCATGAATTATATCACGAATAATGAATAAACAATAATATTTAATACTCTTGTTGTATTAATAACTTATAACAATTATTAATAAATAATAATTATATTTATAATTAATAAAACTGTAACAAAAATTTTTAACAAATATTGTTTGAAATTATCTATATCCATCAGAAATCTATAGCTAACGGATATTCTCACATTTTTGAAATATTCTACATAATTTATCTAATCTACCAATTATTCTTTGATAAAGTCAAATTTGATTATTATTGTAAGATTTTTTTATTGAAATATATTACTTTCCATTTTATTTATTATTAACTTATTTATAAGAAGAATTTACGAAAATTCGAGTTTATTTTCTTTAAGTTAGGAATAGAATAAATATATTATATATTTATAATTTTTTAAATATTAAAATAAAGTAAATTTTATTTATGTGTGCTAAAAATGAAATAATTTTAAAAAAATATATTTCGAAAAAGAAAGAAAAAAAAATTATAAATCAAATTTGACTTATAATTTTTTTTTTCATTTTATTTTTCAAATCTTTTTTTTAACTTTTTCAGTTATTTTTTATTGCTTTAAATTATTTATTGTCTATCATTTCTCTATCATGTATTCTCGCCTTCATTTATTATGTTTTTCTCTTTCAAGCTTTTTTTTCTTCATCTCCTTCCGATATATTTTTGTTTCTTTATTTTTATTTTTTTTCCTTCTATAGTTCCAAAACTTTTATTTTCTCTTTTCTTCTCTCTCTTTAATTTTTTTCGTATCATATATTTTGATTTATTGCATTTCTTTTGTTCATTTTATATATTTTTTTGTAAAATTTTTCTATTTTCAGTTTTTATTTTCATCATATTCTATTTTTTAAATCTTTCTTTCATAAATCAAAAAAAAAAAAACTTATCAAAAGCAATACATTTACTTTTTCTTTGTACATCCATATCTGTGCTAGATTCCATTCTTTTTAGTTTTGTCTTTTTTTTTCATTAACTTTTTTAATTTCATTCATTCTTTTTCTTTTTTTTTTTTAATATCCCTATGAAATAATTCCACTATATTCCTCCGTTTATATTCTTTTTCAAATATTCTTTTTTTATTCTATTTATATTAATTAACTTGCTTTATTTTATTATTGAATACGAAACCATTTGCATAATATTATTTTTTATTAATGAACAACATTAAATATTTTTTGTTAATAATATTCTATACAATAAATAACGATTATAATCTTCGGAAGATTTAACATATGTTTATATGTTGTTTATATGTTGTAACATATGTATATATGTTATGATTTTTATAACATATGTCAAGATTATTGAAATTATTTCTTTTCATATATAATTATTATATAATTATTACTATATAATTATCTAATAATTATATCTATAAAAAATTAAAAATATTTTTGTTAATATTTTGAAATTAAAATTAATAAAAACAACAAATATATGTAGATAAAAGAAAAATTTATTCAAAATATTGAAGTTTGGCATTTAAAAATTATTTAAAATTATAAGAAACTCCCATTTTTTTAAATTATTAATTTATCGAAAAAATAAAATTTATAGATAAAAATAATTAATTTATATATATATATATATATGTAATATAAATTATTAATCTGAATCATTAAGATAAAATTTAATAGTTAATTTAAGTTTATTTTTTTAATTCAGAAACTGAAAAAAATTATGATTGGTTTTGATTCTTTTTAGCTTTTATTTTTACAACAGTTATGAAAAAGGAAAGGAAGATTTCAACTTACATTGGATTTAATTACTTGCTTTATAGATTTTATTATTTTAGTTTCACAAATATATATTTATATATTGTATATATAATAATTAATATATACAGAATGAAACTTTTAAAAGAACCCATTATTTCGGTTGTTATTGGTAATAGAAAAACTTGCATAATATTAAAAAATAATAAATAATTTTTTACATGATATGATATGATAATTTTTTATGTTTTTTAATGATAGATGGTTATAAAACTCATGCCTGAGACTTTCATTTTTTTAAATAAAATAATATATTTTTTTTATGTATCGTGTAAAAGTGCGTTTTAAAATATATACTATAAAGTATGTATTAAAATATAATTAAATGTTTAATCAAATGGATCATTATTATGAAAGATAATTAAGATAATTATAAGGAAAAATAATTTATTGAATTTTATTATGTGAATAATTGAATATTTTATGTAATAGCGATTAATGTACTAATACATTATTTATTTAAATGTTCTTTATAAATAAATTGTCTATATAAATTGTTTATAAAAGTTTATAATAACTTATTAACTTGTTTGATATAAAAGATTTATATCAATTATGTCAAATAACGACAAAAAATAAAATAGTCTTATTTATTCTTTAACGATCTATATTGTGTTTAACATATTAAAAAAAATTATATTTGTAAAACTAAAAATAAAAAATAAATAATAAATGACATATAACTTGTATTTTATTATTATATTTATATATTATTTATATTATTATATTTATATATAATATTATTATATTATTATATTTATTTATTTATGGTTATTTTTAATTTATGAATTTTTAATATTGAATTTTAAGAGATTTCAAAACTAGAAAAAATAAGATCAGAATTCATCACAAATAAATTAGAAAAATATTGTTATGATGAAAAAAATAAAATATATAAAGTTATGTGCTTAATATTATATTTATTGTTAATAAATAGAAGTATATATTATATTGATTTTTTACCATTTTAATTAATTAATAATTGCAATTAATTGCAATAAATTTTTCGACATAAAAAATCTGAATAAAAAAAACATTTGATCTAGAATTATTTGCTAAAAATATCAAAATAAAACATGTTGAATAATTTACATATTTGAAAGAGAAAGATAAGTATCGTTTAAGTTTAATGTAATGAAAATATAGCGTTTGTGATACTGAAGATGAAAAAAGCTGATTTTTGGTATAAAAATGAATTGGAAATATATTTAATATTTAATTTATATTATATATTTAAATAGAATAAAATAATAAAAATAAAAAATTTTTCATATAGAGTTTTGTTTGTGAGAAAATCAAGTTTAATTTCTATTTATATTTAAATAATTGATATATTATATAATATAATAATATATATATTATTTACTGTTGCAGTAATATTAGATAATTCTAAAGAATCAAACTCATAAATTAATATAATGAATTAATATCATTTATATATTTGATTAAATGAAATAAAAATAATAAATACGTTATTAAATTATGATTATGTCGTTCAAGATATTTCTATTAACTTATGAATTAAAACAATTAAATCAGTAAAATTTACTTTTTATTATTTTTTAAAAATAATATTATTTAAAGACAAACGCTTAATGGTTAATCAGATTGATATAATATTAATTAGATCATACTTAATAAATGTACATATGTATTTAATTTTTTAACATAATTTTCTAATAATAAACGGAATTCGATGAAAATATGAAAAAATTTTTAATCTAAATATATTTTTGATATATTTTTACATTAAAAATCATATTTTTTTCATTATATATTTAAATATATATGTTAATGCTTTCTATTATATTAGTTTATTTTCTGTACAGAAAACCGTGCTGCAAAGTATTAAAGAAGATAATCCAAATTTCACCGGCGAGGCCTACACTAGTTTAGCGATAATCTATGCTGTCTTTGCCACTTGCAACTGGTTAGCACCATCATACATCTCCATAACAGGACCAAGAGTTGCTATATTGACAGGGGCTTGCTGCTATGTCTTATTCATAGGATCTTTCCTCTGGCCGCAAGACGCTGTACTCTATAGCGCATCGTGTATCCTAGGTTTTGGAGCTGCATTGATTTGGACCGGACATGGCCAATATTTAACCGAAAATAGTGATTCGGAAACGATGTCCAGAAATGCTGGAATATTTTGGGCGATTTTTCAGTGTTCAATGTTCGCTGGTAACCTATTTGTATATATTATGTTTACTCATCCTAAGATTGATGCATCGATCAGAATACTCGTATTCAGTGTACTTACTGGATTGGCGGCCCTTGGTATGTGTTTATTGATCACATTGAGAAAAGTTTCGAACAGTCTACTTTTGGGTGAAGCTGAAGGTGTTTCAAGTGCGGATAAAGAACTTCGAATACCAGAACCTGCAAGGAATAAGCCATTGTTAGCTGCCTGGAATGCTTTAATCGATGCATTCACTCTCTTCATTACTCCTAAAATGCTTTTGTTATCATTGACTTTTATATACACTGGATTAATATTAACTTTTTATTCAGGAATCTATTCATCGTGTATTGGATTTACTAAAGCGATTGGTGATTCCCGTAAAAGTTTAATCGGTCTTTCTGGAATTTTTATTGGAATCGGAGAAGTAATTGGTGGAGCTCTTTTTGGTATTTTTGGTTCGAAAGTATCTCGTATTTGTGGCGTTTGGTCGGTAGTTACTATTGGATTTTGCGTACATATGTTTGCTTTTATTACAATTTTTATTAATCTACCAAATGATTCACCATTCAGAGATACTGATAGTATAGGATATATTAATCCTTCATCGATTTTAGCAATGGCCGGAAGTCTTGCTTTAGGTTTCGGTGATGCTTGCTTTAATACTCAAGTTTATTCGTTGTTAGGATTACTTTTTGTGCAACAAAGTGCATCTGCTTTTGCAATTTTTAAGTTTTGCCAATCGGTCGCTGCTGCAATAAGTTTTGCTTATAGCAGTATTGTTTATCTTCATGTACAGCTTGTTATTTTAATAGTTACAATCATTATTGGTACTATTACATTTTGTTTTGTGGAATACATCACAAGAAGAGAAAGAGAAAATACACAATCGGAGAGCGATTTGACAAGTGAATAAAAACTTCAAGAAAAAATAAAAGAAGAAATAAAATAAGGACAAATATTGCTCAAGAAAAAAATTTATTTTATTCTATATGCAAAAAAAAAAAAAATAGAAAAATAATATAAATAATTCAATGATTTTATCCTGATGTATTTATATAACAAGTAAAAAAGAGCAATGAAATTATATGTTGTCGAATCACTTATAATCATGTAATTCTAGTGTTTAATATCATAAAAGTATTTCATAAAAGACGTGTATTTTTATGCATTTTATTATATATATATATATATAATGAAATAGTTTTATTGCTATTGTTGAATAGTCATTATATTAGACTTGTAAAATAAAAGATTTATAACTTATATTAGATTATATATTAGATTATATTATATAAGATTTAAAACAAATAAAAGATTTATAACTTCTTTAGAACGAAGAAGTTCGTGGCATTTTTATAAAAATATCATTTATTAAATTTAAATCTATTGTTAATAATAATACAAAAATATTATTACTTTGGTGTATATATATATATATATATATGATATATATATATATATATATATATGATAATTTACTATTAAAAATTTGGTATATATTATTAAAACCATGATTTAATTTAAAATATTATTATCAATATAATATAAACTTTATAAAAAAATTTGTTTTTAGTTGTTTACTTGAATATATTTATTCTGTTTTTATAATTAAGATTGGAACATAAAACAATCCATTATTGATATAATATATTTTTCAAATATTATTTGCGTATAATAAATAATTTATATTTTTAAATAAATATTACAGAATTAAAATTATGAATTATGGGAATTTCTATTAGAAAAATTTTATTTTCATATTTTATTTAAATAATACGAACTTTCAATTACGAAAATAGCATAATTACAATGAATTTAAAAAAAAATTGTAATATAAAATTAAATTAAATTTGGTGTATATATATGTGTGTGTGTGTGTGTGTGTGTGTATTATATAACATATATATATATATTTTAAGAATTTTAAAAAAATAATATTTTATATTTTGTATATTTATAATAATAATTTAAAAAATATTAAGGATTACATATATATATATATATATATATATATATATATATATATATATATATATATATTCTTCATAATAAAAAATAATAATATTTTATATTTTATACATTTATAACAATACATTTATAATTTGAAAAATATTAATGTATATTATTAATTGTTTTTCTATATTATATTAAATTATATGAAATATATGTAATTATATATCGAATTATAATTATATACTTAGTTATATACAAATTTATGTACAAAAATATAAATTTTGAAATTATTTTTATTGAAGAAATTGAATTGAAGAAATTAGTTTACCATATTTTATATGAAATATTTTGCATATAGGAATAAGAATCTATTCAAGATTTCAAATTTTGAAATTTATTTGAGATATAGTTTTATAAATATGTGAGCTCATATGTTATGGTGTTATAGCATTACATTTATAGAATTAAAATTTTTATTAAACAATATATATCCATCTCTATTAATAAAATTAATTTATTATTATTAATTTATATTTGTTAATTTTTAATGAGTTGAATATAAAATAGTCAGTAAATTAATCCAGATGTGAAAAATACAATATTTATATACGTATATTTTGATTATATTTATAAATTTGAATTATATTTGAATTATAACATATAATTTATAAATTTGAATATATTTGAATTATAACATATAATGTAGGAAAATATAACTGTTTTTATAATTATTATTATTATTGAAATCATATAATTATAAATTCATATTATTCAAAAGTAATGAAGTATATTAGGTTAATTTAATTTATCGGGTATCAAAATATTTTCAATCCATAAATTATTAGAATAGATGATGTTAATGTGATAAATATATTGAATTCTTATGTTTTTAATATTTATTACTTTGATTTTTTGAATTATAATTATGATTTTTAAGCTTGTTTTTTAAAATTTTGTTATAATAAATATTGATATTGTAATGTATTATATTAATAGTAAAGTTATAAATTAAACTATTAGAACTATGATTAATATCAAATACATTTAAAACAATGCAGTGTATTTTCTTTTCGAAGTTTAAGATTTAAAATTTTACTCATTTTACTCATCATTTATTAAATGCTTAACTGATCATAAATTTGCCAAAATATCAATTCTGACATCCAATATTTTATTATTTTATATTTGACTGATTTTCACTATATTATCAATAGAAAAGCATACCATACTTATTATTATTAAATCAATCTTTTTATTCTAATTTTTCAGTAAAAGTTCAATACAATTATATGGATTCTCAAAACAAAGAAAACATTTAAGGATAAAATTGAAGAAATTAAACAATTTGTAAGTTTTTTTATTTTTATGTGTATAATAATTTGATATATTTAGAAAAGAAAAGTAATTCTGGTAATAAAAAATATTTAAAATTTAAAAAAATCATTTGTTAGTTTTTAAATATTAATTATTAACAAAGTGATTAAAGGAAATATTTATTTGTATTAATAAGACTAAAAAGCATAAAATTGCATATAAATAAAATATAATAAAATATAATAAAAGTCATTTGATTGCATAATGGAATAATTCCGATTATGATTTTTTTTTTGATAAAAAAGGTTAATAATAATTAAAAATTTTATCTTTTTTTATTTTTAAATTAATTAGTACATTAATTAGAAATGTATTCTTTTTTTGAAGTTTCAACGTTTCATTTTTTCATATTCTTTATTTCATATTATGTATTGAAACTATTTTTCATCAATTTTTTAAAATGCTTTACAATAAATAAATTTATTGCTTTAAAAAGTATTTTAATTAGGAATCATAACTGTTATAATCAAAAGAAAAAAGTCATGGATAATAAGTATTTCTTGTATTCGACTAAAATCATATTGACTAAAAATAAGGATTATAACGATAGATTATAAGAGAAAATTTTTTCTTTTATTGATAAATGTTATTATTGAGAGAAATTCATTTCGATCACTTATAACAGTTATTGATGAGAGAATTTCGATCGCTCATAATAATTATTGATGAAGGAAATTTTTGTTCATAAAATTAATTGTTACAATTAAAGTTTAATGAGATAAACATGAGTTTTTCTTCTGATAAATTACATCAAATTTTCTAACAAATTATATCGCAAATCATTTGGCCTTAGTTTAGATTAAAAAAGGCTTATTCAACGCTAATCTGAGTTGTGGACACAGTGTGAATTATACAGTTTTAATACTATATATTTGATTTTTCTAGTAATCTATTGGATTTCCCAAAAGTTTCTTTCGCATCACGCTAGGAATGACTTTAATTAGTTATTTTTATATAAACATGTAGACTTATTTATTAGTCATTTATGGCATCGGTTTCAATCATCCCAGTCTCTTTTAAAGTACCTTTCATTAGCGACAGTTTTTTAAAACTTTTTTTTATGTCATTGAATATGAATAGCCAAGAGAAGCATTTGCAGCATGTTTTAAAAAATATATTGCTTTAAAAAAAATGATAATATAGATGATACTGCATACGAGATTTGTATTATTTACGGGAGTGGTGTTACACAATTATTATTACAATTATTACGATCATTCACAATTGGTTTAAGAGATTTAGAAGTGACAATTTTGATTTGAAAGATGAAGATTGCAGCGACCATCCAGGAATGACGAATACGGACCTTATCAAGGGCATACTCGTTAAAAATCTGTGATATAGTGTGCAAGAGAAAACGAATGCCACATTTCCAAATAATATTTAAAGATAGATAATCATCAAGATGGGATATGTCAATCGATGTGAAGTTTGGGTTCCATAGCTATTGACGGAGACCGATTTTATAAACTGCATCTCTACATGCCATTTCCTTCTCTAGCATCGTGAAAGAGATCCTTTTTTAAAGAGGTTTATCACTGAAAAGACTTGGATTTTGTATCAAAGTGTGTATTGAAAACGCACTTGATTTAAGGACAATAGATCTTCAATTGTCGCGAAGAGAATAAATTTTCAACTGGAGTTCACCTGAAGAAAGTTCTTTTGTCAAATAGAGATTGGAAAAGTGTATTCTACAATGAGCTCCTTTTTCAAAGTGAAATCATCAATTCTGCAAAATATTATAATCAACTTGATAAATTGAAAGACGCTATAGCAGAAAAACGGCCAAAATTGGCGAACCGATAAGGTCATCGCAACAATGCAAAACCGCATATTGTATTGGCTGTAAGAGAAGAGTTGTTACAGTTTGATTGGGACCGCATCTTCTGTATTTTCCAGATCTTGCTCTATCCGATTATTACTTGTTCTTATCATTAAAAAATTCTTTCCATGATGAACGGTTCTAATCTGTAAACGAAATAAAAACGCATCTAATTTATTTTGCAAATAAATTATTTCCAGAAAAAGAGAATAATGAGACTTCTTGAGAAATGGAAGATACAGCAGAACGATTCATATATAATACAATAAATCAACCTTAAACAACAAATATCATGTATTCATTTGAAAAAAAAAAGAAATTTATGGGACACTCTAAAATATAATATTTTTGTCTATATGTTTATATGTCGATATGTTTTTTTTTGATAATTTTGAATTTTAACGAATTTTATTTCAACAAAACCATCCTAGCAATTTCTAACATTGATAGAAAGTCATATAAATTATGTTGCACATGTTGCAACAGTGACAATGGTTCTTACATAACTGTAGTTATATCCACAAAATCAATTATATTTTATTTCTGTAATATTTTTTTATATAGCTGGTATTTAATAACAATACTCCAATTTAGAGTTTTTATCATTGATCATTTAGAAAACAAAATCTAGATAATAATTTTTTTCGATTTTTTTTATTATATATTACATATTTATATTTATTAAATTGATATATATATTATATATATCAATAGTATGTTTTAAAAAATTGCATAGATTTTCGATTGTCCAAAAATTATTTTGAATTTTACGTTTTCATTTTGATTTAAACTTGATATTAGATTTATATTCAACATTTTAAGTCTGCCATAATTCATAAGAAAATAGATTTTTGACTAATCATCCGATATATATTATATTTAGTTTATATTAATAGAGAATAAATACTTATGCACATATAGCTGGACATATATTATACATTGGCGAAATTTTATGCGATAGTAACAATCTTTTTTTTTTTTACAAATATTTCGAAAAATTAGTAAAAAAAAAATTGTTTAAAATATTAATTTTTATAACATATATTCTATAAAAATCATCCTATTAAAAAAAATATTATTAATAAAATGCCCGTAAAGTTAAAGTTTAAAAATTGAATTCAATTAAAAAATTTTATTATTTAATTTTATTATGAGATATATTTAAATTTAATTTTATTATGAGATATATTCAAAGTATTCTGCTGTTGTAATAAATATTGAATAATATATTATTATATATAGATAAAAATTATCAATATTTAAAAGTATAATATTATATTAAGCTAGTCAATAGAAAATCATAACAAATTACTTACATATTCACTTAAATATGTTTTTTCATATATTATTATCCATTTCTTTTTATAATTCTAGATGATGAGTAGAGTAAAAGGAAACCAAGAGATAATACAAACAAGGCCAAGGTTGGTTAATGTAATAACATTATAAGAACGATGTGTTTTTTTGATAAGATTGGAATGCTCTGATTTTTTTAAAAATCTCATATGTATATAGGGCAAAGACAATGTGATAAATTATCTACATCATTAATGTATTTTTATCTGCAATATTTTTCATGATAATGAAATAGAAAGTAACCTATTAATGATATTTATATTAACCTAAAAAAAAATATAATTCTTAAAATTACTTTTTTCACAATTTCCTAAAGGAACAGGAAAATAATTGTTAGAAAATATCGTCAGGAAGATATCTTCCCAAGATTTAGTAAATATCTTCCTAGCGAAAAAGAAATCCTTCAAAAATTTCAAAATAAATCAATAGAAAATTTCCAGATGCTAGATAATGTCAAATAGATGAAAACTCTATCTTTAAAAATTTATGGAATCCAGATGCATAGATGACCACTCACTTTTCATAACAATGAAACAAGAAGATAATAGGAATATTATTCTTCACACTTTGGTGTCAGAGGAGATATATTATATAAATCATTTGAAGAAAAAGAAAAAGAAAATATACGTTTCGACAGGAATCTTTTCAAACAAAATCTTCTGAACAAAATTGAAATTATAATATAATTCGTAAATTAAATCTGATGTATAACAAAATTCTTCATGAAATATTACAATAATAAAAAATATTATTGATATATTAATCGCTTTTAAGTATTAATAATTGTAAAAGTACATAATATAACGATAAAAAGTTTTTAAAATATAGAACATACTTACCAGAAAAGATTTCATAATGAAAAAAAATGTACATAATTTTTTTAAAACATGAAAATTTCAATGAATTTTAAGACTCTAATATATATCATAATAATTTCTATATATTTGATAAAGCATGATACTTCACAAGTACATAAATAATTAAAAATAATAACAAAACATATTTCTAGCATATTTAATTATTTTAATATAAATTTTAATTTAAGTAAAATTTAAAAAAATTTTTGATTAACTCGACTAATTGAGCTACTATCATTTTAAAAATAAAAACAATATATGCCGAAGTGTTCAAATGTGATGCTATTTCTGATTCGTTCCAAGAACAATTTTGATTAGTATTAAAAAAATTTATCTGAAAAAAAAATCAGTGTTGATTCTGGAAAGTCCAAAACTAAAAGACGTGGTTATGGCCAATTTTGACCACTTTTAGGGCGGAATTAAATGAATTGCGCATTCAATCAAAATAAACAAATTTTTTTTTAAATCTTGATAGATATTCGGTTTTTATACAGGATATTATCACAGCCGTAAAAATGTCAAAAGAAAAAAAAGATTAAAATTGAAATGTCTTTGAATGAATTATTCCCTAATTGTTGACAGCAAGGAAATTGTAGAATGGAAATTGTAATATGGAAAATCTCGATCTTGGAAATCAAAATCCTGATTTTTTCAATACTATCATTAGCTAGAATTCGGAATAGTGCGTGAGTAAAGTAAAATATTGCATGTTACAAATACTTTATACATAGGAAACTACAGCGTTTTTTTGTTTAAAATCTAATAAGAATTCGGATCATGGCAGAAAGTTAGTGGAATTTTAGCAATCTTAGTTAATTTAGAAATGGGAATTGTTATCATATATATATATATATATATATATATATATATATATATATATATATATATATATATATGGCAAAGCGACTCACCATTCTATGTTTATTTCTTAAGCGTACAAGAAAATGGATAAAATAGATATTTTGTTATGGTCGAAGTATATGCATTTTCAAATTAAAACTTTGTGCCAGAAATATCTAGATTATGAGACATGATCTCTCGATATTCCTCTCGGTATTAATCCTGGAAAATTTCAATAGCAAGTCTATGACAATCTATGAAAAATTCCATTTATGATCAGGCAGTGGGTTTATATCTTTTGAACTGGCAATCCAACTGAATTGGATTTCACTATCATACACATATGATTTTAGAAGAATCATTAATTTCTGATGAGTAGTCACTCTTCATGAAAGATGAAAAATAACGAAGAAAGAGATCAAAATCCTTTTCTAATTTTACATAAACTTAAAAGTTTTAAGGCTATTAACCACAAAGAGTCTTGATAAATCCACACTCTTTTCTGTTAATAAAGAGGTATTTGTTCGAAAATCAATCATCTGGTCTGCTAATATAATAGTTAGTTCGGGATCTTAAATGCTTTACAGCCAATAACAAAGTTCCATCACTGATCGTATTTGGTCCAGCCAAGATACTGAGATTTTCTCAGGTTGCATTAATTATTCGATACATATTTTAAACGCAAGGAATCCTGAATCTGTAAAGGAAAAGAACGGATGATTCTTCTAAGGAACAAAAGAATGGACTATTTTTTTAATGATTTATTTACTCTATTCGAAATGGAGAAATTTCTTAAATGAATGAAATGTTTTTTTACCTTTTCAATTGCTTGTTCCAGTAAGATTCCGATTTGATTGAGAATCAATAGTGAATCTATGATCAAACACATCAGAATTTTCTTAGACTGGCTGTCTCCC
The DNA here is from genome assembly GCF_029169275.1 of Apis cerana. Classification (NCBI taxonomy): domain Eukaryota; kingdom Metazoa; phylum Arthropoda; class Insecta; order Hymenoptera; family Apidae; genus Apis; species Apis cerana. Next base: position 4,700,218 of record NC_083862.1, on the reverse strand, counting down.
ATCTTTAATACACTGATAAACAGTCAAAAGTAGGAAAAAACAAAAAATTGTTCGCCTTATGGATATGTGGATATATATATATATATATATATATATATATATATATATATATATATATGTTCTCCATGGTCCTCATCCGTTAAAAATGATTTTGCATAAAACCAAGACTTGGTTTTATTCGATGAGCATATCCATTCTAATTATATTTACGAAAAATGTATTCAGAAACATGATAAGATATTTCGGTCTGCTTTTAATCAATCTCCAGCGCTTCAAAATTCATTTCGACTTAATTGAAAAAAAATCACTTTAATTGGAAAAAGCAAGTTCACTTACCAATGAAAAAATTTGCCGCGTTTATATAGAAGTCATATGGAACATAATTCCACTGAATAAAGTCCCAGTATGAACAACTGACTTGATAGAAATGTTATAAAATTTCCTAAACGGTAATAGTACTGACAGATTATTATTATTCCGTATACTGACGGAAGATTATGTTTATTTATATGTAAAGATTTTAATTAATAAAAATCCAATGTTATCCCTTAATCTTTTCCTCTTTCATCTTCCTAGAGATATTTATTCTCATACATAAAAAAAAAGAAAAAAAAAGTAGATTAACATAATTAGATAACATAAAAAAATACAAAATTTATAATCATGCCATAATATTTTTAGAAAAAAAAAACAAATAACTAATGTTCATTTAGTCAAATCTTTTTATAAAAGAAATATCTATCTATAATTTCAATAGAAATTTAATAATAGATAACTGATTTATATTTATGCCATTAATTATGTTAATTATCTGTATAATTTCATCTAATTGGTCCATATATTATAATGTTTTGTATTTCTAAAAAAAAATAAATCTTTTGATAGAATTCAAAAATGAAAAATTAAAATATATCATATCTGTTTCGATAAAAAAATATAAATGAAAAAATTTTAATTTTTTACAAACATTAAAATAAACAAATAAACAAATGATTAAAATAAACAAATGAATAATTTTTTACTTTATATCGATAATCTATAAATTCTAATGTTAATAAACTAGAAATAATTTGAATTTTACAATTCAAACTAAATTTTACAATTTTACAATTTTATATTGAATTTTACAATGTGAATCAAGCTGTAGATACTATTGGATAAATATCTAATATCTAATATTTTCAAAAAAATGACTACTATGTTTATTTTAATAATGTATTATAATTATGTATTAAATTTATAACTGACACTCATATAATATATATATCAATTTAATAAATATAAATATGTAATATATAATAAAAAAAATCGAAAAAAATTATTATCTAGATTTTGTTTTCTAAATGATCAATGATAAAAACTCTAAATTGGAGTATTGTTATTAAATACCAGCTATATAAAAAAATATTACAGAAATAAAATATAATTGATTTTGTGGATATAACTACAGTTATGTAAGAACCATTGTCACTGTTGCAACATGTGCAACATAATTTATATGACTTTCTATCAATGTTAGAAATTGCTAGGATGGTTTTGTTGAAATAAAATTCGTTAAAATTCAAAATTATCAAAAAAAAACATATCGACATATAAACATATAGACAAAAATATTATATTTTAGAGTGTCCCATAAATTTCTTTTTTTTTTCAAATGAATACATGATATTTGTTGTTTAAGGTTGATTTATTGTATTATATATGAATCGTTCTGCTGTATCTTCCATTTCTCAAGAAGTCTCATTATTCCCTTTTTCTGGAAATAATTTATTTGCAAAATAAATTAGATGCGTTTTTATTTCGTTTACAGATTAGAACCGTTCATCATGGAAAGAATTTTTTAATGATAAGAACAAGTAATAATCGGATAGAGCAAGATCTGGAAAATACAGAAGATGCGGTCCCAATCAAACTGTAACAACTCTTCTCTTACAGCCAATACAATATGCGGTTTTGCATTGTTGCGATGACTTTATCGGTTCGCCAATTTTGGCCGTTTTTCTGCTATAGCGTCTTTCAATTTATCAAGTTGATTATAATATTTTGCAGAATTGATGATTTCACTTTGAAAAAGGAGCTCATTGTAGAATACACTTTTCCAATCTCTATTTGACAAAAGAACTTTCTTCAGGTGAACTCCAGTTGAAAATTTATTCTCTTCGCGACAATTGAAGATCTATTGTCCTTAAATCAAGTGCGTTTTCAATACACACTTTGATACAAAATCCAAGTCTTTTCAGTGATAAACCTCTTTAAAAAAGGATCTCTTTCACGATGCTAGAGAAGAAAATGGCATGTAGAGATGCAGTTTATAAAATCGGTCTCCGTCAATAGCTATGGAACCCAAACTTCACATCGATTGACATATCCCATCTTGGTGATTATCTGTCTTTAAATATTATTTGTGAAATGTGGTATTCATTTTTTTTTGCACACTATATCACAGATTTTTAACGAGTATGCCCTTGATAAGGTCCGTATTTATCGTTGCTGGGCGACCGTTGTAGCCTTCATTTTTCGAGTTAAAATTGTCAATTCTAAGTCTTTGAAATCAATTGTGGATGATAATCATAATAGTTGTAGTATTACTTCCATAAACGATATAAACTTTCTTTAAAGCATTATTTGCACTATTACTTTTTTTAAAACAATGAAGTATAACAAATTGCAAATGCTTTCTTTGACTATCCATATTGAATTGTGTAGAAAAAATTTTTAAAAGAGGCTGTGTCACCAACGAAACATACTTCAAAAGAGATGACTGAAATCGATGCCATAAATGATTAATAGATAAGTCTGCATATTCATATAAAAATAGCTAGTTAAAGTCATTCCTAACGTATTACGAAAGGAACTTATGAAATATCTTAATATTTGATGAAATTATTAAATAATATTCAAAACAATTTTTGAATTATTTATCCTCAATTTTTTTTAAAAGAAATGTTTACAATAAAAATAATAAATTTGTTTTATGTTAAAAATTATGTATAAATCAATATGTTATAAGATATTAAAAATTCATAAAAAAAGTTACAAAAAATTATGCTTTTTGATTTGACTTAATTAATTAGATTAAAGCACTTGAAGAAATAAAACATATATTTTTTTTCTATCAATTATTTTATTTTCTTAGATCATTTGTATTATAAAAATGAAAGATTGACTAGATAAAAAAATGAAAATCTCATTTATTTCTAATAAATTTTCAAATAAAATATTATTTTACATATCTAGGATTAAGGATATAGTTTTACATATCTAGGATTAATGAAAAAAATATACATTTTTCTTATCTCTATGGCCTTCTGTTAATTATATTTTTATTTTTATATGATTAATTTTATATATGACATATGTTAAAATCATTCTTATATTTAATAAAATAATATTTTAAAATAATTTTCTATGTAAAATATTTCATTATAAGAAAAAGAAATTTATATTGCCAAAACAAAAAAATAATAAAATTAAAGTTCAAGAAAGTAAAAAGACTACAATTGGAGAAGATTTGTCTGAAATAGAATTAAATGCAAAAAGAAAACAAGAATTCCAACAAAAATGCTAGAATATATAAACTCTGTCATATCTATGGATTTATGACATATATTATAATATATATTAAATTTTTTAAATTACTTTTCTGAAATCTTGATTAATTTATTTTATTATACAATAGCATTATTATTTATTATAGATGTAAATTAGTTTTACAGAAGAAAAATAGAAATTAAGATATGAATTTTGTTCAGAATTGTAGAATTTACAGTTGCATAATTTAATCTTAAAATTGGTATTAAAAATATTTATCATGAAGTCTTGAAGATGAAAATACCATTAGCATGGAAAAAAGACTAGTCATAAACATATATAGAAACTAGTCATAAACATATCAAATTCTTATAGAATGAAAAGAGAGAAAAAGTGATATTTTATGTATATTTAACGAATTATTTAAATTTTTAGAAAAAAATAAAATTGGAAATAAATTTCCTCCTTATTCAGAAATTTTCTTATTATTCAGAATAAAAAATTTAATACCTGTTATAGAATCATTATTATATAATAAAAATAGTTGAAGTAAGAATAAAAATTAGTAAATATTTTGAAATGATATAAAAAATATTATTAATATTTTGCAATTATATTTCAGATAGATTGGTTTATGTTTTTTTAATCTATTCGATATAAAAGCTCTATTTGGGACATTGAAAAATGTTGCTATGCAAAAGCTAGACAATCGTAGTATTCCTCTAATTGTTGCTGAAACTAAAATTTTAAAAGATTTTTTGTACAATATATGTATTCAAGTGTGATGTAAATATAAAAATATTTTTAATAAATTATATCTCTTTATTTATTTTTTATTTGTTAATAATAATTTTTTATGCATGTTTTGATATAATTCCATAAAGTTATAAATATCTCAATTATTTCAATACTGTAGCAAATCTATAGAAAAAGATAGGATTTCATAATATATGATTATTATTATCAATATCTGAATATAGAATTGATTGATTGTTTGTGCAAAAGAATGATTTCTATAATCTACCGATCAAGATATAATCATATAAGAAGTTATTAATATTGATAATAATTTATATTGATAAAATATATTTCATATAAAACATTTGAACATCAGTGATAAGATTCTTGAAATGAATGAAGTAAGTTGATTTTCATCACATAAATTGTCTAGGTAATTACTTCATATTTTGCTAAATATTTTTTAATTTATAAATATCTAAAGAATATAAAAACAATAAATTTAAACAAAATTACGGTCAATGATGTAACAACTGTAAACTGTCAGATATAATTAATAATTGTAAACCCAATATCTTTACTTCGCATAATTCAACAATAAGCATTAATATTATTATAATTATTACTAATTTGAATTAATCTTGAAGTAAAATGAAAATAAATTTTTAATTAAATATGTCAACAGAACATTGCGAATACCAAATATAATACATAAGCATTATACGTATGTTTATATATATTTATAATTATATTATATATATATATATATATATATCATATATTTATATCACATATTATATTTATATTATATTTTATATATTACATATATATTTTTACATATTATATATATATAATAAAAAATTTTTATTATTTATATTAAATTATTATTATACATTACAAAATTATTATATATGAATATATTTAAATATTATAAAAAATATAAATAAAATAATTTTTTATTTTTTCATGCAAGACATAGAAAATAATAAGCATCGACAATTTTTATATATTTGAATTTTTTTTAAATAACAAATTTTTATGTAGATTTTAAGATATATTTTTAATATATAAGATAATAAGAATAAGACTTACATAATTTATTATTAATTTATTATTATGTATAATAATTATTACTTTTATAATTAATATTTTTTTCTTCTCTCTTTTCTTTTTTTTTCTTTTTTTATTATATTGGCAAGAAAAAGAAATAGAAAAATACAGTATATGTATCTAAGAGTAAAATATAACTTTGTATAAATAATAAAATTTATTTTATTTGTCTATAAATTGAAGTTTCAATTATTCCGTCATAATTATTTTATACATTTGATATTGAAAAATTTGAAATATATAAATAATTTTTATCATTAATGATTTTATTTAAAATAAGATAAAATGTATCGAATTAATTGATATATTCATTTAATTGATAATTACATGTTAATTTATTTTTAATATTCTGAAAAATAGTAAGTGAAAGATAGCATTATTTTTAATACAAGATATATATGAAAAATAGATATTTGTGTATATATTTAAAAAAGTAGATTTCATTAGATTTTAATTTAGAAATCACAATTTTGCTTCTATTTTTCTTTTTATATATATTGTTTTGTTTTGATAATATACGAAAGTTTTTAATAAATAAACTGTAAGTTTTTAATAAATAAAAATCAATATTAGTTAAAGAAATAAATAAAAAATTGCTTTAAGTTATAAATTTTAAATAATTTTAAATTAGATTTTATTTAAATATTGAAAATTTCTACAAACGACATATTAATAATAAATATATACTATTGATTGGGCAATTATTGAAAACAATAAACAAAAATATACGGATTTAGCTGAATGAATATATTTGATTATACATAATTATACATATCTGTTTACAAAACATTTGAAATATACGTATCGAAGAAAAAGAAATAGGTACCAATCACGAAGTAATGATATTACTATTAATATTGAATAATAAAATCACAAATAAAATTTTACTGATTTTTAAATTCTATAACACTTTCATTAAAAATGAACTGAAATTTATTTAATGTGTGTATGTTTATTATGTTTGACTGCCATAGTTTTATGTGTCCAATATGTCTTTGATATTCAGTCGATTTCTTTGTATCTCAAGTACTGTTCTTTTCAGGGGTTAGAAGATCTGCCTGCTGATTCTCCGATACTATATGTTGCACAAGAAATTTCACATTGAATTTGTCTCATATGAAGTGAACGTACATCAATATGTTTACTTCTTCGATAAAATTCTGGGTTTTTAAAAAGTTTGATTGCGTTCAAGTTATCCAAGTAAAGAGATAAGATTCTTGAACATAGCTAGATTATTGATTAGACTTTTCATCCATATGATCTCTTTCAGTTAGCTACTATATATTCGGTATTATATAGTATATTATATATTCGGTATATATTTTCAGTAGTCGATAGAGCTATTGTTCGTTATCATATTGACTCCCAAGCAATTACAGAATCGCCTAGTTTTAATATAAAAACAGTAGTGGACTTCTTAGTTTCAACGTCTCCAGCATAATCTGCATCACTGAATGCTTCATGATTATTCGGTTCGGTTGAAAAATGAATATCATGTTTTGTTGTTTCCTTTAGATACTTGAAAATTCTCTTTACTGCATCCCAGTGAATTTTCTTGAGTTTTTCCAAATATTGATTGGCTTTATTTATTGCAAATGTAATATCTGGTCTAATGCTCATTGACAAGTACATTAAACTTCCTACCACTTGCGGTAAGGAAACTTTGATTTTTCCTTGTATCCATTTTTATTGTTGATAGTTTTGGTCTGCTGGGATTGCTACTGCGTTAGCATTTTCCATCTGAAATCGTTGTAAAATTTTTTTAATGTAAACCTTCTAATGCAAAAATATGATCCATCTGCCAGTCGCTCAATCTGTAATTCTAGATACGTATTTATCTCATTGGATAAATAGTTTTTCTCAAAGAATCAATTTCATCAAATCCTGATTTCTTTCCATTTAATTGCGTTGCTATCGCGCTATCTGCTATGTGATCGCGTCATCATAGCTTTATTCCAAATTCCTTATAGAATTCAGCTAAAATTTTTTTATGGATGATAAGTTCATTGCATTAATTAATCCATTATTGATATGGATCGCTAGAATTAATCAATCTCGATTGTTTTCATTTGTAAATACGCAATAATCTGCGCTGGTGGACGTGAGATCATGCTTCTTCAATACCGTTGTAAAACGATGATTCCAACATCTTGATGCCTACTTTAGACCATTAAACTGCGATTCAACTTGCAAACACGATCAGTTCATATTCCTTCGTTATTGCATGTAGATGACTTCATCGAGTTCTCCGTGAAGAAAAGCCATCTTGACGTCAAATTGCTGTAAGTATATTTTATTCGAGGTTGTGATAGATAGGATAATCCTTACAAGATTAAACGTTTCATGATAGTCAATTCCAGCAGTTTGTTTGAAACTTCTAGCAACGAGTCTTGTCTTAAATCGTTGAACGTTTCCATCGTTACTCATTTTCAATTTGTAAATCCATTGATTATCTATAACTTGATGATCTGATGGCGGATTTACTAATGTCCATATTTAAGTTTTTCTCGAAGAATCAATTTCATCAAATCCTGATTTCTTTCCATTTAATTGCGTTGCTATATGTGATCGCGTCATCATAGCTTTCCGGTTCATGTTGTTCTGTGATTATAATATTTTCGTACATGAGTCTGGTTATCTTTTTTTATTTTATTTCTGTTTCTCAAACATCGGTCCTATTTGTATTGATTTTTGTTTTCTGGATCGTCTGATTCTTCATCTGAATTTATTTGTTTGTTGTTTTCTGATTGAACAAGTTTTCGATTTATTTACTTTGGTTGTGTCGTTCTGATGTTCAAAGATTATAGTATTTGAATCTGATTCTCACTTTTCATTTGAATTAAATTCATAATGCTGATCTGTGAATCTTACATCCCTACATATTTTAACTCCTCTTGATTGGTAATTTTTCTGCATGCAATGACGTTCTCGCTACTAAGTTCAACTACGGTTCTGTTTTCACGTTCGGCGAAACCGTTCTGTTCCGAAGTAAATGGTACTGTTTTCTGATGCGTAATGCCATATCGACGTGTTAATTTCTCAATTTGTTTATTGGCAAATTCAAGACCGATTATCCGATCTGAAGATGTTGATTCCTTTTTCTAAATGCTTATCAATCTTATCAAAGAAATCCTCTAGACATCGTGATGTCTTTGATTTATTTTTGATAAAATATAAATTTCTCTAGTAAATGTAGTTACTTTTTATCATTAAAAAATATCGAGCTCCTCCAAGCGAATTTTCTTGCATTGGATCTGAAAGATCTGCATGGATGAATTTTCCAATGCGCTCAGATTTTGTATCGCTTTTTAGGAATGGTAATCTGTGCATTTTCCCTATGATGCAATCTTCGCAACGAAACTTTTGACCCTTAAAAAAAATGTTCTTGGATCTTAGAATTTTCTTCACTTGATCTATTCTAATAAGCCATTCGTTTGTGCTAGAAGAAAAAAGAATTGTATACTGCCATATTTGGCTGATGCTGGTCTGTAATGACTTTAAATTTCATTACGAATAACTTACCTTTTCTTTCTCCCACTGCAACAATATTTCCATTTTTCATGAATGTGCATTTTTTGTTGTCAGAATATTGTCGTAGTCCCTTGTCAAGAACTGCATTGAAAAAAGATCGAAATTCAGTTCTGATATATGAAAAACATTACTAAGATATTTTCATATATATTCTTTTCCATTGAAAGCAAAATGTCAATATCTCCTGATCCAATTGCTATATTTTCCATCGCCTATCTTAATATTCTCTACTGTATGGAGTTTTTTATATGACGAGAACCACTCGCGATGATTTGATATGTGTTCAATCGCATCAAAATCAATATGCCATGCATCACTGGATGTTTCTAAATTATATTCTGCAGACACGGCTCCAATGACTGCCATCTCCTTTCCTTTCTATGTACTTTTCTTGTATTTTTTTTTTTTTTTGATGTTGCTTCTTTTCGATTTCTGCATTCCTTAATCCAATGTCCTGGTTTGTGACAATGACACACGCCTAATCTAACGTCGTCTTTTTTGAAATTTTTCTTATATTGATGCTTATTGGCGGTAAAAGTAATGTTTTCTGCCCTTTTTTCAGTTTTTGTCATTGTTTCCTCAATGATGAGCCTTGAAATAAGATTTGTGAGAATTCTTTCGTTGGGTTGATTCCCACGCAAAAAAATTCTCGAGCTTTATGATGTGAGTAGCAACATCATCGCCCAGTTCCTTCTAATAACTGTATTTCTGCAACAGCATATGTACACTAGTATTAGATTTTTGTTCATAAACAAGATTCTAGCTTTTTACACATATTCTTAGCTGATTCACAGTTAATAATATGCAAAAGTTTTTCATCCATAATGTAGCGATTATGCGTTGAGCTGTACTGTCGCGTTTTATCCAGATAACGCGTGCTCGATTTGCCTCATCATCTCTTGGTACAAGAAGAACTGATTCACTTGTAAATATTTCTCATGCATTGCAGGATTTCAAAATAACGCGCACTTGAAATTTCTGAGGATTTTCCAATCCTTTCAGTTTATTAATACGAACAGTTTCATACTTCATCACGATTAGGCTATATTTCACGTTTGCTTAAGGCCAGATAACTAATCCACTTCTTTTTCGATTTTTTTTTCGAACTATACTTTATCTAATCATTTATTGTTTCTTTCGTAATCTGAGTCTATAAATTAATTAATTATAATTAACAAATTAGGCAGTAAAAACAATAAATAAAAATGTAGGGGTTTAAGTGAATGAATATATTTGATTATACGATTATATTATAATTGTGCGTATCTGTTTACAAAATATTTGAAATATGCGTATCGAAGAAAAACAAATACCAACTATGAAGTAGTGACATTGCTAGCAACATTGAATAATAAAACTACAAATAAAATTTCATTGAATTTTAAATTCTATAATATATACATATATAGCATATTCATACTAATGATTTATACTTTTTAAATTATTATTAAATATCATAAAATCAAACATTTAACACTTAACAATATATATATATATATATATATATATATATATATATGGATTCAGTGTAACATTGCGTACGATTTTTGAAGTGTTTCTAGTAATTCAATATATATATATATATATATATATATATATATATATATATATATATATTAAATAAAACTAATTTATTGAGCTATAAATTAGAATTTATATTAAAACTGTATATTATGATGTCAAAAAATATTTCTTTAAAAATTCTATTAAATATTTAATTTTTCAATATTATATAAAAACTATGAAATTTCAAATATTAATAAATGTAAATTTATTACTAATTTGTTTATTATTAATTTATCGTATGAAATAAATCGTATGAAAATAAAATGTTTATAATCTCCCATTTTTTAAAATATGAATTTTATAAATATTTCTCAATAAAATTCTTATACATTATAGATATACACAGAGTATTCAAAAATGTGGGAATATTCATAAAATATTTTTGAGTGATTTAAGAATTAAGAATTAATTATGAAATAAGAATAAATAAGAATTAAGACACGCATTTTGTGATTAATCAGTGTCTTTAATAATTAAAAATAATTAACAAAATTATAATAAAAATTTTTGCAAAAGAAAAAGTTAAAATTACTTCAGGAATCTCTAATTATGAATGTCTTCATATTTTTGAACCTGAATATGTTTCATATCATCTTATACATTTAAAATTTTAAAAATCTGATTTTATCTCATAAAATTTTATACATTACAAATATGAAATCTTTCCTATATTGCTAAAGCAATAAAATTGTTAAGTGATATTTATATCAATATAATATATTAAATAGACTTTATATATACTTATGTTATTATTATATATACTTTATATATACTTATGTATTTATGTTAATATATTAGATGTACATATTACATATATTATAAGAAACTCAGAAGTTTGAATCCAAAATGATATGGCAATAAGAGGAATTCTCTATTAAAATCGTTATTTTTTACTTTTGACAATATTTAAAATTATTTATTCATGTCTGTTTATCCTACTCAATTTCAACTAATCCATTCTCTTTCCTTTATACAATTGATTAGTAGACTTTTATTGATAATAAAAAATAAATAACAGTATAATATAAATCATTTCAAGTTGTAATGGTCAGCTATTTTAGCTAGATCCGCATTTCTTCCAGCAAAAAATCTAAATTCTGCAAAATATCAACCTTACATATAAAAATATAAAAATAAGATATTTCTCTTATTCGCAGTTTGATTCGAAAAACTTTTTGAATTATATCATCATATGTTCTTGTTCGCATTTTCTGAAAAAATATATTATTATGAACGATACATGCACGAAAAATGCAAAAATACATAGATCAATCTTTGACCATTATTAAAACAATTTCAAAATTGACAAAATAACTAAAAAAAATAATTCTAAGAAAGTAAAAATAATAATTATGTTTAAAGGTAATTATTCAGGAATGAATTCAATATCCCTACGAAAGTATTTTAGACTATAAAATATATTTTATATTAATATATATTTATATATATTTATATATTTTATATATATATATTTATATATATTAATATATATTTTATATTTTAGATTATATCACAACAATTTAAAGCGTATTTAAAGCAAAATTTATAAAAAACAATTTTTGAAGTTGAAAATAACAAATTTGATTAAAATCGATATTTCAGAGCAGAATTCTACGTAACTCGAGATTATACTAGAAAACATCTATTTGTTTGTTCTCGAAGTAGAATTTGTTCGTAACTACCAATTTCATTAGAAAAAATTACAATTATGATCAAAATCGATTTTTAATATAATTTTAAGAATATTTAAAGAGTTAAACATAACTCGGCGAATTTGTGTTAAAAAAATTTCATTTTGATAATTTTCGAAGCAGCATTTGATCGTTCATACGATTTTCTTTACTGAATATGATAATTTTGATCAAAATAGATTTTTCAAATCAGAATTAAATGTAACTCGTTACGCTAATCGTTTTCGAAGCAGAATTTCGTATAGCGATTTTTGTGTTTATATGAAATGTTATAAGTCATATATGAAATCTTTTTATTATTGTATATCATTTCAAAGGAAATTTTTAAAGTTTCAAATTATTTTTGTTTCTTTAGATTATTTCATAATTTCATTTCATGATGATCTTGAATCATCAATCTCGATTAATCAAATTAATAATAGTAATATCAATGATTTATGTGTGTAATTCTAGATAATCGAATAATTTAAATTATTGCATTTCATTTAAAATATGTTAGTATATATTAGCAATTATTACAATAATTTAATTTGTTAATTTGTTATTTTTATCACGAATGCTTCTAAATGCATAGGAATACTTATCGGATATATTGTTACTTTCGCTTATAAATTTATTCTTAATTTTTATTTTATGATTTATTTGTTCAATTATCATTTATCATATTATTTTCAAATTTCTATAATATCATAATACCAATCTGTATAACCTATCGTTAAAATATATTATATATTATATAATATATTTAATATAATGTATTTAAATAGATTAGATAGATGTCATACCTTCTAATTCAAATAAGGTACGATCACATTCCATTCCAATATTTTTAATGATACTGTGATTCATTGAATTCAAATCTAATCTATTTCTATATAAACTTTTAACTGTTAAAATATCATTTTATTAAAAAAATGTGTATCTTTATCATCCATAGTTAGACTATTAAGATTTAAAATTTTATTGTAAAACGAACATTTCAAAAAAATTAATATGAATCTTTTTACTTCTTATGTCTTTTATTTTATCTTGTGTGTCATTATGTAATGTTGTTGTTAATACTGTTGTTATTTTGATATGTTTAAATTATTTTGATTTAATATAATAACTAAATTTTTCTGATAATTTTATATTACTAGCAAATGCACAAATACAAGCATAAAAATGTAACGTTTTTTTTTGAGAAATGTTGTGCTATATCTGCTTTGTATTCTGCTATATCCTAATTTTTTTTTCCTATATTAATTTTTGAATAACATATTATGAATAATGTTTTCAATTATAAATAAATTTTTTTATTAACGTTTATTTTAAATTAAAATAAAAATAATGATATTCGAATTTCGTAACAAAAAGAGAAAAATGAAGAAAAACAATCTAATGGATGTTTATGTTTTTGCGAAGTTTTGTATTTTACTGTCATACATTTTTAGATACATCTTATAATAAAGTTTGTATCAAAAGTTTCTCTAACTAATATACATTTTTATATATAGAATTTCTTGCTTCGTTTCATTATTTATATTTAAAGACGATAGAATAGAATTCCTGAAAGTTAACAGCTATGCTCCTGCATAACATCTAATCATCAAGACTACCTGTATGTATTGACGTGCAATGACAATTACAAATATCTTGTGAATGCTCGATGTTAGAATCGTCAATATTTTTGAGAAATCCATGCGCAAATATCCGTCTAAAGTTATTGGAGTCAATGCTAAAACTGGAATGATGAGCCTCGATTTAAGCTAGCAAGTATAAAATTGGTTGTGGAATAATACGATGTTCAAGCTTTCGAACTTATTTTGTTGACTTGATATTCATTTTGTTGTATTGTCTTTATATTTAAAATGTAATTGTCTTTATATTTAAAGTGTAATTTTATGTATTACGTATAAATATTTTTTTATATTTTTTCTTTTTTGTAATTAAATATAATCATTATAACATGTTATTTGAAAACATTAAGTAGTTGAAAGAAATTTTTCAAATTGATTGTTATCGATCAATTGTAATTGGTATTAATTGTTATATGAATATAGTGAAAATAAGTAGAATTAATCATGGAATTTAAATATTGTAATGAACATTTTTTGCTAAAACTATGATTGGATTTTGAATTTTCTTAATTTAAAACTCTATATAATATCTTTACAAATGACCTTAATAATAATAGAATGAATTCACAATTTTACTAACTTTTTAATCAAGGCCATTATTGACCCATGTTTTTGATGGCATAAATATTCAAATATAAATACTTCAAACTTAAATATAGATCAAAAGTGATGCTATAAATCAGCTCATTTTATTTCAGATTCAATAAATAAGTTAATTCTTTATTCGTAAAAATGATCGAAAAATCGAGACTTAATAAATAAATTAATTTTTCATTCCTATTTATAAAAGTGATCGATTTGACTTAAAAGTGAAAATAAATAAAGTGAAAATTAATAAAGTCAAAAGTGATTCTAAATTGGCGATAAAGTTAATAAATATATTAATTTTTAATTCCAGATTGTAAAAATGATTGATCTTTGATGAACATAAATTCTCGACACATATGTAATCGATTATACGTACGTCGATTATATAGTACGGCGATCTGTATGTGTATATTTCTGATGCCGATATTGATACCATCATCGATACTGGATATCGTATGGTGCTTCCTGCAGCTGTGACAAAATACATTGATAAATCTAATGCCCTCTAAATAGTACTAATTAAGAGGAAAAATTATGGTCCAATTCTCTATTTTATTTTCCTCGAATACAACAGAATATTCGCGATCACAGATAAAGCAATAAATATCAGTCGAAAAAACATGAATATAGTAGATGTTGATGGAAAAAAAAATAAAATCGTCTTTCTGGATACCGGCCACTATTTTTTTTCAGGATCAAAGGTGAAGAATTTTTAAAAATTATATGAAATATAACTGTAATTTAATAACTTCTTTTTTTTATATTAACTTCGATTAATTATAGTAATATTATAGTAATTTTGTAATATGAACAAATAGTTTAAATTAGAAGGACAATATTTGATCGATCATATAAATATAATTTTGAATTATGTGTAAAGTTTATATTAGTTTTTATTATATTGGTTCGCATTTATTAAATTTTATGTTAAAATATTAAGATTTACATAATAATTTCAATAATTAAAAATGTGTAATAGTAAAATTTATATTTATTTTCATTTAAATGAAAATCTAATTATTTTTCTAATATTACAATAAAATTTTAATCATATGTTTTTAATAAAATTTATATTTATATTTGATTTATATTTCGATTAATCAAATAATTACATGTATTTAATTATTTCTATTCTAGTCACTTGTCTATAATATGTCTAGATAACTTAGCTATCATGTCGAAACAAGTGAAATATTGGAATATACATTTTTGTTCCTTTCAGATCATTCGAATTATTTATATGTGGAATATCGATATAACATCGATCTTCTATAACAGGTAACTTTTTATTAATCCAAAAACTTTGAGATTATTACTTGTCAATGGAAGATATTCCTGACTACAAGGATTTGATGTGGATAAGTAAGTGTAACTTCCAAGATTACATAAACAACACTATCAAATGTTCCAGGACATCGATAGCTGCAGCATCAGTAGCATCCATTAATGAACTCTAGCAAATAATATTAAAAAATCAGAACTAACATCATTCCACATTATATGTTTCTTTTTTATTAATTGCTTATTAGCCTTTTAAGTTTTTTACCTAAATTATATTATAAATATTTTAAATGTCATTAAAATCGAAAAAGGAAAAAAAAATATTTATCAAATGATATATAGTAACCACAAAGAGTGTTTGTTATAACATTCATATGCTAATTAATTAAGTCTAAAAAATGATAAATTTTAAAATAAAGTATAAAATTTGATAAAAAAATCACTTCGTTACAAAATAAAGATTATTTTTAAAGATAAATACTTCTAATTAAATAAATAGCACTTTTTTTTTATATTGAGACATCCTATATAAATATTAAAAATAATGTAATAAAATGAAACTTAAAATTTAATAAAAAAATGTAATAAATGTAATAAAAAATGTAAAAAATGTAATAAATAAAAATCATTTTATCCATTTTATAGATAACATTCTTTAATTTAGACATTCTTATATATATATAATTATTATCTTCTAATGTGCGATTCAACGATCAGTTTAATTTAATAAGAGATTAATTTTATAAATAATTGACTAATCTTATAACATATCAGAATTTTCAGCGAGAATTTCAACATAAATATTTACTTGATCAAACTTATAGAATCACGAACGAAAAATGCATTATCATAATTACTTGATATATCATTAAATATGAATTCATTATTATATATTATATATAATTATATATTCTAATTCTTTTTTTTTTTTTTGCGTTAGGAACAACTTTTAATTTTTATGTATCAATATATCGACTAATTTAATTGATTTTGCAGTAACGCATGTTTTTTGCTTTCATTTACATTTTTAAAACATTATATCTTATTTATAATTTTAATTCTGATTATTATGATTGTTATAATTTTATTTTATGTTGAATCAATGTTAAGAGTAATGCTAAAATAATGATTAAAGTTTAAGTATAATCTTATATGTGCTTTAGATTCTAAAAAATTTGGAATATAAAAATATTTGTTTTATTATAATTTTAGTGCCATTCTCAATGTTATTAATTCAATACAGAATACGATTACAATTATAGACAAGAAAAAGAATAGACATGTCATATTGCAGTATTTTATATTACAAGTATTTTATAAAAGTCACATGTTTTATAATACAGACTTCAATAAAAGACTTTAATTAGAATATTTTTTCTGTCTTCTAGCATATTATAAATTATGTATATTAAATATGTTTTCAAGTTTCACTTACTGACTTTTTTCAAATTAAAATAAAGCTTTAAAAAAATAGAAATTAAATAATAAAAATTAAAAAAAATATTTCCTAAATTATAGAATAAATATGAGAATATTTTATTTTTATAAATCTCTTAATTATATGAAAAGATAATCATATTATTTGAATATATTATATAATTTACAATTATATCAAAAATATTAGCTATAATATTGGCTATTATATATTAATATTAGCTATATATAATTATTATGAATTATATTAAATAATAATGATCTATTCATTCTTTTTACATTTAAATTTAATAAATTCTTTTTTTAGTGTATATTTGAAAAATATTTAAAGTATTGATTGTTGTATAAAATAAAAATAAAAAAAAAAAGACAAAGAAATAAGCAAGATAAGTATAAAACACTATGCTACTTACGTTATTAATTGTTTACTTTTCATATAAATTATTTTAAATATTTAATTAGTATTATTATATGATAATTATACTGATAATATATGATATATAATATATAATAATGATAATTATATGATAAATATATATCAAAACATCATACTATTTTTATCTAGTTAATATTGCAGATTATTGTCTCAAGACTATATTATTTTATCTAATTAATTAATTGCATTTAAATTATTTCAATTAATCAATTTTTATCTATTAACTATTACTTATATTAACATTCAATTATATTAATATTTAATTCAAATAATCTATTTAATTAAAAATTAATTTAAATATAAATATAATTTATATATATTTGCCTATTAAAATAAAAATCTAATGATTCTCATTATTTCTTCTATTCGGATCTTTCATCTAACATGATTAAATAATTGGAAGAATCAAAATGTATCAAAACTCATCATTACATGCGAAGAACCTGCATTATATTGATACTATGCAAAATTGATGAATAACTAATAAAATAGTATTGGTATAGATAATAAATAGTATAGATAATATAGTATAAAAAATATCAAATTTTGCTGTATTATCATAAGAAAACATGTTAGCATCCATATTGGAACTTTTCCTACTTCAAACCGAATTTTAATTAATTAATATTCTGTATAAAAAAAATAATAAATAAAATAATATTAAATATATAAATATATAAAATCAAATATATTAAAATAAAATAATAATCAATAAATATCAATAATCAAAAAAATCAAAATATAAAATATTCATAATCAATAATCATAAAATATACAAAAAAAGAAAAAAACTTATTTAAACATCAAAAGAATTTCTAATTATGATTAGAAATACATATTATGTATTATACATTAATATATATGAATAATAAAGGACAATTATTAAAAAAGTATTAAACAGCAAATAAATCACAAAGAAGTTCTATTTTTGCAGAAATACGAAGCATCATAATAATATTGATATAACAGAGACATTTCGATGGCTTTTTCGATCATGGAAATATAAAAGTTCGACAATTTATTAATATATCCAAACATTTTCAAGCGTAGCATAAACGAATTACAATTTTTTTAAAAAGATGACATTAAAAAATGTTTGGTTTCAGATACGATACGGACAAAGGAAAAAAAATACATACACATATAAACAATATAATTAGATTCACGTGAAAAATGAAAAAATGATATACAAACAATTTGATAAAATAAAACATATAATGAATTATATATTTATTTTATATTATATTAAATATCTTATATTATAGATAAAAAAAATAAATAAAAAAATATCAAAAATACGTTTATCTTTATGAAAGAAATAAAGTATGATTATTTAATATAGAAGAAAATTATCACGTATAAATAATCGCCTCGTCTAACAATGAGATTCTATAACGTTAACTTAATTTAAATCTTAATATTATTTATCCATCTATCCTAATAGTAAATCTTAAATCTACAACGCGTAACAAAAATACTCTCATTTAACTTAAAGCGAAAGAAAGAAATTTGACCGCAAAACTCTGATCGAGTACTCGAAAGTAGCAATCGACCAAAGCGCGGACTCTCGACTGACCACCGAGAGTGGAGAGCATCTACTTTCCAACGATTCTTGCCATCATTGCGTTACAATGTCATGTGGTTGACAGCGAATATAGCGAAAATATAGGAAAAACTATCGTAAAAATGATCATATAGATAAAAGTAGTAAAAGAAGAAATAAGAGATAAACGCTTCGAATAATATAATATAAAAATGGAAATTGGAGATGAAAGTGGAAAGTAACGAAAACGAAAACTATAATATAAAACTCAAAATATCTATTTTAAAGTTAAAAAAAAATTGAGAAAAATCTTTATTTTTCGCCTTAACTGTATTTGTGTTCGCTTAATAAACTTAATCTATCCTTTTATAATTTAATTTTTATCCTTTATTTCGAAACGAAATGATTACTTTAAATTAGTGTGCAATTACTTTTACAATGATCTTTCAAAAATCTTTCATATTTATCGCTCGATGAAATCTGATGATATCAAGAAATCTTACGAATCTTAAATCTCTACGATTTAATAAACATTCTCGTTAAAAATTTTCATTCGCTCATCTTCTACTTCGCAGGGAAAAAGTTGAATGAAATTAATTTTAATTTTATATTTATATATTAATGAGAGAATAATGAGAGAAAGAATAGAGAAAAACCAATTCGAGTAACTTCTCCACGGCTTATTATATCGAACGACTTCGAATTTGACTCATATCGAACGGTTATGATATTGATTCACGTTGGCCAGCAGAGAGTTATACGACAGCGGCGTTGTAGTCGAATGCACGATGTCCACGACGACCACGGGAAGGAGCTAGAAGTCGTTTTAGAACCACCGGAAGACGTCGCGTCCGAACGACACGCAACGGTAAGTAACTGGAATTCATCCTAGGCCGATATTTACAGAAGACCGCATACGAGGTACAGAACTTATTGGTATCCAAAGGTACCAATCGATCAGAGCGCGGAACTTCGACTGGCCATCGGGAATAGAGCGAGCACCAGCCCGATTCGAATTCTTGCAATTGTTGCGTGACGATTGATGGACGATTGATGACTCGAATCAGATTTGGAGAATAATTAACAAAAAGAAAGTAAAACTAACAACTAACTATCTATGTAAAATCGATAAATTGGGAAATATAGAGAATATTTTTTATATTTCGCTTTCGAAGTTAGTTCGGTGTATTTTTGTATGCGCTCGTTAATAAACTTAATATACGTATCTTAAGATTACATATATGAGATATAACTTAACTTTTTAACTTTAACTTAACTTAAAATTAGAACGGACGCATCCCACGATGTCCTCGATGGGGGTTTAATAAAATGCTGTATCCGCAGTTCAGTCCAGACGAAATATCGAAAATATCGAAAGGGAAATTGGTACAATTTTCTAGATTGGGCTGCAGCAGGTACTGCGTAGTTCTTAGCTCGGCTAAGAGTCACAAGAAACGCTCCTACGGCGAATTCTGCATCGAAAGAAAACGTTCGGAACAGAACGCGGTTAAACCGATCTCTCCAACACAAACTCGCCCTGTTACCGTCAAATTCTGGAACGAAAAATTGATTTCGATAAGTTACAGTAGCATTTCGGCACGAAAATCGCAGTTTCGGCGAATTCCGCTTTGATATCGTTGAGAGCGACGTTCTCAAGCTGATACTCGCGAGTTACTTTTCAATTCTGCCACGAAAATTCGATTTTGATCAAAATTGTAGCTTTTCGACGCTAAAAACGCTAAAAACCGCGAATTCGGATTCGAAAGCGAACAGAAATACGACATCGAACAACAAATACGACATATCACGTGAAATTCTGGCATGAAAAATTGATTTTGATCAAAATTGTAGCTTTTCGACAAGAAAATCGCTGTTACGGCGAATTGGGGATCGAAAATGATCAGAGAGACGTTAGTTAATCAAACACAACAAATTCGCATTGTTGAATGATTAAATTCTTCCATGAAAAATCAATTTGGACGAAAAATGTTGCTTTTCGTCACGAGAAACGCTCCTACGGCGAATTCTGCATCGAAAGAAAACGTTCGGAACAGAACGCGGTTAAACCGATCTCTCAACACAAACTCGCCCTGTTACCGTCAAATTCTGGAACGAAAAATTGATTTCGATAAGTTACAGTAGCATTTCGGCACGAAAATCGCAGTTTCGGCGAATTCCGCTTTGATATCGTTGAGAGCGACGTTCTCAAGCTGATACTCGCGAGTTACTTTTCAATTCTGCCACGAAAATTCGATTTTGATCAAAATTGTAGCTTTTCGACGCTAAAAACGCTAAAAACCGCGAATTCGGATTCGAAAGCGAACAGAAATACGACATCGAACAACAAATACGACATATCACGTGAAATTCTGGCATGAAAAATTGATTTTGATCAAAATTGTAGCTTTTCGACAAGAAAATCGCTGTTACGGCGAATTGGGGATCGAAAATGATCAGAGAGACGTTAGTTAATCAAACACAACAAATTCGCATTGTTGAATGATTAAATTCTTCCATGAAAAATCAATTTGGACGAAAAATGTTGCTTTTCGTCACGAGAAACGCTCCTACGGCGAATTCTGCATCGAAAGAAAACGTTCGGAACAGAACGCGGTTAAACCGATCTCTCCAACACAAACTCGCCCTGTTACCGTCAAATTCTGGAACGAAAAATTGATTTCGATAAGTTACAGTAGCATTTCGGCACGAAAATCGCAGTTTCGGCGAATTCCGCTTTGATATCGTTGAGAGCGACGTTCTCAAGCTGATACTCGCGAGTTACTTTTCAATTCTGCCACGAAAATTCGATTTTGATCAAAATTGTAGCTTTTCGACGCTAAAAACGCTAAAAACCGCGAATTCGGATTCGAAAGCGAACAGAAATACGACATCGAACAACAAATACGACATATCACGTGAAATTCTGGCATGAAAAATTGATTTTGATCAAAATTGTAGCTTTTCGACAAGAAAATCGCTGTTACGGCGAATTGGGGATCGAAAATGATCAGAGAGACGTTAGTTAATCAAACACAACAAATTCGCATTGTTGAATGATTAAATTCTTCCATGAAAAATCAATTTGGACGAAAAATGTTGCTTTTCGTCACGAGAAACGCTCCTACGGCGAATTCTGCATCGAAAGAAAACGTTCGGAACAGAACGCGGTTAAACCGATCTCTCCAACACAAACTCGCCCTGTTACCGTCAAATTCTGGAACGAAAAATTGATTTCGATAAGTTACAGTAGCATTTCGGCACGAAAATCGCAGTTTCGGCGAATTCCGCTTTGATATCGTTGAGAGCGACGTTCTCAAGCTGATACTCGCGAGTTACTTTTCAATTCTGCCACGAAAATTCGATTTTGATCAAAATTGTAGCTTTTCGACGCTAAAAACGCTAAAAACCGCGAATTCGGATTCGAAAGCGAACAGAAATACGACATCGAACAACAAATACGACATATCACGTGAAATTCTGGCATGAAAAATTGATTTTGATCAAAATTGTAGCTTTTCGACAAGAAAATCGCTGTTACGGCGAATTGGGGATCGAAAATGATCAGAGAGACGTTAGTTAATCAAACACAACAAATTCGCATTGTTGAATGATTAAATTCTTCCATGAAAAATCAATTTGGACGAAAAATGTTGCTTTTCGTCACGAGAAACGCTCCTACGGCGAATTCTGCATCGAAAGAAAACGTTCGGAACAGAACGCGGTTAAACCGATCTCTCCAACACAAACTCGCCCTGTTACCGTCAAATTCTGGAACGAAAAATTGATTTCGATAAGTTACAGTAGCATTTCGGCACGAAAATCGCAGTTTCGGCGAATTCCGCTTTGATATCGTTGAGAGCGACGTTCTCAAGCTGATACTCGCGAGTTACTTTTCAATTCTGCCACGAAAATTCGATTTTGATCAAAATTGTAGCTTTTCGACGCTAAAAACGCTAAAAACCGCGAATTCGGATTCGAAAGCGAACAGAAATACGACATCGAACAACAAATACGACATATCACGTGAAATTCTGGCATGAAAAATTGATTTTGATCAAAATTGTAGCTTTTCGACAAGAAAATCGCTGTTACGGCGAATTGGGGATCGAAAATGATCAGAGAGACGTTAGTTAATCAAACACAACAAATTCGCATTGTTGAATGATTAAATTCTTCCATGAAAAATCAATTTGGACGAAAAATGTTGCTTTTCGTCACGAGAAACGCTCCTACGGCGAATTCTGCATCGAAAGAAAACGTTCGGAACAGAACGCGGTTAAACCGATCTCTCCAACACAAACTCGCCCTGTTACCGTCAAATTCTGGAACGAAAAATTGATTTCGATAAGTTACAGTAGCATTTCGGCACGAAAATCGCAGTTTCGGCGAATTCCGCTTTGATATCGTTGAGAGCGACGTTCTCAAGCTG
The DNA here is from genome assembly GCF_029169275.1 of Apis cerana. Classification (NCBI taxonomy): domain Eukaryota; kingdom Metazoa; phylum Arthropoda; class Insecta; order Hymenoptera; family Apidae; genus Apis; species Apis cerana. The sequence goes on along the minus strand of NC_083862.1, from coordinate 4,676,721 downwards.
ATACTCGCGAGTTACTTTTCAATTCTGCCACGAAAATTCGATTTTGATCAAAATTGTAGCTTTTCGACGCTAAAAACGCTAAAAACCGCGAATTCGGATTCGAAAGCGAACAGAAATACGACATCGAACAACAAATACGACATATCACGTGAAATTCTGGCATGAAAAATTGATTTTGATCAAAATTGTAGCTTTTCGACAAGAAAATCGCTGTTACGGCGAATTGGGGATCGAAAATGATCAGAGAGACGTTAGTTAATCAAACACAACAAATTCGCATTGTTGAATGATTAAATTCTTCCATGAAAAATCAATTTGGACGAAAAATGTTGCTTTTCGTCACGAGAAACGCTCCTACGGCGAATTCTGCATCGAAAGAAAACGTTCGGAACAGAACGCGGTTAAACCGATCTCTCCAACACAAACTCGCCCTGTTACCGTCAAATTCTGGAACGAAAAATTGATTTCGATAAGTTACAGTAGCATTTCGGCACGAAAATCGCAGTTTCGGCGAATTCCGCTTTGATATCGTTGAGAGCGACGTTCTCAAGCTGATACTCGCGAGTTACTTTTCAATTCTGCCACGAAAATTCGATTTTGATCAAAATTGTAGCTTTTCGACGCTAAAAACGCTAAAAACCGCGAATTCGGATTCGAAAGCGAACAGAAATACGACATCGAACAACAAATACGACATATCACGTGAAATTCTGGCATGAAAAATTGATTTTGATCAAAATTGTAGCTTTTCGACAAGAAAATCGCTGTTACGGCGAATTGGGGATCGAAAATGATCAGAGAGACGTTAGTTAATCAAACACAACAAATTCGCATTGTTGAATGATTAAATTCTTCCATGAAAAATCAATTTGGACGAAAAATGTTGCTTTTCGTCACGAGAAACGCTCCTACGGCGAATTCTGCATCGAAAGAAAACGTTCGGAACAGAACGCGGTTAAACCGATCTCTCCAACACAAACTCGCCCTGTTACCGTCAAATTCTGGAACGAAAAATTGATTTCGATAAGTTACAGTAGCATTTCGGCACGAAAATCGCAGTTTCGGCGAATTCCGCTTTGATATCGTTGAGAGCGACGTTCTCAAGCTGATACTCGCGAGTTACTTTTCAATTCTGCCACGAAAATTCGATTTTGATCAAAATTGTAGCTTTTCGACGCTAAAAACGCTAAAAACCGCGAATTCGGATTCGAAAGCGAACAGAAATACGACATCGAACAACAAATACGACATATCACGTGAAATTCTGGCATGAAAAATTGATTTTGATCAAAATTGTAGCTTTTCGACAAGAAAATCGCTGTTACGGCGAATTGGGGATCGAAAATGATCAGAGAGACGTTAGTTAATCAAACACAACAAATTCGCATTGTTGAATGATTAAATTCTTCCATGAAAAATCAATTTGGACGAAAAATGTTGCTTTTCGTCACGAGAAACGCTCCTACGGCGAATTCTGCATCGAAAGAAAACGTTCGGAACAGAACGCGGTTAAACCGATCTCTCCAACACAAACTCGCCCTGTTACCGTCAAATTCTGGAACGAAAAATTGATTTCGATAAGTTACAGTAGCATTTCGGCACGAAAATCGCAGTTTCGGCGAATTCCGCTTTGATATCGTTGAGAGCGACGTTCTCAAGCTGATACTCGCGAGTTACTTTTCAATTCTGCCACGAAAATTCGATTTTGATCAAAATTGTAGCTTTTCGACGCTAAAAACGCTAAAAACCGCGAATTCGGATTCGAAAGCGAACAGAAATACGACATCGAACAACAAATACGACATATCACGTGAAATTCTGGCATGAAAAATTGATTTTGATCAAAATTGTAGCTTTTCGACAAGAAAATCGCTGTTACGGCGAATTGGGGATCGAAAATGATCAGAGAGACGTTAGTTAATCAAACACAACAAATTCGCATTGTTGAATGATTAAATTCTTCCATGAAAAATCAATTTGGACGAAAAATGTTGCTTTTCGTCACGAGAAACGCTCCTACGGCGAATTCTGCATCGAAAGAAAACGTTCGGAACAGAACGCGGTTAAACCGATCTCTCCAACACAAACTCGCCCTGTTACCGTCAAATTCTGGAACGAAAAATTGATTTCGATAAGTTACAGTAGCATTTCGGCACGAAAATCGCAGTTTCGGCGAATTCCGCTTTGATATCGTTGAGAGCGACGTTCTCAAGCTGATACTCGCGAGTTACTTTTCAATTCTGCCACGAAAATTCGATTTTGATCAAAATTGTAGCTTTTCGACGCTAAAAACGCTAAAAACCGCGAATTCGGATTCGAAAGCGAACAGAAATACGACATCGAACAACAAATACGACATATCACGTGAAATTCTGGCATGAAAAATTGATTTTGATCAAAATTGTAGCTTTTCGACAAGAAAATCGCTGTTACGGCGAATTGGGGATCGAAAATGATCAGAGAGACGTTAGTTAATCAAACACAACAAATTCGCATTGTTGAATGATTAAATTCTTCCATGAAAAATCAATTTGGACGAAAAATGTTGCTTTTCGTCACGAGAAACGCTCCTACGGCGAATTCTGCATCGAAAGAAAACGTTCGGAACAGAACGCGGTTAAACCGATCTCTCCAACACAAACTCGCCCTGTTACCGTCAAATTCTGGAACGAAAAATTGATTTCGATAAGTTACAGTAGCATTTCGGCACGAAAATCGCAGTTTCGGCGAATTCCGCTTTGATATCGTTGAGAGCGACGTTCTCAAGCTGATACTCGCGAGTTACTTTTCAATTCTGCCACGAAAATTCGATTTTGATCAAAATTGTAGCTTTTCGACGCTAAAAACGCTAAAAACCGCGAATTCGGATTCGAAAGCGAACAGAAATACGACATCGAACAACAAATACGACATATCACGTGAAATTCTGGCATGAAAAATTGATTTTGATCAAAATTGTAGCTTTTCGACAAGAAAATCGCTGTTACGGCGAATTGGGGATCGAAAATGATCAGAGAGACGTTAGTTAATCAAACACAACAAATTCGCATTGTTGAATGATTAAATTCTTCCATGAAAAATCAATTTGGACGAAAAATGTTGCTTTTCGTCACGAGAAACGCTCCTACGGCGAATTCTGCATCGAAAGAAAACGTTGGAACAGAACGCGGTTAAACCGATCTCTCCAACACAAACTCGCCCTGTTACCGTCAAATTCTGGAACGAAAAATTGATTTCGATAAGTTACAGTAGCATTTCGGCACGAAAATCGCAGTTTCGGCGAATTCCGCTTTGATATCGTTGAGAGCGACGTTCTCAAGCTGATACTCGCGAGTTACTTTTCAATTCTGCCACGAAAATTCGATTTTGATCAAAATTGTAGCTTTTCGACGCTAAAAACGCTAAAAACCGCGAATTCGGATTCGAAAGCGAACAGAAATACGACATCGAACAACAAATACGACATATCACGTGAAATTCTGGCATGAAAAATTGATTTTGATCAAAATTGTAGCTTTTCGACAAGAAAATCGCTGTTACGGCGAATTGGGGATCGAAAATGATCAGAGAGACGTTAGTTAATCAAACACAACAAATTCGCATTGTTGAATGATTAAATTCTTCCATGAAAAATCAATTTGGACGAAAAATGTTGCTTTTCGTCACGAGAAACGCTCCTACGGCGAATTCTGCATCGAAAGAAAACGTTCGGAACAGAACGCGGTTAAACCGATCTCTCCAACACAAACTCGCCCTGTTACCGTCAAATTCTGGAACGAAAAATTGATTTCGATAAGTTACAGTAGCATTTCGGCACGAAAATCGCAGTTTCGGCGAATTCCGCTTTGATATCGTTGAGAGCGACGTTCTCAAGCTGATACTCGCGAGTTACTTTTCAATTCTGCCACGAAAATTCGATTTTGATCAAAATTGTAGCTTTTCGACGCTAAAAACGCTAAAAACCGCGAATTCGGATTCGAAAGCGAACAGAAATACGACATCGAACAACAAATACGACATATCACGTGAAATTCTGGCATGAAAAATTGATTTTGATCAAAATTGTAGCTTTTCGACAAGAAAATCGCTGTTACGGCGAATTGGGGATCGAAAATGATCAGAGAGACGTTAGTTAATCAAACACAACAAATTCGCATTGTTGAATGATTAAATTCTTCCATGAAAAATCAATTTGGACGAAAAATGTTGCTTTTCGTCACGAGAAACGCTCCTACGGCGAATTCTGCATCGAAAGAAAACGTTCGGAACAGAACGCGGTTAAACCGATCTCTCCAACACAAACTCGCCCTGTTACCGTCAAATTCTGGAACGAAAAATTGATTTCGATAAGTTACAGTAGCATTTCGGCACGAAAATCGCAGTTTCGGCGAATTCCGCTTTGATATCGTTGAGAGCGACGTTCTCAAGCTGATACTCGCGAGTTACTTTTCAATTCTGCCACGAAAATTCGATTTTGATCAAAATTGTAGCTTTTCGACGCTAAAAACGCTAAAAACCGCGAATTCGGATTCGAAAGCGAACAGAAATACGACATCGAACAACAAATACGACATATCACGTGAAATTCTGGCATGAAAAATTGATTTTGATCAAAATTGTAGCTTTTCGACAAGAAAATCGCTGTTACGGCGAATTGGGGATCGAAAATGATCAGAGAGACGTTAGTTAATCAAACACAACAAATTCGCATTGTTGAATGATTAAATTCTTCCATGAAAAATCAATTTGGACGAAAAATGTTGCTTTTCGTCACGAGAAACGCTCCTACGGCGAATTCTGCATCGAAAGAAAACGTTCGGAACAGAACGCGGTTAAACCGATCTCTCCAACACAAACTCGCCCTGTTACCGTCAAATTCTGGAACGAAAAATTGATTTCGATAAGTTACAGTAGCATTTCGGCACGAAAATCGCAGTTTCGGCGAATTCCGCTTTGATATCGTTGAGAGCGACGTTCTCAAGCTGATACTCGCGAGTTACTTTTCAATTCTGCCACGAAAATTCGATTTTGATCAAAATTGTAGCTTTTCGACGCTAAAAACGCTAAAAACCGCGAATTCGGATTCGAAAGCGAACAGAAATACGACATCGAACAACAAATACGACATATCACGTGAAATTCTGGCATGAAAAATTGATTTTGATCAAAATTGTAGCTTTTCGACAAGAAAATCGCTGTTACGGCGAATTGGGGATCGAAAATGATCAGAGAGACGTTAGTTAATCAAACACAACAAATTCGCATTGTTGAATGATTAAATTCTTCCATGAAAAATCAATTTGGACGAAAAATGTTGCTTTTCGTCACGAGAAACGCTCCTACGGCGAATTCTGCATCGAAAGAAAACGTTCGGAACAGAACGCGGTTAAACCGATCTCTCCAACACAAACTCGCCCTGTTACCGTCAAATTCTGGAACGAAAAATTGATTTCGATAAGTTACAGTAGCATTTCGGCACGAAAATCGCAGTTTCGGCGAATTCCGCTTTGATATCGTTGAGAGCGACGTTCTCAAGCTGATACTCGCGAGTTACTTTTCAATTCTGCCACGAAAATTCGATTTTGATCAAAATTGTAGCTTTTCGACGCTAAAAACGCTAAAAACCGCGAATTCGGATTCGAAAGCGAACAGAAATACGACATCGAACAACAAATACGACATATCACGTGAAATTCTGGCATGAAAAATTGATTTTGATCAAAATTGTAGCTTTTCGACAAGAAAATCGCTGTTACGGCGAATTGGGGATCGAAAATGATCAGAGAGACGTTAGTTAATCAAACACAACAAATTCGCATTGTTGAATGATTAAATTCTTCCATGAAAAATCAATTTGGACGAAAAATGTTGCTTTTCGTCACGAGAAACGCTCCTACGGCGAATTCTGCATCGAAAGAAAACGTTCGGAACAGAACGCGGTTAAACCGATCTCTCCAACACAAACTCGCCCTGTTACCGTCAAATTCTGGAACGAAAAATTGATTTCGATAAGTTACAGTAGCATTTCGGCACGAAAATCGCAGTTTCGGCGAATTCCGCTTTGATATCGTTGAGAGCGACGTTCTCAAGCTGATACTCGCGAGTTACTTTTCAATTCTGCCACGAAAATTCGATTTTGATCAAAATTGTAGCTTTTCGACGCTAAAAACGCTAAAAACCGCGAATTCGGATTCGAAAGCGAACAGAAATACGACATCGAACAACAAATACGACATATCACGTGAAATTCTGGCATGAAAAATTGATTTTGATCAAAATTGTAGCTTTTCGACAAGAAAATCGCTGTTACGGCGAATTGGGGATCGAAAATGATCAGAGAGACGTTAGTTAATCAAACACAACAAATTCGCATTGTTGAATGATTAAATTCTTCCATGAAAAATCAATTTGGACGAAAAATGTTGCTTTTCGTCACGAGAAACGCTCCTACGGCGAATTCTGCATCGAAAGAAAACGTTCGGAACAGAACGCGGTTAAACCGATCTCTCCAACACAAACTCGCCCTGTTACCGTCAAATTCTGGAACGAAAAATTGATTTCGATAAGTTACAGTAGCATTTCGGCACGAAAATCGCAGTTTCGGCGAATTCCGCTTTGATATCGTTGAGAGCGACGTTCTCAAGCTGATACTCGCGAGTTACTTTTCAATTCTGCCACGAAAATTCGATTTTGATCAAAATTGTAGCTTTTCGACGCTAAAAACGCTAAAAACCGCGAATTCGGATTCGAAAGCGAACAGAAATACGACATCGAACAACAAATACGACATATCACGTGAAATTCTGGCATGAAAAATTGATTTTGATCAAAATTGTAGCTTTTCGACAAGAAAATCGCTGTTACGGCGAATTGGGGATCGAAAATGATCAGAGAGACGTTAGTTAATCAAACACAACAAATTCGCATTGTTGAATGATTAAATTCTTCCATGAAAAATCAATTTGGACGAAAAATGTTGCTTTTCGTCACGAGAAACGCTCCTACGGCGAATTCTGCATCGAAAGAAAACGTTCGGAACAGAACGCGGTTAAACCGATCTCTCCAACACAAACTCGCCCTGTTACCGTCAAATTCTGGAACGAAAAATTGATTTCGATAAGTTACAGTAGCATTTCGGCACGAAAATCGCAGTTTCGGCGAATTCCGCTTTGATATCGTTGAGAGCGACGTTCTCAAGCTGATACTCGCGAGTTACTTTTCAATTCTGCCACGAAAATTCGATTTTGATCAAAATTGTAGCTTTTCGACGCTAAAAACGCTAAAAACCGCGAATTCGGATTCGAAAGCGAACAGAAATACGACATCGAACAACAAATACGACATATCACGTGAAATTCTGGCATGAAAAATTGATTTTGATCAAAATTGTAGCTTTTCGACAAGAAAATCGCTGTTACGGCGAATTGGGGATCGAAAATGATCAGAGAGACGTTAGTTAATCAAACACAACAAATTCGCATTGTTGAATGATTAAATTCTTCCATGAAAAATCAATTTGGACGAAAAATGTTGCTTTTCGTCACGAGAAACGCTCCTACGGCGAATTCTGCATCGAAAGAAAACGTTCGGAACAGAACGCGGTTAAACCGATCTCTCCAACACAAACTCGCCCTGTTACCGTCAAATTCTGGAACGAAAAATTGATTTCGATAAGTTACAGTAGCATTTCGGCACGAAAATCGCAGTTTCGGCGAATTCCGCTTTGATATCGTTGAGAGCGACGTTCTCAAGCTGATACTCGCGAGTTACTTTTCAATTCTGCCACGAAAATTCGATTTTGATCAAAATTGTAGCTTTTCGACGCTAAAAACGCTAAAAACCGCGAATTCGGATTCGAAAGCGAACAGAAATACGACATCGAACAACAAATACGACATATCACGTGAAATTCTGGCATGAAAAATTGATTTTGATCAAAATTGTAGCTTTTCGACAAGAAAATCGCTGTTACGGCGAATTGGGGATCGAAAATGATCAGAGAGACGTTAGTTAATCAAACACAACAAATTCGCATTGTTGAATGATTAAATTCTTCCATGAAAATCAATTTGGACGAAAATGTTGCTTTTCGTCACGAGAAACGCTCCTACGGCGAATTCTGCATCGAAAGAAAACGTTCGGAACAGAACGCGGTTAAACCGATCTCTCCAACACAAACTCGCCCTGTTACCGTCAAATTCTGGAACGAAAAATTGATTTCGATAAGTTACAGTAGCATTTCGGCACGAAAATCGCAGTTTCGGCGAATTCCGCTTTGATATCGTTGAGAGCGACGTTCTCAAGCTGATACTCGCGAGTTACTTTTCAATTCTGCCACGAAAATTCGATTTTGATCAAAATTGTAGCTTTTCGACGCTAAAAACGCTAAAAACCGCGAATTCGGATTCGAAAGCGAACAGAAATACGACATCGAACAACAAATACGACATATCACGTGAAATTCTGGCATGAAAATTCGATTTTGATCAAAATTGTAGCTTTTCGACAAGAAAATCGCTGTTACGGCGAATTGGGGATCGAAAATGATCAGAGAGACGTTAGTTAATCAAACACAACAAATTCGCATTGTTGAATGATTAAATTCTTCCATGAAAAATCAATTTGGACGAAAAATGTTGCTTTTCGTCACGAGAAACGCTCCTACGGCGAATTCTGCATCGAAAGAAAACGTTCGGAACAGAACGCGGTTAAACCGATCTCTCCAACACAAACTCGCCCTGTTACCGTCAAATTCTGGAACGAAAAATTGATTTCGATAAGTTACAGTAGCATTTCGGCACGAAAATCGCAGTTTCGGCGAATTCCGCTTTGATATCGTTGAGAGCGACGTTCTCAAGCTGATACTCGCGAGTTACTTTTCAATTCTGCCACGAAAATTCGATTTTGATCAAAATTGTAGCTTTTCGACGCTAAAAACGCAAAAACCGCGAATTCGGATTCGAAAGCGAACAGAAATACGACATCGAACAACAAATACGACATATCACGTGAAATTCTGGCATGAAAAATTGATTTTGATCAAAATTGTAGCTTTTCGACAAGAAAATCGCTGTTACGGCGAATTGGGGATCGAAAATGATCAGAGAGACGTTAGTTAATCAAACACAACAAATTCGCATTGTTGAATGATTAAATTCTTCCATGAAAAATCAATTTGGACGAAAATGTTGCTTTTCGTCACGAGAAACGCTCCTACGGCGAATTCTGCATCGAAAGAAAACGTTCGGAACAGAACGCGGTTAAACCGATCTCTCCAACACAAACTCGCCCTGTTACCGTCAAATTCTGGAACGAAAAATTGATTTCGATAAGTTACAGTAGCATTTCGGCACGAAAATCGCAGTTTCGGCGAATTCCGCTTTGATATCGTTGAGAGCGACGTTCTCAAGCTGATACTCGCGAGTTACTTTTCAATTCTGCCACGAAAATTCGATTTTGATCAAAATTGTAGCTTTTCGACGCTAAAAACGCTAAAAACCGCGAATTCGGATTCGAAAGCGAACAGAAATACGACATCGAACAACAAATACGACATATCACGTGAAATTCTGGCATGAAAAATTGATTTTGATCAAAATTGTAGCTTTTCGACAAGAAAATCGCTGTTACGGCGAATTGGGGATCGAAAATGATCAGAGAGACGTTAGTTAATCAAACACAACAAATTCGCATTGTTGAATGATTAAATTCTTCCATGAAAAATCAATTTGGACGAAAAATGTTGCTTTTCGTCACGAGAAACGCTCCTACGGCGAATTCTGCATCGAAAGAAAACGTTCGGAACAGAACGCGGTTAAACCGATCTCTCCAACACAAACTCGCCCTGTTACCGTCAAATTCTGGAACGAAAAATTGATTTCGATAAGTTACAGTAGCATTTCGGCACGAAAATCGCAGTTTCGGCGAATTCCGCTTTGATATCGTTGAGAGCGACGTTCTCAAGCTGATACTCGCGAGTTACTTTTCAATTCTGCCACGAAAATTCGATTTTGATCAAAATTGTAGCTTTTCGACGCTAAAAACGCTAAAAACCGCGAATTCGGATTCGAAAGCGAACAGAAATACGACATCGAACAACAAATACGACATATCACGTGAAATTCTGGCATGAAAAATTGATTTTGATCAAAATTGTAGCTTTTCGACAAGAAAATCGCTGTTACGGCGAATTGGGGATCGAAAATGATCAGAGAGACGTTAGTTAATCAAACACAACAAATTCGCATTGTTGAATGATTAAATTCTTCCATGAAAAATCAATTTGGACGAAAATGTTGCTTTTCGTCACGAGAAACGCTCCTACGGCGAATTCTGCATCGAAAGAAAACGTTCGGAACAGAACGCGGTTAAACCGATCTCTCCAACACAAACTCGCCCTGTTACCGTCAAATTCTGGAACGAAAAATTGATTTCGATAAGTTACAGTAGCATTTCGGCACGAAAATCGCAGTTTCGGCGAATTCCGCTTTGATATCGTTGAGAGCGACGTTCTCAAGCTGATACTCGCGAGTTACTTTTCAATTCTGCCACGAAAATTCGATTTTGATCAAAATTGTAGCTTTTCGACGCTAAAAACGCTAAAACCGCGAATTCGGATTCGAAAGCGAACAGAAATACGACATCGAACAACAAATACGACATATCACGTGAAATTCTGGCATGAAAAATTGATTTTGATCAAAATTGTAGCTTTTCGACAAGAAAATCGCTGTTACGGCGAATTGGGGATCGAAAATGATCAGAGAGACGTTAGTTAATCAAACACAACAAATTCGCATTGTTGAATGATTAAATTCTTCCATGATAAATCAATTTGGACGAAAATGTTGCTTTTCGTCACGAGAAACGCTCCTACGGCGAATTCTGCATCGAAAGAAAACGTTCGAACAGAACGCGGTTAAACCGATCTCTCCAACACAAACTCGCCCTGTTACCGTCAAATTCTGGAACGAAAAATTGATTTCGATAAGTTACAGTAGCATTTCGGCACGAAAATCGCAGTTTCGGCGAATTCCGCTTTGATATCGTTGAGAGCGACGTTCTCAAGCTGATACTCGCGAGTTACTTTTCAATTCTGCCACGAAAATTCGATTTTGATCAAAATTGTAGCTTTTCGACGCTAAAAACGCTAAAAACCGCGAATTCGGATTCGAAAGCGAACAGAAATACGACATCGAACAACAAATACGACATATCACGTGAAATTCTGGCATGAAAAATTGATTTTGATCAAAATTGTAGCTTTTCGACAAGAAAATCGCTGTTACGGCGAATTGGGGATCGAAAATGATCAGAGAGACGTTAGTTAATCAAACACAACAAATTCGCATTGTTGAATGATTAAATTCTTCCATGACAATCAATTTGGACGAAAATGTTGCTTTTCGTCACGAGAAACGCTCCTACGGCGAATTCTGCATCGAAAGAAAACGTTCGGAACAGAACGCGGTTAAACCGATCTCTCCAACACAAACTCGCCCTGTTACCGTCAAATTCTGGAACGAAAAATTGATTTCGATAAGTTACAGTAGCATTTCGGCACGAAAATCGCAGTTTCGGCGAATTCCGCTTTGATATCGTTGAGAGCGACGTTCTCAAGCTGATACTCGCGAGTTACTTTTCAATTCTGCCACGAAAATTCGATTTTGATCAAAATTGTAGCTTTTCGACGCTAAAAACGCTAAAACCGCGAATTCGGATTCGAAAGCGAACAGAAATACGACATCGAACAACAAATACGACATATCACGTGAAATTCTGGCATGAAAAATTGATTTTGATCAAAATTGTAGCTTTTCGACAAGAAAATCGCTGTTACGGCGAATTGGGGATCGAAAATGATCAGAGAGACGTTAGTTAATCAAACACAACAAATTCGCATTGTTGAATGATTAAATTCTTCCATGAAAAATCAATTTGGATGGAAAATGTTGCTTTTCGTCACGAGAAACGCTCCTACGGCGAATTCTGCATCGAAAGAAAACGTTCGGAACAGAACGCGGTTAAACCGATCTCTCCAACACAAACTCGCCCTGTTACCGTCAAATTCTGGAACGAAAAATTGATTTCGATAAGTTACAGTAGCATTTCGGCACGAAAATCGCAGTTTCGGCGAATTCCGCTTTGATATCGTTGAGAGCGACGTTCTCAAGCTGATACTCGCGAGTTACTTTTCAATTCTGCCACGAAAATTCGATTTTGATCAAAATTGTAGCTTTTCGACGCTAAAAACGCTAAAAACCGCGAATTCGGATTCGAAAGCGAACAGAAATACGACATCGAACAACAAATACGACATATCACGTGAAATTCTGGCATGAAAAATTGATTTTGATCAAAATTGTAGCTTTTCGACAAGAAAATCGCTGTTACGGCGAATTGGGGATCGAAAATGATCAGAGAGACGTTAGTTAATCAAACACAACAAATTCGCATTGTTGAATGATTAAATTCTTCCATGAAAAATCAATTTGGACGAAAAATGTTGCTGCTTTCGTCACGAGAAACGCTCCTACGGCGAATTCTGCATCGAAAGAAAACGTTCGGAACAGAACGCGGTTAAACCGATCTCTCCAACACAAACTCGCCCTGTTACCGTCAAATTCTGGAACGAAAAATTGATTTCGATAAGTTACAGTAGCATTTCGGCACGAAAATCGCAGTTTCGGCGAATTCCGCTTTGATATCGTTGAGAGCGACGTTCTCAAGCTGATACTCGCGAGTTACTTTTCAATTCTGCCACGAAAATTCGATTTTGATCAAAATTGTAGCTTTTCGACGCTAAAAACGCTAAAAACCGCGAATTCGGATTCGAAAGCGAACAGAAATACGACATCGAACAACAAATACGACATATCACGTGAAATTCTGGCATGAAAAATTGATTTTGATCAAAATTGTAGCTTTTCGACAAGAAAATCGCTGTTACGGCGAATTGGGGATCGAAAATGATCAGAGAGACGTTAGTTAATCAAACACAACAAATTCGCATTGTTGAATGATTAAATTCTTCCATGAAAAATCAATTTGGACGAAAAATGTTGCTTTTCGTCACGAGAAACGCTCCTACGGCGAATTCTGCATCGAAAGAAAACGTTCGAAACAGAACGCGGTTAAACCGATCTCTCCAACACAAACTCGCCCTGTTACCGTCAAATTCTGGAACGAAAAATTGATTTCGATAAGTTACAGTAGCATTTCGGCACGAAAATCGCAGTTTCGGCGAATTCCGCTTTGATATCGTTGAGAGCGACGTTCTCAAGCTGATACTCGCGAGTTACTTTTCAATTCTGCCACGAAAATTCGATTTTGATCAAAATTGTAGCTTTTCGACGCTAAAAACGCTAAAACCGCGAATTCGGATTCGAAAGCGAACAGAAATACGACATCGAACAACAAATACGACATATCACGTGAAATTCTGGCATGAAAAATTGATTTTGATCAAAATTGTAGCTTTTCGACAAGAAAATCGCTGTTACGGCGAATTGGGGATCGAAAATGATCAGAGAGACGTTAGTTAATCAAACACAACAAATTCGCATTGTTGAATGATTAAATTCTTCCATGAAAAATCAATTTGGACGAAAAATGTTGCTTTTCGTCACGAGAAACGCTCCTACGGCGAATTCTGCATCGAAAGAAAACGTTCGGAACAGAACGCGGTTAAACCGATCTCTCCAACACAAACTCGCCCTGTTACCGTCAAATTCTGGAACGAAAAATTGATTTCGATAAGTTACAGTAGCATTTCGGCACGAAAATCGCAGTTTCGGCGAATTCCGCTTTGATATCGTTGAGAGCGACGTTCTCAAGCTGATACTCGCGAGTTACTTTTCAATTCTGCCACGAAAATTCGATTTTGATCAAAATTGTAGCTTTCGACGCTAAAAACGCTAAAAACCGCGAATTCGGATTCGAAAGCGAACAGAAATACGACATCGAACAACAAATACGACATATCACGTGAAATTCTGGCATGAAAAATTGATTTTGATCAAAATTGTAGCTTTTCGACAAGAAAATCGCTGTTACGGCGAATTGGGGATCGAAAATGATCAGAGAGACGTTAGTTAATCAAACACAACAAATTCGCATTGTTGAATGATTAAATTCTTCCATGAAAATCAATTTGGACGAAAAATGTTGCTTTTCGTCACGAGAAACGCTCCTACGGCGAATTCTGCATCGAAAGAAAACGTTCGGAACAGAACGCGGTTAAACCGATCTCTCCAACACAAACTCGCCCTGTTACCGTCAAATTCTGGAACGAAAAATTGATTTCGATAAGTTACAGTAGCATTTCGGCACGAAAATCGCAGTTTCGGCGAATTCCGCTTTGATATCGTTGAGAGCGACGTTCTCAAGCTGATACTCGCGAGTTACTTTTCAATTCTGCCACGAAAATTCGATTTTGATCAAAATTGTAGCTTTTCGACGCTAAAAACGCTAAAACCGCGAATTCGGATTCGAAAGCGAACAGAAATACGACATCGAACAACAAATACGACATATCACGTGAAATTCTGGCATGAAAAATTGATTTTGATCAAAATTGTAGCTTTTCGACAAGAAAATCGCTGTTACGGCGAATTGGGGATCGAAAATGATCAGAGAGACGTTAGTTAATCAAACACAACAAATTCGCATTGTTGAATGATTAAATTCTTCCATGAAAAATCAATTTGACGAAAAATGTTGCTTTTCGTCACGAGAAACGCTCCTACGGCGAATTCTGCATCGAAAGAAAACGTTCGGAACAGAACGCGGTTAAACCGATCTCTCCAACACAAACTCGCCCTGTTACCGTCAAATTCTGGAACGAAAAATTGATTTCGATAAGTTACAGTAGCATTTCGGCACGAAAATCGCAGTTTCGGCGAATTCCGCTTTGATATCGTTGAGAGCGACGTTCTCAAGCTGATACTCGCGAGTTACTTTTCAATTCTGCCACGAAAATTCGATTTTGATCAAAATTGTAGCTTTTCGACGCTAAAAACGCTAAAACCGCGAATTCGGATTCGAAAGCGAACAGAAATACGACATCGAACAACAAATACGACATATCACGTGAAATTCTGGCATGAAAAATTGATTTTGATCAAAATTGTAGCTTTTCGACAAGAAAATCGCTGTTACGGCGAATTGGGGATCGAAAATGATCAGAGAGACGTTAGTTAATCAAACACAACAAATTCGCATTGTTGAATGATTAAATTCTTCCATGAAAAATCAAATTGACGAAAAATGTTGCTTTTCGTCACGAGAAACGCTCCTACGGCGAATTCTGCATCGAAAGAAAACGTTCGGAACAGAACGCGGTTAAACCGATCTCTCCAACACAAACTCGCCCTGTTACTGTCGTCAAATTCTGGAACGAAAAATTGATTTCGATAAGTTACAGTAGCATTTCGGCACGAAAATCGCAGTTTCGGCGAATTCCGCTTTGATATCGTTGAGAGCGACGTTCTCAAGCTGATACTCGCGAGTTACTTTTCAATTCTGCCACGAAAATTCGATTTTGATCAAAATTGTAGCTTTTCGACGCTAAAAACGCTAAAAACCGCGAATTCGGATTCGAAAGCGAACAGAAATACGACATCGAACAACAAATACGACATATCACGTGAAATTCTGGCATGAAAATTCGATTTTGATCAAAATTGTAGCTTTTCGACAAGAAAATCGCTGTTACGGCGAATTGGGGATCGAAAATGATCAGAGAGACGTTAGTTAATCAAACACAACAAATTCGCATTGTTGAATGATTAAATTCTTCCATGAAAAATCAATTTGCACGAAAAATGTTGCTTTTCGTCACGAGAAACGCTCCTACGGCGAATTCTGCATCGAAAGAAAACGTTCGAACAGAACGCGGTTAAACCGATCTCTCCAACACAAACTCGCCCTGTTACCGTCAAATTCTGGAACGAAAAATTGATTTCGATAAGTTACAGTAGCATTTCGGCACGAAAATCGCAGTTTCGGCGAATTCCGCTTTGATATCGTTGAGAGCGACGTTCTCAAGCTGATACTCGCGAGTTACTTTTCAATTCTGCCACGAAAATTCGATTTTGATCAAAATTGTAGCTTTTCGACGCTAAAAACGCTAAAAACCGCGAATTCGGATTCGAAAGCGAACAGAAATACGACATCGAACAACAAATACGACATATCACGTGAAATTCTGGCATGAAAATTCGATTTTGATCAAAATTGTAGCTTTTCGACAAGAAAATCGCTGTTACGGCGAATTGGGGATCGAAAATGATCAGAGAGACGTTAGTTAATCAAACACAACAAATTCGCATTGTTGAATGATTAAATTCTTCCATGAAAAATCAATTTGACGAAAAATGTTGCTTTTCGTCACGAGAAACGCTCCTACGGCGAATTCTGCATCGAAAGAAAACGTTTGAACAGAACGCGGTTAAACCGATCTCTCCAACACAAACTCGCCCTGTTACCGTCAAATTCTGGAACGAAAAATTGATTTCGATAAGTTACAGTAGCATTTCGGCACGAAAATCGCAGTTTCGGCGAATTCCGCTTTGATATCGTTGAGAGCGACGTTCTCAAGCTGATACTCGCGAGTTACTTTTCAATTCTGCCACGAAAATTCGATTTTGATCAAAATTGTAGCTTTTCGACGCTAAAAACGCTAAAACCGCGAATTCGGATTCGAAAGCGAACAGAAATACGACATCGAACAACAAATACGACATATCACGTGAAATTCTGGCATGAAAAATTGATTTTGATCAAAATTGTAGCTTTTCGACAAGAAAATCGCTGTTACGGCGAATTGGGGATCGAAAATGATCAGAGAGACGTTAGTTAATCAAACACAACAAATTCGCATTGTTGAATGATTAAATTCTTCCATGAAAATCAATTTGGACGAAAAATGTTGCTTTTCGTCACGAGAAACGCTCCTACGGCGAATTCTGCATCGAAAGAAAACGTTCGGAACAGAACGCGGTTAAACCGATCTCTCCAACACAAACTCGCCCTGTTACCGTCAAATTCTGGAACGAAAAATTGATTTCGATAAGTTACAGTAGCATTTCGGCACGAAAATCGCAGTTTCGGCGAATTCCGCTTTGATATCGTTGAGAGCGACGTTCTCAAGCTGATACTCGCGAGTTACTTTTCAATTCTGCCACGAAAATTCGATTTTGATCAAAATTGTAGCTTTTCGACGCTAAAAACGCTAAAACCGCGAATTCGGATTCGAAAGCGAACAGAAATACGACATCGAACAACAAATACGACATATCACGTGAAATTCTGGCATGAAAAATTGATTTTGATCAAAATTGTAGCTTTTCGACAAGAAAATCGCTGTTACGGCGAATTGGGGATCGAAAATGATCAGAGAGACGTTAGTTAATCAAACACAACAAATTCGCATTGTTGAATGATTAAATTCTTCCATGAAAAATCAATTTGGACGCAAAATGTTGCTTTTCGTCACGAGAAACGCTCCTACGGCGAATTCTGCATCGAAAGAAAACGTTCGGAACAGAACGCGGTTAAACCGATCTCTCCAACACAAACTCGCCCTGTTACCGTCAAATTCTGGAACGAAAAATTGATTTCGATAAGTTACAGTAGCATTTCGGCACGAAAATCGCAGTTTCGGCGAATTCCGCTTTGATATCGTTGAGAGCGACGTTCTCAAGCTGATACTCGCGAGTTACTTTTCAATTCTGCCACGAAAATTGATTTTGATCAAAATTGTAGCTTTTCGACGCTAAAAACGCTAAAAACCGCGAATTCGGATTCGAAAGCGAACAGAAATACGACATCGAACAACAAATACGACATATCACGTGAAATTCTGGCATGAAAAATTGATTTTGATCAAAATTGTAGCTTTTCGACAAGAAAATCGCTGTTACGGCGAATTGGGGATCGAAAATGATCAGAGAGACGTTAGTTAATCAAACACAACAAATTCGCATTGTTGAATGATTAAATTCTTCCATGAAAAATCAATTTGGACGAAAAATGTTGCTTTTCGTCACGAGAAACGCTCCTACGGCGAATTCTGCATCGAAAGAAAACGTTCGAACAGAACGCGGTTAAACCGATCTCTCCAACACAAACTCGCCCTGTTACCGTCAAATTCTGGAACGAAAAATTGATTTCGATAAGTTACAGTAGCATTTCGGCACGAAAATCGCAGTTTCGGCGAATTCCGCTTTGATATCGTTGAGAGCGACGTTCTCAAGCTGATACTCGCGAGTTACTTTTCAATTCTGCCACGAAAATTCGATTTTGATCAAAATTGTAGCTTTTCGACGCTAAAAACGCTAAAAACCGCGAATTCGGATTCGAAAGCGAACAGAAATACGACATCGAACAACAAATACGACATATCACGTGAAATTCTGGCATGAAAATTCGATTTTGATCAAAATTGTAGCTTTTCGACAAGAAAATCGCTGTTACGGCGAATTGGGGATCGAAAATGATCAGAGAGACGTTAGTTAATCAAACACAACAAATTCGCATTGTTGAATGATTAAATTCTTCCATGAAAAATCA
Organism: Apis cerana; assembly: GCF_029169275.1. NCBI lineage: Eukaryota > Metazoa > Arthropoda > Insecta > Hymenoptera > Apidae > Apis > Apis cerana. The sequence continues at coordinate 4,658,148 of NC_083862.1, read as the reverse complement.
ATTTGACGAAAATGTTGCTTTTCGTCACGAGAAACGCTCCTACGGCGAATTCTGCATCGAAAGAAAACGTTCGGAACAGAACGCGGTTAAACCGATCTCTCCAACACAAACTCGCCCTGTTACCGTCAAATTCTGGAACGAAAAATTGATTTCGATAAGTTACAGTAGCATTTCGGCACGAAAATCGCAGTTTCGGCGAATTCCGCTTTGATATCGTTGAGAGCGACGTTCTCAAGCTGATACTCGCGAGTTACTTTTCAATTCTGCCACGAAAATTCGATTTTGATCAAAATTGTAGCTTTTCGACGCTAAAAACGCTAAAACCGCGAATTCGGATTCGAAAGCGAACAGAAATACGACATCGAACAACAAATACGACATATCACGTGAAATTCTGGCATGAAAATTCGATTTTGATCAAAATTGTAGCTTTTCGACAAGAAAATCGCTGTTACGGCGAATTGGGGATCGAAAATGATCAGAGAGACGTTAGTTAATCAAACACAACAAATTCGCATTGTTGAATGATTAAATTCTTCCATGAAAAATCAATTTGACGAAAATGTTGCTTTTCGTCACGAGAAACGCTCCTACGGCGAATTCTGCATCGAAAGAAAACGTTCGAACAGAACGCGGTTAAACCGATCTCTCCAACACAAACTCGCCCTGTTACCGTCAAATTCTGGAACGAAAAATTGATTTCGATAAGTTACAGTAGCATTTCGGCACGAAAATCGCAGTTTCGGCGAATTCCGCTTTGATATCGTTGAGAGCGACGTTCTCAAGCTGATACTCGCGAGTTACTTTTCAATTCTGCCACGAAAATTCGATTTTGATCAAAATTGTAGCTTTTCGACGCTAAAAACGCTAAAAACCGCGAATTCGGATTCGAAAGCGAACAGAAATACGACATCGAACAACAAATACGACATATCACGTGAAATTCTGGCATGAAAAATTGATTTTGATCAAAATTGTAGCTTTTCGACAAGAAAATCGCTGTTACGGCGAATTGGGGATCGAAAATGATCAGAGAGACGTTAGTTAATCAAACACAACAAATTCGCATTGTTGAATGATTAAATTCTTCCATGAACAATCAATTTGGACGAAAATGCTGCTTTCGTCACGAGAAACGCTCCTACGGCGAATTCTGCATCGAAAGAAAACGTTCGAACAGAACGCGGTTAAACCGATCTCTCCAACACAAACTCGCCCTGTTACCGTCAAATTCTGGAACGAAAAATTGATTTCGATAAGTTACAGTAGCATTTCGGCACGAAAATCGCAGTTTCGGCGAATTCCGCTTTGATATCGTTGAGAGCGACGTTCTCAAGCTGATACTCGCGAGTTACTTTTCAATTCTGCCACGAAAATTCGATTTTGATCAAAATTGTAGCTTTTCGACGCTAAAAACGCTAAAACCGCGAATTCGGATTCGAAAGCGAACAGAAATACGACATCGAACAACAAATACGACATATCACGTGAAATTCTGGCATGAAAAATTGATTTTGATCAAAATTGTAGCTTTTCGACAAGAAAATCGCTGTTACGGCGAATTGGGGATCGAAAATGATCAGAGAGACGTTAGTTAATCAAACACAACAAATTCGCATTGTTGAATGATTAAATTCTTCCATGACAATCAATTTGACGAAAATGTTGCTTTTCGTCACGAGAAACGCTCCTACGGCGAATTCTGCATCGAAAGAAAACGTTCGGAACAGAACGCGGTTAAACCGATCTCTCCAACACAAACTCGCCCTGTTACCGTCAAATTCTGGAACGAAAAATTGATTTCGATAAGTTACAGTAGCATTTCGGCACGAAAATCGCAGTTTCGGCGAATTCCGCTTTGATATCGTTGAGAGCGACGTTCTCAAGCTGATACTCGCGAGTTACTTTTCAATTCTGCCACGAAAATTCGATTTTGATCAAAATTGTAGCTTTTCGACGCTAAAAACGCTAAAACCGCGAATTCGGATTCGAAAGCGAACAGAAATACGACATCGAACAACAAATACGACATATCACGTGAAATTCTGGCATGAAAAATTGATTTTGATCAAAATTGTAGCTTTTCGACAAGAAAATCGCTGTTACGGCGAATTGGGGATCGAAAATGATCAGAGAGACGTTAGTTAATCAAACACAACAAATTCGCATTGTTGAATGATTAAATTCTTCCATGAAAATCAATTTGGACGAAAATGTTGCTTTTCGTCACGAGAAACGCTCCTACGGCGAATTCTGCATCGAAAGAAAACGTTCGAACAGAACGCGGTTAAACCGATCTCTCCAACACAAACTCGCCCTGTTACCGTCAAATTCTGGAACGAAAAATTGATTTCGATAAGTTACAGTAGCATTTCGGCACGAAAATCGCAGTTTCGGCGAATTCCGCTTTGATATCGTTGAGAGCGACGTTCTCAAGCTGATACTCGCGAGTTACTTTTCAATTCTGCCACGAAAATTCGATTTTGATCAAAATTGTAGCTTTTCGACGCTAAAAACGCTAAAAACCGCGAATTCGGATTCGAAAGCGAACAGAAATACGACATCGAACAACAAATACGACATATCACGTGAAATTCTGGCATGAAAAATTGATTTTGATCAAAATTGTAGCTTTTCGACAAGAAAATCGCTGTTACGGCGAATTGGGGATCGAAAATGATCAGAGAGACGTTAGTTAATCAAACACAACAAATTCGCATTGTTGAATGATTAAATTCTTCCATGAAAAATCAATTTGGACGAAAAATGTTGCTTTTCGTCACGAGAAACGCTCCTACGGCGAATTCTGCATCGAAAGAAAACGTTCGGAACAGAACGCGGTTAAACCGATCTCTCCAACACAAACTCGCCCTGTTACCGTCAAATTCTGGAACGAAAAATTGATTTCGATAAGTTACAGTAGCATTTCGGCACGAAAATCGCAGTTTCGGCGAATTCCGCTTTGATATCGTTGAGAGCGACGTTCTCAAGCTGATACTCGCGAGTTACTTTTCAATTCTGCCACGAAAATTCGATTTTGATCAAAATTGTAGCTTTTCGACGCTAAAAACGCTAAAACCGCGAATTCGGATTCGAAAGCGAACAGAAATACGACATCGAACAACAAATACGACATATCACGTGAAATTCTGGCATGAAAAATTGATTTTGATCAAAATTGTAGCTTTTCGACAAGAAAATCGCTGTTACGGCGAATTGGGGATCGAAAATGATCAGAGAGACGTTAGTTAATCAAACACAACAAATTCGCATTGTTGAATGATTAAATTCTTCCATGAAAATCAATTTGGACGAAAATGTTGCTTTTCGTCACGAGAAACGCTCCTACGGCGAATTCTGCATCGAAAGAAAACGTTCGGAACAGAACGCGGTTAAACCGATCTCTCCAACACAAACTCGCCCTGTTACCGTCAAATTCTGGAACGAAAAATTGATTTCGATAAGTTACAGTAGCATTTCGGCACGAAAATCGCAGTTTCGGCGAATTCCGCTTTGATATCGTTGAGAGCGACGTTCTCAAGCTGATACTCGCGAGTTACTTTTCAATTCTGCCACGAAAATTCGATTTTGATCAAAATTGTAGCTTTTCGACGCTAAAAACGCTAAAAACCGCGAATTCGGATTCGAAAGCGAACAGAAATACGACATCGAACAACAAATACGACATATCACGTGAAATTCTGGCATGAAAAATTGATTTTGATCAAAATTGTAGCTTTTCGACAAGAAAATCGCTGTTACGGCGAATTGGGGATCGAAAATGATCAGAGAGACGTTAGTTAATCAAACACAACAAATTCGCATTGTTGAATGATTAAATTCTTCCATGAAAATCAATTTGGACGAAAATGTTGCTTTTCGTCACGAGAAACGCTCCTACGGCGAATTCTGCATCGAAAGAAAACGTTCGGAACAGAACGCGGTTAAACCGATCTCTCCAACACAAACTCGCCCTGTTACCGTCAAATTCTGGAACGAAAAATTGATTTCGATAAGTTACAGTAGCATTTCGGCACGAAAATCGCAGTTTCGGCGAATTCCGCTTTGATATCGTTGAGAGCGACGTTCTCAAGCTGATACTCGCGAGTTACTTTTCAATTCTGCCACGAAAATTCGATTTTGATCAAAATTGTAGCTTTTCGACGCTAAAAACGCTAAAAACCGCGAATTCGGATTCGAAAGCGAACAGAAATACGACATCGAACAACAAATACGACATATCACGTGAAATTCTGGCATGAAAAATTGATTTTGATCAAAATTGTAGCTTTTCGACAAGAAAATCGCTGTTACGGCGAATTGGGGATCGAAAATGATCAGAGAGACGTTAGTTAATCAAACACAACAAATTCGCATTGTTGAATGATTAAATTCTTCCATGAAAAATCAATTTGGACGAAAAATGTTGCTTTTCGTCACGAGAAACGCTCCTACGGCGAATTCTGCATCGAAAGAAAACGTTCGAAACAGAACGCGGTTAAACCGATCTCTCCAACACAAACTCGCCCTGTTACCGTCAAATTCTGGAACGAAAAATTGATTTCGATAAGTTACAGTAGCATTTCGGCACGAAAATCGCAGTTTCGGCGAATTCCGCTTTGATATCGTTGAGAGCGACGTTCTCAAGCTGATACTCGCGAGTTACTTTTCAATTCTGCCACGAAAATTCGATTTTGATCAAAATTGTAGCTTTTCGACGCTAAAAACGCTAAAACCGCGAATTCGGATTCGAAAGCGAACAGAAATACGACATCGAACAACAAATACGACATATCACGTGAAATTCTGGCATGAAAAATTGATTTTGATCAAAATTGTAGCTTTTCGACAAGAAAATCGCTGTTACGGCGAATTGGGGATCGAAAATGATCAGAGAGACGTTAGTTAATCAAACACAACAAATTCGCATTGTTGAATGATTAAATTCTTCCATGAAAATCAATTTGGACGAAAATGTTGCTTTTCGTCACGAGAAACGCTCCTACGGCGAATTCTGCATCGAAAGAAAACGTTCGGAACAGAACGCGGTTAAACCGATCTCTCCAACACAAACTCGCCCTGTTACCGTCAAATTCTGGAACGAAAAATTGATTTCGATAAGTTACAGTAGCATTTCGGCACGAAAATCGCAGTTTCGGCGAATTCCGCTTTGATATCGTTGAGAGCGACGTTCTCAAGCTGATACTCGCGAGTTACTTTTCAATTCTGCCACGAAAATTCGATTTTGATCAAAATTGTAGCTTTTCGACGCTAAAAACGCTAAAACCGCGAATTCGGATTCGAAAGCGAACAGAAATACGACATCGAACAACAAATACGACATATCACGTGAAATTCTGGCATGAAAAATTGATTTTGATCAAAATTGTAGCTTTTCGACAAGAAAATCGCTGTTACGGCGAATTGGGGATCGAAAATGATCAGAGAGACGTTAGTTAATCAAACACAACAAATTCGCATTGTTGAATGATTAAATTCTTCCATGAAAAATCAATTTGACGAAAATGTTGCTTTTCGTCACGAGAAACGCTCCTACGGCGAATTCTGCATCGAAAGAAAACGTTCGGAACAGAACGCGGTTAAACCGATCTCTCCAACACAAACTCGCCCTGTTACCGTCAAATTCTGGAACGAAAAATTGATTTCGATAAGTTACAGTAGCATTTCGGCACGAAAATCGCAGTTTCGGCGAATTCCGCTTTGATATCGTTGAGAGCGACGTTCTCAAGCTGATACTCGCGAGTTACTTTTCAATTCTGCCACGAAAATTCGATTTTGATCAAAATTGTAGCTTTTCGACGCTAAAAACGCTAAAAACCGCGAATTCGGATTCGAAAGCGAACAGAAATACGACATCGAACAACAAATACGACATATCACGTGAAATTCTGGCATGAAAAATTGATTTTGATCAAAATTGTAGCTTTTCGACAAGAAAATCGCTGTTACGGCGAATTGGGGATCGAAAATGATCAGAGAGACGTTAGTTAATCAAACACAACAAATTCGCATTGTTGAATGATTAAATTCTTCCATGAAAAATCAATTTGGACGAAAATGTTGCTTTTCGTCACGAGAAACGCTCCTACGGCGAATTCTGCATCGAAAGAAAACGTTCGAACAGAACGCGGTTAAACCGATCTCTCCAACACAAACTCGCCCTGTTACCGTCAAATTCTGGAACGAAAAATTGATTTCGATAAGTTACAGTAGCATTTCGGCACGAAAATCGCAGTTTCGGCGAATTCCGCTTTGATATCGTTGAGAGCGACGTTCTCAAGCTGATACTCGCGAGTTACTTTTCAATTCTGCCACGAAAATTCGATTTTGATCAAAATTGTAGCTTTTCGACGCTAAAAACGCTAAAAACCGCGAATTCGGATTCGAAAGCGAACAGAAATACGACATCGAACAACAAATACGACATATCACGTGAAATTCTGGCATGAAAAATTGATTTTGATCAAAATTGTAGCTTTTCGACAAGAAAATCGCTGTTACGGCGAATTGGGGATCGAAAATGATCAGAGAGACGTTAGTTAATCAAACACAACAAATTCGCATTGTTGAATGATTAAATTCTTCCATGAAAAATCAATTTGACGAAAAATGTTGCTTTTCGTCACGAGAAACGCTCCTACGGCGAATTCTGCATCGAAAGAAAACGTTCGGAACAGAACGCGGTTAAACCGATCTCTCCAACACAAACTCGCCCTGTTACCGTCAAATTCTGGAACGAAAAATTGATTTCGATAAGTTACAGTAGCATTTCGGCACGAAAATCGCAGTTTCGGCGAATTCCGCTTTGATATCGTTGAGAGCGACGTTCTCAAGCTGATACTCGCGAGTTACTTTTCAATTCTGCCACGAAAATTCGATTTTGATCAAAATTGTAGCTTTCGACGCTAAAAACGCTAAAAACCGCGAATTCGGATTCGAAAGCGAACAGAAATACGACATCGAACAACAAATACGACATATCACGTGAAATTCTGGCATGAAAAATTGATTTTGATCAAAATTGTAGCTTTTCGACAAGAAAATCGCTGTTACGGCGAATTGGGGATCGAAAATGATCAGAGAGACGTTAGTTAATCAAACACAACAAATTCGCATTGTTGAATGATTAAATTCTTCCATGAAAAATCAATTTGGACGAAAATGTTGCTTTTCGTCACGAGAAACGCTCCTACGGCGAATTCTGCATCGAAAGAAAACGTTCGGAACAGAACGCGGTTAAACCGATCTCTCCAACACAAACTCGCCCTGTTACCGTCAAATTCTGGAACGAAAAATTGATTTCGATAAGTTACAGTAGCATTTCGGCACGAAAATCGCAGTTTCGGCGAATTCCGCTTTGATATCGTTGAGAGCGACGTTCTCAAGCTGATACTCGCGAGTTACTTTTCAATTCTGCCACGAAAATTCGATTTTGATCAAAATTGTAGCTTTTCGACGCTAAAAACGCTAAAAACCGCGAATTCGGATTCGAAAGCGAACAGAAATACGACATCGAACAACAAATACGACATATCACGTGAAATTCTGGCATGAAAAATTGATTTTGATCAAAATTGTAGCTTTTCGACAAGAAAATCGCTGTTACGGCGAATTGGGGATCGAAAATGATCAGAGAGACGTTAGTTAATCAAACACAACAAATTCGCATTGTTGAATGATTAAATTCTTCCATGAAAAATCAATTTGGACGAAAAATGTTGCTGCTTTCGTCACGAGAAACGCTCCTACGGCGAATTCTGCATCGAAAGAAAACGTTCGGAACAGAACGCGGTTAAACCGATCTCTCCAACACAAACTCGCCCTGTTACCGTCAAATTCTGGAACGAAAAATTGATTTCGATAAGTTACAGTAGCATTTCGGCACGAAAATCGCAGTTTCGGCGAATTCCGCTTTGATATCGTTGAGAGCGACGTTCTCAAGCTGATACTCGCGAGTTACTTTTCAATTCTGCCACGAAAATTCGATTTTGATCAAAATTGTAGCTTTTCGACGCTAAAAACGCTGATACCGCGAATTCGGATTCGAAAGCGAACAGAAATACGACATCGAACAACAAATACGACATATCACGTGAAATTCTGGCATGAAAAATTGATTTTGATCAAAATTGTAGCTTTTCGACAAGAAAATCGCTGTTACGGCGAATTGGGGATCGAAAATGATCAGAGAGACGTTAGTTAATCAAACACAACAAATTCGCATTGTTGAATGATTAAATTCTTCCATGAAAATCAATTTGGACGAAAATGTTGCTTTTCGTCACGAGAAACGCTCCTACGGCGAATTCTGCATCGAAAGAAAACGTTCGGAACAGAACGCGGTTAAACCGATCTCTCCAACACAAACTCGCCCTGTTACCGTCAAATTCTGGAACGAAAAATTGATTTCGATAAGTTACAGTAGCATTTCGGCACGAAAATCGCAGTTTCGGCGAATTCCGCTTTGATATCGTTGAGAGCGACGTTCTCAAGCTGATACTCGCGAGTTACTTTTCAATTCTGCCACGAAAATTCGATTTTGATCAAAATTGTAGCTTTTCGACGCTAAAAACGCTAAAACCGCGAATTCGGATTCGAAAGCGAACAGAAATACGACATCGAACAACAAATACGACATATCACGTGAAATTCTGGCATGAAAAATTGATTTTGATCAAAATTGTAGCTTTTCGACAAGAAAATCGCTGTTACGGCGAATTGGGGATCGAAAATGATCAGAGAGACGTTAGTTAATCAAACACAACAAATTCGCATTGTTGAATGATTAAATTCTTCCATGAAAATCAATTTGGACGAAAAATGTTGCTTTTCGTCACGAGAAACGCTCCTACGGCGAATTCTGCATCGAAAGAAAACGTTCGGAACAGAACGCGGTTAAACCGATCTCTCCAACACAAACTCGCCCTGTTACTGTCGTCAAATTCTGGAACGAAAAATTGATTTCGATAAGTTACAGTAGCATTTCGGCACGAAAATCGCAGTTTCGGCGAATTCCGCTTTGATATCGTTGAGAGCGACGTTCTCAAGCTGATACTCGCGAGTTACTTTTCAATTCTGCCACGAAAAATTGATTTTGATCAAAATTGTAGCTTTTCGACGCTAAAAACGCTAAAAACCGCGAATTCGGATTCGAAAGCGAACAGAAATACGACATCGAACAACAAATACGACATATCACGTGAAATTCTGGCATGAAAAATTGATTTTGATCAAAATTGTAGCTTTTCGACAAGAAAATCGCTGTTACGGCGAATTGGGGATCGAAAATGATCAGAGAGACGTTAGTTAATCAAACACAACAAATTCGCATTGTTGAATGATTAAATTCTTCCATGAAAAATCAATTTTGACGAAAAATGTTGCTTTTCGTCACGAGAAACGCTCCTACGGCGAATTCTGCATCGAAAGAAAACGTTCGGAACAGAACGCGGTTAAACCGATCCCCAACACAAACTCGCCCTGTTACCGTCAAATTCTGGAACGAAAAATTGATTTCGATAAGTTACAGTAGCATTTCGGCACGAAAATCGCAGTTTCGGCGAATTCCGCTTTGATATCGTTGAGAGCGACGTTCTCAAGCTGATACTCGCGAGTTACTTTTCAATTCTGCCACGAAAATTCGATTTTGATCAAAATTGTAGCTTTTCGACGCTAAAAACGCTAAAACCGCGAATTCGGATTCGAAAGCGAACAGAAATACGACATCGAACAACAAATACGACATATCACGTGAAATTCTGGCATGAAAAATTGATTTTGATCAAAATTGTAGCTTTTCGACAAGAAAATCGCTGTTACGGCGAATTGGGGATCGAAAATGATCAGAGAGACGTTAGTTAATCAAACACAACAAATTCGCATTGTTGAATGATTAAATTCTTCCATGAAAAATCAATTTTGACGAAAAATGTTGCTTTTCGTCACGAGAAACGCTCCTACGGCGAATTCTGCATCGAAAGAAAACGTTCGGAACAGAACGCGGTTAAACCGATCTCTCCAACACAAACTCGCCCTGTTACCGTCAAATTCTGGAACGAAAAATTGATTTCGATAAGTTACAGTAGCATTTCGGCACGAAAATCGCAGTTTCGGCGAATTCCGCTTTGATATCGTTGAGAGCGACGTTCTCAAGCTGATACTCGCGAGTTACTTTTCAATTCTGCCACGAAAATTCGATTTTGATCAAAATTGTAGCTTTTCGACGCTAAAAACGCTAAAAACCGCGAATTCGGATTCGAAAGCGAACAGAAATACGACATCGAACAACAAATACGACATATCACGTGAAATTCTGGCATGAAAAATTGATTTTGATCAAAATTGTAGCTTTTCGACAAGAAAATCGCTGTTACGGCGAATTGGGGATCGAAAATGATCAGAGAGACGTTAGTTAATCAAACACAACAAATTCGCATTGTTGAATGATTAAATTCTTCCATGAAAAATCAATTTGGACGAAAATGTTGCTTTTCGTCACGAGAAACGCTCCTACGGCGAATTCTGCATCGAAAGAAAACGTTCGGAACAGAACGCGGTTAAACCGATCTCTCCAACACAAACTCGCCCTGTTACCGTCAAATTCTGGAACGAAAAATTGATTTCGATAAGTTACAGTAGCATTTCGGCACGAAAATCGCAGTTTCGGCGAATTCCGCTTTGATATCGTTGAGAGCGACGTTCTCAAGCTGATACTCGCGAGTTACTTTTCAATTCTGCCACGAAAATTCGATTTTGATCAAAATTGTAGCTTTCGACGCTAAAAACGCTAAAAACCGCGAATTCGGATTCGAAAGCGAACAGAAATACGACATCGAACAACAAATACGACATATCACGTGAAATTCTGGCATGAAAAATTGATTTTGATCAAAATTGTAGCTTTTCGACAAGAAAATCGCTGTTACGGCGAATTGGGGATCGAAAATGATCAGAGAGACGTTAGTTAATCAAACACAACAAATTCGCATTGTTGAATGATTAAATTCTTCCATGAAAAATCAATTTGGACGAAAATGTTGCTTTTCGTCACGAGAAACGCTCCTACGGCGAATTCTGCATCGAAAGAAAACGTTCGGAACAGAACGCGGTTAAACCGATCTCTCCAACACAAACTCGCCCTGTTACCGTCAAATTCTGGAACGAAAAATTGATTTCGATAAGTTACAGTAGCATTTCGGCACGAAAATCGCAGTTTCGGCGAATTCCGCTTTGATATCGTTGAGAGCGACGTTCTCAAGCTGATACTCGCGAGTTACTTTTCAATTCTGCCACGAAAATTCGATTTTGATCAAAATTGTAGCTTTTCGACGCTAAAAACGCTAAAACCGCGAATTCGGATTCGAAAGCGAACAGAAATACGACATCGAACAACAAATACGACATATCACGTGAAATTCTGGCATGAAAAATTGATTTTGATCAAAATTGTAGCTTTTCGACAAGAAAATCGCTGTTACGGCGAATTGGGGATCGAAAATGATCAGAGAGACGTTAGTTAATCAAACACAACAAATTCGCATTGTTGAATGATTAAATTCTTCCATGAAAAATCAATTTGGACGAAAATGTTGCTTTTCGTCACGAGAAACGCTCCTACGGCGAATTCTGCATCGAAAGAGAACGTTGGAACAGAACGCGGTTAAACCGATCTCTCCAACACAAACTCGCCCTGTTACCGTCAAATTCTGGAACGAAAAATTGATTTCGATAAGTTACAGTAGCATTTCGGCACGAAAATCGCAGTTTCGGCGAATTCCGCTTTGATATCGTTGAGAGCGACGTTCTCAAGCTGATACTCGCGAGTTACTTTTCAATTCTGCCACGAAAATTCGATTTTGATCAAAATTGTAGCTTTTCGACGCTAAAAACGCTAAAAACCGCGAATTCGGATTCGAAAGCGAACAGAAATACGACATCGAACAACAAATACGACATATCACGTGAAATTCTGGCATGAAAAATTGATTTTGATCAAAATTGTAGCTTTTCGACAAGAAAATCGCTGTTACGGCGAATTGGGGATCGAAAATGATCAGAGAGACGTTAGTTAATCAAACACAACAAATTCGCATTGTTGAATGATTAAATTCTTCCATGAAAATCAATTTGACGAAAATGTTGCTTTTCGTCACGAGAAACGCTCCTACGGCGAATTCTGCATCGAAAGAAAACGTTCGGAACAGAACGCGGTTAAACCGATCTCTCCAACACAAACTCGCCCTGTTACCGTCAAATTCTGGAACGAAAAATTGATTTCGATAAGTTACAGTAGCATTTCGGCACGAAAATCGCAGTTTCGGCGAATTCCGCTTTGATATCGTTGAGAGCGACGTTCTCAAGCTGATACTCGCGAGTTACTTTTCAATTCTGCCACGAAAATTCGATTTTGATCAAAATTGTAGCTTTTCGACGCTAAAAACGCTAAAACCGCGAATTCGGATTCGAAAGCGAACAGAAATACGACATCGAACAACAAATACGACATATCACGTGAAATTCTGGCATGAAAAATTGATTTTGATCAAAATTGTAGCTTTTCGACAAGAAAATCGCTGTTACGGCGAATTGGGGATCGAAAATGATCAGAGAGACGTTAGTTAATCAAACACAACAAATTCGCATTGTTGAATGATTAAATTCTTCCATGAAAAATCAATTTGACGAAAATGTTGCTTTTCGTCACGAGAAACGCTCCTACGGCGAATTCTGCATCGAAAGAAAACGTTCGAACAGAACGCGGTTAAACCGATCTCTCCAACACAAACTCGCCCTGTTACCGTCAAATTCTGGAACGAAAAATTGATTTCGATAAGTTACAGTAGCATTTCGGCACGAAAATCGCAGTTTCGGCGAATTCCGCTTTGATATCGTTGAGAGCGACGTTCTCAAGCTGATACTCGCGAGTTACTTTTCAATTCTGCCACGAAAATTCGATTTTGATCAAAATTGTAGCTTTTCGACGCTAAAAACGCTAAAAACCGCGAATTCGGATTCGAAAGCGAACAGAAATACGACATCGAACAACAAATACGACATATCACGTGAAATTCTGGCATGAAAAATTGATTTTGATCAAAATTGTAGCTTTTCGACAAGAAAATCGCTGTTACGGCGAATTGGGGATCGAAAATGATCAGAGAGACGTTAGTTAATCAAACACAACAAATTCGCATTGTTGAATGATTAAATTCTTCCATGAAAAATCAATTTGGACGAAAATGTTGCTTTTCGTCACGAGAAACGCTCCTACGGCGAATTCTGCATCGAAAGAAAACGTTCGGAACAGAACGCGGTTAAACCGATCTCTCCAACACAAACTCGCCCTGTTACCGTCAAATTCTGGAACGAAAAATTGATTTCGATAAGTTACAGTAGCATTTCGGCACGAAAATCGCAGTTTCGGCGAATTCCGCTTTGATATCGTTGAGAGCGACGTTCTCAAGCTGATACTCGCGAGTTACGTTGAATTCTGCCACGAAAATTGATTTTGATCAAAATTGTAGCTTTTCGACGCTAAAAACGCTAAAACCGCGAATTCGGATTCGAAAGCGAACAGAAATACGACATCGAACAACAAATACGACATATCACGTGAAATTCTGGCATGAAAAATTGATTTTGATCAAAATTGTAGCTTTTCGACAAGAAAATCGCTGTTACGGCGAATTGGGGATCGAAAATGATCAGAGAGACGTTAGTTAATCAAACACAACAAATTCGCATTGTTGAATGATTAAATTCTTCCATGAAAATCAATTTGGACGAAAATGTTGCTTTTCGTCACGAGAAACGCTCCTACGGCGAATTCTGCATCGAAAGAAAACGTTCGGAACAGAACGCGGTTAAACCGATCTCTCCAACACAAACTCGCCCTGTTACCGTCAAATTCTGGAACGAAAAATTGATTTCGATAAGTTACAGTAGCATTTCGGCACGAAAATCGCAGTTTCGGCGAATTCCGCTTTGATATCGTTGAGAGCGACGTTCTCAAGCTGATACTCGCGAGTTACTTTTCAATTCTGCCACGAAAATTCGATTTTGATCAAAATTGTAGCTTTTCGACGCTAAAAACGCTAAAACCGCGAATTCGGATTCGAAAGCGAACAGAAATACGACATCGAACAACAAATACGACATATCACGTGAAATTCTGGCATGAAAAATTGATTTTGATCAAAATTGTAGCTTTTCGACAAGAAAATCGCTGTTACGGCGAATTGGGGATCGAAAATGATCAGAGAGACGTTAGTTAATCAAACACAACAAATTCGCATTGTTGAATGATTAAATTCTTCCATGAAAAATCAATTTGGACGAAAAATGTTGCTTTTCGTCACGAGAAACGCTCCTACGGCGAATTCTGCATCGAAAGAAAACGTTCGGAACAGAACGCGGTTAAACCGATCTCTCCAACACAAACTCGCCCTGTTACCGTCAAATTCTGGAACGAAAAATTGATTTCGATAAGTTACAGTAGCATTTCGGCACGAAAATCGCAGTTTCGGCGAATTCCGCTTTGATATCGTTGAGAGCGACGTTCTCAAGCTGATACTCGCGAGTTACTTTTCAATTCTGCCACGAAAATTCGATTTTGATCAAAATTGTAGCTTTTCGACGCTAAAAACGCTAAAAACCGCGAATTCGGATTCGAAAGCGAACAGAAATACGACATCGAACAACAAATACGACATATCACGTGAAATTCTGGCATGAAAAATTGATTTTGATCAAAATTGTAGCTTTTCGACAAGAAAATCGCTGTTACGGCGAATTGGGGATCGAAAATGATCAGAGAGACGTTAGTTAATCAAACACAACAAATTCGCATTGTTGAATGATTAAATTCTTCCATGAAAAATCAATTTGGACGAAAAATGTTGCTTTTCGTCACGAGAAACGCTCCTACGGCGAATTCTGCATCGAAAGAAAACGTTCGAACAGAACGCGGTTAAACCGATCTCTCCAACACAAACTCGCCCTGTTACCGTCAAATTCTGGAACGAAAAATTGATTTCGATAAGTTACAGTAGCATTTCGGCACGAAAATCGCAGTTTCGGCGAATTCCGCTTTGATATCGTTGAGAGCGACGTTCTCAAGCTGATACTCGCGAGTTACTTTTCAATTCTGCCACGAAAATTCGATTTTGATCAAAATTGTAGCTTTTCGACGCTAAAAACGCTAAAAACCGCGAATTCGGATTCGAAAGCGAACAGAAATACGACATCGAACAACAAATACGACATATCACGTGAAATTCTGGCATGAAAAATTGATTTTGATCAAAATTGTAGCTTTTCGACAAGAAAATCGCTGTTACGGCGAATTGGGGATCGAAAATGATCAGAGAGACGTTAGTTAATCAAACACAACAAATTCGCATTGTTGAATGATTAAATTCTTCCATGAAAATCAATTTGACGAAAATGTTGCTTTTCGTCACGAGAAACGCTCCTACGGCGAATTCTGCATCGAAAGAAAACGTTCGGAACAGAACGCGGTTAAACCGATCTCTCCAACACAAACTCGCCCTGTTACCGTCAAATTCTGGAACGAAAAATTGATTTCGATAAGTTACAGTAGCATTTCGGCACGAAAATCGCAGTTTCGGCGAATTCCGCTTTGATATCGTTGAGAGCGACGTTCTCAAGCTGATACTCGCGAGTTACTTTTCAATTCTGCCACGAAAATTCGATTTTGATCAAAATTGTAGCTTTTCGACGCTAAAAACGCTAAAACCGCGAATTCGGATTCGAAAGCGAACAGAAATACGACATCGAACAACAAATACGACATATCACGTGAAATTCTGGCATGAAAAATTGATTTTGATCAAAATTGTAGCTTTTCGACAAGAAAATCGCTGTTACGGCGAATTGGGGATCGAAAATGATCAGAGAGACGTTAGTTAATCAAACACAACAAATTCGCATTGTTGAATGATTAAATTCTTCCATGAAAAATCAATTTGACGAAAATGTTGCTTTTCGTCACGAGAAACGCTCCTACGGCGAATTCTGCATCGAAAGAAAACGTTCGGAACAGAACGCGGTTAAACCGATCTCTCCAACACAAACTCGCCCTGTTACCGTCAAATTCTGGAACGAAAAATTGATTTCGATAAGTTACAGTAGCATTTCGGCACGAAAATCGCAGTTTCGGCGAATTCCGCTTTGATATCGTTGAGAGCGACGTTCTCAAGCTGATACTCGCGAGTTACTTTTCAATTCTGCCACGAAAATCGATTTTGATCAAAATTGTAGCTTTTCGACGCTAAAAACGCAAAAACCGCGAATTCGGATTCGAAAGCGAACAGAAATACGACATCGAACAACAAATACGACATATCACGTGAAATTCTGGCATGAAAAATTGATTTTGATCAAAATTGTAGCTTTTCGACAAGAAAATCGCTGTTACGGCGAATTGGGGATCGAAAATGATCAGAGAGACGTTAGTTAATCAAACACAACAAATTCGCATTGTTGAATGATTAAATTCTTCCATGAAAAATCAATTTGACGAAAATGTTGCTTTTCGTCACGAGAAACGCTCCTACGGCGAATTCTGCATCGAAAGAAAACGTTCGGAACAGAACGCGGTTAAACCGATCTCTCCAACACAAACTCGCCCTGTTACCGTCAAATTCTGGAACGAAAAATTGATTTCGATAAGTTACAGTAGCATTTCGGCACGAAAATCGCAGTTTCGGCGAATTCCGCTTTGATATCGTTGAGAGCGACGTTCTCAAGCTGATACTCGCGAGTTACTTTTCAATTCTGCCACGAAAATTCGATTTTGATCAAAATTGTAGCTTTTCGACGCTAAAAACGCTAAAAACCGCGAATTCGGATTCGAAAGCGAACAGAAATACGACATCGAACAACAAATACGACATATCACGTGAAATTCTGGCATGAAAAATTGATTTTGATCAAAATTGTAGCTTTTCGACAAGAAAATCGCTGTTACGGCGAATTGGGGATCGAAAATGATCAGAGAGACGTTAGTTAATCAAACACAACAAATTCGCATTGTTGAATGATTAAATTCTTCCATGAAAATCAATTTTGACGAAAAATGTTGCTTTTCGTCACGAGAAACGCTCCTACGGCGAATTCTGCATCGAAAGAAAACGTTCGGAACAGAACGCGGTTAAACCGATCTCTCCAACACAAACTCGCCCTGTTACCGTCAAATTCTGGAACGAAAAATTGATTTCGATAAGTTACAGTAGCATTTCGGCACGAAAATCGCAGTTTCGGCGAATTCCGCTTTGATATCGTTGAGAGCGACGTTCTCAAGCTGATACTCGCGAGTTACTTTTCAATTCTGCCACGAAAATTCGATTTTGATCAAAATTGTAGCTTTTCGACGCTAAAAACGCTAAAAACCGCGAATTCGGATTCGAAAGCGAACAGAAATACGACATCGAACAACAAATACGACATATCACGTGAAATTCTGGCATGAAAAATTGATTTTGATCAAAATTGTAGCTTTTCGACAAGAAAATCGCTGTTACGGCGAATTGGGGATCGAAAATGATCAGAGAGACGTTAGTTAATCAAACACAACAAATTCGCATTGTTGAATGATTAAATTCTTCCATGAAAATCAATTTGGACGAAAATGTTGCTTTTCGTCACGAGAAACGCTCCTACGGCGAATTCTGCATCGAAAGAAAACGTTCGAACAGAACGCGGTTAAACCGATCTCTCCAACACAAACTCGCCCTGTTACCGTCAAATTCTGGAACGAAAAATTGATTTCGATAAGTTACAGTAGCATTTCGGCACGAAAATCGCAGTTTCGGCGAATTCCGCTTTGATATCGTTGAGAGCGACGTTCTCAAGCTGATACTCGCGAGTTACTTTTCAATTCTGCCACGAAAATTCGATTTTGATCAAAATTGTAGCTTTTCGACGCTAAAAACGCTAAAAACCGCGAATTCGGATTCGAAAGCGAACAGAAATACGACATCGAACAACAAATACGACATATCACGTGAAATTCTGGCATGAAAAATTGATTTTGATCAAAATTGTAGCTTTTCGACAAGAAAATCGCTGTTACGGCGAATTGGGGATCGAAAATGATCAGAGAGACGTTAGTTAATCAAACACAACAAATTCGCATTGTTGAATGATTAAATTCTTCCATGAAAATCAATTTGGACGAAAATGTTGCTTTTCGTCACGAGAAACGCTCCTACGGCGAATTCTGCATCGAAAGAAAACGTTCGAACAGAACGCGGTTAAACCGATCTCTCCAACACAAACTCGCCCTGTTACCGTCAAATTCTGGAACGAAAAATTGATTTCGATAAGTTACAGTAGCATTTCGGCACGAAAATCGCAGTTTCGGCGAATTCCGCTTTGATATCGTTGAGAGCGACGTTCTCAAGCTGATACTCGCGAGTTACTTTTCAATTCTGCCACGAAAATTCGATTTTGATCAAAATTGTAGCTTTTCGACGCTAAAAACGCTAAAACCGCGAATTCGGATTCGAAAGCGAACAGAAATACGACATCGAACAACAAATACGACATATCACGTGAAATTCTGGCATGAAAATTCGATTTTGATCAAAATTGTAGCTTTTCGACAAGAAAATCGCTGTTACGGCGAATTGGGGATCGAAAATGATCAGAGAGACGTTAGTTAATCAAACACAACAAATTCGCATTGTTGAATGATTAAATTCTTCCATGAAAATCAATTTGGACGAAAATGTTGCTTTTCGTCACGAGAAACGCTCCTACGGCGAATTCTGCATCGAAAGAAAACGTTCGGAACAGAACGCGGTTAAACCGATCTCTCCAACACAAACTCGCCCTGTTACCGTCAAATTCTGGAACGAAAAATTGATTTCGATAAGTTACAGTAGCATTTCGGCACGAAAATCGCAGTTTCGGCGAATTCCGCTTTGATATCGTTGAGAGCGACGTTCTCAAGCTGATACTCGCGAGTTACTTTTCAATTCTGCCACGAAAATTCGATTTTGATCAAAATTGTAGCTTTTCGACGCTAAAAACGCAAAAACCGCGAATTCGGATTCGAAAGCGAACAGAAATACGACATCGAACAACAAATACGACATATCACGTGAAATTCTGGCATGAAAAATTGATTTTGATCAAAATTGTAGCTTTTCGACAAGAAAATCGCTGTTACGGCGAATTGGGGATCGAAAATGATCAGAGAGACGTTAGTTAATCAAACACAACAAATTCGCATTGTTGAATGATTAAATTCTTCCATGAAAATTCAATTTGGACGAAAATGTTGCTTTTCGTCACGAGAAACGCTCCTACGGCGAATTCTGCATCGAAAGAAAACGTTCGAACAGAACGCGGTTAAACCGATCTCCAACACAAACTCGCCCTGTTACCGTCAAATTCTGAACGAAAAATTGATTTCGATAAGTTACAGTAGCATTTCGGCACGAAAATCGCAGTTTCGGCGAATTCCGCTTTGATATCGTTGAGAGCGACGTTCTCAAGCTGATACTCGCGAGTTACTTTTCAATTCTGCCACGAAAATTCGATTTTGATCAAAATTGTAGCTTTCGACGCTAAAAACGCTAAAACCGCGAATTCGGATTCGAAAGCGAACAGAAATACGACATCGAACAACAAATACGACATATCACGTGAAATTCTGGCATGAAAAATTGATTTTGATCAAAATTGTAGCTTTTCGACAAGAAAATCGCTGTTACGGCGAATTGGGGATCGAAAATGATCAGAGAGACGTTAGTTAATCAAACACAACAAATTCGCATTGTTGAATGATTAAATTCTTCCATGAAAATCAATTTGACGAAAATGTTGCTTTTCGTCACGAGAAACGCTCCTACGGCGAATTCTGCATCGAAAGAAAACGTTCGAACAGAACGCGGTTAAACCGATCTCTCCAACACAAACTCGCCCTGTTACCGTCAAATTCTGGAACGAAAAATTGATTTCGATAAGTTACAGTAGCATTTCGGCACGAAAATCGCAGTTTCGGCGAATTCCGCTTTGATATCGTTGAGAGCGACGTTCTCAAGCTGATACTCGCGAGTTACTTTTCAATTCTGCCACGAAAATTCGATTTTGATCAAAATTGTAGCTTTTCGACGCTAAAAACGCTAAAACCGCGAATTCGGATTCGAAAGCGAACAGAAATACGACATCGAACAACAAATACGACATATCACGTGAAATTCTGGCATGAAAAATTGATTTTGATCAAAATTGTAGCTTTTCGACAAGAAAATCGCTGTTACGGCGAATTGGGGATCGAAAATGATCAGAGAGACGTTAGTTAATCAAACACAACAAATTCGCATTGTTGAATGATTAAATTCTTCCATGAAAAATCAATTTGGACGAAAAATGTTGCTTTTCGTCACGAGAAACGCTCCTACGGCGAATTCTGCATCGAAAGAAAACGTTCGGAACAGAACGCGGTTAAACCGATCTCTCCAACACAAACTCGCCCTGTTACCGTCAAATTCTGGAACGAAAAATTGATTTCGATAAGTTACAGTAGCATTTCGGCACGAAAATCGCAGTTTCGGCGAATTCCGCTTTGATATCGTTGAGAGCGACGTTCTCAAGCTGATACTCGCGAGTTACTTTTCAATTCTGCCACGAAAATTCGATTTTGATCAAAATTGTAGCTTTTCGACGCTAAAAACGCTAAAAACCGCGAATTCGGATTCGAAAGCGAACAGAAATACGACATCGAACAACAAATACGACATATCACGTGAAATTCTGGCATGAAAATTCGATTTTGATCAAAATTGTAGCTTTTCGACAAGAAAATCGCTGTTACGGCGAATTGGGGATCGAAAATGATCAGAGAGACGTTAGTTAATCAAACACAACAAATTCGCATTGTTGAATGATTAAATTCTTCCATGAAAAATCAATTTGGACGAAAAATGTTGCTTTTCGTCACGAGAAACGCTCCTACGGCGAATTCTGCATCGAAAGAAAACGTTCGGAACAGAACGCGGTTAAACCGATCTCTCCAACACAAACTCGCCCTGTTACCGTCAAATTCTGGAACGAAAAATTGATTTCGATAAGTTACAGTAGCATTTCGGCACGAAAATCGCAGTTTCGGCGAATTCCGCTTTGATATCGTTGAGAGCGACGTTCTCAAGCTGATACTCGCGAGTTACTTTTCAATTCTGCCACGAAAATTGATTTTGATCAAAATTGTAGCTTTTCGACGCTAAAAACGCAAAAACCGCGAATTCGGATTCGAAAGCGAACAGAAATACGACATCGAACAACAAATACGACATATCACGTGAAATTCTGGCATGAAAAATTGATTTTGATCAAAATTGTAGCTTTTCGACAAGAAAATCGCTGTTACGGCGAATTGGGGATCGAAAATGATCAGAGAGACGTTAGTTAATCAAACACAACAAATTCGCATTGTTGAATGATTAAATTCTTCCATGAAACATCAATTTGGACGAAAATGTTGCTTTTCGTCACGAGAAACGCTCCTACGGCGAATTCTGCATCGAAAGAAAACGTTCGGAACAGAACGCGGTTAAACCGATCTCTCCAACACAAACTCGCCCTGTTACCGTCAAATTCTGGAACGAAAAATTGATTTCGATAAGTTACAGTAGCATTTCGGCACGAAAATCGCAGTTTCGGCGAATTCCGCTTTGATATCGTTGAGAGCGACGTTCTCAAGCTGATACTCGCGAGTTACTTTTCAATTCTGCCACGAAAATTCGATTTTGATCAAAATTGTAGCTTTTCGACGCTAAAAACGCTAAAACCGCGAATTCGGATTCGAAAGCGAACAGAAATACGACATCGAACAACAAATACGACATATCACGTGAAATTCTGGCATGAAAAATTGATTTTGATCAAAATTGTAGCTTTTCGACAAGAAAATCGCTGTTACGGCGAATTGGGGATCGAAAATGATCAGAGAGACGTTAGTTAATCAAACACAACAAATTCGCATTGTTGAATGATTAAATTCTTCCATGAAAAATCAATTTGACGAAAATGTTGCTTTTCGTCACGAGAAACGCTCCTACGGCGAATTCTGCATCGAAAGAAAACGTTCGGAACAGAACGCGGTTAAACCGATCTCTCCAACACAAACTCGCCCTGTTACCGTCAAATTCTGGAACGAAAAATTGATTTCGATAAGTTACAGTAGCATTTCGGCACGAAAATCGCAGTTTCGGCGAATTCCGCTTTGATATCGTTGAGAGCGACGTTCTCAAGCTGATACTCGCGAGTTACTTTTCAATTCTGCCACGAAAATTCGATTTTGATCAAAATTGTAGCTTTTCGACGCTAAAAACGCTAAAAACGCGAATTCGGATTCGAAAGCGAACAGAAATACGACATCGAACAACAAATACGACATATCACGTGAAATTCTGGCATGAAAAATTGATTTTGATCAAAATTGTAGCTTTTCGACAAGAAAATCGCTGTTACGGCGAATTGGGGATCGAAAATGATCAGAGAGACGTTAGTTAATCAAACACAACAAATTCGCATTGTTGAATGATTAAATTCTTCCATGAAAATCAATTTGACGAAAATGTTGCTTTTCGTCACGAGAAACGCTCCTACGGCGAATTCTGCATCGAAAGAGAACGTTCCGAACAGAACGCGGTTAAACCGATCTCTCCAACACAAACTCGCCCTGTTACCGTCAAATTCTGGAACGAAAAATTGATTTCGATAAGTTACAGTAGCATTTCGGCACGAAAATCGCAGTTTCGGCGAATTCCGCTTTGATATCGTTGAGAGCGACGTTCTCAAGCTGATACTCGCGAGTTACTTTTCAATTCTGCCACGAAAATTCGATTTTGATCAAAATTGTAGCTTTTCGACGCTAAAAACGCTAAAACCGCGAATTCGGATTCGAAAGCGAACAGAAATACGACATCGAACAACAAATACGACATATCACGTGAAATTCTGGCATGAAAATTCGATTTTGATCAAAATTGTAGCTTTTCGACAAGAAAATCGCTGTTACGGCGAATTGGGGATCGAAAATGATCAGAGAGACGTTAGTTAATCAAACACAACAAATTCGCATTGTTGAATGATTAAATTCTTCCATGAAAAATCAATTTTGACGAAAAATGTTGCTTTTCGTCACGAGAAACGCTCCTACGGCGAATTCTGCATCGAAAGAAAACGTTCGGAACAGAACGCGGTTAAACCGATCTCTCCAACACAAACTCGCCCTGTTACCGTCAAATTCTGGAACGAAAAATTGATTTCGATAAGTTACAGTAGCATTTCGGCACGAAAATCGCAGTTTCGGCGAATTCCGCTTTGATATCGTTGAGAGCGACGTTCTCAAGCTGATACTCGCGAGTTACTTTTCAATTCTGCCACGAAAATTCGATTTTGATCAAAATTGTAGCTTTTCGACGCTAAAAACGCAAAAACCGCGAATTCGGATTCGAAAGCGAACAGAAATACGACATCGAACAACAAATACGACATATCACGTGAAATTCTGGCATGAAAATTCGATTTTGATCAAAATTGTAGCTTTTCGACAAGAAAATCGCTGTTACGGCGAATTGGGGATCGAAAATGATCAGAGAGACGTTAGTTAATCAAACACAACAAATTCGCATTGTTGAATGATTAAATTCTTCCATGAAAAATCAATTTGAACGAAAAATGTTGCTTTTCGTCACGAGAAACGCTCCTACGGCGAATTCTGCATCGAAAGAAAACGTTCGAACAGAACGCGGTTAAACCGATCTCTCCAACACAAACTCGCCCTGTTACCGTCAAATTCTGGAACGAAAAATTGATTTCGATAAGTTACAGTAGCATTTCGGCACGAAAATCGCAGTTTCGGCGAATTCCGCTTTGATATCGTTGAGAGCGACGTTCTCAAGCTGATACTCGCGAGTTACTTTTCAATTCTGCCACGAAAATTCGATTTTGATCAAAATTGTAGCTTTTCGACGCTAAAAACGCTAAAAACCGCGAATTCGGATTCGAAAGCGAACAGAAATACGACATCGAACAACAAATACGACATATCACGTGAAATTCTGGCATGAAAAATTGATTTTGATCAAAATTGTAGCTTTTCGACAAGAAAATCGCTGTTACGGCGAATTGGGGATCGAAAATGATCAGAGAGACGTTAGTTAATCAAACACAACAAATTCGCATTGTTGAATGATTAAATTCTTCCATGAAAATCAATTTGGACGAAAATGTTGCTTTTCGTCACGAGAAACGCTCCTACGGCGAATTCTGCATCGAAAGAAAACGTTCGGAACAGAACGCGGTTAAACCGATCTCTCCAACACAAACTCGCCCTGTTACCGTCAAATTCTGGAACGAAAAATTGATTTCGATAAGTTACAGTAGCATTTCGGCACGAAAATCGCAGTTTCGGCGAATTCCGCTTTGATATCGTTGAGAGCGACGTTCTCAAGCTGATACTCGCGAGTTACTTTTCAATTCTGCCACGAAAATTCGATTTTGATCAAAATTGTAGCTTTTCGACGCTAAAAACGCTAAAAACCGCGAATTCGGATTCGAAAGCGAACAGAAATACGACATCGAACAACAAATACGACATATCACGTGAAATTCTGGCATGAAAATTCGATTTTGATCAAAATTGTAGCTTTTCGACAAGAAAATCGCTGTTACGGCGAATTGGGGATCGAAAATGATCAGAGAGACGTTAGTTAATCAAACACAACAAATTCGCATTGTTGAATGATTAAATTCTTCCATGAAAAATCAATTTTGACGAAAATGTTGCTTTTCGTCACGAGAAACGCTCCTACGGCGAATTCTGCATCGAAAGAAAACGTTCGGAACAGAACGCGGTTAAACCGATCTCTCCAACACAAACTCGCCCTGTTACCGTCAAATTCTGGAACGAAAAATTGATTTCGATAAGTTACAGTAGCATTTCGGCACGAAAATCGCAGTTTCGGCGAATTCCGCTTTGATATCGTTGAGAGCGACGTTCTCAAGCTGATACTCGCGAGTTACTTTTCAATTCTGCCACGAAAATTCGATTTTGATCAAAATTGTAGCTTTTCGACGCTAAAAACGCTAAAACCGCGAATTCGGATTCGAAAGCGAACAGAAATACGACATCGAACAACAAATACGACATATCACGTGAAATTCTGGCATGAAAATTCGATTTTGATCAAAATTGTAGCTTTTCGACAAGAAAATCGCTGTTACGGCGAATTGGGGATCGAAAATGATCAGAGAGACGTTAGTTAATCAAACACAACAAATTCGCATTGTTGAATGATTAAATTCTTCCATGAAAATCAATTTGACGAAAATGTTGCTTTTCGTCACGAGAAACGCTCCTACGGCGAATTCTGCATCGAAAGAAAACGTTGGAACAGAACGCGGTTAAACCGATCTCTCCAACACAAACTCGCCCTGTTACCGTCAAATTCTGGAACGAAAAATTGATTTCGATAAGTTACAGTAGCATTTCGGCACGAAAATCGCAGTTTCGGCGAATTCCGCTTTGATATCGTTGAGAGCGACGTTCTCAAGCTGATACTCGCGAGTTACTTTTCAATTCTGCCACGAAAATTCGATTTTGATCAAAATTGTAGCTTTTCGACGCTAAAAACGCTAAAAACCGCGAATTCGGATTCGAAAGCGAACAGAAATACGACATCGAACAACAAATACGACATATCACGTGAAATTCTGGCATGAAAATTCGATTTTGATCAAAATTGTAGCTTTTCGACAAGAAAATCGCTGTTACGGCGAATTGGGGATCGAAAATGATCAGAGAGACGTTAGTTAATCAAACACAACAAATTCGCATTGTTGAATGATTAAATTCTTCCATGAAACATCAATTTGACGAAAATGTTGCTTTTCGTCCCGAGAAACGCTCCTACGGCGAATTCTGCATCGAAAGAAACCGTTCGAACAGAACGCGGTTAAACCGATCTCTCCAACACAAACTCGCCCTGTTACCGTCAAATTCTGAACGAAAAATTGATTTCGATAAGTTACAGTAGCATTTCGGCACGAAAATCGCAGTTTCGGCGAATTCCGCTTTGATATCGTTGAGAGCGACGTTCTCAAGCTGATACTCGCGAGTTACTTTTCAATTCTGCCACGAAAATTCGATTTTGATCAAAATTGTAGCTTTTCGACGCTAAAAACGCTAAAAACCGCGAATTCGGATTCGAAAGCGAACAGAAATACGACATCGAACAACAAATACGACATATCACGTGAAATTCTGGCATGAAAATTCGATTTTGATCAAAATTGTAGCTTTTCGACAAGAAAATCGCTGTTACGGCGAATTGGGGATCGAAAATGATCAGAGAGACGTTAGTTAATCAAACACAACAAATTCGCATTGTTGAATGATTAAATTCTTCCATGAAAATCAATTTGGACGAAAATGTTGCTTTTCGTCACGAGAAACGCTCCTACGGCGAATTCTGCATCGAAAGAAAACGTTCGGAACAGAACGCGGTTAAACCGATCTCTCCAACACAAACTCGCCCTGTTACCGTCAAATTCTGGAACGAAAAATTGATTTCGATAAGTTACAGTAGCATTTCGGCACGAAAATCGCAGTTTCGGCGAATTCCGCTTGATATCGTTGAGAGCGACGTTCTCAAGCTGATACTCGCGAGTTACTTTTCAATTCTGCCACGAAAATTCGATTTTGATCAAAATTGTAGCCGCTAAAAACGCTAAAACCGCGAATTCGGATTCGAAAGCGAACAGAAATACGACATCGAACAACAAATACGACATATCACGTGAAATTCTGGCATGAAAATTCGATTTTGATCAAAATTGTAGCTTTTCGACAAGAAAATCGCTGTTACGGCGAATTGGGGATCGAAAATGATCAGAGAGACGTTAGTTAATCAAACACAACAAATTCGCATTGTTGAATGATTAAATTCTTCCATGAAAAATCAATTTGGACGAAAAATGTTGCTTTTCGTCACGAGAAACGCTCCTACGGCGAATTCTGCATCGAAAGAGAACGTTCGGAACAGAACGCGGTTAAACCGATCTCTCCAACACAAACTCGCCCTGTTACCGTCAAATTCTGGAACGAAAAATTGATTTCGATAAGTTACAGTAGCATTTCGGCACGAAAATCGCAGTTTCGGCGAATTCCGCTTTGATATCGTTGAGAGCGACGTTCTCAAGCTGATACTCGCGAGTTACTTTTCAATTCTGCCACGAAAATTCGATTTTGATCAAAATTGTAGCTTCGACGCTAAAAACGCTAAAACCGCGAATTCGGATTCGAAAGCGAACAGAAATAGCGATTTTCTTGTCGAAAAGCTACAATTTTGATCAAAATCAATTTTTCATGCCAGAATTTCACGTGATATGTCGTATTTGTTGTTCGATGTCGTATTTCTGTTCGCTTTCGAATCCGAATTCGCGGTTTTTAGCGTTTTTAGCGTCGAAAAGCTACAATTTTGATCAAAATCGAATTTTCGTGGCAGAATTGAAAAGTAACTGGCGAGTATCAGCTTGAGAACGTCGCTCTCAACGATATCAAAGCGGAATTCGCCGAAACTGCGATTTTCGTGCCG
The DNA here is from genome assembly GCF_029169275.1 of Apis cerana. NCBI lineage: Eukaryota > Metazoa > Arthropoda > Insecta > Hymenoptera > Apidae > Apis > Apis cerana. The sequence goes on along the minus strand of NC_083862.1, from coordinate 4,630,495 downwards.
AAATGCTACTGTAACTTATCGAAATCAATTTTTCGTTCCAGAATTTGACGGTAACAGGGCGAGTTTGTGTTGGAGAGATCGGTTTAACCGCGTTCTGTTCCGAACGTTTTCTTTCGATGCAGAATTCGCCGTAGGAGCGTTTCTCGTGACGAAAAGCAACATTTTTCGTCCAAATTGATTTTTCATGGAAGAATTTAATCATTCAACAATGCGAATTTGTTGTGTTTGATTAACTAACGTCTCTCTGATCATTTTCGATCCCCAATTCGCCGTAACAGCGATTTTCTTGTCGAAAAGCTACAATTTTGATCAAAATCAATTTTTCATGCCAGAATTTCACGTGATATGTCGTATTTGTTGTTCGATGTCGTATTTCTGTTCGCTTTCGAATCCGAATTCGCGGTTTTTAGCGTTTTTAGCGTCGAAAAGCTACAATTTTGATCAAAATCGAATTTTCGTGGCAGAATTGAAAAGTAACTGGCGAGTATCAGCTTGAGAACGTCGCTCTCAACGATATCAAAGCGGAATTCGCCGAAACTGCGATTTTCGTGCCGAAATGCTACTGTAACTTATCGAAATCAATTTTTCGTTCCAGAATTTGACGGTAACAGGGCGAGTTTGTGTTGGAGAGATCGGTTTAACCGCGTTCTGTTCCGAACGTTTTCTTTCGATGCAGAATTCGCCGTAGGAGCGTTTCTCGTGACGAAAAGCAACATTTTTCGTCCAAATTGATTTTTCATGGAAGAATTTAATCATTCAACAATGCGAATTTGTTGTGTTTGATTAACTAACGTCTCTCTGATCATTTTCGATCCCCAATTCGCCGTAACAGCGATTTTCTTGTCGAAAAGCTACAATTTTGATCAAAATCAATTTTTCATGCCAGAATTTCACGTGATATGTCGTATTTGTTGTTCGATGTCGTATTTCTGTTCGCTTTCGAATCCGAATTCGCGGTTTTTAGCGTTTTTAGCGTCGAAAAGCTACAATTTTGATCAAAATCGAATTTTCGTGGCAGAATTGAAAAGTAACTGGCGAGTATCAGCTTGAGAACGTCGCTCTCAACGATATCAAAGCGGAATTCGCCGAAACTGCGATTTTCGTGCCGAAATGCTACTGTAACTTATCGAAATCAATTTTTCGTTCCAGAATTTGACGGTAACAGGGCGAGTTTGTGTTGAGAGATCGGTTTAACCGCGTTCTGTTCCGAACGTTTTCTTCGATGCAGAATTCGCCGTAGGAGCGTTTCTCGTGACGAAAAGCAACATTTTTCGTCCAAATTGATTTTTCATGGAAGAATTTAATCATTCAACAATGCGAATTTGTTGTGTTTGATTAACTAACGTCTCTCTGATCATTTTCGATCCCCAATTCGCCGTAACAGCGATTTTCTTGTCGAAAAGCTACAATTTTGATCAAAATCAATTTTTCATGCCAGAATTTCACGTGATATGTCGTATTTGTTGTTCGATGTCGTATTTCTGTTCGCTTTCGAATCCGAATTCGCGGTTTTTAGCGTTTTTAGCGTCGAAAAGCTACAATTTTGATCAAAATCGAATTTTCGTGGCAGAATTGAAAAGTAACTGGCGAGTATCAGCTTGAGAACGTCGCTCTCAACGATATCAAAGCGGAATTCGCCGAAACTGCGATTTTCGTGCCGAAATGCTACTGTAACTTATCGAAATCAATTTTTCGTTCCAGAATTTGACGGTAACAGGGCGAGTTTGTGTTGGAGAGATCGGTTTAACCGCGTTCTGTTCCGAACGTTTTCTTCGATGCAGAATTCGCCGTAGGAGTTTCTCGTGACGAAAAGCAACATTTTTCGTCCAAATTGATTTTTCATGGAAGAATTTAATCATTCAACAATGCGAATTTGTTGTGTTTGATTAACTAACGTCTCTCTGATCATTTTCGATCCCCAATTCGCCGTAACAGCGATTTTCTTGTCGAAAAGCTACAATTTTGATCAAAATCAATTTTTCATGCCAGAATTTCACGTGATATGTCGTATTTGTTGTTCGATGTCGTATTTCTGTTCGCTTTCGAATCCGAATTCGCGGTTTTTAGCGTTTTTAGCGTCGAAAAGCTACAATTTTGATCAAAATCGAATTTTCGTGGCAGAATTGAAAAGTAACTCACGAGTATCAGCTTGAGAACGTCGCTCTCAACGATATCAAAGCGGAATTCGCCGAAACTGCGATTTTCGTGCCGAAATGCTACTGTAACTTATCGAAATCAATTTTTCGTTCCAGAATTTGACGGTAACAGGGCGAGTTTGTGTTGGAGAGATCGGTTTAACCGCGTTCTGTTCCGAACGTTTTCTTTCGATGCAGAATTCGCCGTAGGAGCGTTTCTCGTGACGAAAAGCAACATTTTTCGTCCAAATTGATTTTTCATGGAAGAATTTAATCATTCAACAATGCGAATTTGTTGTGTTTGATTAACTAACGTCTCTCTGATCATTTTCGATCCCCAATTCGCCGTAACAGCGATTTTCTTGTCGAAAAGCTACAATTTTGATCAAAATCAATTTTTCATGCCAGAATTTCACGTGATATGTCGTATTTGTTGTTCGATGTCGTATTTCTGTTCGCTTTCGAATCCGAATTCGCGGTTTTTAGCGTTTTTAGCGTCGAAAAGCTACAATTTTGATCAAAATCGAATTTTCGTGGCAGAATTGAAAAGTAACTGGCGAGTATCAGCTTGAGAACGTCGCTCTCAACGATATCAAAGCGGAATTCGCCGAAACTGCGATTTTCGTGCCGAAATGCTACTGTAACTTATCGAAATCAATTTTTCGTTCCAGAATTTGACGGTAACAGGGCGAGTTTGTGTTGAGAGATCGGTTTAACCGCGTTCTGTTCCGAACGTTTTCTTTCGATGCAGAATTCGCCGTAGGAGCGTTTCTCGTGACGAAAAGCAACATTTTTCGTCCAAATTGATTTTTCATGGAAGAATTTAATCATTCAACAATGCGAATTTGTTGTGTTTGATTAACTAACGTCTCTCTGATCATTTTCGATCCCCAATTCGCCGTAACAGCGATTTTCTTGTCGAAAAGCTACAATTTTGATCAAAATCAATTTTTCATGCCAGAATTTCACGTGATATGTCGTATTTGTTGTTCGATGTCGTATTTCTGTTCGCTTTCGAATCCGAATTCGCGGTTTTTAGCGTTTTTAGCGTCGAAAAGCTACAATTTTGATCAAAATCGAATTTTCGTGGCAGAATTGAAAAGTAACTGGCGAGTATCAGCTTGAGAACGTCGCTCTCAACGATATCAAAGCGGAATTCGCCGAAACTGCGATTTTCGTGCCGAAATGCTACTGTAACTTATCGAAATCAATTTTTCGTTCCAGAATTTGACGGTAACAGGGCGAGTTTGTGTTGAGAGATCGGTTTAACCGCGTTCTGTTCCGAACGTTTTCTTTCGATGCAGAATTCGCCGTAGGAGCGTTTCTCGTGACGAAAAGCAACATTTTTCGTCCAAATTGATTTTTCATGGAAGAATTTAATCATTCAACAATGCGAATTTGTTGTGTTTGATTAACTAACGTCTCTCTGATCATTTTCGATCCCCAATTCGCCGTAACAGCGATTTTCTTGTCGAAAAGCTACAATTTTGATCAAAATCAATTTTTCATGCCAGAATTTCACGTGATATGTCGTATTTGTTGTTCGATGTCGTATTTCTGTTCGCTTTCGAATCCGAATTCGCGGTTTTTAGCGTTTTTAGCGTCGAAAAGCTACAATTTTGATCAAAATCGAATTTTCGTGGCAGAATTGAAAAGTAACTGGCGAGTATCAGCTTGAGAACGTCGCTCTCAACGATATCAAAGCGGAATTCGCCGAAACTGCGATTTTCGTGCCGAAATGCTACTGTAACTTATCGAAATCAATTTTTCGTTCCAGAATTTGACGGTAACAGGGCGAGTTTGTGTTGAGAGATCGGTTTAACCGCGTTCTGTTCCGAACGTTTTCTTTCGATGCAGAATTCGCCGTAGGAGCGTTTCTCGTGACGAAAAGCAACATTTTTCGTCCAAATTGATTTTTCATGGAAGAATTTAATCATTCAACAATGCGAATTTGTTGTGTTTGATTAACTAACGTCTCTCTGATCATTTTCGATCCCCAATTCGCCGTAACAGCGATTTTCTTGTCGAAAAGCTACAATTTTGATCAAAATCAATTTTTCATGCCAGAATTTCACGTGATATGTCGTATTTGTTGTTCGATGTCGTATTTCTGTTCGCTTTCGAATCCGAATTCGCGGTTTTTAGCGTTTTTAGCGTCGAAAAGCTACAATTTTGATCAAAATCGAATTTTCGTGGCAGAATTGAAAAGTAACTGGCGAGTATCAGCTTGAGAACGTCGCTCTCAACGATATCAAAGCGGAATTCGCCGAAACTGCGATTTTCGTGCCGAAATGCTACTGTAACTTATCGAAATCAATTTTTCGTTCCAGAATTTGACGGTAACAGGGCGAGTTTGTGTTGGAGAGATCGGTTTAACCGCGTTCTGTTCCGAACGTTTTCTTTCGATGCAGAATTCGCCGTAGGAGCGTTTCTCGTGACGAAAAGCAACATTTTTCGTCCAAATTGATTTTTCATGGAAGAATTTAATCATTCAACAATGCGAATTTGTTGTGTTTGATTAACTAACGTCTCTCTGATCATTTTCGATCCCCAATTCGCCGTAACAGCGATTTTCTTGTCGAAAAGCTACAATTTTGATCAAAATCAATTTTTCATGCCAGAATTTCACGTGATATGTCGTATTTGTTGTTCGATGTCGTATTTCTGTTCGCTTTCGAATCCGAATTCGCGGTTTTTAGCGTTTTTAGCGTCGAAAAGCTACAATTTTGATCAAAATCGAATTTTCGTGGCAGAATTGAAAAGTAACTGGCGAGTATCAGCTTGAGAACGTCGCTCTCAACGATATCAAAGCGGAATTCGCCGAAACTGCGATTTTCGTGCCGAAATGCTACTGTAACTTATCGAAATCAATTTTTCGTTCCAGAATTTGACGGTAACAGGGCGAGTTTGTGTCGGAGATCGGTTTAACCGCGTTCTGTTCCGAACGTTTTCTTTCGATGCAGAATTCGCCGTAGGAGTTGTTTCTCGTGACGAAAAGCAACATTTTTCGTCCAAATTGATTTTTCATGGAAGAATTTAATCATTCAACAATGCGAATTTGTTGTGTTTGATTAACTAACGTCTCTCTGATCATTTTCGATCCCCAATTCGCCGTAACAGCGATTTTCTTGTCGAAAAGCTACAATTTTGATCAAAATCAATTTTTCATGCCAGAATTTCACGTGATATGTCGTATTTGTTGTTCGATGTCGTATTTCTGTTCGCTTTCGAATCCGAATTCGCGGTTTTTAGCGTTTTTAGCGTCGAAAAGCTACAATTTTGATCAAAATCGAATTTTCGTGGCAGAATTGAAAAGTAACTGGCGAGTATCAGCTTGAGAACGTCGCTCTCAACGATATCAAAGCGGAATTCGCCGAAACTGCGATTTTCGTGCCGAAATGCTACTGTAACTTATCGAAATCAATTTTTCGTTCCAGAATTTGACGGTAACAGGGCGAGTTTGTGGTGGAGATCGGTTTAACCGCGTTCTGTTCCGAACGTTTTCTTTCGATGCAGAATTCGCCGTAGGAGCGTTTCTCGTGACGAAAAGCAACATTTTTCGTCCAAATTGATTTTTCATGGAAGAATTTAATCATTCAACAATGCGAATTTGTTGTGTTTGATTAACTAACGTCTCTCTGATCATTTTCGATCCCCAATTCGCCGTAACAGCGATTTTCTTGTCGAAAAGCTACAATTTTGATCAAAATCAATTTTTCATGCCAGAATTTCACGTGATATGTCGTATTTGTTGTTCGATGTCGTATTTCTGTTCGCTTTCGAATCCGAATTCGCGGTTTTTAGCGTTTTTAGCGTCGAAAAGCTACAATTTTGATCAAAATCGAATTTTCGTGGCAGAATTGAAAAGTAACTCGCGAGTATCAGCTTGAGAACGTCGCTCTCAACGATATCAAAGCGGAATTCGCCGAAACTGCGATTTTCGTGCCGAAATGCTACTGTAACTTATCGAAATCAATTTTTCGTTCCAGAATTTGACGGTAACAGGGCGAGTTTGTGTTGGAGAGATCGGTTTAACCGCGTTCTGTTCCGAACGTTTTCGATGCAGAATTCGCCGTAGGAGCGTTTCTCGTGACGAAAAGCAACATTTTTCGTCCAAATTGATTTTTCATGGAAGAATTTAATCATTCAACAATGCGAATTTGTTGTGTTTGATTAACTAACGTCTCTCTGATCATTTTCGATCCCCAATTCGCCGTAACAGCGATTTTCTTGTCGAAAAGCTACAATTTTGATCAAAATCAATTTTTCATGCCAGAATTTCACGTGATATGTCGTATTTGTTGTTCGATGTCGTATTTCTGTTCGCTTTCGAATCCGAATTCGCGGTTTTTAGCGTTTTTAGCGTCGAAAAGCTACAATTTTGATCAAAATCGAATTTTCGTGGCAGAATTGAAAAGTAACTGGCGAGTATCAGCTTGAGAACGTCGCTCTCAACGATATCAAAGCGGAATTCGCCGAAACTGCGATTTTCGTGCCGAAATGCTACTGTAACTTATCGAAATCAATTTTTCGTTCCAGAATTTGACGGTAACAGGGCGAGTTTGTGTGGAGAGATCGGTTTAACCGCGTTCTGTTCCGAACGTTTTCTTTCGATGCAGAATTCGCCGTAGGAGCGTTTCTCGTGACGAAAAGCAACATTTTTCGTCCAAATTGATTTTTCATGGAAGAATTTAATCATTCAACAATGCGAATTTGTTGTGTTTGATTAACTAACGTCTCTCTGATCATTTTCGATCCCCAATTCGCCGTAACAGCGATTTTCTTGTCGAAAAGCTACAATTTTGATCAAAATCAATTTTTCATGCCAGAATTTCACGTGATATGTCGTATTTGTTGTTCGATGTCGTATTTCTGTTCGCTTTCGAATCCGAATTCGCGGTTTTTAGCGTTTTTAGCGTCGAAAAGCTACAATTTTGATCAAAATCGAATTTTCGTGGCAGAATTGAAAAGTAACTGGCGAGTATCAGCTTGAGAACGTCGCTCTCAACGATATCAAAGCGGAATTCGCCGAAACTGCGATTTTCGTGCCGAAATGCTACTGTAACTTATCGAAATCAATTTTTCGTTCCAGAATTTGACGGTAACAGGGCGAGTTTGTGTTGAGAGATCGGTTTAACCGCGTTCTGTTCCGAACGTTTTCTTTCGATGCAGAATTCGCCGTAGGAGCGTTTCTCGTGACGAAAAGCAACATTTTTCGTCCAAATTGATTTTTCATGGAAGAATTTAATCATTCAACAATGCGAATTTGTTGTGTTTGATTAACTAACGTCTCTCTGATCATTTTCGATCCCCAATTCGCCGTAACAGCGATTTTCTTGTCGAAAAGCTACAATTTTGATCAAAATCAATTTTTCATGCCAGAATTTCACGTGATATGTCGTATTTGTTGTTCGATGTCGTATTTCTGTTCGCTTTCGAATCCGAATTCGCGGTTTTTAGCGTTTTTAGCGTCGAAAAGCTACAATTTTGATCAAAATCGAATTTTCGTGGCAGAATTGAAAAGTAACTGGCGAGTATCAGCTTGAGAACGTCGCTCTCAACGATATCAAAGCGGAATTCGCCGAAACTGCGATTTTCGTGCCGAAATGCTACTGTAACTTATCGAAATCAATTTTTCGTTCCAGAATTTGACGGTAACAGGGCGAGTTTGTGTTGAGAGATCGGTTTAACCGCGTTCTGTTCCGAACGTTTTCTTTCGATGCAGAATTCGCCGTAGGAGCGTTTCTCGTGACGAAAAGCAACATTTTTCGTCCAAATTGATTTTTCATGGAAGAATTTAATCATTCAACAATGCGAATTTGTTGTGTTTGATTAACTAACGTCTCTCTGATCATTTTCGATCCCCAATTCGCCGTAACAGCGATTTTCTTGTCGAAAAGCTACAATTTTGATCAAAATCAATTTTTCATGCCAGAATTTCACGTGATATGTCGTATTTGTTGTTCGATGTCGTATTTCTGTTCGCTTTCGAATCCGAATTCGCGGTTTTTAGCGTTTTTAGCGTCGAAAAGCTACAATTTTGATCAAAATCGAATTTTCGTGGCAGAATTGAAAAGTAACTGGCGAGTATCAGCTTGAGAACGTCGCTCTCAACGATATCAAAGCGGAATTCGCCGAAACTGCGATTTTCGTGCCGAAATGCTACTGTAACTTATCGAAATCAATTTTTCGTTCCAGAATTTGACGGTAACAGGGCGAGTTTGTGTTGAGAGATCGGTTTAACCGCGTTCTGTTCCGAACGTTTTCTTCGATGCAGAATTCGCCGTAGGAGCGTTTCTCGTGACGAAAAGCAACATTTTTCGTCCAAATTGATTTTTCATGGAAGAATTTAATCATTCAACAATGCGAATTTGTTGTGTTTGATTAACTAACGTCTCTCTGATCATTTTCGATCCCATTCAATTCGCCGTAACAGCGATTTTCTTGTCGAAAAGCTACAATTTTGATCAAAATCAATTTTTCATGCCAGAATTTCACGTGATATGTCGTATTTGTTGTTCGATGTCGTATTTCTGTTCGCTTTCGAATCCGAATTCGCGGTTTTTAGCGTTTTTAGCGTCGAAAAGCTACAATTTTGATCAAAATCGAATTTTCGTGGCAGAATTGAAAAGTAACTGGCGAGTATCAGCTTGAGAACGTCGCTCTCAACGATATCAAAGCGGAATTCGCCGAAACTGCGATTTTCGTGCCGAAATGCTACTGTAACTTATCGAAATCAATTTTTCGTTCCAGAATTTGACGGTAACAGGGCGAGTTTGTGTTGAGAGATCGGTTTAACCGCGTTCTGTTCCGAACGTTTTCTTTCGATGCAGAATTCGCCGTAGGAGCGTTTCTCGTGACGAAAAGCAACATTTTTCGTCCAAATTGATTTTTCATGGAAGAATTTAATCATTCAACAATGCGAATTTGTTGTGTTTGATTAACTAACGTCTCTCTGATCATTTTCGATCCCCAATTCGCCGTAACAGCGATTTTCTTGTCGAAAAGCTACAATTTTGATCAAAATCAATTTTTCATGCCAGAATTTCACGTGATATGTCGTATTTGTTGTTCGATGTCGTATTTCTGTTCGCTTTCGAATCCGAATTCGCGGTTTTTAGCGTTTTTAGCGTCGAAAAGCTACAATTTTGATCAAAATCGAATTTTCGTGGCAGAATTGAAAAGTAACTGGCGAGTATCAGCTTGAGAACGTCGCTCTCAACGATATCAAAGCGGAATTCGCCGAAACTGCGATTTTCGTGCCGAAATGCTACTGTAACTTATCGAAATCAATTTTTCGTTCCAGAATTTGACGGTAACAGGGCGAGTTTGTGTTGAGAGATCGGTTTAACCGCGTTCTGTTCCGAACGTTTTCTTTCGATGCAGAATTCGCCGTAGGAGCGTTTCTCGTGACGAAAAGCAACATTTTTCGTCCAAATTGATTTTTCATGGAAGAATTTAATCATTCAACAATGCGAATTTGTTGTGTTTGATTAACTAACGTCTCTCTGATCATTTTCGATCCCCAATTCGCCGTAACAGCGATTTTCTTGTCGAAAAGCTACAATTTTGATCAAAATCAATTTTTCATGCCAGAATTTCACGTGATATGTCGTATTTGTTGTTCGATGTCGTATTTCTGTTCGCTTTCGAATCCGAATTCGCGGTTTTTAGCGTTTTTAGCGTCGAAAAGCTACAATTTTGATCAAAATCGAATTTTCGTGGCAGAATTGAAAAGTAACTGGCGAGTATCAGCTTGAGAACGTCGCTCTCAACGATATCAAAGCGGAATTCGCCGAAACTGCGATTTTCGTGCCGAAATGCTACTGTAACTTATCGAAATCAATTTTTCGTTCCAGAATTTGACGGTAACAGGGCGAGTTTGTGTTGGAGAGATCGGTTTAACCGCGTTCTGTTCCGAACGTTTTCTTTCGATGCAGAATTCGCCGTAGGAGCGTTTCTCGTGACGAAAAGCAACATTTTTCGTCCAAATTGATTTTTCATGGAAGAATTTAATCATTCAACAATGCGAATTTGTTGTGTTTGATTAACTAACGTCTCTCTGATCATTTTCGATCCCCAATTCGCCGTAACAGCGATTTTCTTGTCGAAAAGCTACAATTTTGATCAAAATCAATTTTTCATGCCAGAATTTCACGTGATATGTCGTATTTGTTGTTCGATGTCGTATTTCTGTTCGCTTTCGAATCCGAATTCGCGGTTTTTAGCGTTTTTAGCGTCGAAAAGCTACAATTTTGATCAAAATCGAATTTTCGTGGCAGAATTGAAAAGTAACTGGCGAGTATCAGCTTGAGAACGTCGCTCTCAACGATATCAAAGCGGAATTCGCCGAAACTGCGATTTTCGTGCCGAAATGCTACTGTAACTTATCGAAATCAATTTTTCGTTCCAGAATTTGACGGTAACAGGGCGAGTTTGTGTTGGAGAGATCGGTTTAACCGCGTTCTGTTCCGAACGTTTTCTTTCGATGCAGAATTCGCCGTAGGAGCGTTTCTCGTGACGAAAAGCAACATTTTTCGTCCAAATTGATTTTTCATGGAAGAATTTAATCATTCAACAATGCGAATTTGTTGTGTTTGATTAACTAACGTCTCTCTGATCATTTTCGATCCCCAATTCGCCGTAACAGCGATTTTCTTGTCGAAAAGCTACAATTTTGATCAAAATCAATTTTTCATGCCAGAATTTCACGTGATATGTCGTATTTGTTGTTCGATGTCGTATTTCTGTTCGCTTTCGAATCCGAATTCGCGGTTTTTAGCGTTTTTAGCGTCGAAAAGCTACAATTTTGATCAAAATCGAATTTTCGTGGCAGAATTGAAAAGTAACTGGCGAGTATCAGCTTGAGAACGTCGCTCTCAACGATATCAAAGCGGAATTCGCCGAAACTGCGATTTTCGTGCCGAAATGCTACTGTAACTTATCGAAATCAATTTTTCGTTCCAGAATTTGACGGTAACAGGGCGAGTTTGTGTTGGAGAGATCGGTTTAACCGCGTTCTGTTCCGAACGTTTTCTTTCGATGCAGAATTCGCCGTAGGAGCGTTTCTCGTGACGAAAAGCAACATTTTTCGTCCAAATTGATTTTTCATGGAAGAATTTAATCATTCAACAATGCGAATTTGTTGTGTTTGATTAACTAACGTCTCTCTGATCATTTTCGATCCCCAATTCGCCGTAACAGCGATTTTCTTGTCGAAAAGCTACAATTTTGATCAAAATCAATTTTTCATGCCAGAATTTCACGTGATATGTCGTATTTGTTGTTCGATGTCGTATTTCTGTTCGCTTTCGAATCCGAATTCGCGGTTTTTAGCGTTTTTAGCGTCGAAAAGCTACAATTTTGATCAAAATCGAATTTTCGTGGCAGAATTGAAAAGTAACTGGCGAGTATCAGCTTGAGAACGTCGCTCTCAACGATATCAAAGCGGAATTCGCCGAAACTGCGATTTTCGTGCCGAAATGCTACTGTAACTTATCGAAATCAATTTTTCGTTCCAGAATTTGACGGTAACAGGGCGAGTTTGTGTTGAGAGATCGGTTTAACCGCGTTCTGTTCCGAACGTTTTCTTTCGATGCAGAATTCGCCGTAGGAGCGTTTCTCGTGACGAAAAGCAACATTTTTCGTCCAAATTGATTTTTCATGGAAGAATTTAATCATTCAACAATGCGAATTTGTTGTGTTTGATTAACTAACGTCTCTCTGATCATTTTCGATCCCCAATTCGCCGTAACAGCGATTTTCTTGTCGAAAAGCTACAATTTTGATCAAAATCAATTTTTCATGCCAGAATTTCACGTGATATGTCGTATTTGTTGTTCGATGTCGTATTTCTGTTCGCTTTCGAATCCGAATTCGCGGTTTTTAGCGTTTTTAGCGTCGAAAAGCTACAATTTTGATCAAAATCGAATTTTCGTGGCAGAATTGAAAAGTAACTGGCGAGTATCAGCTTGAGAACGTCGCTCTCAACGATATCAAAGCGGAATTCGCCGAAACTGCGATTTTCGTGCCGAAATGCTACTGTAACTTATCGAAATCAATTTTTCGTTCCAGAATTTGACGGTAACAGGGCGAGTTTGTGTTGAGAGATCGGTTTAACCGCGTTCTGTTCCGAACGTTTTCTTTCGATGCAGAATTCGCCGTAGGAGCGTTTCTCGTGACGAAAAGCAACATTTTTCGTCCAAATTGATTTTTCATGGAAGAATTTAATCATTCAACAATGCGAATTTGTTGTGTTTGATTAACTAACGTCTCTCTGATCATTTTCGATCCCCAATTCGCCGTAACAGCGATTTTCTTGTCGAAAAGCTACAATTTTGATCAAAATCAATTTTTCATGCCAGAATTTCACGTGATATGTCGTATTTGTTGTTCGATGTCGTATTTCTGTTCGCTTTCGAATCCGAATTCGCGGTTTTTAGCGTTTTTAGCGTCGAAAAGCTACAATTTTGATCAAAATCGAATTTTCGTGGCAGAATTGAAAAGTAACTGGCGAGTATCAGCTTGAGAACGTCGCTCTCAACGATATCAAAGCGGAATTCGCCGAAACTGCGATTTTCGTGCCGAAATGCTACTGTAACTTATCGAAATCAATTTTTCGTTCCAGAATTTGACGGTAACAGGGCGAGTTTGTGTTGGAGAGATCGGTTTAACCGCGTTCTGTTCCGAACGTTTTCTTTCGATGCAGAATTCGCCGTAGGAGTGTTTCTCGTGACGAAAAGCAACATTTTTCGTCCAAATTGATTTTTCATGGAAGAATTTAATCATTCAACAATGCGAATTTGTTGTGTTTGATTAACTAACGTCTCTCTGATCATTTTCGATCCCCAATTCGCCGTAACAGCGATTTTCTTGTCGAAAAGCTACAATTTTGATCAAAATCAATTTTTCATGCCAGAATTTCACGTGATATGTCGTATTTGTTGTTCGATGTCGTATTTCTGTTCGCTTTCGAATCCGAATTCGCGGTTTTTAGCGTTTTTAGCGTCGAAAAGCTACAATTTTGATCAAAATCGAATTTTCGTGGCAGAATTGAAAAGTAACTGGCGAGTATCAGCTTGAGAACGTCGCTCTCAACGATATCAAAGCGGAATTCGCCGAAACTGCGATTTTCGTGCCGAAATGCTACTGTAACTTATCGAAATCAATTTTTCGTTCCAGAATTTGACGGTAACAGGGCGAGTTTGTGTTGAGAGATCGGTTTAACCGCGTTCTGTTCCGAACGTTTTCTTTCGATGCAGAATTCGCCGTAGGAGCGTTTCTCGTGACGAAAAGCAACATTTTTCGTCCAAATTGATTTTTCATGGAAGAATTTAATCATTCAACAATGCGAATTTGTTGTGTTTGATTAACTAACGTCTCTCTGATCATTTTCGATCCCCAATTCGCCGTAACAGCGATTTTCTTGTCGAAAAGCTACAATTTTGATCAAAATCAATTTTTCATGCCAGAATTTCACGTGATATGTCGTATTTGTTGTTCGATGTCGTATTTCTGTTCGCTTTCGAATCCGAATTCGCGGTTTTTAGCGTTTTTAGCGTCGAAAAGCTACAATTTTGATCAAAATCGAATTTTCGTGGCAGAATTGAAAAGTAACTGGCGAGTATCAGCTTGAGAACGTCGCTCTCAACGATATCAAAGCGGAATTCGCCGAAACTGCGATTTTCGTGCCGAAATGCTACTGTAACTTATCGAAATCAATTTTTCGTTCCAGAATTTGACGGTAACAGGGCGAGTTTGTGTTGGAGAGATCGGTTTAACCGCGTTCTGTTCCGAACGTTTTCTTTCGATGCAGAATTCGCCGTAGGAGTTGTTTCTCGTGACGAAAAGCAACATTTTTCGTCCAAATTGATTTTTCATGGAAGAATTTAATCATTCAACAATGCGAATTTGTTGTGTTTGATTAACTAACGTCTCTCTGATCATTTTCGATCCCCAATTCGCCGTAACAGCGATTTTCTTGTCGAAAAGCTACAATTTTGATCAAAATCAATTTTTCATGCCAGAATTTCACGTGATATGTCGTATTTGTTGTTCGATGTCGTATTTCTGTTCGCTTTCGAATCCGAATTCGCGGTTTTTAGCGTTTTTAGCGTCGAAAAGCTACAATTTTGATCAAAATCGAATTTTCGTGGCAGAATTGAAAAGTAACTGGCGAGTATCAGCTTGAGAACGTCGCTCTCAACGATATCAAAGCGGAATTCGCCGAAACTGCGATTTTCGTGCCGAAATGCTACTGTAACTTATCGAAATCAATTTTTCGTTCCAGAATTTGACGGTAACAGGGCGAGTTTGTGTTGGAGAGATCGGTTTAACCGCGTTCTGTTCCGAACGTTTTCTTTCGATGCAGAATTCGCCGTAGGAGCGTTTCTCGTGACGAAAAGCAACATTTTTCGTCCAAATTGATTTTTCATGGAAGAATTTAATCATTCAACAATGCGAATTTGTTGTGTTTGATTAACTAACGTCTCTCTGATCATTTTCGATCCCCAATTCGCCGTAACAGCGATTTTCTTGTCGAAAAGCTACAATTTTGATCAAAATCAATTTTTCATGCCAGAATTTCACGTGATATGTCGTATTTGTTGTTCGATGTCGTATTTCTGTTCGCTTTCGAATCCGAATTCGCGGTTTTTAGCGTTTTTAGCGTCGAAAAGCTACAATTTTGATCAAAATCGAATTTTCGTGGCAGAATTGAAAAGTAACTGGCGAGTATCAGCTTGAGAACGTCGCTCTCAACGATATCAAAGCGGAATTCGCCGAAACTGCGATTTTCGTGCCGAAATGCTACTGTAACTTATCGAAATCAATTTTTCGTTCCAGAATTTGACGGTAACAGGGCGAGTTTGTGTTGGAGAGATCGGTTTAACCGCGTTCTGTTCCGAACGTTTTCTTTCGATGCAGAATTCGCCGTAGGAGCGTTTCTCGTGACGAAAAGCAACATTTTTCGTCCAAATTGATTTTTCATGGAAGAATTTAATCATTCAACAATGCGAATTTGTTGTGTTTGATTAACTAACGTCTCTCTGATCATTTTCGATCCCCAATTCGCCGTAACAGCGATTTTCTTGTCGAAAAGCTACAATTTTGATCAAAATCAATTTTTCATGCCAGAATTTCACGTGATATGTCGTATTTGTTGTTCGATGTCGTATTTCTGTTCGCTTTCGAATCCGAATTCGCGGTTTTTAGCGTTTTTAGCGTCGAAAAGCTACAATTTTGATCAAAATCGAATTTTCGTGGCAGAATTGAAAAGTAACTGGCGAGTATCAGCTTGAGAACGTCGCTCTCAACGATATCAAAGCGGAATTCGCCGAAACTGCGATTTTCGTGCCGAAATGCTACTGTAACTTATCGAAATCAATTTTTCGTTCCAGAATTTGACGGTAACAGGGCGAGTTTGTGTTGGAGAGATCGGTTTAACCGCGTTCTGTTCCGAACGTTTTCTTTCGATGCAGAATTCGCCGTAGGAGCGTTTCTCGTGACGAAAAGCAACATTTTTCGTCCAAATTGATTTTTCATGGAAGAATTTAATCATTCAACAATGCGAATTTGTTGTGTTTGATTAACTAACGTCTCTCTGATCATTTTCGATCCCCAATTCGCCGTAACAGCGATTTTCTTGTCGAAAAGCTACAATTTTGATCAAAATCAATTTTTCATGCCAGAATTTCACGTGATATGTCGTATTTGTTGTTCGATGTCGTATTTCTGTTCGCTTTCGAATCCGAATTCGCGGTTTTTAGCGTTTTTAGCGTCGAAAAGCTACAATTTTGATCAAAATCGAATTTTCGTGGCAGAATTGAAAAGTAACTCGCGAGTATCAGCTTGAGAACGTCGCTCTCAACGATATCAAAGCGGAATTCGCCGAAACTGCGATTTTCGTGCCGAAATGCTACTGTAACTTATCGAAATCAATTTTTCGTTCCAGAATTTGACGGTAACAGGGCGAGTTTGTGTTGTAGAGATCGGTTTAACCGCGTTCTGTTCCGAACGTTTTCTTCGATGCAGAATTCGCCGTAGGAGCGTTTCTCGTGACGAAAAGCAACATTTTTCGTCCAAATTGATTTTTCATGGAAGAATTTAATCATTCAACAATGCGAATTTGTTGTGTTTGATTAACTAACGTCTCTCTGATCATTTTCGATCCCCAATTCGCCGTAACAGCGATTTTCTTGTCGAAAAGCTACAATTTTGATCAAAATCAATTTTTCATGCCAGAATTTCACGTGATATGTCGTATTTGTTGTTCGATGTCGTATTTCTGTTCGCTTTCGAATCCGAATTCGCGGTTTTTAGCGTTTTTAGCGTCGAAAAGCTACAATTTTGATCAAAATCGAATTTTCGTGGCAGAATTGAAAAGTAACTGGCGAGTATCAGCTTGAGAACGTCGCTCTCAACGATATCAAAGCGGAATTCGCCGAAACTGCGATTTTCGTGCCGAAATGCTACTGTAACTTATCGAAATCAATTTTTCGTTCCAGAATTTGACGGTAACAGGGCGAGTTTGTGTTGGAGAGATCGGTTTAACCGCGTTCTGTTCCGAACGTTTTCTTTCGATGCAGAATTCGCCGTAGGAGCTTTTCTCGTGACGAAAAGCAACATTTTTCGTCCAAATTGATTTTTCATGGAAGAATTTAATCATTCAACAATGCGAATTTGTTGTGTTTGATTAACTAACGTCTCTCTGATCATTTTCGATCCCCAATTCGCCGTAACAGCGATTTTCTTGTCGAAAAGCTACAATTTTGATCAAAATCAATTTTTCATGCCAGAATTTCACGTGATATGTCGTATTTGTTGTTCGATGTCGTATTTCTGTTCGCTTTCGAATCCGAATTCGCGGTTTTTAGCGTTTTTAGCGTCGAAAAGCTACAATTTTGATCAAAATCGAATTTTCGTGGCAGAATTGAAAAGTAACTGGCGAGTATCAGCTTGAGAACGTCGCTCTCAACGATATCAAAGCGGAATTCGCCGAAACTGCGATTTTCGTGCCGAAATGCTACTGTAACTTATCGAAATCAATTTTTCGTTCCAGAATTTGACGGTAACAGGGCGAGTTTGTGTTGAGAGATCGGTTTAACCGCGTTCTGTTCCGAACGTTTTCTTTCGATGCAGAATTCGCCGTAGGAGCGTTTCTCGTGACGAAAAGCAACATTTTTCGTCCAAATTGATTTTTCATGGAAGAATTTAATCATTCAACAATGCGAATTTGTTGTGTTTGATTAACTAACGTCTCTCTGATCATTTTCGATCCCCAATTCGCCGTAACAGCGATTTTCTTGTCGAAAAGCTACAATTTTGATCAAAATCAATTTTTCATGCCAGAATTTCACGTGATATGTCGTATTTGTTGTTCGATGTCGTATTTCTGTTCGCTTTCGAATCCGAATTCGCGGTTTTTAGCGTTTTTAGCGTCGAAAAGCTACAATTTTGATCAAAATCGAATTTTCGTGGCAGAATTGAAAAGTAACTGGCGAGTATCAGCTTGAGAACGTCGCTCTCAACGATATCAAAGCGGAATTCGCCGAAACTGCGATTTTCGTGCCGAAATGCTACTGTAACTTATCGAAATCAATTTTTCGTTCCAGAATTTGACGGTAACAGGGCGAGTTTGTGTTGGAGAGATCGGTTTAACCGCGTTCTGTTCCGAACGTTTTCTTTCGATGCAGAATTCGCCGTAGGAGCGTTTCTCGTGACGAAAAGCAACATTTTTCGTCCAAATTGATTTTTCATGGAAGAATTTAATCATTCAACAATGCGAATTTGTTGTGTTTGATTAACTAACGTCTCTCTGATCATTTTCGATCCCCAATTCGCCGTAACAGCGATTTTCTTGTCGAAAAGCTACAATTTTGATCAAAATCAATTTTTCATGCCAGAATTTCACGTGATATGTCGTATTTGTTGTTCGATGTCGTATTTCTGTTCGCTTTCGAATCCGAATTCGCGGTTTTTAGCGTTTTTAGCGTCGAAAAGCTACAATTTTGATCAAAATCGAATTTTCGTGGCAGAATTGAAAAGTAACTGGCGAGTATCAGCTTGAGAACGTCGCTCTCAACGATATCAAAGCGGAATTCGCCGAAACTGCGATTTTCGTGCCGAAATGCTACTGTAACTTATCGAAATCAATTTTTCGTTCCAGAATTTGACGGTAACAGGGCGAGTTTGTGTTGGAGAGATCGGTTTAACCGCGTTCTGTTCCGAACGTTTTCTTTCGATGCAGAATTCGCCGTAGGAGCGTTTCTCGTGACGAAAAGCAACATTTTTCGTCCAAATTGATTTTTCATGGAAGAATTTAATCATTCAACAATGCGAATTTGTTGTGTTTGATTAACTAACGTCTCTCTGATCATTTTCGATCCCCAATTCGCCGTAACAGCGATTTTCTTGTCGAAAAGCTACAATTTTGATCAAAATCAATTTTTCATGCCAGAATTTCACGTGATATGTCGTATTTGTTGTTCGATGTCGTATTTCTGTTCGCTTTCGAATCCGAATTCGCGGTTTTTAGCGTTTTTAGCGTCGAAAAGCTACAATTTTGATCAAAATCGAATTTTCGTGGCAGAATTGAAAAGTAACTGGCGAGTATCAGCTTGAGAACGTCGCTCTCAACGATATCAAAGCGGAATTCGCCGAAACTGCGATTTTCGTGCCGAAATGCTACTGTAACTTATCGAAATCAATTTTTCGTTCCAGAATTTGACGGTAACAGGGCGAGTTTGTGTTGGAGAGATCGGTTTAACCGCGTTCTGTTCCGAACGTTTTCTTTCGATGCAGAATTCGCCGTAGGAGCGTTTCTCGTGACGAAAAGCAACATTTTTCGTCCAAATTGATTTTTCATGGAAGAATTTAATCATTCAACAATGCGAATTTGTTGTGTTTGATTAACTAACGTCTCTCTGATCATTTTCGATCCCCAATTCGCCGTAACAGCGATTTTCTTGTCGAAAAGCTACAATTTTGATCAAAATCAATTTTTCATGCCAGAATTTCACGTGATATGTCGTATTTGTTGTTCGATGTCGTATTTCTGTTCGCTTTCGAATCCGAATTCGCGGTTTTTAGCGTTTTTAGCGTCGAAAAGCTACAATTTTGATCAAAATCGAATTTTCGTGGCAGAATTGAAAAGTAACTCGCGAGTATCAGCTTGAGAACGTCGCTCTCAACGATATCAAAGCGGAATTCGCCGAAACTGCGATTTTCGTGCCGAAATGCTACTGTAACTTATCGAAATCAATTTTTCGTTCCAGAATTTGACGGTAACAGGGCGAGTTTGTGTTGAGAGATCGGTTTAACCGCGTTCTGTTCCGAACGTTTTCTTTCGATGCAGAATTCGCCGTAGGAGCGTTTCTCGTGACGAAAAGCAACATTTTTCGTCCAAATTGATTTTTCATGGAAGAATTTAATCATTCAACAATGCGAATTTGTTGTGTTTGATTAACTAACGTCTCTCTGATCATTTTCGATCCCCAATTCGCCGTAACAGCGATTTTCTTGTCGAAAAGCTACAATTTTGATCAAAATCAATTTTTCATGCCAGAATTTCACGTGATATGTCGTATTTGTTGTTCGATGTCGTATTTCTGTTCGCTTTCGAATCCGAATTCGCGGTTTTTAGCGTTTTTAGCGTCGAAAAGCTACAATTTTGATCAAAATCGAATTTTCGTGGCAGAATTGAAAAGTAACTCGCGAGTATCAGCTTGAGAACGTCGCTCTCAACGATATCAAAGCGGAATTCGCCGAAACTGCGATTTTCGTGCCGAAATGCTACTGTAACTTATCGAAATCAATTTTTCGTTCCAGAATTTGACGGTAACAGGGCGAGTTTGTGTTGGAGAGATCGGTTTAACCGCGTTCTGTTCCGAACGTTTTCTTTCGATGCAGAATTCGCCGTAGGAGCGTTTCTCGTGACGAAAAGCAACATTTTTCGTCCAAATTGATTTTTCATGGAAGAATTTAATCATTCAACAATGCGAATTTGTTGTGTTTGATTAACTAACGTCTCTCTGATCATTTTCGATCCCCAATTCGCCGTAACAGCGATTTTCTTGTCGAAAAGCTACAATTTTGATCAAAATCAATTTTTCATGCCAGAATTTCACGTGATATGTCGTATTTGTTGTTCGATGTCGTATTTCTGTTCGCTTTCGAATCCGAATTCGCGGTTTTTAGCGTTTTTAGCGTCGAAAAGCTACAATTTTGATCAAAATCGAATTTTCGTGGCAGAATTGAAAAGTAACTCGCGAGTATCAGCTTGAGAACGTCGCTCTCAACGATATCAAAGCGGAATTCGCCGAAACTGCGATTTTCGTGCCGAAATGCTACTGTAACTTATCGAAATCAATTTTTCGTTCCAGAATTTGACGGTAACAGGGCGAGTTTGTGTTGAGAGATCGGTTTAACCGCGTTCTGTTCCGAACGTTTTCTTTCGATGCAGAATTCGCCGTAGGAGCGTTTCTCGTGACGAAAAGCAACATTTTTCGTCCAAATTGATTTTTCATGGAAGAATTTAATCATTCAACAATGCGAATTTGTTGTGTTTGATTAACTAACGTCTCTCTGATCATTTTCGATCCCCAATTCGCCGTAACAGCGATTTTCTTGTCGAAAAGCTACAATTTTGATCAAAATCAATTTTTCATGCCAGAATTTCACGTGATATGTCGTATTTGTTGTTCGATGTCGTATTTCTGTTCGCTTTCGAATCCGAATTCGCGGTTTTTAGCGTTTTTAGCGTCGAAAAGCTACAATTTTGATCAAAATCGAATTTTCGTGGCAGAATTGAAAAGTAACTCGCGAGTATCAGCTTGAGAACGTCGCTCTCAACGATATCAAAGCGGAATTCGCCGAAACTGCGATTTTCGTGCCGAAATGCTACTGTAACTTATCGAAATCAATTTTTCGTTCCAGAATTTGACGGTAACAGGGCGAGTTTGTGTTGAGAGATCGGTTTAACCGCGTTCTGTTCCGAACGTTTTCTTCGATGCAGAATTCGCCGTAGGAGTTTCTCGTGACGAAAAGCAACATTTTTCGTCCAAATTGATTTTTCATGGAAGAATTTAATCATTCAACAATGCGAATTTGTTGTGTTTGATTAACTAACGTCTCTCTGATCATTTTCGATCCCCAATTCGCCGTAACAGCGATTTTCTTGTCGAAAAGCTACAATTTTGATCAAAATCAATTTTTCATGCCAGAATTTCACGTGATATGTCGTATTTGTTGTTCGATGTCGTATTTCTGTTCGCTTTCGAATCCGAATTCGCGGTTTTTAGCGTTTTTAGCGTCGAAAAGCTACAATTTTGATCAAAATCGAATTTTCGTGGCAGAATTGAAAAGTAACTCGCGAGTATCAGCTTGAGAACGTCGCTCTCAACGATATCAAAGCGGAATTCGCCGAAACTGCGATTTTCGTGCCGAAATGCTACTGTAACTTATCGAAATCAATTTTTCGTTCCAGAATTTGACGGTAACAGGGCGAGTTTGTGTTGAGAGATCGGTTTAACCGCGTTCTGTTCCGAACGTTTTCTTTCGATGCAGAATTCGCCGTAGGAGCGTTTCTCGTGACGAAAAGCAACATTTTTCGTCCAAATTGATTTTTCATGGAAGAATTTAATCATTCAACAATGCGAATTTGTTGTGTTTGATTAACTAACGTCTCTCTGATCATTTTCGATCCCCAATTCGCCGTAACAGCGATTTTCTTGTCGAAAAGCTACAATTTTGATCAAAATCAATTTTTCATGCCAGAATTTCACGTGATATGTCGTATTTGTTGTTCGATGTCGTATTTCTGTTCGCTTTCGAATCCGAATTCGCGGTTTTTAGCGTTTTTAGCGTCGAAAAGCTACAATTTTGATCAAAATCGAATTTTCGTGGCAGAATTGAAAAGTAACTCGCGAGTATCAGCTTGAGAACGTCGCTCAACGATATCAAAGCGGAATTCGCCGAAACTGCGATTTTCGTGCCGAAATGCTACTGTAACTTATCGAAATCAATTTTTCGTTCCAGAATTTGACGGTAACAGGGCGAGTTTGTGTTGGAGAGATCGGTTTAACCGCGTTCTGTTCCGAACGTTTTCTTTCGATGCAGAATTCGCCGTAGGAGCGTTTCTCGTGACGAAAAGCAACATTTTTCGTCCAAATTGATTTTTCATGGAAGAATTTAATCATTCAACAATGCGAATTTGTTGTGTTTGATTAACTAACGTCTCTCTGATCATTTTCGATCCCCAATTCGCCGTAACAGCGATTTTCTTGTCGAAAAGCTACAATTTTGATCAAAATCAATTTTTCATGCCAGAATTTCACGTGATATGTCGTATTTGTTGTTCGATGTCGTATTTCTGTTCGCTTTCGAATCCGAATTCGCGGTTTTTAGCGTTTTTAGCGTCGAAAAGCTACAATTTTGATCAAAATCGAATTTTCGTGGCAGAATTGAAAAGTAACTCGCGAGTATCAGCTTGAGAACGTCGCTCTCAACGATATCAAAGCGGAATTCGCCGAAACTGCGATTTTCGTGCCGAAATGCTACTGTAACTTATCGAAATCAATTTTTCGTTCCAGAATTTGACGGTAACAGGGCGAGTTTGTGTTGGGGAGATCGGTTTAACCGCGTTCTGTTCCGAACGTTTTTTTTCGATGCAGAATTCGCCGTAGGAGCGTTTCTCGTGACGAAAAGCAACATTTTTCGTCCAAATTGATTTTTCATGGAAGAATTTAATCATTCAACAATGCGAATTTGTTGTGTTTGATTAACTAACGTCTCTCTGATCATTTTCGATCCCCAATTCGCCGTAACAGCGATTTTCTTGTCGAAAAGCTACAATTTTGATCAAAATCAATTTTTCATGCCAGAATTTCACGTGATATGTCGTATTTGTTGTTCGATGTCGTATTTCTGTTCGCTTTCGAATCCGAATTCGCGGTTTTTAGCGTTTTTAGCGTCGAAAAGCTACAATTTTGATCAAAATCGAATTTTCGTGGCAGAATTGAAAAGTAACTCGCGAGTATCAGCTTGAGAACGTCGCTCTCAACGATATCAAAGCGGAATTCGCCGAAACTGCGATTTTCGTGCCGAAATGCTACTGTAACTTATCGAAATCAATTTTTCGTTCCAGAATTTGACGGTAACAGGGCGAGTTTGTGTTGAGAGATCGGTTTAACCGCGTTCTGTTCCGAACGTTTTCTTCGATGCAGAATTCGCCGTAGGAGCGTTTCTCGTGACGAAAAGCAACATTTTTCGTCCAAATTGATTTTTCATGGAAGAATTTAATCATTCAACAATGCGAATTTGTTGTGTTTGATTAACTAACGTCTCTCTGATCATTTTCGATCCCCAATTCGCCGTAACAGCGATTTTCTTGTCGAAAAGCTACAATTTTGATCAAAATCAATTTTTCATGCCAGAATTTCACGTGATATGTCGTATTTGTTGTTCGATGTCGTATTTCTGTTCGCTTTTTTAACTGAATTCGCGTTTTAGCGTTTTTGGCGTCGAAAAGCTACAATTTTGATCAAAATCGAATTTTCGTAGAATTGAAAAGTAACTGGCGAGTATCAGTTGAGAACGTCGCTCTCAACGATATCAAAGCGGAATCTAAAACTGCGATTTTCGTGCCGAACAAGCATTGTAACTTATCGAAATCAATTTTTCGTTCCAGAATTTGACGGTAACAGGGCGAGTTTGTGTTGAGAGATCGGTTTAACCGCGTTCTGTTCGAACGTTTTTTCGATGCAGAATTCGCCGTAGGAGCGTTTCTCGCGACGAAAAGCAACATTTTCGTCCAAATTGATTTTTTCATGGAAGAATTTAATCATTCAATGCGAATTTGTTGTGTTTGATTAACTAACGTAAGACGTGTTTCTTACAACGATTTTTCGAACAATGGATCCGCTATTTATTCGCATTAGCATACGAAAGGCGAAGTGCCTTGTCACGTTTGAAAAAGCATATTCGGTGAAATTTGGCATTTCGCCACGAGGCGTAAAAAAGTGTTTTAAATAATAGGTTATGGTAATGAGCATCCTCTGGAAATTATTCCCGCAAAAATTCCAGAGAGAAGAATCCAGTAGTTGCGCTTTACTTTTATATAACATATGCGCGTGATTGATGTAAGCGGTGCAATTGTTGTGTTTGATTAACTAACGTCTCTCTGATCATTTTCGATCCCCAATTCGCCGTAACAGCGATTTTCTTGTCGAAAAGCTACAATTTTGATCAAAATCAATTTTTCATGCCAGAATTTCACGTGATATGTCGTATTTGTTGTTCGATGTCGTATTTCTGTTCGCTTTCGAATCCGAATTCGCGGTTTTTAGCGTTTTTAGCGTCGAAAAGCTACAATTTTGATCAAAATCGAATTTTCGTGGCAGAATTGAAAAGTAACTCGCGAGTATCAGCTTGAGAACGTCGCTCTCAACGATATCAAAGCGGAATTCGCCGAAACTGCGATTTTCGTGCCGAAATGCTACTGTAACTTATCGAAATCAATTTTTCGTTCCAGAATTTGACGGTAACAGGGCGAGTTTGTGTTGGAGAGATCGGTTTAACCGCGTTCTGTTCCGAACGTTTTCTTTCGATGCAGAATTCGCCGTAGGAGCGTTTCTCGTGACGAAAAGCAACATTTTCCGTCCAAATTGATTTTTCATGGAAGAATTTAATCATTCAACAATGCGAATTTGTTGTGTTTGATTAACTAACGTCTCTCTGATCATTTTCGATCCCCAATTCGCCGTAACAGCGATTTTCTTGTCGAAAAGCTACAATTTTGATCAAAATCAATTTTTCATGCCAGAATTTCACGTGATATGTCGTATTTGTTGTTCGATGTCGTATTTCTGTTCGCTTTCGAATCCGAATTCGCGGTTTTTAGCGTTTTTAGCGTCGAAAAGCTACAATTTTGATCAAAATCGAATTTTCGTGGCAGAATTGAAAAGTAACTCGCGAGTATCAGCTTGAGAACGTCGCTCTCAACGATATCAAAGCGGAATTCGCCGAAACTGCGATTTTCGTGCCGAAATGCTACTGTAACTTATCGAAATCAATTTTTCGTTCCAGAATTTGACGGTAACAGGGCGAGTTTGTGTTGGAGAGATCGGTTTAACCGCGTTCTGTTCCGAACGTTTTCTTTCGATGCAGAATTCGCCGTAGGAGCGTTTCTCGTGACGAAAAGCAACATTTTTCGTCCAAATTGATTTTTCATGGAAGAATTTAATCATTCAACAATGCGAATTTGTTGTGTTTGATTAACTAACGTCTCTCTGATCATTTTCGATCCCCAATTCGCCGTAACAGCGATTTTCTTGTCGAAAAGCTACAATTTTGATCAAAATCAATTTTTCATGCCAGAATTTCACGTGATATGTCGTATTTGTTGTTCGATGTCGTATTTCTGTTCGCTTTCGAATCCGAATTCGCGGTTTTTAGCGTTTTTAGCGTCGAAAAGCTACAATTTTGATCAAAATCGAATTTTCGTGGCAGAATTGAAAAGTAACTCGCGAGTATCAGCTTGAGAACGTCGCTCTCAACGATATCAAAGCGGAATTCGCCGAAACTGCGATTTTCGTGCCGAAATGCTACTGTAACTTATCGAAATCAATTTTTCGTTCCAGAATTTGACGGTAACAGGGCGAGTTTGTGTTGGAGAGATCGGTTTAACCGCGTTCTGTTCCGAACGTTTTCTTTCGATGCAGAATTCGCCGTAGGAGCGTTTCTCGTGACGAAAAGCAACATTTTTCGTCCAAATTGATTTTCATGGAAGAATTTAATCATTCAACAATGCGAATTTGTTGTGTTTGATTAACTAACGTCTCTCTGATCATTTTCGATCCCCAATTCGCCGTAACAGCGATTTTCTTGTCGAAAAGCTACAATTTTGATCAAAATCAATTTTTCATGCCAGAATTTCACGTGATATGTCGTATTTGTTGTTCGATGTCGTATTTCTGTTCGCTTTCGAATCCGAATTCGCGGTTTTTAGCGTTTTTAGCGTCGAAAAGCTACAATTTTGATCAAAATCGAATTTTCGTGGCAGAATTGAAAAGTAACTCGCGAGTATCAGCTTGAGAACGTCGCTCTCAACGATATCAAAGCGGAATTCGCCGAAACTGCGATTTTCGTGCCGAAATGCTACTGTAACTTATCGAAATCAATTTTTCGTTCCAGAATTTGACGGTAACAGGGCGAGTTTGTGTTGGAGAGATCGGTTTAACCGCGTTCTGTTCCGAACGTTTTCTTTCGATGCAGAATTCGCCGTAGGAGCGTTTCTCGTGACGAAAAGCAACATTTTTCGTCCAAATTGATTTTTCATGGAAGAATTTAATCATTCAACAATGCGAATTTGTTGTGTTTGATTAACTAACGTCTCTCTGATCATTTTCGATCCCCAATTCGCCGTAACAGCGATTTTCTTGTCGAAAAGCTACAATTTTGATCAAAATCAATTTTTCATGCCAGAATTTCACGTGATATGTCGTATTTGTTGTTCGATGTCGTATTTCTGTTCGCTTTCGAATCCGAATTCGCGGTTTTTGCGTTTTTAGCGTCGAAAAGCTACAATTTTGATCAAAATCGAATTTTCGTGGCAGAATTGAAAAGTAACTCGCGAGTATCAGCTTGAGAACGTCGCTCTCAACGATATCAAAGCGGAATTCGCCGAAACTGCGATTTTCGTGCCGAAATGCTACTGTAACTTATCGAAATCAATTTTTCGTTCCAGAATTTGACGGTAACAGGGCGAGTTTGTGTTGGAGAGATCGGTTTAACCGCGTTCTGTTCCGAACGTTTTCTTTCGATGCAGAATTCGCCGTAGGAGCGTTTCTCGTGACGAAAAGCAACATTTTCGTCCAAATTGATTCTTCATGGAAGAATTTAATCATTCAACAATGCGAATTTGTTGTGTTTGATTAACTAACGTCTCTCTGATCATTTTCGATCCCCAATTCGCCGTAACAGCGATTTTCTTGTCGAAAAGCTACAATTTTGATCAAAATCAATTTTTCATGCCAGAATTTCACGTGATATGTCGTATTTGTTGTTCGATGTCGTATTTCTGTTCGCTTTCGAATCCGAATTCGCGGTTTTTGCGTTTTTAGCGTCGAAAAGCTACAATTTTGATCAAAATCGAATTTTCGTGGCAGAATTGAAAAGTAACTCGCGAGTATCAGCTTGAGAACGTCGCTCTCAACGATATCAAAGCGGAATTCGCCGAAACTGCGATTTTCGTGCCGAAATGCTACTGTAACTTATCGAAATCAATTTTTCGTTCCAGAATTTGACGGTAACAGGGCGAGTTTGTGTTGGAGAGATCGGTTTAACCGCGTTCTGTTCCGAACGTTTTCTTTCGATGCAGAATTCGCCGTAGGAGCGTTTCTCGTGACGAAAAGCAACATTTTCGTCCAAATTGATTTTTCATGGAAGAATTTAATCATTCAACAATGCGAATTTGTTGTGTTTGATTAACTAACGTCTCTCTGATCATTTTCGATCCCCAATTCGCCGTAACAGCGATTTTCTTGTCGAAAAGCTACAATTTTGATCAAAATCAATTTTTCATGCCAGAATTTCACGTGATATGTCGTATTTGTTGTTCGATGTCGTATTTCTGTTCGCTTTCGAATCCGAATTCGCGGTTTTTAGCGTTTTTAGCGTCGAAAAGCTACAATTTTGATCAAAATCGAATTTTCGTGGCAGAATTGAAAAGTAACTCGCGAGTATCAGCTTGAGAACGTCGCTCTCAACGATATCAAAGCGGAATTCGCCGAAACTGCGATTTTCGTGCCGAAATGCTACTGTAACTTATCGAAATCAATTTTTCGTTCCAGAATTTGACGGTAACAGGGCGAGTTTGTGTTGGAGAGATCGGTTTAACCGCGTTCTGTTCCGAACGTTTTCTTTCGATGCAGAATTCGCCGTAGGAGCGTTTCTCGTGACGAAAAGCAACATTTTTCGTCCAAATTGATTTTTCATGGAAGAATTTAATCATTCAACAATGCGAATTTGTTGTGTTTGATTAACTAACGTCTCTCTGATCATTTTCGATCCCCAATTCGCCGTAACAGCGATTTTCTTGTCGAAAAGCTACAATTTTGATCAAAATCAATTTTTCATGCCAGAATTTCACGTGATATGTCGTATTTGTTGTTCGATGTCGTATTTCTGTTCGCTTTCGAATCCGAATTCGCGGTTTTTGCGTTTTTAGCGTCGAAAAGCTACAATTTTGATCAAAATCAATTTTTCGTGGCAGAATTGAAAAGTAACTCGCGAGTATCAGCTTGAGAACGTCGCTCTCAACGATATCAAAGCGGAATTCGCCGAAACTGCGATTTTCGTGCCGAAATGCTACTGTAACTTATCGAAATCAATTTTTCGTTCCAGAATTTGACGGTAACAGGGCGAGTTTGTGTTGGAGAGATCGGTTTAACCGCGTTCTGTTCCGAACGTTTTCTTTCGATGCAGAATTCGCCGTAGGAGCGTTTCTCGTGACGAAAAGCAACATTTAGTCCAAATTGATTTTTCATGGAAGAATTTAATCATTCAACAATGCGAATTTGTTGTGTTTGATTAACTAACGTCTCTCTGATCATTTTCGATCCCCAATTCGCCGTAACAGCGATTTTCTTGTCGAAAAGCTACAATTTTGATCAAAATCAATTTTTCATGCCAGAATTTCACGTGATATGTCGTATTTGTTGTTCGATGTCGTATTTCTGTTCGCTTTCGAATCCGAATTCGCGGTTTTTAGCGTTTTTAGCGTCGAAAAGCTACAATTTTGATCAAAATCGAATTTTCGTGGCAGAATTGAAAAGTAACTCGCGAGTATCAGCTTGAGAACGTCGCTCTCAACGATATCAAAGCGGAATTCGCCGAAACTGCGATTTTCGTGCCGAAATGCTACTGTAACTTATCGAAATCAATTTTTCGTTCCAGAATTTGACGGTAACAGGGCGAGTTTGTGTTGGAGAGATCGGTTTAACCGCGTTCTGTTCCGAACGTTTTCTTTCGATGCAGAATTCGCCGTAGGAGCGTTTCTCGTGACGAAAAGCAACATTTTCGTCCAAATTGATTTTTCATGGAAGAATTTAATCATTCAACAATGCGAATTTGTTGTGTTTGATTAACTAACGTCTCTCTGATCATTTTCGATCCCCAATTCGCCGTAACAGCGATTTTCTTGTCGAAAAGCTACAATTTTGATCAAAATCGAATTTTCATGCCAGAATTTCACGTGATATGTCGTATTTGTTGTTCGATGTCGTATTTCTGTTCGCTTTCGAATCCGAATTCGCGGTTTTTAGCGTTTTTAGCGTCGAAAAGCTACAATTTTGATCAAAATCGAATTTTCGTGGCAGAATTGAAAAGTAACTCGCGAGTATCAGCTTGAGAACGTCGCTCTCAACGATATCAAAGCGGAATTCGCCGAAACTGCGATTTTCGTGCCGAAATGCTACTGTAACTTATCGAAATCAATTTTTCGTTCCAGAATTTGACGGTAACAGGGCGAGTTTGTGTTGGAGAGATCGGTTTAACCGCGTTCTGTTCCGAACGTTTTCTTTCGATGCAGAATTCGCCGTAGGAGCGTTTCTCGTGACGAAAAGCAACATTTTTCGTCCAAATTGATTTTTCATGGAAGAATTTAATCATTCAACAATGCGAATTTGTTGTGTTTGATTAACTAACGTCTCTCTGATCATTTTCGATCCCCAATTCGCCGTAACAGCGATTTTCTTGTCGAAAAGCTACAATTTTGATCAAAATCAATTTTTCATGCCAGAATTTCACGTGATATGTCGTATTTGTTGTTCGATGTCGTATTTCTGTTCGCTTTCGAATCCGAATTCGCGGTTTTTGCGTTTTTAGCGTCGAAAAGCTACAATTTTGATCAAAATCGAATTTTCGTGGCAGAATTGAAAAGTAACTCGCGAGTATCAGCTTGAGAACGTCGCTCTCAACGATATCAAAGCGGAATTCGCCGAAACTGCGATTTTCGTGCCGAAATGCTACTGTAACTTATCGAAATCAATTTTTCGTTCCAGAATTTGACGGTAACAGGGCGAGTTTGTGTTGGAGAGATCGGTTTAACCGCGTTCTGTTCCGAACGTTTTCTTTCGATGCAGAATTCGCCGTAGGAGCGTTTCTCGTGACGAAAAGCAACATTTTCGTCCAAATTGATTTTTCATGGAAGAATTTAATCATTCAACAATGCGAATTTGTTGTGTTTGATTAACTAACGTCTCTCTGATCATTTTCGATCCCCAATTCGCCGTAACAGCGATTTTCTTGTCGAAAAGCTACAATTTTGATCAAAATCAATTTTTCATGCCAGAATTTCACGTGATATGTCGTATTTGTTGTTCGATGTCGTATTTCTGTTCGCTTTCGAATCCGAATTCGCGGTTTTTAGCGTTTTTAGCGTCGAAAAGCTACAATTTTGATCAAAATCGAATTTTCGTGGCAGAATTGAAAAGTAACTCGCGAGTATCAGCTTGAGAACGTCGCTCTCAACGATATCAAAGCGGAATTCGCCGAAACTGCGATTTTCGTGCCGAAATGCTACTGTAACTTATCGAAATCAATTTTTCGTTCCAGAATTTGACGGTAACAGGGCGAGTTTGTGTTGGAGAGATCGGTTTAACCGCGTTCTGTTCCGAACGTTTTCTTTCGATGCAGAATTCGCCGTAGGAGCGTTTCTCGTGACGAAAAGCAACATTTTCGTCCAAATTGATTTTTCATGGAAGAATTTAATCATTCAACAATGCGAATTTGTTGTGTTTGATTAACTAACGTCTCTCTGATCATTTTCGATCCCCAATTCGCCGTAACAGCGATTTTCTTGTCGAAAAGCTACAATTTTGATCAAAATCAATTTTTCATGCCAGAATTTCACGTGATATGTCGTATTTGTTGTTCGATGTCGTATTTCTGTTCGCTTTCGAATCCGAATTCGCGGTTTTTAGCGTTTTTAGCGTCGAAAAGCTACAATTTTGATCAAAATCGAATTTTCGTGGCAGAATTGAAAAGTAACTCGCGAGTATCAGCTTGAGAACGTCGCTCTCAACGATATCAAAGCGGAATTCGCCGAAACTGCGATTTTCGTGCCGAAATGCTACTGTAACTTATCGAAATCAATTTTTCGTTCCAGAATTTGACGGTAACAGGGCGAGTTTGTGTTGGAGAGATCGGTTTAACCGCGTTCTGTTCCGAACGTTTTCTTTCGATGCAGAATTCGCCGTAGGAGCGTTTCTCGTGACGAAAAGCAACATTTTCGTCCAAATTGATTTTTCATGGAAGAATTTAATCATTCAACAATGCGAATTTGTTGTGTTTGATTAACTAACGTCTCTCTGATCATTTTCGATCCCCAATTCGCCGTAACAGCGATTTTCTTGTCGAAAAGCTACAATTTTGATCAAAATCAATTTTTCATGCCAGAATTTCACGTGATATGTCGTATTTGTTGTTCGATGTCGTATTTCTGTTCGCTTTCGAATCCGAATTCGCGGTTTTTGCGTTTTTAGCGTCGAAAAGCTACAATTTTGATCAAAATCGAATTTTCGTGGCAGAATTGAAAAGTAACTCGCGAGTATCAGCTTGAGAACGTCGCTCTCAACGATATCAAAGCGGAATTCGCCGAAACTGCGATTTTCGTGCCGAAATGCTACTGTAACTTATCGAAATCAATTTTTCGTTCCAGAATTTGACGGTAACAGGGCGAGTTTGTGTTGGAGAGATCGGTTTAACCGCGTTCTGTTCCGAACGTTTTCTTTCGATGCAGAATTCGCCGTAGGAGCGTTTCTCGTGACGAAAAGCAACATTTTTCGTCCAAATTGATTTTCATGGAAGAATTTAATCATTCAACAATGCGAATTTGTTGTGTTTGATTAACTAACGTCTCTCTGATCATTTTCGATCCCCAATTCGCCGTAACAGCGATTTTCTTGTCGAAAAGCTACAATTTTGATCAAAATCAATTTTTCATGCCAGAATTTCACGTGATATGTCGTATTTGTTGTTCGATGTCGTATTTCTGTTCGCTTTCGAATCCGAATTCGCGGTTTTTAGCGTTTTTAGCGTCGAAAAGCTACAATTTTGATCAAAATCGAATTTTCGTGGCAGAATTGAAAAGTAACTCGCGAGTATCAGCTTGAGAACGTCGCTCTCAACGATATCAAAGCGGAATTCGCCGAAACTGCGATTTTCGTGCCGAAATGCTACTGTAACTTATCGAAATCAATTTTTCGTTCCAGAATTTGACGGTAACAGGGCGAGTTTGTGTTGGAGAGATCGGTTTAACCGCGTTCTGTTCCGAACGTTTTCTTTCGATGCAGAATTCGCCGTAGGAGCGTTTCTCGTGACGAAAAGCAACATTTTTCGTCCAAATTGATTTTTCATGGAAGAATTTAATCATTCAACAATGCGAATTTGTTGTGTTTGATTAACTAACGTCTCTCTGATCATTTTCGATCCCCAATTCGCCGTAACAGCGATTTTCTTGTCGAAAAGCTACAATTTTGATCAAAATCAATTTTTCATGCCAGAATTTCACGTGATATGTCGTATTTGTTGTTCGATGTCGTATTTCTGTTCGCTTTCGAATCCGAATTCGCGGTTTTTGCGTTTTTAGCGTCGAAAAGCTACAATTTTGATCAAAATCGAATTTTCGTGGCAGAATTGAAAAGTAACTCGCGAGTATCAGCTTGAGAACGTCGCTCTCAACGATATCAAAGCGGAATTCGCCGAAACTGCGATTTTCGTGCCGAAATGCTACTGTAACTTATCGAAATCAATTTTTCGTTCCAGAATTTGACGGTAACAGGGCGAGTTTGTGTTGGAGAGATCGGTTTAACCGCGTTCTGTTCCGAACGTTTTCTTTCGATGCAGAATTCGCCGTAGGAGCGTTTCTCGTGACGAAAAGCAACATTTTTCGTCCAAATTGATTTTTCATGGAAGAATTTAATCATTCAACAATGCGAATTTGTTGTGTTTGATTAACTAACGTCTCTCTGATCATTTTCGATCCCCAATTCGCCGTAACAGCGATTTTCTTGTCGAAAAGCTACAATTTTGATCAAAATCAATTTTTCATGCCAGAATTTCACGTGATATGTCGTATTTGTTGTTCGATGTCGTATTTCTGTTCGCTTTCGAATCCGAATTCGCGGTTTTTAGCGTTTTTAGCGTCGAAAAGCTACAATTTTGATCAAAATCGAATTTTCGTGGCAGAATTGAAAAGTAACTCGCGAGTATCAGCTTGAGAACGTCGCTCTCAACGATATCAAAGCGGAATTCGCCGAAACTGCGATTTTCGTGCCGAAATGCTACTGTAACTTATCGAAATCAATTTTTCGTTCCAGAATTTGACGGTAACAGGGCGAGTTTGTGTTGGAGAGATCGGTTTAACCGCGTTCTGTTCCGAACGTTTTCTTTCGATGCAGAATTCGCCGTAGGAGCGTTTCTCGTGACGAAAAGCAACATTTTTCGTCCAAATTGATTTTCATGGAAGAATTTAATCATTCAACAATGCGAATTTGTTGTGTTTGATTAACTAACGTCTCTCTGATCATTTTCGATCCCCAATTCGCCGTAACAGCGATTTTCTTGTCGAAAAGCTACAATTTTGATCAAAATCGAATTTTCATGCCAGAATTTCACGTGATATGTCGTATTTGTTGTTCGATGTCGTATTTCTGTTCGCTTTCGAATCCGAATTCGCGGTTTTTAGCGTTTTTAGCGTCGAAAAGCTACAATTTTGATCAAAATCGAATTTTCGTGGCAGAATTGAAAAGTAACTCGCGAGTATCAGCTTGAGAACGTCGCTCTCAACGATATCAAAGCGGAATTCGCCGAAACTGCGATTTTCGTGCCGAAATGCTACTGTAACTTATCGAAATCAATTTTTCGTTCCAGAATTTGACGGTAACAGGGCGAGTTTGTGTTGGAGAGATCGGTTTAACCGCGTTCTGTTCCGAACGTTTTCTTTCGATGCAGAATTCGCCGTAGGAGCGTTTCTCGTGACGAAAAGCAACATTTTCGTCCAAATTGATTTTTCATGGAAGAATTTAATCATTCAACAATGCGAATTTGTTGTGTTTGATTAACTAACGTCTCTCTGATCATTTTCGATCCCCAATTCGCCGTAACAGCGATTTTCTTGTCGAAAAGCTACAATTTTGATCAAAATCAATTTTTCATGCCAGAATTTCACGTGATATGTCGTATTTGTTGTTCGATGTCGTATTTCTGTTCGCTTTCGAATCCGAATTCGCGGTTTTTAGCGTTTTTAGCGTCGAAAAGCTACAATTTTGATCAAAATCGAATTTTCGTGGCAGAATTGAAAAGTAACTCGCGAGTATCAGCTTGAGAACGTCGCTCTCAACGATATCAAAGCGGAATTCGCCGAAACTGCGATTTTCGTGCCGAAATGCTACTGTAACTTATCGAAATCAATTTTTCGTTCCAGAATTTGACGGTAACAGGGCGAGTTTGTGTTGGAGAGATCGGTTTAACCGCGTTCTGTTCCGAACGTTTTCTTTCGATGCAGAATTCGCCGTAGGAGCGTTTCTCGTGACGAAAAGCAACATTTTTCGTCCAAATTGATTTTTCATGGAAGAATTTAATCATTCAACAATGCGAATTTGTTGTGTTTGATTAACTAACGTCTCTCTGATCATTTTCGATCCCCAATTCGCCGT
Source organism: Apis cerana (assembly GCF_029169275.1). Taxonomy (NCBI): domain Eukaryota; kingdom Metazoa; phylum Arthropoda; class Insecta; order Hymenoptera; family Apidae; genus Apis; species Apis cerana. The sequence goes on along the minus strand of NC_083862.1, from coordinate 4,595,646 downwards.
AACAGCGATTTTCTTGTCGAAAAGCTACAATTTTGATCAAAATCAATTTTTCATGCCAGAATTTCACGTGATATGTCGTATTTGTTGTTCGATGTCGTATTTCTGTTCGCTTTCGAATCCGAATTCGCGGTTTTTAGCGTTTTTAGCGTCGAAAAGCTACAATTTTGATCAAAATCGAATTTTCGTGGCAGAATTGAAAAGTAACTCGCGAGTATCAGCTTGAGAACGTCGCTCTCAACGATATCAAAGCGGAATTCGCCGAAACTGCGATTTTCGTGCCGAAATGCTACTGTAACTTATCGAAATCAATTTTTCGTTCCAGAATTTGACGGTAACAGGGCGAGTTTGTGTTGGAGAGATCGGTTTAACCGCGTTCTGTCCGAACGTTTTCTTTCGATGCAGAATTCGCCGTAGGAGCGTTTCTCGTGACGAAAAGCAACATTATTCGTCCAAATTGATTTTTCATGGAAGAATTTAATCATTCAACAATGCGAATTTGTTGTGTTTGATTAACTAACGTCTCTCTGATCATTTTCGATCCCCAATTCGCCGTAACAGCGATTTTCTTGTCGAAAAGCTACAATTTTGATCAAAATCAATTTTTCATGCCAGAATTTCACGTGATATGTCGTATTTGTTGTTCGATGTCGTATTTCTGTTCGCTTTCGAATCCGAATTCGCGGTTTTAGCGTTTTTAGCGTCGAAAAGCTACAATTTTGATCAAAATCGAATTTTCGTGGCAGAATTGAAAAGTAACTCGCGAGTATCAGCTTGAGAACGTCGCTCTCAACGATATCAAAGCGGAATTCGCCGAAACTGCGATTTTCGTGCCGAAATGCTACTGTAACTTATCGAAATCAATTTTTCGTTCCAGAATTTGACGGTAACAGGGCGAGTTTGTGTTGGAGAGATCGGTTTAACCGCGTTCTGTTCCGAACGTTTTCTTTCGATGCAGAATTCGCCGTAGGAGCGTTTCTCGTGACGAAAAGCAACATTTTCGTCCAAATTGATTTTTCATGGAAGAATTTAATCATTCAACAATGCGAATTTGTTGTGTTTGATTAACTAACGTCTCTCTGATCATTTTCGATCCCCAATTCGCCGTAACAGCGATTTTCTTGTCGAAAAGCTACAATTTTGATCAAAATCAATTTTTCATGCCAGAATTTCACGTGATATGTCGTATTTGTTGTTCGATGTCGTATTTCTGTTCGCTTTCGAATCCGAATTCGCGGTTTTTAGCGTTTTTAGCGTCGAAAAGCTACAATTTTGATCAAAATCGAATTTTCGTGGCAGAATTGAAAAGTAACTCGCGAGTATCAGCTTGAGAACGTCGCTCTCAACGATATCAAAGCGGAATTCGCCGAAACTGCGATTTTCGTGCCGAAATGCTACTGTAACTTATCGAAATCAATTTTTCGTTCCAGAATTTGACGGTAACAGGGCGAGTTTGTGTTGGAGAGATCGGTTTAACCGCGTTCTGTTCCGAACGTTTTCTTTCGATGCAGAATTCGCCGTAGGAGCGTTTCTCGTGACGAAAAGCAACATTTTTCGTCCAAATTGATTTTTCATGGAAGAATTTAATCATTCAACAATGCGAATTTGTTGTGTTTGATTAACTAACGTCTCTCTGATCATTTTCGATCCCCAATTCGCCGTAACAGCGATTTTCTTGTCGAAAAGCTACAATTTTGATCAAAATCAATTTTTCATGCCAGAATTTCACGTGATATGTCGTATTTGTTGTTCGATGTCGTATTTCTGTTCGCTTTCGAATCCGAATTCGCGGTTTTTAGCGTTTTTAGCGTCGAAAAGCTACAATTTTGATCAAAATCGAATTTTCGTGGCAGAATTGAAAAGTAACTCGCGAGTATCAGCTTGAGAACGTCGCTCTCAACGATATCAAAGCGGAATTCGCCGAAACTGCGATTTTCGTGCCGAAATGCTACTGTAACTTATCGAAATCAATTTTTCGTTCCAGAATTTGACGGTAACAGGGCGAGTTTGTGTTGGAGAGATCGGTTTAACCGCGTTCTGTTCCGAACGTTTTCTTTCGATGCAGAATTCGCCGTAGGAGCGTTTCTCGTGACGAAAAGCAACATTTTCGTCCAAATTGATTTTTCATGGAAGAATTTAATCATTCAACAATGCGAATTTGTTGTGTTTGATTAACTAACGTCTCTCTGATCATTTTCGATCCCCAATTCGCCGTAACAGCGATTTTCTTGTCGAAAAGCTACAATTTTGATCAAAATCGAATTTTCATGCCAGAATTTCACGTGATATGTCGTATTTGTTGTTCGATGTCGTATTTCTGTTCGCTTTCGAATCCGAATTCGCGGTTTTTAGCGTTTTTAGCGTCGAAAAGCTACAATTTTGATCAAAATCGAATTTTCGTGGCAGAATTGAAAAGTAACTCGCGAGTATCAGCTTGAGAACGTCGCTCTCAACGATATCAAAGCGGAATTCGCCGAAACTGCGATTTTCGTGCCGAAATGCTACTGTAACTTATCGAAATCAATTTTTCGTTCCAGAATTTGACGGTAACAGGGCGAGTTTGTGTTGGAGAGATCGGTTTAACCGCGTTCTGTTCGGACGTTTTCTTTCGATGCAGAATTCGCCGTAGGAGCGTTTCTCGTGACGAAAAGCAACATTTTTCGTCCAAATTGATTTTTCATGGAAGAATTTAATCATTCAACAATGCGAATTTGTTGTGTTTGATTAACTAACGTCTCTCTGATCATTTTCGATCCCCAATTCGCCGTAACAGCGATTTTCTTGTCGAAAAGCTACAATTTTGATCAAAATCAATTTTTCATGCCAGAATTTCACGTGATATGTCGTATTTGTTGTTCGATGTCGTATTTCTGTTCGCTTTCGAATCCGAATTCGCGGTTTTTAGCGTTTTTAGCGTCGAAAAGCTACAATTTTGATCAAAATCGAATTTTCGTGGCAGAATTGAAAAGTAACTCGCGAGTATCAGCTTGAGAACGTCGCTCTCAACGATATCAAAGCGGAATTCGCCGAAACTGCGATTTTCGTGCCGAAATGCTACTGTAACTTATCGAAATCAATTTTTCGTTCCAGAATTTGACGGTAACAGGGCGAGTTTGTGTTGGAGAGATCGGTTTAACCGCGTTCTGTTCCGAACGTTTTCTTTCGATGCAGAATTCGCCGTAGGAGCGTTTCTCGTGACGAAAAGCAACATTTTCGTCCAAATTGATTTTTCATGGAAGAATTTAATCATTCAACAATGCGAATTTGTTGTGTTTGATTAACTAACGTCTCTCTGATCATTTTCGATCCCCAATTCGCCGTAACAGCGATTTTCTTGTCGAAAAGCTACAATTTTGATCAAAATCAATTTTTCATGCCAGAATTTCACGTGATATGTCGTATTTGTTGTTCGATGTCGTATTTCTGTTCGCTTTCGAATCCGAATTCGCGGTTTTTAGCGTTTTTAGCGTCGAAAAGCTACAATTTTGATCAAAATCGAATTTTCGTGGCAGAATTGAAAAGTAACTCGCGAGTATCAGCTTGAGAACGTCGCTCTCAACGATATCAAAGCGGAATTCGCCGAAACTGCGATTTTCGTGCCGAAATGCTACTGTAACTTATCGAAATCAATTTTTCGTTCCAGAATTTGACGGTAACAGGGCGAGTTTGTGTTGGAGAGATCGGTTTAACCGCGTTCTGTTCCGAACGTTTTCTTTCGATGCAGAATTCGCCGTAGGAGCGTTTCTCGTGACGAAAAGCAACATTTTCGTCCAAATTGATTTTTCATGGAAGAATTTAATCATTCAACAATGCGAATTTGTTGTGTTTGATTAACTAACGTCTCTCTGATCATTTTCGATCCCCAATTCGCCGTAACAGCGATTTTCTTGTCGAAAAGCTACAATTTTGATCAAAATCAATTTTTCATGCCAGAATTTCACGTGATATGTCGTATTTGTTGTTCGATGTCGTATTTCTGTTCGCTTTCGAATCCGAATTCGCGGTTTTTAGCGTTTTTAGCGTCGAAAAGCTACAATTTTGATCAAAATCGAATTTTCGTGGCAGAATTGAAAAGTAACTCGCGAGTATCAGCTTGAGAACGTCGCTCTCAACGATATCAAAGCGGAATTCGCCGAAACTGCGATTTTCGTGCCGAAATGCTACTGTAACTTATCGAAATCAATTTTTCGTTCCAGAATTTGACGGTAACAGGGCGAGTTTGTGTTGGAGAGATCGGTTTAACCGCGTTCTGTTCCGAACGTTTTCTTTCGATGCAGAATTCGCCGTAGGAGCGTTTCTCGTGACGAAAAGCAACATTTTTCGTCCAAATTGATTTTCATGGAAGAATTTAATCATTCAACAATGCGAATTTGTTGTGTTTGATTAACTAACGTCTCTCTGATCATTTTCGATCCCCAATTCGCCGTAACAGCGATTTTCTTGTCGAAAAGCTACAATTTTGATCAAAATCAATTTTTCATGCCAGAATTTCACGTGATATGTCGTATTTGTTGTTCGATGTCGTATTTCTGTTCGCTTTCGAATCCGAATTCGCGGTTTTTAGCGTTTTTAGCGTCGAAAAGCTACAATTTTGATCAAAATCGAATTTTCGTGGCAGAATTGAAAAGTAACTCGCGAGTATCAGCTTGAGAACGTCGCTCTCAACGATATCAAAGCGGAATTCGCCGAAACTGCGATTTTCGTGCCGAAATGCTACTGTAACTTATCGAAATCAATTTTTCGTTCCAGAATTTGACGGTAACAGGGCGAGTTTGTGTTGGAGAGATCGGTTTAACCGCGTTCTGTTCCGAACGTTTTCTTTCGATGCAGAATTCGCCGTAGGAGCGTTTCTCGTGACGAAAAGCAACATTTTTCGTCCAAATTGATTTTTCATGGAAGAATTTAATCATTCAACAATGCGAATTTGTTGTGTTTGATTAACTAACGTCTCTCTGATCATTTTCGATCCCCAATTCGCCGTAACAGCGATTTTCTTGTCGAAAAGCTACAATTTTGATCAAAATCAATTTTTCATGCCAGAATTTCACGTGATATGTCGTATTTGTTGTTCGATGTCGTATTTCTGTTCGCTTTCGAATCCGAATTCGCGGTTTTTAGCGTTTTTAGCGTCGAAAAGCTACAATTTTGATCAAAATCGAATTTTCGTGGCAGAATTGAAAAGTAACTCGCGAGTATCAGCTTGAGAACGTCGCTCTCAACGATATCAAAGCGGAATTCGCCGAAACTGCGATTTTCGTGCCGAAATGCTACTGTAACTTATCGAAATCAATTTTTCGTTCCAGAATTTGACGGTAACAGGGCGAGTTTGTGTTGGAGAGATCGGTTTAACCGCGTTCTGTTCCGAACGTTTTCTTTCGATGCAGAATTCGCCGTAGGAGCGTTTCTCGTGACGAAAAGCAACATTTTTCGTCCAAATTGATTTTTCATGGAAGAATTTAATCATTCAACAATGCGAATTTGTTGTGTTTGATTAACTAACGTCTCTCTGATCATTTTCGATCCCCAATTCGCCGTAACAGCGATTTTCTTGTCGAAAAGCTACAATTTTGATCAAAATCAATTTTTCATGCCAGAATTTCACGTGATATGTCGTATTTGTTGTTCGATGTCGTATTTCTGTTCGCTTTCGAATCCGAATTCGCGGTTTTTAGCGTTTTTAGCGTCGAAAAGCTACAATTTTGATCAAAATCGAATTTTCGTGGCAGAATTGAAAAGTAACTCGCGAGTATCAGCTTGAGAACGTCGCTCTCAACGATATCAAAGCGGAATTCGCCGAAACTGCGATTTTCGTGCCGAAATGCTACTGTAACTTATCGAAATCAATTTTTCGTTCCAGAATTTGACGGTAACAGGGCGAGTTTGTGTTGGAGAGATCGGTTTAACCGCGTTCTGTTCCGAACGTTTTCTTTCGATGCAGAATTCGCCGTAGGAGCGTTTCTCGTGACGAAAAGCAACATTTTTCGTCCAAATTGATTTTTCATGGAAGAATTTAATCATTCAACAATGCGAATTTGTTGTGTTTGATTAACTAACGTCTCTCTGATCATTTTCGATCCCCAATTCGCCGTAACAGCGATTTTCTTGTCGAAAAGCTACAATTTTGATCAAAATCAATTTTTCATGCCAGAATTTCACGTGATATGTCGTATTTGTTGTTCGATGTCGTATTTCTGTTCGCTTTCGAATCCGAATTCGCGGTTTTTAGCGTTTTTAGCGTCGAAAAGCTACAATTTTGATCAAAATCGAATTTTCGTGGCAGAATTGAAAAGTAACTCGCGAGTATCAGCTTGAGAACGTCGCTCTCAACGATATCAAAGCGGAATTCGCCGAAACTGCGATTTTCGTGCCGAAATGCTACTGTAACTTATCGAAATCAATTTTTCGTTCCAGAATTTGACGGTAACAGGGCGAGTTTGTGTTGGAGAGATCGGTTTAACCGCGTTCTGTTCCGAACGTTTTCTTTCGATGCAGAATTCGCCGTAGGAGCGTTTCTCGTGACGAAAAGCAACATTTTTCGTCCAAATTGATTTTTCATGGAAGAATTTAATCATTCAACAATGCGAATTTGTTGTGTTTGATTAACTAACGTCTCTCTGATCATTTTCGATCCCCAATTCGCCGTAACAGCGATTTTCTTGTCGAAAAGCTACAATTTTGATCAAAATCAATTTTTCATGCCAGAATTTCACGTGATATGTCGTATTTGTTGTTCGATGTCGTATTTCTGTTCGCTTTCGAATCCGAATTCGCGGTTTTTAGCGTTTTTAGCGTCGAAAAGCTACAATTTTGATCAAAATCGAATTTTCGTGGCAGAATTGAAAAGTAACTCGCGAGTATCAGCTTGAGAACGTCGCTCTCAACGATATCAAAGCGGAATTCGCCGAAACTGCGATTTTCGTGCCGAAATGCTACTGTAACTTATCGAAATCAATTTTTCGTTCCAGAATTTGACGGTAACAGGGCGAGTTTGTGTTGGAGAGATCGGTTTAACCGCGTTCTGTTCCGAACGTTTTCTTTCGATGCAGAATTCGCCGTAGGAGCGTTTCTCGTGACGAAAAGCAACATTTTTCGTCCAAATTGATTTTTCATGGAAGAATTTAATCATTCAACAATGCGAATTTGTTGTGTTTGATTAACTAACGTCTCTCTGATCATTTTCGATCCCCAATTCGCCGTAACAGCGATTTTCTTGTCGAAAAGCTACAATTTTGATCAAAATCAATTTTTCATGCCAGAATTTCACGTGATATGTCGTATTTGTTGTTCGATGTCGTATTTCTGTTCGCTTTCGAATCCGAATTCGCGGTTTTTAGCGTTTTTAGCGTCGAAAAGCTACAATTTTGATCAAAATCGAATTTTCGTGGCAGAATTGAAAAGTAACTCGCGAGTATCAGCTTGAGAACGTCGCTCTCAACGATATCAAAGCGGAATTCGCCGAAACTGCGATTTTCGTGCCGAAATGCTACTGTAACTTATCGAAATCAATTTTTCGTTCCAGAATTTGACGGTAACAGGGCGAGTTTGTGTTGGAGAGATCGGTTTAACCGCGTTCTGTTCCGAACGTTTTCTTTCGATGCAGAATTCGCCGTAGGAGCGTTTCTCGTGACGAAAAGCAACATTTTTCGTCCAAATTGATTTTTCATGGAAGAATTTAATCATTCAACAATGCGAATTTGTTGTGTTTGATTAACTAACGTCTCTCTGATCATTTTCGATCCCCAATTCGCCGTAACAGCGATTTTCTTGTCGAAAAGCTACAATTTTGATCAAAATCAATTTTTCATGCCAGAATTTCACGTGATATGTCGTATTTGTTGTTCGATGTCGTATTTCTGTTCGCTTTCGAATCCGAATTCGCGGTTTTTAGCGTTTTTAGCGTCGAAAAGCTACAATTTTGATCAAAATCGAATTTTCGTGGCAGAATTGAAAAGTAACTCGCGAGTATCAGCTTGAGAACGTCGCTCTCAACGATATCAAAGCGGAATTCGCCGAAACTGCGATTTTCGTGCCGAAATGCTACTGTAACTTATCGAAATCAATTTTTCGTTCCAGAATTTGACGGTAACAGGGCGAGTTTGTGTTGGAGAGATCGGTTTAACCGCGTTCTGTTCCGAACGTTTTCTTTCGATGCAGAATTCGCCGTAGGAGCGTTTCTCGTGACGAAAAGCAACATTTTTCGTCCAAATTGATTTTTCATGGAAGAATTTAATCATTCAACAATGCGAATTTGTTGTGTTTGATTAACTAACGTCTCTCTGATCATTTTCGATCCCCAATTCGCCGTAACAGCGATTTTCTTGTCGAAAAGCTACAATTTTGATCAAAATCAATTTTTCATGCCAGAATTTCACGTGATATGTCGTATTTGTTGTTCGATGTCGTATTTCTGTTCGCTTTCGAATCCGAATTCGCGGTTTTTAGCGTTTTTAGCGTCGAAAAGCTACAATTTTGATCAAAATCGAATTTTCGTGGCAGAATTGAAAAGTAACTCGCGAGTATCAGCTTGAGAACGTCGCTCTCAACGATATCAAAGCGGAATTCGCCGAAACTGCGATTTTCGTGCCGAAATGCTACTGTAACTTATCGAAATCAATTTTTCGTTCCAGAATTTGACGGTAACAGGGCGAGTTTGTGTTGAGAGATCGGTTTAACCGCGTTCTGTTCCGAACGTTTTCTTTCGATGCAGAATTCGCCGTAGGAGCGTTTCTCGTGACGAAAAGCAACATTTTTCGTCCAAATTGATTTTTCATGGAAGAATTTAATCATTCAACAATGCGAATTTGTTGTGTTTGATTAACTAACGTCTCTCTGATCATTTTCGATCCCCAATTCGCCGTAACAGCGATTTTCTTGTCGAAAAGCTACAATTTTGATCAAAATCAATTTTTCATGCCAGAATTTCACGTGATATGTCGTATTTGTTGTTCGATGTCGTATTTCTGTTCGCTTTCGAATCCGAATTCGCGGTTTTTAGCGTTTTTAGCGTCGAAAAGCTACAATTTTGATCAAAATCGAATTTTCGTGGCAGAATTGAAAAGTAACTCGCGAGTATCAGCTTGAGAACGTCGCTCTCAACGATATCAAAGCGGAATTCGCCGAAACTGCGATTTTCGTGCCGAAATGCTACTGTAACTTATCGAAATCAATTTTTCGTTCCAGAATTTGACGGTAACAGGGCGAGTTTGTGTTGGAGAGATCGGTTTAACCGCGTTCTGTTCCGAACGTTTTCTTTCGATGCAGAATTCGCCGTAGGAGCGTTTCTCGTGACGAAAAGCAACATTTTTCGTCCAAATTGATTTTTCATGGAAGAATTTAATCATTCAACAATGCGAATTTGTTGTGTTTGATTAACTAACGTCTCTCTGATCATTTTCGATCCCCAATTCGCCGTAACAGCGATTTTCTTGTCGAAAAGCTACAATTTTGATCAAAATCAATTTTTCATGCCAGAATTTCACGTGATATGTCGTATTTGTTGTTCGATGTCGTATTTCTGTTCGCTTTCGAATCCGAATTCGCGGTTTTTAGCGTTTTTAGCGTCGAAAAGCTACAATTTTGATCAAAATCGAATTTTCGTGGCAGAATTGAAAAGTAACTCGCGAGTATCAGCTTGAGAACGTCGCTCTCAACGATATCAAAGCGGAATTCGCCGAAACTGCGATTTTCGTGCCGAAATGCTACTGTAACTTATCGAAATCAATTTTTCGTTCCAGAATTTGACGGTAACAGGGCGAGTTTGTGTTGGAGAGATCGGTTTAACCGCGTTCTGTTCCGAACGTTTTCTTTCGATGCAGAATTCGCCGTAGGAGCGTTTCTCGTGACGAAAAGCAACATTTTTCGTCCAAATTGATTTTTCATGGAAGAATTTAATCATTCAACAATGCGAATTTGTTGTGTTTGATTAACTAACGTCTCTCTGATCATTTTCGATCCCCAATTCGCCGTAACAGCGATTTTCTTGTCGAAAAGCTACAATTTTGATCAAAATCAATTTTTCATGCCAGAATTTCACGTGATATGTCGTATTTGTTGTTCGATGTCGTATTTCTGTTCGCTTTCGAATCCGAATTCGCGGTTTTTAGCGTTTTTAGCGTCGAAAAGCTACAATTTTGATCAAAATCGAATTTTCGTGGCAGAATTGAAAAGTAACTCGCGAGTATCAGCTTGAGAACGTCGCTCTCAACGATATCAAAGCGGAATTCGCCGAAACTGCGATTTTCGTGCCGAAATGCTACTGTAACTTATCGAAATCAATTTTTCGTTCCAGAATTTGACGGTAACAGGGCGAGTTTGTGTTGGAGAGATCGGTTTAACCGCGTTCTGTTCCGAACGTTTTCTTTCGATGCAGAATTCGCCGTAGGAGCGTTTCTCGTGACGAAAAGCAACATTTTTCGTCCAAATTGATTTTTCATGGAAGAATTTAATCATTCAACAATGCGAATTTGTTGTGTTTGATTAACTAACGTCTCTCTGATCATTTTCGATCCCCAATTCGCCGTAACAGCGATTTTCTTGTCGAAAAGCTACAATTTTGATCAAAATCAATTTTTCATGCCAGAATTTCACGTGATATGTCGTATTTGTTGTTCGATGTCGTATTTCTGTTCGCTTTCGAATCCGAATTCGCGGTTTTTAGCGTTTTTAGCGTCGAAAAGCTACAATTTTGATCAAAATCGAATTTTCGTGGCAGAATTGAAAAGTAACTCGCGAGTATCAGCTTGAGAACGTCGCTCTCAACGATATCAAAGCGGAATTCGCCGAAACTGCGATTTTCGTGCCGAAATGCTACTGTAACTTATCGAAATCAATTTTTCGTTCCAGAATTTGACGGTAACAGGGCGAGTTTGTGTTGGAGAGATCGGTTTAACCGCGTTCTGTTCCGAACGTTTTCTTTCGATGCAGAATTCGCCGTAGGAGCGTTTCTCGTGACGAAAAGCAACATTTTTCGTCCAAATTGATTTTTCATGGAAGAATTTAATCATTCAACAATGCGAATTTGTTGTGTTTGATTAACTAACGTCTCTCTGATCATTTTCGATCCCCAATTCGCCGTAACAGCGATTTTCTTGTCGAAAAGCTACAATTTTGATCAAAATCAATTTTTCATGCCAGAATTTCACGTGATATGTCGTATTTGTTGTTCGATGTCGTATTTCTGTTCGCTTTCGAATCCGAATTCGCGGTTTTTAGCGTTTTTAGCGTCGAAAAGCTACAATTTTGATCAAAATCGAATTTTCGTGGCAGAATTGAAAAGTAACTCGCGAGTATCAGCTTGAGAACGTCGCTCTCAACGATATCAAAGCGGAATTCGCCGAAACTGCGATTTTCGTGCCGAAATGCTACTGTAACTTATCGAAATCAATTTTTCGTTCCAGAATTTGACGGTAACAGGGCGAGTTTGTGTTGGAGAGATCGGTTTAACCGCGTTCTGTTCCGAACGTTTTCTTTCGATGCAGAATTCGCCGTAGGAGCGTTTCTCGTGACGAAAAGCAACATTTTTCGTCCAAATTGATTTTTCATGGAAGAATTTAATCATTCAACAATGCGAATTTGTTGTGTTTGATTAACTAACGTCTCTCTGATCATTTTCGATCCCCAATTCGCCGTAACAGCGATTTTCTTGTCGAAAAGCTACAATTTTGATCAAAATCAATTTTTCATGCCAGAATTTCACGTGATATGTCGTATTTGTTGTTCGATGTCGTATTTCTGTTCGCTTTCGAATCCGAATTCGCGGTTTTTAGCGTTTTTAGCGTCGAAAAGCTACAATTTTGATCAAAATCGAATTTTCGTGGCAGAATTGAAAAGTAACTCGCGAGTATCAGCTTGAGAACGTCGCTCTCAACGATATCAAAGCGGAATTCGCCGAAACTGCGATTTTCGTGCCGAAATGCTACTGTAACTTATCGAAATCAATTTTTCGTTCCAGAATTTGACGGTAACAGGGCGAGTTTGTGTTGGAGAGATCGGTTTAACCGCGTTCTGTTCCGAACGTTTTCTTTCGATGCAGAATTCGCCGTAGGAGCGTTTCTCGTGACGAAAAGCAACATTTTTCGTCCAAATTGATTTTTCATGGAAGAATTTAATCATTCAACAATGCGAATTTGTTGTGTTTGATTAACTAACGTCTCTCTGATCATTTTCGATCCCCAATTCGCCGTAACAGCGATTTTCTTGTCGAAAAGCTACAATTTTGATCAAAATCAATTTTTCATGCCAGAATTTCACGTGATATGTCGTATTTGTTGTTCGATGTCGTATTTCTGTTCGCTTTCGAATCCGAATTCGCGGTTTTTAGCGTTTTTAGCGTCGAAAAGCTACAATTTTGATCAAAATCGAATTTTCGTGGCAGAATTGAAAAGTAACTCGCGAGTATCAGCTTGAGAACGTCGCTCTCAACGATATCAAAGCGGAATTCGCCGAAACTGCGATTTTCGTGCCGAAATGCTACTGTAACTTATCGAAATCAATTTTTCGTTCCAGAATTTGACGGTAACAGGGCGAGTTTGTGTTGGAGAGATCGGTTTAACCGCGTTCTGTTCCGAACGTTTTCTTTCGATGCAGAATTCGCCGTAGGAGCGTTTCTCGTGACGAAAAGCAACATTTTTCGTCCAAATTGATTTTTCATGGAAGAATTTAATCATTCAACAATGCGAATTTGTTGTGTTTGATTAACTAACGTCTCTCTGATCATTTTCGATCCCCAATTCGCCGTAACAGCGATTTTCTTGTCGAAAAGCTACAATTTTGATCAAAATCAATTTTTCATGCCAGAATTTCACGTGATATGTCGTATTTGTTGTTCGATGTCGTATTTCTGTTCGCTTTCGAATCCGAATTCGCGGTTTTTAGCGTTTTTAGCGTCGAAAAGCTACAATTTTGATCAAAATCGAATTTTCGTGGCAGAATTGAAAAGTAACTCGCGAGTATCAGCTTGAGAACGTCGCTCTCAACGATATCAAAGCGGAATTCGCCGAAACTGCGATTTTCGTGCCGAAATGCTACTGTAACTTATCGAAATCAATTTTTCGTTCCAGAATTTGACGGTAACAGGGCGAGTTTGTGTTGGAGAGATCGGTTTAACCGCGTTCTGTTCCGAACGTTTTCTTTCGATGCAGAATTCGCCGTAGGAGCGTTTCTCGTGACGAAAAGCAACATTTTTCGTCCAAATTGATTTTTCATGGAAGAATTTAATCATTCAACAATGCGAATTTGTTGTGTTTGATTAACTAACGTCTCTCTGATCATTTTCGATCCCCAATTCGCCGTAACAGCGATTTTCTTGTCGAAAAGCTACAATTTTGATCAAAATCAATTTTTCATGCCAGAATTTCACGTGATATGTCGTATTTGTTGTTCGATGTCGTATTTCTGTTCGCTTTCGAATCCGAATTCGCGGTTTTTAGCGTTTTTAGCGTCGAAAAGCTACAATTTTGATCAAAATCGAATTTTCGTGGCAGAATTGAAAAGTAACTCGCGAGTATCAGCTTGAGAACGTCGCTCTCAACGATATCAAAGCGGAATTCGCCGAAACTGCGATTTTCGTGCCGAAATGCTACTGTAACTTATCGAAATCAATTTTTCGTTCCAGAATTTGACGGTAACAGGGCGAGTTTGTGTTGGAGAGATCGGTTTAACCGCGTTCTGTTCCGAACGTTTTCTTTCGATGCAGAATTCGCCGTAGGAGCGTTTCTCGTGACGAAAAGCAACATTTTTCGTCCAAATTGATTTTTCATGGAAGAATTTAATCATTCAACAATGCGAATTTGTTGTGTTTGATTAACTAACGTCTCTCTGATCATTTTCGATCCCCAATTCGCCGTAACAGCGATTTTCTTGTCGAAAAGCTACAATTTTGATCAAAATCAATTTTTCATGCCAGAATTTCACGTGATATGTCGTATTTGTTGTTCGATGTCGTATTTCTGTTCGCTTTCGAATCCGAATTCGCGGTTTTTAGCGTTTTTAGCGTCGAAAAGCTACAATTTTGATCAAAATCGAATTTTCGTGGCAGAATTGAAAAGTAACTCGCGAGTATCAGCTTGAGAACGTCGCTCTCAACGATATCAAAGCGGAATTCGCCGAAACTGCGATTTTCGTGCCGAAATGCTACTGTAACTTATCGAAATCAATTTTTCGTTCCAGAATTTGACGGTAACAGGGCGAGTTTGTGTTGGAGAGATCGGTTTAACCGCGTTCTGTTCCGAACGTTTTCTTTCGATGCAGAATTCGCCGTAGGAGCGTTTCTCGTGACGAAAAGCAACATTTTTCGTCCAAATTGATTTTTCATGGAAGAATTTAATCATTCAACAATGCGAATTTGTTGTGTTTGATTAACTAACGTCTCTCTGATCATTTTCGATCCCCAATTCGCCGTAACAGCGATTTTCTTGTCGAAAAGCTACAATTTTGATCAAAATCAATTTTTCATGCCAGAATTTCACGTGATATGTCGTATTTGTTGTTCGATGTCGTATTTCTGTTCGCTTTCGAATCCGAATTCGCGGTTTTTAGCGTTTTTAGCGTCGAAAAGCTACAATTTTGATCAAAATCGAATTTTCGTGGCAGAATTGAAAAGTAACTCGCGAGTATCAGCTTGAGAACGTCGCTCTCAACGATATCAAAGCGGAATTCGCCGAAACTGCGATTTTCGTGCCGAAATGCTACTGTAACTTATCGAAATCAATTTTTCGTTCCAGAATTTGACGGTAACAGGGCGAGTTTGTGTTGGAGAGATCGGTTTAACCGCGTTCTGTTCCGAACGTTTTCTTTCGATGCAGAATTCGCCGTAGGAGCGTTTCTCGTGACGAAAAGCAACATTTTTCGTCCAAATTGATTTTTCATGGAAGAATTTAATCATTCAACAATGCGAATTTGTTGTGTTTGATTAACTAACGTCTCTCTGATCATTTTCGATCCCCAATTCGCCGTAACAGCGATTTTCTTGTCGAAAAGCTACAATTTTGATCAAAATCAATTTTTCATGCCAGAATTTCACGTGATATGTCGTATTTGTTGTTCGATGTCGTATTTCTGTTCGCTTTCGAATCCGAATTCGCGGTTTTTAGCGTTTTTAGCGTCGAAAAGCTACAATTTTGATCAAAATCGAATTTTCGTGGCAGAATTGAAAAGTAACTCGCGAGTATCAGCTTGAGAACGTCGCTCTCAACGATATCAAAGCGGAATTCGCCGAAACTGCGATTTTCGTGCCGAAATGCTACTGTAACTTATCGAAATCAATTTTTCGTTCCAGAATTTGACGGTAACAGGGCGAGTTTGTGTTGGAGAGATCGGTTTAACCGCGTTCTGTTCCGAACGTTTTCTTTCGATGCAGAATTCGCCGTAGGAGCGTTTCTCGTGACGAAAAGCAACATTTTTCGTCCAAATTGATTTTTCATGGAAGAATTTAATCATTCAACAATGCGAATTTGTTGTGTTTGATTAACTAACGTCTCTCTGATCATTTTCGATCCCCAATTCGCCGTAACAGCGATTTTCTTGTCGAAAAGCTACAATTTTGATCAAAATCAATTTTTCATGCCAGAATTTCACGTGATATGTCGTATTTGTTGTTCGATGTCGTATTTCTGTTCGCTTTCGAATCCGAATTCGCGGTTTTTAGCGTTTTTAGCGTCGAAAAGCTACAATTTTGATCAAAATCGAATTTTCGTGGCAGAATTGAAAAGTAACTCGCGAGTATCAGCTTGAGAACGTCGCTCTCAACGATATCAAAGCGGAATTCGCCGAAACTGCGATTTTCGTGCCGAAATGCTACTGTAACTTATCGAAATCAATTTTTCGTTCCAGAATTTGACGGTAACAGGGCGAGTTTGTGTTGGAGAGATCGGTTTAACCGCGTTCTGTTCCGAACGTTTTCTTTCGATGCAGAATTCGCCGTAGGAGCGTTTCTCGTGACGAAAAGCAACATTTTTCGTCCAAATTGATTTTTCATGGAAGAATTTAATCATTCAACAATGCGAATTTGTTGTGTTTGATTAACTAACGTCTCTCTGATCATTTTCGATCCCCAATTCGCCGTAACAGCGATTTTCTTGTCGAAAAGCTACAATTTTGATCAAAATCAATTTTTCATGCCAGAATTTCACGTGATATGTCGTATTTGTTGTTCGATGTCGTATTTCTGTTCGCTTTCGAATCCGAATTCGCGGTTTTTAGCGTTTTTAGCGTCGAAAAGCTACAATTTTGATCAAAATCGAATTTTCGTGGCAGAATTGAAAAGTAACTCGCGAGTATCAGCTTGAGAACGTCGCTCTCAACGATATCAAAGCGGAATTCGCCGAAACTGCGATTTTCGTGCCGAAATGCTACTGTAACTTATCGAAATCAATTTTTCGTTCCAGAATTTGACGGTAACAGGGCGAGTTTGTGTTGGAGAGATCGGTTTAACCGCGTTCTGTTCCGAACGTTTTCTTTCGATGCAGAATTCGCCGTAGGAGCGTTTCTCGTGACGAAAAGCAACATTTTTCGTCCAAATTGATTTTTCATGGAAGAATTTAATCATTCAACAATGCGAATTTGTTGTGTTTGATTAACTAACGTCTCTCTGATCATTTTCGATCCCCAATTCGCCGTAACAGCGATTTTCTTGTCGAAAAGCTACAATTTTGATCAAAATCAATTTTTCATGCCAGAATTTCACGTGATATGTCGTATTTGTTGTTCGATGTCGTATTTCTGTTCGCTTTCGAATCCGAATTCGCGGTTTTTAGCGTTTTTAGCGTCGAAAAGCTACAATTTTGATCAAAATCGAATTTTCGTGGCAGAATTGAAAAGTAACTCGCGAGTATCAGCTTGAGAACGTCGCTCTCAACGATATCAAAGCGGAATTCGCCGAAACTGCGATTTTCGTGCCGAAATGCTACTGTAACTTATCGAAATCAATTTTTCGTTCCAGAATTTGACGGTAACAGGGCGAGTTTGTGTTGGAGAGATCGGTTTAACCGCGTTCTGTTCCGAACGTTTTCTTTCGATGCAGAATTCGCCGTAGGAGCGTTTCTCGTGACGAAAAGCAACATTTTTCGTCCAAATTGATTTTTCATGGAAGAATTTAATCATTCAACAATGCGAATTTGTTGTGTTTGATTAACTAACGTCTCTCTGATCATTTTCGATCCCCAATTCGCCGTAACAGCGATTTTCTTGTCGAAAAGCTACAATTTTGATCAAAATCAATTTTTCATGCCAGAATTTCACGTGATATGTCGTATTTGTTGTTCGATGTCGTATTTCTGTTCGCTTTCGAATCCGAATTCGCGGTTTTTAGCGTTTTTAGCGTCGAAAAGCTACAATTTTGATCAAAATCGAATTTTCGTGGCAGAATTGAAAAGTAACTCGCGAGTATCAGCTTGAGAACGTCGCTCTCAACGATATCAAAGCGGAATTCGCCGAAACTGCGATTTTCGTGCCGAAATGCTACTGTAACTTATCGAAATCAATTTTTCGTTCCAGAATTTGACGGTAACAGGGCGAGTTTGTGTTGGAGAGATCGGTTTAACCGCGTTCTGTTCCGAACGTTTTCTTTCGATGCAGAATTCGCCGTAGGAGCGTTTCTCGTGACGAAAAGCAACATTTTTCGTCCAAATTGATTTTTCATGGAAGAATTTAATCATTCAACAATGCGAATTTGTTGTGTTTGATTAACTAACGTCTCTCTGATCATTTTCGATCCCCAATTCGCCGTAACAGCGATTTTCTTGTCGAAAAGCTACAATTTTGATCAAAATCAATTTTTCATGCCAGAATTTCACGTGATATGTCGTATTTGTTGTTCGATGTCGTATTTCTGTTCGCTTTCGAATCCGAATTCGCGGTTTTTAGCGTTTTTAGCGTCGAAAAGCTACAATTTTGATCAAAATCGAATTTTCGTGGCAGAATTGAAAAGTAACTCGCGAGTATCAGCTTGAGAACGTCGCTCTCAACGATATCAAAGCGGAATTCGCCGAAACTGCGATTTTCGTGCCGAAATGCTACTGTAACTTATCGAAATCAATTTTTCGTTCCAGAATTTGACGGTAACAGGGCGAGTTTGTGTTGGAGAGATCGGTTTAACCGCGTTCTGTTCCGAACGTTTTCTTTCGATGCAGAATTCGCCGTAGGAGCGTTTCTCGTGACGAAAAGCAACATTTTTCGTCCAAATTGATTTTTCATGGAAGAATTTAATCATTCAACAATGCGAATTTGTTGTGTTTGATTAACTAACGTCTCTCTGATCATTTTCGATCCCCAATTCGCCGTAACAGCGATTTTCTTGTCGAAAAGCTACAATTTTGATCAAAATCGAATTTTATATTTCGCTTTCGAAGTTAGTTCGGTGTATTTTTCTATGCGAAATACGCTTGTCAAGAAACTTAATATACGTATCTTAAGATTACGTATATGAGATATAACTTAACTTAAAATTAGAACGGACGCATCCCACGATGTCCTCTATGGGGGTTTAATAAAATGCTGTATCCGCAGTTCAGTCCAGACGAAATATCGAAAATATCGAAGGGGAAGTTGGTACAATTTTCTAGATTGGGCTGTAGCAGGTTGTACTGCGTAGTTCTTAGCTCGGCATCGATTTTTAAGAAATTTATCTTTGGAAAATTTTCGAAGGAAGTTTTTCAAAGAGTAATCTATGAAAATCGATATTGATTATTACCAGGTCTCACCACGAGGAGGTTACTATCGACGCATCGAGAGTCATCTAACGCTAAAAAATTAAATGGAACAAAAGTTAAATGACATGTGTTAAGAACACCGTAAATAAAGTATCGAAAATTAATAATTAATATCAATGAACGAATATCAAGAAAAATATAATAAAATATAAATAATTGATAATTGAAACGATTTATAATTAACAATTGGTGTTATATGAATTAAGAAGAAGAGAGGAAAAGAACGAGAGATGGAAAAGTAGAAAAGAAATAAAAATTAAAGTAGGTCAGAAGTAAATCTGAAAAGAAAAAATAATTCGGAATGAAATGATTATTTAAATTGCTGTTTTATAATAGCAATTTATTGCTCTCAGTTAATTCCAAGTCGTGACAACAACGAATGAATTTATACTTTAATATTTTTTATATTTATCTTAATACTTTAATATTTCAATTAATACCTCATTTGTAATGTAAATCTTAAATTTATAACGCCTAGCAAATGTATTCTAACAAAAGTTCTTTCATTTCACTTGAATAGAAAAAAAGAATTATATAATTTATTTATATGGATAATTGCAATTCTTAGAAGAGAACTCAAAATATTGTACGTATTTTATATGTAATCTAATCTCATAATGGAGAAAAATAATTAGTCATGTAAAGTTTATATTGAATGTTTATATATATATATATATATATATATATATATATGCGTACTTTTTTATTCGCCGGTTTCCATCATAATAAATGATAAAATATTTTTAATTTAAAAATATTTATCTCTCCGAGGGGAGGAACTGTATCGAGATCCACATTATACTATAAATTAAAAAATAAATCAAGAAATATATGTAAAATAGGTAAAAAATGAATTAATAAGTAATTAAAGAATAAATCAAAAAATAAATTTAGAAATGAATAGAAAAGAATAAATAAATAAATAAACGTAATTTATATTGACATAATGAACTATAAATTAAAAGAAAAAAGAAATAAATAGATAAAAAAATAAATGAATATATGAAATAAATGAGTGAAAATTATATATTAAGAAATACGTTATAAAATAAATGTTTAAATAAATGAAACGATAAATAAATATTAATTAAAAAATAATATACGACAGTAATGTTTAATAAATTTTATTTTATTATTGACAAAAAAAGATTAAAAATTATTTTCTGATATTATAAAAATTTAGTTAGAATATCATCGATCTTCTGGACATATAAGTTCGTTAAGAAATGATTCGATCGCATGGTAGTTATAGGAGACCGCTGTCACTATCACGAAATTGGACGAATACTTACGGACAGTACTTTTTTTACCGATTGCGACAAAACTGATTTATCGACTACAATAATTCAGCAATTTTTAACTTTTAATACTAATTTATTACGATAAAAAATTGACATACCTTTACTACTTTTATTGTTTTATTACTTTAACAATGTATTACGATAGTAAATGTAATAATTTATATATTTTTATAAACTGAAACTAAATTTACATTTCTAATACTGGTTTTTGACTTATTTCACTATAATTGTATTAAGATATTCCAAATACCATTTTACTTAAAAAACAATTATAGATATTTAAAAAACAATTATAGATTATTTGTATGTTATGAACCGTTTTATAACTATAAATTAAAATGACAGATAATGATCAATCAAGAATAACGATGCAATATAAAATAAGAATTTGTGAAAGAAGAATAATTGATATGGTAGATAATTCTAATTTTATTTGCAATTTGTGCTAATAATTATGGCAATTGAATTTAAATTATTTTTTTAATTTAAAAATTTAATTTAAATTAAATTAAAATAATCATGTAATTTAATCCATTACCAAAAAACCTAAAGCATGTAATTTACTATTCGGATCAATACATATATATAATTGATTGATGAAATTCAATAAAATTTTTAATGACATTTCAGAAATCTGAGATTGTTATTTAATTTTTCTACTAAATTCTAAAATCACCTTTCAATCAACGTATAATAATAATTATAACTATATAATAATATATAACTATAATAAATAATTAATAAATTACTTCAGAATTAAAAAAATTATAAATTAATTTTTATTAAAAAATTTTGTACAAATAAAACAATAATTTTATAATAGGAGCTAATGTGAATAAGAAATTAAAAATTTTAAATTAAATTCAATTAAAAGATAAAAGTTTTCTTTAAATTAAAAGTTAGAAGTGAAATAAAATTAAAACTTAAAAGTTAAAAAAGTTAAAAATTAGAAATTAAATTAATAGTTGAAAGATAAATTAAAATCTAAAAATCTAAATAATAAATAAAAATAAATTTAAAAATTAAATTTAATTAGAAATTAAAATTTTAAAAAATTTTGAAAAAAAATTGAAATAAAATTAAAAATTAAAAATCAATATAAATTAAAAATTGAAAAATAAATTAAAATAAAATTTAAAGCAAATTATAAATTAAAATTAAATTAATATAAAATAAAAAGTTAAAGTTATTAAAAATTTAGAAATAAAATCAAAAGTTAATTAAAAATCAAAAGTTAAAGTTAATTAAAATTAAATGTTAGCAATGGAATAAAATTAAAAGTTAAAAATTAAAAGTTAAAGTAATTTAAAAATTAAATTTAGGTAAAAAATTGAATTCCATGTATCTTTTATAAAAATTTGAAGAATAATAAGGTTGAATTTGAATGTATTTTATCTGTTCAGCTTTCAAAAAATAATTTTTCTATTATAATTTAATTCAATTATTTTTAAATTTTTGTTAACAATTTATATATTTAACAATATATTACAATAATATATTTAAAGATTAATATATATTTACGCACTATAAATACAAATTAAATTTGATTACTTTACATTATTTTCATTATTATTTTTTAATTTTTAAGTTATATTAAAATATTATTTAATATAAAATATATATAAAATATTATATAATATATATAATATATATAAATATATATATATATATTTATATAATATATATATATATTTATATATATTATAATATATATATTATAATATATATATATATATTTATATATATATATAAATATATATAAAAATATATAAAATATTAAATGTTATTTATGAGAAAAAATAATTATAATCGTAAATTAAAATAATCAACTAATCAAAAGTAATCACAATATGATGAAGTAAAAGTTCTAATTTTCGCTATATTAAAGCCCATTGAAAGAATTTTTATATTATTTCAGTATATAATAATTTTTATTATAACAGTTTTTAATTTTTATTCAATTTTATATAATTTTAATGCTTTTCTTATGCTTTATTTGTTTTTAATTTGTTTTTAATTCTTTTCCTATATTTTAAATTTTATTAATTATATTTAATTTTTATGATGAATTTCTGATTCTTTTTTTAAACTTTGTTATTAATTATTCATTATTATTAATTGAATTATATTTTAATTATCGCGCGACTAAAGTGAATAAAAAACCGTGCTATTTCTGCCAATCAAAAAACCGCTAATTTCAACATTTAGACAAATCAGTGCGTATATTGTCGTCTATTGTCAAAAGTCGTAGAAAGGAAATGCGTTATATCAACATAGATATATAAATTTGTGGAATTTGATATTGTGTGTGCTTTAATTTGTAGATTATTAATGCTTTTTTTAAGAATTAAAATTATGTCTGTATTAAATTATTTATTACATATTATTATATATAAATTGAATTGAATTGATTTTCTATTATATTTTCTAATAATCTGTACTAAAAACGTCCGAAGTCGAATTTAGTTATTGTTTTATTTTAACATTATTTAATATAATATTGGTTTTACATTCTAATTTCTATTTGTTGATTATCATTTAATGAAATAATGGATAATTAATAGAATATTTCTAAAGATAGGTTATGCATCACGACTTTCGTGCAAACATAAGATTTAAGTTATTTTAACGAAAAACAATTATTATAATTATTATATTTCTCTTATACTTTAATCAGAGAAATAAAAATAATTAGACAGAAACAAGATTATATAACAATATGAGATTGATAATTGAAGATTGATAATTCTTAGTAATCAATTTTATTTTACAGATATTCTCATATATTGATAAATGTGTTTATCTAGCATTTGATTCAAAGCTGAGAATGTTTCTTATTAATAATTTTTCTTTTTAATAATTTTGTCTGTTTAGAGAATAGAATGTATCGTTTTTATATTTATTTTGATATTACGTTCAAGATAGAAAATATTTTGTTTTCAGAAATCGATGATTTATAATTGTACGTCGCTCAACATATTTCGATTTGTTGCTGAACTTCAAACATATCTTTTTTTTCTTTGTCCAGTTCGATAATCGAAATCGCAGTACGATATGTCATTCTTCCGTCAAAAATCGTATTTTTGGATGCTTCGTTTCAGATGATTAATCTATCGCATAATTTCTTTTTATTATATTCCCTGATTATTTTACTTTTCCTGTATATTATTTAATTATTCAATAATTTATAACATTATTTATTACATATTATTATAATTGATAATTCTATGAGAAATAATTTATTCAATTTTTTTTATTAAATTATTAAAATTGTTAAAATTATTCATGAAATAAATATTATCAATTTCTAAAATAAAATTTAAACTTAGTTATTGTCTTATTTTAATTACATTTAAACATTTTTAAACATTTTGTATATTCTAAAAATATTATTATTTTTTATGCAGGTTAATAATTTATTATATAAGATAAAAAAAAGAAATTTGAATATGGACACTGTCAACAATCGTTCAACATGATAACTTATCAAACAAGTGGTAACACTTGTGATTTTTCATATAAAAAATATATATATTTTTATTTTCTTCATTATTATTTTTTAATAATGTATATCTATTTGATAAATAATTCATAATAGATACATGAATTATTAAAAATATTACGATAAAAATAGAAAAGATTAAACAAATTATATTCTTATTTCGAATATTTTAGATTACGTTTTTTTTATTACAAATAAATTAAAAATTAATTTTTTTATCACTAAATTTTCAATTCATAGCTTTAGAGATATAAAAATAATTTCTTTAACGAATGTTTGATAGAAGAAAAAAAATAAAATATCGAAAAAATTTTCTCGATTTTTTTAGTATTTTTTAGAGCACAATTATTCTAATTGATTTAATTATAAAAGCCATTTTCGAAATTAAAATCAATGTTTACTGTTTGTTTATTAATTGTAATAAAAAAGATATCATTAATCTTTTATTTTATTTTTCTTTTTTAAATATTCCTTTTAAATATTCGGATATATATTATTACTGTAATTATCGATTACGCAAAGAGATATCTTTATATATTTTCCATCAATTTTGTTTCATCTTTCTTTTTTGTAAATAATCGTTATATATATATATCATTTTAAAATAATATGATTATAATATGATTTTATGTTTAAATAAATTATATATATATGATATATTTTGTTTTAAATTTAAATTTAAATTATATATATATATATATCAATATTTAAATTATGAATTTTTATTTTCTTGAACGCAGATTCTATTTCCTTCTATTTGATTCTCCATGGGTCAGCATCGATGCAGATTTATCCCATTTAATAGCGAATCGCATATATGTTCCTCTGATTATCTCAAAGTCAGCCCATCACGAAAGATTCGAATTGATATGAGTGACTAGTTATATATGTAGATTTTTATACGAATACGGATATTTATTATATTCGTGAATAATATTATTATACTCTAGGAACGTTTTATTTCATTTTATTTATTAACTTAGATTTGATTTTTTTGCACTTGACATTTTTAAATTACAGTAATTTTCTAATTGTTTGAAGTTTTTTAATGTAAAAAATATTTAATATGAATATTTGCAAACGTCAAATATTCAAGAATATGAATATCCATATTATATAATATAATTATTATATTATATAATATTAAATATTATTATATAAATATTATACAATATAAAATATTACATGTTAATCATAGTATAATAAATCATTTTTAATTTCATTTTTTCTTAAATAATTTAATTTTTTGATTTTTAAAATAAAATAGATAATAGTTTTTTTCGTATCAAAATATAAAATTAAATATTATGCAAGAAGACATTCGCGATAGGCAGACTTTGAAATCAAAGCTTACAAATTTGAATATTTCTTTATATTCTCGAAAATATATTTTGATAAAAAAAAGTATATTTTCATTAACATTTCATTAATATTTAATTATTTACATATACTGAATTATATCTTACTTCTTTAATGGATATTTCTTTTTATAAATTCGTAATTTTTTTTATAAAATAATAAAATTTGAATAATTTATTATATTTATTATGTTATATTATATTATATTATATTATATTATGTTCATATTACATTATGTTTATATTACATTATGTTTATATTATATTACGTTTATATTATATTATATTATATTATATTATATTATATTATATTATATTATATTATAAAGAGCAAAATAATAATCATTAAAATTTTAGAACATAATAAGATTATATAAAATCAATTTATTAATCTATGAGATATCAAATATTTATATTGATATAAATATAATATTTAATCTATCTTTTTAACTCAGGATTTTCAGATTTAAAACTTTTAAAAAATTTTTAACTTTTCATGTCTATTGTCAGGATTTCTCTCAGATACTATTTGAGTGAGAAAGAGACCAATGGACACGATAATTATAATTCCTAAGTTTTTTAGCGTACCGTGTATTGTGTGCAATATTTAATATTTTTCACATTGTATATGTGTACGTATGTATTATGGAATTAAATTACCATTAATTTAATTGTAATTTAGAAATAAAAATATGAAATAATATTCTTTCTTATTGTTTTTTTTATCAATTATAATATGTGTTTTCTATCCTATACTTTTTTATTTCTCTACTTTAATATTCGTTTTTTAATTTTGTACTTTATTATTACGTTACATATTTTATTATATTTTTATATATACAGGAAAAAAATTATAATTATAATTATAATTATAAAATTATAAAAAATTATAAAAAATTATAATTAAAAATTATTGATATTATCAAATATTGTGTCAGATTGTGTTAAAAAATGATTGCTTTATCGCATTATATGTATAGAAGTGCCACTGTCCCGAAGTTCAACGAAAAGGTTTTTTACCGATTGTACTAAATTTGGATTTTTCTAATACAATAAAGAATAATTCAACAATTTCTTAACTTTTATTACTAATTTATAACTTCATAATAATTTTTTATGATAAAAAATTGACATATCTTTATTATTTTTATTATTTTATTATATTATTGTAATAAACATAATTTATATATTTTTATAAATTAACTTTAAATTTATATTTCTAATATTAGTTTTAGATTTATTCAATTATAATTATATTAAGATATTTTAAATGCCATTTTATGTAAAAAACAATTATAGATTAGTCATATGCTATAGACTCTTTTATAACTGTTTTATAAATTATTTTATAAATTAAAATAATATTAAAATAAACAATAATTTTGATTAAAAAGTTAATAACACGTATAATACGACCAATAACTTCAATAACAAAACTTCCGATCGAAGCATAAAATAAGCATAAGAAAAAAGAAAAATTAATTAATTTTGTTGTCACAACATTCAATAGAATCTATAAATCCACAATAAAGTACGAATAGAACAAAAACAAAAATAATAATGTTCGATTCTATCTTTTAATTTTATAATAAAATCAGAAAAATGAAGATAACCTAATCTTAACGAAGTTTTATATTTTACTGCTATTATATTTTTAAATATATGTTATACTAAAGAACCAAAAATTTTTATAGTTAATAACCAAATTTTTTGCTTTCTTTCATTATTTACGTTTAAAGATGATAAAATAGAATTTCTTAATAAAGTTAATGGCTGTGCTTCTGCATAATATCTTAAGGCTGTTTGTACATATTGATACATAATAGTAAGCACATCGGATAAGTTTTTTTCTTATAAAAAAAATTGAAATTTTTATAATGTTAACATTTGCCTTATTCCAATAATATATTGTTTAACTTTTTATTTTATAAAATCAATCATGCCGTCGCTGATTAAATAAGCTGTTTCCCCATAGGGATAGGTCCAATTTGCCTCAATGGCTTAATGGTCGGTGGACAAAGTTTTTTCAAGCCCAAATGTGACAAAGCACCTACGATCTCTTTCACAGGAATGTAGTTAGATATAAAGCGCCAAACAACACCAGACAGGCCAAATCGATATAACTTTTGGAAGTGGCATCATCGTGTTTGGCGATGCACAGCCAATATCATATGTATCATCTTTCCTTCTGCAAGATTCTTGTTATTGTTCAAAGCAAGAGCGAGCTTTGTTTTTGCAGCGCGCACCCTGCGTTTCTTCCGATCGTCATTTATGTTTCCTGGTCAGGTTAGTTTTTGACTCCTATTGAAGTTCTTCCAAGAAATCGTATAGGTATTTCAGATAGATTTGCGAACAATCGCTCTCTTCTTTTATGATGGTTCCCGTAAACGATCTCTCTTGATTTCAAAGAGTTTTATAATAAACTTATCTTAAGCGAATTATTCTCATTTCCGGGCGATGATGATACGTGAATAAACTTCAGTGATGGAGACAGTGATAATCATTCGTAATTCCCTCTTCACTGCGCTCCTTAAGCAGAGATTCGAGTTCCTGGCGGAAGACTTCCATTTAAGAGTCTTCCTTAGCTCTATATTAATGTTCAACTCTACCTCTATCTCAGAAGACATCTTTTGACGAGTCGTAATTACTCTCAAATGAAGGGCAGCCATTCTTAGTCTTCTTTTATATGCTCCCTGATAGCATTTAAACATGGAAACGATTTCCATTTCCACTTCCTTAAAAACTTCAAACATCAATCTATCGATGTCAGGAATAAACTTTCGTCTATGCTCCTAATGTATATCTTCCTCTTCTGAGAATACTACATCCAACTGCAGTACAGGATCTTCATTGAAATCCACAAGTGCCAGCTCGCTGCGAGTCTCAATTTTTTTTTTTATTAGCTTCCACCAGTTATTTTTTCGTGTTTACAAGATCGATATAGTTTCCAATCATTATGGGATACAGATTAGAAATATAATTTCTCTTTCTCTATCATAATCTCTCTCTTTATCTATCATCCAACGATTTTATGAATTATTATATGATTTTATTATATCAATGATGTGTTTCTTCTTCTGCATCACCAATCTTGAAAAAGCAGTTCGCATTCCATCGAGGCACTGTTTATGTTTAATGTCCCAGATGTTGTAAAAAACACTTCAATAGAACCGGAAGATTCCTGTCTTGGTACGCTATATAGGGCTTATCCTGGGATCTAGTTTCATTTCCTTCTTCTTTTTTCGTTTTCTCATTTTCTCCTTCCATTTGGTTATTTATAGATTTGATATTGGATTTCATAATCGTTCCCATGAATAAGTCAGGTCTAAATATCTGATCAGAGTCATCTTAGTTAAATAAGGCTACTATGCCAGGATGAGGAAGCGTCAGGTATCTCCGAGTTGGCTGTTCGCAATTAATACCCACCGACTTGCTGTTCAGTGTCCTCGATTAGAGAATGTTTTTTTCGCCGCGCGCCATTGAGATTAGGAATTTTATATAGAAGTTATCATTCCTGAAGTCCGGCTGATTAAGACAAAATCTGCGAAACATAATTATAAGTTTATGATATAATCACGATATAATTTGGATATCTGTGAAATTAAGTTACTCTATTTACTTATTGTATATATAAAAAATTCTGAAATCTTATAAACTTGTAATAAATGAAATGAAATAACAAATACAAAATTTAATACAATCCTCTTCATAATTTTAATTCATATTCAAACCTACAAATCTTAATTTGGAATGTTTAAGGAATAGAAATGTATTTAAAAATTTAAAATTTTTATCACTATGAATGATTTCAATATAATAATCGATTACTAAAATTCACAAATATTGTATTAAAATTAACATAAAACATATTATATATGATATAAAACATTCAGAAGAAAAACACATGGACGCATAGCAATAATTATAGAAATATAACATTAAACATCTACAGAATATTATTGATTTCTTACTATTTTTAAATAAAAATAGTAAAAGTTTAAATATTTATAAATTCAATTACTATTACAGAAATTCTATAATTCACATATATAATTTATATAAAATTCATATATATATTCTATAATTCATATAAAATTTAAAATAAAATAAAAATTTAAAAAATAATATGGATTTTTATCTTTGTTTTGTGATTCATATAAGTATAAGTAAATTTAATATAAGATGATTTTCATGCGAATAATTAACACTGAAATACAAAAGTTGCAGATTTTAGAGACAGATACTTTATACAAATGATTCACCAATTTCTCTCTTATTTCAACAAAAAAATATCCAAAGTTTTTGATTTTGCTATTATTATTATAAATAAAACTAAGATTTGATCAATAAATCTTGGATTTAAACTTCAATCATTCTCCGATATTATAGAATATAATTAAAAAAACTAATTAACTAATACCTTTATTCTGAATTTAAAATAACAGAATCGATAAAAAATTATTTAAAATCGGAATAAAATACAATCTGAATTATAAGATAAAGATTCCTAATTAAACTATAATCAATATCTTTATAAGAAATAAAATTATTTATAATGCTATCTCAAAACTTATTTCTCAATATAATCTATATCTCAAATATTTTAAACAATTGCATTAATATATATTCTAACTATATAACATAGAAATAAAAAATAAAAAAAAATTCAATTGGCAAAAACAAAAAACTTCATATAACAAAAAACTATTAAAGAAGCAAAAACCTAAAAGAAACTACACAAAAATTTAATAGATTTAGAAATTCTATTTAAAATTATATATAAATTTTATTTCTAATTTATCTGCATGGAGAGATATTAACTAATTACTATGGAAGGCGATTAAAAAGTAAGAATAAAATAATTGTTTTTATAAAACCAAAAACTTTCGCTAACAATTAAAAAGTTCATAATGAAATTTATTAAAAAATTGATAGAAATTGATTTACTTTTAATAAAATAGCAATTATTTTATTTTTTTTGTATATATTTATGCTTATTCTCTTTAAATTAATTGATATAATTTAATGGCATCATCGAATACAGATAATTATCGTGCCTTTTGTAAACATGCCAGATATTATCTTCTATATTTACTTGCAGAATAATCCAGTTAAAAAAATTCTTCAGATTTATACTTTTTATAATATCGATATTTCTTTAATATATAATATTATAAATATAGTTTGATATAATGATGTATAATGATTACATAACATACATAACATAATATTATATACATATATACATATATACACAATAACAAAATTCATTTGAAATACTATTGAAAGTTATTATAAGAAAAAAGAAAAGTTTATTTTATTGCCTATAATTCTTATCCATACTATTAAATACATAAATCTTCATTTATTCGAAATCATAGTGCCATTCTTCTTTTTGAAATTTTTCAAATTTAGTTTTCTTATTAAGATTATTCTTAAGATTATAAAATTGAAAAAGAATTTTTAGTGAATTGTTCGTTATTATTTGAATATAAGCGATAAATTATTGAGCGATCAAATTATTATGAATATTTCAAAATGATTATTTTAAATTTAATCGAAGATGAAATGATATTGTATAAATATAAGTTTGTTAAAAATAAATAATTTTACACTTTCTAAAAATTCAAAAATTATTCAAATTATTCAAAAATTATAAAAAAGTTATTATGCTAAATGTAATATATATGTACGTTGAATAATATTTACATATTAATTTGAAACTTAAATCTGGATAAATATAATTTGAATATTATTATAAGAATAATTCTATTATAAAAAACCAAACTATATTTTGTATAATAAACTTACTTTAACATTTTAATTTTAAATAAATATATAATTAAGTTTAAATTCTTAAATGAGTTAAAAAATTTAACATAAAAATATAAAAAATTGTTTTAATATTAATAAAATTTTTGAAAAAGCATTAAAAAAAGAAACAATCTTCTATTTATATAAAAATTTACAATTGATAAATATAATTACAAAAAAAAAATAAAAAAATTGAGTAATTAATTGAATTAATTCAATTAATTGTATTAAATTTAATTTTTCTTTTCAATAGATAAGATATTTTAAATCAAATTTTTATTAATATTATTTTTAAAAAATTAAATATAAATAGTCTTTAAATAGAAATTCATTTGCAATAATTTAGCATAAATAATAAATAATAAGAAATTATAAAATATAATATAATATGTATTATATTTTTATATAAACTTATCTTTTTAGTCATTAAATTAATATTCAAAGTTCAATGTTTAATTATTAAAAATTAATTATTAAAAAAGGATATTATTATATTTATTTACACTTTTTATTACTATTATTATACTTACATTTATTATATTATTTATTATTATAATTATAACTACAATTACATAATCGATTATGAATTGATAATCGAAATGATATTGATATTTATTTCAATAATTTTTTTTAAATTTAAAAATATTAATTTTTCAATCTAAAAAATTTTAAATAAATATACATATATTATGAATTATCTATTTTCGTTGCATTTCTATTATCAAATTATATTACGTATGTATAATATTATATTGTGCATCATGATCTAATATATAAAATTATGAAGAACTTTATAATTTTTATAATATTGTATTGTAATAAAAATATAAATATTTTTTCTTTATAAAAAAAATATTTTATATTATAATTATATATAAAATGATATTTAAATATTTATTAATAATGACATAAGATAAAAATATTATATAATATAAATATAATAAAAAAATAATTTATTTATTAATAATTTATTGCATCTTTTATTTAAATATTTAGAATAATATAATTGATTCAATATAAAGAATAATCTGTTTTTGTTGCATTTTTATTATCAAACTACATTATATATATATATATAATATTATATTGTGCAAAGTCTATTATGTCCAATAATCTGATAATAGATA
This sequence comes from Apis cerana, assembly GCF_029169275.1. Classification (NCBI taxonomy): domain Eukaryota; kingdom Metazoa; phylum Arthropoda; class Insecta; order Hymenoptera; family Apidae; genus Apis; species Apis cerana. The sequence goes on along the minus strand of NC_083862.1, from coordinate 4,563,843 downwards.
TTCATAACTGATTTGCAGTATTTTTAATATCAATTTGTTGAATTTAGATAAGAGACTCTACAATAAAATCAAAACCAAAAGACAATATAAATATAGTTCTGTTACTAAATTTTTATTATCAATTTGATGTGAATTTGCAAATCTATTATTAGGGATATTATTAAATTTTAATAATGAGAATATATAAACAGCAGATTTTTAAAAAATTTTTAATTATCTTAAATTTATAATCAAAAAAACAATAAATTTGATACATGATTTATTACAACAAAATCTTAGCAGATCCTGTAAAAGACAAATTAGAAATTATTCAGATTTTGTTCCTATAATTGATTACAGATAAACAGCAAAAATTCACAGTTTGTCTAATGGTATCTAGATTGGTAATAGAGCATAACAAAATCTATTACGGCTGATTATAGCTTAATAACCTAATATAAGAGATACAACAGAAACATAATAAATTTTATTCCATGCAAATTTTTCTTGTCAAAATCACTTGAGATTTGAACTGCTTATAAAGTAATTTCTGAGAAAAATTATTGATATCAAAATGCAAAATTTTCAATAATGATTAATATGATTGTTCTATATTTATTTCATTGTATTTTGTTTATTTTGCATGATCTGATTCATTGCACTTGTCGTATCTAGAAAATAAAATTTATGATTATGAATTATGTTATCTATAACTTAATTTTTTTCTTGCATTATGAATTAAATTAAGTAAAATAATATTTTCTTTGTTATTTATTTATTATACATGTTTTTCTGCTATTACAAGAAATGATATATACATATCATTATATGTATTGTTATATTATTGGAAATTATACATGTATATACAATAAAAAGAAATAAATTATAAAAAGAATAAATTAAAAAAAAAATTAAATATAATAAATAGTTTTTAAATTTATTTAATAATTAAATGATTTATTACAATAAAGTCTCGTACTGTATCTGTGAACTAATAGAGAGACAAAAGTGGCTGGATAGTGGAATTTTCGAATAATAAAATAATTATTTTCTTTTGCAATAAACTTCATTCATTCAAGTAGAACAAAATTGACAGTTTCTTTCAACATCTAAGAATACAATATCTTTTTAGTTGCTATGTCACATAAATTTTTTAATATAAGCAGCTGCGTAGAATTACATTCCTATTGCGTCTTAAACCATTGAACCACTTACAATGTATAATTTATTAATAAGTTCGTTGCACTTTTACTTTTAAGATTTTTAATTATTTTGCATTTTTCTTCATTAATTAAAACTACACATTTTCATTTATTTGCCATTGTGATATCGTTTTCTGCTTTAGACTGAATTGATATGATTATATTTGACCGACCGAATACAGAAAAATATTTATTATATCTAAATACGTTGAATATGTAATCTAAATATGTTGTATAAACATCTTTAGGAAACGTGTAGATATCAGAACATATAATACATATAAACAGATAATAGAATGTATATTAGGGAATTCGAATAATAGGGATAAAAATACGAGAATCTGTATTGTATTTTTTTTTTAAAAAGTATAAATTATAATTTATGAAATATGTAAAGTTATTATATATTTTAATGATGTGAATAATAATTTTAAATTTATAATTTATTATTTTTTATAATTATTTTATTTATTGTTTTTTAAATAATATATACATATATACATACAGAAATAATAATAATAATAATAATAACAACAATAACAATAACAATAACAATAATAATAATAATAATATACATATACATATACATATACATATACATATACATATGCATATACATATATTTACATACAATATTTTTACTAATTAAATGATAAATTCTTTCTTTGATGATATAGATTACAGAATAATTTATAGAATATGTTTTATGAAATAATATAAATTTATATTTTATAATAATTTACTGATATTAAAATTATCTATTTTGAATTTACGCGCATTGTAATAAGTGACATCAAATTTGGGTTAAGTCTAAAATCTTCCGCATATATTTATAAAAATCTAATGATGAAGAAAGATGAACTGATAGTTTATTATTGCTGAAATAAAATAATTGAAGTATTTAAATAATAATTGAAATTGTATATATTAAGATTATAGTGATAATAAAAAATCTAAGGAAGAAATATAAAAAACCGAACAAAACAAACAACATAAAATTACTAAAAGTTATTCTATGTTATATTTAATTGCAAATAATCATGGATATTAAGGTTAGGATATTTTCGAAATATTTGCTCTTTTAAAGAAATTTAATCAAATCAATAGCTTTTCTTAAATAAAAAATATTCGAAATAATATATCAAATAATAAATAATAATTGATTAATAATGATTGATTGATTTGATAATATGTATTACAAAATGAAATAAAAACATAATTTTGTTTTAGTTACCAATTTTTCGTAAACATTTTCATCATACTTTGGAAGTTTTTTCTGCCACTATTAATATTGGTAATTACTTTGGTTTTAATAGAATTTTTTCTTAATAGAATAGCAGCTGCTTCATAAGTGATGAAGTATATTTATTGATGATTGAATTGACTTGAATTCTATGCTTGATTGCAGATTTTTGGGTAAATATATATATATATATATATATTATAAACAATAAATATGTTAATTAATATATAACTATAAAATAAATGAATTATTTTTGAAAAATATGTAACAAATATTTAAAATATTATTATGTATATTTTATTGTACATTTCTTAAAATTTGTTACATTCATTTTGTTTTTATAAAAAGTAATTAAAAATGATCTTAAAAAATTCAATTTCATTTTTTTTAGTAATGAGTTCTTTAGTTTCTAATAATAATCTAAACCATTAAAGCAAGAATTCTAGGCTTATAATTCTAACATAGCTAACCAAATCGATTATTAATTAATTTTCATAAATATCAAATAATATATATATATATTTAATATGTATATATATTTAACTAGTATGTATTTGCGTATAAATTTTTTTCACATATATAATAATAAAACTAATATTTTAATTATAGCTAACAATTAATTTTTTATATATGTAAAAATCATTTAAATATTTTCAAAAATAATTTATTTTTCATTTCATATTTATAAGTTACTTCTTATTAAGAAAATAAATAAAAAAAAACTAAAAATTATAAATAATTTTTGATTTCAGTTCTTTCTACAATAAGAAGTAAAGAAAAATTTTTAATTGACCTTATATTATGATTTTAAGAAAATCTTTTTCCTATATTTTTTTTTTATTTCATGGTTTTAGATTAGAATTAATTTAGATTAGAATTAATTTATCAACAAGAATTTTTAATAAATTAAATGATATTATATTTTGATATCACTAGCAACTTATAATATATATTTATATTATATTTATAGTTACTTTAAAAAATATATTTATATACAGATATATATAGGATATTGCAAAAATGATACAAATTAATTAATGATTCTTAAGATTTTATATAATTTAAATAAATTATAAAATAATTAATTAATATCAATGAGATCTTATATCATTCATGATTATTGACATACAGGTAATGAAAATATCTTTAAAAAATTTTCAAAACTGACAATCAATTATATTATAAACTTTTCTGACTATGAATATAATATCTATTGATTAAATTTTTTTTATAAAGATTATAATTAAAAAATAAAGTAAAAATTAAACATATTTAATCCCTATTAAATTTATATTTAATTATTATTTATTGTCTATGTTGAATTATTATTCAAAAATTTATCAAAGATGTCAAAGTATATATAAAAATATATACTAAATGGAATGTGAATTATAAATTAATTTAAGTATAAATTAATTTATTTAATAAATAAGATCATTTTAATATTTTTTTAATAAAATTTCTCTTATTAATTAATACATTTTTATATTTTTTTTTATTTTTAAACAGATATTAATAGTCTTAAGTTGAAAATGAATTAATTTACAAATTTTATCTAAATAACAATGTTTTATAGATTTCTGTCAATCAGAAATTTCTTTCACAAAATGTGCTAATTTGATATTTATTTCATAGAATGGTTCACATTCCAAAAAATAATATATTGAACAATAATAAATCTAAATTATTAAAAATTCTTGCACAAAGAGAAAAAAATTTTTAGACAAATCACATAATACATAATAATATACATAAGCTTACATTTTCAAAATCACAATTCAAAATCAAAGCTTAAATATTTAAATAGAAGTGTTTAGTATTAAAGTGTAATAATATGAAAGAAAAATTAAAAAAATGTTAAATTCTATTCTCCTATTAGATTATAAATATTAATAATTCTGTACTAAAATAAATAATGAATATATTAATCCAATATTATATTATTTTTCAATAATATTTTGTCTGTAATGAGTATAGTGTTTATATGAGTAGTATTATATATATTATAATATATATTATAGTGTGATTCAATATTGAGTTAGTTAATTCAATGCCAAGAAAGGATATTGAATATAAAGAAAAGATATTCAGAAAAAAATGACTTAGTGATATATTTCAAAACTTGCTTTAAATTTTCTATGACTAATTGATTTTATTATTTTTTTAATTTTTTTTTTAATTTATTTTACTTTATACTTAATTTTATATTTAATACTTATATTTTATACTTAAATTTATATTTAATGAATTATTTTCTAATTATTAATTTATCTTATTATTTATTTTTTTTATATTATTAGAATTTTTATATTTTTTATATCTCAATTTTGCATTATTCATTTTGAACGATAAATAAATTCGATTTATTCGTCCTATACAAATTAATTAAACAAACAATTAATTTATTCAATATTATGTTATGATATAAATATTTGTAGTCCAATTTCATGAGAGTTGTGAATAGATGGTATTTTTTTATAATTATATGATTTTTTTATTTGTTTTTTTCGATAGAAATAATCTATTTTGTTGATGAAAAATTAGTAAGGAAATTATTAAAAATTTCATTCTTATATGGAAAATGTAATTAAATTTTTTTGATGTTCTTGTTTTATTTTCTTTTCTAAATTAAATTAAGATTGTTGTAGTGACAAGAAGTTCGCAGAAAAAATTCAAGTATATGTAGGATATTTGTAAAAAATATAGAATATGGATTTTAGATTTTCAAAATGAAAAAAGTTCATATACACACATATCCAATATTGTTTAATTAATAACTTATAAATAATATAAGTTTTAAGTATTAGATAGAAGGAAATAGAATGAGCAGTAAAAACTTAGCAGAGTGCATACACTATTGCAATATTATTTGTGTTCTCTTAATAAAAGTAAATATATTTATATACAATACATTTATATATATTCTTTTATACATAAATTACTATTTTTGAATTTCAATGTACATAAATATCATGTAATGCTGCAATGTGTGTAAATATGTAAGTTTTTATATTTTGTTTATATTTACTAAAAAAAACTTTTATTATCCAAATTGAAATTTAATAAAATTTATTTAATAAAAACTTGTCGAATAAGTTATAGAAAATTTTACAATATTTAGCATTGTATAATGATTACCTAACATTTGATTTGAAATTATAGATAAATCATATTATATTATATTTATACTTATATATTATACTTAATTTATTCAAATTAGGATTAAATGTATTTTTAATATATATAAAATTGCTTGTTTTTTTAAAATTATTTTCACATGTAAGAAAATTTGAAATATTAATGATATTTGAATCAATTTCAGATTATTAAACATAAGTGAATGAACTTTTTCTTTAATGAATGAAATTTTTATTTCATTTTTACTCAATGTTTTTTATTTTTATTAAGAAAGAAGTAATAGTTAATCTGAATATTACAATACAAATACAATATTAATAATAGAAATCAATATTACTATCACATAGCCATAAAAAATGTATATGTATTTTATGTATGTTTATGTTATTTGAATGGATATTATAAATTCATCAATTTCTTTTTTGCACTTTTATTTTTGATATATGCTAGTAATAAATGCATCAAGATAAAACAACACTGTCTCGACAATGAAAAAGATTGTTTATTTAGATTTTTATATTTTTATATTTAACATATATAAAAATATAAAATTCAATTTCATGTATAGGTATCTTATTTTTTTTATTATTTAGTTTTTTTTTTTAATATTCATAATCAACATTTAATTATTAGCAGCATTATTTCAAGTATATATATTCATCATACTACAAAATCGGAATTTGATGAAATGATATATATTTCAATATATGTTTAAAATAAAATTTTAATTCAGTAATTTTTTATAATTAAATAACAATTAAATTGTACGATAATAAATAATAGTCGAAATAATTTTATTAAAAAAAATTACTGTGAATAATGAATAAAAAAAAATATCTAATATGCAATACTTGAAAAAAATATGCAATGCTAATATAGATTTTTAGTGAATATAAAACATCATATTAATATGATATGATTAAAATATAAATATTAAATTAATAGTCAAATTTTTTTTGTTTAATCTCATATCGGAATAGAAAATGTTGAAATATTCAAATATAAAATATTGAAATATTCAAATAATGGTAGCAGATAATTTTACAACTGTTATATTGATTTGGAATTTAAATTGATTTATCTAGTGATTTTTTGTACATGTTAGGATAAACAATATATAAAATTTATATATTTTCTAGAAATTTTATTATATAAAAATTTATTATATAAAAAAATATATTTAATCTTTTTAATTAGAAATCTTATATTAGAATATTTTAATTTACTTTTATAAATTATGATAAGTAGGCAAATTGAATATCATACAATTTATGGATTTAAATAAAATGTTTGCACAATGAATTATGTATTTAAATAAAAAATTATATAATTGTATAATTGTCAATACTGTAAAATTTAATGACATTTGAGATGAATTTTTGTTAATAAATTATATAATACGTTCATTGTATATTACATTATACTGAAATTCATTAATAATTATTTGTATATAAAAGAATATTATGTATTTATTTTTTATTGAGAGGCTGTGCTATAAAAACGACATTTAAATACTGAGTATATTGTATCCAACTAAGTGCATTCTTGCATTTCTGCTGCTATCATCTAAGTCTATCTAACTCACTTAAAATGTTTAAAAGTTAAATGCTGTTAATTAAGTCTTATCGGACATATATGTATATGAACTTTTTTCATCATTTTGATGTCTAGAGTCTATTCATAAAAGTATTTACCATTTTATGAATATTTTAATAAATGATGTGATAATACAATATTACATTATATTATTATATTAAATATAATATTAAAACATAAATGATACTAATATTAAAATCAATGATAATAATAAATCATGATAATATTAAAATCAATTAATTTTTATTGAAGATCATTGAAAATATTAAAAAGGTTGTTATAAATCAATAATATTTAATTTTAATTATACTTTGAATCATTTAATTCTTGTCTCAAAAATAATTACTCTTTAGGAAATTAAACTTTTCCAATTCATTTATATTCTTGCTTTTTCTATTTTTTTCATTTTTATTTATTTTTTTTTCTTTGAAAATATATCATTATATATTATATATTACTATCTCCAGTAATTCATATATAATCTCTTCGTCGTTCAAAATTTAAAAATTTAGAAATTAATCACTGGTAAGTTACTCTTCGATGTTCGTAATTTTATTGTTTTCATAGAACGCATAGAATGCATTTTGTAATTTTATGAAATTTTATTTGAAATTTTTGTATCACAACCTCTTTCATTTCTTTGTCAGAAAGAAATTTTTGTCATGTTTTTCAAAATTTCTTCTGCCAAATAATTCCATATTTAATTTAGTAAATTATAATATTTTTTTAATATAAAATTTTTTATAAATTCTACATTAATTTATAAATTCTATATTAATTTTATAAATTCTATATAATTTAAATTATGATTTTTAATTTAAAATAGATATTCTATATAACTTTTTTATTTTTTCAATCACTTTTTGATTTATGGATAAATAATATATAAGTAATATTTATTGGAAAAAAAATATTATATTAAAGATACGTGAAACTTGTCATTTATTTAACTTTATGAAACAATAAGATAGAGCATTATCTAATAAAATTTAATTTAATATTTTTTCATTATTTCCAGTTTTTATTTAATATTTTTCTATGTGAATATTACATTTACGTATGCATACATATACATTCAGATGTAGAATTTTTTTGAAGTTAGCAATTTTCGAGGAAATGATCATCAATTCAAATCAATTTTATCTATATTTTATATATAGACTTCATTTCTGTATAATTTTATTGTTGTAGTAACAAAAGTTTTAAATTAAACGAAGTTTTTTAAAATGTTTTTTCTTTGAATTTACAAAAAGTTTTTCATCGTGAATATTTACACAAATATATGATTTTCCTTAAAATTTTCTAATTAGACTGATTTTACTGATTTTAAAATTTGTATCACTTCATTTTTTAATTAGAAGATTTTACTTACATAAATGTGAACCACTGATTTCCCTACTACTTAATAATATAAAATAATTTTTATTTTAGAGGAAATATTTGAAGAGTTAATGATGATGCAAATTTTTGAATTATTCATTTACTCGTATATTTCTGAGCCTTTCTATACTCTAATAATTTAATATTTTTTGATATAGATAGCATTTTTTTGTCCAATGTATTTGAGTTTTTCAGACAAAGAAATTCAATATAGCTTTAAATCAGGAAATTGAGTCGATCATGAAATTGATTCTCTTCAATTTTTTTATTGATTAATTTGAGTAATATTCATTTGAAATATTTTTTACTTTTCGATATAATAACATAATATGCTGTTACATTGTTTCACGATTTTTTAACGATTTAACAAATTACAGTTACAATAATCGTAAGTTAATATATTATTAAATTATTATATAATTTTGAAACATATAACATATATACACAAACATATAATATGATAAATAATAAAAATCCTATATTTTGAACATATTTTCACTAGAATAAGAAGGGATTAGCGAAGAAGATAAAATTTTTAAAAAAACATTTAGATAAAATAATAAAAGTTTTTCGGGAAATAATGAAATCAATAATTTACGAATTTGATATTGGTGATAATAGTAATAGTAAAATCAAAGTAAAATAATATATAAATAATTTTTAAATAATATATAATGTTTTTTATTTTGATTATTTTTTAACCTTTGTTCAAGAAAATTGTAGGGTTATTATTATTTATTTTCGCAGAAAATAATAAATATTATATGTATATATGTCAATATATCTTGTGTTCATAATTATAATGAAACTTATAAATAGTTAGTATAGTTATTTGGCCATTATTTTGTCATTGGTATGATTATGTAAACTATTTCTAATTAAATATTAAAATACAAATAAATTAATAAGAATGGATTTATTTGGAGAGATCAATATTTATTAAAAATATTGCATTTTCATATAAACATTATGATCTATTTGGTTACATAATAATGAATTAAAAGCATCTTTTAAAATAGTATTTTATTCATATGAAATATTATGTATAAATATAAGTCTATTATTATATGATGAAAAAAAGAAATTAAAAAAATATTATAATGGAATACTTCTATTTTTTTTTTTTGCTAATTTTTATCTTGCTAATCTTGGTATCTCAAAAAAATACGGAGAAAGAGCATGAAAATAATTGAAGATATTAATATAAGAAAAGATAATAATATGAAATGTTAATAAATTGAAACTTTCAATAAAATCAATATTAGAATATGTTTTAACAAAATAGTAGAAAATAAAAAGTGATATAAAATTATAGACGAATGAATTTCAAATTTATTTAATCTTCTATAACAATTTAAATATTTTCCAGAAATAATTAGAAAAAATTAATTCTTATTGTTTTGATATTATAAAAATAAAATTTAAATAAACTTAATTCTTTTTACAAATTATATAAAATATTATGTAATTTTTTTCTAGACTTGCATATATATAAATATATATTATAAGTTCATACTTTGTTTTAGTTTAGTTTTAATAATATCATCTTCTCTTATTGTTTTTTTTTTAGCTATTTTATCTATATTTTTATCTTTTATTTATTATCTTATTTTCCTCTTTGTTGTTATTTAACTTAATTTTATTTTTTTCAATTATTTTGTTTTTCAAATCATTTAAAAGTTTATAAAAATATTTCTTTCTTTCTTTTTTTTTTCTCCAATGTTTTTCTAATTTTTATCTTTATTAATTTTTATCATAAAAAATATTTCATACTATGTATAAATATTTCATATATAACATACTATGTATCGAATATTTCAATTCTCTATAATACTCTTTTCATTTGCTTCTCTTCATTTATAAGTAATGTATTATTCATATTGATATTTCTTTATTATATTTTTTTTAAATGAATAAATCGTTAATGCTAAATCGTTTGTTCTGGGATAATATCGCTTTAGTTAATTCCATAATTAGAGATTTTTGTTAATTCATTAGAATAATCTAAATTAATTAGATTAGACTTTTCTATTTTTTTCTATTCGTAATTTCTATTTTATTTCTTATAATCACAAAAGAGATAATTAAAATTATTATTAATAATGAATAAAATAATAAATAAATAATAAATATAAATAACTATAAACAAAAATATAAACAATTTTGGATGAGATATTCTTTTTAAACTCTTGAAATAATTATAAATTTTATTCATATTTCATTTCAATTTATTTGATCATATAATTATTATTTTGTTTTTAAGATTACTAGATTACTTCTACTTTTCAAAATTGTTTGGAAATAATTATTAAAGTTCAATTTAATGACTTTAAATATTGAGGTGTCTGAATTGATGTTACTTGAAGAATTTATTATAGAACAATCGTTTCTATTAATAAGCTGGAAATAAACGAAAGATTTACTTTAATTGTTTGCAATTAATTGACTGAATTCTATTTTATTTTAATCAATTTAAGAGCAAATTATCGCGTCTTTTTTCTTCAATCATTATTTTCCTTGAAAATGTAAACTAAGATGGGGTTAGAGCAAATAGCATTGGAAGACGGTTTCAAAAGATGAGTTCTAGCTCTCATGTGATCGCGTCACAATGCATGATCAAGATGCTTGCGATTGCTTCCATGATGATCCATTGCAAGACATTAGGTGCAAGTGTGATTTATGAAATTGTATTGTATTATATTTATATCTCTGTTTCGATTATTAGTGAAGATCTGGAAAACTATTAAAGAACTATGTTCGTTTGTAAAATACTACTAGACTATTGAAGTCGTTGAAAATAAAATCTAAGTCTAATTGCTTCATAAGTCTTCATTTTGTCAATTTTTAATAAAAATTGTAAAATATTTTTTTTATTTTAAATAAAATAATTCAAATAATTTATAAAAGATTTATATTGTATAATATGAATATATTAATATTATAAAATCTGATCCGAAGATTTTCAGATTGTTTAATTATTTTTTTAATTATATTCAAATCTATTTATATGGAATAATTTTGATGTAAGTGCATGATGAAAGAAATTAAATAAATCTCAATTTCATTCTCCTTTAAAATAATTTTTTACAGTCGCTTTATATTGCTTTATAGAGTTTTGATTTTCTTATAAATAATGATAGTACGAATAATCTAGTTAATAATTTTGGTTTGGAGATTTTTATTTGCCGTATTATTCAGATATTTTAATGTTAATTGTTTTGAATGATACAATTATATTATTTATTAATTTTAATTTTAATAATAATTTTTAATTATTATTATTTTTTATGTTTTATGTTTTGTGTTTTATAAATTGTAAAATAATAATAACAAAAGTTAATTTACATATTAATTTTGTGAAAATGCCTTCTATGTTCTAGTTTAAAAAAGTTTTAATTTTTTTTTACTTTTTCCAAATATTTATGCAATATTTTCCTTTAATTGATAGAATTTCACATAAAAAAACCCTTCATAAAAATCAATTAATTATTTCATCTTCTCCTATTTTATTTTCTGAAATTAATGAAATGAATGCTGATTTCTGTAAATTATATTATATGATGTGTATCTCAAAATAATTTTTTCTTAAAATAAATTAGAAAAAAGTATACCTTTTCTCTATTAAAAAAATTAGATTCTTGAGATAATTTCAAAATTACGACATTTTTCTTTATAAAAACATTACTCTTTTTTAACAAAAATAATCAATCAGTGTGTAATTTAGTCAAGTCGCAATGTCCTTTCGAACAAATAAATTCAAACAATATATGTGGGAGAAAATTTATTGAATATAAGAAATATTTTTATCAATAAAAATTATATCAAATTAAATTATATATAAACAATGAATAAATTATAATATTATTAAAACGGTAACAAAAATTTTTGCAAAAGAAAATATTACTTGAAGTTACTTCAGGAATCTCCAGTCAATAGATATTCCTACATTTTATATATATATCCTATATAAAATGTCAATTATCAATTTATGTCATATATCAATTTTAATGATTTTTCACTATATAAGATGTCCATATGGAAATTCTAGTTAATTGGAGATTATTAATATTAGCCAATTGTAATAGGTAATTTAATCGAGCTGCTATAATAATGTTATTAACCAAACGTGAACAAATCAATGCAACATATCGAAAGAAGTATATAGAATATAGCAAATATTTTTTATGGATAAGTCGAATTTATTCCTTATTCAAAGTGGAAAATTTAATAAATAAATGTAACGAGGAAGTCTGTAATTATTTGAATCAAAATTTATAACTTTTAAAATATTTTATTTTCGACTTAAAATCTTTTGATCAAAGATATAGTTTTATTAAAAAAAATTAAAATAATCTTAATTTTTTATTCAATAAAAAGTTATTTAATTTAATTTTTTCTTAATAAAAAGTTCTAATTTAATTTATTCATTTCGATTTTATGTACATGCATATTTAAATTATTTATTATGTATTTAAATTATATTTTTATATCTTTGATAATCTATAATCTATATAATAATTCAATATGAAAAAATGAATAATGAATTGAATATGAATTGAATATAAACTGAATATAAAAATAAATATGTTCAATTTTTACTTATAATTTTTTAATTATAATACAGCTAATCTTTAGTTATAAAAGAAATAATCCAATAATTATATAAATTATATATAAATTATACAATAAATTTATTCAATAAATATTAAGGAAGTTACTTTATTCACAGAAAAGTTTACGATTTACAGTAATCTTAATTGAAACAATAAAATCTATTTCTGTTTTTGAAAATTTTTAAAAATATTTTCATAATCTATGTTCACAAATTAATGGATGATATATTTGACAGTATTTGACATATTGTTTGCACCTGCAATAATATAATAATATTGTAATGGATTGTTAAGTACATGGATACATATGTCGAATGTCTTTTGTCTGATATACAAATATGTCTGAAATGCTTTTAACTATTGATGTATTTTCTTCGCAATATTTGATCTATATTAATGCGATTACAAATACCGTACATATGTATAAGAGAGATATTATATAATAATATCACTAAGAATGATCGGATCGCGATAATTACAAAAAAATTATTTATTGTCGACTTGTTTAGAATAAATCTTTTTACCAGTTACAATAAATAATCGTGTCCGACGGTCAGAACATGATGTGTTACTACAAGATTATCTTATTTCTAAGATTATCTTATCTCCAAGACTGTCCGGCGGTTAGAGTATAATTTGTTTACAATGAGAGTTTTTTTTTTTTATAAGAAAAGCTTGTGATCTTAAAAAATCCCGTTTTAGTTAATTGCGAGGATTTCGGTTTTCTGCTAGAGCAGAATAATATTGCAGGTAGTACCTGACTTGCGACAAGTTAAAAAAAAATTTTTTAAAATAGAATGATTGGATATCGTTGAATTAATTGTGCCTAGAATATATTACTTTTAGAATCAGTTCAACTAGGCTGAAATATGTCAATAATATATAATTACAAATTGTTGACTAAATTCTAAAAAATTCTTCTATCTTAAATAATATCATATTTTATTTAAGTTTAAAAATGATCTGCGAAGAACAATATAATAGAAAGGATCTTTTATATGAGAAATCTTTCCGAATGAACTCTTTATAAATCTCGCGAGCGATAAATGCTCGCGAACATATATTTTAAATAAGAAATTATAAATAATTTTTAACGATTTCAAGTAATAAATATTATATTAAATTTTGAGTTTCGTTGATGCAAAAAATTCTTCCAGTCATAATTTAAAAAAAAAAAAATAATTAATTTAGAATAAATTATAAATTTAAATTGACAAATTTTTTTAAATTAATTTATTAATTAAATAAATGTGAATCAATTAATTAAATATTCAATATGATATGATGGCTAATTACAAGTTGTAAAATAAGAAAAGATTATATTTTTGGAATTATTGATAACAGGACGATAAACAGAACAAATAAAAAATTTCTACATAAAAAAATAAAACCATGTGCGAATCATTTAAAATCTTACAATTGCTAATATATTATTTATAACTATTATGTTGCAAAGTTTGTAAAGATAATATGAATTTGAATTTATATTGTGCTTTTTTTTTTTTAGATAACATTACGATGTTAAATTTTTTAAATTTTTATTTTTTTTTATTTTTTTACTAAATAGCAAATGGCAATGGCGATATCAAATTTCTATATCTTATCAAGAAGAAATCCAATAAAATTGTATTCAAAATTGACTTTAAAATAAATATCTAACTATTGATTATTTATGTGCCTTCGAAACTTTTGGAATTTTCTTCTAAAGTACTATCATCAATAATTATATCGATTATTATTTTTTTTTTTGCTATTTTTTGATTGCTATCTTTGAAATAATAATTTATTTTTTATTTCTAGAGAATTTAATTTAAAATTTTTATCAATTATTAATCTTATATATATACATATTTTATATATATATACATATAAATAATTTAAAGGTTATCTAGATATTTTATATAATCTAGATAATTTATATAATATTTAAATGATATAAGATTATTATTATTTATACCAAAACAATTTTCTTAATATAAAATTTTCAATTGAAAATGTTTGAAAATTTTTTTTATAGAAAATCTTATATTTTCTAATAATATAATTTCGGACTAAAAAATTTTCAACATTTTTCGCATTTTTAATAAAATTTAATAATCTTATTTAATAATAATTTTTATTAATTACTAAATTCAATTATTTTTATTAAATAATAAAGTACGCATATTAATAATTTGTGTTTCTTTTTTTTACTTTGATTAAAGCATATAAGATTTTCAATATGTTCTTTATGTAATCTTTTATTTATATTTATTTAAATAATTGCAAAACTATAATTTTATTTTTGGAAAATTGCATTGGAGAATTCTTATATAAGTGCATTATAATTAAAAAAAATTGTAAACTGATTATATACAAAGAAGCATATTCTTATAATGTACTTTATATATTAAATAATCATTTTAGCACAAAAAATTTTAATAATGTATTTTAATATTTTTGTAAATAATAGGATATAATAGTATATGAATGATTAATAATGAATTAGCAGCTCTATGCGAATAATTAATATAGTTGAATAATGAGATTTATATTTCTACACTTGCAAAAGTTACGTTTTTGAAGCAATTATATTTAATGTATAAATTTTTATATTTAATCAATATAAAAATTTAAAATACAAATATTTCTGCATTTTATAATTTATGTGTTATAGTTGTATTTGAATAATATTAATATTTTCTTTTAGATAGGAGATTAATTATCTTTATTCATTATTTTTATGAGATAAAAAACTTAGAATATTGATACGATTTCGTAAAAAATATTTATATTCTCATTTTATTATTTCAAAAAAATTTATTCAAGAAATAAATGTTATTTCTTTAAATGAAGTTTTCTATCTTTTGTAAATCAATAATGTTTCAAGTTCTAATATCAAAGTATTCTTCTTTTTATGTAGATATTTTAGAAATAATTTCATTGCAGAATCGGAACCATTTCTCAAAAATCAATTATATTTTGAAAAAATAAATTATTTGACAATATGAATTTTTGAAAGCAATTTATTGTATATTTGATGATCGTTGATCTTATAATGTATATAATAATGATTGAAAAATATGTTATATTTTTTTGGTGATTATTTATCTTTAAAAATTAATGTGTATATGAATGCTAATAAAATAAATTGTGTTTGTGACTTTTATCAAAATAATCTGTCAATAAAGAAAGTGCTAGCATTTTTAATATTCTGCTTAATCTATCCTTGCATTTTTTTGCACATTACGTTTAAATAAAGAAGAAATCCAATGATAAGTACTAACCTCTTGACTTCTATTCTTGATTTTATGAAATTTTTATGCATATAATTTTTAATTGTATTTATAAGACGAGTTTATTGTCAATCTAATAAATTATCAGCAGGATATTTCAAGTACAAAGTTTATCTGTAACTTTAACTATTGAGTTTCGAAAATAAAAACTGCATGATCAGCCTAATTGAAATTATTTATTCGAAATTCAAACAAGTAAAAACTTTAAAAATATGTTTTTCTAAAAATTAGAATGTATTAAACTAATGTATTAATATATTAATTCACGATACTCATAACATAATTTTTAATAAGTATAATAAAATGATCATCTCTAATTTTAAATGAAATATTAAATTATTATCTAATTATCTGATTTAGCAAATCGATATTTGAATATCGTAAAATTTTGCTGTTTTAATTTTAACATTTTAATTTTTAAATAATTTTTTTTGAAATAAATTTTTGTAAATAATAAATTTAATAGATTTTAATTTACATAACTGAAAATGATAAAAATTTTATTTTTTAAAATATTACATATTATACGTTAAAATATGCTATAATATTATACAATATTATATAATATTTATATACGTTATATTACATTATATTTCACTGAAATTCAAAAATAATCATTTGTGTATTTAAAAAATATATTTATTTTTTATTAAGGAGTTCCATAAGTAATATTTATTGTCATATACTTATTTGAACATTCTCATTCTAGTTAATACAAATTTAAAATAGTTATGAATCGTTAACTAAGTTTTATCGAATACATGTGTATATGAACATTTTTTATTGTATTAATATCTAAAATTCAATATTCAATATATCAATATTCTTCAAAATGTATCATATTTTTATAAATATTTTATATATATAGTATGTCCCAAAAATGTATTTATTGGATCAAATATCCGTTAACTATAGATTTCTGAAATAATTTTGAGCAAAATTTTGCAAAAGCTTTTGCTACAACTTTATTAAACAAATTATTAAAAAAATATAAAAAATTTTTACAAATTATTATAAAAAACAAAACGGATAGCCTAGTCTCGCTGTGATGACAGCGTGATGGATTACGTGCTATCGATAAACAAACCCAAACAACACATATCGAAGAAAGAATGTTAAATATAATAAATATTTTTTTTTGAATAAAAAATTATATTGAATTACATTATGAATAATGAATAAACTATAATATTTATATACATTTTCTTTGATATACTAGATTTATTTTAGACAAAATACAAGAGTGCTAAAAATAAATGCAAAATAAATCTGAATTAATCAAATAAACAAAAACTTAATCAAATAATGGATACATATACAGATGCAATTGAAAGTTATGTTCGATTAAGCACAAGATGATTTCTTGTAAAAAAATAAAAAAAATATAAATTTTTTTTAAAGTTTAATTTTAAAATAATTTTAAAAAATTCAAGTTGTAATATTTGCTTTATTTATTTATTTATTATATTTTTTATTTTTCTGCAATAAAGATGCATTATTTGCAAATATTATTGTGTTCAATGGATGTTTGATTTTCTATTATATTTTTTTATTTACAAATTTCTATATTTTAATTAATTTATAATTATTTGCATTTTTTTTATTTTTTCTTTTATTCTTTGTGTTATTATAAAGAGATAAAATATTTGAAACATATAATTGTTCCATTTCATATCCAAAAAATGACTTCATTTAATCAATATCTTTGATACAATGATAACCGATATTATCATTTCTAATACCATAATTTATATTAATCATCATATTCCATATTGTGATAACATTCATAACATTATATGTCATATATTATATAAGTAAATTATCACAATATTTCATAAAAAAAATCTTTGTTGCAATTATAATTTGTATTAAATTTTATTGTATATTTAATTTTTTTCATTTTTGAGGTTGATGGATATTCTGTAAGTAATATATATTCATAAATAAATATAAATATAAGAAGATTCATTTTTTAAATAAAATATCTTTTAATTCTTTGATCTAATATTTTTGTGCAGTGCAAATTTGAAATATTAAGTAAACTTTATCGGACATACATATATACATATATACATATGTGAACATTTTTTATCATTTTGATTTCTAAAATTTAATAAAATCAAAAATTCTACATAAACACTTGTATAATTGATTTGTATAATTGAATATATATACGTAATCTTTAATATAAAAAAAATTGCAATTAAAGTATTATTATATTATTTATAATAAATTAAAGTAAAAATTGATATATTTTATTATTACTAAATGGTAGATAAAGTAAAATAGATTGGTAGATAAAGTAAATGAAGTAATTAAAATAAATAATTAATAGATAAATATTGTTAGAGCATATATTTACTACGTTAATATATATATTGACAGTCATAGAGGAACAAGGCAGTTATATCGAAAATACTGATATAATAGAGTTCTTTCTGAAACAAAACGGTTTATTTTTTGCTTTCTGTGTAAAATATCGAATTCTAAATAGTAATAAAATAAAACTAATAATAAAGAGCCAATTTCCAGAAATAAGACTGTTTTTTTTTAAAATTAATAGTGAATTATCGAAACTCCATTAAAGAATAATTTGTAAAATAGCGATAACTTTGAAATAATCATTAGAATTATTTAAAAACAATACAAAATCTAATAAAAAAAGCAGATTAATAGAAGGCAGATGTTGAGAAAAATAGAATTTTATTCATAGAAAAATCATCTTAAAAAGCGATTTCAAGGATTGCTAATAATTAATAGTATATTTCGATTAATGTATGATAAAAACAGATGGCCGCCGCTTAAGTATTATAAATGGAAATAATATAAATGATAAAAAATTTTCATTTAAATCTAGACAAATAGTCATTTCCATTAATATTTTATTTTCAATCCTTCTTTATCTACGCAGTTAGAAAATAATATTAGTTCTATATTTCTTGCATATGTAGGAAAACCGTTTCATTTTAATTTTTTCAAAGAATTTCAAATATAATTTGAATTTATTAAATTATTATGTAAACAAATGATAATAATCTAATGATAGTAATCTAAGTTACAGTTTTGATTGCTTCATTAAATGAATCGGCATGCAGTTTTCTTTTTGCTAATTTTTTATAGATTATTTGAAACTAATTCATTATAGAATTTCATGCAAAATATCTTTCGAATTATTACTCCGAATGAAGTATTATAAGATTGTCTAAGATTGAAAGGGTGACACAAGTGGCTTTTAAATGCGAAATAAATTGGTTGTCTCTCAATTTATCAAGGAAAGAATTAGGAAATTCTTGCGTTGTAGCTGATTTGTATTTTCGAAAAGAATCTTAGAGATGGAAATCATCTCTACAAATACAAATTCATTGAAAACATCGATTTTAAAGTTTTAAATGTAATAAATTTAATAGACCAAAACTAAAGAAAAATTATCAAAGCAAAAAAAAGATTTGAAGAGACAAAATAAATCTGAGACTTATTGAATCTGGAAAACACAAATACAGTGAACAAAAAAAAACTCACAAAAAGAAGTCAATGTAGAGAAAGAAATTCTCATTTCAATTCATATTACCTGAATATCTACCTATTTTATTGGGGAAATAAAAAATCTAATTATTGAAAACTCATTATTGAATTGTGAGCGGATTATATTCTGAAAATAAATAGTGCAGCAATCAAGAATTGAAAATATTTTCTCAATATCCGAAAAAAAATCATTAGGATTAATGTAACTTTTTTTAAAAATAAAAAAAATTTTTAGAAAAGAAGAAGATACTAATTTTTCTGTTAATCATCATAAACAAAGATTGCATTTTAGGAATTAATTTTTTTTAAAAACACAAATATTGATTAGATTATTTTTCGATTATAAAAATGTTCATTTACGGAAGAAAATCTTTGAAAAAGAAAGAATAATTCAAGAAAGAACATAAAAAGAGAGAAAACGAAAATTAAATAAAAAAAGAATCTCTGATTATTTATAAGAATAAGCATTGTTCAGAAAAATTAATAAAACAATTTAACAAAAAGTTAAATTTTCGAAATTACTTCATGATTTCGTAAGATATTTTCGTAAAAAATTTAGAAGAGATTATTAAAATGAATGAAAAAGATGAAAAGAAAATCATTTTTTGTGAAAAAACTGATTTATGAAAATTCAAGTCGTAATTTAATCTATGCAACAGCTATCTATTATTTTCTGTTCGAAACATCTGATTTTGTTTCAGTAAATCTTGTATAAAAAATTTATTAAATTACCTAGTTTATTTAAATGATATGATAATTTTTGAAAAAAATATTCAGAAGAAGAAATAATAAATTGCAACTAAAAGAAATAATAATTTGCAATTAAACAGAAAAACTTTTTTGACGAGAAATTAAATATTTAAAATAAATTGCAAAAATCAGAATGAAAATATATTGATAAATTTAAAGCAATTCAGGAATTAACAATTAAAGATAAAGTTTTCACAATCTCCTATTTTATCTATATAAAAGATATTGAATTATTTTAAAAAATACTGAATTTATTCTAAATATGTATGCGTCAAACTTTACGATTAGAGGGATATTATATCAGAAACACGAAGAACAAGAAAAAATTATTTAAAGATTGGAAAAAATTATTATATATGTCATTTATAATGAATTGCTAATAGTAGTGAAGTTGTTAGAATATTTTTACTATTTATCATAATCTTTATAAATGAAAATTCTGAAAATAAATACAATAATTGATATCTTTCAAAAATCTGGTAAAATAAATATTTAATGAATAAAATAGGTATAACATTTTGATTTCAAGAGAAAAAACTAATGTTGATTTTCAAAACTGTATATTGATAAATTTCAAGAATTAGAAAAAAAGAAAAAATTCAAAAAAAAAAAAAGAAAATATTTTCCTATTTTGTTTTGATCTGTGAAAATTATAAACTTTCATATTTAGATATCTAGAAGATAATTCAATTATAAGATAAAAAAATTGAGTTCACTCTGAAAAATAAAAAAAAAATTAAGCTGATAGAGTGCAATTTTTGTTTGTTATGAGATACAATCTTTGAATGAAAAATTAAAATTTTTCATAATTTTCAATATTTTTAATTTTTATTAAAATCTGAATGAAATTTAGAAAATATGGTAAGATAACTAGCTTGATAGAGTAGTTATAACAATATAAATTTAAGAATCAGCGAAAAAAAAAATAATGTCGGCGAATTTATTTAACAAAATAAAGTATATTTTATATATCAATTTAAATTCAATTTAAAAAAGATATTAAAAACTTTTTTAATATTATGAATCTTGCTTTTATAAATTTTTCGAAAATGTATTTTTATAAAGTTAAGAATAATAGCTTTTGTTCTCTAGTAGATCTATTATTTGAGAATATGATGTTAAGATCAAGATTTTCTATCGTTAAATTCACAATAGTGAATAAAATATTATTTTTATAAATTCATTTCAGAAGTCTCTATAAATGGAAATATTATTCATGACATAAAATTATATCACTTTTTGCAAATAGAATTGTTAAATATGAAAAAAAATAAACTTAGATCAAAAAGAAAAAAATTTTACTTTTATAAACTCATTTTAAAGATCATTTATATTGTGTGTTAGCTAATATTCGAATATAAATTTGTAAACACGTTTATTTACATCGATAATATGCATTAGATTTCTATAAATTCAATATAATTCTAGAAATTCTAGTAATTCTAGTAATATAAAATGGATCGTCCGAATTTACATAAAATGGGTGTATTATGAAGACGTAGTTTATTCTTGATTCATTTTTTTGTTCATTCTCAATATAGATTGACAATATTTAAGTTCATTATGCTCATTATATCTTAATTTAAAAATCAAAAATAGATAAATGTTTTCTCCAATTAAATATTATCCTTTGAAATAGATTTTTTTACAAAAATTAATGGAATGAGAAAAAGCATCTTGAAAGTGAAAGAAGTTATGTTTTTGATTCATAATTCTCTATTATCTAAGGTCCTGATAAATAGATTTACGATGAATCGTTTCTGTTTGCTATATGTTGTTAATTTAAATCTTTTTAAGAAAAATACAAAATATCATATGCATTCTAAATTTAGTTAACTTATTCAGATCATTTTCATCATAAATAATAAAATTTATCTATATATTTAAATACATACTTAAATATAATAATTTATAATAAATTTTTTATAATATATAAAAAAAATTATAAGACATTTTAATGGTTTCAAAAGAGGAATAGTTTAGAAAAAGATTTTTTTTGTCAGATTATTTTTTCTTGGTTTTTTTCAAAGCCATTGATATTTTTTATATAAAAAATATGTATTTATTGCATCTTAGTATCTTAGTAGACGAAAAATATATATAAATTTGTCTCAATTATGATTTAAAAATAATATTATTTTAAACATTTAATAATAAATAAAAAGTTCAAATTATTTTCATCACATTATTTGTTTTCAAAATCATTTAAAGATTATTTAAAGATTATTATTTTAAATTTTGATAATAATTTTTTCTTAAAAAAAACGTCTACAGATATATCAATGTTGGGAATCATGGTATAATTGTTTTCTTTGTACGTTTTCTTTTTTTTGATAATCTAATTTGCTTTTCATTTGTTTTTTTTTATTAGGGAATAAGTTGAATTTGTTTAAAATAAAGAAAATATACAATGTAAAGAATATATTTAATAAAAAAAATAATGTTATATAGATATACAACATTATAAACTATATTATATTATAAACTATGTAGTATAGATGTGAGTTGTGCCAATGCCTTTGCTTTTGTCTACTCTGAGGTCATTATGTTGTATCACTCGATGGTTCAAAAAAAGGAAAAAACAGAATGATCGCGCCCAATAACATCCAATTCATACACAAATATACAAGATATGAAATTTAAACAATAATTAATTTAGGATTTGAAATTTTAGGAAAAATCAATAACTGATAGGAAGAAAATGTTCGAGATATAATTTAACATCCCTATAATTGATACAAAATTCTATATTTAGTTCTTGCTATAGGATACGAAAAAGGAAAAAGAAGAAGAAAAAAAGAACAATCAAAATTGAAAAACAATTTAGTTTTTAAAGAATTTAGTAATTTTACTTTTGATGAATTAAATATACTATAGAATTATCTAAAAATTATAAATGCTAAATCTATATTAAAAATAGATTTTTTCTGTAACATAAGAAAATTTTCAGGAATAACTTCTATAATTTTTGATAAATGAAAATTGATAATAGAGGAAATTGATTCTAACAAAGGATTTTAATATCTGCTTAAAAAGAAAAATGATTTGAATGGAGAACAGTGATTTTAACAAATAATAATTTTATATATTAATAATTTTAACAAATTTAATTTATTTCTCTATATAATTTTAAATTCTTTGCTTATATAAAATAATTGAATCTCCAATTTAAATTTAATATTTTCTTCTTTTAGTTTTGCTGACAAATTAAAATTTTTTAACATAACTTATTTATTATTTTTAACATAACTTATACTCTAAATTTTCATGTTAAATTTCTGTTCATTCTTAAAGTTCTTGACTCAATATATGATAAACAAAATAAAGTTACATAAAAACTAAGCATTGTAATTTCATTTACGTAATTTCAATAAATTCCTTTAAATTATATTTCTTCAATTATTTATCAATCTTGTATTTTTTTTTTATTTAAAACAATTTTTCATTTTAAAATATATTAAAAGTCAAGAAAACTTAATTTAATATATTTTTAATATTTATGTAAATTTAAAAATAAAATATTTATTATTTAGAATAAAATATTTTAAAGTTAAGAGGGTGAAAAAAAATATATTATTTTTTCAGACTTAAATACTTTATTTTATATATGTAATATGTCTTTTACATCCATAATAGATAAATGAAATTTAATTCTTGTTTTAAATGTTCAATATCTATTTCTATTTAATAGCAATAAATATATTATAATTTATTTTTTGGATTAATAAATAAATACTTGAAGTAACGAAATTTAATTATATACGAACATTCATGAACATGACATTTGAAATCATATATTGAACAATTATAATATAATAGATAAAATAATATATCTTCACAAATTCAAAAACTTCTAAGTACCGTTTTTTTCCACTTATGTGAACTTTCTAGAAATACATGAAATAAAAAATTTTTTGCCCCAGAATTTTATTTAATTTCAAAATGTCAGGAAGTATATAAATTATAGTTTTTTTTTTTAATTTGAATTTGAATCAAATTTTTAAATTATGTTACAGAAGTATATATACTTTAGATTAAAAAACTCTAGAAGTTTATATTATTATTATTATTATTTAACGATTAGTGATTAATTTAATGGTTAATTTAATAATAAATTTAATAATAATAAATAAAAATTTTAAAAGTTTATATTATTATTATTATTATTTGGTGATTATTGATTAATTTAATGGTTAATTTAATAATAAATTTAGTGATTATACTATTCCTTCTACGAACTATATAATGACAACCGAAAAAAAAATATAAATATAAACAGCTGTCTATAACATATAGTATTTATATTATTGAAACATTGCAAGATGTTTCGCTAAAACATTTAATATATGAAGTTGCAATTGATATTCCTACATAAAAAAATGCAATACAATTATATGTAAAAATAAATTATTTTATTACTTATAAAAAATTTATATTGTCAGAATTGAACAATAAATTATATTTGTAATTTATATAAGAATCAGTAGTATTAATAACATTTTAATAGACAAAATATTACAAGAAAAAGCGATAGAAATAAAATTAAAAATTAGGACAGCCTATCAATTCATATATAGAAATGGATCTCAAAAACATTTCAAAAAGTGCTACATGCTTTTTTCAAACGAATCATAAAAGAATCATGAAGAAATGCATATTATAAAGTAATCAAATGTTTTGACATTTTTAAAATATTTGAAGAAAAATAACATTAATTTGAATAATGTTTATCTGGATGAAATAAGATTAATGTAGAAGAATTTAGCTTCGAAAAATTTCGATTTTTTCTACAGTTAAAAAAATAAATGAAAATAAAAAAATAATCAAAAAATAATTTCTAGAGCATAACGAAATACATGAATGAATCAAAATATTTTTAAAGATTAGCTCAAAAAATTTATTTAAATTTTCAATCAAGGAAAAACAATTAAAGATTACTGTAATTGAAAAAATAATTTTTATAGACAAAGTTACGTTTTACTGATCGAAATATTAATAGATAAAGATTTTTATTTTTTATATTTTTCGTATAAATATAATATCGATACAAGTTATGAAAGAAAACATAATAGCGAAGTTTTAATTATATTTTTGACATAAGTTAATAAAAAAAGTTTTAAAATATTCCAGAGGATTAATTGAATTTTATAAAAAATATAATAGATTGTATTAATTTCCTAAATATATGTTGACTAAAATATAATTGGAAGAAAAGATTACAATATCTTAGAAACGTTTTCTGAGAAATAAATTAATTTCAAAAACGCAATACAATACGAAAAAATAGAGTACGAAGAAATGGAACAGAAAGGAAATGTATTCTTTAGAAGTCTCTTTTATTGCACAAATGTTTCAAATTAGCGAAGAAAAAGTTACAAAATAATGGATAACATTATATAATATTGAAGAAAATGGATTTTCATTTGAAAAAAAAAAGTAGAACAAAAAATGAATAATGAACTAAAAAAAAAAAAAAAAAGAGAATATCAATTCATTGTCAATTTGAAAAAGAAAACGTCTTAAAAATTCTAAACTTTGTCGTTGCATGGTCAAAGCATCTGACCTAGAAATTTATATATAAAAATTTATATAAAAATGTTTAAATTTAGTAATTATGAATATTTTTATATATTTATTTTATTTATCAATAAAATTAATTCGATTTATTCATTTGTTTTGATTCATTTTAATTGAAAGAAACAATTCAATGGTATAATCTTCAAATAAAATAAAAATTATTGTAAAAATTTTTATTATTATATATTATTACATATTTATTTTTTTTATTCGCATCTTTCTTGATAAATTTCAACAGTCATTGTTCAATGCAGCATATTTTCTCTTCTAATATGCAGCATCTTGCTTTCTCTTATAATATATATATTTTGCTTTCATAAAATATATTCAAGTTAATTCCTAAAATAAAACATTATGTGAAAATTTTATTATTAGCTTAGAGACATTCAACCAGCATTGTTATAATTATATTATTATAATATTTATTTAATTACAATTATATTTTATATGATTTGCTTTCACAATTATACAAATTTGTTTATGTGATAAGATTGATAAAGATTGATAAAGATCATAAAAATTGATAAATTGAAAACAGAAATCATGCGATTCGAGAAAAAAAAATTGAGCTAACCAAAAGCGAGATTCATAAACAGCATTATCGCAAAAAATTTTTCTTTTGACGGAATAATATTAATATCACAATTTAATTGTTTGCTATTATTTACAAAATACAAACTTTGTTTTTATTTTGTTTTTTGTTTTTATTTCGTTATTTTACAATGTTATTTGATTAAATTCTACAGTATTACTTTTTTTTAATGGTGATATTTAAAAAATTATCAAAATTATTATAAATTTTTAATTCGTATTCAATTGTTAGTTGTTTTCTCGATGTAATTTATATTTTCGATATTCTTGCTGATTAGTATATCATTTTTTACATATAAAATTAATAATATTGAATCCTTCCTTTAAGATAATCTTAAAGAATGTCTTCAAATAATCTTAAACAATTTTGAAAAAATTCAATCATATTTTTTTTTTCAAGAAATTATGAAACATTGATTTCACTTTGTTTAAATTTGATATCTTTTTTAATCTACGTATTTGGTTTGAATTTTTAAAGTCTTCTTATTTATATAGCTCTTTTTCTAAGTATCTGCACTTTTGATATTGAATTTTACTATATGATAATCTTTCTACTCAATGATAGTAATTATAGTAATTTCTACTCAATGATAGTAATTATAGTAATGATAGTAATTTAAAGACATTTGAACTTAGCAGTGAATTAAATTTCCTATTGAACTCTTTTTTGCATTTTCTCTATTTGCATTTTCTTGCCATCAATCGATCCTTTGTATCTTCCATCTTTTATTTTAAAGATCGATTTTATACTTTACGGAAAGGTCTTCAATCAAAAAAATTTTAAAAATTATAAAAATTTGAAAATATATATGTAATACTTATGTAAGTATGCATTATGCACTTTTTTTTATTGTCCGAAATCACTTTAAGAGGAAAATCAAAGCCATCCTCAAAGCCAAAATGTGGCTTTACATTAATTTTACACAATAATTTTTCGACTTTACGAAATACAAAAAAAATTTTCAGATAAAAATTTCTTTTCATGAGGATTTTTGTCTGGTAAAATATTTATTAATTATATATGCAAACATTTATTAATTAAGAAATGTAAACAAAAAAATTAATTTTTTAAAATTTATTTTTCAATTACAGTCTATTCAAATTCAAATATTTTGATCAAATAGTCTGAATAACTTATGCAATAGTATAAAAAAATAAAAAAAATAACAATTTTTTGTTTTTAATAAATATGGATTTTTTGCTTTGTCAGCTGAATTTTCAAAAATAAAAAAATTTGTATTATATATTTCTATCTTTTATTAAACATTAAATCAACATACCATGAAATGATGAAAATAGGTAAAATAAAAAAAATAAATATATATTATAAATAAAAAAAAATTTTTACTTTTAATATAATTATTAAATTTCTTTATTCTTTTATGTATTATATATTATCGCAAGAATAAAAATTTCGTTTTAATGGATTATATATATGCATATATTATATATTATTTTTAATAATCGAATTCCTTTCGTTTTATTTCTATATTAATAATTCATTTTTATTTTTCTATTATACATGTTTCTTGTACATGTTCTTTATTATTTCTTCATTATGAAGTTATTTGATATTTAGAATCATTTCTATACTTAATCTGATTAGTTTCTTCATATTAAATAATTTCATATATACTAGTTTTTAATAATTTATATTATTATTTCTGATTAGCAGTACTTCTATTTGTTTTGATTTTATTATCTATTGTAAATACATCCTTTTTTGCGTATTTTTCAAAACCATTTTCTTTGCTTTTCAATTGACTTTAGTTTCAGTAAATTTTACTTCAATGTTATTCTATGTAATGTCATTTATGGAAATTAAGTTTTTAGTTCCGAAATTATTAAACTATCTTTTAATGTATACTTTCTATTTAAATTTTAATTTGAGCTTATAATTGATATAAATCTTTTTGTGTGTTTGTATTATTTCGACAAATAATAAAATTGAAATTGTTAATCATGTGATTCCATACATTTCCAATTCACCCTTCATTGTGTGTCATATGTTAAAAAAACATATTTTACTTACTTTGTATTAATCTTTGTATTATATTTCTGTGCTTCACTTGAAAAAAAATCTTCTTTAATAATAGAAAAATGTCTCTGAATTTTAGACTATTTTTGAATTATTGAACATTTTACAATTTTCTGTTATATAATTATTTTTATAACATTCCATTACTTTTATAACATCTCTTTAGATTCTTATAACATATATATCTCATAATAATAACTTTTTAGGCTTTAGTATCTTTTAATTTTCAATGCGTCTTTTCTTTCTTCATCATTTTTCTTCTTTAATAGCTTTATTTTGTAGATATTCAAAGATTTAAATATTATTTTTGTCTGAAATTCGTATAATTAGAAATTTAATTCATTAGCTTTTTAATTTATATATTATGTTCAATTTTCGCGTTAGTTATTTTTTTTTGTTTTATTTTTATGATTTTAAAATAAAATTTATTGGATAAAATCCAATAAATTTTTTGAATAGATTTTACTAATAATTTTTTTATATTCTTTATTTTCATTAAAATTATAAATGTTAAAATTATAAATTATTTTCAAACAGATCTTATTTATTATAAAATACAATATTTTGATTTTTATAATATTCATATTAGAATATTTTTCTGGTTAATATATGTATAATTCTAATAATTAATTAATTGAGATACCGCTAAATATCAGATTTATAATTTATATTATATTTTTTTTCTTGGCTCATACATATGATATATATTATCGACTATTTATAATTATTATTATTTGATTATTTGACATTACTAAACGGTATATATTGATCTATTTGTTTACAGTGAGTAATTTAATAATTATATTAATTTTATCCTTAATTTTCTAGAAATTGTTCATGTGATTTTCAAAAAAGAAAACGAGATAAATTTAAAATAAATAAATATAACAAATTTATCTATAACATATATTCTATATTATATGAATTTGTGTTACATTGTAAAAAAAGTTTAAATCTTATCCACTATAATATATATATATATTATTATCTACTATAATATATAAAATGATAGTGACAAAATACTTTCAAAATACTGTTTTATGTTGCACTAATGAAATTTGTGTCTAATAATATATAATGGATAGCAACTTTTATATAAATCATTTTAATTATATAATACAAATATAATTATAATAAATATAATATAAACAAATATATGGATATGGAAATACGTATTTATAAAAGATGTAAAATAAATATTAAATTAATAAAATATAATATTAATGTAAAGAGCCTTATTCGATAAGATTATTAGTAACTTTTTTAACTAATTTTTTTATCGTCTGCTAAGAGATCGGTAAATGATGGATATAACATAATATAAAAGATTAATAAAATTTTTTTTTTCTTCTTGTTTTTCATAATCTTTTTCAAAATCTTGTTTTTCATAAGTTTTTCATAAGTAAAATAAAAAAATTCTATTGTGGAAAATATTTTAAAATAATATATTTATATATTTTAATAGATAAATTATTTAAAGTATTAACAATTACAATTCTTCAAATATTTAAAGATAGAATTAAAAAGTTAGATAGAATTTATAGTCTACGATTTTTTGGTCCTTCAAATTCGTCATGAAATAAAATTTAATATGTTTTATTTGTTATTAAATTTATATATTGCTTTGACAACTATGATTATTTCTATAAATAATTATTTTTTTTGAATATTTTTTTTTTCTTTAAAATCTTCCAATAAATGATGCATAATTCTTATTTCCTCTGTTTAATCAACTGTTATAGATTATTTATTAAATTGATTCAAAATTTTAATATTTTTTAATGATATCTGGCTTTTTGTTTATTATCTGATACAATAATGTTTCAATTATTGATATTTTCTAGCATTAATGATCTAGCTTTATTCTATTTATATTTCACTTAATTGTTTACATAATTCGTTCAATAATATATTAGAAATCTTTACATTAAATTTCCATAGAATTTTTTTTATATATTCTTCCTATTTATTTTTTATACAAAAAAAATTCTGTAGAAAAAAAATTTGTAGCATGCGTAAGTTCGATGCACTTTTTTATATATGTTGATATAAAATGATATAAGTTCATTTTGTATTATGAAAATTATGAAGAAAATATGAATAAATATATATATATATATATATATATATATATATTTATTTGTTTTACAACAAAAATAAGATGAATCTAAAAGATGATCTTAGCATTCAATTATTTATAAATTATTTGTCACAATTTGTTCCATACAAAGAAATATATATTCTGATAATGGTACAAATTTTGTTGATACGTATACATAATTAACATAATAAGATGAAAATAATGAGCATATCAAAAATTATTAGCGCTTATAAAATAGAATGAGATTTAATTTCCATCTTAATTTAAAATTCAATTTATTTAGAAAAACACACTCTAATAAACTTTTTCTTTTTTACTAAAGATATTCATAAATAGAAAGTTTTTGTTGAAAGTTAACTAATAGATTATATCTTCTTCTAAAAAACCAAAAAGAAAATGAAAAGAATAAAAAGCTTTTATGCAAATCAAAAAAAATACTGAAAATCGATGTCACTTAATATTATTTTTCGAATTTTACTTTTTATTCAATTAGTTTTATAATTCGTTTTTATGATTTTTTTGTAAATTCTCACGTTTTGGAATAAAAAATATTAATTAGCATTCAGTTTTTATCTTTGTTGTAAGTGATGTCAAATTAATTTTCAAGAAATATTGGTTTGATACAATTGATATTGTTAATACTAATTATTTTAATCTAATCAATTTAATTTTAATTGTTAGAGCCATCATTAAATTCATTCGTCACTATAACCATATTGACTTTAACAAATGATTTAATTTAATATTCCAACAATACATTGTTTTATTTAATATAAAAGACAATTATACATATTATACATATGTATAATTATACATATAATTATATATATACTTTTATTAGCACTTTCTGATTCGAAAAATTAATAAAATTTATAAAATGCTTTTCGTTGTAGATGACAATAATAATGATGCATTGAAAAATCAATTTATTATTGTAAAATTCTATTATTGCTTTTTGAATATACTATTTATAGTAATCATTAAAAAAATGTTCAAAAATTTCAATATAATTAAGTATCTCCATGATATTCGATGGAGGATGAATCTTAAACAGTTAATCATTTTCTCAAGTTTATATTACAATATTACAATATTAAAACAAGAGTTTTATTCGTTTCATTGAGTATGGCATATTTTCCAATAAAAAAATTCTGATAGAAAAAAACTTGAAAAAAATTTAATATAATTATATATAAATTAAATTAAATTAAATTATATAAATTATCATTAAACTTGAGTTAAGCTATCATTAATGAAAAACAATTTCATTAAATATTATTATAACAAAATCCAAACTGGCTTTTCTTAAAAAGCGACTATGGAATTATGTGGCTGTTTTTTAATATTATCCAATTCAAATTCTTTCTTTTTTAAATAAATAAAAAATTATCTATAACAATTTATATACATACAATAATTATATACATGAAAAATCAACTAGTAAAATACTTTGCAAATATCTCATTCATTGCTGGTTCATCCCAAAATATATTCTAAAAACAATTTTAAGTTATTGCAATAATTTTTAGACAACTTACATTAAACATTGTTTTAAGTATAAAAATTAAATACATTAATAATGTGAATACTAATCTCTACCATTCTATTACCATATTTCTATACCACCTATTTCATATTTGGAATAAAAGTTCCAATATTTAAATAATTTGGAAAATATAAGCTATATAACCCAAAGAATCTAAAGCTTGTAAATAATACTTTATAAATTATCATATCACATCAAATTATTATATTTATTATATCAGATTATTAATTCCCATTAATTATAAGAAAGAATTTTGTTCACATTATTCGGGTTAATATTCTAGATTAAATTTCCTCATTTGATATTCTGCGAAAATGCATTCGAAATCATCTATGCAGCACCTATCATACATTATCTTTTGAAATATTGACTAAAAAAGTTTATGCAATGATGCAAGCATTGGCCCGGCATACAAAAGTGTAACACGTTTGTAATTTATTAAATCAATAAGTGAATATTTATTTGGTTATTACGGATCTTCGCGCATACGGAATAGAAATTTGATAAATTACCTGATCAAATTCTCGTTATTTATGAATGAATTTAATGATGCCAATGAATTCGATTTATTCATTGTAATAATTACTTTGCCAGTAATTCGTCATAAGTGAATTTACATTACGATAAGTGATTATCAATCGAAGATGCTATGCCGTGAAATTAAATTATCATCAAATCAAATTAGATTATCATCCAATTTTACATATTTCTATTGACTAATTTTTGTCAATCACTGGATTTCTTCAATCTTATTCGTCATAAACATTTTTTAATGCATAGCTTCGCGTATTTACATAATTGTGATGATAGAATCAAATCAATAATCAAATAATAATCAGAACGAATCTTTCACTATACTGATTAATTTAATCAATAATATTATTTTATATGATTTAAATTGTGAAAAAATTGTCTTTAAAGAACTCACTTTTGATTTAAAATATAATAAATATACTATTTAGTTATCTGATTAGATTAAGTATCGCATATATGTTCGTTTTGATATATCAAAGAAACCATGAATTTTCAAATACGCGATTCAAAATACATGATAAATAATATATAATGAGGAATGCTTAACTTCTTCATTTTGCTTGCCATGTTTCGAAAATAGATTCATTTCTCATGCAGATTTCGTAAGACTGATTCGTCTCAAATTTAACTATCATAGTTCTTGCATAAGTATTTTTTTTCTGATAATTATAAATCCGATCTTATTAGCTGATTTATAAATATGAAATTTTGGGCTAACTCGAACAATATTACTTATTTAGTAGTACAAAAATTCATCACTAGACAAATTAAAAAATAAAAAATGTTCTTATCTGAGATTTATAACGCGATTCTTCTATCCGTGTTTATTATTATTTGACTAAATTGTGTGAATCATTTTCGTTTTATTATATAATTATTATCTGAATCAAGATAATTACGAGTTCTTATTTTAATTTCTTAGTTTCGGAAAAGTTTAGCAGAAAACAACTATATCAAATCATCGACAAAAAATTATTTATGATTTAATTTGATCTGAAAATTCTTATATACAATTTAGTTTTATTTGTTTTATCACTAACATGGAATAGGATTAATTGCAACCAAAACAATATTTTATATATTTATATTATATTATATATTTAGTTCAAAAATCTTTATTGATTGATGTGAGATGCTATAAAATACGCTAAAAACTTTTATCTGATAAATGAATAAAAATTTAACGATATATACATATATATATATGTATATATAATTTTCAAAGTCCGCTGAGAGAATGTATTTATGTTTCTGGAAAAAAATTAGAATTGAAAGAAAATACACGAGTTCTACTAATCAGCTGTTATTTAAAGATAATTCGAATAATAAGCTGATTATCAAATATAATCTTTAATAAATAAACATTTTATTTCTGTTTTAAAATTGTTAATTCTGAAATCAATTATTAGCAATATTCGTCTCTTTATGATATTAATCGCTTTATTCAATCCTGAAGCTTGTCGCTATTGAGATCCCAATTTTTTGACAAAAATCTCCCGAAACTAAATGGACTCGAAATTCGGAATCTAATAATACATAATATTTTATATATTGTTTATCCTATATATAAATCACTGCTGTGGATAATACCATATATTCCACAGATTTACTTGCTATATTCGTAGCATACAAAAATAAACTTTCATTTACGACCGCGCTCGATTTATTTAATGACGATGAATTTATCAAGATATGCAATATGAAGAATATTATAATTCCTTATTTATTGAACATATTTATGTGCATATTGTAAAATTTTATAATTTATTGATAGATAAAGCATCGATCAGTTTTCTGTACAATCTATGTTTTTTATGCTTATACTTATTTAAAGTATTGTATCTATATAATGTATGATTATCCTAGAGATATCCATTCAGACTTTATGATATACTGTCTGTTTTGTTTTGTCTGTCTTTATAATCTGCGATTATAGTTGTGATCAATTGATGAATATTACTCTTATTGACTTCCGAAGTTTTCGACATTTCTTCAATAAAATCTATGAACTTAAAATTTTTTTTTAATATATTTAAATATATGTAATACTTTCGGATATCGTTATAATCTTTATTCTCTATATGTGATATTATATAATTTTTGAATAAATAACGAAATAATTATAAAGTTTTATGTTTCATATTATTCTCCTAGAATCTTTAAATAAATTTGATGCGTTATCGATAAAATTTTACAATTCGATTTTTGATTTTTTATGAATGAGCGATAAATTTAAAAATCTAAAATTTATAAGATATTTATAAGATGCTTACGTAATATCATCGGATTTTGCTATCAATTTTGTAATATTTTTTAAACCAATGTGTAATTGTTCTCCGAGATATTTAATGTCTTTGGAACGGAATTCTTTATAATCGATTTTAAATAATAATATTTTTGCATACCACATAATTTTTCCTTTTGACATACTAAAGACTTAATTATATCCTGGAATTATAGCCATTCACTTAATTTTCTGTCAAAGATCGATAGATAGATTATCAGTAATTTAACACTCATTATCAATTATCGAAGTAGAGATAGAATTTATTAGTGAGCACGAAGTTTTTTTCTGAAGAATTTGTAATCTTTAATTGCATTTTTATTTCTCTAATTATTTCAAAGTGTGTAATAAAATTTCAAATATTTCACATTCTATTTCATCTTCATCAGTAGAGAATGAAAGATGGATCGTGGATGGATAAAAGTTCGACAAAGTCATAATTTACAAAAAATAAATAGGTATATTTTCTAACAGATGTTTCATCATTTATGATTTGATTAATTCTTGGATTCAGTATTGTTTTAAATTGTGACAAAGTAACTGATCTTTTAATCACCAAATTTTGTTAAAGAGTAAAAAATGAAAATTATAAATAATGAAAGTCGAAATCTTAACAATATATATGGATAAGATCATCTTGTATTATAAATTCGATAAATTATGCATTAATGATATTTTGGAAATAATTTTTGCTTTTTGGAATTAATCTCTTGCCTTACGATTTAAGTTTCAATAGCGCGTGCCAACAATAATATCGATCAGCCAGTTCGAAGTTGTAAATTGCATATGTCTTTGATATGTAAATGTATGTATAAGGTACAATAATTTTATTTTACAAGATGTTTAATAAATAATTACAACCAAGTGGTCATGAACAAGAAAGATTTATTATCTTGAATAAAAAAGTAACACAAAAAGTAACACAAAGTAACATTTTTATTACAATTTCATAATACAATTAAATAAATACATATTTTAAATTATTAACGTCTTGATAAAATTTTAATAATCTTCGATAGTGTGATATTTTTTAAAATATATTGGTACATATTTTGCACTCTCATATTATTTCGCTATGTTTTTTACGTTTTGTACAAACCTTACCTGCTTTTGCTGGCTTTTATTTCGATAATTGAATTTATATATTTGGAAAAATTTATTGAATAAAATATAGGAGTTAAATAATATCACAAATAAAAGAAAATTTTTCGGTATCCTTCCATATATTTTCTCATCACGGGAAACACGCTAACATTTGATCTTATCCAATCATTCTCTTATTATACTCACAGATACATTTTGGTTTCGAATTACAATTGAATCGATTTTTGTTTAGTTCAGACATTTCAGCTGTTTCGAATTATAAAGACAGAATATAAACGTCTCGTTTATTTCAATGCCAATATGCAATTGTAGCTTCTTATTCTATATTTACTACTTTTTAATTTTATTTTATAAAAATCTTTTGGCATATTACTTCTATTCGAGCGTACTGTTCCAGCAATATCAGTTTTATTATTAATTAAAGTTTTAAACAATTTTGACAACACTTTCAGATGTTCTATTATTAGAATTTATTTTATCACTACCATACATTTTAAAATCATAGCAGTAACTCGATTTTAATTCGTATAATTTATAAAATTTTATACCAAATCTCGATAGATTAAATTATTTATAGGATAAGTCATTTATATTTCATCAATGATTCATCGATAGCAATGTCTTCTTGCATTGTATATATTTCTTTAAATCTTTGATTCAAAAAATTTATTATAAGTTTTATTTTATATTTTATATAATTTATTTATATTGTTACTCGAATTGTTATTTGCAAAATGCAAAAATCTTTTGAGCATTGTTTTTCTGAAATTGGAGTTTTTAACTGTTTTCTTAGACCAATTCATTTGAATTGTTGGTTTCTTAACTTCAATTATTATTATACATAATGCAAAATATATTTTGATTTCATCATAGTTTACATAGTTTAGAAAACCTAATTTCGTTTTTAGTCTTTTATTTTTATTTGTTTATTTGGTTTGCATATCGATCGTCTCCGTGACAATATTTTCCTAAAATATATTATATAATATATATTATAAAATATATATATTAAAAAAATTTAATTTTTTTTAATTTTCATTAGCTGACATAAAGTTGTCATTTTTATGCCAAGAATCTCTGTATAATTCCAAATTTTTAGTTCATTAGCTTCTTCTTTTCAAATACATAGATTTGATTGTTGATTATTACTATGTCTTCATCGTCAGTATCATCTTCTATATCCAAATACTTACAATGTTTCGTAGAGGAAATATCATTATTGTTAGTATACTATCATACATCATATATTTAAAATATCTATCAAATTACTTTTTGCGATGTTAGCAAAATTTTCACATTCATTAACAATATTTATTATTCTTTTTTTACGATATTTTTAAGAGTATCTTTCTAATATTTTTCAAAAAAATATATTTTCATATCCGAATTTCCAAGAAAATTAGTAAATGTTTATCACGTGTCCGATCGTTATATTATATTTCTTACACGTATTTATATTTGGTCCAATCGTCGTATCATATTTCTCACATTTGTTTATATTTATTCTAATTGACATATGTTTGTCACATGATATTGTAGGATAAGCAATTAAACGAATAATTGTGATGCTATTATTTATTTTTATATCATGCTATTATTTATTTTTGTATCATGTTATTATTTATTTTATATATCACAACATGCGGCAAATGCTAATAAATCCAATCGTCATTCATTTTCTATATGAAAGCGATATATTGATCTTCGAGATATAGTTGTCCAGTTTGCATTTCAAATTACAGAATTTTTGCAATGTTTGCATCTTTGAATTATTTATTTTTGAATTGCTTGATTGAATTTTTGAATATATTCCATACTATTTAATATTTATATTTGTCTATTTTATAGAATGAAAATATTGTTCAATTATATAATTTATCATAATGAATGTTTGCAATACATTAGATTTTTTAAATTTTATCATTTAATTATATAATTGTTCATTAATATTTTGTTTATTAATATGTAGCAGATAGCCTATTAGTATATTTTCAAGAATCGAAGAGAATCAAAATTATCATTCATAATTCAGTCAAGTTATATCTTGTGGCATATGAATTAGATAATTTTATTCTAATAATTCTAATAAATTCTAATAATTCAATATACAAAAAATCTCAAAAAAGATCTATTCTGATGATTTTTGAAGATCGAGTTAAAATTAGAGTTTACTAATTTAATATTTGATATAATTGATGTTGAAGAAATATTATGATATATATTATTATGATATATATATATATTATTAAAAATATATATGGAAGTTATATTATTGAAAAGTATATATGGAATATTCATAAAATTTTTGACAATACATATATGACATGCAATAAATATTAATATAGAAGAACTAATATATTTTAATATAATTTGAATGAATGTTTGATAATGTGATTCTTGCGAAAATTTTCCAATTTTTCAAATACAAGAAATTCATAAGCATAAAAAATAATCCTAATTTCGTGATAAAATGAGACTGATTCCTGCAATATCTGTCAATATCCTGCAATCTTGTCGAAAATTTGATTTTTTATGTATATAATTACATATAGATAATCGTATTGTTAGTAATGGTTATTTATAAAATATATATTTGTGTCGCTCCAAAATAAACTTCTTCTTGAATAATATTTGTGGAATTAAATAATTGTTAATAGATATCATTGTTTTAAAAGATATTATATTTAAAAAAATTAATATTTTCATTGAATATAATATTTTTTTGAGTATTTACAGTATATTCCACGAATGTAATTCATATTTTATAATTTGAAAATATTTAAAACATGCCTGAAGTAACTCAATTTTTAAAATATTGCGAATTTTAAAAATTTTCAATAATTTAAAATTCTAATTTTCTGTGATTGATTCTGTGACATTGATCTCATAATCTAAATTACATATTGCATATTTTATGTGGAAATATGATATACATATGCATATATGCATTGATTTATTTCGATTCGATACAATTTATTTTCTGCTGAAATGGAATCACATTTCTATCTAAGTATTTGTCCAATGCTTTCCAAGAATATAGTTTATTAAAAATGAAGTAATTGCGTTCTAATTCACATATTGCTAATTTTTCTATCATTAAATAAACCATGAATAATATCATCTCAATAAATTGTTTCTTTTAATGAAAATTTTTAATAAATTTATTTAAAAATTTATTGATAGATTATTTAATAACAGAAAATTATAAATAAAAATCTTCTACATAAAAAATGTTTTTTTTTAAATTTATTTTTTCTTAGATTTCATAAAAAATTTTAATCAATAATTTTAATAATTTAAAAAATAGCATAAAAAACATTTTTTTTTATTACAGAAGAAACTAGCTTTATTCTATTGCTGTATTTTTTACAAAATCTAGAAAAAAAAATTTCTGAATCTTAGGATACAGAATTTTTTAATTTTGATTTTTATAGATGTATACAATAATTTTTGTTTTAGCTATGGAATATTCATATAATGTTTTCTATGTTATATCTAAAAAGTTGAGCAAGGTCTTGTTTTATGAATAGTTAATAAATATATTTATCTAATCAATATATTAAACAATTTTGAAGAAAATATTAATCATTTAATGTATATCAAGTTTCCACAAAAATTTATATGAAAATTTTTTTATCATAATAATATACAATTTAATTTATGTACACAGAATGTTATTAAATTATAATACAATTTCTTATTCATAATCAATTTTCATTAATAAAATATTATGATATAATTTTTTATTTATGCATGGTATAAAAATATATATATAAAATATATATCGATAGATATCAAATAACTTTAATAATCTCTAAGATTGTTTACAGCAAGATTTCATATATCTTATCTTATTTTATATGCGATAATTACGATATGCATGGTAAAACAAATTTCTATATTTTAAATATTTTTTTGAATAATTTCGATTACAATGAAAGATAATCCATATATTTTCAAAAATATATTATAATCAAATTGCTTGCTACAATTCTATATAAATACATTATTTATTTCGTGAGAAAATAAAAATTCGATAATTATATTAAAAATAAAAAATTATAATAAAGATCACTTAATAATATTGATAGTTCAGTAAAAATCGAATGTTTTTTATAGAACCTAAAATTCAAATTTTGTTGCTGTTCGAAGATCTAACAATATGTTGATATTATAATTACTTATTTTAAAAAAATAATTGGGATTGTTTTAAAAAGCGATTATTTTTTAATTTTTAATTCTTAGTGTTATAATTTTACTTTTTTCTTTTAATAGATCATTATTTATCGTATCATTATTTTGCACTGTTTTATTTTGCGCTTCTAAATTTATGGTCACTTTGTTTGACTTTCTTTATTTTCAAAATGTCTATCGCAATAATAGAATCATTAAATTTTCTATGAATATATGTATGAATATTCCAATTTTTGGAAATAAATCTTTTTTTATGATGAACTGCAATTGTTTTCTATTATAAAATGCGAACCTCACAATATTTAATTATACTAAATTTCTTATTTATTAACATGTTTTTTTTTAAATTCAGCCTGATTTATAGATTTATTGTTTGTAAAATAGTTAATCGCACAAACATAGCGCGATTATCCCAAATCGAATATTACTTGAATTAATCTAAAAACAAAGATAGTTATTTTCTTGCTTTTTCTTCTATCAATCAGTATAATTAATCCTTAATTTTTTTGTAAAAATTTTGTGATTAAGAAGTAATAATAAAAGTAACAATAAACAAAAGTGAAGATCATTTAGAGCTAACAATTATAAAATATTGAATTCTATTATTTACATTCTAACATAATTCTATGTAAAAATATAATTGATAATAGAATGAGAATAGTAATAATAATAATGAGAATAATAATAATAAAATAATAATGAAATAATCACTTTTAGAAAAAAATATATAAAATTTTATTTGATTCAAAGTCAAAGAAGAAAAATATAATACTGAAACTGAAAATTTTGAGAAAGTTTTAGAATAATTAGACATAGAAGAAGAAAAGTATACGATAGTGTTAATGGGATGATATATTGAAACGAGTATAGAATATAATATAATATTACAATGTAATAAGTTTAATAAACAAAAATTATTCGAAAAAAGTGAATTTTAATAGAAAATTTTAATAAAAAATAGAATTATTTTCTGATATCAGTCTAAGTGAAGTTCTGTAATTATTTTTGAAAAAATAATAAATTGCTTGCAGAAACAAATTAGTACGCATAACCAAAATTCCAAGCAATGAACACAATCAATTGAAGAAATGAAAAAATTTATTTATTTTTGATTTATGACATGAATCTCATTATATGAACATCATTAATCAAATGCTGATTAACAGATGTCGTATAATTTTATATTTTATATTTTCGTAGTATAGTGACTCGTAATCGTTTTGAATTATTATTAATAAATTTGTTCTTTGCAATTATTATTATTATTTATAATACTATATAATACTATTTATAAAACTATTTATAAAAATTTTTTTCAGCAAGCCAAATATTATAATTGACGAAACAATGGTTTGTTGAAGAAAAAGATTAATATTTAGACAATATATATTTAATAAAACACATAAATATGGAATAAAATTATTTGGATGGTTATCTCAAAGATTATATATGATCAATAAAAATATATTCTTAACTATCAATAATAAGATGATCATAATTGAAAATATGTGCATTAAGTTTGCAAAGAAATTATTGAATGAAGGACATATTATATACATATAAAGATAATTTTTTATAATACATAGTGTTAAAATTTTTGAATTTGAAAACCTATTGTTGGAATTGTGTACCATAATAACAAATTTATGTCAGATATTACATCCTATCTGTTGAAAAGAGATGAAATAATATTACAGAAAAAACAATATTATAACAATGGAAAATGACATCAAAGCGTCAAAGACGCAACTATGATATCATATGCGATAATGTTACGAAAATGATACTGAAAATTGGCATTTTACTTATTTGAAATTTCCATCATAAATGCGCATATTGTATATCAGGCAAAAACAAATAAAAAAATTAAAATATTAGAATTTATTTAAAACTTTTAAGAAATAGTTGTATGTTCGGAAAATGTTAAAACAAATAGAATTTAAGAACAATAGAAAGATATAAGTAGAAAGCAACAAGCAAAAAGATATAAGTTATTGTTAATAGTTAAAAAAAAATTTATAAAATAATAGGAAGAATATATATTCTGTTATCAGAAAAAATCAGATAAAATTTGAAACAATAAGATACCAGAACTAATTAAAAAAAAACTAGAACATTTTATTTTAGTTATTCTAATTCATCTATAATATAGCTATATTTATATTTCAATGCCAAAAATAATAATATAATTCTATATATTTTTTTAAAAATGATATTTGATATTTATTTACATATATTTTTATGTGATATGTGTCAATATTATTAAATACTTATAAATAAAATTCTTGTAAATTAATTATAAAAATCTAATTGGATAGATATTCACGGAAATATAACCATCACAAAATATGATGATATATATAAATGTCGATGTATTAAACAATTCTCTTCATTTTTTCATATCTACTTATATCTACTTATACATAATATCAATTATTTTGTTATTTAAAAAAAAATGCTTGTCATAAAGCATTCATATATATCATATATATAATATCATATACTATTATATTATAATATCATATACATATACTATTATATTTATATACTATGAAATCCAGAAATTTTTTCAAAATACTTGACGTGGAAACAATATAACAGAATTTGTATTTGAATTAAAAAATAAGTTTTTTTTACTATTTTAAATTATTACGTGAAAAATGAATTTAAAAAAGATTATAAATTCTTTATTTATCTTTCCTAATTATATTAACAATTGTGTTCTCTAAAATCTTCTCCATATTCATCTTGCGAAATCATGACTCTTCGGTGGACACATAAGCAGCCAATCAACTGTGAATCAACTTCCTGATTGAATGACATCCTTAATTTAAGAAAAATTTCTAGAATTAGACAGCTATGCCATCCACAAAAAATCCATTCTCAGAAAATTAATCTATGAATATTTCTAGTAATTTTTTCAATTAAAATCAATTAAATCAGAAATCATTAAAATATTGATTGAAATTGGCACAAGTGGAAAAACATCGTAAGTTCACATTCTAGTCATGCCAAAGTATTTCTAAAAAATATACAATTCCGAGAGTCTTCTAAATTCTTCTTTTTTCTTTCACTGCCTATGATAAAACTGCATATGATAACATCATTTTATATCACTCACCTAGTATCTTAACAAACAATATCTGAAAACTTTTCCACAAGATCAAAAAATTGAATAATAGAGTAGAATTTTATTTTTTTGTTCTTATTCATTCACTAGATCGAAATTCTTTATATGCTATATTTTTGCTGTGCCACTAAAAGATCATTATGCAACTTTATAACTTTTATTGACAATTATTAGAATATATTAATAGAATATATTTATAAGCTTTTTATCATCTAATCTATTCTAGCAAGTTTTTTTATATTTTTAAAAATATAACATATCAAACATCATGTAATTATTCTATTTACAAAAACCTATAATAATAATGCAAATTTGGCAAAATTTTCATAAAAGATTTATAAAGAAACAGTT
This sequence comes from Apis cerana, assembly GCF_029169275.1. Lineage (NCBI taxonomy): Eukaryota > Metazoa > Arthropoda > Insecta > Hymenoptera > Apidae > Apis > Apis cerana. The sequence continues at coordinate 4,519,695 of NC_083862.1, read as the reverse complement.
TTATAATAGATATCTATTATATTAAAAATTTTCTCTAAAAGATTTTATAAAATTATTTTATAAATACTATTATATGTATTTATGTGTATGTTATGAACATTAAATATAATATTTAAAAATACATTTTATATAATATTTTTTATATTAATTTTTTATATTAAATATATATATTTAAATTGAAATAATAACATAATATTTTTAATTAGATTCTGGAAATTATTTTATATTTTTATATTTTATATATATTTATTTTATTATTTTATTAAATATATTATTAATATTATATTGTATATATATTTATTAAACTTATATTATTAACGACAGAGCTTATGAAGTGGTCGTTATAATCTGATCTGTGTTTTCAATAGTACCCTCAATAGCCTGGCAATAATTTATGAGTGGGTATGGTTTCTTAACGTTTTCCAAATCTCTAATTTAAACAAAGACATCATAGCAACTTCACGAGTCACATTTGCCAATGCGATGGATTATATGGGAGCGAGCGCATTCTGATTACCACGCGCTATGATGTAAACCCATTCTTCGAGGACGATTGATCCCTCCAACCTCTCTATGTGCATTTTTTTCAAAAAAATTTTTCTAAAGGCAAAGATATGAGGAAAAACTAAGGATTGCGACAGTCTTGTAATAGAATTAGAAGATAGAATTAGATGACAATGCAGTGTACATCAAAATATAGTTAGAATCATTACAGTTAACTGCAAAGAGTCAAAGAGTCACCATTTGTTCACTGAGAGCTCATAATATAAAGAATATACAGTTTTATGATAGTAGATGGTCCTTCGAACAATAATATCAATTTAGGCACCCCATTTGTGCAATATTCGAAATCGTTCATTAGTTTTGATTTTAACATATAGTTCTTCGAGCTGGATACAGCCGGATACAGTCAAAGAGTAAATATTTAAAATAAGCTCGATTCAGTAGTCAGTGAACAGTGGTGAATAGTAATCAAGAATTCTTGCTATTAATAAAGGATTCATTTTAGCATCAAAGAAGTGCCAATACGTTTCCGATCCGACTTGAAAGAAAGGTCAACGCAGTCAGAACGGAAAGTTCTATCGAGTTCCTAATCCAACGGTATCTAACATCAGACAATTTTGCAGCAGCCAGCATTCTAAATGCTATCAATTTCAGCGTCGTTGATCTAATCTCTCATCTAATTCCAGTAAGCAAATTCAGTCCTTACATTAACAGAGATGGAAACTTAATTAAAATCATTAATCAACGAGTTCGTTCGGTTAAGATCTCATTGACAAGTTTTAAGAAATTCTTCGAAGAATCCAAAGAGTTAGGACATTTACGGAAATTAGAGAACGATATGAGATACATGGTTCTTTATACGAAAAATATATCAATATTCAAAAAAGCATAGAAGAAATTGTTGAAGAGACCGAATTAGAATCAACACATGCGGTTCATTTTGTCGAGTTCAAAAACGCATATTTTGATATAATGTCCACAATAAATTTTATAGAAGACGCACGCGCGAAAAAAAGAGAAAAGAATGATCCCTTCATTAGGATTGAACGCTCCTCTCTCAACAATCTCGGACAATTTTGCCCCAATTAAATTTGTCGATCTTTGACAATTCGTCTAAGGATTGAATTTTAGAGATACGTTTGTTTCATTAGTTCAAAATAATGAATCTTGATCGAATTTGCAAAAATTTCATTATTTGCGAGGATCGTTAAAAGACAAAATTGCTCGCACGATCCAGTTCTTCGGCGATCCGAAGCAAATTACAGAGTAGCTTGGAAGAGTTTACAAAGCCGACATGAGAAAATTGTGAATTTTCCTGTTTTCTATTTGAATGCATTTTTAAACTTGCTACCGATCAAAACCAAATCATTCAGCACTTTAAGAGAATTTGTTGATGCAAAAAATCATCTTCACGTTAGAAAAATTAGATGAATACCATGATTTATGGGATACCATGATTCTGGTAATTCTTATAAAAAAACTAGATTCAGCAAATAGGTAGAACGAGCGTTGGTTTTAGGGCGTAATCCTATCTTCAAAGATTTTTTATAAATTTCTAAAAGCACGGATTATATATTTGAAGAATTTCTCAGAGAATAAGCAATAGCAGCGTCCAGCAGATAATCAACGACGAATCGATAAATTCGACGTGCCGATCAGAGCAACATCATATGTAGTCTTCTCTCCACATGTCCAGCTTGTTCGGATAACCATTCTTTATTGCAAAAGATTTAAGGATTCAAGCATAGATGAAAAACGAAAACCGTATAGCAAACGAAACTTTGTTTCAATTGTTTACAATCTGAACATCGCGTAACGGCATGTATGCGTCGAGTTTGTAAGACATATAGATGCAAGTATCATATATTATTGCATTGAGATAATATTAAAATAAAAAAACTCAAGATTTCTTTCTCAACAGAAAACCTTGAACTAAGAAATAATAGTTCAACAAAAAATATTCCATCAGTTTCATCCTGCGTCACAAATGTTACGATCCATTCCTCTTCCGAATCATATTAATATATCAATTGCGGTTGTTTTCGTAAGGCAAATAAAAAAACAGAAAACTATATCGGGCTTATCGCTAAATGATACTTAAATAATAAGACTTTTCAGGACAATCTATTTTTCCATTTTGCTTCGATTTCGCCAACATAATATATCATGTCAGCGGATAAAAAGAAATATATTGTCAAATATTGATTAGAATCGAGGATCGCAGATTTCAATTTATTTTGTGGGGATCGAATCGGAATGCGTCAATTAGTACGTACGAATTGAGTACAGTCACTTATAGCATCGCGTCTGCATCATTCCTAGCTACGTGAGTATTAAGAGAAATAGGAATTCGATGACCTTTCCAGAAGCAGTCAAATTATAATGAAGAATTTCTATGTCGATGATTTACTAACGGGAGCGGACAATATTTTAAAATTTCGACAGAGATGGTAGGAGATTTCGGATATTGTTGATACTAAATAAGCCAAATTTCCTCTGCGAATTATTTAACAATCATAGCTGAGTTCCATGACGTTATCTCTCAGAAATAGCGGCCGAAAAGGATCCTAAAACACTGGGTTTATTATAGTTGACCATCGATGATGCGCTTCGATTTTCTGTTATCCTGGCATTCGTGATTGACCAAACGGACAATACTATCTCAAATAGTGCAGATTTACGACTCATTAGGATTGGTAAGATCTATAATTATCCAGGCAAAAATCTTAATGAAAGATCTGTGGATGTTAGGTTGGAACAAATCAATTCCTCAAGAAATTTACTCTGAGTGGATGTCATTTCGATCAGAGCTAGAGCAATTAACAGTTTTCAAAAAACCGAGCATTAGCAAGAAACACAAGAAATATAAAATTGCGTGATTTCTTCGATGCCTCAAAAAAAGTCTACGGAGTATGCGTTTACTTGTGCTCGCTGATAGGAAGAAGTAAATGGGAGACTATTTTGTGCTAAATGTAGAGTGGCTTCTCTCAAATCAATCTCTCTTCCGCGATTAGAACTTCGTGGTATACTACTATCCCAATTGATGTCAAGTATTAAAGCAACACTCACTACAGATATTGTTCGGAAATATTATTGGTCAGATTCCACTATAATGCTTGCGTGGATTAATGACTTAGTAGATGATGTAGATTTAGTAGACCAGTAAATGATGAAAACATTCATAGCCAATAGGGTTGTAGAAATAGGATGCATGCGATCATCAGACATGGTGTTACATAACATCATGCGATAATCCAGCCAATCTTATATCTCACGATGCGAGTTTCAAAACTTTACGGACTAGCATTCTAGTGATCAGGACTCACTTGGTTAGCAACAAATGCTAATAAATTTCGGCAAACAAATCAATACTGATGTATTGACCAGAGGAAAGGGTATTTAAGGTTGCCTTAACAAATAAAACTGGTTTATTACGGAGGTATTTTGATTATATGCGTCTGCTTTGCACGACGACTTCTTGTATCAAATTTATTAAAAATTCGCGAATAAAAACGCACAATAGATATTCGAAAGATTAGCGAGAATTTGGAAATTTGATCGCTGCCAAGTTGATGCAGCTCGTAAAACATTGGAATGACTTACTCAGGAACGCTTTTTTAGCCGGATTATCGCGTCTAAAAACAGACAAACTGCTACCAAAATTCAGTCGATTATTTCCATTATGTATTTTTAAACGAGGATGAAATTATTAGAGTAGATGATAGATTGCGAAAATATATTGCGAAATACACTTTCAGAACAGACACTCTAATATTGCCCTCCAAGCATCCGTTTACAGAAGTCATAATAAGAAACGAGCATATTAGACTATTGCATTGCATGCGGGATGCCAACAAAAAATGACGTCATTGCAAAAGCGATATTGGCCTATAGCCTGAAAATTCTCGGTAAGGAAAATCATGCGAAAATGCATAAAGTGCTTCAAAACAAGACCACAGCCTTTAGAATATGTAATAGACCAGCTACGTGCGGTTCGGATAACGCTGACACGGTCGTTTTCTATCTACGGTTTTGATTACGCAAGTTCGTTTCCAACACATGAGAAAACTAGTAAGATTACAGTAAAATCTTATTTGTGCATTTTCGTATATTTCGTCACGAAGATCATACATTTGAAGTTAGCCACGGACCTCTTTACTGAGATTTTTTTTGAATTGCTTGCATAGATTCATAACTCGCAGAGGAATATACATGACGATTTTCAGACAATGGAACAAATTTCAGGCACGCGAAATGAGCTTTATGAATTAGACGTGCTCTTAAATAATAAAAATAAAATAATAATATAAAGATGTCAGGTACATTAGAAAAATACAGCATAGAATGGCGCCTGAACCCTTCGCCACGTATCACATATCTGTGGGTTATGGGAGTTATGGATCAAAGCAGTCAAGGCAAACATCATATTGCGGTGAATAAAAATTAACATTCGAAGAGCTATACAGTCCGCGCAAATAAAATCCTGTATGAATTCCCGACCCATCACTCTTATATCATCCGATCCAGACGATCTGAATCCATTAACTTTCTTTCTAAATAGTTTTAAGTTTTTTTGAATTTATATCTCTGGAAATATTTTGAATACATCTTCAAAAATAAACTTTTTTTTATTAGATTTAATTTTTATTTGTTTATTTATACTATCCATTAATGATTTTCACATACTTTCTTTTTATATTTATAGAAAAGTCATAATATAACATATAATCATAATAATTATTTGAAATAAAAGTATAAATGCTTTTAATGAAAATTTTACAACAAGTATACACTGTATCGATAGTATACAAGCCGAAGACGTTTTATTAATGAAATCTATGGAAAATTGAAACTATCCATTAATAACAATGAACTGAAACGTCAAATAAAAACAGTAAAAACAATTAGATATTTGATTTAAAAATTTCATATATTTTATTTCATTTACAACAATTTTACATCACATAAAATAAATTGGAAAGATGAAAAAATTAGAAAAAGTGAATGTCAAGTGAATTTAATGAATAGCAGAAATTTGAACATTAAGACATATCTAATAAGATTCTAAAAGTATTCTTCTTATTTTTCTTATATGAAAAAAATAGTAATTAAAAATCTTTTTATGTTGTATTTTTTATATAAATGTCAAATATATAAAAAGAGTTTCAAAATATTTTAGTTTTCAAAATATAATTGTTTGAAGAAAAAACTTCAACATCATCAATTATAAATGATATCTTTATTAATGTGATATTTTATCATAATCAATAAAAAGAGTTTTTATATTGTTGTCAAATAAAATTTTTTTATCTAAAATATTATTTAATTCATCTTAAATATTAGGAAATTTTGACATTTTTAGTTTAATTTAGAAGTTTAGTTTATAATTTATAATTTAAAAATATCATTATTTTTGTTTTTTAAAAATATAGATATGCGTATTGGATTATATATATATAAATTATAATATTATATATATATATATAATTATATATATAATATATAATATTATAATTATATATAAATAATATATATAATATATATACAATATGTACATATATAATACATATTCAATATTTCTAACTGAACAATTGAATATAATTTATCATTTAAAAGAACTTTTATAATATTTTCTATTTATTAGTAAAACAATTAAACAAATTTCAATTATACTAAAATTTACTATACTAAAATTTTTTCTTCTATTGGATGATATTGGTAATATTGTATATTTGTATATTGATATATATTCACGATATTTTTCATACTTTTTTTATAATTTTTAATTAGAAATAATTAGAATTAAATTTGTTCAATCAATAATTGGAAATAATTGTCTTGAAATTTAAATAGTCCAAAAATTAAATTACTAAATTAATCACTATTATTCTTTTTTAGAAATTTTTATTTAAAATTGGAATAATCTAAAAAATAAAATATGAAAAATTCATGAAAAAAAAAAGAAAATAAGAAAATAGAAATAAGAAAAAAAAAATAGATATTGATATTTGTACATGTTTTTATTAAACAAAAATAAAAGATCGAATGAAATCAAAATTTAATTAAAAATGTATCAGAGACAATATCATAAAATTGATCTTCTTTTTAAAGAATCATAATCATGCTAATATTAATATAAATTAATGCTAATATAAAATAATCATATTACTAAATTTAAATTGAATTTCAAATCAAAAAATAATAAGAGATAAATAAATAAAATTGAATAAAATTGATCTATGAAAATATTACAGAGTGATAGAATAATAAAATATTTAATATAAAATAAATAAAAATACGAATTAAATGAGATTGATAAATTCTTGAGCAAGATTAATACAATATAAACATTTATTGAAATATAATTAATATATAACATATTACTTTTGTTAAAAAAAATTAAAAAAAAAAAATTTTTTTCCATTATTTTTGATATAGAATTTAGAAAAGTAATAATAAAAAATTGTTTCGTCAATATTAATTATAATATTTATTATTTTTAATATCTTTGAAATTTTTTAATACTATTATAATTTTGATAAATTCATTAATCACAAGATCATCTAAAATTTTGTTAGAACGTGCTTTTTCATATATTTTTATAAAAAAATAATCCATTGAAATAAAATCACATAATTGGACTACAAAATATATCCATCAATTTACATATTTTCTATTTAAAAATATTGTAATCACATATATAGAGAAAAATACAGACATGCTCATTTTATTAAAGTCATATTCGATTTCAGTAATTTAGGACAATTATTCTATATTTCTATTTAAAAATACATATAAAAAAGATGTTATCCGAAATCATAATTTAAATGGATGAATAATAATTTTATATATAGAAAAAATGAAATTTTAAGTTTTCAAAATAATAAAAAATTACAAGAGATTAAAAATAAGAGATAATGATTTTCAAACAAAAGGAAGATCTTTAAATTCGCAAATTCAAAAAATTTAAAAATTTTGTAGATATGTAAATATATATAAAAATTATGTAATTTATATATATAAAACATTATGTAATTTTTTGCAGTCTTAATTCATTTTAAAAAGATAAAATTGATTTATGAAAATTCTATGTGTAATACCACAGATCTGTAATATCACTTTTTTATGTGAGAAAATGACTTGCGCCATGTGACATTAATGTATTAATAATCATAAGTTATACAAATGTTATTTTTAATGTACTATAAGTTTGCTGTATACTATGTATTAAAGAAACTTATTTGTTGTTGGATTCTTCATCAGTTTGTTCAATTGTATTAGTCTTTACTTGAAAAAACTTGAAAAAATGCATAATAAATAGGATGAATGCATGATGCATGAATGAATGCATTTTGTTTCAAAGGATCCTATTTTCCAAAAATTATTGAAGTCATTCTTCCTATTTTTTTATCAACTTTGTACATTTTTTCTGGCATCTACAGTGTTTGTTTTCAAACTTTTTCGCAGGAACTATATTATTGTTCCGGCTTATGTATTTTACTTATTGTTTTTACGTATTTTACGCATTCAAATTACGAAATCGTTTTGCAACATTTCTAGCTCAACTACTATTATTTCTTGCTCTTTTCCGACTTTCTGTAGGATTTATATTAACGTTATTTCGAATAGATATAACATAACAATGTTACTAATACGGAATAATAAGATATTAAACAGTTCTAGAAGTTAATATAAATGACATGAATGATTCATCGATTTTACAAAATAAATACAAAACATTATCGCGTATACATATATCAATTTCCTTTAATCGAATGTAATAGTAGAATAAATCCATATGTTCCGTGGAATAATGCAATAAGTTCAAGAGATTATTCAAGATATATTTACAGTCATTTCATTTATGATGTAAAATTGATTCTTATTTTTTAGTAACATAAAACAAAGTATACACAAGTTAATGTATTAAATAAAACAAGTATTCTTAATACTTACTATTTCTGTAAAAATTCCATTTTTCGTAATTTTGAACTTACGCCATTAAGGAGTTCAATTGTTGTTTGTTTTGATCGATTCAAGATTAATTTTATACGTGCTTTACCAAGATTTAAGATTCTTCTAACATCTGAAATAATAATGTAAATAATTATAAAATAAGATAATTATAAAATAAGAAAAATAAGATAAATAAATAAAATAAATTTAATAAAAGTTAAGTTTATTATATACGAGATATTATTATATACAAAAGATTATTTTATTAATATGAATGTTTTATAAAGTTGAAAATATTTTGTGTGTTTTATTCAGAGTGAGTATCTAAATTATTTTTAATATTTCTCAAAATCATGTTATCATTCCAAATTCTCTTCCTAAATTCCTCTTTAAAAATTATAAAAATGTCAAGAAAGAAATTCGAGAAAATCATCTCATTAGGGAAATAATCAATTTCGAGTTTCTGTTTCGCGACTCAGAACAGAGATGATAAAGTTATTCATTGACAATTTGACGACAGATTTTCAGGTCAGCTTTTAGAATTACTGAGAATTATTGAGAGATCACCAGGATTCACAATTTTATGTGGTTATATTACACAAATCAAGGAACCAAAATCTAAGATAAAGAATTAAAATTTTTTTAAATTAAAAGAATATATTTAGCAATTGTACCATTAAACCATTTCATTATTTTGTTTAATATACCATCTATTTTGAATGATTTGTGTTTAATATTGGAATCCAGATTTTATGTTAAATTTATGTTAAATGTAACACAAGAAAAAATAAATTTATGATGTCTACGGTTCAGATTACATATACGATACAATTAGATATTTAATATTTATAGCAATACAATTGTACATCTAAATGTATGTATTTATTCATAACTTTGTTTACTAATACACTAATTCTTGAACTATACAAAGAATTAAATATGCTAGTCGAGTCCTCAAGATTCGATAGGATACAAATTTTTGTGATCGCTCTTTTGATCAGATTAGGAATATATCTGATGACACTACTAGATGCATCTTTGTGATTCTTCCTAAGTGCCATTTCAATAGTAGAAAATTATTCTTGATAAAGAATGTAGAATCATGACTTTGATCTTAATGTTGGAAAATTCAATTTCTATTTGCTTATTATTGCCGATGTGTTTGAAAACCCATAAAATTCAATTGTTTATATGTTATTTATTACTCGTCATGAAATAATTAAAAAGACAATGTTTACTAATTCATCACAAAAATAAAATAATTTTGATTTGGTGTTCCAGAGCAAATTTTCATTTCAAGACAAAATTGTCAAAGTCATTGCATGAATGATTTAGTTTGAATTATTATGAAATTGATAAGATCAAAGATTTGAACAATTTCAGATAAGACGTTTTGTGATTCTATTAAATCGTATCCAGTTAATAAGTTGTACACATAGAAATCATTCAAAATTATTTCAGCTATATGTGAATTTCGCACAGACATTTTCAATAATCTAATATAATTTGCTTGAGGATGCAATATTGCAAAAAAAAGAATACTGCATATTAGGTAATAATATTTAAATATGTCTTTTTAGGCACGTTTTAAAATGTTACAATACACATTAATATTTATGGTCCGTACTTTATTTATATATTTTTTCAATGTCTGCTGACAATACGATACGGTGTCTCTTAAATTTAGGATGGATGTCAAAAAAATCGTTCTAAATGATCAGATTAATGACACATCATTGAAATTCCCGATAATTTTTTAATCGAATTGTTAAATGCCATACAAATTTTAGTCGAGTTTGAGCTTTTTAAGATTGCATGATAAACCAAATAATATAACAATTCCGGTTCGAATAATGCTCAAGACTGATTAAAGATATATGAATTAAATTTAATATGTTCTTACATATGAAAATAATTTTTTTTTTAAATTTAAAAAATGCTTTTTCGTTTATAATTACAATTTTAACTCTGATTAAATTGTATGTATTTTTATCTCACATTTGTGAAGCAGTTTTCACATTCGTTTCCTTGAAAAGATCTTTATATATTTTTCAAAAGTGGCTCATTTTATTTTTCAAAACCGAGATAATACTTGCTCTAGTTCTAGATTTATGCTCATCAATATATAATTATATAATATAGTTTGAATTCGTTTCACCAATTTAGGATGTTGGAACGATCCAGTCGCGTTTTTTGCTAAATTAAATTATCGAATTTGTGCTATTTGATACATAATAATTTCCGAAAACGATCAGCATTGATTAAAAAGTCAAGATTTTATATCTTTCGAGGAACACCATCAATTTCGCGTATTATAACATATGTTCATCTTTAGGCAATATAATAAATAAGTTATATATTATTTTTGGCAAAATTTTTCTGATTTTTTCTATTGACGGTAAATTTACTGTCTATGTTAGTCTTTTCGGAATTCTTTCATAGTAAATATTGAGATCGTTATTCTGAAAATTTAGAAAAATTGCAAAACATAAGTTTGAATTTTGTCTTTATAATGTATCTCTCCTATTTATATGTGGAATGATGCTATTCGTTTGACTAAATATAAATATAAATATTGATCAGAAACTTTTATGATCAGTGACTTTAGAATCTAGAGCTTTTCGGGTTTCTAACGCGATGAATATGCTCTTTAAAATTAAATTAAAATATGTGTCCTTAAAGATTTTGCATTCTTCTAACCTGGTCGTGTTCCGCATCTAAATTCAATCCATTTATTTGCAATTACATCCTATTGCTGAATAAATTAATTGAAAATAATGTTCGTATCAGTGCATTTAGCAATCATTTAACATTTTCAATGGCATGAATTTGTTTAACATTGATACAATTTTGAAATGAACTGTTTTTTATTTTATATTACGTATATATAATTTAGGACTTCTTTTGTTGAAATTTATTATATTGAAATGATTTTTTTATCATTTATTGAAAAAATTTTTGCGATTGATATATAATAATAATATAATAATTAATAATAATGATAATATAATAATTAATAATATAATAGTAATAATCATACTTTTTTTTGAATGAATTTGTATTCCTGCACATACATTATATTTATAAAACAAGAGCTCTATTATGCACAATTATATAATTCGATAATTAACATGCAATTAATATTTAAAATAAGAAAATATTGATTGAATATAAATATAATAAGTTCATTTTAATTTTTTGAAATTATCTTACTATCATTTTTATCGCTTTTTTATTTGTCGTTTTATATATCCGTTACTATCAAATTTAAAGAACATATAGATGAATTTGATAAATTTTTATTTTTATTTCATATTATAATTCGTTCATTATTTTTGATCAAATATCCGATAGTATTTATATTCTTTAGTAATTACTTTTATGAAAATGAATAAAAACAATTTTGAATATTATTCTATTGATGATAGTTTATCAATAATCAAATAATATTGTTAACTAATAATGGTATATTTTCTTACAAATTGTCTCATATATATAATGAAAATAAAAACTTAACAAATAATACATATGAATCAAAAAACAGAAAAATATAGATATTATTTAAAAATTTTTAAAAATTAATCTTTCAGAAAATGCTTTTGTAAAATCTATAGTATCTGTACTACAAGATATGCCTTATCAAGAAGTATAAATATAAAGTGTATGATATAAGTTTATTTTATATATTTTTCTGCAATATATTATGAAGATTTTAGAAAGTTTTAATTCCGAAAGAAGAAGAAAGTGGAAACTTCCAAAAAATATTCATTTCTAAATTAAAAACATATTTTAATCTTGTTTTGGCTTTTTGTGTTTATAAATCACAAAAAAGCAATCAAATATGGGATATTGATAGAAACGACATTTTTAGAGCTATATTTTTATAAAAATTTAGAGTAATTAGATTCGACAATAAAAACAGTCTACTAAATTATATATAGATAAATTAACATCTATTTATGAGTTATGGAACAATTGGATTAATATATTACAATATTATACAATTTCGATTATTACTAATATTACAATCAATAAAAACAATTAGTCATTCAGAGAACAATATCCTTTTCGCAAATATATTCCAAATAAATTCATCAAATATAGAATAAAAATTTGGACTTCTATAATTTAAAAAATTTATATGTGTACAATATAAAAATATATATATATTTATATTTTAACAAAAAATATCAATGTGTTATTTTTAATTTTTTTATACAATATATAATAATAGCATCATATGTTTTAATAATAAATAAATAAAATTTTATTTCTAAGTACCTTATATCGTCAATTTTTTTACTTCTATAATATTAATCTATTAATATTAATATTAATTCTATTATTTATAATTATAAATATTTATAAGTGATTTATTTATAAGTGATCAAAAGTTTTTATTTTTATAATTTAACTTATTATTTCACACTTAATAAAATTAGAGAGTGTACACAAAAATTTATAACAATGAATAAATAAATCAAAACAATAAATTAAAATTTTCGCACTTTAGAACATATTAAATGTGATAAATATCTTTAAAGCATAATTTAAAAATATATTTTTAATATATTTTAATATGTAATATATTATCTATATATTTTAATATATAGATAACTTAAATCATTAAATCATTATTATTTTAATAATAGAAAATTTATTATTTTCTATAACTATAATTAATTTAATAGAGTATGTTGTTTTAATATTCTTTCAATATATTCGAATAATGCTAGTCATTCTGAATGGTATAATTATTTGTTTTGTTATTAAAATTGCGATTTTTTCTTCTCTTTTTATTTCATGAGAAATAACAAATAATATTATATATATAAATATAATGCAATCATCTATACAGAATGCTAAAATATATTGGAAATATATATATTAATATTGATGATCGATGGGAAAATTTAAAGATTTCCTTATTTTGTTTTAATTAAAAAGAGAAAAAACTGAATCTACCGTAACTTTGTCAATGACACATATTGATTCTTTTTATTCAAATTATATTCAAAATATTTGTACAAATGAAATTTTCTATTCTTAATTCGAAAATAATTTAATAGATATTTTACTATATTTTGGTTTTAACTATCTTTTAACAAAAAATAGATTCATTTTATTTTCGATATGTTGATATCTTCATTCTGTATTCGAATAATTATAAAATCAAACAATTACTTTCATTAGTTTGAAAATTATACGTTTTATATATATAATTTGTATGAAATATTTTATTAATCGTATATTCTTTTAAGTTATTAAAAATGTATTCCCGCCTATTATTAAATGCTTTTAAATTATGCTATTAAATTCAAATTAGAAGTTCAATCATCAAATTGACTAATTATTGTATATAATTGACTATTATCATTTCATTTTTCTTTTTTTCTGCGATATAATTTTATAATGATTAATTTTTAGTTTAATAATAATTAAATATATATACCCCATATCTATTAACAGTGAACTATAATAATAAAGACATTAATATTTTTATATATTATTTTTTCAATGATTTTAAAATATTTCAAATATTCGTTCTTTATGTTAATTGATCTTTTATAATTTTACATGCAATAAAACACAATTAAAAGTATTTTAAAGATTGAATAATTGATTGAAGGACACAATATGTTTATTGAATTTTCGATAATATGTGTGATGATGTGTGATGATATATGTATGTTAGATTGTCTTGATTTTCTTTTCTAATTGATTTAATTAGGAAATTAATTGAAATTGATTAAAATTTGAAAATAAACTAGATAAAAAACATAAAAAATATATATATGATATATTTTAGATAGAAAAAGAAGGTTGTTGATAGATTGATAGACTAGGAGATCGATCACCGATTCATTTTCGATAACTGTTTTGTATTTATTATATATTATATTGTTGTGTCATTTCAAATGTTTTTTATGTTAAATATTTTTGAAAAATAAAAATTAAATAAACATCAAAATTTATGACATATTTCTAATGGTATTTTGATATAATGAAAAAATATTTTTTAAAATCTTGTTTTTTAGATAAATTTTTTGAAATGAATTATAAAATATTTTCATTTCCGAACATTTTCTGATACAAGAATGATTTCAAAATTCTAAGATATTAAAACTTTCACTGTATTGATATTTGTGTTTTCATTCCTATCCATTTGAATCTATCGGTATATTTTTGCAATATCTATAGTTAGGATATATTTATATTTTCCGAATCACATCACAATCATTTTCTTATATTGTCATTAATATATAAATTTAGCGAATACAACATGACATTGAAGACAACATGAATTTTCATAATTAAATTAGTTTTTTTTAATATGTGGCATGATGTGATAAATAATAATATCTGAAATTGAAATTGAATTTCGCTCTTTAATATTGAGAATATTTTACTCCGTTATAAATGTCTATATTATCCAATAAAGTAGAATTACGGAATGCGAAATTATTCTGATGAATTGAATCTATCTTATTATGATCATCTTAACAATGATTATACAAGAAGCTGTCAATATATTTATCCTATGTACAGAAATTTCCAAAACATTTGCACTAATTTGTCTAATAACCTATTAATATATAATAAAGTATATAATTAAAATCAGTAACATGGATATGTCATGATCTTTAATTGTTCCTTGTCCTTCTTCGGACGGGAAGAAAATCGGCAATTTCATTGAGAATTAAAAATATAAAAAAATAAATCTGTTGCATAATTCGAATAGAATTATAATAGGTTGCTATATTTATATATGCTATATCATTTGATTCATTCATGAAAAATTTTAGCTGATTTACGAATTTTCGTCAAAAACTGAATAAATCTAATAGTATACGGTATTGATGAACTCGGTATTGAAACTCTCTATCTACATCTTCTAATATGTTAACATCTGCTATTTCAAATAATAATTGATTTTATATTAACTTTTGATTAAATCTTTATCTACAAACATATTTTAGTAGTGTCTGAATATAATAAGAAATTACGTTATATCTTACATATATTTAGCTTATATTCAAATTGCCTTACGCAAATAATTAGCATATAATTGTTTTTTCCTGATTAGATTTATTCTATTAGTTGTAGTTTTCAAATATTTGTCGTATGCATATCTATATCTAATATAATTTACACGTTATATCTAATATAATATATTAAATATGCAAATAATTTTTCCCCTCTTTTTTTTCTAATTCAAGATTTTATTACATAAATCAGGTACAATATTAGATATGCAAATAGTTTTTCCTTTCTTTTTTTCTAATTCAAGATTTTATTACATAAATCAGGTATAATATTATGTCTTAAAGTATTCGCTATAATCTCATTCTCTATAATCTTTTCCTACCTAATGATTATAAATTCCATTTCTGAAGAATAACAGCTGTTTGCTGATTAAAAAGTCATCAATATATTTTCAGATATCTTCTTCCGAGTTGAAGTGCTTTCCCGACAATTGATGTTGCAGACTCCGAAAAAGATGACAATCTGATGGGATTAAGTCTGGAGAGTGCATGTGGCAGGATTTTTCATCCCAACACATAAATTATATTCTATTTCGTTCTTTTTGTAACGTATAGCCAAGCATTGTTATGCTGCAAAATCACATGTCTTGTTTTTTGTCTAGTAAACGGCCGTTTTTGCTCTAGCTGTTCGTATATAAATTCATTAATTGATTTCGATAATTCAAAATTGTTAAATTCAAAATTATTGTCCTTCCAAATGGAAGCAGTTCATAATGAATGATTCCTCAGAACTTCTACTACATATACAGAAAAACTTTTTTGCAATTTTTTTTTGCACTTTTTTTGCCATTGAAATCGACAGTTCTTTAAGATTAATCCATAATTTCCGTCGTTTAAGATTGTCATATAAGACCCATTTTTCATAAATAATTTTGTGCAGAAAACTTTTTCTTTTATGTCGTGAAAGCAAGGTAGCAGAAATTTCAATTCTGTTTTTCTTATTTCGCTTAATATGGGATTCATTGCCCTAAATTCTAAATTATTGTTTCAGTCGGATAGATACTATTTGTCTAATGACTCCCAATCTTTTTGCCAATTTTTTTTGCGACTGGATTGGATTTTTGTTGAGCAATTTCTCTAATTCGCCATCATCAAACTCTTTCGGTGCATTTGAACGATCGTCGTCTTTCAAATTAAAATTTCTGATTTTAAATTTTTGATACCACTTTTTGCATATTCTGTAAGATTTAGCGTTTTCTTCTAATGCTGCACAAACTATTTTAATAGTTTATTTTAATAATTGATTTCTTAAGCTAGAGTGCAAATGATGCAAATAATGCTTCTCGCGCGCCATATTGCTTGAAATTGTTGCATAGGATTGAAAACTCTTAAAATCATTGCTCACATTATGACTTTTCTTAAAAATAAAAGAACATTCTTTTAGATGGCATCACAAACGGGAAGTAATTCGAATTCAGTTAGAAATTATTGTAGAAAAATAGAGGAAGGAATTTATTTACACACCTAATAATTATTATTACTTTGAATCAGGCGAATAATTAAATTTGGAGCAATTGCAATTCCTAAGCTATTATTTGTATAGTTTACATCTCGTGTTTTCGTGATTTAATTCGAAATGATTTTGATAATATTCAAAATGATAGTTGATTCAAATTATGATATTGTATTGAATAGTATTTAAATATAATTCGCGATTATGTTGAATTTATTGTATAATGTATGTACGACTAAATATCAAATACAATTATATTATTGGCAAAGATTGAATACTTTTTACGGTGGTTCTTAATATACATTTTTTTACAATTATTCATAATATCTTCTTAAACGATCAATTTGATCAACGAAATTAGTCATTTCTCATAAGAATCATTGTATCTTTGATAAATTAATATCAAAATCTAAGTTTTCGATATTGATTGCGAAAAATAAACTATCTTCTGATTACAATTAATTATAATTTATAATTATCTTCATCGCGATATGTTTATTGTATGTGCGAGAATTATATGACATAGAAATCTCTACATTTATTCATGTACGTATCATTTTCGTTGGCTAAACCTAATTCATTTTATACTTTTATTTTATAAATATCTTATATTTTATTTCCAGATTTTCAATTTGAAATTATAATTATGATTACTTCTCCAGTTTGAAAACTTCACATTTGACTTTAATACAACTTTGATATTATTTTTGAATGTTGGTGCAATTATATTGATTATGAAAGAAAAAGAGATGCAAAGCGAAACAATAACAAAATAAAACAAAGTAATCTTGTATCTCGATGATGATAAATTATATACATTTTTATATACATTTATATACATTTATATACATTTATATACATTTATTAGATTGTGTAGATGTAGGATAAAGCGATTTCATTTTATAATTGTTTCAATTGTATTGATAATCGAAAAATAACATTCCGAAAAGTTGCTTTCAATGCGATATAAAATATGATTCCTCAGTATTCTTAGTATTTCTCATTGCAATTAAAAAAAAATATATATATCTTACTTATTAACTTCAATTAACATTATTTTTGATAAAATAAGTGATTTCTTCATTAATTTTGTTGCATTAATTTTTCTTCTATGATGATGTAAATCAAATTCTTTTAAAATAGTTCTACAAAGAATCAATTTTGAATATTCAATCAATGTTTATATTAGTTGCTTGTTTGTATTTTTATGTTACGGAACAGAATTAAATATATTGAAGAATTAAATAATTGGTTGAAAAATACAATATATTTATTGAATGTTTTATATTTTAATGATCAAAAATCATCAATTTAGAAAATTTTTTTTATAAATTATATAGGATTATCTTAATGTTTATTTTATAACAAAATTTTCTGAAAAAAAAATTTCTTATTATTATAGGAAATTACAAAGCTTATGAAATATATTCTGGAAAATATGAAAAATAATTATTAAATACATTAAAGATGTAATATATAAGAAACAAGTATATAATAATTTTGATTATAATATTAATTATATATTATCTTTTATTCAATTAGAGATATCTTATATGAAAAAAGATTTCTCCAGATGAAATTATAAAAACCACTATAAAAAGTAAAAAAGAAAAAAGAAATTATAAAAGAAATTATAAAAACTACTAAAAAATATCATGAATAATTAAAATGGTAAAGATTAATATCATGAGAATATCATAAAAAATTTCGAAAATATCTTTATTTCTATTCGCATTATAACAATAGTTATAAATTAAAAAAAAATTGAAATTATTATTTAACTATAAGTATTATTTAAATATAAATATTTTTTTGTATTGAAGAAAGCACATATATAAATCAATTAGCAATTTTTATCTCCATAATAGCATAATAATTTTTTTCTTCATAAAAAATTTTTGTCAAATTCATACCAATGTAATATAAACACAAAAGAATATTTTATAAAGCACATAAAAGTAATGATTCAGAAATACAAAAATATGAAAATTTCAATAAATATAATTATAATAATATAGAGGCAGCATAAAACATTTGAAAATACATATATTGAAATTATTGGAGAAATGGAAGAATATATAAAAATATCACACGTTCCTCGGGAAGAAATTTTGCACTCACCAATAAAATTTTTCTCCATTCCAATAGTCAGTAATGGGAATGATATACTATTGATAATCAGTCGAATATTGACGGGAAATTCAGTAAATGAGAATGTTGGGACATATTCGATTTGTTGGTTTATCAAAATAAAATATTATCCGATGTACAAAAATATTTAAAATCGGAGATAAAGAATTCCATTATAAAAACAATAAGAAAAGCTAGATCTCGAAAACAATTACAAATTTATCTGAAAAATATTGCAAAATTGATATTAACGATAAATTAGATGAGATTGATATCAACGATACATTATATAGATATATACATAGATTTATTTACATACATTACATAGATTTATCACTCATTCATGAATATGAAGATGATGAGTTACAAAATTTTTATTATATATTGAACTATTTATCAATGTTAAAGATTTTAGAAACCAGTTGACTTTATAATCATTGCGTTATTTATTTGAAAATTAGATAATATGTATAGAGAGAATGAAAAGATCGAATAATAATTTCTATAGATATCATATTTAAACAATTCATTTTATTGAAAAAAAAGTTAAAACATTGAAAACTAATAAAAATAATGTTCATAATGAATGAAATAATTAAATTATAAATCGATTAGTCATGATTAATACAACGATATTAGTAAATGGTATAATACCCGATATATTATCATAATTATTGCAATATTTTCAAGTGATTAAATGAATATAATACTGAAAACTATTGTTTTAATTTCCTAATTTCAGTAAAATATAAGATTTAATAATATGCTCACAAATTATGCTCAATATGCGACAAATTCTCAAATAATAATCATATTTTACGACAATAAATTGAAATACCAGGAATGCCAATAAAAACAAGAGTTTTGAGATTGGCAATAAAGTGATCAATAATTATGAAGAGACGAATAATTTTGATAATTTATTCTAAAATAAATAACTAAAATAGAATGTCTATTAATACTACTATTGACTCAATTAAAATGAGCAAATATTCATCTTTTTGAAGGGAAAATATTCTGATATATGCAAATATTTTCGGATTGTTATCAAATAGATATGTTCAAACATACTAATCTATTTTGGAGCTTATTGTATATAGATCAATAGGAGACAGATGAGAATCTATTGTATCTATTTCAACTTGGTTGAGTTCTTAAGATAGAATAATCGAAGCGCGAATTTCAGAATTTTTTCAGGATAATAAATTATTATCACATTATCAGCACTAAATTATCAGAAAAAATTTGGAAATTGAAAATTTATATGAAATAAAGAGGAGATCGTGGATATATACGTGAAAATTACTTCTAAAATACAATCATTCGCAATACCGATGGATGATATAGATGATAGTCTAAATTTAAAAAAAAATATGTATCAATTGGTTCATTTAAAAGATCAAAGAGATAATTGAAATCACTAGAAAACAAATTAGCAAGATAATTCAATTTTCAAAATCAATACTTTGATTTCATGATGGAATACAAGAAGTTAGGTTATATATGGCAATTTTCGGAACTCATGGAATATATCATTTTACTTTCTCTATAATGTTCTCTATAATGTTCTTAGCAAAAAAATAATGACAAAACTCAGATTTATATTTGATGAATCAGCCATCTCATTATCTAAGTTATCTTTAAATGATAGCCAAATAGATTCTACCATATAAGATGATTTTCTAATTCGATTTTGAAAAAAATATGTCTCAGCGACATTAAAAAAATGTACCACCAGATTCTCATTTATTGCAAATAGAAAATTTCAATGTATTTTATATCAGATTCATATCAGTCAATGAAAATCTTTGAAGTCATGATGAAACTACTGTTATCTATGGCACTGCTTTAGTCACGTAAATATTAAAATTTCTAGTTACGTAAATATTAAAATAGATAGAGCTCGATTGTATGCGAAATTATCCAAAGATCAGTCAAATTATGAATGATTTTTAAGTTTCCAATTTTCTGTTAAGTATATACCTCATTTCTAAAGTTAAAACAAAATAAAATTAAAACAAGAACTCCTCAGTATCTTGACATAAGCCAAGATTTTCATTACGTAAATGAGTATCAAAATATGATTAATGTCTTATTCGAAGATGATTTACAAAATTTAATCAAGGAAATATACGGATAAGAATTGTCATAAATCTCAGATAAGGTCTATGACCTTGTAATAACATTCTTCATTTTTTTAACGACATAGTCTCGTATTATTAAAGAAGCAATATTGTCTTAGCAAATTTTTAATCTACTTAACCTAATAGACTTCATAATTAATAGAGGAAAGATAATTATGCAAGAGTTATGACAGTTAGTTTAGGACAAATCAGTTTTGCAAAATCTGTATGAGAAATGGACGTATTTTCGGAATAATAGTAAAGTAAAATAGTGAAGAAATTAGTAGAGTTAAGCATTTCTTGTTATGTATTATTTATCATGTATTTCAATTTTGGCGCTATTTTAAATAACTATCTACATTATTTAACATATAAATAATATATATTTATTAAGCATATTCAAAATGTCATAAAATAAACAAAATAGTTATTTATAAATCTTATTGGTATCATCTTTAAGCATAATTGATCCAGATCCAAATATTCATTATTTTTTTAGTAGTATTATAAAAATAAATTAATACATGGCAGAAATTGATAAATTATTAGACAAATGTTTATTAATTTAAGATTAAAAAATTTTTTTTAAATGTTTTTAAAGGATATCAATTCTGATTATCTAAATATATAGTTACATATGAAAGTATTATAATTAAATGCAAAAAGTTTATTACGATTTTTCATTGCGCAAGAAAATTGAAAAAAATTTTAAAAATAAATTGAAAAAAATGAAGATTTGCAAAAAAATTGAAGACATTTTTAACCGAATTAACATTTCTAACAGATATTATCCATTTGAATTATTTTTAAAATTTACAAAAATAAGATTAAACAATATCCAACTGAAAATATCAATAATTTAAAAAATTAAATTTTTTTATAGTATATATATATTTAAAATATAATACATATTATTTTATCAGAAATAGAATATATCATCAATTATATTATTTTTTATCAACAAATGAATATTCACATGCAAACTTTTAAAAATTCATAACCATTAATGAAAATTCAAAAACAATTTAAATTTAAAACCCGATTTAAAAGTTTTGAAATATTAAAGAATGATTTATTCTTGAATGATCTAAAAATATAATATAATAGAACTATAATATAATAGAACTATATATAATAGAAATATAATATAATATAATATAATATAATAGAAAATATGTCTTACAAATTAAAATTATGCAAATAAAACATCTTCTATTTAATATAGAAATAAATATGAATCAGAGTTTTTTTAAATTGTTCTGTTTTATTATTGCTCTGATTTATGTTTAAAATTATATTTTATATTTGGAGAATATATTCTATATTTATATATTCTATATTTTTCAATATATAAATGTTGAAGCATATGCAATATGAAATTTTTATAATAAAAATTCAAATATCGATATAAATTTGACAGATAAAAAATAAATCATTATATAATCAAATTAATTTAGAATTAATAAAATTCCTATCAAATCCATATTTAATAAAATTGTGTTTAATAAAATATTCAATAATATATATAATATATATAATTATAATAAATAATATGTAACATATATAATATAATATTATATATTATAACATTATATAATATAATATTTATTTTACTTTAATTTTTAACTGTATGTATAGAATATTTAGAATGTATAGAATAGAAATAGTTTGCTTAATAAGAAAATCAAAATCTGAAAAAGGAAGAAATTATTAATTTATCTTATTTTAAAATATTGAAATCATAGTATAAATAACCAAATAATTCTATATATATAATGAATAAAATTTGAAGATTTTCTTTTTAAGCGATATGAAATGAGATAATGAAATGAAAATAAGATTAAAAGTCTTTTTTAATATTTAATATTTAAATATTTTCGTAAAATTGATAAATTTTTTTCTAATTTTTTCATATTATTTATATTATTTTTTTTTATTTCTTCAAATGACGATTGTGTTTTATAATAATTTGATGACATATTTTGTACCAATATTATAAAAAAAATTATATGAAATTTTTTTATTATTTATGGATTCGAAAAAATTTATACAAGAAACAAAACAATATTTTTGCTTTGAATGTATGGATAAATTAAATTTAAAATAAAATCAAAATTATTTTTCATTCATATATAAGTATTTTGGCTTATTCTGACGCAATTTTGATAAAGAGAAAATATATTTTTCTTAAAAAAATAAATTTTTTATTATTTTTTTCGCAGAGTATTTTTTCTAAACATCGAATAATTATATGCTGCTAATTTTTTTTTCGATTTTCTATTATTTATACATTTTTAAAAATTCTTCTATTATTTATACATCACTGATGTAAATAAATACAATTAATTATCTCATCCTACTTCGAATCATACAATAAGTAGAGGTTTGAAACAATTCCAAATAGTCTTAAATTTGTGCATGATATCTCTTTTCCATTTTTTATTTTTTCATTTCTTTTAATTTTTTTTTTTATATTTTTTCTTATATTACTTTTTATTCAATTGAATCATTTAAATAACATAATAAAGGTTAAGATTTAAAGATTTTTATTTTATTTAATAATAAAATATATATAATGAATTCTGAATTCAAAAGCGAAATTTAAAATTATTATAAACAATTGAATATTGATATTATTTTTTCATTAATTTTCGAAAGCTGTATTTTAGTTATGAATAAAGTATTATATGATTAATGTATACTATTTGTTAAAAACAGAACTTGTGAAGCGATCGGGTAATCTGGCCTTTGTTTCAGCCTTTGTATAGCCAAATATCGTCAATGGCCTGACAATAATTTATGAAGCATGATTTTTTCTAATATTTTCTAGATCTTTAATTTAAACAAAGGTATAACAGTAACGGCTATTTTATATCCAGGTCATATTTTATATACATATGGCTACTCGAAAACGAATATAAAACATTATAATAAGAAAAATAAAAATAATTATACATAATTCCAAGAAAAAAACGTAATAAATATTATCAGTCATATTCGCAATTCTCTCCTTGATCGGATACAATTTGCTTCAAATTTATAATATTAAAAAAAAAATGACATATCTATTGAAATTCATTAATTAACAGATCTATAAAAAATAAATAAGAAATTATTTAGAAAGAAAAAAATAGGAACATTTTTATGAAAAATATAAACAATATCCACTTTTGGAAAACAATAGTTTAAAAAATTTATATTAAAAAATTAATATTAACTTTATTTGATTGATTATAAATACAATTACAATATAATTATAATATAATTACAGTATAATTACAAACACAAACATAAACACTTAAGAACAGCTATAGTCATAATAAGCAAATAGTCATAAATAAAATTAATCTTCTCTAATCTAATATCTATTTTAACTTCAATATCTATTAGAATCTATATTTTTTTTTTATAATTCAATAAAATTATATAATATATGTAATCAATCTACAACAAATCAACAACCAAATCAGCTCCAGGATTATCATATATTTAATATTAAATATAACATGTAATATGTTAATATGTTAAAATTTTTCTCAAAAATATATATAATGCTAATTGTTAATTCTACTCGATTTATTTAACGAATATCATATAATTCATAGCTAAACAAATTTCCGATAGCTAAAAAATTTTATACATATTCTTCATAATGGAAAGCGATAGTAAAAACTACAAATCTATTACAAATATATGATTTATATGCATACTCAAGAACAGACTCATATAATAGTACAAACTATTAAATGAACTAACAATCAATCAGGCAAAAATAAATTAATTAAATTGATATCAGAAAATTTATTCTTTAATTTATTCTTTAAGCAAAAAGAGAATTATTAAACAAAACTAATTATCAACATTTATTTTTTTTATTATTTTCAACAATATTAACTATTAATATTAAATTATTTTTGAACAAATAGAAAAAATAGGAATACTACATTGCATATTATTTTCCTTCAAAATAAGAAAATTCAAATCTAAAAAAAAAAAAAATAGATGATTCTATATTAATAAAAAATTCTTAGTAAGAAATTCTTTATTGAAGTTATAAAAAAATTCTACAAGATAGAATTTTGTAGAATTAGTTTACTACGCAATTTATATATTATAATTATTTTTAATATAGGACAAAACATTCCAAAATTTGCAAAATTTTTAAGACTGATCATAAACGATAACTACAAATAATAATTATAAATATCATACAACAAAACTATAAATGTAATAAAATTTTTAAAACATATTTGGTAAAAAATGCAATTCTCAAATTCTCAATAGTTCTATTCTCTCAATAATAAACTTTTTAAACATTTTGGAAAAAATTGAAACTATACAGTTAATTCTGTAATTTTTAGATTAAAACGAACAATCTATATATTTATAATTGAACACAAAAAAGTTATTAAGAATAGAATATCAAAGTAAAATATCTACACTACATACACTATATACAATACTACACTACATACAAGATGTCTAAAAATATGCTAAAAATGTAAAAACATTTGAAAATTCTTAAGATAATATCAAAGAAAATATATTGAATATATTTTTGTATATTTTGAATATATAATTATAATTTTTATTTATTCATGATATAATTAGATATAATTTCTTATTGATAAAATATTTATTATATTCAACATATTCAATATATTACTTAGATTTGTTTGTGCTTGATTAGCATGCATAAGTCATGCTATCAACTTCTAGACTAGACTATGTGATTGTTTTTTATTAATAACTTTTTAACAAGATTTTAATGAAAGTTTTTTTTTTGCAAAGAAAAATATTGCTTAAAATTATCTCAAATATTATTGATATAGATGATATGTCAATTAATTCAGCTATATTATTAAAACCAACAATAAGTTAAAGTAAAATAAAAGCTGTCAAAAAAATTTTTTATGATCAAAATATAATAAAAAGCTATTATTTATATCATATTCATATAGTCACTGATAATTCATGATTCAAAAATGAAACAATCTGTAATAAAATATAATTAAATTTTTAAAATTTAATCAAATATTCACAATAAAAGTAGCTCAAAATAAAAATAAATAATTAGCATATAGAATATTTTTATATAATCTGAATCAATTCTCTTAGCATAATTCAAATATTAAACCAACAAAACATCAACCAAAATAATAATAAATATCTATAAGAAATAAAATAAATAATATTAAAATACAAGCTGAACAATAATTTATAATACTATTAAAACTTGGCAATCATAAGGAAATCCCAGAAATAAATTCATAAACAAATTACTAAAAAAAACAAACAGAATAAAATTGATGGATCAAAATTGAAATGGATCTAAATTTAAATCAATATTGCAAAAATATAATAAAATTTGCAAAAAAGCAATTTTAAGGAAACTAAATTTTCATGATTATTATTGCTATAATATAAACTAAAATTTTGCTATAAGCAATAAAAAATCATGATTCTACAATTTCAATTTCTCAAGATATATTATGTCATGTTTAATATATATAAAAGAAACCATTATTATTTATAACTTTATAATCTATATATAAATTTACATTTTTTTATATGCGAAATCTCACTGAAAGATAAATGTGATCATATTTGATACATATCGCACGCAATATATAGGAATTACTATAATATATGTTATATTTTATATAATACAATTATTAATTTATGGAGAGTTTCAAAATTTTTAAATAAAAAAAAAAATCAGATTGATAAAACTTCTTATATCTGATAAATATATTTTATTATTGAAAATATTTTGTAAAGCAATATAAATCTTTATATATTTTAATTCTTTTTCTGCATTATTATTTTTTTTCATTATATTTTCGATAATAAAATTCTTTCATAAATAATATATTTATTTATTTACTATGGTCTTTATTTTCTATTTTTAGATGAGTGATTTATTATATGGCTTGAATTTGAAATGGTGACGCTTCAGTTACTTCTTTATAATTAGGAATTTTCATCAGTTCGCGACAATAGTTAACAGAAGACAATAGACAAATAATATGTAATATTTTTCATCCTCTCATCTTTGTATTTAAGAATTACAGATAGGAATTAAAAGTTTATTAATAAATATGGATAAATTTTTAATTTTTATAAGTGATACATATATATATTTTTCGAACGAGACTTTTCACATAATTACATCAACAGATAAGTTCATTTGATCATATAATTATATTTACATTTAAAGTTATTTCTGTAATTGCTTAAAAAAATTTTAAAATATTTTCTTTTTTATTTCAAATAACTTATAAAGAATATATTCTGCATATACATAGATATTATGTAACATATATATAAATACAATATACATGTAATATGTATACGTATATATGATTTTTTTTTATCTTTGTTTCTTATTCTAATATTATTTTTGTTTGTTTTTATTATTGGCATTATTGGAATTATAAAATTTGATAAACATTTATGATTTTGATTTTTTTATATTTTCTATAAATAATGTTATATCTAATTTATTATATATTATTATATATTAATAACCTGATTCAATGATTTTTGTTATATTTGATATTTTAATTTTATTATTATTGCTTTTGATATTTATTACAATTATATTATTAATTTTAATAAAATTTTTAATATTCTTTTAATATTCCTAATAAAATATTAAAATTTATTACTTTATTGTTTGTATTCTATAAAATATATAATATTGTTAATATAATATTAATATATTGCCAATTTATATATTTTACTTTTATGAGAAATAATTTATGTTTTAATTTTATGAGATTTTAATTTTTTTTCAAATTATTATATATGTAATTGATATATTCAATATAATTTTATATTTTCATCAAAAGATATTAATCAAAAAATTCCTTTTAAAAAACAATTAATTATTCTATTCTTTCTTATATTTTCCTATATTATTTGTTCTTTTTATTTTCTGAAATCAGTGAAATTGTTGTTTCATATGAATTATATCATTATATTATATAATGAATTTTTTTTCAAAATATTGAATTAAAAATTCTTTAATTAAAAACTTCTTTAATTAAAAATACTAAGAATCTTTTCATTAGAATATGTTTACCATAAATAAAAAAAAATTAAATATCATTCAATTATAATTTGTGACTTTAGTGAAATTAAAAAATCTGATAATAAAATTTTTATTGTTTTGATTGATATATAATTCTGTATTAATATTTAATAAATTGTTTGCTATTAGAATCAGTTAATCTAATCTGGAATGTTCTTTTGACCTTTTTGTTCTTTGAATGTTCTTTTGAATAATATTTTGATAATAAAAAATTAGTATCTGATTCAAATATATCAGTTATTATAACAAATATAATGTTATTTATATTTCTTATTCCGCTTTATAACAAATAAATCTATTTTGAGATTGTTATAAATCTTTTAACTTTTATTTGAAAAGCAACAAAATATCTGCTAATTTTTTGTACTTTTATTCCTTAATTTTGATAAGACATTTATCTTTTTATTTTATTTGAATTATATATAGAATATTTAATTATAAATAAAAAATGCAAATTATTGGAAACCTATATAAAAGAATGGTTCAAATGAGAAATTAATAACTAAAAGAAAGTATCTGATGTAATTAAATTTTTGTAAATAGAATAGAAATGAGATAAAAATGAAATACATTTTTAAATGGAACTATATAGTTTTAAATATAATAATTGATTTACTTCATTATTATACTCTCAAAAAAAAAAATAGTATCTTATTTATATAATATGTATTCCAAAGTGATTGTAGTAGTAATATTTATTGTTTTGAAAAAAGTTTATGTTAATTTTAGTAAAGTTAATTAGTAAATTATTTCAATTTATTTATTTGTTTGAAAATTAAGCAAAATCAATATCAAATCAATATGATAATTTAATGAAATTCAAATAAATTCAAATAAATAATCATTTGTTTCAATAATTAAATATTAATGTGATTATACTTATTAAAAAATATAATAATAAATAATATGCAAATAATGAAATTATATTGTACAATTTTCATTTTAATATTCATATTGTGTAAAAATTAAATTATTAATTACAATTAATTATTAATTAATTTCACATTTCAACAATTTGTCAACTTAAGTTGTTTTGAAATAGATATAATTTAATTTGCATAATTTAATGTTCATGTAATTAACCTTAAATATAATATTACATAATCAATAATATCTGTCATAATGAAAGCATCATTGCTATCCAAAATAATAGTTAGAAGGAAATATATATTATCACATATTTTTAAGTTATTTTTGATGAACAGAAAAAAATCTATTTTTTTTTTCTATTATCAATTTTATGCACTGACAAAATTATATATGGTAATAATTAAATAAATTAATAATACAATTACTAATAGTCCAGAAAAAATTCTCATTGATAAAGATTAATCAACCATTTTTGATATTTTTTAATCATAATATCATAAAAATCAATATATATTTCTTGGAAATTAAAAAAATGTATTATAGTATTGTAGTATTTATTTTGATTTTCTTAAAAATCAAACATTATTTTTGTTAGACAAAGATTTAAGATTTGATTTATATGATAATTAATATCAATATTGTTTGTATTATAATTGCTATGTTTTTAAAAAAAATTTTTTAAAAATATAGTATCCATTATCATTGGATTGATCATAAAAACTTTATGGAATGATTAATTAAATTTATTGAATGGATCGTTTTTTAAGTTATATAAAAAAAAAGTTTATGTATAAATCAATAATAATAAATCAATAATACATCAATAGCATTTCATTTCTAATATTATATTAGCAAATGTATAATAATATCAAAAAAAAGAAATATTAGCAAATGTATAATAATATCAAAAAAAAGATATATAATATATAATTAAAAATCAAATATTTTTGAACATTTAATAATATATGTATGTGATATAAAATTTTTTCTAAGTTAATGATTTTTTAATATGAAAACTATTATTATTTATTTATATATTATTTTCATATTTTATTTAACTATTTATGAAAAAATTATAGCAAATAATTATACTAGATTATAATTCTTTTGAAATCATTATCTTCTTACTTAAATTATTCTTTTATATAATAAATAATTTGTATGTTGCATATTTTTTTTTAATAATCTGTAAAGATATAATTCTGTAAAGATTAGATAAGATATTATATTTTAATAATTTTGTAAAGATATAGAAAAATTTAATTTATTATTATATTTTTTTTTATTAAGATATGAAATTTTATTTATTTTATATTTCTCTTTATTTTATTAATATACATTAACAAAACGTTTATTCTTAATAAATTTAATAGTGTTTACTCTTAATAATCAATAATTTTTAAAGTTTGCTACTAATTTTTTAAATGATTAGTGATAAATAATTTAAAATTTAATAAATAAGAATTCTAATTTGTAATTTTATTTCCATTACTGTTTTGTTTCAAAACTTTTGATTTATCTTTTTTCTAGATATGTATCAATCAATGTCGTCATATTAATGTAAATGACTTTTTCAAATTTTTTGATTTTATCTTTTACTGAGATTTTTAAATTGATTATCTAGTAATTTATATTTAGATGAATGTTTGAAACAATCATTTTCTTATTATATAAACAATCATTTTTCATATTATAATCATAATTATTCAATATCAATGTAAATAATTTTTTGTATCTAATTAATTGTTTTGTTTATAGAAAATCATATTTTATTGTTGGAAATATTGTTATCAATTTCTATATTATGAATTTGTATAAATTCATTATATTCAAAATTCATACTTTTTTTATTTTTAAACCATTTCATTCTCTGATTCTTAAACAATAATTATTTCTGAATTAAATTCATAATTTTATAAAAGATTCAATATAATAAATTTATTTTTTAATAATAATAATATATAATAAATATATTTTCTAAAAATATCAAAAATTTTTTAATTACATTTATATGTTATATGTATATATATTATATTATATAATATTATATATGTAATTTTATATATGTATATAATGTATATATAAAAATATATATATATATATATATTTTTAAGAAATTTTCTTGACAATCTTTGATTTCTTAATTCTTTCTTTATAATTGTATTCGAAAAATTATTTTTCATTTTCATTATTTAATATTATCATATATAATATCAATATCATCATATATAAGATGTTAGTAATTCAATTCATCAATTTAACTGACCAAAATTGAATTGTCAATTCTTTTAATAAAATATAATATTATATAATATATAATAATAAACTTATAAATATAAATTATATATATTCAACAATATTATAAGATATTATATAATATATAATTAAATAATATTATATAATTATATAATGTATATAATTATATAATATTATATAATAATATTATAAGATATTGTATAATATATATTATATAAAACTATATAAATTTGTTAAAAAAAATTCGTTCTTAGTAGAGAGCATTTATGTTTATTTTCTGAAATGTTTTTTTCAAATCAAAATTTTTGTCAATATTTTTGGAAACAAAACAGTATAAATTTACCTTATAATTATGATAAAATTATAAGGTAGATAATATTTTTTACAAGAATTAATACGCAAATTTATATAGTCGCTTATATTATTATTCTTTTATATTAATTGTTACATTTGTAATTTTAATTCTTCTTTTCTGAAGTCATAAAAATAATAATTTAAATTATTGCAGTAATTCAAGGAAAACCCTTTCTTATCAGAAAAAATTATTCTTTTCTATTTTTTACAATGCATTTGTTGTTCTGTAATCTGGCTTTTTTATGCGCTTAGCGGATTTTTTATTTTATTTTTTGAAATTATTTTATTTGCATTGCTTGACATTTGTTTATTTGTTGACTTTATTTATTCCATGATAATATTAAAAGATATAAATAAAATTAAATAATTATATTATAAAAAAGAATTTCCGTTTCATCTATACATGTATGTTATTGTTTATTTCTGAAGATATTATTCAATATACACTTTTTGGTATAATTTCTAACTTCAAAACAAAATCAACTAAATCAAAGCTATTCTTAACCGCGATTGATCGAAGTTTAACTATAAGACAAATTTCTCTTCAGTGATATTGACATATATGTACATAGTTTTTTTTTTAAATTAAAATTATTCTAATAAATTATTCTTGTAAAAATAAAAAATAAAATAAAATCTGTTAAAGAATTCTTTATTTTAGAATCTTTTAATAATAAAAATAAAAAACTTGAAACACTGATCATATTTATTTAGTTTTTTATTTGACAATCATTCTGAAAATATTGTAATAATGTCTTTGATGTTTTTATAATTCCTAAAGAAATTATAACAATCAAAGCGAAAAAAATAATATCAATAAAAATTTTCCCTAAACTATCAGTAATTGAAATAAAATCTTAAAAATAATAATTAATAATTTCTTTTTATTTATATAATAAAATTATATATATTTATATAAAAAAATTTCGGGGAAAAAGATAAAGAAAATTAAATAAAAATTTAATTAAAAAAAAAAAATATTGAAATTATGCTAAAAATTTCTAAAATATTTAAAAGAAGTTGTTGCGTATTATATATTATTTAAAATAATTGTGGTAAAAAAATTCAGGAAATCAAAATTGAATTTCGTAAGAAAATCTGTACATTTGATATAAAATTCTACATTAACATACAATAAACTACATAAATAATAAAAATATAAATAATACATAAAAACTAATATAAAAGTAATTGTTTATATAAAAAAATTTTATATTTATATATAATAAATTATATTACATAATATATAATAATACAATAATAAATTAATAATAGCTTAATAAATATAAATTAATAATAATAACAAATTCGGTTGTCAACATCTTATATCACTTCGATATATCACTTATATTACTTATTCGATTCATTTGAAATACTTACAGATACCGAATTATTTGATACAGTATATTTGCAGAAAACAAAATAAACTGCAAAAGACATTAAATAATCTCATATTTATCATATCTCTGATAATGTCCTAATAATATTGACGATGTCTGCTGAACTTATTTAGAATATTTTTTTAATTAATCCTAAAAGTTTTTTAAAATATTTTTTTCAATATTTTAAAAATTTTTTTTAAATAAAAATCAATCAATTGTTAAATTTAATAATAAAAATTAATAAAAAAATATTTACAAATGTTTTTAAAATTTGGAATCTGAACTATTTAATGAATTAAATTTTTAATGAAATATTTTTATTTAAAAATTTTTCTGAATCAGAATTATTTTTTAATTTCATTGACATTTATGATTTTATTATAAGAAATTTTTGATATCAGAAGTATTTCTATTTTTATTTCTTCCTCTAAAAAAATTCTTTTTTTTGTTTTTTGTTTCGATATTAGATTTCATGCTGGTTAAAAGTAGATCTTAAAAGTAGATGTTAAAAGTATTAAAATTTATTAATTACATCTAGATATGTCTCTTCAAAATTTTCTTGAATAATTTTATCGATATGATTGAAAATGTTTATTACGGATTTCAGACACTTCTTTCGATAATTGATCAAAGTTAAGTATTACAATAAACTTATAAAATTAAATTTTGTGTATGATTGATGTCATTTATTAAGTGTTTTGATAAGTTCAGTTTTGGAATATCAACAAGAAAACATATCGAAATAAAACGCATTTTGATGAAATTTATAAGAGAAATAATTCTCAAAAACTTTGATACGAATTTTTTTTAATAGCTCACATTTATTTTGAAAGATAAAATACTTTTTTTTGAAAACTAAATGATATAGAAAAATTTTTATTTCAAATTGTGTATTTTTAAATAGAGAATTTAATTGGTATATAAAAAAATTAAAAAAAAACTTTTTTTTATACAATATATTATAATATTATTTATTTATCATGAAAATTTTGAATTTTATTTAAATTAAATTTTTTAAATTAAATTACATTTTATTTAAAATAATAATTTATCTTTTTAAAATTAATTAATTTATATTTTAACGATTTTATTTAACGATAATTTACATTAATTTAATAATAATTTTATGTAACTGAATGAATTCCTCATTCTTGGAAATATGCAATTTGTAAAAAAAGTTTTTCTATATCATTTAGTTTCCAAAATATTAAAAAAAATATTTTTTCAACTTTCAATTTTGAGAATTGATTTTGTCTTTTTGAAGTGAATCTTAGCTAATAAAAAAATACGCATCAAATATTTTTTTTTAAATTTCTCTTAATAATTTTACAAAAATCAGTATGTTTCGATATATTTTTGTTACTTTATTTTTTTTTTTTTTTTTTTTTTTGGATTTTCAGTTTACAGATAATAATTTTTTTCTTCAATATTTATCTGAATATAAGAAAATTTTACATTCCACTTTTAATAAGTATTTTATGAGAATATATTTTTATCTAAATGGAATATATTTTTTTAAGTAATTGAATTTTTAATTCTTCGTATAAAATGGCCAAATTGAATTCGAATTTATTTAAATTTATATTAAGTATTTTTACTTTTGCTAAATTGTTGGAATTCTTTAATGTTGCTTAATAAATATAACATTTTTTTGTAAATGTGATAATATTTTTAGTATTAATTAATTATTTAATCATTAATTAATTAATTTAATCATTAATATTATTTTATATTCAATTAAGAAGATTTTTCTTATAATATTATTTTGTGGATTTTAATAAATTTATTTTTTTGCATTACGTATGTGATTGATTTCTAATTATGTCAAATATCTTTTTTACAAGTTTAATTTTAATAAAACAACAATATTATAATAACGAAAGTTGAAGAAATTTTGTCATATATAAATATCATATCTTATTATTTCAACATAATTCATCGTACAACATAATTAATCAAAACATAATTCAATTGTTGAGAGAACGAAAACATGAAGCAAATGAAAAAAACGAAAACATTGAAAGATATATTCATCAGAATTAATATTTACAAAAAAATTTTTAAATATTTGCTTAAAATAACATTAATGAAATACATCACAATTCCATTTTGATAGTTAATGATTTGCAATTATTTTCGTTGTCAAAATATATTTTAAGCAAAAAATTACAATTTTCGCAACATAAGATCGATTAATTTTTTTTGGGATATTATTCAGAATGATGTTTAAATAATAAAATTTAAATAAATTTCGATAAATAAATTTTCAAACAAAAAAATTTTTTATTTAAATAAAGAATTAAAATTTAATGAATTAAAATTTATTTTTTTATTAAAAAAAATTTCGCATTTATAATATATATATATATATATATATATATATATATATATATATATATATATATATTTCGTATAAATCATTTTTACATAGAAAAAACTACCAAAAGAGAATAATTATAATACTCTCTTATAATTCAGATATGTATTTTAAAAGAACTATCTGAAAAATTTAGTGTAAAATAATAATAAGGAAAAAAAAATCTAAAATAAAAATAAAAATCTAAAATAAAAGTAAAAAATAATTATTATGTATCTGCTCCAGACTTCATCTGCTAAAGACTTCAAGAATTGCAAATTATTCCAATTATTTTTACAATTTTAAATTAAATATTATTATGCACTATTATATAAATATATTCTTTACAAAAATTCATGCATTAATATCTTTTATTATATATACTTATATATTATATTATTATTTATTATATTTATATTTATATATTATATTTTATTACATATATTTTATCTCAAAATAAACAATTATATATGACATACACCGAAAGTAAAAAAAAAACCAAAATATATTTAAATGTTATAAAATGTATAATATAATATAAAATATATTATAATTATAATTATTATATTATACTATATTATATTTAAAATAAAATTATATTATATTTATATTTATTTATTATATTTATTTTATATTTATTTATATTATTTATTGTTTTCAAAAATAATAACATAAGAAAAAAATGATAAAGAAAAAAACTATATTATTTATATTAAACAATATAATGATTCATATAATTTTTTATTGTTTATTGATATAATTTTTCATATAATTCTTCAATTTTTTAAATTGAATGCTTTTTTATTTTTTTTTGTTATGTCAAAATAAATTGAAACGTATGTATACACAATAATTTTTAAAATTATGAAAAGTCAAAAATGTGAAAAATAATTTAAATATATTAATACCATATTTATTAATTTTATTGATATACATATATTCAAAATGATTGTTAAATATGCATTTCTGAAGTTTTAATTGTACTTTTGATGCTAATGTTTTATAAATGTTTTTCTAAATATTATTACATAAGTTTTCTTTATTGAAATCTTTAAATCATGTATATTTGTTAATTGCTTATAATAATAATAATAATAATAATAATTAATATGAATATTTAATATCATATGTAAGATTTGTAAACAAAATTTTTTAATGAATGTCTTTTTAATTTATCAAATTTATTTACTCCATTTATTAAATTATATATATAGATATAAATTATATATATATTCATTCCATTTTCTATATGTCATTTTTCGTTTTTTTTTTAATTTTTCTTTTAATCGTATTAAAAATTTCATTATGGAATTGAATTCGGATAATTTTTCTTTTCATATTAAAAATTCCATTACGGAATTTGGATAATTTTTCTTTCTTGTCGGAATATAAATATCATAGTTTTTATTATTAAGAAATAAATTTCCATATTGAAAAGAAAAAAAATTTGCTTAGTTATCATTATGTTCTTTGGCGAATTTTTATATAAATAGTTTATAACATAACATACACAGTTTATAACATTTTTTTTTAAATAGCTTTTTTTCTATTTCATTCGTAATTATAGAAATAAGATCAGTAATCTAATTTCAAATTTCATCATATTTTTATATTGATTTCGTCCAAAATATTTATTAAATATTATAAATAATGAAGAAAAAATATAAGATCTAATTTGGATTTTAAATTTTTATATTTATCAATATGCATGTTAGAATTTTTATATCTGTCTAGAATTAGATTATATTTTTCTATGGTATTTTCAATTTCTTTTTAACTTTTATCCATAAGTTGTCAATTCTAACTTTATAATGATCATTAAAATTTTCTTTTAAAATGCATTTATTGCAATACTATTAATTTTGAATTTCGAATGTAATTAAATTTGAATAAAGTTTTCTTTATTGAAATCTTTGAGTCATATATATTTATTAATTGCTTATATTAATAATAATAATAATTAATATGAATATTTAATATCACATGTAAGATTTGTGAACAAAATTTTTATCTCCTAGTTCTAAAATAAATTGTTCAAATAAAGGACTTATATTATTTAATCTTCTTATATTTAATCCTCTGCCAGACTTATTTATGCGGTATATACAAAAATTGTCAAAGTCGATTTATGATAAAATTATATGAATTTTATAGATTATATTTTTTTATTATGCATTATATAAATATAATAAATATCTATCATAATTTTAAATGCATCGATATTTTCAAAAAATGGAATTAATTTGCAATTAAGTTTGAACGCTGCGTTTTAAAAAGAGAAGATGCAGATTCGCGATTTTCCGAATAGGATCTCATTTATTTAAATGAGAATAATTTTTATATTTTTTTAACATATGTATATCTGATGTATTTATTGAAAATAATGAAAATTTATTTTTAGTACATAATAATTGTTTTTAATAAATATATTTACATTTTAATAAAAACAAAATTATTATAATGTTATGATATTTAAAAAAATATTTCAGACATAGATTAAAAAGATACATCTTTTTTTTTAATTAATTTTAAAATTGTCTAAGTTTTTTATAATAACAATTATATGATTTAACAGATTTCTCTTTTGTATTAGTCTATATTGATTTTTTTTATACTGCGGTAAGTTGATTTTTGTACTTGTTTTACAAAATATAATATATTTTGTACTTGATTTACAAAATATTCATTCATAATAGAACAAATATTTGAAGGAAATTTTATTAATTATTATAATATCAGTAATTCGTGGAAAGATATGATTGTGATTTTTAGATTATTCATTGCAGTTTTACAAACTATAAAGAATTTAATATATTATTTAATATAACGTAAGTTGAAATTTCCAGAATTAAATGTATAGCAATTTTCAATACCATTTTATACTTTTTCTCTTATTACACCATAAAAAATCAATTGATTATAATAACACATCATATAACTGATGTATTTGTAGTGATGATTTCTAGGTATATCTATAGCTCTATTTTGAATTAGTAATATGATTAGTGCTTTAATTAAGAATATAATTATCTCGAACATTTTATTATTTGAAAATAATAATAATAATATTATTGTCTTTTCTAAGTATCATTTAAATCAATGCTTTGTAAATTCTATGAATAAAAATTTTTTATTCGCAATTATAGCACCACAATATGTATTTCACAATTCAAAACCGATAAAATTAATTTGTAATTTATATGAAAATTTTATATATATATAAATATAAATTTGCCTTGTTACGAAATTAATAGTATGAAATTATGAAATTCAATTATGAAATTTTCTTTTAGAATCATGATATTTTTAAAGTAAATTGATAAAATATTTTAGTAAATATGGTATATTATCGATATTTTCATAATTGGCAAAGTACATATTTGAACAATTCGTTCTATTATACAATATATTCTCAATATTTTGATAAAAAAGATAATTTTATGATACCATAATCAATTCTAGAAATGTTTTCATTTTTTCATAATTTGTAGGCTTTTATTGATAAATCGATCCATAAATGTGAAAAAAGTCATTGTTTTTTCTAATTTCGGCATTCCTATTGTTTTGTTTACAAAAAGATTTATTATTTACTCATTTATAAAAAAGAAAAACATTGTTTTATATCTAATATAATTGTAACCGATAAATTTTTCACTAATTTATTGATTTGTGTAAAACAAAATGATTTTTGGTTTCCTTCAAATTAATATTATTTCATGATATCGTTGTTGTTCTACTTGCTATTTTTGCTTCTTTACTTAATATATTTAAGAATATCTAAAAATTTAAATTTTATTATATAAATTATTATATAATAATAAAATATAATTATATATAATAATATGTTAAATATAGTATATTAATAATATAATATTGAGGAAAAATTATATTGAATATACGATAACATACATTGAATATACGATTACATATTACGAAATAAACTAAACGAATGAATAAACTATAATATTTAACATATTTTCTATGACATATATTGTTTTGATTTATTCATATTCGGCAGCATGTAGCCAATGTTATCCATGTTTGATTAGGTTACATAATCTAATTGCTAATTGTAATCTTTAACTTAACTGTTTTTTTTATTCGATAATTAAAATAAGTAGTAAAAAACTTTATGCAATTATTAAACAATAAAAATAATAAAATATGTATTCTTCAATAAATAAAAAAACCACCTTAAATAAATAATAAATAATAAAATTATAAATTATAATAAAATTATAAAATAATAAAATTAATTTTATTCAAGTAATACAATTTAAAACATAATAATCAATAGAATAGATCCTATATTTTTAATTAATTTTATATTTAATTTAATATAATAATTTTATAATTAATTCTTTTAATGATTCCTTATATTAGTTTTAATTAGTTAATTAATTAATTAGATAATTAGATAATTAATTATATCATTAATTATTTTCTGTTTACATTGAAGAGATCATGCCATATAATAAGTAGAATCATCCTTCTCATCTTTCTACTTTATTATTATTAAATTTTGTATCTATTTTGCAATAGATTATGTCGTTTTTATTTAGTATATCGAAATGTTTTTTTCTTTATTTTTTATTTTCTTATGTTCTTATTTTCTTT
This sequence comes from Apis cerana, assembly GCF_029169275.1. Classification (NCBI taxonomy): domain Eukaryota; kingdom Metazoa; phylum Arthropoda; class Insecta; order Hymenoptera; family Apidae; genus Apis; species Apis cerana. The sequence goes on along the minus strand of NC_083862.1, from coordinate 4,479,552 downwards.
ATTTTTTCTTTATATCTCGATTATATGAGTATTATTTTTATATATTTTTTGTATTATAACTCAACATTTGTGATCAATTGTCCAAGTAAATTTTGTATTCATATCTTAGGAAATCATAATATAATTCTAATATAATTCGAATTTCTATTTGTGAATAATTACTACTATAATCTTTCCCTGTATATATGAGAAAGTTTCTAACTTACTTTTGCATAATTTAAACAATTTCATTCCAAAATAATTTTTATATAATGCTTTCACAATAAGTATCAATGACTCATATAAATATTCTATTCCAGAATATATAATAGTTTATATTATAGCATTTGTTTATGATAAATTGAATTTTACAAATTAGTGATGATTGCTTTATCATATTCAGTATTGTCAGCAAAATAAAGAAATTTGTTAAGTAAAATAAATCGATGTTTTGTTATAACTTTTGAAAAGAATAATTCCTTAATAATTTTTTTTTTGCAAAAATATATTTCCAATTTAAGTTTTTTAATAATTTCTTACAATGTAAGCAATATTATGAAACATCGAATTTCTGAAGTATTCGTTAATTCGTCAATTCAGTATCATTGATCATACTTTCAAGTTACTGTAAAAATTTCCAAAAATTCTATTATATTATCATGATATATCATGATATATCATATGATATATCATGAATATGAATATAATCTTAATATAATAATAAACTCATTTTCTAAAAACTTTTCTGAATATAATAAATAATTGTTTTTATTGATAATAGAAAACTTTTTGCTTGGAGAGAATATAAATTGAAAATTTTTATGATATTCTTCTTATTACTACTTGTCAACATAATATTATATTTTTTTTTTCAGTAAAAATAAGTGTATCGCTGTTCTTGATGTTCTTGATTTTTATAAGAAATAAACATCAAATTTATTTTCAATGTACGAGCAAGCATACATATTATGCACCGGAAATATGAATAGCAATTATAACATTTATTTTAATCAAAAGATATATTATTTTCGTAGTTGTATGATCAATTAATCCTTGTGCTGAACAAGACATTTTGCGATGATAAATTAAATCATTATATCTCAGTAAAGGTGAATAATGGAAAGTTCTTTTGAGATTGCCATTCTAGTGAAATTCTTTGTCCTGACTTTTTCTATAGAATTCTTTTTCTATAAAAGTTTTATATGTTTTGTATTCTTGCAATGTTTCTTCTCTATATTTCCGTTTAAAACGCATAAGAAAATTAAATGATGAATTTTCAAAACTGTTTATTGAAATATTTTTTTATTTATACGATATTTTACATGTAAAATAATAATTTTACCATAACTTAATTCATTTATCTCAGATAAATATTAAAAAAATTTATTATGTATTAATAATATTGAAAATTTTATTTCATAGATATAATTATCCGCATGATGATGTTCTATATCCTTTATTGATAAATTTTATTGATTTTGTCAACAATAATTCTCTGACATCAGATTTGATTAAAAATAATATTTTAAGAATTAATTAAAAATAATATTAATCAATAATAATAAATGATCAAAGTATAATTTTAACTGATAATAAAACTTATAGAAAACAATTACCAACTATAACAATCTTGTAAATAATAAAAATAAAGAATATCTATCTTTTTCCAGACATCGTTAGATTTAGAGAAAAATTCTTAGTTATGAATGTAGCTGAGGAGATTTATTAACTTTATGAACATTAAATGACTTTAGAAAAAGAAATAAGCTCGCATCATAAATAATGCTAATGATTATATGGAGTGCAAATCTAGATATTTGATCCGTAATTCATCCAAATCTCAGATTATAATTTTCTCAATATAATTTTTTCACAAAGGTAAAGAAAAATATGAAATGGTCCTTTATATGTATGACCAATAATGTACTCGAAAGAGTTAAAGCAATCAGGAATTTAATCTTTCCACATTGAACATACTCTTTGCTGCATCCATATTCAAGTATCATAACTCGGAGTATCGGATGATGTAGAAATCGGACATTTAGAAATTAGACATCATATCTTATTCTGGTTGATGTATTCTTGATTAGTTTCCAAAGAATATCTATTACATATTGATTATATCATTCACTTCTTATTTTCTGCATATTAATATTTAATCCGCAAGAATTAATATTTCAGCTCTCCATTATTTTTCTTTACTTTTCTTATTTGCAATAGAGCGTAATATATTGTGTTATATTTTTATCGCTCAAATAAATGTGATAACTAATCTAATTTTTTTTTGTGAAAAGAAAAAAATGCTCTTATATGTTCGTCATAATAGAAAATGTGAAATTCGATTAAACGAATTCGATCTAAACTTAAAAAAAAGACTAATTACACTTAAATTGTGATATTATTTTCATTAAACCGTAATATTCTCATCTATAATCACAATAATAATCACAAATAATCTCAGTTTTGTCTAGGTCCATTTCACGTAATAAAAAATAACATATTCCACATTATTTTATAATCTTAGTCTTAGCTAAGATATTTGAAAAGATTAATCTTAATTGAGCTATTATTATTACTAACTGAGACTATTATTGTTATTATTCTTGTCAATGATGTGATATGTAAAAACTATTATGTTTGATGAATTTGAATATATAATAATCTCATGAAGATTACTTCTCTTTTTTCTTAAATATTTTTCACTAATCAGTTTTCCGGCGAAGTTCTGTAAATTGTATGAATTGATATAAATTTCTCACTTATTTATTTTTCAAGTAGTAGAATCAGTTTCGTATCAATTCTTCTTGAAAGTTCAAAGTTCTCTTCTCTATATTTTTAAATGATTATCCATTGAAAAAATCTTCGTTAATATCATCTGGCCATAATAAATGATATCATTTCTAAATTGTTCTTTCCTAATTGTTCTTTTAATACTCATATTCTATATTAATTATTTCTATCCATATAATATGTCTTCGAAACAAATAGAGCGAGTAATAAAATCATATACCATGCATCAATGTCATCTTTCTGATCTTTTTTCTATTATTATTCTTGGATATAGAAGAAACATACAAAATTTCCAAACGTAATAATAGAGAATTTTTACAAAATAGGCTTTCATTTGGCAAAAATCACACTAGAATTCTAATCTGATTAATTCTTGTTGTTATTTTGTCGATATGATAATTGTTTCTCACAATTGATTTATATTCTGAAATATTTGAATGATCTTGTATTCTAACTGATTAATTCAGAATTTGAAATTTAATTTCCTTAATATTAAACCTACCATATCGGTCAAATTGATCGTTTTCAAATTTTTATATATACAATTTACTATATATATTATCACATCATATTTATATGATTTTTCTTAAAATATGTATACAATGAATTTTTCGGAATTTATTTTTTTATTTTATTTTCTTTTTTTCGAGAAATATATATAATTTGTTCTATCCGTTGCAATTAGCCAAATTTAATGGGTTGAAAAATTTATATTTAATTTTCTAAAATATATATCTAATATATGTTGGTTCAATCAGTTTATGAGAAAGACTATTTGAATAAAAGTGCTATCATACACACGTAAATGGTTGATAATATTTAATGATTGATAATATTTCTTTGCAAAAATGCATGTCACAGAATTAGATGACAATTTTATAATTTCCGGTTTCCTTTGCATTTCAAGTTATAAATATAAATTTAAAGAAAAAGTAAATTCGCAATATTTTGATGCAAATTTTGTATTTCGTATTTAATATTTAATATTATTCTATGAATTTTTCTATGAATTCTATGAATAAATTTTATTATTCTATGAATTTTAAAAATTAAAATCATTAAAAAAATATAAAGTTATTAAAAAAATAAAAGATATAATTAAAATATAAATAAAATATAAATAAAACATCAACTTTTTGAATCTGAATGAAATAAAAAAAGATGATCTATAATACATTCAATGAATTAGAATCTCCAGACATATAAAACACAAAAATATCTTGAATAAATTTAAATAGTGATAAAAAACAAAAGATTAATTAAATTTCGAAATAATAAAAAAGATCCATCAGAACTGATATTTGGGAAGAAATACAAAAAAGTTTCAAATCTGGAAGTTCACAATATTTTAAGAAATTATCAGATTTGATAAAGTATGTTAAACGACATATGAAATGAGACTGCATTTTCTCTGATCATTTATTACATATAATGAAAAATATAAAAATGTGCATAGAAACAGAAGCATTTAGAATATTAGGGATTAAATGGAAAATTAAATGCAGCAAAACTAAATGTATTTGGCATTGTATACTTGCGATGCATATACAAGTAAAAAATATAAACATCTCATATTTATGAAATAAAAAATGGATCATGCATTTTTTTCAAAAACTATGAGCAGAAATGTATTTCATGTAATTATGAAATTTATACGATTTAAAAAAAAACGAATGAAACCAATATTTACCACAGCATATAATAACTAAACAGTATAATAATATAGTACATACCAATAAATTTGTTTTGATTTCTAAAATATGCATTAAAATTATTAAGAATAATCAAAATTATTGCAAATGTGTGATTATTAATGAGCAGTTTCTTCTATCCAAAATTAGTTATAGATTTACAAAATATACTATAAATAACAAACTAAATAATTTTTTAATAAAATTTTAATCATCTTGAATTAATCATTTTGATCATTTTGAACATTTGATATCAATAACAAATAAATAGTAATAAATGTATACTAAATGTATACAAATTTCTATATTTAAAAAAATGATAAAAAAGACTTTTTAATTCAGAAAATTTTTGATGTGGAAAATTTATTGTTCTAAAACTAATGGAATTCTTCACAGGATATGGAAGAAACGTCATTTTAGAAAATTTTTTTACAAGTGTTTCACTAGCCATAAAATGAAAACAAAAAGAATTACTATTGTTGGAATCATTCATAGAAATAAACAAAAATTATCTAATTATCTAAATTATCTAAATTTGTTAAACAAATGAAAAATAATATGGCATGCTTTTTAATACTATTAAAATTATATAAATTAAATCATATTATTCAATATATAAAAGTAAATGAAATAAAAAAGTGCTTTTACTAAATTTAGTACATAACTTATTAGAAATAGAAAAAAATGATAAATGTATAACGAAAACGATTAGATTTTATAATAGTCTAAAATTCCTAAAAAATTAAAAGATATAAATATGACAGATTAAATGGCAAGAAAATACAGCGTGAAATCAAAATCTCGTCAATAGGTGACAATTTAGATTTCTTTTTTCAGATTTTTTTCAATATTTTTTCAATATTTTCAATATTTTTTTCAATATTCTTTTTCAATTTTAACTTAACTGAAATATATATAATTCAGATTTACATATACAAAAAATTTGCCAAGTTAGATATTATAAAAATAATGAAACTACAAAAATTTATTGTGCAAAATGTAAAAAATATATATATACGACAAATTAAAAACTTTATAATATTTAGAAAATACGGTAAAAATGATTAAAATATACATATACTATTTATTTATTTATTTATAAATAATGTATAATATAATGCATATATAATATAATGACAGATTAAATGGCATTAATTAATATAATATATGATATTATAATATATATTAATTAATATAATATAATGCATACATATAATATATATGTAAATGAAAAAAATCTAAATGAAAGAAACTATATAACTATTATCCATTTTTCATTCTGTTTTCATTTATAATTGAAATAAATAAAAAAAAAATAAATTTATTTTGTCATTTGATGAAAATTATTTTGTTTATTATATAATTTAGTACCAATTTATAATGTTAATAGTACTATTATATATGTTCAAATATAAAAAATATTATTTTTTTTATACGAATAGAAATGACTATATATGAAGTGGTTTAATATTAATTATTTTCCTAATATCACTAAATATTAGACGTAAAACTAAATTAACTTTTAATATATTTTTCATATATTTAAAAATTATTATAAATATGATCTCTTGCATATCTCATTGCCCGGAAAAATATTAACTTTTTGCTTAGATTTTGTGACATCCAAAATATTTCATCACATCCAATCTTCGTTAGATGGACCTGTTAATAATCTCTAATAAATCTCTATATTCAAAAAACTTTCTCATAATTCTGATCTGAAAACATAATTTATTAATTTTTTTTTTTTTTGTTTTTGGAATTCGATTCTCATATCAAATTTTGTACTTTCTATTTTTCTTAGATTTCTGCATAATCAAATTAAATCTATTTCTAATATTCTGAGACATTTTCTTTTATTGCCTACGCATAAAATATAAATTTCGAGTTTGGAAATCTTTCTCAAGAAAAAAAATGTTTTTTCTTTTTAACGTAGACATTCTTTTTTTCTACACTGATTCTATCTGAATTTTTTTCTCTCTTTTTTGCGATGTTTTTCAAAATGTCTGCATACAAATTTTATACTTCTTTTAGGCTATTTTATTTAAAATCCTTTGGAATCCTTAAAATATCTATAAGCATTTTTAGTCAAGACTTTCAGATTTTTTGTTATAGAAATAGTTTTTTTTTTTACATTAGATTTATGGAAATTAACTATATATCTTTTTTTTTTACTGAAATCTGTCTTTTTAACGAGTATATTAAAATGTAATTTTTTATAAATTATTTATTTAGTATAAATTATTTATTTAAAATCTATTTTACTAGATTTTTACTTATTATTGTTTTCAATACATTTTTTACATGTAAACTCTTGGATATATACTTTCCGTATATGTACTTGTTAGATTGAATACAAATATAGTTAAATTATAGACACTGAATTGACGTATTTTGTTCGTGATAGTCACTGCCCAATTCTTCAGCTAATTGAAAGAAAAAATTCTTTCAAATTTTGTTTATTCCAATTTATTACAATTTTGGTCTCTTTATATAATAATCTAGGCATTGATAGTTGTCAAATCTAAAAACGATTATAAAATACATGAAGGAGCTACGGGATCATCCTTTCACAGTATTTTCTTCATTATCAGCATCTTTTATTTCACTTTTTTTGTTTCACGTTTTTAATATCCGAAATGGTACGTATTTTTTTTCTTTTAGGGTATATATTGTGATAATTTTTATTCTCAGTGTCGTCAGAATTTCGTTCTTCAATTTCGTTTATATTCTTCAATTCTTCAATTCTTATATTCAAATTCTTCAATTCTTCGCTTTCACATAATTCGTTTATATCCGATCTAGATTGGTCTTCATTTATGCTGGTTATTCTTTTTATTCTTCTTATTATTTTTTTTATTATTGTTTATTATCAATTTCCTATCTTTTGAAGACTTGTCCATAATAATATAAATAATAATATAAAATATAAAAAAATATAAAAGAAAAATATATATATATAAATATAAAAGAAAAAAATATATAATAATATAAAAAAATATATTTTTTTGAATAAGTTTTGAAAATATCTTAAAAAATTCAAATCTTCACTCACGAAAATAAATTTTTGCTAAGCTTCTAAATAGCATTTTTTTTTTTACAAAACACAATGTTGAAATTATTTCTTACATAAATCTATTTGTTATTATAAAATAATAAGACAGATTCACTTACAAAAATCATTTCTTTTCTCTGCAAAATTCACCGAAAGGGATTTATTATCATATCACAATTATAAACAACTTGTTTGATTATGTATTTATTACTAAATAATTGTCATTTGCTTGGTATTGTTTTTTCTTATTCATTGTTATTTCATTTTTTTTTATTTCGCAATAATTGATCTATATAAATTAATTCATGAAATTGATAGATTTTCGTAAAAACAAATAGTACAAGTAGATATAGGTATAAATATAGAAATAATAAAATATAAATGTTCCAAAGAAGAAAACGAATAAAAATATATATTTGTTGCATTATATCATTAAAAAATATATAATATTTAAAGAATAATATTTGCATGTTCAGAATTTTTAAACATAAAATCAAAAACTCGTCAAATTGACAAGTTCCGTAAATCTAATGTTAAATCCTTTGCCTGCTCTATATTCATACGGAACCATCAATACGGTATAATATTTGCATATCAATAGCTGCGACTAATAACTATTATGTTCATTGATTAAAATGTATATTTTGTTCAAATAAGTGCGCAATATGTTCAGAAAATATAAACATAATTATATACATTTATACATGTATAAATATAAAGGAAAAAATTTGAAATTGATAATGAAAAATAAATTTAATTTAACAATTTTAACAGAATAATAAAGATATAGTATGTAGATATAGATTGCTATAATTTCTTTTATCTTGATATGTTTAAAATTCGTAGATATTTTTCGTATATTTTATTAATTCTATTAATTAAATGAAAGTATAAAAAATGTAATTTTTACCTGATATATGATTATACAAAATATATAAATTTCAAACTATCTAATAAAAAAAAAAGAAACTTTTTGTACCATTTATAACTTTTTCTTATGCACTTAATAGTTCTAATAATTATAAACGTTTTAGTTCTAATAATCATCAGTCTTGTCAAAAATACCCACGAAACGATTATAATCTTGTACAGATACAGATCGAATTTTTTATCAATAATTTTATTTCGATAATGAATTTTCTGTATCTATCTATGATATCAGAGTAATATAAACTGGTTGATATCTAAATTTCTCTCGTATCCCTTCATTTTAATAAATTTTCACTTGAAATATTTTTTTATAATTTCCATAATTTGCATAATTTTCATATTCTTACAATTTTTTTTATTGTATACATAAGTCTAATTCAAATATAACTTGATAAACAAAATTGAATTTTTGTCAATGATTGATTATTAAATATAAAATATGAGAAACTCTTTTATTAAAGTCATTACTATATTATCAAATTTACCCAAATTTTTTTGATATATAAAGATTTCTGTTTCAGAATCTGAATATAGAAGCATATCTAAATATATCAAAAATATTTTACAGTCACGAAGGACTTTATGATAATATACCATGCATAAGTATTTGAATACTTAATATAATCTGATCAAAAGTTTTATATTTTTGTTATATTGCAATATTTTTATTTATTTATAATATTAATTACTAATAAACAGTAATGAACTTTTTATATAAGATAACCTTAAGCATAATACAAAATTATGTCAAAATTATTTAAAAGAATTAGAAGATATTAATGAGCTCAAAATCATGCAGTAGCCGTCATAATCATTTGATTTAAATTGTTATGGAATAAAGTAGACCGGAATAAAAATAAAACTGAAATGTTCATCTCAGAAAAATAATTATGATTACAATTGTTATAAGATTAATTGTATTATAAGATGCCTACAATAAAATTCAGGAAAATACTTTGAAAAAACTTATTGCCTAACCTTAAGTCTGAATATTGTTACTGTAATGAATAATGTTATTGCCCAACATATAGATAAACATATAGATAAACATAGATAATTCAACATTTAATAATTGTAACTCAATATTTAATAATTTTTCACTTATTTATTGTAAAGTTTTTTATCATGTAATATATTCTAGATCTTCTATGTTTCAATGATATAATATTTATTAGTATTAATTATAAAAATATTGCAATACAAGAAATATAAAACTTTTGTTTAGATCATATCGAGTATTCAAATATTTTCATGATAAATACTTACCTATTCACATTATTGCTATCTTATTCTGCTATTTTTTTCAAATGAAATTTTAAGGAATTCTATCTCTATCTATTCTGATTCTGTCAGATTTTAAAGAAAGAGATTCTGAATCTAGCGAGCATAATTCAGATTGGCCTGGAAGATTAAGATATGAAGGTATATTCATTTTATATCTATGATTTCTATTCGATCCGATCAATTAGCGTAACACTGCTGTTGACTTTCGCGGTTTTTTTTTTTTAGTTCTTCTCTGTAACTTTTTTTAGAGAGCTTCTTCTGACCTCTTCATGTTGGCGCAAATTTTTCAGTATGAGAATATGTCGGTGTCTTATGATTGGAAATATCAAAATTGTAATAGACCGTGTTCTGATCAATACTGCTGTACATGCTTTCATTTGACGTAGCAATACAGTAGATGATTTTTCAAGATCTTGTCCTTTACGGAGAAATTCTATCTGACAGATTATTTCATTCATGGATATCATAATCACGTCAAATATGAAGAGGATCGATTTTTATCTTTTGCTGTAGGCTATTGCTCAATGCTGTAACGGCTTCGTTGAGATGAAATTATTTCGTTTTAGCATGTATATCTCAGTTTCGATATTACAGTTTATTTATAATTTTATGATGAGTTCAAATATATGATAGAGTTCAAATATTTCAAGTATTAAACTTTAAACTTAACAGTGATTATACTTCCCGAAAAGCACTATTTAATCTAGCTCTATAGTTAAAGTTTTCGAAGTATATGACTTACTTTACTACAGTTTATTTTATTTAGATTCATAGAGTTTGTTGCAAAGATATTAGGGTGTCTCATAAGTTGCTTTCATACTACACTAGGAATGATTTTAATTGGTTACTTTTATATGAACATGCAGGCTTATCTATTAGCTGTTTATGGCATTGGCATTTCAGAAAGGATATAATGCAAATAGTAACTCTAAATAGCAAAATCCTAATTCCGATAATTTTTTAATATGTTGTAAAAACATTTTGAATAACTTTTTTCTTTGTTTTTTTTATATTATCATCATTCAATCTAAGTTTTCAAGATATTTACAAAAGAATTATTATTATTATATAGAATTTCTCTTATATGGATACATCCATGATTACATGCGTAAGCATGCGAATATCATTTTTTGTCAAATGCGTGATTAAGGTGATAATTAAAACATATGACGGATTAAATAATTAGAAACTTACTTCCTTGCGAATTAAAATATATCAAATTCAATATTAAACTTGGATCTTCCAGATCTAAATATCGAAATATAAAAATAAAATATAAATAATTTGCAAGCTAAATTACAATCGAAATTAAAAATTTTTAATTTCTTGGATAATTTTTTTATTATGTCAAAATCTATGTCATTCATATCAAAAACTGGTTTTAATTTTTTACTTAAAATAGTATTAAACTATAGTATTAATTTCGTGCAAATTATTAAAAAAATGATGAAATATTTTAATTCTTTGTTTTTAAAAATTCCAGTTTTTATATATTCAGGAACAAAAAGAAGATTAATATTTTCAAAACATTTTTTCAAGCATTTTTCTTTTTTTCTTTTTCCTTTTGAAAATTTTGATAATTAAAGCATATCATTTTATTGATTTAATATGTTTTAGTTTATTTTTTAAAGGAATCCTGTATGAAATTTTTTAAACATGTTGCACTTATCAAAGGACTGAGTTGCTTTTTAATCAAATATAAAACTTACTTTTTAGTAAGAATTTGATCTCAAAATAAAATAACGAATAGAAAAATTTATGCTTAGCATAGTTGTTATCAGAAGAAATTGAAATTAAAAATTTTCTAATACTTCACTACATTATTTATTTATAAAAATTGGGAAATGATCCAAACTCTAGATTCTAACTTCTTTAATTATTTTAATTTTAATTCTGTCAGAATAATTAATAAAAAAAAAAATACAAAATTAGATTTTAAAAAATAATGAATATGAAGATGAGATTGTATATTTTGTATTTTCATAGAACGCAAATTAATATTGAAATAATCATCAAAATCAAGATGAACATTTAACAAATCTTTCATAATTTTATAATTTCATAATTTCATAATTTTAATATATATAATATATAATATAATGTTTTAATTTGCGTTCGGAAAATATCCTTTATATTTAAATAATAGCGACAAAAACCAAAATATCCATTAAATATCTTTTAATATATATTTTAATGCATTAAAAATTTTTGGATTATCATAAGAAGTATATAAGATATAAGATCGTAATAATCAAAGATAAATGAATATTTATAAACTATGCATTCATTATTGGTAAGTTGGTTTGACAAAAAAACGATAAACTTCACTTATCTCCACTTATTGATACTTTCAAATGTGATATTGATTAACATAGTGATAAGATCGACGATATAGATATAGATATTTGGAGAATTTGATATCATTCTGATAAATGTAGAAATTTTATTGTACTTATTTTTTCTAGTATTACACTTATTTCTATTATATTTAAAATTTATTATAGATATATTTCTATCTATGTTTTATAAAATTAAATATACATTATATGTAATATAATTTTAAATATATACACACGATTATGTCTGTATTATAAATATGAAAAAATATTTTAAATAAAAATTGTAAATTGAAGAATGTATATTGTAATGATAAGTATTTCATCTTGGAATAATTTTGAGTTGTCTTATAAAAATCATTATAAAAATATTTAAATTTTTAAAAAAAATTTTATATATTTTTAATACATTTTTATAATCTCTGAGATTACTTCATTTTTTGAAGAAGAGGAGAAGGGGGGCGGGGGAAAAGAATATCAATATATCTTTCAGTATTGAAAATCTGTAATTTTTTGTAATGCGTATTTAAATTTTACTATTCTATTTTCTTACACAGAATATTTAAAATTCCCTTTTTTTTCTAACATCTCTTTCTAGATATTATTTTTTTATATACCATTTTATTGTATTTTTAACTATGGAAGAAAAATTATTTGTTCTATGTATTTCTATAAAAAGAAATTGATCAAAAATCTAACAATTTTAGTAATATTAAATATTCTAAAATTAATATCAACATATAAAATTTGAAAGTTAATAATTAAACAATATCTTTAAGAAAAATGCATTAATAGTATTTTGAAAACATCTTAATATAGACTATATGAATATATAATAAAAAATATCTAAGATTAAATATTTATCATCATAATATATGTCTCTCATTATATATCAATTTTTATTTATTACTTACAAAAATAATTACAAGTATAAATATTATATAGACACATTATATATGACAAGAGAAAATAAAATTAGCATTATTAAGTTTTTTATTTTGTCATGTGTATTAAAAATGAAAATATTGAATTGCTATTATTAAATATTTTAGTCAATCGTATGAATTAAAAATAAAAATATTGAAATAAAATTTTAATAAATTTTCATTTTTATATAATTATTGAACTGCTATTGACTTTATTCAGACTTTTTTCAAATTATTCTGTATATTGAATGTAAATTCTGTATATTATTCAATAATTTTCCAAAGTATTATTTAATTTATTTTTAATTAATTTTATAAAAAAAATTCATAGTTTATATAAATTATTTAAAAAAACAAATTTAAGTTTCAAATGAAAAAAGTACAACTGTAATAAAATTATTAATTGAAAGCATTATCATCTACAAAAAAAATATTTGAAAATATTTGAATATATGATTACGTTATATATGATTATGTTATAAAAAAATATTATTGATATTATAAAAAAAATAGAAATATTATATACATGAAATATTATATGAATGAATAATAGAATGATTGTCATTAATGTTAGTAAAGTGAAGAAATGATTAATATTCTAAAAAATATAAACTTTTCTCATAGATTTATTACAGTATACACTGATAGAAGAAATGAATTTATTGAAGAATACTAATTAATTTTTAAAGCATGCAGAGATTAGCATAGGCAAATGAATTTATTAAATTTTGAAAAATCAAAAAAAAATTGTTACAGTATTTCAAAATATCATTTATAGATAATGATATCATCTTTAATTTTTTTAATAATCATATTTATTTTAGTAGGAATAATTTTCTTGATTGCTTTCTAAACAATTAATAAATTCATTAATGAAAATTTGATTTGATCAACAATCTTTTAATTGAAGATAAAAATATGAGAATCCTTAGATGTCTTATTAAATGAATCTTTATCAGATAAAATATTGTGGGAGAGTTATATTCATTTATATATAATAAATTAATATTAATATCAATATATATTAAATATATAATATTATATATAATAAATATTTAATACAATTCGAAAAAAAAAATCAGTATTCTTGTAAAATTTAGTTAAGTACATTTTTTTTTTATTTACAGTAATCAGTAAGTATTTTAGTAGATAAATAAATCTATAGATAATATTCTCATAATTTATCAGCAATACTTTAGAAAGATTTTTTGTAATAAAAATTTATAACATCATGAGAATAAATATACACTTGTCCTCAAAAACTTTCAATTTATATTCAATTTATATATAATATAATCAAATATAATCAAATATATTAGTATATATAAGGACATTAATACCAAATCTGAAAATTTGCAAACATAATTGAATATTATATTTGTCAAATTCTTAAAAGTTCTTAAATAATATGATGCACATATTAAAAGAATGATATATTTGATTTTAAAGATGAAAGGGCAAATCTTATGATTATGATCTTCCTGATCTTCGTGTGTAATTCAAGTAAGTTTATATTTTATAAGTATAAAATATAAGTAAGTTTAAATTTAAATATAAATAAGTATGGCCATGAAAAATTGTAAAGAATTTGATATTTTTTTGATCAATAATTTTTCCAATTTTCATGATATATTCTTATATAGAGATATATATTATTAATAAAAATATAACCAATATCCAAAAATTTTAGAACATCTACAAACTAGAAATTCTTTAATAATTTCAAGTAATATTTTTCTTTGAAAAAACTTTCATTACATCTTTGTAAACAAACACATTTATTAACAAAAACATTGGCTAATTATGAAAAGCGTAGCCTAGTCGAGTCGCAGATAATAGCATTGGACATGCCGACAATATAACAATATAAAATTTTAAATTCAAACATATCTCGAAAAAATGTTGAATATTATATTTATTTATTTATTTATTTATTGTTTGTATTTATAATTCAACATAATTTTTATCGATAAAAAAATATTTGTTATATTCAATACATTTTTTTCGAAATATGTTATTTACTTATTTTTGTTCGGTCGGTTATTCGGTCATAACTAACGCTACTATTATGATTCGATTAGATTACGCGTATCATTGATTGTATTTTTTATAATAATTCATTAACAAAGATATAATGAAAGTTTTTGCAAAAAATATTACTTGAAATTATCTTAGGAATCTTCAGTTTATGGATGTTTTAACATTTTTGGGACACTTTATATATTATTTTTATAGAATATATACATACAAGATAAAAATGTGAATCAGTTTGAAAGATAGATTCTAAACATCAAAACGATAAAAAAATGTTCATTTGTATATATGTATATATATATATATATATATATATATATATATATATATATATATATATATATATAATAAAGTTTAATTAAAATAAAGTTTAAATATAATATATTTAATTAAAATGTAAATATTTTAAGTTTATATTAGACAGAATAAGATGATGAAAAAATAAGAACTCTCATCTGAGTACGCATTACCATATTGCAATATCATTATAATATTGCTTACATAATAAACTTTCTTAATGAAAATAAATATATTGATATTTTTTTATGATTTTCTGAATTTCAATAATATAATATATAATGAATGTAAATAATATAATATTGTATGCAATTTTTTTACATCATTTGAAAAACTTTTAATTGTGGAAATTGAAATCTATGTAATTTGTTTAATTATTTAATAAAAACTTAAAAAAAATCTCGGAAATTATAACATATTCTATGCTATAATTAATTAATATTATATAATATTATATAATTAATATTATATAATTAATATTCGATGTTATGCTCTGATTACATGCACTCAACCATCATATGCAATAGCTCTCTTTCTCACTATCATCATAATTTTCACATATGTAACCTTTTTCATCGTTTTTATGTCTAGAATTTATTCTCCAAAGATATCCTACACTTTTATAAAGACTTTTTATAAACACTTGTATATATTTTCAATTCAATTACTTATAGAATTATTAACTTATTCTCTAGTAAAAAATTGCGACTATTGAGTAATTTGAGCAATTTAAGATATTAAATTATATAAAAAATATAAATTATACAAATTATAAATTATACACATTTCCTTCATCGTGCAACTTATGATAAACAAAATATGATTTTATAATATTTTAGAAACAAGTTAAAAGAATGATTGTACTCATATAGAAATGTTTTATATATAAAATTAATCAACTTTTCATAAATAAAAAAAAGAGAATACATACAAAACAAAAAATAAATTAAAAATTATATCTCTATATTAGCAATTTACAAAAAAATTTCAATTATATTGTAATCTTTAACGAAGTAAGTATATAAATTTAAAATAATTTGGTACTTATAATAAGCAGGAAGTTTCAATATTATGTCGGTATGTATAATGATATTATAAATATGCATAATAAATGATTTACAAAATTGTTCGAATGTTATAATATTATTAATATTTTTTCACATATCTTAATAATGAATATAAACATTGATGTCGAATGAAAATAGCATGTTCAATTGATGATTTAGAAAATTTAAGTTTTATTATTAATAATATACACAACATAAAATTATATATTTGAAATGAAAAAAATCAGAAACGTAAAAATGAATAAGAAATGATTTCATGAAGATAAAAAATTATAGGACGAAATGGCAAAAATTTAACACAAATAAATGTATATTGTATCATAAAAGACTCAAAAATTAAAGAAATTATTAATTGTTAATTGTAAATCTTCAAGAAAAAAAATATTATCAATTATAAAATGAAGAAAAATTCTATTATCTTGTTCGTTGTTCAACTTTTAAATATAAAATGTTTGATAAAGAAATTAATCCCAAATTATGTTAATGTTATGTTAATATAAAATTATTTTTATAGAATATTACGAAAGAAACCATAATAATAAGAAATAATCTTTTCAGATGAATTTATATTTAATTCAGATTATAGAAATTATATAAAGAAAACTAAATTATTAACAGAATTGCAAATTCAAAATTTACTAAATAATAAAACACAAAAATGGATCGTGAAGTTATATGAAAGCAAGTAATATGAGAAATTTAATATTTATTGATATTCAAATATTTAAAAAAAAAATAATCTTAAAGAAAGTGCTCGGATTGTACATAATAGATCATATAATATATATAATTATATCATATTAATTATATTATTACAAAATAAATTTGGATTTATTCTATTTATGGATTCGATATAGAAATCGACAATAAATAAATAAATTCAGAATAAAATAATAATCGAAATAGATTCTTAAAAAAAAATCATAGAAGTGTAGAATTCAATTAATTATATTTTTACAAAATTATTAATTTATAATTATAATAAGGAATGTCAACTATATTATTATAAAAATATATTATTAATACTATTCTAAAATATTAATATAATAAAATAATATAATAAAATAATATAGTAATAAATAAAATATTTGAATATATTTATGAGTCAGTTTCTGTGTATATTTATAATAAATATATTATATCTATTATAATTACCACTTATGTTGTTAAATCATTTTTAAATTTTAATGAATAATTAAAATTTTCTAGATGTCAAATTATTTTAAATAAGTTAATTTAATGTATATATTTCATTTATTAAAAATTGTAAATATAATCATTTTTATAAAATATTGTATTTTAGAATAGTCATACTAAATGCTAGCAAACAATGTGAATGCAAACATAAAATTATAAATTAACATAACCGATAATACTTTGTAATCGATTTCTTTGATCTATCATTTGAAGGAATTTTTATAATGATGTACTTTCTATTTATTATTATTCTATTTATTATTTTATTCTATTTAAGTAATTAGGAAAATTATAACAAAATTTTTTTAAATTTTTTAATTTAATTTTAAATTAAATTCTTTCAATGATATATTCACGATATTTTTACATATTTCTTTTATAATTTTTTTAACTATATATAGATTTGCCAACAATTTAAATGTTATCATTAGAATTAAAGATAATGAAATATTGAATGAAAGAAATTAAAGAAATATTAAATTAAAAAAAGAAGAATTAAAAAAATATTAAATACACTATCAACTCTGAATATAATTAGAAAATTTAAATTATTTTCTGAAGAATCATAATTTAATACAGATCTATTACAGATCTAATAATTTGATGATCTAATACTATATCATCAAATTCAAATTATCCTATTCAAAAAATATAATAATATAATATATTATTATATATTATAATAAAAAACAAACAAAAAAAAATGATGGAATATTTATTAAATAATATTAATTATTTCTGAGTATAGCTAACATTATCAGTATATCATTTTTGAAATAGAGTATTACTTGCTAAAAAGAAATTTTTTTTTTATTATTCCTAATGAATAGAATATAAAAATTAAAATAATAAAATGTCATTAATTAATGATATATATAAATAATAATAATTAATAATATTAATTATACTGATATATAAATTTTAAATAACAATAAAATTATATTTGCATATCTTGAACATTTCTATTTTCCTATTAGTATTATCAGTTTTCTAATTTTAATGTTACGCTTTTTAATTGCAATTTGTATTTTGTTAATAAAATTTCATATTGGATATAAGATATTATTTAGATAAATTTATATATAAAATATATACAAAAAATATGTGTAAAATTTTTATTTTAATAAGTGTATATATAATAGAAAATTCTTATTTTCTTATTTTTTTCTTTATTATCCTATGTATTCAATATCTTTTTTTCTCTTCTATTATTTTCATTTTCATTAAACTTGACATAGTTAAGCTATTACTGTATTGATATTACTGTATTATATTACTGTATTACTGTATTGAGTAAATAATATCCATTAAACTTTAATATAAATTATTTAGGTGAAATTTTAAATTGACGAAAAAAAAATCAAATTATATCTCTTACAAATTAGTTCTTTGAATCATAATCAAAAAATAATGTTTCGATTTTGGTCTTAAAAGTATTATCTTATTGTTACAAAAAATAGTTATTCACAATTAAAAAAATAACATATTATGTTTTTTTGCGATGAAAGGTCGCAAATTTCAATATTATATGAAAAATGATATGATTTATCTTTAGTCATAAATAATATCATGTTTTATAGATTGTTTATGATTTTACTACAAAAATAAAAAAATAAACATTTTTTAAATGAAATAAATGAAACTTAATCAAATATAAATATAAACTAATTTAACTAACAATATTATTATGAAATTATAAATATATTGTATATATGGATTGTCTCAAAAATATAAGAATATTGTAAGTAACATATGAAGAAAATGTATTGAATATAACAAATGTTTTTATTGATAAAAAATTGTATCGAATTATATATACACACTTATAATATTTATGTATAATTTATATATATATATAATTTATAATTATATATATATATAATTATATCACAAATAATAAATAAAATTAATAAAATAAATATTTAACACTTTCTTAAATATATGTTACTTGGATTTGTTTGTGTTCGATCGACAACACAGTAATAAACACTATTATGTTATGCTTAAATGAAAATTTTTGCAATAGAAAATTTGCATGCTTAAAATTGCTTTAAAAATTTTCAGTTAACAAATGTTTCTACATTTTTGAATATGTTAATATAAAATGTTTAGACATTGACAAAAAAAATTTTTTTTTTAATTTTAATATTATATGCATTTTGGAATATTCTTGAATATTCTTTTTTAACATTCTAATATTTATTGATTACTAATATTTATTAGTTAAAAATTTTTATTTCGATTATATTATTATCATTTAAACCATATATCACGCTGAATGAATTCATATTTAATTGTACATATATTTCATGGTAATTGCCAATTTTAATAAAAATATTAAATTGAAGTAAAATGAAATATGTTATTTTTTCCTGCAATATTTGAGATATGCTAGCGAAATATATATTTACTATTGATAATAATGTTTACAACATGCTTATTATTAACAGAGACATTAAAATATGCTATTTTTCATAATATATTTTTGTAACATATCTCACATATTTTCGTAATATATTATCTCACATATTTCACGAACAATGATCCAAAAATTGAATAATTTAAAATATAAAAGATTGTCTCATTCGCCTCATTTGATATTTCATTACAATTTAAAAATATTATGATAAAAAAATTGAATAATTAAATTTATTTTCATTGTAAGTTACAAAATAAGATGTTTATTTATAAAATTTTTAATATATTTAATATATTTATATTAAATGAGATATTATTTGATAAAATAGTTATATATTATAACAGTTATACATATTTATAATATAATTTATTGGTAATATATTTAAGAAATGTATTTATAAAATATGCAAATATATTGTATTTATTATTTGAAGCAAATAAATGAAATCAATAATATGATTTTACTATTCAAATATTCACAGTAGAATGTCTCTCTGATTAAATCTCTTAATTACGTGAATTTTAAAATGCTATTACTTGAAAAATTGCATTAGAAAATAATACATATTTTAAAAAATTATGGATTACGGATTATATTCCAATTTCGTAATATTTATCTCGCCGAAATATAATCATTTGATTGTAATGCCTAATTGAATTCTATAAAGTCTTAGATTTTCTTTGCAAATTATTTTTCGGATAATCGTATGATTGATTTTTACTTATCTTGCGTAGATCTATAAAGTAAGAATAAGTAAGCATGAGAGATAGCAATGATTTCTTTTTTGTGAGATCAACCGCAATTTAGTCATTATTAATATGATGCAATATTAGTTCGTTATCATTAAATTATTAATCTAACTTGAAAATCGCATCTATTTGGAATTTTTCAATATAATTGTCTTCCGTTAGTTCACATTATTATAAATTTCGATGAACTAATGTATAATTTCCAATGACAAATTGCATGAATAGTTCTAATATTTTTATATTTATTAATTACACCATTAATCAGTTTTATATAAATGCATGTTAATGAGAAACTGAATCATACTTGATAATGAAAAAAAAAACGGAAATTTATTTAGTCTCTTTCAAACATTTTCATATTTTCATATATACTTAGCAATTGATGATGTTACTTAACAAATTCATAATTACAAAAATATTTATGTATAACATTGTGGAATACAATTATATATTCAGTATTTTACTATAATATAAAAATATATTGTTAAAACGATAATTATAAGAATTCTTTAAACTTAAAAAAATTTGATTTTTAAGATCAAAATAAATTTTTTTTTACAAATCACATTATAATAATCGCGATATTTATTTTTCATATATTTATACATGGTACATTATGTACATATGAATTGAAATTTTTTATTATATAATATATAATTTTTCTACTATAATTAAGTGTAATTATTATGTATAAAATTTGTTTGAATTGTTCTAATTGTTTTATTAAATATTCTATTTGTTCTATTAAATACTTACATAGTATTTATACAAGATTTTGCAAAGCTGCATAAACAGTCGATTTGTTTTTTTTTTTTAAACTTCTTTTTTTTAAACTTCTTTCAGTCAAATTAGTTTTTATTGTCATAGAGACGAAATCTAATCATCTTTTCGCTATAACTTTTTCGTATCCAACATATCCAAAGATTTATATAATAACACATCAGATGAACTTTGTTTATCAATAGAAGGTATGCTATCTTCAAGAACAATAAATGTTAATCTTCAAATAGAAAATATATATAATGCACTAAAAAACTATAACTATAAATAATTTTTTGCGAATACTTTCAGCCATTACCGAGACCAGTCCAGATATTTTTCTATTTTTGCATGCCTTTTTTCCATTAGTAAGCAAATTGCTTTTTTGCACTATCCAACTTCTTGAGGATTGTTTTAGAAAAAGCTTAGTAAATAAATCATATAGTGGCATTCGTGTTTTTTTGCGCTGAGATCATCACTTCTGTTCAAGAATTCCTTTATTATGATGTAGAGTCCGGGTTAGTTTTTCAATATTCATTTTCATAATCATCTATTTGATTTGACTAGAAATAAATGAATGGTCACGAATGTGAAACGATATATATTAGTCATTGCTTTCACTATAATCCTTGATCACTTGCCACATGTTTTGCTACTTTTTCCATTGCAAAGAAAATGATTGTTGTTTCTTTGTATTATTGTTCTGGTTTTCTAAATATAAATGTTCAATTTATATTTAGAACCACTTTATTATTCTCGCGTTAAATAACGCTATTTGAATAAAACAAAGTAAAATCAGCTCTACGCTTAACCAGTAAATAAGTACTACTGCATAGTTGACTTAAAATATTTTCTTTTCTAGCACATCATTTCAGAATATTTATTTTTCTGTTCTGGTCCGTTGCATTCCATCATTCATCGTTGTTAAAAATGTTATATACTTTATTGATTATTTGGAACTTGTTTAATCTGTTCCACGTTAATTTATGCAAGTCAGATTCAAATAAATTCAAAATAATTATTGAAAGAAGATAAAGAAATGATCGGTTGTTACAGAAATTAAGTTATTAAGATTAGATGATAAGAAATTTAAAAAATGAATATTAAAAATTCTTCACTTCTATCTGTATAGATAAGATAATTATAAAATAAATTATCATATATCAATATTGTTTTTCTGATAATTAATTTCAAATTTTTTTCAATTTTGTCTACTTTATGGCATTTTCCCATAAATCTCAAAAAAAGAAATCGATTTTTTAATTCTGTTCTTTACCTAAAATAAATTTTTTAAATTCAATTATTTTTATATTCATTTTGTGCCTTGATAACTTAATTTCATTATCTGAAGTAATCCTGTTATCTGAATAAATATTATGATTTACAATAAATTTTTTTAAATAATTTAGACATTTGGCACATAGAGGCTACTAATTATACTAATACTAATTTGGCACATAAGAGCACTAGCTACTACTATTCTTGATCATTCTGTGAACATAAGTAAATATAAATATTATATCTTCTCCGAAATATCATAAAATCACTTTAATTATTATTATTCTATAATTATATAATTATTATATATAATTATTCTATAATCAGTTTTAGAAATAGAAACCATAATATTAAATCTAATTAATTCTAATATCTATAAACTATAAGTATCCTGGAAAAAAAATATTTCTGAAGATTTTTAATTAATTACTGCAGCATATATAATTTAATTATTATGCAAAATAATGAATACTAATAGTTCTAATGAGTTAAATATCTGTGCTATATAAAAAAAATGATATATTTCATTTCGCTAAAGAATGTTTTGAAATACAATTCATCCCAGGATACATTCCATCCTAATTTTAATATTTTAATTTTTTTTTTTTGAGATGATCTCGTCCGCTTCTAATTTTTCTTGTAATTTAATTTTTTGTAGTCATATTTTTTATAGATAGAATTTTTAGTGTACACTCAGTATTCTGAAATATTGATTTGTTTATTCTATAATTTTTCATTAGTAAAAAAAAAAAAATCAATTGACTCTGTACATGTTGTAAGAATGTAACCAGAAAAATCTTGGTTATTTCTTGGTTATTGAAAAATCTCATTGAAAAATCTATTTTTAGTAAATTGACATTTTCATATAATATTCTTACTTGGAATATTATTTTTTGATATCTTTTCACTATCGTTGTCATTTGAATATAATTGTACTATACGTTTTTTTCTATTTATCTTATTATTGAAATCATCATCAATATAATCATAGGACTTGATAGTTCATATAAAATTCATTAATACTGATTTGATATCTTCATATCACATCTTCATATCAATCAATAAACTCCCGTCTCTTTTTAGATATTTTAATTTATTATTTTTACAATCGTAACAAATCAGATAAGTATTAATTATAAAAATATTAAGAAAATATTAAATATTAAATATTAAGAAAATAAAAAAACATAAGGTCAATAATATTTGGTGCTTCTGTGGAAAGAATGATCTCAACTGACTGAAATAATTACTGCAACTGACTGCTCTTTCAGAAGGACAAAATAAAGTGTTTATAAATGAGTGCATAGTGCAGAGAGATAAATTTCACTGCCTAAATAAGTGCAGTATTAAATTTCACTGCCTAAATAATCTCGTGCCATGTTCATGCCAGGATTATCCCATAATTCGACTTCAATTCTACAATTCTAATTTAACGATTCTCTATTTCAATTCTGCTGTTCAAATATCATTCATATCTTCAGTAACCCAGTTTATATTTCATTAGAAGTAGAATTACATTTCATAAGAATTATAATCAGATCATTCTTATGTTCATTAACAAATCATGATATAAAAGTTTCAAATTGTGATCCAATAGCTATTAGAAAAATTATTACTGATTATCATCTAAATTGTAATGTCGTAATTTTATAGTTTCCAATTTATATATCTTAAGTAGTTCTGTTTTGTGTCATTTTTAAAAAATACGCTTAAATCATCGATCTTCTTCATTAACAAATTTTTTTTTAATAAAAAAAAATTTTTAATAAAGAATTGCAAGTTTGTACATATTTTGTATACGAAAGAAATTAGAGAAAATAATATAAACATTTTAATCGGACAAAATGATAGAACATTATTGAAAAATATAATTTTTTGAAATATTTTTTTGAATTCTAAATTAATATTTACTGAAATCATCTTTTTGCTATATAATATCTATTAAATGATTAGAAATTGATTTAAATAATTTTTTAATAAAGACTTTATGTTAAAAGATTTCCAATGGAATTAAAACAATATTTTGTTTTAATTTCATTACATTTTTGTATTATTTTCCATTTTCATAAATTTTTAAAAGCTTTGCCCATATATTTTCAATAATATTGAGATTGGATGAACGGGCCAATTCGAAGTATTTTTAGGTCACATTTTTAGAACTAAAATAAACTTTAATATATCTTGCGGTATGTATTGCAACATTATCCTGTTATAAAAATAAACTTAAAATATGATTCGCATGTATTATGATCGTTTATTAATTTAATATATTTTTCACTATTTACACCTAATAAAAAATTTATATCAATTTTTCCCTGATACAATACCGGCCCATATACTACCGCTATCCATTTGTCAACGGTTTGAATCGTGGAAATAGTAATTCTAATCATTAAGACTCTCAAAATTAAATTTCTTTTCGTCATTAAATATCACATTTTTTCACTTCTTTTTCCACAAAACATGATCGTGAATAAATTTTAAACGAGTTCATGTTGCTTACTTAGAGGAGATTGTCCTTTCAGTTTTTTTCGTTTAATTTGTTTATTATTTTGAAAAATACACAATTCTTACATTAGCTGAAAGGCTTTTTCAGCGATTTTTCTTACAGCTCCTTTATAATTGGAAATACATACGCATAATGTGATCCGTTTATCATATTCCGTTGTAACACGAGGCCAGTACTTTTTTTTCTGTAAATTTTTGAATTTTTTAAGATGTTATATACAACGTGATGGTTTTTATTTAATAACTTCGTTTTTATTTAATAAATTTTCGTAGTATTTCAATTTTGTGATAATAACAAAATTATATCAATTTCACTTTTGTCTAATTATTTTCCTCGATCCATTTTAACTTTAATGACACAAATATTGTAAATAAATGAAAGATTTATATTATTATTATTACATTATTATATAATTACATTTTGTTATTTTACGATTAATTAAATAAATGTATCGCAGTTAAAGGAAATAATTTTGAACATTTAGCATAACAAAAATAAAATAAATAAGCTTTGATCCACTGATTTTTTTGAATATATATATATTAAATACACTCAAAGGACTATCTACAGTTATAGAATTATACACAATTATTTGTGAGTCTTGAGCTGATGGTGATGACTAATTATTTTGCGATTAATAATTGAATTTCCTAATTTCTCTGTTATCTGACTGTAATCTGATTTGAATTCTGATTTTGCAAATTTTAGAGACCTGAACCACTTTGATTCTTCTTTTATTAATTGTTATCGGCAATAACTATATAATATAATATATTAAGAGAAAGAATCAATAGAATTGGAAGACAGTTTTCAAAAATGATTTCCTTCGTAAAATCGCATCACAACGTGAAGAACAGGATTTGCGACCAGGACTGTTTCTCTGATGATCTGTCGTAAGGCATTTGATGTACAAATATGACTTATGAAATAGCTATTGCTATTGTATCTTAGTTTCAATAATTATTAAAAGATAAAATATGAGAAAGTTATACCGCTCATAAATTACGTTAAAATTTAAACTGCTGAAAACCTAATCTGTTAAAAAAATGCTGAAGTTGTTAGAAATGAAATTTAAGGTATTTTGGCCGCGTTATGAGTTATTCCTGATTTTTCTTTTTAATAGTATGGTATCCATTATGTTTTATTAAAATTATTTTTTTTTAAATTTTATAATTGATTGTTTATTTTCATCATCATTATTATTATTATTAATTTATTTGCATTAGCTTTAAATATGCTATTAATTCCGAATTTAGAGACAATTAAAAATTGAACTATTATGTTTATGGATTTTACTTTTGTAATCATGTGTAATAATTAATAAAATAGTATTATATATTTATATAGTAAATAAACTTGAAGTAATTATTAAATTTTATTAATTACCATTTTTAATTATTAATTAACATATTGGTATCAGAATGTTGGAGTTGCAGGGGGCCAAATTCACATTAAATTTCTTTTAATCGCGTTACTCTACTACGATTTTAATTAATATTTCACAAAAGAATTTTGAAGAAAGATGTAAGTTTTTTTTGTATAAAAATTTATATTTCTAATATGTAATTATCAAAGATTTTTAATCTTTTTGTTTTAATAAAATAAAAATAAAAATTAATTATTCTTACAATAATATAATATAATAATAATAATAATTTTTATAATAATATAATATCAAAATTAAAATTTTGTCTTCGTATGATATGTTTGAAAATATAATAACAAATAATATAATAAATAGCTAAGATATAGAGGAATTTTAAAGTATTTATAAATATCAGAAGTTTCTCGACATTTGTTATATGAATAACAAACACGATATCTTCGAATATTCTGATCTTTTTTAAATTCTTACTATATACTCTTTTTCGTATTTTGTTTCATGTTGTAAGTCTTTCTGAAGCGAAATATTTATGTGAAAATTAATGATGTGATAGTCATCCATTCTTTTTTCATTATCAAAATTTCTTTCCAAATAAGCTTAAGTTATATTCAGCAAATTACAAAATTTCATTTTTGATTGTGAATTAAATGTTTGAAAAATACAAAATGAGTTAAATAAGATGCAGCGAAGAAGATAGAAAAATATTTTTTTAGTTCATTTTAGAGTTTTTCTAAAGATTGAGAGTAAGATATTTATTATTAGCAAGATCGATGCCATTCATACATTAATTGTAATTCACATTAATAAGATTTTTTTATGAGAATTATTAGAATTTTATTAGAATTTATTAATTTTTCATTATTAATTCAGATCATTTGAATATTGTTTTTTGCATACTTCTATATCTATATCATAATTTCTTTTCTTCTTTTATAACATATTTTTTCATATTACAGTTTTATATTTTTTAAAGAATTCTGTGTTTCTTGATTTGCTCTTATTATTCCACAAAATCTGAATTTATACAATAACAATGGAGATTGATACTACTGTAAAAATTATCTGTATACAAACGATGCTATTTGTTTAGATATTGATCTATTAGATTCATAATAATATTTTTTAAATTTTATTAGCGTTATAAAATATCGAAATCGAAGCCTTTCCTTTCACGACATTATGCCTTTATCAAATGATAGATTTTGTCTTAGTTTATACTTTTAAATTTATTCAAAATACTTTCAAATACTTTTAAATTTATTAAAAAAGTCTATAATTTTTTGTAAAATTCTGCAATTTTTTTTTTATCTATTTTCGCTTTGATGAATAACTATGTTATTAAAGAAATACAGAAAACTACAAATTTACAAAAATCAATTTTCATTTATAATATTAGCAAAAATTGAAATTATTATAAATTTTGTACACCAATAATTATGTATCTTATTTTTCTTGACTAAGGCCAATTATTATAAAAGCAAATAATTTCTGGAAGTGTAATATTTCTGGAATTATGATATCAACCCATCAATCTATAAGATTTTTATATCTGTGGCTATTATGATAACAGTTCATTTCAAAGACAATTTTTCTAATTAAATTATATTCAATAAATAACAATTTTATTATGTTATATCTTAATCTGTAATACTTTGAGGATTATCTGGAAAGATTCACTCCAGCAATTTTTTCGAATTATATATCTTTCTGGATTAAATTTTAATTCAATCTATATTATTTACTTCGGTTTCTTCTTCATTTGATAACGATAATAAAAGTACATATACGAACTTTTTCAGTTTTATCAATTAAATGTCATTGTCACGTTCATTTTTAGCAATATCTGATAAAGAAATCGGAATTCTTTCTTTATTTTAAAGATTTTTAAAAAAAATCTCAATATTATAAAAAGTTGAAAATTATTTTTTGAATTCTTAAAAGTTTGTACATTTGGAGAATAATGTTATAAAATTTAAATTTATACAAAAATATTTTAAAATACAAAAATTTAAATCACAAACATGAAATAATCTAAATATCATTTATATATATTTAATGTTAATTTTTTTAAATTTCAAGAAAACCAAATTTTATCAATCTAAAAAGACACTTTTCGATTTTTAAAATGTTTAGAATTTTTTTTTCTTAAACAAAATTAAAACTAATTTGAATATTTATAAAAATGGATATGAGAATATTTATAAATCTGAAATTTAATAGAATGATTTAAAATGATTGTATATTACATTACACAGAATTTTAGAATATAATAAATAAAATCATTATTATTTAAACACTGCAAAGCACTGATTATTGAAAGATACATGCGATTCTTACAAAGGAAAGATTAAAAGATTTTATTCTTGTTCTGTCGATGATTTTTATCAAATATAAGAAAAATTTTATTATACAAAATAATTATTATTATACAAAATAAATATTTATTTATATAAAATAAAAGTATATAATATACAAATGATAAATAGAGTTATCTGAAATCTGTTATTACTATCTAAAACAAAGATTAAGAATCGAATTCTTGATCGCTCTAACATATATAAAAATTCTGTATCATTCATCGTAAAATATAATAGAAAGTTAAACCCATAAACAATTTTTTCAACTCGTGGAACATCTAATATTATTTTTGAGAAGAAATTGAACTATTTATTACATAATATTTATTATAATATCTTATAAATTTATAGATATATGATAGATATATAAAGATCGATGATTCGAAAACACGTTATCTATACTTAAGTAAAGAATTTCATTGATATGTTTATATTCATTATATTCATTATATTCATTATGTTTATAATAATTAATGTCATTTGTCATCAATGTTATAATAATTTTTAAACTAATCAATAGAAGCCAATACGATAAAATTTTTTTTTGTGATTTACAAAAATTAGTATTCAATTGATAATGAATCAATTTTTAATAGCATTTTTAATTTATATATTTGTAATATATGTTTATATGTAATTAACATTTGTAATATATAATTTTCGATTTATAAAAAAATTTATTTTATATTATATAAGAAAATTTATGAAATTCTATCATCAATTGAATAGTGCTCTTTAATAGATAAATATTTAATATTTAAATGTTTAAATTTTTTAATGTTTAAATGTTTTACTTTTGTTGCTATTGGAAATATTCATGTGCAAAATACAAATATATCTTGTTATTGAATAAATTTTTTCTAATCTTTTTATTTTTTAAATATTTTAAAATAATTTCTTTATAATAATAATAATAAATGATTTTTGTTTATAAATATAAAAAATGATTCTTAATTCTTTTTATTATTTTTAAAGACTATATAACTATTTAATATTATATTATAAAAATTAAAATTAAAAATTATTTTTGTATACACATATTTCATATTTCATATTTCACATAATATTTTTCTCAACATTTGATCATCTACATTAATTTCATTTATATTGTTATAATTTATTATAATACTGCTAATAATTTGAAAATCTTTTTTCTAATAAATCGGTTTACTTTTTCAGTTTCAATAAAATTTAAGCGATGTATTAATAAAAAATCATCTTTCATCTTTCCCTTTAAGTCATATTTTCTATTCTATTTTCTTTTCTCTAATTCAATTTTCTCTTGAATCGATTTTAGTGTCAAGATACTTCTTTTCTATATATTTTCACTGTTCTGTAAATATTCGTCTATGTATATTATATAATTCTTGATATAAAATCATATTAATTATCTATAAAAAGACAGTATCTATTCAATATCTATATTTATTCAATACACCTCCATTGTTTTCAATAAATTCGTTATGATATTTGTATTAGCAAATCCAGATTCATTCAGTTTTGTTTTTTCTAATAAATATTTTGAAATTAAATATAAGATAAATTAGTTGGGGGAAGATGGGAGATGTCGAATGAAGATGTCAAAAAATCATTAGTATTTATTTGATAGATAGTAACAAAATTTATTTTTTTATATCAATTATTAAAGTATCGTTTAATGTATTTTACAATATATGTATGTTTTGAAGATATGTTTAGAATAATATCTATAAGGATTTTGTATTTTAATAACATGGAAGAACGTGGAAGAAGTAAATATGTTTATTTTAATTTTTGCACAAATTCAAAATAATACATTTAATATATTATAAAAATATTTATATATTTAATTTACTTATATTTAATGACATCTTTTTTAATATATTATAATAAAATACATAATAAAATATTATAAAAACTATATTGAGTAAAATGCCATGTTTGACATCATTAATTCAATTAAAAAATCAATAAACAATATGTGTTAATAGAAAACAATGAGTATATTTTTATTTACATAAGTATTTACATAAAGAAATCGAGAAATAGACAATAACGGACCCAGAACAATCTTCGATTGGCTGTATTAGTGTTCAAAAATAAAAACTGCAAATTCAAAAGTTGCAAAAAAAATTAGCGTTCCTTTACAAATTTTTCTTATTAACAATAATAATGAAGAAAAATTTATGTCTTGTATTGATCAAAAATTAAAAAAACTGAAAATCGTTTCAATTTCAAACGATATTTATTTTTATTATATCTAGTTATACATTTCCTAAAAAAAATAAATTCAGATGACGAATATAATAATATAGATAATTTCTATATTATTGCTTGTCATGAATATTATGATGACAAAAATGGACTGGATTTTTAAATTGATTGGATTTTTTGCATCAGTTGCAAAAAATGGTTGCATGTACATTTTTCTATTTATATAAATTGTAAAAAATAAAAAATATTTATAATACAATTGTTTATTTACTTATATTTTTTTTTAAGATTTAATTCAGATTGAAATGGCATTACAATAAAATTAATGAATTAAATTTTTTATACACAAAATAAATGTATAAGCATTTTATTTAAATATATGTATTAAATATCAGATTCTTTATAAAAAGAATTGTTATTTTTATAGTTTAACAACTTCTTAAAATGAAGTTTTTATATTTTCATTATTACTTTTTTCTTCTACTTTTTTCCTTATTTGCATATTATATTATCAATATAAAAATAGATAATATATTATATATTGGAGATGAATCATTATTAGTTTTTTAATATGAATATTATCGTTGTAATTCTAACTTTTTAAATCGCGTATTTATAGTATACAGTTTTTTTGAAAAAATTGAAAAATTTCTCATAAATAATCTAAATGTTTATTGCGATTTTATTTTTTGTTTTTTCAAATTATTATTTTGAATGATAGGGTTTTGTGCAATTATAAAATATAAGCAAAATATAAAATATAAGAATAATATTTTAAATTTATTGCTTATTGCAATTAAATTTATTCAATTTGCCAAATTTTAGAGAAAATAATTCCGAGTGTATTGAAACTATGAAAATATAATAAAGAATTACTTTATTAGTTGCTAAAATTTGAATTCGTTTGATACTATAAATTATATTATAAATTCTGATCTATCGAAGTTATAAAAATATAAAAATTATAAAATAACTATTCTTTAGTTAAATGAATAATTATAGTAAGTATATTATATATATCTTGAAAAATATTATATACTTCAATACTTCAATAATATAATTATTTTTATGATGCAAAAAAACCAATTTCAACTGCTGTTTATTTTATTTGTATAACTCTTGTTTCAAAATATCGATAATTCGGATATTTGCATAGTATTTGCAACAGTGCATTATTATCATAAGCTTCTAAAACAAATAATATAACTTTCGATTAAAATATTTTCTTTTATTTAACATTATTTTAAGAAAAATGAAAATGAACTGTTATTTATTCTAATATCTCACGAATTTTCTGTATTTTTTATAATAATATATTATATATGTACTATAATATATTATAGTACATATATATATATTATATATAGTATATATGTTTATCAATATTAATTCAAAGACAACCGGGAAAAAATTTATATAACTTAACTCATTTAATTAATAAAAGCTTAAAATCGATTTTCTTAAAAACGAAATTTCGCATCAAAAAATATTATAGTAAATTTTTATTTTTTAGAATTTTTAGAATCACCCTCAGTTTAATTGTATAATTTCCATCTTATTTAGAAAAAATGCTATTTCATCAATTTCATTTTTTTTTTTTTTTTTCATATTTTTGAATATATAATAGAATTGAAACAAGATTGATATTAGTCTGTTTTCGCTTCAATTCGCTCTTCTAATTTCATTGATTATAATTTCGATCACTCAAGAATTATTTTATTTAAATTTTATTTTTCGGAATAGTAAAGAGAAATCTCTTAATTGATATATTTAAATTTAATATAATATTTAATATGATATATTTAAATATAAATCTAATTAGTAAAGTGTAATAAAATTATTATAATAAAATAAATCATACCAAAATTTTAATAACATATAAATTTTGAAAAACGATATTAAAAATTATATTTCATCTATATTTATTAATAATTATTAGATTATACAAAGAAAATGATATTTTTAATTTTATCCATTTTTTTTTCGCATATATATAAAAATCATATATATATATATGATTTTTTGTATAATTGTTTCGTATATATTAACCCTGATTAGTATATCATAAAATATCATATAATATGTTAATTGCCCGGAAATTTGCTACTGAATTTATTGTCTGTTATTGAAGATTAAAAATAATAATTGGATTCTAGTGTTGAAAGACCGAAAGAGAATGAAGAGAATGAAAGAATGAGATCGGAAAATTTAAAAAAAGATCAAAAATGTTGAAAACATTTCTAACTACATGCTTACTTTCTCAATTACTTAATTTCAATTTAATGATAAGTTTAATTGAGTTGAGAAGTTTAATTGAAATGATGGTTATGATGATTGTTTGAGGCTAATGAAATTTGATTACTGGTTAATTTTATTCTGCTCGTTCTCATTATAATGATGCTAAATAATGCTAATGTTATAATGTTGCTTTTATTTTTTTTTTAAATTAATCGAAATGATCATTTTTTCCGTCTATCTTCCCTATTTCTTATCTATTTGTTTCGTTTTTGTTAGAAAGAATGGAATAGAGTAAAATTATGAGATACCAAAGCCATGTTTTAGATAAAGAGTCAATTAAGGAACAAATTATTCTTTAAGTTATCCTTCAGCCTAATTCGCAATTTGTTTATGGCTTGAATGCATGAAAGAATAAATCTTAGAGCATGGATATTTAATCATTAATAAATCTTTTCCGTTTAAAAAAACTTCCATTCAAAGATAATACATTTGTGATATAAAGCAAACCTCACAAGTTCTAAAACTAAAAACTTTAGAACACATTGATTGCGATACAAGAAAAATTTATGCTGAAATAAATTAGTATTAATTATTGGATTATACGATTATTCGCTTATAAAGTATTTTATATATATACTTTATACATACCTAAGAATCCAATATATAAAATAAAATTAATTCTTTTTTCCAAATATTAAGTAAATGAGAATGTGATTTAATAAATGGGATAGCAATTTAAACAAAGATTTGCTTAAATTATCGATTCGAATGCTAATATATTTCTTTTGATCTATCGCAATTAATTTTTCTCATAGATAAAAAAATAATTTGATAAAATTCAATATTATCTTCTTCTAAATATTGTCGATCATATAAAAAAAAATTTACAAGTATTACTAATCAGAAAATATATTATATTATATTCAAATATGTTATAAAAATAAATGATCTAAAAAAATATATAAATTTTAAGATGTAAACAAAAATTCAAGAAAATAGAATAATATCTATAAAACATATTTTGTTATTTACAATATATTGATTGTAAAATATGTAATGCTGTCACAAATACAACAATGAAATATTTCACATATTGCTACTTTCAAAAAATTTAATAATTTATTTAAAAAAAAAATTAAATCCAATATTATTAAATCCAAAATTCATATTATTCAGATTATTTATTGTACATTCCAGAATAAAATTATTTGAAATATTTTTACATTCATCATATAAATTATTTTGTAAAAAATAAAATCCAAAGAAAAAATTAATAGAATAAAAAAAAAAACTATTCAAGAAAAATTTAAGAACAAAATATGGAAAAATAACTAAAGAAAATATTTTCAGCTATATAGACAAAATTCAATTAAGAAGATTTACTGAAAGTTAAATTAAGTTTAAAAGAGAATTGTGTAATGAAAATATAAGTATTTTCTTATTATAAATTATTTATTTATTATTTATTTATTTATTTATTTAATCCGTTATTAAAAAATTTAAAAAATGCAATTTTTTAAAGAAACAATAAATTTTATTTCTTCTTTTTGTTGACCTCATAATTTTTTCAAATAAAATCAAAACTAAAAATAATGAATTTTTTGAAGAAAAATTATAAAGTTTCTGTTTAATAGTTTCGATGAAAATTACTTATAATTATAATTATTTATAATTTTTATTATTTTTATTATATATTATAGAAATAAAACATAATAACAAATATATAAATATATATATATTATATAATATATGTTATTATAATATTAATATAATATATATATATATATTAATCATAACATATTTGGAAAAGAGGATTAATTTCATAAATTCTAAAAACTTTGTGAATTTGAAATTTTAAAAAAAAAATTTTTTTCAAATATCCTTATAGAAAATCTCTTCTTTATATTTCTAAAAAGTTGATGAATATGATTTATTATTATTATTATTATTATTACTATTATTATTATTATTATTATTATTATTATTTTATTACACTTTGAATGAAAAATTTGTCGCTGATATTAGAATTATTCAAGACACCTTTAAAAGGTTGTACAATTCATATATAATCATATATATAATATATAGATATGTTTAATATGAGTATATAAAATGTTTATAAATAATAATTTTATAACAAATTTTTATTTTGTCATATATCAATTCTTGATATTATTCATATATGTTATACTTCACTATATACATTTTAAAATCACATATTTATATATCAGAAAATCTTTTTACAATATATCAATATAGTAAATACAATATAATAAATCAAAGAAGATCTCTGGTTTTCTTCAAAACGTTCGCTTTGTTTATTCATTACCGATTAATGAATTTATGTATTTTGAGATAATTTTGAGATAGCGTGAAGAATGATGACAGAAACACAAGCTCTTCAAATTGTTATTTTTTTTTAAAGTAATTATCAATTGTATCGGAATGTATGGATATGAGTATATGTTATAAATGAATATGAATTGAATATAAAAAAAGTTTTTGAAAACGATGAAAAGAAATGATGAGAAGATAAGAAACTTTGTGATACAATAAAATTAATGTAATGCGCATTTATCATATAATTTTTCAATATCTGTATTAAATTTGTAACAAACTTCGTTCTGTTTCTTTAGAAATTTTAAATAATTCAATTCAAGAATTGGAAAATTGAATTGGAACTTGAAAAAATTGTTTAAGAAATTGTTTAAAAAAAATGTTTAAGAAATTGTGCGAAAGTGCCAACATTGACTTTTAATATCGCCACAGTGATTAATTTATATATGTAATTATGTGTTTTGAAATATAGTAAAGCCATCAATTCATTGACGAGATCCAATAATAATGAAAATGGATCATGAAAGCTTTTAAAAACAAATCCATAATGGAATCCTGATACAAATCTGTATGTTATTTTTTCATGGAGGAGATTTATCATCATATAATAATATTTCCAATATTAAATGCATACAACATAATATGAAATTATAAGTCTATATATATTGCCAATGCGAGACAGAATCAAACCAAGATTCTTACTTATGTAAATGAAAATACTTGACTGAATATAATATAGAAAATCCTTCAGTTTTTAGAGTAATCGATTTTACACATTATAAAGATTTTTAATTTAATTGAGCATAGATAGAATATTAAGTCAATGACTAAAAAACTTGGAAAGATTTTTTGT
Source organism: Apis cerana (assembly GCF_029169275.1). Taxonomy (NCBI): domain Eukaryota; kingdom Metazoa; phylum Arthropoda; class Insecta; order Hymenoptera; family Apidae; genus Apis; species Apis cerana. The sequence continues at coordinate 4,442,890 of NC_083862.1, read as the reverse complement.
AATATTGCAATCTTTATTAGATCTTATATTATTCAATAATAATATAATATATAATATAAGAATCATTAATGCTTTAATAAACATTATTAATTATTAAACATTATTATTAATAAACATCATAATAAACATTATTAAAATATGATACAAAAAGCTGAGTTGTATATATTATTATATATATTATATATATTATATATTTTATTATATATTATATATATTATATTAATATATTATATTAATATTCAATATATTAGAGAATTCACATATTAAACATATACACTTGATATGTACACACATTACACAATATATATATTTTTTATATATACATTAGACATATATACTATATATGTATATAATATATAGATAGTGCAACTTTCTTGTATTATTTATATTTTGATGTTATATTTTAATACCAATACTGGTGGCACATTTTTCATTCAATATGCGATAAATCAAAAAAATCATATGTTAATTTTTCAGTTATAAAAAAGAAATATTTTAAAATATTTTCAAAAAAAATTGATTAAATTCTATAAATCATTTGAATTTGTGAAATTTCAAATAACAAAAAAAAACTTTATTTTTTTTTTATAATAGAGCAAATCTTCTAAAATATCAAAATATTTTTTAGATTAAAAAATTTGTAAAAGATTTCATGTTTTGAAAAATGAACGAATTATCATATCTTTAAAATTACAATAAATCAATATTGATTATTTTTTGATTCAATTAACTTTTTTAATTTAAAGTAATTTACAATTAACTATATGTTTATAGATTATTTTATTGTAAATTCCATCGCATCGTATCGTTTTTGAAGAAATTAAATTTATAATAATTTAATAATTTTATAATAATTAAATTTATAATAATATATTTATTAAATTTATATAACTTTATATGACTAAATTGATTAAAATGACTTAATTTAAACTTTATTGTGACTATGTAAGATTAATTAAAAATTTTTTAAGAAATTATATATATATATATATATAATAGAATTTGTATTTTATATATAATTTATATTTTATATTTTATATATATATATATATAGATGCAATTTTTAAAATTATGTTTCATTCATTTCATAAATTTTAGCGAAAATATAAGAATTTGAAAATTAAGCAAATTTTTTAATAATTTTATTCGATTTTTCATCAGATGCAAATATTCCTGTGCAATTCGAATGAGATTGATTCTAAAATAGATGAAATAATTTTATTGTTGTTTATATGTGATATTTTAAAAAGTATAAAACATTGTAAATATTCTTTTAAGCGATGTTCATAATGTATTTTTTTCGGAATTAGAAAACTATTTATTTTTACATCATCTATCATCATTCTTTACATTGATATTAATTCTCATTCGTTGTAAACAAAAATATTCAAAAATTAATTTTGATTACATTTATTTTAATATCTTTGTAATATCTTATCTATAGAAAAATATAAATATGATTTTAATTTTTTTAGATTAATATATTTGAAGTTAAATTTTTTAAGATTTGAACTTTTTTTTTTTTTTTTTGACAGAGGAACAAAGGAAAAATAAAGAAAATATAGAGTTTTATGTGTAATTTTTAATATTTTTATAGATTAATATTTATATAAATATAATTAATATTTATAATTAATTATTATAAACATGTTATTTCATATATATTTCTGCAGTAAATAAAAAAATATCAAGAACATAGACATAGATTGCAATAAAAACCAAAAAAATGGCAAAAACTGAATAAAATTTATAGATAGATAGATATATATATATATATATATATATATATATATATATATATATATATATATATATAAACGATAATTTATTGCCGTTTTAAATAACCATATTTTTTAATAACTTTCTTTTGTATTATTGCATGTATCTGCATGCAAAATATGTATATATAAATTTTATAAATTTATAAGTTTGATTTATTTTTTGCAGCTTTATCGTTATTCCACAATATTTTTTTAATAGGCTTTAAATAGATTGTAACCTAATATGTTTTAGAAGATGTTATGTTTCATAAAATTTATTATTTTCTCTTTTTGACACAAAAAAGTGAGATTAAATATTTACAACAAAGTTTTATACAACACAAGATTTTTTAAGAATGTAATTATTATTTTAGACAATAATTTATTTATATTTTGTAGTTTTGTATTGGTCCACGAGAAAATAATTAGATAGAAAAATACGAGTATTGCCTCATTATTATTTCTTCTTCACGTCAAAATTATTTTCATAATTTATCAAAATAATTATGTCTACAAATCGAATTATCTGATGAAGAAAACGAAAAGAAAATGAACATATTGAATATAATAAAGCGGTACAGTAATGATAATTTCAAAATATTGGCATACATTCATTTCATAAACAGAATGTTAACTATTGATATACTATACTATAAAATATAACTATAAAGTATATTAAATATCTTATAATTTACGAAGATCCTAGTATTATATCAATATATAAAAATTAATATTAAGGATATATTAAGGCTAATATTAAGGATATAGTCGGGCAAAGCAAATGAAGATTTTCCATTATCTTTCTCTGTTCTTTCTTTATCATTTTATCTTTATCATTCGTTAACTATCTTCTCGTAGACGAATAGCATTTTGTTACAGTATAGTATAATAGTGTAATAGTACAGTATAATATAGTATTATATAAAATTTAGGAATTTCTTTCAGAAGGAATGCAAATCTAATCGGTCGAAACTAGTTTTCTCACGTTAATTTAAAATGATATTGCGTTGTATACTTTTGCGAAAAGCATCACATTTATTTATTTCGATGACAGAGAAAGAAAATAAGAGCTATTGAGACTGAATGAAATAGAGAGAGATACTGAGCGAGTGATTTTAAATATTACCGAAAGTGTTAAATGGATAAGAATAAGAAGTTTCTCTTGTCTCTGGATCTAATTCTCTTGCCATTTTAGATTTACAACTCTACATAATATTTTTAATATTTAATATTTAATATTTAATATTTAATACTTAATATTTAGTTTTACTATAATTTTTATTTATTTTAAGTATATTTTTTATTTCTCTAAAATGTATTAAAGTCAATATATTCTAATTTCAATGATTATAAATTTTTCGAACTTTGATTCCGATTTCAGTCTTGATCAGAATAGACATATAAAATAAAATAACAAAGGATTTTTAAATAAATTTTTGAGTACTTACATGAAATTCTGCTATTTATTTTGTGTTTAGTTCTGTTATTTCTATCTAAAATAATTTCAGTAAATTACCAAATAATTGGAAAGGATCTTATATTATTATTATTATTATTTTATTTGAATGAATTAATATTCTAATTTCTAATTAGAAACAATAAATTATTAAATACTGATTTTGGAAATTTTTATAACATATTTATTTTGAAACAATTCTTTTTCTTTTAATTAGTTAAGAAAAAGTTAAAAAAAAAAGATCGATATTCAGAAAAATTTAATTTAATATGTTTTAATTTTTGAATGATATTTTTTAATTTTTCAAATCTAGTTAAAGACTTTTTTAAAAATAGAGGTGTCTAAAATAAAGATGAACAATATTGTTTGTTCTCGAAGATAAATTTTTCGTACTATTTTGTAGATTTATTCTATGATAATATGTTTTCCTCTAAAACCAAACTAATAATCTGGGATTTTTTTACGATTGTTTCTTTTTTCTGACCAGAACTATTTTTTTAAGAATTTTAGTTAATATTGATGTAGAAATATATGATATATTGGTTTATGTGAAGAGAGTTCATGTATATTTTTTGTTTGACTTTGGTAGCATGATAATTTAAGTTTGTACTTGGAAAATATTATAATCTGAATAATTTATATCATTGTGGCGTGTAATTTATATCATTTGTATAATTTTTATCATCTTTATTGTTTTATCTAGAAGTTTTTTAATTATTTTTTCGTTTATTATGTCATATCACAGTTTTATTAGTATTAATAATTAATAAATTATTTAACTTCTTTCTTTTAGTGTTTCGTATTCTATTACGTTTATTTTTCCATCGAGTTTATTATTTATTATTTCGTCTTCATATTGTAAATTGTGCGATTGAAAGATTTAATGCAAGTGTTCCGCTAATATCATTTATGTTACTTATTGTTGTTATCATTATTCAGATGAACTTTTAGGTTAGGATCCATCTCGTACTATATATTATCGGTCTTTTAAATCATTTTGTATTATACATATGTCATTATGCATTGTAGATGATAGAAACAAGAAAATCTATAAAAGAAATCGAATTTGATAGATCGCGCGGACAACAATATAAGCGATTGTAGTTCCAATATTTCTATTATCTATCTCTATTATTTGGAAATAGAAGATTGACATTATTTCTCATGATTGGTTAATCATAATATAATATAATATAATAAGCGCGCGAAATGAGCTTCATGAACTAGACATGCTCTTGAAGAGTAAAGAATATAATACAAAGCTGTTAGGCACATTAGAAAAATATAATATAACATCTGAACTCTGCATACGCGCCATACTTTGATGGTTATAGCAGAATGCGATAAAATCTACTAAATATCACCTTTGTCATCTATTGGCACAGAGCAATATGTTGAACAGAAATTAAAGAATTATACACTCTACGTACTCAAATAGAGTCTTGAATTACTGATTTCTCTTTTGTTATTCAATGCCGAAGGTTATTTAAAATCCTTTGACTCCATACCATTTTTTGATCGGTAATATATTAACTACAATATTAAAAATTTATGAGAAATCAAAATGAAAATAATCTTAGACAATATCAGCTAATTCAGCAAATGTTCCAGCATTTCTAACAACGTTGGAACAAAGAATATTTATGGCAATTATGGCACAGAAACAAATGGCATAGGTCAATAAGAATTATAGCAAGAAAATAATCTGATAATAATACAAGATTAAAACCTTTTTCCTCTGGAATTAATAAGCACATGCAAATATTCATTTTGGAATAGATAGTTTATGACCGTAAAAATCGCCAGCAATATTATCAAGCGGCAATGGCAAGATCTTGTCCTGTACACAAAAACAATGAATTATCATCGGATCTAAATAACGATCAAGAGAAACAAATTAGTTTATCTCGGCTTATCTGAATGACAATTAATGTATTATCGGAACGATAGCGCTGCTCTTGAACTCCATATTGGTTTAGTTCGCCTGATGTTGTAATGTATTTTCCCCTACGAAGGAAAATGAATGTTCTATCGCCCTTAAACTTGGAAAAATTCTGCCCCCACCCGTTAGGCAATACGGAGTAAGTTGGATCTATCCTTCTGGAGAAATTGCTTAGCGATAGGCACAATCAATCAATATCTATTTAAATATAGTTTCAAGCACAATCATTAAAAAATTCGCTTAATAATTACATATAACTTATAGGATATATTGAATAATGTGAAATAAAGTTGAATTTTTAATTTTAATTTTTATAGATTTATTTGTAAATAACAATTTTATATACCGAATCATGATTTTATTTGAAGAAAAGTAATTAAATATTATTTATTTAATATTTTATTTATTAATTATATTTTATTTATAATTCCAAGAAAATATATACATAAACATCAGAATAATAGTCTTATATCTGTAATAAATAATAATAGTAAAATAAATAAAAGTATGATATATATAATATTTTTCGAACTGAAACGAAAAAAGAAAAACAGAAAAAAAAATTTTAATAAATATAATTATTATTTACAATTCTTGTGTTAATCTTATTTTACCAATGTCACCATATACATTAATATAATTTATAAAATAATAAATTCAAAAATTTTATTTTCTGTTTTAATTATTATTTAATTATTTTCTATTTTGATCACTTATCGCATCAATATTTATTATCTTATGTTCTATTTTTATTTATCGTTGAATTTGAAATCAAAAGTACGTCATTGATTTAGATTTTTAAAGATGAATTAATCAGAATAATAAAAAAATGCTTTTAACATTCTCATTTGTAACATATATATATAGTCTGATCCATAACATATTAATTCGACAAGATATAGTTAAGAAAATAATATAGTCTATATATGTAATGTATATTATATAAATATATATAATATAATATAAATAAATTGAACATAATGTTTATTATATCAAAATAATTAATAATTTCGAAAATACTTTTAATAAAATATTTCTTTCCAGCATTGAATAATATATGTTTATTTGAAAGAATATGTTTATATGAAAGAATTACATAAAAAATTATTAAAAAAAAATTTATTCCGTAAAAAAATTATTTACGAATAATTCCGTTTTTTTTTAAGATTTTATATAAGATTTTTAAAGATTATTTGAATAAGAATTTAAATATTTTACTTTATTTAGGTAAAAATGGCATTACTAGTAATACTAGGAATAAAATTATGATTCATAAAATACGATAAATATTATATTATACTATATTATATTATATTATACTATTTAATTTTTGTTTTCTGTCTAATTATGAGTAAAAAATGAGCGTTATCATTGATTAAATATTCATGCGAATCACGCGATAATTTTATTATATATTTTATATATTTATTATATATTTATATATTTTTATCAAAAAATGAAAAAAATATATTGTTTTTGTTGCTATTCAAAATACAATTAGAAAACTATTTAAAAAATATGAAATAAAAATACCAAATAAGAACAATTAAGATTATATATTTTTTTAATAATATATGCATGATATTATTTATTTTTAAATGATAATATTTTTTAATAGATCAATAAAAAATATATAAACATATAAATATATTGACAAAATATTGAAAAAACTGTATAAATATCAATCTTTTATTGCAAATTACTTTATCGTAAGAATAAAATGAATTAACATTATTATTATCGTATGTTATTAAGAATAATCAAATATATTATTTGAGAAATATAAAAAATGATAATAAAAAACAATAGTGATTAGATTAAAAAATTCTTATATTCTTATTTGATTATGAATATAGTGTTAAAGTTCAATTAAATGAGACTGAATATTGTACAAAATGAAATATTGAATATTATCGTTTGAATTATTATGGATATATAATTGTTTGTATTATGATCTTCGAGTGAATTAATTATCTGGAGTAAGACTATCACGATTTCCCTTCAATCATTATTTTGCATGAAAATGCAAACTAAAAGAAGATTAGAAGAATCAATAGTCATATTGGGGAAAGAAGTTTTGAAGAATGGATGTTCATAGCGCATGAATGCCCAAAATCTTTATAATCACTTCTAGGATAATCCGTTGCACGAATAAGTACGACTTGTGAAGTGATTATCGATATTATATCTCCATTTCGATTGCTAATGAGGATCTTAAAAATCCGTTAAGAAACTGTAAATTATTACTAAACTATTAAAAATGCTGGAGTTATTGAAGTTGTCTGATCGTTTCATAAGTCTTGGTTTTAATTTTAACAATTTAGGATAAATATTATTCATTTTTGATTCATAAGAACTTTTTTAATTCTGAATCATTTCAACATATCCAATGTGTTAATATAGGTAAAATAGGTAATGAACTTTCCTTGCATCTTTATTTTTCATTTATTTTCTCATTCCTAATATTTATAATTTTTTGGCAGATTTAGCCTCATTAAAATTTTATTTTTTTCAGGATGTAATAATTCTAAAATTATAACTAATTGGAGTGATAAGTTAAAATGAATTTTCAAGCTTTCGCAAATCAAATATCACATTGTATGTGCTTTTGCCTAATCTAACAATTAGGATAACGTAACATCATATTCTTCTATTGCGAAAATTCATAGCAGAAGAATTGAACCATTTTTAGTAATGAAGGAAATAATTCTGAAAATAATTCTTGAACAATCTTGAAATTACAATAATTGAAATTACGATGATAATAATAGTATTAGATATCCAACTTCGATATCTTTGCTCGATTCATTATGTATTCTGAATAATCCTAATATTACGGAATCTCATTATCAGAATTCGATAAGTGAAGTATAATTATTAATTATACATATAATTATATAATTATAAAGTATAATCGGCAAAACAAGGTCCGTCTAGAATCACCGTCTAGAATTCTTACAATTAGATGCATATAAATATTCAAGTTGAATTCGGCAAGACAATAGAAAAGAAAAAGAACAAAAGCAGAAAAAAAAAAGAAGTTTCTTAAATTGTTGATTAATCGTCAAATCAGTTTAATATTTCTTTCTGAAATTATTATAATCTGAGCGTTGTTAAGTAAACAGAACATTAGAAATCTATGTTGATCTTCTTTTGCCCAGATCACAACAATAAATGTAAGACTGATATCGCTATCATTTCAACGTTATTTGTAACGTTATTATTTTTTATTACAAACACATTGTAATAGCAGGATATAATAATGGTTAAATTGATTAAAATATGAAAAAAATATTTTTTCATGTTTTGTTGTAAATATTGTAATAAATAAAATATTTCATTTTTTGTAATTCATACTGACTTTAGATATTTTGAAATCATCAACTACATGTAATATTTATCTAAAGTTAGAAAATTCCATGAATCTTTCCAGTGTTATTCCTAGATCATTTATTATAATAAAAATTATATTTGCTTATAAACATTTTTTATTATTTATGCTAATTTTTATTAAATATTAATATTATTTTATTTTTATTATAAAATAATTAAATAACTAAGAACGATATCTATTTTTTTCATTATAAACTTATAAAATATTATAGTTTGTTAAATAATAGGAATTATGATATATTATGATTATTATGATACTTAAAATCCTCTGAATTAATTTTTATATTTTAAAAAAGATACATGTATTGTAATCAAAATTTTTTTGGAATTTCTATATTCTAAAAAATCTTTTTATTATATCTTTTCATAATTATTAATATTTGTTAGTCACAATCGGATATGTAATAATATATTTCTATATGTCTTCAAGTCAATTTATATTTATAATATAATATATATTATTATAAACTGTATAATTAAGTATAATATTATATATTGTTATATGATGTTATTATATTTGTTATTGATGTTTTGTTGTTGTATTTGTTGTTGATGTTTATATTTGTTAAAGAAAATTGATATTATAATGTTTCTAATTTTATATTATAATTATTATATATATTACAGTATTTTAATTTAATTAAATTAGCTAATTGGATGATTCATCAAAAATATATCTTATATTAAATATAATTGATTTTCAAAACGCTTTCGCCCTTTTTGTTCGAATCTTAGATTACTACATTTATTCTAAACTATTTAATATTTAGACCATAATATATATAATCTTATATATATTATGTATATTATATATATATAAGATAATTGTATAACAAAAAGAAGATAATTTTACACCAAAAAATGAATTGAAAATAGAATAAAATTAATTATAAAATAAAATTTTATCATACATATCTTTATTTTCGAGAAAATTTATTTTATATATAATCAATATTTACTCAATATACATGAATTTAATTATTTTTTGATTAAATATATTTCATTGTAGCTTATTCTTTTTGTTCAGATTTTATTTATTCTACTGAATAATCAAGAATATATAAATAAGATTATTGTGTAATTTAAATCCTAGTCTTAAAATCTACACAACAAATATATTATTCATAAAAATTATAGGATTTTTCAGAAATTGCTATAATATACAAAATTGAATTCCTTGAAAATCATTATGATCAATAATTTGAAATAATTCAAATTATTATAAAATTATTATAAAAATTTTTATAATAAATTATAGTTTTTTTTTAGAACATTTAAACATAATAGCTCAAAATATAAAATATATAAAATATATAAAATTCATTTAATTATAAATCTTAATTAATCATCAATTAATTGCAATCCTTTTTTAGCTAAAGCTTCACCACCTTCACTTCCAAAAATACCACCTATAATTCCACCTCCGATTCCACCAACGATTGCACCAATTGGAGCACCAATCGCTGCACCAACTGGGCCACCACACATAGTTCCAATCATAGTACCTGTTTTTATACCAATCCATGTCCCACTAAAACCACTTGCTGCACCAGCACTCCAACCTCCGACAGTACTTGAAATTGTTTTAATCGTTTTAACCAGGACTTTTCTTGTACGTTTTACATCTTTCAAAATCTCTTCTATTTGTTCAATAGCATATCTAATTTCTTGTCTTTTGCTTGAATTAGTTTCAGCCTCAAGTGTTTTTTTCAGTTTTTCAATGCTTTCCTCTAATTCCAAGATTATTTTATTTGCGTTATCGCGAATATATAAATCATCTTTAAGTGCACAACCAATACGGTAGGAATCAATTACTATCGCAGCCACTGTTAAACTCGTACCAACATATTTTAAGGTTTTATTAATAACTTTAGCTCCCTCTATCACTCCTTCTGGAACCTGTATATGTGGATCTGATGCTCTAGGCTTACCTTTTGGATTGATATTGATATGGGGTACCGAATTTTGTCCGGTATCGAAACGAATAGTAGGTGCACCTATAGAAATTTTATAATTTTTAGATTAATTTTTTTTTTTTAATTAGATATATTTTCTATAAACTTACCAACACTGGTTCCATCGGCTCGTATTCTACCGAGATTCATATCTCGAATACCGGCGACTGTTTCTGTATTCAAATGAGCATCAGGAATCAATTTAAATCTAGTTTGCATAATGCTTCCAGATTTAATTCCTTCAAATACTGACCCTGTTAATCGCTGTTTTTTGTCTTCATTTGTATTTGGCATTTTAATATTTTTTCTTTCTTTTTACATATCTTATATGCGTAAGTCACCCTATAATTTTAGATTTCAAGCAAAAAACGAAAGGAAAAATGTAAAAAAAAAAATAATTAAAAAATTTAAAATTATTATAAAAAATATAAAATTAATTGATTTATTAATACAAAATTGACTTATCGAATTTGACATAAAAGAAGTGTGTCTTATCATTTTTTAAAATATATAAATCATAAAGATGTAAATGCAAATGTTTTATATCTAAAATAAGTATGCAAATTTTATATAAAAATTTTACAATTGAAAATATGAGTAATATTTTTTTTGTTATAAATAAAATTCTATAATTTTAAATGTTTAATTTTAAAAATAAAAGTAGTTTTTATATTATGTGTCAAAAGTAAAAATAATATAATTTTTTTTCGACAATTTTTTTTTATTTTTATTAGCGAATTTTTTTTTTTTAATTATTGAAAATAGAAGAAATATTTCTGCTTGAGCAAATATTTTTAACAAATGAATATATGACAGTAATTTGATATTTTTATTATTATATATTTTTATCAAATAAAATAAATTAATAAATATAAAAAATATTATTAATTTCTGATTACTTTTTTAAATTTAAATATATTAAATAATTTATTTTTATTTAAAAATAGCTTATTTTCGAAAAATAAATTTTAAAATTAATTGTTAAAGTCAATTATAAATATATTGTTTTAAACAATTATAGCCATCTGAAGTATAAAATAAAAAAATTAATAAATTTAATAAACAATAAGATATTGATGTTTATTATAAATTATGAAGATATATCTAATGTTCATTTTGAATTATATAGGCTTTATTTACAATCTAAAATGTTTTTCCTTTTAATTAGTTTTTACCATATTTTATTATAAGTATATTTATCTACATAGTATTCATTAATTTTATTAATGTACTATCTATTTGTATTTATAATAATGTCTGTATACATATAATTTGTAAATTGCGGATATTTATGATATTTATAAGTAGATAAATTTTTATAAAAAGAAAATAGGATGAAAGAAAATAAGATTTTTACAGAAATTTAACACTTCCAAATATAAGATTTTATTTTATTTTATATTTGCAAATTTTGCATATTTTATAACAAGTTTTGATTTTTTAATGTAAATTCAAATATATTGCATATGTCATTTACTCTATTCTGCATTATTATAAAAGTATATCTAAAAAAAGAAAAAAAAATAATAGTAAAACTTCAACAATTGATTTCACCTTTTCAAAGTTATATTTCACTAATAAAAAAAATTGTTCTGTATTATAATCTACATATTCATAATATTTTTTATGTTTCATATAAAATAAAATTATTATTAATTTTAGTAACTTAATAATTGAATTTATGAAAGGATAATGAAGATTTCTGACTGTAATTCAGTCAGATTAAATAGCATTTTAAATTAGTGAAATACAAAATAAAAAAAATGCACATTAATTCAAGATGGAATAGAAAATAATAATTTTGTAAATGACATAGAATTTATATTTTATAAAGTATGTGAAAAGAGATTTCTTATAATAGAAAATCATAATTAATATTTAAATATAATCACAGATACAAAATTACGAAACAATCTGAAATTTTAAAAAAGCATATCGAAAATGAATTTTATATTGTGTAAAGCAATAATCGTTATAAGTATATAAGTTGGTGAAATCTTAATAATGAAATATAATCAAGTTTTTTTATAAAATATATATATTAAAATTAATAAATAATTAATAAATTAACAATTTTCAAAAATTATTTAAATGATTATTATAAATTTATAATACACAAAATTATAAATGATATTTTTGAAAATTACATATGGTTTTCAATATATAAAATGATATATCTATTTGTTGAGAAAATTTACGAGAATAAAGTGAATATCTCACTTTCAAATAAACAATTCAAGAAAAAACAAATTATGCAACGATTGCTTTCAAGGACTATCAAATTAGCTGTATGAGATAAAAAAATTATTGTTACTAGCAACAGAGATAACTGTTAATACATATTAACAAATGATAAATTTTAATAAAATTTTTAAAAAATTATAAACTGAAATTAAGATTAAAATTAAAGAAATTAATTTTCAAATATAATTTATATATAATATTTAATTTAAATAAGCTTGAAAAGGAATATAAATATTTTTTTTAATAAATCATTTGAAATTGTTAAAAAAATATTTGTGAAAATATTTTGCACAAATATTATTTACAAACTTTATTTACAAACACATATCTTTATAGATATATAATATTAGAATATATAAAGAATAGTAAAAAATAATCATAAGTTTTGAGAAAAAGATTGATTTCTATACATATCTAGAATATCCAGATAAGATGATTTGCTTTAAAGTATGATGAATAAGATAAATAAAAAAATAAAAAATACACATTATAAACCTAATAAAAAATATTTCTTTGTTTTTTGTATAAAATATTTTCATGCTTTATTATATCACAAATTCTGAATATTTTTCACGAAACTTTCTCACATCAAATCCAATTTCAAATCCAATTTATTTTGATATATTATTTTCTATGAGTTTAATTCATTGTATTAATTAATAAAATAATTAATTCATTGTAAAATTTGAAAAATTTTCATCAAAAGATATCTTAATATATTTTAAGAGCATAAAAATCCAAAATCTATCAAATAAAATAAATATAATATAAATTAGAAAATGCAAATTTGATATAGATTAAATTTGAAATTTTGATAAGAATTTCGAAAAAAATATTTCGAAATAGATTCAAATTTACACAATAAATTCTAATTCTCTATGTCTAATTCTAGAAATGAAGAAAAATCGAACATTGATTGAATAAAATTTGATGAATATTAGAAGTTTTTTATATGTTTAAAATTTTTTGATTATCTTTGAAATTTTATTAATTTTTATATCTATCAAAAAATTATTACATAATATAAAAAAATAAATATTATTTCTCTTTATAGTTTTTTTAGATTATGTATTTTGAGATATAATATATTATATATTTTCATGCTAATTAAACTATAATGTTATAAAATTAGGATGCAAACTATGTTGAATTATGTTACAAATATTATTTTAAAACAATTTTAAAAAATTAATATGAAATTACCGAAATGTTTATTGTATTTCAAATGAACCATTATATAATATATAATTTATGTTATTTCTTTCAATTTGATATAATTGAATAAATAGATTAAATTTTTTAAATGTATAACTATTAATTTTAATAATCAAAGATCAAATAAAAATTTTATCGAAATCAAAATGAACCATTATATAATATATAATATGTATATATTGATAATACTGGCATTTTTACTATAAATTTTATAAAATGAATTTTTTATTGCGTTTCATTTGCATATGAAAATATGAAATGATAAATTTGATGTTATCAATATTCTATAAATATAATTATATACTAATTTTGTAAATAGATATGGATTTATTAATGTTAAATTGAAGATATTGATAGTGTTAGAATAAAAATCTTATTATGATCCATTTTTAATAGAAAAAAATTTCTTTAATTTTTTATTTGTATAAATATTTATCTTTTATTTTTTTTAATATTCTATTATGTATTATGAATTTAAATTTAGAAATAAACCACAAGAAAAAAATTTTTTTTGAAATTATCGTTTATATTTATCTATATTTAAATATTTTACAAAGAAATGTATATAACAATAAAATCAAAAAAATAGAAAACTTTATTAAGGGAAAATTTTTAAAATAATATATAACGATTTCTGAAATTATTTAATTTATTAATAATTATTAATAATTTATTATTTAATTATTCAATATATATTTAAAAAATATATAAAATTATCTAAATAGTTAAATTCTTACTTCTTTTACTCTTCAATAAAAGATGATAAATTGAAACTCTTCTAAATTATAATAAAAAATCTTCATAATTATTTAAAAAAAGACACATATGTTCGTATTGTGAGTGACCAGATTATCAAAGTATAAAACTGAGTATGAGATTATATCATACATTTATATTGAAATTTCTTATCATAAATATATATATTTATTTGACTAATTATTTATATGATAAATATATATATATATTTATTTATGATAAGATTATACTACATATATATATAATATCTGATATACTAATATTATTTATATAATCTTGAAGAATTTTTACTAAAAATGCATTTATATTATTTAAAATATTATTTTGCTTTAAAAATAATGAAATTGGAAAAATTATTATTTTATATAAAATAGAATTTTAAAATAAATTTTTAAAATAACATCTAATACTAATTCCTTTTTTCTCTTTTTAGTAGAATAAGAATTTTTATCAATATATTGTTTCTCTATTAATTTTAATTTGAAATATTGTAGAATCAATATATTTTAAATAATTTTTTGATAACTATATAAAAAAAAGAATATATTTTTCTTATCGTTCTATGATTAAAATATATAATTTATATATATTTATATTTATATAATATATATATTTTATATAATTATTTCAATAAAAATTTAAAATTAAACTTCAATTTTTTAAATAAAATGCTATAAATTTTTTATCATATGAAAGTATATTTCAAAATAAATTTAAGCATATAATATAAATGAGCTTCAATATCGTACAAAATAATACAAAATAATACAAATAAATACAAATAATTCAATCATTTTTACTGTATTAATTATTGTAATTGTCTTATTAATAAGAATTCATAGATGTATCATATATATAATTTAATATAGAATTATCTTTCAAGTGCTATGATTTAAATATTAATCGATTATCTACTAATTATCATAATTACGTGTTTATTATCCATAAAAAAACTATCATTTAATGTGTAATTTCATAAAAAATGTTTTATATATTTTATATATTTTGGAATTCTTAATTTATTAGAGTATTTATTTAAAATATTTAATATTTAAATATAAATAATATTTAAACAATGTTTTCTTATTCAATTGAAGAAAAAATAAGTTATAATAAACGCGTTTATTATAAATGAAATATTTAAAATATGTTATGAAACTTTATCAATAAGACAAATTGATGAACGGAATATTATCAAATGATTTTTTGTTTCATTTCTAATTTTAAAAAAATTTCTGATTTCATTATATGGCAATAAATTAATTTAAATTATTTACACGAAATAAAAAATTTATGTATTTTATTTAAAATTAAAAGTTACTTTAAAAATTAAAACAAAAAATGCAGCTACAGAAAATTATATAAATATAATATATCATTATATTGTTTATAAAAAACAAAACAACTTTTTAATTCTCTCTACGTTAATTATTTTTAAAAAAAATAGTAATTATTTTGAAGAAATAATAATAATGCAAGAAATAATTATAAAATATTATTTCAATTGAATTTATACATAGACTTATGATAGTAAGTGCATTAAGATGCAATTGCCATTTATTTGCTATAAATAAGATATTTATTTATATGAATATACATATCATCTTTTAGGTTTTTGGGATTTCATATTTTATTTCGATCTCAAAAAATACAATCTAATTTAAGCGTTCCTTGTTCATGAATAGTAAATTAAAAAATTATGTTGAAGTTGGTAAATAAAAGAAGAAGAAATAGAAGAAGAAAAGAAGAAGAAGAAATAAAAGAAATATGAAATAATTGCATAAATATTAATATATGAATATTTAATAAAATATGTAATATATAAATGCTTTGAGAAGAATTCAAGAAGATAATATTTCGATCGATATTTAAATAAAAAAATTGAATGCTTCATGATCGTACAACATATTTCAATTCGATTTGAATTGAATTAAAATAAAATCGTGATTTATGTATCATGTGATCTTTTATATTAAAAAAATGTAATATTTTGTAACAGATATCTTTTAATTGTATTTTTAAATTGATGTGAACATATTTTATATAAATCTCGATTAATATATATTATAAAGGAATATATATTATAACTTCGATCATTTTGATTTTAATATATATCGTCAAAGATATCATCCAAGTAACTTTTTCTTTTGATATCTTAATCGTAACGATTTCTTAAGCTATAATGATATATAAGTGATACGATGAATTCGCGAAACTGATAATTTAAAAGAAATTACATTAAAAAATATTTCTTACTAAAATAAAGAATGAACAAATACTAATAACACAGAAAAAAATATATGAATAATTTCCTTAAAATAATTACAGAAAATACAATCTTATTAAATTTAATTGAAATTTAGAAAAAAGTTAGAATATAACAAACAGATATAAATAAAGGCAGTACAGTAACATAAATCTTATCAAAGAAATATAATAAAAGAAATAATCAATTATATTGAAAAATAACAACACAAAATTATCCACTATATGAAATTATATATTACATAAAATAAACTTTAAAATAAACGACATTAAAAATATTTTATCGCTTTTCAAAAAAAAAAAAACTGATTTGATGGAAAAAAAGTTTTATCGTTGCGGCCAAATATAAATAAAATTTCATCAAATGATTATATATGCATAAAGATTTTTCATTTTGTTGTTGCCAATTATGAATAAAATATTATTAAATTTTAACTATGAATATTTATTTAGATTCTTAAGTATTAAAATCTTAAGTATAAAAAATATTGCACAAATATGATGCAATATTCTGATGGTATTATTTGACGAACTTTACAATTGTAAGACTGTCCAATTGTTTGTATGAGCTTAAAATGATACATATATATATAATCTATTGATCTTGGTTACAAGAATATATAATATAAAATACAAAATTTCATTTAAAAACATAATTGTTTCTTCAAAAATCATCTTAAAATCAAATTATCATCGTGATATTCATTTAAATATTAATTTAAATTGATATCAATTTTCACTTTATATATTAATATTTATATTTTTTATATATAATATTTTTTTAAAATATTTTTCTACATTTTGGATACTTACAGAAATAATTGTATATAGAAATTCAAATCGAATAGATATGTTACTTTCATGTAATACAACAATTATTTTTGAGAATTTATATTTTTTTTATCGCATTTTTAAATCCTTTTTTTTCTAAAACATTACTAATAAAACATATAATTTTCATAGATCTTGTTTTCTTTATTCATGATTATGATTTCATTATGATTTCAAAACTTTCGGAATTTTATAATTACAATTATAATAAAATTATAATTATAACATTTAAAATCTAAACCAAGTCTTGGCAACTTGCGAGCTTTATGCGATTCTTCTCTTTATTCTTATGAAGAAGAATAAAAAGGAACTAGGAATCTATATCAAGCCTGAGCAATTTCTTTCATATCCTATTTATTCGATATGCTTGTTTTCACATAATGGACTATTCCTTTATCATGCTTTACTTCGTCTGACTACAAATATAAATATAATATAAACTCCTAACTCTCTCGTCCTCTTCTGTGAAAAGATAAAAATATGGCAAAAAGATTCTAAGATTAGGAAAAAAAGTTTGCATTGCAACTTATCTAGACCTAACCTAAATAATTTTAATGGAAAAATCATTTTCTTGTTTTCTTAATAAAAACGAAATTACTAAAAATTAGAATCTAAAAGAATTAAAAGCATAAGCATTTGTACAAACGTAGGATTATGAAATTATCCGAAAATGATTAATCCCATAAATCAAAATGGATGATATTATTAAATAATTAATAATTCTTTTCATAAAAAAATCGCTTTTTATTTATATTTTAAAGAGTATTAATTTTTTGGCCAACTAATATTTTAATATTTAAATAGTCTAAACTTTTAAAAAATAATATTAATCGAATTTAGAATGACTTCGCTAGAATTTATTATTATAAATTTATAAAAATTACAAATTAAATATAAATACATATAATTTAACCATTGATTTGAAATTAAGAAATATTTAATTACAATATCATAGGACACTTTCGTTCTAATTCGAAAATGTCATCAAATATCTTACATTATCAGAAATAACAAGCAATTATCTATGTATCATTGCAACATTAGTATTTGTTGAAAAAATATTTTTAAAAACAAGAAATATCATAAATAAAAATAGATTATAAAAAAAAGATTATAAATTAATTATTTCTTATTAAATAATTATGTTAATTATAATAATTATAATAAAATAATTATAATAAAAAAAATTTAATATAATAAAATATTATTAAAATATTACTAAAATATATCATCATATCATCTTTTTATTATAGATATGTTAATTTAATAATTTCTTATTTTTCACGTACATTAATCTATTACAATATTTTTAATAGTATAGATCAATAATGTTCTTATTTGTAATTAAGATTCAAATATATTTTATATAAATTTTATTTTATTTAGGGAGAAATTAAATTAAAATTATATTTTATTAGGGGAAGATGAAGCAAAAGATAACAGTCAAATAATTTTAATTTTTTTCTAAGATAAAGCTAAAATATTACGTGATTAAGAACAAAGAACATTATAATTTTCGTTCAAACAAGATTAAAAATTTCAAGATCAAAACTTTCAGTGTTTTGATAATGAAATGACTATTTAAATATTATTTTGATTTAAAGAATTTATTAAAAAATCTAATAATTTATGTTATACATATAGTTTTTATATAGAATTTCATGCTTTTATGCTTTATTCATCTTTTTATCATATGTTGAAATATTTATTGTATAAGTTAATGTTTAATAAATTCAATTTTGTTTATTTGAAATTGGAATATATGATTATGAGATAGAAACAACTAGCTACTTAAGAAGTTTTTTTTAAACTTCATTTCTCTTTGTTATGATTGAAAGCAAATATATACTTTCTTTATAATGTTTATAATAATATAAAATATTCAGTGAATTATATTACATGCAAATAATTTAACAACTTTATCCTTATTTTTTTTATATAAATATTAAGAACAATTATTTGTTATTATAGGCATTTTTAAAAAAATAATAATCTATATAATCAATAATTTTAATTATTTTTTTTATAAAATTTTTGAATTTAAAATAAATTTTATATATGATAATGAATTAATATACTGAATGAAATAATATAAATTATATTAATTATATAATATACTAATAAAAATAAAAATATTATAAATGTACAAATGTGAAGAAAACGATAATCATTTTATTTATAATTCTTATTTAAATAATAAAAGTATATATAAATTAAAATTATTTAAAATAAAATTAATTTTCAAATTAATATATATATATATATATATATATATATATATATTATATATATATATAATATATATATATATATATATATATATATAACATATTTTACATTATATATAACACAAATTAATAATAAAGTTAAAGTACAATATAAATTATAATACAATTTAATATTTGTTAAGATTATTAAACAAATTTTATTATTATTTTTAAAATAAATTAATAATAATTTAATAATGAAAATAAAAATTTTATAATTATATTGCATTTTATATTTTTTAGATAAAATTTCTCCCATTATAATTTATATCCTTATTTCTGAATGAATATGAATATGAAATATGAATGAATATGAAATAAAACAGAATATTTGCATACTTTCAAAAAATATTATTTAAAATATTATTATTATATTATTTAACTCTGCTATTCTTCGAAATAATTTTTTTCAAAAAAAATTTTATTTCTTCGTAAGATTTATTTAATTATTTTTTAATCTTGTCCAAAACTTTTTTTGTCATTTGATTTTTTGTTATAATCAAAAATACAATAGATATTTTATTTGTTTCATTTTTTCCTTGTTGTTAAATTATTCATAAAAGATTCACATATAAAATATAAAAATAATTAATAATTAATAATTAAAAATAATTAATAAGCATTTAATTATTTTGATATATTTTGATACATTTGGTAATGTATCTAATATATAATATAATATATCTAAAATAAAATATATCTAATATATCTTATCGTATAAAATACAATAATAAATTGCTTTTTTAATGATATGTTAAATATAATTTTTGTTTTTGTGAAAATTATCGTTATTATGAAAATAATTACATGATATGTTAGATACAATCGCGATTAATAATAAAAGGAAATAATTCTATTCTAAATTAAAATTTAAACAAAATACATTTAATGAATTTCATAATGAATTGAATGTATGATTATAAATGAATGTATAATTATAATTCATATATAAATATCAATCAAATAAGATAATACAGAAACAACTCAAATAATGCAAATAGAAAAAAAAAGTTGCATAAGAATATTGGCGAATTATATCTTTATTGAAAAGGATGAATTGGATTATAGCATTAAAAGCATTTTTAATATTGTTTTACAGAATTAGACATTGAAAATTTTAAAGATGTGAAAATGATAAAGTGCAATTAAAATGCTATTTAATCGATAAATAATTAACAAAAAAAAAATATAACTAAGAACGCATAACAGCAATATTAAAATATCGAATTATATATTGTATTATATATTGTATTATATATTGTATTATATATTGTAGTGTAATGGAAAAAATATCGACGAATTATTTTACAAAGCAAAAGGAAACAAAAATTTTAATGCTAAGTTTAGACATATTTCAATATCTGAAAAAAACAACTATGGTCAAAGATAGTTACCAATAAAACATAATGTTACAAATATAATATTTTAAAGATATTGAAATTAACAAACATCGATATCGGTAAATAACTTTAATGCGTGTGAATAAGTATTATATTGATATTGAAATATCAATACTAACTCAATATAAAATTGTGCTTTACACGCGTTTTTATTTTTCTTACAACATTTCATTTTATATCTTTTAAATTTCAATATAAATGTTTAATCGATTCTATGTCTCTATTTCGTCAATTACATCATCTCAATCAATTTAAAATTGTTCGAATAAAGAAATTTTCGAATTATATTTTTTTCTGTTGAACTTCGTTTATTTAAAAAGCATTTAATAATATTATAATTTATTTTTACATTTAAGAATTCCATATTTATCTGGTTAAATTTTTTAAAATAAATAATATTTTTAAATAAATAAATAAATAGTTATTAAAATCTATTCTAAAGATTTAGCGATAATATTTAAATATTTCTTGTAAATAGAGTCCTATCGATAAATCTACTTCATCGCTTCTTTCGATTTTTAATATTTCTTAAAATTAGTACATATCTAAATTTTACATAGATATAATAAGATATAATATCTATATATTATATCTTTCTCATAATAATATAAAACAAAATCAAATTTATATATATATATTTTGTTTAGCTGTACTATTATTATCGTATTTATTTTTCACATAAATAAATTAAATTTAAAAAAAAATTTTTTTTTAAATTTTGTTCTATATTATTAAAGAAAAATACTTTATATTATTGTATTATTACATTTATCTTTAAAATTTAAATATATTCATTATTTTTGAAAAATACTGAATATCAATATATTATATATTTAAAATATATATTTTAAAAGGCATGATTTATATTTCAATTTGTATATTGCATCGGCAAAAATCTTGTCTATGATCGTTTAAGTGAACATTATATATATGATTTTTTTTTTATCTATTCTTATTCATCGAAAGCAATGATGTTGTTTCTTTTTTATAAAAATAGATTTATAATGAGTTTTGTAATGACATAATATTAATTTCTGATCAATAAATTGTTGATTTAACTACTGGAAATCGCATCAAATTAATATTTTTCCGGACATAATTATTTTCTTTACTGAATTTCCATAATATATAATATAATATATAATATTTAGTTAGCAACTCAATTGTATATTATCTATTGCAATATATCAATAAAAATATAAATTTATTGAAAAAAAATAATTTTTTAATCAAATTTTAGACTCGTTTTTTTGAAAAGAAATTCATTTACGAGCTATAATTTCTTTAGGATTTTTATTCCTCGACGAATAGTGTATGATGCAAAAAAAAATGTCATTTTTGGCAAAAATTTTTTTATAAATTTTCATCAATCCAAAAATGTAGAATCATGATGACTGTGACACTTATTTTTTATATATCCTGTATAAAGAAAAATTATTTAGAATCATATTTCTAGATCATTGAAAGAATCTCTTATTCTAAAAAGGTGTTCAAAATCTTATTCTTTATAATGTATTTAAAAGTTATCAAAATCGGTCAAAATATTATACATTGATAAGTTCATTCTAAATTATTTGTAACAATTTATTTCTTATTTTTTTATTTTTTCGCAATTAATTAATTTTTTTATAAATTTTCTAATAAATATTTTTACTCTTAGTTGTAAATATTAATTTTATCAATTTAATAATTTATATATGTATAAGAAATAAAACTTAAAAAGATAAAAATAGTATTATTTTGATTAAAATTAATTAATAACTATTAAATTAATTAATAACTCATATTCTATATGTTATATTCATCGAAAAAATTTTATCAAAATCAATTAATATTGCTATAAAGGATTAAAGATAGTAAAAAAATCATAATTTTTCGCGATCTAAAATCTAAAAATTTTTATATTTTAATTTTTCGATACTTTGTTTTTGCGTTATCCATTTTAATGAAATTTATAGATGTATTACATAAATCTACAAAATAGTTTTTAAATTTTTGTTAAATTTTTGTTTAACTAAAAAAAGTGAAAAAAATGTTTTTCACTATTTTCTTTACAATTCTGATAATTTAAAAAAAACTTTAATCATTAAAATTTTAAAAAATCGTTTTTAAAAAATGTATCAATATTTTCTTGATCGTTAATATAACTATATCGTATTAATATATTAATATATTAATATATTAACATATAATGTACACTTGTTTTAAAAACACTTATTTTTAATTAATTAATAAATAATATCAAATAAGTTTTGTATGTTTCATTTTTGAATATGTTATTAAATTAGATAAATTCTAAAAAATAGTTTTTTTTATTATTATATTTCAATAAATTTTATTTAATTTTTATTCACAATTAAGTACAATCATAAAATTACTATTGCAATATATTAACACATACATAAATATAAAGATATGATACATATTTATTTATTATTATAATTTATAAAAAAAATCAAATATAACAAAAAAATCTAATAGTAACAGATTTTTTTTAAATAATTTATATATACATATTTATATCAAATTAGAGAAACTACTTAAGAATAGTTTATAAATGGTATATGAATAAACTATATACACAAAACAAATTATTTAAACTATTTATACATAATATATTATTTATATATGTATTACACAGAATAATTATCGACTTACATGTTAAAATCAAAACAATTTTAATTTATTTTTAATTAATAGAAAGAATACATATTGTATTATTATTATATATTTCTCATTATAACGAGTTACGTATTTGCATATATTTTTAGAATAGTTTCATTTTTAAAAAGCATTAAAAAGCATCTATGAATCCTAATAAACATCAATAAAGACATGCATACATTTACAATTAGAATTACTATATGATTATAAAAAAAAATAGATTGTTACAATAAATAGAAAACAATAGATTGTTATATGAATATACATTACGTACATACATATACAAATGCAGGCATAAAAATATATATTTATAATACATATAATAAATTTTGCTAATAAATAAATACTTATTCCTACAGTGCTAGAAAAACATATCATTGATATGGAATAAATCTATTTTACAATAGATTATAATAATAAATTAAAATTAAAGGAAGCATTTTTTTTGTCATTTGCAGAGACAAATCTTATTTCTATATAAATATAATATATGGTATTCATTTCAAACACAATTATTGTGCTAAATATAAATTAATCTTTTAAAGTTTCCATAAGAAACTAATAATTTAAAATTAATACAATTATCTATTGATAATTTTTAATTTTATTACTCATTTAACTTAAAGTATAATTAATATAAATTATTATTATTATTATTATTTTGATTGCCAGATTCAAATTTTCATTTTTAAAAAAAAGAATGAATTATTAAAATAAAAATAAATAAAATATAATCCAGCAATCGTTCTTTTTTTACATTCGATCCAAAACGACTGTTAAATTCAACGCGTTCTTAATCACATTCTTTTTAAATAACTGTGGATTTCTAAAATCACTATTCAATCCTACTATATGTGTGTGTATATATATATATATATATATATATCTTTTTCTTTTTACATTTTATATTTTACATTTTTTTGAATTAATTAAGAAATTGCAAAAATTCCAACATGTGTACGAAAGCAATATAATCAATGAATATATATATGTTTAATAGAATCATTTAAAAATAATAAGAAATGCAATTTTTGAATAAAGTATATATAAATATTTAAGAATAATTAAAATGCTACTTAAATATTCTATTTAATTATATAAGACACAAATGTTTTTCACTAGAATTATGTGATTTTTTTCAATTAATATAAATTTATGTTGTAATATGTTTTTCACATTATGTTCGATTTTTTTAAATTAATATAGATTTTATGCATATATATAAATGAATATTTTATATAAATATATATATAAAATCTATATTAATTGAAAAAAATCGGAAAAATTCTTATAAAAAACATTTATATAACATATATATGTAAATGCAAATTTTTTTTTTATTATATAGATATTATATTAATATATATATATGTATGTATGATTGTATGTATGTATGTATGTATGTATGTATGTATATACGTATGTATGTATGTGTATTACTCCACAAATGGCATCTAATTCAATTCTACACAAAAAATTAAAATATTAAACACTTATTACTCTAATGCTCCTTCTCCTTCTAGTTCTAAAAGGAATTTCACAATTCTATAACTTGGTTCCACTTGACGAACCATGTCTATTAAACATAACAATTTTTTTATACCAATAAATACTCTGGAAAAAACATATAAATCATAAGTATAATTTTTATATATTTAAGTGAAAATTAAATTGTTAATTTGTGAAAAGTCATACCGTTTTCCTTGAAGTTTGGCATGCAAAGATGCAATTTCATTTTTATTAAATAGATCAACTTCTTCTAAGACGCTTAAAAGATGATCAGGAGTTGATAAATTAGGTACATGAAGAATTTTACTAAAAGCTGATAACATTTCCATATCATCCAAAACTTGTCTATAGAGATAATAATAATTATTACATTAGTACAAAAAATATATTAAAATGTGTATATATATATATATTTTTCACCTGCGGCTTGTAGTACAAAGTATTAATAATTTGCGACCACGCGGTGGCTGCTTTTTCAATAAAACTAAAAGTGCTTGCAAAGTCAAATTAGAATATCGTGGTCCAATAGGTCCATAATCTAATAAACGTTCAATATTATCAACTAGAATACAACTAAGTTGTGAACGATAAGCATCATCGAATATCTACAAAAAAATTGTATGTTATATATTATAATTATATATAGAAAGTATTAATTTCGTATCTACCTTTCGAATTGAAAGACATTTTGCAGATTCTGTAAAACCAACCATGTCTTCTGGTGTACATACTTTGACAAAAGGAAAATCAGAATTTTTAGCTATTTGTGCAGCAAGAGCTGTCTTTCCACTATTTGGAGGACCTTCTAATAAAACTGAGACAAGACCTGAACCTTCTGTAGAACGTGCTTCTTGAATATATAAATTACCATCAGACAAAATCTCTGCTACTGGTTTGCCCCAATTAATAATTCCACGTATAAGAAGATAATCTAATGCTTCTGCACTTGTACCAAATGCCTGCAATATAAAATAAATTAGATAATGACTTAAATAATAGTTATTAATAATATTTGAATTTTCTTTTAAAATTACATACAGGTTTAACATCATTTTCCAAAGCATGAAGAAAATCAGCTCTGGAAACCATAAGTTTCTCCATTGCAGCAGGATCTACTTCTACTTTACTAGAAGCTTTAATCAATCTATTCATAGCAGTACTTTGTGCTGCTCTAACTAAACCTTCTAATTCTGCTCCACTGAAATTTTTAGTTAATGCTGCTAATTCTTTTAAATCAACATCAGTTGATATCTTTTTATAATCTCGCATTCTAGATGTATGAATATTAAGAATTTGGAATCTTCCATGTTCATCAGGTAAACTAATTTCCATTTGTACCTTTAAATATATATATTTTATTTCATTATGATATATTTTGAATAATGTACGATATGCTTAATATTTAAAAAAAAAATACCTCTAATCTACCAGGTCGTAATAAAGCTTCATCTATCATATCTCTTCGATTAGTCATACCAATAACAAGAATATTATTTAATTGTTCTACACCATCAATTTTTGCAAGTAATTGATTCACAACAGTATCATGAACTCCTGTATTACCAGCTACACTACCTCGAGACTTACAAATAGCATCAATTTCATCAAAAATAATTATATGTAATCCACTATTTGGTCCAAGCTGAAAATTAAAGTTTATTTATTATAACGTTATTATATTTTTGAATGAATAAAAATTAAAAATATTTCTATACTCTTTTCTCTTCCTCTTCAGCATCAGCAAATAATCTTCTAATATTGGCTTCACTTTCTCCGACATATTTATCCAAGATTTGAGGGCCATTAACGATTTTAGGTTCTCTAGCATTTAACATAGTTCCTATTTGTCTAGCCATTAATGTTTTTCCTGTTCCTGGTGGACCATAAAGTAAAATTCCTTTCACATGTTTACAACCCAATTGTGTAACAATCTCTGGTGGAAAAACTCGTGATGCAAAGGCCCTTCGGAAAATAGCAGTAAATTCTTTATCCAATCCACCAATTCCCATTTTTTGAAAATCCCAATCTGGATTGATAATTGATTGGCGAACTATTTTTCCTTTTGCTTTACCAACAAGATTTAAACTTGAATTTTCTGCTTTTTCAAATTGTATAACAGTATTACCCAAACAGCGACCCATTTGAGTCTTTTTGGGTACTGTATTTTGTCCAGAATTTATAGCAGAAAGATCAGCAGCTTCTAAACTTTTAACAAGAAGACCAAGCATTTTTTTATCTTTAAATTGAAATACCAACTGCTGACCCACGGTGAATGCCTGCCCCGAAAATTGAAATAAAAAATCCTTAGCCATTTCATCAGTATTATATGGTTCCAAAGTAGTCCTAAAATAAATATTTTTCTTTTTAATTTTTCTTTAATTTCAAATTATTTGATTCTCTTTTATTAGAAATATATATATTTTTTTTTCACATAATATACATACGATTTCTTTTGTAAAAAATCTGCTTCCAACACAATAACACATAAACATTCTGTGCTTGAAGTAGGATTAAAATGATATGGTCGAACTTCAATTTCTTGATTAAGAGAAAGAGTAGCCCATTTTCTCTGAGGTAAACTAAATCCTACTGATCCTCTAGGTACTTCATGATGTTGTCTTACAGTAAATACAAAATGATGATTTGGTGCAGTAGTAACCTCAATATGTCTATAAATGGATGTAAATAAAATTAAAATTAAAATTAAAATCATAAATTAAATAAATTTTTATTGTTTCATTATATTTTATTATTCTAATATTTATATTATTGAATTATTTAATTTAAATTTCAAATTATTAATCATATCTAAAATATGTATATAATATTGTAATTAAAATTGATATAATTGAAAATAATTCTAAATAAAATATAGAAACTATATAATATATTTCAATTTAATTAATTTAAAGTTTTACTAAAATCATTACATGTATATATGGTCATTTAAGCTTTAAATCTTATTATAGGTATCAAATCAATGAATAAATCATAAGATGATATCTTTACCTAATATCATCTGGAAAATCATCTGGATTAATTATAGCACAATTTGTAATACTGAGTTCATCAGTAGGACATCTTACTGCTTTCATTCTCTATAAAAAATAAATTTTAAATCAAATATTGATCATAGGTACATGTTATTGATGAAACTTGAAACAAGGAGGGGGTGATACAAATTTTTTTTAAATATATGTTCAATTAAATATAAGATATAACATATAAAATATATAAAAAAAATAAAACGAAATACTTTTTTATAATAATTTTTGAACTTACCATTGCTGACATTTTTTTTTTTTTTAGACAATTTTGTGAACACAATCTTTTATACGATACACACGTCAAGACGGTGCAATGCAGAATATTAGTAATATCACTGCAGCCAATAATATATATAAAACTGAACAGTTTTATGCTAGAGATTTTATTTCTAAAAAATATAAGTTATTTCATTCTTCCGTTTAAAAAATTTTTTTATTTTTATTATTATTTATTTCAAATTAAAAAGAATATTATATTATAAGAATGATTATAATTTTATAAAAATTCAAAATCAACTATGATATTAATTGATAAATATATTATAGGATATTATATCATGTAAACTCGTCTTAATAATATTGACATTTGAGAACAAAATTCAAATTATTTATTATTATTTATTTGAATTATTTATTTATTTGAAACAAAATACATTATATATTTTTTTCATATATCGAATGGATAATATTAATAAAGAAGAAGTTAGAATTTAAGATAAAAAATTTTTTAAATTTAATCGTTCGTCTTAATTTTAGTCTAAAATGCTATTTTTTCATCTTTCGAATTTTTTTTTAAAGAAATTTTTTTAAAGGATTTTTTTTTTATCAATTTTGATTCACATATTTATTAACAATATTAACAATATTAATAATATTAAAATACAAATTTAAAAAAATAATAAAAAATACAAGTTGTATTTATCTTAATAAAATTAAAAAAAAATAAGTGTTTTGTTGATACGCATGATTCTGATGGTTCTATATTATTGATTATTCTATTAAATGTTGATTTTTTTTCATATTTTTTTTTTAATTGAGAAAGTTCAAAAAAATTAATAGTGAAAATTTAAAGTATTGGTATTTTTTTAATTATCGAAATTTTTAATTTATGATAATATATATATTTATGATAATATATTATATATTATATATTATATTAATAAAAATATTATTCTTTTTTAACTTATTTCTTTAATAATAATTAACAAATACAAATTTTAAATTAGGTATATCATTTTTCTGCATGTATACGAAATGTTTAATTTATACATAATGCGATTTAAAAATTTATAGTTTATATTCTAACCTATATTGAATAATTTTTTTTCTTGATCATAAATATGCAACAAGAGCATAAATAAAAATTTTTGTTATTCTATATATAGCCTAAATAAAAATTTTTGTTTCTATATAGAGAATATATAATTTATTCTCTATATAAATTCTATATAGAGAATAAAATATATATTCAAATAAACAAACCTTAATATAAAAAATTTTTAGTAATATGAAACAAAAAACAAATATAACAAACAATCTTTTCAAACGTAAGTATTTATGTATTTATGTATATAAAATTAAAAGATTAGAAAAAATTAGAAGATTAAATTTTATTTTAAGAGATAAAAAATCTTTGATCTATTTTTGTACATATATATACTTTTAAATACATTATTTGAGATAATATATTGTTATTTCGATTTACTGATTTTTTTTTAACAATTGATAAAATATTTATCAAATTTTGCTAGTTAATTTAATATAGATTCTTGTTGAAATGCTATTATTGTTGGATATGTCTTGAATTCATTTTTATTTTCTTGACTTCGGATGTTTTCTAATATGTTTTTTTAATTAATTTTTTCATAATGATTTGGATTGTTTTTTGTTATCTTTATTGTAACACTGTTTTTTTTGCTTGGTAAATATCATTATATTGGTAAATATATATTAGTAAATATAATTATTCGCTATCTATATTTGGATCTCTTTATTATATTTGAGAAATATATATTTTTTGTTAAATATTTTTGATTGCAATGAATTTAGCAAAGTATTTAGATTTTTGGATATGCAATCTTCATTCAATCTTCAAAAAGTTTTTCATGTATATTTTATTTAATTACAACAATTATATTAAGATATATAATAATACATATAGTAATTTTTATATTTATTTTATTTTTATATTTAATTTTATATTATTATATTTAATATTTAATATTATTTACATATAATTCAATCTAGATTAAATATTTCATATTTAGATTTAATTTTTTAATAATATAACTTTGCATATGCTTACAATTATAGAAATAATAAAATAATCAATATATTTATATTGATATAAATTTGTGCTTATATTTATAACATTTTCTGTAATTGAAATAATCAATGATTAATTTGAAATAATTTATTTTCTACTCTAATTATAATTCATATAAGATTAGTAGATTATCTGTAAATTAAATAAGCGAAATTTAAAAAGGAAAAGTTATTGAGTTACTTATATTTTTTTTAAATTATTAAGACTTGAATTAATAATGAAATTTGTAAAAATAGAATATAATAATTATTATATTAGAATGAAGATCCTTATCAATTTCGATAACTTTTGGATATGTTGTGCATTGATAAGTTAATATCCGAAAAGAATATAGAATGTAGCAAGATAAGCTAATCTACATAAAGATATGATCGAATACAAATATATAGTCAAGTCACACGATTTTAATAATTGGCGCAATTTATATTTATCAACTACTATAATATAATACTCAATAATCAATATGTATTACATTTAGTGAGACATGGCTTACCACCTTTAGCTTCCTGCCAGATGTCAACTTACCAGTATACATATTTTTTTCATTTGTTATCTTCTTATGAACGAATAATTTATTTGCTATTTGAATTATATAGTTATAAAAAACATGAATAAATTCGTGATATTTTAATTGTAAATAAATAAATTTCATGATATAGAAAAATTATCATGACATAATATAAATTATAATAATCATATGTAAATCAAATATTTATACATATATAGTCATTTAAAAACTTATAAATATCTTGAAAATATCTTAAAAACGTAAATATCTAAATATGTTGATGTATTTTATCTTTAGTGATTTTCAATAGTGCGGTATGTGTGCTTTGACCAAATCGACTGAATTTTTGTGGGATAGGAGAAATTTTTGTGGGAAAAAAAGAAGCCTTGAATATAAAATTTTAATATAAAATTTTTATTAGTTTTCGACATATTAATGAAACATTTTTAGTATAATGAATAATTTTTTGATAATATATGCATCAGCACGATTGCTGTTTTTATAATATATTGCAGTGGTCGGCAAATTCTGTATACAATAATAAATATTAAGATAATGATATTGTAATATTGTAATAACTTCGATCATTATAATTTCGATTGTTTAAAATTTTTGTATTTTGAAGAATCTGTAGAATGCCAAAGGTTAGCATTGAATTTTAAATTCATGATAATCCATAAATAATCCATAAATTTTTAATCGGTGTACCTGTTATATATTTTGAATATCATCCTCTGCAATAGAAATAATAGATAAACATTTTGATGATGATGTGCACTCCAAAAGTGTGCACATATAAAAAGAATTCAATATTTGTATCAAAAGTTTTTTTATTAATTTTTCGAAAATTAATAAAAATCTGATTTTTATATTCAGAGCTTTTTTCTCCTTAAAATTTTAAAATTTTCATTTAGACTAAAAAATGCATATTGCTCAATTTTAATGAATTTTAAAATATTTTGAAAATAGCATCGTTTTCAATAAATTTATTTTCTTTTATATATAATCAACAATTAATTTTAATTTTCGAATTATTCGAAAAAGATTTTTAGTACTAATGTGTTATTGAAGTTTAGTTATATTACAGATAAGATATAAAATAAATATAATATAACTTGCATTTTTTTTTCACGATTTGAAAATTCTAAAATTCCCTTATTTTTATTATTTTAATATTATTAGAATTATTTCAATACTTATAGTTCAGTACAAAATAATACCAATAGTAAAATAAAAAATAACTGCAATATTTATAATGAAATAATAAAACTAAAATATGAAATCACGAAAATATAAATTCCGATGTGATTTGAAATAAATAAATTTATATTAAAAATATATTCTTATAAAGATTATTATAAAACAGTTAATTGAAACAATCATTTTGCATAGAAAGTATTTTAATTTTTTTTAATTTTAATAATCATAAGTACAAAAATAAATATCTATTTTTGAAAATGTTAAAAATGAATATGATTATTTTTTTTCATTACTTATAAGAATTTAAAGATTCTACAATATGTTCAATTCAATTGAAAATGTTCAAATATCTAGAAAAAAATGAATAATATGAAAAAATATTTGAAATAAAAATTTTGGTATAAGAAAATATATAATAGTTTTTGTATAGATTGACATGTAAACATCATATGAATTTTAATTTTTTAAATATATAATTATTTATATATAAGACAAAAAGTGATAATTATATAGATGATAATTATTTAGAAAAGAGTCTTCATTAATTTTGATAATTTTTGGATATATTGTAGAAATCAATATTTTGAATAATTTTTTTCCATGCATGTAATCAGTACTCAGTTTTAATTTTTAAGATATTTGTAAAAAAATTATTATTATATATATTATATAGAATATTTTTTTATATAAATATATTTATGTAAATATTTATAGTTTATGATTCTTAAAAATCTAAAATTTTAACTTGAAGTATTTATTAATTTAATAAGATATAATAAAAAATAACATATTGAATTCTATATGCAATATATATATTATATAAAAATTATTAATTATCTTTATACTGATTATTGTATTGATTATTGTATATACTACGATTATAATTATTGTACATTATCAAATGTAGAATAACTGCTGACGCAATACAATAGAGACTTTAAGCTACTTTTAATAAGCTACAATTACTTCAAATAAAATTAATTATTATGATTTTATTTGTCCAAGAAATATTTTCTATTTATAATATAATTTTTATTTCATTTTATAATATATTTTAAGATCAATTATTGATAATTAGTTAATTATTGAGTTACTGAATTGATTAAAATAGCTTTTCTGCCGCTATAATTGCCATTAATATAGATTAATAAAGGCCATTAATAAAGATTATTATTTTGATTATTATTATTTTTTTTATTCATAATAATGGTCGAAAACTGTTGGATTTCAATATATATTTGTTTGTTATGTAACAGGCATTTAGAATATAATGTTATAGAATATATAAAACATAATGTTATATATAGATAAGTACTAAATAAAAATATTAAGTAAAAGTTTTGATTTAATAATTTTTTTATATTTTCATTACTATTAATAAATGTACATATCTTATTTACCAAAAAATCGACTAAAATTTTATTTCAAAAATTCCACATAAATTATAAAATTTTTATTTTAATTGAATATATGAAAAATAATGCAATAATATTTTTTTTTCATATATATTTTTGTGAAGTAGTTATTTGTTGAAAATTAAGTTTGAATAATATGAATTGAATAATATAATATAATATAATATTTCATCATTTTAGAAACTTTTTAATATTCTAAGGAAATTATATATAATATATATATTCTTGTATTATAAATAGTTTTCAAAGATATTCATTATTTTTCAAAATTTTATTTTTATAAAATATTTAATACACATGTTTATTTTTTTAATATACATATAAATATTATGTTAATAATATTTTATTATTTTATTATATATTAATAATACTTGAATAGTATAATTTATTAATTTTTTTCAATAAAATATAAATATAAATATAATTTTATATATATTTAAAGATTATACTTTTTGAGTGTTATTTTTTGATGATAGACATCATGTTTAATAGAATTACATGTTTAATGATTGCAATGAAAATTAATTTGAATTAAAATTTTATGATATAACTCAAAAGAGTTATATTATATAACATTTAAAAGTTATAACATTTCACATACGCCAGCATGATTGGATTCATCGAGTCTTTTTGAAATAAAAAACTCTTAAAAAATTCTTCAAAAAAATTATTTAAATTAGATTTAATATTTAAATATTATATTTTGACTTTTTTTTATTTTATATAGTTTAGTGTGTAATTAAATTTTATACAAGAAAATTCAAAAAACCGATAATATATAGTACGATGAATCCTAAGCTAAAACTTCATCTGAACAATGATAGCATCAATAAGAATTATAAATAGTATTTACGGAATATTTGTATCAGATCTTCCAATCGCACAACCTACAATATGAAAAAGAAATAATAGATAACTCGATAAAAAAATAAATAATAAAATACGAAACAAAGAAAGAAGTTAAACAATTTATCAATCAAAACTAATAATTTGGGATATGACTTAATAATATTCTTATAATATATTTCAAGTTTATTAAAATCTGTAGAAATAATTAATTCTTTTTTTTTGAAAGAAAGCAAACTTTTTCAAATATTGGAAATTATTATAGAAAATTAATTTCTTTTTATAGTTTTATGATTAAAATTTTTTTTTATGATATATCATAATGTATAATATATCATCATCATCATTATTATTCATAAAAATTACCATATTTAATAAATTTTAGTATGTACTGATCATCTATATTTTCAAGATATTAAGTTTCCATATCACAAAACAAAATTTTCAATATAAAATAATTTTTTGAAGAATTTCATATTTTTTCAATAATTAACAGAAATTGATTCCAAATTACTTATAGAAATACTATCTATTAATATTTATGTGGTTATGATTCATAATTATAATATAATATAATATAATATGATATATAATATAATATAATGTAATATGATATATAATATAATATAATGTAATATGATATATAATATAATATAATGTAATATAATATATAATATAATATAATATAATATGTAATATAATATAATATAATATATAATATAATAGATAATATCATAATATTTTTTGAGAAAAAGAGAACAACACATTTTGTTTCATGATTGCTATAAAATTTTTTCAAATTGATATTTTTAATTTTCAATGACAACCGATCTTCTATGTTTCGATTTATATATATTGGTCATGATGTTTCACACTGTTTCACACATGGCTGTTACACTCATGTTTTCTTCTTCAAAAAAAAAAAAGACTTGATAACTTTACTCAACTTTATTCTGTCATTCTAACTTCATTCTGAATATTTCTATCTGAAAAATTTTATAAAGTTATTTATTCATTCGTCCTTCATTTCAATCTGAGTAAAATACTAGTATATTACGTTTTTTTTTTGAATTCACTAAATCTGCATTGTCGTCTTTCATTTATATCTTTTGCCTTGAATTCTTTTTTCTTGAAATCTTCTTTTTCTCTTTCCAAACCTTAGCATTAAATTTCTCTTTTAAAGTACATAAATCAAAAAGATTCTTCTTAAAATGAATCGAATTCCAGTACATCTCTTCATTATGAAACGTTATCGCACTTATCGTTTTTAGTCTGCTATATATTATGTGGGTGGATTCTCTTACTTTTCTTGAATTTGGATTCTAAACGATATTCCCACAAAAGAACTCAACTTTCTCATCGAACTTTCTTCTATAATCAAATAGAAACCATCATCGATAATAAAAAATCTACTTTAATATACGTCCTAATCTTCTAAAATGAAACGTTCTTTTCTTGAACGAGAAAAAAACATTCTTTTCTTTTTTTCATTAATTTCTTCTCTTTTCATTTTCTAATTTTTTTTTATTCCATTAATTAATTAATATAAATAATTTTATATTTGGTCTTCGGCGAACATTGAATGTGATAAATTATATAATTATATTTATTTTATCTGTAATTGTATAGAATCCTTTTCAGTCCGGTTATAACTTTGGATATTTTTTTTTCTTTTATCGTAATTGATGTAGCTATAACTTCTTTCTTGGGCTAAATCCGGTGGTGTAAACATGATTGTTTTATTATAGTTTTATTTTTGTCAAAAATTTCTATTCTTTCCCTTACAAATTAACAAATCTTTTTCTTATTTTTTCAGAATATATTACAGTTTCTTTTTTTTTTAT
Organism: Apis cerana; assembly: GCF_029169275.1. Taxonomy (NCBI): domain Eukaryota; kingdom Metazoa; phylum Arthropoda; class Insecta; order Hymenoptera; family Apidae; genus Apis; species Apis cerana. The sequence goes on along the minus strand of NC_083862.1, from coordinate 4,406,047 downwards.
TAAGAGGTATTTGCTTTCTATAAACAGACGTAATTTCTGTTCGTACAAAATTATAGTTACATACATTTATATTGATTCATGTCTTGAAATGTGATAAACTTAGAGGTTAACGGGATAACGGAATTCATTCGTCCTAATCTTGAAATGTTTTTTGATAATCATTAGTTTAGTCATATTAAATTTTATTTTCATTTTATTTTTAATCAAACAATGCAAAGATTTTGTAATCAATGAAAATTTTTGATAAATTTCTTAATAAGTATAAAATTCCAGAAAATTCTTAAGATTAACTGAGATGCAAAATGTTGCGGAACGAGTATTTAAGTTTATTATATAAATGAGAATGTATCATTCAATTATTGATTTGAATGGATATGATTAAATGTTTCGAATATTAATAAAATGTGTTTAAAATGAATAAAAAATATGTGAGAAAAAATATTTATAAACGAAACTTATTATTTTTTTCCTGAAATCAAAATTTATTGTTAAAAATAATTTATCAATTTTTCTTGCTTGTATGACATCATTGTATGACATTATGCAATTTTAAATAACCAAAATTTATTTATTCCATGGATAACTTAATAACATTGTTAAATAATTGTTAAATAGTTGAATGTTTTTGTTAAAAAAAAATTAAATCTTTTAAATCTTTCTATGCAAATTGATGATTTTGACTGATTGATTACCTGTGTGAAGAAATATGGATGTCATGTAGATTTTTCTCGAGAGATTCTTCGATATTATAATAATATTATCATAATATCGATAATTTTTAAAGTTTTTAAAAATGTACATTATGTAGTATCAATAATTTTGAAATATAGAAGAATAGAAGCATAGAAATCATATATTAATTTAGTTTTTTAAATGGAATTATGTGATTCTTAATGCATTAAGAATCGTAATTATTATTTCTTGTTGAGAGATTTCTAATGCTTTTTTAAATTATAAATAATATATCAAAATTAGAAGTTCCATTAATGTTAATATCAAATTATAAAATTTAAGAGAACTATTAATGTTTAAAATCTGTTTGAAAAATTAATAAAAGAATTTTCGAAAAATTAATATTTTTCGAAAGGATTAATTAATTTAAAATCAAAATTTATATTTAATTTTCTATAAAGTAAAATAAAGAAAATAGAAAAAGTTTGATAGCAGAAAGCAAATCTACTACTTTCGATTATTTTAGACTTAAAGTTTTAAAAAATTTACTTTATTAACTTTTCATGCTTAATAAGAATATTAAACTATTTAAAAAAAAAATTCAAACCTCATAGAGAAAATTTATTATTAATTTAAATTTATTAACGGATTTATCGATTTATTATAAAAGTTTAAAAATTTACAAATTCTTTGAATTTTCAATTATTAATATATTTGTCAAGTAAAATATAAATAGATTGTGCTTCAAGATTATATTTTTCTTTTTCATTACAAAATGTAATTTTTCTTTTTATTAAATCTTAAATGAAATCTATTTAAGATTTGATAAGAAATGAAAATTTTTACATTCAAATTTATATAATTTGACTCGACAAATATTTATCTCACAATATTAATATCAGCAGAAAAATTGTTTTTGAAAACAGGTTTTAACGCAAAAAAAATCGCTAAATAAATTAAAATAGACTAATAAATTATTTAGTACAATAAGTATAATATTATTAAATGGTGTATAAAAAAAATATTTATTTTATTAAATAAAAGTTTCATAAAAATTATAAAAATTTTAATTAAAAATTTTTTTTTAAATATTTATATAATTATTGGTATTTTATTATTGAAATATTAAGTAATTTTAATGATAAACAATAAATGCATTTAATCGATCAATGTTTTTTGCATTTTTGTTATTCCTATTCAAAAAATATCAAATATTTAAAGAAACTCAAAAAAAAATTAAAAATTAAAAAGGGGAAATAAAAGATGGTCAGAGATAAAGAAAATACTAGCATTCAGTTTTTATTTCTTTTTTAATGGGAAAATTCAACAAAAGAAATTAGTATATTAAAGAACTACAATTTGTGACATATGATGATTCATGAAATCATTGGCTGAACGTGAAAATGTGAAAAAAACTAATATTAAGAAAATTGTAACAGTAAATAATATTAAAATAAAAATTTGATTCTATGATTTTACATTGATTCTATTAATTGACAATCAGTCACACATAAAAGTTCATGAGTGTCACATATTCAAGAACTAGCTATAATTAGTACGTTAGATAATAAAATGAGATATAGAATTTTAAAGACATAGAATTTATTTCGAATAAATATGTGACCATCATTGAGTTAACAACAATTAAATAATATGAGAAGCTGTGAATTCAAAACTCTGAATTAAGTAAACTGCTATGATTGGCAATGAAGATTACATGATAGATATTAATTTTTTTTAAATCTAATATAAATAAAAAATGGGACAATTTAAGAAACGAAATTTGTTAATGACAAATTTAATGAAATTATGTATTATGTATTTGCAAGAAAAGCATTCAAGTGTACAGTTCAAGAATGATGTTATAGAGTAATAAAATTGTTGAAAATAGTACATAATATGCGACATAATCGGTTCAATAAAAAACTCTTCAATTGTTCAGTTTGCTTTAATAATAATTATTAGGATATTGAACAGATGGTATATAATGATGTGTGAGAATAGTGCCGTTTTTGAAAGAAAAATTAGAGAACCCTTGAAATTATATATTTTTTCAATATAATTTCGGCGTTCAGCAGTTGGAAAGTGAATGTCTTGAAACTTGAAACATTTTCTAATCATGCCAATTTCAATGGCAATCAATATTATCCTATTTAAGAAAAAATTATTACAAATACTCACAGATCAGTTTCTTAGAAACAGTGGGTTCTGTGTATAGTATCTTTCAGTTTTATTTTAAGAATTTTTCTTAGATTAGAAGATGTCACTCAATCAGGATTCATAGTGTTATTGATAGTTTGTGTACCACACCGAAAATTCGCGAATTCGAGAGATGAATATGAAAAGGATATTAGAAGGCAGAAATATTTAGAATTTAGAATTCAAAAAATTTAGAATCTTTAAAATTATAGAACTCTTTAAACATCAAAATCTTTTTAGAATTGAACTTTATAATTTCGAACTAATAAAACTTTAGAACCTCGTGAACTTATTCGATGAATTTAAATTTTCATTAACATATGAACTTTGCTTTTGATTATTTTAGAATAGAACTTCGCTAACAGCTTTATAATAAATCAATTTTATTATTATATATCATAGCTCCAAAAATGGATTGGAGTTAATAATAATCGATTGAAGTATATATTATTTCTTAAAATTTAAAATCGAAACACTAGAAAAATTCCGCATTTACTGTAGCTGAATGAAGTTAAGACTTCCTGCATGGATAATGGAATTGAATTCTATAATTATTAGTTCAGACAATTTTTTGAAAAACAAAGTATTTAACATCAGATCGCTTTATAGAATAAAATGGATTAATAGAATGTATAATTCATGTTATTAAACGAATTATGAATATTATGTGACACAAGATATTAGATAAAAAATATTGAACCGAAACTATGAATATAGCGGTTTTTAAAAAATTATTCAGTAACGAATCATTAATAGAAGAATGGAGTGATTACAAATTAAATTTTCAAAATATTTGATTTGCAGACAGTGGTACATAATCCTGAAGAAAAGCGATTCGATTTGAATCTCAAATCAAAGCAATATTTCTTATTATATTATAAATAACAAAGCAACAAAAATTAATACATTATAATAAGAAATATGAATAATTATTTAAAAATTTCAAAAGATTCTGAAATTATTACAAATGATGTGTTTAGTTAAAATACTAGGATACAATAAAAATGAAATCTTAAGAATGAATTAGGACATAAGCAATATTTTTGAGATCGAATTAAAAGAGATTACGGAAAGTATAACAATATGATTGCCAGTTTAGATTATAAATTAAAAAAAAATAAATAAAATAATAGTGAATCAAAACAGAAAATAGATGTTTAAATTCTCCAAAAATCAAATCATAAACGAAAGATAATAATTAAACATTATATTAACATATATTAGAATCAATTTTATATATATTTTATATTAGCTAATGAAATTTATATTGAGTCATTGAAGAATCGATGAATAGTTCAAATTGTGAAAAAACAGTAGATAATAAATACAAGTTACTTAAAAATAAAAATGTTTGAATTGTTTTGAGGATAAAAAGTTATAAGCTATAACTTAAAATTTTTTAAGTCGAAGATAAATAAATCGCAAGTAATAAAATTATTCGTTACAAATATAAATTAGTGACAATTAATGATAGCCAGCATAAAATTGATTATTTTGATATTACTTCTTTACCAATGAAATATTTATAAAACATTTATCCATATTTTTAATTGACAATGATTGTGAAATCTGATTAATGTGATTACTTCATTTTTAGTATTGTCATGATATTCACAAAATTTATGATCTATTTATTAGAAAATTTTCCTCACACAAAAAAATTTTAAATATAAAATTGATTTTAAAATATCAATTTTAAAATCAAATAAAAAATTAAGCTATTGTCCTACAAAAGTTCTACAAAATATTATTTTTTGAAGAATTTCTTTGCAAATGAATATATTTGTTTTTATCGCTTCTTCAGATAATTAATATTAATATATTTTGCATTGGATTATAAATCAGTATCTTATGTAATGTTGAAGTTATTGGATGCCATGAATATAAATCAATATAACATTGTTTCTGTGATATAAACTTTAAATTTTAATCTTTATTAATTGTAACCGATTTGATATTGTCACTAAAATCATATTTAAAAAACTTTAAATAATGAAAAAAATTATTTTAAAAAAGCGAAACAGAGATAAATTTTTTTTAATTGAAAAATTGATAAACAATTTAAAAAAATTTTTTGAAAAAATTCTTAACTTGTCATGCTTTAGTTAATATGTATCTTTTATTAAGTCTAAATAATTTGAAAAAAATTATTAAAAAAATTCTTCATTTATGTTTTAATTAATATATACCTTGTTTATCAAAACACTTATTATTTCAAATAATTCAAAATTTATGAAAAATTTTCGCAAAATATTTCTTAAAAATTATTATGAACTATGTTTTAATGTAAAATATATCTTTATATATTTAATGACAACAAATAATTCTGAAATATTACTGTATATTTCTGAATATTATTTGTTTTTATGTATCAATTATAAGTTCTTTTTTTTTAAATTTGTTCTGGATTTCTTTTTTCTTTGAATTTATTATATTTTTATTTATTTCTTTTTCATCATTTATCATTTTTAATAAGCAATTTGTATGATAAGTGCAGTAAACCTTAAAAGAATCTTATTCTAGTATATAAAAATAATAGATTGAATTTTATAGTATTAGAATTAATTTCTCTTTTTGATAAATTATTGAAATTTTTTTAAATAGCTTCGCAAATATAATTGAATATCAATATTTCATTATCAATATTTTTTATTATTTCTAATTTTAATAAATTAATATTTGTTTTTAAATATAATTAAACTTTTTTAATCGAAATCGCATAAGATAATAACAAGGGAAGCCAAAATAATATCGGATAGTGTGTAATTTTTTTGTTTAAAATTGTAAAAAAAATCAAAAATAAAATTTATTACAAAAAAGTTACAAAAAAGTTATACAAATTTTGAAAGATAAAAAACATAAATGTATAAAATTGTTATTAGAGAATTAATGAAAATAAATTATTATTATTATTATAGAATTCATTTATTATTGTATAGAAATCAATAAAAATTATTAAATTTTAGGTGATTTATATCTTTATAATTTGTCTATCTATACATATGACAAGTTTTCAGCAATCATGTGAATTTTTTTCTTTTTAAATTTTCTTTTTAAATTTTTTTAAATTTTCTATGTATTCTTTAATTTTTTTATTTTCATTGAGAATACTATTTCATATATCAATTTTAAAATATTTAATCAACCTAATTTGCGTAATTTCGATTCCATAACAAGATTTAATTTTCAATCTTCAAAGTTTTCCAAATTTCTTTTATTCTTTTGTTTTTTGTTTTTCTTTTTTATTTTTCTTCTCTAATCACTTAATGTATTAAAAGATTCTTGCTCGTTTTTTTTATTTAGCAATATTAATAGATTCTTAAAATTAATTTAAATTAAATATTAATTATAACAAATATAAATTGTTATATTTTATTATAACAATTATTATATTTTATATTATTATATTATTATATTATATTCTTATAACAAAATAATATAAATAATGATATATTATAATATATATTATATATTATATATGTGATATAATGATAATGTGATATATATTATTATCACATTATTTATATTATTATTGTTATAATATTATAATTTATAACTAATGATTTATCTTTCATAATTTTATTAATAAATGAAACTTGTGATCAGTTAATCTATCTAATGATTAACGAGTTTTTTTGTTCACGTACATTAATTCAAAGATATATTTATATAAAATATATAAAAATTATATATAAAAAACATGATGTTATTATTCATGAATATAGACATTTTAAATTTTTCACTCTCATTATGAAAATCTAAAATTGATTGAATGTAGCTATTTCTATCTGTTTTATATACTTATAAAACTAAGCTGAAATATTATTTTTTTTGTAATAACTTTAGAAAATAACTTAAGAAAAAAAATTTATAAAAATATAAAAATAATATTATAAAATATTAATAAAAAAAAATTTTGAAAGTTTATTGTTTCTTTCTAAAAAAAATAATAATACTAGTATTATTAAAATTTTACACAAAAATCTTGATTAATCATTTTAAAATTGATTATTAGTATTAATAATAATAAAAATTACTGCTACTTTAATATTAAGTTTTCTTTTATCTTAAAATTAAAACTTTATTCTTTATAATGATATTAAAAAAAAAAAACATCGAAATCTATTAAACACATTTAAAATTAAGAATGAAAATAGAAAATATTAAATAATTCGAAAAATATCAATAATTATAAAATAAAATTTAATGCAGCATATTTATTTTAATTAAAGTATACATATTTAATATTTCAATCAAAAATTTATTTAATTATGAATTCATTTAATTATATTTATTAATTATTATTATAATTTATTTTGAAAATAATTAATTTTGAAAATAACAAAATTCTAAATAATAATTTTATTTTTCAATAATTTGAAGATTGATTTTTTAAAATCATGTAACTATATTAATATTAAGAATATGAAAAATAAAAAAATTATATTATACCATAGATTAAATGTTGAATAACTATTAAATTATTTGTATAGAATTTTTTTCATTTTAATATAAAAAAATAATACTTATGAAAAAAGTTTTTACAAGTACGTTTTTAAAAGACATAATTTATAGCGGCGCTTCGTTATTAATATGATTGATATCAATAGTAATTAGCAATATATTATCAATGAATCTATCATATTCCAAAATATTCTTAAATTTTTTTTAACAATTTCTGTTCTAATTATTCTTAAATTATTTTCAATTAATGGAGAAATATAAATCACATCAATGTTTATTAATATTTTTGTACTTATTTATTTTTTGCATTATTTAATATGCTTTTTATATATATTCATAATTAAATAATGCTCATGCATTTTATATATCCATTTTTTTACAATATATGATTTTAATTTTAAATTTTTCCTTTTTTTTATATTTAAATTACAATTTTTATGTATATTTATATTTAAATGAAATATGATTATATATATAATATTTTTACAATTACTATCTTTTTAGCTATTTGTTAATATTTCAATAAATATAGGTATTGAAACTTTTTTTAATTTTAGTAAATTATTCAGATTTTTAATAATATGAAATAATACATATACATATTATTTATTTATTGAAATTAATGTACAAAATAAATACTTTTTATATTCATATATTAATTTCAATAAATGTTGATGAAATTGAAATGTGTAAAAAATGTTAAAAAATTTTAGTTCAGTAAATTAAATTCAAAATTAAAGTTTAACTTCTTTTTATATTTTTATACATTTTACAAAGTTTTATTTAATAAAAAATAATATAAAAATTGTCAAAATAAAAACTATTAATATAAATGTCATTTTATCATATTATACTTTATGCATTTATTAATTTTAATTTAGAAAGAATAGGAAACAATTAATGATTAAACATTTTTTTTATTAAAAAAACGATAATTATTTGTTAAATTTTTTATGAAATGGAAATATTTATTAATTTCGTTTATTAAATTAAATTAATACATTCAATGTTGTAAATACAATACACAGATCATTATGAATACCAAACAATTATTGAGTGAAATAATATACAATGAAATGTACAATTCTGCACTATAAAGTGCAGTTTTTTATACAATTTTTGGATTATATTAATTATTTTACTAATACACAAGTTTTATTATTCGTGGTATGTATCATTTTTATTAAACTGATGAATTTTTTCTCATGAATCAAAATTTGTATTATATTTTATTAAAATATATCTAATCAATTTTTTTGATTAAAATATTGCTTTTCTACAATAATATGATATTTTTATATTGACTTGATTTTTCGTTTGTGATTTTATTTCATATATAAAATTTTGTAAATTTTTTAAAATATTTTTTTAAAATATTAATATCATAAATTTTTAAAAATAAATATAATTTTAATATATTTATATTTTATATATCTATTTTTTTAACAATAAAAAAAAATTATTTTTTTAACAATAATAACTTCGTGTAATAGTGAAAATAATCAATCAATCATCTCTTATTAAGATACAAATTATATTACATCAATCATCAAATAATTCTTCAAAGAAACATTAAATAAAGGAAATGTAAATTTTTTTGATGAAAAAATTTTCCTAAACTAATTTTACACAATTTCCTAACAATGCATATAACCATTTATTTTACATCTATCATTTCAGCATTGCAAAAGAAAAATAATATTTACCAATATTATTAGATAAATATTACAGACAAATAATGAATTAACGCAATATTTTTTAATTTATTTATATAATATGATCGCAGGGAATTGAAAAAACAGAAAAAATTAAAATATCTTGTATAAATTGTATAATGATTCAAGGACGGGTTGGTAACCGTAACAAATCAAATTACCGTTTATAGTAGAAATAGTGCGTTTCTTTGAAAACTACGATTGGGTATAAATCACTGTTATACAGAACAATTATACATTCTGCCATCAGTAGCGTAATTTTAAAAAACTTACGTTTTATTAGTCTTGGCCCTATATAATTATTTCTGTATTTTATTATTTATTGTATTGTAATAAGGCTTTTTCGATGTCTAGCTCTCTCATATGTAGCAAAAAAAAAAAAAAAAGAAAAAAAAAAGAAAAAAGAAAAATCCTGGAATTTCTTTATATATTCCTACATATGACGGATTGATTAATTGTTAAGACTAGCTTGAACAAGATCTCAAAGGCACCCGCATCTCTGCCTTTCTTCTTTCTTTTCTCCATTTTCTATGTATATTGATACCATTTAATTTAAGCTCGCTAGATAATTGCTAAACTGGAAGGATCTATGTTTAGAAATTGCAATATAAAGACGGATCATCACATTTTTTTAAAATAGAAAAAGACAAATAATAATAAATATAAAATTAGTTTCAAAAAAGAAACATTTGAAAATTCTAAATATATTTTTGAAACATGATTCACTGAAGAACTTTGATTAACAATAATATATTTTGAAATATAAAAATCATTATATATATTTAAAAAGATCATTTTCAAATATAATTGAAAAATTTATTTCAAAAGTTTGTTATGTATTTTATATTTATATATATCTTATATGAAAAATGAAAAAAAAAGAAAAGTAACTTGTAGATGGATTCTTATATTATTTTTATCTAAAATAATCTAATAAAATAAATTATTTTTAATACATAATTTCAGATTTTATTGTATGAATCTGAATAATGTTTGGATGCAGGTTTTTAATCGGATCTTATCAAGTTGCTATTGAACTTTCCTGTACTATTATATTGCAATACGTATAATGCACAAAGCTATAATACCTCATGCGTCATTTGTATATTTGTATGTACATATATATGTATATATTTATATATACATATATATTCAAACAAAAAAAAAACAATAATTATTCTAATCTACTGTCACATAATTGGCTAATATACCATATTTACAAACTGTACGACAATGTACCAGTTTAGGATAATTTCTGGCATATTGAAAAAATTTTTTCTTTTAACTAATTTTATCTATACATGTTTTATTTTTTTCTCAAATAAATACACAACTATCACATAATGCACGCATCTTACTAACTTGTTCTTGCGTTTAATGTCAGTTTATAATTATGAAAAATCATTGTCTCATATATTATTTTTTCTGATCACTTTTAGATTATCCTATTCTTTCTTCTTACAAAGAATACAAAATATTATAACGCACGAAAATATCGTATATAATAAATATTTTATGCATGTTGAAACGATTACGAATTTCGATAATTCCTTTAAAGCTGCCAGAAAATAAGAAAGATTTCATTCTTTCTACAATTATCTCTTTTTCTGAACGAATCTATCTTTCCAACGGTCGATAAATATATATACACATTATTTTTTTATGAATATTTTTAATTATCAAGTATGGTTGAAGTTTTTTTTAAAATTTTTCTTATTTAACTTTTTCTGAACATTACGAAAAGAAAAATGTTGTCTTTACACGTCTAATTTATTTATCCATCATCATCGCCATGCTCGCTGTATGATTTACTAAATATAATATACTTTTTGTGTTTCTATACTCGTTTATCTCTTAAAGAAACGCTTCCAATTTATGTTGAATTCCATTTAAATAATATGTATTTAGGCCTCTAAAACGCAATATAATTTTTATATAAAATTAATTAATGACACCATTTCCTCTTCCTTTGAAGTATATTTTCTTTTATGTGTATGATTCTTCAAGTTTTTAGTTGGATCAACAATGCTATGTTGATAAATATCTATCAACAGATATATTTTCCTGCTAAATTCTCTTCGTATAGTTGAATGGACTTCCGCCCAGATTTGATTATATATTGTACTATACGATCCTGATAGGAAAACAGGGTCGTGAATAGACAGTCTTTTTATATCTTGCCAAGCTTCTCTCGAAGTTGTGTCTATGGTAAAGTTTAACTCTTTGAATGTACATTGGTCTTTTGTGCCTTCTTTTTCCTGGCCGCAAGCATATCGTAGAATGGATTATGCGATATACTTTGCCTATAAATAAAAAATTAAATTAAAAATAAAATTGAATACATTATAAATAATAAAATATAAATATAAAAAATAAATAAAAGATAAATATAAATATATATTCAATATATTCAAATAATAAATGTATTTTATAAAAAAATAAGTTATAAAATAAATTATAACTTTTCTATTTAAGTTATTTTACTACAAAGGAATTTATATTTCGATTATTAATACAATCAATTATAAAATCTACAATAATAAAAATTAATCTAATTGTAACATAAATTCTATATATAAACAATTTAAACAATTAAATATTAAAAAAATTATATTATAGATTTCCAATCATTGATAATATTAATTGAAAATACATTAAATAAACAAGATTAGTTTTATTAGAATTAAAAATTTTCTTTGATTTACAAAAAACAACAAAACAACTTACCGCACGCATTTGATCCATTCTTCTTTTTCTTCATCTGTGGCTGCAGACATTCTGTACACAGTATGTTTTCCTACAACAAACAAAATACAACGTATTACTTTAATTATGGTATGCAATACGACATGTTATAAAAAAAAAAGATTGCATTATTAAACGGTAATGCAACATGCATGGGATTAAATTCTTTTGCGAGAAAAATATTTTTCCCAACCTACTTTTGAATTTTTTATTTATATGTTCTATTAATTTTCCATTCTTTCAAATTTTAAAAAGTTAACAATTTAAAAAATAAAATAATTTTCATCGTATGTTTAAAATCCTATTTTTTCCAAGATTCAATAACATTTTCAATAACTTAAATTATATGAATGAAATACGATGAATGAAATAGTATAATTTTGATTAAATAGATTAAAGTAGATAAAAAATGAATATTAATATTAAATATAATTAGAATATAATTTAGAAATGCACAATTTTACTAATTATAAATTTATGATTTTCATAATATTTTTTATATAAATAAAAAATAAATAACTCATAATACTTTTTAATTATTTGAGATTTTAATATTATATAAATAATAAAAATTAATATATAATAAAACGAAAACAGAAAAGAAATGAATCATTTTATTTTTAATATATCGTTGTCAGAACTTATTTTCATTAATACTTTTTTAATTTACTTCATTAATATACTTTCTTAACTTACTTCATTAATGTACTTTGTTTTTATTTGCAAAATATAAATATTATAAATAAATACTCAAAAGCTAAAATAGTTCAATATTATATTTCAAAAAAATAATTAAATTCTTTTTTATAAGTTTGGTCCTTATATTCAAATAAAACATTGTGCAATTAAACAAAAATTTAAATGTTTTAATTAAAATTAATTTTTTAATACTTTTTTATACTTTTTTATAGCTTTTTTATATCTTTATTTATTTCTATCAAACTAGAAATATAAAAGCCATTTCTGGACGATATACGATAAACATTTTTTACATATTATTCTAATACTATTATTCTAATCACTATTATATTAATAATGTGAGATAATCAATTATACATTTAAAATAATATGAGTAAATACATAGACTTTCTTTAAAGAGCCAGATTAGATAAACAATATTGCAATATATGCAATTATTCAATTAGCTAAGCTTAATCTTTTTTTTGCTTCATTTAATGTAAAATTAAATTGTTTATAATTTGATAAATAAATCTCAATTCATTTCATGTCAATTTTCCAATATTTGTTTGGTTTTTTTAGAATTTAGAATTGATTCTTTTAAAATTGTTCATGAATATATTAATATTCTATATATATATATATATATATATATATATATATATATATATATATATATAATTATGTATATTAGTATTTTTTAATATAAAATATAAATTGCAAAAAGAAAAATTTGTATACAATTTGTACATTCTAAATTAATTAGAAATTAAAGTTAATATACATTTTTGTTTTTTTTAAACTTGATTAACTATAATATTTATTTATAATTTGAGTTTTTCTTGCAAATTTGAATATATGGCATCATCTTACTTACTAATAACTTTTGGAAGACAGAGACAGAGAGGAGAGGAAAAAGAAAAGAAGAGAGAATATTTTATTTCCATGTGAAATTAATACATTACAAATTTCTTAAATGCTTTGGTTCTCCTCTTTCATCTTTCATTCTTAATTATCATATGTTATTAACATCATATGTTATTAACAAAGATAAAGTATAGAAGAAAGATAAAGTATAGAATTTCATTTCGTTTTTTATAGGCTCACGACCAATCTATATTCCTATGAGATTATATATATAATGAATATAATGAATAAATATGTATTACTGCTAAACTATATAAAAATTTAAAAAAAATGGAATATGATCTAAAGAGAATGAAATACTGATTTACACAATTTAACATAGATAATAACTTCCTAAAAATGTAAAAAATATTTTTTACTTGATCTTAATTTGAAGGCATAGTAATGGAATGAAATAATGACCAAAATCGAATACTCTTCGAAGTCGCAGATCAAGGTACAATCAATTAAAATCCAAGATTCCTGATTATTACCTTCGACAACTTTTCCTTCGCTATCTGTTTTGCACGCCTTGATGAATTCAGAGCCAGCGGCATAGAGCTCGAAGCAATGCGGCTTGTGCCGATCCTGCACCTCTCTGACCTGAATGTTTTCCAGCGGAATGATACCTCGTGGCTCCTTGTCAGTTGTATACTCGAAGTAATAAAGACAGTTGTCGTTCAATATAAACCACCGTCTTTTCCAGCTCTTATAACGTCCGCCTGGAACCATCACCGTGCAGATTTTAAAAGTTAACGATCGATGAACAATTCTTAATTGCATTATTTACCTGCTGTCTCCATCAGGGCAGCAGAGGGACAAAGCGATACGATATAAGAAAAATAGGTTCAGACTTTTCACGAATTTTTTTATTTTATTTATTGGAGGATGTTTTTAAGGAACAGCGATTCTCAAACTTTTTTATTTTTGTGTTTCTCTTTAATGATAAATATAACAGATAATATACAGATATATAAGTAATATTAAAAATATTCTAATATAATACATTTAGAAATGATTCTAAGAGAAAAAAAATCGAAAATAAAATATAGAATTCTTTTATTTAAATCTCGTTTATTTAATTCTCGTTTTCTATCATAATTAAAAACTCATCAAATATATACGATGAAACATACAATTGGCACTTTGATTTATTCTGTAAGTTAATTTCATACAAAAATATTTCACATAACATTTGAATCTTTCATAAAGATATAATTTGATATTAATTTTTATTAATTTTTGTATAAATAATTTGATATATGAAAGAACAACTTCTTTTAATTATAAATATTTCAAATTGCAAAAGTTCATAATTGGGATTTAATCCGCTTATCACGTTAAATGATTATATACGATGATATGATTTTTTTCAAATTTGACTTGAACGAAAAATAAATCTGAATCAAATTTTATTTTCTTTTTGAAGCAAATTTGAAGTCTCTACGAATTTAAAAAAAAGTTTTATTTTCTTTTGGAAAAAATTTTAAAGATACTTTTTCACAAATTGATAGAATTTAATTTAAGAATAGATTACAAAAAGAATTTTAATTTTAGGAATATATAATTTAATGTTGATCCAAACCTAACTATTGTTTTGTATTTAAGAAACAAAATTATAAGATTAAAACAATATTGTAAATAAAAACATAAAGTTTAATTTTAATAAATAAAAATTTAATTAGCAATTAATATTTTTTTCTTTCTAAATGCATGAAAGGTACATGAAAAATTTGATAGAAATCTTTTTCATTTCTATCAAACATTTCTATCAATGAGTATTATATGTAAGGATATTTTTTACAGATAATATATCTTGTTTATAGTCACGTTGTATAATCACCAATTCATCTATTAAATATATGTCAATAATATATATTTTTAATAATGCATGATTTAAATTTTATGCATTCCTAAGTTTAAACTAACTTTTATACTTCAATATATTTATCAATAAGTTCTATGATACTATACATAATTTTAATATTTTTATATCCGAAGAATTAAAAAAAATTAATTCAATGCAAGGTTTTGAAAATTTCTGAGAATTGATAGAAATACCATTCAATATTAAACGGATATTATATTTACATATTTTTTATTATTTCATTGATTCACTTTATTGGTTCAATTTATGATCTTCTATAAAAATATGTTAATCTACATAAAATATATTAATTTTTATAATATATATAAAGAAATTATTAATTCAATATTTTAATTTTATAAAATATAATTATAAATATAATTATCATGAAAGGATCAGAAAATTCTCACGTAATATTATTTAAAAAAACGAAATAAATACTACATTGAGTAATGATAATTAAGATTTCATATTTTTTAAAAATATTGCGAAAAGAAAAAATAATTATATGATGAAAAAATTTTATTTCCGTAATGTTTATTTTATGAAAAAGTATGACTAAAATATCAAGATTGTTTTAATTAAAATGAATTGAAATATATACGATTTTTATTTTAATTAGTTTTGCTTGTAATTTTAAATATTTCATTATTTCATTATTTAGATAAAACAGATATTTTGTTTAATTTGGTTTAATTTCTGTTGAAATAAATTATTATTAAAATTATTCTATATATAAAAATAAATAAAAAAACAAAGTAAAATACAATTTTTTCATTTATAATAAAAAGTTTTTCAAAAATATCAAATATTAAATTTGAAAATTCAATAAGAAAACATAAACAATAATTTTTCTTATGTGTTTCTTGTTATTCATATAATAAATTTTATAAACATCAAATTAATATTTTTATAAGTTAATAATTATATTTAACAATTAAATAAGTTAATATTTGTTTAAATATTATTATGTATTGATATGCTGTATTGATTATTATATTTAAAAATATGTGATTCTATTTACAAAAAGAAAGTCATTTTTATATAACTAACCTTTATGCGTTATTTACAGAAAAACTATAGTATATACATATCCTTACACCAAAAAACTTTCAAAAAAATATTTTTTTTATAATATTCTTTTTTTAAAAAAATATTTCACTATATTTAAATAAATAATAGATAATAGATAATATATATTTACAAAAAATTTTAAATTTAATTTTCTCAAAAATGATGGTTCGGATAAAAAAATTATTCTTTCTTTTCGATATTTATATAAATAAAAATACTCTCTGTCTAAATTCATATCATGTTTTATCAAATATAAAATTCTCATTAATTCTCAATATAAATAAAATTCTATTCTATATTTTTCGCAGTAGTATTTTATCATCTAGAATCATTTCTTTTTTTTTGTATTATAATAAAAGTATAATTTGTAATTTTTTACAACTTTGAATGCATTTCGCTGCAATTCAAATGCAAAATGTCACAAGTTGCATTTTAAATCACTACTAGTATTTTTGGAATATTTGGACATAATGCTGAAAATATTTGAGACATTTAACCTCTGATTTCAGACAATTTGGGAAACGCTGTTTCAGGATGTTCTCACTCGTCCTTGTGTAACCCTTTATAGCGTTAACTTATTGTTTTATCTATTTCCGATTTTACACAAAGAATAAGCTGTTTCACTATGAATCTTTGGTCTTTAGTCTTTAATGTTAACGATCAGTTTTTCAAACAGATGGATCATTTTATATATCACGTAAGTCATCGAGTACCCGAATCATCGGCGGAAATGATCCGGCTTTATACGCCATGGGTGGCGTGAATATCGTGGGATCATGGACAATAGAGAACTCGTTAGAGCAAAGATGGAAGTTCAAGAGCGATACGTTACGTATAAATATAAAAGAATAGGGAATAATTAGAATCAAATAAAATAAAAAAAAGAAAATTCAATCATTTAGTGAATGAAAAATTCATTAAATTATGATTTTTTTTTAAGAGTTTTTTAAAATAAAGGAATATATTTTGTATATCAGGTTGTTACTTTTACATTTTTAAAAACTACAAGCTCTACATAAACAAAAAAACGGACAAGCCTACTAAAGAAAAGAAATTAATTATTTTTATATACGCATATTTTAACATTCCTTATTTTTTATAAGAATTATTTTTAGAGGAAAATTACTATTAAACTATTCAATTATTTTTGACAACTTTTTTCTACTTCTATTGAAGAAAAAAAATTGAAAAAAAGCTTTTTTTTCATTGCAAAAAGAATATTGATAAAATTTGATTAAATGACATGTATATACGCTATAAAGAGTTAACATCCTCATGCACTCGTGAAATCTCTCTGAAAAAAAGATCTCATGCAGGCCAGAGCTTACATTCGCAACATTGT
Source organism: Apis cerana (assembly GCF_029169275.1). Classification (NCBI taxonomy): domain Eukaryota; kingdom Metazoa; phylum Arthropoda; class Insecta; order Hymenoptera; family Apidae; genus Apis; species Apis cerana. The sequence goes on along the minus strand of NC_083862.1, from coordinate 4,388,385 downwards.
TCGATCAATCGCGGTTCGAGCAGCATTCTTTCATTCTCTTACAGCCACGCAAAAAAGGTTTTCATATTTCAAATCATACCAGGTCAAGAGGAAGATAGAAATGTTGGTAGAATTGTATATTAGATAATCTACGAAAAAATTACCTTGCTTCCAAAGCCAACCTTCCTTGTCCGGATTGAAAAATGTATGCATTAAATCATTCCCATCGTCTTCCGGTATCTTGAACGGTTCTGTTTTTATACTTTCGTATAGACTCTAAAAAAAAAAGCTAACAATTAAAACTCATAATTTTTAAAAATATTTTTTTTATTAATATTTTCTTTTTTTTATTTAACTTAATACTGTAAATATATGTTCATATTGTAGTTAATAAAGTAATAAAATAGATTTAAAAAAAAAAGTATTCCCGAATTTGCTCAAAACAATATTATTTTAATAAGTATACAAGGTGATCTAAAAATATGGGAATATCCGTTAATAAGAGATTTATGAAATAATTTCAAGTAATATTTTTTTTTCAAAAATTTTGGTTTTGGTATTAACGAATTATTAAAAAAAAAAAAAAACTTTCGGCATGAAGCGTGTAGTTTATTTAAATTGCAATGGTAATCATGACGTCGATCAAGTATGAGTAAATCCAAACAACATATGTCGAAGAAAGTGCATAAATTTATAATAAATTTAAAATAAATTTTTTTTTTTATTAATATATAAATTTATTTTATTATTAAAATAAATCAATTAAGAATCAATTGAGAAAATTCGAGAAATTAATACATGTTTTATAATTTAAAATAATTGAAAAAACATTAATTTAAAAATTATTTAATAAATATTGCTTTTAAAAAAATAGAATACAAGAGTATATCACTTCATAATGTGCAATAATGTATATGATATGAAATGAAAAAAAAAAATATATTTTATTCAAGTCCAATTATTTTTGAGTCTTTCTATGTATAATTTTTAACATATTTTGCTTACATTCATGATTTAAATGATTTAAAAATTTTCTAACAATTCTATTCATAATAATAAAATCGATCTATATCATAAATACAAATAATTTATTCTCATTAATGATTTTTTTTTCTGACATATATTTTTGACATATTATCTGATTCGAGATCAAATATTTAAAATAATAATGTAATAAGATAATTTTCGTATTTTTAGATTTTTTTTAATAGAACTTTTTGTAAAATTATTATAATAAAATTAAAATAAAATAATTTTTAATTAAAATAATATAATATAGTTATAATTTAATTATATTTATGTATTTAAAGAATGATAAATTTTTTTATTTATTAAAGAAATATAATCCAAATTTTATTAAATTTATTTTGATATTATTGACCTTATTTTAATTAAAAAAACTTTACAAATACCAATGTTTATTAATTATAAAAAATTACAAATACAAAATTTTATTTAAAAAATATAAAAAAAATAAATATTATTATTACATTATTATTATTGTCTTTTTCTCTGTTTTTTTCTCTCATTCATTTTACATTTGACGAAAAACGTAAACAAACTTTGAACCTCATTTATTATAGTAGAAAAATCAATATTTGTGTTAGATAATTACAAAATTATCATTCACATCTTTTGAATTTTTTTTTTTTTGATATTCAAGTATTTATTTCTTGCAGCTGTTTGCACATCAATTGTATTATTTATTTTTTATTTTATTTATATGAACTTAATTATCTTGAACGTGAAATTATAAAATATACATAAAAAAAAATTTTAAAGTTGGAAATCGAAAAATTATGCATAAAATTGAATAAAATGTGAATGCGATGAATAATCTAATATTTTTACAATAATTACAATAATTTTAAATCAAAATTAAAATTTCTTTTTGTAATATTCAAATGATCGCTTAAAAAAAATTAAAAATTAATTTTCTATTCTTATTGATTTGTAATTTTTTGAATGTCTATAGAGTTGTTCTTTTAATCTTAGTTATTTTTAGCGATGAAAAAGAAATGCAAGAAAAACATCAGAAAAACATCCGGATGGTCATGTCGATGAAAATTCCAGTTTTTCTAAATATTTCTTAAAGTCTTAGGAAAACATTCAGTATATATTACAGAAAACGATTTATGATACCAGAAAAACATACATTAACATTTTTCAAAGAATCCAAACATCCATAAAATAAATAGATCATTCATCGAAAAAAAACTATCTACAAATAAATTATTTAATTCATTTTTTTAATTTTACAAAACTAACGCATTAATTTATCATAGTAAAAAAAAAAAAGACAAAAGTAATATTCCTCGTTTGACTCACAACGAAATAAAATTAATTTTTATTTTAATATATTATATACTTTATTATATTTACTATATTTTAATATATTATATAATATATTATACTAGTAGCATAGAGGATAGAAATAAGAATATGAAATTTTTAGGTTATAATTTATAAAAAAAAAAAAGTAAAATCTTTAACAATAAATAAAACTTTAAGTAAAATGAAGACTTTCATAAATACTATTTTTTTTTTAAATATCAACAATTATTTTTTATTTTCGTCGCAACAGAAAATTTTGCATTTATACATTTAAATAATATTTATTTTATGATTTTCAAAAAACAAAAAAAGATAAATTATTTCATAATTTTAATTTTAAAACAATTAATAGAAATTTAAAGCAATTTTTGATAGTGATATAATAACAAGAAAATTGTTAAAGTCAATCTGTCAATTAATTTCTTATTCTAAATTTTCTTAATTTCTTATTGCAGAAAAAAAAGTCAAATTATTTACTATTGGACGCATACTTTAACGAATAAGTCGTCGATTCTTATGGTTTTGAACAAGACTTTTTAATATCTATATTTATATCATATTATAATATTATATTTATATAAAAAATTATTAAGTTTTTTATTATTAAATAAAATTTTTTTTTATTATTAAATAAAAATTATTAACTAAATAAAAATTAAATAAACTAAATAAAAACTAAATAAACTAAATAAATTAAAAAATAAAAAATAAATAAATAAAACTAAAAATAATAAAATAAATAAGCTAAATAAAAAAATATCACACAAAAATTTTTTCATATCATATATATTTTTGCAAATATTTGAATATTTTCAATTAATAGGTATATATATATATATATATATATATATATATATATATATATATATATGTATATGTATATATACATATATATACATATCAAAAAAGACAAAAGTTGTTTTATATAAAAATATATATTACATAGTATTACTAATCATTTTTCTATATCTAAATATCTAAATATTTGAATATAAGATTATATCAATATCAGTTTTAATTTTAATTAGAATTATGTAATTATGTAATATAAAAAGAAAGACATCAATCAAGTTTTTATTTCCTACAAAAAGAAGTACTAAAGATATTATTTATGTCGGAAGATTATTAATTTAGAAAATATAATTTGAAGTTTATAAAAATTATTATATGAAAGAAGAATAATATCATTTCAGGAGCTTTTTTCATATAAGTTTTATAAAATTAAAATAACTTAAGTTAAAGTATCTTCTAAATAAAGATTTTTCTTAATACTTTTTTTTTGTACAAAATATCAAGTTGGAATAGTAAATATTAAAATGCAATAAAAATGATATAGTTCTATTTAAAAAAATAAAATTAATTTTTATATGAATCAATATATAGAAAAATTATTAATACTGCAAATAAATTTTGTCTCAAATATTTTTTCGTATTGTGTCATATTTTTTAAATAATTTATATTGACTATATTCAGTAATATATTGTATTTTAAATATATTGTATTTTATACAGTGGAAAAATTACGTTTTAATCAATTGCATAAAAATTTTATTTTTGCATTCGGCGGATTCAAAAAAATTTTTATTAATATCTGGAAAATTATGAATTCACAGCAATTATAATTCTTGAGACAAGTTTTCAATGAAGTATTAGGTGCGATTCATTGTTCCAATAATTAAAATGAAATCAAAAGATTTTCCATTAAAAAAAAAAAATGTTTGCAGATATAATCTATTATGTTTTATATGCACATAAACTTTGTTAAAATTTTTTCAGAATTTTCGAATTACAGCAAATTTTTTATAATGTAATGAATGAAGACTGGTTATCTTAAAATTTGTAAATATTATAAAAATTCTTAAAATTAAGTATATTTATATTATAAGATATAATATTACATAATTCAAAACTTGTGTATTTTATTTATATATATATTACTTTTTATTTTATATAACCAACATATAGTTCAATATTATTAATTAAAAATAAAATTTCAATATTAACATATTTTTTTATATGCTTTTGAATATGTTTTTTATCATTTTTATCTTTGTTTATTTTATTTTATTATATTTTATATTAAATTGAAATATAAATTGAAAAATATAAATATATATATAAAAGAGAGAAATATTTTAGACGAAAAATAATATGAAATAATATGAAATAATGTTCTATTTTAATGATTATGATTGTATGAAAAAATATGAAACTGTATATGAAATTATATGAAAAAATATGGTATTATATTGAAAAAAAATTTTTGTTTCCAAGAAAATTTATTGATAAAAATAATATAAATTGAATGTTTATTTTGAAAATAGTATAAGAAAACTTTGGTAAAGACAAAAAATTATTATAAAGTTACATATAAAAGTTAATATAAATTTTTTATTATATTATTATATAATATAAATTTTTATATTAAGTTTTATTTATAAATAATTTAAAATTTAAAATAAAATAAATTTTAAAATATTCGTTTATTTTTATCGATTAAAATTTCATTAATAAATGAAATTGTATTATTTATTTTAAAAATTGTAATAAAAGTCGATTTTTTTCCAATTTATTTATTTTTATGTAGCAAAATCCATCCATTTTATGTTCGAATAGTTGAAGCAATAATAAATAAATTATAATATCTGATAATATTGTTAAATTCAGTAATATATTTTGAACTATTTATTAAATTATTATAATTATTATAATTAAATGTAATTATTGTTTATATTGGCATATGAATAAATGTAACATAAATATTTCTACATAATAATCTAAAATAAAAAATAGAATATGCCTAATATTAATTTTATAAACATTTTGTAATAGTAAATAAATACTAAAATTAAATGAAATTTTTATTTAATTTTATTTATTTAATTAAATTTTTTTATTTTTAAACATAAATATTTATAAGATTTATTAAATCTTTATAAAATATTAATAAAAATGAATTATAAAATATTATAAAATATTAATAAATTAAATGATTAAATGAATTAAAGAATAGATTTTAAATTTTCATAATTAAAATTTAACAAATTATATTAATTTTTATTAATTTTGAAAATAGCATAAGTCTCATTCATGAACTTTCATTCATTTCTGAAAAAAGCTATTGATCTAGTTAATTTTTGAAAAATTATCTGTATAACGAATGATTGATTATTAATGAATATATAGAAAAAACACAAATAGATTTTATTAATATTTTTCCATCGATGGAAACACAAATAATATCTCAAAACAAAGGAAAATGAATACAATTACAATTAGTTTATAATTAAACTTAGACTTATGAATATTGTTATCATTATATAACATTATACAACAATATTTTTTATTATTATTATTATTTAACATTATATAACATTATAAATATTGATAATAATATAATATTGATATACTACCAATAATTTAATAATATTAATAATATTGTTAAGATAACAATAATGGATGAAAATAATTAGAATTTCAATTTTTTCTTATTCAAAATTTTTATTGGAAATATTAGCGATTAACTGGAATAATTATATTTTATTGAGTTTTTATTTTATATATATTTAAAAAAACATTAAGATATCTATAATATGAATAGAAGTGGCTGAAATAGATTTCAATAGATTTTTAATAAAACCTTTTTATTGTAATTATTTATTAATATTTTTATTGTAATTTATTACAAATAATATTTTTATGTATTTTAATAATATTTTTAAATAAAAAAAATTGAAATTGTAGTCACTTGCATTAGTGATTTTATTCTCTTAATGATATTATCGATATATCAAAAATTAATAATCAATAAGATATTAATAATGTATCAATAATTGATATTCATAAATCTACATTACTTTCAAAATATTTATAAATATTTATAATAGTTTATATGTATAGATTTTAGTAAATGTTTTAGTAAATGTTCTAAATAGTTGATAGTAGATGAGAGATGAAACATCGCACCACTTTGCATAAATTTATCATTAAATCATTGCAACGGACTTCCCCGTTAGCCATTGCATTAATTCTAATAATCACGATCCGCTTGTTACAAGGCGATTTATAAAATGCGCCAATTGCTTTATATCCTGGCCATAGATTGCGCAGATGATGACATGCATACATCATCACTATCGCACTTATACGAATAATCCGTTATTATATATGCTATTGTATTTTTTATTATATTTATTAAGATTCATTTCTCTTCTCAAATCTATGTGAAACGTAAGTCTAACGAAATTTTTACACTACTTTCTATTGCTATTATATATTTATATGTAATATTATATGCTATTATATATATATATATATATATATATATATATATATATATATTATGTAATATTATAGACTATTACACACACACATATATATATATATATATATATATATACATGATATATACTACATATGATTTGAATATAGAACTTTCATTATATGAAATATCATAAGATGCTGTTTACAATTCGGATAATAAAATATTGGATTAATAAAATATTTTTCGAATATTAGAATATTGTAATAATGAATGTTCTATTATAATTTATTATATTTTATTCTTAAAAGAATAAATAATTTATTCTAAAAAATTTTAAGAATGCTAATTATTCAGAAGATAATTTTTCATTCTTTAAAAATGTAATCATAATAATCTGTATGGATTAATTTCAATTGATAAAGTTATTATTTTTATCTAAAAAAATGAATAGAAAAAATATTAAAAATTTATGTGTATACATATATATAATAATATATATAGAATATAGCCAAATAACTGTGAAGTATAATTTTTTGCAAAAAAAAAAAAAAATATATATATATATATATTAAAATTTTTCCATCATAAATTAGTTTTTAATACCAATATGCAAATATATACATTGAAGTTATATTATTATACAGGATGTCATCCAATAATATAAGCTACAAAAAAATAAGTCTATATGGAGGAAAAAAAAAAGAATAATCTTTTCATTTAAGATTTTGTTTTTGAATAAATCGATGTTGAAGACTCGTCAGATATTTTGACTATTGAAATAAATATACGTTTTAAATGACTTTATTTATATTTATATCTAAAAATATTTGTATTTTTTTAATTATCATTTCGATTTCTAACATTAGATATTAAGAAATTATTGAAATAAAATAATATCTCGATCAAAAATTTTGAAAATTTATATTATTGGAAATATCTTCTCTTTCTTTTTTTTTTTTTTTTTTTTTTACAATATAATTGAATTCTACATAAAAAATTTTATAAACATTTTTCAAGATTTTCTTTTTAAATGAAGATAATAATTATAATTAAGATAATAATTTTTTTTTAAATGTAGATAATATTTTCTATTCTATAAAGTATTTAAAATGTCCTCATAATAAGCGATTTAATGGAGTCTTATAAGTAAATCCTTGATCAGAAATGAGTTAGATCAGAAAATCGTATTGGTCAATATTGTATCTTCACGATTGATCCGAATTGAATTGAATTAACATTATGTAGAAATAAGTTTTTTTATATTAATTCTGAAATTCTTTTTTACGAATTAAAAAATTTGATTCTGTACATTTCTTTTAAGTGATGGAAAATAGCCGTCGCACCGTATTAAGCATTTCAAATAATGCATGTTCTGCAAATATGCTCGACTCTTTAAATCATCTATTCAGTCAGTGATTTTTGTAATAATTAACTATAGATATGTTGCTTATTATAACAATATGTTCTCTGTTATTATATGTCAACAGAATAACAAGTTTAAAATAGCAAAGCATACATTGATAAATGTCCATGTATGCAAACGCAACAAAAACTAGTTTATAATATAATCATGAACTCAAATCTTTAATACTTTGAATTATTCGATTTACTGAAAATCTTAACCAAAAAAAACATCATTCTCTTTTTCGATTTATTTTTTTATTGTGAAAACACTGTACATAACGTAATAATTGAAAATTTAATTTATTTTTGGTATTTAAAAATAAATGAAAAATACAATGTTTATTGCATTTTAATGTAATTATTCGAAAAATAAATATGTAATTCACGTGTAAATATTAAATATAATAATATATTTGTAAAAATAAATAAAATATTTAAAAATACAAATCAAATATTTTATAATTATAATTATATATCAAAATTTATTTATGAAATATTTGTTTTTTTATTAGATATTTTAACTTATATCAAATTTTTCGCTATTTATTTTAATGAAGTACTAATTTATTTATTATATCTTCAAAGAATTTATGTTTGATTTCTCTAAAATTATTATTCTAAAATTTTAATGTTGCATTTTTCAATTCATTGTCCGTATTAAAATAATTTCCAATTATATTTTTAAAAAAAATTATATGACAATATATTTGGATCAATATCTCTCAATCTTTTTGGATTCGTTATATAATTTCAATAAAACTAGTTAGATTTTTTATATATATTATAAATTTTAAAATATTTTTTTATTTATTTATTTTATATTTATTTGAAATAATATTTTTTAATGCTTATTAAAACTTTAATAAGAAAGATAATACAATAAATAAAAAATAGATAATCCTATAAATATATAAAAAAAAAATAAATAAAAAAAAGAATAAAATTTTTTCATTTAAAGTTTTATTTTCGTACATTTTATTAAATTAAATTTGAAAATTTTTAAATACAAGTCAAATTAACAAATACATTTGGATACAAATGAATTATTAATAGTATGTTACTTTTCATTCTATATGTTTTATCTCTAATTTTTTTAAAAAAAAATTTAAGTGATACAATTTTATTCTATATTTTTTAGTTATTTTCACTTGCATTTGATAAATTTTTAAATTTAGTTTACTCGAAAATGAAACTTCAAATAAAAAAATTTTATTCTTTCTTTATATATACTAGAAGCACTGACTAGAATCTTATATCAAGATCAAGTTAATTCAGGTAATTTTTATTCAATCTACTTCAAATTTTAGAAACTTAATAGTTTCTAACACTCATTCTTTTCAGACACAAAGATACTAAATTTTTAATTATATAATATAAAAATTAATTATTATCAATATATTAATAAATCGTTGTTAATATATTAATAAAAAATATGGGAAAAAATTGATTCTAAAGAACTTAAAATAAACACAAAAATTGATATAAAAAAAAATGTTAGTTACTTATTTATTAAATTATAAGCAATTGAATTTTGCTACTACACTACACTACATGACACTACATGACAACTACATGAAACGAAATGAAAATAGAATGAGATTATTCTGTCTCCCTTTTATATTGTTTTCTGTTTCTACTTTGTTTATTTAACACGAATTTAAATTTTTTATCTCCATTATAATAAATAAATCTTAATCGATATTTTTGCTTATCAACTTTGACTTATAAAATTGATCTTCCAAAGATATTATATTCGAATATAATATTTTCTTTATAAAACTTCTCTAGAGATATTTCCTTATCTATGAATAAATTTATCACTGTAATATACTCGATTTTGATGAAGTTATTTTCTTTGAAATCAATTTCTTTTTAATTTTTAATTGTTTCTCAAACAAATAGTCATTCCTTTACGCAAATAAGATATTGAAAAGAAAAATAATTAGTTTGTTTCACAAAACGAGAAAATAAAATGTTAAAAATATATATTTTTCTTTTGAATATATTGTCGAATTAAATTTAAAATAAAATAAAAATCAATTGTTCTATATAAAAAGAATTTAATAAATCTTGATTTGTTAATGCTTTCAATAATATTTGAAAAAATATATTTTTCATAATAAACTAATTTTTTGATCACTTTTCTTTCATAACATTCCTTTCTTCTCTATACAAATTTTTATACTAATAGTAATTTTTTTTTTATTTTTTTTCTAGTAAAAATACTAGAAAATCCTTCTTGAAAACTTATATATTAAAAGTTATTGAAAACTTATATATTAAAAGTTAAAATTAAAACTTATATATTAAAATAAAATATAAAAACTTATATATTATTACTTATATATTATATATTAAACTTGAAAAATTATATATTATATTAATAATGAATAGATATTATAATACATAGATTCTCCTTCGAATCTCGCTTCGAATTCTTTGGTGATTAGATTCAAAATAATTTCAAATAATTTCAAATCTAGTTTCGAGACATGTTTTATGGTTAATGATGAAACCAATGATGACCTAAATCTCATCATATATGCACATATATTATAATTATATTATAATTATATAAATATATATATGTAATAAAATTAATATATATTTTATATATATATATATAAAATTTTTCAAATAAAAAATTTATTATTTTATCATATTATGTTATAAAAAATTCTGAGTAAAATTATATTAAAAAAATAAAAAAAATTAATTTTAGATTTTTTATTTTTTTCTCTTAAAAAAATTTTAATAAAAAAATTTCTCCATATATAATTTCTTCACATATGTATAAATTTTCATTAAAATCAGAGTTTTTCTTTGGATAAATTTTCTTAAGATAATATAATATAATGGAGAGATAATATAATGAAGATTTTTCGATTATATATATATATATATATACACATCGAGAAAGAATAGCAAAAAACTTACCACAAGAAGTTCCCGAGGCAAGTCGCCGCCATTGTTAATTCCACGGTTCATGGATATGAACTGTTCCACGCTAGGTTTATCCTTGACGCTCGGATTGTGCAAGGACGTGTTCAACATAATGATAGCGAAACTGAGCACGTAACAAGTGTCCGTATTCGTAAATATATTGGGATTCAACTGGCAGTACCTCTGTGCGAAGCATTCCATCATCCTATCGATCTTTTGTGCTTCGCCGGGCAATCGGAACGACCAAAGAAATTGTCGAAGAGCTTGCACGAGAATCAAATCGGTGAAATCATGCAATTCGACGAATGCCCTCAACACCCTCTCGTTGAAGTCGTGTCTTTCACCAAGGTAATCGCCGATCGCCGTTTTGTTAAGACCTTCGCCCTTGTAGAGGAACTGGGCGACGTCCTCGGGCGTCGGCGCTAGCAGATTGTGCTCGATCAGGTACTCGATGCCCTTCTTAGGGTCCATGTTGAACTTCTTACGGCCGATCGACGTCTGCTTAGCCTTATTCGATGGCTTGGTCTCATCGGCGGCAAGACCACCGCCCTCCATCGCCTCCATTTCAGCCACCACTTCACCCAGCTCATCTTTCAGTTGCTGCAACAGAAACGGACGGGTCAACAAAACTGCATGAAAATGGCTTCCACGATCTGTTCGATATTTCGAATTGGGGAGCTATCCTTGATTCTTCGCTCGTCTCGAATTGAACGATCTAATTAACGCGATTTACTCTCTCTCGGAGGGTGAATTTGAACGTATTGTTTTGAGATTCTAAGGTTACTAAGCGGATCCAAGATTTAAATGGGGCTGTTTTAAACTTAATCCGATTAATTTTGAGTATAAAATCGGATAACTGAATTTTGTTTTAAGAAACAAAATTATATATTTTTCTGGATTTATATTTGTATTTATATTTTTATTGTATTTTTTAATAGTTAAAATTAATTTAAGAATAAAATTTAGAACGTTATTCATTACATAATTTTACATTACTACATATCTGTAAAATGAGAGGAAATTTAGATTACTTTAAATTTAATTCAAAATCTAAAAATTTTTAAAAATTTTAAAAATGTTGAAGTTTTAAATTCGGAACTTTTGAAAATTATTTTGTTTTCTTTGCATTATTTATTATTTGTTTTTTAAAAATTCGTTTTGACAATTGGTTTTGATGATTGATAAATTGATTATATATAATAACTTCGATTCGAAAACAAGAATGAAAAGTAAAATATATTAATAATGAAATAGAATATATAATTCTCAAAAATTTCGAATTAATTAATATTCTCAAAATTTTCAAAAATTTCAAAAATTGTTATTTTTGAAAAATTTGAATATATTACATAATATAATATAATTATATATAATACAATATTCATTCGAAACGATTTCAAATTTTATTACTAATAATAATAGATAACTCAATAGATAGAGAAAAAATATATTGGTTCTAAAATATACTGATTTAGAAATATATTAGTTAAAAAGTTAAAAAATTTAAAAATATATTAAAAATTTGGTCATATAATAAAATTATTACGTATATGATTTACTTTAATGATAACTATTTAGATAGATAATTATATTTAAATATATATTATTAATTTTCTTATTTAAATATAGATTATTTATAGAAAATAAAATTTTTGGCTTATTTTTTAATATGATATATTATAATAGTATTAAATTGAAAACAATCAATTTTAATTTATTTATTATAATTAAAAACCTAAAATATTTTTTTTTCATTTCTCATATTCGATTTATTGTAATTTATTTAAAAATCTTAAAATGCTTAAAAAATCCATTTGAAATTTCAGAAATTTATTAAAAATTATATTATGTGCATAAAATATATTTTAAATTACTAGGAAACAATTTATAAATAAATTTAATATTTTTAATGTTTTTGAATAATATATTTTGCATTATATTTTTTAGGAAATATCTTTTGATTATTTAAACTATAACTTCATTTTATAATAATAAGTAGATAATGCATCGAACTCAAAACGTTTATTCAAATCCATTTAATGACAACTATCCAATATTATGCGACATATTTATGCGGTCTATATATATAATTAACGAGTTTTTACTAATAATTCATTAACAAAACTGAAACGAAAATTTTTACAAAAAAATGACTTGAAATCATAGTTAAATATCGATTGACTTTTGGTACATCCTCTATCTTTCTATATACTTTTCTCTCACGTTTGATATCAATAAATATAATACGTATGATTTTGAGATTTAATTTTTTTCGATTCTTTTTGATTGCTAAATATTTGATTCAATATCGATTTGAATAATTTCGTTATTCGATTTTCACATGATAATACATTGATATTATAATTATGTATTGATAGCATACATATTATATCGATTTTAAATATTAATAATTATAAGTATTTAAATACTATACTTGAAAATTATGAGAAAGATTGATATCATATCCATTATTAATAAAAATTCTATTATTATTATTTTATATAAAAAAATATTAAAAAATTTTGTAGAATTAATCGGTCTTTTATAATAAAAAAATTGTTTTCTTTGGCAACTTTCCTCTCGCATTTATTTCCATCATTCTCCTTCACCTTCGTTTCTTTATAAGAATCTTATGCTCGGTTGTACCTTCTATGCTTAAAGAAAGTCCTTTACCTCGCGTGTTCTCGTCTTTCCGATCTAGATAAGTGAAGAACTTTTCAAGGTGAATATCAAGGAGGTAAACGTTATGAATGTCACATTGAGTATAGAGTGTAGAGTTTAAGCGTTTAAATAACATGACGAGTTCATATTTCAGGATTAGAAATTATTATTATTAGATTTAAAATTTCATAGTAACATTAAGAATAAATATCATCCTACAATAATTACAGAATCTCGAATTATATATATATATATATATATATATATATATATATATATGCTTTTAAATATTTCTCCTGATGTTCTTGTACAATTTTTGTCAATCAGAAATATATCCATTATATGCATTAACGTCTGTCGATTAAATTCTTCCTTACCGATATAAATAATTTTTAATAATGATCTTATAATAAATTACAAAGAATATCATTTTCATTTTTTTCTACACGACGGAGATTACTTATTTTCAAATGATTTTGATAAAAAATTATTGGTATTATATCATTGAATTTTGCCTATTTGTGATAATATAGGATCCTTTGAATCTGCAGAATGTGAAAATATAATATAAAACATTTTTTAGAAAACTGAAATTAATAACCTAAGTTATAATGGTAACCATATCAATTTTACATTTAATAGTTTCTCTTCTCTTTTATATAGATATACATTGGTACATTACAAAAGAAAAAAAAACTTAAAAAGATCCCGTTCAAATTTATATGGAAATAAATTACTGATAAACTATTCATTCCTTATGCATATTGATTGTTAACTATTAAATTATTTATATAAATAATTTATAAATAGTGATTAACATATTATATGATATTATATACAACATATTATAACATATTATAGTAATTAACAAATATTAACATACATATCATCATATATATAGAGATAAAATAGTATAATATTAAAAATATTTTGTAAATAACTCAAAAAATAAATTCTTTAATTATATACTAAAAGAAAAAATATTATTGTATCATTTTTTCAAAATGGCAACTCAATATAAATTCAATTTAATAATATAATATATAATAAATAGTAAATATATTAGTTAGAATCAATTCTAGAAAGAATTTTTTTTAGAAAATCAATTCTAGAGATCAAAACCAAACATAGAAATTAGTATATAAAAATTTTGCTGAAAATTTATTTATTAAATTATGAAAAATAAATCTTTCTCTTCATCACTGTCATTCTGTTTCATTTCATCTAAATTTAAATTGTAATTTAAATTTAAATTATTATAATTTAAATTTAATTTTAATTATAATTATTATAATTTAAATTTAATTTTAATTATAATTATTAATAATTATAAATTTATTATTATAATATAATAATTATTATTATAATAAATTATAATAATAATTATTATTATTATAAATTATTATTAATAATTATAAATTAATTATATTGTAATTATTTATAATTAAATCTAAATTAATTACAATTAAAACCAACATTTTTATTTATAGTGTATTTATTTTTGTGTTTATTTTGGGATCTAAAATCGATTTTTCAAAAAAATTCTATATATATTAAAACCATATATATATATTAATACTGTATACGTTAAAGATTTCAACGCATGCATGAGGAAAGGTATAGAAATACTTTGAGGAAATGAATGGAGGGCATCGACATATGCTATAAAAGTAACATTTTATAATCAGTGATAAAAATATAACTCTAAAATGTAACTCTAAAATTAATAATTTTTATCAAATCTTTTTTTATTTGTTTTAAAGTAAAATTTAAAGCAAAAAAACATTACACAAAAAGACATTTTAAAATTTAATAATAATTTTTATAATATTATATATATTATAATTCAATATATTTTATAAAATAATTTTTATTTTATATAATATAATTTCTAAAAGAATCGATAATTCTTGAAGTTATCTTAGTTTATAAAACACAAATATTACAAATGCATTAAAACAGTTCATTAACTATTATATGTGCGTAAATTTCCTACCAATTTTACCATCGTTTGCAATTTCTTTCTACGGTATTTCTTGGTCTACAATCGGATTTGGAAAACATACCATAGATTCGGTTTTTTTCATTTTCCTTTTCAAGCTATTGAACTGTATTTATTTCTTGAAAGTGAACGAATTTTATTTATTATTTATTAATGCTAATACTATTTATAATATCTACAATAAGTAATACAATAATAATATCTAAATATTTTAAATACAAATAATTGTGATTAAAATAATGCTATGAAAATAAATAAATAAATAAATATATTACATATATTTCTTATATAATATTACATATATTTCTATTTTTCTTTTAATAAAATATAATATTAATTTTACCAAAAATATATTTATATTTCTAATAATCGTAAAACAAAAAATGTGATAATAATTTGATAATTCTAGTATCTTTTTCATTGTGAAAAAAAAAATGAAATAAATCTAATAATTTTTACCTGATAAGTAGATTACCTGATATGTAGATTACCAGATTATCTGATATGTAATTAGTATTATATAAATATTTCTTTCGTTTAAAAATTTATATTTTATATTAATTTTATATTATATTTTATATTAATTTATTATTTTATATTAATGTATATATTAACATAATTTTTTTAATTATGAGTTCTTTAATTATTAATCACAAAATAATTCAAATAAAATATTTCTAAATAAAGTTTTTTTAAAAACGACGAATTAATTTTTTAATTAATTGATACAAATTCTTATATTTTAAATTTGTACATATAAGAAAATTTGATAAATTTTGATTTTAGCAATACATATTTAAATAAAAAGAATTAAAACCTATTGATTGATAATAATTCACCAATGATCACTAATTCAAAAAATTTTATTAATTTGATAATTGCAATATGAAATTTTTGGTTCGAAATTTTTGTGCTTAATTTAATTAAATATGAGAAAATTAAATTGTTCATTAAATTTTTTTAGAGGTAATTAAAAAATTATTTTTTACTATTTATTTTATTATTTTATATTATATGTAAAATAATTCTGGAGAAAAAAATTATATCATTTTACAAATATTATATATTATTATTTATTTTAAAATATTAATAAATTTATATATAACATAAGAATAAAAGATATTATAATTAATAATATAATAAAAATAAAAATTAACAAAATAAAAAATATATTTAAAAAAAAAGATTAAAATATTAAAACCATTATTACTCTAAGCCTTAAAATTCCCAATATATCAAAAATTAATTTCACAAATATTATTTTTTAAACATTAAATGACTTTTTTCATTATTAATTACAAAATATTATTGGGAAAATAAACATGTAATTTCTATCTTCACGTTTTATTCTTTGTGGCATATTTTAAGAGAATAATATTTCGTTAATTTACTTTCTTTTATGAATAATTTTCCATTAAGGATTACTATATTTAATCAAAATTTTACTCCAACAAAAATTCCAATCAACTTTTCCCATTTGTAATATTAATTGCGATTCTGATATCGCATCAAATATGCGAAAATGGACAATAAATCTCTGTTTCAAAGCAGAAAAAAAAAGTAATTTCGCTCGATGCTCAAGCTTCCTAGGAATATCGCAATTATGAAAATCAAGGCAGAATATAATCTTTCGCAAAGCAGAATAAGACAAAAAAAGAAAAAAAGAAGTGAGAGTGCGTTCACATACATATAACGCGAACAAGCGTACATTTTCATTTGTCGAGGTGAAGAGGAAAAAATTGAAACGAGAAACGACAGAATAATATTTCCACGGTGTTGTGCGCGTCTCACGATTATGTTTTGACCCGACCACGTCCCGGTATATGCCATCACCGACCTTAATCCGGGATCAGACATTTCTGGAAAAATGCTGTCATGCCTCTTAATTGCAACATCGCATCGAAGAAAACTTTTGAAACACAGCAAAGTTTGTGTCGCTCAATGACAAACAGAGAAATCGGTTGATTTGATTTTATTTGTCAGCCATAAACTGTTGAATCAAATTGTTTTTTTTATTGAAATAGAAAATCGATTTTCCTAGTTTCTGTTAAACACGATATATAGATTTTCTTTTATTGTAACATTGAAAACACACCGAATTAAATTATTCTGTGGTGATCGATCGATTTCTATTTTCCGCTTATTCAAAAAAGATTTATTCATTTCAATATGAGAAAAATAGATATCGGTGCAAAGATTATTTGATATAAAAAATATAACAAAAAATATTATTTGATATAAAAATTATAACTACTTCAAATATAAAATGTAGTGTCATTAAAGTAAATGATCACGTATTATTTGAGCTAACTAATATTTTTATTTCTTTCTGTGAATTTTAGATATCTATCAAATATATGTTTCGAAATATGTTTAAAATAATAATTTTTATTTAGCATGAGTTATAAATACATACTATCGCGCAAAATGAAACAATATCTATGATTTTTTATCTATCTTGAAACGTATCCAAATTATATACAGTGAATATCACTTAAAATTTGTAATTCAGTGAAAATCACATAAAATTTGCATAATTCTTTTCATAAAATTTATGAAATGATTAAAACTTATTCCCAAGCATATAGTTTAATATTTTTTTATTTCATATAAAAAAAGAATACTCATATGATGTAAAATAAAAATATGAAACATCAAGATTTTGACAAAAAATTATATTTCAAATACAGATTCACAACAGATTAATTCTCTAAAAAATTTTTCCAACAATTATCGTCGATAATTATTTTTATTTTATTTATTAATAGATTTGATTATTGATAGATTTTCTTTTGATTGTAATAGAAAGATTTTGTGTGTTTATTAATATAAAATTTAATTTAATTTTGTAATTTTTATAGAAAAAAATACATATAATAACATAATTTTAATATATTAACAAGGATTTGAAGTTTAATATATTAATAAAGATTTGAAGTTTTCTTCTTTTTAATAATAATTTTATGTAAAAAAATGAAATGACAAATTGATATAAATATAATATATTTGATTAATAACTATGTAAAATTTTGCGAAAATTTCAAAAACAAATTAGACATCAATTCTAGATTCATTATGATTGTATAACTCCAGAAAGCATTAATTAATTTACATAGCGGATATTATAACTAATTGTTTGTCTAATTTTAATACTTTTGATATTATTTATTGTGTTGCATAAACAAAATTTTTTTATCAATAGCTTACAAAATTTTATAAATATTTTTTTTTTAAATATTACTATATTACTATATTCAAAATTGTATTAATTCAATTTTTCCTTCAAAAAAAAAAAATAACAATAAAATAACTAATTATATAATTAGTTATGATACATATGATAACATGTATTTATAATATGTAATTTAATTTTCTATTTATAATTATTTTGTGGCTTTCTATATAAAAAAATAAAATGGCTATCTCATATTCGTAATTTTTTCTTAATTAAATATATAATAAAATTTTTATTAAAATTCAAAAAATTAAATTAGATTATCTCCATATAAGGTAGTAATAAAAATCGTGCAGAAGAAACAAAATATACATTTTTTTATAAGTATATTTATACATGTAAAATATAATTTTATGTATAATAATGTATATCAATACAATATATGATTAATTTTCTTTATTAATGTTTTGTTAGATAGATTTGTATTAGTACATTTTCAATGTAATCAAGATATGAAGTTTATTAAATTTTTGTTAGAATTTGGGAATTAAATCATTTTTCTTGCAAAATTTTCTAGATTTTCTTTATTTCTAATATTATGTAATCTCATGTTTATTCAATTTGTTGCGATGTATTCAATTACAATTATTAATATCAAAATATTGACAAGATATTTAAAGAACTTTAGAGCATATAATATTTAATTTTTTGTTATATATAAATTGTATTTTTGTCAACATAAAAAAATTAAATTGTTCAAAATATCAATTTTTTCGACATTTTCACACTATTTTTAGATTATTTTAAATCAATTTTCAATTTCCGAAATATCCGATATATGGATTTTTAATAAATATTATTATTTTCTTTATACAATTGATTTTCTGAATATAAAAAATATTAAATTTCAATTTATCTATAATAATTATATTAAAAAAAATCTTCTCTTATATATTTTTTAATATATGATTTTTTTAAAGATTTTTTAAAGATTAGATTTCATATATAATATTACATGAAATATATTATTAAATATAGTAAATATATTATATGATATATATAATATTAATATTATAATATTATATATTATAATAATTATATTTTTTTAATATTTTTTTAGTAGTGGAATCGAATCCCTTCTTTTTTTTATTTAAATATTTTTGTTGATAAATTTAAATATGCTAATTTTGAAATCATTCTTAATTTTTCTGAAGATTTATTTGTCATTTCTTACATTGTTATTAAATCTTTTAAATTATATAATTATTAAATTATTAAATTATTAGATTTCTTTTAATTATTTGATCCTCTTTTTTTAATGATATATTAAATCTTTTTTATGTTACATTAATATATTGTTGATAACAGAGATACATTATTGATAAAAATTTAGTAAAAAAAACTAAAAATGTAAAAATTACATTAGTATTATTTTGAATATTTTGTCTTCAAAATTTAATTTCAGACCAATTTATATTGTTTATATATTTACCTTACAAGAGTAAGTCCTTGTCAGTATTATATTTATAATATCTACTTATCTATAATATCTATAATATATATAATAATATATCTTTTGTAATTACAAGATAATTTTTGCATTTAAGAAATATTGTCTATAAAATGAGAAAATATAAAACATTTTTATATTTGTATACATAAAAACATTAATATAAATAATTAATATTCATGCAAATTCAAATTTCTATCAATAACTAGAAGTATGAAATGTTTGAAAAAAGATATATTATTTATAAATATAAATATATAAATATCATAATGAATACGTTGAATGTTTTATATTTTTGTTTTTTTGTATTATATCATATGCATTCTATTAAAAATACTAAATATTAAAATTAAAAATTTTTATAAATGTAATTTTCTAAACATCAATAAAAGTTAATAATAAAAAAAAAATAAATAAATTGTAAGATTATTTCAAAAAATTTTGGTACATTTATATCAATTTTATTTTATCTTGATTCAAGTAAATTTTAATTTAAAATGCTATTAATATTTCATTAATATTAATATTAATATTTCATTTTAAAATTGAAAAAAAGTTGAATTTTAAGGTTGTTTTTTTATAAGATTATTATAATCTCTCAATAATTTTATAACATTCTTATGATGAAAATAGATGAAAATAAGTTTTAATTGATAAATAATCTAGAAAATAGTTTTTTAATAATTAGAATCTTATAAAATATCTTCCAAACTATATTAAAATTTAATAATATTCGAAAAACGAAAAATAATGAATTTATTATATAATGAATATTTATATATATAAATTTTTACTACAAATCCAAAATATATCAATTACTGAAATTTCATCTTATGATGAAAATAGATGAAAATAAGTTTTAATTGATAAATAATCTAGAAAATAGTTTTTTAATAATTAGAATCTTATAAAATATCTTCCAAACTATATTAAAATTTAATAATATTCGAAAAACGAAAAATAATGAATTTATTATATAATGAATATTTATATATATAAATTTTTACTACAAATCCAAAATATATCAATTACTGAAATTTATAAATAAATCTTAAATTTTCAATTTCAAATTACTTTCAATCATATTTATTGATTATGATTATTTAATAAAAACAGAGAGTTTCATTTTCGAGAAAATTGAGTTTGAAAATTAATTATATCTACTAAATTGTAAATGTAATATAAATATATAAATTTTGAGTTTTTGGATTTTTACAATAATTTTTTTCTATAAGGTTTTATTAAATTAAGAATATATTCCAAAAGTCTCATTGAAATGAGTTTTATATAATACATAAATTTCATTAATTAGAATTTGCAACATTAAATTTAACAGACAAATATTAATTGCAAATGTAATATAGATAGAATATCTAAAAAAATGTGAAAACATCGATTAATTAGAAATTAATTTTAAACAATATTTATTATTATATTGTGTGATTTAATATATACTGTATTATATCTTATATTATAATATATACTATATTATCATATATAATTATATCAAATATTATCATAAGTTATAACTGCAATATTAGTAAATTTTGGTTAGTGAAATATGTATCAATTCATATATCCTATGAATATTCATTTCATATATTCTATGAATATACACTCTGTATACATGTACATTGGATAAATTTTTAAACAATTTTTTTGAGAAGAAAACATTACATAAAAAATTTATTTTTTCTTTGCAATTTATTTTTTCATAAGAATTCATCTTCTATCCGATTATATCACAAATAGCATATATATATTTTACAATTACATATGATTAAAATTTTATTTAAAAAATTAAGGACAAATCTTTCGGTTTTTCTCTGTGTTGAAATCGCGAAACTTTTTTAAAAGAATAAAGGAAAAATAAGTTCATATTTTGGCAATATAATGGCGAAAAGGATAAATCCTGGTTAATTACCGATAGAAGGATAGTCGGTGTAATTAATACTCGGACTTGGCTTTTTTCTTCATAAGAATTATGAGATATTAGTCAAATATTTAAGCACTGAAATTATTCAATGATTTTGGCGTTCTCTTACACAATTATTAACTTAAATTCTAAGAAAATCTGTAAAAATTAATTTTTTTTCAATTTTTTTAACTTTCAATTTGATATCCATAAAAAGAATGCTTTCAAATCATAGTATTTGTATCAATTACTGTACTATTTAATGTAACTTTCAGAGATTTTGTTAAAATAAATTTTAAATTAAAATTTTTTTTTTATTTCTCAATATATAATTCTCAAAATATAATTGAGTCGATTTTTTTTATTAATAGCAATTTTGTGCGCAAATAAAATGCTTATGAAACCTCAAATAATAATAAAACTTAAAAAAATTTACGAGTTATTGTAAAAATATTGAAAATGAAAAAAAAGTTGCTGTGAATTTCAAAAAATGCAAAATTATATTCAATCATTATGTTTTCTTATTGAATATTCTACTTTATAAGTACTATAAAGTACTATAAAGTACTATAAAGTACGCTAAATATGTATCCCAGATATATTTTGTCTGTTTGCATATCATGTACCATTCATAAAATGAAATTATGTTTCACTAAAAATTTTTTCATAAAAAGTAAAATGATTGACGGTTTATTTCAACGAAAAACTTAATTCTTTATCATTTAATATTATTGTTAAAAAAAATAAAAATATTAAATTTATTTTTAAATTAATTATTTTAATTTAAATAATAATGAACTCAATATATATTTTTTATTTAATAAAAAACAAAACTGTTTTATTTGTGAATTTCTATTTACAAAGCATTTTTTGCTTTCTTATGAGATTTACAGAAAAGTCATATTAAATAAAGTATCATAGATTTGCAAAATTAATTTTAAAATTAAAAGAAAACAAATATTTTAAAACAAGCTTTTAATTAATATTAAAATATTAGTAACTAAATTTATATAAACTATTTTTCTTTTTTTAATATTATGTGATTAATAATAGAAAAAAATTATTTTTAATATTAAATTTATCATTTAAAAAAAAAAACAAGAATGAAAAAAGATATTTTTTTTTTAAATCAGTTGAAATTATATATTTTTATATCATATAAAATTTTTTTTAGTACGCCATACAGTTTTAATAATTAATTTATGTATGAAATATAAAAGATTAAAAATAACTCTCATAGATTTCGTAAAATATTAAAAATTTATATATATATTATTTTTAATATATATTATCATTTTCATGTTTTTTTTTATAAGTTTTCAATTTTATTTTGAAATCATTTTCAAAGTTACTTTTATTTAGTTTATATATTTCATTAGATTGAAAAGAAATATATTCATTTTTGACTTGAAAGTATAAAAAAAAATTGAAAAGACAGAAAAAAATTAATCTCGATATCTTTCATTTTTTTTTATTAAATTTAATTTTAAATTTCTTTATTAATGATGCAAAAAAAATTTTTATTCACAATATCAAAAATAATTCGCTGAAATATTTGTTGTAATGTTTTAATATTAAAATAAAGTTTTATAATATAATCGGAAATAAATAATAGATTCACTATTAATATAATAAATTGTTAAATATATATATATATATCATTCAAAGTATAAAATTTTTTAGAATTTGAATAGCATTTTCTAATCTTTTCGTTTTCAACTTATTATAGTCATTATACTTTATATCCATCTACTATCTATAAAATTAATATATTTAGAAAGAGCGATTATTATATTATCTTCTAAGATTCCTTATATAATTAAAAAATAGAATTTTTTCGATAATACAAAAAATTTTATTTTCATAAATAAAAGTAATCCATGTTTATTTTTTTATATAATAATTTAAAAAAAAATAACTTATTTAATAAGTCATTTTTTTGCAAAATTGCATCGCAAGTACAATATAAAAAATTTCAAATGGCAACTTAATGGAAAAAATTTCCCAATTCGATACCATCTTATAAAACCATCTTATAAAACCATCTTATAAAACCATCTTATAAAACATAAAATATACTAGCTCATACAAGCTAAAAAAACTGAAATCTTCATATCATAAAGATTTTAATTTTTTAAAATTTTCAAATATAAAAGATTTAATGAAAAAAAATTTAACATATAATATTTATTATAAGATATATAATGTAATATAATATATAAGATACAAATTTATACGAAAATTAATCATTTTCTTATTGGTATAGCTTAAAGAAAAAAGAATTCAGTGTTTAAACATAAAGTATTTATTATATAAATATGTAGAGATAATAATGTTTATTAAATATAATAACATAATTTATAAATATATCGAATATAATGAAATAAATATATTGAATAGAATTTAAATAACTTCATATTCATATTTATACATATATACATTATACATTTATGTCAAGCTTAGGATTACATTTGCTATCATTTGTTTTTGGTCCTCATTGCATACAATACAGATTTTAGGAAATAGATTTATATTTTTAAGATAAATGATTATACAGTTTCATTTATTAATGAAATTTTAATTAATTAAAATAAATTAATATTTTAAAATTATTTTAAAATTTAAATTATAAATAAATATTTATTTTTTTTAATTATATCAATTTTTTATCTATTTTAATGAAATATGTTATCAAAATAATTATTTTATGTTATCGTTAAGCATATATAGATAAAACTTTAGAATAATAATAACAATTGATAAAATTTTTCAATTTGCTTGTATAAAGAAACTTCGGTTTACTTTATATAAAATAACATAAGTTATATTTTTTAAAAAGAATTAAGAAAGTTAAAGATGTTTACAATTACAAAAATGTATAGCCTTTTTATTTTTAATTATTTCACTTTCATTTTTAATTATTTTAACTTCAATTCTTTTTAAAATTTCATTTGTTTTGTTAATAGAATTTTTTTTTACTATTAAACAAAATTGTGAATACAATTATTTCTAAAATGGCATAACTCTCTATAATATTTGCATCTGTAGAACTTATGATAGATACTTTAACTTTATTCTCAAAATATTCTAAAAAAATTCTCAAAAAAAAATTATCTAGATTTTCTTTAAATTGTTTATACTATTATAAATATTTTCGAACATGATAAACAATCATTATTGTATTTATTGATTCTTATATTTCTATAATTATTTTATTGAAACAAAATTAACATATAAGTTCAAAATTTTTATAAAGAATTAATATTGAATGTGATTTAAGTAATTTTTCAATAATGAAAAATAACAATTTGTCAACGTTTGTGGAAAATTATATATAAAATACAACTTAAACTTAAACAATAATAAGTAAACATGTAAATAATGGAAATAATAAATTCAAGTGAAATTTCTGAATAATAATTTTTATTTAAAATTAAAATATTTAATTTATAATATATAAATATTTATAATAATTTATAAATATTTTAAAATAGTATAAAAGTGACTTATATTTACAATATAATGAAGATAAATGACTTATATCTCAAACTTCTCAAAATCATTAATATGAAATAATATAAGATAACTAATGGTTTGAATAATCATTAAAAATATAACAAATCCAAGACACAAAATAATAAATTCGTTGACAGAATAAAAGATAACATATTTACCGGAAATAATAGAAATGGAAAAAAAAACTCATCCAGAAGTGGGAGAAATGAGGGGAGCGAAATAAATTTTCCACTTCCTTTTAGCCAGTTCGACCAAAAAGTTGTTTATCGAGGCCCACGTCCAAGGAAGTATAGTTTATTTTTAACCGGATACATTCACGACGCATTCTACGTATTTACGAGCAGTCGACGTCCGTTTTGTCATGGGACACTTGTCGATAAAAGTATGAATCCAGTCGAAATTTTGTTATAGAAAAAACAATACAAGATGGAAGAAGCTTGAATTGAATATATTTTGTATGTCATTTTAAGTAATAAATATATTGTATGTCATTTTAAGTAATAATTTACTTAATAAAGAACATTATTTACATATTCATTTTAAAATATAAATTTAATATAAAATTAAAGAAAAAAATATATTTTTAAAACGAAAATTTCAAAATTATTGCAATAATTTAAAAACTAATATTCTATTTTTTGCATACTAAATCTGATAAATTAAAATTTCATATAATTTTGATTTTTTCATTTCGTTGTTCTAGTATAACATATATAGTAATTATTTATAAAATTATTATTAATCCATAATATATACAATTTTTGTATTTTTAAATAATTTTAAATTTACTTGTCATAATTTTCTCTTGAACACAAAGCAAAAGAACCCAGTTATAGCTTTTAAATTAACTAGAAGATTTCATTAGATAAAATTATATAGTATCAGTGATGATCAGTATATGGCATATGAATATAATCTAAAAATAGAAATATTTCAATGATATCAATATTTTCTCCATCTTTTTAAATGAATTGTATACTTTTTATGCATCAATCCTTTTCATTTAAAAAAAAATATTTAAATTGAAAATTGATTATTTTAGAAAATATTTTAATTTTATTTTTTTCATATATTCCGCAATTGTCGTTAATATATCTGATAACAAATAATATGCAATATAATCGGCGACTGTTGAACTTAGTAGTCCAAATAGTATATAAGTTTGAATTATCGAAATTCAATTATATGTATGTACAAAATATTAATATGTTCATAGAACATTTTTGATTTAGAATCCAAAAGAAATATGAAAGATAATATATAAAAATATTAAGATTTATTCATTAAATTATAAGCAAATGTAAATTTGCATTAGATAAAATAAAGAATTACAATGATATTGTTTTCGCTTTATTCCTAACACAAACTTATAATATTTATAAAATAATAAATAAACTCAATTAATATTTTTAAATATCAACTCTTGCATCTGTTTTGAGTTTTAAAATTAAATTATCTAAATGTCATCATATATATCATTTATAAAGCATGTAAAATATATTTATTTTATTATACTTATATTATTCATATAATATTCAAAAATGTATAAAATAATATAATATAAAATAATATAAAAAATATATATTCGCAAAATTAGTATTCCATCGAAATAATATTCCATCCAATATTTTTCATAGTCTAGTTATAACTACAAGTTAAGAAAAACGCATAAACCAAGTAAATCATCTTGTGCATTGTTGAATAATTAGATAATATTATGTAATGAATATAACAATGGAAGGGAATAAATTGCTGAGAAAAAATATTAATATATAATGAATATATAATATAATAAAGAAAATACGTCGTTATGCGAAGTATATCGAATAACCATGAAAAAGAAACTAAAGAAACTCTGAAGAACAAAATCATGAAAACTAAAGGAATTTTGAAGAATAAAATATCTTCAACAGATATAATTATTTACTTCATAAGAGATAAGAAAAAAATTTTAAAAGATCTTTAATCTTTATCGCCATCAAATTGTACATTTGAAAGATAGGAACTTAGGAAAAATCGATCTGAATTAGTTTCGAAAAGAAAGGAAAAAAATGTATAATACACAAAACCAATCACTATTAAACTATAATTTGGCATTTGAATCCTTTAATCCAAACTTCAATTAAAAATATTTCATATTATAAATAGATATATTCTCTCTCGATAACTTGTCAATTCGCAAAATTGTCGGCGCTGTCTTTTATCAAAATAATATTCCATCCAATGTTTCTCACAGGATTGATCGTGCAGTCGTGAAGACTCGATCAAAGAAACCAGGATATCGTAAAAAGGAAAAGGAAATGCGAGAGATTCCGATTAGAAGGAATGAGGAAGAATCGTTTTCCAGTAGAACGTTCGATATCTCTCTGTCTCGGCAAAGATTAAACCTCCGTTCGTTCGCTTGTGAAACGAGGAGTATCGAAAACCTCGTCGAGGTAGTCAGAAGTATAGAAGAAAAAAATCGATGTACACGTGCAAATGATGCAGTGGTTTGCACGATATCTGATCTCTGCCAATGTCGCAAAAAAATAACGGGAACATGCGATCATAAAATATTTATCATTCCTTCCCAAGGAAAAGTTTAATGCGTTTTGCATTTCCAACTTCTGTGAAATAATATAGTTTATTTATTTTTATTTTATTTTATTGATGTTTGAAAGAAATACATTCATTGAAGTTGTTAATTTTTTTTGCAAAATAATATTTAATATTTTTTTTTGAACAAAAGTTGAAATTATTACAATTCTTTTTGTTATTCATGTCTAGTAGTTAAAAATTGAGAAATAAACAATAAAGCAAAACGAAATATATAAAATGAAATTGTAATAACGAACATTATTATTTTCTATAACATATAATATTGACCAATATATTTTTTAAAATATTATAAATAAAAATTGAAAATTAATATTATTAATTAAAATTATATTAATTCTAATTAAATCTAATTAATTAATTAATTAATTAAATCTAAATAATATTAATTCTAATTAAATCTAATTATTAATTCTATAATATAGCATTAAGTTTATCTATAAAATGAAAATAAAATATATCACATATATATATATAAACATATATATATAAGTATATTTTATAAAGTATATAAATCTTCGAAACATTGAACATTAAATAAATTTATTATTATTGATATTAAATATAGAAATATTATTGACAATATAATATTCATATATATGTATTTAAGTTTAATTAATTATTTAAATGAAATCTTAGTAAAAAAAACTTTTAAAAACAATGAAGTTATTATTTTCTGCTTAATTATACACATTCTTTTCTTTGCTATTTCATTTCTTAAACATCTTAAAAATATATTAATCTTCTTTTATTATATAATATAAGATAAAGCTTAGCAGTTAAACACTATGTGATATTTTAATTTGTAGCATATCGGATAACATAAAATTACGAATCATGAATCAAATAACGGAGACTCTACCATATAGTTTTTACCATTTCAGAATAATATGAAATCTCCTTTAATCGAGATTCGGATCAATCAAAATTTCATTGTACAATAGTATTTGATATTAATTGTAATTTAAAATCAAATTGTTTTGACTCTGATCTCTTCTATTTGCTATCCTTTTCTCTATCATATATGACTTTTTTGTTTTATTTCATTTTATGTTGATGATAAATTTCGTATAAAGGCAACAATTAAGATATCTTTATATTCAAAGAGAAATCTAACAATAAAAATGTTTTTGTGCAGAAATTTCGCATTTAAGTTAGATTATAAATAAGTTAGATGATAATAAAATTAGATTAAGTTAAATTAAATAATGAATGGAAGAGATATTCGAAGATTAAAGCATTTTTTTTTCAGATTATCTTCACTTAACTGTTAACCATAGCAATAACTTTATTAATTTGGAAATTAATGCAAATATTTAGATAATCAAAGCTTGCATATGAAGAAATATTAAATAGCAATTTAGAAATACAAATATTCATAAATTGAAAAAATAGCAATGAATCAAATATAATCATAATAGAATGCGCAATTATTAGATATTATCAAAGAACAATAATCTTTTATGCAATCTAAATCTATAATCAAAAAAATTTTTTTTTAATTTTCTGCAATTTCTGCTGTTTTCGTATAAATCATATTTACATTTTCTATTGATGTCGATATTGAATACAAGATATTTCTTGTTCATAGGGATCTCGCTTACTTTACATATAATGAAATCTAACCGATCTCTTTCGAAATATAACAAAAATTTTAATTGAAATATATCTTCGAATTATAAATAATTTAGGATCGATACAATTGCATTAAAATGATGGATTAAAATGAGACATCCTTTATATATACAAATTTAAATATAAAATTTAAATATAAATTTCGATTAAGAAAAAACTAGGAAGAAATATTGTTAGAGCATAAAAGATAAGAGTATAAAGGTAAACGGCAAAAGGGTTGTGTATACATATATCTCCTGTTGGCAGACAACCCTCAATAATATCGAGAGAAGGGGAATAGATGTTATCCCGAGATATACTGATCGTATTAAGCGCATTTTATGCCGCTCTATTTGTTATTCAGGTTCCTCGATCGTTGCTTCGTTCGCGAAGAAAAAAAGAAATTTCACCGCGCATCGCTTCGAAGCACTTTTATATTTACCTTGGAAAATACTAAAAATATTAAAAATGCTAAAAATACAACTAAAAATTACGTTTGTGAAATTTCAAAGTTTTCGATTCATAGTTGTAAATTAAGTTTGAAAAAGAGAGAAAAGAAATTGAAAATTTTATACACGTTAAATTGAGATAAAATATTAATAATGAAGAATTTGATTGTTTAAAGATATTTTTATATTTCTGATTATATACAGAAATATTATTAAATATATTAAAATATTAGAATATTAGAGAAAGTATAAAAAAGATAAAGATAAATTTTGTGCATGAGTTCATTTAATACTAAATTTTTTAATTAATATTCTGTATTTTTTGAATATACATATAAAAAAATTAAATTTAAAGAAAAAAGATTATTTTTATCATAAAAATGAAAATAAGTACGAAATTTTGCATATGTTAGACTGAGCTAAATTCTTTAAACAAATTAATTGTTTATGAATTGTTCGAAAAAATACTTTTTAATTTCGATATCTGATTTGGACTGTTTAAAATTATTTAAAACAACATATTATATAATTATTATTTGAAATTTTATTTAAAATAATTAGATAATTATTCAGATAATTTAAAATATTATTTCAAAAAATAAACTTTAATTCCTTGAATACAAAAATATTAAAACATTTTTAAATTATTATAAATTATTATTATTATTTAAAATTATATCAAATCTAAATAACTTTTTTACAATTTTAATCTTAATTAAATATCCAAGATTAAAATTATGTAAGAAATAATATGATGAAAAAGTATATTGTTGCTAATTATACGTCCAATAAAAGAAATCAATGATTTAGTAACAATAAAAAATAGATATTCTACACTAATTCATTCTAAAGAATTAAAAAAAATAATTCTAATATCAATTGCCAATTAAATTTTTATTTTTTGAACTCAAGCTTGGCTTTCATCTCAAGATTTTATATATGATTTTACATGATTTTATATTTTAGTTCTATTATATTCTTTCCATTCTTTGCGAAGAGATAGCAAATTTAAATCAATATTGAATTACAATTTAAACATAATTTTCATAATTTTTAATAAAAAATTCTTACAATTTAAATTGCAATTCTTGGAATTTATTATCAAATTCTATTAAATTACGAAAAAATAGTTTTAAAATTTGATGAAAGTTCGGGAAAATAAGTTATAACATTTCAAATAATTTAATTTTAAATATTAATATAAATAATTAAAAAATTATTATGTCCCATTTATATTTGTATCTTCTGTTTACATAAAATAACTTGTTTGCTAAATTTAAAATAATGAAAATAAATTTTAAATTATTTCTTATTTTAATTTCGAATAAAATTTATTCACGTTTATCGGATATTTAAATATTTTTTTATCTTTTTTTAAACTTCAAATTTATTTTTCTATCAAATAATTTTCAAATCTAACTGTAATTAAGTATATTCAATATTGATTCAGATTTCAAGATTATTATATAAGATTTAGACTTAGAATTTTATAATTAAAAAATTTATTGAAATTAAAATTTCAGTAATGCTAAAAATTTTTGGATATAAATATAAGGATTGAGAGTCTTTTTGAATATATCTATGATATTATTTGGATTCGGAGGACGTTGTGCGACTAAGCCATTTTTGTGATGTTTACTGCCGGAAAAAGAAGTCGAATTGTTCTATCTTTATGGTAGGCTTAACTATTCCAAAGAGGTTAATAAAAGTATAAGAGTTAGAGAAAATATATATGTCTTTAAAAT
The DNA here is from genome assembly GCF_029169275.1 of Apis cerana. Classification (NCBI taxonomy): domain Eukaryota; kingdom Metazoa; phylum Arthropoda; class Insecta; order Hymenoptera; family Apidae; genus Apis; species Apis cerana. Next base: position 4,356,279 of record NC_083862.1, on the reverse strand, counting down.
TTTTTATTCTAAAATAACTTTTGCGTAAAAAAATTACGTAAAACAAATAAATATTTGGCTACTAATAGGAACATTAAAATATTATTTCCTAACTTTCCTAATTAAATTTAGATTTTCCAAAAAATATTAAAATTTCAAAATAAAAAAATAAAATAAAAAAAATTCCAAAAAATAATATTTCAAAAATTTTGAAATTTTTCGTTTTGTTACATATTTTATTCAGAATTTTATATTTATTATAATTATTATAATTATAATTATTATAATTTATATTTATTATAATTGTAAAATTTTAATTTTTTTAAATAAAATATTAATTAATATGTATTTTAAATTATTTCAAATTTAAAAATCACAAATCAAATTATTTTTCATGCGTTTAGATTAGATTTTTCATGCGTATTCATTTCAATATATCACTATTGTGAAATATTAATTCAGAGAAATTTGCTTCCAAATTGAAATTTATTTCTATAAGTCAAACTTTCATCATTCGCATTTCTATTATTCAATTTTTCACATTTCATTATATCATTTTTTAATATGTTTTATTCATAATTATGAATTTTTTAATACATTTTATAAATAATATTTTATTTATTTTATAACAATTGTTTCAAAACAAACGACAACATTCATTAATTTTTGTATGAAAGTTCTTTATCAAAACACTTTTTATTAATCTCTTTTATAAAAAAAAATTTAATAAAATTAAATTTTTACAAATTTTTACAAGATTTTAAGCTTAAAACTTGAATTATCGAGATTCGATCGTATAAAATCAAAAATACAGATTAACAAATGTATAGTACAAACAAAATAATTTAATATTAATATAAATAACTTAATTAACACTTGAAATATCTTTCCAAAGATAAGATAATCGTAAAACAAAACATCAATTCTTTTTTCTATCTCATCTATTAGAAATGTTTTTTCTCGTTTTACACGAAACCATGAAACAAAATCGAGAAAAAAACTATTAATAATTTTTAGAAAACATATTTCTGTGATGCCTTTCGATTTCGATCTTGCAATAGTTAATTAAACACTAAACATTACTGCATTTTTAAAGATAGCGAATAAAACTGATTTTAAATGAAAATTTCTAATAAAATATTCATAATGTTTCGAATTAATGTTTGATTCTATTTGCAATTATTTTTTTCATTTCTGAAGAAAATTTGAATCTATCGCATATATTCATATCTATTTATATCTATTCAAAAAACCCTCTTTTTTTTCAAATGCAATAAAAATATTTATTATTCGAATTAATAGTAGATAACAGAGTTTGAATAAAAGAATTTTCAAATAATACACAGAATAGATGAATTATATATCTATAAATGAATATATCTATAATCTTTATATTTTATAGAAAATAATGCTTACAACAAAATTGAAATAATAACATAAAAAATCATTTTTATTATAGAATTACAACTGTATTTATTTGACTATCGAATTTCATAATTTTTTTTAACATATAAAAAAATGTATATCTTAGAAATAATTTAATTTTTTTTTAATTCTTTTATTAATGTCAATAATTGTATTATTAAATATTTCTTTGCAAGAATGCTTTTTTTAAAATAAAATACTTAATTAGATTCTACATTTTTTCTACAGATACTCTGCAAATTTCATTGTTATCTTCAAACTAGCCAAGTTATAACATGATAAGTCAATGTTGGTTAAATTTTTATTTTTTTAAAGATGAAATTTTTTGCATTCAACAATACAATTATGAATTTTTCAACATTAGAATATAAATATTTCCATCAATTCTGATATGCTATTATTTTTATTTTTTTTTATTAATTTCTTAAAGTATTTCCGATTTCAATGATTAACACTAAATATATATTTATATTTTGATATATATTATTACATATTATATGTTTGTATGAATATCTATGTTCAATTTCAAATTAAATTTTATTCCCATTGCTATGATAATAAAAGACATCTATTGAAACATTAGTGTTGCATAGAATATGTTCCTTGATTGTGAAATTGACTTAATTGATAACTCTGCTTAAAAGAAAAATGAAAATTCAACTTTTTAATATTATATTTAATGTCGAAAAAATTTGTAATTTATTATTAAAAATATCATTAATTTTAAAATTTATATATACTAATTTATTTTATTATTTTTTTTATATTTTACTTTATAATAATTTATTTTATATTTTATTTACTATGTGATATGAATAAAATAATTAATATTTGAAAATAAATACTTGTTTTTTGTTTAACACTTAGATCATTTATTCATTTATTTTATTTATTATTTATATCGACTTATCTTATATAAATATAAAATAATCAAGGTTCTGATAAAATTTCAGGAATTGCAAAATATTCTATTATAAAAAAAAAAATTGGGAAATCGGTTATTAGAAATTCTTCTAAATTAATAGAAATTCTTTTCTTTTCTTTTCTTAATAGACATTCGATTAATAGAGAACTATATTTATAAACAATCCGAATCTTGATTTACTATTCACTATTCAAGAGTGAAACGAAGAATATTGATGTGTGACAAAGACTTAAAAAGTGAAAAACATTTTATAGAAATGCGACGCGAGTGTTTCGATCGTTAAGCCATTGCTACATCTGCGGAAGGTGTGGCCCTTTTTCTATAGGCTCATCGGAGGGGTGATAATGTCCCAGAGGGAAGGTAGAAAAACCTTCGACCCTTCGTTTACAGAAACCAGCCCTTTGACTTGGAATGAAATTTCTGCAATGCAATACCAAGCTAATCGTATATCTAATTTGTAGTGTTTCTCCTCTTTATCGAGAATTTCTCGAGAATTGATATAATATTTTATTCCTTATTTCTCAATAAAATGTATTTTTTAAAGAAATATAACTCTAGTCAACATTCACTTAAAAAAGTCGAATTTTTTCTATAATATAATATAATTATAATATATAATATATATATATATATATATATATATATATATATATATATATATATATATATATATATATATATAATTTATAATATAATTATAAATTTTATTAAAAAAGAAATAGATTGATGAATACTAAATTATGATTCTATATATTGTACTTTTTAAGAAACAATCTATATTTTAAAACAAAAAAACTAATATTCTGTAAAAGTTTTACATTAAATAAATAAATTTTTATGATTATTTTTTTAATTTTAATGAATTTTGAACAAATTAAATGAAAAATAAATATTATATTAATGTTTTCTTGCACTTTTAATAAATATAATGAATATTATTATAAAATAAATTTTCAGAATTATTAAAAAATTTTTTATAAATTATACGAAATTTTAAATTTGCGTTTATAAAAAAACATATTTAATATTTAAAAATATAATTTTTAATTATTTTATTTTATTTTTAATTTTTAATTAAAATAATTACTATTTGCATATTTATTTATATAATAAATTATAAAAACTAATTATACATACTAATTTTAATAACAACGAAATCTTTTATCAAATTCAATATTTCATTTTTATAGTGTCAAAAAAAAATAAAAATATTTTTAGACAATAGAAAATACAATATATTTGAATCCAATTAATGATTAGTAAATGCTGTAATAAAATATTAGCATTACAAAAATATAAAATATTTTTTGTAACAATAAATATTAAAGAACAAATAAAAGATATAAATTTCATTGAACTTCGAATTTTCATGATGCAAAAGATAAATCATCATATTCCTTGACAATATCGTATATCCCAAGAACTATTTCGTGAAGAGGAGAGAAAAAGAAAGGTAAAACAAGAAGAGAAAGATAAAAAGAAAAAGGAAGAAAGGAAATTGGTTCGCGTCAGTAACGCAGAATTCTTCTATCGTAGTCGGAAAAAAAGATACCGAGACCGGAAGTGGTCGCTCGTTGTCTTCGATGAACCTCGTTAATGGATGGTTACGGCGATATAATCCGAGTCATGGACAATAACGTTAGTCGTCTTTGCCGGGACAGTTGTATTATCCGTTATGTGTTTCTTTTGTCCGTTCTTCGACTCCGCATCCGGCCACGGTCATCTTCTCCTTCTGTACCATCTTCTTTCATCGATGCGTGAGAAAATAGTGTGATTTTACTATGTACAGAATATTAATATATTTACGGGACATCTTCAAAAAACCAATTTTAAATACCAAAATAAACAAAAAAAATGATATATGAAAATGTCGTTTTAAACTTTGAGTTAATTTAAGTAATTGAAATTATATAATAAAGCAAGATGTTCTATCCCTGTTACATTACTATTTCATTCTGTTTCCATTTTATTTCATGTAATATAAATGTAAATTAATTATATTTTATTCAATAAACTTCAATCGACGTATTTTTATACATACTAACTTTTTTTTTTTGATGTTTCATTTTTTCTAATATTTCATGAATATATTAATGCTTTGTATAATATGGTTCGGATTGCTAGAATTTAAGTTGAATTCAAAGAATTCAAAATTATACAACTAGAAGCTATTTTATCAATTTAAATTTGTTATTTATTTGATTTGAAATATTTTTTTAAATTTTAAATGAAGTTCTCAATTATGAATTTAAAATCATTTTATCAATGTATATTTGTTAATTTGACTTAATATATGATAACAATATATATATAAAGCTTCGTATTTAGTTTAATTAACTAATGATTTTTTAAGGAATTTGAAATAATATATTTAAATCTATTTTAATATGAATCTATTATTTATTTGACTTGAAATATTTTCAAGTTTAAAATAATTCATACAACTTTTTTTAATTTAAATATAATTTTTTATGATGAATTTATGATGTCAATTTCTTTAAACTAACAAAAATTAAAGAGTAAACATGTATCAGTTTAAAATAAGAATTAATTAAAAATGAAGCAATAAAAAAATTTCAAAATTTGCGAAGATTTATTAAAAATATGTTTCATAGTGAAAAAAACGCATATTGCAATTGAAAAATGAAATATAAAAAAAATAAATTTTACACGTTTATTATAAATAAATATATTAAATTATATATATTTATTGCTTCAAATTAACTTATTCGAATTCAAAAAACATTAAAATTCAAGTAACATTTGCAAAAAAATAAGTTATTAAAATTTAACCAAATGTCCTTAAAATTTAACTGAGAAGAAATAATATTAATTTTGTTGCATTTTCGTCTCTTAACGTTTGTTTTATTTTCAAATAAATTAAAACTTAATTTAATCTAACCAAGAATTACTACAATTAACTTAAAATTCAAATAACTCGCAAAGAGTCAGTATGTAAGAGTTGTTATCGGACAAAGTATGATAACAACTCTTACAAGCAAACCAGCGCGAAAATGTGGTCTGTGCTTCAATGTCTCTGTGTCGGTAAAATCGATCGTCTCTCTGATTCGACCTTGAGTAACATCGAACCAAGGGCGTAGCATGCTCAATGAAGTAGCTACTGGATTTGACACGGCATCCGAAGCGTTTGTCAATGAAGAATTTGTATCAGAAAATCTAACTGGATGTTGTGCGCGTTCAGTTTTTATGAAAATACAAGATAAATATCTATGGAAATGTTCGTGATTAAATTAACTCAATTTAGAGTATTTTAGAAAGATTATAAATAGTTATAATTTTTTTTATAAAAAAATTTTCAGGTATTTATTATGATTTAAAAGTTTTAAAATTTGAATTATAAATTATCGTTTATTTGAAATTTAAATTATATTTAAAAAAAATTTATTAATTACAATTAATATAATAATATATTTCAATTATAATTTTATAGTTATATATAGTTATATAGATAATTTTTATAAGAAAATCAACAAATTATTTTCAAAATTCTTTACTTTTTTTTTTAAATCAAATTAAATATTAATTTTTTTTCATAAATATTCTTTGCTTATAAAAAAATATAATAGAAAATAAATAAAAGATATTAATCATTCATAACAAAATTAAAAAAAAGAAAATAAAAAGATCATTCAATATATAAGTAAATATGCAAAATATAATTAATATAATAAATATAGCAACATTGAATTTCTAATAAAAATTAAAAAAAAATAAATATATAATAATTTATATATAATAATATTTAAGCAATATAAAGTATAGAGTATTATAAAACAATTAAAAATATTGTAAATTTTTGCAACATCTCATAATAAATTTAAGCAATATATTAATAAAAAAAATTTTAGAATGATTTAAAAAGATTGCGTTTAATTTATACACTAAATTATGGCAGAAAAAATAGTAATAGAAAATTGAATTTTTTTTAATATGCATTATAAGTTGTTTGAAAATCAAAATAATTACAGAATTTCTTAAAAAATATTAATAATTAAGCTTACTATTTTATTATAAATAATCGAATAATGTTCGAATTTGATATATCATTATTTATGTGATTAATAATATTTTATTAAATACAAAATTGTAAATATATATATATATATAGTTTTCATCTAAACTAAAAATTTATAAATAAAATTTATCAAATAATTTTAATATAAATTACATATTCAACTTTCATAAAAATTATTATTTCATTATTCAGATAAACAAAGAAGATAACATACGAAACGATAAAATAACTATTCAATTAAAAGGACGTGAGAAATCATACATATAACAACCCTCAAGTTATATATCGGATATTATAATTTATATGAAAATATTTAACGATGCTAAAATTGCCAAGCTCTCAATAATAAAGTCATCCCATGGACTTCTCTAGTACGGGACTTCTCTAGTTCGGGTTTAATGAACCTTAACCTTAACTCTAATGAATCTTGTCAAATAGACGTTTCAACATAATTGTTAACCCCGTTATGCAGCACGTTGTTCCTTTTACAAACAAATTTTCGTTTACTAAAATAACATAACTACGGACTATATTTGCCATTAGATCAACTGATTTACTCCTTAAATTCAATGTTCTTTAAATATAACAATTTTTTAATTTTTTATTTTATTATTTCTCTCTTTCTTTCGAATTCTTAATTTACAATATTTATTATATGCTGAGTTTTGAGAATATAATTCAGAAATTGAACGATTTTTTTATCTAAATTTCGTTAAATATTTGAAGTTTCTCTTCATTTTAGCTGTCATTCGTGATCGTTGTTGTCAACAAAAGATAAAATAAGAATCGAATTTCATGATCCTTGTGGGCTTGTGGTAATGAATAAATTCAAAAGAAATATTGTTTTTCAATTACTTCAAAACAGATTACAGATTAAATTACTATGAATAATTGATCGCAAATGAATCTATTATAAGCTGCATATACATTATATCCCACTTAATTTACTTAAACGACATACATGCACTATTTATTCTCTGGCTTGCGAAGTAATTTTATTTTTATATAGATACATCGACCCATAAGATTTTTTATTAACCGGTCATATACTAACCTCTTCCTTACCCAAGAAATTACTCAGTTCGAGCGAATCGGGAGCAATATTTTTATCTGCTTTCTCTTTTATGCATATTTTCAGTTAAATAGAAATATACACGATGTCATTTTTCATATTACTCGAGTTATTTGAAGATTAAGAATAACTCTGAGATCCCATTTACTCGAATTGTGGAATATTGGGAGCATTGACCCGAAAAAAGTCCGGAACAAAACAATCAAGGATCACTTGAAACTTTATGATCAATGAAATCATAAAGTTTTATATTTTCTTAAAATTTATGATGTAAAATGCTTTAATTTGATTTAAATTAATTACTTTCTGAAATCGAATGGATGCTTCTATTGATTTATTTTATATTAGCTTAGATTAGTAGTAAATGTAAAATAGTAAAAAATTATCAGAGAATTGTTAAATATAATAATATAAAATTAAGATGTTAAATTTAAAATATAATATAACAATTAAATGAATATCAAATATTCTTCACAATATTCTTCTAATTAAAAAAAACACGAAAATGAAGCAAAATTTATTTTTTTAATGTGTATGTGAAATAAAATTGAAATAAAATTTACAATATTTACATTTATATAATATATTTCATATGAAATTTTTATTTAATTGAAAAATGAATTCTTTATTTAATCGAATTTTTTATTTATAGTTATTTTGAGATTTTTTAAATTAAAAAATAAATATGATATTTCAAATTTCTATTCTCTATTCTAATATGATATTTAAAAAATAATAATAAAGTATTGAAGTTTTATTTTCCAATAATATATCTCATTCTTTCTAATTCGTTAAATTTCCGCTATATTGTAATTTCATTTGAACTTATATTATCTAAATATATAAATATATATAAATTGAAAAATCGAGTAGCAAGCAAGCATATATTTTCCTTTCTGTAACCTAATTAATTATAAATTTAATAAGATCTTGTATTCTTTTGTTTCTTTAAATAAACAGACATTTTGCATTATAAGAAATATGCTTTTAATTATTTTCTTGGCTTTCTTTATCTGCAATGTGGTAATATATTTAATATTCTTTTTTATTTCAATGTGAAGACAAAATTTAAAAAATGTACTTATATTTGAAATTATACATAAAAAGACAAAATATATCCTTATTTATTGATGCTGAATAAAGAATGTATTTTTAGAATTTTGTTTTTAGGCTGAAATATCATGCATTTGATAAAAGATACAACGCAATCATTATATCAAAATAATGTTTCGAGTAACTTCTAAAGTATGCAATCGTGTAAGGTGTCACATAATGCTTAGCATTGCTAATAAACATGTTTGTCATCATCGGCAGAAAATATAAACGGCTGTCCTTACATGACCCCTCCAATTAATTCAGTTCATGACAATGCGTTCCACGATAAACTACCGTCACAAAAAGTCCTCTAGATTATTCTTTGTAAAACTTTGAATCTCTCTGAAATTGTGTGAAGAATTAACCTATATTTCATTGTCTTATTTTAATGATTTTTAAATTTTTTTTATTTTATACATTGTAATATATCTAAATATATATATATTTTTATTGATCTGATAGAAAACTATATGAGTTTTAATTTATTTTTTTATTTATTTAAAGAAAAATATTTTATTCAAAATTTTATTCAAAATTCAAAGTGAAAATAATAAAAATACGGTAAAAATAAAATAATTTTTATTTTTATTATACATTAAATAACATTTATTGCAAATAAAATTGCCTTCTTAAAACTTTTTTAAAAATTATTTATATATACACTAAATAAATAAAAAATAATAATCAAAATTATTTAAAATATTATTTACTATTTTGTTCTAATTTTATATCAAATTTACATTTTAATAATTAATAGATCTTTAATAGATCTCTATAGTTTGAAAATAATAAATTTTGCTCAGATATGATTTACGCAAAATTCTGAACATATCTGAAAATTTCTATCTTCTTAAAAATCCTTAAAATCTATGAAAAAAAATATGATAAATTAAATGAAAGTTTTCAAAATTAAAAAATATTAATGAAACATTTAAACATTATTTTTATAAAATGATGCAATTTTTACGACAAGAATGTGAAGAAATTTTTATTATTTTTTCACATTCTTGTCGTAAAGAGATTGCATCTTTGCTTTCTTGAATACTTATTGAAAATTTTTCCCATTATTATTTCATGGAATTTAACTATTGTAAATTGAACTCGGACTTTCCCATGTCAAACAATGCGGGATCACGCGCTGAATACGATAGCAATTTGCATTTTAAGTTCCTTCCAGATAGAGGAGCATCGCGAAACCATGAATCATTCGCGAATATCGAAGTCCGCACGCGCTTGTTTTCGTGATTAATGTTACCTAATCGAATAAAATATATACAAAGCTAAAAAGAAATTTTACACATATTTATAAAATATATATAGATAAATATATTGTTACATATTTTGTTAATAATTTTTTTTAATAATATAAAATTTTGCGGATAAACTTTTTTTTTAAATAGTTATAAAAATAGTGTTTCAGATATATATAATAATATTACTTAATTCACATGAATACAATTTTAAAATAAGTATTAAATATATTAATATATTAGATTAAAATATAAGATATATGATAATAGTATATTCTTTATTGTATATTATAAAAAAAAATAGTATTATTTAAATATACATATACATATATATAATAAGTTTATTAATATTTTACAAAAGTATTATTATATATAAATATTATTATATGTATTATATGTAATAATAACAATTATAGTAACAATAATGTAATAATAGAATACATATATAATAGAATTTCAATTTCAAATAAATTTTTATTTTAATATTTTATAATATATATGATATATGTATCGAAATCATTATTACAGAATATATTTGCAAAATATTTTTAATTTTTAATTCTAGAAGTCAAATATAAAAATTAATATATTAAAATTATTGTTTAATCAATTATTGTTTATATATATTAAATTAGAAATCCTATATTCTTACATTTATATTTCAATAAAATATTCATTTCAGAATATTCAGTATTATAATTGATATAAATATATACATATTTAAAATATTATTTGTTTATAATTATAATTTCTATTCTTAAGAAAAGTTATTTTATAATATCTTATATCAGTTAAAATATAAAATGTTATCTATTTATGATTAATTTCTAATTCTTATGTATTAACTATACTATACTATTTATCTTAATTGTTTTAATTTATTCAACTAAATTTGTACCATTCCCGTTATCAAGGCGAACAGACCCGGAAAAAAGCAGAGATTCCACAATCTATACAAAAAGGAAATGACTGTATACAGTTTATCGCATTCTTCATATATATATATATATATATATATATATATATATATATATATATATATATATATAGTGATACATGTTGTTTTTCTTGAATTGAATTCCAGGATGCTCCTCTTTCGGACCATTCGACATTTTATTTATATTTTTATATTTATATATTTCCTTTTTCGTCCTTTTTTCCTGTATTTACTGTTCATTACAGCATATCTTTTATTTTCGAAAAAAACATAAAAATACGGTCGAATAGAATCTAAGACAAAATCTTACTAAATGCATTATATTAATTATATTGTTATTTATTATTTTATTTGAAAAAAAAGAAAAAATATTTCAAATTGGTAAATTTCGTATCTCTTTTCACATTTTTTTAATATAAAGGACATCCGCTTAAAAAAAAGAAAAAGAAAAATACTTTATAAAATTAAAATATTTCGCACATTTTTTATTTTTAAGAAATATTGAATAGATATTATTAATTATTGTTATCTTCTTTATAATCGGTTTTTATTTTTGACGTTAGTTATTTATTACTAGTATATGAAAGAAAAAAGAAAAATATTTGTATACAAATTTTCTTAATTGTATCAAATATAATTAATTTAAAATATATAATAGATAATTTAAATACATAATACATTTATTTTAAATATATTTTGATTAATTTAAAATACATAATAGATAATTTTCATCTTAATTTATTTATATAACTTAAATTATTTTATAAATATAAATAACCAGCAATTAAATATTTAAATATTTCATTCAAACTCTATTTATCATATAGTCATTATATTTTTAAGGAATTAATTTTATTTATATTTATTTATATAAATATTCATATATTCATATTTATAATTATATACATTAATTTGTAATTGTATAGGTCAAAAGAAATATTTTTATTATTCAAACTTTTATTTACATTAAAAATAAAAAAAATGTTAATAATATTGCTAATATTATTATATAATAATATTATATATAATAATAATAATATTATTATTATTATTATATATTATTATAATAACAATATTACTATTATTATTATAATATTTATAATACAATAAATTTAAATATTAAAAGAAATAAATTCATTTTAATTATTTTAAATGTTTTTAATTTTTTCATTGATTTAAATTTACGCATAGAACAGATTTTTTTTGTTTCAAAATACTTCCTTTATGATACTAGTTATCTACTTTACACACATAATTTCAAGATATTTAAAATAATTAAATATGAAGTCAAAATAATTTTATCAATAAGTGTAGCTGTAATTATACCATTACCCGTCAACTCAATCAGTCTTATGTAGGTATGAAATCAAGTTCACATAAATATTTGAAATTTTTTTCTTTATATAAATATTATTTCAAAAAAAATTTTATTGCAAAATCCTATATTTATTATAGCCAACATATAACATTTAAAAAATATTTTTTCATTTTTTTTAATGAAATATTAATGAATAATTTTTTTCTTTTTAATGAAATTTTATGTATATGTAGGATATAATAATACTATTATATTATATATATGTTATATTCTATTAGTATAGATATAGTTAAAATATTATTTCTTTATATAAATATTATTTTTCAGAATTATTATATCATTTGAACAAATAAAAATATTTATTTTTATTTATATATTTCAAAAATCTATTCCTTAATCCTTTTAATAATACAAAAATTACAAAAATTGTTTTATAAAATGTGTTCCATATAACGTTATATTTATAATAAATTCCTTAAATTTGCAACACAGAATAAATTGAATGAAACGATTCTAGTAGCGAAACTAGAAATGAGAAAAAAAAGTACAATCGAGCAACCTCGAGGAATTTTCCATGAAAGCGAATTCGATCTGTATACTAAATCACTTGACCCACATGGGAGCAGTGGCTTTTAATCACGAATCCTGTTTAATCGTTCAGAAATGAAAAGCTTCGACCGTCTTTTGTAGCTATTAATAGAAACCGGAAATACGTCGATCGAACTTGTTGAAACATCCAATATTTGTAGAAAAAATTTTATCTGCAGAATTGATAAATTGATAATATATAAGTTTCATTTACGTATTAATGTTATTAATATTCGAAAATCCTTTCAAAAATCGGCAATGAATCATTGAATCATATGATATCGAAGCTAAAGAAAAAAATAAATAAATTAAAATAAATAAGATAAGATAAATTAAATAATAATATTTAGGATAATTCGACTATTTTTTAAGAAAAAAATTGTAATATTATTTTTTTTCAAATTTTTATTGTTTTAGACAAATTTAAACAATGAAATTTAAATGCGACAAATTAAAATATTTATTTTTATTTTCAATAAAAAATAATATTGCAATTAACCGATCTTATATCTAGATTAAATAAAGGAAACATTGAAAAATAAAAAAAAGTTATGATGTCTAAAAAATATATTAATTGATATATTTTTTTCTTTTTTAGTTTTCCATATAAATCACAAATATTCTCGCACTGGAGCATCATGAAATTGTATACTTATACTATTTTAAATATTCTATTGCATTTTTAAAAAATCGGCATTGTATTTAGATTTTCTATTTTTTTTATAAATCATATTTTTTTTTGTATTTTTTGTAATCTATAACAAAATATCGTTATATGTTTAATTATTGCAGAAATATATTTTAATCACTAAAATCATCGGTTATTATTACGGTTATTATAATAATAAAATTATTATTACTTTCTGAATATAAAATAGAAATGAATACAATATTATTAATACATATTACATATTAATACATATTATTAATACAATATTTTATGTATATTATATTTTTTTACTATTGGAATAATTAAAAAATTTATTCAAAAAGCCATTAGAATAATATAAAATTTTAAACATAATTTATAAATATTCAAATGGTTTTGTAGTAATTGTCAATGGAAAATCAATTCATTTACTTTATCTAAATGAGTTTTGTTATTAATATTTTATTAATATTAATATTTTACATAATATAACCAATTTATTCTAAATTTATATAAAACTAAAATATTTATAGAAAACTAAAATATATAGTGATCATATTATTACAATTATACAATTATTAAACTATCTGAATTATAATAATATAATAATAATATAATAATAAAATTACAAATTATAATCAGAATCTGGATCTATATTAGTATCAAAAAAATAATTTTTATGAAAATTACTAATGACTTTTTTCTCGATTTCTTTTATTTCTTCAAGATAATTTTTTATTATTAATTAATAACATTTTCATTAAATAATAAGAATTTCACTTAACATAATAAAAGCAACAAAAATTCATATTACATAAAAATTTCGAAATAATCATTTGTGCATTTAAAAAGATATAAACTGATAATCATAATTTTTTTTACTAAAATCGCTGTTTGATCTTCTACGTAATATCGACAAGAAGAAATCGAATAAAAAAAATAAAAAATCTTTCACTTTCAAGCTCTATAATTAATGCTTTATAATAAAAATTCGATAAAAATTCTTGGCAAATCCAATGCAAGATAGCTATCATCTAGAACTAACAGTCCACCAAACAAAGAAAGTTTCCAGAAATTCATATATACCAATATTCATTATTTCCATTCCTTTTGTTCCATCAACAGCGGAATCAGAAGCATCATTCGGATTATTGCGAACAGGAAAAAGCATGCCAGTTAAAAGTTCACAAAAAAATATTTCTTGGCCATCGTCGAAGTGGATTCGCGCACACACGATACACAACACCGAAGACTAGAAAAGAAGGCTTCTTTTTCGCATTTTCCATGATACTTTTGCCGAAGGAAACAATACCAAGTTTTCTTACAATACGTGACCAGAGACCTCGGGGAATCTACATCGAGACCGTCTTTTTTACATCTTTCTACCAGCATATCGGAGACAATGGAAGCTATTTTTCACCGGGGACAGTCCAGAACGAAATCATTTTCCATGCGCGAACTAGGGAAGTTCTTAAGGGATATCAGTCTGCTGTTGAGTTATCGATTCGCTGAACGAAGGAAGCAGATACTGATTACTGATATTACACTGATTATACTGGCTTAATTTTTCAAATACAGAAACTTGAACAATTATGTGTTGTTTTATCATAATATTCTATTATGTAAACAGAATCTTTCTTTTATAATATGTAAACATATAAAGTGTTTATTTTTTTCCATACAATAAAATTTATTTATTAAATCAATAATAGTATTGATGAAGATGAGGCATTTAGAAATGGGATAGTTTGCTCAAAAGCAATGTAATACAAAATAATTAATAATAATAAAGAAATTATATGATTAAAAAAATTTAAAATTCAATATTATTTATTTTTGTATTGTATTATGTAACTAATGAAGTTATTTATAATTGAAATGTATTAATTTTCCTTTTTTTTTCTTAAGTATTAGATACAATAGAATAACAATAGCTTGTTGTTGTTTTTATTTTGTATAAATTTTCTTATGTGAATATTTTTATTTCCATTCATATAACGAAGATTTTACTATATTATATTATAAAATTAATAATAATCAAATATATTCATGTATTTCTACAAAATAACTAAAATATAAAAAATGTACATAATATAAATAAAAAATTTAAAATATACATAATATTTAAAAAAGAAAATAGATAAGATAACTAATTACAGATAATTATAACTAACTTTTATATAATACAGTATTTGTAATATAATAGGTTGATAGTTGATGTCTAATTTTATGAGCATATAATTTGAGAGGTCAATTTTAGAAATTAAAAATGTTTATTTTACAAAAATAAATATGTATAGTAATATTAAGAAGTAGGATAAGCAATATCTTTATTAAAAATCGAATTATAAAAAAATCAAATTTCATTAAATAATGAGTGAATAACAAAATGGGAAAAAAATTTTGGACAGATTATTATAAAACTATTAAGATATATTTTGTTTTTTTTCATAATTATTTATAATTTATAAATGATTACAATTTAATTTTCAATATATGGAAATTTACAAAATTGTAATAATCCATATTTTATTATTATTATTATTATTATTATTTTATTATTATTAAAAATAGAGAAGAAATTATAAGAAATTTTCCTTCTAAAAGATTAATCTAATCTCATCATTTTAATGTAATATAATTGATTTGTTACATTTTGAATTTATACATTATAGTATAATAATGTTATATTGTATCGAGTGTGTGTTGAAATATATATTGAGACATCCTGAACAAGATAATTGAAGAGTCGTGTCTTACAGACAGTATTTATTTCTGACATCTGCGTCTTGAGTTATTTCGCCACTTTTTAGACAGAAATATAGACGATTGGTTAACATTGAATTCCTTTTTAAAAGGAAGTTTCATCATTATTTCATCATCATTAGATGAAACACGAAAAAACTTTTTCTATTCAAAATAAGAAACTCACACGAGAAATTTGCACAAAAGACAAAGAAGAATCGAATTGCGTTTAATCATGTTGCACAATTTACAAACGATCTCGAAATTCGTAAATCCACATAAAACCAAATGAAAAATACACAAAAAATATGAAGAAAAGCTTAATATCATTCTAAAAATTCGTTTCGAGAAAGAGTACGAATACATTTTATATATGGAAATATTATTGTTTAAAAATTTGAATATATTTCAATTTTTAATCTAAATAGATCTAAATTGAATGATTTAGTATTTCATTATATCTTAATTTTTGTACATTATTATAAGTATAGTATAATTTAATAAAAATGATAAGCTTCTATAATAATCAGTTATCAGTGATTCTAATGATATATCGTATCGATAGAATATTATAGTAAAAATGATATGCATATATAATTTTATATTGTTTATAATAATTTATTTATTATAATTTTGAATTATCTGTTGAATCAATTAAACTATGATTGGTAACAAGGATGAATGTAAAGTAATGTAAATAAATATTGAGAAAAACAAATGAAATATGAGGATGGTTCAATATTATATGAAAAAATAAAAATCTCATACGAAAAAAAAGAGAGTATAAAAATAAAAAATAAAATCCAACGATTATTAGAATATCCTATGTAAATTAATAGTAAAATTAAAATACTGTTAATTTCATTTGTTTATAATTTTTACAATTATTTTATATTATTTCAATTTTGTAATCTATCGTTAAAACATATATCGAAAATTCAACAAGTATACAGATACGTATATATTTATTTTCTTTTATTAATTATCATAATATTCAGATAATCGAACGATAATTTGGATAATATAATATATTTGACGATAATTGAACGTTTGGACAATAAGTTCGGTTCGAGCTCCTATTATACCATATAGAATTAAAATACAATCTGATTGTATTATTACATTCTCTTTTTTATTTCACATCATTTTTTTCTATTCTTAGCTTTTATGTACAGCAGAATAAGCTGGATAACATTAGCCAATTGTCGAAAATCTCCTATGGTTACAGATAATAGCCATAACTAGCATAACTCAATCAATATTAAATATAGAGAAAAATAAGAGATTCTTAATCACAGAAGCAATTGAATTTCGCTTAGTAATTTGACTTCATATTTTTTTAATGATGATAAGAAAAAATATATATAATTGAGTGAGAATGAGTGATGATAAAATGAATGAAAAAGTATAAAGATGTATTACAAAAAATAAGTATAAAAAATAAATAAATTTATATTATTATTATCTACTTAATATTATCTTAGATACATCGTTTATTTTCATTTTCATTAAAAAAATCACATAACATAAATATATATATATATATATAATAGTTATTTTAAATAATGTTATTTAAATATTTATTATATATTTAAAAGATAAATTTTTTTAATATTTCTTATTTCATTTGATATTTAGATATATCATTTGATTTCATTAGAAAAATGTACAAATAATTTTAACATGATTTTTCTATATGAAATTTCTATTCTTCATATATATTTGTTCTTTAAAATCACTTTTGTTATGTTTATTATATATAAAATTTTTTTTACAATTGTTAATTTTCATATTTTTTAATTTAAGACAAAAATAAATTTTTTATTATAATTTGAAATTATAAATTATAAATTTTAACAAATAAACTATTTGAAAATGATTTATATCTCAATAAAATCTTAAAATTCATCTGTAAATTTTGTAAATTGTAAATAATTATTATCTCATTACAAATAATTATTTGTTCTTTTTATTTACCTTTTTTATATCAAACAAAATTTAATCTTATTTCAAATGATTTGAATGAGGCTTTAAAGAATCTACTACGCTTTATAAGTAGTAATGCAGAAATTTAAATATATGGATTCCTATTAATCCTTAGCAACATGTATCCGTAATAAAATCGAAATCAATTTATTTTCTCGAATCGTCCTCATAGAACGAAGGAAGTGAACAAAAAAAATCTGTCTAAAATCCCACACGGAAAAGATAAAACGTAAAAATGACATAAATCTAACATATTCTAGTGAATAGACAAAAGGATTCAATATTGAATAGAAAGAGTAGATTTTTTTGTCGAAAAGAAATATCGAGTCAAACACACACGTAACTACATTAAATCGCTTCGTGTTGCATTTGTGCCAATTTGACGGATATTCTAGTAGAATGTCACGAGATCGCAAAGCTATCATGTAAATAATCGGGAAGATGCTTCGAGAGTTCATACAAGACATCACATCTTTTTAAAAACGAACCTTAATTATAAACGAAAATATATACATGTTATGAATATTTGAATTTCAATTTTGAAACAGCTCAAGGATTTGAATCAATTCGAATATAATTCAAAGTCTTAAAAATCTTTTGAAAATCTTAATAAGTTTTTATAAGTATAAGTTAGATTGATTTTGAAAATTTTAAAAATTTCGATAGCATTTGTCATATATATAATAGAAATTAAGTTAAACTAAACATAGAGAATAACAAATACAAGAGAAAGATTTTATTAAAATGTTTTTTAATAAATACAAAATTATATAATTGTTGAATAAAGTCATCTCTAATTCTCGATAAACATAGTAATCTCATCTATTCGATTTTTTTATAACAATAACAAAAAATAAGAAATAAAATAAAATTTCATAATCTTTACAGATAAAATCAATACATATTATGATATATGCATATACATATATGTGAATAAATGAATAAATACCAGATTGTTAGGAATTACTCGAAGTTTGGCGAAGATTACACATGTATATGTATTTTTTCTTTCATGACACAATCACCATATTTCAATTCTATCTTTATGCATTGAAATAATTCTTATATGAGATCTAGTATATTTCATATGTATATATTCACTAACATATAATTTGTCATTTTAAGCCTATTGGCATTCTCGCGAGATTGAGATACATAATATAATTTATTAAGTTATTAAACTGATATTCTTTCAAATTAATTTTATAATTAATTTTTATATGTATTGAATCCACCATTTATGATCTATTTCTCTATTCAATTGAATAAATTAAATAAAAATTCAATTTAATAAATCCTATATTGTGTAAAAATTACAAATCAAGTAGTATTTTAAAATATATAAGATCACAAATCTTAAGATTTATAATATTTATATTTATATAGTATACCATTTTATTTATTTCATTTTCTTATTTATAATCACAATAGTGTCATGACAATAAGCATATGTTACGTTTATTAACAATGGAAATAAGTGTTCTTGGAATTGGTGTTATCGCATTTTTGGTATGCTCCTTAACAAGAGTGAGAAACAATAAATCTGAACGAAATAAAAAAATGTCAACATTCGATTGTTTTCTGACAATGTATGAAAAAACGCAAAGACTCATTTGACTAAAGCAATTTAAAGAAATAGTAGGGATGACTCTATGTCTATTGAGGCAAACTTTTAATGCCTGGAATAAAGTGGTTGACTAGTGATTGTTGTATCTGCAACGTGACAGAACAAGTGTTTCTAGGGATGTTGCACGCATGTGTAATAGATTGGAGTTTGACAAGAAATAGACTCTAAAAGAGAAATTTTAGAAACCACAATAAATATAGAATTTCAAAATGAATGCTTAATAAAAAAGAATGTTATGTATAGATCATAGAGAGAAATTTTTAAACGTCTAAAATTTGATTAATCGAATTGTAACACATATATATTAGAAATATTTATTAGTATATTTTTTAAAATTATTTACAGTTCATAAATACATACAATGCTATACTATTAAAAGAAATCAAATTTTATTTTCAAATTATTTCTATGAAGCAACAATATAACAAATATAATGTTAAATATTCTGTCGGAAATTTTATATCAAAAATAAAGGATTACACTTAATTCATTAATATTATTTTTAATGCACAAATATAAATCTCGTTTGAAGTGATTTAAACGTTATTTTATGACATAAAATGGCTGTCAAAGATAGACAACTATGAATTATCCACTTATAAAGACAAATGAGGATTGATTGTCATATGATTTGACTATATCCACAGTAAATATTTTATAACTAAACTGTATTATGGTTGCAAAAAATTTATTTCTACTCCTGAAAAGTGAAACATTGTAAAAATGTTCAATGATATAATTATTTTTAATATTTATGAAAAAAATAAGAAAAAATTAAATAGAAAAAATTATATAATTATTTGGAATAGGAGAGTCCTTATCAATTTTTATGATTTTTTAAATATGTTGTAGAGAATCACTTTGAATAACTTTTTTTGCATGTTATTTCCGCTTAACCTTAATTTTCAAAATTTTTATAAAAAAGAATTACAATTATTGCATAGAATTTTTCTATATGTCTGTGTATGAGTCAAAGACCACTTATCCTTTGTTAATGGAAATATGTGAAGATATCAGGTAATTAGATATGTGAAGATAACAGGTAATTAGAGACATATAATGGTTAAATCAAAAATCTATTTACACATGAATTATTGTGAATTAAAATGTCTCTAAAATGCCAAGTTTGAGTATTAAATATATAATATTAAATATATAATACTATGAATATATAATATATACATAAACTAAAAAAATTTAAATTTTTTATTTAATAATAATGTATGGAATTCGAATTTTCCGTATTTCATTTATAATTAGTTTGTATTTCTTTTCTTCTAGTTTTTTGAAAAAAAATGAATTCAATTTTCTTATTTCATTGCAAGACAATAAACATTCAAAACTAGGTTATGCATGGATAATTCTTGAGATTTAGAAAAAAGTATATTAGTGTTAGATTACTTACTTATCAAAATCGTTTTTTCTGTTAAGTTTGTTAAACTAATCAAAAATTTTTCAATTGTTAAAATACATAAAAAATATTTTAGTAATAAAATAGATGATTATTTATGAAAAAATAAATCGAAAATATAAAATAATAATTTTTTGTTACTTCATTTTTGAAAAAAATAAATTAAAAAATTTTTCAAGTACAAATAAAATTCATTAATTCTTAATTGGATACGAATAAATTATTGATAGTTAATTCTACATATAAAAAAAATTAAAAACTATATTTTATTTATCTATTTCAATCATTTAATTATTTTTATATAAAATAATTATTTAACTTTTTATTTTTGAGGAAATCTTTTGAGGAAGATTGAAAACATATTCTTTTTTTTATTAATATAAAATAAAATTGATTTTTTTTATCAATATAAAATAAAATTGATATTGCTTATTTGAATTAAATTAAAATTGACAAAACTTATTTCAATTAAATTCTATTTTTTGAATGTCACATAATATATATATTTTATTATTCTATTTTATAATCTTTGTTTTTTTTTATGTTAATTATCCCGATTATACTTGATATTTATGAAAACTTATAAAATAGGAAAATACGATAATCTTATAAATATTACTCTTTTATATTCATATTAGAATGTAATATGATTTATGAAATTTTCTTATGTTAAATTTATGAATGTAAGTTATTTATTTTTTGAGAATTAAATATTAATATAATTAATAAAATTAAAAAATTTTTAATGAAACTAATTAATCAATTTTATTCAATTATATATCTGAGAATCCAGAGAATTTACCACTTATCGGATTCTCAATGCAAATATAACGGAAAGAAAGATAAGAGGATCGGTTATCGATAGCTCGTTCGTTTTTCTCAAC
This sequence comes from Apis cerana, assembly GCF_029169275.1. Classification (NCBI taxonomy): domain Eukaryota; kingdom Metazoa; phylum Arthropoda; class Insecta; order Hymenoptera; family Apidae; genus Apis; species Apis cerana. Next base: position 4,334,352 of record NC_083862.1, on the reverse strand, counting down.
GATGAGTGTGAAACGATGATGAAATGTGCGGTTTCCGTCCCAGACCAACGTACAGTTATCCCCTCGTGTTTTGACCCAGCGATTTTCTTTCATGTCAAATTCAAATACATCATCGCATGGTATTCGAGAAAAAAGGAAACTCCTGAGAGATACGAGCTAGAAACAGTAAAAATGAACAGTGAATCTGAATGGAAAAGAAAGCGAAAAATCAATTGCAATGCTTCTTATTATTTATCATTTCACAAATAAACTTATAGTACGTATTGATGTATTCTTTGCAATTTCAGGATTTTTATTCAAATAAATATTTTCGTTTTGTTTTATTTTTATTTTTCAATGCGTTTTAAATATAATTTAATTTTCATATCTTGTGTAAATTTGGCATATTTTTCATATAAAAAAATAATGTTATTCTGCCATTTGTAGAAAAATTAATCCGATGATTTTATTAAATTTGTGATTTGTGAAATGTGCATAAAATATTAACATATATTCGTAGAACATTGATTAAAGAATAGATTTCATAAGCTAAAATCATAAAAGTTGATAATAAAAATTATTAAGATTTATTATTATAAGTTATTATTATAAAGTTAATATTATTAAAAAGTTCTTTAAAATATTAATATGAATTTAAATTGCTTATAATTCAATAAATAAATCTCATTTGGCATTTATTAAGATATAGTTAAGATATAGTTAAAAAATAAAGATAAAATTGATGTAAGATCTTTTTTATAACAAATATTTTTATTATATATTATATATTTATTATATATTATATATATATTATATAATGTTATATTATTTATATATTCGCAGTATCATTCATAAAAATATTCAAATAAAAAATAATATACTTAATTTTAATTACTTTACATTATAAAAATATTTGGACCAAAAATGTGTAATAAAATAATAATTTTTAATATGTGATATCTAAAAAAATTTGCAATATAATTGTAATATGTAATATAAAAATGTATTTTTTTTTTAGTTTATTTTATATTTTATTTTTATTTTTAATATTCAGACAATAAATCAGCAGATTTTTTTTATTTTTTAGGTATCTATATTTAATCTAATATATACATTATTGTTCTATATGTATATAATTTGACAATAGAATATAAATATATTATAATAGAATACAACAAAAATAAGTAAATTTATTAATTTATTATAATATGCCAAAAATGAAAAACTTGTTGATTTGAAAAACTGAATATTAGAAGATAAATCATTCTTGAATCATATACATATCCATGAAAATTCGTTTTCTATCAGTGTTATGTTTACAATTATATATTTATATAATAAATAATTTATGTTCAAAGATCGAATTTTTTTTCCTTTAAATTATTATTAAAATTGTCATCTTTCGTGCAAATTTTTGTATGTTGAACCTTCCTTGTGAAATTCGTATTATTTCGATTATAATTTGAACTTTTGTGAAGCCTAGAATTCTTATCAATCTTAATAAGTTAAAGTTAAAAAAGTTTATGTTAAGTTAAAAAAGATTTAATACCTTTAAATATTAGTTATAAATTTGAAAATTTTAATAACATTTTTCGTATTAAAATTAAGTTAAAGCATAGCACTTAAAAAAAATATTTTTAGTAAATATTAAAGCAATAAAAGATGTACATATACTATATTAATTTGTATCATCGATCTGTTTCTGTATTAATTTATTTAATCAACACTCGAACTTCTTTCTCTTTTATTCATTATTATTTTCTATTTAATTTTACTATATATACTAAAAATAGACTTTTAAAATTCTTAAAGTTATTAAATCGTACCCAAATTTTTAAATTATATTTGAAGTGATTTGATCTTTACAGTTTTGAAAACTTTAAATCATTTAAAAAGCCATTCAAAATTTATTAATATTAATGAATCTTTGAATAGATTTCTACTTTAATAAATATTTTATAAATTAATAATATACTAAGAACGAATATCATCGGATATTTTCATGATTTGAAATGGAGACAGAATAATTTTTCGTATTATCGGCAATTTATAAAATCAGATTTTTCTTTCTTCGTCAAGATAACCGACGAGGTTCCATTATATGCAAACTATTTATTTGCAAACTGTGAATATACTAGAGTTACATCGAACTTTAAATTATAGAAGGCATTGATTCCCTAGTAAGGGAAGTCAGGATTACCGATTTATTGAACCAAGTCGTTCCCCCCCTATATCCGGCGTTCTGATACATTCTGGTACTTTTATCACGATACTTTACATGAAACTCGTTTATAACAACGATCTTTCAACGAAAGTACGAAAATTTTTTTAACACATTGAATGATGCATTATGGAATATTCACCTGTTAATGCAATAAAGTTTTTTTCGCTTATTAATTATTAATACAGCTTTAAAAAAGTAAATAAATTTATAACTTTATTATTTCTTAAATTTAATTAATTCATTATAAAATTAAGAGTGCTGTATTTGATTTTAATATTATTGATATTTTTGGAATTATATATTATTAAATAGTTAAATAATTTTTATTTCCAATTTTAAAATTTATTTACTAGAATTCAATTCTTCCTACTTTTAATATGAAAAGAAATTGGCTATTAACTGCTTTGAAATAGTTATAATAATTTTTATTGACGTGAACGAATTTATTTATAAATGCCTTATATTATAAAAATGAATTATTTATAAATTCAATTAAAAAACGAATTTTATTAATTATTCTGTTACAACAAATTCATAAATATATGTCCTAATTGTAAAAAATTGTAAAAATAAAAAAAGAATAAATATATGATTTTAGTCAGAAAATAGTTTTTATCTCATTTATGAATAAATGACATGATTACAATTGTGATAAGCATTTATTTTTTCTGTAACTTAAGTATCCCAAATAGAATTATCAGAGAAAATTTTAAATTTTAAAATTTTTAAAGTTTGACTTTGATTTGTGAATAAATAAGAGAAGGAAAAAGTTAATTAGAATGTAGCGTTCCACAAAAATTTTAAAGAAAATTTTTATTTGTTTTCTTAAGTTTATTTATTATAATAATTTATCTCTCAATTCTCTCAATCTGACAATTCTTTTCAAGACTGCTAATTAATGCTATCATAAAAATTTCTTCTTGAAGAAATGATAATTATTCCTATTTCTAGTACCACTTTCATTCTATACATATATGATGTGATATCCATTTTCATTTGTTTACAATATGATCATATTGTCATAAATTTACTGACTATAATAATTTTTCCCTCAATTTAATACAGCAACCTTTTTGGATTACTGTATTAAATTGTAAATTGATAATCAAAAATTTTCTCTAGAGAGAATAATGTCACATTATTTCTATTTCCACTCTATATCTACTTTAGTTTAAACATAAATAGCATAACTCTCTTTTTATCTATAGTACAAGTCAATTCACTAACTATACTAATTTCTTCCTTAATTCTCACAAAATAATAATCCTGTTGTCAATTTATGGCCTCTTCAGTTAATTTTTCTCTTTCCTAGCATAGAATTGCTAATTTTCCTTAGTTTTTTCTCTTGGTTTTTGCCTCTCTAGCATTTCTATATTAATATTACGTTAGACTCTAAAAATCTAAGAGCTTTCAGACAAATGGTATATATTATAAATGGTTATTCAACAAAAATAAAAAATTTTAATTCTATGAATCTAAAAATAAATTTCGAAATTGTTTTATTGTAATATATCAGTTAATAAATAAGTAGAGTTTTTAATATTATATGAAATTCTATTACATTTAAATATAAAATGTAAAAATTTTAATTTAATTTTTAAATTTTATTAAATATAAAGATAATTAAATAATTAAATATAATTAAATATAAAAATTGAGATTAAAATTTTAATAAATTTTATTTTTTTAGATGAAAAAACATGTTCAAATACATAGATTTGTAAAATAGTTTTTATGAATTAAATTATATGATATTTTTTAATTATTAATTATATAATTATTATATAATTTTGATAAATAGTAATAAGCGATTAATTTTTTTATATTCATGAATTTTAAATTATATTATGTAATATTAAAAATAACTCTCTAGTTTTTTATTTATTAATTTATGCCATTAAACTTTATATTAATGTCAATTTTAGCTATCTGAATTTAGTAGAAATAAAAAAAATAAAATCGATATAAAATAATTGAATATTCAAATATTTCACGTAAATTAAATATACCATTCTCTATTGACTTTCCATTTTTCATTTCATTTTTCATAATATATATTTTACATATATAATAATTATTAATAATATAATAATTAATAATAATTATATATTGTATATTTTATTTCATAAAAAATAAGAAATAATTAATAAAAAAATATTTAAATAATAAAACAGATAGATAGAATATATAATAATAAATAGATAGAAGACATATATATATATATATGTGTGTGTATCTGTAATGCAATTTTCATTTCCATTCAAATTTTTTCAAATAAAAATTAGTTAATAATTAATTAAAAATAATAAAAATTAAAACTTCGATAAAAATTAGATCATTTCTTTTTTTAAAAATGAAATTATATATTTTTTTATGTACTAATCAATGCATATTGAATTATTTTCAAAAAATTATTAAAAAATTATTATTATTAAGAAATTAATTATTAAGAAATATTTAATAATACAACATATTATTTTATAAATATTATAATTATAAATATAAGAAATTTCGATTAAAATTAATTAATAAGGAAATTATAATTTTTATCATTACAACGATAAAATGACACAATTAAATTTTTTATATTCATCAAAATAAAATGAGTTCAAATAAAATGAATTCAAAGTAAAGAATTTTGAAATTTAAATGAATAGAATTTTATAATTCCATTACAAATAATAGAAAAAAATGTTTTGTACATTTAATAATTAAAAATTTGTATTAAAATATATTTTATAAAATATAGTATTCTAAATTTCATATTAATATTTCATATTATTATTCCAAAATTATTATAATTTTTCTTATAACATATATAATATATTTTAACTTTTTTTTTGTATAAAATATTGTATAAAAGAATTGTATTAATACTGTATAGATTCAATAAAATAAATTATATATAATTTATTAAAATTATTACATTATTTTTAATGTAATAATACAAATATTACAATTATATGAGATAAATATAGAGAAATATTACAATTATATGCATACAGAAAATGAAGACTCTAAGAAAGATTTTATTTAAACATATTATTTAATATTTTATTATAAACATAGTATTATAAGAATTCTGTCAGTCTAAAATAAACATATTTATAAAATTCATATGTTAATTTCAATTTTTAATAGCTATTTGAAGTATGTATTAAGTAGATGAAAAGTAATATAAATAATACATTATAATTATTTTAAAAGTAATGAATTCTTTTACAATAAATTACAATATTTATCTTATAGTTTTAATTCAATCATATCTAATCTAAAACTACTACTATTTCAATCTAAAATTTCTTATAGTCATTTTTTCGAAATATTTTTTTAGATATTGTTTGATTTATTTTTTATTTATTACATTCGATTAAATATTTCTTCAAGAATAATAACATAAAATGTCAGGTTTTTTAAACGTAATTGGACAATTTAAATTTCTAATAATTTATTATATTTATGAATGAAACACAAAAAATTTGAATGGAATATCCCAGATGGTTGCATAATATATCACATGATAATCATGTGATACGTATATTTCAAACATTTCTGCCTTACTTTTTTTTTGCATCATTGTTGGATAACTTTGGAAATATAATAAATTTAAATTTAACCTAAAACAAATTATACAGAAGAAAAAAATTATATATAAAATTATAGTTGCAATGATTAATAAAATAATAATTATGAAATTAATATTAATATTATTTTATTTTATTATAATGTCCCAATCATAAATATCCATAATCCATTCAATACAAATAAATTTATGAATTTAAATTGAAATTATATTTATAATTTTTAAAAAAGCAAAAAATAAGATAAGAAAATCTAGAGAGGAACATATAATTACTATATATTTTTATAGTGAAATAATTAATGTTTCTCATACAATTTAAAATAAATTAAAATAATTATTTACTTTTCTTGTTATTTTATAAAAAAGAAAAAATCATTCATGCAATTGCTTAATTTTCTAAAAAAATTTTAAAATATCGTATAAAATAAAACAATAAAATTGTAAAGTTATTTATAAGTTTTAATTTAATAAAAGAATTAGAGACTTAGATTTTCCATCAAATTTTTAATTTTAAAGAATTCATAATAGTTAAATTCAAATTAAAATTGATCTTTCGAAAAATCTTATTTTTATTTGTAATTCTAATTTTTTATATTTTTTAAAAGCAAGTATTTTTGATATCACTTTTAATATCATAATTTCCAAGAAAACAATACCATATTAAGTCAGACAGACAATTTATTTTCCTGCTTACATTTACTTAATACTTCCTTCCTCTCAGGTATTATCAATTACCCTCCAGATGTCTTGAAATCGTGCACGCGAAACATTTTCACAATTTCCTTTTCTCCTTTCCCGCAATTATTATCGAACCAAGTCCAACAGTCGACTCATTGTCCGATATCGATCGGTCTCTAACCACCCACACGACAGTTTCATCCGCCCATCCGTACACACAGTAAGCTATTATCGTTCGATGAGCATCGAATAAGGAAAGAGAATATCGCGATAATTAAAAAAAGAAATTTAAGCGTACATTCTCATACATAAATATATGAATATTTCCTGAATGTATAGATAAATGCTAGATTATTTTGGACTAGAATTACAACAAAATTTTCTTCGATTTTCTTGAAAAATTGATTGACGAGAAATGAATCATTTTTTGATTAATAGAATTTCCTTTGAACTATAAAACAAGTTAATAAACACTGAATTTATTTCATTTAAGTAAACAAATTTTTACATAAAAATTTATTTAATTTTGCATCAACAATATTAAATAATAATTAAATATTTTTTCAATTCAATTTATAACCTTAATCTTAAAATGAGTCTTGAAAAAATTCTTTAACTATTAATTCTTTTATTATTTCAATAAAAAAATATTTTTTTGTTTAATTGCAAATTTATAAAAATTTCCCATAAATATTTTATATTATTTTTGCATTTATCTATCCGAACGATTATATCAAATAATATAGATATCATATAATATTTTAATTATTTAAATTTATTAATAGTAAATTTTTAAAAAACTATATTATAATTATATTTTTGAAGTAGAATATAATAAATTATTAAATAATCTATACATTAATGATCAAATGATTTTTATGAAACTGATAAATAAACAGATATATGTAATTATTTCTATAGCAATAAAATATAATAGTTTTAATTTTTCCGAAAACTTTTCATATTTTCAATAATTAAAAAATAAGAAAAAACAATAATTAAAATAATTAAAACAAAAATGTGTTTTAATTAAACATTCAAATTCTGACAGATTTAATATTTAATTTTATATTCTTAAATATTATTAAATAAATTATTAAATAAATATCTATAATAATATGTAGCAATAAATATTTTATAGTAATAATTTACATAATCGCTTCTTAAAATTATTAAGTATTCACATATTTATGGATGGAAGTGTATGTACTAAGAAAATTGGGGAAGGTAAGTACAAAGAAGTTGGAAAACAACCGAGTATCTCAGTAGGCGTCCGCAAGCGCGAGTATAACGGCTCGAACATTGAGGAAAAGAGGGTTACAATCGTTAAAAGTCGTTGGAATGCTGCGACTCGACATTTCTGCGCTCCCCTCTGTGGCGCGATCCTTAAGCGCTCGAAATACAAGCTTCTCTACAAATTCACGTTTCTATGTTCGAGAAAGAACGTTTGTTGATATTTGAAAACATTTGTCACATGTTTCAAATGGCATCGACGAGTTAGATTTTTTGAATTTTATTTATATATTTCATAAATATATAAACATAAATTATAAGCATTTGAAGATTGGCTTAAATGCAAAAAAAAGTGCAATAGCTTCGTCAAATTATAGTTTCACTTTGCTTCTGATTTGTTTCATCTAAGTTACACGGACATTAAAAAAATAAAAGTTATATTTGTTTTTTAAAAATCTATTACATATTATTTTAATAAACTTCCAAATTTGAAAATTTTTTTACAATTATTTTGTGATATATTTTATTTAACGTTTACTTCTTCCTAATCAATTATTTAAAAATCGCTTATCCAAAAAGATTTATCTTAATTAGTTTGGATAATGTTTTATTGCATATTTGAAGAAGAAGAGAAAAGATCATATTATATTATAACATGTAATATTATTATTTGACATTTTTATACAATTATGAAATATATTTTGTTCATAATTGTAGTGATGAAATATTTTTTCTTAATTATTTTAAAATACATAAAATTTGAAATAAAAGAAAAACAAATAAGAAAATATTATAATTATATATACATTTTAATTATTGAAAAATCTCTCACTGAAATTAAATTACGAGTGTTAATATATATTAATGTTATATAAATCAATATTAAATATTAAAAAGAGATAAAGTTTTTTTAGATTCTTCATTTATATATATTATATTAAAAATAACAATAAAGTATTCGAACTAAAATTTTATTTACATTTTTTATATATATATCATAAAAATATTTAAAAATTCTATTTTTAAAAAATACTAATAGCTAGTTTTAAATGATTCTTATCGAATAATTCTACAGCAAAAATCGAATTGTTAATAAATATTACTAATTTTAATTTCTGTTTTGTCAAAAATATATATATCAAGTAAAAATATATAATTAAATGAATCAAGCAATATTCAAATATTTAAATATCAGTTTTAATTATAAATTGTTTTTTAATACATATATTACAATAATTTTTAATAAAATTTATAATGTATTGTAATATGGTTCTCTATATGGTTTTATTTATTAAATAAAATTCTGATTATTGCTTATCGATATATTATTAAAAATTTTTTACATTATATATATTTATAATATATATTATTTATATTTTATATATCAATAATCCTTTTTAAAAATATCGTTTATAAATAAATGTAAAATTTTTGCTTATTTAAAGTTATTATTAAGATATATAAAAATGTTATTTGTAATTAATTATAATAAAAATAAATAATGTTTATTGAAAAAGTACATTATAGTTATATTTCAGCCATTATTTACGTTGATATGTTAATAATATTTTGAATCAAAAATAATGTTTTATATCAAAAATTCAATAAAATATCATTAATTCATAAATAACGCTTAACAAAGTTACAACAACTTACAATAATTTCAAATAAGAAAAAATTGAAATTTTGAAATTAAATTTAATTTTTTCATCCATTTATTATTAATATTTTAACGATAATAACGACAAATTATCAATATTATATTAATATTATTATATCCATTTTTTGGATTTGAAGCGACTAATACTAATACATCATAAATTATCTCAAATGCTTCGATTCGAATTCTTGTCTTTTACTAATTATTCATAATATTTAACAATTATTGTTGCTGGCAAAGATAAAAAAAAGTTAGAATTTCTTATCTTACATATATATTCTTTACATATATATTCACAGCCAGTTGTAAAGTTATAAGAACAAACATTGCAATGATTTATATCATGGTTATAGATAGATTGCACAATTTGCAAATCTTTCGAAACAAATGCCTGAAATTAACTATGCATTCTTTTAATGTAAACAGATATAATTGGATAATTGATCTATATAATCAAGCACAAATTCCTTAATTTGAATTTAATTAAAAGCTTATATATTCATATATTAAAAACTCATATATTTAACACTGTTGATAAATTTAACATTAATCAATTATATATTATATTTTATATTTTTATATAATAATAATTTTTTACGAGAAATGAACATAAAATTTAATAATTTTCTACAGCATAACAAATATAAACATAAAATCCTTAAAGAAATTAAAAAAATTTTTATAATTATTTTTATAATTATAATAATTTATGTATATATTTAAAATCATTTTAATTATTACATGAATATGATGAATATATTTTTTTAAAAAGAAAATTCAAATTATAAATTTTTTTTTAATTAATTATGTGATACATATAACTAATTATAATATTAAAATTACCAATTATATATATTTAAATATATCAATCTATTTTACTGATTAAATTTAAAATATTATTATGAAAAATTGAATACATATGCATTAATTACATATATATTATTTAAATAAAAATAAAGATTAATATTAATTCCAAAGGCACTTTTATATTTTTAAAATATACTTACAAAAAGAAAACAATCATTCAATTTGACTTAATAATTGTAATGTTAAATGTTAACAAAATGTCAACAACAAATTGGATATATTGAATTATGCGCTTGATTTTAAAATTATTGCTAAATAAGATAAGGTAAGCAAATTATCATTCATGGATGTATTACATGTACTAATAATATTTCTATTTTTGAGATAATATAATTAAAGAATATATACATATATATTATATATATTATATATATTATAGTAAAAAGAAAATAAGTATTTTCTAAGTTCTAAGAATAAAATAATTCCAATGAAATAATTCCACAACAATTAAATGTGTAAAAAATCGAGCATTAATGTATATATGTTTGTATAAAAGTACATTAAAATATATAATAATAAATTTATATTTAGCTTATATAATTATATGTAATTATATATTATTAAAAAATATTTTACTAATATTTTTTTATCATATAATGCAGAACGTATTTACTCTAAATCTATTCCATATATTTACTCTAAATTGAATCTTCATTTTATTATATATATATATATATATATATATATATATATATATATATATATATGAATAAAAATCAGATAAAAAAATAATTATATCGTGTAAAATATCTAAAATTAATTAAAATTAAAGATTAAATATTTCACGATCATCATAAGTAATTAATATGATCTCTTCACGAATAAAAGAGAGTTATGAAAATCGAATTCATCGATATTCATTAGCTCTACGTAATGAAATTCATATAACAATGGAATACATCATATACAATTGGAATATACTATCCGCTACCAAACAAAGGATGTTACACATTTTTTTTTCTTTTCAATTTTTTTTTTTTTTTTTCATATATTTGAATAGTTATTCTGTGATATTGAATATGTGATAGTATTGAGTAATAGGACAATACAATATCCAATTGGACAATCTTTAGAAAGTATATTGTATTTAAATTATTATTATTATTTTATACAAAATTGAATATTTATCTGGCGAATATAATATCTAATTAGGTATATTCTGGAAACGCTTTCCGCTAAAATTAAGTCACTATGATGAATTCATCATAATATCGAGTAAATTTTAATAAAAACTGATGGTATAATATATGTATATATATATATATACATTCTTTTTTTGAAGCAAATTATTGATAAAATATATAAATAATATTCGAACAAAATAAATAGAAAATTTAAGAAATGATTTTGGAAATTAAAACAAACATAAAGTATAGTTTGCATCCCAGTTATATAAACGTTAAAAAAAGAATTCTTTTTATCTGTAATATGAGACATAGTGTATACATGTAGCTCATGTAATCGCTGTATGTTTTATAATGTATTTGTGTTATCGATTGAGGTTAAAAAAAAGAGAACATTATGTTTTTTATTGACGTTTGCTCTTAGATGAGATCTGACGAAGATAGAGCTGTCTGACTCTATCTTTGTCTCGCTTCATTTAATTCAAACTTAAACTGCTTATAATTCAATAAATAAACCACAATTGATATATAACATCTTTTATATTTATCCGTATTAATTGTAAAATACTGACTCTTAGGTTATTATAATATTATTAATTTGGTGATAATAAGGTTTTATCTAGAAATTATTATTTATCCATTGCTAATAACGGAAGTTATTATTATGATAATTTTTACTATTCTTAGATTGCATCACGTATTTATCTATATCTATATCTATATATTATATATCTTCAAGAATTCGTATTAATATTTATATATCATTTCAAAGGGTATCTCCATCCTACGTCTTCAGTTCTTATTCGAACCATTCGTGAAACATATGTCTCCTTATACAATCGACGGTTATTCGTTTCTGCTTTCTTCTCTTTTCTGTTCTCGTTTAATCCAATAATAGACCGTCTAACGTTTATTTTAGACCCCTGGAGACGAGTCTGTCCCGTTTCTGTTACACGCCAGCCTACTACCTGGTTCGTGACACGCTTATACGACTTTTAGAAATGGACTGAAAGTTCATCTAGAAAAAATTTCAAAATCTTTGCATCAAAAGGAAAATGGATTTTTAAAATAGATAAATAGAGATAGTTTTATTTCTTCGAATAAAATTTTACAAATAATTTTTTTTTTGAAAGAATATTTAAATTTTTTTTTTAAGAAAATAATATTTTAAATATATTTTTTAATACTAATTTATATAAATACTATTTTGAAATAAATATTTTATTGAAATATATGGAAATATAATTTTAAATAATAATATTTCGAATAACTTTAATTTTTTTATAATATGATATAATATATTGAATTTACTATAATATACATATAGTATATAATATAAAAATTCAAATTATAATGTATATATGAATTACACATAAAAATTTTAATTCTCGTATTGAAATTCGTATATTTTATTTTTCATATTTAGAAAATATTAAATAATATTCATTTCATAATAATTTAAATATTAAACAAAATATTAAATAATAATACTTTCATAATAGCAATTTGGTTAAAAATAAAAAATGAAATATTTTAAAATACTATACTATTAATAAATTTATACTACTTAATATTATTTAATAAATTTATATAATATATTTAATAAATTTTTATTATTTATTTTTGTCTCAAATTATTTAGCAAATTTATATATATGAAATTTTTTCTAGTTCTGATAATAATCATTTCTCTTATATAGTTTCAATCCATGTATAATACTACAGTATTAAATAAATATTATTTTGTTAAATATAATCTTGTTAAATATTACGCATTTTTTATTATTAATTATATAATAATTATTTATAATAATTAAATGAAGAAAAATTTTGATAAAAGTACTTTTTTACAATCTTATTAAATGAAATCAACATCACTTATATTATTAAAAAATTTATTTCATCATATTGAATGATCGAAAAATATTCCACCAGCATATATCAATGTATCGTCAATTATATTATTATTGAAATAATAATTTTATCAATAGGAACATATTATCTAATTTTTTTTTTAATATTATCGTGATAGATTGAATCAAATTTTTACACATTAAAAATAAAATCTTTTGATATGATATTACTTCTATTTTTATTTTTAAGATGATAATAGTTCTAACGTAACTTTATGTTTTCTAATAGAAATAATTCGTACTTTTTTCGCATTTTCGACAACGACAAAATACACTGAAAGAAGATAAAAATTTTTTAGCGCGAATTTTGTCTTTTGTAACACTATTTTTTTTTTTAGAAACCAAGATCCATCAAAGGATATATTATAGAAAGTAAAAATAACTTTATTTTTGAATTCAATTTTTCTCGAAATATTAACTCTTTGAACGTTACAATACATAATTGAAAATACATTTCACAATAATTGAATTTTTTGTCGCTATTATTATTATATTAAACGTCATTATATTAAATTTTCTTTATATTTATTAAGCTATATTATTATTATATATATTAACTTTATATTTTTATTGTATTATTATATTAGTCTGATATATATTTATGCATATATATATATATATATATATATATATATAACAGATAAAATGTATGTATATTCATAATGCGTATATAAATATGTAAATATATAAAGTTATATATTCGTGAGATATTTTTGAAAAGTCGATTCTAAATAAAAACAAATACAAGGTTAAGGCTTATTCATTAAATTATAAATAATATAAATTTATATTAGATGAAACAAAATAAAATCAGAACACAATAGCAATAATAACAAAGATAATTATCATAATTTTATTATTTTCTTTTAATTTTAATTTTTTTATTTATATTTTTTATTTATGTAAATGATAGTTTTCTATATTTAAATACAAATTAATATAGTATATTTATATGGTATTATACGTAAATCTAGCTTAACTTGTTTATATGTATATCGTTGCGCAAAAACATGTTTATTTTTGACAAGATATATTATAATATGATTAAAATTATCTATAAAAGTATTTGCAATAATTTTATTTCTTAGTAATAAATCTGTATTAATATTCTATAATATTAGAATATTAATACATTATAAAATTAATTTTAAGAAATATATATTATATATATAAGAAATAACAAAGATAATTATTTTGATAAAATTATATTTTTTTAGATTGTTCAATTTATTAATTATCAATATATATTATAAATTTAAATTATTATCGAATAAACAAAATTTTTTTTAAATCAATAAGATTCTTTTAAAATTTAATAACTTCAACTTTATTAATAACATGATACATAAATTAATAGATCGTGTATTTATTACATTAGTTCGTGTATTTATTATTATTAAATTGTATAGTAAATAATTTTATTTATTGGTTTAATGACTATATAAGAAGGTAATGAATGTTATTTCTCATTATTAATTATTCATTCTTATACACTTTCATAAAATATAATACATATTCAAAAATTTAATATAATTATGTATTATAAATCGATCAAAATATCTGAATTTAAAAACTTATGATGTATTTTTTTTATTCAATTTCAAAAGATTTCACGCATTCCGATTATCATTCATTCTTTTAAGAGAAAAACAAATAAAAATTGAAAAAAAAAGACTCATGTAAAACGATTTATCTCGCCAGAAGCATATTTGCGTCAGTCAACTTTCGTCCCATTTTTTTTTTTTTTTTGACGACCTACATATCACGGACACATTTCTACGCGCCATGACTTCGAAATGGAAAGGAAAAGAAGTCCAGCTATTTTGTCTGACAACTGGTAGTCTCGTAATGTCCTTGGAAGGTTGGTTTGCTATACAAAAAAATGATATCACGATTATCAGAAATATAGTTATATGACATTTCTAGAAAATGAACTCTTCTTTATTAGGTTAAAAGAAAATATAGAAGAAGAATACTAAGTTTAGTGACAATATTAATAACTTATATAAATAAATAAAGTATAATAATTTTAGATAAATATTATTTTTATGAATTTATCTTATTATTTATATTATTTATATTATTATTTTGGAAATGTTATTAGGAATTAATTATTATTAATTATTAATTATTATATTAATTAAATTAAGAAAAACAAATTTATGGAAAAACAGACAATACTAAAATTAAAACTTATATTATAAAATTATAAAAGTAAAAAGAAATTATAAAAGTAAAATTAAAAAAATTAAAACTAGAAAAAATATTAAAATCGGAGCAAAAAAAATAGTACTTACAATTTTAATATTCATCGTAAATAAAATTATTATAACAAAAAAAATATTTTGAAATTTATTTTAAATAAATTATTTTATTTCATAATCAAAGTCTATTTTAATTTTCCATAAAAAGCATTTATATTAGACTATTTTAATATGTGAAAAAAAGGAAAAATAGAAAAAAATTTTTATAAACTACATTGTTTTTTTTAAATTCTTTTGTGATTATAACATTTTTAAAATGTTTTTTATATGAATTTTGATAAATCAAATTTTGAGATGATTAATCAAAAATTTTTTTACTGCTGAAAATTATATTTTAATATTAATATTGACACAGTTAAATAAGAAAGATCAGATATCCAATTTTAGTCATTTTGCTTTAGACCGGAACAAAATATAAAGATGAAATATTTTTTTTTATTATTCATGATTTTTAATTGCATTAAAAAATTATTTCCATAATAGTATTTAAAATCTAAATTTAATCATAGTATATCAAATTTTTAATTTAAATATCATTAAGTTCATTTATTTTATAAATTCTTGTTCAGTGATTTAATTTCTAATGCATATATTTTATAATATTTTTTAAATTAATTATTATTTAACAATAATTTTAATTTAATTAATAACACAATAATTTTAATAATTTTAATTTAAATTTGGAATAGATTATCATTTCACACAAATTTTTAATTTATTCATTTATATTATAAACATGTCTTTGTATAATCATTTTAATATTTGAATTTTTTCAATTCAAATAGTAAGAATTTTAATTATAAATTCAGAGTTTTATTATTTATGAAACTTATAATATTTAATTTAAAAAATAATAACTATGAAAATTAACTTGAAATTAATTATTGTGTAATATAATAAATATGATAATATGTAAATTAACTCAAATATGATCTTTAATAACTTTTTCTATAAGTTTACTATAATATATTTTTTAATAGTTTATATAAAATTTGAATTTTATTTATTATTTGAAATTCAAATTTATAATGATTTGATGATTATAATAATGATGATAAATTTTTACAAATACTTAATAAATAATAAATATAATTATATAGTTAAAAATGAATTGAACAAAATATATGTTCAACATATTACGAACATATGAGAGTTAAAAAATATGTTTAAAAATATGATTAAAAAAAATAAAAAATTAAAATTTTGATATTATAAAAATTAATTTTATATAAACTACTTTTTTACATTAATTTAATAGATTAGAGACAATTTTTTTTACTATTAAAATAGAAAATAGAAAATAATTCATATAATTATTATAATTATAATTATATAACTTCGATATTTCTTTGTTCTTTTTTTTCACTCATTTCTTTATTTATTGATTATCTTCAATAAGGTTTTGGGTGATTATTTTTTCAATTTATTCATTTTACGTTCTGCGTATCCTTTCTTTATCTTTTTATTTTATCCTTTTATCTTAACGGGCTAGCTTTTAGCTCGATTAAGCTGGACATCATCTTCTATAAATTCGCATTTTTTTTTAAATAATCTTTAAAAGTTGATCATTTAAAAATTGATCAGTTAAAAATGGCTGATAAATTGTATTATGATCTTTTTGAAAAATTATCTCGGATATTAATCATGAATTTCATGAAGACTGATAAGTAATTCTATAATTAAATTTTTTTTTTAAATTGTATTATAATTATAAATTTTAAAATCAATCTCAATTTTTCTTATAAATATTAAGAAAATTATTGCTTTTTGATTTCGATAAGATAAACAATTTCAAATGAATCGTTTTATTATTATTATATAATATAATTTTTATTACTAATTTAATACTAATTTAATAAATTCATTTTTAAATGATATTTTATGTTAATTTTTTATTCTTTTATTTTAATTTAAAATAAAAAAATTAATATAGTATAATATAATATAATATAAAATTAATAATATTTTCATAATAAAAATCTTTTAAAGATCTAATCTTTTTTAGGAATAAGAGATATATTTTTTGTGATATTTTAATAAAAAAGGATTTAATATATTATTAAAATTCTATATAATATTATTAAAATCTATTTCATCAATTTTTTCAACTATATACAAGAAATTATTGATTTATATATATATTTATTTATAATAGTTATTGAATTTATTTTTTAATATATTGAAATATCCGTTGCAATTAGCAAAAATTTCATCCATCAATACATATAATTTTAATAAATAATAAATTTATTATATATATAAAAATCAATAATCTTTAATATATTTTTATAAGAAATGAAAATATTATTTTATATATATGCAACATTAATTATACTGAATATAAATGAGTCAAAAAATCATAACAATTACATTTAATTCACAGGAATTAATTTTAAAATTACATCACAAAACTGTGTGGGCAATCATAAATTAATATGAAAATGTAAATTTATTAATAATTGAAATCGCAATATATGACAATATCATCCAAAAAATTGTTGCTATCAATGAGTGCAACATAATATGACATGTTAACTATTTATAGATTGCTCCTCAAACATTGATAGTAGCATAGATAATAAAAAATAATAATAAAAAAATAATAAAAAAGCAAAAATAATATTTCTTCATTGAAATTCATTTTCATATTAAGTTTCTGTAATTTGTTTTATTATTGATAAAGATTTCAAATGACCAACTTTGTTTACCGACAGTCGAATGTATACATATATGTAGATAACATTATAATACATTGATTTATTTTTTCACTAAAAAAAACATTTTAATTTATATTTAATGTCATTTTTATTAGCAAAATCACACGATATAATGAATATTTTTGTAAAAGAGAAATCAAAATTATAAAAATTTAATATTTTTTAAATTAATTAATTTAAGTTAATTATATAATCAATGAATTATATAATTAACTGATATCAAAATAATCTCCTTATTAAATAGAAAAAGTAAACTTATAATAAAAATTACAAAGTAATTTTATAAAAAATATAAATTGCTATTTATAGAAACACTATTTACGTTTTTATAATTTAATAAATAAAAATGTGTAGTTTTTTAAAGAATTTTTTTAAAAATTATAAAGAAATCATTAAATATTTCAAAAATTATCAATATAAAAATAAAATCTTATATATAAAAATAGAATAAACAAAAAGAATAAAATTTATATTTAGTCAATGGCTTTTATCACACAATAAAAACGCCAGATGATGATCATATGCTGCGGTTTTTATTCAATTCCGAGCATCCTCGAATAAAACTTTCATTCCGTTATTCATGATACACAATTATTGTCCAATTGTTGATAACTTTATATTGACGATCTTCTTTCTTCTCTAAGTAATAAATTATTAGAATCATCAGTTAAAAATATATAGAGTATTATTTAAATATATTAATGATATATCTTTAGAGAAATATTTTAGAAGTTAAAACAATAATTGATAAAAATATCAATTAAAATTTATTTATTATATTGAATTTATTTATAAGATTTTATGTAATTTAAATTTGCGTTAGATGAAATAAAGTAAAGATAGAATGTGAGATAGTGAACAATGGAAATAAATTTTCATATTGTTTCATGTAAAATTTGGTAAATAAGCTCCAATAGACATTTTTGTATATCAATTTTTGTATTTATTTTGTCTTCTTCCTTCTAAAAATATCCTATGAATATTAATACTACACGTTGAAAAATTCTTACGATTTAATTCAACGAAGCAAGTAATTTTACACAAAACTATAATATATTACAAATTTCTTGAAATGCTTTAATTTTTAATTTCTCTTTATTTTTTGTCGATTATCATATTTTTATGATTATCAACATTGCAGATAAAATTGAAATTTATCATCAAAATATCTCTTGCAAATATATAATATGTAGATTACCAAAATTTGATACGTACTTTTTTTTCATTTTTTATAGTGATATATATATTTTTTATAGTTTTTTTTAATTTTATTATGAAATCAAAATTAATGTTACAAATATCGATATTCAGTAATTTTACTTGGATAGATTTTGATAAAGAAATTTTTAACATATCTATTTTTTAAATATTTAGATTTTATACATAAAACACATAATAATGATTTTAAACTTTTAAATAATAATATATATGCGCTCGTAGCTGATCCCGAGCTTATAATAAATAAATACTATAAATGTATCTTTCGACACTAACTCGCGGTTAGTACCTGTACAATCAAGAGAAAAACTTGTAGTCCAACGAGTTTCGCGCAATCTCAGTATACACTGCATCGTAGCACAAGTATATATTTCGCGTCATTTACTCGATACAAGTCTCTTAAATTCAAGTATGCGATACGAATAATCAAAGGAATGAAAAAAGAAAAAGGAAAGGAGAAGATAAAAACAAAAAGGAAAAAAGAGAAAAAAAGAAGAGGATAAAAAATATAAGTGTTCGACGAATGATAAGGGAATGATGAAACGTGGAGCGTGAATTAGCAAGGCGATACGCGTTTGCCTAAGAGAAAATGACGACTCGCTGGAAATACGGAGACGTTATTATCATGCCTGGTCGGAATACCAGTTCCCTCTACTACGTTCCAGTTCCTTTCTTCGCCAGGTATTCAGCGAACGGTTCCAGTAAAGTGACCTCTCAAGGCCGTCGGCCGAGCAACAAGAGAAGAGAGGACGAGGGAATTCCCCTCCTTTCGCTCGGTCACCAACCGCGTAGTTTCGTTTCGTATCTAACCGGAACGATTAAAAGATCGATCATATGCGACAATTAAGTTCTTTTTCTTTTTCTTTTCTTCTTTTTTTTTTTTATTTTTTATGAATGATAATAAATTTAAAGATCAAATGATTACTGTTGAAAATATTTTTCATAAATATAATAACTGATTCTTTTCTTTTTTCTATTTTTAACGATATATAGATTTACAAAACTCTAAATTTAATTGTTTTTGAAAGTTTTGCTTTCAAATATCCGCATATTTGATTAAAAATATATTTAAAAAATATTTTTAATAAAGATCACTTTATGGATTTCGATAAAATATATTGTGAAAGATATGTCGAGTAATTTATTTTTATATATGTAATCGTTGATTTATTTTTTTTTTAAATATATGTAAAAACATTTTTTATTCTGCATATCCTATTTGAATCAAATTTGGAATTCGATATAGATTTGATATAGATAAGTTTTTAGATAATTGATAATAGATAATTGATGACACAGATTATAATATAAATAAAAAACATAATAATATATTAATTTAAACAATAGATTCGAATGTTTTTTTAGTTCACAAAATAATGAAATAATAAATGCAATTATTAAATTTTCTAAAAACAAAGAAAAATGACGAAATTATTTTTTTATACATAACAATTTTAATATTAATATTAAAATTAATTTTTCAATACTAAAAAAATTCTTCGAAAAATTATTTGCTTATTTAAAATCTATTTTGTCAAAATCATATATAAAAACTAATATAAGACTAATAAAGTTTTTTATGATTATATAATAAAATGAATTATTTAAAATAAATTTGAAAACTTTTTTCATAAATTTTTTTTAAAAGTTTAAAAATTGAAATATAATTTATTTTAATTTTTTATTCAAATAATCGAAATATTCATGTAAATTTATTCAAATATTCACTTAAAATAACAATAATTGCAATTTTTTTATCATAAAAATAATTTTTTTTTTTAAATAGTTTTTCCATAAATTATTAATACTATTTTTTTTTTAATTAAAATTATAATTTCTTCAAAATAGCCGAAATGTTTATAAAATTATTTATTTTAAGTTATTGTTGCTTTTATCGTTACGATGTTCATCTTTTTAATTTTATCTAATTTTCCCTTAAACTACTATTATTATTTTTTTAAATCAATCATTATTTATTAAATTCAACATAACCGATATTTCTGAATAATATTTATTTAAAGTTACCAATACAGATAAATTAATATATTTATTTCAAGTTACCAGCTTTTTCATCGTATATTACGATGTTCAAAGGTTATTGGAAGAGGAAAGCAAAGCTAATGGAAACTACGATAAAACCATAATAACTGCGTTTGATAATTTCTATGGCACAGGTGCTGGGTTAATTACAACACGATAATAAGTAGGTCATAATTGAGCGTATAGCAGCGTCATTGCGCGTTGCAGCGTATAATTTCAATCAACGCATTACCTACAGCAACTTATCAAGGGCGAAACCACTAAATTCAAAAGTAAAATCGTTCTTTCTGTCGCTCCAAAAGACAAAGAAGACGCATTAACAGCTCATAATTTCATTAATGCTGTTTTTAATTACCGTAATAACTCGTAACGTCAGTAGTGTTTCTCTTTCTTCTTTCTCTTTTTTTCTTTATTTCTTTTTCTATATTTTTGTTCTTGCGTGATCAAAAAAAAAGTTAATGGGATAACAAGAACTTTTAAAAAATGCGCAGTAAAATATGACATGAATCATTATTAATTCACTGTTTTTTCTTATAACGCTTTATCTTATGTCGTTATCAATATCAATTAATATATCCAAAAATATATCTTATGTCGCTTTATCATCTAATGTTAGATTTTATGATATTGGAAATCGTAAATCATGGATGAAGTTTATTATGAATAATAATTTAAAAATACAGTAGAATCATTATTATTAATAGGAAAATAAGACTATTCGAATAAAAAAATTTTTGAATAATGGAACACAAATTTTTTTTTTAATAAATTATTTTATATTTTATAATTATTTATAATTATATTTTACACTTATTTAAAATTGAAAAATAATATACTTGTTTATAAAATTGAAATAATGATATAAAAAACAACATAGAAATATCATATTTTTTAAATTGCTATATTGCATAAATTTTTTAATATGTAAAGGAATATGCAAATAATATCTTATAAATAATTTTATATTTCATTTTTCTTTTTTTAATGTCAATGATTGTAAATTTGCCAATATAATATTTATTTGCCAATTTTATAATATTTTTTTAAATTTTTTAAATATTCAACAATTCTTTAAATTTTCATTTTAATAATCAACACTAAATACATGTTTACATTTTGATTATTATTCATATATATATTATAAACATGTATATATGTACAATTATACAATTTCAAATTAAATTTTATTTTTATTGTTATAGTAAATAAGATATTAAAAACATTAGATAGTATAATATGTTATTAGATTCAGATATAATATAAAACTTAATAGATTCGGATATTAGAGAATATACATATAAATAGAATAATAGAATAAATAGGTGTTCGGATAATGGATATTCCACTGTAATGCATAAATGGCAAAGAGTATGACTATAATTGGCAGTTCATTTTTCTTCAAATTATTATTTTAATGATATTTATTTATATGGTGTCCTAACTTTCATTATATATTATAAAATAAAATAAAAATAAAAAAAAACTTCATTATATATCGTAAAATAAGATTAAAATATAATATAACAAAAAAAATATTTTATTAAAAGATTATAAAAAAATTATGAAAAATGATTTAAATACTCTAAAAATATTTATATTTCTATATTTATATTTCGAAGTATTGTTGTTAGATTTTATGGCTGCAAATTTAATCGATGAATTTATAGTGATTCCAATAGAGTATTTATCGAGAAACAATATATCAATTATATCAATAAATATTATATCTCATCATGTTTTTTATTGAATTAATATAAAAAATAATATCATCATGTATTCTTTCATATTTTTATTAGATATAATTATCTGATAGAAGAATTTATGGATTTATGATATATGAATTTATATGTTATATGATATTTTAATCTTTTTTTTTTGATCTATAAAACATAAATGAAATTTGAATGGAAAAATCTGAGATTCTTTCATTTATATTAAGTTTGTTTTAAAATTTTTGTTTAATTATGTTACATCCTTGAATAACCTAAGTTTAACAAATTAATATAAGAAGTAAATACGTTGCAAAAAAGAATTGCAATTAATCATCGTTCATAGAAACATTTGTTCACGTTCGAATAGTCATTTATATAAAATGTCTCTTTTAATTAAATACAATAAAATATCTTTTACTAGAAAAAATTATAACGAAAAAAGTGTAAGAAGAAAATATTACAAAAAAATATTTTTACAAAAGTTATTCGATAAAATTACATAATTATTATGCAATATCGATAATTTTCTAGATTGTAAAAATTATATAAAGTTTCATTTTTCAAAATGAAATCATGTAATTTTTTATATAATGTAGCTTGTTATTTTTTTATAAAAAAAGTATTAAATTATTTATATCAAAGAATAAATAATTTAAAAGATGTTGAAATTTAAGTAATAATATGTAAGAATAATATCAATTAATATATCCAAAAATATATGATTTCATTTAAAAAGATCACTTTTATGGCCCAAGATTATCTACAGAAAAATTCAATAAGACAATCAAAGGACAATTTTTAAAAATATTGTTTTTATAATATTTTTTTATATTTTTTAAAAATTATTTAACTGTATTTAGATAAAACAGATATTTTGAATATATATCTAACTTTATTAACGATAGAGAATGATTACATATAATCGTTTCCATTTTGTTATAAACTCACTTCGATCAATATGACCCGATAGACATGATACAAGATAAACAAATCAGGATAAAAGGAAACGATCCTAGGACAAACGGAAATAAGAATCATTCTTGACGAAATCGTAAAATTTCCGGTGGCAAGAAATAGAACCATGTTCATTGGATGAATATTTTTTTAATCCTTAGAAACGTGAAAGTCATTGCTATATATTATTATTATTATCATGTGTCGCAATTTTAAATATATATGCCATATTATTATATTATTTTTATTTAGTTAGTTATTTTTAATAATGATAAATTATAAATTAATTTTGTTCCAAAATATGCATTTCAGTTGATTGGTATTTTTACTTGGTTTAATAATAAAATAGTATAATAGTATATTATATAATATTTCTTAATTTTTGCATTTTATGTGTATATGTATAAGTAGGCATTTCCAATATCCTGTTAAGTTTTCAACATTATATCATATTAATATTAATTTTTCATATATTATAGAAAAAATATCTTTTAACAGATAAAATTAAATAAAATATAAATATTTTATCATCTGTTCTAATGAATTTTAAGAAATATCACAGATTAATCAAGTATCATTAATCTAAAAAATATATAAATATTAAAAAGTTAAATATAAATATAAATCTTACAAATAAATACATATGATTACCATTTATTATTTGTACAATAAATAATCAATTATCATTAATTTTTTTATAAATAACTTTTTTAGAAATAACTTGATATATCGAAATAAAAAATTATAATTTTGCAGCTGTATCATTATTACGCGGAAGAAAAGGAACTAGAACCGGAAAAAGTTATAAATACAAGATTCACGAGTGTTGGAAATTCATTCTTATTGCCGTGAAAACAATTGTACGAAAACGAAGAACTCGCGGAAGAAATTGAAATTACATTACGATCGTCGATGAATCAGTCGTTTAAATAGCACGCGTGAATTCCATCGCTATAAACTCTTCGTATGCCGCTTGAGCGTGCGCACCTTTCTCGAGATGGAAACAGTTTATTCTTATCGTTGAAATTCAATAGAACACCAATCTTCTTCTCGTTAACATCTTTATATATTACATTGTGAATACCGAACAGATTTGGTAAGCTATTAAGGATTAGAATTATAGAAATTTCATATCTTAAATGTTACTATGCATGAAATTACTAAAATTTATTGACTATAAAGTATCGAAATGCTATATGTTACATGTATAAGTTTTTGCATCTAATATTTTTAACAATTTTGATAATAAAAGAATATTTTCTAAAATACTATTTCGAATTCCTTATAATTTTATTACATTATCAAAGATTTAAAGATTCATTTAACATATAACTCCGATAATTACCTTCGATCGGAAAATTGATTATTATAATCTTTGTCTTGTTGCTTCAATTCAAAATTATCCTTTAATATCAATCGTTTTTTTGTTTATATAAATATAACTTTCACTCCACAATAAATATACAGTTTATAAAAGAAAGATAATATTTGATATAATAATTTTTTTAAATTAAACAAATTTAAAAAAAATTTAAAAAAAGTATTTGCTTTGTTTTATACTGTGTTATACTTATTATTTTTTATATTAGATTGTTCTCATTATATTAATAAATGTATATAGGAGATAATTATGTTAATAGTGAATATAGGGGATGAGCATTTGTAGTCTATGCGACTTGGAGATTAAATCATATAAAAATGATAAGCAATATATGAAATAAGATTATTTATTTGATTCTTACATAATTCTAAGTTTTATATATATAACGCATTAAAAAAATTACGAATTTAAAAAGAGAATTTTTTTATGTTTTTACAAAAATGTTAATATATTCATGGAACATTTTTGGATAAAAAATTCTATATCAATTGATCTTTATTTATTAAGTTGTAAACATTTGGAACTTATTTTAGACGAAATAAGATTATATAATAAGATATATAAATAACGATGACGAAAATATAACTGTTTCATTTTTCATTATCTCCATCTAATTTCTAACTTAAATTGTTTATGATTTAATATAATAATTGAAATTTTTATACCTATAAATACTATTTATAGTATATTAATTTTTATATTTGTTTTAGCTTTTAATTAATAATATTTCCGAAAATATTAACATTTTATAGATAGCTTATATATTTGAATGTAAATTTTTCAACTATGAATGTTAAGTAGATCAGATTTACAGATTTAATACAATTCTTCCAATATAATTCTTAATATTATATAATATAATATAATATACTTAATATAATATAATTCTTAATATGATCTTGAAACACTATTCAAAATGAAAATCAAAATTTCAATGTTGGAATTATAATCATGTTATACAAGATGATAGTTATGCATATCTTCAGTTTTATATATCTGAGCTTGAAACATCTTTGACTATAAGGAGAGAATTAGAATACTTAATACATGCAAAATTACTTAATGCAAAAACATATGTAGTACTTTTTTACGGAATGAATTTAGAACAAGCATTATTTGACTTAATATTTTCTCATACAAGATTCTCGAAATTATGATGTTTTTATTTCAAATATACGCCTGAAAATATTCTATATTTTATATAATATATAAAATATTTATTATGTCTATATAAATATAAATATAGACATAATAGATATTTTCTTTTTTTTTATTAATATAAATATTAAATATATATATTCAATTTTAATTTTGAAAATAAAACATACCATAAAATTTAGATTAATTCTATTGAGCATTTATAATAATGAATAAATAATTATAAGATAAATAATAAAATATAATGAAAACAGAAAATTATTGAAATATGAAATATATCGTATTATTGTTTAAATGTTACATAAAAATTAGTTCATAATATAAATTTCATAAATGTTGTTAGAATTAAAAATGAATTAACTAAATATTAGTGTGTAAATATAATATAAAAATATAATAATTTGTACTTTTTATGGAATACATCTTATTTTATATTTATAACTCGAGTTTAGAATATATACACAGATTTCTTTAAGTTGATCTTAAGTTTATTTCTATAAATTAAATTTTTATTATCGCTGCCTTTTCAAAATTCATAATTATTATGAAGATGTTAAAAATCAATCATTCAATATTATATTCTTTTTTTCAATAGGATTCAATGATTGTTTCAAATAATATAAAACAACACAAACCGCTATATCTATTTACTCTTTTATGTATAGCTTCTTTATATTTATGCAAGCTAATTTTTTTTCGTATCTTATAATTAATTTATACGAGATGTTTTATAATTGATAGTACAACCAGATGAAATGATTCTATGTGAAAAAATAAATAAAAAATATATAAAATATATAAAATATTTCTTTTTTATTTAAGATATTTCAATTTTGAAACATAACAAATAAAACAAGTTCGAAAAATATAATTGATTATTTTTCAAATTATTTCTAAAATTGATTATTTTTCAATTAGATATGAATAAAAATAAATCAATAAGTAGTTATTCCATATATGAAAATAAATAAAAAATATAGAATAAAATTTTATTGTTTAAATTTTTTGAAAAAATCAAGAAATATATAATAAAAGATTTGTATAATCAATATATTCTGTATTTTTTGTTTATTTTTATAATATAGTGAAATTATTTATCAATAATTTATTCATATCTAATCAAAAAATATCAATTTTAATTATATTTGAAATTTTTTCGAACTTGTTTTTCTGACTTATTCAAAAAAGAAGTTTCAAATGAAAGAATTAAAAATTAAAATTAAAATTAAAAAATTCTGATTAATTAAAATATTTTCGATTTAATTTTTTTTTTAATCATCTCTTATCTTCTACTATAAGTTATAAAATATTTACAATACAAAATTTACCTTCAAAGATTGAATTTTTTTTTATAAAACTGTTACAATTGAAAAATTATATAAAATTTCTTGAAAAAGATATATTGAATATATTGAAATCATTTTTTAAATTTACTTTAAAATGTCGATAAGTTGAAATCTTTAATTCCAAGATTTTAACTTTTTTCTTGAGGCTCGAATTACTAAAGTTCGATTGTATTTCAATAGCAAATGTTCGAATAGTTCGTGTATACAAGTTCTCGAAGAACTAAACATTCGTTTGCAAAAGGTGGATGCATCCATTTTGTGAAAAAAAAAAGATCGTCTGCGAAGGGACACGGTATAATGGTTAAGAAAGCTTAAACAAATCTTGTTATACCGACAGAGCACTGTGTGTATACCTAAACGACTTCTCGTGTGTCTATGGCCCTTTGCATTTGTCGTAACGGAAAGGTTAACAGTTCTTGGTTGCAGGAAAGGAAACAGAAGGAGCTTCGAGTTGAGCGAGTGCCAGTACATTATTACGCCTTCCCAATTAAATTAAAATATTCCAACCGCGTTATAAAACTTTTCTTATTTCTGTTGTTTGGGGATATTCGATGATATTTCACTGATTTCAAATGAAATTTGTATTTTTTATTTAAATTAGAGATTATTAGCTAAAAATGTCATTTTTTTTTTTGCTATTTATTGCTATTAAATACAGATTTTTTTACATTACGCCATTTTTATATGAGTCAATAATATAGTTTAGATAAACATTAGATGATATAATAGAAAATGAATATAAAATTATATATAGCTTATAAAAGTATATGAAATATTATATAAAATTTAATTTCCATTTTCTGTAAATTCCATTTTCTGTAAATTCCATTTTCTATTATTCAATATTCTGTATATTTAAAAGAGAAATGATTGTCTTGAAATTAATCAATCATTTAATTTGATGTTCCTTTATTCTTTTAAAAACACAATAATTTATTTAAAGAATTAAATTAAATTCCTATAATTTTGATTTTTTTGTAAAGAAAAATGTCTTTGTCATATTCGTATTATTTGTTAATAAAAGTAAAATTAATATAATTATAATACAATATAATTATATACAATAAAATGCAATATAAATATATTAAAATGATAATAATAATATTGTGAATTTATATTTCATTTATTCTTATTTCATATCATTTATCTCGTTATTTTTTTTTTTTATTTATTATTAATCGTACACTTTTTTCTTTATCTCAAGACTGAAGTGTCAAAATAACTTGAAAACAAATGCTTGAGTTACTAAAATAACTGAATAAAACTGAATAAAAACTAAATAACTGAATAAAATAAACTGAATAAAACTCGTTTCATTGATTAAAAATTACAATAGTTTATACCATTTATAAAGACATTCTTGTGAATTAAAATAAATTTGATATCTCAATATTATTTTGGTATTATTTATTTGTACTGGCTAAATGGCAGAAATAAATGAATTTATTATTTTATTATATCGATTGGTTCATGTTATAATTATTTTATAGTATATCTAGTATAATATTTTATTAATATATTAATTATAATATTAATTAATATATAAATTAATTAATATATAAAATTATAATTATAATTATAATAAATACACTATATATTAATATATAGTATATAGTGATATTGTAAATTATTCTTCAAAAAATATGAGTACAATGCTTTAAAATTTAAATTAGTGATATTTTTATATCAGATATAAAAATATTGGCTTATTCATATGTCAATTATATTCATTAAATTAATATAACATTTTATTTCAATACATATGGTATTTTATTCGTTATTAAAGCTGCGAATAAGATAGCATATTCAAAGTTTCACAAGTTTTCAATTTTAAACCAAAGATAACTATCAAATTATTTTTATATATTTTTATATATTATATACTTATTTTTTTTTATCATTTTTATTTGATTTTTGTAGAAACAAATTATGATTTTTCTAGCAATTATTATTTCTTTATATGATTTTATAAATACTTTTATTATTATTATATCATATACATACATTTTTATTTTATTTATGTTTATTTAGGAGATTCCGTTCATACAAATTATTTAACATAGTTTATATTATATTATTTATTTTTTATATTAAATTCATGTATTATGATTATGATTTCATGTGTATAATTATTATTATTTATATATATATTTATCTATGTTTATATATATATAGTTATATATATAGTATATTTATCTTATATAAGATATATATGATTAAGTTTAAGTTAATATGATAAGTTTCTTAAGCAAAAATTTTAATATTTTTTACAGTTTCAGTTTTATATGACTTTTAACTGATTATGCCAGAATTAAACCTCGAATATAGTCAACGATTCATATTCCAAGCACCTGTGTATATATTCTTCGCATATATCTGCCATTTCAAATGTTTCAATTGAAAGATTCAATGTTAATTTGCGCTGCGATATCAACATCACAATGGAACTTTTCAATAATCACTCATATCGAAAAATTTTACAAACTGTTCCATTTACGAAAAAGAACATCGAATGGAAATTGTATTTATGATTTATCTTTCATCATCTATGACTTTATGTAGTTGCCAGATTTAATAATCTTGCTTTGCAGGTACTGTCATGACATATAAAACATTTGCACTTTTAGATTTAAGGTTATTCGTTGCAATTATTTATTTATTTAAATATTAAAAGATATAAATATTAAAATTATATTGTTTCAAAATTAGTTTTTAACATTATTTATTATAATTATTATAATTATTGAAAAATAATTTATTTTAGAAATAATATAATAATTTTATCAAATATTTCGTAAAAAAAATATATTTGTAATTAAATCATTTATTTAATTTATTTACAAAATATATTATTTATTACTTTGACGATTGATTTCTTAATAACATAATTATAAGTATTCATAAAAAAATAAATTGATGCATTTAAATGATTTATTTATTATTAAATATCATAAAATAAATATAATATATAAACTATATATAATAAATATATATCATAAAATAATATAGTATTTATTATTCATTATTTAATTTTGATAAAAATGATTTCTTGCTTTTTTTAGATTAATAATACTAAATTAGTAAATTTGAAAATAATATAGATGTACTTATCAAATTTCATTTTATATTTCAGAATTTGCATGTAAGTACATCTTTTTATTCGTGATTTTATTTTTCATAATTCATAATTACTTATTGAACACTTATAATGAAACACGTGTTGCAACTGTTATTCACAAAAGATTCACATATGCGATACATTTTCACGCATCGATTCGTGAATCGCGATTTGCGTACAATGTATTTGACTATATGATACTTATTCGATACGATATTTAATTTCATAGTACTATTTTTGAATGAACGATTCAAAGCAGCTGCCATGTAAATGTTTTCATTAGAGTATTGTATATAAAGTAGATGATCTTACAAATATATAAATATATATATTTATTCAAAATCTAATTAAATATCATATATTTGTGCATCAATTTAAAATTTGATACTAAATAATACAATTTCAATAATATTTTATATTTCATTATAAAAAAATAAATCATGTATTATGAATTTAACATATAATTCGATTGCTTTTTTCTTATAAATTCAATAGAATGCGTACAAATTATTGATACAAAATAATTGAATTATAAAAAAATCTAATTATATAACCAAGAATATTATCTTTTGAATAACTTTTTATAATTTAATTCATGTGCGCCGGAGCAATTTATGTTTCGTTACATATATATGTAAAAAAAAAGTGCACATATATATATATTCTCTGCATCTATGTATTAATTTTTATGTGACAATCTGTTATATTTTTCGAGATATTTTAAATTAAATCAAAAAATAAATTATTGATATAAAATAAAGCTTTGTTCTTTTTTTTGCATCCGTGATAGTATATAACTTATTAATATTCAAAATATATATAATCAGTGAGCTAATATTACATTACTATATTTATTATTAATATAATCTATCTATAAATATAATCCAAAGAATATAAAATATAAAATAATCGAGCGAAATTATATAGATAGCAATATCAATATCATACTTATCATTGTATCTATTATTGTCTAATTATAATTTCGGTCGCTTGAAAATTTTATATTTCATTTTCACATTTCACGAATTCAAAGGATCCAAATACTTACTGTTGCGATATTTATAGAATTGATATTTATAGAAATTGTAGATAAGTCACATGCTGACATTACTATATATTATTATATATATGCATAGGCGAAGTTCTGCAATATAATATTGCTTGCTTAAGCATCCTCACTAATTCTTGGAAATAGAACTTCAAAGTGAACTTGAAGCGTGATAAATGAAACTTGACATCAATCGTATTTCGACACATATCATATTTCTTCTCCTTGATTCAGTTGAATTCACTTCCACACCGAATACAGATGTAAATATGAAATTTTGTATTAATAATTTTTTTTTTTGCAAATATCTCGAAAAGATATTATAAAGAAAATATATCTATGTAAAAGATATATTGTAAAAAATATATAAGAAGACTAATAATTAAGTTAAAAAAAAAATTATTCTTAAATATATAAAAAAATATCCTTAAATATATATATAATATCAAATATAAAAATCAAATTAATTAGAGTTGTTTCTTCTATAATGATTAATTATTAAAATTGGATAATAATTAATTATAATTAAAATAATTCCATGATTCAAATCGAAATGATTCGGGATAATTGTTCTAGAAAATTAATGACAGCTTTTTTTTTTTTGCTTCATTGGCTTGCAATGCAGATAAGGAAGAAAAAATTTCTTATAAATAAGATAGAAAAAAAGTGTTTATGTAGTTGTTTTACCATTCATAATTCAAGTTTTTAGAGATATATGAATATTACACATAACTTTTGTTTTTGAAAATCATCATGATATAATCATGTTTGATATCATTTTCGTTTGAAAAATATTTACAATTCGATTTAAATAATTTTATAAATAGATATAAAATAAAAGAAATAAGAACTTTATTTTTGATGAAATATAACTAACGAATTTGTTTTACAGATACTTATATTTTATTTTAGATTACATCTTCGATTGAAACAATGCTAGAAATTGATGAAGATAATTCAGTTAATGCGATAATTAATAGAACTGTATTCTCTTTAATGCATTATTAAATTGGAATTCGAAGAATATCTATATTTCGATTAAATTGGAAAGAAAAGAAACATGAGGAATTAAATATGAGAGATGCTAATATTCGCATACATTCAGGAAAGCCGAGAACGCGAATTATGTAACTGAAAAACGGCCAAATACTTTAATATTAGAAGAGATTTTTATTAAACGAATTGTAAACTTATCTTTAAGATAATTTGATTTGTAATCTTTTATGAATTGCAATTATTTTTTGTTATATTTGTGTAACTTTCATTTTCAGATAAAATAAAAAAGCTAACTCTAAAATATTGGAATTCTTTGTTATTTTAGAATTAATATATTTTCGTTTATTATTATTTATTCGTATATTATATATCCGTTATCCTTTAAGATGATTTGCAATCTTTAATGAATTACAATCCTTTTTTATTACATTTGTATAACTTTCATTTTTATATAAAATAAAAAAAGTTAAGTCTAAAATATTGGAATTCTTCAATATATCTATATTGTATAATTTTTTTTTTAAATATTTTTAATCAATTTAAAAATTTAAGTTCAAATTCGTTGTTAACTGTTGAAAAAAAACTCAAAAATAATTTTGTTAAATAAATGAGATTAATATAAAAAACTATACATGAAAGAAAATGGGCTGATAAATCAATGAATTTAATATTCTTAACATAAAACTAATATTTCAGAAACTAATTATTATAATTAATATTTGACTATTAATATTTAACTATTAATATTTGAAATTCATTTTCAAAATCATGAAATCAAAAATTAGGCTTAAAATTACGAGGAAAAAAATGTAAGTTTTGACTTATTCTATTCTAAGTAGAAAAAGTGAGATAAAATAATATATCTAAGAGATAAAATAATATAGAGAAAAAGATCCTAACTTCACCTAACAATAAATATATCCATTATTAATTTTCTCACTTTCAGTTCTTCCACTACTGTTTTTTTTCTCCATTTTGACCACGACTTCTGATGTAACTTTTTTTGTATTATGATGTTCCAAATATTAACACTGAAATTATCAAACGAAATCAAATTGATTAGCTATAGATTTTTTTGTTCTTCTAATTATTAAAAATATTTTTAATAATAAATTTAATATCAATTTCTATTTATTTAAAAATATAATTATATCTAATTATTTTTATAAATAAAATATCTTTCGTCATTTATATATAACATTTTTAACTAAATAATTATAAATTATTGTTAAAAAAATTAATATATAATTTTATCGCAATGAAATGATTAGAGTCATTGCCTTTAAATTAAATAGCGAAAAGATGATATTTCAATTCTGTAAAATATATCAATATATAATTGTCATCAATAATATAATTAAAATAATGATAAAAATCATCAATTAAAAATGATATTAGAAAAAAATATTTTTCAATTCATAAATTAAAAACCATTATTCTAATAAAAAACAAAAGAAAAATAAACGAATTTTATATAAACGATGCTAAAAATATAAACGATGATAAAAGTTTTCAGTATCACCTTATTGCTTTTCTTCCTTTCTCTATTGATACATGTATTACGGACGATGACTCTAGCTTTTTAAGGTTTCCTTTCAATGGGACGAAAATCTTTGTATTATATTTAGGTGACCTAATATTATCGCAGACTTCATTTCTTTATCTATTATTTCATCAAATATGATCAAAAATCACAGATGACATTTACGAATAATTTTTGCGATTATTGATTTTCATTTTCCGACTTATCAGATTATTGCATTTTAATTTTCCGTTAGAATGTCAAATCTTTTGACTTGTTTATTATTCAATATAGAAATAATAATAAAATGAACAAATAAATTAAAATATATTCTCATATGAAAATTGTTTTATAATCAAAACGGGAGAAATTTTGCAAATAAAAATGACTTAGTCCACTGTGCACGTGAAAGTTTTATAGTATATCTTTCATGAATTGATTAAATGAATTCATTAACTGAGGCTATTCATTAACTTTTCTTAAGATTTATATAATCAAAATAACATAAAATAAATATAAAAATTAAGACAAATATATTAATTTCAATTATTTTATATTATTTACTTTATTTATAGAAAAAATAACTATATTTTCAATTACTAATGGAATTTTTTCAGAATTGTATTCTTTTAACAATTTTAATAGGAATTAAACTAGAAAAATGATTTGAATTAAACTTAAAAAATGATTTGACTAATTTTTTAATATTTAACTAAATATAATTCTAGCCATATATATCTGGACACCATTTGCACATAACTTAAATCTTATTTTATCTTTATCAGCCATAGAATAATATAAAAGAAAAAAATAGTAAACGATGAAAAAAGAATTGAAAGTCTAAGAATTTAAAATTTTTTTATGTATTTCTTTTGATCTTTTGATATGAAATTTATTCATTTCATTTAAATCAAATTTGGATAGAAAATTTTTCTCCCAGTAAGAGAAATAAATATAATTATGAAAAACTTGACCATATAGATGACAAAGAAATGTATTTAGAACGACAAAATAATATTTATATTTAATTCTTTGTCTTAAAATTCAATTTAAACAAATCAAGAAATATTATTTTAAATTATAATTTCGTTCGATATTCCATAAAATCATATAAAAATATCATCTAAAAATAAAATGATAAATTAATAAAAATAGAGATGTAATTTGCAATAG
Organism: Apis cerana; assembly: GCF_029169275.1. NCBI lineage: Eukaryota > Metazoa > Arthropoda > Insecta > Hymenoptera > Apidae > Apis > Apis cerana. Next base: position 4,298,445 of record NC_083862.1, on the reverse strand, counting down.
TTTTCAAAAATATACGATCATACTTCCAATTTCATATATTTTATATATTTTATTGCGGAAACATAAAATATCAGAGACGACATTTTAAAACAAAAAATTAAAAATCGTTAAAGAGAATTTTAAAGAGAATTTTAATATCATTTTATTATGAAACACGTAGAATCTTTGGAATAAAAATAGACGTGAATGAAATCTATTTCAAATAATTTAAAAATAATCATTTAATAACATTTATTATTTGATAAATATTTCAATCCAAATTATGTTTTTTTATTTAGAAATTAATTAAAGAAATTGTAACAAAATAAAGATAATAAATTAAACAATATTTAAAAAAATAATATTTATTTCTTCAAATAATAAATAAAAAATTCGAATTTAAGTAACTTTTAAAATACGTATTGAATAATAATCGTAATAAATAATAAATAATATTAACCAAAATAATAACATAAATATTTGATAAATAATTTATATCAAAAATCTAGTATTTTCATTGAATTCAAATAATAAATAATTTATTTTAATTTAAATGTTAATTAAATCAATTAATTGTAAATATATGTATTTATTTTTTATATGAAATATTTCAAAAATAAATTATTTGTTAAATAATTTTAAAAAATAATTTTAAAATAATGTAATTTGAAACATTCTTAAACATTCTTAAACTTTTAAACATTCTCTTAAAATATTCACATCTGAATGAAAATAGAAAAAAAAAAATAAATGAATTAATTGTTATCGAAAGCAAAAAAATCTAATTGAAACAAAAAGTACAAGAGAATAAAAGAATAGTTCAAAATAGCTTATGCTTTTACCTATCACGAACTTCTTGTTTTTTCGAAAGTAGCTTACAAAAAGCGGCCAGGCCAGATACAATTCGTTCAACAAACGACTATGCAAACAGACAAAAGAACCGAGTTAATCATGAATCGTGTTCCCAGAAGGAACTTCCATACTCAAGTTACCCATTAGTCATTAATTCAACAATCGTCGTTGAGGTTTGTTAGCTTTTCGATTACTTTCATGATCGAGTTACCATGCATTATGCCCCAATAAATTCGTCCATTGCAATTTTCTTAAGTACTTGGATTTGATTAATAAATATGCCAAACTGTTGGTCTAATTTGGCTCTCTTCGCAAGTTTCGCCATTGATTCTGAATTAATTTTAACCGGAGTAATCGTATCTTTCAGATAATATAGTTCACTTTAACCCTCTTATTCCATTAGCCTTTTTATTCCATCATCGTTCCGTAAATATGGAAAACAGATGATGGAATGACTACGAGTTTCAAATGATTCAAATTTCATATTATTCCAACAATAATAGTCTCTTATGTGATTTTCGATCATTTATGATGTCGATCATTTCGTCGATTTTTCTGCGACACTTTGTTTTTTCAACGGATCTTGAAAATCGATAGGTCAGCATATGTGTTCAAACTTGGTTTAGTAAATGACATTATGGACGTCCATTAAGTGCTTGCGATTCCCTGATGGAAACCAATACTGTGTATACCATGTAATTAGAGTAATTGTTAAAATAGATTCTAGACAATAAATTAATAAGAATAATGAAATTTTCGATATAATTGTTAACATTTTAAAACATAAAATAATATATTATCATTATTAAAATGATATATTTTTTATATCTTTAAAAATTTTTTTCATCTCTCTAGAATTAATCCTCGTGATTCTATGGATGATTTTTAATCTAACTTAGCAATCAGCTTAACGCCAATTATATAACAAAAATTATATAAGTTTAAATTTACTGGAATGGCTTATCATTAACCTAATTACGATATGTACTCTGAATATTAAAGGACAAACAATATCTAAAATAGATTATTAAAACAGATACATTAATAGCTGAGTTTTAAATTCGAATTCGAAAATTCATAATACCAAAATAAATTTTAAAATTAATTTTTTAATTTTTTCTTTTTTTTAAAGAATATTATTTTTCAAAAATTAATTTTTCAAATTCTTTAAGTTCATAATTAATTATAAAAACAATCTTATTTAGAGAAAAAAATTAATGTTTTACTTTTAAAATATATTTTTACAATTTAAAATATTATAATATTAATAATTTTATTGATATTAACTATTTTGAAAGAATCTTTGAAAAAACTATTTAAGATATCAAATTATAATTGAATCTAAAATAAATTTATATTAATTATTATTATAATTCATATCACATATAAAAAATAATATTCTCACGATTTACATATTATTCTTTAGTTGAATTTCGAATTATAAAAATAGTAAAAATAGTTTCAATCTTTTAAATTTCATATGATTTCATAATTTTGAGATTTCGAAGCACATTTAAGTTCGTAGTAACAAAGATAGTAACAAAGATTAAAAATTCCACGAATCAGCCAATCACATTTTTGACTTCTATCTATTCGTGGTCCCGAATGGTCATCGATACGCGGTATGCATATGAAATAATAGATCGATACTGTCTGCACTGTAAACACAATGCTGCGCTTAAAGCCGACCAGTGACACGTGTTCCACCAGAGTAAACACGTGTGTTCTGGAGGATAAATATAATTTTCGTCTAGTATTTATGATCTTACTTCCATATTATTCAGATGAAACAAACACTAATATTTTATGGCCCAAACAGAATTATGCAAATTTCGAAAAATTAGAAACATAATGATGAATAATTGCAATTTTTCGTTTAAAAACTTATCCTATGTAATTTTGCCTTTTTAGATCGAGATTTAAATTTGACTATTAATATTATATGTAGCATTACATCGTAATAATATTTTGTTTATTTTGAATTCAATATTAATTCAATTCTATTTAATTATATGAATACTTTACACAACAAACTAAATTTAATCATGAAAATGATATGTGCACATTAAATCGTTCATGTTCATTCAATTGAAATTTTTATAAGAGAAGTTAGAAATTACAATTTTTATTATAATTAGTTCATAATATTTAATATAATTTTTTTAATATTTTAATACAATTATGTTAAAAAATGATTCAATTTTAAAGTGGAAAATAAAAAAAATTATTTTAACTCTGCATCCCATTTTAATATAATTATTGATCGTTAATTCCAATTTATTCATGTACTTGTTTTATTAAATTCGATGAAATTTTAAATCTCTTTTAAATATAAAACTTTTTTATTCAGTTAAAAGAATATAAAATAAAATATTAAAATGATATTTATTATATATATATTTATGATATTAATATCATATATATTATAATATTTATATTATATTATATATTTATATTATTTATATTTAATGTTATGCAATAAAAAATATTTTACTTTTCTCATGTAAAAATCATTATACGATATAATATGTTGAAAAGTCACATAATAAACAAAATATTTTATTCAATAGATATAAATAATATACAAAAATAGCATAATATTCAATAATATTATGATGATGTATATGCATATTTCATATGCAAATCTTCTTCGATTTACTATTCAAGATTAGATATTTTTTTATTTAAATTAATTATTATGTCGATTGTATGTAATGATTGAATTTGTTATTAAAAATCTTATTGTTTATAGATATAGATTGTCATCATGCTTTTTATTCAAATATAATATAAACCGTAAATATAATTAGATAACAAATTAATCTTCTTTTTGATGTCATAAAAGATAATTTATAAGAATGTATATTATTACTTAGTACACTGTCATATTGTATAAATATATTATTATTCTTTATTATATTCTACCATTAATATTGTATACTATAACAATTATATATATATAATTACTATATTATATATTAATATCAATATCATAAAATTATAAAAACTCATGTTGATATTAATCATTCTAATATAATTATTTAAAATTTATATATATGTAAATAATTATAATTGAAATAACATAATAAAAGTAAAATAACATTAAAAAGAGAAAAATAATTATGTTTATCTCAAAAAAGATATATTAATTTTATGTACAAAAAAAATATTATTTTAAATTATATTTATCACCGCCTTTTATCTCATTTCATATATATCAACTAAATTCACACTTCCATCGCTTATCATGTAAATCTAAATTAAAATAATAAATATAATATATATCCATACTAATTTTATCAAAAACTATATAATGCAAATTTCAATTATTATATATATATATATATATATATATATATATATATATATAATAAAATGTTGATTATTTGTCGTTATTCAAATGAGCAATTATTTGAACATAAAATGAATTCATATTTAAAGTGGTATATTAACAATTATAAATATTTTAATAAATATTATATTCTAGAACATATATCCTAAAAAGATTCATTCATTATTTTTTTAATGCATTTTATTAAATATATATATTTTTTATATAATAAAAATTAATATAATTATATACTTAATTAATATACTTAAATTAATATTTAAAAATGATTTAATTGTTACTTGTTTAATGATGTTTTGAATTTGGTTATTATATCTCTTATTAATTCCTCCAAAGAACAAATTATTCGTATAATTAATATTCTATTCAATTTGTCATCTCTATATAAACATATAAAATATATAAATATATATTAATATATAATATATATTAAATAATATATATTATATATAATTATATATAAATATATAATAATTACGATTACAACATATAAAACTCCTATTCTTGGAAATATTAACTCAAGATAATTAATCATATAAAATCATCTTTGGTAATCTATTTATTTGATTTATGCTTATTTATTTTATTTATTTATTTATTTATTTATTATTATGTTCATTTATATATATCTTTTCTAAATGCATATAAATTCTTATTTAAACATTTTTTTGAAATTTTTATTATTTTCCATATCACTTCTTCTGTGATCTTCTTTCAATTTTATCTTTTTATACAGAAATCCCCGAGATGTGATTTCAAATTTCGCACATTTCTTCTATTTTTTTCATTTTGTAGATTTATATATCTTCTATTTACGTTCTATTTACGTTCCTATCCATCCGATATCTCAATATCTCTGTAACATCTTTTCATTATTTAATTCCAACGAAACAGAATTTTCTTGCATGATCATTATTACATCTCTTAATATTAGGATTTCAATTTCTCAAATTCAAACTTTCTCTTTTCGCACTTATTATCACTTAGCATTCGCAACTTCTTTCATAGTTATACGAATGATTTTAGAATAATCAAAAATAATAAATAATTTCTTATTCGAATAATTCTTTATTTAGTTTTTTTATTTTTTTATTTATTTAATTATTAACTTATAAGCAATAAATTATTTATAATTTAGTAAATAAGCCTCAATAGATATTTTTATATATGTATTTTTATATTTGTTCCGCTTTTAGAATCTTTCCAAATATATCTCACGAATACATTAATACATTGTATTAATATAGAAATATTGAGATGTGAAAAAAAAAAGTATATATATAAGTTATATATAAGTATATAAAAGTATAAAAGTATATATATAAATATAAGTTAAAAAGTAAAAAAAAGACATAACACACTTAAATTTAAACAAAAATAAAATGGCTTTTGAAAATAGAAATTGCAGATAAAAAAAATATTTCCGCATAAAAAAATATCTTCATACTTTCTATTCTTAAATAATAAAATAATAAATATTATAATAATTTATCTTTGCCATTATCGAAATAATATTATTCAAGATAATTAACACAACAAATAAGAATATGTAAAATTTTTATATTATATTTAAAAATTTCATTTTAATAAATATTTGAATAAGAATTTGATTCAATAACATTCAATCCTGGAAGAAAAATTAGCATCATGCAACATCATATTTATTTATCTGTTTTCAATGAATAAAATCATATTCGAATAAATATTTTTCAAATAACGTTACAAATTGATTTGTGATAAAACTTCTTCCAAAAAAATTTGAATGTATCTTTTCACAAATTTATAGAAATTCTGAGAATCTTAATTTTCAAAATTTAAAAATCATAAATATTTAAATATAATCTAATTTTGATCTAAATAAAAATTCTCAAGGAATAGGATGATTAAAACAATTATAATATAAATCAAACTTGATTTCAGTAAATTTAATTAGTAATTAATATCTTAATTTTGTTATAATACGTACAAAAAACTAAAAAACTGCAATATTTACAAATCCATTAAATAAATCGGCATTTATTATTATATTATTATAGTAACATATCTCATAATCATTAACTCATCTCATAGAATAACATAAATGTTAATAATATACATTTTTAAACATCTAAAACTTTGAATCTTAGGATTAAAATTATGATTTTTGGAATATATTTATTTTATTAAATTCTATTAGATTATGTCAGAAAAATATCTTTATATCTAATATCTTTATATTTGGAGGAATTAATTAATTTAATTAATTAAATAAATTAATAAATTAATTTAATTAATCAAAATAATCAAATAATAATCAAATAAATCAATAAACTAATTTAATTAATATTTTTTTGGTGATTGTTATTATTTATAAAAAATCCTTGAGATTTATTCGTTAATCGTATTAAAATTGCCCAATTTCATTTATATATCTATTTACTCAATTATACATTCCATTCTCTTACAATGCACACCAGATCGACGTGCACTCAACGATATTCTTTTTTTCCTCCAAAAAAGACGCTGTATAATCCAAATACACAAAAGACGCGAATAAGCGGAGCGGATACGGAAAGAAGAATCGCATCACTTAAAAACAAAACCTGTTTCCTTTGTTCACCGCGTTTTTCTTCCTTTTCTTTTTTTTCTTTATTCCACCACATTGTGGCATTCTGAATTGAAGACCTTGTAGTAAAAAAGAGTCAGATTCACTTTCCAAAATTTTGAATTATTACACTTAATAAATTAAAAAAAAAAATTTACATTGTGTAAGGTTAGATAAAACGAGTGACTTATTACAAATTTCTTAATGAAACAACAATTAATCAATAAATTGTGATTTATTATTTATTATTAACAAAAATATATATATATATTTTTTTTGGTATAAATCGGAAACAATTTTAAATTTAAAAAATTTATCAGAAATTGAAATAAAGACTGAATGACTATCGATTATTGAAAATATAATGATAACCAGTATATTTAATATATTATTTACTATATATATTTATATTTTGAATCTTTGTGTCCTTTTTTTAAAACACTTATAAATATTGTTTATTAATTATTTCTAAAAAGTACCTATTCTAAAATATACATATATTAAAATTAAAGTTTTTATTTATTCGAAATAAAGCAGTTTGTAAATATTTTGTTTTCATCTATCGATTTTGTAGCGGATGTACAATTACAATATGCAAGAAAGTCAAAATACTTACAATGTAAATAAAATTTCGTTGAACATCGTAAATATATTGTTAGACATGTTGCAATTGTATTGCGATGAATGAAAATACATCATACCAAAACAACGATCAATCCAAAATCTTTGCAAAATTAGAATATCATATTGGAAAATTGCTGTTAAACTTCATATATTTATTATGGTTTATCATCAAGCTAAACATATTGAACGACATATGGAACGCAGATGTTCCTCGTGATCGTGAAAAACTAATGGAATAAAGAAGATTTAAAAGTTCAGTTGATATTCATAAAAATCAATAAAACTTCAATAAAACAATAAAAGACATTAATATAAGAATCGTGTAATGCAAGTTAAATGAATTTCAATTAAATAACGTTGCCAAGAAATCTTTTATCTAAAAAAAATCAGAGAGCAAAAATCGCTTTCGAAAAGAAACATATTAATTGGATATAATAATAATCGAAAATAATTTTTATTTTTTGGCGAATCCAAATTTAATTTAAATTTGGATCTAATAGAAAAGATAGATATATGAATATATGGACATAAGATATATGAAAAAGAATATAGATATATATAGATAATCATAAAAACGACTGTAAAATGATAGTGACTATAAATCCGATTCATCAAATAATAGATCAGGAACAGATTTACATACTTAATCATTGTAAAAAAAATATTACTTCCGTTTGTCAAAGACTGTATAGCAGAAAACTGAATTTATCAGATAGATAATGATTCAAAACATAATGTTGCTTATTAAAACATTCTTAAATCATCGTAAGATTAATGAAATAGCCGGAACAAGAATCGTCAGATTTAAATTCTATAGAAATTACATTAATAATATCATAGATAGATATAGAAAAATAGAAACAAAAGTTAAGAAATTATATAGAAAGTAAAAAGCGAAAAATGTAATGGAATTATTTATCGTAAATAAAAAAAAAGAAGTCTATTCATTAGTTAATATATTCGATCGATGTTGTGGAAATGTGCAAAAATTATTAAAAGTAAAGAACTATCTGTCAAATAAATATTAAAAAAACTAAAAATATTAATTTTTCTTTAATTATATACGTGTATATATCCGTGGAAAATTTGATAAAAAAAAAATAATAAATAATTTAATTCTTAATTATATTAATTCTAATTTGTTAAATTCTTAATTATATTAATATATTATAATTATATTATATATAGCTAAGTGCCTAGTATTTTATATATATTTATATATATATATATATATATATTATATATAATTATATATGTGAACATATTATGTACATAGAAAAATGCATTTAATTTTTATGTAAATGTGCTATGTTAAAATATAAATCAAATAAATATTTCATTTTATTAATTTAACAAAAATTTTGACTATTATATTATATAGATATTATATAAATATATCAATTTGCATTTTCTTTTTAATTAAAAAATTAGAAAGAAAAAAAAGAAAAAAATTATATTAAGAAAAAACAATAATTTTATAAATAATTACTTTTTATCTGTTCTTCTTTTACTAGAAAATTTTCAATTGAAATAATATTTGATTTAATATAAAATAATTAATAAGTCTATCTTTTATTTGAAATAAAAATAACAAATAAAACAAATAATTACAAAAAGAAATAAAACATAAATTTATTATTATCGTATAATTCTTATTATAAATATATATACCATGATACATATATACCATGACCTAGACTCTTTATTATAATTCTGTTCATTTATTCGTTAAATATTCAAAATAAAGATTAATTATAGAATAAATTATTAATATTCTTATATATACTTAACTATATATATTCAATGACATAATTGTTAAAGTTATTAGAAATAACTAAATAAGTTATTGATATTATTATTGATACTTACGACATATCAATATATTATAAATATATATATATCATATTATCATTAAAAAATGAAAATAATTTAATTAAAAAAAATGCAATGCAATAATGAAATCATTCAAATTTTGCAATTTATCTCTTTCTATTCATATTATAACGATATCTGAACTATATTATCAATTTATCATATATAATAATTGCATTCTAATATTATCAATTTTTATAGTTTTCGAATTACAATTCGTCTAGATCGAAACAAATTTTATTAATTATATAATAAGATTATTTAAAATATTTAACGAAACATTCAAAATAATTGATCAAATGATTCTGTTTTATCCGCTTATGCAATATCAATGATGAGACTATGTCATCGTTACTAGAATCGATATATTGACGTCAATGGTTGATTAAGTCTTCTGATAAACATTCATATAAGTAAGTACATATAATCTTCAGGTATATATAGGATGCCGATAAGAACAAATTGGTAAAGTAAAATTATCAGGTCACATCATGACACATCTGAATTTCGACACTTTTATGGCAAACAATTACGTCAGAATTAAATGATTTGTTTGTTGAATGATTCAGACCGGATGTTGTAAAGATCTGGAAAATGTAGCAAAAAATAATGATGGTGATGATTCATGATTCGTTGAATTAAGAGATGGGAAAAATTTGTAATAAGTTAAAACAATTACTAAGAAATTGAAATATTTACATAAATAAATACTAGATATTCAAGTTAATCATTTATAAATTACGGAAAAATACTCACTAATTTTCAAGATTCAATTTCATTTGCGTTAAATATAAATTCTATCAATGTAAAATATGATATTTATATGATTACAATGAAACAAAATTCTGAACTCAGAAAAATTTTAAATAAATGAAAACAAATACTAGAAAACTTAAACATGTAACTTAATTTATTTTCATATTAAGTAAATATTGTTTAAAGATATAATATCATAATATTTAATGGGCAAATTCTGTTTATTTTCGGATTTAACGGAAATAAAATATTTATTTTCATTTTAATTAAAATGCAATAAACATGAAAGATAATTTACGATTTGTTTTTAATTTCTTATTTTTTAATAATTGAAAGTAGATTGAATTTCTCAATTATATTGTCAATATATATCAATGTATACTTCATGATAGTGAAAGAAAACGAGAATATTGAAGTTTCGCGTTTCTTTTATTAATGAATTTTCAATAATGTCGAAAATTTGTGAGTATTTAAAAGTTTCAATGATTGGTCATAATCTTGATTATGCGATAATGCGATTTTCGCAAAATCTATGTGAACAAAAATATTTTTATTAGATAAATATTTGTAAACTATTAACTATTTTTCTAACTCATTATAAATTTTTTATTAAATCTTAGTAATCATTATTATAAAATAAAGAAAAATATATTATTGATTTACAAATAATAATAATAATAGTAAACATTTTTTCGTAGATTTCATTTTAAAAAAATTCAAATTTGAAAATTTTTTGAAAAATACAAGTGAAATTATATATAATTCTTCATTTTTCTCGAAAATTAATTTTTAAATAGAATAAAATTAATTCTACATTTTTTTTTATTTTCACATGCAAAATAATTTATCGAATTAAAAATTAACCAATTTTACTTGTGAAATGTTTAAATTCGATTTTTTAGAAAACGAAGAATTTTTTGATGATAAAATTTGATTTTATTTTTTTTTTTTTCTTATTTTTTCATAAGGAATTATCCTATGCCTATTTGTACATATAATTTAATTCTATAATTAAGAACTTCCATAGATACCGAAATTACATATAATACAAATTCCCAATACATGAATATATTCATATGCATATTATATACCGTACATATCTGTATGATAATATTTTATTTATTACGAGTGAAGATTTCATTAATTTGTGAAGTTTTAATTAATTTAATTATTTTATCATAATTAATGTTAAATTCGCAAATTTATTATAAATAGATTATATTTGAACAGAAGTTTTTCGAACCATTGTATTGTTATATATAATTACTTATAATCGAAATCTTTAAAAATCAAAAAAGAATGTTTCATTGAATTCTTATAAGAAATTTTAACAAATTATATGAAAGATTAATATGTCATACATGTATCATACATGTAATATTTTTGACCAATATGTATGAATATTTTTATAAATATATCTGAATCTATCGAAATCAATCAATCAAACATATATTTTTTTGTCTAATCAATTGAAATCTCTATTTTTTATATAAAATGTTAAAATATTTATAGCATATCTTCGGAAAATCAATTTTAAAAGTCAAAACATAAAAGAAAAAACAAGAATATTAGTTAAAATTTATTTATTAAGTTATAAAAAATTGAAATTTATTAGATGAAGTGAAACAAAAACAGAATAGATCAAGTAAATATAACGATTACATGAACAAATCATTTCATTCTATTCATTTTTTAAATAATATATTTGATATAATGTTTAATTATATTTTATTCATTGAATATATATTTATTTAAAAATAATATTTCACTCATGATGTTTAGCTTTAAATCTATTTTTTTCATATCTTATTTTTGAAAATAATGAGAATATAAAAAATAATATAAAAGATTATATAATTATAAAATTGTAGAATTGAATTATGCATAAAAAATAACATAATTGATTTTAATATAACAGAAGCAGAAAAGATTAAAAAGAATTTTTAATAACAAACTTATAAAATTATTATTACAATTAGATAAAATATTTCAAATCAATTCAAATTAAAATAGAATATTGTTAGAAATATTATTTTTTAAAATAATTATAAATTTTTTAAAATATTTTTCTAAAATATTTATAAAAAATTCGAATTTATCTTTAGATTAAAAATATTATTTTTCGAAATATTTATAGAGGATTCGATCTAATCAGAAAGATTTCAAATTTTTGAAATACTTAATTCCATTATTAATAATTATTTTTTCAAAGAAAAAATTTTTGCAAAATCTGATATCATTTAAAGAAATAATACTAATTTATATTTATTTATTTTTATTTTGTTCAATCCTATTTCACTCTTCTTAATTAATAAAATAATTATACCTAAAATTCAAGATTCTCAAATATTCGATTATCTAACAAACATGTGTTTTTCATATATAATGCTTATAATTCAAGATTATATATTACATAATCCCGAATATAGAAGCAAAGATGAAACTTCAACGCGGAAATTGTCTCTTAACTCATAGACCGATCGAATCTAATCTAAAGATATAATTGTGCTTACAAGTTTAGATTAATTTGTTGAGAAATTGCAAACTTAACATTAAATGCTTCCAATGAATGTTTTTCATGAATGTATTTCATTTTTCTCACTTTCCTTAACAAAAGAGTTAATAACCTTCCTTTCTATCCCCAATCATTTCATACAGATAGTGTACCTTTTATATTAGACATTTAAAATGCTGAATAAGTTAACTCCACTTGTGCCTGTGACATATACGGGAACGTCAAAACGTCCAATTTGTACAAGTCCGTGACAGTCGCGAGAACACCCGATACAATTCGTCGCTTGATATCGTCTACAAATACTGTAGTCTCGTATCAATACGACTTGTTTTATACTATTTTGTTTTGTACTATTTACTTTAATAGTATTAAGTATATTATAAGAAAAAAAAATAAAAATAAAAAAAATTCTAAAATTTCTTTTTATAATGAAATCATCATTTTAACATGATCATATACTATTTTTTTCATGAGATTATAAGAAATTTTAGGATAAATTCGAAAAGCACTCATATGATATTTTAATTAATTTAATATTAAATAATAATAATAATAATGGAAATAATACTTCATTTATTAATATATTTTATTTTGGAATAGAATATTATTTTGTAAAAACTGGAATATAATTTGAATATTGAAATAATTAAAATAAAATTGTAAATTTTAAATAATTAAAATAATATTGTAAATTTGAGTCATTAAAAATAGAGTAATTAATATGCTTTTTGAATTTATCATAAAATCCTTTATAATCTTATAAAATAAATATTCTATAATTCTATATTAATATTCTATATTCTATAATTCTATTTATTATCAAAGATAATTATATTTTCACTATAAAAACAAAATATTTTTGACATTTTTTTCTTCGTTATTTATAATATATTTGATATCATTAAAATATAATTCAAAATATTTTTTATTATGACTATAAATAATAGAAAAATACAAGTCGCATTACGACACTCTGTATATCTATTATAAGATTCATAGATGCTCTCTATGTGAACATTTGTAAAATATTATTATAAATATGAATATGTATAAATATGAATATGTAATATACATGTGCAAAAAAAATACATAATATTATAACATTCTATATATAAAAAATTAAAATAATGATTATTTTTCAATAATTATTATATTATACTTTTTAAATAAATAAAATATTATTTTAAATAAAATTTTAAATAAAACTAAAACTAAAAGAAATAATAAAGTTAGAAAAATAAAAAAATATTTAATGAAATTATCATTTCTTAATCATTACTAATTTATTTTTTAATTTTCCGATTACAACGATTATAAATAGAAAATATATAGATATATACATTGCACAAAATATGAAAATATATAGTTTTATTAATATATATATATGGCAAGCCTTAGATTTTTGATAAAAATTAAGAAAATAAATACTTAATATAATTTATCTTATAATAATATATAATAATATATAACTAATTATAATAAATATGATAATATATAAAAATATACAATAATTTATAATAATATATAATAATATATAAGGATTATAATTATCTTAAGATAAAGTATAATATAATAAATATTTTATAACAATTTTTAAATAGAAGCTTTGTACAATTGTTGCTAATATTATCCAATAGTGATATTGATTCTTATTTGTAATATGACTCGGCCAGATATCATAATTTCTTTATGTTTCTTACCGAATTTAGAAAAAGAAAATGAGTAAAAGAGAAAATCAGATATTTATATTTATATATTTAAAAAAACATATCCGTGAAATAAAAAATGTAACAATAAAATTTCGTTTAATTTAATTGTTTGATTTTTTTTGATAAAATTTTTATTAATATATTTACGAGATTTCTTTAATTAAAATAAAATGAAACATATAATTTAAATTATATTAATTATTTGTGTATTTTTAATAAATAATAATAATTAAAAAAGAAAATATCTAAATTATACATTGGGCTTATTTTAATAAGAGAAAACTAACAAATATAGTAGAAGTTATATTTAAAAGAATCTAAAATAACAAAAAATTTACTGTTTTTTCGATCTTAGATTCAAATCAATCAATCGTATATTCATCATGTTTGTAATGAAGAAAACGTTAATTTATAATGGTCTTTTATATTATAGATTGGTTTTGCAATTATAAAGTATAAATAAAAGATATTATTTGTAAAATATATTTATAAAACATCTTTAAAAAATCGATTCTAGAAACAACTATGAAAATATTAAGAAATATTAGTTAAAACTTATTAAAACTTATTAAATTATAAGCAATTTAAATTTTCATTAAATAAAGTGGAATAGAGACAGAATGCTAGTATGAGGAAAATAAAAAAGCCATCTTGCTTTATCTTATTTTATTATACAAATTTCAATTTTTTATAACTTAATAAATAAGCTTTTATATTTATTTTAGTCTTTAAAATCGTAGGAATATCCATAATCGACTATCCATATTATTAATAATATCCCAACATACATATATCTATATATGTATAACATATTGGAAGTTCGTATATATAAGAGTAAAATATATTTTATATATATAATTTATATAAATATATTTTATATATAACTTTAACAATAAAATATAAATTGTCAAAAGCTTAAAAATCATAGAATAAAATTAAATTTAATATTTTTCAAATCTGCTTTTTTTATTATTCATTGTAAATTGTTTGAAAGCTAAAAGCTATTGTATATTTTTTTTACAAAATCCGATATTATTTCCAATGTTATATTTGTGAATGATCAATATTGACTTACATCACATTATATTGCCATTTTTGTAACCAAAATATCTCTTTAATATTTAAAATGGGACATTTTATTAAGATAAAAATATTATCTTATATAAAGAATTCAAAAGTTAATCAATATAAATCATAAATAATAAAACATTTCTAAAAATGATTTAATTATTCAAAGATCTCTTTATTATTTAAATTTTTTGATTATAATTAAATCAATATTAAATAGTTAAATAATTATAAATAGTTATTTAATTGATTTTTCAATTAAATTTGAACTATAATTTGAATAATAAAGAGATTTTTGAATTATAAAAATCATTTTCAAAGAACCTGACTTATATTGATTGGCTTTTGAACACTTTATATATATAGTTTTTTCTTATTGTTGATATATATTCATATTTTATTATTATTTATGAAATGTTTCCAAATAATATTTATAAATTTAAATAAATTTTAATTTTAGCTATTGATATTTGTAAGTTAAAACTATAATAGATATTTAATAAGGATGTTAATAAAGAGTTTTTTTTTTGATTGATTTTGATTTGAATAGAATTTTACAGATTTAAAGAAAAATTAGAAATATATATACATACACTTATATGTATCTATTCTTAAATTTGAGTTGAAATTTACGATATAAAACTATCTTTTTAATAAAATATTAATTCAGAAATTTAGAAATTTTTAATAGAGACTGTTTAATATAATGTTAAAAATGCAAAAAATATGTTACAATATTAATTATAATATAATCAGAGAAACGTATGTATATTGTTAGATAATAATTTCAAAAAATATTTTAAATTAAACCTTAAAATAATGTAAATATATTTAGTAAAAATTATAATACGTACTTCTCAAATTTTCTTCACATACATAGATATAAATACAATGCATGCAAAAATGCAGAAACGCACATTATAAAAAATAGAAAAAAGCTTTACTACCAAAATATTTATATTGGAAGATACATAACAATGGACACCGATTATTCACCGCGAAATGCAATTTATGTAAAAGCGGCGTAGATTCATGCAGACTAATGTCGAAATTTAAAAATCGATCGACACACTTTTTCTCGTTAGACGATTCAACGATGCTTTATCACCATATCACGACGGATAAATGCAACTGTTTTATCAATCGACACGTGCGATACGCTGCAAACCAACAAAAAGAAAAAAAAATAGGAAAATAAAAAAGAATAAAAAAAGAAACAAAGAAAAAATTTATCCGTTTTCTTTGAAACAATCGTTGCTGTTCCTATTTATGGATCACTTTTTCTGTTCATTACTAAGTTATCCCATTAATTTACAAATATTGCTGATGATTAGCAAGTTGAATAACTAATACCATAAAGTGTAACGCTGTCATGTAACAATGCAATGTTATATAATTTCTACATGTATTGCACGATATATTCGATAAATCTACAAGATATTTAAGTCAGAATAATAGAATATCTCACAAAAAATTAAAGTTCTTAATGTTCTTATAAAATTTATTTGATATAAAGAAATATATTATTACGCTTACCTTATTATACTTACATTTATTTGTAATGTATATACAACGCATAAAGCTATGAAAGTTACATATATCTTTTTAAATGAAATCATATATATTATATATATATCATATAATTTTTAATGCTAATTGATGTAATTCATTATTTCTTATAAAAACATATTTATGTTGAAAAATTTTTAATTTTCAAAAGTTTTCGTTTTTAATTGGATATGAAAGAACGAGAATATGTAAAATCTGTTCATATTTTTTTTTTATTTTCATATATTAAATTTTCTAAACTTTTCTAATAATTTTATTAATCAATTTTTTTATTAAATACTCTTAATAATAATATTAATAATAATATTATAATCAATATATATATTTATATATATTTTTATATATATATATATTTATAATATATATATATATATATAATTATAAATATAATTAATAATAATAATATTAAATTTTTCGTAAGAAATAAAATTAATTAATGTATTAAAAATTATATAATTATATTTAAAAAACAAAAATTATTTTCATATGTGCTTTGACATTTACAAAAAATATGTTAATATTATATAATCTCTTTATATATAAGTTATATATAAATTTAAATAATATATAAGTTTGAGAACGACATAAGTTCTCAATAAGCAATATATACGAAATAGAACAGAATCTCATTATTTCCTACCTTCTAAATAGATAAGAGATAAATATATAAAGAAGAAATCATATAACATAATAAAAATGAAGAATAAAAATTTCACAAATTACAATTATTTACATGTTTATATGATTAAACATTTTTTTTTCAATTTCATTTAAATGAAATTTGAAATTTCTACTCATACAGCAAATATTATTATTATATATATTCTATTATATATATATATATATATATATATATATACATACATATATGTATGTATATATGTATGTATATATTCTATTATTCCTTGAATTATTTATAATAAAAATATGTAATTTTTTTTATAGAATATACAATATATATACAATATATGTATCAGATATGTATACATATCAGAATTTCAATTATTCAAATTGACCGATTCTATAATCATATCTATGAATAAAGGATGAATTAGTATGTACATATGTATGTATTTAAATAGTGTCCTTTTATATATATAGCATATTTAACGTTTAAATATTTTAGAATATTAAAAACAATTAATTTTTCTTTATATTTATTAAATATATATTTTTTTAATATAATAAACATCTATATTTGAAAATTGTTTAATCTTTAATTTTTTTATTATTCATTATTTATTACTTATATATTTTTTATCGATTGATTATGAAAAACGAATTTATTTTCAAATTAGATTTTTAAAAATAAATAATTAAATTAGACTAATTAATTGACGTCCGGTTGTATTAAAGTTTGCAATTGGTTTCATTAAAAAGAAATATATTCATTATTTAGATATTTAATAATTAAATAAATCAGTATTCATAATATCGAGCGTAAGCGTTAATATTTTAATTCACGTGCAAATTCATGCTATATTATTGCTATGTATCACTAGCTGATTTGAAATCAAGGAAGAAACTTTCTAAGAAGCATTGTTTTTTAAAAAGCGCGCGCATATTACGCATAGAATCATTGTGGCGGTAATTTCAACAAGTGGCCGGTAGATTTCTTCGATACATGATCTGTAAACACACAATTTGACATAACCATAAAAATTGATAATTTTCAACTATATTTCCATGATAATGCTATATGTAACGATAGCATGCTTACGATTTGATTCGATCATTAAATTAATAATAATTAAAATAACAATCATTAATTTAAGTAAAAATAAATATTTCTATTGTAAAGATAGATTACATTTTTACATCCAAAATAAATAAATTTTTCTTTTTTATAAAAAATTTGTGATTAATCAATTGATCTTATGTTAATCTAAACATAATCGAGTTTAAAAATCAATTAAATATATATTATTATATATAAAAATATTATTATATATAAAAAATTGATGAAAGATCTTTGCTTGATAAAAAAAGATACAAATTTTCTTCATTGAAATAACATACATGAAATATAAACAATTTTACAAGGACTGATTTAATTATTACCGATTATTAAGACATACTATTACTCCTTAAGAGTTAATTATATAATTGGATCACGTTTCTGTGAATTCATAATTATAAAAATAATGTGCATTTTTCTAATCTCTATAGAAGAAAAGAAGATGGTTGACCATTCTACTAATGTTGACATTACGAATAAAATATTGAAGATATAGAAATATATAGAAATATATATAGAAATATTGACCATATAATGGAAAAGGACAAATGGAATGCTAATTTATGATTAGATTAACTATCAAAAGCAACTATCTGCATTAAATGGATGTCTACGTAAGCTCCACACATATCCTGATTCTCTATAAATAAGTCACCCTGACTCGGTTCGTCTATATGATCTTCGATTTGTGACGTCAGAAACATCATGGAATGATATTTTCGTACAAGAATGCGAAAGAAGCTATTGTAACACGTTTGCCAATAATATGGTTTCCTTCATTCTTTTAATTCATTCAGAAATATATTTTTCTTGTAAAATAAATAAATATTTATTTAAATGAAATTTATTAAAGAAAGAAGAAAGAAAAAATTTATTAAGAAAATAATAATTATGAATTTAAAACAAACGAATATTCAATATATTATTGAAAAATTTATATTACTTTTGTGACAGACATATAATTCAAATCAATAGAACAAAAGAATCAGAGAAATCAATATAACAAAAGAATTTTGCGGTCTTTGATTCATACTAATTTTTTTTTAATTTAAATAATAAAATGATCCTTTTTAGATACTGTTTACTTGATATATATTTTATATTTAAATTTAATTTAGTTCATTGAAAATAATTTATTTATTTAAATAATAAACGATAAAATAACGATGATTAAATGATAAATGATAAAAATAAAAATTAAATAAAAATTTATAAAAGAATTTAAATAAAAATTTCATTGTCTTGAAAAATTTATAAATTTTTATAATAAATTTTTGAAAATACTTGTTATTTATAAAAAAAATTGTCTAATCTCTTTCAAATATAAACATTACTTTTGTTAAAAAAATTTTATTTTGTAAAGAATATTTATTTCTTTTTTTTAAATTTAAATAAAAATTTTATTTTTAAAACAGAAATAAATTACAAATTTATATGAAAGATTTTTAAAAAAATATTTTGGAAAAAATTTAACAAATATCTTCCTTCTTTTTAAATTTTGTTTTATATTTTTCTATAAATTTATAATTTTTTTTAAATAGAAAAATATTTATTTAAATTATTTTTCTTTTGTTATGATTCATAAATACTTATATAGAAATAAAAAATATTACACATAAAAAAGATTTTTTAAAATATAAAAAATCGCGAATTTAAAACAATAAAATTCTTGGATCTAATGGAAAGTTTCATTAAAATAGATATGTATCAATCATCGATGTTCTTTTATCAATCATATAAAATGATTTAAGAATATCGCATATAGTGAGTAATTCTATAATTTCTTTTATTTTGTTATTGATATGCAAAAATATTTATCGAAACTTTATTGATCTTTGTACTTTATATATATATATATATATATATAAAATATGATTATGTATGATTCTTGGAAACAGCATTATAATAATATAAGTAAAAATGCATTTTTTTGTTAGTTATAGCTAAGTAATTGTAGATATAATTTTTAAAGTATGTCAAAGGTATACTATACATATATTATGAATAAATATTATTTACATAGCATGCCTTTTTCATCAAACAACACAAATAGAATGACATAAAAACCGTTGATTCAAATCGTTCTGTTCATCTAATAATGAACAATCTGTACATATATTTTTTTATGTATATATCAGTTATCATTATATATTTCGTTTCATTAATGAATCACAAATTATACATTTCTTATTATATCGAAATACAAAATAAAAATTATGATCCTATTATTTATTCTTCTATATTTATATATAAAAGACTGCCATTTTACAAAAATAAGAAAACTGATTCAGAACATGATAAGTTAAAGTTATGCAAACTTGATTTTATCTACTAATTTCGAATAGTAATATAATCACATATATTTTTCATATTCCGATTAAAATTTTACAAAGTTTTTATGGATACACATGTATATATGAATCATTATTCTATTGTAATAAACATATTATTCTTTTTAAACGTATTATTATTATATTATATAAAGTTTAATAATTATACCATTTAATATTTTATTTACATTTTAAAAGCAAATTTTGTGTCTGTTTCTCTTACATGTTTCTCTTATATAAATATTTATCATTTATAATTTTTATTTATAACTTATTTATTTTTCTTATATTCTTTTTTTTATAAAAAAGATATATTTTTTAAAGTACTCCATTATATTCAATGAAATTCAATTAAATTTATTTTTAGGACAATAAAAACAAATTTCAGGACATAGAATCGACTCTACCGGTGTTAACTCCCTAGAAATAAAGTTGGCTGGTCGGCCAATTTCAGAGCGCCACTGTACTCTTATTTTACATCGTTTCTCTGTTCTTAATACCGTCTATTTATTTCGGAAGTACCTTTTGGCGGCTTTTCAATTACCGATTGTCGAGATCGGTACTGATCGATCGTAACTTTTCGTAACTACTTGAAGTTGGTACGAATTAATAAACTCGCAATTGAATCGAATTATTCATGCAATAAATACAATAACTAATATTTATTTAAATAAACTCAATGTTCTGCAAACATTTTTTATAGTTTTTAAATAATATATATTATATGTATATAAAATGTATAGATATTATACATTAATATATGTTTATATTATTTCAAATAAAGATTCAATGTCCTGCACACATTTTTTATAGTTTTTAAATAATATATATTATATGTATATAAAATGTATAGATATTATATATTAATATATGTTATTTATACATTATTTATATTATTTCAAATAAAGATATTTCTATTTTTTTCCAATTTGAATTTAAGCTTGAACAGATAGAAGCTTTACACGTTGATAAATAAATGAAGAAGAAGGTTAAGAAGAAAAGATGTTGACATCGCTAACTACGGTTCGGCTGTACTATGTATCAAGTTTCACAATACAATCGTATCTCGCCATGCTTCGATAATCAAAGCGGATATTTATGATTCAAAAATAGCCGCGTTTTTTTAAAGAGTTAATTTTAAACAGAAAATATATGAATAAATAAATGATTTTTAGATATGTGCTATTTGAAATATCGATCTTTTAAACGTATGAGAAAAGAAAATTTAAAAGAAAAATTTTTAAATAGTTTATTTTTAAATAAATTTAAAAAAAAGTTTTTTAATATATTCCAAAAACATACTTAAACCAGATTGACAAAAACAAAAATAAGAAGATGATTTTATAACACATAAATAATTGGGAAAATACAAAGACCGAATATTTAAGAAGGAATTCAACTCCACCGAACAACCGTTTCAAGGAAGTAAGTGCGTGCAGCCAGACAGAACGTTTAACTAACCATAGATAATGTGCTAAGGTCCCATGCGCTCTTGGCCTGCTTTTGGTAGCCCTTCTTGTTCCTTTTACCAGGTCTGCGTAAACTGGAGAACCATCCTGCAGCTATAGCAACGGCGCTAACATCTCGACGGTTTTCCGTCTGGACGTTATTACCGCGAACTTCGTCGAGAGCGTCCACTGACCTGCCGGTGAAAATCATGCTTGACGCCGAGTTCACGTTGTCAAACTCCAGAAACCAATGGAATTCGTTGCACTCGGCTCCCTTCACTTCGTTTAAATCGTGATACTTTCAGGAACAACCTAACCACACGTTCTGACACCATACGTTGCATACGACACTATAATTATTCAATCTCAAGGGTGACATTGGTACTATATATTTTATCGTTAACCAATCAACACGCGATCAAGAATGATCGCTTGTATCATAATTCCTTGTCGAAAATAATGACGCACGAAATCGAAAATTTCAACAGGTCAATGATCATGAACCAAAGATGCAATTTCTTTAAAAAAAATACGCTTCAATCGATCCACAATCAATAATTTCACTAATATGCATTGAAAGTTACACATGATTAATAAATAAACATCTAAAATCCTGATTAGGATGTTTCACGTTTTCTTTCGCTTGAATAACAAGCAAAATATTAATTTTAAACAGAATTTTTTAATAAATCTTTTTTTATCACTTAACACTGATAAGACTCTGATTATAACTTACAATGATAACAATCAAATGAAATATTTTTTACAGTATTTAATCTTCCCGCGCTTTAAAAATACTATCGTGTAATTAATTTTCTTATCACTAATTTTCCAATACAACAATATCGTAACGGAAAAAGTATAATTTTGATCGGACAATGCTTTTGATATAAATTAATCGAATTCATGATATCAATAAAGAAAGAACGATCCGCCTTATACAACGGCTGACGTGCAACTCACGAGCTAAAGTAAACGGATGCGGTGGAAACGCGCTGGCGCCTCGTGGTGGACGTAGAGTGAACTCAGCCACGCATATGCGAATACAGGCTGATTCTTGCAATTGGAACAACTTAAGCTTTCTTCCAAATAAAAATGTTAAGAAAAATAACATAGAAAATAATAAATCAGATAATTTGATAAACTCGTATATATAAAGATATAAAAGAATAAAAGTTTCATTATACATAATTTGGTTTTTTTTAGTATTATCTAAATAACAGAATGTTATAACACTGAATAAAAAATGAAAAAAATATTAAATATGTTTAGTACTTAATAAACATGCAGTACAATAATGTGTAAATAAGTGAATATTGATTAATCACACATTGAAACTTATTTTCTGTGAAATATCATAAAATGTTTATTTTTTTTATCTGAAAACATTTATATAAAGAATAGCTTAATTAAAAAAGTAATTTATATTTGAATATAGATATATAGATGTTTGTAAATGAAAAATGAACAAGATCATGTTTTGCATAAGTATACTTGTAAAAAAAATAAACCGAACTTAAATTTTGAATGAATCAGTTTTCATTCTTTTTTGCAGTTTTTTTTCTTCATTATGAAAATGAAGTACAAACCGCAAGTACAAGAATTAATGTATACCACGTTTACGTTAGTTCCACTGTGAAATCAAACCAATCTCCTATATTTTATGGATGAAATACGATTTAAAAATGCGAATGCGCGCGCTGCGGAAAGTTTTCAATTGCAGCATGCAATTTCTTCTCGCTTTAAAGAACTTCAAAAACGCAATTTTGATAATTTTAAGAGTTTATTTTTTAATTATAACACAATACACTTAACTAAATAATATGCTGAAAGTAGAAGATCAATATTTAAAGATAGATATTTTTTTTCATGAACTATATATTTTTTCTCTATATTTAACTTTTGTCAGCGAACGGTGGGTTTCTTAAGATCTATACTAATATTAACTAATATTAATTAATATCTATACTATTATATTATATATATATTATTATATTATACTATTTATATTATTATATTATTATATTATACTATTATACTATTATATATTAACTAATATTTTTATAAAGAAAATAATGAAAAAGAATAATGAAAATAAAATAAATATAAAAATATAAAAATTTTTATAAATATATAAAGATAATTTTTGAAATATGTATTATATGTATATAAATTTTTTTTATAATATATTCAAATAAAAAAAATTTAAATGTTTGAAAAAAATTTTTAAATATAATATATTTTGAGTTAAAAAATTATATTTTTCAAGTACTATTTGAAACAATGTAATCGATTAAACTTGAAGGTCGAACTTCTATGGATGTTCAATTTGATCATAATATATATGTATACAAGTTACAGCAAGTGAATACTTTAGCACGCATACTTGCCAAGGATCGTGAAAAGAATGCTTCCGAGAACAGGCCAGGCTGAAATTTCGCCGAGAGCTTATCAATTGGCGGCGCTCGAGTGTCGTGAAGGGCGTTGACAGAACACAGTTCAATGTGACTATTTTATCTGGTTCTCTGAGTTTCTTCGATAAGTTATTTTATCCAACTTTCATGTATTTAATTGTTTCATTTGAATACTGAGTGAAAAAAATGATTTCATTTAAAGTTATACCTTATTGATTAATCATAATTAAACATCTTAATTAAGCAATTACAATTTTACAAATAATCATTTTGATTATTAAGAAAAACAAAAATCGAATAAAAATACTTTAATTAAAAAAAAAAAACATTAATATAATGAGGAGAACAAAAATTCGTTATGTATTTATGCAATAGCAAATTTATTCTAATAATAATAATGCAATAAAAATTTCTATAAAAATATTCGATATATTTTTTACTTATCATTGTCCAATTTAATATCATATATTCATTAAATCAAATGTCAAGTGTAAAAAAAAGTTTGATAAAAAATATTAAATTAAATAACAATCTGAGATTCATTTAAATAAAGATTATTATTTCTCCGATTTGATTGCTTCAAAAATCAACAATAATTTACGAACTATGAAAATTATTGAATATAATGTTAATACTCATCTTAATAAAAGAAAAATTCATGCTAATATTATTAGGTATTATATTTTTCCAACAATTAGAAGTTAAATATATTGTTGATTAATGATTGGGTATTGGTGAAATTATACTAAAAATTACAAAAATATATGTAAATCAAACAATCGATAGCAGCGTCAGTGGAATTATAATATAGATACAAAAATATTGTGTATTTCGAATTCTTCCATATGTAAATAAATACATCATTCTATTCTAATTTCATTTTCATACGTCTAATAAATATTATCGTTTTAAGCGAAACACAATAGAGGAAGGAACTTATTGATTTGCCAATTATGAAAAAATTTTTTTGTCGCAGAAAAGAATTGAATTCCTTTCACATGATTCACGATTGAAAACGGACGGAAGGAACGTTCGACTTTGTTTGTTCTCTTCTTTATCGGCTGACGATTTCCTCCTTCTCAGTTCATAAACAAAAAATCGAACGAGATTATACGATCACCCTGATATTACAGCATAGTGAATATGTATTTGTTCATATTTTTGATGATATCTTCGGAAAACGATCAGTTCACGATTTGATCACAGGATTTAAACGCGATTCAACAATATGTCATCGTTGCACCTGCTACAGCTGCATTATGAACGAACGATTAACCAGACGTGCACGAGTTTATCGCGTGACGGTTACGCAGATGCGCGCGCATGTTCCTTACAAAACTTGTCCCGATTTGTTTTGCTCTTCGCGCAATAGATTTTATCAAAATATATGTATATTTGAATATATATATTTCAATAAAATAAATATAGATTGCAAGAAATAAGAAAATATAATTTTTTTATTAGTATTAATTATAATAAGTATACATATATATATAGTATATTTCAAAACATTATAAAATATATCGAAGCATCTGTTTATGTAATTAATATAAACAGAATCGATATTATAGCACATTCATATAATATAAATATATAAGTATAATATATAAATATATAAATATAAATATAATAAACATATATAAACATAATCAAAGCATATAAAAAATATATTACAGTATATATAAATATCTGATTATTATTTATGACATAATTTTTTATTTCGATATAACAAAAAATATTAAAAAAATTCAATCAAAACAGAAATGAATAAAAAATCTGTTTTCGTATACTTTTATATTTATTCATTTCAATAAAAGCTATTGTCTCAATTGTAACAATGAAAGAAAAGTAAAAAAAGAATCGAGATAAATAGAATAAAATAGAAATAAATAGAATAAATAGATAAAATAGAATAGGTAAAACAAGATAATTCGAAAGTAAAAGCAATTACCATTGTATTGACAAAGTTCTCATGCCGAAATTATAAGCATAATCTAACCAAAAAAAAAGTAATAAGATAACAAATATCTTTTTCGATAAAATTATGCATACATATGACGATATTAATGATCTATTAACAGATTTTACAGTTTCGAATAATTTTGTGATATATATATATATATATATATATATATATAAATTAATATTATTCGATAAAAATACATGTACATGTAATGAATTTTATTCTTTCATTCTTGTATCTTCATTATACTAACGAACAATTTATGTTAATATGCGATCTACTGCGATCCTATGAAAATAGTTTGAATGTTCAAATATAATATCATTAGATTTTTCAAATTAATAAAAAATTATTTACGTAAATTTATAACTATTCTAAAGAATAAATTTTATATAATTTGTCATATGATTTTATATGAAAATTCATATATTTTAAAGAAATTTTAATGATAGAATTAAAAATAATCTAAAAATTCGATCGTGTAAAATATATTTTATCTTATTTATCTCCTAGTTAAAAAATTAAACTTATATATTAATATTATGAATATATCCTTGATATCATTGTATTAAACCTTGCCATTTTAATTTAGAACTTTGCTATATCGTACAGGTTGTTATACAAAGAATTTGTCCTATGACTCACATTATCCATTAATGTTATAACGAGTATATCTACTGATTGTTGCATTAATGCATTCATTTCTTTTGTAAGTTCTCGCAACTAACATTTGGCAATATTTTTTTTTTTAAATTATTGCACAGTATCTCAAATAAATTAGAGCATCTCTATGTAATATCGTTAAAAAAATTCAGTTATATTCAGTCAGTACTAAAATTATTTATTATAAGAAAACTCAAATTATCAAGAGTTAACAATTTATTAAGGAGTTAATAAAAAATTAAATAGAAAATATACAATTTTTATAAACAAATTATTATTAAAAAATTACAGTTTTTTATTATAGCAATATCTATTTAATAAAAACAATAATAACAAAAATTAAATATAATTGATATTATTAGATATCTATTAAATTTATTATATTTTTCTAATTTTTTTCATTAAAAAATTATTTTTCTTTTTATTGTAATATTTTTTAAATTATATAATCTTCTAAAATCATTGAAAATAATACATCACAAAAATTTAAATTTTATAGATATTATTTTTTTCGTTTGAAATTATATTTTTAAAATGAAATTACTTATCTAAGTAAGTGATCTAATTTATATTCGATTATGAAGAAGTCATAACAAATTTTTATATAAAATAATAAATTCTTTATAATATAATTATTTTTTAACTATTATTATTTTTTAATATTGACATCAAAAATTACACAAAACTGAAAACTAAAAAACAATAATAAACATTTAAAGAAAAAAATAATAAAATCATCTAAGAAAAATAAAAAGCAATTCTACTTATTAAAAAAATAAGTAAAATAATCTAACTAGAATATAAACTAGAATAAATTTCTAGAAAAATTATGTCATATATATATAGTTTTTTTTTATCTTAAATTGAATATTCACTTCACTATTTAATGATAAATTATTTAAAATATAAGAAAATGAAAAGGAAAAAAGTATATATATATATTATAGTAAGTGAGATTTATAACTTTTTTATTTTTTAATATTTGATAGCATATTTTAATATATTACACAATATTTTTGTTATTTTACTATATTTATATTCATTCTATATATAAAATAATAAAAAATAATAAAAAAATAATAAAAAATATGCAAATTAAATTTATAATCAACATTTAATTATTTTTGCAATTTTTTTTTTATTAATTTTTATTTAACAAAATTTCTATCTGAACGATTTTCATTATACGAATAATTTTCTGTATTGTCGCGCAATATGATTTCTTGGAAGTAATCATATCATCATTATCGTTGGACTATTCAATTCACAGATAAAAATAACTACTTTGATCGCAATCACATTTTACTATTCCGATGGTATAACTTTATTACGTTCAAAGAATTGTTTTTTACTCGAGGTCAAAGAAATGTAACATGCAATTTAAAAAAAAAAAAGAATTTTCTCAGTAGATATTCAGTTTCGGAATCATATCGATAAAATTTAAAAATATTATGAGCTGATATCAAGATAAATTAATTTTTTTAATTATGAAGTTTTATTTATAGTGAGTTTTTATCTAAAAATAATTTTGTATTTTTTACTCATAACTTAATATCTTTTTATTTTTATAATATAAATATAAAAATAATGTGTAATCTAAATCTGAAAAATTTAATATTAATACAATCAAATCCATCAATTAAAATGATGGATTTCATAATTTTAGTGTTGTAATTATTGAAAATCATGAAAATTAATTATATTTTATTAAGATAAAAATATAATTATTTACTTATTTTTATGAGTAATATATATTTTTATCATTTTAATTAGTTTCATATTATATACATACATATATATATAAAATAGACATTCAGGTATAACAAATTGATAATTCTAGTATTAACATATATATTTCAATGATTCGTAAAATTTTTATAATGTTTATTTTCGAAGATAAATAAATAAAATTTATAAATAACAATATCGCATTTAAGATTACATATGATTGATATTAATATTGTAAAAGTATGTCATGTTAATATTATAAATACAAAATGTATATAAAAATGAAATATTCTAAAAATATAAGAACATTGTTAATATATATTGTTTAAATA
This sequence comes from Apis cerana, assembly GCF_029169275.1. Taxonomy (NCBI): domain Eukaryota; kingdom Metazoa; phylum Arthropoda; class Insecta; order Hymenoptera; family Apidae; genus Apis; species Apis cerana. The sequence continues at coordinate 4,268,952 of NC_083862.1, read as the reverse complement.
AAAATTCCTAAAATAACTTCAATTAAAATTTTTGTTTCGAAACTTTATTAATATTATTAATAAAAAATAATAATCAATCATAAAATACATAAAATTGTCGAGTCATGATAGTCATAGATATATGTTTACTAACTGAGCTTGAATAATTCTAAGCAATATATATTAAAAAAAATATACTGAATATTTATTGAACAAAATTATCGGATTATACTTTATTAACGAACAATGAATAAACTAATTAATTGTTATTGCTAAGATAAATAAAACAAATTTATTCATCATTCAAAATGAATAATAAAAAAATAATAAAATAATAAAAAAATAATAAAAAAAATAATTAAAAAATTATGAAAATATATGTAATATATGTAATATATGTATATGTAATATATGTAAATAAAAAGATGTTAATTTATTATGTAAATATATAGATATATTTAGATGCTATTTCAAAATTACAAAATACAAAAGAAAAATTGCGAGAATATTCAAACACTATAAATTTTACTTAAATTTTACATAAATTTATTAATACTACAGTTTTTATAGTTTATTAAAATAATTTTTATAGGTTATTTCTATGAAAATTTTTAACACAAAATTATTAAAAATAACAGTATATTACAAAAATGTTAACTCTTAACAAAAAAAAAAAATTATTTTAGTTATTTTAGTTTATTCTTTAAACATAAGTTCATTAAATATTTCAAATATTTTTATAGCCTAAAATTTTTAATTTTTTCAATTTTTATTATATTGTACAATAAATCTAAATAATCAATTATTTTTTTAATTTTATATTATTTATTATGTGTATTATATTATATCATATATAATATAATGCATTTTTTGCATTGTATATTTAAAATATAAAACTTAGAAATCAAGATTATAATATAATATAATAGAGTTCTGATTGTAATTTATTATGAATATTAGCTACATTAATTTTAATATTTTGGGACATATTAGAAATCAATTTCAATAATTAGAAATCATTTCTTAAGAGAAACATTCTAAATAATTTCCTAAATAACATAATTCATGAAATATGAGAAAATATTTGGATTAATTTGCATATAGTATTTCAAATGTAATTGTATTATATTAACTATATTTGTTCTGTTTCATAAAAACAAAATAAGAATACGAAATATAATAAATAATTTTGCCGATTAACAATATAACTAAAAAAAATTCATTTTTATCACTGAAAGAAAATTTCTTTTATACATTATGAAATTTGACACATATGTATCTTGATTCAAGATTAAATGTTTGTAAGACATTATTAATCATCATTAAAATTTATTTATTTTTAATTTTTTTTTAATAAAATTTTTACCAACAAAAAACTTCTTTTTTATTTATGAAATTTCATGATTAAAATGAAATAAAATATGATATAATTTGAATCATATTTGTATATTTAATAAGCAATAATGATTTTTTCTCTATCTATTATTAAATAAATAAATAATCCAAGTTATATTGCGTCTATATATTATTATTTTAATTAGAGGAATTACAAATATATTGATAAAAATTTTAATAAAAAGGAATTAAAAATAAAAAAGATTTTATTTTGCATTAATATTATCTTACCAATGTGTTTTTTTTTTAATACTGATTCTTTTTCTTTTTCATTGCTCTTTTCTATTTACATCTATCATATCTATTTATGAATGATAAACTCTAAACTTCGATCAAATTACATCAATACTTTTATTATATTCAATCATTAATCTTTTATAATATAAAATATATATAAATATATATAAATATATATACTTTATATATATATACATATCTTTATTTAATTCTTTTAAATAATATGATATGCAATCAGTATAAAAGTCTTGATTTTAGAAATTTAGTTAATACAAAAAATTACAAAAATTTTTTAATTAGAGATTTGTCATATTTAATAATTTTTAAATCTAAGAGAAAATCTTGAACATGCACATTATCTTCATTAATTTTTTGCACATAAATATGACAAATATGACAAATATTTCCATTGTCATAAATCTTTATTCTTATATAATATATAATATATAATATATAATATATAATATATAATATATAATATATAATATATAATATATATAAATATTAAGAATAAAGAAAAATATGTATGGAACTAAATTCATGTTTATAGAATTGAACATTATATATATTAGGATTAATTTTAATTTAATTTCGTTTCACTTCATTTAAATATAACTTTAATGCCAGAAGAGTATTTGTCTGCAAAAAGTTAATAATTGTGAAATATCAAAAAAAAAAAAAATATCAAAAATATTGATTACATAGTTAATTCTAAAGTTTTCGAATTTTAATGCACAATGATTTTATATTACAAAAAATAAAATAAGTTTTTAGATAAAATTTTATAATTAGTTAGAAAAAATCGAAAGTTATAAAACTAAAACTTTGGATCAAAAAGAAAGTTTATATATGTAATACATAACTTTTTTAAAATATATATATTTGAAAGAAAATAAAAGAATAAAATGCGAGATAAATTATAGATATCGCAAATAAAAAAAATTTTTTTTCACTATATTTACTATATATCAAAAATAATAATCACAGAAATCAAGTTACTTCAAGATCTACCAATCTTATTCCCATTACTCGCTTTTCATATTTTTCAAGTCGCGTGTAAATTAGACTTTCTACGTTTCTAATATTAGGAAAGAATCATGAAACCAATAAATTTACTAACATAATTTTAAAACAAACACTATTTGTTCAAATAATTATTTTCGAACTCAAATATTTATGTTCATTGTCTATCCTATTACTATTTTCTTTATCGTATTACTATTTTCTTTGTAAAATAAATTAACCATTACATAATATTAAATATTTAACAAAGTTAAAAAATAATAATTACATTTTCATTTAAATTTTTGATGTTTTTGATAAGATAATTATTAAATAGCAAATAAATAACCAAATAATTAATAACATAATAATAATTAATAAATTAAATAATTATAGAAATTATAGAAAAATTTTTTAAATAACCTTGAAATATGTCAATATATATAAATAATATAATATTTTCTTGATATTTCCAATTGACAAAATGATTAAATTTGACAAAATGATAACAGTCTATAATTTTCAATGTTTTTCAAAACTATATATTCATACGTATATGTATAAAATATTCTCTTTTTAATTACATAAAAGGTTAATTACAATTTACACTTTTATTTTAAATTTAACTAGTTTATATGACAAAATAATATTTTTTCATGAAACATATATTAGAAATATTAAGTTATTTAACAATGGAAAAATATTTCATAAATGCGAGTCGGATCATAAAAATTGTCTATCATGTTAAATTTGAGAGATAATGATATACAAAATATCGATTTTTGCTATATTTACGAAAGTAATTTTTTTTCTATCATCATAATTTAATCGTCATCATAAGAATTTTTAATATCTAAAATAAAATTGAATAAATTATTTAATTGAACAAAAGTTTATTTTTATTGAAAATATTTTGCTTTCTCATTTTTTTAAAATAATTATATGTATATCTCTTTTATTTTATTAATTTCTTACTCAAAGAAACTCGAAGTAAACCTCGAATCTTCCAAAAATCTCTTTTTTGTCATCAATAAATTAAAAATGCAAAACAATGGACATTATTTTATATACTTTTAATAATAATAATAATAATAATAATAATAAAATATAAAAACAAATTTTTTTATTCAATTTAATTTTTAAGATAATCAAATTTGAAAATGATTAAAATATTGTTTGTTGAATAATGTACAACAATGAATAAAAAGAATAAATATATATAAAATATTTTCCAAGATAGATGAAATTATATTTTGTGATTTCATTGTTGATGCGGGAATATAGGAAAATTTTATTATTTTCTTTCTTGCGGAAATCGGAACGAACGGTTCTATTTGCATCGTAAAAGCAATAAGCAGCCTCGGAAACGACCTTAAAGTCAAGCAAATATTTACTATCTATTTGCTCGCTACTTCAATTTTAGATGATTTCGATTTTCAATATGATCATTCTTGATTAATTCTCATATCTTTATGTATTTAAATACTTATGTATATAAATATTACTTCTATTAAATATATATATATATGATTATCACTATAATTTGTCCACAATCGACACATTTTTATTTGAACTCAATTTATTGCTCAAGATCAGCAAATATTTATTTTTTCATATTATTTAATTATGATGATATTTTATATTGATTCACTTAACTTTTAATATAAAAAAACAAAATTTTTTCATTTTACATAAAAATTTAATGTAATGTAATATAATATATTTTATAAAATATAATATAATATATTTTAAGTTAAAAAAATTACATTAAGTATGAATTATTCAATATCTTATTAACTCAGTCAACAAATCTTAATAGAATTTTAATTGCATTATAACAAAAATATGTAATTCATTATCATTCATCAAGATAGCAATAAATATAAATTTGAAATAAGTATAAATGTATCAAAATGTTCTTTGAACAGTTTTTCAGTTTTTTATTATAATAAAATAATTTTCATGTCTTTATGATTTTAAAAATTTTGAATTTTGGATTTTGATTTTTGATTTTTAAAAATATATTTAAAAAAAAATATTATTTATTTGAAATTATTTTTTTTATATTATACAGATAATTTATTATTAAAATTTGACAATATATCAAATATAATATATTTTTTTTCTATATATTATTTTTTATTTATATAATAAAAATATATAATAAAAAATTTATATAATAAAAAAATAATAAAAATATATTTGTAAATTAAAAATAATTTTTAATTTATAAAAAAAATTTTTTTTCTATTTTTGCTCCAAATATATATATCCAAAGAAAATTTTGTACAATTTTTTTTGTATATTATAAATAAAATATGATATTAATATTGAATCTTAATGGATTAGTAAAAAGCAAATTAATAACACAATTAAAATAAAAAATATTCTTGCTTATAATTAGTATTAAGCCTTAATAAAAAAACTAAATAAAATTAAAAAAACTAATTAAAAAGTTAAAAACGCATAATTTAACATATAATATTTATTCGTTTTTAATTCACAGCTAAAAATCAATTATGAGCATACATATATTAATAATATATATAATAAAATAAAATTTTATAAAATTTACGAAATTATTAATATTTTATTAACATAAAATTTCAATATGCAATAAATATATAATTAAAGTTCCGTTACATTATAAAATTTTTCAAAAATCTATCCAGTAAAATCAAAAGAAAATACGAAAAATAAAAAAAAAGTAATTATAAATTTTTAATAATGTTTATAAATAACATAAAACTCTATTTCTGTTGACAACATTAATTGTTGAAAATGAAGATTAAAGAAAGAGAAATGAAAGATTGAAAATCTAAATATCTGAAAAAATTTATGATATATGGTATTTAATAATAAATGTACATTGAGATCATGTTGCATACTAATTTACATACTTAAGATTAAATAATTTAAAAATTATCATATTTTTAACACTTCTTAGCAAAAGTGAGAAATTATAAATCTAATTAAAATAATAAACATCAATATTTGACAATAATATAAAATAATAAAGAATTTTAATCAAAACATTTTTTTTCAACAAAAAATTGAAAAAATAATTTTATCTATTATTAATGAATAATTTAAATTTTTCATAAAATCGATTGAATTTCTTAACTTTCTTCAATAATTAGATTAATGAAGATTCTTGATTCACCATAACAAAAAAAAAACAAAGACAATAAATAATAAAAAATAAAAAAAATAAAAAGTAGAAAAAAATAAGAACAAGATATGCACAAATTTATGATATTATTATCTTAATATCATGTTTTGTTTCATTTTCATAAAAAAAATTACATGAATATGACAAAAAAAAAAGTCAAAATTATTAAAATTAAATTTATTTTTAAACTTTAAATTATCTTTAAATAACAAAAGCAAAAAAGTTTTAAATTATTAAATCATACATATGAAATTATTAACTGATTTCAAAGTAATAGAATGGAAATAACAAAACTTTTAGTTTTATGATCTGCCACTTAATAGAAGCACTATCATGTACGCAAATGTAACGAATAAATACTATATATATTAATCATGTATATATACATACATATAAAACGGATATCACGAAATCGAATGTAAACAATTTTTATTAGAACGAAATTCACCTTTCGAGATTGTTTGCGGCAAAAGCAGATAACAGAGCATGAACACCACCAGCAGATCCATCTATGTCCACCACCATAATGAGAGCGTGATGTCATTGATGTCGAGGGTCAGGACCTACGTGAATCAAACGACGGATCGCTAAATCGATTAAATCCATTTAGAAAGACCCACTCACGCGAGAATCGTTGAAATAACACAGCGCGACTTTACCGACCGACAAATTATATTTTTTTTCACCTCTGTCGATATTATATTTATGCATTCTTTATCGTTTACCAACTCATGAAATGAACTGAATAACTTTCTTGCGAAAAATAAAAGAGAATTGTAACAATAGAAAAGCTAGTAATGTCGATCTTTATCTACACAACTGATTTGTATTGAAACTGATCATGAGAAACAACGTATCGCAATACACAATGTGTCAGACTGTTTGTTGATAACTGCAACCTTGTTGCGGTTACAGAGTCCCTACGACTGTATCGTAAGTGAACGATACCTTGATTTACATTATTTAATTTCATTAAACGGAAGATGAAACCTATGAAATGTCAATGGTTGCCTAATTAATACGGAATCTATAAAAGTTTTTTATTTATTTTCTTTCTTTTTATGGAGGAGAGATTTTATTAATTTTTGAAATCATGTATGCGCATAATAATTTTAAATATATAAAAACTCACAAAAGCTAAAGAATATGTATAAAAGATAAAGAATATAAATGATGAATTTAATTTAATTTATATCTATTTATAAATATATTAAAAATTATATAAATATATTTTGATGATGTATAAATATGTGTATAGAATGTATTTTAATTTTATATTATATTATACAAAAATAAAAATAATAAGATAATTAATAGAATTAATTAAATTAGAAATAAGCTTTATTTTTATAGTCGCCACTTATTTAATATAAATAATTACTTTTCTATAAAGATAATAAACCTAAAAAGATTGTATATTTTAAAATATATACAAATAATATTAGAAATAAAAATTAAAAATATATATTATATAGATTTCTTAATGTTTATGCAATTCATCTTTATAAAATATTTTCATAAAACAATTTCATAGAATAAATTGATTTGATTAAAATAATTTTACATTTCAAATTTTCAACTTGTTAATTTGATCAAAAATTTGATCAACACCATATTAAGACAATAACTTCGCTTCAGTTATAAAATAATAAATATTAAAAAATAAAATTAAATTAATATTCTTTCACAATTTAAGATAATTTCAAAAATTCAAAAAGTTGATATTATACGTCAATTGACATTTTTGATAATCTAATATCAAGAAACTCGTCCATAAAGCTTTTTAAATAGATAAAAAGATAAATAGATAAATAGATAAAATTATTAAAATCAATAATTCATTTATTGAAATATTGTTAATATATACACACATTAATTGCCAATATAAGAAATTTAAAAAAATTTTTTTTTCAATATTATTATTTATAATCGAAATGAATTATATTTTAACAATAAAATCAATAAATAATGATCTTATTAATTTAATTTCTGAAATTTTGCAAATTATAATCTATTTATAAGAAATTATAATATCAATCATTTACTACATAAATAATATGTATCTAATTTTTTTGAAATTTTGTATATAATAATTCTTGATAATTTTTCTTGATTTTGTAACTTCTTTATGCTAATTATAAATATCATTTATATTTTATATATTGAAATAATTATATATTGAAAATAATTTTTTTATTTATTGTATTTATTATTATTTATTAGTTGTATATTTTTTTTCTATTCATATTAAGTAAAAAAATTTGTATGAGACTTCTTATATTTTTTAAGAAAAAAATTTGTTAGATTTTAAATAATTAAAATTATCTATATTTTAAGAATAAAGTATTTATTTCTAATATACGATCTACGAAATCTCAACAGTATATAATTTCAGTACCAAAGAACATAGATAAAAATGAAAAAGAAAAAAATTTAAACGAATAATTATTTAATTTATTTTAAATTAAATTCTATCAATTATTATATTTTTATAATTTGCAAATTTTTATATATTTAAATATTATTAATTTATTTGATATTTTTTTTAATTCAATTGATTTAATTATGATAATATAATTTAAAAAAAAAATTTATCATTAAAATAAAATGTTAATCGCAGAAGATGAAAAATTATTATATTTTTATTGATGGAATAAAAGAAATTAAATTTAATATAAATTTATTGTAAATTAAACATTATCCGATGTCGATATAGACATGTACTTAATTAATCAAATAGAATAATATATATATACATACAATACCTTTAAAAATTAGAAAACAGAAAATATTTCAAATAAAATCATTAAATTCATGTATTAAATTTACTTATTATAATCAAAACTCGCTGAATAATAAAATATATTTATATCAAAAAAATGATGATAAAGTATTAATTATATTATTAAAATTACATTTTTGATTCATCAAAATGATCTTTTTATTATTATTTTTTTTTACTATTTCTAAATAAATTTTGAATATTTTATCTATTAATTTTTTTGTCTAAAATCAATATCAATAAATTTATTATAAGCAATTTCTTTGGTAATTATTTATAAAAGATTCTTTATTTTATGCAAAAATATGATTGTAAACTTTTGAATAGTAATATATATATAATAAAAATTGTAATAATATCCATCTTCCAAATATCAATAATATATATATTATTATTTATTATACTTTATATATATATATATATTATCCAAAAAACAAATATCATTGAATTTTTAAATCTATTTTTTCTCGAAATCGATTTCTCGAAAATAATAAAATTAAATATCTATACAGCATCGATATAAAATAAAACCTAATGAATACTCAAGAATTCTATCAATTATAACACGGAAATGTATTATCATAAAGACGTTATCCTAGAAATTTTGTGAGAGCAGATATGCACGCGTTACAGAATGATAGAAGTTTTTAAATAATTGGTCATTTGATTAACTGAATCCGACTATAAAATCACAGATCGATATAAAAAAAAAAAAAAAAACGAAATTTTATTCTCTTTTCATGAAATATTGATAATATTTTATTTATAAATTTGCATATAATTATTGAAATCATAAAGTATATAACAATAAAACGTGCAAAAACGTTATTTTCTTTCTAATTTCGATGATTTTTAAATATATTATAAAAATAAAAAATGACAAGTTTCAAAAACTAAAGTAATGTTTTAATATTCGTCAAACAATTCAATATTTTATTCAATATTTTATTACAAAAATTTGTTAATGCAATTTTTTAATAAAAGTAAGTTTCTGCTTAAATTTTTATTTATTCATTGAATAGAAAAAATTAATAAAAAAATTTTATTCTACATTTACTTCAATTCTATTATATTTGTGAAAAGAATTGTTTATGTATTTGTGATGTATATATTGTCGCTTATCTATTATTTCTATAAATATCACAACAATCGACAATCAAAATCTGTACAACAAATAAATTAATATTACATTTAATTTGTATTCTAACAAACTTGAGCATTACATAGATTTTTCCGATTTACGGAATGCAAAAATAAAATATAAAACGATTAAAATTACAATGATTGAAATTATAATAACTTTATATTTATTATTAATATCTATTAATAACATCAATCGTAATTTTTAAATTGATTTTTAAAAAATTATATTAGATATTAAATCAATAGATATTAGCAATAAATATAAAATTGATATGGCTATTTTATTAAGATTTTAAATAATTTTATAATAGATAATAATATAATAGATCCGTATAATATACTTGTTATATATTTTGGACACCAACTTCTATGATATATTTATAGACATAATAGATAAATCGATCATATGCTTAAGCGTATGTATATAACGTATATAAATATATATAAAAATTAAATATAACTAATACAGTAGTAAAAATTTTTTGAAAATACCTCGGAAATTGAACAACAGTAATATGTATCTATAAGAAAAATAGTTCAGAATATTAAATTTGACAATATATTTCAAGATCATTAAAATCAATAAAAAATATCTTTTTATAAATAATTACCAAAATTTATGATATACTCCATTAAATACAATAATTTTAATTTTATTAATAATAATTTTATTAATTTAATTTTAATTACAACAATAATTAGAAAGTATAATATAAATATTTTTTAAATGCATCAGATTAAATTTTATTAAATGCAAATATTTAATTACAAAAATCAAAATATTTATCAATATGATTTGAAATAATTTTAGAAATTTATAATACATAGAAAAGACTTATTGTATATATTCACATGGAATATTCCATTCATAATTTGATAGCAATTATAGAATACTATTGATAATAAATTATTTATGTTATTCAATGATAAGACGTGTTCACGAACTATTTGATGAAACAAATTTGATAACTTATATACAAGATCAATTAATATCATGAATTAAAATTATCTGTTAACAAATAAAAAAAGTTAAATATCAGGAATAGAAACAAACAATATTATAAACATAGTATACGTGGCGCCCTCATGGTGTAAGAACAGTGATGAACTGAAAGCAACCGAGGATAAAGATGGAAATCTATAAATTGTATTACCATTCAAAAATATTATCAAATATTTATTATTAAATTTATTATTATTTATTAAAGATAATTTGAATCTTAAAAAATATAATTGTATTTTTTATTAAAAAAAATTATTTAAACATTCAAAATTATTATAATTACAGGTAAATATTAAATTTCAAATTTGTATTTGAATCACTAAATTGTTAAAAAATAATTATATTAGTTATTATTTATATTCTTATATATTTAGATATTTTGTATAACATGATATAATCTTATTTTATATTTAATTGTAATTGATACTTTAAATTAAAGGAACTGATAAATATTGCCATCTTGGAAGTCAACATCGTTTCGACAATTTCAATTACTAATCATCGTTACTTAATTTTAAATACTACTTCGAAACTAAATACATATTCATATATTTCGTTCTCTCTCACATTTATTTTATGTTTTTACCGAAGACATTCAAGTTCGTTTCCCTTCATAATGAGTTTCTCTGACAAAACACTTCGCCATCTATTCAATTTCCTCATTGTTATACGTCTTCCTCCCTCGAGAAATAACGGTTTGATTCACAATAAGTGCAAAGAAACGTGTAAAAAGTCTATTGTTACTGATAGAAAACAGCAAAAGCGGTAGTAAGATCAAGCAAAATAACAGAAGCAATCTTGATTTTATCTTTCTAAATATTATCTCTCTATTATAATATTAAATAATTACCAATAAAATTGCGGATATTTTTTAAATTTTTTATAAATTATAAAAATTTCTAAAAATTTCGTTGATGCATTGCGATATGATTGAATCATTTTATTCATACGGTTTTATATAATTGTGATATTTTTAAATAATATTATCCTTCTTGTGATTTTTTATTAATAATGCAATATTATAAATAAAAATATAAAATTTTAATAAACAAAATATTAATACAAATTTATAATAAAATTTTTATGAAAGATATTTTTTTCTTTTAATAACTTCTTTAAATTTATTTTATGAAAATATTCTTTAATAATGAATTGCTTAATATTTTATATTCCTATTTTAAAATATATAATTTCTTATTTCTCGGAATTGCAAAAAAAAATATATTTTATTTTAACAATATTAACATTAATTTATTCATCATAATATATATATTTCTATTTTTATTAATTATATTTTTATTAAATATATTTCTATTAACGCATATTTCTATTTAATACATATATTTCTATTTCTATTTAATTTCTTTTTTTAAAAGCCGCATATCTATTCTATTGCTGTCAATTTATTCTATTGTTCTTACTCTCCATATATAAGTTCATTTTCATCCAACAAAAACTTTCATTTGTAAAGATGAAATAAATAGTATCCTATGAACATTTTAATCTTCCGAAATTATACTATGCGTAATATTCAATAGAAATCACCATTTGCATTAAACGAACCAGTTGTTTCAATCGAATCATTTCATATAATTTAAGCATTTAAAAATTTTAATATTTATACTATTTTATTTAATATTTTATTGAAAATTGAAAAATTAAACAATTATTAACTATTATATTAATTTTAATAATAAAAATAATAATTTCATAATACTATAAAAGAAATATAAGTTGATGACATTAAAAAGTTTAGTAAAAAGAACAAATTGTTAAAATTTATGCTTTATATTTTAATAATAATCATATAATGATTAATATCTGTGAAATTAAATATAGTCAAAAATAATATATTTATAAGATTTTTGTAATTAATTTAAGAAAAAATTCTGATGTTATAGTATTTATATATAAACTAGTAAGAAAATAAAATATTTATAATATAAAAAATATATTCCTAAAATTTTAAAATCCAATTCCAAAAAATAATAAGATATGTTGTTTTGTGAAATACCTCAGAATTCAAGACAGAAAAGAAAGTTAATTATATGCAATTATTTGGTTCCAAAATATCTATTATGGTTTAATTAATATTGAGACTAATGATTAATTTTAACAATATTAAATAAAAATATATACATCATTATAGAATGGATTGAATTTACTTTCAACATTTTCATTTTTAATCTTCCATTTATTAAAGTTCAATTTTACTTATTTTAATAATTAAATATATAATAATAAAAAATATATATATAATAATAAAATAAATATTAGAATAAATTCTTATTAATATATTAAATAAAATATTTTCTTCATAAAAAAATAATTTTTATTTTCTATATAAAAAATGAATGCATTTAAAAAAAAATAACAATTGTGATTTCTCAAAGATATGCAAAGATATAAATTTAATTATATTCTAATCTACAGATTTTAAAACTTCCAAAAAATCATTTACAACATAACTGAATTTTTTATAAAAAATAAGCAAGTAAAACGTATTATTCATTGATATCATTGATTTTAATTAAGTACTTTAATTATTAACATTTTTATCTATGCAAAATTCATTCATTTTTATAAATCAATGTATTAATAGTTAAAATTAATGTCATTAAATTGTTTATATTTATATTTAATGAAACCGATTTTATAATATATATTTTTATATTTTATGTTATAGTTCATATTACGTATTAAATCGATATTTCTCAATGTTAATTTGAGACACGATTTCCTTTTATAATATTCAGATAAGTTGTAACCTCTGTGCTTATCATAATTATATAAAAATAATCTTTAATAACATCTTTAATAAAATAAATATAATATTTTATTTTTAGTGAATTACATGCATGCACGAAGTTCACTGAAAATATTAATGAAATATTAAAAATTTATAGAATTATATTTATAATATTTCATATTCTTATAATATTTATCATATTACATTACATTATAATGTTTTTATATTTTTTTAAATATTCATCAAGCTACATAACATAATTTATTATATAATATATAATATAATAAATATAAAATAATTAAATAAATATATTAAAATAAATATTTATAAACATATATGAATATATAATACGATATAGATATAGAAAAGTTTTATTATAAAATTTCTTATATAATGATTTCAAATAAAAATTATATCAATCTTCTTGATAGTCACAATCCACAGATTAAAAAATACTGCACTAAATATCATATAATATATGAATTTTACTTTAAATATTTTATAAATTTTTTCATTCATTATGTATATAAAAAAATATAGATATTTTTAGAATATATATCTAATTATTATAAATATTTTTTATATTTAGAATTAATCTCGAAAATTTTAATCATTTCTAATATTCTATAATTTCAACAATAATAATTAATTATAAACGATGATATAAACATTTTTCAAGTATCAAATGAAGAGGACATAGAGGATTTTCTTGAAGAAAACTAAAAATGGTTCAGTACAAAATTATCGAAATGATCTAAGCTCAATCTTCTTTCCATAGATGGATTCGCGAGAGATAAAAAAAGCACCTGACCAGTCTTTATTCGTCTGTACTTAGTAGTACTACCGCTCCCTCTGTATATATAGTAAACACAATGAGAACACGATGCGCATACAACCATCGTAGATTGCATGTAGATTTAAAACAAGAAACCCATACAATGTACGAGAAATAAAACGCGACATTGAAATAAACAGCGAGCCATTTTGAGTCAATGCTTGAAGTACATCTACTGCTCCATCAGATTGTTTACATCTAGAAAATCATTTGTAAGAAAATTTTGTTAAGAAAAATCATTATTTTATAAAGAATATTTAATAAAATAAAAAATGAAAATTTGATTTTTCTTTAATATATTTAATGCGAATGATATGAATGTGAGAATTTCCTATTCTATGGAGGTTGATGCATAATTTCTAAGAAATGAAAAATAAAAAAGAAAGTTTCATATTTGGTTTTCTTTTTGTATACATTCAATATAAATCAATTAATCATAACAATGTGCATAGTTATTTTAAATTTCGTTACATTTTTCGCTGGTTTACAATTGCTTTTTGTATATATTAAATATATATAATAATAATAAATATATGTAAACCATCAGTAATCTGTTTTAATTTTTAGTATCATATCAAATATATTAATGCAATATTCCATAATTTTTTCAAGATAGTGATATATTATATTCAATTATAGTATGAAAATTTTAATCAATTTCAAATAATAAAACGCTTTGATATTTATTATAATTTATTACTTAATATTTAAAAAGAAAAATATAATATAGATATAATAAAAAATTAATTTTTGATTTAACTATTATATCAATAAAGACATAAAAAATAGGTATCTATAACGTAACCAATAATCATTTTTAATTATCATATTAATTGACATATGATATTCATGAATATTATTAATTTTATTAATTTTAATATTAAATTTAATATTATTTATAATATTAAAAATTTCTATATTAATAAAATTTTTATAAATTTTTTCTACAAAATTAAATTTATTTTTATAAAATTTTGATAGAATTTTTTCAATTTGAAATATTATATTTGAGATCTTCAATATATCAATTGAGAAACACTTTAACATATAAATAAAATGCATTCAAACAAGAAATTATATTTTATTTATTTTTTTTTAATTTAATATTTAGTTTAATCAGAATTTGATTATATTTAATTTTATTGTTTATTTTTATGTAAATAGAAATTATATAACATATACATTAAATTTTCATAAAATTCTATTTATTTTGATGAAATTATTATTCCAATTCGTTAATTATATTTATAATTATTTTTATTTTAAACTTTAATTTTTAATTTCAGTCTTTTTATAAATTTTAAATAAATTATTAAAGTTTTTAATATTTTTTTTAATTAATAAGATATATAAGTAAATACAATAATACCATTTAATTGTAAATAGCTACTAAAAAATAATATAAGATGAACTGAAATCTATTTTAAATTTTAACTTTCAGTTTTAATCCACTTATAAATCCTAGTATTAAATTATGTGAAAATTTTTAATATTTTATCTAACATGATATTATAATAATAAATAATCAATATTACTTAATTATAAATAGTTGCTAAAAAATATAAGATGAACTAGAATCTGTTGATAGAATTCATTTACGTAAACTCATATTATTTAGTCGAAAAATTAAAGGAAAATATTAAGTGCATTAAAAACATCGAATAGATAAAATTAATCTTAAATAAATCCTTGTTTTTTTATTGGAATAAATGTAAACTATTATATATATTATCATCAAGATTGAAAACGAAACTCACGACATATTATCTTGCATTTGGTCAAGAACGATAAGAGCATTTACATAGTCTCGATGACCAAACCAACGATCAAATTTGATAAATTTTTCAAGATTTAATTTTTAAAATAAATTTCTCGATATAATTCAAGTTTATTTAATATAATATATATAATAAAAATGTATAAAAGTTATTTGTCATATATTTATTTAAGATTAAGATGATATATATATATATATATATTTTTTTTTTGCTTTTTAATTGAAAACAATGAAACTAAATAAATAATAATATGACAATTAATCT
Source organism: Apis cerana (assembly GCF_029169275.1). Classification (NCBI taxonomy): domain Eukaryota; kingdom Metazoa; phylum Arthropoda; class Insecta; order Hymenoptera; family Apidae; genus Apis; species Apis cerana. Next base: position 4,252,613 of record NC_083862.1, on the reverse strand, counting down.
GCATTAGGTCTATAATATTTAATAATTTAAAAAAAATAATAATACAGAAATAACTTTCTTTTTTATACATTTTTTTTATACATACATTATATTTATTTTTTTATACATATATGTATATCTTATTTCATATAAAAATATCATATAATTTTTTATTTGGTATAAAAAAGAATTAATAATAAATTTAAAATAATTTTTTTTATTATCAATAAAAAATAATATAAAAGGAAAGTTTTTTATTCAAAATAATTTTGTTATACAACACTTTAGAAAAGAAGAATTCAATTCAACAAGAATGCAAATTTCAATATAATTGAAAATAATATTTATCTATTAGATATTAATAAATATTTGATTATAATGAATAATCTTCAATTAATTTGCAAAAATTTATTTTCATTAAAAATTAAAAAATGTAAAAATATGCAAAAAAAGTATAGAGAATGTGAAGAAAATAAGATGTGATTTTATAAAAATTGAAAAAACTTCATATTAAATAATTTCAATAGTAGACGAATTATTTGAAAATGATAGAAATATTGTTGCATAAGAATATTATTGATTCTAATATTATCTATTATAATATAATGATTATAATAAAATTAAATTTCTTTAATTTTCTTTAGCAAATTATTATTATTATTATTATTATTATTATTATTATTATTATTCTTTTACTTTGGCAGTTATAATGAAATTATATTTATTGAAGTAAATTATATATTTATTATGTATATTTATTGCAATAAGTAAAAAAAGCATTTTATATATATGATCATATTTACAATATATTTAAAATAATATTTGATTTTTAATTATTTTTTGTTGATTTACTCAAATTATCTAAAAATAATATTGTCTTTTACAGTTTTAGAATTCATTTAACAATTTGGATACAATATCGAACGAATTAATTATATTGTAAGATTGAAGCCTTTATTTCATTAAATTTATGGTTTCTGATTGTGATAAGTAATCAAAATACATAAATTAAACCATTTATTTATAATTTTTCGTACTTTTATGAAAGCATCATTTCAATCATGTTTCAAATATTTTAGATACTTTTATACAAATTTTTATTTGTTATAAAAAAACTTATATAATTTATAATTATTATTATATAATTTAAAGAAAATTTTTATCAAAAATAGAAGATTATTATAATATGAATAATATATAAAATATAGAATATAATAGAATATAATAAATTATCAAATATTTAATTAAGTCAATATATTTAATCTAATTTATTAAATTACATATTTTCTCTAATTAAAATTTCATCTTAAATCTTAATAATTTTTATCGAATTACGATCTATTAATTTCATTTGTTAATCACAATTTATATAATATATAAAACTTGTTATATGTTATTGGTTAATTTCAATGACATAAGTGCCATTGATTATAGATTCAAACAAAAATACTATGTTAAAATTTACATAATCAATATCTAATGATCATATATAATGAACAATTCATTTTCTAAATATAAATAATATTCAATTTTTAAATTTTATAAATCATTTTCCACTAATTAAATATTGTATTAATTGTATTATATTTTTCACTATTAATTATTTGATTATGTAAAAAAAATTTATGATAAAACTTTTCCTTTATTCATGTGAAACAAAAAAAAGAAATATTCATAAGAATGAATATTATTATATTATATTATTATAATTTAAAATTCTCATAATTGCTTGGCGATTTTATATAAAATTTTTAAAATCTTAAAATTGTATTTATATTAAAAAATTTTCGAATGATTCGATGTCAACTAAAAATGACAAAATAAATTTCAATTTCTGAATTGAATAATTGATGAAATTCTTTCAATTTGATTAACATTATATTTACATGGACATTTATGAATGATTTAAGGTTAATCAAATCAATTATATATAAAAAGTTGCTTTATGTAAGTATGATTTAAATATTGATCTCATGACTTCAATGGAAAATAGTATTTTTATATTTTTTTATTAATCACTCTAAAAATTAAATCAATATATTTTTTTGATAAAAAATAAGACTAAACTTAATTACATAATATTATATTTATTCATTATTAGTTTAAATAATAAATATTAAATAAAATCAATTTATTTATTACTTACAAATAAATCTTTCAAATTCCTTCAGATATTCATTATTCAAAATTTACTTAATTATGATTAAAAAATTAATTCTAAAATTCTATTGTTGATTTATAAATATCAATTTTCAAATATTTTCATACATTTTATTCTCATTGACTTTCCTATTTTTTTATTATTATTCATTGTGCGAATAATATTATTGTGCAAAAGCATGATAATATTAATAAATTAAAAAAACAAACGATTTATTCACATTTTCAATATATTATTCCCCTTTTTTTAAAAATTCCCAGGGTACAACAAACAGCTGATATTATAAGTATCGAGGTAAAAGATCTCAAGACATCTGTTTCAGGTAGGAAAAAAAATCGATTACCATATTTGCCGGAAATCACGAGGATTCCACAACAGAATGAAATGAAAAAGTCAAAATTATATGATTATTTCCTATAATGAAAAAAATTTGTTTTCGATATTCCAATTTTTATGCAATAAATATTTTTTATAAAATCAATTTTTGAAATATTATAAGTTTGAAATTCTAATTTTTTTCTTTCGTTATATATATATATTTTTTTTTATTTTTCTTGATAATTTTTCTTTTTATTATATTAATAATCATAATATTTTCATCTTTATACTATAAATTTACTGATATTTTAAAATAAATATATTAAAAAATACAAAATTATTTCCGAATAATCTTCTTTAATTTTAAAATTTAATTTAAAATTTTTTATCTAAAATTAATTTATTTAAATAATTGATACATATAAAAAAACAAAAATTATCAGAATGAAAATTTATAAAATCAATAATAATATTTTTTAATTATTTGCAATATCTTAAAAAAATTTGTTGATTAAATTCAGATTTTAAATTCAGATCTTAAATATTATTATAAAAAATAATTTTTTTTTGCTAGTAAAAATCATGAACAAAAAATTTTTCTTCTATTGCATTCTATATTGTAATTTACAAGTTTTGATAATCTTTTTGATTCGACCCCTTATCACAATTGTTACTATTTTGAAACGGAACGCATATGCTGATGAGTCATTCCTGTTAGATGAAACTGATGAGTGAGATCATTCCTTGCTTATTACGATAAGAGATCCAATTACGAAACCGTGTTCTAATGCGACGTTTGTTGTTCTCTATTATTATCATTATTTTCATAAAATCATAATAAATATAACAAGACTATATTGAAGACTATATTGAATGTGCGATTCTTCTAACATGTTTAATTTTATATCTATCCTTTCGTTTCAATTTCTATATCGCGAGAAAAATTGATAAAATAAATTTTTTTATTTCTCTATTACTCGATGTAAAAATATAAAAAATGGATTTATACAATTCTTTAGTAAAATATTTTTAGCTAAATCTAATATAAAATCCAAAAAAAAAAAAGAAATAATTTTAAAAATATTATACATATATATATATATATTATATATATAATCAATCCTCTTATAACACAGTTTTTATACAATATTTAATCAATGGATTTAATCAATGAATAATTATATTTAAATAAAATTATATATTTAGATAATATACAATATTTAATCAATGGATTTAATCAATGAATAATTATATTTAAATAAAATTATATATTTAGATAATATACAATATTTAATCAATGGATTTAATCAATGAATAATTATATTTAAATAAAATTATACATTTAGATAATATAGATTATCACATTTATTACATTAAATAATATATAAATGTTTTCATTACATTGTTTTTATTAATTTCTAACATATTCTATTGTATTAGTTTTGCATTATTAAGTTATTATTATATTAAGTTATTATTATATACAACACAAAACAAATTAATTATGTTATAAAAAGATTGATTGTACTATATAAATATAAAATATAAATATAAAATAAGAATGTTAAATCAATATTACATAAAGTAAATACAAGAAAAAAATAATTTAAACTTTTATTATATAAAGTGTTAATATATTCATAAGACATTTTTGGAGAATTAATTCTAAAAAATAAAATAAAAAAAATTGGATATATGTTCAGGCTTATATTATATTAATTAAATGATATTGTTAATGATAAGTTCGTAATATTGATATATATATTCTTATGTGTATATATATATAAAATTCAATGTAATACTAGTAACAATTAATATCTCAAAAATAATTTGTGGCAATCTGATAATTTGTGATTCTTAACACATATATATATATATATATATATAGCTCATAATCAAAAAATAATGAAGTCGTAAAATAAACCGAAAAAAGTCATATTGCTATTATCAATATAATGGAATTGACGATATAAATATAAAATCTTAAACACTTGATTAGAATCATATGAAATATTAAATCCATTTTCAATATTTATTTTATACGAAATTATAATAAAACAGAAGTTCACATTTATATTAAAATTTTTCTCTTCAATTCTTTTTCTTTTTAAATTTATCCTTTCTCTATGTATAAAAAATCTGCTAACAAATTTAGTTTTATTGAAATAAATTTTGTAAACAGAAATATATAACAATAACAAAAAATACTCAAAATATTCCAAATAATAATTATAATTTGCCTGTTTTTTAATTATAAATGAAATCTCATTTATTATCTAAACTCTTTGAGTTTCTACATTTATGGAAAATTTATTCATTTATTTATAAATATACAAAAATTTATTTAAAATTTAGTAATGCATAATATATAAAGTTTGGGAAATCAATGTTTTCAATTTTTTAAGATTTAATTTTGGCTTGAATTTTATTATAATTTTTTGATTATTTGATTATTTTATATCTTTTTGTATATGATGGATATTTTCATGTACATTAGATTTTTATATATTTAAATTTTTATAAATACATAAATATTATCAATTCAATGATTAAAAATTAAAGTTAAAAAAACATCATGGATATTCATACAGTTGGATTGACCAAGTCTCAGGATTGAATCTCGAATAAGACTTTTTGACACACAAATATCTTCAGGTAATGATAAATACTTATTGTATAGAAATTAAATAGCATCCTTCAAACAATCTGAACGATTTTATTGAGTTTGTATATAAATATGATCGGTATTTATTTTATAAATATTTATATAGTTGTGTGAAAGAGATTTGATATTTTTATTTAACAGTTATTTTGCCTTTCTTTTCTTCTCTATATACACAAGAAATATTTTAAGAAAGTTTAATATTTATATTATAACATGAAATTGATTAAATTGTTAAAATTTAGAAAAATAAAGTGCACTATTTTATTTATCAATTTTTTAATACTCAAATAATTATTACGCTATCATTATATTGAAACATCAAATATTTCCGTCTGATATATACAATAATACAAAAAAATAATACATACAAAATATATTTAGAATTCATTATCACACAATAAATCCTTTTCTGAAAAAAATTCGAATATTTTGTTTAAAATAAAAAAAGTTTAATACATTGCTTTATTCTTTTTTTTTTCGTATTTTTGAAACTTAAATCTTGAGTCTTATTAATCTTATTATTAAAAATTAGCGGCATTCCGAATATGCTAAAGTATATATATATATATATATATATATATATATATGCTAAAGTATTAGATAAAGTATTAGATAAAAAAAACAGAATTAAAATTGACACGTAGATATACGAAGACCTAGTTCATTCTATTTCGTTTTATCTAATTACAATTAAATTGCTTATAATTAAACTATATGTATTTATGCAAAATTAAATTTTTATGAATATTTTTTTTATAAAAAAATTTAAATAAAGATATATTTTATTTTATAAATAAATTAATTATTTTCCAAACATAATGCATAACCATTTTTTAATATTTTATGCGTTTTTATATATCAATACTTTTGTGTATTTTATAGATTTATGAACATTCAAAATTTTCATAAATATTCATAATTTACTTATAATTTAATAAGATTTAATTGATATACAAAAATTTTATATGTCGACTTTTGTGTTTGTTTTATCTTTAAAAATCTTCCAAATTATTAACATTTGTAATATATATAATTGATTAATAATTATAATAGTATTACAAGCTGGATAATTTTTGACGCAACTATATGAAATTCTATAATGTAAAGTAACAGAAATAGATTTATTTTATATATTATACAATATTATAATTATAATTATACAATTTTCTTATCATAATCCTTAATGTCTAATAGATGATATTCAATAAAGTACTCTTTTTATTAAAAAATTTTTCTTCATTATATTAATCTTATGTTTCAATATTTTTTGTATATTTATATTTTATTACAGTTTTTGATTTACGTATTCTAAAATGCGATCGAAAATATATCATGTTTAATCTTTTTTTCAGAAAACTATAAAAAATATAAAAAATATATTGATAAAAATTTTAAAAAATTGTTATATTGTAATATTCCGTCTATTAACTACAAATAATTGTTTTTTAATAAATAGTAAGAGAGATATTGTATTTATACTTTCTATTTTTAAGATATAAATAATCATTTTAATAATTTTAATTAATTAAGATATATTTAAGATATAAATTCTTTTTCTGTCTCTCAAGTTAATTAAATAAACATGTCGTATAATTTTTATATATTATTCTTTGATTTATTGTAAAAATTAAAATTTATTATAATAAAAAATGAATCAAAAATGTTTTACTATTAATATATGTTATCATTTACAATTTTTAAGTACATATAAATGTTAATTATAATAAAAATATATATATAATGCATTAATAGAAAATCTAAAGAGTTTTAATTCTCAAAATTCAAGAAAAAGTTAAGGAAATAATTTAACAACATAATAATTACGAATTGAGATAAGAGTTAATGATACAAAATACAAAAAAATAGTTTTATACAGAATTAATTATATTAATTTATAATTAGTTATATATTGCAATACATCATTGAATAAATAAAAAATATTATTCACGTAAAGAAAAAATTATTAATAGCACAAGTTATATTACTTAAAAATTTTTTCGAAAATTTCTTTAAAGATTTTTTATTAGATTTATTTTTTAAAAAAAGTATAATTTTTAAATCGAGAAATTTTTTGATATCTTCCATCGTTATAAACATTTAAATGTACTTGTATAATTATTTATAATAATTACTTAAAATAAAAAACACGAATCAATGAAGTATGCCTATTATCGGAAAAATTTCAACAATAAATCGGCGTACATCAATTTTCAATATTTTCTTATTAAAATGTTGAAAAAATTATAAAAATTCGAAATCAGATAAAATTGTAGAGAATTATATTTCGCGATATTATTTCACAGCTACAAAACCGCAAAAATAATGATAAGAGATCGGCAATTGACTTACTTGTATTTCGAGTAGCAGTTCCGTCTTCTTTCGTCTGATATCTATTAGAATCTTCTGATGTTCGGGCGTCAATTCTGTTTAACAAAAGAAAAAATTATTATTTATGTATATATTATTCTAGTATCTATTTATAAAATTGAAAAAATTTATAATACACAAAAAAATAACTAAATATAAAAAAAATAAAAAAATAAAAAAATATTAAATATATAAAAATTTATTATAATAAATATAAATTGAAATAAATATTAGAAAATTTAAATATTTCCATATGGATTCCATAAATAAAAGCATGTTTCAATTATTATTAATAATAATAAAACTTTACAAATTAATTAAGTAAGAGCTTTACAAAAGTTTAAAATACTTATTGATGGTAATAAGTACAAAATAAATTTTATGCGAAAAATTTGTATGAAATTAAAATGCTAATGATTATTTTATGGATTTTGGAAAGATTGAACATTATATATAGCATTTCAAATTTTTTTTGTGTTCTATATTCAAACATTAAATAAAATATTTAAATTAAAATTTTATTATGTGTGTTCAATATTACTCATTTTCATTTTTACATATATCTATCTATAATATTAAAATACTATTTCTTTTGGAACTTTGTAATTACTTTATATAATTTTATAATTATTTTTAAAAAAATTTATTTATTAATAAAATATTACCCATATTATACCCAAAGAAATAAAAATATTTATTTAAATAGTACAATAAATATTATATAAATATTTTATTTTCTTTAACTCATTGAAAACAGCGATATGATTTAGAGAATATTCAATTTTCAGAGTTGATAATAATATAATTTATTATTTTAAAGTTCTCTGAAATTAATATTAACTAAATTAATAGAATAACATATTTTGACAATAAAAGAATGATAAAGCTGATTCCAAGAAATTCCAAATATTGTTATTTTTATCATAAATGTTGTTGAAATATAATATAATTGAGAAAAATAGTAATAGTAACGAATTAAGGATTTTTCATAATATTTATATTATAGATTGAGTCATAAATAGTTGCTTTGTGAATAAGGTTTTAAAAACGAATTGCATATATGTGTTTTTAATAAAAAATTAAATTTTTTATAAAAAAATATGTGAAAAATATTATATAATAATATTATATAAAAATTATATGAATAAATTTCATTCAATATTTTTATACATTTTTTATATTTGATTAAGATATAAAATAATATAATAATCTCTAAAGATGTCTCATGTACAAAATGTTAATCTTAATATTCGAGAACAATTTTTATCAATTCTAAATCAATTTTAAAAATCAAAACAAACATAAAATTTATTATATTTAAAAATATGGATTGAGGTTTTTTTATTAAATTATAAACAAGTTCGTATTTAATGAAGCAATATAAATAAAACGAAAGGATTTCCATCACAGCACTGTTTTTATTCCTCTTTCGTTCAATAAAAATTGAAACTTGATTATAATTTAATAAATAAGATTCAACAAATATTTATATATATATGTGTAATTCTTTTCAATTTATTTTTACTCTTAGAATCGATCCTTGTTAAGTTGTTTCAGAAATATAAATATTTTGTAAAATGAAAAATTAATTCTAGATACCAAAATAATCGTAAAAATTGATATATAAAAATGTTGATTAAATCTTATTTATTATATTTTAAATAAGTTAATTTTCCTCTAAAAATATAGATCCATAAGAAGGTCTATAAAAAACATCTAAAAGAAATGGTGTAATGTAAACATATTATCACTTGTCGTTAGGATGTTATGGCATTCATGATATTGTACATTTTATTTTTTAATTATGTTTAATTATTTTTTAATTAATGTGTTTAATTATAATATAAAATGAAGTAAAAACTGAAAACAAAAAATTGAAATTTTTTTATTCTTTTAAACAATATGTGAATAACGAATAGCTAACGTTATTTATTTCAACGTTGAAATCAATGTGTATAGATAAACATTTCGCATATATAATAATTTGCAGATATAATAATTAATGATATTAATTACGAGAAAATTGACTTTAAAATCGATTTTAAATTTTTAACTTTTGGAATCAATATAAAATCGAAAAAATAACGAAAAAATAATAAAAAATATAAAGTCGATATCAAAATCGAAATAGGAATCGTAATATTGCTTTAAAAATTCTTTATAATAATTATTTAGGATAAAAATTTTCTAGATTTAAAGATTTTTTTATTAATTTCTTAAGAAATTAATAGATAATCTAAAGTTAAAATTTTATATTAAAAATTATATTAATTTAATTTTATTTTAAGTTAAATTTCATATTGATCGGAAAAATATGATTTTCAGAAATATAGTCAATTATTATATTGATAAAGAACAGATTTAAGTCTTTTAAAGATATTTTATTATATTAATTAATATGTAAACATAATTTTTAATTAATTTTAATAATTATAATTTTTAATTACATTATTTTAAAATTACTTTAAAAATTATTCAAAAAATAATTTATTCTTGAAATAAAATAATATTTTATATATTTTATATTTCTATTTTTTATTTCTATTTAAAAAGAGAAAAAGGAATTTCTGAATGAAATCTAAAATAAATATTTTTGCAATTAAATAATATTTAATATTTCATTTAAAAAATTACTTATTATTTATTATTGTTATTATCTATCTGATTTCGATGAAAATAATTAGTTTTCTAATAAATAACTTCAAATTTTTACATTAATATTTTGGTTAACATTATTACATGCTACTATTATTATAAATATATAGATATATTATATTTACATATTTTGAATTTTAATTTATAAACGAGTTTTCTAAAAAAAAAAAATAAATAAATAAATAAAAATTAGATATTCCTTAAAATCATTAATTTTTTATTATTATTTTTCTAAATATTTTTTACCTTAAATTCCTTTAATTAATGAAATCTTTTTTTTTTAATAACTTCAATTGCAATACATTACTCATCAAATACTAAATAATATTATGTAAAAATAATTATTTTTAAATTTTTATTTAAAATAAATTTTGTTCAAATCTATTTATTATTTTATTTTACAATAATTCTCTAATGATTTCAAAATGAAATATAAATATCTACGATATTTATAGAACAAAAATGTTTATGTTAAAAAACAAGAATACAACGAATTTTATTTTAGCAGTCCATTAATTTTATCATCAATACTATTATATTATGTATACTATTGTACTTTTCAAATGATGTATACTAAACTACTTTGCAATAATAAGTATGACATTTCTATTAATTTTTCTTTTATAAAAATCATTTTATAGATTAAAATTATTATCAATGCATATTTTTTGATAATTTCAATGTCGGAAAATATTGCAAATAAAAAAATATATTAAATATAATGAAATCTCAAATTTTGAATGGTTTAAAATTTAAAAAACTTGAAACTCAAATAAAAAATTTGAAAGAACCTGTTTTCGCATTTTTTTAATGTTATTTGTAAATATTAAAAAAATTAAAAAATTAAATATTTTTTATTTGAATAAAGTAACATTAATAATTTATTCATGATATTTTTATATATAATATATTATTTGGGAAACATTGCTATAGATCAGAATTAGATCTGTATATTTTGAAATAAGAATAAGAAATAAAAAAATAATTATTTCACATAAAATAAATTTATTCATGATAATAATTTATGTTTGAAAATAAATTAAAAATTTTCAAAATTTATTGCAAAAATTAATTATTTTCAAATAATAATAAGATTTAATAAGATTTAAATAATAAAAATATATATTTTTATATGTAAGAAACAAAAATTTCATCTCGAATCAAAAAATACGAAATTATAAATATCCATATATATTGTATCATATTAAATATATATATATATATATATATTATTATATATAATTATATATATAAAATATTTATTAGAAATACTATTATTTATAATATATTTTATTATTTGAAATATTATTTCAAAATAATATTTGTATAAGTTGATATTGAAATATAATATTTAACCATTTCTTTATTTAAATACTATTTCGAAATAAAACTTTACTCGCAAAATTTTTTATCCCAGAGAAATAAAAATATTTATTTCTATTTATCTAAATCTTTTAAAAATCTATTTTCTGTAGCCCTGATTTTTTTTTTTTTAATTCATGTTAAATCGCACAACAATAAAGATTGATTTATTACTCAGAGAAACAAGTATACCATTTTTCGATCACAAAATATGTTTACGAAACAGAAACTTAATTATTCAGAGAAATAAAAATATTCATTTTTATTTATCTAATTTAAAAATCTATTTCGCCTAATCCTAATTTTTGCCAATATTGTAAAGTTTTAATTCATACTAAATCGCACAACAAGAGAGATTCATTTTATTACTCACAGAAACAAGTATGCCATTCTTTGATCACAAATGTATCAATGTGTATACGAAATAGAAAAAAAAATCGATCAATTAAATGAACAGATGCCAACGATTAATAATTGATCCTGAACTTGATTGAGCAACAACTAGTTTCGATTGAAGCAGTGTTCGAATACAATAGCGCATCCTCGATGACAGATCCAGGCTGAGGAAAGGGTCTCATTAGAAGCAATTTAACGACATATCTAAAAATAGGTCTTTCGAATTAAGGCTGGGGTCGTGGTACACGCACTGAATAAACGCAAATAGGATTAAACTTCGAAGGGGAACAAATGGCGAACAACCGAGTTTTATTATACACTTTGAATCGTTTTTCTGTAAACTTTGATATATTATAATATGTATTGATATAACATATATTAATAAAATATATGTAATAACATATGTAATAACATATATGTAATAACATAACATATGTAATAAAAATCATGAGTTATATTTCATATCTTTCTCAAGAGTTGAAAAATAATATTTACATATGAAAAATAATATATACAAATAATATGTTAAAAAATTTGTAAAATCGAAGTTAGAAAACTATTATAGAAAACTATTAGTTAGAAAACTAATATAACTTATTATAAACGTGTTATTTTATATATATACGTGTATTTATGTATAATACTTATATTACTTATATAATATATAAAATATGAAATATAATATATTACATATAATTCTATACATTATATATAATTTTTCCGATTATAAATAAAACATGCAAATTATTATATGTTTGAAAAAATGATTTAAATAAGAAATTCAAAGGAGACATAATTTAACATAATTAAATTTTTTGTAGATAATCAAATAAAAATTCTTTAAAATCAATTATTTTTTGAATTCTTTTTTTATAAATCTAATAATTTCGTCAATTTTGTTGTATATTTTGTGTATGTATATATATTTTTATGAATAATAATATATATATCACTTGATTTATTTCAATAAAATAATTATAACTATTAATTTAAAATAGTACTTTAATATATCTAATTCCATAAGTATCTGTTTATAAAGTTTCTTTAAGAAATATAGAATTAAATATTATATATATATATATATGTTTTAATATTAATTTAATAATAAGAATTTAATATTAATTTATATATATATATATATATATATATATATATATATATATATATATATATATATTTATTTATTACAATTATATATATAATTACATATTTATTACGATTATTACTGATGATTATTAAATGTTTCGGAAATAAATTTTCAACTAAGAAATAAAGATTATTTTTCTAAATAATATTCTTCAATTTATTATTATAGCCTTAAATAAATCGTCTTGTGTCAAATTTTTTTAGTGATCAAAAAATAATAATTAGTATATATAATTACAATTAATATTTTTACTTATTAAAAATAATTATTATTAATCACTTAAATTTGAATAAAATTTGCTTATCTTTATTTTAATTCAAAATAAAAAATTGGATATGTAATTTAAAAATTGTATAATTTATTGTTCATTTATACTAACTGATATGTCAGCAATTGAAAGCCTTCATATCATTACACCACGCGTAAACATCAATTCAATAATAAACAAGAATGAATGTGTAAATCGCGTATGGATGGATCGTGCCGTATCGAATAGTAATTATAAACGAATCCTTATGGAATAGTGGAATGGACTTTTAATCCCAATATGGTTTCATCAAAACTTGGAATCTCTTTGAATTTTATCAAACATAGAGAAGGATAATAGATGAAAGAAAAAGAGGATCGAAAGTCAAAATTTATTAATAAATGTACTTGTACTTGTAATTTCGAGGCGTGCCAATGTAACTCTCCATCCTTTAACAATGATAAAAATATATTTTATTATCCAATTTTATATTTCTAACATAATTAATTTATAAATAAATAAATTATATAAAAAAAATTAAATGATATAAGAAAATTTGGCAATCGCTATAACTTGAAATATGATCAATAGATGAATCTCATTAACAAGTTTTCCAAAATACTAACTCATACTCTAATTCAATTTGATTTTATCTTTCTTTCACATGCACACATAAACTTTTCTTAATTTATTTTTTATTCCTATGACATTTACAAAATTTCATTTTAATTAGCCATTAATAATTTTGTAATAAAAATTAATAAAAATATTAAATTTTAAAGGAAATTATTATAAATAAAATATTAAAAATTAATCTATCTATTAAAGTATCAAATATACTTTATTTGGAATTTATAAAAACAAATTAATTTATAAAAACATAAAAACATAAATAATATATACAGAATAAAAATAATGTTTAAAAATTTTTAATATTTTTCTTTTTTTAAATGTATTGTAAAAAATTAAAGATAAATATATTACATTATTTATGTAAGATCATTATGATTAAGAATATTATTTTGAAATATTTTATCCATATAATTAACGTTAATAATTATATATAAATAAGATCAATAAATATAATATATATATATAAAATATATGAATATAAAAATATATAAAAATAATAAATATTCATCGTATTGATCGTTTTTAAAAAAAATATATAATAAATGATGATATAGAATTACGAGGATTACTAAAAAAAAAATATATAAGATATGACAAAAAATAACTTTATACTATAATCAAATTAAATTTATTGGTCATATATTTTTTAAGAATTAATTTTTTAAACAATTTGTTTTATATTTATTTCCTCAAATGTTCAAAAATTATTTTCATTTTATTTATATCGCAAATTACAGGACACCTTGTATAATTACTTAAATAGCATTACCAACGAAGATATCCAAGCGATTTAAATGCTAAGGCAAAAATACTACCAGTAGAATCAAAGCATTAACCTTTAAACATCACGAACTTTAGATTACGTTGGTTCCATCAAATGGTTACAACATGTACAATTTTAATCTTGATAAAAAAAAGTTAATAAGCTAATTTATGTAAATAATTGAATCTTGTGATCGTATATTGCAATCGAATCGTATATTATAAAAAATATGTAATAATAAAATTTGATTTAGAAAAAATTCTGGAAGAAATAGCATATGTAATAAAACAATCAAAATAACATAATTATAGATGAAAAGATACGATAAATAATGCAATGCCCATGTCGTATAATTTGCCGTTTACTGAACGAACGTAAACATGAAGAAGCGAGAATAGAGAGGGGAGCAATGAAGGGAGAAATTGTGAACTGTTTCATATGCCATTCATAATGCCTTCTGCCACCTGCACTACATCGTGAGGGTACCGTATGATCTCGTGGCTCGACCTCCGCATGAGGTTATGTAATTCGAACGGAAAGTACGCTAACCTCTTCCTTTTACGCGACGAACGGAAAGATGATCGGATTAGGCTAGGTTACGTGAAGAAACAAAACAATTAGAAACTGTTACTTCATCTAAAGTATAAGGAATACATAATAAAGTACAATATATATATATATATATTGTATACTTTCGATAATCACGAAAGATTCGATTGATTTAAATACTGTTAATTGTAGAATCTTCAAAACTATTAATCTTAAAACTGTGATATGTGATTCCGATACAATTTGCGATTTTTAATAATGTTGTAACAATATAATGTTGTATCAATAATTACATTATTATATTTTTGAAAAAATTAAAACCGTTAAAGATATTAAATGCGATACGGCGTTTTGCGTAATCGAATGATTCACTGAGATATTTTGTTTTAAGATGAGCAAATGTAAACAGAAAAGATAATCAATATACGTTGAATACTTCGAAAAATTTTTCTTTTCAATATCATCTATTCGAATATCGTATAATATTAATTGAGAATGAATATAAAACTGTTTTCATAAGATTCTTAATTCCAATAAATCTCTTTCTCATTCAATCTCTTTCATTCTATCTCTCTCTTTGATACTACGAGAAGCTGCATTTTTGTTGACAGATGGGGATGAACATTCAAAAGACTTTGAACATTCTATGATGTTTTATCGAATATTCGAAAAATTATATATTAAAAAATATCTTATGAATCTCGTAGACTTTATTGAAAAAATAAATTTTCCTTTTGTTTATAAAATATATACAATGGAAAAGGAGAAAGAGCGCGTGCGCTCTGACAGGGAAAACCTAGATTTTTGCCAGGTTGCTGTTCATACAGACAGATATATTAAATTTATTGAGAATTTTCTTACCTGTTGTGCCGAACTGGTCGAGCTGGTGAGCACCAGAATTTACTCCCGCACCCCCCAAACCGTCCAGATCTTGCCACATTTCCGAAAAACAGGCACTTTCCGAACACACGCACGCACAGAATTACCCACCTTCACTTAAGCGGCGCCATTTTCACTGTATACTGACTACTCTGTGTTCAAGCGATATAAACGCCCTCTTCCATATCGCAAATCAAGTGTGAACTAAGATTGTGGCATTATAATGGCATTTTTTATCGGCATTTTTATTTTTTTATTTTAATAATTGAATTATTTAATGAAAATACAAAAATAATTTAATACAATTACATATATACATAAATTATATTAAATTGTTTTATTTTATTATATATTTATAGTAATATTAATTTACAGATAAAAATGATATGTCCTACAAAAGATAAAATTTTAATATATGTATAGAAATGTTGGAAAAATACAAAATATTTATAACTCTAAAATCAGTTGAAATTTAATTTATATATAATAATATGGAAATATTTATTTTTTTATCTGTTATTTATTATTTATAATTTATTAATCGATAAAAATATCAGAGTTAACTTTATTATTATTATTATTATTATTATAATGTTTATATTAATAATTTTGATTATTTTTATAAGTTTTGACTTTTAAAAATCATAATTTAAAAATTATATGTTTTTAAAAAATCCATATTATTAACCTATATATATTTAATAAAACGAACGTAGACAGATATACAAATGATATATGTTTTCTAAAGTAGAAACTGGTAAAATATAGATAATTGGTTGATGAGACTGTTGGTAATGCAGGTTTCTTACTTTCAAATTACATTTTAAATAATATATTAATTAAATTTTTATTTAATTAATATTAATATTAAAATTAAATTTGATTTACATTCGACTTATAATATTTGAAATTTGTTTCAGTTTTAACCTTACGTTTACTTTACATTCAAAAAATAAGTTAATTAATATTAGATTATGTTTTAGACATTCATAATTTTAAATAAATTATTTTAAAAATTATTTACGTAATTTTAAAAATTGAAACTGATATTTTTAATTCATCAAAATCAATTGATTGATAAAAAATGGATAAAAAATAAATGATTATATAAATTAAACTTTAATTTTAATAATAATAATTAAAAATAAAATTATTTTGTATCTTTCTTTAAAATAATTTTTATCATTATAATTTTATTAATGTATGATAAGTAAGAAAATGAATTTATCAAGTTCTTTCGTTAACTTTGTTCTTGCATTTATGTATATAAATATGAATATACATAATTGCATATTATTACATATGTACATATATATAATATGTGCTATAACGATATTGTATAAATTATACAAATATAAAAAAACTAATGAGAAGACAAATATTTATTGTTAATTCTTTTTGTTATTTAACGAATATTAAATGATTATTAATTTTAACACTTGTAATTCATCATATAATGCAGTATAAATTTTTACATAATTATTTTGCAAAATATCCTTATAATTAGATGACATATCATGTTATGACTTCTAAAAATATATATAATAATCTTTCATATACATTACGTAGTAAAATGCAATTATATTATTAATCGTTTCAACATAGAGCGTGACTGATATTTATAAAAATTATATGACTGAGTCAAGCGAAAAATTGCAAAGATAACAATTGCGAGTTGTAGTATAATACGAAAATATTTTAAATTATATGTTACAATCCAAGGTAACATTCTCAACGTTCTTATTTACTTTTCAAGACATAGAAAGAACATAAATTTAGATGCATATATATTTCCGCATAAAGATAATAGTGTTGTTACATGCAAGTGTTTGTCACGAACATATTTTACATAGGAATATTTTTTGCATGTTTTTTGCGCATAATTTTAGATTTTTATTCATTAATAAATATATCGAGTGTTAAATAAATAAATGTATGGATTTTGTAATTACAAAATTTATCATTTATTATTTTTGATTAAAGAATATGTCATTAATTATTGATAATATATCTTAATTTTTTTATTTAATATTACTTCAAATTATTATATTAAATATTACATACATATATTTATACATTACATTTAAAAAAAATAAAATAATAAATGCATTTTTCTTAAATCATTTTTTTTGTTTAAAATATTTTTTATATATTTAAAAATAATTAGTATTCAGTTTAAATATAAGAAATTAATGTACAATATATAATTATATGTTTGTGATATTTTTAATAATTAAATTTTTTAGTAATTATGGATTAATTAATTATGAGAAATAAAATGCATGAGATATATATTTTAAAACAATTTTAAGTAAATTTTAAATATTTATTTATATAAGAAATACAATATATATAATATATATGTTTCTTAAGAAATAATAATATTATGCGTATTATCATTTTATTCTTGATTATACGATATGTAGTATATATATATTTTAATATTATTTTAACATTAAATGATAATCATAAAATTTTTTATTTCTAATAGTAATAGTAATTTTTTTGTGCTTATTTAAATATGAATTTTTGAGTTTGCTTAAAGTATATAATAAGAATACATATTCTACATATTACACAAAATCATCTTTGATATCAATCAAAATCGATTCGTTATATTTAAACATTTATCATTATGATTAAATAATTATTTGTCAAAAAAATCATAATCCATTAATTAAATAAAATATTAGGATTGAACTTGCGAACAAATAGCAATTTTAATCATCAATCACGATTAATAATTAAATGCTTTAATTAAAATTGACAATTTTTATTTTTGTTTTATTTATCTATACTGTTTACTTATTTACTTTTATTTATGTACTGTTTAATTATTTATTTATGTTTGATTTTATAATTTTTTTATATTTTATTAAATTATCATGAAAGTTATCAAGCATCATATAATCTATATTTGTAAATATATACGATTTATATTGTATATATATATAAATATATGTTATATTTTAATTTTATATTTATTATATTTTATTTTTATTTCTATTTTAATATAAAGAATTAAAATTCATTAAAATATTTTATCGTTTTTTATCATCAATTAAAGAGTAATGTAAGTCATAATTCCTAAGTCTAGAATAATCTAAAATGTCAAGATAAAAGATAAATTTTTAAAATATTATATAAAAAATTTTTAAACAGAAATAAATTTTTAATTACAACTTATTGCTGAGGTAATATAATTTGTTTTCTTTTGTCATGAGATAATTATTTCGATAATAATTGTCTTCTAAAGATATCATAATAATATCATTTTCGCACTTCTTATATCAATGCTTGGCTAATAAAATTATTTTTCAATTTAGATATTTTAATTTATAATATAATAAAACATTTGAAAATCATTTAAACTTTGCGACAATTTTTTGGATATTTTTAAAATATAAATTGTCTTTCTGCTACTAGAGCAAAAATATAAAAAATAATAAGTCATACAATAATTTTAAAAAAGAAATTTATAATTATTCTCAAACAATAAATTTGTTAATATTTTTAGTAAGATATTTATCAAGCATTACATATATAACTTTAATTATATAATACGCATGCGCGCGACCACCCTGTTCGGCTGCGTACAAAGACGTATGCATGCAGTGACGAGCAAAAATGTATACAGTTCTGTGAATAACGTTAAAAAATCTTAAATAAAACCTTAAACAACAATACGTCGTTCATTTTGTATAAATTACTTTTATTTCGAATACTCATGTGTTTCATGATTGTGTCTAATATATGAATGAATATAAAAATTATCTTTAAAAGTTATCTTTCGAACAAGTTACAAAACAAAATAAAAAGAAAATATTTAATAGAAGATTTTTCGAATGAGTTTAGGAAAAGATAATGCTTGACAGTGATATTAGTGTAATTAATTAAATAGGATGAATATCAATAAAAATTACATCAAGAACAGAATTAGTTTAAACTGGTAGTGTTTGTGAGAAAAGAACAATTTATATAATAGCATTTACGATGTTACATTTCGTACAAAATATATCCATACAGAATAACGGAATTACCCTCCAGTTTATCGATTCTATGAGACAGACTGATACAAAAAAAGGACAGGAACCGATGGGTGCGCAGTATGGACCACCCTTACCGTGAACGTGACGTGTAACTTTATATGATATGCAAATCGTACGTACTTCGATTTGAATTTGTATTATTATTTTATTGTGTATGTCATTAAGTATTTATATTGATTATTGTGTCTTTTAAATAAACAAAAATTTTTATATTTTATTTTTACTTTTCAATATATTCAAAGTATAATTTAATATTTTTTTTATTAATAGAAATTTTGTTCGCAAATGTTAAAATAACCTCAAATAACAATAAAAATAAAAAAAATTATTAATCAGTTATTATGAAAACAAAGAAAATGAATTTTAAAAATATTATTTTCAAAAAATGAAAAACCAATTGCTGTTTTAATTATTGTGCTCTTTTACTGAATGTATATTGTATATATAAATATTATATGTATTGTATTGTATATATATTGTATATATATACAATATTATATTTATATTGTATATATAAATATTAAATATATATAAAAAATTGAATACTCTGCATTATACTAGATATTACGTTTCATATTGTTCATTTGTTATAAAATAAGGTTATGTCTTACTAAAACTTTTTTGCAATAATTATTAATATATTATTAAAAATTTGACTATATTTGGCATAGCATAATAATAGAAGCAAATTTAAAATTGATTTTAATATTGAATTATTTAAAAAAAAATAGAAACATAATATAAGTTTTGTTTATTGAATTATTTCTAAGTTATCTTTATATAATCTAAAGTTATAAGATATCTAAAGTTATCTTTATAAGTTATACCAAATCGAATTAGAATCGAATTAGAAATTTGAAATATTGTTTTCAGAATTAAAAAAATAAATTTATTATATTTTTAATTAGAATAAGTAAAGATAAAAAATTAATAAATAATTACAAATAAATTGATAAATAATAAATACAATTTATTTATTTATTTCTATTATTTGATTATGTTAATTATGAATAGAAAAAAATAAGTTAGAAACACAATAATTGATATAAATATCCTATTCATATAATAAATATAACATATCATCATATCCAATTTTCATATTATCTTCTTTTATTAATAGATTATGATTTACAGGATGAAATATATGAATATTTTTATATTTGAATTATAGGAATTTGAAAAACAAGAAGATCTAGAAAATATTATTTATATTATATCATTTAGTTCATCTATATCAAGTTTTTGAAACACTTATGTTATAGTTAGTCAATTATATAAATGCTATGAAAAAAGATTAAATAATTAAATAAATAATGCTTATTTAAATTGCTTAAATTAATGCTTACATAAAGTTTCGAGCAAGTTTTAAAAAATATAGAATTTGATTTATGTATTGTTAAAATTCTAGCAAATTTTAAAGAACATAGAATTTAAATTTAAATTTTAAAATTAAATAAATAAATAATATATGTATATATATAAAAGATTATTAAATAAAAATAAAACTTTACTATAATTTAAAAATTAATTATATTAATAATTTGTATTAAAAAATATGAATATTTAAAATTAATTAAATTCGAAAATTAAACTTAATAAAAATAAATTTAAATGGCAGCAATAATGATTAAACTTAATTTATAAATTAACTTATCTTAATAGATTAATATATAATGTTAAAAATTAATAACTAAATTATTTAATTTTAGATAAAATTTAGTAATAATTATTAAATTTAATTAATTAATTATAAAATTTAATTTAAAACTAAAATTATATATCCTGTTATAAAAATTAATGAATTTATTAAATTTATTAAATTATTAAATTAACATTAATGTTAAATTATAGTCGAAAATAAAAGACAAAATAATAAAAACAATTTTCATTATTGATCATCGTATTAGAATTGAATTTAGAATCATATAGGATGGATATATATACTTCTACTTATTTTATAATAAAGATTATTTAAAATATGCAAATTCATATTCAAAATATAATAAATTAAATAAAATAAGATAAGATAAGATAAGCGAATATGTGTTATAAATAAATTTTGTGAAACTTTTAAATTAATTTTTTGAAAATCTTTTAAATCAACAGTGAATATGTATTATAAATAAATTTTGTAAAAATATTGTCCATTTTTCACATCAGTAAGAATAAATAAAGACTGCGTATAACACAAACATCATATAAAATTAATTTTTTTTTAAGAATTCATATCACAATAAATATCATCATAGTTCAATCATTGTTCATAGTATTATACCCAATATTTCAGTGAATTTACAAAAAAAACCTTCAAATCGAACTCAAATAGAATTGTTACAATTATTTTAGAATTAAATAATATGTTACAATATCATAAATTTTTTGATAGCCACAAAAATTTAGAATGACATTAAATAATCTTCTTAAAATCAAAGAAACGTTTTCAAAGATCAAATATTTGCAAAGATTCGATTTTCAATTTTAATATCGCTTTTTTAATTTTTTTAATCATCATTTTAATGAGAAATTTCGTAAAACACTTAGATTCATTCAGTTGTTTTATATATTAAATTTCGATATTATTAAAGTATTTTTACATTATAAAACAAGTGAAAATTGATTATATAAAACATTAATTGGACGAATAAGATCTTATTATTTAGATTTTTAGAATTTATCTTGTATATATAATTTATACGTGCTAAGATAATTTGAATAAAACCATATGTAAATATAATACGATAAAAAAACATATTTTTAATTTAATAAAGAATTCAAAATATGATTATGACAAATTTTTCTATATTTAGTATTAATATAATATTTAAAAATATAAAAAAATATATACATTTGAAAAGATTCAAATTTGAATTTTGTATATAATGTAATTAGTAAGACTGTTGGAATCGACAACAGTCATTCAAGAAAAATGAAGAAGAGATTGCTCCTTTGCTTTTTCTGCGCTGTCATATTCTTCATCTTGATGATTTCTACTGACAACGATTTTATTCAACAACATGTTTCACCATTGATGAGCATCGTTGTCTGGGATGATATTTCGTGTTACAATCAACCAAACATGCCAGACAGTCTTTTGGATTTTGATCCTAAAATAGGTATGTTTATGAAATGCGACTAATATTATTTAAACATAATCATTCCTAAAAATAAAATGATTCACTTATCATGTAGTATGAATCTTTCAAAATTTTGTACATATATATATTAAATAGTGATTCTTGATGGAATAATAAAAGTAAATTATTTTGATTATATTTTATATTTCTAATTTACGTTACTATGGTCATGAATTATAATTTTTTCTTTTTTCGATTTGTAATATATTGCACCGATTACATAAAAATGCTCTACTTAGTTAAACATTTTAAATTTTGCTTATTGTTTATAATATAATATCAAAATCATTTAAGTGGAATTAAATGGAATTTTTAAATGGAATTATATATTTTTATATAATATCATAATAAATAAAATTAAAATGAATTCGATGATATAATATTATAATATTAACATAATTTTGAATACAAAAAATTTATAGAAATTCAATCAAAATCAATCAATACAAATAATGAAGTAGTAATAAAATAATTGAGTTATTTTTAAATTATTAATTATTATAATTATTTATTGACAACGTTTATTATTTCACCGATATCGAATTCTCAGACAATATTTATTTATTTATCAATATATCGATATATTCACCAATATTTATTTCATCGAACTTTCGATCATTTTTTATTATTATTAATTATTATTAATTAATATTAGTAAACATCTTTTTATCTACATATTCATTTCTATACTTGAAAAAAATAATGATGCAAATTCTAAAAGTTATCATAACTTTATTGATTAATATATTATATACATATTCTATACAATATAATAATATAAGTAAATATAATATAATTTGTATTATAAAAATGTATCATGTATTAATACTTTTATAAAATTCATTTCTTTATACATCTAATTTTGTATTATTTTATATTATTTGTTGAATCTTATCTTTTTGTACATGATCTTTTTTTTCGTTATGTGATGTAAATTGCCAAGCTTCTTTAAAATTTTAAGTGTATGGAAAATTATACGAATCATATCATAAACTGATTATGTTTCCGATAAAAAAAGTGGAGGCCGAATCATTAATGTTGCATTATATTTAACGCTACCATTTATATAATATTTATTAAATCATTTCACAATGATATTAGCTTCTAAAAGAAAGTAAATTTTTTAAATCATTAAATGTGAATTTGACAAAAATGTCAAATATGCAATATTTATATAAGTTTTATATTTTTTTATCATTGTTGAACCATTGTTTATAGTTTATAGTTTTTCTATATAGTTTTTGACATAAGTAAAAAAATAATTTTCTATTTTTTTTAATAAAAATTTGACTACATTTATGACTGTTTTTCTAAAATCCATAATAACAAATTGTGATTTTAACATAATGCCTAATTCAGAAGCTAGAGTAAAAATTTTAATATATAATTCATAAATTTTCTATTGTTTCAATGACAAAAATACATATACTAAAAGAAGGGTTTAATTTTTCTGTTCAATATTATATATGATCTATAATTGTTTATACAAGCTAGAAATTAATTTAAATGTATTATTAAATTCATAAAATTTTTAGATTATCATATTCGCCGAAAATAATATTATATTTCTTGGTTATTTTTTTATAATATCTGGAAAGAGTTTTCCATGTAAGATTTTCGATAATTTATTTGATAAATTAAAATTATCAATATTTTTTGATACTTTATGCTTTTTTTTTATTTAAAATAATATTATATTGTTTTAAATATTATTCTGAAGATATATTTGAATAAATAAATTTGAATAAATAAATAAATTTTTCGGTTTTTGTAATTATATTAAATATTACTTATTATTATTATTAAACTTTGCAAGCTTTATCATTAGATAAGCTTTATCATAGAAATTTCCGCTTATTATATTTTATGATTTTATATCTTAATGGTTTCAGTGCATGATTATGATTTAAAATATAATAGGTACGAATTATATACTGTTTATTTATATATAATGTATATTTCTATATTTAATTGATTATATATAGTAGCTATTATCTTCTCTCTTATATACCAAATAACATAAATCATTCCTATTTTCTAATTTATTGAATACAAAATCATAATAAAAATGTTTACCGCGATTGGAGAAAAAAAATTCAATTTGATTGGAATTTTGATTTCCTTCTGATAAATTCATTTCTTATTTATATTCTATATTTATATTCTATATTCATGTATAGAATATAAAATTCTATTCTATATAAATTAAGCTATTATTATATAAACTTTATATAATAAAGTTATACAAAAATCAAATATATATTAATTAAATAAGTGATAAATTTTTTATACATTAGAATGCAAATTCAAAAATATCAGTGATTTTAATGTATATTTTACTAAATAAATGTAAATAAATGTTATTAGCAAATTCATCATTTATAATTTAAAAATAATCTGAAATGATTTTTCTAGAAAAGTTAATAAACATAAAATAAATTTATTTTATTTAAAATATATTATATTAAAATAAATTTAACAAATTCTTAAAATAATGTTTATCAACTTTAATAATTTTTTAATTTTTATTAAAATTTTTATTACGATCTAATTTCGAAAAATAATGAGAATTATATATATCATAATATTAATATGAAAATTACAAAAAGGACAATTATTCACGAATCATTTAAATAAATATATCGAAATTTATATTATTTCGAATAGATTTAATGTTAAAATCAATTTTCATGAATTATCTAATTTTGATAAATATTTAAATATTTGAAAATCATTATAATAAATTTTCACGTATTATAATACAATAATAAAAATATATAGTTCCATTTAAAAAAAATTTGAAATCGTAAAAAGTATGATATTGAGAAAAATTTCTTTGCCTATTAAAATATATATTTTTTTCAAGTAATGCTTTTCTTTGATTTTTTATCATGTTGTAAGTAATATAATTGTTGTAAATAATGAGGGACATAAAAAATATTCGAAATTAAATAAAAGATTCTATACAACAAAATCACGAAATTATTATCATAAATTTAAATCATAAATTATAATTTCATTAAAATTTCCGTTTTGAAAACAAATTAATTTTTGCAATTCAATTATTTTTTTATTTCATACGCTTATACGAACTTACATCAAATATCATATTTGTATTCTAATTGCGTTTATTGTTTATCAAATTTACAATTAATGCGTTTGTATGCTTGATCAAATTAGTTAAATAAAATAAATTCAAAAAATATGAAATCTTATTAATTAAAATTTTATAATATATTATTTAGTTAATTTGAAATATTTTTTCAAGTTTCAAATAATTTTTTAAGTTATGAATTTTCTTATATTTGAATTTGTATGCAGCAAGTAATTCAAAATTAATGTGAATCTATTATTTAATAGATATATATTTTACTTTTCAAATTCTTTTGAAATTTTTCTTGATTTGCAATGACTGTCTTGAATGATAAAATTGTATGATATCAATTTTGAGTAGATTGACAAATACATTAAAAATAAATATGAAATATGATTAAATGTCAAATATATTAATCTAAAATAAAACTTAATTAAAATTAGAACAAAAATAATTTTTAAATTTGTTTTGTGATATAATAAAAAAAATCTCAATTAAAATTTACAAATGAAAATATTTCATATATTCAAAATTTTTATCATAATTTCAATAAATATTCAATAAACCATCTTCGATGTTTTAATTATTATTGTTTTAAATTATTAAATTAAATTATTTAAATTAAATTTAAATTATTTAAATTAAATTTAAATTGTTAAATATTATATTTTTATCAATTTATTCTAATGTATCTATACATCTATAAATATTTAAATCGAAGTTTTTTCAAGAATAATATATATAGAATTTTATTTAACTTTCTTAAAAGCAAGAATTTAAAATTTAAAATTTTGTTTAAAAAAACAATTCAAATATTGCTTATAAAATATGAAATTATGTGATTTTAACAATTTTTTTATTGAGAATGAATTTTCTATTGAGATTGAATTAATTTTTAAATGAAATTTTATATTTTTTTAGTTATAAAATATTCAACAGTGTCAATCAATTGAATTTTGCATGATTGTTATTTATAAATTATTATAATATTTATAGATTATTATAAAACAATTTGGTTTAAATTGAAATAAACATAAAAATTTAAATGCGAAAATAAAATTAAAATTATTTATTAAATTATAAGCGATTTAACTTATAAGCATTTAGAAGCGCTTATAAATACAAACTATACAATATCGTAATAGCACTTCTCTAGTTAATTTAAATACTAAAATTCTTATCAATGCAACAAAAATAATTTAATGAATTATATCATTTTATTAGTTGTTCCATAATTTCTATAAGTTTCGTTTTTTTTATTATATCTTTTTTACTTTTATCAAATTTTAATTTTATATTTATTTTTTTCAGATTAGATGATTGAAATATATTAAATAATATTAATATATTTTAATAATATTTTGTCATTTATAAAATTTTATACATATTATTTAGATAGAATATTCTATTTACATTCAAGAATCAAAGTTACATTTTTTTAAAATTTCCACAATTCAATTTTTTTAAAATATCTTTAATTTATTTGCAAAATATTAAGATAACTTAAAAAACCAATTTTTTTTATAAAGAATCATCAAATTATTTAGTTGTTTTATTTCATGTATAATTGTAATCTATTTCATATAAAAGTCTATAAATTTGTAACTTAAATAATAAGTTATATAGATAAATTATAAAAAGTCTAAAACGTTTAATAAGAAATTTTAATTAAAAATAAATCAATTTGTGTATTTTTCAAATTTTCCTTTAAATCCATGTATAAATAATAAAAAGATTTTTTAGAATAATATAAAATAATATAAATATAATATCTCAAATGTCGACAAAGTTCAATTGGTGATTCCTGAAATAATTTCAAACAATTTTTTCTTCGCAAAAATTTTCACTTCCACTTTGTTATTAACGAATTATTTGAGTTATTCAAATTATTAAAAATTTTTACAAAAAAACATTAACTAATCATTGGCTATAGGATAAAAATCAACTTTTATGGTTCATAAAACTTTATAACTTCCTGAATGTTTATTAATAAAATTAATAAGAAATATTTTTAAAACAATCAAACGAATATCAATTATATCTGGATACATCACAAGTTAGAAATTTCAATCGAAGTTTATTTTTTAAGTGATAATGAATTAGACTGTTTTATAGAAATTAAAATTTTTTCATTATTTTTCAATGAAATATGTTTATAATTTATTAAAATAAAGAATATTGAAAATAAATATTTTATTTTTTCATTATAATATAAAATATATTAATATATTAATATAAAATAGTTTTTTTTCAATTTTTTAAAATTAATAAATTAATAAATTTTTGATATTTTTAGTATCTTTAATTAAGATTATTAACTATTTAACTATTTAATTTAAAACATATTTTTCAAAGTAGCTTCATTTTTAATCAAGATTTTTCTCTCACAATCTATATAAACAAATATATTTTTGGTATAATAATTTTCAAAAAAAAAAATAAAGTTATATTCAAGCTTCTTTGCAATTAGAAATTTTATCGAATTTTGTCTATGCAATTTAATAGAAGTAATAATAGAAATAATGTGAATAATAATTATAATAACAATATAATGAAATGTAATAAAAATTAATTATAATTAATTATTATACTACATATTATAATATTTTTATTATAAATATTATTTATAATGTTATATGTTTATATTTTTATATATTTATATTTTGTGTATTTTGTATTTTGTGTATATTATAAAACAATTAATTAATAATATTTATATGCTATAGATATAATATAAAATAAAATAGTAAATTCATTATTTGTAATTGTATTTTTATTGATTATTTATAATATATTAATTTCCTTCTCCTTTGTGAAATAATGTATCACTAAACTTCATGTATTTTATATTAATTCTATTTATAATTCTATTTATAATTTTTAATTCTATTTTCGTCCATAATATCCGTAATAAAGAAACTTCTAGCAAGTAAATTGTATTACACTTAATACTTTGTTTCATTTTAAAATTCAAGATTTAAAATTCATTTTAAAATTCAGTATATAAAATTATTTTATAAAATCTTTAAATTAAGCTATAATACAATATTAAAATAAAAATAATTTGAAAAAATTCAATGTAATCTTGATATTTTATAAAAAAACAGATATAAAAATTAAACAGTGAACCATTTGATAAATGCTTTCACATACAACAAAATCAAATTTTTTTTAATGAAATAAAAACAACCAATAGATAACGAGATATACATTAATGATATATTGAAATAATTTTGGGATAATTAAAGATTGACATAAATATAAAAAAACAATAGTTTTATATTTATTTTTGATAATATCTAGTATACAATGTCAATTGATTTATTTCCTTATTATTTATTATATATTATTTATTATATATTATCAAATTATTATTAAATAATTTAAGTAATTTTGTGTTAAATAAAACAAAACACAGTGTGATATATTCCGGCACGACGCTCCGTTTCCTTTATTTTACTTATAATACAAATTTTAATTGTTTATAATTTGATAAATAGCTTCAACTAATTCAATTTTTGCACTTGTTTCTATAATCGAATTTTTAAAGATCCACAAATATATTAACATTTTATATATTTTGTAAAACTTTAAATAATATAAAATAAATCTTTTTTTATTAATTTCCTTATGCATAAAAATGCTTAAAAATATAAATAAAAAAATTTTTATTAAAATATGGTTAAAATGTTCTTATAATGTGATTTTATTTTCTTTTATTATAAGTATCAGCTGATTGCATTATGATTCTAATGTTATCACAATTAATATGATAGTTATAAATATTATCATAATCATCGGAGATGATTTCATACTACAATGATGTAGCATAAATATTTTTAAACTTCATCTGAATCTAAATATTTTATATTAAATATTTTTAAACTTCATATATAATAAAAGATTACTTGAAAGATTATTTTTATTTATTATTTATTATTATTTTATTTTATATAATATACTTTAATATTAAAATAATATTCAATAATATCTATTTTGAATTAAATATTCATATTTGATATTAGATACTCAGTTCCATTTACAATTTTCTCTATTAATTTCAATATCTTATTGACATACCATATCATTAGTCTTAAGAGAATAACAATTAAAATAGAACAGAAAATTCTTAATATTTTGAGTATTTGCATAATTTTTTTATTTATGATCTAAAAGCATATGTTTTTTTATTACTTTTTTATTATTCAATTTATTTTCTTAAAAAAATATTTTTATAACATTTAAAATCATAAAATTTTCAAATTATTAACTTTTATATTTAATTATTAATGAAAATATTAAATTTAATTATTATCGTCATTCTATTGCTATCATTCTAATATGTTTGATTCAATTACTATTATTCAAATACTTTTTTATTATTCAAATACTTTTTTAAAAATATCTTACAGATTAAATTTTTATTCTAATAAATAATTTTATTTCTAATAAATTTTTTCGTTTCAATTTTTCACAATCAATCATTCTCGAATAAATATTGAATTTATTAAAAAATATTTGTAACATTTTTTTATAGAGAATAAAAGATGCACATCTTATATCATACAATTTATTGTATTTAATCATTTTTTTATTAAAACAAAAGAATTTTCTTTCAAGATTCTATAGAATTGTCTCATTTCATTTTAATATTCTGATTTTCTTAGTATTATTATTTGTAACGAAAAAAAAATAAAAAAAATAGAAATAAAAGTTTCAGATAAAAATTGAAAATGTGTCAAAAATATATTCCGATATTATTAATTCCTTTATAATTGAATAAATAAAAATAATATGAAAAATAATTTTTTAAATAGAATTATTTTTTAATATATGAATTGATAAAATTTGATATTCTGTATAAAAAAATGTCACTATAGAACAAAAAAACGTTTGGGCAAATTTTTCATTTTCAAGAAACTATAAGCTTGTTTCAATACATATCTTTAATGTCAATAAATATCTTTCATGTCACTTTCTTCCTACAATAGAATATCTTAAATTTATAATATTTATAAAGAGAAATATATTTACATTTATCTATTTGTAATTCGATTTTATTTTTTATGCACAAACGAAAAATTTATTCAAAATAAATGAATTCTTCTTTAAGCAAAATATCTACTATTAATCAATTTCTATTTCGATACATCAAATACATAACAATAATTTTACACTACTCTATTCTTTATTTTCGCAAAGTTATAATATAAAAAAATATCTTTTTAAATGACTTGAATAAAAAAATTACTTGAGCTTTTAATATTAATAATGTATTAAAGTTAATAAAATTTATAATTCATATATAAAGTGTTAATATATTCATGAATATTTAAATTCTAAAAATCAAAGTAAATATAAAAGAATTTAGATTACATTATATCATATCATATTATATTATATTATATTATATTATATTATATTATATTATATTATATTATATTTTATATTATATTATATTATATTATATTATATATATTATATTATATTATATTATATTGTATTATATTATATGATATTATATATTATATTATATTATATTATATATTATATTATATTATATTATATTATATTATATTATATTACATTATATTATATCATATTATATTATATTATATTATATCATATTATATTATATATTATATTATATTATATTATAATTATATACAATTTATATATTAAATTTATACATTTCATATTATATATAAAAGCAATTTTGCTATACAAAAATATGGATAAGGTTTATTTATTAAGTTATAAGCAATTGAAATTCGTATTAGATTATTCAAGACGGAAATAGAGTAGGACCATTCTATTTCTGTTACATTTTTCTTGATTCATATAACGCAAATTTAAGTTACATAACTTAAATTATTTAACTTAATAGCGTAATAAATAAACCTCACTCGATATTTGTGTATATTAATTTTTTTGTTTTGTTTTTCTAAAATTGATTCTATGGAATATTCTACTATTCAAACATTCTACTATTAAATATTTTTTTATACAATAAGCTATAAATAAAATTGAAATTTATTATTTATTATTTTTAGCTTTTTTTTGTAGAAATACAATTATAATTCAAATAAATTTTCAAATAATACAATAAAATTTTTTTACAAATTCATTATAGAATTAAAAAAGGAATCTTATTATTTGCAGTTGTTTTAAAATATTTTGTTAAAAACATAAAAAATTATCAAACAACATACTAAAAATAGATAAGAATTAGAATAGAGGTAATATTTTAATGTTTCTGTTGCAAGTAAAACATTATTCATATAAATTACAATGTTACTAAATTTTATCAATTTATCCAAGATATTATTTATTTTGTAATCTCGAAAAGATTACAAATATTGAAAAGATGCATAAAATTTTAACAATTAAAGATAAGAATAAAGTTACTTCAATTATTTTAATAATTTATTATTCAAAGCTATTAAAATAACTTTATTCAAAATTTTGATTAGTTACTTTTTTAAGTTTAGTTTTTAATTCTGTATTGAAACCAGTTTTAAATTAAATGATTATTTTATTGAAATGAATTTTCTTTAGTTTTTTTTAGAGATATATATAAATATTTATTTATATAAAAGAAACAATTTTAAATACAATTTTTAATAACATTAAAATAATTTTCATTGGAATTATTTATTTTTCCTGTATCAGGTAAATGTGAGATAAATCTAATTATCGCTCATATGATGCATATGATATATATAGATAATCAATTCTTATAAGTTAAATCTAGTTTTATAATATATATTATTATAACATTTAGCTTAATACAATTGATTCCTTAATATTAAATTAATTATTATTAATTAATTAATTGTTAACTTTATTACTTTGATTCATAATGATTCTGAAATATTTTTTTCTTTAGTAAATGTAATTGCATTGATTAGATATTATTAACTTCTTTCACATTCATAAATCACGATTTACATATAAAAATAAACCGATCGTATATAATCAGTGAAAGTTGGCAATATGTTGAAATTGAAAAGTCGATTATGTGTTTAAAGTTTATGTGTATATACATAGAATTATATATACATATAATATATATTATTATAATTATAATTATACATATATATAATATATATTATTATAATTATAATTATACATATATATAATATATATTATTATAATTATAATTATTATAATATATATATATATATATTTGCAACAATATAAGAACGGAATCGTATTTAATTTTTATTAATATAAACATATCACATAATATAAATACATATAAACTGAAATTCTAACAATAACAATATTTTTGATAATTGTTCCAAATAAGAACGTATTTTATAAATTTTATAAATTTTTATAAATCTTTATAAATTTATAAATATTGTATAGATACTTAGATATTTTTAATTTTAAAAAAATTTTGAATTTTTTTCTATACATATAATCATTGCTCAGTTTTAGTTTCGATCAAAATCATCTCGAAAATAACAAATAAATAAGAAAATTCAAATGTCAAAGTAATAAATGTATATACATTTGTTAATCTCGATTACCGGTTGTACTTCCAAAAAATATAATTCTATATTCTATATAATATCCAAATTTTAATCGATATGAAATTTGAAAAAATTTAGAAAAGGAATGGATTTAATAAAATTGATAAAATACATAACATCTAATAAAGTTGGTATATAATGTGTTTTGACATGTTTAATTTTTTATTAAAATCTTATTTTATTCGAATCACAGTCTATCATAACATCTATCATAACATACAGTAGCAAAATAATCTTGGCAAATCTTTGAAAATAAATAGCTAAATAGATTATAAGTTAGATAAAATATTTTCTTTTTATATGAAATATTGTTCTCTTATATTATATTTTAATATAATAAACTATAAATGCTTTAAATATATCATATTATAAATTTTTTATTGAAGTGGTTATATAAAATTTCATAAAAATGTAAGAATTCATTAACTGGAGATTTTTGAAATAATTTCAAAAAATATTTTTCTTTAGAAAAATTTTATAGTTAATGAATTATTAATAAAAAGACACTAATCAATCATAGAATATGTAGCCTAATTGAATAGCGTTGGCTATGTGCTATCGATTGAGTACGAACAAATTCAAACCATACATGTCGAAGAAAGAATTTTGAATATATATATAATTAGAATTTCATGAATAATAAATAAATTATAATATTCAATACACTTTCGAAAGTTTTTGAAAATATTGCTTGAAATTATTTTAGAATTTCTAATTTACGAATATTCCAATATTTTTTAAATATCTTATTATAATGATAACGAACATTTTTCATTTTCAGTGAATTTTGTCTCATCTAATAGAAATATTGGAAATTGCTCATAATTATAACAATGTATAATTAATTGTTACATTTTATTCATACATGTTTAATATAATTAAAGACATCACAAATTAAAATAAGTTCCTAGTGGCGTACATTTATTATTACAGAAAACAATCATAAAATAATCAAAAATACAATGAAACCTAAAATAACAGTAGACTAAATAATAATTCTTATATTGAATATTTATACAAAAGGAAAACTGAATGTGTGGAAATTTTTTTTTTTATTTTCCATATTTTTTAAAAAAGTTCATGATATATTTGTCAAACGTCATAGAACAGGAAATATACAAAAACTAATATTATGATTATTACGTGATGCTACGTGATGCTCTGGATGAATGATAAAGATCGATTAAAAAAATTTGTCGCAAAATTAACTTTGATCTTAAAATTAAAATAAAATTTTTTTATTATGTATAATAAGATAAGGAACAAAAGTTTTAAAGTGAATTGAAAACTGATTCTCTTCTCTTGAAAAATGATTTTAACATTTAACATTATTATCGTTTCAATAATATTTTGTGTTATAATGAAATATTAAGTAAATAATTGTCATGTTTCCAACAAAAAATTCATATGAATTTTCATATTGCAGAGAATCTTTACAACAAATTATCTAAGAAACAGTCTATCACTGCTTTTTAAAGAAAATCTAATACTTTTGCATCTGGATAAAAACATAATTTGGTATTTTTCGAAATTTGACAAATTAGTTAACTGAGATATCATTGTGTCATTTATATCATAAATTATATCATAAATTATATGGAAGTTCACTTAAAGAAAAAAAATGAAATCGATAATATAAATCTAAATAATTCTTGACATTGAAAATAAAATGTTAAATCCAAATCTTAATATACTTTTCATTTTATAAATACCACATGTTTTAAAAAGTATAGTTTGTATTTTATTTTTCATAATCCATCAGCAGAAATCTTATTAAACTGTATGATTGTATAATTGGATATAATTGGATATAATATTTATGATTTATTTAAGTTACTATCCATTAATGAATAAACAGCAACAAAAACAATGATGACCTTTTACTATGAGTTAATCTCTAATGTGTTAAGAAATATTAATTTATAAACATTAAATTATTAATATATGTTGAAAATCAAATTTATATTTCTTCGAATATAGTCATTTTCTTTATTCATTGAATTCATTTTGCACTAACTAGTATAATACTTAACTAAATTTTAATCAATTATTTCTCTATAAATATAAATATATTAAACAAAATTATTTACAAAAGTTCAAAATCATTTTTCAAGAAAAATTTATTTGTGACATATATTATTTGATATTTTTGTTCTTTGTGACAAATATTATTCAATGTAATATAAAAAAATTTAAATTTTTGTAAAATATTCCATTTTTCCACTTAAAATATATATATATTAATTGTAATATAATAAAATATTATATAATAATAATATTTTATATATTATTTTATATAATAATAAAATATTATATAAAATATTATATTATATAAGAAATGTTCGTTTTTATATAAAATGTTTAGAATGTTAATTTAAAAAATTATAATTTAATTATAATTAATTAAAAAAGTTTTTATCAAAAAAATTGTTTTTTTGTCAAATTATTTTTTTGACTGTAATATTATTTTAAAAAAATTTTCTATTTCATTTAAAATTTAAAAAAATCATAATTATAAATAAATGTATTCTTTTTTTTCTAATTAACAATAGATAAACCAAAAACGGATAGGAATATCTTCTTCCACGAGACATCTTGTTTTGATGAAAATGGTTTGATGTTAAACGCTCGCCAAGCATGCGCCGTCGAATCTGCCGCAAAAATGAATCCAAATATGAACGTGTATCTATTATTTGTTTCTCCTTCGAAAATTTCCATAGAGTCCAAAGAAATGTTTAAACAGTTACAAACTTATCCAAACATTCATATCAGATATATCAAACCCGAAAATTATGTGAAGGATACACCTTTAGATCTGTGGTACAAAAGTGATATACTGAAGAGAAGTCGATGGCCAAGAAATCATATGTCTGATATTCTAAGATATCTGACACTTTGGAAATACGGAGGAATATATTTGGATCTGGATGTTGTTGTTATCACGTAAGTACATTTTAATTGGAATATATAATTATTTGAAAAAATATACAAAATGTTTATATACATATATTTATATATAATATGTAATAATATATGATATATAATAATCTTTTGAAAGGTCGATTTTAGAAATCAAAATATAAAAGTTGATTTACAAAATTTCGATGAAACTATTTATTGAATTATGAGCAATTTAAATTTGCATTAAATAAAGCTAGATGTAAACAAAATGATGACATATGACGGAAATAAAGCTATATCTCCGCATTTTTTTATTTAATGCAAACTTCAATTATTTACATTTTATTAAATAAGTCTCAATTTTTACATCAATTTTCTTTTGTCCCCTAGAATCAATATTCTAATGTCAGAATACATTAATATATGTAGTCAGAGATCTTGTGGAAAATAGATAATTTATAATGGAGATTCTTATATGAATTATATTAATTTTTATATGAAAATATAAGAAAAGTTATAAATTTGTTTTACAAATCTATAACGTTCTATATTTTAATTTTTAACTACAGAAAAATATGTAAGAATAATATAAATAGAAAAATGATTCTTGATGGAATCTAATATTTGCGAGTTTTTATGGAAATAACTGAATATTTTATAGAATATCTTATAAATACAAATACATTTGATAGTGATGCTTTCTACAGTCCAATTATATTAATCATATTTATGTAGATAGAATTTAATATATAATTTTTTATACATTTTTTATAATTATATATATAATAATATATATAATTTATATAATAATAATAAATATTATAATAATATTATATATTATATATTATATAAATATTATATATTATACATATATTTTATATATATTAAATATTATATATTATATATTATAATAATTTAAATATAATTCATATTAATGTATAATAACATTTTTCATTAATATCATATAAAATAATAAATATTCAAAGTTAAGATTTTATATTTCATTTTCTTTTATTATTATTATTATTATTATTATTATTATTCTTTTAAATTTTATTATATAAAATTTTATCAATTTTATTATAAATATCATTCGACCATTAAAAGTTTTTTTTAAGGAATTTAATTCTAGTTTTACATATAATCTATTTATTTATCTAATCTATAGTATATTATAAGATTATAATTTTATATATTTTAACAAAGATATTTGACTATAAATATTTATAAATAATTTTACAAATGATGAATCAAAATATGATGAAAATCAAAAATAAAAAAAATAAAATTTTCGACATGATTTTTAATCATAACCAAATACATAACGTATAGTTCAGTTTTTAATATACAATCTTTTTTATTACATTTCATATTAAATAAATTTATGTTTGGTTTTAAAATCATCATATTTATTAGCTATTTAACTTGTTCTATATTCGTTTATGTAAAAAGATATTCATTATAATACATATCTCAATAAAATTTTAATATTGCTCTTTATATTACATAATTTACATATGTATATAGTAGAATTAAAAAAATTTCTAATGAATTATAAAATTTATAAATATATAATCAAATAATTTGTATTTTTACTTCTTGGTAGATCTATTGAACATTTAACAAATTTCGCTGGTGCTGAAGATTGGAAGTATGTAGCTGCAGGTGTAATAGGATTTGATTTTTCAACGCTAGGTCGGAGAATGGCTGATGCTTGTATTCGCGACATACGAGCAAATTTTCGAGGTGATATCTGGGGTAATAATGGTCCTGGTGTAATTACTAGAACATTACAAAAATTTTGTTCAACAAAAAATGTAAGTAAAATTAAAAGATTATTACTTATCATTCTTTGAAATGAATTATTTTCATACCATTTTAGATAAATTCTTATCGATGTTATATATGAAATAAATTGTATACAATAATTATAATATAAAAGTATAGAATTTAGAATTATAGAATATACTTTTTCAATATAATAATCAATACAATATTTCGTACAATTCCGTCTTTAAAAAAATTTTTATAAATTTCTTTAATTAAAATAAGATAACATCCATAGATTTGGATTATATTTATTAATTCATAAATAAAAAAAATCACAAATATGATTCAAATTATATTATATTTAATCTTATATTAATAAAAAAAACTCATTTATATTTGGAAGAATATCATTAAAATCAAACTAAAATAAAATAAAATAAATTGAATGAATCATACATAAATAAGAATCAATATTTCTATTGAATAAAATAAAATATGAATTGAAAAATTTTGATCCTGAATCTTTTATATTTTTTAAATATTTATTATAATTCGAATCAATTTGATAATGAAAATAGAACAATGAAAATAGAAATTAATATACAGAAATCATTTTTCTTTTGTATAGATTCAGGACATGTCCACGAGTCGATGTCAAGGTTTTAAAGTTTTTCCTCCTTCGGCTTTTTATCCAATCCATTATGACAATTGGAAAGTATACTTTCAGACAAAGAACAAAAATGCAACGATGAAAATGTTAGAAAAAGCGATGGCAATTCATGTATGGAACAAATTAAGCAGTGCTGAAAAGGTGGACGTAAATAGTGATGTACCGTATGTGAATATCGCGAGAAAACATTGTCCAAAGATTTTTAACAATTGCGGGAAAATATTTTAAAGAATTATTATATTTAGTGAATTTAAAATTAAAAAAACGTGGAATAAGAAAACACAATCATATCATCTTTTGCATTACTCAATGCATATCTTTTTTACGATGATAAACTATGCTTTCTACAATATTTTAGGAAATTTTTTTTAATGATATAGATTAATTTATTTAAATATCCAATACATATGCTTGTATTTTTCTATACACAATGTTAATAAATAAAAGTTGAATACGTGTATTGGATATAAAATTTATTGAAGAACGATTATGACAATATCGAAGACCAAATTTAGTGGAAAAAAAAAAAAAGAAATGAAAACAAATATGTACAATATATGTATATACGTTATGTATTTATAATATAAATGTAAGATAGATATATGATATAGATATAGTTTTTAAACTGAGGACTTCGTCAAAATATTCATTGTTAATGCAATTATAATGTTATTTGCAAATTACAAAAAATTGTTGAGAATGTATAAAATTTAAAGAAATTTTATCAAGTATTATATCTATTTAAAATCATGTTGCATATAAAGAAACTATGAAGTTTGCAGTATATACATTTATTCATAAATATTTGGATATTTCATTGAATTATCAATCCTTGAACTCTTCGTCAAATAATTTGTAAGATTATTTTAAAGATTGAACCTTCTATTTATATTCAGAAATTAAATTGTCTTGAAAACCATTTCATAGTGAGCGAGTAAAAAAGTGAAAATAATTTTTCTAAGAAAATTGAAAAAATTTAAATGTTAGTTAGTAAATGTTAAAAAAATTTGTATGCAATTAAAACCACTATGAATTTAAAACTAAAAATTTTCTTTACAACTTTTCTTAAAAAATATTAGTAAACTATTTTTTCTCGTCATATTATTCTATGTTGAATAATATGCTAAATTCTTTGCTAGTATTGAATTATATTTCATTATTTGCTTATTTATTTGCTTATTTATTTGCTTATTATAATAACAAGCTTTTTATTCAAAATGGATAGTTAATAACTTAGGAATATAAAAAAAGAGTTCAACTTTAAAATTATTCTATGAAGATTTTTTTTTATGATTATTATCTTTTACGTATATGTATGTTATATCAGTTCAAAGATAAGAATTAGGTGAAGAATCCAATACAAATGAGAGTATACTCTTTACAGTAATAATCAAAGTGTATAAACTTTGAAATTATAAGATTTATTAATAATTTTATTTTCAATTTTATTCATTTAAGTTTTAACACAATAATATATACTATTTTATTATATTGTATGAAATATCTGAATTCATAAATATTTAAAATTTATGATTGT
This sequence comes from Apis cerana, assembly GCF_029169275.1. Lineage (NCBI taxonomy): Eukaryota > Metazoa > Arthropoda > Insecta > Hymenoptera > Apidae > Apis > Apis cerana. The sequence continues at coordinate 4,211,796 of NC_083862.1, read as the reverse complement.
ACATTCGAATTTATTATTTGCACATCAACTTCATGTTTGAACCTAATTAAATAATACAAATAATATTTTATCTATTGATTTATTATGAAAAAGAAATTACATATTATAATGAATTATAGTTCAATGTTAAATTCAAATTTAACATAATTTAAAATCAATAATTCAATTATTTGTAATTGCTTTAATAGATCCTTGTGAAAAAATTATATTAGAAATGAAGAAATAAATAATTTGTGAAAAATTTAAATTGGCAAACATAGATATAAAGAAAGATATAAAGAATTAATTAATAACAATCAATTAATAAATATTAATTATAGTCATAACTTAAGTATAATTTTAACTTTATTTTTCAATGAATAAAATGTAGTGAATTTATTTAATCAATTCTGTTTAATATTATTTTTAATAAAAAAATAATTTTTAAGTTTTTAAGAATTCGATCATATCATTTGCAATAATTTAATAAATTCATCAGATTGCTCAGGTTTAATCAATATTAGATAATAATCATATTAGATAGGAAAGTATATCATTTTTACTACTTCTACACTATCATATATTTTTTTGTAACAAAAGAAATTTCATTTTCAAATTTCAATATTTATTTATCATAACTTTTAAGTATTAATGTTTCCAATCTATTGTTCATTCATCTCATTTTATCAAAATAACCTATATATTTCTATATATTTGAACAATATTTTTTGTGACATGAACTAAATATTTTATTAACGATATAACAAGCAGAAAACAAATGAAAAATTAGCAAAAATTTATTTAAAAGTCGAATTTTAAAAAAAAATACAAGCATATGTTTATTGATAATAATAAAACAATATATATTATGTAATAAGAAATGAAAATAAAAAAAAGAATGTTCGTAATAATATATAAACAAATTTAACGTATCAAAAAGAATTTATATTAAACAAATAAATAATTGAATATGTCATGTTGACTGCCTTGTAAATTCTTTAATTTTAAATCAAATTTCAAGATAATTTTTAATAAAAATATTAATTAAAATAAAATATTGTAAACAAAAATGTGTAGCAATTATGAAAAAAAATAATATTACTTGGATATATATAATTGATTTTCTAATAGAAACATTAACGGCGTTAAAATAGTTGAAGAAAAATGAATTATTTTTTTAAATTGTTTTCAAAATACACAATAAAAATATATAAGATTTAATTACTTACTTATTACTTAGTAAGTTAAATATAAGAATGAGGTGTTCGTGTTCCTAATTTATGAAATATTATTATGCAAATATAAAAATCTTATGTACTGTTTTTGAAAATTTTATGTGTTTTATATGTATGTATATTTATTATTATTTGCACATTGCGGTTATATTTTCTGAAAAAGAAAATAATAAATTTTTAAAACAAATTCATATAATTTTTATTAATTGATTTAATGATGTTGTTAATAAAAAATTAACAATGTTTCTCAATTTGAAATAAGCTTCATAAGAGGATAATTTAATTAATTTAATAATGTAATAATATTATATGAAAAGATTATTCAAACTTAAATACTATCTTTAGATATTTATTAATATTTTGAAACATGAAAAAAGTAAAAAATTTATAATTTTCTCCTCATCGTTTTTGTTAGTAAAAATAAATAATTCTAGATTCTTAGCATATAGATCTTTTTAATTTTATTTTAAAATTAAAAGTTATTTAATTTCAAATATTTTAATACGAATATATTTATCATCGGTCATCATGAATGCAACAAAACATGGTGGTTACAATGTACATATGTGTACATATGTGTCATAATGTGTCAATTCATACTCAATTTTAAATCTTCTATTAAATGAACTTATTACATTTCTATAGAAATAAAGTTCTAAGTTTAAAAATATTATAGAAATACTTCTGTAAAAATAAAAAATTTGCGATATTTTTATGATGATAATAAGTAAGTATAAATATCTATGTCTTTATATCTTTATATTTGTAAAAATATTTCTTTTCCTAATCATATTTTTGAAAATTATCATAAAATTAATATTTTTTCGACTATTGAACGCGAGTACTTATTATTTGCGAAATTTATAAATAAAAATTTGTTAAGTCTATGAGAAAGTTTTCCATAGAAGTCCTTTCCTGTTTTTAAGGCTAGCAGACCTGTGTTGAACATGAACAAAGAGTGATATTTGCTGGAGAATTGTTTTTGAGATACTGATCGACACGTGTGATTGTATATTTTTGTCATACTTCAGATTGAGCCAATTTTAGTATTACATATTCCAGACATGGTTGATTCAACGACAGATAATATTATTCTGGTTCGACATGGCCTGTGAGAGAGATGTGCTTATCTGCTCTCGTTTATCTTGGGATCTTTGTATACAGATCACCATCTAAGCGAAGAATTTTCTCCATCTTAGGAAATCGGGCAGACACCAGAAAATTATAACTCTCCCAATTGAATTAGGAAGTGATTTTTTTCATGTTGGATATGATTATTTATCGTCACTTTCAAATAAAATCTCATAGTGATTACATCGTAGTTCGATCACCGGATACGACAATTAATTTGTGAATACATCGTGTTCTGATCGTCAGCCAAGATTACCTGCCATGACATTATGATAGATCTTGTTCTCTAATAGACAAACACTCCGCACGAGTAACTTATATACAATCCACAACTAAGAAGTATACTTGTTACAATTATTAGCTTATATCTACCAAATCAATATAATACTGCTATTGCGAACTATTATATGTATTAACAAAAAAATTAATTATGTCAAATTGTATGCTCTTTGAAACTTGAATTTTTATTTGAAATATTTTTTGTATTATCAATAGTTTGATAGAAATTCCAGTAAATCAATTTAAATGGAACACTCATGTATTTCCAAATTGTTAAATATTTATTTTATATTTTAAATAGCCTATATCCGCTGAAACATATATTTTTGCGATTATATTGCGATGCATGTATTGATTCAAGTGATGGGCTTAAATTGATAATTTACACATGGAATATTATTTTATCATTTTCAATTTTGTGAATTAATATTAGTTTAAATTCATCGCTTGAGTTTATATTATATTTCCATAGCTATATTCTTCTCGTAATTTTGCTTAATATCTTATGATTTTCCTTTATGATAATATATGATAATATATGATGATATATCTGATAAATTTGAAATTGTTCAAATATTTTTTGGAATTTTTGAAGGAAAAATTTGAAGGAAAAATGAACAATATAAATATTCGTATTTTTAGATTGTGATATTTTAGATACGAAATAGTTCTATTTCCATCATATCAACAAAACTTCATTTATCACATATCTATTTTATATTTTATATATTTTACAAAATTAAAAGTGTATTAAATGTTCCAAAATCAATGTGTGAAGATATTATTCTGTAACAGCGCAATCGAAATATATTGTAAATCATAAGAAAAATAATGAAATTCTAGAGTAATGAATTGAAAAACACGAGAAGTATGCAGAATTTTCAAAGATTGTTTATTTCAAAATCTCCATCAAACAAATGAAAGATTAAAAAAGATTGATTGATAATTCGAGAAAAACAATTTTTCGAAGAACAGTTATTTTTATTAAGACAATTATATTTACATTTGTAGAAAAAGTCTAAAATAAAATAGTTTCTTGTAAAGATTATTTGAATTCAATCGACATTTCCAAATCTTGATCTTTCTTTGAATTCCACAATCATTAGTAACAGTGTTATTCCGCAAAAAACCAATTAGAATTGGACATCATTAGACATATTATGCCAAATGAAAGAGCATCTATTATCTATTCTCAGATAATAAAAAGAGTTGAACCATTGCGAATACCGAAAGCATAACATAAATATATAATAAATATATAATAATAATAATATATATATAATAATAATAATAAATATTAATAATTATAAATATTTTTATAAAATTAAAAATGTATTATTATAATAAATGTTTTTTATTTCTCAATGCAATATATTAATATTTTTATTATTCAATATATCATATTTTATTATTTTATTAAATCTTTAACAATATCTTAAAATTACAAGTTCCATGTATCAATAAATAAATTCAAATGCAATAGATATTTCGAATTTCTTTTTCTTTAGTAATTCTTTAGTAAATTAAAAATGTATATTTTATATATGAATTTTTTTGAATTATTGATATACTAATAATAACTAATAATTTTAATTAAAATATAAAAAAATATAATAATTTCTATTTGTAAAAATTCTATTAATATACTATCAAAATTATTTTTACATTCTAAATCGCTACTATTAAAACATATTTTTTTACATTAGAACTCTTATTTTCACCTTCAACTAATATCCAAATATGTATTAGGAATTTTATAGAGTAGATTATTTATTATCATTAATCTTATAAGATTTATAATAGCAAATTATAAATAAATTTTACAAAAAAAGTTCATCTTATATCAGCTAGAATAAAATTTTATGATTTAATTTACATATTTTATTGCTTTATTGTTTTGCTTTATTTATTGAAATGATTAAATTTTAAAAAATTTTAATTTTAATTTTTTTTCATTTATAGTCATTTTGAAAATATTCAAAGCTTGATTTAAAAAATTCAATATATCTTATCGATAATATATTATCCATGACTTTTTTAAGTCAAATTTTTTAAGTCAACATAAAATAAGATTAGATTTATGTAATAATCTCCTTTTAAAAAATTTCTATTTTGTTATATTAATTATATAAATAATTTTTTATATTTTTAAATTTTAAGTTCATATAAAAAAAAAGAATTTGATATTGAAATTCATTACGATAAAAAAACACTTAATTGCATTACTTCAACATATATAAAAATTATGACGAAAAAGTTATAAATTATAAAAAAAATTCAATTCTAATTTTTTATTATTATAAATTTTGAAATACTGTAAATCTTTCAATAAACTTCAAACATCAAATTTATTTTTCAGAAAATCGAAATTAGTAAATTAATTTATTTTAAAAGAAATAATAAACTTCTAATTATTTTGCAATTTGTTATCAATATTACAATTATCAATATTTAATTATTTATTTTCATATCTAAATCTATTATAGATTTCAGTAGAAATGCTATTTATTACAAACACACAAAAAATAATGCATTTTATCTTTATTCTACGTTACTTATACTTCTGAAAGCAATTTATCAATTCCGACATTGGCTTTATAAACTATTAACCAATATAATAAAGCAAGTGAGTTTTTTATAACTCAGTTCTTATTTTAATAAAGTTTTGTATTGAAACGATCAATATTCATATAAAAAAAACTATACATTGTAAGAGAACAAATGAACAGTCGACTATAATATGGAATTTATATATTAAACTATTATATATATAAAACTAATAAAATTATAATTTATAATCTGTATAATGTAAATAAAAAAAATAGTATACAAATTTAATATAACAAAGCACGATTTTAATTTAATGAACATTTGAAATAATAAAAAAATAAGAAGTTTTTTTTATATAATATTGTATATAACAAAAATATAAAAGAACGTTTGAAAAAAAAATTTTTTTAATTTTTGGAAAGATTAACATTTAAACGACATTGAAAGAAAATGAAAAAGAAATTGTTTCTATATTTTCTCTGCATTATATTTGTTCTCGTAATAAAAAATATAATAATATTCTTAAATGACGATTTCATTGAAGAAGATGAATTTCAACCGATAAGAAAAAACATTGACAGTATGAATATTTCGTGTTACAATCAAGCGAGCACGTTAGAGAGTCTTCCGAGCGTTGATGCGAAATTAAGTATATTTATCAAATTTATCAAATTAATATTATTTAGATTTTCATTAATTTTTCATTAATTTGAAATTATTTAACTAACAAAAATTTTTTTATTCATTATGCGATTTTTTAAATTAAAAACATCTTATCGATTTCTTAATAAGTTAATAATTAAAAGTTAATAATTTCTTAATAAGTTTAAATTCAAAAATGATATTTAGATATATGCATATATGTTTTATTATTCGTAATATAATTAGTGGTGAAATGAATTTCTTTAAATTAAAAAAATGAAATTTATTTAGATTTCGTTTTCGAGTAAATGAAATTAAGAAATTCTTTTAGTGTAATAAAAATTTTTGATAATAAATAAAATTTAATTGAATAATTGAATGCTATCAAATGAATTATCGATAGTAAGTTATTTTATATGTGAAAATAACCAAAAAATGTAAAATAAAATTTTATCACTTAAATCTTTGTTTTTTCGAGATTATATAGCATAAAAAATTGTATCAATGAATTGAATAAATTTAATTTTCTCCAAAATTTATTTTTTAATGAAAAATTAATTTTTAAATGAAAAAAATTTTATTTTAAATCTAATATTTCTAAAAAAGAATTTCTAAAATATATATAAATAGAATTTTGATTTAAAAAAAAAAAATAATCTAATTTACTAAATAAATTAGAAATAAATATTTTTAATTTATTCGTCTGAGAGAAGAGATGAAAAATAGTAATTTAAGATTAAATTATTGAAATCTATAGAATAATGATCTAGTGTTAATATTGTGTATAAATAATTATTATATAACAGTTATACAATTTAGATTTCAAATCGATAAAATTAATGTTTAGTATTTTAAAATAAAATACTACAAACTAAAATATTTTCATAAACAAATATTTGAAAGTTTGATTATTTCATGCTTAAATCAAATTACTATTTTGAAAATATTATTTTTTTTGCTTAAATTATAAACAAATACTATTTGCTATTTACAAAATACTATCAAAAAATATAAATTTCAATAAAAAAATTAAAAATCCTATTAATTTATTAAAAAAAATAATAAAAAATCTTATTTAATTATTAATAATTAATTAAATAAATATATTAATTTTATATTTTATATATCTAGATTAAACTTTTTATATCTTTATAAACAATATTATAAACAATACTTTAATACATTATATTGTATTATAAAATGTTAAAATTAAAAACTGCTTATTGGAAATATTGTATGAGTTAGTATTAAAATATAGTATATATGAAATATTATTTCTTTATTTAAAAAGTTTATTTCCAAAATCATGTATCGAAACAATATCGAAAAAATATTTATTTCTATTTTTGCCAGTTTTAGTCGAAATATTTCACAATATAAAATGTCATTCATATAATGTTCTTTTATCAAATAATTTGCATTTCCATTTTTTAATACTTGTAACTTAGATAATGTTTTTTTATAAATCGCTTGATATTTATTATTTAATTCATATTGATAAATACATTGATTTTTTTTATAATTTTAATGCAAATTTTTTTATAATTTTATGCATTTATTTTAATTATATATAATATATATCAATTTTTAGATAAGATATATATCTTACATATATTTTTATAAAAATGCGAAATATCTCGATTAAAGCAATAAATAACAAGATAAAGATTTCATTTTTTGATCTTTGAACAAAGGAAAAGTTATATAAATTTTATATTGTGTAGATCATATATTACAAAAGCAATATTGCTTTGAAAAATATCTCGTCCAAAACGTAATAATATTCAACAACATAGAAATTTTGTTTTCTGATTTGAAGAAATTATGATCAAAGATATGCAAAGATTTTTTATTTCGTGTTATATATTATATTTTCTTCACCGAAACAGAAATTGTGTTTTAATACTGATTAACTGAATAAATATATGTGATATATATTCTAAAACTAATATAAACATGATAAATTTTAATATTATACTTTGAAAATCACGTATTCAGATGTTAATAATATATTGAATGAATATATTTATCTAAATATTATTAACACAAGTATTTTCGCTATAGTAGCTATCGTTATCGAATTAAATGAAATATTCGATAACAAAAATTATTTATATAAAATATCAATCAATATCACGAAATACCCAAGTATCAGGAATAGTATCAATTATTTCATTTCTTCTTTCTATTTACAAATAATGAAATTTCAAAAATACATTGAGAAAAAGGAAAATTAGAACTATTCGAAAAGAGACATTAATCAGAATTTATAATCAGAATTAATCATCATGAGTAGAATATTTCCAATAAAAAAAAACTCGTTTCGTACACATTATTTTTCTATTTTATTTCCACCCTCGATAATCTTCTTTATATATAATATAATCTTCTATATATTTTTCATAAAACTTTTTAAATTCTTTCTTAAAAAATTAAAAGTATTTGAGTCATCAAATACTATTGCTTATATAAATTTAGTTAAATTTAATTATTTCTAGATAAAATGATATTTTTAAAGAGATATCAAATACAAGAAAAAATAGAAAAAAGCAACATGCAAATAAAAACATGTGAAAATGTGACAAGTATTGTTACTAAATAAAAACGATTTTATATTAAGTATTATGTATAAAATTTAAAAGAAATTTCTGTTTCCGATTTAACTTAACATTCAATGATGACAATTATTACAGCGAAGATAATATTAGTAATATCTAAATAGACAACATATAATAATAAATACAATAATAAATACAATAAATAATAATATAGCATATAATAATAAGTACATTAAGAACATCTCTTACATAAACATTTGTAGTTATTTATAAAAAAATTTTACAATAATAGTAATCTTTTTTTTCCAAATCTCAAAAACTAAATGATGGTAAGGTGGCAAAGAAAAAATTGTTCATGGCAATGAAGAAAGTATTCATTTATGTAACATATTCAAAAAATCAGTAATTCTCTATTCGAATAATTATTAACAATAATTACTATCAATAATTATTATTTTAAAAAATAAAAAATTTCATTAATTTCTTTTTCTTGCTATTATATTGGCAGATAATTTTAAATAATTGATTATTTCATAGTTTTATTACATTTTAAAACATGTATTATTTATTTGATTCGTTATGATATTTATAATTTTGCCTAGAATTTCACCACAATCAAATTCTATATTTTATTGATAATGTAATAAAATATATGTAATATATATGTATGTAATGTAATATATAATAATATATATAATATATTTATAATATATTATATTATATTATTATATATTATATATAATTTTTCATATAATATACAATAATTTGAATATATGTATATATGGAATGATATAAAAAATTTTCAAACACATGATTGCAAATATTTTTTATTCCAATTAACAACACATAACCAAGATACGAAATGAAATATCTTTTTTCACGAAGCATCTTGTTTTGATAAAAATGGTTTAGCATTGAATTCTCGTCAAGCATGCGCCGTCGAATTCGCAGTTAAAATGAATCCAGATATGAACATACATTTATTATTTCTCTCTCCTTCAAAGATTTCGAGACGATTCAGAAGATTATTTAAACAATTGCAAACATATCCGAATATTCATATCAAACATATCAAACTCGAAGATTATATGAAGAATATACCTTTGGATGCATGGTATAAAACCGAAATATTAAAGAAAAGTAAATAGCCAATTAATCATATGTCTGATATTTTAAAATATCTAACACATTGTAATTTATTGAATTAATTATACTACTTTATCCATATATAACAAATTATATATTGTACATTCCCAAAAATTTTGGAACATCCGTAAACTGAAAATTGCTGAGATAATTTCAAGCAACATTTTGCTTTGCAAAAACTTTTGTTAATGAATTATTAATAAAAAAACTAATCACGAAGCCCGTAGTTGAATTGCAACAATAGTATTAGTTACACGCCGATTAAACAAGAATAAATTCAAGCAACATATCAAAGAAAATGTGTTAAATATTATATTTATTTATTTATTCATTGATATAATTCGATTCATTGATAAAATATCGATAAAAAAATATTTGTTATATTCAATATATTTTCTTCAAAATATATTGTTTATTTTTGCATTGCATATTACTATCACAATAATGTTTTGTGATTAATCAGTGTTTTCTGATAATATTTCATTAATAAAGTTGTAACGAAAATATTTACAAAAAAAAACATTGCTTAAAATTACTTCAAGAATCTTCAATTTATAAATGTTCCAATATCCTGTATCATACTATATTATATATAGTTCATTATTTTCGCTTAACAGGAAGACGACTGGCTTGGAATCAGTTAATCGTAATTCGATATCTTGTTAACATTTAAATATAATTAATTTAAAGAAAAATTGAATTTCTATAATTTTGGTTTTTCTTTTATAAAAATATTATATTTATGTATTTTTGTTGATAAAAATGACATTAAATATGAAATGATTTTATTTTATTATTAATATATTTCGAATAATAATTTAAAAATAATTATTTTAAAATAAAATATATATTATTAAATAAATAATATATTTCAATTGAAATTATATTTTTGGTCAATTAAAGAAATTTAAAATAAGGTAAATATTTGAGAAAATGTTAAATTAATGAATTAATTATTTGAGAAAATAATTTTTATTTTAAAATTATCATAAAAAACTAGATATATTAATAATTTCTTAATTTATTAGCATTATAAAATTAATAAATATTATAAAAGTAATATAAATTAAAATAAATTAAATCAAACTCAAATTGTCAAGTTTTAATTCATAAATTTTTTTTATATTTTCAATGATACAAATTGAATAATATTTCAGGAATCACAAATTTTTTGATATTCTGCAAAATAATTTAAATGCCATGTCATATTATACAAAATTATTTTTAAAAATAAAAAATGTTTAGTTATTTCATAGATTTTATGATATTAAATATCACAATCTTTAGAAAAAATAAAAATATCTCGTATCAAACAGAATATGTATATTTTATATGAGATATATACAAAGTGTTCATAAGAATATGGAATATTTTTCGAGGGTGGATTCTAAATATCAAAATGATGAAAAAAATTCATATGTACATATATCTGATAAGTTTAATTAATGAGCTATAAGCTATAAGCATTTTAAATTTATATTAGATAAAGTGAAACGGCGAAAGAGAATGTTTAGCTAAATGCGTGGCAAAACCGTATATGCAATATCGCTTTTGTAACAATAAAAATAAATACACTAATATTTTTTTATATATTTTTTTATATATCTTTCAAATTATTTCAAATAAATTTCAAATAAATTTCAGTATAAGGTCATATATTTATATAATATGTATAAATGTGTAATATAATTATGCAATATTTTTATATTGTTTAAAAAAATTTTTTAATTATGCAAATTAAAATTTATGTAATTTAACAGAAACTTACTTCGAACAAATTTTTAAATTATAACAAATTTCAATATTTGGAATTATATGATAATTACACAATATTTCATTTAAAATCATAGGTGAGTTATAATATAATATATTTCATTCAACCTGCCGTACAATCGAAATCGATAAAAACACATTTTTATAAGATTTCGAATTAAAAAGATTGAATGTGTTTTTATATGCCTAGTTGCTTTTTTAATTATTTTCACATGTATAAGAAAATCCAAAATATTAATAGTTGAATCAATTTAAATTTCAAATTATTAAATATTCAATCAAATCAAATCTTTATCTTTATTTCACTTGCACAATATTTCTTATTCTTATACAAAAAATAATAATAGTAGATTTGGATATCATTTATTAATAATATGAATTAATATTATCTTATATCGAAATAAAAAACATTAAATTCAAATAAAATAGAAAAATTTTTCAACTAATATTTTAATTGATCTATGAATTTCAAATTTATTTAAGTATTATTAATGACTTTCTTATACATATGAGAATAAGTAAATTTATGTATAGAAAAACATATTCAATCTTTCTAATCTGAAATTTTATGGGAGTTTTATTTTGCTTCTATGAATTTCAATAAATAGACAGATTAAGTGTCACACATCAATTCTGTCATGGATTTAAATAATTTTTATAAAATGATTCGCATATGGATTTAAATAAAGTGATGTATGTATTAATATCTTGAAATTTACTAAAACTTATTCAAAATAAGTTTTTGTTAAATAAGGAGTTACATAATATGTACATTATATATTATTTTATACTGAAATTCATTTGAAATCAATTGTATAATAAAAATTGTATAATAATCATATTAAAAAATATCAATGTATTTATTTTTATTGAGGGGTTCTACTACGCAAACAATACAGTACTGCCACGCACTCAGTTAAGCATTCTCTTTCGCCATCTCACTTTATCTATATAAACTTAAAATATTTATAACTCGTTAATTAAGCTTTATCGGACATATGTAAATTTTTTTTATCATTTTGATGTCTAGAATCCGCCCTTCAAAAATGTTTCATATTTTCATGAGATTTATGGAATTATTTTAAACACTCTGTACATCTAATTATTCTCTGATAATCTAAGATATTTATAATAATCGATCATCATTATAGGTTTATCTTTAAATAAATTATTAAGTAAATAACAAGTAATCTCTTTATAATATAATTATTATTTTAACAAGAAAATTTATATCTGAATAATTAATGTTATATCTAAATATCAATAGAATTTATTCATTATTAATATCGTGTATGAGATTTCGATAAAATGATAAAACTATGTTAATATATATAAATATATATATAATATGTATAAAAAAAGAAACAAAAGATTCAATTATTATTTGATAATCAATATCGATATGATAAAAAGATGAGAATTAACTATAACTATAATGAAAGCGATATAGTAAAGTCATAAATTAAAATGTTAAACTATTGTTTGAATTCCAACTGTATAATCATAGCGATTAAAATTGCTATGAAATTTTTTACCGTAAAAATTATTGTGCATTTAAATCATCAATTGTAAACAAAACAATCATATTATTGTATATAAGAGGATCTATTGGTTGAATTTATTCAATGAGGGACAAATTCCTCGCTGTAGTTTACATTTTCATTTGTTATCCTTTTTTTTACTATCTATGTTTATATTTTATTATCTACATTATTTATTATATTATATTTATACTAATATCTATTATATTAGTTTTCTTGTTTAATTTACATTTAATTCTATATTTGTATATATAATATATATAAAATATATATATATAAATTATGTATATATATATATATATATTATATATATATATATACATATTATGTGTATATATATATTATATATATTATATATATTATTATATATATATAATATTATATTATAATATATATTTTATATATATTACATTCGTTTAGATCTGGCAATTGTTATCGAAGTTGCATATTTGACGATTATAATGGGTTAATAAATTGATGGGTTCAAATATAAGTTCAACTTTTCATATTTTCATTTTTTTTTTAATCTATCTCCATTTTTCTTCATTTTTTTTGCAGTTCTTAAAAAAAACAAAAATTTTTTGTTACATTATAATCATGAATGCTTCTGTCTTGTCTATATATTTAATGATTTGTTGAACAGATATAAGAAAAATTTCATTTATTTTGAATTGATATTGTACTAATCATAAACAAAATTCGAATTGTTTTTTTTCCCAAAAATATATCAATTTATAACTCTTGTTTTTTAAATATAATATTTTTAACGCCTGATTGATTTTATTTACTATTTTTACTACATCGTTTCTTGAGAATCTTTTTAGCTATATGGTGTTGATATATTTGTGAAATATTTTTAAACTGTCAATTCTAAACACTAAAACAAATGTAAAAGTTAGTATGCAAAAATGTCTATGAAAATTATTTATTAATTTAAAAACAATTTTGAAATAAAGCAAAACAAGAAACAACGAAATGGCACATGATAAAAATAGAATTTTCTCCTTTTATTTTGCTTTGCTTATAATTTAATAAATAAGTTTCAATTATTTTTATATAGCAACTTTTGTATTTTTGATTTTTAGAAATAAATATATTATTTATATATATATATATATTATATTCTAAATATATTGTTCATAAATATAATAATATTCTATATATTTGTTTATATAATGAGTTTTATTCATGTCTAATATTTGGAAAGAAAAGAATTTTTCATTAATCTTAATTATTAGTAATTATAAAAGAATGTTTAAAATCCAATAAGTATGTCTATTTTTGATTGTTATTTTGTTTTATTTGTAACAATTATTTTTTAATTTTTAAACGTTAGCCAAATGACATATTATATTAAGATATAGTTATATCAATATAAAATTTTTATAAAATAATAACAAAATGTTTATTTATCAGTAGTAATTTAAAATTGTAATTTTAAAACAATGTTTTTTTATTTTCTAAAATTGAAAATTTCTACTGATTCATTAAAACGATTATAAATTTATTATAATATATACTATATATATAGTATTATAATATATACTATAAATTTATTATATATATATATACTTTATAGATATTATCAATATGAAAAAGAATAAATGATACATGTCATTTTTTTTATTGTATTATATTTATATTTTTTTATTATATTTTTTATTATATTTTATTATATTTATTTATATAAAATTATATATAAAAATCTATAGAATACACATGTAAAAAAGACATAAAATATTTAAAATATAATAAACGCATTATGATATTTGAGAAATTTCTATTTCTTTAATCATAAAAATTTAATTTTATAAAGTTGATTTTACAAGTTTGATTTTACAAGATTTTACAATTTTATTTTGATTTTATAAAGTTCAATTATGTATATTATATGTATATAATATATATATTTTATTTATATAATATATATAATTGAACTTTATAATAATTAATATTATTTATACGTATATATATATAATATAAAATTTATATACATATTTCCAGTTATATAAAAAAAAATTTTAAAATATTATTCTTTACTTTATATTTACTTATTATATACTTTAAGATTTATAGATTCATAATATTTCAACGTATTTTAATCATGGATCAATTATTTTATTCAAGATTTTTAGAACAATATTTTGTTATAACTTGTATTTCGTTTCTTTTTATATAAATTTTCTTTTATATTTTTTTATATAAATATAAATTATTTTAATGTTTTATAATTTTTATTATTTTTAATCACATATTATTATTTTGTTATTATTTCTAATATATTTTAAAATTTTAAAATAAGGAATGCATTATAATATATTCCTATGAAAGTTAATTAGAAGATTATGATTAAATTATATTAAGAAAATACAAAAAATGAATATAATTTATAATACCATATAAAACATTCAAATTATAGTTTAATAACTCATATATTTAATAGGTGAAAAAAATCTTTGATCTCTATCTTTTTATTTATATCTATCAAATAAAATATTATTCAAGATACTTTGCATAAATATTTGCAGTTTAATCATAATAAATATCGATAACAAGTGTTTTATGAATTTTTGTTATTTTATAAATATTGTATAGTATTATGTATATGTTATAGTATATACATGTAGAATGACAAAAATATTGATAGATTATAAAAGTTGCAATTAATTTATTACATAAAATGTTTTTTTTTAACAGACTAATTAAATATTTAACAAATTTCGCCGATGCCGAAGATAAAAATCAAATAACTGCAAGAGTTATAGGATTCGACACTTCGATATTAGATCGTCGCATGGCTGCATGAATGCATTCAGGAGATACGAAATAATTTTTGAGGCGATATGTAGAATCACAATGATCCTGGTGTAATTACCAAAATATTAAAAAAAATTTGTTTAACAAAAAATGTACAAGAAAATTTACATATTATAATAAAATGAATATTCGATTTAATTTAATAAATTTTAATCAATAAAATAACGCGGTAATAGTAAAAAAAATTTATTTTTAAATCTATTTTTTAATAATACAATTACACAAAGATAATAAAATTGATTGATTTCACAATTTTTCCTGTTACATTTACTTAAGATATATATAAATGATATTTTTGACAAAATTAATATTAATTTTTAATGAGAGAGACATAATTACATTCAAATATAAGAAAGATATCTTTAAAAATATTCAGGACATTTGTGAGATATTTTTAGAGAATCGATTCCAAGGATTAAAATAAATAGAAAAATGTTTAGTTGTTATACAAAAATTGGTTGAGGTTTATTTATTAAATCTTAAACAATTTAATTTTTTTTACGTAAACTGAGATAGACACAACATAGAAATATATATTTCACTTCCTTCAATGCAAACTTTATATATAACTTAATTAAATATATAACTTGATTAAATGTAACATAATTTATTAACAATTTAATAAATAACAGTCAATATTTTTGTAATTTTTATATTTGTTTTAATTTCTAGAATTAATCCTTCAAAGATATTCTATGAATATATTTATAGTCTTTATATAATAAAACATCAATCCGAATTTCAGGTATTAAGTGTATTATATATATGTTATGAAGTATTTATTTTTCAAATACAGAAGAAAAAATTAATAATATAGAACCGTATTAATAAATTGAAATATAAATAAAATTCCAAAATTAATAATTACATATTAGTAATTATATAATATAATATTGAATATTTGCAATTTTACGACGAAATGTATTTATAAAGAAAAAAATGATATGAAATTAATATAATAATATAATAATAAAGCAATATATAATAATAAAGCAAAAAAAAAGTATTTAATATTTTATAATAGTTTAAATATTTTCCTGAAATTAAAAAATTTTTTGTTTTATTCTTTACGTATTAGTTTTATTTTTATAAGTTTAGATTATTGTAATGTAATTAAAATGTAGTTGTGTAATGTAGTTAATGTAGTTAAAATAGCTTAATAATATATAATAATATAATAATATAATAATAATTAAAATATATTTATTTATAAAAAATTTTATAAAAAAATTTTAGATTTATAATATTAAAAAATATTTAAAATTTAAATTAATAATAACATTAATTTGAAAAAATTTATGTTAATTAATTTATGTTAATGCAAATAATATAGAATCTGGTTTCTAGTTTATATTATTTCAATAAATGTGTTTTTTATTTATTTTTTAAATATATATATTTAGATATATTTGCAAATATATTATTATTATTTTATTGTTATTATTTTTATTTTATGCATTACATATAAAAATGATTATATTTGTGACTTTTGAAAATAAATTAATTTATATATAATATAAATATAAATACATATTAATAATAATAAAAATATTATAATTTTTTACAATTATAATAAAAATGATAATAAGTTCAATAATAAGACAATAATAAGTTTATTAAATATTAATCAATAAAATATCCACATTAAATAATAATCAATATAATATCCACATAAACATAAATTTTCATTTCAGAGAATCAGAGTTGAATATATAAACAGTTGAATGGAAAAATTTTTTCAAATAAAAATAAAATTGTCGAATTAAATGTTTTTTTATTTACAATATCTTTAAATAAAAAAGAAATTTAATAAGAATTAAATTAAAATCAAATTTAAATTATTTAAATATTAATTTTCGAAAAAAAACTTAAAAAACAAAATAAAAACAATTTAAATATATCTTTTTTTTTATTAAATTAGCTATTCTTCTTATGAAATATATATTATTTTGCATTCTTTTATATTTTTTTAATAAATTTAAAAATTTGAAAATTATATAATTTTCAATTGTTTATAATATAATTTATAAATTTGGTACTTTCTAACCGATTGTTCGAAAAATCGTTTACCAAAAAAATTCTTTTTCCAATGTTTCTATAATGATTGAGTTATTTAATATTATTTTAATATATAATATATAATTTATAATAAATAATTTATTTTATAATATTATTTTAATTATAATCATTTGTCTATAACATGTATATTTCAGCTACATATTAATAAATTAATATTTTTAGTGTTAAAATAATAACACAAAAATATAATATAATAATATAAATATATATAATAATATATATAAATATAATAAATAATATGATATATGATATAAATAATATTGATTAAAAAAAATATTGTGCTGATATACTTAAACTATTAATATATTCGTGCTTTTGCTTTTTAAAATAAACGCTAGAATTGAAATATAAAAATGTGGATTAAGTCTTATTTATAAGACTGAATGAAATGAAATAACACTCTTAACATCATTGAACAATGAAACATTTGCTTTCCAAAAACGGTTAAAGCTATTTTTTAATTGAAACTATATAATATATTAGTTTTAACTTTATTTTTTAAAACTAGGATATATTTTTATTTATATTTTATTATTATAAAATAATTGATTAAGAATTTAGAATTTAGAATTAAGAATTTATTTTAAAATTAAGAATGAAAATGAAAAATATTTACTAATGTTTATTTCAAAAATATTTTTTAGAATAATTTTAAATTTTAAAATTATATTTTAAATAATACCAAAGAAAAATTTGATACAAAATAAATATATATATATATTAATTTGTTATTTATATATATATTTGTATATTTATATATATATATATATATATATATATATATATATATATATATATATATATATATATATATATATATATATATATATATAATACATTTAATCTCATTACAAATTAAGTTAAAAAAAAATAATAAAATTGTGAATAAAAAAAATTTTAATTTTCAATCAAAAAATTATATTTAAAAATAATATCACGTTATGACCCAAATATTCAATTAATTATAAATATATTTCAGAAGATTATAAATGTATTTTGACCGACGAGACTTAACTAATAATTTTTAAAGTGATTTCAAATAATTTTTTTCTTCACAAAAATTTTCATTATTAACGAAATATATTATCATTTATAGTGCGATAGATTTACACAAGATAAGATTGGCCAATTTTTTTCGTCGAAAATTAATAACTTATTAAAATGAAAATTTTTGCAAAAAAAAAAGTTACTTAAAATCATTTTAAGATCATTTAATCAATTAAGCTTTCTCTTCTAAAAATATTATATTATATTATAAATATTATAAATATTATATTATATAATATTATAAATATTATATTATATTATATTCTAAATATTATATACGATTTTTTTTATTTTTTTATATTTATAAATAATGATCATTTTGTTATATCTTTATATTGTTTTATCTAATTTTAATTTGTAAATTTAATAAATAAACAAACATTTTTATATCTCAAATTTTGTTTGATTTAATCGATTAAATTTTAATATTTGCGAGGATAATCAAGACTCGTAAGATATCAATGGAAATTTACCTATTTAACAGAATTCATCAATGAATATTAGATATCAGATATCAAAACATATTCATTCATAAATTATGATTATTTTTGGTAATGGTAATTAATTTACATGAAAAAACTACTATACTACTAATATTTACTTTTATACTTTTAAAATTAAAACTAATAATATAATGATGCCATTTATATATTCTCTTATATATTTATTAAAAATTATATATATTCAGATAGTAATTTGAATTTTCATACTTAATAATTTTTTTTAAAGGATCATAATTTCTTTTGTTTTATTTTTTTTCAAAGAAACTCGCATGAATATTTAGATCATCTTCTTTGTAACTTCGATTTTCTAGTATTTATGTCTACTACATTTCTAACTACTTTCAATATGAATTTTGATTTTAAAATTTACAATCTTTCTTTATTTATTATTTATTTTTAATGTAATATTACATTCTTCTTTAACAGCGATAAATATAATTATTATATATATAATATATTTCCATTCGTCTATCATTGTAGATACTGCGACAACTATATGTGATCAATATCATAATTGTGATCATTGTAATTTTTAATCCACAGCTTTTTTTGTATTTTATTTTTACATTTCGAAAGTCCAAAGAATAATGATATTAACTTATATGTTATATTTTTACCAATTGGCTATGATATATTTATATAAATATATTTTAATTGATAAACAACAGTTATTTGATGATGCAATAGACATATACATATAGACGAAATTTTATAATAATAACAATTTTTTTTTGCAAATACATCGCGAATTAAAACCAAACAGCAACAATATGCAAAGGAAAAAATTGTTCAGAACTATATTCAACGATATATCAATATATTAAGGAATTGATTTATTGCATATTATCGATAGCGCTTTGATTTTATTCCAAATTAATGATGAAGAAATGATTGTGATTTGTAGGATATTGCTACTGATAGCTGATTACTGATATTGCTTCAATGTTCGATATTGCTTCAACATTCGATATTGCTTCGTTTCTAGTTAATTTTTTTTGTCTTGCGATATTCGTTTGATTTATTTTATGTTTTTAAAATATTTTTAATTGGTCAATTATCATTTTTCAAGAATCAAAAAATGCATTGACAATTATATCCATCTTCTCTATATTTGCAGAACATCTTTATTGATAAAGCTGATACTTAAAGACTTGCGAAGTCTTAAAATATTTTTTTAGACAGAGATTTCGATTAAGATTTAAAGATCACAAATTGATCTTTAATATAAATTATTTTCAAAAAAAGTCAGTTTATAATTATTAAACACAAAATAAATAAATAAATAAATAAATTTTATGAACGTTTATAATAAATCTAACTCTAGTATCTCTAATAATCTAATAACTCTAATAACTCTAATAATCTAATAAATAAAATAATCTCCAAATAACTCTTAACTCAAAAATAAAAAATTTTATTACATTCATGTTATAAATTTATATGAACCTCACGAATTTCATTAAATGTTCTAGAATCATTCTAGAATAATTCTAGAATGATTTTTCTAGAACGAGCCGATATTATTGTTATTGTTTATCAAACACTATTACAAATAATAAATAAATATGACATTATTATATTACATTTTCAATTTAAAAAATATTTTTTATATAAATTAATCCCAAAGATAATTATAACTTATAATTATTTTTCTATAACTTATAAACAAGTAGATTCCTAATTTTGAATATTCAGTTTTTTTGACTTTTTTATTGATAAATTTTCCATTGATTAGTACTATTTAAATATTAAATTTGTTTTTAAAATCGATTCTCTAAAAATAAATCACGATAATATTAAAATTCTATATAATCGTAAACAGATTCCAAATTCCAATATAGATATATTGAAAATAAAGATTAATTTTTATACATTCACAACTTTTATAACTTTTTTATACATTAATTTCAAAAGTTTGTGTATATATGATTTATTTATGAATCTATAAAAGATATATCTTAAATCTATATTATTATTAAACTCAGATTAAATATAATGATTAAAAAATTAAATATAATAATTTATAATTTCAAAAAATAATAATTTAAAAAAAAAACTTTTTTTCACATTATATAATAAACTAATTTTTCTAACGTCTCAAAAAACTTCAAGTTATTTGTTCCAATTTTTTAAAAATTATTTTATTTTAAATAATATCAATTTTGTTCTTCATTGTATGTACGAAATAAGCTTTTAATAGCGAAAATTTATATTTTTAATCAAAAGTATTTTTATATTAAAATATATTTTTATATTTTTACTTTTATTTGTATTTTTATATTACAATATAAAACTATAATATAATATAAGATATAAAATAATTTCTATTATAATTAAGAATTAAAAATTTATTTATATTTTCTATTAAAAAATATATTATACATTTCATTACATAAATTATATATCTATAAACAAATATTTATAAAAATATTTTTAAATTTTAAGTAGTTATTAAAGTTATTTTTTTTATGTTGAATTTACTACATTAGAATTTTACTATATAAATACATTAAAATTCTTATTCCAATATTTCAATATTTCGAAATAAAATTCGAATTATAATTAATATTTATATTAATAATTTGAGTACATTACAAATATCTACAAGACTTTCAACAATTTACCTAATTCTCGATGATACCAACAGACTAAGATGATATTCTTCTCCTATTTATAAATAATAAAATCATGAAATCATGATATCTAAAAAACAAAAAGAAAATTAGACATTTTAAACAATATCTTAAAAATGTATTGATTATGTGCAGAAACATATAAATTCAATTTTATGAACATTTTTTGATTAGTTAACACGTTAACATATTTTGAATGAATTTATATAGCAATAATTTTAAATAAATTGACAAATATGTAATATACTAAAGTATTTTTCTAGAATGATGAATTAAAAATAAAACAATAAAAAATTTTTAGATTTAAGAAATATTATTGCTTCTATTGATTCTTACTGATATTATTATTATTATTAAAATATCACAAGGTATCTCATTTAATTTTGATTCTGTTTAAAAATGTTTTAGAATGTTGAATGATGTTGAGAGAAACATATTATGATATTATTAATTCATTGATGAATACATAAAAATCATACAAGAAAACCAATTTTGTTTTTTAAATGGAATTATACGTTACGTTTTTTAATATATTGATTAATACATTCTTTATAAAAAATTCTATAAAATATTTTGCAAAAATATAATACATATATGTTCAAAATTATTGCGTTAACAAATATTTTAATATGAATTTTGTAAAATTTAATGTATAGAAATCAAAGAACAGCAAAAACAATATGTTGTTTATTTATGTTTGTTTTTATATTCAAACCATTTCTTCTACATATAATAATAGCTTTGCTTTAATTTAATTGAAATTTAAAATTTACGAATTATTCAAATTTTCAATATTATACTATTATATTTTACTTATATCTTTAATTACTATTAGATTTTATTTATACTTATATTTATATCTGTAACAGTATATGTATCAATACACGACTATTTATTAATTATATATAGGATATTCATTCTTATTCTTCTATATTCATTCTTTTAAAGGATTTTAATCGAAACAAACATAAAAATTAATACATAAAAATATTAATTAAAATCTATTTATTAAGTTACGAACAATTTATCATATGAATTATATTTACTAATTTTATTCATAATCAAAGAAATATAAGTTATATTATATCTTTTGATTCTTTTCAATAGCTTTTGTATTATATGTATACATATACGGATATATAGTTTTCATAAAACTTTGTTTTTTAATAGATTCGTTTTCCCTTATTATTACAATCTTATTATTACAATATTACAATCTTGTTTATCTTTATTTGTATTAGTTAAAAACTATTGCATTTTTTTAAAAATCGTAATATATAATGTTTTTAAAAAGATGAAAAGATATTAAACATACATATTATCTATTACATTATCATTAATATTTATAAAAACATTTTAAAATTATCATCAATGAATAAAAAGAAGCAAATAGAAACAAAAACAAAAAAATCTGAAAAATAAAATTCTTATTTCAACTATCTATATATATATATTTTATATTATATTTATCTATATATATTTTATAATTGAAAAAAATAAAAAAAATAGAATTTATGAAATAAACTTTAAAATATTAAAAAATTAAAATATTTTGAATTGAGAAAAAATTTTGAATTGAGAAAAAGAAACACAGACAGCTTAATTTGTAGACTTTGTATAGTTTGTTTGAAAAACAATCAAAAAGCATTTAGTTCAAAAATTGCCAAAAATGAATTCATATTGATATTCCAATGATTATATTATTAAATAATATTATTTATATTATTATTAATTTTTAATACGTATATATATAATATATATATATATATCCATGATCTTTCAATATTAAAATTTTACATATTAAAATTTGATATTAATTTAAGTTATTCTGTAGTATTTAAGTATTCCGATAATGTTTATGATTTTATTTATTTTATTTTATTTATTATAATTTATTTTGATATTTTCACTTTATTTTTAATAATTCAGGAAATAAAAAATAAAATATTATATTTTTCTTTATTTAGAAAAAGCTTGAGTGTCCGGTATTTAATTTTCCAAATATTTGTAAAAAAAGAAATTGTTACTTTTATATAAAATTATCACTATTATAAAAATTTTATCTATGATACAGCTTGTAATCATCATTATCATACTTTATTAATGTAAATACATAATAACAGCAAATAATAAATGTAACACATGATTTAATCAAAAAATTATTTTTTTATGAATTGTGATAGATTTGATATCTTACTCTCATATCGAGCTTACCGAGAAATCATCAAATTGTTATTAATAAATTTTTATAGAGAATTGAAGCTTCCATGGATCCTTCGAGTTCTCAAAATACAAAGATAAAATGTAAAATAATCTTCGAAGTTACAATGATAGCTTACTGTTAATAATGAATATATTTTATAAATAAATGATATTTATTTACTGTTTATTTATTGTTATGATAACTAATGATTGTTTTACATTTACTTTAAAATTGAAAAAGAACAAAACAAACAAGTGAAAAATTAAAATTTCAAATATTGCATTTTTTTCTCTTTCATCGCAAAAACATATTCAATAGAAAAAGTGTATAAGACAATTATATCAGTTATTTGCTTCTATCGTTCTATTTATAAAAATTGGATAAATATATTTTTTTTCTATATACATTAATATAAATATTATATATATATTATTTATATATATATATAATAGTATAAATATTTTAAATTTTGTTTCTTAAATAACTTATTACAACAGTGTATTTTTATATATGTAAATAATTTGAGATGCTTAAAGATTTCAAAATCAAAATCAATATTTGAGTTTAATAAACTGAAATTATAAATTTCTATATTTTTTTGTAATCTAAATTTTATATCTATGTTTTTGTATGTTGTTTTTATAAAATTTAAATTGTTCTTTTGTTGTTAATAAAACAATTTTTATTATATATAATATTTTGTATAAATATAATATTTTTTTATTATTTATTTATTATATATATTTTTAATATTATAATATATTTTGTATAAATATATTATAATCTTTAATAAATTAAAAAATCTTGAATTATTATTGAAATGTGAAAGAGAGATAATTAATATTCAATATATAATAACAAAACTTTCATGATATTAATTATTTTATTGCTTATTTTAGTATCTGATATTTATTATTTATTTTGATATCTGATATTATAAATAAAACAAAGAGAAAATAACATATTTATCTTTATTTAAAAAAAACTTAAATATTAGCAGAACATAATCTTTACAAATAATCATAGTCAAATTTAACTTTTTGAAATATTTGAAAAAAAATTGTTATTGTTACATAAAATTATAAAAAAAATTATTAATATTTATTAATAATTGTTATTATATAAAATTTCGTCTATACGTATAGCATACGTATCATTTATTCTTTATTAATATAAATACATGATAGCAACAGATAATACGTATAATAAATGAATGAATTACTCATGAATTATATCTTAACTCTAATCCAATCTTACCAAGCATTTATCATATTGTTGTTAATAAGTTTTTATAGAGAACTTAAGCATTCCATGGATACTTCAAGCTCGCAAAACACAAAGATAGAAACATCTTTAAACAACCGAAATTAATAATAATTTACTATTAATATAAATGAATCATATTTTATTTATTACGACAAGGATTATTTTATATTTATTTTTTGATTCTACAAATCTGTGAATCTGTGGAATGGTCAAACTCCTTAAATATCAAATCTAATGATATTAACTGATTGGTTAATTGTCATAATATATTTTATAAAAATAATTGATAAATAGCAATCGTATGTTACTTTATATTTTACTATGGACGTATATTATATACATATATAAATAAAATTTCATGTTATAGTAACAACCTTTTATTTAAAAATTTTCAAAAACGAAAATCGATCATTAATTATATATCAAGAAAAAATGTTGTTCAAAATCTCTTTTTCTATAATATATTTAAAAATAATCTAAAAAAGCAAGAAATAAATTTTCTCAATTTTATATCTGCATGCATGTGATATATTATATAAAAAATTTGGAATTTTTAAATATAATGAATAACTTAAATTTGTTTTAAAAAATACAAATATTGTTTCTAAAAGATTTGGTCACAGAATAAAAAAAATAATAAAAGGTATCTTCTAATAAGATTGTGATTGATTATTTGACATTTATCTTAGATCAAAGAATGAAACAGATATAAAATAAGAATTAAAATTTTTATCAAAATTTAAAATTTTAAATATTGGACTTATGTGTACTATATCATAAAAACATATATAATAAAGAGATAAAAAATCAATAAAACTTCTATTATACTAGTTATTTACGTCTGATTCACTGGTTAGCATTTACAAAAATTAGACATACATAAATAAATTCTTTTTTAAAGATTTAATATTTTAAAAATATATATGGATGTTTTTTATATATATTAGTATTATATATATAATATATATATATTATATATGTATATATTATATATATATATTATATATATAAATATTTTAAATTTTATTCATTAAATTTACTTCTATTTATTGATTTATTGTAGTAATTTAAATAATTTAAAGATATTGAAATCACAATGATTTCAATGTTATGTATAATGTTTGATTTATAAGTTTATAAATTTATTGATTTATAAGTTTTTATTATGTTTTCATTGTTTAAATTTTATATCTAAGTTTTTATTATGTCTATAAAAATTTAAATTAAATTATTTTTAAATTATATTTAAATTAAATTATTTGTCAAAAAAATAATTTTTGTATTTTACGTTAACATATAAATATATTATAATTAATCTTTAATAAATTAAAAAATCTTGAATTATTATTGAAATGTGAAAAAAAGATAATTAATATTCGATATGTAATAACTTCATGATATTGTATTATTTTATTATTATTAAGATAAATTACTAATAATATTTTTTGAATTGATTATACTATGATCAATTTATCCCAAACAAATTATAGATGAAGACATACATGTTAAAAAAACATTAAAATAAAATTTCAATTATTATTACATTAGATCATCTTTATTTGTTAAATCAGTTGAATATATATATATATTTTATTAGGTATATAATCTTTACAATTTTATTTTACTTATATAATTTATTAAAAAAAATAAAATATTGAAAAATTGGATTACTAGCTTTAATTTTTTCCTAGTCAAAGAAATTATGTAATATATTTTGAAAAATAATTTAAAAATAATTTTAAAAATATAATAAAAATAATTTTACTATTTAAAATTTTATTATCATTTTTTATCTTATTATTATTTAGCACATTTTGATTATAGTTAATACATTTAATATGATTTTCATTTTAATTTCTTTATTGTTTTTAAATTTCTTGAATAGTGTATCTTTTTAAATATATTGATATATAAAATATATACACAAATAAATATTCAAAAATTATCGACAAAATTGTTATTAGAGATTATTATTGAATTATTAGTAAAAGAATTTGTAATAAAAATTATATTATATTTGATTTTATTTTTTCTTTCTCTTCTGTGTCAAATTAATTTTATTTAAAAGTTCGATTTTAAGATAATGATTACATACTTTTCATACTAATTTAAATACTTCGAAATATTTAAAAAAATAAAAAATAAATATCAATTATAAAAATTATTAAAATTTTTTTTATTATAAAAAATTTTTTTAAAACATGAAATAAATATCTCTATTATAATTATATTATTTTATTAAGACATTTAAGTTTTTTATTAAGTTTTTTGCTTAAAATAATCGTAAAAAAACAATTATAAATAAATAAATTCTTTATATCATTGACAGTAGATGAACCAAATGTAGACAAGAATATTTTCTTTCATGAGACATCTTATTTTAAAAATGGTTTGATACTAAATGCTTGTCAAGCATGCGCCATTGAATTCGCAGCTAAAATGAATCGTATCAAATATGAACGTGTATCTGCTATTCCTTTCTAAAATTTCGAAACAATCAAGAAAAATGTTTGAACAACTACAAACTTATTCGAATATTCGTATCAGACGTGTTAAATTTCAAAATTATGTAAAAAACACACCTCTGGATGTGTGGTACAAAATCGATATACTAAAGAAAAGTAAATGACCAAGAATTCAAATGGCTGATATTCTAAGATTTCTAACACTTTGGAAATACGGAGGAATATATTTGGATCTGAATGTTGTTGTTATCAAGTAAGAATATTTTTACATATTTTGCAATTTATTATTGCAGATATATACAGATATATTCTTGTCCGATTTTCAAATTTGAGACGAATCGAAAAAATTCGAATGGAATCAGGCGAATTTGCAATTATTCTGTTGAAAATTTTAAGATTTCGAAATCATATTTCAAAAAGAATTGAAATAAATAATTTATAAAAAAAATTATGATATATGAATTTTATATAAAAAAATATCTATTTTAATGAAACTATTATGAAAAAAAGCGTTATAATTGTAAATATTTTCAAAAAGTATTCTTTTGAAGTAGATATTTTAGAAATTATATTATTAAAATAGCAATAAATTATTCTAGAAAATTTAAAAATGATTTTATAAAATAAATAAAATTAAATTATTAAAATATTAAATAATTTTATTTAATGATGTATTATTATATAATAGAATATATAACAATATAATATAATATTATATAATATGTTTATGTAGAATAAAATATATGAAAGATATTATTTAATATTGCTGGTAATACTATTCAATGAATTGTATTCAATATTTTTTATAATGATGAAATTTTTTTTTAATATTAATGAACAAAATATCAGTTCTTCCTAATAAGAAAAATTTTTTATTTGCATTCTACTCTTCTAAAATAAAAGTTTTATTTTTATTTTTATTTCTTTTTATCTATTTTCATATGAACTTATAATATAAGAATATTCTTATATAAACAAGAAAGTTTTATATAATATAAAATAAAATAAATATGTATATATTATAATAATATGTATTATAATAAAATATTTAATATATTAATAATGCGTGTTACTGCAATTTTTATTAACAAGTTTAAAAATTTTAAATAATTATTTAGTATAATGAAGACAATATAAGATTTTGATATATGTTCTCTCTTAAGTAATCTTCAATAAATAATTAATAAATTTTATTATTTATATTTTACTATATTTATGAATTTACTACAGGATTAATATTTTTCAATTCTTTAATTGATACAAATTATTTTCTATTTATTTCATATCTTGAGAATTAATATTAAAGACTTTTAATTTTTAATTAAAAATAATTTAATTAATCTATAAAATAGATGGGCTATTACATTAATTGAATATTTTTATTTCAAATCATTTTTTCATTAATTTTAAAATATTAATAAAATTATACTGCTGCATAATATGCATGCTTATATATAATCTGTTTATAAATAAAACCAGAAATTTTGCATATTTCTTTACTATTTTAATCATTTAAATAAGAAAATATATTGATTTAGTTATCTTGATAATAAATGATATTATATTATAATCAAAATTTTATGATCAATATTTTATAATCAAAATTTGTTTATTTTTTATGAATTATTCAATATTACATAAATGTGACATATTACATCAACAAAGAATGGTATTGGTAATTGTAGAAATTTATCTCATGGTAATTTGAAAATAAATATTTGTTCATATATTCGAAACATAATAATAAAATCTGAAAAAGTTAATAAGAAAATAATAAATTATTTTATTCTGTTATTATAATAATTATTTTATTATATTAATAAATTGTTTCATAATTATTTTTACATATAACACAACTTGTATCATATATTTTATACATACACATAAACATGATCCGCGTATAGGGATCCACGAATCAAATTGAAGCAAAAATAATAAAGAAAATATGATGTCATAAGCAAAAGATATTTTAAAATTGATACAAGTGAAATTATATATTTATTATATTATTTATATATTATATTTATTTTATCATTATTATGTTATTAATCGCCTACAAAAATATTATTGCTCTAAATTTAATATTTAATTGAGATATATATATTTTTATTTATATATTATATATATTATTTAATTATATAATATTATATATTATATAATTTTGAATAAAATTTTAATAGGTATTATGAAAAAAATATTTTTTTAATTTTTGTTACCATACAATGAAATAGAAATCTTTTTTTCATTTCACAAATAAATACAAAATTGATACATTACACAAATAACAGTTAGTATTCAATAAATAAAAATAAATAAATTGATTTCGTTATAAATATTATTCTTATTAATTTTTTATAAATAAAGATATAAATTATTAGAATTACTTTCTATGTTCACCATTGATCAAATAAAATATAATTGCTATTAAAATATCGCACAATTTATATATGAATTCAATTAATTATTATATTTGGACTATATACAAAAATAATTTATTCTATACACGAATT
Source organism: Apis cerana (assembly GCF_029169275.1). Classification (NCBI taxonomy): domain Eukaryota; kingdom Metazoa; phylum Arthropoda; class Insecta; order Hymenoptera; family Apidae; genus Apis; species Apis cerana. The sequence goes on along the minus strand of NC_083862.1, from coordinate 4,181,439 downwards.
ACAGAGATCACACATAAAATTAATATGATTATATGATTGAATTCTATTAAATCATAAAAAATGATATATCTATTAATCAAAATTTTACGTATAATAAATGTTTATATAATAAATGTTATATTAAAGATTATTAAGTGATTTAATTAAAATTAAAGAATATATATTAAGAAAGAATGTACTTAATAAAGAAAATAGGAATAAATTATATATATAGATATATATATATATATATAGATTTTATATATTGTATATATTATATATATATAAGTTGTGCCGATCTTTATTTTACTATATTGAGCTCATTATATTGCGGCGGTTCAAAAAAGGAAAAGGAACAAAACAGAATTAAAACAGCAGTCGCAGCAATGACGCTTAATTTAAATACATAAAATTCAAATATAATACATAAGATATGAATCGCATTCTTATAGATATAAATTCAATAATTTAAATACAGAGATATCTATTATCTTCACCAGGGCACTATTTATCTATAAATAATTTTTTAATAATTATTAATAAATATATTATATTAATTTTTCATTATTATAAAAGCAATAATTTATTAATAAATCATAAAATAAGTAATACAACATAAAATGTTCTTATGAAAATTATTTTATTTTTTAATCAATAATTATGAACAAATACTCTTTTTTTAAACTTTTCTTATCTCTATATATTTTTTAAACTTAATATAGTAAATTTTATCTTACTATTTTTTCAAACTTAAATAAGTCATAAAAAAATAATTACAGATTGAAAAATATTATCAATATTTCAATTAAAATTTAATTTTTTTGAAAATTTCCAAGATATATATCAATATTATTTAAAATTATAAGACTAAAATAAAAATTATTAAAAAAATGAAATATATATGAATAAGCAATTATCTGAAAACTATATATATATAAGTATACAACAGTGACAACTATACACACATAATAAAATTCAGAAATATAGATTTTTATATTTTGTTTATGATAAGTTATTTCGATTTATAATTTTATTTAAAATTTCAAAATAAAATTTATTCTAAATTAATTTCAATCACTTCGTTTTGTATACTTAATCAATAACTTGTATAGTTAATCTATAATTTACACTTCTATAATTTTATATGATTATTTATTTATATGATTTAAAAATAATAAAGAAATTGATTTTTAAATTCTTCTAAGAAAAATGTCCTGGTATGTCTAATATATATATTGTTTATAAAGTTAATAAAAATAAGCAGATTTTCTATTTCTCTATTTCTTTTCAAATATATATATATAAATTTATAATATATAATATATAAATATCTGTATTTATAATATATTAGATTATATTTGAAATTTTTCTATAGTAGTTAAAAAATGTGCTAATAAGATGAATTATTTATCAATTATTATAAGAATTATGTTCATATTTTCTATTAGAATATAAAAATATCAATTTTTAAAATTTTACTCAAAAAATGTTTCAATCTTTTATATATTTTTGTTGAATTTATATTATATTTTCAAATTATATCTTAGTTTAAAAGGATTTAAAACTTTTTTAAAATGATTTGAACGAATGATACAAATATTTCATAAAGTACTTTATATGAAATGTAAATAATATAAATAAATCTATTTGTAATTAAAGATTTATTTAATATGTCATTTGATTATTTAATTTATTATTTTCACTTAAATTTGTTTAATTGATCAAATATAATTGATAGAATATAATCTTAATTATATAATCTTAATGAAATATATTATTTATCAAATAATAAATATAGTTATTTTCTATTATTTTTATTTATATTATTTATTATTTTTCCAAATATTTATTTTTTATCTTATTCCTTCAATTAACCAAATAAAGAATAAATTTGAAAAATTGAAATATATTACTTATGAAATAATAAATATTGTTATTAATATTGTTAATAATATTGTTAATTTTTAAATTTTAATAATATTGTTTAAAATAATTATTTTTAAATTATTATTCAAAATATGTTTTTCCAAGTTCTTGTAATAGTTTTAATTGTATAATTTAATCAATTACAATAATTTATTGGAAGAAAAAAAAATAAAATAGAAAAAATGCAATACTAGCATTGGCTGTGTCACTAGCATCGTGCTGCTAACCGAATATGAACAAATTCAAGTCCATATTTTGAAAAAAATATGTTCAATATTATATTTATTTATTTATCATATTTCATAATAATATCATAATTTGATATTATTTTTTATCGATAATAAATTTTTTTTTAAATTTAATTTTTTAATGATATTTGAAGATTTTTAAATGATTTTTATAATATAACTTTGAAATGATCTTGAACTCTAAAATTTGTTTTTAGAATTTATTTATAAAAATTGTTTCGTCGAAACATACTTTCGACGAAATATTAGATTTTAATGATAAGATAGATCATTAATTTAAAATAAATTTGTTTTTGTATTAATTAAATAAATATTAATATGAACATATTTAATAAATAATTTAATAAATATATATATGAACATATTTATTATTGCTTGATTAAATATTCAATAATTATTATATTCGTTATAACATTTCTTAGTATATATAGAAAAACGATTCGTAAAGCATTATTTAATATAGAAGAAAATTGAAATGACATTTATAAAATTCAACAAAAAAACATCTGAAACGATAAATATTGTATATAAAATATTAATATATTTGTAGAATACATTTAAAGAATCAATTTTAGAAATTAAAACAATCGCAAAAGTTGATACAAAATGATAATAAATAAATGATGATAAAAAAATATCGATTAAGACTTATTTAATTTTTTAAATAAATTAATGTTAAATATGAAAAACAAAAAAGTAATAGATAAAATAAAAATTTTATTCTATATTTGTTTTGCTTCCTCTAACACAAACTTTAATTGTTAATAATTTAATAAATAGACGATATTCTTATATATCGATCTTAATATTTGTCTCTAGAATCCACCTTTCAAAAATATTCAATAAATATATTAACATTCTGTATACAATACAAAAATTTTCATACATGAGAATTTTAATAATAAATAATATTATTAAACAAACAATAATTCTGTTTAAATAAAACATTATGAGTAAATTATAATTAATTATATATGAAACAAATTTCTTATTAATGGAATATCACTCAAGAAAATGAAATCAATCTTTGATGTTTGTATAATTTTCGTTTTTTTCTTTTAAATATAACTTTATAGACATTTATAATTTATTATGTATTATTTTCAATTTACATATTATCTTAATAATTATCAATTAAAATAGTTCTTATTTATCATGTTTATATATTTCCTCAAGTCACTGTATTTATACTATATTTCCTAATTTTACTAAAATAAACTTAAAGCTAAAGTCAGATTGTCAAATTTTGATTCGTAATTTTTTAAATGAAATGATATTTCAGACACTACAAATTTGTTGATAATCTGAAAAATATCTATCTATCAATGATATCAAACAATTCAAATTTAATAAAATTGTTTTCAAAAATCCAAAAATAATTATTTCACGATATGCCTTTTAATATCTAAGATATTTTTCAATATCTTATCTTTGAAAAAAATGATTATCAAACAGAAGATACGTATGCATAATATCAACTGACTGATAATCTGATATCTGTGATGATCGATTTTATTTCATCTTTAAATAAATTATTATTCAATAAATTTTTTTGTAATATTGTTATAATTTTAACAATATAAATAGGATTTACTCACTGCAAATATTGTATAAAAATTTCGATATAATCATAAAATTCTACATCATAAAAAAACAAAAGTTTGGTTATTATTCGGTAATCACATAAAAAGATTGAAATTAAATAACATAAAATTTTTTATGAAAGTAATATATGAGATATAAATAAGATATATTACAAATTGAAAAGTTATCGCGAATAATTGAATTGTATTCAAGACCACAAACTTATGATTAAGATTAAATTAGAAAATTCTTCTTCGTCAATCAAAGTATTTGAAAAAAAAATTAATTTTAAATTAACATTGAAGAAGCATTGAGCTCTTACGTATTTCAGATTCACATATACATATATACATATATAAAAAATAAAAGTTTTTATACATTATAAAAAAAAATTCATCTAATTCAAAAATTTTAATAAAAATTTGTATATATATTGTATAGCATAATGAAGTATATTAAAAAATTCTTTTGTTATTTTCTATAAAAAAAAAATTAAGCAAATCATTTAATCATGATATATACACAATGAAACAAAAACGTATTTAATTACAGTATTGATGAAAAAGTAATTTAAATAAATAATTTTAAACAGAAAATATCACTTAATTTTAATCTTTTTGAAAAAAAAATAAAGATTAACTTTAATTACGATATTAGAGATTAAAAACTAAAAAATTATATAATTATATAATTATAAAAATTATATAAATTATTATATAAATATATTAATTAGTTATGATGTTAAATATTTAAATTATTTATGTGTTAATATTAAATATTTTAATGTTTGAATACTTTTAAATTATGATTACATTATTGTGTTTTTGATTTTCAAATATAAAAGTTATTTTCTTTTTCAACACAAAAAATCGATAAAAAAATATGTCGATCATTTTTTCTAAAAACTATTTTATATATTTCATTAAAATCGATAAATGTGCGTTATATATTTCATGTTATAAGATTTATACGTTTCATACATAGAGTAAAATATATTTATAAATGTAATATATTAATATATAATAATATATATAATTAAATTTAAAATAGATTATAAAAATTATAAATATATTCATAGAAATTTAAGATAAATAGTTTATATTATGATCAATAAATATATTTATTAATCATAAATTTTTTTAAACATTATATCATTTAAGATACGATTCATTTTACAACAATAACTTCAAGAAATTATATTTTTTTCAGATACGTTTCAAATGAAAAAAAAAAAAAAAAATAAAGAAGAATAAAATAAGAAATAAAATAAAAATTACAATTAATTGATGTTATTTGTAAAAAATTATCGAATCAAACGAAAATTTTTAGAAAACAAAATGAAATAAATTTATTTACACTTTCCAATTAATCTAAATTACTTAAACATAAGTTTTTCAATTTTTATTTTTTTTCTTTATTTTTTCATATCTGTTCATATATTGAATATTGTGATATTTATGAGTAATTCATTGTTAATAATTTGTACAGAAAATCTGATTAAAAAAATTTACAACACATTTCAAAAGTAGTAAATTTATCAATATCACTTTCAAACTTTTGTTAAGAAAAACAAAGAAATTACATGCACAAAAGGAAGCATAAATAAGAATAAGTTAATGTAATTATCAATTATAAATAATAGAAAATTCTTACATTGTTTAAGCTGTCCAATACTACTTCAACTGTAATAAAATTAAAAATTTTTATATTTTTGGATATCTGTAAATAATTTCGATAAAATTTTATGCATATATTATATAATTTATTTAAATCCTTAAAAGATATGTTTTAAATTTAAATTGTAGCTGAAATGAAAATTAAATATCAATTTTTACTTCTTCATTTACAATTCCAATAATTATTTTAAGGAATTTAAAAAAAAACTATTTTTACATATTATATAATAAATTAAATCTTCTAACATTATTTCAAAAATTCAAATTATTTGGTCTAATTTTTTCAAAAAAATATTTAGTTTTAAATAATATATGAATACTTTTGTCTGTCATTATATATGAAATAAGTTTTAAATAGAATTTATATTTTCAATTAGAATTGTTTTTATATTTTATATTTAAATATAAATATAAAAAGCGTAGATATGAAATGTACCTTCTACTAGATTTTAGGATTTTTTTTAAGGAATTTTTTTTCATATTCTAAATTTAATACAAATACATGTCCTCTCTCTCTCTCTCTCTCTCTCTCTCTCTCTCTCTCTCTCTCTCTCTTCACTTATTTAAATAATAGAATCTTGAAAATGCTCTGAAAAAAATTGAAAATTGAATATTGATGAGAGAAAAGAAAGCACTGATCATAAGTGGCAGCATTTATATTTCTAATTAGAACTGTTTTTATATTTTGTATTAATAATTATTAAATATTTTCAGTATCATGAAACATCTTCAAAATCAATTCATTTTATGAGATCAAATAATAAATATTTAATAAATTTAATTTTTTATAGAATTTTTTTAAAAAGCATCTTTTGTATCATAATAAAAATAATGATTAATAATTGAATTTATATATGTAATATATATTAGATAAAAGTTACAATTAATTTTATAATTCAATTCTATATAAAATTATTCCAAGAATTTAAGTCACAAAAGTTATTTGATTATTTCAATTAAAAATATTATTTATAATTAAAAATAAAAATAAAAAAACAGACAAATTTAAATTGTTGGCTTTTAATTAAAAAGAAATTTTTTTTTATTATTAAATAAAATTCTAAATTATAAAAATAGCATACAAATGTATAAAGTTGAACAAACTTCTCAAAAAAATATATATATTTATTTCATAAATCAATATATATACAATTTTTATAATATATAATATCATATATAATTCTTACATAAAAAAAGAATCAATATTATTTAACAATAAAAAAATCAATCAAAAGAAGGATTTTCATTTTTTATTTCACACATACGTACGCTTATATATATATTTAATATATCTTTTATATCTTTGAAAAATATATAATATGATATGATATGATATATATATATATAATATGAGTGAGATTTCAGATAGATAATAGTTTAGAAACTAGATAGTAATATCACTAACCAATATTGATAAAGTTTGATGTGATAAAGTTTTATAATTCATATTTTTACACAAGAAATCATATTAAACACAAGAAATTTTGTGTTTAAATAATTATCATTTTTAAATTAATAAATTAAATTAAATATAAGTGTTTTAAATATAAGTGCAATTCATTCATCGATAATGTTGTACAAGATTTTTAAAAAAATATAATAATTATTATATATAATAATTTAAATAATTATCATTTTTAAATTAATAAATTAAATTAAATATAAATGTTTTAAATATAAGTGAAATTCATTCATCGATAATGTTGTACAAGATTTTTAAAAAAATTTTCAAAAAATTCAATCATTAAAATACAAACATTAATTAGAATACGAATGAGATTAAAATTTATACAATTGTATATAATGTATATATGTTGATTAAGTTTAAAATATAACTAAATATAAAATAATTTTTAAAGGAATTTAGAGATTATCAGTAATCTTGAAGGAAAATGAAAAAAAAATTATTCCTATATTTTTTCTACATCATCATATTTTTTCTCATAGTGAAGGGTATAATAATATTTATTGATAAAAACTTTATTTCGACGATGAAAATCATAAATTTGAATGATATTTCTTGTTATGATGAAGCAAGTACGCAAAACAGCCTTCCAGACTTTGATTCAAAATTAGGTATTTATTTATTAATATTTATATGATTATTACAAAATTATTAATATTTATATCATTCGATATTCTTTAGTCACAATCATTTTTTAAGTTAATAAAATTTTCTATATTTATTAAACAACTGAATAATAATTCATATTCAGAATTGAATTGAAAAAATGGATACAAAAATTTATACTATAAATTTATTAAATGATTTTACAAAATAAAATTTAGTTTTCTGTTTCTTTTTTTCTTAAATTATTTCAAATTATTAACATTAATCTTTGCATATGCATATATAGTAAAACAAGTTTATTTTTCAATTGCGATTGTATTCATGATAGATCATAAATAAATTTTGAAGGTAAAATAGAAAATGCCTTTTCATTGACGCACATATTATTATAAGAAATAATATTGAATCTACATTTCAAAGCAAATTTTAAATAGAAATTCTTAAATAGTATATAAAAGTATAGAAATATTTAAAACAATTAAAAACAATTATAAATAAATAAATTCTTTATATCATTGACAATAGATGAACCAAATGTGGACAAGAATATTTTCTTTCATGAGACATCTTGTTTTGATAAAAATAATTTGATATTAAATGCTCGTCAAGCATGCGCCATTGAATCTGCAGCTAAAATGAATCCAAATATGAACGTGTATCTGCTATTCCTTTCTCCTTCTAAAATTTCGAAACAATCAAGAAAAATGTTTGAACAACTACAAACTTATTCGAATATTCGTATCAGACGTGTTAAATTTCAAAATTATGTAAAAAACACACCTCTGGATATGTGGTACAAAATCGATATATTAAAGAAAAGTAAATGGCCAAGAATTCAAATGGCTGATATTCTAAGATTTCTAACACTTTGGAAATACGGAGGAATATATTTGGATCTGGATGTTGTTGTTATCAAGTAAGAATATTTTTATATATTTTGCAATTTATTATTGCAGATATATATTTTTGTCCGATTTTCAAATTTGAGACGAATCGAAAAAATTTGAATGGAATCAGGCGAAATATAATATATATATATATTATACATATATATATTATTTATAATATTGTATAATACAATATATTACATAACAATATATAATAATATAATATTATATAATATTGTATAATATATTATTTAATAATAACATATATTGTATAATATATTTACATAAAATAAAATATATAGATTTTATTTGATATTGTTATAATATTATTCGATGAATAATATTCAATGTTTATTACAATGTTCAAGAACTTTTTTAATATTGATGACATATTATCCGTTTTATTCATTTAAACTAAAAATTTTATTTTCAAGAACTTATTTTTATTTATTTCGAACTTATAATATAAAAACTTTTTTAAGGAAATTTTATATTTTATTTTTATATATAATACTTATAAAATAGAATTTATAAGGAAATTTCATTATTTTGAATTCTGATTTTGAAATGCAATTCTATAAAAACGAACATATCGGCATGTAATCGGCTATTAGTTTAAATAATAATATTATTTAAACTATTTAAAATTTAGCTATTAATAAAAGATAAAAGAAAAGTGAAAATAATATTTGAATATGTTAATTTATTTTGTATAATATTAGTATTTTGTATAATTTTCTTGATTGATTTGTATGAAATTATTAACATTTCTAAATATTTCTATTTCTTATGGATTTTATACTTGACTGATTCATATACGGAATAAAATTAAAATTATTGTTATATAGAATTAATTAAGTTAAAAAAAATAACTAAAAATTATATACTATTAACTTCAAGTAATACAAAAATATTAAGATTTCGTATCATGTCCGAATTTTATCAACTCATCTCGAAGCTATAATGTTATATATCTATGGTTAGACTAAAGTATATAAAATGATCAGTTATGTTCAAAAATTTAAGTGATCGATTTTATTAAAATAAAGCTAAAATTGAGATAAAAATAAAAAAAATTTCAATTTTATTATTATTTTTATTTTTTCTTCGTTTATAATTAAAAGTTTGTATACAAATTAAAACATCATAAATGTGTAGAAAAGAATTTCAAATTTCAAATTGATTTTCAGATAATTATAGTATTTTTTTATAGATTTTATTTATAACATAAATTATGAAATTTTTTTAAAAATTCTTATATAAATTATAAATATATAAATTATAAATTATAATTATATATAATTATAAATAAATTAAATATTTCAATAAAAAAAGATAAAAAGAAATTTTAAAAATAATAGTTTTAATTTATAAATAATAAAAAATAAATATAAATATATTTATTTTTAATATAAAATATAAAAATAAAAATTTTTTTGTTTATAAGAATACATAGAAATATAAGAACAGATTTTTTATTCACTAATATTAAAAGAAATTTTTATAATTATAATAAATAATAATATTGAATTATTCAGAAAATGACAATATGATAAACAATATGATGACAATAAAGATATATACTAAAATTATTTTTATTATATAAATTATATTTTTTGTTTTATATAAATATAATAATATATATTTTATTGTCGAATGAAATTAAAAATTTTGCTAATTATATTTATCATATAGAACGTTTCTTATATCTAAATATTAATATAAAAATTGAATTCCAAACAAATTTAATTCCATTTATACAAAATTTATAATATTTATTTCATAAAAATATTTTTTAAAAAATCTTTCTAATAATAATGCAAATATTATATAGTCTTTAAAATTAAAAGTATTAATAGTAATTTCAAAAAAATTGCTATTATTTTAGAAATATTTTAGAAAATATTTATTTCAATCTCTATTTTTTATTTTATATAAAATAGAATAATAAATGTCCTTTATATGTTATTTAATTTTAAAATCTCTAACTATTTGAACCAAGCTATATTTGTTTACATAAAAAAGTTTGTTGAAACTCAGAAATATTTTTTTCAATTTTGTCAATAAAACGAAACCAAAATTACAATATTTTTATTTTTGATTGTTGTCTTAATTTAAAGAATCATTTCTTCAATTCTCAGATATTTTTAGTCTAACAATCAATAGATATTAATTTTAGAACATTATGAATTCATAACAAATTCTAATAACAAAAGTTTATTCATTGATATTTTTATTTTATTCTTACAATATTAATAATAATAATTAGAATAACATGATACAAACAATGTTTTAAATTATTTTTTAAAAGTGACAATATTTTTACTAATTCATTAAAATAATAATAAATTTATTATTTGCAAATATAATATATAATATCAATATTATAAAAAATATTTTTAAGGATATCATGATATATCTTTTTATTATATTATTATTTATTTTATATTATTATATTTTTTATTAAATTGAATGGATCAGAATTTTATATATATAAATTAGAATAAAGAAAATTGTAATTTCTGATAAATTATAAATTTTATATTTACAAAATGATTTTTAAATTATTTGTTATATAAAATATATTTATTTTGATTTATATGATTTATATTTATATTTATATTTATTTTGACAGATCCATTGAACATTTAACAAATTTTGCTAGTGCTGAGGATTGGTATCAAGTGGCTGCTGGTATTTTGGGATTTGATACTTCAAAATTGGGTCGTCACATTGCCAACGAGTCCATTTACGAAATACGAAATAATTTTCGAGGTGATATCTGGGGTTACAATGCTCCCGGTGTAATTACCAGAGTGTTAAAACGAATTTGTTTAACGGAAAATGTAATGTATATAATATATATTTTATATTATAAATTATTTTTGTTTAATGATATTCGATACAAATTTTAATTTATACAGTAATACAATAACAATAAAAAATCTATTTCTTGAAAATGCCGTAATAGAACAAAGATAATTATTTACAAAAGAATACATCTCACCAATTTCAATGGCTTCTAAATATATTGCAAGAATGAACTTCTGTAAAATTTTTTTCTATATAACTACTTAAATCATAATTTTTCAAATATTTGCAAGAAAAAGATTGCTACTACTAAAATTGCTATTATTAAAAAAAATTTCATTTATGTCTATGCATCTATATATAAATACATGTAATTATTTATCAAAAAGCTATTTCTTTATAAGTTATGATAATTGAAACATTTCAATTCATACATTCCATGGAAATTATTATATTTAATATATCTATTTTATAAAGAATATTATAAAGAAACTTGAACACTTTATTTAAAATTATTTTATATTTTTTTTCGAAATCTTTTAGCAAAGCTGGAGAAAAATAGATATTAGAAATAGATAAATACTTATTTTTTTTATTTCAAATGATACAAGATTTGACAAATAAACTTATTTTGAAATAATTATATAAAAAATAGTATTTTAAATATTTATTAATATATTAATACATAAATATATTTTAATATTAACTCATGAAATTAAATATTTTGTTGAAATATTTAATATATGATGAAATAAAGATAAGATAAAATAAAAATAATTTAAATAACAATATTTTCATCAATTTCTATTCTAATAATAGAATTTTAAATAATAATATTTCAAATAATAATTAAATAAAATAAACTTTTTGACATTAACATATATTTTTATTAATAACATGATATTTTATTTTATTTATTAAATGACTAAAAATATTGTAAAATAATTTATATATCTATATTATTGATTTATTTTATTTGTTTTTATCCACAGATATAGAAAATAATATTTTGAAATTATACTGTATATTATTCCATATATTACTATCTAAAAATAAAATATAAAACACTCCAATTGAAATTACGATACAACAATAAATACTAAACAAATATAAGATTATAATTACAGTTATTATAATTTCAATCATATATTATAATTTTAGTTAACCAAATACTATTTTATATGTATATATAAATATAATTATATATATATATATATATGTATACATAAATATAATTATACGTATATATGTATATATAAATATAGTTTATTTTTATTTTATTTTCATATTTCAAAGGATATACAGAATATTAATATATTCAGGAAACATTTTTGAAAATTTAATTTTTGAAATAATAAACATAAAAATTATTATTTACTATTATATACTATATATATATCTATATATATTTATAAATTTATGAATAATTTATATTCATATTAGATAAAAATGGTAATAAATATAGTCATAACAATTTTATTTATATTATTTTTACTATTTTTATTATATATTATATTTTTATTATTTCCTTGCTTTATTTAACGCAAATTTCAATTACTTATAATATAAACATTTGAAAATACAAGAAACAAAAATAATTAAGCATAAAAAATAAGATAGAGAAAATATCTATGAAATTAATTTTTTCTATTTACATAGAATTAGAATTTTTCTCAATGTGCTAGACGTCTTACAATAACGTAATAAATAACTCTTAATTTTTATATACCAATTTTTGTATTTGATCTCTAAAATCAATTCTCGAAAGATGAAATAGATAAAATCAATTCTACCATGAATATATTAACATTTTGTATCATATGGATAAAAGAAAAAATAATGCTTTTTACAATATTTTCAAAATTATTAAAATTGGTTAGAAAAAAAATAATTGGCAAATTCATACAAACAATAAAAATACTAAAAAAAAATCCAAATAATAAAATAATAATAAATTAAGTTAGATAAATTTAACATGAATGATAATAAATGAAATGATAATAAGATAAGGCAAAATATATATTGACATAAAATACTAGCCTTATGAAAAAAATATAAGAAATAAAATTATCAATTTTTCAATCGATTCATTAGATTCAAATAATTACAAATATAATATTGAAGAATATAAAATTAAATAAGATGTATTTTTATTTTATTTATCATCAATATAGAATATAATAGAATAGAAACTTGAAGCAAATTATAATTTCGCTTTAATATTTCTTTTTAAATTAGTTTTAAATAAAGTTTTAAATTAACATTCATACTACATTTCATTCATATTTTATCTTTTTGTATCTCCTTCTATAGATTGCGTAATATACTATTTGTTAAATTATATCTCAAATATTATTTTTTTTTATGTCCTCGTTTTACACCTCGTAACTATAATATTATAAATTATATTATTTTTTCAATTTATTTTTAATAATTTCCTATAAATGTTTTATTAGTTTTAAATCTTGATTATATATCGATATTTTATTACAGGAAATTTTGAATTTTAAAAATAGTTATACAGTAATAGAATTTCGCAAATATAAAAAAATATTTCAATTTATCTTTAATATTCATTTAATTTATAGGTAATAAAAATCATTCATCAAGTCAATTATCATTCAATAAATATATAAATACGATTTAAATTATATTATTATCATAAAAACAAAAAATTAAAATACATTTATTAAATTTATTAAAAAAAATATAAAAAATATTACTAATTAATATTAATAATTGCATTATTATTATTATTTTCCGATATCTTCCTTTTTCTTTCTTTTTCCTTTTTTAAACATAAGAACAAATTCCGAATTTCGATTTATATTTATAGATATCAAATTATATATCATATCAAAATAAATAATCAATGTCTATATTACAATTGTATTTATGATAATAATAAAGCATCAATTTTGAATTTTTTGAAATTAATTATATGAAAAATATTTATTATAGTTTGAATTATTTATCGATTTGATATTAAAATTAAAAAAAATAAAGACAAATATATAAATAAATATATAAAATAAATATATAAAAATATTTGTATTTTATCCAGGTTCAGGACATGTCTAGGAATCGATGCCAAGGCTTTCGTGTTTTTCCTCCTTCAATGTTTTACCCGATTCATTACAATAATTGGTCGTTATATTTCAAGACAACAAACAATACTGAAATGATGAAAATAATCGAACAAGCGATGACAATTCATGTATGGAACAAATTAAGCAATGCTGAAAAAGTGGATGTAAATAATGATGTACTTTATGTGAATATTGCGAAAAAATATTGTCCAAAGATTTTGAACAATTGCGGAAAATTATTTTAATATTACATATTGAAAACTACATATATAAGATATTGGATTAATGGATCATTTCTAAACTGGAAATTTTTAAATTTCAAACAACATTTTTCTTTCGGCTTTATCAACGAGTTATTAACAAAAAAACATTAACCATGGAGCATATACTTCAATCCAGCCACGACAATAATAGAAGCTACGTACCCATGATAAGCACAATATTGAATTTTTTATAATTTTTTTCATAATATAATTCGATATAATTTTTTATCGATAAAATATTCATATATTATATTTCATATTTAACATAAATATCACATAATGAAATGTAACATATCTACATTATACGTATGAATAATAATCTAAATATTATTAAAACTATTAAACTTAATGAATTAAATGACATTTTGCGCACTTAATTAGAATTCAGCATTTCTGTAAATAATAATTTAAATAATGAAACTGACAATTTTACATATAAGCAATATTAATTGATATGATAAATCTCACTGTACCATAATCATTTAATATAAATTCTATTTAAGATTTCATGTGAATGAAATATATAACACTATGTTTATTAAAAGCTTCAATGACATCGCTATTCGTTCAGCCATGTGCTGTATTCTTATTTCTGATTGGTTATTATATTTATATTTATTTAAATTAACGTAAGAGAAAACAAAAAATAGCACATCTTCAATCAACGAAATTTTGCAAACTATTCGATAGTTGCTAATTTTTTAATACAGTACCATGATATTATACAAATAATTTAACAACAAAATAGGTATCATCTACTTCAATCTGCGTATTGTACATGTATAAAATATTAATTTATTTGTAGAATATATTTGAAGAATTCAATTAATTCTAAAGTTTTCTTTTTTCGCATTCCATTCTCATCTCATTTCATTTAACACAAACTTATAATTTAATAAATTGCTTATAATTTAATAAATGAATCCTAATTGACATTTTTTTATACCAATCTTTTGTGTTTTTGACTTTTAAAATCTATTCTTTACAAATATATTAATATTTTATATATTTATTCGAAATGAATTATCAGATATAAATAAAATTACATGACCAAAATATATAAAAAACAAAATTTTTTTCATAATTTTGAAATACATATTAAATACATATTAAATACATATTAAATATATTATGAAGAAATATTATTAGAATTAATACGAGATATATTATGTCTAAATAAA
The DNA here is from genome assembly GCF_029169275.1 of Apis cerana. NCBI lineage: Eukaryota > Metazoa > Arthropoda > Insecta > Hymenoptera > Apidae > Apis > Apis cerana. The sequence continues at coordinate 4,165,724 of NC_083862.1, read as the reverse complement.
AATGAAGAAAGATGAACTTAAAATTCAAAAAATTTCCAAGATAAAAATTAATAATTATATCTCATTTTCATAAAAATAGCAATTACTATAAAAATAATTGACATCATAAGCGGTAATGCATTTTACGCTACAATAATATGAATGAAACCTAATATCATCAAAATTTGTCAGCAACATTTATTATATAATTTTGTTTGTTTATATATAATATTCATAATGTATATATAATGCTAAATAGATAATATATAGGTAGATAAAGATTCTAAATTATATATAACCTAATATATAAATACTATTTCATTTTAATTAAAATTATTTTCTAAGTAATTACAGTAATTCTCTGAGAATTGTAACTAAATTTTAACAAAAATAATTTAATTAAAGAAAAATATAAGTTTTAAAAATAAATTTATTAGAATATTTACATTTTTACAAAACAATAAAATATTACATTATGAATTAATAATAAATCTTCATAAAAGTGAACTATACTTGCATCATCTAGAGATTTATAGTTCATGCCTTATACGTTGCTACGAAATTGTTGAGAAAACACAAAGAATGTACGAATTATATATAATCATGTTCATCTATCTTTCGCCGTAATGCGTCAACTAAATTAATTCTTTTGTGTAACGTGTACGATTCGTCTGCACACAATTTCTATAACTTAACCTCTTTAAAATACATTGTGAAGATTTTGTACAGAATCGTGAAAAGAATGGCGGTTGGATCAACAAAAGTGGTACAAGTAACAAATATTGCACCTCAAGCAACGAAAGATCAAATGCAAACTTTGTTCGGGTACCTCGGAAAAATAGAAGATATCAGATTGTATCCTACTATACGGGATGTCGCAGTACCTGTTCAATCTCGTATTTGTTACATAAAATTTCATGATCAGGGATGTGTTGCTGTTGCTCAACATATGACAAATACTGTTTTTATCGATCGCGCATTAATTGTAATCCCTTATCAAAATGGTGACATTCCAGATGAACAGAGAGCTCTTGAATTAACAAATAATGGTACAGTTGTTCCAGGTAAATAATAATGATAACTAAATTTTTATTTTATTGTTCTTCTAAATTAAATATTATTTTTAATTTTATGTATGTATATAAAAATAAATTAAATTATTTTTTTTATAGGTCTTTATCCTTCTGAGCCAAAACTACCACCAAATGTTGTAAATACAATAGAAGGAATTCCTCCAAATCATGTTATTACTACTATAGATCCAAAATTAGAGGCAAATGGATTGCCACCTTATCCACATTTACCTGGCCATTTAGATAGCAGAAGAATTGAAGAAATAAGAAGAACGCTTGTTCTTGCTAATTTAGATCCATCTGTCACAACTGATCATTTATTAGATTTCTTCAGTAATAATAATGTTGAAGTAAAATATTTACGCATGTGTACCAGAGATTCAGATACAGAACATTATGCATTAGTAGAACTTTCTGAACAAGCAGCTGTAGTTTCTGCATTATTATTAAATGGAAAGTTGCTTTTGGATAGAGCAATTAAAATTTATCATTCAACACAAGCAATAGCGAAACCTGAAGCAAAAAGTAATGAAGCAGCACAAAAAGAGATAGAAGAAGCTATGTCTCGAGTAAAGGAAGCTCACAATTTAATTTCAGCTGCGATAGATCCAATGATTGGGATGTTATCAAAGGATAAACGAAGTCGTAGTGGTTCTCGTAGTCGAAAATCTCGATCTAGATCGAGAGGACGTAGTAGACGATCTAGATCACGTAAAAGATCACGTTCCCGTCACAGACGTTCACGTTCACGTCATCGACGAAGATCAAGATCTCGATCAAAACGTTCTCGCTCTAAAGATCGTAGACGAAAGTCTCCATCTCGTAGGAGAAGTAGTTCTCGTGGTCGACATCGTTCTCGTTCTCGATCTCGACGTTCTCGATCTCGCAGGTCCAGATCTAAATCCAAAGATCGCAAGAAACGATCTCCTCGTCGAAGAAGTCGATCACGATCTCGAAGTAAACGTTCGAAATCAAAATCTAGACGATCTAGATCTAAATCCAAATCTAGATCTTCAAAATCAAAATATTCTGAAAAATCAAGAGATAAAGATAAAGAAAGGAGAAGTAAAGATAAATCAGATAATTGTAAAAAAAATGATGACAAGGTTGATAAAGAAAAAAGCGAAAAGAAGTCTAATAAAGAAAAGAAATCTGAAAAAGAATCGAAATCTGAAGAAAAAAATAAAAATACTTCCGAAAATAGCGATACAAAGGAGAAAACAGAGTCTGAAACTTAAATCTTTATAACTTATGATCTATAAAAATTTATTTACATCTCTCAGACATTTTGTTATTTTGATGTTACGATATATCGTAATGTATTGATCAATAAAGAAATACAAGAATGACAAATTTTTGAAGATTGTTTTGATTTTTATGTATTTTTATGTATAAAAATTGCATATATTAGATACTAACATAAATGATACATTATTACATTTATTTTAATTTTTTGCTTTTAACAAATTTAAATAAAACAAATAAAAAATAAATAAAAAATAAATATGCATACTTTATAGCTCTAATTTTTTTAATTAAATTAGAATATATTTAAATATTTATTATACAAGATTCAATTATTCTAAATATTTGATATATTTTACATGTTACTTAACTTTCTGATAATATATTAAATATTATAATAAATATATATGAATGATATAATATATAAAATATTATAATATAATACTTGCATAAAAAATTCAAATTATCAAAAATAGTAATTATATTATTAAATTTGTATCAATTTAAGGATATTTTTTATTTAAAAATTTATTTATAATTAATAATTTTTGTCATAGATGTATATAGTAATAAATAATAATTTAATAATTAATTATTTTAATTTTCTTTTTATATTATAATTTTGAAATATGCGCCATTTATTCGAGGGCAGCACTATAAGTAGTAAACGAGGAACCAATGATTATTGTAAGCTCTTTTCAATAACTCTTTGTATATTCCGTGATTAAAAGCGAAAACTAATCATACTATTACAATCTTCAAGATATCTTAAATGATAGATAGTGACAGACGAATTAATCTTTAATGTAGTTTATTGCAAATTAAAAAAAATTTTAGCAATAAAATATTTTGATATTTCATTAAGATATTATATAAGATATTTATAAAATTGATAATAATATAAATTTAAAATTTTTACATATGAAAAATAACACAACGATATAATTCATGAAATGATCAAAAAGTTTTAATAAATTTTTATATATAACATTTATAAAACAATTTCATTTTAAACGTTTTTTTTATATCCAGTAATTCTACAATACGAAGTTAAATGGTGAAGATGACATCTATAGATGAAGGAAAATTAAAACAAAGTTTATCAAAAGTATGTATATTGTCATTTATTAGTATATATACTATAATTAATTAATGTATTTTTTAATAATACTTATAAAGTGCATTTTATTTTTTTAGTACCAAAATTCTGATATTACAAAAAAACATGTCATGAAAGTTCTAAATCTTTATAAGGGTTTAAAATATAATGTAGAACCATTTGGTAAGTATTATAAATATATATTCTTTAAGATTTATTTATTTATTTATTATTAGTTCTTATAACATATAAAAATATATGTTTGTAACAATTATTATTATATGTTTATAACATATAATAATATAAGAAATATATATTTATTTATAGTTTATTTATTTTTATTACATTCTTATTTTAGTATTTAATGACGGATCACGTAAAGAATTGTTTAATTTACAAGGAACAATACCTGTATCTTATAAAGGTAATATATTTTAAAATTTTTTTAAAAATATTTATATAAAGTCAATATTATTAATATGAATATTATTAAAATATTTTTAGGTAATTATTATAACATTCCTATATGTATATGGCTTATGGATACACATCCTAATAATGCACCTATGTGCTATGTCAAGCCTACTGCAGATATGAGCATTAAAGTTAGTATGTTTGTTGATCATAATGGAAAAATTTATTTACCATATCTTCATGATTGGTTACCAGTGAGTAATTTATATATAATTATATCTTATTATCTATTATTTTCTTTATAATAATTCTATTTTTATTATGTTTAGCATTCATCTGATTTACTTAGTTTAATTCAAATAATGATTGTAACATTTGGAGAACAACCACCTGTTTATGCTAAACCACGACAAGGTATACAAACAAGTTCTACACCTTATCCCATACAATGTGAGTATTTATTATTTATAAACATTTTTATAAAAAATTTGGATCTTAAAAATTATAAATTTATGTAGCTTTCATGCCTGTACCTGGAAGTGGAACACATATACCTGGTTCTAGTTTTCCATCATATCCTCAAAATTCACAATATACAGGTGGAAATAATATTTATCCTCCGTACATGTCTACAACATCTTCTGGATTTCCATATCAAGGTTATGGTTCATATGGAGGAACTGCATCAAATTATCCATCACAAAGTTGTACTGGCTCTTTTCAATATCCTCCATCAACACAACCAGTAAGTTATAATTTTTAATAAATAAATGTATATTTTATATAAATATTTATCTTTTTTTATAATTTCAAGTCTCCGACAGTACCTGCTACTGTTGGTGCATCAGGTACAATTACAGAAGAACATATTAGAGCTTCATTATTATCAGCAGTAGAAGACAAATTAAGACGAAGACTTAAAGAACAATTTTCACAATTGTCAGCTGAATTAGAAACATTACGTAGAACACAACAAGAACTTACAAGTGGATCAGCTCATCTAACAGATTTATTTGATAAATTAAAAAAAGAGAAAACTGAACTCGAAAAAAATATTACTATACTTCAAGATAAAGAAGCTGAATTGGAAAAAGAAATTGCAAAACTTTCTGACAATCAGTCAATAGATGTTGATGAAGCTGTTACAACAATCGCACCACTTTACAAACAGTATGTATTTAATTATTAGTTTAATTATATAGTTTAATATCATAATTATTTTTTAAATATTATAATTATAGAATGTTAAATGCATTTGCGGAAGAAGCAGCCACAGAAGATGCTATCTATTATTTAGGCGAAGCTTTACGTTGTGGTATTATAGATTTAGATGCATTCTTAAAACAAGTACGACAACTTTCACGCAGACAATTTATGTTAAGAGCTCTTATGCAACGCTGTCGTCAAAAAGCAGGATTGGCTGGTTAAACATTTTACTCAATTCTTATCAAGTTGTGCTATTCAATATTTTATTTTATTACAAATAATATATGCAATATGAACTAATAAATCCTATAAAGATACGTTATAGAAAGAAATATCTTTGTTATGGAAATATTGATTGCTACATATACAATATAAATTTTGTTTCATGTTATATCATTTTGTTTATAACAAAAGATTCAAACATAAAGTTTTTATATACAAAAATTAACAAAAAATATACACATACACACACATATATATATATATATATATATATATAAAATAAGGTTTGAAGGTTATAAAGGCTTTAAACAATTACATTAAAAAATAAATATCTTTGTTTTACAGAATTATATTTTTAAATGTATTTATATTCTTATTTAAAAAATATGTAAAAAATGCGTACTTTTTAATTAATTTTTTATATTATAAAAAAAATTGTGTATTTAAAAGTGATTTTAAATGTTAAAAAATACAAATGCTTATTACTGTGTGATAAATATATAGCTTAATCATTATAATTGTATGATTTAGTAAAAATACATTATTTTTATTCTTATAATATCTACATAATCATATTAATTAAATGCTATTTCATATAATTTTAAAATTAATTTTTTTCATTTATAAAATGGATCTGAAACAAAAAAATGAGATTTATATATATCAATGTATTGTTTAATTTTATTGATTTAAATTTCTATAAAATAATATACCTATACATAAATTCCAACCCAAAGAAGTAAAAATAATATACCAAAACCGGAAAATAATGCTGCCACTAAAGAAATTAATAATTCTTTGAACATATCCCTTGTAAATTTTGTACTAGTAACTTCATATACAAAAAACCATGCTGTAAAGAATATTCCAATTCCTAGTAATACCACTGCCAATAATGGAAAAATTGCAGGATTAATGGGAGAGACATATCTTGTCATAGATTCGACTTCCACCTGAATTAAAACAAGAAAAATTAATTAAAAAAAAAGAATTAGCACATAAAATATATATACTAATGTGTATTATTTTCGTAAAACATATATAAAAATCAGTTTTTAAATTTCAAGATAAAAATATATAATTATAATCTTCTTAAGTAGAATAAACTTTTTACATAAAAATAGAAGATACATATAACTATTATATCAATTAAAAAACACGTTAATAAAGTTTTGAAAACTTATTCCAGTCAAAAAATGCCAGAATGAAATTTCCAGATTATATTAAAATAAAATTATAATTATACCAAAGTAGAATATTATATTAAATATAATAATTAGTTAAATATAATAATAATATTAGTAAAGAAATAATAATTAGTCATACAATCAATACAAATCTTTAAGATAAAACAAATAATATATTTACCATTGTATCAATAAATATTTTGACGTGGCTTAATGGACACGTAAAACTTACACGATTAGCAACAAATACGCAATCATATGCTGCAAACTTCAATATAATATACATTCATGAAATAAACACGAATAATTACCAACCAGTAAAAAATTGAAGTTACTTAAATTTTTGAATATGAAGAATAAATTACAAATATTTTTATATGAATTATATAATAATAATTATATAAATAAAAAAATATTAATATTAATAATATATCGAATTATAATCTATTAATATAATAAAAAAATAAATTTTATGTAATATTTAATCTTATGATTAAGAAAAATAAAATTTTTTATATGAATATTTTAAATAATTAAAAATTTATAATAATTAACATATTTTTTAATATAATTATATAAGAAATATAAAATGTAGTATAATTATATAAGAAATATAATATGAATTTAAATAATTTTAAAATATTTTTTTAATAAAATATTATTTTATAACAAATATATTTATTGAACTAATATAATAAATTTATTTTCAGCAAATATTATATTTTTTTTAATACATATTTAATATAATAAAATTTTTTTTTCTGACAATGCTTAATCAATATTTAATTAAAAATATTTGATACAAATATTATACGAAATATTTTAATATCAATTTTAACTACGATTGTTTTAAAATCGAAGTATGTTTGTCACCATGATATGATTCAGAAGACATAATATAGTACATTTTCAATCTTTATATTCTTTGATATCTACAATCAATTTTTGTACGTACGATGACAAGTTTTGTATATTTTAAATGTGTAAACAATAATATTTTTTGATATAAGAGAAAATTAAATATTTTTATAATTACATAAATAATTTTTTAATAATAGATAATTATTAATCTATTTTATTTTCCAGTATTAATAAAATGTATTTTTATAAAGTTATTATTTGTAGATAAAACATGGCAAAAAATTCTTTATCGGAACAATTTTCCTTAAAATGGAACAATTTTTCTAATAATTTAACATCCGGTTTTCTAAATCATTTTACTGAAAATGATCTAGTTGATGTTACACTTGCAGTTGAGGGTCAGTTGTTACAAGCCCACAAATTGATTCTTTCAGTATGTAGTCCATATTTTAAAAATATATTTAAGGTACATAAATATTATTTTTCATATTTAAAATGTTATAATACATATATAAAATGTAATACATATCTATAAGTAGTAATTGCTTAGAAAAGAACTTCTTAGAATTACTTTGTAGGAAAATCCTTGTCAACATCCAGTCATTATCCTCAAAGATATGAAATATGCTGAAATTGAATCATTGTTAAAATTTATGTACCAAGGTGAAATCAATATTAATCAAGAAGATTTATCTACATTTTTAAAAGTAGCACAAACATTACAAATAAGAGGATTGACAACAGAAGATACAAGTAGCACATCATTTGATAATTATGACCAATTAGATGCTGATTCTTCTTTTACTCAAAATATTGTTCAATCAAATTTGGCTTCAATAAATGAGATTTCCAAAGATGTAAATATGATAGATAGAAGAAAAAGATCCCATGATATAACAAAAAAAAGTTGCAAAAAGAAAAAACAAGATGCATTATTAACATCAGAGAATATTCACAATGCATCTAATAAAAAAGTAAATAATGATAATCAAGAAGTTTTATTTTTAATGAATAATGAAAACAATGATACAAATGATACCATAGATGAAGAAAATATTTCTACTTTAAAAAGCAATAATGATAAAAATGAAGATACTACTTTAGTATATTATCCTTTTCCTTTGGATATTGAAAATTCACAAGAAAATTCAAGTGAACAAGGTAAAAAGAGTAATTTAAAATTAAAATAATTTGTTTTAATTATTTAATTATAGATAATAAATTAAATAATTAATTAATAATATTATGATATTATGATATTATTGTAACATTTCAGATGTTGAACCCGTAATTTATAGACTTTCTGCACGAGGTCGACCACAATTAGTGCATGAAGGTTATGTTTATAACTTAACATCTCGCTCCGAGGGTTTAAATAGATCTCATTATAGATGTGCTGAACAACATCGTGGATGTAAAGGTAAATGTGCAGTTATTGCTGAAAGATTTATGCCTACAGGTGTACATGATCATAATCACCCACCTGGATATCAATCAGAACATGATTATAGAAAAAAAAAAGGTTTAGATGTAGATACTTCTTAAATCATAAATATTTCAATTTATAAATATAGAAAAAAACATTTTATTATTTTGTTATTATAATTTCAATAAAAATGAAAAATACTATTCAAATAATATTGACACAAAATAATATATAACAATAGTTTTTCATAATAAATATAATATTTTTAAATTAGAAAATATTGTTTTCTAATTTTGCAATAAAAATTAGTTAAAATATTACAATAGTTGATAAAAATATGTGATTTCTATTGCAAAAGTTATAATCATAACTATATATAAAAATAATTTATGTAAATCATTATATTTTAATTAACTGTGATGCACTTTTTTAAGATATATAAAGGAAAATATTTTAAAAAATGTGATGTGAACACATTCCATTTAGTATTATATTTGCATTAAAGTATTTAATTTATACTAAAAGTATATCCTACTAAAAGTATAAATTAAATAAAAGTACCAAATAAAAGTATTTAATTTATACTATATGTTTACATATAGAATATTATTTTTCATGTAATAAATATAATTGTTATATAATAAATATAAATATAATTGTTTTTTATAACATATACATAAATGTAAACATGTATGTATATATGTACATATGAATTGAATGTTTTACTTATTTACATTTAGGTTATATAAAAATAATTTTTATATAACTTATCAAAGAATAATAAATTTTTTAATATATAAAATAGAAATTAAACAAATAACATCATTAATAGTATAAAAAATATTAAAAATTGTAAAAAAATTTATTTTTATACTATTTCATAAATTTTCTTTTTTGAATTGAAAAATAATTATTAGAATTAATGTGATGATTATAAATCATTCAATTTATAAGAAATTGATTTTATAATTTTATCTGTAAAAATTTATAAATATATAAAAAATATAGAAATAATGCATTTTTCATAAGCTTAGAAAAATTGTATGAACAATATTGGTTAAAACAAAAATTAAATAATAAGAAATTTGTTTCACAATTTTGCTCAAATCTATCTCACATCCATGAAATTCATTTATTCGAACTGCATGTTTATTTTTAATTAAAACATTAATGTCGTCTAGCCATCTTCTTTTCCAACTTCCGTTGTTTCTTCTCACTAACCTCAGGTTGTTCTGGAGCTGGAGCAAAAAACCATGGAGCTAATATTTGTTTCCATAGCATCCAACCTCCTCTTAATGGTACCTATTATAATAATTCAATGTAAATATTTTATTATCTATTTAAACATATTATATAAGTAAAAAATTGAGAGAAATATAAGAAATGAACAAATTATTTTAAATTGTTTTATAATTTATAAAAGTATATTATTTTATAATCATATTATTTATTTATTTCATTAAGTATACTTACAAGAAGCCATAGCAACCAAAAATAATTTGATATGAGAGAAAGTACTTGTACTCCAGAAGTTAATATAATTAAATCTTTTATATGTCTAAAATATGAAATGAAAAAAAAAATGTTATTATATTTAACAAATTTGTTAATATATAATAAAGTATTATATTATTTAGAAATTATTAAAATATTTTGTGATATTTACTCTGCTATACCTCCTTCCATATTAAGATCAATTCCAGAATCTAAAAGCTGACCAGATTCTGAATATGTTGCATGTGCTATATATTTCATAAATTGATAACTTCCTATATATATAATTCCAGAAAATATGGTTAATGTCTGTAATTATAATATAATATATTATAATATAGTATAAGATGTTGAAAAACATGCATATTATAAAGATAAAAATAATATTTCAAATATGAAACTTACTGTTGCTAATGTTGTAAAATTAAAAAATAACATTGTAACCATAAAGTATATTCCTATTGCCCCAATAATCATATTCTGATAAAAATTCAATGTTGTTTTATTCTCTTCGACTATTTGTTTTGCTCCTTTAGTTGCTACTTTAGTTTTTTTAGTCTAAAAATATAATAAATGTCATTATTTATTATTTATTTTATTAAAATTAAAAAATTAAATTTAATAGTATTAAATTTATTATTTAATAATATATTATAAATTATTATATGAAAATAATTATAAATTCAGAATGGTTAAGTGATAATAAAAAAAAAGAATAATATTTTGAGTAATAATTAAATAACTTACCGTCATTTTATTTATAAATTATAGTATATAAAATATTTAATATTCTAATAGTTTAATTAAATAATATTTATTATTATTATTAATATTTAGTATATGACACAAATTTAATCTTATTAAATATATATTCAAAAACACTTAAGGTTTGTTGAAGCCACGTGAAAGATGTCATATAATAAAAGTCTCTAGGTTAACATTCTGTAATTCATAATTTAGTATAAATTCTTAAATTTTGATAGTCATCATTTATTGTATTTTTAATTGTTTAAAATTTCAAATTTTAATTCTTTTTATTAAATTTGTATAAATAATGCGTGAAAAAATGCAATAAATTTCTTAAAATTAAAATTATATTGTGTTGATTAAAATTTACAAAATTCATATTGACATAAAAATAAAAAAAATTATCAATTTATAATTTTTATTGAAATATTTCTTAAAATTTTATCAAATTTATGTAAATATAAAATACAAATTTTTAATTATATATTAAAAATTATTAATATTTCTATTTTGATGTTATTTTTTCGAAATGCAATTTTATTTTGATATATTCTAATTAAATAAAGAAATTTTATTTCTGCAAAATAAAAATATTAATATATAAAAAACAGCTATTATATTTAATATTATGTTTATATATTTAATTATTATATTTAATAATTTTCTTATTTATTTTTCATTAATTAAGTAAAAAAAATAAAAAACATTATGTCACGTTATTTTTTATTTTATTATTATATATTTGAAAAATATAAAATTAAATTAAATTTAAATATTATATTATTTAATAAAGTTTTATTGAAAAGAAATATATATTAAATATTAGATATTTACAATATATATATATTGAATTTATTTATTTATTATTATTTCAATTTGAATTTAAGTTTCATTTAAATATATTATATTGTTATATATATATTTATAATTTTCAATTAAGTTTATTTTATTTTTATTAAATACTTAAAAACATGTTATATAAAGATATTTTTTTAATCTATTCATTTTATAGTTTTATTAAAAATTTTTAAATATTATTATTAGTACTATTATCCTTTAATTTATTAGTAAAATAGGTTATACTATAATATAATATGTGGAATTAATATAATAATATATAATAATAATTTATATAATAATTTACACGATCTTAATATAAAAACACGTGATATATCTATGTCAGAAAGAGAATGAAAAAATCGAATGACGCGTTAGTAGTAAAATGTATCAGAACGAATCAAATTGAAACGATCAACTAAAATTTTAATCTCTAATAATTTTGAGCAAAAAAATTTTAGTAAAATTATTGGACATTAATTAAAAAATAAAATAATTATATCTTTAATATATAAAATAAAACAATTGGAAAAAGTTAATCCCATAGATTGAAATGCTATTATCGATCAAAAAAAAATAATTCTAATTTTCATCAAAAGAAATCACCGGTTTAAAATGTACATTTTATAATCAATAATGATATTCTTTGAATTTAGAAAATCTTATAAGTTTTGTTTTATTATTTTCCGAAGGAGAATTCAAGACTATATAATATTTCACGGTAATCTTCAAAGAACAAAACACTAAAAGGCATAGTAAATATATTCCTGTCATGACTTCTTTTCCTTCCTACTATTTTAATACAATATAAAATAATATAGATTTTTTAATTTATATTTCTAAAATAATTTTTTAAAATATTGCTATCATGTTTTTAAATAAAAATTTTTATTTTTTTTATATATAATTTAATTATTTAATTATTTAATTATTTTTTATACATAATTTCTGAAGATAATAAAATTGCAATTATCATATTATTTTTAATTTTTAATTTTTAATTTTTCATATGTATAAATATTTTTACATTGTATGAAACTTCGTATTACTTTAATTTGTAATGTTATTTAATTTTTTATAATCTTATTAATATTTTGTTTTAATTTTTATTTAATTATAATACATTATAGATATCAATGTATTTTAGGTTTCCTATGCTGTGAATTTATAATGTGATCAGAATTTATTTTTATTCCACAAGATTATGACTATAATCATGTAGAATTTAGTATAAAGAAGATGATGCCTCATTTTGTAGCTCTGACACCCATAAGAAGAAGATGTTTAATCATACTTTCAATAGTATTAGTACCATGCGCCATTCTAAATCTTTTATCACCATCAGAGTTGCATGAAGAAACAGTTTTGCAAAATAGTATTGCAGAATTACAAGCTAAATTGGAACATTTACATGCTAAATATGTTACAAGTCAAGAAGAAATAAATTTATTGTCACATCAATTATTGCAACTAATAGAAAACAATCACATTTTGCCAGATCTTCAATTTCTACTTAACAATGTTACATCAAATGTGACCAATATAAAATTACCATCAATATATAATTTTCTTCCTCATTTTTTAAATGATCCTAATAGTCTACGACCAGCATTTGTACAGACTAAAGGCCGTAGTGGAGTTAGTATGGTCCTAGGTGTTCCAACAGTTAAAAGAGAAATACAGACTTATTTAATGGCTACACTTAAGAATTTATTGGATCGTATGAATCCTATGGAAACAGCAGATACTTTAATTATTGTGTTAATTGCTGAAGTAAGTACCTATAGGTTGCTTTGTTTAACACCACATTATAATATACTATAACATTGAGATTGAAGATAAATAAAAAATATTTTTATAAAAGTTATTTGATAAGTTATATTACATATTTTTATAATGCTGCTATATATATTATTCAATTTTTGACTAAATTTTTCTAATATAGAAATAATATTAATATTATAGCAAAGATACATTTATAAATTAAATTTACAATGTTGAAATATTAATTAAAATATTATTATGTTGAATATTATTATTGTCATAATACTAAATAAAATATATAATGATATTATTTTCAAAATATAAAATATATACTTTTATTATAAATTTAAATATTTGTTTTTTGTATCAAGATATTATACAGATTTTTTGATGTTTTAAAAGCACTTGAAACACTTGAATGATTAGAAATAATAGAAATTTGAATTATAAAGAAAGATAAGGGAAAAAAGAATATTTGTTTATTGCTTAATGCCCAAACAATATCATTAGTTAATCAATATCGCTAATTAATGAAGTTATATAGGATTTAATAAATAATAAACTTAACTTTTGGATTCTAATTAATTTATGATTTTTTATTATATTTAATAAATTTATGTGATAAATTTTTAAGTTGATCTCAACATACGTTTTTATATCATAAATTAAAAATTTTATTTAAAAAAATAATTTCATCTTGAAATTTTTTCTATTTTTAAATACAAAATAAATATTTATACAAATATCATATAATATGCTATATAATATCTTTATATTAAAATTGTAGAAATTACAATTATTATAAAAATATCTTTTTATTTTTTATTAAATTGTTTTTATTAAATTTCATACTTGAAATATCTTATTCTTTTCAATTGAATAAAAAAATTTGTATAAATATGAATATTTATATTCATATATTCATATAAGTATGAATATTTGATAATATATATATTAAATATTAACGCAATTTTAATATTTTTATATATTATTTTTATATATTTTTACAGACAGATTTGGAATATGTAACATATATTGCAAAACAAATTGAAGTTCAGTAAGTTATATTTAAAAAATTAATTGTATTCTTCATGTTATTTCTTAATATATTTAATTAATTTATTTTTCATTTAGATTTCCAGTTGAATTTGAGGCTGGTGTAATTGATGTGATATCCCCATCTATATCTTATTATCCAGATTTATCTAAATTACGTGATACTTTAGGTGATGATCATCAAAGAGTAATTTGGAGATCAAAGCAAAATTTAGATTTTGCATTTCTTATGTCATATGCTCAGACAAAAGGAACATTTTATGTACAATTAGAAGATGACATATTAGCCAAAAAAAATTTTATAACAACAATGAAATCTTTTGCATTACAAAAAATTGCAACTAAAGAAAATTGGTTTGTTTTGGATTTTTGTCAATTGGGATTTATTGGTATGTTGTTAATAAATTAATTATTAAAAATATTTCTGAATTTTATATTTATGATTTTTTTTTTTTAGGAAAATTATTTAAATGTGCAGAATTGCCATGGGTGATTCAATTTTTTTTAATGTTTCATAATGATAAACCAGTTGATTGGTTATTAGATCATTTAGTATCAACTAAAGTTTGTAGTCTTGATAAAGATAGTGTAAGTTATTACACTTAATAATGAATAATAAAAATAAAATGTAATAATAAAAATAAATTAAATAGAAATGCATTTTATATATTTATGTCTATAAATGTCATATATATTTCAGAAACATTGTAAAATGGCTAAAGCAGAATTATGGGTTCACTATAAACCTTCTCTTTTTCAACATATAGGAACACATTCTTCATTAAAAGGAAAAGTACAAAAATTAAAGGTACATCAAAAAAAAAAATAATTATTTTTGTATTTTTATATATTTTATATATTTTATAACTATAATATATAAAACTATATTATATAATATATGTTATGTTTAGGATAAACAATTTGGAAAAATAACATTATATTATGCACATGAAAATCCAGAAGCAATAGTAGAAACACAAATCAAACCATACAAACAATATACATTACAAAAGGCCTATAAAGGTGAATCATTTTTTTGGGGTCTTTTGCCACAACCTGGAGATCATTTAAAATTTAAATTTTCTCATCCTATTTTTATAAAAAGGTATTTTAAACATATATGATATTTTAAGTAACAAATAATTATAATGTCATTATATACAATTTTTATAATATAGGTACTTATTTAGAAGTGGCAATCCTGAACATCCATCTGATAGATTTTATAATACTACAGTAGAAATATTTACAAAAATATCTGCATTTATGAATAGAAATAATAATGATATTACAGAGGATGGTTATATTATTATAGGTATATAATTATATTATTATATATACTTATATTATTATAGGTATATAATTATATGATGAATATGAATTATTATGAAATTAGGGAAATTTGATGCACTTGGGATTGCTCAAGGAACAGTAGATCCAAAGTTAGGAAAAATATCAATACTTCGTTTAACTGTACACAGTGAAAGTGAAAATTGGGCCATTTTATCGGAGGTAATGTTTATTAATAAAAAATATTTTTAAAAGATATAATAAATAAAATTTAAATAGATTTTTATATTTATTTATTTATTTATTTACTTATTTTTTTATTTTTTTATTTTTTTTTTGTTTAACAGATTCACATAGTTGAAGATCATCCTAGTTGACCTTCAGAAAAAATATTTCGAAAATTTTTTCGACATTATTCACAGGGATAAAAAAGATAAGTTAATTATTAAATTATTTTTAGTTTTATTTTTATGTCATTGTGTTTTGATAGATTATAAATTAAAAATTATTTTTCACCGTCCATCATAAAATATCACTTAAACATTTTTATCAAATATAATTTTGATCTAATCATAAACTAAATATAAAAAAAATTTTATCTTTAAAAGAATCTCATTATTGTATAATATAATAATATAAATTAGGTTTTTTATTAGTAAAATATAAATATTATTTTTTTTCTAAAATCAGTTTTAGAGCAATTTATGAAATATTTGACCAATTTTACCAATTTCTAATCGAAACCGTACCTGCATAGTCAATATATGTTAATTCATTTATTAAAAGACCACTTATAATTTTATGTATTTTTATAAGTCTAAGAATCTTTTTTATAGTAATCTTTTGCACAAGGTAATTATGAATAAGAATTTCAATTATTTAACATGGCGATAGATATAAGTGCCAGACTTTTTTAAGAAACATCAACAAATAAGTGATTTATCTTTTTGTAAAGGAAAAAAATTGTTGAAAAATATATACATTTGTAATATATACATATGTGTAATTATGTTCAATTTATATATCTTCTGTAATATATTGTTGAAGATATAATTTTAAAATCTATAGATTCAGATATAGAATTTATACTGTTCTCATATATGTATTATTTATTTCATATAGTTTCACACACACACACACACACACACACACACACACACACACACACACACACACACACACACACACACACACACACACACACACACACACACACACACACACACACACACACACACACACACACACACACACACACACACACACACACACACACACACACACACACACACACACACACACACACACACACACACACACACACACACACACACACACACACACACACACACACACGTATATGTATTTTCATAAAAAATAAAATATATTTTTTTGAACATTAAGATATAATTTTAAATAGAACTGTAAGTACTGTACATTATTAAAAAATTATAATTTTTTAATAATAATTATTATATAATATAATAAAATTAAATCAATTAAAAATTAATTATCTTTTTATAAAAATTATTCTATTTCTGGAGATAATTATATTCTTAATGAAACATGAACTCTATATGGCTTAGGACTAATAGTAGTTCCATCAATAAAATGTTCTATTGTTGGTTTTTCCCCGGGTATTTCGGAAAATGTAAATGCTTGCAACAATGTAGTAGCTATAATAAATATGTTGGTTTTTGCTAAATTTTCCCCCATACAGCGATGTTTTCCTATGATAGTAAAACATCAATATTAAAACATTAATCAATTATATAAAATTAATTTTATTTTATATTAGTATATATACCTGCACTAAATGGAAGAAATCTAGATGGTGTAACAATGTTACCACTTCCGTCTATGAATCTTTCTGGTCGAAAGTTTTCGGGATCACCCCATGATTCATCCATTAATATTCCATTGAAATTTGTTATAATTATTGTATTCTAGAATAATGTCAATTATATTATTAGTTTAGTTTAATTATTTTATATCCAATATTTCATTATTAAATATTTACTTTTGGTATTTTGTAACCTGATATTTTAGTATCTTTTTGTACTCTATGGGGTAGATTCAAGGATCGGCCTACAAACATCCTTAAAGATTCTAAGACAATAGCATTCATATATGTCATTCTAAAATAAAATAAATATTATATGCAGAGGATATTAATTAACTATTAATCTGTTTACAAATTTTTTGACTTACTTTGCTTTGTCTTCCGCAGTTGGAAGTTTATTGCGTCCAATTACTCTGTCTATTTCTTCGTGTGCTTTCTTCTGGACATGTGGAAACAGAACTAAATACAAGAAACAAAAGCCAAGAACTTTAGATGTAGTTTCTGAACCTGCCATGAATAAGTCCTCGCAAATGGCTATCAATTGAGGCTCTGAAACATCTCAGTATAGGTACAATTGATATAACTTAAATTTTAAAATACTGTAATGTTTAGATACCTGAAAATGTTTTGCCATAATTTTCAGAATTCAAAATAGTTAGATATATATCTATTAAATTTCCAGGTGAGTCCAAATTAAAAGTATTTTTATGATTATTCACTTCATCCTATAATTACATTACTTAATTTCTTTTATTCAATTGATTTAACATAGATAATAATAGCTTACTTTGAAAAATTTCCAAAGTTCTTCATGAATTTTTACAAATGATTTGTACCCAGATATTTCTGGTGCGATGAATCTTAATAAAGGAAAATGACTAAATGGTGCGCCTAACATGTCAATTTCATTAAGAATTACTGACAGAATCCGTTGAAAATAAATTAACTGCTTGTCATCAATATTGTACCTGAATTTGATATATCGAGTATCAATTTGTTATTTTATCGTTATAGAAAATTATTTGATTCTTTAATGAATTTAGATTGAAATAAATAGTAATATATAAAATATAAAATATATAAAAATAATAGAAAATGAACAACCTTTTACCAGTTAGCATTTTCCACAATGAATTAAGCACCGTAATTCCAAAAATATTATGCATTGAAATTATCGTCCCAGATTGAGATTGAGTCATATTATTTTCTGTATATTCATTAGCATTCATGTATAAATCTGAAGCTTTTAATTCTTTTTCATTGATTATGTAATTGTTTATTAACTTTGTTTCATCTTTTTTGTTCTTTTTAACTAATTTATATATTTGTCCATCATTAAATTCATTATTATTACAATATATTTTAGATTTGTTAATTTGAATATTATGTTCATCATTGATTAATTTTTTTATGTATTCAACGAGTGATTGACTCTCCTCTATTATTATTGACATCATACTTTGTCGACCAAAACCGAAATCACGGAGATGCTTCAATACGAATTTTCTTTGTTCATTCCATAAATTTCCATCAACGAGGAGTAATCCTTAAATCGAAGAAATACAAATATAATTGATTAAATAAAATTAAACATTTGGATGAAATTTAAGAAGAATTACCTCTTTTCTAATTTCAATGATTTCTTGAAATCTCAATATGTTAGGAAATGTTTATAAAATTTTAAACTTTTTTCTATATAAAACTCGGCAATTGATTTTAGTTTTCGAAATATTTATAAAAAAATAATGCTATTATTACATTAAATTTTATCTATAAATATATATTTGTGATTATTTATATATACATGTATGTAAATGTATACATAAGCATAAGATTACTATTTATCTTTTGTTATTTATTCTATCTTATATAAATATATATTACATGAATATTGCAACATTTTATTAGAAACATTAACTCTGTTATTAAAATATATAAAGTATTTTATTAAAAAAATTCTTCAAGGATGGACCCAATTTTTTGATTTTTTTAATATGAAAAATTGCAAAATTTACACTAAGAATTATAATCAGAATTATACTTTCATTAATTGTTATTATTGTTACAACTGATATATTTAAAAAACATCTTACAACAATGTATAATTTATCTTATCAATAATTATTCGGAATAAGGGAATCCTCATTGATTTTGATAATTTTTGATATATTATAGAGAATAAAATTTTGAATTTTTTCCTTTACACATTACTATTGCCTAGTTTTGGATTTTGAAATATTTGCAAAAAAAAAAAATTGTTGCTATTTTATAGAATTTTTCTTATACATACATCTATGTGCATAAATCAATGGTTTCCACTTATCTATTATTTCTATAAATATATTGTAATAAATTGTACTACGTCTTTATAATCTATGGTGGGCTAAAATTAACAATAAAATTAAAATTATAATGATAAGATAACAAAAATGATGCTAATATTTATTGTAACTTCAATCATTTCGGTCGCCTAAGAATTATTTTATATTTTATTTTTATTCTGCAAATCTAAACAAATGTCTAAATTTGGCATTACATTTAAGATATTTTGAACTCATAATCCATGAGTAAGTAAATTAGTTCATTTGTTATATGCCTTAATTTACTATCATCATATGTTTATGTTAATAAAAAATAAGTGACGATCTCATGCTTATGCATACGCAGTCACATATATGTGTACAAAAAATTCTATGCAATAGTAGCAATTTTTTTTGTAAATATTTTGAAAACTAAGGCCGAACGGTAGGAAAATGCAAAGGAAAAAATTATTCAAAATATTGATTTTTGCAACATAAAATTAAAAAATCATTAAAATCAGCAATAATCTTTCTATTCCAACTATTATTATTTTATTCTTTAATAAAATTGATTTTTTCATTAATGGTTTTCGACGGCTTGAGTTTTCAAAAATAATAATCTTGTTAATGATGTTTTTTTTCTACAACTTATTACTAATATTATTTGGAGATTGAATGATCGTAAAATATTTAATAATATTAAAACATGAAAAATCTCCTATTAATTAAAGTATCTTTAGGATCTCGATTAAGTTAGTTTATTTTTTTTTTTTGCTGGAAAGTGATTATAAGATTATACCTATCTAAGCTGAATCAACTTTATACATATTAAATCAAAGAAAATCAATCTTATATATATTATAAGCTCATCAATCTCTTTGCAATTATTGGTAAACTGTATGAAAATTAATTTACCATTTTAAAATGTCTTGTGAATAACAATTTGCTCATTAAATAGCAATTTGATTTTACTATATATCAACTAATAAAAATTAATCATTTGTCAGATAATTGATAATAAGATTTTTTTCGACTTATTTAAAATCTTTGACATCACTTGACAAAAAATTTTGCTTTTTAAAATAAAGAGATTTAATTTTATTTATCTTCATTAATTTTCTATTCAATTCTTTATTAATTGACAATCATAAGTCTATTTCTATTATTTATATTTCTCAAGCAAGTTTTCCAAAGTTGTATCTTGGAAAATCGAGTAAGAAATCTTTTTTTATATTACTTATTTACTGTACATTACAAGAATAAATTTCTAAACTCTGTACAATATTAAATATGATGATATAATGATACTAATATAATTCATTATATATGTTGAATGCCAGTTGATGTACTTATATATTTCTATATGCTATAAGTTAATAAATAGCAATTGTATTTTTATACTATTAACTTAAATGAACGTATACATGCATGCATAAATGAAATTCTATGCAATAGAAACAATTTTTGTTTATAAATATTTCGAAAACTAAAGTTATTGGCTATAAAAAAAATTATATTGTTCAAAATGATTTATATATGTTTCGGCTGTACTTTAGAAAAATATATGATATATATGATATAATGTTATAATTGACATGAAATTTGGAAAAATTTAGAGAAAGAATATATTCTAAATCTGAAATTTTAATTTCGATTATTTATTAATTTCCAACATTAATAAAAAACTTTCGTTACATTGAATTCTATATAGATAAATCTATATAGATAATTAATGCATTATATTACATAGACATTATTAACCAATTGTTTTCACACAGGATATTGTCATGTCATTATAATATAAAGTATATATCAATCAAAGTATATATAATATAAAGTATATGTCAATCAATATAAAGTATTTAATCACAATATATTCTAGAATATATAGCATAAAATCGATTATTTTAACTTTGATTGTACAAAAAATATTTTAATTCAGTATCAATTTAATATAAGAATATTTATTATTCCTTATTAATAATTATTATAATTATATATTTATTAATATATATATTTGTTATAACAAATTAGTAAAAATAATAACTAAATTTAAACTATTAAATAATATCTTCAGAATTATATCTTTTTCTATTGCCGTTGTAGATGAAATATTGACAATGATTAATGATTATTATTTATATCATTATCTTTTTCATTTTAATTTTACTGATCGAAAAATATTGAATTTCAGAATCCTATATTTGCTTCTTATGCATTATGAATATAGAAAAGATTAGGGCTATTAGATAAATTTTTCAATTTTTGATTTTTAATAAATTATGTGAGCAAAATATAATAGTTGTTATATTTAATAAGTTATATATTAGATTATATATATGATTAAATGATTAAAAATGACAATTGAACAATAATATTGATTTTTAATATTTTCCATGTTAATTAGGTTATATGATATACATTTCATAGCTAAAGAAACTAAAATTTTGAAGAGGGAAAAAGTCTAAATATAAAATTTTAGTTTTGAGTCTTTATTATTTATTAAGTATTTTCGAGATATCAATAAAAAATTTGACATAATATTGAATTAATAATTGAATAATATGAATGAATTATCCACAGTGCGATCTATTATTTCTTAATATATATGTGTATATATTCTTTAACATTATTTTTAAACATATCGTATTCAAAATATAACGATAAATGTAACGAATAGATCAATCGAAAATCTTTCTTATGGATTTTGATGAAAATTCCTTATTATAATTAAAATAATAAATTTAAAGGATTCGTAAAACGCGAAAGATATTTTGAGATATTTTAAACGTATCATAATCTATAAGATTTAAATATTAATATTTTTGATCGATCTACTTAATCGTTATACACGTTTTGAACATCAAGAAAACAATAAACAGGAAATATGCTTTATAGAAACAAATAATTGTAATATTGATACATATATTGCCAAAAGTATATAGTTAGTCTAAGTATAATTAGAATTTAATTATATTAAATGATATTAAAATTTTTTATTAATTTTAAAAACTAATAAAGATTCCAAATTTTATATTTAAAATTATATTTAAAAATACTTCCTTCTCTTACTCTTTAAAATTTCAGTTTATTATATCTTATTATATCTGAAGTTAAAATTTTTAATTTGGTCAGAATATATATTACACTTTATCCTAATTTTTGATTAAAAAGAAATAATTGGCTAAGTTACTTTTTTCTATTATGTTTATATTATTATATATATAATATATATTTATATTATATTATATTTCTACATAAATATAATATTATTAACAATTTGTTATTAATAATTAACCTATTCAATTAAATTCAATATTCTTTATTTATATTAAAGAAAAGTATTAATTTTGAACTATATATTTTTCCTGTCATAACAAATGACATATTGCATTAGGACAATCATCACATCGCGGATATTTTATATAAGAAACCATACATATATTAAAACCATTATTGTTATTATATTATCTACTATTTGACACTTGACAATTATGACTAATATTAAAAATAATTGTTTTTAGATAGAATTCAATGTATTTTTAGAAAGTTTTTTATTAATATTTTAGAAATTAATATCTAAAGCTAAAATTTTAGATTTGCAGTTCACTTCTCTCTTTTCTCTCCACTAAATTTTATATCAATCGCAAGCAAAAGAATATTTAAAAATTATTAAAATCGAAAAGGAGATAATTTTTTTATAACTTCATTAACATATAAGTTAAAAATGAAAGAATAAAAAGTAATATATTAATTGTCGTAAGTAGAGACTGAATAGTAGAGAGTGAATAGTGGAGAAGTGAATGATTGAATGAGTAAATAACTTACATAATTCAATGCAAAAAAAATTAGGATAATTATCTAAAAATTGGACTGCTTTACTGATTTTGATAATTTTTGAGTATGTTGTAGATAATAAGATTTTGAACAATTTTTTCTTAGCATCCGATTTCAATTTTTGAGATATTATTTGATAATATCTATTATTATTTGAGATATTATTTAATAATATCTAATATTATATATATATATATATATATATATATATATATGACCAAAAATATATAAATTTATTGTTTCTACAAATAAATTATAGCGATTATTCATTCAAAATATATAACAGATGGATTAATTAGAAAGTTATATATACTTCCTTATAGATTATGATGGATTAAAATATTTTATCTAAATTATATTTAAGTCAATCAAGTTTGGATGACTGAAATTATCGCTTTAAAATGATCAAAATTATAATAAACTCTCAAATAAATAGTAATAATGATATTACTTGGAATTTCAATGATTATAATTTTAATCATTCAAAAATTGTTTTATTTTCATAATTTGCAAATTCGCAAAATATTTGGATTGAGGTATTTTTATGATCTATGAAGAAATTTTTTGATCAATTAATTTAATCAATTCATTATATATTTTGAATGCCAGCTGCATATATAGAAATAGTAGATAAGCATATGTTTATATACATATTATTATATAGACGAAATTTTATATAATAGTAATTTTTTGCAAATATCTCAAAGAATAAAAATGGCCAATAATTATATATATAAGAAAAAATTATTCAAATTTTTGTCCTCTAGAAAATCATTAAAATTAGTGAAAAAATTTTCAAGAATTTTTTAAACAATTATCAAAATTAGTCATTTCTAATTTCTTAAACAAATTTTTTAAAAAGAAAATTTAGAAATTAAAATTGAATATTACCTCTATTAATGCCGCCTGTTCTTTTGTCATATAATATACCAATTGGTCTTCCATCACAATCTTCATTAGAGAGCATCGATTTTATGCTTTCATAATCATTTAATACCACAACATGATTTATTCCAATTTTCATTCCGATTATTGGTCCATATTTCTTGCTCAAAACAGAAAAAGTTTTGAACAAATAATGATTTTTTTTGCGTAAACTAGAGAATTCTAAGGCGCAGCCCAAAATTGGCCACCATTTTGGACCTAAAATTTTTAGAAATAATGTAATTATTTTTTATTTGTTTTATACTTCTTAAAAATTTTTTAATATAAATTTTAATTAATTATTTTTAATTAATTATTTTTAATTAATTATTTTTATTTATTAATTTTTTAATATAAATCTTAATTAATTATTTAATTATTATTATTAATTAAATAGTTAAACTTATCATCTAATTAGTTACAATTAATTTAACATCTAATAAAAATCTTTGCTTTTTCTCAGAATTAATATTGATTTTTGAAAAAAATTAATTTTAAAAAAGTTATAATTAAATTTTTCAATTTTGTTTTGTGTTTTGTGTTTTAGCAATAATAATAGTTCAATTCTTGATACAAAGTGATTCTCCTGGATTTATTTTTCTTTCTTATTTCCAATAAAGATGACATAAATTAATTATTAATTAAATTAATAACTTAAGTTATAGTTATTAGATTATAAATATTTAAATATGTTTAAATAATGATCAAAGTTAAAAAATATCAAAAATTATAAAATCATTTTTATTTTCAATATAAAAGTGAAATAGTTTGACAGTCATGACCAAAAGTAGAACAGTAATCATGCTAATAACAAAAATTTTATATTTAAGATTATTAAGTTATATTTAACATTATATATCAAGTCATAATAATTTTGCTTATCCAAGTTAAAAACGCTGATGACCATTCCAAGTATCGAAATTATAGCTAAGCTATCCTCAGTTATTGAGTATTATGTCGTTTATTAATTTATTTCGTTTCTATATTAAAAAAAAAAAAAAATAAAGAAAAAAAAGAATTTGTATTTAAATGGTTTTCTAAAAAAAGTTTGCTCGATCATGATTAAATTTTTTCTTAAAATTTTAATTTTTGAAATTAATTGAAAAATAATATATTTTTAGTATTCTTTTATTTTTAATCATTATTTAAATTATAAATCTAATCTTTAAAATAAATCTATCTAATCTTTATAACTATTTATGTCATTTTTATTCGGAATAATTCTTTGGATTATTTCGTGTCAAGAAAAAATTGAACTATTATTGTAAAAGCACAAAATACTTCCAAAATTGAATATAATTTTTTTAAAATTGATTTTTAAAAAAAAATAGATTCTTGAGAAAAAATAATTTGCAAAGATTTACATTTATTATATTACAATCTATAAAAAATGTTTATTGAAAGTTATAAAATCAAAAAAAAAAATTTTAAGATTTATAGAATAATATATATTAAATATAGAGTATTAATTTATTTACGGAACATTTTTGAATTTGATTTGATTTTAAAATAAACAAAGAATTCTAAAAATAAAAATATCAAGTGAAATATTGTTAATTTAAGTTTCTAGTTATAATAAATTAATATATAATAATTTTTATGTACAAAATTTTATTTTATTTATTTTACAATAATTTAAGAAATGACGTATATTGTCATAATTTTATATTATTTTAGATTATTTCATATTATTTTGTCAATTTTTTGTTTCCATAAATTTCAAATTTAATAATTAATTTAATTAATAATTTAACTTACCGATTAACTTTTTTTTCATCAATTTGAATATATTGGAATATTTTGACTTTATATATAATTGACCGTCGGCTTTTCGAATTATTTGTAAAATATTTTTGATATACATTGAATTCCGTCCATATAGGATCGTAAATGTATATGCATCAATATAGAATCATAAAAAATTGTTCAAAATGATATTTTTTACATCATATTTTATTATATTTATTATTATATTTCATTAAATATTATATTATATTTTATTAATATATATTAAATTATTAAATACATATTGAATATATATTATATTATTTATTTATTCATATATTCATATTAATCATTAAAATTAATGATCATAATCATTAATATTCATTATTCGTATTTGTTTAATGAAAAATTATTCATATTCAATAATGAAAAATTTAATTGATCATTGAATGTAAAGTTCAATATTTTTAATCAATGTATAAAAAATTGTTTTTTTTTAATTTTTTTAAAATTCAAATTAATAAATTAATATTAAAATTATATATACGAAAGTTATTCTGCAGATTGGAAAATCTTATAATATCTTATTGAATTAAATAAATATTAATTTATTATAATATTATTAAACCAAATTAATCAAATAAACATTTAATAAAAAATTTTACAAAAGTGCATAATTTCCAATTTTATAAAAGTGCAATAAATTCCAAATATTATTTTTAATAACAAATTAAAAAATTTAATAAAAATTTAAAAATATAATTATATAAAAATTTAAACATATTATGATATGGTAACTGTGAAAATTTTACGTACTTACTTTGTTTAGTGAGGATAATGTAATGTCATATATTCTTGTTATATGGAAATTTATTGGATGAAATTGAGTCAATTTTAATAGTAGAGAGAATATTGTTTCTATCCAGCAATCTTCATTTTTCAAAATATGATTAAAATAAAAATTGCATTTCTCTATATTTACAATTTAAAAATAAAATAAAAATTAAATTTATTCAATTAAGAAATTTAAAAGTATAATCAAAAAGTATAATTTATAATTAAATATATATATTAATTATTTAATTTTCATCATTTAATTTTAAGAAACAAAGAAATTCGTTTAAAAATATAACTTAGAAAATATATGCTTTGTACTTAAAATTCATCTTTTTGCAGATTATATTCATTTTTTTTCAATCAAATTTATTCTTTTACTTTTGATTTGAAAAAATAATTGAATATAATTATTTTTTCTTATCAAAGATTTACGATCCGAAATGAACGTAGAGAGGAAAGAGCACAAACGTTTTTACAATTTTAAGAAAAATCAAAATTTTATTAAATTCCGAATCGTTAAAAATTTTTTTGAACCTGCAATTAATCACACAAATTTTTTTATAATTAAAAGAAATTTTTTAATCTTTGAAAATAAAAATAATAAGAACTAATTAAATTAGCTAATAACAACTAATAAAGAACTTTTTTGAATCTTCAGTTAAAAAAATAATTCTCAAATGTAAATAAAATTTAATAGAGACAAAATAGAATTTTAAATTCTATTAAACAAAATCTGTTAATTTCAAACAAATTTTTTTAAACTTAGAATATTTCAAATTTGATTAGGAATCTACTCTTACTAGTAAATGGTCAATAAAATATATTTAAAACTAAATAATAATCATATATATATATATATATATATATATATTCCTATACATATTTTCTTCTACAATTTTAATCTAGATTAGCATTATTTAGTATTATAATTGTTTATTTAATATGAAATATTTAATATTTTATTATATTTATTATATTTATTATAATTTTATATTATATTTTATTATATTATATTTATTAACATCATGAAAAAGTTCAGTTAAATTATATAAAAACAATGATCATCAGTAAGCAACAATATTGTGTTAAAAAAATTTTTAAATATTTCAAAACTAAAATCAAATGATAACAATAACATATATAAAAAAATTATTCAAAATAATGACATATTTTAAAATTATTAAAATTGGATAATTTTTTTTTTGTACAATTATCTTTCCATAAAAGCTTTTCAAATAATAAAAAATTGATATTATTTTTCATTTAAAAAATTCAAAAAGGACTTCTATTAGTCGTTTAAAAAAAAATTCTTGTACATCAGAAGATTAATTCTCTATTTAAAAAGAGAATAAAGTGAATATTTTGTTTTATTAATTTCTGAAGTTTGTGAGCTTTTGTAAATTAGAAATAAAAATAAACTAAGATACGATGAATTTTATGATGAATTTTAACTTGTTAATTTTATTTGATGAATATATTCATATTATCTTTCATTATTTTTTATTATATTAAAATTTTTCAATTGATAAACTAAAAAATTAAACTAAAAAAATTATTATCTCAAAAATTTTAATAAAAGTATTAAAATTTAAAAATATTTTTATTATAATTTTTGAAATAACAAGAAAATAAAACAAAGAATAATCAAATCAAAAACAAATTTTATATGAAGATATTTATTTCAAAAATATCATTTAAGAAAGAATAATATTTCTAATTTATGTTATTTTTTTCTTTTTTAATAAGAAAATTATGAATGTTTAATCTTGTTAAAAATATCATTAAATTTACATATTAAAATGATTGATTTTTTTAAGAAAATAATTAAAATTTTGTTTTAATTTATTTTGCAGCAAATGTTTTTGTTTTTGCATATATATATACAGTACATTAGTACATTAATATTATATATTTCTAAATTAAAATTATACAATTAATAAATTGAAATATATCGTTATTTAAAAAGATGGGGAATCAGTCATATAATATCATATAATTATATATATTAAGAAATATAAATAATATACATAATAAATATAAAATAATAAAAAATATAAATAAATATAATATACATAATAAATATATTATGTTATTAAAAAATATAGTACCTGGAGGATATCCTTTCGGTTTCTGCAAGCCAAGATATAGCAGCAATAATAGTAGTATTATACATAATATCATCATGGAAAACATTCTGCAAATACAAACAATCTATTAATTTTACAATTCCTTAAAAATTATTTCTTTATATATAAGTTTTAATTCAAATATTCAGATATTTAAAACTTAATATTAATATTAATATTTAAAACTTAAATATTTATTAATAAATAATGAATGAATAATGAATATAATGAATATCATATCGTCTACATTTTTTATTGTTTGACATCAAAATTAAAATTAGAAAAATATGAATTTTTTAAAATATATTTGCATAATTATATAAAATTATAATATAATGTTATATAATTAAGAGTAGCATTGAAAATCAAAAAAAACAAAACAAAAACTATGAAATAAAAATTAAATTAAATTAAGAAATGTAGTTCAATTAAATTATATTACAAAAATTAATAGTTTATAAATACTTACAATTTTTGTAATATCTTGAAAACATATTGAAAACATATTGATTTTAATATTTGATATCAACAGTATCAAATCTGCGTAATTATTATTATTAATTTGATTCCATCTTGTTAATAAAAAAACAATTTCATTTGAATCCATGTTTTAATTTATTAATTATATTTTAATATTTAATTATATTTAATTTATTATTACATTAATTTTTATTACATTTTTTCACTATATATTGCTCGCTAATTTTAGAATAATATATTAGAATAGAATATAATATAATACAATAATATAGAATAATTACAATAATAAAATAATATTGTAATTTTAAATTAATTTAATATATATATGGATGTTTATAAACACATTTAAAATTTTGTGTATTTTGAATATCAAAGTCAATTTAAATATTATCATCATCATATTATAAATTGCTGAATAATCATTTATCCATTATCCATTAAAAATATTTATTAAAAAAAAATATATTATATATATTGACAATATATTGACTTTAAAAAACATTAGATCATTTTGATATCACAAAAAAAT
Organism: Apis cerana; assembly: GCF_029169275.1. Classification (NCBI taxonomy): domain Eukaryota; kingdom Metazoa; phylum Arthropoda; class Insecta; order Hymenoptera; family Apidae; genus Apis; species Apis cerana. The sequence continues at coordinate 4,135,223 of NC_083862.1, read as the reverse complement.
TAAGATATTAAAAAATTTAAATTGCATTTATCTGCTGTATTTCTTAAAATGTTATATAATCCATTTAAAATATTTTTTGATACAATCAATTAATAAATCGATATTTTATGTTAATTAATAGTTCTTATTGATTTACTTTTTATATTGTATATTTTTATGTATATTTTTAAATAATCTTATAAAATAAAAATAATCCTATTGAAATTAATTAGAATTTTATGACTGAATTTAATGACTTTTTTTTATTTTATAAAATTCGAAAATAATTTTGATCTATTGATTATATCGAATTTATATTTTTTTTATTTTTGCATATGTATTGTATTTTTTATATAATTTTTTTTAAATTAGTTTACATATAAATGATATGTATAAAAATATATTTTATCTGGTATAATCAATTTCAAAAATCGTTGTAAAATTATCTTATAAAGAAATTCGAAAATTTTGTTTTTAAATGAAAGTAAGTACATTTAAAATATAATTAATTATACATGGAACAATTTCTTTTACAACAGAAAATCTTTTTGTCATGAATTTAAAATTTCAGTATTTTTTTATTTTGAATATAATTTCACTTGGAAATATTTTTTATAATAAGATAAAATATATATATATCGATTTTCTATTTTCAATACTTCTCTTTGCCAATTGAAAATATTATTTTGTAAATAGTTCTAATAATTTTAATGCAATTTAAATTCTTATTCACATATTCTGACATTAATTACATTATATGAGCTATATCTCAATATATTAATGAACATCAAAGCGAAAAAATTACGAAGGTATTGCGAAAATATTATGAAAATACTACATTCAAATAATAATAAATTTGTGAAACTGTCTTCTAAACTTCAATTGGTTAATTGGAAAATAAATTGACGTGAATAAATTTTTATCTTATAAATAAAAATTCACAATTAAATATATATATTTTACGATTATTTTATAATTTATCTATTCCTTTAGGATAATAAGATATTTTCTAATTATTGTTAATGGTTATTTATTTGTAGCATGTAGAAAGATTATTAATTCAGAGAAAAAATAAAAAAAACTTTATAATAAATTATAAAGTTTAAAATATTATTTAAAAAAAACAGAACATTTATAAGAAGATTCAAAATACTGGAAAAATTTGAAAATTGATATTCGGGCAGAAAAAAAAATGTTATATTAGAATCGAAATAATGTTATTTAAGAAAAAAAGAAATCATTTATCAATAAATAGATAAAATTAAAAAATTAAAATTATTAATAAAGATCATTCAAATGAAATTACCTTTATATGAAACTAAATTACGTAATAGAATATTTAAAAAGAAAGTGCATATTTAAAAAAAAAATGCTCAAAAATATTAAAATTTTAATAAAAAATAATTATAATAATATGATTTTGAATATCTATAATTTGGAGTGACAAATCCAAATTTGAATTACAATTGAACAAACAGAGATAATATATATGAAAAAAAAGAGATATTTAAATAAAATGTTATCATTCTAACTATAAAACATAGTGGAGATTCTAGTATAATATGAGATTGTTTCAAAATATAAAAGTTCAAAAATTAACAGTTATTGACAATATATTAATGACAACAAAATACATAAAAATATTTTTATAATATTTTTATAATACATAAAAATAAAAAAATTTATTTTTATTTCAATTAAGAAATTCAAATAAGAGAATTATGAGTTGAAAAAAACTTACTGTTGAAAAAAAGAGATTCTTCGTTTTGACTGCCTATCCTCATTTTATTGACACTCTTGACATTATACTTGACATTATATAGTAATAGAAGAATTACAACAATTAATTTGAATATCCGAAATATTATATCATAAATATTATATTCATTTAAATGAAAATTATATTAGGATAATTAACAATCTAAAATTGAAAGTTGAAATATTTTCGAAACTATTATTTATTTTGATATTATATATATTAGTATATTGATTATATATATTAATATATTTATATTTATGTCTAGCTTATTCATATATTTATTATTATTTTAACTACTTTAGTAACGAAATTATATTTATAAATTAAACTATTGTCACAAATCATAATTATCCTACACATATTATGAAAAATAAAAAAAAGTTTTTACATTATATTGATATGTTCATAGAATATTCTGGATTCTGTGCCTATATTAATGTATTGAAATTTAAATTTAAAAACAGATTGTTGTTTTGATAGAAACATTTTTTATTATATCCCTCTCTGTTACGCAATTGAATTAATATATATGCTAATTTTGACAAATATCTTACTAGAAAATAATATATATAAAAATAGACGTTTATATATATATATATATATATAAAAATATATAAAAATAGCGTTTCTTTTTATGTTAACCAAATTATGTTAATCAAATTCGTATTTATTTCGTAAGGTTTATTTGTAGCAATGAATTATTTCAAAATTTATCATATTTCAAAAATCAATAATATAAATAATGATAACAATTCGAAACATTGCAAAAGTCATTAAAAAATTTATCGAGAAAAATAACATATTGCTTATTTCTTCATTATCACAGAGTTTCGAATCTTTTAATCACTTGTAAAATAAAGTGATAGGAAAATATCAAAAAGGAAAATATGCAAAAGTGAAATTGATAAGCTTAAAAAAAAATATGAAATGAATTTTTTAATTCTTTGAACTTAAATATTGACTATAGTACTAAAACTTGAATGTTTTGAAATTTTAATTTAATTTTAATTTATTTCGCATTATTGTAAAGTTAGATATCATTTATCTTTAACAAAATTAAAAGATCATAAATTTTTATCATAAATTTTAATCATTGATTTTTAAAATGCTATGACTTTGCGAAAAGTAATCATACAATAAATTTATCAAAGTCTTTTTAATTTTTTATTTCTGAATTTTCATAATAATTTTCTTATATTTAAAAACAGAGTAATAACAGAGTGATAAGTGATAAGCTGTTATAGAATGAAAAATTAAAAAATCAAAGTTTTTTTTAATTTTTATAAATTTAAATTATTCAAATCATTCTATGAAATTTAAAAAATTTTTCTCAGTATTGGATTGAGATCATTTTTTAGAGAAAATTAACTCTTTAACAACTCTTAAACATATAATCAAATTTATATTTAGCATATTTAGCATATTTAGTATACCTAAAAATGAGTATTATTTCGAATATGAATAAAAATGTGTAATATCTTTAAAAAGATTCTAGACAAAATGATAAAAAAGTTCATATATATATATATATATATATATATAATTCGATTTAATTATTCGATTTAATTATTCGAATTAATTTAATGAATTATAAATATTTTAAATTTGTATTAGATAGAATGATTCGGCAGAGAACGTTCAATTGAGTACGCGGCAGTATCATATTATAATGTTACTTGCATAATGGAGTTTTTTAATGAACTTTTTAAAGTAAATACATTGTTATTCTTTTATTATATTCTTTTATTACACTATTTCTGTGTAATTTCATATATAAATTTTATTGTATGAATTTCAATGTAATATATAATATACATAAATATCATGTAATGTAACTATGCAATAATGGTATATTTAAAAAAAATATCATGTTAGCAATGCTATTTCATAAATATATATATTAATAATTCATAATAATTCAATAATTCATAAATAATATATATATTAATAAATAATAATTCATAAATATATTTCATAATAATACATTGTCTTGTATTGTAGAGTCAAGTTTAAAATCTGATAAAATAATATATATTTGAATACATATTTAAAGTAATGTTATATAAGTAAATAATCTGTATATAAAATTAAGTTATATGATAATAAATAATAATTAATTATTGTGTATATTTTATTATCAAAATAATTTTATTTAAAAAAATTAATGTGAATAATCAATAAATATATCACTAGTAATTAATACTAATGTGAAAAGAAATACAAATATTATATTAAATATTAAATAGTTATAATTCTTTTTATTATACGATATAAAATTTGATATTAATATGATATAATTAAAATATAAATATTGAATTTCAATTTATTATTATTATTATTTTTTTCTATTCACTAATCTCATATCGGAATAAAAAATATTGAATTCAAACAAAATACAGACAAAGATTTTTTGACCAATACATTAATTATCTATAAAATTCAAATTAATTCAAATGACTTATTATTAGTGACTTTCTTGTATATTTCTGCGAGGATAAATAAATTTGTATATAGAAGAACACATTCAATCTTTTTAATCTGACATCTTATGTATTTTAATTTAGTTCTATGGATATCAATAAATAAGCAAATTGTTATGCAACTTTTTCATAAATTTTTCAACTATGGATTTAAATAAAGTAGTATATAATGTCGATATTTTAGAATTTACTGAAACATTTTTAGATAAGTTTTTGTAAACAGTTATATAATGCGTACATTTTATATTACTAAAAATCAGAAATAGTCATCTGTATATAAAAGAATATTTACTTTTATTGAAAGAGTTATGCTATTGCCGCGCATCTAACTCTTCGTTCTTTCGCTGCTTCACTATATCTAATATAAATTTAAAATTCTTAAAGCTTATTATAACTCATTATAACTTATTAATTAAGTTATCATAATTAAATCATATATATATATATATATGAATTTTTTTATTATTTTGATGTTTAGTATCCATATCTTCAAAAATATTCCATGAATATATATATATATATATATATATATATATATATATATATACAAAATGTTGTGATAATATACAAAAATGTTGAAATTTGTAAAGAGATTCCTGAGATAATTGTAAACAACATTTTTCTTTATAAAAATTTTCGTTGACTTATTAATGAATTATTAAAAATATTAGCTAATTGTAGAGCACGTAACCATGAGAATAACATTAACTATGTGTTTACCAAATATGAACAAATTCAAGCAAGATGTCTTAAAGAAAGTATGTTAGTATACGAAAATATTGTATTTATTTTAATAATTTTTCAAAGATCCCTATATCTTGCATATATATATATTAGGAATTTTCGATGGTATTTCTTGTAATTATTTATTATATAATATTATATTATATAATAAAATATTTAAAAAAGAGCAAGTAAATAAAGTAAAATTCAAGTATAAAATTATAAAATAAAAGAATAGATATATATATATTTATAAATATATACATATATATTAATTTATATCTTCAATCTGTTTTTTTTACTTCAATATTCAAATTTATATCTCTTTTTCTTGTTATTCTTTTTTATATTCGATTTCATTCAAATATAGAGAAATGCTATTAAAAAATCAAATCTTCCAAAACTATTAAAGAATAGAGAATATTACTAAAAAATATTTTTAAATTTTATAAAACTTATCAAGAATTTTAAAAATCCTAAATTTCGAATTATATTCGAATTAATTCGAATCTTCATTTTAATGATTTCAAAATTGAAAATTTTTTTTTTAAATTTTTATTTATTTTGAGAATTTCATTTGTTATTAATCGAGATCAAGTGTACAAAAACTTTTAAGACTATGTTTCAAAGAATAACTTTAAAAAATTAATGGCAATTTCTGTAATTGAAAAAATTCATGACTTCAATACTATCTGGTTTTGAATATTTTAAACCAAAATGCACGAGTTTCTGTTGAAATTCTTAAAAAAGAAAGTGAGACAACTTATGAGAGAAAGTCACATACGGAAGGACCGATACATGCTCTCACTTTCATTCTTTCATAACTTCTTGCGTAATCGATTTATGTATATTTTAAAAATTTGTTCTTTTTTTTTTAAACATAACATCTTTTTATATTTTTCAAATTTCGATGCGAGTCATAGATCTAATATTTAAGAAAGAATATTATAGTTATTATAGTTAGAATATTATAATTATTGTTTGTTTATTCTTTTTTTATCATTTGATTAAACGAATAATCCTTGTAAATCTTTTTAAATTAAATCTTTATCTTTATCAATAAATATATTTTTTATAAACAATAAATAATAATGAATAAATAATTAATTTCTAATTAGTAAAAATAATGAAAATAAAAAATTGATTCCTCTTTAGAATAACTTTATCAATAATTAATCTGCTAATTGCATCTGTTTATTAATAAATTTACATTCAGTCACATTCAGTCCAATGATAATGTTTGAAATTCATCGAACTAAGATTTTTATGATATATAATCATATTATATGAATACATAATTCATATTATATCATATTATAATCATATTATGTATTATATGAACCACATTTTTTAGGATAAGTTGTTTTAAAAGATTGAAAAACAAGAAAAAGTTCTTAATAAATTTTTATCAATCAATTGTTTTTTGATAAAATGAATTGAAATTACTTATGTTTTATGAGTATATAGTAATATATATATATATATGCATAAGTAATATATATATGCATAATTCATACATATTTGAAAAATTAAAAAGATATAATAAATAAAGGAAATAATATAATAAAAAAGACAAATAATAAATGAAGATAATAAAAATGGCAAATTATGAAATATAATTTAATACTACCAAATATCAAATGAATGAAATATTTATAAAAAAAAAAACAAAAGTTCATTTTATTTTTTAGCATTAAAAATTTTAAAATCATTTTTTGTCCATTGAAGTAAATAATATATTTTTCTAGCATTTTTAGTATTTTTTTGACAATATTTAGATAGCTTTAAAATAATCAAGATTGGACATTTTTTATTTGGAAAAATAAAAAATAATTCGAATAAAACAAAAAATAAATTTATTTTAAATAAAAATGTTTGTAATTCTAAAATTTTATTTGAAAAATAAATAGTTTTTAAATAAATTATTTAAAAACTTTATTTTTAAAATATTTGATTATTTCAAATAATAATATTTATATAATAGAAGATAACAAATAAAAGTTTTTTTATATGTAAATCATATCAAGTAATGCAAGTCAATACAAATCAAAAAGTACGAAAAAGAAAGTATTGTTCACTACGAGAAAAATTCCACGAAAGGAATGCGATTAGAGTGGGAAATGCCTATTTTTATACATTGTTCTATTATGCATTGTTTCTATTAATATTTTATCAATATATATTTGTTACACATATATTAATTTGATTGTGTAACAGAAAAATAATAGAAATTACTATTAATTAAGCGATAAGATATAATTTTTCACATGACTCCATAATTGAAAATAATATCTTATTAAAATTATCTTATTGATATAAAACCCTCTATTCATTTTGAATTCAAAAAATCAAATCTCATGCAAGATGTAATATCAAAATGGTAAACGCATGGTCTTCAAGAGAACGCATGGTCAAAGATGGGGATAAGCGAAGGATTCTTCTTGTGCTGTCCCGTGAACTTCTTTTCAGCAGTGAACAATACTTAAATCTAGATAAAAAAAAAAGGAAATAGAAATTTTATATAGAAAAACTAGTAACTTTTGGAAATAGTATTAATAACTAAATAATAACTATTTCATTATAAAATAATATCTTTATTATTTTTATAAATTACATAAAAAAATATCTAAATATTAAATAAGAGAAGATAAATTAATTTATATTTTATAATATTATATTTTAAATAATATTATTTAAAATAAGATAATAAATAAAAAAATAATAATTTTGTTTGAATAATTATTATATATTATACAATTATAATGATATCATATATTATATAATTTATTTGAATAAAAATTTATTTCAATAACATTTAGTTCTCAAAAACAATTATGTATTTTTGATTTTATATTAAAAAAATTAATATATATTGTCAAAAAGATATAATGAATGAAATATAAAATGTAGAAAAAAATTTATTTTAAAACTAAATAAAATGTTTAAATTCGAATAATTCTTTCAATATATGACATAAGATGTATAAAATAATTTTATAATTTTTAATTTTACATAGAATTTTTTTTAATAAAAAAATTAGTGGTAGTTTTAAATTAGCCTTTTCATTAAAATGCTTAAATTGATCACTTACTTTGTATTTGACAAATTCACTCTTCCGTTGTGTAAGCAAAACTGACCGTGGACCAGCTTGGAAACGGCTTTTAAATCTCCCCTCTACGCTTTCGTTCATTTTTTATTTTCATGAAAAAGTTGAATAACAGTCTCTTAAGAATTCTATTTTTTATAATACTATAAAATTTAAATATTATTATGTTATCAAATATAATAAATTAATTATTATTAGAAATAAATTTATTTATAATATGTGAAAAAATATCAAATAAGATAAAAATAAAAAGAGTTGAGTAAAAAAACTAAATATTTTTTATTGTGTAATATTTAAATTACAAATATTATTTTTTAACATTTTTCTTTCTAACATTTTTCTTTTTCAAAAGGTAGACGATCACCCCATTCACTACATCTAGCACAACGATATGTATTTCTAAAAATATATAATGTTGCATTAATGCGATTTCAATTCTTTTATATAATATATTCTTTTTTATTTAAAAAATACAAACTTTCCGTTTTTCCATGTTGTGAAAATTTGTTCTTCTAATTCTCCGGAAGCTGTACATATACGGCATATAACATGTTTAGATCGTTTTAATACTGGTCTGACAATTCGTGGCCATTTACAATCATCTTCGGAACGTTTATCTAAAATTATAGATGATTTTTAAATAAATTAGAATTAACAATTTATTTTGCATTATATATTATATTTGTATATATATATTATATTTTACTGAAAATAAACCTTTTTTAAGTATTACATATGAATAACGTTCATGTTTATACTCAGATTTTTCACCAATAGGTAATGTTAAATATGAAACTTCAAAATTGCAAGGAGTATTATCTGTCACATATCTAGGGCATTGAGCATCGTGAGGACACTGAAATAATTGTATAAAAAATTAATATAAATTATAATATAATAAATTATAATTATAATAAATTATAATATAATATAATATAAAAATTGATAAATTATAATATATTGTAAGATAATATTGTTCAACATAAATATTATTTTTAAATCGATTAAAATATAAGAAAATGATAAATAATAAAATAAATAAATAAAATAAATTTAAAGTTCTAAATTTTTTTGATTAAATTCGGAAACAGAATTTATCAGTTTTATTTTTTTTAAAAAATAGTCTTATAAAAAATATTATATTAAATTTTATATTAAATCTACGTAAAAATATGTTAGAACATTTAATTTAATTTTAAAAGACAAAGAATAAAAAAAATAATATGAAATAATATTTTATATAATTTTTCTGATTGTAAAAAATTTTTAAATTTAAAAAATCGATAATAATTTTTAAATTTAAATTAAATTTAAAAATATCGATAAACGATTTTTCAGATATTTTTGTATTTTTACGAAACATTATCTATTTAGTAAGAATTTATTATTTTATAGACATTTCTAAGGAAAAAATTATTAAAATGATTTTAAATTTAATAAATAAAGAGATCAAAAAAAAAATCTAATAAAAGAATATATAGTTAGTTAGAAGTTATAATTTTCATGTTTTAATATTATTATCAGCCTATAGTATTTAAGTATTTACTTTATATATAAATGATTGTAATTAAAATAATGTTATGAAAATAAGTAGCTACATATAAATTTTGATCTCAATAAATTATAATATTAATTTCGTAAAAATATTTTCATATTTTCCATATAATTAAAAAAAAATATGAAATCTATTATTTTAAGATAGTATAAAATAACAGAATAAGTAGTTTTTGTTTTTACTAAAGCTTTGTTGTTGTTTTAATAAACTTGACTTTTATTGTAAATTTTCAAAAATAGGAAAATTTATATTAAATATTTCTGTCTTTTATTAAATTTTATTTATTGGATCAACCAAATGAAAATAGAGAAGAAAAAAAATTATGTAAATTAAAATTTTATAAGATTTTTTATTTTTAACATAGTTGTTAATTTTTTAATTTTTTTTATCAATAATTTTATATAAAAAAAAATATATCAAATAATATATAGATTCAATAAAGCAAAAATAAATAACACATACAAAAACAACACAAATAACATACAACAACATAAATAACATTATGAATTTACTTTTCATGATAATGAGTTTTTTAAAAAAAATATTGTAAATATAGAAACTTGTTACATTATATATATCGTATAATAATATGATTATTATGTATAAAATGAGATGATTATACGAAATTTTTTGCAAAAAAAAAAAATGATTTTTATTGGACTTTCAAAATTATTTGGTTTTATTTATTAATATGTTCTTATACCATGCATAAGCAAATACATCGTAATATCTTAGTGACAAAAATTAATTATAAATGAGAAATTGTAATTTAATTATATTATTTCGCGCATGTAGATTAATATTATAATTATATAATATAAGATCGGAAAATTTCTATATAAATTTCTCAAAAATATGGCAAAACTATATATCAAAGATATCATATATAAAATAATATAAATATAATTGTAAATATTTTTATTACACTGATTAGACTGATTTTATAATATAAACAATGACCAATTTAACAGTCTATTAACAATCTATTATATTAAAACATTTTGCCTATGATAAACATTTATTAATCACTCATTAAATAATTCTTTAGTTAGTTTTGCAGATATGGAGAAATATTACATTACATAAATATGGTTGAAATAAAGATTCTTCTACGCGTAAACAAAAGTCAGCACTTTGTTTAAAATAATAAAAGTAAAAAATAAATTTACAGAAAGTTAATATTATTGGAAGTATAATAAAATTGTGTGTAGTACCGGCTATAGATTATATTATTATCATTTTTTATGCTTTTGATAATATATAATGCATAAAAAATAAAGAAGTTTAACAATTACATTAAAAGTAAAAAGATTTTATAAAATAATTTTTTTTCTCTCTATTTTCATCTGATTGATTTAATATTTAATAAAAGACAGAAATATATAATATAAATTTTCTTATTTCTAAAAATTCAGCAACAAAAGTTAATAATAAAAATGTATTTATTAAAAACAAAAAATATTTATTTTGTTTTTTTATACTATCACATAGTTATTTAAGTTGTTAATTAAAATTTGATGTTTGAAAATTTAAAAAAAATTAATTTTTTTGTTTATAACTTTTTTTAATTGTATAAATTAATTATTATTAATAATAATTAACAAATATTTATAATAATATTAGTTCTTATGAAAAAAAAAACTTTTATCTGAAATTTTTTTTTTATTTCTTATAATTTGCGAATTATAACATAAAATTAAAAAATAATCAAATTTTCAAGAATCGACTTCTTTTGATTATTCGACCAGTAAAAAATATTGCATAATAACATACCTACAAGTATTATATATTCTTAAAATTTCATAATTTTTTGAATTTCTGGATTGGGAATTTTTCCTTATAAAATATATTAATGATAGCTCACATATTACATTGCGCAAATGTCTTGGGACAAATCGTAGAAAGTCACAATAATTTTAACCTCCGCGTTGTGATACAATTTTGAAGGAAACCGCTCTTGTGACTATTGATTCTTTTTAACTTCTTATTAGTTTGCATTTTCGCGGAAAATAATGAAAAAGAATCAAAATTCGCAACAGTTTTTTAAAATCAGTTAAAATTCAGTAGATAGTTAAATTCAGAAATACAATTCATTTATCAATCAATTGCAAACAATTAGAGATAATCATTATTAGTTCATTCAAAGTTTACAATACAAACAATTATATAATCCTATAATTTTTCGAGCGATAACATTCAGTTCAGACATTCCATTTTGCGCAATATTCAAAATCACATTAAGTTGCACTTTAAAAAGTATTATAGTATAATTTCATCTAATATAAAATCATATTGCTTATAAGTTAATTAATAAGTTTCAATCAATATTATTACATATCAATAATCAATTTTTGCATTTGTTTTAATCTGTAAAATCGATGTTTCAAAATTATTCTAGAAATATATATAACATCCTATATATTGAAATGATATTGATATAATCATTGATTCTATTAAATTCTATTAAAAAAAACAAATTACAACAGTTTGACATGTATTCACATTAAATATTTTTTTAATTTAATTTTTAATCGAATTTAAAGCCATTTTAGCACTAATTTTAATATACAGAATTTGATATTATATATAGTATTGTAAATTTTTATTAAATAAACAATTTAATAAAAATATAAAATATTATTATGAATATTATTTTTTAATTTCAATGCTTTTTTGTCTGCTTAAAATTAAATTGAATAATTACTTATATTTTTAGTTTTCATATAATATCTTATTTTTGAATAAAATTATCCATTCTTACAAAATCTTAAGTTTTTCAAAATTAGTAATGAAATATTTAAAGTAGAAAACAATTTACTATCATTTAATCAATATTGCAAAATAAAATTTTTTGTTAAATAATAATAATTATTATATTAATACTTACAGGTGAAAATACATGTACATTACAAGCATTCTTTTTATAATTAAGTATGAAATCTCGAGCTTCATTAACTATCTATTTAAAATAAAATTATTAGTTATAAAATAATGATTAAAATGAATAAATAAATTTTAATAATATATGACTTACTTTAAATCCTACATTTGTTCCTTGTTCTACAATAATTAAATATCGTTCTGTTTTATTCCATAATTTTAAAATTGTTTCAAGACGAGATATTTGGTTTGGTAATTCTAATAAAGAATATGCACTTACTACAATATCATAAGTTGGCTATAATATAATATAAATAACATATTTAAAATCTATTTTAGATATTTCAATGCAATATAAAGTTATATTCTTACAATTGGAGATGCAGGAAAAAATTGTCGATAGAAAACATAATTTCTATTAATTTTTGTAGCATTTTTTATGAGATATTCAGACAATTCATTCATATCTCGAGAAACATCAACACAATAATATTCCTTGATAGATTTATACCAAAATTGTGAGGCTGCCCTAATAAAATTAAATTTATATTTTTTTAATATTTTTATTGTAATATTTTTAAATAAAAATTAATTTTATTTAATTTTATATATATATTACCACATAACTGTGCCAGTTCCTGAACCATAATCAAATAATGTTTTTGGTATAAACTTTTTATCACTATTAACAATTTCATTAAAAATTTTATATAAAACAGAATATTCAGGTACACTTCTACTAATTAAATATGCTAAACTAATGTATTTATTATATGAGATTGGTGACCAGTTATATATAAGACTTTTAAAAAGCTTAAGAGCTTTTGGATTATTAAGTAAATCATGTTTATTTAAATTTTGTGTTTCATGAATATGTGGATATATTCTTGTTTGCACTTCTTGTAATTTTAAATTAATATCTTCTTTTTCTGGGGGAGGATGTCTATTATTCAAATGCATTGCTAATTTTTTACTACTTTCATTAATCATTTTTGATGAAATTGTTACATCTATATAAATAAAAATATTTTTTTTAATATTTATCTATAATAATTATAAATATTATATTCTAATAAAAAATATATTTTTTATAATTTATTACCATGTAAAATATTTTTAATTGTTTTTATAAGCCAACTAGGTTGTTCTACTCTCTTAAGCTTTACTATACCTGGATGTTGTCTATGTTTAAATTCATTGTTTGAAATTAATTCATTTACAGAATTTATAATTTTCATTTTTTGTTTTGTTGAGTACTAATAAAATAAAATAAAATCAATATTTAAATTTAAAATCGTATATTAAAATAGCTATTAATAATTCATAAGAAATAATAAACTATAATTATTATTAAAAAAGTAATAGAAAATATTTTTACTTACCCAACGCATTTGTTTATATCTCAAAAATATTTGTTTTATTGACATTATAAATAACCTTATTCAATATTAATTCTCTCGTGATGAAAAAATTGAATATAAAATAACAGCTATAATAGAACATAAAATTTTGTTGATGTTGATTAAAATTATAATACAAACGTTTAAAATCTGTCGAATTATACTAAATATAATAATGATATTGCAATATGATATAGTATATATACTATAACCTCAAATCAATTCTATACTAAAATATCTATCGTATGTACAATATGTTTTCCCAAAATAACTTACGGTTCTTTTTAATAAAGTATTAAAAACATAATTATTATATATGTTAGTGCAGTTAATAAAATTGAAATATTACAATTATCAAGTTAATTAATTTAAAAAAAAATGAAATTTGCAGAGCACTTAAATGCTCATATTACACCAGAATGGAGAAAACAATATATAAATTATGAGGTAAGATAAAAACTTTCATCTTCAATCTTATATCAATTTTATAAATTGTGTAGCAATAACTATATTAAATTTAATAAAAACTTATATTATAAAAAAAAATATTTTATAGGAAATGAAAGCGTTGCTCTATGCAGCAGTAGAACAAGCACCAGCTGCAGATATAACAGAATCACATATATTAGAACGTTATTTTAATAAATTTGATGAACAATTTTTTCATTATTGTGATAAAGAGTTAGCAAAAATAAATACATTTTATTCAGGTAAATTTTATATTATATAATTATTATAGTATTATTTTTTTAATTTTTTATAATTTATATTAAAAAATGTTTTTTATCTATTTTATTTATTTATTTTTATCTATTTTATAGAAAAATTAGCAGAAGCAACGCGTAGATTTGCAACTCTCAATAATGAATTAAGTGAAATTCTATCTGCTTCTGAAAATGGACAAGGAAATCATAAAATCCGTTATCGTAATAATATTTTGCATAAAAAGCCAGTTTCAGCACGAAAACTTCAAGAATTAAAATTAGCTTTTTCTGAATTTTACCTTTTTCTTATTTTACTTCAAAATTATCAGAATCTTAATTTTACTGGATTTAGAAAAATATTAAAAAAACATGATAAAGTATGTAAAGACAATTAATGTATATAAAAATTGATATTATATTAATTAATAGAAACTGTTATCCTAGCTTTTAAATATAGATCTTGGAGCAAAATGGAGAGCAGAACATGTAGATACAGCATTATTTCATACTCATAAAGATATAGATAGACTCATTGCAGAAACAGAAGCATTGGTTACCAGAGATTTAGAACATGGAGATAGACAACGTGCTATGAAACGTTTAAGAGTTCCTCCTCTTGGAGAACAACTTTCTCCATGGATTACATTTAAAGTGGGACTTTTTTCAGGGGCTTTTATTGTTCTTCTTATAGCAGTAATACTTTCAGGTAAAATTTTTATTATATAAAATTTAGACATATAAAAATAAAAGATCAATATTTTATTTTATTTTATTTTATCTATTTTATAGGTGCACGTTACAGGAATAATAATAATTGGCGAGTTTTATGTAGATTATATCGTGGACCACTTCTTATGATTCAATTTCTTTTTCTTATGGGAATTAATGTATATGGATGGAGATCTTCTGGTGTAAATCATGTTTTAATATTTGAACTTGATCCTCGAAATCATTTATCAGAACAGGTTGTATTCTTTATATTATTTATATATAAATTATTAATATATAATATATAATATATTTTCAGCACATTATTGAAATGGCTAGTGTGTTTGGATTAGTTTGGTCTTTATCAATTTTAGGTTTTTTATATAGTGAAACATTGGGAATACCACCATTTGTTCAACCTGTAAGTTTTTGTAATATATAAAATTGTTAAAAATACATGTATATAAATAATATTTTTTCAGATGTTATTATATATATTACTAGCTTTATTTTTGTTTAATCCAACAAAAACATTACGTTATGAAGCTAGATTTTGGGCACTCCGTGTATTGGGTAGGATATTTTGTGCGCCGTTTTTTTATGTTGGATTTGCTGATTTCTGGCTAGCTGATCAACTTAATTCTCTACATACTGTTTTCTTAGACTTTCAATATTTTGTTTGCTTTTATGTACAAAATTCTTCGTGGACCACTGTCACTGGTTTGTAATTAAATATTATAATTGCAAATTTTATTATTTATTTTAAAACTTAATTTATTTTAGGAAAGTAATTATCTAATGCATTTTTTGATAGATGCTGAAACTTGTATTATGCGCGAACTTTCAATGAGACCATTTGTGGCTTGTTTGCCAGCATGGTTCCGATTTGCACAATGTTTACGGCGATATAGAGATACAAAAGAAGCTTTTCCTCATCTTATGAATGCAGCAAAATATGCTACTAGTTTTTTCGTTGTAATATTTTCTTACTTACATTTAACTAATGCTAGTAAGTATTTTTTATATATAATTAACATAATGTAAGAATTATATAGAAGAATATATATTTCTTTATAGAGTATTATGTATTATCTACTGAAAATCCTTATTTTTATTTGTGGATAACTGCAAGTATTATGAGTTCTTGTTTTACATATACATGGGATATAAAATTAGATTGGGGATTATTTGATAGTAATGCAGGAGAAAACAAATTTCTTAGGGAAGAAATTGTTTATTCTTCTCCAGTAAGTTTGATTGCTTATATATTAATTAAAATTTATAAATAATAATTTTATATTTGTATAATAATATTTGTATTATATTTTAGTATTATTATTATTTTGCAATAATCGAAGATTTTATACTTCGTTTTGGTTGGGCATTTTCATTGTCTCTTACTGAAATGGGATACGTACATGCAGATTTAATGGTTTCTATAATCGCACCATTAGAAGTATTCAGGTAAGTTAAAAATAAATTACTAACAATAAAAATACATTTTTAGAAATCATAATTTTGCTGTACATATACATTTAATGTGTACAAAATACGTTATATTGCACATCATTATAAAGGGTGTTCCAAAATTCACGCAAGATTTGAATTTTGCGCCATTTGTGCGGTAAAGTATTGCCAATGAAAAAAAAAGACAGCATGATAGCTGATAGTTCAGGATTATTAAAAATGGAGCGCTATACGAAAGAACAACGTGTTTTCATTGTTAAGCAATATTTTAAAAATAAGGTTTGCTAGCTACAGTTCGCAATTTTCATACAAAATATCGAAATAATCAGAATAGATTTTTTCATCAACTGTGAAGAGATTATTTAAAAAATTTAGAGAAATTGGATCAATTAGTGATCTTAAACATTCTGGCCATCTTTCAACAAATCATTCAATATAAAACATCGAAGCAGTTTGTGAGAATATTGCTGAGAATTCAGGGACATCAATTCGACATTATGGTCAAGAATTGAATATTTCGAGAAGTTCTCTATAGTTCTCTATATATAATATTCTTACGAAAGATTTACATCTTCATACTTACAAAGTTTAATTGACTCAAGAACTAAAGTCTACTGACCATGCAATAAAACTTATTGACAACGAATAGAGTTCATTGAATAGATTATAGAACAACAAGTGGATGCTGATTTTTTAAACAAAATCATCTTCAGCAATGAAGCTCATCTTTTCATCTTGATGGATTAGTTAATCAACAAAATTGTCTTATTTGGGGTTCAAAAAAACTCACAAGTGATTGTTGAGAAACAAATACATCCATAACATGTTACTATTTGGTGCAGATTTTGGGCTGAAGGCATCATCGGATCATTTTTTTTCGAAAATGCGGCTGGTCAGGTAATAATGATTCTCGTTCACATCGCAACATGATCCAATTTTTTGTGCTTAAATTGTAAGATATGAATGAACGACATATAATTTCAATATGATTTCATAATGCCATATGCTATACAGCCCGAGAAACAATTTAATTATTGTATGAGTTATTTCCTTCATGTAATTTCCCATTTTGGTGATTAAAATTGGCCGTCCAGATCGTGCGATTTAACGCCATTGGATTTTTTTCTTTGGGATTCCTTCAAATCTAAGATTTATGCTGATAAGTTCACGATCATTCACACCTTAAAGAAGGAAATTGAACGCTGTATCAACGAAATTCAGCCACATTTATGCAAAAAGCAAGAGTGCGTATGTGTTGGAGGCCATTTATCCGATATGCTGTTCCATACATAACCCTATATTATATATTTTATAAATCAATAAAAAATTTACAATTTTTAATTATAAATCTGTGTTTTCTATCAAAATTATTTCTTGCGTGAATTTTGAGATATCCTTTATAATATATATTTTTAGTGAAGCTTGATGACATTTTTTGCTTGCATGAAATTTAAAATCATTATACATTTCAGTCAGACAAACAAGATTTATTGAGTGAAACTAATAAATTATAATAAATATAAATAAAATTTTTGTTTTAGATTTTTATCTTTGTTTTATTCATTTTCTTTATCACTTTTTTTTTTTTATTTTAAATTTTAAATAATTTTTATTTTAAATAATTTTAAATTCAATTTATTTTGGCTTACAATAGAGGATATTTTTAATTATTATTAGTTTAATAATAATGTAATAGTAAATATTTTAATTTATTATAAGCAATATTTTGTATCAATTTGCCTTACTAATCAGTTGATAGAAGGTACATGTGGAATTATTTTCGTCTGGAAAACGAACACCTATACAATGTAGGCAAATTTCGAGCAGTTCGAGACATCTCCATAGGGCCTTACAGACGCAATGAAAATGATGAACCGAAGGCGGCTATACGTCTTATGGATTGTACAAACAATGACGGTGATGAATCGACGGCATTTGAAAAATTTGTCAAATGATCATTGAAATTGTCATCTTGTAATTGCATCTTTTATTCGTATATTATACTTTAATTTATAAACATGAATTTTATATTTATAAACAACAATCTCTATTTATAAACATAATCATTTACATATAGATAAAAAAACATAACTTTCATTTATCAATGAATTGAATTTCCTCTTTCTTATTTGTACATTGCATATTATTTTGCATGCCCAGCATGTTGAGTCAACTAATAGTTTAATTTATGCCTTTAAGCTAATTATGCTAGTATTTATATATTATTTTGTTATATTTGGAATTATATATAATAAATGATAATAATCAATTTCGATTTCAAAATAATATTTGCTCCTTCCTAATAGGAGATTCATATGGAATTTTTTTCGCTTGGAAAATGAACATTTGAATAATTGCGGCAAGTTTAGAGCGGTCAGAGATATATCTGTTGCCCCAGTTGATTGCTCTGACCAATCTCAAATTTTAAGAATGATGGATACAGCAGATGGAGTAATCAATCGAAAAAGAAAACAAAAGATAGTGGATAAAAAACCCTCACGCGCATTTTCTAAAGGTGAATCTCTGATTTGTGATCTTGATACATAACTAAAAAAATTAATAGATTCACAAAAATTAAGTGTTAATTTCTTTCTTTCTATAAATGTAAAGAAAATAATGATTTTATTAGTCATACAGTACAAAAATACATATTATCAGAATGATTCTATTATTTAAGTAAATGTGGAAAATATATAAATGTCGTCAGTCATTACAGTACAAATACATATACATATATATATATATATATATATATAATATTATATAATATATAAAATATAATATAATATATATATATATTATATAATATATAAAATATAATATAATATATATATATATTATATAATATATAATATATAATATAAGATATAAGATATAAGATATATATGAATGATTTTATATACATGATTTAAATAATTATAAGAAATATATAAATGTTCTCATGTATTATAAAATTCTACAATATTTACAGCTATGTTTGTATTCTTGTCATAATTCATGTTCAAATATTCCACGCAGTAAATCATTTGCCGAGAATCAATGTTTCGAGAGATGGTTGAGTATATAATGATAAATTTAAATTTAAAAAATTTAAAGGCGATAAAAACATATACAAATAAATGAGTTTCTTTCTACAATACAAAATATTGATTATAAATTTTAAATAAAATAAAATATTTTAATGAATTATCTTTTCTCCATATTAACAAATAAATTTGCAATATTTTATGCGTTTAATATATAATAAAATTAATATATTACTTTTTTTATAATAATCTTTTATAATAAAATTCTTACATTTTTTATCTTTTATTTTATTATTATCTTATTATTTATCTTATTATTATTTTTCATCGCTTTATCTTACAAATAATATCTTTTTTGTAATAAAGCTACTTATACTATCTAACCTAAATTTAATTTAGTGCGCTTTGAATATTTCGCTTTGAATATATACAACTGAAAAAAATAAAGCGCTAATAGCAAGTGTATCGCGTGTAATCTGCGTCAAATATAGTCATACTTTTTATACTCTTTGAACAGTGTTAAAAGTATAATAGTATAATAAAGCATAATAATAAAATAAAAGTATAATAGTAAATAATAGTAATAAGAAAGTATAATAGTAATTATCTTGTATTTTAGAAATTCGTTATTGTCAAATTATTTGTTTATAGTGCAAAAGATTAATTGCATTCATTATGAATTTTATTTGAAGATAATTTCGTAGATTTCATAAATTTAACTCAAAATTTTTAAAAATTATTTATTTCTGATACAAAACTTCTTGTAAGTATTTTTATATTTTTATATTTTTATATTTTATATTTTAAACTTATTTATTTATTTTTATTCAATTTGTTCATTTTCGGTAGATTTTATGAGTCAATACTTTTTTTCAAATTTTTCGCTTATATTCAAATATAAGCGAATAGAATATTAAATAATCTTATTTCTTATCATAAAAGAACGTTTCAAATATTAAAAATAACTTATCTTAAAACTAATTGAAATTTATTTTAAATATAAAACAAATATTAATTTTTTGAAATTAGTCAAATATTACATAATTTCTATATATATATATATACTTTCTTTTCCTAAGATATATTATTTATTACAAAAAAAACCATAAAAAATTTGTAAATTTTAATTAATTTTTTAAAACAATATTTTCTAATATCATAATATATTAATATATCATATCATAATATCATAATATATTAATGTTTTATATCTCAAATATATTGTGAAAATATTATAAATATTATATTATATTATAAATATTTTTATTTAATAATATTTAAAAATTTTTTTTTCAAATAATAAATAGTTATCAAAGTATGTTGTAATTTCAAGTAAATAAAATTAAATTATAATGTATTATGAAAACTTAACTAATTTTCAATCTATCATTGATCCAAGAAGATTGAGAAACACTGTTTCAGAATATTTTGTATTAATGGTTCCCAACTTGTAAGTCATAATTTACAAAGGGGTTGCAAAATATTTTACAGGGGTCGCTATTATTATTTTTAGAAAGTTAATGACTTTTAAAACTTATTTATTTTAATATTTTACAAGAATATCATATTCTTTTGTAATTCAAAAAAAAAAATCACTAATTATTATGTGGTGATAAAATCATATTAATATTTTTTATTTCTTAACCTCATATAAGAGAATAAATTACATTATAATATTAAGAAAAGAGACAATAATTGAAAAAAGTTAGAAAAAACTACTTTTATATTCATTTATAAGGACTCCTCTAAATCCAATATTATTATCATCATTAATAATCTTCATTTACTTGAAGTAACTCAATTTTATGGTAAACATTTCCCAACGCAAATTCAGATAATATATATAAAATGAGAAAAGAAAAAAATAATAAACACAGGACATCGAACACGGAAATATAGAATACGCAGAAGGGCAAGTGTTGTCAAGTTTCATCGACAACGATATCGTAGTGGAAAGGGTAATGATAGTATTGATTGCAGCGGAACTTGACCGCGCAAACTCTCTGTTTGCCCTCAATGAAATGACGTGCTTACATATGGAACCACGACGGACGGAACGACGATAAAAACCTGTGGATACCACACCTGGCCGACACCTGCCAGTTGAAACGGTGATGATGACATCGACCCTCTGTACCTGCACATGGCTACTGCTACCCTGCTGTGTTCTCATCACTCTCTCTACCGGTGAACATGATTTTTATCAAGGTGAGAATACATATCGTCTATTCGCCTGAAAACACTTATCATTTCGAGGATAATGACACTATATAGATGTATCATCATTCTCCATCCAACGTACTATAATCTTTTATTTCTTTTGTTTTTATTATTATTCTTATGTTTTTTGAATAAAATTCGCAAATATATTTTAAAAAATCTCGAAAAATCAAACCACATTGCACGATACCATGAATATCATCGTCACGATGATCAATCATTTCATTCTTCTTTTTTTCTAATTTTATGAAAAATTAGCCTTATTCTTGATTAATTTTTTATTTTTTAGCTGTGATTGAAAGTATTAAATTTCAAATTTTATGAAAAATGTTTAAGATTGATTCGAAGTTTACATATGCTTGCGTGTATACAACGTTACTGAAATTAAAGAAATATTCTCTATTTCTTTTTAATTTATTCGAAATATAATTTGATTGAGTAATTTAGAGATTCATTTTCAAATGTATAATTTATTTAAAAAAAAGGAATTTAATTAAATAGTAAATGCGCATGTATTTATTAGAGCATAAGTATATTATGTCTATTTTAAATTGAAGTTAAATTGAAATTAAATAGAAATGAGATACATATGTGTTTATCAAAGCTAGTAATGCACATGTATACATGTTAAGTAGTTTGTCTGTTAACCACAGGAAATTCCTATTCTGATATCACCATGAAACGAATAATGAGAGGATATTGTACAATTTGCCAATATTGTTTTGTTATTGTAAAATTAATATATTGTATTATTTTAGTGATAAAAAAATAATGTTGATTTCGTGAATATAAAAATATTTAAATCAATTTATTATAATATA
The DNA here is from genome assembly GCF_029169275.1 of Apis cerana. Taxonomy (NCBI): domain Eukaryota; kingdom Metazoa; phylum Arthropoda; class Insecta; order Hymenoptera; family Apidae; genus Apis; species Apis cerana. The sequence goes on along the minus strand of NC_083862.1, from coordinate 4,112,395 downwards.
TTATAATAATAATAATCCCATATAGTTTTTGAATCATTTAATATATATGTAAACATTATAAAACTATTGTATATCTATCAATATTAGTAAATTTTTTGTATATTTTTCTATTTTTTTATTTTATAATTCATTATAAAATATTGTTATGTAAATTATTGTTATGTATATTTATTCATAATATTTATTTCATAAATATATTTTAGAAATAGTAATTATATATATCTTCTTAATAATTGTAATTATATATATCTTCTTTATATTCATATGTGTAATATGAGCGATTGAAAACATAGATCTATTTTCTAATATTTTTTATTATTATTATAAGTATATATTATTATTATAAATATTATTATAAGTATATAAGTATTATAAGCTTGATCTACGTTGATTTTTAAATTTAAACAAGAATAGAATATTTTAAACAAGAATAGAAATGGAAATATTATCTTATAAGATAAATTTATCGTAAACAATAATGTAGAAGCTATTTAAATTTATTTATTTTATCAACCCAAGAAAACCCAAGAAAACTTTCTTATCGATTTAAAACTTTAGTAGTACTTACGACTCAAAACGATCGTATTATGAAAGAATGCAGAAATAAACAGAAAAATAATTAAATGAAAAAATCATAAAAAACAATAATTAGCTAAGTGTAATCTGAGAAATAAAGCATAGAAGATAGACAAATAATAAAAAGTAATAGAAGATAAAAAATTGAAAGAGAAAGTTTAAAAAAGAATTTATGAAAAGATCTAAATATTTAATATAAATATAAAATAGAATCGATACTAGAAATCGAAAATGAAAAAATTAATCGTCAATCGATATTTTAATTTTCTTTAATAAATGCGAGAAATTAAAAATTAGATATCATTTCCAAAAATGCAACAAGTTTTTCAAAGAAAAATTAATTTTTAAACCGTTAAATACACAAGAATAATAATATAAATATTTTTCAGATGATATTCCTGAATCTTCGAACATTCCGCTTAAGCAATTTTTGATTAAATATTTCGAGGGACAAAGAATGCATTATCCTTCATTGTTTGCGAGCCAAGTTTACAAGAAACATCATTTGGATTTGTATCGCCAAAAAAAGGAACTTTTGAAAGCTTTGATCAATAAAAGAAATTTGGCCGAAATTTTAAGAAAAGAGAAACCAAAAGAATGGAATTATCGGCAAATAAAATACAACGAGCCGATCAACGAATTAGCGCAAGAGAGGGAACATTATTTTCCACTTTATGAAATGTTGAATCCATTTCAAAGTTCTTTGAAATATGTGAACTTTAAGATGCCTTATTTTCCCCATGAAACGAATGATGATGAGGATATAAATTTTCAAGATGATGATGAAGATGGATATGATCAAAACTTCGACAGAGGAATGAAGGAAGAACCATTGTTTGGACTCCACAGAAGTTACAGTAGTTCAATTAACGAGGACGGCAAAACTGATGTACAAAAACCGCAAGCGACCATACCGGAATTCACTTTTAAATTCGAGGATTCGATTTTACGTGAAAGATATCCGTTTGCGGTAAAACCCAACGATCCTAGATATTATAACAATGCTCCTTTTTCGTTAGGTATGTCAAACTTCAATATATTTCATTTATTATGCTTTTTTTAATAAAATATCCTACTTTATATTTCGAAATAAATTATGAAAAATGAAAACTCTTATCATTTTTTCTTCTTAGAAAAAATAAATTAGATCTAATTCTAAATCTTTAAAAATATATACGATTTTTTAATTTTATTTAAAAGTTAAAAGACACAGAATTTAAAATAATTTATTATGATATATTATAATAATATATAATTATTATAATATATTTTGAAAAGTAAAAAATAATAATATGTTAGCTAAATAGCATATTTTTAACTAAGAAGGGCAGAATTTATATTGATAATATTTTTATAATTTTATATAAATTTATAATATGATTATATAATATTGTGTTATTATACCTATAATAGATGATAAAAACAATTCGGATTTCGAAAAATCAATAAAAAATAATACAAAGTGGGAACAAGAGAATATAATAACAGTAAATGGACCCATCGTACGTGAGGAAAATCCAAGAAATATTGAATCCAAATTTAAGGATACGGATCCAGTAATACCTGAATTGGAACGACGAAAGGAATACAATCCATTGTTTGTACCTGTAAATCAGGATTTGAATAATGATATATATTTTATTGGTAAGCTAATATATGGTTATCATTATATATTATTAACTATATTAATTATATATTAACTATATATTATTATATATAGTTATATATCTCTTTTTATTGTGGCAAATTATACATAAATTAATATATAATATTCTTTTTGGAAAATCGAGTCTAAATCAACAAAATGAAGCATAATGTATAAAAAATATCGATTTATTTATTAAATTATAATTAATATTTAATTTTCCATTAGATTAGGGATACTGATTGTATCATTTTCTTTCTTTTATTTGATTAGTATAGGAGAAAAATTCTATATCTACTTTTTTTCTTCAGTTGCTGCATGAATCTCATTATAAATAAATTGTATAGACATATATATATAGAAATCTTTTGTTTGTAATAAATATTAATTAGGATTGTAGCTTATTTAATTTTACTGGAAGGATCAATTGATTAAAAAAGAATCATGCAGTTTTTGGAATTAATGTAGGAATAGTGGAACATCAGCTAATAAAAATTAACTGTCGATGAGGGAAAAGCTTGATCTTTGTATTGTATGTATGATAATTAAGATGCAGATAAAGTTCAGTTGGTTGTACTACTATTATAATAAAATTTTCCAAATTGAATTTTTCAAATCGAAAATTTAAGAACATCTTCATTTTAAATGATATAATTGATAATTCCAATTTTATTATTTTATTAATTTTATTATTTAATTGGTAATTATTTAAAATAGGGAAATCTTTGCTAATTTCGATGATTTTTAAATATGTTGTAGAAATTATTGAACAATTGAATAATTTTTTTTTATATGTTATTGCCATTCAGCTTAATTTTCGAGATATTTATAAAAAAGATTATTATTGGTACAGAATTATTATTATTAAAATTTATTATATGTATGCAGCTCGCAGCTGTATAAGTATGTAATCGTTATTCTCAATTAATATAAACATGGCAGTTAAGATGTATAGGATGAATTAGTAAAAAATTTATTTATTTATTATATTCTGAATGATGAATGATATGATGAATTATGAATAATGATAGTAAGCTTAAAATATTTCAAATCTATCAACTTGAGCATTCTATGGATCTTTCGGAAGATTGAGATATTTTAAATTTAATATTTTAAAGTAATTCATAAGAAATTAGCTTTTTGAATAAATTATATATCGTTGCTGCAATATACTTATAAAAATAGCAGATAAATGATAGTTAAATGTTTACATATATATAGCTATGGAAGTTTTTATGTACATATAAAAGAAATTCTATATATAGTAGTGATTTTTTTTTCAAATAATATTTTATATTATTAATATTATATTATAAATATTTTTTTCAAAAAATATGGCCAAACGGTAATAACATGTAAAAAAAAAAGTTGTTCAAAATATCGATTTCAACAACATATTCAAAAATCATAAAAATCGGTGAGAATCTCGTTATTCTGAATAATAAAATCAAAATTTTCAGTAACTATCTTCATTATAATAGTTATCATCACTGATTATTGAATAGATGTAGTGATTGGTTATATTATAGAACTATATAAAATACCATATAAAATTTCAATAATAAACATTATAAATTGTAACAATTATAAAATTGTTATATACATAATACATCAATTTTTCGTAAATCTTTAAGAGTTTCGATTTGTAACTCAAAAATACATTTGATAATCAGATCTATATGAATTTTATTTTTAATCCTATTTCTATTTTAATAATTTTTATTCTGTTGTTATTGCAGTTATGTTTTACATTTTAGTTTCGATAGCTAAAAAATCTAATTATTCATTATCAAAGAATTAAATGTATTTGATTTATCAAATATTATCATTCATTATTCGTAGATTAGAATTGAGTTAGATTATATTATTTTTTGATGATGAAGAAATGACTATCAGAATAATTCTCATGTTAAAATTTTACATAGAAGCCAATATCATTATAGTATCATATATTGATTACTCGATAATCATCAACAATAATTATTACAACAAAGATAGTTGTATTACATTTAGACAGATAACAGAATATATAAGGTTTGTATATGCAATTTGTTAATATATAGTATAAAATTTTTTTTATTGATATCTTAACAACTATATATAGAAATAAATATTCGAAATTAAAATTAATATTATTAATAATATTATTAGTAATAATTAATAACATTCGAAGTTAAAATTTTCAATTGAAAATCCATTTTTTTTCCTTCGCCACTTCATTTTATGTTATTAACAATTGGTGTCTTCTGATATTTATAATATATAATTATAATCTTTTTTTTGTTAGATAATAATTGTACATTTAAAATAATATGAATATAAGTTTTTAAATTTTTATTTATTCTTGCAGCATTGACTTGGCAAAAGATACTGTAATGTGATACTGTAAATAATGCATGGTTTACTTATCTAGCATTTTTAATTAAAATTAAATTAAATTATTTATAATTATTTATAATTATTTATAATTATTTATAATTATTATTATAAATAAATTTTTAATTGATATTTTTTTATAACAGTTCTTATATTTGGTATTTCTCTATCAAAAAATCGAATATATCATCATATATATATATATATATATATATGTATTTAAAGGAAATCTTTAAAAAAAATTCCATTCAAATTTTTAAGAAAATAAATTTTTAAGTTTTAATGTATGGACGTTAGTATGTACAGAGGAAATGAAAGTGGATTCTAAATATCAAATATCATGATGAAAGAAGCTGATATATACAAGGCTTAATTAACAAATTACAAGAATTTTAAGTACATTAGATAAAGTGAAACAACAAAAGAAAATTCTTATTATTTGTGTAATATATTTCTTTAATGAAAAGAAGAGAAATTCATATTTTTTAAATATTTTTTTAAATACATAATTAATTATTTCAACATTTTAGTATAATATAATGCAATCTCCTATATATTGCATAACTTATTTCGAAAGTTACCTCAAGTCAATTTCAGTATATTCATTCTATATTTTATTTAAATCTATAGATGAATTATATTATCCTCAATCGGCCTACTTATTAAAATTTAATAAGTATTAATAGATAGATATATAGATATATACGATATATATAATAGATGAATTGTTATATTATATTCAACTAGTCTTCAATCAAGTGACAATTAATTAACTCTGTTTCATTTGCAATCAATATTTCTTATTTTGATGTAAGATTACTTATTTAGAAAAGAATAATAATCAAAATATCTGTAACTTCATCTTAATATAATAATGTTCATTGAAAATCCGTATAATCATGTATTTTTCATGTTACTAATGTGTATTAATTTCTTCAAATAAAATTATTTTAATGATATCATTTAATGATTGTCATTTACCTTTGTATGAAAGTTATCAAGTTAAAACTTTATTTTAAACATATATTTGAACATATTATTTCATCAAACTCGATTTCGAAAAAATATATTTCCTAATACATTGAAATATATAATGAGTTCATCGATTCTAATGACTCGAATGTGACTCGAAAATGATAAAATGATATTTCAACTTTGTGTAAGGCATTGATTTAAATTCATTATAAGTCGATACATATATTGCAATATATTTCAATTTCAGTAAAATAATGATGTAAAATAAAGAAATATATACCAATATATATATAATATAAATATATATTTTATATATATATATATTATATATATAAATAGATAGATAGATATATAGATATATACGATATAATAGACTAGAAAATATGAGAGGATTTTACAATTTACAATTACAATTTTGTTTTTTTAAAATGAATTTTTTTGATCATAGATGTAGCTTGATATTTCTTATATAAAATAATTATAAATAATTATAAATTCTTAAATCTTAATATTATTCTTAAATCTTTTTTTACATATATTATATAATATTATATAATAAGCTTTTACATATGTTTATAATATATAATATAATATAGAGAAAAGTTTAAAGATATTAAATCAAATGAAAATTCAATACAACTAATTATTTTTCAATGTCTTTGTGGAATGCTAGAATACAAGTTTAATATTTTATATTTACATATTTTCGAAAAAAGATAAGAATATGGTCATTCACTTCTTGAATATATATAATTTGGCATTGTAAATGTATTTATCTAATGCATATATATATAGACAAAATTTTATATCGTAAACATATAGCAATTTTTTTAAATATCTTGAAAATTAAAAATATAAAAAAATGTTGATTTTTATAACATATTTCATCGAAAAGAAATACCTTTTGTACTTTATCATTATTTATATATATTATATATATTTTATAAATAATTATATTTTTTCAACTTTCTCTATGAAGACAATTTTAAACGTCAATTAAGAAACCAAACTTCAAATTATTTAAAATATAGAATAATTTATTATTAAATAAATTATTATTATAAAATAGAATAATTTATTATTAATATATCTAATCATTTTTTAACTAAATATTTTTTCGTAATAAAATAAAAAATTTATTTTTGCATTAATATCATCAATATGTTTTTTTGAATTTCGAAAATCTCTAGTTCTTTCTTTCTTATTCTGTGTTCTTTTCTATGTTTGACAAAAAATTAATATATAAATTTTAAACTCTTATCGAGCTATATTAAAAATAAGAATCAATATTTTTTTTGGATAATTGCAAAGTTTTATTTATCTAATATCCAATATTCATTTATATTTATGAAAAATCACATTTTTCCGTTTGTCTTTCAGCTATTGTTGCGGGTTGTAGCGCAGCGGCAATATTTATCTTCGTTTTAATCGCTTTAACATGGTGCAGGTATTACAACAAATAATATTTTTTTAACTTTAATAAATAAATGATAAATTAATTAATTTCATTAAATTTTTGCAGATTAAAGCGAGGCGCTAAAGCGGCGGCTGACATAGAATATCCAGCTTATGGTGTAACTGGCCCGAATAAAGAAATATCACCTTCGGGAGACCAAAGACTCGCTCAGTCTGCACAAATGTATCATTTCCAACACCAAAAGCAACAAATTATCGCTATGGAAAAGTAAGTCATATAAATAATATTTTGATGTAGTAATTTTTATTTTATTTTTTCGGTTTTTAAAACTTTTTAAAGTAAATAGGAATTCCACAGAGATAATTATTAAATTTCGGAAAGTGTCGAAACGGTTTTAAGAAATTTTATTTTAATTAGAGTATATTTTGGATAATGATTTGTGTAGTCGTGTTTCTGCAACCAGAGATCCAGGTTCAGTATCTGAAGCAGAAAGCGAGGAAGAAAATGAAGAAGGGGACTATACCGTTTACGAATGTCCAGGGCTAGCTTCTGTAAGTTATGTGTTTATATTTCATAAATCTTGATCAATGCAATTAAAAACAGCAAGCGAAAATTTAATAAATCAGGTAGATTTAAAATTTAAATTAATATTACATCTTATATTATATATTATTATAATTTATTAGGTTTTTTATAACTTTGATGCATTAAAACAATTTTAGTTATTAAATCACATGAAAAATAGAATTCTTATGAATTCTTATTTTCTTTCTATTTTTTTCGACTTATTAAATTTTTTTCTTATTTGTATGAAAAAAGAATATATTTCTGAAATTTTTCTCTTTTTATATCATATCATATTTATGAAATTTTTGTCTCATTTTTTTCATTTTTCAATTATAAAGATATATATATGTTTTGTATTTCGAATATATATATATATATATATATATATTTTTTTTTTTTACAAAGACTGGTGAAATGGAAGTTAAGAATCCATTATTCCATGATGATCCAACACCAGCAACACCAGCACAAAATAAAGAAGAGGACCACATATAGTTTGAATAAAATATATTAAATATATTTAATCTGAATATTTTTTCTGGTGCTTAGCTCACTGTTAATGTACCATATCGGAAACATTTATCTATATATCGGATGTAAACAACTTTAATATTTATATGACGCGGGAAGTCAAAATAGAAAATTAACTAAAGGTCTGAATATAAGACCATTTTTGCGTTTCGTGCAAGAGATATACAATATGAAACGATGAATATTCTACATCGTTACAAACTATCGTGTTTGTTTGAAAACACATATTTTTTAACTCCATGATGTACTATAGTTTGTACTTTCATAGCAAGTACGGTTAGCTATATTGATTGACATTATTTTTCTACTCACCGTTACACTTGCAAAATAGAGTACAGATTGGAGATCATATTATACATACTATAATATCTAATATCACTTTATATACCTGATTCTAATTTTTAAATCTAGAGATTAATATTTGTTATGCATGTTTTCAATATTTTTTCTTACTATATATCAATAACTGACATTTACAATGGAAAATAAAATTTGCTGATAATGCTGATAAATATCAAAAATAAATTTACATTTTAAATTAAAATTTCAATTCAAATTTATGAACTTATTATTATATATTATTAATAATTTGTTTGAGATTGAATTATATATAATTTATGCTGGAATATTATGAATCTATGTTATAAAGTTAGATATTATATTAAATTTAATATTTTCTTAAAAAAAAAAAGTATAAAATTTAAATAATAGAATTAATTTGATACAAAGCGAATTGAGAATCATAATGATATAAATCCAATTATTAGAAAATAAAATGTTGCTATAATTTCACATTATTTTAAATCATTTTAATATACAAACAATAGATATAACTTCATAAAATCAATAAAAATAAAAAAATAATATCGGAGAATAATAATACAAGTTTCTTTTTTTAATCTTATTAGGATTAAATTTTTTAGAAGCAAGAAAGATATTTTTTTTTAATTATTAACAACAAAAAAATATCTTCTTTCAATGTTTTTGTAAAGAATATACTAAAATTTGAGATTTATTTTATCGAATATTTTTATTATGTAATTATTCAATAATAATAACTTAATGAAATTCATAATAAATACCATATCGCATATATATATATAAATATAAATTTCTTAAAATATTTGTATATTATTTATATCATTATGATTTGCAATTTGCTATATTATAATAGAAAAATTCATTTTATGTAATCTATTATTGATGTACTTATACAAGTAAAATTTTACGTTAAAAAATCAGCATGCACATATACACAAGCAAAATTAATATATAAAAATGATAAAGGAACTTCCATTTTGCATATGCTGTTGTTTTTAGTATTACTACTGTGATTTGTATTATCTAAATGAAAATTCTGTACATATATTATATATTTGTTACAAAAATACTGTTCCTTTAATATTAGCTAATTATACATGTCATATAATTTATTGGCTTGATGCAAGAATATGTATTTTATTTTTCTATGATATCTATAACTATTAATCTTGAAACATTTTCAAGATAAAAGAGCCTATATCATACCCAATATGAGATATAGAAATGATTATTTATTTTGACAAATTTAAGCACTATATGTAATTAGCGCCGACTGTGTAATTTACTCAGAGTTACTATTTACATTGTCAAATATCTGTGGAAAATATTATATTATATGATATATAACAAGACGAAACAGTAATCTCCTAAAGATTTGTCTATTTAATAATAATCGATCGTAGATCGAGAATTAAAACACAACAGCATGAATTTATTGTTAGCCTTTCAATGCCTTTACAGCACTGCATCGTCGATTATATAAATTCGTCAAATTTTATAGAAAAGGATATTATATGAAAGGACAATCTGTGTACAAATAGACTATTGTATAGTGATTTGTAGCATGATTGTATGTGTTGTGAACTGTAGCATAGATGCAATGGGAACGTTGCAATTCATGTTTGCGATATGTTTCGTATAGATATATATCGTTATCATTATTATTTTCGTTCTTCCATTAATTAAAAAAAATGGTGTAAAATACAAATAAATGATGTATTATTATTTTACTAAATAAATTGTTTATTTTATAAAGAATTTGTATTTTTTAATCTGTACGACAAATTTTATAATAACTTTATAATGTTTTAAAATAAAATACATTGATTTAATTTAAAATGAAAGATTAAAAAATTAAAATATTACATATATGTAATATTAAAAATAATATATATATATATATATATATATGTAATAAAATGATTAAGTCAAAACAATTACTTTAAAATAACATAAAAAATAAAGTAACAGATATTTATTATCGAATAATGATTAAATTTTTACAAAAATATGTATATTTTTTATTCATAGTAATATATCTATTTACAAGTTTCATATATTACATTCATAAAATATGATATGAATATTTATACATTAAACATTATTATATTATTTTAAGATTTAATATTCTATAAATAAATATTATAGAGAATATAAAAACGTGATTATGAAACACTTGATAGATTAAAATATTATTTTATAAATTATATAAATTTTTATCATGTTTTTATATATTATAATTTTCTATTTTTTTTTCTATCTTTACTTATGTAAATTTTTTGAATTAATTTAATAATTGTATTTTAAGCAAAATTTGTATAAAAATATCTTTTATAAATGCTTTTTCTATTTTGAAAGAAGTAATTTAAACTTATATACTTATAAATTACATACTTATAAATTTTTAAATAGAAATTTTTTCTGTTTAAAAATTTCGAAAGAATCAATCAAAAAGAATATTGCTTATAATGATACATTAATATAGTGATATTAATATAATGATACATTAATATAATCCTGCATTATTTTCAATTATTAAATTTCAATCGATGTATATAAAAAAATAAACTAATATTTACAATACTAAATTTGTATTCTAATTTTTCTGTTTTAAAACAGTGTGGACATATTTATATAAAAATAAAGTAATGGATTGGTACAATCATAATAATTGTATTGTTTATTGATCGTTCTTAAAGGCTTTATTAACTATTCCGTCTTTTTCATCCATTTGAATATTTTCAGTTATTTCTTCATTTTCCGGAGTAGTATTTACATATTTATACAATTTCGCCATCACAGAAAAAATTATCACATCGACAAACATTAATCCAGCAAACAGCAAGAATTCATGGGCCTAAACAACAAAAATGAAAAAAAATATATTAGTCTTAATCTTAGAAAGAATTTTATAAAATAAAAAAGTTAAATAATATAATTTTTAAACAAGTTTAATGTTATGGATGGATTAATAATATATGGCCATGATGTAAAAATGATTGAGGTAATCGGTTTTAATTTTGAATTATTACAAAAATATATATGATAATCTGATTTTTAAATTCAAGAAATAAAACAATTTTATATGGCATTAAAATTCCCTTTTTTCCCCCCTTTTTTTTTAAGAGTACTTATTTTGTTAAGAATTAAAAGCTAGCAAATTTTATTGATAATTTTTTAAAACTTAAATTTAAAATTGTTTTAAAGTTTCAAAAAATTTTTGAAATCCAGAATTTTTCTTTTTTTTTTTATTTTATTTTTCTTATTTTTTTTTATTTCTTATTAATATCTAAAATTTTAATAGCTTTGAAAATCTGATTTTTAAATTCGCTTAAATTTAAATTCAAAATTATATGATATCTTGAAATTCTAGAAATCCAAAGAAAAATTTTTTTAATCAATCTATCGATTAATTCTCTTTTTTACTGATCTTATAATGAACTTGAAATATATACTTATTGACAAGAATTAAGAAACAAACTCTAATAATTAATTATATGTTTTTTTTACTCTAAGATGAATTAATTGGAATTAAAAATAAGAGGTAATAATCCATTAATTAATAGGTAATAAGTTTTTTTTGAATACTTTTGCATAAAGATCAAATAAAGATGAAAAATATAAAAAAAATTTCGAACGATTAATTTGTTTAACTTTTATTACTAATATATGTATATTCTTTACATATATAATAGGGAATCGATTTTTCGAATTATTTTGATACTATATTATTGAATTCTCTCTGCATCTATAATAATATATATGACTACCACAATTATACCATATATAAACGAAAACTTATAAAAAAAGATTTTCAATCCGCAAATTCAAAAAATTTTGAAATTTTAGAGATATATATGTATGTATAAATATATAAGTATATATTAAGCAATTTTTTTGCTGTTTAAATTCATTCTAAAAATTGATTCATGAGAATTCGGCTATTTTTTGAATTGTAATTTTGTATTACAATTCGCAAAAAATAAGAGATATTATAAGAAAAAAAATTTTTTTTTAAAAAATTATTTAAAAGAAAACTATCGTTCACATAAATATATTATATCTAATTGGTATTGATATATTTGAAATTGTAAATAACAATATAATTAATAATAATACATAATGATAAATAAGACATTAATTAATGCAAAAGAAATGAAATTATATAAATAAAATGATTATTAAATTGCAAAAGGTCATTTTGTTTTTAATGGAAATTGATGTTACATGGATGTTTTTAATGGAAATGTTTTAATGAAAATTTTAATGGAAAGTTTTTGTTTAAAGTTTATTGTTTAAACTATTTCTTAGAATATAGATAATGCATATCCACTTATACGTGAAGAATTTTTTAAAATAATAGAGAAAAAAGGGAAATATATATATATATCAAAAATAAAAGAGTTGTTTTTTCGATTTTGTTATTTACTTATTAATAATTTATTTAAAAATCAACGGGTAATAGGATCAATTCATTCATTTTGTCTTTTCTGTTTCTCTTTTCTATAATTTATGTAAAATAAAGAATTATATAAAATATTGAGTTTAAGAATTATTGTGCTCTTTATAATATCCCATATTATTTCCATCAATTTTCAATTGTTAATAATTAAAAAACAAAGCCGAATGACTTTATTCTTGATTTTTATCTTATTTTAATCTTTAATTTTTGAATTAATCGAAATGTTAAAAATGTAATCGAATATCTTGTATGTTTTTATTAAAAGTTTGTACATTTATTTATGTAGAGATTGTTATCGGTGTTGGATTCACATTATTATTCATGAATTCATAAATAATATGAATAGCGAGCATCAAATAATAAAATAAAATGTAAACTACGAATACTAAATAAGATATCTTTTGAATAAAATTTTGATAAAATTTGTAAATTGTTTGCAAACTGTTCGCGAACATTAATATAGATTCAATTTTAATTGTTTAAAAATAAAATTAATCCACTTTTTTTTACTTTTATACTTACTTGTCGATTAAAGATGGAAACTTCAGCAACAATGACTACAATGAGATTACCAAAAGCTACTGTTAATAGCCAGCAAGCTTGTAGAAGAGATTTCATACTGCTAGGTGCTTGTGTGAATGCAAATTCTAATCCAGTCACAGAGAACATGACTTCACTCATCGTAATAATAACATACTGAGGAATCAACCATAATATATGTACTGAATTTGGATCAGTTACCGTTACGACTGCAGCATTCGTTTCATTTTCAATAACAGATCCTACTATTGTATAAACTCCGCCAAGTTTGAAAGGAATATTACTTTGTACTTTTTTACCATCTAAATGAATATCATATGTGTTAGGCTTGATGGAATTTAATTCCTCATTTTTGTCAAATGTGTTATTCATCATTAATTTAAGAAAAGATGTTCCATCCTTCATCAATTCTAAGGAAACAGATTTCAATGTGTTTACAAAGATGAGACCACGCACTAAAGGATCACCTGTTCTTGATTTGTCAATCGAATCTTTATAATGATTAGAAAATCCTTCTGGCGTGATAATCCAAGAATTTGCTTCGGCTTCAAATACAAAGATGTTCCCTAAAAATACATAAAATTTTATTAAAACTTATAGATGTGAATGAAATTTGGAGCTCTCATTTAGAACTCTGTTATTAGATATATATAAATAGAAATAAATAATTTTTTTATCAAAATTATATGTTATCAACAGATTTTTAATAAAAGTAATATTAGAATGATTGAAAAAATTAAAAAAAAAATATTAAAAATTTTAAAAAATAATTAGAAATATAATATAGGTAAAATCGGATATTATATTTTTCTTGTTAACAAAAAAGAAATTTGAATCTAACTTAATCTAATTTAAATTTACCAATTTTTATTTCCATTGATCATTCAGAAATACAAACAGATCTAAATGTCAAATTTTAGTTTCATATATTTATTCCAAGATTTTATTAATAAAAAGCTTATCATTTTTTTATTTTGCTTTTGTATATTATATTGCTGTATTATATATATATATTGTATCACGTTCTCTATTTGGCAATTTTTATAGTTTTAGTTTTTTATTCATCCATCTATTTATTCATTAATCAAAAAAGTAACTATTAATTTTCAAAATAAATAAGGATTAGATTAAGTTGATGTAGATGTTTTTTAGAATATAGATGCAGAGAAAGAAATTGACTCCTGCTTCATAAGTTTTTTCATTTGTCAAAAATCGCACATTTTTTATTTATAATACGTACCAAAAGTTCTTTATTAATATTTGAGAAATTAATGAATATCTAATATACAATAAATATAAACTTTATGTTAAATAAAAACTTTATATTTCATATTCATTTTATGCTTCTATTATCCTCTTTGAATTTTGCTTTGATCAGTCATAGAAATCATTCGAAATTTTATTCATAAAAAATCAGATGATAAAAAAAATTTTGAAAAATTTTACGAAATTAAAAAATTAGAAAATATATTTTTTCTTTCTTGAAAAAATTTTAATTCAGAAATAAACATTTTTGATTTTTCGAAAATATTAAAATAGGATATCTATTATAAAAGATATAATCTATTATATCTATTATAAATGTAATATCGATAATTATTTAAAAAAATGGACGTCATCGTAATCGATAATTTTTTAAAATTATAATATAAATAATATACAAATCAATATTTTAAAATAATAAAAAATAATTTTTTCCTGTATTTATGCAAAAAATGATTATTATTATTACAATGAATTTTATATATGCATATATATATATCCATATATATGGATATATATATATATATCCATCAATATGAAAGCATTAATTATCAATTGTTTAAATAAACATATATTTGATAGATATTTTCATTTTGTTATATAAACGCTTTTTGACTTAGTAAAACTTAATTACATAAATGACTTTCAAAAATAGTTAAAAATGAATGATAATGAAATAACTTGAAATCGGATCAAAAATTTGAATTTTTGATAACTATGTGAAATAAGAGGATTCTTACCATTTTTAATAATTTTTGGATATCTTATAGAGGATAAAATTTTGAATTACTTTTCCTTTATATATTATTCCTGTCCGATATATTTGCAAAAAAAGATTGCTATTATTATATAAAATTTCTCTTATACATTCACAATTGTATGTACGTAAATATGTAATCATTATCTATTATTTTTTTAAATATCTATTAATCATCTATTAATCTATTAATCATTATCTATTATTTTTATAAATGCATCGTAAAAAACGACAAAATATATAACGAATAGAAAAACTATTTATGATAAACTTAAAATGTCTTAAATTTAATAAAATAAAATATAAAATCTTTGATTGAAATTACAATGGTCATAATTATTATCATCTTGATTTTTATTATAATTTCGGCTCAAAAGTTGTATTATATTTTATTTTTACATAGATTTCAGATTCATGGAAGCATTGAGATTTTAAAGCATTTTAATCTATAAGGAAGATTTTTTTAGTAGTATCCATTATACAATTAATTGCTTACCATCATTTAAATAACAGAGAATAGTTGTCGTATGCATATGTAGCTGCGGATTTATACGTATAAAAAAAAATTCTATAAAATAAATAAACGATAATAAACAATTTTTTTTAACAAATACTTAAAAAATTATGATCGAATGATAACATGCCAAGAAAAAATTGTTTTTTATGTTGATTTTTACAACATATCTAAATACCATTAAAAATCGGTATTCTCTATTTTGAATAATTACTAAAAAAAAATCGTTTGATCCATTTTTAAAAAAGTTATTCAATTTTAAAAAATATTAAAATTTTCAGAAATTGGTGTAAAAATAGAACAACAGTATCGATTTGCCAGAGAATCAAGTGAGAATTCAATCAGCAGTTAATAGTTATAGCCATGTAACAATCGTGCATGATTTATGTCTATTACCTCGTTTTCTTAGATAGATATAACTATTTATTTATAACTTGAACATTCCGTGGATCTGAAGGAAAATAAATTATAAAACAATCCTTGAACAAGCAAAATTGCAATGATAGCAATATTGCAGCAATTAATATGAATTTTACACTTAATATTAATACTTATTTTTGTAATTTCTGTTATTATAATTTTGATATAATTTAACCTTTCTTTTCGCTCTCCGGTTATTTTATATATTATTTTTCCACAAATCCAATAAAATATTCAGCTTGTTATTGGTTAAAATATTTCAAATCGATCAGAATTCATGAGAAAATTGCTTTTTGAATGATTCAGTCTTTATACATTTTGAATATCGGTCGCTGCGATATGTTTATAGAAACTGTAGATAAGCAATTGCATACTGATGTGAGTACTTACATGTTATTACAAATTATATGTATGTGTGAAATTTAATATAATAGTAGCAACATTTTTTTTGCAAATACTTCAAAAAAATCTTAGACTAAGATTATATAAATAGAAAAGAGTTGAGCAAAATCTTGATTTCTATAACATATTCAAAAACATTTTCGAAATCGAAGATAATCTATTTTTTAAATGTCTAAATAATGTAATTATTTTCTAAATATAATTATTCTTATATTTATTATTAAATTATATTTATTATTATATTTATTAAAAAATATTTTTTAAATTTATTTTATCTTATTTTTATCTTATGTAAATGTAATTTATTTAATAAATAAAAATTAGAAACAAGCATTTTGCTATGATCTCGACATTTACAAATACAAAAATTATAAGTTAAAATTATAAGTGATAAAATGCAAACCGATTATTTGGTTTTATCCTATTTACATTTCAATATTCGATAAAAAACTTGAAAATATGGTAAAATGTTAAAATATTATATAAAGATGGTAAAATATAATTTTAACACTTATTATAATAAATTTTTTAAATTGATAAATTATAAAAATTCGATTAACTTATAACAGTTATATTGTGAAGTTAAATCAAATATAAACACTATATAATAATTACGTATATATATCCGTTTAACAAATACATTCAATTTTAAGAATTTTAGAATTTGTTGTTGAAGATTAAATAAAGATTATTTTAAATAATTTTGGAATTCTTAAATAATTTTTTGTGAAATTATTGACAGACATACTTTTTATTTCACTTGAAGATATGTTCATAATTCCGGCTTCATTGCATGTGAAATTTGCTACATAATTAACATATTTTTGGCCATTTGTTTTAATATATTTATTCTCCCACATATCCATACTTTTGACGATAAAGGACAATTCTTGCGATTCGTTCTCGTTTCGTAATTTCCCCTCTACGGTACAATTTAAAGTATTGAAAATGCGTAATTGTGCAAAATCTTTCGAAGGTAAAACTGGATACGTTGACTGAAAAATAAAAAGAATTTATTTAATATGAAAATATTGAAAATATTTTTTATGAAATTATCTTGATACAATTAAAAAAAATTTCTTTTTGTATTTAATGATTTATATATTGCATATATTTTATTATTATACATATACGTTTTATTTTCAATTTAATCACGTACCTCAAGTTGAAATTCAACAATAGCTGCGACAACGAAAGATAAAGCAGCTAAAAAGCCACCGATTACCATTATTCTTAACGGAGTTCGAAAGCCAAATTTCATCATGATTGGATAAAGACAAGTCTCAAACAAAGGTATGAATGCAAGAACCAAAAAAGGATTGAACACTTGCATTTGATCTGGTTGAAGTAGAAAGTTTCCAATTTCACCGTTCATTCTGGTCGCTTGAAATGTCCATCGAGATCCTTGCTGATCGAAAAGTGCCCAAAAAATGGGTATCGGAATAAATAATATCATCACCTGTAGAGCTGCCTTTATATCATTTATCAATAATTTGTCATACTTGTCATCTGCATAGTCGAGCCAATAATCTCTTTTAACATTTTTTAACGTTACCTTTTTATAAATAGCATGCTAAAATTTCAAATACGATTTATAAATAATTTTTACTATTGTCATACTAAAATCTAATTTAATTTAAAAAAAACTAGATAAATAAAAAAACTAGATACGTTTCTATTGACAAAAATACATTTGTTTAACTATACAAATACATGAAAATAAATGACAGTAACATATTCGAATATTTTTTGATCATTTATAAATATGACAAAATAGTAAGTACAATTATTAATCTTTCCAAATAAATAAATATTATAATAATTTGATTTTTAATTTTTTTTATACGATTTCAATCTTATTAATGTATTACATAATCTTATTTATAAATAATCATTCTAAATTTTTAAATCATTTAAATTTTTTGTTAATATTTTATTTCCAAAGATATTATATATTGTTATAAATATTTGTATTGTTATTTAAATTGTTATAAAAAAAGACTATACATATTATACATTGTATATGGTTATATAATTATATGAATTTTCAATTTTTTACAATTATTATAGTCGAAAAGTCAAAAAATAAATTTTTAACAAAATATAATATGATAATTTATTTTTTATTTAAAATTTTATATTATTTTAAAAAATATAATTTCACCTTGTTATATATGTATATATAACGTGTGTTATACATTATTATGTTTCCTATATAAACAAAACAATATTTACAAGAAGTAAAATGAATACTTAATATGATTTCAAGAAAAAAAAAGTTAAATAAAAAATACTTTTTTAAAAGAAATGAAAAGTAATTAATAAAATGTTATCTGAAGATTTCATTTATATGATGAGTAATAAAAAAAAAGATTGATGTTAAAATTAAGAAATAAATTAAATTACATATTTAAAAAGGATTGAAAATATATTTTCCGATAGAATATACTTAATATTAGTTAATTGAATACAAAACTTCTAAGCCGTTTTATACAACAAATAATATTATATATAATTATAATTATAATTAATGAAACATAATCAGACATAAAATGATTGTTTACATTTTATATGCGAATATGTATTATGATATAATTGCATTAAAAAGAAAAAAAAAGAGCGCAAGAAGACGAACAAATTATATTGTGCAAGCCAACTAACTATATTATTTAATTTAACATTATAAACGGTAACATTATAAATGATAGAACTGATTGATCAATGCTCTAATCAATTTAGAAATAAATCATAATTTTTATATTTCTATAAAAAAACGTCAATTTGCAAAGCTTTTTAGCAAGTATATCATCATGTTATAATATAATATTATAATATTATATATAATATAATTTTTATTATATTTTATTTTTTTAAAAATAATATATTTTATATTTTTATTTTTATATTTTTTCAAAAATATAACAAAAATTTAGAATCATTTATCAATTTATTATGTTAATTTTATTATTTCGTGTCAATTTTACTATGATTTCAAGATTACAATATGTAAATAAAATTTTAATATACATTATTAATTTGTGAATATTAAAGATGAATAATTTGGAATATTTTATAAATTTCTAAAATTTATTATGAAAGAAAATTGCTTGCAATATCAATTAACATTTATTATATTTATTATATTTAAAATTTATTATAATTAATATAGTAAAAATAAAAGAAGAAAAAATGCACCTAATGTGTAAAATGTAATTACAATATAAATGTATAAATTATTGTGAAATTATTGTAAATTTTAACATTTAAATATATTTTTTACTAGTTTAATTTAATTTAACTTAGAATAATTATTTTTATGGTGTGATTTTTATATCTAATTAGATTAAAAGAAAATTTTGCTTTTGTATTTGTTTTTTTAATTTTAATTTAATTTAAAAATAAAATAAATTGAAATATTATTAAGAATTTAAAATATAAAGGCTTATTAGTTTCTCTATAATTATATATTTTTATTATATATTATATATATATTATATATATATATATATCATTATATTATATATTATGAACTTTTATTTTTATTTGCTATTCTTTGTTATAATTTTTTATTCGAAATAATTTTTTTTATTTGAAATAAACTAGATTTGTTTTAAATAATGCATTTTTATATTATTTATTATTTATTATATATAAATATTTTTTATTTGATTATATACTATTTTACAATACTATTTTCAAATAATTATTTCAAAAAATCATTTATCTAAAAGATATTTATCTTCCAATTAGTTTGGATAATCAATATTTCACAGTACTGAAAAATGTTTTATTGATTTATTTTTAAAGATAAATCTCGTTATCTAGTTTTTCTTAATCAATTGTATGATTTTATATATTATTGAACTTACCGATATACATTTGGAAACATTTAACACAACATTGCCTGTAGGTTTTACTATTTTGTACAAAGGTTTACCAAAGATGAATAATACTAAAGAAAAAAAATCACGATAATTAATTATATTATAAATTAGTTCGTTATTTTAGAAAAATTTTTGAACTTTTTTTATAGAAACTTACTAATTGATAAAATCATAAGTACGGCTGGCACAAAAAATGCTAAAGAATAACAAGTTTTATCACCAAAACATGCGATATCATTACGTATTATGGGCATCAAGAAGCTCGATATCAACGATCCAGAATTGATGGAAAAGTAAAACAAGGAGAAAAATGTGGACAAATATCGTTCCTGTTGTGGTAATACGAATTGGTCACCACCAAATGCAGCCACACAAGGTTTTATACCACCTGTGCCAATGGCTATAAGGAGTAGACTAAGTAATGAACATTCTCTGCAAAGTTACACGTTTAATAAATATAATTAAAAATCAGTTCAAATTTGAAAATGATCATCATATATTTTTTATTCTTATTTACACATTATATTCTATAATATAAATTGAATTGAACAATATTAACGTATTAATTAATGAATTTATATACGATGAAATTTTGTTTATGCGAAAGAAGTTTTAATAATACTTGATTAACTGAACAATAGTTAGAGTATAATATATATTTTTTTAATATAATTTTTTTTAATATAATATTTTATATTTTTATTACACAAGAAATATATATATATATATATATATATATATATATATATATATATATATATTGTTACATAAAAATATAATAAACGAATTAATTATTAGATAATTAAATAAAATTTATATTATTAAATGAACGAAAAATTATTATATATATATATATATATATTGATATTATATATCAAAATTTTTGTCTTATATATATATATATATATATATATATAGAAAAAAAAAATATATAAAATCTTTAAATGATTAAAATTTAAATTTAGAAAATAAAAATTTCAATGATCTTCTATAATTTTTATTATTAATGTTTTGTATAATTTAATTACTACTACTTTTACTACTACTACTACTACTTAACTACTTTTTTGTTTCTATTACAACAGAAAATTTCAAAGAAAATTTTTAAAAATTTATTTTATTTTATTTTGTGATTATATGATGTATATGATATTTTAAAATTTATATTTAATACTTAAAGCAATTTTATATTTATTTTTTTCAAAAATTGTATCGTATTATTATATCGTATTATATTATCCGAATTTCTTATTCAACTTCGTTTATAATAAAAAAAAATAAAAAATTTATTAGTTCGTATTTATTTTCAATATTTACATTTATATAGTTCATACACATTTCATATATAATTTTTTAAAATTATTCATTTGATTTTTCATTAATAATTCATTTATAATTATTCTAATGTAGATTAAAAATATCCTTTTCCTTCATAATGAACAATTGATGGAATTTTGTAATGATTTTCAATTGTTTTGTTATGCTGAATAATGATAATTATTTAAATCTTAACTTTAAAATTCAAATTTTTCATGACTATGAAGAATTGAATTATTCTAAATATAATTAGAATTCTTAAAATCTTAATAAGTTTTGAAGTTCAGAATTTGTATCAGAAATCTAAATAGAAGTTTTGATTAAAATCTTTATTTTATAAAAAATTTTAAAAATTCTAAAGTTTCAAATTCTATTTCAAATTCTATTTGAAATTCTATTTGAATTTTTTATTATATGTTAATATATATGTTAATATCCATATTATGTAGATTAATATTCATATTATACTTACTTTTGAAGAATTGATTTTAGAGGCATAAAACAAATACATTTAATATATAAAAATATTGGTTATAAGAAATTGATACTTAAATGAAGTAAAATGAACGTAGTATGGGACATCTTTGTCACTGCTGCAAATAAACTATATAAAAAATTATATAATAAATAAATGTTAATATATTAATAAATTTTGTGTTTTCATCCACTTTCCAAATATTTTCTTATATATTCATTATAAACAAATACATTAACATTTAATATTAAGTGAAGTTTTTCAAATTTCATTATGGATAAAATTCATATCTAAGATTTTTTTATATAAATTAAAAAAAAATAATAAGTAATTGTTGTTATAATAAATATTTTTAAGTATTATTTTCTATAAACTTATTATTATATACTTAATATATACTTAATATTATTTTTTATAAAATAACTATAATTTATAAAAAAATTTCTTAAAATAGATTTTTCAAAAAAATATTGAAAAATATTTTTACATTAAATATTATTTAATACATTATTAAGTATTATAAGTATTATTACTAAGTATTATTTAATATACTAATATAAGTAATATTTAATAATATAATATTATAATATAATATATTAGCTATATTAGCTAATAAAAATAGTTATTTTATTTTTTCTCTTATAACAAAAAAAAAAGAAAATATTTTTCTATTATTTTATAAAATAATTAAAATAGCTAAATAAAAACAATTAAAAATAGCTAAAAAAATATACTTCTTTTGTGAAATCGGTGAAACAAATATAATATAGGAATTTTTTGATATTCTATAGAATCTTAACAATTAATTTGTTTGTTCTAAGATGAAAAAATTTGAATATCTTCTTATATAGCTTTTTACGAATACATTATCCTCTACAATATCCAACATGGATATAAACTATTTATTACATTTAAAATTATAATAATGTTGATAAAATTTTGATGAATAAAAATAATAATCAAAACTTTTTTTGATAATCATTAAACTTTTAGACAAATTAATTAAATCAAATTAATTTTATATACATCAAGGATAAGAATAAATCTAAATAAAATTACTTATTTTTTAAAATATTTTTTTATAACAATAAAAATTAAAAAATATTTCTTTTTCACGATAATTGTTTAAAACTATATATACACATTATATAGATATAAAATTAATAAAACAATGATATTGTTTTTACATTATTTATGAATTAATGAATATTTTAGATACGATTTTGATAAGAAAATTTATTAAATTAAAAATAATAATTAAGAATGAAAATTAAAAATAAAAAATTAATCTTACCTGCTTGGTAATCCCAAGGGAGGTGCCGCACTTAAAGATAATAGAATTTGTCCTATGGCGTAGACAATACTTAAATAGAATATCGTGCGAAATTTTCCCAATAAGGAATCTGCCAGCATCGCACCAAATAGAGGGAAAAAGTACACCATCATCGAGAAGACATGATATATTACGGTAGATGTATTAGAACTGTACATTAGTTGATTCTTTAGATAAAGCGTCAATATGGCTAAATAAACAAATTATTTAATATTAAATGGCATTTGGGAATGAATATTACAAATTGTTATTAAATTAAATATATAAATTAAAGAATGTGAATATCAAGGATTTCATTATTCTGGAATTTTCATAAAAATAAAAAAAAATAATAATGAAAAAAATGAATATTGAGTTCTTTTACGTACTACGCATTCCATAATAAGAGAATCTCTCACAGAATTCATTGCTAACGATGAAAAATATTGATTTGGGATACTTCATTTTCTGAAAAATGATAGAAATAAAATGATAGTAATACTGTATAATCTGTTCTATAAAGTTTCGAGTTTGTTTGTGTGAGTTTGTAAAGTCGAAAAAAATGTTAGTATATTTTACGTAACTCGATTAACTTTGTTGTTATTGATTAAGAAGAATTCGTTTTCTTTTATTGTAAAATAGATTGCACATAATTTTTAATTATTTACACTATTTGAAATACAAATAAAATTAAAATAAATTAAAAAATCATTCTTGTTCGAAATAGCAATTAATTAATTAATCTGTTTTAATAATAAATACAATAAAAAATTAGTTTGTTATTATTAAATATTTGTTTATCATTTTGTTACAAATTATATTACAAAACAAGAATTTTTCATATAATTATAATATATAATTGAATAAAACTGAGGAAAAAAAACTAAAATATAATATTACATTTATAAGGAAATATTTATAATATTTGAAAATATTTAAATTTTATAATTAGAATTAATAAAATATCTCTTTTAATTGAAACGCAAAAAATATCGGAGATAAATATGTTCTATTTTTTATTTTTTATTTCTTAATCAATAAAGTTATTATTTTTTATATATTCTTTATCTAAAAAAAAGAATAAAATCAAAATTTTCATTCTAAAACTATTCAATCCTATTTAACAAATGTTTTAATATTGATAACACAAAATGAGATGATAATATTTGATGATATTATCTGAACTATTCTTTATAAGAAAGAAATGACATACTTAAATAGCACACTTTTATCTAGAATAAAATAACAAGAAAGCTAAATAATTATTGTAGTTTTAATTTCTATCATTAGAAAAATTAATTATTTCACTATAATAATGATGTGAATAATTGATTAATAGTTAAATAATTAATAGTTTTATCTTATATTTATTTACTTTAATCTTTAATTTTTAAAAAGCTACATTTTCTCTCATTCATAAATTGATTATATTGAATGGGATATGAGTATATAAAACAAGTTTATATTATATACAATAAATTAGTATATAAAACAAGATAATGATATTAATTTTTTAATTATTATTTTTTTTAGATATTACAATTATAATATTTTTTGAATATTTTTATTTTTTTTTTAAATTACATAAATATCTTATTTTGCATTAAATCTTATATTTTATATAAAAAATATTAGTAATATTCAATTTCTAGGATTATTCAATAATAATGAAAAAAAGAAAAAGTCTGCTATATCACGTAATCATGTGATCGTCCGATAGATGGAATATTTCATTCATTTTTTTATTTTTCTTTTATAAATGTGACAAATATAACGTTAAAAATTTAAATCGTTCAGTTACTATTTAAAGATATTATACTTAATATTTTATATTACTATTTTGATTAATTAAAAAATAAATAAGATAACAATATTTATAATATTTATAATATAATATATTTATATAAAAGAAACTCTTTTCAAAAAATAAGAAGAATTTTATTTAGATATATAAAAAATAATTAATTATTTGTTATCATTATAGAATAATAATATATTTATGAAATCTTCTTTAAATGATCGAATCTAAAAACTAAAATAAATATTATATAAAAATTGATATATAAAAAATATCGATTAAGATTTATTTATTAAATTATTAAGCAATTGAAGTTTGTTCTATATATTTTATATATAAACATAATGAGATTGAAACCAAAATAATTATCTTTATCATAAT
Organism: Apis cerana; assembly: GCF_029169275.1. Classification (NCBI taxonomy): domain Eukaryota; kingdom Metazoa; phylum Arthropoda; class Insecta; order Hymenoptera; family Apidae; genus Apis; species Apis cerana. The sequence continues at coordinate 4,086,462 of NC_083862.1, read as the reverse complement.
TTTTCACTTCATCTAATACAAATAATTTACTTAATAAATTACTTATAAAATAATAAATAAATTTCAATCAATATTTTTAATACGCTGCATATGAATTAATAATAATTTTTAAAAATATAATTGAAGATATAAAAATATATAATAATTCATCAGATTCAAGATGATTACAATATTTCGTTTAATAAAATAAAAATTTATCCCATTCATATTATTTCTAGTACATAATGCAATAACACTGTAATAATGTTAAAAATTGTTTATTTAAAATATATTTCTTTATATTTCTTTGAATACTTATTTATTCATAATATTATTTGTATAAAATGAAATTGGAATATACATTTGAAATATTATTTTTTTATATCATTTTTATTTCTAAAAAAGTCATTCAAAAATCCTAAATCATTCGAAAAATATTTATTTTCTATTTATATATTTCAAAAATCTATTTTTACTCTACATTTAATAATACAGTTTTAGTAATTAATACAATAACTTATAATTATTTATTTATTATTATTTTGTTACATAAAATTTTTCATGTAAAATTGAGAACGCTGTACGGATATATTTTTTTATCTATTTCTTTTTTACTTATTCAAACTTATCTTACTCAAATAATTAGGAATGAGATAAGTTAACAATATTCTTTAAATAAACCATGAATTGAAATTAGCCGTGTAATAATTCATTTATAAGTTTTTAACTTTTTTGCTATTTCTGTAGAAATTATGATGACATAAAAACATGACAAAAATGATAAAAATTAAAATTGAAGAAATCCTTATAAATATCAATAATAATGATTCAGTGAGTTTAATTTTTATTATCTACAAAAATATAAGATAAAAGAAAAATTTTACAGATTTAAATGATTATTTATTAAATAAAATATTGACAAAACTGAAAAATTATTTATTAAATAAAATATTGAAAAAATCTGAAAATATCAATAATATAATAAAATAAAATTACTTAAAAAAAATTTTTTAATATTATCTTTGATATTTCTGTATCAAGATCATGTCATATTATAATCAATGAATTATGATACATTTTGTAAACTTTCAAGAAATATATTATATATATATATATATAAAAGAGAGAGAGAAAGAGAGAGAGAGAGAAAGAATGTTAATAGGATTTTTAAATTAATTAAAATAAATATAAAAAATTAATATATAGAACATTTGATTGAGTTAGTTATTAAATTACAAGCAATTTAAGTTTGCATTATATAAAGCGAAACGGAGACAGTACCAAACGGCGTAACGAAATAGAACTGTCACACTTTATTTTTGTCACGTTTATCTAATATAAATTTTATTTATTACAATTATTAATTATTATAATATATAATTTAATAAATAAGTTTCAACTGCGACTTTTATATCAACTTTTTCCTTATTTTGATTTAAAAATTAACCCATCAAAAATGTTTTCGAAAATCAAGCTTAAATTTTTTTTATTGCATTATATTCTATTCATCATAAAGATAAAAAATTTCAAAGAAATTATGGATCGCAACTCAACTTTTTTTGCTAAAAAAGAATATTAAAATTCTATTTAATTTTCGAATTTATTTTATTTATAATTTATTTATATTCTTTTGTTAGAAAAATATTTTATATTTATTGTGGATATTGTCATCCCAGATCTATCATTATATATCCCATTTCGTTATATCTTTCTTTTTCTTCTTTTTTTTTTTTCATTATTTAAACAACATCGAACTTGCATTTCTAAAACATTGAAATATATTGTAATATATGTATCAATTCAACTGATGAATTTAAGTCAATAGTTGACAAAATTAAAAATGATAGAATAATGTTTTAGCTTTTAGTGATTATTAACTTAAATTTATTGCTTGATTTCATGCTTACATGTGTTTCAATGTATATAAAGATTTTTAGAAATAGAGTTCAATATTGTTTAAATATCGAACAGAAAAAAGAAAAAAAAAATATTGTAAAAAAATTTGTCGAAAATAAAAGATGATCAAGCGCAGAAGTAAAATAGCAAAAATGTTTATGAAATGAATTTATTCCATTCATGGAAATATTCTATTCCACGATTAGTGATCTCAGATCTTTTTTCAAATTTGTCTAATTTTCACTCCATTATTGTGAATGAGAAGAGAGAAAAAAGAGAATATTATTACTATGGTCTACTGGTTCTATCATCATGTAAAACAAATTTTTTCTAATGTTAGTTGACGCTTTACAATATAGGATAAATATTTATAATGATAAATCTGAAATATATTTTTCTATTTTTCTTTTCATTGACTGAAAAATATAAACAAATTATAAATAAAACAAATTTGAACAACTAAAAAAATTATATAATTAAATAAAATAAATTATTATATATATAATATATATTATTATATATAATATATATTATATAATATATATTATTATATATATATAATAAATTATTATAATTAACTAAAAAACTAATGGAAATTTAATATTCTTTTTCAAATCAATTTATGATAATTAAATTGCAATTTATGATTTGACTTAAGATTTTTTATCTTTCTAATGAATAGAATATTATAAAATAAAAAAAAAATTTAACCTTGAATTTTGAGGTCATTTTTATACGCACATATTTACAAATCTTCAGATCCAGAAGTATAGAATTACGCTATAATTTATAATTACTTATAATTTTTTATAATTACTTTTTATATACTTTGTATGTATGTATATTTGATAATTATTTATGATAATAATTAATAAAAAAACAAAAATAGAATATTAATTTAAAATTTATTTGGTAAAATTTAAGTTGAAATAGTTGAAATGAATATTTTCTATGAAAAAGAAAAAGAGAAAATGTATATTGTTTTAATTTTTTAATTTTTTATAAAAAAATGTTGAATATAATATTAATAATAATGAAATATTGTTTTCAATTAAAAAATATACATTTTTTTTTGTTTTTACGAAAAATCAATGTATATTTTTTAGGAATATGATATTAAAAAGAAGAAAAATAAAATAAACATAATTAGAATGAAGATAATAAGAAAAGAAAACTGATTGAATATGATTGATCGAAAATATAAATTTTTTCATTCACAAATTTAGAGAAGAATCGAATTATTATTAATTAATATCAACTTATCATTATTTATTGCATGTTATATCAATATATTATCGAGATAAAATAAGGAGAAATCGAAAAATATTTCTACCTTCATATCTGTCGCACTTTCCATAACCATTGTGATCGTTGATTTGACACAAATATTATCACAATATTAATTATTTTTAAATTTATTATTAAGTATTTAAAAAAGTTTCACATATGAAAAATATATATTATTGAAAAATATATTAGATTAATTGTATTAAAAATAAAAATATTTACATTCCAGGTAAAATATATTTCATAAAAAGAAAAGAGAAATTAGAAACATACATCACAACATTTAAATTATATTTTGTAATATTTAATTTTATATTAATATTTTAATTATATTATAATATATATTATAATATTGTAATATTTTAATATATTAATTAATATTTTATAATTATAATTTAAAATATATTTATATTTTAATTGTAAAATTTAGATCGTACTATTTAAATCTATTCGAAGAAGAATAATGTTCGTCACCGTTGGTAGTTGAAACTGTACTGTTGATTTTGTTGCGTACTTACAATACGTAAGTATCACGATTAAGTCTGACGATGGCATTGACGAACATTGCTAGGTAGTTGTACGACTCGCGTAATAGTTGGTACAATGTGAAAGTCCTCCTCCCCCCCCTTTTAATACTAGCTTACCATTTTAGCTATATGTAAACTGAATTGTATTGTATATCTTATTTATAAAGAAATAATACAAACGAAAAATTTTTATAAAAGAAATAATTTGAAAGAGATATTAAAACATTGAAATAGATAAGTATTATTAAAAAATAATTAAATAATAATTAAAATAATTAAAATATTTGAAATAAGAAATAAAAATATTTGTATTGGAAATATTCTTTTAATTATGTTAGATATTAATCTTTATTTAAGTAAAATTTATTAAATTTATTTCAAATATTAATTAAAACTAAATAAAAACTAAATAAAAATTAAATATTTAATTGATTTTACAAATATATGTATAATAATTATTTCAATTATATATTTTTAATATGAATTTGAAATAATTAAATGAAATAAATGTTTTTTTTTATCTTTTACATGCAATATAATAATGAATAATTATGTAAATATTACATTATATAAATATTAATGTAATTTCATGAAATTCTATTTATTCTACAATTACGATTATATCCTAAAATTCATTGTAGTAACAGATTAATATTTATTTAATATTTATTCATCAAAATTTAAATCAATCAAAAAATATAAAAAGTTTATTTTTCGAATAAATATATATTTTTTTTCATTTTTGATTTAATATTCTTTGTTAAGTAATAGTCACAAAAATAATATTTGAAATTTAATAATTTATTTCAATAATTATAATAATATATAACTATAATAATTATATAAATAACAATATAATAATTATATAAATAACAATATAATAATTATATAAACAATAATAATAATTATATTTCAATATATTTTTATTTAAAATCCAACATTGTTTCTGATGAGATAACATAAAAAAAATTTATTTCCTTAAAATTATGTAAATTTTAATGTTTATTAACAGTACATGGACAAAAATTTAAATAGAGATTCATTCAGTTATCATAATAACTATTGTATTTTAAATATTTTGTGTTTTTTTCCATAATATGTGTTTTTTATAATATAATAATGTAAATTTTTTCATTAAATTAAAATTAAAATTTTTTAGAAATACGTAAGTATTTGTAATCTAAATAGTATTGAATCTATTTAGTATTATTTGTATATATTATTTTATTTTATAACTTATTTTGTAATTTCTTATTAATAATATTTTTACATTTTTTAATAATATCTATTATTTTATATCTTATTACATTTTAAATCACAGACATACAATAGTGCTTCCATAAGTGTTAGGAATTCTGGCTTCTGTCAATTATAGAAACATAATTTTTAATCAATGAAGCGAATGATTTTGCTTGGATTTTGTAGAATTTTTGTATAATTTCGAGAAAATTTAAATATATTCGTTTTCAAGAAAAAATATTCAATCGAACAAGAAAAAGTGATAAAAAAAATAAGAATCACAGAAAAAAAAGAATATAAATATACGGAATATAAATTTACAATATTATAAATTTAAAATCATTTTGAGTATCGTGTTTGGTTTTATTTTCCAGCAAATTATGAATATTATTAATACATTTCTAAAAAAAAAAAATAAAAATAAAAATTATTTTTATTATATTTTATTTTAAGAATTTAATTTTTTTCTAAATTATGTTTAAATTATGTTAACAAAAAAGAATCGAATTATATGATTGATATTCGTTATTAAGTAAAGATAATGAATCGCTAATTATAGGAATCATAATACATAATCCACTTATAGAGGCATTATTGTATTCTATTTATTTTTTATTTTGGTTGTTAAATTAAATATTATCTTTTCATTTGATTGAATTTTATTATATTATATATAATAATATAACTTTAAAATTGTATTGTCTAAAACATTATACTGTTATAATATTAAAATATAAAATCATAAATAGCTTATTTGAAATATTATTATTTGTTTTTTTATATTTCAAATATTTTTATATTTTTTTTTCTGTGATTTATTTATATAGCTGATCTTAAAATATATATTTGAAATATTCTTACTAAATTTCTAATTTTGAAGAAAAGTTTATTTTCAATATTTTTTATAAATTAAAAAAATAAAAATAATTATAATTTTCTATTTCAAAAATCTATTTTCCTCGATGAATTCATTAAATCTTCTTGCATAATTTACAATTAATAATATCAGTAATTCAATAAATTACAAATTATAAATTGCAAAATTCCTTCTTATAATTTAATTGATTTTTTATTGATTATTAGATTAGAATAATTGATTATTATAATTGATTGATTAGAATAATTAGATTACTTATAATTTTTAAAAAAACTTTTGAAATTAAATTTATAAATATAATCAAAATTATCTTGTCGTTTAAGTTAAATAAAATTTCATTAATAATAATTTAATTATGAAAAAAGATCTATTATTAAATCTATTATTATTAAAATAACTTTTTTTATAAAAAATTATTTAATTATACAAATTTAATTGATTTTATTATATTATATTCCTTATTTTTTTTAATATAAACATTTTTATTTTATTATTTAAAATTTATTATTTAAAATTATTTTTCTTTAGAATACTTAAAAAAAATTTCAATATTGTATGTTTTAGGTTTTACTTTCATAAATTTACAATGCATTTACTGTTAAAGTTGATTTTTTAAAAGATTAATATTCATTGATCAACGAAAAATTTCTTTTGACATCTACATTTGTTTCAGAAAGATTCATTGTATTTTTTAAACGAATTAATTGACGTTCTTACTAAATTATTTTTTTAACCAATTGGTTATTTTTAAACATGAAAAAGGGAAGTGCATATTAAAATATTTATTGTGTTTGAACTAAATATTAAATAATTACTTTAATATTTTTACAGTTCAATCATTAAAAAAATTATATAAAGTATACAATAAAATACAAGTTTGAAATGCACTATAATATCGATACAAAAATTTAATATTGAAAAAATTACTGAAAAAAGTATAATATATAATATATATAATATATAATATATATATATAATATATATATAATATCGTAAAATAAGTATGATAGAGAATATTTTTAATGTGTGGATTTTTTGAAATATTTTGCATAAATAAATATTATAAACATCAAATGAATAAAATAGAAACAAAAAAAATTTTTATAATTTAATAATATTTATTTTTATCATAATATTAATTAATCATAATATTAATTAATTTTATCATAGTAAATAATTAATATTTGTAACATTATTCATCTTAGCTGAAAAATAAAAATAAAAGAAATTATTATAAATATTAATCAATTTTTTGAAATTCTCTTTCATAATTTCTATTTTTGAAAAATATATAAAATAAAATAATAATGGATATTAAAATATTTATTATATGCTATATTTTGATAAGATACTATTAATTGATGAATTATATTATTATATTATTTCCTTTATGCTAAAGGCATAAATTGCAATTTGATAACTTAGAGAAGTTTATATCTTATCAAATATAATAAGATATTAATTGAATGCAATATTTTGAAATATATTTTTTGAAATGTTATTTTACTTACTTATTTTAATTTAAACTTTAATTTCATTACGAAATATCGTTATAATCTAGCATTTTATCGTTATAATCTAAGATAATACCTTATGAAATCTTCTTACTTAAAGTAAGAATTTATAAATTCATATTTCCAACATAAATACGATATTGTAATGTCCCATTTTATATATATGACTGGAGATTTCTTATGGAAAAATAAAATGAAAAGAAAAAATAAAATTTTTTTATTTAAGAAAATTTCGTTTTCGAATAAATCAACTTTGAAAAATTTTCAAATATAAGTAAAATTAATTAATTCTTAATTAAATATGAATGAATTATACGTAGAAGATTAAAATTTGTGAAATTTCATATATATATTTCTTAAATGATTGTATTTTATTAAAATTTTGAAAACTATATATTTTTAAAGATTAAAAATTCGAATTAAATATTTATTTTATATATCGAGTATATTCATATTTATATTCATATTATCTAAAATTTTTTTAGAATGTTGATTCTAGATCAAAATAAATAAGAAAATTAGTATACAAAAATTTTACTTGAATTTTATTTAATAAGTTATGAGCAATTTTACGCTAAAAACGCTTGTATATTGATAAACCGTGCTGCGTTAAAAATATGATATTGCAGTGACATTAGTAGCTTTTTGAAGAAAAATTTTCAGATGGCAATATATGTGCTATATTTGAAACATTTCAAATATATATATATATATATGAATTATAGAATACAGTGAATATATTGTAACACGCGAAGGATTGTATACGAAAGAGAAAACTTATGTAATAATTTTTCTTAAAATAATGTTGTAGTCAATATTTGTATTTATAATTGCAAATATATTTGCATAATTCACATTTGTGTAATTACAGTTGTATTTTGACAATTGTGTAAATATCAAATGTTTATTAAGATAAAAAACAGATTAATCTTATTTAATTTGCGTTATTTAATCGTTAAGATTACTTCAAATCCGTTGATATTTTCAATATACAATTATTTTTTTTATTTCAAATGATAACAAATATCATAAATTTTTAAGAAAATAAGATATAATAGATAAACAAAAAACGTTTAAAAGTAAAAAAAAAAAGTAAAATTTGATATCAATTTCCATTTAAAATGACGTGACATTATTTTACTAAACTGTTTAATATTGTAGAGAAGTAATTTATAATATTCAACAAATTTTTTTCTCAATACATTTATTGAAGAATTATAAATATTTCTTCTTGAATAATATATAATCTTCCACTTTAAAAGAATTTTATCATTTTCATATTCCTCTTATGTACAAAGTTCAATTAACTCAGTGAAAGTATTTGTTGTTGGTATACGTATACATAATTTAAGCGAAAATTATTCTTAGTTTCTCTTTTTATTGGCTATGTGATTTTTTTTAGTGGATTGAAAAAAACGAATTACGAAGATATTTTCATATAATTTTCGAAAAACAGATTTATTGCTTAATCAAATTTGTATTTCTATTCCTCAATTTTAGCAAAGATATTGCCTTGTTATGAAAATGAAATGATAGCGACCGATATGAACATATGAATGTGTAATTTAAATGTAACTCATTAAAATATTCAGTTCCTTATTATTAAGTTTAAAATTAAATTAATTTATAAAAAAAAATTATAGTATCGATTCATTACAAAAATTTGATTTTATTACGTGATGGAGAACAAAAAATAATAAAATATTATTTAATTTTAAATTATATATAAATAATTAGTATTCAGCAAATTTATAATTTTACAATTTTCATAATAAATTATTTTAAAATAATGTTAATTATTTTAATGTTAATCACTTATATTATGGTATATTACGCATAGATAGATAGAAAAATTATATTTTTATCATTAATGAATCGTTTTGATATCAATATCGATAATAATATATCCAGTATATTTACCTTTTGATTTTCCTCCGCGTCATTGTCCGGATGATCTGAAAAACATTTAATAGTAGAAACAGTGGTAACGTTCGTATGACACAATAATACATTCATGCTATTATTTTAAATCTTAGTCTTTAACAGCAAATCTTTATTGATGGTATTTTAATTAAATTCATGTAACTTAAATCATGAGAAAGATTAAATTTCACGTGTACAATAATAAGTTTTAAAAATGCATATTTTTTTAATATAATGATATTTATTTTATAATATTCTGATATATATATATTCTAATATACTTATGTTCTGATATATATCAGAGATAATTAAATGAAAAGAAGGATTTTTTTTTAAGAAAATAAATTGTGAAATTAAAATATTGTTTATTATTATCATACTACAAGAAATAATAAAAAGAAAAATAAAATATTATTTTAGTTAGATTATTAATTAATATTTAATAATTAATATTGAGAAATCGTTGTAGTAATTTATTTTTCTTAAATTAGACCACTTAAATTAGATTCAATCAAACATTTAATTAAATTGAAAATAAAATTTGACCCAAATTATCCTGCCAAATATCGCATTAAAACTTATCAAAGAACATAGTTCAATATCAATATCAATGAAATCAATGAAATTCAATTTTAAATAAGATTTTTTAATATAACAACTTTTTATTCAAAATTTAGCGTTCAATTTAAAAAAAAATTTTAACTTTTAATAAATTTTGTTGTTTATCAAAATTTTATCATTATGTCATATATGTTATATAAAATATATGTTAAATATAAATTATATGTTATATAAAATATAATCAAAAATATTCATCATTTTCAATGAGGTATCACATTATTGAAGTTTAAATTCTTATGATATATTTTTTAAATAATATTTGATATTTATTTACAAAAATATTTAAATAATATTTTATTTAATATTATTTTTATAATTAATAATAATAAAATTAAATTACTCAAAATTTGTATTTAAATATAATAAAAATGTTATGTTAGAAATTATTCTATAATAGATTTAAAATACTTTAGGAAATTATAATATTTTTTCTGATTTTGAATTTTTAAAATAATATAATATATAAAAATAGAATATGGAGAATAAAACGATTCTTAAAATATAAATATATACCTTGTATTTCGTTGATAGAAATTTTTCTTTCGCTCATATTCACTTTGTAATTTATTAAAGTTGTTTCTATAATGTTAAGTCTAATACTGATTTACTTTTTCAATTGTATTATCTTTTTACGACTCTCTGGTCTTATCAAAACATAATAACATAACATAAGCTTATCATAACATAAGCTAACAATTAATTCTGAGGATGTTTATCATGTTCGATAGAGTCGAAAATTAGGATAGTAGATTTCATAGATAGGATAGTATTTGATAGATAGATTTGTCTAACTACATAAATTTTTCGTGAATGATCAAACGAAGAGTAAGATATTATTAAAAGATAATGAAAATGAAACAAGTTATAGATGATTCATTTTCTCTATATTGTATTATATATTCAAAATATTTATCAATTATTTATATCAATTAAATCGTTATTAATTTATTTAAATAATTTTAAAAAAACTTATTAAAAATGAGAATTATTATATATTATATATAATATTATAAATGAATAATAAAAAAATATATTTAAAAATAAATAATTGTTAATGTTTTCAATTCTTATTTTAAATATTAATAAATATTATCAAAAATATCTTATCACTAAATATGAATTATTTAGAGATGAACATATATTAAAATGAAAGTGTATTAAATTTACCAGATGCAGTATAATGCAACTAAATAAAATGCAACTAAATTTGAAAGTGAATTACAATTTTTTAATTGTTTTTATTATATTTTTATTATACATTAAAAAAGTATAATAGTAAAAATATAAAATTCATTATAATATAAACAATTATTAAAATATAATTATATATATTTTAAAATTTATTAATATTATATACGATTCTCTAAAATTTAATGTATCGATAATCATACAATATTCTTTTTCTTTCTTCAAAAAATTTAAAAGATGAATTTTAAAAAATTCAAACAAAAAATTTGATTCAACTTTATGATGATTTATAATAATTGTATATAATAAAAATCATCAAATTTCGAACAAATAGAATTGCGATATGCGTTGATACATATGCGTTAAGTGACTATTGTCACGTTGCGTGCTGCTCAAGGAAAGTAACGGTATACTTCTGGAGCTTTCACGTCGTACGCCATCGAATTTGTGATTCTGGATCTACAGTTTTATAGAAGAGGCTCGTCGCTACATACGAAGACGAGTTATTGTACTCAGTTCACATTATGGGGTTCGATGTGAACCGCTTTCAAGGAGAAGTTGATGAAGAATTAGTTTGTCCAATATGCTCTGGAGTCCTTGAGGATCCTGTACAGGTATTATTTCTGTTTCGTCCATTTATGATTAAATACTTTTAATAAACTAGTTTTATACATTTACACAAATCTAACCTAACTTTTTATCGATTTATTTTTATGATTATTATATTTTCCATTGATTATTAAATATTATCAAATGTATACTGATAATTGTTTTTATACATTGTATTCAAGAATTTAATTTATAAAAGATATTGGTTAAAATATTTAGTATTGATTTTAATGTCAATCGCTTAAATTTTTACGACTTCCGTTCTGTCAAAATACCTATAAATATTACTATTTTGATTTTATTTATTATAAATAAGATTGATATAGATTTTTTAATAATTTTACTTTAGTTTTTAACAAATTATGTAGAATAATATTTTATATTTATTATATATTTTAAAATTTAATATCAAATTCTATATAGCTTAGCTTAAAAACTGGTAGGTGAACAATATGTTGCAGGCACCTGTATGTGAACATGCCTTTTGTCGTACATGTATTAATGAATGGATAAATAGACAACCTACCTGTCCACTGGATCGTACACCAATTACATCTGCTCAGCTTAGAGCAGTTCCAAGAATACTTCGAAATCTATTGGCCCGTCTTTGTATTAGTTGTGATAACATTATGTATGGATGTCAAGTCATAGTTAAGCTTGACAGTTTAGTGTCACATTTGGAGCAATGTGAATATAATCCTAAGAGACCAATGCTTTGTGAACAAGGATGTAGTCTTATTATTCCCAAAAATGAGTTAAAAGATCATAATTGTGTGAGAGAACTTAGAAACATTATACATTCCCAACAACAAAAACTTGCTGATATGAAACGTGAATTAGGTGAACAACAACTTCAAATAAATGAACATAAGAGAGAAATACATCTTTTAAAAGATTTTATGAGAGCATTGAGAGTTTCAAACCCTGCAATGCGTGCAATTGCTGATCAGATGGAAAGAGACGAAGTTGTAAGATGGTCTGCTACTCTTCCTAGAGCAAGAGTAACAAGATGGGGAGGAATGATTTCCACTCCTGATGAGTTATTACAGGTACTGTAATTTATAAATTTATATTATTACGTAATTCTATAAACTAATTAAACATAATATTACAGACTATGATAAAAAGAACTTTATCAGAATATAATTGTCCACCTCATGTGATTGATGAATTAATGGAAAATTGTCATGAAAGAAAATGGCCTCCAGGATTAAATTCCCTTGAAACCAGACAGAATTCTAGAAGACAATATGATAATTATGTTTGTAAAAGAGTCCCTGGTAAACAAGCAGTTTTAGTTCTTTATTGTGATAATACACATATGCCAGAAGATATGATGGTTGAACCTGGATTAGTGATGATTTTTGCACATGGCATAGAATAAAATTTTCTACCAATGTACCATGCATGCCAAGATATTTTGTCCATCTTTTTTGTTATTTGTTATATTCATTGTGATTAACCTTGAAAATGCATGGAATATCTTAGTACTTATGCAGATATTGGAATATTTGCATAATTTATCTTGCAATTACTGCAAGATATCTTTCTAAAAGTATTGAAAGAAACAAATGACATGCCTCTTGTGATAAACAATTGTACAGACGCAATTGCCACACACAAAAAACTAATTGTCTGAATCATTATACTGTGATATACTATTTCATTGAGAAATTCCTGAAATTGCGTGATAAATAGTAAACTATTTTTTTTACGTAATTCCATGTACATTTTTATAAATCGAATTTTTTGTTTATCATCTGATAAACTAACTATTTGTCAACTATTTCAGGAAATTTTTTACATAGAAGTCTGTAAGTGTTTTATTATAATGCTTTAGAAAAGTAAGAAAGAAAAAAATATAGAAATTATCAATATGGTAATTGCTACTATTAAGATTTGAATGTGTTCTAAAAAATAAGTATCAAATATCAGAATGGAGAAAAATTTCTTCTTTTCCCAACATTATTTATATGATTTTAATAAAACACCTCAAAGTGCGTATGAAATAAACATCCTATACAACGATTGTTTGAATAAATTAATATACTGAGCGAACATATATATCGTTTACAATTTATACAAGATAAGAATGCTATTTTCACAAAATAATATAAATATTACTTTAAACTAATAGCATATGATAAATGAAATTAATGAATTTTTTTAATATCATTTCCTTTAAAATTGATTGTATAAAAAATATATATCAAGAATTAGTGTAGAACATTCGATCCTTTAGCTATTTTTAAATAAATATATAATAAAGTTCTGCTTTTTTGTCTTTGCACAAATGCATTAAAAATAAGTTAGTTTTTTGAATCTTTACTTGTTTTTACAAAATAAGTTAGTTTTTTTTTAAAATTGCATTATCTTTGAATGTAAGATTTTTGTATAACGCAGCTTCTTATCTTAATATATACTAATACATGAGGCAATATTACATATTTTATTTTGGACATTAATGTTAATTATGAGTTATGTTTGCATATAATTCTTTTTATCTTTATTTATATAACATTTTTCAATAGCTTTGAAAATATAGAATTTTAATACATTGAGTACTAAGTAGTTTCTATATTTTGTAATCGTATACATTTTATAATAAAAATTATAATTTTTTATATTGGATTATACACATATATGTATATACATGCATTATTTCTATATACATAATATATTATATGTTTATATGTATATGTTTAACTATTAAATATTATTGACTTTCTTGATAATATTGAAAAATAAAAATGATAAAAAATGTTTTTAATACAAATAAGAAATTAAAAAATTTTTACAATATATTATTATTAGCACTCAATGCATTAAATATTGAAAATTATTTTTCCTCAAAACTTTTTTAACGCAAAAAATTGTACACAATTTTATATACAAATTGATAGTTGTTATATCTATAATAAATTTGATTTTATGTATTGTAAATCATTTGATATAATAGTTTATTTTACATATATTCGCGTATGCTATAAAATTTTCAGGATCTAGCGTCGGTGTTACTAAGAAGAATGCAATAAAATATAATAAAATGACAAAATAAATGAAAAATATTACATTCCCACCATATATGAATAACGTAAAATTTAAAAATATATATTGTAAATACTTTTATTTAATTTGTGTTTTAATTTTTCTAAATATTTTTATGTTTACAAAAAAGATAGAAAATCTTCTAACAATACTATAAATTTTAAGATTTTTATTATGAAATATAATTATATAAGATAATTTTCTTTGGTTATGTATTACAGTGCATTTTGAATAACTATCGATTCGTATTGTCTTTTCAAAAACTTTTAATTCCCTTAATATGAATTACAACTTAACTTATTCGAGTGTTATATAAATAGCCATTGATGAATGCACAGTAGGGAATACGTTCTATTTTCCACAACAAGAAGTGGAAAAACCGTTCAGTCTTTTGTGCATTGGAATAAAATTCTACTTATTGAAAATTTCATTTTTTTGCATATTTCTCGAAAAATTGTATTAAAAAATATATAGTTTTCTCAAAATTTTAATACAGATGGCTGGACCCTGAGATATGGCACTTAATATCCGATAATTTTAATTTATTTTCAATTATTTTTGAACAACTATCTTAGATACTTAAAATACTAACATAACATTTTCATAAAAATGAGCGAAAATTATATAACATTGTATTTATAATTTTTTTTTTTGATGATACTTAAAAATGAATTGGAAGACTATTATTAAAAAAGAAAATTACAACGTTAATTAATTTTAAGTGCATTTTTATCACTGATATTGCTAAAAATTATATCGTTGAGCATATGCCTGTTATAACATGTCCATGAGCATGCTCAGGATCTAGATTTATAGATTTCATGTTGATTTGAATCTTAGTAATGCATCCAACATATTGTGTTTGCGAAATACTTCCCCGTAATCTCTTTCCAAGCAATGGATGTCCACCGATAAAGATTTGATGGCTCATAAGACTTCCCGCTACATTTTTACCGCCAATTCCTGGCGCGGCTGCTTTATAATCTACTGATAAGAGTACGACATTCTTCTGTTTAACAGCTGTACAAAAAATATATTAACTTTATTTTCATTATCATTTTTTATAAAAAGAAAACAAGTTTATAATAGTAATATTCGGTTAAATTTTAATTTCTTATCTTTATTTTTCATCAATTATTCAATATTTTAATTTTTAATAATTATAATAAATAACAAAAGAAAATAAAAATAATTAAAAATAGCAGGATAAAAGCAATATATTACAGTAGTTATAAAAATAGTTATAAAAATAATATGAAAATAATTATAGAATAAAAATGCAATAAAAAAATTTATTTTTTATACTTTTCATCTCATATTATTAGTTACAAGCAATATTAATAGATTATAAAAATTCTTTTCATTTTATATTCAAATAAATGTAAATCGGATTTATGATAACAATCTAATTTATATATTATATAATTTTACTAATATATATATTATCAATAGTTATCTAATATGATTTACCAAATGATTAATAAAATTTTTAAGATTATTAATAAGGTTCAATTTATATCATATTTGAATTCATTAAATGGATTAATCTCAATCTATTAACATTGATATCTATCCATTGAAATCTTCATAAAGATAAGATGAAAATCATTAAAGATAAAATTTTTTTCCACATAATTATTTTTTTTTATCCTTTTGAAAATTGTATTATTAACTAAACATATTGTTTATTTCATTTGCCCTAATTATATTTTTTCACTTCATAGAATTAATTCTTGGAAGAAAAATTCTATTCTATAGTTATAATTTTTATGTTTATTATTGAATCCTAATTTTATTAAAATTTAATCGTATATTATTAATAATATTATTATAATATAATTGTATATATTATAATATTGTAAACTAAATTTAAATATTACCTCGAATATTGTGCCATTTCCCATCGCACAAAGAATTTGAATATGTTGGTTCAAAAGAAGTTTTTATTAAACCTTTATGTGTTTTAACAAGAAATGTCACAGTTCCATTAATCATTTCCAAGATCAAATAATCTCGTTTCCCACCAATATATAATAAGAGACCGGAAGTTGAACGAGGTTTAATCTCCATTTGAATGTCGACTGTTCTACCGATACCGAAATTATCCACTAAAATAATGTTTTATAATTAAAATTCATCATATCAAATTTTAATAATACTTAATCAATTATTATCAATATATATCATTATGTAATACGCACTTGGTTTATATAGATTACTACCGTTACCCGGGAAGAAGAATAATCCTTCTTCAACTTGTTTTGAACATGGAATTACACCAACTTTATTTGTAGGCTCACCAACTGGTTGTCCATTCACCATAAAGTTTCCTAAACATCCTTTAAATGTATCATTCATACCCTGAGAACAATTTTTAAAAAATTGTTAAAAGTTGTTACAAGTATATATTTTTAAATGTATAATTTATATACTAATTTACTCACAATCATATCAAGAACTTTACTAGACATGTTTTGAAGTATTCCTCCTACATAGAACGGAGGACTAACATTTATAACTTCTATTGTTCCTTGAGAATGTCCTGTAACTGCTTCATCTTCATCAACAATTAATTGTCCATAGTTTCCTTTCCTTTTAAATATCACGATATGCCATTTGTTATCATTTATTTTCGTCTCACTAATTAAGAGAGCTGGTCCACTTCCACAATCAAATTTATAATGCAGCTTAATAAAAATTTAAAATATATAAAAATAACGTATACAGTTTTTTAAATTCTTTATGCATGAATTAATAATTGTGTTAAAAATTTGTAGAGATCAATTTAAATTATATGAAAATTTGATTTTGATGCTCTTTTGAAATTTTATGTCAAATTAATATTTTACCTTTCCATTGTTGATATACAAAGCTATTAAATTGTGGTTAGTATGATCCGCCGTATAGAAAATGATTCCATTATCGGCCATTGTTTTGATATCGATTTGGAAATCGTAATCATTCTTGTATCTGCCATTTAATGATCTGTATTCCAATCTACTGTTTTTTGCAGTGCCTATAAGTCAAGTATTTTTTAAATTAAAATTTATTATTTTCCATTTAATCTAAAATATCATCACGGTATCATACCGAATCGCCAAGCATTTTCCATATCAGGATCTACAGTGGGATAATATGGCAATTGACATTGATCAACGTATAACGGAGTTGTTCTCTGAGTTGTAGTAGTAACTTCAGTAGTTGTAGTTAATTCATCGTGATAATTAGGACGACCTTCAATCGTAGGTTCCTCTTCATCAGTTCCCTTATCTAAATCGACATCGATAATGTCTAACGAAATTTAATAGATTACAGATTAGATTATTTTATCGCATTCATTATTTTATTGCTGTAATATATGCTGTATTATACTTACTAATCTGAGTAGATATTTCGATATTATCGTCTGGATTTTCTGTAGGCAATAGAGGTGGAGGTACATCTGGTTCTAGCTCAGGTATATATGGTGCAGCTATAAGTACATGCGTATATTAAAATGATGAATATAATTTTTTGATTATTATAATTATATATTAATTATATTAATTATTTATACATTATATACTCGAGCACTTTTTACGAAACAATACTCAAGAATAGTCTCTATTAAGGAAATTTTTTTATTTAAACAAATAATATTATATCAAAACAATACAATATATTTCTTGGATTATTTCTTTTTGTTTTTTAATAGCTGCTCAGATCGATACCAATTCTATTAATGATATTTAAATAATTTGATACTTCTTAAAATATTTCTTAAAATTATTCTAAAGGAATATTATAATAAATCAAAAATCGTTCGATATTTTATACGGATAAAATATACTTATTTGATATTTTAAATAAATAAAATAAATAATAAATTAAATAAATAATATTATAAATAAAACATATTTCTTAACAATTTATAATAATGTTTAATTATCTAATTTTACGAATAATGTCTATTAAAAAACATTAAAATTATAATGAATTGCGAATTAAATTTTATAAATTTGATTTATATACATTTATTTATTTTATATACATTTAAATGTATATAACTTTATTTATATGTCTTTATTTTATTATACAAGATTCTGCAAAAAAATTTAATATTGCTTTTAAAAATGAAAATTATTAAATAGATTATTAGACATCGAAATCTTTGTAAAATAGTATTAAAAGCATTTTGCTAGAGCAAATGGATAATAATATTTTTGAAAATATATATTTTTATATATAGATATTAAAAAGATATCAATCTTTTTTTATGTCTTTAGCATATACTGATAATATCAGATCAAAATTCATTCAAACTAATATCAAAAAATATCGAAGAATAGATGCATATTATAATAAAGACATCACTTAGCAACTGCCATGTCTACATTCATCATTGATAACAAAAATAAAATAAAATTAGAATTTTGTGTTTCTATAATAATTATGTATATCCTCGCGATTAATTTCGAGTTTATAATGGACAAATATGTTGTAATTTAATTGTTAAAATGTTAATATTAATTATTTACTTGATGGATCTCCTAATTTGCACTTTCCAAGAAGAGCATGAGGTCTTTCTGTCGTATTCGCGAAATTGACAATAACACCGTTCAATGTTGCATCTCCGATACAACCGACAAATGGGGTCATAGCTCCAGTTTCAGGAATACCGAAGACAGCCGGTAAACCACCGATATACAAACTACCGTAAGGTATTTGCAATACAGGCGGTTCTATGTCAGAACTGAAATTCTTAGTGTCATCGATATCAAGTTTCAAAGAGTCGTGTGAATGCGTAGCCGTGATTACATGCCACTCATTGTCATTGAATTTAATGCTCGCAAAACTCGTTCGCAATTCCTCACCCTGACTGTTGAAGACAAGTACACCATCAATTAGAGATAAATAGCTAACTACACCTTTCTCATGATCAGTTACGTAAAAGATTAAACCATCATTCGCTAAAGTCTTAAATTTCAAATTCACTTGAAGAACATTTGGCACGGAGATATTGTGCCATCTTACGTAGCCGGGTGCATTTTCTTCGAAAGACACCAAACTTGCAAACTAGATTAAACAAAAAATAATAATAAAATTAAATTATTAAAATTTTTATTTACATTATTATATATAATTTTATTTATATTAATTAATATTTTATCTATTGCTTATGATTGATATGTCTCAATCGAAAAAACGGCAATTAAACATCGAAAAGCTTATTGATATAATCTTTATGTAAGATTCTGATAGATAAAATATTAACATTACTTATTTAATATAATTTTCAATTTATATTATTTACAACAGAACTCGATTTATTAAAACGAAATTTTCGTCAATAATCGATTAAGTAAATTCTACCTAAACTCTTCCTAGTGCCAAGCATTGTTTTAATTATATGCATGATTGCTACGAATGAAAATAAATACGTTTTGCACATAATAGACTAACATACTATATAATTCAAAAAATAAGTTAAATCTATGATTGAATCCAGTTATCTAAATTTCACTTATTTAAAAAGTTAAAAATAGTGGAAATAATTAGTAAATTTATTAAATGAACTTATTGCATATAATTAATGAAATTTTATTGTAGTTTTTAAATTAAAAATAAAAAAAATTGAATCTCTTTATATTTAAATAATGATTCTAATTTAATTATGATAATTGACATCATAATTATTGAAACAATGAGTTAGAAAGCATAAGTTGATTGAAAACTTATGTTTCAAAGATTATAATTATTATGATTCGGACCGTAGAACTATACTTTTCGAATATATTAATAAAAATTATGCCTATTACTATTCTATCTACATATATACGTCCATGATAGTATATGCTTCACTATCACCATCGCATATTTTATAAATACATCATAGTAATAGGCATCTAAAATAATGATGAAATCAAATCGAATCATCAAATTTATAATATTTTTCTATACAGATTCCATGGATGTGTCGGATTTATGGAATGTAAAAATAAAATAAAATTTTGAGTGACGAAATTACAGTAACAATATTGCATAATATCGCTAATATCGCTATCATTAGACATTATAATTTGAATTATCCATTGTTTTATATTTTATTTTAGCATTTCGCGCATTTGCAGAATGTTTAAGTTCTCTATGTATATATATTAAGTGTAACATTAAATCATTATTCAATGTAATATTAGTTCATCAATACTTATACTTATTTTAAGTGTCATTATAATATGTTTATAATAGCTGATATTAATAAATTAATAAATGATAGCTTTATATTATAATATTAATTATAAGTTCTTGATTAATTATAATATTAATATAATATTAAGCTATTATTTATTAATTTTAATATCAGCTATTATAAACATATTATATTATATATTATAATATTATATAACTACTATATTATAACTAATATATCTATCTTGAGAATTTAGAAATAATTATATAAAATATAAAACAATTTTAACGGAAATTATAATTATATCAGTTTCATATTTTTATACTTGTTGTTTTTCTATTGTTGTAACTTCAATTACCCGGTTTTATATAGAATAACTGATGATAGAATGAAAAATTCTTCGAAAAAGAAATGATTTTATATAAAAAAATAATATATCGAAAATAAAATCTTTTTGTACGAAGCTTTGCTTTCAAGAGAATCGACTTTAAGTATTCGTCAAATACACGTAATTATTTCTTGATTTAATATATCTCGATGTGGCTTATTCTCCTTAGATTCAGATTTGTATTTACTGTACTGGATAATTAAATATATATAATAAAATAGAATATTAACTATTATGATAAATTTTACATTTAAATGATATAACTTGTTTAAAAGAAATTGAATTGGTCGAATTGGTTATGATTGATGAGCCATCATATTCTCTTGACCTCATATGAATTAACTTTTATTTATGAATCAAATTTAAATAGATTCATATTAAATCAGTTATTTATTACAAATTTTAATTAATTAAAGAAAAGAATCATATTCAATCATTTAAAACAGCAAAATAGCTAGGAAATATCTATAGAAATTTAGTTAAATCACAATTGTATATTCGATGAATGGCCAATATTTTCAACAATTTCTGTAATAATAAAATTTATGTATATTAATATTTTGTTTTATTATGTATTTTTAATTATCTAGTATAACAAATCTGAATCAAGAAAATAAATTATAATCAGATGTATTAGATTATAGTTAAGTACACATGTATTTGACAAATTTAAAGTCAATTTAAAATCGATAAATTTAGATCAAAAACAAAGGATCATATGAAAAAATTTTATTATATATTTTCAACTTTTTTTATATAGAATCACGCTCGTTTTGATTATTTCACCATTTACCGATCATCATTTATATTATTTTTTCATGAAATAGTGATAAGTATGGTATCAATTTACTTATTATACATTTTAAGTGTTATTTATGTGGTATGTTTATAGAAATAATAAATAAATGATGGTCATCTTAAATGTATACTATCATACTATCATAGACACATCTATGTATATAAATAAGATTCAATATAGTATCTCAAAAACCATGAATTTATATACAATTCGAATTATAATTTTTAAGGCATAAGTTCTTGATTAAACTATTCACTCTTTAATTCGTTGTATTAATAATTAAAATAGAATCAATTATTTAGAATAGAGATCGCTTCTCCGATTTCAATCCTCTTGAAATATATTATCAAGCTTATTATTATTTTGAACAACTTTTTCTTATATATTTTAATCACTCACTTTTATGATTTTATTTTGATCACTCAGTTTTAATTTTGATATATAATACGCAAAAATGTTTTCTAACTCACATATCATATATAAATATCTGAATAAAATTTAAAATAATTTAAATTAAATTTAAATTAAATTTTGATTAGATATTATATATATATATATATTATTTCTTTTTATCCATCCATTTCGCGAAAGTCAAATAATAATTAAATGGATTTGATTAATTGGCCAAGAAGTTAATTAAAATTAAATATTAAATAATCCAATATTGTTGTAGATCTATTCCTTAAAAGTTTCGTACTCAAGTGATACGATATATAAAATTAAATTATCTTTCTCTTTTAAATTTGACAATTTTAACTTTAATAACTCAAATTTAATTTAAACTTAATTGAAAATCAAATTTTTTAAAAAATACATAATGTAATGGTTAACATATTAATAAAATAAATGTTTTTTTATTGTAAAATAAAATAAATTTATAAGATGCAGAAAATGTCAAAATTATTTTAAAAAAAAAAAATTTTTAAAATTAAACATATGTAATGCACATTTTTATGCAAATATTTCTTGTCTATAATCTTAGTAGCTAATTACTTGTGTCGTGTTATTAATAATAAGTTTTTCAAAGAATTCTCTTTGCAAAAAATGCAAACTTAGATAGTAAATACACTAGAAATCTTTAAGTTTGGGAAAAATCCATTGTATTGTTAAATATCTCTTAATAAATATTTTCGTATCAATTGTATCCTTAAAAAAAAGTACGCTAAGAGTGCAATTTTAAGGGTATGGAAGATATAAAGTGTGAATTTAAACAAAAATTTTCTAATTTATTAATTATTCTTAGTTACTTATTTAATTAATTTTTATGTAATTAAAAAAATAAATTATAAAAACAAAAGAAAATTATGTTTCAAATTATATATCTGTCTTCTATAATAATAATATATATATTTAATATATTACGATTTGACTACTATTTTTGAATTGATATTTGATTTAAATTTAAAAAAATAAATAATAAATTGCGATTCATATTAAACTTAATATCATTTATGTTTATATTATATCATTATTATGTTTGAAAATATTAAACATAATATTAAAAAATAGAATTATTTAAGTTTTAGACGAGTTATATTTATAAAACTTAAGATAATCTTATAATGCAAAATATTTAAGAAGTAAATCTAAATCGATATTGAATTTTCATTTTAATTAGATTTCAATTTAAATAGATTTAAATTAAAACCAATTAAAAAAAAAATAATTATTCAATTATTAGAATAGATTAAACAAAATAACATATTTTTAATTAAAATCTAATATCACATCTAATATAAACTTATTCCGAAATCTAATAAAATAATTCAAATACAATCCAAATTTAAATTTATCTAATTTAAATCTAAATTCTAAATTTAATCTAAATCTATTCCAAATTTTAGAAATATGACATATAATATTAAAAATGTTTTTGCGTATATCTGAAAATCGAGTAGTTATACAAAATGAATCATTTGAAAGTTGAAATAACTTCGAAACTGTTAATTATATTGAAAAAATTTTTAAACAAATTAAATAGTTTGTAGAAAAATTCAAAATAATTCGTTTTTTTGTAAGTAGACAAGATTAAGTTTACTTTTTTAAATGAAATTATACATCTTTTATATTATTTAATAGATCAATTGTAACTCGTTATTCTTTATTAGTCCTATACATGTCGAAAAATTATTAGTTTAAAAAAAGATATTTAAACTTAAATTTCATAAAATTTTATACAAAATTTCTCTGACAAAGGCAAAAAAAGTATAAATCGAATCGATCCTTGTCTTTCATATACATATACTATATTTTCATATAAAATTTTATAAAATTAAAATTAAAATATTTTTCAAAGAAATTAAAATATCTTTCAAAATGACTTTTCAGTATAAAATATAATCGAATCATTCATTAAAAATAGTGCAATTTCATTTAAAAAATAAACTTTATAATTTTTTACACATCCATTTAAAAAAAACAAATTATATTAATACCTTTGAAATCATTTGATTTTTGTCTAAATTTTTTTTCGATATAATTAATAGTTTCAAAAATATTTTATCTTTCAGTTTTAGTTCTTTGATTCATTCTTTATAAACAAAATTACTTAGGACACTGTTCTTGATAAGATATTTAAAATTTAAAAACAGTAATTTTCATTTCAATAATTACTACTATTATTTTTGTAAGTTTTCAAAAGATTGATAAATCAGTATACAACGAGCATATTTATTTTATAAAAAGTATTATATTACCCGTATTGGACAGCCAGGAATTACGCCAAATGCTTGAATGTTGCGAGTCAAATCAATTATGGTATCGAAAATAAATACTTCATCAATACAGCCTTCGAAACCTTCATTGGTAACAGGTTTGTAAGGGTGTTTAGCATTTGGTGGATATCCTCCGAAATAAATGTTATCCGAGGATATCAAATTTCTTCCATTTCCTTTTGCCTTACTCTTAACTACATTTGCACCATCCACTTTCAAAACACCTGACTTCTCATATCTTAAAGCTTGCAAATTGTGCCAATTTCCATCATTATATTTGTTCATCGACTGCAAACTTGTTTCTCCTTCACCAAGATCGTATTGATAAAGGACGTGACCATCCCTCATTTCCAAGGATAAGAACTGTTTGCCTTTACCCATCAAATAAATCAAACCATCTTCCGTAAACGTTTTAAAGTTCAATCTAATGCTAAATTTCTTAGTGTCCGGCGAGATCTGAAAATCTTTTTTTCTCAAAATGGCGTATCCATGCTTGTCGAATCTGTAACCAGTACTCGGTTGGAAGTTGATTAATTTATCTCTTTCTATCGCTGGTTTATCGTTATTCTCTCCATCGATGAAATTCCAGAAGGATACGGGCGTATCTTCTCCTATCACGAGTTCTTCCATTTCACCCTCGAACGAGGTCGCAGTCACAGCGTTCTGCATATTGAAAGACGATGGATAACCACCTATGAATAGCTTCGAGTATTCTTGATCGACATTAAATATCGAGTATGAACCATGTAACACGTGTGTCTTTTCGTGTAGTTGTTCTTTGCCTTCTCCAATATCCTCGCGAATAATTAACTTTATATTTTTACCGGTTCTCTCGACGATTATCTGACGCCATATATTGTCTGATACGAATTTATTATTAATGATTTTCTCAGGTCCGGATCCTAAATCAATTATAAGTACTGGATAACCACTTTCGATCAACAATGCCATAAAATCATGGGTTTTCGAGCGAGATAGTTTAACATTTTCCTCGTTTCCTAGATAAAGAAGAAAACCGTTTGTCGTATTCGTTCTGAAATACAAAGATATTTTCGTAGAAGTAGCCAATAGAGGTAAATTTTCTGGATTCTTCAATTCTAAAGTGGTATTTCTATAAAAGGTGAGACCAAGTTTATAACGATCCGCAAGCTCTCTCGCATTCGCAATTTTGTTTTTTAATGCCTCGATCTTGCTCTGTAAATCAGTTCCATTAGTCTCTATCATTTTCTGATTATTGTCCAAATTATTTAATAATTTTGCAATATCTGGAAGATACTTGTCAACAATGTCTAGTTGTTTTTTTGCCTGAGATACATCACGAATGGATTCCGAGATGTTTTTCGACAACTGTTTCGTTTTCTTTAAATCTTCTGGAATTTGATCAACGATACTCTTTGTGTCCCCTTCGGAAAGCTTGATATTCTTCTCTACCTCTATGATTTGATTCATAGCGTCTTGAGCCACTGTCGAAGAAGAAGTTTGTATATTACTAAGGATCTTTTCGATGTTGTCCAACATTTCTCTGTTGCGTTTATTTTGTTCCGAGATCAAAGCTGCGTCTATTTTGGCATTATTTAAATCGTTCTCAGGTTTCATCATTGTTTTCGACAAAGTATTATTGGCCGATTTCAGCAGATTTAGAACTGCGTCTCGCGAATCCGACATCATTTGCTCAATACCATTTGATAATTCTGTAGCATTTATTGCTGCGTCATGAGCATCTATTGCAGCTTTACGAGCAGCTTCAATAGCCGTTCCGATATTTCTGTAAGCCGAAACAGCTTTCACGGCATTCGTATTCCTTGTGTCGGTCAGAAGATTATCCAAATCTAAAGATCGATTATAAAGATGTTCAGCATGGTCCTGTGCGTCTCGAACTGGAATTACCAATCCTATTAATAATTGATCGTTTTCTGCAATTGTTTTATTTAATATATCTGTAGAATCATCTATTATGTTATTTTTCAATATATCTACGTTGTAATTCGCTTCATTAAGATATTGGCTCGCATTTCTATTTAATTCTTCTCCAGCCATTAAATCTTCTGCAGCCTCCGCAGTAGAATTTTTCACAACATCAAAATTTCCAGTCTCAGCTGCGATTCTGTTCTCTTGATTCAATCTGTCGACTGTGCTAGCCAATTCTTGAGCTTTCCAAATAATTTCGAGAAGATCATCTAATTTGTCAGTTACGTTCCTGATCTTGTTACTGAGATTATCAGCGATAGATGATAAATTATTGACCGGTATATTGTAATCGAACATTTCTGACAGAAGAATATTAGACTCCTGAGCTTGATCTGTTGCGCGATCTCGAAAACTGACAAACGATACTTCTTTGATTCTTTTCAGAATATCTGTTGCTTCTTTTAAAGCGCTGTCTACCTTAGCACCAGTACCCAATTCAATGTTCAAAGCTAAGGATTCAACTTCAAAAACGGTCGATTTAACTAAATTTATCTCTCTGACTACATCTTCTTCCAGCAAATTCATATTCTCCAAAGTATTTTCTGCGGCGAGTTTCCATCTTATACTGTCTTCTGCAGTATAATCAATCTCGCGTTTCTGATTCGAAACTTCCAACTCTAACCTACTAACCTCTTGTTGCAGAGGCAAAAAGTTTACTCTATTAGGATCTAAAAGTTTCACCTTAGGATATAGATCATTCACCGAATCATTAATAAATTTCAATCTCTGATTAGTGAAATAACTCTCGGCCACATTGTTAAATTCTTTAAAAATAGGATTTAACATATTTGATAGTTCATCCGTGACGTCTAGTAAATTTCCAGTGCAAGAGTCACAAGCAAAACAACCTTGACCTGGAATTAACACATTTCTGTACGGACAGTGATCACATTTTTCTCCAATAACTCCTGGCAAGCAGCTACATTGACCAGTAGTAGTATTACATGATACCCCAACGGAATATCCAATGTTACATTCACAAGAAGTACACCCATCTGGTCCGTAATTCCAATATCCTGAAATTAAAGATCATATTTTTAAATATAATATTAAAGGTACGCGTATATTCGTAAGTCGGTCTATAATAGATCGTAATCATAAATCTGAAATCCTAAGTTGTAAACAAATTCTGCATTTACAATTAATCATAAACAAAATTTTGAAATTTAATAAAAAAGAAGAATCAGTTTTTCAAATTTGGTAAAAGTGTAGTTCTTAGTTCATTTATTTTATATTATTTTTATTAATTTAAAATCATCAAGATCATTCGTGTTCATATTTTGAAATTCTTTTTGAACTTTTGTTTTGAAGTAATTTCAAAACAAGAGTTGATCAATAAAACAATTGCAATCATAGAGGCTCATAACAATTTTTCATAGCTAATGTCCTAACCAAATCTTAAATCTTTAATTTGAAAAGATGATATTTAAACAAATTCTGGTTTGATCTAATCTCTGTTCAATCGAAGATTTAAGATTTAGAATTTAAGATTTCCTTATAAGACCGATTTTTAAGATTATCATAAATAATATATTTATGTTTTAATCTGTGTATATAATTTTTAGTATAAAATAACATAATAAATATCGAAATATATATCGAATATTCGTGAATTTTGAATATATATTTATATTTTATTTCGTATTATATATGTAAAATATTAATGTATTTATGTTAAATCTTTGCAAAATTTCTAAAAATCAAAAAATAAATATAAAAATTTATATGAAAATATCGATTGAAGTTTATCATTAAGTTATATATTTAAATTTGCATTTTTTAGATAAAAGAAAACAAAAAAGATGAATTTATCTCTTTTACTCTGTTGTATCATTCTGTATCTTCATCTCGCTTTATCGAAGTCAAACATAAATTATATAACTTAATAACTAAATTTTAAGTAACTTTTATATTTATTTTGACTTCTAAAGATCTTATGATTATACATTCTTATATACGTTCTGCAAATTTACACAGATATATACATTCTTATATACGTTCTGCAAATTTTAATACGAGAAAAAAATATAATTATATATACAAATATAAATGAATGTTATTCGTTATAATAAAAGCTCATTTAAATTTTATTTTTAATACAAAAATTATTGTTTTTTTAATTAATTAATTTATCTTCTGATAATATTTAACAAGTAAAATTTAAAAATTTTTAATTCTAACAGTCAGAAAATCTTTATGTATATCATATAAAGTTATGGATATATTCAAACGTGCATATTTTATCATTTATTTTAATGTCATACTGACATTTGGCATATATAATATATGTATATATATATATATATATATATATATATATATATATATATATACTCGCTTTTTTTTTCTTTTTTTTTGAATTTAGAAAAATTATCTATTAATAAGCGTTTAGATTTAATCTCATGAACTTTTTAATAAAAAATGATATTATTGTTTATAAATTGTAATGATGACAAGAAATAAATTATCTACGTTTACGTAATAGAATTACATAATTTTTTAGTTTCTATTTGAAATCTCTAGATTTATTACCAATTAAATTTTTATTTTTTCAATTATCTTGGATATGGAATATCTTTCTAGTTTTATCAATTCTATTCCTTGTACAAAAAAGTTATAAGTACAGATCAATATTGGGTTACAGATCTTATAATCTGGCTCAAAATAAGCAACTCGCTATCCCTTCTTTTTTATTTAAAGTTGTTCATAAAGTCAAAGATCCGAAAACGAATGATAAGTCCGTAAAGACAAAAAATCATAAATCAGTTTGGAATCATTTGATTGAATGAATCAAAGATATTATCCTATTCTTTTTTAAAGATATATAATGATTTTCTGATATTAAAATTTTTGGATTTTACTTATGAAATACAATCAAAAGTACACAAAAATAAATATAAAATTTTGCTTTCTCTAGAATGAAATTTAATCTATACGTAAAATAAAGATTTCTACCTGAAATACATTGATCACATCTGCGTCCGGTGACACCAGGTTTGCACAAGCACTGGCCAGTTATGTCATCGCACTGACTACTTTCAGAAGCGATTCCACAGTCACACGCTTTACAACCGTCACATGTATCATAACCATAATAATTGTTCGCGCAATGGTCGCATTGTTCTCCGATCACGTTCTCGCGACAGAAGCATTGGCCTGTGTAACTGTCACAATGTTCCATTCCACACTCTTTGCATAGACAGTTGCGACAATCCTTCCTTTCGATAGCATCACCGAAAAATCCTGGTGCGCAAAGATTACAAGCTTCGCCATAAGTATTGTTCAAGCAATGTAAACATTCTCCTGTTCTGGAATCACAGGAGCCAATTTGATTGGTATCGATATTGCCGGAACATTCGCAAGGTTTACAATATTCGCCATAAGTTTCAGGATTTCCATAATAACCGGAAGCGCAGGATTCGCAGCGAGCACCATAATAGCCAGGAAGACAGTCGCAACTTATTTTGTTTCCTTCTTCATTTACTTGACAGCCAGTGGCAAAATTATTGGATGGAACCGGCAAAGGACAAGCGCAAATGAGGCAATCAGTAGGAGTTCCTCCGGTAGCATTTCCGTAATAACCTTGTTCGCAGAATTCACAATGGTCACCCGTTGTACCGTCTTTGCAATCCTATAATAAAAAAGTTAATATATATTTCTAATGTGAACTTTATCTATTAGAGTGTCTCATAAGTTTCTTTTACATGCTAGGAATAATTTTAACTGATTATTTTTATATGAACATGCAGGTTTATCTATTAACCATTTATAGCGTTGGTTTCAGGGTCATCCCAGAATTCTTTTAAAATATGTTTCATTGATGACACAGTTTTTTTTAAAACTTTTTTCTTCATCGTTCAATATGAATAGTCAAAGGAAGCATTTGCGGCATGTTATGCTTTATTGCTTTAAAAAAAATGATAGTGCAAATGATACTGCAGACAAAATTTGTATTGTTTATAGTATAAGTGGTGCTACAACTATTACATCCGTAATTAAGAATTTTAAATTTAGAGCTAACAATTTTGACTTGAAAGATGAAGGCCGCAGCGGCCATTTAGCAATGATGAATCTTTATCCAAGGCCATGCTCGTTAAAAAATATAATATGCGCGAGATAGTGAATGCCATTAATATTTCCAAGACAACATAATCACCTGATTAGGATGGGATATGTCAATCGATGTAAAATTTTGTTCTACAGCTATTGATGGAGACCGGCCTTATAAACTATGTCTCTATCTGTGCGATTTCTTTCTCCAGTGATATGAAAAAAGTCCTTTTTTAAAAGGGTTTATTATTGGAGACGAGATTTGGATTTTGTATCAAAATGTGTATTGAAAATGCATTTGATTTAATAATAATAAAGCTTCAACTGTTGCGAAACTTAAACTTCACCCGAAGAAAGTTCTTTTGTCTATTTAGTAGGATTGGAAAGATGTAGTCTACTAAGCTCCTTTTTAAAGATAAAACCATCAATTTTGCAAAATATTGCAATTAGCTTAATAAATTGAAAGATGCCATAGCAAAAAAACGATCAAAATTGGCGAACGGATGAGGCTATTGCAAAACCGCATATTGCATTGACTATAAGAGAAAAACTGTTACAATTTGATTGGGACATTCTACAGCATCTTCTATACTTTCCAAATCTTGTTCCGATTATTAGTTCTTCTTGTTAATAAAAAATTCTTTCTATAATAAACGGTTCAAATCCGTAAGCGAAATAAAAACACATCTCAAGGAATATTTTGCAAATAAACCCTAACAATTTTAGAAAAAGAGAATAATGAAGCTTCTTGAAAAATGGAAGAAGGTGATGGAGCAGAATGATTCATATATAATGCAATAAATTAACCTTAAACAACAAATATCATTTCAAAAAAAAAAAAGAAAGAAACTTATAGGACACCCTAATATAATATACACACGCACGCACACGCACACGCACACACACAATACATAAGTACCGAAAGTTTTTTGCAAATAATGGAAAGAAAAAAGTTGTTCATAATGATATTCAAATAATAAGTTGAAATCAAATCATAAGTTCATTGAATTAACTTACCAAACATATGCCAGTATTCACGTCACACGTATCCGCGTGCCCGTTACACTCACAACGAACACAATATCCTCCATGAGGTCCAGATTGTACCCTATAATATCCTGGAGCACATTCCTCACATGAAAGTCCTTGATAATTAGGTGGGCATTGACACTGTTCAACACTACTTGCTGGAAGGTATTGAGGCGAATAAATTTCTGTAGTTACATCTAAAGTCATGTACGACAAAGAGGCTCTTATACTAGGATTCCAATATGTAGCTCGGATAAATATTCCTTGAAGATCTTCGAGAACCACCATCAATTGTTCCCTTGTGGCGCTAAGGCGATTATGGGTCACAAAGTTCACCTCGATTAATTCCAAAGACGCTTGAAAGTTCGTGAATGATGGTGGTTGTTCTTCAGCGTAGTAAAGTAAAATTGTGTCGGCACCTTGAAGAATTATATCAGCAGCACTAATAGCATTACCGAATGGTCCAGTACTATAATAAACAGTATAATTCAAAAACCCTCCATACGAAGTTAACTTCTTCCCTAAATAGATTTCTGGTACTGAGAAGTAAATAATGTTTCCGTAAGTATCATTAGTGGCGAGATCAATTGCGATACTCGTCGAATTGAATTCATGCGGAATCGTTAGCAAATATGTCATATTTCCACCTTTCTCATTAAATAGAGCTAATTCCCAATTAACCATATCAGATATTTGGGTTCTATATAAATTCGCCGACACGCATCTAGTAGTTTTCCCAAAACAGAAACATTTGGTACAACCTTCTTCATTATTTTCTTGAATATTGAACGTACCCTCTTTGCACACATCACAGGCTAATCCCTGAACATTTCCCTTACAATAGCATTCCGCAGTATATTGATCGCATATCTCTTCAGTAGTTCCTCTAATATCACAATCGCATTTTTCGCAATGCGGGAATTGAGAATATCCAGGGTGACATTTGTCACACTGTCTACCAACCACGTTCTCTTTGCATTTGCAGCTACCATTAAAGAAATCACATTGCAGATCACCGTCGATTACTCCCAGAGGAGAACAGTTGCATTCTTCGCAGCCAAGAATTGGATGAAATCCGTAAGTACCAATTTCACATTGATCGCAACGTTTACCGGTGACTCTTGGTGGACAGATGCAAGCACCTGTTTTTGGTTCACATAAAGCTGTGCTAGGACAATTGCATGGTTCACAATTGGGGAAACCATAGAATCCCATTTTACAGATTTCACATCGTCTTCCAATGATGTTTGGTTTGCAAAGACATTGTCCCCCGAATTTTTCACACTCGAAGCTTATAGCTCCATTGATATCACAATTACACGGCAAAGCACGGTTATTGTAATTTGCTGTTAAAGAGAAAATGGAATCACGACAGAAACCTTCTTCAGTGATATTTATATGGAAATGATTGTAGCCGCATTTTTTAATAAATTCTTTTGTCTGGTCGAATTGAATTTTTTTTAATATTTTTTCGTTGTACTGTTCAGCTGGAATAACCAAAATATAATCTAACCATATTCCATTGCCGTCACTTTCCTTGAAGGTTATCATAAAGTTCTCGATCAATTGGAATCTAATATTGTTGTCCATTTGTCTCACTATGCTACGACATCCGCTGTTACTGGGACAATGGGGAACAGACATCTTTGCTTCGTAAAATTTACCATTTTGTACTAATACATCGAGCTCATATTCTGGATAATCTGGTTGATAATATTGCACAATGAATATGTAATCTCCAGGCTGTAAGACTTTTCCATGAATATCTACAGTTGTATTTTTACCATCCAAGTAAATTAATTTGGTGGTGTTATCGTAAATACCAAAAGGCCTTTTTTCAGATTCGGAAATTGTGCTGCTAGTTTCGAATTCGATTTTCTTAGCATCTGCTGCTCCTGGAAATTGGCCTTTTATACATTTTCCATTTTTTCTAACACATATTGATTTTGGTTTAACATAATCCAAAGACCATTTATTGTAAGGAATAGCAATAATAGAATCAATGGCAACATTTGAAGTAGGTTCTCCAGTTAAAATCAAGCTGACATAGTTCGAGGGGAAATTCATTGTAGCTACCCTGCCATATGTGTCAGTCACTACTTGTCTACAGATACTAGTGTACTTACAAGGATACAGAGTCACCTTTCCTTTACCAAGAGTATTTGCCTCTATAAGAAGCGTTGATGTAGTATTCTCATATTTAGGAGTCACATAGGTAACCAGCAAAACATGTGGACCTGGTTTTGAGATTCTTAGATCAAAATGTATTTCTTCCTGTTTTTCATTAATTAATGGAACTTCATCTTTATCAATTTCATACAGAATGTCTCTATCTGTAAAATATTCACTTAAAGGGATTCTGACATTATTTTCGTTCAAGAATCCGCCAGCTCCATGAACAGAATCAAACATCATCAGATTAGGATAGCCATAATGTCTACAGAGTCCTTTATAACCAATCTCGCAAGGAATATTTACATTTTGAGTCAGAATAGTTGCTTCATAGTATTCAGACGGAAGTAATACGAAGTAATCGAGAAAAAGACTCTTCTTAGTAGCGATACTAATGGACCAATATCCTGGATTCATAACCATAGCTGAAGGAAGATTACCTTGAGGTCCCGCAACAGTTACAAAAGATGGCTTTATGGTTGGCTTAAAATTAACTTTAAATTGTTGTTCTACTTCTGATGGATTTTCTGGAGTTATAGTAATTGTACCAAGGATTGGTTCGTTATTTGGATTCACGTATTTTAGGACCATTCTATAGAGAGAAGATTTTTGAATATATACGTTTAGGATAATCTGGTTCTGTAGATCAGAGAATACCGCGTATCCCTTCCAACTAAATCCTGGAAAGAGATCTTCGGTGAAACCATAACGAACGGGGCTATTGCTGGGCATTCTTCCATCTTCTGCTTCATATTGAAACTGGTGAAGTGTAGGAAAATAATGAGCTTTCAAAGGTTCTTTGCAGGTAAGACCCGTAACGCGTGGTTGACATTGGCATTGACCAGTTTGTTTATCACATATTGGATTAACAGAACCACCGATATCACAAGCACAATCTAAGAATAAAAATTTATATGATTTGTATTTATCGAAATAATGGATATTTTTCTGAAAGACATTGGTGGCCGATTAACATGAAATTTAGAATGGACAATTCATGAAATATATAATTTTTTTCGTACTATTTTATTAGAAGATTGTGATTATATTTTATTTTAAGTATAACATAAATAATATTTTATATTTTACATTTATATATTATATATATATTATATATAATTATATATAATTATATATATTATATATATTATATATTATTATTAAGTTAAAATAATTTTGAGGAAACAAAATTTATTTTATTTTTATGCCTTTTGATAGTATTTAACGAATTCAAAAATATAAATTCCAATCAAGTCAAATCACATTGTTATAAATATTTAAACATAATCTAATATTAATTTTTATATATTTTTTTCTCCTTATTATCTTCTCTAAATTTCATATCAATCAATCATTGATGCCATTCAAAATATACATAAAATAATTTTCATCAATATAAAAATACATATAAAAATTACATACCTGTACAACCGAAGAAATTGCTTTCTTGAAGATTGTACGTACCATCCACGCACTGATTACAACTTCTATCAGTTACTCCTGGTTTACAGATACATTGACCGGATTTTGTATCGCACTCACCAATATTTCCAATCACACCAGGTATATTACATTGACATTCTTAAAACGAAATAAAAAAAAAAATAGGATATTTTTTGCATTATTTATTCTGTAAGACTTAATTTTATCTACCTTCACAGCCCTGAGGATTGTAAGGTTGCAAATTCCAATAAAGCGGCTTACACTCGTTACAAATTCTGCCTTCGACGCGATCTTTACATTGACAAAGTTCACCAGCAGGTAAAGAGCCACATCCTTGGAAAGTTTCTACAATACCTGCCGGGTCACAATTGCAACCCTCGCAAGTGGGGAAATTATAAAAGCCTTCTTTACATTGGTTGCATCTGATACCATCGAAATTTTCTCGACATTGGCATTTAGCCTCTGTATCACAAGATGCACCAATCGAACCATGGCTGTCACAATTGCAGGCTAAATAATTAGAATGGAATTATCAGTTTTATAAATTTTTTTATAAAATTATTTAATTATTTGAAATTGTTTAATTAATATTTTTTATCGTAAAAATTAATATTCTATGAAGAATAAAAATATTTAAATACAAGTATTTTAAAGCTAAACTAATCGATGTCATTTAAAATATTTTAAATTAAACAATAGATTCATATTAAAAAAATAATTTCAAACAATTTAACTTAAGAATGACACTTTATATGTATTATTAAAAAAAAAATAATGTGATATGAATCATATTAATTAAAATCAACATCTTTAAACAGTTAAAACTTTTGATTTTATTATTATTGTAAAAGAACAAATTTTCAAATAAAAGATTAATCTATAATTAAATATATGGAATAAATATATGGAGATTAAAATATATGAGAAATTAAAAAAATAATACAACAGTAATTTTGAATAGCAATTAATTTAAAATATAGAAATCCAGTCTTAATTTTAATTATTTTAAATTAAATATTTTTTGTAGATAAGTTGGAATTATTTTCTTAGCACATTGAAATAAATTAATGAAAACATTATAACATTTTAAATTTAAATTAAATACAAATAGATAATAAATATAAATTTTATGTACCTATACATTCAGGATACATGTAATATCCTGGACTGCATTGATCGCATGTTCTTCCAGCGAAATTAGCCAAACAAGAACATTTTCCTATGGCATCACAACTTATAGAAGATGATCCTATTGAACTGCAGTTACACGGTCTACAATTCGGATATCCATAATAGCCACTGATGCATTGGTCACATCTAGGGCCGCCATATCCCTTTTTGCATAAACAGGTTCCATTTGATTTATCACAAATTTCTGCCTCGGTTCCACGTGGATCACAATTACAGACTATTAAATTGTTATAATTAATTCGTTTTAAAATAAAAATATTAAATTTAAAATAAAAACATTAATATAACAATTCATTAAATACTTACATGTACAGAGAGGATAATTATAATAGCCATCTTCACAAATATCGCATGTTCTTCCACCATAGTTATTCTTGCAAGTGCAATTACCGGAAATTACATCACATTCGGCATTATGGGAGCCCAAAGGATTACATTCACAGGCTGCATGTTACAAAAACAAATTATTATAAAATTGTTAAATTATAAAATTGACTAAAGGCTGAAATATTTTTGAAACTGTCGATTACATTGAAAAATGTTTTAGACAAAAATTAAATAATTTCAAAATTTAATTATTTGATATGTTTAAAATTTTTTTAATATATAAGAAAAATCAATATTTAAAGATCAACTTTGTTTTCTTAAATAGAATTATATTTTTGAATATATTATATTTCTAAAAAAATATCTAAATTATGACAAAAAATTATTAATTTGAAAAATATTTTAATTTGAATTTTATAAAATTTATTATATGAAAGAAAAAAACGGAAAACAATTTTCTTTTCATATTTTTCTTATCTTTCATATAGACATGTAGACAGAAATAATAATTTTTTTTTCATGTTTTCTTATCTTTCATATAGACATGTAGACAGAAATAATAATTTTTTTTTCATGTTTTCTTATCTTTCATATAAGTTTTATAATATTAAATTTTATAAAATATCTGTTAAACTAATGATTTTTTAATAATATATGATGTAATAGTTTTTTATAGAAAAAAACAATTTATATTTTTTGATTTTGAATTTTATGATTTTTTAATAATATATGATGTAATAGTTTTTTATAGAAAAAAACAATTTATATTTTTTGATATATTAAAAAATATATAATTTTATTTAAAAAAAACAAACTTGATTTTTAAATTTGATTTTTATCCTTTATGCATATATTTGTAAAAATTTTAAATACATTGAATAAAAATCAAAATTACCAAATTTAATCTAAAATATTATATATAATATTATATTATATAATATTATATATATATATAAAACAGGTCCATATAACATAATAAGTTCCAAAAATACTATAATTTTAACTCAATTTAATTTTTCTTTACTAACGTAAACATTCAGGGAACTTGTAATAGCCTTGCGCGCAGAGATTGCAAAAATGACCGGCATAATTCAATTTACATGGACAAGATCCATCTATTGCTTCACAATGATCTCCATCGGTTCCATTACTAAAACATTGGCATGGAACGCAGTTTGGATAACCATAATGTCCAAAGCTGCAACTATCGCAATTAGGTGAAGTATATTCTTTTCGACACTCGCATTTGCCGGTGATATCCGCGCAATTTCCAGTTAAATTGGGTGCATTACATTGACATGCTATTAAAAATTAATAATATAAAAAATATATGATTTATTAAAATTGTGTAAATCTATTGTCTTAACGAAGCAATGACTTACGTTGACAAACATCAGTTGCATTCAAAGGTTTATCACCCGGTCTATAAAACGTTGATTTGCAACGATTACAATTGATTCCTTCAGTGTTGTCCCGACAATTCTTACATATACCGCCACCCTCATAGTTATCGTGAATATCTAAAGACAAGTGTTTCTCATCCACTTCCGGATCATACTCACATTCATCGGAATGACCAAAACAATTGCAAGCTAAAAAATGAATTTTAGACTATATTAGATTAAAACTCGTCAAAATTTGTAAAGATTTATTTTTCAGATTTATTTAAAAAAAAAAGGAGACTTGAATAAAAAAATAATAAATATTGATATAAATTTTTTATTTTTCTCTTTTCTATTTTTATTAAACTTAATATTAATATGATCTATTTTGGGAATTTTTGTATTCAGTTTCAAAAATAATTATCATATTTTATTTTACTTTATTTATTTTTTTTTAAGATAATTTATAACAAACACATAGTTTGATTTATTTTTTATTGATATTAAAACATTTTTTATCTATATTTTTTATCTATTATTATTTTATCTATTATTTTTTATCTATTATTAATAAAATTATTGAATTAATAATTTGATTTATAAATATACATTTTTAATAATGTTATTGTAAGAATTATTTTTCATTATAAAATATGCATTTTATATTTATTCTTTTATCATATTTTATTAAATTTTATTAAAGAAAGAAATATTCAGTTTTATAAACACAACATCAATAACTATATGATAAATGTCATTTCTAGAACTAGATAGGATCAAAATTCTTTATAAAAGATAAAATTTACTAATTAATCATGTGATATAATTAATCATTTTACAATTATATATGAAATAAAATAATTAAATAACTTAATTCTTCATAAAGAAATCATTTTTTTAAATAATATTTGAAACTTATTTTAAGTATTTTATAAATAAATCAAAATTATTTTAGAAATATAAAATAGAAAATTCCAAGAAAATAAAACTTTGATATTAGGATCCTCCATATATAAAATATATAAAATTTTATAAATGATAAAATATTATTAAAATATGATCTACTATTCTGGAAAAATAAAATTATGAAAGTTTTAGAAAAATATAAAATAAGAGATTTGTACAATAAAAAAACAAAAAAAATTTTAGAACAAATTATATAAAAAAGATTAAAGAAAATTATTCTTACGTTCGCATGTGAATTTTTTAAATGCTGTGGACTGTCGCCATTTCTTTTGTTCAAATCCTTTGCAACAAGTCGCACATTGGGGTCCACAAGTATTATGTTGGCATCTGCAAAACAGTTTCTTCGGCATCTTTGGATCCAATATGTCGCAAGTATCTGCATGGCCATTGCACATACACCGACCACCAATACTGATATCTTTGATGGAATAAAAATACTAAAATACAATAATATAAATTCAATTGTTATCTTTCATTTATAATTTTGATTTGCGTTAAGAAAAAGAGCATATTTCATTTTTTTTACAAAAAGTAGTATATTATTATTTCAATTATTAAAAAAAAAAAGAATATATTTCATCTTTTAAGTTAATTATAGTAATGTTCAGTTATATCGCATTTTTTGTTTATTTAACTATTGCAAATTATTCCCAATAATTCTTGAAATTGGAATTCTAGTTTTTAAGGCATCCGCATATTTTTGAAACTTAAAACACATATCATGAAATAAAACACAAACAACTTCTATATAACAATTGACATATCGAGTTTCGATCTTGATCGTGTGATAGTTAAGCACTATTAAATAGATTTCTATTCTGGTATAAGCAGTTATATTATTTTAATATATTATGATGCATTTTATTGTATAATTAAAAATTCATGAAAAAATAAAATACAAAATTTCATCTTAAATTTTAGTTTATTTTTTATTGAATTGTTGGTTAAATTAGATTAAAATATAAGTGCCTAGAAGAGAAAAGTTTATTCACCTAAGTATTTATCATATAAGTATAGAAATCAAGAACTCCATTTTTTATTTGTTTTTCGTATATATAAAAAAATTTTCGTATAACATAAAAGAATCTGTATATTTTTTATTTTATATTTTATTTATACAACATAAAAAATATATATAGTATGTAAATGAGTAAGATTAAATGCATTCAATGCATTTTTCTTTTTTAAATAACTTTATAATTCCGAGAACAAAATTTTAAATTATAAAATATTTTAATTTTAATATTCTATCTTGTTGAAAAATTTTTTAATGAAATTATATTAAAAATTGAAAAAATATTAAAAATTTTGGAAGTCGAATTAATTTCCTTAAAAAAACTTTCCATAAATAAAAATTTCTCTATATATAATTTATTACTTAACTTTATATATAATTTTTAATCAAATCAGAATTTCTGAATCAAATAATTATCAATAAAACAGTCTCTAAATACTTTTGTGAACCAATAGAAAAATTGTTCGAAATGTTTTCTTGTTTCAAAATCAAATTAGTGAGAACTAAATAATTACGAATACAAAAAATTTCTATTTTATAAAAATAGAATATAAAAAGTAATTGATTTCATCATAGAAGAAATCATACTTGAATGTTCATAATGAAAATTAACACATTATAGTAAACAATTTATAATTGAGAAACTAATCTATAATGTAACTGCAAAAGATTCATCTTTACCGAGAGGGGATCCCATTAACACGTCGTGAAATTTGACACGAGTAACGTAATCTCGATCTGAGATTGAATTTCCGTGAGACAAATTAAAGCAATGGTAAAATTCTTTCATTTTTTTGCTTTCTTTTCAATAAAACTTTTATCGATATATTTGTAAAATTTTTCTGATTAAAATAAGATCAAAAATGATATATTCTTTTATATTTATTTATTTTTATTTATTTAATAAATTAAAACAAGAATTATTATCAATAATACATAAATAAATAAATGACTTAAATTAATCGAAATTTTATTTTTATTCTTATTAATCATTGTTATCTACTTTTTGTAATTATGCGAGCTAATTCATGAGCGAAACTTTAATATATGCTAATATAATATAAATAAACGTAATTTAAAAGATTATTTTTTATTTCATTATTTAAAAGATATATTTTATTCTATTATTTCAAATTTGGACATTCAGGATTTTGTAGTAAAAGAGATATATATCGTTTTTGACAGGTTTTTACACAAAATAATAATAAGAATAAATATTTCTTTATGAAGCAACTACGAGAAAACTTTTTGATATTTCATGTTTCTTAAAAAAGTCGCCGAATGTTTTTCCAGATTTTTTTCTTTTACTAGTAATAAATATCGCTATTTGTTATCAATTTAAAAAGATTAAAGAAAAATAGAAAACAAAAGAAAAAAATTATCCTTCAGTACATATATATTTTTTATGATTGACATCAATGCAATTTTTTTAAAATGTCTGTTAAAGAAATATTAATTATAAAAGAATTTAATATGATGTATGTAACAAATCGCATAATAGATATAACTTCTTAATAGTATTCGTAACGTAAAAGATGAAAGATGATATCGAAGTAATTAATAATCGCAGATCAATTCCTAAAAGAGATAAGACAATATCATCGAGAAAAAAGAATTAACAAACAAATTAATTATAAAATTATGATCTCGAATTATATGAGATGTCGAAGAAATGTTGGAGAATTTTTTATTTTTATTTAAGACAAAAAGAGAATGAAAAATATAATGAATAAAAGAATCTTCTGTATGCGTTTGTTATAATAATATATATATATATTATTAATATATAATATATATAACTTAATAATATTATAACTTAGTAGACAACAAAAAGTTTTTCAATGTTGTCTTAGTAATAATTAGTTTTCTGTAATTATACATAGTTTAATATATATAAAAAAAATTTGTATTGTTTGATATAAGCTTAATATAAGATAAAAAATTATTGCAAATTATGAATCTATTCTTATTATTATTTTATATAAATTTATAATATTAATTGAAATAAAATCATATCAATTCAATAATATAAAAATTTATATTTTTTTTAATTAATTTTCTTTTTAAAAAAATTATATAAGAAGTTTTTTAATTTCTCTAATGTATATGTTATAAAATTGGATTTGGAACTTCTTGTTGAAAAATTTTTAATTCCTAGTATTTAGAAATAATAGAATAAAATTCTTTATAAGTTAATAATATCTTTTTATAAGTCCTTTAATAAATAACCCATTTCAATCTCATGATTAGGATGAAAGATATGTGTTTGGTCTTATTTTAATAAAAAAATTTTTTAAAAATTATATTTATCATCAATATTTTTTCTACTATCTCAACTTTCTATCTTTTTTTCTTTCATTTGCAAAAAATGTTTCAAAACAAGTTTCAATCGAAAAATAAAAAATATTAAAATAATTAAAAATAAGAATGAATATTTCTGTAAAATATATATGTATAAAATATATAGAAAATACATAAAAAATTTAAAACATAACTCTAGAGATTAAAATCAACTTCAGTTGGTATGCAAAAATATCTATTATAGTTTATTAAATTACGAATGATTTAACTAAAATGAAACGAGATAGAGATGTAACGAAAAATCAACACATTTTACTTCTATGTCGATTTATTTCATTTAGTAAAA
Organism: Apis cerana; assembly: GCF_029169275.1. Lineage (NCBI taxonomy): Eukaryota > Metazoa > Arthropoda > Insecta > Hymenoptera > Apidae > Apis > Apis cerana. The sequence continues at coordinate 4,043,494 of NC_083862.1, read as the reverse complement.
TTATATTACTTATAAATTCAAAAATAGATTTTAATAAATATTTTTACATAATTTTTATATTTGTTAAAATCTAGAATTTCTTTTAAATTTTGTATCTATTTCGTATTATAACATTTATTATCAGATTTCATCATTAAATTGATTTCAATATAATTCTTTGATAATTAAAAAATTTAAAATAGAAAGAGATCGTTATCGATTTCAATAATTTTTAAATATATTCTTGAAATTGATATTTTCAATAACTTTTTTTTTTTGCATTGTTGTTACACGTTATCGTCATTGGCTCTAGTTTTCGAGATATTTGCAAAAAAAAACTATTACTATTCCATTACTATTAATATTCCATAGAATTTTTGTTTACATATATATCTTTTCTTTTCTCTATATATATATCTGCGGCTACATATGTAAATAAATACATATAACGCGGCTATATATGTAAACATCTTTTCTATTAATGTAAAAAACATAATATAAAAAACACGCAATTAAGAATGTAATAAATAAAAATGGGTAAACTAGTCAAAAATCTCTCAAATCTAATACTAGGATGTTTAGAAAATTACAATAAATATCAGAATATAATATTATTTTTTATATCTATCGTTGCAATTTAGGTCATTATAATTTTGATTATTAAAAAGTTGTCTTATATTTTATTTTTGTTTTTGATTTATAGAATAAGCAAGTTCAACAAATTTGAAACAATTTAAGCCTATCATAATAATAAGAAAGTAGTTTTTTGATATATTTTGAACACTGCTTGCTGTGATATTTAAAAACAATGAATAAATAATAATCGCAACATGGAATTATGGATGTATATATATATATATATATAAGAAAATTTCTATGAAATTTTTTTTTACACATATCTATGAAACAAAAGTTAAACAGTGCATGCGAAGGAAAAAAATTGTCAAAAATCTTATCTTCTACAACATATCTAAAAATCATCAGAATCGACGAAGATTTCTCTATTTTAAATAATTACAGATTTTTTTTGTTTTTATAAATAAAATATAATATTAGGATATAAAATATGATAATGGTACATGATAAATTATTCAAATGTATAGGTTTTCATAGCAAATGATCGAAGTATGATTTTTTTCTGCTTATCAATATATATTGTTTTTTATTTCTATAAGTTATTTTTTATTAGAAATTATTGTAAAATATTGGTGGCGAAAGACAAAAAAATAATTCATTTAAATCTACTTTTCTTCATAAAATAATGAAACACGATATTTTAAATTATATCGAAAACAAATGTGTTTTTCCTCTTTTTTAAAACAAAAAAAAAATATTGGTTCAAAATGTAATGTCGATTTAATATAATCGATTTATCATAGTAAAACTCATCAAATTTCAAAGATACTTACTCTTCTGGTTACAGTAGGATCTTCTCGCACTAACGACATTAAATGTCCCAATAAATTTTTCGTCCTCAAGAAACGAAAACGGACGTTCGTAGCCCGCGTCCATTCTTGTAGTAGAGTCGAATTGAAGTAATGTTGCGCGGATGGACGATTATTCAAAATTGAAATCGGTATTTCACCACCTTCCAGTGGCACAATTTGAGAATATTCTGTCGTGCAGATGACGCTATCATCTCTGGTAATGGTTTTATGACTATCTACACCGAAGTAGACTAAACAATCATTAGCTGTGTCGGAAAAATATTGCCAAGCTGACCAGGTTTTTCCATAATCTGTCGATTTTTCAAGAGCCCAGACACCAGGTCTTGGTGAATTTGCCATTTTTATGTAGACATATGCCACATGGAATTCCTATGAAAGAAAATTTTTTTTATTAAAATCTAGATCAACAAAGAATTGATAAATTTCTTAATTGTCCCAAAAGTTCTATTAATTTTTTTTTACTATTTATTACATTTTTCTAACTTTAATGATTTCCAAAATAATTGAGATGAATTATACTATTTCCATTATTTATTTTTTCAAAATAACTTCAAATTATTTAAAATATTTGAATTGAATTTTAATATCATTTAAAGAATATATATTTTTTATTTTATTATTTTACTAATTATTAAATCATTTGATTATTTTATTTTATATATAATTGTAGCTATAGTTACAAATATATATATATATAATTAGTTAAATAGTAATTATCTATATATCTAATCAATTTATAATTTTTTAAATCTATTTTGTAAAAATATTTTGCAAAAATATTATATAACATACGTACTTTTGGAAAGCTAGAAGAAAACGAAATATTCTAATATTAATGAAAAATAAACTATTGTATATTTTTGAAATTATGATTTTTAAAATCAAACGTATTTCAAAAAAAATTTTGAAATAAATTAATATATATAATATTTTATTTTCGAAAAATAATAATACAAGGATAACAACAAATTAAATTAATGTAATGTGTTATATATTGAAAAAATTTAAATTCATTCCATAGAAAACACAGTATTTCTCATTAGAAAGATTCAATGCGAGAACTTTAGACAAGAAACAAAAACTGAGAAACATATGTTTAAAATTCTGTGGAATTTTTAAACGTTACGTGTGAATCTTCTTCCGAAACCTCTGAACACGTGATTGAGAATGCATAAGATCATAGCAGGATGTAAATGAATTCTCTTTCTGAGAAGTTGTTTAGCGAAAAGCTCAATAACCTTAGAACCGTAACAAGAATATTTAAAAGTCAACTGAGAAAAATAAATTTTTAGAAAATAGATAAATAGAAATAATAATAGAAAAATAATACAAATAGATACTATTTTTTAAAGAAAAAACCTATAAAATTTTAATATATAGAATAAATAAACAATAAATTTTTCTTTGAAAAAATAATTAAAAAATAGTTCAAATATTTTAATATCAATTCTCATTAATGCTATTTTGAAATAAGTATTTTAAAATATAAAAAAATAATAAATTCAAATAAAAACATTTTAAATAAGCAATTTTATTATTTTAACATTATATAATATATAATTATATAATATTGATATATTAAAATAATGTGATTATAATAGTAATGTGTCATGTGATATATTAAAATAATGATTGTAATAGTTTTAATCAATAAAATATATAAAAAATTAAATCTATTTTCGGTATTTAAGAAAATAAAAAAATGAATCTTATGTTTTGTGTTTTATTATACAAAAATAAATATTTTATTGAATTTGAAAATAAATAAATAAATAAATATAAATAAATAAATAATTTGCTTATGAAAAAATTGAATGAAAAAATATTTGCTTAAGAAAATATTTCAATTTCCTGATATTTTTTTAAGTATTATTTCTCTAAATTTTTTCTGCTTTTTGTAATGCATTCATAGAAAAATTAAAATTCTTTTCTTAAAATCATTTCTTCATAGTAAACTTCATTAATTTATAACTCGAACATTGACTTTTTAATTATTTTCTTAATTTCAAAAATTAGATGAAAATTACAATGTGTCAAATATGGATTATATAATGAATACAATCAGAGAAAATGATAATGACTTTTCATGTATAATTACATATAGCATTGGCAAAAATATATTGCAATAAAATAGTAATTATAATGAAAAATAATGTAACTTTTAAAAATAAAGAATAAATTTCTTTTCATTGTTTTTTCGTAAAGATATATCTTCTCATTTATTTTTTTATTTAAATGAAAACAAAATATTATCCATTTTTTTAAATTTCATTAATTAGAATCATTGTATAAATATAGATAGAAATATAACATTTTAATTTATAATAGAAAGATTTTTAGTAACAATTGAAATTTAATGAAGATTGCAATAATTTTTCATAATTATTGAAATTTATTATTTTTTTTTTTTGTTTATTTCTGTCATATATTGTAATAAAAAATTTTTGTATATGCATGTTTTAGTGAAATTTATTCTATGATTTTTAATCAAAAAGAAAAATCAGAAAAAAAAAATCATTATATAATACTTGTATTTTTTAGAATATTAGTAAGAATTTAAAATATATATATCATGTTTTTGATTGTATTTTAATGACAAGAAATTAAATGAAATTATAAAATTGATGAAATATTATAAAATTTATTAATAAATTTATTAATAATGTTAAAATATATTTCAATTATTTATAGATATCAAAAAGAACAGCATTGGTAAAATTACAAAAAAAAAAAGCTTAAAAAATTGAAATTTTAGAGATTTTCTTTAATCTTGCTATACTTATTATAAATTTATTATGATTATGTAAAATAAAATTTATATATATAATTTCTGAAAAAATAAAATAAATTATGATTGTATTGTTGTATTTGATATTATTAAAATTTATTTATTAACATATTAATATTATTAAAATTTATTTGTTAATATTTCTCATTATAATTATACTTATTTTTTTTAAAACTGATTATCGTACTGTTATTAGTGATCGAATCGATACCAATAGTATTGATAATATTTAAATGATTCGATATTAACTTACATACATACTCAAAAATAGATATGCATCATCAAAATATTGAATAAATACTTGGTATTATTTTTCGATATTGATATTTCTTAAAACGATACTTAATATTATATTTTTGTGAGATATCAGACAATATTTGATATCATTCGATATTGGAAAATGATACCAAGAATTTCAAATGTTCTAATATTAATTATATGAATTTCTACTTGATCAATTTTATCTTAATTTAGAAAATATACAAGATTTACAAATTTTTAAATTTGTAAAATATTTTAAATTTTTAAGACAACATATTTATATTTATGCAACATATTTCTTATATAATTTTTTAAATTAAACTTTTCTTATTACTTATAGATAAAAAATTCGTACAATATTTTTTCAAAAACACTATGATAATTTTTTTTATTGGAATTTGTTAATAAAAACTAATATTCTCTATTAATAATTCAAATTACTTTTAATTATTACTACTTACAAAATACAAATAATACAAATCATCATATTACTCGTGACTTATATAAAGCGGTAGTTTTAATGGAAATTTATTTCTAGTTAAATAATAAAAAAAAATAAAAAAAGTATACGATTCAAATTTTTATATTTTAAAATACTATCAAAAGAATATAAATTTTAATACTGCCATTAAATTCATTAAAAAATGATTTTAAATTATTTTAGAAATTTATTACAATTTTCGATGCATTTCATTAAATATGTTTGATGAATATTTATGCATTTTATTTGATTTTTAGAAGTTATATTTAGTTACAATATCTTTCTAAATGATAAATAATTTTTTTACAATATTAATAATTTATTTTAATTTTTTATTCTAATATTATTCTAATGTTAATTTTGAATTGAATTTTTAAAAAAATCTCTTAGATTTTATATATTTAATTTAGGATGTATTAAACTTTATAATAACGTTTTTTAAAATAATGAATTTAAGTGCACAAATCGAAAAAATTAGTTAAAATCGTCTAGCATCCAGATTCTAAGTGTAGTCTTTTAAATTCCCATTTATATTCTTGTGAAGTAATAAAATACTTACATATTTAATAAAACATTACTTTAAACATTTTTTTATTTTCAATTTATATTCTACATCCCAAAATTTGTCCATTTCTTCAAAATTAAAAGCATATTTAAATTAATTTTTGTTGAATTTATTTCTTAGAATATTTTGAGAAAAAATTAATAATTTTTAAACTAATTCATTTTCGATCTAAGATTCTTAATATTTTTTTTATATAAATAAAATAAAAAGTTTTATGCTAATTTTTTTTATTGTTCTATATATATATATGTATATATATGTTCTATATATATGTTGTAATTCACAGTTTTTTCAATTATCTCAAGAATATTTCATAATAATATTTATATTTGTGAATTAATGATTCGTTTTTTTTCTCATTACACATATTATCAAAAATTAAAAATTAAGAAATAATATTATGTAAAAAACATATAAAATTATATAATATATAATTACATAATATAATAACAAAAAATATTTTGAAAATACTATACAATATATATATATATATAGAAAATATAGCTGCAATTATTAATATGAATATTGGGAAACAAGAAATATTTCATATTCGAATTTTTTATCCACAAAAGTATATATAATTATTGTAAAAATTAAGAAATAATATTATGTAAAAAACATATAAAATTAAATATTATATATAATTACATAATATAATAACAAAAAATATTTTGAAAATACTATACAATATATATATATATATATATATATATATATATACATATATATATATAGAAAATATAGCTGCAATTATTAATATGAATATTGGGAAACAAGAAATATTTCATATTCGAATTTTTTATCCACAAAAGTATATATAATTATTGTAAAACTCTTATAAATCGAAAAAAATAATATCTCCTAATATTAAATATTCCTTTTTTCTATTGAAATAAAAATATATCTAAGTCGTTGTAACATTTACCCCGCTCCCTAAAATCCATCTTTTCTAATGTCCTCCGGAAATGATGCGAAGATAATTCTTTCCCGCTTTACAGGAAAACGCCTACGAAATGATAAAATAATTTACAGATAAAATATTCATTCCACAAGCCCATTATTTCCTGCTGTCAATCCTTTCACTTATTTTCTATTTACACTTAGTTTTATTTCTCAATATATAACTAGTTGGTCAAATAAAAATAAAAAATAAGATAACCGATAAGATATTATTAAATGAATTTGTGTCTAAATCAAAAATATTTTATTATTTGTTTAACATTATGAGAAAAGAATGTTTTATTATAAATATTTATAACTTAATAATAAACTTAATATTTAAAACTATAGATTTATATATTTTGTTACAGTCCTTATAAAATTTGTAATATTTTAAATTTTCTAAGTTTTTGATAACTTTTTCTATTTTAAAATTTTTTAATTTTTGCATATTTTTATTCTCCTTGTTGTTTAACATATAAAAAGATTTGATATTTGATATTTGATATAATGATAATGAATCGATAATGATTCTTTTATATTTATTTTGTATTTAGAAGATACTTAATGACATACATTTAAATCAAGTATGACACAGAGTTTATAATAGGTTTATCATGGCAATAATTATTACAAATATAATATTTTATTATTGGAATATATCCATTATGTACAGCCATTGTTCCATTTAATTATTTTGTATTGAAAAATTGGATAATAGAAAATTGTGGAAAAGTAAACACATGTTTGAATTTTTTAATATAAATATGAGGAATTTTATAATAAAAGAATATTTAAATTGTATGAACGATAATAAAAGAACAATGAAATAATATTTACATTTCTTTATATTCATAAGTTATATTTTATAATACAGATAATGATTATGATTTTAATATAATATTAATATTAATTATTGATATAAATAAAATCATTTATTTTTTAAGAAGATAATATTTTAATTTTATTATAAATCTACTTAATTAATCATTAAATACTAATAATAATATTAATTGAATAATAACAATAATGTGCAACATTATTGAAAAATATAAGTAAAGTTAAAAATATAAGTAAAAAAAAAAATTATACCAAAGTAAAAAAAATATATTAGATTAATATAGACAAGTGTAATATTAAATTTTAAGAAAAAGCCTTAATTTAAAAAAAAATAATCATAAATAATTTAATTTTTTCAAAATTTATAATTAAATGAAAAAAAAGATTTATAATTAAATGAAGAAAGAAAGAAAAGAATTGTAAAAAAAAATATTAAATATTGATAATTTAAAAAATTTATTATATTAAAAAAACAAATTCACAAATATTAGCATTAATAAATTTTAATAAATTTATGTTTAAAATTATGTTAGTAAATATTTAATATCTAATTGTCAGTATTCAATATTTTTATAAAGAAATATAATTTAATATTATCTATTATCATTAAAATCTATTGTCTCTATTTTCTTTATCATAATTATAATAATTTTATTTATCTTTTCAAAATATTATAAATTTGTATGTATTACATTAATTATATAATATAATTGATAAATTTTATTTAACTTACTTGTCCAAGATTGATTGTCAGATTTACTTCTTTGTATTTCATCCCTCTAGAAAGAGGTGGTGATTGCCACCAAGTTTCCATTCCATCAACTGCATATTCCGGTGGATGTCTTTTTTCTGGATTGTCAGCATCACAATAATCACATACCTATAATCAAAAATATATTATTTCCTTATAATATAATTAAATTAATTTTTAAAATTATTTAAAAATTTATTTTGCAATTAAATGTTTTATTTATCACTTCAGGAAATAAATTATTATTTGTTATTATTTTTTTTATTATTTTAATAAAAATAAATGAATTTTTAATGCAGTGTAACATTTATATTATTGTTTATTATTAACATTATTACATATATGCTATTTATTGTGCTACTTATTATTATATTTATATACTATTTAATATTAATCATTTATAATTTAATATTTTATAGAGAAATAAATTAGAAAAAGAAATAGAGAAAGAAATCTTCATAGAAAAACATAATTAATTAAGAAATAAATGTTAATTCCTCAAATAATCAATTCTTCAATTTATTATTTACTTGATCAAGAATATTAATTGAAATAAATTTATTAAATATTAATTAATGTTTGAAATAAATTTTTGTAGATCTTTGCAAAACATAAATATAATATTGAGACAAAGTATATATAATACATATATATACATATATATAATATTGAGGAAAGTTATAACTTAACTAGTCATCGATGATTGGATGGTTTTAAAATAAAATGGTTTCAAATAAAAAATAACAAATAAAAGTAATTATTTTAAATAAACTAAAATAATTGATAAACTTTGAAAATAAAGGTATTTGTAAATAAATTTTAAAACTTTATTCAAGAAATAAATTATTTTTGAATGATTTATTTATTAAATGTTTGATGATTTTAAATAATAATAAGATCATCCTTAAAAAAACAAATTTCATTTCAGATTAAGGATTTAAATTACATAACTCAAATAAATTAATAAACTTGTATTAAATATAATAAATTAAATAAAAATAATTAATTAATAAATATAATTAAATGTAAACAAAAATTTAAAATATAAAAATTACATTTTGTACAAATATTTTATTTAATAAAAAAAAATAAAAAAAAGTTAATATATTGTGAAAAATGGGAAAAAATGATATTTTTTGAAAATTAAAATATGTTTATAGAAGTAAATAAAAAATTATTTAATTATAATATTATATAATTACAATAAATATATTAAAAAATCATGTAATTATAAATATAACATATACATTAATTAATGAAAATTCAACGTACGATTTAGTAAAAGATATATAAAAATGTTTAATTGTTATTATAGAATTTTTGAAAAGACTATTACAAACACTTTGTAATTTTTAATTAACATATGGAGCTTTCTCATTAATTAAGATTAATAATTGTAACATAAATAGAATAAGATCATTATTTTTTATTTAGATAGATAAAAATTCTACTAACAGTGATTTAATAATTGCAAAATTTAATAATTGAAGAATAAAGTTACTTCAATAAATTATTTCAATAATTTATTGTTCAAAACATAATAATAATCGCAAATAATTGTAATACCAAAGATCAAGATTATATGACAAGTGGATTAACTATAATAGCTACAAGTAAATATTATTTAAATATTTTAATAAGTAATTACTTAAAAACTTTATTCGAAATTTTTAACTATATATATTTTTAACTATATTTTTTGGAATTAATGTCCAAGTCTATTAATGAATGTATTAATGAATATTATTATATTCTGATTTCATTATAACTTTGACATTTTTCAAATTGAAAATTAAAAAATGATATTTTTATTGATTTTTATTTTTTATCTGATCTGATTAATTACCTAATAAAATTAGCTAATATGTTTAATAAAATAGGAAATATGTTTAAAATGAAAATTTTGATTAACTATAAAATATGATGAAAATTCAAATTTTAGATTTTTTTGTGTAAAAATTAAAAAATGATATAAATTGTGATATAAGTTAAAAAGTGATATAAGTTTTTCCAATTGTGATTTACAATTATAAAAATAATTTATAATTCAAAAAATATTTACAAAACAAAAAAAAACTTAAAAAAATTCCTTACATCATTTTCTTGAAAAAAAAATTAAAATATTAATATATTAACATATTAATTCTGATGTAAAGTTTAACTTTAATTTGTATTCGATTGATAAAACTTTTAAAAGATCATATATGCAAATCTTAATATATTTTAAGATAAGATATTAAAGCTAGAATTATTTTCTTATTTATTATTTAATAAATCGAAAATATATATAGTAGAAAAAGCAGATTGTGATTTTTTTTTATTTTGTTTCATTTTTCTAACAATAAAAGATAAAACAATAAAACAAAACAATTAAATAAAACAATAAAAATTAATTACTTATAGACTTCGGTTCCACAATTTTATTTTAAAAATTATATACTACTATTCTATAAAATTCATATATTTAAAAAATAGAATTCTTTATGTACTTATAAAATGAAATCTATCGAAATAAAATAATAAATTATATTTAAAACTAAAAATTAATTTTGAATTGATAGTGATCATATGTAATATTATTTGTATCATTTGTAATATTATTTATTTCAAATATTAGTGATAAAATTAGAAAAAAATTTAATATAAAAAACTGAAAATATGATTTTAAATTTTCAAAAATATATTGAATAAATAAAAAAATGATTATTAATATATAATAGTATTACAATATTAATTTTAAATTAATAATAAAATTTTTAAAAATTTTAATATGAAAAGAAAAAGAATAATTCTAAATTTTGATTGTTATGTATGTATACAAATTTTCATCGAACAATTTCATCAATATTCAAATCCGAATAGTTTTAGAAATATTTCAAATATATTTCAAAAATAAAAAATTTATTTACTGCTTCTTTTTTTCGAATCAAAATAATATTTTTATTTAACTAGAACTTTTTTCTATTTTTATTTTTTCGAGAAAATAAAAATTATCTATTTGTACAGAAATATATATAGAATAATATAAAAATAAATATATATATATATATAGAATAAAAGTTTCTGTACTTATGTTTCATTCTCTAATTGTTTTTTTGAAATAAGAAAAAATAATCGAATTACTATTATTAAAAAAATTACTATTATTAAATGAAAACAATTCAAATCTTAACAACACATAATATCAAATTATAGCTACAGCATATGACTTCTAGCTACAATTTCATCATTGACTTGTGACATAAATTGGATTATTCTATTACAAAAATTATTAACATTATTATGCTTTTATTAAAATTATTATTTCGTTTTTTTTTATTTATTTTGAATGTTTCGGGAACGAATTTTTAATCAAGAAATAAATGTTATTTCTTCAAATAATTCATTCTTAAATTATTTTCCCAAATATTTTATTTTCAATAAAACAAAGACAAAATAAAGAATATAAACTTAATTAAAATACATTATTCATCAAATAATAGATAGCGTTATTTGAAATGATTTTTAATAAATTATCATTTGAAATAAATTTTGTTCAACTTAAAATATTCTGATTTGTAGAAATTTTTATAGCAGAGTGGAGGAGAAACGAAATTATAATCTTATTATAGTTTATAGTTTAAATTATAAATGAAATATATATATAATAATAATCAACATTTCGAGTTACATATTCCATTTATCAATATAAAGTTGAATGACCTAATATCTTTTAATTCTCATATATATATATAACATAAAATTAAATGCAATTTAATTTAAAATTATTTAATTAAACTTTTCTATTATCTAACTAAATGTATAATAGGTTAGATTAGGAAAAAATCAAATAATTTTTAAAAAAAGTTTCTACAAATGGTAAAGATTTTTTTTTAAGAATCATTGTAGGATATTCGTGTCAGTACAATCGTTCGAAATTTGAGAAGACAAGATGATCAAGTGTTATCGAGAGGTCATTCTTATCACAAGCTTTTTATCAGACCTCTCACTTCTAGTCTACATAGCATTTTCTCTCATCCGCATAAATAGATATATACGTAACATTCATAGAATCGAATGGCCATTGACCATTCAGGAAATTCTAAATTTATGAATCGTTCAATAATATCAATTATTTCATAATCAGAATGAGAAATAATCTAATGAAAAAAATATAATATAAAAATAAATGATTATAACTAATAATATTACAGTCAATTGTTTTAAATGTTATGCGAGAAATAAATCGGTCATCTAATTTATTATTTCCTGTTTGATTGAGGGAACCCGCTTCTATGATATGTTGTCAAGAAATGTAAAAGGATTAATAGTAATTAAGATAAAATAATGTTTTAAAATTAAGATAAAAATATATATAATTTTTTTGTATTAATTCTAAATTTACATAAATTTTTAGTATTTAAAAAATAATCCAATTTTTAAATAAATAATAAATATATTATTTATCCTGATATATTTAAATATATATTTTTTCGTGTGTTTTTTAGGTATAATTTTCAAGATTATAATTATTCTTTTGGATTAACAGTAGAATTTATATTAAATTAATTCTAAAAAAATATAAGATTAATAAAAAATAACATTAATCACAAGATTCATTGAAAAAAATTACTATGATACTTCGTAAGATTTACTAAATCAAGAATTAATATTTATAAATTTTGATATTTTAATAATTAATGATGTAATTATATAAGAAATTTTATTAGATTATTAGATTAAGATAATTATACACACATTATATATTATATAATTATTTGAGGAAATCACTTGAAATGATTCTTAATATATACATTATATTAATTGTTACTAGCAATACAAGATTTATGAAAGACACTTTTTAGCGTATAGTTTCATTCACGCTTTGTATAAAAAATGAATACGATCTTCTCTTATCGAGTTTGAAGAACGATAACATGCTTATTACTAATACCACATATGTGTCACAGAGGAAGAACTTTGTTGAATACGAATAAATTATAATATTAAAAACTATAAAATCTATAAAAATAAATTACAAAGTTTTTTTTATTATTTATTATTTTTATAGTTGATTTTGCAATTCAGAAATTTGTAAATTTTTATATATTTAAAAAATAAATTATATTATATTTTCATCATAAAGAAAGATATAAATAAAATCTAATACATATGTAAATCATAAATAGATAATTGTTAATTTATTTTATTTATTCAAAAATTATCTGTTATGTATAAAATTCTAAATCTTGCGATATATCACATATTAATTTATATTCACGATTTGAATTTAGAATTTGCTATAATGTTTTCTTTTATCTAATTTTTATATATTTTTTATATATAAAAACAAAAGAAAAAATAAAAAATAGTTAAGTAAAGTTGATTAAAACTTGATAAACTCTTGGACTTAAAGGATTAAATATAGATAAAAATTTAAACCCCAACTCCATTCTGACTACATGACTAATAATAAGCAATGCACGTTCTAAATAAATATTAAATAACTGTTTCGATAAAAATTGAATAAAAGTAAAAAGAAATTTATGAAATATTTAAATAGTTATAAATTAATCAAAATTAATATAATATTATATAATATTATATAAAGTATTTTTTCAAAATAAATAAAACTTATCCTTAATTTAGTTTGTCTATTTTATTTATATAACTTTGCATTATTCTACAATGATTTTCTGTAATCACTTTGCGTAATCATTTTATGTAATCACTCAATAATTACTCTATATCTAATATCAAATTTATTAACCGAAAAATAAAAAAAAGAACAGAATTTGTTTAGATAAACTATTTATATATGGATATAAATGATCATTCTTCAATTAAAAATGATAAAGCAAAGAACATAAATATATATATACCAACCTGTCCCTGTATCAGATTTATATCTTCATGTTGATCGGCATTTGCACCGACGAGCTTACAATAAAGTTCTGGTCCAGGGGTGTCGACACCACACGTGGCTGACGCGATGATTTCTTTTCCCTCGGCTAAATTAAAATACGGTGGCGTCAGGATTTCGTTTCTTGTTTGGTGGACCAGCACGCTAGCCAACGAAGCGACCAGCAACCACCTCGCCATCCTGACAGTGGACAGATCGAGCCCGCCACCGTCGGCTCCACTGGTATCTCGTCCTTTAGCGCGGCGTGTTCTCTTTCGAAACTATTGTCGAACCCGTCTTTTCCCTATATTCTCTTTCTCTGTCTCTTTCTCGTTCTCTTTTCGGGAGAATACACGAGAGACGCGTAGAGATGCTGATGAAGCCCGAATGGCTTCTCGGTATAGACTGAATATATACGTGAATACTGACAGGCCGGAGGTCATCGAGGACTGACGGTCTATAGTAGGGGAGAGGGGAGGTGAGGGTGGCAACTCTAAGAAGGATGGTCCACACACTTCGAAACCATATGCCATTCCGTACCCTTACACACGTGCAAGCTTCTGGCCCAAGAGACTAGACTATTGTCCAAGTACTTCTTTCGATCCTCGAACTAGTTTAGTTACCAGTTACTCTATATTTTATTTGCAAATGAGATTTTATAATAACAATAGTAATTTTCGGATAAGAAGTATTTTAAACGATTGAATTATATAATTTGGTTTTCTTAATGTTGAATTACTTAGATTTATGTTTAAGCTTCTAAAAATAAGTATAAGCGATTAATAATTCCCCTTTCAGAAAATATTTGTACAATCTTTCTCGGAATAATCGGAAAGACATATGATTGAGAGGAAAGTTGTAAATAGAATCTTAGATTGCATTTAATCTATCGATAAAATTTTTTATTCATTTTGAATATATATTCATAAATATGTACAATATATTAGTATTTTGAAATAACATTTTTAAAATTTATGTAAAATTATGTATTTCATTTAATTAATGAAAAAATTAAATAATATATTTCATTGTATTATTATATATTTAAAATATTATTTTTCGTTGATAAAATTGTTTTTTGTTGATAATTATTAAGAAAAAAAAACTGAATGGAAAATATATTTGATTAGATTAATTTTTTTTAATATTAATTAAGAAAACCTTTTTAATCTTGTTTTATTCGCTTATAATAAATAGTGAAACACATAATACTTGAACTTAAAATCACAGAAATAACAAAATTCCCCAGTAGTAAAATATCTGCTGAATCCATCCATATGGTAAATACTCTTGCTGTAAATCAAGATCAATATGTAATATAAACTTTTATAGAGAAATCAATATTGATAACTTACTTAAATTAGTAAACGCAGAGATAAACCATGTAATTGGCGATACTGTATCTGCATTTTTCGCTCGAATAATTGCCAATAATTGAATAATCTTACTTGAGACAGAAATTGGGGTACATAGTGGCTAATAATTACAAAATAAATTAAAAAATAACTATAAAATTGTAAATTAATTTTGAATTAATTAAATTAACTAACCGCTAAAATCGTAAGTACGAATTTTGGTATGAGTTGCATTGCAAGAGAAATACTTGTAACAATATATAATATTGAGACTAGAATTGAAAATATATTTATTTTATTTAAGTATTTTAGGACTAGAAAGATTAGAATGTATTCCTGGAATAGAATAATAGGATATTCCAAATAAGATAATACTGAATAACCATTTGTAAAATTATAACTAGTCATCACTGTATAGCTGTAAGAAATATAAATTAAGCCAATATTATAAGAAATATTGAAATTCATTTAAACATTTTTTTAATTAAATTGAAATATAAAAATTTATATATTTATAATAGATAAAACTTACCTAGTTAATTCTAATAAAAGACTTACAATTGAAATTTGATTTGCTGATTTAGCAGTCAATAAATTCAAAATTTGGGGAATCTTTAATATGAAACACATACCTATTGTTATAAGGCTCAAAAAATCTGCAAGTTGTTGGAGTAACATATTTTTAATTTTTTATCTAATTTTTATACCTGCAATTATTAAATTTCTTGATCTATTATGTAATAAAATTTTATGTAAAATAAATAAAAACTACTTTTTAATTATATATTGATTATATTATAATTCTATTATGTATCAATTATATATTTACTTACAACAAAAAAAAAAAATTGAAATAAATTTTATGATAGATAAAAAATACATTAATGTATTAACTGAACAATTGATTTTTAATTATATAATTTTTATTTATTTATAATTTTATCTAATTAATTAATTATTTAATTATATACATATAATTATACTTATTATATAATTTTATAATTTGATTAAATAAAGTTCTTTTACATAATATATATATATTTATATATATTTTTTACATATATTTTATATATTAATTCAAAATAAATTTTGTTTAAAATTTATTGAATAAAAATTAAAATTTTACAATTTAAAATTTTGATTTTGTGAAAAAAGACAAAAATTGTCAGATTACTTTTATTATGAGCTTTTCAATTCTACTCAATTTATATTAAATATAAGATTACAAAACATTAATAAAATAAATTTTAATATTTTTAAGAATGATTTTGAGTAATTTAATTATTTCATAATTCTCAATTTATTAAAAAAAAATATATAATACATAAAATGCTATTATATAAAATTATAATTTATTAATGTAAATTTTAAAAATATTAATTGTTTAACCTGTTTTAATAAATTATCTTCATTTATATGTCGTTGTATAAGAAATATTTCTTTCACTAATATTGAAGATTGTATATCTGTCAAGTATACATATATTTTGTAACTATAATTACATTGATAACTGTTTACACACATTTGTAACATTCTTGAAAACGTTTTATACTTGCATAATTATAGTATTGTATAATATAGAATGTATACACCTCAATTATGAATTAAAATGCATAATTAGATCGAAGATATGTGTACTTATTTGATATACGATAGTGTTATCGATAACATGTGTATTTAGTAAATTTTCATCTAGGAACTTTTTAAAATTCATGTATAACAACTTCAAGAAAAGCTAAGTTAATAAAAAGATAGAAATAAAGTAAAATAACTTAAAAATTAAACTGAATATTAATAATAAAAACAATTAACATAATGTTTAAGAAATAGAACATGTTAAATATTTGATACATTTTTATTAGTTTTAAATTGTAACATTTTCAAAATTATTAGTTTAAAAAAATTTTAATATTAAATTTTTATCAATTTGTAAAAAGTTAATAATTTGCTATATTTATTTTTCTTAATTTGTATAAATCAATGTCAATTTACATTTAAAAAATTATAATATTTTATTTGTAAATGTTGGTCATTTGAAAATGAATAACTAACTATGTACATAAAACTATTTTGAATTGTGCAATCACATTGGCTATACTTCCTTCTTTTATGAAATACATCGTCGATCCCGGAAAGTACTCGAATAGAATTCTTCTTCAGCATGACAGACGGAATGTGGGAACGGAACTGACATGGAGTAAACTAACGTGAAGGACTCGCGTTTGTCTTTTAAATATTGATTTGTCTGTAGAACGGACGTTATGTGACAACGATGAACGTTTTTCTGATACTCTATTTCATTGACAAATATTACGTGAATGCGATCGAGTTACAAGTAACCTAACATAAGTACGTAAAATTTACTTTTAACTTTCGAAACGTCAAACGTAGTCAACTACTATCTACGACACAAACATCAACCTTACCGGGATATTAAAGTAGTCATTGTATGGCATGTATCTTGATCGAGATATTTCGAATATTTCGCACAATAGACAATTAAAAGATGAATCATATAGAGGAATATCCTCAATTTTTGTCCATACTATATCTACATGAATTTAAATTTCTTTATAAAGTGATATTAAGACATATTGTTTTTTTATATCATATATTTTTTGACAATATTAATATTTTTCATAAGAATATCTTTCTCAATTCTTTTTATTTTGTATGCAATTCAGTTTTTAAAACAAAAGTTTACATAGTATTATTGAAGGTTAAATATTACAAATTTGTATTAATGTAATATGTACAAATATTACAAAACATATTCTTATCAAAAAAATATTCTTAACAAATTTAAAAAATTTTTTTTTTAAATAATTTAATAATATATGAACATGTAAAATAGATATAATAATTATATTTAAGTCATAGAAAAAAGATTAATGTCAGATATTGTTATATACTTATAAATGTAAATTTAGATTAGTTTTATAAATTTTTGTTAAATATTTTTTTAGTTTTTTATTCATAATGGACCATATGAAAAGTACAAGTATTTATGTAAACATGAAGATCATGAAACATTCGCATATTGTTTATAATTGCTATTTTCAGGTAAGAATTCTTGAAATATAATTGAAAATCAATTTTAATTTTATCAAAAGATTAGTAAAATTAATCAATAATATTTAGCAATTAAATACCATTATAATATTATAGGGGACAATGTGGAACTTCCAAAAATTTTGGTTATTATAAATCTTTTAATAAATAAATAAATTAAAAATTTGAGATGGACTCTCCACCGTCTTGTTCACTAAGTGCTACTGGACCTCTTAGTGATCTTGGTAGCAGTGGAATTGGAGGGTCCATTTCTAGTGATTCAGTTAGAGCTCATCTTGCAATCGAGGTATATTTTATTATTATAATTTATAATTTATAATTTATAATAATTGATATTTCTACAAGTAAATATGTTTAAATATTTAAAAAAAGTAAAGAAATTTTTAAATTGAATGATTAATTAATTAATTTTTATTTTAGATGCAAGAAAGCGATATAGAAAGTAAATCTTTATCGCAAGATTCGTTTGATTATTCAGATGGTATGTGTGGTGAAAATTTTAATACATTGAAAAAAGGACCAGGATGGACTGATGCTGATGGAAAACTGGAAGTTGAAGTGGTTGATGTAGCTATTAAACCTCCACCAGAATTTCAAGATAGCCCTTCTCCTCCTAATTCTGAATCTTCATCTGCACCGATTCTTAGCTATGCACAATTAATGAGACAAAAAGTTCCACAATTAATAAATGATTATGCTGAAAATTTAATACAGTCAATGATTGAAGAAGCACTAATAATATCTTGTAGAATATCATGGCCAGAAGGAAGAATAGCACCTGCAACAAATCATGTACCAGTGGTAACTCGTAGTATATACAATCCAAAACGTCTTTGGGCAACAGATTTGTTGACACCTTCATCATGCCAAGGAGCTACTACGTTAATTACTCCATACAATACTTTAAATCGTCCAAATTCACGATGTTCATTAGCCTCTTCTCGTTTATCCAGTTCTCATAATTCAATAAATACCTCAGGACTGAGTCATAAAGCAGATGACAGCAGTTTTATCACCTCTGCTATGTCACATGATGTTTTAACGACCAGTGAAATTAGTGATATGTACAATGTGCCCTTTGATTCTGACATTTATACTGTACCAATAGATGTAGTTAGACCTTTGCATGATCTTAGAACACCGCAAAGGCCTAAACGTCATAGACATCATCGTAAAAGAAGAAGAAATGTATCTGCTAGTTCACAGAGTGAATTAGAAGCCCATATTCAACAAGCAAGGCATTATTGTGGAAAACCTCGTGCTATTACCCATGTTATTAAATCACAGAGATTTTTATCTGATGTATGCTGTAATGAAACTGGAAATGGGAAGCGTCATAGCGTTCCAGGTACATCTGGTCGACATATGTCTCGAACATCTAATGGTCACATGCATAATATTGGTGAACCAATTCATATGACTTTACATGAAGTGCGTCAATATTTGCAAACACTATATTCAAGCTCCAGTGATTCTAGTGAAAATAAAATTAAACGCGATAATAAAGCTCCAATAAGTCATACACCTGTACACCTTGCAATGCCAAAAGGTATTAGTGTAAATAATAACAATAGATATAGTAATCCACATACAGATTCAGCAATGGATACCCCTATTTCAAACAAAAATAGTAATGGACTGATTCACAATAATAATAATAATAATAACAATAACAATAATAATAATAGTAATGTTAAGAAGCATAAAAAAAATTCATTTGTTAGTATTAAACACAAAAAAGTAAAAGAGGAATCACATAAAGAAAAAGTTGATTCTGAAAGAGAGAAGATTAAAAAGAGTCAGCGAAATTTTTCATTAAATTTGAAACAAACACTTTGCAATATCTTTAGATTCAGGCGTTTGGGTTCTCCGGACCATTTTGTAGAAAAGAGAAATAGCATTGTACAGGGTGAAATTGTAGAAGAAGAAGAAAGCATTGATTCTGACCAACATGCTAATAATAATAATACTACCTCAGAGGTAGATTCCTCTGTACAAAAGCTACCTTTTTTTAAACGTGCATTACCACCATTGCCTAAAAGCAATGGACATGTAGGAAGTGTGGAACAAGCAGAAGATGCACTTACAACAATGGTGTCTAAATGTGAAAGTCCAACTTCTATACCATCACAAATACCTTTACCTGTACCAAAAGTTGAGGATGAACCAGCAGAAGATACCAGTATGGATTTTGCTGCTAGTATTGAGAAAGTAAAAGATGTACGTATTTATATTTTGTTTCTGAAAATAATGAAAATATATAACATTATAAAAATATTGTATTTATTAAGTTTTATTTAAAATAGTATGGATGGTATTGGGGCCCAATATCTGGTGAAGCTGCAGAAAAAATATTGTCCAATGAACCAGATGGGTCATTCATTGTACGAGATAGTAGTGATGATCATTATATTTTTTCCTTATCATTTAGACTTAACAGTTGTGTACGACATGTAAGAATAGAGCACGATCAGGGTAAGTTTTATTTTTTATAAAATTCTTATTTTTTTAAACAATTTAATATATATTTATATATGTCATATATATAGGTAATTTTAGCTTTGGAAGTTGCACAAAATTTAAGTCTCATACAATTGTCGATTTTATTGAAAATGCGGTAGAACATTCGCGTAGTGGACGATATTTGTTTTTTCTTCATCGACGGCCAGTATTAGGTCCAATGCGTGTGCAACTTCTTCATCCAGTGTCAAGATTTAAGCAGGTTCAAAGTTTACAGCATACGTGCAGATTTGTAATTTTGAAGATGGTACGCAGGGATCTTATTCCCACTCTACCTCTGCCTCGGCGGCTCATTGATTATCTGAGCACGCCTCATTACTACAGTGAGCAATTAGCTGAACAAGATGATAGAGCTGAATCTCCTGTTAGTTCTTCAACTGGTGAATTAGAGAAGATTTGTTTCACACCACAAGGCCTATCGTGAGGTACAAATATATAATTTTTGTCCTTCATTTTTGTGAAATACTTGCCAAATATTTATAATATATAATTTAAAATTTAAAATTTTACACAATTTTATTTCATATGATTTTATTATATTAAATATTATAATTAAATAATGAGAATAACTAATTTTTATTATTATATGATTTAAATTTAAAATTTAAAATATTAATATCTATTTGAAAAGAAAAATAATCCGTTCCATGCAGTTTTTATATAGAACAATATAGTTAATTGCATAAAAGTACTAAATAAATTATAAAACAAAAAATAAAATTTGTTCAAAAATAATTTTCAATCAGAATTCTTATTTATGTAATTAAAAATGTACAGATAAATTGATATTGATTTTTCAAATTTATAGTTTTTATCATGAAATGATTTCAAGAGCACTTATATGTCAAAAAATTCTATATTACTAATTATAGTTTTTATTTATAAGTTCCTGTTATTAATTTTAATACATCTTTATGAATTCATATGATGCAATGAATGTATAATATTCACATATAATGATGCAAAACGATGATTAAATAATCCTTCTTGCGTGCCATATATCTTATATTACTTTTTTTATTTAGTCATTGAAATCATAATTTTTTTACTGATTTTTTGGTTTATTAGTTTTCATTTAATAAATTATGTTTTTGCCAGAGATTATTCAATTATTTTATTATTTTTTATAAAATTTTGTTTTAATATAAATGAAAAAAATATAAATATAATCTACATCCTATATTTGACGTTCCACTTTATTAGATGATTAATATAGAGTCAATAAATAATTTTAAATATGATGCACATATGCAGACAATTATGAAAAAATGTTAGGCAATTATGAAAAAAATGCTAATATATTAAAATATAATCTGGCATATATAAAAATCAGTTATTATGTCTGTCATTTGTAGAAAATTTCTATACTAATTAGTTTAATATTATTATATCATGTTTTAAGTTTAGAAGTAGCTGCCACAGACTGATTAACTTAGATAAAATATTCAACGAATTAATGGAATCATAATGTAGTATAAATATTTTCATTCAAGCATCAATCGTATTTTTCTGCAAATTATTATAATCATTTTTAAAAATAATCTTTGGATGGAACATTGTTTCATTGTTTCAAATTGTTTTATAATGTAAATATTTTATGTATATTACTTAATTTTATAGAATAATTAAATTGCCAGGAATTTATTAATATCTGGCAAATTAGATATATATATTTTGTGATTTAAGTAATAATCTATAATGGATAATTAATATATGATGTGCAATTTTTTAAATGTATTATACTTATTTTCATTCTTTATAGCCAATTTTAAACTAAGATCTAATAATATTTACTCTTTGAAAGAGTAAAAGATTCTTTGTTATAACTGATTAGCGACTGGTGCTATATAAAATTATAAATTATAGAATTCTGATTCCTTAAATTATACAGTTGAATGAAGGTAATCAAAGTCACTGTTTATTCTTGTGCTCAGATAAACTTAACAAGATTACATCGTGCAAGGCACTTATTCGAATTTATATTATGTATTTAATTTTTTGTAATTTTATCTATCTATGAAAATATGTTTTTTTTTAATTCGGATAAAATTTCCGAAACTTATATTCTTAAATTATATATATATATATATATTATTTGTATCATTATATAAATTTTAGATTATAACTTAATATTAAGAATTAATATAAATCAAGTGAAAAATTTTCAATTTACAATTTTGACTAACTAAATTGAAAAGTAGAAAGGAGCTTCAGATAATATTTAGTAAATTATAATAATATATATTTTTATTTTTGTCTCTTTCCTGAAGACATGAATCTCATCTTCAGAAACAGAGACATTACTTTGATAAATTTTGTATTCTGTAATGCTATACAGAGCTCACTATGAAGCATTGATATAAAAATAGATTTTTCAAGGATGAAGAAAGTTTTTATACAAAATATGTACTGACTGTTATTAGATAAATTAATTAACAATTTTTTGTTTTATTTTGCATTTAAATTGCTTTTCCTGTGCAGCTTCATAAATCATGGAATAGTAAAGGCCACATGTACATTATATATTGCTCAGAAATTTTTGTTTGCACTTTCATGAACTTTGCAGTACTAAATAAACAAATTTTATACTCAATATTCACATGGTAGATTTTGCAATACAATTACTATTAACAGAGTGTCTAAGAAAAAGACTATGTCTAAGGATAAATCTAAACGTATGTGAAGCATGTGCGTATAATTAATGGTTAAAGGCACCATAATACCTCAGCCACAAAGGGAGGTATATAGAGCAGAATTAGTACCATTTTATAACAAATGTATTTTACATTAATATAAGTTGCACATATGTATTCTTGTGAAGAAATTAGCATTACTGAAAAATATGCTTTATTTAATTATGTTTCATTATTATTAACATCAATATTAAGAAAGAAATACAAAAATTCTATGCCAAGTGTTATTAAATGATAAATATGTTCATGAAATCTTTTTTTATGTGATAAATGTGTGACATTGATTAATAGCTTTATATTTGTATAATGTGTTCTTAATAGTAACATATAAAATATAAAATTTTAATTTTTGCTAATGAAATGTGATATTATCATTACTATTAAAATTTATAATTAACTATACATTTTCAAAGTAATAATATCAAAATATACTCTTAAATAAAATGTTTTTAAATCTTATAAAAATGTATAATTTAATATAATATTTAATTAAAAAATTATTACATATTATAGATAGTTTTATATATATATATATATATATATATATATATATATATATATATATATATATATATATATATATATATATAAATTATACATTTATAGAAAAATAAAAAAATGCACTTGGCATAGAGCAGTAATTTATTTCTTAAATGCCAAAGTTTATAATTATATCAAAGTATAACATTGACTTATCAATTAAAAAATTCTTCAAATTAATTGCATAAATTGAAACTGTTTCAAATATTTTATATATACAAAAATTTTATTATATATTATTTAAAAATTCAATATTTATAAAATTTACTTTTTATATAAATATTTTCAATTTTATAGAAATGTATAAAAATATAAAAAAATAAAAAAACTTCTATATAAATTATTTTTTAAAAATGCAATGTTGTACTTTGATTTTAATATATTAATAATTTTTTATTATTGTTTATTATAAATAATTGACAAATGCTAGTCATAAATATTGCGTTTTAAGTTGGAGTTCAGTATTGTTTATTAATAAATATCAATTTACTTCCAAATATTTGCATTTATTTTTTTATCTTTTTCAAAGATATAATCCAAACATAAATTTATACAAGGAACTTTTAAAAATATGTAAGCTCTTTGTTATTTTAATAAAAGTTACAATTATATTTAAATTACAATTTTATATTTTTTAACTTATTTTTTTTCTAGTCTAATATAATTTATCAAATATATGTGTGCAATAGAAATTCATTAGAAAACATGCTCTGCATGATAATCAGAAATCTATTATAAATTTTTTAATTTTGTAAATATTTAAGATAATATAAAATATGTTTTTCAATATGCATAACAAAAAAATGAACAATTCATTGAAATAAATGTATTATAAAAAATGAAATCTGAATAATAGATATGTTTATTTAATTTTATATTTTTAAATTTAAATTTTAGAAAAATATGCTAATTTTATAAATTGCTATAAATAAGTTTTATAATTTGTAAAATTAATATTATAATATTAATTTTACTACAAGTTTTAAATATACAAATTTTATATTATTATATTCTAAAACTATTATTTATTTAAAATATTATCATTTTTTTGATAATATAATAAAATAATTAAATAGAAAATTATTTTTTACGAAATATTTAATACTATTTTCATAATTGTAATTTAAATAAAATGACTTTGTAACTTAAATAAAATGTCTTTGCAATTTAAATTTTTTATACTTATGAGCACAAGAAAAAAATTTTTTTTTGTTACTTTTATTATAGTTAAGGGTATTCTAAATATAAACAAATATATATGTATTTGATTACCCATGTTTGTACTGTAATGTTGAAAATAAAATACATTTTTTAAGATTAATAAATTGAATTATTAATTTTTTTTAATTAAATACACTTTATCACTGTTACACATGATTGTAAAACATTTTTTTAAGTATATATCACATTTCGATAAAATTTTAATTTAAAGACAATATATTTGCACTGAATCATATGACATTTTAATTACACAATTTTGTTTTCAATTAAACACTAAACATTTTAATTTAAGGTGGAATACCAAGTGTTTTCCTAACTAATTTTTGAGCGATTCTTTCAAATTCTGAGCGATCTTCCCTCCACATTTTAGCAGCATCAACATTTGCACCACTTTCATCATTTGGCTCTGCTAACATACTTACCACACTTAACAATATTTTTTCTACACTTTGAACTGGACTCCATCTTTCTGCACTACTTTCATAGCCCATGGGATCATCACCAGGTGCATGTAATATACTTATACATACTCTGCCATCTGCATAGACTAAAGAAATATAAATTCAAAATTTTTAAAAGTCAATAAAAAATAAACATAAAATTAATATTTTAATAAAAAAAAGTCCTACTATTTGGATGAAACATCTCACAAGTAAATTGCATCTTTGGTGGACTTAATGGGTAATCTGGTGGAAATATTAATTTTGCTGGAAAAACTCCTCCTTCAAAACATGTTCCTTCTGGTCCACTATAAACAGATATTAAATTTTTAATTAAAATTAAGAAAAAATAAAAATATATATCAGATAGATATTTTATTATATATTATATATACAAAAACAAATTATCATAAATTAAAAATTAATAATTAAAATTATATATTTTGTTAAAATACCTACGTGATTAAGGCTTCCCATTCGAAAAAATTTTCTTCATTTATTGGACCAGCAATAATACCTTCAGGTGGATTTAAGGTTAACTCTATAAATTATATAGTATTTATTATTATTTAAAATTAAACAAAAAAAATAATAAAAGAAGCAATTTTACATAATATCTATAATAAAGTGTGAATTGCAATAAATTAAACTTAATTCTCACGTTTATATTCTGCCATTAATCGTCTTAATGCAGAACCCGCCATTGTTTTGATCATGGGGTTAACGACAAGAATTAAATGAAATGTCAAAAATGAACATTAGGTTAAAGTAACAAAACGAATCTTTATCGTATATACACACACACACATATATATATATATATCTATTTATTTTACGAATTTAAAGAAATTATTTATTTTTGCAAAATATTATATTGTATTATGCTCAAATAATGAATGTAAAAATTCAAATGGCAACGGAAGAACAAAAATATTTATCAGATATTATTAAAAATACACATGCCACGTTGCGACAAGAAGCTCAAAATTGCGGTCCTGAGATTGCGTGGGAACGACATATTCGTCGTAAAGATATTTTACAGGTTTTTAAATATTATTTATTAATTAGTAATATAAAATAAAAATAATATTGTAAGTAAAAAGACTGTAAAATTTCATGAATAAATATTTTAGAAATATGCTTCTTCTATGCAAAAATTGGCAACTATATATTGGATAGAAAATAACTTGAATACTAAAAATTCAACATATTCAAGAATAGAATGGATTAAAACTCAATGTGAAGAATATTTTTTAAATGGTGGAAGACAGAAATATGATTTGAGAGAAGAAAATATAAAACAGAAAATAGATAAATATTATATAAAACCTGAAATCGCTATAAATTATAATGTAAGTGATAAAAATAAGAAAATTCAAATGTCTAAATATGTTGATAAAAATAATGAAAAATTAGTCGATAAAATATCATTATTAGATGTAGGCAGTTGTTATAATCCATTTGGAATTTTAGATATGTTTGATGTATTTGCAATAGATTTGAATGATATACCAGAAAAAGTTTTACGTTGTGATTTTTTAAATGTTCAAATTGGACAAGAAACATTAATTTCTAATGATAACTATCAAGTTTTACAATTGCCTGAAAACACTTTTCAAGTAGTTGTATTTTCCTTATTTTTGGAATATTTACCCTGTCCAAAACAAAGATATATATGTTGTAAAAAAGCTTATGATTTATTGCAAACTAGTGGTATTCTTTTTATTATAAGTCCTGATTCAAAACATGTTGGTGCAAATGCTAAGATAATAAAATCATGGAGATATGTCTTAAGTAAGTTAGGATTTATGAGAATAAAATATGAAAAACTGCGACATATACATTGCTTAATATTTAGAAAATGTATGTTTAAAGATGTCGCAACAAGGTGGGCAACTTTGCAAAAGTTACCCCAAAATGATTTTTTGTATTTAAATGACATCTCAATTTATATTCCTCAAGATTTACGAATATTTGATGAAAATAAAGAACAAGAAAAGGAAGAATATGATATGAATGAAATAATGAATATGTTCAATGAATTACCATTTCAACAAATGTAATAAGAATAAAAAATTAATTATATTGTAATTACAATTTTTGTAATACAGAACATAGAATTTTAAAACTACCACAATATAAAATAAATAATTATTTTTAAATGAATCAATTATTTTTTTAATTGTATTCTTTCAAATCATATTTTAAAAGAAATTTTGTCATGTTTTAATCTATACGTTATATAGGGATATTTATAAATTTTCTGAACTATCATTTATTTTACGCCATCTTAAATATGCCTTTCTGATTTCTTTTCATTAGCTATACACGTGGTAAGTCTATATTTCTCGTTTATAATATTGAATATTAGATTTTTTATTTATCGTATAGTTTAATAAGTATATAATTTAATAATTATGAACTATTTCTCTAAAAGTAATTTAAAGATTTAATAATTTAAAATAAATAATTCTTATTTTGTTTAATGATTTTATAGGTTAATATATAGTTATCAATTTTCAAATTTATATATTTATATAATAGAATAATTCTATTTATATAAATAAAATTATTATAAAAATTTTATATGTTATTGTTTCAGATAATTCATCATGTCATCTCATTTAAATTGGATGATTATCCGTAACAATAATGCGTTCCTCTTAAAAAAACGCAATATTAATAAACCATTTTCAACGGTTTGTACAACATGTTTTATTAAAATTATTTAAAATTTTGATTCTTTATATATTTATAGTTTATTTTTTTTGAATCTTTTTTCATAAGTTTATAAATCGATATATAATATAAAATTTTAGGAATCTAACAATTTGACCAATTTGAGTAGCTACCGTTATTCTGGTTTGATTCATAGAAAAAGTGTTGGTATTGTTGATACATCTGATAAGAAAGGATTTACAGTAGTTTATAAAAAAGCTAAAGCTATGAACAAGCCTGCAAAAGCTACAGTTCGATGCACAATGAAAGCTGGAGCTCGTCGTTCCTTATATAAATTAAAAAGATTGCTTACAAAAAATAAATATCGTATAGATCTTACTAAGGTAGATTTATTTGAAATATAAGATGAAATTTGTGATAAAGATTTAAAAAATTTATCAATATGATAAAAATAAATTATTTTTAGGCTGCATTACGTCGAGCTAGTGCTGTGTTGCGCTCCCAAAAGCCTTTACCTGCTAAGAAGACTCGAACAACAAAAAAAGCTGATTAATTTGTATATTAATAAATATACATTTTAATGTAAATTTATAGATGTGATATATATTGCAAAAAAGATTTATTAATTGTTTTATCAATTTTGAAATTTTTTCTTATATATAAATTAATTTATTTAATTGAATTGCTATTTTTAAAAGCTTTAATATTAATTAATATTTCTTCTTTGCAATTATATCTAATATATTTATTTTAAAAGTCCTAAAAAAAAAGATTAGAGTAATTACATATATATAAGTATATATATTTGAAAGGTAAGTTATTTAATTTAATTATTTTAAAGATGCATATAAATAATAATTATATTTTTAATTTCAGCATCCATAAATAGATGTTGGATAAAAATCATTATTTTTTTGTAAGTATATTTGTTAATTTGTTAATATTTGTTAATTTTCTTATAATAAATTATAATTATTTATTACTTTATCGTTTTAATGAATTATTTTGTATATAATTATTATAATTATTTTTATCCATTAAGACTTATGAATGCTATGATTATTTATCATATTTATTATGTAGATTATAACAGTATTTATTAACTGAAATCTAAATAAAAATATTTTTATTCAAATTGAAATATAATTATTAAAAAAAAAATTTCAGGTTCATGTACCAATTATATGAATGTAATGTAAAGAAGAATATTACAATAAAATGTAAATATATTAAGTATTATTTTATTTATTTATTTAAATAAAATAATATATATATTTAGTATATATCTATTAATGATGAAATTATAAATCGCCAAGATCAATGAATGCTATGATTAATATAGTATTTGCTAACTGAATTTGTTAAATGAATATATATATATATTGTTTTATACATATTAGAATATAATTGTTATTAAAAAAAGATAAAATTTCAGGTTCATATGACAATTATTTTTGAGAAGAATCTTACAATAAAGTGTAAGTATTCTATATTAATATTTATTTTATTTATTATTAATATATTAATGATGAAATTATAAACCACCAAGATCTATGAATGCTATGATTAATTAATAGTATTTGCTAACTGAACAATAAAAATAAAAATATCATTTTACTAATTTTATTTCATATTTAATATTGAAATATAATTGTTAATAAAAAAATTTCAGGTTTATGTACCAATTATTTGAATGTAATGTAAAAAAGAATATTACAATAAAATGTAAGTATATTAAGTATTATTATTTTATTTATTTATATAAATAAAGTAATATATATATTTATTATATATCTATTAATGATGAAATTATAAACCACCAAGATCAATGAATGCTATGATTAGTGTAGTATTTGCTAACTGAATTTGTTAAATGAATATATATATTGTTTTATACATATTAGAATATAATTGTTACTAAAAAAAGATAAAATTTCAGGTTCATATGACAATTATTTTTGAGAAGAATCTTACAATAAAGTGTAAGTATTCTATATTAATATTTATTTTATTTATTATTAATATATTAATGATGAAATTATAAACCACCAAGATCTATGAATGCTATGATTAATTAATAGTATTTGCTAACTGAACAATAAAAATAAAAATATCATTTTACTAATTTTATTTCATATTTAATATTGAAATATAATTGTTAATAAAAATTTCAGGTTTATGTACCAATTATTTGAATGTTATGTAAAAAAGAATATTACAATAAAATGTAAGTATATTAAGTATTATTATTTTATTTATTTATATAAATAAAGTAATATATATATTTATTATATATCTATTAATGATGAAATTATACACCACCAAGATCAATGAATGCTATGATTAGTGTAGTATTTGCTAACTGAATTTGTTAAATGAATATATATATATTGTTTTATACATATTAGAATATAATTGTTACTAAAAAAAGATAAAATTTCAGGTTCATATGACAATTATTTTTGAGAAGAATCTTACAATAAAGTGTAAGTATTCTATATTAATATTTATTTTATTTATTATTAATATATTAATGATGAAATTATAAACCACCAAGATCTATGAATGCTATGATTAGTGTAGTATTTGCTAACTGAATTTGTTAAATGAATATATATATATTGTTTTATACATATTAGAATATAATTGTTACTAAAAAAGATAAAATTTCAGGTTCATATGACAATTATTTTTGAGAAGAATCTTACAATAAAGTGTAAGTATTCTATATTAATATTTATTTTATTTATTATTAATATATTAATGATGAAATTATAAACCACTAAGATCTATGAATGCTATGATTAATTAATAGTATTTGCTAACTGAACAATAAAAATAAAAATATTATTTTACTAATTTTATTTCATATTTAATATTGAAATATAATTGTTAATAAAAAAATTTCAGGTTTATATACCAATTATTTGAATGTTATGTAAAAAAGAATATTACAATAAAATGTAAGTATATTAAGTATTATTATTTTATTTATTTATATAAATAAAGTAATATATATATTTATTATATATCTATTAATGATGAAATTATACACCACCAAGATCAATGAATGCTATGATTAGTGTAGTATTTGCTAACTGAATTTGTTAAATGAATATATATATATTGTTTTATACATATTAGAATATAATTGTTACTAAAAAAAGATAAAATTTCAGGTTCATATGACAATTATTTTTGAGAAGAATCTTACAATAAAGTGTAAGTATTCTATATTAATATTTATTTTATTTATTATTAATATATTAATGATGAAATTATAAACCACCAAGATCTATGAATGCTATGATTAATTAATAGTATTTGCTAACTGAACAATAAAAATAAAAATATCATTTTACTAATTTTATTTCATATTTAATATTGAAATATAATTGTTAATGAAAAAATTTCAGGTTTATGTACCAATTATTTGAATGTAATGTAAAAAAGAATATTACAATAAAATGTAAGTATATTAAGTATTATTTTATTTATTTATATAAATAAAGTAATATATATATTTATTATATATCTATTAATGATGAAATTATAAACCACCAAGATCAATGAATGCTATGATTAGTATAGTATTTGCTAACTGAATTTGTTAAATGAATATATATATATTGTTTTATACATATTAGAATATAATTGTTACTAAAAAAAGATAAAATTTCAGGTTCATATGACAATTATTTTTGAGAAGAATCTTACAATAAAGTGTAAGTATTCTATATTAATATTTATTTTATTTATTATTAATATATTAATGGTGAAATTATAAACCACCAAGATCAATGAATGCTATGATTAGTGTAGTATTTGCTAACTGAATTTGTTAAATGAATATATATATATTGTTTTATACATATTAGAATATAATTGTTACTAAAAAGATAAAATTTCAGGTTCATATGACAATTATTTTTGAGAAGAATCTTACAATAAAGTGTAAGTATTCTATATTAATATTTATTTTATTTATTATTAATATATTAATGATGAAATTATAAACCACCAAGATCAATGAATGCTATGATTAGTGTAGTATTTGCTAACTGAATTTGTTAAATGAATATATATATATTGTTTTATACATATTAGAATATAATTGTTACTAAAAAAAGATAAAATTTCAGGTTCATATGACAATTATTTTTGAGAAGAATCTTACAATAAAGTGTAAGTATTCTATATTAATATTTATTTTATTTATTATTAATATATTAATGATGAAATTATAAACCACTAAGATCTATGAATGCTATGATTAATTAATAGTATTTGCTAACTAAACAATAAAAATAAAAATATTATTTTACTAATTTTATTTCATATTTAATATTGAAATATAATTATTAAAAAAAAAATTTCAGGTTTATATACCAATTATTTGAATGTTATGTAAAAAAGAATATTACAATAAAATGTAAGTATATTAAGTATTATTATTTTATTTATTTATATAAATAAAGTAATATACATATTTATTATATATCTATTAATGATGAAATTATACACCACCAAGATCAATGAATGCTATGATTAGTGTAGTATTTGCTAACTGAATTTGTTAAATGAATATATATATATTGTTTTATACATATTAGAATATAATTGTTACTAAAAAAAGATAAAATTTCAGGTTCATATGACAATTATTTTTGAGAAGAATCTTACAATAAAGTGTAAGTATTCTAATATTAATATTTATTTTATTTATTATTAATATATTAATGATGAAATTATAAACCATCAAGATCTGTGAGTGCTATGATTAGTTATAGTGTTTGCTAATTGATTTTTTTTAAATTCGTTGCTAAAAAAATAAAAAATACAATTAATATAATTTGTATTTTGTAGGTACTTAAATCTGAAGAATAAAATTAATATTTTTTAAGAAAGGTAATAAATTTATTAATTTTTTATGAAAAAATTAAATAATTTTTATTTCAATTATTATGATGATTTATTCACCAAGATCTATGAATGCCTATGATTTTGAATTTGCTACTTCTGAGAATAGTGTATATATATATTTAATTGTATGAACGCATTTAAAAATACGGGAACTAATTCATATTTTCTTGTACAGGTAATTACTGGTAATACCGAAATTAATATTTTTGAATTGAAATTGAAGATAAAAAACAATATTATAAATAATAAATATATGTTATAATATAAGTATATTATATTTGTAATAATTTCTACATATATATATTGTATATTTTCTTTGCTAGAATTACTTATATATTTATTAGTATTATATAGTATGTTTTATATTTTATGATTAAATAAAATTATTAAAAAATTTTTATATTTATTAAATTTATTTATTTTCTACATATAATTTTTAAAAAATTCAAAAATTATGCTTGCATATAATATAATAAAGAATTTAAAAAAATTTTTTTTCATAAAAAATAAAATCCAATGTTTAGATATTGATAATATTATCATATTTACTTGGAAAGAAAGGAAGAGACAAGAAACAATTTATCAATCTTAAACGAATTGTTTCTTTTGAAAAGAAGTACAGTCTGTGTTTATATTTTTCTTTTCGTTTTTTTTTTCTAATTTTCTATGATATGGTTGTATCAAATATATTTTTTGTATTCGTTATTTTAAATCATAATATACTTGACGCAAATCTTTAAAGCAATTAGTATTTTAAAATATGAAATAAAAATTCCGATTATATAAATAAGATTTTAAATTTATTCTCTATATTTTGTTTGTGATACATTTTTTGCTGCGCCCATTCAATTTTTCTTATAAAAGTTAATATAGAATTAGAATTTAGATATAGAATTTCAAAATCATTGATACAGAAAAAAGATGAAAATTTTTGACTAAATAAAATCTATCAGCATCAAACTAATAAATAGTATTTGGAAACAATTTTAATAGTAATATAGATTTTCCATATGCTTATTGACATTGCATTATTCATTTTTTTTTTCATGGTCGAAATGACAAAGATCTTTCAGTTCCCGCATGTTGTTATTCTATGATATCATTAACAACTATTTTCACTAGCAAGCTATTTTAATTCTTAATAACTAACAAATATTTGTAATTTATTTTTCTAAAAATTTAGTTCTGTTATTATGATAAATTATGTGATATATGAGAGATTATGATTTTTCTAATGTCGAATAATATTTATAAAAATTTTAATGGATTATTCTTTACAATCTTTTAAAATGTGAATTATCCAAAGTTTTGTATTTAATATTTTATATTTTATAATTTATTAATGTTTTATATTAATTTCCATTTATATTCATATATAAAATTAGTTAATATAACTTTAATATTTTAATAAAATATATTGATAATTATAATATATTGATAATTATTTGGAATAGAATAGTATAAAATTTTGAATAATTTTTTTTCTTTATATATTACTGCCATTCAAACTTAATTTTTGAAATATTTGCGAAAAAAAGTTAGAATTTTTATTCGTATATATTTGTAGTTATATAGATATAAGCCTGTTTTTCACAATCTATTATTTTTATTATTTCTATAAAATATTATAGCGTTTAAAATATATAATAAATAGACCGATTAAAAAATTATTTCTTTATGATGGATTATGATGGACTTAAAATATTTCAAATTCAATGCTAAGCTTAAATATTTTATAGATTCTTTAGATGTATAAAATCTATGGAATGCAAAAATAAAATATAAAACAAATCTTGAAAGATCGAAATTATAACGATAGATATCAAAAATGATATTTGTTATTGTTTATTAATTTTAATCATTGTAATTTTGATCGTTCAAAAATTATTTTATATTTTATTTTTTTATTTTGTGAATCCGGGGAAGGAATACCCAAATTCAGCATTGGATTTTAAGCTCATTATAATTCTTGAATAAGTAAATTTTTGAATTTTAGTTATATTTGTCCCACATTTTAGTTGTTTGTTGTTACCATTACATTGTTTATATTAACAATATACGATATACAATATAATTACATTAACAGAATAAGTGATGATTGAGCCGTAGATATGTATGTATAAGAGAAATTGTATGCAATAATAGCAATCTTTTTTACAAATCTTGAAAAATTAAGACCGAATAGAGAATAGAGGTAACATATAAAGAAAAAAATTGTTCAAAATATTATTTTTATAATAAAATCATCCAAATCATAAAAATCAGGGAAAATTTTTCTATTCCGAATTATTCCGAAATATTATAAATTAATATTTTTGTTTAATCATTCTAAGATTACATAATTAATTGCTATTGCATAAATCTAAACTCTTAATAGATATTATTAATATATGCTCTTAAAATATGTTATAATGGATAATATTAATTATGAAAGTTATATATACATATATATATAGGAAGTTGTTTCTGATCGTTATACAATTGGTATGGAACTTCTTTCTATCATGGTAAAGGACTTTCTTCTTAATAATAATTTATGCTTTTAATTCTATTAATTCTTAATAATAATTTATGTTTTTGTCGAGGTGATTTTTTTGAAAATTAATAAAGATTATCATTGAAACAAATATATTATATTAATGATATAGCATAACCGTTTTGCGCTTAACTACAAGAATAAATAAGTAAAAATCGAAGCATAGAGTGAGATAAAAAAAAAATCAAAAAAGATTAGGAATAATTATGAATAGAAACAAAGTTTAAGAAAAAAAATTGCATATATTATGATGTCCAATCATACATGAATCATAAAAGAATATCGAGTCTTCTTTAGAATTGTTTATTGATAATTAAATTCAAGAACATGATAATCTAAAAAAAAGAATCTGAATATATATTTTTCTAAGAAAACATCAGCGCCATTAAAATTTTGTAATTTAGCTAATAAGACTCCATTTAATTTCATATTCTAGATCTATTTATTTATTTCTGATCTCCATCTCGTATCTAAATAAATTAATGTAATATACAATTAATTTCATTTATCAATTACAATTCGATTGTAATCTATGTTTTTATTAATATATTTTTTTGTACAATTTTATTTTTATTTTTATACAATTATTACAAATAAGATCTCACCTATACAATTAATCTTATCACAAAATTTGTTTGTGATTTTTACATATCTTTTAAAACATTATACGATTTTCGTTATTGATTGTGATATGAGTTTTTATAATATGTTATCAAGATAATTATTTTATGATTTTCAATAATTATCATATATTGATTTGTTTATTATCGACTCTTAAACTTTTTATTGAACAGAAGTATTATAAATGAAAGCAAGAGGGCGCCACAATAAATTATTTTTTCTTTAAGACATATATTTGTTAATTCTATTTGTATTGGCAAACGATACAAAAAATAAATACAAAAATTGTTGATTCTTTAAAATAAAGTTTAACCATTATAATATATTTTTTTTAACGGTTGAAATAAAATACATCGCTTTATAAGAATTATGGAAAGTAATAAATTATCATCATAATCTGTCTGTGATTATAGATAATAGATTACAGACCATAAATAACTTTGATAAATATCACAAAAACAATTCTAATTTTTTTTTAATTATTAGATTAATAATAATTTTTTCTTAAAATATGTTTTTTCTTGAATAATGTATTTTTACTTACATAAAAATTATTTCTTTTATATTTCTATATAAAGTATTTGATTATAATCTTTTTGAAAATATATATAAGATTTCGAAAGTTTCAGGAAGGACACTTTAAGCTTTTCTAAGATTTGTATAATTTTCACAAAAAGCCGGAATATTTCCACAAAGAATTTCAATTTTGTCATCCAACAGTGGCAGCATGTTTAATACTTATTCAATATCGGCTTAATATTACATCGTGATATTAGCATTTTATTAATGTTGGTCAGGAGCAAAAGAAATTCTTTGTTCGAGATCTCTTAAAAGAAAATAATTTCTTAAGTTTGTACGTATTAGCGTTCATGTTTTATTAAAAATCCTTTTTTATATTTTCGCCGGTAATCCAATTCGATTCTTTTAACCATGTTCGAGGAAAGTTTGTCTTTGTTAAGATCTTGACGGAATGTCTTTATGATCGTCGAAGTAAATATTGATATGATAGTATCAAGAGTAATTCTGGATATTCATTCAAAAATCAATAGATATGAAATATAGAAAAGTAAAGAAAGAGAATATATTCAAAATATTAAATCTTAACTTTACGATTCATTCCTTTAAGAAAATATAGATCAATGGTAATACACATATATTAGAATAATATAATTGTTACATTAAATGATATTTAAAAAAAACAACGAATAATTGTAATTTTTAATCATAACTTAATCTAATCTTTAAAAATAAAATTATATTTTTGTAGTAAAACTAAAAAACTATTTTTTTAAGTAAAACTATCTTAATTTAATTTTATAATATTTAATTAGAAATTTTATGAATATTATAATGATAAAATATGAACTCAAATTATCTTAAATCTTAGTTTCATTCACGATTTTTTTTTGAAATTTGTAATTTAACTTATTTTATCTAATCTATTTTATAATATTAATTTTGATACAACCTATTTATCAACTTGATTATTTTCGATAATAAAAGAATATCGAATCTTCTTTAGAATTGTTTATTGATAATTAAATTGTGTCAATGTTAAATCCTTATTAGATTAATAATAATTTATAATTTTATAATTATATAATTTATAAAAACTAACTAATTAGATATATTAATATATAAAAATATATTAATAATATAATAAAAATATAAAATATATAAAAATTATAAATTATAAAATTATAAAAATATATTAATAGATATATTAATATATTATATATATATATATAATTAATATATATATATAATTATAATGTTATTTGTATAATTAATATATAATATATAATATATATTATATAATTAATTAATTTCAGTTGAGATGCATACTAGTTTTGTTATATTTATAAAATATAAACTATAATATAAATATAAATATAAATATAATATATATAAACTTTTATATTGATGCTTTGATTGATTAATATACTCCAGACTTTTTTTTCGCATGATAAATTAATTCTAATAATTAATTTTTATAAAAAAAATAATATCCAATTTCTAAATTTTAATTAGATATTATTTATTTATTTCTATTATAAATTTAAAACTTTTCTTTTTTAATTTTTGAGAATAATGTTTCAAATTTTTGATTCTGAAATTTTGTATGATATTATTTGAAAATTTTATCATAAAATTTAAAAAATTTTCGGCAAATATTTCAGAAATAACAAATAACAATTTGTTATTTGTTATTAATTAAATGAAGAATATAAATTATAAGAAATATTTATTGGAAGTTATAATTAATTTAAAAATAAATTCGATACTTTTATTTCTTCAAACAATTCAATAATTAGAACCAATTTTAAATTTGTTTCTATTATTATATATAAGAAATAAATAAATTTTTTGATACATTTATTATCTATGAAAAACTTTTTGATAAATTATAATCATAATATTTTGTAATGAACAATATAAATTATATTACAACATTTAATATGAATGTATAATAATTAAAGTAATTAATTTTTCGCTTTTTTTAAATAAAACTATCTTAATTAATTATAATTATAATTGTTAATAATATAACTTTTTTTATTTTCATTATTACTTTTAAATGTTTCATTTGTGAAAGAAATTTAAATTAAAGAGAAAAAATAAATTATGTTTATATAATAAACATTATGATATGCATTATATTATAGTTTGAATATATTAGAAAGTAAAAACAAAATAAATAAAAATATTAATTTTAACAAAAACTCTGAATATTATATTAAATTATATCATAATATCCTATAAAAATTTATCTTTTCATTTATGAATTTCCATAATTAAGATTTTATATTTTAAGTCCATTCTTTTTTTTTATTATTTTATATCATTATTATTATCATCCGAAAATAATTTTTATTGGTAACAGAGTATCGATGAGATTGATATAATTTTGTATATCATAGAGATTGATATAATTTTAAGATTAATCAGTGACAGTTGAACTTAATTAATTTCTTTAAAGATATATATAAATATACATATATACAAATTTTCAATTGACATATCTCTTATTTTTCAGATGATTTTTATTATCTTTTAATTCCATAATAGACAGATTCAATTGCGGAATCACGTAGCTCAAAAGTTGAAAGGAAAGCGTACTTTTTTTTTTGCCCCTAAGGAGAGTTTAACGCGATATCACTTTTCATAATTCGAGGAAGAAACTTTATTGTTTTTCTAATGAGAAGAGCGCACAAACATCAATTGATTTTCTTACTGTTTTTTCTCCGTGCCTTGAAGCTGTTCTCGGTCGCAAAAGAACGAAAATAAGAATAGGGGTACAATGACAGAAGGTTTCACGGTGGGGCAAACATAGCTGCTTGCCTGCCACGAGCATTTCTAACCTTCTATCTATAGCAAAGAATATCTAAACTATGAGAAAGATGAAAATGGATAGATTTGAGAGAGAGAGAGAGAGAGAGAGAGAGAGAGAGAGAGAGAGAGAGAGAGAGAGAGAGAGAGAGAGAGAGAGAGAGAGAGAGAGAGAGAGAGAGAGAGAGAGAGAGAGAGAGAGAGAGAGAGAGAGAGAGAGAGAGAGAGAGAGAGAGAGAGAGAGAGAGAGAGAGAGAGAGAGAGAGAGAGAGAGAGAGAGAGAGAGAGAGAGAGAGAGAGAGAGAGAGAGAGAGAGAGAG
Source organism: Apis cerana (assembly GCF_029169275.1). Classification (NCBI taxonomy): domain Eukaryota; kingdom Metazoa; phylum Arthropoda; class Insecta; order Hymenoptera; family Apidae; genus Apis; species Apis cerana. Next base: position 4,003,311 of record NC_083862.1, on the reverse strand, counting down.
AGAGAGAGAGAGAGAGAGAGAGAGAGAGAGAGAGAGAGAGAGAGAGAGAGAGAGAGAGAGAGAGAGAGAGAGAGAGAGAGAGAGAGAGAGAGAGAGAGAGAGAGAGAGAGAGAGAGAGAGAGAGAGAGAGAGAGAGAGAGAGAGAGAGAGAGAGAGAGAGAGAGAGAGAGAGAGAGAGAGAGAGAGAGAGAGAGAAGGAGAAACGAACAAAGATGGGTAAGTAGATAAATGGAAAAAATGCAGAGAATTGGGAAAAAATAAGAAACAGAGGGAGCAAAAAAGAATAAAGGAAGAAAAGTTACGTGGTTCTTCTCTCATAGACGAGGAAAAAAGAAAAGATTTCATGAATAATGTAAGAATGAAAGTCGGTTGAAACAATTGCTAGGCATCGCTCTACTCTTGAAATTACATCTTCGGATTTTCTACGAAATTAAAACATTATATATTCCATGCTAAGATCTCTTGTTATGCCCACTCATCTTCTTCCTTTGGATATTATATTTCTGAAGTCTTTTCCTATAGTGAAGAAAAATCATTGATTATATATTTAACTGATGAGACTGCAGTATTATTTTTATGAGTCATTTTAAATGTTCGTTAAAAGAATTTAAAATTTCAAACTATTTATATTTAGGAATGACGATGATAGATGGTATTACTCCAATCTGTTCTGTGGAATGATGATATGTAATAATTGATTTGTTATTGAAATTGATTTATTATAAAATTTTGTTGTTAACAAAACTTTTATTTTAAACGATTAAAAGCAAAGTTTACATATCGATGAAGTTGGTATGATTTATGTTTGTCATTGAATATGTGAATTCACAAAATTCTAAGAGTTCACTTAAATCAAGGTTAGAAAAGTTCAAGAGTTTAAAAAACATTTTAATAATTGAAAAGTTAGAATTGTTTTCTTAATCCGGATTATTTAATTTGAATTATTTAAAAGTTCATAATGTTTTAATAGTTTAATAGTTTAATATTATAATTTTTTCCCAATTTTATAAAGCTTGAGTCCTATATGTTTATTTCAGAGAATTCTTGATAGGACATATAAGCGGGCAATGATCCCTCCATATGACATTTCCAAGAAAAATTTCTAGAATTAAGCTATGTAAGCGTTTTCAGAAAATTGATCCGTGAATATTTTTAATAAATTTTTTCGAGTTTAGAATGATTGCCATTGAGATTGATATGGCTGAAAAATGTTGTCTCAAGTTCTAAAATCACGTTCTAATTTCGTCAAAATATTTGTAAAAAATATATATAATTCTAAGGATTCTTTAAATATTTCTTTCAAAAGCAATCGGGTATACAATATCATCTTATTTTTTACATGTCAAACATGAATGTTTTGAAAACATTGATGTTTTTACTATTGAAAATTAATAAAATTATATCTTTTTTTCTGATAAATTTTTATGTTTTTGATAATCTACAATTTGCGATTATATATATATATTTTTTTCTATTAAAAAATATATGTATATCATTTTTTTTATTTAAATAAATTTGAAATTTGAGAAGAAAATAATTGGGATTTATATAATTGAATTTACATAATCTGATTTAAAAATATCTGTCATCTGTGATCATTTTAGTATAGTCTTATCAGTGTAGTTTTATTAAAAAAGTCATTTTCTCAAGGTATTTTTTGATTGACGATGCTAAATCAATATATGTTTTTAAAGTATATATTTTAAACATAGAAAAATAAAGGAGAATTGAATAAAACTTATATGTAACTATATAAATGAATATAACTATTTCAGAAAATTTCATTAAAATTTTTAGAAAATTTTATTTTTAAAAAAATAGAAAAAAAAAATATCTAATTTTGATTAAGATTGATAGTAATTGATCAATGACAAGTAATATCAATATATTAATTTCCCATTTTTTGGCATCTCTACATAGATTTTAGTATTTATTTTAATATATTTTTAATTATAAGATAATATAATATTTTTATATTAGATAATATATTTTTAATAATGAATTTAATACTTCATCAATATTATTTCATCAAAAAATAAAAAATTTCTTTTTATTAATATATTGCGTCGGCAAGAGTCGGTTGAAAAATAATGAATTTTTATCTGTATCTTCACAAAGAAAGATATAGTTTTGTTGAGAACTTTGTTTATAATTGTATCTTTCTTTTATAAACATGTTAAATATAGATAAATTTGCTATTTGAAATTACATTTATAATTTGAAATTTATATAGTATTATTTCAAATGAAGTTCGAAAATGTGATGTTAATAATAATACTTGATCGCACAATTCTTGATAACCTTACAACTTTGAAATTTGAAAAATTATATTGAAAAATAAATTTTATTTTATTATATTAATAAATGATATTTTATAGTTAAATTATATTTTTATTTGTTTCATTTTAATAGCTTCATTTATTTCATTTTGATAGCTTTGTTTCATTTTTCAGATACAGACGAAAATTCATTATTTTTCCGATTATTTTAGCCGATCCATGTATATTTACCATGTGTTTCTTTTATAACCATTTTTATTAAAGTTTTCATATATTTTTTTAAATTTATAAAATTTTTTGGTAAATATTTATGTTAGGAGAAATTGCTTTGATGATCTTAATCTTGGTATATGTATATTAGACATTCTCTTAAGCAAATTCTATCGCTCGTTATTTCTTGAAAAATTATTAATTATTAAAAATTTGACATTTTTCATATAAATAAAGAGATTGTATATTAAGAAGAGATGAGAATATTTATTATATTTCTAATTTTATCTACCAAGTCATAAATCTAGATATTGATGCTTATAATTAGAAATAATGAAAATTTAAATATATTTACAATGATCATTATTACAATCATATTATATTCACGAATTTCAAATGTAATCCAACGTAATCAATGTAAATCTTATCTCAGTTAACCGATATTAAAATATTCGCTTCGAAAATGTTCTATTTTTAATAATTAATAACTTTGTAAGGAAATAATGAGCGATAGTTAAAACTTTTTGAAAATTAGAGAGATAGAGTTCGTAGTTAAAGTCATCCGAACTATCTTCCTTAATGTAAATAATTACAATTTTTTAAATTAATTAATTACTTTAATTTAATTTATTTAAAGAGAATTTAAATAATTAAATTACCGAATTAAATTAATTATTAATTATCTAATTTTCAATTTAATATCATTAGATACATATCCATGATAATATTTAATAATAAATATCATTTTATAATAATGATATAATTATATAATTATATAATTGCATAATATATAATAAATATATATATATATATATATATATATATATAGTTTATATATATATATATATATATATAAACTAAAAGAGTCAAGTTCATGAAGAAAAATGTTATTTTACGATTTATAATATACATATAGTTAATGATAATATTAAAATTCTTTATACAAAAAATATGTTTACGTTATTTCTTATTAAAAGAAAGTTAATATTATAAACTATTTAATTTTAAATATATTATGTTTATTATTTTATTGCTAATTAGCGTTTTGTATTATTTATGTGCATATATTCAGTCATGCACTAGTATTTATACGTTTTAACATTTAGCATTTATGTTAATATATTTAAATCAAGTAAAATTTTGAACTATAAAAACTTAACATAAAAAAATATGACATGATAAAAAAATATTGAATATAAAAAATATGATTGCAAATAATATTATTGTGAACATTTGCTCATTATTATTTTTACATTTAATCTTAATACCTATATAGTAATAATCCCTAAAGGGTAAGAAAACATTTAATAGATTTAGATTGATTAGATAGAATTATTATTTTATATATCTGTAATTTGATAAAAATATAATCATATTTCTATCAAAGGTAAAATTGTTCATAATTAATAATATTAATATAAATTATAAATAAATTGTTCATAATTGATCAATCTAATCTAATTGTTTTATGATTAGTATTAACGATAAACTATTAAATAAAATAATTTGAATTAAAATAATGAATATTAAAATATATTAAAATATTATAATAATATGTAAAATTATAATTTAATAAAATATTCTATAATATATTCGTGAAGAAATTATTAGAATATATGTATCTATATTTACACACGATTATGAGAAATATATAGAATAATAAAAAAAAAATTTAATTTTTAAAATAGATAATAGTCCTTAAATAAAAAATTTTACTTAATTTGTCGATATGTTACCTTTTTCAAACAGGATTTTTTTAACCATTTTATATAGATAATAAAAAAACTTATTAAAAGATCTTATTATATTTTAAATGTAATATAAAAAAAAATAAAAAAATTAGTTTCATATTGTCTTTTTTAAATTTTTTAAAGTTATTATCTACAATTCGATTATCAATTTTTTTATTTTTTTTTATTATTCAGGATGATTCAAGTCAACTTACTCAAATATTAAATTTGATGATATTAAAAAAATAAATGAAATGGTTTCAAGAAATTACATTATATGATAAATAATGTAATAAATATTTTATTTAATTCGATGCAATATTAAAAGATTAACTTTGTTTTCTAACAATGAAAATATAGATATATTTTTAAATACATTGATTGATTCAACTTGTCATTTTTTTATAAAAATATTTGTGTTAAAATATTATTAGGAAATATATTTAGGAAATATTTTAACTTAAATTTTATAAAACTTATTATTTGAAACATGAGAAAAGTACGAATGAATACATCTCATTATGTTCTTTATGCAATAAATTTTATAAAATTCAAATTAAAATATTTTTCAAATTAATTATTTTCATTATAGTATTATTTTTGTAAAGAATGACGAGTTGTATTATATTGTAATATTGAAAAATGTAATATTGTTTCGAAATAAGTAACAATTATTTGATTCAAAACATTCTATTTTCATTTTTTTGTTTGATGAAAGAGTGAGATGATATATTATCCTATTATTTTTAAAAAAAAATAAGATTATTGTTTTATTGATGGTTTGCGATTCGAATATTTTTATTATATTTATATTTTATATATTATTCTGTTCTTTTTTTAAAAAATAAGATTATTATTTTATTGATAGTTTGCGATTTAAAAATTTTTATTATATTTATATTTTTAAAAAATCTATTTTGAACTTTTTCATCTTATTCCATTCGAGAATAATGCGAGCCAAATGGTGTAGTTAATCTGAATAATTTTGAGCAATATGCTTATTTCGGATATTCTTCAATATTTTATTAAAGGATATTGCATTAAATTCCATTTAAAAAAAGTTGATATGCTCTTTATATATGTTTGACTTATATCATATTATATTATTTCAATTCTTATTTAAAACATTTTAATATTATTAATTTTTAAATATATTTGAATAGATTGATTTAAATGGATCATCTTATACATATAATGCCATAAGAAAATATTAAAAAATTTTATTAATATATTTGTAAAAAGATAATATATTATTATATACATCAAAACTCTTAATAAATGAATAATAAACAAAAAATAAATTAATGTTCAAAATTATGAATAATTTTTTATTTCTTTTAAAGAAACTTAAAATAAAAAATAACTATCATTATACTGAAAGATTATAATATTATTTGTTTATACATTATATTTGAGATTATAACATAACATAACATAACATAACATAACATAACATAACATAACATAACATAACATAACATAAAATAACATAACATAATATAATATGAGATTATAAAGCATTTTAATTCACATTTTCTTTCATTTCTTAAATTTTTATTCAATTCAAATAAATTAGTAGTTTTTTCGAAAAAAGAAATTTTACATATAATTTGTATAAATATTTCATATTTCTTGCAACATTAATAATAAGTTCTATAGATATGTATGACTAATTATTCGATTCAATTTTCTTTTAATGTCTATAATAATTTATCGAAGAAATACCTATAGTTAAAGCGTTCGATACTGCGAAATGGAATACATGAAAATATTGATGGAGATTGATAAAATATTGACTGTATTAGGAAACATGTGCGCGAGAAAAAGAATGCCATTAAAAGGTTTACTAAACATTATATCGACTAACGTTGATACTTTATCCTAGTAAAAAGTTAATTAAATTAAAATTTAACATATACTCATAAACAAAAAGTATATAATAATATAAATCGATTATCTTTTGATTATTTACATTATTATACATTATTTTTCTAAAATTTTTGATATTTTTTTTAATTAGTTATAAAAAAAATAGTTATAAATATTATTCATAATTTTACATTAATATATCATTTTGTATAAGTCAGTATAATCAGTAAAATTTTAAATAAATTATGATTCCATTATCATCTTTACTTCTAATTTAATTTATAAATGTAATTATAAAAAGGCTTTATTTATTCAGTATTTTGTGATGATTTTAATGTTCTTAAAATATTATAAAATTCCAAACAAATTATTAATTATTATTAATAATTGTTACTCAATTTAATCTAATCTAATTTAAACTTATATTAAATCGAAATTTATTTCATATATATTATATATCTTAAAATCAAAAATGGATTTAAAGAAAAAATGGATTTTTTTTTACATGGAATATTATATATGTAATATTTTTAAAAGAACGATTTTAAAAACAAAAATAAAAATAAAATACAAAAATATCGTTTGAGATATATTTATTATAAATAATTTAAGTTTATATTAATTAATAATAAAACGAGACGGAGAGAATAATAGAATAGAAATATTAGTGTAATGAAGACAAAGCTATTATTTTTTCGTTTCAATTTATCTAATATAAAATTCAACTATTAATATCTTAATAAATAAGTTTTATATTATTATAATTAATATTAATAAATATTAAATATTTTTATATATTAATTTTTGTATTCATTTTGGCTTCTAAAATTGATTTTTAAAATCTTTTAAAAGTCTCACAAATATATTAATTATACTCTCCATAAAAAAAAAAAATAAAAAAATAAAAATACAGTGTAAAAAGAAAATAAAAATAGAAATAGATATATAAACTTAAATTTAAGAATAAAATTAATATTTTATAATTCCAATATATATTAATAAACTAAAATTATTATTTTCAAATTAAGATTGAACTATTTACAAATGATTTAAAAATTTATTCAAAATAATTTTATTTGAAATTTTTATCCAAATATTATTTCATTTAATGAATGAAAGAAAATTCTTATCTCAGTATAATAAAAGAAGCTAATTCGAGTATTTAAATAACGCTCGTTCTTTGTACACAGTTACTCAGGCAAACTTTTAATCCCTTCGCAACGAACATATCTCGTCAAAGCATTATAAATGAAGGAATTTAAATTATCCTTGTAATGATAATTTCGTTTTGAATCCTGTTATATTTGCAATATTTTCATAAAAATGAGAAAAATTTAATGAAAGAGAAATTTATTGATTCACATAATCGAAATATTTGATCTAGATCTGTGATTTGTATCTAATCTAATCTATAAGTTGTATTTCCTAAAGAAAATTAAATTATTAAAATAGAATGTCATATTGAAATTCAAAGGATCGATTAAGTGAATATAAGATGAGTATTGAATTAAAATTAAATTAATTTAAATTAATATATTTAAAATGTCTATATTTTGCGAAATGTATTTTGGGATTCAAATAACTGATTATCTGAATATAAAAATAATATGTATTTAATTTCGCGTAAATTGATGGTTCGTGATGTTTTTCAAGCAATATCAATTCTTAGTAATATTAACTTAGTATATAACGGCAATATAATATATAATTCTTAGTATATAACGGCAATATAACATATATTCTTATTATTGAAAAGAATTCATTTATTTAATCGTTAAACGCGAAAAGAATTGATACCGATTTACAATTTATGTCTTTATTGTTTTGAAAATAGTAATATAAAAATAATAAATTCATTTTATTTTTATTTTTACACTTAATATACTATATAAAATAAATAAATTTAATATACAGTCTTGCATTTCAATTCTTTTATATATTATTATATATCACATTCATTCAAATATTCGATATTCATTTAAATAATTTCGATATTTTAGTTAGTTTTTTGTTAGGCTTGATATATTTTAATATTATATTATGTATTAATAATATATATTTATCGATTTCGGATTTCTATTTTTTAAAATGAATCTTTAAATAAGTATTGATTATGAAATTACTTGAAAATCACGAGAAAGTTTATTATCATGTTCATTATTTAAATATTTATATTCTGAATAATCTAAAATTATCTAAAAATAATTCATTTATTTTTAATAATATATGCATTTTAATAATATTTTTTTACATAATAAATATTTTGAAAATTATCTAATTTTTAATTATTTCGAGATATATTATAAAAGCTCTTCCTATCAATTATTTGAAGAATCTAAAAAAATTTATAAATTAATTTAAATAATTATATAGTATTATTTTAACATAATAGATCAATATAAACTAAGAACATATTTATATTGAGAATATTATATTGAAAACATATTTATATGAATTTTTAATATTTAAATTTTATGTTAATAAACAATTATCTTATATAATGATCACTCTATTTAATAAAAAAATAATTAAATAAATACTTATTTATTAAAAAATAATCAAAGCTAAAGTTTTCATTTCAATTTTCCGTATATTAATATTAATTTATATAATATTAATTTTTCTATTAAATTAGATATTTAAAAATGTGATTGTTTATGTAAGAACCTATTTATAAATATACAATAATAGGTTCTATATATATATATATCATAAATTAACAGACATATATTAATATATAACGTATATTAAATTATGTTATATAAATATATGTAATATAAATATACGTTATGTAATACCTAACCTCAACTTAATATTTAATATAATTTTGTAATTTTTTTACCTGAATGAAATTAACACGTAATATAAATAATGCATTCATAGAGAAGATCAATTGATCAGATTTTGAAATATTAATTAAATCAATAAATTTTAATTAATTAAAAGAAACCGAATAAATTGTAAAAAATTAATTATTTATTATATGATTATTTGATATAGGAATTTAAATTTGTGATTAACTTCTTTAGAATTTTTTTTATTGAAGAATTCTAATTCTTTTTTTTTTTTATTATTTTATTTTCTTAGTATTGATAAATTCTGATTCTATACTATATATAGTTATTTTGAAATATTATTATTACTATTTATAAAATTTTAGTGGATGTGACCTATAGTAATGTTTCAATATACACGTTGTTGCAAGAGATAATGAGACTAAAAATAATTATATATAACTGCAAATTTATTTTTTTTTCAAAATAATTTTTGAAGAATTTAAGGCAATGCTATATTTAATTGTTTAAATATTTAAAAAATATTTAAACAATTTTTTAAATATTAAATATTTAAATATTTAATATTACATAATTGTTTAAATATTTAAATATTTAAAATATTTATGTATTTAATTATTTAAATATTTATTAACTTGTTAACCTATTTTTATATTCTTGAAAATACTAAAACTCCATTTTTCTAAATACCATTTTTTTATATATTTTTATTTTTATTTAGTTTGAAAAATAAAATTTGAAAAAATAAAATAAAATTTCGTGATTTGTACGTCAAAACTTTAAACATATTTATACTTTATAAGCTTATTTCATAATTGGGATATTTATATAATAAGAATATGTGTTTTATTTAATTGAAATACATTCAAATATTTCACAAGATATTAAAGTTATCAAAAAAATGTTTGTGTAAAACTTATTTGGTTTATCATACATAAATATGAATAGTGGCAGAAATATCAAGGTCAACTTTATTTTTTAAAATCTGATATATATTTTGAATGCATTAATTGATTTATCTAAGCATTGTTTATAAAAAAATATTCGTATTTATGTCGAGAAATTATTCACATAGATGATATTTTAATTTAAATATTTATATTATTAAAATTGCAGATTGGTAAGATAATAATCTCTTATGAATGGATCTAGTTCAATAAAACAATTTTTGCAGAGATATACATAAAAACAAAATATACGTCTTTTTTTTTATTTTCGTATATTATTTTTTAATGTATTTTATATTTCACTGTATTTTGTTTAATTCGATGATTAATAAAGGAACCGCATGTGTATTGTTTTCATGTATCTGTTTACAAAATTTATCCTATTAAATCCAAGGAGATTGTCATCTTTCTGAATATTTTAATTGAAATATTTGATAAATTAATGAAAATATGTTCGTTAATATTTTTTAAAGAAAATGCTTTGATCAACTAATCTATTCAAAATTATATATTTTTATTTTAAAAATGAAATCCATCAATTATTCAATTTATTAGATTTGTAAAAAAATTATTTGCACAAAATGATATTTTCCTTTGAACTAAATAAACATTTTTTTGTTCAAACATTTTTTTGATAACTTTAATAGCTTGTGAGATATTTGAGAGTTAAACAAAACATATATTAAATATTTATATATATAAGTATATATAAAACCGGAACAAAAGTTTTCTTATAAAAATATTATTTGAAATAATCTCTTTAAAAAAAAAATTAAAGAATATTTTCATATTTTTGGAATATTTTTGGAATATTTTAGAATATATAAAAAATATATTATTAATTATTATTAGATGTTTTACATTACATAAACGGAGCTATTAATTCTTAATTAAAATTATTTATTTAACTAAAAATAATTGGTACAAATTTAATTATTGAAACAATGAATTAGAGAGTGTATGATAACTTAATCGAAAGCTTATGTCTTAAGAATTACAATGATTATAGTCTGCATTGTCATGCAATTTATAATTTTCGAGATTTTTACAAGAAATTGTTGCTACTATTACAATGAATTTTATCTATATATAAGATATCGAAAAAAATATGTTAAATGTAATAAATATTTTTTTATTGATAAAAATTATATTATCGATATAAATTATATTAAATTATATCATAAAAATGGATAAATTATAATATTTAATATTCTTCGATATATGTTTGTTTGGATTTGTTATGCTCAGTCGGTGGCACACAGCCAACATTATTATCGCGACTCGACTAGATTCGATAATTGATCAATGTTTTTTGTTAATGACTTGTTAACAAAACTATAATGAATATTTTTATAAAATAATGAATATTTTTATAAAGAAAAATATTGCTTGAAATTATCTCAAGAATATTTAGTTAACGGATGTTCTCATTTTTGAAATATCTTCTATATGTACTTTCTATGTGTACATATGATAGTGTGTGTGTTGTGATAGTAGATCCTAAATATGTAACTATCATTTATTTACTGTTTATAAACATATCAGTGTTATATAAATTCACTTAAAATATAATATATAATAAGTGATTTAATATTACCTATATTAATATTAATATTTGGTATTTATTTTTTTAACTTTATTACGTAGATTTTTACGTGACATTAAAAACTGTAACATTTGTTATCATTATGTCGTAGCACTTCTTTTTTGAACATTTTTATGTGATTTATTATTAGAATAAGCATTGTTGATTGAATGAATAAATTATTTTTTTTATCTATATCGCAATTTTATATTTCTATTCTATTTTTAAAAGAAAAGAAAAGGTAATCGCTATAATTGAAATTTATTTTTGAACTATTGAATACTTTTAAAAGCATTCGCTTTATATATGAAATTTGAAAAAAAAAATAAGAGATAGTAGATTCTAAATCTAAAATTTTTAATTTAGTTTTAGATATTTATTAATTTAATTTTATTAATTTAATTAATAAAAAATTTTCGATAAAATGCATTGAATTCTATCTATATAGATGTAAGTCAATTGTTTTTGCAATAGCATTCGTTAAGTACTGAACAGCCGATGATGTAAATGATAATGTCAGTATCGATCGAATATTTCATAAAATTAATGACACAATGATTGTAGTTCAAAATAAAATTAATATTTTTTCAATCTCTTTTTATACATACATATATAACAATTTATACATATATAACGATATATAATATAATATATAATATTTATAATCCTGAATATCTGCTTAACAGCAAAAATATTCATCCATAGTGAATTTGAGTACTTCAAGAAAATAAAATATAAAACAATTCCCGAATAATCAAAATTATAATAATCAAAATTAATTTTCGTATTATGAACAATATATATAAAAAAATCATAAAAATTATAATAATCAATTTTTTATAGAACACTTTATACATATTGAAATTGATATTGTATTGATTGTAGTATCAGCAATTTGATATTTAATGATTCGTAAAGATATTATTAAGCTTTTTATGTTTCATGAAGAAAGATCATTTTATGATGATTATTAGATTTGTTTAAATCTGGCTTAATAAACATACAAAAATAATGATCTATTAATTCTCGCTATATATATAAAATATAGAAATATATAGTTCCAAAAGAACAAATATTTTTCGAGATCTCGAAAAGTGTCTCTATCTAGATAAATCTGGTGATCATAAGACGATTCTTTAAAATATAACAAATTTCATATTTTTTAAAATAATTTTAAATTCAAAAGATAATTCTGTAAATAGATTGAAATGATATTCTGTATATTGTTATTCTTTTTCTGTTTTTTCAAAAATATTATTTTTTTCTTTATCCAAATTTTTTTCGAAAATTACGATTTATAAATTAAGAAATACTAATCTATTTAAAAATTTAAAAAAATTTTTCTAATTTTTATTTTAATAGAAATAGTAAAATAAGAAAGAAGAAGTTTAATTTGAAATGAAATTTATATTTTTCACAAATTCGATTTTTCTTCTTTCTTACTCTGTGTCCTTTGAAGGCTATTGTACTAAATCAAGAGTAAACTTATATAAAAGGAAGTCTTCTAGATCTTAAAGTCCTTAACAAAAATTTTTAACTCGTAACTGATAATATTCTTTCTTCGACATTACATCTTGTCCTGCATAAGAATTCTGTTCTGAACGAGATTCTTATAAATTCGTTCGCCGTAAAATCACGAATAAAATTGATACTCGAAATCGAGAGAATCTTAGTGTCGTAGATCTCTGCTTCGGAATTAAGTAAGGATCCTATTTGAAACTTAGAGTAGCTATTTTATACTTCAAGTTTTTAAAATAGAACGATTTTTCTTTTTTTTTTTTATAGGAGAGCTAAGATAACTTTGAGAATCTTAATTTGCTGAAGTATGTAAATGTAGAACGAATTTAAAGACTACAAAAAAAGTTTCATTCGTGATAATATTTTTCACTTAATATTAAGTAATAGTATTTTTCACTCTCTTACATAGTTTTACATAAAGAAATTCTATTTTTGTAATCTTATTCAACACCAACTACTCTTACGTTTGCATCTGTTTTTTGATCATTTATTTTTTATCACATTTATCGATCATTTAATTATTTTGTCTGAATTTTGTTTCTTATATTTAGTCTCGATATACAAATATATATGTATAATAGAATGGAATGAGATAAGATCACGAAATTATAATTTTATAATATAATTGCCTTTGACCTTCCAGATTTTATATAAAGAACAGTTTGTATAAAATTTAAAAAAAACATTTTAATTGTTTAGTTTTTTTATTTTTAAATATATTTTTTGAATTTTTTATCTATATTAATTTTATTTGAATTAAAGAAATACATTAAAAAAATTATTTTGTAAGAATTCTTAATTTATTTATTTATATTGTAAATAATAATTGGTTTTGAAATTATCTAAAAAATGTATAATATTATAAATTTATATTATATTATGTAATATAAAATATAAAAAATATGTAATAAGATTTAACTAAAGATAAAAGTATTATAATTATAATATTTTTATGATATAATTTTTATAATATTATATAATATAATTTTTATTCTTAGCTTTTACTATAAATTTATTAATATTTCAAAAAGAACTGATATTCATAATATAAATTAATAAATTAAAAATTCTTGTAAAATAATTATTTTTTGAATCTATTATAATTTAAGTTTCATCTAAAATTATTATAAACAATTATTTGTTAAAGTAAAAATTAAATGTATTTAATAATTAAATATAATTATAAATTATTGAATGAAAATAACAATTTTTAAATAATTTATTTAAAAAATTTATAGATCATTTAATAATTTTATTAAAAAAACTTGAATAACAAAAAAAAAATTTGTTTCTATATTTTATTTTATTTTAATATGTAAGATGTCTCAAAAATGTAGGAATATCCATTAATTACAATTAACAAAGATTTCTATAGCTAATTTTAAGCAAAAATTTTTGTTGTGACTTTGTTAATTATATATATTAATATAACAAATATAACAAATATTTTTATCTATAAAAATTATATCGAATTATATTACGAAAAATAATACCCAATATATTTTTTTCGATAAATGTTTGTTTGTCTTATTTGTGATACGTATCCAATGTTACGTATTGTCGAGACTCGAATAGGTTACATGCTCCGTGATTAATTAATGTTTTTTGTTAATATTAGCAAAGTAATGTAATGAAAATTTTTGCAAAGGAAAATGTTGCTTGAAATTATTTTAGGAATCTTCAATTAACATATATTTACACATTTTTGGAACACCTTATATATATTTTGTCCAGAATATAATTATCGGTTACATCGATTTTTTGAATCAACAAATGTTTAAAGTGATTGAAAATGCTCAAATCTAAAAAGAAAAATATTATTTTAGCTTAAATGTAATTAATTCAATATTATTTTAATTGTAATTATTAAAATTACAATTAAAATATAATATATTAATTATATATCTGCATAGTTTTATATAAATGCAAAGTATATATAAATGCAAAGTTTTTGAATGTAATCATTATTGTTTTCATCATTAAATATATATCACATATAATATATATCACATATATCATAAAATCATTATTGATTTTATGATATATGTGATATATATTATAAATATATAATTATAATTTTATTTTGTATCAATTAGAATTAATTTATTTATAAATTTTTTTTAATAATGATTATGTAAAAAATAATTCAGTGTCAAAAAATTGTAAATAAATCGAAAAACTTAGATGATTATAGACATACTTTCATTTTTATATTTATTTTCATTTTTGAATTTTTTCATCGATAATATGACATTAACATTTTTGTTTTTTGAGAAATACAATATTAAATTTTTGTAGAAGTAAAAAAAAGAAATTATTTATGAATGAATGAATTATTTATCATAATATTAAAAAAGCAATATTATCAAAATTTATCAAAAAATTTATCAAATTTATTAAAAAATTCATTAATATATTTAGTTTATATTATATATATTTAATTATTATTTATTTTTCAAGAATAATTGTAATAATTTATTTAATTCTTATAAATTTGATAATTAAAATTATAAATAAATATTTCTTTTATTAAAAAAAAATGCGAAATATATTAAAAAGAATGTGATAAAATGAAAAATGAGAAAACTATTCATTATAAAGATATAGGATTGTTTAAATGTGTTTGTAACATCGAAGCAAAACCGAATGATACCAAACTAACTATTTTTCGAAATGATTAAATGGTTTATAACAATTAATAAATCTAATCCAAAAATAAATATTATATTATAACCTAATATATATACTTGATTTTGTAACATTAAGTGAATTAAAAAAATAAAATATTATATTTTTATTTATTTATTTAATATATAATGTATTTTATATAATTGAAATAATAAAAAGTAAATTAATTTTTGAAGATTTTTCAATTGAAATCTTGTTTTAGCATTTATGAAAATGAAATAAAGTTTTAAAAAGAAATCTACAGTAATATTTTTAAAATTGTAAAGTTATTAAACTTAATATTTAAGAAGTTTTTTAAATTTATTTTTAAATTTAATAAATATGATATAATATAATAAATTTATAACATCATTATTTATTTTTTGTGAATATTCAATAATTTTCATATCTATAGTAAAATTTTTTCTATATTTATAAATATTTTTGAGAAAATTAATATTGAATTAAGATATAAATATAATTACAATTACATCTATTTATTTTTATCATGTTATTTTAATTCTAGTCATAAAAAATAAAATATAAAATATTTACACATACATTTGAAATTGGCAGTTCTAATATTAAAAAATAGAAAGAAATAAAATTGTCACAAGTATTTTTTATAATAATATTATATTTAATTATATTTATGACATGAATTGGAACGAAATTCAATGACAACTGAAAATAAATTTTCTATAACATGATTAATTCATTCCGTATTGCATCAAAATTGTATTTAAGTAAAACTAAACTAAATACTTAAAACTAAATACAAATTAGAGAAATATTATAAAAATAGATGAAAACATTCGTGTCATATGAAGATTGTTTAAGTTTATTATTATTATCTTATTTGGAACGATTAAATGACTTATAGAATATATAATTAAGAAATCTAATTTAATCTAACTTAAATATAAATATTTAATAATTAAATTATTAAAAGATTCATAATAACTGATAAATTTAATCCAATCTAAATATAATCTAATTTAAGATTTTTATATAAATCTTTTATATAATAAATTTATATTAATAAATTGAAAAAAAAGAATATTATTTTTATTTATTTATTAAATATTTAAAATAATAAAAAATATTTTAATTTTTTGATCTTTCTCAAGTCTTGAAATTTCAACAATGAAATAAAAATGTTTCTAAGATGTCTATAATGATATTTTCAAAATTAAAAAATCGCTTGATTAAATATTTAATTAAAAAATGTTTTAATTTATAATTATAAATTTGTTATTCATTTTTTTATATAAAATATTTAAACATCTATTAGAAATCGATAATTTTAACTGTTAAATTAGGAAGATTTAATAGTAAAAAATAGAGAGAAATAAAATTATTATAATTATTATAATTATATTCTCTATAAAGAAATATTGAATTGTTTAGATATATATATTTGTTGATTTGTAATATGAATTAGAAGGAAACCGAATGACTTAAGCGAGTTAACTACTTTATGCGAAACGATTAAATAGCCCGTAACAACTGACAACGCATACCGGAACCGTTTCATTGTCCACGATCAGATACGGTGGATACGACATAAGGGAATTGCTCTCTAGTTACATATGCGCGACGCATCCGAAGTTTGGCCGAGCGCTGTCATTATCACTGTGATTATGCATATTCAGATAAGCAATCAACACCATTGAGGCAGTGTATCGGGCAAGGGTCATAGAGTGGAACACAGAGATTCAGTCGAGTGTGTTCGTGCACGTAAATACATGGATATCATGTGTGTACACAAGGAAACACGACCGATCAAATATGAACCATTGAAGAAAATTTTGCTTCCTTTAGTACAACATTAATGTACATAAGTAATCTATAAATCAATCATTTTAAAAATCTTTTCAGACATGTTGATCAAATCGATATGATAAATTGTGATAATCTAAGATAATCCATGATAATCCAAGAAAATTGAATAAAAAATAAAATAGTGTGCAGAATATTAATATATTTGTCGGACAATTTTAAAGTTAATTCAAAAAGTCAAAATAAAAAAGTTAAAAAAGATCAATTGAGAATATGAAAATATCAGTTGAAACTTGGCAAAGATAGAGTAAGAGCTATATTTCTCTTCTTGAGTTATTATTTTTGAATATTCTTTGATATTCTAAAAAATACGACCTACATCAGCATTTTTCGATTTTTTATCGTGTGCTCTAATGTATGTAATACGATAAGAAAGTAATACAATTAATAAAAATACAAAATAATTATATATATATATATTTATTTGATTCCATATTTAAAAGATAAACAATTACAATTTAATGATATTAATTAAAGTACAAGCTATTTAGATGATACAGTAAAAATTAAATATGAATTCTTCGAAGATTATTTTGAAAGGAAAAAATAAAAAATTTACAATTTTATATATAATTATTTTGTATTTTTAATTTTATTATTTTCTTGTTACATTGTGTATTATATTAATTTTAAAATTTTTAAGAATTTAATAGTCTATAATCACATTATCATCATAATATAATACATATAAATGCATATTTGAAAATAATTTCATGAGTAATTTCAGAAATAATTTTTTATCGAGAGATTTTCATTGCGATTTTTTGAGCAGCGACAAAGTTGATTATATATATATTTATTTCCCTCAATATTGAATTGCAGTTCATTGCATGCAACAAGTTAAGAAATTATTAATCTAAAATATTGATTTTTATAATAATAATGTAAATCTATGAACTCTAATATTATTGATAGAGAATTTCGATGAAGATTATATGTAAATTGATGATCACATCTAATGAAACTCAATCAATTGTTTGTTTGATTATACTAATAATAATAATAAGTTTAAATATGTATTCAATATTTTGTAACAAATTAAATTTTTGATTCAAAAAAATAAAATATTATATATTGCCATTAATTTCATATTATATTATTATATTATTAAAACATTAAATAGAAAAATAAAAATATAAACTAAATTTTAAAATAAAAATATTCCTTAATTAAAAATTGTATTTTTCATTACAAGATTTTTATATATAAAAGATATAAAAGAAAAATATATAGGAATTAAATTAAAATCAATTTTCAAATCAAATAAAAAATAATTTTTGAAAAATCAAAAGGCATTTAAATTTAAGACAAATTAAATAAAAAAACTGATGCTATTGCATTTTATTTCTATTCTAACTGAATTGCAAGATTGTCCTTGGTTTTTCCTCCAATTCTTGCTTTTCGTAAAAATGCAGAATTTAGAGAAACCAATCATTGCATTGGAGAGCAGTTTCAAAAGATGAGCGGGATCGCGTCGTAGCGCATGAGGATCAGGATTTTTATGTTCATTTCCATGGTGATTCATTACAAGGTGTGTAAATGTGGCTTGTAAAATGACTATTCTGTGGTATTTTTTGTTTAAATTGAAGATCTGGGAAGAGTTAGGAAACTATAGCCGCTTATAAATTATTGTTAGGCTATTGGAAATACTTGAGCTGTTGAAAATAAAAGCTAAGTTACCCGATTTTTTCACAAGTCCTATCTGTCTTTAACAAACACATTATTGATATTCATGAGATATCATTAGAATTTCATTTTAAATAAATATTAAAAATTAATATACAAAAATGATTGAGACTTATTTATTAAATATAACCAATTTATAATTTGCATTAGATGAAGTGAAATGAAGATAATATAACATGATATGGCATTCTATCTGTTTGTATAATGCAAAATTTAAATTATTTAATTTAATAAATAAATCACAATTAATATTTTTGTATATCAACTTTTATATTTTATACATAATTTCAATATATTTTATATATTTTATATATATAAGTTTCATATTTTAAATATATAGAATTGATCCTTCAAAATTTATATAATATATCCAATTATATAATATATTCAAAATTTATATAATTTTTTTATAAGAAAATCTTTACAATATTCAAATATATATCATAATTGTTTATGCTACAACTTTCAAAATACAAAGAATTAATCATATGTTAAGGTAAAAATAAAATTTATTTAATCTTAAATAATAAATCAGATAAATTTTTTTTACATCCTAAAAAATTTATTTATCATTTATATCACTTTCACAACTTTAACTTAGTATTTAAATTCATCTAAAAACTTGAATTTTTATGCGTTTAAATTACACAAAATTGAACATTTCAAGATCAATTACGTTCATAATTGTATTCGATTGTTCCTCGTAGGAAATCTTCAAACGGAACCAATCATGCAGAAACTTCCGCAACGCCGATTAATAATGATTAGCATAGATTAGTAGAGGACAATTGGCAACGTCAATTACCCGATTTTGCGTTCGTTGATAACGTCTATTGTCTATAAATTATTTACGCATTGATCACGTAAAGGGCAATCGGGTAATTGCAGACGTCAATGAATCATCTGTATAATGGCCTTCCGATCGATTACAAAAAAATCTTATCCGTGAAATGAATTTTTTTTTCATATTTTCAAAAGAATGACCAATCGGATCTCAGCTCGAACAAGCCGGATAGACATTGTAGTGTATGGTTTCAGGCCTTTCATCCTTGTAAGCGAAGTTATAATAAATTCAAAGGAAACGAGGACAGGAACGATGCTTGGGACCATCGTGATTTTGCATGGAATATTCCACGTAGCTACAAATTCAAAAACGGTGCATTCAAGCAGTTTTAATAATATATGTAAGCATGCGTATAAAGCGAAAATGCAAAGACAACGATCGTTAGGTGACAAATGCTGGACATTTTTGAATATTTTGTGTGCATGTCTGATATTTTTCTTCGTTGGTTGTAGGTAACTTTCTTTTTATGTGATATTTTTTTTCATATTGAATACTGCTCAATGGACAAAATTAAAAAATTCAAAATATAAAAAATTTTTTTAATGTAAAATATTGATAAGATTGAGAAAAATAAATTATTGAAATTAGAAAGAAATATTTTCATTTTTTTAATTTTTATTGCATATTACAAACAAACTTTTTTTAAAAATATTAATTGTATAAAAAAATAGTATTTTAAATATACGGAATGTTAATTGTATATATTGTATAATATATATATATAAATATATTGTATATTAATTGTATATAATTGTATATTATATAATATACATTTAAATTAGAACTTAAAAATATCATGAAAAAAATGTTTAAATGATAAATATGAAATAGATATTATTTTATATACAAAATATTAATATATTCGTGAGCTATTTAAAAAAATTGATTTTAGAAATTAAAATGAATACAAAAGTTAAATAAAAACAGAAGTTAATATATAAAAATATCATTTATTAAAATTTTAAGTTTTATTAAATTATAAGCAATTAATGTTTACATTAGCAAACGAAGCAAGATATAGAGGGAGATAGCTTTATTTTCATTATTATTTTGTTTCATCTCATTTTATATAATGCAAACTTAAATTAATATATATAATTGTATATAATTGTATAATAATATAATTGTATATAATAAAAAATAATTAATATTTTTATATACCTACTTTTCTGTTTGTTTTGACCTCTATAATCGATTTTCGAAAGATATAAATTAACGCTTTCCATATAATTTTATGCATGAAATATCTAAAAAATGTAATTTTTTTAAAATAAAATCTAGTAATTTTGACTTTATTATGTCTCTATAAAAAAATTATTTCTATTAAAATATTTATGTCTGAAACTTAATGATTTGAAAATTATTAGAAAAGCTTGATAACAATAAGTTATTTATCTACAAATATTATGAGATATTTATATTTATATTTCATTGCAACACTATTTTTGTTTACTATTGCAACACCATTATACACTATTTTTAAATTCTATTTTTTTCTATTTTTAAATTTTCTTAATGATATTTAATACTTTTTATATGTTTCTTTCTTTAATTTCTTATATAAATCTGGGAAAAGATTTTTGATCAATGATTCAATGATTTTTTTGCAATGATTCAAAATTCATTAAAAATACGTTTTTATAATTTTGTTATGTATATATTTAGTGTATTTTGGAATAAATATGAAATTTATTGGAATTTATTATTTTTATGATGTAAAATATATAAAATTTATTTATTTATTGAAAATTTATTTATTTATTGGAATATTATATATTTATTTTATTTTATATCAAATATTATTTTCCAATTATTCTTTTTATTATTTTTACTGTATTTTTCTTTAATAAACAAAAGTTTATCATTATATTATTTTTTACTTCACGTTATTTATTTCATATTAAAACAATTAACATAATAAAATTGTTATATTGAATTTTTTTTATTTATTTATTATATTTTTTTATATTTTATTTTTTATTATACATTTTATATTTCAAAAACTATTTTTAAAGAATTTGTATTTGATTGAATATTTGATTGAATTTTTTAAATATAAAAATAAATATAATGTAATATAATTTTAACAGAATACATTGTTGGATATCTTAAATTCTAATAAAGAATATATTTTATTTTTTAAATAAATAAAAATTAAATGTTATAAATATCAATCATTTATGGCATTATAATAAGTGACTTTTGAATTAAGTTGTGATTATTGTACTAAATAACTTTAAGATTTAAGCAATTTAATTATTTGTTAAGTATGAGCGAAACCGGTCGAAATTAACACGAATATATATCAAGATAAATTTATGTCAATCTAATAGATAAAAAAAAAATTGGGATGATATTTTATATTATTTCTGGTTTAAAAAAGGAAATAATTTCATATTTTTACTGGTAAATCTAAAAACATTGTTGATGTTATTTAATTCGAAATATATATTTCAAATAAAGAAAAAATTACAAAATATTTATATCTCAGATATGATGTTAGCAATAATTTTATGTTTTATAATAAATAATTAATAATACATAAGAAAATTTAATAATTTTTTAAGGAAAATCTATTTATCTATTTAAATTTGTAAATAATAATTTATTAAATTTGAATTATTATGATTATATAAATATTTTAAAAATATAATAATATTTTATACTTTTTTGAAGAGATTAATACTAATAACAATCGATACTAATATCATGATTATTACAAGATATGATATAGAATATTAACAGTTCTTTTTTCCATGTTATAAATTTCAATTGTTTATAATAATAAATAAATCTTAATAAATAAACCTTAATCGACATTTATATTAACTTTTATGTTTGTTTTTAAAATTGTTTTTAAAATTCTTCAAAAGTGATCCATGGATATATTAATATCTTATTTATTTACTTTTTTTCTTATTAATTATTTATTATTTTTGTTTTTTTATTTTTTAGATATATGAATTAATATATTTTTAAACATAAAAATTTAAATTTTGTTAATTCTTAACGTTATGTTTGAAATTAACTGATAGTTAGAAACATAATGATTAAAAAGAAATAATAGTTGCATATTTTAATTACATCAATGTTTAAAATTATTCAAATTAATATATCTTTTGATTTATTTTAATTTTATCTTATAACATTTTTATTAATTTATTGTTATAAAATATAATATGTCCTAATTATTTATAGAACATTTATTATATTTCAATATTGATTTTATTATTTTAAATAATTGTTTAGTTTAGTAATTTCTCCCAATTTTAACAATACTGTTTTAATTTTTTTTGAAGTTTTATTTCATTATCAAAACATATATTTTATTCGATAGAACTAAAAAAAATATTTTTATTCATTATTATGAAATAAAAAAAATTTAATAAATATTTAATTCTTATGTGATTTTAAATATTTTATATGTTTCCAAATATGTAATTCTTTTAAATGACCAGTATTTTAATAATATAAAAATAGAATTCAGCAATAATTAGATTTGATTTTTTACAAACACAGTCTGAGATATTTTGTTTACTATTATTTATTTTATACTTTTTGAAACATTACTTTTCAAGAAAATAAAATAAAATTTGATAGATATATTATTTATTCATAAGAAGTAATAAATTATTCTTGTATAATTGACAAATTTTATACATTATATATAATTGTATAGATTATGCTTCATAGAAATTTTATCATTACTTTGAATTACTGTTATTTTAATTGTACCAACAGAATAATCAATGTTAAAAAAATATATCAATCCATTAATTTTTTTAATATGTCAACAAATGATTTAAACATTTGTACCATTATGTTAAGTTTCATTAATGATTTCCATTATTGTAATTTCGAAAAAATCTTTTTTATTTATTTATGCATAAATGCATTTATATATGCATTTATTTATTTTATATATTTTATATATTTTAATGTTATATATCTTGATATATAAGAATGTATAATATAATTAAACAAGATTTATAATTAAGTTAATATAAATGTATTTAAATAATCGGAGAATATATATAAAAACTAAATAACTTATGAACTTAAATTTTACGAAAAAAAAATAATTCAAAATAAAAATTTCCTATTTGCAGCATATTTTTTTTACTGTATTTTTCATGTATCATAAATAATATTATCTCATAGCTAATTTTGTTGAATAATGTATACAAAATTAATATATTCAAATATCTTAAAAAGAATATTTTAAGATAGAATATTTTAGAAACCAAAATAAATATAAAAATTGATATATATAAAAATTTCGATTCATTTATTATATTATAAGTATTTAAATTTGGATTAAATAAAGCAAAATATTTTTCTCTATTCTATTTATTTAATCTAAATGTAAATTTGCTCATAAGATTCAATTTTAATATTGATATATAATTTTTTCATATATTAATTTTATGTTTTTATGTTGCTTTTAGAAGTGCCTTTCTCTAAAAGATTCCTTATTATTATATCCTTTATATTATTGAGTATATTGTATATATAATTTCTTTTTTATACTATATTATAATACATTCATCCTTCGAATAAAAAAATAATTTTTTTTAATGTCTTTATCTATTTTTTGATTTATTTTATATCGAATTTTATTAAGATGAATATCAAATATTCTTAAAAATAATGATGGTTTCTAATTTGAAGCATTTTTTAAGAAATCTTATTATTTTTAATTAATGACTTTTAATATTTATTTATTTTAATGTAATTAACTGCTATATTCTATACAAATAACATGATAATTGTTTTATTATTTAATTAAAAGACAATGTTGTATTTTGTGAGAATAAAGTCATTAATAATTTTAATTTTCCTTATTTCATATGGAAGATGAAATGTAGTTGCAAATTATTTGAATATTATAAAAGTGTCGTATTGATCGTGAAATCGTGACGTAAAGAAATTTAAGAAACATTACATTTATTTCTAAAGTACCTTGAACAATTTAATGGTACTTTTAAATGTTTTATTTTTTTTTATTTGATGTAAATTAATACATTCACAAACTTTACTGTAACATGATTACACAGCAATTATTCTAAATAAACGCGAGGTTATTGATCTCAGCTGTGGTGTTAAAGGGAGTAAAATGAATTTGCAACAACTACTTAATTTAATTAGGTCGCTCGAATATTAGAAAATGTACTGCTAATAGCACTCATCACCCTTTGTAATGCAAGCATTATAGTGATCTTCCTGAATTAACTATTTTGAGATCAAACATTTTCTCTGTTAAACCAGGTTCACAAATTACTTATAAATTCTTTGAATGTGAGCAAGTTATTCGTATTTTCTTATGTATAGAGATTAATTTACGATTGAATCATTTTGTATATTTAGTAGAACATTATATCAAATTTCAAATATATATATATTTCAAATTGTTAGTTTGAATAATTTTTGGATAATGAAACAGATAAACTTTTTTTGGATGAATTATTTTATACTTTAATAAAATAATATGTTTATTTATAACGAAATTGACATAATAATATAAGAAATCGTTTTATTATAAAATTAAAATTTTATACTTTTTTGATTATCATATTACTCAAATTTTTTAATAAAAAAATTTTTTTATAAAAAAACATGAATGCAAAAAACTTTCTATTTTTTTTTAATAAAAATTCTAAATAGATTTCTTAATATTATAATTCATCGCTTTCTTATTTCTAAGATATTTCTAATTTCATTTTCATTGATAATTAATATATTGTATGAAATTGTCCATTAATTTCAAATTTTGATTTTCACTACTATAATATGAAAAGATGTACATGATATATATTATTGTGAATAGAAATATATAATTTTGACAAAACGTTCGATTAATAACACATCGTTCGGATATTATGATACAAACAGCGAACAAGTTGCGGTTGCAATATATTTGAGTTATCTAGTCAACTGAAACTAATCAGCAACTTTATACGCTGTTACATTTGTTTTAATTGATTTGTTTTCTCAGTCAGCTATAATCATGATTAATTTGTTATAGTAATTATGATATAAATAACAGATCATAATCATATATTTCATTATATAATTATTTGTCTAATTAAATGTTTAAGAGATATATCAATATGAATAAAAATATTTGAAGAGATTCAATGAAATTTTATTCTGGATATAAACAATTTTCATGGACGATAAAAAATTTTATTTTTGTTAAATATTAGAAATGTTAGAATAAAAGTATCGATTTGTTATGACAGGTTTTTAATATCTTATCTGCACAAATTAAAATGAACATTATATATTGCGTCATTTTTACATGATATGAATACGAAATAAATGTTATATGTTCATTCATTAATAGTTGCAGATATAATTTTTTATTTTTTCGTAAGTGCATTTCATAGAGATATATTAATTGTTGATTAAATTTTTATTTGTTATTAATTTTGATTTACGTTATATATAGAATGGTTGAAAGTCTAGTTTTATTAATTCTTCTTCTTAATAACTAACGAATAATATAATATGTAATGTAATAATATAATATGAATGTAATAACTAACGAATTAGTAATTAAAAATCTTTATTTCAATTTTTATCAAATTTTTCAAAGAAATTGCTTTTGATTTATATCAAAAAATATAAAAATTGCTTGTTAAAAATAAAAGATATAATTCATAGATTTGATTAGTAATCAAAAACGTCATTTTTTATTAAATTTGAGGAAAGCAAATGCAGATATATATTCATTTTATTAAAAGGACAAGTTCAAATTCAAATAATAAATTATTTGCTTTTTATTGATGTGTATATATATATATATTTATAACTTATACAATATAGAATCTTTTTTTAAAGAAAAAATTATGTAATAATTTAAAAATGAAAAATTCTTATTATAATTTTCTTATAATTTTTATCAACATTCTTATAAATGATTAACGAAGATAAAGAAAGATAAGGCAGAACAAGATATTATACAAATAAAAAATATGATATGAGTCTAATATATAGAACATTCACACCTTGAATATTTTTGAATGGAAGAGAAAAAAATGATAGTTTTATTTTATAAAAATTTTTAAATAAAAAAAATTAATAAATAAAAATTTAAAGAAATAGATAGAAAGATATAAAGAAATTTTATAGAAGGATTATTATTTTTCAAAAAAAGTTTTAAAAAAATTGATAAATATTATTATTTGCGTTCAGGCATTTGAAATAATTTTAACAATTAAAAAAAAATCAAATAGTGAATTAAAAAACTACAATATATAATTATTTATTATTTCATTAAGAAATAATGTAAATTGAATAAATAATGTAATTATAATAAATTTAATAATTTTTAACAGGTTTTCTTATTTTTATAAAAGAAACGGAAAAAATAAAAAAAAAGTAATTATTTTGTTGAAAAAAAAAATTGAATAAAAGAAGTATATAATAATGCAATCTAACAATAATAAACTAAACGAAATATTATAATATTTCTATAAAAAGAAAACTTATGTTTCTGTAAATGAATTGACAAACTTTGTGTAAATGAAAATTTGCAAAATATAAAAATAAATAGTTAGGCATTTGGTTGAATTTTCATTTTTTTTATTTTTTAATATATATTAAATTGAAATTATATCATATTTACATATGATTGCATATAAATGTCATGTAGTATTTAGAAATAATTTCGTAATTTAGAAGGTATAAATATTTTTTGTTTGTAATATTTTTTATTAAATTTTATATTTAATATACATAGATGCATAACATTTAAGCAATTTTTGCATAACATTAGAATAATGCATATAAATTAAGTAAAAATTTTTGATAAATTTGTAAAATAAATACAAATATAATTTTTATAAAGATTATATTAATTTTTATATTTTATTTATAGAGTATAAAAGAACAATTAAAATTTATTTATAATAAATAATAAAGATTAAAGTAAAAAAGATTAATAAAGATAAAAAAGATTTAGAAATAAATAAAATAAAGATTTAAATTTCACACATTATTTAAACATTAAGATATTAATATGTAGAATGATCCATTTAACTTTGTTATCTGGAATATCTCTCTTTTTTTGACAATAAAAATGTTTTTACAAAAAAAATTAAGTGGTTTCAAGAAATATTGATTGTATTTAATATAATTGATGTAATGTTGATTGACGAATGTAATTGATTTTTTCATTGATTTAATTGATCAATAGCTAAAAATCATATTTAAGTTATCTTTGATTTTTAAATAGAATTACATAATTTTTAAAATACTACTAAAAACTTTTATTTTTATTAATTACATCTATTATTTTCTATAAGAAATAAGCTATTTATATCGAAAAATTTTTAATTTAAAAAATATTTTAATTTGAATTTTATAAAACTTCATGTAAAAATAATAAGAACATAAATAGATATTTATATAGATATATATATTTCTTGCCTTTCTTCTTATAATTAATTTTAAATTCAAGTTGAAATATCTTTTGATAAATAAAAATGATATATTATTATTTATGAATATAAATACTTAATAATATATAAATATTTAATAATTTATAAAAAATAAGAATCGATATAATATATAAAATTATATATGATTTCATATAAAAAAGAAAACCAAATTCTTTATCAAAAAATGAATAATATTAAAATTTTTTTTTTTTCGAAATCATTCAACATTTATTTGAAATATTATTTTAATATTGATATTTTAATATCAATATTAAAATAATATTTCAAAAATAAACGAGTTGATAAGATTAAATAGATTATTCTGTATTTTTTAAATCCCACAAATAATGTAATTTTAAAAATTTAATTTAAAAAAAAATAACAATAAATTATATTTATTTTTAATTTATATGAAATATATTATTTGAGTAGATTTTTTCAAAAAATTATTTTAATTTTTTAATTAAAAATATTATTTAAAATATTAATTTATGTAATCTACTTCTTTAAAAATTATTATGCTATTTAAAAAGTTATACAATGAAAGAAATAAGTAATAATTTGTCGAATGGAAAAATATGGATAATATATTAATGGCAGTTAAGTTATTTTCTTTTATTATTTTATTATTGATTTTATCGAATATTGTAATAAAAAAAAACTTTTTTGGTATTTGTGTTTATTTATCAAACTTGTATATTTATTATCTTCATTATAAAATTATATGATAATTTTACTCTTTACAATATAAAACTATATAATTATAATCGATATTAATAATTATTTATAGAATCATTTAATATATAATGACTCACAAAAGAAAAAAATATTGCAATATGTTATAAGGAAGTTTATTTAACTAAGCAATTTTAATTTTAATAAAAGATTGTATGTATGCATTAGATCATGTAAAGCATTTTCAATAAGAAATATTTTTTAAAAGAATAATGAAATTAATCTCGAAAATTTCAATATTTTGTCAAATTCTGAATATAATTTTTCCAGGAAATTTTTTTTAGAATATCTAATTTTGAACATTAAATTTTATAATTTAAAATTTTACTATATCTAACATTATTACAAAATTATATTTAAAAACAAAAATGCACAAAATTTTGAGTATTAATTTTAAATAATATTTTAACAAAAAAAATTTATATATGTACAAGTTATTGTGTTCTGTATAATATTAGAGTTTATTCATTAATTATTTATATATATATATATAATTATGTATTTATTCATTAATATCATTCATATATAATTTATTCATTCATTAATCATTAAAATTTTAATAAAAAATATAAAAAAATGTTCGAATATTTTTATAAATCATTATATATAAGCTATTTTATTGAATCTGGAAATAATTGCAATAATATTATATTTTATTTACGATTTTTCTTTTATATTTTATTTACTTTGTTTTATTTTATATTTTTATTATTAATTAACATTTTTCTTTTTATAAAATAATAATATTAATATTATATTAAAAATACTTCTATTTATCTTTGATATGAGTTTCAAATATTAATTATATTATCGGATATGTACTGTTGAAAATCACTTTGTAGTTCCGTATAATTAGTTCGGTTTAGTAATTAGTAAGTTCGAATCTCTTCTACATCGGAAATTAATTTCCTTATAAGAAATCGTAGTGTTTTATTAAATACATGAATATTATTGAAGAGAATACAAGAAATTTCACATAAAACTATGTATTTCTTATTGAAATTTTCATGATAATATTATCGAAATTTTAGATATATATAAGATTTTTCATCATACTATACTATATTTCGTAATAAATTTATGTATTATTCTAGAAACTTTAAATAACTTTCATTGTTAATAAAGTATATTTTGATTTTTTGTTATAATAGTGAACTCCTCTTTGTAATATTCAAATAAGATACTAATAATAATTTCTTTTTATATAATTTTTTAATAATAAATTATAGAATATTAAAAAAATTAACACAGTTTTATAAAGAATGATTGATATAGAGTCTTTAATTTAATTACATATATGATATACAATATATAAAAAACAATATATATAATAAGCGACGAAATTATTAATTAATATGAATATTATTAATTAATATGAATAATATCATACATTCAAAGTTTGAAAATGAAATTGAATTGTATAATAATTTTACAATAATATAGTACAATAATGATAATAATAATAATAATAATAATATTTTAATTTAATATATCCTAAATAAGTCCTATAAACATGCAAAAAAAGTGTATATTAAAATTTAAAAAAATATTTGAAAAAATTGTAATATGTATTATAATGTAAAAATATCACAGATAATGATATAGATATTAAAAAGTTATTAAATATAAAGTGGATTGTATTTTATAGTTGCAATTCTAAGAAGAATTATGAAATTAATATTTAAAATAAAAGGAATATATTATTATCTTTTTAAATATATTATTGAAATTTGTTTTAATTTAATTTTATTTTAAAAACATATAAAGATATAAAAGTAAAATAATTTTCTCTATGGTATATTCATATATAATATATTTTTAGATAAATATTGATGTAGACATTTTTTTTAAAATGTAAAAATTTCAAAATCGTTAAAAAATGTACATATTTTTATTTTCATTTTTTTTGTTTTTATTATAATTTAATCGCTAATTGTAGTTAATATTTAATATTGATATTTAATATTTAATACAAAATTATTCTCAATTAGAATATATAATAATAAATAAAAATATTAGATATTTTAATTCAATAAACAAATATTCTTTGCAAATTTTTAAAATTAAATTATATTTTAATCTTTTGTTATAATTATAGAACCCAAAGTTTAAAATATATTATAATTTATTATGTAGCTCTATAACGAAGACAAAATATAATGAGAAAGAACTATTTTTAACAAAACAAAAATATTGCTGCATATTGATATTTTATAATTTAAAATAATCATACATTTAACATAATATTTATTATTAATATATATTAATTATAAACTATAAAAGAGAGATTTAAATTATTTAGACTATAAAATTATATTTTAAAAAAATTATAGAAAAAATCCATTTTAAAAAATAATATTACAAATAATATTATTGAAAATACTATGTATTAATATTTTTTTTGATGTTATAAAAAATATACAAGATGACTCATATAATATCTATTAAAAATAATTTGTGAATTTACTATGAAAAAATAAAAATTGTATTATGTAAAACATAATTCGATATTATTTTTTTTGATAAGTAGATATATATATTTGATAAGTATATATATATATAGAAAATATATAAAGAATAATTTTTTTCAATGATTCATTAAATTTTTAATATTAATATAGATCATTAAAAATTCCTTTGTCTTTTATATACTAAAGAATTGTTAATTTTAATTACTTTAAATATATTACTTTAAATATAAATTATTAATTATTAAAAATTATTAAATTTATGAAATACTATTAATATTATTAACTTAAATTTTGTAAAAAAAAAAAATAATATAGATTGTATAAGAGACAAATATAAATATTTTAATCAATAATGTTATATTTCGTTCTATTATTAAAATATTATTTCTAAATAGATTAACCATGATACAAATTACGATAAATTTATATAATCGATGATATTATATTTTCTTGTAAATTAATTTTTTTTCTGCAAATATAAAAATTAGAAATAATCATTTCATTCTAAATTTTTGATGAATCAAATAACTTAAAAATTTCTGAAAAAAATCAAATTTTTATAAAAAAATGAAAAAGTTTTAAATTTAATTAACTTAAAAAAAATATAATTTAATATAAATAGAATCAACTGATATTGGAGGAAATAATTCTTCTTTGTAGAATTGTGTAAGATGTATTTTTGTAACTTGACGTATTCATTTCTAAATTAAATTTAATTTTTATACAACTTTTTTCATTTTTTTTATATTATGATTATTGATTTTTTTATTTATATATAAAATATTTGTATATAAATAATTATTATATTTATAATCATAAAAATATTAAAATAAAGGAAAAAAAAATGATATATTTCTTAAATATATGATTTAATTAGTCCCATATTTAAGAATTTTGAAATAAATAAAATATATAGACAAATTATAAAATAATAATTTAAAATATAATAATAATATCAAAATATATATAATAAATAATAATAATATTAATTTAAAATCACAATAAATTTAGATATTATATAAATTATAATAATAAATAATTAATAACAAATGGCACATTTTAAATTTATATTTTATTTTAAATTGCAAATTACATATCTTACATTTATATTAAAATTAGATTTAATAAAATTTGCCTATTGGTTTAATAAATATTGGCATTAAACAACATTAAACAACATTAAAATTTAAAATAATTAATGAATTTAATAAGATTAGATAAAATTAAACAATTGGAACATTTTTATACTGATATAATATGATAGAATATAATATAATATAACATAATATATAATATAATACAATATAGATATATCATTTAACTATTGTTACAAATTTTTGAACATAAGAGTTTGATAAAAATATTAAATAAAAATTAATTAGTTTTTCGACTATAAATTATCATATAAAATAATTCTCAGTTTATATATAATTCTCCATTTTTTCTGTTTAAATTGAAATTTCAAAGTAAAAATCATTTCAAAATCATAATATAGAAGGTTGAACTCATCTTAATATAAACTACAATATGAAATCAAAAATATTGGATTATGTAAACATGATATTGATATCTTATTGAAAAATAACTTTTTAAAAATTGTTTATATGACAATTTGTAATTGGCTAAAAATTGATTAATTTTTATTTTATTTTATTTTTTTTAAATCACAGAATTGTCCAAAAATTCATAACAATTACATCCTGATATACTTTGTAGATTAAATCCTTATTTTTGTTTGATTTGCTTTATGATCTTACCTTATATTTAATTTTTTTTAAATTTATTTTAATTTATTTTAATTTACCTTACTAATTTACCTTCAATAATTATTCAATATAATAATTACAATAAATTCATCTATCTATCTAATCAATGATATCATATTTCATAATATTAATTAAAATAATTAAATAAAAATATTATTATTAAATAAATTATCCATCATATTTATTACAATACATTTATTTATTTCTTATTAATTATGTCAATATTTTTTTTTATGTTACTAAAAAATATTTATTGAAAAAAAAGAATAATACATTTCACATTTAATATAAGAATTTATTATTATGAATATTTTAAATTAAATTATGAATTTATGTAAAACATTTCAAATAGTATTTGATTTTTAATTAATTCTTATTTATTTTTAATTCTTAATTATTAGAAAGCACAATAATCTTCTTTTTGTAGTTTTATCTATTTTATCTATTTTATCTATTCTTTCAATAGTATATAAGGATGTAATATAGATTTTTTTTCATTATTTATATTTCTAATAGCAAGAAAAAATTTTTTTATATTAATTCTAAATTATTTATATTGATTCTAAATTACTTGAATAAACTTTTAAGATAAGACATTTAAAAATATCTTCATTGATTTTATTTTATTTAATATTTTATAATAATTTTCTAATTCTTTTATTTAAATAATTCTTTTTTTTATATAAAATTAATATAAATTAATTTTGAATAAAAAAATTTGAATTTCATTTTGAATAAAAAATGAAAAATATATGTATACATATATTCATTTTGAATATCAATTAATTTGTGATATAAGAATATGGAAAGAAATGATATAAGAATAATACTTATATAATAAAAATATAATAAAAAAGTTGAAAGTATGAAACTATTATGCTTAAAAAATCAAAAAATTAAAACTAATGAATTAAAAATTAATTTTGTAAAAATAATATTTTACACATTAAATATAGAACATTTAAATCAAATTCTTTTTACAATTAGAAAATAATCATATAATTTTAATTTTTCCATTTTAATTTTTCTTAATATTTATCAAAGATATTAAAATTTTAATTTCGTAGCGAAAGGAAAATGGCAACTCAAAAATATACATCTATCGTTATAATGCTTAAGTGTGAACTACATTTATTTTTCATTCATGTCCTTTTTTCTGTCGATCATTTTTTGTCATTTCTTTTTGATGAGGAGAATAATCGCAGGTAAAAATAAACTAATGCGCGAAAAAAGGAAAAAACAGACGCAACGAATTTAGAGATATTAATCGACATTGAAATCAGTGTCAATCACAATTAATTTTTCGTGCTCGATACAGATTGCAAATATATTTTTTCCATATTTTTTCTGTTTTTTTCTTGTTATTTTTTCTTTTTTATTTTTTCAAGTTTTTTCCTTTGTTGCAGTCATTGGCTTTGTATATAACTTTATTTTTTTTCTTTTTATTTTTACAGAAGCTGATTAGGTTTTGCCTGAGTATTTACTTCTAAAAATATTTTAATTTTTAATGTCTTATCTTAAATTATTTCAAATTACAATCTTTCAATTTTTATGACAAAGAAAATAAAATGAAAAGTATATATATATAAAGAATAAAACATATTTATTCAAAAAATAAACTTCTTTTATTTTTTGATTAAAAAATGAAATTTTAGATAAATTAATCAATCGCTTACTTTTATTACTATTGATATGTAAATACGAATTTTAATAGTAAATAGAATTATATTTGTATGGCGAACAGAGTTTATTAAAATATTGAAATATTTCATTGCATATATAATGAAGAGAATATTCAATTCAATTAATCATTATTAAGACTATATGAAAAAATATACAATTGAAATACTTATTATATATTTATAAAACCAAATAAGTAATATTAAAATATATAAAGTAATATTTTATTCAGTAAATATATTTTAATAAATATATTTAATCTATATACTTTATTTAATATAAAAACAAATTATTATTTTAAATTAAAGGAACATTTTTTATTTCACATTTTATTTATACTTTTTATTTCAAATACTAATATCAGAACTCTGAATCCGCATAATTCAACGATATTACCGACTCTTAACGGACAAGATATGCAGATTTTTCGCTATGTCGGTGTATAAATAGGCTTTAAAATGGAAAAATCTAATGGAATATTCGGTAGACGCGCGAGAATGTAATTCGAGTATCTTCGAAGATCGTCAAAA
Organism: Apis cerana; assembly: GCF_029169275.1. Lineage (NCBI taxonomy): Eukaryota > Metazoa > Arthropoda > Insecta > Hymenoptera > Apidae > Apis > Apis cerana. Next base: position 3,967,713 of record NC_083862.1, on the reverse strand, counting down.
GCGATTAACGCCGTACAAAATTATTTAACACTATATATATATATATATATATATATATATACACAAGAATACACTATAACTACTATAAAGACTGAAATCTTTCGTATCTCATTAAATTGCTATGCCTATGTCTGTTCAAGTTATCACGGCAAAAGAAGATTATCATCCAGTCACTATAAGGTTGATCCCATGAAATATTCCATAGTTACATTCAATTTGAGAAGAATATGATTATTTAAATTTGAAATACGTTTGATACATGAATCTTTTCTCTATTTGTTTAATTCTGCGAAATTTAAATGTCTATGTTTTTTAACATATAAGAAGAATAAACCGTTTCGAGTATTTTTCAAATAATGGAATAGATATGCATACAAAGAATTAATTGGTTTAGAATTTTATCCATTATAATATTTGTTTGTTGTTTCGAAATATAATAGAATTAGTCGATTATTCAAACATCAATTTTTTTTTATATTTTTTGATAGATTATTTGAATATAAAATGTATATACAGAATGTATAAATTTATTTATATTATTAATTAATGTAATTTTTATATTATGAGAAACACATTTATCTTTCAATTAATATAATGGAATATCAATGTTTTGTTATATGAAGAGAAGTTTTGGATAAAATGACAAAATAAGATTGAAAATATCATTTTTTTTGTGCATTAATATGTGTTAATTTTTTTTTATTTTTATAAATCGATAACATAGTTTACCATGATAAAGTACGCATTAAACGATATAATAAAAAATCAATATGAAATTATAAATTTATAAATACGTTATAAAAATTTGACTCAAATTAATGAATAGAACTAACATTTTGGTATACAATTATTATACTATTTGATATATCATTATAATATTTGATATAATTTTGTATTTATTTTTATTTTTCAAAATTGACCACGAATCTATTTATGCTTTGTATAATTTCATTAAAAAAAGAAAAAAAAAAGCAAATTTGACCTTCGTATAGGAAAAAACTATTCACATATAATTAGTTCTTTTTCGAAATCATTTAATTTTTACTTGAAATATTTTTCATTAAAATTTGGATAATGGATATAATTCCAATTATCTGTTTCATTCTATGTATAATATTTTTTGGTCGATCGTGAAATGAAATAATGAGTGCATCATACTTGAAAAAGCGAGCATAAAAGAGTAACTAACAATTGTCATCTTTCTAAATGACTGGTGTTCGTTTTTAATGGAATATTCCGCATTTAAATAAAATTAATTGAGAATACGGCCAATTTTTTTTCAACTGAGAAAGATTTTATTTCATCGCCATTCCACGTTGACTAACGGCAGCCAAGCCTTCTTTCTCAGCTATGCTACTCTCCTATTTACTTTGTGAAGTTTGTTCAAACATTGATATGTTAGTTTCAATTCTCATAGATCGGATTTGAATATTGAAAAAGTGCTAGTTGACATTCGCTTAAGATCATAGATCATCGTTTTGCTAGAATTTTTTAATCTGAGCTAAAAGTCATGCAGTCATTTTCTTTGATCAATTTTTCTAATTCTTTTCGTAGATATAATCTTTGATATCAGAGCTACTATAAACTATATTATTATTTATTCTATTATATGAATATTTTTTGTTATATAGACTTTTTTTATTATATAAATAATATATTTTCTTTTATAACATTTTAAATATTATTTTAAATTTTTTTTAAAAATTATATTATATTTTATAAACATATAAAATATTATTTCCAAATTAAATTACTCTTTTTTATAAAATTATGATTATAATAATAATGATAATCCTTTATAATTTAATTATTATGGTGAATTGTGATTGTAATTCTTTTTTTAATCAAATTACTGAATTTTAATTCGCCAATCATCTTCACTATTATTTAGACTAATATTAGCTTTAGTTTAGCTTTGCATTCCTATTTTCTTATCTCATCGAACTATCTTTATTCTATCGATTTGATTTCTACTCTTATTATTGTAAACTACTGAAACTTTATAATTTCTTTTATATATTTTTTTAATTCCTATGAAAATTATATTTGAACTTAAAATCTATAAATTAGGAATCTATTAATAGGAATATTACATTATATTTTATTAAATGACATATATGATAAAATATAATAATACGATAATAAAATAGCATTTTTATACAATAATATTTATTATTAATTGAAATTATTATTATATTATTATTAGTAGATACATAGAACTATTATATTTAAATGTAAAATAAAGTATTTTTAATATTTCTGATAATCTAAAAAAGATTAAATATTAAATTAAATTGATTTTCATCATTTATTTTGCAAAGATTAATCGATTTTTTTAAGTTTATAAAAAAGTTAGTTAGTCCAATCCATACATATTTGAATATGTCGCATATCGTCACATTTATTTGTTCTGATTACTGTATTTAATTTTAAAATTTTCGTAAATTTAAAAAAAAGAATCGCAAAATACATTTTTCGAATTTGAATTTTTAAAATGTGAAAAAAAAATTTTTAATATTTTATTATATAAAAAAAATACATATAAGAAAAATTAATACATCGAATACAATAAATAAAATAAAAATATTTTTAAAATTAAATATTTTTGAATTGTAAAAATTATTTTACGAATAAAAAAAAATTCATTAATAGAATCTTTTATAAATAAAATGAAAAAAGAAAAAAGTTCATACATTTAATAATTACAGAGATTAAAATTTTCCTATGAAAGCAATTTTCGTGAAAGTCGGAAGTCCGCGAAGTATCCGCGAACTTCAAAATTAAATTTTATAAAAAGTTGTAAAAAGTAGTACTTGATTTTTATAAATACCGAGAGAACTGAAATAGCACTACGAGATAAAAATGAAATTGCAATCAATCTATATAGATCCTCTTAGTTCTATTTTAAAAATTAAAATATATTTGAAAAGATTGAAAAGATCAAAATATTTCACAATTTTGTGAAGATTTATACTTATAAAATGACTAATTATTCCACATAACATATTATTTATTTCATAAATATATGAAATCAATTTCACGAAATAAATATTTCTTATATATATAACTTGGAATAATGTTTTAAATAATGTTATCTATATTATTTATATATGTAATTGTGTGACATTATGACATAATATCATAATTTTTATTTGAGGTTTTACAATTATTTGTCTTGCCAAGGAAAGAAAATAATTCCTTAAAATAATTCTAATTGAGACAGACTATTTTTGTTAAATTCATATTAAGTTTATAAATAATAAATGAATGAAATGCTATTTGCATATAATATAGTACATTTGAATCTCTTTTTGGCATAATTCATAGTTATACAATTTTTTTAAACATATTTTATTTATTTTTATATTTACAAATATTAAAAAATTTTAAGAAAAAATTACTTTTTTTCATTTCAATGTATTAATTTTTCTTATTTATATTTATTGAATAAAATTTAACGAATATATTTTATATTTTAAATTGCTTTTTGTATATTTTGTATATTTTTAATTTTATATTTTTTTACAGATTAATTGTTATATATCAGCAATGTTTTTTTTTATTGTAAAAAGGGATTTAGATAGAAGAATACATTTAAAAATTTATAATAATAATAATAATAAATTTTTTATAAATTTAAATATATATATATGTTTTATCTAAATAGTAAAATATCTTTCAAAAAAAGAATATTGAACTGAAAAAAATGTTTTTAGAATTTTTTTTTTATTTAGTATAAGAAGATTTAGTAGAAGTATAAGATATGAACTTTAAGTTCATACAATAAACAATAATTCTTAAAATAAAGATTGTCAAGATAAATAATTTAATTTTTTTTTGTAGATATATCGAGTTATATTGATTATAATGCTGATTAATGATTATAAAATAAAAATTATATAATTCCGTTTAAAATTGACTTTTATATAACGCGTTAATTCATAGAAAATTCATAGAAAAACTATTAATATTGCATAATATATTTTTTTATATTAAACAACGTTTATAAGAATATTTCTTTTTATAACATTCTTTTTTTAAAAAGTATTTCATTATTTAGATAAAACAAACATATTATATATATTATGTTTGGTTAAAAAACTTTTTAACTTGATTAATCTAAATTTTAACTTTAAATGTTAGTATCTAACTCATATAAAAAATTCCACTTAAGAATGTCCAGTTAATAAAAAAAAAAGAAAATAAAATTACGTAGATTTCACATGTATTCGCCAATTTTTTTAAACAATATGAGCAAAAAAATTAAAAATTTAAAACATTAATTGTGCTTATTGCAAAAATATAGCAGAAATATTTCCAGCAAAGCAAAATTTATATTAATCTTGTTACGATTGAAACGCATAATAAGAAATTATATATATAAATTATATATATATAAATTTAAGATGGTCGAATAGATATGCATGCCGTTATTTCTATTTTATTCTATTCCTCATGATTTTAATTCAATCTAATTAGAGGACTCCATGCTCGTTAATTGTCGAAAATTAACGCGGGCCATTTCACTATATATATATACGATTTTGCTGCTTTGACAGCACAGTGTTCTTGTGTTGGCATTTTAATCAACGATGAGGTTAATTGTGCGACGATTTAAAAATCATCGATTAATCCTGGATTATTCAGCAGTCTCGAATCATGAGTCAGCGATGCAGCGCGAAAAGGATGATATTTGCATTTTCGTCGAATGTAATCGATGTATCACGTTCCGATGGAGATTTTGTCAACCATGGTATAATGTAATTTAATTTAACTAATCAACGTTTAAATTTTTGATAATTTTAATTGAATTATATACGATTAATTTCAAATTTCGATACATGAAGGGAGTAAACATTTTGATATTATATTTGAAAAAGAATGTATTAATTGCTAAAAAAAAATTCAATTAATAAGATAAAATAAGATTCTGATTTACTAATTATCAGTTACAATTAAACCAGTATAGACTTATAGGATATAAATTATTACTAACTTTAACATAGAAATTATTATTAAAATTATTATTAAAATCATAATTATTTTAAAAACATTTTAAAAGTATTTTCTTCTATAAATTTTTAATAGAAGATCATCTCTTTTTTTTAATTAAGAAAACTATTTAACAAATTTTATTTTAATTATTTCAATTAGAAAAGTTGTTTAATTTTTTAGAAAATTTTGCTATTTAAAAAATATTAGTAAAAGAAATATGGTTTTTTTTGATGAATTTAATATATTAATATTAAATTATATTAATATATTAATATAAATAATATTTATATCGTTTAATTTTATCTTAAAAAAATAGCTACATCGACTAATATATTAAACATTATATTATTTTATTAAAAGAAACGAAAGTCATTTTGAAATGTTGAAAGCACATCTATCTAGAAAATATTTATCATTAAAAATTGTTTCCCTTGAATAATAATCTATATAGAAAATATTTATCATTAAAAATTGTTTCCCTTGAATAATAATTCCATGTAAAGTATTTTTTACATTTTTATAATCTTTGCAAATAATTGCAAAGATTCAAATAAGACAATGAATTATATTGATTTATACAACTTTTAAAATATAAAATATCAGACAAATTTAAAATATAAAAAATTATATTTAGATAATCATATATTTAAATAATTCTATAATTATTGAATTATAATATATTATAATATATTTAATTATAAAATATATTATAATTTTATAGTTATTGAATTATAAATTAGTTTTATTATTAATTTAATTTATTTAATTTTAATTTATACAATAAATTATCATTAATAAATTAATTATTATTGATTTATTGATATTTTTTATATTATAATTATAATTTGTAATGTTTATAATGTATAGGGTATTCGTCTACAGATATTTAAAAATTTAAAACCAATTCTTTAAATCAAAGTAAGGCGGAAATCAAAAAAAAATAAATTTTGATTTTATTTCTATTAAAAATTAAAAATCAATGAAAAAAATTTCTAAACATTAGATTCATTTTTTAAAATTTTAACCAAAAATCTAATAATAATTTAATTTTTTTAGAAATATATAAAGATGAAATAATCAACGTATAATGATGGAAATACTACATTGTTCAAAAAATTCAGTAAATATTGAACACTTTCTTGTTCTATAAATCAAACTTAATTTTTTATGAACAAATTTAAAATTTTTGGTTTTTTATATTTTTTTTAAATTAAGAAATTCCATATATTATATATAGTGCAATTTAATTTAAATGTTATTTATCTTCATATATTCATATACAGAATATCCCAAGACTATGGAAATATTCATGTTAATTGGACAATCTTGAACTAATTTTAAACATTTTCTTCTGCAAATACTTTCATTAAAGCTTAACGAAACGAGTTATTAAACAAAAAATAAGTTTGAATCACGAAATGCGTAACTTAATCGAATCGTGCTTATAGATTTTCTAGTTATATTTTTATCAATTCCTTCATTATTTTCTAATTTTTTAAGTATTTCAAATTTCATTTCAATTACTTTTAAATATTTATATTATTGTATTGTTTATACTGAGATATCTAATATTAAATTAAATTTTATTTGTAGTGAGAAAAAGTGTTTACATTATTAAAAAAATAAAAATAATATACTATAATTCAAATAGTAGAATGGTTAATAAAACATTCAATTAATAAAGTTTCTAGTTTTATTAATTATTTTTAAATTTTATTATCTCGAAATTTGAATATTTATTACACAATGAAAATTATTCGAAGGTAATATTTGAATAATAACACGAATATAATTCCTAGATAAAATATACATACAACATTTTTTATTCTTTCTCTGTATATTTTAATTATTTGTGCACTCAACGAATCGAATAGCAATATTTCTAATCTAAACTAATATGTACAATTCATGAGAAATAATAAGACGTAATGGACAAAGATGACTTATTCTTCAGGAGCAACTAGTAGTAGTAGTAGGTACTTGATCAAGTAAAATACTATGATTTCTGTATTTGAAGCGTAGAAGATGAGACGTAGTTGATTGGTGCTTATATTGCGTAGAATTAATCGTGAATTGTCTCTTTGAAATTCTGTCTCTCGTAGATTAAGTATACAGAGGACATGATATCTGCGCGGCTAAGTAGAGGTTGTCTCCTAAGTCTAGATTCCGCTTTGGACTCTAGTCTGCCTTAGATATACGCGTTGAGCCTTTGTTAGGGGCGCGGTGCCCGAAGCGAATTTGCGTTAAGTTGGGATTAAATCTAGATCAGATCTCGGTTAGATCAGAATATTAAATTTCATATTATCAAGATAATCGAAACTAGGTAGAAGCGAGTTTGGTCCATCACTTTTGAGAGCCACTTAACTAGGATCGCGTTACTAATTGCGTCCTATTAACTGTCCACAATCAGATCATGATGTTCTATTTTGTTAGAATCTACTATTTGATCGTTTTGACTTATTCGATGAATTTTGCTCACCTATCGTCGATTCGAATTTCATAGAAATGTGCACATGATGAACGAAATAATGGTAGAGAGTAATTTACTAATAACATCTTTTTCATTATTCAGATTTGTTATTCTGATAATCTATGAAAAATGTTTTTTATAGTGATATTAAAAATTCTATACGTGATATTTAAAATCAAATTTGAATTTGATAATCAATAAATTTCTTAAAGAACCATAAATAATTTTAAAATAATTATTTTCATTGATTTTATGTACTTTATTATATTTTTATTAAGCAAATAATTATTAAATAATTAGTATTATGGAATAAATTAAAGAAAATTATGTTTATTGAATTATATTTTAATTATATTTAATTATGTTTATTATTATTGAGTATTTTTAATTTGTATATTTTTTTTTATATATTGTGAACATTATTATTTAATGTATTTATTTTAAAATCATTAATAATTCATAATATATTATAAGAAAAAAATATTATAATTGAGAATATAATAGAAACAATAAAAAAATATATTGAAAAATTATTAATTTACATAATTTTGAACAAATAATTATTCTTTACTAAAACAAAATAAAAAATTTACATTAATTAATAAAATATTTATATTAATCCAAATAATAAAATTCGCTTAAATTATAGGTTGAAAAGAATTTTTATCATATGCATAAATCGAGAATCATATTTTTTTTTCAATATTCTTTATCTTATAAATTCTGTAAATTATAAATTAATACATTATAAATTCTTATAAACTAATGATCTTTATATTAAATTCTATAAATTATGTTTTAAAAATTTTATTACAATTATAAAAAATTATTTATTTATAAATTTTTAAAATAAAACTAATTCCTAAGGATTGTAGTTTGTAATGCAAAATTAAATAAATATATAGTTTTAAAAAACAAATTTTATATTAAAAAGAAACATAAAAATATTCTTTTTATTATAAGAATAACAACAAAAATTTAATAATGTAACTAATATTAATATACTAAATTTATATTCTAATTCAATATCAAAAAATTATCATATATTTTTTTATTATATAATTTTTTATATAGCACAATTTTTGAAAAAGCAAATTACAAAACTAAATTAAATAAATTTTTTAAATGAAAAAAGTATATGACAATTAAGAAAATTGTTAAAAAAGGGAAGTTAAGTTATTAAAAATAAGGAAAAATGATCTTTAAAAATAATAATTAATCTATTAAATGATTTTTTTAAGAAAATATTAAAATTATATTTCTGAAACAATATTATTTTAAAAGTTTGTGATTATACAGTCTCTGAAATTACCATATAAATAGACGAGTGATAATTCTATATGCAAAAATAAGTTAAAAAAGAAGAATAGTTCTTCATTTGAAACTTCGTTTTAAATTAAATTTGAAAAATTTTCAAATACAAGAAAGTGTTAATTCCGAATTAAATTCAAATTAGTTAATTTCCGATTATAAACATTGAACGATTGATAGGAGATAATTCTATATGTGAAAATAATATAAAAAAGTTTTTCCATTTATAAATTATATTTTTAAAAAAATTGAATTTAAAAATTTATTATTTATACAACTGTAAATATTTTATCTTGATTTAGTTATAAACGAGAATATAAATGATAAAACTTTTTTTTTATATTTTTTGTTTATTTCGATATATACCTTAATACCTTATCTATATACATTAATCTATATTTACACTTATCTATTTAACTTACATCTTATCGACAATTCATTTATATCTATTAACTAATTTTATTTGTATTTAAAAAATTTTTAATTTAATTTACTTTAATTAAATTACTTGAAAGAGAAGCCTTACGAAAATATGTTATTTTTTTTTTTCGATTTGATTTTTGCATGTAGTATCATTTGTAACATGATTTCATAAAGACTCTATCTATATCGCCGATTATGGTACCAATCAATGATAATATATTCAGACAGTTAATAAAAATACGAAATAATTTATACGTGACATATATATTATTCCACAGAAGATCAGAAATAATATTTAGTGAAATATGTATTATTAGATTCAAAAAAGTTAAGTATTTATGCTTTAAATATGACAAATTTTTTTTTATTTTTTATTGTTGTATAAGATTTTATTGTTGTTAAAGATTTTTTTCTACTTTTTAATAAATAATAATTTTTATTTATTTATATATTTATTTTTAGAAAAAATTAATTATTTTTTAATAAATACATAAATAAAAATAATGAAAAGAAAATTAAACGATGAAATATCTTTTAAATGTAACAAAGATTCGAACTTTGAAAAACAATTCTGTGATATCCCTAAAATTAAAAGTTTTATAACGATTACTATCAGATTGCCGTAAAAACTTCTTTTAACTTTAGGTCATAAGTTTGGACTGTAACGTTAAAAGTAGTTTTATATAAGAAACTTGGTGAAACTGGTATCTTTATGGAAGAAACAAGTATCTGGCAATTTCAAACAGTGTTCGAAACAAAATAAAAGCTGACCAGAATCGAATCAATATTGTGCGATATTGTCGAAATAAACTGCTGTATTATCGTTGGGCAATACAAATACTAATTAATCATCAGTATCGGTTTAGAAAGAATTTAAGTTTGTTGAGAATAAAAAACTTAACTTTGTCACTTGTAGCGTAAAAATATATTTTGTTTTCTGGAATAATTATCTTTGAAACATGTAAATATAGAAAAAGAGGAAATATATATATATATATATATATAAAATATGAATAATTGATTTAACATTTTCAAAAATATATTTATCTTATAATAAAATGAAAACTTTTAAAAAAATTGTCCTTTAGGATAGAATGATAAATCGAAGGATAAAAGTCAATAATTGAAGGATAAAAAAAACCAATTATTGTATTCAATAATATAAATCTTTCAAGTTTTCATTGAATCAAATCTTTTGTTTTTTCTATTTTTTAAAATATATATATTATTTTTTCAAAAATATTTAACGTTAAATTTTATTATTTTTTCTATTAATAAAAATATTTTTGTACAATAAATGTTTAAAAAATTTGAAATATTAATAGAAATAACAAAAGAAATTTATAAACGAATTATGTATGTTTAATAAATAAATAAGAATAAATTAATGTGTTAATTGTTCGAATCCTAATTATTATGAAGAAGTTAAATATTGATGTTATAAAATATTATGTTTTAATTTTCATTTATTTATTTAATTATAATTTAATCTTATGATTATATCATATTTATCAGATTTATATAAGTAATATATTATTAACTAATATTATTAATACTATAAATTTAATTTTCAATGAAAACACTTATTAGAAGAAAAAAAAATATTATAATATATTATAATTTATGTTGTTGTATATATGTATGTATTACTTACGTATAAATTGAATAGCTATCATATAAATACGAAACATATTATAGGCAACAAGCCTAAGGCAACGAAAAGTCACAAAAAGTTTTATGTAGATTATGTAAATATTTTATATAGACAGAGTAATATTTAAGTTTAAAATTTGTTTCAATTACTGAATTTACTTACTGAATGTGAAATGAAAATATAATACAAAATAAATTTAAAAAATTATTTAAATGATTGCATTCTTTTAATTTAAATAGTTTTTATTAATAAATATTTTATATATATTTTAATATTTTGATATATTTTGATATATATTTTTTATGGAAATATGAATGATAAATTTAAATATAAATATGAAATTTTCTTATTTTTATTTTTTTTTTGCTATATAAATTTTTTTATTTTTATTTTATATCTTTTATTTAATTGATTAGGGAATTTTTTAAATTTTTAATAACTGTCGACTATATTAAAAATCTCATCAAATATTATAAAATTGTACTATAAAATTAATATATTCTTTTAATTTTAAAATAAAAATATAAATAACAATGAAATAATTTTAATTTCACAATGATAGATTTAATATAATTATATTAAAAAAAATTTCGATTGCATTCCATTGTATTCATATTTTATATTTTCATCATCAAATGATCAATTCTTATATATATATATAGGATGTTTGAAGTTTATGTTATAGAAAACAAATAAAAGAGAATAATTGTTTTATTTCTGTTACATTCCTATTGAATTTTATTCCTATCTCATTTCATCTAACATAAATTTAAACTATTTATAATTTAATAAATAAGTCTTAAGACATTTTTATATATCAATCTTTATATTTATTTTGATTTTTAAATTCAATAGAAAAGTATCTTATGAATATATTAATATTCTGTATGCCTTCTTCCTTTAATGCTAATTTCTTTTAAATTGTTATCTTTATATAAATATAATTTTTTATTCTATATAACAAGGTTTTGTTCTATCAATGTTATTAATGTCCGTATATAATATATCTTTGGTTTCGTAAGATTTGATACTTATATACATGTATATGTATATGTACATATGTACATGTATATGTAATATATTTACATTAATATTACATTAATATTAAAATGATAAAACAATTGATTCAGCAAATGATTGATTTACTCATTTTAATATAAATAAATTGATAATTATTATTTATTAATTTTTAATAGCTTTTATATGTGAATTAAAATTGATTTATTATAAAGTTTTATTGTTAATAAAATTTTACTTTAAACGATCAAGAGCAAAATCTATATGCCAATGAATATTAAAAAATTTATTGTGAGTTTACAAACAATTCTCTTAATTAGTCAGGAAAAATTTAAGATTGATTTAGTTCAGTTCAATTAATTCGAATAGTTCAATAATACAAAACGTTTTAATAATTTCAAAGTTAGAATTATTTTATAGTTGAAAATATTCTAATAGTTAAAGATTATAAATAGTTTAAAGGTTAAAATTATTTTCTTAATTCGGATTGTTTAATGATTTGAATAATTCAAAAATTTAAAATGTTCTAACTTTTTAATTTTTTCTCGAATTTTACTAATGTTCTTTGAAATTCTCTTCACATTTATCTTAGGAGATCGCTGATTCTCGCTCATAAATAGTCAATAACCAATTTTTTGATTGTGAGATATTTAAAAAAAAATCTTAGAATTAAATTGCAGACTATATCTCATAAAATCTGTTATTTTTAGGAAAATTAATTCGCATTTGTAATAAATTTTCTGAAATATAAAAATTACCGTTAAGATTAAAAAATGTCCTCTCAAGTGTTAAGATCATGTTCATATTCCAATGTTTCTAAAAAATATACAAATGCCTTTAAAAGATTCTAAAAATTTTTTAAAACAATATTATTCTCAATTCATTTTTATTAAATATTTTAAGAGAAACGCTATATTTATGAAAAATACTTTTTTTATCATTTTCGATAACATATTTTCTCATAGCTTCTCTTCTTGTCATTTCATTTAAATAAAAATTGCTATACTTCTCATTTTCGCGAGGATTGTTTCAAGAAGTAACTCTGTTAAGTAACTCTCCGAATAAAACGAATTTTAATAACAAAGACATGAGAGAGAGATAGAAATCAAACAATTTCCTCGCAAAATGAAGCTCTGTATTGTGTAACGATCGAATTAGAACAGGAATTATCTTAAAATTCAATTTTTGTTAGAAACTATAAATGAAGCAAGTTTAACTGCGTGTTAATTCACGTATAATCTAGGTGTAATCATTATCTTCTTCGTTATCGTTATTTTAATTGTAAAAAATCGATTGTAAATATAAAATTGCAAAATATGAAGAAAATAATTAATTCAAAAAATATAGAATATTCTTTAATTAAAAAATGCAAAATATGAATATCAGTACATAAATAGATTTTGTATATGAAAATAATAAAAAAAATTTATAATATGTATAATATTAACTTCATAAAATTCTATAGTATCTTTATATTCATATAATATTAACTTCATAAAATTACGCAGCATCTATACCTACACACTGATAGTCAAAAATGAATATACACGGTATTTATTTAATATTGTATATATGTTAATTATTGTATATATGTTATATGTTAATAGAAGAGTTATTTAAAAAACATAAAGTGTAGAACGAAGTGTAAAAATTAGAAATAGAAAATATAATTCAATTTAATAAATAATATATAACATAATCAAAAGTTAAATAGTTGAGATTCTATAAAAATATAAATCAAAAGTAAGTATATAACTAATTAAAAATGATTTATCTATTTATTAATAAAATTATGTACATTTAATATGTAATTTTAATACGACTTTATTGATCCATCTTTAGCTTAATCATCACAGCTAATTGTTCTGGTATGGATTCGACGAATTTATATGTTATTGAAATAAATATCATTTCATTTCATTTTTAGTATTCAATTTTAAGATTTTTCTTATTCATAATTTTTATTTTGCGTAGTTTCAAATCTAATATTTTTTACAAATTTCTATTGTATTGAAATCTGGGAATTGTGATGAAGAATTCAATTGATTTGAAGTATTTTGATGCAATCAATCTTTAATAATCTATGTTTAGGATCTCGATTTTGCTGAAAAATCCATAAATCTGGCAATTGAACTTTTGCAATATTTGCAGCTAAATTTGTTTTTGAAATATTTAATCTATATAATATTGAAATCTATTGTATCTATTATATCCATCATATTGTTAATAAAACCTAATTCTCCGATTTTAGAGACAATCATGCTTCACCACCATGCTTTAATATTCATAATATTATTACATCTATTAACAAGATTTTTCAGTTCTAATTTCGTATTTTTTTCTTTTAAATTTTTTGTTGCTTTTTTCTTCTAAAAATTTCAAATTTACTTTTATCAGTGAATAATATAATGTTATAAAATTCGACTAATTTGTTTATGAATTTCTGCAAAACGATCAGCAATACTTTGTACTTATCGCTAATTTCTTGCATAAAATACGGCTATATATATGATCTACGAATCGTACTTTATAATGTATATATATATATTTGTATTTTATAAATTTTTCTTATATTCCAGATATTTTTTGAATGAAACTGCATTCAATGAAAATATTCAATATAATGGAATTTTTTTTCACTATCATTATAATTAATTGATTATTTATTTTATTTAACTTTCTTGAACGACCGAAATGAGAAAGATTTTTTACACTTTTTGTATCTTTATACTTGTCTATGATTTTTTTTACAGTTCTTTAATAACGACTTGCTATTTTTCCTATTTTTCGAAACAAGAAAATAATTTTGTTTCTTAATTTAACAATAAGTTTCTTCATTCTTTTGAAGTTTCTATACGTTTTTCATTCATAATTCTATTTATACATTAAGTATTTTGAATTAATCAACATTGATGAAACATGAATTCACTTTGAAATTATTATTTCTAGAGAACTATTTTACCCGATTATCTTTCATAACAGACTAACTTTTGTTGTGTTTATTTATTTTGATACATTTGTAAGGAACTTACTTTTAATAAATTTGTTTTTAAAACAAATTGGAAACGGTCATTAAGATAAAAATGCTTATATATGATTGTGATACTAGAAATACCATGTACTGTAACATTATAATTTTAGTTTTTGTGACATATGCTATAAATATAATGTAGAATTTTATATGTATGAAGTACATTCATTTTTGACTTTCATTGTTATTATATTCAGTCTATTAAAAAAAAAAGACATTAAAATTTTTATTAAGTAAATAATGTCAAATGTTAAATTTTTCCACATAAAATCAATTTATATTATTTATAAATATTCGATGACATAAATGGATTTTTTTTCAACACATTAAATATATAACAAATAGAAAAATTGATTTAAAAGTGATGATTATATTAGTTTAAGGTTATCAATGTAAAGTTATTACCAATATTCTTATTTTTATTTTTTAATTTTTTAAACAATTTTTTTTACTTTAACTACGAATATTTATAACATAACAAAATATATGTATTATTATTTTCTTAATATTATTTTAAGAATATTATTTTAAAAATATTATTTCGAAATATTATTTTAAGAAAATGAGATTAACATTCAAAGTTTTTGGTTTTTCTTTTCTTTTTTAATTTTGATGTAAGACTCAATGTAAATGTGTATTTAAAATTTGACGAAATTTTAATAATAAATTTTGGAACTTGATTTCAATTTCTGTTGCAGTTGAAAAATTTTGTCGTTAACAAAAATATTGCTCCATATATCATTATGTTTTACAAATTTTCATTAAAATTAGAATATTTGAATTAGTTAAAATTTTAGTAAGATGATATATAAAAATCTTTGTTCTGATTGTAAATGTTTCTGTTAAAATTAGAACTTTTTCAATTTTTTTTAAAAATAAAAGTTTTTCATTTATACAAACGTATATTTTCTCTTTTTTTGAGATAAAAACAATAATATTAATTGAAAAATTACTATTATATCAAAACATTAGGCTAGGTATATTATATCAAAACATTATAGGTATAAAATAGAATTTTTGATGACTTATTTTTTGATTGACTTATATAGTTTATATCTTTATTGAAAATAATATCAAACAAAGTTTGATTCAAATTCAGTATATTTTCTCTATTTGAAAATAATATTAAAATTATTACAATTAAAATTTGTTGATTGTAATCAATAATCTTTTGACTTTTTAATTATTTGTAATATTTATATTCGTTAATTTAATAATAAGTTGTTTATTTCTTTTAATATAATTGTTTCGAAAATTCTATAATAATTTTAATGTATTTTGACTTTATAAGAAAAAAAATATTCAAATTATATTGAAGCATAGTTCATCGTAATGCGCAATTTATTCTTTTCATAATAAAATAATATAATATTATTCTAATTATATTCAATTAACTTCAAGTTAATTATTCTTCTACTATTATCTATATATACATTTATATATATACATATATACATTTATATAATATATATATATATATATATATATATATATTATACATTTATAATATATATATATATATATATATATATATATATATATATATTATACATTTATAATATCAGAAACAATGTAACAATTAAAAATTTTATCATTTTTTTTATCCATGCCTAAACAAGCCAAAAAAGAGAAAAGCCAAAAAAATGTTTTGGTGTATCTTTTTCTTTTACAGATCTTAGCTTCGCTATCCTTTCCTTCAACAGGACTTGTTTTATTATATATATTCTAACTCTTCTAATTCTCGGTCTTAAGGGATTTCTTGCCTTGAAATCCAATAAGCAAATCTTATTTTCTATTTTTTTTCCTCGTTTCTTTTTCATTTCCAATCAACGGCTGTTGTGCACAATTAAAATGGTCCAGATGGTATGCGCGCCGTTACTTCCGATTTTTTAGGCTTCCATCGGATGCCATTGGTGATTGTCATTGATGAAAAGTTTGAGGATTGGACGCTCTACTACATATTAAACAGGAGTTATGATTGAGGAAGTGGAAAAGAAAGAATCTCAAGATCGTAAGACCTTGGTCGACTGGAATCTTCAAAAATTAGTAAAGGATTATGTTCGACTCTCATTCTTGGACGTGCTGTCCGATGTCTTGTAATTTTTGTGATTCTATAATGAAATATTCGTGATAATGAGATTTTTTTTGTTTGTTTCTTGTGAAATTTAGAATTGAAGATGAATTTAAAATTGATCATTATGAGTGGAGATGAACTATGTATATATATATAAGTGAGATAGATTATATATATAATTTTTTAATTAATAATTTAATTATCATAGTTTATATATAATTGTAACTATTGATATCGTATTGATAAATATTAATTACATCGATATTTATATTCATAATATTCTTGAAATGCCAATAATATGAAATAGAATTGATTGAAATGGATTATATGTAGTTTTTCAAGAAAAATTATTAATTTTTATTATTATAAATAAAATTATTATAAATAAAATTGGACTTATTTTGAAAGAAATATCCATTTTCTTTATTCTGAAATATTTTTTATCGATTAATTAAATTTGATAAAGTTTATTTACGATTAATCTACGACTTGTTTGAATACATATATATTCATTATACAAATAATTTTGTGCGACAATTAATTTATTAATTATAGATAATATTTTTTTTTATGAATCGATTTATATCATTTTTTAAAATTATGAATTTTATAATTCATAAAATTTTAATGATTTAAGATTTGTTTTAAACTATTTTTAGAAAGAAGAAAAAACAAATTATGGTCGTTTATTTTTAATAC
The DNA here is from genome assembly GCF_029169275.1 of Apis cerana. Classification (NCBI taxonomy): domain Eukaryota; kingdom Metazoa; phylum Arthropoda; class Insecta; order Hymenoptera; family Apidae; genus Apis; species Apis cerana. The sequence goes on along the minus strand of NC_083862.1, from coordinate 3,950,039 downwards.
TTATTTAGTGTTACAATATATATACAATATAAATACATGTTATATGGAACTACATGTTATGTATACTTTGAAATACTCATGATACATAGAAAATATATAAAGCAATAACTATATTTTTATATTTTTTATATATATAATCTAACATTTTTATATAAAGATGTTATTTAAATATTTTCAAATTTTTATAGTTTTTAGTTGATAATAAATCTAGAGTTTTAAATTTCATCTTCTTTATTAACAAAATTTTATACAAAATTACATAAAAAGTATTTTTGATCTTCATCTAATATATTTTAAATTAGTTTACTTATTCTTCATTATTTTTCTGTAATTTTGTTGAAATTATAAATTGTAATTTTGTAAATTCTAATTTGTTGAAATTGAAAAATAAATAAAATCTTTATATTTTATTCCACACTATTATTTGTTTTTCAATTATTAGGTTATAGTAAAGAATTGAATTACTATATTTTCGAAATAAATAATTATGCAATTCCACTATTCAGTTTAAATTATTCAGTTCGTTTATTTTCATTATATCATAACGAAATTTTAAATTGAAACAAACAAATATTTTAAAATTTAAATTAGAATTTTTTATGAATAAAAAATTCATCTTTTTCGAAAGAATTAAATTTATATCGCTTTTAAAATAAACAATTTGTAACAGTATGTTTATATGTTTTAGCTGTAATTGGATTTTTCTTTTAAAAAATATTTGTCTACTTTGAAAAATACTTTGAAAAATTCCATAGATATAAAAGTATTATTTGTTATTTTATTATAATTAATAATTGTAATTAAAAAGATTCTCATTTAAAATTACCATATCTTAATTTTTCATTATCATTATTTGCAGCGAAAAATATTTGAATGAATATTAAATATTTGAATGGATATGGATATTAAAGAATTAAATTTCGAAATTTATTTTGATGTTATTAATTTTTTGTAAAAATATAAATAAAGATCAACTTCATTTTTTTTAAATAGAATTATTTATTTTTTAATATAGCAAAATTTTGTATAAAAATATAATTCTGTATAAAAATTAAACAAACAAATTATATTCAAAAATTATTAGTTTAAAAGATATTGTGATAAGTAATTCGGCTATGTGCAATTCGTGTTTATTCAATAGATGAGTAAATGTTATAGAGATTCAGTCAGCATCACAATCGATTGCAGGTGATGACAGGAGTTATAATTGAAATCTTACCAATCGATAAATGTAAATTTATTTTTTTTTCAAAACATTGTTTATTCACCATAAGCACAAAAATTTTCTTTTGAGAGAATGACATTATTTTTACTTTTATCTATTACACTTCAATTTTATTTTATATCTATATAAAATTATTTACGAAAGTCTTGGAATTATTATTTATTATTAAATTATGTATTATAAAACTTTATAAATTTATGTTTACAATGAAATTCTATAACATATAAAAGATTGAAATAGAACATATATATATAAAATTACAAGGAAGAAGATAATCCGACAATGTAAACAAGTTTAATAATACATATAATATGTATCAAAATGATATATTAAAAAAAATATGAAAAAATACATATATTTTTTTAATATTATTTTGATGTTAATTCAATCGGATTGATGTCTGGATTTTGTAAAGGAGTTTTTTAAATGCATGAAACGTATTATGTAAAACTATTCTTTACAACGATCCAAGCAGAATATTTTATATTGTTGTATTGTTGAAAATAAAAATTTTTCAGCAATTCGCACTTTTTTAAATTTTGTTTTAAAACATTGAGATTTATATTTATCTAATATTTTATCAATAAAAATTAAATTTCCGATTTCATTCTGTCACCATGCATATTATTATAGAACATCTTTATGTTTTATTCTTGGTAGTAAATTTCATTTTTATAATTGCATTTTCTTTTTTTTAATATAATTTTTATATATTTTATATGTATATATTTTTATACTGTCCATTCAAATACTGTCCATTCAAATCAAAAAGACTGAATTTATTTTCATCTGAAAAGATGATTATTCCAGAAGAAATTATTTTTATTTTTAAAAAAAAAGTTAATCTTTTTTTCATATTCATTTTGAATTTTTTTGGAATAGAAATATATAGATTTTTTTTAAATTTTTCGTATAATAATTTTTTTTCAGTTAAATTATGAGATTTGCGATATTTTTTTCATTTTTTGATTTTTTAATTAAACAGTTGACTTACTTCTATTTATAAATTTTGCAATTTCTTTGTAAGATTTTCTTTTCTTATGCAATTTCATTATAAATTCATGTTCATACTTATTGATTTCTAATTTTTCTATAACCATACACAAATTCACGAAATCACTATTCAATATGAAACACTTGCGTCTTAGCATAGATTGAAATATAATGACATAAATATGAGTTTACATCATATTATTTTTTGTTATATGAAAGTGGTATTTTGATTTAGGCGGTAATAAGAAATTTCTGAAAAATCAAAAATGCAAGCATTAAACATCTCTTACAAGCGTGATTCAAATCTTATTATATTGTCTTATTGTAATTCGAAAATAATCAGAAATATTGATTCGGTTTATATCTTTTGCTATCTTTTTATATAAGAATCGGAATACACAGTAATATATATATATAGTATTATATAAAGTTAGAAAAATAAAGTGCTAAAATATTTTTGATATAATTTTAAGAATTAATCCATGTAATTAGCATTTTTGTATGTGAATGTATTAAAGATTTTTGAAAAAAGTCAAAATCAATTTTTTTTAAATGGAATTTTATTCTATCAATTTTCATTTTTATGAAAAACTCAAGTTATTTAGGGAAAAATCAATATTGTAAGAGATATTTTAAATAAGATGTAAAATATTACAAAATATTACTTGTACATATTTCAAATTCATTATTTCAAACATGAAACATGTTTTGTTTTTCAGGCTTTCATTTCATATGTAATTATATTGATGAATGTTCTTTTGTTAAATAATATTTTTATAAATCTACTTTATATTATCTTATTATATTACAAATATATATTACAATATTTTGTTATAGAATATATTCAAAATAATGACATTTAAATATTTTTGTATACTAATCTTGAAAAAATATTACATTTATTTAATATCTATACTATTTAAGTGCTACACTCTTCATTAATCTTCTACAATCTTCAATAATCTGTTTTTATAATTAGCAATTATTGGTGCATTTATATAAATTTTATTTTTTAGAATTTTCATAAAAAAAAATCTATTGGATTCAAATAAATGGATTAGTCATTGAATATATCTTTAACAATTCATTAAGAAGGAAAATTTCGATTTGTAATTTCGAACAAGAAATAATCGTATATATATATATATATATATATATATATATATATATATATATATATATATTTATACATATTCATATATATCATAGATAAAATTTTTGTATAAGAAAAAGAAAGATAAGGAAAAATTAGACCGACAAAGTTTCTGCGAAGAATTCCGTATTTAAATATAGAATTGTTAATAGAATTGTTGAATTTAATTGTTAATAATTTATAAATATATATATATATATATATATATATGATCCGATTGATGATGTAATAATATTATTAACTTTCCATTGTCTTTAATGTTGTACTTTTGGATTATCAATAGACTAATAATAAGATTTTTAAAAGTATGTATCATGATTTGTAAATATTGTTTTATTTGTAAAACATTATTAAAAAATATCGAATTTTAAAATAATCTCCATTGATAAAAATTCATTCTGTTTGGAAATTTCTTTCTATTTTGAAAATCATTTCTGTGCAATTTATATAGACAAAATGAATGAAATAAATATCTGTAAAGAATTTGTATTCGTGTTTGTTTGACTAATACTTATTTTCTTTTCTTTTGATTTATTTCTTGTATTTTAATATGTGAATCTATATTTTTACCATAGTTAAAACTTTTAATTCATTTTCTATATTTATTTATGGTTTAGTTCTTCTATACTTATTCTTGAGCATTATACTTGCAATTTCTTTAAAAATATTGAGAATATTAATAATTGTTAATTAATAAATATTAATATTTATTCTTATAAAGATTTCGAGCATGGAAAAAATTTTGTTTATACCCATATATTTTTTATACATATAAAATTTTATTTATAACATTGCACCTTTCATTAACTGAATAAGAATTCAATACAAAGAATACTAATGGACGAAGAAAATGGATGAAGAATAATCGTAATTATTTTAAAATAAAAGATAATCTAAGAAACAAAACATTTCATATATAAAATAAATGAAATGGCACAAATAAATTAGAAATGTATATAATTAATATTTTGCAAAACATTTTTTTAAATATTTTCAATATAAATGACTTTTTAAAAGAATTTTTATAGAGAATGATGATTTGAATCGATTGATATAATAAAATTAATATGATTTAATTTAAGAAAAGCAATTTGACTTTCAATACTTTTTTAACATTTTTATATACAAAAATGTTAATTATATGAATTTATAAGACCCTTCTTTCTTTCTCTTCTTATAATATAAAATTACTCAATTTTTGTTTGAAATATTTTTTGATATAATGATCATGATAATAAAATATTAAAAATATTTAAATCATATATGACTTATTTTGTAAATTAAGAATTGTATATTACGAATAAGTTTATGACACAATGAACAATATTGTTATTTTTGGGAAAATTCATTTTTTAGAGTTTTATATCTATCAGGAAAATATAATATAATATGATATAATATAATTTTATAAACGCATTTAATTTTAGACTAAATTATTTTTAAAGTTCAATAGAACAAATCATGCTTTGGATTCGGCGGAAATATCTTGTTATAATTCATCAAATTGATTTTAATGGCACATCTATGAAAACTTTTACTAAGAAAATTTATAAGTTAATTCTGTGCACGCAAAATCTCTTTATTCTTTTGAATTGCGCGCAAAACGTTTACTTATATTTAAAATATAATGCTTATATTTTTACATATAAAGATAAGAGGTACAAAAATTTTAAAAAGTCAACATTTTCTTTTGATATTTTAAGATTTATATAGATATAATATAGATTTAAGAATCAAGATTCAAAATTCAAATGATTCATAATCAAAGATTTTGCATTTGCAATCATCAATTTTCTTAATGAAAAAATATGAAATTTCATTTCACTACAATATATAACGTATTCATTTAAGTCACATAAGTTCGTATTACATAAGTAAGTTATACAAGTTCTTGAAAAAAAAATGAAGTTATCAAATAAATATAATCTCGTTAAATCATATAATTTTAAAAAAATCATCATATTATATACAAATGCCAATAAATATTATAATCTGAACAATATTATATCACGTAAAACGATTTTGTATCTACAATATTTGCAATTTTTTTTTCATATTTTTTGGAATATCAACACTTACATACTCTTTTATTCTTAAGAAATAAAAAATTAATAATTTATGGCACTTATTTACAAAAAGAATTAGAATAAATTCATTTTCTCGATTTTTTCTCGACATTTTCGATCTGATAAATAATACTACGAGAATGCGCTTGCAATCATATAGCGGCAGTGCAATCATTTAGTCATCGTGGCTACCTAGCGACAATACTAACAATTAATAACTAATCAATGCCACCTGGATATAACATCACGTTATAAACACATTACATTATTTTACTTTGAATTTTATAAAATTTATTATAAAAAACAAAGAACAAAATTTTGTGCATACAAAATCTAGTAGATTAAACATAAAATTTTTTTTGTAAATAAATGTAGATTTTATGTAATATATATAAAGCTATATTTCCTCTAAATTAATATTTATTAATCGATAGTATATTGAATTATTCGATTGAATTAGTCAACATTAGCGATACATCTTCGTTTTAGCATTATAGTGAATATCTATCTCGTAACAATGTATCAATGTGACAAACATTCGATGAATATGATTATATTTTAAAAAAATTGCAATTTTAATACCTTTTTTCATTGATATCAGTCGAGAACTTAATTTAAGCATAATCAAAATATAGGAATAATAAATGACATTTAAATTAATTGTGTATGACAGAGAAAATTTAAATCTAACGACTAAAAACTAAAAATTTTTGTGCAATTTTTCGTTCATTTAGAAAAAAATAAAAATTCACAAAATTCTTTTATATTTTGAAATCTCTGATTATTATTTATTTATATTGAAATTTTGAATTAACTTGTATTATTATAATAAAATTATTAGCTTTTTCTTAGAAATAAGAAATATAAAAATTATATACAGACAAGATATGTAATTTCCTCTTTCGTTCTATGTTCACTGTTTGCAATTCTTTTTCTGAGAAAATAATTTTAAAGACCATTTTGATGTGTTCAAAGTAGACAGAAACTTGTGTTATAGAAAATGTGCACGATATAACAGAAAAGCAATGATATAGTAACAAATATAAAAAAATGATACAAAAGACTTACTTCTTCTCAGTTTTCTTTAAAACAACTCGCAAAAAGCTCGTTATTCCTCTTAAAACATTGGTGGAAGCTTTTAAAAGAAGTTGAAAATTTTTCTGGTCTTCAAAGGTTGTTTAGATTTTCAGTCACATTCTTTTAAATATTATTACATACAGAATGAAAGAGAGATAAAGATAAATATAGTTATCTGTTTTCTTAAAGATAAATATAATTATCCCTTCTCCATTTTTCATTTTATTATTATTTCAGAATATTATAAGTCAGTTAAGTATATATTTTCTTTCTTTCTTTTATTTAAACAATTTTAATCTAATGAGATTCCATAAAAATTTCTTCGAATTGAAGATTACAAATAGCTGAACGTGTTATTATTTTAAATCAGAATTTTTAAAAAAATTTTCTTAGGATTCTTATAAGTTTTAACATCATATTTTTGGGACTATATGAAAAAGAAGATTTAGAGATTAATTAAACTCATTTATAAACTAAATTTATAACTAAATTAGAACATAATGAACATGTACATGTATGTATATATATTTTTATAAATCAAATGTAAATTCAATTTTTTAAAGGAATAGATTAAAAAAAAGGGAAGAAGAATCGTAAAAATAATCAATATTCAAAAGCGAATCACAAGTCGAAAAAGAAAAAATTTATATGTTAAATTGATAAACTGTAGTCTTTCAACAATAAATATGTTTCAAATTATTACTATATGCTTAAATAGTATGATATAAAATAATAAAAAAAAATTTAATTTTTAGAATCCAATAAAATTAAATTTGATTTTTTTTGCATAAATTACATTTATAAAAAATATAGAAAATCATATTTAATATCGATGTTATTAAATATTGTCTATTTGTTTGTGTATTTTGTTTTTTTGAAGTTTTTATATAGAATATTTCAGTTTTTATATGCTTTTTTCAAAATATTGTATAAATATAAATAAGAAAAAAAAAATTATATATCTCGATATAGATTATTTGATAGTTTGTTAAAAAATTATTATAAGAGCAAGAAATAGAAAACGAAACGAAGAGAAGATATGAAGAAAAAAATTAATGTTATTATTACATAATAATTTTTACATAATAATTTAATTAATTACAATATTTATACAACAACAATAATATATTTATAATAATTTTTGCTAATCTATCGATAAATTATTAAGTTTCATATCAAAATATTATAATCATTTACGAATTAAAACTATAAAAAGATGTATTATGTTTATTATGCATATTATATTTCTCATGTAAACTAACTTTGTATACTTAAATATTTATTTCTACATTATTTTTATTTTTTTTCACTTAAAAAATGTTGATATATGCAATTATATTGTCGTGTAACAATTATTATCTTATGCCTATATAAGATTTTAACATATTGTTAATATTACGTTGTAGAAAATATTATCTATAGCCTTTGTTTTATTAAGAAAAAAGTGTTCATAAAATTTGTTCAATTAAACAAAATGCATTTATAATAATAGAAGTTCAAAAACAATTTGATAATGAATAAAATATGATATATAAAACTAGAAATAATATAAAAATTTTTAATTTATTTTAAAAATGAAAAAGATAAACATTGAGAAATGAATTTTGCCTTTAAAAAAGAGAAAGAAAAAATATTATTGAAAATTTAATATTTCTTTAAAATGTAACGAATCAAATATTTATCTACATATATAGAGGAATTTTAAAATGTAAAAATAGCCGATTTGATTTTATTTCTTATAGGTCGAAGAAGATCTATGTCTTTATAATTATTTTTTTTAATAATAATTTTCTTTAAATTATTAATATTCTTTTAAAATTTATTAATAATTTATTATTTTTCTTAGAAAATGAATAAGCAAGCCACAAAACTAATTTTAATATTAAATTTATTAATAATTATTAATTGCATTAATCTTTTTATAAAAAATTTTATTTTAGTATTTGAACTTATCTAAAAAGTTATAAGCGTAATTTTATCCTATCGGCTCACAATATATTAATCATCATTACTAATTCTAAAGAATAAAATAAATTAAAAAATTAAAAATTAAAAAAATTTTAAATAAAAATGTCGGTTAAGACTTATTTATTATATTATTATTATTTATTAAATTATATTATTATTTATTAAATAATAAGCAATTTAAATTATCTTAGTTATTCTATATTCTCATTTTATCTTTATTTTTATGTAAATTTAAATTATTTATATTTATAACATAATAAATATAGTAAATGAGTCTTAATCAACATTTTTATTAAATGTTATTAAATTAATTTTTATGTTTGTTTTTTTTTTTAAATCGAAAGTATCTCATGAATTAATATTAATACTTATCTGTCTATTTATAATTATTTTTATCAACCTCATTAAGTTTTTACTATAATTTCTTATATTTTTATTGCGAAAAGTCATTAAATTTAAAATTCAGATAAATCAAGATCAATATTGAATAAATTGATTTAAAAATGATTGCTTACTTAAAATAAAAATCAGAATTATAATAATTGATAAGAAATATTATGCAAAGCTATGAATTATTATTATATATTATTAAAATTTGTTCAAATAATACTTAAAACAGAAATACTTTCTAAAATAATATAAAAGATTTAGTAAAGAGAAAGTGAGAAAAAAGATCAATGAAATTATATATACAAGATTAATATATTTATTTACTTTTTAGAAGTTAAAAATTCTAAAGATTAAAATAAATATATACAAAAATAGTAAGGATTAATTGTTAAATTAAAAATAGTTTAAATTCACATTTAATAAAACTTTATCTCATATTGAGTGAGATAGCTCTATTCTATCTTTATTTCTTTTTTAATATAAATTATAATTGTTTAATATAAATTATAATTTATAAATAAATCTCAATTAATTCGACAGATATTTTTATATAATTTCTTAACTTCCGATCAATTTCTAACTGATTTGTTCGATCGAACGACTCTCTATTATTCTTTGAAAATTGGTTTTGCATTAACTCGTGAAAATGAATTTGACATTCGTTGAAGCTAAGTGAAATTCTAGTCGGAATTGAATACGTGGTTCGATATTTGTTCGCAGTTTGAATAGCATCTGATTGTTGTCAATAAATCACGCGAAGAACAACCGCGATGAGAAATCTTGAAAATCTTGAAAATCTTTTTTTAATTCCGCGGGATAATCCAGAGATAATTCAAAAATATAATCACACGTTCAATTTTTCTATATTTTCTATGTAAATTTATAAATTTTCTATATACCTATTTTCTTTGTAAATTTTCCATAAATTTTTCCATAGTATTTCAGATTTCGACTAATTTTGTCAACATATTTGAAAAATAATTACGAACATAAAATATTATATAGGATGTAGTACAAGAATTTTGATACAAAAGAAGAAAGAAAAAAAAGTAAATCTAAAAGATAAAATGAAAGTAAATAAATTAAAGAAAATATAATTTTTGATATAAAATGTATATAATATATATGTATGTATTTTTTTAGAATAGTGTATATAATAATATTTTAATAAATATATACACTATTCTAAAAAAATTAAAATTGAATTCATCCATATTCGCCCTCTTAAATTCTAATTTATTTCTAAAATTTCCAATTTTTCTTATTTTTTAAAAAAGAATCTTAAGGATATTCATTTCATTATAAATAATAATATGATAAAACTCAGAGTTGTTTGTAAGAATGCTTATGTAATAAAGAATACTTAATAATAAATTAATAATAAAGAAATTTATCGCACTTTGGGAAAATTTATATTCTTATACCGGGATTAAAAAAATATATATAAATGTTGAAAAATAAATGCACAATTAAAATAAATTAATGAATCATAGCATTCTATTTTATTTCTATTTTAATTTTCTTAAATATCTCTTTTTCCTTTGGAGATATAAATAAATTTACATTATTTTTCAATCAAAATCAATTCTATAAATAAATCTCAATAAAATTTTTACTTCTTTATTTATTTTGATTTTAGAATTGAATCTTCAAATATATTATTGTCAAATATATTAACACTTTGTATATGATTTCCACCATATAACTATGATAATATTTTTATTGTTGAAAAAAACATAAAGTAGCACAAACGTATCTCGATAAATGAAAAAAAAATGATTCTACATGCATATTCTACTATTGCGTTTTACGCCCGTTTAACTTTTTTATCCTCGTTAAATTATTCGCTTCTCTCTCTCTCTCTTTTTTTTTTGATAAATTAAAACGGCGAAAATTCCGGAGAAATAAACCGACGAAAATTAACCGAAGCGCGAGAACGAATGAGAGTCAATGTTGGTATATTTTCACGAGATATTTGGATTAAAAAGTGGTGGAGACCAACAAGTTGTGATGTGCCGATAAGAGCTTAAACAGCTATGAGCCCGAGTCACTGGAATAAAGTGTTTGCATTTACGTACATATGTAACAGCTTCGTTAGAAAGTTATCGCTGATCTTGCTACTTCCAATTCTCGCGAAAGTATCGGTTTAAAGTAGAACTTTTACTACCTGAATATTCAAGTATTCGTGAAACTTAAGACTTGAATGTTTAAACTTGAATATTCGAAATTCGAATGTTAATAATAATAAATAAAGTAAATAAAAGTAAATAAAGTGAAAGTTTTACTTTTATTGAAAATTTGTATATATGAACTCTATTTATGCGAACTAAATATTAAATAGTATTTAATTAAACTATTTAATTATGAATTTTGTTTAATACTAAGGTAATTATTATAAATTTAGAATTTAGAAATGTAATTGTTCTATCACATTTGATTTTTGAAATATACACATTTTTGTAAAAATGCATGATTTTACACAAAAATAAAATATAGATAAGAATAAAATATAATCTTTCATACAACACAATTTCATTCTAATTCGAGAAATGAGGAAATTTCCCATACAATATATCATTCAATATATAATACGATTTTATTTCAATATGATTAGAGAATTGGGGATATTCTCGTATAAAACATCAATTTTTAGTACAAATATTATTATTTGCACTAATATAATTTTATTCAACAAGCATGTGTATTATCTCAGATTTGTTCGTGAATTTTAGAATATTAAAAATTGCAGTGTTTTATATCTTTTGTTTTCATTTAACATTATTTAATAATGACAAAAAAAAATTAATCTTTTTCAAAATTTAATTACTGAAATTTTATTATAGAATATATATTGCTATACTATTGAAAGCTAAAAATGTTAGAAAATTCTATTTTATCTTATAAAATAGAAGATTCCTGACTATATCAGCATTAATAGTTATTATATTATATTTTATATTTTTGAATAGCAAATATATTTCTATAATAGTTTTATTTTTTATGTAATATTTCATTTTTGTTCAAAATCGAATGTTTTTATAAATATTTGTTTTTTGAAAGCTGAAGAGAACAATTTAATTTTTAGATTTGTGTTTGGATCTCTTTTATAGATAAGTTTCTTTATGATTTTTATATTTAAGATAAAGATATCTAACACTAAACAATATGTTATATGTTTTATTTTAGCTATAGAAACAAAAACATACCACACACAGTAAAGTATATTTCTTGTTAATAATAAATTTGAATAATTTAATTACAAGACATAAATAATCTAAACAAAATATTCAATTACTGAAAATTTTTTTTAAAAAATTATAGAATCTTTAAGATCCATATTTGTTAATCAAATTCAAAATTCATTAGATAAAAATTTAATTCAAATTTCAATCAAAGAATTTTTTAAATCAATTTATAATTTATAATTTTCAATATATTATTAGTAAAATCGTTATAAGCAATATTCTTTTAAAAAAAATATATTTATAGTTTAATTTATATTTTAAAACTTAAAAAATTAGAAAAAATTTAGACTATTATAATTGAAAATATTGATCAAAAAATGAAAGACCATTAGAAGCATAGAATTTACTCTTTATAGCGGTTTTTTTTATTATCTTAATGCAAATAAATATTGCTCAAAAAATAATTTAAAAAAAGTAAGTTTTAATCAATTATCTTAAACTTGATTAAATTTTATTGAAATTAAGAAAAATTTAAAAAATTTCTGGTCAATGAATTTTTATTTATTTCGATATGGTTTTCAATTCTCAGATATTATGCAAAAAAAAAAGATAATCTTTAATCATTTCCTATTTCTATTCTTGTATTAGATTTTTCATTCTCTGAATTCTAAATAAATGATACATACAATAAGTGATATATGATTTTTAAAAAAGTATTTTTGAAATAAAATAAAATAAAAAATATAAATTAAATTAGATTAATTTAGAATTCATAAATCTTGGAATTAAATAAAAATTTGGTCTTATTTTATTATAGAAACTTTGAATTTTTGACAATTGATTAATATATAATTGTATAAAACAAAGAAATAAAACAAAGAAATGACTTAAATATATAGAAAAATTTATAATTTCTTCTTACGCTTTTACATGAAAAAATGAAATTATATTTGTGACTTGGTTTAAATATAATAGTTTATTATTATGATAAAGAGATATATTATATAGAGATATAGAGACACATGTGATATAAATATATACATTTAACATACACACAACATATTTTTACACAATTTAACATACTTTTTTTGAATAATATGATATATTTTCTATATATTAATTGAATATTTGATTATGTCGTAGTAATATAAAATTTTATAATGCTTACGAATTTCTTATCATTTCAAAAAAATCCTTTCTTATAAACTATTATTAATTGAAATGGATTTCTATTATGTTTTTCAACGAATTCATATATATTGTGTATATCACATATATTTGATAATGCTTTTGACAATTCAAGATACATATACATATATCTAAAGAAAATGATAATAAATGGTCCTTTTGAATTCATAATTTCACAGTTCGATATAATTTCACAAACGAGTGATATCAGTATAGCTATACTGGTATTCCAATAAGTTCCGGTTTAGCTTATGCGATCAAAGTAGACATATATTTCATGTAAGATACCTCAAGTCTTTGAATCGACAGGAACTTTCGTGTATCAACTCTCACTAGTTCTATCAAAATGAATTTTGTTTGTTTTATTTTTTTTTTTATTGTATCAGATTACGGGTTACGATATTTTATCAAGAATAGTGATAGGATTAAATGTATCAAGTAAATGTAGTAAGTAAAACATTTGAATCTTTTGTAAGAATTTTAGAAAATAAAAATAAAAAATAAAAAAACAGATTTGAATTTTCTAATAAATAATAAATAAATATTTTGAAAAATAAGCAATACTTTAATATAATTGGTCTGAACGTTAGATTCAAATCTAAAAGTCTAGAAATAAAAATAATATTTCTAATTTGAATCATTAATTGAATAAATTTGAAATTTAATGAATATTTTATTAGAAATTTTCCACTTATTTACAATTAAATATTTTTGTAATTACTTTTGAAAATAATTCTTGCATATTGTTATTCTCATATATAATTTAATGAAAATGATTATGATACATAATATAAGATATTTTATTTTTAATAACGTAATAAATAAAAAAACTAAGTGAAAAAATTTTGAGAAATTTCATGCTGCATAAAAATAAATATTTTATATTTTATACAATTTTGAAATTTTTTTAAATAAAAGCAGAATTTAATTAATACAAATTTTAATATAAATTTATATTAATATATAATTTTAATAAAAAATTAATAAAAAAAATTACAATCAATTATAATATAAAAATAATTAATCAAATAATTTATGTTGTTTTGCAATAATAATATATTTTATTATTAATGTAATGTACTTTGTTAATTGTGTTTTTTGTTCAATTATAATGGATATCCATGATTAACATGGATAATTCGGCTAAAATCTTCAGAAAATTTTTATATTTCTTAATTAAATATCTTATATTTCTACTAATTATGTCATTTTACTTTTTCTTATTATATTGTAATCAAAGACACGAATATTTTAAATTTATTATTATTTTTATATTTATTATTTATTTTAATATTTTAATTGTGATTATGTAATATAAAATATTATCTTATTTTTAACAATGATAAATAAAAAAATTAAATGTAAAAGTTTTGAAAAAATTTCATAATTACTGCAAAAAAAAATATTCACTAATAAATACTAAAATTATAATTATTATAATATAATTTATCTTTTCTATTTCAATAATAAATTAAAGTAAATTTTATTTTGATAAGCGCATAGAGAAAGTTTTTATTATACTTAAAAATAAAAACTCCTAATAAACAAAAAGAAAAATAATTATCAACAACAATTGCTAGGGCAAAGTGTTTATCAATATATAATATTTGAAGAGAGAATAGAATCATTAAAATCAATTAATAAAAATCATTTATTTTTTCTGTGTACTTATTTTACAAAACAATACTATTTTTTTTTATAGTTTTCTTAGAAATATTAGATTACAGAAATTCTTAGATTAAATAATTAAATTTAAAATATTGGGCACTTTAAAACAAACACTTTAAAACATCCTTAAAATAAAACTATCTTCTGGATGTATATTCGAATATGCTTCATTTATGAAATAGTGATTTTTAAAATTATAAAAATATAAAAATAATTACAACAAGTAATTTAAGTTTTTGTCTTGGAGAAATTCACAAACAATGTTCCACGTGGCGACATAACAGTACAAATGATGTTTGGACATGAAACATCATAAATCAGCACAAAAGATACAAAAAGAATGATATCTGAATTTTTTTTCTTCTTATCGTTTTTATATTCGCAGAATCAAGTTTATTTCATTTATTTCACAAAACAATTCTGATATATTGAGATATAGAAAAAATTATAATGGTTTTCTGTCTATTTTTTACTAGTTATATTTCAAAATAGTCCTTCGATCAAAGTCTATCAAAGAGGTTGCCTAATAATGATTGCAATTATTTTCTTTTTTCTTTCGTTGTTGGATAAATGTCTAATAGCTGGTACAACGATCCTTTATGACACCATTATTCGACCATTAATAACTCAACAGAGAACGTAACGAGCGCATGGAAAGAACAGAAAGAATGTTTCATAGACGTATTTTTGTGAAAGTAACAAGTATATTATGTTTACTGAAAGTTCTACTTGAAGGATAATTTAGTGAATAAATATTAAATTGTGTCATAATTTTTTTATAAAAATATTAAATAATGATAATCTATATATGAAATTTATTTGATTAATTATATATAATTATTTCTAGAAGTATATATTTGGATGTACAATTTTGATTTCCATGTTTTATATTTAGAAAAAAAATATGAAAAAATGAAAATATTTTAAAGTATAGTTGAATTTTTTGAATTCAATATCTGCAATTTCATTTATTTGCAATTGATCAGTGTTATATAATTTAAATTCAAATATTTAATTTATAATAATTTATAATAAGCATGTAATTTTACGAATTTGACATTAATTATAATGAAACTAATATATAAAATATTATTATTACATATTTTTATATTAAATATTATTATTACATATTTAATATGTAAAATATTATGTGATAAATAAAATTATTATTATGGGAATGTACAGCTGTATATATAACATACATATATGTATATATACGTATTTATATATACATATACATAATAAACTATTACAGATTTTGTATTCGCTAAAAGTTTTGCAACCAATTTGAGTTCTATTGTATATTGAAATGTAAAAATATAAAGAAGCATAAATGAAATATTATTTAGGATAAAATAACAAGAAAATAAAATGATTATTCTAATTTAACTATTATCATTTGATTATTAGAAAAGTCATTTTATTATAACAATAATGTTTTCTATGAGTTTTCTACATTTATATTTATGATAATTTATAATAATGAAATTATACAAATATTTATTTTATAATTAATATTTTTTTTAGATATTGCAAATATAATATTATTTTTCTCTCGTAAATTGTTTAAATTAATTGCATTAAATTTTACATTTTATGTTTGAAAAATAAAAAGTTTTTACAATCTTAATCTTAGGAAAACATTGTATTCAAAACATGAAAAAATACCGATATTTTGAAAGCTGTTTTTATCTTTTCAAAATGATTTCTCATTGCCAGAAAAATTCCTTCATGTATAAATCATTATGTTCTATATATATATTAAAATGAGAATATTTAAATTAGTGAATTCCCTTGTCAGATAATATACGAAAGTCTTTCTGTAGAATAATAATATTGGAAATTTAATTTTAATTTTTCAATTATTACTTTAAAAAAAAATATTTGAAATTTTATATTACTATTTTTCAAAAAATATCTCAAATGTGATAATTGAAAAATTAGTTTTTGAAATGTTTTTGAATAATAGAAATATTATTGAAATAGGAAAGATTATAATATTATAATTTAATTATAAAACATAAAAATAATTGTTTATTGTCATTGTGTATGAACAACTTTAAATTAAATATGAATGAACAATAAGTAAAAAAAATATAATTTCATCAAAATGATTTATTTTTGAGATAATTAAAATATCGAATTCAATATCTGTTCTCTTTTATTTATATCATCATTTTCTCTATCACATTATTTAAGTTTCATTTGTATGTAACATATAATATATATTTCATAACGACCTAAGGATTATTTAAGGATTATTTTTTGGAAGAGTCATAAAAAAACGATAATTATATATCTTAAAATAATGAATAATTCTTTTTCTCTCACATAGCTATTTTCTCATATTATTCTCTTCAAAATTTTCATAAAATTTTTAAAATTATAAATATAAATTATTTAAAATTATCTATATAGCATAAAATTAAATTATTTAAAACTCAATAAATAAACTCCAATATTTTTTGCATTATTTAATTTAAATTTCATGTTTATTTCGATATCTAAAATCGATTCTCGAAAGATCATCTTATACCATAAAATTTTAAAAAATAAGAAAAACAAAAATAGTTTGATTTTCTGTTAAACTTGGAGAGAAACAAAAATGAATCGATATCGTTGAAATTTCTCTGATATTTAACGAAACCGAATATTCTTCCGTTACGTTGAAAAGGGAGGGTAATGAAGGGTAATTGCAAAAGTTTATGAAAGAGAACGGTGACCTCGATGGTTAATAAGTTATCAGTGAATTTCGATATCGAGTAGGTATTCCGTTGAATGGAGTTAAATTATGAGGTAAACGGCTTTCAAAAAGAACGATATTACTGCTACTCTCTCGATTCCACTTTACGAAGTGTTCGGTTGCGATTAAACCGCTACTCGCAATTAGCACAGTTTTCCTGTAATTCTCCTCGAAACTTTGCTTCATCTACGATCACTGGTGGAAAAAATTATTGATCTCATTTTTAAGACGCTTTTTCACTCTTACCTTTTCTTTCTCGTTTCCCGTACCTTCAGTTACATGAAAAAAAGAGGATTCGCTGAAGAGGATAATTTCACTCTTGTCGGTATAAATAAGAAAGTTGTAGCATAAAAAAAAAATACTGTTGCTCGAATAATCTATTTAAAATTATTTTATTTTCCACTGTCGTGACCAATAGGGATCAATTAATTAATAGAATGCGAAATCGTTTATTACGTTAGATATTTTAAAAAATTTTGAATATATCTATCTATAGTATTATTTTATTTTTTGAAATTACTTTTCAGGAATTAATGCATTAATTCCTGAATTTGATTTGATTTAATCTTTTAATTAATCATGCATTATTTAAAAATTTAAAATAAAAAATGAATTTTTAATGAGGATAATTTATTTTTATTTGGAAAATATATTTTTTTATTGAAAAGATGTTTCATTTATGATGAACATGAACGTATCAAATTTTGATTTTTTTAAAAAATAAGAAATTTAATTTTTGTAAACATATTAAGAATAATATTTAATAAAATTATTATTATTATTTATATGTCTTATAATATATATATATATAATATATAATAATAATTATTATTATTATTTATAAGTTATAATTAATATTTTAAATAATAATTAGAAATATTTACATAATATTATATTATTTTATATATTTATTATGTATGAGGTAATATAAAGAATTCAGAAATATAAATATTCATTTTCACGATAATAATTCTTTGATTATTTATAATATAATACAATATATAAATAGAATTTTTGATTTATCAATCTCATATTTATTTTTTTATCAAAAATAAAAAAATCATTAAAAAAAGCAAATGCATATAAATAAAGTAATAAGATTCCACATAATATAGAATTCCGTTGCTACAAAATTAAACATGTTTATCTATATTATTTATAAATAATTAAAAGATTTTATGAAATTTTTCTTTAAAACATAAATATATTTTTTAAGTATACATGAAAAAGTAATAGATAAATTCATAAAAATTTTTAATTTTTTAATTAAGAATTTTTTAATTAAGAATTTGAAAGAATTTTTTAATTTTTTAACGTATCATATTCGTATGACTTAACATAATTTAATATAAGTCTATTTCATTCATTATATTATAAGAAATTGAATATTTATACTCATGTTCACAAGATATCCCTTTTTTATTTTTACGATTATAATAGTATGATATAAATAAATATTTTATGTATAATATTTTTTGAAATTTTAATTATAATACATTATATTCGGCATAATAATTACTTAATAACTTGATAATAAAATAATTTTTAACTAATTTTGTAAAATAATTCTTAAGAGAAAGCAAATATAATCTTGTGTTTAATATAATTTTTTTAATATACAATTTGTTTTTCTTTTATATTAGGAATAATATATTTTATTGTTTTAATTATTTTATATTAATAAATGATATTCGATCATAATATTATTGTAACGTAGAACAAAAATTTGGCACATATATATTAATATATTTATTTTTGGATATTAACATTATTAATATAAACTTTCATCTTTATTATATTTATTATATTTATACTTTATGTTATATTATATTTATTATCTCTACTTTATTAATCTTGTACTTATATTATAATTCTTTAACATATATATGGAATTAAATAAAATATATTTATGAATTTCATAAGTAAACAAAATATTAATACATATGAAACATTTTTGGAGAATTAATGCCAAAAGTGAAAACAAAGGCAAAAGTTTGAATAGTATACGAAAATGTTGATTGAAGTTTATTTATTAATATAATTATATTTTAATTTTGCGTTAAATGAAATAACGCAAAAATAGGATGATCTGTTTTCATCATATTGTCATCTTATTTTTGTTTCTACTTCGCTTCCATAATGAAATTTTAAATTATTTATAAACAAGCTTTAATTAATACCAATTTTACCAATACCAATTTATTATACCAATACCAATTTTTGTATATCAACTTCTTTTTTTATTTTTAAAGTCAACCTTCCAAAAATATTTCATTATATGTTATTTTCATATAATAATTAACTATGACATTTAAGACTATGACATCTTTGAGAATTGATTCTACAAATTAAAATAAAAATTGATATATAGAAAAGTTAATTGAAATTTATTTATAATTAGTTAAATAAAACGAATAAAAACAGGATAAGACAAAGATAGAATGGTTTCTATTTTTATTTCATTTAATACAATTTAGTTCATTTAGTTCATTTAATGCAATTTATAATTAATATAACTTAAATTGTTTATAACTTAATAAAAAAACTTTAATCGATATTTTTGTATAGCAACTTTTGTGTTTATTTGATCATTAAAATTTTCTAGAATATCTTACGAATATATTAATATTCTGTATAACAATGCGAGAGATTAATAATTTTAATAATATCAAAATTAATTTATCTTTATTTCTTAATTATCTCATTACCAATTCACTCACCAATCTGACAATTTTTTATTGCGAAAACTCCCAATATCTGCCATCCTATTTCACTATCCAAAATAACAAAAATTGAAAAAGACATAATTATGAGAGCTTGGTAATTATATCTTCTTCCTGCAATCGCAAAAAAATAAATATTATCAATTCTTATCATTAATAATTGCAATGATCTAATTAAACAAAATATATCAAAATTGTAATCAAAAAATTCTAGAATAATAGGAGCGCGGAATAAATTGAGCAAATTAATAGACAATAGTTTTTTGATAATTTTAGAAAATTTTATAATACCTAGTAATTTTAGTCCATTTAAGCATTTATTCAATTAATTAGTTAAAATAAATTAAATAAATAATTTATTATATACATATTAGTAAGAAATTCAAATATAAATTTCAATTGTAAGATTTTATACAAATTCAAAATTCAACTTGCAAAAATATTAAGAATTATATTATTTATATTATATATTATATAATACAAACTATACTGCATAAGTTTCAAAATGTTAATATATCTTATGATTTTCAATGTTTCTAAATTTCAATACAAAGCCAGATATCATTAAAATTATATGATTATAAATTAAATTTTATGAAAAGATTAATATGAGATATAATTAACAAACATAGAAAAAATATTATTTTTGAAATATTTTCTTAAATATAATAAAAATCAATATTTTTTAATCATTTATTTCCAAAAATTAATATAATAGATAATTTTTATAGTAAATTCAAATTTATGATATAAATGAAAAAATATTTAAGAAAATTTTATAAAATATCTATAAATATATCTATAAATATATATTTTATAAAATATATAACATAATATGTAAAAAATTATTTTTTCAAGTAATACAGCTTTGATTTGTTTTGTAGTAATTGTACTATCTTTTCATCATTTCATTTCATGTTATTATTAGTTAAGTTAAATTTGTCGAAAATAAATTATAATTATTTTTCTTGCATTTTAAAGAAAGAAATATAAATACATATATAAAATTTGGATACAATGCTCTTAAGAAATATTGAAATATAAAATTATAAGGTGTATTATTATTTTGTTGTTGAATATAGACAAATTTTGGCTTTTTTATTGATTCAAAAATGAATTTGTTTTTTCAAAACTCTCCTCCATATCCAAAAAATTATGATTAGAAATAAGATTTGGAAGAATTACTTTAAATTCTATAAAATGGCAAAAAATTCACTTTGAATTTGATTTAAAGTCTCGCTCTATTACTTATTTCTCACTCTTACCTATTTTTGAGAATTGGGCAACATTATCTAACTCTTAAAGACGAAAGTGAGAAGCATAGTATGAGTAAGATGGATTATATTCTCAAGATATTATATTTTTATTTTTTTATTATTTTCTAAATTTAAATCATGCATAATTCATTATTATAATTTATTATTATAATTTAGCATTGAAAGCTAAAATTAATTAATTATAGAATTTTAGTAAAAGAAAATTTGCAATTTTTAGATATATAAATATGTAAAATATACATATATTCATATATTCATATATTCAGATTATGCATGATTTAATTGTATTTTATAATACATTTATCTATTTTTAATTATTTTAAAGATACAACTTATCCCAGTTATGTGTAGATAGATTGATAAAAATCTATTGAACATTGATAAAAATTTGTAATATAGTTTAATCATATTTCCATTTCATATCATCATTTTATTTTATTCTATGTCACATTATCTTTATATTTCCTACAATTGCGATATGTCTTTTTTTTATTATTTTAAAAATCATATTTTTTATAATTCTCTTTTTTATAAATTTCGAAATTTTTTTATTAATCTATTTTTAATTCATATTTAACGCAATTAATTTTTAATAGCATACATTTGTCATTTTTTTCGAAACTCATAAAAACGTATAAATTTACAATTCAAAATATACTGTCATTTCAAGAAAAATTGAAAATAGTTTAATAAAATAGAATAATGTTATTTGAAATTTGGAAGAATATTTCAAATAAAACAAAATAACAAGTTAACTTTATTAATCTTATCGAATTATATCTCAATGAATAAAATCCAAGATATCGAGATCAAAAAAATAATTGATTTGATATAGACTGATCAGATTCATATTGATAAAGTATTAGATTATTGCACATGAAGTAGTCATTTTCACAAATATGTATAATTTCAAAATTTTTTTTTTTGTATTCAAATTTTTGTTAATTATTATATTATAAAAAAGTAAATTATATATTATAATGAATTATAAAATATTTATAAAAATATAGTATCAGTTTTTTGGGAGAGACGAAAAAAGTTCATATATAAGTTCATATATATATGTATATATATATATATATATATATACATATACATATATACATATATACATATATATGTATATATATATATATATATATATATATACATATATACATATAATATACATATATATATACATATATTCGATAAGGATTAATTGATGAATTGTAAGCATTTTAAATTTGCATTTTTCAATTAAGCATTTTATCAAAATGAAAGCGAGAATGCTTAATTGAGTGTGCAATATCATCAAAAATAATATATCAACAAAAATATATATATTGATATTCTTTGATACATTATTTCTGACATATTATATAACATATCTATATTATATAACAATTTTAAAATTGTTATATAATATAAAATAAAATAATAAATATCATGTAATATGAATATACATTCATATAAAAGAATTTGTAAAAATTACTTTTAATTATGCAAATTGAAATTTATCTGAAAAATTTATTATTTAATTTATTTAATTTATTAAAATTTATCTTAAAGAAATTATAGCATATTCCATAATATTCGATATTGTATGATGATTATACAATTTTATTTAAAATCGTATAATCGTTATATTATATTCAATTTGTCAAAATACATAAGAATAAATCAAAACAGCTCAAATGAATATAAATCTCATACTATAAATATTAATTTCTTTTTTGCGCTTTTATTTCTGATATATTATCAATGAACTAAGAACAAAACAATTGTTTTGATAACGGTAAAAATTATTAAATTAAATTTTCATATTCTTGTATTTAATATACGCAAATATAAGATTCGACTTCAGGTATTACTATCTTAATTTTTCTTTCTATTTAGTTTCTTTTTTAGTTTAGTTTTAGTTTCTGTTTAGTTTCTTTTTCTTTTTCTTATGATTAATAATTAATTGTTAATAACGTTATATTATTCAATATTATTTCAATAATAGTACCACGAAATCGAGTTCGAATTTTGATGAAAAAATATATATTTGAATACATATTTTAATTGAATAATCTTCATATAAAATAATTGAAATAATTTCATTCAAAGAAATAAAAATATCGCATTTAATGTAGAAAAGAAAACTGCAATGTTTATATGGATTTTTAATGAATAATGATATTAATGTAATTAAAATATAATTAAAATATAGATATTGAATTTCAATTATTATTTTTTTTTATATCTAATTTCATATCAGAAGAAAAAACATTGAATTGATACATTAATATATGAAATTTAAATCATTATTAGTGATTTTGTATCATTTTAATTAATGATTTTCTTGTATATGTAAAAATAAATAAATTTTTGTATAAGAAAACATATTCCTTTCTAAAATTTTATAGAAATATATTTTGATTTGTTTTTATAGATTTTAATAAGTAGGCAGATTGAACAAATTACGATTCAATCTATGGATTTAAATAAAATGTTGTATAGTGTCAATATTCTGGAATTTATTCGGAATAAGTTTTTATTAATTTTATCAATTATTTCTGTTAAATAATATGTACATTGTATATTGCATTACATTGAAAAAATTCAAAAATGGTTAATTGTGTGTAAAGAAATATTAGTGTATTTACTTTTTGTTGAGGAATATTGCTACGTAATGACAATGCAAAACAATAATGCTATATTCTCAGCTGAGCGTTTTTGTTCTTTCGTTGTTTTATTGTATTACTTAATGTACTATTTAAATTCTTATAACTCTTATAAATTCTTATAACTTATTAGATTAATTAAACCTAATCGAATATATTTTTATATGAATTTTTTCTATTGTTTTGACGTCTAGAATCCATTCTCGAAAAGTATCGCAAAACTAATATTTAATTTGGATAATAAAATATTATAGTAGAATGTTCGAATAACTAACATATTTGAATATTCACATAATTTTATTCTTCAATATATAATAAATATCAATAACTATTATAAATAAAATTCTTTTATTAATAACTTTTATATACCAAAACTTATATATCAAACTTTAAAATACAATTTCTTTTATTGACAATTATTGTATAAATTGAAATAATTTTCAATAATTTTATAATTATTATAATTATAATTTTTAATAAGTGATCGATTTATAATTATTATAAGCGATCGAAATAAATATTTTTCATTAATGATATTTATTGACATCAAGAAAAATTTTCAATCATTTGTATTTCTTATTGTAAATTAAAACATTTAAATCGAAAAAATAATGATTATGATGTTATTTCATTTTGATTAGAATTATTTTTAGATTATCACAATTTTATTCAAATGAAATCTTATTCATAGAAATTGATTATTTTTTTCTTTCAAAATCTATATTTATTTTTTGTTTTGTTCTATAATATTATAAATCTACATATATTTGTGTGTATAAATATATATTTTTTTATTTAAATATCAATTAAATTTATAGTGTATATATACTGATTATTTTAAAAAATACAAGTTATCTTATTTGAAATTATAAAAAAAGTTTTTATTCCTAATTTTATCTTTATATTTATTATATTCCATTCCATCTTGTATATATAATAACGTACCAATTATTTTTTACAAAAAGATATTATATATGTTTCTATTAATTCCTGAATGCCATAGAATTAATTTGATTTTCACATAATATCACGATTTTGATCCTTGAATCTGAATTAAACAGATAATTCTTTCAGATAATTCCGCATGAATCATCTTCCTCATTCGAATCGTTTTTGTCTCAAGGATCTTGGATTTTTTTCCTTAATAATAATTATACTGTGAAAGAACTGGTTAATTCTTTCACTGTCGAATTTTGTCGCATTCCATTGTGTAAACTTTTTTAATGATGTTATTGATTCTTGCTCCAGTTCTTTCTTTCTCTGATTTCCTATACTATTTTTTCCTTTTCTTTTTTTTTTGTGTTTTTATTGATACATAAGATAGTATTTCGTGTATTTTTTCACAGTGTATAGAGAGATACAAAATTAGTCGTTAAATTTGCATGTTGTCATGCGTTGTACATGTTGAATAAACCATAAGAGCAAGTGAAATTTAAATTCTTTGTTGATTATATTTTGCGACAAAATGATGGCACAGATATGATAAAATATATTAAATAGGTTCTATTATTTAGAATAAAAAACAATTTTATTATATGCTGAATCCGATCATAAAAATGCAAAAAATTTATTGACTATCATATAAATTAGGTTTAAAAGATAAATGGATAAAAATATCGATTTTTAGTATATTTACGAAAATATTTCAAAAAAATAATTTTTATAGTTATTTTTCTTCAATATTTTTGTTAATTATATCATTTAATGTAGTTATAAAATATAGTTATAAAATCTTTTCCAATAAAATCAAATTTAATTTATAATCATATGATTTTTTTTTGCCAAGATACAACTTTGAATTTACTTTGAATTTACTTGAATTTATTTTACTGAAAATTATAGAATGTGATATTATTTTGTTGCAAAATATAATTAATTGTGCAAAATATAATTAATTGTGCAAAATATAATTAATTGTAATTTGATCTTCTAAGATTTTTTAATAAATTAAAATAAAATGATACTGAATGAAAATAAATGAAATTTTTTTTTTACAGAAAAAAAAATATTTTATTGTAACAACAGTATGTGTTTAAATAATGTAAATATATTTATTTTTATAGTTATTTTTCGTATAAAATTAAAAATATTGTTAATATGAATCTATCATTTTATTAAATAATTAGGAAAAATAATGACAAATATATTGTAAAATAATATAACAATTATATCTTTTCCCTAAAAAAATCAAAAAGACTTATATTATATTTATATCTTTATATATCTTATAAATAAATCTTCTATATTTCTCTTTCTATATTTAGTACAAAATTCAAATCATAAAGTTTAAAAAACACTAGATTGAATCTCTCCCAAGAAAGTATATAATTCATCACATATAATATTATATTAACACAACTGTCTGTAATCGAACTGTTTATTTGATACTTAAATATTATTTCATATTATTGTAATAGATAATTATATGGAAATTATGAAATTATTCGTTTCTTGTTCTAGATTATGTATATAGTATAATAATATTAAAATAAAATTAAAACATTTTTATTTTAAAATAAATTTTTTTTATAATTAATTTTCATATAATTATCGCTAATTTACAATATTTTTTCATTTATTTCAATTTCATTTATTTCTATTCATGTTCAATCTATTAAATCATATAATTTACATATATGAAATTTTTATATAATTTTTTATTATTTAATGTCTATTTTAGTATATTAATATTTAACAATAAACTACATTATTATCTCATAAAGATATCAGCATATATTAGTTATTAAAAAAAAAAATATGACATTTGCTATCTTATCTCGATTTCTTTCAAAATATTTCAAAGAAAATATTCAACAATTCGATCGAGAATGTTTTTCACTTAAAACTCAGCAATCAACGATTTAGCTCTTATGACCCTATCTTCTTTTAATTAAACTTGCATAAAACGTTGTTTCATTTTAACATTATTTTTCCGTTTTATTACAGAATTATACTTAATTTTATTATAATGAAACACGAATAGGAAAAGTATAAAATAATGAATACACTTGAAAATTTGTTTTGCAATTATGCGCTTTTATCTTTATTTATTTTTATGACAGTGTAATTCTTTTTCAGTATCATATGTGAAATTACATGCTTAATCCCTAAATTAATGCAGTTTAGTAATTATTTTATGGACAATGTGGCGAGTAGCCGCGAGCAACATTGGGCGATATAGATAGAGTAATTGGCAATATAATAGATCTAGTAAGGTTTAAAGTCTCAAACTCTTTCTAGCTTCACTGCCCATAGCTTTGCCCGCATCATTACCCACGAGTAATAGACAATGAAATAAGCTCAATAGGACCTAATGTCTCAGGTCTCCACTGCTACGCTTCGCTGCCCATAACATTTCTTTCAGCAATACCTGTGAGAAATTGGACTGAGCAGTAATTATATGTATAGTAATAATAGTTCAATAAGGTTTAAAATCTTTAATCTCTACTTTGTTAATTTTGTTACCCACAGCTTTACTCTCAGCAAAATTGTCCATGGATAATTGTTAAATAGCACTAATCTAAAATATAAAGTAGAGATTTAGATTTATTCATTTCGCTATTTTAATTATTCATAATTGTGTTCTCAGCATTGCTTATGAACAATTATTGAATAGTATTGTAATAAATTCAATTGGTAGTATTTAAAATCTTGAATTTTTATTCTATAAACTTTATCGATTTATTTATAATTTTTTGAACTTAAGTCTCAAACCTTCATTCTTTAAAGTTTATAATTTACTCTGAATATCGTCCATACAATTATTGCAGAATATTGCAATGAGCCCAATTAAGCATTAGGATTTACATGAAATCTCCACATTATTAATTATCCATTACTTTGTTATTGACATTGTCCATAAACTGTATTAGCATAATATTTTATTAATAAATCTAAAATTTTTAATTTTTACTCTTCTAATTTCATTGTTCATTGCACTTTTGTCTTTACTATTATCTAACAATATTGTAATAGATCAAGTTAATAGAATCTAAATTTTTAAATCATTATTCTTATCTAATTTCAATATTATCTATAGACAAGTATTGAATAATATTATAAGTCTAATTAATGGAATTTTAAATCTTCATTTTTTCAATATCATTATCCATAATTTTTTTTTTAATATTATTTATAGACAATTGAACAGTACTAGTCTGAGATCTAAAATCTCAAATTCATATTTTCTTAGTTTATTGTTCGTAATTTTATTTTGAATATTATTCAACAATGATCGTATTTGTAGAACAAGATGAACTATTTTATATCTTAGCTATTGAATAATTGTCAAAGATATAATTATTCAATTTTTAATAATCAATTTAAGTCAATAGATTGTAATTGAAATTTGCTATTATATATATATTATTATTTGTCATTATTCAAAAATATAATTTGATGACTTGATTATCAAGATGCATTATTTTCGAATGCATTGTATCCTATAAGACTGTATTCTAGAAATAATTGTATCTTAGTTTCAAGAACATATGGGTTTTCTGAATTCTTCTTTTCAAAAAAAAAAAAATTAAATTTTTTTTAATTTTCGAATTCATTTTGTTTATAATTTGCTTATATTCTTTGATCAGTTACAAGAAAAATAGCATTTAGTATATGTATATATATTTATTATTATGTATTATTATTATGTATTTCTTATCATTCTTTTTTTTTTTAAATTTATCTAACATAAAACTTAAATTTAAGAGATTTTTAGAAATTCGATATTAAATAGCGAAAAAAAAAGTAGAAAAAAAAAAGAAACATATTATAAGGAATTTTGTTGAAAAAGGTGATACAAGCGTGGAAATAAAATAGTAAAATGAAACGAATTTTTTTTGGAAATGTTCTATTGATGATCATTGTCCTTTTTTGAATATATTTAATTTTTCCTTTTTCTTTAATGTATTTTTGTTTTATTGTTGAATAAATGGAAAGAAGAAAATACCATGATCTGCTGATATCATATATAATACTTAGGTTTTTCTTGACACATTGATATGAGATATACATATAAAACTATAAAATATAAAATATTTATGTGATAAATACTATTTTTCTTGTAATTGAAAAGTGTAAACAAATTAAATAAAATGTTTTCAAAAATAAAAATTTAATATTTTTTTTCAAAAGAACAATTGAATTGCGATCTATAGTTTTTTTGAGATTTAATTGAATTTAAGAATAGAATATAATAATAAAAAAATTTAATCTTGATTTTTGAATTTTTTCCATACATTTTTTTTACAGATCTTTATCAATTCAAAAATATAAAATCACATTAAAATAATACTTTTTATACTAATTTTTTTATACATTCTGTATGAAGTTAAAATTATAAAATAATAAAAATTAATATTTTTACGCTATGTTACAAATATTATTTTCTTAATATTATACATACGTAATATAAATTTATTGATATTTTACAAAATATAAATGAATAGTGCTTACGAATTAGTTGTTTTTCATAAAAAATTATATGAAAAAAAATTATTTTATGCAAATAAAAATCATATTTTTGAAAATTACTAAACAAGAATTTATATATTCTATGAAAATTACTAAATAAGAATTTATATATTCTATGAAAATAATTATTTTTGCTTAATTCATTTTACAAAATATAAATGAATAGTGATTAAATAAAAACAGAGAAAGAAAAATTGTACAATATTGATTATTCCAATTTTCTTTTATTATATTTTATTAATAAAATTAATAAAATTTAAGTTTATAAATAAAATTTAATGAAAAATTTAAGGAAATTATTTTTATAAAATTTAATAATAAAACTTGATAATTTACAAAAATTATGTATATAATGTATGTATTATGTATATGTAAATTATGTATATAAAAATGTTATAATTTATAAGAAACGAAGAATTTGTACTTAACATTAATAGACCATTTAATTTTTAAAATAGAACATTTTATTTCAATTTTTATTGTTATAACATAATTAATTTTTTTCTGTGAATTCGATCTTACCTTCACTTCAATATATTATATTTAATTTTATTGCGGAATTTGAAAAAATATTTGAAAGATTAAATAAATATCTTCTAATTTAATTTTAATTATCAACAATTTAACTTAAAAATAAAAATAAAAAATTCTTCTGCACTGTGTTAAATATGTATAAAAAAAAACAGATGGAAATATCATGGTATAAAAAAGATAGTAAGAAGATCTCTTATATTTTATATTAGAGATAGTGTACATAAAAGAAAATAATCATTTATTTAAACATGAAATAAAGAACCAACTCTAAAATAAAATTTTTAATATAACGAAAGTCAATGTATAAACATCAGAATATCAAAAACAATACAATAAATAATCCTAAAATATATTATAATGAATAATATATAATTGTTATTTCAAAAAAAAAATGTTAATATTTGATGGAAGAAGTGAAAATTGATTTTGATTGGTATTGTACCTCCATCTTTAATAATAATTTAAATATTATAAAATAATTTAAATATTATATATTATTAAATAATTTAAATATTAAAAAATACTGAAGATTTTAAAATGATATAATTAAAACTAGTTAATATTAAATATTAACTAAATGTAAATATTAAAGAAATGAAATATAAAAGATTTAAAATTCAAAAATACAATCTAGAAATATAAATATAGTTAGAATCTCTTATATTTCATTTTTAAATTTAAAATCCAAAAATACAATCTAGAAATATAAATATCCTATTAGAATCCTATTGATTGACATATTTATCGATGATCAACGCATTTTTTATCTGTTCGCTATTTTCCTTTTCGCTATTAGAAATCATGAATAGCGAAAAGCAAAATCCTATATTTCATGTTGTCCTAATGTAATTTATTTGTTATTACAACATAAAAAAAATGACAGAAAAAAAAGTCTTCGAAAATTTTTATAATGGATAAGCAATTAAAAAGCAAATAATTCGCCTATTACTTCACGTAGTTCACATTTTTTATCGTAAATTTATTATCGTAATTTAATTTTTCTTAAGTTTCTTTTTTTATTCTTCTTGCAATTCCATTACAAGTGATTGTTTCATGTACGAAATAATCAAGCCGTTTTCACGGTTGATGTATGAAACTTAAATTTGGTGGATTTAATATGAAATTGGAAAAATGTACCGGGTCAATTCGTAGATTCGTATGCGCTCTACGCATTCATAGAGTTTTACTGGTTTCTAGGAAATTTCTACCAGACTGTTTCAATACAATTTCTTTTTGTCAAGATACCATTTTTCTTTATACAATATGGATTTAATTACTGATAGCGAAATTAAAATTTCAGAATTTCATTTTTCTTATATATATTTTTAACAAAATTAAAAATATATTATTGTAACATTATATTTATATAAATATTAATATAATTTAATATTTTAAATTTAATTTAAGTAATTAAATTTTAGTAAATTTAATAAAAAAGATGTACAATATGTTCGTGTTTGTATTACATAAATCTATATTCATGTCTTAAATTTGACTTTAACAATACATCAGTAATAAATTAAATACAATGATGTTTGGATTTTTTAATAATATAGAATAAAATATAATACAGAAAAAATTTATATGTAATATAAATCATTATATTACTATTAAATATGCAGTTCCAATAGAAATATTTAATATTTCCTTTATATAACATATTTAAAAAGAGATGGACTCTTTCTTGAGGTTATTAAAAAAAATTCATATATAATATCATACATATATAGATATGATATTCTGGTTTTTATTTCATTGGATGCTATTATAATTTTATCTATATAAAATTTCAACTGCATATACATCATTTTTCCATATCAAGATAACAAGAAATCTAATTGATTAGTTTAGTTCTAACTCATATCATTAGAATCAGTTATTTTATTATAGTAATAAATAATATTAATAAATTTCTCAACATCTGCTATTTTTTACATTTTAAGGAAATATATATTAAGAAAGTATATTTTCTATTTATAAAATGATTATAAAATGGTTTTATTTATGATATAAATTATTTGAAATTTAATGATGCGAAAATAAGAAAAAAAAATTTGGATTGAAATTGCTATAAAATTAAATAAGAATTAAATATGGTTTCATATATTGTTGATATGAATATAGTGCTAAATCCGTGCCTTTTTTTCAATGATTACTTACATGTTCGACATAATTACTATGTTCATTTTCTTTAATTCTGTGTTTTTCACATATATTTTTATGAATTCTATGTAAAATTTTATCTTTACGAATAGTTTTGAATATTTAAAAATTTATACATTATATATAACATATATAACATATATAACATATAAAACATAGACTAAGATTAAAAATAAAATTTGTAACTAATTTCCTTTCTTGTTCTTATACATTATAGGTTATTTATTATTATTGTGTATTATCAAATGATATTGTTATAAATAAACATACTCATACTTTATATTATTCTCAAGGGACTTTTCATCAGATTTTTGCATATATACGATGCATCTTATTATTGAGAATTCAGCCATTTTTACAGCTTTAGCAAGCACCGAATTATGATTGGTCGACAACTCAACTGAAACGAACTTCATTGCGAGTTATAAATGCTCAAAGATCTTTACAGTAGACTGTGAAAGATCTATAAGGTCAATTTTTCGACGAAAAGACTAGTGTAGAACGAAAAATGGAATGTTCTACTTGCGGAATACGGAATTCCGGCTTCGTTCTATGCATGAAAGTGACTCGTTCCACCGAGATTCCGATGCAATTTCATTTTGAGTATGCATGTTTGTCGCTTTGATTTTATGCAAAATTTTCATGATACATCAATTGTGTATGGTGCAAAGAGAAGACTTTGAAGATGTTAGATGAAATTGAAAAACTTTATGTTCTATGAGAAATATATTATACATGCTTATTTTACGTATAATATATATCTTGATATTTCGGTTTTACGAAAGAATAAATTTCACTTTTATGTCAAAATAAACTGAACAGATATATATTATTAAATAAAATTGTACATATTTTATATTTTTATATTATATTTTATTTTATTTTATATTATATTATATTATATTTTATATTATATTCTTTGAATAGTATAAAATTTTTAATTTAATAATCTTTTTACTTGTAAATTTTAAATTTTAAATAAAATATTTTAATTTCTCTTTGTTTCAAAAATGATGAAAATTCTAGCTTGATGAATTATAGATATCTAATTGATAATATATCTATATATTTAACTTATTCATTTATAAATTCTTAAATGATATAGTTTATTATAAAAATAGTCCATTCTTGAAAATAATTGAGAAAAAAAATATATAAATTAGTACGAATTTTTTATTTATAAATTATGATTTATAAATTACGATTTATATTTTATAATATATAACATGATTTGATTAATGAAAATTGAAAATTTGTTAAATGAGATTGCATGATTATTTATTTTAAATCTAATTGAATATTTGGTATATTATAAAAAGTTAAATTATAGAATGTAAAAACGAAATCTAGTTTACATAAATAATATTCAATGTGTTTTATAAAAATATAAAGATATATTAATAAGAAATACAATAATACAATATTTTCTTAACTGTTTCTATTAATTCTTGAAATTAAAACTTCAATTTTTGAAATATACTTTTAAAAATTTAATTAAATTACATAAAGGAAAATATGAATACTTCTATTATCTTATTCATAAAAAATATTTTTTCTTTTCTTTTCTATGAACTTTCTATAAATGAAGCAAGTAAAATTAATAAAAAAACTAACAATTCAAATTTAATCAATTTAAAACATCTATCTTTTCTAAATTATATGTTTCGGCATCGATTCTTCGACAATTAATTATTATAATTAAATAATAATATCTTTTTTTTATTTAAAATTTTACATAAAAATTATTAGAATAATTAATTTTAAAATATTCACATATATTTATAAAAGCATAAATAAATTTAGTAGATTTTATTGAATTAATGGAAATTTTTTAAATACTTGAACAAAATGTAAAATAGATTTACACAATTTCTAAAATACTTTTATTTTTTAATTTCTCGTAATTTTGGTTATTTTTTAAATATAATATTTCTTTCATATGATTTTATATTGATTTGATATTCTATACAAACACAGGAGCAATAATAGCAAATATTTTTGATTCATTTGCAAGTTAAAATCATTTTTTTCTTGATTGTATTACGATTTTAGAGAGTTTCGGTATTATTTTTTAAATAAACATTTAAAACTTTAAGACACTTTAAAAATTTATTTTTATATAAATCAATTTATTATATCGTCATCCCATAAGACAAATGAATTTTCTTATTCTTACTAAATATCTTTTTAAGAAAAAAAATGTATAAATGTATAAAAAATGTATCTATTTTCGACTTTAACAGATGAACAAAATTTCCGTTTCGATCAAATATTTTATTTAATTTTCACACTATCATTTTTTCATTTAACTTCTTTTCTATTTAATTTGAAAACAATATGATTGATTGGTTTCATAAAGTCATAAAATTCACCAGTTTTTATGTCGAGACGAATTAAATTATCCTTGGCAAAGGTTTTTATTTTTATATAGCTTCAATTTTTTTTTGAATCAACTAAACTACTTATTTATCGTAGTTTCAACTTGTTAGTTGGTGAACAGATCTTGAAAGTTGTTCAAAAGTCGAGAATCGAACTCAAATCGGCACATTGGCTGATAAATGTTTAAAGGAAAGCACAAGAATCGTGATCGCATTCCCCATTG
This sequence comes from Apis cerana, assembly GCF_029169275.1. NCBI lineage: Eukaryota > Metazoa > Arthropoda > Insecta > Hymenoptera > Apidae > Apis > Apis cerana. The sequence goes on along the minus strand of NC_083862.1, from coordinate 3,914,964 downwards.
GGGAATTGTTAAAAAGTTTAGAAGCAGTAAGAATTTCAAATAAAAACATCAAAAGTATTTGTAATTTAAAATTATTCTTTAACTTCGAAAATTCTCACAAATATCTGAAAAAAGTTTTCTTTATTTATAAAAGCAAATAGCGATAAATAAAAATAATAATAGGAAACTTGCAACAATTATTCATTATAAAAGAACAATCGATCGCATTGCATTGTTTAAAGACAGCTTATTGGACAGTATTGTATATGATTGGCAATTGATTGGCATCCATTTAATAGCATGACAGCAACATGATACCGACATATCAGTTATCTGCGCATGAGCAATACATTATGTATGTTTCGTAATAAGATGAATAAAGATTTGTAATTACCATTCGAGTAATAAATAGTGAATTGTTACCGTCAACATTTCTATTAGACTGGCACATGTCTATCAAAATATGTGTAACTAATATGATTATGTCGATATAGATTAGTTGTCAATCAATTACGATTCTCTCAAATTTTATTTTCTCAAATGCTGTCAGGCAATAATTTTAAATATATTCATGGCATGAAACAAAATCAAACGACATTGAGCTAACTATTCTATTGAAACTGATTAAATGATTTTTAATAATTGATAAATTTAATCCAAATCTATTATAATATATAATAGATATATATATACAGATAATAATATATAATATATAAATTTTTGATAATTTTCTAATATTAAATAAATTGAAAACAATATAGAAAATAATAGATTAATATTTAATACTTTTATTACATAATTAATAATATTAATTAGAATAATAAAAAGTACATTATATCTTGGAATTCTCCTAATTAAAATCCTGCTTTTATAATATAATTATAATATTCGTTAAAAAGAAGTTTAAAATATTTTGAAAATTGTGAAAAAAATCATTAAATAAATTACTATTTATTAATCTATGTAAATCACTAAAAATTAACTAAAAAATGTCTAATAATTAAAAATTATTAAAATTAAACCAAACACTATTTAAGCATGAAATTTATAATATAAACTTATTATTAATTTTTTGTGAATGTGTAAGAAGAGGAAAATATTTGCAGTTTGATAATTTTATAATATAATTTCATAAATATTCGAAATTTCTTCTACTTAATATAAAAATTATTAGACATATCAAAATAACAAATTTAAAATTTTTTTATTTTATTGAAAAAATATAAATATTTTTAGAAAAATTGGAAAATATAATATTTTAGTAGAAAGAAGAAGTAGTAGAAAAGAATACTAAAAAATGATAACAATGTTGCAAGAATTTCGAATTAAAAATAAGGAAATATTTTAAAATATTTTCTCTAATATTTCATGTATTCATGAAGATTTTTAATAAAAAAACTTTTAATAATACAATATAATAAATGTTATATGGCAAAAATATAAATTATTTGTTTGTTATGAATTATGCGAAAAAAATCTGAAATAAATTGATAATTTTTATAGATCATAGAATTTAATATATTTATAGAATAGTTTGGAAGATCTATTCTTTTGAAGATCAAGACAAATACAAAAGTTTGTATAAACAATGTCGATTAAAATTAAATTTATTAAGTTAGAAGCAATTTATTAATTGTTTTACGATAAATAAGGAAAATAGAGATAAAATGAAACAACTTTTATTCTGTTGCTATCAATGCTATTTTGTTCTATCTTATTTCTAATTTAATAAATACATAATTGTTAATGATATCAATTATTTACAATTTAATAAATAAGCATTTATCATCATTATATACTAACTTTTATATTTTTGTTTTGGCTTCTAAAATTGATCTTTCAAAAATATCTTATGAATATATTAAAGTCTTTATTATATGTTGTAATTCTAAAACTAGTTAAAAATGAATCTGTATTCTTGTTTCATAATCTTTAAATGTAAATTCTTTAATTTATTAAGTTTCAAATAATAATAACAAAGAACAATATTCAAATCTTAATTAAGATAATTCATATAATAAATTATAAAAAATATATGAAAAAGATGATCCATTATATAATTTCGCCAATTTAATTTCAACTTAATCTAAAGAAAAATAGTTTATCATAGTTTATCATGCTATAAGTATATTCATTTTTTCAAATTTTATAAAATTTTATAACTTTCAATTAGTAAGATATAATCATGAAATTATCGAAATCGATAACGAAATCGATTACGAAAAATATTTTTAGAAATTAAATTCTTAGAAATTAACTAAATTCATAAATTAATGTTAAATTTCATTATGAAATATCACTTTTTTCTTTTTATCTTTTTTGAATTTTTCAATAAAAACGAAATGTATAATAATTTCGATTTCAAGAATGTTTTTAATTGTTCCAAATAATCTTAAAAATCTTCATTAAAAAGAAATATAACAAAAATAACAAAATAAGAATTAAAAAAAGGCAGATATTTGCAGATAAAGGATAGAAAAAATGTGAAATGATAAAAAAGATAGGAAAAAAAGAGATAAGAAAAAGGGATAGGAAAAAATATGTATATATGTACATACACAGAAAAGCAAGAAACGAAAAAGAGCGGGTTAATTTATCACGAAACTCTTGAAGTTTTCAAAAGTGAATCGCAAGTAAAGTTTCCCCCAAGCGATGTTTTATTTTAGTAGGATAAGAAAATTCGAAGAATTCTGTGCGATCAAAATAAAAGTCGATGTCCTATCCCATTGGATAAGAAGAGAAGTTAGATCTATTTACAGAATCTCTACTCTTTTCGTAATAGATCGAATCTATATACACAAAATCCTATTCCATGAATGTCTAATATTTTATTCTCTGAATATTAGTCTGCATTAATTTATAATAACACGATTTATAAAAATCGATTCTATCGAGTATCTAATATGTTTAGAACATAAAAAACAAAAAAATGAACATCTGTATTGAAATCATATTATACAAATATCGTATAAAACGTTTTTTAAAAAAAATTAAAAGCATTCATATTAAATTAGATATTAGAGCATTGTTTTATTGATATTGAATATTTTAATAAAAGTGTATTTTTTTGTGTCATAATAAAAATAAAATGACAATATATAGCTAAAATGAATTTTAAATCATTAAATCATTAAATCATTAAAAATATAATATATATTGATTTTAAATAACACACATTTAAATATTATATAATATATAGTATTTAATATTCTATATAATAGAAAGATGTAGTAATAATAGTAAATAGTATATAGTAGTAAAAAGATGAGATATTACTATCTATTATTTTAACTGTAATATTTAGGTTATAATTTTTTGAGTACAAGTGTTCATAATTGTTTATTTTGAAGGTTATGAGCTACAAAATTAGCGAAATTTAGCGAAATTGAAACTTTAGATCTTAAATTAATGCTATTTAGCAATTATTTGTGAACAATATTAAGAAGAAAATTATGGACAATAAACTTAACAGAGTGAAGATTTAATATTTTAAATTTTATTAAATTTATTATTCAGCAATATTATTAAGCAATTATCTATGCTAAGAATAAAGTTATGGATAGCAAAACTAGCAGAATTTGAGTTTCAAAGTTTAAATCTTAGTCTAATGTGATTCAGTACGTTCATGACTAAACTGAAGATATATTATATAGCTGCTATTTTATTTATAGGGATAACTGTTGAACATCAATAACATATAAATTGAAGCAACATAAAGGAAATCATCTGTTCGCTTCAATTCATCTTCTTCAATATATCCTATTTTTACTTTTCATCGTAGAAAAATTCTCTATGTTTTATATGCTTTATAAAGATTTAAAGTTATGATTAATTTAATTTTATTTTTTTAACTAATTAATTAATTTAATTTTTTTGACTCAAAGAAAATTGTAGATATTGCAGTTTTTTCGTATATTTCAAATGCTAAATAATACATTATGTTTAAAGAAAATAATATTTGTAACTAAAAATATTATTATTATATGTTATTATTGTATGCTGTAAAATTTAAATTAATGACGGGATTTCTTTTTTTTTTATATATTTTATTTTAACTTATAAATAATATGTCAACAATTTTATCTTTTTATGATAACTATAGCATACTAATGCTATATATATGCTTGATATAGTTTAATTTTGATTGTTATTATTAATTGATATCGATTGTTATTGATTATTAATAGAGGACTACCACTAACAATTGTTCTCAGACGATGTTCATTTAAATATTAATTATGTTTAATATAGATTAACTTTGATTGTTATTATTGTTAATAGAAATCAACTGCTATTGTTTATTAGTTAGAAACTTATATTTAAAATAGGTTTCAAACTATTATCAAACAGAAATCAATAAATTTGAATAATTAAATACAATTGAATATTTCTATTTCAATAGCAATAAACGTATTATTAATTCTTGGCAAGCAATTAGGAAATGTGGTTATTACTGTATATACTGTATATAAGAAAAGTTTGTGTGATATGTAACTTTGTGAAGTTATTTATTACCAGATATAAAGTTTTAAATCACTAGAATAGTTTATAATTAAAAATTTTATATTTTTATATTATATAAATTATTTATATAATTATATTATATTATATTATATAAATATTATTATTTATATTATATAAATTTATTTTATTATATAAATAAAATTTTATATTTTTAATTGAAAAATTTAATTATAGTTTATAATAAAGAATATAAAATTTTAATGGCATATTTTATAAAATAAAAATTCTGTTTCTTCGAATATCAATTAGAAATGCAATTATTTCAAATTATTTTTCATATTCATGCTTTTCACTCTTCATCTATTCAATATTTCTTATATTAAATTATTTCATAAATTATTTAAATTTTCTTAATCTATTAATGGCTATTTTATAATGTTTTACAAATTAAAAAAAAATTTTTTTCGCTTTTTTTTTATTCGCTTTGTATTGTTCTACAAAATGAAACGAAAATATTCTACCACAATCTATTTTTGACTTATAAACTGATACTAGATAGAGTTCTATATTCACTCCATATTCAAACTAGAAAAAAAAAAGAATAAGAAGTATGAGTAATATGTTTTTACAGTTGATGATATTTCCTTAATAAGATATATTCGATTTCAGATATATTTCAGATATATTCGGTTTCGATTTCAAATACTTAATAATATTTTTAATCTCTTATATATTAAAATAAATGGATATCTATTTGATGTGACACTGAATTATATATTCTGTCATACTATTAACAATTTTATAAATTTCATCAAATTTGGAATAAATATAAAAAGCTTATTAAATTAAACAAATATTAAACAAATATTATTATATAAATATTTATAATAATTATTTCATTTTGAGTAAAAATATGAATTTTCGAATAATAATATAAATATGAATTTTATTTATTAAGTTCAATAATTAATAATATACAAAATATTTTGCATATAACTCGAAAATATTGTTCTTAATCCATTCTTTATTTTATTATTTTGTGTACTGTATTAAATAATAACTCATAAGATAAAGTAAATAAATAAATAAAATTTATAGCATATTTCTTATAACTATATATATTCCAAACAATTCAATTTTATCTCAATTTTAAAAATCAATCAAGATATATAATTACATTAAAATTGAGGACGTTTACAAGTAGTAAACCAGCTGCATTTCCGATGCTTTTGTAATAATATATTTTCTCGTTTGTCAGACATCGCTTTGCTTCGCAAATCAACAAATAGGAAAGAACAAAATGTTGGACAAGTATCTAATTAAAATAAAAAAGGGATGTACTTATAAAGTCGGAGTACCGTTTTCTAAAGCACGAAGTAGAAAAAGGTAGATTGGAGGAGGGAGGTGATGAGTTCAAAGGAAGAAGTGGAAACGAAACGAGATGTTAATAAATAAAATATTATTCTCTATCTCTTTGACAAAGAGGAAATTTGTGGGGAGATGAAGTAACTGGTACATAATTATACGATTCGGTCCCTTTATCGCGAGGAATTTCAGTAGCAAGTTCGCGAATCATCATAATTCGATCATTTTTATAATTTCCTTCTGTTTGGATAAACTCGGTCGGGCTTTGAATTGCTGTCGGTTATCCTTTGTCGTGTTTCTCGACAAACTCAAATTCATTATTGAAAAAAATTACAATCGAAACAGATTAATTTCCATCTTTAATTGGAACGTATGCAAGAAGAGAAAATAATAGGAATATTTGATAAGATAGAATATGAAACAAAATCATTTATTTTGAATTATAGAAAGTTAATATGTATATCTATTAATTTTTAATAAACTAGTCGATTCAAAACATTGCAACATTTTTATTAATATTATTCAAGATCTTAAGTATAACTATTTGTATTATGTAAACGAAATGGTGAAATGATGAGAATGATGGAAATTATGTTATTTATGATTAGACAAATGTAAAATGCAAATTGAAATATTATTACATTATTTACTCCTTCAGAAAGAAATTTTTGTATCCAACGCTATCTATTATAACACTTATCTATCATCAAATTATGATTTCATTAAATTAATTCGAATTTGAAATAATAAAATCTGCCATAGTTATAATAAATAATTATTCCAAATAAATATTATGTATAAATATTCGTAGCATAAAAATTATTTAATATATATAGAATTAGTTTTGGAAATAAAATTATATTTTTAAATTATTAAAATTTTGGTTTCTTGTCTAGCATTAAATTCTGGAATTATTGAAATCCATGGAACAAGATCCATGTATTATAAATATATAATATTTAGATATTAAAACATATGTATATTTTAGTGCAAGAAATAGTGCATAAAACAAAATATTTCCTAAATCTATTTTTTATAGAAAATAAAAGAAAATATTGGAATTATTCGTTCATTTTGTGCCTTAATTTATGCTATTATAAATTTAATTTTATTTAATAGTCACTATATTTGATTTCGATCTATTAAATTATCTTTATTTTTAATCTTTATTTTTATTTTAAATCTGTTATATGTATTTTAAATATATTATATGCAATGGAAAAATTAGAAAGAATAAAAAATTTGAAGAATATTTGATTTGATTGAATATTCGATATTTTTGAACGACTACAAAATTCAATGTGTATATATATATATATATATTATATATATTATATATATATATACATATATATACATATATATATGTATATAATATTTTTATAATAATTTTATTAATTTTATAATTTTTGTAAAATTCTATATAAATTCTCTCAAGTATAAATCTATATTTAAGAATCATATTATATTAATAGTCTATATTAATAATATATGCATAATAATGAAATCTTTGTCAATGATTAGAAGTTAATACGTCGTTTAAAAACAAAATTGATCATCACAGATTACATTTTGATTATAATAATTTTATACAACTTATTTTTACATATATATTGAAATACGCTTAAAATTCATTGTCAAAAATTTAGTATTTTAGCTGTGTGATACTTGATTATGAGTGGAATTTTATCTATAATTATCAGACATGTATTCGAAATAAAGAAAAATTATATTTATCATCAGTTTTTATCATTTTGTAGAAACTATGCAGAAACATTTTTATTTTTAATTTATAATAATATGTATGTTATAATATGTATATTTTGCATATATTTAAGTATATATCATACAAATATCTTTTCTATATTAATCATATCAATTTTAAATTCAATTATTATAACATTGTACACAAATATTATCCTATAAAAAGAAGTAAATTTTATATATGGGTTTAATTATAATATTATACGGATATTAATAAAATAATATATATATATATTTGTACTATAATAATATATATTAATTATTATTATATTAACATATGTATTATAACAATAATATAACATACAATAGATTATATGTAACATTATACATATTATATATATATGTATGTGATACACATATATTATATTAAATATAATATTTTGCACAGTTTGAGACAAATTAACATTTAAAATTTTTTAAAAATTTCGAGATATATAATATATATAATATATTTTAATAAAAATCACATCATATATTTATTTATTATATATAAAACTTTGCAATTTATTTATAATTATTTCGAAACTCTTTAAATTAATAAACAAGAAGAATATATTCATATCTTCTCTTGTAATCCTAAATATCGGAGATAAATATTTAAACAGATTCTTCTTGTTGTTTTAAGAAGACGAGGATAAAAAAAAATGAAAGAAGAAACGATTCCAAGTATCCATCGTCAAAGACATTGAGCAATAATTCCTGCATGTATAATTTATCAGTATTTCTAAACAATTCAAAGATTCGAGAGGGCGATTCCTTTCCCTTTTTCAAAGGCAACTTTGCAAGAGCTTTCAAGAAAGAAGACAAGGGAAAAGAAAAAAAAGAGGGAAATCGATGGAAATATGAAATTGTTTTCAAAGTTCTGGAAAAATTATAGCATATATATGGCGGAATATATCGCGGATGAATAGCATCGGGAAATTAAATGAACAGTCTCAGGGGTGGCGTTTTCGAACTTGAAACTTTGAACTCAAAAACTTTTCCCGCTATTGTGCCTGAAATTATTTATGGTTTGTAGGTGAAAATAAATTATTGATAATCGTGACTACAAATGTTGCGGGAAATTTTCTACTCCTATTTATAAATCACTAAACATTTGCTAATTTTAAATATAAATTTATTAATCCTATTCTAAGAGAATGTTAATTATTGAAATTAAAAGGAAGTTTGCATAGATAAAAAATTGTTCGGATAACAAAATAACAGTTTATAAAATTTTATATAATGAGTAAAAGAAATATTCGTATACTAATTGTAAATGTTTAATCTTAATGATTTATATTTTTATTAATTTATTAATTATGGAAGAAATGAATAGAATATATTCTAGAATATATTATTATACAAATATATAATTTATGATTAATTAATTTATTAATATAAAATAATAAATATTAATATTTATTACAATATTATTTTATTATTATATTATAATATTTATTTATTTATATTATAATATTATTTATTTATATTTATTATAATATTTACTTATTTTATAATATATATTTATAATATTTATTAATATAAAATAATAAATAAGATCACAATATTTTTCTTGTAATAAAAATATTTAAACATTTAAATTAAAATAATTTATTTGAATAACTGAAATTCAAATAATCAATTTGTTATTACATAAGTTTTCATATTACAAAACAAAGAATAGTTCATTACTTCTCTAAATTATTTTAAATACTCAAAATATTTTATTTACTTATATTCTTATATATACGAATATTTTTAAATTTAAATATTTAAAAATTTTTTTTTAAAATTAATTAAGAAATAAAATTTGAAAAATGATAAATATTTAATGAATTATTTTATACAAAAAAAATAAATACTTGTAATTAAATGATTTATTTAACATTTTAATAATTAATAAATTGTTATTTGATTTGATTTTGATGAATTAGTTTCTTAATATACATCATTAAATTATATTATTGTTTCTAATGTAATAATATTAACGTATTTATTAACATGATTATTAATATATTTGTTAATCAATATATATTCTGTTTTTTCAGGGATAAGTGAAATTTTCATTAAAAAATAAACGTTATTTCATCAATTCTTTAATTTATTATTCTCCAAATTTCTTTAATTGACTAAATGAACATAATTAATTAAATTGAAAATATATTATTTATAAAATAATAAATAGCATTATTTTTAAATTATCATTTGAAATAGATTCCATCTAAATCAGACTTAGTGAAAGTTGCTCGAGAAAATCTCAAGATCACACCTGGTGCAAATGCAAATCAACTTCCGCTTACGAGGAAATATCGAACAACCGGTCATGTTATAATCTTGAAAAGCGACGACGAACAAAGAAAAGTTCAATAACGCATTACATGGTCATCTGGAAAAGCAATTTTATCGGAATCAATATTTGCAGAATCATCCATGTACTTCGAATCTATAGCAATCTATACGATTAAATTGCTTGAAAACTTGCAAGTTGAAGAATTGAATGCCCATCTCTCTTTTCTAACATCTGCTTCTTCATCCGTTTTTTTCTTTTCCATTCATATTCGAATTAATGTTCAACGAATTAGAGTTTTACATAAAAGAAGATTGTATAAATATGAAATATTTATTTTATTTTTAATGACGAGGAGCAAAATATACGAAATATAATAAATAGAAAAATAAAATAAAAAAGTTTGAAGAATTTCATAAAATTATATAATGCATAAATATAAATATGAATATATTTTTCATTTCTTTGTAAATATATCAAATTAATATAATAAATAATATATATATAATGTAATATATATAATATAAATAATATAAATAATAAATATAAGATAAATAATATAATATAATAAATATAGATACATAGATATTATTTTGAAAGATGTAAGTTATAAAATTATATTACATCATTAATAGAAATAATTTATTTATATACAAACATAACATATAGTGTCAAATATAATAAAATAATCACACTTAAATGGACAATTTATTTTGTTTTGCATTAATTGCATATGTAAATGTAAATTATACAGTCATGATATATGAATGCATAATTAATATGATTTTTTATTTTTCTAATTTTATTTAATATTATATTAATTTGTTTAAAAAAAATTAAATTTTTTATTCAATGAAATTAAAATTCCATATTTTCATGAAAACTCTTCAGTAAGAAGATATAATTTTCAAACTTCAAAATAAAATTTTCTCATTAAAAATTTTGTTTTTATTTTTTAGTTTGTAATTCTTAAATATAAAAAAATAATATATAAAAATTAAATTAAAATAAAATCAAAGGTAGTTAATGCTATTTAAAAAATTTATAAAAAATAAATACACAAATAACAATATATGTTATATATAAATACCGTAGATAATATTATATCTTATTAATAATCTGTATCGTTATAATATATAATAATTCAATTAATCAATTTAGGTGGCTAAAATTAAAAATATTTTTGAATTTTAAATAAAATATGATAATATCACATAATAATATCATGATAATAATAATATATGATAATAATTAATTATAAAATATATAATTGTAAATAATATATAATACATAATATATAATAATTTATAATTCATTTGAATATATGTAAAAATATAATTACATATTATAAATACATAATTATATATTTATCATTGTAGTTCTTTTTTGCTTTTTCAACTATTTTATCTATACAAAATTCTTATAGAACATTGAAAAATTAAATTTTTGTTAAACTTTGTTAATTTTTGTTTTCTTTTGTTAGATTTTTTTGATATTTTTTGGCCCTTATTTAATCGTCAATACAATCGATTCCGCATAATCAACACATTGCGTGATAATTTATTGCGCAACAAAATTCTAAAAACAAAAGGCGAACATTTACGAAATTAATTGTTTTTTTGTAAGCATTTGTATAAAATAGCAATATTTAATAATATTTATTGATATATTAATTATTTTTAAATATCAATAATTACAAAAAAGTACATAATGGAAAGATAAAAATTTTTTAGAACATAGAACATACCAAAAAATTTCCATAATAAAAAAAATATACATATCTTCTTTAAAATATAAAAATTATTTCAGAAAATTTTAAAAGTTGAACACATAACAATTCCAAACATATAGTTCTTAACATTTCAAAAAATAATACTTTATAAATACATAAATTATATAAAAAAAAATATTAAAATATTATTCCTTGACTTTTGTTTTATTATATTGTTTTATTATATATATTATTTCTTATATGTTTACTATTTCGAATAATAATAATATTTTAGTCTAAGTAAAATTTTTCAAATTGATTTTTATCTAAATCAAATTGGAAATATTACTATTAGAAGTACATTACAGACATTAAAAAATATAATAAATTTAAAAAAAGAATATAAGTGGTTTTAAAATTATTTAAAAAATTATTTAATTATTAATTTTTTTATTTATATTGAAAAATAAAATTATTCTTTTATAAATCTTTTTTTTTTACAAATAACAACACTTTAAAGAAACGAAATGAAAAGGAGAGAAAGAATGAGAATGAAATTAATAAATTCGTTCATATGAGAATTAAAACCAAATTTAAGTCAATAATGGATTAGTTTTTGAAAAGTTGAAAAATGAATTAGAATTTGATGTTTCCACCTTCTCTTTTAATTATAACAGTATAATCATTTTTTTCACATTTAAAAATGTTTTTAATCTGTTTCTTCGTTTTTCGATGAATGATAATAAAAGTATTCAATGTAGTTCTATGAAACTAAATTTGGATTTAGGAATTTCATATTAATTCTTTTTCAAATATTAAAAATATTAAAAAATTGTTTGATCAGATTAAAATGAATATTAGTATTAGTATAAAACATACAGGATCATAATTACATAATTGTATATAAAAATATGCTATATATAAAAATGTTAAGATTTTTTACTTATAAATTTATTAAATTCGATATTATTGTCTGCTTAGATATTCTATTAATGATCTATAATCTTTTAAGATGAACATGGAGAATATAAGTTTTTTTAAAAATCATAAACAAAATTAGATTTATTTAAATCATTGAATTGTTTAGATTAAGAGAATATATCTAATAATTTTTAGAATTATTAAAATATTTTCAATTATAGAACAATTCTAATCCTGTAACTATTGAAACATTTTAAAGTATTGACTATTCGAACTAATTAAACAATCTAAATTAAAAGAAATCAATTTTAAACTTCGAATCTTAAACTAAAAGAAACTAGAATTTGCACATTCATTCAGTGATACATGTAAACTTTCATTAGATTTTGTTCTTAATTAATTATGCAAGTAGATTATCGTAATAAATCAATTTTATAGCTTTATAAACGAATTGGAATTAATTAAAATTTCTCAGAATCCTTTCTTAAAACAAAATTCAAGGCTAGTTCAAATAAATTGTTGAACTAATTGGAATTTTTATCGAATTGATAATGATAATGTTCACACATTTTCGCAACATGTTCAGCTTTTAAATGATCGATTAAAATGAATTAACTGATCGGTGACGATGTACAAAAGCTATTAAATAATAGTAAGTAACAACTTATTCACATTACGAGTGAATGAATCATTTGCTAAATTGTTTTATTGTCTTTTGTAAATGTACATGATTCATCCATTAAAATAATCAATTTGCTCGATTTTTGACATTTTCTGAAAGATCAAAGGCGTATCTGTATTATATATAGCATAAATTAAAAAAAAATGATGAATTTAATAAAAAAATCATAGAGATATCTCGATGATTTGTAGTATGATTTGTAGTAAAATTCGTTTTTTTTAATTATATAAATATATACGTGTGTTAAAAAACCACACAAAATGAAATATATATATATATCTATACACATATATCATTGAACAATTCGGATTAAAAAAAACATTTGAACTATAGATATCTAATTGAACAAAAGGAATTTGTTAAATTTTTATCTAAAAGAATATTTTTAATTATTGAACTGATCAAATTAATTGAACAGTCTGGACTAAAAAAAAATCATTATCCATTAAACCATAAATTTCGAACTATGAATTTCAAATAAAAATTCTTTTGAATTCACATATTCATTCAATAATATATATAAGCTTTTATTAATATATTCTTGATAGTTTAAAATAGAATATTTGTTAACAATACAATTTTGTAATAAATCAATTTTATTACTCTATATTATAATTCCGAACGAACAAATTAGAGATAACGATTAACTTAGAAAATAAAATCTAATTCTATCTATTTTTATGCATCGAATTTTTTGTTAAAAAAAATTAACCTCTATTATCTTCTTGTTTTTTAATCATTCTTAAAATCTTAAGATATATTTCATGATCGTGAATCATATAGATAAAGCTATAACTACATTACATAAACATTTTTTATGTAATTAATAGATTAATTAATTAGATTCAAATTTTTTGCAAATGTTTAAAAAAAGATTAATTTGAAGTATTTTTGACAGATTTGAATTTTTTCAAATTAGAGAAAAATCAATTTTCTGATCTTCAATTGTATAATTTATTTATTAGAAAGATCAGACGTTTTACTATAACAATATCAAGTTTCTCTGTATATTTTTCATTTAAAAAAATGTATTTTATTTAAGATCTCGTTCACAAATTAATTATAAAAGAAAGAATAGAAGATAAAATATAGGAATTTATATGATAATGCAATAAAATTATTGATTTTTTCTTAAATTATAAATATAATTTTATCACATTAAATTTATAATTAATATTATATTTTTAGGATTATGTGAGAATAATATAATATATGAAAAAGAAATATATTATACTTTACAATAATAAAAAAATTAGAAAAATTTATTCAAATTTTAATGATAACTGCATTATTTACATAATATAATTAAGACAAAATTTTTTTAAAAACAAAAGAAAGAGTCTGATTGTGATTTTTTTTTAATTATCTTATATTTCAATAGAAACGGATTATAAATTGCTATATCATAAGTCATGACAAAAATAAGAATTAAATAAATAATCATGATATTTATATAATAAAATAAATCTTTTTTACTTTGTTTTATATTTATAAATAAATATAAATAAATATAAATATAAATAAATATAATTTTTATAAATAAATATAAAACTTAATTCTATCTCTAATTTTAATTCTTTTTGGAGAATTCTTTCTTTCTCTTTACTAATATTGTTCCCTTTTTCCTTTTCTATTTGTTCGAACTTTGCAACTGGTCTAATAACATCGGTCGCGTTAAATATGGAAATGAATTACGAAATTAGTGTAGAACCGACTTAAATAGCCGATTTAAATGCGTTATTCCGAAGAAGAACAAGGAAGAACCATTCTTAACGCGCATTCGAAGTCACTCCTCCAACTTGGTCGGATCCCCTATTTCCTTTTCGAACATGGTCCATTCTTCGAGAGGGTAAACACTGGCGAGAAAACTTAAATCCAATGGAAAAGTTAGAATATAATCTACCTTTTTTCTTTGTGATATTCCTTATATGATCATTTTTTAATTATTAGAAATTTTATATTTTAAAAGATTGAAATTTTTATTTTTTTAAACATAGTTTTGACTTTTTAATTTATATTTTTAATATATTATAAATTATAATATTTTTTTTTACATATATATATAATATATATGTATATATATATATATATAATATATGTATAATATCTTTAGGAGGATTCATTCAAATGGTTTAATAAACAAAATATATGAAAATATATATTATTTCGAAGCAACTTTGATTCATACTAGATGAAATGTAACAGTTCTATTCATCAGTCTTATTTTATTGAATACAAATTTTAATTGATTTTAACTTAATAAACATGACTGATATATTTTTTGTATTTTTAGCCTTTATAATCGATTGTCTAACTATATCTATTGTCTAACGAATATATTAACATCTTGCACATTATAAATATATTATAATAAATCTTACAATGAATATAATATACACTTTCCTGTAATTTGAATAAATTAATAAAACATAATATAATTCATAATTAAACTTATATTAATAAACATTCTATACCTTACTTTTTTTTTAAATGGAATTTAAATATTACAGTTGGATTTTTGAGTCAGAGCAATATACTTATACTTCAATTATGTAATATATGTGAATATACAGAATTTATTTTTTATAATAATTATCTTATAATAATTATCTATATAATAATGTTTGTCTTTGCGTTATGATTAGTTAGTTGAGTTAGTTATGATTATGAATAATTATATAATATGAATAAATTTATTTTGAAATATAATTTTATGTCACAAACATAATTCTCTTTAAAGAATGAACAATTAAAAAATAATTATTCAAAAACAATTAAAAAATAATTTTAAAAAATTTTTAATTTTAAAAAATAATTATAAATATAAAAAATTCATATCGTAGCATTATATTAATCAAATAAATTTTCCTCTTTCATTTTTCCTCACTATCATATATTTCCTCATCCATATTAATTATAATTTATTTTTATGTAATAAAGATAATTATTATAATTTTCTTTGTTGATTTTATCTTTGTTGATTTCTCAAAATCAGACTATCTTTTAGTAGTATTTTTAATTTTCATAATTTTTGTGATATTTTAATTTATATAAAAAAAATTTGTGCAGTTTTTCTTGTTACTTTTTTTTAGATATTCGACTATATTCAAATAAAACATCTTATATGTAACTTTTTAATATTGATGATAATATGATTAATATTACAATATGTGATAAGGATACGCACATCGTCCATTTTAATATGTACTAGGTAGATATTGTAATATGAAAAATTTCGTATGATTTAATAGTATTTAACTTCAACTTACAAATGAAAATAATTTCACCAAAAATTATGAATATCAAATATGTTCTAAACATTTTATATATTAGAACGAGATGAAAATAAAAATAGATGAATTATTTTTCAAATTCGTTATTAAATTCGTTTATTAAATTCGTTTATTAAATTCGTTTTCTCGCTATTTTTACTTTGATTTATACGCATCTAGATTATTTAATTTCTCCATTTTCAACAGAGAATTTATCGTCGTCTCTTTGATTAGGTCTACAAAGATATATCCTTTTGATTACAAGCAGCAAGGAATAAATGTATATTAAGAGATTATGAAAGTGGAAAAGTCGCGGAAAAACAGTCGAAAGACTTGTACAAACTGATCCTTCGTGATTCGTAAGAGAAGTTAATAACTAGCATAATGGTTCAAGAGTCTTCTAACGAAATTAGAGACTAAATTCGCAATTTGAATCGAATTCTTTTATTTTATTCAGATTTAAACGATTTCTTTTATTGGAACAGTCTTTAAAATGTTTCACAGTATTGGAATTGATCTTATAATAAGAAATGCTTTCGGTAACAGATGCACTCTCTTTTAACGCGCAATAGAAGAATAATATTCGAATCTATCGAGTGATATTGTTACTTAGGTTTGCTCTTCTGAATATTAATCGTATATCTTTTTTGTATTATGATTATTATTGTTATAACTTGTAATTATTGGCACAGATTATTTATGGATTATTTTTTAAATAAAGTAAATTTGTAATCAAGGATTAATTATCAAATTATTCAAATTCAAAAATAAATTTTTTCAAATAAATAGGATTTTTATTATCATCACAATAAAATATAATAAATATCATCTTCAATAAATTTATAAAATAAATAAAATATGTTATTAATAATGTAATATTATAAATGTATTGTAATTTATAAAGTAAGTAAAAATTCATAAAATGTGAACTTTATAACCCAAAGTTTTATATAAAGTGTATATATATATATAGTTTTATATAAAGAAATACTCAAAAATTATTTTTTACATATAAAAATTAAAATTTCATAAAAGATAGATATGAAAGTTCATGAAAAATAAATAAAAGCATTATATATTTATATTATATATATTCTAATAGTATATTTTAAAATAATATATTGAATTTTTAATAGTTGATATTAGCACATTTTAATTTAATCGACATCAATTTAATAAAAAATGTAAGATAAGAATTTCACATCATTTTTTCCTGAATTATGTTAATTAGAAAGAATAATCAATTAACGCAAATCTAATATTGTAATTTATATAGTTTCGAAAAAATGCATAATATGTAATATATATAATATATAATGAAATATTTTTTATTAAAAATTTTTTAGATAATAGACAATGAAAATTTAAATTTTTCTATCTTCTTTCTTTCTTTTTCCCATAAGTGTAATACATAAATGCATAACATGAATTACATAGTTACCAAATTATATGTAAAATTCTAGATTTTTAAAATCTAACGTTACATCTTATTCGTAAGTAATAAAAGGGGGAAAAGCTAACTGAAGAGGGAATAATACGATGCGGTTGCTACGCCACTTATCGAGACTCCGCATCTTCTGTTAAGCGACGTTTTCGAGTGATGCTAAATGTCATATGTTTTCATTGTCGCTATGCTATATGACAGCGTAATATTGTATGTCATAATACCATAATTTAATACTATAATAATGCGACGACAAAAGTCATGACATTTAATATCATATCATTAAAAGTCACAATTTATTTTCACGTAAAATCGTATCTTAACGCATTTATTCTAATAGATGGCGTAACAGTTACTTTCTTCTCAGTCAATTTTTTTCGTTTTTACTATTTTCAAAAGAGAATATATCAGATTCTGAAAATCTAGAGTTTCGTTTGGTAATCTATCCTTAAAACTGGATATCCATATCAATGTTCATAAAAAATTTCAATTATATATACATCTATCAAGAATCCGTGGACATGAAGCTGTCTCTCTTTCAACAATTATAAATCCTTCCACGAGTTATAGATACGATTTTGGCTCCAATTTTCCACGTATTTTGATAAAATACAAATCATAGATTTATTGAAAAGGCAACGGTGCTCGATAAATTAATAGAAATCTTCTCAACCGATTGTGCCAACAGTACCAATCGATCAACGTTGGAAAGGGATGGGCTGCCTCTTTCGTGACTTTCCGCCACGATTCATATGAGTCGATTGCACGCATCATGTACACATACCAATGCCGCGTTGTAGAATCGGAATTGCATAGCTACACGGAGAGTAATGGAAACCTTGTCGGGCACCGACGAGAGGAAACAGGGGATGAATGATCGAGATGGGAGTCAGAGGAGGGATAGAGACTTGATCGAACCGCACAGGGGAAATGGATCAGACGGAAAGTGTTCAATGTCGTGAGAATTTATTTGAAGAAAATTCTACAATTTTCGCGAATCACGGTATCGAGGCAAGCATGGGGACAGCTATTTTTTGAATAAAGAGCTTACTATTTTTTATTTTATGATTCGTTTATGCGGAAATTGATTGATTGATCAATTGCACAAAACTTAATTCTTTCGATATTTTTTATACAAGTGATTAATTTTTTAAGTGAAATCAAAAAATGTTTTTTTTGAAGTTACAAGTGCGATAATTTATAGTAGTATTTTATTAGTGAGTTATTTTTATTCTAATAGAATATTACGGAAAAGTTTTTTTATTTTAATTATATTTTATGAACGAAATAAAAAAACATATTTGTTTACCGAAACAAAAAATGAATGAATAAAAAATATTAATAATATAATATATATAATATATGTAATTATATAAATAATATACAATAATAATATTATTAATAATATTTATTATCCTATGTTATTGAGTGTACAGATTATATTACATAAGTATAATCTAATAAAAATCATAAATAATAAAAAATTTATATTTTATAGAATTTATAATAAAATTGAATTTTGAAATAATTTTCAAAAATATATGGAATATAAATACATTTGATTTATTCAAATTACAGAAAAGTGCGTATCCTATTCATTATAAGATATTCATTATAACATATTATTTATTATATATATTATTATAATATATAATATATAATATGTAATATATAATACATAATATATATAATAATATATAAATATATATAATATATATTATAATATATAAAAATGATATATATATAGATATGAAATAGAATAAATATAATATAACTGATGTACGTGCTTTTGATTTTTTTTTTTTTCGTAATTGTCAACTACTTGTAACTCGTTATTATTCAATACTTTTATTTAATCTTTTAATTTTTTAAAAAAAATATTATATAAGAATATATTCTAAAACTTTTATAAAAAAGTTATAATAAAAATAAGAAATGATAATGTATGATATACAGAATAAGTTAAAAAGAATTATCTATTCAATTGTAACAATATTTGATCATTTTCATAAATATGTAAAAATTTTTAAAATTTAATGATTAAATTAAATAATATTTATTATATTATAATTTCATATTCGAATTTGGATAGTTTATTTTATTATAAAAAAAATCATATGTTATATAAACTATATTTTAACATCAAACTTGAATATTTTTTTTACAAAGATTTAAAATTTAATATAAATAAAAATATAAATAAAAATCTAATAATATTAATAGATAAATGATATATTTAAAAAATAATCTGATTTTCATATGAAAAATTTAAATTAACTTTCTTTTCAACGAAGCTATAAATGTTAAAAATCAAAAAAGGAATTAGGGATATATTTTATATGTAATTTAACGAAATATTTTATATGCATTTTACGAATTTTATCGAAAAACATTGTAAATAAATTATGTTATACTTGAAAGGATTCATCGGATAAATGCAATTTATTTTAATTTTCTTATATTTTTCGATGTACCAAGATAATCTTGAATTTTTGTAATTGGACCAATAAAACAATAATTATCTATAAAATAACATTAATTATTAATTTTACTTGTATAGTATATGAAGCTTTTTCTTTTACAATTATTTATTACAATTTTGTATTAAATCTTTTTTATTACAATTTAATTTCGAAAGAAATACGAAATACAATTCGCCAATCATTTTCATCTTTTGTAAAAAATATAAAAAAATAAATAATGCTAACATTGAAAATATTATGATGAAAAATATTAAAACAATTACATTCACATTCATATTTTGTATTTTGAAATCAATATAAGATTATTATTATACATCATTGAACTTCTTTCTTTATAGAATTAAAAAGAAATACATTTACTTTGAAAAAATTCAAAATTATATATAATAAGTTAATTTAATAAAACGATTATTTAATTTATTTAAAACACTTTTCAATAAAATCAATACCAGTTAATTTAGTTTCTTAGATTTTAAATTATTAACTCTTTTTATTAACTTGTTCTGTGTTATTTATGTGCATATATTATTTTTGGTAAATTTGAGAGATCAAAATAATACAAAAATTAATATTCAAAAATGTTCATTGAAATGTATTTTTCAAATAATTTTAATTTTGCATTAGATCATCATTTCTTAACTTAGAATGCAAAATTAAATTGCATTAAATATTTAATAAGCGAAATAATAATCGTACAATATATTCTTTGAAACAATTGTAATAAAAATTTATGAATGAATATTGAATATTATTCTTTATGCAGAAATCATTTTCAAATATACAAATAATTTTTTTCATTTATATAATACTTGAATGAATACAAGAGAAATGAATACAATAATAAAAGATTTAAGCTAATTCGATTTAGAATTCTTCTTTAAAATATTATTAGTACAATTATTATAATAATATATTTTAAAAAATAAATAAATATATCATATAGTTTATCTTGGAATTTGATTTAGTTCTATTAAAATTAAGAAAATTTTAAAATGCTTATAACTTCAAAGATAATAATTTTTGATTAATGAAAGGCAGATTGTTAGAAATGTAAAATTTTGTTATTTAAAATGTATTTTTATTTATTTCGATTTTCGTTTTCTGATATATTGTCGTATAAAAGAAAAAATAATTTTAATCTTTCAGTATCTCTTTGTTGTGCACTTGAACTCACTCGCATCTTATTCACTAACCTATTCCAAACTACAGATAACTGGTAGTCGGTCAAGATAGAGTTGAGTCAGCAGTATTTTTTGTTATTTTTGGAAAAACGTACGCATTTCCAAAATAAATATGTAGGTCACGAGACTCGCGGATCCATTCATCAAAATTTTTGTACGATTAACCACTATAGATACTTTAAATCTTTATATCTCAGGAACCGATTGAGATATCAGAATGAAATGAAAAATAGCTTGAATAAAATAGTTCTTCTACTTTTTCTATTTCCTCAATAGATTTTAATGAGAAAACTTTTATTTTTTTTTATGTTTTTAAATTAAAAATTAGAATTTTATTTATGCTTTGCAATAGTTAGTACAATTACAATAGTTACTTTAAGTCTATTATTTAAATTGTATGCAATATAATTATAATTTATAATATAAAATGTATGTAATAAAATTTCACAATTATGATTATTATATTTTTATGATAAAATATATAATATATATTTAAAAGGATATTTAAATATTTAATTAATGTATGAAAAATATGTCATATTGTGTATAACATATAATTAAATTATATAAAATGAATGCACGCGATAAATATATAGGATATTAATACATTGGACATAATTTGATATGATAGAACATTTTTGAAAAGAAAAGTCGATTTTGAAAAGAAAAATAAATACAAAAGTTGATAAATAAAGTTGCAATTCGTGTGACGCAAATAAAAAGAAGATTTTAGAAATTAAAAAAAATTGTATTTGATATATACAAATTATATATACAAATAAAGTACTCTTACAGGTAGCTATGATTTTATACGATGATTTTATAAAAATATGATTTTATAAAAAAAAAAAAAAAAGAATTCGTTTAGAACTTCATTATTAAATAAATCAAGATAATAAATTTTTAAATATAAGTGAAATTGTCTAATTTTTGAATGAATTTAAATGAATTATCGATGGATATTTTATATGAAATAAGCAAAAAATTTAATAATAGTAATAAAATTTTATATCTTATATCCTTAAGAAAATTCAGATTAAACATTTACAGTCAAAAAACTAGAGAAAATGTCGAATTTCCAAATGCAATTTTTTAATTTTAAATGAAAAAATGAAACTAATTTTGAAATAAAAAAAATTTATTTATTTTATTATTATTATTATTATTTTATTTTATTATTATCATTATTATTATTTTATTTATTTTTATATATAGAATTATTTCTTACAATTCATATTATTTTTTACATTTATATTTAATCAGGAAATAGATAATTTTATATATACTATTAATTAACTAATTATTATGTAATTTTATATAATTCTTTATTCTTGAATTTTCTAATATGATTTATTTAGAAATAAAAAAATTATTCATTTTTTTATTTATTTTTATATATAGAATCATTACTTGCCTCATTATTTCAAAACAACTTATATAAAAATTGAATTTATTAAGTTATTTAAATTTAGATCAAATAAAGTGTACAGTCATAGAATGAAATGACTTTAACTCTGTCACATTCAGTTTATTTCCGTCTCATTTCATTCAATATAAATTTCAACATAAATACTCATTAATTAATAAATAGCCAATATTTTTATATTTATTTTGATCTATAGAATCGATTTTTGGAAGATGTTCTACAAATTATATAATTAATATAATTGAATTATTGATATATTTATATAATTAATATTATTGAATTTGTGATATATTTAAATAATCATATTTAATTAATAATTATAAAATTATGATATTTAATAATTATAAATGAATGATATTATTATTATATAATTATATAATAATAATAATAAGATTACAATATATAATATAAAAAAATATTAAAAATATACAAAAATTATTTATTTTGCAAATTATAATTCTCAACTTATTTCCTGAACTTTTTTATAATACTATAGCAATAAATGAATTGTTTCCTATTGAAATTTTGTTACGAATAAATACGTATTTTTGTTTTTAATAAATACCAGAAATTAACGAATAACTTGCTTAAATGCCAATATTACATACGCTAATGAGATCTAATTGAGATTTTATCAAATTTGAACGATCCTCGTAAATTTCCTTTCATGGTTTTCATCTCGTAAGATTCGTCCCGTTTCGGTGGCCAGATTCTGCATATGCGTTGCGTGTCTCTCGGTACTTATGTACGTGGACGTTTGTGACACTTAGATGGCAGGTTAACGCGTTTGCTCGCACGTATTCTGACGTATCCTCGTTACCGGCCAGGTAGATGGAATGCATGTAGTTCCGTATTCGGTCGTATTCGATCATTGCCGCTTGACAGGCTAATTTCGGTAATTAGATATTTAACGTCGTGCATCAAGGCGATTGATTCACGGTTCTATGTTGCCTTTGTAAACGCAGATTTCGTGGTTTCGACTTATTCTTCCGGAAATGATGATTTCCCAGCGGGGATTATTTGCCCTACGAAAGAGCTCGAAATTACGTGAAATAACGTTGATGAAATTTGCTTAAGATGCATAGTAAGAGAGCTCTTGTATACACGGTGCTGCCTGTTAAATTACGTAAGCGGATGCAAATTCACATTTTCGGTTGGGTTACAGAAATTTCCCGATCGAATTTTACCGTGTATGTACAATTAAATTAGAGAATCGCACGTCAGGCCAGGTGGTTAGAGCTTTCCAAGAGATTCGAGAGATGTCGAGCTTTCGACCGACAAGTAGGTAGCTAATACGGAATTGCAAAGTGAATTCGCACTCTGCGAAGGGATACTCTTGTCGCGGCAGATTGCCACAAAGGGTGTCTTAGCCACATCATGGAATATTCACTCTTGGAAATCGTTGCAGACAAATATATATCGCTTTGCATTCCTTTATGATGGAATTGCTTTACAAATTTATCGATACAATCTGAAAGAATATAGCTTAATTTGTGACAGAACAAATGGTATTATAGATATTTATTGGGTATAAATTGATCATTTTATAACTTTCATATTTATAATAGACATCAAGCAATACATTTAGCAGAAAATGGTGCAGATAACATGCTTTTATTATCTTCTATTATAGATTTTAATTGGTAAGATTTGTGTTGACGTGCGGACAAACAATTATTATAATTGTCATAAATTTATTTTTACAAATAAAACTTGTAACGAATTTATTTTTTTATATTGTGGATATTGTTATATTAATAAAATTAGAAGTGAAATATAATATTTATATATTGATATAAATTTGAGAAAACTAGCATCTTGAAAATATTTTGAAACTTTTCATTCATCTTAAAATTTGATTTCATGATTTTCTTTTTTTTATTTTTTTTTTATGTAATTATGTAATGTAATTTTTTTTATATATTAATATATTTATATATAATATATTTTATATATTTATAATAGTTCATATTGTTGTATTATGTTCATATTACACATGAGTTATTATAATGATTTATTATTAATATTATTAATTAGAATTTTTCGATACACAAAAGTATAAATAATATCAAAAATAAAATATTAATTAAAACAAATTGTTAAATATTCATTATATTAGTTTAAATAATATTGTACATGATATATATATATATGTATTCGATGTATGTATATACGCATATTTTTTACGCATAAAAATATTTCTATATTTTAAATATTTGTGTTTTAGATATTTATGTATTTTAAAAGCATAAATTCCATATATTATTTACATATCTTACGCGCATAACAATCCGATTATTTAACAGAACAGATTATTTAACAGTAAGTTTCTTAATTTTTTATATATTTTTTATATTTTCAAATATAAATTATATAAAAATATTTTAATCTATATCTGTTTCGTATATTTTCGAAGGCTATAGAAAAATAATATATTAAATGATATAAGAATTTTGCGCCAGAAATATGTAAAAAATATCTATGAATCTCAAAATTTATTTTTTGATATTTTAGACATTTTTTTAGATCTCTTTCTAAGATATTTTATGGAATAATTTTTACATATGACGGAATAAATATTTTTCAATAAATGAAATATGGATTAAATTTATGAAAATTTAAATATATAATTATAAATAAAACAAATATACATCCTAAAAAAAAAGAATTATATGTGTGATTTTATTTATAAATAATAAAAATGTTACTAATGAATTATTTTTTATAATTTATCTTCAA
This sequence comes from Apis cerana, assembly GCF_029169275.1. Taxonomy (NCBI): domain Eukaryota; kingdom Metazoa; phylum Arthropoda; class Insecta; order Hymenoptera; family Apidae; genus Apis; species Apis cerana. The sequence continues at coordinate 3,889,264 of NC_083862.1, read as the reverse complement.
GAATTATATTACCTATATTTTGTAATAATTCTTAAAATCAATTATTTATTAATTTTTATTTTTCATGAATTATAAATATATACATATATACACAATATTTTCAATACAATTTATTATTTTCTTTTGTTTTCACATATAACATGATTAATTATATATAATTTATTTATATTTTATGAAATAAATATTTAATTTTTAATAAGATTTTAAACAACTTAAATTCCGAATTATATTTTAAAAAGATATGTAAAAAAAAAAGATATATAAAAATGAAAATCATATGTATTATCATTTTCTAATCAATTTAATATCTATTTGATCAATTTTCTATTCATATTCCAAAATTTCAAGATTATAAAAGTTTTTCTTTTAATAGGATTATGGAATCTCCAATATTAGAAGATTTATTTAAATATTCTATTATCTGAATATTTTATATAAAAAAATTTGTTCAAAAAATTAAGAAATTAAAAAATTTTTTTATTTAATTCAATTTTGTAGGTCTATAGAATATGATTTAAATGATTTTCAATTTTTTAAAATAAAATTGATTGAAAAAGATGAAATTAATGCTCAAATTTCAGTTTCTCTTTTTATATTTTTTAAAATATTTCTAGTATAAGCAAAATTTAATAAAACAAAATTTTAAATTATGAAATGTTTTAATATTGAATACTCTATTAAATATATTAAAAAAAAATTTCAAAAAGAGTTATAAACATGAAAAGATACTGAAACTTTTTTTACAAAAAAATTTTTCCATAATCTATTTTATATAGATAAAATTAAAATTAAAAATTTTAAATTAAATTTTCTTAAAATTCTTAAAATAAAACCTTTTTTTTATCATTTGTTATATTAATATTGTGTGCATAAAAAACATTTAAATTCAAATTCATTTTGTTATTAAATAACTATACTATAATTATCCTATATTAAAATAGGTATTTTATAGCTTTTTATTTATTTATTCAAAGAACTCATAATATGTAAAAATATATTTAAAAATTATATTTTAATGTTTGTATTAATTAATAGTTATAATGTAATATAATATAATAATTAAAATGCATTTTTTTAAACATATTTTATATATTTTATATTTTAAGATACAATTTCATGTTGAATATACTATTAGATGATATTAGAAGATTTTAGTAACATACAATTTATATATTATTAAAATTTTATTAAAATCTTTTTTTTTTAATTATTTTCAGTTTAATCTTTTCTTTCATATATTGTACGAAAGATTCTATCAACTTTAACTTGTTTGAAAGTCTAGTGATTGAAAGACTAGACTTCAATGTTTTTATTCAATTACTTACAACTAGTTAGCTAATCATATAACGTTTAAACATGTAAATGTTGTTCTTCTTCATCAATTGAATAAAATAAGTAAAGGTAAAGAAAGCACGGCAAGTTTAACTAAGTTTATGAATTCCAAATAGATGCAAAAAAGAAAAAAAAAGATATTTGTGGCGAAAAAAATAGAAAGTAGATTAAAATATTAATTAAATAGTTCAATTGTACTTTCTTTCAATTATTAGACAATTGATTAATTTTTAAAAAATTTTTTAAAAAAGATTTAAGTTTTATTTTAAAGATATAATAATTTAATTAAATCTTCATTTATCTACGTAAATCATCATGATAATTTTTCTATCAAAATATAGAAAATATTTGCTATTCATTTAACATATATATATATATATATATATATATATATACATATACTATGAAAAATATATATATATATATAATATAATGAAAAATTAGAAGAAAGACATATAAAATAATAATTTATTATTAAATATTTATGTTGTTTATAAATGCAAAAAGAATAAATATTTTAATTAATATCTTTTTAAATTTTCAACAATTTGTTTAAATCAAACATAATGAACATAATTAAAAATTATTAATAATCAAATTTTAATGCAAAAGGAAAATTAAAAAATATTTTCAAATTATTTAAAAATTTTTAAATCACTAAATATTAATAAATATAAATATTTATATTTAAATGAATTAAATGAGTTTATTTTAGAAAATTACATTAATAATATTAAATATAATATAACAGATTAGAAAACATTGATTTATATTATAGATGTTAAATATCAATATATTTATTGGCTACTCCTCGATTATGAAAAGAAAACGAGGAAGTATTTGCGTTCCCACAGTTGTTATTATCACTACTTTACGATTAGTAATGTAAAGAATTATTTTATTTTCTTTTTATTTATTTTAAAATCTCTATATTGTTTAAGAAATGTAATGAATATAAAGGATATATTGTTGAAATATTTTTAAAAGATCGATTTTGAAATAACTGCAAAAGTTGATATAAAAAATACCGATTAAGATTTGTTTATTAAGTAAACAATTTAAATTTGCATTAGATGATAGAAGGTAGAGAATAGAAAATTTTATGTCATAACATTATTCGTAGGAAAATATATTGTAGGAGAATATATTGAACAAACAATACAACAGTGCAATAAAAAATTCTTGTTTTCTTCAAAAGATGTATTAAATATTGTATTAAATAAAGAGAGATAAAGAGAAAATGAAATAATGATAGAGATAAAACTATAAAGCTCTTTATTTCTGTTTCGTTTCATTTAATGCAAGTTTAAATTTTTTATAATTTAATAAATAAGTTTTAATCAATATTTTTATATACTTAACTTTTGTATTTGTTTTGATTTCTAATTGTATAAATATATCATCCTATACAAAAAGTTTTCTTATTTATAGAATATTTATAAAACTAAACTTAAAAATATATATTATATATCTTTGAAAAATTGAAGATATGTATATAAACACTGTCTGCTTTTCATGGATTTCATAGATAGTATTTATAATAATTTATTTATATATCTATTGATCATCTATTGATCATTTAACAGATTAATTTTGAAATCTTAATTAATAACAATGTTTATTTCAAAATTTAAGTTCTGATTAAAATTTAACTTTCTTATTTTTTTTTATAAAAATTTGTATATATTTTTTTTTTCAAATATTTTGTATATATTTTTGTATAAATTTTGTATATATAATTTTTTTATTCAAATATGAATTTAATTTTTTTTTTTTATTAGAAATGAATGATAAAATTTTTGGTAATTTTCTTTTATATTTTCTATTAAGCTAAATATATATTAGATAATTTATTTTTTTGTTCGAGTTTAGATATTTATCTTATTTAAAACTTACAATTAGTTTTTTAAAAATGATTGCAAACGATATGATGATCAATTTGATGAATCAAAAATTATCACAATATAACATTATATTCGATATTAGCTTCAACGATATTGCATCTAAGTAACATATGCTAAAACGATAAATTATTTATAATTTGTTATAATTTAAGTTATCTTATAATATATCTTATATTATCTAATATAATCTTATCTTATATTATAATATAAATAACATTCGACATTAGTTTCAACGATATTGCAAAATATAAAACAATAAATAATTTACAATTTGATTTGATAATAGTGATTTTTATTTATTAATATAAAAAAATAAATTATATATGTGTCATATGTAATAAATAAATTTTTATTTTATAAATTTTTAAAATATAATATTTTTATCTTTTTAAAATATAATTTTAAAGCCTAATAATATTCATATAATAATATTCATATATGCCACAAATTATTATTGTTAAGTGAAATAAAAATAAATAATAAGAAACATATAAAGATATGTTTTCAATGAAACATAAATATAGTGAATATTTTGCAAATATTGTAAATATTATATTGCACATAATGTTTAAATTGTAGATTCTAAAATCATATTTGAAAAAATTTATATAATAAATTATTATTACAATATTAAAAAAAATAAAATAAAAATTCAAAAATATTTCAGAGATTTAAAAATATTTAAGAATATTATTTAAAAAACTAGAATTTTTGTTATATTATTTTTGTTATATATTATATATAGTACTAATAATCAAATCTTATCATCTATATCTCAAATATATTATCAAAATATCTCATTTGTTTTTGATGTCAAAAAATATTATAATTTATTTTCAATAATTTTTAAAAATACAAAAGAAAGAAAATTAATTAAAGTTTTTATACAAACAATAAAAATTATTAAATAAATAATTAAAGTTATTATACAATAATAATAGTTTCAGAATAATAATAAAATTTTGAATTAATATTATATTGTCGATTTCAGTATAAGATAAAAAAGAGACATTTAAATTTTATTAAAAAATTTTAGAAAAGACTTTTAAAATTAATAAATAATAAAATAGATGCAAATTATTTATTCAGATATTAAAAACAAACTTGAAGAAAAAAATAAAAATTTATAATAATTAAAACTCGGAACTTCAAATTTAATGTTTGTTATGTTTGTTATGGACTTATTATAATTGTGTAAAACAAAGTTTACATAGTATACCATTAAAACTTGGTTATTAATACAGTTTCATAATTCCTTTAAAAATTATACTATCTTATAAAGATTTCTATGTATTTGTTCATTTTTTTTTAACTTTTTCTAAATTAAAATGAAAAAAAAAGAATAAGTTCCAACATAACTTTTAAGACATTTTAATTTTTCTGGTATTAACAATGAGAAATTTACTTAGATATTTAGATATAGAATATCATTAAAAATGAAAGATTATTTTGTCTTTTCTTTAATTTATTATATCTTTTAATTCATTATTAAAAATTTAATTCATTATTAAAAAAGTTTATTGGAAAATCATTAATTTAAAAAAAATAAAAAATTTATAATTTACAATATTTATCTTTATATTATGCATAATATGAAATTTTCTAAAGTTAATTGTTTTATTATTTTATTTATAATTATTCTAAGATATTTTAATAAAAATAAAAAAAAGCAAGACATTCGCTATTTAGCTGTCTATTCTTGTATATTACTAATTAAGAATTGCTGTATTGAATTGAAATGTAAAACAGCTAAACAATTAAAAATTAAATAATTAAAAAAAAACATTATCTTATAAAAACATAATATTAATTACTCTTTTTATTTTAACATATTAACGAGATATAATATTATAAAATTGAAGATATTTTTTTTAAAGAAAATTAGATAATTTATATTTTTATAAATTAAAAATATTTCATATTTACATTTTTAAAATATTGAAAAAATATTTTAGTTTGATGCACATTTAGTAATAATGCATGATTTGATGTGATTCTTCCATAATAATCGAAGAATCGAATCAATAAAATAAAGGAAATAAAATAAAAATAAGAAAAAATAAAAATAAAAAAATTAAAATGTGTATACATTTTTATTAATAAATATCTTTCAGATTACAAAAATGTAATCATTTAAGTATTTTTTTTAGAATTAGATGAATTTAATAATTAACAATAAATTTTAGATTTATTTTTATTATTATATTATGTCCAATATCTCATTTGATGTATTCTAACTATAATTATAAATATTTACTTAATCTATAAATCGAAATTTTCTTCTTTTAATATATTTTCTCATTTTGATATTCAATATTTTAATAATGTCGCAAATTATATAATATTCTATATCTAATATATGATTTATTTTTTAAAAGAAGTAAAAATAATTAAAAAAAAAGATATTATTTTGTATAACTCAATAATTCAAATTTAATCTAATACAAAATTTATAACATCGTATTCAAAAACTAATTAATAATTAGCATATAGTAATTTCTTCTACTTTTAATTTTTCTATTTTTGCAGTACACAATAACTAATTCATGAACTTTTTCTGTTATTTTAATTGATATTTAAAATTTTTTAAACATATTATATACAAAGATATATTATTTATTGAAAGAAAAGATAATAACATCTAACATATATATATATATTAAAATATGGAAAAAAATTACTGATTTAATTTAATAAAAACTTAAAAAATTAATCTCAATGTGTATAATAATTGTTACTTATATTTACTTATATTCCAGAGAATCTAGAAAAAGATAATTATAGATAGAAATAAAAATATAGAAGTACCAAAAGCATACGTAAAAGAAATATATCGAAACATGAAAATAAACTCATGAGGAGTCATGAGTAACATAATCACAAAATAACGTTTCATTAATAACAGAAACAATCGAAAGTTGTCAAGATGAGTACGTGAAATTGATAGAGCTCGATTTTCGAGCATATTGTTCCCCTCTTGATCCCGTTCACTGTCGGTTCACCTATGGTCACGTTGCTAGATTGAAGGCTTATCGTTAGCCACGTTGGCTGACAGAATCCTCTCTCGAAATTAGACATCAGAACAGTCGGCTGTCTCGCTTGATTCCATCCTCTGTCACCTCTGCAAATCCTCTTTTCACCCCACCTCTCTTCGCCTTCGCTGTCCCTACTTTCTCGAGCTGAATGACCCGGATACTAATTCCTCAAGGTTTGTTAGGAAATTCTGACGTTTCCTCCCCTTCTGTCGTCGGAAACAAAATGATCGAGATGATATTTAGAGAGACCTGTCAGAATTTTTGTTCGAGAGGAAACTTTATAGTATTGGAAAATAGGATGGAGCGTGGCGATAGTACCCTCGATTTCGTCGGGAATCCAGTAGAAGTAAATCCCAGAAAATTAGTATTGGTTCTTTGTCATTTGTTGCTCTTTCGATGCGATAGACAAATGATGTTTTATTTAGGCTAGATTTTTGCTTGAAATTGTGTATTCATTATAAGAATAAATATGAATTTTGATGTCTTTTCTTTATTTTTTCATTGAAGTTTAAAAATTTTCTAAGACAATCACAGTTAATAAATTGATTTTTATTTATGAGAACAAAAAAATTGCTAGGTTTATTTATTATATAATTTAATGATTTTTTGTTTTCATCTTAAAAATATAATTTATATAAAATATATTCTTATATAATATATGAAATTTTACATAAATCCTGATTATGTTTATGAGAATCACATGATCTAAAAAATGTTATAAAAATTATAAAAATTATATATAAATATATAAATATATAAAATTATATATTAATATATAATTGTAAAAACAATAAGTAATAATAAATTACAAAAAGTAATAAAATTATTATTTTATTTTAACTATAGTGATATTTATTAGAACTGTTATTACATATGCACATATTAAATTTATTATGTTCAAATATAAAATATTAAAAGAAATATTAATATCGTTATTATTAAATCATGCTGAAAAAATATATAATATATAATATATAACATATATATACATATATATATATACATATATACATATATATAACATATATATATACATACAATTTCTCGTGTTAGATCGAAATTGTATTGAATAAGAAGTAAGTAATATAGTGTATATGATATATATACTATATTATATCGATGTAATATATTTCCACAATATAGGAGGAAAAGGTAATGTAGTAGAGATTATTTAAATTATCAATTATTTGAATTTTAATTATTCAATGATTGGTATATCCGATATATATATATATATGATAGTAAATAGATCTAAATTAGCATATTTAAAAATGTTTACGTTTTGAGAAAACATATTCTAAAAATGATTAATTTATTTTTTTTATAATGCATTTCTCTTATAAGTTATATACTTTATGTAATATATATTCATATTTGAAAATTGTATAATTTTTAAATATTTCACAAATTTTCTTTCTAATTCTTTCTAATTATCCAAAAAAATTAATTTAAAATAATCAAAATTTTACTATAATTCTTAAGTATTATCATTAAGAATATGTATATCAATATATTGAAACTTAGATAGGAAAATATATTGTTTAGATGATATATTTTCGAAATTAAACTCTTCAATATTGAAAATTCTATTATAAATTAGTCTATTACATTAAAAAGGAAGAAGTAATTTCAAATTGAATCACCATTATGTGAAAATTAAATGAAAACTCGAATCACGTTTGTGAAAAAATCAAAAAATTCATTTAAATGATATTGTGTCTCATAATTAAAATCATAAAATGGATACATAAACAAATGGATAAGAAAAAAAATTGTAATAAATATATATATTATTTATTTTTATATATATTTTACATTTATTAACAATAAAAAAATTTCGTTTCAAAATCATTATGAATGTTAAGATTATTATTTTTATTTTTATTTTATTTCTTTTTAATTTAATATTTAATTTATGCATATATTTGTACACATAATGTTTAATTATATATTATATATATGATTTATAGTATAAATATATTTATTTAAAGATATTATTATATTTTAATATTAATATTTATTCAAAATTCGATTATAAAAACCAAAATAAATATAAAAATGTCGTATAAAGCTTATTTACTAAGCAAAATATATTTTATAAGCAATATGTTATAAGCAATAAAAATTTAAATTAGATAAAGCAAATTAAGAACAGAATGCGATAGCATTGTAATGAAAAGAGAACAATTTTACTTTATTTATATTCTTTTATATTTCTCTTTAAATAACGCAAACTTAAATTGCTTAATTTTATAAATAAATCAATACTTTTATATATTAATTTTAGTTTTTGTTTTAGCTTCTAGAATCAATTAAAGATATTCCATGAATTAATATTATGTATAAATAATCTAAATAAATGATCGCGTAAATATAGTTGGTATATTTTGGAAGTTGATGGAAAAAAAAACAATGAGAAATAATTTAAAAAAAAGAAATATAATTACTGAAAGAATGAATAGGAAAGTTGAATTTTTAATTGAATTCAAATTTATAATAAACGATATTTTTCATTTTTTCAATATTTCTATAATATATTGTATTAAGATAAATATTTTTATTTTAATATCATATTAAAATAAAATAAATGAAATATCGAATAAATATAAACGAAATAAAATAATTTGTGTTTTATTTCAATTTATAAATCAATCAATTTGGACAATCTTTTATCCTGTATATTTGTTCAATATAGAATACTATTCTCTGTATATACTGTCTCCATATTGGGATAAAATATTCTTCATTTTCTCAACTATTTTATTGATTACAACATTATCGCACCTCTTTATTTTTATTTTATTCGGTAATTCATTATAAAACAGAAATTTATAATTTATTATAAAACAGAAAAACTAGGTTTTTCGTGAAAAATCGACGAACGACTTCTGCAAATTTCTTTAGTTTTTAATTTTCTTGTTAAACTGGTCGTTGTTTTCCGATGAAGAAGCATACGAATGCAATGCTATCACGATGAAATTACTTGGCTCATTTTGTTTGAGGGGGCTACGGAATAAATTCTGAAATAAATTCGAAAAATTCAACGCAAGGATAACAAGCTCGTACAAGTTAATCTCGTTTCATTACCGCGTTTCTTTTGTTTACCCCTTCGAGTTCTCGCAGGTACTGCTGATCGTGTTTTCTATTTCGATGGCTAAATTTCATTTTGAAACATCACTTTTTAAAAACTCGTTTCGTATTTTTTTTATAGTGTTTAATTAATAGAAACTATTTTTTTTTTAATTTTTTTTTTATTTTCTGATTGAGTTTGATGAATGAAGAAATATAAAAATTTTGAATCTAGGAATTTTACCTAACCTAACTTAGCTAATATGTTTCGCTTTTATTTATAGAGAAAATAAAATAAAAATTTATTTGATCATTATTTTATTATTAATATTTATTATTAATATTATACATTTATTTATACAATTTATTTATATTTGTTTTGGATTTTTTAATAGTCAATGAATACATAAAATATACTTAATAAGTTTTTAAGCTTAGGAATATATTTTATTTAATCTAATGTATTTTACGTTAAAATTTATTCGTAGTGCTTATTATAATGTGTTTAGAATGCTTAATTTGCTTACTCTTAATGTTATTGTAATTAAAAATTTATGATGTAAGGTCAAAAAATGAATATTTAAAATGCTATCTATATATTATACAAATTTGAAAGAAAAATCATAACTATAAAAAGTTGCATTTATTTTAATAAATGTATTTTTTTCGTATAAATAATGCGTTACAAAATTTATTATATTATTATAAACTTTGTTATTATAAATATAAAAAAAAAAGATTATAAAAGATATTTCTACTTTAAGTGCTTTAACATAATATATTATGATATATAATTTTTTAAAATATATTTTCATAAAATATTTATTTAATGATGATATTTATTTTATGATTATTTGAATTAAATATCTAAAAAAGTTTAGATGTGTTCACATAAATAGTAGCAAAATTTTAGAAGCTTAAAAAATTAAAAAAAAAAAAACCATGTATTAAATTTATTTACTGTAATCAAAACTTGCTATAATAATAAAATATATTTATATATTTAAATATATCTATACTCAAACAAAAATGACGAAAAAATATTAAACAAATATAAATAATCAAATTTTATCAAATTCATCAAAATGACTATGTTCTTTTTATTATTTTCAAAATTGTAAATATTGTATTAATTTTTTTTGACTATAAATATCAATTTCAATAAATTTATTTACTTTTATATGTACAAAATATAAAAAAAGTTTAGAAAAAATGCCGCAAAATTAAATTTTTGTTTATTATTTTGATAAACAACAGTATTGTTTACAAAAAAATTAAGAATAATTTTTTGTTTCTAACATTAAATTTAATTCGTTTTCTTTATTATCTTACTTCAAAATCAAATCGATGAATCTTGTTTTAAGTTATTCTCTCATTTAATTTTATCAAGTTACGTTCTTTTTAAGTTTTTATTATATTTTTTAAACGAATTTTTTGAAACTTCGGGAATATTAATGAGTGTCTTACATAGAAATAATTAAAAATACTATGTAAAGATGGTTTGTAATGAGAAACATTTTCAAATCTTCGATAAATTCATTTCAAACTTCGATCACGTTCTTTGTGGATTCGTTAAATTCCTATTTTAAATATACGAGCATAGATATAAGCTGTTTTAATTTATAAATAAGAATTACTTATAAACTACATACTATATATATAAAATATTCAAATAGATATTATTGAATATTTTAAAGAGTATATAATCTAGTGCAATTATTTTTTCGGCAGAAAAAACATAAAAATCATATTATGTTTTTCGTGTCACAAGCACGAAATGTATAATTCGATAAATTATAGAAATTTATATTTTAAGCAAATAATAAATATACATATAATTAAATATAACATAATTTAAACTTACAATAAAATACAATAAAATTATAATATTTTGATATTCAATAATTCCGTGTACTTGATAATCCCAATTATGAACACGTTTTATGAATCATTTACAGATATTATCTGTAAATATATTATAATATATATTATAATATATTAATAAATATATTATAATATATTATATTAATATATTAATAAATATAATATATATTATAATATGTTATAATATTATATTATATTATATTAATCATTTTTTTATATTTTTTTATTTTAAAAAATGTAACAATATAAATATTTGATTTTTGTTCTATTCCTAAATTCTGAAACATATTAATTAATTATATTATATTATATCTAAATTTATATATTTAATTATTGAATTAAGATATTGATTACTTTAAATTTCAATTTTATTATAAAGCATAGTTTTATTTTATGCTTTTGATATGAAGATATATATTTTTTTAAAATGAAATTATAATTTTTAATACATTTATCAATGCATCTCATTATTTTCTACTAAAAATCAATTTATTTATAAAAATTATTTTATATTGAAAAATAATTAATTCAGAAGATATTTTTATTTTAATAATGCAAAATAATAGTAGTACGGATATTATTATTATGAAATAATATAAATAGATTAAAATATGTAAAATGTAAAATGTAAAATTTTTAGAAATACTCTTTTTTGCTTGCTTGTTTCCTTTTTTTTATATATATATATATATATATATATATATATATATATATATATATATATATTTATATATAATATCGTTTTTCTGCAGATCATGAACATTTTATAAATTATTATATATATGTATATATTAATATAGTTGTGTGACATTTAATGAGACTTTAATGATCAAAATAAACATAAAAATTATAGAAAAATATCGATTTAGATTTATTTATTAAATTAAAGCAATTGCTATATAAACAATTGAAATTTGCGTTAAATAATAGAGATAAAGCGAGATAATTTTGTCTTCGTAATATTCGCTTTATTTATCTCATACAAATCTAAATTACCTATAATTTAATAAATAAATTTTTAATAAAGTTTAAATTAATAAACAAAATAAAATAAATTTTTAAAGTTCTTAATTTAATAAATAAGTTTTTATTGATATTCTGTATTTTTTGAAATATCTTCTGATTTTTCATATCTTCATGCTGTCATTTAAATTTTTTTATAAATGAATAATCTAAACAAAATCGCTAGACCTAAAATAATATTAATAATATTGATAATTAATTTTCATCATTTTGAGATATATAATATGAAATTATCGAAAATATTATTTAAAATAATATATTATTTATTTTATATCTATGATACTATAATCATTATAAAAATAATTGTTCTAAACAATTTAAAATATTATTTCAAATATTATTTTATAAACATTCATTATTATATGAAAAAATAATAGTCAGCTATATAAGAATCTGTTTTACTTGAATCTGAATTGGTTTTTTATTCATATCATTCATATTAATTTCATAACATATTATGCAGAATTGCTTTTTCGAAAAATAATTTTCATTATAGATAAAATTTGAACATCCTATATTGTAAAGTTTAAAATAATATATTGTAAAGTTTAAATTTAAAAATATCATAATATTTAATAAATCTTTTTAACGATTTCAAACGTTTTGAAACGTTAATTTGTAAATGTTTTGACGAAATTTTTTTAACTCCCTTTTAATTCGAATTCTTTCTATTCATGAGATTGTCCACATTGGACATGTGTTTCGCAGAGTTGTTGATTCGTATAGACAGATCGTAGAAAGGTGAAATACGGGCCCGGTTAAAAAGAATTTTGTCTCACAATAGAAAACTCTGCAACCGCGTGATGTCCAACTTTCTGTCGATTGCTGCATTTTTTTGAATGCAACAATTTCAACACATTGGTGAGTTTTTGAGTACGCACAGAGTTGAAAATGAAAAAAAATTAAAATTTCAGCTGAAGAAGAACGACGAAGTTTACAAAGAGTGCATATTATCGATATTGATTAATATATCGATAATATAATTAAGATATCATTAAAACAAATGAATGTGATTGAAAACGAATACAAAATTTTAATTAAGAAAATTATTTAAAATTTATTTCTTTTATTCTAAGTATTATCTTTTATTCTGGTAACATATGTTCTTGGGCTTGAAAGAATTTTATTTACAATTTACAATTTTATAAAAATATTTTTTTGTACAGATCATTAATTTAGACAATGATATTTTAATGCATATAAATAAGAGTAGATTTTGATAAAAGAATAGAAAGAATAGAAAATTTAAACAAAAAATTTTTAATTTATATTTTATCAATACAAAATTATAATAATCAGTATTTAATTATATATATATATATATATGTATAATAAATATATTGGTTAAATCGAAAGCTGAACGAATTTGGATATTGCACAAATATAGTACCTAAATTGATGCTATTGCTCGAAGGATCGCCTATTATTGTAAGATGTATAATCGTTTATGTTATGAGCTCTAAGCGAACGAATGGTGATATTTTGATGTAAACTGTATCATCGCTAAATTCTATCTATCCCATCTTCTTTCCATTAAAGCATTAGAAAAATTATGCCTGCTTATAAATTGTTGTTAGATTATTAACGGTAATCGAACTGTTGAAAATAAATACTAGATTATTTGAAAATACTAGATTACGTTTCACAAGCTCTGTTCTTATATATATAAAATATTGTAAAAAGAATTTCAAGAAAAATGTAATATTATAAAAATAATTTTAAAAATAGATTATGGATATAATTAAACTATATATATATAATATTTATGCAAAAAAATAAAATAATATATTTAACTAATAAAAATATGTTGTTTGAAAATATATGTCAAACTACGTAATATTTACAATATACCAATAATTTTATTATGTAAATTTGTCTACATAAAATTATTATATATATAAAAGTTTTCTCATGATTTTTTGATAAACTATTATTAAAAAATTTTTGGAAATATTGAATTGAAAAAAAAGTTCTTCTATGAAATATTATGCAATATATTACTTCAATATTACGTTGGAATTCATCTTCTATCAAATAAACTATTCAAAATTTTTTCTAGTTTTCAATATTTTAATAACTAGAAGTTAAGAATTTAATTCAGAATTTAGTTTCCATATAATAATAATTGTTAATTAATTTCCATATAATAATTGACATATAAATAAAATCAATATCAGAATAAAAATATATAATAATTTTAAATTTAGATACAATATATAATAAATATATATATATATATAGATTTAATTTCAAGAATATTTTTTTTATATTTATAATATTATCAATATATAATATCATGTATACATATATTATATATTGATATGTAAAGTAAAGTTCCATTAAATGAAGCGAGATGGAGATTGTAATATGATGGAAACAAAAGTGTTTACGTTATCTCTGTCTCGCTTTATTTAAAGCAAATTTAAATTCTTTAACATCTTCCAATAATTTAATTAATTATTTGAATGATAATTTGGATGTAAAAAGCGTTTTCGTTCTGATCTGATGAAAATATTTCATTTCATGGATAAACAGATATAATAAGGCATAACAACTGATTTGTTATAACATTTTATATAATTCTATAAATATGTGTGCGTGTGTGTATGTTAAAGGCATTTTATAAGAAATAAATTTTTTTTGTAAAATAAATTTCGGAATATTAAGAAATATTATTAATAAATATTTTTTGAAGCATGTCACATTTGACATATTCATAAAAAATTAAAATTTGCTGATTCTAATATCTAATATTAATCTCTAATATTTAATATTGATCTTTACTTAAGTTTTTTTCAATTTCGTTTTTAATATCTATAAAAATAATATTTATATAAATTTATATCTAAAAATATTATTTTATATAAATAATTAATATACAATTTTTTTACAATATTTATAAAATATAAAATTATCATAAAATTAAAATTATTTTTATTTTAAAATTTTCATTTTATTTTCTATTTTTCTTTCCTAATTTATAAGAAGAAAGGATAAAAACATAGCATAGAAAGAGTATATAGCATCTTTGTTTTTGATTCTCATTGATTAGAGTTTAGTTTATTTCGAAACTAAACTTAATAGAGAAAATAATAATAACTAAAATATATTTTGATTTTCACTTGGAAATAAATAAATTTTTTAATTAAAATGTTAAAAAGTACTAGTTTTCCATAGTTTTAGAAATATTGACTGATATCCGTTAAATTTATTCTAGACAATGAAAGTTTAGAATAAAATAATAAGAGGACTTTTCAAGTTAATTAGTTTAATTTTGTTAAAATGTTTAAACTTATCGAATCAAAAAAAATTAAAAATTGTCCCAAATTTATTATCAAATTCAAGTGAAAGAATTTTTTTTATTTTTATTGAAGCTTATATTTATAAAAAATCTTTTAAATCATATGCTCAATACAATTTGAATTGTGAAAAACAATCTTTGTTCACAATCTTTTATATAACGAAAAATTTTAACGAACTTGCAGACAATATGCAATACAATAATCAATAAATTCATTAAAAATTTTAGTTACATTAGAAAGAAATAATTTATAAATAAAAAATAATTTATAAGTAATATAAAAATAAATTGATCTTTATTAGAATCTATTAAAATTAAAAACAAATTTTCAGCTTTTCTTTTACGTTCCATACACTATTCATTTTTTCGTTTACCTGTTTCATGAGTAACTTGTTCAAGATACCTATTATTATCTACATGAAATATCTGATCTAAGGTTAATTAAACTGGCATAAGTTCTTCTCATAATTTAAATTTATGTTCTAAAAACTGTTCGAAAAACTTTTTCTAAATAAAAAATTCATATATAGTAAAAATGAAATTAAATTTTTCTAAAAATTATTTTTTCTATTTCTTTTCAATATCCATAAAATATCACTTTAAATGATTCTTTATTAAATAATATTTTGCATTCTAAATAGGATACACAAATCTGTAATTTGATTAAATTTTTCTTTCCTTTTACAACGATGCTTATCTCTATTCAAATTATTTAATTACTGAAAATTACTAAATTACTAAAAATTATTTGAATTTAGAAAAAATTAGTTGTCAAAGTTATGATTTTATATGATATCGCATTTGCATTTGTTTTCTTATCTAAATCTGTTTTTATCCTTAAGTTAGATTCCTATTTTGAGAATTTTTATGTAAATTTGTGTCTTTTTTAAATATTAATTTCTATAAAAAATATATTTCATTTCATTGAAATGTGGAAACTTAGTTTATAGTTACAATGAAAAACCATCACGTACAAAATTAATTTCACAATTTTAATATAAATTCTGATTAGTACAGAGAATTCTCACATCATATAATCGAACAGAATAAAAAAAGAAACTGAAAAAGATGGAAGTCACGTAACATGATATATCAATAATCGTTGTTTAAATCTTTAAAATATTTCTTACATATATCTTTATATATATATATCATTATCTATTAATATCTATAAAAAAAAACACAGAATTAAAATTAGTTTTACCTTAAAATTTTCGCCATCCCTCAAATCTAACTTTTGCAATTTAGCTTTTTATTAGTTCGATTTTAATAAGAGAGGAAATTATGTCATTGATACGTTTAATCGGTCTTAAATCAGGCGGTATTTCACGTAGATAATACAAGTGTCTCGATCAAGTTATTCATGAAACTTTCACAGTAAACCGAAAGATAGATAGCGCAGAAGGTGATAGAAAATCGAAAATGAAGTAGCAATTATATATGTTTTATATATATATATAAAACTAACTGTTTTGCAAACTTCGTTAATCCATGAAGAATTTTCGAAATTAATTCGCGAGCTTTGACTCGGTTATTCGATTATGGGAAACGATCGTGCTTCAGGGAACTGGAAATCCTTGTTTCGAATTGCTTTTTCTTCAGTTATCCCCACCACAGAACAAAGTAACTAAGTTCAATTCGATATATATACGCATATACCCTTCTTTTCTTTTCCTTTCTTTGCCGTGTTTCTCGTTTCCGCGTTATGTCTCTTCGAGCTTGTTCCTTATCCCGTCCTTTGAAGGACAACGCGGTATTAAAAGTTTTTAATTTGTCCAGGATGAAATTACTTGATGTAGATGGGAAATTTTTATTCGAATCTATCGTCTGAGAGAAAAGAAGGGAAAAGTCGATCAAAGAATGAGATTTGTTTTGATATCTCTGTATTGCAACTCGCTGGTGTGAGTAAGCAAAAAATGTAGCTGCAGAGTAGAATGAAAAATAATGATGAAATTTTTTTTTTATTATTTGCAATTCATAATAGAGAACAAATTTTTTAAAAAATGTGTAAAAGTGTTGTAAACTCTTTGAAATTTACAATGAAAATTCACAGATTCGTTCAAGTATCATGTTTTGAAAAATGTTTTTTATTTTTAAGAAAACAAGTGAATGCCGATATTTATATCAGAAAAATATTAAAATGAATATAAAATTATGAATGCATTTTTCAATCATTATATATACAAAATGTTAATATATGTTAATATATCTTTGGAGGGTCTTTCTAGAGACTAAAATAGATATATAATAGAAAAGTATTAATATAAATAAATAGTTTTATAATTAAAATAGAGTAGGAAAACTTGATTTTGTATTTTATTAACAAAAAAAAGATAAAAAATATATAATAATATATAATTATAATACATATAATTTTTATGATATTTTTATATGTAATATACAAGATATTAATATATATTAATATATTATATATTTTATATCTTTAGATCTAAAGATTCTAATCAAACATAAAAATTGATCGTAAAATCTAGTTGTATAAAAATTATCGATTGAATTATCACATTTATCTAGAGATGATTACGTAATATATATACGAATATCATCATTATTTATAATTAATTATATTTTTTCCTATTAAACTATTAAATAATCCTGGAAATATAATACTAACATATATTTAATATAAAATTTATTGCAGTAAAATTTGGATATTTATGTAATTCAAGATAAAAATCAATAATATTATAACTAAAATTTAAAGAAATAATAATATAAAATTAATATTAATGTTTGTTTCATTAACACTGTTTCATTCAATATAATCAATTTAATAATCAATTTATGAATAGGATAATTATATTTATATTTTTTTAAAAAGGGAAAAAATACTTAGATAAACA
Organism: Apis cerana; assembly: GCF_029169275.1. Taxonomy (NCBI): domain Eukaryota; kingdom Metazoa; phylum Arthropoda; class Insecta; order Hymenoptera; family Apidae; genus Apis; species Apis cerana. Next base: position 3,870,855 of record NC_083862.1, on the reverse strand, counting down.
TAGAAAATTTTGGTATGCGTAATTATAATAAAATATTGATTTTTTTTAATGATATAAAGTAGAAATAAAATTATCGTTTAATTTTTTTAAACAAAAGTAATTTATGGTTTTCTTTATTTTTATATGTAACTCAAATCTGTGAAGTCAGTGATAAGGAAGATGGTAAATTAAGTAAAATTATAATAATATTTTTTTTGCTTCTTTTGCTAATATATGCTAATTTTCTTAGAAAGTTAGAAATTTCAACTTCATATATATCTTATAATATTTTAATATTTTAAATTAGTGAATTAATGAAATTTAAATAAAAGTTTAAATATATTCTGAAAAAAAATTACGGCGTTTATAATGCAGAAATGAAAATTATAAAATAATTTAAAATAATTTTAATATTTTTCATTTATTATTTATATTTTTATTTTTATTTTTGTTATATAATTTTATTTCTATTTATTTACACAACTATGATAAGAATAAGATAACGAACTTATCATTTTTTAAGGATATTTATTTGTTTTATAATTAATGCATTTCATATTAAAATATCAACAATTTAATTCAAATTCGATATTTTATTATCTTATTAAGAGATATATCTTTCTTTAGAAATATATAAGAGACATATAATATCTTAAGTGTTTAAAGCGATAACATGATTTTGTATATTAAATATCGAAAAGGAATTATTCATATATCATAATTATGCATTCATAATTATTAAATTAATGTAACCATTTTATCAGTATGATCATTATTTTATCTAACGATCGAGTAAAATGATATAATTATTAATTAACTTTTCATTTTTCATTAAAAATAAAAATTTATAAAATTAATTTTTTTATTTAATTAAATTGTTTTACATCATAATTTATAAAATTATTAAAATAAAATAAAGTATCTATCTTTATTTAGGACATTTATTTTATTTCATCCTATATATAGAAGAATATAAAGAATATAAGATTATAAAATATTCTTTAATTTGGAAAATTTCCAAATAATTATAAATAAATAAATCAGATTAAGAAATTTAATTGTAATCATATTTAGAAAAAAACTATATAAATTTACATATTGTAAAACTTAATTATTAAAAGCAAGTGAATTTTATACTTTTGTAAAAAATAAAATTAATAAATAAAAAATTTGAAATGTAATGTATTATAAAAAGGAAATAAATTATGAAACTGAAAAATGAAAATACTAAAAATAAAAAAATTTTAATAAAAATCTTAAATACAACAATATAATCAATATATATTTTGTTTTTCATTTAAATTAAATTCCATTCTGTACAATTACAATTAATATGGAAAAATTCTAATTTTTTTCTTTTTTAATTTTTAAATTTTAATTTTTTCTTTTTTCAGTTTTTAATTTTTTTTTAATTTTTAAATTTTCTTTTTTAATTTTTAAATTTTTATTTTTTTTTTATTTTTGCAATACAATCGAGTAATGGAAATTATTATTTCACAATATTAATAAATGTCAAATGTCTTGTATTACTTATATTACTCGTATTACTATCAATTTATTTCATCAATATTATTTTCTAATTTGTTATGATACCACGATGAAAATATATAAGAAAAAATACAATTAATAATATATATAATTTCAATAATTGAAATTATTATAAATAATATTAAATAAAATTAATATTAAATATACAACAATCTGTAATACATATATGATATGCTCTGTATTGCAATAGAAGAAAAATATATCGAACATTTATTTTTATTTTAAAAAAATTTTCATTTCTTCTTAATAAAATAATTTTTATTGTTTGCTATTACTAGAATTGTTAACAATCTTACAAGCTAACATGTTTCAATCTCTTTGTTTAGGTTTAAAGAAGGAAGACGCATTGATTGTTCGTAAATAATAAAAATCGATTTTATAACGAAGAGATTGATTATAAAATTTTAAAATGTTGTATATTTTTTTAACATTTTTAAAAAAATTTTTTCACTTATTTATTTTAAAATAATACCATGATTATAATTTTGATGTTGAAATATATTCTAATCATTTTGAATAATTTTTTTTATAAATATAAAGCGGATTTTTTTAGTTTTTGAAATATTCGCAAAAATATATTTATTATGCATATTTAATATTAAACATTTTTTAATATTTATTTTTTTAAATAAATATTTACATGTTTACATTTATATTATAAATTTATATTATAAATATATGTATATTGTGAAATAAAAATATAAGTTCTGTCTCTAATCGTTCATAAAAATCAAATATTTCTTTATATCTCTCTTATTAAGTGCAAAATACTCAAAAATTAAAAATTTGAAATTAATATTTTTTTATAAATATCTCGTTAATCGCCGTTTAATTTATAAGGAAAAATTATTTAGAATGATATTCTTAGAATCAAGATCATCGGCAAAATCTTCTAAAATAAATAATTATCTTCTTATTAATTATCTTATTAATCTTTTTGTTTCAATGAAGAAATTCACTCATTTATGATATCGAATTTTCATAAATAATAAAAATCAATTTTATAATGAAAGAATTGATTATATTGATAGGAATATTTTGTTCCTCTTGACAAATAATAATATATAAGTATAAGCCTTTAAAAATAGTTTATATATATATATATATATATATATATATATATATATATATATATATATATATATATATATACTATTTTCAATCTCATCTTTGTTTTTTTTTTTGAAAAAGTAATTCAAAACGATAATACATTTCAAAATCAAAATCAAAATGAAATAGATTTTGAATAAGTTACATTTATTACATTTATTCAAATGTTTCCTTTCGATATTCATCGGAAAAAAATCTTCTCAGTAAACTCTTGAAAAAATATAACATTTCTCAAGAGAGTCGAAGACGAGAGGGAGAAAAAGAGGATAAAGACAGGAACGAGGAAAAATGTCTCGGGTTGAAGAAAGGCTGTAGAAGCGTGGAGACGAGTCTGTGAGAGGACTGCTTAATTTAACGACAATGAATTCGTTGTCCCGGCGCGAACATCTCGACGAGCGGGGGGAATAAAGTCGAGTTTCGTTCCGGTTTCGTAAACTGCTGTTGTCCCTTCCACACTTTTCCTTTATAATCGTATTGCCCGCAGGGTTTTATCCGCGAAGGAGACGCGCATACACGCGCTCATGCTCGAACCGAGAGTAAATCGCGACACGCGTGAAAATGCTCGCCAAAACTACCAGTTCTTTATCGTGGCCAAGGAATCGTGGACGGGATCTCTTTCTATTCAGACATTGCTTTGTTTATGAGGGAGGATGCCGGGATTTTCGTCGTTTCGACCTCCAATCCTCGAATTTACATCTTCAATTACTTGTTCCTCGAGAAGTTAGGAATGGGGAATGTACATCGGCATTATTATTTTCAGAATCATGGAAAGGAGAAGGGGATGATGATCGTTCGTTTGATACGTAATTCTGAGAGTAATGACATTAAAGATGTCAGTAGAAAAAAATTCTTGGAAAAAGGAAGAGATTGGTGTTTGAGGGCACTTCCAGTAATTGATAGGATGAACGTGAGTAAGAATTGTTACAAGAATTTCTTACTGTGAAGAGAAGTTATCGTGTTATTGTATAAGATGTATCATATAACAGTTGCCATGATTTTTTAATATTAATTATATATAATCTCAAAAGATCATATTTTGAATAAAAAATAATTAGTTTAAAGAAAAATAATTTTTTTGAAAAAATAATTACTTTGATTTTTTTTAAATTGTCTATTTTATAATATTGTCAATTTTAATGACCTTTAATACAAATTTAATGACCTTTTGTATAATCATGATTTTGAACTAATTTTGAAATCAAAAATATGAAATCAATGAACAGAAATATTCTTGTGAAAAATTATTTTATATGAATTAAAATTTACATATTCAAAAAATATATTTTCTTTAATAGAAGAAAATTTTATGAAGATAAAAATGATTTAGTTAAGAAAAAAACTCTCTTTTGAAAAATCCACAAGTCAACATAAAGAAGAGGAAAAATCAACAATTTATAGATCTTTTGTTGTTAAATTTTTATTAAATTTCTATTTTTGTTTAAAGATTGATAATCTTGATAAAATTATACTTATATTCATTCGTGAAAAATATACCTTGTAATTAAAAGATTTTTAATTTTTCATTTAATAAATTAATAATTTTAATAAATTTAAGAAAAATATCAAAATACATGAAATTATTATATTATACAATTATTTTTTTTTGTATACAACAAAATATTTAGAAAGATATAAATAATTTTTTATAAAACTATTTTTTTATTTATTGATTTTAATATTTTTAATTTCAATATCATTTCAAAATTACTATTTAAAAGATCGTTGAAATTATATTAACATAAGTTTAATTTAAAATTCAAAATTTACAAATTTAAAATTTATATTTCAAAAGATACTAAAAATGTGAAAAAATATATTTATATTTAAGAAAAAAGTTATCAATAAAATTTCAATTGAACCTGCTATCATTTATTTAATAATCTTGTAATATCATTGAACATAAAAGACTCAAAAAGATTAAAATCAAATTTTTAAGTTACACTTTTTCATACTATATATAATACTAATATATAAACTATTGTTATAATTTGTCATGTCAATTTCAAAATATTATTTAAAAATAGATGTTCTGAAAATTGGCAATTTTTTTTTAAAAAAAATAATTCATAATCCATCCATTAACAAAATAGTATGTACCATTATTGCATATACCATTTCATTTCTACCATTTTACAATTCTGATCATAAAAATGTATTTCATGCGTATGTGATAAATTTTATATGAATTTTATTAGCATTGCTATTATCATATAATTAAAGAAAAATGAAGATGCAATATATTCGACGTTCATTGCCGATCGATAGAGATAGAATATTTACTGTGATAAACGTGAATTTAGAGGATTCTATCTGAGCACCTTTCAACCCCCATCAACTTGCTTCGGATCATTTTTTCTTAGAAAGTGTAATAATTATTCAATGTCTACATTTACATGGAAGATAGTTAAGTTTCGTATTTGATGAACACTATATTTTACCAATTGTGATTTTTTGTTACGAACTTATCATTCATTTTTAAATCTAAATAAATCTAAATAAATAATCTAAATTCATTATTAGTAAATCTATATAAATGAAAAATGTTTTTAAGTTTACATTAAGTTTATATTTTTCAAAATCTAATCATATATTTGATTTCATTTTTTCAATTTTTTTCATGATCAATCATAAACATTGATATGAGATCGAAATGTACTGGATCATATTTTTTAATACAAATTTCTCATAACGAATATTTTTTTTTTAATTATTCCGAAAAAATCTGTAAACATTCCTTTTTAATCAAATTTATACATTCAACTTTTTTATATATATTTATAATTTTATATATATATAGAGAGAGTGAAAATATTTTTTATTCTATTTTTAGATTGAATTACTATTAAAATGAAAGTTTAATCGTATTTTAAAAAGCAGGAAATAAATTGATATGGGAGGAAGATACTATAGTAGAAACTATGAGATAAAGACTTTTTAAAAAAATTTTATTTATTTATTTATTAAAATTTATTTAAGATAAACTATATATGGGACTTTATTATTTTAATATATGTTAATATGTTTATGATTTTGCCCGATTTTAAAAGCGAATATAAATATAAAAATTGATAAAAATATTAAGATTTATTTATTAAATTATAAATAGAGCGAATATGTATTGTGAGAAATTTAGAAATGTAAAAATAGCGAATACATAAATATACAAAATATAATATTCAAAAATATATAACATGCTTAAAGTATTTATTATAATATTTAATAAATGAAATAAATTTCTGTTTCTTTTATTTTTTTATTGATATTATAAAAATTCACTTTTATAATTTAATAAATATCTATAATCTAATGATAAGTAATTTAAGTTAAGAAAAGAGATGGAGATAATAAAGCAATGTGATTGAGACAGAATGAATTTATTTTATGCATCTTATTTCGACTAATGAATTATTTGCAACTTAATAAATAAGTTTTGATCAGTATTTTTGTATATCAATTTTTTTGTTTGTTTTTGTTTGTTTTTAAAATTGATTATATATATCAACATATATATTAATAAATGCAATTATCTCTCGTACTATTTGTTATTCAAAAAAATACTTTAAAAAAAATTATATAGTTGATCTTTAATGAGATGAATTCATAATAAACATGATTATAAATATTTTTTTAAATAGAATCATATTTTTAAATATATAAAATTACTCTGTATATAACATTTATTTTTGAGTCGATTCGAAACGAATCTCATTAGAGACTGAATAAAACGAATAAAAAAGTAATAGAAATCTTTGTATATTCAGACAGAGATTTATAATAGAAGAAGCATTGCTATAGTTTCTATTTATATTACTTTAAAAAAAATTTTTGAAGAATTGTTTTTGTCTTTATGGTTAAATTCAACATTATTTATAAATCTAATTAAATGAAATAGTAATAAAAATTCATTTTATAATTAAATAATATAATTAAATATTACTAATAAGAAATAATATTCGTATCAGTTTTTTTGAAGTATTTGATTCTCTAGATTGGTTTTGAATCTTAGAATGAATATTTGTCAGTTTTAAAAATCTGTTTGTAAGTACTTCGATATTAAATTTTTTATGTCATTGAATTTCTATAAAAAATTTTTAAATATTTAGAATATTTATTATTAAATATAATATTATTAAAAAAATTTCTAATTTTCTTTTTTAATTTTTGTATTTATAAATACTTAAAAATATTATATGATTAATAATATATTTTTATTAAAAACGTAAAATTATACATATAATTTTTTTAAGAAAACTAAACTAAAGAATTATAATAAATATTATGAATTATATTATATATTATTAATAATATTATTCTATAAAACACATATAGTTATTTAAATAAATAAATACATTATACATTATATAATTCATACATTAGAAAATAGTTATTATCAAAAATAATTATGAAAATTATTTAAATGAATGGAGAATTTCTAGTAAGATACTCATTAAATTTCAAATCTATCTAATGAATATTCGATTCTACTTTGAATTATGTTTTGACTTTTAAAAGTATTCATAGAGGATTTGAATCTATTATTTTTATCATTAAGCTAAGTTGAAAATATTATTTCTTTTTTTCTAATTATTTATAGAAAATTTGAATTTTTATAAATATTTGAAAAAGCTATTTGATATAATTACTAATTTGTCTGAAGCAACATAATAATAACAACAATTAAAAAAAAATTATTTTTCCATTGTTAGCTTGCAACAAAATTTTTTTTCATTATCGAGATTCATTTTAGAAAATTATTAGATAAAATTTATAATTTATATTTATATTTATATTATTTATAATTTATATTTATATTTAGATAAAATAGACTAACTAATAATAAAATTATAGTGAAAATAAAATAAAAAATTAATCAATATGATAAAAAATTATTATGTGCTCATTAGATAAAATCAATTATTGTCAAAATATAAATTTATATAAAAAATGGATAAAGAAATTAATTTATACTTTTCATCATTTAATTTTTAATAATTTAATTATTCATAAATTTGATACAATATTCTCAATATTCATGATTATTTTTGTTATACTTAATAGTCACGTTATACTTTCAACACATTTTTCTTCATCTATACTTCATCATTAATAATAATTTAATAATAATTAATAATAATGTTAATAAATACAATTTTTATTTTTCATTATTTTTTATATTTCATTATTTATTTTATTCATATTTACAATAGAAATAACTTTAAAATTCACAGTTGAAAAAATCTTAACTTGAAATTTAAAATAATATTTTAAATCAAATAAAGTAAATGGTTAAATGGTATCAAATATTGTCATTTAAATTTAAATTACTTAAAACAATTTGTTTTAACCTTTTCGTGAAGTTATAGTACACAATAATAAAATTGATTTATTATAAAATCTATTAACAAATTCTATTTTTAAACTTAATCAAGAGCAAAGATTCATATGCTGAAGAAAGCTTACATTTATCATTGAATCAGAAAATTCTAAAAATTCTGTTAGTTCGAGATTATAAACTTCTAATAATTCAATAATTCAAATTATTTTAAGTTTTTAGATCAATAATAATAAATTTTTTTTGGTCCAGATGGCTCAAAAAAAAATCTGTAGTTTAAAAAATTTTGATATTTTTTCGAATTTTACCAAATGTCTCTAAAATTTCATTCACGCTCGTTTCGCAATGTTCAATTGAGCATATAAATAGTCAATGATATCATAGACAAGATAATTGAAAGATATTCCTAATCTAAGGAAAATTTTTAGAAATAGCTGAGAGATTGTGTCATCCACAGAATCTGATGTTTTCAGAAAATTTATCCGATTGTTTTTAATAAATTTTCTCGAGTAGGATGATGCTGATTACCTTTGAGATTGGCATGGCTGGAAAATGTCATCAAGTCACATTCATACTTCCAACCACGTCGAACTGTTTCCAAAAAATATATTCCAAGAATCTTCTAAGTAAATTCTTTTCTCAAAAACTATATCTTCTTGTCTAATATCACTCTATATCATCTATTCAATGTCTTAATACAGATAATTTAATTAATATGAATATCGACAATGGAATAATAAAAAAATATTTCAAATCAAATAAATCAAATGGTTTATTTTCAAGTTTCTTTAATTAAGTAGTTTCAATTCATATACAATATTTTGATTAAATTTTTGAAAGAAAATTTAAGATAGCTAATTTATAGGTACAGCATTCTTATAATTAAACAGTGTTTTAAGTATAATTAATCTTTTATGTGAATGCAATATATTTCATCATACAAACAAAAAGATATAATTATGATAATTTTAAAACGCACCTTATATTAAAAATACAAAATAAAAGAACATGAAATTGCATAATTTTATGAAATTATATTATTTTCAAGAATAATAAATTGTATTATTTTCTCTGCTTTATACAAATATTGTTTCATTTTCAGATTTCTTTCCTATCTTTAGATTATAAATATCGATTAAAATATTTTATTTATTCTTTTACAAAAAAATAATAAGTACGACGATATAATAAGTATTCCATCATCGTATAAAAATAATTATTCATTTGAAATGCAGTTATTTCAATATAAGCAGAAAAAAATCTCCTAATCCCTTAGGAGATTAATAATTTCACAATTTAAATATAAATCTTTATCTTTATCTTTAATCGATTTAATTAAGAGCAACGTTATTCCAAATTTTTCCTCCCAAAGATATTCTCTTTCGACTCCAGAAATTTCCAGTAGAAACATCAGGCCGAATTTCCTGCGTATGTACTTAGCGCATAGGCAGGAGGTGACATGTAAGTGGTATGCGCCCGAAGGGATTAATATTAAGGGCGCATTTCGATGTGCCTTAGCTCTCGGCCCATCGACAGCACCGCCTAGCTGTGACCCGATTTTCCTCGATAACAGCGCCTGTGCACCGGCGTCTACATAATTCACGCGTCGAATGAAGCCGCCCCGTCGTTTTCGGCCAATACAATCCGACTTGACACTTTAATCCACCGCGATCCTACGAATGCACTTCGTATATGTATATATGTATATATATATATTTGACTTGGCAATTCGCGATTTGTGTTACTCACCGGCAGATCCGCATTCTCCCTTTGCTTCTACACGCATTATCGAAATCTTTCTTAATAATCATCTTTCTTTCTTAATATCAACGACGTTCGAAATAAATGCGAAATTGGAGTATGTGCGCACTGGATTCTGGAAACGTATGTTTTTCATGATTAATTTGATTGAGTCTATTAAAAGATTTGGATGAATCTTGAACTGGTGTTTTATGTATTGTTATTTCTATGATACAAAATTTCCTAAACATCGATCATTCACGCGTGTGATGTGAACTGAACTTTTGAAAGATTATCTTGCAAGATCTAATAATTAATAATTTAATAATAATTATTTAATAATTTTTATGTTTAGATTATAAATTAAATATTATTTTTCAATATATTTGTTTTAACAATTTGTAAGTATAACATACAATTGTAAGTATAACATATAATTGTTATTTGATCAAATACGTATATTAATTGTATTATTTACCGATATGTTTTTAATTGAAAGTAAAATTATTTATAATTTGAAAAATAAATTTTGATTAAAATTTTTTAGATAAATTTTATATATATATATATATATATATATATATATATATACATATAGATAAGATATATTCAATACAAAGTTTTTAAAATTTAGATCATTATAATGATTTTTTGAAAATTATGAGCACCTTAAATGGACATTATATCGTTGAAATGAAATATCGTTTTCTTAATATTGAGCACATTCGAAATAAATGATGTTGAAGCATTGGATCTAGAAATTAGATTTAAATTTATTTTTGAATTGATATTTTGTCACTATAAGAAATGATGAAAATTAATTACGGTTTCCTGAACATAGATATTTCATTTTTGATGATCGTTTGCATAATGTGAGTTAAATTTTTGAAAAATCATTTTATGAAATAAATTTAAATCTATATTTTATAAAATTTTTATATATACTTTAACTCTAAGATCACGAATAGATGTTATTATTTATGTTATTATACATTTCTGAAATTCCAAAAACTTTTAAGTAATATTGATTACATTTTATAAATTCGATAAAGTGTGTATACTTATACTTATATTGCTATCATATAGACTTTTTTTATGAAAAATAAAATTATTTATAGCTTAAGAAATAAACTTTAATTGATATTCTTGTATACTTTTTATTATTTTGATATTAAAATTTGTAAATATGATTCATGCAGTATGTACAGATTACTTATATAAAATTCTTGAATAAAAAAAGTTGTATGAAAAAATTTATTATACGAAAGCTACAGAAGAATTATTCATTAATTATTAAGTTTACCAATAAATAAAAAATTTGATATTATTTGATATTTTGTTATAAAAAATAAAAATTTCATTTAATAAAATAAACTGATCTCTAGCTAAAACAAAAAAATAAATACATTATATAATGTATATTTTCTATATGTAATATTGAAATTATTTAATGTTGAATCCAATATTAAAATTTAATTTATAAATATATTAAAATTATAAATATATTAAACATAATTCGTGATTTTAATAGAAAAAAGTTGCAAAATTTATGTTAGCATTTTTTGTTGTAGTAAAGTTATATTAAGCATTTTTTATTGTTCTCAATATTATAAATTATTAAAATCACGAATTTCTTCTTTTCAATTTATATACGTTTTTTAATTTTGTTTAATTTTGTTTAATTTTGTTTTCAATTTTTCATTTTTATATAATATATTTAGGTATATGTTATAAATGGGTACTCTAATATTAATCTTTTCAAATTTTTTTGAATACAATGAATATTATATAATAGTATAAAATATATTGCAAGCATTAAAAAAGCTGAAAAAAAATAAAAAATAATTAAATTTATTTATTGTAATCGAAGTTTGATAGATAATATATTTTAAAACAAAGATAATGAAAAAATTTTAAATGGATAAATTAAAATGAATTTTTGACTTATTAAAATAATTATCTTTTTTTTATTTTTTTTAAATAGAATCTATTTTAGAATAAAATCTTTAAATAAAATCTATTTTTAGAATTATTTATTAATTATTTTCTTTAGCTAAAATAACGTTTAATATAAATAATTATTTATATATTTATAAATTTTTCTTTATTTTATGTAAAAATATAATTGTTTTCAAATTTTTGAATTGTATATTGTATATTATACTTTTAATTAAAAGTAAAGGTTGATAATATTAATTTTTAAATTAATATTAATAATTCATTTCTAAAGGATATATCATGTTTTAGCAAATTTCTTATCAGTAATATAAAAAAAATTATAATTTTAAAATCATTTAAAAATTAATTTGGAATGTAATGTTCTATTAATCTCGAAAAGATTAGTAGACAGTTTATTAAATTATTCAATGAATATTTCATTTTTGATGATCGATAAACATATAATAGCAAGCTGAATTTTTAAAAGATAATTTTGTAAAATGGATTCGTCAACAAATTTGAACGTGTCAGATGATGAGTTGCTTTCAAGCATATATGTCTCGACTAAAAAATGAAACAAACAATTTCGTTAATCTGTTTCGTTTTCATAACAAACAGTATGTGTCATCTGTAAAAGGAATTACATGAAATATTTCATTGTCAGTTCAATATAATATTTTCGTTTGACAGTTTGGTGATAAAAAGTATAATATAAAATGCAGTAATGGATGATAAGAAGGCATATTTTCTCCATTACAATTTGAATGAGATTAAAATTTAAAAAAAAAAAAAGAAAAAAAAACAAATATAGAATTGATATATTATAAATATCAATTAATCAAAATGATTTGATCAGATTTAATCGAAATAATCTATTAAGATATATTATCAGTCACAAAAGTTTTCATAAAGTTTATGTAAAATATAATGAGTTTTATTATATTACCTATATTATTATCTATAATATAAATTACATTATTTATAAATTATTAGGTATTTAACAATACGAATAAATGATTATTATGATCATAATTTGTAAATGACATTAATTATTTGCATTAAATTATTCTATAAATAATATTTATAAATTCTATAAATAATGAATAATCTAATACAAATTTAAATTTCTTAATTTAAAAAAAAAATTTATTATTGATAAATTTGTATTTTCAAATTTTATAAAATTGTATGGATTTATAATCAGATGGAAAAAAATTGTTAATAAGATTTATAATTATATAAAAATTTATATATAAATATTTAAACATTTATAAGTGCGATATTTAAAAAAAATTAATAGTTTGTTAAAATTAATAGTTTGTTTAATTAGCAAATATATGATCGAATTTATGAATAGAAATATATATACATATAGTAATTTCTTTTTTAGTGTAAAAATTATCTTCGAATATATGAAATCCAATTTCATCATTTTCTAATATTTTAAATATAATTTTATCTGGAAAATTTTTATAAATAAATGTTTCAATGTTACAGAACTAAAAATGTTTCAATTTAAATTTTAGCTTTAAATTGAAAAATTAATAAATAAAGAAAAACATTGAAACTTTGAGAATTAATTTCAATTTATTATAATTTGAAGTAGCATTCGACTAAAAAAAAAATTGCACCGTATATAGAATGTTTATTTTATCTAAATATGGTGAAATATGTTTTCAGCAAAAAAAATATTATAAAAAAAATATTTATATAAAAGTTATTCCAAATTGTAAGAAATATCTAATGCAATAATAATTTTTTTTTGTAAATGGATAAAAGATAATCAATTTTAATTTTTTAAATGGAATTATATAATTTTTATTGGAATAATAGATCATTTTCTCATATCCTATAAAAAAATAAAATTATTTATATTGAAAAATCATTAACTTAGAAATATTATAATTTATAGAATTCGTTATATAAAAGACAAAGAAAATAAACGATAAATAGGAGAATATTAATATTTCTCGTTTCACTGTTAAATTAATATATTAAAAATATATGATGCCATTTATAAAAAGGAAAGATCATTTTCATATAACTTTTATTCATTTATAGAAATACTATTAAAATATGTTTTCTTATATCAAACAACTTTTATATAAATATTTTTTTATAACTTTTTTAAAAAAATATTCTATTTAAATATATAATTTATATAATATTTTATACAAAGTAAAATTATTGTTAGTTTTAATAACGTAACTTATTATTCGCATAAAGTATATGAAGATTTTTTCTGCTGTCTTTATTTTCTCTTTGAATGTTTACTTGTCTTTCTATCTTGCAATTAAATTCGTTATGTTTATAAAAATAATCATTCTTCTCGTTTCTTTTTTTTAGAATGATTTTTCACGCGATAAAAGTAAAAAATGCTTCCTTCGTTAATAATGTTCGAAAGAAATCAATTTCATTGCAAACTTGATTTTTCTCGTACAAATTACGAATACATCAGTTCCAGTTTCATAAAACTTGACTTTTCAACCAAACTTTGTTTGACTTTGTAGAAAACGTTTGGTATGGAATAACTTTATATTTGAACGAACGGTAATCGATAACATCCAGGTCCGATGGATTTGGTTAGCTGGGAAGAGAGTTTTTGCATTTCGGCACGCAAATTTTTAATTCTTCATTTTTTTAACAGTCACGCGTTTACAATGAAAACAAAAGAGACAAATGTCGATGGACATTAATCTTTGAAAGTTATTATCAATGGGAATCTTGTTAAAAAAAAATTTTTTTTTACATGATATTAAAAAAAAATTGTCTGCATGTAAAATTTTATTCATAAAAACCTTTCAAAATTAATGATAAAAAATTAATAAACAATTTAGTGTAATTTTTGTATAGAAATATTGATATGAAACGTGTATTGAATAACGTAATTTATTCTTCAAATTAATTTATTATTCTAATATAAATTTTCTATTTTAATATTGTTGTTATTATTTTTAATATTATTATTATGTTGTAAATTTTCCCGTGTAATATTTTTATGTAAAACGGAAAGTATAATAGAATCTCATTGTATAAATTAGTTGAAGAACAAAAGTGTTTACATAAATGAATTTTTACGCTAAAAAAAAGAAAGAATAACAAGCAGTTTTAATACTCACTTTTATGTAATATATTTGAAATTAAGTAAAATGAAATCAATTTGTAGATAAAATAATTTCATATATAAAATATGAAATAAAAAAAATATTATTTAATGTTTCTTCTTTTTAAAAAGATTAAAAAATTTTTAAATTCTATATTTTTTTGACAACTAAATTATGAAATTTTTTAAATATAATTAATTCTGCGTTATTTCATTTCTTATAGACCTTAAATCATTTAAACTCTTTTCCAGCTGTCTCAAATTTATTGTACATTTCCCACGTTTCATAATTGTATATTTTTTTTTAATATCTTGATCTTAGTATCTGTTTTCAGTCTTGAATATTATAATATAGAGAGTGTTAATATATTTATGAGTCGATTTTAAAAATAGAACTTAAATACAAAAAATTTTTATAAAAATGTCAGTTGAATTACTTATTTTTTAAGTAATAATTCTGCATTAAATGAAATGAAAAAAAGATAAAATAGAACAATGATTTATTATGAAAATGATTTATTTAATGAAAACAAAACCAAGAAATTTTGAAAAATTTTTCAATATTAAATTTGATTAAATTTTTTAATATTATTTTTTGTTAAAATGTTAATAAGTCAAATAAATATAAAAAAGAAATATTTAACATTCATCATCGAAATCAAAAGCATTCTTTTTTAATTCCAATTATTTCATTTCATATATATATTTATCTTACATATATATACATATATTTAGATATATATCTAAAACATAAAAAAAAGAAAGATTACAAGATTACTTACAAAGATATCTATATCTATCATCATTTTCAATTATATTAAATTTTGACATCGACAATTGAATGATATTATTTTAATTATTAGAAGGCACAGTATTATAACTTCTAATAGTTATTTTTTAAAACTAATTGGATAGTTTTCATTGTAAAATCGGACATTTAGAAAATCCAAACATTTATTAGACATAGACATTAGAAATTTAATTCTAACATCTATACGTTTATTACCTATCGACATTAAAAATTTGATTTTTTACGAAATCCACATTTTTATTAGATATTACAATTTTTATTTTTTGATAAAATATCATTGAATTTTTCAATTATTTTTCAATTAATCGATATTAAATATGCATATTAATCGATAAATCGATGAAATAAATGAATTTATATATTGATTGGAATTATAAAAACATAAAAAAAGAAAATTATGAAAATTTCATTTTTTTTAGATTTAAAATGAAAAAAGACTTCACTAGCAAATTCTTAAAAAAAAATTTCTTTATGCATATATAAAATATTGAATGTCAATATATAGCATAGGGATTATAAAATGCTTATTTTTGTATACGAATAATTGTATAGGAACAATATTATTTATATAGGAAATGAATTTTTAGTGTTTATTTATTTCAATATACACGAAAATAATTATTTATTTTTATTTAATTAAGAAATTTCATTCGTACTTAAAAATTTTCGAACTTGATTTATAAGCAATTAGTCATATTAAATATAAATATTTATATTTAAAATATAATGTAATTGAAATGCAATCATTGATTTATGATTAATTACCAATTCCATATTATAGACAACTGTTTCGGAACGCTTGATTTTTCTTTGATTATATAGCTATTCTTGAAAAGAAATTCTACTACAAAGTAAAAGTGGAATCATATTTCACAATATTGACTGTGATGATCATTATTGCTGTGTTATTCTTACATATTCTTATAAAAAAAATTTGTTTTACATTTCTTTGAAAAAAATTTTTTTATTATTGCGTTATATAAAATGATAGTTTTATTAATAAAATTTGTTTTAATTATAAATATTAATAAAATAAATATTAATAAAATTAAAAAAAACAAAAAATTCCAAAAATATATAATTTCTATTTTGATTTGAAATTTATATATATAAATTATCATAAATTTAAATTAATATTTAATTAAAAATTAATGAAAAATTAAAAATTTTCAATATATTGTATAAAAACGGAAATTTTTCTTCAATTTTCTTATACAACAAAATTCCTCATTTAAAAATAATTTATTTTGAAAAAAAAATTTTTCTATATCGTATAATTTCCAAAATAATATAAAAAATAAATGTTATCAATCCTTAATTTTAAAATTAATTCTATCTTTTCAAAATATAAACAGATATTAATCGATAAAAAAAATCACTTATTAAATATTTTTTTGAAAATTATTTCTTTTATAAATTTTATCAAAATCGACGTATATCGTTTCAATATATTTTTTGTTCGAAAACGAAAACGAAATCTTAAAAATTTTATTCTATATTTCCAATTTATTTTTTCACATAAAATTACCTTCTGCCGATTAATAGTATCATTAGTTTCCGAATATTTTATATGTTAATTTTTAATTTTTAACAAATGAAATTAAATTAATTCTTAAATAAATTCGAAAAAAATTTGTTTTAATGTGTAATTTTAATAAATTTAATATTAAGACATACATCTTTTTATATATTATACGTTATATATGTATCCTATATGTTAACAAACAAAAATATAATTACGGTTTAATTTTTTTAAAATTGAACCAATTAGAATTTTGAATTTTTGAGAATTTAAAAGAATCAATATAAATTTATGAAAAAAAATTTGAAAAAGTTGTAATTGATCATAAAAAAAATAATAAAAATTTCCATAACTTTTCTATTTGAACTTATAATGAAAATTAAAAAGATACATTTTGTAAATTTATATCAATAATTTATATCAAATATTTATTGAAATCAATTAAATAAACTATAAAAATGATTGATTGAAAATTGTATTTTTCAGGATTTTTGTAATAAATCTAAAGATTTTAATATCTATCGATGTCTGTCGCTTGTTTTTATATTAATCGATTTTGATGAAATTTTTAGCATATATATGTATAATTGATATAAATTTATAAAATATATATTTTAAATTTTCAAGCTGAAATAAAAAAAAACAATCTTATTTAAATCTTATATAAAAAACAAAACTATTTTCTTTATGATTCTTATAACTTTTTAAAATTTTTTCAGACATTATATAATGAACTATTTTTTTAAAAATTTTTTTAAAAATTCAAATTCTTTGATCTAAAAAAAATTATTCTTTTTTCTGTAATAATTTATATTTTTCCATTGTTATATATTTTTATTATTAAATTACATAAAAATAAACTTAAAATTTTTTATTAAAATTTTTTATTTCATAGCTCTTTGCAGATTTCTTATTACAAAATACTATCTTATAATCTGCAAACAATCTAAAGTTTCATGTTCTGAAATTAATTTATTTAAAAAATTTTGATATATTATAAAATTATTATATTTTCGTAAAATTATTATATTATCAAGCTATTATTTTTAATTTTTTCAAAATTTTTTTCCAAATTTTTCATTAATATTTTATACATTTTTTTTTTAATTTAAAAATGTAATTTAAAAATAGCTTTAAATGTAGATTATAATGATATTATATATTTTATAGTAATATTATATATATAATTATATATATCATACATATAATTTAATAATATGTGGCGTAAGTAATGTTTCACTTGTACTGGCCATCGACAATATCTGCCACAATCATTAGATGATCATAATCATAATCGCACCACGCTGTGCCGCAATCAGTTCGTGCACTAATTCTTAGTACCAACCATAACTGCTACCGGCGACTATTAGCGGCACTACAATTCTCGTTAGGATTATTTATACAATCATATATAATTGTTGGACTATGTTGAAATTATCTAATTATTGATATATACATTTGAGAATCATTTATTCCACATTCGTTCTACAGACATTGAATTTAAAAGTTGTTTTTTGTTTATGAAAGTTTTCATTTTATTGGCTGGTGTATAAGTGAAACTAATAAACATTTATTGAACCAAGTAAATATCTATTACAAACTATTTATGGTAAAAAGATTCTTGGATGGAGCATTCAAAGAAGGGTGGAGGAGGATCTTGAGCTATTGTTTCCTATGGATCAAGACAGCAACTATAGTCTGATAATTATAAAACAAACTTAGTATATAGTATATAAAAAATAAAAAATTAATTGTTTTGAGATTTTGGCGCTATCGCAAAATGCTTTATGTCCCAATTAAAAATCGTTTTGACATTTTTAACTTTAATGATTTTGTTATATTTGCACTCAATCAAAATAATTTTGGTGATATAGTGATTAAAAAAGTTAATGACTCTAATAATAATATCAACGCTAATAAATGTTTCACTTGTAATAAGGATGCAACTGAAAGTAACTGTAATCCTAATAAATGATCCGAACCATCATCTATATTTTGTATCAAACCTAAAGATATTTTTAACTTTTCAGCAGAATTAGAAAAAACCATTGAAAAATTCCATCTTAAACACTTAGGGGAACAAATAAGGATACATTTTAATGATATTGCTGTTTTTTCAGAAGGCCTTCAGTCAAACCGAGATTCAATTTCACACTTTTGTACTTCAAGTAAAAAACAATTTTTGCTTGTATTAAAGGAATTATTTTTGATATATCTAACATAACTGTTGAAGAACTAAAATTTCATAAACTTAATATTGAATTGTATAATATTCAAATCTAGCTTATTAACTTTTTTGTTAATAGAACTTTTACTCAGGTGAGAAAAATACAAAATATAAATTCATATTCATCATCAACATCAATCAGTATTTGGCTTTCTTGATACAAATAAAGCATTTGATTCAATTTGGCATAATGGCTTAATATATAAATTAATTAAGTTAAACTTTTATCTAATATTAATCAAACTTAACTAAACTATTTATCAAACATTTCTACTTGAAAAAAAGATTTTGTTCAATTTTGTTCAATTTGATAATAAGAGGATATCAATCAGAGTTTAAAATGATAAGAGCTGGAATATCGCAAGGATTAATACTTGGTCTGCTATTTTTAATATTCATAAACGACATCCCTCATTTTAAATCAACTTTCCTAGGTTTATTAGCTACGATCTTGACTTCATTTTGCATATTCATACAATTATCCAAGCTCTTACAAAATCATCTTACTTGCTGAATACTTTATTAGATAGAAAATGAAGCTTAACAGCTCTAAGAATCAACTAATTATGTTTATTCGGAAACGCAAGCACTTTAAGAAAGACATTCCGCCATTGATACTCAATAATATGAAGTGGAATTCAGTGAAAAAAAGAAGTGAAATGTCTGAGAGTGATATTTGATTCTCAATTAAGATGGGATTCGAGTTCCATTAAGATGAAAAAGCTAATGTCACTATTGAAGCATCAAACATATTTAATGGATTCCAATTAAAATTGCCTACTATTTTAAAATTATTACTTTATAGAATATGTATACATTTGATACTAATCTGTGGAGCTCATTTGTGATATATGACATCACTAACACACCTCGCAACTTTACAAAAAATATAGAATAAAACACTAAAATTATTTATAATCCATGAATTCCACTTATGATAACATTTGTGATAACAAATCACGAATGCCATTACTATCAATAGTGTTAAAATTTCTTATTATTATTTACAATCCGCACAATCATCAAAATTCTTTTGTTAGATGTACCTTTGATTATTAAAGATGCCATATAATATTTATTATATCCTATTATATCCTATTTCCGATTAATTTGTCTCCCTAACCTCTACCATCTACTCCACCTGATCCAAGAGGATAGAAAAGATTTACTGATCATTTACCGATATCTGTCACCGATATTCCATTGTCTATTTTCTCTTCTCTATTTTTAATACCAGACAGACAAGAGGAAAATTCATGGATTATTTATTAGATACATTTACCAATTCCAGTGGCAAGTCCAGATAATAAAATATATATCATATTAGTACATAATTGATACTGGATTTGCACTTACCATTCCATCATAGCGGTTGCCGAGTTTCATTTTACCAATGCATTTGTAAACTATCTAAAACAACAATCCATTGCCCTCAATCGCTTTTATTGTACTTGTGTGAAATACTTTTTCCTATCTTTTTTTCCTTCTTTTTTTTCTCTATCTCATAATCCTATTATTACGTTCTTTGTTTTATATGTTCATAATATATTTATATATATTATGCATTCTATTATATAATGATGTTAATAGTATACTTACGGCATAAGTTTCTGAAATTATTCCTGCTCCTCAATGTTCTTGTTGCAATAATTTGCTCTTACTAGATATTATTTATTATTTTTTTTTATATGCCATTAAAAATATAGAGAGGTATTTAATCTCTAGGTAACTCTATTCCTATTTTCCTATTTATTTTCACAAGCTTCGTAGCTTGTAATTAAAAAAAAAAACTTATTTGATTATTAACAGAAAAACATATATTTTAAAGGATATTTCGTTTTCAATCTTTTTTTGAAATATAATGTGATTAAAACGTAATCTTGTATCAATAATATCATTAGTTTAAAATTAAATCCTTCTTATTTACGACTAAATTTATTCCTTGCAATTTTTTTTTGCATTAAATTAAGTTTGTTTTTAAATGAATTTATGGTATGTTTAAGATATTAAAAAATAATACTAAAAAATAATATTAAAAAATATTAAAAAATAATTTTTTATTATAAATGTTAATATTTACATATACAAATAATAATAGTAGTGTATTATGATAATAATAATTAATTATTATAATAATTATTATTAATTATAATTATATTGTTAAAATCGAAAATGATGAACGACTTTAAATATTGCATGAATGGGATGCCTAAACTGATCGAACGATCATTTACTACCATAGGACTCTATATTCGTTTATATTATGAGTTCTGAATGAACGAATGCTGATACTTCTTTGCGGCTAACTAATGATTCTAATTGTATTTTGATGTATACTGATGTATCGTCGTCGAATTCTATCTACCTAGTTTTCTATTTCTATTCTAACTCAACTGCAAGATTGTTGCAAATTTTGATTTTTCTTCTAATCTTTGATCTCGGGAAAAATGCACATCGAGAGAAGGTTGGAGGATGGGACCAATGGTTGCGTTGAAGAATGGGCTCTCGCGGAATCGCGTCGTAGCGTGTGAAGATCAGAACTTTCGTGTTCGCTCCCACGGTAGTCCATCGCATGGGATACAAATGTAACTTGTGAAGTGTAACTTGTTTATTTGTGCTTTGTTTAAATTAGATCCGGAAAACGTTAAGAAAACCGCTCATAAATTATTGTTAGGCCATTGACAGTACTTGAATTGTTGAAAATAAAAACCAGGTTATCCGATTGCTTCATAAGTCTCTCTTTAGTAATAGAGCAAGATAACTATTGCATATCTAATAATACAATAAAACATAATCTAAAGAATTAGTTTTAAAGAAATTAAGTAATTTTCTTGAAATTATTGAGATTTCGATTTCATCTCAAATCACTATCCACAACTTATTCATTTTTTTATTAATCGATTAAATTTAATAATTTTTCCTATTACAAAACGACCGGTACATTCTGTTACAAACAAATGAAACATATATATGATATAACATATTCTTATGTTGAATTTATTATAAATAACAAAAAATTCCCAACTAATTTACTTATACAGATATTATCAAAAATCAAAAATTTCAAAACATTTATATTTTTGTCTTAAGTATTTACAATAAATATTTAAAAGTGTGTAATAGATATTGATAACTATATTTTTCAAAAAAAAAATCAACAGACAAAAATAAATAGTCAAAAATTTAAAAGTTGAAAATTTATTTTAATGAAACAAGAATTTAATTTTCACTTATGCTCAACTAAAATTTTTTCATTGTTCTAGTATTTTTACACTATTGTTTAGATTTATATATTTGATATATAATATATCTTATAATTTTCACTATACTTTATCAATTATTATATACTTTATCAATATATTTTTAGTACTCTATAATTTTGTTTCTGGAATAAGTTCAAAATTACATCTCGATATAAAAAAAAATCACATAAATATAAATTAAATTTGATTTTGTAAAGAAAAATTAGTATTATATGATAGTTGAGAAAAATATTGAAAAAAATTGTAATATAGCAAAAATTGATATTTTTTCTTAATTTAGTTTTTAATTTAATGTGATAGATAATTTTTTCGATCAGATTCGAATTTTACATACGAAGAAATCTTTTTATTTTCAAAATAACGAAATTTTTTATGTATTTTATCATACTATTTTACCATTATTTTTGCATATACTTTTCACGTCAAATTCATAGAAAAAAAAGGAAATTATTAAATTTTTATTAATGCAATATTTATTAATATTTATTTATTAAAAAAATATTTATTAAATATTTATTAATATTTATATAATATTTATTAATGCAATTAATCTTGAGAAACATTTAAAATCTTATAACATGTGCTATAATCATTCATCGCGGAATGTGATAAAGAAGAATGTTTTTCTATAAAACTCTGCTTCCAAATTTTTAGGTGTGTATAGTAGATAGTGTATATATGGTGTTTTAAGTAATTTCAAGATAGTTTTCTTTTATTTATTAAAACATGAATATTGAGAAGACTCGTAATATTTCATTTTATATTTATTGTTATTTTGAAGTTCGAACATTTAAGGCTAATATTACGTTTGTTCGTAAGCGCAAATTTACTCAGAACAACTTTTCACTCTGAATTGCTCAAAGTACTAAAATACATATTCGTCTACATACCGAAGATAATTACTTGACGAAAATTATTATCTAATAGAAATACGATAGGCATTTACAATGTATTTTCCTATTTCTCATAATTATTTTCTTCTTATTCCAATTTTTCAATCATTCGTTTTAATTGTTCAGTTCATTTGTTTTATATCATTTTTATATATAGCAAAGCTATGACTACAAATTATTTTTCACGTAAATTTTTCATGTAAATTTTGTGGGGATAACGTAATTTACTTCGTAAAAATTAATTACATTTCAGAGTTTGCATTGTATTCAAAGAAAAGATATATACGAGGGGATATAAGAAAGGAACAAAAGATCTCTTTTTCTGGTTTTAGAAGCGCGAATACACTTCTATGCTTGTCAGAAATATGCAAAATCAAAAGTTAATTAAACGACTTATCATGCTTTCGGTCTCGAGCAAGATAGAGAAAATAAATCTGATGTTTAAGATGAATTTTTTAGGAAAATACTTTGATTTTCGATTACATTAATTGGGAATTATATTTATGGGTATTGTATTTATAGCAATAATTTTAATATAAAAATTTTATATTATTATTATTTATATTACATATTATTTAATTTATCAAAACTGTTTTTCTTCACTATTCTTCAACTATTCAAAATAATAACAAGGTTATTATAATAAAAATTTAAGATAAAAATTTCGAATCTTGCATCATATTGTATTAATATAAATTCAACATTAAAAAACTAAAATATTTATCGAATTAAATTATGATAATATATATAAAAAATATAATATTTGTGTTCGTAAATGAAAAAGTTAAAACTAATTAAAAGTTACAAGATTTTTAATCAAATTAAGGATTATTTTTAGGATTATAATTCTATAATCATATATGTACATATAATTTAATCCATAATTTAAATTTCATTTCTAAGATAAATTTTTTTAGAATCATGAATTATATTCATAATTCATAAGAATTTATAAAGAATGAAGTATATAGTTTTTTCATAAACATTTCACTATAGTTGATTTAATGCGGATAAAAAATTGGAATTTAAAATAATAAACTTATAATTATAATTATTTTCTCTTAAAATTTAATGATATAATATATTATCAATTTGCATATTAATATTATAAAAATTAACTTTTAATTTGATCATTTTATTCCATTATATATTGTATTTGAGAATTACTTTTTAAATTTTTGAAAACTGATTTTTTTTTTGTACAAATTATTTTATATTATAGATCAAATTAAAATGAAATAAGATTATGCTCATTTTAATTATCATTTTTTATGTAAAATTGTTACTTTTATTATATTTATGTCAATTCTGCTTTATATCTTATATTTGCACTTGCACTTTTATTTCATGATCATTTCATTTATTAATATATTAATATTTATCACAAATATATAAAATATTAATATATTCATAAAATATTTATGAAGAATTGATTCTAGAAATCAAAATAAATATATAAAAATTAATATACAAAAATATATCATGCTGATGCTTATTAAGTAACAGATGATTATAGTTTATGTTATATGCAGATAAAAAAAGATAGAATGAAATTCTTTGTCATATCGTCGATTCACTCTGTTTTCATTTTGGTTTATTCACACAACACAAATTTTAATTTCTTATAACTAAATTACAAAACCAAATTTTATGAATATTATGCAAAATTCAAATTTTTATAAAAATACGGTTTAAATTTTATAAATTATTTTATTCTTCATAATAACTATAATATAATAATAAAAATAATAAAATATCATGATAATTTTAATTATATTTTTATGTTCTATGTTTTGATATATAAAATACGAACCAATATTTTTGTATATCAATCATATCAATGTTTGTACGTATGTTTTTCATTACTTATATTTCATATATTTTCGCATATTATTTTCTAGATTTTTTTCGCATTAAAATTTTACATAAATGCATAAACAAATACAATTTATTTTTTAATTTTATATTTTATATTTCAATTTTTATATTTGTTTTGTCTTCTATAATTTCCAAAAATGACGAATATTTTATTATCTAATATATGTTAATACTTAAAAATTAATATTTTCCAATTAATAAATTAATTTCTTTCCACATTCACATAAAATATTAATATTAGTTTGCATTGTAATCTTTTAGGCGTTATTGATACTTAAAATTCCACTCTAAGAGTTACTTCCTTAAGAACTGTTTAAAACAAGTCCTTTCAACTATTTTATCTTTCTTTCTGTTTCATACTAGAATAATGACGAAGAAGAAAGGAGAGAAAAAAGAGAGAATAACATAAGGTTAGAAAGGACAGAGATAGAAATCGAGGTTGGGGATGAACAGAAATTGAAATATCGTCGGTGCCTGCTCGCCACGTGGTATCTTGTAGCGAGAAATCTTAAACAGGTTCTCATCCTCAGATAGAGAAGTTTCCATTAAAATCTTTTTAGATACTTTTAATAAAGTTTATCACGATGAAGTTGTTCACTCTTTGAGAACAAGATATAATTTATGTTTCATTCCCGTTTCAATTAAGAGTTTAAAAACGCCCCTTCTATAACATATCCATCCTGCATACCATCTGTGAATATCGTTAAATGATTTCTATACTTCTATCTTTCGTATCAAGTTATCCATCCCTCATGTAAATTTTCCTTTAAAACATATTATTGAAACGCGCGTATTTGTGTCACGAAGGTATGCCTTTGATACAGTCACGAGAGTAAGAGTTCCTTTCTCCTCGGATGTAGAAAGACCTTATGGAACAGAGAAGATGTTCATCGCTCAAAGTATTTGCCTCGAAACTTCCCCCTTAGCCCTTAACTCGAGGAAGAGTTTCAATTGGAACACGGTAATTTCATGCATCGACTACCATATCGTTTTAATTTCCCCCAACGAAACCGCAAACGACGCTGGGGAGAGAAGTTTGGACCACCATTGGAACTTGCCACCCTAACCTTCGAGCATTGCTCTCTTTGTACGTTTCGTCTTAGGAAGGAACAATTGGTGTCCCACTCTTGATCTCTTGCTCGATTGGAAAAAATTTCCTTTCAATTTATCAAATCTTGATTTGATATATTATTATATTAATGATATAATATAATATTATATTATTATAATATTATATTGTATATAAACTTTCTCTTTATTATGAAGATTAAAATTAATAAGTAAATTGTATTTTCATGTAAAAAGTAAAAAAAAATACGGAAAAAATATTTTTTATTATTAATTAAAACTTATATTTGAACTATTATTTCTCAATCTTCCGAATATTTAGAAATATTTATCATACGAGGAATCAATTTGTAAATTTCATAATTTGTAAAAATTTACTTTCAATTTATTGATACTTTAAGATTATGCGATACATAAAAAATCGGATAAATTAAATTTTGAGGCATTTGTTATATGGCATCTTATATTTATTATAGATGATTGAATAATGATTGAATAACTTGAAAAAAAGAATATATATATAATTATTTTATAATATTTTAATAATATAATCACCAAACTTCTTTATTTTTTTATGTATCAGATAATAAAAGGATTCAATGAAGAATACTGATGAAAGCAAATAACGTGAATAATGTTATGAAATATTCTTTAATTCGATATTATGAAATTTTTCAAAAAAAGTTATATTTATGCATGATATGACTTGATATGATTGATGAAAAATCAAATGATTTTGAAAATCCAGTAAAATGTTTTACAACAAGATTTTATATGAGTACAATATTGTTTTATATATCATACTATTATATGACGTATATTGTGCAACAAGTTTCTATGCTTACAATATTTTTTTTATTTTAAAGAATTTTATCACCATGAAGAATAATTTATAATATTATTTATTTATATGTTTTGACTATTATTTACCCATTTTTTATTAAATTTTTTATTATCTGATATATAAAAAAGAAGTTTGACGATTACATTAAAAAGATCCTATAAAATTACTATATATGTTTTTTTTCCCTGTCTGATACGGTCATAATGTTTAATGAAAAACAGAAATATAAATTTTCTTAGTTTTGACTAAAACAGCAATAGAGCTGTATTTATTAAAATTATATAAATAATTAAATTTTATTTTTTTTAATACCATTGCATAGTTATTTAGATTGTTGATTAAAATCTTGAAAAATAAATTATATAAAAAAAAATTATTAGTTTTTTTGTATATAACTTTTTTTTTATTTGTAATAAAATGTTAATATAACTTTATTTTTTAATTATGTTTTAATTAAATTTTTTAGCAGATAATTCTTACGAAAAAAGGAAATTTTTAAACTTTTTTTGTATTTTTTTATAATTTGCAAGTTGATAAAATTGTTGAATTTTTAAGAATTGATTTCATCTTAAAATAATTTTGGATAGAAAAAGAATTACTTAATACGTATCTATATAAATATTAAACAATATTAATATTAATTTAATATTAATATTAATATTAATATTAATTATATTAATATTAAACATTATATTTCTCTCAAGTTTCATAATTTTTTGAACTTCCGGGTTGAAGATCTTCCTTATAAATTATAAGCAACTTAAGTTCGAGTTAAATGAAACCAGACAAAAGCAAACAACGATGCGGCTGTGTAAGACAAAGCGATTTCACTCTGTTTCCTTTCGCTTCGTCTAATGAACATTTTAATTATTTATAAATAAGTTTTAACCAATATTTTATTATATTAATTTTGCAATTATTTTGAAAAATCTTTAAAATCAATCTTTTAAAGATGTTTTATAAATATAAGAATGTAAAACCTTTTTAATTTGTTATAAATGTTTCAAAATGAAAAGAAATATTTTCATCATTTAGTTTACTATTAGAATTTATAACATTTTAGAGAATTTCAATTGTTTCTAATTAATCAATTGGTTTTAATTTTTAAATATTACAAAACTATTTTTTAAATTAAAAAAGTTCCAAATAAAGAATGATATAATCTCTTGTTTTGATTATTTTGTAATTTTTATATTTATCATTATAATATATTTTAATATTTTTTATCTAAATATTATTTTCTTAAATTTTATCATGTCGAGAATTTGAAAAAATTGAAAATTCATATTAAAATATATAATTACATATATAAATATATTTACAATTATAAAACAAAAATATAAGTTAAAAATTTCCGAAATTATTTATCTTAACATATTGGCTTCGTATAAAAGAAATAATAAAGAATGTTATTAAATAATTAAAATTTTAAATAAAATTCCAAATAAGTAAAGTATATAAGATTCAGAATTTATCTTATATAATAGTGCTTGTTTAGCTGTGCTTGCAAGATTAAAATTAAAATGTGTCAATTTAAATTTAATTTATTTAAAGAAGTAAGCATTTTTGAATTATTAATGACTTTTTGTTTCAGGAATCAGAAGAAAAAAACCTTATAAATAGATTGCAAATTTATATATTAAAAAAAATATTTAAATTTATAAAAAATATAAATGGGCAAAAATTTATAAAATGTGTATAATATAAAAAAAAAGATATAAAATATAAAATACATCATGATATTTAAAAAATAAATAAAATCTATATAAAATCTATGTTTATACTTATATTTATTGAAATTTTAACTTAGTTTCTTAGGAACAAATTATATATATATATATTGTATTTTTCAAAGCATATATATATGCGTGTTTCAAAAATGTCAATTTTAGAAAAAATAACTTCACGATAGTTAAATAGGCATAAAATATGATATTTAATCAAATATTGGTTACTATTTTAATTGTATTTTTATAAACAATTGATAAATGATAGTTCATAATTTTATTATCATAAATGAATATATATAAAAAAATTCAATTAAAAAATCATATTAATAAAAATTTTTTACGAATAATTTGAAAATTATATTCAATCATTGATTATATATAAAAGAAGAAATTATTTAATAATGTTCTTAATAATATGTCTAAAACTTATTAAAATCAATAAAAACAAAAATTATTGATAACTAGATTACAAAAAAAAATTTAATCAGCATTTCACATAAAATAATTTTGACTTGAAATTATATATGGTTGAACATATACTTATATAATTACAGACATAATATAATTTTATCATAGGAAGATTTATTATTTTCAAAATAATTAAAATTTTTCTTTCATTTCTTTGTCATTTTAAATTATCTTCATTCAAAAATTTTTTCAAAATGATATTCATAATAATATATATCAAGAACATTCAAATTAATGAAATGATATCCTTTTAATAAATTCGCTTTTGGATACAATACGCTTGGACAAAAGTTTATCATTTTCAATGTCGAAAATGTATTTGAAGAAAAAAGAAAGGGCATGTGCGGTCCATGATGTTGAGAGATATGCGAGCTGAATCGTTCTCGCCAAGATAAACGTTTTTATTACGAAAAATCAGGAGGCGAGACGAAATCTAAGACCACGCGCATGCGCTGCTCACGAAGATGTTGATCACCGTGAAAAGCGAGAAAGGACATACAAAAAAAAAGATGCGTGCATTACATTTTAAAAGACGTAACTTTGTTAAATTAGCAAACATTAACTGCGTGACATCGAAAGAATCAATTAATTAGCTAGATCGTATAAAGTTTCATTTTTCGCTGTTTCTTTTCATCTATAAGAAAATTTAACTGTCACTAGAGCGAGATAAATAGTACGAACAGGAAAGATACAAAAGTAGATGCGGAATTTCGGAATTAAACGTGCAATTACGTGCAATTATTATTACGTTTCCGAATTGCATGTAGCTTGCTATTGCCAACAATATTTAATTGTCAAGAATAGTTAAAGAATCGAATAAACAAATGAAAAAAGAAAATAAGAAGAGAAAAGAGCGAGAAAAATACGGGTTTTTCATTAAATTGATATGGTGTTAATCACATAACGACAGAAATCAATCTAACAGCTCGTACAAAATTCAATTCTTATCGATTTACTTATACTAATAAAGAAAATTACAAAAAGGGAGAAAGAATAAAAACTCTCGCGTATAGGAAAGAGCGAAACGGCGAAAAGAGGGGAGAAAGGAATCAGGCGTGAGGGTGAGAGAGTTGAAAGGAAAGTAGGGGTGAGACTAGCGGTTTCTCTCCATCGACTGCCCCTCTTTATCTCCCATGGTCTCTAGTCAGTATAGGGTGGCACTCCTGCCAACCAGCCAGCCAATCCCCACTCCTTGCCTCATCCCGCTGGTAGCGCCACTCGTGGCAGCTTTCTCAATCGCTCCGTTCGCGGTGGTCAGTTGGTCTTTGTCTGTCGCGCGCGTTCCGTGATCGGGGTGTTGTCGAAAGGGTGGAGGTGTCAGGCGCCAGTCGCTACGCGGACGTTGAGCTCGAGATTTCTGTTCTTTGTCGCGAGACTTTTTCTTTTATGAATACAGTGTTCACGATCGTTAGATATTTATTCGATTTATTCGCGGTGACATGCGTTTTTTCATTGTTAATCGTGATCGGATCCGATCGAATGTTGCATCCGCGTGACATCGATCGAGGAGGAAACTCGATCTCGATCGTTGATTCCGTGTGTCCGAAAATCGCGCTCATGTGACCATTGCTTGATAAAGAATGATGAAGAATAAGTGTCGTATGTGAGACCAAGGATATTGAATGCATAAACGTTTTCGATTGTTGTGATTTGATTACTAATTACGGAGGATATTTCATAGTGTTATATGTGTAACAATGGAACTGCATCGTATGTAACGGATATCGACAGTGATTCAATGCTACCATGAGACACATGGAATCGTGACGATTTCGATGGTAAGTGGATCAGTGGTGTATCTACGACTATTTAGATGGATTTCGATGTAAATCTGATTCTGGAGATTAACGACACGTTTTGTGGACCCTTGTTCTTTATTTTTCTTGATCAGTCCCATTACTGTGCCATCCTTCGCCAAGATAGAAATTGGATAGATCAAGGAATAATCGTGTTTTCGTGTCTGTTCTTGGAATGTGAATACCGATCTGAGATTCATTGAAAGATAGAATCTTATCGCATCTGAATTTATGGAAATTAGATTGGAAAGTTTAAGTACATCACTCATCAAGGAACGTTCGACTATTATTGTAGTTATATAGATATTAATACTTGTAATTCTTCGTTATTCTTTTTTTTTTTTTTTTGATAGAAAACCTACATTAAACAAAAAACAGTATGTTTTTGAAATTTTTGAAGAAATTGTCTTGTTGTCATCATCAACTCGATTATGAAGAAACTCGAATTTCTCCTTCGTGAAATGTAAAAAGTACTTAAGAAAAATTAATGATTATATCGCATTAAAAATCGAACAAAGAATTTCGTTTTCCGAGCGACGATTTCGATTATGATGACAATTTTTAACTCCATTTACGTATTCCATTCTGTCGAAGTATGATAAAGTGTATCAAATCATTCGCCATTCTGAGATAGTGCATCGAGAAAAATCGTTCAAAAACTTCGATTTGAGTTCGACATTGGGTGAATCTTCTTGAAACGAATTCGATTGAAACGAAAAGGATATCAGAAGAAGATATATTCTCTTTTTTCTTTCGGTGAATACCGATAATCGAAAGAATCGGATAAACTGTCCAACTCTGTTCACATCCCTTTTAAACATATCTGTTCGACATCTACAAAGTTTTAGTGTCTCAAAAGTTAAAAAAAAGATGGGAAAGGCGACTGGATGAGCAAATAAACGAGGACGACAACGAATGGATTTGTCATAAAACTCGAAAGGGGACTTATCGACCGTGTCCTTCCTTTGACTTTTCGAGGACAACAGTTATAAATACGAGTTCTTTCCATACGCACGCAATTCAAGTGATAACATCGCTTCTTTTCGTTTATCCGCTTGTTTGTTTTCCTTTTCGAATTCCTTTTCTTCTTCAAGATACTCCCGGAAGGTTAAATGTTTTCGAACCTGTGATGAACTAGGGAATACGGGTTATTGTAATGCTTACTATCAATTTTATAATTTTTGTTCAAATTAAAATTTTTGTCTCTTTCGTTTATACATTTTGATATACAATAATTTCATGAAAATTCATTTTTGGATATAAATGAAATTTTTAGAAACTTTGAAACTTCAAATAAAAATAAAAATAAAAGGAAAGTTTATGAAGTATTTTATATGGATTTCAAAAAGAAAAAAAATTATTATGCTTAAGTTATTGCGTCGTTTTAACCGAATATTTATCTTGTATATTATACTTTATACATTGTTTGTTTATTAATATGGCTTTACAAAGTAAAGCCATATTTTACAAAAACTTTTCGTGATGGATATAATTAATTGTTATGTCATTAAAAAAAAAATTCTGTATATTGGAAAATTCTGTACATATTCCACGATATAGAAATAATAAGAAGTAAAAAAAATTATTTCTGGATTGTTTAAAAAAATAAAAATTGAATAATGTAATTCTTAATAAATTATAAAGTCATTAAATCATGGAATACCTATTATTCATTATTCAAAGTTATTAAGTATTATTCGAAGTTTCATCACTAATTTTATTATTCGTATAACTACTCTGTAATATATAATAAATGCCATATTTATTCTTTTTTATTAAAATTATTGAATCTAACTACTTACAAAATCTTTTTTCAATAGTATGATATTTATATTGACAAAATTGTTAAAATGGAAATAAGTGATATTATTATTTTAACATGTGGAAAAGATGAAAAATAAAAATATGAATATGCAATAAATATAAAAAAACGGTAATATTGAGAAATTATTGATATAAAAAATAAATAACGACTAATATGATATTATGAAAAAAGTTTAAAATTAACAGAAAATAATGATTTGATGTTCAAATTGAAATATAAAGTTGATAATTTTTATTTTTGTTAATTTTTGATAATAGAAATAATTGTGAAATAGAAATATATATCAATAGAATTTTAAAAAAAATAATAAATATATATTATATATTTTCGAAAAGGAAATGATTTAAAGAAATACAATTTCAAAGTATTAAAAAAAATCTATATGTATTTTTGATAACTTAAGTCATACAGAATAAAATTTAAATTACAAAAGAAAGAAAATATGAAATATGAAATTGGAAATTCATGATTCATTAATTTCTAAAAACATTTATTTTTTTTTTTAGTTTTAATTATATTATAATTTTTAGTTTAATTTATATTTCTTTTTAAACCAATTATTTTTCAATAATTTAAACATAACATACATATTTTATTTAATAGAAAACGTTTTATTTAATAAGCTTTTTTTAATAGATATTTCTTAAGCTTTTTCTTAAGACTTATAAGAATAATCATATATTAAATGTCATAAATTTGAAACATTGTATGCGGAATTAAAGAAACAATAAATGTCTTAGATCTTTAATTAGAATAAATAAATTAAGAATTAAAATTTATTTAAAAAATTTATTGTTCAATTTAATATATTCGGTATAAACTATTTAAGCTTTTTTATACAATTGAAACAAAATACATTTTAATATAACAATAATGAAGACATTCATGAACGTTCAAAAGTGCGTTAGCAAATCGAATTAAATTATATATTATGTAATATAATATATATATAATACAATAGAAAGATAAAACTGATAAAAATATATCTTATATATGATATACAAAAATTATGAAACATGAAATAAAATCTTTATTTATTTATGTATACTTGATTTGTTTATAAAATAAAATTTTTTTATTCAAATGTTTTTATCTTAAATTAAAGTATAATATTCTATAACGAAAGTGCAAAAAGATGCAAAAGCACAATAATAACTTAATAAAAATTCAAACACAACAATTTTGCATGAAATAAATCAATTACTAAATAAATTATATAATTGTTTTCGAATGATTCATCTGTTTTAATCTATTTAACGAATTCATAATAAAGTACTTCGAGGTGAAACTTTGGAATGATATTTAGGTATGTCAACTCCACTAATTTTACGATAAGAGAATTATTAGTACGATCTTTCGGAACTTTAGACAAATAGATAAAATAGATATCGACATTCTTCTAATTTTGAGAGAATATAATAAATAATACAAATTATATTTTTTACATACTTGAATCAAATTGAGATACAGTAGTATTCGGCTAACTATATTGTATCTTTTATTTTTTTATTCATCAATTTTTGTAATTGAAACTTCAGTTTTTCAGATAGACATATTTATATATAAAAATTTAAAATAGAAAAGATGTGCAAAAAAACTTGAAAATTTTAATCTTCTGTTTTTTATTATTTACCAATTTTTGTAATTAGAATTCTAATTTTTAAGGAATATGTATATATAAAATTTTAAGTTCTATATTTAATTAATTCATAATGTAATAACTTGATTGACCCATCTTCTATTTTCTTTTCATTAACTGTTATTTTTTATTTACTAACTTCTATTTTGTGATGTATGAATATGGAGATTCTTTAGATTTCGAGAAGTTGTCGAGGCGAGTTTTGTAGAATATTTACTCGTTATCGATTGTTTGTAAACATTTCCAATTCACAGTCGTATTCAACAAAACTCATTCCAAAACATGAATTCTCGAAATTCATGTATTACGAAATATTTTTGACAATCTAATTTAATTTTAAATCGAAAAAACTTTCGATCTGTTTTGATATTTTTATTATATTTCTTACATATCTCTGATTTTTAGATGATTATAATTAAATATGATTATAAAATATTTAAATTTTTGATGATAAATAAAGATGAATTGTGATCTAAAGAATGTCTATTTTTATTGACAATGAATCATAGTAAATACATATGATTCTCTATTATTAAAAGAAATTAAGCTATAAATGATATCTATTTATTTAATCATTTCTTTATAAGGAAGATTGATGTTTTAAAATTGATGTTTTCATTTTACTTTTGTTTATACACATGACATCATTAAATATAATGTATATGGTTTTCAGATTCAATTCTTTTCAATTTTTATTCATTTATTTGATTTGATATTATTTTATTATACATATTTCATTTGATATTGAAGATTTAAAATTAATTCAAATAATTTCGATATGGCATTATTATATTACTGATCTAACTTGATATTATTGTTGATTATTTTTAATATACGTTATAAATTTTGAAATAAATATTTAAATAAAAAATTTCTTGAAAATCATGAGAAAGATTGGTATATTATATTAATTATTATTAATATTAAATACGTAACGAACAAATCTATATTTGTTTGAGCATATTTATTTTTGAAAAATTATCCTCGATTTGATATTGTTGCAATCTGTCATACAAAAAAAAATAAGCCTGAATAATCGATATAAATATTACTATTCTTGGGACACTAAAAGGGAATCTCATGATGAAATACTCTTCTCATGCTCGTTGCCGATTTAATTTTATATAAAATTCGTTTAACATAAATACCGTTTATCGGCTCATATATTTTTACTTGCGTTAAAGCATTTCATAGATTACGCATAAAAAAGAATATTCTGGTAGAAATATTATGAAACATTAATGTTTTAAATATAACGATATCAATAATATTAGTTTTAAATTAAACAAATAATCGATGAATATCGCACAATTTTCGAACGCGATATTTAAATAACAATGCGATAAATATTAAAAATAATTATATATATTTTTTATTATTTTCGATTTCTCTTTGTAAAACGAGATAAATAATTAATAATGTTACGTTGTGGCGTTGGTAAGCTTGCATTGTAAAATATTTATTTGTGCGATCATAAAACGAATGAAAATTAATAACTGTAATTTGAATTGTGAATTCCATTTCTAACGGAACGAGAAAATCACGTATATTTAAATCGAGTATTAATTATTACCGCGAATTTAAACATTTTGTCATAATTAAACGATGATTCTATGAAAAAACACGATGAAAAACAGAACAGAACTATTATTTGATTTACAATACATATTTTTTCGCCCTGTTATGGCAAGATATGCCGTTTTAGATATGCCATTTGTAGTTGTCTAACGCTTATTATTAATCTGAAGTACAATATTTCATTCAAATTGCGAAGAAAAATCACGTTATGGTATTTTGTATATAAATATATATATATATATATAAACGTGAAATTATTCGAAGTATTCGCGAAGAAAATGTTAAATAATAAATAATAAAAATATATATGTTAAATTTAAATTTCGAAGATAATATACAGTATCTCACCTGATATTAATATCTTAATTTATGTCACTATTATTATCCGTAGTAAAATATATTATCAAATAAAATGGTTTCAAAACAAATATTTTGATGTTATTAATTTTTTCGTAAATGTAAAGATTACTTAAAAACTTAACTTTGTTTTTTTAAATGGATTTACATGTCTTTTTATTGTTTGATACAGATATTGTCTATAAAAAATATTAAATTAGATATAATTAGATAAATTAGATAATATGTTTAAAATATATTAAAGTAGAAGATATTCTAATTAGAATTTTATAAAACTTCTTGTATGCTAAGAAATATTCGATTATTTTTCTTATCTTTCATATAAAAAGTTTTACAATTTAAATTTTAAAATTGAGGTTAAAATGTATCCTAAATCAATAATTTTTAAATATACATGAAGAGATTATCGAATTGTTATAAAAAATGTAGTAAGATATGATTTCATTTAAAAAAACATTTTCATATAAAATATCTACATACAAAAAAACAAATATTTTTTAATAAAAAAATATGCTTTCTTTAAAACTGTTTAATTTATATTTATTATGAATGATAATAATAACATAAATCAAGATGTTTCATATTAAAAAATATTCAATATAAAATTTTAAATAAATCAGATAATATTTATAAAAATTATTGAAAAATTTGTGAATATATGCAGAGAAGTTACAAAAATACTCGAATGCATGAATTATTATTTATTTCATTTACATTATATTCATATTTACTTTTTTTGCTTCATATTGTGAATTAATTTTTCTGTGATATTTATACAGTTAGCATTTCATATTTCAATAATTTTCTATTTTCATAATGTTTTATTATTTATTTCATAACTCAATGTTCTATTTATTTCCTATTACTTTATAGCGAATGTTCGAATATTTTTGTATATGTATATTTATCGTCGCTCTCTACATTCCATACGCTACTGCCATCTACGCATCATTTTCTTTCATATGTAAATATACCAGAACGCATATAAATTACGCTGTTAAATATTTCGTCGAGATTACCTCAACAAGAAATGTGCACCAGCTTTCCAGTTGATAATTTTCGATTAAAGTAAAAATTCTTGCTTTTTTCATTCAATATCTTTTGTTGTTATATTGCAAAAATACTTTATAACGCTGAACGAAAGTTAGCTGCTCGACCAACTATTATATCTTTCTATTGTGCGTGATATTTATATAGGTTACCATTCTTTAAGTGCAAATTTTTATTTTATCATAAACTTGATTTTTGCAAATATTTAGTTTTTTCTAATCCTCAAAATGCAAATATCGTTTCTGATTGTTAAAAAAAACTATCATGAGAATGTGTCATTATGTAGTACAATATATTATATTATTATATATATATATTATTATTATATAATATAATATACAAACATCTTATATATATATATATATATATATTAATATATGTGTAATATATGTACTTCAAATTTTATCAATTTTTGAATTTTGAATTTAAGGAACGGAAAATCCGATATGAAATTCGATCGATCAGATCGTTTAATCTTTTAGTTTATAATATCATAAATCATACATGATAGGCATTATAATTTCAATTTAATAAAGATTGAATGATATATTCATAACGAAGTTTAAATTCGAGATCAAATACCAATCATACATAAATTTCGATGTTATCTTGGAATATGACATCAATAACGTTTTAAAGTAATTTAAGTACTATAAAAGAAATGAGAATACGAGAAGAGGTTAACGAACTAACGAACGAGTTTATATAACTGACAGCTATATAAAAGACTATATTTAATCTATGCATTTATAACATTATATATCGTATTTGTAATATAATATATATTATAGTTTTATATATATATATATATATATATATATATATATATATAATTATTAAATATAATATATAATATATATATAATATATAAAATTATAATATATATTATATTACAAATACGATATATATAAATATTATAGTTTTAATTGTAATAAACATTAAATTGTATTATATTCATAAAAACTTCAGTTTTAATTTGAATTTAAAATTATTAAAAGATTTTCTATATTATTTTATATTTTCCTATAAAAATTGGATTTTGAGATTTGAGTCTAATATTTATTTAACATAATAAACATAATATTAAATACATAAATACATATAATTTAATAAAATTTTTTATTAATTTAATAAAATTTTTTATTATTAATTATAGTTAAATATTGTACATATTATTAATCGTAACTTCCTATCACAAAAATTATTAAAATATAAGATTTTATATTAATTTATTATTCAAATTTATTGTTATGTATATTGATTTCGTTCACAAAAATTCTCAATAATCTTAAAGTGATTCTTTATCTGCCAATTTATTTTCCTTTGTTAAAATATTCTTTAATATTTCTTTATTTCACAAGATGTATCAAAATATTGTACTAAATATATTTTTAAAGATCTACTTTTTAAAAATTTAAATCAGATTAAATCTTAATTTATTTATTTTTTTTAATTAAGATGTGAATTTTACACGTAAAAAAGTTTTTATTGAGTAATGTATAAGATTTTTCTATTTTTCTCAATTCTAGTGCATAACAAAATGCCAATAAAAGTAATATTACATATCGAAATTAATAATATTAAAATAAAAATATATATTATCAATATTAATAATTCATTATTATTTTATTTTATTATTTTATATAATACAATGCCTTATATTAGCGATAACTAGTGTTCAAATTATATAGTTACGATAAAATTTCCATTATTCCATATTTCCATTGGAAATATATATAAATAATAATAGAGACAAGAATTCGGATAGTGAATTTTTTGATAATAAAATACAAACTTTTCTTAGATGAATTATTTTATATTTCAAAACTGATTTAAAACAAAATTAATAATTAAAATTAATAATATAAAAACGGTTTTTATTATAAAAATATTGATGTTATATTTTTTAAGTAACCAAATTGTACAAATTTTTGAATATAAAAACAATCAAGAAATGTTCATCATTCAAATAATATTTCATTTCATTCTTTTTTTCTTTTTTTTAGTGCCAATGATTATAGATTTCGCAAAATTATATACTTTTGTCAATTATATAATATTTTTAATTTCTTAAATATTTTCAATTTCGTTTCAATAATATTATACATTTATGCTTTAATATAAAAGAGATTAGTGTTAAAAATTCTAACAATAAAATGATTATATTTTCATAATGAAGATACTTAATGTCATGTTTTCATTTAATTTTATCATCACATTTTATTATTTATTTTAACAATATGAATAGAACAATATGAAAGAATAATATGATTTTACATAAAAATTTAATATATAAGTATATATTATAATATATTTATATATTATATATTATAATATATTACTAGATAAGAATATATTATAATATATTTATATTTTATGTATTTATTTATTTGGTTTTCGAAAGTTACTCACCAGTAAGTTTTTATGCTTATAAATAATATTTATATAGATAGATTGTAAAGAACATGTTGTAATAGAAAATATAAACAGAATATTTCTATTATATATATGTATGTGTGTGTGTGTGTGTGTGTGTGTGTGTACAATGTGTTAATGAAGACTAGGCTATCAATTATGACTTATTATCATGACTTGAGAGAACAACTTGTCTTTACTATAAATGTACTTTACTATAAATTATTCCTATCATAATGATCTAGAATTTCTAAATTTTGTTTCTTTACTTCATTTTATTTTTTTATACTTTATATGATATTTTATACTTTATAACAACTTTATAACAACTTTTTAATACATAATAAATCCAAAAAGTGAACTTATTATAAATAATAAAAAATACAATTTCATATATTTGCATACACTCCCAAACTGTGGTTTTAATATGATGATGACTTTTAATTTTGTTTTTTTAGAAGATTAATTAAGTATATTAAGTTTAATGTTATTAATAATTTATGTAATCATTAATATCATAATAATATGTTATTATTGGATTATTACTATTTTTCATTAAATTATTTTTAATAAATTATTATTAGTAAAATATAAAATTCAATAGATTATTTTCAAACATAATATTCATGATTATTAGGTATTGTTTTGATTTTCTTTTAAAAATAATATGCTTTTGTTAATTTGAAAAAAATAAATGTTATTAATAATATTATGTTTTATTTCATTAGAAAATAAAATTAAAAGATAACTTTTATTTCTCAATATCAATTTACCCGAATATGGTGACAACTAACCTCATAACTTCACATTGTCACTATGTGAAAGAAATATCTTATATTTATACATTTCTGAAAGAAGTTAACCATCATCAATTTAAAATTTTTTTTCTATCGTTGTAATAATGAAAAATGTCTCTTTATATTATGAATAGAAATACTATATTTTTGGAATATTGAAATATTTGAATAATAAAAGTTTTATTAAAAATGTAAAATAACAAATAATTAACAAATTAGTTTACGTTTCAAACGCAAATATTTCGAACATATCTGCTATCGTCGAAGTGACTGACTGGCATAGGGGATAATCAGATGATGCATAAAAAAAAGTCAGAAAATTGGCCGGAAAGGGCAGTAGCACGGCGCACCGATGGCAGCAGGTGACGGTAACGCAGTTTGTTTCCGGTATCGAACAATCGAAGCGAGGTGCATCGCGCGTGACGACTGTACAAAGGCAGATGCAATTTGATGCATTGTGAGCCGTATGTTCAGAAGGGCCGGTGTATGGCATGAGTGCTACCGTATATTTAGCACTTGGCGCAGGATGCCATGTAGACTATGACAGAACGCTTTTCATTTCCTATTGGGTATCTCTCGATGCTTATGATTAATGAAATCATTCCTGGCCAACGATGTTGCGATTCTTCGTCGTCTCCGCTCGTTTCCGCTATAATGAATGCTAACGAACGAGCCGAACCCCTCTTTCGTTCACGGATGTTGTGTTTCATTGTCGATGGTCGTTCGGCTTGAAATTCGTGCTCGTGCTCGTGCACGCTGATTGTTATATGCAAATCTACACGTGCGGCATATAAAGTTGGGTTCTTTTTCTTTTGTTTTGACATATACCCAACATTGCTAGAAAGAAATTGATTTCTCTTGGTCTTTTTTGCAATTTTTTTGGTGGTTAGTAACTTGTTATTCAATTGAAACTTCAACTTCGATTAAATAGTCAATCACACAATTTTGTATATGTATCTTAAATAAATTTTAATTAATAAGTTGTGTTATTAAAATGAACGAAAATTTTATTTTTAATGAAATTTTGTATATATATTTTGTATAATCATGCATAATAATGCATAATAAAATATATATTTTGTATAATATAGAATAATTTTGTTAGAATATTTTGTTTTAAAATTAATTTTTAAAATTTTAATGTTTTCTTCATTTTTTAAAATATAATTATGTGATAACGCAACGAAAACTTTAGGAAAAACTTTAAAAACTTTATAATAATATATATAAACTTTATAATAAATATATAAAACAGTCTAAATTTTAATGTTCTGTCATTTTGTTATAAATATTTTATTATTAAATTAAAAACATGAAAAAATATTTAAATTTTGAGAGTTAACTTAATCGTTTTATTTATAAAAATATCAGAAAAGAATTCATTTATACATATTATAACACATTATATTTTGTATGTATATATATATAAACATTTATTAAATCAAAATTTTGTTGTCAAAAAGTATATGAAGATTCTTATAATTGATTGTATATGTTACATTCTTTTCTTTCAAGAATCTTATTATCTGCAAAATGACAAATATAATTATTTAAAAGATATTCTATTTACTACTCTCAGATTATTCTATATATGAATAATTTCTGCAAATCGATTAGGTTTTTTAATCATTAAGTAATTTTACTTTTAAGTTTTAAGTCATTTTCATACATAATCTTTTTTTTTAACTTTTTTTTTAACTAATTTAACTATAATAAATTATACAACTATAATTTATTTTTCTGTCCATAAATAAATGTTCTTTAATTAAATAATCTGTTCTTTAATTAAAAAATTATGAAATTATTAATGAATTTCAAAATCAAAATATTATTGATGAATTCATATATTTTAATATCATCTAAAATGTAATATAATAAATGTATAGTGTTATTAAAAAAAAACAAATTTTTCCATATCATTATACATAACTCTTCAAATCGCATTTTCGTATTTTCTCGATACACTTTTTGATATAATTAATAACCAAAGTATTAAGTGATTCATACTTTTATGGAATTATATAATATTTTATGGAATTTCTATATCCTTCAATAAATGAATAAATAAATAAAAATGAAAATAAGTAACAATTATCCATACCACTTACATTTAACATATTATTATATCATTTTACTAAAATGATAATATAATATTGGAAAATATATATAGTTATCGTTACACAAGAAACGAAAGTTAAAATGATTTCTTTCGATAGAGAAATATATCTATTCGAACAGGCAACATTGTTTTTATGGCATCGTTAACCGCATCATTCCAAAGGAAAATTGTTTTTAAGAAGTGCCGTTCAAACTATCAAGATATTTAACTAGCGGAGAAGTAAGTCAGTATTAGTTACTTTGGTCGATCAGGTGTTTTAGAGAATGTAAGTAGATAATAATAATAGAGTTTTAGATAACAATTTATTACAAGTTATTCGCGAAAGTACCTCTTTATTTCGAAATAACAGCACATGTTGATAAATTTAATAGGAAAATGAAATAGAAAATGATTTTACTTTTCGATTCAATTTTCTATATAGCGTGCAGCAAAATCTTTTTATATTATTATATTATTATACGTTTATTCTATCCGATATAGTACATTCGACAAGATTTGCATAAACATTGCAAACGTTGTATATCACTAATTAAGAATTTATGTTATAACATTATGTATAAATAAATATAAAGTGAAATATCTTATCTATGTTATAGCTTATATAATATAGCCTAATAAAGTTATTAATAACTCAATGACATTTTTGTATATTAGCTTTTGCTTCAACTTTTAATGTTAAATGTATCCCATAACATTCTGTAATTTATAACATAATAAAAAAATAAAAAAGAAATACAAAATAAAAATGTTTTTATTCGACGCTTAATTTTTGAAAAAATTTAACTTGAAAATTAATTGCGTGCATTGTATACAAATATATACAAATAATAAGATATATTTCACATATGATATATAATGTTTATACTGTGAATATCTATTAAATGTTGAGATTAATTTTTGGTGTTTTTGTTTCAGAAATTTATAATAAAGAACATGTATAAATCAAATTTGTGTGATAAATTAAAAATTGGATATTACGTCATAATAATTTTTTTGAATTGTATATTGTGTTTTCTAAAAAGAAGCTAAATACAATATATTTTTGACTATTTTGAAGAAGATTTATAGAAATTATACTATTACAGAAATAAAATATATAATCTCATAAAAAAGAAATATAATTTTATTAAAATATAGTATCTTGATAAATATATAATTAATAAAAAT
Organism: Apis cerana; assembly: GCF_029169275.1. Taxonomy (NCBI): domain Eukaryota; kingdom Metazoa; phylum Arthropoda; class Insecta; order Hymenoptera; family Apidae; genus Apis; species Apis cerana. The sequence goes on along the minus strand of NC_083862.1, from coordinate 3,826,658 downwards.
AATTTGAAAAATATTTTAATAAATAATGTTATATTGATATTAAGAATAAAAAATTACAATAAAAAAATTTAAATAATCATTCAATATATAGGAAACATGAGGCTTTTTTCTATTACACTCTAATCAAATATATTTATTTTATAAATATATTTAATTATTATTATTTAAATATGAAATTATGAAATTATGATATGAAATTGTTTAACATGAAGACTATAAAATATATCTATAGAAGATTACAAATATTATTTATTTTTTAAAATTAAAAGAGGTAATATGAATCGTGATAATCATATATCTCTCATTTAAAAAAATAATTAAGGTTTGTATCCGGAAAAGAACAAATTGAAATTCATAATATTATTCAATCATATATTATTTTCAATCATTGATCATTATCTATGATTTACTATTACAATTTATGATCTAATTTCGCATACACAGGATGTTTATATATTATTATATTATATATTCACGGAACGTCTTTTGAGAATCAAGGCTAAATTAACCATAAAAATTAATATACAAATTAATATATTAATTGGGGCTTATTTATTATGTTGCAAAAAACGAGATAAGGATAGAGTCAGACAATTCTATCATATCTATTTCTGTTATATTGGCGCATCTTTATTTCGCTTCATCTAAACTTTAATTACTCATAACTTAAATAAATAATCTTCAATTGATTTCTATACATTGACTTTTATATTTATTTATTTATTTTTTTTTATCCTCTAAAATCTGCTAAATATGTATTATTATATCCATATAATGTACATTATATCCATATATGTACATTAATATCCTTTATTATCTTATACAAGATTCAGTATTCATTGGAACGTATAAGATGTTCTTCTAATCTAAAGGATCAACTGATATAGCAATATCGGATATCGAGATGAAAACAATGAATGGTAAACGAGACAGAATCGCGATTTGCTCACTTCTTGCAAAAAGAGTTAACGATGTTGCACAATGCGGAACATTTGTCATTATCGATTCCCGTGGTGGCTTTTACTACGATAAATATGCACCTTGCCTGTTATTACATTCCGTACGGATCGTCTAGCCTGTGTGAACTAGATAATGCGATCTTTTTCTCCATTACGCGCTATCATTATTGGCGATATATCGAAATTGTGCGCTCGAATTCTCTGTGTAAAAGGGGGAACGAGACTCGATGGAACGTGGATATCTGTGGTAGAAATTGCAACAGCTGTGGAACGTTAGGGATGTTTATCGTGCATTTACATCGATTGGATGATGATCGGATAATGAATTTCATCTTTGTGATAGCGAATAATTTCATAATAAAGATGGTTACATATAAATTATAAAATTATATACTTCGATATTTTTGAATTTTTTCGTTTTAAAATTTGTCGAACCAATATTTGTGTTGCATTCGTATCGATTTGACAATGATCAGATAAAGAATTTGATATTTGATTAATAAATAATTTAAAGTGCGATAAAAAAGTTTCAAAGTGAAAGAAATATAGTTGTTATAGGAAAGAAAACTTGAATCATTCTTGAACATTTAAGTTTCGAAATAAGATATATATTGGCTTGTAGAAAAAAATTGAATTATTCTTTGAAAATACAATTTTATAAAATTGTTTTCATAAAATCATTAATATAGAAATATAGTGCAGAATTGAAAATTTTGAAACAAAAAAGGGGCAAATTTTTGACAATTTTTGAATTATGATGTAATACATTATAAATTAATGATAATCTAATTTTATAAATAAAAAAATAAAAAAGAGATTACTTTTATTTTTTATATTTATCTTTTGATAGAAAGTTTTGGAATAAGGAATTATATTGTTGAAAATCATTTATTCAAAATTAACTTTAATGGAAAATAATTTATTTCGAGATATTGATCGAATATTTTCCTATTTTTTAAATTAAAAAAATTTCACATTAAAAAAATGATATTTATATCTTTCCTAGATCATAAAAAAATATCATTGATGTCATATTTTGTTTTCCATGAAACCAAAGGTGGATCTGATGCATTTTTTTTACTATTAAATTATTAAAAGAAATATAAAAAGATTCAAATGATTTATTTTATTATGTACTTAGTATTATTTTAGCTATATTATATGTGTATCTTATAATGATTATAACATTATTTTTTTAAATTTTATATGCATATAATTGTTTAACATGCATAATCTAATATGCAGAGTATTTATTTTATTTATTTTATTTAAATTAAAATATGTTTTAAGAAAAGAATTATGAAAAAAAAAAATCGACAAGAATTGTTTGATATGAAATAATATGCAATATTAATAGTTTTTTTTGTAAATGGATAAATTTTTTTTCTATAGAGATCATATGATAATTAATTTTAATGTTTTATATAAAATTAAATTACTAATATTAATTTTTAATCTAATCATTATTTTCTTAAAAAAGTATATCATATGTTAAAAATCATTAGTTTAAAAAAATATTGTAATTTGAAGTTTATAAGATTTTATTTTCATGCAAACATATGAAAAAAATATATATAAAGCGATAACGTTTTTCTTTTTCTTTCAACTCTTACAAATTTCAAGATACAATATGTCCTAAACCAGTAATTATTCAACATAAATAATTGAAAATTTTTTTATAGAAAATAACAATTTGCATTGATTAATAAATTATATGATTCCATTTAAAAAACAAAATATCCTTATATGACTTTTATGAGTTCATTTAGAATTTAATTGCAAAATTTTTGCAATTATTAATATTTGTTATTCAATATTTGTACTTTTCTTTAATTTTTAATTGAAATAACGATTGTGGATTGAAACTTAATACATATAATCGGAAAAAGAAAAAACATATAAAATAACAAATGGAAAATAGTTATAGTTTCTATACAAATAAAAATTAATATCTATAATAATTACAAGTTTTTGTAATTATTCAATACTTATTTGAATAAAACTAATTTCCTAATGAATTTCAAATAATTCTTTTAAAATTGACTTTCGATTGCAATGATTTTTAAGAATGAATTTTTGAATTAATAATGATGAGTACAAAATAATGTTTCAAGTAATCGTGAATTTAAATTTTGTGATGATTCAAATGACTAATCCATTACAAGTCATCAAAGTTCTAATTAAAATTTTCGATATTCGATATATTCATTTCGCTTATGCATCCATATCTGCCTTGTGTCCTTTGTGAAACTAGATTCGTTGCTAATGACAAATATCGAATATCTGTCATGTTAGAGCGTTTATGCGCAATCTGCTCTGACACTGAAGGTGTTATTAGAAATACGTCTCTGGAAGGTCGAACATTCCGCAACGCGATTCATTATTCTATATTTCTGATGAGGCTTTCGTTCGAGAATCAGCGATCTTATAATCAATCTAACAGTTATTTAATAGTATTTCACGTCTTTATTCGATGATGAATGAGTTATATATTTAGTTTTCATTAGTATTTTATGAATTAATTAGAGAAGTTTGAATGTTTGATAGGAATGTTATTTGAATTTCACCAATTTATCAATGTAATATTAAATTTAAATTTACTTAATAATAACAATAGTTATTTATCGTTAATTTTACTTATAATATTAAATATGGAATATACATATATATCGAATAAATAACCGTTTGAATTTGTATATGCTATTTTGAGAATTATGAGAAAATTCACTTATTTGAAAAATCTGATTTTAATGAAAATTTGTATATAGATATATAATGAAATGTATATACATAGAGATATTTATTTTGTAATGGAAAATCTTTTTGAATGTGTGAAACTAATATTTAAATTTATATTTTGTTATGTTTTATATAGAAATATTTTTTAAAATTAAATAATAACATTTTTAATAATATTTTTTATTATAAAGTTCTAGAAATTGAATATTTTAGTTTAAAATAGTTTAAAATTTTGCTTTGTTTCGTATCATTACGAAGTTATATTTAAAGAAACGAAAATAATAATGAAACTTATAAAAGTTATAAAAGTTACAAGTATTAAAAGTTATAAAACTTATAAAACTTTCAGTATTATGAAGAAGTTGATTTCATTCCTTTCAAGAACTAATATTTCATTAATAAAAAAATTGTTTTATATATAACTTATTAATATTTATATATCACAATGTTTAATATAAAATAAAATTTTGATAATATAATTTATTAATTGAGTTAGCTTCAGATATATATATATGAGTCAAAATCATCACGTATTTATTGTGTTACAGTACATGATGACGAATTCTTGAATTGAATTGTAATATTTATAATTAGCAAATTTAAACTGACATCATTAATTAAATTCAAGCAAAATTCTACTAAATTACAAACATAAAATTAAAACTAGGAATGCAAATAATGCGAAACATTATTACATAATGTTTCGCAAATTTGTTAGTAAGTTGTAATGTTTGAAATAACTTATTGTTATGAATTTATTTATTTATTTATTTCTGTAATATATACTATTTTAACATTGTATCATTCATTTTATGGAAATAATGAAATAAAATGAATTTTTACATGAAATCTGTTGATATTATATTTTTACTAATGGTTCGTGTATATAAAAATTAAATTGAAAACGAGAAATATTACATACAAAAAAATTTTTTCAAATTAAATTAATATCAATAAGGTAAAATCCACAAACTCAATATTAATACTTCAATAATTCTTAACAAACTCAAAACTCATCGAATTTACTACACGATTTTATTTTTCATATTTATTGTACAATCCTTATAGACCGATATGTAGAAACAGTTGAAGGATTAGAGATAGATTGAAATCTGTTGTTTAGGTTCACGATATTCGAATCTAAAACTTTATAAAGACTTTAAATTCGAAACTTTTCTTTTTTTTTTTTTTTTTTTAATGTATATTTTAAATACTTATGAAAAAATAATTATACAATCATTTTATTGATGATGATATTTGATTCAATTGATAAATTTTAATTTTTTGAATTCTTCAATTTCAGATTCAATTCAAAATTAATATAATAGTAATAATATTGATTTTTTGATTTAAAAAATGTTTTATTTTTATTATTTTCTTTTTATATTATATTATTATAATAAATTAGTGAAATAGTACTGAAAATAAATATTAATTAAAATTCGAATACAAATTAATTAGATTGTTATTAGAATAATCACAATATATTCGTGATATATATGCAAAATGTTTTTTAAATATATATCTTGAATAGAGATATTATTAAACTTGCTAACAAAGAATAGTTATTACGTATTAATAATTAAATTAATAGTTGAATTTATTTAATAGAAGAAAACTTATTTATATTATGTATCAATGATGTCGTGCCAATTAAATATTTTAATTAATTTGCTTCCTAATATGTTAAAATTTTGTCTTTATATTATTAATTATTGTTACACAATATTAATTGTATTATATTAATATAAATACTTAATAATTAAATTATATTATTATATTGTTATGTTGAATATTCATAATACAATGCGCATTTATAAACTATTACATAAACATATACAGTGTTAATATAAGTATTAAATAGAATATTAAATAAATTAGAAAATAAATAACAAAACGTTAGTAAAACAGGAAATTATTGAAATATGAAATGCTATTAATATAAATGTCACACATATAAATCATATATTCTTTGAAATTTATATTTTTCATAATTGATGATTATGAATTTTTCATAATTTTTAATAAATATTCTGATTCATTTGAGATTTTATGTACATATAGAATGTTAGTTCTTACAATTAGAAGTTTAGAAAATAAATTCTAATGGTCAAAACAAATATAAAAGATAGTAGATGAGAATGTTGGTTGGTATCTAAAGTTTATTTATATATTTTAAGCTATTTAATTTAATTTAATTTAAATTTGCGTTAGACGAAATAAAATGTGATAAATGAATTTTATTCTGTTTCTATCACATCTCTGTCTTATTTTGTTGCTGTTTCGCTTTATTTAACGTTAAGTTTAATTTATTTAACGTAAAATTAATGTATTTAATTTTATTTTTATTTTTTTATAATTTAAATTAAAAATTAATTATTGTAAATTTTGTTGAAAAATTAATGAATTCTATTAAGGATTAATTTTAAAAAATGAGTTTTAAAAAAACAAAGTTATAACGATTGTTTTGCTATCATTGATTTCGATAACTATCAAAAAAAATTTTTTCTGAATAATAATATTTAGTTGAGAAAAAATTACATTTTTATTATTATTTATTAAATAATAAATTTTTTAATAATATTAATTTTTATTTAAAAAATAATTATATTCATGAATCCAAAATAAAATAAAGAAAGAAACTAAAATATAAAACTAAAATAAAATATATAAAATTTTAAAATGAATGAAAAGTTTCAGAATATTCTAGATACAATAGTTTCCTGAATATTTTTGAATATAGTGATAACGATATTTAATATCGTGATTACGATATTTTTTTTATTTAATTTTCTAATTAATATATACATTTAAAAAAATGAAAAATAACTATTTTGTTTTTTTAGCGAAAATATATGATTTTTAGTTTTTAGTTAAATTATTTACTAAAATATCAACACAAAAACGGTTAAAACTATCAATAAGTTAATAAATAAATCTTATCATATTTTTTTATATTGACTTTTGTGTTCATTTCTATATTTTAAGAATATATTAACATTTCATATACTTTAATTATTAATATATCTTTTTAAATAATTATAAATTAGATTAATAAAATAATTACAAATTACTTATAATACTGATAGTATTAATAGTATTCGCAAGGGAATGATTCCAAGTCTTTCTGCGAATAATAGCAAATCCTATTACTCATGTATATACATATATCCTCGTACATATTCATGTAAATATATGTTGTACATGTCTGTATATATTAATTGAATATATACATAATATTAATATATATATGAAGTTAGTTTTAATTAATTTGATTATTATATCTTATTATAATTAGTATCAAATTTACAGATTTATTAATAAATTATTGAATGTAATTTTGTACATTTGAATGTAAATTTTTTGGATCGTGATCAACTACGATATTTTTATTATGATATAGTAAAAATCCATTTATCTGAATTTCATTTATTGAAACAAAATTTTCAGTATTTGATTAAGTGAACATTGGAATTGGAATTTTATTATTTGAAATTTCCATCATTATTTTAATTAAAAATGAATATTTTCTACGAACGAAAAGAAAATAGTAATAGTAGATTAATATATTAAATGAGCTAAATGTATGATTGAATTCATTTATCTGAATTTGAAGTTTGAATATTTAAATGAAAATTTATTAAAAGATAATAGAATAATATTATATAAAGTTACTCGGTTATTAAACTATCTGTCAAATTTATATAAATGGAGTTTTATTATAATCAAAGTCTATTATATTGAATCTTTGAATACGGAAATGCTATGTATTTTCTATCTATTCATATAATTTTTTTTTTGCAAAAGTAAGTTTTGTATCACAATTTTAAATATTTATATTTTTTAGCTATACTGCAATCTCTAACATGAGTCTTAGAACTATTATGTTCCAATTATTAAGTATTAAAAATAAATTCATTATTCAAACCATTCTTCTAAATAATTTATATATATTCTTTATTCGAATCTCGAGTTATAAAAAATAATAAAAAAATTCGAGATCCGAAAACTCAAAGCTTTTTAAGTTTCAAAATGTTTCTGAGGTTTTGAGTGTCTCATTCTTATCAGAAATACATTTTAACATTCTCATTCTTCCCCAGAGAATAGCCAATAGATCGATAGCGAAGGGAAACGAGGAAGCAAGAGAACGTTCGAAGGAATATATCGATGGGAAAGAAGAATGGCATTTTCGTAGTGCGATTATCAGCTAGTCCCGTTCAAAATTCGCGCGCATATTCTCTCTCTTTCTCTTTCGCTCTGTCGCGAGGAAAGCCGTCGCTGAGCCCTCTTACTTAAAATTTAAGTAGGATTTAACTTGGAAATCCTGCCGCTTGATTGGGTGATTGACGGTATAAGTAGAGCTTAAAGTTTTGCCGGTAGTTCTGGTAGAGGTGCTCGAGGCGAAATCGGCACAGTTTCTCGCCATCTCTTTCCTCGTTTGTGAAGTGGTGGCGCTGCGATCGATTCTTGGCTTGGATATGCATATATATATATATATATATATATATAACCGTGCGAACGTGCTTCACTTTAATTACCGGCGACAAAGTGGTCGAGAGTTTTGTTTGCGTTTTATTGTCTTCCAATCTCATCCGCGCCAACTCGAAAATAAGATTGCACGGAAATTAAGTTCGGATGCTTCGACGACAAAGCGGATTTATCGCGAAGGCAAAATTGACTCGCGCTCGTTTAATGATAGCTGACCCGTGATTTAGTTAGCTTCTTTTAAAGACTTGTATCGTGTATATCGGTTGTTTGCTCGATTTTAATCCGTAGATGAGAAAAAGTCTCGCCCTTCTTTTTTCTTTTTGAGATAAAATTGCTTGTTACGAATGCATATCTATGATTTTAAAATACTTGTATTTGTGAAAAATGAAAAATGTGAAAATATCTTTGGAAAAATTTTATAATGTACATTAAGATACGTAACGCACAATAATCTAAAATGGAATATATTAAATTATTCTATAAATAATACTATTTTAAAAGTATATAATTTAAATAAAAAAATGATAATATTTTTGTATAGCAATTGTATTTTATTGATGTTTTTATTGTTGTTTATGAAGATTATTTCATATGATTGAGGCAATTTTTTAATTTTTTTAAAAATAAATTTGTTGTACTTTTAATTAAATTTAATTTTAATTAATTGATTTAATTTTAATTTTTATCGCCTACAATTTCAAAGATTTTAGCATTTCATAAATTTTATCAAAAAATAAATGGGAATATTAATAATTATATTATTTGTTGAAGTTATTAATGCTTTTTCAGTATATAATTTTTTCAGTATAGCTAATAATAAATAAAATAATAAAATTATTATATTATAAAACGATATTTTTTATAATTTGTTAATATTGAATAATTTAATTTTATTTTTATAGATTTATAATTTGCTATAACTGTAATTCCTTTTTCAAAAATATTTATGAAATGACTTAGTATGTTAATATTATTATGATGTCAGAAATTATCAATAATAAAATCAATCAAAATATCAAATTATTAATAATATATTTTATGATTATTCTAATGAATTATATTGCAAATACATTGACTACTATTTACTAATACAGATCATTACTAATATTTATAATTATATCCATTTTTTTTTGATAGCATTAGTTGCCAATATTATTTTATACATAAAATTAATTTATATATCAAAAACTTCCACATCATACAATCATACATACAATGTTATTGCATATTCATTTATAATTTTTTTTTATAATTAAATTGCATTTTATTGTAAATTTTTTTAGTAATTAATATATTAGCAGTAAATATATTGTCAATAATGATATAGAAAGATTTTCGATTTAGCTCTTTATTAATGATTTTTCTTTTTGAATTATCATATCGAAATATATTGAAAAACATCTTCATAAAATTAATTTTATTGCTGTTACATCAAATTATTCAGATTCAAAAAATAAAATTATAGTCAAAATTACAAAAATATAATATCACTTATAATTTAATATCACTTATAATTAATAATGACTTATCGTTATTAATATAATAATAATAAGAGAATTTAAAATAAACGAAATTAATTTAATGAGATACATATTTCTTATCAATAACTGTATATGATGACTGTGCACATGCAATGTATTCTTATATACAATAATGAATTAACTATTTTATATATATTTATATAAATAATAATAAGAATTTCATATTTTGAATATATAAATGTATGGTGAATTTTAATTATATTTCTGTTTAGATCTCATTATTTTATCTGTTTATTATAAAAATATATATTTGCATAAATACCCGCAATATACTAATTATAAATCTATAACCTTCCAATATTTTGAATTTTATCAATAACAATATTGCAGAGCAATGACTATGGAAAAACGTGGCTGGTGCGTAATGTCGGCGATAAGCGACAATGCTCTCGTTAGCCTCGATTCTTCATTAAAATTACATAATTAATCGCGAAATTATGGAAAGCCGATTAATTTCATAAATATTATTCTTTGCTTGCAATTCCTATTCATTTGTTTTTTTTAATTTTTTCGATTTAATAATAAAAATTGAACAAAAAAATAATATTGTAAATAATTTAAAATCTATTATTGTTATTTTTAAAAATGTTGGAAATATAATAGAAAACTGAAACACATAAATCTAGGTATAGATTTACAATTTGTATACAATAATATATAATATTAATATATAATATGTATTAATAATATAATATTAACCCTTTTGTTATTATGGATGGTTATAGTCGCTCTCCATAAAATAGCATTAATATATTACGGACGACTAAAATCTGCTTAAGATGTCGTATTGTATTGTTCGTGATATTTGTCTATGTGTAATACCATGTTTCGAACAATATCATACGCAATACAATTATTAATAGTTATTATTATCATACAATTATATCATATTATATCCTGTAATGTTATTTGATTCCAAAATATAATTAAATGTGAGTGTGTTTAGAAGTTATAAATACCTCGTTTTGAGAAAAGTTTTTTTTTTCAATAAATACCGATAAAGTATTTGGGTTGTATTGAGGCATAAACGTGATCGCTGATCTTTCGAGTAATCTTTCGATATTGTGCACATTTTTGGCGCGATGGAAAAATCGCTACTAGCGAAAGAGTTAATATATTTATGGGATATTTTTAGTGAGTCAAATAGAAATTAAAACAAAGACAAAAGTTACAATTACATACAAAAATAATTAAGATTTATTTATTAAGATATTTTGAAGCTATAATTGAACTTTGCTCATTAAATGAAACGAAATAGCTATTCATTACAGTCATATTTTATTATCATTTTGTTTCATCTTATGCGAACTTGAATTGCTTATAATTTGATAAATAATTCAATTGATTCATTTTATTTATTAATATCTTTTTATTAATATTAATATCTTTATTTTTATTTCTAGAATCAATTTTCCAAAGATATCTCATAAATATATTTACAGTTTGTATAAGTATATACAATATAATAATTTCAATGTGCAGTACAACTGAAGAATATCTCATGAAAAAGTAAATTGAAAAAGAAAAAAATTTTTTTTTAAATTTATTTTTTAATTTGTAACATTTTAATCAATATTGGATGAAAAATATTATTTGCTTATTATCAAATGATATATTAATTCAATGCATTAAAATTAAATATATGCAAAATTAAATATAAATATTAATTTAATTTTAAATCATTTTTATCTTTTTTATACATAAAGTTATTTATGCTTAATTTCATTTATTATTATAATTTAGTTCAATAAATAATTTTTTAATATTATAATTGTATTATAATTTTGAAGTAAAAGTTGTAATATTTTTCTTCAATTTTTTATTTGTAATTTGAACATTATTTCTTCAAATTGCTGAATCAATAATGTTATATTATATATTATTGTGATATTAATTTTTGTTGTGATTGTAATAAATTTCGAGCAATCAAATTATTATTTTCGATCTTTACACAAAGAAAGATATAATAAAACTAAAATTAAAATCTTTTGAAATTTTAATCAAAAGCGAAACGAAATTTCCTTCTATTCAAGAACTTTTTCAAAAAACTTTTTTTTAATTCATAGATAATTATGTAATTTTTCTCTTTATTTGTGATCTAAATGCGGAATTAGACTGGAAACTAATTAGCGAAAATTAGCAATCCCTAATGGAAGCGTAATGGCCAATAAATATGAGAGCTGTTGCAGATAAAAGGAAATCCAATATTCAATTATTGTTTCGTGTATCATTATGAATTTATTGTTTCGTTTTTTGATATTTGTTTGGATATTGTTTTAAAATCCTCAATATTTCGTAAATTATTATCGCGCAAGATCTCATTAAAGCAGCTTGAATATCTTTGGCAGATAAGAAGATGAAGTATTTAATCGAAGTATAGAGCATAATCTTGAATTAGATATCGCACTTTTGATTAGAAATAGAATGAGATAAAAAGGAAGTAATAGCAGTATAAGTTTTATATTTCTTTTTAAATTCATAATTATAATAGTTCTTTGCTTAAAATGTAAGGTAATAATAAGATAATAATATAAGGTTATGTGCAACGCAAAGCAAAAAAGAACAATTGAATTAAATGAAATATATAAAATAATATTATGAAAATAATTCATTTTAATAACTCTTATAAAAATGAAAGTAATGTGACTTTCTAACAAAAATTATAAAAAAAAATTTCTATTGCTTATAAACAAATGTCATGTATAAAATCCCTTTTTTCCATGCAATGTATATGTATTATAATTTACGAATGAGAGATTTAATTCATATTATGTTACATCGTTCCATAAAATACTTTACATAATACATATTATTTGTTCAAAAGTTTCATAAGAAATCTTTATTTTTCAAATAAAATTATTTTTGAATCAAGAAATAAGTTTCAAGACTCATATTTTCTACTTATTTTTGATTCAGAATTGTAACATCATTACAACAAGAAATCATTCTTTACTATCTTTCTTATATGGCTCTTCTAGGCCGTATTATCCTCTATTATAAGAAGTCAATCTATAATTTTTTTTTTAATTTTAAAAAAACTTTTAGTTTATAATTTTTTTTTGAAACTATAAATAATTAAATCTAGTTACAAATATCGATTTTACATACTTTTTATTAAATACATTTTCATATACAATTTCTTTAACTCTTTTAACTTACAAGAAATAAAAATAATAATTATTATCCATTAATTCTTTTTTAAATTTTTTTTCAAATTTTTATTAAATTAAATTAACGTTTTTTGCACATATAAAAATAAATAAAAAATATATAATAAATTTTTTTCATTTAAAAATTAATTTTGGAGATAATTGAATTTGAAAATTTATTGATCATTATATCGATTAAAATTTAAGCGATAAAATTTTATTTTATATTTTTTGGTTATTTTCAAATAAATAGCGTTTACCAAATTCATACCCATAGAGAAATTTTATTTGTATTTAAAAATTTTTCAAATTTGACATACTTGAAAAGACTCAATTATTTTTTCGTGATAAATTATTGCTTGCACAATTATTATCACAAGACGCTCTGATATTTATTTTCTTTTTTTAATAGAATTAATTAACAAATTATTTTCTATTTCTACTTCTATTTTAATTTTTATTTCATGAATAACATTCTTATGATCCAAAATAAATTAGTCTTCTCTCCATTATCTCTCTATTTTCTTTCCAAACATAAATTTTTCGAAAAAAAACGATCTTTAAGCAAAAGAATATTTTTGTTCTCCCGAAAAGACAAGTGGAATGCAAGAATCTCGACGTTGTCAATAAAATAACCGTAGAAAACTGTGCCTTTTTCTGCCAGGACTACGAAAATTTCTTTGAGAAGGAAGATTTCGGTCCCGAGCCACCGTCCATCGAGTTCTGCTTTGCAATTTAGACAAGATTTGAGCGCAGTGATTTTCATACGGCTGGCTTGAGTAATTTGACGGGGAAAGCTTTGAGATGGCTGGACTGTTCAAAGGATCGCTTCACCCGTCGGAGACCTGGGCGAAGATGCGGAAAGACACGCGAGTATGTGTATGCGGTTTGAAAAGCGGTGTGCGCCATGTTGGTAGGCCTTGGTGGTATGGAGATGCAGAAGAAGGCAGACGGCTCGTTGAATCCCGGAATATGCATATGCAAATTATTTTTCATCTACGAGTCGATCCTCCACTCGAGTGTTTTCAGCAAACACTCGCACGACTAAGCCGAGTTGCGTCTTTAGATTAACTTTTTTTTTTCTTTCTTTCTTTCATCTTTTTTTCTTCTTCTTCCTTCTCGTTCTTCTGAATTAATTGGATCGCGATAGAAATTGAAGGGAAAAAGATAGATAATCTTTTTTTTTGTTCATTTATTTTTTTATTCTTGCATATTTTCTTGCTCGAATGTCAAGTTGTCGTGATCAGCTTTAAACGTTATTGAAGTGAAAAATGATTTTTTAAATGGAAGAGAAGTTTATTAAATCGAAAGCAATAGTTATTTTCTTAATTTAATTTAAACTTAATTTGTATTTATATATTTAATATTAAAATGAATTTAATTGGAATTGAATTATCTAAATTAATTTTCTCTGATTCTATTAATAATAAAATTCTGATTAAAGAGTTTTTGAACAAGAATTTCAAATAATTTCTTAAATATTTTTTTAATTATTATATATGCTACAATGATAGTAAAACTGCAAAAACGTGAATGCCCTGACAAATTCTTTGAACTAATTTAAAACAACATCTTAAGTATATTTAGATTATGTGAAAATCTTTAGATTAAAATTTTAATAATTTGTTAATTGGAATAAAAATTAATTCGTTTAAATAAAGTAAATATAATAATACCATTTAATCATTTAAGTCATTTTTTAATTTATTTGAATAAATTAATTCGAATAAATATTTGAAAAAGATTTATTTGTATTTTATATATGAAATAAATGTTATTTTTCATATATTATTTAGAAAATAAAAATAACAAAGTAATTAAAATAATTAATTAAATTTCAAATTGTTATTTGTTATACATATTTTTATTTCAAATAGAATATTTTCAATTTTTATTATCATTATATTTAATTTTATCATCTCAATAATTCTTACCATTCTTACCATTCTAGTCAACATCAATTTCATTTCATTTTAATAATTCTTATTTTCATTCTTCACTTCATTTTGCTCAACATTATTTTCCTTGTCATCTTAATTTATTACCATTATCATACTTAATATTTTTATTATCATTATTTTCATCGTTATCGTCTTCTTTATCATCACTATATATAATTTTTATTTTCATTATCTTCATCATCTTTATTTTTTTTTTTTTTTTTTGATAATAATTTTATTATTATCAAAATCTTCGTTAAATTCTTATCATCATCATTGTATAATCAATTGATATTGATATTATATTTTTTATTCGAGATCAAATATACATGTCTGAATAATCGATAGAAATAGAAAAGGAATGAAAAATCGTAGAAGAATTAATAATAATTACGTGAACGAATCTTTTTTATCATTATTCGAAATACGATATCGATTTACTAATCATGGAATAAGCATCGAATATATTTTCGGTATCAATGCGTCTCGATACTGAAATGGCTTATGAATTTCCCTTTATTTATCCTTTTGCTTTTTGTTATATATAAGGAGAAAAGGCCAATTCTCTTTTCTTCACCGTATCTTCATCGTGTCTCTCATAGTGACAGTAAATTTCCTATTTCCTATTTTACCGATGATTTTCAGTCCGTCTTAGTTTTATCATGAGTTTTAATTTTTCAAAGAAAACAATCTTAAAGAAAATTTTTGGTATAACGTTGCTTAATAAGTGTGATTAATGGTGGAAATTCATGAAAATGATTTTTTTTGTAAAACTAGATTTGTTAGATTTTGTTTTTTGTAATTTTAATTGTATCAATTTATGCTAAATGATTTTGGTTATATGAGATATCCATATTATGTTTTTTTAAAAATTTTATTTTACACATTTTATTTTGTATTTTAGTTTATTTTATTTTATTCTATTTCATTTTATTTTATATATGTATATAATTTATTTGGAAAATAAATATTTTAAAAAAGATAATTTTTTAATTTAAAATCTTAATTTTAAAAAATAAATTAAATAAATTGAAAAGATAATTTGATACAATAATAAATATAAGTATTTTAACACTTCAAATTTCTGTAAAATTTCTATAAAAATAAACAGAAATTTAAATATTACATAACATTTAAATAAATTATTAAAAAATTTGCAAATTATAATTCACATTTGAATTTTATTTTGTTGATGTCCATTGAAATTTTATTAGAATTATATCACGTTATGATTTTACAAATTTTATAATATTTAAGAATAATTCTGTTGCTCAAAAGATATTAGAAAATATCTTTTTTTTATGATATATACATTTTATTAAATATTTTATTTAATATTTATGCACATTTATGCAATCAGAATAATAAACAAAAGATATTATTCTCAACTTTTTATTTGATTAATTCATAAAAGTAAATATATAAAGTATTCCAAAAATATGAGAGAATATCCGTTAATTGAAGATTTTTCTTTCTAAACACAAAAGTGTATTGAATATTAATAAATATTTTTTTAATCAAAAATTATATTGAATTATATTATAAACGATCAATAAACTATAATATTCAATCTCAATATATATTGTTTAGATTTGTTCGTATTCGATCAATGGCACAATCAAGCCGACAATAACCAACGTTATCGGCTCGATTAAATACATGCTTTGTGATTGGCTAATGTTTTTTGTTAATAACTTGTTAATAAAGCTGAAACAAAAATTTTGGCAAAGAAAAATGTTACTTAAAATTATCTCAGGAATCTCCAGTTAATAGATGTTTCCATATTTTTGGAACATTATATATATATAAAATTCTTACGCATGCATGTAGAAAAAAATAAGAAAACAATTGAGAACTACGATTTTGTTTGAATTTCAATAATTTTGAAATATGTTATCAAAAACATTATTTTGAGTAATTTTATCTTTATATAAATAGTTGTTAGTTAATTTTCATTTTCGAGTTATATATAAAAATATTTTTTATATAAAAATATCATACATTGGATTTCATACATCTATTTAATTTAGATATAAATATTTAAGTAGAGTTAATTTTAATTTGGTATTAAAAGATTTATATTTGTTATTAATATTTATGATATTAATATTTAATAATATTAATATTTCAATAAAAATTAAATATAGAATATATAAAATTAATGACCAATATATAAGTATATAAAGAAAAATTGTTCAAAACAATGCCTATGAATAACATATTTTTAAATCATTGAATTTGATAAGGACATATTTTTTTTGACAAGTTGATTTATTATTAGTAAAGAATAATTTTTTATATTAAAAAAAAATAAAATTTTTTGTATAAAAAAATAAATATTTATTTAGGAAACAATTGATATTCTTATTTATAAATTCTCATATTGTCATACATACAAATATATATTTATATATTTATATATAATATATAAATTGATATATAAATAATATAAATATATAAATATATATAATATAATTTATATAAATACATATAAATTTTTTCATAATTTTTTAATAAATTATTATTGTTTATCTAAAAAATTATGTGTTGAAAGATCTTTTACATGTCATATAATGCTATATATTATATTTCTGCTCTTTCTATAAATATACTTTTCAAAATTTTTCCAATTTTTCATTTTATATCATAAGTAAAAATTTTATTTAAAATATAATTAAATTTGCTTAATATTCAATTATCATGTAAATAAAAAAATTATTTAAAGAAATAAAATTAACAAAATATATAATATAAAAAAATATATAATATATTTATTTATATTTATGTAAAAAATATCTATAAAATATATGAAATATATGAATATATATGTAATATAAAATATATTATATATACATATTTTCATAAAAATGCACAGTTAAAATAATAATTATTTTAAGCAAGAAAAATTAATAATACTCAATACATTAAAATAAAATACTCAAAATTTGTTTACGAAAAGTGATTATTTTGATAAAATAAAAACTTGATTTTGATTTATATTATTCATCATCTAATAATATATATTGAAACATTTTAATAATTTTTATTTATTCTAATATATAATAAATAATATCTAACAAATAAATCATGTAATTTTTAATGTCTTTTATTGTTGCTAGTTGCTAGTATATACATAGAAGAAGGAAATCGAATGAAAAGAATTAAGAAAGAAAGGAAAAAAAGACGACCAATTATCAGTTTGCTTTGAATCACAACGCCATTCTTTTTAATTTCTTATTTTCACACTTAGTTTCAACGACAATACATGAGGAGGTTCTGTCATGACGAATTGCTAAATAACGGGGTGTAAACAACGACGGCGACGATGTCCAATTATTTCGTTTCGTTCGAGAGGGAATTGGGGCGGGTTATGGATCTCCAACAGCCACTCGCAGTTATTTCGGTCGCGTCGATAAATACGCTTGGCCGCTATATAATTAAGCGTTGATGCGAGCAACAATACCATAACGCTGAATTCTACTGCTTTAACGAGACGAAGAAACGACGATCAATTAGTGCATAATTTCCATGCAAACGTGCCAATGGGTTCTTTTGCATACAAATTGATGAAATTCTATACGTTCAATCTTTATAGATATTTAGATTAATCCTCAAATGGAATTATTAAAAGCCTATACCTTCTGTCTTTATATAGGATATTTATGATTTCATATTAGAATTATTGATTACTAGGTTGTAGTTATAATGGAATTCGTTTATATGATATGAAATAATTTTATATCTGATTACTTAAATTTATCTAAATGAATGTCTTTGAATATTAATATTATTATAATTAAAATGTATTTATGGTACAAAATAAAAAATTAATATATTGTTATTATTTATTGTTATGTTTACAAAATTATTTCTTAATTGTTCATAACATTATCATTATCATTTTAAAAAAAATATTTCATGAAATACTTTTATGAATATGAATTCTTATTAATTAAGTGAAAAATCATAATTGTGAAATTATGTCTTCCAAATTAATATAATTAATAATAATATATTCTGTTATAAATGCAACTATAGAAAATTTAGAAATATAAAAACACATAGAATGTATGCAATATTAAAAATATTAAAAAATATGTAAAATACTTAAAGTATAATATTTTTTTCTATGATAATATTTATTAATTTTATTTTTTTAATGTACTATTAATTAATTATTATTTTATTTCTTTTAGTTTTTTATCTATATTAATGAAAATATAAATTTTATATAAGCAATTACAATTTGATAATAAATATTTTAGATATTTTATATACCGTAAGATAACTTATTGACATATTAAGTATTGTTTTAATTTTATGATAATATTCATGTTATGTTTATATAAATATTCATATAAATTATCATCAACATATTTGCAGCATTATTATTTTTTAGAATAATATTACGTTTTTTGTCTTTGTTATTTGTAAATAAATCATAATTAATCTTAAAAATCATTCATATAATGATTTCATATAATGATTCATATAATGATTTAATTTTCTAAAAATCGTTTAATGATTTTATAGTAAGCTCCGTTCATCTTTGACCAAATAGCTGATTATTTAACAATATATCAATTTTATATATATTAATATATTAAATATATAAAAATTTACTTTTTGATAATTGTTATATGGCTAATATTTATTCGACGAATTTTGTGCATATATTTGTCTATTGTACATATATTTGAATTTATATAAATTTAGAAAAATTTAATAGTATTCATTATTTTTTAATGAATCGGAATATAAATTATTCATATAAAGAAAAAATTACTTACATTTTTATAAAGCATTTTATACATTTATTTTTACATTTATATAAAGCATTTATAATAAGCAGTCCTATTATATTTTTTTTTAAATTTATTTTTTATAAATGTTAAAAATGATTATAGAATATTCATCATCAATGATCATAGAATATAGATCAAAATAATAAGTTATTATTATTTTTAGTTGAGAAAAAAAAACTTTAATAGATTTAAATTTTTCTAATAACAAAAAATATTTTATTGGAAATAAAAAGTTGAAATTTCCATTTGATCGTTAGTACAGTCATTGAAATTTAATCGAAAATTAATCCAAAAAAAAAGAAGAAGAAAATTCCTTTTACATTCACGGAATTAGAGATTGTGTTTAAGCATCCTACAAGTATTTTCCAAATCTCGTTATACATTAGCCTAGTTGACAACGCAAGATAGCGCAAGTCTCGCAAGACTCGATTCGTAAAGACGAGAATAGCGATGTTTGTTTGAAAGGAAAAGGAACGGATATTTTAGCAAATACAGACAATCCAGATTTGAAGCTATGTGAATATACGCATCTCATACCAAGGAAAATTGAATGTAAATCTAGATGGCGCGCGCGTTGAATCGAATCCAAAAGATTAGAGAATTCCAATAGAGAGGAAAACATTTCACGAACTCGCTATTCATCGTGGAAGCCATGTTCGATCTTCGATGGATCGTATAAGTCGGAGAACTTGCTTGATCTTTTCGAAAATGGAAGCTATAATTTCGCCGTTTATCGACTGTTAAGAACTTTGTCTGGTGGATATGGACATGAACGATTACTATTCTCGGATGAAATTTAAAAAGAGTTTTTCGATTTTTTTTTGAGATAAATCATAATAATAGAAATATGAATAATAAAAATAGAAATATTTTTGATAAAGAAAAAGATGGCTTGAGCGAGATATTTTTGTTTAAAATAAGATAATAAGAATATTAAAGTTTTCAAATAAATCAAATTTGAAAAATTTTCAAATATAAGCAAAAATCCTAAATACAATACAATTATTGATAGAAGATAATTTTAAAATATAAAAATAAATAAAAAATATTAAAATATAAAAATTACATAATATTTTATGTAATAATTATAATATTATGGAATAATCTTTTTCGTTTAAAAATTAATAAAAAATAAAAATTAGATATGAGAATTCATCAATTACGATCCTTTAATGGTAAACATTCAATCTTGTTTTTCAAAAATAAGGAAATAAGTGATAAAATTAATCAATTTGACTGTAATTTGAAAATTTTTCAAATGTGATTTATTTGAAAATTAAATTTTATTAAAAAAATGTTATTCTTTTTTGCACGTACAATTACCACAATTACCTTATGTACTATAATTTCATGGACATTTTGTATGTCGCATACTTAGAAAAATGATAATCAAAAATTACTTATTTCAGAAATAACCATTTTAAACATTTTGAATTGTAAGAATATCATGTCAAATTGATAAATTTAGAATTCATAATTTGGAAATTTCTCTTGTGATTTTCCTAATAAAAGTTATATTATTTTTTTTTAACAAGTGTGTAATTTTATGTATTATAATGATGATGCAATAGCAGCATTACGAAATCATTAACTATTACCTCAATATCTTTATATATTTAATTTATTTTTTTTTTTATTATATTTATATATATAATTTTTTAACTGCTTATTAATTAATATTGTATATTATTTTTTACGATTAAATTATTGCTATTGTATTATCAGTTTATAAAATAAATTATTTGTATTGTTATATTATTATGCTTTTGACTAATTCTTATTATTATATATTTTCTATTGTTATATTAATTATTCAATACCTATTTTGAAAGTAATTTCAAGAATAAATAAATAAATTTTTTTAAAAATAAATTATTTATTTCATCGAATAATCAATTCTTTAATTTATTATTTTCTTGGATATTAACCTTACTTCAAATTTTTTTGATTCAATAAAAATCATAATTTCACTTGAAATGTATCATATAATAAATAGAATTATTTGAAATAAATTTCGCTCAAATCTGTTTTAATCTAAGAATATATTTTGTTAAAGTAAAAAATAGTGAACGATTTTGGATGTTGCACAAATGAGGTGTCTAAATTGATGTTATTGCTCGAAGGACCATCTACTACCGTAGGACTGTATATTCGTTTATATTATGAACTCTGAGTGAACGAATGCTATTTTAATTCTTTGCAACTAATAATAATTCTAACTGTATTTTGATCGTAAACTAAAACATCGTTGAATTCTATCTGTCTCAATCTTCTATTTTTATTCAACTCAAATGTGAGATTTAAACTTTGATTTTTCCTGCAATCTTTACTTTTTGTGAAAATACACACTGAGTGGAGATTGGAAGAACCAATAGTTGCGTTGAAGAGCGGTTTCGAAGGATGAGCCCTCGCGGAGTCATGTCCGTAGCGTATGGGTGTCAGGATCTTTCTGTTCGCTTTTACGGTGGTCCATTACATGGTTCGTGAAATAGCTGTTGTGCTATCTTTGTTTAAATTAAAGATCTGAAAAAAGTTAGGAAAACCATGCCCGCTCATATATAAATTATTGTCAGATTATTGAAGATATTCGAACTGTTGAAAATAAAAGCCAAACTATCCGACCGCTTCACAAGCTCTCTCTTTAACATATTTCATATAAATATTTCTTAAAAAATATATTAAAAATAATAACTAAAATATTCTTAATAAATAAGGTGATATTTAAATATTTTATTTTATTTAAAAATATCTATTTGAAACATTAAAATTATTAAACAAAATCAATTATTAAACAAAATAATTTTTTAAAAATATATTAGAAATAATTATCCATTTAACATTTCATGCTTTTGAATTTACATCAATTATTTCAAATATTATTTTTCATAGTTATTATATAACAAAAAATATAATTAACAAAGGAAATATACAGAAAAAAGTCATAGAAATTTAATTAATTGATCTTTTTCTTATATTTGCTAAATATTTATATATTTTGATTATTTGCTCTTAAAATCATGCATATTTCAAATAAAAAATTAATTAAAATAATCAAAACAGTGTCATTTTACAAAAATGATTAATCTATATTTGTATAATCGCTTATTAACTTTACAATATTATAGTGTGTTAATATATTCATAAAATAGTTTTGGAGGATCCAAACTATTCAAAAGCCAAAACAAACACAAAAATTTACAAATTAAAATATATTTAATTTATTATAAGTAATTTAAGTTTTTGTTAGATGAAATGAAATGAATAAATAAGTATTAGCTTATTTTTTTGTATACGAAATTATGTTTCGATGTCTAGAATCGAATCTTTAAAGATGTTCTTTATATACTAAATTATGTAAAATATATTAATATCTTGTACAAACATATTTATGAATATCAAAACATATTTATAGATCATATTTATAGGTCATATACAAAAATAAAGAACATATTAAATACAATTTTATGCGAATAATATTAAAATATTTTGATATAATGCAAAAAATATTCATTTTAAATAATTATTTCAAATTCGTGTTAAAAAAGATACACAATTGAAATACATTTCATATGTAAAATCAAACGAATACTTCAAATAGTATTTCGATTAACATAAAAATAAATAATTATTTATTGATAAAATTATAATGCATTTTAGAAAATAAATATTTTTTATTTAAAATACTATTTTCCTCATTACCTTCATATAAATTTGCCTTAGGTACACATAAAATAGGGGATAGTGAGCAATAGAAAGAGGGATTAAACAAGCAGAGAGCCTAGGTGCTTCAATCTCGACGAAACGGGCACGCAAACGAGAAACAAGAGCAAACACGATGGAAATTAAGTTGACGGCGTCGCAAAAAGTCAGCCGGACGTTTGAAAAATCCCTCGGTGCGGTGCATCAACCCTTCTAAACTACCAATCACGATTGGCGAGCGTTGCCGCAGGCCAGAACAAAGCTAACCGCATCTACTTTTTGCCCGCGTCAATTCGGACAGTGGCCGATTATCGGCTTCCCGAAGAAGAATGAAATGGTCCTGTGGTTTGACGTTCCACGGGGTATGTCCCAAACGCCTGCGAAACTCCATCAAACTTCAACGATATTAACGCACGATTCGATCCACCGATCGATGGATCGTGATTGATCTCGATGACCGCATCGAGCTTGGAAATAACCTGGAAATGTGTGGGTCAACTTCATTTAATTTTGCAATGACTATGGAAATGTTGTGTAATATCGCATGACTGACAAAAGAGAAATTTTAAGAAAAATTTTTGTTTCGTGTCTAGTAATTTTTTTTAACGTTCTATTGAATACATTTTTCTTCCTTGTGAGAAGAAAGAATTTCGATCGATTATTTGGTTTTATTCGAAAATAACTAAATCGTTGTAAATAAATTGTATACCGTCAATTGTATACCGATAGCGAATGAATAAAATATAAGAATAAAGTGAAAAAAATAAATATAAGATTTAAAAAAATTTAAAATGTACAAAGATAAATGAGTATGTGAATTCCAAATTATAAAGAGTTAAAAGGATATTCATATTTATAAGTATGAATATTTATGCAAATTAATATTCTTAACTTGACTAATGAAATGAAGCTTAAAAGAAAATCTTTCTTGAATATGTGCGTATAATTAACAATATGTATTTTATTTTGGATATTTTGGATGTCTTTTCTATATATTTTTCTATATATAAATTCTATATTTAAATTTTCTATAAATACACCACAATCTATGAATATCTAACTTTATTAAAACTGTTAAGAAATAAAATGTTTATTTTATGAAAATAAAAAAAGATATGAAAATTTTTCAATAAATAAAATTTTTTTTTGAAAAAATTAAAATCTTTTATTTGAATTTTTATTTATTTACACATATTTATTTATATTTAAAGAATATTCAAAATTTTCTATAAAAAAATAATAAAAATAATTTATAAATTATTTTGTAAGATTTTTAAAAAAAATTTATTTGTTAATATGAAAAAATAAAAATTAATACATCGAATTTTAATACAAGTTCTGTTTTAACAGAAAGTAATCATGTCAATTAACAATTTTTTGCAAAGAATTTTGCAAATTGATTTAAATTAATTGAATATTTCTAACTTTATTTTTAATTTTTTTATTTAAAAAAATTGTGAATATTTCTTAAACAAAAATAAACAGACATATAAAAATTCATACAAAAAAATCTTACTTTTTGGAAAAAAGATCTGAAAATGAATAAAAAAATGAATATCTAAACAGAAGTAAAGTTTTATGTCTAACGCAAATTTAAATAGCTTATAACTTAATAAATATATTTTAATGAATATTTCTATCAATTTTAATTTTCAAAATTAATCTCAAAAATATGTTTCACAAATATTTATAATAACACACTGTATACGTAAATTTGTGTATATATATATATGTATAAAAATACGTAAATATTGTGTGTATTTTATATATATATATATATATATATATATATATATATATATAAATTTATATAGAAAAAATTTCAATATATATATATATATATATATATTGAAATTTTTTTCTATATAAATTTTATCAGTAAATTCTACTAATAAAAGTATGTCATATAATAAAAAATTCATGAACTTATATAAGAAAATATATGAAATTCATTCAAAAATAACTGTCAACAGTTTTATTTTCAAATATATAGTTAGTTTGTATTCTACAATAAATTTTCTAGAGTTGTTATTTTGAATATTTTTTCAACTTTTAATGAAATTTTAATCTATTTGCAAAAAAGTTTTATATATATTTATATGTTATACAAAGGATTATCATATTCTAATATTATTTATTTTTTTTTGTAGATGAAAATGTAAAAGATATATAAATAAAATTATATATTTTAATATTATGTGATAGTATTATTAGAAGATATTTTAAGTTTAATTTTGTAAAATTTATGAAAAAAAAAAAATGTAATATTTGTGCTTTCATATTTTTCTTATCTTTTATATATTAAGTTTTATAAAATTCAAATTAAAATATATTTTAAGTTAATGATTGCTCTATTACTCTAATTGAGTTAAAATATCTTTATGAAAAATATCAATCATATAAAGAAATATATAATTTTATTTAATCTTCACAATTATTCTTTACATATCCTCTAATAAAAAAAATAAATACATTTAAAATGTATTTTTCAATGTGTATAAAGTTTTTTCGCTATAAATAATAATAGTCATGTTAATCAAGAATACTAGTGATGATAATAAATTCTATTTATAATTCTATTCTATAATATATTAAACGATAATATTTTTGAATGATTTTGAAAAATATGTTTAAATCAATTAATTCGTCACAGAATAGACGTTGAATAAAAACATAATTTTATTTGAAAAATCAAATTCCATTTTGATAAAATCATAATTTAATTTGATAAAAAAAAATATTTCCAAATTTATCTATCAAAATAAACAAAGTAAGTTTTGCTTAAAACTTTCTTTAATAACAAATAGTTTAAAAAATAATTGTGTAGTTCAAATGAAACACAGTGTCTTTCCTCTCTTAACTTGAATTCAAAATTGAATATTTTTTGTCAATATTTATTCAATTCGTTCTAACTTTAATAAAACATTAATAATATTTATTA
Source organism: Apis cerana (assembly GCF_029169275.1). Lineage (NCBI taxonomy): Eukaryota > Metazoa > Arthropoda > Insecta > Hymenoptera > Apidae > Apis > Apis cerana. Next base: position 3,800,397 of record NC_083862.1, on the reverse strand, counting down.
AATATATATGTTGTAATAATCGTTTTGGTTATATATTTGATGAAGTTTAGTAATATTTAATATTGATAAGTATATGATTGAGTTGGATTCGTTAAAGCTTTGTTTCATTTGATTATTTAAAAAATGCCTTCATCAGTGATAGTTTGACCACTTCTTGATTTTGATCATCTTATCATACACACATTCTTTACTAGTGAAATCACAATGATCTCTTTTAGATAAAAGTTTCAGCTGAAATTAACCTAATAATTTTCTAATTATCTAATTATCATAATATATATTATAAAAATTTATAATATATCTTTAATTATATTGAACGGAAAGGGAAATAAAAATTCTAAAATCATAATAAAATATTAATAATATATAATAAATCATAATAATAAAATATTTATTACTATTTACTTAATATCCTAAAAATTTTCTGAAAATAATATTAATTGTTATAAATTGTACTATAAATTGAATTTCACATTGAACTATAGTAAATTAATGCCTATTATTTATAAATTATCATATTCGCGCAAAATAAATTCCGCTAAAATTTGCTATATCTCGAATAGAGGAATGAAAATATTATTTATTTTATTTACGAATATTAAATTTACAATGTTTATAAGCTCATTAATCTTGTAAACGATCAATAAAATCGTGTGTAAGGAAAAGAGTAAAATGGAAGTAGAGAAAAAGGAAGAAGGAATTAGACGGTCGCAATGCATAGAAAAGAATGTGTGGCATTCGATGTATACATATTCGAATTCCATCAATTTTCTGATAACTTTGGAAAGCCTTATCGAATTCGAAACGCAGCCAATAAGTCGACAAAATCGATAGTCTGTGTAAAATAGTTCCGAGCCAGTATGTATGGGATATATATCGGCACGATTGTTCATTTAATTCCTCATATTTTTCATCTTTCTATGCCCTAGTTACAGTTGCTACGCGACTTTTTACCTGTTACTGTTTTGGCAGTTTCCCTTTTTGATTTTGTGTAAAAAAATTTTTTATTTTTAAATATGGTAGATCAAATGAATTTTTGTGTTGTCAAATATTGATTTTTTAACAGATATGTAATTAACGATGAGATTAATATCTATACAAATGAATATTTTTTATTTTAGATATATCTTATTGCATATCAATGTGATGATTAGTATTTTATATATAATCAAACTAAAAATCATTGTTTTTTTTTTAATTTCCTTTAGATTAATCGAGTTAATTTGAATTCGAAGAATATGACAATTTGAACAATGTGAATCACTCATTTTATTTAAGAAATAAAAGATTCTTTCAAGATCAAGTGGAATTGAAATCGAAACATTCAAACTTGAAATGGAATTGGGATTCTTTTAAATTTTCTTTAAAAGTTTTTAAAAAATTTATGCTTAAACTGTTTTTCCAATATAAATTTATATGAATTTCGAGCATTGAAGGATTTACAAAATCAATTAAATTGAATTCAAGTAATTTAAAGTACCTATAATAATGTGAATTTTTTACTTGAATTTTACTTGAATTCTAATAAGTTTCAAATACAATATTGAAGTTTGAAATTGAATTCCTTTCAACTTTTTCTGAAAGTGAAACAGTTTCTTCTTGAAGGACAAGTGAAATTGAACTATACAAATTTGTGTGAAGTTTGATCGTATCAATATTAATTGAATTGAATTCAAATAATCTGAGATAACTATGATAATGTATGTAAATGTAAACTATTTATTTCACTTGATTCTTAGACTGAAACAAATTTGAAGTTTCAAGTAAAGTTGAAGTTCAGTCAGAAATAATGAAAAAAAAAACAATTTACAATTATATAATATTATATATATTTTACTATTTTGAAATAATTGATTTTATTTATATGAATATTTTTAAATTTTTGAAAAATATATAAATAAAATAAATAAAATAAACACTGCGTTCAAATATTAATAAGAGTATCTTCAATAACAAGAGAAGCGGAATATTTTTCGTTTATTCTGAAAAAAAAGATAATCAGGACAGGTTCCATTGATTATCGATAATTAATCAAACGACACGCAAAATCACAGAGTTTCGGCGATGATTATTGGTCGCAAATGAAATTTGCGGGTACATCGACGAATATTAACGAGGTTGGTTATCTCGGTTTTACCATTATATTTCGTAGATTGCGGTAATTACCACATTTTTACTTACCATTGGTCGCTCTGCGAAACCGTTAATTACACGCGCACGAATGCTAATGATCGTTAATTAAAACAAAAATAGGTTTACTATGGAAGCCTATTGTGTATCTAATTGAAGAGGGAAAAATAACATCATATACAGATAGATTTATTAATCTTATTCTTTGAAAATTTCTTTCTCTAATCAAAAAAAGATTTTTCAAATATTTTCAAAATTCGAATGAAATTTTATGTAGATTTGGATGATGAAAATTCAAAAATACCACACTCCATAAAATTAAAGAAACAAAAAAAAAATTGATAAAAAATTATCGATATCTGAACTGTTCTAATTTAATGAAGAATTGTACGTTTGGGTTTATTTTATAGCTTTTATTTTCTTTGACTTCATTTTTTCAAGCTTGCTTTTTAGCACAGAATACAATTGAACTATAAGTATAGCATGATACATAAATATACATCATTCGTTTTAAAAATTAATGAAACATTCGAGGAAATTGTATTTTTAAAAAAAAAAGGATTCAAGATAATAAATTTGAAAATTTAAGTTTTTTATGAAATTTTAAAATTTAAATTTTTCACTTCTAATGAAAATCAGTTTTGTTTAACATTTTTTTTTTTTAATAACGATCTTTCTCTATGATGTACAAATAACTTTTTTTAATGAAGCTCCATAGAGTGCTCATAGATAATGGTAACTGTAGAAGCGATGACAAAAAAAAAATCGAAAATAGAAAAAAAAATGATAATAAAAAGTAATATAAATAATATAGAATGTTCGTATTATTCAGAATATTATATCTAATATTTTTGATATGCTAATATAATTTTCCTTAGTTAAATAATTTTTTATAATTAAAAATTATATAATTATTATCATATTATTATGCATTTATTAAAATTAAAAAATAAAACTACTCAATTAAAAATAGTTTAATGATATAAAAGAAAAAAATAATATTATGAAACTTTTCTGCTGAATTAATTATCTTGTATATTTCTTATTTTATAATAAAAGTGTCTAATCAAATAATATGATATACAATGGTTCATAATTTGAACATTATCAAAGAAAAATTCATTTAATTTAAAAATTAGAATGAAAATTTATGCATTTAAAAACACTTAAAACACAATAATTTATATATGGCGCAATTTTTTTTGCCAAAAATTAGCTTTCGAAATTTTAATATATTTTTATATTCTAAATAAAATTTTATCTAAGAATTTTTCTTATAGATATGACTTTAAACATTTTATAATTTAAAATTTTGCTTTATCTTGTAAAAAAAAAGTAACTTTATATATATCATTATTATGCTTTATGTAACAACATAAAATTTCATTAAAAAGAAAAAAATAATTATTATTAATATTTTATTAAAAAATAATTAAAAATGTTTTATTTATTAATTAAACATAAAAATATTCATATTAAATGAAACATTGTTATCACTAGTATATCACAAATATAAGCAAATATCGCGCAACATTATCTATAAGTTGTTGTTCGAATGTTATTCGAACTTACTATTATCCGAATGTTTCATCATCGTAATTTTCTATTATCCGTACATTTCGTATTACATATGTATTTCATACTGTATTTATCTGTTTCTATCAAAATTAATGAAGCTATTGAAACAATCTCGTCATAATATTTCTTATATTATTTACATTCGAATTATATAGAGAATTTATGATAATAATTTTATAAAAATTCATTGAAATAAAATGTGAAATTTTTAAAAAAATGAAGTAGTAAATGTGTGATGAATTTAAATAATTAATAATATGAAAAATAAACAAATAATATAAAAATATTAAAAATAAAAATATAAATAGGATAAATAATCACATCAAAATATAAAAATAAAGAATGAAAAATTATTTAAAGAATGAAATGTAGACTATTGTAATATCATGAAAAATGTTTAACATTAGCAGAAAATAATGATTTGAATAACTCAAATTGAAAATAAAATAATAAAAAAATAATTACAGAACAAAAATCAATGAAATTCTCTACAAATATAATTTTCAATTAAGAAATCGATGATAGAAATCTTTTTTCTTATTCTAAAGCATTTAGCTTTTGAAAATAATTTTGAAGTATAACAAAAATGAAATAAATTTCAAAGAATTATTTATAATAAAAAATTATATTACATTATATTAAATTTATATATTTTATGGCTAAATATATTTTAATATATTTTATTCTTAAGATTATTTATTTATTTGGTTTAAAATATATAGAATTTAGTTTAAAGAAAACTATTATTCTATTATTCAAAAATTTTATCATGCGCATATAAATCTTCTATTAGTTCCAATAATCGAAGTTTTAAAGTAACTTAATCTCTAAAACGAAAGTTTTTCGTCTTACTGAGAAATAATGTATTTCTTGTAAGTTGAAAAAGTTGAGCAGCTTATATATATTATATGCTATATGTGAGAAACTATGCGAAATCCATATTTATAATTTTTTACTTAATCTTTTGAAAATTTACGTATTTATATATTTATGATAATCTAAAGGATAATGTGGTCTTTGGAAATCATAAAATAAAATAAATGATCTCGAAAAAATTCTGAACTAGAAATAAATAAAGAAGCCTCAAAATTTATTTTTTGACATAGTCATTTTCTGATAATAAAATGTAATATATTTATTATATTTTACTTTTACACTATTACAATCGAATTATTATAGTGGAATTATATGGATTAATATCTTATTTTTAAATTATGGACAAATAATTATACGATTTTTATCTATATATTTCATTGAAGAAACATTTTTTATAATTTTTAAAAAATTATCTTATCTTCATTTTTGTTAAAATTCTTAAAATGATTTATTTCTATAATATTTGTTACATCCATTTTCCTCTTTTCTCTCTTTCTCTTTTTTATCATGATCATTACAATATATCTTTCACAAATTCGATTATTAAAAATTGTTTGTAGTTATATATTTGAAATTTTTATATGAATAGTTTGTACTTATTTAAAAATTTTCTATTGTTACTTATAAAAGTTTATCACAATTTATATTAAGGAATAAATTGTGAAATGATTTAATTAAAATAAAAAATATGTACTAAGAAAAAATATATTTAATAAATATAATATAATAAATATAATTAATCATATAATTAATTTATAATAATCATTATACTATATTATATAGATGTGGATCGTATCGATACTTTTGTTCTACGCTGAGCTCATTATGTTTCGTCGCACAATGGATCAAAAAGAGAAACAGACAAAACAGAATCGAAATAGCGATCGCACCCAATAAATATACAAGATAGGAATCATATTTTACATATATGAATTCAACAATTTAATTTTCAAATTAGATTCAAAGGAGAATATAAACCTAACCATATTATCACTCTTTCCTCTATTATCTATTCTACTTTCTTCTATTATCTAGTAATTAATTAGTAGTATTTCAATATATTATATCTTATAATAACATAATATATAAAAATGAAAATTGAAAATATGTAAAATATAATAAAAAAACGTTTCGTTATATAATTCAATATAAATCATCAATTTCATTAAATCCCATTAATTATTTTTACCAGTTTTAAATAATTACATATGCACAGATTTGATAAATAATTATATTATATTTTCCACCTATATATTTTTCTTTTTCATGAATGACAGAACTTTCTACCTGAATTGTTATCTGATACAAGTCTCGTTAAAATTTTCTTTATGAAATTTTACCTTAGCTCAAAATCGAGTTTCAAGTAATTATTCAACGAATCGAACGAGATCGAAATTGTATGAGATTGTTTGTTACGGGATCTCTAGTTACGTAACACACATATAGATCCACGAGATACGTAATTTCGATTTAAAACGTTCATGCGTTTCTTCGATGGTTTGTATACGCTAATTGTCTAATCAAGTTGGTGGATAGTTCGTTCGTGGCACGAAATTCCCTCATTCTCTTACATCCCTATATCCAGAGAAGTACAATATCGATCAGTGAGTTGCGTGTAGGCAGCGAAATGCGATTCTGAGCGGTTACCAATTCGATTTTTAAATAAACAAAAAAGATCGGGAACTGCAGCGATGGGAACGAATATATCGCAATATTCGGTTTAAAAGTTGATTTGATATTAGTTTATCAGGTTAGGTTAAATTAAATTGAAGTTGATTTATTGAAATATTCTTTAGAACCAATTTGATTTATTTAAATAAGGAAGAAAAATAAAAAGAATTATAACGTAAATTATAATGATGAAATTAAATACATCAAATATAATTTATTTGGATTAAATTAGATTGTTTATTTAAATATCGAAATGCATTTCTAATTGATTTTCAGTTTTATTTTCAGATTTATTTGGATAAGAAAAAAATGAAGAATTGTAGCAATAAAATAGTACAAATATATTGCGAATATTAGGTTTAAAAGTTAATTTAATATTACTTATTTATCAGATTAAATTTCATGAAAATATATTTTTGAACAGTTACTAATTTATTTATAGTAATGTAATGTACAATAATGTAGTATATCGTAAATATTAAATCTCGAAATTAATTCGTATCATTCATTTATTAAATTAGATTAGGTTATCTTTAAACATAGAAATACATTTCTAAGTAGTTGTCTATTCAAATAAGCCAAATATGAGAAAAAGAGAGATAGAACCAAATATATTGCAAGTATTAGATCTAGAAGTTTGTATTATTTATTTATTATAGAATTTTATATTATTTATTTATTACATTAGATTAGATTAAAAATATTTTTTTAATTACAATTATGAGTTTGATTTTTAAAAAAATTAGATATTAGAATTGTAAGATCGATAAGACCAAGTATATTACAAATATTAATTCTAGAAATATTAATTCAGTGTCATTTATTTAAATTGGATTAAATTAGATTATGTTTAAATATCGAAATACGTTCTTGATTGGTTTCCAATTTGATTTATCTAGATAATAAAAAAAAATAGAAAATTATAGGATTAAATATATTATAAGCATCCTAAATCTAAAAATTAATTTTATACTGGTTATTTGTTAGTATAGGTATAATAAGTTTCTAAGAGGTTATCAGTTCGATTTATTCGAATAAAGAAAGATGAGAAACGGTGATGGATGGACAGAAACCGATGTATCAGAACACATTTGGGTAGGGATAATAAGTATCGAATTTGAGATAATTGCGAGGTGGAATCCAATTAGGAGAAATTCTTGTATATTCAACAAGCAATCCCCATGTTCCATGGATAGATAGAAGATTATCAATAAAATACTTGCGTGTTTGGTAGCTTATATGATTCCGATGACTAATTTTATTCCCGGTTTCATTTGTAATCCCGAAGTCGTCGATAATTACAACATATAACATGATTTGGATTGGTGGTTTATAGAGATTAGAGAGACGTTAACGAGAATTCGATCGGCCATCCATCGATATCTTCATCGTGCGATCGTTCAATTCTAGGATGAAGGAAAAAGCTCTGGGATTCGATTAAATTTCGTTTTGGGACACTATTTTTTTTTAAAAATACTTTTTTCATATTTTTTAGTACTATTCGATGAATAAAAAATAGTGGTGCCTCAAAACGAAGTTCATTCACTTATCTTTGCCAAAGAAAAATTGTACGAAATGTAATAAAAGGATAAAACGGGATTTTGTTACTTTTTGTACAAATTGCAATAAAAAAATTTCTCATTTCAAAAAAAAGTTTAAAATATCTTGTTTATTTTAATATTGTTTAGATGTCATATAATTGACATCAATATGATAACGATTCGAAAAAAAATAATATTAATATGGCTTCAACAATTATCACAATTATTAATATTTCAATCGATTCAAAAACGAAGAAAAGAAAATTTTCATTTTTTTTCAAATCCAATAAATGAGAATACTTCCATAATCGAGAAATCATAAAGATCTCTCTTTCTGTTTTACTTTTTCCATTAATTGAGTTTCTGCAAGAAAGATCGGACAAAAAACAAATTCGAGATTTCCGATAATCGATAATCAAATTAAAAGAAGTCGAAATCGTTTTCGAGTCTTACTAGGACTCGAGTCCACCAACTCTATCTTGTCCTAAATACCAATCGCTTGAATTTCATCCGAAATTCTATTTAAATCCAAGTTCGCTGAATCTCGGCCAATAATTATTCAATCAGATTCCTAATAAACCGCGTGCAAGGAGCAAGGGGTTCGAATCGTCGCGACTCACGCGGATACGCGGGCGGAAGAACATGGAAACATCTTCAGGCACGATGCAATCGAGGGGGATTCCATTTGCTTGAACGGTCGAGAGATAGTTGGAAGCGTGGAACGGCGGCGAGATAACGGGGAAATAGAGAGGCGAAGCGAGCAGGGTGCTCGAATATCCGATAGACGAGCGGAACTGCCGGTGTTTATCAATTCGGGATATTCTAGGTTCGTTGTTCTCGCGGCGATGTAACGCGGCAAGGCCTCTCCACGCAGAAGATGGATCGTAGCGAGTTTCCAAGTTCCTGTATACCTCGATAGAGACCGCCACTCTCGCCATCGTTTCCGCCTCGATGACGCGGGTCCGCATGCGGACACTCGACGTGGAAGGATGGAGACAGTTCGCATTGGATCGCGAAAATATCGAGTTAAGGTCAGTTTATGTTATCCGTCCAAGCGTGGAATGTTTTGGTTCACTTCGTTTCGAACAAAAAGATAAAGTAGAAAAGTTACTTTCTTTTCTATTTCGATGATTGTTGGATATGTTACGGAGGATAGGATTTTGAACAATTTTTTGCGACTTTTGCAAAGTAATTGGTAAATTTTTATCATTTTTGATACTTATTCCTTCTTTTTCTGAAATTTTTCTCGCGACAAAGTTTCTATTCGCGACTATCACAGTTATTCTGTTACGATTTAAAATAGACAATTTGTTATATATATAACAAATTATATATATAACAATAAGTTGAATATATTACATTCGAGCATCAACAGTGATTAATATAAATGATGAACTATTTGTTAGAAAAAATATATATTTAGTTTTTTAAAACTTCAGAAATTATGGATTTTCATCCTCAAATTATGTAAATAGAAATACAAAGAATTATTTAAACAGTATAAAAATAAAAAAAAAATTTTAAAACGTTAAAATAATATAATAACATTAAAACAATATATGAAGAAATTTACTTTAAATTTTTTATCTCGGATAAAAAAATTGTGAATTAGAATTTTGTACTATTTCTTTGAGTTTGATTGATCTCTTTCGAGTTTTTCATACGCAAAGTAAGTAAACGTGAGATATCATGCAAAATTTCTGACCAATCGAACAAAAGATTGTTATTATTAGAATTTATAGAATTTTGTTTATACATATATATCATATTAGAATTTATAGAATTTTGTTTATATATATATATCAATGTATAATTACTACTTATTTTCTGTTAATGTAAATACATGGCGAAGTAATTAAAACATATAATAGATAAATCAAATAAATTTATTTCTTATAAATTCTAATGAGTTGAAGATACTCGATATTGGAATAAAAATAATTATCCAAAATAATAATTATCGTTAGCTTGGAAAAATTTATTCTATCAATTTAGATTCTTACTATTGCATAGAATATATGCCCGTATGTGTCACAAAATGTGTGTCAACATATGATCGTGACTTGCTTTTCTTAATATAAATATATCATAGTAATTGATATCTAAAATATAAAATATGAGCTAATTTCACCAATATTTAGTATCTATAAAAAAATCCTTTAAATCATTCTTACGCTCTAATAAATATTGCTGTCATTGTAACTTGTACAGTAATTACAACTAATAATATAATAAATAATAGTTCAAGGTTGTTTTATATATTTTATTTATTTTATTTATTTATTATTTTATTTAGTTTACTTCTGATGAGATTACAGATTACAGAATTACAGATTATTGTTGTGCTTCCAGCGATTCAATTTCAACTTAATGATGCTGAATCTCGTTGAGATTATTGCTGCTCAGATAAGAAATAAGTACTATTGATATTGAAGTGACTTCTGTTTACTGGTTGATCTTTCTTTCGCGGTGGTTGAATTTCTTCCCGTTGCTCATCTCGTTGCTGCATTCTTTGATTTGATCGGTGATTTTGATTTTTTTGAAAAATCAATTAAGGGATACATTGACAATCACGTCTGTTCCTTCCAGTATCGAAGGGATGGGATGGTAACTCGCGAAATAAAATTTGTACTATTTCGAAATTGTCTTCTGGATAAGGATTGCAGACAAATTACTTTCAGAATTATCCTTCAAAGTGTCTGGTTTGTAACATATCTGCAGTTATTGAATGTAAAAACGAAGATCTTAAAATCTTAAAATCGTACGATTTATTAAAAATTCTTTTAAAAATTTTCACTTAAAAATAACCTTATATTATTATAAATTATTATATATTATATATTATTATAAATTAATTCTCATATGTTTCGTTCGGCTTTGAATGATTTGGTATATATACTATTGCGACGTAACAGATTCCATGGATCTCTATAAATAGAGGTTAAATGTGATGATATTGATTCATCCGTTTTACATTTTGGATGCCATGATATATTTATATAAATAATTGGTAAGTGTCAATTGATAGATTAATAAATTCATAGTCTAATATTCATTCTCAATTCAATTTATATCAGTATCATTTAGTTCATTCAGAACATCAATCAAAGTTTTATTCATTGACAATTAGAAAGTCAGGATGATTTAACACCGCACATATCACTGATCATAATAAAATTAATAGCTAGTTTCAATATTGCTTATAAATAAAATTACAAAGCAAACGATTCGAATATTTGAAATATTCGAAAAATTCAAAATATTTGAATCGTGGTATAATTCGAATATTGGTATTAAGATGAAATTTTATGTGATAAAAGCAATTTTTTTCGCAATATATCTAAGAAACTAAAGTTAATCACTGATAACATATCGAAAAAATTATTAAAAATATTATAAATATTATTATAAATAAAATATTATAAATATTATTATAAATAAAATATTATAAATATTATTATAAATATTGTTTTCTATAACTTATATTCAAAATCATTAAAATTTGAGAAGAAATAATTTTTTTTGCAATTTTTTTATTATCAAACATGATATTTTCAAAGATTATTGAACATGTAGATTTTGATCAGTTTAGACACTTTATATATTCAGACACTTTAGACAAACAAGAAAATGATTTTGCTGCAGCGATTAAAATTATTGATATGTAAAGAAAATCATCTCGATTTTAAATTAATCTAAATCTAATTTGTATTATACATATCTATCTAATTTATATTATTATACATATTTTAATTAATTAATTTCTATATTTAATAAATTAATATTATAATTTATTAAAAATTATTTAAGTTAAATATGAAAAATAATAATTGCTAATTTTTGATTCTCATTCAGTTATTAGTAATCTGTATATTTTAATTAATTAAAAAATATATGATTACAACATTTGATAAATTACTATTGCAAAAATGTTACATATAAGAAAAGTAAAAAATGATAAAAGAAACAGAGCAAACAATTATAAAAAGTACTGCTAAAGATAAAAAACAAAAGGCAAAAACAAATACGACAAGAAACATGATAAAAAACTTTGTTTTACGTGTGTTTCCTTCCTTGTTAAAGTAGGATAGTAATTATAACTAGCCAAAAAAAAAATTTGTGAAAATATATATTCTAAACATAGAAAAAAATAGTGAATCAAGAACAAAAAATACGACGAATTAAAATAAATATAATAACACATTATTGAAGTGTTTAATAATCAAAATAGTAATGCATTATAAAATAATGATACTGAAATTGAATATGTCTCAATAGATCTTGTTGGATTTTATTAAAGATAAAAAAGGATAATAAGTGAAAAAGGAAAAAAATAAAGAATTAAAATAAATAGAATAAAACATTGAATAAAACATTGTCCAAGAATTAGAACCCACGTTATCTATTTATAAAATAATAATACTTAGGATTGAAATTCAATCCTAATGTCTTGGCTACAGTTTCATGTTGCTCTTGTTTTTTATAAAACATAGGAAAAAACATAGAAAAGATAATAAATGAAGGATAAAGAAAGAAATAGAGATAAAGAGTGGTTTATTAAAGAAGTAAATAATGTATTTAGTTATGCCATGGATGTATCATGCAATTTTATTTGAAAAAAAGGATAAATAAATAAATAATAAATAATAAAATAAATAATGAATTTTATTCGAATTAAAATTGAATATATTTTGAAAAGAAAATAAATTATAATTTGAAATAATGAATGAATAAATGAATGAATGAATTATTTACTTATTAAAAATACTTTATTTTCATAAATAATTTTTAATTTTGAAATACAAAAAACAATTATTTTTAAATTTTAATTAATTCAAATGAACAAATAATTTGATATAAAAAATTATGATGACATTAACTATTATTTCGTGTAAATAAATTAATTTTCATTAGAATATCATGAAACTTTGAATTGAAACTTTTATGATATAACTATTTAAAATAATTCGCAAGAAAGACTTGTCTCATATTCTTGTTTTCATTTGATGTTGTAGCAAATGAAAACAATTTCTCCACAAAAACAAATGATATAATAAAATTAAGGAATATTTGATAATAAATTATTTAAAATTACTTAAACAAAGAACAAAGATTATTTCACTTAAAAATTAAATAATGAAATAATCTAAAAAAAATCATTTCAGATAAATTAATATATATATTAGAGAAAACAATAGATAAATAAACAATAAAAATAATTATAGTTATAGAATCAACATCGTATAATATCTAAAAATTAATTTATCCTATCATATCAATGGATTTTCTCGTAAATTCTCAGCAGCTTATCCTTTACTATCACATATTACACCACGTGTAATATTCAAAAGTGAATTATTATCGTTATTTTAACAATATGATTAATTCAAATAATACTCAGTTAAAAATAAAATATATTATTTCTATCATTTTTATGATTATTTAGAAAAGGAGCTTTTTTTATTGATTTCGATGATTTCTTAATATATCGTAGAAATCAATATTTTAAACAAGAATTAAAATCCAATTTTGAACAAATTTTTATGCATACACTTACTCTTAATTTTCGAGATAGATATTTGGATTTGTGAAAAATCTTTTGGATTTATGAAATGAGAAAATAAAATATAAAATAATCGAACGACCGAAATTACAATGATAGATATCAAATATGATGCTATCCACTTTTCAGACTGATAAATAACAAACTTTTGTCTTGAAAATAAAAACAATTATCGAAATGAAACAAAGAAAAAATGAAAGTATGATTTTTTTTCTGTAAGGTAATAAAGCCTCATCATAATATTTATTTTTGAACACCATTAATTTCGAAATCTTTTTCCATGCGTGACAAGTTTTTTCATCTCAACGAAAAATTCTGCCGACCTACTTTTGATAAAGAAAGTCATTGCTACTTTGACTTCATCATACTACTAAAAATGAATATCCTTGAATGTTTTTTTCAATTTGAAAGAAGTGAAAATCTGAAAGGATTTGGATTGCAAGGTAGATGCGATATGACCTCAAATTTTAAATTCGCAAGAACATCAAGAGTTCTACATACGGCGTTCGACCAAGCATTGTTGTTCAGATCGCATGCATTTCAAATCTCGCTCGAAACTGTATAAAATAAACTTATCTATATTCGGCATATTTATAAAGATGAAGTTATAAAAATGCTCATGCAAAACTATATCTTATTGTTGTATATAGATGAAAGTTCATTACAATCAATTTTGATATTTTAAACTCATCATAAACTATAAAAAAATATCTTTTTAATCATAAAATAATAAATAAGTGATGATTGCAATGGATTTGTATGTATAAGAGAAATTCTATATAGTAATAACAATTTTTTTTTGTAAATATCTTTAAAATTAAGATCAATATGCATAGGAAAAAAAATCATCAAAATCGGCAAGGAAACTTTTTTTTTTTTAAATATCAGTTTTTAAATGTTTTATTTCAAACAAATCAAATGTTTTATAACATTGTTTAAAAACAATGAAGTTACGATAGTTGCAATAATTCTGTTTCCTTTCGCTTCGATGTAAATCGATTCACAATTCATAATCGTACGAAATTTAATGATAGGAATAAATAGTCGATGCTCCGTGTTGGGATGTAATTTGCATCAAATGCTGTGGTTGATTGTTTGAAAATAACTTGCAAACAATGGAATAAGCACGTTTTGAAATCATCGCGTTATGAGGTATGGACATGAAATCAGGACATGGAATACTATTCGAAATTTATTATTGATCGACTATCGGGTGTCAACATTTGACCAATATTTGCACGATATCTAGTAAACATTGATTAATCACTGTTGTATCTGACTAATAATTAAAATCGGTTTCGTGCGTCAGAGAAAGAAAGAAATATACGCGTTAATTGTTTTTACATATCCAAATTCAGTTCTCGATCTGCTTTCAATATACAGGGTGTTCTATTTGAATGGAGTACAATCTCCAAAAATTACATAATTTTTATGAATTATGTATGTATGTATGTATGTGTTTCTGTAAAATATGTAAAATATATAAGAAATATAAAATAATATAGTAATAGGATCGACTGGATCTCGATCATCCAAAATCATCGAGAATTTCAATTATCTGTTATCTTTTGTTTACTTATATCAAATTCATATCTTTTTTTCGAATTTCTCTAATTACTTTTTTTTTTCATTAAATTTCTATTTGTCAGTTATTCATTATTTTTTAGATTGATTGTTTAAGACTGAACTGTTAAATAATTATTATAAATAATATATTATATTAAATTTAATTATAAATAATAATATTTAAAATATAAAAATGGAAAAAAATTATATAAATTTCGCCTACTTCATGATTCGATTACTTCATGATTCTCGACTTATTTGAGTTAATTATTGTTTATATTTGTTTATGCTGATTAATCGAAATCATATTATCAGTCTATTTACAATTCTAAAATAAAAAAATAAATATCTATATTCTCGTTACATAAATATCTGTTAACAATGTAGAAAAATATTTATAGAAAAATTGAATGGTTTAAGAAAAAACAAATATTTAATACAATTTGACGATAATTATTTTTGATTTGATCGATTAGCAATCACCAATAATATTAATTAAATAATTAAAAATTAGATAAATTTAAATCATCCGATATAAATATTATTGATTTAGTTTATTTCATGATCTATATTTTTTCCTAAATTGAGCTACAAAATTAATTTATTATTAATAATTAATATATTAATAAAAATTATTTAAAAAAATATTTCAATTTTATTTTTTTTTAAACAGAATCACATCTTTTTAAATATAAAATATTGTTAGCTATTTTTTATAAAGAAAAGTATTACGAGATCATTAATTATTATTAATTTAGGAAATATTTCATCTTAATTTTATAAAATTTACTATATAAAAGACAAGAAATACGTGAAACACTATTTTTTTAATTTTAAGGGAGTATTTAATTTTAATTTTAAGGAAAAATAAAATTTAATTAAAATATCTCTTAAATTATAATGATAATTTGATATAAATGATCTTTATGTAAAATGATCAGATTGATTATTTAAAAAATTATGATTCTATAAAAAAAAAATCAAAATATATCTTTAATTCGATGTCTGATTTCTATACTTCAATCTAGATAAAATCTCTCAACGTAATCAATAATACGTATCTTTGAATAATTCAATCTGTATTCAAACTATTTTTCAATATTATCAATATTCTGAGATATACGAATGAACCGGTTTAAACAGAACACTGTATATATTCATGAAATATCATCGAATCAAATCAATGTTCTGTTTCGTCTAACTATATTCGGTTTGCCATTAATTACCGTGAAATTATTAATTCTCATTGATACACGATAATAAATTGCTTCTATCCCTCGAATTTTCCATTCGTCGTTTTAATTTTCTCTGCTTTAACAAACAAAGTTACAGACAAAATGAAATAAAATTAGACATAAAAAAGCAAGATTTTTCGATAACAATCTCTTTTTGTGGCGGATGTTAAACTGTCTCGAAAAAAGATGTAGATATTGGATAAGAGTTACATTGCGCATTATTGAATCGATCCATGAAGAGTAATGTCTTGTACGAGTTATCGATGTACATGTACGTTCTTCCTTCGACTCGAAGAAGTCTCGAATGGAACCGCAAAGCCGATTATTTGCGCTATTTATAACCATTTCAAGTTAGCGAGGAAAATATTCATATAAAATTCTATCTTACGTAATATTCTATTATTTAGATTAATTATATTTTTATCCATTTGCATATGTGTCAATTAAACGATAAATATTATTATGTTATCTAATATTTGCAGAATTTGTTATTGTTATTGTTATTTATCTAATATTTGAATACGAAAAAAATAGTTTTAATTCTTTTGCTAATATATGTTGTAATATTGTGTAAGATTTTTCTGAATGAAGAAGCCCATAAGGCACAGAAATACTTGCTTAATTGTCACTTTTCTTTTTGATTTTAACTGTTGTGAAATCATTCTCATTAATTAATAGAATTAAAATTTCTAATTTTGATATATGAAGAAAGAAATATACTCGTTAATTGTTTTTACATATCCAAATTCAGTTCTCGATGCATATGCATATGCATTTAGAAATTAAAATTTTTATGACGAATGTTTCAGATGACATTTATTATTCTGCTTGTATTTGCTTAATCGAAATCGTTTACGCAGCAATCAATGAAAAATGCAATTATATAATTAATAAATAGTAACTAATAAATCTTCTCTTGTAATAAATAATTATATAAGATAAATAATTATAATAAATAATTATATAAGTAAATAATTATATAAGAGCATTTTCAATTATTTTATTTTAATTTAGTATTATGAACTGATAAAAAATTGTCATTATATTGAATATAAAAAACAATGAAATTTTTATTTTTTCCATTTTTTTCTAAAATGTATCATTGTTAAAAAAATGCTGAAAAATAATAGCGTGAACACTATGTTTGTATAAACAAATGTTTTTATTGTGCATGTATGTGTGAAATGTAATTTATAGCATATATATTATACTATATGTAATTTTGAAATTTGTTAAAAAAAAAAAATTTCGTGTGAAAATTTATCTGTTCAAAAATCAATGTATGATTGAAAAAACGAAAAAATTAAAACTTGATAGCTCTTATGAATTAATTTTATCCAAACTATTTTTATATATAAAAATAATATATTTTTATATATTTTATATATAAAATTTAATTTTTAATTAATAATTAATTTTTCTAGAAATAATGTTTTCTAGAAAACATTATTATTATTATATATTATTAGAAAATAATCGTATAATTTTGATTTTTTTGTTTCATTCAATCTGACAAATAATCTTTTTTATATATATTTAAAATAATAATAAAATCTTATTCAATACTATAGTTCAATATTTTTATATAGAATTATAATTTCAATTATAATTGTTTAGAAGTTTTTAAAATATTAAAATAATTATATTATTTAATTTTAAATAAAAAGTTATCATTATAATAATCATTATAATAATTAAAGAATTAAAATTAAGAATTTTCGTACAAAATCGATGTCTTGTGAAAACGTGATATGAAATCATTCAAAATATCATTTGAAATCATTTGAAATAATTTGAAATTTTAAAATCATGTGAAATCGATCAATCACTTTTCTTTTGAATGATCAATATTTCATTTGTTTGAAATAAATAATTGATATTAATCGATATTATAAAAATTTAATATTAATACTTAATATTAATATTCATTCATAAATAAAAAATTGCAAAGGATTCGTATTTAAAGATAAGTCAAACAGAATAAATATTACAAATTCATATATATATAATGTTCGATAAAATAGTTAAAAATACAATTTATTATTTCCAATCTATTCTACTTCTGCTGACAGTCGACGAATCGTTAAGAGATAACGAAATATCAAACTGAATTTCATCACGCAAGAATGCTTCTCGCTGCTTGAGCATCAATCTCGAAATAATGGAGCCATAGTCATGACTGATGGTGCGGAGAGTCGACTCTCATTGTTTTTTTGTTCAATCCTTGCGTTTTTCCTTCATCTTTTAGACTGAAAAATCATGAAAATCGTTAGTCTTTCGTTAGATGCGATTAATCGCGTAGAAAACGGAAGAAACTTTTAACGCGAGATAAGTTGATTAGTCAAGAGATGATCGTTACTTTCTCGATGAGAAATTTTTTTTTAATCTTATCTTTTTTTGTTGAGTTGTAATATTTATATTCTTTTTTGTAATATTTAAATAATTTTTCGACTTCCAAATTTCTATATGATAATGCTCGTTTTAATGTTTGCAATCTAATAAGATGGACATTTATGGCAAATGATTTCTGTGATTTAATTTGAGGAAAAGAGAAGAGATGAATATGAGTTAAGCAAAGAGTAAATGTCAAATTTTGTCTGTCAATTTATCTTATTCGATATTTTTGCAATTCAATTCGAAATATTATTTTGAAGAATGTTTCAGATATTAAAATGAGCAATGTTATATTATATAAAATAATATAAGATAGTGACTTTTTAATAAGCTTTTATACAAATATTGAATAAGATTTTATACAAAAATTGAAATTAATGATATTGATGATTTTGAGCAGAGACAATCAATTTATAAAATACAGTGATATTATTCCGTTTATATAAATGAAATCTCGCACAACGCCTGTTTATCTAAATTATCTAAATTTAAAATTTCAGCCGAATTCATTTAATAATTTCTTATCATTAAATTTATATCTTTATGATATAATATAATTAGAAATATATTAGAATTATATCTATCTATGATATAAAATAAATAATTTATTTATTAAACATTAATTTATTTAAGCATCAGACAATTATTATGTTTGCAAAATTATTTCTAAATTTATAATATTAAATATATTATTATGTATTATAGAAAAAATATATATAAAATTTTTTTATATGAACATGAACTTTTATTAATTGTATGAAAAATCTTAGCTAATAAAAGAATTAAATAATAAGATTCATATTTAAATAAAAATAAATACCTTGCTTACGTTAAAACTTATTTTCAATAATTTTTATATCTATAATGATGTTCTACAACAATGCTTAGTTAATTACACACGATCACACGTGTAAACAGCGTAATCAGAATTATTTATTAATTAATTATTCGGAGAAATGATGTGATATATTTTAAATATCTAAAAATATATATGTATTTCAAAAAATAGAATTTAAATAGAATTTTTAATGAATTGATATGAAACTTAATGACAGTTAAATAAACAGAGAGTGTGACAATAAATTAATTATTATATAATTTGTGTATACATCTTTTCTAAATCAAATTATAATTACAATATTGATAGTTTCTTAATTTTATATTTTTTAAAATTTGTTATATTTTCGATTATTTATAGAAGATGATAGTCCAATTTTTCAATTTTTGATTTATTTAATAAATTATATAGGCATGAACTATGGATATTGATTATAAAAATTTCTATATTTAATAAAATATGTATTCAATTGTCTTATATTTTCATAATTAAAGATTCAATGTAATAATAATTGAAATATTTTTTCGAACATGTTTCATGTTAATCAATAAACTCTATAATTATTTGAATTGATAATATCAATTAATTAAAAAAATATTTAGCAATTTATTTTATGATAATAAAATAATACAATATCAAGAAAAATTATATTTTTATTAAATATTAATTAATTGTTTATTAAATGTTATTTTTTTTGCATTTTAAAATTAAAGATTTTATTTATTTAAATATAAAAATTGCTTTTTTGATGAAATAATAACAAAGATAACAAACTTAAATAATTTAAAAAATTTAAAATATAAGAAAACATAGAAACTTATAAGTTAATACTTAATCTTAAACACTTATTTTGTTTTCAAAATGACTTTAAATTAATTATATTATTTCAATAGATAATATAATAAATAAACTTTAAAGTGTTTATTTAATTCTTATATAAACGTAACTAAGAGCGTATATGAGCGTAATATATTGAGTGTGAATATAAAATTAAAAAAAAAAATTTATTTGCACAGTTAATTTTTCGATAAACATTAATATTTCTGTAATAACGTGCAATCACAACAGAAACAAATAAAAGCGAATTTTGATTTTTTTCACTTTGGATGTCGCGGATGATTTATAACAATGAATATGAAAAATGAAAATTGAAGTAGTTTTGTTCAATGATTCGATTCAATTCTTAAAATATGTTAGTTCTTAAAATATCAACTAATGCAAATTATTTCTATTTTATCTTTATATCGTATAATTGTAAATTCAACTTTTTATATAGACTTATATATATTTTTTTGCTTTATATAGATTTATATATATTTTTGCTATTTGTTTTATATATTTTTTTACTATTTGTTTTATGATAATTTTCAAATTTGTTATTTCATAGACATTGATAGTTTCGATATGTTTTTAAAATGTTTCATATATTTATCTTTCCATGGAATTGACATTTTCAAACTTTGCTAACACAATTATACGGTAAAACTACATGATATCTAACAACCGTTCATTTGTTATTGAACAAGTTTTTAAACCTGTCAGTACCGCTTCACTACGGATCAATCTATTCATATTATTTATGGAAAAAAGAAATGGCTTTATTTTATTCAATAGAATGTTAGGTTTTCACTTTGGATGAAATGCAGAAGAAAACAATCTTTTCATTGCATGATTCAGAATGCAAAGTTTGAATTTGTTTTAATTAACATAATAGAAATTATTTCTTTTATATATATTTTTATATATACGTATAACACATATATGCAATATCAACGATTAATCAATCTATCCTAATTCTGTTCTCTAAGTTATGATCGAGTCCTCTTGCATAATGAATGTAAGAGATAGAGTTTTAATCTAAATTTTTAAAAAATAAAATTAATTTGAACGCAATCATTGGTCTGAATCATACGTTTCGACATAATTTTCTTACCTGTTAGATAAATCATTTAATCACTGCGGAGATAATGTTTTTATAAAAATTAAATTAATAGCTTGAATAGTTTCCAAGTTGTTTCGTTTGAACCTAACATTGTTAGAATTCTGATATTACGATGTCATTAAAACACGTTTGCAATAGCATTTTCTATAATGTCGCGCAACGAGAAACATTGATGGCTTCCGCTTCGAACATTATCAAGTTTAACATGTTTTTCGATTAACTATGTTATGATCGAATAAAACGTCCACAATCTGAAATCAAAAATTTCCGCCACGTGTATAACATAATTATGAACGCTATTGAAAATGTGTGCTGTGGTTTCGAAATACAAACTATGGAAACTATGAAATGGAAGAGTGTTTGACAAGATTTTCGTTCGAAAACGTGTTTCTAAATTCTGTATCGTCTCATAATGGAATGCTTGGATGTATTTTCGTGATAAAAATCAAACACCAGAAATAAACATCAAAGAGAGGTATAAATACTGTCTTTCAATATTCCAGTAATTTATCATTCATGGTATTATAATGGTCTATTACTTCTAAATATTACATATAGTGGCGTCAAAATTTTATCAATCTTATTTAAATTGAAAGATTTGAATATTTATTGTGAAGATAACTATAATATATATAGTATAATTATAGAATAGTATGTTTAATCATTAATGTATAAATTTGATCGTGATTCTCTAATTATAATAAATATTTTCTAATTGCAAACGATTCGAGAATTTTGCAATTGTCTAATAAAAATATTGATTTTCTTTTTATTATAATTTATTATAATTATAAAAAGTAATGAATAATTGCATATTTATGTACATATTGCATACATATTTATGTAAAGATGAATATATTGTGAAAATGAAAAATGTTGTTGATATGTTATTTTGTGATTGGAATTCTGAATTTGATTAATTATATAATATAATTCTTTAATTATAGTAAATTATAAAAGATTTAGAACTTTCGCAATTATATAATAGAAATATTGATATTTTTTTATATAGTTTGAAAAGTATAGAATAATTGAATAATGCGAAGATGAAAGATATTGATGTGTCATTTCATGATTGACTTCTAAATTTTATTATGTGATTCTCCAATTTCGACAAACATTTTTTAAAAATTTAGGAATTTTGCAATTATTCGACAGATATTGATTTTTTTAAATCGAATCATTATACAATATATTAAAGAAAACTGTATTTATTAAAAATTTATTCTTGATGTGATATATTAATTGATTTCTAAATTTGTATTCTTCAGTTAAAGTAAGTATTTTATAATTGCAAAAAATTTAAGGATTTTTTAATTATTAAAAAAGATAATAATTCTTTTGATATAAATTGATTGATTTATGTTTATTAAAATTAGAAATTAAAAATTAGAATTAAAATTAGAAAAAAAATGAGTGAAAAAGATAGAGGATATTATATGTATAGTTAATTCTATCAAAGGATTATTTATAAGTGTTAAATAATTATTTACATATATATATCATGGAAGTGACTAATATGTTTATTCAAAATACTGAAATATATGTCATTGATATTCTAATTTATTATTGAATCTAAAAATTAAGTACGACTTTTTATAATTATGAAAAATTCCGGATCGAAGATTTGCAATTATCCAACAGAAGGACAACGTATTGATTTCTATTTTTGATTTCTATTTTCTATTGATTTTTCGTAGAATATAAAGAAAACAGTAAAAAAGAAATAAGATCGATGATCGAAAATCAAGATGAAACCAATACAATGATAATATTTTTTTTATTTTTCATTTCATTTAATATATTTATTTAACGTACTTAATAAGCAATAATAATTCTTTTAGCATTATTTATTAAATAAGTGAATATAATCTGAATTGTATTATTTTTAATTTTATTACACTTTTAATCTGAGAAATACATTTCAGAAAATTTAAATTAAAAAAGAAAAAAAAAGAAAAAGAAAATAAAAATATTTTACTGTATTATCTAAATATTTGAGATTTTTCATATGAGATTAAATCAAGCTTTGTTGTATTAAAAAAATCCACTTTACAATGTTGATGTCTTTACAATTATAAAATGTTTGTTTATTATATTTATTTATTATACAAATAGCTTTATAGAACAGAACTTTTATTATTTAAACTATCATTTTGACTTTATGTCAAAAAACATTATTTTTTAAAAATAATCATCTTTAACTATCTATCGTTGAATTTTTTCTAATTGTAAACTTAAACATACATGGAATGACAAAGATGAAGAGAAATATAAACAAAAAATACTCAAAGATCTTTAAAAACAGTTATTTGAACGTGTCATTCACGTTATCAAGACATCATTGTTGAGTTAAGTCGGGAATGATAGCTTCAGGGTTATCGCAAATGCAGGAAAAGCGGTCTTAGTTAGCCACGTCCTATGGGAATCCAGTGAAGGGACACAATTTCCACGATCTCAGCTTGACATGGTCGCTTTGAGAATGAAGTCAATTCTTCTTTGAGGTTGCTTGAACTTGGCCTCGTGCGGTCTAACTTCTGTCAGAATATACGCTTTCCCTTGCGACATCATATAGAAGATGAATAAAATAATTTGATTATTTAAAATATCTGATTTCTTTATTGATAATGTTAATAATGGCATATAAAAAGAGAAGTTTAATAATTTTAATTATTATTTTAACAATTTAATATTAATAATTTTTTTATAATTTTCATAATTTCTAATTATATTTTATAATTATAATTATGAATTTATAATTATAATTATGAATAATAACTTTCGTAGAACATATAGAGATTATACATTTTTTTAATTATATATTTTTAATGAATTTTTTCATGCGTTGTTCTGTATAAAAAAATAAAAATTGTTACCGGATAGGAACTGCATAAAATTTTAAAATTTTAAAATTGTTAAATTTTTTTTAATAGAAAAATTAAATGAAAAATTATTAAATAAAAAAATTTTATGAAAAGATTTCTAATATAGATCTTGTTTTGCGTTAATTAGTTTCGATATCTTCATTGATAATTAGATCCATGACACTAAATATTATATGTACTGCTATTAAAATAAAGTAATTAATGAAGAATAACTAAAATTTCTTTTTGAAATCAAGGTGATCCACGTAAAATATTACAAGTTATTTTTTTCTGGAAAAAATACTTAATATTTATATTAATTTATTTTCAATAATTTTATGGAATCAAATCAAAATATCTCTTAAACTATATATTTTTAAAATTTATGGTATGAGAAATATGAATATGTTCTTTATGTTTCATATGATATATTACAAAATTCAAATTAATATATTTCTTAATTTAATTAGAAATTTTTTATTAAATTAATAGATTAATATTTCTTTATAGAAAATAATTTATACTCTCGATTAATGTAAAATATATATAATTTATTTAATAATGATCGGAAAAAGAAATGAAGTGATATATTTTAAAAATATAATTCAATTGGTAACATACTTCATGTTAATAATTTTTTTATCAATATACATGAAGATATAAAGATTAAAACTTTTTTTTCAATATAATCATATTTTTAATTTTTAATTTGTATTAATTAATACAATATATAAATTAATATAATTAATTTTTTGTCTAAAAATAATTTAACATTTCTTTTATAAAAAAAATTGTATTACATTGAATAATATATTAAAAAATATATTGTGTTTCATTAAAAAAAACAAAGTTGATCTATATTATATGATGTTTATATACATATATTTCCTTGCAAAACAAAAAATGATTGAATTAATAAAAAGATTATTAGTTGAATATAATTTCAAATAGATAACATATATTACATAATTTTCAATTTTTAAATATGTTACATAATTTTCATTCTGTTAAATTTATAAAAGAAAAATATTCAAATTCTATTCTAAAGCATAATTTATTATAATATTTATTTTTTTTATATAATAAAATAATAAAATGTTATTCAACTTATAACTAACTTTAATTTTTAAATTAATATCATTTAATAAAACACTTAATTATTAGATTTTAAATGATTTCACACATTTGTGAACGGATTTATTAAAATATTATATGATTTGAAATTTTTGAATGTACAATATGATTCGTGTAAAATATTACAAGTTATTTTTTTTTTGGAAATTATAAAGCTTAATGATTGTTTATTAATTTTTTTTAATAATTATAAAAAAGACTAATTATGTGAAATTCAAAACATAAATATAAAAAACAAAGAATTTTTTTTTTTAAATTGAATATATATTAATTTTTTATTTGTTAAAATAATTCTTGCAAAACTGAATAACATTTATAATATTTTTTTATTATTTTTTATAACTAGAAAATTATGAAGAAAATTAAAAAAGAATAAAGCTTAAGTCAAAATGTCAGAAAATAATTAAAATATTATTAATAAATTGATTCTAAATTCATTTTATTGTTCAAAATATGTTCATACTATACCATTGTATAAATACATTATAGCAAATTGATTTTTTTTTGTATTCGTAAAATGGAAATTATTCCATCAAAAAAAAAAGTTACTTTCAAACTACATTATAATTTTAAAATAAATAATGTTAAATAATTTAGTTTATATTTTAGTTTAAATTTAAATTTTAAGTTTAAATGATAATTTTAAATCTGAATATATGGATATGTTATAGTAAGTCAATTTATTTTTTTATATTCACAAAATCAAAAGCAAATAAATTGTGCTTCGCTCTGCAGCATGTAATTTTTATTTGAAACATTTCTTTCTATTCTGTAATAATAAGTGATGTAAATGATTCTGTATTGTATACTTTTCTGTTTATGCCACGATCTCTTATCATCGATTATGATGATCATTCAATTTCTTTAAACTCTTCTATTTTTTCTTTTCATTTTTCTCTGTTCTATTTTCTTTTCATGCGTGACCATGAGTTTTCAAGCAATTTATCCGTACGAATCTGCGGCAAATGTCCTCGAATATTATTTGAATCGAGAGCGTTTGAAGAACCGAGAAAAATCTTTTGAAACTCGGTCTTAGGAAGTTTTAAGGACTTGGGGAGTTGGAAGAAGTACGTTGTAAGAAGGAAAATAGCTTCCACCGAGAAGCATTACGCGGATCTCGAAAATATCTTGAAAGTTTCACTCTACGATTTAGGTTATTTGTCGCGTATCGTTCATTTTATGATCTCTTATATTATATGCGAATCACTTAAATTTTTATGTTTATATCTATATATTTTTTTTCTTTTTTTTTTTTCATATTGTAACAATCATTGCTATTCACTTGGAAGAAATGAAAAATGAACGAGAAATGAATATTTTTGTCATAAACTTATAATTTTTATGAAAATTTGGGTGTAAGTAGAACGTAATAAGTTATACATAGAAGAATTTTTTTAAGGAACTGAAATTAAGTTTTTTTCAACATTTTAATATTTTTTTTATGTTTTGATTACAATTTCACTTGAGAATTTTTTTACAGAATGATAAATCATTAAATTCTGAACATTTTGTAATTTAATACTTTGCTTTTTTTTATATTATATATAAAACAGAGTTTTGTTTAAAAAGCGAAAAAAGCATTGAAATCTATTAGCATGATTTCATTTTCAAATGATATTTTGATAAAAGAAAAAAATTTCGTACAAAAAAAATATATGTATATATAAATTTTTAGATTAAATTAATTTTCTTTGTAAAATAATATATGAAAATTTTTATTCTTTACTATAATTGGTTCAAAAGTTCGTTTAATAACGAATATAATATAATTTCTTCTTTTTTTTCAAGAATGGAATTCATAATTTTATTATAAAAAATGTTATCTTTTGTACAAATTACAAAAATCCATAAAATATAAATGATTTTTTAATTTTTTTTCTTTTTTTCTTTTACTTCATTTTCAATAGCAAACATTTAATTTCACTTATTAATAATACTAATAATAATTTATTAATTATTTATTAATGATAAACAATAATAAATGTACATGTTTATATTAAAATTATAATATAACATTTATTATGTTATATTATAAGAAAATTAAAATTAACTGTATAATTTTAATTATAATTATAACATAAATGATAATTCATAAATTATTTGTACACTTTTTTTTCTCATCTATTATTAAATATATGTAATATTATAATTGTTCGATGTTTGCTCAATAATAAAATAAATGAAAAAGAATTACAAAAAATAATTTATATTTTAGGAGTTTTAACATTTGTCACAATAACTCACAATAACTTGAAACTTAAAATTTAAAAATAAAAAATAGAAAATTTTAGAGACAAGGTTTGAATAAAAAATTTAAAGTATAATTTCCAATTTTCATTCTTTGACCATGATATTCAAATATATTTGTCTCACTAAATCTATTGACTTTTTTCCATACATTTTATTATGAAAATTATGAAAATTACATACAGTTATGTTTGTAAATAAATAGTGGATGTTTATACATTTATATAAAATATAAATAAACGAAAATGTGTAAAATGTATACGATATGAAAAAAGATACAAAATATTGAAAATAAAATACACCATTAGAATGAAACATTTCTAATTAATTCCATTTTTTTAATCATGTTTACGTTTCAATCTATTTAATTAATTGCGTAGTAAAGTATAACGAGTATATTTGTTATGAAGAAATAGCAATTTTTTTGTATTAGGAATATACTCGTTATCTTTTCATTTTTGTAATTTAGACTTTAATAAACACTTTTATAATAGAACAACATAGCTAACAGATCAAGTATCTCTATTCTAGTTATAAATTATTGAAAAATCCTACATATAATCTAACAAGCAAGACTGAAGGATGTGGTCAATTAAGTATGATTCCAGTAGTAATTATAATTTGAAAAAACGGGGTCGATTTAATCCCACGCTATTTTTTGATCACGTACTGTCCTAGATACCAGGAAATATGGATCGATGCATAATTGTACGTGATTTATGAACGTAATCTTTCCAAACGCATTCGACGGTTTTTAAATATGCGCTTCCCTGCATGTTTCGATTAATTGATTCCAGGCCCCATAAATTCGCGTGACCCATTTTATTCTTTATCTTATGGCATATAGAATCGTTATGTGATCACTTCTATCATGATTTCTAAGATGTAATGTATATAATATATGTGTAAATCTAGCAATATACCATCATAAATTGTACATATTAAAATTTAAAAATAATATTTCTGAATATTTGCATATATCTCTAGAATACTCTATGAATCTAGATCTTCGAGAAGTCTAGTTATCATCAATTAGTCGATAACACAAACGAGTTTTGAAGTAAATAAAACAATATTTTGCACATTTGTAAAGAAAAGATATAATTATATCTTGATAAAATATCATGCACTGTATATCTTTTTACTCTAGTATCATTCAAATATATATTTTTTTTCAATTGATATTCGTAAAATATTTAGAAACTATTTATTTAGTTTCATTGCAAATTTTATTACGAATAAAATAAATATTATATGTTTTTTTGTTGTTGTTTGAAACTATCTATGAAAACTATCTATAAGGATATTTGTCAATATCTCTTATTTCAAGTGTTTCAAAGAGATATCAAATTCTTTTCTCTATTATGTTCAGCGTATTCTATTTTTGAAGAAGTCTTATATATAAAGATGAACGGAAAGAATGCAAAATGCTTTGATTTTTCTTGCGGAAAGTTTCATGGATTACGAGGAGAACGTGGAAATCATTGAAAAATCGACTATCCTCCAAGAGTTTTCAAGAATCGTCGCTGATAATCCTTCAATAAGTTTTTCACAAATTTTTCCAAAAATTTTGTCAACTTGTCCATAGAATCGAGATTGAATGTATTTGAATATTGAATATAGATTGAATATGCTTTTTCTAGAAAATTTTTTTTTTTAGAGTTTCAATGGAAATGCGAATCAGTGTTAATAATAATCAAAAAAAAACGGAATTGAAAATTCAGAAACTTATGAAATTAATTAGAATAATATTCAGAAATAAAAATCTCTAATCGCTCACAATAATTGTCAATAAAGAATTATTGTTTGTCCAAGAATTATGTCATTATTACTCGGGTCCAAATCGAATGAATTTTGATGATTGAACTTTGATGGTTTTTTGATAAAAAAGGAAAATTCAAACAAAAAATTCAAGATCAGCTTAAATTACATTAAAAACGTTAAAAAAGAAGTATTAATAATATATGGTACAACAAATGCCACAGCTAATGATATTATCGATTAAAAATCATCATTAATTAAGTCGATATTAATCGATTATTATTTTCAATTGACTGATTTTCTGAACTATCGATAGAATTTAAATATGATTATCGGATGGATTAATGAGATTTAATATTATTTTACTATTTACATTATTAGTGCTATTGAATTAATGAATTCATTAACAGAGACAATAGAATGACTCATTCGTTAATAAATATATATGTATATATTTAATTGTTTTATTATATTATTATATAATAAAATTATAATTAAAAAATCATTTTCAAAACTATATCTAAGTACTACATAAGTTAAAATATCTTTGGAGGATCGATTATTGAAGAAACTTAAAAAAACATAAAAGATCAAAGATCAAGATTTATTTATTAATGATAATTTTTGGAAAAATTAAATATTTTTTAACAATTTTTAATTTAAAAGTTTTTTAAAAGTGTATTTCTTTATTATTATTTTTATAAATTTGTTAAAATTATAATTATTACAATTATAATAATAATAATAAACCTCAAAAAAATATATAATCAACAGACAGATCTCTAATTTGCCATTATAAATTCATGTGATTTTTTACCCTGATGATAATAAATTCAAGAATTCTCAAAAAATAATTATTATCAAATAGTGGATCTTTAACTTGAAGAATGTAGGAAATCAATGGAAGAAAAATTTTTTTTAATTATATAAAAAATAATTATCCAATTATAAATACGAAAGAGAATATTATTAGGAATTGTCGCTTAAAATTTGAAATGAATCGAATGAAAATCCATTATTATTTTTGTAATATTATTTTAACCATTTTAAAAAACTTAATTTTTGAGAAAAATATAATTTGCAACAAATCTATGAAACGACATTAGAATTTATTAATTTAAGAAACAAAAAGTATGTATAACTATTTTAGTAAATTAAAGACAAATAATATTCTTTTTTAAATTAGAATAATTTTTTTATTATTAAATTGGGTCAAATTTAAGTTTTTTTGAAAAATTAAAAAAATTAATGTATTAAATAATACGTAAAAAAAATTTGAAAATAATTGCAATTAATCATGAAGAAAATAGGAAATATTATTTTTTATAATTTTTTTTATCATAAGTCTATATATGAAAAGTTAAACGATATTTTTTGTAAATTTATATCATTTATATATATTATATTTGCTAAAAATTTCATAGAAATCAATTAATGTAAAAACAAGTAGTCAAAGATATAATAATCTGTAGATTTCCATCACATATCATGTATAATATAGTCATTGTCCTTTTTATTTATTTCTTTTTTTTTTTAATTATGCATCACTATTTTCGTTTTATATTAAATTTTTTAACATAATTTTTTATTATTTTTTATCATTATATATTTTTTATTATTAATATATATTATAAAATTTAAAATTTACTGAAATTTCATTTGTTTTTATATTAAATTTTGTATTAACACATGTTATAGAATTTAAAGTTCACTGAAATTTCATTTGTGATTTTATTATTGAATATTGCCAGCAACATCATTATTTTATAGTTGGTATCTATTTGTTTTTCTTCGATATATACATTTCAAATGTTTTATAAACAAATATCCGCAATTACATATAATAATAAATATATTCATTTAGAATATATATACATATATTCATTAAATATATTTATTCAGCTAAATCCGTATATTTTATTTATTGTTTTTACTATCAACACATGTGAGACCATATTTGAGCAAAAGATCGAAATTCTCAGTGACGGATATTGATTTTCTATAATTCATATACCAAAAAACTGGTCAAAGAAATGCAAAAAGACTATTGATATGCAAAAAAATCGGATATTATAAAATAATATTGTAAGTGATATGAATAAATTATATATAATAAATGATTTAAGATGAGAAGGAATGAGGAACGAATGAAAAAATATCTAGTTTGAGCCAATAATTCGAACATACATAAAGAATACATTTTACAAAAGATTTAAAATTGGATGTGTTTTGAATAAGTGAATCTTTAAGAATGCGATATAATTGAGAAGCATAAAAGAATCATATGAGAATCGTATCTTAATCATTTCAGCGAAAATCTATTGTTATAATGAGTTGTTATAATTGTTATAATAAATTCAAATATATTAATATTCAAGTTTTAATCATAGATAATATCGTTCGATTTAATTTACTCGCTTTAGTGATCCTATCAAATATCGAAAATTCTTTTCTATCTTTCACTTTCTTTATTCGAAAAGTTTATAATCCATGTATCAATTATCATAGATTCGGAAATCATGATGATGCATATATTCAAATTGAAACAAAGATCCACCATAAAATTATATATATTTGTATAAAATATTTATATGTAATCAAATTGTGATTATCGATTATTGATATGTTATTGATAGTTTTTAATAAATCGATAATATTATGTTAAGATATTATTTATAGATAGATTTTTTATAGATAAAAAAGATTTTTTATTTTTTATTTAAAGTTTATTTATATTTATTAATAAGACACATAAAAGTGTTAAATTTGTAATTACTTGAAATAAAAATAGATTGGAAAATTATATATTATTATTTATTTAAATTATTCATATTTTAATTATATTTTAAATATATATTTAATATAACATTATTGGTCCAAAAATATCTTATAATAACTTTCAATAAGAAAAATTCATAATTTTAATCCGTTATTTTTATCCGTTATTGATATTTTAACGATATTATTCATGATATATGAATATTATACAACATAATATATCAATTATTAATTATCGACATTTATTAATTACCATATCGATCGGTACAATTTTAACACATAACTAGTTCTCGTCTCGCCAAATATTGGATCACAAGATTGAGAAAGAAGATTTTTGTTTGTTAAAGAAGATTTTATCGACTGTTGTTAATCGTAAGTTCGTTCGAAAAGATTCGGTAAACAAATGTAAAGATACGAAAAAGTTCGGAATCTCGAAAAGCTTGAAACGAGATGCGGAGATAACTCGAGTTCCAGATAAATCAGAATTTTGTTGCGTGTTTTCGATCCCACGGCACCAATCAAATTCCTTGCCTACAAATACTCGCTGATTAACTCCTTGATTGAATATTTCATGGCGGATGGAGGAAAGCAATAACGGTGCAATTAATGTTATTAAATTTTGCGCAATTCAAATCTCGGATACGATCATCAATACCGACTATAAAATTAAACTACGATCAGAACATATATCCTATTATCGTTTCGTTCAATATAATTTTGATATAAAGGTAATTTTCGAACGAGATTCAGGAGGGAGAAAAAAATCAACGTTAAAATCATTCGATAACAGGAACAGATCGAATAATATCGTTCGATTAAAATTGAAAATACGATAGGCTGCATGTTCCCATGTTTCCGATGATTTTTCAAATAATCTGGCAATCCTAAAAAACGCGGGATTAGCTTCGATGAAATATCACTTGGGCTGTATTTCGCGAGAAACGAGAAGGGTCGATTTATTCGAATAGGAAAAATCGTTAGGTGTCGAGGAAAATAAGAGTATATAAGGTGTTATGTATAAAAAATATTAATGAATAATTCGCTTTTGATGAAAAAAATGCATTAAACTAAACTTGTTTTAAGGTATAATCTTTTTTTTATATTGTAGCTACAGAGATTAATTATACAGCATTATACATAAGTAATATTTAAACAGATTGATTAATTAGTATATTTTATTTTATATCATTTAATTTGGTAAATATATTAAATATTATATATTTGAATATATTTATCACAGAGAAATTGCAATTTTTTGCATTGCGAAAAAAATGATGTTTATGTTATTTGAAAATTTGTATATAAATTAATAAGATATTTTTAAATAATTTGAAATATAAAAAAAATAAGGAAGTACAAATTTACTTGAAAAAATAAAAAACAATATTCAAAAAGAATCAAAATATTTACCATGTTTACCATATCACTACGTATCATATTTATTTTGTATCGTATCTTACTTTCCAAAATAATATAAAAACAAATTTCGAATTCAGAATTCCGTACAAATTATTTATTACAGATTCTGATAAAATTCTAATTTATTGTTTTTATTTTATATATTTGATTTTCTTCCTTTAATAAGAAAATAATGAATGTTTAAATTTTGTTAATAATATCATTGATTAATAAAATTATTATTTTAATTATTAATATTTTATTTTTAAAATAAACTTTTTTAGAAATTCAATTATTTACTATATTTGATGAATATAATAATTAGCACTTAATTATAATTATATATAAGAATGATACATCAACATACATAAAAGAAATCAATCAAAGAGAGCATGAAAATATTAGATTATTTTGAAATAAATTATTTTTTGTTTTACGTGATCTTAAGCGACCTTCAATGATCTTCAACGACTTCACTTTCAAATACACGATGAGACTTATCTCGAGAGATCAATTAGATTAGATCAATTTTTATCTTATGGGAAGCATACATTCTATGAAGCAGAGATTTGAAATAATTCTAAATGATTTCGATCCTATCTATTATCAAAAGCTAAGCAAAAAATATATTATTCATTCTAAAAAATGAATATCTTTTTTACAATAGTTCTATATATAAAAAAATTATATTAGAAGTATATTAAGATTATGACTCCAACCAAGTTTTGGTATCATTCTATTACCAATAAAAAGTAATTATTCGGATAATTTATTTCGTATGTCACACCCTATAGAGTGACATCTTCATATTGTGGAATCATGACTCGAAATTAATAGGAGATAACGACCGGATTCTGCGGAAGATTAAATGATTGTCGGTGTGACATAAAATCGGTTGTTGTCCGTTCGCGATGAAAATCTGTAGATCGAGCGATTAAATTGACAAATAGCTCGATTTGCTTAATGACGCTAATGACGCTTTATGTTCGCTGATGATTTGCAATGGCAATTAAGTAAGAGGTTAGATTTCTATGTGCCATTTTTATGGAAATTGAAAATCATTATAAGATCGAAAATAGATCGAAATAAAAAATAAATATTTTTATTTTTTCAAATGTCAAGATAATTAAAATTTTGTTAAAAATTATTGTTTCATAAATAAATAATATTTTATACATATATTTTATTACTATCTCATATAAGTAATAAATAATAATTATGAAATGAAATAAAATATAAGAAAATATTAGTATAAAGAATAATATCTATTTCAAATAAATAATAATTTTTAATTTTAACATTATACGTATATTAAATTTATATTATTGCATAGAGATTGTTAAAATATTCGTGAAATTTCTTTGGATAATCAATTTTTAGAACCAAAACAAATAAATATTTAAAATAAAAATAAACGTATTTAAAATATAAGAAAATATTAATACAAATAATAATACTTCATACATTACAAATAAGATGTCTTTAACATTAATATCATTGCAACACAATATATTGAATTCATAATTATTGTATATAATTTATATAATTGTTGTATAATTATTGTATTAATTATTATATAGTAACATATTACATCAAAAATTCTATTTTTATTTTCGATATGTAAACAATAAGAAATAAAAAATAAAATATAGTTATTTTCGATCTTATTGCATTTCATTTAAACATTAAATTTAAATCTAAATATAATAGTAAATGATATTTATTTTTGATTTATATATTAGATAAAAAATATTATTTTTAAATATTTATTCATAGAAATATTTTTATTTTTTAAATATTTATTTTAACTTAGTTCAAATTTTTTTGATTTGGAAAATAATTGTTGATGATATCTATGATGCTGATAACGTGATTGTTAGATGGAAAATGTGTACCTAATACAGTTAATAGATCAAACGATAGATTGAATTAATTGAATAATAATATTAAATAATTAGAAAATTTTTTCAATGTTAATTATTATTATTTGTATTATAAAAAATTTAACAATAAAAATTTGGTGTTGAGTTAAAAAAATATGATGGATTTTATATCACGATTCATCAATATCAGTTATCATTCAATTTTTGTTATTTCTTTTTGTATATAATCAGATAGATCCTCACTTGTCATCTGTTCAAAGCAATGTTACTACAGAAAATATTGCAATGTTTTATTTCAATGTATTATATTATTTCCGATGAAAAATCAGATAAATTTCATATTTTACATTTTTTCCTGTCACAATTTGTTCTCAAATTATTCAAATTAATAATTTTTCTGCTCTTAACTGTGAATATTATTTTTTTTCTTTATGAAAATTAAAAATAAAATAATTGTTTCTCATATTTTTTGATTTTTTTATTTGTATAAAAAATTTTATAAAAATCAATATATTAATTTTCGTATGCTTTCCATTGTTCTTTCATACGATGATGACATTATGAAAATTATTCGATGCATGAATTTCATAACATAGTCCTGTTCAATTTACTTATGCGAGTTGAATAATTCATCGTATCATATGAATGTTATTATTTATCATTATTTCTATGTTGATCTTGATAAAATGAACAATTATTTATTCCATATTCGAAATTGAAATTTTTTGAAATATTCGAAATAGCAATTTTGAATCTCACGAGATTTGCCATCTAAATGCTTCCATGTATCATATTCATATTTATCATAAATCGTTATTTATGTATGAATTATTGTATGAAAAAGCCATAAAATTGACGTCAGTTTTCTTTATCTATTAAAATATTTCATTTCATTTTTTCACATGTCATCATTTCACTGAATCGGCAACATATTTGTACATTTTTCATTTATTTTGTTATGGATAATATAAATTCATTGTGTAAAATATCGACATATATTTCTTCGATTCGATTCATCAATTTCCAATCCACGAATTTTATGTAATTCTTGGTTGAAAATTAATCACTAATGATCGAGTAATAATCTCCATTCAACAAAAGATGACCATTTCGAAATGAGACAATTATATAAACATACGAATTTATAGAAAAATTAATAATTATATTATATATATAATTTTGATTTTTCTTTTATAAAAAAAGTATCATATTTGTCGCTTATTTTTTTAATGAAACCATATATGATATAATTAAATGATTTTAAATTGATAATAATAATAATAATATCATACAATCATAGTGTTTATGATTCTTCGATATGTCATATGCTTTAATGATTGAATAGAATTATATATAATAATCCATCCGTTTTAATGATTAATAATTTATTCTTTATTTATTTATATTATATATTGTAATTATGAATTTGTTGGTTGAAATATTTGCTTAATTATTTGAATAAATTGCTTGAGCGTATGTGTTAAGTATATGGAATGCTTGTATAATTTGAAATGAAAATTTGTAATTAAAATATTTTTTAATAATTAATTGGAATATTGTAATAAGAGAAAATTCTAATGAAATAACTAATAAATTCTTTTAAAACTTTAAATGTTTCATTTAAAAATAGTTTTTATTTGGGATTGTGCTATATTATAGCACAATTCTTTTTTTCATTCTTTTTTTCATTTGTTATCATTTTTTC
The DNA here is from genome assembly GCF_029169275.1 of Apis cerana. Classification (NCBI taxonomy): domain Eukaryota; kingdom Metazoa; phylum Arthropoda; class Insecta; order Hymenoptera; family Apidae; genus Apis; species Apis cerana. The sequence continues at coordinate 3,763,293 of NC_083862.1, read as the reverse complement.
TCACTTAATTATATATTTTTTCCTTATCCAAATAAAAATATCAACAAAATTTGACAAGAAACTCAATAAAATCATAAAATTACCAATTAACACACACTATTTCTTTAATTCGCAAAGACAGATCTCGAATTATTGCTCATATATAGGAATAGATTGCAAAGGAACAAAAAAGAAAGAAATTCTCACGTATGCAATAAAAAACAAAAAGAGAAAACACGATTCAACATCCAATTTGTTCTAACTTCATACAATCATATCCTCGTTTCTATTCTAATTTGCTTCTTATTTACTAAAATATTATTCTATCGTAGATAACAAAGATTGAAATATCAATATATTATCGAATTATTCTGTACAATTGTTTCCGAGCTGAAAATTGGCCACTATTCAGATATATGCCGAGACAAATCTCCGTATCGTTTCTCACCGTATTCCTACGACTACTATCGTTAATCCTGTTTCACGAACGCACAGAAAGGAGGGGGTGGTGTGTTATCCATGAAATGTTGGTCGAATTGGTCGAAACGACGCGTATATTCCGCACACGCGGCGCGTGGACATATCCGGTTATTGTAAGCGCGCTAATCAATTAGGGAAACGTTATTCACCAACGATCGGAGAGAAGTGTTCGTGTTTCTGGACGATCGTTTGAATGGTGTTGGAGTCAACGAACCAAAAGGGATGATTCGACATCGGTCACTTGTTATCCAGTCGGTCCAATTAAAGATCTGCGCTTTTTAACATCGATTGCTTAAAGAAAACGTCTCCTTTTTTCTTCTGTCTATACTTCTGTTTATTATAGATCATTAGAAGCTTGTTAATTTAAAGAATATATTTATTAACGATTTAAGCGTAAAATAACTTGTAACTTTTTGATGTTGTATTTCATCATTGAAATTATATTTTGAAAAGTTTTGAAAAGTTTTCAAGTAATATTATTTTAAGTTTATTTTTTAAAATTATTTGAAAAATAATTTATTTTTGAAATCATATGAATGAAATATTTCAAACGAAAGTAAATAAATATATTTTTAATTGATTTGTTTAACATTTCGTGCAATGAATTATTATTATTAATGTCTAATATTATTACATTCAACATTTATCAAGATTAATTATATTTATTGTTTAATATATTCTGAAAGTTATTTCAAAAATGAAGATTATTTCATTAAAAAATAAATACTATTTTCTCAAATAAATAATTCTTTAATTTATTATTTTCTCAAACATTTTTTTCATCATCAAATTCCTTTAATTAATCAAATAAAGAAATAAAATACATTAGTTCAAATAATGAAAAATGTTATTTTAAACAACTATTTTTAAATTATTATCTGAAATAAATTTCGTTTAAATCTACAATGGGATTAATTTTTCATCGTCCTTATTTTTTTATGTTACATTATATTTAAATATATAAACTTAAATATATTAACTTTTTATCTTTACTATATTATATTATTATATTGTTTATATTATGACATATATATATATACAAAATTATTTATACAAAATGTATAAAAAGATTCAAAAATTTTAAAAATATTTGATATTCATCGAAAGAAACAAAAAGTTTTTATAAACATATGTTTAAAAATTATTAATTTTAAAATTTTTACATGCCTGTTAGTTTTTATGAGAAAGTGGGTCAAGTATCAGTTTTAGCAGTTGGCCATCATATCATGAGTGTAGAACATATTTTTTACAAAAATCTTCAAGCACCCGATACGATGGGAAAATTACGTGAGAAAAATTCTTCTCTCTTCTTGAGTTTCTCATAAACATAGGCAACAGCTCTTTAAAAGGATTCTTTGAAACATTTAATCAATTTTTCGAAATTTAGATAATATTTTTAGCTCCATCCATCCGAAGATTAATCAAATTCATAAATTTGACTTAATAAACGAATTAATTTCAAAAAATATAATAAATGTCTAGAAAGAAGAATTTAGCATATTTTCCATTGAAAAATAACAACCATCAAAAATCAATTATTCACAATGTGATATTATTTCTATAATATATTATGTTTTCCATTTTAATACATTTCATTATTTTTCATAAAAGTGCGCTCGATTTAAATCCGATAGATTTATTTTATCTGATTATTTTATAATGATAAAAAACATAGTATTCAATAAATCAATTGCTTTGTTAAATGAATTGATATAATAATAATGAATAAGAGAAACATCGAATATCTTTCAATATAAGTGTATTTCTATTAAAAAAAATGTGTTAAAATATATATTAACTGACTCCTGGAATAATGAATCATTTAGTTCCAAAAAAAATTTTTATTATCTTTAATTTTCTGTTTAAAATTTTTATTTTTATTGCAAAAAATTTAAACATTTGGCTGAAATATCATTTATATAGTAAATTAAAAATTATAATAAATATATTGAAATTTTTTTCAATCTTTTTTTTTTAATCCAAAACAATAAGAAAAATAAATTAAACATATATTGTAAAAATAATATCTCAATGATAAAAACATCTCTTCTAAAAATTAATGATATTTGAATTTATATTTATTAAATTTTTTTTTTTTTTGATAAGTATTATGCATTTGTAAATTTATTTCCAACTTTTTTATATATTCTATAAATATAACTATCTACGGTTACTAATAATTATTATTATTATTAATCTTATTATAATATAATATTATATTATTATGTTATTATGTTATTATATCATTATAAATTCATAATGATGTTTTATACTGAATTTTAATTTGTGAATTTATTTTCTTTTTTAATATTTCGATTATAAATTTTCAAATATTTATTTGATATTATTTTGTAATAACTTTTTTTTTGAATGTATATTATATAATTTTATAAAATTTGATGAAATGAATTTTTTATTTTTTATATTTGCAATTTTATAAATTATATTATTTTAATATATATATTTTATATATTGATATAATATTATATGAATTATACTAAATGTATAATAATTTATTCATTTTTTTTTATTTATATATGTCTTATGTATATGTCTTATACAAAATAAATGCATATATAATATAATTAAAATTTAATTCATATATAAATATCAAAAAATAAAAATTATTAACGTATTCATAGATATATAAACTATAGTAAGTATATTATAATATTAAATATTAAATATTTAAGTATTTGAAAAAAAATGAAAAGGAATAGAATAAATTTTCATATTACAAAAATTTTCGAACTTTTTATAAATCTAAAACAATAAATTGTTTATGATAGCAATTTTCTTAATGAACTGTGGTAACGAAAATTTATTTAGTTACATATTTCTTTTAAAAAATTAATATATTCTGAACAATGTAATGTATTACATAATGTACACATGAAAAATTAATAATATTACTATTTTATTTTCATAATATAATCTTATAAAATATATAATCAATTGTGACTCTAATTGAATTAAAACATAAAATAGAATATAATATTTTACTGGTTTGTATAATATTGCGAAGTGATGAGAATTAGGATAAGTTTCATTATTTTTTAAATATATCTTAACAATGTTTTATAAATATTTTAAAAACTAAGCAGTATAGAGGAAAATTTTTTCAGAATAATGATTTTGATATTATAATGAATATAATAATATTATACATTATAATAATATTATACTCTACACATTATTGCATTATATTTTCTTAAATACATTAATCTTGATTTTTTGAAAATAAACAATAAAATTTTATTTTAGATGTTTTGTTTAGATTTTTAGATTATTTTCGCATATAAAATAAAATAATTTTTTTAGGTTAGATATATATTTTTTCATAAGAAAGCCGTACAATGCGGATATTCAAAGCGATTAAAAATAATCATAAAGCGATCATCGCATTGGATGTTATTCGATTTTTGTTTTGTCGCGAATGATCGATTTCTATTTATTCTTAATCCATATTCTTGTTTTCTTGTTCATTAAAAGTGTTTATTTAAACGTAGAATTCATTCTGTGTTCTAAATAAAATCTCACGACTAGAGACACGGACAGGATTTTTTGGGAAATAGATGTGCCAGATGAAATTGTTTTTCCACGATAGTGGAGAAAACAATGTCATTGTTTGCGGACGTGTTCAAGTTCTATCGCTATGGATTTATGAAATTTTTGACACGCGATTCGACTCGACCAGAAATCAGCCGAGCCATCGAATTTTCGAACGAATATGTATTTTCTTGTTTTATACCGAGAGCTCTGAGCAGTTTTTCTGTTTTATACCAAGCCGTGCCGCTCGTTTAATTACCCGTACGCCGTTCTTTAATCCTGCTGTGTTCCGCTATGCGACCTAAAACAAATTTCATTCTTTTCACAATTCTGTCGTTTACAAAAGGATAGCTTTGTATTCTGTGATCTTGTTTTATATTACTTGATAATTGCTTTGCAAGCAACATTTTTATGTTTACAGACAAAGATATGATGAAACGTTATTCGCCGATTTTAATGAAGCTTTGAAATAACGTAGCTAGTTTATATATATAGATATATATATGTAAATGTTCAATACATATTTTTTTTTGTATTATTTCTGTTAAGAAGTGAAGATTTTTTACAATTCCTGAAGATTTGCACGTGGATCAATTATGATCGATTGATGTGAAAAAAGAAAATAGATTTTTTCTGGACTGTATAATTTATTAAATTTAAAAATAGATACATATTGAAAATGATATTTGTTAATTTCACTTTTCCTTTTTTCAAAAGAATAAATAAATATTTTAAAATTGTTAGTTGTTCTACAATAAATTCTTTAATAAAATATTTATTGTAGACTATTATGTGTGTGATTATTTTCTGCATTCGTTGTTATATTGAAAAATTATATCTCATGGAATCATGAAGTTATATGGATCTTTGATTAAAATTATATAAAAATTGTTTTTGTTATGAATTTTTTAATTTACATAGAAGATTTTTAATTTAAAGAAGAAGATATAACTAAAGGTTCATATTCTGACGTAATTGTTTTTTCAAATTAAATTAGCTCTCAAGTCAATGTCTTTTATATTCTTTGAGATATTTAATCGAATATGATTTCTAATTTAAAGATTGTTTCCATATTTATAATATGAATGAAGAAAATATATATCAAATATTTTTCTATTTTAAATTACATTACATTATAAGAATGTTTCACTAAAATGAATGATTGATATTTTGGTATATTTCATTTTTAGGATACTGATACTATTCGAATCATTATAATCAAATTATTAGTGTAACGAATATTTATGTTAATATACGTGTATTAAAAATAGTCTAATGTAAATTTAAATTACATTTTTGTATATCAATTTACTATTGTTTGTTTTAACTTTTAAAATTGATATTTTAAAAATATTCTATGAATATATTAGCATTCGCATACATATATACATAATTTTAATTAAAATATCCTATGTAATATTTCAGGATGTCTAAAAAATCTAAAGTTTTATTATTCTCTTTATTGCATTCTTATTAAGATATAAATAAATAAATTAAGCTCTTTTGAGATATTTATAAAGAATATATTTTGAGAAAATATTAGATAAGACAGAAAAATAATAATATAATGGATCAAATAGACTCAAAAAACAAATATATAGTAATAACTAGACTATGAATTTTTTTGCGCGATAAATAATCAAAAAGCATATTACCATTAATATATCAATATAAGATATCATGGTATAAGCGACTGTGATTCTGTATACAAAAATAAAGAGATAGAAAAGAATATCATTTTCAAAATTTCATTTTCAAATATAAGTAACATTAGCTATTTTTTGATTAGATACGAATAAATTATCGATATAAAATAATTCTATAAATAAAAAATATAGAATAAATCTTTTTCTAATTTAAAAATTAGTTTTCGAAAAGATCGGATTTCAAAATTAAATTAAACGATTTCTTGATCATAAATGTTCAATCTTTTTCAAAAAAAAAATATAATTGATAAAATTTTATTTTATATTTCTTGCTTTAATTTCTAATAATTGAGAGTAATCATCTTTCAATAATTTATTTATATGAATTCAATATTCAGTTCATGCAATAAAGAATTAATAAATTTTATTTTTATTTTATTTTATTTGAAAAACATGAAAATGAAGTTCTAAACAGAAAATTATTTTTTTTTCGATTTATTTTTTTATAGAATCACCACACAATTTGTATCTATATATCTATAAAACTCTATATGAACAATTAATAAAAAATTAATAAAAATTAAAATTAATTAAAATTAAAAAATGCAAAAAAGTACATTTTTATTCTTTAATAATAAAACATATTTCTGTCAAGATTTCATTACTTTATTTATATCCTATAACTTGTGCATTTGCATAAACATTCACAGTCTATTAAAAAAGACAAAAGAATTAATTTGAATCTTTATGTATGTTTTTTGTCCCGTTTTTCTTTCTTCTTTTTGCATTTTTCTCTTTTTCATTCGAGTTTAACAAGTAGACTCGCGTTTCAAGAGCCGGATGTTTAGCGTCCTGTGTATCAAACAGAAATTGCTTTGTACCACGGCCCACTTTAGTTCCTCGACGACCTAATTTGCGAGGTTAATCGTGCTACTCTCAATTAGTCGCAGCATCTGACTAGTCCATTAGCGATCATATCTCTTCTTTCGAGCGATTGTTTCGTCTTTGATCGTTCTTTCTATATCATCTTTATTCAAAAGTATTTAAATCGGGCCATTTAAAGTCTTTCTCAATCACAATAAAAAAAACATTTTATCGAATGTGAAAATAGTGGAAAAAATATTTATTCTTTAAGATCAAGTTTTATTTAATTATAAAAATCTTCATAGATTATTTTTAATTAATTTACAAAGAAATAATTCATATAATTTAAATTAATATAATTCATATAATTCATATAATTCAAAAATTTTTGATTTTAATAAAAGTTTGTACATATTTTATACGTATATGAACAAAATATTATACATAATTTCTTTTTCGATGACAAATCTCTTGAATGAACTTAAAATTATTTTTTAATCAATTCTTTATATTTTAAATTTTAATTTTATCTAGGATTATTTTTTACAAAATATATTTTTAGCAACAGAGCATTGAAATCTAAACATTTTATATATTTAAAATTTTTCTCTTGTGCTATTATAAATAATAAAAAAATTATAAATAAAACACCGAAAAAATATTGAGATTGTAAGATTGAATTTTAATTCCAAAATATTAATAAAAAATTACTTCATATATAATACATTATATTTTACATTATTGTTGTTGATTTTGATAAAACAAATTGTTAATTGAATTCATATAAAACTTATGAAACTTTTTTTATCTTCTATATGTTTATTATTTTATATATATACAATTATTAGTGTCATTTAAAGAATTTAATTATTATTGTATAAAATAAATGAAATTTTTGTTTTATCAATTTTATTTTCTTTATAATATTATTATTTATAATATTATAAAGAAATTTATAAAAGAAACTTTAAGAACTAATAATGTATACACTTTTTATATATATATATATATATATATGTATATATATATATACTATAATAATAAGTACATTTACATATATTAGCTATATATAACATATGTATAGTTAAATGTTTGAAAAATTAATTTCAAAAAAATAAATTTTTATGAACGAATAGTATTATATTCAAACTCAATAAAACATATATTTCAATAAAACAGAATTGTTCCTTATTAAATAAAAGATAAAATGTATGAAAAATTATAATGAATATTAATTTTTTATAAAAAAAGTAGAAATTAAATTTCTTGAAATATTTTATTTTTAATTAATAATTAATAATACAATTAATTGAATTAAAAATAAGCATCTTTTTAATATTTATACAACTTGTTAGTATATTTCTGAAATATTTTTGGAAAATCAATTCTATATGTCAAAACAAACATAAAAATTAATATAAAAAAGTTAATTATAAACAATTAATTCTTTCTATTTGTTGACTACTGGAATCAATCCTCCATGAATATATTAAAATTTTATAAGAATTATAAAAATTATTAATATTAATGTTATAATAAATTTTTTTTGTTTTAAAAAAGATAACATTTTCAAGAGCGAATCGCATTATACTCAAATCCATTATATTCCACGTTCACAAAATTTCATATTAAACAATATTATTGTTAATTGATAAAATTTGTTAGCTAAGAATTAGAATCTATAAAAATTTGTATATCTAACTGCAAATAAATATCTTTTTCAATCTTTTTTAATATCTTTGGAAATTCCAATCTTTTTATAATAGAATATATATACTCTGTATGTAATAAATTCCTCTTACATTACAAAATTATATACATAATGTTTCATTTCAAAACAAACGCAAAGTAATCAATTTTAAGTAATCAAAAATAACACTAACCATTGAAATTTTTTGGAAATAAATTATTTTGTTGGAAGAACCAGTTCGAAGTGCACTGGAAATGGAAGTCCGGAATAGCTTGTTGAACGACTACTTATCGGAAGGTTCTCGCGACTTGGCTGAATGAAATCTTTTCACTTGATGTGTTCAATCTTTGATCCTAAGGAAATTACAGTTCTCTCGAGAAGTGAAAGAAAAGATGGCAGAGAAAATTATACGACTGGCCATGGTCTCTTCGACCTATCTCTTTTTATCAATGGCACGATGAGAGGAAGAGGGAAGTTGCGCGCAAACACAAAGTCTTGAAATATCATGGTCGCAAGAATGAACCGAAAAATTTTCCATTTTATCAAAAAATGAAAAATTGATATGTATGGAACGAAATATAGCGAAAAAAATTTCTTTTTGTTATTTGTGACTTTTAATATTGAAAAAGAAAATAAAATTATTTTCTATGAGGATATTAAGTTTTTGTTAAATATTGTGAATTTTATAGATAAATCTTTTTAAATATTATAAATTTAAAAACTGCAGTAAAATATACATAAAAATATAAAATATTTAAAAAATTATGTATTTTCTAATTTTGTATATTATTATATATATATTATTATATTATTATATTGTATATTATTATATATTATTTTTTACATTTCTTCTTTTCGTAAAAATATAGTTAAGATTTTCAAAAATATTTTAGTAAAATTATGTTATATAATAGAATACTAAGTAGAAAAAAAATAAAATAAAATTAAACATTTATTCATAAATTTTTTGTATAAACATGTAACGAATTCTAACATGTTTTTTACGATTGAAATATTCCTTGATTCTACTACATAAAAATAATTAAAAATATTTGTCCAATCGGAAGATGTAAATAAATACTCAATCTTTAATTCAACCATGCATCAAACATATTGCAAGGCGAAATGAAATATACGAGTAAAATTTTCATTTGCTATTTATGATTTGTAATTGAGTATTAAAATTATTTTTTTATATCAATATTTAAGCTATTAAAATCTGAATTCAATCAAGAAATTTTTTTAAATATCATAACCACTAAATATTATTTTTATTGATTTATTGATTTTATAATTTTTTTCAGTAATTTATGATAAAATAAAGTTGATGAATGAAAAAATAATTTAATTTCGTTTATAATATAATAATGATTTTAATTTATTAAAAAATAATTTCGTAATCGAAAAAATTTTAAGTAGATTTGGAATAAATTAAGAAAATTATTATTTCGCAAGAATTCTTAATTTTTTCATAAATATTTTGAATATCATTTTAAAATATTATAAAAAAAGTTATTACAATTAATTGTATAGAAAAGTAAAAATTAAAGTTAAAAAATTCATTTAAAAAATATGTATTTAAAAAAAATTAAAACTTCAAACATCTCTTTAAAATATCTCAAAAATTAATTTTATATAATAATTATATAATTTTTATTTTTTCTCTCAAATATTTAAACGATTACTTTGATTTTAAAAAGTAATGAAATTATCAATTATTTTATTTGAATAAATGGACTTTTACTTTTGATTATCATATATTATTAAACTTTTAATTTAAAAATTTTTACAATGCAATCAAATTTGCTTTCATATCTGTTAAATTATAATCATTTTAAACTAATTTAAATAATTCATCAAGAAAAATTTTTATATTTTGATAAATATTCTATTATCATTATAATAAAAATATAATATAATAAAAATAATTTTTTCTTATAAATAAATATCACAGAATATCATAGAATTAGCATATTGATTTATAAGAATTATTCAAATAAGAAATAAAATAAAAATTATTTATTCTAATGATTCAAAAATTAATTAATCTAAAAAAATAATTTATTTGTTTAAATAACACATTTCATTAATCAAATATATGAAATTATCTTATGAGAAATGTTTTTTATGTATCATATTTTTACATAGTTACATATAATGGATTCTATATAGTCAAAGAACGGAAAAATAGATTGCAAAAAAGAATACAAGAATAACTATAAAATAGTTATATAATTACAAAAATAATAAGATACTTTATTCAGAGTATGGTGCATAACGATTTGCATGAATGAAAAGTATCGAAGCTATAAAATAAAAAGCAATGGTTTATGCAATCACGCCACCGAAATTCAGTTCAATGATTCTCATTATAACATTTTAATGCTCAAACCTGATCAATAACATGGTTAGTCTACCTATTCTACAAGTTTACAATATAAAATTGGCAATTTAGCATTTCTCTACTTTTTCCCAACCATTTCATAATGGTATAACAACGAATATTAACAAGGAAGTGTATTTAAAGTGTTAAAAAACTTTGGAAATTTCCTCCATTGGAATAGCTGCAAGTTTGCGAACAGTTTCGTTCGTTTTATTCCCTGTATATTAAACGAGGAATTCTCCTTGACCTGGAACTAGAGTACAATAATGCTAAAAGAAAAATTTTTTGATTGAATCTACGTGACTCTGTCCAAATAAAAAAAGAAAAGAATCCTCGAAATGTAAGGAATAGTTATTATATAATATTTGTGCTTGATTTGAAAAGTTTGAACTCGTGAGATTTGTAAAACGAAAAGGAACTAAGTATGACATACGTATAATATTCTTTGAAAAAGAAAGAATAATCTTTCAAAAAGGAGAGTAAGAATTAATAATCTTTTTAATTAAAGTTATCTATAATGAAAAAAAAAGTTTTTATAACTACACTTATTACGAAATTTAAAAATTAAGAAAATATTTGCTAATTTCATTATATTTTTATTTAGTCTTTATGCAAATATATATGCAAAATAATCTTATTATGTTTATTAATTTATTATTATTCTTTTATGTATTATTATTTTTAGTTTCAATTTATTTATTTCAGAGAACAAAAAAGATAAAAAATTACAAATACTTAATTTTTTCAATTTCTCTTTTCAAATATATCTTAAAATAATATTACAAAGACATTTATCTAATTTAAATATTTTGATTTTGATAATTCTAAATGAAAAGTCATATTATTTTTTTTATTAATGGTTTTTCAGGGAATAAAATCAATCTTATTTTCAGCATCTTTCAAAATCTCAAATATAATTTTTTCTAGAAATTCTTTTACAGCAAAATAATAAAGCATTAAATTCTGAATATTTTATAGTTTTTATAATTTTATAGTTTTTAATTTTGCTCTGTTTCGTATTAAAAAACATAAAAAACATTAAAACTTTGAATATCGATTTCATATTCATTAAATAATATTTTTCTAAAAAAAATATTATGTTCACATTTAAAATATTAAAATAAATAATAAAATTTTATATTAAAATATAAATACAATTTTTATTTTTAATTTTTTGAAGAAATTTTTTATTTTTTGATATTATAATTTATTTGATTATTTATTTTATTTATTTGATTTATTTTTTTTTATTTATTTATGATATTTTATTAATATATAATAAGTTATATTTTGAATAAATTTTTTTTTTGATAGAGTATCGCTTTAAGAATAAAATCAAAAATCAATTTTTTGTTGAACATAATTTTACATAGCAGCAAAATTTTAAATCAAAGAAAATTTAAAAATTATTATTATATAATTATTATAAATAACAATATAATTACAATAATAATACAATTATTATAAGTTTCTAGAAAAACTGTACTTTATATTTTGACAAAATTTAAAAAATTTCCATTAATTCTACTCCTCAAAAAGATTTACTACTTTATCAAATAATAATAAAAAAAACTATAAATCCTTTTTCCGACGAAAAATAAAAAAACATAAAAATATTGTCAAATAAAATTTATATTCTTCAGTTGTATATATTATTAAGAAATACTTACTCATAAAAGTGTTAAAGCGACAATAATATAAAAGAGTAACCGCAGAGACAATCTTTCGGTTTGATCGATCATCTTCAAATTCGCTATTTATTAGAGCGATTGATCGGATGCATTTAGGTTTACGCCTCGTGCACGTAGAGACGTCGTTGCTCTATAGAAAAATGGTCGAAGTAAATGCAGGGAAAAGAATATCCGCGACAAATCATCCGGTGATAAATTTATGGCAATGGCGCAATGGCGGGGAAGAGGCGGGGTGAAATTGTTCGGGACGTGGGGCGAATTCAGCCCAGGGTGGACGATGTCCTCTGGCGATAGTTCCCTTGACTCTGTCGTAAAATCCATTACGCGATTGAACGGGTTGAAAAATTATGAATTAGATATAATAAATGTTGGTGCGGCCGTGTGCAGAGAAGAAACCTTAGTAAAACTTTGTTTCGGCGACTTTCACGTTATTAATCTCTTTAATATTCGAATAATTTGTGATTTTCATTTTACAAGGTAAAGGAAATTTAAAAGAAATTAACGAATTAGATTTTATTGTTTCGCAAAAAAATTAATTGAAATGTTTTTGATAAGGAATCATTCTGATTCTAATATCTTTGATAAAAAATATATGATTGTAAAATAATTATTTAGAATATTTAGAGATATTAAAATCACAGTAATAATTTTCTAAAAGATAGAACAGATTGGGATACGATAAAAATTCAGAATGATCGAAAAATTAAATCATATACCTCTTTTAGAATTTTATCATAGTAATATGAACAATAAGTAATAGATTTGTAGTAATAGAAGTGATATTTGTCTAAAACTATTTTATTTCTCAATTCCTATTCTTATTTAATTCTTATTAATACTTATTGAATATTGTATATATCATAAATCAAGATTAAATTTAACTTGAAACTAATTAAATCTAATTTTCTTTATATTTATCGTGGTGAATATATGATTTGCATATTTATTCATTATAAGTTTACTATTTGTTTTATTTTTACTGACAAGATCGCAAAAATGACAGAATGACAGGAAAAATTAAGCAAAATTAAACAATTAAAATTTATTATGTGTTATTTCTATGTGATATGTAACACGAAACAAATAAATACTGTATTCATTTAACAAGCGATTTTTTATTTTATTGATGTTCTTATTCTCAAATAAAAAACAAAAAATAAAGATTAATAGCGATGTCTAACTCTTTTAGCCTCTCATTTACCATATAAAGTAGATTAATATATTTGTGAAACATCTTTGGAAAATCGATTCTAGAGATAAATATCGTTTGAGTTATTTTATAAAATAGATGGGAAGATGTTAAGATTGTCTTAAATTAAATTAAGACAAATTAGCTTCGTCCCATTTATAAATTTTGCAACGAAGAATAAATTATATTGAAATAAACTATAAACTAAAGTGATAACAAACGAAGTATAATGAATAGAATAAAAATCCTCAATTATTTTATATGAGGTTTCGTATATTCTTCACGAATATCTTAAATTTAATGAAGTTACTAAACTTCAAGATGGTTAAAAATATGTGACTTAAAGCTACATTATTAATATATTATAATTTGACTTGGATTAAAATATTCATTCAAATTTCAAATAAAAAATTTCTAGATTTTTTAATTTTTCTCGAATAATAAATTTTGAATAATGCATTTATACGATATCACTATTGTACAAATTGTCAAATGCTATCGAAAAATAATAATATATTAACTAAAATAAAAATGAATTAGAAACGAAGGAATAGAAAAATTTTTAAAAATTTAAAAATTTATAAATTATGACATTTTATGAAATATTGAAAGAAACATATAATGCTTTCAAAATGTAAGAGATGAAAATATAACACTTATGTAATGACAATATAATACTTATGTAATATATTTACATTTATATATTTACATTTACTTAAATTTAAGAAACTTGCATTCACATTTCACTAATGTGTACAAAGTTTCACCATTATGCAGTATTATAAAAATAAAAATTAATCGAAACGAACTTTTCCTTTTTACTATTCATATACTTCTCAACTTTATAACATCTCTTTCATAGTTCACGTATGATATCAAATGACGATTCTCGTGAGATTCAGAATTACGATTCCGAGTTTATGTTTTTTCGTTCGATCTGGCGTCGACGATTCTTTTCAAATTGAAACAGCTGACGAAACATGGAACAAATAATAATAGTATTCACATGATAGCTATAAAATTTCTCATTTACATTTAACTTGAACAAAAACAGTATTACGAAATTAGATATTCCATTCAAAAGATTATCTTAACAGTTTCACTGTTATTTAATATTCGATATATTTCAACACAATAAAATCTATTATTTATCATTTTTTTATTTTCATTACGTATCAATTTGCTTGATAATATGTAAGGAATAAATGAGGCTTTATCGCGTAAAAATGAAATATGTGAACATGACATGTTTATTATCGACTTTCTTTTTTTTTTTCCAGGTTCTATTATTTAAGGAATATTTATAAAATTTTTATCAGATGTATTATGAATGATATTGCAATTCGTTGGAATTGAATTAATAAAAAAATTAAGAGAAATTGCTGAATAAAATTGAATAAAGTAATCCAATAAATTGATGATCAAGATTAAACTTTTTTATTTGTAATCAAATTTTTATATAAGTAATGGAAGAGGAAGAAAATCGGCAGAAATAAGAATTAACTTATTAGAATTAAAAACATTGATAAAAAGTGGATCATTTTTGATTTTCATCTAAATCTGACACGTGAATCATTTATGGAAAACATAGATTGTAATCCGGCTTAGTCGAATAAGAATTAATGGTTCATAAATTTTTTTATATTTTTTTTGAGATTGGAATTGAAAATGATAAATAACACTTCATGTATCATTAAATTCTTCGAATATGCTTGGATAAAAATTAAAAAAAAAAATTTTTCAAATATTTTATTTTATTTTTTATTTTAATTTATTTTTAACATTTTCAGTAAATGTGCATGAGTAATATGATTATATCACAAATATATGAATATCACGTATGAATCATGATTTATAGAAATGAAAAAATAATCGGAAGTATATATATATATATCGAAATAATAATCGGAAAGAAAGCTAAGGATATACGATAAAATAATCAAATTATTTGTATTGGATACAACGCATTCTTTTCACCGATATAATCTGATCATGGTTGATTTATGGAGATTAAACTGGTGCTCGTTAAATTTTACATCGTTTATAGCGTTCAACTGCGCACATTGTTAACCGAAAAACCAATTACGAAACATCCATCGATATTTGTATAATTATTTTTTTATTGTGAAAAAAATTTATTTTTAATACGAAATTACGAAACATAATTTTTATAAAAATAAATTTGAAATATTACAAAAGCTTTTTAATTTTTGATTTTTTATTTCTTATTTTTGCTATTAATTATAATATTTTTTTTTATATATTTAATTATAATATTTTTTATTAGTTCTATATTATTTACAGATTTTTTTAAATTTAATATGTAACACTATACAATATATACAATATATACAAGACTTTACAGTATAAAGAATCAAAGTAAAATTTTTTTAAAAATGATAACTTTTATTAATCTATTTTAAATTTATTCCATATTTCCTTATCTAAAAAAATATTTCTTTTACATGTTATCAAAAATTAAGTTACTATAAATCATCAATAATAAAATTAAGAATTTTTGAGAAATGATAATTTTCTTTAATCTATTTCAAAATTATTTTTACGAAGAAATTATTTTCTGAAAAAAATTAAAAATTATTATAAAATTATTGAACAAAAATTCATAAAATCAATGAAAATAATAATTTTTAAATTGTTTGCGTTGTTTAAAAAATTATTGATTCAGGTTTGAATGTTATTATAGCAAACAACTTTTGTTCTTTATTAAAATTCATGAAAGAGAATTTCATCCCCATGTTTCATTTCACTCTAATATGCACGCCTGTTTCGCTCTTCCTACTTATTGGCAAAGTAAATAATTCGACATCCTTGGCGCGGCGAGAATTTCAAACTCGTGCTACTCCCATTCTTCGTTTGATAAATAATTACAACGAACAGCCGTGTGTCGTCTAAACTCCGCCGGATAGTTTCGAAGCTTCCTGATAATAGACGGAATATCGGAGAAGCGATATTTGTACGATATATCGTTGGTGGAATATTGTATTAATCGTAAGATATTCTCGCATTGCGAGGCTATTTTTCTTCAAACTTTAATGGGATGGAAGGAAACATCCCATAAAGCAATTGAAATTGAAGCATAAATTGATGTTACATTTAAATCGAAGCCTGATTCGAAAGAAATGAAAGAGGTTTATCGGTGAGAAATAACGAAAACGATCGAAAATTCAATCGTTTCGAAGTGTCTTAAATCATAGCGGATAGATACGTGACAAGCGATACGATATAATGTAAATTCTAGTGATGGGTGTGATACTATTTTTTTTCATGATTTTCAAACAATTGTGAATAGATGCAAGCAATACAATATAAATTTTAGTGATGGATGTACTTCTTTCTCATGATCTCCAACAATTTCGTATTTAAATATTGTTTGAAGATATATGATGTATCGAAAAAAATAAGGACCTGGAATTAATATATTAATATCTAATATATTACGATATTATCAAAAGTATTGTATTATATTATATTGGTATTACAATGCCAAAATTATTAAAATAAGGAAGAAAGAAAGTTGAAGTCTTCGAAGATTCTGTCAATAAACATGTTGCTCATGAACAATCAAAACTACGATGAATATCTCCAATAACATCTTCAAAGACATCAACATATCAAGATCATATAGCGAAGCCTCAAGAAGAGTAAAGCAAACTATTAGCACTCACCTCCCTCGAAATCTGAAAATTCAATAATTAATTCTGATTCGAATATTTCTAATAGTAAGGATATAAATGACTTCAAAAACAATGTAATTCGCTAAAAATGCACTACCAAACATTAAATTCCTAAAATCAAACTAGCGACGTACCGTTCTCTCTTCGATAAAATCAATAAAAAGTATTCATAGAAGTTGCTCAGCTCATTTTTATATAAATGACTGCCTTTTCCAATTTCAATTTCAGAATGCGTGTTCGCTACACAACAAGCTAATAGAATTCGATTTATTCTTGAGAGAAAACGATGTCGGAATTGCCTTACTCCAGAAAACCTGGTTTAACTCGGGAATTGAAATCTCCTCAACAAATTACAATATCATCAGGTGCAATCGCAATATCCAATTCCATTGGATCTTCCCGATAACATCGAGACAATACCAACAAAGATAGTTCCATTTAACTTAACAGTCGTTTCAGTCTCTTGTCCTGTTGAAAACTTGGCAACATTGGACATGATCATTGGATTTAATGGATCATTCATCTCGGGAGGTGATTTAAATGGCAAACATTCCAACTGAAATAACTTTCATTCTAACCACAACGGCAAAATCTTAGACAAACATGCACTAAAAAGGATTTATTCTATTATTGATCCACTTTCCCACATCCACTTTAAGCAGGGCTATCTCTCTATTATTGTAAACTTCTTCCTGACAAACTCATTTACGGACTTGCAGTGTGAAGTCTCCGAGAGTCTATTCTCTGATAACAAATCGGTCTTATTAATACGTAGTAACAAGTTAAAGGTTATCGCTTCAGTGCCCTCCACCGATTCGATTAGCAATAGAAAGGAGAGGATGCACAAACTTGGAATAATAATCTAAACTGTCGTCAATCAGAGAGATTAACTCAGCGATAGCAAACTTGCACCGATTCTAGGAAATGTCTCTTTAAGATAACAAAATATGCTCCAAATCGATTCATTTTCCCTAATCCAGAGCTGAAAGAACTTATCAATCTAAGAAATGCAATCAGACATCGCTACCGGAATTCATACATTTCATAATCATTATCATTAAATAAGCATTAAAAAAAAGATAATCCATCTTGAATGAATGAAAGTACATACAAGATCAAATAGGCAAAATAAAAATGGACCACATGTTCTAATCTATTTACAGGAAGATAACCTGAAAGCCTAATAAAATGCCATAAAAGAGTCTAAATAACTATCACACCAATAATGAAAAGAAAGCCTTCCTCTAGCGGATCAGTTCAGTGTATGACTTAACTTACAACTCAGTGTCATGACTGCAGACCGAAGTCAATGAAGGATTAACAATCTTGGGATAAAATTTTCCCGAAAATATTGAAAAAAGCATCCTTCAGGGTTAATTTTCAATTGTATTACATTTTCAGAATTTGCATTATAACTTACCTTCCCCTAGCGTGAAAGATTACCAAAGTAATTTCCATCCTTAAAAGAAAGAATCACAAATTTCTAAAAAGTTATAGACTAATTAACAGACTATTATCGATAACAGCAAAAATTTAAAAAAAAACAATATACACAATACTTATGAAACAAATACTTATAAAAAAATATCATCATTAATGAACAATTCGAATTAGAAAGAACCATTCCATCACCTACCAGTTGATAAGAACGTCCCAGTATCACTGCCACAATACATTGAACACAAAAATTCTCAGATATAGTCCTCTCAGAAACAAGGCCTTTGATTCAGTGTGACACAATGGACTAATATATAAATTAATCAAACTTAAATTTCACTTTAAATTAATCAAATTCTTACATATTTATTTACATAACAGATTATTTTTTGTAAGTACACAATAAGAAATCAGATTTAGAAGTAATAAGAGTTAGTGTTCCCCAAACTTGGGATCATTATTATTTCTGCTATATATCAATGACATATCGTTCTGCGCTAAAATCTCCTTGACTCTGTTTACAGACGACGTTGCAATATTGAGTACATTATATAGCCATCTAAAACTAGCAGAATATCTGCAAAATCACCTCAATCTCATAGCAAGATTCTTCAAGGATTAAAAGATGAATTAAATAACTGCAAAACTCAAATAATACTATTCATCAAAAAACTAAACACTTGAAATCAATTCCTTAAATTATCGTCAATAACCAGAGTGTACCATATATGAGAGAAATCAGATATGGTGTTTGATTCAAGATTACGATAGGCTCCAGTAATACTGGATAGATATAAAAAGACTTTGGTAGCGATCGCTGCTTTTGTGTCCTTATAGATCTATGTTCAGTCTTGAATCAAGAGTTAAAATTATTGATATACAAAATGTGCAGTGGTAATGATCTATAGAATACATTCGTAATCCATTACTGCTAAAACGCACTTGCTGAGTTTACAGAAAGTGCAAAACAAGACCTTCAAGATAATATTCAACAGTCAATCAGGTCATCACTTGGGATCCACCGCAAGCATGCTATACCTACTCAGGACTCTATTTTCTAGTAGTTATATAAATGCAAGGTCCTTAATACAGAACACCTTGAATTTCAGCAGGAATAAATTTCCTTTTAATCCAATCATCAAATTCCTATTGGATGCCCGGATCGAAGACTTCAATCCTGTTCCATTTCCAGCAATAGTAATAACAATAGTAAAACCACAATATTAATAAGTAGCCTCACTCCTCCTTGATCGGAATGAGAGTCTCATTACATGTAAATGAGATTTTCAATGGAGATTCTTTACAACTCACTGCCCAATCAATCTGGAAAAGAGCAATAACACATTGGACATGCCATAAGATTCCCTTTATCACTGTTCCAGCGTATCAGAGTAATCTACCCTCAATTGAATTAAAAGTCATAAAATTATTATTCATATCATTGCATCAGAAGTTGAAAGATCGTGGTAATCTATTTTCAGTCGGATTCAGAAAAATGAACCAATCCTCCATGAAAAATTAGGTTTTTGAAAATTTTTTCCTAAATTCAAATTATTAAGTTAAAAAAAAATTAAATTGATTAATATATCTTATAAGCATGCTCCTGAAGCAATAAGGATAGGATTTAATCGATTATGGTTTTTCTTATATTCTCAAATTAAATGGTAAGCAACATATATACATAATTTTGTATCTTTTATTTTCTATGGTGAAGAAGAAAATTACTGAAGAATATAGATGAATGTAGATTAAAACTGTCATCACTGTCATACTGATTTTGAAATCATAGAGAAAGAAAGAGATAATTGGAAAAATAAATTCAGTTATTAAGTCGTACTTTATTTTGAAAATAATAAAGGAGAAACAAATTGCCATGGTTTTGATCTTTAGTTTTCAATTAACTCTTTCCTTTTTCATTACATCAAAATCAACATGTGACGTTATATTAAAAGTTTATAGATTTTAAATTCAATCTTATCATTAACATCAACCTTGTATATTCTAATTTTTTCAAAACAACAATCAAGATTTTGAAGTTTCTGATCATTCTGAATAAGAGCGAGATGGAAGAATATAAATCAATCTTAATGTTTTCGCCATGAATTGTTGCAATATAAAATATCTATTTTGCATTTCTAAATCTTCATGATTCTAATAACTCTATCATCATCTAAATTAAGCTATTATTGTTTACCTTGAATGATAATTGCAAGAATTTAATCTCTGATTTATATATAACAATATTGAAGAAACATAATATAATTCTAATTATAATAGATAAATGTTACATAAAATAAATCTAAAATAAATCTTTCAAAATAATGAATAAACAGTTACTGTATGAAATTTAGAAAAAAATATAGCTACATTTATTGAGATTAATGAAGTCTTAATTGCAACTTCTATTAGAATCGAATTTTGGATTGAATTTGTTAGTATTTCTTACGTATTAAACAAATACAAGCCGCATTCTCATATTATCACAAATAAAAATATTCATGTTTTCAAAATAATAATTTTTTCGTATTATCCGTTTTTGTTTTTATCATCCAATTGAAAATTAATATCAACTGATGATCGATTATTATAATGATCATTTTTGATATTAATATATCGATTTCGCGAAATCAAGTACGAATTTTTTTTAATATCAAAAATATATGTAACAAAAACAGTAAAAAAAAATTAAATGAAAATGAAAATTAAATTAAATGAAAATTAATGAAAATAATAAAACGACATGAAATATGAGCATATATGAAATGATTCTAACAATGTAATTTGTAAATATAAATGTCAATTCTTTTTAGGATATGCTTATAAAGATTCAAAACAATCGAATAAGAAATCATTTACATTTCGATTTTTTAATAGTATCATATATAATATTATATCATATTATATGTATGTCATGAATTCTTGTCATTAAAAATTAATATTTGAAGAGCACAATAGATTACTAATGAAAAACTTGTAAAAATAATAATAAAAATTAATCCTAATATAATTTAAATAAAATTTAATCCTAAAAAAAATCTAAATTATTTTAATAGATCAATAATAATAATCATAAATAGATATATAATATAACATAAATTCCAATTTATAATTTCATATCAATTCAATTTTTTCCAAGTATCTCATCAATTTCTCATTTTCCAATAGATCGAAACCTAATGAAATCGATCGCGGAATAATTGTTTATTTTCTTGAAAATTATGCCATGGATAAAACATGTTCAGCAACAATAATGTTGCATAAATAACGAAAATCGATTTATCGTAAATAGCATAAGGAGAGGAAGAATAAATCTAGCGTTGAGGAACGAAGGAGTTGAGCCGTGTTTGCTGACTCGAGTCCTTTGGTTGAATTTCGCGTTGCGGCTTGCTGTCGTTGCAGCTTTATCCTTTTGCAGACGATATCGATTATTATGTGAGACCATAGACTTCTTCGATACCACTCAACTTCTCCTTTTATCGCTAGATGTTGAAGGAATTTTTAATAAGATATGATAACAATGTTTAAAATCTCGAAATATGCGATTCTTGTTGAATCATATAATATTTTATAATAACAATGAGTATTTTCTCTGTTATATAATAATTTTAATCAATATAAATTCTATAATTAATTCTTTCGATGTAAAATTGACAATTTTTATTTATAGATATTCTATTTTGTGATTGAATTTCTTTACAATCTATTAAACAAATTAAAGAAAGAAATTGATTTAAAAGTATATTAATTAAAAATTGTCAATATACGATTATTATTAATATCGATAAAAATTATTTCAGATATAATCCAAATATTTTTTGTCATAATAAATATTTGATATATATTTCGTTATAAAAATTCGTATTTACAATCATAAATTGACATATATTTTCAAATTTTCAAACTCATATTGTATATAGTATATATATGTATACATTTATATATATATATATATACATTTATATATATATATATATATATATTACAATACGAATAACGTTCCAACAATCATTCTTTTTCTTTTCATTATAAAATTTTATTATATTTTTAAAAAAACGTAAAAAATTTTCTATTCTATATTTATAAAGCAACAAATGCATAATAATATTATACTTACTAATTCCAGATTTCTATCCAATGAAATTCAAATTAAAAATTAAGAATTAAATAAAGCAATCAAATTTCAATAACGTATCTTCTTTTTTTATTCTTTAAAAAATGTGCAGGGAAATGAAAATTTTTTTTCAAAAGAAAAAAAAAAAAAAGAAAAAACGATTCGTGTGAAATTTTCACCGACTCGAATCTATTAATTTTTCGTTATTTCAGAGAGATTCAAAAGAAGTTTTTATTTAATACCATACAAAAGGATGAGGTGAGAAAGGGAAGAAAAAGAGAGGAACAGTATACAAGCAGAAAGATTAAAATTTCCCTCGATCTAATTACACGGATAATAAGCTTGGACAATTAGAGAGCTCTCAAATAAATGGCACGGTGTGCATGGAATACCGTTTGCATAGTGTTTACTCTACTGCCCTGGCAAAACGGCTACGAATGAAATTTCATCACTGCGTTTGTCCAAGTGGAAAGAGTTGTGTTGAATTTATTTTTAATATCTCAAACTTGGCGACGCGATATTTTTAAATTTCCTACGCTTGTCGCATCACGCGATGAATTTTTCGTCGAAGTAAAAGTTGCAATTTAAGGAGATTTGCAACAATAAGGAGACAACTTCACTTTTTATATATTTATTTGTATAGATTTTTTTATATAGATTTTTAAGCATGATTTTTAAAGTATTTTTCACTTTAATCTGAAAAAGTTTATTTCGAATAAAAGTTTTTTTATCAGATATAAATTACGATATTAAAGTTTTTCAAAAAATAATTTTGTTTTTCTTTTTTTTTAGATAATGAATGGAGGTTTTAATATTTTTTAAAAAATTATATTTTAAATTTTATAATTCATAAATATCTCAGAATAGAATATCTTATATATTATGATTTTGAAATAATGTTGAAATCAAAAATATGGAATCAGTAAATGGAAATAGAAATTGAATTTTTATGAAGTAAAATTTAATATTTAAAATATTCTCTGGCAAAATGAAATTTTACAAAAATCAGAAAATTGGCTTGATTAAATAATTTCTGCTCTATTAATGTTTTCCAAATTTTTAATTGAAATACATGAAAAATTTACAAATTAAAGTTGTAAATTTACAAATTAAACTCAACAATTTTTAGTTTTCCCATTAAGTTCTCATATTCTATTTTGGTTTATAGTTGAAATAATTATAAAATAAACTTTAAAAAAATATATTTAAACAAATAAAAAAATAAATATGCCATAGATAAATTTAGAAGGAATGCACAATTTCGTATATTGCAAGATATCTAAAGACCATTTCTCATTCATTGATTCCATTTTTAATTTCAATATCACTTCAAAGTTATAGAATATAATATTAAATATTAGATATAATTATAATTAGATAATAAAAAAAAATTATTTGTTACAATTACCGATCAGTTTACAAAATCTTAGTAAAAATTACAATATAGATTTTACAAGAATTTACAAAGAATTGCTAGAATTTACAAAGAAAATATGTTGGAAAAAAATCTTGATTTTACAAATTGAAAGCAGAAAACTTGATATTAGATAATTTCGATGATTCAGAAATTATATGAAAATGATTTTATATTATTGTATTATAATTACATATATATAATTGTATTAGAATATTACTATAATATTATTTGTAAATACATTATTCATTATAATAAAGATTGCAATAAAATTGATTCTGTCTTTAAATTTTTTCATTAAATTCTTTATTTTCTTTGTTTTAATACAAAGAAAATAATTCTAACAATGAAATGATATTTTAACAATGGAATGATATAGAAAGATATAAATATAATATTCAATATACAAACTTAATAATAATTCTTGACTATAAATTTATAATAAAGTATACAATATATTTTAAGATAATACTTGATTATTAATTATTTTTTATTAATTTACATAAATAAAATTTAAATTGTTTTCTTATTGCTAAAGATTCTTCAATTATATACATATATATGTATATATATAAATTTGAAAAAGTTATCGAGAGTCAAAAAAGTTATCAAAAGTGATATTGTATCAAAAAATTGGATTTTTGCTTATATATTGTAATAAGAACTAAAAATCATTAAAAAGTAATAATAAGTAATTAAATAAATGTATAAATAGATAAATAAATATATTTATTGAATAGTAGTAGTTAATACTCAAGTAGCATTAATGTCAATTAATGTAAAGAATAAAAAATCAAAAAATCAAAATAATATAAATATGTAATTATTAAATACATAAATAATACAATGTTGAAATATTTGTAATTATTTATAAAAGAACTTATACTTAGAAATATTTGTGAACATTAATATCTTATTAAATTACGAAATTTTCTAACTGCAATAGAACTTTCATTATTCAAATACTATAATACTTGAACATTCTACTAATTAGTTATTTTATTGTTTGAACTATAAATAACAATATAAATAGATACATTTTTTGTTATTATAATAATGGAAATAAAATTTAATTTGAAATTAGACACATTAATACAGCATATACATTTAATATTTATATATTTAATTTTAAATATATCTTTAATTTTAGTTATTAAAATGAAATTAAATATAGATATTTAAAAAATTAAAAAGTGATGAAAGTAAATATATTAAAGAATAGGACAAATATAATATAATATTAAAAAATTAACATAATAATTAAAAAATAAAAGGATAAAACGAAATATTATTTGCAAAATGATCATTTTTTTATACATTAAAAAATTAGCTCTCTAAAAAAATATGGAATTTTACAAGAAAAATTATTTTTTATATTGTATTATTATTTTTATTTTATATTATCTCAATTCTCTTGCGAATAAATATTCTTCAAAAAAAAATTCTCTGTTCCATTATCCATCAAAAGTGATATCCGAAACATCTCTATAATCGTTCGAATAATGGAATTTTTACTGTATATAATTTCGTCATTTACTATATCTACCATTCCGCTAATATCGGCAAGCTTGATGAGATGATGACTGCAGCAAGATCGACGTTTTCTAACATGAAGTTTCACGGCATGTGAAGTCGATCGTTCGATCACACTGTATGCAACGGCCATCACACAGCTTTCCAGTCTATGAAGTGTTAGATTACTTTGCTCCATCATGCAAATGATGCAACGTATATGATGCGCGTGTACACACTCGGCCAGACGATTCGGCTCGTGTTTATGATCACTCACGGATTGCGTGGACTCATCGATGCAGCACTCATCTCTGATTACCATGATATATCACGCTCCGCATCGAGAATCGCGATATTTTTCTAATAGTGTATTGATCTTATCTGACAAAGAATTGGCCATTCATCAATGAGGATTACATACATAAGTGAGATCAGTTTGTCACTGATTAGCTTTTGCGCGATGGAAAAATTTGAAAGGTTATATATTCCAGTCAGTATAAAAACTGCTTTCTCGAATTCAGAATGGGATTGAAAATTGCAGTCCGATGAAAACGGTTTCTCTGATGTTTGGCTAATTAACGCTACTTTGTAATCATTCGTTTTCTATTTCTTTAATATTCGTTACAGTATCAACGCGATTAATAGTCGTATTTGATACGATTGCTGATAGATTTTCAACGGATAGGATATGAATTTTTTGATTTATATGATTTTTACATGAAGTTACAAAATAACAAAAAGATTGAAAAGAGATAGTGAATGAGATACTTTCGATAGATAGCGAAAAAAATGAATGAATATTTTAATTCTAATTTGTACTATAAGAAAAATAGAATAATATATAATTTTATAATTAAAATAAAATAAATTCATAATAAAATAAATTCATAATAAAATAAAATAATTTTAAATTAAATAAAATTTAAAATAAATAAAATAAAATAAATAAAACTTCTATAATATATAAGTTTTTTTCTATATTTTATTTTTTTATCCATTTTTATTTTTTATTTTTTTAAAAATAACGTAACGTTATCTTGTTTATAAATTACTCATAATTTGTATCGAATAGATTAATATAATAAAGCAAGATATTGATATTATTTTTTCTTTATATATAAATATTATAATTAAAATTTTATTGATTTTTTTAAATTATATAAGTATATAAGTAATAAAATTATATAAGTAAGTTCTTTTAAATTATGTAAGTACCATATAAATTATATAAGTAATTGCTTTATATTAAATTAATTATTATACTTTCAACATTATTCAATATTGATCCAGTAGTGAAATTAATAAAATTCATCATTCTTTACATAATAAATATAATTTAAGAAAAAGATGTAATAAAAACATATATTTATTCTGATATTTAAAATATAATTAAATGTATGATATAAAAAAATATAGAGAAAATAAAATAACAATTTTAAACAAAAAACAACCTTCAACATTTGAAAAATATAATGTCTAATAAAAATCAGAAAAAAATTACATATCTTTTTTATTTTTAATAATACAGTGTAGTTTCTAATAAGATTTAATATCCAAATATTTTATTTTTCCTGTATTCATTAATATATTTTCTATGTTTTTCATATATATATTTCCTATTTATGTTTTTCATAATTAGATATTCTATATAAATAAATAATTAAACTAATACGTATTAAACTAATAGATATGTAATAAATGATGTGTGAATTCATCCTTTCTGTTATTATAGAATAAAATTAATATTATATATTTTAATATTAATTTATATTAATATTTATTTATGTTTATTATACAATTACACAAAAATACATTTTCTATCCATTTAATCATTGCTGTTATCTACTTCAATTTCTGGAATTTGAGCTCTAGTTTTTAAAGTATGCACATGCTTGTAAAACTTTGAGATAGAATAGAAATACTTTTTTTTATCTCACTTATAAGAAATGTTTCTCTCTCTCGTTTTTTACGAGTCAGTGGAGCTGGAAAAATCGAAAAAGGAGCTGACAACAATTCTCAGAACACTTACCATTACTTTTCAGATACTTGATATGTTCCGATCTCGATCGTATAACAGTTGACCGGATATTACTTTGGTATGCAATACCAAATATTGAAACGAAATAGGAGATACTCAAGGAGGTAGAAAATTGTGAAAGTGTAACAAAATGTAACAATGAAATTGCAAAAATGTATGATATCGAGATATATATTACTATTATTATTATAAATTAAAAGCAAAAAATAATAAAAAATAACTATTCAAATGATTTCATAAAAAAAATTATAATGAAAGCAAAAATTTGAAAATCTGGATTATATTGTAACAATAATTCTGTGAATCAATATCTGATAAAAAACTTTCAAAATTTGTTTCAAAAAACCGATTATGGAAAATATTATCTTCAAAACAAGATTAAATATTATATCCTCAAAAGTAAATAATATTTTCCATAAAAATTATTAATTTTAAAATTTATTTATTATTTTTATTAATTTTCAAAATCTCAAAAATTTTTCTACATAATACAATATTAGAATAAGAATATTTACCAAGTTGATATCAAAACCTGTATAAAGTTAAAACTTTGTATAATGTTATCTTTTTATCGACCTTTTAAATAGGTATAGTTTACCTTTGTATTAAAAGAAGGCTCCAGTGCAATTTTCGTTTCCAGGCGTATCAAAATTCCAAATAGTTGATCCTTTGAGAACAGTATACGCTTGGGATAGGCGTTCGTGATGATAGAAAAGCACACATTCAATTAAACTTTGTCTTATAAAACGAGCGTATTTTCTTTTTTATTTTGACGAAGCATCAATGCATTTTATTGACTTATCGATAGTAGGTATTTTAGAACATGTAATTAATTATTTATTGTAAGTGAAACAAAGATAAATGAATGTAATTATATTTTAATTTAGAATTATTAAATCAAATTGTTGTTGTATATTTTCGATTGACATAAAAAACTTGGAGAGATTGGGAGAAGCGGGAATAGATTCTAAAATTACTTTTTTGATACTTATTAATTTCTTGTAGCAAATTTAAATGTCATTTAGTAAGTTGTTTATATTTATTAAAAATAATAAATATTCTTATAGTGAATTGATATTTTCATTAAAATATTTCTTAAACAATTGAAGTTATAATAATTGATTTTATGCATATTGTTATGTACAATATTATATTATTGAAAATATAAAAAAATATAAAAATATTGAAAATGTGATGATTAATAATATGAGGACGCTATGCGTTAATATTAATGTGTTAATAATATGTGTTAATATATATTAATATTAATGTATTAATAATATGTGTTAATATTCAATATGTATTTAACTATGTACCTATATCATAGGAAAATTCAATATATTACATCAAAAATTTTTTATTAATATCTTAAAATTGATAAAAACTCAAAATTAAAATTTTAGATTTAAAATCTATTCTTCTTCCCGTCTAAATTTCGTATTAATTGAGATTATAAGATAAATATATTATAAGATAGATATTTGATAAATAGAATTTTTGTGAACAATGTATATTCACAAAATTATTAGATACATATATATAGTTGATAATACTAATTTTAAGAAATTTTAATCAAAAGATTTAATTTATCTGCAAGAATTTACTTTTTCTTTATAGACTGTAAATTTTTATACAAATACATATTTTTCATATTGTATATATTTTGAATATTTTAATTAATCATATTGAATATTTTAATGAAAAAATGATATATTAAATTTTGTTATTTAATCACAAATATGTTTAAAAAAGTACAATAAATTTTAAGCAAAACTATATCTGACTTTAATAGTTGTTATTAACAATTTTTTAATATTATAGTTATTGAAATTAATAGGAATTTTTAAGTGCAGATTATTGATTAAATTTGACATATTTATATTCATATAAATATATGTTGATATTATCATTTGTATATTATGAATATAATGTGACAAAAATGATATTATCTACAGAAAACTAGAGAGAAAACTGATTATTTCAATGTAGATTTATATTTCATATGTAATTGTTATGAATATTTTTACAAAAAGAGATATTATAAAATTAACATGCTAATGTATATAATCATATGTATATAATCATAATGTAACATCTTAATTAAGTGAATAAGTGTAATTACAAAATTATAAATAATTCAGTTTAATATGTACTTGCTTATGTTATTTATATTATTATAATAAATTATATTGTTTTATAAATACAAATTATATTGTTTTATAAATACAAATATGACTTACAAATAATTTATATTTATATTTAAAAAAATTATTAATATTGAAAATCATATTTTGATATTATATTATGAAATATTATAATATACATATTG
This sequence comes from Apis cerana, assembly GCF_029169275.1. Classification (NCBI taxonomy): domain Eukaryota; kingdom Metazoa; phylum Arthropoda; class Insecta; order Hymenoptera; family Apidae; genus Apis; species Apis cerana. Next base: position 3,733,286 of record NC_083862.1, on the reverse strand, counting down.
AAATTATATTATTTTACATATTAAGATTATATTATTTTAAATTTGATCAATCTTCATATTAAAAATCATAATTTAAAATGCTAATATTAGAATGAATATGGGAAATCTAATTTTATCTAATGTATATAATATGAAATAAAGAGATTTTTAAATATAGATATAACAAATAAGAAAAATATTTAGCAATATAATATATAGTTCATAAAATAGTAGTATACGATATTAAAAAGAATTTAAATTTATATATATTTCAAATATCTTTTATCTTTTTTCAATAAAAATTCATTTTTCCAAATAAATAATATCAATTTATTTGCTGCAAGAAATGTCGAAAAAATTATTATTATATACATATCATAACACAAACTATGATAAATAAATATAATAAAATTACATAATATATTATGTAAAATAAAATTATATAATATATGATATACATATTTACATAATATATACATATATGTATTTTAATATGTTATTAGTTAAATATTTTAATATTTTAACACGTGTTAGCTGTTATATACAATATCCACAAAATGATTATCAATTATTAAATGATTATCAAATTACCAACATTTCAAACATTTTTTTTTTTAATTCAAATAATAATTTAACAAAATTGGAAAATATATAGAAAAATATAGGAAAATAAAATGATTTGGGTTATAAAAATTCCATTCGCAAAACCACAAAATAGAAAAAGAAAAAGTATTATCACTCGATGGCTCGTAAAAAAGGAGAAGGATTATTGAAAACAATGTCACTTGTTCGAACCATACGATAAACGGTTGTGTCGGATGGCCTATCAAACGCGTTCATCCCGTTCCGATTGCTGTACAAGCTGCAGCAGATTATTGTTTCAGCCATCGGATCGTGTTAAACCGTTCTGTGATGATAAATTGATATGGTAGTCTCTACGACATAACGAGGTCCCAAATTAAAGCATTCGATTGCATTACCGATTGATATATACAACACTTAACTTTCTATGCATCCTTCTATTTTAAATTATTAGGAGCTAAATTAAAACATTTTAAATTATTTTGATTAACTTTTTCTTAAGTTAAATTATATATATATATATAAAATTTATATATATTAAGTTAAATTATTAGGAGCTAAATTAAAACATTTTAAATTATTTTGATTAACTTTTTCTTAGATTAACTTTCTATATCAATTTACTTAATCAAAAACATCTTAAACTTAGACTTTAAACAAATTTAATTTTTTAATATAGTTTAATTTTTTTTATCTAAAAACCATCTTTGAAATTATTTTATTTTATATTGTTTAATATTTTATATTATTAAATTTTGTTTGTATTATCATTGCTTTCGACAATAAATTATCTTTATATTTTTAAATTAAATTTTTAAATTAAATTTAAGCTAACCTAATCTAATTTAGTTTAATCATATTGTAAAATTTATGTTTATTGTTATTAAATTTATATTGTTTCTTTTCGACTGTAATCTTTATATTAATGAAAATTTTAAATTAAATAATCTAATTTAATTCAAAATAATCTATTTTAATCATATTGATATCGATAAAGATTATATTTATCGATTTAATTTCTCATTGTTCTCTTTTGATCAAGAGTCACCTTTATATTATTATTTGTGAAACATTTTGAGTTAAACTTAATTTAATCATATTGCAAAGAATAGATCTTTTCGTTATTTAATTTCATGGTGTTCTCTTTCGATAAATGATTTTTACATTTTAAATGTAAACGATTGAATTTATTTTTTATTCATCAACAAATTCATCTTATAATTTAAATATTCCCTTCTATCTCACTTAATGTAATAAATATATAATCATATATTTGTTGAAAATATATGATTATTTAATTTCATTTTCATATTGTTTTCTGATTGGATTAATTTTTTATGAGTGAATCTATAAGTTAATGATTCAAGTATTATATTATATTATTTTAATTTAAAGTTTGGAAAATAACGTATCTTTAATAATATATTTCAAGATCACGAAAATTATCATAAAGTTTTACATTTTCTTATTTTTTAATAATTTCTATACTTTTATGTAAAAAATTATAATTTTCATATGTTAAAATATTTTTAATTTGATAAAAATTGCACAAGAAAATAATTATCAATGATTATTATTATTAAGTAAATAGCAACTTATTGATTTATTTATTAATATATAATAACAATATATAATATATAATATTAATATATAATAACAAATCTTATTTACAAATATAATAAGTGCAATAAGTGAAAATCACATTTATATCAAAATATATCATAATAGTATATTCAATTTATTTTATAAATTCCTGTATTATATTTATAAACTTTTATATATAGACATTTTTTAAATTGGAATTTAAATTGTTTTTTAATTGTATGTGATCAAGATTAGAAAATCACATTTAAGCAAATTACTCATAAATTTTAACAAATTTGTTATTTTCTTTAATTATATTTTGCATTTTAATTCTCTTTTTAATCCTTTCATTTTTCAACATTTTATAAAATAGAATATGAAAAATATTTGATAATTATAGAACCATTAAACAACTTAACAGTTAAAAGCAAGTATCATGCAATTTTAAATGATTTTAGAAAGTACGATGCAACAATTTATAACTACATTATAACTAATATATAACTACATTCAATACATTATCTTAATTCCTTGAGTTTTCTTTTACCAAGAAAATAAAGAATTAGGATCGATATATATGCATCGATAACATTGCCTCTCGACTAATCAATAAATTAAAGAATTATATTTACAAAAATATCATTGATCCATGATTTATTTGTCACATACTTTTACGATTTTCATACATTCTTTTTTAAGCAATATTCATTAATTATAATAGAAAGGTCACTTTGTTTCACACAAGAAATTTTAAAATTTAATTTCTTTCAATAATATATTTCTTGGAAATATGTTATTTAATCAGATGTTCCATTTCGAATTACAAAATTTAAATTTAAAAATTTATCAATTGCTCAATAACAGCCTTATCAAGACAAAAAAATCTTAATGAATTATTTATTCATATACACATCGAATTTCTGCTGTAAATATATAAATATAATATAATGAAAATTGAACAAAATTATGCAATGTAAATTAATATTAATATTAATTTTTTGTAGAATCGAACTAAATTGAAAACTGCATTTTAATTATTCAACAACTTTCTCATGACATGTATTATTTTTATTAATCAATTAATATTTCTTTTATTTTAATATATTATTATAATTAATAAATCTATTAATATTTTTTATAATATTTTATTACTATTTATATATCAAATTATTGTATTGCACATACAAAACTATTTTATTTATTATCATAAATTTTTATGACTATCATTTTTATTAATTTACTAAAATCTATTTATGATATATAAGTATTTAAATATATATGTATTTCATATCCATCTCAACTTACTTTTTCGATTTATATTTTTTACATCTGAGTTAAATTTAACCCATATCTAAATCATATACTAAATCCCATATTTAATCTATTTTAAATAAGAAATGGCGTTTTTTCATATGAAAGATATTTTCATAAATATTTCTCTCTACCTTGCAATCTTAGAAAATATAGGATAATATCAATTTTCTATCGATCAAAATTCTTAATCATCCTCGACACGTTCAGGAAAATTCTACATTCTATTCTTATGAACATTCTGTAATACTAGATGCTATATCATAGTATTACAGGATACTATATGCTATACAGGAGTGTAATATATATATATATATATAATATAATACTATACTACATCTACAGGACTATAGTGCAATCTATCCACAATTGTGATGAAAGGAAAAAAACTTTCTGCTGCGAACAGAATCAGAAATAATTTAATCTAACTTATCTAAGCAAAAGTCGATTTATTAGTAAAAAGATAAAAGTGAATATCCAAGACAATTAGAAATGTGTAAACTTGGTTTTGATTTCAATTTAAATTCAAATATACGTAATAGTAAAAAGTTATTAGTCAATTTAAAAAAAAATTCATGAATGTTTTTTTAAAAAACATATAAAAGACTTTTTGCAATCTAAATTAATATCAAACTTTTGATAAATCTGATAACAATCATAATTTTCAAAAAATAATAGATTCTCGTTTTCTTTTATTTTATCACAAGGAATATAAAATATAGGTTAGTCTTCAAGTTAGTTTCTGGGAAGGAGAGAACGAAATAATCTGAAATTATGATCGCTGTCACATTGGAAGAAACATGGTTTCCGAGATAAACGAGTTTTTAAGAAGATAATTTTTTCATCAAATGTCTTGTACGTATCAGGAATTTTGGCAAGTTCGTTGATCTTAGTCAGAAAATTGTAACGCACGAAGAAAGAAGAGGAAACGAACTCAGAACGTGTCGTCATTCGAAATTCTTGGACCAGTTTCGACGGTTTGGCATTGATCCAATCGAGTTGATTTCCTAAGATGAGTTCGAGATTACATGGTCTAATTCAATTCCTTGAATATTATTTGTCTCTTGTGCTCTGACTTTCGGCTTCTTGTTATGGTTTCATTTTACGCCACCTCATCTTTGACAGTGATATAAATCATTTTAGATAGATAATAAATAGATAGAATTTAGAATTTAGAATTTGTTATTTATTTTAATTATTATATATGTTGATAATTAACCATTATTCATATATAATATAATATATTAATATACTATATTATGTTAAATATAATATAATATAATATAATATAATATAATATTATGTATTTAATAGAGTATAAGTCTGTAATATATTATGTTCTTATATAATACAGTATTATAATAAACAGTTTCGATTAAAAATATAAAATCTGTTCTATATTTGTAACTATTTAGTATGAATGTTAATTACGATATCAAAGTTATGACAATTACAATATCTTTCACAAGATAATTTTTTTATTTAAATGATTTTTTTTAAATTTTGTTTCAGGTATGACAATTAAATATTAATGGACTAATCCTACGTAACGAGCTCTTTAACATGCTGTCCATATTGCTATTTATTTGTCATCATCGAATGCTGCTAATCAATAGCCAAAGATCTACAGTTTAAGGTGGATTTTAAACCCATCACTAATATCATATAGTTTTCCAAAGCAATTATCTATCTTAATATTAATCATGTTTGATATAGTTTAAAATATAATTTCTGATTATACTGTTTTATTCCAAAATAAATAATTCGGAATTGGAATTAATTATTTATTATTAATGATTAATTATGATTCTCAGACAATATCGATTCTTAGTGACATTGAATAATCATTTCATTGCATGTATGATTTTCTGGCTGTTTCTATTATTGAATAATAGTAAATAATATTTGTTCGATTATTTTAAATCCTTATAAAAAATCGATAGTTATACAATTTACGTTTACTATAATTTTTAAATTATTAGCATAATATATTCATTCTATTTTTCTTTTTTTGTTTCTTATGCTTGATATCAATAAAACATAAAATATAAATGTGAATAGTTTTGATGTTCGATTTTTTCGATGTATTCACTAAATATTTAAAGATTCAATACGATATTATTCGTCATAGATTTCGATACAATTTGATATATTATATTTATAACGTATATCGATTCTGATTCTTTGCTCTTTTTATGTTTTATAAATTTTCAAATAACTACTTAAAAATTGCGCGAAAATCGCTAAAAAAAGGCTACGTTCATCACATTAGTAGGAAATTACAAAGTTGGAAATGATATTATTTTTCGTATTTTATATCTCATTTTTGTACATTATTTTACAGGTAATTTCAAACAGAAAAGTGAGTATCTTTCGATTTCGAATCAGAACAATTATCAATCGAGAATATATTTTAATTTTCAAATTCTATAGTCAATTAAACAATACAACTAAATTCTTATTCTTACTTCTAATTATAAAAAGCAGCAGATTATGAATCAACGTGATAATAATATGCAACAAAAAAGTTTTTTTCAGTAAAATTACGCGTGATTAATTACTTTGATCCTGTCTTAAAAAGTTAGAAAGTTTAAACTTTCTAACTATTTAAAGAACTGAAACAAAGTTAATTTACAACAACAGATATGATGACTGAAACATTACGATAATGAATTGAAATCGTCGAATGCTAATTTCCATTGGAAAATGAGAATTAAATATGTCGAGTGTTTGAACTTGGCTTTATCATACTTTCTAGAATTGCCAAGGTAAATTATCACCTGGAAATTTTAATAAAATTTACTTTATTAAAATATGTAGGATCAATAATAATGAAAATATCAATAAAATTTATAATATATATATTAAAATTTAAAATATCTTTTGAAATATTTTTTTTTTGGACATTGTATTCTATAATAATATTGTTTTATTCAAAAATTAATATGAAAAATCAATTTGTTAAAAAAAATCAAAGTTTTATTTTAAAACAGATTTAATTATTCTTTATAATTGTATAAAATCGTATTACAAATTGTATAAAAATCGTATTACAAGATAATAAAACTTATTAAAATCTATTTTAATTATTAATTTTTATAAAAAGTTAATATTTTATAATTCAAATAAAATATTTTAAAATTCATTTATTGCAAAAAATTATAAATAAAAGAAAAATAATAAATAATAAAATTTTTTAAACAATAATAATTAAAATCGATTATCATTTTTTAAAAATAACTAAAATATTTTTGCTTAATTAATGATAAAAAAAATATTAATAGCTAATTAGTTTGAATTAATATTATTCAAATATTATTAATATTATTCATATCAGAGTAAAAAATATGATGTATTTGGAATATCAAGATATTTAAAGAACTATTAGCTGTATTTTATACATTATCTAATTTGTAACATTATAAATAATTAAATAAAACCAATGATATTTGTATAAAAATAAAAATTTTAATATTTTTGATTCGCAAAAGAATAAAATTGCAATTTATAAAAGTTTATCAGCAAGTATCATTCAATCTATCCATTTGCATTTTAATTTCATGGTTTCATGTGAATTTTGCAAATATTTTGAGAATTGACATAGAACATAGTAAAATTGTTATCCGAGATTTTAGTTTTCAATGCCATATTGCTAATTCGAAATATTGAAGATAATTTGTATTCCATATAACAAGAACTGTTACATTATTCAGATTAGTAAATGATAATGAGATAATGAGATTGACATTATAAATAAAATGACAATATGTAAACCTATATTTAACGAAAATTTTGAAAAACTGATTGATTTAATATTACCATAATAAATAGATATTATAAATTAGCATTATAAAACTAGAAATCAAGTATTTATTTAATTAAAGTTTTGTAAAATAAAGAAAATTTAGAATACAACGATTAAATTTTCACTTTATTTTTTAATTAAATCAAAATTTCAGATACTTTATTATTTCTTTTTTAATATTATTCAAAGTTTGAAATAATAATTTTTTACTTTTCTTACAATCTCATACAGTTTTATTTGTTCTATGCAATAATTTTTTATTCATTTTAAATAAATTTATATTGCAAATATGTTGCATTTTTCCTTTTTAAAAATTATTAAAAACGAAATTTAAAAATTGCGATAAACGTATCAAACGGATACCAATTCTGAAGAGGTCTTACTGCGTCATTTCTGCATAGATAGATAGATCTATCTTCCTCCCAATCTATTGGACCACGAACGATTGTGCTCGAGGTATTAAAGAATCGTTCTTTCTCATTTCCGGTCGTTCTCGACTCTGTCGAGATTGCTCACCGATGTATTCCCTCGGGTGCCTACTTTGCTCTTTCGTCGCATTCCTCCTTTGGTGATGCCTTTTTCTCGATTCGTGGCTGCATCGAACCGTTATCATCCTCCTATTTTGCCTCTCCTCTGCTCCTCTCGGCTCTGATTTCCACGCCTTTCGATCACGGATCGTCGCGTGTCGAACAATTCATGCTCGAACTGCACACATCCCCTCCTTCTCCTCTTCTCCCTCTCTCTTTCCGCTCATCCACCAATTAATAACGTCTGCGTAGTTTAGTGACAAATGTTGTCTTACGTTCGAGTTCCATTGTTTCGAAACAAGTTCATTAGAGTTTCGCGATTCTGTTCTCACAGTTGAATTAATTATTGCCGCCTTTTCTTTACCAAGATCGATGTTTCGGGTTTAACCGCGCAAACTTTCGTAATAGAGTAATTAATCTTATCGAGGCAACGCTCGAATACGTGGGAACGAATTATCGCGGGAACGCGTGGATTTTGTGGAAGAGACGAGAAATTCAATGTCCTTTTTGTATTATAAAATATTCGTAATGAAAATTAAGAAGAAGATATTATTATCTTTAAATAAAGTTATAAAAATTTAAAATAATATATATTTAAGATGTATTTGCAAATTAAAATATGTGTTTCAAGTGATTCAGCATTGGTGTTCTGTTAATATTAGAAAAATTTTTCATTCTTGATATTTGATGATAAAGATAAGTTGTTTCTGAAAATAAATAATTTAAAATAATAAAAATTATTAATAATAATAATAGTAATGACGGTATTAATAATAATTATATATAAGAAAGCGATTTACAGACATTGAAATATATTGTGATTGACTTAAGTGATATATGAATATATTGATATACATGTGAAATTTCAATTAGTAAGTAGTAAAGTTAATAAATATAAAGTTAATAAAGTTAATAAAGTAGATTTTGAAATATCATAACGCTATATTTGAGTCAATACCTAAACAATGCTGAAAATGATAGAATGTTTCAATTATAGATCTATGTTTTTTAATATGGTATTTATGACATTTCAAAATCTATTTTATTAATTATCTTAAAACCTTATATATATATTTAATATATGATTATATCTTAAATAAAAATGAATTCAAAATCATTTCTTCTATTTTCTTTAATTCTCTGAAAATTAAAGAGACACGAAAAAAATCACTAAGATTAGATTTCGAAGAATTGTTAATTTTTTAATTATCGATTTTTATCTTTTTTAGTTTGTTATATAACTTATTCTATCCTACTTAAAAATCACAAAAATCTCCTTCAATTTTCTTATTTTATAAACAAAATAATTACTTTTTTTTTGCTAATATATTGTTAATATATATTTGCTATAATATTATGTAGTATCATTAATTTTGATTTTATTTTAATAAACAAAATTTTAAATATTACTAAAATATATTTAAATATATATATAATATATCTTGCTTTTGCAAAAAAAAAAAATATATATAATTTTTGTACAAAAAATATCCTCTAAAAATGTAAAAGGAAATTGAGTTTTATACTTGAATTTTTCTTAACGTGATGGCGTTACGTGTCAGCAGACTGAAACCGAATTCTCGGAAAATGAAAAATATTGATAAAGGAATATTTAAAAAGACCGAAAGAGATAGAGATAAAAGCAAAAAAGAGATTGAGAGAAAGAGTAGATATGCAAGAAAAGCTAAAGATAGCGAAAAAGTTACAAAAGGTAACTCTCTAAGTTATCAAGTGGATTCAAATGGAACTTTGTAATTAAAAAAAAAAAAAACATTGAAAACAAAAAAACTGAGAAAAATAAAATAAATATATAATAAAAATATATAAAAATAAAACTAGAAAATCGTATGGACTCGATTAAATGCATGAAATAACAAGATGTAAAAAAAAACATATATAAAAACTTCAAAGAAAAAATTGCAATAGCCAAAATTAAAAAATCATCAATTTTTTGCAAAAATTAATTTAACGATATTTATAACAGCGATATTAAATTTTTCATTTTGAATTTTACAAGATATTCAAAATCAAAACTCAAGAATATAATATAATTTTGAAGAAAATGAATCAATGATTAAATATGTTTATAATTAATGAACAAACTATAAAAATTTTTATATGTATATTTAATTATAAATCTAATCCGTAAATTTATTTCGAAAATGCCCAATAAAAAAATAAAAATTATAATATTTTTCTTAAAAATGAATACATGAAAAAATTGTAACAAAACATTTTATATAATGTACAAAATATTATCATTAGATCTTTAAATAAATAATTATCTTTAGATAAGAATTTTAGATTAAAAATTATTAAATACGAAATAAATTGATATATTATATATAAGAACAGAATGTATCTATTTCATATATTATCATATATTTCACCAAAATAAAAAAACAATCAAGAAATTTGTATATTCAATTCAAATATGAAATAATATATATTCTTTAAATGCAACTTATTATTATTTATTATTATTATTACTATATAAACTTGTAACATACATATTTTGTAATAATTGTAACATCAAAGTTTCGAAAATTATTATAATATAAATAATTTCTTTCTTATGATTTAGAATGAGAAAGATCGATTTTTATGAAAATCGTATGAAATTTTAAATTTTAATCAGTTTAATTTAAAAAAAAACCATTAGTCTATATTTCTTGAAAATTTTTACAAAATAATTTTCTCTGATTTTAATTCTAAACAAAATTTCCGTATGATCCAAAAAAAAGTCATTTGAAAATCTTATATTCTAAAATATTTATCGTGACAATAAAAAGGCGTTTCTATCTTTTTCGCGTAATTCATGAGTTCCGTCTTGGTCATTAAGTGAAACTGTAGGAAAGCGCAGTAAATGCAAAGTTTGAGTTATTACAGCCGAAGAAATCGCTTCCGGTTGAAAAGAGATTCTGGTGATATTTTATTTTACTTAGCAGGAACAGAACTCATTCTTCTTTATCAGTATGGAATACAGAATTTTCTTAAAATAGCGAAAAACGAAAATACCAAGTTGCTTGAACAATCCGTATAATTAATAATAAACTGTTCATTCGTGCAATTATTTAGCGTAATTGAAATAGTTCTTATATTTTACTGGAATTATAAAGCTGGATATAAAGATGTTTGAAGTTGACAATTTATATATGAGACAATTATAAAATTAGTGTTTTTAATATTTCAGAGATATCCATATTAAAACACAATAATATCAATTTCATGTATTTTATGTTTTTCGTTTTATTATTTTTGTTTTTTATACGTTTATAAATTATATATATTTATAGTGAATTTAGATAATTGTAAAATTCAATATCAAAGATTTGCAATTATCCAACGGAAGTATTTTAATTGTTATTTCTCAGAGTTTTATTATATTATTATTATATTTTCTGCTAAATAAATAAATATTTCACGATGTATAGAAGGAATTTTTTCGGTATAATAATGAAAATGAATATTTTGCGATTACGATATAGTATTGTGTATATAATACATTTTTTTTACTTTATAATATAATATTTTTTTCTTTATATTTACTTCTAATATCATAATATAACTACCATTATAATCTCAATATCTATTTCTATATAGAATCATTTCTATCTATATTTCCTAAAATTATTTGGATAGAAGAAATTTTTGGCTTTCCATATATATCGAATAATTATCCATATTATCAAGTCTAAATTTAATTAAGAAATTTCGATCTAAAATTTTTGAATTATTTAAAATATATTTTCTTTAATATTCATAGAGTGAAAGTTTTTCGATGGTAGTTTAATCTTTGACTCAAAAATAAATTTTTATCTACTTTTTTCTTCAATTTTAGATGAATATTTAATAAATATTTTTAATATATATCTTGATTAATATTTATATCAAAACAGAATCCATTAAAAGTTCCAATATATATATTTTTTATATTCTTGGATAAATGTTAAATAATTCTTGTGTCTTGTTAGATCCAAAATATAAACGAATACAAAAAAAAAATCAGTTTCAATAATTTTTGCGAAAAAATTAAAAACCTCCAAGAATTTTTATATATTATGTTTATATTTATTTCTTTTTTTTTTTTTCAATAATTATTGAAATTTATATTACATCGTTATTTTTTTCAAAGACAATATAAATATTTAGATATAATTCTTTTTACTTTTATTTTTATAAATGTACGCAATTTTTATTTATTTTGTGCATATAAATATCACAAAAATTTAAATGGAAATTATAATATTTAATTATTAAAATTGTACAAAAATAAGATTTTTAATGTAATTTTCATTAAGTTCAACAAAAATATTCTAATAATAAGAACATTATAATATAAACAAATATAAATTTGATAAAAAAATAATTATTATATCTTAATATGTTAATTTCATTTAAATTTTCAAAAATATAAATTGTAAATTGTATTATAGCTAAATTCTTACTTTTATGTATGATTCAGAAGCTAATCAATGTAAATCATATTTTCTTAAAATAAATTACATAATTCAAAAATTTCTTTATTGTTTAAATTTTTAATTAACATATCAATAGCTATTTCAATAATTTAGTATTTAATTGATTTGTCAATTGAAAGTTTAAAAAATGATATTTTTGAATACTTATTTTGACTTAATTTTAGTTGACTTTTAAACTCTGTATTATGTACAAAAATATTAAAAATGTATTATTTTTATAAAATAAAAATCCATTTTCACTTTATTACAACTTTTCATATAAATTTTATCCTTCTAAACTTCTCTCCATTCAATGTAAATTAATTCATTTCTTGTTTCTTTTTACTTTCATTAACTGCGTCACTCGACGAATTTAATGAGGAAAGCAAGTGTTACGTAATAATAGAACGCGCGAAATGCAGGCATGAACTATTTACAAAGTTTTCCCTGCAAAAGCAACCGGGATCGTAGAAACTTCATCGGCTAATAGAATGTACAGTACGAGATAAGTTAATAGAATATAACCTATCTCTAATAGAAAGAGGTTGGGCCGAAGAGATAAAAGAGAGCTCTTCGTTTCCCTCCATTAATTTTTCCGCGTAAAAGGAAAGGTCGGATAATCGAGATTTTACTACGCAACAAATATGCCAAAGGATCGGTTGCTAGGCTGCAATTAACTTCTGCTTGAACGCACCTCATGAGTGTACAATCGCCACTAGAAAAACTCTAAAACGACACAAATAAAAAACAAATATAAAGAGAGTTCTACAATAGAAAAATAGAAGTAGGATAAAAAACAAGAGAAAACTTTCAACAGAAAAGAGATATTAGCTTCTTTTAGCCAAGATACGAGGCAATAAATAAAATTTGAAAATATTCTTCTCCATATAACGATGCACAGTTATATTGCGTGAATTCTAGCATAAAGAAAGTAGTGATTAAACTGGTACCAGCGCATTCTCATTCCGTAAAAAAATTAAAAGTTTAGTAATTTTTCATTTTCAAACTAAGATAAAAAGATAATTAAAGTTTTATGATTATACTTTTGGCTTTGATTTTTATATTAATTTCACATTAAATTGCCAAGCAGGATTATTAAAAATAATTAAAAACATGACATAATAATATAACATGATGCTTGTATTAATATTATCTTATAATTGCAAAACAGATTTATATTAATTCATATTTATAACTTTCTTACGTATTATGAAATTTTTGTTTTTTCTACATAAAAGTAAAAGAATTCAATTCAGCCATATCAGAAATATATTATCTCTATTCGATAATTACAAAATTTCTGTTTTAAATCTTTTAGAATTATATGTTGAGCAAAAATATTAATTTCTAATTATATTAATTCTTAATATACATAAGTTGCATTGATATATACATATTATTCTATACAATGATAATAAATTATAACTTCATACGACATATTAATCTTGTGCAAATATTTGGATGATAAAGAAATTAATAAAGTGTAAAATTATTTTATTATAATACTTATTTGACAATTCTCATTCTATAAGAATAACTTATACTTTTTAATTTGAATAACTGTTGTTTTACTTAATTAATTATCAAAGAACATAAACTTTCTAATACTTTATCTGTAGTCATGGAAGAAATATCATTTCAATTACATTAAGTTATTAAGTTAAATTATTAAATAAGTTAAGTCATTAATTAAATAAATCATGTCACCATTTCACAAATTTTATTTATTCGTTAATTTGATTACCTGTCTATTTGAAAAATTATTATGTTATTAAAATCTCTTGTGTGCAATAAACAAAATTCTTTACAATATTCAATGACATATTTTTTACTCATACATTCTTCATAAAGTTTATATATATGAAAAATACATATATGAATGAAAAATTAATTTAATGTTATATGCTTTTTTATATGCTTTTTTCTTATGATAAAAAGTTTTTCTGTGATTCGAATGACATTTTTCTTGTTGAAGTTATTTCGATCATTCTCTGTTAAACGCTCTTAGAAACTTTAATAAGATTCTTTGCGACGTCTCTATCTTACACGTATCCACACACAATCATCTCATTCTCAATTAATTCTGCTCTGCAGTTCGTGAAAATTCATATGTCAGAATGTGTTTTAAAATATGTTTCATTCATACATAGGATTATTGATGATTTATGGACATCTAACAAAACGGAAGAAAATCTTATTTTCTTTAATTTAATTAAATAATTTAATTTAAGAATATAGAATAAATAAATTTTTAAATAAAGTAAATTCCATTAATTATTCCTTACTTATTTTAATTCTTTGAGAATAAATTATTTTTATGTGCAGATCGAGGATATTTTTTATAGAAAATGAGATAATATAAATTAAAGATTTAAATATTAGAAATAAAATAAAAAATTTTATGAAAATTTTAGTATATAAATTATAGTATAATTATAGTAATAGTAATTGAATATATATTAAAATTTAATTTAATTTTATTTTATTTAATTATAATTTCGATATAGCTATAATGATTTGTCCATAAAGATTAAAAATAAATAAATATATAATCAAATTTGATTCAACTAATAATATTCGCTATTAGATAAATGTGATGTTCATCTTATATTTACATATATCATTTTACGATAATAGAAAGCACGATTTGGAATTATTTATTTTATTTTATGAAATATTCCTTTCAAAATATTATTTTTGTAAAAATAATAAAAAATTAAAACTTTTTTTGGATTTATCAAAATGAATTTTTTAATTGGAGCGAAAAATTTTTATTTGTTATTCATTTTGTGAATATGAATGCAATGACTTTATCTTATACCATTTCAGATTTAAACTTCAAAAGGCAAATTCTTGAAAAAAAAAAAAATAAATAAATTTTAAAAATGTAAGATTATTTTTAAACAGTAAAGAAAATTTATTTTCTAACTTCTAAATTTAATGAATTTATAAAAGATATTTTTAATAAAATTAATTTCTTAAATATTTCTAGAATTTTTAAATTTTAATTTTTTTTTTTTAATTTTTTATATATTTCGATTCGTTAATTTTCTTTTTATATAATATCATTAATTATAATATTTTTTTTCATAATTTTGTTAATGTAATAAATTTATTTTGTTATTTCAAAAAGAAATGTTCATAATAGAAATTAAAAATTTTTTTAAAATAATAATTTTCTTCGATAGATTCCAAATTTAGTTCAAATTTCTTCATTTCTTTCTTCATAGTTATACATAAAAAGAAAAATTAAATTGATAATAAAAAGAATTAATATTAAATCAATAAAAACAATAATTTTTAAATTGTTTGTGACATCTTAAGATATTGATCAAATTCAGATTTTATAATTCGAATACTAATTATTGAAGATAATTTTTAATCGCTATTAGAAATTATTAATAATAAAAAAAAATTTGTCTTCATCTCAATTCTTAATTCTGCATACTTGCCTGTTACGAAACCCGGTCAGATCGAATTAAACCGATTGAACTTCGATGAATAAGCCTCATCGAAACTCGAATTAGCCATGGGATTTTTGATAGCCAAAACACTTGTTTATATCGGATAAAGAAGAAAAATATTGGTCTGCTCTCATCTCAAATTCTACGAATGCGTAAGATGTTTTCATTTTTTGAATTAACTTTTAATTCGATTTTTCTATTCATCTCTTTTCCAATCTTATTGATTTTGATCTTGAAAAACTTTCGATTTAACAATATTTTCTGATTGATCGATTGACTATTAATTCGAAAGATCAAAAGATCGATTTATTAATTTGAAATTTTGAAATTGTAAATATAAAGTATCACTTGTAAACTATATCATAGACATCATGTAACAATAAAATCTTTTTGATTTACATTAAAGATAAAAGTTCTGGCGCACCTTTCTTTCACATGTTAATATTTGCATCATAAAAATGTTATAGATAATTTTGTAGATAAGTTATGTACGATAGATTATATGTGCAAATTCAATGTGTAGAATCTCTCAAACGAAGATCATTTATTTTAATGAAATTACATATTTTTTTGTATGCAGCAATCAATATTTTATTTTCAAAAAAACATTGGGGAATATAGATTGAAAATTAAAAATTATGATTTTTTTTTGTGCTATATATTTATGAAACACTTCTAGAGGATCGATTCTATAGAAACTAAAACAAATATAAAAATTGTTATAGGAATTGAAACTTATTTGTTAATTTGAAGACATTTTTGTATATCAATTTTTATGTTTATTTTGACCTCTTGAATTGATTCTTTAAAAGTATTCAATATATATATTTGTAACATATTTGTTAATGCAAGAATTACTTTCGAAATAAACGATATATACAATATATCTAATTAATTAATAAATAACTAAATAATAAATGTATCGTTGTCGATGAAATAAATATGAAATTTAATACATTATATTTTTTTAGTAAAAATATTATAAATAATTGATAGAGAAGAAAATTTTTTTCTGAAAAAATTACAGTTGATGCATAATTTTTAAAATATCTATTTTTTTATTATATAATTATGATATAATTAAATTAAATTCAATATTAAATATTATATTTATTACTATTATATTTTTAAATATTATATTACTATATTTTTCTTTAATTATTAGAAATAAATTATAAAATTAATAATAATTATTAAGAAATATTTATAAATTGTTCACAATAATCATTATTATATTTCTTATGTGATATA
Organism: Apis cerana; assembly: GCF_029169275.1. Classification (NCBI taxonomy): domain Eukaryota; kingdom Metazoa; phylum Arthropoda; class Insecta; order Hymenoptera; family Apidae; genus Apis; species Apis cerana. Next base: position 3,716,323 of record NC_083862.1, on the reverse strand, counting down.
AGAATTTTCGGCATGTTAATAAAAAATATTAAAAGCAACAGTTATGCATATTCCACAATGTTCAATTTACATCGTTTTTTACATCGTTTGAAAAACTGTCGAAATCAATTATGGAATTGACAAACTGTCTTCTGCAGTGTACTCGTGATTAATTATCCCTTATCTTCCGCTTCTTTGTTCGCCCAAGACGAACGAAGGAAGTTTACGACTGACGTGAACGAGAAGTTCATTAGAATTTTATCAAGTCTCATGGCGGATTCGAGGATCGTCCAGAGAATCCGTTACGTTCCCAGAGCTAGATCCTGATATATCCAGGCTCGACTTCATCTGCAGATTATTTCTATTAACCTGGTAAATAACAAGTCCTTAATACGGAAGGATAGAATGGTAGCGGCTCCTAATGTCGTTTTTCTTTTCACTCGGTCGAAACGAGTTATCATTGGATTTATAAGATGACACAATTGCATCTATATATCGAAAAATTTATTTTTTTACGAGCCCGAAACACGCTTCTTGATAGGTTGGCTAATTACTATTGCACGTGATTACTGCCGGGTGAATGATCGCGAGTAAATTGAAACGGGGAAAGTTTGGCTTAACGGTAGCAGAAGATTCTCGATTTGATTTCGAAACTTCGCAATGGAATGATGGATTCGACGAATATAGTGGAGCCTTGAACTCTGACCATAGTTCTGGCCAAGCAGAATTTATAAGAGGAATTTGATGTGATGCGAATAAAAAAATAGGGAGATCGGGAGTATAACTTTTTAAACTGCACTTATTTACATTAGTAATTTTCCCAAAGCTGTGCTATTTTAGATGAATATAATTTTGAAAATGAAATACTTTATCTCCTACAGTAAGATTTTAATAGTATTTTATTTGAAGAATATTAAAAATATTTGGATTTTGAATTATTTTATTTAATTATTGAATTATTACTTTAATTTGTTTAAATAGAATACAAATAATTTCTTAATCTTTCTTTATATGCTATACATCGAAAATCGTAGTACATTGGCACATGTAAAAATATTTTTTTTAATATTTTATTTAAAATATAATATAATTTTTATCATCATTTTATTATTTACAATTTTAATTTCTTTACCCATTTTAATTTCTTTCCCCATTTTAATTTCTTTCAATAATCTCAATAATAGAGACTTTTTAAGTTTTAGAAAATAAGTTGAAGAATGAATCGAAAAAATTGCATTAGTTGTGAATGATCCAATATTTTCAAGAGATTAAAATATTTTATTTTATATTTTAGATAATTAAAATAAAATATTTTATTTTGTTATTCAAATTGATAAAATAAAAATATTTCATTTGCCGAAATTTTATATTCTATTTAAAGTAGTCTTTATTTAAACAGAGCAGAATTTAAAACATTAAATGGTATTTTGAATATTTATTTCATCAAATATTACAGCACTGTAATTTATTATCCTCACTACACGTCTCGATACTCTCTCGCTAAAATTTAAATATAATTAATTTAAACAAAAATTCAATTCCTATAATTTTAATTTTTATTTTATAAAAATATGTTGATTTTATTTGTTTGATTTTATTAATGAAAATGAGAATAAATATGATATAATTAAAATGATTTTAAATTAATGATATTATTTATATCGCTGTTATTTTCTGATTATTTGTCATTATTTTTCATTAGTTATCTCTTGTTCTCCTTCAGTTTGTTTTTCTTCTCAAAGTATTGGCAAAACTTAAAAACGAACGTTCAATTACGTTCAGTTAGTAGTTCAAAAGTTATTAAAGTTGAAAAACTTTGATCTTGAATTGTGAATGTGTTAAAGGCATATGTACTTTGAAAATTAAAGTTTCAGTTGTAGAAATTGATGGACATAACTTCACAACAGTTAAACAAATAAAAAGTGCGATAATTAATGTAATTATAAAAATAAAAATTCAAAAGCACAATAAAGCTTGATGTTGGAAGAAAATAAAGAGATCATGAATAATCGTGGATTAATAAAAATCAACGTTATATATAATAAAATTTGTAAAAATTTGATTAATAATTACATGATTATAGAACAAAAACGAAAATAAGCGATTTTCTGATTTGTTCATTAATGAATTTTTAATAATGAATGAAACAACAAAATGCGATAATGAGTGATTTTATAATTGATAAACATTGTGAAAATTTAATATCACTATTAAGATAGCAAAAATTCAAATTAGAAAGAGAAATTTTTTCACCAATTTTGGATTACTAAGATTAAGCTTTGAAACTTCTATTTAAAAGAGTAAAATACATAAAAATACTTACGAGAAAGACAATAAGCAATGAGATATCTAGCATTGAAGTAGTCATGCGTTATTTCCTGTACGTAACACGCACAATGAGAATTGTGATACTTAGCTGATATAGAGAGGAAAAAAGTTGAAAAGAATTTATAAAAGTTTCGAATCCAATATGTAACCTGTTATAGAGAATAAATTGTGAGGCGAATTCGTCGGTGGTTCGAAATGAAATTTTTCGAATTCCCTCACAAAATATCGGCCAAGTCTGTATCGACGATGATGCACATGCATTGCACGGCACACGTACATATGTAAACGTCGTAACATTTGTGTTCGACAAAAAGTACTACCGTTTGTGACCAATTGAAAAATTCCGGCTTTGTTAATCAGTTGTCATTTAATCGGTGCTCAAGGCTATTCAAGCTTGGTTAGTGTTTGGTGTACACGAAATCTCTGAATGTTTCGCTTTTCCTCATTGTTAGGCCAGTAGCCACTAGCGATTTCTGTAACGTAATTTCAGTTCAATACTATGTGTATTTGTAAGGATATGACTTTTAAAATTTACTACGTAACAGTGATTACAGATCAAGATAGATAAGAAAAGATTCATTTTGTCGATAATCAAGGAATATTTAATTATTATAATAATAACAGTCACTTGATGACTTTAGATATATATCTAATCCATATACTATCCTCTAAATTTTATTAATTCATTTAGTTATCATTTTCAATTTGATTCTAAATTGAATATTGATTTTTGATAAACATTTTTTTGATAAAAAATAATTGTAAAATGAAAAATGGTAAAAAATCCAATTAAATCAAAAAATAATAATGGTGTAATGGTATATGGAAGCTTATTAAATGCATGTACAAATGCTCTTTCGATGTGCATTTGTCGTGTAGAAACAGATGCTTGTGACCGTGATATATTTTCTTAACGATGAATGTACTGTTTAGTGTAGTATACGAGAGATGAGTCTTTCACAATGTCACAGTAGATGATCGTGTCGGACGATTGGAGTACGATGCATAATTACAGAATAGCTATCTATTGTCGTATCCGACGGTCAGAATACAACGTGTTCACAATTAATTAGATTCTCCACAAGTGAGGCTCGTGCCCTCAGAAAATCCCTCTCTAATTCAACTGGAAGGATCACGATTTCTCGATAAGGCATGATAATAATATCACGATCAGTACTTGACTGACAATACTAAGTTAGAAGAAAATTCTTCGAATTGAGTTAGTGATCAAGATACTGATAATCATAGATATCGTATATTTATTATAGATTTTCTCGAATTAGGAAAATGTTGGATCCGCTTCAGTTAGGAAAAATATACAATTATAAGTGACAACTAAACTCTTCTTAAAAATGGCAATTTTAAATAACTCATCCTTTGTTTAGATTTAATGGAGATCGATGAGCAATAATAATAATAGAAAAGGGTTTCCATAGGTGGATCTTCTTTTTCGAATAAGCTGTCATAAATGCGCGAGCAATAAATATTCGCGAACAATGGCTTATATTGACGATTTATTGAATATTTGTAAAAACATATGCAAAAGAAAAACTGGATATATGATATGAAGCTCTTTGTGTCTTTTATATTTTTTGAAAAATTTCGATATACATATATGTATATATATTTGTATATATTGTATTTGTATACAATCGCTAATAAAGTAAAAATTCTCCATAATATGTACGTTCGTCGTTTACATGGAATGTATTGATCATATAATTAAATCAAAGGAATATCTAAGCTAAGTTTGAATTTATGCAATAACGATTTTTATTTTTATTGTTGGTATAAATTCTATCATATTTACAATTATATTTATTCAAAAAATTATATGAATAAATTAGATGTATGCAAAAACATATAATGTTCTGCTGATGTTACAATACAATATTATCATAGAAGGAAAATATATCAATATTCAATGATGTGATTGTTTTGAGAATTATTAATGGTTTTTATTATACTCATCTTAAATTTTTAAAAACGTATGCATGAAAATTAGAATTTCAATAATTGGTGATCGTAGATAATTACGCGATACATAAATAGAATGCGATTAACTTAATTATTGCAATTTATTAAATATTATAATTAATATATTTTATTAAGTAATTAGTTGATATGATGTAACTAAATGATTCTATCTGTTATTTTATTATTTAAAATCTAAACTTTTTAACTGTTCTAAGTATTTTAGAATAATGAATAGATATGACTTTTACTTTATGATTAAATAATTTTTTGATTATTTGTTTTATTCTAATACTTTATATATTTTAAAATTTTAAAATTATGATCAAATTGTATTTTTATCTCTTACTGTGGTTTCCATAAATTTACGATCTATTGCAATTTATAATGACTTATTCCAATATATAATTATTTATTATAATTTATTAATAATACTTTAAAGAATGTATAAACAAATGGAGAATTTATTCAGAATTTTAAATAGAAATTTAGCTAAAGATAATGAAAAAAAAATATTGTTGTGTGTTTATATAAAAAAAATAAATCTGTTTTTTAAAAAAAATATTAAGTAATTTTATTACAAACTTTCCAAACTGTCTTTTCTATCTTTCTATTACATTTTCAGCATGTTATTTCTCTAGGAAAGAATATAGAGAGTTCCTTTCTTGTGGAAAAAATCAGAATGTGTTGAATGGTTAAACTGATGTGTGGAATTCTTCGATAAAAAAGCTCTTATATATATTAAATAAAAAGTATTTCAAATACTTATTTAATGAGTTTTGATAGAATAATAAATAGTATACCTACAATAAACCAAGCTTACATTCAATAATTTTTAGAAAAATATATATATCATTTAAAAAAATAATTAATGGAATATATCTCAATAATAACATCTTACCGAATTTTATTAAAATCAATAAGATTCTGAGTATTCTTTAGTATAAAGCTTAAATAAAATGCAAAAATTAAAGAAAATGTTCTTTTAGTTTTTTAAATTACATTACATAATTACATTACATAATTACATTACATTATATAATTATATTACATTGTTTATCCATTTACAGCTACTTTAAATAAACAATATTATTATAGAATATAAGAATAAAAAACAACTTCATATATAACGTCAAATATCTTACAAACTATCTATTCCCAAAACTAATTATCATTAACTTCTAGTCTTTTTAAAATCTATCACTCTGTAAAAAATTAAATTTATTCATGCCATTTCTTGTTATGCTACATCATGCTTTACTATTTGATTCTTACCATTCAAAAAACTCTTTTCGTTAAAAATACCAATCATCTCTAACCTTGTCGTATAAACTTTGTCTTAACTATAATTGTAACACGGTGAATAACACGCATTTTAATGCGCCGATGAATATTTCTCGAAGATCCTTCTTTTTCATCCCTCTTGGCTTGTTCAAGAGCTTCGGATATCTCCAACAACGCAGGATTTACGAGGCGTACCACTGACCCTAGGAACGAACCGATCCGTTTAAATAGTTGGTTCAGGGGAAGATTTGTGTGTCGGCATACTAGGCCGTGCCATTGGCCAGAGGAATCGAGCGAAGCTCACCGGATTCCCGCGTAACTCGAGCAACTTTACGATTCCAAGAGCTTTTCTATCTTCTTCTATCTCTCGCCTCTTCTTTTTCCAAGAAACATCCGTGACAATATTTGAACGTTGCTCGGCCATTTTCATGTCAGGGTGGTTGAATACGTGTACATGAATATATGATCCTGAATTTTGTACGTGCGTCGAGTTTATGATGAATTGATTTTGGTAAAATTTTTTAGTAAAACTTTGTCTTGAAGTATTATTTCGTAAATAAACAGAATTTTTCAAAATATTTTGACCAATATTTAAAAAAATTTTTTTTACTATTGCGCTCAATTTTTTACGTAGATTTACGAAACAAATAAAAGTTTACAAAAAAAAAAGGAAAAGAAAGGTTTCTATTTAAAATGATAGCGTAACGACAAAATGATCATGCATTATTAAAATATGACCATTCATATGTAGTATAATTTAAATATTGACTGACGATAATGAAATTATAATCTGATATCCATAGTTTTATGGATCACTTTATATGTAAATATTATTTTTAAATATTTTTCAATTTTCACTGTTTAAAAATGAAATTATATTATATTATGTATTTTTATATTTAATAATACAAATTTTATTAAAATCACAGTAATAATTTACTGTATCTTTGGATACTTTTATTATTTGGATAAAAATCTATCCATTGAAAAGATTGATTCTGATCTTTATGATAATTTACTATAATGACTGATTGTTCAAGATATAATGCTTCATCATATGCTCCATATGATTCTTTTCTTTTCTTACTGAAACGATGCTAATTCACCATATTTCTATTTGTTTATTGAGAACATGATATTAATTCATCGTATACTTTTGAATGGATAAGAACGAATAAATATATATTGGAAGAAGAATAAAAAGTGCTAATTCAATTCACATATGAATATTTTCATTTAGATCGATTACGAACTAATATATTAAATTGATTTAATCAAATCTGAACAAAGTATTATTCTGATTATTTCTCAACTTACTTGAGATGTTATCTTTTTTTTATTTTTAAGAGAAAGAAGATTTAAAAAAAACGATTTTCAATTTACTTCTAAGAAGTGATAAATCCATATCTCTTTGTCCTTAAAGTATAATAAATTTCAAATGAATTTAAAATGAAATAACGAAAAGTAATTAATGAAATAGCGAAAATGTGACGATAGGATGGAAAAAATTAATTTAAAGACGAAAATTATAATTAACAAATACAATCTAATTTTAAAAAAAATCTAATTTTAAAAGATTTTTATATCTAGCGACACGATAATGTCCTTAATAATAATCTATTATATCTAATAATAAGTTTCGAGTAAATACCATAAATTGATAATAAATAAATTTAAAGAAATTGCTAAATAAAAAAGCTATCAAAAGTCTCAAAAGTATAAACGAAAGTTTAAAAGTTTCATTAATTCATTCTATTGTTTATCTGACTTAATTGTTCTAACTTGATTAAAAATATAAGAATATTTTTATTACTGATTGAGTCGATCATATCTATATACTATAAATAATATATTTATTAACAATACGCAGTTTCATTCAATATTTTTGTGAACATTATAATCTTGTTCGTAATTTAGAAAATTTATAAATAATCAAATTCTCACAATTGAAATTCTCAATGTTTTGTACTTAATCCATCAATCAATATAGAATCTTAAGAATTCTTAATAGCAAAATCAGATATCTGTATTAAATTCAAATGTAAAAAAATCAATGCGGATACGCGACTTGGCGAGAAGCGGTGCTAGAGGACGCTAGAGGGCGCGCTTTGAATCGTTGGAAGAAGCATTTAAAGCGTTTAATAGCGTACTGCAGCAGATTCAAGTTCCGTTTTCTATGTTGAGGTAACAGCATTCCGTGGTTTCCATTGTCTGCTGCACACCATTATTTCATGCGCATTTCCACGCGCTACGCTCGTTTTCTTTCCATTCTTCCCGATCACGTCCTGGCTAATCTTGGGAGGAACACGTCTTTGACGCGTTCTATATATATATATATCTTCTTGTTACTTAATTTTAACCTCTATACTCTCTTTACATTTTTTTAACTAATGCTATGCGTTGTATTTCATCGTTTTGACCTCGCGTTTAATTAAAAGTTTATTGTTACTTGTTACGTTCCTAAAGCATGAAATAGCGTTTGTTTTGTTATTTGTTTTATAATAATGTACGCGGCTCATGTAATTCATTGTCATTTTTTGATAAAAATAAACTATAAAACATTTATATTTGAAAGGATAAAATCGAATAATGTGATGGAGCTTGGCTATTTATCTTGTTTTAAATTTAATTTTTTAACATATAGTGAAATGATTTTAAGTTATATCATGGAAGATTTTTGATCTTCTAAAGAATAGAAAATCGAAATAATGTTATGGTTAATTAGGTATTGTGTGAATTGAAGAAATATATATAATTGTGTGAATTGAAGAAAAAGTGTAGTGTCAAAATTTTACCTGTTTGAATAACATTTTTTCATTTCATCTTGAAAAAATGTATGAGGATATTAATCCTTTGCACTTCATATCTTTTTCGTTCGATCGAAGCAACAACTCCAGACAATTTCTCGTTTGATGAATTTCTTAGTTGAAATGATTTCATACATAAATTAATGTAAAAAATTTTTATCTATATATATTTATTTTATATATATTTTATTTTATCAAATCTTGTAATAATGTGCTCTCACATTCACTGTCTATTATTTTTATTTTTCATTCAATTTATATTCTTCTTATACTACATTTCTATTTTCATCATTATTTTCTCTATCATCAATTTCTTAACGAATAAAAATAATTTCATTATTTAATAAGGAAAAATCAAACTCATCTTCACTCAAACTAATTTCATTACTATGCTTACAAAACTCAAAAACTTCGAAAATTATATTTCTATTACCACAAAGTTCTGTTAAATTCGGACTAACGCCAAAAATATAGTTTGATCCGCCATCACGGTCTAATTTGAGATAAAAACACTATTCGATAATATATTATTCTACACCTCATAAGATTATATATATAAAGAGCTTAGGAATCTATTCGTGAAGCGATGTTTTTTAAAAAATCAAATATGAATAAATATTTTCCCCATTCCAATTGCCACATTACGATCCAAGTGATGGCGGAGAATCATATATTTTAAAGTTATCATATCAAAGTTGTATCTGAAAGTTACCATTGAAGTAAATAAATTAAAAACCAAAAAGTTAATAAATTTAATTAAAGCAATTAATTATTTAAAATTATTGATTAAAAAAGGAAAAAAGCGAATTTTCGTGGCGAGTGAAACAAAAACTAATAGAATAATTATAATTAAAAAAGCAGAATTAGCTATCATATCAAATACAATTAATAAATTTATCTGGAATAAGAAATAATATTATTCGATAATATATTAATTTTATCCAAGATATTTTTTAGAATTCTTTATGAAAGAACCAATTATTTTGTTCTTCGATATTTAATATTCCATTGATACATCATTCTCTTGTTTAAATTATATAAAGATTTTTTTGAGAAATCATTTAACATTTCTTTCCGATAATAAAAATAACTCTCAAACAGATAAAATAAGATATAACGCTTTTGAATATATAATCTGAAATAGAGATTTTACAATTACACAATAAATAAATCGATTTTGCATTTATAAAATATTTATTGCATAATCGAAATAAATCTTTCACAGTTACATTACATATCGATTTTATATTTACAAAATATTTATAGCATAATCAAAATAACTCTATTACATATCACAGATTGATTTTACATTTATAAAATATTTATTGAATAATCGAAATGAATCTTTTATAGTTGTATAAAACCGATAACTATAAAATTCATTTCGATTATTATAAATATATATATTTATATATTTATTGATTTTAAATCGATTTAATACTTATTATTGAGAATATAAAGTAAATGCAAATATTAATAAATGATGGCATTTTTTTTGTAAATTATATCAATAAATGTTATTCTTATTTTAACAAATATATTTGTACATCGTCACGAGATATTCATGTACTAATCTTAAAAGTATTTATCTAAACTATAGAATTTTAAATAAGGGCATTTTAAACGTTTCTTCTCACATTTATAAAATATTTTCTACATAATCAAGATGAATGTTTTATCATAAATTGATTTTGCATTTATAAAATATTTATCGTAAAATAAAAATAAATTTTCACTTTTGCACTTACATCCATTATGGATTGATGTTGCACTTATAAAGTATTTAACATAATATTAATCATTTTCGGCATACAAATCAAGTTATTATCCATAGGGCTGTATTCTATTAATATTTACAGCATCGTAGTCCTCACTCAACGTAAAATAATAATGCCAATTTCAAACAAATCTTTACACTCTGTACTTAGTGTGTTTATCTGATCTTTGTTCTAAAAGGATCGCGGTTCGGTTCGATAGGAATTTGCAATCGAGAGTTACATCAATTCGATGCCTCTATAAACGCGCTGATCCTTCACTCCTGGCCCTGCCAAATTGTCGTTCCGAATCGTAGAACGTTGCGCGGAATTTTATTGCCGTGAATTTGCACAGTTTATTTGCGTTCCCCGTCGCCAACTTCCTATTCGTTTTCCCGATTTTTTCCCTTTATTTTTCGTCAACGTCACGTCCCACACTGTCTTTTTTTCTCGACCGACATTCGGGTGATGAATTTTCCAGGTTTTTTCTTCGTTTTTTGCAACACGAGTTATTCGCTTGTTGGACTAGCCATCTTGTATTTTGCGATTAACAAGTTAGTTATAAAAGTATTATCGATATTATCGTGTAATAACAGTGATTTCATTCATTTTCCTTTTATTCGTTCATAATTGAAAAATCTAAATTAATATTAGTAATTGGTTTTTTTATTCTTTTTTTGTATTAAATATTGCAAAAAAGTTTTTAAAAAAATTGCTATCTGATTTTAAAAAGTTGGATATAATATAAATAAGTAATAAAATATAATATAAATAATAAAAGATATAATATTTAATGTATTAATAATAGATATTATACAATGAATTAGGAATTATATAATGAATTGATATAATGTAAATTTGAATATTGCTAAAAAAGGAGTATTTAAAGAGTGGAAAATTTAATAATTACAGAAATTTGATTATAATATAAATAAATATATCGAAATAGGTGTAATATATAATATTATAATAATAATAATAACTAATATATAACAATATAAATTTAAATAATAATTTGTTAACAAAAAATGCTTTAGAAAAATTGTTATTTGAATTTAAAAAAAATTTAAATATAATATAAATAAATATAATATAAAAAATATGTTGTATAATAATAAATATTATATAATGAATAAATATAATGTAAATTTGGATAGATATATTGATAGCTATAGTAATGTATATTGATATTAATCTATATTACTCTATATAAATGATAGATTCATTATGAATAAAATGCAAAATAAATTAAATGAAAAATAATAATAAGATAAATAAAACATAAAATTTGGAAAAATTATGTGAACAAAAACAATTAAATAATACAGAATTTTTTTCAATAAAAACTGAAGAATGAATGAATGAAAAAACAAGAACATAGAACTGAATGTAAAAATATTTTTCTTTTGTTATTATATATGAATATGTGAAATATAATATTTTATATTAAATATGTATATATATATATAGTATAATATTTTAAATTAATATTTATTATTAAATTAATATATTTTAATTTAATATTTTAAAAGTATTATTAAAAACATAAAATACAAAATAAAAACATTTAAAACATAAAATATAAACGTATGGAATTTAAAATTTTTTGAGAGAATTTTTTTTTTAAATTTCATTCTGAAAATATATTTTTTTTATAATACGCAAGAAATAATTATATTAAATAAATATTGAAATTTTTAATATATGAATAATTTTTTACAATTTGTTGTTAACAATATAATTCTAATAAATGAGAAAGAGATAAATAATAATAAAAAATAAATCTATAAATTTAAATATAATATGGCATATTATAATTGATTATAATAAATTGTAACTGTAATTAAAATTTTATTAATATAATCGATAATATAATAACTAATTATAATTGTTAGATTAAGTTTTATGTTTATTCTTATTTATTTATTATTATTAAATAATAATAATTAATGAATATTGATCAATTAATAATGCATCATTAATAAATTCTAAAATATATTTTACATTTTAATGATTTTATCACTTGAAATATTTCTGATTTGGAATTTGAATTCTGAATAAAAATTTTAAAGTTTTATATTCTATCATAATTTTTATTGAAAAAAGTGTATCATTCGATTATATTTATTCATACAATTCTTTTAAACTTTGCATACATTTTATTTATAATTGGTTGATTATCTATAGTTATATTCATATATGATTATATATATGTATGATTATTGTTTACAACGATTTGTGAAATTTCGTTGAAATCCATGCCATGAAATCTTCATGACATAAAAAGATATTTTAAGATATTTTACTCAAGAACTATTAGTTAAGAGTTTCACATTGGTTCTAACTAAATTCTAACTAGTTTCATGAAATAGATATTACATATTATAGGAAAGGGAATCCAAATTATAGGAAAATGATCTAATTCATTTATATTATATTAGATTGTTACATATAATTTGGAAATAAAATAAATAAATAATCAATTTTACAAATATTTGAAATAATTTGGAATTTATTGAAAAAAAGTATAATATTTATTATATTTTATTAATTTAAAGTTAAATGAATAGAAATTGAATAGAATTTTATTATAAAAAATTAAATATTATAAAAAAGCAAATTATGATTATTATAAATTATTATAAATTATGATTCAACATCAACTTCATTATTTTTCTCATAAACTTTAAAAATCAGTTAAAAATATTAATAAAAGTTTAGAAAAGTTATATTAAAAAAATAAAAATAATTCATTAGTCATTAGTGTAAAAAAATATATAATTAGCAAATATAAGTATAAAAATATAAACAAAGGATAATTAATTATTGATAATTAATGATAATATTAATAATAAATGATAATATAATAATAAAAATTTAATTCTTCAATGGTGGGATCTTATTTTAGGATGTCATAAAATTATTACAAATATTAAAATTATCTTTATAAACTTTCTTTTGAATATTTTTTTATGAAATATATATATATATATATATATATATATATATACATATATATATACATATATATATTTATATATTTATATACAGTATATATATTGATATACCTATTGCTTATAACTTAATAAATAAATCTCAACTGACATTTCTATATATTAACTTTTATTTGTTTCAGTCTTTAAAGCTGATATTTCCAAAAATATTTCATGAAAACATTAATATTTTGTACATAAAATGGACAATCACTATAGGATGTTTTTATATAGATTAAGTATTCCTATTCGATTGACTATTTCATTGAAATAAAAGGATTTAAAACAGCAAATTTAATATAACTTAATATACTTCCTTCTACTTTAAAAAATTACTTAAAGAATATTAATAACTTTTTTAATTATGCTACAGTAAGCAATTAATTATTTTCATTATATTGCATTATAAATTTTGTGAAATATATCACACGCTCTTTTTCTCTTATCCAATTTCCTTTTTCGTTTCTCAGTTGGTGAAGGACCAACTTGAGGGTAAGCGACACGAGGGATGGCACGTGAAATCGCGAGGCGTGTATCATATCTTGCCCTTAGCACTCTGCGTTCACCATCTCGTGGCGTATGCGTGAAATCGTGAAAGGGAGAATCACTTGAGCGCTTAATAGCGTGCCACCAATCCTCGTTCCGGTTACAACGGTTTCTATTGTTTCGCTCTATCGTGGCAAGTCTATCGCACTGTCAAGTGCGCGCACATATCACTCTTTCTCTCTTTCTCTTGTTCTCTTTCTCTCTTTCTCTCTTTCTTTGCTTTCCTTTTTTCTTTTTTTTCCATCATGTTGAATGTATATGATTTTTCAAAACGTTTTTACACTAGTATCCCTCTGGTTAAACTAAATATAAACTCAATTAAAATTGGTTAAGTTAATTTGTAATTTAGTATATAGTTAGCTTGGTATAGAAGTTATATAGAAGTTCAGAAATTGGAATATTTTGAACAAAATATGGAATAAAATTTTTCGTTTCGGATTAAAATAAATAAATAGTAAAATAAATATATGAAGAATATGAGTTTTGTGTTTTTATATGTAATTTGAATTAAAATGTATTGTTTTAAGTTTTGTTTTACATATATTGAATGAGTTATATATTTTGTATTATTCAGAACCAATCTCTTTTATCACTTTGAATATTTTAATGTTTATAGAGATTTTTTTATAAAAAAAATTTTATATGTAAAAATCATGGTGTAGAAGGAATGATAATGAATATAATATATTTATATAATATTATATAATATATATTTATATATTTATATATTTATATAATATTATATATTTATATAATATTTATATAATAGACAATAAGAATTTTTATATTTTTTGTATATAAATATATATGTATTTTAATTCTATATTATATAAAGTTACAAAAATGATATAATAATTGAAACAGAAAACAAATTTTTTAAATTTTTAGATCGTTGTATAATATATTTTTATATGTAAGAGATTTGTAGAGGTTTGTAAATTTGTAAAATTTAAAAAATTTTAAATTTTATTTTTTTAAAGATACATTATACTTTTATTCCTAATATTTTTATTTGATAATAGATAAAGGTATAAAATAAGAAAAACTTGTTTTTTAAATTTTCTGTTCAAATACTTGTAAGTATTATTTATGGACAAAATGATGTATTAAAAATAAAAAAAGAAGAAAAAAAAGATAAAAAAATATTACAAAGTAATACATTTTCTTAATCTATTTAAATCTAATCGGTTTCTTTATCCAAAATTATTTAACAAAAAGAAAAAAATTTTACTTAAAATTTAAATTATTATAAATTAAATACAAATAAAAATTTACAAAATCAAAAAATAAGTAATAATCTTTAATTTGTAATATATTATTATATAAAAACTTATTATCATATTATTATATATTATATATTATTATATTGTTGATTAAATTCAAATTTTATCAATTTAAATTACTTTACTATTATTAGATTTTTTGTTTTCTATTAGAAGTCATAAATGGTAAAAGAAATTTATATTAATTAGAGTTGACCGTTATGATCCGAGTTTTATTCAATTTTATCACGCCATTTTTCTTTTTTCTCTTTTTTGTCATGCGTTAAACCTGGAAAATTGAAATATCTATCATTGATTATTCGCGAGTTCTAAGAAAATTTCAATTAGAACAACTTTTTGTTAATCTTATAATCATATTGAGAAAAATTCTCGATTTTTTTCTTTCTTTTCTTTTCGTTTTGGATTCGATTAACTAACAGATCTCTTTCAGATTATCAATGAACTAAATACTTGAAAAGTTTAAACTTTGTGATATATATTTAATTCTGGATATTATTGAATAACATGAAACAATTATTTTATAAAATAATATTAAATGTGAATGTAAATGTAGTGAATGAGATGAACAATTGAAGAACTCATTCAATGAATATTTATTTTTTTAATAATTTATGACAAGATTATGTAGATTAGAATTACAGTATTATTTAAAATTAGATTTTTTATATCATATTTTAGTTTTTAGAATGAATTTTATTTGTAACATCAACGCAAATTTATTATTTAAAAAATTTAAATAAATAGAATAAATACAAGTATATTTATAATATTAACAAAATATCAGTATAATATGTAAATATTAGAGATTAATATGATATTTTATAACTAACAAAAATTTTCTATTTATTGCGTTTGTCAATATTATAATTGTAATTATGCTTTAATTTTATAATATTTGACTGTTTAAATTTATTTCTTTGAATTTAATTAATAAAGAAAAAATTAACAATTTAAACTTTAGGAAGCCTTAATTATTTTTCGCTAGAAATTTTTTTTAAAATGAAATTATAAACATAATTATTATTATTATTGATTAAATTTTTAATTCTTGATGTAACAAATATTTCTTAAAAAGGAAATATTCTGTTTTTTAATTTTTTGAATTTCAGGTTTGTAAATATAAAAATCAGGTTTCAAAAGAATCTATTTTTAAAAATTACATAGGAATATTTTTAGTTTTTCTGTATCACAAATTGAAAATAATAAATTAATGATAATAAATATTATCACCTAAATTACTTATTGTATTGATTCATAATATGTGAATGAAGGAAAGCGAACTACGTCCAATTATTACGTCCAATCAAAATTCAATATAGATACATTTAAATAATTACGTTGAACGACTAGGAAATTAATTTTATTATATTTAGTACTTAATATGGTCAAAATATTGAAACGAGACATCTGTTTATGGATATAATGCGAGTAAAATAGAATTATCTAACATTGTAATTGTTAAAACATGAGTTTGTCTATTTGAAATTTTGATTCTCTATCGAACTTCTTCTCTTTTGAGAACGACGAAAATGATTTTCGGCTTGAACTTTCCTCATTTCTTTTTCCTCAAGATTCTAAAAATTTAGAATCCGGTTAGTTAATCGGCTAATTTAATTCTCTATATTTACAAGATGTCAATATATTCATGTGACGGAAAATCAATTTTGACGTTTAAACTTAGTACACAATATCGATTAAAACATATTCATTAAGAAATTTAAGTTTATAGCAATAAATATATAATAACAATTCTCTATATTTCTGTGAAAAATTAAACAAAAAAGAAAAGAAAAATTTGTTTTTTTTTTTAATTTTACTTTAATATTGGAGTAAAATAAATTTAAGATGAATTTTATAGTCAGATTAACATGATTTTAGATATAATTTGGATTATATTTGCATATTTAATAAATTAATAATAACTTTTTTTATTTATTAAGTATAATGATCATGATTGCTTTCTTATTTAATAAAAAACGTAAATAAATATCAAATTCCGTTTCATATCTTTTAATTCATATTAAAAATAAGAATCTATTAAATAATTATAAAACATTGATCTTTGCATTCAATATTTATTATAATCGAAGAGTTAACTTTTATTTCTTAATCAATTGAAAGTTTGAATAGTTTCATTCAAACTCACCGCTTCGATCCATGTTAAAAGAATCAATACTTATATTTGATAAGCAAATTTTAAGTTCCAAATTTTTTTTAATTGACAAAATATGATTTAATAATTAATTAATAATTAATTAATTATTTTCTGTTCAAAGATCTAGTCAAACCATGTCAAAAGTAATAATCAATACGTACGTTGGATAATTGCTAATCTTCGGATCAAACTCTTTCGCATTCATTCAATATTTATTACAATCAAAAAATTGCTGTTATTTTTTAACTAATGAAAAGTTTTAATAGTTTCATTCGATTTTAAGCACCAATCTTAGATTTATATTGAAATTTAAAAATAAATTTCATTATCGAATCTTTTTGTAATTCAACATAAGTGATAGTTTTCACAATTTCATTCGTTTCCAAGCTCCAATCAATCTACAGTAAGAATCAATACGTCTATTGGATCAATTGTAAATTCGGTCTTAAATTCTTTGCAGCTACTCAATATTTACTATATCGAGATTCGAATTTATCCATCGACTATGCTAATATACTGAACGAAATATCGTCCATGCTTTGTTTATGAAACGTTGAGAGCGTGTATCGTGAACACGTCGAACACGATAGAAAGTTTAATAAATCGGTAGAAATACAGCGTTTGTTCGGGACGGTTGAGCTTTTACCCTGCACTTTACGATGTATACCGTTTGCCCGGTAATCAGCTCAAACTGACCGATAAGAGGATGAAATTCATCCTCTTATAGCGTTTACCCAGTAGACGGCTACCGTTAGGAAATTGAAAGCATGCTTGTGTCGAACCTGCGGATTTATGCCGATCATAATCATTATGGTAATATATTAAACTTCAATCGATCTTCTATGCGAAACGTTCGTTAATAATCATTGCTTGTGTTTTACTTATCGTATGAATCATGTGATAATTTCCATTTTGCGATCCTATGTTATAGATTAATGCATTGATGTGTAAGAATATACTTTATTTTTTTCTTTTTTTGTGAAAATAATTTTCGAAATTTAAAGATGATTAAAATATATGAATTGTTGTTTGAGAGTAAAAATCGATCAATTTTGTTTCTTTATGAATTTTTAAATTTTAATGAAGAATGTGTAAGTAATAGTTTTGAAAGAATTTTCAAAATTTTAAAATCCTTCCAAATTGTTAATGTGCATGAATTTTCTTCTAGAATAATTTAATTATTAATAATATTAATGATTTAATAATTTATAAATTTAAGTTTTAAACATCTTTTTATAAATACAATTTTGTATTAGATAGAATAATCTAATAATCAGATATCTTATGATTTAAATAACAATCATTTAAAATTTCATTTCAAAATTCAGTTTAATAAATTTATTATTAATATATAAAAAAATTTCTTATTGATACCTTGAAAATTATAAAATTTCAATAAAAATATTATAAAAATTATAATTGTGCATTAGATTCATAGTTGATTTCATATTATGTCAATATTAAAAATTGTTGATATTTAATTTTAATCATTTTATAATAATAAAAACTTAAATTTAAAAAAAAAATTAATCGAGTATCAGTGATTTAATTGAATATGAAAATCTAAATTTCAAATCCAATTCGAAATTTCATTTCAAATAAAAAATATGAATATATCGAGATATTATCATCATTTTTATTTATCATTTATACAAAGATGAGAAATCAGATGTTACAAAATAAAATATCCAAATGATATACATTATTATTGTATAAGTGTCAAAAATGCAAAATGTATTATAAAAAAACAAGTGTAAAAATTGAAAATCACGCAGCAAGAGAAAAACAAATTCATTTTTGAATAATTTTTAATTATTTCATGTAATTTTTGTAAAAAAATATATAAAATGTATTGTAAAATATGTAATTTCATGTAAAAAAATATAAATATATAAAAAATATTCTGTACGATTTGATGCAAGTTTTTTTTTGTAAATCGAATAAAAAATGATTTATTGTATTATAAATTTTAAATATTTTTTATTATATAAATTATATTTATATTTATTATATTTATATATAATTTTTATGCGATATGAATATAAAATAATATTTTTTTTTGTTTGATGTGTAAATGTAAATATATATTTTTCTTTTTTTATATTGGATTGATAAAACAATAATAAATCAACAAATTGCATGTTTTATTGCTCATTGTTTACATAAAATAATTATTTTTAATTTTTAATTAATTTTAATAATTAGATATAACAATTTACTACATCAATTTACTATAATTAAAAAAAAAAATAATCAAATAAAAAAATTTTTAAAAGACAAAATAAATGCTATTTAAAATGTCATTCGTTGAGATTTGTAAAAGGAATTGAATGTCGATTACTTCTTGCAAAGGTTATGTCTATACTTTTTATCATAAGTTCAAAGTTGCCCTACTATCCTTTGCTAACTATCCCTTAACTTCTACGATTGATGTCCATCCTGTGGTTAAGCAGTGGCCAACTAGTGATCACTTTCTCCGAAATCGTTTCTACTGTGAACACCCAAAGGATTTCCTTACGATTTCAACTACGATCAAACTGTAAACAGTTTTTATTTTTAATGGTAGAAAATAAACTATAGTTTTGTTATCTTTTTCTTTTTTCATAATATTTTATATGCATTCGGTCAAAATAATAGAATATGATTTTCTCGAAATTAATACAAATTATATCCGTATAAAATATTTCTTATTAATGTAGAAAAAGATTAAACACTTTTTTTCTTATTTGATTTATATGATTCGTATATAAAATAAATGGGACTGAAAATAATGGAATTGGCGTGATAAAATATATCAACGAGATTTTGAGAATAAAAATTGTTCGAGAATAAAGAATGTGATCGTATATCCATCATGTTATGTTTAGAATAAAAAAATTGATTTTTATTATATTTATGACAATAATAATTTTTTCAATATTTTTATAAATAACACAGTATAGCAATAACCTTTTCCTATAAAATCAAATTTGATTTATACAATTTTTTTGTAGAAATGTAGCTTTAAAGTTACTACAGAAACAAAAAAAGTTAAAAATATATATATATTATAATTTTATTATAATTTTATTATTAATTTTATTAATTGCTTTTTTAAGTTTTAATTTAGATACTAGTTTCTGTTTTTATTTATAATATGCCAAAATTTTATATTTTATTATTTTTTTTTACTTATGTATATAACAAAATGAATTATGTATATTTATCTATCTAATAATTAATATAAATAATATTATTACGATAATATTAATTCATAATTATTATTAATATTAATAACAATATTTATACTTTTCTTTTTAAGAAATTAAAATAAATAAATTTTATCTTTGAGGAAAAAATTCTATCATAGCACAAGATAATGTTACCGGAAATTGAAGTAATTGTGGATTTCAATTTACAAGGAAGTAAGGAATTCCTCTAATAAGAAGTTATACAATAATGCCACGCAAAAAGAAAATTCTAGCAATAATATTACGAGAAATATTTTAAAATATTCATATTTTAAGCAATACTTTTATTGCAATTATCAAGATAGGTACATGCATATAAATTATAATATTTCTCAAAGTTATAAAAAAAAAATTATTCAATTCTTTAAAAGAATGTAAAATAAAAAAAGAAAATATGACCTGAATTAATGACACACAATAAAAGTGAACACTGGCCAACAGAAAAAAATAACTGTAAAAGATATGAAATAAATTAATATATCGTTCATTTAATGTTAAATAGCAAGAAAGGTGATATATTTTTTAAAGTAATAAAATTCTTATTGCCATTATGACAGAACAAATAAAAAAAATAGTAATATTGTTTCTTGAAATAATAAAAGCTGATATTATCAAAATTTTATGTATTTGCCATAAAGAGATTTTTCAATAAATATATACTCAATATATATTCAATAAATATATAATAAATATATATATAAAAATATATTTTCTATAAGACAAAATATATATCTTCAAAGCATATTTATTTCATAAATGTTTTATTTGATTAACAAGTTACATTCTTCAAGAAAATTAATTTGATTCAAAAATATAGAACATAATAGACTATATATATAAAGAAATTTTTCTCCAACGCTTGATGGAAATAAATTAAATCAAGAATTTTTTTTTAAATATAAGTTTGTAATGCGAAATGGAATAAAACTTTTCATATAAAAAAAACATTTAATTTTTCAATGTTTCATTATTTCTGTAAAAAATATTCCATTTAATATAAAAAAATTACATTTAAAAAATAAATAGTGAAAAAAGCGATAAAAATTTAAACTTTACTCGCTCAAAGAGATTTTAAATAAATTAAATGGTGAATAACCTGTTATATTTTACATATGTATAAATTTTCATTAAAATCAAGATTTTTGAATTGGATAAATTTTTTTCGGAAATAATTCAAATACTTCTATCCTCGCTGTATTTAAAAAGAGCAAATATTTAGACTATTTGTATATTTTCTTCCTATTTGAAAAAACTTATTAAATTTGTTAAATTAAACTTATTAAAAACTTATTATAATTTCATGAAAATAATTTTCAAATATTTTATTATCTAAAAAAGAAAATATTTATTTCAATTAAAAAATATACATATAATTAAAATAATTAAAATCAAATCTAGCAAAAAGTTCTATTATTTTATTATATTATTCTAAAATAATTTGAATTTCATCTAAAAGTCATGATTTGTCACGTTATTCAAATTTACTTTTTCATTTATTACAAAATGCAAAAAAATACATATTAATCACATTTAAATTTCTTTATTTCAAATATTATTGCCCAGATTTGTATTAAATAAATATTATTTCTGTAATTTTCTTCTTATATATACATTTTTGATGCCCTACATATTAATATCGATCCTCTGTATAAAATTTATTATTCGAAATTAATACAATATACATACAATCACGAGATAAGAAATATTTTTATTTCTTATAAAAATATTATTATCCACATTTGTATCAAGTACAATATTATATTTGTAAACTGTCCACATGCTTTTGTTACCATCTATATCTATATCGATCCTATTCAATCGAATCTTCCGACCAATTCCCCAAATTCTTCGCGGATTCGTTCGCAATTCAGCATCGTCTGCTATTCACGTAATTGTCGCGCTTAACGAGCACGAGGGGCAACAATGCGAGGCGGATACGGTGTATTCGGCGTGGATCGTTGAAACGAGTCTGATATACGAGCCGTGACGTCGGGTTCGAATGATATTTCGCGGCGTATTTAATTTGGATCGTCACGGTCGCGCGCAAACATTCAATCCGATTTGCTTGTAACGGTGAGGACGGTATTCGCAAACAGAACGGGCAAATAAAAATTTCACGAATTTTTCGTTTCAACCGTCGAGTTGCCAGTCGATGTTGGCGCACGTGTTACCCAAAATTCCGAAACAGATGTACGTGAAGGCGTTAAAATAAAAGAGAAGCAGTTAGATATAATGGGTGATTAAATTGTTACAAACGTATTAAAGAAGAAGGAATTATTAGAGAATAAGATGATAATGTAAATTGGAATTCTTCAATAAAATTAATATATATTTTGACACATTTTATTCAACAACTCCTAAGAATAAGAGATTTTTTTCGAGATTTTTTAAATAATATTATAACTATATTTATAATATAGTATAAATATAAAATTAATTTATTTATTTATTCATCTTATTTATGCACTTTTCCTTACATTCTCTCGATCTTTATCTATTAATTCTTTTATAAAATTTATTCTTACGATTATCTTTGTTGCCCTGTTTTTTCTTTCTTTTTTCCTTTAATTTTTCGAGCCTCTATAATTTTCCTGTCCTGTCTTTTACTCATTACATTTTTTATTCTATTGATTCCATTTTTTCTTTTTTTTTTCTCTTCTATTCTTTGTATCCTCTTTCCATTTCTCTATGCTTTACAATTAAATGTTTAAAATTCGCATATCTGTTCTTTCACAATCTTTCTTTCTTCTTTTTCTACTATTTATTTCAATTTTCTAGATTTTCGCATCTGGATAATATATATTGAATTTATTGTGTCAAATTTTGATGAATATTATTTTCAAAAAAATTGTAAATATCGAAATTCTTATATTAACATATTCAAAATCAGTGAAGTAACGCACGTAAGTATTCACCATAGAAATTTCCTATTGTATGACAATTGAATCCATTCTATGGTTGCGTCATGAACGTTTCCAAGAAATATGAAAAATGCAAAAAAGTTTTGCATATATCCGATTATTTTTTTTACATTCAGTATACGAATCATCAGAATGCGTAAATATTTTAAATATTTCATTTTACAACTTGTTTCAATACTCAATAATATGAAAACTTTCTTTTTGAAATCTGCTTTAGAAATTACTTCAGCTAACAATCCAATAATAAGAATATAAATAAGAATATTTATTCTTCCATTATTCTTGTAATGATAAAAATTACTATTCTATTGTAAGAATGACTTATGAAAATAATAATTCTTCTAGTAAGAATTATTATTCTTGCAAGAAGAATAGCTTTTAGAAGAATAATAAATCTTTTGATAACGGGAATTACTATTTTTGTGAGAAATATTATTATTCTTAAAAGAATAACTGTTACAGGAATAAATTTTACTATTTGAAAAATAATAAAATGATAATTTCATTTTTATTATTTATTTATTCTTTATTTTATATCATGAAAGGAATAATAATTTTGTTTTATTCTTTTACAAGAATAATTCCAACTGGTATTTAATATCCATCTATAAAATAATACTTATTATGAGAATTATTATTATTATTATTTACATGATAACAATTTAAATATCACAAAATATTAAAATACAAATAACTTTATATTTGCATATATATATATTTTATATATGCATATTTTTGAAATTTTAAAGAGTTCAAAATCATTATAGAAGTATATTTAATAAAATATACGTAATAAAAATAATATATTCAATTTCATTTTTGATCATACTTTAAGTGAATAATAATTTTAAAATAATAATAATTTCAACAATTTCAATATACGTTATTTAATGATTTATAAACTATATTGGTTCTATCTTAGATTTTTTCGTGCAATTTTTTCCAATAAAAACTTTAAAAAAATAAAATGTGATGAAATAAAAATAAAATAAAAGAAATTCATAAGTGTTAAACTTTATTACATATTAATTTACAATAAAAATATGAAATATATTGAAGATATATACTATGTATAGATCTTTCAAATTTTTGTCTGTCTTTATAAATATCTAATATATATTATTAAATATATTTAATTCAATGCAATTTTGTTTAATTTTTTTATATATAATATCGAAATTAATTTATAAAATTTAAAACAAAATAATATAAAATTAATTTCATATTACAATTTGTTTATGCAGAGAACCAATATAGTTTATAAATTATTAAATAATGGACATTAGCTTCTGCATCGAATCATAAAAGATAACATTATTGTGTTTTTTGATTTTTCATAATTTCATTATAATTTAATAGTTTTATTAGTAATTTAGTTATAGTAATAAAATATTTATAAACTTTTCTTTACATAATATTTTAGTTTTATTTTTAGCTGTAGAATTTACTGCAAGTTTTGGAAAAATCTGGGGCACCTGTATATACAGATGGCCGGTATCGTTCCCTTGTGGAAAAAAAAGTGATTAACCCAGTCGTAACGGGGCTGACTCCAGCCAATTAATTTTACTCGGCGCCAAAATTTCATGAACTGAAATGTGTTTCGTTTCACCTTCCGCGTTTCGAATTTTTCGTCACGTTACGTTGCCTAGTATTATTCGTCGTTTTTAATCGTGAAAGATCCTTTAAATGCTTCGAAAAATATGGATTTCTGCTAGAGCTGCAGGAACGCGAAGCGAAAAATAACCAAATGGAAGATCAATTCAGCTATTGATTTTATGCATAATACGTACATATTTCATTTTACGAATACGTTATTATATACCATTATAGGATTTATGGAAATGGAATCTACGTTAAAATATATGTGATTTCATTATACCAAAATTCAATTTCAATATTGATTTTAATCTCAATATTTTAAACTGTTTTTTGACCAATCATTGATATATAATGTATATGTCAGATTTGAAACGTTTATAGTTCAATTTTCACTTTATTTCTAATGAAAAATTTTAATATATGCGTATATTTTTGTTGTTTTGTGAACCAATATATAGATTATAATATGATTATATAATAATAACTTGATGCTTAAAAAATAATTACGTATTATGATATATAATAACGTATAATAATGTATAAATAAATTTATTATAGACTCTATTTATTAATTGGAAACGCTGAATTTAATTAGAGAAACATCAAATATAGTGTACATTGATTTCGATTAAATTTGAGAAATTATATTTACAGTTATAAACGTGTTTGTAATTTTACCTGTAGATATATAAAATGAGAAAATTAATAATATTTCATAGTATAGGGAATTACAATATTAGATACAAAGTTTAAAAATAAAAGTTTTACAATTATTGTACAAAGGTATTGATTCTTATTTCTAATATAGGTCAATCAAAATTTTTGGAGTTTGATTGCATTTTTTGTTAGGATAGAAAATCTAGAAAGAATAGAAATTTTGTAATAAATGTAAGGATATTGTAAAGATTTTACAATTATAATAATAAAATAGTATTCATATTTAGTTTATATCTATAATTATCGAATAATGATGTTAATTTTTATTTCTGATCTAGTTGGAGTTTAAAATGTAATTATATTTATTTTATAATTTAAAAAGAATAGAAATATCGTCATAAATGCAAATTACATTGTAGATTTTACAATAAAATATATAATTATAAAATATGTTTATTTTTTACATATTTAAATTCTTCTTATGATATATCGAAAGTCATCTCTTTAAAGGCTTAGTTAAACAATTAATATTGCGAAATAATATTCAAATTTCTTTCTATATTTGAATTTCCAATTTTTTATCAGTCTTTCACTAATTTTTATTCTCTATGATTTTCGTTCTTGATAAACATAAGATATAGCCATATATGATTATAATTCATCTGAACTGTGTACATATATAATGAATAATTTGTATTTATTATGTCTACATATTTATATAAAAATATCGCATTATATATTAGTTCAAAAAGTTTTATATAATAATAGAAATTGTTTTTTAAAATAAATCACAATTAAATTTATATTTTTGTTTTATATAATTTTTTAATAAATATTTAATGCAAAAAAGTAGTTTATTTTAATAATAATTTTATTATTAATAATTTACAATTGATAATAATTAATAATAATGAATAACAAAAATAAACATAACTTTCTAATTTGTAAAAAAAAGAATGTATTTTAAATTTAAATAAAATAAAAGAAATTGATATCATTGTACATAAATTAATATTTTAATTTAAAATATTTTGTTCTTCAAATTGATTACTATATGTATATTAGCTTCATAATTGTTGATTATCTGTTTGTGAGGAGTGTTTCAAAGGAGAAAAAAATCATTTTTAATATTAAATGTAAATATTTATCATTAAAATTTCAAATAAAATGATTAAAATCTTTAACAAAAATTTTGTGCAAATAGTTTTAGCTTATAAGAAAATTATAATATTCAGTGTTCAATTATATCATAGTTTCATCAGTCCCAAATCTCTCCTATCAAGAATTTGCTCCTTATTATATCTTCAAATATATAATCATAATTTTTTTATTTTTGATAACTTTGACAATAGTTCTTCATAAAATATCAAATGTTATTTCAATACATTTTTTTTTACAAAATACAATTAACCGGGCATTATTGTAACAGTAATCTTAAATACATATTTCTCAACTCTTATCGATAAATCTCGCATATGATATGTGAATCTGAGAAACATTGGATGTAATGGTGGAAAAGGGTGAAAGAGTATGCGAGGCGCGAACAAATGGCGAAATTCGTGGTGGGATGGAGTGGGTTCAGTATTTCATCTGGGGTTCGTGTTAATGTCGAAGTTAGCCGTACCCCGTCGTTAATTCTCAGCTGAAGCTTCATTCGTAGGATATTTCAGCGTTTCGCTTTGCGGTTGTTGAAATACTTCCTGGCCGGTCCAGGCTTTTTACTTGGCCGATCGTTAATTAACTCCTATCTTTCTGACTGGAACAGATGCTACCGTGTAAAATAAGATTCAAAATTCATTCTCCTATCGCATCTCCACTTATTTCTCTCTATCCCTCTTTCTTTTGGTACCCTTTTAGTAATTTACTTCTTCTATCTCGCGAAAATATTTTTACGATTACTGTATAAGGAATAAATAATTAAAAGATTTCTTTTTCTTTTCTTTTTTTTTCGTTATCATCCTCAGATGAGTTTCTTGGAACTAATGAATACACTTTGAATTATAGCAGATAAATCTAGATATCGAGATAACTAGTTGTAAAGTACAAGTTTATTAAAATTGTTCTTCATCAAGAAAGTGATTCGAGAACGAAGATTGTGTATTTGTGAATTGTTGTGTTGTTGTTTAATTTCGCGATATCCGCTTGTAAGGAAGGTGTCATTTATTTGAGTTCAAAATTGGAATTCCAAGTTTCAATATTTTGTGAGACGAATATAAAAGAGATTGCTTTGTTAACATGTACGTAATCTTTGAAGATTAGATATAAAATGTAAAAATTTTTATTGGAATTTTATTATATAATTCGTAATCACGTTATTTTTCGAATATTACACGATTAAATGTTTTTTTTATAACCGCAAAATTGATCTGCATTATAAATATTATACAAAAGATTCATTCTTTTAACATTTCAAAGAATTATTCTCGATATTTTATGAATAAGAAATGTGATCAATATAATCTTGTTTCAATATCAAATATTTTAATTAGAGATATCTTTCAAATAAGTTAATAAAATAAAAAAAAATTACAAAGAATAAAAAAGTTTTATAATTGCATTAATATTCTTCTATCAATGTATTCTTTTGATATTATCGATTCTTTTTATTCATCGTTTTTTACACTTGATAAAAATTCATATTTTATAATAAAACGGTAAACAGTTAAATCACTAAAAATAAAAATCTATATTTTTATTAGATAAAAAACTGAGCTTCTAAAAGTCTGAATCTTTTGCATTTATAAAATATTATATATGAAAAAACTTAATATTTTTATTGCGAAATATAAAATTTATATGATTTATTATTTAACAGTTTTATCTGGAATTTTAAATTTTACAATAAACAATTTTATAAACTTTTTTTCGTGATAATATATGTATTTTATATTATGTTATATTATATTTGAATTAATTTCATTTAAACATTGTACTATCTTAAAAAATAAACAAAATAAAAATGTTGTCGAAGGACTTTTCCGGCCAATAAGCTGTCTCATTTTGTCTTCATTAAATTATAATAAATAAATCTCAATTGTTAGTTTTACATATTAATTCTTATATTTGTTTCGATTTTTAAAATGGAACAAAAAATGTAAATATTCTGTAAATTAAAATATAAACATAATTAATATATAATATAATTAATAAATATAAATATAATTATAAAAAAATAAATATTCTGTAAATTATTTTATGTATTATTAAATAATATTATGTAAACTATATTATCATTTTAATAATTTCTCAAGAATTGTTTTTAATTTGTTCTTTTAATAAAGTCATAAAATATCCTGTTTCATTTGTGAAGACAATTAAGAACAAGTGTCCATTAACATTTCTATGAACTTTTCTATAGTAAATGTTCGAATACTTTAATAGAATCAATAAGTTCAATTAATATTATAACGATAAAAGAATATTTTTTACTGTGATTCGTAGCTATTAAGTACGTCGTTCATTCTTACTGCAATAATTATCGTTGCGAAAATAATTAGCGAATTTTAACAGCACGTTGTAACTGACGATATTGTAATATCATACTGCTGATATTGCATGATTGCCTAATTACAGGCGAAATTAAATTGCTTCATTAATTTAATGAATAAGCATTAATTAATATTTTCATTTCAACTTTTACGTTATTTTAATGTTTAAAAATCGCTCTCCAAAAATCATCTATGAATATATTTAAGAATCGTATTTTTAAATTATTTAGCAAAGTAAATTTTTATTTTATTAATAAATAAATCAGTCATTAATAATTTTGCATACCAACTTCTATATTTGTGTCAATATCCAGAATTGACACTTTCATCCGTAAATATATATCAATACCTTGTATATTTTATATTATTTAATAAATTAACTATAATTTAATAAATAAGTATTAATTTTATATATCATCTTTTATATTTGTTCCGTTATTTAAAATTACTCATGAATATATTTAATATATATATTATATATTTTGTATCAAAATTATATTTTATGCTAATTTATATATTTTATTTCTAAAAACTTTTTCTAAAAATTGCATACAATTTTTTTAAAAATTGCGTATATTTTACATTATTTATTAAATATTATATTATTTACTTAATATTTATTTAATATTATATTATATTATATTATATTATATTATAAATTATTTTTGCATAACAATTTTTACTGCTCACTTCAGTATTTAAAATCGATTCATGTCTGAATATATTATTAACACTTGTATATTTCGAAGAGATGGCCGACGAGAATATTGAGTATTTCAATCCGGCGAGATTAAATGTTCAAATTAGAGAACTCGTAGCTCGTTCTGAGTTGATTGTTTCCGCCACATTTCTTCTCTCCCCAGTTCCTCGAGATCGCCATCCGTGTCATCCTTCTATCTCTTCTTCTTTTACTTCTTCTCCTTTACAACTTGAACTCGTTTTAAGCTTCTTCGATTCCTTAAATATATCCATCTCTTTCGAAACGAGATACGATTTTCTCGTTAGCGTATATCGCATTTGTCTGGAACGTTGAACGCGTTATTTCCAATGCTTCCTATCGTCACAGACGTTTGAACGATGTGTAATTATCTTTAGAATCCTTGGTTAAAGTCAAACTCTCGGTTGACTCAATTCGGAAGTAGATGCTACTGTTTGATGTTAGACTTCTCAAGACCTGGAAATCCAAGTGATGCGCTTGATATCTAATTGTGATTAATTACAATTCTAAGTATTCGAAATAAATTGATGTTTGAATAATTAAATTTATTTTATTAAATTTCAAACGATTTGATTTTTATTTTAAATTTGCACAAATTTTATTTTTCTCGTTATTGAATGATATATATATTTTTTATTTAATTTTTGTTGATTTAAAGTATTTAAAATATTTATTCATATAAGTTATTAATTATCGAAAAAAATTCTAGGATTTTCAATCAAACATTTTGAAATTTTCAAATAAATTGAAAATATATAAATCTCAATACAATATTCTACTTTCATAAGTTAAATTATAAAATAATCAAAAATATGAAGAAGCTATAAAATTGGATATTTTGAAATCTATGAATGACTGAAAGAATAATTCACTCTCTTAAATAAAACAGGAAAATAAAACAAAAATACAAAGTATATTAAAAATGTAATATTTTTTTTCTTGAAACTCTAACGTTAAACTTGAAGAACAACTAAATCTCTTTACGAATACATTGCTACGAATAAAAGATCGACTTATAAAAATTCTATTACTTTATTTCATCGCCATAAGAAACGTTACATCCCTAAAAACTTAAAAATATAAAAAAACATGATCTAGAATGAAATCACGAGTACAAATGTCACGATCTCGTCTTCGAAATCGAAATGAATTTGATTTCTTTGCCTGTTTTTCTAATTATTCCAATTTTCTTTATCTCGAAGTCGATATTATCAAGAACTTGTATCTCGAGAATTTCTCGAATTGAATTTGAAAATTTGACTTTTTAAAAGTAAATAAAATTTTCATAAGTTTCCGGAAATGATGAAATTTGCTGCAGTGACGAATAAATAAAGCTTAAGTAAACAAAGCTGCTCAAGTTTTCTCTCGATCCTCTTCATTTTGATCATACAATATGTATGATCAAACGGAAGACGAAAGAATGATTTTAATCCGGATAGTTCTAATGAAATGCAGTAGTACGGTGAAAAATAGGTCAGATTGCTTACATTGCTGTTCTGATATTACAAATAGATTACTGATCATTATTTATAAATATAAATAGATATAAGTCTAATAATGATATTTGGATTTGACCAAATTGTAGAAATTAAATTAATTTAATCAATTAGTGACGGGAAACAATATTTATTACCTTTTTGTGGAGTGAGCAGAACAATAATTAATATTATCTAGTAAAAAACTTAAAAAACTTAATAATTAAATAATTAAATACATTGAAATTAATTAAAGAATATATTGATGTATGTATATCGATTTTATATATATTTATAATATCCAAAGATTTAATTGTGATAAACATAATATGATATAAAATATTATCGAAATTATTTTAAATGTTATTTAATTATTTTATTATTAATTATTTTAAATTTTATTTATTTTTATCAATTTTTCATATATTTATATTATTGGAAGATTTCATTTGATATAAATTATATTAAATTATCGGAAAAATAAAATTCCTTCGAAGGTTTTCTTTTGAAGTCTATCAAAATTAAATCTGTCAGTAAAATAAATACATGTAAAATCAATAGATGTATATCGAATATATGATATGTTTTTAATTATATGTATATAATAAATTAAATAATTTGAAAAAAATTCTTAAGGCTTCTTGAAGAATCAAAGAATTTTTCTTTTTATTGTATGATATTTTTTCAAAGCAAAAATATTCTATTAGATTATAAACGTATTAATCTTGGAAAGAATCTGGAAAAGATCTTTTTAGGCAAAATTTCAAAGTTATTATATTTTTAAATCTTATCAAAAATATGTATCCAATTATTTATGAGCGATAGTATATCTGACTAAAAAAAATACATTCAATTAAATATACACAGACAAATTAATAATCTTAATATATACTGATTTTGATTAAATTTTACATAATTATTTAATTATTTAATCAATTTAAAAACAAATATTTGATTCGTGCAATTTTTTGATTTAAAATAAATCAATCTTTTCATTTTCAAATTCTTTTTTTTATTCATGTGATTATAATTGTAAAAGACAGAAAATATCAAAAATATTTGAAATAAAAATTTTATTATTTATTTAAATACTATAATATTATTAATTTATGGAAAAAAATTCAAAACAAAATTTTTTTATGGATCAAATTCTCTTTTTTGAGAAATTTTAATTTTTTTTTCAATGAATAAAAATTTCGATTTATTTTAAACTGAATTATATACTGCAATATACAATTATTTTAATTATTTTGTTTAAAATTTTCACTATAATTTTTTAAATTTTCTAATTTTCTAATAGTTATTGGATTAATTCTACTGTAGTTACGATATGCTGTCGGATTAAAGGCTATTATTACTACTTATTCAGTTGAATGTTAGTATTTCTAATTACTTATTTATTTCTATATAACAGAATGAAAGGAAACATATTCTTTGTTATTCTTTATTTATAACAATAAACAAAATCTTATATTTTTTAATAACATTTCATCTTTTAGCATATAAATTTATTTAAATAATTTTTTATCATCATAAACAATTAAAATCTATTATTTTTATTGATTTTGTATAGTTTATTTTGTAATGCTTATTTAATTAATTGTATAGTATATATATACATATTCAATATAATTCACAATAATTTAATTTTTGTTTTCAAAAAATAATATTTCTTTCTATGCAAAAATAATTTTAGATAACAAATGATTTCAAGTGATTAAAAAAAAATTATTATTTCGCAAATATTCGTAAATTACTTATTTATATTATTTTAAATTTATTTTATTTTATATTTTAAAATAAAAAAAAATAATATAATTTAATAAATAATATATTACAATTTATAATAAAAATATTTTATATGAAAGCCAAAGAATTAAAAATTCAAAATATCTTGAAAGGAATCTTTAAAGTATTTTAATAAATTTTATAGAAATATTTAGTATTATATAATAATAGTATTTACAAAAATTATATATATAATTATTTTTCAATAAAGTATTTTTTATCTAATAGTTTATATTTTATTGTTCATAGATAGATAGAAAAATTAAAAATTATTTATTGTTTTTGTAAAGACATAATAATATAATTCCATAATTATGATGTATTTAAATCTTATCAAAAATATCAAAAATATTCAATGATTAATCTGATTATACAGCAAAGTAAAATGTAAAGAGTTAAAAATATAATATAATTATTTTTAATAATAAAAAGGATTTATTTTGTTTTTAATCTTTTAGAGTTATAAAAATTTATTTTAAACATCTATCTATCTGGAAATAATGAAAGGATTTATTTCGTTTTAAAAATGCATATGATTCAAAATGATCATAATATAATTTTAATATAATGCAGTAAAAAAAAAGAAAAAAATATTTAGATTCGAAGGAAACTAAAATTTTCGGAAACATTTAAATATTCGAAATCGTCAGTAACTCGCGATCCATTTATAAAATTTATTTAAATACGAATAGGAATATATCTTTATATTACATTTCAATATAATCTTTTTGATTTTTAATGTATTCAGTTAATGGATGCAAAGTTTTTGCTATATTCTATGAATAAAATATTTTCGATTAAAAGACAAATTAGGAATACATCATACTGCTTTCATCGATAGAAAAAGGTTTTCAAATTTTTCAAGAAATTTATATAACATATCTCGTAATTGAACATACTTGTATCTTCTTTGCTGAAGAATAACTAAAAAGTTATTTAGTTATTCTTTATAAGAGAATTTATAAGAGAAGAATACTAAAGTTAAAATTACTTATTAAAAAAAAATGTACAAATTAGATGTGTAATTCAATTGACTATATTTTTCTATTTAAATAAATTTGATTTATCTTCCACTTAAAACATTTCATTTATATTCTCTTGCAATTATTGCTTTTAATTATTGTTTGCAATTATTATTATTATTTTATTTATTTATGAATTAAAGATGTAAATTTAGAAAAAAGACAAAATATAAATACAAGAATGAAATATAAATAATAATATTATTAAAAGTTGAAAGAAAGATCAATTGATAGTTAATATATTATAATATATTATAATATAATATAATATATTATAACATAAATAATATTAATAAATAGTTAATTAAGAATTAGTAATTAAAAACTATAGTTAGTTTCTAATTACATAGTATATGCTTATTCAATTAATTAATAGTTATGATTAGTATAGTATAATATTCATGAAAAGAATAAATTAATAATAATTATAATAATTATAATTCATATTGTTACAAGCTTTGACAGCTAAAATATAAAACATTATCGCCAACATGAACTACTAATGGAACTACTATAGAAAATGAGAACATTGGTTGTCATTGATATTAAAAATATTGATTTAATGAAATTTTGTTGAGTATGACGTTGTTCTCTACTTTTAAGAATATTATATTGTATAATAAACTAATTATTATTATGTAAATAATCATAAATTAATTAAATTGTAATTAATGTGAAAAGTATGTAAATAAAATTATGGAAGTATAAACGTTAACTTGATGCAACATTATCTAACTAATTTAAATATTAAATTACTTTTTTCAACATATAAAATTAATAATATATTTTGTTAAATTGAGAAAGAATTTGTGAAAATCATTATATGAAGCAAAAAATGATATTTATTGATCTATTGATTAAAAATTATCGCCTATCGAATAAAAAATTAAATTTATTACTCTACTCTCATTATCGTTAATTTTTTCAAATTATATTTGTATATAATTTGCATGCATGTAACATTAGTAAGTAATGTTGTCATCTTAATGTCTTAGAAACTATAAATGTTGTTTAACTTTATGACACTATCCAAGCTACCTAATCATTCTAATCTAGCATAATACTCTTCGCTGTTAAGAGAATTTATAATAACCTCACTTTCATACTCTCTATACTTTACCTTTCCATCTGAATTAGTTGGATTCTAAGAAGAACTTCTAAATGAATAATTTATCTGTGAAAGTTAAGAAAAGATATAAGAAACAAACTAAGATTTACTTCTTGAACAATTTATTAATTTTTATGGTTTCAATTCTTCTAATTCGAGTGAATTATATTTTTAATATAGATGAATATTTTTCAATGATTCTTTTTATGAAAATTTTACTTTTATATTGAATTCCAGGATATTGGTTAAAATTTTTAATTAAACTTAAACTAAATTTAAAATAAATCAATTTGAATTAAATTTCTATATAATACAAACTTCAAATTTGTTTAATTTAAACCTAACCTAAAGTTAAAATAAATTTATTCTGAATTTACTCAAATTCAATTCCAACTAATCTAAATTTATTTGACATAAGGCAATTCTAAAACTAATTCAAACTTATTTCAATTGTTAAAAGTGCAATACTATCTAGATCTACATATCATACAAATATTTTTAATAATATATAAATAATATAAAATATTTTGAAAACTAAGATTAATATCCAATTACATGCATAGGAAAAAATTGTTAAAATATATCAAAAACTTGACAACATATTTCAAAGATATTAAAATCGATGAAGTGAGCCTATTTTAAAAAATTATTTTACATTAATTTAATATTCAAAAAATGATTAATTAATAAAATTGATTAATAATTGTTAAAGTTGAAAAATGAACGATTTTGGATATTGCATAAATATAGTACGTAAACTGATGCTATTGCTCGAAGAATTACTATCATAAGAGTATATATAATTTATATTATGAGCTCTGAATGAAGGAATGATGATATTTTAACTCTTTACGGCTAATTGTAATGATTCTAACTATATCGTCATTGAATTTTATCTATTCCGTCTTCTCTTTCTATTCTAATTCAATTGTCGGAAGATTTGATTTTTCCTCCAATTCTTGCTTTTCGTGAAAATGTATACTAAGAGGAGGTTAGAGGGATCCATCGTTGCATTTTCGAAAGATGGATCTTCGCGTCGCGTTGCAATGTGTAGGAGTCAAGATCGTTTTCATAGTGGTCTTCATCATCGCATGACATGTAAGTGTGGCTTGTGTAAAAGTGGCCGTTGCTGTGGTATCTTCTTGTTTAAATTAAAGATCTGGAAAGTATTAGAAAAATGCTTAGCATGCTCGCTCATAAATTATTGTTAAGTTATTGATAATACTCGAACTGAAAATAAAAGTCAGATTATTTGATTGTTTTACAAGCCCTATCTTTAACTATAATAATCTCAATGTAATTTTTAATAAAAAATGTTGAATTTAAAAAAAAACTATAGAAAACTATTTGAATCTTTACATACACAATTTTACATTACAATTTTTTCATTTATATAAATTTAAGACTTTAAGGACTAGAGATATTTATTAAAAATTAAGATAAATAATTAATGAACATTTGAATATTTTTATATTGATTTAAAGATAAATTTTTTTCTTTTTGCATTAAAATAAATTATCAATTATTTTCCTATGTGTATTATTATTATTTTTTGGACAAATTGTTGAAAAACGAAACAAATATTAATCAAAATAAAATTTTAGTTACTTTTGTCCAATACTATACATTTCTGAAAATACATTATTATTTTACTTTTCTATTTTTCTAATATAGAACGATAATATTTTTAATATTCTTAACTTTCTATAATATAAATAATGCAATGAAATATATATTTATTTTATCAGTTTTTAACTTAAAAAATGAATAAATTATATTATTTTACATAATAATGTGAAATTTCAATATATATTTTTCATATTTTAAAAGAACAGTATTGTAAAATTTTATCTTAATTACTTCAGTTTCTTTTTTATTTTTTTAAAATTAATTAACTCGATAATTGAATCACTTATCCTATCTTGAACGATTATTATACAATTTCTCAGAATATTGTAACGAATTATTCTAACTTTTTAATGTTTAAAAATAATGTAACAATATTATCATTAATTTTTTTCTCCACTAACATCATTTACGAGTTTAAGCAAATCCATTATGATATAATGATTTCTCTATATCAAATAAATTTTTATTTACTCTCAATTTAAAAACGAGCATTAGAACAATAATTATAATATAGTTTCATCTATATTTTTCAAACGTATTTTGTAAAACTGACATTTTCAACCTAAAGTTTGCGCGTGACTTGATCAATGACGAGAACTCACTTGTCTTTTTGTTTTGAATCGTTACGTCGAAAGAAATACAACGAAGAGAGGAAAATTCGCGAAGAAGTGACGTTACGAGTTTCACTGCCTTCATCGTTAAAGTCAATTTGGCTTGTTTTCGCAACTCGTTCTCGGCGATGCCTTCCCTTCTATAGAATCAGACGTAGCACGAAATGTCTCCGATAAGAACGACTTTTCCGTGAAGAGACGACGCACTCAATTATCCAAACGTCTCGCGAATCAGAAGAGAAGTCAGATATCTCGAATAAAAGAGACGTGTATGTATATAAAGTGTTTTGTTGTTACAAGGGGGTGATTTCTCGCGAGAAAATAAATTGAAAAGAAAGAATACAATTTTTTCATTTGAAGCTTTGTTGAGTAAATGA
Organism: Apis cerana; assembly: GCF_029169275.1. Taxonomy (NCBI): domain Eukaryota; kingdom Metazoa; phylum Arthropoda; class Insecta; order Hymenoptera; family Apidae; genus Apis; species Apis cerana. The sequence goes on along the minus strand of NC_083862.1, from coordinate 3,678,597 downwards.
AGTTTAAAATTTTTCAAATTTCGGTGAAATTTGATAATTTTCGATTTGATATGAATTATCAAAAGGAAATTACATATAAAGAGATTATATTAAATTTTATCATTTAAATTTTTATTTGTAAAAAAAAAACATTTTATTATACAAGCAATTATTATATTAAACAAATTTTTAAATTTATATTAAATTATATATATTATATATTATAAATTTTATTTATATTATAATATTTAAATAAATTTTCAAATTTAATTTTCTCGAAAAATAATTTAAAAAAAATTTATTTTATATTTTTTATTTATTTTCATATGCAAAATTATTGATAGTTCATTCATAGCAGAAAATAGTTAATTTTATTTCCATTTGAATATTTTTTAAATTTGATTTATTTAAAAAATTCTATTTTCAGAAAATTCTGAATATAAAACCAAATAATGATTATATGTAAAAAAAACTATTTAAAATGTTGTTTCTAATAATGTATTTCAAGTATTGAATTGATGAGATATCTTAGAAGTAATTCTTAAAATATTAAATAATAATAATTTTGGTAAAATATAAATTAAAATTTATAATTATTGAAAATGATGCCATCTAATTGATTATGTTAATGCTCTTCAAATATTTTATCAAGATCAATATTCATTGAACATTATTTGTATCTATAATTGCTGTTTTATTTACATTTATTTTTAGAAATATAATTATATAAAAATATTTTCTATATCTGATCTTACAATATACGATCGTATTTTTAAAGTTTGAAGTAAGTGTGAGTTAGATTTTTAAACAGATTAAAGACAAATAGATTTAAGACAAATTCAGATTTGGATTAGATTTAAGATAAGTTTAGAATATATTTAACTTAAATTAGATATCTTATAAGTATAATGTCTAACCTAAAGTTATTCTAAATGAATATGTTTTAATTACATTTAGAATAGATTTAAGTTGGATTCAGAATTTGTTTGAATTAATTTGAAATCAATTTTGATTAACTATTAATTTTCTGGCTAGCAATTGAATGAATTAAAATCTAACATTAAATTAAACACAATCTAACATTGATTTATTTCTTACTTAATATGTATGTATATAACAACATATGTCATTTATATTTATTAACAAAGAAATTAATTAAGAAATTAATGAATTGCGATTCAAGAAATAAGTATGACATAGACAACTTTTTCCTGCATCTATATATCATTTAATTCGTGTAATCACCCCTTCCACTCTATTGGTAAAAAAGTGAACTGTATGTATAAATTTCGTTTAACTTTATTTTATGGTTGTTTCGTTTCTTATCGATGCATCGACGCGCGAAAGTTTTCAGTCGATAAATTCTACGGAGATACTAAACAACTCGAGAAAATCTATACCGAAAACACTTCGCGTTTCTTCCATCGAATGTAAACCTTAGGATTCCTAAATATCACGTTTACAACTCTGGAATACGAAAACGCGAAACTCGAAGAGAGATTTTACATTCCCGGTTTATCAAATGTTATTCCAATGATGAGTATGCTAGAATTGTGCCAAGGATAATGATATAAATAATGCAGAGAATAATTCCCTGTTTATGATATCGTTACTCTGTCGGTAAACCTTGTTTCACAAGAGATAGTTTGAAAGAAAAAAGAGAAGTATGTAGTTTATCCGGGTAAAAGAGTATAAATTTTATTTCCAGTCGTTTGTGCCTACGAGGAATGCTTGTATTTCTAAAAAATTCATCGACAAACATCATGAATTTTCTTCAAAGCTTATTCCTTAACATGAATACTTCGCCATCCAGTTACTTTTTTTCGAATGGATAAACTAGCTACATTTCGAAAACATATTTCGCTGTTTTTATACTATTTACTATCGTTTGAATTTATGAATTTCACTACGCTTAAAAAATAAATTTGATTTATGTGAAAAGAATGAAATTTTTAATATTCTATTATGCGTATTATGATAAATAAAATACAAATATTAACTTTTTATCTAAAGATAAAAAAGTGCTAATATGGTAAAATCGACAAAAATTTTATTAAAATGAAATTTAGTTATTTAAAATTTTTATACTTATAAAGTTTCAATACGTATAACTTTTTAGCTTCTCGTATCAGATATACAAGATAAGTATTCCGTAAATGAAATAGATTTAATATCGAATATTTTTAGTTATCAAATATATATTATTTTATTAATTTAAAATAATATTAATTACTAAGTAATATTTATAGTAATATTCGCTTAATTTTAAATTTATTTATAGCTTAAACAAGTTTTTTAATAAGATATGATTAAAATCGTGATAAAATTCAAGATTAAATGAAAAATTTTCAAACTTTCAATGAAATAAAAATACTTTACGGTTATAATTGTAATATGATAATTGCAAAAAATCCAATATTTGCAGTTATTCAAGGATATTGATTTTTACTTTTAATACAAAAAAAAAGAAAAGTTATAATTATTCATAATCGTATAATAAATACGGTTCATATTATATCATAAATCACAATATATTCATAGTTCACAAATATATTCATAAAAATTGCATTTAAAAAAAAATTAAAAAATTTTAATTGTTTATGAATATTTAATCTTGGGTCAACTTAAGAATCCAATGGATAAAATTTTTGCAATTATGCTATAGATTTGTATTGCAATTATGCCATAGATTTTTATTGCAATTATAAAATATTTACTAAAATTTAGAAAAAAAACTTGATTAAAAATAGATTTTTATCCTGATTAAAAAATATAAATATTATTTTTTACAAAAAAAGATATGAAATATCGATTTAAAATAAGAGTAGAAATGTATGATGATGATAATGAATAAACACGAATAAGAAAAGCCACATAATAATTAATGAACTAGAAAATCATCAAAAAATAAAAACCCATTATAATAATTCATTGAAACAATTTGAAATAACTCTATGAATTTATGAACTTACTGTATATTTCTTACTGCATATTTCTCAAAATCAACATTAAGAATTGGAAGGAAACTGTAATGAAGCAAATAAATGAAGCTCTTTTTACCTGGAATATGAATATTTTCTTACTCACAAAAGCCACATCTCTAAAGTTTTATCAAACATCATTTACCAATCATTCCAATTATTTTTTCACTCGCGAACAAATAACTATGCAATACATACCCTTAAAGAGTTTCGTTTCAAAAGGCTTTGACATCTTTCAGCAGCGCATTTCGTGATCTCTTTCGCGCAAAAATTTTCTCGTCGACTCGACGACAAAGGGCAGGAAAGAGAGCTCACGAATCAAGAAACAACCGTGATGGGAAAATGAAACGTGTCCCGGTAACGAAGAAGGCAAAAGGGGGGGGGGGATGATTTTCATGCGTGAATGAATGAGAGAACGGTACGCAGCGAGTAATCTCGCGTCTTTTGCCGCGGAAGGAGGAGGAAAGAGGAGGAAGGAGGGGAATCACGGAGCCGCGTTAAGCTCGACGTCGACGTCGTGCAATCGATGCCAGGCTGACATAAAGAGCTCGCAGTAAGGGGACGAAAGAATAAGCAGAGAGTGAGAGCTCGTTGTATGGAGAAGATACACGTGCATATCCCTGTGGATGGGGTGGGAACAAGCGTAATCCTTTTGTCTTCGTGGACGTACGGGTGAAGGTTCCATGCGTGTTCACGAGTGGTAGGATACAGGGACTTTAAATGGTAATTTAAAGCGTCGACAGGGAGCGCACGGATAATTGAGCACGTAGTCTCTGAAAGCGGAGTTTGAGGAATGAATATCCATGGGGAAGATGATTACGTTTAATTTTAATATTTTGATATTCAATATTTTAATATTATTAAAAAAAATTAATGAACATTTCTGTTTCGTAGATTAGAAAAATGAATGAATATATATATATGTATATATTTTTTTTTAATGCTCCTTAACGTTACTATGAGAAATTATATAAGAAATTTACCTTTCAAGAAAAAAAATTATAATACAAAATTATTTCCTCGAAAATACAAATTATTTTTTTTATTTGTTCAAATTATACATTAATAATATACATTTAATATACATTTATAAAATAATAATAATAATTATTAAATTTAAGAATATAAAATAAAAAAAACATCATAAAATTTTAAGATGAATGAAAGATTTCGAAGTCTTTATATTTATGTAACATTTATCTAATTTTATTGGTAATAATTTTTTGCACGAAATATATAAAAATTTATTTTCATTTTTTCAACAAAATTCATTTTTTCATTTTTTCACAAAATTATTGCTTAATTTTTCATTTGGAACATACATATTTTATAAAGAAATCAAACAAGTAACACTAAGATATTCAAATATAAATTAATTAATTTAATTACTAATTTAATATTGAAATATTTTGAATATAAATTAAACATGTAAAAACAATAATTAATAAAGCAACAAACAATACTAAACAAATAACTGAATTCAAATGTAATAATATGATCAGATATTTAAATATTTGAATATAAATTAAATAAACGAGAAATATAAATAAAGTTAAGATATCTGAAATCAAATAAAACAAATATGGGAATATTTGTATATCTGAACTTAAATAAAAAGAATATCCAATTACTCAAATATTCGAATTTAATTACATAGATTTAATTATATTCAAATCTTCAGATACTTGACACCGCAAATAATAAGAGTCCTAGTTTTTATCACAATCTCATCATTGTCTTATATCTCAAAGAATATATTTTTGTTTGTTGCAGTGATTCTATTTAAAAAAAAGGTGTGTCTCAATTTTGATTCAAGATCACGTTGGATTATGTTTTGATTCAACCAGAGGAGTTTGTAGTTGTCGGCATAACTCATCGGTGAGTAACATGATCAAAAAATTTACGATATTTACTTACAGTGTAATAAATAGAATAAAATATCTCAATCTTTTTCAATCTTTTTTTTCGATACAATGTTATCCATAAATTAAAAAAAAAAAAAAACGAAGATTGAAGAAAAATTAATAATTATTATAAAACTCGATATCTCTCTCGTTGTTAGATATACGCATTCAAAGAAGCTAATATCACAAAAGCAAAGTAAATAGAGTGTCTTTCAAGTCGATTGCGAACGAGCAAATGGCATCTCGTTCAACGAGACGGCATTCGTGCGCAAGGGAGTGCATCGACGATAAATTAATCGTTCCCTTCGAGCCACGTTTCGAGCTTTGAGCTTGAAGAAGAAATGAATTCAGTCGTTCACATGTGTTACTCCTGACTCTTCGTTCGTCTTTAATGCACTCGATAATTACCAACGAGATTAATGGATAGCTTTCCGAATGCGCCGTGCTCACCAATGTTAGCAAGTAATAACGTCGCGTTTTCCCGGGAAATTGAACCGATACTCTCTGAGAAAAGTAGAATTCGTTTCGACTCAAACGAGAAATGAACCGAGTTCATGAAAAATGAATTGAATTCCTTGCTCGTATTATCTACATGAGAAATATACAATTTTACGAATAATCAAAAATATTGTTAAAGATTCGTTAAATGCAAATATATAAACATAAAATTTCTATTATCGTGGAAATCTTAATTTTCAGTAATAAATCATTTAGTATTACATATCTTATTTTCATTATCTATATATTTTATTATATAAATGAATTAAATGCATAGATATAATCTTTATATATTTATCTTATTGTAAATAATTAATCAATGTCAATAAATGTCAATAAATACGATATTAAGTTATAATATTTATCAATAAGTTTACATAATATTTGCTGATTATTAACTTAAAATAATTATTTGTTAAGTGTATACTATATTTGCAGAGTTACAATCCTTTTGTAAAAAACTTAATCATTCATAATTATTATATAGTGAATGTATTAAATTTCAAATAAAAAAAAATTAATATTAGAAATACAACTATTCGTTAAATACACAGGCTTAATCTTTACTTATAAAATGATTAATTATTCAAATTAAAATATTTAATAACTTGTAAAAATAAATTAATATCAAGTAGAAAATACAATAATTGATCATAAAATACAAAAATTGTATCTCTATTTAAGCAAAAATCAATTTAAAAATTTTGACTCAATAGAAATTTTTCTTCTAAAACTCATATTTTGAAACAATATTAATACAACATCAAAACTTTTCTTTTAATTTTTGTTAATAAAAATTTTATGAACATTTTGATGAAATTTTTCGGATTAAAATGAGAATAAATACGATATAATTCCATTTATATTTATTAATTTAATTACAAATAATTAAATTCATTATCGAATGAATAAATCGTGTTCATTTTAATTTTAAAAAAACTTTACCAATATATTAACGCCATTTTTATTGAGAAACAAAAAAGGATCAAAAATAATCTTTCTGTATTATTATTCATTATCTGATAAAGATTCTAATTCTTTCTAATTTTCTTTTTCTGTAGATATTATAGTATTAAAATAAATAATAACGAAACACTTAAAAAATTGTATTTTTCACACAATAAATATCAAAAATAAAATCATCCAAAATTTACATATATTAACGAATTTTTATTCGCAAATCATCGATATATCGTTGTAATCGGTGTGATTGATAGTAACAACTGTGGCCTCAAAAGGAATGACGCTTTCTCGTTATCGATACCAACGCACGAGCATATAATTACTCGGTCCAGTGAACATGCAAATTTAGTTTTTGTGCCAGGAAATGGCACCGAGACGCCTGAGGTTAGATCGCCTTTTACCCTTTGTATATTCGAATTAACATGTCAGCGTTACGTCTGTTTTAACATGTCTTTCTTCAAATAAACATCGCATAACATTATAATATGATACTTCAAAAAGTTATTTGACAGAAAAATAGGATTTATGCTTTTCGAATACTTTTTAACATCTTTGTGATATAAAAGTAAAAAGAATCCAAAGTATTTTTGTTAATGACTAATGTAATTAGTGATGTAATTAAAAATTGTGACAGAATACATGACACAGTAAAAAGAAAAAATATTAAAAAATATAATATTACATGAAAGAAAAAAATATAAATATACGCGTCGCATATAAATTTAAATTATAAGGAAAAAATTAATTTTAAAAGAGAGTTTTTTATAATTATTATTAATTGATTTTTGATAAATTTATGTAAAAATTGAAATTTCGTATTTAAGTAAAAGCAAATTTGACATTTTTTTTAAATTGTGCCATTATCAAGCGACAATATTAAATTCGAACGCTTTTATAGCCGTTTCCTCTGTTTACACATTTTTATCGCCTGAAAATGACTTATGTCGGAATTTATATCTCTATTTCAAGAGGATGCGAAGTATATTTATTTCCAGCCGGCAGGTAATTTACATTTAAATTCGCCCCGCTTTAAATTTCGCATCAACCGCGCGATAAATCCTTAGAAACTAACACGCCACGGTGATTATCTGAAATCAACGACGACGAAGAAGGGGAAAAATGTCCACGATCGCTGTTGGTTTCCTCGTAATCGTTGGTAAGTAATACGAGCCAGGTCTCCTGGAGGGATAGGGGGATAAAATGCACGATTTCAAGTCGAATTACACCCTCGACGATGTAATATCGCGTGACTGGGAATTGTAGATGATCTTAATCGAAGTGGCTGTGTAACTTTACGAGAGAACTTTTGAAAATCTGTGAATATCGTTCATGGCGTAAAAAATTATTAATTTCATTCGATAATATCTATATGATTTCTCTTCTTGTATGAATTTATTTTTGTTTATCTACACAATTGTCTTCAATTAAAATGTTCTAGTTACAAGTTTTCTTATTTTTTAAGATATAACGAATATTTTATAACTGAATATAAAACCAATTTATGGTGTAATTGTAAAATTCACCTTATTGAATTGATTTGATATTAAATATTTCAATATCAATGAAAAATAAAATTTTTTTCTGTTTTTTTAAATTGACTTTTGTTGACATATTTTTAACTAAACAAGATATAATTATTCTGAATCGTATTTATATTTAATGAATGATAATAATGTTTTTCTTTTTTTTTTTATTAAATAAATAAATATAATTCAAATTATATCACGTCATATTTTAAAGAATTTATTCTTATTTTGAATCTTCATAAATATATTAATAAAAATTAATGAAAAAAATAATTAAAATGTTATATATATAAATTATTATATAATTAAAATGTCTATTGTTATATGAGAAATAAGAATCGATCTCTATTAGATAATTGCAAAGTTTAATTTCCGAATTTTTTTCAATTATAAAATATTTAAATTATATTAACTATTTATATTAAAACATTTTTAATTCTATTTGTTTTTCATTACTTTTAAGTAAAATTATAAACTTTTATGCGTTTTATTTTAGAGATTTTAGTTTAATTTATAAAAGCGAAATATAAAGAAAACGATAAAAATTTTAAATGTCTTTGATTTCATAATATGTAATCTACGATTATATACATTATATACATTATTAGCTAAACGATCAGAATTTGACTTTCTGATGTGTTTATGATCTTCTACAACTATAATATGTCATCATAAACATTAATCAATCCAAAATATTCGATCATTGATCGATCACAGTCATACATCAATCTATCGACTTGATTTTTTCCGATTCTAATGGCGGAAATCGCCGATATATGTATAATATTCGAATAGAGATAGTTCATTTTCATATTCAGAGTTCATGGAAATCTAATACACCGTCGGAAATCAGTTCATATTAGTTCATTCAGCGCAATAGTTTCAGTCAGTTTCATTTAGTTGAAGTGATTCGATATATACCACACTTCTATAAAATAAATATTTTCTTAAAAATAAACACATACATTATTTTATATACGTTCTTTAATCATTTCTATCCGAATCGAGATTTTATTTCAAAGAGACTCGATTAATTAATTATAATTAATTTATAATTCGAGTATTGATCATAAGAGATTAATCATAAGAATTTTTTCATGCTGAAATTGTTAAGTAACTGTTTAGTTTTTTAAATATTAAATTTATTTTAACGTTTTACACAAACAGAAGATTAAAATTTTACTTATCGCATTCATATCAAATCACTCATCCACAAAATAATCTCCATTATTCGATCTTATTCGTATAAAATTACGTAAATGCAATTCTTTAAGAAATGTGAATAAATTTAAAATAACGAAACCATACAATTCCAAATATGTGATTTTAATCATCTGATCGTAAAATTTTCTCGAGCAGACATTTCCTCAGAACTTTACATACATAAAAGTTTCTCGTTCTTTCAATTCACTTATCATTTTTTTGCTTCAAATTACACAAAATTCATTTCTTCCACGATCGATCACGATTTAATTCCGCGGCTGTGAGTAATATATTCGGAATGGCGGCCGTTAACTGTGATCGCGCAAATGAACGAAACGTGTCTAGCTCCCCTCCCCATGCCCTTTTATAGTCAACCGAATTCAATCATAAAATCATAAATGTTTGAATAGAGAAGCGTTATGAAATCGATCTTGACGATGCTGCATGCTGCATTATTATCACCGGCACTAACCAGCCTGACACGAGGTTCACCGAATAAATTATCCCGTTCTGTTTGCCCTGTCCATCCTCTCGCGCCCTTTCTGTTTCCCACTACATGTATTCTCTCATCATGGAATCGCAGTCGGATAAATTGCCAGGGTAATTAACTCGATCGGACATTGTTCTTCTATTATTCGGATGTCTATCGTGTCTATAAAGTGTTTTGGAAGAGAAGATACGAGATATTGTTCCCGTTGTGAAATTATGTTCTCGACACCGTGATAAAATTATGTACAAGGAATTTGGAAAGTAATTATCTTTTATCAAGTTTTATTTTTTGATGGTTCTCGTATCAAAAATAGTAAAAGAAAGTAGTTGAAGAGGAATTTAAAATATATATTTTTACTTTTTAATATATAAAGAAATAAAGTTGTAAAATTTATTAAATATAGAAATACGTACTTGTTATATTGTGCTGTTCACAAATATGTTGGTAAAAGTTGCAAAAGAAAATAGAAAATTTTAATGTTACATCTCAGTTTTATGACCTACTTGATGTTCGATTGACTTAAGAATGATAGAGATAAAACTTTTACTATGCCGAAGGTTTGTGTTATTCGATCGAATTGAGAATGATGTAAGTAATGAAAATGCAACTTAGTCGTATTGTAGAAATATATAACAAAAATCCATTATGTAAACAATAGATGATATAGTAATAGATAAGAAAAAAGGATATTATTCATGTATTTGATATTAAATTTATAATAAGATAAGACATAATTAAAACGTTGTCTATGATTGAATGAATAATTTGTTGAATTTTTTTATAAAATAACAATAATTTTCCGATTATAATTAAAATAGAATAACTGCAAAGAATTCGAATATTTGTAGTTATCAAACAGAGGAATTAATTGTTATTTTTGATGAATTAGTGCTCGAAATCTAATGAAACTAATAGAATTTTCATTTAACAAATAAGAGATTTTTTGATTTCTCAATTATAATAAATATTCATTTAAGATAGAAGTTTTATAATAATCCAATAGAATTGTTTCTTACTTTTAATAAAGAAAATAAATTATTACTTTATTATTGCAATTATTATTCACTTTGTTATCATACTATTAAAATATGATTTAAATTGTTTGTTCTTATTTTAATTAAAGAAACTATATTGCATTTCATTAAAAATTAATAAAAATATATTAAAATTTTTGTTCCTTTAAATTTGTTATATTGTATTATAAAAAATTATAAAAAAATTTAATTATAAAAATATTATAATATTAATATCGCTTCATAGATATTTCATCGCAAAGATTTTTTATCAGAAATGAATTTTTTAAGTTTTCATGATTATATTATAAATAGAATTTGCAATTATAACATATTTATATATAAATATATAAACAAATAAAATACATCTAAATAACTTCTTCACTTTTGACAATGAAAAAAAATATATATATCAAATAAAAAGTTATTTAGTTTTAAGAAATATAATCTAACGTTAATTTGTTTGTAAATAGAGATCATTATTTCATTTTTTTAAATGAAATAATGCTTTTTTTTCTTTTAATAGAGCTTTTATTTTTTAACACAAATATAAAAATCTATAATCAAAAATTTAGTTTTTCATAGTTAATAAATTTAATAATTATTTATATAATTAATTACATATAATGATATTTATGAATAATATATGAAATTTATATAAGTGTTCTTAACAACTTGCATTTCTTGAATTTCTTTCATTCACTGAAAAAGGATTAATCTCGTTTTTTCGATGATTTACATTTCGTTTGAAAATCATTAGAATATTCTTTAAATATATTATTGTCGAGATTTGGAATCAATAAATTGTCTTTTGTTACAATTGTTATAAATTCACTTACGATAAAAAATTATTTAATATTTTTTTCTGGTAATAAAAGTATTCTTAAATTTTGCTTTAAAGATAATATCTCTGAACATGTAATTTAGCATAACGTTATTTTTATAATGGAAAAACAATTTCAATTCGTATAGTGTAACAGGAGTTTGTTTAGACGTATTTTAGGTTACGTGGATTATACATATTGGATTTTGAACGCGTAGGGTGAAGTTCGAGCTAATTAGGGACCGGTTATAGAACGTGCAATTATTGACTGTGCAATTTGGAAAGCTAGAGAGGGCGAATTAATTAAGAGATAACAAAGAGTTGAAATTTTGTTTATTATTATTCAAAGGAGAAATGAAATGGGAAAAGTATCAAATAAAGAATAAATGAGAGAATAAGTAATCTTGGTAATTAGAATTTTTATAAAGTAATCTGTTAATTTTATACAATATTTGACGCATAAATTCAAACATTAATTGTTAATGAAATTAAATTTAATGAAATTAATAAAATATTGTGTTAAAAAATTATTTTATACGAATTATAAATAATATAATAAATAACTTTTTCATTTATGAAATATCAGAGAATCAATATTCTTAGATTTAAGTTGAGACAAAAAATGAATACACTGAATCGTGAATATAATTTAATTTTTGTTAAATTTAATTTGAAATTTTTAGAATTTTGAAGATTATATTTTTATCAATCAATATTTATATAAACTTTGAAATTTTTTGCATGTTATTGTCTAACATCAAGTTTAATATCTCCAATCATTCATTCAATCATTCATTCAATATTTATAAAATTGAAAACTTATATTGTATTATTTAAAATTTTTTTATAAATATCATATATTTGATTATAAACTGTGTTTCAAAAGAAAAAATTTTAATTGTAAAATTTTATGTTCTATTATGATTTAATTTTATTTTAATTACAATTATTCTTATCATTTATATTAATTATATATAATATCTTTGGACATGAATACATTTTTTCCATTTATTATAATTTTATTCTTCATAAATGTATAATTTCTATATAATTTGTATTTTTATTTTATAAAAAAAATAAAAATACCGACCAATAATAAGTCAATATAAATCATTATAAAAATATATTAGAAATTCTTGATTTTCATTTTTTCAACAAATTGTTTCTTTCCTAATATCTCCATCTTTTAAAATCTTCGAGAGGAAAAAAGAAAAGAAAAGATCGACGCAAATATCCTATAGAGAAGCTTCTGCATATTAATTTTTATCTTAACGATCCATGCTTTGGGCGTGGTTTCAATAATTAATTCAGCCATCACCATGGAATCGATATGGCTGTGCGTGCTGATCTTTGAGGTATATATATCATAGAGTCATGGTAATTAATTTAAAGAGCAAAACGCATGTATCGATGGTAGTAGAAGCATATACGATGGTAACGCGTATCGACAACCCGCTTACAGTGACTTAATTGCTCTCATGCATAATTTGAGATCTTCGCTTCTGTCGCGCCCTCTGTATCCTTCTCGTTTGCTCTCCGTTTCTGGCTCTCGATTTCTCTCTCCACGTGTCTATACGCATCGCTAATTGCAATTCGAGAATTGTTGGCGTTCGATGTTAACCCTCTATTGTGTTTCGATCGAGGTAACCTACTTTACTGTCCCGATTCTAAACAATTAAATACACGAACTTCGTTAATGATAATAAGATTAAATTGCATATAATTCTTTTTCAAATTTAGATTGTTAGAAAAAAAAATTTAGATTGATCAATAAATGATTTTATTTAATAATATTGATTGTTTCGATAAATCTGTTGGATCAGTGCAAAGCTACAATTTTGAATCTTTGTTGTATTTTTATTAAATATGCGCGAAATTTTAGATCTGAATTTTATTGTACTGTAGTCAATTGATAGTGAAATATTAAATCTTTCAATATCTCTGTTAGATAAATTTTGAATCTCATCTGCATTATATAATAAAATATTAAATTTTTATATTTAGATAAGTATAAAACTTTTCTTAGATAACTTTTAGATATCTCTGTAGCAATATATTAAATCTTTCGATAACTTTGTTGAATAAGCAAATTCCATTCAATTTCAATTTCTTTTTTGTACTGTAGTTTTATAATAATAATTTCGATATCTTTGATGGATAAATGCAAATATTCTTAACTATTTTTTTGCATTGTAGATAATTTTGCAACTATATATTAGATTGATACCTTTATTGGATAAGTATAAATCTTTAATCTTTATTTTCTATATTATAAAGAGTTTTGTAACAATATATTATTTCGATATCTCTGTTGAATAAGTATAAAACTTTAAATCTTTTTTTATAATAATAAGATAATTTTTATAATAAGAGAATTTCCTCGACTAAGATTAAATGATAAAATATATAATCTTGAAACATTTAATTTTATAGGTCATTTGTAAATAATGATAAATTATATCAAAAAAAAATTTATCTTTATATCAATTTTTTTTTATTTTAGAAATGAATCATGTTTTTTTGAAATAATTGCTTTGCAACTTAGTTACATATTAACATATACTTCAATTAAAATATTTTTATATCGTTCTTTTTATGATAAATAAATTATATATATGTTTTTGAATTTCTATAAAGTTTTAATAAACTTTTAAATATTGCTCAAACGATTGCAAAAAATATTTTATTGATATTTTAATTATTATCATATATATATTTTAAAATGAAAAAATGTTAAATAAAATATTTTAACTGAGGAAGATAAAATAAATTAAAATTGAAAATTTATTTTTAATCAATTTAGTTTTCAGATATTACATTTATATAAAAGAATAATTTAATAAATAGAAACAAATTTAGTACTCAAATCGACAATTGAAAGGAAATCTGATTACTTCAAGAATAATATTTAATTCGATTTGTGGCAAGAAAATTTTTTTATAATAAAAAATAATAAATATTTTATAATTATAAATTATAATTATAAAATTCGAAATTAAAGATTTCTAAATATTCATCAGAAATATTAATTTGATGATTCGACTTGTTGAGTTTATATATATAAAGATGCGACTTATATCTTGTATATTTATATATGAATTGGACGCACTGGACGTGATTGTTCGAGTCTGTTTTATCTGTTTTCCTTTTTGATCCGTCGTGCGACACAATATAATGACTTCAGGATAGTAGAACGAAAACACTAACATGACTTACATCTATATAACATAGTTCTATTTTTCCTTTATTAAATATATTCTTTCTTGCTGTTACTTTTGGTCAAATCATTTCAGAATCTATAATAGATTATGAGTCCACTATCTTCCATTCTGTAGTAGTGAGTGATTTGACATTAAACGAATAATAACAATAAATTCAGCAATACGAAAGAACAATTTGCAAGGGCCAAGCATGCAGAAATATTTCATACCGATTGCGCCAATAGATAAGATGAGTCAATCATTGAAGGGTCATATTATTTCTCATTATTGAAGGTTACTCAAGATATTGCTATATTTATTACTTAAAAGAGAGAAGTTCTTAAGAGAAAAATTATTTAAAACAATTTTATGTTGATAATCAAGCAGACAAATATAATATAAAAAATTTGAGAACTGATTGTGATAAAGAATTCAGTAATAAAAATTATTTATTTATTTATCAATTATTATTATCGAAATTATTATCGATTAAAAATTATTTATTTTCGAAAAACATTAAACATGAGACAAAGATGTTTAGCGCGTACATCAAAACAAAATAGATTTATCGAGAGACAAAATATAACAATTAAATCAGTTTAAATCAGAAATATATATTACATATAAAAAGTTAGCATTATATTTATGGGCTGAGATTACGATTATAGCTGTTTATGTTAAAATTTGAATAGCTACAGAAACTTTAGAAGAATCATCGCCGTATGAAAAATGGCATAATGAAAAGTCCTCTGCCAGCGCATTTTCAAAAATGATTGTTATGTTTATATATCGAAAAGTCAAAGAAGCAAGAGAAAGTAAATTCAGAAAAATATTTCATGATCGATTACAGCGAAAGAAATAAAGCTTATCGGTTATTCGAAGAAATATTCCTGTTACGAAGAAATATTATATATATAGAGATGTTATTTTCAACAAAAAATCCTCGACAATCGATTCAACGAGATTCTTATGTGCTTCGTGAAAGATATTCGATGTTAACAAAAGTCCATTCTGAAATGGTTGAAACATTTTTTGTTACTTATGAGCCACAAACAGTTCAAGAAACTAGAGAATTATAATAAATGAATAAAAGCAATCAATGAAAAATTTGAATCTCTTGAAAAAAATAAAACATTTCTACTTCCAAGGCTAAGCGATGTTAATATTATTTCAAAGGAAAATATAAAACAGATGGAATAATTTGTAAATACAAGGTCAAATCTATCGTAAGAGACTATACACAAAAGAATGACATTGACTATAAAGAAATGTTCTCTCATTATAAAATATGATATAACTGTTAAATTGGTATTATCGTTATTATTGTAATGGATTTGAAATTGATACAATTTGACGTCAAGACTACATTTCTGTATGGTGATTTAGAAGAGACTATTTAGAGCAACCAACTGATTTCGAGCTAGATAATATATTGTATATTTGTTACGAAACAAACACCAACAATGGAATAAAAGAATTAGTAAATTTATGTATGAATATGGTTTGATACAATCTAAAAATGATGCCTATATGTATTACTTGATTTCAGAAATTTTAATATTTTAGAATTTAAAGTTCACTAAAATTTTATTTATTAAATTAAATTTATATTATTTATATTTATATTTAATTATATTATATGGTTTTATTATTCAATGTTGACAGCAATACCATTATTTCATAATTGGTATCTGTTTTTTCTTCGATACGCATATAAACGCATTCAAATGTGTTTTGTAAACAGATGCGTATAATCAATTATATTCATTCAGCTAAACTCGTACATTTTTTATTTATTGTTTTCACTGCCCATTCAAAAAATTACGAAAAAGCAATAAATAATTAGATAAAGTACAGTTAAATTGAAAAAGCACGTGGGTTAGTTATCCGGTCCTGAACGAACGTGAAATATAACTTAATCGTAATGGAGTATAAAATATGTATTAATAAGCTGAAAGGAAGATTGAACTTCATGGAAATTCCAAATGCGCGTTACTTTGAAATTCTGCGGTACATGAGAAATAATTACAGGTGAATCAATTCTTCCTATACCAGGAGATGATGCGAGCACGCGCTATCTGGATAAAACTCAACAATACAGCTCAACGCATAATTGTTACATAGTAGATGAAGAACCACTTTTACATATTATTAACTATGAATCGGTTAAGGATATGTGGAAAAAGCTGGAATCTGTTTATAAACAAAAATCTGATACTAGTGTACATATATTGTTGCAGCAATAATACAGTTATCAGAAGGAACTGGGCGATGATGTCGCTACTCACATCGTAAAGCTCGAGAATCTTATACATTGGCTGCAAACTCTGGGTGAAAAAATTCCAAATTAAATGATCATTATTAAAATACTCATGACATTACCTCCGTCATTCAAATACTTTATTAGTGTGTGGAAATCAACTCAACCCAACGAAAGAACTCTCACAAATCTTATTTTAAAGCCCATTGAGGAAAGAAGAACCGAAAAAAGGGCAGAAAATATTGCTTTTATTGCCAATAAGCATCAATGTAAAAAAAATTTCAAAAAAAGCAATGTTAGATCAGGCGTATGTCACTATTGCCACAAACCAAGACATTGGATCAAGGAATGCAAAAACCGAAAAGCAGTAACACCAAAGAAAAATACACAGGAAGGAAAGGAGAGGCACTCATCGAAACCGTGTTTGCAGAATATAATTTAGAAACATCCAGTGATGTATGGCACATGGATTCGGATGCGATTGAACACATGTCAAATCATCGCGAATGGTTGTCATATAAAAAATTCGACACAGTAAAGAATATTAAGATAGGTAGATGGAAAATATTCAAGCAATGGAATCAGGAGATATCGACATTCTTGTTTTCAATGGAAAAGAATGGATGCGAAATTATCTTAGTAATATTTTTCACGTACCAGAACTGAGTTTCAATCTTTTTTCGGATGTAGCTTCTGATAAAGGACTACAACAATATTCCGATGATAAAAAATGTACATTCATGAAGAATATATTGTTGCAGTGGGAAAAAAAAAATAAGTTATTCGTAATGAAATTTAAAGTCATTACAGATGAGCATCAGGCAAATGTGGCAGTATTCTTTTTTTTCTTGGCACAAACGAATGGTTCATCAGAATGTGGATCAAGTGAAGAAAATTCTAAGATCCAAGAATATTTTTTTTTAAGGATCAAAAGTTTTGTTGCGAAGATTGTATCCTAAAGAAAGTGCAAAGATTACTATTCCTACCAAAAAGCGATACAAAATTTGAGCGCATTGGAAAACTCATTCATGTAGATCTTTCAGGTTCAATACAAGAAAATTCGCTTGGAAGAACTCGATATTTTTTAATAATAAAAAATGACTACAATCATTGGAGAAATTTATATTTTATCAAAAATAAATCAGAAATATATCTAGAGGATTTCTTTAAGAAGACTGATAAGCATTTAGAAAAAAGAATCAAGATCTTCAGATTGGACTTGAATTTGTCAATAAAGAAATTGAGGAATTAACACGTCGATATGGCATTACACATCAGAAAACGATGCCATTTATTCTGGAACAGAACGGTTTCGCCGAACGAGAAAACAGAACCGTAGCTAATTTAGCGATCGTTGCATGCAGGAAAATTACCAATCAAAATGTGGCTTGAAGCAGTTAATTATGTTGAAGCGTTTTTACTTTAAATAGAACCGAAACTAGCATGGAAAAGAAGTAACACCCATTGAACTATAATTCAAGAAGAGACCGAACATTTCGAGCCTCAGAATTTTCGGAGAAAAAGTATACTTTCATATAAAGAGAAGAGACGAAAATAGGACATCAAAAGGTGTTTTTGTCGGATATGATGAACACACAAAAGGATTTCGGATCTGGATTCCTGATAGAGGACAAGTTAAAATATGTAGGGATATAAAATTCACAGATTACCACTACGAATTTAATTCAAATGAAGAATGGAAATTATATCATAATCTTTGAATAGAAATAGAAATAGAAAAACGACACAACCAAAATAAATGTTGAATCGAAAATTGTTATTCAGTCAGAAAATAATGAGCAAATAATTCAGATGAAGAATCAGACTTAGAAAACAAAAATCAATACGAACAAAATCGACATTTGAGAGACAAAAATAAAATACGCCGAACAGACAGACTCACGTACGGAAACATTTTAAACACAGAACAAGATAAACTGGAAATGCTATGATAACGCAATCACATATAGCAATGCAATCAAATATAAAGAAGTCTTGGATGATGAAATTGATTCTTTGAGAAAACCTCAAAGAAGGTTGAGTTTAAAACATGGACATTAATAAATCCTCCATCAGATCATCAAGTCATAGATAATTGATGGACAAACTGAAAATGAATAACGATGGAAGCATTCAACGATTCAAGGCAAGATTTGTTGTTAGAGGTTTCAAACAAACTATTGGACTTGACTATCATGAGATGTTTAGTCTTGTAGCTAGATTCGATTCAATAAGGACTATCCTATCTATCACAGTCTCGAACAAAATGTACTTACAATTTGTCGTCAAGATGGCTTTTCTTCACAGAGAACTCAACAAGCATCAACTCATTTATATGCATCAATCGAAAGCATACAAGGATAGAAGTGACTGTGTTACAAGTTGAATCGTAGTTCATATAGTCTAAAGCAGGCATCAAGATTGGTATCATCGTTTTACAGTAGTATTGAAAAAAGCATGATCTCACGTCCACCAGACTATTGCGTATTTATAAATGGAAACGATTGGGACCGATTGATTCTAGCGATCCATATCGATGATAGATTAATTAGTGCAATCATCCATAAACCGAACCAATCATCCATAAAAAAGTTATTAGTTGTTAGCTAAACTTCGTAAGGAATTTGAAGTAACATCCAATGAGATAAATACATATCTTACAGATTGAGCGATTGGCAGATGGATCTATATTTTTGCATTAGAAGGCTTATACTAAGAAAATTTTGCAAGGATTTTGGATGAAAGTGCTAACGCAGTAGCAATCCCAACAGAGCAAAACCATCAACTGTGCGTGAAGACGCATAAAAATGGGTATAAGAAAAAATCAAAGTTTCCTTACCTTTAATGTACTTGTCAGTGGGTACTAGACCAAATATTACATTTGCAGTAAACAAAGTCAACCAATATTTGGAAAAACCCAAAATTTATTGGAATGCAGTAAAAAGAATTTTCAAATATTTAAAAGGAACAAAATATGGTATTTTTTTCAACCAAATAGAATAATCACATTAAAACATTTAATGATGCAGATTGAAGACTGAAACCAGAAAGTCCACTACTGGTTTTATATTAAAACTAGGCGATTATGCAATTGCTTGAGGATCAATACGACAACGAATAGTGGCTCTATCGATTACTGAAGCCAAATACATAGCAACTAGTCTAACTGTAAAAGAAATCATATGAATGAAAAGTTTGATCAATGATCTAGCTATGTTTAAGAATCTTACAACGACTCTTTACATGGATAACTTGAGCGCAATTAAGCTTATTAAAAACCCAGAATTTCATCGAAGAAGTAAATACATTGATGTATGCTATCTTATGTATGCTATTTTATACAGAGACAAATTCAACAAAAAGGAGATTCTTCTGCAATATATAGCATTCGAGGATCAGCAGGTAGACCTTCTGACAAAACCCGCCTGAAAAAAACAGTATTTGAGATACAAAGAAATCGACTGAATCAAGAGTATCGAAGACATGATAGAGGCATATAGAACTATGACACTCAAATATAATAAACATACACACATTAAATAAATTTTAGTTCACTTTTAGTGAGAGTGTTATAGAATTTAAAATAAAGTTATAGAATTTGAAATTTTATTTGTAGTTTATTCAATGTTGCCAGCAATACTATTACTTCATAGTTGATATCTATTTGTTTTTTCTTCGATATGCATATTTCAAATGTTTTGTAAACAGATACACGCAATTACGTATAATCAAATATAATCATTTAGCTAAATCTGTACATTTTTTATTTATTGTTTTCACTGCCCAATCAACATTTAATTATACGTGTACTATATGTTTATAATGATATAATCTATTGTAATAATTATTTTAAAATGAATGATTTAATTGAGCGTTTAAAATAAAATATTTGGAAACTGAATATTTTGTCGGAATGCAAATAGAAAGAAATAAAAAATTGCGAACATTAAAAATGTTTCAAAAGGCTATGGAGAAAAATTAAGTAAATTTAATTATAGAGATTATTTTCCAGTTGTCTGCTGATCTTAATCTTAAATTTACTAAGACTACTGATATATAAGTAAAAAGAACATTGAATCATTCTCTTATAGAGAAGCTATCAGTTCGTTAATGTTTTTAATGACTGTTTTAGTGACTATATAAATATAAAAAGAGACGATAAATTATGGTTTAGTTTATGATCAAACATCAAAAGATTCAATTATGTATTGATTGAGTAGGCGACATAAATATCAGAAAGAGTACCACGGGATGGATTTATCATTTGAACGGTCTTGTAGCATGATTGTCGCGTAAACATTCAACGGTTGTTATCGTAGCAACTGAAGCGGAATTTATAGCTTTTTATTCAGCAACGAAAGAAATAACATGATTAAGATCTTGCAGACTTAAATTATTTTCAAAATTTCAAAAACCGATTTATTGTGATAATTAATTATAATTATTTTAATAAAAAATCTAAAGTCATATAAAACGTCTAAACATATATTATGTATCATTTTACTTGCGAAAAATATAGAATAAGAAAAATAGATGTTAAATGTATTAAAACTAATAAACAAAATAAAAAAAATTAGCCGATCTATTTACGAAAGCATTACTGAAGCAAAAATTTCAGACTTTGTTATTTCATAATGATATTAAAAGAATATGATTTGTCCGACATGAATGTATAATTTTAACTTTATAATTAAGATATTTGTCGAGAGGGAGTTTTGAATATTGAGTTTATATTTGTAAAAGTGCAACTCATCTTGTATATTTCGGATGTCATTGGATGCGATCGCTGTTTCGATTCTGTTTTGTTCATTTCCTTTTTTGAATCGTGTAACGCGACATAGTGAATAGTAGAACAAAGGCATCGGCAAAACCCACATCTATGTAATAGTATATAGTTATAGTTTAGTCCTATTTTTCCTTTATTAAATATATTCCTTTGTATTGTTATTTTTGTTCAAATTATTTTATAACCTATGCCGTAATAAAAATAATAAAAAAATTTGCTACACAACAGAAAAGAAAAACGAATGAAAGAAAAGAATTATGTAGAACTGCTCGAAAAAGATTTTATCAATGATATAATTCTAATTCAATCGTAAAGTGTTTGTATATTTGATTTTTTTTTTCGTTGAAATTTTTACTAATATTTTTGACATTTCTCTGAATAAAATCAGAATAAACACGATATATTTAATTTAAATTATATTTATATATATATAAATATAAATATAACTGATTTCTTTATCTATTAATATTTTTTTCTTTATTAATAATTTAATAATTAAAATCAATAATTAAATAAATAATTAAATATAATCAAAATATATTATTTTTAACTTTATTCCAATCAGGGGATAAATACGTTGAAAAAATTATTAAAAAAAGAATTAGATTATATTGTTCCCTATATTCTGAAAAGAACATAAATCAAATTTAAACTAAAAGAAATTTTGATTAAAAATAAGAATTAATTGTTGAACCATTGTTGAATAATTGCAGAGCTTTGATTTTTAATCTGTTACAAGTGTTAAATTTATTGGTTCTGGAATTCTTTTACGATGGTATTTTAATCAAAGATATTCAAATTTCAAATTTCGATCGAATTATTAACAAATAAAAATTAAAATCATTAATTATTAGTTAACTATAGCTTTGGTTATAAATTTATTACAAAAATATTTATTATTTTTATACTATTTTTTGAAACTTTCTATTTTAATTGTTATATCATAATTTTAATTAGAAAAATCCTATAATGAATTTAGACTTCGAATTTCGATTGAGTTACATCAGAAATAAAAATTAATACTTCTATTGGATATTTGTAAAACCTCAGTTACAAATTTTTTACAGTTTTCCAATGCTCCCTGTTCTTAGAACCCTTTAAATAATGACATTATTCTAATTAGAAAAATTTTACAATAGATTCAAAATTTGCGTTTTAATCATTTAGAAGTAAGAATTACGACTATAAATAAATTGTAAAACTTTTTTGAATCTGTTGTAATTATTAAATATTTATCATTTCTTTCCAAATTCACTTTCCAAATTATGTCATTTTAAGCAAACAAATTTAACGATATGATTCAAATTCTGTTGAACAATTAGAATTAAAAATCACTACCTCTATTGGATAATTGCAAATCTTTGATTTCGAATTCTTTCTATTTATAAAATATTTTCTCTAATAAGTTATTTTATATGCTCTTTCTCTATTGTAACGAGATTTGAAACCTGGAATTTATGGTTCCTTTAAATTGCTCCAGGGTTGGATATCGTTCAAATTTCCAGAGGCCACGGTAAATAACTCTAAATACTCGCTGTTGCTGGTACAAATGGTACATTGCCGTGGCCGGGTTGGCGCGCGAAATTTCACTAAATATGTGTACCTATTATACGAAAACACAATACCGGTACCATATGGCACGGCTAGACTCCGGCTAACCTATTTGGGCATCATTCATTCTGCCAGGGAACCTAGTATTTACTGTGTCATATATCTGCAAATATTTAAATCTTCGATCAATCATAACGCGGATACACAGTGCGCGTTGCAGCATATCTATTGTTCGTCCTATACATCTTAACCAGGAAATTTGCGAAAGTAAATATTGTACCGAGAGCGAAAAACAAACGAAACTACGTATGTATATCGATTCAACGGAAAATTGACAAAGCTCTGTCTGTTGGATTTGGAAGAAGGATTTATATGCAATTTATGTTTGTCTTATGTTAACTCTGTTTATCCGGTTCGAGATGAAATGTATCCGTATTCTCCTAAACATTATTTCCAAAGTTGTCATGTGTATTATTCGAAAGATATTTTATCGCTTCTTTTGTACTATTATTAGCGTTATCAGATCGAGGAATTCGAAGGGTTTGAGGAGATCATGCTAGAAAAGAATTGTTGTTTAGCAATCTGGACATAATATAAGTAGCATAGATAGAATGGTAATAGCAATGATGAACTTATGATAAAGGAAATGAAAAATCTTTCATTTGAGGAATTTCTTTTGATATGATTAGATTAAATTAGATAAATCGAATCGATCGATATCATAATTTAAGTCAAAAGATTACGAAATATTTTGTTTCATTTGTGATGAGAACTAGAAACAAATGCATAAAACCAACACAAGTTATGATCGTGAAATTTGAACTGATCGTCAACAATATATAAATTGAAACAATATCATCAATCGTTGAAAACGATATAATAAAATCGTGAATTTGATGAAATTAAGTTAATATGTTAAAGTTTACATATTTGAAAACCGAAATGTGTAATTTGAAAAATTTTCGATAAGAAATTTGAATTTCGTTTATATCCATACAATAAAAAATATAATTTTTTTAAAATTATCTTTTAATTATAAATCATTAGTATACTTTTTACAAAATTTTTATACACAGTATTTTTATACACATGAAAAAAATAAAGTTTAAATAAATATTTGTTTTAACAATATTCTTCAAATGCAGTAACAATATTACATTATGTACTGTATTTTCGATTTTTGTGTCTTTTTGCATGTAATATATTTTTATAAATTCAAAATTTGCATAAATGTAAATATTCATAATCTAGACATTACTACCTTTTTATTACTTTTTTTCTTCAACAATAATAAATCTCTTAAATCCTTCGATTTAACTAGAAGATGACATGGAACGAAGTTAGATTAATCGGAATCACTAATTATAATTCACTTATAATACTAATCGTACTTATATGCTTATCGAAATATTCAAATAGCGATTTTCGTGAAATTTATAATCATGGTTCTATATTATTATTATTTTATTTTTATTATTCGGTTAGTTGACTAATCATTTCCTTTGAATGAAAAGATGATTGACAAAACAAAAATAAATGACGGTATTCACACAATAATCGTTATTCGCAGTACTGGCAATAAAGTTCCTAAACTAATTACATTAAATTAATTTTAAGCGGATTACATTACAAATATTAAAACATATTATGATATATGTATCAATTCAAATTACAAAACATCATTATATCTCTTCCAACATTCTGTAAACTATTGATTTGATGTCTATATTGCAACACATTTCTGTAGAACTGCTTTAAAATAATAAGCATTCAATTATAAAATACTCATGCACCAGCATTGTTCATAAATTATAGAAATAACTCTAAGAAATCTCACATCAATTTAAATTTAAATTTGAATTTAATCTAATTTGTTCTAATTCATATAAATGCGTAAAGTTAATAAGAATAGAAATATCGAATCAATCATGATTTTATCTTCGTTTCCACCGATTATAGATAAATAATAAAATCAAATATATATCAAATAGAAAAAATAGTTGCAATATATTCAATATAGAAAAACAAAAAATTAACATACAAATGACTATGGTTATTTTTGACTATTTTGATCACTAAAAAAATTCTAAATTTCATTTTAAATCATTGTGCTAAATATTATTTAATTAGTTTCATATTAAAAAATCATGGAATTTGTAATAAAATGTAATTTTTGTTTAATAATAAATATTAATAATAAATATTAAATTGTTAAGTGAATTTTCATATCACACATATATGATTTTATCAATAATCTTATCATCTGTAAGTATCACGTACAATATTGAACAGAGTAGAAAGTTCATTTACATGTTTCAAATTATTTTGATCAATAAATAATTTAAAAAAATATACAAAATATTTATTATATAATATAATATAATTCTATAATATAACTTGTTCTTAATTTTAAATTATAATAAAATTTATTTTACAATATACAAAATAAGCATAAAAAAAATATATAATTATAATTTTATAATACATATATATAAAGAATATTTTAGATCCATCGAAATTGAAATATTATTCTTAATATTTTGATCTGAATATTAATATTTATTTTTTGTATTACAAAAGTAATTTAAATAATTTAAAATTATAAAAAAATAATAAAAATAAAATTATATAATAATAATAAATAAATATTTGCATATTTTTATCTTTGTTATCTAATAATTATTTATTGAATAAAATAATTATAAAAAAATAATAAGCTCATGATTTTGTCCAGCATTATACGTGTAATTTGAATAACTATCAAATATTATAAAAAAGTATGTATCGCTATTACATAATGCGACGATAAGATATTTCTTAAGCAATATATTTTATTTTTATTTTATTATTTTTTAAAATAAATTTTTTTTAAAATATATAAATAAAAATAATATTTCTTTTCTTAGCTAACAATTTATTATTATTTAATAAATTATTTAATTATTATTTAATTTATATAAATTCCTTTTGATGACTAAAAATATTAAAAAACAAAGTTATTTACATAATTTTTTTACGTTTTTTTAAGATTCTATATGATTTTCATATATGAGAGATGCAACATTATAAAATATCACTCATTTATATTCATATATATACATATGTAGTTGAAAACTTTATTATAATATATCCTTTATATAAACTTTATTATAAAAATATCCATTGTTCTTTTTTATTCATACCTCGTGCGATACTTTCAAGATAGTTTCAAAAATTCTAAAATTACGTAAATATATTGATAAGCAAAACTGTGATAAAATTTTTGTGGATTTAAACTGTTTTTACGCTGGTGAAATACGAAATCGTTACGCCAACAAGAATCCTTACGATCGTAGGAAACCGCAGACATTTTTGTATCCCTTGTATTAGCTTCCATTTCTCTGTTCGATTTTAGGAAAGAAGGATTTGGGTTAATCTA
The DNA here is from genome assembly GCF_029169275.1 of Apis cerana. Classification (NCBI taxonomy): domain Eukaryota; kingdom Metazoa; phylum Arthropoda; class Insecta; order Hymenoptera; family Apidae; genus Apis; species Apis cerana. The sequence goes on along the minus strand of NC_083862.1, from coordinate 3,652,002 downwards.
CTCAAGTCAAGATTTTCAGGACAAAAATATATTTCGTTAATCTTTCAGAAGGATTTTCATTATCGAAAATTTAAAAATTTTGTCGAACGAATTAAATGACGAAAAATTTAAAATTTTAATAATTATCTGGAGTAAAGGTGTTTTATTGATTTCAATAATGTTGAAATGTATTATAAAAATCAGCATTTTAAATAAATTTTTCTTATCTTATTCTTATTTTTTGATGATACGCAAAAATATTTTTTATTGCGCACGTTACATTTATGAAAGTTCAAATGAAGTTACAGATAGATTTGTGATAGATATTTTAAATTATATTTGTATTATATTTGGTTTAAATAAAGAATATTTTTAATTCCATATATTGTATTTGTAATATAAATGAATGAAGTTTGATTGTGGTTGATTTGTGCTAAGTATGATTTAAATTTGTATTATATTATGTTTGAATTAAATTTAATAAATTTAGAGAATTAGAACCAAGCACAAAAAAATTATATATAAAATATTTATTGCTATAAATATTTTAAATATAAATGATATTATGAAAATAAATTGATTTTAAATTTTAAATTTTTGTTTTTATAAAATATAATATAAATTTTATCAATTTTACAATATTTATAGCAAAGAAAAAGCATGAAATTTATCGTTTAATGATTTTAACGTTAAATTAAATTTTTAGTTAACTTTCTTGAATAATAAGTAAATGAGAGTAAATATAATTTTGATTGATCTAATCTTGATTAGAAATTTGATTAAAATCTTTGATAAAAAATAAAATTTTTTCCTAATTTTCAATTTTTCTTTATTTATAATTAATACTTAAATCTATTCAACTGTGAAGAGAAGAGCATTAAATTGAACGAAATAATTCCAAATTCAGCAAAATGTAATAAATTTATTCTGAACATAACTCATCTAACTCAAATTTATTTATTTAATATAAATCCACTCTATATTTGTTTATATTTCTATCTTATTATCTTTATATTTCTATCACTCTATATTTTATTATATCTATATAATAATTCATATTTATTGCTAAATCGTATAGATATAATTAATTAAAATTATTTTTTTACTTTTTTTATTTTTCAGTATATTTTAAAATAAATTTAAGTTTTAGATATCCTTTAAATAAAGTTAAAAAGTTTTACAATTTTGCTTTTTCTATATTCTATATATATATATATATATATATATATATATATATATATATATAGAATTTATTAAATATAATTATTAAATATATATATATTAAGAATGTTTCAAAGAAAATGATGCAAATTTCAATTTTCGCGTAATGTTTTGAAACATTAGAAAATTTTAACTAAGAAAGTCAATATATATAGTATCAAAAATATATTTTTTTATATACTAATTATAAAAAAGAACATCTGTTATATAATGAGTTATAGATTTATTTATACATTTTACAAAATTAATACATTTTTTCTTCTTTTTATATTTTTTTTCTCTTACTGTACGAAAAAGTACATTATAATAATACGTACAATATACATATTAATTAAATATCATATTAATCTATATTAATTTATTTATTAATTTGCTTGTAAATTTATTAAGAGATAAGATATAATTTTTTTATTAATATGTAGTGATATATAAACGATACCTCGCATCATCGTATACATTACTATAACGATTTTGATAACACGTTTTAAAAGCATCAAGATACGTGCGGTGAAAAAACTGTCCTAAATAATTATCAAAGTTTTTTTCACTGCTCAAAAAATGTACCTCGCCATTTTGTTTTTAATTTTCGCACAATTCTCATCTAACTCGTATCTTTTCCGCTTTATTACCATATTATCCAACAAACTAGCGTTTAACCAACACGATTAAGCGCCATTATTCATAACGAGTATGAAACTTTGCTAATCCACGTTATCCTTTCTCTTCGCAACGCTCACCACAAATTAACAAACCGGTTGACCCAAAATCGTGAAAATGTTGCATGCACGACCGCTCGCGGAATAAATCCTTGTCTTCCTGTCATCTATCCCCGTGGTTACTCGAGTTGGAAGCGAAAATTTCCCTTACACCGACAAAAACCTTCCTGTGATTCCAGCTCGTTAAAGATAAAGAGATGGATTTGATTTTTCGTCACATTACATCATTTCCCAAATTCGATTAGGCGATTTTTTAATTTTCAAAAAAGAGAGGTACATATTATGCAATGTTATGCAATGAACGAAAAAAGTTATGGGTTTTAATAGACAATATGATAATACAAATATGAGAAATATAATAAGATATATGTATGTATGTTATTGTGCTTCTGGCTTATTTTTTTTTTTCTTTAATATCATCAAATTGACGATCATTTTTTTTTTTAAATAAATATTAATCTTTCTGTTTCATTCTGTTAATTTCTTGCAGTTATTAAAAGTAATGTATTAAATTTGTGATGTTTAATTTAGATTTTTCTTTCAAAAAGTTTAAAAATGTATGATAAATAACAATGAATCATAACAAGTAACACTCTTTTATCGTTAGTTGAATAAAAATTGTACATTATATATTATGAAATATAGATTATTAAAAAAAATTTAATTTACATTAAAGATTAATACTTTTTTTTACTAGTTCAGTGACGAAAACTTTAATTTTAAGTTTTTTTTTATTAGTTTGGACATTACAGAAACTTTGCACACTCTTTTACCTTTAAATCCATAGTAATCCATAAATTTTTTCACATTTTCATACTTTTTGCCATTTAAGATTATATTAGCATTTAACTGGTGAAAAAAAATTTTACCAATAGAAATAATATTAAATTACATATTGCCTAAATAAGTGTTGCAGCATTAGAACTTGATTAGAGGAGTCTCATATCAATTATCTGAATTATTAGCGACTTTGTTCTCAATTCGCGTCACTAGATCGAAAAAGAAAAATATTTACATATAAATTATATCGAATTATTACATAAATTGGAAAAATTATTTTCATTGTCTGTTAAAATAAAATATATGAAATTGTATTTTATCACGGATATATGTTCAGAACTTATAACGTGAATAATGAATCCGAAAGCACTCAAATTTCATCAAACATTTTTGTCAAATGTTTCTTATCTTTCAATATCTATCGCTTTTTATGATCCATAAATATAAAATGAAACCCGAATTTTATGTTTGTAGCGGATATATCTCGCAACCAATTTCAAGCTGTGAGTGTGTATGAAAAATATGGCTCGATAAAATTAGATATTTTGAGAATTATTATCGACTTTTTTCTTGATTTCGTTCTTTTTGGCTTATAAGAAACGAGAATTAAGCATATTTTTTATAAATAAATTGGGGATGCTTGTGCATTTTTGGTAAATTTGAATATGTTCAAATCTATATAGTACACGAAATATGCAAAAAGATAAGAAATATTCTCAGAATTATGATACTTAAAAAATGAAACAAATTTTTATTTGAATCCCATTTCATTAATTGTTTTTCATAAAAATTTAATTTTGCATAAACATTTCTATAATAATATATTATACTTCATTCAAAATTCTTCACTCATTATTGCATTTGTATATCAGTTTATAATAATTAGTATATTATTTATTTAATCAATTTTTCAATTTTTATTTTTCTCCTTGTTTCGTTCTTTAGTAAAAAATATATATCATTTAATTTATTTATTACAATTAGTAGAAATATAAAATAGATCTCTCAAGAATATAAATTAATTTATATTATATAATTTATAAATTAATTTATAATATCATATATATCCACCACGTTTTATAATTGTAATGTTCTAAAATAATTCGTGTATATTAATCTTGTATAAATATGTCTCGAAAAATGATATGAATACTCATTCGAAGGAATTCTTTATAGAACTTTTTTTCTATTATTATCGTTCGCAGACTTCTATCAAACGTAAACGGATATCAAATCTAAAAAGGATCGAAAAGGAACGTTATCCGAGAAGACTGTCGTTTTTGAGAATTTAGTGGACACTTATAATCGTATATTTTCGGAGCTCGATCCCAAGAGTGACATGGCTGACTCAACAGCAATCAACATCAATTTTCCTCTAACTTGGTGGGGGGGTTACGAATCAGCCACTGACCATCATGTTATTGGTTATTATTGTGCCCCACCTAGAAACTAAGATCCTCCCATTCGAACTAGGAAGGGATTTTCTAAGGGATTACGAGTGTTACTTGTAAATAGAGGTTCAGGATGAATGCGTCGTATTCTGACGGCCGGATACGGCAATTAGATAGTTCGTAAACATATCGTGCTCTGACACGTCGGATACGATTGCCTGCTGTGGCAATGTGTTCTCTCGTAGACACGCGCTCCGCACGTGTGACCACTTATATATAGTGTATATATATTGTATATATACTGTATATATATATCTTTAACCTTTTGTTACTACGAGCGACTATAGTCGCTCTTCATAAAATGCTACTGATGTGCTACGGGCAACTAAAGTCGCTTTACATAAAATGTCACTGACATACTATGAGCGATTATATTCGCTCTGCATAAGATGCCGTGCTATTGTATATATGACAAATGATTGAAATATATCAATTTTATTTTTCTCTGGAAATGTAGTATCAGTATGTGGATTACGAATATTTATAAATTTCATTGCAATCATTCAGGAATAAAAATACCAATTGATTATTTGGCATCAATTTTAGATTTTTTAAAATTATTTTGTTCTGAAAATTTTATAAATTGTTGGCACGACAAACGATTATCGGAGTAGAATTGATGAGAGTGCTAATACGAAAAATTCCCGAAACGTTTCTCTTTAGAAATTTATTGTTTCCTCGCCATAAAATTATTAATATAAAAAATTGTCATATTACAAATATTGGTCTAACGACCAATTATTGAAGAGCAAAATTTTTGGAAAAATTATGAATAGAGATCAACCATTTTTATATTTGCTAAAAATTTTACATTTTAATACAGTTAATTCGGCAAATTTTGAATCATTATTTACAAACAAATAACAATAACATTTCGAATAAATCAGGATAAATCAATCCACTTTGTCTTACTGGAAAACACTTTCCTTCACTTTACACAAATGAAAATACAAAACGAAAGAATCCGTTGCGAAAGTGTGTTGTATATTTAAAAATGTTACAGGAACGAATCGCGATACCAGTGCCAGATGTTTCGACCAATATCACACGCAATACCATTGTTAACAGTTATTATATCATATTATTATATTCTGTAATGCTATTCCATTCCAAAGTGTAATTAAATGTGAGTATGTTTAGAAGTTAATAATAAATAAATACCCTGTTTTGAGGAAAGTTTTTTTTTTCTAATAAATATCAAAGTCAAAGCACTCGAGTTGCAGTGAGCTGTGAACAACCGCTGACAATCTTTCTCGAGTATATTTTTTCTGCGCACATTTTTGGCGCGAAGAAATCATCTGGGTTAAGAAGTATATTACACATCTATCAAAGGGCATTCTACAAGCATCCAACTATTAACTTTCATCCAAACTAAAGCATTACAGTACTACTGTTATACGCAGGCGAATATATGATAAATATTATAAAATCGAAATGGATAAAAAAAAAGAAATCTTCACTTTAACAGAGAATCTGAAACTTGTCTAAAGGAAGACAGTTATCAGTGCAAATATCTTACTAGGCACGCGCTGCAAATGATTATGGCGCGGGTTGCGGACGGGCAGAAAATGGACAGTTGAAAATATAAAGCTGTCAGTCGCAAGCGTTTATCCCCTTGTGCCGTGTGCACGTGGCCACCCTCTGAAACGCAAGATCCATCCTCGAACCCCATCCTCGATCTGGGCCCTCGACTAGACCAACGTAAGAAATAACGTTCCGCTCTGCGAAGCAGTATGATTAACTTTGGAATGAACGGCCGCTGGCTGGAACTAATGCCTTTGTAATGCTGTTATTCAACGATGCTGTGTCTGTCAGTTTCATCGTGGTCCTCGCGTTTCGAAAGACTTTTTAAGCAAATTATATCCTTATTATATTGTTTATAAGTCCTTATTATAGTGTTTAATCTTTAGATTCGTTCAATGTTTTTTTTAATATAATTTTTCTATTTAATATTGGAATTTTTTAATATTGTAATTACCGTTCTAATAGCAAATATATTTTTGTCTCTGTAATTTCACGATGAATGATCGTTTAGATATAACATGGTTGGCGTCAACGAGTTGTTGTATATTGAATTCTCATTTTCATTAAAAAAAAATTATCAATTTTCAAAATATCTATCTCTTTTGTAAATAATAAAGTTGTGACTATTGATTATCAATATATTGATATCTTATTGATATCTTTTAATATATCGATAATATTGTTGTGATTGTTAATAGATAAATGATTAAATTTTTTATTTTTATTTAAGGTTATTAAGACACAAATTAAATTATCTGTAACAAATTATAATAAATATTAATAGATTTTATTGAAAAATTATATTGTAATCTATTTGAGCTATTTTTTATTTATGTTACTGATATTAATAATCATTAATAATATCTTTTAATAAATAATTTTCATCAATTATTTTCATCTGTTATCGATATTTTAACGTTATTATCAATATTTATCAATATCGATATTCACAACTTTAGTTAATGATAAACTTGAAAATTTTATAACATGGTGCTTGCTATTAAGATATGTAAATGATAATAAATAAAAATTTATTGTTTAATTATATTAGCAAATTCTTTATCATCTGAGTCATTGATCATTGATATCAAATCATAATAAAAATAATAAGTACTATTCCTCAAAAATAATAATCTTTCTAATTGTGTCATTTTTCTAATCATCATTTCCATCTGCTGACTTTATTTCATTTAAAGAATATTTCTTTTAATTTACTCTATACATATATAATTATATATATATATATATATTAACTTTTATATTTGTTTTGAAATCTAGAATTTGATCTTTTAGAAATTTCTCACAATTGTACAAACACTCTGTCAAATATTTCGTGATTGCCAGACATCGCGAAGACATTGGCCGTTATATAGTATTAAAGTTCAGAAGTGAGTATTGGTAGAATTGGTAGCATTAACCCAGATCGAAAAGAAAAGCTCAAGAGGAAAACTCTTTATGGCCAAAGGAATTAAGATAATGTCTTATCCGAATGAACTGATTAGAAAATGATATATTTTACTATGGCTTTCTACTACCACTATAAGAATTTATACTATTATGTTAAAGTAAATTCTTACAAATAATCTAATTACTCTTTTTGCAAATATATTCTATGATCTAATCTTCATTATATTTGCAAACATATCTTCTTTTTTTGCATATTGTCAATGCTTCAAAATATAATAATCAATTATTTTAGTATAATAAAATGTTGTATTTCTAGTATGATTATAATGGTAATGAAGTGACGAATGCGATATCATTTTTTAATTTGTCTTTTTTTTTTTAAATATTATTGTATGCCAAACTAAATAATTATATTTGTATTATATTTAATGAATTTTAATATTTATGTTTACTTATAAGTTATTTATTTATAACCTAAACATTTTAAGTTTATTTATCCTTAGTTATCCTAATATTCATTTTCAAATTTGAATTTAGATCTCTATTTCTTTACTTCATCCTTTATTCAATCTTAAGATATTGTTCCCTTCTTTCTGAATTTATAATATTTTTACTTGTACTAAAATTTCTCATTCTTTTGTTTGTAACTCAATATAATTTGTTTATAATAATATCAAAATATATGTAATGTAAAATTTCTAAAAACCTAATTACCTGGTATCATTATGTATTCATTATATTATAAATGTCAATATATTATAAAATTATTCATATATTAAAATTATTAAATTATTCATTTATCATATCATATCATATCATATCATATCATATTATATTATATTATAAAATTATCATATATTATAAAATTATTCATTTTGAAATAATCTAGATGAAAAATAATATTTAATACATTTTCATGTATCAATTTTTATATTTGTATTGATTATCTAAAATCAAATCTCCCATTATAATAATATATTAACATCCTGTATATGTATGTAATAAAATCTTGATTAAAAGATAAATGAGAGTTTTGATACTCATGTAACTTTGCAATTAACTGAGTAACTGAAATTCAAAGATTTTTTGTTTCCAAATTCTAATGGTGAATAATATAAACAATCTGAACAATTCTGAAATTTTCAAAAATTCCATATAAAGTTTCAAAAAACATAGACCATTACATTTGCTAAATAAAAGAAAAATTTGTAAGTTAGATGTAGTATATTGCAAAAATTAATAAATTTTTTCTTTAATAAAAATTTAATGTCATTTGAATTTTTTTAAAATATATTTTTATGTATATATATATGTATACACACAATTATATTTGTACTTTTGTAATTTTTTTTTAAAAATCATTTCAAGTAAAAGATTGATTTGTTTAAAAATAATGATTTTTGTTTCTAATGTCCAAGGTGTTCCAGATAAAAAAAAATAACATACATTGCGCAATTTAAATTCATAAATAATTAAGCTTGCATTCAAGCTAATTTTTAATAAACTTTTAATAAAAATTATTTATTTTTTAATAAAATCATATTATTACATTAATGACTATGCAAAAAAACTTGAAGGAGATCCAACAGCCAGAGAAACTACATCGTATGCCATATGTATATTACATGGCATACATATGCAATATACTGTACATTTATCGAGAAAGCTATACATGTGATACGCATTCTTTGAAAATATTTAATCCTTTGAAAATATTGTAATACATGTATTTTTTCCGATTTTTATGAAAATTTATATTTTTCAAAGATTGCAATATTATTTTTGGAATTATTGGAAATTTCGACAATAATATTTATCATTCTTTATATATCAAAATATGCATTTCCTTTGTTGTAAAATTATATATATTTTTATTTATGAAAGAACTTTATAAAATTTATTTTAAGCTTTTAATGAAATCAATATTTATATTCATTTATATTTTCATATTAGTTTCAAAAGTTTTTATCATTCTGGTAATATACACTCGAAAAACCATTTTCGATTAAAAAGAGTTAATTATTTACATATTATTTACAATTTAAATATTTCTATCTCTCTATTAACTTAAATAAGTTTTAATTTTATCTCTCTTGATAACTGAATATCACAATTTAAAAATATTGTTAAATAAAATTCAAATTTTTTGCAATTTTTTGAAAACAAGAAGGGAATCTACTTTTAAATAGATTCGAACTTTCTATCAATGCTAATAAAACAAAAAAAAAAGTACTTCAAAGTAGAATTCTAAAATATAAATGAAGATAATCAATATTCTAAAAATTCTCTATTGATTTAAAATTAATTTTCTTAGTAATTTTCTTCAACTTTAAAAGTAATTTTTCGTGTATAACTTAAAAAAATGTGTATAAAAAATAAACTAAAAAAATAATCATTCGCAATTTTTTTTAATATTTTTATTTTCATTTCGTGTTTATACATATCGTGTTTGAAAAATTGCTTATTGAAATATAGACTGTTATACTTTTATGTTATTTTTAATTTTATTTACTTATTTATCTCAGAGAATAAGAAATGTAAATAAATTAACAATCTTTTAACTTTTGTATATTATGAATCAAAATATTTTTAAACAATTACAATTAGAAAAAAATTAAAATAGAATTGTAAGAATTCTACCAATTATCTATATTTCTATAATTTTTTTTTTAATTTTAAAGTTTATTTTAAGAATTCAATAAAATATAATTTTCTAACTGTCATAATTTTATTATTACTAATAAAAGATTTAATTTTAATATCGAAATACTTATAAGTATTTATAAGTAAATTTTTGAAACTGCTAAATATTCGTTTTAAAATTTGAAATTATCTTAAAAAGATCAAATACATCACAAATATTAAAAAATTAATACCATATTCGCTTTTTATGAAATTTTGCTGAATTTGATTTGAATTTATAAGAATATATTGAATTTGATCCCATCATTTTGACATGCGGAAGCATTAGCTGACAAGTAAATCTGGAACACGCCTGACCCATATGTATCAGAAGACTGGTTAATTAACCCTTCTATTGTATTCAGACACAGTAACATGACACAATTGTATATTGTAACATAATAGTTATGGAATTGAATTTTACTGTAATCAGATTATTGAAGTTTATTCATTTTTTATAGATTTTTATTTGTTGAAAAGAATTCGTATTAAATTTATAAGAATAAAAAATCATATTAATTGCACGATTAGAATTTTTATGGATATAATGAAGGAATAAACGTTCATGTCCGTAAATTAATCACGTAAAAGTATTAATATAGAAAGATTAAACTTATGAAAAGATCGAAGTTTAGAAAATTTTATACAACGATCAAGATATAAAAGATAGAAATTGTATAAATAAAAATAATATGTTTTGCATTTATTTTTACTTGACAAAATATTAGTGAACAAAAAAATCTTGTAATTAAAAAAAAGATAATAGAAATTTAAAATAAAAAATTATATTTCTTCAAATATTAATTATTAAAATTATTATACTTATTATGTTCAATAGAAAATTATAAATATTAATTTTATGAAAAATATGATTTCAGAAATTTATTATTATCTTTTTCAAAACTTAATTTTTGATTCTCAAAATGATTGTTTAACAAAATTAGATGTATAAAAATTACATAGAAAAAAAGAGAATATTTTTTACAAACATTTTTTACGTTTCTTAAAAAATATAAATTTTTCCAAAAATAATTAGTAATATAATATTTTTTATTTTTTGATATAATTTTTATATTCATATTTTTCAACATAGTATCATATTTGCTCACGTATCAAAATAACATATCTCGTTATTCTTAATTTTATTTTGCATCATTTTCAACTTTTATTTAGTATTTTAAGTAACACATAAAACCTTTTTTGCCATATAAATATATTTCATATTTTTCATTTTATCCTATTTTTGATAATTATAAAATTAAAAAAATTTTAGTTTGTATTATAATATAACCAGTAATAAAAACCATATATATAGAAGCAAAAAAATGTTAAACTTAAAATTTATTAAAATTAAAATTCTTTTTATTTTTTTTTTATTCGTTAATTCGAAGAAAAAATTTCAGAAGACTGAAAATTAAATAAGAAATTTTTATCCACAAATCTTATAATAATTTCAATACTTTGTGAATTTATTGTAATAAATTAATATTTACGGAAATATATAGTTTTTGAAATTTAGTGCACATACAATTTTAAGTTTTAATAACCATTTACAATTCTGTATACAATAATATTGCACAGATTTTTATAAATGGTTATTTTTACATTATTGTCACAAAAATAAAAGAATTTTCTTGATTATCTTCATGACATTAAATCTTAAATTTTTATATTTTCGATTTTTATGAAAATTTTGCAGAGAAAATTGAATTTTTCCATGTTATGTACAATATATATATTGTTATAATAATTCATTTTGTATCTGAATACTTTTTAATAATTTATTTTTAATTACTTTAATTACTATTATTATTCTATTACTCATTATATATAATATATATAATTATTTAATTATATATATATATATATATATATATATATATATATATATATATATATATATATATATATATATATATATATATTATATAATTATAGATTATTAAATTCTTATTATCAAAATAGTATAATATACGTAAATTGTATAATACATTACTAAAATATAAAATAAATCTTTTTCATTTAAAAATTAATTTTCGAGAAATTTGAATTTGAAAATTGATCAATTTCATGATCATAAATGTTCAATCTCGTTTCTCGAAAACAAGGATATAAATGATAAAATTTCATTCTATATTTTTTTTTATTTCTATATGTAAAATAACTTATCAATAGTTTATTTACATTCAATAGGGAATTGATCAATTTCATTTTTATTTGTACAATTTTCAAACATGATTTATTTGAAAACAAAGTTAAATCAAAATATATATATTTTTTTATTTATTTTTCTTTTGTGTTGTTTGAATCATGGGACATTATTTCAAAGATATTCTATATATAAAAATACGCATTTTGCAAATAATTTTCCATTTTTTATTTATTTCACTTTTCTTTTTTTTAATGTTAATTATTATGAATTTCATAATATTATATATTTTTGTTAATTCTAGCATGCATATTATTTTTTATACAATATTTCTTAAATATTTTCGATTTTATTTCAATAATTAATATTATCAATATAATTATGTTAATATAACTAACATATATGTTTACATTCTGATGTTAATAATCATAATACTAAACTGTTTTTAATATCAATTTCAAATTAAATTTTATTTTCATCATTGTGATAAAAAAAAATATCTGTTCACATTGTTGTGTATAATTCAAATATATTTTCAAGCTGTATTTAAAAAGTAATTAGTCATTAATATTATGCAAATATTATTTTACTATATACAATGTGTATCTTTATTTTATCTTCGGTATCAATTTCAATTCGATTTAAATAATACAAATTTGACAAGTTTTATAAAAATATATATGCATGTTTATAATTCAATTCATTAAAATGAAACAGTGACATCGAACAACGAACGTTATATGAATTTTGACAATTAAATTTTATTAAAAACATATATTTCTAATTTCATTATTTCTATACTATTCTCGTAATTTATCCATGTGACTTTTTTCCCCAAAAATCAAAAGACATTTCGAAAATCGTCATTTTAGAGCAATGGTCAACGTTCAAAAAATTGCGATTGAAAATTTCAGTAGAATCGATTTAGCATTAGAATTATATCTCCATTCGGTATATTTTTGAAATACATAATATATATTTTTCATAAATATTTATTTTAACATTAATTTTTTTATATTCTAGACTCTTTGTTTATTTTATCAATATCACCATTGTAATAACGAAACTTTCTTGATTACCAAATACGACGTCAAATGATATTTGTTATATAATTTGATACGAATATTCGATATTTAACTAACGATGTAAGGTACACGAGTGATGTTCGACGAGATAACAAGATCTCTCGATCATATAGCGCACATATAACGCATAACAATCGATACATAAATCCATAACCTGTTATATAACGGTCCAATCTCTCGAAACATGACTAATTCGCGAAAATACGTTAACAATTCGGGAATTCCATTGATCTTGACAAATTTCAAGTCACCTGAATGCATTATACGCTCTACTTATTGTGATAAATGGCGATAGATATTACGAATGTCACTTTAACAATAGAAAATTAAACTAGAAAATATAAATTCGAAATTTTATATAACGAGAAAAATATAATGAGAGATAAATTTCGAAGTACAAATATTGAGATTGAAATCATACATTTATAATTCCTTTTTTGCAATTCATGAATAATTTTAATAATGAATAAAATTTATTTTTTAATAATATTTAAATTATTTTAATTTTAATTTTAATTTGATTAATAAATTTTTTAAATTCCTCACTCATATAATAATATTTACATTATATTTGTATACTTAATATTTAATATATATAACAATACATAATATAATATTTGTATATAGAATGTTCATATAAAGCTAGGAAAAATTTTAAAGTCATAAACTAAAAAATATAAAAGTTAGAGAAATATTTGTTAAAACTTATTTTTTAAGTTGTACATCATTTAGTTTCGCATTAAATAAAGTTTCAGATTAGAAAAGAAGATAATATGAAAAATAAATTGCACTAAACATTTTTGCATACTAATTTTTGTATTTTTTTTAATTTCTAGAATTATTCTTTAAATTCTTTTAATTTCTAGAATTATTGTTCTTTATTGTTTCTCATTTTTTGTCGATATAATAAATAAATTTTCTTATTAATTTTAAATCTATAAAATTATTTTTGTAGATAGGATAGAAAAATTTAAAAAAAATTATTTTTTTTATAAACATATAACGAATTAATATATATCTTTTTTAGTTTTTTCAGTCATAGTCACTTTTAATATAATTTTCATTAAAAAATAGTATTATTCTCAAATGGATACATATTTGAAAATATTTATAGGCAAATGTAAGTAATAACAATGAATTTTTACTTTCAATGAAATATTATAATCACACACAATAGAATAAGAACGAAAAATAGGAGTCAAATTTTTGTTTATAATTTCTAACAAAAATAATATTTAAGTTATTAAAATTTTAAATTTCATTAACGAATTTTTCATAATGATAATTTACAAATTATTTTCATTAATTTTATATATTTTTTATTTAATAATTCATTTACAATAATTTAATTTTTATTTTCAATGAATAATAACGTTTCTTGTTATGTAAAAATAATAATTTTAAATAAAGAAATTTGAATTATATATTTGGAATAAATTAAAGAAAATGCAATGTTCTTATTACCAATATTCCAAACTTTACATGTTTATGAAAACTTTTGAATTTGACGTTGAAATATAATTCATTATAATATTCAATTTATTTTTTTTAATAAAATAATTAATAAAATATTCAAGTTATATTCAACTTCAAATTTTAATATACAACAACAAGCATTGTTCAATATACATTTACTCACCTACTTTTCAATAATTTTACAAATTAATGAAACTAGTCATTTCATATACAACACTCCAATATAATACAATCCCTTTTATTTCCAAATCCAATTAGTACACAAATATCACAATAAATGCAATAATATTTAAATACTTTTAATATTTTCCACAATATTTTTTTCATACGATATCTGAAAAATTAAAAACAAGTTTTTTTTTCAAAATTGTAATTGCTTCGCAATTCGAGAAACAGGTTAGAATATACGAATATTCGAGGTGCACAATTAAACGTATACTAAGTACATAGCTATTGTCACATATTTCGAGGTGAAATTTTGACGTTGGTCTCGAGTTTGAGTTCGATTTACAATTACTCGAAAGGTACCGTGACGTACGATTCCAACTAGTGAATTTTACCGCTGTAACCGCAGAGACACGACCGACACGGGATTTTGTTAACGTTGCGGATAAGAAGGACAGTGGAAACAGACAGTGGAAAATATGCGGCGGCTGTCAGTGGCAACGGTTCGAGACTCTTTCTCGCTTGGTTAGAACGCGATCATCTCGACAAGGATTCATTCTGACTACGTGGAACTTTAGAGGAATTTTCGTTAATACCGCTGTAATTTGTTTCGAGTGTCGGTTTCCAGTGCTTCATATTTATACCCGATGATATATCATAAATGTAACGTCGAGCATCCGTGTCGAAACTATTCTTGAAGTTTCGAAAGTTCAAACTGATATGCGGTAATTATTATTCGTTAACATTTCATAGCGATATCATATATTCACGAATATAGTATTAGATTTGCAAGCGTGAACGAGTTTTGTAATTTGAAACGTGATAAAATCAGGGATAGGATGAGAGATTGTTAAAAGTTTCGATTAATTATAAAATAACTATTTGATCATACTGAGTGTTGGATAAATGGATAAATAAATTAATTAGATTATGAAATAAATTAATTTTTGATTATAATAAATGTTGGATAAATGTAACATATTTTTTTTAGTTTTAATGTATGAGTAATGAATAAACTGTGAAACAACAGTAATTTTTTTTTATTATTATGAGTATTGAATAAATATTTGAGACATTTTATATTATTTTATATATATATCGATTTTCAATTTCAACATGATTAGATTATCGATTAGATTATAAATAATATAATTTGAATAAATGCAAAATATATGGGACTGAAATTTTGTAATTATCGAATAAATGTATTGATTCTTAATTTCGATATATAATTGGATTATGAAATAAAAGTAATTATTTGATAGTAAATTAAATAAATGTAAAATATTTTTGTCAAAAATTTTGTAATTATTAATAGATTTTCATTTTGATATAATTTTGAGATATGATTTTAAATTATGAAATAAAAATAATTTTTTATATAATTATAGTAAGTATTGGATAAATTATAAAAATAATAATTTCTTAATAAAATACTTAAGAAATTGTTTATCGAATATAATTTGATTTTTAATTTTGATACGATTCAATTAATGATTATATCAATGATTATATAATTGTGTATATCTTTATAGAATTACAAATATAATAAAATATAACGGAATAAAAATAAAGAAGACCAAGAGATGAAATTTAATAACAAATGAGGTAATATTATATGGAAATTTTTTATTTATAATTTTTATGGAATATATTAATATATTTATGAAGTTTTTCTGATTAAAATTAGATTGAATTATTTTTGAAAATAGAACTAAACATATAATACTATTTAAATCATTTACATATTTAATAATAATAATTAATAACATTCTTTTCTTTATTTATTAGATATGTATATACAATCGAATCTTTAAATAGAAAAATATCATTTTTTCTTTTTAGAATCATGATCTACTTTTGAGATATTCTATTTAAGAACAGTTTTTTCTTGAAAAAAGAACGAAAACGAAATTATTACTTAATCTGACACAATTCGATAAAAGATTCAACAATTCATAAATGGAATACGATTTCACGGTTGATCGTTGAATGAGTAAAGCGGAATGAAAAATTCTCCTCCCCCCTCCTCTCCCCTTTTTTTGACGAAATCCAGGTGGATATGCAAACGAGTCCTCTTCAGCCGTTCTTTCTGCTCGTTTAATTTTATAGAAGCGGAAACGGCCAGCATTTCGAAGGGAATGCAGCCGGTGAAACGTTTTTCTCGGCGAGGTAAATTCTTTTATAATTAAAAATAAATCCCATGTTCGAGCCGTGCGACGACGTTCTCGGAGAAACATGATATTTCAAAAAGGAAAGAAGAAAAAAAGGAAAAAAAAAGAGAAAAAAGTTCACTACGGTATAAGAATTTCCGCTTTAATGGACAACTCATTCCATATTTTTTATTATTATCAGGCGAGCAAAAGCTTTGTTCCGTGAAATTTTATACATTTTTCCCCTCCGATAGAAACGTTGAACACGAACGAGGTATTAAAAAAAATTATTGCGATAAATGTATCGCCTTGGCACAGATTTATTAAAATTTTTTAATTAATATTTATTGTACGATACGTGAAATCGAAACACTTTGGAAATCGCCTCGATAAACTTGTTAATTCGATACAAAGAAGCACGCCGTGCATGCGAATTCGTGGTAATGTAATGAGTTACGGTGACTCCAAAAAAAGATATTAACACGTCCTTTAAAACGCGATAACTTTTTTAAAATTTCGAATAGCTTGTTAATTGAATTAGGTGAAAGTTAAAAGAATCAATTTACTATGTGATGTGTGAAACAAAAAAGAATCTTGAAAAAAATTTTAATTTGTAATCGCGAGAAAAATAATGAAAATCGCTTTACACAATATTTTTATCTGAATTTATGAAAATATAATAAAAATTTAAAAAACAGATTTTAAAGATTTATATTAGTTATATATACAAAATATATAATCTCATGATGATAATTCAATGTCTCATGTTTCATGTGAAAAGTAATATCGAGAGAAACATTACTAGTTCTTCAGTGATTGAATGCATAAATGTGAACGAAGATTAATTTCATTTTTTTATTATAATATATATAAACGTTTTAATTATATAATTTTTTAATACATTAATCAATGCAGTTCGATTAAGTAATTTAGAAGATATTTCAAATTAAATTTTGTAAAATTCAAATTGAAATATCTATTGAACTGTTAATTTTTAAACAATACATGGATTAATAATTTTTACATTATGTAATCCTTCTCAACTATGATATTCATTAAGACAGTATTAATGCATTCATAAATGGCAATTCGTAATTATACTATAATTGGTAGCCCGAATATTCCCATTTAATAGAGAGATGACCACCTTGGAACTGGTCTATCTAGTATTTAGTCCAGTTCAGCAGTTGGAGACTCCTTTGCTGCCATTTGAACATAATTAATGTAAGATATATAGGATTCAAATAGATGATACAAATAGAATCAAAGATATTCTATAGCTCGAAATAAAACAAAAATATAGAATAAAATTCGATAATTTATCCTTCGATTTAATCTATTTATTTCATAATTGGTAACATAGAGAAATCTATACAATGATAACTTTCTACTGAAATTTCATTGAGAATTAAATTTTAATTCTATTTCATTATATTTCAATATCATTATTCCATAAGTGTACAGTTTAACGTTAGATAAGTTCATGAGTATCGAGACGTAATTATATCTTGGTATAGGTTCAACGAAATTCCAAGCTTTAGTCGAATCTCATTAGAATTATATTTCTGTACCACTATTCCAAATGAACAGTCTATCTGCCGATAAGTCACATTATATTTCTTCTCAAATAACTTATTTATTCAATTATTGTCATTTATAGAATTGCAATCAATGCTTAAGCTTATAAATAGCGAATATACATCGAATATATAAATGAATATATGCTCGAATTTTATGAAGTGATATCAAAATAATATAATAGAACATAAATCTCTTTAAATACTTGAACTTTTCTTAATCTTTTTTTTTTATTTTTTCGAGTTTTATCCGATATTTTTCTAATCATTGTTCGTAATTGTTTCATCAAATGATTTAATTTAAACGTTCTACTTCTTTTACTCTAATGTCTAATTCGCATAAAATGAATAGAAGAATAGCGATAAGAATCTCTCTTGAATGTAATAATATGATAAAGTATTTAAATTTCCTCAAATGCTTAAATCTCAATCTTTCTTTCACTATGTTCTCATTCTCTATGATCTTTCTTTGTTCTCAAAGATAAAATAAGATGTCGATTTTCATATTTTTAGCAGTTGCAATAAAATATATCGAGCCATTATCTGAATATATGCTCGAAGCTTGAGTATAATAAGATATAAAATGCAGGTATTTAAATTTTGTCTGAAAATTATATTTGGATTTTTAGAATTCTTTTTATTATTTTATATTATTGTATTTATATTATATTATATTATATTATTATTGTCATTCTCAATAATCTTTGTCATCAACAAAGATAAATTAAGTTTGAATTTTATGTTTTTAA
This sequence comes from Apis cerana, assembly GCF_029169275.1. Lineage (NCBI taxonomy): Eukaryota > Metazoa > Arthropoda > Insecta > Hymenoptera > Apidae > Apis > Apis cerana. The sequence goes on along the minus strand of NC_083862.1, from coordinate 3,632,888 downwards.
CAGCTATATACTCACAAATGATTCCAAGCTAAGAGCTTATAAATATATGATATAACAATTAAAAATTAAAATAAAATACTGTCATTTGTTCAGGGATGTTTGGAAAATTATTGGTAGTTTCTTTCTCGATTTCTGTCATTGTCTCGTGAAAGAAATAAAAGAGAAAAATATTTATTGTGAATATTTATGTACTTATGAAAAATTTGAATATGTATACATATATGATTTACAAAAGGATATGAAATATTAGATTATCAGCATTGTTAATAAGAAATCGGCTTATTATCATATTATACATGTCTAGTATTTTTAATTTAATTTAATTTAATTTAATTTCAAATCTAATTTCATAGAAACGAATCAAAACGATATCAAATGAATTATTATTGAAATAAAATATTTATTTGAAATGAAATAAAATATTTTTATTTACTATTTATTTATAAACAATTTTGAAAATCGATTTTATTTGTTATTTGTTTTTCTATCTCTCCAAATCAAAAAAAATGACATTTTTATTTGCATATAGTAAATAAAAAGTTGTTATTTACAATTACAATTTCATTTATTATTTATTATTAAATAAGAATTTAAGAATTACTTCAGAATTTATTTGAATATTTATTCATAATTATTATAATTAATTATTCTTCGTATAGCTTTGATTTTTCGATGTTATAGTTAACTGCGGCCGATTCGATGCTTTGAATAAAAAGTTACTAATTTTGAAATAACTTTATTCTTAACTTCAACCATTCAACGAATTTTTCGAAAACCAAAGGAAAACTAAGGGAAACGATTAATCAAAAGGATCTTTTCCTAAATAATTATTTTAAAATTTAAAAAAAATTAAAAGTAACTTTATTCAAGAAACAAGTCTCTATCTAAATATCATTAATCTAGTTCACAAAAATTAATTTTGCGAATAAACATTATGAGATAATAGAAAAGAATTATTCCATTTTACGTATCTTAAATTTCCAAAGCGATTCGTGCGCGTTAAAATTTGAAATTCAAATTCCAGAAATCGGTGGGTAGAACGGTTAAGGGGGGTAGAGAAACAGCGACTGGCCCAATTAACCGAGTACACGTACACCATACCGTATTTAGAAAATCACCACTTATCACAAGTTCAGCGTAGAATCGAAATTCCAGGAAATTCACGGAAATTTACCGAAATAATGAACCGTTCTACGAGAGGATACTATTCATTGGCAGAGGCGATATAATTGGAAGACGATTCGTCATGATAAAATTAATCCGGTTCACCGAGGGCCGCGGATGAGCGTGAAATCAATGATAGCCGGCGATCGCGTGAATGTCGGCGTGGAATTATCATCATCGTCATCGTCCCCAATAATACGGAAATCGATCCGGCTCGATACAAGGATGACCTCAGCCTGGGGTCATCCCTTTGACACGATGCTTATCGCGTCGCATCGTGATTGACGCATCAGGTCAACCGTTTCTACTGCGATTTCATGTTACCACTCTATCACTCCCGGCTTTTGTCACCGATGGATCCGACGTGCAAGCCTGCTGCCTTGTTTACACTCGATTATACGTACGAGCGCGTGCCGCGGTCATTAATATTCTTGCATTATTTTTGCTCGAGCGTGGAACAAAAGAGATCGATTTCCAGCTTTATTTCTCCACCAATTCCTCTCCTTATTGATTTCCTTGAAAATTTGCGTGTTTATATATGTGCACTTTTTTTCAAGACTGAGAAAACGATTCATACGTTATAATTATTTTTTATTTATTGAAAGTTTACGGGGCTGTACGAATCATCGATTCATATGTGACATAACTTTTTTTATAAATTCTAAGAAAATGGAGAGGAAGGATTAAAAGTATTTAACCTTCTAAAGATTATAACTTTTGATTGAAAAAAAATTTGGTTCTTGTAACAAAAAATTAATGTGATAAATTTCAAGCTTTCTAATGATGTATTGTTCGTCCACGAAAAAACTACGAACAAGATGGCAGAGAGATTCCGCTTCGTTTTATAAACTACGAGTATCGATGCTTAGGATGAGTTTGTATCAATATTATGGTATCGTCGTCACTGCATTGTTCTGTTGCATTCGATATTTGTTTATTTGTTCTCTTCGTCGGATGATTCGATTGATGTGATTGTTTCAATTACAAATATACACACGACACGAAGAAATATCAGGACGAAGAACAATAGTAATTAATTTTCATGTATTTTTTTAGTTTGCATGTTTGTGAACGATTTAGGAAAATCAATGTTTCAAAAAAAGTATCATCAATTTGCTCCATTCGATTTTTTGCTATGTTTTTGCGATAGATTAATTCAATTGTAGATGACTCGATTTCAAAATTGATCATATTTGGTCAATAATTGTGTTTGAAATTGGCAATTTATTGATTCTTTGATTGAATTTACATGGGGAGCTAAATTGCTATCAAAAATTATGGAAAATTTATTGAATATTTCGAAGAGTTATCCCTTCTAAAGTCTATATTTTCTACATTTATGGAAGGAAAACAATTTCTCTTTTCTTTCCAAATATAATTTTTCTACTACATGGAAGATATGGAGATTTTTATGGATATTTTCCAAAGTCGTGACGTACATTCTTTGTTATCTTATTTAAGTCTAAATTTGGCGCTATTTTATTATTCTGGATCTTTTCGTCTGGGCATGAAATAGTTGATTTAGAAAAGAAAAATGCAAAGTCTAAAGATATTAAAATTTGAATATCTCTTGAATGACACATAATTGTTTCGTTTGTTGATTCATTTCAATATAAGATTTTCTGAAAGAAAAGAAGAGATAAAAAAAGATTATGAGTATTTATCGTGCTAAACATTATTTAATTAGTTTTATATTCAAAAATCATTTTGCAGAAAAATTAGTTCAAATAATTTTCCTTTTTTTAAATAAATAGTCTTTTTAAATAACTGTTATATAATAGAACTGTTAAAAAAGATGATTAAAAAAACTTTTATTGAATTTTTCAATATATTTCGATGTAATTTTCTCAAATTAATTTTACTTTTGAATATCATATTTTGTGATAATATTATATGTGTATCTTGAACAGTCATCGAATATTATATTCTAAATAAATTTATTCTAAGTATTCTAAGTAAAAACTGATTATTTATGTGGAACATGATATTTTTTAAATATTTCATTATCTTATTTTTGTAAAAATAAAATATATTTTTTAAAATAAATTTTCAATATAAATAATATCTAAGTCTTTTTATTTGCAATTAATTTATTATTGCAATTCGTTATAGTTATCATACATAATACAATATGAATATATAAAAGTATCCATTATTTTTTGATAGGATTTTTAAGTGAATTTTAAGTGGATTTTATGCAGATATATTTATGTTCAAATATTTAAACAATATGTAAATAATATGTCAAATTGTATAGTAAATTATGTAGAATAAATTATGTAGAATATATGCACACAATTTATTACATTTTACATTTGCAAAGTACATTTATAAAACAGTAATAATTTTATTATGTATATTTAGTTATTATAATTTGCATATATATATAATGTATAGATATTTTGGAAATCAAATTGATTAACTTGTAAATTTTTCAATTTCATCTCATAGTCACATATATGATGAACATTTAATATTTGAAAAACAAATGATTTATTTTTACGTATTCATTTAACACAACATAAATTTAACAAACTTAAAATAAATTAATTTAACTTAATTAATTCAAATTTAATTAAATATATGTAATAACTCATAGTAAATTCTAATATAATTAGAAATAAAGAATAATAATTGTAATATTAGATTTGATTGCAATACTGGTGATCAAATTGAAGATTGATTATTACTGCTTGTATTCATCAATCAGATTATAATCAGTTCTATTGAAGAATCAAAATATGCTTGTGAAATTCTTATTTATATATATTTATAAAAAGAAGTTTTCAATTTTTTTAATGTTATAGAATTTATTCAAAACATATAATTGGAAAACTTAGCTTTATTTTGTCCAACATTTTTGTCCAAAAAAAGAATGTAAAAATAAAAAATAATAAAAATAATATCTAATAACATACAATTAAAATATATATAACTTCTTAGGTACTTTTATGTCTAAATTAAAATTACTTAAAATTTAATAAATAAGTCTTAACCAACATCTTTGCATGCCAATTTCTGTATTCGTTTTGATCTCTAAAATATAACTATTTCGTATATATTCGTATATATCATTTTAACTAAAAAAATTTTTTGATAAAATTCAGATCTTAAATATCATCAAAAATATTATCATAAAGCAACTTTTGTTTTCCATTAAAATTTACACGTAATTTCGCTTTTACGTTTCATTTCATGCTAACCTTCATTGAGAAGCACAAGTTATACGTGCGATTTGTTCGAACTAACTAGAAGACTCTGCAGAAATAGTAAGGAGATATACGTTACGTTACTTCCTTTGTATAGGAAAAAAGAAACGTGACAGAAGAGATCAAAGAACAGAGATCCGTGAAAAATCTTATCGAGTCGAAGTTCGAATTTTGACTGTGTATAACATCGTAAAATTGGACAGGCCAAAGAATTTTAACTTAAAAAAATAGGAAAACAGAGAATAGAAGGGAACGAATAAAAATACCACATGAATTATCTCAGATTTTCATCCAAGATAATTTAAAAAACAAAAGAAAAGTGATGATAAGATGTTGTTATATATTTCAATTTCTTGTGCTAAGAAAAGAAATAATAGATCTCTTTAAATAAAGTATTTACGTTGTTCGATCGTTAACACAGTTCATTTTTAGAAAAATTAACATGTGGAACGAGATTAAGCTCGAACGAAAGGCAATCCACACAGGCGGAAAGATCGACGAAAATATATATGTTCGGAGAAATTTATCATTTGCTGATATTATTCGATATTTTGGCCGAGATGAAGCCAGAGATAAGTGACGTTCCACACTGCAATTCCACCATTTGTTATATATATATATATATATATATATATATATTATATATATATATGTGTGTGTGTGTGTGTGTGTATATATATATATATTTTTTTTTCATTTCGTTTGAAACTGTTCGAAACCTCTCTGGAGCTTTTATTCATGATATTGCAGATCGGAAAGATTAATGCATCGAATTGGATTTAAATATTTTATAGGTGTCTATCTATAATTTGTACAGGTGCGACTAACCGATCTGTAATCTTGCGGTAAAATTTAGATCTGTGATTCGTATCAACGTCGATTAGTCACATGAAAAATTGCGTCAAGTCTTGAATTATGAGAATCGAATAAAGTGACTATATGATTCCTTTATGATTATGTCGCAATTTTGAAAAATTTTATGTTAGCCCATTAAGATCTAATTGTTAAATTTTTATTCAATGTTTCTTAAAAATCATAATTATAGAAAAAAAATTTCAAGGATTTTAATATTTTTAATATTTTTTCAGATCATCATTTCAATCTTTTTAACTAGATTTTATATGACTTTATCGATTTAGATCATCTGACTAATTGATTTTGAATTATTAGATTAAGTTAAGTTACGTTATAGAAATAAAAATTGGAGAAATGTTTATTACATTAAAAAATATAACAATGATTTAACTTAATTTAATTAAAATACGACACTAAATACAAAAGAGACTTATGAAATATCTTATTTATGATTATTTATAAACATAATATAATATTTATAAACATAATATAATATAATATAATCATTATATTCTTTAAATACTTATTTACTTACTTATGAATTAAAAATCAATAAACTATTAAAAACTCTAAAACTATATTTTTATAAATATTTCAAAAGAAAAATATTACATAAATCTGTTCAATATAATTTAAAACGACCCTTATAATATCCTTAAAATCGGCGAGGATTCATATTTACTAAATGGATAAATAATCATCTTTGTTTCAATAATGCGCAAATCCATCTTAAACTCGATGCAGGATTTTTAAACAGTCCTTATTCACTTTTGCTCCTGACTGTTGATTACTGAATATCATTTCAGGGTCGTCGAATCTTGGATAAGCATCCCACTTCGTTAATTTTAGACGGTAATTAACCGGATAATAAATAAACATTTGATTTGCTTATGAATGAGAGCGACACTGAGTCGAATTCAGCTTCGACCGATAGCCATGCAAATCGAGAGTGATTACTCTTTTTTGCCCCAGTTACAGCTTAGGCTGTATAAAGCGCATCCTCGACTTTGAAGGTAAAGAGTTTATGCTGTTGAGTTTCGCGATCCTTTTCGGAGTTTTATAAGCATCCGTACACTTTTCTTCAAGTCTTTCCCTCCGAACTTTTCATCAACCATATGGCTTATTTAAGTAACTCTCTGCAAAAAGGTCCACCCCGGCCTAGTTCGAAACCAATTTCTTACTCGAGATGGGAAAAGATTTTGTTGATATTTAACCGGGTGAGCATTCAGATAAAAATAAAAAAATTATACATAATATAAAAAAAAATGGAGAAACAAATGAAACGAAGCAAATAAATCGATTTCTGTTTTTAAGATAGGAAAGAGGTCATGTACCAGGTGGCCAAGGCAAGTTGATTAATTACGCTACAATCCTCTAGAATCCAGGATTTCAAATACGATTCTTCTTTCGGTAAATTATATTATGGATTACTCTTTTTCTTTATATTCGCGTGATTGAAATTCGGGATGAAAATATTTGATATTGTAGAAAGAAATATTGTAGAAATTATCTTTATATTTATTTTATTAGCCATTAAACATTAATTTATATTGTTCATGATGTTCCATTATATTCAAATATTCACATTATTAAATATTTAAATTTGTAAATATAGTATTGCTTTCGTAAATAGCAGTGGATCAATCTTATAGTTAAATTTGAGATTCGTTTTTAAATTTTTAAATTTTGCAAATACTTTGACAAAAGGAGAATAAATAATAATAAATGAAAAGAATGATAAAAAATGATAGTTAGATATGTGTGAAAATGTAAGGAGTTAGAAAATAAGAGTTTCATTCGAATTCTCTAGAGCATCTCCAGACTATTCGAAATAAATATTTGTGCTCTATCCGCGGTATCAATTTCAATTCGATTGGAATATTATAGGCGATTTGGCAACGAGTTTTATAAGAGTGTTACAGAAATGAAACAATGACATAAAGCAACGTTATGCGAATTTTTCCAATTAAATTTGGCCAAATTTGTATTATTGAGCTTTCTTCTTTCCGTGATTTAAATTCGCATGAATTTTTTTTTTGTTTTCAAAAATTAAGAACCATTTCAAGTGTCGTCGTTTTATAATAATGGGCAATATCCAGAAGATTGTAACTGAAAGCAGTTTCTGAAGAAATATTTCACAACGTTGTTACCATTGTGAGAATAACATGTCTACCAGTCTAGTTTCTCAAGAGAACTATTTCAAAGGAGATAATATATATTCTTCATAAAGAAAAATTGCTATAATTTTACAATAGTAGTCTCATTATTTTTTAGATACACTTTATATGGATTTAGATTTTTATTATTATGAATTTAAAATCATTTTTATTGTATCATATTAGATATCAATTTTCATCAATAAAATCACAGAAATATGATAAATATATTTTTATAAAAAAATTAAATTATATTGAAATTCTGAACTAATTTCTTTAAATGAGGATAAAATGATAATTATAGAGTCATATTACTTATTACTTATTTTCATAAAAATTCTCCAGAGAATTTAATCATATTAAAAAATTATAAAAAAATGTATACTAATGAAAATGTAATTAAATATTAATTTTTATAATTAATATATTTATTGGACAAATTTAGAGAAACAATTTTACAATCAAAACAAATCAAAAGAACTTACTGATACACAAAAATAAAATCTATTGATCTCTGTCTATATAAATCATTTTATTTTTCACCTAACGCAAATTTAAATTATAAACTAAAAATTTAAATTATAAACTTATAAACTAAATAATACTAAATAAGTCTCAAGTAATTTTTACATAGCAGCTCGTGTTTTTTTTTTTTGTTTTTAAAATCGACTTTCCAAAAAAATTCCACAAACAAAATTCCTCAGTATTTGATACAAAATATCAATTTACAAAAAACTACGAGAAATCCGTCTCTCTTAATGAGGAAAACTTTCTTTACGTGTCATAAAATTCTTGTCCCTCCCACAAAAAATTCAGCAAAAAGCATAACCGAATCCCAAATTCCAATTGCACCATATCAAAACTAAGAATCAATATCTCTATTCGATAACTGCAAAACTTGAATTCCTTATCGAATCCTTCGATAATATTCAACATCCACTGCACGCACAGAAACATTCAAACTGTACACGCAACGAAATACAATAAAACGACACGAAATACACGAAGCCAACAGCGCCGCCCTGCTTGCTCCATCCTTATCCATGATTGTCCCAGATGCCAAGTGAAATCGAGAGTTCGAGAGTTAACGAAAGATGGTGGGATGGATGGTGAAAATGGAAAACGATGGAAAAAATAGCTGAATCTTATTGCAGGGTGTAATTCGATGCACGCGCGTCCCATTTGTTCGTCAGCAGAAGGAGAGAATCGCGCGGATCGGAGGATTCCGCGGAAATAAACGCGTACCGGGCAGGAAGTCATTAGAGCGGTACGTGATGCAGCTGGATCGCGGAGGGAGCGCGGCATGAAGTCGGTAGGAATTAAGATGAAATTTTTAAAGCGGTTGGAAATTCGAAATTCCCTCGCCGTACAGTCACGCTCGAAAACGAAATCGGGTGAGAGATCCGCGAGAAGTAATTGGAAGTCGTGACCAGCTGGTTCGTTTCTCACTAATGGGTGGTTCCTGAAAGTGTTGGCTGATTCTCTTCGAAACAGAAAAGGGAGAGTTTTCGCGTCAAGTTTAATCCTTTCCACTCCTTTTTCGCTCGGCCGAACCAACAATTCCACACGATTTCACACGCACCCATTCGTGTGAATTTCTTAGCTAAGTTAAAATAATTTCACGCATAGATTAACGTATAAAACTTTTATATTCTAATATTTTGGGTATCTTTGCACGTAAAGAAAAAAAATTTGTTGAATATTAAAATCTATATTGTTGTTTTGTATATTTTAATAATAACGTAATTATTAAGATGCATCCTTGGTTTATTAGGGCAATAAAATATCGTTTGATGTTTTTCACTTTTCTTATTCTATCGAGAGCAAACTTTACAATCCCAATAATGTGCTCTCACAGTCACTATCTATTGTTCTTATTTTTTATTCACTTTATATTCTTCTTATACTATATCTCTATTTTTATCAATTTTTTCTTTCTCTCTATCGTCAATTTCTTAATGAATAGAAATAATTTCGTTATTTAATAATGAAAAACCAAACTCATTTTTGCTCGAATTAATTTCATTATCGTATTCAATGCTTACAAAACTCAAAAACTTTGAAAATAATATTTCCATTTCCACGATTGTAAACGGACTAACGCCGAAAATGTAGTTTTATCCGCGATATAATTTGAGATAAAAAATCTAACCATTTAATAGTATATTATTCTACACTTTATAAAATTATATGTATCAAACATAAATAAATATTATGTATCCATCCAAGTGGTGATGGAGAGTCACCTCTCGAATTATCGCATCAAACCGAGTAGTGATATCTGAGAGTCATCATTAGAGCGCAAAGGCTCGTAAAGCAGAAATATGTAATGAGCTGGAAATATGGAAAAATAGAGAGATATATAAACGATATATGAAGATATATGAAGGAGGAATAGAGGAAAGAACGTTGCAAAATCATATAAATATTCTATAATAAAACATTTTTTATTCGAACTTGTAGAGAGATAAGATTGTTTGGATAAAGCGGATAGAATTTTCTTAAATGAGTTATTCTATATTTTAAAATAAATAGTAAGCTTATTAGTGACAATACCGAGATAACAATACGAAATACGATATTTATTATAAAATTAAGGATTTTATGCTGTTATAAAATTGCACAAACTATTTTATATATAGAATGATTCTTATAAAGTATTGCGGCACTAAAGACCCTTTGAACAATCTTTCTTAATTCGAGCTTTAAATTAATGCTTATTTTAAATATTCGACGAAAATAAAGAGAGAACATGTAGTAAGAGGTATTTGTTTATTTTTGAAGAAAGATATTTGTTCTAGAAGAAATATATTGCAATCTGGATATTAACAAAATGTTTGATTTCGAGCCAGTTGTTCAGAGATATATATTTCGAGAGAGACGGATTGGATAGAGTAAGAGATTGACTAGACAAATTTGGAGGAATGAGAAATCCAATCTCTGTGTATTGATTACCATAGCGACCGATTGTAAAGTGACCTTATAAGAATAGTTAACACGAGCACAACAATAAAATGATTAACTAAAGTTTTATATTAACAGAACGAAAAGAAATGTGTGTTGGGATTGTAATTAATGACTAATTAATTTAATTAATGTAATAAATGGCTATCGCGCCGCTGAGTTCTCTCGTAATTTCGGCGATCGAAAGCTTAACAATTATTTGTTAAGGTAATATATTGTTCGAGACAGATTATGTACTTTAATTGTCGCGCAAAGAAAGAAATATAAAAAAATCGAATAAAAAATTTTTAAGAGAAAAATTTTTTATAGATAAGAAGTGTTGAAGCGTTTAGATAATATTAAGATCAATTCAGTGTTTTTAAAATGAAATTCCATATTTTTTTATCTTATTAATATGATAATGATTTTTTTTTTATAAATTCAGCTATTGTTGTACAAAGTTATACTATATTATTATAAGGTTAAAAATTTTAATTATCATGTTTTAAGAAAATAAAAATATAAAATAATGCACTTTTCACACAGTCACAATGCTTTTAAATAAAAAATATAAAAATCAATGAATCATTCATTACGGATTATTTCTTGATGATACGTAAAAAACATTGTTAATTAGATTAAATTATACAAGCAGAAAACAATGATATCGAACATTTTGATATAATATAATCATCAATAAATATGTTATCTCGAGATATAATAGTTAAAGTTTTTGATCTCATGTAATTTAATATGTATAATTTTTTGAAATGATTGATGAATTCATAAAAAATTATTAAATTATAAAAAAAAAATATAGAAATGAACTTGACATTCCATAATTATTTTTATCTACAATATTATCGTATACAGAGATTTTCCTCCCTTGAATAAAACGTTTTTCTTTTCAATCATTTCTTTCTATTTATAAGAAAATTCAATAATAAAGACATCTATTTATATTTTTAGAAGTAGTGAACATGATAATATATTAAGTTATTTAGACAGCTATTAAATATTAAGATATTCCAATAATAAAAATTGTGAATATATTTAAAAATAATCTTTAAGATAATGTTATTTTATCTGGATATATTATTATTTTCAAACGAAATAATTTTTTCATTTTATTTTTTATTTGATCAAATATTTTCTTGAAATGATTATTCAAATATTTTTTAATTTTATCATGCCAGCATGTCAATTATATCAGAAATTCAGAAAGATTTTTAAATTCCAAGAAATGGAAATATAACTATAAAATCATCCAAATATAAAGAAAATTTTGAAATATAATACTATAGTACCAAGAAGATGAAGATTATGTATCATTTGCTATAATGATACATTTATCACAATATGCATATCTTTCTGATGAAGTGAGAATAATTTTGAAAATTCAACTAAACTATAAAAATTTTCGTATTTTAATTTCAATTAAATATTAATTTAATTAAAGATTTTATCATATTAGATTCTTATTTTATTCGAGTAAAGTAATTTGAAGATAATTTGCTTCAATTAAATCCAAAATAAAATTAATTTCGTTTTATTGTCGCATAAAAATAATAATCTTGAAATAATCCATTACTTCAAATAATTTTCTGTTATTATTGTTTTATCTCAAATAAATGTATGCTCAAATTCTAAAAAAGATATTGGTGCAAGGAATTTTTGATGCACAGAATTTTAAGAAGGAGAGAGATTGAAAAAATAAAAAGGATGAAGAATAACTGGGATTTGGAATAGAAGTGAAATGTGAAAAAGGAAGAGGGTGAAAGAAGAAATAGAGATGATGGATGCGCGACGTTAGGAAGGAAGGGGATATTTTATGGAAAGTATAATAAGAGAGAATAAAGAAGGGGAAGAATAAGATTTTATATAATATCTAATCTTTTTGAACAGATTGAATAGTATAAAATTTGGTCGCGTCCTCGTTCGACATAACATTGTCGAGCAACTTTTTGAAAAGTTAGTAAATACTCAACGATAGTAACGAAAGACATCCTTTTCTCGACGATATGTAAATGTAATTTGGAGCGCGTAAACGTAAGTTTCCCGTGGACATTTGCTTGAACGCGTACTGTAAATATTTTATAAGCACAACCAACCTACGGCGTAAATCCAAAAAATTCATGATTTAATACCCGGATTTAATGATTTAGTACGCGAATTTGCAATCTGTAACTCTCGAAAGGATTGCTTTAATTATTTTTTATTTTAACTAGGGATTATTTTAGCAAGAATTTTTATCATTATGTATCTCAATATAGGTATGTAATAATATTTGATTGTTTATAACATTGATTTTTTGATCGTTCGAAAAGTTTGTATATTTGATAAATATAAAACCAATTAATGATAAATAGAAAATGTTCGCTAAGAGATGATTTTCTTTGAGCTAGTTATGTAAGAAATTTATTCTTATAAAACATCAAATAAAATAATAATAACACGGTTGTGGAATTTTTTTCAAATGGATCTATTTAAAATTATTAATTCTAATATTTTTTTTTTATTAAAAGAAAACAAAATATATATAATTTAGATTATATTCATATATTTAACGAATGAATAGTAACATTGATCTTTATCTATTTTTTTTATTCGTTTTTTTATTTATTTTTTCTACAAAAAATAAAATCAAACTTAGTGCGCGTTTTTATATATCCAAATAGAAATTAATATTTGTCGAATGTTCTAAACTATGATTTCAAATTATTGGTGTATTAAATATTTGATGTAATTGAAATATCATTATTATTTATTATTGTTATAATTAATTAAAAACTTTAACAATATTATTCACTCTTGAATTTCATTAAATTATATGAGATCAATAATTAAAAAATCAATACTTCTACTATTGGATAACTGCAAAATTTCAACCACGAATTTTTTATTATAGTTACAAAATATTCACTTTAATTTCTTTTAATTCAGACATTATTATGTCATAATTAATTCATTTTAACTGTTTCATTCAATTCGATATCTTTATATATATATATATACATACATTAGAATTAAAAATCAATACTTCTATTTGATAATTGTAAAATTTTAACTTTGAATCCTTTGGAAATTATCCAACATTATCAACATTTTCCAAAAAAAGAGAACAAACGATATAAATATGAAAAAAAAGAGAATTAGAAGAAAAAATATAAAACGAGGATAAGAAACAGAAAAAAAGTTACAAAAACTGAAGAGAACATGCAACAACGAAGGCGAAACCGGTTCAACGAATGTAGGACAGCTCGTGGCGTTGCTTTCGACGTCATTGTTTGCTCGTGTTACTTAATTGGTACGACATCCATGCTCACGCGTATAATTGGAGAACGAACGCGGGGAAGAAACGTCGCATCGCGGAGGCGAGGAGGAAGGGTTGAGAGGTTGAACCCATTTATAAAGCCGTTCCACGGATCTGGCACAACTGGTCACGCCCCCCCTTTGACGAATTAATCACAGGCTAAGAATTCCTAGCAGGGAACCAGGAAGGCGTTAAGGTCTGCACGAACGATTCCGCGATGGATTACGGCCACGGATGTTATACTTAAGTCTCTCAATTCGCGTAATCGCGTTACTTCCCGCCTAAGACGATTTGCCGAACCATCAGCTTTGCATGAAATTTAATATCGCGTGAAATTTGTACCCGTACACGTGACACGTTGCAACGGAGCGCTTAATGAAATTGTGTCTTTTCTTTCTTTTCTTTCGATAAAATTTTATTACAAATATGCATACTTATTACAATGATGATATAAATAAAAAATTATAATTTTGAAAGAAACGACTTTGAATGATTTGAATGATTTGATTATTGTAAGTTTTATATCGATATTTATATCGAGATGTTAAATTGAAAGTAGTCACGATAATTAAAATTTTATTTATTAAGATATAGTAAGATTTTCAAGGAACAATCATTTTCTCTTATTTAATATAAAAATCAGAATGTCATTTTTCTTTTTTTCGTTTTTAAATCTTATTCATATTAATATTATAATATTTTAATATTTAGTATGCAAGAAATTTTATAAAATTAAATAAATTATTTAATTAAATTAATTATTAAATGGATTAATGCGAATTTAAATTTAATTTTTTATTTAATTATTTAATCATCTTATGCCTGACAATGAATTAAAAATATACAGTCTAAGAACAAGTCAAAATTTAAAAAATAAAAATGATTGATATAATATATAAAATGTTCGAGCGAAACTGATTTAAGAATTGATTCTGAAGATTGAAAAAAAATACTTAAGTTGATTTGCAAAAATATTTGAATCTTATGTTTCAAGTTGTAAGTATTAGATAATATAATAGATAATATAATTGTAATATAATAGATAGATAATATAATTGAATAAAACAGAAAAAGAATATAATAAAAATCACTTCATCTAATGCAAATTTAAATTATTTATAATTTGAAAAATAACTTTTGAATTAAATTTTAGATGAATATTCTTACATATCAATACTTTAATTTGATTTAATTTCTAGAATCACTCTTTTTTATTTCAATCATCATGTATAATACATTCCTATTTAACACGTATATATCATATCTCTCATATATGTAATAAAGTTTTCTTAATTATCAAATATTTTCTAATTAAATTTCATTATAATATTCTTTATTAGTAATTCAATATTTCAATCTTATTCAAGTGCCTTGCAAAATCCAATTCATTTATACTTCAACAATTCTTCAAGCAGTTGTTCAATATTCGCAAGAATCCGATTATTTTTTCATTTTTTTCTTGAACTTGTCACTAGACAAAGCTGATCATAGTCTTCTTCGTCCACTTGATACTCCATCTAAGAATATGAAGAAGAAGAAAAAGAAGGAAAAAAAAACCGATAAAAGTAATAACGAGGACCGATTGAAGTTTCAAGGTCTTTCGTTGAGGTCCATCATTGATAGAGTAGGCGTCGCTTCTGTCGCGTCCGGGATAAGAAGAAGAGAGTAAAATTCTTGGAGGAAGTTGAGTAGCCCGTTTAACGACGTGCCATACTCTTCGTGCTTGGCATGCGGTTCTTATTATCTTTCAACGAAGAGGTTCTGGAAGATGCTCCCCCTAAAGTAGATGGAGATGTCTCTACTTGTCAGAATGGCATATCGGCTCGACAGTCTAACCACTGTGAATTAGCCCATTTATTTTTATCATCCAATCGAACGCAGCTGTCGAAGCAACCGTGGAAGCAAAATTATGCCATTCCTCTTCATTGTTATTGGTTAGCCCTTAATCTTTTATCAAATCATGGCGCATAAATATTATGATGGAGTTGATATCAATATTTATTATGATTGTTAAAGTTTACTCGAGTATTTATTTGAGTATTCATTCGAGAAGAAAGAGTTATTCATCTATTTCGATTATCTTGCATTTAAAGTCATCATTATGAGCAATTTTTCCTCCCTCTGTGTGTGTGTGTGCTATTATCATTTGGCTTTAGTTTCTGTTCGATATTATTGAAAATTTTTCATTAAATTTTATTCTAATGTAGTTCAATGATCATTCATATACATAATAATAAAAAAAATGAATACATTATAAGTTTAGATTAGATTAGGTTTCAGTTTATTGTATAACATTTAACTTATTAAAATTTTGGTTTCAAATATAAAAGAAAAAAATTAATAAATTATAGATTAGATTAGATTAGGTTTATTGCACTATACACACACAACTATATACCACAATTCATCATGGCATGAAGTATTTAGTTTACTTAAAACTTATGAGAGGTGATGAGATTATTTTATAATTTAAATTAATAAAAGAATAAAAGTAATTGATTACAGATTAAATTAGGTTACGTTTAATTTATTGTATTTTCATATAATTGTAGCGTTTTTTGTCAGATTAAAGATTGTATTACCTTCCATAATTATTATCTGTATTTATTTTTATAAACTTTAAAATTTTTAAACTTTTTGTAAACGTATGTTTGTTACCTATTTATTCATAAATTACTGATCGTATCGTTCGGAAGAAATACGATATTGAATATCAGCAATGATATTATATAATATAGTAAGAAATGAAATAAACAAATATACTTAAAGTCAACACTTGGAAAATTGTAATATTACATCGAAATTGAAAATTATTATTTCTTAGAGATATCTTCTCTGAAATATAAAATTGAAAATTTTTTTGTTAATTTCCAACCAAAATGACCGAAATGACTTTGTTCCATATTTATCATTAAACATATTTTAAATCCTAGAAATTTTGTGAACTCCTTTCTACAAATATTGCTTGTCTAATAAAATTTTTTCTAACATATAATAGTGAAGATATTTGAGGTGATAATAATTATTGATTTATTCTACTAATGAAAATTTTTTTCTAAATACCTCGAGGAACGATAAAATATAGAGAAAAAAAATGTATTTCAACATCATTTCGATTCTTTAATTACTCGAACTTTGTTTCAAAATAATTATAAAGAATTAATCGAATAAGTATTAATCGTATTGCCTATTTTAAAAGTGTTTAAATAAATTATGTTAATGAGTATAACACAAAAAAAAATTACCATTTCTTTTTACATTTGTCATATGTAGCTATTAGGTTAATAACTATCGATCCCTTTTAATAGCCAGAAAATCATGCATACTCACGATTCTTTGCTAAGGATCGATAACCACTTAAGAAGCATCATGACCTATCGCTAATAAATGCATCGTTATATGACGTAGAGTAGAGCTACGACATAAATAGAGCAAGCAATACTACGATCGTGCCAGAAAGATTCTCTTGGGGTGAATTATTGTTGTCATTCGACCTCCTTCCCTATAGTGTCCTCCTTTCTCTCCGGTTACACGCGTGACGTGATCCCGGGATTCAGTTGGAGCAATCGTTTGCTTGTTCTACTTGCATATTATCATTGGTTCATCGTATGCTATTCTTCGTACTTTTCGACCGTTCAACTTCCTTTTCTTCGTATTCTGAGATGCTGCATACTGGCTATTTGATGAACAATGTGTCCTTACTGATTCGTCGATTTCTATCGAGGATATAGAAAAAGAAAACTAGTTCGTTGCGAAGAAAAGAAATGTGTATTATCAATTGTACTGTTTTTATTCGTTTCTTGCAATACGAGATGAAAAATTGAAATGAGGTAGAAATGAATAAAATGGCTTGGTTATTATTCTTAAGAATGATTAGAGAATTTGGATTTTTCTATTGATACTAATGACACCATTCTGAGAGATTAAATGTTATTTGAGAAGTGTAAAATGTGAATTATAAAATTTGAATTCAAACATCAGATTATACATTTATTAAATGATTTGTAAGAAAAAATTTGTATCATTTGTTTATAACATTAATTATATGTATACTAAATTGGTAATTTTAGTATAATAATAAATCAATTATTATTATTGTTATTATTACACATTATTATAAATGATATGAATACTAAGAGTAATGATTTATAAATACATAAAGCATAATATCTAATTACATATATAATATTAGAGAAATAATTAAAATATAGTAATAATATGAAATAATTATAATATATAATATATGTATATAATTATTCTTCTTTATCAATAAAAATTAACATTAATTTTATCAAAATTATTTCTAGTCTTTTTAGTCTTAATAAAATACAGTTTTTATTAAGTATTTTATTATATTAAATATAAAAAAAAAGAAAAAAAAGAATCTTAAAATTTAAAAAAGAACCAAACTTAGAAAAGAAAAAAGATATTGTGAATTTAAAAAGAGAACTTAAAAAAAATAATGAAATACGGAAAAACTTTATTGTGTTAAACTATTTGTACTTACTCTCGATTAAATTAATATATTTTACAGATGTCCACAGATCGGATGATAAATTTTGGAAATCAGAACAATTATTTTTGAAAATGACACACTGGAAATATAAAAAAATGTTTCTGTCAAAAGTTGAAATTAAAAAACAGATTAATTATATGAGATAATGAATAGTATTAATTTTTATTTCTGATATGAAATTTAAAGTTTGAATATATCATAATATTTTTCTAATTAAAATAACATTATAATAGTTTCGACAGAAAGTTTTAAGAACAATAAATATTTAACAACTACATCAAATTCAGGATCGAATTTTTGCAATTATCCAATAAAGATATTAATTCTTATTATAACTCTATCAATTCTCGATGTTTAAATGTATTGTAAGATTTGTCTTATTCAAATATGACAATTTGATAGAAAGTTCTAAGAACAATAGATATTTAACAACTGTAACAGATTCGAGATCGAATTTTTTGCAAAATTCAATTCAAAAAGTATTACAATTTTATTTTTAATATGTTCTATTCTATAATATTTCGAATTCTGTTTTCATCTTTCGTTGAATGTAGAAGAAAAATACGAGTAAAAAAAGCGATACTCAAAGAATCAAAAATAATTAATTAATGCAGAAATAAAAATTTATTTAATTTTTCATTATCATTTAAGAAAGATTTTACAAATATTACGAATATATTTGTAAGATTCCTGTAATTAAAATAAAATTAAGCACGATATAGTTTAAATTGGATAAAAAAAAATTTTATTACTTCTTTTTGATTTTATTTTAATCATAAAATTTTTCAAAAATATATTGATGAAAACATTAAAGGAATAAAAATTTTATATTATTATTTCTTATAGATATTTGATTTTAATTAAGTTATACATCTATACAAGATTATATAGATACGTGTTATACATTCAATTTAATAGTAAATATAAATCTTTATCTATAGATTAATTTTGCAATTATAAAATATGTAATATAAACCATAAATCAGTTATAAAGTAGAATATTGATTATTAATTCCAGAAACAATCATAATCACATCGTTAAATAAACGTATTAAACAATATCGATAGAATAAACAACAAAACTTGTATTTAACTACATAATTAAGAAACTTGTATCGAATATTTGCAATTGACCCATTAGTGGATCATTAAAGTACTCGATACCTCGTGTTTAAATATTCGATAAAAATGATCGAATGATTAAGAAAAACATGTTGTAACGCAATTAACTTTTTTAATATACAACATTACACTTTGAATCCGTTGGTAATCCACTTATATTTCTCTTTTTTTTTTCCTCGTCGCAGTTAAATTAACCTCGGTCTGGCCGTTACGTAACAAGTAGTTTACTTTCCAGTCGAGGATTAAAAGCGGAATCTTCTCTGCAATGCCTTGTAAGTAATATATTACCACGCTAAATGCGTAGCATTCA
This sequence comes from Apis cerana, assembly GCF_029169275.1. Classification (NCBI taxonomy): domain Eukaryota; kingdom Metazoa; phylum Arthropoda; class Insecta; order Hymenoptera; family Apidae; genus Apis; species Apis cerana. The sequence continues at coordinate 3,613,300 of NC_083862.1, read as the reverse complement.
TTTTATTCCAGCTTGGTACACAAGTTGATGGTTAAATCTCAAGCGACCAGATGGTTAACAAAAGAAATTTATATACCACTGATCCCAAAGATGGACTCTAATAAAAATATTTTTAATAAAGATAAAATGGAAGAAAGAATGTAATTTAATGGAAGAGTTATTGCCACTGTAGGGTCATGAATTTCATCTTCCATGTAACGCTTAAGGATGCGATATTTATGCAAACAGAATGAAACTTTTAAAACTAATAATGTAGAAGTTTCAGGCACAGAAAATGTAATCGCAATGTTTTATTTGTATTATGTGTCATGATATGGCAAAGTTTTAAATTAAATTAGGAGTCTGCAAATGCTATATATATATGTTATTTGTCCGTATAAAATATCCTTTTCTTAATAATAACAGAAGATCATCCACAATTCGATTTGTTCATATGAAAAGTAGATATGATATTTTAGATATAATAAAACACATTAATTAAGATTTTATTTTAGAATGAAAATTACATTCATATTTTTGTGTCGAAACTGGATTGGAATCTGGTTACAAAAATTATCTATCATATTAAGTTTTGAAGATAAATAAATAAATATTTCGATTTTTGTCATATGGTATTTTCTTATAAAATTAAATTAGATTTATAATCGTATGATTTTTTTCTGTTACAACGCTTTAAAGTTATTCGAGAAATATTAAAATTTAATTATTTTATCGTGAAGAAACTAGGCATAATCTGAAACTCTTGACGTGATTACAAAGTTCTTGACAAGATAATTATTGGCTATTCAGGTGAAAATGTGAAAGTTTATAAATTGAATATTCTAAAAAAATCTTTTTAATAACTATAAAATTATATACTATCTAAATGGTAATTCTTGTTTTGATAGGTTAAATTTTCATTTTTTAATCTCAAAATCAGTTTTTATATAAACATGATTTATCAGATAGCTTTACATATGTACCCTGTTTAATTAAAAGCAAAGTATTGAATGTTATTTCGATATTCATTTCATATTTTTATGTATAGTCATAAAAGAAAAAATTTTATTGAAACAGCAAAAGATAAAATTTTTATCCTCTAATTTTTTAAAATAAAAAACATGAAACTGCGTTTCAAAAATATAATTTATTTTAATAAATTTTAGAAAATTCTGTTCTTAAAATTATTTAATTACACTTAATATAAAAACAAGAAAGAACAAGAAAAGATATTTTGGACTCTTTTTTTCAAACGAAAACTATCAATAAATATTACAATACAATGGTAAAATAAAAATAAAATAGATCGATTATATTTCGCAACAATCTATTCATTGATTAATTTTTCAAATATTATTATTAGATTATATTTCGTATTATGGATATTTATATAAATACAAATTTTTATGGAAAATAGTTAAAGAAATAGGATTAAGATAAAAATTTATTTTATCATTTGAAGATTCTAAAATAATGTATTTTATTTTATATATTTTTTGCACACTGTTCATTGCATCGATATATTGCATTGATATATTATTGATATATAAATTATTAATTATTCATCAAATATGAAATTATATCATAAAACTAATAAGTATATTGTAGTACAATTGCATTTATACATATACATGTGTATAAAAAAAGTGATAATAAAATAGTTTTATCTTTAATTATAATTTTTATCAAAATTTTTATAAATATTTATTCATTTTCTTTTTATAAAAAAATACTTAATATTTCGCTTTAATTATATTAAGGTCTAATTTTAGTTCAAAAGGAAAAGTTATTTTAAATTTTCTTTTACTATATTGTGAATTCACGAAAAATAATTGAAATGAGAATTCAATAAATAAAAAAGAAAGAAAAGAAAAAAAAAGAGAAAAATGCAAAAAAAATATAAGTTATTTGAAATATAGCTAATAAAACTGATAATATCAAAATATTATATAAATATTATAATAAATTTTCATAATACAAAAGATACGGTCATTTTCTAATTTTACATATAATTTTTACATATCCTCCATTTTGTATATTTTAACATATCATATTTGTATTTATATTTTAAATAAAAATCTGAATTTTAAATATTATTTACATTATATTAGTCTCAAAAAATAACAAAAATAATAATCCAATCTCTATTATTTTATGAAATATAAAACACATTCTCACAATCGCCTTCGATCAATATTCCATCTAGATTCAAAAATTTTATTCATTTTCCCTAGAATTAATATCATCATTAAATATTTCCAAGAAATATGTTGATGAAACGAATTGAAAGCGAATTGAAAACGAATTGAAGGTGACGTTTTTATAATATATCGTTCGGCCGCGTTTTCGAAGGATTAATTTTTTCTGAACATGTGCCGGTGCATGTTAAGAACGTTTCAATGGAAAACCTATCCGCTCACCGGCGCGCGTTTTAATCGCGCCGATTTTCGTATATTTTAGTCTGGGAAGCCGCTGGTTATTTGGATACAGTGCACACCGGACACGCATAGTTTTTTACATTTATTTGCCTGAGCGTAAAGTTATTTCTTTGTTTTCTTTTTTTTTTCTTTTTTTTCTTTTTTTTTTCCGACCGATCGATCGAGCTGTATTTATGCGAGCCACGATTCAATTCGGTTCCTAGTGTACGTTTTAAATGAGAAGTTGCTTGGACACAGGATCGACATGCAATGGATTCTCCGTTGTGTGAAGTGATTGAAGGGACAAAAGTGTTCGTGTTTGAGAATATTTTCAAATAAAATGATGGACTTATGTAATTTTAAAATAAAAATTTAAAATGAAATTTAAACAATGATTCTTTTATATATTAATGAACGTAGTAATACTTGAATTGTTTTCCATCATTATCGTATTTTATTATGTTAGGTAGAAGAATTATTTATCACACACTATATTTCATTTTTAGAATAATTAATGTATAACGAAACTATCTGGATTTTTAATAAGAGCAATACATATGCATATGTATGTGCCATTTATAGTTATAAATAATTTTGAATGGAACATTTCTTTTTTCTTATATTAATATTAATGGTAATATACTAATATTTTTAAATAATAGTATTTAATGATTGATTTCCTAACGCTATTTTTGAAAAATCATTTCTTATGTTCAAAATTATTTTTCTTATTGCCTTAGATTTTCAAAATATCCGAAAATATTTTAGAACATTTATTAAAATATTCTATTTTATTATGTGATCATTCTAAACTAATTCGATTTGAAATGGAAATAAAAAATAATAAAATATTTGAAATATTTTATCTCAGATTGTAAATTTTTAATACTTTTGTAAATTATTTAAAAATATATATGGATGTTAATATATTCCTGGCATATTTTTGAAAAATTGTTCAAGTGTTTTTTTCTTTTTTAGATTTCAAAATTAAAATCTAAAATATTTTAGCTCGAACATTGTATGTTATATTAATAAAAATATTATATAAAATATTGTATAAAATTCTCAATTTTTTGAATTTACAGACATCTAAGAAAAAAAGTAATTTAAGAGAATATGATGAATTAATTTGTTTTTAGATTACATTGTTCTTAGATTTATTTCTACTATTCATTATTAATCATAAGATGATTAAAATTATAATCGAATCTATTTTTATAAATGAAATAATTTAGCTAAATTCTTTCAATTTGATATTTAATTTTTTTCGAAGATCACAAAAAACCAACAAGAATAGTACTTTTATAAATTGTCGTAATATATCCGTGGAATATAAGATAAATTCTAACGATATAAACATAAAAGTCGATATACAAAAATATCGCTTGAGATTTATTCATAAACAATTTTAATTAAATATTAAATTATAAATAATTTAAATTAAATAAAGTAAGGCTAAAACAGTTGCAACGATAAATAAAGGCAATACAATCTCATTCTATCTGTGTTTCACTTCCTCTCACACAAACTTTAATTGCTTATAATTTAATAATTAATAATTCAATATTTTTGTATACTAATTTTATTTTGATTTCTAAAATTGATTCTCTAAAGATATTTCATAAACATATTAACATTCTATAAATAATATTCGAAATACTATTTCAAATTATCAAAAATATTCATTTCAAATAATTTTAACGTAAATAATAAATATTATAAAAATCATTTATAATCATTTATAATCATTTATAATCATTCAATATATCCAGGCACAATTCGTCCAATATGTTCGAAATTGACATCAGTAAAAATAAAAGAAGAAAAAAAAGAACAAAGAAAAAAGAACAATCCGATTTGTATTCGCATATATATTGAAGCAATGATTATCGTCTTTGCGTAACGCGCGTTCATCGAATGGTACGTTACGCGGCCATTGACACGAAACGGGGTCGTTTAAGGGATGGACGAGCCACGCGGGTAGGGGTTGAGACGTTTATTGCCGGGCCGTACTTTTACACCCTGCCGTTGCTCTTAGCAACCCTTATTTGCGTGGTACGGCACAACCGGCCTCCGTCGAGTATGGAAAATTTACGAGAATGCTCTCCGAGCTTTTCGAGCCCGAGCCTCCAACTTGTCGACCTTAATCGTTGTCAAATTAAAATTGCACACCGCGTAACTTACTTCTCTGCTGAGTTTCTCGATATATCTCGAGTTGGACGGATCCCTTTAAAATATCTTTTCTTCAATTTCGTCTTTACTCGATCTCCTTTCCTCCCTAAATTTTTATTAATGCTTTTACAAATGCCAGGAATATCGATTTTTCGAAAGATAATTATCGAAAAACATCGTTATTTAGATAGAATAGAGTTGGATAGTAATTTATTGTATTTTTAATATTACTGTAATTAAGAACGTTTTTGATAAATTGTCTTTAACATTTGTTATTAATACTTGCTATAGAATGGACGAAATCTCGTTATGCAATATCATTATGATATGCTTTGAACGAGATATTATAACGTAATGTCCTTCCTGTTGTGTACACATAAATGGTTTAGGGGATATTATGGACGAGATATCTCGATGCGAAGGAACATTAATGGTATTTGACAAATATACTCGTCGTACGAAGAAGTGAGATATCTTTTGTAAAAATTGGAATTTTTGCGAAAAATGAAAAATGTATTTCTTTTATTATCAATAAAAATTGAAATAGGGAATAACTTTTTACATTTTCATGAAAATATTGTATAATATCGATGCAAATCAATTAATATGCATGAAATTGAACTCAATTTGTGAAAATTGTCTGAAATCAATAATGTGTTTGTTACTTTATAATTATTTATTGCACAATACCATTTTAGTAATTAAATTACAATTTGAACAGTACAAATCATAAATCTCAATGTATTAATAACATTTGTTATATTAATGAATTTTTAGGCAATAAAAAAAAATTATAGATTTTTAAAAAAATTTTTGATCTAACATGTAATATTTCCTATTTTAGTTATAATTAATTCAATTTATAGTAAATATATTTATTAATATATAATGCATTTAATGAAATAATATTTAATTTTAAATGAATAAGTAAATACATACTTTTAAAATAAAATTTCACTATTAAAAAATTAATCAAAATTATTTCGTATATGATATCTTTACATAATTTTTTTTTAATTTTTTCTCAATCTCTTCGAATACCTATCAGTTCGAATTTGGATATAATACTGTATAAATATGTGAGTAAAAAAATATATCTTTTATTTATTATGTATTTTTATTTTATACGTAACATTTATATCTATTAATTTCTAACTTTTCTATTTAATCTAGAAGATTTATAATAATATATTCTTTTAATATTACTTTTAATATTCTTTTAAAATTTTAATAAATTCTTTTTATTTTTTATTTTAAATAACATGTTTTTTTTATTTTTTCTAATGTATGTCTAATATTGTTTCTAATATGCGTATAATATGTAATTGTCAATTTATTTTCTATCGTGAGATTATTCTCTCATATGCAACAATAATGAATATACCAAAGACAAACTGATTATCGAGTAAAATGTTTGAGATGGAATTTATATTAAAAACAAATTATACTTGCGTAGTTAATGTTAAAGTAAATAAGCAATTTGTTTTGATTATATCCAAAACTATGTAAATAATAAATATGTATTTCTCACAAAGTACACATAATATTATTGCAAATTATATTATCGATTTAACCGTAATCAAAAATGTGTTCATCTGATAATTAATAATTATTGTATTAATTATAACCTTTAATTATAATGGTCACGATTATACCTCAATATGATTTTACATTAATCAAAGTTTCAATTATTTATTATATTATACTTGTCTAATTTAAGATATTGTTCGTTTGTTCATTTCCTCTATCTATTGTCTATGCGTTGCATTAAAATTATTTATAATAATAATAATAATAATAATAATAATAATAATAATAATAATAATAATAATAAAAGGATTAAAAGAATTCTGATAAATACTACAAAGAATACTAATAATAGAAGAAAATAGAATTATTTATTTTAATTTAATTTACAATAAATTTCAAAGAAAAAAATTTCATACACAGAATATATAAAAGAATATTTTATTATTCGAATCTCATGAAGAAATCGAAAATATATAATTTTTTGTATTCTGTAAGAAGTAGAGTTTTGTTTTCAAGAAATCAAATTTGAAAATTTTTCAAATGCAAGAATGATTTACTAATTATGATTGAATTATTAATAGATGGTTATATGAAATTGAACAAAAAATATAAAAAAATATAAAATAAAATTTTATCGCTTAAATTCATTTTTGAGAAAATTGAGATTGATTATATACAATCAAGTGAATTTTCAAGTTTAATTTTTTCAAAGATTAGTTTTCAAATGAAAAAAATTTATTCTCAATTTTTTATCTAATCAATAAATAGTTAATTTCATTTATATTTAAAAATTTTTAAATTTGTCAAAATTTGATTTGAAAATGAAACCTTTAATAGAAAAATTTTGTCTTTTCTTTTGATTTACTTATTTTTTTTTTTTTACCAAGAATTATTATCTAATTGTACTACAAATAATATACAAAAGAAATACACTTTACACAAATTTCTCTTTTACAAATGATTCTAATGATAAAACAAAAATACTGCATAAAAAATAAAATATAATTAAAACAATAAGATATTTTATATTATTTTTTATAAGAGGAAACTAAATACAATATTAATAATAAAATATCTTATTATTTTTCACATTTAAATATTCAATGTCTAATTGCTTGGCCGTTTAAAAAAACGCAGTTTTTCATGATTCGTCTTTTGTTTCGTTACGGTACATATATATTGTGACAGAAATTTATTTTCACGTATGAATAAAATGCAAACATAATTCTACTGTCGGCATGATTCTGGTATACACAGTTGAACGATTTGAAAAAGAACGGAATTTTAATAAATTATAATAGTGCCAATTTTCTAACTTCAAAAAATTAACAAAATCATACTATTTTAAAGAAAAAAAATTGATTTAGATAAAAATTTGAAAAATTAAAGAATAAAAAAAATGATCTATTTCGAAAATAATTCTGTCACACTAGATTTCATGAAAAAAATAATTGAAAACTGATAGAAATATCGTATCGATGGTATTCAATAAAATTTTTGTAAAACAAAGCTTTCAAAGTTGAATTATTGTCGAGCATGTAAACTTTAAAAATATTGATTATAAATTATTAATTTTTATTAATAAATATTTTTCATTTCTTTATATGATACAAAATATTTCAAATATTATTTTAATTAAATAATAAATTTGAATAAAAATACTAATTACACAATGAAAATCTTCACAATATGTTTATACAAAAAATTTTTTAAAAATTTATTGATATACTTTCAAAAAATTTATATATTAATTTAAATTACAATCAGTCACAAAAATCTTCATAGCTATTTTGATTTAATGTTAATAAAACAATAGTTTTAGAATAGTTTAATAGAATAATTTATTTTTTGAAATGGAATATTTTTTTGAGAGCATGAAATTAATCCTTCAATCTTTATCAGTTTTTTTATATCTAGAAATATAATATAACAGTTTTTATATTTTTATTGTCTAAAAAAACAAAAATAAAATAATATTAATTTAACGCTTAATAACATCTTTAAAGTGATATTTTATTATTAAAAAAAATTAATTTATATATCATTAAATATAGCTTACTATATAAGCTTACTGTTTCGCATACAATAAAATTTTCATTTGATTTTAATAAAAAATTTATTAGTTAATTTTATATAGGATTTACTATACGTATATGTAAAAACTTTTGATTGAATATAATTAAATGTTTAAAACAAAATCTTATATAAATCTTGTATTGGCAACAATTTTGCGATACAATAACAAAAATGAATTAGTTAAAGTGTATACATTTAAGCATATATTAATATACATTAATATACTAATATATTCAAATATTTAAATATTTCATTATACAAGATGTTAATATATTCGTAATATAAATCTTTAGAAAATTGATTCTAAAATAAACGTAAGAATATAAAGAAATATCAGTCGAAGCTTATTTATCATAATTTATTAAATTATAAACAATTGAAATTTATATTAGATGCAACGAAACAGAATAAGAGATAGAATAAGATTGATGAGATTCTGTTTTTGTTAATTTTGTTTCTGTTTTATTTCATAAATGCATTTTATAAATTATAATTATATAGTTATAATTATATAATTATATATTTATATCAATAAAAAAGCGATATTTTATATTTAAATTTCAATGTTTGTTTTAACTTTTAAGATTCTTCAAAGCTATAAATGTATTAATATCTCATAAATATATTAACATTCTATATATTAAATCATCTTATAAATAATTTTTTTAATTATCTTATTAATAATCTTTTCGAAAGTTTAATCTCAATAAAAATATATTAAATATAATATTTACTTATTTTTAATTTATAATATATTTTCACTATATGTAATATTCCATTTTCAAAAAAATCTTGTTTTTCAATTAAAATAATTCTAATTCATATGTTTCTCATTTTCATAAGTTAAAAAGTTTTATAATAATGGTGATTAGTAAGATTGGTAAATTTCATATATTAATCAAATAATCTATCTTTTTTTGCTCTTATTCTGATATTATTATAATAGAAATTTATTTACTTTAGTAAATTTTTCACTAATGCTAATAACTTATTTTTCTAAATTATATGCTATTTATTTAATTCTTGCTATTTTTAATTATAATAGTTTGATTTCAATAAAAAGTTTATAATAAATGATTCTTTGCAACTAAAATTATTTTTTATTAATGGAATAATATATAATATAATATAAATAAATAATTATACGAAACAAAATGTAAATATGTTAATATACTTTATTAATTACGTAACCGTATAATAAAAACTACATACAAATATATGATAATAAAACACAAATATATTAGTTATAATGATATAATAATTTAAAAACATTATATGTTTTCAGATAATGTTAGATACATGTGAAATAGAAATCTCTAATGCTATTGAAAAATTTTCAACGTATCATCGCAGAATTAATTGATCTAATAAAAAGAAAGAAAAAGAAATCGATGTTAAACCTAACCTAAAAATATATTCTTCTTTAATACAAAATAAACAGTGACTTACATTAATATACATCAGAAGTTACCATTGAATTAAATAGAAATCCGGTATTTATTAACTCGACTCGAGGAAGAGAAAGAGAAAAAAAAAATAAATGCTGAAGAAATAGTGAACGTTCGTAGAATGGTGCTCGACGAAGCGAGAATGAAGACTATTTGTTAAGGATTAAAGTTAACAAGATTTTCGTTTCGAGCGTATCGCGATTCACGATCATTCTCCAATTAAATATAACTCCAGCCAAGGGGAAACTAAACCGGTCCTTCTTGTCGTTCCGCGAGGAAATAAAGAGATCGGCGCGACATGCCGTGCCACGAATCGCCATTCATACAAAAATCCAAGGGAAAAGGTATTATCCGCGTTGATGTTCGTTCGTGATGGTTTTACTTATCGTTAGAACTCGAAGGCATCGAGATACAAGAGTGATCAAAGAGCCGACGCCTTTGCCAGATCTCTCGTACATTACTTCCCAACTTTCTTTTTTCATTTCGCTCTTTTTCTTTTTCTTTTCGTTTCGAATGTCATGGAAGAAGAGACAGACGGATCTCTCTCGACCCGAGGCATAATATAGTTTCGTTGGCCTTTGATGGTCAAAGTGAATTGATTCCTCGTCGAGGAAATGGTTTCTTTGTTCTGTGACAAGTAATTAAAAACAATTGAAGGATTGATAGACAGAGTGTCTTTGCGAACGTCTTTGAATCATTGGATTCGATCTGAATTAATTTGTTTAATATTACTTTTTATTTGATATTATTTGATTATTGTCCGTAAAATTATATGATACATATATTTTCTATATTTTTTGAAATTATTAATTATATAAAAATATTAAGTATTAATGGAATGTAATTTTACCTATTATATTTATACAAAGTATATCTTTCTTAATAAATCAAGATTAATTGCAGATTATATATTCTTTTTTCGTATAAATTTGACAATTATATTCGATTTATGAATTGCTTGTATAACATTATTTGATTTTTAAATCAAATAATTTTTATTAAAACTATAATTTCTAATAAAAATTCGAATATATCGATTAAACAAAACGCTTGTTGCTTATAATAATAAATTCTAAAATTATGTTCACTATTAATCGAGAAGAAATCATAATCATTCTTAACATTCATTCTTATAGTATTCAAAATAAATTACTCTTTGATTTCATGTAAATTGATTGAATATAAAACGAAACAAATTAAAAGATAACATTGCCAAAATTTAAACAATAAAAAAAAGCAGTTTTTCAAATCTACAAAAATATTTATTTTGGAAAAATACTACTGTCCTAGTAAATTTTTGTTTGTAATTGAGTTCATTGGTTTCGATTTGTAAAAACGAAAAACAAATTAGATTTCAAGATTCGATCTCGAAAATCATCGAATCTTTATTATCAAATCGAAATAATTATATGCTCATTGCCTATTTTTAATTACTTTGATCCAAAATTATAAATACAATAAAAACATAAGTTGAAATTATGTTGTTTATAAATGTTTTGAAACATTTATCGTATAAAAGACATGATTCTCTAAATTTATTAAAACTAAACAAATTAGCATTGAAAAACCTAATATGTTCTTCATACCTTTATTCTTACATTATCTATTTCAAAAATGTTACAAGTTACGAATGTAATAGAGATTTGTTAAATGCAAATAAATTGAGATCATTTTGAAACATTTATCGTGTAAAAGAAATAATTTTTTTACTTTTTCATAGGAACATTTCATAAATCTAATTTATGAATATATCATAAAACAATTAGAAATCAAATAATTTATATATATATATAATTTTTATGTTATTATATAAAAAGAACATATCTGGCTTAAATAGATATGTTATGACTTGTTCTGTATTTGTATTATTCGTGCAAATAATTGATCATTTAAATATTGAAATTTAAATAATCGATATTTTATTATATTTCAAAAGAAATAATGGCCAAATTTATATAACTTGAATAAGTAAAATTTTTAAATCCATAAAATTTCTTTTCTTTTTTGTCATATCTCGTATTTCTCATCGCTTCGTTTTTATATCGTTCAAGTTATCATGCTGAGTCATAAAATTAATATTCCCAGGTATTACATGTGTAAGTCCACTCTATTCACTCGTATCGCAATTTTCCTGATAATCTCTATCGAACGCACCCCTGATATTTGATTGCACAAGAGAGGAGGGTTATATGCTGCTCGTTGAATCAGATACTACCCCTTATTTCTTGACCAAGTCCCCTCGAGCGATACTTAACAATGTTACTTCAACCTATGTTCAACCTTAATGATATAAATCCGATATCGGAGATATTTGCACGAATTCTTTTTTAAAATAAATATTTTCAAATATAAATACTCATTATTTCTTGTTGAGAAAAGATTTTTCATCTCTGAATATAATATCCAGTAATAAAACTCCATTTATATGAACTTGTTTAGGGGATAAACGAGTTCATGTAAGTAGGTCAATCGAATAATAAAAAATCCACTTAATTATACTCGCTAGCTGTGATTTTTCATTCAGTTAATGGGAGTTCATATAAGTGAATTTCAGAAACATTTGCCTATAAATCTTTGATAATTGAAAATGCTTTAAATTATGAAATAAAAATATCTAATTTTGAAATAAAAAATTAAATAATTAACAATTAAATAATCTAATTAACAAAAAAACAAATTTATTTGAAAAAATGATCTTTATACTTACATAATTTCAAATTTTACTTGAAAGATAAAATATTCATATAAATGTATAATAATGTTTTGAATTGATGGTTGGACAATTTTTATAACAATAAAAATAACAAAAAATCAATTAATTTAAATGAGAGAAAATATAGATTACTTGAAATGATGATGTTTGCAAATAAATTTTAAAATCTTTTTTAAGAGATAAAATACTTAAATTAATTAGTTTATATAACTTATTTATAACATTAATAGACATAAATTATTTATTTAAATGTAAATTAAAATAATATACATTTCATTTATTCAAATTTGAATAATTCTTATATTTTCTCATGAATTTTAATTATAAAATATAACATACACGAGAAAATGATAGCATATTCTGATGATTTTCATTATTTTTCAATTTCGACGCAATATATCTTGAAAAAAAATTATACGATTATAACTTTGATTTTACAAGACTATTAAAACGACGCAATTGGAAAAATTATCGTTGGAATATTTTTGTAATTGATCGATCGATTATCCATTCATTTTCTAAATCTATGGTAATAAACAGATTTGAATTCAGCACATGAAAATACATAAAAATTCTACTATCCTCAAATAAAATTTTTTTTATTTTTTTTATTATTTTATATATATATATAATTTTTTTCATCATATATGAACTACTTTTTTTATTCATTTTTTCACATGAATAAATTAAATTTATAGAAAAAAAAATAACTACCAACTACCAACTTTCCTATTTAATCTACTTCTACACATATTATTAAAAAAAATATTTTACTTGAATATGTATATAAAATTTGAATATACTACAAGTCTCGAGAAACATGAATTTGAAAATCATAAGATATTTTATTGTAATATTATATCGCTATTTCCTTCTTCCAGACACCTCTTTAACTATTTAAATTCAATTAGATCGAAATCAATCGAAATTCGTCTTCCATCATCTCCATGTCCTTTCCATATCTTCCAAATCATGATATCCAGATCTCCATTAATCGTTACGCATTAAGTATTATTATATTTCAGCCGATGAAAAGAAACATCGCATTTGTTCCATTCCCACGAAACGAATCTCCTCGTTCGAGGAATCCCCTTTTCTCGTGTCCATGGCCCATTCTTTTATCTGTGAATTCGCATAAAACTTCGTTTTCTGATCTATGCGAAGCTCGTGTTCGACGCATCGTCATCTCAAAGATCAGTTTTACGAGGGAAGCATATGTTTGAAAATCGTTATACTTTCCATCTCTCTCTCTCTCTATCTCTCTCTCTCTCTCTCTCTCTCTCTATTTCTCGAGCCACGTTAATTCGAATTTATTTGCCCCTACGAAACGTGGCTTGAAGCTTAATCTGTTTTGCATTTTCGCCCCGTATAATTCCGGTACTTGGAATTCGTCGATGTGTAATCGATGTATTCGAGGTTTGTCTATGTCTATCTTTTATTTTTGTTTATTTAAGCTGTTTTGTCTCATTGAAATTAAAATCTTTTAATCTGAAATATTCTATAACATTGTCGTTATCACAGATGAATATTATTTGATAATATTGAATAATTTTCAATATTTTCAATTAAATTAGATCTTAAGCGTTCGATAATATTTTATTGTATTATTTTATTATTGTATATTTTATTATATGAAAATTAAAAATTAAAAATATTGGAATTGCGTAGAATGAAGTGGTTTATATGATTCTTATGAGAAAAGTTTTCGAATTAGTTTCTGCTAATTTTAATATTTAATATTTAATATCGTGATAGGATAAACATCAGATAAAAATATTACGTAAATTATTTCTATATATATATCTTGTAATTATTTTTATTATTGAAAGGATCTCCTTGACACAATATGATAAATACATTATTAATATATTTATTTTTATGATATTTGGCTCTCTATTTCTTTACTTCTTTACTCTCTATTTCTTTACTTACTGTTCTTTGAAAAGATAACTGGAATTCAATCATAAAATTTTTCAATATTTTACTATTCTAAATAGTGTATTTTAAGATCAATTTTTGAAATTTTTCTACAATAGGAACAGAATTCTGAAGTTTGATCGAACTATATTAAATTTATTAAATTTCAATATCATTATTTCAATGCAAAGTTCAGATTCTGATTTTTTTCTAGAATAGGAACTTTGAACTCTAATCGAATCATGTTAAAATTAAATTTAATTCCATTATAAGTGCAAAGTTCAGATCTTGATTTTTAAGATTTTTTTTTTCAAAATAGAAAAAGAACTTTGATCTAACTATATTAAGATTAAATTTATTATTACTCCATAAATGCAAATTCGAGTTTTGAGATTTTTTTTAGAATAGAAAGGAAATTCTGAGTCAAATTATATTGAATTAAATTTCAATACCAGTATTTAATAATTACACAATTTGGATTCGATTCTTGGACATATATCCAACATTTATTGTAGCTTTACATGAAATAAATGTAATTAAAATTTTAATTGCTAACCATAAAAAAAATTTAATATTTTTAAAACATGTATATTAAATTACTTTGTTATCGTATCATATTGGAATAGCCATTCTAGAATTTTGCTTTATCGTTCCAGTTTAATTTTTCATATATAATTGACTAAACATTTTATTTTTCAAAGCAATTGCATTGAATAATACAATTATTAAATGTCAAATTAAATTATGTGATTTTTTTTTATTTAGTATTATTAAAATGTGTAATTATAAGTCACGTAATTCATTTCATCGATAACTTGATTATTAATTATTAATATCGAAATATTTATATATTCGTTTACATCTATTTAATTTTTAATGTAAATTTTAAATTAAAATTTTATTTGTAAATTATTTATTTTTTAAATATATAAAATGTATATTTGAAACAAAAGCATGTATATTTTATTAATTCTTGATACGATTGAATCAATATTGTGCTTAAAATTATTCCATTATAATATTAATAATAATGAAAATATGAATGTGATATTTAGATTAAAATTTTTAATTTACATTCGACAAATAATATGAATTTTATATGGATAAATTACTTTCGTTAGAAAAACTAAATAATATGTAGCAAAATTAAAAGATATCATATTCCTAAATGAAATATGAAAAATATTTCAATTAAGCTCAAATATTTCAAAATTCTATTCTTGTTTTCCATATGAATTATTTAACGAAATAATAAATTATTAATACAAAATCAATATTCAGCAAAATAATTTACTATTATAAAGTAAGTATTATAAAAAATTATAAAAAAAGATATTTAATCAAACAATAACAATAATAGTACTTCTATTATAAATAATATTTAAATAAATATTGAATTATAAATATAATAAATGTAATAAGTAAATATAATAAATAAAAATAATAGAACGTGAAGAAAGAATTCGTCACCCAAAATTAAAGTATCCATTTAAAAATAACCATTTCTCTGACCATGAGCGTAAGTACGAAACGATGTCAAACCCCAAATGTCTATCGCTAAACACATTTACCGCTGCAATCAAGATTGACACATCCATCACTTGCTCTGTCACTTCTTTCTCGATCACGGGTGAAAAGGGCCGCATCCGCTAAAAGACATGACGTGGCATCGAGTTCGATCGTTATCGAGGCTCTCCGCAGGTGGACATCGTCGCGTTATACACGAATGTATATTGACAATCCGTCAGAGAAGAACATCAGGAATCCTTGATCACGCTCTCCTCATCCGTCCACTCTCATCCACTTTTCATTCGATGCGCAGCTAAAAAAGAAAGAAAGAAAGAAAGAGAAAGAGAAGGTAAAGAATCTTTCAACGATCGAGCGCCTCTATTCACAGGAAAACTGTCAATGAGGTAAATTTCTCAAAAAGATTGATTGATTGTTTAAAAAAGAGAATGAAATTTACTGTTAAGGTAGGCATATCATATCATTGGCAATGATTTTTGAAAAATTAATTATTGAATTTAGACAATTTCAAATGTATTTTGGTAATTCTCTCTTATTTGATTATGATAATTTTTTCGATCGAAAGAAATAAAAAAGAGATAATTATTTAGAAGTGATCTCTTATCGGTTTCAATGATCTTCATATATTATCAACAATTTTTTCCTGAATAAATTTTTAATATTCAATTTTAGTTCTATTATAGTTTAATCTTTTTTTTTTATAGATTTTTTTTTAGATACTCACAAAAAATTTTTGTTAAATTTATATTTTGAAAATTATGATTTTGTCAATATGATTTCTCTATATGTCATTCATATTTGGATATTTGATGTTTCTTTCAAATAATGTATTTAGTAATTATTTATATTAGTATATATTTATAGCGAAAATATTAAAGAAAATTTAATTCATAATAAAATTATATGAATTTCTGAATTATGATAAATTATAATTATAATTTTTAATCGTGCAAAAAATAAATCATGAATAATTATATAAAACGTAATGAACGAATAAAACCTAACCTAATAATTTATTAATTTTTCAATTTTTTTTAGATTAGATTATTAAATATATTATAGATTAGATTATTAAATATAATTGCTATTAGATTGCTTTCGTAAGAATGATTTTTTATTAACTTACTATAAATTTAACAGAAATATTTTTATAAAATGAATATTTATGAAAATATTTTTATGAAAATAAGACCATAACATAGAAACAAATTTTAAAGAATGTTAAATTTTATAATAAATTAACTTTTAAGTAATTAGTAAAGAAATAATTCAATAGAATTACTGATATAACTACAATGATTGAATATTGTTTCTTTTACACTTTATTTATTCGACAATTTATGTTAATTTAATATCTGTATAAGTTTATTCACGTATTTGAAGATAACATTACTCTTTAGTTAACTAGAAAATCATCTTGTATCAGATTAGACGTAGCACGATATTATCCGTAGATAGATCACATGCATAATTCGTCACATTAACGACAGGATTGTCTACAAACGTCCGTCACATATCAGCTTTAATATTCAATATTGTCTCCATAGATGGCAGCAGAACAAGTCATTTATGATATAAATCAGCTATCACTAATTATAAAAATTGCAATTCTTAATTCTTAATTATTAAGAAATTAAATTTATTTAATTTTTGATTTCTTAACTTGAATATTCGTTTGCACGTTATAAAAAAAAATGATTAAATAAAAAACAATAATAAACAATAAAAATCATAAGAAATAATAATGAGCAAAACACATAGATTTACGATATATAGATTTATCATTATTTATAATTTAATATTATCTTAATTACATCATATTTAGTTTTATTTTTATTGGCAAATTTAAAAAAAATGATCAATTTAAAAATATATTATATTTAAAAATTATTTAAAAAAAATATTAAAATTATAAAATTTTTCCTCTAAACTCTCTACCAACAAAAGAATATCGAATTATTCGATTTCAAGTTAATCGTCTCATCGAGTGAAGAGTTAGCATCTTTCATCAAGCAGTGGATTACCAATTACAAACATAATTTGAGAAGACACTATTTTAATATTTTAATCCATTCTTTCAATCTATTACTAAATTCTCTTATAAATGATTTTTCATTTATGTTTCTCTAAATATAACATTTAAATCTTTCTGTTTCTTAAAATAGGAATTGTCTTTCATTTTTAATTTTTTCTATTCTAACATATTCCACGATTAAAAATAGAAACAAAAATATAAATTTCGAATCGATCATAGAAATCGAAATGTATTACAGTCTTTGAAATAAAAATTTAACATTTTTATCACAATTTGCTTTATTGAATAAATCAAATTAAAAAAAATCACAAGTTAGCATGACTTGTGCACGTCAATGTGCAATAATTCACACGCTTGACGTACTGTCTAGTGTAAACAGATGGGGTAAAATTATCTTTCTGGATTTCCTTTCCGGATGGCTGGACTCCCCGCAGAGGTCACTCTGTGGGAACGATGGTAAACCGAGCTTCCTACTACTCAGAGTAAGGAACAGATCGGTTTTATTACGCAACAGTGCCGAGGGTTGAAGAGTGATGACAGTTCCTTACGTAACTTGTGGTAGATTCTTGATAAAATGGATCTTTTTTTTTTTCTTTCCTTTCTTAATGAGACTGGGATTAATTATCTGACATTTCTGATAGACACTTTGCAACGTGAATATTGCAATTGCTTCGCGATAAAAAAATATAATTTAGAAAATTGAAAGGAAAATGAAAAATTGTCAGAGTGAGAACATTGAACATAGAATATTGAAGAGAATATAAAGTGAGAACGTGTAAAGTAATTTCAACGAAATGTTAATTTTTGAAATTATATAAATATATATCGTCATAACATTATTAGTTGGTTAATTAAAATTATTAATGAAACAGTGTTTGCGATATCATCGATTTACATGAATTGGTTCTTGAGTATGAATATTGACGTTTCGTGCTATTTAACGGAAATTATCGAACGGCTATTTATCGATAATTAAAAGCAAGTTTCAACATAAAGTCTGACGAAGAGCGAATTAACGTTATTGTTTCTTAGGTTATGTTTGACCCTTAGCATAAGGCGAGATAATCGATGTTCTTTCATAAAACGAAGTTTTTAAAAGACATCATGATTTTTTCTTCCTTTTATATTTATTTATATCATAATTTTTTCTTTATTAGATTATTTCTGTTGACAATTATACAATAGTCGTGAAAGCTTTTGTATATGTCGCATGAATTCAATCATTGTATTATCAAAATTAATTTTTATTTTAATGAAATTTTGTATAATGCATTGTATTTTGTTTTCAAGAGAATATTGTATTGAAAAAGTAAAATCAATCTTTAAAATTTTAGTATTTTCTTTTCTTTCTTTTTTCTTTCTTTTTAATATAATTATTAATAATATAATCATTATAAATACATAAGTTAGTATTAAAAATATTATTTTACGATCTTATTGCTTATGATTTTCTGAAAAGAAATATATATATTCTATATTTATTATATTATATAAATATATATATTCTATAAATTATTATATACATGAATATTTTTATGTAAAAGATTAAAAGTTGTTGCTAATTATAATTTATTAGCATTATATTTTAACTATCATTTATTTAATAGCAACACAATACCAGTTTAGCAATTTTAGTTATTTATGAACAAGACAGATATTTTGTAATAAGACGAAGGAATTTTGCTACGTAGTCATAAATCAAAAAATAATAACTAGACACCAAGAGATGCTAGAATTAATAACAATTTCATTTTTCAAAATTTTATTATAACTTTCTCTAAGAAATGTAAATACGCAGAAAATAAATATAAATCTGGATATTCAGATTATTAAATTATATATTCGTGGAAGAAATCAATTCTCAAAGGGTTAAAAAAAAATCATAAAAATTTGTATACAAAAATATTTATTTCAAATTTAAATTTTTAAACTAAATTCTTTATTAATTGAATTATTTATTATATTTGAGAGATGAAGCGAAACTTCAATTGCTTAATAAACAAATCGAGTTTCAATATTTATTATATATATATATATATATCAACTCTTTTGTTTATTTTAACTTTTAAAATTAATCCTATAAATATATATTCTATGAATATATTAATACCCTGTATAAAATATTTCGCCTATATGCATCTCACTTATATGAAAAGTACTATGTCAAAAGTAGATGCTGTCATGCTGTTAAATATCAAGCGATATCAATCAATTATCGATCATTTTATCAATAATCAAAGTTGTTCTCAAATGGATGATAAAATAATAGAAGTCAATCAGACAAAGGACAAAATAACACAATAATCTTAAAATAAAGATAACTAAGAAAAACTAATAAGCACATCAATCAATAGCTCAAAAAATATACAATATACAAAAATATATAAAAATTAATTATTCGAAAGAAGCACACAATAGCGCGGATACAAAAGAAGATTATCATCAAATCTATCCTACTAGTAACTTATCGAGAGACAACTCTGAATCTGCCATTCTTCGTGGCATATTTCGATCTCGATTTCACAAGCCGTCTTCTTTATTTCGTCTCGATCTTGAGAAATCCTACTCGAGAAATCGAGTGTAGTCTCTGCTCGAAACGACGCGATGTCTTGAACATTCGATCTCGATTTCCTCTCAAACGTCACTTCATCGATTCGATCCTTAACGACTCGACGTACGCGAGAATCGACGTACCTCGAGATCGAGGAGAGAGAGAGAAAAAGAGAGAGAGAGAGAGAGAGAGAGAGAGAGAGAGAGAGACTGACATGGGCCAAAGAGTACTCTTACGATATGCAGGCTTTATTTGCCCATGATAGAAGAGTTCCATAAGGCGAAGACGAGTGCCACGAATGGTGGAGCGAGACAAGGAGAGAGATGGAGAGAAAGCTTGAGAGGGGAACGAACGAAGAGAGGAGGGTCGAGTCGGTCGTTGACGGAGGATGATGCCGTGGTCTCTGGATCGATTCTGACCCGCCACCATCCCGACGTCGCAACCACCAAGCATCGGCTAACTACTCATCGTAGATGCGTATAATAGTGCACATCCACAAGCCTACTTCCAGTCCTCCTTCTACAGGATTGCTTCTCCAATCCACCTTGATCCACATTAATATCGTCCTTCTCTCGTTCTTTGGCCTGGGCTGTGTAACAGTTTGGATTAATGTGTGTTTAATGACTGACAAATTGTAGATCCAGAAGAGATGTTTTATGTTTCTTAACATCACACGTTTGCATTTGTTTTTTTTTATAAAATTTGATTTGAAAAGTATGTAAATAAAGAGGATACATCATATCGATTATCTAGAGCTGTTCTTGGAACTTTATCTGTTATTTATCTATTGTAATTTTTTTTATGAAATTTGATTTAAAGAATATATATATATATATATAAGCGAAGAATTTATTTAATGATTCTGTCCATTTATGTAAGATATATATTTACTTTCTAAAAAAAAAGAAAATATCACGTATAAAATATCTTATTTGAAATGAATTATACAATTATCTAAATTATACGTTATTTAAAAAAATATTTCAAGGATATTTTATAATGATGATAAATCATGATGATAAATGTGAATATGCTTTCAAAATGTTATTTCAAGATAATCTTTTTTTTTTTTAATGAAATACTATTCTTTTATTCAAGTAGTTATGTAGCTTATTCTACGATGAATTTATTGATTTAAATATATTAAGATCATTATTATTATATTTAAAGTTTATCATTGTTATCAATGATTAATGGTTCTCAAGATTTTATACATATATTATATATACGTCATTTACTATTTATGATTTTTATCGAAAATACAATTTTTTCTGATAAATGATGCGCATATGTTATCATTGATAATGTTTGGCCATAATTATGTTTATCTTTTAACGCTATAATGTTGGATAATTCATCTCTTAAATTGGACATATGCTTCTCAGAATTCATAATTTTATTAATAGACTATTATATCGATGAATAACATTCTAATAATTATAAATTTATTATTAACTATAAATATATATAATGTTTTAAATAGAAACAAAATGTTATAATACAAAATATATTTAGAAAAAACTTAAAAAACTTATTTATTCATAATTCTAGCATAATTAATAGAAATAAACAAAGAAACCTATTCAAATCTTTTGTTTCTTCTGTTAATAGTTTTTTTAAAAAAACAATCAAATATACATACAATCCAAAGAGAATATTTCCTGTAATTTCCTGTGCCATTGATTACGAGAGACTTTTCTGACTTAAGCTAATTTTTGTATTTATCTACATAAGTTTAAATAAATATATAATTTTATTTCATATATACAGTCTGTCTATATATTCATAGGATATTTTTGGACGATTGCTTCTAAAAACCAAAGGAAACATAAAAGTTAGACAAAAATATCAATTAAAACTTAAATTAATGTTAAGTTATAACCAATTAAAATTTGTTGTTTAAACGAGCGAGACATACAATTTTTTATTATTACTTATAAATTCTTGTTTATTTCAGCCTCAAGAATTAACTATGAATATAAATATGACTATTTCAAGTAACTATTTAATTAAACTATTATTTGAATTATTTGTTACATGATAAATGTTTATTATAATTTTATATTATTATTATTGTAATTATAAATGTAGAAAAAAAATTATATAGTGTAAAGATAATGTGATAGTAATTAAATTTATTTTTTAAAATGAAATCATTGTATATTTTTTTTAATACATTAATCAATATTATTCTTTTAAAGTACTAAAAAATTATTAAGCCACTAAAAAAAATTATTTTAAGATATTTTAATATATAAAATTTGTCACAAAGAAAGATAAGAAAAGTATAAACAAAAATATTTTATAAAAAATAAAAATCTAATTAAATACTATTGATTAATATATTTAAAAATTCATAATTCTATTAAAAAAAAATTCAACCGTTGTATATCCATTTGCAAAAAAATTAATAATACCAAATTATATTTGTACGAAATATTTTTCTATACAACAAATAATTTATCATTTACTAGAAGTAACCATATTTATTTTCCATATTAACATCCTATATACTTCAGCTTAGAAATATCATATAAAAAAATATCAATAAGTAAGACACTCGTCACTCTCTTCGCTTTTCGTGATCGATGCTGAAATAAAATATTGCATGTTCGTTGTTTCAATTGTGAGATTCCAATGATACGTTCATCATCCATAGAAAAACAATCCGTGTGGATTGTCCCATACAGAGGGCTCAACGAGAGCGTGGAAGCATGCGACCACATGCCAGCTTTCTCTTATGCTGACACCATGCGTGCTAACTCGTGCATAGCGTGGTATCAAACACAGACATTGGACAAATCGTGTGCACTGCTGGCTGTTCCCATACTCGTGCATGAAGGAGGAGAATTGCTCCGCAGTTTCTTTGTACGAATTGAAGGGTTACGAAAGATCGTTTTTCGGATCTGGAATGGAATCTGGTATAAAAAGTGATTTTATCGTAACGGTTGAGTTCATGTTTATCTGGTGAGAAATGAGATTGCGATTTCGATCGATAATATAAGATCGAATCAAATTGAGATTTGGATATTTGGATGGATTTTGTAACTTTGTGTTAATTTTTGCAAGAAATTCGAAATTGTATAAAGTAAATATAAATATAATGGGAACAATAAGTTAAATCTTTCGATCGAGTTATGAATTATTATTGTATCTGATTGAATTGTCTCGAATTTTCATTCGTGAATAATTGTTGTATATGAAATCGAATATCAAGAGAAAAATGAGAGAATTAATTAGCAAAGTTAGAAGGAACAATTATGATTTTCAGATCTAAAAACTTAGAATTTAGCTCTATACTATGATACTCTTTTATTTTGTCATTGTTATTCTTATTTATGCATAAGCATCTATAAAATTTGCAATCAGATAAGTTTTACAAAGATAATTTTTGAAAAATAGCATCAATTTTTCAATGGTGGCAATACTGTTAATAGTATATTTTTGGAAAAAATAAAATCACATAAGGAAGAATATCAATATATGCATTTTAAATAATAAATACATCAATAATAAATAATAAATATTATAAATTTTGTCATTATTATACGTTGTTCAAAATTGAATGGTCTTCTAAATATAATTAATAAAATTTAAATCAATTATCAACTTGTATGCAATCTATAAAAAGTTCATAAATATATACTATTATTTTGTTCTATAGTGCTAAAATATTAATTTTATTTATTTTTTTTTTTACTTTATATGGAACATAATATGAATCAATATGAATCATATTTATATTAGAATATTAGAATCATAGTAATATTAAAATATTAAAAAATTAGAATTTAGAAATAATTGGCAAATTGAAATTGATTTAAACTATATGCAATATCCATATATAGAATATATAGAATATATAAACAAATCTACCAAAATATATATATATATATATATATATATTATAATTTTATAGAATTTAATATGAGAAATGATAACACGAATATGTAAAAAATACTTTATATTTGTTTAATAAATTGCTTAATTTAATATACAAATATATGAAAAATCAAATGATATTCAACAACAAGACACTAGTTCGCAGCACTTTTATACAATTATTTTTGTCAAATAACAAAATTTCTTTCGTCTTTATGCACACAGCTGAATCTAATCTAATCTTATCCAGATATATCTATCTTCTATCTCAATATTTTTTCAATTATCACGCCTAATTTTCAATCAGCTCCGTTCGAAATTTTTTTCGATTCTGTTTTCGATCTAATCTATGCCGGAACGAAAAGAGGTTTCCGCTTGGGAATAAGCATAGCGACTTGGTTCGAGAATTTTGATGCATAGCATTGCCTGTCGAAGTAATCATAGTGTTGGTGTACGAGCCAGACTTTCTCCACCTTCTGCACAGCATCGTGCTCGCAATTTTCCACAGTCTGTCGATCTTGTTCCCAGATATTCCCTCGCCGATGATGCTCGATCGTCGAGAAATATCCTTCTTTTCGTGAACATCGATTCTCGATTTTTATTCATCCCTTTTCTTCTTTATTCTACCCTGCTTGCTTTCGCGGAAATTAGTTCGCTACGAGTTCTGACACTGCGTTCTGTCATGATTAAAAGGAGAACAAAGAGAAACGAATTCGCGTTGTCTACGTGCATCCTTTCGACATTGTCGAGAAGTATCGGGTTAAAGTGGGTCCGTTGAATAATCAAACGAAGAGAAATTAACCAATTTAATTCCGTGACGGTTTGAGTCTGCTTCTCTTAAAGACAATAGCCCTGTGTATACATATTCATGAAATTTTCGTCACAGTTTTTAACACCTGACTACGATCAGCGCTTTATTAAAGAAACGCTTAAAATATACAGTGTTGAGCAAAATTCGTGGTACGAGCGAGACCAGGAAGATATTATATGGGCTATTATATGAGCTAAAATAAGAATGATTAAATTGCTTTGGAAATATATCGTTATTTCTTTTTATTCTTTTATATTTCTTTTATATTTATTATTTCTTTTTATTATTATTATTATTATTGTTGTTGTTGTTGTTGTTATATTTTTAAATAAGTATTTTTGTTTCTTTTTTTTAAAGATATATTTTTATTATCATTACGACGATCGGTTAATTATAACTTTCTTATCGATTAAAATATATTTTTATCATATATATATATATATAAAAGATATAACAATTCGAGTGTTTGAAAAATAAAAGAAATAAAAGTTAAAACTAATTAAAAATATGCATAAGTAATTAATTTAATCAATAAATGAATATATTGGACGCGAGTAATTAAGAGTCACATCACGTCATTGATCGCCATGATATTAATATGGAAGAGATATATCCAATTTAAATTAAAGTAATTTCTTTCGGAATCGATTATTTTTTGCCATTTCTCAGGTAACAAACTAATTTCTCAACGAAAAATTGCATCTTTTGAAATGATATAATCGTCGATTAAATATTTAACTTTTGTTTCATTCTTTAAAGAAATTAAAAGTTTAGTTCAAATGAAAAAAAATGAAAATCGATTAGAATTGATCACTTTTTATAATTTCTCAGACAAGAGGTATCTAATTTTTCGATAAAAAAAAATTTCATCTTTTGAAGTGATTACCAAATTTTTTATTTTTTCTTTTGCGGATATTTAAAAAAATCATAATAACACGAAAGAAATGAAAATTCTGTAATGTGATATTTAAAGAGATTTGCTGATTTACGATTTATTAATGCTCTAAATCAAGAAATGTGTGTTTAAAGACGCAAAATAAATAATTTAACAAAATTGATAAATTTTCAAATTTGACTTTTCAAAAAAAAAAACGAATTTTATTCTTCTTGACTTTTATTTTATTTCAATACACTATCTCTGGTCTCATTTATATTACGAATTTTGATTCGTAATTTGTTTCATTATATTTTAGTTTTTAAGGTGATTTCTCGTATCCCAAGCACCAACGATATTTTTCTACTGAATCCAATGGGGATAATTATAAATTAGAAGCTGAGAAACAACTGTGATAAAATGGCCGTTCCCAAAGGGCAATAAACGTCGTGAGAACAGAGGTTTGGGCACACGAGTGGCCACGATTTCACATAAATCAACTGAGTGAAGGAACACGGGAAATCAGGCCGGATATTATATTTACTTCCGTCCGGAAAGAATTTATTTATGAGACTCAAGTATAGAGAGTGTTTCAGAAAGTTCATAAGAAATACTTATCGAAATAAAAATGAAAATCTTAAGAAACAACTAGGATTCGAAAATATAAATTTTTAATAGAATAACACACTTAATTACGGTGTTTATATACAATTTATCAATATATAAGCATTTTCCAAATAACGTATCGTAATATAATGATAGAAAATTCACAAATATTTTATTAAAATTTTCTTAATAATATTTAACATTTATTAAATACAGTAGATATCTTGATTTTTTGTTGTTGTCATAAAAATCATCATGAATCGTGATTTTTCTGTAATTATAGTTAGTTTTTATTTTTCTATATAATTAACATATAGTAATAATAATATTATATTATTTTATATTATTTTATTTCTAGGCTTTAAATGATGATCGAATAATCGGTCATTTGTCTATTTGGTTTGGACTTATAATTTTTAAAAAATTTTAAAAATATTATAATTAATGATGAAAATATATTTCATTAAAGAAATATTTAAAACGAACAAATTAATTAAAAAATTATCATTTATACATTGAATTAATGGCAAATTTTTTTTATTCCACTATACCATACAACCACTGAGAATACATTTCCTAAAATCTCGATCTCGTATTAGAGTGAACTCCGGCATTCGCCAATCTAGATTCTAAACTTCTGTGACTCTTTTCCGCGCGGAAAGTGATATTTTAAAAATTCATGCGCCTTCCTGCTGAAGTGCAGAAGCAGTGAGGATGACATCACGGGGTGAGCAAACGAAGCGATTGCAGGAAAAGAAATGATTGTGCAATCATAGAAAAGAAGGCTATCGAAAGTGGGAATAGAAGAACGAATAAATGAAAACGAGTAGATGTGCAAATAAAGAGAATTTAGAATGAATTAATATTTTACAGAAAATGTTCGGTGAAAACGATCGTCAAGTCATTGAAACTGTGGAGAATTTGAATTATATAATTTGAATATAATAAAATATATTCAACTCGTATGCATCGATTTTTATGAAATTATGTGAGAAATATTTTTCCTAAAAATAAAATATAATAATAATAATCGTATTTTTTAATCGCTTCAATATTAAAGGAATGAAAATTGTCCCTGAAGTTGAGAACTGAAAATATATTTTTGGAATTTCTCAGAAATCGATAAACGAGAAGAAAATTTTTTAATTATTTATTTAACATGTATAATTGATAAAAAAAATTTCTTAAATCTGGTTCTTAAGAAATCTCAAATAATAATATGTTTAATTCTTTATTTTAGGAATTATTTTTAACTTTGATATAGATGATAAAAAATATTATTTTTTTCAAAACTATTACTCATATCGATTTTATCGAAATCGACATATATAAATTTTATAAATTTTCTTGTAATAAATACCAAAAATAATACTACATAATTAATTTATATATAATTGACAATTTATTATTTTTATTCAAGAAAATAAATATTGAAAATAATGAATTGCATAATTTAAAATGTCAAATTTTGCAAGTTTATTGATTCGACATTTTTTTTTCTATTTAAATATAATTAATTTTGAGAAAAATTATTTTGAATGTATGATTTTGGTGAAAATGAAATCAAATAAAACGTAATTTAAATAATGACATTAAATGAATTTAAATGAATAATAATATAAATCAGTATATAAATCATATATATCTCGTTTACTTTTATTTCCTCTAATTTTTCTTTATTCATTTTCATTTGTTGTTATTTCTCACTCACGGGGAACTTAGAAATTAAAAAAAATTATAAAATTTCACAAATAAAACAAGTCATCTTATAATATTAAAAATATTTAAAACTCTACTTTTCTTTCGTATCAAAATTTAAATTTAAAATTCGAAAATCACTGAAAAAAAATCAGAATTTTTTTTTCTAAAATAAAAAAATTTAAACAAAAATTATTTTATCGTTCCATTTTGTTTACTAACGTACTAACCTAACCTATTGTCACTTGTATATTTTTTTTCCTTATCATTCTCGAGTCGAAGACTGTTAATAAAACATAAGCGAACTCTTGAAATTCGATCGCTTCTATGATTAGAGAATCTCATACATACTCTAATAATTGTTTCGAACTAACCGTTTATGTCCCTGCTGTCTCGTTCTTCAACTCGAAACAAAGGATTCGAAGAAGTTTGCATTCTAACTACCGAAAGACAGCCGAAACTTCTAAATAGGCAACTGTCGTCACTGCAAGATAGAAGTCTGTGAATCATAAATGAAGAAAACGTTTTCGATCTTCGAACGAAGGTTATATCAATCGCTAGACTTGGCGTCTGGAATTTCAATGGGTGAATACAAGAGTGATAGAGAGAGAGAGAGAGAGAAAGGAGTCGAGGGAGCGGCTCGACGAAATTTTCATAATTCTCGTTTCCGGCATCTAGTTACGCGCGACGTTGCACAACGAAGCATGCAAGAAGAGACTTGACGGACGAAATCTGTCTCGCTTTGGAAATGCACAGGAGGAAAGAAATGCAATGGCAAGGCGGAAATTCACTCTTCGTTTTGACTCGCTCTCGATATATGCTGGCGCCAAGACTGGGGAAAATATATAGATTTTTGAAATACATAAATGAAATAAATATTTCTATATTTCTATATTTCGTTCGAGTGATAGTAATTTTGTAATAATAAACATTTCTTCCGTAAATGTGAAGAAAATAATATTTTAAATAAATATTAAATCATAAATTTTGAAATAATCATATGAAGAAAAGAGATATTCAAATAACAATAATGTTTAATTTTAATTTTATATGTATTATATGTGTTATTATATGTATTATGTATATTACATATATTATGTATATGAATATATTGACAAAAAATTAGAATTTATATCTTTTATTTTCAATTGATTTCCTATTTTTAAATCTTTTATGAACTAGTAAATAATAAGTTTTGTTTCATGAATTGTTTTCAAAAAATAATTATTTTAAATTTATATTTTACACCAACTTTCTTAAATATTAACCATTATAAAAAAAAATAAGAGAAATTTACAAAAAAAATATTTATTGTAAAAATATTTATTGTAATAATATTATTAAAAAAAAAATATTTATTGTAACATTATTTTATTATACTGTCAAAACATTTTTGACTATGTATCACTTTTTGGTAATATGGAAAACAGAAACTTAAAAATAAAATCAATAACAATTGTTTTTAACAATAATTCAATTGTAATCCAATTTTTACTTTAAATAGTGAGAATAGATCGATTAAATTATTAGAAATTATTTAAATTAAGAAGATTAAAATATTAAAATTATTGATTTATTATTATTTTAATAAGCTCGTGATTTAAACGTTACACGAAATGATATTATCAAACGACATTTAAAAATTAAATACTCCTTCAAATAATATTTTCTTATATTATTTTTTAATGTTTCATTTCAACCTATTTCAACCTTTTCAACACTTTTCAATTGACAATACACAAGTTCTCTCTCAGTGAGAAAACTAAAAGGAAATAGATAGGAAGACTAGAAGAGAGAGAAGGGAGAGAGAAAGTCGCGCTATCGTCTTTAATTTCCGTTTGACCGGTGCTTTTCTTCCCATCGTGAACAAGATCCTAAGTCCTTGACCATGCCGAGATTTTTCAGGTCACAAGACTTGTTTATTTATGGCGACGATCGGACATGTTAACACTCGGTGCACACGACTTGGTAACACACGTTTCTCGTGAACTTCTTACACGACTCGAATTCCAAATGGTCGTTCCCCTGGGCAGAAAGTTAAGCTTTATCAAAAGCGATTAAACTTTGTGTGTTTTCTTCTTTTTTTATTTTTTCCTTGGTGTCGGGTAAATATCGCCTTTTGCCCTTTTTTTTTAATGCATAGATATTGCAAGAATATTGATAAGATAGTCGATATTTATTTGATATTCAGATTTCGAAAAATGCGAATTGTAAATAATTTTTTCGAGGAGTAATTCTTCGATGCGATTATTTTTAGGAATTGTTTTATAGAATATTTCGTTGTGATATTTTTATTATTTATTTATTCCAGTGTGAATATTAAATTGCGTATTTAATCATCGACTAGTTTTTGTTCAAATATGAAAAGAAATATTGTACAAGAAATACAATATATATTTTGAAAAATATTTGGAATCTAAATTTTATTTCGTTGAACAAAGGTTTTAAATTTTATTAAAATGAATGATTAGAGTTAATAATAAACTTGCAGATTACAATTTATACTATCGTAATAAATATAGTAACTATATATAGTAAATATTTTATACTACTAAGAGATTTAGAACTGAAGCTTTGCAATTATGCAATAAAACTATTAATCTTGCTTCTGATTATTAAAGATTTAAATTTTTTTGATTGACAAATGAAACAAGATGCTTATTTATTTAATTGATAAAGAAAAAATTTATTATTATAGGTTATTATACACGTTATTATTTAAATAAAATTCGATTAAATTTGATTTCATTTTAGTCGAAAAAATTTTATAAATAAGTTAGTACATTTAATTTAGTAAATTTAATTTTTAAAAAAAAATCAAATATAAAAAATTATCATTGTATTGTTTTATGAATATTCGATTTCGAGTTATATTGTATTATCCGTATGTCAAATTCCACACATTCACTTCTTTCTATTATAAAAATAAATTTTTTATAATTACATCATAAATTTGCAATTATAAAATATTTATAAAAGTATAAAAACATTGAGTTAGAACTTTAGAAATAAAAAGATTTTTAAATCTTTTTACGATTCTTATCCACAAACTTGATATTTTTTTATTCGAGTGCTTATCAGATTATACTAGTTTGAATTGTATCGGACAAAAAAATTATTCTTATGATCTTAAGATTGGATAGATATCACGTATTTAGTAAAAATATTAAATAATTTTATTTTTTATATTTTTTTGTATCTTTGCATATAAAATTTCTTTTTTTTAACTTTGTTTATCTTTATTCATAAATTTATTCATTGAGGATAACGATTTTTACCTGATAGTATATGAACTAATTATTAAAATTTTAATACTAAAAATATATTATATTTTTTCATTAATTTGAAAAAAATATCTATTTTTTCTTGATTTATAAGCAGAAAACAAAGTAATAATAATAATTTTTTTTCCTATTTCAACTTAAATGGAAATAAAATTATTATTTCCTTTTTCCAAAAAGAATTTTGTTTAATTTTTTTTAAAGAATTTTTTTAAAACCTCGTTTATTTATTTTCCAATGTTTACTTTAAACTGAAATAAAATAACTATTTTTCGAATTCGCAAAAAGAATTTTCCGAAGAATGCTTTTAAAATTTTATTTACCTATTTTTCTATTTTTGTTTTAAAGTAAAAATAAAATAACTATTTTTTAAATAAAAAAACAGAATTTTGTTCAAGTTCCATTTTGAACAATCTTTTTAAATCTTTACTTTACATAGTTTATAATATATATGTATATATACATATTCTATATATACATATATAGAAACAATAATCAAAATTTTTTAGAATTAATAATTATTTCTTTTTTTTCTAATTTATATAAAAAAATCTTAAGTATATCTCATAATTAGAGTACAAATATTTATGCAAAATCAAATTTTTATGAACATAATTAAAGAAAGAAAGCTTAAATAGAGATTTTCTTTATTTTTTGAATAATGCATATTATAGCATTATATATTTTATCTTTTTTATATTACATGAATTTCACATTCTATGTTTATACAATCCAATTTTACACGAGTGTATAAACATTCATGCTTAGCATACTACATCATAGTGTACCATTTTCAATTTTAATCAAAAGTTAAAAATTGATTTAGAAATCTCTCCTGAAAAACGAATTAAATTGAAAGAAATATACGAATAAAATGAATAACTTGGTTTAAAAAAAGTCATGCTCACGTGATGAGACAATAATCGTTCCTAACAATAATTTAGCTCGGTCAATTATCGTTCCTGGAAGCTGAAATATTTACAGGACGAACTGATGTTCGATTCAATAAAATTGTCGTTTACGAGGATGACGAATCGGTGACGGGACACATATACGGTCGAGATATGTGGTGAAGGAAATTACAAAGCAATTTCGCGATGAAATATATTGGGAAATCATTTTGACGAGGAATATCGAAAGTATCTATTATACAGGATACGTTATTGTTACACGAGAAAGCTATAGATGATAACGCGGTTGATGTCGCGTAGGAGTGCTAATCGCAGGTCACTTGCCACTGAATAAGGTGATGTAAGCAGATCTATGCAGAGTGTGGCGCATTAGGATTGTGTCTGATTGTGTCATAAATTTATGAGGAAGGATCGTATATAGTTTTCTATTATAAACGTATCGATTGTGTATTTTCGATATCATTGAGGGTTTGGACTGGTAAGAATTAAGATAATGAAATTATTTGTATGATTATTTATATTTGTTATAATCAAGTCGGATAATTAAAATACTTATAATTTTCAATATTTTTCATGTTTTTAGTAAAATTTGAAAACTTAAAATTTAATTGCAAATTTTTATTTTTATTATTAATGTATTTTACATATATACATATACATATATTATAATACGTAATATATTATTATTTTTTTGCAACAATGCTTCTGGTCAAGCAATTTTTTCGATATATCTGGAGTTTAGTTAAAACAATTGTTTACTAATCATTACCAGTCATCACATTAAATCTTAAAAGAAACTTCAAAGAAACAAATTCTTGATATTTGATAAAATCATCCAAAAATAAAAATACCATAAAATACCGATACATGTTATTATTAAAAACAAAGGAAGATAGAAAATATATATATGTGTATGTATGTATTAATAATTAATAAAAATAAGTAAGTATTAATAATTAATAAAAGTAATTAAGCTATAAAATAGAAGATTATGCAGTTTATTAATAACTTTAATCCATAGCATTAATCAATAAATTAATGCGTAGCGATTATATCGCTATTTATTATCGATATTTAATATCGATAGTTACAAAATTAAAAAATTATTAATTTTATAATAAAGATTTTTTTAAAATTTAAAATTATATTCAATATTATTACTCCAATTTATTATCATTGTTATAAAATTTGTAAAAATTTACCAAAAATCAAAATTGATTGCCACTATTAATATCAAGCAGCGATATGAAAGTTCAAAGTTCAATTTTTTACATAGAATCATATAATAATTTTTATTGCACTAATAATAATCGATGTTCGTTATTATAAAAAAAAATGATACTAAAGTATTTCGAAAAATCTTTATTTTAATTTGAAATTTATAAAATTTATCAAAAACAAAGCAAACATGAATAAAAATTGAGATAGAATATCATTTTTCATTATTTATCTCAATTTTTGTAAAAATCTGTTATTTCCGTAACATTTTTTTTTTATTAATATTTTACTGTAATTAGATAAAACATAAAATCCTGTATAAAATTATTAATATTGTCCAGTAAAAATATGTTATATTTTTTCGTTAATCTGAAAAATAAAAATGTCGAAAACACCGCAGCAAATATTAAGTAATTAATTTAAATAAAACTTTCAAAAATTAAAAAATTAAAAAAAACCTTATCAATCTTTGTCTTAATAATTTAAGTTTTTTTGATTATACAAAAGAAACAATTTTTTCTTCCGTATTTGCTTCAAATTTATATAAAATACATATTTCTTCCATTATGCATTGAATGAAAAAAAGTTTGTTCAATTTCTTTTTCAGATAATATTTTTAAAATTTCTCTTATTTATAATATTTTAATAACAATAAAAGAAATTGAAGTTTTTCAATTGTTGATCTATAATATATCTAATCTAATTTGAAATTGTGAAATTTAAATTATTAATATCAATTACAATCATATATTACAATATTATATTATATTATAAAGAAAAGTAGGATAAGAAATTGTAAATGGGCTATTATTATTTTTGTACGATAAGAAATATAATGTGTGATTAACATGTAGCATTAAATATGAACTGACCTCACGATAGTTCCTGATCAATCATAGACTGTACATCATAAACATTATATTTAGATGAATTTAACTCTTTCGTGGGCAACAAAATATCTAAATATCTATCTCTATATTTTCTTTCTGTATTCTTGGCATATATATCATAAAATCGTAAAAATATAAATTAATATAAAATTTTCCAGAATGATGATTTATAATTTCAGCAAGAATATAAATAATTATTGAGATAAAATATAAAAATGGATATCTAATTATCTTCATAAAAGTTGAAAATAAAAATTGAAGAATCAAAGGATATCTCATGATTTTTATATTAAAATTAATAGTACAAATGTATCAATTGAATATCAATTACGATACATTTCAATTATTGATATATTTATTATAACTTAAACTAAGATATTTAATGAAAGAAATTTAAGATTATACAAAATTTATTATGCAGAGAAATTTTTTAAGCAGAGAAAAAATATATCATATCTTACTCTATTTTATAAGGCAAATTTTAGAAAACTTTCAGAAAATCTTATTTCTATTCGTAATTAAATTTGTTTTTGATTTTTTGTTAAAAAAAATATATCTTTAATATTCTATTTTTCTTTAATTTTTCCTATGATTTTTAAAATAACAAAATCTTTTTTATCGAGTAAAAAATCCCATTTTTTTTGATAGTCTAAGTTTCACTTGAGATTTTTAGAAACTTTTCAAATTTTCTTTATCTTTTACTTAATTTTTTATTAGCATAAAGAAATTTTTGATATCTTATCGTCGCTATCGTTTTTATGAATCTTAGAAATGATGATTATTAATAAAATATTTTTTTAACAAAAAATTCTATCTATTCGATAATCTAGCTTTTATTTAAAATGTTTAAAAACCTTTAAAGTTTTCTTTCTCTTCTGATATTTTTTTTTGGTTTTTATATCATATCTTTCCTATTTAAAAATTCTTAGACACTTGTGAATCATTCTCTGTACTAATGTGCTCTGGTTAAAAATTCATAATCTAAATCAAATACCATCAAAGAAACTAAATAAAAACTAGCATAAAGAAGAAAATGTCTAATAAAAAAAATTAATTCCATAATAGCTGGTAGGAAAATTAACGATCGCGAATTCTTTAAAGTTCTTTCGCGTGTCAATGGCGCGTTGATCAACGAAAGCTCTTTATCGGTTGCTACGCTATCGGTTGAAAAAAAGTTTCACGTCCGGTGAATCACGAAGCAATTTAACTTGAGCGGAAAATCCATTTCGTCGTCGAGAAAAAAGGGGCACGGAACCATCAGCGCGTGAAAAATATTAACTAATTTATATCGTAGGATTTAATAACCCGAGGAGTTGAGTTCGGGGTGCAGAGACTGTCTATTACAGTTGGAACAGCGTTATTAATACAAAAGGAGGCTCTTACGACCGATGGGTGGCCATCCTTATCGTTGGCCCTCTGCCATTACCGGGTCATCGGATGTGCGCTGTTTCAGCTGCTGTAATATATCGGCAAGTTGAAACGATAACTGGAATAGCTCGTGTTATTTTGGCCATGAGAGATTGATGAATGAAATTCTGGTTGAAGATATTATTAAAAGAATATTTAAAAATTATTTTAATGAAGTTATAATGAAGTTGTAGTATTTTTAGA
The DNA here is from genome assembly GCF_029169275.1 of Apis cerana. Lineage (NCBI taxonomy): Eukaryota > Metazoa > Arthropoda > Insecta > Hymenoptera > Apidae > Apis > Apis cerana. Next base: position 3,577,153 of record NC_083862.1, on the reverse strand, counting down.
TTTTTTAATTCTAATAAAAGAAACATAAATATTTCAATTTTTATGAGAAAAGATATTATTTTCATATGGCGAATATTTTAATATTCTAACAAATTAATTTATCGATCAATGTTTTTCGAATAATTTAATTTAAGATAAAGAAGAACTAAAATAAAAATTAAAAAATTAATAATATTGTAATAAATTTACAATTCATAATTAGAAAAAAAAAATTTACATTCAAAAGAAATATTATATATTAAAATATTTATTTTATAAATGTTTATTTCTTTTTAATAACAAGTATTTTTTTCAGACATTTTTTCATAATATACAAAAGTTTAAATTGTTATTTCTTTTTTATTTATTCACATCATACTAATTTCTTTATACTTTATATTTATATTATACTATTTTATATTTAAAAAATTGAATTCTTCAAATAAATTTCATATTATCTTCGCCCAAAAATATTTTGCCAAGAAGAATATTTTTAAAATGAAACTTCTTCATTTATTTGTATTAATTATCGTAATATTTTTTTCAAAATATTGATTAAAAATACTATTCCGCGATACATATATTAATTTATACGTTTTTATCATAGAAAAAAATAAAAAACAATGTTGATCAATTGATCAAAAAGTAATAAAATAAAAATTTTATTGTATTATAAAAAGTTATAATATATGTAATAATATATGTATTATTAATTTTTTATATTAAAAAATATAAGAAATAGATAAATAAAATATGATTTATTATTAAAAATTCATTATGTTCGATAAATTTAATTAAAATCTTGTTTTATATTTCTTTTATTTCTTAATAATTCATCAAAAAAAGAAAAGGAAAAAAGTGAACGTAGAAAAAAATAGTTATTAATCAATTCTTTACAAATCATAAAGTAAGAAATGTTAAAAAATACTTTCAATATTATCAAGAGTCTTCTAATTATTACTAAATATCTTTTGCATACATCTTTTACGAATATGATATTAAAATATTTTCGAGAAATGAACGGAGAAATAGAAAAATATGTAATCAAGTTAAAAATCAGTGAAAAGGGAGACAAGACAGATGATAAGTTGCTTTAATGTGTAATATAATCAAAACCAGAAAAAATACTTAAGGTTCAAAAGAGATAGTGCTCAAGTATTCACCGGGAGATTCGTTAGTAATTCGGACGTAAGCGGTGGAGGATTCGCGTTATTTTAGGATTCATTTTAATTTGCCGCGACGTTGAGATTCTTTTCCCCCTTTCTCTTTCCTTTTTCAAACATTTTTACGAAAGAAAAAAGAAAGAAAAGAAGTGAAGCACTCTTTCCATTCGGCGGTCGCAACTTCTCGTAAACTTCGTCCCTGAATTTTCCTGTGAAAAAGCTTGGAGGCACTCAAATAGAGGAGGGCTTATGAATGCGACTCCAAGGAAAAATTTTTGCAACAAGAAAATTTATTAACAACGGTTGACCGCGTTTTTTTGCGGGACACCGATTCACCATTGCGAGCGCGAATTTCCGTAGAATTTTTCCCATGTATGCGCATGTCTGTGTGCATAAAAGAAGAAATACACATGGATGGAACCACGTATTTCGCGAAACGTTATTTGCTCACAGCGAAGCACTTGCAAACAAATGTGTATTTACCCGTTCATTACATTCATTTGACAACAGCTCCCTCGATCCCTCTATCTTCTTCCTATTGAACATTAGTGTATCGTTTTTTACGTATTCGTTCCGTTAATTTTTCATGGAAATTACCGACCAGTTCAAGGTCAATCACTCTTATGGTTTATTTTATTTATATCTTATTTATTTTCTGTTCAAAGTTAGCTGAGTTTAGAATTTCATAGTTGCAATCGAAACTTCAATGATTTCGAGAAGATAAAGTTATTTCCTTTAAGCAAATTCTGGACGATTCTTATTATGGGATTATACAATATATAATATTATCAGATTATCAGATTATAATAGAGATTTTATGCTACCACTTATAAATATGAACTTAGATTTTCGTGAAATCGTGATTCAATAAGACGAAGTCAGTTTAAAGTGATACGATAAACAAACAGAGGATCAATATTCTAATCTAACTTGCTGTAGATTAGAAAAAGCAAAAATGCAATTAAATTTCGATCGAATACACAATATCAATTAAATTTTATTTACTTTAATAAATTAGGACGCATTAACTTCTGGTTCAATAATTATATTTTTCTTTAATGTGAGAGAAATCCTCAAAGACAGACCTCTAGAGGGAAGATCGAAATGACTTGTATCGAGTAAAACCTGTCTCATTAAGTACTGTGGAAAACACACCTGATACTACCCATTGCCTTTCTCACGGTTCTTTTCAAAGAGAATCAACAGAACTTTTCAATGTATATATTTTTGGTAACGTTGAACTTACACCGATAGTTTCTTATCATCTAGAGCTACAATTCCGTGGCTTTGAGATGATACAGAAAGATAACGTTGGTTTTTCTTAACGGAAGCTGACATCACGAATCAATAAAGATAATATTTCTCCTGAAAGATTCGAAGACTGAAGTCACTAGATATCACTAGAATTATTACTAGATATGTCTGCTAAATAATATTAATGAGAACCATGGTGACGCTTATAGTACTTCATGTTTGGTACTAAAGATAGATAGACAAGCCGAACAAGTAGCGACAAATGTGCGATGATTCGATTATGACCATGTGACCAGTAGCGGCAGTAACAAATAATAATAATAGCCAAATAATAATCAGTATATGTATAACGAACTATGTTTAACTGATCTGAAAAATCGCTTTAGCTAATGACAAGTAGATTAGATTTTTAAATTCAAATCTTTCATAAGAGCTGTATTTAGTATTTTTGAAAACTAATAATAATTAAGAAGAAAATAATTAATACTTTATATATATTTATATATATTTGATGTTATATATAGAACATAGTATTTTAATTAGTTATTAAATGTAAGTAAAAGTAATTAATTAATATTTTAATATATGTTTAATTTTGCGTATACATATGAAGTATATTTCAATTAGTTATTAAATGTAAGTAAAATTGGATAACTTTAGTTCAAAGTTTCATAATTTGAGAACATCTAGATTCTGTAAGACTAGAATTATGTTCAATCTGTGCTTCAAGGCCAAGTATAATTATTTATTCTTTACAATTTAAATTTAGACTAATTCGATATCTACGAATTTATATAAAATATATATTTTTATATAATATATAAAAAAATAAATTATTATCATAGCAACATCAATTAAAGTTATTTTAATTTAATAATAATGATTATTATAGATCTGTATTTGTCTCAATTTTATTTTCTTTTATTCTTCTTTTCAATCGTATATCTTTCTTTGTCACAATCGAGCTAAAAATATTGGTAAAACAAAGACTCGAATTAAACCGAGTGAATTTGAAAAATATATTTGAGAATCTCATATCTCTCTATAATTGACTTCTATATATTCTCTATATATTGACTTCTTTTAATCGATTGTGATTAGCGTATAATAGCGATATTAATATTAGATAAATATCCAGTTTTTATTATTGGGTTTCATTGACAAATTATGAAACTTACAAATATCTAATTTAAATCTCAGTTTTTTTCGTATTCACACACTGTTTTTTTTTTTCAATAAAAATACAAAGGAAAATTCTTTGTTTTGATCAAAGAATTTGATCTTATCTGAATTGCCAATAATACCACTATTCTATAATATAAGTGCATAATTTCAATTTTGGATTCGAATTTCTACATATCTAACATTTATTATATTCAACGTATGTTTTTACATTCGATAAACTGCAAAGGAAATTTCGAACTCGTCAATCCATATTAGGATCAAATTTCAATACCATTAACTCCATAAGTGCATAAGGATCGTTGCCTCAGGCTGAAGCCCTTATGCGTATCTCATGCTTTCGTGCATATCGTGCATAAGCACCCAAGCTAAATATCCCTGCATCTCGACTACGTTCCAATTGAATCTGTTTGTAAATCACTATCTGCATGATTCCGACAGTAGTCTGAGTATTCTACTCTTTGAAAGGATATTATTTCCAGAGTTTGGCTCGATCCTCGTGATATCGATTACAATATAATCGTCGATTGGTTTGATTTGATTTCGAGCTCTACTAGATTAAAACGAACTCTGTTTGAAACGTAGCTCCATGGCTATGTCACAACTCTAGTAGAAGTATTCACATAGTTCTAAAATGGTTCTTTGCACAGAATAAGTACTCGGTTTTGTTTATTCAACACTTATCTAACGTTTATTGTAATTGAATTGAACTGTACTATAATAGTGTTTTTTTTTTATAATAATTTTGACGCTTAATTGGACAAATGAATTCGAAGGAGAAAAAATTGATATGAATCAAATTTTATTTAATAGTTTATGTTAGATGATCTTATATGAGATTCCATTTTTAATTATAAAAATTAATATATAGCAATGGGTAAAAATACATTAAAGAGTGCATTATTATATCTTCACTTATTGAATATTGTAATCGAATACTCAGATATTTCAGTTTAAATTTTTTACATATATGAATATTCGAATATTTAAGATTTGAATAAACGAGACTACTTAAATCTTAGAAAGTAAAGAAATTTTAACGATGTTCAAAATTACACGTAAACGTAATATAAATTTTTATAAATAAGTTTTATAAATAATTTAAATGCAACATAAAAGTGCGAAAATCGATTTAAATCATGATGGGAAAGAAGAACATAATTTTCAGATAAATTAATTAATTTATTTTCGCATCAGATTTCCTAGTTAGCGAAAATCTCTCTTTTCAATTTGTTATTCACCGTGTATAATATCACGCGACTGATTATTATGTTTTTCGATATTCGCTTGTAAACACTTTAAAGCATGTAAGTATTAAAAAATTGTACAAAAAAAAAATATCTAAAATTAATTACCACTTCTATTTTTTTATTCAAATAATTTAAAATTATTTGAATAAATTTGAATAAAATATTATTATTAAAATAATTTAATAATTTATTCAAATAAATCACAATTTATAATTTTATTTAATTAAAAAGTGCATTATTAACTATATTATTATTTGAATTATAAATATCATTGCAAATTTATTTTAATATTGTAATGTAAATTTTAAGTTTAATATTTCCAATAATCTTTGACATTTTGCGGTTATGCATAATTATAAACTTAGCTAAAAAAAAATAATAGAATTCCTAGAACGAATGATGCACAATGGAACATCTGTTATCTCCCTCATATCTCCATTTGTAAGATCCACTACCATTATTATTTTCTCCCACTTTTACAATGATTAGACATTTTTTGACGATAATTTAAATTAATCAATCAAGATGATTGATGACCATAATTATTTTATGTCAAAATATATAAACATATTTGTTACATATTTCAATTAAATAAGGATTTAATTAATTTACATATTACATATTATATATAACCAGTAATTAATAAAGAAATATGTAAACCAAAATATGAAGTAATATTTGTGAATAATTATTTGTGAATAATCTGTATTATTTATTTCATAGCTATAATTACAATATTGAACCTGTCTTCAAACATTTCTTATTTGAAATTTGATTGGTGATTATCAATTAGTGATTATTTTCTTAAAAAAATATAATTTATTTAAATTTGAAAAATAAAGATTAATCGATACGACCAACGTATTTTTTATTTATAAAATTTATAAAAGTTGATATGAAATGTCAAAACTTATAAAATGATATCCAAAAATACAAAATATTCAAAGTATTTTTACATCTATATTACATACATTTATAGAGAATATATATAATAAATAAATAAAATAAATCTCTATTTAAGTTTCATTTCTTTAATTATGTTTCTAAAAATTTAATTTTATATAAAATATCTAATGTCTAATCATAAATAATTTATAGTTACAAATAATTTTTGTATTAGATGAAGCAAGACTCTTCATTTACCTTTTTTTATCTAACATAAACTACGATTATTACAATTAACTAAATAAATAAATCTTTACTAGTGTTTTCACATTTTTTATTTATTAACATTATATTAATATTTTTTATTTTAGCCTTTAAAATCGATCTTCTAAGGATATTTCACAAATATATCAACAAGTATAATTAATTAAGGAATCTGCAAAAATGAATAAGCTCGATTTGCGTGCAGTTAAACAACTCTCTCATTCCAAATTAATCAACGTTGAACCTTTTGATCTTCTTTCCTCGATACATTCATCGATATTAGAATCGATAAATTTCCATTTCCTCCGATTCCAGTCGCTATATTAATTTCATTAATGACCTCGTTATCAGTCGCTCATCCAATTCGCTTTTTCAGCTTTTTAATCTTTGCATTATATTCAATGCGAAATTTCATTTTCCATCGAGATTATCTCGATATTTTATATTAATAATATTTGATCAAGAACGAGAATTTAGATTAATTTGACTTTTTTATTAATTAATTGATTAATTATATGATTGATTATATATGCTATATTCTGTAATTATATTATAATAATTTAATTATGTACTTAATTATCGTCGTTAGATCAATTTTAAAAATATATCTCATTTAAATTATAGAAATTTTGAAAATGAAAATTTCATCAATGGTTATAAATATATAAAATATATGCAGGAAATCTTATTTTCAAATAACCCATATAAGTGACATGTAATATGATATTTAATATATTTATTTAATTTTTTAACATATAATATATTTTTTTTTATTAAAACAAATTAAAAATTCTTTTATTAATATTTTATCACAAGAAGTTCGGAAAAGAATATTTTTCCATTATTAATTCTCGATCAAAAGGAGACCAAGTCAGGTCACTTTTGATTATATTTGAATTGTAGATAGCCTAATTAAATATCATTTACATTATCGGACATTTGGGTCAAAAGTGACTCAAATTGATTGCGCGAAAGATAATAGATAATAAACAATTTTCACAGTCTTTAAAATCTTTTTAATCCTGAAAATGTTAATCAAACAGTATACAAATTGTCAAAAAAATTCTGTGATATACAAATATTTTTTTTTTCGTTCGATTTGAATAACGAATAACAATTGTTATTGCAGGTAATTCGTTATAGAAGAAAATTATCTAGAACATTCTAAAAGTCTTTAACTCGGACTATAGTACATACGTAACGAACAGTTTAAAGTCCATCGTATCGAGTAGATCGAATAGATTCGAACAACAACTATTCAAAGTGGCAATTTCACGATATAGAAGGGGTTTGCAACACGTACAAACAAAGCTTACCTACAATCTCTACGGTACGCAATATTTGTCGACAAACTATAAATATCAGGTCCCTAGCTACACGAAGTAGCAATAGTTTCCACGCACAATTGCAACATAGTTTAACTTACAACAAGTAATAGCATTGTACTATTATACTATTGCGTTCTCTTACATACAGAGTATTTCAGAGAATCGATACAAAGATTTAGTAAGATATAGCATTTATTATAATAGAATTATTCTTATAATATCCAATAATATCCAATATATCCAAATATCTCTATTCACATGTTTTATTTTATTAAGATTTTATTAAAAAGATCTTTTTGTCATAAATAGATATTCTAGTTGCTATTTATATGTATATTTATATTGTACCATTTATATACTTTTATTATATTTTTATAATTATACATTGTTACAGTATATTTTTTTATATATATTTGCCATTTAACATACAGAACATAATATATATATATCCTAGTACCCAAATAACTACCAAAGTGAAGAAAATTATATTGATTTATAGCAATTAAATAAGAAAAACATAAATTTCTAATTTAAGGAAGTAGAGAGTATGATAATTACTTAAATATTAATATATATATGAAGTGTATTTTAGAGATTAAGGAACATTTAATTATATAAACTTTAATTATATAAAAGAATAATGAAATATACAATATAAAATAAAAATACAATATTATTGATGTCAATAATGTTATCAAAAAAAAAAAATTAATTTGGTCGTATTAGAATATTCCTTCTTTATAATAATAATCCCCAAAGACTATTTTCTATTCCCAAAAGTAAAGGAAATATTGAAAGGAAAACATTAATGGGATCAAGAGTAATAAGACCATGAAGACCATTTTACGAAATCATTTTCAAAATTTAAACAGCGTTGTTTGAATAATGGCATCGATACGTAATTTTCCAAAGGGAATACTTTAAAAGTGACCTCAATAACATTCTGTATAATAGCAGTTATTATTTTAACATCCTTAACACCGAATTGGACGCTTATCTGGGCAGATAACTTTTGTGAATTCGACTTGAGCGAAAGAGAAAAAATAGATATAAATCAGATAAAAAAATAGTTGGATTTCGTTCAATAGTTTATTTCATTCGATACATTTAAACTTTCATTTTTATTTAGCGAAGATAGCAATGGATACTAAAATGAACATATTGACATATATATGACATATATCATATATACATATGAACATATAAATATATTATTTCTCAATTGTAAAAATTAGGTTTTATCCGTGAAATGAATTAAATTAAATTATTTTAATATATTATATGTTTAACAATAGATTTATGAAATCCGTCAATTTGACGCGTTTTCGATTTTATGCTTAAAAATTTTGAATATGCAAATATTATTCTTTAAATATTATATATTGGTTTTTAATATCCATGTTTTATTGGATATGATATATTTAATGCAGCAAATATATATTTCAATTCGTTTTCTTTAGAACATTTATATTTTATTATTTCTAGATTGTATATCTATTTCTAAAAAAATCCATCAATTGACGGGTTAATTTATATAGATCAATCATTGTAAAATAAACAAAAATGAAATAACAATGAATAAGAAAAAAACAATACCAAGCAAATGATGACTTTAGCAATAAATACATAATTAAACAAATATTTATAATTATGATATAATAACAAATAATCCTTTCAACGATGAATTTTACAGAGAAAAGAAGTGATTTTTGTAAGTGAATCTGTCTTATTATTTTATAATAACAAATAGATTTACGTGAGAGATAATTTCAACAGCGTGTTTTGTAAAAAAAAAAAAATAATGCTATTTTGTTTAATAAAAATTTATTTTCGCAAATGAATATTTGAATTTTTCAAAATATTTTCAAAATCTATCCAAAAAATATATTTTTTTATATTTATATTATTATGGGCAAGTCTTCAAAAGATAAGAATTGATAAAAAAAGAATAATAAGAAGAATAAAAAGAATAACCAGGATAAATGAAGATCATGGATAAGATTCTGATATAAACAAATTATACGAAAGCGGAAGAGGAAGAATTTGACAATATATGAAATTGAAGATTCTGACAACAGTGAAAATGAAAATTATCACAATACATACCGTGAAAGAAAAAGAATGCTGATTATTTCAGATTTTGAAAACGAAAATAAAACAAAAGATGTTGAAAATGAAGAAAATATTGTGAAAGCAGAATTTTGTAGATGGCCCTTTGTAGATGTGTTTATAATTATTTTTAGATTTGGCAGCCATCAATGCCTGAATTATTACACAAAGGGACCATAATTGGTAATAAATTGGAATAAACAAAATTCGAAAGAATTTTCTTTTTCAATTAGCCAAAGAATTGATTAGCCAATGACAATCACGACAAACAAAATACTAGCTTCAATTCAGTGTTTGGGATCTAACTATATTTGCATGAAATCTAACAAGTATATATGCGAAAATATACATTGAAGATAGAGTTTACACGTAAAAAATGTATGAAGACAATAGTAAATAAAAATCTATAGATTTTAAATAATTTACAAAAAATTGCATTTTAATATACCCGTCAAAAAAACGGATTGCAATAAAAAAAAGATATAAAGTCAATGTCCGTAAATCTTGTGTTAAGAAATCTCATTTTTTAAATCTTTTTAAATCTATAGATTTTAAATAATTTACAAAAAATTGCATTTTAATATACCCGTCAAAAAAACGGATTGCAATAAAAAAAAGATATAAAGTCAATGTCCGTAAATCTTGTGTTAAGAAATCTCATTTTTTTAAATGTCTATTAATAAATTAAAACATAATATATTATCCGTAAATAATGTAACTTTAAGCACATAATTCTAATAGAAAAATAATAATAAGTATCTATTTAAGTATAATTATGTAATTGATTAATTGTTTTTTTATTGTCAGTTATTTAATTAAAATTACTTAATTATTTAAAGATCGTTTTTCATTTTTTAAACAAATTTCTTGCTTTTAAATTAGAAAATTAATATTTAATGTTAATTTTTATTGTTTGCATTTTTTCAAAAATTTTAAAAAATATTGTAACAAAAAAAAAAGATAATTCTATAATAATGGATTAAGAAAATTTAGTTACAATACAGTTCATTTTTTATTGCTATTTTTGTAGCGTGTAATTAAATATTATCACAATAAAAAAGAATTTGTTCACAATTTTTAAATAGCAATCATTTGTTTATTATATATTAATAAAATGATATATTATTCATTTTTACTGTAAATCATAATCGTTATTTGATTTTAAAAATTTTTTTAAAAATTTATAACGATTGATTATTTATAACCTCAATTTTCGAAACGATATAAATTATAGAATAGCCTAATAAAAATTGATAAATACCGATTTATTAAATCTGATTTTTTTTTTTTAAGCGATTAGGTAACATTTGAATCCATTCTCGCGCATATCACAAACGAAACCAGTTAATCAACGATCTAATTTACGATTACCTACTAATCGGTTTAAAATGGTTTATATTTAACCAGCCATTCTACTTCGCTGTTCCATTCGCTAATTTATCATTTCATCTCCGCCCAGCCAGCTCATCGTTCCATCAGCCGCGTCGATTGAGCGAACAGAATTTAAATTACCCGTATAATCCTCGCGCGGTATCGCGGCTCATTAAAATTACACTGGCTGATTTATTTCTCGCACATTTCACGGATGGCCGATGGATTGCACACCTACGTGATTCAATATCTTTGAATATTTTCGATGTTTCATCGAATGTTTCGCATTAAATTTTATCTATTTATGCGTCTAAATATTATATTAAATTATATATGAAGATGAAATTAAAGATACAAAAATATAAGATTTAAAGATCTTTTTTATTATATATTTTATTAGAAGATTTTTTTTTTCTTCGATATTATCATCTCTTCTTTCTTTTCGTTAATTTGACTTGTTTCTATGTTCAAATATAATAATATTTTTGTTATTCTGGTTTGATAAAGTAAATTTGTAATTTGCTAAAATATTTTTGCCAATTCAAAATGTATTTTTCTTTAATTTTTCAGATAAATTGTATCAGGATATAAAAATTTTTATATTGACGCAAGTGTACATAATTACTTATTTAAAGAAATTAAATATGAGTTATCTTATATTGAATTTCTTTTATAAAAAAATAAGAATCATGTATGTCAAAATTATCAAAATATTTTATATTGACCAGAATTTATAAAATAATGTTATTTGAAGGCAAAATTAAATTAAACTTCTTCTATAACTCAAAAAACTCTATAAGAATTTTTTATATTTTATTTCATTATGTTTTAAAAAAATTTGAAAATTAAAATATAAATTTACTTTAACACAAATTATTTATCATATGTGTTATTTTATTTTTCTAATTCAGAATAATTTAGTACCTGTCGTGAAATAAATTGCTAATTTCTGTAATGGAAACTTCAGATTTTGAGATATACCTTTTTAAGCAAAACGCTTAATTTTTTTTTCTATCTTACATATAAAAAATGATTTTTTTTCTCGATTTCCAGTAAAATAAAATCTAGAAAGAAGTCGCAAATAATTATCAAAGCATTTATTTCTCCGGATAACTGATATATTTCATAACTGATATATTTTTGATTTTCATTATTTAGATGCAATTCGATTTCGAAAACTTGAGATAAGTATTACAATTTGATAGTAAACTATTATCAATGTTATTCCTTTTCTTTTAACTATTAAAATTATGTCCGAGAATAAAAAAGAATATTTGCGAATTTTTCTTTCTTTAATTTTTCATTTTAAATTACTGAAAAGAAAAAAAATATTAATTTCATTTCAGTATTTAACTTTCGTACAAGATTTATCATATTCACAAATGGCTATTTAAAGTTTCAAATTTCCCCTTTAAATTTTTTCGAATTTTCTCAAAAATTTGAGATCTAAAATCTCCAATAAACCTATAATCTTAATTTCTAACTCAAACGAATCAAAAAAAAAAAAAAAAGAAAGAACGAAAGCAGAAAACGGAAAAAATGCGGAAAAAGATTGAAAGCTAAAAAGGAAAATGGACGAGAGCGATGGATAGTGTTCGCAAATAACAGACGGCAAAAGCTCGACCTCGATCGTCGAGGATAAAACGTGAACAAAGCTGTCACATCAGCAACAAGGGTCGAAAACTCGGTCGATCTCCTGCTAGAGAGCAGCGCGATCAAGCATTCGAATCTAAAAGCGATGGGGTCTAGTCTTTTGATCGCGAGGTTATTTTCTTCCTCTAAGCTTTCATCGCCCCTCCAAGGATTTTCCAGACGAATTTGTGCTTGAAATCGGCGGTTTCCTTGTTACTAGCCACGGTAACCGTAGGCGAACAGGTGTGCATAGAAACGGGGCGGGCAATTAAGTTACTAGTCGATTCGAACCCAGTTTCCAAGTTTCATAACCCGACCGTGTTACCTCCCAGTAAATCTGTTGTATCCCTGGCTAGCCGTGGGTTAGGTTAGGTTGGCCGAGAGGCAACGTTGCCTCTCGTAATTTTGTCGATACGTTCGCCGCGCAATTTAAATCCTCCCCGAGTCCAATGCACAATCCCTTTCCCTCCCCCCCCCCCTCTGTCCTCTCGAACTTTACGAGGATATAATGCTACGTGATGCGAAATTGGAACGAGAAGGTCCGTACTATTTTCTATTATAATCCAGCATAGATCGTTTTTTTTCCGATAATTTACCTCATTGCTCACTCACTGGTAGAAAGAAGTCTCGCGAGGCGATAGAGGGGCAAGATCATCACGCTATGTAATAATAGAAGATTTCTCTTGAAAATTCAAAATTGTGAATAAAAGAATTTTATTGTACAAATAAAATGTAATTATTTTCATTTGTGAAATTATGCATAATTGAGATGTATTTCAATAGATTTTACGATCTCTCTTTGTCACATTAGAAAAATGCACATGAAAATAAATGTTCTCGTCCTATTTTAGTCGATTAAAAATTTCTTTTCAGTAATGAATAGTTGATTTGAATTTAATAAGATATAATAATTCGAGACAGTGATTTGTTTTTCCGATAAATAAAGTCCTGATTTTGTATACGTAAGAAGTTTTAGAACTAAGTTAAAATAGATTAGATTAGATGGCGATTTTTATTTTTATGATATTAAATAAAAATTTATTTTGTCATACGTACTATGTATAATTTTCTTAAATTTAGGATTAAGTTAAATTAAATTAAGATAAATGGTAGATTAGGTTAGATAATAATGTGTTTTTATTTTTAGAATATTGAATAAAAATTTGGTTTCGTAATGATATATCTAAAAAGTTATAGAATTATAATTTAGTTTGGTTAGGTCAGATTGGGTTATTGATAAGGAATTATTATTTTAATAAACAATTTATAGTTAAATAAAATTTACTATATTTCAAATAAATATTATGATTTAATTTTAAGATTGTATAGAAAATTAAATCATAATATGCTATACTATATAAATTTTTATAGGCGATCAAATCTTTATTTTTATTATGTAATTTTGTTTTTTTTTAGAAAATGATTAAATATTAATATATAGATTCAGAAATATTATATTAATACTATATTAATATATAAATTCAGAAATATTATATTAATACTATATTAATATATAGATTCAAATTGATTGACTTCACGTATCATTCATCTATGTTTTGATTTCTATAGAGAAATTACTGTATATAGTTCTATGAATGTGTTTCTAAATGCGAAATAAATGCATAGTCCAAAAAAAAAGAAAAAAATTTTAAAATTAAAAAATACTGTAATTTTCGAGAATTTATTTTTGAAATAAAATAATGGAAAAAAGGATAAGATTTAATTTTTTTGATCTTAATATTGCGATATTAATTTTTTTTTTTAAAAAGAATTAAATCCTAGCCTAAATTAATATTTAATTTTTTTTAATTGTCTGTACATAATTTTTTTTAAGCAAAATTTTTTAAATAAAAATTATTAATAACATTTTGTACAATTTTCTTTTATTTTGCAAATTATTTAACTCTAATCATTTATTTTATTCAACTTAACTAAAAAAAGTATTTGAATTTATACAAATGACTTATAAACTGAGGTCGATCCATGATATGATGGCGATATGAAGTCGATCAATTTGTTTGATCAATCAAAAGTCGTTTAAACTTCATTTTAGCCGAATACTAATGCAACTAGGTAATATGTGTTAAAACGATAATTAATTTATAGCTTAATTTAATACCAACTTAACTTTAATTTGAGTTAAACTCATGATGCAATGAAATAGGACATAGATAGTATATAGAGTAATAATATATTTTGGAAGTCAAAATTATCTATATATACATATATTTAAGATTAACATAAAAATATCGATTATTATTTAAATTTGCGTAAAGCAATCGTTTAACGAAATGTAATTTAAAATTAATTAAAATTAAATTAAAACTTAAATTACATATAATTGTAATAAATAAGTCTAATTTTTATATACTTATTACTTTTATACTTTTATGTTAGTTTTGATCAAAACGAATATAATTCCACGAATATATTAATATTTTACATTTTCATAATAAAGAAGTTCAATGGAAAACAGACATATTAATTTTGTGTTTATCATCATAATAAAATACAATTTTATATTTATAATTTGATGACATCATCAACTATCTAATCTATATATCACTTAAAATAAATATAATTTCTTATGAAAGTAAAATTTTTTTTAATATAATCATTAAAATATAACATGCTCCTATTTATATTGAATCTCTCAATTTTAATATATAACAATTTAAGTTTTATACCTTAAAGAATTAAAAAACTGAAAGAAATTATAGCAAACAATCTCTAACCAATTTCAGATTCAGTGCTTCCGATCAAAGCAATTCAAACTCTTGCAAACAAACAACATATTTGTTTTAAAACAATGTTTCAAATTAATTAATTTTCATTACAAATCTAATCTATAAACAATCCTTCAAAACTTCACTTTTTTTAAATCTTCCAATACTCTTTGAACCTTAACGAACCTTTTCTCGAAACTTTTGCCGAAGTCACTTGCAGGAACACGCTTTGGAACATCTAATACATATTCGTAGAACGCATATACCGATTCCCAAAACAAGTCAAACAATTAAAACGAATTCATTGGATTATGGATACGCACGCGTGCAACCACAAAGAGAATTAATTCGGACAAGATGGATCGTAATTCTCTGAAAGCGGCGTGTCCCTTGGAAACAAGAGAATGTGGCCACACGAGAATATGGCCAAGCGCGCAAGAAACGAGAGAGATAGACGCGGAGGAGCACAACAGAGAGAGAGAGAGAGAGAGAGAGAGAGAGAGAGAGAGAGACTGTACCCGGACGTTCGGTCGTAAAGCTGCGCGTATCCGGTCTCCGGCGCACATGAACGTCCTTCCCACGTGTAACTACATCGGATTACGAGTGGAGTTTCCGATGCGTTCGGTGTCAGGATTTGTTGAAGTCTGGCCAACACACAGATTCGGACTTGGTCGTGTAATACCGGCGCGCATATCGCAGGTTTCACGGGTCGACTGTCAAACCGTAGTCTAGAGGTTTCCCTTATCCCTTGGCCGCCCAGCCGATCTCTCTTTCTATTTCTTTCGGCGGCCACCGTTATTACGTTTGTTCGACTGGTATGGTTGCGAGTGGAACTTCGTGTCTCGTGGTTTTACGTGAATTCTTCTTGCGGCTTCCTTGGAATCTAGTCAAGGATATTTGTGAAATACAGTGGTTCTCAAGATTGTACATATTTCTCAAAGATTCGTATATTTCCTTTTGAAGGTCATTAAATGTCGTTATTATTTTTAGTATTTAATTATTTTATATTTAATATATTATATATTTATTATATTATATTATATATTAAATTATATATATTATATATTTAATATAAGGTATCGTATTTTAATATATATATATATATATATATATATATATATATATATATATATATATATATATATATATATATTCCTTTATATTCCTATATATGTATTCCTTAATTGAATATTTTTTTAAGATCACTGTTGTTATTTTTAATTATTTTGAATTTTTAAGATCTCAATTTTATTATAATTATATATATTATTATATCGTACAAAATATTTTCTATGGAATTATTATATTAAATATATAATTTCTAGAGCTATTATACTAAATGTTTCTTATTATTATGCTATTTTTATTTTACAATTTTTAAGATTTAATTATTTTATTATAATTGTATTATCATATATAAATATTATGGGAATTAATTAAGTTTCTTAAAGAATCATTGTTTTTTAAATCATTGCCATTTGGCAACATTTAATATCCTTTTATTTATATATAATTATTTAATTGTACATAAACAAAAGTTAATTATAATTATTTATTATATAATTATGTACATTAACATATTTTATAAAATTTTTTTAGTGTCTTTTTAATTAATAATATTTAATATTTATTTATTTCATTATAATTACATTATAATATTAGCTATATATTATAATATATTCCATGACTATTAAGATTAAGGACAGTATTGCTAATTATT
Source organism: Apis cerana (assembly GCF_029169275.1). NCBI lineage: Eukaryota > Metazoa > Arthropoda > Insecta > Hymenoptera > Apidae > Apis > Apis cerana. The sequence goes on along the minus strand of NC_083862.1, from coordinate 3,560,290 downwards.
CTAATGATAGAATAATGATAAAATTGTGTTAATTTCTAAAATTTTCTTTAATTTATATAAGGAAGGAAAGAAATTAAAATATTACAAAACAAAATTGTATTTCTAAAATGTTTGAAAAATATTATAAATATTGATCAATGGTTTTTATTACAAAACAAAAATTAAGATATAAAAAGCACACAAAAAATACAAAATCATCATCAATATCTTTATTATTAGTTAACATTCGATGTATTTCAAGACAATAATTGTTATATATATTGATGCAGTACTTATCATTTTTCTCATCACGTATTTTATTTGATATTTTTTGTTTTAATTTAATATTCCATTTATTCAATCTATTCAATTATAATCTTTTTATTTGGAAAAATTAATTTTTTAATTTTTTTAATTATCAATTTTAACATAGAATAACTAATATATAATATTATAAAAAAAATCGACATGTATTAACAATAGAAAAAAAATAAACAACATTTGTCATCTTATCTGAATCTCTTCTATATAAAAACACATTCTCGATTTCAAACTCCTTTTAATCTAATTTTTATTAATATAATCACCATTCAACATTTACCAATCTATCTATCTTTTCTCTCGCGAATGACTGTATCGACTAATAGATTTTCACTCGCGTAATTGCTTTTAGAACAGTTTCTCCATGCAAAGCATCGTTTCACTTTTTCAGAAACTATAAATGTATCATGTCGGCTAATTTTTATAGCTTTAATTAAGTGAAACCGCGACACGGCATCGCTTGAAGTCGATGATTTTCAATGAACCGTTTGAGCCAGGAACTCGAATGTTGCTTCAACTATGAAAAATCGTTGCGAGGAAATTAACCAACCATCTCTATATCGCTTTGCATCCTTCCACTTTTTTCTTTTCCTTTTTAATATAATTTTGAATACGACGCGACGCGATGAAGTTCATCGTTTGCTTTGAAAACGAAATTGCCATTGCCGTGTCGCACTTTTATAGATGAAAGTTATATCGGATACGATATTTTTTACGTTTTAATACATTCGCTTCTTTACTTTTTATTACATTTCTTCTTTTTTTTATTACTGTTATTGAACATATTTATTTTGTCATAGAATTTGGTTCTTTTAGATATTTGATTTTTATTATGTGAATTGGAAATTGTATGTTTTTTTAATATTGTGTTTAATTTTTATTCTTACGAGATGGATTTTTCTTATGTTACAATATTATGAAATATAATATAAAATTAATTTTCAAAATGTAATTTTAATAGAATATTGTAGGTCTTAATAGGCCAATAGTATAGAAAAATTGTAAAAATTTTAAAATCTATGTAAATATTACTTTGAAATTAATACTATTAATCTCATTTTTAAAGTATTATATTATAAATTAGTCATAAATTATACCAGATGTGTAATAAACGGAAATTAACTAATTTTGAGGAAAGATTTTTATATGTAAATTAGAGAATAGTTACAAATAATTATTGGTATAAATAATTTTGAAAATTTTTTTTTACAAACATAAATGAATTTTAAAACAATATTTTTAAGATGTTGATTTCTTGTATCATATATCATTAAATAATAAAAACAGATTAAATTTTTTATATTATATGAAATACAATAATTATCTTCTAATGTAATTACTATTTCAAAAGATTCATTTGGAATATTCTGTACAGAATACAAAATACTAATTGCAGAAATGGAATAATTTATTTATAATTATTTATTTCAAATAAAAATCTACTTTTTGTTACTCTCGAGTCAAATCTAATTTTGATTAATATCATTATAAATGTAATTATAAAAGCTAATTAATAATTCATTTCATTCATAGCAATCTAAAATTTAAAATAAAAACAATGATATAAAATTACTGAATTAAATTACATATATACTTTTAATATAGGAAAGTAAATTATAAAATAATTTTCCTTAGAATTCATAACTATTAATTTTCAAATGTCAATCGAGTTTTAATTCTAATTCCACAATTATTTCTAATTATTTGTTTCTAATTATCTATTTCAAAATTATATTTTCGCTAATTCTGAATTTAATTTAACAATTTGATTAATATTATTATTTTAAATATAATTATAAAAATTAAGCTCTTATGAAGTCAAAAAAGAACTTTTGTTAATTATTCGTTTATTAATTCTATCTTTCAATAATTTATTTATAACTCAGATAATGTTTGGATTTAAAGAAAAAAAGAATAAAACTTTGTTTATATACGTCGTGAAATTTCAATTACTTTTAGCTTATTATTATTATGTGAACATCTTACCTCAGAATTAAAAATAAATATATTGTATTTATCATACAAAATAAATGAAAAATTAATTTCTTGAAGTTAGATAGTTATTATGTTTGTAAAATTGTTTTTAAATTTATAACGAAAAATTTGAGTTTTTTATTCTGAATTTAAAAAAAAATATTTTATGAACTCTTATTATATAATATTCTTATTAAAAAATTATAATAAATTGAGAAATTCCCATCTATACATAGTAAAACTCCTATTATATAAACATTTATATATTGTTTTTGTTTATATAATGTACATGTATATATTTGTCGATAAATTTATATATTATTAAAATTATTGAAACATTTTCTTATTTTATATAAGATGTAATTTTGTAAAATATTTTTATGTAAAAAATTATCTTTTATTTATCTTTATATACACGCAATATTAACATATTATTTAAACATTTAATATCTAAAATTAATATCTATTACTTTTTAAAAAATTATATGATGTTTTATGTTATTTATTTAAATTACATATTCCCTTCTTATTCAATATTTAAATACGTGTTGTCAATATATGATTAGATATTATTGTTTGCCTAACAATATAATAATAAACGTGATAATCTTTCGAACAATTTTCTTATTTCTATGATAATTTCTTTCCATTTTTCTTTCAAATACTTCTACAACAACTTCTCAATGAGATCGTTTATTGAATCATCATCTTTATAAAATTATATTATTATTTGTAAACGAAATTCTATTATATATATACTTTTTAAATTGCATATTTTTAATTAATAATTCAGTCAACAACGAAAACTAAAATTTAAAATGGAAACTATATACATTGAAAACTAAATTACACGCGTAATAATTATTTCTAATATAGAAACATAAATTAGAAAATAATTTTACACCGTTTAAAACCGTGATTATTACTTACTTTCGAATAAATATCGATTTTTCAATGCTTCAATTCTACAATTATTTTAATTTCGTTATTATGCAATTAAACAAAATGATGACATACGAAATTTGAATGTATCGTAATTTTAAATACTCCTTCGATGGTTACACTTCCCCTTCATAGCATATGAATTTCGTTTCGAAAACCAACATTGGAAAACTTGTTGCGTTATCGAGAATCGTGAACGTGAGTGGTGAGAAAAAAAAATTCTCTTTTTTTCTGGATCGGCATTTTTTTCATCGTGATAAACTTGTAACATTTCCAGTGACCGATTATGATTTAAAAACAAAAAATTGATCTTATCGAAGTTATTTTTTTTTTCCTCTAAATTTTTCAGTAAATATGAATATATCGTAGTTTTGAGGAAAATTTCGCCGTTTATTTCGATCCCAATAGAAGTTTCATCGATGTCGAAAGCACCGCCCACGAGTATGGATTTTTCCTTTTTTTTCTTTCTTTTTTTTTTTTCTATTCTCTCTCTTTTTCGTTTTTGCACGGTCATGTTAATACTTCTACCGCATCGAAAGTTTACGAGAGCGTTAAAAAATCGCGAGGCATGCATGTTCCAACGTTGGTTTTTCCAAAACTTTCGAAACCGGTGCGAATTGCGAACAGGGTCGATTCATATATTTTTGAAATACCTTTTCTCTCTCTCTCTCTGTCTTTCTCTCTTTGGCTTATTCACTATTTGTAGTGGAAAAATTTGTCCTTGTCCTTTTTCCTCTTTTTCGATTTTTTCTCTTCTTCTTCACCTTCCTCTTTTCTTTGTACTTTCCTGTTTCGCTTCTATTTATAAAGTGTAAACACGTGATACCTTTGTTTGCCGCGTTTCATAAATATTCTCGAGACTGGAAAAATTAGTTTTCCGTTTCTTTGTTTGTCAACGTCGTGAGCAAAGCTCACGCTGCGTCAGCTTTGCAGAATCGATCGCGTCTTTTCCCTAGCTTTCCGGTTTCCCGGAATTGTGCCTCTTTTATTTACATATAAGGGAAACGTACAGAATTATGTATATGACAGATTTAAACTCTATACCGTATTTATTTCAAAAATTCAATTTTGAAATAATCTTGCGTGTGGAATAAATAATTCAAAAAATTGATACTTGTTTTTTTGCGATATTAAAATGTTAGTAATTTAAAATTATAAATTATGTACACGTTATTTTTCAAAAATATTTAAATGTTAATATAATTTTGATTTCCATCTTTTGTATCCAAAATAAATATAGGGAATGTTTATGTATTCATGGAATGTTTTTAAAGAACATGTTCGATTTTAGATAGATAAAACTAAACACAAAACTTGATATATAAAAAATATCGATTGAGATTTTTATTTTTATTTTTTATATATCTTTCTCTCACTTCATTTAACACAAACTTCAATTCTGTCCGTAATTTATTAAATAAATCTTAATCAACATGTTATTTTTATATTTGTTTTCAGTTCTAGAATCAATATTCCAAATGTATCATAAATATTATCATTTTTTCTTTATATAGCGTATTAAGAAAGAAATTATTTTTGGTCTTCGAAAAAAATTTATTATTATATATAAATTTTTAAATATTCATCTAAAATAATTTCCTTTTTCATTCAAAAGTTTCCTATCTATTGATTTATTTTCCAAATTTTTTTTAAAAAATTTATAAGTTTTGAATTATTTATAGAAAATAATACATTTTTTCTCTGTCTTACTGTATTAATACGCTATATAAAAAAATAGTATAGTGAAATCGAAGTTAATTTTACGATTTTCAAAAATGAAATTATTAGTTAACTTAATATTAACTATAATTTTTTTTTAATAAAAGTAATTTATTCTTACAATATAAATAACAAGAAATATTGTATTATTGTACGTTAATATTGGAAAGATACGATAAATATCATGTCCAATATCGATGTAGCTTAATAAATAATGGCAGATTATGGATTAATGGATCTTATTATTAATTCAGCATACACATTCGCTCATATCCTTCCACGATTTGCAAACACACATATCATCAGGAGAAACTAAAGACTTCATTAAATTTTACTTGTAAAATGGACATTTTGGCATTTTGTTCTTTTCTACAATTAATTTAAATAAGAAATTTAATTTTATTTATAATATGTAATATTAATAATTCATTTTAATTATTACAATAGTATATTAATTTATATAATATAAATTTATATTATTATAATATCGTAATTTTTATTTTTAAATTTAATTAATTTTAATATTTAAATAATTTTTTAATTTTTTTTATTTACGTTTATTATAAAAATATTTAATAAATATTGTATTTCAATTCTTTATATTAATTAGAAAATTTTTAATCTTAAGATTACAGTTTTATACAGATTTTTCTTCAGAAATAAAATCTCCAATTAACGATTTTTTGTGCTTAAAACACCAGAAAATTAGACTTTGATCATTGAGCATCAATGATTTTAGCGTCAATAAGATAATTTATTAAACATGCTGCTTATTCATTGTCGAATGTTGCATTATTCAGTGATTCAACCCCCTACCGGTAGTTGCTTTTCTTTCTGCCTTTCCATTTATTTTCCGGATTGAAGAACAAATGAAAAGCACTTGACTCGTTTCTAGCCGGGATTATGCTTCTTCTTCCCCTTTTTACATCGTTTTTTCTGATTTTTATTGCTTGTCATTGTTACGTGATCAAACATATTCTTCCCGATACTATTGGATATTTCAAAATTTAGTTTCGATTATTATTAAATTTTATTTTGGATAACAAATTTTTGATTTATTTTTATATCGTTTAATATAAAATATAATCAAATAATTAAATTTAATTTTCATTATTAATAGATTGTTGGAATGATGTTATAAAAAATTACTAAAAACAAAAATAATGTTAATTATAAATATTTTAAATGTTTATTTTAAATGATTATAAAAAGTTATGAAAAAACTATAACAAATATCAAGATATACCATCATTTAAAGTAAAGAATTTTCATCAACCATACAATAACAAATATGTTATATATAAAATCTAACTAGTTTTATATAAGTTAAGTTTTATATATTATTAATCCAAAAATATTGAAAAATATTGATGTAATATATTCATAAATTTCATGTTGAAGGAAAAATTTTAACAATATTCTTCAAACTATTCTATTCTAAAATTTTATCTTATAATTAAAACCAACCTCTTTGTGATCACTATAATAATTAAAAAAATCATTACTAGAACAAAGAAGCGACCATTTCCTTTCTCGTCACGAACAATTTCAAGGTATCATGGTTCTTGCGTTTCATATCTATCCATAGACCAATCATGAAACAAAAAAATCGCTATTATAAGAATGATTGATGGACCAAGTAAAACTAACAAAATTAACGAAAAAGAATCCTTAGAAGAAAAAATTGTCATTCTCTCTCCCATTCTGTCATTATCTTCTTTTTCTCTTATTTTGTTTCTCTCGTTATCTCATCCTCCACTTTCCTTCATTCTACCATTCTCCTTTATTTTCTCATTCATTTTCTTTCTCTCTTCCTCTTATTTTTCCCTTTTTATCGTCCATTCCTTTCATTCTTCCATTCCATTATATATGGAATTATTGTCTCATTCCTTCGTTCTTCACCTCTTTCAACAATGCTAATAAAAGTAAAAAACACATGTAAAGTAAACACATTGTTGATCTTCGCCAAGAAATTGTTTCGCGTAGAATTTTTTAAGCCGGATAATCATATTTTTCGTTTCTGGGATGCACGATTGATGTCGGTGTTGAAATTCGGGTCGGAAACCGGTGACCGATGATGGTATACTGAGGAGGGGGAGGTGCCACTTGTTCGCGGTTGTCGCCTCGTTTTACGCAAAATTGGAAAATATTTCGTCCCTTCCGTCACAACGAACGTCGGCTCGTTATGTTAACCAATGCGTGGCCAAATGTGAAACGAGTTACGCGAATTGCATTTCGAACGATGAAATTACGGAAACGGTGGTGAAAGTGTAAGAATGATTAGTAGTTTCATTCGCTGTTTTGTTTATCGTTTGTTCCGTTTAAATTGGATTGTTTTCCGGGATATATTTTTTGATTATCTATTCAACGTTTGATAGAAGTAATGGTTGTATCAAATTGTTTTGCAAGCAATAGAAATAAATCCATTTATATTATGTTATGTTATTTTTATCAAGTAAGAGTAACAAGTAAGATAAGGAATAACAGATTAATTGGATTAAATAGTTTATTTCTATTCTAGATTAATAATCTGCATAAACTGCTTTTAAAAAATATTAGCAAGCAAAGCAAGATAATCAATAAGATAATTAACTAAAATTATAATAAAATGATTTGCATCTATATTTATTTTCAAAATGTTAATATATTTTTTATAGATATTTTTGGATTGATGCTTTGAAATAAACACAATAGTTGATATATAAATATATGTTTTAAAATTTGTTAATTTAAGCAATTAAAGTTTTCTCTATTTTCGTGATAGTCTTGTTATATAATTATTTCATTTTGTCTTGCATAAATTCTAATTGCTTATAACTTAATAAATATATCTCAATCAAAACTTTAACTATACCACCTTTAGCCTTTAAAATCTATTCTTCGAAAGTATTTCAGAATATATTGACATAATATAATAAGAATAAATAATTTATGAATTAAGATATAACAGAATTTTGTTAAGAATAGTTCAGATATGAAAGAAAAGTATTTGAATTTATTGTGCGAACTAAAATGCATGGATATCTAAATATTTGGACAAATATTTTTTGTAAATGGAAGAATGTTTAGAATAAATGAAAAATAAACAACTTGAGAGACAAGTTGAGATCAATTTTTGAGAAAAAAAGATATATTCGTGAGAAAGAGTCAAAATTTATTTCTTATTATATATTTCTTATTATATAGTTTAATAAATTATTGCTATTATTTGTCAAAAAATAGTTAATTCATTTTTATAATTAAACTTAATCCCTAAATCACAGACGTATTTATTCGAAATAATCCTCATGCTATATATTACCTATAAAATGTTATTATAATTATGATTTATTATTAGTAATAATAGCAATGATAATATTGAAAATTCTATCCTCGTTTCATTTAATTCAGAATTTTACAAATTTACAATTTTATCAATATTTTTATCAACTTTTGTATTTTGATTTTTAGAATCAAAGACTCCAAGGATCTCATGAATATATTAACATATTATATAATGAAAAATAAACGAAAAATTTGAGCTTTAGCTGACTTTCTATTATCCGAATTATCATAAGTTTCTCTGGTTATATGAATTTTTAATAATGAATATCTTTAATAATCTTTAATATAATATAATATAATTGAATGAGTGTTAAAGAAAAATTATATTTCATATACGAAAAGATATGAAAGCAATTTATTATTCGCTGTAGCAATTAAACTGATATAACATACAATCTTTTCATTTTGAATAAAATTTTTCAAAAAAATTTTTTATAATGTTAATAACGATAAATTATTTTTATACATGCATTCAATTTCGTAAAATTTTTCTAAATGAACACGAACATAAATCAAATGAAAAAATTAGATAAATTTCTATTATATGAACGATCTGATTACATACAAGTTACTTAACAAGTTTACACAATAAACAAAGTTCTACTGTAAACTTGTCTCTGCTAACAAATTTGCTTTTGCTTGATAAATTGGAAAGATTGTAGGGCAAGTCTATTTTCGCGCTGCAAAATTAACTGACAGTTGGAAGGAGTCTTTTGTCACTGGATGAAGTGTGTTCACGAAGAATATGTATGCACAACGACTGAGAAAGCATAAGAGTGGGTGTTGTCGTGCGCATTTGACGCGCAGCCACTAGTAGACACGAATCCTTAAATTATGAACAGCTTTGTCGAGTTCGTAATATTACCTCGAGACCAGGTTAACTTTCCCATTTCCCTCCGTGTTCGACATTTTACACCGTGGTGTTAGTTTGAAGCGTCAGAATTAATTTTGTGCGTCGAACTTGCCGAAAGTAAAATATCTACGCTTACTGTCGATAATATAATAGTGGTTATATTACCTTATTAATAGCCAACATTGTATTAACGTGATATTTCGTTCGAGTATAATTTTTTTTTAATAAAAATAAATATATATTATATTTTTTAAAAATTATAATTATAAAAGAATATTTTAAGGATTTGTTTTGCATCATTATTTTTTTTTTAATTTCTTCAAAGAAGTTTTGGCTTCAAAGAATGAATGGTATAGTAATTTAATGTTATAATATATAACGACAGATTACATTGTTTATAGATAGAAACAGAATTAATAATTACAGAATAAAAAAATTAGATTTTCTTAAAGTTTAATTAATTTTTGTATGAATTATAAAAATAATGAAACAAATGAAATAATGAAACATTTGTTCATATTGTTTTTCTGCTTTCGTATTGAAATCATGTATAAAAGAGACTTCTTCACAAAGTAAATTCATTTCTTGCAATCTTGATACATAAATAAATTAAATTAAATTAAAAATAATTTATTTATATATGTATAAAATCTTTTTTTCGATAAAATCGAAAAGAAAACAAATTAGATAAAAATACAAAGATATAAATACTTTATGTAATATTTTGTATAATTCAAAATAAATTAACGCTTAGAATTATTTGTCGAAGATTCAAAAATTCAGAGATACTACCAAGAAGCCACCATAATTAAACATAACTCATTGAAAATTTTTTATTTTTTGAAATTCGAATTTCGTTTTCTTTATATAAATTATAAATATTAATAAACTATTCTAAAAAAGCTATAATCTATTAATTTTTTCAAATTTTATCTTTGAACATATCCTTCTATTAAATCTCAAAAAAGCATATATCGAGATAAAAAAATTTGCTAACATCTATATATCTATTATTTTATTTGATCATCAAAGTCAAATTTCACCATTAATCCTTTTGTTATTACTGGCAATTATAGTACTACATAAAATGCCACTAATATACATGAACTATGTATGGCGCATAGTGAATAAGTTAGTGCCTACTGAAGAAGGATAATTTACTTTTTTCCAGACATAAAGATATATTTTATTTTTTTATTTTTCATTTTATTATTTTTCAAATTTTTTTTATCTTTATTTAGATTAATTATTTTTAAACAGATTTTATCCCATCCCTTAAAATAATAATCTGTATGTTCAAAAAATGACAGGAAGAGCGAATCGTGATACTAGAATTGTGATTTGCGATGTTGGTCTATATGTAACACCATGTTTCGATCAATATCACACGCAATATCGTTATTATTATCATACAATTATCATACAATATATTATCATATAATATACAATATACAATATACATATTATTATATTCTGTAATGTTATTTGATTTCAAAGTGTAATTAAGTGTGAGTGTGTGAGAAGTTATAAATATCCCGTTTTGAGTTTTTTTTTCAATAAACACCTTCAAAGCATTCGGGTTCCAATGAAGCATAAACGCTATGGTTGACGATTTTTCTCGAGTATTGTGCATATTTTTGGTGCAGCGGAGAAATAGCAAAAGGATTAATAACTGTTTAAAAACACTTTTATTATCGATAAATAAAATTTACCTTGAACTATATATCTCCAATAAAACCAATAATAGACCATATTTGTTATATTACCATTAACAAAAATAAATTGTTTAAAAATCCTCTGTGACGATTGTTTCTATTTAATAACCAAAATCAGTTAAATTTATTACAAGTATTAATATTAAGTAAATATTGGATGGATAACCGGTCAAGATTCATTTTACTGCTATTGGCGTAAAATCTGAATAATTCATATGAAACTGGTAGATATCTGTACTAAATGACCAATATTGCTGACTCGATATTGGCTAGTAATAAACAACAATAACACCAATCACAGTTACGTTGGACACATTTAATATTTGAACTATTTGGAAACACCGTCAATACTGGTACCATAATCTGCCTGTAAACCTTAAACTGTATCGTTGGCCCGTAACAAATACTCGTGAAGGTATTGAATATCGATTTAAGCAACAAAACATATTCGCAAAATTAATAACCAACGGAGGAGAAGCGGAGTTAATCCTTTGGGAAAAAAGTATCGTTGCGCACAAATTACAGATCACGAGAAAAATTGCGTGAAAAGAAAGAAATGAAAAGAAAATATCGAAGTTTTGACGACGACGATTCCTGCCGCGAGTTTGAATAATCGACGATTCTCGTGAGAGACCAAGAGACTCTTTTCACTCGTATTAAAACGATGCAGCGCGAGAAGAGGAATCGGATTTGGTAAATGCGCGTTCATTCGCGCGTCACTCAAACCGCGTTACAGCTCGATTTTTCCCAGTATCGAAGTATTTCACGCGTTCTCCCGTGTTAATTCCGCGACTAAGGATAAACAATCGGAGCCCATTGCGTGTCGCTGGATGCCGCGTCTTGTTTTCGGCATTCTCTGTATCGACAGGTTTGACAGGGCATGGTTGCTCGCGTTCACGCTGCAAACGTGGAAAAAAGGGTGCGATCGACAGTGGTTCGATTGAAAACTGTCCGCGTGATGGGTGAACATTTACAAGTGGTCTTTGTCCCGTTGATACGAACAGTTTTTCCAAGATTTAGAATTGCTCTGTTAAATTCGTTTTCTTTATTGTCTTTATTTGTTTTCTTTTCCGTTTTAGTATATGAATTAAAGTTTATTTCAATACATCTGTGAAGTGATAGACAAATAATTAGATTATTATGCAAAATGTGATTATTAGGCAGTAATTTTTTTATGTCACATGAAATGTTTATATAAAACAACTTCATATATTATACCGTTTTTCTAAATATTAAATTTTTCATTATGATTTTTATTATTATTATTATTATGAAGAATTAAATATTTCATATTATTAAGAAGGAATTAAATATGTATATTATGTACTTATAAATAATTGAATTTTATTAAATCAAATGGAAATTATATCAATGATCTGAAAGGAATATATATATATTCTAATTTAATTAATCTAATTCTAATATTATATTACAATTTTTTTACTAATATTCTATATCTATTTAATTTTTATTGTATAAAAATTTCATTCATATGAATAATATATATATAGTTTATATAAAATTCCATTATATTCAGTTAATCTAATATTTTCTTAATCGAAAAGATTTTATTGAAATCATAAAAGAATATAGAGGAAGAAAAAAAACATAAAGAATAAAACTTCACATGAATAATGATAAAAGTAAAGCTAGAAAATGAAACATTTCTCCCCCAGCAATAATATTGCTTGGAAGAGAAGTCAAAATCTGTCACAAGAATGTCCCAATGGATGTATATATCTCGCGGTTGTTTGAAAATTATTCCGTTCAACAACGAAACAATACATATAAATGGATTCACTGTGATATGTCCGCATAATGTTTGAACGTACTTTCTATGTCTTCCATAAGACCAAACTTTCTTTCAAGTGTCGAACTTCTCACCATTTCATATTTTTGTATTCTGTAGAAGTTCTAATATTAAAAATTTATTCTGTCATTTAATAATAAGTTTATTTTTATTATGTAATAAATAATAAAAATAAATAAATTTAATCTTATTTTTTCAGCGAAAAAATATATAATATATAATTTATATAATCGTCATTTTTGCAACACATCAACAAATTTGATTATAATGTCCGATTATAATTGTCATTTATGTCATTTATGTTATCAATACTTTTGAAGAATTGGACAATATAACAATGATATTAAAGATAAAAAAATCAGAATTTATATTAATATTCATGAAATTTTAATTTTTAATCAATTAATCAATTTTTGATTTGCAATGATTAATTTCCATTTTCTAAAATAAAACAATAAAGAATATATAAGATTTAGTTATAGCTTTTAAGTGGAAGATAAAATAGAGTTTAATTATTAAATATGATAATTATAATAATTATTAAATGAAATTTAAAATTAAATTATGGTTTCAAATGAATAAAGCAAAGATAGCATTATTTCTATTATTTATTACAAATTATTTCTATTTTTTAAATGGAGCTCTAGATTTTGTTATTAATCAAGACATTGTATTTTTATTTTTTATAAAAATTTATAGAATATTTTTTTATATATAAATATTAAATAATTGAAATTAAAAAAATATTTCTTACATCAATCAATTTTCGATAAAATTAATTTAATATAAATCACATAGTTTCATTTTAAAAAACAAAGATGACTTTCTAATCTGTGAAACATTTTTCATCGTACATCATTTAAAACGAGAAATCATTTAAAAATTATTCTTATGAAATTTTATTTTATCGTTTTCATTATCTTCAAGCTATATATTGCAGATGTTGCGTCTTTAGAACATTTTCAATGTTTTTCTACGCATTTGATTATCAATAATATCAGAATATCTTTTTTTTTAATAAAAAATTTTAATAAAGAATCCTTTAATAAAAAATTCTTTTCCTTTTTTAAATAAAAAGTTTCCTTTTTTTTCCCTCAATCAATTTTTCTACAATTCAATGAAAATTCAGCGAAAATTTTTAAAAATGTATAAACAAAATAATATAGATTTAAAAAAAATAGAATACAATGCAAGAAAAAATTATAAAACAACCATAAAACGAGGAAGCGTATTCGAGTTTGGAAATAACTGAAATATTTTCGGTGCATCGTTGTTCTCAAACCAACTGGCATTTTCGCTTGAAGAATTTCTTGGAAAATTCATCGGATGCACGAAATTCATTGCATACTAGATAAAATAACCAGTCAGTTTCACCTGGTTGATTACTTGATTATTTATTCGTGTTCCATCTTCTTATTTCTTTTTTAACCTCGCAACAAAAAACAAAGAAACGACCAAAAAGTATGTTTTTATATATGTGTTATATATATGTTTTATTTTTATTATGCAAATTTTAATCTCTTTAATATTAAAACCACTTTCAATAATTCTCTACAATTTAATTTCTTTTTCTTTGTGTGAAGAAAAAAAATTATAGTCTTGAAAAATAAATTATGTTCAATACATTTTAAAATAAGAAATATCGATCACAATTATTATAAATATATTTCTATATATTTTTATATAAAATAATTACAAATAAATCAAAAATCTATTTAAATTTTACTTAAATTGTACCATTATTGTTTTTATTTTATTTTATTTTATATTTATGTTAAATTTTTAACTAAAAAATCAAATAAAACTAAAAATTACAAATATATATATATGTATATGTGTGTGTGTGTGTGTGTGTGTGTGTATATGTGGCTTTATACACACGAGTAAATAACATGACAATATAAAGAGTTTTCAAGAGTGCTGATTCGGTTAGATATCGGTTTTTCTTTTATTTCATTCCTTTATTTCATATTTCAATGAAATATCAATATTTCCATGTTATTTATGTGTACATATAATATCATATGTTTACGATCGTCTCTATATTGTTTCGAGAAAAATAAAATTCTTTTGAAATACTTTCAATGCTTGATTACATATGACTTTTCATTCGTGCCATGTGTATTGAAAATAATACATTTTGTTGGATTTGTTGGAAATTGAATTAAAATGTATTAAAATGTATATGAATTAATAACTGTAAGTTGACAGATGGTATTGTAAAAATACGTATGTTTGTTAAAATAAATAATTTAAAAAAAATAATTACTCTTTATGAAATTATAATTATATAATTTAAAAAAATTTAATCTCTTATATTTAATGTGATTTTATTAAATTCATTTCTAATTCTAATGATCAGTATATTTGAAGAACAATTTTCTTTCAATTTTATGTTTAGATTGCATATTCAAATTTGAGTTATAATTGCACCGTTATTTTTTTAAATATTTTTTATTTTTTAAAAAATTAAAATTAAAAAATAAGAAATAATACATACATATCGAAGTAAAGTACAACTATAAGACAATAAAAGAAAATGAAGTTTATCAGTTTTGTTTTAAAGTATATGTATTGTGTCAATTTATATAAAAACGAAATTCATTTTCATTCATTATAATTGAATTTTTAACAGAATTTGATATGTGTATATTATAATAAATGTCTAATAAATGTTGGTCTTTTTTTATGTAGTATAAAAATGGATCACAATGGAATAAAAATAATCCTAACTATAATAAAAGAATAACAAATCCATTTGTTACTTTAGATTAAAATTAAATTAAATTAAAAAAAAATTGCTTATAAAATTATTATTTTGATTTAACATGAAAAAAACTGATTGAAGAAAAGTATATTTTCACACAATATTTATTCATACAGTTATATAAAATAAATCTATTTTAATTTTTAATGAATTTTTAAAATTTAAAACGGTGATAATAGTTGGTAATAATAAAAACCTTTCTTAAGAAAATAAAAAAGTAAAACACAGAATTGATTTATGATTTTTAAACTGTAAATATTGAATAATTTATGTATTTGTACACAATTTGACTATTCAAAGATTTAGAATGCTTACAATATTCAAAAAGATATAAAATATTCAAAGTATACCTTATGATATTTGAAAAATAAATAATAAACTTTTATTTAAATTTTTTTTCATTTACATAGTTATGTTCATAAAAGTTTGATTTTCTATAAAAATCTACAATCTAATTTTATTTGTATTAATCTCAAATTCTTATTTGTTATTGATTTATTTTATTTTATGATTTGAATAAAATCAAATATTGGAATATCTTATATAACAATGAAATTCTTTCAATTCTTCAAATTTTTAAAAAATGTAGCTTTCGTAAATACACTTAAAGTAATACAGCAAACAATTTTCGTTTGATTTGAATATATCATAAAATTTTTATCAATAAACACAAATATTCTAATTATCTTTATTATTATCATTTTTTAAATTATTTTTATTATTATTATTATATTTTTTATCATTCGTTATACAATTCTTTAATTTAATTTTATGATTTTTTCTTGATGTTGAATAAAATCGAATGGTATTCGAATAATATAATTTAATAGAATTTAAATACAAACAATAAAAATAATTTATATAAAAAAATATTTATCTGGACTGATGTTCTGCAGTTTCAACATTTATTTGTCAAAATTTATTGGAAGTATTTAGACGAATGCATTTAGACGAGATAGAAAGCGATAAGAAAACGACAATAATGAATTGAAGTTTATTTATTATTAAATATGGCTAGATGTTTCATTAATATTAATATTAATTTAATGATATAAAGTTTTTATAAATAAATTGTAAACAAATAATATTATTTCTTATTTGATAAAAATTTTTTATTTTTTAAAAATCAATACAGAAAAGATTGAAATGAAATATCGTATAAAATATTCGATTATAATTATTCAAAAATAATAATTATATACTAATTATAATAATATTATAATAAATTATATATTATATATTATATAATAATATTATAATAAATTATATATTATATATTATATAATAATATTATAATAAATTATATATTATATATTATATAATAATATTATAATAAATTATATATTATATATTATATAATAATATTATAATAAAAATTAAAATAATATTCAGAAATAATAATTTAAAGAATTCTTCAATTCGAAATAAGATTAAAATCAAAAATAAGAAAATTATTATTTTTCTTTGTGTTAGTTTTTAACAATTAAAAAACCAATAAAAATGTTTACTTGAATTCAGGAATTATAAATATTTGTATTAATTTTTAATCATCGATAAGTAAAGAACTAAAAATTAAAGCCTCAAACATAATTTTTCTATTTTTATAATATTATACCTTAAATGTTTGAATAACCAAATATTATATATAGTCTTATATATATTCTTATAGTATCTATTTATTCTTTCTATATTATAAAAAAAAAAGTTTCAAAATTATCAATAATTTAAAGATTCTGTTAAAAATTTAAAATTTTTAAAAATCAAAGAAATCAAGAGGGTAAAGTGGAAGTTAGATATTATATATAGATATTATATTATATTCATATGATTTGGAAAATAAATAAATTTCTCTGGTTTCTCTGGTCATAAAGTCAACCGATCTTCTTGATAATTCACTAATACTTATGTTTCGATATCAAATGACATTTGTATCGAGGAGAAAAAGTGTCGTCTCGTTTCTCTCGTTCTCCTTCATTAACTTGTTTTCCTGATCTCGTGTATACCAGTGAGCGAACATATTACTTGAGACGTCCATTTTCCTCTTCTTCATAGCACGAGATATTTCCTCTTCTTCTAAAATATCCTTAAAAGTTAGTCAGAATTTTTATTTTTTCTTTTTTAGTAACACCACGTTGATCTTTTTTTTTCTTTATTAATGTTAATAAAATTTTATTATTATTATCAAATAGCATATTGAATATTTCACATTCAAAAAATTCTGAAGAAATCATATATTTTAATATTCATTTTTAAGTTATATAATTATATATTCAAAAAAAATTTCGCAATTTCTGGCATGAATCAACAATTTTGGCATAATAATAAAAATTACTGAGTTGTTGGGAAAGTAATTTTTTTTCATGATAATGAAATACTTTTTTTAATAGTATATACATATTTTAATTATGGTCCAATATATGTTGCCATCTTTTAGATAATAGCATGATTTTGATCTTGCATCACATACGAAAAACAAATTTAAGAATTAAACAAATTTTTCTTATAAATAAATCATGAAATGCCAAAATACATAATAACAACATTTAAAATGAAGTTGATTGGATAAATAATCAACTAGCGACACTCGCATGAAAAAACGAAATTACTTTCCAAACAACGCAATAATATTGTGCTAAAGTAATAAAGAAATCAAAGTCATTGTAAATCTTTCGATTATTTATTATATTATATCATTATATTCAATCATTTATATATTTTTATTCTTTTATATTATATTAATATATATATAAAATGTATGTAAGAACAATAAATAAAATAATATATAAGAATTTTTATAATAGGAATGTATTCCTAATTTTTATATGTTTTGAGTTATAATATTATATATTCGGTTAAGCAATTAGCCGTTCGGTTAAGGAATTAATTATAAAGATAAGTTAATGATTTTTTAAAAAATTTTTTCAAAATCTTATGTTATTGTTAAAAAAAAAGATAAATCAAGAATAAACTATTTCACTCTTTGTTCATTTGTGAATGTAATATTTTTTTCGACATATCCATTTTTATAATTGTATTACTTATAACAGAAATAAAAGAAATTCATATTCCTTTGAGAGGAATTTTTTTAGAGCACATAGTAGTATAAAAGTCAAAGAAACTTTAAGACTCTGTGTCATAGTGGACTTGGCCATTTCATGCCATGTTTCAAGAGGCTCTCTTAATTCCACGATATAATTTGTTTCTTTTTTTTCAATTTATTTTTTGTATTAAATTGACACAATATTAAAAATAATTAATAGCATATCTATAATACTATTCTTTCAATTTATTGTATACTTTTAAATTTGGCCGTATATTTTAAGTAAAGTTATTTTATATATTGAAATTATACTATTATAATTTGTGTTAAATATTATTTTTGTCTTAAATATCACCGTTTAAAAATTATAATTTAAACAATAACTATTAAACATTATTTATTTTTATTATTCTTCAACAGTATTATTTAAATTTGACATAATCCCTAATAAATTAATTTTCTTATTTCTTCATGTTTGACAAAATTAAATTTAAAATTAAATTTAAATAAAAAATTTAAATTAAAAAATTAGCAATGAAATCTTTTTTATTTCGGAATCTCACAAATTACCCGAATTAATTAAGATATAATTAACTTTCCATTTAAAACATTCGGAATCAATTTCACGAATTCTCATAAAAACTTCCAAGCACCAACGTCCATTTCCTATGGGAAGATTCGGTAAATTTATGGGTTCATTATTTACGTTTAAAAGTTACTTAAAACCGCAACGACCGTGAGCTAATTTGGCTTAGAAAGAGAGAAAAAGAGGAGAGGGGAGGGGCACGGCGCGTAATTTTAATTTAAATTCGGGGAGAGAATGTTATTCAAGGCCGAAGCACTACACTGTCCAGCCTCTGACTATCCGGACAAGAACAACAATCCAACCAGTTTGCTTCGTTCGCTCGTGTCCCATTTATCGAGCGTAATGACCGCTCGTGCAACGTCACTGCCAAAGACAAAGTTCACCGGTTGTAAGCGGTTATCCGTTCGCAGAAAAAGCAAGAAAACTTTGGACGAAAGTTGGCCTATTTTTTGCCGGCTCGCTGTGGAAAAGTCGTTAAGCCGTCAGATGCACTTTCTCGAACAGGTTGGAGAGGCAGCTTGTCGTCGAACAGCTGCTTGACGAAGTCTAATTTGTCCGGACAACAGCTATTGTTCGCGATTACGCGGGTGGACGACGAGACCTACCAAACGAGAAGTTAACCACTTTTGTTGGGATCACGCAGTGCAGGACGGTGGTTATCCGTTCTGGATTGGGAATGACGTGTCGTGCAGATCGATGATCGTTTGCCTGGAAACTAAAGGAATAAAATGATGCATGGCGCGTTCAATGTTTTGTTGTTTCAAAGTTATTGTAGTGTAAAGTTATTGTAAAAAATGGAGCGTTAGATACGTTGTAACAGGGATTTTCAATTTTCTTTTCGTCTCATGCACGAATTAATTAAATAATGAAATTGAAAAAAAAAAAGAAATTGCAGAGAAAAATTAATCTTTTTAATAAAATTTTTTAGGAGTAAGAAAAAATTTTTCTCTATTAATGATTTACGATGAAAATATTTTTTTATGATGTTTTAAATAATATGTCAAAATGTGAGATGTGTTTTCGATTTAACTTTAAAGTTTTACTAAAATTTAAAATCTTTTTTTCTAAATACATTAGTTTTAAGCTTTTCAATGTTGTGTATATAGATATTCTTAATTAATTATTAATTAAATATATTTTTTCATGAAATAATTATTAAATTTTTATGCTTTTTTTTATCATAGATCACAATAAATAACAATTCTTTCCAAATTCTCTAAAAGATTTAATCTTAGAAAAATTGTTCAAATGTTTCAAATATTAAAAATATATTATTTAAAAAAAAACTATTACAAAAAGTGTATCATTAATAATTGGTAAGAAAGAATTTTTTTCACAGCTTCTAAAGAATATGAAAAAAAAAGGTATTTTTAAAAGAATTAATAATTTTATTCTCATTATTAATGATTGATCATTTTTTTTTAAATATTCGGCTTTAAAAGAGATTAAATGTTTAAATATTAAATTTATTTAAAAATTTTTTAAAATTTGATCCTTTTTGAAATTTGAAAGAATTACGTTTTATAAAAATAATTATTTTTTTTAGATTTATATTATATTTGTATTTAAATAGAAGTCAATATTAACTTCTAATAATTATAAAAAGACAAAATTTGAAATCAATTCGGTTTTGATTTGATGTCAATATTCAAATCTATATCATCATGCATATATTCAAGAAATGGTGGATTGCATCGTTCGTAACGTTAAAGCTGTCAAATCAGTTAAATCATCAATGGTGGCGAGAATTCAATACATAACTGCAATTCCAATCGAGCAAGTATCAACCTTGCCGTTACAAACCTAATCGTATCCGTGTGCTCGTGATTGCTATATCTTGCCACGTCAATAGACTGTCAGAGACAGATGCTACATATCGATCTTATTAGACGGGAGGAACAATAGCAAACAAATCACGATCGCGTCAATGTCTACATGTACAGTGACGCAAATGGAAACGTTTATCCAGGTGATCATTCGCTCTTATCTTACTCTCATCAAAGTCGAGTCCCTCCGTTTGAGTGATTTTCTATTTTAGAATAAAAAACTTATAAAATTTATAAAAAAGAAATAAAATTAGAAAACTTCTAAGAAGATTTCTAAGAAGTTTAGATTTTAAGTAAAAATCTTCACTTCTCTTGATACTCTTTCTAATCCTAGTTAAGAATGACATATCTTGTCAAACATTAAAAAGTGAATTTAATTTTTTATCAGATGTATTTTGTCCAATAATTTCGATGAAAATCAATTTATAAGATACACGAGATATCTCATGAACGACTATTATTTCACGAGATATTTCGCCCATAATATTCCTAATAAGAAAGTAAATCGAAATGAATGTGAAAGGAATAACATTTTTTCCTACTTTTTCCAAGTAAATCAAGTTTGAAAATTTTTGGGATACAGATGAAATTGATTGATTATTAATATACTCAATTAGATAAATGAATCATCGATAAATAGTTATTATATTTATGAAAATAAGTAAAAAAATGTATAAAATAAAATTTTATCATTTAAATCTTCGTTTTTGAAAAAATCGGGATTGAATGTATTAAGATAATTAAGATTTTCAAATTCAATTTTTTCGAAAGCAAAGTTTGAAATGAAAAAAAGTTATTTTTAATTTTTTTCTTTTGAATATATGAGATACTTAACTTAATCTTATAATATTACAAATTATAAATTTCTTAGAAATAATTTAATATTTAAACATAAATTTTTATCAGCAATAAAAAATATTTTTTTATTGTCTTACAATAACTACATAAAATGTTCATACACACTTTTATTTTCATAAGAAAATATAGAACGCGTTAAAAGAGAAATGGTTATATACTAAATTAATCCTCTTTTACTTTACTTATTTAACTGCGATAAAAGATAAAATCGATATCTTCGTTAGATTCTAAAAAAAATAGCCTGTGATATTTTATTTAGCATATCCTATATATAAGTTTAGCGTTAAGTATATCTTAAAAAACAAGCGGAACTTTAGTTTCAAAAACAAGAAAATCCAGTAGAGAACGCGTTACGTTTATCAGAACGATAATGCCAGGCCGTTAACGATACTTGGTGAACAAATACTTGGTGAACGGTTTTCTCGTTTTATCCCATCGAAGTTCCACGTGTTACCGCGTTTCATCCGCGTTTTTTCCCAGATCTCCAGGGTATTAAGCTTGTAATCGTTTCCAAGTCTTTTTATCGTGGCGGACGAGGATAAATAATACCGGATGGAATTCCAAGCTCGTAATTCTGCTTGTGACGTCGCCAGACGTTTCATTAAGCTTTTGTTGTTCGACGCGTTTTTAGAATTCGTCCTAAAGTTTGGCGGAGGGGGAAGATAAATAAATTATCGTGCTGCCCTCTCGCGGCTCGTTCTGTTCGAGGGTTTTTTATTCCCGGACGCGGTTACGAAAATTTTTCATCATTCTGTCCTGAATACTCGCATAGGCCGACGTTTTTTCTCTCCCCCTTTTTCTTTAAATCCGGTTTGTATGCGAGATTTTGCACTGATTTTGTTGCAGGATATGTCGTAACATTTTGCGGCAGATGGAACTGATTCTAAAAATTTGTAGAATCGTAAAGTAATCGCTATACTATGGAAATTTTTTTTTGTATTAAAAAAAAAAAGAGAGAAAAATGTGCTTGTGTCGCTTTTAAACTGACTTTAATTCCGTTTCTGTTCTGATATTAATATATTTATATGTGGTCGTATTGTTTGAGTCTATTTGACTTGTTATATGCGCGATACTTACGTAATTAAAGTTACTCGTTGATTTCTTTGACATTGATAAATGTAAATAATAACTAACGTTATGAAATATAATTGAAAAATAGAAATAAAATATATTTAAACTTGAAATTTTATTTGATATAAGTTAGAGAGATTTTAAGAAAGGTAGATTTGATGTAATTTTTGATGGATTTATTGTAAGTATTATGGATGTATTGTAATATTTATTTTAGATTATTGTAACTTATATATAAAATTTTACTCTATTCTTATTTTAAAAAATAATTTTAAAAAAAATAATCTAATTTTAAAAAATAAATGAAATTATCATAAAATATTATATTTCATATATAAAACCTATCGAAACGTCTATTAATCGATAACGTGATTATAATTTTTAATAATTGATATATAATATTATATATATTATATATATTTATTATATATATATTAATTAATTTATTTGTATAAATTTCTTTAATCATTTATTATTTATTATTATTCAACTTATTTAGTTTTCAAACTTTTAAATTATTATATTTTTTATAAAAATGATAAATAATAATAAAATAATAAAATTTTATTAATTTTTGATAAGTTATGTTTGAAATTGATCGTCATAGTTTTGATACAATGATTAATTATCAGAAATATTGATTAACGAAAATAATTGTTAAATTTTTCGATTAATAGAGAATGAAAATTTAATTAAATTTAATAAATAAGCTTCTACTAATATATAATCCACAAAAAAAAAATAACTAATACTAATATCTTATAATCTTTATCTCTGTTTCTCGAAATTAATGTATTCAAATTTCATATATATATTTATATAAATATAAAAGATTTTTTTTCATAATAATAAGAAAATTAAGTTTACATTTGCAGTTTACATTTTTCGTTCATGTGAAAAATGAATATAACAAATTGATAACACAGGATAAAGTAAATCAAAGAGATTTTTTATTTGAAAATGAAAAAAATTACTTACATATTTTTGTATATTGAGTCCAAATCTGGCTGTGAAATTCTATCATAAGTTTCATAAATATATATCCATATGTTTATATATGTATATTATATAAGGAGAGTTAAGTTAAGTAATGATGAATAGAAAAAAATATCGATTTTTGCTATACTTGCAAGAATAAAATCCAAACTTAATAATTTTTTTGCCAATATTTCTATCAATTGCATTGCATAATACCAATATTTTCTTGTGAAATTAAATTTAATCTATAATTATATAATTTTTTTTGCTAAGATATACAACTTAAAAATTATTCTGTATAAGCATAACAAGATTTGTATTGTGATATGAAAAAGCATCTATATAAATTAGATAACATTTTTCATACAATAATCGAATTTTTACTTGCATTCATAAATTACAATTCTTGACCAAAAAAATAAAATTACTTACAATTTTCAACATTTTATGTGTTTTTAGTAAAATTCAATGCCATTTAATAATAATTCTATTAATTAATAGATATATATTAATAATTTATTCCTCTCTTAGAATATATATTCTTTCCACATTTGTATATATAATTATATATTTTGCTAAATTTTTTTTTAAATAGATTAATATAATGTTTGATATAATGATGTTTCAAGTAAACACTAAACATTTTTAATTGAACTCATCGGAAGAATTGTTTTGTTATGATTGATATTGGAAAAATATATTAAGAAATAACAAAATATTATATATCGTAATATCATAATACATAAATTATTAATAATTATTAATATATATATATGAAATATAATAATAATTGATAAAATTTGCAATGAAATTTCGTTCAATCCCTTAAATTTTATCAAAAACACATCGAAACACGTTGAAAATTAAAAATCTGTTTCGAATGTAATAAATCAAAGGTTAAACTTTCATTTCCTCCTATTTTCAATACAGTCAATAATCAAAACTTTTATTTATACGAATAAATTTTTTTTACGAATCAAAAGTTAAATTTTGAAATTCAAAATAAATCAAATTAAAAAAAAAAACAAGAAGTTAACTCGAAGCATTCATAGATACTTTTTGGAAAAGAAAAAAAAGAAAAAAAAAAGAAAGAAGAAAGAAAAGTACCCAGATTATACAGTTAAATCACTCGGAGCAAAGCAATCTCTTCGAAATACGGTATTACCTCGGTTTTCGCCGCCTGGCCTCCTTCCGCCCTAACAACTTACTTAATATTCGAGCGCAGCATCAATTAAAAGCTGCTTCGCGTAATTCACCGTTAATCCATCTACCAGCATGTTTAATTATCGTCTTGGCAAAGTGGGTGGTCCATAGCCGAAAATGTCTTTGGGGGTGAGGAAGAATAGAGAAGGGAAGAAATACGGTCCTAGAAGCGACTATTTTCTGACGTTAATTAATTGTTTATTGCCAAAATTAATCACCTTTCGCAATGAGGTTGACTGGTTTCCAAGGGAACTAGAACCTTTCACACTTTTAACGACCTTTCTTCTTGATTCATCGATCTAATCCAAAAGATGGATCTTCTATTCTCTTGTGCCCTTAAAGAAAGATGTTCGAAATTGTTTCGAAATATTTTAAATTGCTTTTTTATCATATTTATACATATGTTTTTGTTAATAAGATACATATCCGATTTATTTTTCATTGATATTGGAATGTTTAATTTTTCTGTTAGTTTTTCGAAAATATGTCTCATTATATTGGAGTTTTTTGTTAAATAATATTATTAATAAAATTGAAAAAGTGATAAATTGATCAAGTTATAGATGTTCAAATTATTAGATTTTTAATAATTTTTAATGAATAAATTAATTTTTGGAAAAATAATATAAAAAGTTTCTTTGAATATTTCATGAATAAATCTTATATTATTGTGAAAATAGAAAAGTGGAAGTTTTAGAAAGTTTTAAAATTCTATTATTAATTAAAATATTTTTCTTTTTTAAATAATTTTTAAATAAGTTTTTAAATAACTAATAAACTACAATTATTATAAATATGTTATCATTTGCATGCAAATCAAAATTTTCATTTTAAAAGTTATAATATATCATGAAAATTTATTTTAAAAATATGTTTTATATAACATATTATGCACATTTCCATTGTTGGTAAATTCTGAAAATAATTTAAGTTATAATTAATATTAGAAAATGAATATCAGTTCTGTAATAATTTTACGTTAAATGCATTTTTTTTTCAAAAAATAATCGATACAATAATTCTATCATTTTTCAATTAATTTTAAAATATTTTTAAAAAATATTTATTATAATTATTTTTTAATTTCTTATTTAATAGAAAAGAAATAAATATTCAAAAAAAAAAAAAATCAATTTCAAATAATGAAATTTTGTTAACTTTTCAAAATTTTTAAATATTATGATATACCAATTTGTATGTATCATTAATATAAATTGAATGAAAATCTATTTTCTCAAATATTACGCAAAATTTTTTGAAAAAATTTTGTTCGATATTTTAAAATGAATTGTAAAATACAATAAATAAATAAATGTGAAAAATAATTGAAACAAGTAATTAAATATTTATTGTTTAATTATCAATTTAAAATTTGAAGTTTGAAAAACATAATTAAACAATATTTTTTTATTTATCTTATTAAACATACATTATGCATTATAATAAATTATATTTTATCATAGACTATATTTCTTCATGTAGATTTGAAATTTAAAATTTTTAAGATAAGTTTTGTCTTAAAAATAATTAATAATATAAATTACTGATTTTTAGTATTTTTTTACTATTGTATTAAAACAAAATCTGAATGATAAAGAAAAGAAACTCAACAGCAACTGTTGATATTTCTAAAAAATATCAATCTTTTTCAAAAACTCTAACTGTGATTTCATAATCCAATGAATTGCTAATAACTCAATATTGTTAAAAAATAAATAAAAAAAATTAAATCAAATAAAATGAAAAAAATAAATAAATTTAAAATAAATTCAAATAAAATAAATTTAAAAAAACATTTTTTGTAAATATATTAATGTTAAAAATTACATTAAGAATTTAATCATTTGCAATTCTAATATTTAGATTAAATTCTAATATTTCATTATTTGATCCTTAATGGATTAAACATGTCATTTTTCAATTTTTTCAATTAGTTATTTCATAGTTTTATCTATTATAAATCACAGCAACTGTTCAAGTGAAGATTAAACGCTGATAGCCGAAGCATAGCTATATCATTTTTTCCATTTTTTTCATTCAACTTTTTCGTTTTGATTTTTTATTTGTATTATGTCCTATCAATATATCCTATATCAATAATCTTTCACAAATCTCTATTGTTCCACGTTCCAATTTCATACGCGAAGTTTCTATGGGTCAAGAATAAAGTTCGACTCTTCAAAGTTTCCACCACGAGAAGAGTTGCTCGCATTTAGGAGAAATTATCGTTATTCATTGAACACTCTCACTAATTTCCGATGACTTTCACTCCATTGAAACAAAATAATTAAATGAGACATTGATTATTTTTCTAATTAATTTTTTTAATTCGAAAAATAAACATGAATATGTGTATTTTAAATTTGAATTAATGCTAGAGTGGATTTAAAATATAGGACAAAATTCTTTTTGAATAAGAAAGAAATTTCATTTTATAATAATATTTAAACTTATCAAAAAATTTAGTTAGAAATAATGAAAAATTATTCTATTATTTCTATTGGTTCTATTAATTTTCATAATTTAAAATAATTTTATTTTTACTTTTAAAAAATAATGTTTTTTTATATGTTTCTTTATATATATATCCATATAAATTTGGATTAGATTTGGATTAGATTTGGAGTAAATTAAGAAAAGTTTCATTTTGATATGTATATCATCTTTGATTTGTATATTGATTTTGAAATGACTCATAATAAATTTATAATAGGAATAAAAAAAAAATATTACAATTAATGATATCATCATATTTTTTTTGTTTTTACCAGAATATATTGAAAGAAATATAAATATTGTCAAAATAATTTTTCTAGAAATAATTTTGTAATAACAAGTTATTGTGTTAATTGAATTTTATGTTTTTAAAATTATATTATATATACATAATGTCATGGATTTTTTAAAAATATTTCTTATAAATAAATATATATGTTCTTATAAATAAATATATATATATATATATTTTTATGATGAATATCATATATAAGCAAAAAAAAAAAATTGCATAATTTAACAAAATGTACTTTTATTCATATCATAAATGATTCAAATTCAGAAATTGCAACTTTATTAACCTTAATTAAAAAAAGAAATAATGATGGAAATATTGAAGTAAACTGAAATTCTCTTTCATTATTAAACAGAATATTTATAATTTTATATTAGTCATAATATGTATTTACTTTAATTTACTTTATTTTGTATTTAATTTATTCCAATCTTTAATCTTATATTTAATTTATTTTATTCATTATATCTATTTCATTTATTCTTAATTTTCGATTATCGCATTTTATTTCATTTATATTCATTTTATTTCACATAGAAAGAGAAGCCAGAATTTGAAGGACTGTGTAAAAAACTGTGACATAAAAAAATGTCATACAGCTATATGGGCTATAATATGAAAAAAATTAAGTGTTACGTTAAACAACCACTTCAGTATCTCACTACGTATTCACGAAAAAAAATAGAGAGAGAGAGAGAGAGAGAGAGAGAGAGAGAGAGAACGAAAAAATGGTACAAATATTTCCCTACAATTTTCAACGAACACACTATGTTCGTCTTTTATAACCATGAATCATTCCAACATAATATCAACACGCAAACACCTCGAGGAAACTCATATTTTCTTTATCTTTACCGGGATATTTATCTTTTCTTTTCCTTCTCCACGCCATTCAATCCTTTCCCTCCCTCCCTCTCCTTCTACCTGTCTCTTCCTTTAAAACTTCCTCTCCCAGGCGGCTCGGTGTCTCGCAGTAGTTACGTCGCAGCTTGGTCAGACGTCGTGACGCGGGAATAAAACTCGCCCATTCATCCGCCGGTTCCGCTTTCACCCTTTCGCTGGTTCCTTCAGGCCTTTCCGTATAAACGCTCCCTCGACGAGGCCTTTTCGTCGCGAAAGAACACGATGGAGATATATATCGGGGCCATTGCCGTAACTTTCGTGATATCTAACCGGAACGAAGCTTCTTCGCATGGTGATTTGGAGGGAAATTGTTTTTGTGAATATTGAATAAACGAATATTTTTTTAAATGAAATTTTATAGCAGGATAATATAATGTAGTGATGAGATAATTATAATGTAATTAGGGAACAGAAATTGTATGGGTTTTAATTAAAATTATATTATATGGTGGAATTTCGATTATTCGAACGTCAATTATCCAAATTTTAATTATTCAAATGACTGATTATTCGAATACAGGATGAGTATATATTTAAATTAACGTTAAATTAGTCAATCGCTAAATTTTTATATGTTAGAAATTTATAAATTTGATTTCAATAAAAGTTTATGTATATGTAGAATGAGTTCTACTTGGAACATGTTTATTTTTCGAAAAAATTTTTCAAAAAAATTTTTTGCATAAAATCAATTTTTAAACTTTTATAATTTTTTCGTGTTTTGTATACAATTTCATTTGGAAATATTTTTATAACAAGATAATAGAGAGTTAAAATTTAGATATAATTAGAGAGTGTGAAGAATAGAACTATGTTTTTTGAAATGAATTTAACTTTTTGTTTTGATTTCGAAACTTATAAAAATTAAGACAATTAATTAGATTAAGTAAATAATTAATATTAAAAAAATTAATTGAATATTTTAATCTCGTTAAATATTGTAGTTAATCGAAGTTTATAATTGAAAAAAATTATAAAAAATATACACAATAGAGATTTTTCTGAGAACCAATGAATTGTTAATAACTATTCATATTTTTCATCTGAAGATACGATGCAGAGGAAGGTTCAAATTTTTAGAAAGGGTTAGTGGGATTAATCCACTGAAGCCGATTCTATGAATATTCATACATTCATTTCAATTTGCATTGATTCTGAATACCGTATACCTGCTCCGACCTTAGATGGAAAATTCGTCATAAATTTGGCTCGAGTATTATTCGTACCAAATTTCTGGACTTGAGCAGGAACGATAAATACTCACAATTTTTAATCTAGTTCAATATTTTTTTCTTTCTAAGTAAATTTTATGATATAAATTGATATATAAATTGATATATAATGAGACAAGCTATTTAAGGTATTAATTTTTTACTTAAAAAATTTAATGAAAATTATGAAATGATCAGATTAAAGTAAAAAAAAAAAAAAAGAAAAAGAATATAATTACACATGTTTTCAGTATCATGAATTTAAGCAGTAACAAAATTTATTTTAATATAATAGATTTTTCTTCTTCCTATTGCAGAGAATTTTAATTAGCTTAAAATTTTTTGAATCAAATGAATCAAATGAATAATATAGATTTCTTTCATTCGTGCTCTATTTTCGATTCTATTTCGACATACAAAATTATATTTTATTCATATAATATTTTTTTAAAATAAAATATACTCACGAATATAATAAAATAAAATAAAATAAATTCAATAAAAATAAATTAAAAATAAAATAAATTTCATAATATGCACTTTTAAATGTCTTTTTGTATATTATTAGATTTTTATATATTCAAATTTTCAATAATGCATACACATTACTAATATACTCATAATAATAAATTTTCAATAACAGTTTTGATATCTAATTGTAAAATGATTAAATATTTCTAAAAATCCTAAAATCATGTTTCATTGTATTAAAAAAATAAAGAAGATCTTATTCATACATATAATAATCTCTTAATGGTGGAATACATAAAACACTTTAGTTACCATAGTTAATGTTCTATTATCTTTGGAACTTTATCTCGGTGAAATTGAACAGAAGGATGTGAGGAGTTGAAAGCTTACGTGGTCAACCGAATCGTGAAAGTTTGAAACAGCGAATCAGTTTCTAAGACTTTCGTCTAACCGCTGAACTTAGAAGGAAACCGCGTGATACCTGATACACTCATGTCGATCAAACTTTAGGAGTAAATACACAAAAGATTAAAAGACACTTAACGCTGAAACTTTAATTTTATGTGCGCTTTCGTTCACATATTGCAGGATATTTAACAATACGTTTTAAAATACATAAATGAATATTATTATTGTAATATGATATTGAAATTAATTAATTATTTATATTGTGAGAAAATGTTTTAATAATTACGTTATAAATCTATTTTAATTTATTGAAAAAAAACAATAATAACGCGCAATATTATTGGAGATTATAAATAAAATAATTTACATATTGTTAATCAAGATTAAAAAATATTATTTTACAACGATAAATAATCAGTTTTATGATTTTAATCACGTAAAAATGATTTAATTAATTTAAGAAAAAATATAAATATTTTTGGTTTATTTCTTACAAAAGATTGTATAAATTACAATTAGATAAAAAAATGATTTGTTATGAAAAAAATAATAAACGAATAATTAAATGTTTGTTATCATATTAAAAATTCAACTAAGTGTTAACTAATGTTAACTCATTAAATTGGTAACGTATTAAAATTTTTATTTAAAATTGTATGCTAAAATATATCTTTACGTAATTTAAATTTCATACAAATAATACAATCACATAATGAAGATTATAATCTAATTTTGCAATAACACAGAAGATTATTGATTATACCTACATTAAAGGATATTCATTTTTATTACTATATTGTTTTAAAAATGAAATTTCTATAACTTTTCTTAAATATTTAATTATATAAGGC
The DNA here is from genome assembly GCF_029169275.1 of Apis cerana. Lineage (NCBI taxonomy): Eukaryota > Metazoa > Arthropoda > Insecta > Hymenoptera > Apidae > Apis > Apis cerana. The sequence goes on along the minus strand of NC_083862.1, from coordinate 3,528,689 downwards.
AAAAATAAATAAATGAAATTGAAATGATGAATTTTATTATATTATTTTACAAATATTATAATAAACGTTCAAAAGTAAACGTTATGTAATATACGTTAGTTATTATAATATATATATTATTAATTTTGAAAAAATAAAATAAAAGAATTCTAGTTATATTGCTTCGAGCTTGTCAATGTTTCAATCATATAAATTCCAATATATTAAATCCAATCAATAGAATAAGATATTATACATAATAATATGATTATGATTTTATGTAGGAAAAAGTAATAAAAATGCTAAATTAAATATCAATTTTATTTTATTAATTTTTTTATAGATATTAATTTAATTAATATTAAAGAAATTTAAATTAAAATCAATTATTTTAGATCTTAAGCAAATAACTTTACAACATCTATTTCAAATCTATATTTGTTTCTAGAATTATTAATTTTCTATGTATGTTAAATATATTACAAATACATATAAAATATAAATATATTTCTGTTTTCATTAAAGATATAAATCATTTTTTTAAAAATAATATAAATGTCCCTTATCAGCTGATTGTTTAGTATATGATAGAGAGAATGTTAAGTATTCTAAAATTTAATTACATTTATGATTGCAAGATTAATATTATATGAGGGATAAATAAAATTCTATACAATAAATTAATATTAGAACACTGTATAACAGCCAAAGTTCATAATCATACAAATTTTTTGTTTTACTGAAAATTAGTAAATTTTTAAATTTTGATATGAACACTCAATATATCTCGAACAAATATTCGATTCCTAATTTCGGTTCTTTCGTACAATTTCTCTTCCTAGTTTTTGCTTTCTTCTATTTGTCAGCTCTAGACTCGCATTAATCATTCACTCCTCAAACCGAAGATCCCTTCTATATATTTCTTCTAAACCTTTTTCTTTATATTTCGATATATAGAATTCACTGTATTTTTATTTCAAAAGATCTTTAATAAAATATCTATTTACCTTTTGATTCTTGGTATCTTATTGAGTAGTTTTTAATCTTAATCTTTTATTCGACCCAAAATAAATTATTTATTTATTTGATACAATTTATTTATGAAAGAATAATTTTGTTGTTCTCATGACTTTATTATTACAAAATATTAATATATTGATGAAATATATTTTAAAGGATCGACTTTAAAGGCCAACATAACAGTTGGCATACAAAAATATCGGAATAAATTATGAATAATTGAAAATTATTTCTGTTAGAATAATAAAATAAAATGATTTTATCATCACATTTTACTCTATCTCTATTTTTTATTAAAATGAACTTATTTGTATATTTATTTATTGAAATGAACTTAAATTGCTTATAAATTAATAAGTTTAATCGCCTCAATTGACATTTTTGTATAAACTTTGTATTCATTTTGATTTGAAGAATTGATTCTTCAAAAGTTTTATATAATATATAATATTCAAAAGTTAATATAATATTAATGTATATTGCTCCATATATTATATGATAGTTATTTTACAAGTAAAATTTTTCAAAATCTTAATTATATTTTTTTCATAATTGTATTGATATATTATTTAATTCGTTACAATCTGAAAAGTTGGCATAAATAATATTTATGTTTAAAATAACAAAAATACTTTTAAAAAATGAAAACTAATATAATATGTTTCAATATGTTACAATATAATTTATTATAATATTAATACCATCTTGCATAAGTATAATATAACTAATTATTAATGAACGATATAAAAAGATTAAATAGAGTTCTTTTATTTTATTGTTTCAAAAATATAACTATTTTTTCTTCATTATTTTTATATAAAAAATTTTTATTTTTAAATTAAATTATTATTAAATTAAAAGCTAATTATATTACGATATCGTTTTAATTTTATCAATCTTTTAATTACCGGTATTAAATATCAATTTATAATAGATTATCTTTTTATCGAAAATATTTTTAACAAAATTTATGATATATAAAAAATCATTTGTATTTATTAAATTTTATCAATTATTTATCTATCAATTAACCAAATTTCAATATCTATATAAAATAGGGAAATATGTATAAATATGTAAAATATTAATAAGAATGTAAAATCAATAAAAACAATTGTAAGAGTATAATTAGTAGATTGTTGAAAAATTCTTTTTTCTTTTTATTATTATTGAGATATTAAATACATTATTGTTAAAAAATGATAAGTAAAAAAAATAAAAGCAATTATAAGAACATCCAATCGATTAGTGAAAAGAAAATTTATTTTTTATTGATGAGATATTAAATCCATTATTGATTAAATACACATACATACAGGTGTTCTTCAGTGCAATACACAGCAAATATGATATTGATTTCATTTTTTTTAATTCTTTAATTTGTTTAATGAATATATTCATCATGAGGAAGTGATTTTAAGATAATAACGAATATTTGAATATTATATTCGTTATATGAAAAATAAAACACACAAATTTTATAAAAAAATGAAAAATGTATTTTTTTTATTAGAGTAAATAAATCATATAATCCACGACTTTTTGCATTTTCATGAAAATATTGTTACATTTGATATCAATATTGAAATTAAAATGATTTTTTGTGAAAATCATTGCATTTTTTCAATCTAATTATTTTTTTATTTGTATCTGATACACAAATTATTTATTCTTAATACCAATTTGATGATTAATTTAAAAAATTTAAAATATTATAAATATATATTATTTATATTAATAAATTTTTGAACAATGAAATTATCAACTTTTTGAAATAACTTAATCCATAATAACTTAAAATTTATTATAATTAATTTAAAAAGTTTAAAGTTAAAAGTTAAAAGTTTAGATCTCTTCACAGTAACTCTCTATTTGATGAATATATTTGATTTTAATTACAGATACACGGATTCAAAATAAAATTTCTCTGTTAAATGATCGTTCGAATCAAAAAGCTCACGTATTTACGTGATTATAATACACATCAAAAAGATATAATATATACATAAACAGATACACATTTTTAGAAAATTTCATTATTTATTCGAAGTATTAAATAAATCTTATAATTAAAGAATTGTCCATATTTATGAACTACGGATTAAAAGGAAATAGAGAACGTTTCACTCATTTTGATGATTAAAAATGGGAGAGAAAAATCTCTTTGCAAATCCGCGAACTACGGTTGGATATTGAAATAAATTTAACCGCAAAGTGATTTCTTTCTTTTGGGGATTTTCCACGGTTAAAAGTTTCACGGTAAAAGCCAAAGGGATTTGTCGAAGCACGTTTCGTCGTATTTTATTAACGCTCCGTGCATGAGAGTGTAACGTGTGATGTAACATTGAAATTGGAAATTTTAATCGAAACGTTCTATCGAAAATTTTTGTGTGGGAATTCAGGAGTGATAGGTTGATATATATATTGATATATATGTGTTAAATATTTTTGCGACAAATCGAATTTCATTTTCTCGAAGTATTGGGAGAGATTGCGAAAGATGAAATTGATTTTATTTTCGATGCTGCTTGAATTTTCAAGAACTTTCAGGATTTCAAGGAAATTCTTGTCTGAATGCATATTATTTTTTATAGTAATTTATGGAAGTCGTTCGTAGACAAAAATTGTATAGTATGGATCAGAATTATATTTAATAGTTAATTAGTTAGTTCATTTCAACTATATTAAATATTTTTACAATGAATTTTTGTTTACAAATTTTTGTTTACAATAAAAAATATAATTATAATACTAAATAGTATAAATCATGTTTGATTATTCATTATTCATTCATATTTGTTCATTTATTAAAACGTTTATTAAAACGAGAATTTATTAAAATGTTAATTTTTACAGTCAATATTAAAAATTGTAATTTAAAAGTTATAATTTTAGTTTAATGTTGTTCTTTTAAATAAATGATTTTATTTTTTATAAATGTAACTTTTACATAAACTTCGTTTTCTAATATACATTCATGTATAAGTTTGAGGTTCATATAAAAAATTTGAAATTGGAATAAAAAGTTTGAGGAAAATTTTATTTTGATATTTGAATGTAAAGTAAAAAATTACATATTTAGAAAAATAGATATTTCTTTAAAAGAAATCAATAATAATAGATAATGTTAATCAATCACAATTTTCATTGTAATTGAATCAATTAATTAATAGCATTGCGGATAAAAGCTATTAATTAATTGATTATTTATTAAATATATTATTATAAATAAAAATATTCGATTATATATATATAAAATTTTTTATATTATTTAATTATTGTTTACTGAATTTATTTAAATTTATTAAATTATTATTTTATCGTTATTATTATTTTTTAAAATAATTTAAAATGATTTATATTATGTAAATTACCAGAAAAGGATCAATTCAATTTATTTCAAATAAGGAAATTTAATTCTAAATTCGAACAACTTGAGGATTGAATTGTTTTCTGAAATAAATTACATTCGAAATTCGAGGTTTCAGTATACTAAAATCTAGAATGTTTCCATGTATTTATTGTACAATACTATCATTTGACAAAATAAATTTCGTTTTTCCTGTAAGTTCAATCTATTGGTAATTGCAATTAAATTAGATATTAATTTTTTCCCTATTTTTACTGTGTTAAAAATATCTGAAATTTCGAGATATAATTGAATATTGAATACATTTAATGGATTAGAAAAATTGTAATTATTTTATTCAAATTGTTTGCAACAGGTTTAAACAGAAGATTAATGTTCTTTTAATATTAATAAATTTTGTAATAAGTAAAAAATAAAAAGAAAAGTATGAATAATAAAGCATTGCTTACTCTTATCTTTTATATAATTATAGAAGTTTTATAAATTTCAAATTAAAATTATACCTTTACAAATTTTTTAATATAAATAATTTAATACATTTCTTTATAAAGATTACTCCACAATCCATCATATTTACATGTACAATAAAATTTCATTAATATCAAAATTTTTTAAATCAATCTTTTTCATAAAACAATGTATCATGATTTTTCCAACCGACTATAAATTTTCTCTTCGTTTAAGATAAAAATTTTCATTTTCGAAAGAATGTAAGCCGTGCAAATGGAGAAAGAAGATCACAGGACGGAATAAGTTTCAGAATCTCCATTCGTGTAAATGCGAAACTTTCTACGAGTATTTTTGCCGGCCAGAAGAATAGGTTCTCTCTCCCGAAAGAATCAGTTTTTTCCGTGAGCATATTTAATATCGGTGGTTAACTTCACTGTCGTAAATTGCATTTTTTCGCAATAACCGCGAAACTTCGCGGTATCTTTAATGATCGAATTAAATTTCGCAAATTTTTCTCTAAACTCTTATCTCTTCTACTCCCTTCCCCTCCATTTTCCTCGTGCAACCGGATTCTCCGTGGTTACCTTAATAGAATTAACCACTCGTTCATAGCTGATATTTTAGTCGTTTTTCGTCCAAAAGGATTACGTTATAACGTATTAAGGCATCCCTTGTTCCCTTGGATATCGATTCTCTGCAAGACCATCGACCTTTCTCTCTATTTCTCTATTCCTTTAATTTTCGTTTCTTGCATCTTAAAAAATAAATAAAATAGTTATAAAACAGAATAGATAAAAGTTTCATAAAAGATTTGAAATTTTTAATGAATATCGTTTTTGCTTTTTGTTTTTTTTTTTTTAGAATAAATGAATGAATTGTATTTAAATTTTTTCAAAATTTATGAAAACTTTTTGATTTTAATTAAAAGGTAAAAAATATATGAAACCTCCAATATTATATAATATATTTCATATAAGTTTTTTTATTTAGAAGTGAAGAATGTGTGGAATTTTAAATATTACAATATATCTCGCAGAATGAAAAAAATTGCTAAAGAGATAATGGGAAATTAATTTTCAAATTATTCAGATCGTTGATTATAAAAATATTTCATTCAATACAATATAATTTGAAAGAATATTTAAAAAGAGATAAACAAAGATAAGAAACATGAAATCGGTTTAACAATTAGATAAAATTATAATGATCTGAAGAAAAATTAATTATTAATATATAAATAGTTTGAATAAAATTTTTCTAAATTTGTGATAAGATAATAGTTCGTCTATTCTATTTATAGAACAAATTCTTTCATAATATTTTCCGTAGTTTTAATATTTTATATAACCGAAATTATTTAACAGATTTCTAATATAATTCATGTGGAATTCAAATGAAACTGTTAAAATTTTCATTGGTTATGAAATAATAAATCTTAGAAATAATAGTATGTTTTCGATTAATTTTTTGAAATTACAAAAGATTTAAGATTCAAATTTTGCAATTATTCAAATATCCAGGAGATATTTTATTCTTATTTCTAATATAATTTGATTAAAACTGGAAATTATTAAAACTTTCAATTATTTAATTACTTATATTTCCATTATAGTAAATTTTCAATTACAATTATAATTGAATAGTTTATTTTATAAGTAGAAAAAATTGAAATTTTACAATTATATTAAAAATACTGATTTTTACTTTTAATATAATTCCACTAGAAATAGAATTGAATAAAATTATTAAAAGTTATCTTTCAATTGATTATGAAATAATAATTTTTCAATTAGTGAATATTATTTAATAGCAAAATATTGGAGATTGAAGCTTTGGAGTTATCCAATAGAAATATTAATTTTTAATTTTAATATGAATTTATTGAAGCTGAAATCGAATAATATTTTTAAAGCTTTAAATTAATTAAAAAATATGATTAATCATTTTCCATTACTTATTCAATATTAAGAATAATCGAAATGTCAGAATTAAATTTCAATATTATTACTCCATAACTGTTCATTTCATTTATCTCATTTCTTAAATCTCAATTTTCAAACATTTATAATCATCAACTAACATAAATAACAATTATAGAAAATTACCATGCTGTCATACTATTATATAGGAAACAATTAAAAAGCGAAGATGGTTTTTTAAAAAGGACACATCTAAGCATGTCCAAAAAATACCTCGCGCATATATGTATATATAAAATAAGAAAGCTTCTATTTTTGTTTCTATAATTTCATTTTCCGTTGATTCCCCTTCATCCCCACTCTCTCCCATTCCTGACCCCGATTTTATTGCATCACCTGCTCTTCTCGTATCATTTCCTCTCTCACACTCGTGTCCCTTTCTGCGTTCCATCCTATTTCTCGCCATCCCATTTGTACCTTGTGCTTCTCCTCCCCACTCTTTCCCTCCCCCCTCCGCTTGTCATGCTCTCTGTTATTTAATCGAGCCTCCTCCCTCCGTCCTTTGTCCCATCACCGATAACTCACGGCCCTCCGCCGTTCTTTTCCACTTTTTCATCCTTGCGCTGTCCCTAATTCCCTTCTCAACCGGTTAAATCCTCCTCGGTCGTTCCCTCGGGATCCCAGTCGATCCGCGTCTCCAGTGCCGCCATCTGATAATAACGCGGCAGCCGGAAATAGAGAGCACTCTCCTCCTCCTCCAGCTGATCCCTTTTGTTTCACCCCTTCTCGCCGTGATTCAACCTTTTCCTCCTTTCGATCGCGACCTCCCTTTATGCCAGACACCGGTAAAAAATAATTGCGAGCCAAAAGCGGCGGAGATTCACGGCCGGTTTTTTTGCGACGAACCGCGTTTCGTGTACCCTTTTGTCTTCGATTGCCGCCCGATGACAGCGCCGCTTTGTCATACGCCCGCTGGTATCTCGTTACCGAGTTGCCGCCATTTCGAATTTTTGTGAAAATTACGTGGGGCGTGGCGGAGCGACGAAAGTTTTTTTCGTTCACACTATTTTGCAAGGAAATTTTGATCAATCTAGAAATTTTGATTTTGATGAAGGTTTAATGAAGTGATATTTTTTGATGATAGGAAATTTGCATTGCCTCCGTTGATTCGTTCGAATTTTATAAAAATTGTATACAATATAAAGATCGACGAAATGTTTAAAATATTTTCCAAGGGAATTTAGATTAATTCAGAAATTTTGATTTTGATGACAGTTTATATATATATATATGTATATATGTATATAAAATATGTTGGATCATATATGTATAATATTTTTAATACAAAATTTCTTGAAAAATTGAAATCAATTCTTAATTTTTTTCAATTCACAATAGAATTATTATTGAATTCTGAACATTTTATGATTTAATAAATAATTTATGTTTTAAAAAAAGTATTTATTGTAAATTTAAGCATTGATTTCATTTCGTTTAAAAAAAAACTGCTCATATTCTGATCTACGTAAATAATAAAAATTATAATTTTTTGTAAATTTAAAAAAAATTTGTTGAGATTTGTTTTAAAATCATTTTATAGAGAAAAGTTTCTTTCTCATTTCAAGTTCTAAAAAATTAACGTACGATTTTTTTCTATTATATTCCACTTTAAATAAAAAACCACCAGCATTGGAATATATAGATAAATTGCACTATGAAATTTATTCCTTATAAGCGTATTTAATGTGTGCTTTAAGATTAGATTAAATGCTTAACGTGTATTTAGTATATGTGATTAATATATACTTTGCGTATTTAAATATAAATGAAGTTATTAAGAACTGATAAAGCGTCGAGAAAATAATATTCATTTTTAAGGATATTAAATATACTAAGTACACGCTAAATGTATTAACTATGCACATGTTAGACGTATATTACCATATATTAAATATACAATACATGTATAAGGCATATGTATAAGTCGAAAATGCAACTCATCGTAACGTATTTTTAAGTTATTCTAAGCGGCACATTTTTCATTTAAAGTGTGATAAAATGACAAGAAAAAATCGTATGTCAATTTCTTGAATATTATCATAAAAAAAACATTTTTCTTTATAAAATGATCTTAGAAGATATCTTGAGAAAAAATTGTTAAACTCTCTCATTTGAACTTTTTCTTGTTTAATATGAAAATATCATATAATTTCTCTTTACGATATTATAACAATTTAAATATCAACAATTTTTTATAAACATCGATTCATTATTATATTATGAAAAATATAATTTCATAAAAATTAATATTTTTTGATATAATTACATTATTCCATTCATGCCAAAATAAAAGTATACATATCTGATCAATCGATTTATTATTATAAAAAATATTATGATTAAGAAAAAATAAAAAAATATACATTATATTAAAAATATTCAGAAAATTTCAGAAAAATTCACAATTTTTTATATAATTAAAACATTCTATTCCTGTCATCTTTTCCTCACTTGAGAATATACTTAATCAACCATATATATATCATATCTATATTACAAGAAATATAATTTCAGAAAGTTTACAATTTTTTATATAATTTCAATATTTCATTCATGTCTTTTTCTTCCTTACAGATGTACTTTCAGATGTATTTATGAGAGTATACATCTAATCGATTATATTTACATATAATAAGAAATATTACTTTAAAGAAGATTCACGATTCTTGAATATATAATTACAAGTTCCACTTGTATCATTCCTTTTCCTTACAAACGAGACATGTACATACCTAATCGACCGATCTCCCTCGACAGAAAGTACAGTCAAGGATTAGCGCTGAGCGATCACCGATACCGGATATCGATCCTCGAATTTCCGCGGAGGAATAAGCCGGAGGATCGAGCTGATCGGAACGGCTCGTGCCTCGGATAAAAAGGAAAGAACGGATGTATCTCGCATGGACGCACTAGTTGGTCCCAATTGGATGCAGCCATACGTCGCGTCGGCTGGCTTCATTAAAAGCTTCTCGCTGGCGCGGTGAAAAAAAATTTTTTTCTCTCTTTCCTTTTTTTTTTTCTTTTGTCGCTACCGCCGCAACCGCACTGGCGGCAACTCGACGCGAGCCGAGGACATTGTTAATTAGAAGTGTGCGAGGAGAAGGGTGTGCGGGAGTGGCGATGAGCGAAAAACGAGGAGAGCAAAAGAAAATGTCGCGATACGACCTTTTTAAAAGAGGCCACGCTTCAACTTACGCACAGTAAACTTGTGATGAAACTTGAATAGTGTAAATCATTCCAAAGAGCGGGGGAATGTTGACACAACTGTTGGAAGGGAAGGATGTTAGTGAATAAAGAAGTTAGGAATGGAATTGAGTTTACTAACTAGAACTAGGCTTGTAGCATCAAAAGATTTATTTTAAATGATTGTATTGTGTATAAATGATTGTAATTAAAATGATGAAATGAAAATAAATTGATATGTATATATATACACACAATTATATCTCTATCTGAATCAAATTACAATATTAACTTTGTTATGTTTTCAATAATCATTAAACAAAAAAAATAAAATCATTTGGACAAATAGGTTTAATTGTTGCAATACATATATTGTTATAAAAAGATTGAGATAAGATAAGGATATTGATAATGAAATGTGATTATTATATAAAAAGAAAATATTTTATTATCACAATTTTATAACTTATTCTTATAATTCGTGACATAAATATGAGCTGAGAATTATAATGAAAATATAAATTGTCTTTGTATATATTTTATATTCTTCAGTTTTAATATATTAATTTTTAATTGTATCTAATATGTATAATATATAATATATACATTTAAATAAATATATATATATATCTTATATTCATTTATATCAAGAAAGTTAAAGTTATGATTTATTTTCTATTGATCGAATTATTGAGTAATATTTTATTAATATTTAATAATTTATAGAGCACTAAAAAGTTTTATCTCGTTTAACCAGTATTGATTTTATCTTCTTAAAATGATATTTCGATTAAAAAAAATTACTTTATATATGAAATTATATATAACATATATAAAAATAATAAAAATTTAAAATAACTTTTAAATCTTTAAATATATAAAATGTTCAAATTTTATTTCTTGTTATAAAAAATATTTCGATATGAAATTATGAAAAAATACCACTATAACTTTAAAAATTGATTTCCTTACTTTGTCAAAAAAAAAAAAATTGTACGTTTTATGCATGTTATATATATATTTTCTTTAAAATAACTTTCTTTTAAAATTTTTTATGATTCTTTTTTGTAAAATAATATTCCAATTATGTATACTGTATGTTAATATATATTCGATTCTAGAAGTCGAAATAAATACAAAAATTGATATAATATAAAAAAATATCGTTTAAGGCTTATTTAAGTTACAAACAATTAAAGCTTGCGTCAGATAAAACAAATAGAATGAAATAATTTTATTTTTATTGCATCACTCCCTGTGTCTCTCTCATTTAACTTGAATTATTTCTAACTTGATAAATAAGTCTTAATCGATATTTTTATATACTGATTTTGTTTGTGTTTGTTTTTATTTCTATAAACGAATGTTCCACGAATATATTAACATCTTATATACGCTAAGGTTTTGAGTTCGATTCGAGACAAAAGTTTTTCCGCGATTTTCTATGCCAAATAGACCAATACTTTTTCACGCGGTTGAGTAATGCTCTCTCAGGTAAAGTTCATAAATAAATGTATATACCCGAGTATTCTCGGTAAATATAACGGCGCTTTTCTCCGGGGATCTTTGGATCGGAAACGAACGATAGAAAGATGGATCGGTTTTGCGTTTTTTGGCGGTGATCGTGCACTCGAATTATTCATACGCCACGTACACTAGACGTGTATACAAGACGTACAAAAAGGAGAAGTTTAATCGGAAATTTTAATCGAATATTAAAATTTTCAATTTTTGAAGAAACAGTAATTTTTTGCGTATTCTGTCTTGAGGAAACAATTATTAAACAATAGTATGAAATATGTGGAAAGAGTGTACAAAGAATTTTTTATATTTTCTGAGAAATATAAAGAAGTTTCAAACAAAACATGTTTTACTTTGAAAGAGTTACAATTGCAGTAAATTTCAAGCATGTTTCAAGCAATTATTTCTTTTAAAGAAATAAAGTCTAAGATTTAATGAAATTTAATATAATTAATTTTTCAAATAATTTCGTAATTAATTTTTCTCTTATTGTTAAAAAATAATGTAAAAACAACTTCATTTTTTTTATATTTATTATATATTATATAATTTTTCAAATAATTTCGTAATTAATTTTCCTCTTATTGTTAAAAAAATAATGTAAAAACAACTTCGTTTTTTTTATATTTATTCAAGTTTCAATTTTTTAAATAATATTAAGAAAATAATTATAATTTTTTTAGATTTTATTTTTGTATTTATTAAAACATATACATTTCTTCAAAAGTTCCTTATCTAAATACAGTTGTATAAACTGAATCTTTAAAATGTTAAGATCTTTAGAATAACTAAGAAGAAATAGATTTAAAAGTTGAAAATGCTGTAAAAATCTCTTATTTATAAAAATTAATAGTTTCATTTATATCATAAGCTCTATTTATCTATTAACTTAGATTCTCATATAAATTTATAATAATATTGATAAATAATATTGTTTTGAAAGCTTACAATCATTTTTAATTACAAAGAATTAATTTAAAATTAAAATTAACTCATAGTTACAGTTTATAATAAAGAATTAAATAATCTTAATGAATGAATGATCAATAAATAAATTGCAAAAAATTGTTCTTGTTCATTATAATCTCGTTTATCACAACAAAATATTAATTATATTAAAAAATATTATAATATTAAAAAATATAATTTAATATATTAATATTATTAATTATATTAAAATATTATAATATTTTATATAAAAAAATATTTAAAAAAATGAATAATATAATTACCATATTGTTTTAAATTAAAATCAATAAATTTCATTTTATTGATTTCAAAATTCCTCAAACGCTTATTGAAAATATTTAAAATCACATTAATTAATCAATAAAGCATTTTAACTAAAAAAAAACATTTTTTTAAAAAAGAAATTAAAAACTTTAAAATTTTTAAAATTTTAAAAAAAGAAAAATAAGTATAAGACATATAATTAATGTTAATATAATAACTATATTCTTTTTGAACTTTTAAAATTTGAAATTTTAAAATTTATGAGATAACTTAATATTTTAATGTTCAAGAACGAATTGCATTGTTCAAATTCCTATCGCGAGAACCGAGAAAAAGAGAAAAGTATAAATGCCACTAACAATTCCAATATTCAAAATTGTTCTTTTCTAAGATTGGAATCAGCCATGCAGCTATAATACCATTCTGTAATATTTGGATTTCCAGGCATAAGAATGAGATAATATACTAAAGAAAGAGAGAGAAAGAGAGAGAAAATGATATTCCTAATAATATTAATACCTGAAATCATTTGCGCCCAACAGCTTTTCCAACCACGTTCCAGCTATCGTCAGCATTGAAATCTCTATAAATACAACGGAGAGAGACGAAACACGGAATTTCATCGTCCGTAATAATTTTAACCACGGATATCATCTATGGAAAATCCTAATGATTACACTGCATGTCACCATTCAAAACCATATGTATACTATAGAAAGAAAAACAAGAATTATAAAGAAAATATGAAAAAGTATAATTAAAAAATATTCATATTTTTTTTTTACGTTTTTACGTTTTTCTAGTTGTTAGTAATAAGTTATTGTTGAATTTATTAGAACTATCGATCTAGCATTTTATTTAAATATATAATAAACGAATGATTAAAAGTAAAGTAATATTATAAAGAATAATTAAGTATATATAATTTCTGGTTGAATAAAATTAAATATGAATTTTATAAAATAAAAAATTGTATCTAAATATTAAAAACAAAGAATTTCGAACACGTCAATTTGATTGATTTGATAACTATATGTTATATATTAAATATGAAAAAAAGAGGATAAATAAAAAATAAAAAAATAGAGATAGATGATTAGAGAAGAATTTAAAATAGAAATTTATATATTTACAATTGTTATTTAAAAGTTGACAATTTTAAATTATATAAGTTTCTCAAGAAAAATCAAAGATTATAAAAGATTATAAATATTAAAACAAATAAAATTAATATTAATAGATTTTGATTTTCTATTTCTAATCTTTGAAATATTTATTTTTTATGAATTGTAATGATTTTGATATTCTTTTAATTTATACAAAATTAAATTTATATATTTTAACTTATTCTTCATTTGTTATCTATCAATTATGTATAGCATTTTATTATATTCATATACATTTATTAATTTTTCATAAGTAGAAAACATAATACATAGATTATAATGATTAAAATGATAGTATTTTAGAATACCTCGTCGTGAAACATGCAATACAATAAAGTAACGATATTTTTTTAATAATGCTTATCAGATCATGTATTAAATGTTTGATTAAAAATAAATTGTATATATATTTCAAAAATAATACAATTACAATACAATAAATAAATAATTTACATAGAATAAATTAATAAATTAAGAAGAATAAATTTAAGAATAAATTAGATAAATCTAAAAATTTATTCCTTTTGTTAGTTTTATTTTAATAATTGACATTGTATCCACGAAGGTTGTCTAAAATTTTATTAAGCCATGTTGCATGAAAGAACTGTCGTAATTTTTACATCGTGTTCTATCGAAATCATATTTTCAAATATATTCCATATTATTGTTGACTGTATATTATATTTTCAATCTCGTTACTTTTCAAACGTGTTGTATGAAACTAGTGACGAAGCGACATAAAATATGATATCATGCAAAATCGGTAATTTTGATGAAATATCACTGGATAGAAATTGTAAGTGAACTCGATGAAAATTCGAGGCAAGGAATCGATTAGGGAAGTGAAACGATCGAGGTATTTTGCGTACGATTCGATAGGAGTACTGGTTTTACTCTCGCTCCCATTCTGAAGTAATCGTAAATGCATGTCGATTGTGAGTAATTCTGCGATTGAAAATGTTTTCCATCGAAAGAGAGAGAGAGAGAGAGAGAGAGAGAGAGAGAGAGAGAGAATCACACGTCTTATGATTGGGGAGAGGTATAACAGTGATCGATTAAATGTTTTTAATTTTCAAGATTTCCATCAATTTCTGAAATTTAATTTTTTGAAAACACATATTTTAATTGTTTTTAGAAACTATTATATAAAATACGTATCATAAAATATAAGAGAAACAGTTTTTCCTATCTAATTTATAAGAAATAATGCTTCCTCTTTCTTATAAACTAATGAAAATCGAATAAGAATTCTCGAAACATCTGATTTCTCAGATTCAAACTGAAAAGGCAATATGGCAAATAGATTCGAATTCTAAGTCAATCGAATAGTGTTATTTCGTGTATTTTTGTATGTTTGAGATATTTGTTATATAATTTATCAATTTTATCTTTTAAGACTTATTTATCTAAATTCAATATACAGCATATTAATATATTTGTAAGAAATTTTTTGAAGAGCAAAATAAATAAAAAAATTGGTATAAAAAAATGTTTTGATTAAAATTTATTTATTGGAAGCAATTAAAATTTACGTTAAACAGAACGAGACACAGATACAGTGAGACAGTTCTATTTTTGCCACGCATCTCTTTATCTAACGTAAACTTCAATTAACTTGATAAATATACTTCAGCTGAAATCTTTTTAATTAGTCTTTAAAATTGACTTTCTAAATATGGTCTCTCAATATAAGCTATTTAATTACTTGTTTATTCACATGTATACAAGATATATTTAAAATTACTATTTTCATTATTATTGTTATTATTATTATTATTATTATTATTATTACTAACAGCGACAGTATTTGAATGATTTCAAAATATGTGTATTATTAAGTTTTTCGTAGATAGGTACATAGATGTCATATGAAGGCCAACTTTGTTTTTTCAAATGGAATGTTTTTTCATACATTTTTTAACGTATTATTTGACAGTTCGACATTTTCTATAAAAAAGTACCGATTTAAAGTTAAAAGTATACTCAAAAGTCATTAATTTAAGAAATATTTATAATTAATTTAAGAAATATTTTAATTTCAGCTTATTATAATTTCATAAAATTTATTATATAAAAGGCAAAGGAAAAAAAAAACAGTGTTTTATCTTGTATAAACGTTAAATAAGAATAATGACAAAAATCAAATCGATGAATTTCAAGTAAGATGTACTATAATATAAAATTTAGTGTATAAAATTTGAAATGTTAAAATCATTTTAAATAAAGAAAACATAGCTGAATTCAATTGCTTGAAACATTCTATATACGGATATTATTCAATCGAATCGTTCTTTGTCTCGATTTAAAGTATGTTTCGAGTATCCTTGATATCGTTCCTTGTTTAATTTCAAAGGCGAACAATGTCGGTTTGCTTGTATTTATATTACTATTCTTCGAGAAATGCATTCTCGAATGCATTATGGTATCTTCTGGAAAGAAGCCATGCTTTCGCGAAAAGTCACGAGGCGGATCAATATCCGACTTTATTCCGAAGTTTTAAGTTCTTTGTCTCGTTCCCATTCCCCCGAGTGGATAGAGTTCCAGAAGCACGCCGAGTTGAAAGATTCGAATGCACAAAGGTTGGAGGAAATTGCGGGAAGACATATGCGCAGTAAGTTTGAAAGGGGACGTGTGACCCAAAAACCGAGGCTCATTAGGAGTGGCAGATCCTGAACGAAGAAATCTCTGGCTGGCCAAGAGAATTTACCAGGTTTGATTAAAATGTTTCCAGAATTTTTATTTGTGAAGAAAATTTTGCAAGAAAATTGTGCAAGAAAATATTTCAGACATTGCTTTATCCTTTAATATTTCATTTTCAGAATTTTTATTAAAATTAACATTTTCTTTATTTTTTAATTTATTCAGAATTATAAATTAATGTTCTCTTGTTATTAGAATTTTCTTTTTCCAAGTGAAGCGTTAAAATAATCTCGAATAATTATGAGAATAAAAAAGTTCATAAATTTTCAATCATGGTTGAGAAAGTTTACAGAAAAATCATACTTTTGAATCACAAATTTAAAAAATTATTTTTAGAATTAAATAAAATTAAATATTTAATTAAATATATTAATAATTAAAAGATGATTAATTCAAGATGGATCAATAATCAATATAAATCTCTTACAAATACGTACTTATCAATATAGTATAATTCAAAATTTCTATCCAATATGACATATTTATGACAATTTATATTTTTTTTAATCTTCGATTCATTTCTAAATCGCCATTTTTTATATTATCGTAATATTTATAATTTTGTTTATCTTTGGAAACACAAAGAAGTCAAAAGTTTATATATTATTATAATGGAGCATTCTATATATTGTTATAATATTGTTTGACGAAAATTATTGCAAATTATGCGGTAAAAATGTTTCGTGGTTAAAAGGGATAAAAGCAAAATCTTTGAACGAGTTGAAAATTACATCAAAGTGTTTCAAAAATGTTTTAAAAATTAAAAAAGGAACTGGCATGTGCTATATTCTATAGAAAATTGCATCGAAAATGATTATATCAATATTAACAATGAGACGAATGAATATAAATTAATAAACAATGAATAAATGAAATAAATATAATTTCAAGTTCATAAAACGTCAAATTGACATTTGTGGTATTTTTACAACAATTACTTCACCGCTTTAAAACCATGAAGTGGAAAAAGAAGGAAAAAAAGAAAGATAGAGGAAAAGGAAGCGTAAAATTGATTTAGAAGCGTGAAAATGGTGCAAAAGAGTAGCTCTTCCAACGAATGTAACGTGCGGATCGCTCAAAAGGAAGGTGGTTTCTCGGCTCGAAAATCCTGTCCACGACAAGGGGCTCGACGTGGGGCGCGTTTCAACGCGCGCGAGCGTACTTTTTGTCAAGAAACTTTGCTCCGGGAAAGCGAGATTGTCCTTTTAAAATGAGAATGTTCTATCCTTGAATCCATCCTTCCTTATCATTGCTTTATCATTTAGATCATTATCAAAGCTTGGTTGAAAATCGTCCACAAGACCATCGTCTTTGATCCTTGCAGTGAATTTCGTATGCGATACAAGTGGACGAGATCTACATGTATCATTTTATAATGCGAAAAGTTTCTTGAATGAAGTGTTGTATCGATGTGATGCGAAGTTCATTGTTAGTCAAGTTTGAGATTCATTGTATGCGAACAGTCCTTGCAGTGCATTGTTTTGTCGACGTAATATTGTCTATAGCTTAACACGAAATGACTTTAACTCATAGATATATATATATATATATATATATACTATTTTTGAACTTACAAGCGAACTTACAATGAAATATTGCAATGATTAAAGAGAAAATTGTCAAAGTTTTTGAAAGGAACTGTGTTCATTTCTTGTATTTTTATTGATGTTAATCTTTGATCAATTTATTTTAATAAATTAATTACGATCTAATAATGTAATTTATAATATTTAATATCCAAAAGTATTTTTGATTCATATTTTTTAATTTTTTCAAAACTTGGATTATTATAAAATATTTATAAAAATATAATTTTTAAAATATAAAGTTTAATATATAAATATCTCTGACATTCAGTCAATTATATAAAACAAAACAAACGTAAACATCGTTATATGAAAATGTTGGTTGATTATTTATTTATTATAAGTTATAAGCAATTAAAGGAAACGAGAAGCGAAATTAACACTTGCATTTTTATATTTATTATAAAGCTTAAATTAATATTGATGATTGAATCTATCACGTTTTCTAAATTATATCTTTATATTATATTGATTTGATCAAATTATAATATTGATTTAAATAATTCAACATTTGAAGGTTATGTTTATGTATAAATAGATATATATGTAGATATATCAATTATTTATAATTGTTGCAATCTATTATAAGTATATATAAGTATAAGTATATATAAGTATATAAGTATATATATTATAAATAACTAAAATATGAAATTTCCATTTCTCTCTCAAAGAAGTTCTTTTGAAACAATCTAATATAATTTATTTTATTTTTATAATATTTACTTGATAATACAAAAGACTTTTCTTAATTTATTATAATAATTATATTATTATTATATATATAATATATATTATAAGTAAGTATTATATTAAGTATATATTAATTATTAAAGCTGAAATATGAATTGAGATGTATATGAATTACTTTACTAAATTTCATATTGATATTTCTCGCAATTGGTATTTCACTCAGTTATATTTATAAAAGTATATAAATATGGTATAAGAAAAAATAAAATATGATAAAAAGAAATAGTCTAATAATGTATTATTTGATGCATATAGAAATCATCTTATTATTCTACATTAAAGAAAATTAAAAATATTAAAATAGAATAAAATATAAATATATTTATATATATAATATATATTTATATTATATATATTAGAAAAATATTAAAATTTATTATCTCTTTCCTTGTTTTTCATATACTAAAATTTGAAAATTTAAAATATCTTCTAAACCAATCAATTATAGACATAAATACATGAATATATTTACAAAAAATAAAAGAACTTATTTAACAATTACATTCATCAATATATACTTAAACATAATTGTATTAAACACAAGTTATAACATGATGTCCATAAAAAAATAAGGCCTTCTAGTCGTATTTTCTTTCTTTGGACATAGATATGTACGAATTGAAAAATGTGCAAAAACAACAAACCGTGACAAACGAGATTTCGTGTGAGGTCAAAGCAGAAATAAGGAGAGGGAGGGGGGCAGAGCCCCAAAGCGGCACCACAAACTGCGAGCGAAGAAAAGTCGGAAATGGATTCCTCAGGAGTGCGCAAATGAGGGTAGACTACGATATAATATTACGAATCTCTCGTGAACTCGGCTAAATTCAATAGGAAATCCGACTTGGAATAGCATAAGCCATCTCTCTCTCTCTTTCTCTCTCTCTCTCTCTCTCTCTCTCTCTCTCTCATTCTTCCTTCGTATCCCAAGTCTGTCTTCTATAATCACGCATAACACATGTATATACCATATATACGTTATATATATATGTATTATATATAAAATGGTATATGTAGGATGAAAGAGTAGGTATATGTAGGATGGAAGAGTAGGGTAGAAACATTGTGTCTAATTGCATCCGTTGCCGTTTTTGTTTTAGGACCACTCGACGGATGAGTAACGAAGCGTGGCCCGCTCTCAAGGTACGGACACAGCCTCTTTTCTTGTCTCTAACGAACCGTTGCGAAATTTGTATTCCAGCTTACTTGCATGTACAACGCAGGTAAAACGCGTCGTCTCTCTTTGTTTTCTTCGTTTCTCGACCTCCTTTTTTTCTTATGTAGATGTCTTTAGTTTTATATTTCTTTCTTCCATGTATCTTTCATTTTCTTGTTGAAAGAGATAGAGCTTGATGATCGTATGCTGATTTGAGATTTAATGATAGAACTAGATAAATTGTGCGTGAAGTGAATTCAAATATTGATAGACTAGATTTCCTTTGTAGATTGTATTATTATTTGTTTCTATACTCAATATTGATTGTAGTTGTTAACCATTATTTTATAATTTAAAATAAATTCTGCTAAATCATTTAATAACAAATAGTGTTTCTAAATCATTAATAATATAACATGTAAATATTAATTACATGTTTAATTCTAATTGTTGTGTATTGTTTCTAACATCGACTTCTAGAATTTAATTATTACATTGGAATCTACATTTTAAAGTAAGTTTAAAGCTAACAATAACAACAAATAATATTCTCAAGTCATTCATCCAAATAATAACTGAATCATACATGTAGTTTGATGATTAAATAAGAATATGTTGCAAATGTAATTGATTTTGAATTTTTTGTGATAAAATGATATTTTTAAATTGTCTTGAATTTAAATACGATAGATTTGAATCTTGGATGAATATCGAATATTGATCGAATGAATTTAAATTCATCTTTAAAAAATTAAAAAATTTCTTAATAAAAATTCTTCATTCATTTAAAGTTAATTTTTCGTTTCTCCTAAAGATAATCATTATAATATATAATTTTATCTGTTTTGTAAAATACCAATTATTTTTTCAATTTTTTTTTATAAAAAATGATTTAATTGTAAATTTTACTATTTTGAAAAACATAAATCGAATTCATGTGAAAAATTTTTTCGAAAAAGAAGTAAGTTTTCTTCGTAAAAAATAAATATTTTTCAAAAATTATTTGTATAAATTTAAAAATCTTTCAAAACAATAGAATTTTTATATAAATTATTTTTTAATACTTTTTCTTGTTTACGATTTATAAGTATTTAAATAAAAATTCTTCCATAAAAATCCAATTTCTTTTTTAAATTAAAAAGAGTACAAAATAGCAAAATTTTTAATGCAATAATTACACAATGTTTCATTAAAATCTTTCTTCAAATATTTTGAACTTGACGTTATCACTACAAAATCCTTTCATAAATTATTAGATTCTTTAATCTCATTTATTTTTAAAACTATTGATTAAATGACCATTTATTTAATTATAAAAATAATGTTTTTAATATCAGAACAAAACATTTCTTTATCGACGCGCATAATTGTAATTATTTATTCTCTCCTGTCTCTAATTAGGATAATTACAATAATTGTTCCAAAACTGACATTGCATTACATTTGCATGTCGTTTGTCGTTTGATTGATCCAGCGAGGATACTTATCTCAGTTTATTCGCGTACGCCGTTTAAACAAATTATCATTAAATTTGAGTAATTACAAACATATACAGAATGAAATACAAAATAGAAGAAGAATGGAACGAAACATAGGCAAAATTTTTTTTTCGCTATTTAAAATTTTTAATAGCAAACAAGCACTTTTTTGAATTTGATCAATAAATTTTTTTTTGAGATGCTGTATTTAAATTAAAAAATTATTTTCATTGATTTTGTGAATTTTTGATCAATAATTTATAATAATTTAATTTTCGTTTTCAAAAAATGATATTTCTTCTTTTTTAATGAAATTTAAAGTAGATTTGATATAGAAAGAGAAAACTTTTATTTCACAAAAATTTTTAATTTTAATTTTGATTAAGAATTTTTGATTAAGAATTTTTATCAAATTATTTATTAATTATATATTAATTATTTATTATTCAAAACATCATTTTATATTCTACATATTTATATACATATACAAATTTCGAAACAATAATAAATTACTACATATAAAACTAATAATATTAATACTAATAAAGAAAATACAATATTGAATAAAACTGATACTAATGAATTACGGAATTAAATAAAAAAGATATTGTGATTGGTAATATAATAGATATAATATAACTATTAAATATACGTATACATATACATTTATAAATATACATATATAAAAATATGTGTTTAAAGTAATAAAAAACTTATTCCATTCCAAAAATTAATTTAATAGAAATTATTTTTCATACATTAATCTGAAACATTACAGTTAAATTAATTTCATTATTTGAAAACAATCATAATTTTTAATTTTTTTATTTTTGTTTCTTTCTCTATCATGCAATTTTTCGCGCATTTATATTTTCCAATTTATATATAGAAATATCATTAAAGAATGTTTTAGCATTAAAGGACGATTAATGAAAATTTACAATTACGCGAGATAAAATTAAACAATATTGAATTGAACTCTGATTTCCACAGTCGGCCATCTATAAAATGTTTTTCACTCGCAGAAATACGAGAATTTGCAAATTGATATCGTTCTCTGTCTCGCATTAGTCAATTTTTGTTTTAATCGTGGAAACACAATGCACGCGCTAAACAATTATTATAGACGAGCTCGCTCATTCGAATTAAATTCTTGGATATTTCTCATTAATTGATGACCGCAGATTTCCATTTAATTTCCCGCAAATTTCAACGGGATTGATGTGCATTCAGGGGAGAGATGGGGGTACAATAAAAGACCTTATTGTCAATGAAGGATAGAATTGGATTTGTTCGATTTATGAATTTACGGTAGAATGAATATTTTTGAAAAAGACCTTTCCAAACATTGAAAATTGGAATATAATTTTTGAATATATTTTTTGAATATAAAAAAAATTGTTAAATTATTATATAAACACATGCAATAGAGGTTTAATTATATTGGTAATATCACGTAGAAATATTTGGCATGAATATAATAAAAATTTAAAGAATGATTCTTTCAATTAAAATAAGAATTAATTACCAAAATCAAGAATTATTTTTGTTTGAAGCTTTGTTTTTTAATTATTGACTATTAAAATCGATTAAAAAATTGATTGTTCGTATTTAGCAATATTTAAAAAAAAAGATTAAAGACACAATTTTTTTATTCTTGATTTTCTCGTTTTATTTTAGCTTAAAGAATTATCTTTTTATTCTTTCAGTATTTGTAATTCAATATTCTATATCTATGAAAATCTGTTGATTATTATAATTGATTGATAATATATATCAATGCAACAATGAGAATGTAAAATGAGATTTCTCTTTTTATTAATGATATTATATTCCTTTTCTTTCACAATTTTTTTTCCGACGAATCTTTTTGAAATTAACATACTGCATTTTTTTTAGAAAAATATTGTTACTTATAATTTAAAATGAATTTAATTGAATATGTTCTTAGCGACAAAATATTAATATTATAAACAATTCTATAAACAGTATAATAATATACATATATATTTAATAATTAATGAAAACAAAACTAAAAATTATTTTAAACTAAAATATTTATCTAAAATAGAAAAAGTAACACGAATTTCACGTTATTAAGTTATCCATTTAATAACGAGTGCCAATATTTCTACTTAAATTGCTGAAACATTCGAGTGGCTTGTATAATCGAGATTGAAAACTTTTTATATTCTCCGTCTTTTAAAAGTTTTCTCGTTTCATCGCCATGAAGCGTTAAACGAGAGAAATTTAAATAAATTTTTGCGAAAAGAAGCAAATTTTCTTCAACAAATATCGATAATATTTATTTATTAAAGGAAACTCGGGTGACTAGTTTATAAGTACTTGTTATAAACTGTTATAAACGATATTTCTTGCAATTGTGCGATATATATATATATTCGCCGTCAATTTCTGTAATCGAAAATCGATGATTCGTTCCTTGATTCCTTAACGTGCTTTTAATATGGCTTGTTTTTGTTCATTAAAGAGGAGGATTGCGCGCGCAATTTTATCGAAACGAACTGCGTCGACGCAATAATTAAGGAAGCTTAATGGAAATTGGAATGGATTTAATTCGAAGAACGAAATTCGTAACTATTTCGAATCGACGCCGCGGTCTTTAATTATTCTTCGACTCTTTATGACATTTATCGATAGCTGGAAGAATGTAATTCGATTGAGATTTTAAGTTCGAGATTTCAATGCGAAGTATACAGTAGTAGTCGCAATTTCTGCTCCTTTAATTATCTCCATCTATTTCTGGAATTATAATTTTTGAGAAATAAATATCGTAATATATTATGTTATGCCAGTATATATTTATGCAAAAGATTTCTATTTTTTGAAGTTGATAAATTTTGTTGAATTTAATATATGAAGAGTTAGGAAAGCGTAAATAGAAGAGTATTGTTTTTACAGTAATGCTCGATTCTGGATCGCACTTTTTTTTCTGTTATGTATCTAAGTTATTTTTTTTAATTTCTAGAAATTAAAATTTCATTTTTTGAGACACCCATATAACTTTAAAAATTGAAATTAACATAAATACTTTATTCTATCTCATTATACATATATAAACTACGAATATTTATGTAAAAACAAATTTTTATTAACACGATTAAAAAATAGAGTTTGAATAGAGATTTAACTTTTTTTTTTAAATGACACGTATTATGCGTTAGCAATAATTATATGATATTATAGAAATATTAAAAGTTGGCTAAAAAGAAAAAAAGCAGCTGAAGAAAAAAAGAACAGTTGAAGAAAAAAAGAGTCAAAATATGCGATTATATTATATAATTATTTTAATTATTCGTTTTATTTTTTTATTATTGTATTTTATTATTAATGCAATAAATTTTATTAAAACAAAATATGAATATACTATATCTTTTCATATATTATATGTATTCTATAGATTTGATATATTCAAATTTTTCGATATAAATTTTTAAGTATAAATATGAGCATATTTTTACTTATAAGAAATATTTTTCACGAATTGAAATACGAAATCGAGAAAGAAATTTCCTTAAAACATCTATTTTTCCTATATAACTAATGTCTTCCAGTCTTGTTACAATTAAGCGGGCACTATTTCATTCATAGACGTTTTTATTCACCAAAATACAACGATTATAAATAATTATTAAAACCTAGAATATAAATTTATTATGTTAAATTTAGTATAAAAATTTATAAAAATTTAGTATTTGTTGGAAATTCAAAACATTGAAATATTTTGCAACAATATTTTGAATATTTTTTTCCATTGCTTTTTAATTTATTAAGAATTAAAAAATAAAGTTGTTTATCAATATTTATTAAAACGTTTATTAAAATAAATGTAAATGCCATCAAAAACATTTTTTAAAAACTATTGGATTATTAATGTAATAAAATGTATTTATTCAATAAAATATTTCCGATATATTGAATAGTGAAAATTTTTGAAATATTCAATATAAATAAATGTGATAATAAATATTATATATCATATATCACAATAATCTATTACATAAAAACAGAAAAGACATTTTCGTGATTTAATCAAATTTTTATTTTTATGATATTATTATAAACATTTCTATAAATAGTATAACAATATACACATATATTTAATAATTAACGAAAACAAAACTAAAAATTGTCTTAAAGTAAAATATTTATCTAAAATAGAAAGAGTAACACGAATTTCACGTTAATAATACAAATTTTTAAAATTTTGTGACATTATTCCAAAAATCATCTAAAAAAAAAAAAAAGAAACGATAAAAAAAAATATTTTTGACAAATTTTCTTTTCTAATTATAATTTTAAAAATAATAATATATTATGTGACATCTTACAAAATGATAGGAAGTTAATAAATTAGTTTCAGAAAAATCTAAAACATTTAATATTAGATAAAATAGATACAAATAATGCAATATCGAATATCAAATAATGTAATAATATAATATCAAATAGTACAATATTAAATATTAAGAATATTTAGAATATTTTTATATTTTTAAGATTCAAAATGAGTTTGTATTACATCTATTATGATATTGGTTTAGATTACGTTATAACCCCAAGGCGGTTGTCAATCAATTAATGAGTTTAAGTTTGATTTAGCTTGTGTTATAACAAGTTAATGTATTTGATCGAATTTAATTTTAATCAAACCCAAATTCATTTAAATATTAACTAACTATCTTACAGTAATAATCAAATTAAAAATATATCTAGATTTAATACATAACCTAAACTTAATTTAGATTTAAAAATCTAAGTCAAACTTTTAAAAAATATATAACGTTAAAATACTTTTGCTTGTACATTTCTAAAAAATTTTTTCAAAATACTAACGATTTATTTCAAGATCAATATTGCATGATCAAGATCATAATTTAATTATAAGAAAAAAAAAGTTGGTTCGTTATAATTCTTAAGAAAGATGATTTATGAATGAAAAACATGATTTTAATTATAATTTATATAAAAGTACAATAAAAGTACAATAAAATTATATCTTTGTTTCTTGTTACGTTTTTTTTACAATCTTCTTAATATCTTCATGATATTATATGTTATGCCTATGCCTAGATTCTCATATCCTATAAATAATTATTATATTGATTTTTTTGCACATTATAAATGTTTTTAAATCAATATAAAAGCAGATAACTAAATAATATTGTTATATTTTATTATTCAATGGAGTAACTTTATAACAAATGATATTACAACAACAAAAGATATAGTAAAGTTTTTCACATCAAATTAAAATGTTATAATGAACAAACAGGGGAAATATAAAATTTTATATAAATTAAATTTATATATATTGTTTGTTTTATTTGTTATTAAATTTATCCTATTTTGTATAAAATCATGTATTTAATAGTATGCTGTAATATATACAAATATAATAGTATATCAATGTGTATTATAACCAATAAATATTATAGTAATGAACAATGTTTTATAACAATTAAATCATTATATTTCACTCACAAACAATAGTAAATATTCTATAATTACAAAACCGATCTATGGCGTAAAAGGTCCATCTCATTTTTGAAAAAAAATACCTTGATATTCGACAAAATCAATAATCCTGTATCATATATTTATGATAAATGCAACAGTAAAAGTTTCTTATTTTTCCTTTCTTTTCAATAAAATTCTTCTTAATCATTTCTTCTATTTTCCTGTTTAAAATAAAATCAATCAATATAATATAGATTAAAAAAAGTTGATACAGAATGATAAATATAAAAATAAAAAAAAAATAAAAGAGATAAATAAAAATTTTTCGTTTGAGAAAAATTACTTTATTTTTGAGTAGCTTGATTGTTTTTTAAGTGATTATTTTTAAATTGGATACAAATAAATTATTAATAATAACTTATTCTATATGTGAAAATGTTAATAAAAAATGTATAATTTTGCAATTTGAAAATTAAATTTAAAAATTTGTCGATTAAATAACTGAGAGAGAAAAATAAGCAAAAAATGTAGACTAAAATTTTATCATTCAAGTTTTTTTTTTAAAAGTCGAAATAAAAAGATCAAACATATATAATTAAAAAATCGTATAATCAATGAATTTTCAAATTTGATTGTATCTTTTTGCTTATTTTCACATTTGAAATAATTTTCTATTAATGTTCATTCATATGCTATTGGAAAGTATCTATTAATTTTACTTATATTTAAAAAATTCTCAAACTTGATTTGCTCGAAAACAAAGTCTTTCTCTTCTATTCTTGATTTTCGTCTTATTTCGAAAACCATAAAATTTTCCTGGCATTACGAATTGAATGAAATTTGAACTAATAATAGAAAACGCTATCAATAACAGCCCGATAGAAAAAGAGTCGCAATGCTGTCAATATCTGGAAACGAAAGAATTTCTCGTTCGTATCTCGAACTTTTAACAAAAAGAAAAAAAAAACAAACTCCTTTCGATCCACATCGCAAAACTAAGAATCAATTTTATCTCTGTTCGATAACTCCAAAAGTCTCGGCCTCCATTCTTTCGTAGTTATAAAATATTTATCACAGCTCGATATTTCTATTCATGTTAAAAATATCACGGTGACGTTCGTGGGTCGCCATCACTCAAATTGAAATGTGATCGTTATCTTTCCTGACACGAAACTTTCAATTGGAGAATGAAATAGCATCGTGGATCAAAGATCGAAAAGTCGAATTCTCGTGCTCGTTCGATCCCGAACGTGAACCACAGATTGGAAACTGGGACACATAGGGAAAACGTCCACGATCGAGAAACTCGAGGGCTTTCTCTAACGAACAGTGTCGAACAGGTTTTGCTTTTCGATGCGGCGTCATTGCGGAAGATGAGCTCTCGAAAAGAACGCACTTTTGACCCGGATCTCGTGCGCTCGAAATCACTTGTCAAAGAATCGTCGCTCGAGTTGCGATTGACTCTTTTTAGAGTGTTCTTTCTTTGCGAAATTTCTATTTTTTTTTTTTTTAATAGTATACAAAGAAAATAAGCAGAATGGAAAAATGCTCGATAATGTTGAAGTTACATAGAATATCTCGATTATTCAAAACTGATTGGAGAATGTATTAATGTTCGGTTAAGGAAATTTTTGGATAATAAAATATAATCTTGATATTGATTTTCATATATTTTAGAAAAAGAAAGGAGATAAATATTATATTTATGAAATAACAGTAATCATAAATAATAGGTTTATATATGATTTTTTAGATATTGAATTGTACAACAATTTTTTAATTAATTTAATTCAGCGAAATTAATGATGTTCTTTTATGATGCCTTGTAGTCTATCTAATCTTATTTCTAAAACTTTAAATGCTTTAAATTGTTGATTATCGTATTTTTCATCTTTGAAAATTTAAGATACATTAAGTACAATATTTAAGATTCATTTTAGAGTTTTGTAGCTAATAAAAATTTATTGAAAAAAAATCTCAATGATACTTAATATCTATAATTTGTTATATTTTTTTGGTAAAATTGTACTTTCTGCACTCAAGTTTTTTAATTTTTTTATTTCGTGTTTTATTTTTATATTTATCTATAAATGTTTTCATCTTAATGAAATTATGTACTATGCTATGATCAATATTACAGATTAAACAATTAGAATAATATGGATAAATTATGTAGGATAATAAAAATTGGATGTTTTTAAAAGAGTGAATTTAAAAGAATTTGACTGAATTATTAATTAGCTATTTTACAGATTTTTATTATACTTTTAGCGACAATAAAAAAATATAACTTTAGAGAGAGAAAGAGAGATAACTATAGAGATAAATATTAGAGATAAATATTATTTCTGAATTTAATAGATAACGAAATATTTTATTTCCTATATTGGAAAATTTTCTTTGCAAAAATGTGATGAAAAAAACTTTTTACTAATATTGAATTTTTAACTTGAAAAGGATTTTCGATAAACGAAACAAAATATGTCGACATTGAATTCGAGAATAATATTTCTTATTTGGATTCATTTTTTATTGAAGTTTCTTTCGTACGTATTTATATGTATATTACAATTATCTTAAAAGATAAAACTTCTCTATATATTATTTTTTCTACCAAGAATTCAAATAATGATCACACTACCGATATATATATACAAATTAATATTTATTTTGATAAATATAAAATAAAGAACGAAAAGTTTAAGAATTCATCCTTCAATTCTTCACAAAAATTCATAAAAATCCTAATTGTGCATTCAATTATCTCTAACAGTTTAAAAAAATTCCCAAATCCAGTTTCAATTTTGATCTAATTTTTTCAAAATAATTCAAGAATCATTCTCACACTCGATTTATATAATATTTATCAACGGAATCGCGCACCGTATTCCAATTTCAAAACTCTCCGTTCAAATCTCACGAATCTAATTCCATTAATTCGTACAATTTCACATGATAAAGGAACATCGCTCATCATCATTAATGTAACGCGGATAATATCAACCTTCTTCAAAGAAGGATTCGATAGAAATTGAGGAATGATATCACGGAAGCGAGAAACAAGTTTAACGCGATACAAAATTCGGGCGGTCGTATATACTTTTTAAACGAGGACATAATCAGGGAACGGTAGCATCGCTAATTACGTTAATTCTCCGCTCCCGGTTCGTTTGACTACCGTTTGGGAGAGGAGAGGGGAAGCGGCGTTGAACGGGGTGCGCAGCTCGCGTGCAAAATGCAAAACAGACGTTTGTGTTCGTTAATCTTTTAAATCTCGTCGCCGCTCGCCCGGATTTTTTTTTTCAACTGCTATGTAATTACGCGCCTACGACCCGTTCCCGGGATATTCTATGCGTTGGGAAAAAAAATGAACGCGTTGCTTTAAACATTCATTAAAGCAGAACGCTCGTTCCTTTCGTATCTCCGTTTATTTGTATAATTATTCTAATTGTTTATGTATAATTGTACTTGCTTCTTTTTTTCGAAATTATCTTAATTATTGTATCCGTTGCAGTGGCGAATTTTTTTCTGTTTCTAAATTTTTTTAATTATTCTGGAAATATTAGAGAGGAAGAGAGATCATTAAAATTGGAATGGTTTGCATTTGTAAAGTGATCAATATAAACGAAGATACGATATTAATATTAAAATTTCAAACATTCATATTCACACCAATTTTCATGCTATTTTAGAATTCATTTTTCGAAAGTATTTTAGGAATATTTAATTTTATTTTAATATTTGTTACTACAACTTTTTATTTTTTATTATTATTGAAAGTAATCAAATAAATATATCTCTTAAAAGTAATTTAAAAAACTAAATTGTGTGTTATAATGATTATTTATATTTCAACATTCGAATATTTTTCTTCCATAAATTCAATATAATGCGTAAAAATGATAGAGTTTTCAAAAAACATTAAAAAAATAAATACAATCTATCAAAAAATTTAAATTAATCTTTAATGAATCAAGAAATTATTATTAATAACAATTAATTATAAATTTTAATTCTGATAATTTTAACCTTGTTTTTAAGTGCAATTAATTAAAATTATTTTCTTAATTAAAATTTTATAAATAAATAATCTTATTAAAAATTATATTCAATTATCTTATTTGCAACAACCTAATTATATAGGATATTGATCATATAGTATTTGCAAAAAAATATTTTCAATCTCCTATATTTTCAATTAATTTCTCCTACAGAATCACTTCTTCTCGAATGTACTATCAATATTAAGACATCTCATGTAATTCTTCTACATCCTATCGTTGTAACTATGACAAACTCTTCGATCTATCTTCAACGAGGGAATTGCACACGGCTACGGAATTGCTACGGAGAAGATTGTATTGCAATTTTATAGGTTTATACCTGTTTAAGGAACAGTAAAACTTCAAATGCAAGTAGATAAGTAAAACGATAAAAACTCTCGACTTTGCTCCATTGTTTTTCTTCAAATCGACTCTCCACTCTCCATTTTCACCGATCTCTCTCTTGCTCCCCCAATTTTCGTTCTACCCTTCTGTCTCTTTCCAGGAGATGGCAAGATAAATTGGCACGGGACTCGCCGTTCAAAAGTTTCGCGATATTTCCACCGTTAGTTAAAATTAGTGGAGTTCGCGGACGAAAGTCTGATAACGATATCTCTGTTTCCGTCTGGTTCGTTCTTCATCGCGATTACGCCTATCTACGCTTCCGGCCTCACCTCTTCGCTTCTATCAACTCGTTATAGAA
Organism: Apis cerana; assembly: GCF_029169275.1. NCBI lineage: Eukaryota > Metazoa > Arthropoda > Insecta > Hymenoptera > Apidae > Apis > Apis cerana. The sequence continues at coordinate 3,496,891 of NC_083862.1, read as the reverse complement.
TGCTTTTTCTAATTCCCTGCTGAATCGTATAAAGTTTTTTGCGACTATTTGCTAATCTCCTCGCAGGAAAAATGTAAGAGAGGAAAAATGAAAAGTGTTAGAAAATAGTAGTTGGAAAAAGTTTATAGCAGGAATGATTGCTGAATTGAAAAATAACATTTGGAGATTTGATGTAAGTGATTTGATAGAGATAAGATAGAAATTTTAGTAAAATTCTTTTTTCTTATTCGTGATTAATACTTCTAGTAACAAAAATTATCTTGTGTATTAGATTAATAAGTTTTTTAAGATCCAATTATTATTTTCATTGAGTGATCTAACCCTTTGCACTCGAGGCATTTTTCACTCAGCTGAACCAACAACTCCAGATACATTTTCTGCACTCGTTCGGGAGTTTTCTTAACTTCTTTTTTTCTTAACTTCGTTTTCTTCTTTTTATCGTCAATTTCTTAATGAATAGAAATAATTTCGTTATTTAAAATAATCAAACTCATCTTTGCTCGAACTAATTTCATTACCGTATTCCATGCTTACAAAACTCAAAAACTTTGAAAATTATATTGCCACGATTGTTAAATTCGGACTAACGCCGAAAATGAAGTTCAATTCGCGATCACAGTCTAATTTGAGATAAAAAATCTAAACATTCGATAGTATATTATTCTACACTTAATTACACTAAGATTATATGTAAAAAGCTTAGGAATCTATTCGTGAAGTGACATTTTTAAAAAATCAAACGTAAATAAATATTATCGCTGTTTGAATTGCCGCATCAATCCAAATAGTGGCAGAGAATTACCATTGAAGTGCGAAGAGTTGAGTAATAATTAGTTTCTGTATTGAATAAATAATATTTCTTATTATATAAGAATAATTTTTTGAATGAAAAAATTTTGACTAGATTTAGAATAAATTAAGGAAAATTATTATTTCGTAAGAATTTTTAATTTATTCATTGTGAACGTCATTTTACATATTCGTTTTAAAATTATGAGATATAATTCATTTTTAGAATTTCTTAAATGTGTCATTGTAATAAATTTTTATTGTTATGAAACTACATGAAAATCATTTTTATTAACATGTTGCGACAAAACATCACTTTATTATAATCAATAAAATATATATAATATTAAATATCATATTAAATTTATTGCAATATTTTTAAAAATATTTTTAAAAATTCTTATAACTTTATATTTCCGTTAGTTAAAGATTTCCTTAAAATTCAATAAATCTATTATATAGTATTAAAAAAAGAATATATAATCTAATTGATAATATAAAATTGATAATATAAAAATAAGAATTGAAAGATCAAAAAATATATTTACTAATATTATTTAAAAAGAAATAAAATTAGAACCGATAAAATTTTAGAAATAAAAAAATTATATTTTTTGAAAGAATTCTTAATAACAACATAAATTCATAATATACAAGTAAGAGAAAAAGATATTATTATTAAATATAAAAATCGAAAAATATGTTTACGAACGTGATTTAAAAAAAAGAAAAAAAATTTCAAATTTTCTCTCGTGCTATCTAAAAACTCAATTCTATAGAATTCTATAGTATTAAATTTAAAAGATTAGGAACAAGCTTTTTCTCACTATTAAAAAATAATTACAATTTTTACAATTTCACTTCATCTCTAAAAAAAGAAAAAAAATTTACAATTGATAAAACACAAATAAAATTAGCAAAGAATCGAAAAATTTTACAAATCTTATAACGAAACAAAAAAACTTAAAATTTAAAATCTCTTGCATCATTTAAAAATTCAATTTTACAGAAATTACGTTTTACGCTCTAAAAATATATAATAAATAAATTAGAGGCAAATTTTTTTTCTCTGTTAAAAAATAATTATACAATTTTAACAATTTCATCTCATCCTAAAGAAAAAAGATAAGCAAGAAAAGAGAGAAGAGTGGTGGTAACGCAGCAATGGCGGCAAGGGCAGCAGCCGAGGGCAAGATGCTAATGGCTCCATGTTGAAATATTCTCGCGTTAGGGGCATCTCGGTTTCGGTGCACGGCTAATGTTATTGGCCTGTCGAGATAGGGGCTTATCTGGCTGCGGGTATACAGCGACACGCACGTGCTGGAACAGTAACCGCCGCCTTTGCTCGGTGCACAATGGACACGCAACGCGGTCCGACGCAATTATAGTCCCCTCTGGTCTCGATTTAAACGGGACGACGAAAAACGAGTCTCGTGCAGGAAAACGCAAGGGAGTTAAGCTTGGAAAATTGATTGCGTGGCGCTTGAAACCGGGTTACGATTGGACACGAACAAGGCGGATTTTGTTTTAAAGGAGAGATGTCAGTGGAGCGCTTCGTTTAATCTGGAATATTGGAAACTTGTGATTAAATACACTTAACGCGAAAAAAACGGACCGTTCTACTTTCTTTTTCCCTTTTGTCTCGATTTCTGCTTGTGGTCGAGCATTGGTTATAGGATCAAGAAAAGAGGAGATGATGGAACACATGTTTAGCATAAAATAGCAAGAAAATAAACAACAATTTTTAGTTTAAATTTGCATTATTGTAATATACGCTTTATTCTTTTAAAAAATTTTTTAAAAAATATATTTTGTCCTATATTTTATAAATTGGTTGTAGTGAATAAGCTAATATAATAAAATAAGAGAATATTGGTGTACTTTTTTACTTTATTATTTCTTTAGGTATTACAGTTATTAAAGTTATTGATTTAATTTTCCTCAATTATAAATGTATTATAATTTTACTGTATTAAGTTTTACATTAAATTTATATTTTCAAAAACTGAAAAATAATTGTAGAAGAAAATTCTTTTGATAAAAGATAATTTATTAGATAATTTATTAAGAGATTTGATCGATTCTGATATTGAAATATTTATAAAATTTTTGAAATATTCATTCTAAGATTCAATTATTTCACAACTGATTTATTATTATATCTTACTAATATTCATTGAATTTTATGAAATAAATTTATAAATATCTATATATTGAAACCAATTTTATATATTATAGACTTTTTCACTTCTTTTCAGATTTAGAAGAAAAGCTATTTTAAAAATCGGAAATATAATATTTTTTCGTAAGAAAAATAACAAAACTTAAAATTATTGAAAATTTTAATATAATCTATTAGTTTTAGATTTTTTTAAATATTAGTTATAAGCAAAAATATAGAGATTAAAAAGGAGATTAAAAAATAACAAAATCCAACATTATTAAAAATTACAAAATATTCAATTCATATTAATGTTTCCATCGTTTTCTCAGATTTTTTTTTCACGTATGCATAAAAATCTCATTTAATATTCGAACGAATATTAACCAGATAGTACTTTTTGTACCTTCACCAAAACCATTTTTCCCCAACGTAGATGTTCTGTGTGTTTTAGCAAGACTTATTAAAGCTGTCCGTTAGATCGTACGAAAGAACGCAATATTTCCGTGTTCCATATTCCGAGACCGGATATAAAAGCCTGCGAAAGAAAGGCATCCGACAATGGGGAGACAGTCTTCCACGAAAAGTCGAAATTTCTAAAAAATTCCACGAGGTGGCGCGATTTACACGTAGAACTGCCACTTTATAAATAAACAATTTTCAACTTGCCTCAAAATAACATTTAAGATAAACATGAATAATTCAATTTTTTTAAATATTTTAATTAATATAATTAAAACTCACATGATCGAATTTTATTCAAGAAAAGAATGCAAAATAACATTTAAATCAATTTAAAATTTTCTATAATATATATTTATAATATAATATAATATATATTTATAATATAATATATATTTTAAAACTCGATTAAATTTAAATTATATTAAATTTAGAAATTAAATTTCTAATCATACATAACGATTTACAATTATGAAAGACTTACTCCACGTTAAAAATATTATAACTTTTTTTAAAACAGCTTTTTATTTATGCTTTTCAGAGATATCATGTAAAGAAAAAGATAATTTTTAATCATTGACTATCTCTCCATTCTTGTTTCATAGTCAGATTTCTCAGATCTGTAGTCAGATCTTTATATTTCGACACTGATCAATCTCAAATTTCAAACGAATATATGATCAATGATAGACGTGAATAAGCAGTTCTTTTCACTATTTCTGAAAGAACATATATCATGTATTAAAATATAAGACATGGAAGTGTATCATATAATAAAATACTATGGATATTTTGTATCCATATATATTTGCAATCGATTGAGATATTCGGATAAAACAAAAAATGATTTTAATGGGTAAAATTTTCTTTATTTTCTGAATGAATTTTAATAAAAAAACTTTTAATTTCTTCTTTTTAAATAAAAAATCAAAGTTTTATCTGTAAGTTGTCAATATTTTATAAATATATATACAATATACATGCAATATATATATAATTAACATACGTAATTCAACATATATTTTATATAATATTTATATTTTTTCTAATACGATATAATTTTTAGCATATTAATTTGAATTATATAAAAATTGTTAAAAAAAAATACTACACAATTAAAATAACAATTTACAATTACATTTATCCTATTTTTAAATTTTTTAAATAATAATACTTATTAAAAATCATATTTTATCATAATTTTTATACTTTGAATAAAAAATAATAAATTTTTTTTTATACTCAGTATTTAATTTATAATTTAACAATCTGATTTCAGTAGAAAATCATTGAAGAATGTAGGTAATGCAAATAATAAAATGAACAGAGAAAAAAATGATTACGGAGAAAGAAATATCGATATAAAAATTTTATAATTTATAAAAGTTAACAGTTTCATTCGATTCGATCTTTAAAATTTCTACCACTTCTAGATGGCAATTCCATTTTAACGCACGTGCGACATCCTTCTTACGGTCGGGCAACGCAAGGAGGCGGGCCGAGGCAACGGCTTATCTACCGTAAGTAGTTATGCCGTGCGATATGCACGCGTCGGACTGGCAAACTCCTCCAAGGCTCTATTGTGCCGGCGACGCGCATACATTTCAACCAACTAACGATTCCTATCTCCTTACAAATTTATGTCTCATTTATACACCGTGACTCCTGCCCTGTACAACGTCGTGCAATTACATCCCGGATCGTATTCCAAGCGCGAACTTTTCACTTGTCCTCGACTAGTAACAGGCGTGAATGGTTATTATGGTAATTTCACACGTCTGTCGCGAAAACGAATCTTTTGTAGCAAAAGTTGATCGTTGCGTGAATTACTGCTTATTTTAATATCGTCATTCGCTTGTTAGCGTCATAAAATAATCAAAAAGTAATTGGCAACAACTTATTTATAGCAATTAAAGCGTATTTTAATAGAAATACGTTTATTTAACGATAAATGATGCGTTTGCTGCTTGTGATACACAATGTTTATTTTATTTTATTATAAAATGCAGTGTCTAGCGAACCACAGTTTAAATTGGATTGTAATTCCAATTATAGTCAATTATATTATTTCATTTATATAAATCACTATTTCAATTCTAACTGATTTAAACTATTATTAATTTTTATTAAATCATAATTTTTTAAGTTATGTAAGTTAAATTAGATTTTAAAAAATGTATTATATATAAGTTAGTTCTTAACTTAACATAATCATAATTTATTCAATATAAAATTAAATTGATTTTTTAACACTTTTTTCTTCGATAAAATTTTCCTTAAAAAATAAATTTTTTTTTATTATTTTTAGGTTTTTATTTAATGCTAAAAAGGTAGATATTTTTTATTGTAAACATGATTTATATACTTTAATTTTCATTGTAAATGATCCAGAATTATTATCTTCATGTAGATCATATTTATCTCGAAATTCTCTATTAAAATGTAAATAAAATCATTTCGTTAAAATCTTTATACTCCTCTGCTTCTATCTATAAAAAAGATTCATATCATTCGACAAGTTTGATGCAATTTTTTTCTGTTATCAAAAGCAAGCAAGTTATTGGCCTATTTTAAATGTCCCCTTCCATATAATTAATTTTTGAATTAATTTGAAATCGTCGATCAAATTGGAAATGGAAAATAACAAATTCGAAAGAATTTTAATATTAATTTTTACGTGTAAATAAACTGGGATAAAGAAAAATTCGATTGATCAAATAAAATGGAATTAAGATGAAAAAGATGAAACATGAATTTATTCGGTGAAAATATTTCGTATTTTTTTAAAAAATATTTATCAGACTTCTATTCTTTGAAATTGATGAAATTGATTCGCACAATATCAGTGACTCGAAAAACTGACGCGTTGCAGAATTGCATTTCGAGTTTTAAATCCTTTGAAAACATCATGCAATGTCGCATCGCAGTACGATGCTTTATTTCTCTCGAATTTCAATCACTTTCAGATGAAAATAATACAATGGCATTTTATTTCGTTGCGCCAGTTCGTTAATCGTACATGTTTCGCTCGAATAAAATCCTCTCGTATCTCTTATAAATATTTCTTCTTTCTCATCGAATTTCAAATGATGTCATTACACGCGCCAGATCAAGTGACAATTTCTGCAATTTATACGTTGCATCAACATTATAAAATTTATTTTACAGGATATTTTTTTGAGTAGATTAAATTTTTAATGTATAATTAAGTTTCTAATATATTTCCAAAGTATAATATTTTTAGTGAAAATTTTTTTATAAGTGAAATATTAAAATAATCTCAAATAAAAATAAGAAAAACGTTTATGAATTGATTAATATGGATTTCAAAAGACGAAAAATATTCTCTTTATTATTCTTTTATTATTATTCTTTTTAATCTAATTATTCTTTTACCAAATACTATGTCATTGGATATTATGCATCATCTAGATATTGTACACTATATTGTATCCTGAATATTGTACACTATATTGTGTATCATTTCAAATGTTATATAATATATTTTATATTATATCATATCAAATATTGAATACTATTCAGAATACCATAATAAATGAATATTATATTAAATACTGTACAGCATTTCAAATACTACTGCTAAATGCTATGTTTTAGATAATGTGCACCATATCAAATATTGTAAGTTATCTGATACCATATATCATATCAGATACTATTTCCTAGATATTTGTACCATATCACATATTGTATTCTAGATAGTGTACATTATATTAAATAAATATAATATTATACACTATGCATAATATTAAATATTATCTGCCATATTAAATCATATATATTATATCATATACCATGTATTAGATATTAAACTATTGTATTAGATAAAAAAATATATGAAATATTGTATTTTAGATATTGTTAAATATTATATATCATATTTCATATTATGCACTGTGCTCTATCAAATATTTTACTATTATATAGTCTACTATATCAAATATTGTCAAATATTGTCAAATGTTATTGTTTTAGATATCAGATATTTGATATTATATATTATTTGTTCATCACAAAGTAATATTATGTTTCACTTTCAAAAGATTTCGCATAAAAACAATAGTAATTGCGCATTGAGAAATTAATACCTTACCTAATTAATTTTAATTTCTTCGAAAATTTTGCTTGAGTAAATTTCTAAATCCAACTGTGATATTAGAAAATTTACATTATCAATATTTTAATCTGATTTTCATTCAAGTTCTTGAATTTTGTGGAATAAACATAATTAATAATATTAAACATTTAACGTACATTGAATTTTGACAAACGATATATGCTTTCGGTGCCAATCGCAATTTCTACGTCATTTGTTCCAATTGGTTAATTATTCCTTAGGTCGCCGATTTCCAACGGCATCAGTTCCGATAATCGAACCGATTTCAGATCGGACGAAACGATATCGGCCAATGTCGTGATAACCCCCGATATACCAGGATTTCAATTAATGCGGCTGCACAGCGTCGAATCTGTGTAAACGTGGCTATTATTAATTAACCACATACACGTGTATTAGCGGTTAGTCGCGTTACGCTTGGTTAAATCGGCAGCTCGTGTCCGATCGAAAACTTTTTCTCCTGTCCAGATATCGATCAATACTATTGAAATTAATTCGTTGGATTTGTAACATTTATTTATTTTTTTTTTTCGATTTTAAATTAAGTTTTCAATTCTCGTCCTATATTTGCAATCGGCGAAATGGTGTAATAAAAAAAAAATTGGAAAAAGTAAAAAGAAAGAATTGAAAAGCTGCAACGAGCAATTTCGTTAGAAAATATGGAAAACAGAGCTGGAAATTGGATCGAAATTCGTTGGAATGGTTGGTTTTTTCTAAACGTATGTAAAAACAATTTAACAAGAATAGGATTGATGAATACTTGTTACTATTCCAAGTATACTGAACGTGTAATTTAATGTATAGTAACAAATGTTGCGGTGACAGCTTTAATTTTACCAATACTGAGTATTTTATGTGAATAGAGTTAAATTTTGTTGCAAATATTGGATATTCAATATTTTTGGCAATTGGTAACCAACAAATTCGGTATCATTTGTAAATATCGTTAGCGAATTCCATATCGACAAATAATTAGAGAATAAAGAACTTCGTTATAGTTTAATTTATCAATAATGGATTTTTGTTCTTTATTCAAAAATTATAGGAAAATCTTTTATTCTATACATATCGCGAAGAACGCAATATTAAACAATATATACAAATATATCAAATTTTTATTTCTATTATAAATAAAAAGTTATTATTTAAGCAGTAAAATTTATTTTTAATGTTTTTTAACAATTCTATTATATCTAAGAATCATTGTTAGATGAATATTTTTCAAATGATTATTTAATTCATATTTTATTTTGTTCTTTTTTTCTATAGTTTATCTAACTTCATTTGCATCTACAATCAATTCTCTAAAAGTGTTCCACTATATTAACACTATATAATATAATTTAATAATACGTAGATACGAATTTAATACATATGTCTAATATAATGTCTACAATATAAATAAAAGTTAATTTAAATTATTATAATTGAATATAAATTTATAAAATCAACTAAAACAATAATTTTTAAATAATTTAATATTTACGATAAAAAATTTATCGTTTCAATTTAAATTTTAAGAGTTATTGGAAATATAAAAAAAGAAAATTTTGCATCTATAATTTATCCTATTCGTTCATTGGTTTAATTTTTTTCGCGATTTAAATGCTTTCATTTCGTCGTCGATTTCACGAATAATTTCCTAACAGGATTATTCTTTGATTACTCGTTCTATTTCTTCTTCATTGACGTTTAAAGAATACGATGTCGGTCTTTAAGGCGATAATGAAGCGTCTGTGAAATTTATGCAATTATCTTTTTTCGCAGGAATTCCTTTTCCAAAGGTTCTTGTTCTTTGAAAATTATACATTTTTCTCCCAATGAAGCTGTTAGAAAATATTATGGTAATATAGAAAGAAATTCATTAATTAATTTTTATTTGCTAGAAAGAGAAATAACGATTCCATGAAAAATAGAGTATTAAAATATCAGCACGAATTATTTAACTGTCAATTTTATATTTGTGTGCAATATTCGAAAATATATCAAATTTAATCTATAGATTTCAAAATATATTTATTTTTAAATCGAATATATGTTTATAATATCTGACAACTTTTTTATTGTTGATAAAATAGATTTATATTAAGCTAGACAACTTGCAAATTAAATTGTTCAATTTCATTTGATCGAAGTTTATATGGGAGATTTAGAAGGATTTAATCGATCGATTTGCTTGAACGAATATTTATAACAATATTGTAAGCATTAAAATGGCAAATAATTTATAGATTAATTTAATATCAATAATTTTATATCCACTGAAATAGGATATTCATATCAGTTTTACAATTTTCAAATAATAATATAAATGTTTTGAGACTTAAAGAATTAAATATTAACAGTTTAAGCTTTTCGTTACAATTAATTATTTCTTTTTTTATAAAATTTGTTAATTTTTAATTACCAAGCCTGAATTACCAAGTAATCTGTTAATAAACTAATAACAATACAAATGTGTAAACTGACTCACTTAAAAACGCTGAAACATATAACGCATGTACCAATTGATAATTTACAATATAGATGGATACTGGACTACTTCCATTAATTTAAATCTGTCACTTGAATCGATATATACGTTCCAACATGTTTCAGTTTATAGATTATTTAAACCTGACAGTTGAAATATTTTGAAAATTATATTAGGGAAATCAATATTTTAAAAGATATTTTAATTTGAATTTTCTAAATTTTATCACATAAAAAATAAGATTACGCTAATTTTTCTTCCGTATTTTAAATTCTTTATGAAATTCAATTTAAAATATCTCTTAAATTAATGATTTTTCAACATAAATTTATATAATAGTAACTTTTATATTAATTAGTATAAAAAATAACAAATTATATAAATGACTCATTAAAAAATACACGATTTCATCTAAAAAAAAAAAAAAACTTCTTCTCAAAATCGTTCGAATTTTTTTAAAGCTTTTTTCAAATTTTATAATTCATTGTTTCTAAAATTATGGCACAAATGAAAAGTGAGTTATTTATTCGTAATGTAAAAATGATTTGAAAATATGGAATTTTTCTCAATTCGTTTTTGAAAAAATATAGCTTGAAATAGACACTCTTGCAGATGCACGAACGAGCTTTTCTTTATTCCGTTATGACCATCCCTTGCGTGGAACGGTTTGGAACATAGAATACACGTGGCGTTTATAGCTACTAATAGCTAAGAAGTAAACTCGCAGCTGCAACTTTTACGCGAGTTTATCACGGCAACAACTATAACCGGAGAGGTTTTATATAGTTGATAAGAAGTGATAAAAACGTGGACGAACTTTATCATCCTGCCGCTATTTTTGCTTTAATATCGTCACGATTGATTAATTATATCGTTGATGATAAATCTTTAATCTTTATGTTACTCCTTAATATGCACCATGTATTTCGTTTCATTACTATGTTTATTTCAATCACAGAAGAAACTTGCCAACAATATTTTACTTTGATACTTGTTAAATCGATAAATTAATGTTTCCATTTGTACTTTAAGAAGTTAAATATTAATTATGTATTTTAGAATTTAAAAATTTTCAGAAAATGGAATTGATCAATCTAATTTTTGAAAATCTTTTTTAATAATGATATGCAGCAATAATATAGAATAATGTTATAAATTGTTTTTACTGCATCGTGCAACAGTGATAAGATGCGAGAATATTTTTTTATATTGTTTACAATAATAGAATCAGTAAGCGAATTGATAAATTGAGGATACATTACAGAAATTTGCTCGAAGGATCATAAATTTTAAATCGTGTGCGATAATAGAAACAAAAGATATTAAGCTTGAATGGCGATTTAGTAATGCAATTTGTTAAGTAGAAACCAATTTGTTTCGAAATGCAGAACATTTGAAAGAATTGATATATTTGAACAATTGCTGTTATCGACAGCAAAGCAAATTTATTTATTTATTGCAAATATTCAGCGTTATGAACTCTATTAGAAAATGTTATATTCAGAGATGAAAACTTGGCTAATCATCTATAAAATTTTTCTATAGAAGTAAAAACAAATACTTCTTATTATCAAAATCTAAATACTTTACAATCATATTGCACATAATAATAATAATAATAATAATAATAATAATAATAATAATAATAAGATTGTAATAATAATAACTACATAAAATATACAGATTGTCTTTATAGATTTCAATTTTATCTATATTTAATTATTATTACCAATAATTATTACCAATACCTCCCAATTCATGTTATTGTTCTATTCTATTTAAATATTTTCTTTGTGTTTTTTATCACGTAACAATCTTGTACATATAATCAAACAAAAATGAATACTATTCTTATAATTATTTATTTTGCTATAGCACATTATTATAATTTGTAGTATATATAATATATAGATATAAATATATAGATATAGTATATAGTATATAATATAAACTATATTATAATAATATATAATATAGAAATATACTATATTATATTGCTAAGTATTATAGTTATAATAGCTTATTTATTTTCTCATCATAAATAATTAGATTTTATGATATTTATATTTGATCTGAAATATTCTTTTTTCCATACAAATTTCATAGATATATTTATTTCATTGTCTAATTTAGAATGAAAATAACAAGAAATATTAAGAATTAGCAATGTCTGATGAATCGTAATTGGAAATTTTAGATTAAAAAAAATTTATTTGAAAATTGAATTTTATTACTTTCATTTTTTCAATAACTATCTATAGTAGTAGTTAAGTACTCGTATCTTTATATATCTTTTTATTATTTTTGTCAATAATATGCAAATTAAATTTTCCACCATAGAATTTTCAATAAAATATTTAATAAGATTCAAAATATATTTAATAATAATAAAGTAATGAAAATAATTTAAATCAAGCCAATCTATTGGAATTTAATCCTTACAATTTAATTTTTGATAAAATTAACAACAAACTTGCAGCTAGATCTTATTTTTGCTTTTTACGTTGGATATAATGCTTAATGTATGATGTAATAATATGAAATTATTTATATGAAATTTTGAAATCAGTATTATATATGTCAGTATAATACATTCTTATATTTTATAAATATATTACAATCAGACTTTTTAATTAATCATTTCATTTCAAACAATATGGATAATTTATGATCGATTGATATATTTGATTTTAAATACTATGAATCCAATTTATTATTTTTTTTTTCATTGCCTTCACAAATATATATGAAAAATATTGTATGAACCATAATTTTTTTATGGATCATAAAATTTGAATTAGTAATAAAGAACATTACTACAGTTCCAGAATTTGGATAATAAAAAAAAATTATTATAATATTATCAATATCAAGAATCAAAAATAAATTTTTTATCCATATTTCATATCGTTTAAAATTAATTCATTGTTCAACAGTACATTCACAATCATAATAAATTTTGATTTCAAGATGAAGAATCAAAATGAATCGCAATAAAAAATTTTCAAAAATTTCCAAAAACAACACAACTCTTCAGAGAGCAGAAACATTCATTCCAACGAATTCTCGCGAAACTGCACAACTCGATCGAGAGAAAGTGGCAGAATCGGAGATAGCATGGCACGGTCCGCAAACAAACTCACCGCCAGAGAGGCGGATCGGTATTTGACCGATTAAACGAAAATCCGTGTAAAGGGCGGTCGAAAGGAGCTTAGAGAGCGGTTCCGTTTGTATCGGTAATGCAACGATATCCAGTCGGCCGTCCGCGAAAATCCTCTCCTAAATTTGAAACGTAAATTTCCTTGGAACAATGGCGGGCGTCGCGCGCGCCCTCTATCGATTCTCGTCCCATGTATCCCGTCGAATTGTCGTTGATACTGTGGGTATCACGAAAACCTCTCGAGAAGAGGGTCGACACGATCAGGCGGTCGATTTAATTAAGCGACGAGAGACAATTGGCGTGGTTCGTTCGTTGCTCGTTAGAGTTCCAACTTTTTCAATCGCGCTAAAATGTTTGCTTGAACTTTGTCCGGCCGCGAGAGTGTGCTCGTTCTCGCGCGTTGTCGTCGATGGGGGAATATTGGTTTCGCTATTCGGCAGAAGAAGAGTGGGTTTAGGAAAAAAGGAGAAAGCTTTTCGTGTTGACTCGTTCCGTTGACTGTTTTAATGACGTCGAACACTGACGATGTCGTTACGATGACGAACAACGAGATTTCGAGGTTATAGGAGGAGAATCGAAAAACGAGCTGCAAGCATTAAACCGGTTTGCGATTCGCCTCTTTTCGACTCTTCTCCTGGGAAGGATCCTTTATATGCTCGTCGTTTGTTCGTTTTCCGCTACAGATGTTTTATGTGCGTGCAAATAAGAGAGAACTTGTTTTGTGAAACGATGAGAATTATTTGTGGATTAGTTCGAGGTTTTAAATAAAGAAGGATTTATGTCAATATTATCTAGAATTAAAATTTTAATTTTAGTATAGTTTTTGGATAAAATAAGATTGTAAGTTTTGAGAATAAATCTATAACGTGCCGAGTAATAGTTGAGCTCGATATTAATATAAATAAAATTTTTTTATTTATTTTTTAGTCTATTCAATTAATATAATTTAAAAATACAATTTTAATGTCAAGAAATCATTTTGTAAAAAAGTTACGGTTGTTTAAACGTATTAATTCAACATTGATATAAATCTTTGTATAATGAATACATGTTTTGACATGAAAATTGGAATATGTAAATTTGGAACGTAGATAAGAGGCCACTTGTGAAAAACGAAGAATGAGAAATTTGACAATGACGGATTAAAAAATTGATGTGACAGTAGAATTATAAAATCAAATAATCGTGTAATTTAACTTGTGTAGTTAACTTGTGTAATTTAAAACTAATGTACTTTTACTGACATTTAAATATTAACAATTTAAAAAAACATTTAATTCCTATAATTTTATTCCTATAATTATATTCATGTTAATGAGATGGAACACGATATAATTAAAACAATTTTGAATTAATAATAATAATAAGAATAATCGTAAATCTATACGCATCTTGCTTATTCTTATTTCCTGTAATTCTCTGTTATTATTTTTCATTTATTATTATTTATTTTTATTTAATCACACTTTCTTTTCCCATTTTTTCAGGACAAAAGTATTAGCAAAATTTGAAAGCAAACATTCGAGTTATTCGAATAAATTATGAAATTATCTCTTCATTGATTAAGAAATGTATTTTTACAATTGATTATTTCCAAACTGTTTTCCTACTTCAGAAAATACTACTATATATTAATAATAGTTGTATATATAAAAATATCACTTGAAATTTATTATTTATTAATTTAACCATTTTTATTGTTTTATTCAAGCTGAAATTGCTTAAAACTTAATAAATAACATTCCCATATACTATTTTCACATTTATTTCCGCCTCTAAACATCCCACAAACAAATATAATAATACAATACAAATATTAATATCCCACATATATGATAATGGAATCGTGGTATTGGAAAACTTTTTCTAATCAAACAATCGAAGAAAAATAAAAATGTGTAACGAAAATTCCAGAAAATCATGGGAGGGGGAGTATAACTTTGAAATTTTATTAACGTAGCGGAAGAACGTTCTTTCGCTCGCAAATTTGTCGAAGGCCGTTCCTCTTACTTAGATTTCAGGATAATTGAAACGTTCAAGCCGGATCGGAGCCGAGGAAAAGTTTGCCGGCTATTTTTCTCCGGTTCTGCGTCCGATCGATTGCAGGAAAGTTCGTTGAACAAACGCGGCAAGGGAAGCTGCGAACAGCGGTGATGGTATCTCTTACTTTGCGCGATTAAAATGATCCTCGAAAGGGCCGACGCTCCTCGGCGATAGACCACGAGGAATAATTATTATTCCGCGATGTTGAGAGCGGAGGAAGATGGGGGAAATAGCGGAATCGTTTCTTCTTCAAACGCGACAATGGAGATCTCCTTCTTCGAAGTAGTTTCGCAGATTGCACGAGCGTCAAAGGGAGAAGGAGGTAAAAGAAGGTAGGGAGTAATAATCAAAGGCATTTTTAAACGTCTTAAAGCGGACTAATCTCGAAATATTTCTTTGACGAAATAGAAGACAGAATGATATATTTCTTTGGCCAAATAACGATCTAGAATGCATTAGAATTCCCTTCTAATTATCAAAATCAAGAATTAATTAATATATCAAATACTATTTGAGGAAAATTATGTGTAATGGTTTTGAATTAACTTTTACGATACAGTATTTGATTATAATTGAAAACTACTATGTTGTTGGATTTTAATATTTAGTACGAATAAAATTATTATCTTCTGTGAAGGAGAATATTTTTCGATTGATCGATTATTTGATTAATTAAATATTATTTGAAGTCCATTTTTTAATTCTTCTTAGATAATTCTAATTCAATAAAGTGTATGATATACAAAAATATTACTTCTTTTAATCAAAATAGATGAAACAATAGGAAATAAACTAATATGTTATTAAAAAAAACAATTACAATAAAATTCAATGATATATATTATTAACATGTAAAATGCAAAAAATTGAAAATTAAAAATTGTTTTTGTCAATTTACAAAATACAAATATTACATAGATCTCAATTGCTTGATAATATTGACAATAATTGAAATGCAGAGATATGAAACTAGAAACTATATTAGAAGTATATTAGAAGGAAAAAAGAAAAAAAAAAAGAAAGAAGACTTTTGATAAATCTGATAATAAAACTAAAAGTCTTATTATGAGATAAAATTTTCAGACAATGCATATACTTTTTTGTTTACAATAGTCAACGTCTTTGCAACAAAAAGATTTAATTCTCGTTAAGTTAAATCATAATTAGTGTATTCATAGTTAAAATCTTAAATTCTATATTTCTGATTACTGTTCAAAATTAATTATATTTGTTAATAATAATAAAAATGATTATTGCTAATATCCTTTACAATGTGTAACGATGAATATTTGAATAGATGATTACTATATATCAAAATCTATTTTAGATCAATAATTAATTAATTAAAAAAACATAATGTGCTAATTATATGACAGATAAATAAATTAATTAATAAAAGTAAATAATAAAAAATAAAGTAAATTATAAATAAATAAATTGATTAATGAATAATTAAACTTTATTTAATTTTGATATTTCTAGAAGATTTCTGGAGAAGAAAATATAATATTATATAGCAAGATAATTAATATAACACTAATAAAGATAAGGAACAGCCATTATTATTCGTACCAAAGAAATAAAGAAAATGATTTATTCTTCACTTTTCTATAAATTAAATAAATAAATAAAACTTAGGTTAAATTCTCGACACAAAAAAAACCAATTCAGCCCCAAAAACATTTATGTTACTAATATGTAAAATGCAAAAAAATTGAAAATTAAAAATTGTTTTATCGATCGAAACTGATATTTCTCTGTCTGAAGGAAAGAGTAAGAGAGTACCTTGAATCAGAGAGATCGCTTTGGGAGCACGGCACTCCTGAACGGAAGAAAGAAAGCGGAGAGAAGAAGAGCGAGCTTCTCTCGTGTGTGTTTCACAGCGAGCGCATGCATGCAAATAGAAAAACATGATGGAAAGAGTGTAAAAGGTTGCGGAAGCTGAAATGTATACGCCGGCCCATTCATCGGGATGAAAAGGTTTGTTATAGGGGCAATTACTGTGGTGAAGCAAGTGCGCTGACCTCTGCCAAGCCTCCCCCTTCGTCCACCCTTGCCATCATCTATACCTCGCGCGCCTTACGGTTCCCTGCATTTTAGATTAGTTTAAAGTCGGTCGAAGCGGGCGAAAGCAGCAACTAGCGAGTTGCTCGATAAGAGGATTAACTGATAGGGTAATAAGGAGAGGGCACGTGAACCTTCTTTTTTACCTCTCTTCCTTCTCCTTTCCTTCGACACCTGCGGATGCATTACTTCTTGTAAAACTTTTTTTTCTATCGTACTTTTTCCATTTTTCAGTTCAAATTTTTGTGAACGAATTGAAAAACGAGGTTTGTTTTTACATTTGTGTTAATAATTACTCTTTTCCTCGTCGTGTTTTATTACGAAACAAATATTTGGCGTGGAAATGGTTAATTAAACACAGTAGAAGAATAATGATATTTTTGACTTAGAAATATGATTATGTAAAGACTGTTATGATAATAAGAGAAATTTATATGAAAATGTTATTTGACATAATTGAGTCACAATTGATTCGTTGTATGTCAAGTAATATAGGAAATTATTAAAGATAAATAGGAAATGAAAAAATATTATCATAGTTTTTAATTCCGGATTGTAACAAAATTTTAAAGTTTAAAAATTAATGTGTATATTTAATCATTTTTTGATATGTTAAGCACAAATAGAATGATAATATTTTCTATCAAATTTTCTCTATTACAAGATTACAACATTAAAATCCCAATTGTCGATATGTATTTTAAAGAGACTTTTAAAACTTTTAATAACTTTAATAACTATTAAATATTACAATATTAATTTTCAGAGATTTCCAAAGATCAAAGATTATAAAATAAAAAAAAAGCAATTTACAGAAAGAAATTCGTTACATTAATAATAAATATTTTAATTTTAATTTAGAAAAATAAATAAAGAATTAAATAAAAAATTATTTTAGAATATTAAAACGTTATTTCGTTTACTATGTATATATTTATTACGTATATATCGTTTAACATACATTAATGTATTATAAATATAATTTTTTATCATATGTTCAAAATTTGTATTAATATTTTCGTATCAATATGTTTGAAATATTTAATATATTCGCTCTTTTGTTATTACTGTAACAATTTATTTACGGCAAATCTTTTTAGAGGAAAGCCATTTTAAATTTACGTACAATACACATTTTTATGCGAATATTCTATGGTTTTAATTATATTTAACCATATTATATTTAATATAGTTTTAATTATAATAATTAATTAAATCAGGATTTTTAAAGAATCCTCGAAGAAAGATAAGACTAGCCTTGTTAAACGAAGCTCTGCATTTTTGTTAATACATGACATTTTAGATGGAAAAAAAGAGCTAACTAACGTGTTAAGTTACGTGACATTAAATGACGTTGTATGTCTTTAGCAAATTCAATAATGACAATGCAATAATGACAAAATGATAAAATTTAATATCATGACCATAAAAATCACAAATTTATACATAGCAATCGCAATATATTATTTCCTTTTCAGTTAGCTTTTCCCCTTCTTTCGATTTTTAAATGTGACATCACGTATTGAAAATCTAGAATCTCATCTGGATAAAAGACAAAAGACAAAAACTGATCGAGGAGCAATAAAGGAATCTTAGATCTGGAGAAAATTTGTTGCAATGCCGAATTTACTACTTAACATTTTTTTTCCAAATCATTTGAGAAAAGCACAATAATAACTGCATCCTTATTAAAGCAACAATGAACAACATTTTGTTGATGTTATATAAATGTATATGAAAAAGTTACATTTCCATTCAAGTAATAACGAAAAATATTGTCTTGATGTTTCATATTACTTGGAAAAAACTGCTCTTTGTTGCAGATTTCTTCATATTTTTATTTCCAGCAACGAATGTTGCCGCTTGTTGCCTTTTTCCATTCGAAGCGGAAAAAAGGTTGAAGGAAAATAGGAAACACTCGTGACAACAGAAACAAATTTTCCTCCGTACATATGTTTTATCGCATTTTTACTATGCAATCTTTTTATAAAAATATCTGTTAAAAATGTACGTCAATGAATGGTAAAAATCTCTTATACATAGAAATCTCAATATAATTAACAATCGTTCTATGTACGATATTTGTAATTTAAATTAACTTTTCGATGCTCTAAATATTTTGTATTTGATAAATAAATGAAATTTTAAAGCTCGTTTATTTGTTGATTTATTTGTTATCATTATGCTTGAATGCATAATTCATAAGATGCATGCAAATTTCTAAATTTATTCAAGCTAACATTCTCTTCTTCGCTTCTTTTTTTCTTTTACATACTATTAACAAATAAATGATAAACTGTAATTGCTGCAAGTTTTCTTGAGATATTGCAGCAAATAATTTTGATAAATAATTTGTTGTTAACAACAGATTAACTAACTTTGAAATTATATTCAAAATCAAAATGTTCCTCAAATTATATTGCTTAATCATAAACAAAATATTTTTTTAAATAGTTTAATTTATTGTAAATATTATTAGAAAAGATAATAGATAATAAAAGTCAATAAAAATATATAGCTTAATCTTTTGACTGCGAAGAATTTGAAAATAAAATATATTAATTGAAAAATCGTTCGTATCAAATAACATAAAAATAAGCAAATTGAACATTTATAAACATTGTTCGTGGTCAAAATATTAACGTGGACGTAGTTTAATTATAATTTGGTATAATTTGGTAAAAATAAATTTTCTTAATGTTAGATAATAAAAAACTTTATAAAAAAATATACACTTTCATACAAAATAGAAAAATTGAAGATGGTCAGTTTTCAAGAGTATAAAATCAGCAATCTTGATATACATATTAAAAAGATTTTATTTGAGACAACATCAAAATTGCCAAATAGGAACAGTATCCTATCTCCTTCTTTCAAAGTGGCTCAATCTTCGGCAAATTTTCAGAAGAAAAGAATATATAATGTCATATTATTTTTGCTGGTTTTACTATGTAGGCAAATACGCCACGTAACCGAACTTCTGCCACGTGATCAAGCGTCATATGATCATGTGCCCTTAATCTACACGTCTAATCTAGTAATGGCAATGAAAATAACGTGATATATTCTTCTCTTACAAAAATATATTGTAAGCGAATTGAATCGTTTTTTAATAATAGAAGAACAATTTAATAATAACAAGAACAATTTTGAACAGTATGATAAAAAGACATATCCTGATATGTTGCTCATTTCACTTCTTACTAAGTCTCAATACATTCATTCGTTTTTTTCCTTAAGCTTAAGATCTTATATATTATAACTATTACACAAAGAAGGCGATAATTTATATGAAGAATCTTTTCAGTTTGATTATTTAAACCAGCCTTTCTTCCAAGAGAAATCTTTTCAGCTTTATTTCTGCACAGTGCAAAATCAATTATAAAAGAATAAAAAGAATGATCTGAACTGCTGTATTTAAATAATACGTTATTCTTTATTCCTTTTATATTTATTTGTGTTTCGTTTCACGATTTCGATGGTAGATAAAATTAAATAATTTGATAATTTTATTATTAAATTAAAGATGTATTATCGTATAATACGATATTCCATTGCTACAGTGAACTGTAATATAATCCTGTCGTCGAGAGTAATCGTTAATAAATTTGGTATTTAAATGAAAGCTGATTTCATGCGAATGTTTTTCGGGTGGAAAAATATGATGTTGATGCGCATGCAAATTAAATGAATAAACGAGCGAAAATTACCATCGATCAACAACGTCTAATTATCGATGTTTATACAATTAACGTGCAGTTCATTTTCTTTTTATCTATCTATATTTTTTCCATGCGCAAACGAAACAATTCTACTCGAATTTAAAGTTTCAACGAGAGATATTTCGATTCGAAATATTTGCTGCCGGTATGTATAAATTTGTCGAAAATTAAATAGGAAAAATATTTTCATCCTTTTCGCTCTAGGTGAATGAAATTTTCGTTTCAAAATTGCGAGGAATGATAAATGGCTGACATTAAACGCTTGTTGTTTCTGCAAAAAAAAAAAGAGAGAAAGATGGTTGATATTTCATTTTGAAACGAACTTCTATGCGAATATTGTATATTTAAATCAATAAATCTGAAATTGATGGAATTCTGGACAAAATGAAAAAAACTGCCAAACATCAATGACACAAGAATCGAAAAATTTTATCATATTTGATTTAAATCTTTCAAATTTTTAAAATATTTAATTTGAAAAAGATTTTTATTAGGATCCTTTTATTTAAATGCTTATGCATTATAATAGAAGAATAAAAATATTAAAAAATGGCTCAAATACGAGAAAGAAAGTTTTTTATAAAAATTACATATTCATCTCATTGCGTGAAATTTTTTAAAAGCGTGTGGAAATTTTATTCAAATCATATCTTTTTCTTCAACATTATTCATTTTTATTTCTTATTTTCATAGAATTAAATTTATATTAAAATGTTATTACATAATAATACAAAAATTTATTTTTTGCTAAATTTTAATTTTTTTTTTAATAATAAACTCATTTAAGTCTTAATTAGTAACATGTAAATAATGCAATAAATATTCGATTAATATATGAAATAATTTATTTTATAAATATGTTAAAATCTTCAAAAATTCAATCATTAAATATCGTTAAATAATACTCATTGTATCAATTTAAATTTATTCGAATTTATTCGAATAACATTTTAATATTGTATGTTCCATAAAAATAAAAATTTTTGTAGTGAACTATCAATATTGAATTCCACTAGTTATGATTTAAATATATATGTATTATATTATACATTGTATAATTGTAAAGAAAATATTTTTATTTGAAAAATAAATCTAAATTGTAAAATAAAATTTTTTCATTTAAAATTTCGTTTTCGAGTAAATCAAGTTTGAATATTTTTCAAATACAAATGAAACAATTCAATTCTTAATTGGATGTGAATAATAAGTGATCATTTTATCATAAAGATAAATAAAAAATATAGAATAAAATTTTATCGCTTGAGTTTTTGTTTTTAAGAAAATTCAGATTCAAAATATATAGTCAAATAAAATTATGTGACCAACGGATCATCTCCTATCCAATTTCAGTTATATTTGAAAATTTTTCAAAGTTGACTTAGTCGAAAACGAAGCTTCAAATGGAAAAATTTTGATCCGTATTTTCGGTTTATTTTTTCTCCTGTCCATGACACCTTATATACATTTTTATTATAATATATTCGTCTATTTCCATAAAATTACATCTACGTAACACAAAATAATACTTATCTTATATTATATTATAAAAGAAAAGACAGAATTATCCACTTGCCAAATTGCCAAATTATCAACAAATCCACCGATTCACAATTGCCAATAATGCATAAAATTGAATTTTTCCAGCCGGTTAGATTCGACTCGAGCCATAAGAACTAATTAAGACTAACTAGACTCGGGTGAATCCATCATATTAACCGTGGGACTAATCGGCCGGGCCGCATCGACGATAGGAACGCGCAATTTCGAATCAATCTCCGGAGAATATCTGACAGGGGCCGGTCCTCATTTTTCCCCAGCTCTGCAAGCGAATCGATAGCTTTATCCAAGTCACCCCTGGCTGGCCTGCAACAAACGTGAAACTCCATTTCCGTGGAGAGCGCAACCGTGTAACCTACTTCCTTTCCGCGTAAACCGAGGTTACAAAACACTACTTCTCCCTTAATGACGATTAATGTATAGCCGGGCAGATACAGGAGGAAGAGGGAAAAAAGTGGAAAGAAAGAGGCTGGAAAAAAAAAGGGAGCGTCTCTGGAAAATTGACTCGAGGTTCGATCGATCCTCGGGTTCGAGGTTACCTCGTCGTTTGAATCGACAATTGCTCCGGCGGAGGAACTTTTTCTTTTTTTATCAGGGCTAAATAAACAGACATTTTTTCCCCTCCTTTTTTCTTTTTCTCCTTCTTTCCCTTTCGCTCTGTTTACCAACCCATTTTTCCATTCTATCGTTGCTTTCGGGAACGTTCGAACGTTCCGGGAACCGTTGACTCAGGAACATTCAATTTGGGGGAAGAACGTTTCGATTCCGAAATGTTTTATTCGGTGGCGCTCGGTTCACGAACGTTTGATCCCGGAAACCATGGATCCCTCGAAATGCTGCATCCTTGAAACGCTGGGATCTCATAGTGACACGTAGGTTTAAGAATTCTGAAGAATCTTGAAGGATTTTCTGTGATTCGAAAACGGTGGATAGACGTGCGTGTATTATGGAAATCAGGATTAGGATACGAGATAAGGAATAATATAATCATTGAAAACAAATTGTTTCGAATACTTTATTATTTTTATTTTGGAAATGGAAGATTTAGATTGTTGTGAATGAAATGATCGAATTTTCTATGTGATGACATTTATATAGATTTATTGAAAATAATATTAATTAAAATATCACTCGGAGAATTTAATATAAAATATAATGATATATAATTATTATAATTAAGTGATTTGATTAATTTATTTGATTATTATCGGTAATTTTTTTTCTTTTTTATGATTGTCAATTACAATTTTTTACACCAGTAGAAAATTATTTGTTTTTTAATGCAATTTTTTTTAATATTCTTTTGATATTATCAATAATTCTTTAACAAGTTACGTAAAATTTTAAATTTCAAAAAAAAATACTCGAATTTGAATATAGTTCATTATATAACAAACAATTTCTTCCTTTGTAGATAATCGATAAAATAATATTTATATTGTATTCATCTAGCTTCAAAGTATTATTCAATCGTGCCTTTATTTATTATTTATTATTTATGATTTTAATGAAATTATTTTGTATGCAATAACAAATTGACAAATATTTTATTTTCTTTTAAATTTAAATAAATTGTTTTCAAATAACTTTTTATTTTAGCTATTTTTATTCAAATAAAAACAATTAATAATAATTAATTTGATATAACTTATTGAACTAAATATTAATTTATTAACATATAGAATTCGTATAATTAAACTGCATCTGAAAATTCTTGTTTTAAGCATTTCATCAGAAAGCATTCATATCTTGGTAAATCTATCATTTTAGCAAATGATAACAACAAATAGCAGATAATTCGAGTTAAAATAACTTTCATTTTAATTTATAAAGGTTTTCGTAATGAAAAGGAAAAAATTTAATCTTATATTTTTACAAAACTTTATATTATTGTAGCATTTTCACTTTTTGAAATACAAAAATTTATATTTTTGATTGACATTGATATAATAGAATTAAATAATATCTGAAAAATTATTTAAATATACATTTCAATAAATAAAAAATAAAATAAAAAATTATTTAATTTAAAATTCAAATAACGAAATAATCTATAGTTATTTATTTATTCAAATAAATTAATATATAATTATTTCAAATAACATAGCATTAAAATAATGTAATTTTAAGTGTTAATTTTTAAATATTTTGTTTAGATAATGCAAAAATTTGATAATGGAAACATTGTTTTATTACATTATATTTTTGTATATCTTGCGTTATTATATATAAGATATATAAGAGCAAAAACTTTCTTAAGAAAAAGTTGGAATATGAAACTCGGGTTAAAAATGTCTCATTTCAAAGGAAAATAAAGGTAAGATTATAAATACGTAACGAGAAAACTTTTGTGTTAAAATTAGATTGTCAATTTTAGAGCAGGGATTAAAAGAAATAAATTTGTGTGAATATCGTGGAAGGAATTTTTATTTGGAACAAACTATTGTGATGATTTAAAATTTTTATAATATCATTGCATGGACTATTGATTATAGAATCAAATATATATCATTTCGAATACATTGCAATTTATATTTTATTTTATTACAAATTTCATTTGTTTATCGAATTTACGTCTAAGAAAGAAAAAAGATTGCGATAAGGACATGCCAGTGCAGAGTATCATGTGAAGAGATAGTGTAGAAAGTAAAGAGTTAATTACATTAAAGATTCTGTACACAAGTAAATGAGCTGCTTCGCCGTGGAGAGTAATTATTAAAGTGATAACTGGTATAATAACAGTTTTACAACCATTTCATCCCCATCTCTTTATATGCTCTTAACGAAGACGTGGTAATTAAAACGGCCACTGTGCTTGCTTAACCTCCTTAGCTTGTTCGCGATTAACGATGCTATTAAGTGACACATTATTCAACATGTTATTGGATCAATATAGTGAACACTTGCTTCAATGGTTAACCTCTTAAGTGAGAAGAGATTATGTATTCGATGTCGTAAATCCTTTGTACAGATAGCAATATATTTGCATAGTAGTATAATTTTGAAGCCAAAGAAAATTTAGTAAAGTCAAAGAAAATATATTTATAAAAGAGATTATTAAAAATATTAATAATTTCGAAATATTTTGTTAAGTTTCCATTTTTCACTTCGAGTTCAAATCGTTTAATAAATTCAAATTAAATCGAAATTTATTTAATAGCTAATTAAAAGATTGGATTAAAGATAATGTGACAAATATAACAAAAATCAAACTTAAAACTAAATTATTTCGAATTTAACTCAAACACAAACAAAATCTAATTCGAACATATTTATTTTACTTAAAATTATAAATTATGTTAAATCTAATCTAAACATATCATAAACTTATATAAAATTTATTCTATTAAATCTATGTAAAACTTAGTCTAAATTTATTTTAAAAAGTATATTATGCTAAAAAGTATAATGTATAAATAATGTATAAATAAATAAATATTGAAAATATACTTTTATATATTTTAGAATTTTTACGATTATTTTTTATATTATCAAATTATGTTGTAAAATTGTATAAGCTTAGTATGTGATAATATTGTTTCATATCCAATATATGAAAGTCAATATTTTAAACTTTAGAAGGATCCATTGAAAGAAAATTTATTTCTGGTTACAAAGTTTATTTCAAAACAGATTTCTTTTCAAAAAAAATACCTATAAGTAGGACAAAACATAATCTTTCACAAATTATGCATTCATAAAAACTGTATAATTTGAAGATCTAATTTGATAACTTGAAAAATCTCAAACGAATCTAATGAATTTTCCTTCAGTATTTCTATTTTATCTATTATTTTCATAACAATAATTCTTTAATTGTGACCCATTTACGCACCTTTGCCGTTTCAGAAATTTTCCAATGATAAAACAGTCAATAATATTTATTTTATTGTCAGTTTCGAGAAAATTCATTCGCATTTCAATCTTTTCTCTTGCATCGATTCTTAGAGAATAATACAATAGTTTTAAAAAGAATTTTTTTTTCTTTTCTTTTTCCATTTTCATTTTGTTTTTTTTTTTTCCTTATTTTTTTTTTTTTTTTTTTTTAGTTATTGCTTAATAAAATGTATAAATGCATACTGTGTCGATAAAAAGGGCAATGTACAAATCGACAGAGAATTCAAGCAACCTGACATAATGATGCTTGAAAAACCTGAATGCGAATTACTATGAACTTCTGTAACTTTCCTCTCCACCTCCTCCTGGCACAGTCTAGCTGACTGGCAAAATGAGCGCATAGAGTGGAATACACTTTTAATTTTCGCCGACTCTTTCTTTCTTGGTCGGTGCATCATTACGTGGGTTGAACCCTTTTCAGAATGAAAGTTGAACTGATAAAACAGTCTTGGATCACGTTTTTCAGTATGAGAAAAGTATTTTTGCAAGTAGTAATGGGAATAAGTTGATCATGTAAGTTATTATAAAAAATTTAAAAAAAATATATCTTTTTTGGAAAATTAATAGAATATAAATAGAAAGTTAGTTCTATAATTCATTTATTACAGTTAATATAATTCATTTATTCCATATTTGATTCCATATGCTAATATTGAAATTTAAAACTAATATAATATTCATTATGAATTTAGAGATTTTACTTTAAAAGTAGTTCTATATATAGAAAAATATATTATAATAAAATTATGGAAATTTTGTTTACTGTTTATGATTTAATTGAATAAATTTTTTAAATTTGTTAAAAAATTAATTAATTGTTAATAATTGAATAAATTGTTTAAATTTTTTAAGAAAATGTATTTTTTTAATTCTATAATAATTTAATCATTTCATGAAGAGTGAGAAAAATTCATTCTAATATCGAAGTACTTATAAATAAATTTTTGAAACTTACAATAATCTGGATCTTTTTTATGCAATAAAACTTCTTTTAGCAAATGTAAAAAAACATATATAAAATGCAAAAAATATATGTTTAAAAGTAAAAAAAACAATATATGTTTAAAAATAAAAAAAATATAATCATGTAAAAAAAAAAATCCAAATGTATTTATTCATTCATAACTCGAAATTAATTTTAAGTATATAATTTATACAAAATATATAACAAGAAGTATATAATTAGGAAAATTTTATCTTTATTTCATCTTCAACGATAATTAATAATAATTAATAAATGATTGAAGAAAAACAAAGAAGAAATCAAAGAATTTAAAAATATTTATATTGTATTTTTTCAATTTATTATTTATTTTACTTGATCCAAAATAATTCCTATTCATTAATAAAGATGATCTTTAGATATATAAAATTTTAATCCGAAATAAGAAAAGTTTCTTTATTATAAGAAAAGTTCTTTTTTTTTAAAAAATTGAAAAATTTCGTCCACAAAGTGAGAAATATGAGAACAAGTGTTCCATGAAAATAAATAAATTTACATGAGATTAAAATCGCTAATGACAAAATGAGAGAACATATCGTGCCAATAAAATCTATTCAATAATTCACAAATAACTCAAAATAACGCAAAATATGATTGCTTTGTAGCAGTGTGAACAGATTATAGTTAGAGATAGAATCAAGTTCAAATTCATTTATAAATTCGAATTAATTTCAATAATCATAGATTTTAATTAATGAATAAAATAAAATATTTACATGAATATATAATGAGTATACTTGCAAAGCAATCGTGTTATCTTTTAGAATGAGTTGCTATAAATTCAAAAACATATTTGTAAATATAGCAATCCATTAGTTCTCAAGAGACAATCCAATTTGCGATTCATAATCGCTTCCAAGCTGAGAGACAATGAAAAAATACTCGTAAAAAATTCAAATATACTTTATAGTATCATTTATGTTTTTCAAAATAACTTATAAACGATTCTAACCCATTTCGTCTAACTTCAAATTTATTTGAAAGTATTGCTTCATTTATTCGAATTATTAAAATAAATATAAAATATTCTAGATAGGTCCAAATTTACTTACTTTAATACATACTTTATCTTATCTTTAGTTATAGCGAATTCATTTGCTAACGGTGTTTATTCGAGAAGCTGTATATCAAAGTAAATACATCAAACATCTGTTCGCGAGCTCACAGAGTATTTGGATGCTCTATAATAGTCTTAACAAATTTAATGCTAAGCTTATACTGGCTAGAGTTTATTCACTTTAGTATGGAAATAATACTTTTACTTATTTGCGAAGAGAATTTGCAAACAACTTTGTTCAGTAGATGCAATATAATATTCCAGCATTATGATTTGATTTAATTATGATTTGCTATTATCTCGTGCTTTTTGTGTTATTTGAAAACAAAGCCGGTATACGTGACATATATGCATAACAAGTAACTAGTTTTGAGCATATCGAAATAAAACTATAAAATAAACATGACAAGTAAATATTGTATTTTATAATTAAAAATCGAGCTACAATATAACTGCGAGAAATTATTTTGCAATAAGAGAGGGGTACTTTTTACATTGCAAAATTTTTCGATATTTGGTAAAAAAGAAAATATAATCAAGTTCTTTTGGATAATTGTAAAATTTCGATTTTGAATTTTTTTATAACATTCATTATGTATAATTCATAATGAAATGAGGATAATAAAAATATTAATACCACTAGTTCTCGTATGGTATGCTCCAAGTCGCATTCATATAATTCTATATAAAGTTATTTTTTTCTGGAATAAAGAATTCTTCTAACATCTCTGGTTACAAGTGACCCAAACTATATTTATAAAACCAGCCGACAGACTGGATTTATGGTACGACCAGAGAGGAAAATTTTTGAGATTAAAACCTTGATGTTTTTATCGTCTAGATAAGCATTTAAATGATACATAATTTTTTCAAAAAATAATTTTTAAAAAAATTATTTAATATATTCAATTTTAAATTATATTTACATTTTTATTTTTCATCTTATTAGCAAATTATTATCCAGGAATTTTAAATTTTATAATTTTGAAGAATCACAAACAATTTTTAATATTTTTATTTTTTGAATATTATAAATTTTTTGAATATTAAAATTATAATAGAATAAAATTTGCGAAATCTTTTTGGATAATTGATTCTACAGACCAAAATAAATACAAAAATTGTGTACAAAATTATTAGTTAAGATTTATTATGTTATAATTAATATTTTGTTGTAAATACTTTAAACGAAGTAAAATAGATACAGAGATAGAGATAGAATCTCTTTTATCTTTGTTTTATTTTATCTTTGTCTCACTTCATTTAGCATAAATTTAAATTGTTTATAATTAATGAATAAGTTTCAATTATTTTTGCTAAATATTTATATTTATGATATGTACGAATACATTTTTTATGAAATAACTTGATTCTTAATATGAATTTCATCATTTGATTAAAAATAATTATATTAAAGTTCGATTTAACAAATTTAATATCTTATCCATCAAAAATATAAGTAAAATTATTGTATATAATTAATTTGCTTATTTTTATTTGATTATAAAAATAACTATTATTTATACAATTAAGTATTTGTTAAATTAACTTTAATTATAGTAACTACATTAACTTTGATATATTTGATTATCGAAAATAATGTACACTTTGAAGTCTATATTAGATGAAAACAATAAAAAAATAAGATAAGTTCATAAAAAATCACTAATCACTATCACAATGATAAGATATGATTAATTTTGATTAAATTAATGTAATTTGTTAATATCTAATAAATTTATATATATATATATATATAATTATAATATTATATTATATAATATAAAAGTTAATAAATATATATATATATATATATATATATACTAATTATCATTAGTTTAAATTAATACAATATCAATTTCTTCAAACCTCCAAAAGATCTAACTAATCTAATTGTAAAATTAATAAAGAAGTTTCTTATAAGTTAACTTCATATTTTTTTTATCATAACTGTCGAGCCATTGTCCTCCTATGTCTTGGAGATATACTGTTACTCAATTCTCTTTTCTACAACATAAATTCAACAAACTTCCAATTGAGAATCTTCTTCTTGCATAATTATCAATAATGTTTTTGATTATTTTTTATCATTTTATTTATTAATCATAATTTCTTGTGAATGATTCTTTATTCCTTTAATATGATCTTTACAAAAGTTCTATTAATATCCCTAACAATTTTTTTATATTTTATATTTTGAATTTTAAAGCTATAAGATCTCAAACTTGAAATATAATTCATTTCAAATTATTAATCTATCAGCACTCGAATCTACTTACGATAATATTTAATTTCATCATTAGTTAGGTGATTGTATATCATGTTCATCAAAATTAATAAATTAGGTAACGTCAAGTTTCGAATTTGTTATATAAACCATTGGACAAAATTATTATCTCTTTCATTCATCGTTTCATTTTTTATTTTTAACTAAGTGGATAGAAAAATCATCGCATTGAACATATTAAGATTGAATTTTAAAGGATATACGACCACTTTTTTTACCGATAACGAAGCATAAAAGTGTTTTCTAATTTAGAAAGTTGCTACTACGTTGATATAATATCATGTAAGTTAAATCTAAGCGAGGTTGAGGCAACTTTTGATAAACTAAAACTGAAATCCTTTAACTTGGTATAATATTACTCATAGTTGTATCTTGAGGCTTAAAACTTAAATTATCAAATTTTACATGAAAGAGTGCATGTTGTAACAAATATATCATAATGAATTAATGAATAAATCTATCATTATAAAATTAGAATAATCGAGTAAAGAAAAGATGACAAAAGATGATTTTGAAAATTTATTGAAAAAAGAGACAGGAAGAATCTAATCATTTTGTAGTTTTGTGTTATTCTTCTACAAAAGAAAAAAAAAAAGAAAAGAAAAAAAATTTTTCTAATTTACAAATAACGGAAATAAAAATAGTTTATCGTTTATACAGAATGATAAAAAAAATAATAATTTTTAAAATAAATAGTACTCATTGAAAAAAAATAAAGAAATATTATTCTAAGAAACATGTAAAATTTAATATTTTTAAGATTATAAATCTTTACAAATGAACGATTACTTTGCTTTAGAAATAATTCTCTGATATAAAAATCTATGGAAATTAAAAGATGAAAAATTTCTATATTTGGAAAAAAAAGAAGTACTTTTTCCATTGTTTTTATTTAATAGTTAAAACAAACGAATTTTGCTTAAAAAAGAAATTATTTGTAATTTTGAAAATACTAATTGTGGATCTATGCATTAGAATATTTTTTCTTTATTTAAAAAATATTGTTTATCTTAAAAATTACGAATCCTTATAATTTGTAAAGATTATAAATTTTGTATTTGTATCATTATTTTATATTTTATTTTCATATAACATATTTATTTAAATTATTATATTGAATAAGCTTTGAAAAATCAAGTATCTGCATATTTTGAATAAAAAAACAAGTGCTTTTATATAGAAAATTCAATTTCTAGTAGAACGATGGTTGTCAATAACAATGACGATTATAATTGAGGATTTTGAAACAAGAGAGGAATAAATCCATTTTTAAAAATTTCCCAGTTATTGTCTCGTATAAACTAAATACAGATGTCAATAAAAACCGATAAATTTACCGTAGATACAGATAGCTGCATTAAAAAGAAATAACATTTTTGATTCATAAAACAAGAATAAATCAATAAATTGTTTATTTTTAAATTGTGTATTAATAAAAAGCAACTATTCTTTCAATATTTTGTGAATGTGCTTTCAAGTTTAAAGAATTCGTCAAATTTTAATTATAAAAATAACAATTTTTTTTTTCGATTTATTTAAAATCTTCCTGATTTTTTTAAATCATTATCTTAAAAAAGTATTATGAAGATTTTTTTTAACAATCGTTCTTGATTAAATCTTGTTAAAAAATGTATTTCTTTGAAATAATTTAGATTAGATTAACTCAAGTTAGTTTTAATCAGATTTTACTATAATTAATGATTCTCTACTTTATTAATAATTGTTAGATTAAAAAAACCAATCTAAATCTAACGCAAATTAATTGATTTTTTATATAATTTTGATTTGAAGTAAAACCTAGAATAAATAAAAATTAATTGCTTTTACAAAAAAAAATTTATTTAATTTTTGATTCCATGATTTATATTAGATTTAAATTAGATTTGATTAATAAATTTAATTAGCTTATCGTTTATTCAAAATCTTGTAATAAATACATTGCCAAATAAAATCTTACAACAATAATCAATATAATAATCTTTGATAATATATTTAAAACTTATCAGAGGATAGTATCTTTTTATAAATATTTATCTTTTTTTAAATTTGTATTCTTTTAATATTGAGTTAAAACAATTTTATAAACAATTTTTTTTTTAATTTTCCTAAATTTGTTAAAAATGTCTAATACTTCTCTTAATAATGTTAATTAAATAAATTATATTTTATGAACAATCGATACCTTCATATTATTCATTATAAGAAAATCCATTGAAACTTTTATCCAATTTAATAATTCAGTTCACAATAAACAATTTATCCTGAGATGTATCATTTATGTTACGTTAAATAGATACTTACTCGCCCCAAGAGATATATAATTAACGGTTTTACACTTTCGAGAAAGCGTGTCGAGTCTTGGTGCCAGAGGAATACGTAACACGAGAAACTTCCTTGCGACACCGTTAACGACCATCTCCTTGTAATGTTATTTCCCGCTAATAGATGTAATTAATGATCGTCCCAATTTCGTTTCGCCAAGAAATCTCGTAAAAGTCGATCAATTTTCTTCACTTTGCCACCGGCATCGCCTATCTATATTTTTTATCTCTAGTTACAACATTCGATAGATTACGTTATTAATAGCAACTTATCTTTGCAAAACTTTACACCCTTTACAATATTCCTCAGAATATGTAAATGTTTCAATATTCCTCAGAAGGAGGATTCCACTTTCAATCAACTTTAACGCTTCTCACGATCTCAATTACCGCGCTGTAATCCTCGAAGTTTTATTCTCGAAATAATTATTCTCGACTACTCACGTAAAAGTAATTGTTCTTCCAATAGTGTTCTATTTAGCATTTTCGAAATAATTTCCGAGTTTAGAGTTTAAAATTTCATTATTTTCTTTGTCTCGTTCTCTTATTGGGACAAATAAATTAAGCTTTTTAAGTTAAATTTCTACAAAGGATCGTATGAATTTATACTTTTATAAATTTTACTTAAAAAAAACATATAAAAGATGTGTGAAATTTTAAATATTTCAAGATATTATTAAAAAAGAATAGGATATTTTAGCTGAAACAAGATGATTTTTCAAAAATAAAAGAATATGGAATGACAATTTTTGATTTAAGCTTTCGTTTTCCAGAAAATTGAATATAATATTTCATAAAGTATGTATGCGTAAAAGATAATGAAAGTTATATTACAAAAATATATTGAAGAATTTGTAATATAATTAAATAAATGTAATATTAAAATTTAATATGTTAATTATCTATAGTATTATTTAATACAAACAAAAATATAGTATTATTTAATACAAACAAAATAAAATATAAAGAAATATTATTAAATTCTATCTTTTAGCTGCACGTGCACAGAATTTCATAATTGATTTTTTCGAAAAGGAAGCTTTGTCAAAAATTATCATTTTACACTTTCTTTTTGTATAAAAAA
Organism: Apis cerana; assembly: GCF_029169275.1. Lineage (NCBI taxonomy): Eukaryota > Metazoa > Arthropoda > Insecta > Hymenoptera > Apidae > Apis > Apis cerana. The sequence goes on along the minus strand of NC_083862.1, from coordinate 3,462,673 downwards.
TTATTTATTTTCAATTTATATTGCGATTTTTAATATATCCTATACAAATTATCTTTAAAAACTTTATTCTATTTCTTATCAAAATTATCAAAATAATTAGTTTCATATTCTTTATTTTTATAATTATTAAAAGCATATGAATGCTTTTATACAAAATTGATGACGAATTATACAATTGAGATAAAGAATTTATTACATATATTTATTATTAATTTACGTTATAAATTATATCAAATTGTATTATTTTTGTATATGTAATACATTCATGGATATATTATAAATCTTTTTATTAATAGTGTTACTATAATATAATATAAGTAACAAATTACAATAAAAATTGATAAAAGAATCCAATTCATTTAAAATAAAATATTATAAAAAATATCATAATAAAATGAATTTTGTCATTATAATTGTTAATATTTGTTATTTATTATATAGTTCACTTAAAAGAGATATAAATCCAATAACGCTCTATAAACGTAAATATTTTTTTACAATTTATTTTATATTTTTATAAATTTATAAAATTGTGATATTTACATATTTCCTTGATCTCTTATATAACCATTTTAGCATCCGCAATCTGAACTAAATCTGAGCAGATAACTTCAACGAAAATGTGATTTACATCAGATAAAAGATCAGTGTCCAACAGTATATTTTATTCAACATATTTGAAACTTACTCTGAAATTTCATTTCCAAAAATTATATATCCAAAATGTGAAAAACGAAAACTAAAAAAAATTGTTATATATGTATATCTAAATATACACAAATGAATAAAAATAATATATTACAAAACATTAAATATACTATATATATATAATCACATCTCTGAAAAGTAAAAATCAACAATAATTTTCTCGAAATCATTTAATTGGAATAATAATAGTCTAAAACCAATTAATTCGATTTATTCGATAGTTTTAATATTAATTCTTGACTTAACGCGAATTTCGTCGTCTCCAAATTTTTTACTTAATTTTCTGGCATGATGATTTCTCTATATATTAACTTTTTCTCCATACAAATGAAACTTTACACTCGATGTTAATTCGCGACTCTACCTTAGCTGAAAGTTAGACTAATCGAGGATAACGCGCTAAATGAACCATGTCGACGAAGAAGAGGAATCCAGATACAATAGAATTCAATGTTGGTGGTGGGTGTGAATTAATAATGAGAGTAATCGTACGAGTATACTAGGTCATGTACCGTGTTAGCTAACCGAGGTTCGAATAAACCCGATTGACATGTTTATACAGAAACACGATCGAAGGTTGAAATGGAATTGTCGATATTGTGATCGGCGTGTTCTGTTTGCTGTAAATAAATTTTTTAACAACATTTTGTATTTTATAATAATATTTTATTTCTCTCAATATTAATTTTTTATTATTTGTTTTTATTGTATTTATCGTGATATCATGGATAATAATAATCATGGATAATAATAATAATAATAATAATAAGTTATTATATTATAGTTATTATATATAAAATAACGATTTTTTAAAAATCTTCAGAACTGAAAAATAATTTAATTAAAAATTTTGAGAACTGAAAAAGAGAAAAAAAGAAATTCAAAAAAAAAAAAATAAAAAAATAAAAAATAAAAAGTAGAAAATTTTATTATTTCATTTTAAAAAATGCATTTTTCTACTGAAAGAATTTTGGAAAGATTGATATGTTGGTTTTGAATAAAACATTTGATTTCTATGGATATGTTCTATAAAAGAAAGTTTTATACTAGTAACGAATATATTTTTATTTATAAATATATATATATTTATAAATAATCAAAAAGTTTTTAGAATATTAAAAAAATATGTATCTCAAACATAGGACAAAAATCGGTTACAAATAATTATGCAAATTATTAATAATAATGCAAATTATTAATGTTGACAAAAATTTGAAAATTTTTTAATATAAAACAAATACTTAAAACAAGAAAATAAATATATGAATTAATAATAATAATAAATCCGTTTTTATTTTTCTATTATTTGTTTTTTTAGTAATTTTTAGAAACATAATTTATTGTTATTATAACATTATTAATTTCTTCTCCACTAATAAAACAGTAACTGACAAAAATAATATATACATATACTATATAATTATATAATATATACTGTATAAAGTAATAAAAATAACTCATTTGTATTATATTAAACTTTGCGCTATCGTTACTTTTTTCATTAATTTATAAATTATTCATTCTTAATATATTCATGCATAATTTACATTTTTTTATTTTATAATATTTATTTTATAATAGCTATTAATTCTATACTTCAAACGCATATTTTATATCTTTAATATTTATATATAACTATATATTATATTTCTAAATATAGTTATAATATAATTTCTATATATAGTAAAACTCTATACATTTGTAATTTAAACGTAAGAAGAAATTAAATTGAAAATAAAATATAATTTAATTTATTTAATATAGGTCAAGAATTGTTTTATATACAAATAATATATATAAGAATATAATTAATTCACATTCATAAGTTCGGTACTAATACAGTACAATAAAAAGCGAAAATTTCAATACTCAATCAATCAGATAATAATCAAATATATATATAAAATTTCCTCCCTTATATTTGCAATAAAAATCAGCAATTCAATTAAAAGCGAAATTTTATTACAATGTATTCGCGTTAAAATAAATGACAACTGAAATTTTTCCATAAAAATAATTTCAATTAAAAATAATAACTAGCTTGGATTACCATTCCCAGAGGATGGGAATTTGGGATTTAATTCTCATTCCTACATACATATTTAAAATCATGAATGAGAATATTACTGTTGCCAAAAGCTAAAAGTAAAATTATAGACAGACTTTTTTACTCTATTTATTAAGAATTTTTTCATATTTCATTAATATAAAAGTATTCACGCCATATTTAATGGTTCTATAATAAGTAAAAAAAATTACCGGCAAATGATTGTTAAATAATTTGAAAGAATTAATATATTATAAATGCAAATAATATATTACAAATGTAATATTATGATTGTATAATATCCTTTTAAAAGACTGTCTAAAATATGATATTAATCTTTAAATTGTTTATTAAATGTTCATAATCATGATAGAGGGTAATCTTTGCGTTTAATTTGCTAAAAACATAAAAGAAAAAAAACACCTTAATATTGCAACCTTTAAATGCTTGAAAATGGCATGAAGTTTCAAAGATTTGATGTAGCATAACGATGAAACTGATTCATATTTAAACTTTGATAATTAACTTTTCTATAAATATAATATAAATATAATACAATTTCTTATGACATATACAGTATAAACAAACATATAATTTTCTGTATATCAATTTTTGAATAATCTAAAAAATTTAGATTATAAAATAAAATAATTAAAAAAAAAAACGTACTCAAAATAAAAATTATGAAATTCAACACCAAACGATAACAATGTTAAAAATTTAACTTATTAACAAATTTTAATTTAACTTATTAAAGAAATTTAATTTCAAAAGAAAATAAAGATGATTTCCTTTGAATCACGATTCCTTATTTTTAAAATAATAGAATAATTATAACGAATCCTATACTAAAAACAATTTATGATCATAATACAATGATTATAAATCGTTTGATAACCCATTTCTCATTTAAAAACCGAATCAATTCGTGTTAAACTTCGTTATAATGGAATCTACAAAAGCGCGCCATAGTTCATAGAAAAGAGAAAAGGAAATGAGAGGAACATCAAGACACAGTGGTGCGATGAAACTGCACCTTAGTTTGTGCATCCAAGTGCAACGTTGTTGCGAATTATGATGTAACCGCAATAACAGCGCCGTGCACGGTATCTCGTGGGGATTAATAATGCAAGGAGCCGCATTTACAACCGCGTTGGGATCAGTCCCCTTACACGGATGGAGCCTCGCGTCTCGTGTATGCACACGTGTACACATCCGCGCATGTATAACGGAGACTTGAAAAGTACTTTAGCATGCATCTTGCACGTAAGTGCAACCGTGCACTAAGCTGTGTACGTGCACGAGCGGCGATGGAACACAGGGGAAAAGTTTCTCCCTTGAATCAAGCCTCGCTCTTCTGGAGCTACTTGCACGGATGCAAAGTCTCGCATTAACGACTCGATTATCCGCGAACGCGGTTAAACCTTTTGGGGCACCCTATTTTTCAAATTTATTTCTTCTATTCTCAATATTTCATGAGATGAAATGTGATAGTTTTGCGTTTGGAAATACATTTGTTAAAAAGTTAACTAATTCAATAACGTAATTAGTACATTTTATCTGCATTCGTTAATATTATTAAAAAATATAATAAAAATTTTTAAGAAAATAATTGATCAAATCTATCAATAATTTAATTTATAGCAATAATTTAATATGTGTAATTTAATACATATATTATCTAATCTAACTAATTCGTTAATCTATGTTTTTATAGTGTAATAAAAATTTAAGGATAAGTGCATATTAATAATTTAATTCATAGCAGTGATTGGAAATATATAATTGATTAAAAAATAGCATCAGATAAAACGTTAAATTTATCCAACGAAAAATAAAATGCATATTGGTCTATAGTTAATCATATATCATCAAATTTAAAAAACAATAATATTCTGTTTTATTTAGTATATTTTCTAATTATTTCATATTTTTCTACTTATTAAATAATGATGCTATTATGTTGAATATCATTTTAATGATAAAAAAAGTAAATGATTGGAATAAATATCATTATGAAAATTGCTTTCTTTCATCCAATCTTTTACAAGATATTAATGCAGAATTTAATAATCTAAATCTTAATCTACTTTAACTCATACAATAATGATACTCATACAATATCGAACGAGTACGAATGATTTTTAAACTAATTGGATTTCTGAATTAACAACCGATTATATTTCCTCATTGAATGTTATCAAAAAATATAAAAAAAATCTTACCTAAGTCACATAATACAATAATTAAATTTGAGAAAAAACTGATCAAAATATAAAATTTTTTTTTATTTATAAAAAAATTAATAAGAAGCATTCGAGATCGTTCATTATGAAAATCGAAATTTCAAAAAACAAAATGGCGGATGCATTAAAAAATATTCCAATCTAACAGAAACTTAGTTAATCACCGTGTTATCTGTGTTTAATCGAAATCTGGTCGAAAAAATTTCCAACAGTCATCGGGCAAACTCGGACCGAGCCAAGTTTCTTTCGATGTATCGTTCCGGGTTTTCGTCGCTTTTCTTTCTCTCGAATACGGCGTGACGTTTGAAACAAGGGTTTTTAGTTAAAGTTGTTCTTGTTGTTGTTGTTCTTATTGTTGTTATTACACTGGCTGTCAAGCGCACTCACGCCAATCGAAATGGATTAACGATACCGTGGAGATTGTTTTCTAAACGTTACCAGTTACGTTGCCCAGGTTAGTTACAATTGTTGAGCACGACGATTGCATCGGTTATTAGCTTTCCTTCTCTGATAAGTACGAAATGTAAGCGACGTTTGGGCGCAGAGTAAACAGAGAGAACTTTTCAAGAGGCGTACGGGAAGTTTAATTCGATACGGTGAACATTGTAGTATCCTCGAAGCATCCACGCGCAATGATTGGAGGATCAACTTCATCTTACACGTTCACGAGGCGAATCGATGCCGACAGATGTGTGCACCGCGTAAACGATTGATTGTGTCTGCTGCTATAGCGATGGTTGAATTGTTCCTGGAGCAGAGGTCGTGTAACCGACTAATTACTCCGCCTTGTTCGTGTTGCGGGAATCCAAATAGTCTCTAATTTCACATCTTAACCACGGGGAAACCCGAATTGAACTGTAATCGAACCGCAAAATCTATTATAATCTCTGCGTACTATCTTCATTAATTTGTTTTTTTTAGAAAAAATTCGCGTATTCTTTTTTTTTTATTCATTTTTTATTCATCAGAAAAATATTCATTTTTTAAAAAAAATAGGTAGATAATATCAATTAAATATCATGTAATTATATTTTATTTAATTATTTTAATTATTTATTTATTTCTGTTGTTTATTTTAATTGCTATTTATTTGTTGTTAAATTTTAATTGCTAACTCATCTATTCTAAATTTTTATTAAATATATTAGAATTATATTAAATTTTATTATTATATTTCAATTATGTCATAATGAATTGGAATATTTTAAAATTTTATTAAAGATAATATTATTAAATTATTACATGTGTTTCAATTTTACTAATTGAAATTAATTATTGGTGATATTCTTATTTCTCTTTATTCTTGATGTTCAAAATATAAGCGAAAATATTTTTTATTCTCCATAAAATATCTGTAAATATTAGAGTAAAGTTTGAAATAGATTCGTGAAATAATAATAAAAATAAATTTGGTTTATAATTAGATAGATTTGAATTAGACTTAAATTGTATTTGGGTTAAGCTTAAAGTATATTTAAGTTAGATTTAAGTTAATTAGATCTTGTGTCACTTCCTTTAATCTACTCTACTTCGTTGTGGCCAACTAGCAATTAAATGGGCTTGGGTTTAATTTGGATTGATTTAACGATAGCTTAAAACTTAACTGAATACTACTTGATATCGATCTAAATCTATTGCTTAAATAATTCCAATCTCTAATTTTTTAATTCTATTTATCCAAAAAATAAAAAAATAATTAGAATTTTTAAAAATTTTATTTATAAATTTTATAATTATAATATTAATTAAGTTGTAAAATGACAAAATTTTAATTTTTTAAATTACAAATTGAAAATAAATGAAATATCCTTAAAATTAAATAGAATGGAACAATTAATTATAATCGTTTCTGAGATAAAAATTCAAACTCATTAGATAACATAATTATACAATTTATTTTTAATTATAAAAAAAAATGTTAATATATTCATAGAGAATCTTTCAAAAATTGATTTTAAAAATCAAAACAAGATTCGAAGTTTAAGTTTGATAAAAATATCCTTATTCGTTTCATTTCATAAAAAAATAAATTAAAATATTTATAATTTAATAAATAAGCCTATTTATTATAGACATTTTTGATACCAACTTTTATATTTGTGTTGACTTTCAAATACATGAATATATTAATACCCTGCATAAGTGTATTTTTCATAAATACAAATATCGTTAATCTCTTCAATTAAAAGTGCAAGTATCAATAATCCGAAAAATATCGTCGATAATATCCGCCATTCACAAAACAATACAGCGACTTTTCCTCTCGCGAGAAATCTTTTACGAGCATCTTAGCCTTCGGTGGAAATAAATTTCGGAAAAGAAACATTGGTTTCGGTGAAAGATATCGAATCACGTCATCGATTTTCAAAAACAAAAAAAAAAAAAAGAAAGAAAGAAAAGAAACGGGAAAAAAAGTTATAACCAAATAATCTTGAAAGAGTAAACATCAGGGAACGAATCGAAAACTCGACGCACAGAAAGTGAAAGGAAAGTAAAACAAAACCGGATGAAAAAGAGGAGAAAAACGCTTCTGATTGGGGTGATTGGAGGCATGAAACGGTACGGAGAATAAAAATTGAAGAACCGCGGTGGAATAGTTCGCCGGGTTGTTCGGCTAAAACGAAAACAATCGACGGAAAAACTCAATATACGGAGGCAATTCGGAATGGGAAGAGAAAAGGGAGGGAATGGCAGGTAGAGACGCGGAAATTCGAGGCTGGTGGCCGATTCGTGATGAGAGGTTGAGCGCGCAAAAATGAAACTGCGCGGAATAAAACGTTAGGATCAGAATATAGCCTGTTACATAAAAATCAAATGGAAGCAAGCGAGACATAAAAATCGACAGGGAAATATAGGTCTAACGTTCTGCTAAATTCGCAACTGGGGCATGTGCGGAGATCATGAGTTGTTGAGCATCTGTGTAAAATGATAAAGGGACAGGAAAAAGTTGTCTAATTCTGTTGTTTTTAAATTCTTTTAGATTACATTGCATGGTACTATGATCATTATTATTATTATTTAATTGGAATGCATTAGTCATAAGTTTGTAATTTTTGAATTATGAATTTTGACTATAATGTTATATAATATTTTAAGGTGATCATTTATCTAATAATAATTAATTTATAAAGATTAATTTTTATTATTTGTATTGTTGCTGTTGTTGTTATATTGATATTGATGGTGGATAAATCCAACCATTGTCAACAACATATTGTTAGTATTTTTAAGTAGTTACTTATTTAAGTATTAACCATGTTTAATTTTAGCTTTTATTGTTATTATTATTAATAATAAAACATCGATATTAATTAATATTTCTTTATTTTTATTTAGAGTAAAAATTTTATTTTATAATAATAATATAATAATAAAATATTCTATTCAATATTTGTCAAAATATTTTGAAATAGTCGATTATGTATTTTTTGTAATAAAATTAAAAAGTTTGTATTTATATATATATATAATAAAATCTAATTTATTTTTCTAACAGATATATCATATAATAAAAATGATTTCTGTTAATAAGAATTTTTGTTTTCACGAATATTTCAAAATTATTACAATCTATCTCTAAGTATTTAATAAAATGTTGAAAATAATTTAATTCTAATACCTTTTCGCAAGAAAATCTTTTGATTTACGTACATTTTTTTTTATATTTTGTTGCAGGTACGATTAAAATGTTAACGGAGACCAATAGATCCCACGCAACAAGGTTATCAGTATTTATTTATTATTATTAATGATATCGATTGCTGCTGATAATTTAATAAACTGAATTTCAAATCATTACTAATGACATAGATGTTAATGATCATCAATTCTGAAACTTAAGCTTAATAAATTAAGCTTAATAATTAATTTTAAAAATGAAGTTTATGTAAGTTTAGTAATCGTTGGCGAGATCATTGCATCCGTAAAAATTATAATTATATAGATTTGTATTCTTTTTGCTCTGCTCAAATCTATTTTAATCTCTATTTATCACGCGAGAGTATAACAATTTACTTACTATCTTCACATAGTATTTATTTGAAATACTTAAAAACGATCGAGTCAACCGAAAAAAAACAAGATGTTTCAAAAAACATTGGTGTTATTATTTTACGAACATATTAAATTTAATTTTATAAAAATTCTTTTCAAAAATTTTGATATTGATAAAAATTGAATTTGATAAAAATTCTTTTCAAAAATTCTACACGTATGCATTGGATAAATTAACGCAAAACAATTTTCTTTTTCATTTAATTTTCAAATATTTTATGTCATATGTAAATGGTCATCATTATTCTGAACAAAAGACTGAAGAAACTGCAGCATTTGATTTTTGCATAAAAATTTCGTTCACATAAGAGGAGAAAGCTTTGAAAAATTCATTCTGTTTGTTTCTGTGAAATATTGGCGAAAAAAATTGATAAAAAGGCGAGAAGGAATCGATAAAAATGAGCCACCAGGTGTATACCGACAAAAGAGTGTCTAAATGATAAAAGCGCATAATTCAATCTGGGTAAAAGACAGCCACCTCTCCTATGCAATGTTTTAGAACTGGTTGAAGAGCTACGCGAAGAGATGAGCCACCCTTCTCTCATCTATTTACCAGGGTATTTTACATCCCTGGACAGATGTCGTTATTCACGCGAGTCGAGCGCCCCCTTCTAAGAAAGAAAAGGACGATGTTACGGAAAAAGCTCGAGAGAATCCGAGTTCTTTGCGTATCCCAGTAATACGACCACGTTTTTCGCAATCTACGAGATTTTTTGATCTCGTAAATTATATGTTTTTAATCTTTTTTTCGAGGATAAATTTACCGAATAAACGTGACAATTTTCGTGTTCGTTTCTATATTAAAATTTCATTCTTAATTCTTTCTCTGAGAATATTCCACGGATTGAAATGAAATGTAATAGATTTGAATACGTTTAAGAATACGTTTAAATGTTACTCAACCTCATCGATATATTTATGAAGCAGTATGGAAACATATAAGAAAGATTCAAAAGAATTCACAATTTCCATAATGATGTGTTATAACATAAATATGCAAAAATGCAAAACATGCATATGATTTGCAGAAAGACACAAAATAGCCAAAATAAAAATCATTTATTAAATTTCTACTTAAATTCTATTTTTCTGAATGTAAAAATATCAATTTTTATAAATATTCGCAGTACATTAAGTCGAAATCGTTTTCATGATGTAAATATTCAAATTCATTTATTTTTCATCCAATTCCTTGGAAAAAGATTAATAATCTAATCTAATTTAAAATAATTCAATCTAATCTAAAATATACTAATGTGTTATAAATAATGTGTTATAAAATATAAAATATAAATACAGGTAACTTTTGAATCGATGAATTTTTAGTTTCAAAATCGATCATTTCATTTTTTATTCATACTATTAAAAAATACAAAAAGTAATTTAGAAAAATTTAAAACTAAGATCAAATAGATAATGTTAGATATGTTTTCGTTCGTAATAAAAGTCTATACTCGTTGTATATTTATTTCTATAATTTTCGAAGACGAAATCCGAGTAATCACAGTTTACAAGCAACACAATTGAGATTTCAATAGTCTCGAGTATCTTAACGGAGACGTTATTCAAAGTTGTTCATCGATCGAGTTTCACTCAAATTCCACAGGAATGAATCTTATGACTATGGGTTATCAGATTATACTTGTTATCAGATTTCGTTTGACGCTATGCGAAATTGTTTACTAACTACGATTATTTGCAATACGAAGATTCGTTCGTAACATGACGAAACATCGCGTGAGAGACTCTTAATTAACTCTTTCGTTACAGAGAACAAAATATCTTGGCTCTATGATATCGTAGACGAATGAAATATCTTACTATGATGTCTATACGATGTTATGAACGAGATAGTAATGTCTTCTTTAGTGTTCATGAACGAAACTCCAAATTCGGATACTTATCTGCGAATATAATTTAAGAGAAAAGGAGATAAGTATGAAGTAGATAGAAAATCGGTGTTAATAAATTTTATCTAGCAGTTTATCTGATTCGGCACATTTGAAAGTCATTTTCGTTTTTAGAGAATTTATGAGAGTAGCAATGCAATGAAAATTTACTAAAATTTCATGTAGTTGATAAATTAAGAATGTAAAAATTGATATATTTGTACTTATATATATTTTTATAAGTTAATTTTATATGAATGTTAAAAAATATAATATAATATCCAATGAAATATTTTTGTTATTTCCTAAATATTAAAAGAAAAATTTTACATAAAACAATAATAGTTTGCAAAAATCAACAAATCAACAAATTGTATATTGATTGATATATTTGTCATTTTATATATAAAAAAACTTTTACACTTAGAAATCTAATATATATAAATCTTTAAATTTGATTTTTTATATCATTTTCTTCTATTTCAATTGTATTTATTAATAGTTTTAAATCAATACAATGGACAATGAAAAAATAGTTCATTAGGTTTTATTAGGTATTACTCATAAAAAATAGACGATATATTTCATATTTCATCCTTAGCAATTGTTATGTGAATATTTCCATAATAATAAAAAAGACATTGTAATTAATAACATTATGACAAAATGATTCGATAAACTATAAAAAATTTGATTTATAAATTTCATGAATAGAATCCTATACCATAAATATAATTTTTTGCTCTAGAAATTTCTCCTAGAGCCAGCTTCAAAGCGTGAATACTGAAATATTCTGCAAATTTACATTCCAGACATAGAGTCCAAAATTTCTCCACCTTAGTAGTCAGCTTTTCTTACGAATGCGACGTGAATTATTTGTGAAACACGAAACAATTGTTACGGAGAACATTTCTCTCATGCATCGAATTCCGCGTCTCTAGAGACTTATGCCGCGTGAAAATATCTGTAAAAATATAGATAATGGAACAAGATAATTAACGCGCATTTCTGATTAATATTTCCTATGAATTTTAAGATTTATATTTTAATTTTTAATCTTATTTTAATCTTGTCTCAATTTGATGTTTTACAATGATTATAAGATAGTATTATGCATGTATATTTCCTGAACATATAGAAAATGTATATTTTTAATATGTTTAATGAAATACGATTTGGAAATCAAACAGCAGATAAACATTAAACATATTGTTGATATATTATTTTATCAGTGTTTTGAACTAGAATTTTTGTATTAAACGGAAAGGAACTCTAATTTTTTAAGAATCGAGAGAGTGCCTTGATGCAAAATATGAAGTTCTCGATTCGGGGTCCATCGCCACGGATTTTTAAAATTTAAGTTCATTTAACTGAATTTTGAAATTCCCTTCCATGAAAGAAACAAAAGTTTATAAAGAATTTCTTTTATATTTGAATTGTTTTACAGGATTTTCTTTTGAATAACGACGTATAACTTTTTATAATTTTTATAAAAAGTTCTATAATTCTAATTCTAATTTTATTTATTATCTAATCAACTTAAATATACATGTTATATATGCACCATGGTCAAATTATTACAAGGAGAATGAGATATAAATTTTCATTGTAAAAATTCTTATATATATATAGAATTACTTTATTCAATATTTATATATCAAGCTAATATAATAAAAAAGGAATGTAAAAATACAAAAAATATAATAAAAACTTAAATATAATAATATAATGGTCAATTTTTTCAATTTTTATTGTTATATCGCAAAATTGTTGCAAATACAAAATACTTAATATATAATTAAATACATAATAAATATTTTCAGAACTTTTAGCAATATATAAACATATCAAACGTGCAAAGACATTTATTTGATGAATCAATATAAATATACAAGTTAATTATATAATAACTTAACTTGTAATTGTAATTGTGTAATGTAATGTAATAATGAAATGACAATAGTACTAATATTATATATTAGATTATATTTGATATATTATTAAATGATATATTATATTTGATATATTCTAAAATGAATATTTTAAGAGACATATCTAGATAAGTTTGCAACATCACAAGTTATTTCACAAAAATTTATTAATATAATTTCTTTTCACATTAATTCTAAATTTTCATGGTCTTTAATTACAAAATAAATGGTACAAATAATAATACAAATATAATAAAAAAAATTAAAAATTTGTATCATTATGGAAAATATCTTCGATACCGCAATGTTCGAGCTCAAGTCAAATAAAAAAGATATATCATAACTTGTACGAGAGAAGGGAGATTCCTGATATACAAGAAAGACGAAAGTGTACACGTATCGCGGAAAAACCAGGACCTCAGGGTAAATCCTGCGCGATCAGCGGAGGGAATCGAGGGGAGTTGGAAAGTTATAATTTGTCTGTCCCGCGGAAAACATACCTTACACGTGGCCGTTCTGTCGCGCATAGTTGGACAGATGCCGTTATTCATAACGATGAAACTTTCGAGGAGGAAGATGTTTGCGTTCGAGCGGAAAAGATAGATAGACGAAGAGGGGCATGACAAAGAAGAGAATTCCCATTTGCCTCGGTCGAGGATTTGAAATAGTTTTGCGCGTAACATATCTGAGGCGAACAGCCTTCTTGGTTGCTGGTTGCCTTTTGAGATACTTTGAAAGATACCGATACAATTTTATATGATACATTGTGTATCAAAATAAATCAAATTGATAAATCATTTGTTATAAATTGTTAAAACTTGTTATATATATCTATATATATATATATATAGAATATTTATTGATTAATATTTAATGATATGAAATCATAGGCTTTTATAAGAATCAGAGTTTGTATATCATTTGTAAAGTTTAAATTTTAAAGTGCAAATTGAAATGTATTTAATTGTTTGAAAGAGTTTGTTTATTCGAATGTTTTAGATTCGTTTAATAGATGCATTAATTATGATTCCTATCAATATAGAGATATCTTGAAAGCGAAATTCTGATCAATCCATCATTCGTGAATAATTACGAATATGAATTATTATTACTATATATTCAAAATCCATTTAATCGTTAAATGATTGTAACAAAGCTTCGGAATTTAGAAAAAAACATACTATGTCCAATCACAAAAGCTCCATATCTGATTACAAACGTTAAATCTTGAGTTTTAAAGGAGTTTTAAATTCTATAAAAAAATTATATTTTTAAGTCATAAAAAATATATAGTAATAGAGAGAGTTGGAATTTACAAAAAAATATTTGTTCAACTTTTCTATTGAGAATTTGAATTCTTTAATTTAAAGAGATGGCGTTTGACTAACATCTTACTATAATCTATAATCTAAAACTTTCAACAGATATTACATAACAATACCAGTTAAGATTTAAAACTTAGCGATTAGAAAATTTTTTTAATTTATTGCAACTATCTAACTTAAATTCTAAGCTGTATTCTAAATTTAAAATAAAAAATCTTCTCATCTAATTGATTTTTTATCTAATTTACAGCTAATATCTATTTTAAATATTAAAAATACAATATATAATATAGAAAAAATTATTTTTACTTTAACTTAAATTGAAATTTGAAATCTTGCAGTTCTTTTTTAATCAACCTAACGAAATCTTATTTCAATCTTAGTATAATATATATAGTCTAAAAAATATTTTTAACTTGAAATCCAACAGAATTTCTTTATTCTTAATAATTTTGATTCCTAATCTACGCCTAATTTATTTTAGAATTTAAATCTAACTTAATTCAAATCTATCCCAAATGTACAATATAGAAAATATTTTTCATTTAACACAATGAAAACTTTGTAATTCTTACCTAATCTATCTAATCCGAAGCACGTGTAGTATAGAAAATATTTTTGTACATATATATATATATATATTTAGAAACTAAAATTTAATAATATAATAATAATATATTAAATATAAATTTAATAATATATTAATAATAATATATTTAATAATAATATAATAATAAATTCAATTACAAAATATTATATGCACAGGACACAATTGTACAAAATAATTTCAATAATATTGATAATACATTAAAATAATCCTTCTTACGAAGCATCAAAAATCGACTTATTCCAAAGATCTTAAACGGTCCACAGAATCTCGTTAAGCAATATCTCGCCCAAAACGTCAAGCATCATGCGATCTCGCTAAGCTACGGTTCCATAAATTGCTCCATTAACCCAATCATCTTAGCCGATAAGACCCGATCACAATACCTTCATCTGAAATCACTCGGATAACTCTGCAAACATTGATCTTGCGGAAAGTTTGTTCAGTCCGCAGCCCAAGGATCTTTAGGAAGGATCGTTCCTTTTAAAAATTTTTTCTCAACTTCGCCAGTAATCCCGTTCACGAAATAGACCATCAAAATCCAAAAATTAGGTTTAAAATTATTAATCATTTGTTTACGAGCAAGATTGGAATGAAGTATGCATTTGTCGAGATACAGCATACAAAGAATTGAGCAAGCGTTTATTGTTTGTCCATAAGAGGTTGTGCTTATGTTAATTCGATATGAAGAGAAGATTGGCATCGATTTCATATTAAAACTCGATGATGAAATCGATTGACTATCTCTGAACGAACGTCACTGGATTGCATAAAGAGTGGAGAAAGAGAGGAAGATGTTTGATATTTCGTGATGGTGCGCTTGAAAACTGATACTTTCGATTTTTTTTTTTTTTATGTATTCTGTTATTGAAGCCGGCTAGTTCGGCACAAAGAAGTGATATTGGAATTTTTATGTAATACAGGGCAGAGGTATTGGACCGACGACGGAACAAACAAACTATGCATTCTCAAATGTATGCGGAGCAGGTATGCGAAGATGAAATTTCTTTTTCCGCATTTCCGGTCGGGTTTATAAACAATCGGACAAATACGAATACACAGTCACGATTCAACGTCTTAAAGAACCATCTTATTTCCGATCCTCCGTAAACATATCTCTCGGAGGAGTTGTGTCCTCTCTTTCCGCGAGGAATATAGATCGGGTGTAAGATGGATATTTTCTTCGAGTTTCGAAATATAAAATCTTTATATTATATTTTTAAACATTTCTTTGCATTCCAGATCTTTTTCGCTCGGCTTAGCTAACTTAAAATGATTTTACAAATTAACTTAATTATAAAACTTTTATATTCTGATATTTTATGTATCTTTACACGTAAAGAAAGGAAATTTGTTGAATATTAAAATCTATATTGTTGATTTGTGCGATATTTTAATAATAACGTAATTACCATGATGCATCCTCAGTTTGACAAGATAAGTATTACGATAAAATGTCATTTGATGTTTTTCCCTTTTTTTATTTTATCGAAAGCAAAATAATTATTACTTACAATCCCAATAACGTGCTCTCATTGTCTATTATTCTTATTTTTCATTCATTCTATATTCTTCTTATAGTATATCTCTATTTTCATCATTATTTTTCTTCTTTTTATCGTCAATTTCTTAATGAATAGAAATAATTT
This sequence comes from Apis cerana, assembly GCF_029169275.1. Classification (NCBI taxonomy): domain Eukaryota; kingdom Metazoa; phylum Arthropoda; class Insecta; order Hymenoptera; family Apidae; genus Apis; species Apis cerana. The sequence continues at coordinate 3,446,218 of NC_083862.1, read as the reverse complement.
CGTTATTTAAAATAATCAAACTCATCTTCGCTCGAACTAATTTCATTACCGTATTCCATGTTTACAAAATTCAAAAACTTTGAAATATATTTATATTTCTATTATCACAACTTTCAAATTCGGATTAACGCCGAAAATATAATTCGATTTGCGATCACGATCTAATTTGAGATAAAAAATCTAACCATTCGATAATATATTATTCTACACTTTATAAGATTATAAAGAGTTTAGGAATCTATTTGTGAAGCGATATTTAAAAAAAATCAAACGTATATTGTCGCATCGATGCCAGAATCGGTGCCAGAAAGTCACCATTGGAGCGTAAAGGATTAATTCTTTAATCAGTTACATGTATAATTACATGTATAAATGCAAATTATTAAAAAAATTATAAATATAGAAAGAATGATGATTTAAGCAAGAGATGAATAGTTCTAAGGAAAATATAATTTAATGTAACTAGTTTCTAATGAAGATTTTTGTATGAGGATGACTGTATTTTTTTTTCTTAATGGAATTACGTAATTTTAATAATCAATTTGTATACAAAAAAATGTTATTATTTAGTCGAAAAATCATTGGTTAGAAGATATTTTAATTCGAAGTTTGGAAAGCTTTACTATAAAAAAGAGAAATGTATAAGAAAATATTTTACTTTGTCCATTTAGTTGTCTTTCATACAATAAGCTTGATAAAATTTAAGTTGAAGTATCTTCTAATTTAAATTAAGATAGGTAAAGTTGGATAAAGTTTTCATTAGACGAAACGAGGCGGAAATACAATAAGATTGCTCTATCTCCATTACACCGACGTACTCTATTTGCATCTTTATCCAACTTAAATTACTTATAATTTACTAAACAAGCCTTAACTGACATTTTTATATACCAAATTTTGCGTTTTTAGCTTGTAGAATTTTGATTCTGTACATATATATGGAAATGTAGTAGTAGAGAGTGTAAAATATATGATATCGAAAAATCTCGAAAACCTAACAAGCTCAAAAATTTAAAAAAATATTTAATAAAATTAATAAAAAGTTAAATTATATGTATAAGTCAGATTAATTTTTTGGAATATAATAAATTTCATTCGAAACATTTTTTTATAAAGTCAATAGGTAATGAGTTATTTCAAGTGGTTTTGCTGGCTCACTCTCTGCATTAAAATAATATAATATAACAGAGTTAATATATAATACAAATATATTACGATAATACAATATAATAATAGGAATAATGGAAAATTCGTATCATTATGAAAATTGAGAAGTTAAATATATAATATATTTCTTCGAAATTATAGGGTAATATTATATAAAAACAATTAGGTATAAACTTAATATTTTTGTAAATAATCAATATATTTTATATATAAAATTAAAAATTGTTTATTACAAATTAAAAATTAGAATCCGAATAATACCGAAAATTTTGAATATTGATTTCTATTTATTACAATTGAAATTTATTAATTTTTCATATTAAAAGATTTTCGAATGCAACTACATTTTACATTTTTGTCCTATTCGATACTGATTTCCTTTACATCCAAGTCTCGAATTTTATTACCAGGAAATATTATCGAAACATTACAAATTTAATAATATCGAAAATTCTGAATATTAATATCGGTTTTTTACAATAATATATTAAAAAGTATTAATTTTCTGTATAAAAGATTTTCAAAAATGCAACTATATTGTCCTTGTTTGCCGAACATTTAACATCATTATTATATTTTAAGTAATAAGAAATTTTATTATTACACAAGAGAGCATAATTTAAAATTAATAATTAAATATCGAAAATACGATATTCGAAAATTTTGCATATTGGCGCAAGGATTAAAGGAAAAGTATCGAAAACTGACGAGCTTCTCCCTTTTCACGCTTCGTTTAATAATACCAAGTTCACAACGTTGGCTTCCGGTACACAATAATAGTGCTTGAGCATATTGCGAGGCGCGTCACGTACGCGAGGATTAAGAAGCGTTTCCCAGGAGAATTTGCTTGGACAAATTCGGCGAGGAAGAAGTACGCTCGCAATCCCAATCGAGTATCCTCACCCCTCGGTGTAATGTTTTAAAAATACAACGACGAGTAACATCGCCGGAAGTGGATGAATTATTCAGTCGAACGCTGGAAAAATGAGTAACAGTGTACTACTAGAGGGCATGGTCGACTATTAAAGAGTTACGGTACTCAGAATATCGAGCAAAAACGGTGTTTTCGCTTCGGTGTTCTTGTTGCTTGAACGAGTCTGGTGGCGTATTATTTAACAATGATGCTGAATATTTAGAATAATTTATCTCTCGTGTGTCTCGTGTTCTTCTAATAATGTCGAGGACTTTGAGAAGTTGGGAATAATCGATCGATTTAACGGAACGATCTCGACGTTAAAACAGATATTGTAAAATGAAGAGATAGGAAATAGATGAATAATTATGCGAGTGCAATAACTGCAACAATCGCAAAAAATCGAAGACAGATTACAAAAAAAAAAAAAAAAATATAACAAAATTTAAAATTACTGTATTATTACTGTATTAACGAAAGGAATGAGAGATATATGGAAAATTCTTGTTCATCTTTCACATTTCCTGAAAAGTTCATAAGCCAACTATGCGCATTAAACTCCTTATAATAGGAAACCGCCATGATGCATACACGTCATCTGAACTGAACGTGTTAACACATTTTATGCCAATTTTATAGCATGATTATCATAGCTTAGATTCTTAAAGAAAATATTTTATATAATGGTTATTAAAATTATTATCGTGATAAGAAGGACTTGATGTTATATAAAATATAATATATTAAATTCGTTTAAAATTTGTAAATTGAAAAGTATATTATTATACGAAATAATATTTTTCTTAATAACGTATATAAAAATATTTGTGGTATAACATATTAAAAATTTTCTTTTCGTCTTTTTTTAATTATTGGAAAAATAACCAAAGAACGATTTCATATCTTCAGAAATTTAAAAAGGATCACAATTATGATTATCTTGATTGCCATTAATTAACCTAACCTAATATAAAGTTAACCTAATCTAACGTAATTTTAATTGAAATTTCATTTAAACGGATTTAATTTGATCTAATTGAAATCAATGATAGTTTAATCTGACCTATCAAAAATTGTTACTTTAATAAAATTTGGTAAAAGTGACGATTCTAATGTTATATGAAAATAACAAACTTCTCGCATATTGAAAAGGAAATGGAAAATTAATAAAATGGCATAGCAATTTGATAGAAAACAAAAAACAAAACAAAAAAAGTAGTACAATCTTTTCGAGAGTATAATCCCAGTAGTCGAAATGAAATGCGGACAAGTGAGGAGAAATTGTAGGCTAACGGTCCATTTTTCTCCACTCACCGCAGCATTTCGTTTTTTTCTTCCCTCGGAGTTCTTCGTTCCGAGCGCACCCTCGACCGTTTCTTCCTTTCTTCGAATGACGGACAGACTTGTCCGCATTCATTGTGCCTCCCTCTTTTAGGACCGCTGTCGCGGTTACAAAAAAGCAGAACGAAAGCTGCCGAGGAAAAGGGACGAGTAGAAATTCTCAAACCGCTCGAGCGAGCCTTCTTTCCCCTTCTCATTCCATTCGAGAGAAGTAAAACGAAAAGAGCGAAGAACCCGAGACAACACAGTTAATGCTGTTATCGACGAACCTGCGGTCGATGTTCGTCTCTGTCCCTTTGGTTTCTCTCTTTTCTCCCTTTTCCTTTTGATCAACCACTCACGTTGATAAGTACTCGTTTTCGAATAACTAATTTCTTCTTGATTTCATTACTTTTTTAATTTAATATATTAATCGAATTATTTTTTAATGTTTTGTAAATGTCGTTTAATGTTCATTGAAATGAATTTGGAAATAAAATGAAAATCTCTTTTTAGCTTTATTAATTTTTTTAAATTAATGTAATGAATTTTTTAATTCAATATAATCGCTTTATTAACTACTTTAATTTAATATGTATAATAATATGTATAATAATATATTTTAATGTTTGTTGTGAAAACGATAAACGAAATTTCTCCTTCAAATAATTCATAAATTATTTTAAATCATGATTACTTTATAATAGAAATATAATTTTAAGCTACTTATAACGAAGTTTGCTACAGAATAATCGTGCAAATTATTTTTAGAATTAAAGAGAAAAAAATATTTCTCAAACTTACCACCAACTTAATATAACAAATATCCTATGTAATGCAAAAAGTATTGGCAGTATAAAAAATTAATGTTAAATCTTGATGTCACGCTTTAAATTAAATCATATTATTTAATAAATTTTCTTGCACTCCATAATCCAAAATTTTTTTCATTCTTAACATAATCGTTGAAATATTGCAATACATTAAAATCCTTCAAAATGAAATTAACCGAAAGATTTATATATATCTCATAAATTTTCCCCGAAACTATCGTCGAAAGTTTCATTCCGCAATTTTCTTTTTCGATATAAAACATATCTTCATTTTACGTCGATTTGATTAATTTCTTGCGAAATTTATTGCTCTCTTTCAATGAGAAACAGCAGAAATATCGAACGAAATAAATCAAATAAATAAATAGACATTAAAAAGTTTATAGGATGCTTAAAGAATATTTATTTAAAAAAATCAAGAATTACAGAAATTGCGATTCAAGCACTGTGATTAAATTCAATGTTTGAAAATTGTAAGTGATTCTTAATTGTAGAATAAAATTTTAACAATAAGACTTGTCTCATTATTATCAAAAGCATAATTTTAAATGATATCAATCAATCATTATTAATCTCGAATAATAATAATAATAATAATAATGAATCAAGTATTATGCAAATATATTCAAATTTTGTCTAGTCAGATTTGTGTTTTTTTTTTTTATAAATTCTTCTTATATCAGAAAATTTATGGATGTATTTATTTTGACTTTTTAATCCTTTTTCTTTTTTACTCTCTTTCACTCTATCTTTCGTATTGAAAAAGAGAAGTTCAAACTCTGATTGTGCCATATCAGGATTAAATTTCAATTTTATTATTTTATAAATCAGGTTCGGTTTTAATTTCGGTTTTCATTATATTTCGCATTAATTTTTCTTTTTTTTAATATTTTGAGATTTTTTTTTTAATAAATTAATTATTTGTGCTTTTTGGGATTTGTGAATCGTAACATAAACGGTATCAAAAGATCTATTAATTCCGATTTTCACTCAAAATAATAAAATTGATGTTTATTCCAGTGATATTTATTATTTCGATCCGTATGAAACAATTAATTAGTCACATCATTGTTTAATTTAATTGGATGCGAAACGGATATTGTGTTTCTGGAAAGCGGGACAGATTAAAGCGCCTTGTGTAAATATTCCACTCTATAATAGGCCATGCACAATCTCTGGAAAACTTTAACTCTTTTGACTCTGGCGGGACACTTATATATCTCGATAAAATATTTCCTTTGTTTGGGAAATATTTAGGTTATTTCGTACTTTTATATAATCTATTTAATTGCATATTACAATTATTAATTGATATAAATTTTATCTGTATATATTTTCAGTATATATTACAGTTTTTATTCCTAAAAGAAAAAGAAATAAAAAAATTAATGGAAATTTAATTAACGGAAATTGATGGAGAAGTGTTAAAAGAGTTAACATTTCGAAGGCTGCATAATATGCTTGTCAAGTAGTAGAAATTGTTTCGCTGATTGATCGATTAATTCTGTCTAATGGAAAATGAAAATGCACTTAATATTGACATCAATTCCTATTATCGATATCGAATTTCCGCAGAAAGCAGTTATCATATACATCGTGGGCCAAAAATCATATAATAGTAAACGAAACTATCAAATGATTTTTTATACCATAAATTTTAACTTTTATTGCCTTCTAATATTATTGAATATATCTAATATTAATGAATATTATTTTGTACATTTAAATAATTTGTAGCTTTTTTTTTATTTTCTATAGATCAGTTTGATTCATAATTTTATATGATTTATGGATATATTTATTTTTATTTGCATTATATATTTTTTAATTGTATATATTTATGAATAATATCATTATAAATCCACAATATAGAATACAAAATAAAATAAAAAGTATAAGTATATATATAAATAAATTATAATTTCACCATATTCGTTATATTATACTCCATTGCATGTAAACATTGTATTAATTTAATTTTGCTATGAAACTAAACGTTTCAATATAAGGAGAAGTTTAAGTAGTCAGGCCTGAGATGTACTAGATTTCAAAATACTACAGGATAGAAATTACGTTAGAAATTAAGCCGACCAAAAACGAAGTCGTAAAGATTAACAATTCGAAGATAATCCGCGAATAAATCATCGTAGTCCATATCTCTATCCATAAGCTCGACTTTATAGCGTTTAGGTGTACATACTGTCTTCGTAATTGCTGGTCGTAATTCTTCTGCTATCGAATTAACGTACTATCACAGTTTATGTATGGACTAGATCTATCATGCGCATTTTTATATAATCTGTAATGCAATCTGTAATTTATATTTTTACACTTATATACAGCATTATTTATTCAAGAGAAGACAATGATGCTATTCAAAGAGAGAAGAATTATAATTAAATATTAATTATATTTGATATGAACTAAAAACGAAATGATTTAGCCAACCACAATAAAATTCTAAAATTCTAAAATATTAAAATTTGTATTCAATTTTTAAATTTTAGAATTTTAAAATTGTATTAATCCTTTATTTTATAGATTTTATATTATTCGGGAAATCAGTAATATTTCCAAATGATAAATCATAATTTTATAACTGGCAATTTATTATTTCCACTCAAAGAAAGATGATAGAATCGTGATTTGATATTTTTTTGCAAAATTTTAATAAATAATTAAATTAGAGAAAAATTTCCACTCAAAGAAAGATGATAGAATCGTGATTTGATATTTTTTTGCAAAATTTTAATAAATAATTAAATTAGAGAAAAATAGAATTTCTATAAATTTTTTCTTTGATATAAATATATTCCATTTTGTCAATGAAAAAGAAATACAATATAGTTAAATTAATAATAATAATGTCATAAATCTATATTTATTATTTTTATTTGATTTCCTTTTTATTTTTTTTTCATATTTTTCTTTTTCATTCATTATTATTTGTTTATTTGAAAGCAAATAATCAAATCGAAGCCAAGTAAATCGTATATCGTATATCGTTTCTATAATTGGCTTTCTATAATTCTATAATTGGATTATATAATCTTATAAAAAGATTGATTCTGAATTGCACTTGTGAAGACAGTTTAAATTTCAAAGTCATGTTATGAATTATATAATGAATCGTAATCAATACTTCAAATACTTGGAAATACTAAAATCTACAATATTACTATAATTGGAATCTAATCGAAGACAATTTTTTTTTATTTTATTTTTTATTTTTTTAAATTCATTTCGATGATTCGATTGAATATAATTGCATTCGAAATCATAGAGATATGAAAATTTCTAAAATTGCATCGATAATCCAGAATAAGAAATAGGAAATTCCATAAAATTGGATAAAATCTATTCTTTATAATTGTAAAATAATATTACAAGTATTTATGAACTATTTTGAAAGATAAAACCTAAGAAACATTAATGTTGTCAGAGTGTACTTCAGATTCGAATTTTTCATCATTCTCTTGAAAACGAATTTCGCGAAGGTGGTGTGACCGAAAGTGTCTTGACTGTCCTCCCCTTGATGAAATTTTCCAGATCGGCTTTCATTGCCAGCGGGGGACAAATACGTCGGAGGCAAACTCGGCCGAAACTTTCGAGATTGCACGGCGGAAGTTGAAGGCGACGAAAGGGCGACGCGCGTCCGTCGAAGAAATTGAATTAAATTGCTGATTCCTTGATTTTCCCGTGCGGGCTCACTCCTTCGAATCTAATTAATAGAGCCAGAGTAAGCTGACGCGTTTAACGAACGCTCAATATTTGTTTTCATCTCTCTAATATTTCTCTTCTAACTGTTACTTCTTTGTTTTTATAATGATTTTTAATCCTACATGATGACAAATTTCATGGAAGATTTACGAAATTAACGAAGGAAAAATTATTACGATCAGATAAATAATAACATAAACATGTTATGATCAGATAGAATAAGACTATATAAAATAAAAAAAAGAACAATCAGATAAAATATATTAAGATCAACTAGTTGTCAGCCTAATTATCATTCGATAAGAGAAATGAATTGGATAAAATTATATATGATGAGTTCAGATAAATGAAATTAATTAGTCATTTCTAGATTGAATAAAACACGTTGTCAGACAAGTGGAATACACTCGTTGGACAATAATAGAATAAAGAAATAATATCAAAGGGGAGAGGAATAATCCAGTTTTATCCAGGCAAAGTCAATAATCTGATCATGGTCAAAATAGGGAGTATCATATCTGATATGATCAGACAAGTAGAATAGTCGTCGTCAAATTGTTCAAGATCGGATAAGTGAAACAAATTGGTCGCAGAAATGGGATAAGTTATCGGGTAAATAGAATAAGATAGTCATCGTCAAGCAATGAGAACAATCTTAGTCCATCCTAGCCACGCAGGTCATTTACGGACACGACGAATAAACTAAATGCAATCGGTTGAAACGAATAAGATTAACTGTTATCGAAGTAAGTAAGAATACGAGATTCGTTTTTAAGCAAGATTAAAACGTCTCATGTTTAAAATTACGTAGAATAAAGCAATTAGAATAAGATAAGAATATACATGTTATGCTCCAACCCATTTTTGGAGCTATGGAATATAGTAATAAAAATAATTATTAAGGAGTTCGATTTGATAGACGATCAAAGAAAAAGTCCATATGCCAATGATTGTCAGAATTATTCCACTATCAGAGTTCGAAGTTCTGATAGTTCTTGCTGTTTTTGTAGTTCTGTTTTCTTGCACATTTTTAAGGGTTCTCCCCCAAATTTGTATCCTCTGGGTACTGAAACTCTTGCCATGTTCCACTCGTGAAGATTTTTAGTAGAAGAAAGCTCTTTAAAATGAGGGGCTGTTATTCCGTTGTTTTCCCAGGAAGCTGTTTCATGCGTGTTTACAATAATTCTTTTCAGGTATAAATATCATCTCAGTCACCAAAACCATATTAACACTTTAGCCATGCCGAATTGTTTCTAAATGTGCAAAGCAAATTTTTCTCTTCTCTAAAAACAGCATTGTCTTGCATCATCCTAAATCATTTGTTCAGAACAATACTTATAAAGTCAAATAGAAAAAACGTAAATATATAATAGTTAATCGATTTGTTAAATTTCTTCTCATGCAGAACAACAACATCAAAACACAATATTAAAACACGATATTTTTATCTTCGAATTGTACCCTTTCTCGATCCCACGGATTATTATCTCGAGGCATTAAGAAAGTTGGTTCACGATTAATTTCAGTCCTTGGTCACAGAGAAGTTGATGGAGCCTTCCAGGGAGCATTGTCGAACGGGAACAAATACGGGAAAAGGAGGAAAGTATCGCGACGCGAAGTTTCCTGGAAACCTTGGTGATTTCCAGAAGTAGAGAAAGAGAGAAATAGAGAAAGAGAGAGAGAGAGAGAGAGAGAGAGAGAGAAAGAGAAAAGGAGAGCAAAAGCAAAATGGAGAATTCGAGGGCGCCGAAGGGGAAGCAATTGAATTAAAGAAGCTCCGGCTTTCCACCGATCCTTGTCTTATTCGACGTCACCTCACGATCCCGGCCGTGTTTAGTTAATGTAGAAAACGTGCCTCATTTGCTCTCCTTAGCGGCGACAATTCCACTTGTTTAATATGCAAACCGATCCATGCTCGAACTTGGACCGATTCGATGGGATTATTCGCCTCGTTTCGTCGACCCGTCTTTCCATTCCTTTTCGCCTTATCCTCTCCTCCCTTTTCTTCCGTCAAATATTCCCTTAATTCTCTCTTTCTCTCGAAAATATAACCATCCCGCACAGAGTCAGATCCAATTAGGATATTAAACAGCCGTTCAATCGTTCGAGAAAGTTTCAAACGTGTTTTCTTAGCCTTCCTCATAAATCTCCCTTCGTTATCGATCTGCCAGGAGGCCGGTTTTACGATCGATGCTGAGCTCAAAGACGAGGAACTCGTCTCGATTTCTCGTCTCTACGCCGAGCCCCCTGCCTAGCTTTTTCATCGCTAATTGATTCCAGAAGTTATCTTGGGGAGTCGCATCGCAAAGCGCTACGAATCGTTATTGGCAAACGTTTTCGAGCAACATTTGCAGAATGGTAAAGGTTTCAGGTCGAGAATAACGAGATGATCGCTGAGTTTCTAATGGAATAGCCCGATTCTCTGGAGGAATTTAAGAGAGTGTATAAAATAGGTTTCGTGTCGATGGAAGTTTGGTTTTCAAAGCTGTTTTAATCGCGATTAATTAACGTGAAGTGTTAACCTGATTATCTTATGATTAAAATGTGATGGATTAGAGTTGCGTAAGCGTAAGAGTTGTATAAATATCTCTAAAGGAATTTGATTTTGCTCGAGTATTTGCATTCTCCGCAATTTGCATGCTTAATTCGTGTTATATAAATTTTCAGGAGAGGGGGGAGGAGGAGAGTATTTATTAAATTATTGTAAATATAAGGATATTTGTTAAAAATATATTTAATTAAATTTAATAATAAATTACAAAGTTCACAAAATTCAAGAGATTCAAAAAGATTTAAAGAGATAAATATGAAAAGATAATAATAAATGTGAAAATATTTTCTCATTTATCACGAGAGTACTATTTTAATAGCGAGAACTGATAGTTGGATAATGGTGCTAGGTTAATTTTAATCCGTGTAATTTAAACATTATTGTAAAATAAAGAAGAAGAATTCATGATAATTAAATTACATATATAAATAATATATATTTACAATTTATTTGCAAATTAAAATTAATAATTTATAATTGATTCTTCAATAAATGCTCATTTATTTTTTTATTTATTTACAGAGTAAATTATTCAAAAGTCAAAATGTTTTGTTTTTAATTATTTTAATTTTAAAATTTTTAATAAAAGGAATCGCATAAAAATTGATTTGAAAGTCATATAATTTGTTATTAATTCATTTATTATTCAATTATTATTCATTTTTCTTTTATTATAAAGGACATATGAAGATTAAATTTTTTTATGGAATTATAAAAAATTATTAATGGAATTTTACAAAATTCAAATTAAAGTATTACTTCAATTATTCCATCAAAACATGACTTCATTTAAAGAAATAAATTTAATCTTCAGATATTTTCTATGTATCCAAAAAAGAAACGAACTAAAATTATAATATTTAAATAATTTTAAAAATATATTAACTTTCATTATTAATTAGAAATCGCTTTGTATACTTCAATTATTCCATCAAAACATGACTTCATTTAAAGAAACAAATTTAATCTTCAGATATTTTCTATATATCCAAAAAAGAAACGAACTAAAATTATAATATTTAAATAATTTTAAAAATATATTAACTTAAGATAAAACCATTTTTATTTCCATCTCATTTTATCCAACACAACTTCAATTAATATATATAACGTAACGAATAAACCTTAAACAAAATTTTTCTTTTATTTGTTTTAGAATTTATTATGTAAAAGTGAACCATGAATGTATTAATATCAATATGTATTCTAAATATATCAAATGTTTTCATTCGTATCATAAATTTCACAAATTTCAAAATTGACTCATATAATTTCTGCGCAAAGGACGCATTAAAAAAAAAAGAAAAATAATAATAATAAAAAAAATCGTATATTCAATATTCAAATCCGCACAGCTGTGGACACGCGTTAATTATTATCTTCGCGCGATACAATAATACATGAAACTGATTTCGCGGGATGAAATACATTCGTGCATACGTTATTCAGATTGAATATTCGGAAAAATATGAAATACGGCAAGCAAAAAGCTGTCGGACTTTTATATTCGCGTCGCGTCTACCTTCGGCCCCGACCCCATATTTTTTATTCCCGATGAAAACGCACATTTATTATAAAAATCGTCGCCGTCACTTTGCAACGCGCAGATTACATTCGATTTTCGAGCTTCGTCGATACTTCTCGGTTATTCGTAATGTCCTCTCTATTTTTCCATGCCTGTTATATTGCGCTAACTGAAATTGCTCGATTCTTGTTTTTCATATTTTTTTTTTTTATCTACATATGTTTTCTAGAGTTTCGAAATTGCAGTAAAGAATATCGAATATTTTAAGAAATATATTAAAAAATATATTATCAAAAATATAACTATTTATATATAAAATTATATCAATTATTGCATAATTGTTCGATGTCTATTTTCTAAATTTTCTTCGATGCCTGCTGTGTTTTTTAAAATAAAATTTTTCACTATGGAATATACGTTCTGCATAATTTGAATATTTTAAAAGGCAATTTAAAAAGTTACCGCGTCATTATGATTTATTATCTTATCTCATTGGTGTACAATAAATATTTCATAATTGCAAAATAAATCTATGATATAAATCCTATTAAGGCACAATTAAAATCATCAAACTTTCATTTTCCGAATTTTCTTCAATCTTTATATATTTTTGCAGTAGAATTTTACATTATAGACTATGTTCTTCATAATTTGAATATTTTAGAATGAAAATAATTTACAATGAAAAATAATATTGTATTCGTCATCTTATCACTGAGACATAATAAATTTTTTATAATTGCAAACATGGACATGTAATATAAATGCAAAATTTATTACTATTACTAATAGCTCTTCATATAAAGAAATGTATAATGTATAAATGTAACTAAATCTGAATAAATTCAATTATGAAACAATAATACAAAATTTGATTTTTGGTTTTTTTGAATAAAACTTATATTAACAAGTTTATTTATGATGTTTCTTTGATTAAAAAAAAACAAATAAGCATGTTTTAAATTAGATTATATTTATTTATTTAATAAATAAAATAATTATTTAATAAATAATCATTATTACTCATTAAATATATAAATATAAAGATTCAAATAAAATAATATTATTTTATTCAGAGAAATCTTAAAAATACGTTAAAAGTTTAATTTAAAAAGAAACCAAAAAATAATAATAATAAAATTTTAATAATAAAATTTATTATTATTAATATAAATATCTTTTTCAAAATCTGGATATTTTTCTGTCTTCAACAATAATATAATAATTTCAGTTATAATAATAGTTAATAATAATTTTAGTCTCGAATTCATAAAATATAAATAGACTTTTAATAAATTCTCTCAAAATCTAGACATCCAATCTTTTTTCATCTTTTTCCATAATAAATACAAATAAACTTCGATCTTTTGTTGATTTATTTCATAAAGAACTATCAATACTTCTTTTAGATAATTGCAAAGCTTTAGTCTCGAATCTTTTGCAATTATCCAATATTCATTTATATAAAATATATATATATAAATTTCAAATAAACGATTCATTTCATAAATACGAATTAATATCTCTAGATAATTATAAAGTTTCAATCTCCAATCTTTCATAGTTATTCAATATTTATTATAATCAAAAAACGATCGATCATTATATTATAAAACTTAATCCAATTCTTACAATATTTTCAATTCATCATTCCTAAAATTTCCCTATTTTTCTTCTCCTAATTAAGGAATTGCATTTAACAATGCATCAAAACACGTTACACGTTTCCTTTGAAACGATTAATTTTAACACGCGAAACATTACTAAATACCACCGTTTCACAAAACCTTAATCAAGAACACCTTTTCTCCGCGATTTCTCGGAAAAATTCGCGGGAAGAAGAGACGAGAAAAGAAAATGAAAAAAAAAAAAGATAGAAGAAGAGAAGAAAAAAAGGTTGAAAGTATTCTCCCTGGATTTAATTAACGCGAAGATGCACGGTCCGTAAGCGCACGCCACCTTTCACCACACGATTCTCCAATCTTTTCAAAAGAGAATCCATGCCTCAAATTCCTGGTAGATCTCTCGCGCGTGGAACGATCGATCACGCGATAAATAACCAAGTCAGGATATTTTCACGAAACGACGACGACGACGACGACGACCCACACGTACATCTAAATCTACACATGCTTGATCGCGTTGAATTAAATTCATTAAACGAATATCGCGCGAAATTCCTTTCGACCCGGAATCACCCATTTCGTACTGATCCCGCTCCGTGTCGTTGAATATATTAACTTGCGGCATGAATTACACGAGTTACTTTCACGATTGGGGCGCGTTATGCGTACCGTTTCATTTCAATCGTTCGACATTGATCGTTCGAAATTATTACTCCTCGAATGATCGTTCGACATCTCCCGGAATAATTATGCGAAACTGATTCCTATGGAATATCATGAATGATATGAAATGTGCAAAAGTGCTTTTATTGGGGGATTTTAACATTTCTGGAATATATGAATATAATCGATATCTTCGATATATTCAATGCGAAATCGAATGTAACGCTTGTCGAGTTAAAGTGGAAATATTCATATTCCGATAGAAAAATAAAAAATAAAAATATTTTGAATTTGTATATTTTAATGTAAAATATGATAAAATTTAATAGGTTTCAAAATTTTATAAGATCTCAATTAAATATTAAATATTATATATATTTATAATATATCTATGATATATCAGAGATATCAGTAAGGAAGTTAATTCTGAATGATGGCAAGATTCATAGGAAAATTAGTGAGAATAATTATGAAAGAAGGAATAGATATAGTCAGATAACTAATATAGGCTTCTTATTAACGAACAAATAGAACGAAATGTCTGGATAAATGAAATGGATTAGCCAGATAGATATAATAAGACAATTATCGTCAGACAAAGGGATATTATTAGAGAAATAGAATAGGATAATTATTGTCAAAAAAAGGAAAAAAAATTTAGTTTTGGTCAGGTAAGGATAACAGGCAGATTTATATATAGAAGAGCAAGAATAGATCAATTAATGCCATAAGCAGATTAAATAAAAATAGAAATAGAATAAATAGAATAAGACAATCATTGTTAGATAATAATTGTTAGAGAACAAGTCAATCTATTCCCCATATATAAAGAATAGATCAATAAACAAGTAAAAATATGATTGCCATCATTATTTGATGCTCTTCATAAAAACTAGTTCTTCTATTTGATAAAACATTTTTGTTATATGTTTAATAAATGAATATTTTCATTTTATTATAATAGAGCAAAGTTAATTTTGCAATTTTTTATTTCTAAATATTTTAAAAATTTTACATATTTAATCGATATTATTGACTCAAAATTGTTTCGCTTTAAATAATGAAAAAATTATTAACCAAAATTTAAAATTCAATCAATTTTGAATTTATATTAATTGCAAATTAATGTAAATTTCTCTTTAAAACAATTTAACAATTTAAAATATTTAATGAATTGAATTACATAATAAGTAAAATATAAATATATAAATAAAACTAATTTATATTGATATATAAATTATAAAATTAAAATTATAATGCGATATTATTCTGATTAATATATGTATGATGATAAAAATTTAGAAAGTTTTAGCTAACTGTAAGTTTGATGCGCAATTTTAGTTAATTATAAATTAAAAATAAAAACAATTCTCGTTTGTTTTTCGTATTAAAATCTTTCGATCGAATATAAAAATCAAAATTTCTTAAAACATATTGATATATGGCATAGAGTTAATGTAATTTAAATAATGTAATTTAAATAAAATTATAATCACACTTAGAAGTAACATATACGAGATACAATCCTAAACTATGCAAACTTAACTAAGGAGAGCATGTACAGATCTATCATAAATCTAATCTCTATTTTCGAGGTAAAACTAATACAAGTCCCTTCATGTTTGCCAAACTTTATCGTATGTTGCATTACTTTATCATAAATTATTCCAAATCTGTTGCAAACTTAACTTCATTTTCAACAAGTTGAATCAACAACTGGCCTCATAAGAGTTAACAAACTTACAACTATATAGCATGCTGAAAATTATAATAATAAAATGATGTACAAAATATTTTGCAAAAAGCACACATACATCGACTGTTAAATAAATTGATATTTTTTAAAAAATACAGCTATCTTTATTGATTTCTATTTTCGGTTTTAGTTTTGATCAAAAAAGTACTAAAAAAGTATTAAAAATATTCGATGCATTTCATTTTTATATATATTAAATTAAATTATATAATTTTTCACATTAAGGGTCATTAATAATCTAATTGTTTGATACTTTTTTTTAAAAAAGAAATGTAGCTATTCTTGTACTTCTTATTCTTTTCATTTTTGTTATCGTATTATCTTTAAATTGTATCAAGTACAGTTAATTACAAAAGCTTGACTATGATATTAATTTTTTGATAATATTTTTGATATATTTATTAATAATTTAATGTTTGATATTTTTAAAAATTTTATATTTTTGCATTTAATAAATATTCGATACATTTTATAATAAACTATTTGTTTGAAAAAAAATCAGAAAAAATATAAATATTTAGAAAATCTGTTTGAGTCCAATTAAGCACTGAATTATCTTATATATTTTATACTAAATAACATAATATTATATCCGATTCACATGAAATTATATTTAATTTTCAATCTTCTAATTATTATTAAACTTTGATCAATACTCGACAAATTTCTTTCTTTCGAAATCTCATTTAAATCATATGAATCAACTAACCATCAAAATATTAGTACTTCAAGAAACCATGGTCGTTGAAAGAAATATAGCGCTTTTTCTCTGGAGCAAACCAGCAAGAACTCGCTGACGTAGCGGTGCTCGTCGGCTCAGGACCAACAAAATTTTCTAGGAGCTACCTGGTTATTAGATTTGGAACGGCCGACGAAATTCATTGGCCTCGAAAAAATCCAATTTCACGGGAGGATTTTGTCGGTAAGCCTCGCGATTGACTTTAATTGCATCTATGAAGTGCCGGGAAAATTAAGGGCCCCGATTAATTACCCTACGAGCCTAATTCACTCGGGAAGTTATCACGCAACTGAACGAATTCGGAGTTTCCAGAGTTATCGTGAAACCTAATAATAACGAAAGCCAATTTATGGCTGACATACAATATTTGTATATATATATATATGTACATTATCTCTTGAATTATTATTGATTGGATCTATTTCATTATTGGATTAAGATTAAAATATCATAATTGTATACATATTTATCATAATTTTCTTTGCAAGTTATTATTTTGTATATATTGTTTTATGTGTTTAGAATATTCCAAAAATAAGGATACAATGATTGATGATTCTATATGCAAACTATAAATCTGAAAAAAATAATACTTTTTCATTTAAGACTTCGTTTTCGATATAAATGATATTGAAAAATATATTGAATATATTTGATTTTGGATATTTATGTATTAATTGAATTATTTCGAGATATGTTTAGTTTATGCTCGTATTTGTTAATAATGATTAAATGTAGGCTATTTCACTATTTCTATAATTTTTTGAAATAGTTATGCTGATATTATAAGTTTTTGATATATTCTGCAAAAATGAAATAGAATATTCTATATTTTTTAGATTATTTTCTAGATACTTGCTTTTTTAATTACTTAAATTGAATAGTTTTTCAAATGATTTAAAAAATTATTATTTTTAAGATCTTAAATATTAAATTATTTTTGATTTATAATAAAATTTGTTAATTTAAACGTGTAATTACTAATACAATGAAAATTAGTAACAAAATTTGAATTATATTAGAGTAGAGTTTTTAAAAATATGGAAACAATTCAATTATGGAATATTAAATTATTTCTGATTTGAATTAGAGTTTAATTTTAAATTTAATATAGATTTAGATTTCTAAGATCTCTATGATGGTATCGAAAGTTAAATTATATATAATTCAAATTACAGTTTGTTAATTATTAACATAATAATAATTGTTAATAGTTTGAATCAAGTTCAGGATAGGATGGAGAAATTCTCCAACAATCTAGACTATTATGATACTTGGCATAGCATTCAACGACATACCACTCTGTTCATAGTCTTAGCAATTAAAATATAATTCTGAATCTAATTACATCTCGATTAATTTGTTTTTAATCTACTTTTATGTTTTTTTATATACATGATATTTATGAGTTATAGTTGTAATTTATAAATTTTATTTGGATTCACATTGAAATGCAATACACTTTTAATCTGCCTGTAATCAGTACATTTTCTTTAACCATCTAAATGTTTATGTCTTTTTAACAAATTAGTATATTAGATTATTTTATTATTTAAATTAAGTTGAATTAATCTATTACAGATATTTATAATCAATTCTAATTTAGAATATGTTATCTAAACTCAATCATCGCTATGATATCTGAAATATAAATTTTCAAACGAGTTAACAATTTGTAATTAGAAAGAAAAGGATGTGTCAAGAAAACGAAATTTACTACAAAAAGTTGATTGATAGTGGAAAATTTAAATGCGTGTTTAAACATAATACAATCGTAAATCCATTAAATCCATTAAGTCATAAATCCATTAAATTTTATCAGAACTTTTATAAATTTACATAAAAATCGTACAAATTGATAAATACTAAATATCAAATATTTATATTAACAAGTATATTATTTCATAACAACTATATTTTTCATAAGGAAAATTAATTTAAAGGCTAACACGAAGAAGTTAAAAGCCAATTAGAATGATTCAAACACCAAACCGATACAAGTCAAACATTCCCTCCCCCTTAAAGGGAAAAAGTTAATTGTCCAGATCACTGAACTAGAATCCAAAAGCGAGCAAGTTCGTATTAACCAATCAAACTAACGATATATCCTAAATCTAATCTCCAAAGATCAACAACCGTTAAAACACGCGAGCGCTGTTTTCCACCGAAGAGACGTTTCGACCGTGTTTAGAAGCCACACCACCTCAATCATCCCGGAAGAAGATGAAAACTCGATGGTGCTCTTTCTATTTTTTCGGTCGCCGAAAAGTCGCCAAAAAGAGAATAAAAAACGCCCAAGCACCCATTTGCATGGTGAAAGCGCGTCGAGAAAAAAGAAAAGAAAAAAATATATATATATATACATAAAAATACCGTAAGATTTCACGGAATTGGAAGGAGAGGAAGCGTCGTAGAAAGGTGCACTCGAGCCGCACTAGAAGCGTTCATTTTTGATGCCCATTATTTTCGTAATTAGTCTCGAGCGCGCGAGACTCTCCTTAAAACCGTCGGCGAAACGAGATCAGCCAGGTGCAGCCAGATGGAAAACTTGAAGCGGGCTGTAGTAGAACCGCGTGCGCGTACCGACAACGCGAATGCGATGGGTGGGGCCTCGAGGGGAAGGGGAAACACGAGTGGAAAAATCTCTCGCAATCATGTATTTAAATGGAACGAAGCGGCCGCTGGTTGCCGCGTGCTCGGTTAAATAATCATATAAAACTTCTGGTGCAGCCACGTTCTCGTAATTCGGCTTTGTGCCAGTTTTCCAACCTCTTCGTATCGGGTCCTGGATGTAGCGAGAGAATTTCTCTCGCGGTGGTTTTCCCGGTTGGATAGTAAGTTCGGTTCGGATTGAAATTGTTTGATGATTGCGCGGGAATTTTTGAATGATCGGATGTATCACGAATAGTAGTCGAAAGTTCTATACGTATAAAGTGGGTTTACAAGTTTATTTGCGATTCGATATGAAATATCTTGATAAATGATAAATGATACGAAAAAAATGTTTCAGACAAAAGTTATTTAATATAAAAAAATACATTAATAATTTTTTTGCAGATGATTATGTTAATTTTAATTCTTCAAATGGAACTGTACAATTTTTATTATCAGTGTTGCAACTTGTTATTTTTTTTAGAAAAAAGTATTAAACTATTTATGTTGAAAAATTTTTAATTTCTTATTTAATTAAAATTCCATTTAAAAACTTATTGTATGAAAAATAGATAAGAAATATGCGAAGCGATATTTTATTATTTCATATTCTTTTTATTTTTCATATAATTTTTATTTTTCAATTTCATATTTCTTTTTTGTAATAAATAATACCGATTAGAATTGCACCGATTAGTGCAATAAAAATTATATAGTTTCATTTAAAAAATTAGAAATTAAAATTTTCATATGATTTCTATTTATCAATTAATGAAAAAATTTATCAATATTGTAAAATGTATTTCTTTTTATCAAACAACTTTTATCTAAAATATTTCGTATCATTTATATTTTTTAAGATACTTAAACGAGTCACAATAAATCAGATATTGTTTACAGAATATTAGTATATTCGTAGAAGACTCAATTATAAAAATCGAAACAAATATAAAAGTTAATTGAATTATAAGTAATTTAAATATATGTTAGATGAAATGAAAGAAGAATCGAGTATAATAGCGATATGATGAAGATAGAAATCTATTTTATTATATATTATCTTCATCTTGTTTCATTTAATGCAAATTTCAAATTTCTGTTTATAACTTGACAGATTTCAATTGACATTTTCTGAGACATCAATAAAATAATTCTATTATATTAAAAATATATTCATGTATCATGTATCATGAATATATTTTTCGATAACAAATTTTATTATATTGAAAAAAATAGATCGTGATTTTGCGATAACAATTTATTAAATAATGATTGATAACTCATACTCATCAAAAAATTTCTTTAAGAAAAAAATAAAAAAAAGGAATTTTTTTTATTTTTAATTTATCATTTTATTTACATATTCTTTTTAATTCATTTTTTTAATTAATCATTTTACGTGCAATATTTGGTAATATACAATCTTGCTAAATAACTACACTTAAAATTCTCATATAAAATTCTCATTAGTTATTTCATCGTAACAGCAAATGAATAATGTGTAATATATAGTATCGATGAAGTATAAAAGAAATTGAAATAAATGCAAAATAACATTAAATCATTTATTATTGCATATATTGTTTATTATTTACATAAATAAGTGGAGATACAATGAACGTAGAGAGTGGAAAAGCACGTTCATTTAAAAAGTTCCAATTCTCCAGTCTTCGAATATATCAATATTTTCCTCTTCGAATATATTAAAGCTATTAATGCTTTCATGTTATTTCGATACATAGTTCTCGACATAACTGGAAATAACTAAGTCTCATGACAGCTATTTTTTTCCTTTATTGAAGAAGTAATATCGTCACCAAGAGGCAATCTTCATAGAGATCAATGAAACTTTAATTCTTTTCGTAATATTTTCAAGTTCATTATATAAATTCCATCTATCTATCAACGTTAATACTTAATTCAATATACCTTTATAACATCGATTTTAGTTAAAAATTTTTTAATTAATGATTGTATTTAAACTTGTCGTTAAAATTTATATATTTTGAGAAAAATTAGAGAGATTAAAGAAATATTTCATTTTTTTTTGAGAAAAATTAAAAGAATGTTGTTACATTAAATTATTATTGAAACAAAATATTATATTATATTATATTATTGAAACAAAATATTTAAAAAGATATGAAATGTATGAATTTCTTTTTTTAAACCACTTTAAAGATCAATATATTCTAACTGATCTATATATGTCAATTAAAAATAACAAATTTTATTAAATTTAATTTTTATTTTGCTTAATCGAGTCACTATCTCACATATTATATGATCTTCAATTACAATAATAACAATTATGGTAATCATTTCTATTAAAGTTATCAATCACATAGTTTATATTATTTTCTATCCTAACCTTAAACGATCGTTCAAAAAAATAACCTTAAAAAATCGTGATCCATTATAAATTACGAAACGCCAACCCAAATGAAGAAAACAATCGAAAAATCGAATCATCTTTCTTTTTCCGCCATTTTTATAATTAATTCAATTGAATTAGAAGCAAAATCAATCCAATCCAAAAAAAGAAATAAAGAAAAATCACAAGCGTTACGAGGAAAACAATATCATGTTAGCCTAGAGGAGATTTGGCGCTGCTCCGATGTCAATTCAGAATGAAATTCAACCTAAAACATTCATGGATATAGCGATCCACGGAGAAGAGAAGTATTTTCGTCGGCTCCATCCTGGCTCAGTCGGTTGATCCCCCTCCGGCTTTTTCAAACCAGATTTTTCTCCGCTCAGTGAAATGAAAATTTCGTTCGATCCGCCGATGCAATTCCCCTTAGTGGCTGGAAATTACTCGATTATCCGACACCGCTTATTAACCTGAGAGAAAGTAACGCTCCTTCATCCTGCCCTCGCCACTTTTGCGCTGAAATGATGTCCGGTTACCAACAGCTACCGACCCTTTCGACGGGCCTGTTTAATTGAAAAAGTTATAGACAAGTTCGACGAATCGACGCTTGGCGATTAATAGCACGAGATCCTTTCTTCATCCGTATCCATAACATTCGTTGCTGATTACGACATTCGACTTAATCCATTATTTTTGTTTTTTCGTTTTTTTTCGAATTTACGTTAACATATACGTTGTTGATTCATTTTAAAAAATGAACTTTCGTTTGAGGAAAAATGACGAATTTGGTCCGTTCTTTTGAAAAATAATCCCTTTATATGAAATTCGATGTTTATTTATTGTACTTTAATCTGTCACCGCTAGATGTCTCATGTTTCGTTCTTTCTCGCAAGTGATTACTTTCATCTTAACTTAATGATGAAATAAAAATTGCAAAAATTACCAATATTGTGGCGAAGATTTTCTTTATCATTAAGAGAAAAAGTAATATTACATAGAAGTATATATATATTATATTATATAAATTATATATTCAAATGTTAAAATAATCATTGTTTTCCATGTCTTCGTTGAAAACTCAATTCTTTTTCTCATTTTCTTTATTTTATTATCATATTTTCTACATAGTCATGTCTTTTTATTTTTATTAGTTTTGTTATAAGAATGTTATAAGAATTGACAATGTTTCAATATATCACTAGATATCTCTTTCCTATTGATTTTCTTGCAAATAGTTTTCTAAATATAAAATACAAATCTCAAATCTACAGTTTCCAATTTTTGAGAAAGAAATCATCAATTGTAATTTTGATGAGTCTGGTTGACAAAATGAAACATACTAATGGAAGCAATAATGCAATTACATTTTTAATCATGGAATTTAAACAATATAATGTTAAAATAAGTTATTAATAATTTTTTGTTAAATTGATTACATAGTTTTATATTATCGAAAGGATCTATTAGAAATTAAAAGATGTATAACAAGAAAATGAAATTTATTAAAAAAGATTAATTGAAATAAAATATAAGAGTTAAGAAATATCATCAGATTTAGAATAAAGATAAAATCACGCAGATTAGAAATATTAAAAAATCGAAATTCTAATATTTCTATATTTGTGTATATTATATTTATAAATTTATTGAAATTGCATTTATTTTCATTCTGTGAAAAATTTTACAATGATATAAAAACGAATGAAATTTAGAATCTGAAAGGTTTTTGATTTTTTTGGATCATCATTTGAATAGAACCTAGAATTATCTATTCTCTTTTTGTAATCTTTTATCTGATTCATAAAAGTTTTTTATATGTATTCAGTAATATATTCTATCATTCATAATTTAAGCGGATTACACAACAATGAATGAATATGAATGAATATTCAACAATTTGTATTTAAAACTTCATTTAAATTGTTCGTTAAAAACACGAATCTTACGAGAATATTTGTTGAGGAAGATTCAGGTGTCTGGCACGATATTGTTGAAAAAGAAATATGAAGTAAAGTCGTTAACTAACATAGCTAGTACGCTCTGTGGTTATGGAAGAATTTTTTCCACGGAAAACAAGGAGTTAATTGCTACGGAGAGATGCTTATTGCATGAAAGAATAGAGCCCTGATAAATTTTATGCTCGTTACTTATGGACGCGTACGCGTGCTTTGCATGTTACGGTAAGGCATTTTGCATACGCTCTACCCAGGAAAATAATCCAGTTGTTTGTTATAATGTACTCTTCTTTCTCCGCATTTTAGAATAAGTATTAAAATTTCTTCGCAAGAAAAATATGAAGCAGCTGTATGTAATCTATCTTCTTAATCTATTTTCGCTTGATTTCATTGGTTAAATAAAAAAAAAATAAAAATAAAAATAAAAAATTAAATTATTTTCTAATAATGAAAAGGAAACTTTAATCTTTCATAATTTCAATACAAAAAAAAGTTTTTATAAAGTGAACTTTTGAACTTTTCAATTTCTGATTTGAGTTTTTATTTCTTACTTTTATATATTGTATATATTAATTGTAATATTTTTTTATAATTTTATATTATAAATTTATTTGTATTTTAAAATAAATAATAAAAATGATATTTATATAATATGAATATGTAAATTAAGAATTTCTTTGCAATAATTATTTTCTGTTCCAAATCTAATCCAAATTTTTTTCACTTTATATATAGATACTTATATATTATATTTTATTATATATAGATTGAGAATTGTAAATTATACTTTAAAGAACTTAGCTTCAATGACCTTGGTGTCAATCATTATTCTAACACACTTTAGATTAAAATATTAGATTTAAAATAGATTGCATTAAAATATGAAACAATTTATAATATTATTAATTATTTTTACATAGATAATTTTCTGAAAGCAAAAATTAATGAAAATTTAATAAAATCGATGAAAATAATAATTTTTAAATTATTTGAAAATATCTTCAAAAATTGATTGATTAAATTCAGATTTTTAACAACTTTTTTTTTTATTAATAGAAGATATAAGTAGCAAAAAAAGAATTTCGTTCTTATATCGTTTCATCGCAGTGCATTCAAAAATGCACGACAGATATCGAACGCTTAATTCCAGATATTATTTTCAACGAGGCCGTGAATGGCCTCAACAATTTTCAACCCCTTTAAAGTATGATTTTCCTCGAAAGAGCATCTCGAATCGCAAATGCCGTTATTCGATCGATCGAAAATCATTCCAACGCAATTTCCAACATTACACAGCTTAACCAGTGTGCTCGAGGATTTGGCTTTCGTTTCGAGAGTTATCTAAAGCCGGATGGATCCGAGGTAAAGAACATTTAATCCATATCTGTTGTACTACACACGTAGGGACACACGTGTTCTGGCTGCCATCTTTCCCGAGAAATTCATTTTTCTCGCGATCGGGACAAAACTGGTATTACCACTCTAAAACTTTCATCGTGCTCGGTGTAACAGAAACAAAGAAAGGGCAGCCGCGATTGTTTCGCCAGACAATGGTCCTATAAATGAGTTAGAACTCGGCCGAAGGCTGTCTCGGTGAAATTGGACTGTCGTGTAACTGTCAATCAGGCTTGTACCTGAATAATCTATTGAAATAAAGCATTTTGAAAAATGATTATGATTAAAATAATATATTATCTATTCGATTAAATGTTGATATTTAAAGTAATTATGAGTTGATGCAATTGAATACATGATTTTTTTATATTATTTTTAATTTGAATTATTTAAAACAGTTTTTTTAACTATTTCATGAGTCCTTCTTAATTTTAAAAATTATTGAATAATTTGTTGATCAAATTCAGATTTTAAGGTTAAAATTAAATATTATAATATCAAAAGAAATCTTATTATTATTAATAATCGTGAATAGTGAAAAAGAATTTTACTTTTCTTTTGTTTCATTTTAATTGAATTCTTCTATTTCTATCTAAATCTAAATATTATCAAATTTTGAAATGTTGAAAATTATAACAAAAATTTTATTATGTAAATTTTTTGGAAAGTAATAATTTAGTATTTAAATGTATGTTTTTATTAATAAATAAAAAAATCTTATCTCTGTAATTTTTAATATTCCTCAAATTCCATAATATGTTCTATAAAAATTATTCATTTAGTAATCACAATATCATCGATAGCATTGAATTATATATATATATATATATACACATATTTTTTTCTATTCGATATCTTACTACAATTATTTATATTCATATTTATAAGTTTATATTCTTTTCAATTAAAATTTAAAAAAAAATAGTCGAATTTTTAAAAAATTAGAAAGTAAACAAACATTTTTATTTTATAAATTTTAATATAGAAATATCTAGATTTAAAAAGTCCTATCCAATTGCTATCTGGATAGCTCTTCTTAGATAATCATATTAAATTTCTATATATTAAAACTAAACATCTATATAATTATTATTATTCTATTTAGAAAATAAAATTAAAAACAATCTCAAATTCAAAGAATTTATTTGTATAAAATTAATTCCACTCGCATTTCCGCGAGTATTCCGCACTGAATAATCGTTAAGTCTCGTATTAAATTAATCATTTGTTCAAGAATAAAATTCTCTCGTTCGTAAGAAATACGAATAAAGCATCGCTTGAAAAACTTTAAAAATCGCTCTCACCCCTGACAAGAATAAGATACGTTCCTCGAGAGAAATGCCATAAAGCAGCGGTAGGATATCGTCTATTTGCACCTATCTACCAATGGAACTCCTCTTCTTTTCTCACTCTTTCTTTCCTTTCCACTTCTTCATGGAAACGGACGGCACGAGTCTCCCGTTTTATTGCTCTATAAACTGCAATGTAAACCGAAGAAAAAAACAATTCCGCGGCCTGATCGTAACGGGTCCGAGAGCAAGGGATTACAGCCGACATCCGTGCCTCGAGAGCACTCGGTCGAGTTACGACGACATTTGCGTCCACGCTTCAGTCTCGGTTACAGGGACGAGTAATTGGGGATGAAAGAGGATTTGTCTACGACCAGTACAGCTAGGTGATTATTCGTTTCGAATGGGTTAAGAGGGAAAGAGGATCTTGGAAAAGTTAACTTTTAAAAGCGAGAAAAGCATTTTAATGGATGAAAAACGATTCTGAAAGTATGTAAAGTATAGTTTCTTTAAAAAAAATGTTTCAAAACTTATTTTAATAGAGGGTATTTTAATAGAGAGACGATGGTTGCTGGAAATAGCAAATGGATAGATTTTTCAAGTCTTTAATGTTTATATATTGATGCTCTGGGTAAAATCAGAATTATTATTTTATTTTTATTATTATTATTATTTTTCAATGATGAAAACATTTGCTTGAATCGTTTCAAATTTCATGTGCAAAAGATAGCGTAAAATTAATATTTTTGATGCCATAAGAATTTTGAAATTGTAATTTTTTACTTTTTTTTATATTTTTGAATATTTAATTCTTATTTCTATTATTATATATAATAATATTTGATTAATTATTCGGGGAAATAAATATTTAAAGAATTATTGGTATCTTTTTTCGTAATTTCGCTTCAAGAAAAACTTATCAAAAATTCTAAAAATTGATGGACATCTGTTTGCAATAATTAAGCGAATAGAAAATACAGCAATTAACTCAGCATATATCATAACTCATATATATATATATATTATATAATTATATATATATATATATATATAATTGACATAATTATCTTAATTTTAAATATATATATAAAATAAGACAATTATGTATATAGAGATATATATTCAAAATATTATTCTTAAAAATATATTAGGAATTACTTAAATAAAAATCGGTGAAGTGTATTCTTTTCCACATAATTATTCGGATAAACTCATTACTTTGCAGTAATTCTTTTTTCTTTAAATTTATCTTTCATTATTTAATTATCGTTTAAACTAAACTGTTATCGAAAAAAATTTAATTAAATTGTTCAATATTGATCATAATTTCAGTGTTTTTTCCAATTTTTTAAAAATAACAATTTTAAATAATAACATGAAATAGAATGAAATTTTAAATTGCAAAATATTCAGATTTATATACAGACCTCACTTACTCTATCACTCTATTGCAAAAAATATTTCAAAACAAAATTGTATTCCAAATATGAAAAAAACACCGCTCTTTGAAGATTAATTTCATTCCCTCGAAAAACACATTGCCTCGCGTATAATCTATTATACTCTCCATATTATATGCATATATCATATATTTCACAAACACTCGTAAAAAATCAAAATTTTTGAATTAATTAATTCAAATTCTCTTATAAAACAAAATACGAACACTTTCGTCTCGCTACATGCGAACATAAAAGTAGATTGGAAAACTTAAAACTCCCTTGCCAATTTATTCGCGACTTGGCGAATTTCCACAACGTTTCCCTGGAGTTCATCGATTTGGGAACAGGTGTCGCCCAGG
This sequence comes from Apis cerana, assembly GCF_029169275.1. Classification (NCBI taxonomy): domain Eukaryota; kingdom Metazoa; phylum Arthropoda; class Insecta; order Hymenoptera; family Apidae; genus Apis; species Apis cerana. The sequence goes on along the minus strand of NC_083862.1, from coordinate 3,417,940 downwards.
CTGGTTGGTATGCGGCCGCGCTTTCATCGGCGACGTTATGCAAGCAGTGTGTACACGTCTGTCGCGAGTGTAAGCCCCTTCACGCGTAACATCGAACTCGAACATATTCCGAGTTGCATATTTTTCCTGGGCAAACTTTATGCGACGCCTGCCGCGCGTACGTCGCATCGAATTTTGACGCGAGAAGATTCGAGCCTTGCCGTTGTATTTTAACCGGATTACCCTATTGCCGTTTCGCGTCGAAAATTTCACGCGTGTATCACTCGCGGTCTTATGCGTCGTAACGTTGTTGCATTATCGTTCAACGCGTTAAGGAGCAAACGTTTCAACGAATACTGCACTGTGGAAGATAGTAGATGGATAGAAATGTAAAATTTTTGACTTGAGTGCAAGGAATAGTTATGTGCGATAAAAATGGGCTTGATGGCACTCTTGCTTTGTTTACGACGATCTCACGGATGAACTTCCAGAAATAATAAACTCGTAGAGAATGTCGAACTGTATCTGATCCGAGTTTTCTTTAAGTTATTCGATATATTCTGTGTGGCTTCTTTGTTTGTTGTTATAAGTAAGTACATTATAAATCTGAACTTAGTAAGTATATGATAAATTTAATATAATATAAATATATTAAATATATTATGAATTTAATCTAAAGTAAATATATTAAGTATTAAGTAACTATAATTTAATTTAGATTAAAAAATTTGATTTCATAAGGTTAAGTATATGTTCATATGAAAGTTATTGATATTATAGATTAGATTAAATTAGGTTAAAGTATATTAACGTTTTACATTTACTATAAATAAAAGCAAGAATTGACTAACTTATAAAGCAGAGTTTATATCTATTCTATCTTTGATTAGAATAAATAGAGATTGTTACATTATTTATATTTATTTTTATTAACTTTATTATAAGTATATTTCGATGAATAATTTATAGGAGTACATGTAATATATGTATATAATTGATTCCTAGTAATTTGATTTTTATAATCTTTATATAAATTTTAAATAAATATGTCTATTAGTAACTTTGATTATCAATTATATTACCTCTATGTTGTGATTTTTAAATTAGTAATACTAATATGATTTTAATTATTTAATGTTATTAAAAATAAATTTGGATAAATTTTTATAATTTTTAAAATTTAAAGTTCTTAGATTCACCGAAATAATAATATTATTAATATTGATGTATTTTCACATATAAAAATATTATTATATAAGTACATATGATACATTTATAATTATATCTCTACTTGAATAAATGTTAATATCAATTTTACCAAAAGAATTTACTTATTTTTAATAATTATTAAAAAGCATAAAATTTGATAAATTTTCTATCAAAATATTACAAATTAATTGCAATTTCAGTTACTTACATTCCTAAATTCAATTTCTGCAAATATTTATCTCCATTAAATGTGTATAATATTCACGTTTCTCTAATTTCAAATCGTCAATCATATGATATCTCGAATATCGTTTGCACCAGTTCATAGAAGCTTTCAATTTATCCGACTTTTGCCCACATTCCAGAAAGGCCCGTTAAGATTGACTGCCACATGGATAGTTAACAAAGTCGGAACTCCTGCGATGCTGGTTAATTGAAGGGAACACAGTAGTTGGCCGATAGCACGGCTAGTAACCGTCCAAGTTACGAAGCGAAATGTTTCGCCGGCATGCGCACTATCTATCGTGTAAACCGTTACATCGTTAGGTTCGAACGCTGCTTTGAAACACCGAGCCAGGCACATTTGAGGATCAGCAGCGTTCCTTCACGAAATATCCAGAATCATCCCTCTAAAGCACGCAATGCTTGCTCGACGGTTGAAATATTAGGGTGACGAGGGGATTTCTCAGTGGAAACTTTTCCTTGGGGAAGTCAGGCCTCTTGTTATTCTTTCTGTGAGTGCCTGAATCATCGCCAGCTTTCCGGCTTTCGTCGAAAGTTAATCTCGTCGCAGATTTTTCGCGTTGTGTTGGCACTCTGTGCTCTGGACGGATTAAGAATATTATCGATACATTACTTGTGATAGCGATACTTCCTATTCTTATAGGAAACCACGAGTTTTCTTAAGTATTATTATTGTCCAATTCTGTACAAATAATATTTTCGATTTGTTAATTTGATATTAATTTAAAATAATATCAATTTTTAAGATTCGTTAGATATTTATTATAATATCAAGTGTCTCTAGTATCAAAGTATTCAAGTATATAGACTATAATATTATGTTTCAATACTTAAGTAGTTAATTGTTTGATTATTCAAATACATATTCGAATTTTGAATCCAAGATTCATATATTTTGAATATTTTGGACATATAATAAGAGCCCTGCTAATATTCGAATATTTGAATCTAAATTAAATAAATTGAATGAAATTAATATATAAGGTTAATGTGCAAAGTTTGATATATTACATATAAATTATATATATAAATTTGCATATAATTATGCATTTAATAAATAAATCTCAACCAACATTTTTGTGTAGCAATATTAATTTTTTTAATTTCTAAAATCTTCTTCAAAAATATTCCATAAATATATATTATGAATACTTTTATTTATAAAGTTTTGTTTATAAAGTTTTTATATGTATATATAAAATATACATACATATAAATTTTATATACAAAGTATTTTTGAATACAATTATCTTTTAAGTTATCTTTTGTTAAACTATTCGTTATTCTAAAAACTATTACAAATGAAATTAATTTTTGTTTTGAATGGTCATTTTATGATGATAGTCTTAGTAGTGATTTGAACATAACTTTCGCATAGATCTAATCCATATTGAATTCATTGATTATGACTCAATTTTTTTGTAATATCTCAAGATAGCTAAAATATATTTATTTAAAAACTATTTTTTATTTAAAAAAAACAATATCGATATATAAATCTATTCTATTCCTAAATGAAATTCCACGTTAAATAAATACTTATTAATTTAAATGGACACAAATTCTCCTATGCTTTTTATTTCGTCCCTTTCTTTTCGAATCTCTCTCCTCGCAGTATCGCACTTTCGAATTGAGTTCAAATTTAGATTCATGCAGGAATGATGAAAAGGATTAAACAAATCGTTAAAGAGGGAGCATCGTCAAAGGAATTAGGCGAATGCAATTAACATTTTAGAGGAAACTCGTAAGCAGAGGTGATCCTTTCAACGTACCACTCGGAGACGCGGCAGACCAAAATTCCCCGAGAGTTTCCGCGAGTTCTGCGGCAAGGATTTCGTGTTGGCGGTAGAACGGCGGGCTGACGTCTTAACAAGCGCGCTTCCAGCTACTCAGCGAAATTAGAATCCGAGCGATCGCTCGAACTTGCATAGCTGCTGCTCTTACGTCTTGCTTACGCGTCTCGCGACCGAGATTCGTTAGCCTGAGAACAAATTCGCGGTGGTACGCTTCAATGCGGCTTGTTTCCTCGAGGTGCTGGTGAGCATCGTGGTCTCGCGGCACAAAGAAGCCACGAAGGAAACGAGCCATCCAAGTCAACGTTGATGTCTAAGAATGATATTCATAGTTCGAAATTGTTTCGAACTATGAAACAATTCTGAAACATGTCATCAAAATAACGTGTAAAAAAAGTAAAAGTGGTAGGCAGAAGCATATAGTCATGAACCATTTTTTAATTCTAATAGGCATTCTTCATAGAGGTCGAAAGATGAAGATAGAGGCTTATTTATTATCATTAAGTTATAAATAATCGATGAATAATATTTAAACGTCTTAATCTTAATAATATGAAATTTGGAATTATTTCGTATTTCTGTCTATATAAGTATAAATTACTTATATGATGGTTTAGTCTGATCATATTACTAAGTATAGCTGAGACAAAACTTATTGTTATAGGAAATGTAATATTTTATATTGCTAATTTAAGATAAATTTCATTCTTGTAATGAGTATTTGCTATGATATAATATAATATATATATATATAGTTACTATTCCTCGTTCACTTGGATTGATTACCATTATGACTAGTATTATCATATATCTATTAGTTACTGAATACTATTATGCTCAGAGCATGCAGCCTATGGTTAACAGTATAGCTTACTAGCTATAGTCCAAATAGACAAGATGTAGAATGTCGTATGAATATCTCTAATCCTTGTAGGAAGGATTCATTGAAGGATTCACGACAGCTGTCCTAAACTAATTATATGATTATCACATTAAATCAATTAATTACGAAATGATAATTCATTTGCTTCTATTTATGGTCTATCCATCATATCGATTTCATTTTTTATTATTTTTACTATTTACTGTGATTATTAAAATTTCATAATTTCTTTTCCTTTATTATTGGCATTTCATTTTTCGATTGTATGTTGATAAAAGTGATTTTACAAAAACACAGATTTAAAAATGATTTTCAAAGACAATTAATTGCCACATTAATTCATACTGTATTCAAATAAAATCCTATTACCAACTGATGGTAAGATATATCTTTATTATCGTAGTCATAAGAACCTAATTATTGCAAGGTTTGTCATGGCTTCATACACTTACATAAAAATGAATTGCACAAGATTCTAACTCGAAGTGCCATAAAATTTTATATCAATTTTGAATTTTGAATTATTATTCATATATGATTTTCATTTCTCTAGATTCTGATCTGTTGACTAAAAAAACAGTTCACAATATGAAAAAAAAAATTGTTATACCTACCTTTTAACAACACTAGCCTTTAATTAGAACTTCACTTATTAGAATGAAATTTTTATTATATGAATATATAACACTCTGATTATATAAAAGTTCTCTATAAATGAAAACAAAGATTTTACATAATTTGAAAAATGAATTATATGTATAATTAAATTATTTATTTAATTATCTCAAAGATAATTCCGATTATTTGAATTAAAAATTAAAAATAGTGAGGATATATAAACTTATTTTCCATCAGATTCATATAAATGAAATTTTATTACATTTTTGAACAACTTTACTTCGCAAAGTGCGGCTTGCAATTCTGATCGCATCATTGAAATATCTTGCTTGTCTCCTATTTGATGAGTTATTATTTTTCAAACATTCACTTAACAATGTCTCCTCGTATAATGGACATTGCTAATCGCCTCGAGGCAAATATCATGTTATGAAAACAATTTTATATAATTTTCTCACGATGTTTGGGATAAATCGGTGTTTGTATGAAAAGGATAATCTGCTTTGAAAATAGACAATAGACTTGAAATGTAATGCATTGTTGGATATATAGTAGGTAAATTTTGGCAAAACCGGTGATTTCCCATGTTCCGGATAGATTATAGATATAGCTATCCATATGTGCGGAACAGGTGGTGGTGTATGCATGCATTCATAAAAGAAACGTACCGCACACGTATTCATTTGCATACATATTCATTTGCGTAATGCATGCTAGTGCACGCACGTGCGTTCCTCTGTTTTATTCATTTACAGATGTTATTTGCCATTTCGCCAACGCTGCCGAAAGGTTTTCCACGAAAATAAGTAGAGTAGCGGTGGGGCGGTGATGGTGGAGCAGGAATATTTTGCAAATAATAACTGGTGAAACTGGTAATTACAAATCGTGTTATATAAAGCGGAATCTGTTTCCAGAGTCGGAAGATGATTACACAAATGAGCTTCGAAATTATCAATATTCGTTAAACGAGATTGAAATACCTCGTTTTTATCTCAAATATACTTGATTTGAGCATGCATCCCATTTAAATTGTGACGATATTTATCGCTTATGATTATCGACGAAATAAGATTACATCATGATTAAATCAGAATGTTGAGTCGATTGTTACGATTTTCAATTTCAATTGATGATACGCGAAATAAATTTTTTATCACTTAATGTGTCGTTTTTTCCACCATTTTCTTATGTATAAATATATTTATAATATGTAGATACACTTATAATTGATATATTATATGATGTTATTCGAATTAGACTGCTAAATTAATAGATTGTAATATTCATATAAGAAGATATACAAGGTCAGATATTCAAAACATATTATGATATTTAAAAAACGAAACAAAAATTTCTATTCAAATTCTATTGTAGGTTTATTAATTAACATAAATATTATGTACAGGATGTTAATATATATATATATATATATATATATATATTCGTTAAAAGTTACGTTAAAAATTTGAGGATCGATTTTAAAGATAAAATAAAAAAAGTTAACATAAATTTTATCGATTGAGTAAAATATTTTAAATTTGAACTAGATAAAATAAATCCCTATTATATCACAATTTCATTCCATTTTCGTCTAACGTTTCATCTAATGGAAATTTGAAATGTTTATAACTTAATAAATAAATCTCAGTCAATTCTCTAAAATCAACTTTCTAAAAGTGTTTCACGAATATATTATATAATATACTATTTTTGTTCTATTCTAGATGGTCTATTTAAATGAACTCATTTTTTTGAATTATGACGATAGAAAAAAAATTTTACATAATATGAATAACATCGATGTGGCAAGAATATTTTTTCGAAGCTAAATTTTTTCTAAATTTTCAAAATCATCGATATACGTTTATGTAACTGATCAAAAAATGATCACATTTGTATAATAACACGAAATGACTTTGATCTTTAATTAAAATTAAAATAATAAAAATTTTATATGTCCAAATTGCCACTTTTGAACCTGTATATATCAAATTTTTTCAAATTACAGACATAATAATACTTATAATCGTTAAAATGAAATTTTTTAATTATTTCACATGATAGCATTAATTTACATAAAGATTATGTATAATGTTATAGCATTATAAGATGAAAACACAGTTTTTGTCAAGATTCGAATTTTCATATACAAACTTTTCAACTGCAATACATAAGCGTTCTAAACTTATTAAACCAATGTGTAGGATCAGTTTGAAGTTTGCTTCCCTATAGGGAGCGAAAGATAGATACATCAATCGTTATTGGAAAATAGAAGAGAACTTCGAATCCTCCGAGTATCAATTAGAATCTCAACTCTTCCTTACTCACTAAATAACTGAATAATCAAATAACCAAATCGAAAACATCAAGTGTCTTTATTGAAATATCCAGCGAGACTATGCGAATAATTCTAATTCTCATGAATGTCGAAGAAGGATCGTCCTTAAGATTTCACATAATCGTTTCTACGATTGTATAAAGCTTGGTTACTTCTGTTTTTCAAGGGTAGAATTCTTTACTATCGAAACAAGGGAGAGACAAAGTTGTCGAAAGCGATGGTCGAGGATGCTTCGAGGAGGAAGAAGAAAAAGAAGAAGAAGAAGAAAAGAAAAACCATCCCTCGCTCCTCTTTGAGGGAGAACTTTTCCGCCGCGTTTTCGAGGGCGAACGTCGCCAGTCGGAAGTTGTTTTCATCTCGCGCTCAACCCTGTCTCGCCGCTCACTCTCGCCAACTTCCGGCGAATCGTATCTCGAACGTACCCCTGACCCTTTGTGCGCATCCACGAATCAATTTTGCAACGAAGGAAGTCTGCGGTATAGTCGAAAGCCGGCGCCCTATTCGCAGCTAACTCGCGTTTCGAAACTCGCTTTGACGCCATGTTTCCGCTCCCTGTTAAATGGAACATGGATATTATGGTAATTTTAAATTAATCGCCAGTTCGCTAGAAACGAAGGGATCGAGAATAACAGGGCCTAGAATCTCGAGATTCGGTTTAGGCAAAAGGTTCGGGTTTATCTTTGTCTAGGAATGGCTTTGGAACTTTTCACTTTGCGGAAGGAGATACGAATAATTTTATTTTATGAGAATACGAGAGGTTGAGAAGTATTCTCAGAGTTGAGAAGCATGATATCATTGTATCTGTGGTAAACACATTCATGAGATGTCTTTGGAGGGAAGATATTCTGTTTCTAGAGGGGAATATTGATAAACAAAAGTGTCAGTCGCGGCTCGTTTATCGAGTTATTAAAGCAGTTTAATTTTGTTGGATAAAACAACAAACGGGATGATAGACGATATGAGGAGGAAAGGAAATAAAAAATTAAATTGCTTAATAATTTGATAAATAACGTTTTTTATATATAATATTTTTATGTACCAAATTTTCTATTTATTTTGAAAATTGACTTAATATTTTATGCAAATGATAATAAATAATATAATATTATAAAATCATTTCATAGATATTATCATTTTTAGAATTAAAATTTCAATAAAAAATACCTATTTATATATATTTTTTGATCTATATTTTTAAAGATTATTTAAAGATTTTATTATTTGAAAAGTTTAATAATAGAAAAATATATGATATTAGTTTATTAGATTATTAACAAAAATAAATCGAAAAGATTCAAAAAATGAAATTTTTCTTCCAGAAAGAAAGTTACGACAATAAAACTCTTAAATTTCTCTTATCTTATATAATAAAAATTGCAATTTTTTACCACAAAAAAATTTGCAGCTCGAAAGAGATGAAAAAAAACTATCATCCTACAGACAGAATACTATTGCTTTAATTACCGCGAAGGGTTTTAATGGCCGTGGCAGAACGCAATTAAGAAGTGCTCGTTACCTCCACGGGGCATTAAGAAAAGGCAAAGAACCAAACGGACATTAGCAGAAGACTCGACCGAGAGCCGTTCATCCTGTGTTTTTATTATTTTTATCGTTATTATTTTTATCGTCGCAGAGATCTAATTATGGTCGTTCGAGTGGAGCGATAGGCCACGTATTGCCATAAAATGGCGAAACATCGTCCGCGAAGAAACATATCGTAGGAAAAAATTAGAGCGCCGACATAGTTTCACAGCCAGATAAACGACCACCGTAACTCACGGACTTTTCGAGCTTTTGACTTCCGGCCGCCAAGGTCCACGGCTCGTTTCGTGTCCGCGATACCTTTGCTCGCTCGACCATGCTTCGAGGTCCCGCGAAACTCAATGCTCACAGCGAGACATCCAGCCGACCTTCCGCCACCGGTAAAAATTAGTTTACGGATGCGCAAGTTTCGGAAACTGGGTTCCTCGAAATTGGGCTTATGGCCGAGGTTGTGACTGAGGCAAAGTTCTAACTCTACGATGTTACTTTGCAAGTAGTGGGGACCATCCTGTGTTTCAAATTGATTCCTCTCGTTCCCCGAGGACCTCGAAACGTCGCGCCTTCGTTTTCTCGTTTGAAATTATGTTGGAAAGTTATGCTCTGATACGTTGATAGTTCTTGTTCTCGAAATTGGGAAAAATATATTTTGGGAATGGATGGATTTGCAGATATATATGTTTTTTTTCGTTGCAGCGAATAAAAGTAAAATATGAGATGATGGTTTTAGGGAAAGGTAAGTAAGTTTGTGAATTCTTTACTTCTTGTATAGAAAAAGTAATTTAATAAATAGAAAAGAATTTTATGTGTTTTAGAGTAAACATGCTGAGGGAACTTTTTGTTTGTGATAGAATATCTTAGATAGTTGAATTAAAATCAGGAATATATAATTAATTATTATATTAATGATATATATCCTGTTCACACATATACATATTTCGAAAAATACAAGTTGTTTGGACGATGTAAATGATATTTACTTTTTTAAGAAACGTTACGTATCTTTGATGAACGTATTTTCGAAATTTCAAGATAACTTTTGCTTTTCTAAATAGAATTATATGCTTTTAATCAAATAAGAGAGATTTATTCCGCGAAAATGTTTCAAGACCATGTCAAATGGCTGATAACTAATGACGTCGATCAACATATTGATACTTATACTTTTTCTCGTATTTCATAAAAGAACAAGTTATAGGAAAGAATCTAATAATATGAAAAGTTGTATAAGAAATACCAATATATTACTTCTGCAACATTGGAGATGGTGCAACTATCTTTTAGAGATAGAATAAATCGATACTTTAACGTTCGAGATTATCATTTCAAAGATAAAGTAACAATTTTTAAATTACACATTTATGTAAATTATAAAAATAAAATTATAAAAAATTATAAAAAATATATAGATCTATTTAAGATTTGTTACAAAATATTTTCCTCGAAAGAAATTTTATTTGAAACACTTATTTCATAATTAATACTTCAAAAGAAAATTACGCGGTTCAAATGGAATCTCACTATTTAAATATAATTTATAATAAATTAAAATGACCAAATTTGCAATATTTAATAAAAAGAAAACAAGAAGACAGTTAATCAAGTTAAAGTTAAAGAGAATAGACTACTTCGCGATATGAAAAGAAAACTTAAAGAAAAACTTAAAGAACCACCGTCGTTCATTTTTATTCAACAGAAACCATAATATAGCAAGTTTCCTGACTTTCCACCTCGATAACCATCCCCACATTCGAACGATAAACATATTCAAGAATAACTTCTGGTGCTCAGTGGAGCGTCTATCGAGCATAACATCAGACGTTCCCGATGTTATATTTAAAGAATCGGGCCGAAGCGACCGATCGGAGGCGGCGCGTCGAGCCTTTTGTCTCGATTTCCGCAAAGTCGAAGGCTCTCGTACAGTCTAGTTTACTCGATTGTCACAAAGAGGTTGCACAAAAAGGGAGCGAGATGGAGAAGAGAGCGCGTCCATCGTCGAAGAATGGCGGAACGAGCCGTGACATGTCGCGCGTATTGCCATGCGTTGGGGTTGGTGGCGAATAAGTGTGGTGCCGAGAGGGTCGGCGACGAGGGGTGAAAAAGGCAGAGCCGAGGAGACACCGTGTCGCCGTTCTGGCGCCCATGTTGCTTGGAAAAAGAAGAGATAGAAAATCAAAGAAGGAGAAAGATTGAACCACCGTATTGCGACGAAGATAGCTATAGTGGTTTGAGATAAAATAGTAGAAATGAGATAGCGATTGGATAAATAGAGATTTTTCAACGAAAAGACATTTTATTTAATATTGTTTAATTTATTAAATGATAATTTATCAACGGCAATAATTGAAGATGATCAAATTAATTTAATTCGTTTGTATAAGCTTTTTTTGTATAATATAGTACTACTTCTTTTATTGATGAGTTAATGGAAAACACAGATCATAGAATGTGTAAATTATCTAATAATGTTGAATATAAACTGTTAGCGAGTCACTGAACTAAAACAAATAGTTAAAGCAATATATGATTCTATGATTACTTCCATTGATAAATCAACAAAGTTGAAACGAAAAAAATTGCTTGAAATTGCTTCAAATAGTTAGAATCGTAAATTAAATCTTAACGGTTAATTTCCGAAAAACTTTTTTCGAAAGAAATAGTTTTCGCTTTGCTTAATTCTATCCCATTTTTAAACTCTTATAGTTACTCTTTTTATCTTATTTTTTTTTATACTTACTCTACTTATATATTTTATTATATATAATGATAAATTTCTATATAGTTTAGAAAGTATTATTTTTACAATTAGCAAAAAACCAATACGTATACATTCATAAAGCAATTTATAAATTAATGAATAGATAGGACAACAAACATGCACGTCAATATTTTCCATACATTGAATCTCTCTATCAATTTCTACAACTTCTTCCAATTATCGATCAAACAAATTCGCATGTACCATCATTCACATGCAGAGTCAAAAAGCATATTACTTTATTGTATGATCAAATACGTATACAACTCAAATATTTACACAATGCACAAAATTACATAATTAATGAAAAATAGATATTTTGTACATTCCGCAGATTAGTTGTAGCATAAAAGTAGAGCCTTTATTTACATATATTTTTATTATTGGTTCCTTCTCGGTTAATTACATTCAGAAATAAGAAGCTGGTTAGTTGACCCTAATCAACTTTTCTTTGTTCAAGGAAAATGGCTGTATATATTCATTAATTAAAATTTCACTATCATACTCTTAATGATCACATTGCATAGTAATAGGACCATTGTTCGTGGATCAATAGGAAACCTAAATTTATATTTATGAAAATTTATATTCTCTTCATTTTTATGTCTTCTCTTCATATTTCTTGTCTAAGTTTATATCTCATAATTTATAATTTCTTATTTTTCTCTATTCTACTTTAATATATCATTACTTATATTTTTCATCGTGTTGATCAATTTAATTAATAATGACAATACATATTGATTAAAAGTGATCCAATTAATTTGATTTATTGTCAATTTAAAATCTCTATATATTTATTCTTATTAGATACTTTATTATTTCTACTTATTTAGGACTAGTGTCTTTTGAATGATTAATCAATTAACCCAATTATGCGAAATACATATTATTATTTGTATGAGGGATGAATGGTTTTTTATTTTGTCCAAATTTTTTCAATTCAGTCATATCACATAGTGTTTTATTGTAATTTTAAATAATTTATTGTAATTTAAAAAATTTAAGAAGAAAACAATTTTTAAAAATTACAATATTGTAAGATATATAGTTATCTAAAATATGTGCAAAACTAATTAAAGATATGCGAAAGATCGAAATATTGGCAAAATAAAAGAATTCGGATTTGATTGATTACATCTGATTTCTAATTAAATTTATATAATCAGATAAGTATGCATTTTGAAAATATTACAATATAAATAAACTGTATATCAACACATGACATAGAAAAAAATAGTCTTATATTCTTTGTATACTTACTTATTTCTTTGTGCCTACTTTCTTTTTTCTCTAGAGTATTATAATCATTTATGTTGTTTTGTGTATTTAATATAATTAAGGAGAGAGAATTATAATTATTTATCGATTGGATTTTTAATTTACTCAATTTGCTGCTTAAATAAATAAATTAATCATTAAAGAGATATAGCTTTAATTAAAATGAATTATTATGATTGAAATTTCAATGTATTATCAATGTATAACATATATTAGTAACTATATCTAAACTTAATTTAAATGATCGAATAAAAGTCAATAGTTTAAATTAAATATTTGTTTATAAAATGTTTTATAAATTATAATTAAGAATCATAATTCATACGTAACATGGTATTATAATAAATAAAATTTTATATAAATAAAAATATGACCTATTTTTATAGATAATCAATAGATGTTAAAAAGAATTTAATTATAATGTCACGAAGATTTTCTTGATTTTAATGATTTTTTTTAAATTTCGTTGCAGGTACAACAACTAAATACTTAAGATGTTAACGGGAATCAATGGATTCTTCATAACGAGGTTGTTGGCATGTATTCATTATTGTTGTTGTTATTATTATTTCTTGATATCGATTTCTTGCTATTATTTGTTAGGAATTTGCATTTTAAGATCAATTTCGAATTAATATCTACATTTTCCAAAATTATTTATTCTAATATTAAAATTAAGATTCTAATTCTAACATTCTAATCAACCTAATTTTAATTCTAAAATTTAAGCAGATATTATGACTTAACAATAGTAACAAAACTATACTCTAGTAATAATTTTATTTTTTATATATTTTTTTATTTCGACATATTACAATTTTTATCATAGGATAGATTTATGATCGACAACAACTAATTATCAACGACCTACTATCAGCCAATGATAAAACTATTATACTTATTGGATTTAAAGCATTATTAAACATATTGTTATTGTATAATTTGTTAATATTCGTGAGACAACTTTAAAAAGTTATTTCTGAAGGGCAAAACAAACAAATATTGATATATCAGTTGAGACTTATTCATTAAGTTGTAAATAATTAAAGTTTATATTATAAATGAAGCGAAATAGAGATATGATGGGAAGAGAACAATCTTATTCGATCTCTAACTTTATTTAACTTGAATTATTTATTATTTAATAAATAAACTTCAATTGATATTTTTATATATCAAATTTTACGTCTCTATATAATAATGAACTCTTTAAATATATAAATATATTATTATATTATTTGGAAGTCAATATAATATCAAAATAAATTATAAAATAAAATATATAATTATAAAATATACATATTTAAACATTTATAATACGATAATTTCGTAACATTAGAATTTGTTAAATATAATCGTTAAATACTATAAAAAGATACAAAGATAAATTAAAAATTTAATGTTATTTAAAACAAAATTTAAATTTAATATTTTTTACATTGTTCTGCAATTGAAATACAAAAAATACTAAAAACTAAATTCAATGGTTAAATCTAGCAAATAACAATATGTGTCACTTAAAGGAACTATAGACAAAATAAAAATATTAATTTCAATAAAATAAAATAGGAAACTCTCTTTTAATTATAAACTGTAAAAATTAATATCTGCCAAATTAATATTTCATATAATACATAGCTATCAGTTTTTATGAATATTCTCGAATATCAGTGAAGCATAAAAAATTTATCAAAAAGACAAAATATTATATAGCTATATTGAGTCGAATAGTTTTTATCAAATGCGAATGAAAAAGTGAAATTTAAAATGGAACATGAAATATGGAACAAATAGATACTGATAATGAATAAATCAGAAAAAAGATAATCTAATTTTTATACGCGAAATATGTATATATATTTATTATATATATATAATTCTTCTTATCATTTATCCTTTAAATGCGAGAATATTCTATATTTGCAATAATAATGTTTAATCCCGAATGCAGAAAAAAAGAAATTATAATTTTTAATGGTAGAAATTGTGTTGAAAGTACATAGCTATTTGCGTAATTCAAATTAAGTGATGACGAATATAGTATAAATGTAGAATAAATTTATGCCTACTATAAATTTGAATTAATTATAACGAAATGGTAAATACTACGAATTAAATTATTTATAAAAGATTTAGCGGAATATTTCGCAAATCGACGTATAGTTGACAACTATAAATGAGCTATCTTATCGATTGAAATTTGCATTTTTAAATTGTAATCGTTAAAATGGTGTACAATAGCAAATATATTATTTGTGATTCAAATTGTCAATCAATAATTTAAAAATTATCATTTATCAAAATTGAAATGGAATATGAAATTTAATTTTTTTACGATGTTATTGTAATAATTCTTATAGTAGCATTTGTCACAAAGTAACAGATAATATTAATATCTAATATTTAATAAGTGAATCTTAATATTATAGTAAAAAAGAAATATGCTCGTATGCAATGAATTACAATTTGATAAAGAGAAAATTATCAGAAACATCTATTATATGATAATATGTATATATAATTACAATACAATAATGTTACATATATTAGAATATATATTACATTTTTATATTTGCAATTATGATCAAAATTACGAAATCGATATTTAAAATTAAAATGTATTATCATTTTTTATTTTACAATTATATTATTACAATTTGTTTCAGATTAATACTTTTTTATAATTGTAAAAATTTCAAAATCATTAAAAAATAATGTATATATTTTTATTTTCTTCAATATGTTTACTAATAATTTAATCACATATTGCAATTGAATTTAAACATTGGGACAAGAAATGTACTTGAACTTCAATATTAATTTATTTGCATGGAATATAACAATATTTTTATAAAAATACGAAAAATCATATTGATTTTTCTGATTTTTTTAATTTTAAAAAAAATATATACGTTTCATTTTTCATTTTTTCACAATTTCAATTTTTATAACAATATTTTCGAAAGATATTTTATCTCATGATTCATCCAAACACCTTCAAAATTAATCATCTTTGTCATTTTAATATTGAAAAATGCGAAAATCCACTAAATTCGAAGAACAAGTGGCTGGATAGACAGCAGGTTCAGCAATCGGTGTTTAAGGGAAATCTCATATTATATTTAATCGCGGATAATCATGCGGCTCGACCGGGCACAAAAAGGGTTGGCCATTTAGTCGGCTATGTGTTAATTACGTAAATACCACAGATTCATTATGTGACCGCTCGGATTATGGTTAGCAAACAAATAAATAAATAAAGTTTCACCACCGAATTACGCGAATTAATGCCACTATCCGAATACCGGTACGTTAATATCGTTCCTCGGTTTACAGCGAATAATTGACACAGAATCCGTTTCGATACCGGCCATTCTATACTCTGCGCCGAATACCGCCAAAATTATCCGTATCGCGAAACGTTTGCCCGTTTTGCAGAAGGGATATTAATCTCTGCTAATCATCCAGTCTTTCATGATTATAACTCTAATGTAAAATTAGAATCAAATTTGTGCTTCGAACTGTATTTTGTTCGTGCAATCTTGCTAATAATGTTTGAGCTTTGTGTCAATTTATTGTGAAGGTTTAGAAAATAATTGTTAGAGAATTATTAGTGGAATAATTATTAGTGGAAATTTGTAATATGATTTAAAGGGACAATTGTTATTTTTAAGAAAGAACATTTAGCTAAATAATTTATTAATTTAAATAATAAGATATATATAATAAAATAATAATAAGGTGAATGAAAATTATCTACTAATAGCGAAGAAATTTTGTCTTTGATAACTCTTACACTTGTGTAAGAGATAGTTTCTGTAGATTTTTTAAATTAAGAAATGCCGTAAAGACTTTAAAGTTTTTCAATTTTTAATTCTAATTTTAATGAATTAACTTATCGATTATATTTTCTTATCGATATTTATTTTCTTTGTAATTTATTATGTTAATTGTATGAATAAAATGAAACAATTGTCTGTTACACTATTGTCTTGTTTTCTTTTCACTTTTAACATAAATTTAAATTGCTTCACAATTAGATCGTGAATTATTATAAGCAAATTTTTTAAGAAAATGTTTATTATATTTCTCAAATGTTATAATGTGTATCATACTCTATTTTATATTTTTTTTCATGCACAATCTATACATTCAAATTTTGCTTAAATATCCATAATCTACTTATAATATGAGATTGAGATTTTGTATGTTTCATTTTTATAATTTGATTTCTAGAATCGATTCTTTAAGGATGTGCCACAAACATTAATATCTTTCACATATATAAATTATAAATATTTTTGTTCTTTTTATTAGCATCTTCAATCTTTTAATTTTTTTTTTTTAATTTTATTTTCTTACTATAGATAAATAAATTGGTGATTTCTAAAATGATTTCAAACAATTTTTTCTTTATGAAAATTTTCATTTTGGTTTGTCAATGAATTATTAACAAAAAGCATTGGCTAATCACAAATCATATAAATGCTGAGTTGAATTTAATACGCTTCATTTGTTCGACTAATCGCAAATGGCAGATACCCAATGCTATCATGACAAGTCTACTATAATTCAATGTTTTCCATGAATAATTCATCGACAGAGCCAAAACAAAACGAAAATTTTTATTTGAAATTATTCAGAAATTACTTAATCATCAATTCAAATTCTTATCTCAATTAAATTTTGAGATGCATTATTTATAGTTTCTATATTCATATATATATATTCTTATTATTCAATTTATTAACTTCTGTTAATAAACATCACCATCATTATTATTCCATTTAATAAATTTTTAATGAATATCATTGTGATTAATTATTACTTTTATTATATTTATCGATTCACCATCAGCCTGATCAAACGAACGAACCAAATTGATGCCATATATCTTTATAGCTTTAATTAAAGTACCAGCTCGAGTAATTTGCCACAACTTTACGACCAATGACTCTAGAAGAATAACCAAGTTACGCAGATAATAATATTTTGGTGAAAGTAATTCGATGCGTAACAATCGGTTTCCCCTTTACATTTCTCTGTTTTATTGCACGAACGTATCACGAAGGAGGGACCAACCCATCAAACTTGGAGGAAAATTTCGGGATAATCCGAAATTTTTTCGATAAAATCCTTTCCCTCCCCACGAACTCTTTTTCTTCTCTCCACTCTAGTCCAGCAGATTAAAATCGTGCAGCTGTTAAACCGAATGAATTTCATAATTTACTCCTTAATTCGAATAACTTCCTTAATTCAGCCTCCGACGAACGAGATCCTCGCGCTTTTGTGTGCGATGAAATTATGAAATTTTAAATGATGTCCCCGATGAATAAGGGGGTTTTTTTGATCAATGAGGATATAAACGTTTGTCTCGAATGTTACTGAGCCACGAGAATTGTCGATGATTCAGAGTTACTGTGGGATAGTTAATTTTCACGATGGATAGAATTTTGCAAAAAAAAAAAGAAAAAAATAAATTTGACTCCCACAGTGATACTTTGAACTGAATTGAAATCTGAATTTGATCGTCAAATTCTTTTAAGATACGATGATAATTTTAAATCAAATTATTAACTAAAAATAAATTATTACGAATAATGATTTTGAAATTGATTTTTTTACAATTTTTTAGTTAGATAATTTAATTTTTATTTTCATTAAATAATATTTTTTTTAAGTAAAAATAATTTTAAAAATGGTAAAAAAAATTATATATTTTATCAGAATTTTTCAATTTGCATATTCATATTGTGAATATGATTTTGATATATAAGAAAAATCAAAAAGTTAAACAAATATTTTAAAAAAGAATTAAAAATTTTAAAGCATTTCAAAAATTCATTTCACGAAAATTATTTTTTGCATAAATTTAAATGATTAGAAGCAATTTTTTTTCACTAACTGATATTAATTATACAATCTTGAATTTTTAATTCTATTTATCAATCCTAGGAATATACGTAAATAATAAAATATAATAAAAATTATAAATAATTTATATACATATTTATTTTAAAAATAATATTTTTTATGTAGAAAAATTGTTTTCATTTTATATTCTCAATATCTTGTTTAATCTTTTTTTTAAGAAATATTATTAAAAAAGAAAAATTATATTTTATCTTTATATTTTTTCACAAAAGTAAATTTGCTATTATAAAAGTAAATTGAAATATTAATTATAGAAAACAAATTTACAAGAAATTATGAATAATAATAAAGAATTTTATCATTTTTTTTTTCATTCTATCCTATATTTATTTTTGTTTAAATTTTAGATTATTATATTTTTTAGAATTTTATTACAAGATGTTCAAAATTGATACATTACAAAATATAATTAATGAAATAAAAGATGATTTTATAAAAAAATAAAAATAAATTGAAAAAAAAAGAATAAAATTTTCTCATATAAAATTTTACTGAACTAAATCTTAAGTTTGAAAATTGATTAGTTTCTAGTTTGTAATAGGAGTAAATTATATAGATAAAAGTTATGCTACATCGAAGAAAAGAATTTTAACTCGTTATTTAAACTCTAATTTTGAGAAAGTTAAAATTGAACCAAAAAGTAATTACATAGTTTTGAGAAAATTGAAATTAAACAAGTACAATCAAAAAATACATAGTCGTATTAGGCAAATTTTTAAATTCAGTTTTTACTAGTTTTGAAATAAAAAAACTTTTATTTCACTATTTTTTTCATATGTAACTATCAATGATTCACTCACGAATTTGAAAAATTTTCAAATATGATTTATTCAAAAACGAAACCTATTCAAAAGCGAAAAAAAAGTTTTTTCTTTTCAATCTTTTTTTGTATATATAAGATGTTGATATATTTATAAAATAATTTTAGTAGATAGATTCTATAATAAAGACTATAATAAATATAAAAATTACTATACAAAAATGTCAGTTAAGATTTATGTATTATAAATTTATTTTTGCCTTAAATGAAATAAAATGACACAAAACAATATCATTATATCTTTGTTTCTTTAACGCAAATTTAAATTGCTTATAAATAAATTAATAAATAAATTTCAAATAATATTTTTGTATGTCAATTTGTGTACTTATTTTGAATACACTCAATAAATCCAATTTTATCCATCGAAAAATAAAGTTAAAATTATTACACTTCGTTAATTTAATTGACTATTATTAATAATTCCTTCGTTTATTTTTTATGATTTAATTTGTTATTTGTTACTTTTTACATCAATCATACTAATATTAACAGCAATTTTACACGTCACGAATTTTAAATTCATACAACAAAGCACTCAAATATGATGTTGAAATATAATAATCATTACAATACGCACAATTTATTTCTTCGTAATAAAGATATTCTATAAAACAATTTCCAATTCAAATTGATGGAACAACTATTATTTAAATATTTGTGAAATCGACGATTCCACGTAGAACAATTTAATACCATCTTCAAGGTACAAATTTCATCGAGGATTTAAGAAAAAGAATAATTCCACGACCCAGAAATGCTAAGAAGCCACGGTTTAGATAATGGAAAGAATGTTCAACGAAGACAAATGCGGGAACCGACGCGGTTGCAATTTAAGGCGCATTTAACGTTTCCGGACCGAGTAATTTGCGTCAGACCGAGAATATGTTCTATGTCCCTTTTGTTATCTCTTTCTTGTTTCATGCGTGCGAACCTGTTCGCGTCCTCTTTTTTTCTATTTTTTTTTTTAAAGGTGTCCTATTCGTAATGATTGGCGCACGTTTCCGAGGATAAGTGGAGAAAAACACGGGAATATGATTCGAGTCTACGCGGATGGAAAAACTAGCGGGAAGAACTTTTCCACTCTTCTGAAGTTTTCCAACGTCACGTCGTAAATTGCGCTATTTTCTTCCCTGCTCGAGTATCTTTCGCACAACGCACTCTGCATTCAAAACTGGTGGAATTTTTGGTATCATCATCTTAAAATTCGTGTTAGTGCATAGTTAAGAGATTAGTTTAAAATAGAAAAGGAGGAAATTGTGAAATTGCATAATTAATGTAATCAAATGTGTCACGAGATCAAATTTGTCTAATTAATAATGATGCTTGAATAATGAAGGATCGATTCTTAATAATAGAGAATCATGACATCGTGATGATCGTGACATATATGATTCTCTTATTATTAAAAAATATCAAATCATAAATAATATTCGTTCTATCGAGTATATTTTTATCGATACATTTTGAGAAGAATTGGTATCGATACATTTGCAATTCACGTATTTTATTATTTTAAAGATACCATTATAATATGTTTTCATTCTATTTCTGTTCCTCATATTTGATATGAATAATATGTCTTGATGTATATGTGTTCTTTTTGATTCTTTTCGATTCTTATTTATTCACTAAATATTCGAAGATTGTTTGGAATAATTTTTGTTTTTAATTTATGATTATCTTGATACCAATACAACTTGATATTGATATAACAATTTCAAATTTTTAATTTCTAATTTTTTTTTATATATCATCAACTTTCAAATAATATTTTGAATAAAAAATTGCTCAAAAATCTATCATTATTTATAACTACTTTTGAAAATACATTTGAAAATAAAAAAAAATAGTTTCAAGTGTATTTTTAATATTGCTTTTTTTTAAATCTTTTTATATAAACATTATGTATAACGATATTTATTTTCCTAAATTTAGAATTAGAATAGCTTAGAATTCAATAAAATATATTTTTTTAAATTCTCGCAATTCCAATTTATAAGAAATTCAATTTATTCCAATATTAAAGTATAAAAGTAAATTTTCAAAACTAACAAGTAATCGTTTTAGTTCGAAACTATAAAATATTTCGAAAATATCGACAATGTTCAAATCTACTGAAATCCTATAAAATAATTTGCATTATATTTAATTATATTATAAGTATCATATCTAACTTAATTCCATCATTACTAATAGTATTCGAATCATTTCTATTAAACTTAACTCATATACAAATTCAATAAACATAATCCCATCACTATAAATAATGGTTCTTCAAAATTGGATGCAACGTAATCTTCAAGAAAAATGTAACGGAATGCGTATCAATCTTTCGAATTTCGAACAAAAAGACGAAATCATATAAAAGAAAAAAAAAAAAAATCGAGGATCGATTCGAATTTCACGGAAAATTGAAACGACATAATCCGTGTTTCGATGAGGCACGTTGAAAGAAAATACGGCACGAGGATGAACGACGATTCCGCGAGCCCCTGTAATTTCGCTGGATGGCGTTGAATCCAATGGCGTGCAGACAGGCAATCATAGTGGCTACGAAATCAAGATCCAAAATAACCGTCGTGAAGCTACGCGGTCGTTGATTCCAACCGGACAATTCAATCCCAAGATTAAACAGTCGATTACAATTTGAAGCGGCGGGTCTCGTTCGAAATTAATTTGGCCACCATCCAAAATCGCAACTCCGCCACCCCGCCCCGGTAAACATATTAAGTTGTATTCTCGTGACTAACAGGTCGCGACGCCCTCTCGTCGTCGTCGCGAGAAACAAAAGAACGCTGTACCGGCAATTTTCATTATGAGTTCGCGCCACGATGTTGAGAGTTCATCAAATCGTGATACGAGAATGCTACTGGAATTCCGTGGATTATTATAAAACAGGAATGTTCGAAACGTTACATTTGCATTTTGATATTTGATTTTAATATTTAAAATTTGAATTATTTAAATTCGTGGTTATCGATCAGTAACTTGGATTTATTTTTTATATTTTTAGAGAATATTTCTGATTGCTTTGTAGAGATTAATTGTAGCTGTTTATTTTTATACAATAATGAGATGAAGCACTATTAAATTGAACTATTGAATTGTGTTTTCTTTTTCAATAAAATTAGACAATTTTGAATTTTGAATTAAAAATATTTTACAATTAAAAATTTAAAATAATTAAAAAATTATTTTATATGTACGATTTGATGTAATTTTTCCGCAATGATTATCGAAAAGTTATTAAAAAATCAAGAAAATTTCATATCATTTCATATTCATTTGTTACATAATCTTTTAAAAGCTTTTTGAATTACATATGATTATGTAAGTAATTTCTAAAATGTTTTATTTTTTGAATCCAATAAATGAAAAAATTTTTAGACTTATTTCTATTGCAGTATCCAGTATTTAAACAACTTTTTATAAATTTTCATTCATATATCATTTGACTATGTTCTCTAGTAGTAATTATTTATCTAACCTATAAATAGTTAACATAGAAATACATGTTTAGAAAATTTTTATTTCTTTTAATAAATCTTTTCATTGATATATTGTAAAATGCAATTTATTACATAAAAATAAATAAATACAAATATGTAAATTAGAACAATAATTTTAATATCTATAATATAGTACATACAATATGTATCTATAATCGATACATTATACAGATTTGTATTAAAAAATTAAGCATTGCAATTAACGCACAGTAATTGACTCACAGAAATTCTTTCATTATTTTGATTGATATTCGTTATAAAAAACTTTTTAAAATGTTATATTCAAAAAAGATAAATTTTATTAATAAAGAGATAATAAAATATAACTTTTTAAATATAACTTATTAGAAACTTTTTAAAAAAAGGAAAAGTAGAGGATTTGATTTAATAAAAATTTAGAGGAATAAATTTAATGAATAATCTTAAAAATATAATAATTGATATTCTTATCTTATTTATATACTTTATTTTTTCAAAATAAAGTACATAAATTTTTTCAGTGTAGTATAATATGATTATTTTAATATAATTTATAAATTATT
Source organism: Apis cerana (assembly GCF_029169275.1). NCBI lineage: Eukaryota > Metazoa > Arthropoda > Insecta > Hymenoptera > Apidae > Apis > Apis cerana. The sequence goes on along the minus strand of NC_083862.1, from coordinate 3,394,491 downwards.
TATTATATGAAAAAATATTTCATATTTAAATTAATATTATTTTTTTTTGCAACTGAACAGTAAAAGCCAATTTTATTTTCTTATATAAAATTATATCTTTCTTAATAATCAATATAGATTGAGAGAATTTAATCACTTCTAGTAAAAAATTATTAATTTAGAAGACTTTTTAATTTTTAAATTTACTATATAAAAAACAAAAAATATTCCATTCAAGCTTCCTTTATCTCATTAATGTCTTTAATTAAAAAGAAAAGATATTATTAATAACAATAACAGCAATAGTTTCTAGACTATAAAAATTTATTTTCGTTCCAATCAATGGAAATCAAGAAATCGCTTAAATAATCCAAAAAACTAATTAAAAATTGAAAAAGAAATTTTGTCCATCAATCTTTCTTAATTAATTCTCAATTACACTAGCATTGTAATTACTGACTGAGCATACCAGAAATCCTGGATGATCACAGTGATCACATTTCTCCATGGCATTCAATGGCGCGCTAGCTATGTAGTTAATCCGTATGTAAATACATATTACGACAAAGTGAATTTAAATCGACTGTCGGAGATCATCTGAATACGCAAATGTAATATATTTACCATATTTACATATTCAAAATAACATATATATATATATATATATATATATATATATATATATATATATATAAAATTGATCATCTTGAAAATCGAACTTTTGACTTTAGAGAAAAAAAATATTTTATACAAAATATGAAAATATTTAGAAAAATGCAGATAAATATTAATATCTGAAGATCATATCATGATACAGCTTCGTATAAAAAAATATATAAATTTATTTTATAAATTATTAATTATTTTCAATTTTAATTCTTTAAAACTTAATTATCTGTAGTGATAGCATTCGGCAAAGAATAAATAAATAAATCTCAATTTATATGTTAACTTTTCTCTCTTAAGCTGACACTTCGCAAATATCAACACCCTGTACATATCCATCTAACAAATTTCTCAAAATTATAAAAATAGATGTTCAATGCGATTGAATAATTTTATATATCTTATATAAACAAGAAAATAAACAAAGAACAAACGAAAGAAAGTCGAGGAGAAGCGTTCACTCGCTTAGAGAAAGTAGGGAAAAGAGTATCGAGGAAACAAAGGCGGATCCCAGCGTGTGGATATCGACGTCGCTTCGATTCCAGCTTACAAAGGAAACAGAAAAATGTCCGAGCAACGTTCCGATAAAGGGACCACGCTCGAACGAACCTCAACTCGGCCGAATGCATCTGGCTGCGTGTTATCGGCTCGCCTGCAGACCTTGCGGTTCGACGTTTGACCAAGGTACAGGTATTGGTAGGAGGGGTGTTAAGGCCGTGGGTCGTGATCGACCCCAAAGATAATCGCCGGTTCTACCACCTATCGCCGGTGACACGGGCCAGAAATCGGTGTCGTAAAGCGACCACAGGTCGATTGACCGGTCACCACCCTCGTCTTAATTCGATGTAATGCGATCGAGCCGGCCGATTACGGGCTCGATTGCACCCCACCTGACGTCCGATACTGGGGTAGACACCCCTTAGATAGCGAGGAGACTTGACGAATCTTGATAGGGGAGGAGGGTGTGTATCGCATTGTGCGGTCGTGCTATTAATTGTGCGTCGGTAAGGTAGACATGTCTGGTTACCGGCGAGACTACAATCGGTATGAAGAGAATGCGTGTAATTGTATTTCCCGCGAATTGCCACGATTTGTGGCGTTAAATGGATGGAGGGTTGTGAGAACGTATTTTAGGGAGAGATTGAAGTTCACGGGTGATGAAAGATGGAGAGTAAGGAGGGATGAAGATATGGTCGGTATCAAATCATGCTAATTGTCTTTGCATCGTATTTCACGGATTTTTTTTGGTAATTTATGGACGTTTATATAGATTTTTAAAAATTGGAATTTTAATTTTTTAATCGAATCATGGCATCTTTGTCCATATTTCAACTTATTTTGTTTGAATTTCACTTTTTATAATTGAATACAATAATCTTATATCACTAATTTTATTATATTATTTAATTATATTCCAATTTATAGTAATAAAAATATAATAAATTATAGAATAAATAAAAAAGTTCATATTGTCTCGAAATTGTCAGCCAAATTATAAGTTTATAATTGATAATGAATTTAATCTAAATAATAGAAAATATAGCATAATAATAAATTTATACTTAAAGAAAAAAATAATAATTATTTGTGAAAAATATAAGCAATTTGAAGATAAGATCTCATAATTACGAATCGATAAATAAAAAGAGAATGAACATTTATTTTGTTTTTTTATTCTCTATGCTATTCCAGAACTTCTTTTCAGCAACATACTTCTTTTCAGCAAAAAATGAGATCATAGCATATTATTTATAAATAAAAATTATACAAAAGATAAAGAAATCTATTTGCATTATCAATTTGAGCAATTCACAATAGTGAAGTCTACATACTATGATACATATTATGAATGTTAAAAGTATAAAAATAAAATTTCTTTTTCCTTTATATCATTTTAGTTACTATATAGCATGCCAAAATTTCATCTCTTTATATTATATGCATAATTTGGATATTCATGGGTCATAAAGATATCAATACCACTAATTCTCGCATATAAGATCTAATCGCATTAATGTATAGTGACAGCTCGTTCATTGTCCTCTGGATTAATTGTTTGTTGCTAAATACATAATGCAAATAGTGGGAATGATCGCTTGCATTTAGTAAGATAATTATTATTTGTTTCTGTAAAGTATCTTTGTCTGATTGATTGATAAGTTTGTTCATTGAAAAAATTTAAATTTTTGTGTGCAATTTCGGTTCTGTTCCCATATAATAAACAATTATTGTGATTCTATGTGATGTTATGTTTTCACTATAATAAATAAATCTAATCTAATCTATAATAATTTAAAAATTAAAAATATACTTTTTATAAGGTATTTTTTCTTTAAAAAAAAATTCATTAAAAATATAACGAGTGTTCCACATAAACTTAAAATGAAATAACTTGTAATAAAATAAACTTAGAAAATATTTTAAAAAATCTAGGAGCAGTTTGTGCAATAAAATATAACGAAAAGTTATCAATGATTAAGATAAAATCCTAAGAAAATTTTAACAACTCTTTGAAACTTGTAAAAATTAAAAGTAAAAGTAAGACAACTATTTGTAAGAGGAATGATGACAAATGCATTGAAAATATATTATACACTGTAAAAATATATGTATAAAAATATATATATGTATCGTTTAACAGCAAATCAATTCATTACATTCCTTTGATTTATATTTATTTTTCTTTTTTATCCAAATAAAACAAATCGAGTTCAATATTTGTAAACTTTAAAAAAAAAAAAATAAGAATGATTGGTGCAACTAACCAGTAATAATTTTAGATTTAGGAATCGTGTTTCGTCAGAATACAAGGTAGTAAAGAAATAAAATTACATGAAAAGTGCGTTTCCACGTACCCAATGATACGCTATACAAGCGACATGTACTTCGCGCGATGTTTTTATAACTCATTGTTAGACTTTTTTCCAACTGTAATTTGTGCAGGCGAGCAGTATTTTAAATTTTGCAAAAATCTACACAGCGATAGCTGTGTACCCTGTATGCTGGATATATTGTTAATCCTAAAATGTAGACACGAGAAAATATATTTCATCTTTTGAGATCGAAATAAAATTTAAAAGACGACACAAATACATTCCCTTTCACATTTCTCTTCAACTTTTTCCCTTCATTACATATATTGTTGTAGCAAATTTAAAATTCTTTTGAGAAGCGATGTGTTAAAAATCTCGGATAATATTCTGATTGTTAAGCTATTTTATTTTTTTTTTTGAAACATTATCTTAAACATATATCTGCAATCTTAAATTTAATTTAAAAATTAAATTAAAGATAAGTAATTAAGAGTTTATAAAATTTTTCAAATTTTCAACGTTTAAATTAGAAAATAGAATGGTTATTACGAGTTATAATTACGTGTCATTCACCAGTTGAACTGAATTTGAAATAATTGAGATATCATAAAAAACTATCGTTGATTTGTTTTTTCTTCTTAAATTAATAAACTTAAGTTTAATTCGAATTATTTGCTACATATTTAGATTATACATTATTTTATCTCTAGAAAAGAATCTCGAAATTTATTTCTGTAAGTTGAATTTCTACAATCACTGTTGTACAACTCGAAGTAATTACTTATGTGTCAGTAACACGACCACTTGATATCATTTTCTTTCAACTGTTATTTCAATTTTCTTGAATTCTTAAAAATAAAAGATGACAATTACGAAAATTTCTTTCTTTAGAAAAGAATTGAACTCATACGTTTGAAAGAATATTATTATTATTTTATGAATGATAGACATTAATATGTAAAATATTAATATATTTGTAAAATACCTTTAAAGTCGAGTCTAAAGATTAAAACAAATATAAAAATGATATATAAAAAATTTGTTTCTTTGTATTTTGCAAACTTTAACCGTTTATAATTCAATAAATAATTTTCAATTAAAATTTTTTGATTTTTAGAATTGATTTTAAAAAAATATATCTCACAAATATATTAACATTCTATGAATAAATAGAAAAAGAAATATAAATACAACTTTAGTTCTGCAGAAAGATACATAGAGTTATTAAAAAAGTATTTGAGACAAGAAATAAGCTGTCAATCAAACTATGTGCAAAATTAATATTATCAATCGAAACTATAATTTGTACAAAATATAATATATAATTTATACTAAATATTTATATATATATCCTTTGTTTTTTTTGTTAAAATTTTGAAGAGTAATATTATCTTGAAGTTAAATAAGATTAATATTTCTAATAATATCTTCAGAATTTTAACAAGAAAGACAAAAGAAACAAAACAAAAAAAAGTCATATATTTTTTTTCGAAAAAAATCTTTATTGTTAAACTTTTTTTATTAGAAAATTTTGATAAAACGAAATTTTCACAATTCAAAAATTGTATCTTTGCCTTTAAATTCGATTGTACTAATAATTCTATGGCTGGTATTTGAAAAGATTTCGACGATCATTGAAATGTGGTAAAACTATAACATCGTACTTCCTCCAACTGAAAACTCTGGGGACGACATTTGAATAAAGAATACTGCAGAGTTGTTCGAACAGGGCGACACACAGGGGCAAAAATATATCGAGAAACGACATCGTTTCCTGTACGACATGATTCATAACTCTCCGCGAGGAGTAAAGAGGCAAAATAAAAGCCATTGTTCTTGGCTTCCCTGTGAATCACGTCGTAAATTCAAGCTTCCGAGAGTTCACCCATTAGACACACGCTATGTCTTGAGTTCCAGGGATCCGTAGTTTTCTCTTGGCAGCATTGGGAATCCGTGATGTGTATTGTATGGCAATAATTTGATTTCTTTCGAGCCGAATGACATTCATGATATACGTGTTGGTAGCTTCGATATTTCAAGTCGAATCATCCTACGATCGATTAAGATACCCTTCATTTTTGTAATGGAAATATACTTAGGGTAAACAGTCATTTAACTATCATAAAATTCTGTTGATTTGTTTTTAATATATTTTTTAAACACCTATATTAAATATTTATATGCTTTTTTTTTATATTTTTAACATTAACATTATTTATAACAGAAATAGAATAAACAGTTCTTTAATTTAATAGGAATATGAAAATTTTTGAATAATTTAAAGATATTTTTAATTTTTTCTTATTAATATTAAGGTAATATAATAATATTATAATTTGCGAAAAGTTTATTATTAATTTATTATTTTACTTATGTTCATTATTTTTTGTGAATAAATTGTTGAAAAATGAAAAAAAAAATATTAATCCAAATATAAAAAAATATTGTCACATAATAATTTATTTATTATTTTGCATAACGATATTTTTAGCATTGTTTTAACTTTTGATTATTTCTTATAATAAAAGTGGATAAATTTAATTACAAATAAAATATAAAAATTTTTCTAATTTTTAAAAAAATTAATTATCCGATAATTAGCACAGCAACTAGATTTTTACTCTAATTATTTTTAAAATAATTATTTTTCAATTATGGGTCATCGTGATGCAAATCGATGGGATAGTTTATATTTAAACTAAAATTTATAAAGATAGAAATCGATAATGATAGTCTTTGATATCTTTGATAATAGTCTAGATTGAACAAGAAAAATAGATTTTTAGAATGAATTGATGTTAACCTAATTAAAAAACGATTGTTCATTGTAAACTGTTTTTAAAAAAAAGATTTTTTTCCTCTATTACTTAGATATCAACATTAAAATTATAAATAACTTTATAGTATTCGTAATTTAACAAATAATGTGTATTTTTTCTAGAATTTTTGTTTTTTCTTTGATTGATTCAATGTTATATTTTCATTATTCCAAAATATTTCTACAATGTATAAATATAATAAATCTGTAATGTCAATGTAAAAAGTCTATGTATAAAATATTATATAATTAAATTTATAATTTATAATTTATAAAATTAACAATATATAAATTAACAATAAAATACATAAATTTGTCATTAATATACAATATAGACAATAAATTTTGTAAAACAATTATTCAAATTATTTTATTAATAACAAAATTATCGTATGTTAATCTTTTTTTTGTTAGAGTATAATTATATAAAAAATCTTTTAATAAATATTTAATAATATTATATAAAGTATTCAGTGAATTAATATATATGATTTTTCAAACATTTTGATAATCTGATAAAAGAAAATGTGAAATTAAAAATGAAATTAAAAGAAATATCTTTTCTTCAATAACAATTGAAATTCACTTGATTTTCATAATAATTTGAATATCTCAATTTAGAAGGAGATTCACGAACACTATTCAAAGACTTTTGAATTGGAAACTAATTTCTAACCTTCCACGATAGATCACGAGCAATGAATAGTCTCGATATAAAGGGAACAATGTAGCCATTGATATCAAAGGCAATGATTCAAATTATATGTATAATGTGCCATTGTGATGTATCACAAGATGAAATTGGTCGTTTGCGTCAAAATATCATACTTAAAAAAACAAATTTTCTGCCATTTGAATGAGGTATTTAATGAAGGATATAACGAATTATTTTCTACGGTTCTTATTAATCACTCGAAACTTGATTACGATCAAAGTTTATCGATTCCATCGACCTCGTAAATTTATATTTCATTCGCGAAATCATTCTTTTCTTGATTTCGAGCTAAGACGATGGAGATTGCGAGATAATTGCGATATAATCTTATCAAAAAATGAGAGAGAAAATGAAAAAATAAAGTTTTTTATCTAATTTCTAATTTCATCCAAGATTTATTAAATTTTTTAGATTTATCAATTTTTATAGATTTGTGATTTACATGATCTTTTGTTTATTCGTCGTTTTTCCTTGTATTAACACATTTTTTATTTCGTTTAATTCTTTCTTTTTCAATCAATCGTTTTACTTATGTGAAACTCACATAATTTCTCATATTGCAGATTTTTGAATTCAATCTTCAAATTGACTTTTAGTATTGATATCTTATTATACATCACGCTATATCATTTATTTTTATATATTTATATGAAGGAAGAAGCAGAAAATAGAAAAGATTTATATCTCTTTAGAGAAAATAAGAATTGCTACTTTGCAGTTTAATCATTTCAAAATTGCTGAAACGATATTACAAACTGATTCTCTTATCAGAGAATTCCAAAATAAGATTGTTTATATATTGTGTTATATTCAAAATTAAGATTAAAAGCGATAAACATAAGCTAAAATAACATATTATTTTGCTTATTATTTAGATAAATTGCATTTTTATTAAGACAACAAATAATGGCTAATATATCAATCAAAAGATATTTTTAATTTAACATAATTTAATTTAATCTAAAATCTTACCAATATTAACATGATTTGAACATTGTCTAAAATAAATTAATATTTTATGACTTTATTTGTGACGTATATAAAGATGAAGAAATGAAAATTATTAATTTTTATTAACTGATCTCTTCCTTCTCTTAATATCTTCTTCTACCACCAGAAGAGGAATTTTTTTATCAGCTGAAATTGCAGGAGCATATCTAAAATACTTCTTTACTACCTCGAGTAATTATCAAAATTTCCCAGAATAATTTTTTCAATGAAAAAAAAAAAAAATTACTCTCCGAGAATTCATCGTTCTTTCCACGACCAATCATCCTACAAAGCTCTAATTTCGTCTCACGGAACAGCTGCCCCCCGGGACGCGCGTCCGGCTGACGCCATTACGATTTCAATTATCGAGGAAACCGGACCCCGGTTCGAAAGACTTTTTTTCTTTTTTTTTTCCCCTGTCGAAACCGTCCCGTGAATATCGATCGAAGAAAAATCTCTGGAATCCCTCGTAACCTCGAACGTGCCTGGAATTTTGGTCACGGTGACCTTTTTAAAAATTGATCCTGAAACGTGATTAGACGTATTTCGCTCATGGTTGGGGCGATATGCTCAACCCCTTAGCCGTATTAAGCAAGTGCAACTCGAGAAGAGTCGGGAGAATGGGGCGGGGAGGAGAGAACTGAAACTGGAACAGGTCGAGAATGAAGTTAACCGTTTCGCGTTCGACTTCCATTTGGACCCACAGAAATTCCGAAATGGGATTACGATTCGTAAACTGATCAAACACGGTTAAAAATATCTAACGTGTCCAGGGTTTTCCATTTATATTTAAATTTGATGTCGCGGGGCAAACGAATATGTTCCTGTATTATATAGATATTTTCTTTTCTTTTTCTTTTTCTGCTGAGTTATCATACTATCATACTATACATATGTGTCGATACGAGATAGTTTCAGTGAATAAATGAATAATGGATAAATTGAAATTGATGAAACGATTTTAATGATTTTTAGTTTTTAACATTGTAACTAGGATTCGTCATATGAATTCTTGCGTGAGAATAGTGTGAAAATTGGTATATTTAATGTTGTGATTCGTATCGTAACTAAATGAAAAAAATAATATTTTAATTAATACGAGAAAATTAAACTAATTATAATAATTAATAATAATTAATTATAATTTATGTGATTAATATTTTGGTTTATATAATAATAACAGATGAAAAATGTCTTGAATCATAATAATTAATTATAATATAATTAGCATAGCTGATGTAGTTATTTATTTTATAATCATTATTCATACTGTAATTCCAATTGGATACAAAGGAAGAAATAATAGATAAGATCTTTAACTGTAACTACTAATTATCCCCAAACTTAAATTTCAAATGAAAATTAAATCAAACATCTCTAATTTGATTTTAAAATTTTAATTTAGACAATCAATATATATTCTTAATCGTACAATATTATTTATAAGAATATTAAACAAGTACTGAATGCTCCATATATAATATAATAGAATAATTGTTATTTTTTTTACCTAGTTTCTAATTTCTCTTCTAATGTAAAAATTAATTTCTGATAATCGATTATGCGCCATTAGTGCATTAACATTATTTAATTATTCGTTATATTTATTTTTTTTATTTTTCATATAGTTGAATTATTATATTTTTTATAAACATAATGAAAATATATTTTTTTAATTCTTTATATATTACTAAAACTACCTAATCGTCATAGTATTAATTTAAAATCTCACATTTATATTTCAATACATTTTTCCTTTTCTTTATAATTTTTTTAAAATAAACAAAAAAAATGAGAAAATATGGTTATATTATAATTAAATGACAATATTAATATTCACTTGTAAGTTTGTTTAGTAATATTTCAATTCTTAAAATACAAATACTTTAAACTTTTTGCTTATTAAATATTTTAAATTTATTCTATTCTTTTTTATATCTCTTATATTAATAGGCAAAAGAATTAATTACTATAATAAAAAGAACTGAAGAAAAAGATTCTGAAATCAAAAAGAAAAAAAAGAGAGTTATTCTCTTTTTTAAGAACATTCTATATTTTATTTAATCAAATCAAGATCTTGCAATTATTCCAAGAAATATATCCTTTCACAATCTTCTTGAATAAGAAGAATCTTCACTTTATCTGTCTACGTACTTTCCATGCAAAACACAAAAGCGCAAAGCGACGTTACCCAAGGATTCACGCAATCGAATCAATTTTCTTCCTTACCTGATTCCCTTTCCCCCTATCCTCAACTGATACAAAGTCAAAATTCAAAGAGGTTCGAGGAGACGAGCGCTTCGTCTCTACATTGAATTAAACAACGAGAACCACTTATATACATAAAAGTAAAGTGAAAGACGATGTCGCGAACGATTCTCCATAAAAGAAGACACGTTTTTCCTGTATCGAGGACTGTTCCTTTCACAGCTTCGCAGCACCCCTTGGCATTGTCGTCTTCGTGGTTGCGAAAGCTCTCTTTTGTCGACGATACCCGACGAATCGAGGAACCGCGGTCGAAATAACCGGTTTTCATCCGAGAGAACGTTGGAAGGAGCCAATGAAATCGCGGTACGTTTCTCTTTTTATCGCGAGTGGAACATCTTTGGCTTTGCTTGTCACGCTTGCGGAAATTCTATGGAATTTGAATGGAGGAGTTCAGAAGAAAAGGCTTGCTATTCCGAGGGCGCCACTTGCATCTTTCGATATTGTGAAATGTATGTGAACGGGATATTAAAGCGATGATGTCGCTATTGATTCGAAAAAATCGTTGAGTTTAATTGGATTCATCAATGGTTTATATTTATAGAATTCTTTGATTAAAAAAAATTGACTGAAAGAGAGTGAAGGAGATTTGTGGAGGAAGAGTTGTTTGTTTTTACGAGACGATTGTTTTTATATAAATACGAGATGTAAATTGTAAACACATGCAAATTGGATATTGAATTTGGTTTATTGTGAGATTATTTATTGTGAGTGACAAAAATTGAATGTTATGCAAAGAGATCTAGCTTTGATCCAGTTATTGGTCGCTTAATTGTCAATAAAGACGAAGTGAAATGCGTTTGGAAAGATACAGTCGATCGCAAAAGTATTCGTATACTATTTTAATAGTTGAAAACTTTAATAAATGAATTTACTGTATTTTGAAAAATCTAATTTTGATGAAAATTTTTTATGTATATAAATATAAATATAATAATCGGTTATATATAGAGCAATTTATTTTTCCACGAACAATTTTTTTGAATACGTGAAATTAATTCTATACAATTTCAGTTGGAATTATTTTTTTATAATCAAATAATAGATCATTAAAATTTGAATGATTTATAACGTTTTATATAAAACAGAATTATTGTGTTATTTTGATAACACAATTTACTACTTAATTGATTTATAAAATATATAATAGTTTTAAATGATTTCAGAATGTTGACGACTTTTTTTTCGATTTTTTGTAATTTTGTTTCACTCGAAGAAAATAAGAAAAAAACATTTGTTCCAAATAAAATTTTTGAAAAATTATATTAAACATATTTTTGTTAAAAAATTATATGATTATTTTAATAAAAATATTAAAATCTTTGTATTTAAAATTTATTATTACATTTTATTGTGTTTTTTTACTGATATAAGCTGTAAGTAACAATAAATTCAAAATAAAATGAGACATAATTTACTATTTGATCTAATGAATTGATCATATTATATTCAGAGATTTATTTTTTATTTAGCTACTTAAAATTATTTACATAAATTATATAAATTATATAATATTTGAATTCTTTTATTTACAGAATGTCAAAATATTAATATACAGTATATATAAAATATGTAATATACATATACAATATTTCACAAAAATATTCAAATCTTATTATCGAGATTCATTATCCATTTAATTATCTGTAATTTTGATTTTATAATTTTAATAATATTTATTATAAAATATAATGAAATATATAAAGCAACTTTTTTTTAACAAAAAATTTTTAAAACAGTGAATCCATCCTTCTCATATTTCAATATTTACACAATTTTTCACGATTTTTCATATATATTATTTTAAATAATTTCAATTCAAATATTTTTTACAGCGAAAGCATATTTCTATATTTTAATAAAAATCTATATTTTATACATAAAATTAAAAAAAACAAGGAAAATTTTTACATATGAATCTTTTATCTTCCAATTACTTATTTCATATTCTATTCTAATTCTACTTTTATATATTTCATTAAAATAAAATTTCCCTAAAAATTTGTACTACAAGATATCTCATGAAAAAAAAAAAAATAAGAGAGAAAAGCACAATAAAAAAAATAAACATATTATTTTTTACATGCCAAAAATATTTCTAGAATATAAATATTTTCAAATATATCAATTCAAATACATATTCATATATTTAAAATAAATTTAAATACATATTTATTTTGTGCTGAAATAATCAATCATTTTACTATACTTTCTACTAAACGTATAATTTTTATTCTTAACTGTTACACTTCACACTATTTTGTTACACTTTCGTGATCCATTCTATTCACCACGGAACGCGATCAAACGTTCTAAATAAACGAATACCGAAGGAAAGAAAAACGGTAAATTCCCAAGCTCGTTGCGGAATTCCATTTTCTCGAATCGCAGTTTTTCTCTTTCAAACATCGGGAATCGAATGATTCTTGCGTTTTCACTGGAAACAAATTGAACGAACGACTCTCATTCTCTCATTCTCTCATTCTCTCTCTCTCTCTCTCTCTCTCTCTCTCTCTCTTTCTCTCTCTCTCTTCCCCTCCTATCTATCTATCTATCTATCTACCTATCTATCTTTCTATCTCTCTATCTCTCTATCTCTCTCGTTCTTTTTATACCGTTTCACGAAGCTCGAAAATCCTTGTGTAAATTTCGCGAAAAGAACGGGCGGAGAAAGGTAGGACTCGAACCCCCTTGGGGACTCGAGCCCGCGCCATTTTTGCGAGAACTAAGAGCGCCTTTCCATCGTGCACCATCGATGCCCGTCGATGTCAGCAACTTTTTCCACTTACTACGCTTGTTCGGTTCCGGGCCGCCCTCCCCGAATACGTGCCCAGTGGCATATTTTTTCGTATTGTTGGAACTTACGGGACTGTAAAATATCCTGGCTAGTCCGCTCTGTAAATATTGGCGGGATTCGGGAAAACGTACGATGGAAAACAACGCGGCCAATATTGAATTCCGTTCCTGATCGCTCTAACGAATAATAACTTATGGGAATCGGGCAAGAGTCGGGATTACCGTGTAAGTAATGATTTTAGGGAGAAATGTTTCGGATGAAAGTTGAATGGCTTCGAAAGAGATGGAAGTGTACGTATGTAAGGGGAAAATAAATTAAGCGAAAGTGGAAAATAACGAAAATGAATATTTTTTTATTATTTTTTATTTTTTCTTTGAAATAATTTTAGAAAAGTGTAACGTTTGAGGTTTGTTTTATTATTGGAAGGAATTTAAATTTCCAGTACTTTATTTTGCAATTTTAATTTTAATTATAGAATAAGAAATTTCTGCTGATGCTAAATCAAGAGAGTAGGAAGTTTAACTGTTATTAATGTATGTGCATGATTGTAACTATTACATGATACTTATGCACACAAATAAGAATGTACTTATATATTAAACGAAGTTTTGTTAAAATTTTTAATACGAAAAAAAATAATCGTATTCTTGGCTTTTCTACTTTTGTATTAGCAAAATTATGCTTAAATTGAAGATATTATAATAAATTTATAAATATTATTACTTTGATTAATTATTAAAAAATATTAATTATGATATATTAATTAAGAAAATATATTTTTTCATATAATACTTTAATAGTTATTAATGTATCTTCATTTTAATTTTTGGCGAAATTTTCAAATTTAAAATTATCAATTTGCATCAAAATGTCAAAAAAATGATCAGTTTTTTATTCATAATAAAACAAATAATTAATTTATTATTATTCTATCAATCAAAAATGTTTGTTGGACGCAAAAAAGAAATTTATATTGTTATTCTACAATCTATAATAAATCATTTATTCTTTTATCGATAGTTTCATAGTTTATGAATAATATAAGCATGTTTTAAACATTAATAATTCGAAACTATCAAAATCTATCTTTCTCTTTTTAAATAGATATTAGAAAGAAGATAAAACAAATAAAATAGTAGAAAACAGATAAAAATTAAATTTTTATTTTGTAAATATATTATAGATTATAAGTAATAATTTAAAAACTGTTAAAATTAATTTTGTTGTCTTCTTACTATAAAATTAATTTAATATGAATAATTCTTTTTGAAAATGGATAAATAGAAACTTATGGAGATCACATTTATTTTTTTTTAATATTTTGTACATGTAAATGGAATCATATGTGTATATAATTATAATATATTAATAAGTTGAGTGATTTCTTCATATTCTAAAATTCTTATAGATCATTTAATATTAATTTAATTTCATATAAACTAATCGGTAAATAATGGCGAAATTCAACATCGCAAAAAATATTTAAACAATGAACAAATTGTACAAATTTTACATTTATATTTACAAACATTATATAGTAATCAAAGAAGCTAATGTAGTGGTTTATTATTTTAATTGGTAAAGTAATAAACTGTTTTATCAGAATATTCCTTTGATTCCTTTGATTTAATTAAATTTCACCATATTAATTTATTGTGCAATAAATAAAATATAATTAATCACAAATATTGTTTTGATATATTAAACAGTCAATCCAATAATATTGTTATAAACAAATATGGAACAATAATCTCTTATTGTGTTCAAATATTAATGCAATTATATAAATATTTTTGCAAAATAATATATTTCTATTTATAAATATTTCTCGTAATAAAAATACCAATTTGAACGAGAAAAATATTCGTTCAACCTTTTTGTTTACTTTTACACATAACAGCAATGATCGAAACCAGTAATAAATGAATTTTTTCACTAAACAAAAAGATTAATATTTTCTTTTAAACATACCAATTTGTTGCATAAAAGAAATTGAAATATCATGGTCACATCGCAATATCGTTATGCGAAGCGAACATTTAACCCCCAATAACGACGTCACCTTCTTGCTTCGTGCACCTAAATAATAATTATCATCTCGATGGTAGGATAATTGGCGAGTATTAATGGCGGCGATTAAAGTAGCGGTCGAAACAGTGGTAACGAGATTTTAGCGCAGATTGCCAGTTTAATTATGTCTGTAAATTTAAATATTTTCCATGATATTTGATGGTCAACCATGATTAATTGTCTATACGTCACTTAAAATGGATATATTTCAAACATATAAATAAATATAATAGTTATTATAATTGATAATGATACTTATTATAATTGATCAAATAATATTCGTAAAGTTAATTAATTTAATCCGTTTATTTAATATAAAATAATTTATTATTATTATTGTTATTATATATATATATTATTATTATTATTGCAAATTAATATAATTAAGAAAATAGTTTCACGCAAATATTTTTCATTTTTTATTTCGAATAGTATTATTCAGAACTGATCATTTCTCTATAATATACATATATTCCTTGGTTACATATGGTTACATGCGCAAGCATCGAGATAATTATGTTTGGCACGGTTTCGACGATTATATCATAAAATAAAGCCACGGAAATATTTATAACGACTCGTTAACATAATAGGATAATGGAATACACTTTGTAAACTCTGAATGAGATAATTCATTTTGATAATTATACATATTCGACAAATCTTTGTTCATTTACATCGAGATTCGTTAATCGACTTGTTATTCTAAATTTAGCTTTAAACAAACATAATAATGATAAATAATATACAATTTTTAGATTGATTTATCCAAAAATATATTAATGCTGGAAAAAATAAAACAAATTCTGCATTATTATTCATATATTCTATCATTAGATAAAATAATTATATCATTAAAATATATTATTTGTAATCTAATAATATTAATATTTCGTTTAATTTTTAAAATTGTCTTAATTAAGTGAATTGAGTAAGCAAAATAAAAAAACAATATTTTTTATATTTTTTGATGTATAATTGCAGATAATTATTGTAGTAATAAAATTGTTAAAGTTTTTTCGATAAAAAGTAATATAAGTATAATATATTCGTACAATATTTAAATGAATTTAATCAAAATAATAACAATAATAAATGTTATTAGAAGCACTTATTTAATTCGAAAGAAATTGAAATCTAAAAAAAGAATAATCAATTTCTAAAATATTTCGATAATTATTATTAAAGCATTATTACACATCGTACAAACTAATACTGTAACACCATTTTAATAAAATTTTACATAATCTAGCCAACATTATTTAATGTGCAAGCAAAATTAATTAAAATAGTTTCACGTGAATATATTTATACGGAACAAAAATGCAATAGTACAATATTCATTAATTGTCACGAATATATTTTATTCCTGTAATTACTTCAATAGAATAAACATTAGTAATCTTCCATTCTCTTCGGCCAGCATGAAAATAAAAAAAAATAACATTACTGTTATTTGTTACAATTAAAAAAAAAAAAAGTCAAAAGTCAATTTGACAATTCCTCGAAAATACTTCGATAACTGTCGCGTTACGGATCCTCTCTGCGACAATTAGCGAAGCGTCACTATATTTTACGTAAAGTATTCGCTGCACAAAGCGGCCATAACACTTAGCCAAGCTGCATTCCAACTCATCCGCAATTCTTCAGCACATCTCCTCTCGCTTGGGACACCCGCCACGCGACCGTAAACCGGGCATCGAAGTGCCGACATTAAAAGTAATATCCCACTAGGCGTAATTGTGGCTGCGATGAGGATCACTGCGGCACGTCGAACGATACCGGAAGCGCATGATAGCGAGGGGTAACGCGCGATAGCCAGACTTAATGCACTAGAGATAACCGTAATAGCGGGAGGTTTACAGCGCGAAAGGTGGGAGGGAGTTGCCGAAAATAATGGGAGCGGCTTACCGCGGCATCGCGTTTCGCAGTTCATTCATTTTTGCGCGGTTACCCGCCTCGACATACCAGGCGGCCCCGTTTCAAATGGTAGCAGGTGCAGAAGGCGAGAACGGGAGGGCAATAGGGTGTGGGATATTAATATTTTACTTTACGAACGATTCTTCTCTGTTGGAAACGCGACACAATTCCAGAGATCCGTGGTGTCGTGCATTTAACGCGTTAAACGTTCCCACGTTGATAATATATTCTTTCTCCTCTTTAAAATACACAGATGTGTATGTCCTTTACGCGCGGATGTTCTTACACGTGAGAATTTTCACGAGTTTTTGCTGTCATACTTACGGGTACAATATAATCAAATTTTAAGTTTTAAAGAAAGAAAAAAAATTGCCGAAATTTAGTCAGTGGGAGAGATAATTTTTTTTTAAATTTGCGAAAAGGCGAAACGGATACAATAATTGGAATTGTATAATAAATACGGAAATTGTGAACGTAGTGATCTCGACGAGCTTCCTTATTGAGTTATCATTAATTCTTTATAATATATCGTAGAATATTATAGACAGTGATAAGTAAAGAGAACTTATGTAGAGAAAAATAAACGACATTAAAAATTATATAATTAAAAATTGGTATTAATGTCTTCATATTATTTTCAAATCTTTGTAAATCTTTGTTTCCAGAAATCTTAATATATTTTTCTTTCTATTACTTTATTTCTTCATTTTTTTTTTATAACTATATTGCCTATATAGACAGTTTATATAATTTCATTTCTGACAATTTTGATAAAAATCCATTTATAATCAACAAAAAGAATATGGCAACGAAGTAGAATTTATTGCATAAAACTGATTATTGACAAATCTTTAATCCATTAAATTTGATCATGTAGATTAAAAAAATAATATAATTGTAACTTTTATAGACTTGTGATTTTTAACTAAACTTTTATTTTAAATATGTTTTATTATATTTAATTAATAGATTTACTTCTTTCTCTCAATCAATTTAAATACATTTAATTTCTCCAATCTTTCATTCTCGAAATCGATTCTCAATTATATTATATTATATATTATTAAAAATATAATTCCATCCACTCGATGTTCATATCACTCGTTTCTATATATATACATATATATATATATATATACGTATGTAGGATATACTAACAGCAAACATTGGTAAAAAGGCGCTTGCGTTAAGTCCAGTGATAAAAATAGGAAAGATTCTCATACATTTATACATTCAATTGTTGATTGTTCTTTCAATTTAAATACATATAATTTCTCCAATCTTTAATTCTCGAAAACGAGTCTCAATTATATTATACTATATATTATTAAAAATATAATTCAATCTATTCTATGTTCATATCACTTATTTCTATATATGTATGTAAGATATACTAACAGCAAGCATTGGTAAAAAGGTGTTTAATTTCATCAAGTGATGAAAATAAGAAGGACTCATATATTTATATATCAAATTATTGATTATATAGGAGATTGTGCATTATAGTTAATGTTGCACTTGATAATGATCAATTTCACTTCATTCATAAGCCTTGCAAATGACATGTTCATAAAATTCGTAGTAACGATCATTGAGAAACGATCGTTAAAATCCTTAATCCAATGAATTCTTGATCCTCCTTTTGCAAACTCTATAATTAGGTAGTCTCTTAATTGTTTCTCAAGTCTAAAGGACACTAAAGAATTCTATAAATCGTACTTTTTTAAGTAATTAAAACTCTGAATTAAGTTTCGTTGAAACGAAGTTCGATATGATACCATAAATCCAGATCAATATTTTTCAAAACTTTGACAAGTTGCACGATTCTATTTCTAGATAGAGAAAATAATCGCCGAAAATATCTCATTTCCAATGATTCCATTTTACTCTATGCACTGTGTTGGGCAAAAATAAATCCCTCTCTGAAACAGATTCTCCTAGCAGACAAATCTCGGTTAGAGCAGACGTTAGCAGCGACGTCGCGACGTCTCGTACTCGCAGAGACAAGCCACGTGGAAACATGTCGTTAAAATGGCGGACGGTTTATCGCAGGACAGTTAACGAGGGACTAAAATTGCCGTTAGTCGTTGGCCGGAGAAACGAGACAGTCCAAGGGATTATGGAACTGGACTATGGTCGTAAAGCGTCGACGCCTAGCCACTCTGATGTATTGGAGGAGTTCGAAAAAAATGGCACGCGGAAAGAATCGTTTCCGCGTCCCATCACGACGCATGTGACAGAAACATTAAAGGCCAGGAGTGCTGAAACGTGTATGCGCCAAGTGTTTGTAGTGTTTGTTTCAGAACGATCAGAAAAACGTTGTCTGAGGAATTTTTGTTGGATTGATTTTTCTTTTTGTTGAACATTTTATCCGTGTAAATCTATTTGTTATAAGTCATATGGCAATTGAATATAGGATATAATATTTATAGAGTATTTCTGAAGTTTATTTATTAATAAAAGTATTAATTAAATTTTGCTTTGAATATTTGTAATATCTTACATAAATTATATTACTATTACTGGATATCTATTTATTCAAAATATTGATTATAACTCAAATTTTGAAATATTAATAAAATAATATTCAATTATTTATCTCATAGATAGTTATTTTCACCAACTTTTGACATTCCAATTTTTGACTTCTTCAAATAACTGACACGTTATTTCAATAATTATCTGAATTATTACTAAAATTGATATTTTTCTAAAAGATAGTAAGAATTCAAAATAGTTTCATTTGAGTACTCAGATATTATATATATCGAATAATATTCGGATTCAAATTACTCAATACTCGAATACTCTAATTAATAGTCGGTTTTCGAAATGGAATTCAGATTATTGATGAATATTCTGAGTATTCGAATAGAGATTCAAAGTCAGATATTCAAATATTTGAATTTTTGACTTAGTAAGACTTCTATTCTATTAATTATTTAATTATTTATTTTATTCATTATTCATTATTAATCTTGAATACTTTTATTAATAAATTATTAATAATTATTTAATAATCAAATTTTTAGAATGGAATTCAGGTTATTAATGGTTTCATTTCGAATATTTAAACATTCGGATAATAGAATCTATATAAAATCTATATAAAGAAGTGCTTAAACATTTACGAGAAACGATATCAACAATGTGTTCCTCTAGTGGCGAAAACAGGAAATATCGTTACAATAATTTTTATGTAATATACACATATTTCATCAAAGAAAGAAGAATAAAACAAATATTTCCTTAAATTATATTTTAATATTTAAATACTATTTCAATTTATCATAAGAAAATTTTATATGAAGATTATAAGAAAGATTTTCATTCCGAATAGTTAACTTATAAAAAGCATCAGGTATTCTTTCTTGAATATCTCACATAATTTTTTTTATTTATTAAACATTAATCATTCGTAAACTGGAACCTATTAATTATTTCTCATGGAAATTCTTAAGAATGGAACTCGATTATCTGAAACAATCCAAAGTTCAGATAATTAAGATCTAAGTTCCATCGATAGGAAACGACCTCGAATGGCGAAGGAAGAACGAACGGTACTACTTAAGGAAATTTTCTGTCTTTAATTAGCTACTACTGTTTAATTGCTCGAACCTTTCTCTCATTTTGTAAGATATTTCATTCGACACAAAGAAAGTTATCGACTTGAGAGAGACAAAAGGACCAATCATTCGACACAAATCACTTAAAAACCCAACTACTTGATTAACCGGATAATCAGAAACGGTCGATTAAACAAAATTTTCAGTAAGTTCGAATCATTCTTAGTCATAATCGATTAATCGTTTATTATTTTAATTATTACAATTGATAAGAAATTTCTTTGTATTTTAAGTCCTGAATATATTTAATGTCTTAATCTTTTCTAATAATTTACACTCAGTAAGCGTAGTTCAAGCAGTAATTTCTTACGTTTTTTATAATATATAAGGAAAGATGTAAAAAAAAAGATCAATTGTAATCATTTTTATTATAAAAATAAATTAAAAATTATTAAAAAGCTTTTTCACTTATTTATTTATTTTTTTTTATATTTATATTATTTTATTTTTTATACATATTTTTTCAATATAACTGTTAAGATTATATTGTATTATATTTTGTCAAAGATTGCATAAATATTTGTTTAAATATTTACAACATTTTTATCATTTATATCTTAGCCATTTAGTTATAGAATATCAAAAGATTAAACGCATTAATAAAAATATAAATCATAATAGTTCAAAATAATATAAACTTACTATTAATATATTTTAATTGTTAATAAATCGAAAATAAAAATAACTAGAATCTTTCAAACACGAATTATTTTCGATGTGCTAAGGATTAATGAATATTTTCTTACAACTTCAAATTTTATAAATAATTTGAATTTTTTCTTAACTTTTCTATACAAACTTTTAACAAATGAATATGTATTTATCACATAAATATTATATATAATAGAATACTTTAATACATTATATCACTATAAAATATTAAAATAAAAACTCGTTTATTCCAAAAATTATTTGAAAAAAATATTTGATTTAAATATCATTTCCAAAGAAAAGTTTGCAAAATCCTATATTATATCGAAAAGATAAAAATATTCATTTCTATTCCATTTCAAAAATCTATTTTCTTCAACTATACTTGACAAGAAACGTCAAGATCATCCTACTAGATATGCAAAAAAGCACGCGTTCTGTCCGATTCCTCGATATTCCTAACGAATTGCAAATGCTATGCAGTCAGAAAGATATTCCAATCGCTTGATATTCGCTTGATATTCACCTCGATGCTTCCCAAAGATGTTGGATATCAACGGTCATCTTATGCGAATGTAGGACAGGACTCAAATTAATCCAGATTGCGCGTGACAGAACGTTAAGGGCAACTGGAGTTCTCTGCACGACGTTTCAAATGACGTAATAAAATTACGAATGGCAGAGGAATCAACGAGAAACTTGTGACTTTTGGATCGCAGCGTCCTCTGAGGGTTTCGCTGATGCTCTGATCTCCTTCCAAGGAATCTTGATCTGAAGTTTTCAAGGGAACAGAGGCCATGAATTTCCCTTCTATCTTTCTTTTTTATTTCATCTTATTTTTTCTTTCTTTCTTTCTTTCCTTGGAGAGATTCATTTGATGGAAAAAATCTCGTTAAACATAATTGCTCTCTTGATAATTCTATCAATTAGACGTTAAAATGTATTTTTAATTATACGCTTTTTGTAATGAAAGTCTTCATCTCTTTATGGATCTCTATCGGAAAATTAGGAGATGTCATAGAATTTTGAATGTTGTTATTTTTTTAATTTTGACGCTTTAAACGAAATAAAATAAAACAAAGCAAGATAGATAGATATTTTAAGGCAGAAATGTCGAAACAATATTAATGGATTGTTTTAAAGAATTTATGATAAATTATACACGATGTTATTGAATAATAACTGATGATTTAATTGATTAGATCGTAATTAATATATGTGAAAAAATAAAAATTAAAAATAAAATCGTCCTAAGTGTACATTATATACAAGACTCGATGAAATGAGAAAAATAATAATTATTGATTGAGTAAACTGTGAGGAATACCATTTAATTTTAAAACGAATCCTGTATTATTTAGATCAATTTTTTTTAACGTATTTAATAGAAATAAGTTTGTAAGATTTTATTATCTTTGAAATCATGAACAAAATATCTGCTGCTGTAATAATAATAATATAATTATCAAATATAATTTTATTTAAATTTATATAACAAAAATAAATTCAAATAACATTATTTTATCTTTTTATCTTTAGACTTTGCACGTTAAATCACTTTACTGAAATTCTACGTCAATTTATATTATCTGAAATCTAAATTATCCAATGCTTTATGCTATTAATTCAAATATATTTATTTTGTATGCAAAAAGAATAATATTATTATATTAATTATTAACAAGATTCTAGATAACATTTTATTGAGATCAATTAATGAAAATTTGGACACATTCTTAATCCATTAATAACAAACCCTAAAAAAAATAAGTTAAAGACTACTTTTCTATTTCACGATGTCTGAGTTTTTCGATATTTCTTGATATTAATGCAATGAATTTAAATTTTATATTACTTCAATAATAATTATATTATATTATATTTAATTAATACTTGCTTTAATATTTATTTATCTTCAATAGTATCGTACGCTATGATTTCCAGTATTTTTCATGCAACATTAATGCAACGTGTTCAAATTTTACATACACGATAAAAATCATGAAATATGCCAACATTTTATTGCACAGTATTCTCCAGAATATATACTATGGCACAAACTGATTGATAATATCTTCTTTTATAATAAATATAAATAAATATAACGAAACAACTTATGCTGAATTCTTTCAATTTGACGCTTACATTTGACTATGAGACAATTAAGAATTCTATTCATCTTCTTAATCTCAAAAGATTAAAAATGCCGATCAACCGTTTCAACCATAAATTCTTACTCTGCGAAGCTCGAGAGCGCGAGAAAGAATATTGTCACCTCGAAAACCGAACACTTTCCACCAATCTCTTTCCCTAACGAGAATAACAAAAGCTTCCATCGACAGAAGAACGAACCGCTTGGTAATTCAGTTCGCAGAAGGGTCGAACGATGCTCGTAATAGGGCAATGCTTCACCGAGTTCACCCTAGAGGTTTCGAGACCCTTTTCGCGGTCGACCAGGATGAATCGTTCGTTCTGAGGAAATGGGTCGCCGATCGATGCCGGTATTCGGTAATTTTATGGTTCGACGGAGCGGGTTATGTTAAAAGATTGCGCTATGTCAGGTGTGAGATGGTATTCCGGTATTAATTTGGAATTTAAGAGGGCGCTTCCACTCCCCTCTCCCCTCCTGTATTTGTCTTATCCCGGCGAATCATCATCGCGTTTTTCACCCCTCGAACGCCAGAATCTCGGGTGGGATTAAGGCTCCTTCTGGAACGCGTTATATATAATTGAAGCTTCCTTTCCGAACCGTGAAATTGAGTTCACGCTAAACGACAAAGCGTTGTGTGCGATGCATAATCGCCTGAGAAAAAATCGTTTTGTCACTTTCCAATCAAATGGCGTTATTATTCTAAAAAATTGATAGTTAGGTTCAAGGATTAATTTAAGTGTAATTTTTATTTTACGATAATAATTTGATGAATAAACATGTATAACAGTTTTGAGTGTGTAAATTACATTGGTTTAAAAGTTACTTAACTTGACTTAATACATAACTTGACTTATGTATTTCGATTCTATTTATATAGCATATTACGAAATACGATATAAAAAGATTTATAAAAAGATTTTAAAAAGAGAGCATTTTCATCCGATTTAACAATTCATGGCGAATTTAATATGATTGATGCTGTTAGAATTAAATTTGAAATAATTGTGTATATTAATTAATTGTATAATTGTGCGAATTGTCATTGAAATCGATATTAGAATTTAATATTATTTCTTATGTCATCAAAAATAATGATATTTACTTAATTGTGTTATTAACTTTTTTTTATTGAAGACGATAAATAATTTTAATTTGAAGTATCGCTATTTTCTAAAATTTATATTTTTGTTTTTCATCGAATAAATCGAAAAATACAATCAAAAGATATAAAATTTTAAAAGAACTATCATTAATAATATTGTATTATAATCTTCTTAATATTGTTTGACAAATTAAAAGAAAGAAATTACTTTATATATATATTCTTCTGTCTTTGGAGTTGATTAAATAAAAGTGCTTTATAATAGATATCATCAAATTGATAATATTTTGACGATAAAAATAATTTCATATATTCGATCTTTAAATTTATCCCCATCAAAACGATCTCTTTCTCTCTCTTCAATCATTTGCAGGATATTAACATGATTAATAATTGAACTTGTCACACTTAACTAAGCCACATAATATGCTAAGAATATTAAATTTTAAATTCTAAATTCGAATAATTTTTTAAACAATGAATTCCTAGAGAATTCTTAATAAATTCAAAATCGATATTTTATATTTTATATTTTATTTATTAAAATAGATATTTATCGTTATATAATAAGAAATAGAAAAAAAAAAGTTTAACTGATTGCTATTGAATAAGATGGAGTTAATAAATTTTGTTATCGAAAAAAAGGATGTAGCTTTTTACGAATAATGCACTTTTGTTTCGTAAAGTTCAAGGAAAGTTTGAGTCTTGGTACTTGATGAGGGATGTTGGCGATGCAATAAGTTTTTACTGCGAAGTTTTTACAAGTTTTATAAAGAATAAGAATTTTTTCGAAAAAGAACAGGTAACATAAAGGTGTTCTTATTTTTCTTAGAGAAAGTTCCTCGAGATTTTTCAATCGCAAAAATTTGTCATCCGATTTATTTCTCTTTAATATCATTTAATATAATTTATTTTACTTCAAGAATTATTCTTCATCAAAAATATGAATATGAATAATGTATCGACGAAATATGAAATATAGTCATTTAATTAAAATTAGTCATTTTGTTCTTATACATTTAATTCTATTAAAAGTTATATTACGAAAGATTTTAACAAGCTCAGTCAATAGAATATATTCAAGTCCATCAATATATATTATATATTCTATTATCGGAAAATAGAAAGGATTTTTAATTTTTAGAATCTCAGAATATTTCGTTATAATTTTTTTTGTAAATAAAGTACTAATCATACTTTTTATCTATCTCAGTTTTTCATCTTAAAGATCATGATGTTATTATTAAAATTATCTTAATTAATAATTGAAAATAATTGTATTATAAAAAAATTATTATACAAAAAATTTCGATCTTAAAGAAACAATAAAAGTAACTTTGAAAATATATATATTTTTTATTACTGTTATTCTATATTTCAATTACATTTAAGTTAAAAATATGAATTTACAGGAATAAATATATCTAAATAAAAGTAACTAATTGTTTTTTAATTTTATTATTTCTTTAAAGATAAAAATTATTCAAAATTATTATAGCCATAGATAAAATATTTTATTCTCCTGGGTTTATAGAATATTTGGCAACCTGACAAATCGGATAATAATAGCTAAATTACGAAGATTTATGTATTTGTAAAAAATTTAAATACACAAAAATTTATAGAATATACATGATATACAAAAAGATAAAAAATGGTCAAAGCAAATATTACATATTATGATATTTAAAAGATGAAACATATTTTTATTTTAATTCCATATATAATTGTAGATAAAAATCTAAATATAAATATTTTACATAAATAAAATATTTATTCATATAAAATATTCAAATTTTATATAAATATTCGCAGTTTAATAATATTTTTAGTCCAAAATTTAACTTCAATATTTTATCTCCTATATCTCGCATATTAATTTTTGATAAATTGTTAAATAGCGAAAAATACAACGAAATTTAAAACGAATACAATTTATATTAATAATAATACTGAATTCTTAGATAAAAGAAAACTCTTCCTTCTTTTACATTTCTTATAAAAATTCATAATACAATTTATATACGTATCAATCATCATGGACTGAAAAATTGCATATTAATGAGTCACGCATTGAATTTTACAAATATATTCTACATCTTACATCTTTCACATCACTTGAATACTTCCAAGATTTCTTATCATTCAATCATTCGAATATATTCGATTATATTTATTAAGAATCTTCATTTGAATTCTTCCATTTCCTTCTTCAATGAAATTAACTGAATAAAAAGCGCCATGCTCTATATGTTTTTTTCTTTATTAAAATTTTTAATTCATCGTGCAAGTGAATTCTTATATATCTATATACCTCACTCCTTAAAATAAAATAGATTGAATAAAATTAAAAGAACAAACAACAAGAGAATTAAACGATTAAAAATAGAAAAATTAAATAATTAAAAATTCTGAAAATTCTTTCCACCCACCAATTTCATAAGTATCTAGATTCATACATATATCACAGATTATTATTAATTCCATCCTAATTTTTCCAAACCACATCCACCACTTCTATACATATTCGATGTGATGGCTGGTGAATAATTTTCGCAGACGAGCTGCATGAAGATGGCTTTTCCATGTAACAGTTAGAAATTATCGCGCCCCTTCGAAGCACATCGATCCGCAGCCCCAAAACCAGGCTCGCGCGAGGAAAACGAAGGGACAATAGCGGGCAACGACGAGGCCGCGTGGTGGAGCGAACGTTGCCGGAAATTGTATCACATTGGGAACTAGGTTAGACCTCGTAGGATTCACTGGCTCGAATTACCAGATAATTATGCGGAGAACTCGCGTATTGCTAGCAAATATGAGTTTTTGATGAGTTAATTGACTATAAGGTATCAATTATTTTTATTGTTGTTTTTACAGATATTAGATCCGAGTATTCGGATATTTGAGTATTTGAAAATATTTGTTTCATTTATTTTTAAATGTTCGAGTATTCAGAACATCGAGTTTGAATAGTTTAATACTTGTAAATTTGAATACAATAATCTGAATAGTAGTTTAATTTAATTTAATTTCGAATCTAGATGAATACTTATTTAAATATATTCGATATATGTAATTGAATAAATGAATATATATCTGGATAGATTATTCAATTCATTCAATTATTAAATTTAATAAGGTAAAGATTGTTTATTATTATATTAATGAATTTTTATAAATACTTTTTTATTGAAAATGATGATCTGTATGGACAGATGTTAGAATATTTATATTGACTGATATAATATTTAAAAAAATTTTATTGCATCAAATTATTTTCTTAAATTAACTTTTATTTCAAACATATTTTGACATAAATGATTATAATGATTATTATAAATTATAAATAGTTTCAAAGATATTAGGGAAGATCGATTTAAATGAATCAATAATTAACATTCCATCAAAGAAATCAAATTATTAGTTCAAAAATTTCTACTTTTCCTTCATATTAACTTCTTTCGTATTTGAGAATAAAAAAGATTGAGTCTTTCTTTGAGAAATTCGATAGACTAGCACGCTATCTTTATCATTTGAAATATATCCATGATAATATTTCTTCCAATCATTGTCAAAAAATTTTTCAAGAAGAGAGTTAACATCGAATTTCTGAGATATATATAAATGTTAAAAAAACTCAGAATGAAACGAATTTAATGGATTTATATACATATATAAATTGAATAATTTTTATTTAGGTAAGTAAGTTTTATATTGTTGCAAATTAAAAACAAAAAATCTCGCTTCTTTTAACAAAAAATGAATGAGAATTTCTAGTAAAATTATTATTTTAGTTAAATTCTTAGTAAAGTTTAATTATTATCCTTTCTTTTACTTCATTGAATGTAAAAATAGATTGTGTTTTTTGAAATAGAATATCTCATTATTTCATTTTTATTTTACAAAAATATATCATGATTAATCTAATTCTTGAATAAATCTAGGAAATATGTTAATAAAATTTTTCCAAAAAAAAAAAAAAATAAAGAATTAAAAATAAAAATTTTATCATTAATATTATATTTTATAGTCTTTATGTATAATATAAATGTATATTAATATGAATAAAAACATTTGTAATAAAAATGTATGTAGACTTATATAAAATAATCAATCATTTATTATAGAATTTAATAATTAAATATTCATTGTATGTCAACTTAAAATTAAATGCAATTTAAATAGTTTGTCATTTTGTCATTATATTATAAAAAAATAAGTTATGTATTATAATAAACTATATTTCAGCATAGAATTAGAATATTTTCCTCTTATATATTCAGAATGCATAAAAATTATTTATAGAATTCTCAAAAAAGTTATATTAAAAGAATAAATGACTTATTGGTGATAAAAATTTAAATTACATTTAAATGAATAATAAATTATTAATAACAATTACAAATTTTATTCATAATAATTTTAATTTTGTTTTGAAATTACTTGAATCAAATTTTCATGATTTTCAATAAAACTACAAATATCGATAATTTTATTAAGAAATTTCGATCATTTTTCAACAACGTGATATAAGTAAAATTATAAAATAAAAAAAATTTTAAAAGGACTTTTGAGAGAATGATCTTGATATAATTGAAATAAGGTAAAATATAGTAATTAAAATAAAATAAATGAATGCTAGAAATCATCAACTAAAACAGCATTAGTCTCCATTTTATTAGAATTTCCATTAGAAATTAATAATCAGTTTTATAATTATTATAAAATGATTAAAGAATTTGATTAAATATATTGAATTTTCTAAATTTTGTATTCAATTATTATATTTTCATATTCTCATCTTCCATTATTGTTCTTATCTTCCATATATTCATAAATCGAACTTCACAAGATCTTTTGCGTAGAAAAAATAAAGACAAGCAACCGAATCGAAAAGCAAGAAATTCATTAATTAGAGCTTAATGGAAGAAACATCAGAGCGTTGTAACAATAAATACTCGAAGAAATCATAGCTCGAAATATGCAAAGAGGCATTAAACATGACGGCAAACAAAGTTTTTTAACGAGTAAAGAAATAAGATGGTGGCAAGATAGGGAAGAAACGTCGAATTTCAGATGTCAGATTCATCCAATTCCGAAAGTTATTATCGCGAAATCGGATTTTACCTTTAAAAAAGAGTAGGCGAAATTCCTTTTGAAAAAAATTGAAGAATAAACGATCCTCAAAGGAGTTGACATCGAATCAAGGAAAAAGAATTATACTTTTACGGGCGATCGATCGTACTTTTTAGTACTTTCACAAGATTCACAAGATCCTTTGAAGTTATCGTCGATACGATCGTTTCACCTTTAACGAGCTGACAATGGCGTCGATACGATGAGGAAAAGGCGGATCGCTTCCTCCTCTGTGTTTGTCTTTTTAAATACAATCTGCTTCACCGGAGCGCAAAATTGGCGAATCCACTGGATCGATTCGATCACGAATCGAACTCTGTCCCTGGCTCGCCCTTTTTCGATTCTCAGCCTCTATCCATCCTTATCCTCCAACTTTTATGGAATCTCCGGTCGCGTGACCAGAAATTTTTGAAACGTGAACTGGAACAAATGCGTCGCTGATTCGCGATAGAAAAAAAAATATTGATCAACGTTGGATAATCTTTTTTTAGAATAAAATTGGAGAAGAGAGAAATCTTTTTGGAGAAGAGAGACCGAGGTTTACTGCCTCTCCGCGAAGATATTTCTCAATTTTTATGGAAAATTCGTAATCGTATCGAGATTACTTCTCTTTCAAACTTATTATTATTATTTTATTTTATTAATGTAAGAAAAAAACAAAAATAAAGGATCTTTACGATTTAATCGCTAATTTAATTATATAGTTGATGGTAAACTGTAAATTCTCAACTACAGGTTTAACAACAATCGATGATTGTTGTAATAATAATAACAACAACAACAACAACAATAACAATGATAGTATTTGTGTAAATCAATCAGTAGTTGGATGAGTGAAAAAAATATCATTTATTGTTACTGATGATTCCAGAACTCATTTTAAATTGCAAATTCTTTAATAAATAATAATACTCAATATGTTTAATAATAAGATCAATAATATTTAAGATACATTGGTCAAGTTTGTTAAAATAACAAGGAATATATTTTATATAATACTGTTTGTTGTTTGATAATTTTGGAAATCATTTTAAATTGTAAGTTCTCGCTAGTAATAAACAATAATAGCAACAGTCAATGACTGTTAATAATAATTTCGACAACGTTTGCTAACGATCTCTGCAATAGAATCTATTTGATTCCCATTTGACCTGAAATTCAATTACATAAGTTATATAATCAATACTTGGATGAATGGCCGCTTGCAAGCATTGTTTTCACTTAATAATAAAGTAATCTATAAATATAAATAATAAAAACAATGTTTGTTAATTATCTTTGTTGATGCAAGATCCGTCTATTTAGTATTTAGTATTTCAAAATCATTGTAATCATTATACTTTGCAAGATGCACGATGATCGAAAATAATCGAATTTACAATTGAGAAACATGATGCTTGAAATGAATGGAATTCAAGTGTCGCAATTGAGAACAAGAACCTAAGTCTGAGAGTACAATTGGCCATTAGTATCCGCGGTATTGGCGTCGAACTGATTTGAATTCGATGTCTGTAGCTGTTTAAGTTTCTGGAGTCCCACAGACGAAAAAAAATAGCGTTAAACCCAAATAGAATCGTAGAGGAGAAGATTGAAAAAGTGGGAAAAAAAGCAACAAGACTATGAGAATTAAAAGCAAGAGGTTCTCAAACTGTAAATAAATCTTCCAAGAAAATTAAAATAAAAGGATCAAAATCAAACTAACATTCATTTCTACGTTATTTTCCAATGACGAGAATGTTTGGAAAATTTTAAGAAAGTTACAATTCTAAGTTTGGGAACCTCTATCGTGGGAATGAAGGAAATAAGGGTGGATTTGGTCCACTCGTTCGGATCGATGAGAAGGCGGTAGGTTGTCCTCTTGTTCGTCTGGGGTATTGTAAGTCGAGGAAGAAGAAGGGCCGAACGAGAACAACAGCTTCGATCGGACGCAAATAACTTTAACGAATATTCCGCCGCCTCTCCTCTTTGTTACCAATTTCTCTCCTTTCGTTTAATGATGGTCGATGTTAATTAGATTCTCGTTTTTATTTTTTCTCCTTCTCCGAGAAACGAGCCTCCCCAAAGAAAGTTGTTTCGTCCAAAGATTACGCCGTTACGACCAAAATATTTCTACGACCAATCTATCTTAAAAAATCCATCTTAAAAAAAAAAAACTCAATGTTCGACGAGAATATTTTTTTTTTCTTTATCCGTCTCACAATAACCGATTATTCATAAAATTGTAATCGAACGTGAAATCGACTCTTCCTCCATTCAACTGCCATTTTCAATCCTCGAACGATCCTCGAAGAATCCTCGAATATTTCCCCATTGACGTTTTTCTTCGTTTCAAGGAATACTCGACACTCGAATTCGTGTCGTGATAGGGACCATTACCCTTCTCCGCAAGAAACTCGAGGCTGGATCTCGAAAGGCGCGGTGTCGAATTTGTCGGCGATGCTATCGAGAATACATCGAATTCCCATTTTTCGTCTCCTCTTTCATTTTCGCACGAGCGGATAAATCGCTGTGGGGGTGGCGAGGCATTCGCATGACACGACGCGTTTTATATCTCGACGCCATTCTCGCGCGTTTTTCAAGAGCAGCCTGAAAATCTCGGTTTGAAACGGCGAAAGTAATTCGCGGAATGGCCGTCATCGTTTCAAAAGTTGGAATTCCAGGGAGTCCGGTGTTTAATGAAAGCTGGTCGTTAAAAAAAAAAAATCCACGAAATTTCAGTTTCTAGAGCGGCCGAGTATTGCGGAATGAGCAATCCGGGACCCAAGCAATTTACCATTCCTCTTTAACGGATTTCTTTATGCGGACTCCTTTATTTAATAATCCTTCTGTCCCCAAGTTCGAGGTCGTGCTTCACAAGCTCCCTTGCGACTATTGTAAACCGAGTGTTTCAACGATGGATCTTTTAAATTTCTTATTAGGATGATTACATGAAATCTGGCATGCTGGTGATAAACGTGAAATATTTTGTATCAAATATATATTTTAAAACATAATTTTGCGTTTTACATACTATTATAATCATTTTACATTATTAGACATTTTATGTTAAAATATACATCATTATGTCATTATTAAATATTTTGTAGATATTATCTGTAGATATTATCAACCATTTTATGTCGTGCATAATTATTAAACATTTTGTAAATAATAATATTCATAATTAAAAATAATCATCAATAATTTTGTCATTCGAACGTTAACGTGTTAAAATATATATATAAGAGCAAATTTGAGAAAATTGAGGCGATACAAGTTGAATTTTCACGTGTTTGAGGTGTTGAATGTGAGATAGATAATTAGATTCGAATCCAATAGCGATGTGGGCCTGAGTGATTCCTCTCCGACGTTACGAATTCTACGATGTGTCTCTCGAGCGTCCCCATTTGTTTATTCGAGCCGAACGACTTGTGGAGATAGAGGTCTTGGCAATAGAAGCTTTCCCTCGACGCGCATTTCGATTAGGCCTGTTCGAGTTGAAACGTGCCGAGCGAAAGAAACCTTTTTTTTCTCTTATCGGGACATTCACCCGTTGGGAACAAATAAAATCTCGGACGGTTATTTTAATCCACTCGCCATCTTGGAATTGGAAAAAAAATTATACGATCCTCGATTTACGATCCTCAACTTGGATCCTTTTCCTTTTCGTGAAGTCTTTTTTATTTATTAAATCGTTCAAATTGTTGAGACAATTTGAAAAATATCGATAAAAATGTTTAATTCTTATAGTATAATATATATCTAAAGCGTTAAATTTCTGATCTAACCTAGACTATTAAATTTTTAACATCTAATCTAATCTAATTTAAAATATATTACTTTAATCTAATTTAAATTTTTAAAAAATTTATATTTTACCATAATGATTTAAATCCTTATATTTCAAAAGCTTGAAGATATATTTTAAAAAGCTTGAAGAATCTTAAAGATTAATACGAGCAAGAGCTAATTATATAGAAACTATTAAAAGCGTTTTATTGGAATTTAAAAAACAAAAAATGAGTAAATATCTTGATTTAAGCTTAAAATGGCTAACTTACAAATTTTAATCATCTAACTTATCACACAACATTCCTTCATCGAATCAATATAGTTGAATATAGCCACGTGCAATTATCGAGGATCGATAGTTAATAAAGTAAAAATTCCAAAGCAACAACATTGATGCAATAAATACGATTTAATCTACGAACAAAAGCTAATCGAAAACTCTTAATATTCTTTCATCGAGCTATCCAAGGATCTTCGCTTGCCAGAAGTTAGAACGCGTTAAAAAGCGCATCGACGAAATTGCGGAGGAGGAAGGGAAAAAGTGGCGATAGTAGATATTGGATTCCAAATGTCGAGCAGGCAATATCCTCGAGGCCTCCCTTTGCACCGGTGAAAAACCTCGTTGATCGGGGGTATGCTGGAATAAAGCCATGAAAAACCGTGGGGGTTTGCATGCCGCGTGGCCGCTCGATATTCCGATATCCTGATATCGGTTGATGCCGCGAGGAGTGTTTCTTCTTCGAGCTGACGTCTTTGCGATTGGGATGCACGCGCTCGCATCTCTATGGAATTTATTATTCCTTCTCGATCTTTTATCCCGACTGTCGTCTTCGCAACTTTTTCCAACGGAGATTTCTCTTTGTTCTTTCCTTTGCGCTTCTCGCCAATTTCTAAACATAGTTTCTTTCCTAAAACAATTTTGCGCAACGTGCTTTCACGTTTATTCGATAATTTCGACGCCTCGATGAATCTAGGATCTTCACTTTTCTTTGGTTCCTCGAAATGGTCCGATCTTGAAATGGTCCGACAAAACGAGAATATTTATTCTTCTCGATTTGGAGAAGCTCTTGATTTATGTTTCTAAGCACTTTCACTTAGATAACGTATCATAATTTGAGAATATTATAAAAAGTATTTGTAATTGTGAAGAATTTAATGGTATTAAAAGAATGATGTAAGAATTTACTTAATTATATTGTTGATAATAATTTGTTTATCAAAATCTCACTGAATTTCTAAATTTCTAGATTTGTAAAATACAATATCAATAGATTTAAATATAGGCTATAAATATTAATATCATTAATTCAAATTGAATTAATAAATACATATAACTCTATGTATGATATTATATTTTTTCAATTATATTAATATTCGCTTAATTAACAAAATATATACAATTCTGTATATTATCATTTTTTTATCAATTACAGTAATGTTACGGAATCAATATTTTGTCAATATTTTGAAAATTTTTAACATTTCTTTTACATAAATCACTCATTTTATTATTTCATGGGAATCTAAAGAAAAAAAAATATCTTTTATAAGAAAAAATAAGTTTTGTTATACGTATTGAATTTCAAATATCATATATATGGCTTAAAAATTGAAACTCCAATTCTATTATAATTCTATTCTATTTGACTTGTCTTACAGTTAAGAAACTGACAGTTAATCAGATTATTGTATTATACAGACTGTTAATATATTCTCTTTCTACTTCGATTCATTTAATACAAACTTCAATTGCTCGTAACTAAATTATAGACTTTTATACAAAATTAAATTTTTCTTTAAATATAAGCAAAGGAATGGAATTGAAATAGAAAATTATTTAATTCTCAAATACAATATGCTTTTATTTTGTGTCATATGTATTTAAAAATATAATATTTAATAACATATTATATAAAATATTAAAACAATTTCAAATTTTATATTTGTTTTGATCTTTAGAAAATCTTTAGAATCGATCCTAGACAAAAATGTTTCACGAATATATCAATCTTATGCAATTTTCTTATTACTACGATATTACTACACTTAATCAACTAGCGATCGCCCGAGCGTTGGCGATAATGCCCGAACTTATCCGAATTCGACCGAGAGATACCACGACGCGACAATGTACTGTTTTTTACTTCTACGTTCAAGGATAACCAAGCGTTTACCGAACGACGAGCATATCATAGGTCGAAAAATAGTTTCTAAAAGGATTAATTTCTCGTTTATGTGGCAAGTTTGCCTGCAACGCGATACAAGTTGCTCTCTTTACTCGCGTCTTCCACTTTCAAACTTCTATAGTTACACACTTTCCCATTCTTGGTGAGCTTTTCCTCTTCCCTGAAGCCATCTCACCAAGATTTTCCAAGTTTCCTACAGCCAATGCGGGTCAGATTTTTCCATAAAATACGCTCGATAAAGGAAACGGGAATCCGGTCCTTCTCGCGGATCCCTGATCGCATTTTTACGACCGAAAGAGAGAAAGAGAGAAAGTTAATGTTTTGCAAATTCGATCGGATAATCCGCCTTCTGCCTGAGATTTCGAGCTTGCGAGCTTACCGTATAATAGAGATTGAATTCCATGTAACATGCAACGATACCATTCCACGAAACGAGCAGTAGTCTTGAAAGTTGTGGTATTGTCTTTATAGTTCGCTTATTCTGGTAATTTACACGATTCAACACGAGACTAAATCGAGCTCTGTGGTGCATAACGTGAAATCTTGTGAAAAAGATTTAAGCGTTGCAGATAGTATTATCGACCGAAGGAAAATATACGAATCTCTTTCGATATTTTTTGTTCATGAAATTTGTTAATGGCATGTTAAAGAATGTAGAATGTATGAATAAGAAATAAGAAGGAATATTCTGAAGAATGGCAGATAATCAAAATAATTTTATCTCGCGTGTTTCTTCTTATATCTTCTATGTATGTTAAAAAAATATATATTGAAATAGTTATTGAATTATTGCATGTGAACATAAATATCTTTATTTTCTTCCACTATAAATATAATTTAAAATTCTTATTCTATAGAAAATGTATTTTTTTATTGCATCAGTAAATATGCTTTTAAGATGCATTAGAGTGAAATAAAATGTAGAAGTAAATTTTTTTTTTCATTATTCAAAACTTTTAATAGCAAACAAAAACTATTAAAATAGATTCTATATCTTCTATATTATGCTATAGTAATATTTAAATTATTATTTTAGTTTAACGAACAAATTTTGTAATCATCATCACGAATTTAAAAATTATTTTCATTGATTTATAAATTATTTTTCACTAATTTATAATAATTCAATATTTATTTTAAAAAAACAAATTATTATTATTATTATTATTATTATTATTTCTTTCTATATAAATCGAATTATGCAATAATTATAAATAATTTTATGTTTATTTTATAAATGTCATTTTATATATTCATTTTAAGATATCAATAAATTTATAACAGAAATCTAAGTTATAAAAAAATAAAAGAATATAATTTTTAATATAATAAAAATACAAATTAAAAAACCAAAATATTTTATTTAACAAAATAAAATATTAAAACTTTTAAAAAATATGTTTCCACATTAAAAATTAATTTTACAGATAATTTTATCTATTATCCATTCATTTATATATTAAATCTAGACATAATTAAAAAAAAAATTCTTCACCTAAAAAATAATCGTATAATTTTAATTTTTTTTGAGCTACTAATACATATATCAAAGAAAATCCTTTTGCTAATTCATCAAATCCAGCAATTACAAGACTAATTTCGCCTTCAAGTTAAACCCGTTAATCCATCCATCGCTCATAACACGAAATTCGTTCGATATTTCGACAAGAATTCTACTACGACAAATCCTTTGATCGATTATCGACCGGTCTTAGATGGATAATAAAACATTTAGAACGAGATTGAGGGTTCCTGAGCGGAGCACGTCGCAAGCGCGACAATCGCCCGATCGAAAACTCGTTGCTCGAGATGAATTGATTATAGCATTCCGTGCTAACTTTACGATCCATCGTTTAGAGTCCTCAAGATCGAGGAGTCCACCTTCGAAGAAACTGTAGTGGATCCCTTGTATCGAAATTAACGACGCGTCCGCCATAATATAATTTCGAAGTGTATCGTGTACCGTGGTTTAATGTCGATGATGGTGTGATACATCTATTAGTATGCATCCCTATTCCTTGCTCAAAATGTAACGTGAGATCGAACGATTAATTATGAACAGACGGTGCGTCAACTATGAAACAGTATCAACACCAATCTGTGGAAACATCAATTTGATATGAAGTTATATTTTAAATTTCCAAGTAAAATCGATGTTTTTTCGTGCCTTCTTGTTAATCATTCGAGAATTGAATAAAATTCTAATAAATTCTTTCGCTATTGTGACTCGTATAATTACTTTCCAGAACTCAAAGTCAAATATATTATCATTCAAAGAAAATATAATTTGAGTTTTGTAAAAAAAGAAAAAAAAGAATTTGTGGTCGTTTTCTTGTTAATATTATGTAAACAAAAGCATAA
This sequence comes from Apis cerana, assembly GCF_029169275.1. Lineage (NCBI taxonomy): Eukaryota > Metazoa > Arthropoda > Insecta > Hymenoptera > Apidae > Apis > Apis cerana. Next base: position 3,356,473 of record NC_083862.1, on the reverse strand, counting down.
TTGATTTATATGTAATTATTTTTTATATATAAATAAATAATATTTTATATTATTTAAAAATGGAACGATCTTATTTTTTGAGTTTTTATAAAAGTATTTGAAAATTTTATTTTCACATTTCATACTAGAATAAGAAAACTGATCGAAAGATTTAGTGCAAGCAATAATATAATAATAATTATCATTGGGTCGATGAAATACATTTAATTATATTTATCCATTGCTAATAATATGCAAATAATATGTAATTTAATTAAATAATTCTGAAGTAATTTTAAATATAAAGCGTCCTTTAAAAAAATAATAATTATTAATTAGTTACAATATTATTATATATTATATTAATTATAATATTAATTATAATTATTAATTAGTTAATTTTAGTTACAATATTAAATATTTAAATATAATAATATTTATGCACTGATATTACAAATTTCGTGACTGAATAAAAAAATAATAAAAAGAAGAAAAATATATTGATTTTATGTGAATGAATCGCTGTAAATTTAAAATTCTTTCAAAATTTTTTCAAAGATTCAATACTGCATAAAATTTTTTTTTATCTAGTCAAAAATATAACGAAATAATAAGATTAAATATTATCTAATATTTAATATATAGAAATATTTATTAATATTTAAATTTACTTTTGAGCATACATGTGATCACAATATACATATGATGCATATTGTTATTAGGATATTTATTATATACGATATTCTGTTTATTTTCAATAGAAATATTTATCAATGGAACAATAATCGTAAAGGATTTTATTTGAAAAAATAAAAAAAATTGATATGACATTTTTTCTTTTGAGGCTTCATGCATGTTCAAAAAATTGATTTTAAAAATTGATAAAATTTGCAGAACTGAAATCAATTTGATTGATAATAAAATGTATAATAAAATTGTATAATAAAATTTTATTTAAATTAATATTTATATAATAAAGAGATATGTTCAGATTAGAAAATTTTCTCATAATTATTCTACAATTGAAAAATTAAGAAATATATGCCTATTATTTCTAAACAAATTCAAAAATAAATATTAATCATATGATATTATATTAATTATAATGTATATAAAGAATTTTTCTGCTTTTTATGTTATTGAACAACATTATGAACTTGGAACTCGTGAATTGATAAACAGAATGAGATGATTTCGAGAGAATCAGCCTTAATGGAACTTTCTGACCTAATTTTTGGCTCGTTCATTGCAAGCTCATAAATTTTGCACAATGATGAACATGCTAACCTCATCGTTTTAAAAAGCGTGAATATGCACATGAGAGGAGCATTTATTTACGAAGAGCATGTTCACAGAGAGTAGGTTCTCTAAAATGAAACGTATTACGAAGTCACGATAATTTAGTGAAAGCCTATATCATGTGAAAGAAAAAATTATGATAATTAACTATTATAGCTCTTTCAAATAAAATATTAAATAAATATTTTATTTTCTAACTTAAGAAAATTTAAAAATTTGAATAAGTAATTTTTAAAATAATTGGTTAAAAAAAATTTGTAAATAGCTCATGAAAAAATTAAATATAGAAATATGTTTTTAAGTACAGTTTCAAGATATATTTTTCCAAGAATATATATATATTCATCTTGTTTCGATGATTAATTATTTAATAATCAATATTCTATTCTATAAAAAAAATAAAAAATCTAGAATTACAAATAATGATAATAGAAAAAAAATTTGATAAAACACATTTTATATAACTTATGATTTTTAAGATGATTTTCAGTTTTAAAGTTGAATTTGTCAATTAATAAACTTATATTATTAAATTAATTTATTATACATCTATTAAAGGAAAAAAGTTTTATGAATCCATTTTTATTAATTTTTTGTTTTTTCACTTCAATTAATAGTTAAAAGAAATTGATTTAATATCAAAATTAGAAAAATGAGAAACTTGAATTTTAAAATATACAACAATGTCTTTAATTTTATTTAACTTTGGTTAATCAAAATTAAAATTGATCAATTAAATATTGATTAATTAAGGTCAATTTTAAAAAGTCATATAAATAATAATGATCAATTGCAAAAATAAAATGGCCAGAATGTAAAACATTGTATATCTTGAAATATATTAAATTTCTCTTTATTTTGATATATTATATATATATATATTATATTATATTATATTTTTTCCAATAGTTGGGCTTTTATTATATTTTCGACATAAAAACATTTAAACATTTGACTAAAATATCACTTATATAATAAATTAAGAACCTATGAATAAATATCTCAAAATTTTTTCAGATTTTTTTTAAAACACTTAAGAAATCAAATTACAGGGAATGAAAAACATAAAAACTCGATCGAATTTTTCTCTTTTCCTTAAAAACGTTCGTTCGTTTAGAAGAAATCTACTAATAGATTCTAGTACTAAAGTCAATCGAACATTATTGTTTCAGGGTGGGAATCGGAGAAAAACCTGACGTGCTCATCGAGAGACCACCTATCCCATCCTCGAGCTCAAGAAGATCTCAAAGATGCTGCAGGCGAGAGAAAGCTGAGGTGAAAGCTCGCGCACGAGATAAAAGCGTGAAACGAGATCGAGTACATAAGATGAGATAGAAAGGAAGATCTCGGGGAAACGGAACGCACCATGTGCTCGAGCATACGAGCATGGTGGTGGAGAGGGACACTTCTAGGCACGATGATGCTGTTATCATGGACGTCCTCATTGGTGGAGGGCTGCCCGAGCATGTGCACGTGCAAATGGAAAAGCGGTAAAGAGTGGGTGGAGTGCGCCAACAGGGACCTGAAGGGGCTGCCCCAGGGTGCCAGGGAAGAGACTCAGGTGTTAGATCTGTCGAACAATCATCTGGTCAGTCTACTTCCAGAGTGCTTTCACGCTCTGGGTCTGATCAATCTGCAGAGACTCTACCTGGGTAGATCGCACATCAGTCGTATTGCGTCGAGAGCCTTCGTCGGTCTGGTGGGTCTGGTTGAGTTGGACCTCTCTGAGAACCTGATCGAGGAGATACCGAGCGAAACCTTTCCATCCTACTCGAATCTGATGAAATTGTTGCTAAACGGGAACCCTGTAAGGGAGATCCGTCGAGGAGCGTTCCAGCATCTGGTCCATCTGACCAATCTGGAACTGAGCCAGTGTCGAATAGAGAACGTGGAGCAGGGAGCGTTCGACGGCCTACACCAACTCGAGTGGTTGCGACTAGATGGCAATCGGTTGACCCGGGTACCCGATCTCACGTTGCCTCTAGGAGGTAGCCTTAGGGGTCTCACGCTGCACAACAATCCCTGGCTGTGCGATTGTCGTCTGCAGGCTACCCAGGTTTGGCTCAAGGAGTCGGCACCCGCTGCCCCTCAAGAGTCTGAGCCAGTCTGCGACTCTCCACCGAAACTTCGAGGTAAACAGATCAAGGAGGTGAAGTTGAACGAGCTCGCTTGCCTGCCGCAGATCGAGCTCCAGGATCAGATCGAAGCCTACGAAGGAGACAATGTCACTCTCAAGTGCGACGTCTACGCTGTGCCAGCTGCCAAACTCACCTGGTGGTTTAACGGAGAGTTGTGTGAACTACAGAACGAGAACGATTCTGCTTCGTCTTCAGCTTATCCTCGGTGAGTATATTCCGTGGAATATTTTGTCTCGAAACTACTTGCATTAGACGGTAAGGGGAAGAAGATAAGGGAATGTGAGAATGTTTTATAGTGTTTTATAGTATCTTGCATTTTGACTAAAATTCTAAAAATCATTATTTTCTATCATTACTTTTAATTTCATTTATCATGTTCACATTATCCTATTCTCTTTCCTTCGATTAAAATTATTAATAATAAAATTAATTATTAATAATAAAATTGAACCATTTAAAGGAATAAAATTTGAGTCATAGTTTTTGAGGAATAAAATTTGATTCATTTAGATCACTCATTTAGATCAAATTCATAATTATTTATATCATTTAAATCATTAATTTTGACAATTTTCCATCACAGTTTGACACTGAAGTAGAACTTAAAATTTTTATATACATTCTTAAATTCATTCGACAATTCGATTCTCAACTTGTTTTCATTTTTAATGATTTTTTTTAATTACTTCACACAAAAAATTGTATTAATTTTTTTTAATTGTGAAAAATTCATCTTTTATGCAGAATTTACAAGCATTGACACATTATAGAAGAATACCATAGCTTAAAAAAAAGATTGAAAAATATTATTTTATCATAATTTAATATTTTATTTTTTATTCAATACATATCATTTACATTGAATTAAATTATTTCAATAATTCAATATATTCCAATAATATTTTGTTTTGAACAACTTTCAAATTCTTAAGATAAATAAATATTCTTAATATGAAATCAATACATCAAAATACGATATCCACTGAAATAATATTTCCGTTAAACAATCTGAATATTCATTCCGAATATTATATTATGGACGAAACGATAACAATAACGGTCGAATTGGCGAACCATGAAGAATATTAAAATTTCCTACGGAAATACAATCCTGGCTACTTCTTCTTGTCGATAGAAGTATGATAAATGGCTCTCGTATAGGATCGTTTGCAACCTAAATAAAATGTCGATAAATATCTCAACCTGTCGATGTGTTACTTTCTCATGAATTTAAATAAAACCTTTCATTACTTTTGTTTTGACGTACCTATACATGAAATACGAAATATGTAATATATCAAAGTAAAAATAATATATAAAAAAAAATAATAAATAAATAAAATAAATAAAAGATTTATAAACTGTTTTCATTGATGTATAAAATGTGATAAAAAATTAATAAATATTAATAAAAAAAATTAATAATTGAATAATTTTATTTCTTCCTCATGATTTTTAGAAAAAAATAAAAATATTGAAATATCTGGTCATTTAGCGTAGATTTGAATTAAGTTAAATTTGTAGGTAAACTAATATATAGATAGTATTAATTTTCTAAATTTTTTTCAAATTTACTGCAATCTTTTCAAATATTGTAATTATTGGATTGTAAAATTTTATGTAAAATTTAAATGATTAAAAATATATAAGATATATATGTAATATATTTATAATAAGATAATAAAATATTGAAAATGTATTATATTATAATATTTAAAGGATGAAATGAATCTTTATTTCAATCTTTATTCTTATTTATTTTTATAAAAATTTTTATAAAAATTTTTTTTCATTTACATAAATTACTAAATATTTTATATTTTAATATCTAATAATTGCAAATATATTTAAATGACATATATTTTTTTATAAAAAGAAAGAACAGAAAACATATCCTCTAATTATATTTTAATTTAATTTATATTTTTGAGATAAATATTAAATACCAGCTTTCAAAAAACGGTAAATTACGTTATATTAATTTTCTTAGTTTCTTTTTCAATATTATATATGTAATATTATATATTCTAAATTTTTATATTTCCTATTTTATATATAATCGCAAAAGTATTTGAATATTATCTTACAGAAAAGTGTATAAAACAAAAAATCTATATTTTAATAGAAGTTCGTATAATGGATTATACATATATAGAATATTCTTTTTAAAAAAAAATTTTCCCTCTTTTAAAATTTATCCTCAAAGTTTTAGCATTTTTTCATGTTTTAAATATGACTTTACCTGGAAATATTTTTTTATAGAGAGCACTAAAATCTAAATTTTATAGACATATTTAAAATTTTCCTATATTTCGTATCATCACAAATTAATATTTTAAAAAAACGAAAAAGAACATTGAAATTATATAATGATCCACTTTACTTTGTTAAATTGATATCTTGCTAAAAATTAGCATAAAATTTTAATATTCATTCTATCGTGTATTAATTACAAACAGTTTTTTTAGAACTTTTAAATCTAACATATCAAGTCACATATATTTGTCTCGAATACTTTCTATTATGAATCGCTATATAATACGTCATAAAAAAATGTTCGAAAGATATTTTATTAAAATTCATAAGAAAATAACACATCGACAAAATTTGAAAAGAAATCAATCGGCAGCCTTATTATCGAGATCGTTGGCGAAAATTGCATTCCGAACAAACTTTGCTGCAATTGTTCGTTCGTTTTCGCGTCAAATTTCGTCTGAGCTCTTCCGAAAGACGCCCGTCATGGTCGTTAATCACGAAAGTATTCTAATTAACGACGCCACCGCTGGTGGCGCAAGCGAGAATCGACAATTTTTACCGACATCTCAATGAAATTTCAAAGATTTGTTCGCATGAATTTTTCAACGTTTCAAAGATTTTAACTGTCCGATGACGCATCATACGAAGTTGATATAACTATTAAAGAAATTTCTACTTCGTTAATAATTCGACTTGCATAACGTTTTAATGAATAGAAAAGAAAAATGAAATATTTCAAGTATATAATTTACGAATTTATATAAAATAATAGTAAGAGAAGATAGATTTTATCAGGGAGCGAAACTTAATTTAAATGATAATTTAAAAATGATTATTTGAAATAACGCTTTGTATTGTTTGATAAGTAAAATGTATTTTAATTGGACAATTAAAAAGGGGGGTAAGAACGAGATAAAAAAATAAATAATATACATTAAGAAATTAGTTATTTTCATCGAAATCAAGTAATTTATTTCATAAAATATTAATTAAAACTATTTAATTGAGAATATATTTATTTACTTTTCCCATGAAATATTTCTTATTAAATATTATTTCATTTGAAATTTTATATTTTATTTATGACATTTCGAAACTTAATTATTTCTTAATTAATTTTAAAATATAATTAGAGTTAATGTTATTTAAAAAAATTCTTAAAATGTTCAAGCCTGAATTTGTTTATAAGTTTTGCTGCATTTATCGTTGTGACATTAAAACTATTTTAATACAAATTGTTTTGTAATTTTACATAGAAAATAACAGTCTATATCGATTAATATATTTAAAAAATATATATACATTTCTATTTAAAAACCATTTAAAAAGTTTCACACTCATATATCTTCTATATACCCACTTACAAAGAAGTTAATAACTTCTGAAACATTTTCCCACGCAACAACTAATTTACGAGTTATTTGAAGCGATCGTATTGCGAGACTCGTTCTATATCTACTTAGTATTGCGCAATATCGAGAACGAAAGATTAAAAGATAGAAATTAAAGTCGAACATGGAATGCGGCTCAAAGAACGGTTGTACGAAGCTTGCGTACAGTTTTCAAAAGCGCGAGCATTTAATGAATCTCGTCTCGAATTAAGTGGGTACGTTGCCGATACTCCCGAGAGGAACCTTTGAGGTCATTCACCATCGCGGCAAGCCGTTAAAAGCGGATAAAAATCCCCTATCACGGAATTTAACGCCGGAATTCCCGTTCCAATCCAGCGGAAGGCAAAGAAAGCCATTGTTAACGATTGGTACACGATTCTGATTTCAAATTATACGGACCGTCTTTGGAACGAAATTCAATCACGGCGAAAGATTAACTTCCATTTTATTATATATATAAACCCCTGCTTTCACGTTTTCGATCAAATTCCACGATCTCGTTACAGGTATGTCTACAGGCAGCGTGGTGGAACGAATATGAGCAGCGCTCTTCTTCTATACTCCGTCGAGACTCTGAACGAGGGAACGTACACGTGCATAGCCGAGAACGGGGCGGGCTCAGCCGAGGCGAATCTATCGCTGCGAGTATTGTTCCAGGAGAGAATAACGGTGGGACCGCCCAATGATCACTCGAGGTCGGGCTACGTGGTCGCCGTTGCTGCGGGCGCCCTTGTGGGCACCCTGTTCGCTCTCGCCTCCCTTATAGGTAGCATAGTGTTCTGCGTTCGCAAACGTCGCCGCGACCGCAAGAGAAACTCGAAAGCCTTGGTCTCGCAGAACAAATCTGTCATGCCTATTACCAAAGACACGACAACTAGTTTGCCTTGCAGAAAAGGTAACGGTAGCCTGATCGGGCTTGAGCACCAGCAGATGGTTTCGTATACTGAACGAGAGATGAGCAGAGCCGCGACTCTTGAGCGTAGGGAGCATAGGAACGTGGAAGAGCCTTATTGCAGCCCGGTGTCGAAGTATCTGACCGAACCCGATCTGATAAACGAGGTCCCGGAGACGACCGACGTGGGATATGGCCAATTGTATCGACACCAACCGGGCGAGAGACAAATTCTGGAATACGACTCCGGATATCCGCTGCAACCCGACCTGCGCCCATCCAACATCCCCCAGCTTAGTTATCTCGATCAAGATGGTTACCCGCTCAACTTCGGCCTACCCAAAATCCCGTTCAGCGCGGCGAGCACGCTGCCTCGCTTGAGGCAAAGAATGCCGGTAGAGGGCACCGCTGTCGCACCACCGGCCAGGTATTCGAGGGAGGCGGAGTTCTTGGCTAGATCGCCGGGATACGATCCTGTCCTCCCCAGAACTGACACCAGATACACAGCGGAGGGATATCCTTATCCGGCCCAGCAGCAGCAGCCGCAGCCAATTCAACCGGTCGAACAACCGATCCAACAACAGCTGCCAGTTTCCCCGGTGTCCCCGGTCGCCGTGTTCCCCGAGGTGCCGTTCATCCCTTCGCCACCAGCCGCGTACAGGGGCGAGACCACGCCGCTTTCGCCTAGATCACTGTTAAGCAAAACTGCTCGAGAGGCTGCCGCGGCCGCGGCCGCCAGAGCGGAGGACCTTCAGCCACCTCATCATCCGGAAAGCCCTGACGAGGGCTACGTCGGGGACGCTATGGATGTCTAAGTTTTAACTAGGGCTGAGGATTGGAGATTGAAACGAGATTGAGAATAGTGGGTGGAAGTTCGGATGAAGCGTGGAGATGACTGGTCGGATCGTTTGATGGCTCAATTTCAGGATTATCGTCGTTCTCGAGAGAGAGAGAGAGAGAGAGAGAGAGAGAGAGAGAGAGAGAGAGAGAGAAATGAGGAGAAAGCGATCTTTCGTGCATACGTGAAACAAGGAAGGAACTATCGATATACATATAGGTTTCGGACGAATTAATCTCAAGAAAATATGGACACGGATGGTGGAACAAAAAGCCTGGGAGAGAACGACAAGATCCTCTCATCCAAGAGAATAGATATGAGATTCTAAATTGAGCAGGAACAAAGCGCGTAATGGATTGATCAAGTGGCTTTCCGGATCATGTGTTCCACGAATAATAATTTCTTGTCAAAGACAGATGTGTGAAGGAAAGAACAGTTAATCAAGTTCTCTTTCTCGTTGAACAAATAAGGGATTGTTCGAATTTGGAAACATATTTTTCATGCCACAATGTGCATTTTCCTTTTCCGTTTCGCGCTCGAAAATTCAAGTCGAGAAACTTTCTCTCGAGATTGTACGAATTCGATTAGCCATGAGAGATCCACGAAATAAGAAAAGAAGCCACCCATTTTTGTGAAGTGAGAAAATAATCGACATGGATCTGCGAATGAGGGAATTTTTAAATATACTTTCGAAAAGTATGTGTCGCGAAACCTCGCCATGTAATGGAATTTTCCGGAATACGTGGAAAGAAATTGAATTTTCGAAGAGCTTATAGGAACGCAAACAAACCGTCACGTGGGTGGAATTTTGAAAATCGGATTGGAGTTCGATCGAATCAAATCTGTCCACGTGGCCGTTTGCGCTCGTGTTATTACGATCTGTCTATCACTTGGATCCTGATGCAAATTGGAAATATTCCTGGGGTGAAAAGATAATTTGCTCGATCAGTAACAGTGAAATCGACTATGCAAAAATCACATGTTTGATCGTGCGTAAATGAAATAGTTGAGTGAAATAGTGTATATACATAAGAGGCTAGTGCGCGTCTAAGTGAAAACGAAAAGAATTTAGTGAAAGAAGTGAAGAAAAAGTGGAAGAAGAAGTGAAACGGGTACAAAATGGAGTATCACTCTTAAAACCTTAAGAATATCCTTTTGCTAACAAAGATAAATTCTTTGCGTCGGTGAAATGTACGTCTTTCATCTAAAAAATAAGATGCAAATCCGTAGAATACGGACTCGTTTCAACTGAAAGCGGTAAGACGAGAACAAAGAAGAACGAGGAGAGGAGGAAACGAGAATACGTTTACGAGTTTGTACAAGACTCGTTCAATATCTGCTCAAGTTCATACTTTCATCCGGATCACCCAACCACATCTTCCACACTTCTTCTCCCCGGTTACTCTTCCTTTTTTTAGGCTAACCGATTATTATTATCGTTTATTGCTCGCCGGTTTCGCGAGAAACGAACTCTTTGTCACGGAAAGTTAAGCAATTCTGCCGTAGTGATAATAATGTTAACTCGGTGTTTAAGACTGGTGAGTTTACGAGATGGCTGAAATTAGAGAGAAAGAGAGAGAGAAAAAGAGAGAGAAAGGGAGAGAGAGAGCCATCGTGGGCGTTGCCTAGCCCGATGTACAGAACTGTTATGAACCGTACATGATATATATGTATAAATTCGTACATCAATTTACACAGACATATACAAACACAAACGTATACTGTAAAAATGACGAATTGGCTAGGTGACTTTCGGCCAATATTCGTGCCTATTTTTATGAACGTGCCCGGGTCTATTGGAATGTCAGATCCGTGTTTTCTTTGCCTAGTCAACTTGTCATGTCTGCACAGTACATGAATATTCCCCCAACAGGGAATGATATATTATATATAAATATACATACAAATACACTTATACGAATAGATATAAATACGTGGAGGGTTGATCGAAATACTTGGATAAGCAAGAGTAGATATTTTTTAAGGGTGTCTAAGACGAGCCTCTAAGACATGCGACCAATCAGCCGCTACTGTCTCCTCACTCTGTATTCGTTATCGAATATACGTAATCGTCGTGTAACTGAGTTTTAAGAGTTCGATCGAACCGCTTCGCGATACTCGTTGAATACGAATTAGGTAATTAGGCTAACTTTTCATTAACGTGAAAACGTTGTTAAGAGTCGATGAGTTTTGGTATATAGGATTCATTGGCTGTCATTCCATCGTTAAATATTGATCACATTTGGGAAATATAAAATAATGGTATATTACTGTTTGGTGTTTGAAAATAGTTTTGGATAAATAATTCTTGAAATAAAGAAAAATTTAATTAAATATTACATTAAATAAAATATAATTTCGGATCCTTGTTTGATTTATAAATATATAGTATTTGAATTGTATATTTATTCAACACAAGTTTGAAATTATTAATTGAAATAAATATTAGTGAAATTCTATTTTAATCATATCTTAAAATTCTTTGCGAAAATAATTGATTAATTAATATCTATTAAAAATTTCGTCTCTTAATCGAAATAACATATGTCTTTCTCTTTGTTAAATAATAATCGCAAACAATAATTTTAAATCAAAATCAATTTAAATCTAAACATATAATCTAAAAATATTGTTTCAAATAAATATTTTCTTAATATTTCCTTTTCCATAAATGTATCTAAAAATATATCACTATATTATTTTATTTCAACAAAACTATTTCAAATACTAATTTCAATAAACCTATTAAATTCGAAATACCTTAAATTACCTTAGGCCGAATTATGTAACACAACTAATGATCAGCAACAGTCAATATTCGTTAATAATAATAATAATAAATTTTTGTTAATGTAATCTATTAATTTCCATTCAATCATCAAAGTCAAGCTACATTGATCGCGGTTAATATTTGGATGAGATGACTTGAAAATATTATTATTGATAGTTTCAGAATATCTTAAATCTGAATTTCTCCTAAAAGAATTTGCAATCAGAGTTTAATCGAATTCTGCTGCTGATTAATTATTAAGAAAATATAAACAATATAATTAAAAGAAATAATTGAAGAAAAAAAATTTAATAATAAAGAAATAAAATTTTTCATCACGATTCATCTTTAAAAAAAAAGAAAATTTCAAAGAATTGTTTTCAAGAATATATCTTACCGTGTATCGCGAAGCAAACTGTACATTGGCCAAGCGAAATAAAGGCCGATTTATCTAGGTACTAAACGAAAATCCACCGTTCCTTAAAGGAACCATCTTCTCCATCGCGCGTAACGGAGATGCGCGATGACCAAGCGTTTAATAAAAGAAAAAAAACCGTTAATATAGCATATTAGGATTATGAATTACGATAAGCAAAAATGGAACTGCCGGATGCGGCGGCCGAAGGGGGATGTGCAGATAATCTCAGAGTCGAATGGAACGAAACACGGAAAAAAAAAAGCAATCAATGGTCGATTCTAAAAGATCGTGAACGCAACTGCCTCTGCCTCTCGTTTCTACCTTGTCAATCATCAGTTGATTCACGGTGTGTTTGCTTTATGGTCTGCTAAGAATCGAATCTCCTCCACGTGTGCCTCCATAGTTTCCTCGAAGCGCGAGATTCATCGCGCGATTCGCCACAAAAATGGCGAGCGCATCGAGCGTGAAACGCTTCAAATTCTTCTGAGCTCCCCCATGACAAATTCTATAATTCTCTCGAATTTTTCGTTCGATACGTCGCTCCCTCAAAAGATTCTCCTCATCTCATCGACGAGAAATCCTCGAATCGTAACATGCATACGTATCCATATACTCATATGGGACACGATATACGTATAAACACGCATTCAAGTTTGAATCAGTGTTAGCGATGTTTTACAGGGTATCAGGGTGATTCATGAAAGGATCGAGAAAACTTAGTTAGATGTGACAATAGGAAATGATATTTGGGATCAGTATTGCAGAATTCAAAATGAGAAACGAAGTTTTGTTTTGATATTCATTTCAGTGTAAAGATGCTCTAAATTATACAAAGAAAATCAAATTAAAATCATTGTTGGATTAATAGAATTTTTAGACATTGGCATCAATTTAAATCATTAAACTCGAAATATTAACATGTTCAGTCCAAATGGCTGTTGAAAAAGGAATACAATTGGAATGCAAAGGACTATAAATTATTCATTAGGAAGAAACAAAGATAAGAATGAAATATCGTTCAGAATTATAATATATGGATATATAACAGAATTTCTCAATCTATGAAATGAAAAATCTCAAGCTGTCTGTTCTAAATATTTCTGTTTTAAATAATATATCGAATTAGATTCAAATATATATGTATAATATAATTTGTGTAATGTAATGTATAAATATTTTTTAAAATTTTTTCAATTTTGTCAAAAATTTATTTTCAATTTAAATGCATGATCTTAATTTCAAACTATAGTTATCAAATATCACAAAATCCTCTTTCAGAGATCAATGATTGTATTATTTTTTAAATTAAATACTTATCTTTTATATAATAATAATAAATAATAAATTGTGCATAATAAATTTTTTAATTTTGGCGGTACGCATTTTTTTTAAAGATTGAGAACTGCTAATTCATATAATGAACAATAAGATATATTCTTAAAAATTATATTGTTATAAAAACTTGAATCTCCATATAATTATGTGACAAATGTGTTGGATTATGTAATAAAAAAGTGATAAAACATAATAACTATTAGCAAAATTAGACTTTATTATCAAAATAATTCTTTGAATATTAAAATAAAGAAATGGATGATAGAACATATTTAGTTAAGTCATTTTTTTTATTTGAAATTCTAAGATATAATATTAATTTTACATAATTACTATATAATTGAAATGACATTTATCAATGATTAATAAAAAAGTTTCAAGTGATCCAGACTGAATATATTAAAGAAAATCAATCTAAACTCATTTTCTTCTTTAATTCGATATTTAAATAATTATAAATAAATAGAAACCAAAAGAATAGCTTATAAGAAAAAAAAATATGTAAAAATTAATACTAATTCTTATAATTCTTTCATGTCTGCAAATTATATGCCTATAATAACTCTTAATATTTTGATTAATATTTAGCACGATATATAAAAACTTAGGTTTATAACTATTATTGGGTTTAATAATTTTTAACACAAAAAGTTTTTTAATTATTTTTTAACACAATTTCTTGCATAATAGGCATTAAAATAATAAAAATTCATTGCAAAAATATTCGAACAATAAACAAGTTACATAAATTTTATATTTATGTTTATAAATACTGATGATAAAATTGAATATAATGAATATAATGGATATGCAGCGAACAAACTATGATTTGATATATATTAATTAGAATCATCGTACTAATATAAACATACTATACTCACTTAATATTAAATCTTCACCAATAAACTTGTTTTCTCACTATTACTCATCAGAAATTCTACAGAGTTATGTTTTCTCTATTTTTAATTATGTATAAGTCTTTAACAGTATTTCGATACAACACTGCCAGATCTCATTCCTCGTGCTCTCTCTCGAATATGGTTTTTATCTATGTTTTAAAATACAAATTCCAAATCTATATCTCTATTCAAAATATAACTTATAAGCAAGGATATCATACAAATTTTTAAAAATTTTGAACAAGAAATAAAAGATATTATATTGTATTGTAGAATCTAAGGTTAGATTAGCTTAGAAACGCAACAATGGTTGGCTTAATTTGGCTTGACTTGACTTTGACTTTTCAAACATTCGAAATTCGAATTTGAAGACAATTACAATTACAAAACGTTTATGACTATTATTGTTACGTTTGGTTGCACTTCTAAACTAACCTAACTTTAAAATAATACAATACAATAATAAAATATAATATAATAATATAATTATATGGTTATGACATGAATCACGATATTAATTACATCAATTTAATTTTTGGTTATAATTAGGATTATCAAGAAATTTTTCTAAAAGGATTTTACGAAAAAAATTATAACATTGGTTATAATCTACGGTCTACATACGTTCACGAAATATATTGTATAACGATTTTAATCTGTTCTTCCTTTAATATCTCTCACTAGTTGTACGTCATCATCACATTTTTCCTATCTCTAACAACTCCACAAGCGAATTAGTTTACCATCATCTCTGAATCGCAGTCATAGAAAGAATTCGTGTTCAACCATTTTTCATCTCCATGTTCTCCACGCTTCCTTTTTGATGCGTTCACAAACCATCAAATAAATTGCCAGCGTCAAATCACGTTTATCGGCTGGTTGAACGATCGAAAAAAAAAAGGAAAGAGATTCTGGATGAAAGTCTCGATAGAGAATTTCCCGACGATATATCAAACGTAATAATTTGCATCCGTACGCTGTGCACGCAGAACGGCAATAAAATTTTCAGGAGAAAAAATCGCCGCTGCCCAGCCACGGACAAGCCGTAATTCACAACTGCGAGAGGGCCGCTTTTGAGTTATGACACGGTCCAGATTATTTGACACGCCCCATGCACGGAATTAGGTTTACGATCTTTCCAGGACCACGTCTCGTTTTCCTGTCCCCGTTTATATCAAGAGCGTGTGTTGTATCTCGCTATTTTCCACTCTCGTCTCTCGTCTTTCATCCCTCTATTTTTCAATTCTTTTTTTCTTCTTTTTCCACTCTATTGCAACGCGCAATGCGTTCGTGAGAGCTCTTATCGCGGATTCTCTTGATTTTTCCGCCTCGATGTTGCGTGAGATGAATCTGTTATACGTTCTCCAAATTATTTTTTTTCTTTTCTTTTTTTTTTTTTTTTGTAAAGTTTTTATCGCGTATTATAATTCATGAAATCATGAAAATCGTTCGATCTCCGATAATCGAGGATGAATTTATTGTTCGTAACGCGACAATCAAGGGAAAAGAGGAAAGGGAAAAAAGGAAAGAGAATGGATGGAGAGAGATTTCTTTCGACCTCGAGTCTCTATTGTATAGAGTGAAATTTCGCTCGTTTATATTTCATGGAATTTAATTTCCTATTTTCGGACATTCTCCTCATTTTATCGTTCGTTCTACCTTTTCCCAATTTCGCTTCTGACGAGATATTAGGCAAACATTTCAAATTTTAAATTTCTATTTGGCTCGTAGGTTCTTTTTCCCTTTTTTTTCTTTTTTTTTTTTTTCATTTTCATACCAAAACCAACTTTCAGCCATTACATTTCTCACGGGATATTTTCGCAGAACCAGCATCAAACTTTGCCTAGAAAATATTGAACGTTCACATATGCACGAGAAAGGGAGAGAATTTCCCGGTTCCATTTTTTTGCAACGAACAACAGGTGGCTGTGACTCAAAAGCGGATCGAAATGCAAAACACAACTTGTAATAGAGCAACGATATTACGAAGTAAAATAAATTCAAGTTACGTTGATCAAAATTATTATTAGCATGAATAACTAGAATTGGAAAATATTATTGATGATAGTTTGTGATTTACTTTTAAATTGTAAATTCTTAATTAATAATCCAGTTTTCATGATTAATAATAATCACAATTGTGTTTGTCAATAACTTTAGCGTTATTGGATTCATTCGATCATGTTGGATTCTCATTCGATCATCAAAGTCCAATTATGCGTCGCGATCATAACTTGAATGGAATGACTTAAAAAATATCGTATTATGTTTTCAGAATTCACTTTAATTTGTATTATTGCGATATTAACTGTCGAATTAAATAATAAATAATATTCTCAAGAATTCTCCATATTTGTATAAAGTATACCATTATTCTTTCATGAAATACGTGTATGCATCGATTCAAAACGATTTATTAAAAAAATAGCTCAAGCATGAAAATTGAAATATCATTGTGTGAGCTATTTACTTAAACTCATCGCTTGAATCGATACATGTATCGCAACATATTTCAATATTTGTAGATCGTTTTTAAAATTCATTGTAAAAAATATTTCAACATCGATCAGTTGATGACAGAATAAAGATAGATTTTTCAATCTCTTCATCGACAAATAAAACTAAACTACTCTGTACAAAAATAGGATAGTTTTGTTCAGTCACGATGTCACAATGATATTTGTTGGTATCCCACTGGTGAGAGAATTATCTTGTAGAAAAATCTAACCACGGAGATTATTCTCATCCTCGGGGACGACGTTGGAACGTTCAGAAAAGCGAGTTTAAACGAGTTACAAGCGAGAGAGAATACAGTAGAAACGTGTTCGACGAGACCACGGTTATTTGGGATTTTCCGAGTTCCATAAATCCCTGCAGAATTGGTTGACTAGAGTGAAACGAAACATAGGAAGATAAAAAAAGTCTGTTTTATCATTCATGATTTTTTATAGTTAAACAAATATTATATTTTAAACTATTAAAATCCAACAATTTAATATATCACATAAATAATACAAAAAATATTATTTTCATTAATTCTATGAATTTTTTCTTAGTCAATTTTTTTTTATGTAAAAATAATTTGGATAAAGAAATTTAAATTAAATTTGGAATATATTAAAGAATTCACAATTTCAAAATTTTTATTTTGCTCATTTATATTATAAATATCATTTTACGTATTTATTTTGAATTAAATTTGTAAATTACAGAAAAAAATGATATAATTAACAGTGTAGTTAAAGTATTTAAAAATTACCTTTGAAAAATTGAAAAATTAATACCTCAGAATCTTTTGATGATACTTTAAAAACTAAATTTATAAAAATTAAATATCGCACACGAAGAATGAAAGATTAAACTCAATCAGTTTTCATTACAATTTTGATCTTTTCATTGACGAACCAATCCAATTTCGATGCGCACGAAATCTCATCGATCAAACTTTTCTTCCCTAACTGTGAACTTCGTAACGAACCTCATAAACTAGGGTGCGTTGAAAGAGGTTGTTATGACACAGATCCAACAGGATAATCACTATTTGTAGTCTCGATTATCGTTTGCGTGACGTGAATTGCGTGAACCTCATCTGTAGCATAAAAGTTGTTATTTTCGTCGAACGAACATCGTTTCGCAATCATTTTTTCAGTCATTGCTTCAGTCGAGGATCTTCGTGGATTTTAGTTTTCGATACGTATCGAATTCTCGCGTCAAACTCATATTGGCTTCTATCGTGTATTACGTTGTTTCGATTTAATCCCTCCGCCAAGCTGACGGGGATGTCGATGGGGATGTCCAATTTTGGATAGAGTTTCCGAAAGATTTTGGAGAGGTATCAGACGACTTCTCTCTGTAATGGTATTTGTTGAAGAGGATAGGGAGGATAGGATTTGTGGCGTCGTCTTGAAAGGGTTGTTCCACAGAACTGGGTACATAGTAGTCCTCTATTGACAAAAAAACAGATACTATTAGATGAGCGTAAGTAATGTGTATTGTTCATTTTATGATTTAATATTTAATTTAAATTCTAGTTGTAATTTTTAACAATATCACTGCGGAATTTTTTTAAAAATTTATTGAAATTTCAATTTTTGTTACTTGCGTTGTTATTTTTTCGTTATTATTAATAATAATATTATCGTGATTTTATATAAAATATAATATATAAAATATATAATATGTTTCATCGAGTTTTCTTCAAGAAAGTGCCTTTCACTTAATTTTATCTTTCGATGCAATTTTATCTTTCGATTTGAATCTCTGCTAGTAAAATTTAACATCATAATGGATGCAATAGAAACCGCAGAACTGGCTTCTAATGAAATCTTGCATCCTCTTGAGATTGGACTCTCAGACGAGTCCTTTAGCAAAGGCCTATAGCGTTACTCCGCGATACAAGCTACGGCGTTTGGGTCTTACGACCGCCATTTCGTCCTATCACGTACAACAGCCCTGGAATTCAAAATTAACCTAAATCTTATTACCGAAACCGGTTTCGGTATATTCCAGCTCTCTTAGCCTTCTATCTC
Organism: Apis cerana; assembly: GCF_029169275.1. NCBI lineage: Eukaryota > Metazoa > Arthropoda > Insecta > Hymenoptera > Apidae > Apis > Apis cerana. The sequence continues at coordinate 3,337,729 of NC_083862.1, read as the reverse complement.
AGGTTTAAGTTTTGCGTTTCTCTGAATCTCTATATGCCTCTGCTCTTTATAATAATTGAGATATTTATACCAATTTCTATGTCTTTATGATTTATTTATTATTATTAAATTAAAGATAATTAATCTTAAATTTAATTAAAAGTCTAAGATATTTGTTCTTTTTAACTTGGAAAACAATTTTTCAAGTTTTTGATGATTAGAAATATCCAATAAACAAAATTTAAAAAATGAAATACTTTATTTTTATTAAATAAAAAACGTATATTACATTTGTATACGTTAATGATTATTTTAAAAAATTTTTTAAAAATAGTTTTAAAAATAAATTTAAAACTTTTATTCTTTTTTTTTTTTAAATGATCCAATAGCTAAAGTCAATTTTAAGTTAGATTTTATTATTAAGTTTATTAATATGCTGCATATTGAATCAAGTTTGATGCGTCGCTTATTATATCTTTCGCAAAAAACTTCTTGATTAAACGTAACCTTTCTTTATGATAAGCAAACGGTGTATAGAATACAATATACGGTATTACGCAAAGCATAATATTCAGTAAAAAGAGTACAGTAATTAGTACAGTACTGGTTTTTCTTTTAAAACTCGGAAAGTATTTTAAAACATAACCTTACTTTATGATAAACAAATAGTATCTGATATAGTATATATTATTCAATATAAAATTCAGTAAAAATTCCTAATTAAAACAAATTTATTTGAACATTCTTTTTAATTTATATTTTTCATTCTTTTATATTTTCATTCTTAATTTAATATCATTATAATATCATTCTCAATTTAATATATTAATTTAATATCATTATTTGATCTTGCAAAAATAAACTTATCAATAGAGAAAAACATTTATTGCAAGAAAAACATCGAAAATAATATTATAGAGTATAACAATCAATACAATAATCGGTGCAAACACTCTACAGTGCGAATCTAAATATTTGCAAAAAAATGTGGAATAATAAATTGATCGATAAAAATTCACACGCATGACGTACGAAACATCGTGTGTTCATTCATTAACGAGCCAAACCGATTTTATCACGACGCTCGAATGCAACGCGTAACGAGCGTTGACGCGGCCATGCTTCATACATTATTGCTCGTGGCGAATAATGAATCGTCGCTATTCGGTGATTCATTATTTTTAACAATACCCATCCCATACACCGTGGCGCCGAAGTTTAATGTAGGACACAAAGGATTCCGCTTGTGGACCGGCTGAATATTTTCATGCGCTTGTCCGCCAACGATTAACGACAGGTTATGAGTGTGGCAACGGACCGTGATAATTATTAGCCGGTATAAACGATGGTTATTGGCGCGCAACGATTTAATTATTTGACGCTAATACGGTTCACCGTTTCGACAATACCGTCAAGCTGTCGCTTCTCCTCCGCCATTATTTCCTCTATGGTGAATGGTAGAGCATTAAATCTTCGCTTATAACGAATAGAATTGTTTAATGTGAATTATTTTTCATGAAAGATATTATTTTTCATATGATTTTAAGAAGCATATATTAGGATTATTTTTATATTGTCTTGTTTGTATCTTACTTTCAATAATATTTAATTATATTATTAATAATATTTTTTGAATGAATAACGGTAAATGATATTAAAAATTTTTTATTTGAAAGATAAATTGTGTTAATATTGTGTTATTGTTGTTTAATTTTATTAGAAAGATTCGTCATTACTTTCTCTATCATTTAACTTGAATTATTTTTCATGAAAATAGTATGATTCTCAGAAATATAGTAGGATTGGATATTATCAAGAGAAACTTTTATTCGAGTTAAATATTTTTATATTGCCTTTTGTTTATGCTATTTTCAATAATATTAAATTGAAAAATAAATTAATAATATAATTAATATAATAATTAATATAAAATAATAAATAAATAAATGTTATTTTACTTGATAATTAGGTATTTTTATTTTTATAATCTTCTATTTTCACATATCTTTAATTGAGAATAAATATCTTCATTTCAGTTTCAAATTGATTTTATATTATTTAAAGTAATTTTTTTTATTTGATATCTCATTAATTAATTAAACAAAATATCTAATTATGTTAGATACGCAAATTCTAAAAAGTTTATTGTATTTATTTATTTTTTAAAAATATAATTTTAAAAATATATATATATAATTTTTGCAAAAATTATAAATTATTTAGCTATTTAAAAAGTTATTAATCTCTTACTTTTTAAATAATCATATTTGTTATATAAGATTTACTATATATGTATTATATACCTAAAATATAACAATAATAGTATGTATATTTTCTTATTTCAAATGTTAATATAAATTGAATAAAAATATTTTTTTGTACAACATTTATATAAAATTAATTTCTGTTTAAATTTACAATTATTTATAGAAAACAAAAAAAAAGCAAAATTGAATTTTTACATCCTTTTAATATTAGATATCGAAAAAAGTTAAAATGGATTTAAAAATAAAATATTCAAATTAATTGAATTTTCACGAAATAAATTTTTATACAAAAAAAAAATCATTATTTATATCTCTAACTCTCTTCCAATGTTTTATAAATATAATCTTTTAATCTTTAGTTCTCATATTTATTCTACTAGTTATCGAAATCCAGTTTAGTTTAATTTTAGTGTTGAAAAAAACAGGAACGATATTAAATTTTAGAATATCCTTTGAATATTTCTCGAATATAGTCTATAATTTAATAAAATATTAATTAAAAGGACATTTAATTATAAATATATTTAATTTATTACTTATTTATTACTTATTTATTACCTATTTATTACTTATTCACTATTACTTAATTATAATTATAATTACAATTTTTTCCAATATCCAATATATAATATAAAGATGTTTGTCATTAATTACTATTAATCACTTATTTCCAATATGTAATTTTCCAAATAGCCGATTCTCTAATTTCCAATCATGGAAATTATGCTTCCATTCCTCGGTGAGTAGTCACGAGACCGTGTTGATTAAATCGATGCATAATCGAAATTAAACATTAACCGCATAGCGGCCTCGACTCGAGAGCTGTCGAATTCACCGGCCAAATTAATATGGAACTCGTAATATAGAGATACGAATTAACAGCTCCTTGCCACCCATTTCTCAAATATATTTCCAGTCTAATGAAGGATCGGTTTGGTTCGATAAAGGACACGATGTAATTACGATGAGTAGAATTTAATCGAGATATGCTTATCTGCTTATCGATCCCTTAGATCGTTTTCAAAGGCCGCCTGTAATGTAAAGACCAAGTTTGATTTATCTGTTCTCGATTCGGATATCGAGCTCGTACGAAAATGTTGAAGCTGAAACGATTATAGAATACGAGAAAATTGGTCGAATAATTATAATACGTAATTATACAATAACAGTGATGAGAATGTATCGTCTTGTTTAAAAGTATCTAGTATATAATACAATTATTTTTTTGATAACTTTTAATTGTTAAATTATAATTAAATTACAAAGATTAGTCTTCATACATTTTACGTAAATTCAATTAACAAATTGTATTATCGAATCAATAAGAATTATAACAATAATATAAGAATATAAGAATAATACCAATAACAATTATGTGAAATTTTTTAAACATATACATGTATAATTATACAAGTAATTTTTCATTAATCAATTAAGAATATATTATTTTAAAGAGGGAGTGAAATCAATATTATAATAAAATATCGGCATTTCTTTATTTTTTTAAAATATAACTTATTATTATACTAACGCTAATTATTATTCAATGAGTAATAAAAATTTCAATCGATATGTTTTTTATTTAATCGATTAAAAGAAAATTTAAAAGAGAACGAATATTTAAAAATAATAATAATAAATTGACTTATTCAATTATAAAATAATTTTTATTTTTTTAAATGTCATTACTGCGAATTGACAAAAGTATCAGATTGATTAGTATAATATATTCTATTGCACTAGAGATCTCATCAATGGTTAACGCAATTCGTTGGGTATAATCGGTGTTTACGTTCTCCTAAGATATTTTTGATTACATTGGAATTGTCATCGTATGGTTCGTGAAACACACTGTCTTGAACGAACACAATGAAACTTTGATCGTTTGGCAGATTATCCCTCTGAATCCGTCCTATTGGAATATTGCAGTCCATTGCGGTATTGCGGTTCATTCAGTTACAGATAGAATTCGTTTCATTGGAGTGGTTCTGTTGTAAGTTTGTCTATTGAAATTATTCCTTATTTCCATATTCCATTTGCTAACATTGTTATTCCAGTATACACAGAATCCATACACAGAAGAATGGAAGAATGTATATATGCACGATTATAGTTGTACAATGAGATATACTCGCGTAGAACATTGTATCAACTTTAATGCTATATATTTAGAAAGATTTTATTGTTTAATACATTGATTGTCCAATTTGGATATTTTAAATTTCATACATTGGTACAAATATTGATTGGAACAGTAGTATAGTTTCTTAGAAGTTTGTTTGAATTTTCTATTAAATTTATGCACTGATGATTACAGGGAAAGTGAAGATAAGAGATAGAAGGTTTAAACATAAATTTAAATCTTCTGCTTAATTGAAATCTGTTTCTATAGAAAATTTTATCTTTATATTTTTATTTTTTTTATCTTCATTGTCATATGAAATAATAACATAATCTGATTCAAAATTGTCGAATAAATAGTAGTTTAACAAAATGATTTCAATAAGAAAATATAATTCAAAAAGGATCACTTAATCATAGATAAATAAACTTTAAATTATTATTGACTGTAATAATTTATATTATTAATTGTAATAATTGGAAAATACTTACTTAGTATATAACATATGATTAAATATAAAATATTTTAATTCATTTTAAAAATTTCTTGATTAAAACTCATATGATGATTGATATCTATAAATTCACAAATAGACAAATTTTAAAATTATCTTACATTGACGAGAAAAATAGAACAAAACAATGAGAACAATCTAAAATATATTTTATTATTATACAATCAAATGTCGCGAATATTGATCGGTCGTAAAGCAGTCATCGTGTCGATAAGTCTTGTCGAAAAATATGGCACGTTGAAAAGATGTCCAATCTGCCTGTGAAAACTTATTTTTCAGATTGACGCGGATACAGATCGCGCGTCAGAGTCGAAAATGGAGATTAAACGCGCAGTCGGACGAGATTCGTCCATCGGCTTCCTGGTGTTTGCGAGATACGCGGTGAATTATTAAAGCGGCGCGTGCCGCCATCACGGTTGAAACTTCCCACGCGATGCCCGTGCTCGGGCAAAATCGATCCAACCCGTGTTTTCTTCGCGAGCCTTTAATCTCGTTGCAGTTTGTCGCCTTGATATTCATTAAAATCGCATAGAAATTCGTTTCCAACCTGGAAATGTTCTTTGATCAACGTCGTCGTGAATTTGAGTTGTAACTCTTGCTACCATCATCACATTTATGCTAGTGCATAAAATTCTTGAGTATCGGGGTATTTTCGAACTTGAACTCAAATATCAAGTCTTTATCTGAATAAATACATTTAAGTAAAGTAAATAGAGGAAAATGTGAAAAGCAATATATGTATTTTTCACAATTACAACATCAATATCAGAAAAAGGATGTTTTATAAATATTATAAAGTAAGATTTTATTAAATTGGATGTCAAGCAAAAAAAGTGAAATAATTAACGGAAAAGATATGGAAAATAATATGCATATTAACATTTAATTTATAATTCACAGATACACTATCAAAAATCATTTGGAAGCCATACTTTTACATGAAATAAAATAATTTTTATAAATATAGTAGAACGTCAATTATTCGAATTAATTGGACAAATCTGTTTGGTAAACTGTTCTTTAGATAATTGATCAAAAAAAATTAATTTTATCAATACGTAATCTCATAAAACAATTAAAAAATTAACTAGTTTTCAAATATAGACACGATATTTTATTATAAAAAATGAAAGAAATATATATCAAAAAAAAAAGTAATCATCAATTTTAAATACCATGATACGTAATATAGAATATAAATATATAAATGTGTTAATTTAAATATATATTTTATATCTACTATGCTAGGATAATCATGAATATAAGCGTTCTCTTATATTCATGAAGCGTTCTTATAAAAATAACCGTTTATAATAAATATTTATTGACACTGACTATATTAGACTAATAAAAATTAATAGATAAAATACCTAAAATTCATTTAGAAATAAACAGTTTATTTTAAAAAAACCATCAATCATATTATCATTCAATCAAAATTGAACAAATGAAAAATTTGTAATAGCTTCATTGACAGTTTATTAGAATTTGTTTGATGCCAAAAATAATATAAAAAATTTTAATATCTTATGATCTGAAATAAATAAATCATTAAAATTACTGCTTACTATTACTTATATATATTTTATTATTATTATTATTATATATAAAATTTATTTTTATTCTTTAAAATTATACGATATTATTTTATTAATATTTTGATATTATTTATAAATAGTAAATAAAGTTTAATAAAAAAAAATAGTGGTATGAATAAAAGCAAATTGTGATATAAATGTACACGTATTCAATAAAGTTTCAAATTTTATTTTTTCGAAAATAGAATATCTAAAAATTTTACTTTTTTTTGATTCATTTTAAAATTCTTATCAGTTATACTACGATTTTTACGATAAAACTCTATATGAAAAAAGTGATCGCGTACTCAGTGAATTTCTAAATTTGATTTTCTCGAAAAATGAAATTCTCTATTCAAAAATTGTATTTTACATTTTCGATTTTTACATTCCTTTCAGTTGTATCATGATTTTTGATAAAATATATGAAATATGAAAAATATGTACTCCATAAATTTTCAAATTTAATTTTCTAAGAAAATAAAATGTACAAAAATTTTATCTTATATATTTGTCTCAATTTTAGCAATCTTTTTTTTCGATTTTTAAAAATTTTAGAATAAAATAATAATTTTATTCTATATTTCAATTTTAAATCAAGAATTATTTCTTTTTCAAGAAGAAATTTTCATATTCTGTGAATTATCAACATCTTACATTTTCTGTGAAAACGCATTAAAAAACCCTATTTCAGAAATTCCAAAAAAATTGTATTCTACATCTCATTTTTAAGTAAAAAATCATCCCTTTTTTTAAAAACACTCCGTCGAAGCTTTAAAAAAATCTTCATCTTTCGCGAATTATCAACTTGCACGTTACATCTTCTGTGAGAACACATTACGAAAATCCATTTCACGGAAGAATAACAGCTCGCAGCAATCCAAAGTCTAATCTCGGCCTTCTTCTTTTGTAACTAGATAGGATACAAAGAGAATTAAAAAATGCATTCCTCGAGGTACCAAAGAAATTTTCACTCGTCTCGGGCGAAAACGAAATAGCTCGCAGCAAAAAAGCGGAGAATTCCCTAGGCACTATACCGATTGTTATACTGGTATGAATATATGTATGAAATACAGGAAGACGCTTGTTTGTCGATCGATCGATTGCGATCAACGCTGTCGAACGAGAATTTATATCGAAATTTTCGCGAGAAACCGTCGTGGAGATGGAAGGTATCGCGACCATGATGGCGCATATACGCGAACACATAAAGAACACAATCTTCCAACGATACATCGCGATCTAAACGCACATCGAAACTTTTCTTCTCGATTATTACCGTGAAATATGGTTCGAAACCGATAATATTTCTTTGATTCGAAGAAACAATTCGTGTTATTTTGTTTTATTCGTTCTTAGATGATAATTTTTTGTTCAAGACGAATTGAGATTTACCAAAGATAACTTGTATCTCATTTCGCTTTCATTGACATTTATTTCAATACACAAAATTTTTCATCTTATAATAATAAATTCAAAATTTCAAGTGTAATTGGTTGAATCTAGTTTTAAGAAAACAATTTATTTTTAAATTTTTTGATAATTTGATGGATAGAGGTGAAATATAACTGAAATGATCTAGAAAGATATAAAAATCAAAGAATTAATCGATCTAATCTAACTCGATGTAATTTGTTATTGATTGTCTATCAAAAAATAGAACGAAAATTTAAAAAAAGTTTAGATCAATTTCATTAATGATGAATCAGATAAAATTTTAATGACAAAAATATTCATTTAATCCATCTTCAAATTCATCATCGCGAAAACGATCTCTTTCTTTTAATTAGTTCTTTGCAGAACGCAGATACAACATTAATAATTTAACCTAATTTAATCTAATTCGTTAAGTCTAAAATTTTAAATATCTATAATTTATGATCAATGAATTCTTAATTCGAAATAATTGTATTTCATATCATCAAATGCTATTAAAAAATACAAAAAAAAAGTTTAAAATCCAATTTAATCTAAGATACTAAAAATATCAATTTTAAATACATACAATTTTTTAATCAATAGATTTTTATACTTTGCTTTTATACATCGAAAAAACAAAAAAGATTTATAAAAAAATAATGGTTACAGATTTTTTGTTTTTGTAATTATTAAATATGTACCAATGTTTTTATACTTTTATACTTTATATTTATACTTTTATTCAAATAGAAACATTTATTTTCATTATAATACTTTTACTTCGATTTTATATATAATACACAGATATATATTATATTTCGATAATTCTAACGTTTATCCTGCAATTCTGCAGGAAAGATAAAATTTCAAGACAAAAATAAAAGTTGTAAAAGCGCAAATCTAACCTCAAATCCTCGGAAATACCAAAGAACCACGTAAACCTCGTATTTTAGCCATTGAATGAACTACGTGTGAACTACGAACGAACCTAACCTTCTTAAATTACCTCGAATCGAATTGAAGCACGAACTTATCGACCGAGTTGGCGAAACTCGGTCAGTATCTTTTCGTTTTTCGTAGCTTGACGAATATTATAGCTGTCAGCGGGAGAGAAGTGAGGGATGGAAATTCTAGCGGCGGAGGGGAGAGCAAGAGAGAGAGAGAGAGAGAGAGAGACAAGTGTGAAACAACGAAGCGTGACAAGGACGGAAATAGAGATTTTGATGGAACTATGACACAGTAGTGTCAATTTTTTTTCCCAACACGAGTCTTCTTGTGGCTCATAATCATCGTTAGAGGGTGAATGGAGAAAATAGAAGAAAGGAAAAGAGGGGAAGGGACAGGTTATAAAAGAAAGAGGAAAAAATAAGAGAGGAACGGGGAGAGGAGAATCGAGGGCAGACGTATCGATCTTATTCGACCCTCCCTTCGACCGTAAAGCTCGCCCGCGGACAGAGTTACGATTCCGCACAATTACACATACCTGCACATCTATATCATTTGTGCACACACATAAGAGACAGATACACAACACACACACGCGCGTAAACCATGTCCCACAGTGTGTCGGTCAATGAACAAAGTTCAAAAAATGTAAAGCGTGAAAATTCTTGTATCGTGAAATATTAGTGCTAACCATATAGTTTGTAATATTGTGCATAAGTTATAGTTAATATGAAGCGCTCAGAAGCTCGAAGGAATTGGTTAACTCCATTTTCTGAAAAATTTATTTTGCCGTTGAAATCTAATAATATTTAATCTCCTTTCTGGAATTATTATATTTTCATGGAGTTGATTATTTCTAGCCTCTGTGCGACTCGTGTACCAATTTGTTGGTAAAGTTAAAAAAAATTTAATACAAGAATATATATATTTTTTTCGAGCACATGTTATTAATGGAATATTTATTTTTTTAACTCTCAGTCGATATGGACGATCCTGGGTCATTTATGACCAATATTATTGTACATCAATAGAATTGATTTTTCTATCAAAATTGTACGTTATTATATACTATTAACGAATTGTTCATCAAAGTGATATTAAAATAGGATACTAGAAAATACATTTTAAAAAAATAAATAATTTTTTTTTTTAATGATGAAGGATCAATCGCTTGAGAGTTAATTTAATTTTTATAAGTTATATTTAATAAGTATTATGGTGTAATTTTAATACAATAATAATAATAATAGTAATAATAATAATAATAATAGCATTAATTTTTATATATAAACTTTGTAAGCATCGATGATTTTTTTGTATAACAGCCCTAAACAGATTAAATTTTATATTAACTTTTTTAATCTAGTTGTCCAAATTTTTTAATTTTCCAAAATGAAAAAAAAAACTTTATCCTTGATTAAAATATTCTATGTAAAATTTTCTCATTTTTTAAGATATATGAAATATTTAAAGTTTTTTTAAAATAAAATTAAAGAGTTTTATATTTTGAAAGATTTAAAAACAGTCTAATTCATTTATCCTAATAAGAATGAAAAGAAGATAATAAAACTATGTTGTTTCGAAATGCTTGGTAGGACAGTTTAATCGGAAAGCATTTCGTTAATCTGATAACAAAATTGTTCAAATTAAAATTAAATCAACAATTAGTTGACAATAAATTACAATAATGAAAAAAAATTTGTTGTCTAATAAAAAAAATAAATAAATATTTGTTATCTAACAAAAAATCAAGATTCGAATATTTTTTAATAAAACTAGCGAAACTGTACGTTTTATGCATTAATCGATTCTATTTTAATTAAAAAAAAAATATTAGAAGCTTTAAATCCAAAATTAATTAATTCATAAGTTATAATTTTTGCCTGAAAGTTATATATATACGACACACTGTGCGTCCACGAAACATCTTCGTGAACCTACCTTCATATACATATATATATATATATAAATATATAAATATAAAATTATAAATATAAAAGGATATAAATATAAATATATATATATATATATATAAATATACATGTAATACGTACACACGCTCATGTACACACAATGTTCCAAAGGATTGAGCAATACGATTTGTATTACCGTGTATAACGTAATGTATTCGATTCTGCACATGTCGTACGTACTTTGGATGTAGCGAAGGATTTTTCACGACTGATATGAGATTAAAGAATAAAAATAGCTTTTATATTAACCACTGTTTTTTCTCTCTTCATTCGCAACCCTTTAATTCCAATCCTTCATTCAATTCTTTCCAAATAGCAACAGAATTTTATAAATACCTCAGGTTCATTAAGTTCAAAATATCTCCTTTAAAAAAAAAAACATAACATACTTTAAAAGATTTTTCGACACGATGTCAAAGATAAACTCTACATAACCATTTAAAAATTTTAAAGCTTTTAAAAAATTTCATTCTATAATTTCTCTAATAATAATAAATAATAATAATAATAAATAATAAATAGGACATCGAACTTTGATAGAAACATATCGAAATTAAATTTCAATGTCATAACATATGCTATGAGTTTTATTTTGAATAAATATTCAATGTTTATTATATATACATAGAATAATTCCAAATTGTCATTTACGAAGAAATTATTGTATTTATGTCCCATCACTTAACATTTGATAACATAATAAACATCGAAGTTCCCAAAACTATCTACGTGTAAATGCTCTTCAGCACTGTTGAGATTCCTCTTGACACGTCATGGAAATTTGAAGCTTGGTTAAGCCATGTTAAACCGATTAAATTTCAATACTATTCACTATTATATAATTAATGGATAGACATAGTTATAATTTGTTTATTTAAATTTTTATTGTCACTTATGAAGATATAATTATATTTAATAATTGTTGAACAAATTTTCAAAATTATTTACAATATAAATAAATTCCATATTATGAAATTTATCAATTAATTGTTATATCATTATTTATTATTATTTGACTTTTTTTGCAATCTATGTTCAATAAATTATAAAAATTAAATTTAACCATTACTCCATATTCAGTTTAAGCTTTTAATTATCCAAACATGTTTTCATATTGTTATAATATGATATAATTAAAAGAATTTAAAAATATGTCTAACAGTATTATAATAACAAATGTTTATTATGGTTTTACATTCGATGCACCAACTTTGAGACACATAAAAAATTCAAGTAAAACAATCACTCGTATTCTCACAAATCTGTTTCTGTGCAAAGGAATGGTCTACATTAATTTTTCCACCTCGGTTGCGATTTCAAAGCGTGGTAGTTTTGCGTGATCCCACGCATTAATTACAGTGGTTGGAAAAATAGATTTGCGGAGAATTGAATTTCGGACAGAAGATTCGAGTTAAAGGAACTTAGCCATATTCTCCATAATGCACGAAAGGATTAAACGTGGTTGAAAGCCTCGTTTACGATGATGCAGAAAATTAGTTACGTAAATTTCTATTGTCGCTTTAAACGATAACATCCTTGGTTACATGATCCTCGCTCGCGCCATTTTCATTTCGAAATATTTTTCCTGGAAACTGAGAGAAATTTTTTTAAACCGAGTTAAAACATTGACCTTTGTTCCTTTCCTTTCTATGCTAATTTTGAATATATAATGCAAGAAAAATACAGAAAAATTTAAAAATAAATATTTAAAATAGAATAAAATTGTTATTTAATAAGTAATATAATTGATGATATATTCTTTATTTGATGCAAGATGAAATTTTTAGCATTGTAATTAATTGAAGAGTTACATTATTTGATATTAAAATTATCAAGATAAATTGATTTCAAACTTTTGTTTTTGATATTATTCAAAATTGAATGACTTTTGGCAAAATTAATATTTATCTTTACTCGAATAAAAAAATTATGTATTATACATTAAATATATATTTTATTCAGATATAAATATTTAATATTACATAATGAATTACATGAAACTGATTATTTTTATCAAAATTATATAATAATAACAAATAATTCATTGCATAAAATGACAAAAAAATTATTTAATTACAAATTTTTTTTCGTATAATAATTTATAAAATATTTATATTATTTCATAAATAAATTATTTCTGAAATAATATTAAAATTAATTTTAAAATAATATTCGAAAATAATTTACTAAAAAAATAAAATTTCTTGATAAAAATAATAATGTATCACATAATGTCATTACATAACAAATTATTCGTAATTTTAATATAAAGAGATAAATAACAAGTAAGCAAACATAAAAATAAAAAGTAAGCAAAACAAATTTTAAAGTTAATTATTTCAAGTAATTGTATTAATTGATAATTTCCATTTATTTATGTGTAAGTCATTTTTCTGTTTATATATTATTTGCATATTATGTATTCATAAATATTCGGAAAATTATCATAATAAAAATGAACTTATGACTTTTACGTAAATAATATGTATAAATAATACATATTAAATTTATTCTTCAATATAATTATCATAATTAAGATATTCATTTTTTTAAGTTTAAGCAATATAAAAAAAAAGAAAATAAATTAATCAAAGAATTAAATTACATTCAAAAAATCCCAGAAAAACAAACTAGAATTCCTTATTACCATTCTTTTCTCTATTAATACCTTCTTTTTCGTTTATCAAATTTCCAATTTAAAATACAGTTACAAATTAGTTAGACATTATTTTGTTATTTTATTATTTTTTTTATTTTATTATTAATTATTCTTCAAAAAACCTATACAATTATTTCCATGAAAGTCCATCCACTCAAAATCCTTCTCCATAATAAAATTTTACAAATGTGCGCTATAATTACATTGTCTTCATTTTTATTCCCTTTTCCGGCCTCCACAAGTGGCATACTCATCAGCATACAATTGTATTTCCAGCAAGTGTTTTTGCGTTTTCATCTATTCCAGCATCAACATACGTGCTATATACTAGGCGAAAACCGAATGCTTGTTACCGTAATTCGACAATTAGACACTCCTCGGATCAGTTTAAAGCCGCTTTGCATTCAAAGCCAGTGTTCTCGATCTTTTTATTCAATTGCTTCGACTCGAAACGTGTCGGACAGTGTAAACGGGCCCTAGGAAATTCGCCTTCTTCTAATCGTGTTATTTGTTTAGTCACCGACCCATTGCTTCTTGCCTTCATCCTAGGAACACGCAAACAGGCAACGACGTTCGTTCTGGGAAATGAAATTTCGGAAATAGCCATTCCAGGCACGATTATCCCACACGAACAAGAATCTAAATGAAATATTTATTGAAAGTAGTAGGAAAATGCTCGATTTCACGAGGAAAATGGTAATCGAGTTCTGCATTAGCTTTATCACTGTGAATATGCTCTGTGTGTAATATTCGAGCAAAATTGAAACGAATGTACGAAATAGAATAATGATTATTCCTATCTATTTTTTTTAATCGAATTTATTATTAATGATTATGGATAAATGACATTTCATTGATCTTTCAAAATATCGTTAAGATATGAATAAAAGTAACTTAAATTAAGTACAATATAAATTTTCGATAAAATTTATTTATTTTTATTGCAAGATAATATTATAGATATTATTTTACTTGATAATAATTATCAAAAATTAAAAAAAAAGTAGAAATTTCAATCACTTTTATCCGTTAACGATATTATCTATAATATATCGAAAACTATTAACAAAATCGATAAAATATCGATAAACAATAATAATAATAATCAATTTAATAGGAGATAAGAGGAAAAAGAAAAAGAATAAAGAAATTGAGTTTAGAATGAATTTTTTTTTATTGATAAATAGATAAAAACCAGGCGAATCTTTATGAGGCGAATCTTTCAACATTGAATATAGAGTAGTGATCGTTTATGGTTTCTCTTACGATTTATATAAGATACTTGATATGTATCATTGGATTTGAATAACGATTTTCGAAGCTTTTATTTTCTTTTCAATGTATAAACTATTTACGAAAATATAATACTATATTAAAAGAAATATATTATTTTTTCATTGATTAAAAAATAAAAAACATGATGATATCATAATATAGGAAAAAATAAATATAACTTTTTTATTTATGAAAGAAAAAGAAATATTTTACAATAACAATTTTATATGAATAAATAAATAAATATTAAAATATTTTGAAATATTTTGTCAAGATCATAATTTTGAACAATTTTTCTCTATACGTATTAACCGTTCGGTTTTTTCAGAATATTTGCAAAAAATTTTTTTTTACATTATGAATACATTCATACATTGTTATGTGATCACATTCCTATATAATCTAATCTGAACAATAAAAGAGAAAATACATATTTTTATATAATCTAATCTAAATAAAAAAAAATAATTAATGAATTAATTAATGAATAGATTAGCATATAAAAAACATATCGAAGAGGAATATCAAATAAATAAAATCAAATAAAATTTATAGAAGAAATAATTTTTCTAATATTTTTTTTTTATTGACTGATACCTTGAAAAAATGAAATCAATTCTCAAAGTTAAATTGAAAATTATAATATTATTTTACAATATTATTTTGAATTCAAATAAGAAAATTTAAGAAAAATTAATTTTTTTATATAATATATTAACAATTTTTTTCAAATATTAATTTACACTTATGATAATTTAAAAATAGAAGATTTATTTTTTCATGAATTTTATTAATAAAATTATAATCCTATATAACGTTTGCGATAATTTAAAAAAAATAGACAAAACAAATATTTTCTCACATTTAAATAATTAAATTATTCATCAGATTATTTATTTCCTAATTTTACAAATTAATCTTCCCAAAAATATATCGTTCCCATAATACCTGTACCTAATCTAAAATTCTCATTTTGGCCATATCAGTTGGCATCAAGATAAATCACACGTGCACACGAATAAATAAATCATCGTTTCCTCCACGCGACGAAGTCAGTTTGATCACGAGTTCTACGGTAATCTTTCCTGTGGAGTCAATGGAAAAATGGAAATTGAAGGGGAGCTGCGTCGTAGCACTATTTCACCATTATTGCCTCCCATTCCTTCCGAAAGATTTTACAGTTACCAAGCAAGCTACTATCCACTGATTGTTCGACCGTTGTCGAAGATGTACGCCAGTCCGCCAAGGGAACTTTTATCGTTGCGCTTTTATCGGTGGCCCGAATTCGAAGCGAGGCAGCCATCCCCATGTAAAATATTCTAAGGCACAATTCGAATGGAAATAACTTTTCGTATCATACACGCACGCTACAGAAATGAAGGCCAATTATTTTCACGGTGCATTTCGAGCAATTTGTGTACTCGAAGATACTGTGGATCCAATGAAATCGAAATTTTTGGTTCTGCTAAAATTCTCCCTTTTGAATTTATTGATGGATTGAGCAAAATTGCATCTCATTTAGAATTGATTAGGATATGCTCGAATGAAATTTAAGGGACAAAATAATAAAAAATAATTTGAATAGAACTTATATTGTCTAATATTATGATCTGAACCTGGAAAGTCGTAAAAAAAGATGCTATTTAATGTTTCAAATGATTTTAACGATTCATCGATATTAGTTTCTAATTAAATGGTGTAATATAAGTTTATTTGAAATAGAAACAGAAAAAAAAGAGAGAATATTCAATTAATAAATTAAATTTAATTTTCAAAAAACTTTTCTAAGACATTATAATCCAATTTACATAATTCATGGATTCCAATTTATCAATTCTAGAATATTTAAAAAAATTAATCGTATTTTAATATCATTTAATATTTGATTGCATATAAACATAACGAAAATGGGCTCATAATTTCTTCATAATTCTCTGGTGCTGGACGGATATTACGACGACAAAGACATACATAAAGTATCCAGTGCACGATCTAGTTCTACACGAAAAAGGAAAGGCGAATGAAGTCAAATGCCCTGTGAAATTAAATATATCGTAGAGAAATTTATTTGACGTTTCTGCACGACGTCTATGCTCGTCGCTGGAAATAATGCGTATTATGTAAATGGTCGATTGAAAATTAACGAGAGAACGTGCACAGCAAAAGTTTATGAACATTGCGCTGTAAATCATTCGGCTGGATACCCGATGAAATAAATAAAACAAAAGTTGCCGTTAATTTCCTGCTTGCGATTCCATGCATTGAGGTACAGTCAGTTACAAAAGTTTTCGTATGAATTAATTTTCAAGTGATCTTATAATCACTATAATTTTGTTTTATATCATGAAATCTTATAGTAAAGTGTGTTGTAAAATGTAATAAATTACATATGAATCAATTGTTTTTTTTATTAACAAAATATCACTTTGAAAATAATTCTCAAAATTTTAATTTTTTTTTTATTTTTTAAGATATAATTTTGTATAATTTTGTAATGGTATAAAACAAATTTGAGATAAAACAAATTTCTAAAATATTTCTTTCGACTTTAATTGTAAAAGATTCTCAAAATTATATTCAAATTATTAAATGATGATAAAAATTTGGAGGTTATTTTTATGCATTTGAACAGATTTTATGACAGAAATTAAAATTATTTCATTATGTGTTATTTTTATATACTTACACACAAATTTTTTTAAATAACTTGTAATAAAAATTAATATTATATACAGGATATTTGTGAAGATCGATTTTAGAGATCAAAACAAATACAAAAATGTCAATAGTAGATAAGGAAGATAGAATTGTCTCACTTTATCTGTGTCTCGTTTCATCTAATAAATAAATTTTAATTATTTATAATTTAATAAATCTCAATCGATATTTTTTATACACTAATTTTTATGTTTTAGACTCTAAAATCAAATTTTCTAAAGGATTAGATTAAGTTAGATATATATATATTAACATCCTATAAATTATTATAATTAAAATTATTAAAAACAAATAGATATTACATTTTGTAATTACATTTCCATACAAGACAAATTAATTTAACCAAAAACTTTTTTATATTTCCAACAATTGTATAATAAAAAATATGAAATCCATAAAATTTTAACGAGTTCTGTAATTTTTATTAAATCAATATTTCTAAATTAAGTAAATTTTCTTGCAAGATAATATCGAAAAACTTTTGTAACCGACTGTATCTCGATAGAAACGGAACGTGAAGAAATAAATTTCAAAGGAAACAATTGTTTATTTCCAACAATCGATAGAACCTAACCCGCGGGACACGTTACAATTGATTAAAATTTATTTACAAAGTAATTCTTCGCATCTCGTATTAAAATTACGAATCGCAAAAAATGGTATTTCAATATTCAATCGATATTTCAAATTTTTCAAGCGCTCTTCTTTGTATCGCATTTCTTATCGCGTCGAAAAAGAAGAAAAAAAAGAATTATCGAACAGCAAAGATTAAACGCTACGAGATTTCGCCTTCGGCTTCGAAAAAACGTAAATTCCAGCATCGAAACGAAATCGAGGACCGCCATTTAATTTCCTGATATTGGGTATTCTTTTGTGAACGATCGGCAGACACGCTAGATTAAACAGCGTCGTCTCGAGACGGTCGAGCAGCGCTCTTGAATCGAAGAAAAGAGTGTTTCACGTCGACGAATCGACGCGAGAAATTTTCAGCGAAATTGGCTTGTGTCGTGTACATGAGCGTAACCAGAGTGAGACAAATGGGATACTTCAGATAGTAGATGATCGAAGGATATCGAAACATGTAAGTACATTGATGTTCTAAATACACAATTAAATGTTACTTTTTATCTTCCTAATGAAATATAGAATTAAAAGTTAGAAGTAAATTTTATATGTTTATTTATGGAATTAGAATATAAGTTTTTTTTATATATTATTTAATATTTTTATTTATTTTTTGTAGATCGATATATTTAATTCTTGTAAAGTTTTATCTAATCTATGAAAAATATAGCTTATTTAAATTTTTTAATGTGAATAATTATTGCAATTTAATATCTTGATCGTATCTTTATTATCTTGTCTTTTTAATATCTAATCTTTTTAATTTAGTGTCTTTATTAATTTAATGATAGTATTTTTATTTATTTTAATGAAAAATTATTTTCTTTTTTTAATTATCGATAAAATATAAGTAAGAAATCATAATTTTGTATGTGTTATTGGAATGTGACAATATTACTAGTGTTTAATTCTATCATATTTGTTGGAAATCTTTTTTCAGGAATTGAATTTCAATCTTTGAATCACATATATGCCTTTGAAAACTTGAAATAAGAAACATTTTTCTTTATTTCATAGACAAAAAATGTTTTCCTCACTCTTTTTGAATGATTCAGTAGTGAAATAATCAAAATCGATAAAGAAGCAGTCAAAAATTTTCAGAACACAACAAATCCTTTTCTGTTCCAATATTAATTCTGTAACAGTTTTATTCTAAAATTTAAAAACTTATTCATTAATTTATAAATGATTTAAGTTTGCATTAGATTTGTGTTAATAAAATGTAAGTATAAAGGTATAAACTCATTTGATTTAAGGATTATGCTAAAAAAATAAAAAAATCAAAATTTCATAGATTTAGAAATTTGATGATTAACCATTCATTATCTAACTTGACTTTTACATTTATAGATTGAATTATATGATGTTCATTAATTCATATGCTAATTTATAAACCTAACCTAACTATTACATATAATAATATGATATAATTAAGTAAATCATTTTGGTAAGTAGTTTAACTTTTTCTATATTTGTAGATTGAATCATGTAATAATCAATCTAATCTAATTTTTATAAATTTATAAATCGAGTGATGCCATATCCATTAACTTAATCTAATCTAACTTTTATATTTTATATTTATGATGTGTTCTTTTCTTACATTTTAAATTCATAAATTTATTATTGAAATATTCATAAAAAGCAGTTATGAAAAAGTTAAGACCAATTAAACGCTATTACTGGAAATTTATATTTTATTATATTTCGAACAACAAAAGCTTACTCCGAATTAAACGATCCGTAACGCAATAGAAAAACTTTTCTCGCGAAAACATCTGGGATAGCTATCGATGTGTAATTTTTTGTTACGCAACAGCAAGCGAGATTTGTCGGCCAACAAACGGTGGCAAGCTGGAAAAACATGGATCATGTGTCGCGTGGATATATTCGGTTTACTGTTGCACGCCAAATGTTGCACGCGCTCTCGATTTCCGAGTTAGGATAAAACATTCGGGAAAATTAGATGCGAAATGGGCACGCACATAATCAAGTCCAACAGAAAACAACGTAATAGCCGAAATACGGGACGCAGACGATACCGTAGATCGATTTCTGTGAATGCACTGTTGAAATTGTAGCTATTTTTTGCATAACGTTGAAAATATATGTCATATTGTTTATGTTTCTTTATGGTATATGCTGAATTTGATTCAACGTTATGTTTTTATGTTGGACATGTCGAGTTCGATGTTTATAGTTGCATGAATGTTTCTCGTAATATGAAATTTGATTCCATAGTTTCTTTTTAACTTTCGTTTTGTGTTCTGTCAGTATATTGTAATTTAAGAAAATGAAGATATGGTATATCGCAAATAAGTTTTTATAATTGCTGCAATGTTATATTTAATACAGATATAAATATAAGAATTGTTATATTAGTTATATAAATTTTGGAATGTTTAAATAAAAATAATTTATATATTTATTTAAAATAATCAAATGAAATGACGGATATTTTAAAGCGAAAAAAAGTGATTTGTTAAAAAATATAGAATGACTTAGTCTAATCTTCTAAAAATGGAAACATTTTTTGTGCTTGTAACAATTAAAATTCTATTTAATTACAATTTCTCTCAGGAATGAAAAATATGAAAAATATGAAAGTAGAAAAATAAAGGATGTTGTAAAAAAGTTACCATTTTATTCATGAATAATCTTCATTAAGATAAATATATGGGTTTTTTATTAATTTTTTCAATTATTATAGAATATTATTACATTCGTACTGCTTATTATATCAATAACAGATCCTAGCTACTGTTTTCAATATTTCTCATATTTTCATACATTTCTTGTTGCATTTGTTTTTTAATGAATATTATTCTTCATTTATTCTAATTAGTTATATCTTCGAAGAAATACATCAATTTCATATATTAAATCAAATATTATATTAAATTATATATTACTTCATACTGAATCATAAATTTAAAAGAGTTACATTTTCAGAATGCTCTGCGCACACAAATATTTAAAATTGATTACACGCAATTTTCTATCCTTATTCCTCCATAAAGAAAATATGTCTCGTTGTTATTGGATTCAGGTTTTCTATTTCTTTTTTTATTTACAAAAAGAAATGTCTAATATCTAAAATATTTTATATCCTGTAAAAGGAAAAACGAATATGTAATAAATAATAAAATAGAAATTTTTGAAAATTTTTTCTTCGTAAATGCAATGTACTTGTATTCCATTTGATATTATTTAAGATTAAGAAATTCGATTCTATTGAAA
This sequence comes from Apis cerana, assembly GCF_029169275.1. Classification (NCBI taxonomy): domain Eukaryota; kingdom Metazoa; phylum Arthropoda; class Insecta; order Hymenoptera; family Apidae; genus Apis; species Apis cerana. Next base: position 3,316,417 of record NC_083862.1, on the reverse strand, counting down.
CTAACTTTCAAGCAATTTATTCCAAAATCGCAAGATATAAATGAACATAACGAACAAATTCCTTTCATCGGAGTGTGCTAATTTTTTGTACATCTTCGACCGAAAACGTTTCTCTCATCTCCGGTTCATTTCGAAAGAGGTTAGGGGCGGATGTTCGCTGGAGAAATTTTCCTCAAATTCCAGGCGAGTAGTTGGTTAAAAGCATTTCGAAGAGAAGTTAAAAAGGACGAGGCAAAGGGGGCTAAACGTAGAAAAAAAATTCCGAAACTCGATCCGGTGAGAACAATAACTTTTTAGTTGAACTATTTTCCTGATTCACACTGTCGAATCGATTATCATTCTTGTTTTTTTTTTTTTCACATTTTTCGTTTCATCCTCGTAGTAGTATCGATAATCTACTTGGAATTAAAATTATTTTCATGATTTTCATCACAAAATATTTTAATTTTTATCATTAGATTACAGATGCAAATTTGTATGCAAAATTTAAATATATAAAAATTTACAAAATGCATATAATATAAAATATTCAAAATATTCATATAGTTATCATATTTGAAGATTGAAGTAATTTAAGCTCCATTTTTTAAATTTTAAATTATAAATTTAATTTTATAAAACATGTAAATATGTATAATTTATTTATTGCAAATTAGTTTAAGAGATATAAAATTATAAAAAATATTTATATAAATTCATTTTATGTAACATAAGTATGTAAGTACTTGTCCGAGTTTGATTGAAGATAATAAAAAGTAGAAAAATATTTTATTATTAAATCAATTATTTCAAGATCATTATTTTGAATTTTATTCGTTGTCATTATATTATATTATATATTTAATATTGACATTTTCGAAAAGAAAATTGTATTCTATTTAAATATAATTAAATATAATAACTTTCAATTGATTTTTAAAGCTTTCGAATTTTTTCTTTTTATATAATATTAAATTTTTATTGTTTTACATTTTTTTTTATAAAAACAACTCAACAATTATTTCAAATGAAAATGACAATGATCATCCTAAAAATCAAAATAGTTTAAAACAGATTTAAAATAGATTTGTTTTTCACAGATTTATTCTTTACAGATTTACTTTTTAGATCAATATTAATAAGTTTTGAAAAACATAATTTGACATCAATATTTTTTTATAGATGATATAAAGAAGATGCAAACTCTATTTTTAAATAAAAAAACATTGCTTTTTTTACGGAATATTTTATTAAGTATTTTCCATTTATATAAAAAAATATGTTTTTTCCAAATAATATAATTTATTGTGAAATGCTTTATGAATTCTTTACAATGACATATTTAATTAATTTTTTAAAGATATAATAATGTAATTATATAAATTAAAAATGTAGCAAAATATATTAATTTTTTATAAAAATATAAGTATTCTATTTAGAATTAAATTAACAATCTCTAAATTATTTTCATATAATTAATACTATTAGTTTAAATATTTTATTAATTAAAATTAATTTAACTAATGTAAAATAGAAAATATATCGTATTATTCAAAATACGATATCATGCCAAATTATATAATATTTACAAAATATAAATAATTTGTGTTATTACATATATATTGAAATTATGAAAAATTTATATTGTAATATTATATAAAAATTTTCTCTTCGTTTTTTGATATATTTATCTAAAAAATTTTTCTGTTTTTTTTTTATAAACAATTTAAAATTTTTCTAGTTTTCATTACTAAAAGTTCCATTCAAAATACGATTTTCATTTATTTAAGTAACATGTAAATTAAATTAATATCGAAGAAGAGAAATATATGACATATTCATTTATATAAAATATGCAAGACAGATGTAATGTAGATGTAAAAAAAATATTTATATTTTTATAAAAATTCACAGTCTAGTGATCACATTAATGTGTCCTATTAGTAATTTTGCTCTCAATTCAGTAAATAAAAAAATAATACAAAAATTTTTGCTCTTCAGAGCGAACGGAGTAACTAATAAACTTTACTAAACTAGGAGTCCTTTTATTTGCCTCCCTTTATATTACCTATCATGATATCATCTAATGTTTTCCACGAAGTGACTTCCTCTGTCATTCTCCTTTCATTCGTTCAATCTCTTTTAGCCTAACTTCCTGTTTCTTCCTTCTCTCTTTCTCCCCTCCCTCCGTTTCATCCACTTCCATTTTCAACATTGCCCTTTTCATACGCATGATTCGTACAGAATTTTACGAGTCAGTATATCTTCGCCAAGAAAATTTCTCAGATTGAGCCTCAATCCTCTTTTATCATCATGTGTCCCGACGCGATCCTTAAGAGGTCGTTTTCTCCTTCTTTCTTGATTGCAGATCTTTGTTTCTCTATCTTATCGGCCATTCTATATTACTATTTTGACCAACAATATCGATTTCTTTTTTCTTTCTTCTCCTCCCTCGTTTCACATTCCCTCTTCTTGGTTTTGAAGTGTTTCCTCCAACTTGCCTCGTTCTTCTTTAATTTCCGCACCGTTATCCTTAACTTGATCCTCTTTACTCCTACTTTCTTTATTCTTTTTAGACCAAGATAAGCTGCTTGAGAAAAGAAAATCTTTTCGCATTGTTTAATTCTCTAGTTGAAAATTGAACTTTGATAATCGATTAGAAGTATAATGTATGTTTTTTATGTTATATCTTGTTATTTTATTTCTTCTTGTTTTTGTTCTTTTTTTTTAACATTATGTTTTTGATATCATGTTTCGATTATATTAATCGACAAGAATTGGACAATATGAAGAAATTCTCAGAAATAAACGATACAATAGAACATAGATATCCAAACATTTAAAATTTTTTTAGATTTTGAAAAACATATTTTGGAATAATATTTAAAAACAATTAATTTAATTTAATTTTTAAAATGTATTTTATAATATATTTTTCTTATAAAAAATATATTGTTTACATGATAAATTTAAGAATTATTTAATTTCTAATTTTTTAACATATTTATAAATTTGATTTAATCAACTAATTAATTCGAAAAATTGACATTATACTATATTTGATCAATAATAGGCAAACAATTTTCTCTCGAGATTATATTTTTCAATATTTCGTTAAAATTTTTTTTGTTAGAACTATTTATTTTAATCGTACAACCTGAAACGAAAATAAATCCTACGATTTTTTATATATTGTGAATACAAAGAATCATAAAAGTTGATCGATTAATATAAATGATAAAATAATTACACATTATTTCACATTGTTAGACTAACTAAATTTGATTTAATTTCTAAGTTTACCATTTATTTATCAAAGATTCCTTGCTTTTATTCAAAATCCCAGATCGATGACAAAATTTTAATTTTCTGAAACTGGAACTGGAAGAAAGCTTGAAAAAAATGGTCGATAAACAGCTATAATTAGATCAATCAAATACACTTTACACGAAACCAGGTTGTCATTATCAATGATAGCGAGTTCACGCGACCCACTTCTCCATCGTTTGCTGGAATGGAAAATAATCAACCTATCTGTAATGCTTCGTTGGTTAGACCAGAATCTAGTTACCAAAGCGCGTCAAACTGTTTCGGTTGATTCGATGAGTTTGTGGGATGTGATCGCTTTCCAGCTTCCCAGATTTGGCCTTTGGATAATCAACATTGCATTGCGTTGACGTGAGAAAATTGTGTTCCATAATTGAATTTCCCATTTAGGAAAATGTTAATGTGTTTAATGAGATTAGAAATTTAAAAAAGCATAATTTTTTTATAAATCTAATCTACCTCAACCTAAACATTTTTTGCAAGAATTTAGAAAATTTGCAAAAATTAAAAATTGGATAATTTTATTGGTAAACCTGTGATTTTATAAAATGGACGTAAAAATAAATTTTTATAATTTTATAAATGAATTGTGTATTAGAATTCAAATTATTCAAATTATTATTAGGAATATTTAATCTTGGAGAAATTCAATAATAGTGATAAAAGTTTTATCTAATCTTGTAATTTCTGCAAATTTCTAGTTTGTTATATTGATTAAATATATAATATATTAGTTAAGTTGATCAAAATTTATATAACCTAATTTAACAAATAAATGTTAAATTAATAATAAGATTAAATTTATTTAAATTATTATTATACATTTATATATTTAATTTATTTTACTTTTAGAAAAATTCAAAAATAAATGAAATAAAAAATCCTATCTATTCTTTTTCTATAATGACAAATGCAAATTTCTATTCCTTATTAATTTCTTTTATTGGTCAATACAAATTAGTTAATTTGATTAATCTTGTCAAGGTTCTTTGGATATTGAACTGATGTAAGATTATTTTATTATTTCATAAAAATTTCATGATAATAGCATCATATCGAAACAAGGTTCCTATAAAAATCCATAAAAAAAAGATAATTTCATACAAAAGTATAGCAATGTACATCAAATGAAGATCTTCTAGACAATTTAGACATTTTAGATCATTAATACAAAATGAATGTACAAATTATGTATTTACGTACTAATTATTTATAATAATTAAAAATTATTTATTCATAAACAAAAAAAATCTCACATAAAATTCATATCAACAGCAATGTACATCAAATGAAGATCTTCTAGACAATTTAGACATTTTAGATCATTAATACAAAATGAATATATAAATTATGTATTTATATACTAATTATTTATAATAATTAAAAATTATTTATTCATAAACAAAAAAAGATTAAAATTCACATAACAACAATGTATATTAACTAAGATTTAGTAAAAATAAATATATAAATTATATATTTACATAATTTTAATTATATATCCATAGGAAGAAAGGAAAGATAACCTCGCATAAAATTATATGTAGTAATGTATATCAATTGAAGATTTTCTAGACAATCTAGACATGATCATTAATAAAAATGAATTACGTATTTACATACTAACATAAAAATTGCTTCTCTCCATTACTTCTACACATCACATATTTTTTTCAATATAACATTTTTGATATTCTTTAAAAGATAACCTTACATAAAATCACTTTTAATGTTATTCTATTAATGCCATCTTGAAATGATCTCATCAATAGATATTATTTTTCGACAACGATAAAAATACGAATCTTTTCATTCGTCAATGCCACAAACTATCACAACCTCAACAAAAAGAAACAAATCTCCTCCGGCAAAAAAGTTTCGGATTTCGTATTCGCATTTTTATTAGATTGGTCTCTTTATGCCGTCGCTCTCTACTCGTTCTCTAATTCTCTCTTCGCATTCCAACTATTCGCAACTTCAATATTTTCTGGCATCGATTCAATTCCGTAAAAGTCACCGATAGAAACTAAGCCATATCTCTGGCACAGCCAACCACTCCTCTGTTCTTTGTTCACGACTGGCAAGCGAGAGAAGTCTTAGGAGGAATATACTTCACAGTCACGTCGCTCCCTCCCTCGGCGAGATCTTCTATCTCGTGCCTCGCCGCTATGGGGAATAAACAGTTCGATGATCCGGCGATTTACAAAGTTGCAAGGCTTATTTGAAATAAATTTGCCGGCAAGTTTAACCGAAATTCGACTTTTACCAACATTGATGCGCGGAGTGGTTTCTCGAGTGGTTTCTTGCAAAGTATTTTGCGTGGATTCGAGTTAGATACGATACGAGCACGATGAAAGTTCGAGATTGCGCGCCAAGATGTTGAGCTAGGAGGAAGCTCAACCCCGGAAACGGACCGCTTTCCTCGATTGCTTCCTCGAGGTTTACTGGCATCACTAACCCGCCACTGTTTACGAGTACTTTTCCTCAGAAAATTTAAAGATATTTGTGAAATTAGAACGAAAAGAAGGAATTGATAACTATGTAGAAAAGGACATACTTTTCGATTTTTATAATTTTTAAATAAGAAAATAAAAATTTTAAACAATTTTCTTAGATATGTAGATATGTATATAGAAATATATAAATGGAGAGTTATGGATTGCGAAGATATTTGAAATAAGATTTAATAGTAAAAATAATAATAATAAGCATTGAAAAATTCGTTAAAAATAAAAACAACAAAAAATATTTCCATTCCATTCCATACTCTCGAGACTTTTTCTATCTCTTGTTTTTTTCTCTTTCATACTCATATATAATTTCTTGTTCTTTTATCTTTCTTCTTTTTTCTAATTTTCATTCTTTAGTATATAATAGTTGCTTCTCATACATCATTCATTTTCCATGTATTATTCGTTCATTATATATCTGTAGAAATTATAGAAATACATATAAAAAATTTTTAATATTTCATAAGAGAAAATAGGTGATGCAGCTAGGCAAGAGAATAATTCTACATGTAAAAATAAATGGAAAAAAATAATACATTTTTTCATTTGAATCTTTCATTTGAATATAGTTATTTCTCTTTTATATTACACAAGAACAAAAATACAAGTCTATCAACGATTTTGTCACTATCTGCAAAGTTATTCTACTCAGCAAAGTTAGGTTATATCTTATTTAATACTTTGATGATCACTTGGGAACGCTATATATTATTTATATGAGTCTTTAACTGTATTATTTCCCTATAGTCATCTTATCTTAAATTATAAATCTTCAATTATAATGATTATTTGTTGGTATATACATATATATAATATACAGGATGCTTATTTTAATCTATCATTCAATTATTTTTTAAATTTTGTGTCAAAAAAAAATGTTTCGTATGAAATTTTTTATGTTTCAAAAATTTTATGATTTATTCGACTTGTTTATATAAAATTAAAATTTTTAAGGTATTTTTCTGTTTTTTTAAATGGAATTATATATTTTTATTTAATCAGCATTCTAATCCATTCCAAATTTTTAATGATCATTCGAGGTCATTACATTTTTAAATTTGTCTCTATTTACACTTGTCTCTATTTACAATTTGGTAGTCATCATAAAAATATCTCGAAACGCAACAAGTTTCATATGACATATTTTTTTAAATAATGCACATAGTTTAACCGATAATCATAGATAAATTAAAGCAAGATACTTAGTATGTATTATATATGTATATATACGTATATGAATGCATAATTAACGTCCGGAAATACTTGTGTTGTTATTGTTGTTATCGATAGTTATTGCAACAATCAGTAATTAATAACAATAAAAATTACAACACATACGTACCAATGATTCGATATAGAATGCATAGATAATTTAATAAATCACATGTCAATCTATCAACTCCTATCGTTCATTTCTCTCATGATCATTTATATTTAACATATTACCAAGTGTCAACATCAGATTTGATCGATTTATCATGCATTTCACGCACATTTCCCCAACAAGATGAAACTGTAAATTCCAATTACGATTTCATTCGCAACAACAATAATTCCAATATCTTTTCCTCCCAAAATATCCACTCATCGTAGTGCCAGCGTCACCAATACTTCCTCGATTAATCGTTAAAAATCACACATTGATTAAATCAATTCCCAAAATCTTAAAAATCACACTTCTCCCTCCCAAAAGCAGTTGACGAATGCGTTCTAATCACCACGATCCTATTTGCCAAAAAGCCCGGGTGAAAGAGCAAAGGAAAGCTTTTCAAACATGCTTCCTCTCCACGATTAATCCCGTCTTGCCACCGGTTGGCCGCGTTGAACTCGAAACGGACATGAATCCCGCAAACGGAACGAGGAATCGCGGGGATCTTTTGACCCACGGACCGTGCGTCCGTTTCAAAGCGAAATCGCGTATCGAAATCCGGCTGCTCTTTAACAGTGACCTGTGTTTGCCTATCGGCCGAGAGGAATGAAGGGGGACGAAGGATGAGAGGCAGTCGGAGATCCGAGGATCCGGAGCAATTTTTCCCTTCTTTGGTGGATATTTGTCGAGGACACGCGGATACCATCCACCGAGTATACAGAGAGAGAGAGAGAGAGAGAGAGAGAGAGAAAGTGTGAAGGAGAAGGAGGAAGAGTGGGAGGATGCGCGCGATCAAAGGCGGACAGTTATTTATAGCGGCTGAGCAAGGAGCCCTTGAAAAATGTAAGGGAGCCTGAGTCTCATTGACTTTACGATGGCCCTCTGAATTCGATAAAAGCGGGTTGCCATTCGGAGCAAACACCGAGCGGAAGGAAACCAGAGAAAGAAGGAAACGCGATTCGATGCGCTCTGCCCCGGCACTTTCTTAAATTAGTTACAACGCGCAGATCCAAAGCTCTTTCTCTTTCTTTATTAGGGATCCCCCACTTTTTTACTCTTCCACACGTCCATCGAGATTTCATTTTCGACTGGCAGTCGGTCGGTCTCTCGAACGCTTCGGGCGCCATCTCTGAACTCGCACGATCCTTTCTTTTTCGATTCACTTCTCACCATGTGACTCGTCCATAATGGATTTTTTGGATTCCTTCGCGGATCTTTGCTTCGATACGAAACTTTCAACAATTGTTTTAAGATGAGGACTAGTAAATATCGCTGAATCGTTGAATCGAGTTTGAGCTTTTCTTTAACGAGACACGATCCATCATCACGCTCTTATCTTTGTCTTCATGAAACCACGGAAAGTAAGTTGAGGACTAGTGCAGAAATGAAAGAAACGATGATACGTTATATAGATTATTACGTATGAATATACAAATAGACTAAAGGAAAGAGGCGAAATCCTTTTTTTTTGTTATATGTAATTTTTAATATAGGAATTAAAAATTGTTTTCTTTAGAGATGTATAAATTGTTATATATGTTAATTTTTGTTTTTTCGATAAATAATGCTTTTTATGTAAAAATAATTTCAAACTCGATTACGATTCGTCAGATATTCAATTTTAGAAAAACTATTTCATATTAAAAATTACAATCAAATTTTTTTCTACTTAATTATTCTATCTTAATTTTAAGATATTAGTCTATCTTAATTTTGAAAATAATCGTATAATTTTAATATTTTCGTTTTATTTTAATAAATAAAATGTACAAGCTGAAAGAAAATGAATTTTCGTGTAAAAGTCAAAAATTATTATTAAATTAAGTTAAAATTGTTATAGTATAACAATTTTTATTAGAAAATGAACTACATAATTTTTTTTATGTTTAAATGAAAAATTTAAATTAAAAGTGGAATTAAAATAATATTAAAGTCATTTTTTAAAATTTTCATTAATTAAATAAGTAACAATAAGATAATATTGCTGACATACGATCATCTTCAACTCAAACTTTTGTTTGTCAATTCTTATGTTTATAAAATCAATTTTTCCAAATATTGTTTACAAATAAAACAAGTAAGAAGGTTTCATTTCATCTATATGATAGATATCCAAAATTGAATTAACTTTGATGAATATAATAACCTAGAAGTAATAGAAAGATGGACAACTTTACATTAATTTATTTTTCGACACGGTTCTATATAACGATATTGTACATTTTGGTTTTTATAATGCACTTTTTCCTCTGTTATGCTATGCAAGAATATACGAGAGATGGTAAACTGTGAGCAGAATAATTTACTACGATTGTTTTTGCAAGCGGGAGCATCCTGTTCGTTCCTGAAAGAAGATGCGTACTCGAGGTGGTTTCGCCTCGGTAATAAATTCGGATTTATAATTGAAAAAGTGGCCGAGAGACATGAAACATCGTGCAAAAAGGAAGCTGCAGTTCCGAATAGGAAGTGTAACCGTTGCGTCACCAACTTACAAGTGAAGCTCCCTTCTCTCTCCACTCCGGAAATTCAAAAAGTTACGAAACTTCGGTAAAACGATCATAGCTACGTTTTTATAGCAACGCAATTTAATTTATTTTTGCGTTATTCCAGAAAAGCCAAACTAATTGTTTTCCATGAACAAGTTGGGTAATTATAGTTGTACCTAAACTAATCTTCATATTTTCTGTCGCTAACTGTCATGGAATTACCTTCATCAAACCACACTCTCTTTAATGGAGTTCATATTATTTCTGATCTGATGATTGGATTTATTTAAAATAATAAAATTATTTAAAATAATTATTTATTTAAAATAAATAAATGAAATGAAAAAAATAAAATTTTTATATTTTACTTTGTAATTATTATATTTTATAATTATCAAAAATCTATACTTGTTATTGTAATAATAGATCTATAATTAATCAATTGATCCTTTATAAGATTATTGAATTAAAGATGGATTAATAATTTCAAAATTTGTATACAGTGAAGAATTCAAATGGAAATGCATAATAAAATTTTCGTTATTTATGATCTTATATATAAAAATATATATCAAAATAATCTTGAAAATGGAACAAGAAGTTACAAGATATATAAAGTTAAATCATTATTATTAGATAGAATATTTTCTTTCTTAAAATTATTTTTTATGATGGCATTTCAAGGTCATTTGTTACATTCATTATTACAATTTTATTAGATGGCTCCATGCAAAAGAAAATTTTATAAAATTCGAAAGATTACAAGTAGAAATAGGAGGATTATAGAGCAGTTTGTGGCTGATGAATCGAGCAGAGTGAAAATCACGAGTTAATAACTGCCTTCGTGATTGACCGTTTGTATTTGAAGTACCAATTTGTCGAGGTTCACCGGTTCTTACGTGAAACGAGATCGTCTCCGTGACAGGCCGACTTCAATTGACCCACTTCCGCCTCTACACCATCAAATTGCTACATCTGGCCGAATTGCTAGATTTATGAAGATTAAAAATTCATTATTTCGATCAGTTTATTTTTTTATTAAAATGAATATTTATTTTTGAGAATTTGTATCAATAAGAATATTTTTTTCATTGTGACAATATTCAGGGAATTTTCGATATGCAGCTTTTTAATTCTTTTCTTCGAATGCTTTCTGTTGCTTTTGTATAAAGATATTGATACAATTAATATATTTACCTCAATTCTTTGTTATTTTTATCAATGATAGGCGGATTGTGTATCATGAAAATTTTATTGAAATTTTATTGATTCGAAAACACCAGTAACTATTAAATTATGTCTATTGGTATTAGTTAGATCAAATTAGTATTTTTAAGATAATTCTCCAAAAAGGTTAAGATTAATGCTAATATTAAAATACCATCGCTTTGAACGATGAATTTTCGAATACATTCAATATTTATAAAATATTCATTATAAAAAATTCTTATCTCTCACAAATGAATACAATTTTCAAAAAAAAAAAATAGCACTAATAATTCCTGGACGAAATTTACGAAAATATTTAGATCGACGATTTGATTAAAAAACGAATCTCATCATCCGTTAGACAAGTAACGTTATTTGCTTAATTTTGTTCAATGATTTTCATTAAAATATTTTCTTAAATTATACACGTGTACACACGTTTATCGATGCGGGAAATTGTCAAAGCAAAATAATCTCTCTTTCTCTCTCTCTTTCTCGAAAGAGCAATAACATTAAAGTTTCCAAAACAACTTAACCAAACAAACCATTAAAATTCCGCATGAAAGCGCCATCTACATTTGGCCAAGGAGGAATAATTTGCGAACGATTTATCGTTATTATGATATACGCCTGCGCGAGCTGTTAAATAAATCTCGGTCGTCGTTCGGGTCATCGGCGACGTGGCCGATTTACTAACGAAGCCCATTCATAAAAACGGACAGCCACGCGAAAACTACATTTAATTACGGAACTTTTCGATATTCATATTGACCACGTGCTGCCGGGAATCACGGTAATTCGACCTCGGATGCTAACGTTCGAGCTGGCTTTCCAAACTTTTTCACGCCACCTTTCATTTCCCTTCCCCTTCGATTTTTCCCTTTTTCCATTTTTTCTGCTTCCTTTAATTGTTCCATTGATTTGCATATTTCAAATTTTCGTTTTTCCAACGTTCGTTTCCAATGTTTTCGCTTCTCTCTTTCTTTTTTTTTTTTTCCCGCCAAGAATCAATCGATATCGGCTAGTTAGTTGATTAATCATCTGGACGAGCGAAGGTAGTTCACTGTTTCAATCATATCCCTCTTGGCTGTAAGTTCAATTTTTCATGTCATGTCGGCGCTCTGTTTAACACGTCGTTTGAAACTTTCGCGAGTATTTATAACGCTTAGCAAGATGTAACACTGCTTCCAATTTAATATAAAGGATAATATAGAGATAAGATGAGCAGGATGGATATTTTTATTTTTATTGCTTACGTATGTTGATATTTTCGTTATATTCCATCTTTACGTAATGAAAAAAATGTTGTTATTTATTTATACGATATAGGATAAAATTATTATATTCTATTAAATTAAAGATTAAAACGAGTTTGTATTTATATATTGTTTAAATTGATCTTGAAACGAATCTTCTATCAAATATATAAAAATTTGCTGTTTCATATGTCAACTATTTTACTTAGCAAATACAATTATCTTACTTTAAGTATCTTACCTGAATCGTCGAAACAATATAGTTTTTAATTCCATTTGTCATATGAAAAATAAAACAGTTTATATCATTTTAAAACCACTATATTTATATAGAATGATTAATGATTACTAATACATGTGTCAGTTTATAACGAAATAATAATTACATCAACCATTTTCTTCCATATTTATATTTCTCGAAACATTCAGAATAAATACGAATAATATGCAACACAATATGTCGATATTCGTAATAAACATAAATTCACAATTCCTGCGTTTCCTTAAACCATTTCTCTTTCTTGAAAAAGAAACACAGAAAAACGAGAGAAAAATATCATTATAAGACGAGAAATCGTATGATAAAAACGCGATAAATAGTTCTAAAAGCCGGGCAATGTCTTCTTTTACATTCAATCATTTTCCCCTCCATTCACCTGTTTCAACACGAAGACGAAGTGTCCCAGCGTTGATCCAATAATTCTTGGGAAGCCAGAATTGTCCACCAGTGAAAAAGTTTGCCGCTGTATCAGCAGCGCTACGAGCAAACCGAAACACTGCACGCGTTATGCAAACATCCCGGTGGCAGGACAACCCTGTCCGAACATCCGTGTTTTCCAGCGAGGTGCACGGCGCTATGCAAATTTTCGTGGGGAGCAAAAGGGTGGTGGCACGCGACTGGCGGCCGTCTGCCGGCTGGCGGAGCAACGTCGAATCAAAGTGGCGGGAGCGGGAGGGGGAGGGGGAGAAGTGAGGAGGGGCACGATTCCCCGAGGCGTTAGTGGACGGTGGGAAATGGGGAAAGGTGACTCGAGGAACGAGGGCCGACGACGAATGGGAATTTCTGCTTCGCGCACCAACCCTTTGAATTTAAATGGGCTTTCAAACAACGTTACTTACGTTTCACCTCTGACCAGCCGATCCTCGTTAAACGCGTAACGAGTTAACCGCAGACACGAAATACTTTCGCGGTCGATCCACCGATGGAATCCCAATGGGCCTCGAGATGTGCGCGCCATTCCTTTCCTACTTCGTTCCCTTTGTCGTTCGAAAACCGTTGTTTCCCGTTGTCTATGGAGATTAGACGATCGTCTCTTTCCGTCTGATCGAGCGTATTTTCAAAGATTTTCGTTCGTGAAGAGTTTTGAGTTTTAGTTGGAAAAAAAATCGTGATGTCATGATTTCATTTAAACGAATGAATTTGACACGTGATAATTTTTAATTCAATTGAAAACTGTAATCAGTGAAATGTATTTTATGTCGTAGATGAGGATACTTTTCGAAGAATATTCATTTTTCTGTGTAGGATGGAGAGAAAATGACGGTATTAGGAAATATGTGTAATTTTATTTCTTGTGTAGAAAAATAATTTTTTAATAAAACTAAAAATTAATTGGAAAATAAATCCTTAATCTTATATATTCTTAATCAATATTTTGAATATATAGATGTAAAATATATGTATAATGAAACATTATAATATATAATGGAATGTTATATGCTAATTATATGCTAATATGTTATATTATAATAACAAAAGATTCTAAATTTATTTGCTTGATTTTGTTCATATGTAAATAAATAATATCAAATTAAAATTGAAATTATAAATCATAATTTTAATAAAGTCATAATTTTGTGATATTGTGATTATATCAATATGTAAAGATAATACAATAATATGTACATATTGGTAATACAAAGAAACAATAACATTCGTTATCTTCTAATATTTTACTCGATTTTTCTTTTTCGGATAAATTTTAACGAATAAATAAATAAATTTTTCGAATAAATTTCGAATAAATATCATTCATATATTATAACAAGTAAATTTAATTCATTTACTATAAACTTAGTTATATATAGTTTGGAAATCTTAACAATTGTTTCAATATTATTTACATGATATAACATAAAGGTAATAATCGAATTACATGTAATTTGCATTTGAATCGCTCTTTATGTTAAATTGACGGAAACGATCCTCTAATGTTTGAAGCGAAATTTATATCTACACATGTGCCATAGACAATCGATTATGTTATTTAAATTAGAGGATTGCGTTATTCGCATTACGGGTTTTGCATATAATGGATTAATTAATTAATCGCTTTTCGTGAAATGAAAATTTGAAAGTATCGTAATTTTCATGTGTTTTATAAATACACAAATTAGCATAAATTATTCCCTTCTATGATCCTTAATTAGTTTGAAAAATTAAAGTTTTTTTATAAATAGAAAAAGTCAACAGATTGCACGTATTTATATCTCAATATTCAATTTTATATAATATTTGTTTAATACTTATATCTCACATACTTTTCAAAATTATTTTCAAGATTGTCACAAATTCCATTAAATATTTCTATTATTTATGATTTTTGTCAGATTATAGATTACTAATTCTAGATAGGATTTATAAACAAGATATCATTAAAATTTAATATTTAATTAACGCATTATTTGTTTTGTGAACAATACTCTGTCTATAATATCGTTGTATATAAAATTTATGATTCCATGCCACATAAAATAATATATAATACTTTTTCTATTAATTCATTTTTTTGTCATTTCTTTCTTCACATACAAATTTATAAATTATAATTGGAATAAAAAATTATTTTACCACAACGATCTGTTGAGATAAAAACAATCCATTGTAAAATATTATTGATATATTATCCCAATTATAACAAAAAAAATTTGCACAATTTTATACTTAACTTATTTTTTCATACGATTATTCTTTCACGGTCGATTTACGATAAAAAGGGATTGCATTGATGTTGAAATACAAACAAAATTCCGTTAAATCAATCGGTTATTTCGCAAAAAACAAGAATCGAAAACGATTCGAAGAAAACGAGGATGAGGGTGCAAGCGAATAAAAGAAACGGAAAGGCGGGGAGGAGGGGAGAGGGGAGAGACGCGTATTGCAAGAAGGCAAAATGAATGAGTATCGGTACTGTATGGGAAAAGAGCTGGGTAACTGTGTACAAGCGGCACAATGCAACTCGCTCCAGACTGTACGTGCCTAATGGATCAAATAGGAAACCGTCTTTCGCGATTTCTTTTCGTACTCTTCGCTCCTTTTCCTTTTTCCACTTTCCTTCGCTGCCAATTCCCTCTCCTCCCCGCCGTTCCACAGTGAAGGTGCACACGTGACCGCACCATCTGTCTCCCTCTCGCGTCCCAAGGGCAAGATCCATGCAAGAAACAGCACGAGAATAACGCTCGAAGCGAAGTTTAAGACTTCTCTTTACCTCTGAACGCTAGTTCATAAATACAACTGTGAGTAAATATCGAAGCAAATGCTAAACTTTCCATTCCAGCACGAGCTTTTTTTTCATCTCGTCAGCAATCCATCGCTCCTCGAACTAATTCCAGTTGACTGCGTTTTTAGAGATATATTTACATACTTCTCGTGTTGAACATCAAACCATGATATATTCTCGTATAGGACATAAATGCTTCCATAAACATCTTGAAAACTTTTTTTTATACAAGATATCCTCCATATAACTTTATTTACGATTTAATATTAATTTAGATTTATTTGTTTATTGATTGTTCGTTCTTTGACCGATATCAGACTTGGTTTAGTATATTTAATTTCGATGATAGCCATATTCAAATTGGCTATAATGTTCCACAGCATGTATGTAACAATAACATCAAAAGTTAGTATTTATATATATTGTTAAAGAATAATTGTAGAAGAATATTGTTGTTAAAAAAATTTTTTGTGTAAGAAAAAATCATGATATCACAGAGTTATATATGTATACATCAATTAATATTAATATTTTTACAATTCATATTGGATAAATTTACTAGATTAAAGAGTGATTTTGTTAATATTGATTAGAAATTTATACAAATATATTTATATTATTTATCCTTTATTATATTTTATTATGTCATTATTTCTGTAGCCATATTTTTCTTATTTTCAGCAATCTTTTGTTGTAGCTAAAACATCAAAATCTGCACAAAATTTAAGAGTTTTCTAAAATATTCTTCCTTCTACATTCTAATTTTTTATTTCGATTCAGATTGACAATTTCAGATTCATTTTATTTGATAAAATTTTTATTCATCAATTAAAAAATGCATTAACAATCATAATCATATTAATAAATTTAGCTGGCAATCTCATTTCTCCATCTAAATTTCTTGATTAATCATTTGGTTAAATAAGATTCTAATTATATAAAATCCAACAAGTTAATTGAACAATTTAAATTTTCCAGCTATTTAGTCAGCTACTTTAATAATTATTCAAGTTAAAATATTTCGCTCAATTTCGATTCACTATCTATAAGTTTAGCATAATTGTAGATTGACGAGAGTTTTGAACCGGGCCAAGTGCAGATTCACGTTTGAAAATCGGTGATTATCGAGTTCAGCTCGGAATCCCCGGTGTCTACGAATGCAGGCTCGTGGTTGTTTTCCAACAGAGACTAGGACGCCACTTGGGAATCAACACGGAGGTCACGCAACCTAACCTATACTCCCGTTTCCTCTTCCTGCTACATCTGTACTGTGTTACACTCACTGGAGCGTGAGTCACAGAATCTCTGTTGGTGACATGAGCATCGCGAACATCCCTTGGTTTCGGTCCTTGACGTTGTTATGTGGTGTAACGAGGATTACGAGGGAGTTAAATTACTTTTAATTACCTTTCAACACGATTGGGTATAATTGCATCCGGACATTTAATAATATTGGATATTGGATTGTATTTAAATTGCACATACATTTGAAAATTAATCATAAATTTTATCACAAATTTCATAAAATATAAATATTTTATTATATGATTTTTATTAGATATGGTACAATCTGTACAGTCGATAAAGTAGGATAATAAATATTATTTATTCCAATAGTATAAGTGTAGCATTTATAAACGGGCTATTATTAAATCAAGCCAATACTGTGTCATGAACAATACTATGCTTTTAATATGTAAAATATGTTTCAGACCATATCATTTTTAAATGAAACAACATACGATATTTTTCGTATTAATTCATTTTTTTTATTATAAATATATTTTTTTTCTTTTGTTCATAATATATATTTGGAATAAAATGTGTTTTATCATAACATATGTTGGAATAAAAATGTAAATGTAAATCCATATGTATATAATCCACCGTATAAAAATATTATTGGGACATATATTATTCCAACTGTGACAAAAAGAGGAAAAATATTTTCACATTTTCATACTTTTTAATTCCATTTTATCATCGTAATAATCATCGAAAAGTAAAAATGAGAGTTACTTATATAAGAAATAACGTCGTATCGAAAAAGAATTTTGCTAAATTTGAACAATGTTAATTTTTAAATTTACAGTGTCATTGACAAACACGAATCATTGCATTATAATATCTATTTCTAATGTAAACAAATATTTATAATTTATTTAATTACGAATAATTTTATTTTCATCTTTCAATTTATGTTTGAATGTATGAATGATGGAAATTATTATATGCCATTCAAGACCACTTTTTCGATATTACAATGCAATATTATGCAAGATATGCAAGAGAACAATCTTATAAAAATTCAGAGTAAATAAACAAATTTTAATTCGAAATGACAAAATATCAAATGTTGAATCGATCAAGTAACGCGAATAAATATTTATTATTAAATATTTTAAATATTTTTTTTTCTACAGCGACAAATTATTCTTATATTCGATAAAAGATGAATTAGAATAAGTTTCACGAAACAAAGTTTAACCTGTAAATCCCAAACAAAATCTTTTTTTTCCTTCACTGATTCACTGCACAAGTTTCTTTGTACGAATCTTTGTCGCCTTTAACGCGTTAGTTCCTTAGGAAAAGTTGGTGGAAGTGGCTATCGAATGAAAACACTGTAACGGAAATGGCATTCTCTTTTTAAAGAAAAAAGAAACGACAAAGGCTTCTTTCTAATCGATTCGAGAGACTCTCTTTCTCGGATGACGAAGAAAACTTGAAGAGCTTGCACTCATCTTCTCTGTCATTCTTAATGAAAAGAAAAAAAAAAAAAAAGAAAGAAGTATATCAAAAATGTTTCAAACGTGAAAATAAAAATTTATTTTTTTTTTTCCATGCTATCTCTGCAATACAATTGATAAGAGCAATAATTCGAAAACATTTATCGGATACACATATTTATCTCATAAATTTAACAACTTGTTTTTTTCCCAATATTTATCACGTTTATTATACGTATTATTGATATCAGATTTCGTTAAACATCCACGAATGTAAATTATCCACGCGGTATTCATCGTTGGAATGCTATAATAAATTGTGATTGACGATGAGCTTGTAATATAATTTCGTATCAAATACATGTTTTTTCCCGAATCGATATGATTTCATTCCCTATCTATTTATTAGCTTCGATTCTTCTGTTCTTCTTCGATTATTAATCCAATATTGCTCGAATATTTTACACGTTTATGAACGGATATATAACATATCCGCGAAATATATTGTTTCCTTTTGTAGATCGAAATATAGAGAACATCGGTAAATAAATTCCATCTTTCCCGTTTTCTCGTCGTAAACAAAATTTCTTTCGATATGGGTGAATAGCATCCAGAATCCGGAAAGGATTACATCAACATTCTAAAACGCGCACACGGAATGATTTGTAAAATTGATATATTCGAGCCAACTGTCCGATCAAGATTGTATTCTAAAATATTCAACGCGAGCATGTTTTCCCAAATAATTGCGTTCTCTCGCGATCCAATCGCTCCAACGTGATAACAACGTTAATATTTGAAGATGAGTTTGTAGGTCAATCAGGAGTCCACTCATCGTTTCTGCGGTCACAAAATTTACACGAATGCAATAATACATTCGTGTTTTCTTGATTAATCGAATTTGGTAAGAGAGAAGTATAAAAATAAATTTGTCTTCTTCTATCTTTTCATCTTGATACACGACCGATTTCGTGATTTTTTTTAGAATTTTGCAATAGAAAACTTGGACGAAAAATAACGATAATATACTTCTTTGATAATTGGTCACACTCTTATAAAAGTCAAATCAAATGTAAAACACGCTTATCTTCAATAATCTGTTTTATTAAAAATACAATATTTTTTATATAATTGAAATTGATCACTGAAAAACCCGCAATTAAATAACTCTGGAATTTTCACTAGTATTAATCTTGAATTTTCCTTATTTTTACGAAAAAACAAATAACTTGGAAACAAATATTTCGCAATACAACCAGATTAAACACAGTCCCAATTATTTTCATAAAACAGATAATATTATTTGCGAATGTAATCAAAAAATAATCATATATCAAAGATATTATAAAATTTGAATAGTTGAACATTCACAATTAAGCATTGAATAAATATTATTCAAACATTTTACAAAATTCCTTTGAGATTTTTAATCATTTACTTTTTCCAAGTTAATATCCAATTCCACCGTATATATTACAAATATATTATATATATCATATGCTTCAATAGTGTATTATTTTATATTTACAAATTCCATTATTGCCTCTATAGAGGATGCCCCTCCTTCTTTCTATCTTTCTATCTTTGATCGAGCTGTTGTGAGGGAATGACGAGGTCGACCCAGTTGGGCGAAGTTATCCACGCGGAGAAGGTCGAGCGTCATAAGAAGTTGAAAGATTTCGTTCGGGAAGTTGGCTGCGAACAATGATAAGAAGGCCTCCCGGTAAGCATAAGGACACGAGGCCGTGCCGTTATTTCCCACGAGCTCCTTTTTCTTCTTCTCGGTAGTGTGCCGCTACCGAAAGTATCGCAGAAACTACCTCGAAAACGCTTTGAAGTGAAACTTTCTTCGAGGCGCGGCCCGCTTAATACTCCGAATCCCCCACCCATCCACTCTCCTTCCCCCACTTTTCACGATCGTTTCCACCTTTTAACTTCGTCGTTTAATTCCCGCGATCCTGGACTTTTCTCTTTTGCCAAGCGCGCACCATCCCTCCTCCGCTCTTTTCCAAGGGAGGCAGAGGGAGGAAAACGATCCGGTTTTTCTTCTTTCCTCTTGACCTGCCTGATAACACCTCACTTTTCATCGCGAGTCAGTGGCGAATACTTGCTTTTTATTTATTTTAGAATACGTAGATTTATCATGATTTCTATATATTATATTATTATCGTTTTGGTTTGTGAACAGAAATGGACAGAATTTTAATAATTCAAAGAATGAAATTAGTGAATTGCAAAATTAAGAGATAAATAATTATTCGAAATAATTTTATTCGAAAATTTTAACTATTACTTTTTCGATGGATTAATGTGAATTATACATAAAAGATAGTGTTAAATAGAGTATATCATATTTCTAGTAGATGTTCTAATGTTCAAAATCATCTTTTTTGTGTTACTGAAAATATTTCTTCCATTATATTAAAAAATATTAATGACCATCAGAATTATAATTCAAGTAATTAGCATGGTAATGATATATTCCATCTATCATGGAATATATAGAAATATTTTCACTTATATAAATTTCAACTGAATAATGGTCATTTATACATACTTGTATATTTCCATATTTTCTTTTATAATTTATAAAACTTTATTATAGATTGGATATCATTACGATCGTAAATAAGATTTTTAGATTATGTCACGTAGAAACAGCGGCGGCATTTCGAAACATGGCTAGAAAGGAT
The DNA here is from genome assembly GCF_029169275.1 of Apis cerana. Taxonomy (NCBI): domain Eukaryota; kingdom Metazoa; phylum Arthropoda; class Insecta; order Hymenoptera; family Apidae; genus Apis; species Apis cerana. The sequence continues at coordinate 3,295,362 of NC_083862.1, read as the reverse complement.
AAAATTCGCTTTTCTCGATCATATCTCGCCAAAAATTAGGATTGTCTACAGTGGGGTTAACTTGTATCAACCTCGCCCTAGAGCATCTTCATTCAGATAACTCGGGGAAGTGATGATACTTCTGAAGTACCGAAATCGGAAGTTTCAACTGCGAACTTGTGCCGACCGAATAATTGGCGACAGAAGTTAGTTATACACCGGTTAATGTATCCGGCTGGCAACCATAAATCAACCGTGATCCATGCGTGGCACGCCGGAAAAATATATCGCGGAAGCACGCGTTTATCGTGGAAACGTCAGCCAACGGTATTACGTTTTCAAAAGTTATAACACGCCACAGCTATTTATCGCCGCCACCCGGACACCGTGCTCGCTACCCCGTGATTCTCGTCTTCTCTAACCTCCCTGCAATCCTTTCCCCCCCTGTCTAGCCCCCGTTCAATAGCGAAACGACGTACAATCACGACGTCTTCCGACACCCTCTCTTCCTCTCTCAAGTCTCTTTCACCTCAAATATTTGGTCTGGATACAGCAAACCGGGCTCTCGTATACTTTCCAGATTTTCCTCGGCGGGCCATGATAAAGAGGAGCGCGGGGTTTGCAACACCGTGCCGTGAATCCCCATTGGTTTTCTTCTCCCTTCTTCCATCGGCCGCTAGACAAACACGCTGCGAGAATTCTTCCATCGTTTCCGCGTTGCGACCCTCTGCTCACCTTTCCAGTTTCGAGGTTTGGCCTCTCGTGTATGTATGTGTGTATGTGTATGCGCGTGTGTGTGTGTAGATAAAGTTGGGAGTGAATTATAAGAACGGGTGGAGGAATTTTCATACGAAAGTTCAGTAAAAATATCAAACGAGGCGTCAAATTTATATTTCTTGGAACTTCTCGATTCCAAAATTGATGAGTTCAGTAAGATTATTTTTTTTTTTTAATGTTACTATGTTAATGTTTTCAACGATGTTTTTCAATGCGTTTTAACATTTTTCTATGATATTGTATCGTATTTTGTATCAAATAATGATCTTTCGATTGTTCTTTGGAACTACTATATTTCTGTTCATTTTTTGCAATAATTGAAGTTAAATTTTTGGTTTATTTCATTAATTATTCGTACATAATAAATTAAGTAGCTGTTATGTTAGATATAAATTTCATAAGTGATATGCTTTTTACTAATTTGGTAATTATTTATCTCGTTGTTACATTATATTGTTAATAGTACACATTATTATTCATTTTTATTTATTTATATTCAGACTAAAATTGTATATATTCAAACTAAAACTTATCAAACGATTCGATAAAATTTCTTTTGAATCGATAAGATTTTAAAATTGTTATTTTATTGTTGTCTTAGTTCTGTTTTTTTTTTTTTTGCTCCTAAATCCTTTGGTCAAATGATTTAAATTAACGTCAAAACGGAATTTTTGAATTTTCCTTTCAGGTTGGATCGAAAAATTTGACAATGACGAAGATCAACACGACGTTTAAGATGGTGTTAGCACGATTAAAAAATCTTCCAACTATTTATTTTATTTTGCTTTTTTTCCCTTTCGCTCGTCATTGCTAATTCAGATGAATTTGCAAAACTATCTACTAATCAAAAGAGTCGTTTAAATAAAAAAAAAAAATGCTGCCAGCTATTCATTAAATTTATCAGACGATTCCATCTCGTTGGCAACCTCGAGTTGTCTAGCGGGCTTCATAAATTTTCATCAGCCGCAAAAAAAAACTGCCATTTTCCTTGAAATTCAACAGATATCAATGTGATGTTCATTATATTACATGAAAAATATTTTTGAAATGGCTGAAAACCGGTATATGACAAAAGTTCTACGAGCAATTTTATTTGTTTGAAAAATAAATAAAAAATTCCTCTCAAATTGCTAACATTTTTTTAACGCTGTTAAAAAAAGAGAAGAAAAAAAATTTCAACGGGAGACATTTAAAATATTTATTCCGATATATCTATCTATCTAGGAAAATCAAACTGATTTTGATTTGATTTATGAATCTTCCTCTGCTTGGTAAATCCTTGGCAAGTAATGGCGATGCGATAATATTATTGGAAATTGAAAAAAATGACAAAATTCATTTTTATAATACGTATGTGCAAATGATTATATATAGTTGGCTTTCATATATTTTTAATATTCGGAAAAAAGTCCATATTTATTATTACAATTTTTAAATCTTTGGTAAATGGTAACTTTTTAACATTTTAAATTCTACAGATACTGTAAAAATATTATTTTAAATTTTTACTATGTATTTAAAGTGGCATTATGAAAACAGGAATATAAAATAAATATAATTTTTTAAAAACATTCATTATTTATGCACATTAATAAGTTTTAAAGTAAGTTCTTAAGTTTTCAATTTCTAAAAGTTATATGTAATTTTTTAAAAAAATAATATTTCCAATGTTTAAAAAATATCTAAAGAAGAAAGTCTTGCGGAAACTTATGAAAATTAAACTTAAGATTTTAAGTCTCATTTTCGATTAGTTTTTGTAAAAATTATTGAAAAGATATTCAAAATCTTTATCTTTCTAAAGAGATTTACATTTCGAATTTCACATTCAATTCATTTTTCATAATCATTTAAACAAGAAAAAAATAGCCTTATTATAAACAGTTTCTTCACAAATGATAAACAGCCAAGAAATTTAAATATTTTTATAATTAAACAGTTGATGTTTATGCTAATCGAAATTTTTATGAATGAAAATAAAAAAAATATAATTAAATAGAAATCTACTTTATCGTTATTTTCGTTGTACGTATTTTTTTCTTTTTAGATTTTGTATGCTTAAATTTTTCATAAATACATAAAAACTCATAATTTTTGACAATTTTTTTTATAAAATATAATATGTGCGATATTATACTACTATTCAAAAAGTGCTAACACATTCAACATGTAAAATATTCAAAATACGCATCGACATTTAACGTATACAGAATGTGTAGCTTCACGTATCTAAAAGTTTATATTTATAATATAATGCTTATATAATGAATATAAACGAGGTTATATTGTATTTTGAAATTATACGAAGCTCATACTTATTACGTTGCTTGCTTTTTACGAATGTCATACTTATTACGTTATTTTTCGTTGATAGAAAGAAAAAAAAATTAACACAACTGATAGAGTAAAATTACGTTTAAAACTTTTTAAATGAATCCGTTTCGTATATTTACTAGAATAAAATTTTTGATAAATATTTTAAAAAGATTAAAAAATCATTTCATACGTATAAAGAAATTTCACAAAATATGCAAAAATTTTATCATAAATAAATTGAGAAATAAGCACTTTTGCTTTTAAAGAAAGAAAGAGAAAAAGAGAATAATACGTATTATATTTATTATTCAACTAGTAAGAAATAAGCGTATTTCGTTCGATTCAATAAATTTTATAAATACCTATTATTCCTTCGAAATTTCACAAGTTATGCGTGATATTTTCTACACCGCGATGTTTTGTGAAATCTGAATTCTGAATAGTTCTACATTATTTTCGCTGAAATCCCGATAGTAGTAACCTCTTGGTTCGCGACGACAGATCGTGTAAACATCCTTCACGATATCTCGTCTCACTGAACACCGACTCTGACTACTAAATATCCCCGAGTTCTGTATCGGAACAACTCTCTCCGCTCCATTCGTTCGCGAAGCATCCGTTCTATAAACGGGCCGATAAATTACGGGGTGGAACTACTTGGAGGAATTGGAAACGTTCGCCGGGAAAACAGAGGCTTAAACCGGTGAATAGAGAATGGCGAAATTGAAACAGATTTCTATCGAGAATAACGAGGCAACAATATCAACCGACGCGTTTCTCGCGATCTTCGTCGTCGCAATTAAATTCGCGAAGAAGTGAATAAGACGAAACGATTTGCTAACGGGGGAAGAGGAAGAAGTGGATAAAGATGGAAAGGGAAGTCGAGGAAATTTACTGTCCCGATATGTCTTCGCGCTCGCCTGGAACCATTCTTCCTTATCATTGTCTGTCTCGTGATAGCCCCTGGCAGAGAAACAAAACTCCTTAGAACAGTCGTCATAGGCGTTGCTCTTCTTCTCTCGATCGAGAAACGATTTATTGAATCGTATTGTGCCAGTGAGTCGGTGTTATTGTTCCAAGAAAATGTTGGAACAATTTGATTAAAAAAATGCATTTTTTTTTATTTGTAATATGGATAAATAATATAAAACGTGCGATTTAAACCGGAAAATATATTATATCTCTCTACTTGAAAATTTAAATGTGACGTTCATGAATTGTTTTTAAATTTATTAGAAGATTAAGTAAATATTGGCAAATTCATTTTTCTGTGTCATATTTTTCGAGATATTTACAGGTTTTTGAATAAATCACGCTATGATTTTCATTCTAATACTTCGATATCGAGTATCTGACAAAAATTAAATTTTATAGGAAAATGAGAAAATGATTAGTTTATTCCAGCCTGATAACTACATTTTGTATATTTTTAGCTTGATTTATTTTTACATATTCGTGATATTGCGCAGATGAATTCATTGTGTTGTTCTAATTAAATAAATAAATTGATATAAATAAATTTTCGAATTTTTATTCGAAAAGTAAACATTTTTATTATATATTAATACTTGATATAAGAACGAAGGCATTAATATTTTGTTTCTTTAAAGAAATATTTGATAAATGAAGAAAGAAGATTTCATATCAAATCAAAAATACTTCGAAATAAATTTTTTTCACTTTCCAGGATATTGAGTTTGAAAATTTTTCAAATATATTTAAGTGAATTTGACTTATTTGCATATAAAAGGATAGATACAAAAGTTATTCTATTTGCGAAAGAATATAAAAAATGTAAAATAAGATCTTTTCAAATAAAAATTATTATCAAAATATGAAATTTATAAATTCGTATATGTACTTATTTAGAATTTGAACAAAATATTTTATTTTAATAATTAACTCATGATAATCTGCTGTCGATAATTTATAGAGAACGATCTCTTATCTTATAATTATCTTTTATAATCCGTTTATATTTGAAAAATTTTTAAATTTAATTTTTTTTTACAGATTAAATTTCAAAAAAAGAAAATTTCATTTTACATTTTTTATTTACTTTTGCATCATCTTCTTTCCAATTATTATCAATTACCAAACACTCGATATTTATTTTACTTTTATTTTTTATTAATTATTCATTTTTATATCTTATTATTGTTAATAATAATTAAATTAATTATTAAAACTGAACAACGAATTGTTCTAATGTATTACGTTATGTTTAAATACACTAAATATCACTTTTTAAATCTTATCAACATTATTTATCTTACACAACAATTATATTCTTTATTATTTATTATCTATTATTTATTATTTATTATTTATTATCAAAATAATAAACACTTATTCTACATAAAAATAATTTTATTATATACATTTATATATATATATTATACTTTTATTTCCCTCAATTAAATCACGCATATAAACTTTATTCATATAAGTATAAGATTTCACTATGCCATCATTTCCACTCCATCCTCTGCAAATATTTTCTAAATAAACAATATCGATTTCCGCCATCTTCCAAACCCCTTTTTCACTGTCACCCACCTCTTCTCCCGCGACTCTTCGCGTTTTTCCCAGGTAAACGGTCTTCCCGTGCCATCAGCCTTCATCCTTTCGCGTCTCTTTCGACGTTTGACAAATGTTCGTCGTCTACGGGACATCGAATTCGCGTGGGAGGACCTTTGCAAAGGCACGCGCGTTCTCGATTCGACCTCGTGGATCGATATCGATCGGCGAGGCCTCAATCCCCGATCTCTACGAGACTCAATATGAAAAGGATTTGGAAACCGTGCCAGCGTGCACGCGTGAATGCCCTTATGACGGTTTTAAAAGCTATGAATCGACGCTCGAGTTATATGGAGATCTTGGCGGATCGATCTTCTTTAACCGCTTACGTTTCATCGCGGATTGGAGATTTGTTTACGAGAAGATCTTGGGGAGGGGGAAAAAAAATAAGGGATGTTTTTATGATAGAGGAGAGCAAAGTAAGGGTTATTTATAGAGATAGAAAGATTAATCGTTAATATATATTAGATATATATACCGTGAAAATGTATGTACAATAAATAAGAGTTTAAAAAAAGATTAAAATATAATTTAATTTAATTTATATAATTAATATAATATAAAATTATAATATAATTAAAATTTAATTAATTTTTTTAAATATTTAATTGTAGAATATAAATCTTATTGGATATAACAATCTTTATAATCATATTTTGTCATATTAAAAATCAAAAACTAAAAAATTAAGATACTAAACTCTGTTTCCTATAGTTAAGAACAAAATTACTAAAAATAAAGATTTAACAGTTCACTGTTTAATATGTAAAATCATTACCAAAAAAAGAAAATGAATATTTGAAATAAAATCATCAAGAATCACATATTAAAATTATTTGTTATAAACAAACTTGAACAACACAATTTATTTATATTAAAACAAAAATTATTAGAGTTTTATCATTTTTCTTTCGATATTTATTATAATATTATTCTTTTACGAGTAATTTAGATATATAAAAATAATATATTTTACATATTTAATTTAATAGTAAACATAAATTTATTTTAGCTGAAAATTATTTTAATTTAACAATACATATAAATTGTAATTTCAAATTGCATTTCTTTTTTTCAATTTTTCTTGAAAATCAATGTGAATGAATATTTTTTAAATTAATTATGTACATATATTTCATGAACGTATGTAGATTGCGAAGGTATTAGTAACTCTAATTCTCACATACTCGCATTAATTACATATATATAATATCTGTGCTACATCACATTTTCCTTACGGTGAGGAATTCTTAGTCTGACAATTTTAATTAGAAATTAATTTCTACTAACACCTAAATACTTAATATTAATTCCTTATCTAAAATATATATTCATCATATGATCTTGATTAAATATGAACAATTAAAAAAATAGAAAATAAATTTTAATTTTAATGGCTAGTATTTATTTATTGTGAGCATAATTACAATCTAATATGAATGTATTTAATATATATTATATTTTGGAAAATAAAAAGATAGAAAAGAGTAAAAAAATCTCCAATTTTTGCTTTAAGATCAATAATTTAATGAATAATATTCATAATATTCAAATAATTTTAATTGATTAAAACTTTTTAATTTTTTCTCATTCAATATATTTTTAAGTTTACTTTTGCTGAATTATTTAACAAAATTTATAACCAAGCCAATTGCCAATAATTTCAACATTTTCATTTTATCGTTATATTTTATTTTAATTGTAATTTCTATTAATCTTTATTATTTTCTTTCAATGATCCTTGAGTATTTTAATTCCATATTTATAGAATTTTTAAATATCATTATATTATATTTGTGTATGGTTTTCACAAGAAATAATATTGTTGATCTTTTTGTAATTTCTGAATTTTTTAGCTTTTGATTAATTTTATAATATTTTATACAAATGATAATCAGATGATGTTTTTAATAAAAATAATGATATTCTATAATTTCTCATTTAAGATCTTTAATTTCTTTCCGCATGCGATTAAAGCCTTCAATATACTCGTTTTCAAGATGACTTATAAACGACTTTACGACTTTTAAATAGTTCATTAACTATCAACATAAATTTATGAATTGCTATTTTATTTCTAATACATTTCTTTATCGTATTCGTTCGAAAAATATCAATCCATTATAATACAAATAAATAAAATATCTTGATTAAATAAATGATGATATAAATTGAGAAATCAGTTGAAATACATACTAGTAAATCATATAGATATATTTTTATTGAATAGAATTGTATCATAAATGAAATATGATTTGGAACCATATTATTCATAAACATAAATTTCTTTCAACTTATTTTCCCCTAAACTTAATAAATTTACCTAAAAACTTTATCAACAAATTTCTGAAAAAAAATTTTTCTGAAAAAAATTTCAATAATAAAAATAATATCAATTTACTAAATTAATAATCAAGGAATCCTTTAAACAAACAAATAAATAAAAATTAAACGAGTCATGATGTAAATTGACATTTCTCTTGACATTCGGTTAACTCTACTCTGCAGCTTTACTCTTTCATGCTATTTTAAAAAAGAAATAAGATTTACAGAAGTTGTTTCATTCAGATGTAACCATTCCTGATGCGTCACAGGTTTCACGCTGAAACTTAGAAACGCGCTCGGATCTCGGTGAAAATTTGATAGCGCGGAGGAATGAAAAAGTTTTCTCGCCGTTAAGAATCGGTTAGAGGATTATAGGAGTGCGTTCGTGCGTGAGTTTGGTCAAATTCGCAGAGAATTCTCGAGCTTAGAGGATAACTTTGTAGTGAGTTAGCCCGCATGAAGTCGAGGACGTCTGGTGACTTTAGAACGGGAAAGTTTGAGCTCTTTAACATAAATATCGCCATTGTATTCCTATTCGTGGATCCTTATTCGACTTAACATGTATGCGTGAATACTCTATCAAAATTCTCTACACTGTTTTGAAAAAAGCATCTTAAAACACTTTGAATTTACTTTTCCAAAGATTTGTTTATACTATCTGCACGTTGCTATTTATTTAGATATATTATACTTATATTATACTTATTATATATACTTATATTATACTTATATTATACTTATTATATATACTTATATTATACTTATATTGATATACTTATTAAATAATGTCAATAATAATAAGAATTGTAATATGATTATTATGATTATTTTTAACTTAAATTTTTTAATCAATATTTATAAGTCACGTGGCTTTCAAAGTAAAAAGAGAATTTTTATGATTGGAATATCTGTTATTTATTATCTGACTGAGTGTATTCTATATAAATATTATTAACCTAAAATAATTATTTCTATTAACCTAAAATAAAATTATTTTCTATTAAAATATTGTATGTAAATATGTTTAGTTTTAGAAAAGCTTAACTCAAACATTAAGAGATTCGAGATAATGTGCAAAATGATAATTTATGTAATTATTTTAACATAATCTAATTATCTAATGAAAGGATACTCTATTTATAAAACTTATTTATGATAAGTGATGGTTAAAATTTTCTCAAAATCCTCTAAATTTCATATTTATCAGATATATTTCATATCAAAAAATTTGTGAAAATTTAATTTTAATTCAAATTCCAATACTACGATTTGAAGACTTTTTTTCCTTATTTCTGTACCAGAGATTTTAATAAAGATTTTAATAACTCTCTTTAGCGTATTATTTCTCTTATGAAAGGAGAACAGAGTCAATCTTCTGTAAAGAGGTGGACGACAAGTTGGACAAATGGCGTAGAATAACTTGCAGAATATATGTCGAACGGACTAGTGGTCAGCTGTGCTTCTGATCTTTCTGATTTATGATACGATGCTTGCTATTGAGGCATGTAAAATTAAGAAGTTAAATTACATTTGCAATAATATCGACAGCCAGACGATGAAAATTTCATTAATTCTCAAAATTAATAATCGTCTTTTTTTTAATCTCAAATTTTAATAAATAAAAAAATTTTCTTATCCAAATTTTTCAATTTTTTCTCCATTTTAATTTTTAAAATACTAGAATTACAAAAATATAAAAATTTTTACATATTTTATTCTTTAAAATTTAAACGTTTTCAAAAGTTTTTTCAATTACTATAATTTCATATTTATGCGTCGAAATAAAGCGAAAAAATTAATCTTATTCGAATGATCACGTTAACTCGGTCACGTGATTCGGTCTCTCTTTATCCGTGACGAGCCATTTAAATAATCGTTTCACGCGTTCAGATGGAAAATCCGCTCGAACGTGGTGACACCTTGATTGATATCTCCCCCCTCCTCCTCCCAGACTCGATACTTTTCGAGAATCCGGTTACTCCGTTTCTTTCGATCTCGACAACTAGAGATCGTAAGTAAGAAAGGATTTGAGATTGATCCAATTCTCGATTTATCTTTACACCCGTTAGAGATAGAGAAACGTGTACTGCTCGACCCTGATGCGACCCGCCAGCATTAGGGGAGGAAATTAAGTTCATTGGCTCTCTAAGTACGGCGATCGAACTTTATTCATAACGCTTTATCCGGCTTTATAGCGGATTAATGGTATCAGTTTGATATCGGGATTATCCGACCTATCTGAATTTAATGGAGCGCGATCGTTATGAAACTGGCGATTTCTACATTCGAAAATATTGAAACAGAAAGTATTTTTAAAAAAAGGTGAAAAATTTTTTAAGACTAAAGCTAACACTTGTACACATGTCTAGTTTCGTCGCGTTTAGTTATTATATGGCGAAATATTTGAAAAGAATGATATTTCTTTAGTGGAACAAATGTGTTTATGGAAATAACATTTAATTTATAGAGAGTTGAACTGAAGTATCATAAATCGTATCATTAAATTTAATTAATACATGTATAGTATATGAATATTGATATTCAATTTTGAGAATCGATTCTAAAGATCAAAGTAGAAAAATTGGTGTGCAAAAATGTTGATTGAAGATTACTTATTAAGTTTCAAATTCACATTAGACTAGATGAAAGTAAAGTTTTATCTTGATTCTACTTTCACCTTTCTTCGTCTAATATAAACTTATATTATGATCAAATTGCTTTCATATAATAAGATTTAACTAGAATTTTTGTACAATTATTGTGTTTCTCTTGGGTCCAATTTAATTAATTTGTCAATGTTTATTAATTTTGAAAAATTTTGTAATAGAATTTTTAAATCATAATCACCAATATCATGCATGCGAATAACGAAAAGAATTTTTCAAGCGCTTTGATATATATTGAATAAATTATAAAAATTAATAGAAATATAGAATGATTTTTATGATCAAATTGTAGAAATATAATTGACAAGTAAAAAAAAAAAAGTGTTACAAAATTATAGGCATATTGAACGCAATCTAAATATCTATAACTAGTATCTATAACTTTACATCAAAGCATTTACGAACTTTCTGCATTTTTTTTTAACTTATAGATTATAATCTTGCAGTTATGCCAGAAAACTAAAAAATATCCTCTATGATTATTTTTCAACTAAATTCGAATATTCAGATATTCCTTTATTTATTGCCAATATAAAATAAAAAATTTTTATCTTTCCTCCAAATAATTTTCCATTGATCCAGATCATCGTTATTTGCTGTTGATTTATATTCCAAACTTAATTAATTTTACTAGCAAAAAAATTATTAAATCGAAAAATATTCACGTTATCAAAAACATTACAGTTACTTACACAAGGATTCACTGCGTCATCATAAAATACACGATCACAACGCTACGAGACTAAATATTATCCGTAACTTCGAAGTGAAAATGTTTGAAAACTCGCCATTTTTACGAGGATTCGATACTTCCTTCCGTATCCATCCCTAAAAAAAAAAAAAAATAAATCAAGCACACGTGTGGTGCTTCCTAAAAAAGAAAAAAAAAAGAAAAAGCTCGGATGCATCGAAGCGGAAAGTTTCCCTTATCCCTTAACCTTTATCCCACAGGAAACACTGGTATTTCGCGTGCATTCGAAATGTAGAGAGGGTTCGAGCCTTAGTTCCGATAATATCGTCGGTAGCTGCTCACGAGACTCCGCTTTTCACGCTGCCTAGAAATCCGCGCTGGATGCAAACATGACCGGACATATAGGCGTCGTAAAGAGACGGAGGAGGATGGATCCTAGCGCGAGAGAGGGAGAGAAAGGGAAAGAAAGGAGGGGAGGAGGATGGAAGTACGTTGCAACGCGCTTTCCCAATTTCCGAACCTTTCAAAAGCGACGTGGATTTATGGGTGTTCCACGAAGTAACGAGATTCCTCTTGGACGAGTTTGCGTGAGCGAGAGAGAGGGGGAAGGAAGGGGGAAGTGCGTTGCAAGGGAATACCGCGTGTCGATGGGTAAAGTTAATAACCGAGGTCCAGACGCGTCTACCAAGATCCTCGACCACCCGTTAAGTATCTTTTAAGTAGCTCGAATCTCCCTCCCCCTCCTTCCCGCCGCGGATAGAATCCAGCCGGCAAGCGGGGCAACTGCTGATTTTATGCGTTATTAACCTTCCGACCGATCTTCTGCCTCGTTTATTAGAGAAGCCTCGAGGGGTCGATGATGCTATCGTTCATAAGGCGAAGAGGAAGGGGCGTGGTCAAGGAGAGGATATTATGTGTCAGACTCGTTAATTTTCGCCGGGCTCTCTCTTTCTCTCGGTTGGTTAGATTCCTTTGGTCGGAATTCATCGATGTTGAGGGAGTGAGAAAATATCTGTGGAATCGCGGGAAAAGAAACGCGGGTTATTTCAAACGAAAGAATAATTTTTCAAGAACTTAATATTATTTTTAAAGTATGTGTGTTTTATAAGGTCGAAGATTAAGGATGGGCAAACATTTGGAATGTTACCACTCGTTAACGTCTTTGTTCGAGCCACGTTTTTCTTAATAAGTGACGACTACAGAATTGATATCGAGATCACTGAGAAATCGAGCCGGTGTTTAATCTTCGATTAATATTTTTTTTCTTTAATAATTAAACGTCAAAGAAGATCAAATAACCAAATTCAATCTTTGTTTATCCGATTTCTGCGATATTAATCTATCATCATTAGTGGAATGTATTACTACAAAGTTGTCTTATTCGATGTTCGTGAACAAAGTTCATGGAACAGAATCGAGAGTCGTCAGATGGCGTTGCTAATAATGAGAAATGTACGTATTTTGCAATCACGTGTATTGTTATTTAGAATTGTAACTAGTTATCAAAGATTTGTATGAAAGAAATATATTAATATAAGTCATTCCTTTTTGATAATTGCTTTTAATCGAGATCATCTTTGTCATTAGATAGGAAAGTTTAAGTCCATGACTATGTCGCCATCCAACTGATTCAAAGCAAATTCAAACAAGCGTGAACCTAGTGCAACATCCGAAGCCCTTTAGTTTCTCTAAAGCAGAAAGCACTAAGAGGAATGAGACTTAATTACCAACAACCGACGCATATACGTTAGTAATAGTAATGTCTTGCATACCCTTGTCATAGATTTGAAGCGAAAACTATTCATCTTGCAAGATGAGATCTATAACAATTCTTGCTGTAAGATGAATAGGGGTATTAATAGGTAATAATAGGATTTATTGTTATTGACGTTTCTTTTCGTTAGAGAGATTTATTAAAAAAATTCTTTCGATGCTTCTTCGGACAGTTTGTTTTTGTCTAATTGCTTAGCAACTCCTATATAATTTTTGTGTGCGGCTAATAATTTATCTCTGTTGGAAAATGGTCAACTTGCAAGACAAAATTTCAAAATTTTCAAAATATACGGAATGAAAAGATAAAAATTTTCTTCTTTGCTCAGTATCAATAATATTCATATGCCTAATCTAACCTAATCTAATTAATGCATTAATGTATATTACCTTTTTCTGTTTTTGAGAAATTTTTTAGCAATCCTGCATAGATATATAGAACTACTCAATGTCATCGTTATTTTAAATATTGCACAATAAATATAAATACCAAAGTATGTAGAAATAAATGAAAGTTTTATAATAAATTAATTCATTACATTTCATTGAATTATTTTAGTCTCTCAACTGTTTAAGTGAAGAAACTTTTTCTGCGGAAGTAGCATTTGGAGTGGGTAATAATTTCTTTACGATGATGAAATATATGCTATCATAACGGAAAATGTCTCATTTGACTTTTATATCTACATGAGATAAAACTAAAACGAATTTGTACAATCCAAATATAAGAAAAAAGGAAATAAGTTAGTACTTCCAGAAACGGAAAAAAAATAATATAACTTATACATGCCATTCTCATACGTTTTAAATAATTACGACAAATTATGTCATCAAAGCTAAGGAACTTAAGGAAAACTTAACTAAAGGAAGACAAAATCAGTGTGCCATGTTTTAATATTCGTAAAAAAAAAAAAAAAATAATAATTAAAAATAATCGATACATCCTTATTTCCCAATGTTCGAAACAGAAATTTTCCAATCATGTCGGTTCGATATTTTCAAGAATTCTCCTAATTTCTCCTCGGATGAAATTTCGATGGACCAGAATATTTGTAAAGATGCATGAACGATAAATAGTTTTTATTACTGGCATGAATTATTCGATGGATGCGAGCGTGACCAATTGCAGGCGAGCCGCGTAATTCCAGTGATATTGAAACACATCACTTCCGACGGTTCCCATTCGCCCGCTAATGCCACGATTTGCACCGCTTTAAACAGCAACCCGAGTAGCGTATATCATAACGATGTGACTAATTTCTCTCCTATGCACGCGCAAATGCGAGTCGTTAACGTGGAACGCGGACATCGAGGTCGAAGAAATTCATACTCATCTGTTACACACGTAACATCGTGTCAGCGTTTTGAGGGAGTTAACTGTAATGCCTTTCGCGAGGACAGATTTGAAAGATTCATCAGGAGCATCGAAATCGTGTGCAAGGATTAAATTGCTTTGAACTCATCTTTGCGCTCGAAGTCAGGAATCCGTATTTGGCTGGAATGAAAGCCACAAAACTGTTAATATTAATGTCAAGTGGTTGTTACGAATAATTCGTTATTCTTATTCCATGAGATATATTTTAACGAATTTGATTATATATGGTCGTTTGGAAATGAGGACGAGCTTGTGTTACTTTTTTTTTACCGTAAAACGTGTTTGTAATTATCCGATATAAAAGTGAAGAAAAATACAAAATAATTAAGGAACAAAAATGATAAATTTAAATGTAAAAATATAGCGTATGGAAACTTAATCATCTCCTGTATGTGAGAAAATAGAGATGTGGTTATTTAGAGGGAATAATCATTAACTTTAATTGCGAGAGTTGATGAAAAGCATATATATATATATGGCAACATAAGCCCATGAATATTGTATGTATTTTGGAAAATCTGATTTTGATAAAAATTATAATAATTTTGTATGGAAAGTAAATTGCACCTTGTGAATGATAAATGCGCGAAATCAATTTTTTTCTTACCATGTTTTGTATTATATTATAAAGAATATTTATAATAAAATAATATATTTTTATTTAGAAAACGAAAATAATACTGAAACTCTAAGGATTGATTTTGTGAAAATGATATTTCATTAATAAGAAGATACGTTTATAATTTATTATGATTTACTATATGCAATGTTTAAAACGTATAAAACTGAAGTAGTTTTAATAACACAATTTATTAGTTGAATTCGCGTAATATATAAATTAATTATATGTATACGAAAGACACATATTATTTTTATTTTTAGAACAAATATTTCCAATATGAAATGTAAAAAAAACATCATAACTTATAATTTTCAGATAGAATTTGTTTAATAAAAGAACAAAAAATCTTATTAAACTTGAATTGAAAAATTAATATTTTTATTTTAACATTTTCTCTTTCAAGTGAATGTTGTTAAGCATATATGGAAATGCATGTAAAAAATCTTTTTTATAAGCAGAAAGAAAAAAAAGATAATCCATTACTTTTACAGAACTTGTTAATCATGAAACAAACAAATCATTCGCTTAAAAAGAATTATTTATAACGTTGAAGATATTAATTTTTTAACCCATTTTTTTATTTATTCGAATTTTTTTCTTCATTTAACGAGTACTATTTATTTTCAGTTAAGAATCCTTCTTATTAATCATTCTATGAAAATGTAAAATTGTGTGTTTGTTCCATTACGTGAAAATTTTTTTATTCCAAATATTTTCGTTTTAAAATCAGTTCGTGCAATGAAAATTCTACTATATATATATTAATTTCTTAAATTCATATTGATTGACACGAATAGAAGAAAAGAAACGATGAAATGCACGTAGAATAACCTATGGATAAACAATGATCTCATTTAGATCTAGTTTGAAAGTGACTTCGTAACAACAATATTCTATAGCTATTAACAATCACGCATATAAACAATTAATAATTTTGTCAACTAATAAATAACAAAGTTTCGACTACAAACTACGTTAATCGTGTGATGACCACGACATAACGATGTGTCGATGTTTGAAAATGGATGAAAATTAGTTTAAAAAAAAAGAGAGAGTAAAACGATAAAAAGAATATTATCCGTAATTGATTGAAAAATTGTTTGAATTTTGTATGATGCGAAAAATATAAAATTACGATAAAAATCTCAATTGTTCAAATAATGAGAGTATATATTTAAATATATTTAGATAAGAGAATTTATAGATAAATTATTAATCATAAATGATGAAATTTAATATAATTATAATTTCTTGTTTTTAATAAATTTAGTAAAAAATTCTATTTCTCTCAGCTCAATTTAATTTCCTTCTTAATTTATTTTAATATTTTGTATAATCATATAATTAATTGTTGAATGAATTTGAATTATTTAAAGAAAAATTTTAATAAAAGTAACAAATGGCAAACAATAAACTGCTAAATATTACTATAATATAAAAATATTTTCACCATTTTTCTCTAAATAAATAAGAAATTTCTTTATTTTATGCATTATTTTCTATATATTAGTTGCATTTTTGAAAAAAATGAACTTGTTCTATTTTTTCATTGATATTTTCAGTCAAAAATACATTACATTTATTATTATTAAAAAAATGAATAATAAAATTCGTGAATAATAAAATTCACAATAACATTAAAGAAAAATGACAAAAATATTTAAGAGAATAATTCTTCCTATATTATTTTTCATTCTTCGCAACTATTTTCATATTATTTTCAAGATATGAACCAATAATTACGAGAAAAAAATATCCCAAAAATTTCCTAATCCAAAGAATTCGGTTCCTAGATTAGGAATTCTGCGATAATTAAATTCCAAATATCTTCAAAAATTGCAAAAACGCATATGTTCGCGTTATAAACTGGAAACCGATAAATACCTGGCAAAAAAATTTGGTAGAAATATGATAAATTTCTATTAGTTGATGGACCAGGAAAATATTTCTAGGATGAACGGCCGCATGCCGTTCTGAACACTTAACAAATTTCTCCGCCGATTATTATTCCTTTGTCTTTGCTAAATAGCTATCTATTCTTCTGGAACGCGAAAATCTCTATTTTTGAAACTCTCTGTCGTTGCTCGTGTTCACGATTCAAAGTCGTTAGAAGGGGGTAGAGCAAGAGTGGAATGGGGGCATTTTATTGGCGGATGGCGGATCAAAGATCTGGAAAAACAACGAAACAATGGAGTCGGGCCGAATCGAAACTCTATGGGACACTGTGCACAAGGGAATTCCGCGTGTTACGCTGTTGGGCAAAAAGAGAAGAGGAAGGGAGGGGAAAAGTGCGACGTTTGGGCAGGGCCACGTATAAAGCGGTGCAAGCGAAAGGGATAAAGTCATTTCGTCGCAACTTTAATCAAGATCTGGCGAGCTGGCCGAGACTCGAGTTGGATAAAAAGTTAATCCAAGGATAGGAAGCTTGCGAGAAAACTCTCCTCGTTTATCGTGTATGTACGGTGGCGAACAAAATGATACGTGCAAGATAAGTCAGAGCACGTGGCGGAGATTGATTCTACGTGACAAAATTAATCCATAATATGGAATAAAATTGTTCGTTCGTACAAGTTTGTTTTCGAGTAGATTAAATTTGAAAATTTTTAGATGATTATTTAGATGATTATTTTTTAGATGATTAGATTATTTTATATTTTATTTGTGGAAATGTAGAATAAAATTTCATCGTTTAAATTCTTGTTTTTAAGAAAATCGAGATTGAATATATACATAAAATCGTAAAGAATCGTATGATAGGCGAATTTTCAAATTTAATTGAAAAATTAATTTTTAACAAAAAATTTATTTTATATTTTTTTCTTATTTTTACAAATATAATTATCTTATTATATTATATGATTAATCAAGAAATAAACAATTTCATTTGAAATTTTTCAAAATTTTTTTACATAGAATCAATCTCTGCCATATTTTCTATATGTCATATGTTCTGGATTTATCTTGTATTTGATTATATATTTACAATAATTTTGAATAAGGAATATTTATTTATTTATTTGATTTATTTATTTATTTATTTGATTTATTTATTATATATATATACTTACGTAAATAGTGATTAATTAATTTGTTCATTGTTCGTAAATAAGTTTGATATAATTTTGTTCAAAAATATTCAACATATTTGCTTCAACATATTGCTTCAACTTCAACTTGAACAAGTTCAGTGGATAAATCCAACACTACCGTCGTGACAACTCTTTAGATGCTGTAATCTGTAATCTGTAATAATGTTTTTTTGTTAATAATTCCTTTAATAACTTTTAATGATAATAACTCGTTAATAATTATTGTTATAATGTTAACAAAGTCAAAATTAAGATTTTTGAAAATTTCATAATATGATTGAATTTCTCGAGTTTGCTCGATTTCTATGGAAACAAAACTTTTTAGATTATTTATAAATATTATTCTTTTCTATTTATATAGAAATAATTTATCGAATTATTATATTAATATTTATGTTGTATATTTCAAAACATCAAAAATGTTAGAAAAATTTCAAAAATTCCACGCAGTGTTTCTTACAAATAACCAAATCAACATTTCTTTTCATTTTTCTTTTTACATAATTTTCAGTTATATATTTTAAATAATTTTAATTTTAAAAATGAAAATATATATATATTTCCATTTTTTTCAACTTTCATTAACTTTTCTTTTATTAATTAAAATGTTTCTATCAAATGCGTTTCTATATTTTTAATTTGATATTTAATATTTAATAAATTATTTACTTTAACATAATTAATTTTTATATTTTATTAGTATGACTTTCTTAGTGTACATATCCATCGACCAAGATATGTTGTAAAATTATTTCTAATTGTCGGAAATTTCAGCAATAATTATTATAACCATTTTTGTTAGATATATGATAAACCAACGGATTAATAATAAATTAGCATGCTCATGTTCTTTTATTTTCGTTTCTTTCCAATTTCTGCACCACGTCTTTTTATATTTTTTATTCAAAACTATGCAGCATATGCTATATCTTCTTTTTTATACATTATCTCATTTTTTAATAATTACTAATATTGTAACTCTCCATCCCAAAATATACATTTGCTTACTGTCGATATTAAAAAAAAACTTCAAAAACTTTTATTCAAATCTTGATCTAACTATGTAATATAAATTAATATATAATAAAATGTGAAATTTCTTTCTACATTAATATCACTATGTTTCATCACCCTGCTAGCAAACATAAATATTCGAAAGTATCCAATTGAAAAAGATTTAATTATACGAGATATTTAAACACATCAAATATCCTGTCATTTCGTGAGCTGCGTACACACGAAGAGGTCTCCAAATAGAAACATCGATGAAAAAAAGTCGAAAAAGACTCGTTAACGAGAAACGAAAATAGAATTTGATGTGTTCAACTCGAGCCTAGGAGGCGCTGCGATTTCCATCGAGGAGCGAATATATATGTAATATACGACTGTTTGTATTTTCGGCAAATTTTTATCGCGATGCAATATATGCGAAATACAGCGGGCGTGGTCGAACTCTTATCGGATTTTCAACGAGTTTAACGTATATCCGCGAATCGCGGAATGGTTTTTTAGTTTACGAGCTTTCGAACGTTAAGTTAAATTAAAGCTTCACGGAACTCGATTTTCCTCTTCCCACTCATCGCGAAAAGCATAAACAGATTAAACCGCGCTTTTCCAAAACATCGACGGCCCGATAGCCCACTGCAAATTATGCAAAAAGCCATTATACGTAGCTTATTGGAAGTTCCGCTCTCACCCCTTCCCCTTCCTCTTCCATCATGAATAATTGCAACTTTTCCGCCACGTCGAATAAAAATATATCGGCGACCGATCGAATTATTACGAGCAATTCGAAATTATCGTTTGTTTGAAGTTTGGATATCGAATGGAATTAAACGATACATTTTTCGTTTGCGAAAAAATAGGTGTATGTTTTTTTTAATGGTATTATTGCAGTAACGATATTTTAATACCTGTCATTATTCACATCAATTTTTGGGAATGAGATTCGAGCGGGAGGAGTGGGATGAAGTATCGAATGAAATTTGACTTTGATCTTTTTTATCCGATTCATTCTCTCTCTCTCTCTCTCTCTCTCTCTCTCTCTCTCTCTTTCTCTTTCTTTTTTATTTATTGTTGATTGAATTTACAAAATTCTTCTCTCTGGATAAAAGCATCCGGATTTCACGTTGCTGATATTAATGGCCAGTGCGACGATTTTAAAATTGTTATTATTTGAAATTTGAAAAATTGTTAGAATATAATTGGATATAGAAATTTAATTTCGATGATTCTTACTTCTCAGATTCTGAAAAATTGAATAACGCAATAGAAAATGTATCATTTAATTTCATTCGATATCAAATTTCAAACTTAAAATGTTGTTAATACATTTTCATGATTTTAAATGGAAAACAAATGTTATATCAATATTCGTATTAATAAATTTTAAAGTTTTTTCTACTAAAAATTTATGACAAAAATATGAAATATGAAAGAAATAATGGACTTTTGCGATACAATATAAGAATATATTAGCAAATCCCTTACTTTTCATAACTTATCATATTTTTTCCGTAATTTATTCATTGAATTTTAAATAAAGCTTTAAGCTTTAAACATTCTTTTTTTATTTACAAAGAACAGAATATACAGATAAAGTTTATCTATTAAAACTTGAAACATCTTCTACACTTATATTTGTTCACGTCACAGAATAATAAATTTACTCAAAATTATAAAAGTTATATTCTTTTCACTATTATATTTTTTGTATTTTGTAAAATACATATATAAAAAAATTAAATATATTCTCATTGTTCAAACGAGGATCATTTGCATTCGATATATTCTTCGTCATCTACGAAATAAAAAATATTCTGAATTGAAACTATAAAAAAATCATTACTGCAAATATATAAAATAACAAATCTAGATATGAATAATAGTTACGATAGATATTATTGTGCTACATATTATTATTATTATTACATATATTATTCAGAACAATTCCATATTTGAACAAATAAATGAAATAATTTCGAAGTGTTCATAATAACTTAATCATCTATCCTAGACACAAATATCAAGCGCATCGTATTTTCAAACTGTTGCGTGTATTTTTCGACGCGCCCAATGTTTATTTGACCAAAAGAAAAGAAGAATATGGAATTAAGAATCGATTTGTGGTGTGGGAGGCGTAAAAAAGCATGAAATGGAATTAAAGAGTTGAAAATTGAAAAATATATCCTGACGGCGAGCGAAAAATTCACGATGCAAATTAACAATCCTTGCGATCGAGCAAACAGACAACGAGCTCGAGAGCTCGCGATTTGGAGAATGATCTCTCCGCGGATATATTCGGATATATCCATCCCTGTGGAAATGAAACACAGATTGGATGCATGGCAAATGAATCGCGTCCACCAACTGTTTTCTGATGACGAATGATTATAAATATTTTGAAATGCTCTACGTGCTGATCGAAACTCCATTTTTTTCGAATGGAATCGAAAAGTGTATGAGAGCGGGAAATGTAAATTTTATGCAAATGTAATGTAATTATTTACCTCGAATTAAAGGAAAAACTTGTATTTATACTAAATGTATAATCATCTTCTATTTCTACAATTCATAAAATATAGCATTGAATGGAAAATCATTTATATTTTTATATTACGGATGGACAAATTATTTCATGTATAAAATAAAATCAAAAAGTTGTAATTTTTATGTGATATTGAAATACACAGTATATATATATATATATTTATCTTTATTAATTCTTGAAATAGAAACTTTAGTTTTTGAGATATATCTTAAGAAACCTTACGTCATCAAATTTATAGTTAAATGAAATGAATTATAGATAGAGCGATCTATAATTTTATTCTTTAAAAATATAATATATATATTTCTCTCTATATAAAATGTTAATTTCTATTCTATTTATTGTAACAATAATTAAAAAACAATATTGATATTTATAGTGAAAATTTGTTGTTTACTTCTTTAATATTTACTATATATATTCATTTAATAAATAAAATATTGTGCTTGTGTACAACATTAAGTTTGAAAGGATTTAAATTTTTTACAATTTTTTATAGACTTCTTTCATTATATATATATATATATATATCCAATTTGCCCTCGGTCGAAGAGGTCGATTCCTTTCAGAAATCGTGTACGATTTTGTCCTTTGAAATTGGTCGAGAGCCGGACGCTCGCCAGACCAAAAAACGTTTAATTGCGGCCAGTCAGGGAATAGTTAATTGCCGTTTATTCGAATCTCGTCCAGTCAGATTTCGAGCGAAATGCCGCTCGTTTGGCATCCCTACGTTTGCCTTTCGCTCCAACGAGCCTAACGCTGCCTCAAACCGGCCAAAACGACCTGGCATCGAAGGGCGTTGTGAATCGAGGGGTTGCAAACGAGGACGGAACGATGCCATCGTGACACGTTACAGAACACATCGATGCTCACTGCATGTACATTGTACGTTCTATGAAATTTTTATTAACAATTAACAAATAATTCTTTATTTACATTCTTTATATAAAAATCATTTTTACATATATTTTTATAGAGTGATGAAAGAAAAAATATGATATTTATAAGATTTGAAAATAATCTTTTCTTTGTAAAATTATAATTTCAAGATGCTGGTGACTTTACTACGTTTATTCTTTTACTACGTTTTATTTGATCTGAATCTCTTGGATTTTATTTATTTTTTTTTTTTTATGAAAACATTAAAAAATTTTGACCTACTCAATGTATAATATGTTAAATTTGTAAACAACAGAAAGAATGTTAGAAAATATATGTCAATCCATGGATGTGTGTATCAACAGGAAGAAGAAATGTCAAATATCAATGAATGTTTGCATTATAGTTATATCTATTATTGAAATGTTCAATAAGAAAACTGATTATGATATGACAATTATTAAATAACATATATACAGAAAACATTCAGGAAAATGATTGCTTTTAAGATTTGTTATTAAACATTTTTTTTATTTCTCTCGATGAACACCATAAGCCCTATAAATATAGGATCTCTTTTTGTCATATTTTATAAAGTTCTTAAAAAATAATATTTTGCTTTATCGTGAAATACAAAGTTTCTGGTCATTTGAACGTAGCTTTTATTTCTGATTTATTATTCCTCATATAACAAAGCATATTTAATATATAAAATAAACGAATAACTAATTTTTTTAATATTCTCTTTTTTAAATTCTTATTATTCAGAATATTTCAATATACAATATACTTCTTTTACACTTAACAAAACATAGCACGTACATTCATTATTATCAAATATCATTTTATAGGATTTTACATATTCCTATATTAAATACTTATATTACCTATATTATATACCTATATTAAATAATTATTTATAATTATTTATATATGTAATATAATAAATGCAAAAAATATTCATTTATTTTGATTATAAAATATCATTAAATTTTTAAATTCATTTTCCTCGAAAGAATTAAAATGCAATATTTGTTAAATAAACCATATGTGTGACATCCGATGTATTTTTTTTAACATCAAAAGCAATTATTCAAATGTACATATTTTTATCTTTTATTGTATTAAATGACGGAATATTATTTCTATATCCTATTTTGAATCGAGAGCTACAATTCTTTTTTTTTTTAGACTTTATAGAAATTGTTTCGTTTCCGTTGCAAGGAAAACGAATCTGTTTGTAGTTATAATTTTAAGTACCTTGAGAAACTTGTCCGTATCTTTTTCCCTTTCTTTCGAGCTGAGCAGTTTTCTGCGTATCAAAAGCGTCTTACAATTCGAACAACGAACTCTTCTCTCATTGTTTCCTCCGTCTTCTTTTTCTCCTCCGCCCCTCTCCTCCCTCCCCACATCATTCTTCTAACCAAAAGACTGCAACCGTTGCAAATTAATTCTCCAAAAGTTTCTCTCTCATCGCTCACGCTCCACCGACTTTTCGGTAAATGTCCACTCTCGACCACCGCATACCACTGCGCTATGTACTTATGTAAATTCCCGCAAGGCTAAATAGATCTTCCCTGCGTAAAATGTGGCCTAAACTAACTACTGTTGCGTTAAACTGAAGGACATTAAATTACTCTATTAATATAAATCTATCACGCATAGAAATTTCATGAAATCGTTCAATTCGGTTCAACTTTGATCATTGAATTATTATCAGTATGTAATAAAAGTTTTTAAGACAGTTTTTGAATCGTTTTCGGTAATAATTTAATTCGTAATGGATTGAACATGATAAGGCAAAGGAAAGATTAAATGAATTAATGACAAATTTTGTAGATGAGAATGTAATACTATTTCAATTTATATAATAACATTTTATATCGTAAAAAAATAATAATATCCACTTATCTTACTTTAATTATTATTCTTGTTAGAAATAGTTTCTAAATAATTTTCAAATACTTAAGGATTATTTTCTAAATATTTATATTTTGTTTTTGTTTATCGAATAATATGAGAAAATATAATGAAAGTTATAAAAAAAGGTTGGATCAGTTTCATTAATAATATTATCAGATGAATAGGAATTTAACAATTGAAATAATATCCATAATTGATTTCCAAATTTATTGAAAACAAGCTCTTTCTCTATCATCTAATCTTTTACAAGATTTTATAAAATCTTATTAATTTTAAGTCACATAATAGATTAAGAATATTAAATTTAAAATATACTTTTAAAACAATAGATTTTTGGATTCAACCTAATATATATATATTCCATCTTTATAAATACTATCAAAAAAAAAAAAAAAAAAAGAATGTTCCAATTAAATAATTTCAAAAATAATTAACTTAATTTAACCTAAATTACATGTAATAGTCTAAGAATAACAAATTTTGAACGAATATTCTAGTTTCTCAAAAAAAATTTAATAATTTCAAAAATATCTAACCTAATCTAATCTTATTTTAACTACTTAACTTAAATTACAGAATAAATTAAAAATATTTAAATTAATAAATTTCTAAATTCAAAACTATTAAATTCAAAACTATTTTTATATTTTATTTTTATAAATCGAATATCCAAAAATAAGGAAAAGAAACGAATGGTGTTTCAACCAAACAATTTCGAAAAAATATTAACTCGATCTAATCTAACCTAAATTCTAAAAGTTTAAAATAATTAAAATTTTTTAATACGCAATTGACATTCTCCAATATATTTTGTCTACGTCAATCTAACATTGTTAGAAAATATAAAAGAAAAAAGTAATATTATACAAAGTCTCAGTCGAACGATTCGAATTTACTTTTGCTTATATTCCAACTTGGCAATCGCAAATGATGAATTCTCCCGAACGAAACAGCGGCGTATCACCGTTCCCGTACCTCGTGAACGTGGCGAAAAGTGTGGCAATTAACGCTTCACCAAGCACGAAACCAATTTTCGAAAAGGGGAGTTATTTAATTAAAGCAATTTATTCGAGTTTCGGCCGGTACATCGGCCGGCGCACTTTCCGTTTCTTGCTCCTCGTTTTTCCTCTCCTATCCGCGCGGCTCTCCAAGGGGAATCCACAATATCCTACCGCCTGCTGGCGGCCGGCCAATTTTCGCGATAAGCTTTTAATTATTATCTCGAAACTAGGTAAGCTCGTACACTGACCGAATGTAAGCATCCAAAGCCTTTTCATTCGGACGTAACGTAACGGCGTTGCCTTTCATCTTCTACTTCGCTCCGATCTTTTGTCGTGGCCATGTGAATTACCTGATCCTTTTGAGAGAATGTCGAGGAACCAGATTTTACCTTTTAGCGACTGCACGAGATTACTTGTCATCGCTCCTCGTTAATAGAAGTTAGGATTTTCAGAATGTGTACAAATTTCTACACTTGTTAGATAAAGTTGAATATACGTTACTTATCATTAGAGTTGATGAAGTATATTTTGGTGTATGTGGATCTTTTTAAAGTAATTTCTTAAAGTACTGAAACTATATCAAGATATATAATAAAAAGATATATATATATATAAAAAGAGTCAACTAAATAATTTTAGAAAATTTATTTTTTTTAAACATTTTAATAAAATATATAATTGAAGAAGCAGAAATTTGAATAATAAAAGTGAAATAATATTACTTTTGATTGTATATTAATTTAGTTTTTCTTCACAGGTGTAAATTTTATTTTGTAGAAAAAACAGGTATTAGATCATGATTCCAAATTCCAATTTATTTATACCTTTCATTTTTCTTTTTTTCAAATTTTTTTTTTTGGCTTCTGAAGAAATAATTGAAATTCATTCTTTTATTTATTAGTAAATTTTGATATTTCCAAAATTATAAAATAAATCAGAATAAATTCTATTTAAATATTTACGAGAAAATAGAAAACATAAATAAAAAAATTTAGATTAATAAATGATCTCATACTTCTATCTTCTTTTTTAATGTGCATCTAATACTTCTTAATATATGTACAATGTTCAAATTATTTTTTATTTTTTAACTAACGCATTAACAAATAATTTTTTTAATTTTAATGAAACTTCATCATTGTGCAGAGCATAAATGTATATATTTTCTTAAAATTAATTTTTCTTATAAAAGTGAAATAAATGATCAAAATGTTGTGAAAAAAATTCCTAAGAAAAATTAAATTTGAAACTTGACAAAATATTGAAATTTTTAATTATTGATTTTATTCTTCAAAAAACATTTCTTCGTCGCAACAAAAAAATTTTTATATAAATAACATAAATACAAATTTTCATTAAATCTCATATCAGAATATACGATATTTGATAGTTAAATAATATTCAAATTTTCATGAGCCATTGTATTTATGAAACATTTGCTCGAAAAAGAGAAATGTGTGCATTTCTTCTCACAAGAAAGAAAGTTATACATAGGAAATATCTTGAGGATATAGAGAAGATACAAAAAGGATCCTTTCTTCCGCTCGTCTTCCTTTTTCAGAGGCTGTTCTTTATCGAACAAAGATTGGACATCGTGGTATGCGACGTGTTATCAAAAAGTTTTTGCAATGATGTATTTCCGTTGGTGGTGAGAAACACTGCC
Organism: Apis cerana; assembly: GCF_029169275.1. Lineage (NCBI taxonomy): Eukaryota > Metazoa > Arthropoda > Insecta > Hymenoptera > Apidae > Apis > Apis cerana. The sequence continues at coordinate 3,268,159 of NC_083862.1, read as the reverse complement.
ACAGGCAAGAAAAAAGAATTCACGCGTGGTTTACTCTTTAACTTTCCACTCGTCTCATGGCTATATCTGTTTTTTCTTCTTCTCGATAGTCAATTTAATCAAAACAAAACAAAATGATTAAAACTAGCTTCGTGAATTAATATATTGCATAATAGAAAATATCAACCAATGAAATTTCGTTTATTAACTGTTCATAAAATTTGAATTTATTGAACGAAATACGTTAATGGTAGTATAAAAATTTAAGTTTTTACAATTAGATGATGAATTATTTGAAATTAAAAATAATATAAAAATTTTTAACTTTCAAAAATAAAAAGAAAATAAAATTAATTTTTGTCTTTAAAAAAGAAAAATAAAACATTCATCTAATCATATATATATATATATATATATATATATATATAGAGAGAGAGAGAGAGAGAGAGAAATTTCATAAAATATTTTTTATGAAACAAGCTCTATACCTTTATATAATAATTTTTTTATCATTTATTCTTTTGAATATTTTTTAAAAAAATGAATAGCATATTAATCTTCTTAAAAATTTAATTTTAAAAAAGTTCTTAAAAGTTTTAAATATAATTTTATTCTATTCAACGATATGTTGAAATTGTTGTTGCATAAATTCTAAATTCGAAATACTTTTCGAATTTCAGAATTTTATAAGATGTATCTTGAAAAAAATGAATAATGCCATCTTTCATGTGTCATGCATGATTATTTAAATTTTTAAAAAATTTATAAAATATTTCACAAATTTTGAAATTTTTAAATGTATTGTAAGATGAATAACTTTTTTTTTTATGTATACAAAAAATGGATCCAAGACTTTAAAAATTTATAACTAATTATTAAAAATTTCTCATCAATTTATAATTAATCCTTTTTAGTCGTTAAACTAATTTGTATTATTTACGAACATTTGATATCCTATCAATCCCTTCATAACATAGATATTAAATGTAAATAGAAATTGATTAAGAAGAAAATTATATATTTTAAATTAGTTTAAAGTTATAATTACAAATTATTATTAATATTCAAAAAAGATTATTTCAATATAAAGATAATATTCAATATCCAATTCATATTCAATCTGATTACGTTATTCTTGTCATTAACAATATTCGTTTATTATTCTAACATATCTATATTTAAAAAGTTTCATCAATTTATGATTTTATATGAATTTCTTTAATGTTCAAGCAACCCATTTATATCATCGATAAAAAAGAAAATAAAAGGAATAAGGAATGAGTTTGAAGAATTTCAATGAATGTAAATATTAATAATTGACTCTTTATATATATATCAAGGTGAACAAATATTCTTATTTCTATGTTAATAAATAAAAATATACATCAAAATTACGTGTCACAGTTTAGAAAAATGATAAGATTTAAATAATGGAGAAAATGAATTCCCGTCTTGTATTCAATTTTCCATTATTTTCCAGTACATCTATATTCTACTCCTAACTTTCCAAGATTTCTTATCGCAAATTGGATCGATCTTTATTAAATTAAAGCGCAGCTTCGTCGTGACTGGGAGTTCGCAATTTGGAAAGCGACAGCCTTATCCTATCGCTTTTCTCATTAATATAGCGACGAGAACGGAAACTCCGTTATCTGACTTCTCAGGTCTCACAAGTACAAATTGCAGGTCCGGTTCGATAACCATGGTTATTCAATGTGCCGGGGCAAAAGGTGCATCCGATTGTTATCCGAAGTTGAGTATCGTTACGATTTCTTCACGCGATTTTCCATGTTTATCTCTCCTCGTTTCAAAATTGGCTCACCAGAATCCGTAGAACTTTGAAACAACCTGTGCGTTTCCTGTATCGAGGGCGAATTGTTCACCCTCTAACCGACTAACTAATAGCTGACTGAGATATTGCTCCAATTGGAACCCTAATTGTCTCTGAGACTGATTAACTGATTCCTGGCCTAGTGGTTGATTGCTTCCAAAGTGCTTGACATTTCGTAGATGACTGACCACTGACTATTGCTTCGCTGATTCACTGTTTTCGAGGGTCGCTTAATCAAGATTTATTGAAAGTTTCTTTTTCTTTGTATTATTGTTATTATAAGTCGGTTAAGTTTCTTCTTTTATCTATTGTTATTTTCTTTTGATAAAATTTAGATGAGTTGTTATGATCGAGATAATATATAAATTTCTTCTATGTCTTTTTCAATATTAACTTATTTAACTATATATATTGTAAATATAATATACGGACTATAGTATAATAAATCGCAAATTAAATTTTTTAAGACAGTGCATCTCATTCTTTTTCAAAGTTTCGAGTTCTTATTAATTTCACGATCTCGTTATTTCCTAATATAATAAACAAATTAAATTTCATTATAGAAAATTTTATATATATATATATAGAAGTACAAGTATAAAAGAATGTTTTAAATTAATAGCAATTAATAAGAAGTAGTGCTGAAAATACAATCTGATTTAATATCATAAGAACATATATATATATGATAAGAATGAAAAATTTGTAAATATATATACACATATTTAAACTACTTCCAAGAAACATTTAAAAAAAAATCGATCAAAATTTACGAAATAAGAAACAATAGTTCTCCCGGATTCGAGACATCGACATTACATCCAATGATAAACTACCGATCTCCCAAAGATTTCTGAACGAACCATTTCTGACAAAATTGATTTATAAGAGATACGGACAATTCACGTCCATTGCACGAAAGCAGCCAGGGTCAGCAGAACCGAACTATCGATCAAAACTCCCATTATTCGGATCGGTGATAAGCCTACCGACGCCCAAAGCGAGTCAGAGTTTCAGAGTTTCGCCTTCATTTTCCTTCTGGAAACAGATATAGCGGTAGAGTTGACGAACTTGAAGAAGAAGAGAAAGAGAAAAAAAGAGAGAAAGAGAGAGAGAGAGAGAGAGAAGAAAGGAAACCAATAATGAATAGGATGGCGCGTTATCGGCGCGGTATTGGTAACTTAAAAATAAAAATAAACTTAAAAATAAAAATAAACTTAAAAATAAGCAAGAGAATTTTAACGAGCCACAGAGGAGAATGGGCTGAGCGATTCTTAGGCGAAAGAGAGGAGAGAGGTGTTGGAGAACATCCTCTCGGCGTTCAATTACCGTTGAAAACACACTTTTCCGCAGAATTTCCAGCTCACCCGTCGGCTATTCTCGAAAGGACACTATCTCCTTTGGTTCCCCGCTTTCAACGCGCTGTCGTGTTTGCCACGCAATGTCCTCCCAACGTCTGCCCCGCATAAAGATCGTCCCTACCTTCGACCGAGGGTTGACCGACGGTTGAAAAGGGTCGAGAGAGGAAGAGAAAAAGAAAGGAAAAGGAAAGAGGGAAGACAAGGAAGAAGAAAGGGGGAAGGAGACCGGTTTTCTCTGGCGGGTCTCGTGCAAACAGTCGAGTCGACACCGGCTAATTACGAACGGTGGTCGAGGCGCGTGGGGCGACAGGTTAATTACGCGGCTACGCCTTTATGTTTTTCAACGGTGATCGAACGCGACGGATTCTTTATGCACTGGAATGGCCTCGAACCCGAAAGACAGAGTGGTGCACGTGGTGAAAACCACGTCTCGACGGATTTCCCGCGGCTGTATTGAAGTGTGTACTTGAAAAATGCGCGGCGACGACGGCATATTCTTAGGAGCAAAGATTTTAAAGGGGTCGCGGAAATGCTACCATTTTGCGGCTACCGCCGTTTAATATTTCTAACGTCTCTCGTTTTTTCCGTGCCCAGAAACGGTTAACGTCTGCCGATACGATTAATCGTTTCGAGAAAGGGAATATTCTTGAAGGGATTTTATTATACCACGGTTTTATTGATTTCGCGTACAGGAAGTTTTAGAAATAGAAAACCAATTTAATATTAATTTAATATTAAGCAGATATTATTAGATGTGGAAAATTTTATCTGGATTTTGAAAATCATTATCATTAGAAAAATGAAATAAATAGTAGTATTTGAAATCTGGCTACATATTATGAAAGCAACAAAGGAGATCAATTTTAGAATTTCAATATAAGAAAAATATTTTTATCAATAGGTTATTTTTTATCAATAGAAATTCAATAGTTCGAGAAATAATCTAAATGTATAGAAAATAATGAAGATTATTTTCTAGATTGTATTTTGTTTTTAATAAACATCAAATCTGTGAAAAAGAAAGATTGAAAATTAATTTGTATACTAATATTATATTTTATTTTTCTTCTTCCCTGCTATAGCTTTATTATGTTTTTCCAGAATATTATTAGTAGAATATTTATTTTCATCATTGTATTGTAAAATTGTTGCAAATATAATTTGCAACTATTGCAATGGAACAGTTTTTTAATATTTATATTTATTAAAGTTAAAAATTAAATTTTTATCACTTCGATTAAACAAGTAAAATATGTATAAATATTGGTTCATTCTCTAAATATTAGAATAAATATTTCATTTGAAATATATTATATATATACTTTGAAATATATACATTTTAATGCATTCTGTAAATTTTTGCATATTTAAATAAATTTTTTAAATATTTATAAATATTTATAATCTATTAATTATATAATTTAAAAATTTTTATTTTGAAACAAAATCAATGAAATTTTTGAAAATTTAAATATTCAAAAGATATGCTAAATTTAAGAAACCTAAGAGTACTATTGCAAAATTAAAAAATTAAATACGGATATAAATTCAAAATTCTCCATTTTCATTCAACAATTTAATGAAATGATTCGCATTAATGTTTCAGAAAATTAGAAACAATAATAAACATTAAAAAATTCCCAGTGTGTATTTTAAATTTTATTATATACAATAATTCATTTATTTACAATCTAAATACAGTACAATGCCAAAGTATTTAAATTCGTATTCAGTAACGGAACAGTTTTGTTAGCGTACAGAAGAATTTTTACTAAGTAATTGCTAGCATTTTCCTTTGTGTTATTAACGTTTGCATAGCTAAACTGTTAAGAATTTTTGGGAACCATGTTGTTAATGATTCAGCTCATCTGTATGCTTTTTCTTGTTAATATATCGTTAAAAATACCAGACAAACCATAAATTTAAGAATCTATCATATTTTCAAATACTAGTTTTTTAATATTTAAGTTTAATGAGTTATAACGAATATAAGATATATTATTATTTAATTGTTTAGATGTTAATTTTAATCTTGTTTAATTCTAATTTCTTATTTAATAAATCTTATTTAATAATTAAATAATCTTATTTAATTTCTTAATAATTTTATTAAATTATATCATCAAAATTTGGAATAATATATAAGAATATAAAAGAAAATCTTTTCTAACAACTTTTTAAAATAATTTTTAAATATTTCTAAAAAATGTTTATATTTTGAAAATGAAAAATTTCTAAACCCACATTTATCATCTTTCTGTATCCTTAAAAATAATACATCAAAATTTACTCATCTATTTTTGAAACGATCTATATAAATGAATATCGATCGAATAATATTGAAAAATAATAAGAGAATGTTTGCATAATCTACATCTTTAGACAAAGAATAGAAAATGATAAATTTTCTAATCTATTGTATATCTTATAATTGTACATTTATTTAAAATTTGCTCATCTATTAACATCCTATATATTCAATGAAACGATATCGGAAAATAATAAGAGGATATTAAAATCAGTTATACTTGTATCTAAACATGGTTAATAAAAGAGAGCCATGAGACATAGATTGTTGTCCAGAATTCCCAAACTACTTAAATTCCCCAAACTTCCATAATACCGATGTGCCCAGGTTGCACTGGGCGGCTATTCGAACTATCGTAAAGCGATTAACACAACGTCCGCCTGATTAAAAGTGCGACGCTCGCGGCGTCATAACTCCAATAGCCGGGAGCTAATCCCACGGTCTTAACAATCTTGATGTCAATGAAACCAAAATCTAACAAGTTAAGACGAAATTACGTAGATCAGTTAATAAGTAATTTATCCCCTCTTTCTAGAAAGAATATGAATAAATGGAACAGAATATTTTTTATTAGTTATAGAAATTTACATTCAATTTTCAAGTCAGATTTACAAGTCTATAAAAAAAAATTAAATAAAAAATAATTTATAAATGGAACGTATGAAAGGGAAGAAACAGATGAAAGATATCACGTTTATATGTAAATTTTATAAAATATAAAGTATAATTTTTTTTATGATGAATGACAATCTACATCGATTAATGCAAAATATACATGATTGCATTTAAATCTTGCGGAAAAAATAACATCGAAATATTTATCCACTTTTATATTACAATATTTATTGGGGTATTTTACTTAAAATAAAAATATTTGTGATTAAATCATAAAATTTTATTTGAATAATAAATGTTTGATTACTTCAAATAATAATATATAAAATAGAAGCAATAAATAATAAATAAATAAAACATATAATAATATAAACATATAATAACAATACATTATAAATTATTTTTAATTTGTTTGTTAAATAATATAAATATTTTATGAAGTATTTCATGAATGCAATACAATTGATTTATTTTTCATTTTAAAAATAAATTTATGATATATATAAGAAATAATTTATGTGTTACTTTTATTTATTATTCTTTTCCGATGAAAATAATAAATAGGTTTTTATATAGTCACACAGGCCAAATGTTTATATTATTATTATATATTATTATTAGTTAATTTTTAAAATTAAAGAATAAATGCTATTAATTTCCACTAATAAATCTCTTATTCACTTTCTAAATATATATTTTTCTTTAATTAATCAAAAAATTAAAAAAAAATTTTTAATTAATTTAATAATAATTAGTATTTTTTAAAATAATTATTTTTAAAAATACATTTCATTCAGATTTCATAAAAAATAAAATATAATTTACTTCAATATTCAATCTTAACAAATATTTATCACAACAACAATGTTCCTACATAATTACTTATAATTAGTAATAAGTATCAAAATAATAAGTACATATTTCTCTTGGAAAAAAAGTTAATGAAAAGATAATTCATTTATTAAGAGGACATTATATATTCCTTGGATGATCGATTCTGAAAGTCAAAATAATTTAAAAATATTGAAGTTTATTTATTAACTTCAATATATTTTATAACAATATTATAAATTAATAAATAAGAAATTTCAATAGAAATTTCTCTACAACCATTTTTTATATCTGTTTTGTTCTCTAAAATCTATCTTTCAGATATCCAATGAATATAATAACATGCCAAATACAAAACATCGAATTCATTCGCATGGTTATTAGTTAAATTAATCACAATTAAACACATTTCCGTTTCGCCAAATATCGAATAGCGTTCCGTCCTCGGACTTCCGGCAAACGGCTTTAACGGGAAATTAAACGCGCAGCCATACACCCCTCGCCTCCACGATTCTCGCTTCCGCATATGACGGACTATACCGCGAATAAATCGCGATGGACATGCCCCATTCGCGCAAGCCTCACTGATTTACGACGTTGTTCGCTATAATTTCGTCTGCTCAAACATTCAGTCCGATTTCGCGCTTGCAAACATCTATAGTCGGCTAGTTCTGCTTATGCAATCGCGCGACAAGCTACCATCGTGTTTCGAGAGAAGATTATAGATTGTTTCGTTGGTGTTATAGGTTCAGAGAGATTTGAAGGATAAATTATCAGTATAGATATTTAGCAGGATTCAATAGAAATTTTGGATTGAAATAGAAATAAGAAGAGGGAGAACCAATAATTGATTGAATCAAAATAAGAAATAAATTCATTTGAAATTAAATATTGTTGGAAAATAAATTGTGAAATCTTATTCGAGGAATAAATTGTTTTCAAATAATTTATTTATTAAATAATTTTTCAACAAAGAAAAATAAAAAATAAAATTTTATTATAAGAAATAGATTTCATTTCAGATCAAGAATTACAAAAGTATAAAAAAAAATATAATTTGATATTTAAATTTAAAAAAAGGAAGAATAATTTTTAAAAATATATATTCTATGTAAAACAACAATTTATCTAAAAAAACATTTTCATAAGGAAATCAAATGATAAATGCTTAAATATATTCTATTCTGAGATCAATTTAGATATACGAAATATTGTAAATCATAAGATAAATAATGAAATTCTAAGTAATAAAGAATGATGTGGAAAATTTTCTTTCAAAAATTCTTTATCTAAATCCTCTTAGATTAAAGGATTAAAGAGCAAATAGTTCGAGGCAGATAGCTTTTCAAAATAGAGAACCATAGAACAGTTATTTCTAAGAATAGTTTATAATTGTAAAGAACGTTTATTAAAGTATTTTTTTTGTCAAGATTACTCGAGCTCAATTAACGCTCTCGAATTCTTTCTCTGAATTCGAAATCGAATTTCGATGAAATAACAAATACAAAATATTGTAAAATAATAAATATTAAAATAATGTACTTTTCAAATATATTATTATTCAAATAATATTATTTAAGATAAAGAACTAAATAAGTAACTGAAAATAATAAGTCAAGTAAATCTCATTTGAATAAGAATTTATTTTAATAATATTCAATTATTAAAATAAAATAAAAATAAAAATAAAAATCATAATAAGCAAATAAAAACCATAATAAATAAAAAACTATTAAATAAATAAAAACTAAAATAAAAACTATTTGAGTAAAATAAAAATATTTGAATAAGAAATAAGAAATGTTAAATTCCGTTATCGATAATAAATTTGTCAAAAAGATATATCCTTATTGATTTTAATTATTTTGAATTTTCTTAAGAATAATATTAATATAATATTAATTATTTTAAGAATAATATTATTTTAAATATATATGTATTCATGTTTAAATAATATTGGATACAATTATACATTTCATAAACGCTAGAAATGTATTACTATTATGTATTAAAATGTTTTAATTACTTTAATTATGTATAATTATTAATTATTAATTATGTATAATTATTGTAGTAAAATATAATATCATATAATACCAATTAAATATTATTAGTATTTACAAGAATAAATCTTCTTCCAATACACCAAAAATAACTGTTAATCATTATTTGTCAATACATAAATCAAATGTACCTATATAAATCGTAACATACATCATTCACAAATTATTTAAAATGATACAAATTAAAGCTGAATACTGATAAAACATAAAAAAAAATTGAAAAATACATATAAAAGAAAAATTGCACAAAATAATAACATATTTCATTGAAATAGATCTCATTTTAATAATTTCACTGAAGGTTTTCGTTAGCAGTAATTTGCCAAAGTTTCACGATACAATTGAGAATAAAACGAATATTTTCATCGAATGAAAATTCGCTAACATCACTACGACTACGAGAAGTGTATTTGAAAACTGAAGGTTAGAAGGAAGGAAGGAAGGAGTAATAAAGTGGGATAAAAATCATAAATGGTGCCCGGAGAGAAAATGTTTGTTGAATCACGTTGAGCGGGCAAAAAATTTTTACGATATGGCTTTTGTTTTGAGCACCGATAATTCAACGTATTCATTCATACAAGCGCGAAACGTAGCTGCCTTATGGTCATTTTCTTCTTGTAATGTTGGTGGAAACAAAACGCCGGAACGATTCAACGACCGAATTTTCGGTGAAAATGTGGTTGTGCATCATCCACCACAAGAGCTACGATAAATTTGTAATTATTCAACAGTATTCTAGAAATTTGTCTAATTTTTCGTTTGTAAACGATGATTGAGAGAATATATAACAATTACCGTAGAATAAAACTTGAACAATAGAGTAGAAAATAAAAAGTAAATTCTTTTTTTATTATTCATGACTTTTAATTTAATAATAATGGTAAATCTAGATTATTATAATATAAATATAAAATTAATAAAAAAATTAATATAAAAAAATCGCATTTAACGAGCTCAATTTTATTTTAATTGTCAATTAACGAATAAATTTTGTTTAATTTTGCCTAACATTGATCTGATTCAATCTAATCTTTTTAGTAAATTTTAGACACTAATAAAATTGAAAGGGAAAAATATTTTTTTAATTTTTAATTATTTTTATGCGATAATGAAAAAATTTTATAATACATTTTATAATAAAAAAGAAAATGTCTCTCAAAATGTCTGAATTAAATTCTATTTTAATGATGAAATAAAGCTTTAAAAAAATCTCTTTGATATTTTTAAAATTTGGTAAAATTCATTCCATGAAAAAAAAATTATAAACGAATAAGAAATAAGAAAAACGAGAAAACGAAGCGATTGTTAGTTAAAATTGAATTTTTGAAATAAATTGTTCGTAAATCCTGGAGCTGAAGAATCGAACGAATCGTTTCAAAGAATCCGATGGAATATTCCGCGAGTGAAGCAAGCCGGGAGTATTGTTTCCCGACATCCGATTGAACCCTTACAATTTCCCGGAGCCTTTAAATTCCCTCTGGAACGCTCTGGCTCCGTCGCGTATCTGCCCATTGTTTCTCCCAACAGGAAATCAGAAGGTAATGCGAACGGCTCCCGGCGAAAATTCGTGGAAAATTTTCCAAATGAAAATTTTAGCACGGCATCTCGAAGCCGTCGTGACAAGACCAACTTTCAAATTACCCTTCGTTCACTTCGTTCCGTGAACTAAACTCGCTCGCGATGCTCCCTCTTACCACAAAGAGCCCGAGCGGAATAATTCGCCGAATCCGATTGTCGCTTGTTTCCGTTCAAATACGTAATTCGCACCATTCCAAATCGAGCGAATTCTCGTGAGTTCGACCGTTTGGAAAACAATAGTTTCATTGTGCAGCTGATGAAAAGTTGCAACCATCAAATTCAGCAACTATTTTTTTATATCTCTCTCTCGAAACCATTGCTTTTTTAAATATATTTTTATGTATTTTATAATTGAAATACCAATATAAGTGATTGATATTTCAGGGAAGACTTTTTTCCCTTCGAATAGATTAAAACTGCATAGACCAGTGTGTTACGTGATCGATAAATCGAAAAGTTGCGCTTAAACCAACAAAATCGACAATTGTAATCCAAGATAAATTATAAATCAACTTACACAAACATGCATCACTTTTAACGCCAATTTGTATCTATAATATATATGCAATCGAATTTGAGGTTATAAAATGTCGGTTACCAGAATTTCTTAATATATTTTATTCGATATTCCAAAATATTGCGATTGATTATTATTTCTCTTGATTATTTTTTTTTCAATCATTTCTTCGTAACTTTTTAATTATCTAGTTAAAAATATATTTCATTTCACGATCATCACTGATTTTTACTTTTTCTACCTCTTTTTCAATCTACAGTATACCGTTTCCATATATCGTCCACGACTTCCTCATTTTTAATAGGAATGAAATTCTTTCATTCATATAACTGTTATAATGAAATCAATATTTACTTTGGTTTTTTAATTTTATAATTATTATAAAATACAACGAATGAATGTGAAGTTGTCAACGTTATTATAGAAGATTTTGCACGAGCATTTTACTATAGTTCCTTTTCTAATTATCTAATTATTTGTATCTTGATATTATCTATTTTTCTTATGAATAAATAAAAAGTTAAATTATAAATAATTTAATTAATTCTAAGTTTAATCAAGTTAATTTTTAATCAATATCGTAACAATATAAAGAATTTCATATTCTGTCACAATTTTATATTATATATTATTTATTTTAAAATAATTACACTAAATTATATTTAAGATAAAAAGTTAATCAGAGCTAATTATAAAATAAAGAAGATTGATAATACTAACTAGTAAAAGTAATGAAAGTAATAATGATATCATCAGGTGAAACACTTAAAAATTAAATACGCACTAAGCAACTATTTTTTAGTTCAATTAGTTCAATTAGTTAACTTTCCATAATCGAATAAAATTTTTATATAAGAATAAAACATTAATATGCCATTAGATAAAAACTTGTATAAATGATGAGAAATAAACTAATTCTACGTTCTTAAGTATAATGTATCAATGTTGTTAGGAAAGAGAAACATACGAAAAATGTGAATTTTGTGATACTTTGTAACATATTCCTTCGAAAGTTAATCCATTCGGAACATGAATGAGACCAGGATCGCATAGGGGATTTTCGAGCTCGTTTAGCTACTGTCTACGCGGAAATATAGCTGGATATGTTCGTTTGTTCTACTGACAAAAATCAATGAGCCGAGTTAGAACGAGACAGACAGCCGAATGAAAAGGAACGAGTGGAAGGGAGGCAGAGAGAGACAGAAACAGGTATGGTATTTTCAGACTACGCTGACCGCGTCATGGATTTACGATCTTGTGCTTTCGACATGGATAATGAATAGATATGTCCAAATTAGGCGAGTAGAGAGGAAATGGTCGAACGTGAAAATAATTTCGGTTAAATCGGAACGTGAATTTGGAAGGATATCACGGCCCACTGCCGATTAATCGACCAAATTATTCATGATATTTTACAATGCAAATTGTTGTTAGTCACTAAGAAGACAAAAATTTCATTGTAAATTAATCGGTTTTTGATCATCAAGTGTATACACGTTGAATATGTGTATACACGTTGTAATTCAAAATTTATTGAAATTTTATCATTCGATCATGATAGAATTATATAAAATTAAATTTAACATTGATATTTTCTTCTAAAGATACAGAAAAATAAATGTACATTAGAAAAAGAAAAAAATAGATGAATTGAAATTCAATAAGCATAACAATTTTACGATGCATTTCACGCATTTCTATACCGATAATAGTTTTCATTTGGCACGCGTGTAGATTCGTGGAAATCGCCAACTCGTGTTATCGGTCGATCACGACGAGAAATTCAGGATAATCGCTTCGATGTATTTCCGAATAGGTAAATGCTATCGCAAATGAGATAGAAAATACATAGATAGTAGTAACAATCAATACATTTTTTTGCATAATGAGCTTTAAAATCTTCTTAATCATTTTATTATCAACATTACCAATTCAATATTAAGTAATGATTAATTGAAATTAAATTTTAATATGATTTTTTAAAATATGAATATGAATTTAATGGATTTTTTTAAAACTAATAATGAATATTTGTTATAATTCTATTGTTTTTAACTTTTCAATTTTTTAATAGAGAATACATAATAATTTTATAAATATTTGAAATATTGTATATAGAAAGAAACATAGAAATATTCAGACATTATGATTACTTTAATTCTATGCTTTTTATTTAAAATAAATATACTATATGTAATAAGAAATATTATTTTGAAAATTTAATAAAATAATACAATATATTTTTTCATTTTTTTCGCTTTTTACTTTCTTAAAGGCGATTCTCTAAAATAAATATAATATTCTTATTAATATATGTATAATAAAATTTAATAAAGATCAAAAACTTTTAAAGTACAATAAACATTAAAACTTTTCTTTTGATTTTTTGTATATACAGATAACTTAAGATTAACTTAAGAAACAATACATTATACATACTATAATTTCTTCAAACTTTGTCTACATATAGTTTAGTTTCCTCGTATATATATTGAGAACCGAGAAGCAAAACTTATGATATATGGAGCTCAAAGGCTTAAGGCTATTATTCTATACAAAACAGAATTCCCATAGAAAATATTGAAATCACCAAATATCGGTACACTAAAATTATTTTCGCTTAATTTAAAGCATAAGAATGGGATGAAAAGATTTCGACCGTTGATCCCTGTTAATGTGCGATTCGTTCTCTGTTCCCGTATAATCCATTTTGTGCCGGTCTGCGGTTCTTTGTCCCGTTACACATTCCGTGCTTTGCACGGAACCGCGGAAAATATCGGAATACGCGGCGGACCCCACGTGACCAACGAGCTCGTTGATGGCCTCAAACGATTAATCGTCCTCCGAAAGCTAATAAACAACATAGATGTCCCGATTGGTTGAACCCAATCATGTGGTTGCTTCGCACGACCGATCCATCGATCAATTGCATGTTTATGTAAGGCGTTAAATTTAAAAAATAATTAGACTGACCTTGAAAGTGTTTCTTTATTCAAAAGTAATGCGATGAATAAAGAATCGTTCTGAAGAGAAGACATCAATTTTCAAATTGAATGGTGATTTTAATTGGGTAAAAAAAATTTTTCAAAAATTGAAAACTTGAAAGTGATTGATTTTTAAAATAATTTTTGTACGATTTGATAACAATTCGATGAAATATCTAAATAAATAAGCTATTTATATACGATAATATAACATATGTTGCGCATCTTGTAACAATGCATTATTTTTATATAAATTTTTCTTTAATATTTTTGTAATTCCACAATCTTTATATTCCATTGATTTAAATATTTACATATGATTTTTTTCTCATTTCAAAAATCAAAAGCTCAAGAATTGTCATTTTGAAATAGTATATTTAGAAGATTATAATTATAATCAATTGAAATTTTAGAAAAAATTTTATTACTATATATACAATCGGTATAATTTTCTATTTTGAATTTTTTGTAAAAGAAAATATAAACATTTATAGAAAATTAATCTTATTAATTTTTAGACATATATTATTTTTTATTAATTGTCATCTTTTGTTATTGCCTAGCCATTTAATTTTTAAAATTTTGCCTAAAATTTATTTTGGTCTTTCGAGTGGCCCTTAATGACGATTTTCATAAAATTATAATATAATTTTTATATATCGATTTGATATTATTCAATCGAAAAATCGAACGAAAAAAGGATTTGTTTGTGTTACATTTGAAACGAAAATTGATTTTTGTGACTCTAGTCGAGAGCTGGATTAAGACGAGAACAGAATATGTAAGTTGAGGATCAAAAAAATAGAAAGTTAAATCCGCTTATTTGATCGAGTACGACAATTAAAAATAAAATTCATTGTTGGATTGGTTATTTTGATTATTTGATTATAATATAGATGTGTCAGAGAAGAATAAATAAAAGCTGAATATTTGAACATAGAATATTTTTACTGTATTTTTTTTAATATCGATTTCACAATTTTTTGTTAAAATGAACATTTTTGTTTCTCATTTCTATTTTCCAATGTTCAAAGTTCTTAAATTTTCTTAAATTTGAAATTGGTTCGAACTTAATAATTAATAAAAGAACTCATAGAAAATAAATTTCTTTTTAATTTAATGAAATTGATTTATTTTCCAATAATCTAAATATATTTTACATAATACACGTTTTATTTTTAATATTAAGCAATATTTTTATATTCTGATAACTGATAAACTCTATTTGCTTTTTTTTAAGCTTTTTGATTTACAGAAAACTAAGTTGAATATCATAAATTTGATATATTACTTTTGGAATAAAAAATATATTTTAAATTTTTGAAAATAAATTAAAAAATGTATTTAAAAAATTTTTATTATTTTCAATTTGGTAAAATTATTTATAATTTATCATAAAAAAATAAACTAAGAATATTATGATTGATTAACTATTATATAATAATAGATAAAAAAAATTCTTGCATTAGAATGAACATTTTTACGATTAAATTTAATCTTTATTAATTATCCACGATTACGAAAAAAAAGAAAAGGGAACTCTTCTTCTCAGACAAGAGTAATTATCAAGAATTACATGTAAATAATTTAGAGTCAATCGAAACTACGAATCGTAGTTCCAGTAAAAACGGATACAATTTCCAACTGCGGTTACGCTACTTCCATCCCTTCGATGTTCCCTTCGACACTCTCTTGCCACAAGCGATCGAATCGCATTTATTTGCGCCTTCCGCGATTCCATTCGACTCCCTAGTAATTCGAACGGATGTTTGATTTCGGTATAAATCGAGCGTGAATCGTTTTGCCGATCGGAACCATCTCTGGCGGATCTCATTTTCCACGATTCCCTCGAGTTGCGTCTCCGTTTGAGAAATTTTTCGCGAGTGTTCCTCCATAAAATGCATCCTATAACCCTGTTATATTTTTCGATTCGTGTGATCGTGGATTGCTATATGGCATTCAACGATAGATATTCTTGAAAGTGAACTTTCATCGAGCATTGCATCGTGGATATTTTTTGTTCGTATAGTTCACTATTTAAATGGGTAAAAAATTTCTTGATTGTAATCATGATATAAAATATCCAACAATAGTATTCCTTGAATATAAATAACAATATATATTAAATTACTTATTATGAAAATGGTGTAAATAGATTTTTTTAAAAAATATACATTTTTGTTTGTTGTAAATATGTTTTTAAATTATTTTTAAAAAATACTTTATTAATGATATAATAATTAGTTTGTGGTAATAATAATAAACGAATAATTAATTAATAATATAGTTTTGTTTAATAAATTATATTTTAATATACTTGAAAATATCCATATTTTTTTATATAAAATTCATTAATTAAAAAATAATTTATTTTTGAATTAAAGATTAAATGTGTGACGTACAAAGAAAACAAATCTATAATGTAATTTATATGAACAAAATTTAGTTTAAGTTAATTTAAGAATATATTAACAGTAAGTAAATAAATATTGAGATTAAATAATTTTATTTATTTTAGTTATTTTATTTCTCATAAATAAAATTAGTTTGATATATAGTTTCAATTTTATGTATTTTTAAAATTTCATAAAAATATGAATAAATTTATTATACTTTATCAATATTTTTGAATCGATATAAATTCGTAAGTATATCGTTACAAGAAAAATCGATTTAAACTTTATAATAAATGAATGGTTCATATATATATATACATATATATATATATATAAGAATAATTAGTTATTATACTTGCTCATAAATCCGCTTCTAGTAATTTGAATAGATTTATATCATATTCATAAAAAATTAATATTATCCAATAATTATTAGCAAATCTAATTAATCTGTTTATAAGATTTCTTAATTAAAATATAGATACGAAACTTTGAACGAGCAGATATTTATTAATTCATTAATAATTATTAGTAATATTATTATTCTTCACTTTATAAATCCATTGGAATAAAACAATTAGAAAAAATAGAAATTATATATATATATATGTGTGTGTGTATTCAAATTCAAATTTCAACCATTTTCATTAATATTAAATAATACTTACAATATAAATTAAAATATTTCAATGTTACAGAAATTATATTATAGACTTTTAATTTACTTGCACATAACAAAAAAAAGATAAATAATATTAAATCACTAAAGTGCGTAACATATTAAATTTCATTAATAACTCGTAAAGAAGAAAAAAGATTGTAGCTTCGATAGCTTTGTATTTTTTTTCTTTTATGAAATCAATTCATTTCACAATTGAAATGAATAAGAAGAAAAACAAAGTTCTTATTATCGTCGATTGCATGATTAATATCGATTCAAAAGTTAATGAACAATCTCCTCTCAAACAAAAGTGGTCATTTCGATCGATATCGATGACATCCATTTATTTTTATCAATCCTCTCTTTTTCATCCTCTCCTGTTTTCCCTATCTTTTTTCAGTTTGATCTACCTTCAAATCGAATCTACCTGTCGAATCGTTCCTTTCTTCATTCATTTTATCATTGATATCTCGGCCACTTTCATTCCATTCGTTGTCTTATTTCTTTTTATTGTAAAAGTGATCAAGATCTGTATATGAACGATTACTCATAGGAATGATAACCGAGTTTTTGTCTTTTTATTATATTTCTACGTATAATCAGTGTTTCTCAACTTCTTCATCATGTGATATACTTTGAAAATTTGTATTGGAGTTATTGAAGTACATTATATCATATATATTAATGAATAAAATTATAGTACATACAATATTAGATAATTGATAATAACTTTTATTATTTTATTTTTCAAAAATATTATTTTCAAAAAATAACATTTAAGAGTTAAAAATTTATGAGAATGATTATAAATGAAAAAAAATTATAAAAATCGATAAAATATTGCGAGTATTTTTACTCAAATTAATTCAAACATTATTAAGCTTTCATCTTTATTATGTTAATTATCTATTTTATTATATTCTATTATATTATTAACAATAATCTCAACTTACGATATTTTACATTGAGATTGTTTATATCTTATATCTTTTTGAAATGTAACTCATCGAATCTTATATAAATTTAGTGTAAATTTTAGAAGTCTATATTTTTATAAATCATATTTATAATATATTTAAAATGATAATAATAAAGAGATACAGAAGAAAATTTGCGAACATGACATTATTAAAATTCTCTGAATTTAACAATTCACTGAAAAAAAAAGGTAATAATTAGAATCACATAATATCTAAAAGAATATTTTTATTCCTAGACATGGAAATTATAAAATTTATAATTCAATGATTTTTTTCAATTCAGTCATAAAAAGGATGAAAACTAAAAATAAAAATTGAAAGTGTATGGTGCTCGTGAAGTTAAATTCTATTCGAATATACCCAAATAATAGAAAGAAAGAAAAAAAATAAATAAATCTATCTTTCAAAAATGGCAATCGTTTATCCAACATTCCGAATTCTGCAGATACACGTAATTCCAGAGATTTATTATAGAGTCGAACACCTACGGATTTCACCATCCCCCCTTCCCTTGTTCCAACGCCAACCGGGCGCATCGCGCCGCGGTTGATTCTCGAATCCGCATGCATTATGAACGTTTGTCACATTCGCCAGCTCATATCAGTCGACCGCTGTCAAGCCAAAACGTTTGCGCGACGCCGGCCAGATTGCGTTATCGATTTCCAATGCTTGCTCAGCGAGCTACGCTCTATTGCGATTGATGGACTCAAGTAGCTCCATCGCTCGCACATCGCTGACTTTTAATGCTAACGCTTTTCAGCAATTTCTTGATTAGCTTCCTACCGGGTTTTCCACTCCTTCGATTCCCCCCTCCCCCCTTCTCTGCCTGATGGACTATTGTCGTCTGCTCGAATTCGAACGGGCCAGCTGATGGAACAAAAGTCCCAGTGCTCCATACCTGCCATCTAACCGGCTGTTCGAATATCGTTAGACTCCTTTCAAATCTTTTCGTGCATATTTGAATTATTTCTGCAATTTTTATGAACTTGAGATTAGGATTTATGAATTTATCATTGAGTATGGTTGCGTTATATAAATATTAATAAAAAAAGGAAGGTAGTATTCATCGATTTCGATAATTTTTTAATGTCATCAAAATCATCGCTATTATATATAAGCTTTTATTTATTAAAAAATTATTAACTTAATGTAAATCTAATATAAATCGTTAAAAAATTAAATAAATTTCTGTTCGATGTCGATTAATGTTATCTTATATTTAATTTTACTTTAGATCAAAATTCAATAAAAACTCTGTATAATTTGTTAGCCGATTTAATGAACTTTGAGCTTGTTTTCTTCTCTAATCTAGCCGCCGTGAGGCTTATTTGCAACAATAAATCTGATTAAAATTAACTTGATCTAATTTTATTTAAACATAAATTATTAAACTATAAACTATTACAACATTTCTGAAAGTGATAGTACATTAAAAATTCATCAATATCGAACGATTGAAAGTATTTATCAATAATTTTTAAAAAGTCACTTGAATTGTTTTTGCGATTTTTATATGAATTATAATGAACGCTATACGTATAATATGTCGTAAATAAATGAATCGAATGAATTTATCATTGATAATGATAAAGGTATTGGATTGGAGATATTTATATTATTGGAAGTATTTATTATTGATAATAATTTAATTGTTGTTTAAAAATAGAAAACTGAGTGATTGTGCATTTCGTGGTAATAGTTATATAATTATAAAATTATGATTTTAAGAAAAATTAAAATTTTATCATTGAAAATTGTTGTATTTATTTTTTTGTATTTAATTTGATTGCAAATCTATATTTTTATATATAATTGAAAAATAATTATAAATCATATTGTAACAAAATTTATTATTTTAAAACAAATGATTTTGAATTATGTACCAAATTAAAAGTTCACTTAAAATATTCAAACTATAAAAAATAAAAATAATAATTTATATATATATATATATATATATATATATATATATATATATTGTAATTGTAATTTGAAATATATATATATATATATATATATATATATATATATATATATATACACATATATTTACAATTTTGAAATTATATCTCATTATTGCAATTAATACATATATGTATTATACATATTCAATTCAATTGTGTAATTGGCTTTTATTCTTAATTCTAATATCAAACAGTAACAATAATATTGCCAGTTTTTTTCGACGAAATACATTTTTTTTAAAACGTTCATTTTTATTTTTTATCTTTACCTTTTATCAGTAATCTTTTATTCTTATTTCTATTTTTTTTCTTTTATTTTTAATTATATTTATTTTTAATATACTTACTCGTATATCCTTGTAGTATCTATTTTAATTTATTTTATATTTTATAGTTTATTTTTTATATTTTATTTTCTATTATTTTTCTTCTTTATATACATATAGTAGATTTTCTCACTTAATCAGTTATATGATAGAATTCTTACATGAAACGTGTACATGTAAAAACTGATATAAAAATTTAACAATTTAGTATGCTCGATAAATTTAATTAAAATCTAATAATATTGAATATTGAAGTTTATATTAGATTACATGGAATGAGGATAAAATGAAATAATTCTAATTTCAGATTGAGAAATGGAAAAAAATTAGTTTTATAAATGTTGAATAAATTTTATTATTATCTTTTACCAAATATTTTTTATCGTAATTTCGTCCCAAAATAATAGAAAATTCAAAATCAGTACAAATATCTTTAATTTCTAAGAAAATTATTCTTTTATCTGCAAACTTAAATTGTTTATAATATAAACAATAATGCTCAAGTTTTTTTATTCGTTTTAATTTTTGATCATCGAATCCTTTAAATTTCATGAATATATTGATTGTTTATTTATAAATATTTATAAATACAACATAACGTAATATTATCAATATTAAAAGGAAAAATTCAGAAAGAAAATCACATTTTCTTATTTTTTTTACAACAGTAAAAAAATATAATAAATAATATAATAATTATTTCAAAATACAAATGTATGTCTTTTAATTCATTAGTGTAATGTATGAAAAGGAATCACACTTTCAAAAAAATTGAAGAGTGCGCCGGATGGGTGAACTTCAATCGAATCGTTGATCGAGAAGTGGGGAGGAAAAAAAATTACAAGGTGACCGAAAGACGATAACTCGACTTCTGACGGGAAAAGTTCGTTTCCCCTATGATTCGTGGTAACGAGCGACGCAGGCTTAACGAGAGAGGCAAGTCAATTTTGCGCCGACCATAATCCAGCTTAATTGGATCCAGGATCTCGTCACGGATTTCGTGGCCATGTCGATCGTCCTCTCCGCGAGAAAAATTTATTTCGTCGACAAAGGCGCTTCCAGCGAAAACAGATTAAGCGGTTTCCCGCGAAAACCAGTGAAAACCGGTTGTTGTAGTTTTTCACAAACTTAAATTACCAAGTTCCTCGCGCCTCTGTTCACCGCTCTTTTCCTCGGTATTACTTTGTCCACTGATTCTTTTCTCTCAGAAATTAGTTTGATAATTGCTTATTGTCCTTTCGTTAATTCAGTCCTATGAATTATCATTCAAATTCGTTATATATATATACATTTTTTCTTTCTTCTTCGTTCTCTTTTATTTTCAAAATATTTATATATTTTTTATAAATTTTGACAGAGAATGCTATAAATATAATGAAATATCCGTTAATTGAAGATTCCTGAAATAATTTTAAACAACATTTTCGTTATGGCTTTGTTAACGAGTTATTATCAAAAATCACTAGCCAATTACGTAGTCGAATTTTAGTAGTGTTGGCTATGTGTCATCGACATAAACAAATCAAAACAATATATGTGTTGAATATTGTGAATAATGATGGGCAAATGATGGGAAAATTTAATGTAAAATTGAAAATAAAGTTACTTTAATAAATTATTTCAATAATTTATTATTCAAAATATGATAATAATCAAATAATTATAGTACTAAATTACTAGATCTAGATTATATGAAACAGATCAACTGTAATAATTACGAATAAATTTTATTCAAGAATTTTAATAAATAATTATTTAAAATAACTTTATTCTATTTAACTAGTTACTAGTTAACTAGTATATATTAGTATATTTTAACTAATATAATTCAATTTTGTATCAGATTTTGAAATGTATATATATGTATACCTTGCGAATAGGTATATTTATATCTTATAGATATTAAAGAACATAAAATTTTTATATATATTTTTTCGCATAAGAAGAAAATTATTAAATATTCTAAATTTATATTGAGCTTACAATTAATAAGTATTGTTGGTTATTCTATAGTGATAAAGATTGTTATCACTATGTCGAATAATCGCGATATGATGATTAAACAATTAGCATAGATAATTAGTATATGCTATTAGATTTGTTTTGTTCTTTTTATTATATGTGTTTGAAATGTAAAGATGTATTATATGTATCGAAATATATTTTCTCTTTTCTCTTTTTAGAATTAAAAATTATTCTATTCTATTTGTTTGCTCTTCTTTTTAACTGTTCCTTTTGATATGCTTGTATTTGTATAACGAATTCATCATTCTTCGCAAATTGTTTTTAAAACTGTTAACATCAAATTGTTATCATTTGATAAATAATATTCTCTAAATATACGCATAAAATAATCTAATGGGATTAAATCGATCTCACAGGCTAATTTATTATTCCACTCCCTCGATTTGAATATATATTATCATATTGCCTTTTTTATTATCAATGCATAATGCGAAGAAAAATTATCATAATGAAACTACCCATTTATAGATATACAAATTTACACTTTATAAAAGACATTTAATGACATTTCTTTCGCAAATCTAAAAAATTTCCATTTTGTATTTATTATAAAAAAATGTTTTTTACTTACTCAATTATTTCAATACTACTTGAAATGAGTGAAATTTCATTTGAAAAATATAAAGTGCTCTTTAAATCACTTCCAAAATTTTGGTCAATAAATAAATTTGTTTATTTCTATTACATTCTACATGAAACAATAAAAAAAAACAATGATATCCTTATATAGAATGTTTCCTCTGATATTAATATATTGATTTATATTCCTATGTCGGATTATTATCCGACTTTTTCATAATATCAATTGAAAGTCAGCTTTCTTTTTTTAAAATGAATCATATATTTTTTAATATTACTGTTCGATACAATTCTTTATGAAATTATTAATTAATCTTTTTTATAATTAAAATTTTTTAATTCTTATAATTAAAAAATATTTTAATTTCACTTTTATAAAACTTATTATATGAAAAACAAAATAATATTCTTCTATTCTTGTTTTCTTTATTTTGTTATATATTAAAATTCGAATTAAAATATCTAAATATCTGAATTAATTATTTTTGAACATAACATAGATTAATAGAGATATTTTACAGAGATTCTCATTAAATATATTAAAAAATATATGATTCCATGTAATTTTTTCGTATCCATCCAAAAAACTAATAATAACACTATGATATATATTCCTTTTGAAATTTAAAAAATTCAATTCTTTAATTAAAATACGTTTCGTTACATACAAATAATAATAATTACACGAAACAAGATATCAGTAACAGACGAGACTCTCTATATAAATGACAGTCGTGTTTTTGTATACCGAAAGGATCATCCTCCATAATATTCTTCGAGACACGCAACTCGTATTTCCAAGCTTCGATTTCGTCTGAGGTGAACGGGTAAATGTTTGCGTGCCTGCATCCCAAGTAATCGATCGAAGGAAAGAAAAATGCGAGGTGGTTAAAGCGGCTCGTCCTTTAAACGTTGTGCCGTGTTCGAATAATACATATGGCCAACTGTTACCCGCCGACAGACATATCGCTCCCGCGTTCCCTGAACCCCGGGAAAAATCGGTGTCCATTAGTTTGCCGCCGCTGAAAAATGCTCGGCGCCGCGACGAAACGCGCCTTTTTCCAAAAAATGAATATTACGCGGATTTATGCGGTGAGACGAAGCGAAATAAAGAGGAATCAAGCAGCGTGGTACGCAAAAAAAAGCAAAAAGAAGAAGAGAAAAAAAAGGAGGAGGAGGAGAATTCGAACCCGACCGGTCGAAACGAGTGGAAATAGGGGTGGCGAGGAAAAAAAGACGAACGTCGATTCCACCGCTGTGTCGAGCCAAGTGTTAACGTTCTTTTCCATCCCCTCTTTTTTTTTTTTATCTTTCGTACCTTGAACGAACATTTGCATTTTACGGGGACGTAATCGAACGATCGCCACGGCCGAACTTGGAAGAACCGGCCTGTGAAATCTCGAAATTTTCGACCGCGTTTTCGAAACGCTTGACGCCGCTGTTTCAACCTGGGATTCGAACGTTGAAACGACCAGGGGAACTCCGGTTACGAGGGATATTCGCCCAACGGGTGGATACACTGCTATTTAACTCGATCCCTGAGGATTTAAGCGCCACTTGGCCGCACTCGAAATGTGTATTTCCTTGAGAACGGGATTGTTCATGGTATGTGTTCTGAAATGGATAGTTAGAATATTGCTAAACGAAAGTGGGACAGAACAGTTTGCTTCGAGTTTTTTTATTTTTTCTTTTTTTTTTTTCTTTCTTTTTTCATATGAATTAAATTTTAATTACGTAAAAAAAATTTTATAAAGAAATTATGCCATATGAATTTCGTTAACAAGAAAAAAAAAACTTAATTTCTAAAATAAAAAAACTTGTTTAAAAAAAGTTTTTTTATGATTGTTTATTCTTATGCATAGGAAAATATGAAATATGTATACATTATTTGTTCGAGTAAAATATGTAATGGAAAATGTACCAACTATGAAACGATAAATTATATTATTACGGTATCAATGGTGCCGCAGGTTGATACAATATAATCGTATTATCTCTCGTATCTGGACGAACTTTAGTAACTTTAGTTCTTATTGCTAAATCGTATTCATGCAATCAAAACATTTGCATGTCATCACTTGAAACGGATTACCGTTAATCCAACTATTATTATACCATCATCCATAAATTTCCCAATGATTTAAATTTCTTCATTTATGTATATAAAAATTTTTTTTCATCTTTGTTTATGAAATTATTATATAAAATAATATGAATTTAAAAAAGACAATAAAGTACAAAGCGCATAGAAATCAATTTTGTTGTTAGAATTTGTTGTTACTTTTTTATTAAACTTTCTTATTTACAGGTATTAAAACTGAATAAACCTAAGTCACAATTTATGATTTAGCATATATTATCTTTTTGATTCTTTTTGACTCGAACGTCATTAGTGAAGATCGGCTGCAATCGATAAGATAGAATACTTCAGAAATAATCGAAATAAATATATATTAATATTTAATTTTCCATTTTATTTAACCAATATTGTTATTTCTCGTATTGCGATTCATGTTGGCCATTATATTCCACTGTTATCAACATTTATAACAATATATTTAATATTACATAAATTAATTCCAACATAAATACATTCGATGCAAATTACTATTAAGCTTTTCTGAAAAGATTCCATCTAACATTCTAAAATGAATGAAGACGGAATATTGCAAAGTGAAAATAGAACAGAACGATTTCCTTTGAGCTTCCTTTTTAAATTCATTAATTTCCCTATCATAAATTAAATTTCAATCTCGATTCCATCTATGTGGATACAAATTCTCGTGAAAAATTTTGTGAAAAGATTACACCATCATATCAAACGTGATCAAGTTAATGGGCTACGCTCTGTCGATTCGAGGGAATTTATTAGAATCCATTAAATCGCGAAACGCCTTTTTTCTCTCTCTCTCTCTCTGTCTCTCTCTCTCTCTCTCTCTCTCTCTCTCTCTCTCTCTCTCTCTCTCTCTCTTTCTCTGCCGCACCAATCGACTGGTCGTCCGATGACGAAGCTCGTTGATTAACTATTCGATTTCCTCGTATCAGTGGCCGAATTTCAATTACCGAATTGAACCGTCGGTTTTTGTAAACAGAACAGGATAGCCATGCTGCGTGCGGCAGGGATGGCTTTTGTCGACCGCACATTTACGACAAGCATCGGCCCGTATCGTGACCCCTGCTTCGATTCGTTCTTGTTTAACTTTTACGTTAATCTACTTTTTACAATTACAGGCATTGGATTCACAACGATATCGCTATCCCTTTGACGGTGATATATGCAAAGTCTTTCTACGATCGATCATTCCTCGCTTCAAATTTAGAGTATTTATATTAATTATTTAATATTATTTTCAAAATTTTTGTTAAAATGAATTTTGTTTATTTCGTTTCGATCTTTCGGTATATTTTCGCTAATAAAAATTTTTTTTCTAATGAAAATTGAAAACTGTATAGTGAAAGTAGAAGAAAAGTTTATAAGCCAATTACTACGAGTTTTTTAGGAAAAACCAATTACTATGCTTAATTATTAAAATTAATTATACTTAATTATTTATTATATATAATAAATTAAATATGTTTTATATAGATATTGTTCATTTATTAAATATAAAGTAAGCTTATATGTCATCAACAATTTTTTAACAAAAAGCAAACATTATTGATTCTTCAAAGAAAAAAAAATTCATTTACTATATTTATTAAATTAAATTGATTTTTGTAATTAATAAATTTATCACGTAGAAAAGTTAAAAAATAATATTAGAATAGTAAAGTATTAGATTTACTCCTAAATAAATTAATTATTTTTTCAATAATCCAATCTATATTTCATGGACATTGAATGCAAGACAATATTTTATTTTATTAAATTCTGCTGGATACAAAATTTTCAGAAAAATCATCAACAAATCATCATAAATTTGAAGCATTCGATTCGAAATTAAGAGAAATTTTTAAACGCTCAAATCTTGTGTCAAATACATAAATTAAACTGAATTTGAATTTATTTTAAAAAATTGATTATCTTCGATTTCGATAGAGTAATAATTTATCATGCAGAAAAATAAGCCTGGGGCACGTTTGTAATCGATACAAATATTCTATATATCCCCGTAATTTATTCGGTGGCAATTATCGCGATTGATTTCTTTTGAAAGATTCGAATTGCCACGAATATCTTTCTGATATTTATTGAACGCGATATCTTATCATAATTTTCAATATGCTTCGGGGCAAATGATTCGATATTATTTAGCAGTTGTTTTCTCAACACACGCGAATTTCCGTATCATTATTATTGAAAACATTCGAAAAAAATTCTAGTCATTCTTGTTTTAATATAATTTAAACAATAGCTTTTTATAATTATAAATCAATTCCTCTTTATTATATCTTTTATCAGTTATTTCGTTCGAATTCAAATTTTTTTGCAATTGTATAACGTGAATTTCTTATAAATAAGATAAAATAAATGATTATTTGTTATAGATATACATATATATTTCAATAATATTTTATCTTATTCTAATATTAGAGTTCCATTTTTCGAAAATTTTCACTATTTTATTTTCCCAAAATGATTTAATTGAAAAATAAATAACATAATAAATGACTTCAAAAAATGTATTTCTTTACTAAGAAATACATCTTATTATTCTATTTTGTGTATAATTTAATCAATTTATAACTTTCTTAATTTTCCAATATCACTGGATAAATTATTATTATTTAATAATCAAGATTAATTAATGAATTTTGCAAAAAGATTCAGGATTAACTTAACGAAGAAAACAAACAACGAATTTCTATCAATAAAATATAAACTAATCGTATTTCTTTAATTTTTGAAACATCTTCGACCTAAGAAGCACAATATTAATTACGTTAGATATTTTCAATAATATTTTACTTGGATTAACATTTCTCCAAAAAGTGTCAATCTTCGTTACGGCCTGATGGAGTAGGGCAAAGTTGTAGCAATAGTTAAAAGACAAATTCTGTATTCTCGTTGCGTGTAACGGCGTTGCTCAGTTAATTTTCCCCGCTGTCATACTTAGATTCACGGAGCCGAAAGGATAACCGAAGTTCTCTTCATACCTGTTAATTCGATTCGGCGTACGAGTTTCCCCGTAGCACGAGTACGTGGCGAGGATACGAGAAAGTTGAACCGGCTGGCAGAATTCGAAACTTTTAGCGGCACAACAAACAACATTACGAGCGGATCGTTTCGTTTCCCTTTCTAAGAGTGACGTTGATTGCCGCCCACTTAAATCTTCCACGCATTTCGATATACGCGTCGCCCTTTCTCTCCCTCCCTCCCTTCCCCTCCTCTATCATAATGCATATTTATTCGGGATACGCCGTGCGCCAGATTCAGGGATTACGACGACTAGAAACAGGGGAAACCACTTAACCTTTTTAAGATTTTTTTGGGAGACAAATTCTGTTTTATCGATCAATCGCAATGAAAGAATATGTTTTTGCGGAGAGTATTTGTATTTAAATTTAAGACTGTGAAAAAGAAAGAATTGTATTATACATTTTTTCTATATTGTTTTTGTAAATTGTAAATTGTAAAAATGAGATCCTTTTTTGTCTTTTAAAAATTCAGTTGCAAAGAATCATTCATTATGAACAGTTTTTACAATGAAAATTATTATAGTTTATAGCGAAAAATTAAATAAATAATATACAATTTTGATATATAAAGAAGAAAAATGTTGTTAGAAAGATGCAAATAAGAAATAAGAGTTAAGAAATTCAAAGGAAGATTTTCGACGTTGATTGACTAATTTTGAAGAATATTTATATTCTAATTTTTCTCTTATAAATATATCTTTTATGAGGAAGGAGGGAGAGAGAGAATAACTAATCCTACGATTCTTTATTTAATCCCTAGACGATTTCAGAGGTAAAATATTTTAAGAAAAGAAATTTTGCATATCCTAATTTATTACCTGAAACCCTCATATATTATAATTTACAATATTTCGTATACCTGAATTGCATTGTCACAAACATAACATTCGTTCGCTCATTTTAAAACTTAACATTACTCTTAACATTAACTTAACATTATTAATAATATATATTCTTTTAAATTAACATTAAAATATTATCATTAAAATATTACAATTTTAATATTAAATATTACAAATTTAATTAATATTAAATAATTTAATATTAAAAATTTTTTAATTTTTTTCTTGGAAAGAAAACAAAAGAAAGGAATTGTCTTTAATTGTAAGAAATGATTCTTATATGTAACAATTAATAGATTAAAAATATATATAATAAATGAGTCATCACTTTTTTTATAGTAAAAATGACGTTTCTTGGATAATCTAATTATAGATAGAAGTTATAGATATAAATTTTTAGATATATACGATTTTGAAGTTAATTGAAAATTAAATTTTGAAAAATATAAATAAATTTTATATTTATTATTTTATCCTTCAATGTTAATCTATTTATTTGAATAAAAAAATAAAGTGCATGATGAAAAAATTATATTTCTATTTAATTATAGATAATTGATAATAGCACAGTAATTTTAGGCAAAATTTTAGGCAAAAAATTTTTAAAATTTACAACAAAATTTTTGAAAATACAAGTCATTAATTATTATATAATTTTTGATAAATTTATATAAAAATAGTAACATAGATCCTGTATTCGATGAAATTAAATTTTTTAAATTGTGCTAAAAAACGAGTTACGTTAAAAATTAAATATATACACAAGAAAGATACTACATTTGCTGTTTATTTTTAATAATTAGTTAAACTATGTTACATATATACAATATCAGGAAAGGATTCCAAAAAATTCCAGCTATGAAGTTTCACGTTTTGATGCCTTCCGTTCTCTTCTCGAGAAACGAAAAAGAAACGAACCGAGACTTCAAGCCCTTATCGAGCCCTCGAGGTCTCTAAGATTAATCTCGAGAATCAAACGGAAATTGCTTTTAGTCCTCCCAACCAGAAGCAATTTTCAAAGCAAATCAGAAAGTAGGAAACGCGTCTTTCCGATCATCCGGAAATCATGCAGGTATAAGCTCCGTATTTTTACCTACATTTTTCATAGATCTCTACAATATGGATATATAAAAAAAAAAGGATTCATTGGCAGTCCAGTAGTCCAGATTACACAAAATAAATGAATTTGTTTTTAGGAATTCTAACTTTCTTCATATTTTAATGGTAAAACCATATATAATCAATGTTCAAAATAAAACAAAAATAAAGAAATATTTGGATTTAGAGTATTTTATAGGATTTGGAGATTTTATTGCTTCTCAGAATAATTCTTTCCTTATTGCACTTGAAGGAATTTATTTATCTAAAATCGTTCAAATTTATGGCCACTCTAAACATTATTTTCGATGAAGAATGCCAGTTTAGAAAATATTCGATTTCATATACTATTCATAACTATTTGAAGTTATTATTCTGCTGAAAAATATATAAGGAATAATTCCAAATATTAAAGTAGCTATGTTCAATGATGGATTGCCTATTTTTCAAATTTTTCAAATATGAACTTTTTTTACTGCAGATAATTGAAAAGTAATCGTACTTCTTTTAATTAATTATTTTTAATAACCAATTATTGTTAATTATTAGCATAAGGAACATTCGAAAAACATGATTTTCTATTTTATGGCGATAGTATAAAGAAATGAAATTTTTACGAAATGAAAAAGAAATTCACGAAAAGAAATTTTTATCTATTATACTTTTCTTTTGCATTTAAGTACGAATGTTATCAGTAGTATGCACAATTGTTTTGAATTTTGTTATATTTTTTTTAGTTTTATAATTGTCTTTTCTATTCGAAAATTAATGTCTGCTATAGAATCTTGAATATGTTAAGATAAATTTCCATACATAATATTAATCTAAATAATATTTATCCAAGTATAAATTGTCATAGCTAACTAACAAATTTAACATTTTTTATTAATCTTAATTTATTAAATTATATAATGAAAATAGGATATATTATTAATTATTAAGACATCATATCAATATTTCAGTCTGAATTATTTTGATAAATCGTATAAACATCTAGTATAGAAAATAGAAATACTATTTTTAAAAAAACAG
Source organism: Apis cerana (assembly GCF_029169275.1). Taxonomy (NCBI): domain Eukaryota; kingdom Metazoa; phylum Arthropoda; class Insecta; order Hymenoptera; family Apidae; genus Apis; species Apis cerana. Next base: position 3,237,050 of record NC_083862.1, on the reverse strand, counting down.
TTATTAATAAAAACCATAGATATAAACTATAAATACAACATTAACTTCTAGTACATATAGTTTGCAAAAGTTTTTCAATAGCTTCGTCAAAAGCTAGTGTAATAAATCATAGACTTTCTCAAAGAATCATCATAATGTAAGATCCAGGTAAAGGTCTGTCGAAAGAAATTATGCTGCGTTGCCAAATTTTCAAAGACTGGAAAAGGCCCAAACTTCGCGCTGATTGGTCAAACATGATTTTTCCTTAACCAATTGGCACATTATCGAGTATCTATATAAAAGGTGAAAAGACACGCTGCAATCAGTCAGTATAAAGCATCTGGCGCGTACGTATAAAGCATCCGGAACTCGGAGTAGAACTCGCAAAATAATTTCTTAAAAATAACTTCTTATCGAACATTATTTTTTTTTCACATCAAGATTCTTTTCGATTTATGTAATATGAAAATAAATATAATAAAAAATATTGCATACAATATTATAACATATTACATATTATAACATATAACATATATACAATATTGATAACTTGTGCGCGAGTAATATAAAATGAATTTAATTTTTACGATCAAATAAAAACAATATGTGAATTCTATGTGAAATTATTTGGCTGAAATTTTCACCTGTGGAAAATTTTCACCTGTGGATAATTTTCACCTGTGGACAATTTTCATCTGTGGAGAATTTTCACCTGTTTTTGGTATGTACATATATATATATTATTATTTTGATTAACCTACAAAAAATTTTGGGCTTAAAATAATTAAAACATTTGGAATGTATGTTTCATAATTAGTTTATAAGAATTCACAGAAATAGAATTAAAAAATATTTTAATTCAATAATTTTTCTAACGATAGAAATATTTATTCTTAAACTAACATTCCATTCTATCATTCTATCTGTATCTTATAATTTAATACGTATGACACATACGACGTATTATAACCTGATTTGCAGGAGAAAAATATTTTATCTTAATTTTATCTTAATTTTTCACTTTTCAAACAAAAAGAAAAAAAATTGATTCCAAGGGACCGATTTCCGAAATATCAAGGAAAAATAAGATCCATTTCGCAACCTTTCGCCACTCACCCCTCTCTATTTTCATTTTAAGTCAAACCCAAAACTTCTAACTTATAACCTGGCAGCCCTATAAGGGAAACGATCGACGCGGAAATTACGCGGAGTTGCACGATTTTCTTCTCAACGGCGGACGCGAAATTTTTCGTCTTGCTTGAGGGGTGTTGGTCTAGGGTGCGGATAAGGGTGCCGCGAGAAAGAGAGAGAGAAAGAGAGAGAGAAAAGTGGATCGATAGTTGCCGCCTCACTCAATTTGCTCTCTCTCCCTTTTCCTTCTCCCGAATTTGTGCGAGTTCACTCAGCAATGTTCATTAACCGAGATACCCTCGCGCTGTCGTCGTCTCCACTCTTTCCTCGCGGCCTCGCAGCTGCGCCGAGCTAACTTTTAATCTGAATAACTCGCACCTTTGTCGACTACTACACACTCCCAGTATTTCCCGTTTGTTCACTTCGATAGACATTGCCTTAGGGACTTTATGCTGTCGTTGCTGTCGTTATCATTACCGCTGTCCACGGCTCTTAATTTACCTGATATACACGAAGGTCGCGGTCCCAAGCGGGCAACACGAATTCGAATTAGGATTTTTGATAAGCAAATTGAAACAGGCCGCGAGTTATATATATGTTATATATAGGATGGATGGATTAGAATTTGGCGCGGTTTGCTTGAATAATTAACTAAACAGCTAATGGGTTGAATTGGACGAAAGAGGGTTAATGGGTCGAAAATGTGCTGAATTCGTTTAATATCGTTGAATTTTACATTTCGCTTCGCGACTCTTGGAAATCACGACCCTTCCGCTTCGTTAAGTCGATCCTCCTTGATCGAAAACAATTCCATTCGATTTACATTTGTAGCTTACCGTCGCGCAGTACCGGAATCTTATTTACATAGAGAGTTATTTGGTGGATATTTTCATGATCGAAGATTTTCAACCTTGCTCTTTTGATGTTATTCGCGAATTCTTTCTCTTGTTTTGGTTTTGATTCGTGTATGTAAAGTGTTTATAAGGAAATGGAATATCTTTGAAAAATGAATTCTAGAAACAAAGAGCAAGAATGCAAAAGTTGGTGTGGATTTTCCATATTATTTTCATTTAAAAATTAGTTTTAATTAAAAAATTATGAAAATTGTTATCCTATGTTTCTTCGCTTATTTCTCATTTGTATTGAAACTAGTGAATTTCACTTATATTCGAAAAATATTGAAAACGAGAAAATATTAAATCTTATTTTATTTTTATCATTTCGAAAACATTCCACGATATATTCCACATATATTTATATAATATTCGAAATATATTCTTTTATAAATCTCTTAAAATTTAAATTCCATTTTTTCAATCAAGTTTTGCATGAAAATGCAATCTAGATATTTAAAGAGAGAAAAATTTAAAGAGAGAATATATGTATATCATTTTAAATACTAATCTATAAAAAATTTAATTCATTATGGTAATAATTGTTAATAAAGGAAATTAATGTAGTAATGATAATGTAATATATTTGCTTTTCTCGTTTTTTTGGAAATATGCGGTTCGAAAATTGCCTTGAAATAAGAAATTTATGCTTTGAATCCACCATTCTCTGCGCTCTCATTAAATCAATTAAATTTTAGAATTTGCCTTCTATCTCTGCACAGAAATGCAATTTGAGTTAATCTCTCAATAGTAATTGATGATTGTAAATGTTTGTACAACGTAATATGCGTAATTAGAACTTTCAATTTAGAGGCTAAACATATATTGATGTATATTGTTTTTTAATTTTTTATCATGAATTATAAAATTCATATAATTTCTTAAAATAAATTTAATCAAATAATAAATTACATATTTAAATTTCATATTTAAATTATACGAATTTCGTATCATTAAAAATAATATGTTTTTTTTTTTATAAATAACAATATATATGTATATATTCTTTCGTGTTATATTAAATTATTTGATACGATATTTAAATATTGAGATTTATTATAATTATTATTTACTTGAAAAGAAAATAATATTAAATATAATTTAAAATAATATTAAATAATTAAATATTAATAAAAAATTAATATTTTAATCTTGTTAATAAATATATTAAATAATATAATAATATAAATAAATAGTATAATAATAAATTTATATTAATAAATTTTATACATATCAGTTAAAAATATTATTTTAAATTAAAAATTTCTGAGTAATTTTCTTTGTAACATTCTAATTTTTGTTTAAAAATTTTGCACACAATTGATTTTCATTTGAACTTGGATTAAAATATAATTTTCTTCAAATATAATTTTAATCAGCTAGCTAATTTTTGGATAATTAAAAATAATAGTGGAAGTTAATAATAGTTTAAGATAGATAAAAATTTTCGGTAAATTTATAGTGACAACATTTCAATATCATAATCGTGATATTACAAAAAACCCACAGAATTTTCTATTCTTTACAATTAGATATTCTAATGTATTTAGGAAAGTTAATGATAAAAAAAAAAGAAAATAATATTTTTAATTTTAAATTATTATAATTATTATTATTTTTATATATTCAATGAAATTTTTTATTTATTGTTAAATATTCTATTAATATATAATATTCTATTAATATAAATATTCTTATTAAATATTCTATTTAATTATTTATTATAATTCACTTAATTAATTCATTATTAATAATAAACATTTTAATATATAATTTTCATATAATAATCAATCAATATAATAATAATCAATAATTATATTTTCATTATAATATATCAATATATCTAATAATAATAATTTTTTAATAATAATTTTAAAAAAATCGTTAAAGACGACTTACATTGACACGTTGTACATCTTTATATTTTTTTTGAACAATTTTTGGTTAAGGATTAAATTTATATGAATAAAAATGAGCAGCTTAGAGTTATCCCAGGAAAAATAAATGAGTAAAAGTTAGAAATAACAAGTGACCTGACACTGCATTACTTAAATGAATAATAGGTATATATTGGAAAATCTTGAAAAGGAGAAGATTAACGGTACACTTGAGAAGATTATTGCACTTACCATTTACCTTGAAAATCTTTGGAACGAAAGGTATGCTTTATGACTTGGAAAAAAAAAGGAATTCAATAAAATTTCTACAAGTTACATTTAAGCCTAAATATTATTTAAAAATAGAATATCTAATTACTGAAATAGCATTAATTTTGCGCGTTAACATAGACAAAGCGTTGCATCAAACAAGTCTAATTCGAAAACAGAATCGCTGTAATCGAACGATAGATTGACTAGAAATTTAATAGTCGGGCCGCGGTACAATAATTCGTTTGATGCATTTACAGGTAAAACTGTGCGACTCTATTATGATTACACGTTCGATTGACTCTGGTAATTTGTGGGATTAAGCTGAATTAAGCGCACTGTGCGATACAAGTTCTAAACATTCGTGGTTGGTCGACGAATGGAGAACCGTGTGCCCTCAGTTCGAAAAGCTACGGGATTAAGCGGGAGAGAGAAACGTTGAACCGCGAGTTACGTGTTGATCGTCGCAAACTAGTTTCCGCCGTTGTAATTCGTGCGCTGATCGGGATTAAAAAGTTTCGTCGTCCACCTCGGTAACGAATCGACCAACGAGGGCACGTGAATCGCGTGATTTCAGTATCGAGGAATCGTCGATGTAATAAATAAGTGACCAAATATCGGAATTTAAATTGCGCTCTTATGGAATTTTCATAAGTGCTGTATTTTGGATGTAGAAAAGATCAAGAATCAAAATAAATATATAATAAAATATATATATAATCGAAATCTAAATTGTATATTTATAAAGAAATGATTTTGAGATGTGATTCAATTATAATATTCGGAGTTTTTTTTTGTATTTTATCGAATATGGAGAATAAAATAGAAAAACATACAATAAATAATACAGTGTAATAATAAAATTTATATGCGAATTTGTGCATTTATAGAATAATAATATCAAAAAATAATTTTTATTGATTATAGAAAGAAGAGAATCAAGAATCGCAATAAATATATAATAAATATTTTATATCTAATAATATCTAATATTATAATAAATATTAGATAAGTGATTAGAAATCGAAACTTCACTTATAATAGATATAGTACAATAGGTATTGAATTTCTAATATGATTCAATCAGAGTTTGAACTTTCCTTTGAATTTTCTCGAACATAGATATATTCAATTAATTTTTCTTTGGAAAACATTTTAATATTTTTTTATTGAAAATACTATATATTGAAGAGTAGTATTTGAATTTTCTTCGATAAATTTTTTCCGATTCATTCGTTTTCCTATTGAAAAATAACGTAACAACAGTCACTTCAAATTCTATATATAAATTTTGCGATTTATCGACATTATTTTGTGGATTACTATAGGTTTGAATGTAAATTTAAGAAAAAATATTTTTTCCATTCGTTCACTTTTTTATTGAAAGACCGCACATCGGTCAGTTTAAATTTTATCAATTATTGGATTCTACGTGTGAACACCGATACAAGTAAAAAAAAAAAAAAAAAATGAAGTGATGAAAGTGTGCAACCAATTGGCAATAAAATAGCAATAAGTAGCAAACCGTATACCTGTACAATTTTTTTCTTTTTCTCTCAATATCCGAGAAAGAATGTTCACTCTTTTAAAAGACCTTCCATCCGTTTTGGTATTTCTGGTAATTCTTCAACCAATTCTCGTTATTGTTCTCAATAATGATCATTCGTTGCTTATCTGACGCTTTATGATTAATCCTAGATTATGCTGCAATTGTTTCGGCCCAAAAATATTTCGAAAATTAATGCTATTTCTGATATTTGTGCAAACGATCGATACACATGGAACACTCACGAGATTTTTATACAGGAAGCTTTCATAGCCGATAAACATATTGATTTTTCGATTTTCCATAGTGAATACATCCACTTAAAGAGGCGTATTATCGGTCGATACTGCCTGTAAAACCGTACTTTCGAATCGAACCATCCAATCCAAACGTAAAAGGAGAAAACACGCCTCGAATATCTTTCGGAGACGAGTCGATTCCTCGTTTGATCGAATCTAAATTGTATCTCTGACCGTTCTTCGTTTTTTACATTCTCTTTACTATTTTCCTTTTTTCCTTTCCATCAACAAAAAGAAATACTTTACGAGCTCGAAGTGATACTTCGAGGTTCGCGTTGTAGTTTCTTTGATACGAATGATGAAAAAAATTGATTGCAAATTTTGATTTTATGCATCGAATTTTATAGAGAATTTGAATAAAATATAAAAAGCATCGAAAATGAAATACATGCATATCGCGATATTGAAGATTGAAACGATTTTATTTCTTTAATTGTTTTCATAAAAATTTATTAAATTCGCATAAATATCTAGTCTAAATATAACTATAGAAATAACTTTTGTTGCCCATTAAAAGTTATGAATATTTCAATGCTTGTTTTTCCTAATTTAAGTTATAAGTACTTTTCAGCAATTATTAGATTGTTGAGTTTTACGATTTACAACAAGTGTTGAGAATATTCTTTTAGAATCAATGAAAGTATATTTTTTTATTTATTTTTTATTTTTTCTATGTATTTCAACTTTTCTACATCCATTCTAAATCCTAATAAAAACATTAAAAAATAATCTGAAATATCTTCAAAAAAAAATATTTTATGATTTTAATATTGGAATAAAATGTATTAAAATATTTTTAAATCTCGATAATTCAATATTTTTTCAAATATTTACAAAAAGATATCATCCTGCGATTTTTTTAATATATCATTATCACATTGAATGATATTGCGAATCTTTTATTTAACGATCATTGTTAAAAAGTTATTAACAAAAACAATTTAAATTTATTATAAAGTTAATCTAATTCAATATAAATCTAATAACAAATAAGAAATTAAATAAATTTTTGGTGTCAAATAATTTATACTATTTTTGATTTTAATTTTATTTTAAATTAAAATTAAATAAAAATTAATTTAAATTAAAATTAAATAAAAATTCATTTAATTGATCGTTTGATAATTTGTATTAGATTTGAATTAACTTTTTTAATTCAATCAATAAATAATATATATCAATAAACTTAATACGACTTAACTTAAATTCTTTCGAAGAGAAATCTTGTTAATAACTTTTTAATGAACAACGATCAAATAAAATCTTTATAATAATATTCAATGTGATCTTGACAGCATATTAAAAAAATCATCGAGATTTCTATTTTTATTTCAAAGATAAAACTATTTAGATACAACTTTAAATAAACTTCAAATATTACGCGAAATATCTCGCGAAATATCTCGCGAAATAAAAAGAATTTATTTCAATCAAGAAGGATTGTTCGTAGTGGAGATTAAAACATAAACATCGAATCTGCACTATCTAATTAGTAAAGCGTAACATTTAAGCACTATTTAATGTTTCACTGCCTCCTGTTAGAATCACTTGTACCACTTCGAATTTCATAGTTCGTCAAAGTAATCGGGAATACTGTGCTCCCAATTATTCGAGTTACTTAAAATCATTACGATGAATATGTACAACTATTGCGCATTGAACAAAAGAGGAAGTTGCGCGAAGAAAAGCAACTGAAGGTAATGATAATAATGATTCGTCTTGGATCTTCCTTTCGCAGACAATACCATTAATCCTCCCTTGATAAAACGCGCTCGTTCCACCGTGGAATCGAAAGAAAGGGGCAAAAGACAGAAACGTCGAGTCTAGTCCAGGTAGAGATTTTTCGATGGACACAACATGATTGCTTGAGGGCATAAGAAAATCTCTGATAAAAATGAATATTTTGCTTCGTGAATCGATGGTTATTTATTATTTTAATGAAATTTTGCATTCAATTTTTCAATTTTTCTTTATGGATCATTAATCGAACATATAATGAACGTTTATCGACAAATATTTGAAAAAAGATGATTCTTGGATCGATATTGTGATCGCTGATGTAACAGGATAATTTGGATGAAAGAAATTATAAATTAGAGATTCTAGGAGTAATATATTTATTTTTAATTATATCAAATATTTTCTCAAATACTCAAATATTTTCAATCTATAATTTTTAAGATCGATTGGATACATAAATCAGTTTAACTTAACTTTTTCATAAACATGTGCTAAAACAAAATTTATAAATTCTAAAATAATATATTCTGTATTAAAATTTATATTTATTTTAAATAATATTTTAATAATAATATTATATTCATTTTAAAATCAGTATTCAATATATAATTTGTAAATATTAAGAAATTTATGACAAAGTGGAAAAGAATACTATAATTGATAATATGATAAAAATAAAAATTATAAAATCAAAATTATATTTAAAAATACGCTTAAAAAAGAACAAAAAATAAAAATTTAGTTATAACGAAATCTCAAAAAATTAAATTTTAAATTAAATTTAACAGATTAAATGCAAATTTTCTTTTTATTATTATCAGAGAATTATCATAAAATTTGAATTTTTTCATTCTATTTCATTTTTGATGAACATAAAATTCGCGCAATAAAATCATCGATAGCTTATCGATTTTAGACGATATAGTCTCGCATTAACGAATATCGCATTACTATCCCTCAGACCGTTTTTAAGATCCTGCGGGATATCATAAATTTCACGCGACAATGAATGCGTTTACTTCATTACAATAAAGCCTTTGTATTCCAATCAACGCCAACGCAGAAACAAGGCCAAATTAACTCGCTTCAATTTGTCATCGCACATGCCTCATGAAAATTAGCATACTTATATACATCAGCCATTACGCTTCAATAACCGTTGTTCTGTAATTACTCTAGCGGGGAAATTAATCCTCGGAATAATAAACGACTTCTGCAACTCACCCTCTTCTATCTGCCATCCGGTTGCTTTCCTCCGTTCCCCTTGGGACAACCGCGACGCAATAAATTATATGATCGCAGACGAATCGCGAACGAATCACATCAGGCATAAATACCAAATAATTGTTTTTCTTCCCAATTCGATGAAATTCTCGTCCTTCGACTCATTGTTCATTCTTTTCCTCTTCATATGCAATAGAAAAATGAGTAAAATAAGTAAATAAGTAAATAAGTAAATAAGTAATAAGTAATAAGTAAAATAAGTAATTTAAAGACAAAAATTCAAAAAAAAAAACCTTAAAATATATTTTAATACAGATAACTATATCATTCAATATTAAAAAAAAAAACTAGCATAGTTATAGTCAAATTCTAAATGTGAGTTAGTAGCTTAAATATGAACTATACATATTGTTCATCATTGTGAATACAAGCGAAAATATTAATACAAGTTGCATGTGATATGAGTACCAGTGTAAACTGAAAATATCCATGTAAACAGTGCAATGGCTTACGATGTACTTAAAATTCCATGATATAAGTGTTAATACGAAGTGCAATTGTGAATATACACAACAATGTTTCAAATCCATGTTGCCAAAGTAAATACAAATAGATTTTGTAATTACAAATAGCACATGTTGTCTTTCTTACATTGTATGTGTATATATATAGTGGAAATATAAGTGCAAAATATACATTGTACAACTGAGGAACTTTAAATGTGGCTTCAAATGTATGATGCAAGTGCGAGTAAACAGATTAAGTATGAACAATACACATTTTTCTTCATTGTGAATACAAGTGAAGGTATTAAAACAAATTGCATGAGATACGAGTACTAGTGAAACTGAAAATGTCCATGCAAATAGTGCTATGGTAAATGGTGCTCCTCCAATTCCATGATATAAGTGTTAATATGAAGTGCAAATGAGCATACACACAACAATGTTTCAAATCCATGTTGCCAAAGTAAATACAAATGGATTCTGTAATTACAAGTAGCACATGTTGTCTTTGTTACATTGTATGTGTATGTGTATAGTGCAAACATAAGTGCAAAATATACATTGTACAACTGAGGAACTTTAAATGCGGCTTCAGATGTATGATGCAAATGTGAGTTAATACATTAAATATGAACAATACACATTTTTCTTCATTGTGAATACAAGTGAAGGTATTAAAACAAATTGCATTGAGATAAGAGTACTAATGAAACTGAAAATGTCCATGCAAATGGTGCTATGGTAAATGGTGCTCCTCCAATTCCATGATATAAGTGTTAATACGAAGTGCAAATGTGCATACACACAACAATATTTCAAATCCATGTTGCCAAAGTAAATACAAATGGATTTTGTAATTACAAATAGCACATGTTGTCTTTGTTACATTGTATGTGTATGTGTATAGTGCAAACATAAGTGCAAAATATACATTGTACAACTGAGGAACTTTAAATGCGGCTTCAGATGTATGATGCAAATGTGAGTTAATACATTAAATATGAACAATACACATTTTTCTTCATTGTGGTAAATGGTGCTCCTCCAATTCCATGATATAAGTGTTAATACGAAATGCAAATGTGCATACACACAACAATGTTTCAAATCCATGTTGCCAAAGTAAATACAAATGGATATTGTAATTACAAGTAGCACATGTTGTCTTTCTTACATTGTATGTGTATATATATAGTGGAAATATAAGTGCAAAATATACATTGTACAATTGAGGAACCTTAAATGAGGCTTCAAATGTATGATGCAAATGCGAGTAAACAGATTAAATATGAACAATACACATTGTTCTTCATTGTGAATACAAGTGAAGGTATTAAAACAAATTGCATGAGATTCGAGTACTAGTGAAACTGAAAATATCCATGAAAATGGTGCTATGGTAAATGGTGCTCCTCCAATTCCATGATATAAGTGTTAATACGAAGTGCAAATATGCATACACACAACAATGTTTCAAATCCATGTTGCCAAAGTAAATACAAATAGATTTTGTAATTACAAGTAGCACATGTTGTCTTTCTTACATTGTATGTGTATGTGTATAGTGCAAACATAAGTGCAAAATATACATTGTACAACTGAGAAACTTTAAATGCGGCTTCAGATGTATGATGCAAATGTGAGTTAATACATTAAATATGAACAATACACATTTTTCTTCATTGTGAATACAAGTGAAGGTATTAAAACAAATTGCATGAGATAAGAGTACTAATGAAACTGAAAATGTCCATGCAAATGGTGCTATGGTAAATGGTGCTCCTCCAATTCCATGATATAAGTGTTAATACGAAGTGCAAATGTGCATACACACAACAATATTTCAAATCCATGTTGCCAAAGTAAATACAAATGGATTTTGTAATTACAAATAGCACATGTTGTCTTTGTTACATTGTATGTGTATGTGTATAGTGCAAACATAAGTGCAAAATATACATTGTACAACTGAGGAACTTTAAATGCGGCTTCAGATGTATGATGCAAATGTGAGTTAATACATTAAATATGAACAATACACATTTTTCTTCATTGTGGTAAATGGTGCTCCTCCAATTCCATGATATAAGTGTTAATACGAAATGCAAATGTGCATACACACAACAATGTTTCAAATCCATGTTGCCAAAGTAAATACAAATGGATATTGTAATTACAAGTAGCACATGTTGTCTTTCTTACATTGTATGTGTATATATATAGTGGAAATATAAGTGCAAAATATACATTGTACAATTGAGGAACCTTAAATGAGGCTTCAGATGTATGATGCAAATGCGAGTAAACAGATTAAATATGAACAATACACATTGTTCTTCATTGTGAATACAAGTGAAGGTATTAAAACAAATTGCATGAGATTCGAGTACTAGTGAAACTGAAAATATCCATGAAAATGGTGCTATGGTAAATGGTGCTCCTCCAATTCCATGATATAAGTGTTAATACGAAGTGCAAATATGCATACACACAACAATGTTTCAAATCCATGTTGCCAAAGTAAATACAAATAGATTTTGTAATTACAAGTAGCACATGTTGTCTTTCTTACATTGTATGTGTATATATATAGTGCAAATATAAGTGCAAAATATACATTGTACAACTGAGGAACTTTAAATGTGGCTTCAGATGTATGATGTAAGTGCGAGTAAAGAGATTAAATATGAACAATACACATTGTTCTTCATTGTGAATACAAGTAAAGGTATTAAAACAAATTGCATGAGATACGAGTAGTAATGAAACTGAAAATGTCCATGCAAATGGTGCTATGGTAAATGGTGCTCCTCCAATTCCATGATATAAGTGTTAATACGAAGTGCAAATATGCATACACACAACAATGTTTCAAATCCATGTTGCCAAAGTAAATACAAATAGATTTTGTAATTACAAGTAGCACATGTTGTCTTTCTTACATTGTATGTGTATATATATAGTGCAAATATAAGTGCAAAATATACATTGTACAACTGAGGAACTTTAAATGTGGCTTCAGATGTATGATGTAAGTGCAGTAAAGAGATTAAATATGAACAATACACATTGTTCTTCATTGTGAATACAAGTAAAGGTATTAAAACAAATTGCATGAGATACGAGTAGTAATGAAACTGAAAATGTCCATGCAAATGGTGCTATGGTAAATGGTGCTCCTCCAATTCCATGATATAACTGTTAATACGAAGTGCAAATATGCATACACACAACAATGTTTCAAATCCATGTTGCCAAAGTAAATACAAATAGATTTTGTAAGTACAAGTAGCACATGTTGTCTTTCTTACATTGTATGTGTATATATATAGTGGAAATATAAGTGCAAAATATACATTGTACAACTGAGGAACTTTAAATGTGGCTTCAAATGTATGATGCAAGTGCGAGTAAACAGATTAAGTATGAACAATACACATTTTTCTTCATTGTGAATACAAGTGAAGGTATTAAAACAAATTGCATGAGATACGAGTACTAGTGAAACTGAAAATGTCCATGCAAATAGTGCTATGGTAAATGGTGCTCCTCCAATTCCATGATATAAGTGTTAATACGAAGTGCAAATGAGCATACACACAACAATGTTTCAAATCCATGTTGCCAAAGTAAATACAAATGGATTTTGTAATTACAAGTAGCACATGTTGTCTTTCTTACATTGTATGTGTATATATATAGTGCAAATATAAGTGCAAAATATACAACTGAGGAACTTTAAATGCGGCTTCAGATGTATGATACAAATGTGAGTTAATACATTAAATATGAACAATATACATTTTTCTTCATTGTGAATACAAGTGAAGGTATTAAAACAAATTGCATGAGATACGAGTACTAGTGAAACTGAAAATGTCCATGCAAATAGTGCTATGGTAAATGGTGCTCCTCCAATTCCATGATATAAGTGTTAATACGAAGTGCAAATGAGCATACACACAACAATGTTTCAAATCCATGTTGCCAAAGTAAATACAAATGGATATTGTAATTACAAGTAGCACATGTTGTCTTTCTTACATTGTATGTGTATATATATAGTGGAAATATAAGTGCAAAATATACATTGTACAATTGAGGAACCTTAAATGAGGCTTCAGATGTATGATGCAAATGCGAGTAAACAGATTAAATATGAACAATACACATCGTTCTTCATTGTGAATACAAGTGAAGGTATTAAAACAAATTGCATGAGATTCGAGTACTAGTAAAACTGAAAATATCCATGAAAATGGTGCTATGGTAAATGGTGCTCCTCCAATTCCATGATATAAGTGTTAATACGAAGTGCAAATATGCATACACACAACAATGTTTCAAATCCATGTTGCCAAAGTAAATACAAATAGATTTTGTAATTACAAGTAGCACATGTTGTCTTTCTTACATTGTATGTGTATATATATAGTGCAAATATAAGTGCAAAATATACATTGTACAACTGAGGAACTTTAAATGTGGCTTCAGATGTATGATGTAAGTGCGAGTAAAGAGATTAAATATGAACAATACACATTGTTCTTCATTGTGAATACAAGTAAAGGTATTAAAACAAATTGCATGAGATACGAGTAGTAATGAAACTGAAAATGTCCATGCAAATGGTGCTATGGTAAATGGTGCTCCTCCAATTTCATGATATAACTGTTAATACGAAGTGCAAATATGCATACACACAACAATGTTTCAAATCCATGTTGCCAAAGTAAATACAAATAGATTTTGTAATTACAAGTAGCACATGTTGTCTTTCTTACATTGTATGTGTATATATATAGTGCAAATATAAGTGCAAAATATACATTGTACAACTGAGGAACTTTAAATGTGGCTTCAGATGTATGATGTAAGTGCGAGTAAAGAGATTAAATATGAACAATACACATTGTTCTTCATTGTGAATACAAGTAAAGGTATTAAAACAAATTGCATGAGATACGAGTAGTAATGAAACTGAAAATGTCCATGCAAATGGTGCTATGGTAAATGGTGCTCCTCCAATTCCATGATATAACTGTTAATACGAAGTGCAAATATGCATACACACAACAATGTTTCAAATCCATGTTGCCAAAGTAAATACAAATAGATTTTGTAATTACAAGTAGCACATGTTGTCTTTCTTACATTGTATGTGTATATATATAGTGGAAATATAAGTGCAAAATATACATTGTACAACTGAGGAACTTTAAATGTGGCTTCAAATGTATGATGCAAGTGCGAGTAAACAGATTAAGTATGAACAATACACATTTTTCTTCATTGTGAATACAAGTGAAGGTATTAAAACAAATTGCATGAGATACGAGTACTAGTGAAACTGAAAATGTCCATGCAAATAGTGCTATGGTAAATGGTGCTCCTCCAATTCCATGATATAAGTGTTAATACGAAGTGCAAATGAGCATACACACAACAATGTTTCAAATCCATGTTGCCAAAGTAAATACAAATGGATTTTGTAATTACAAGTAGCACATGTTGTCTTTCTTACATTGTATGTGTATATATATAGTGCAAATATAAGTGCAAAATATACATTGTACAACTGAGGAAGTTTAAATGCGGCTTCAGATGTATGATGCAAATGTGAGTTAATACATTAAATATGAACAATACACATTTTTCTTCATTGTGAATACAAGTGAAGGTATTAAAACAAATTGCATGAGATACGAGTACTAGTGAAACTGAAAATGTCCATGCAAATAGTGCTATGGTAAATGGTGCTTCTCCAATTCCATGATATAAGTGTTAATACGAAGTGCAAATGAGCATACACACAACAATGTTTCAAATCCATGTTGCCAAAGTAAATACAAATGGATTTTGTAATTACAAGTAGCACATGTTGTCTTTGTTACATTGTATGTATATATATATAGTGCAAACATAAGTGCAAAATATACATTGTACAACTGAGGAACTTTAAATGTGGCTTCAGATGTATGATGCAAGTGCGAGTAAACAGATTAAATATGAACAATACACATTTTTCTTCATTGTGAATACAAGTGAAGGTACTAAAACAAAATGCATGAGATACGAGTACATGTGAAACTGAAAATATTCATGCAAGTGGTGCTATGGTAAATAATGTTCTTCGAATTCCATGACACGAGTTATTACGAAGTGCAAATGTGTATATACACAATAATATTTTAAATCCATATTGCTAAAGTAATTACAAATGGATTTTGTAATTATATGCAGAACATGTCTTCTTTGTATTGTATGTTTATTTGTATATTTCCAAATATAAGTGCAAAATATGAATTATACATCTGAGGAATGGAATAATTCTGTTTCAGATGTATAATGCACGTGTGAGTAAGAAGATTAAACATACAGAATACATATTTTTCTTCATTGTGAATGTAAGTGAAGATATTAATACAAGTTGTATATGATATGAGTACGAGTGAAACTGACTATGTACATGCAAATGGTGCTATAGTTATGCTGTCCTACCAATTCCATGATATAAGTGCAACTATGAGCTGCAGATGTACATATACACGACAATGGTTTAAATCCGTGATTCTAATTTAATTGCAAATGGATAATGCAATTACGAGATGCATATGTTGTCTTTATTAATGTATGTTTCATTAATGTATGTTTAAGTATACAATGCAAATATAAATTTAAAATATAAATTGAGGAAAAAATACAATTGAGGAATGGAATAATGCTGTCTCAGATATATGATGCAAGTGTGAGTAAGTAGATTAAATATGATCAACAGATATTATTCTTAATTTTGAATTGAAGTGATGATATAAGAACAATTTGCATCTAATATGATTGTTAGTAAAACTGAATATATATATGCAAATGGTACTATAGTTTATGCTGTTCCAATTCCATATAAGTGTAAGTATGAGATGCAAATGTGCATATACACAACAATGTTTTAAATCCGTGATTTTAATTTAAATGCAAATGGATATTGTAATTACAAGGTGCATGTTGTCTTTGTTATATTTTATGTGTAAGTATATTTTGCACATATAAGTTTAAAATTGTACAACTGAGGAATGGAGTAATTCTGTTTCAGATGTATGATGCAAGTGTGAGTAAACAGATTAAGTATAAACTACACATATTGTTCTTTATTGTGAATATAAGTGAATATATTAACAAAATATAAATTGTACAACTGAGGAATGGAGTAATGCTGTTTCAGATGTATGATGCAAGTGTGAGTAAGTAGATGAAATATGCATAATACATAGTGTTCTTCAATGTGAACAATATTTATACAAATGAATACAAGTGACGATATTAACACAAATTGCATGTGGTATGTATATTAATAAAACCGATTATATGCATGCAAATGGTGCTATGGTTTATGGTGTCCTTCCAATTCCGTGACATAAGTGTTAGTACAAAGTGCATATACACAACAATGTTTTAAATCCATGTAATTAAAAGGTGCATATGTTGTCTTTATTATATTGTATGTGTAAGTATATAGTGCAAATATACGTGCAATATACAAATAGTACAACTGAGGAATGGGAAAATGCTGCTTCAAATATATGATGCAAATGTGAGTTAGTATTTTAAATATAAATTACATATATTGTTCTTCATTGTGAATAGAAGAAAATATTAATACAAGTTGCATGTGATATGAGTACCAATGCAAACTGTAAGTAAAGATGTAAATGGTGCTATGGTTTATTGTGTCCTTCCAATTCCATGATATAAATGTAATTATAAAATGTAAATGTGCATATACATAACAATGTATTAAATTCATGATGCTAATGTAAATACAATTGGTATTGTAATTGCAAGTAGCACATGATGTCTTTATTATATTGTATGTATATATGTATGATGCAAATATAAGTGCAAAGTATAAATTGTACAACTGAGGAATGGAAAAATGCTGCTTCAGATGTATGATGCCAGTGTGAGCTTGTAGAGTAGTAGAGTAGAGATTAAATATGAACATTGTATATTGTTCTTCATTGTGAATACAAGTGAAGATATTAATACAAGTTGCATGTGATATGGGTACTAGTGAAATTGAAATTATGCATGCAAATGGTGCTATGGTAAATGGTGTCCTTCCAATTCCATGATATAAGTGGAACTATGAGGTGCAAATATGCATATACACAAGAATGTATTAAATCCATGATGCTAATATAAATACAAATGGATATTGTAATTACAAATTGCACATGTTGCTTTATTGTGTTGTATATAATGTATATGTACATTTTATACAATGTGTGTACATATGTGTATATGTATAGTGCAATTATAAATGCAAAATACAAATAGTACAACTGTAGAATGGAATGTTATTTCAAATCTAAGATGTAACTGTAAATATGTAGTAGGAATGAATTACACATTTTGTTTTTCATTATGTATACAAATGAATACAATAAATACAAGTTGCATGTGATACGACTAATAATGTAAAGTGAAAATATAAATATAAATTGTTGTTTGGTTTATAGTATTTTTCCAAATCCATGATATAAGTGTAAGTATGAGATGCAAATGTGCATATACACAACAATGTTTTAAATCCATGATTTTAATTTAAATGCAAATGGATATTGTAATTACAAGGTGGATATTTTCTTTATTATATTTTATGTGTAAGTATATTTTGCACATATAAGTATAAAATTGTACAACTGAGGAATGGAGTAATGCTGTTTCAGATGTATGATGCATGTTTGAGTAAGTAGATTAAATATAAATTTCACATATTGTTCTTTATTTTCAATATAAGTGAAAATATTAACAAAATATAAATTGTACAACTGAGGAATGGAGTAATGCAGTTTCAGATGTATGATGCAAGTGTGAGTAAGTAGATTAAATATGAACAACAAATATTGTTTTTCGTTGTGAATACAAGTGAAAATATTAATAGAATTTACATATGATGTGAATACCAGTGTAAATTGAAAATATACATGGTGTTCTTCCAGTTCCGTGACATAAGTGTTAGTGGGAGGTGCAAGAGTGCATATACCCAATAATGTTTAAATCCGTGATTCTAATTTAATTGCAAATGGATATTGTAATTAGAGGTGCACATGTTGTCTTTATTATTGTATGTTTTATTAATGTATGTTTACAATTTGTAAGTATAAATTTACAATATAAATTGTACAATTGAGGAATGGAATAATGCTGTCTCAGATATATGATGCAAGTGTGAGTAAGTAGATTAAATATGATCAACAGATATTATTCTTAATTTTGAATTGAAGTGATGATATAAGAACAATTTGCATCTAATATGATTGTTAGTAAAACTGAATATATATATGCAAATGGTACTATAGTTTATGCTGTTCCAATTCCATATAAGTGTAAGTATGAGATGCAAATGTGCATATACACAACAATGTTTTAAATCCGTGATTTTAATTTAAATGCAAATGGATATTGTAATTACAAGGTGCATGTTGTCTTTGTTATATTTTATGTGTAAGTATATTTTGCACATATAAGTTTAAAATTGTACAACTGAGGAATGGAGTAATTCTGTTTCAGATGTATGATGCAAGTGTGAGTAAACAGATTAAGTATAAACTACACATATTGTTCTTTATTGTGAATATAAGTGAATATATTAACAAAATATAAATTGTACAACTGAGGAATGGAGTAATGCTGTTTCAGATGTATGATGCAAGTGTGAGTAAGTAGATGAAATATGCATAATACATAGTGTTCTTCAATGTGAACAATATTTATACAAATGAATACAAGTGACGATATTAACACAAATTGCATGTGGTATGTATATTAATAAAACCGATTATATGCATGCAAATGGTGCTATGGTTTATGGTGTCCTTCCAATTCCGTGACATAAGTGTTAGTACAAAGTGCATATACACAACAATGTTTTAAATCCATGTAATTACAAGGTGCATATGTTGTCTTTATTATATTGTATGTGTAAGTATATAGTGCAAATATACGTGCAATATACAAATAGTACAACTGAGGAATGGGAAAATGCTGCTTCAAATATATGATGCAAATGTGAGTTAGTATTTTAAATATAAATTACATATATTGTTCTTCATTGTGAATAGAAGAAAATATTAATACAAGTTGCATGTGATATGAGTACCAATGCAAACTGTAAGTAAAGATGTAAATGGTGCTATGGTTTATTGTGTCCTTCCAATTCCATGATATAAATGTAATTATAAAATGTAAATGTGCATATACATAACAATGTATTAAATTCATGATGCTAATGTAAATACAATTGGTATTGTAATTGCAAGTAGCACATGATGTCTTTATTATATTGTATGTATATATGTATGGTGCAAATATAAGTGCAAAGTATAAATTGTACAACTGAGGAATGGAAAAATGCTGCTTCAGATGTATGATGCCAGTGTGAGCTTGTAGAGTAGTAGAGTAGAGATTAAATATGAACAATGTATATTGTTCTTCATTGTGAATACAAGTGAAGATATTAATACAAGTTGCATGTGATATGGGTACTAGTGAAATTGAAATTATGCATGCAAATGGTGCTATGGTAAATGGTGTCCTTCCAATTCCATGATATAAGTGGAACTATGAGGTGCAAATATGCATATACACAAGAATGTATTAAATCCATGATGCTAATATAAATACAAATGGATATTGTAATTACAAATTGCACATGTTGCTTTATTGTGTTGTATATAATGTATATGTACATTTTATACAATGTGTGTACATATGTGTATATGTATAGTGCAATTATAAATGCAAAATACAAATAGTACAACTGTAGAATGGAATGTTATTTCAAATCTAAGATGTAACTGTAAATATGTAGTAGGAATGAATTACACATTTTGTTTTTCATTATGTATACAAATGAATACAATAAATACAAGTTGCATGTGATACGACTAATAATGTAAAGTGAAAATATAAATATAAATTGTTGTTTGGTTTATAGTATTTTTCCAAATCCATGATATAAGTGTAAGTATGAGATGCAAATGTGCATATACACAACAATGTTTTAAATCCATGATTTTAATTTAAATGCAAATGGATATTGTAATTACAAGGTGGATATTTTCTTTATTATATTTTATGTGTAAGTATATTTTGCACATATAAGTATAAAATTGTACAACTGAGGAATGGAGTAATGCTGTTTCAGATGTATGATGCATGTTTGAGTAAGTAGATTAAATATAAATTTCACATATTGTTCTTTATTTTCAATATAAGTGAAAATATTAACAAAATATAAATTGTACAACTGAGGAATGGAGTAATGCAGTTTCAGATGTATGATGCAAGTGTGAGTAAGTAGATTAAATATGAACAACAAATATTGTTTTTCGTGAATACAAGTGAAAATATTAATAGAATTTACATATGATGTGAATACCAGTGTAAATTGAAAATATACATGGTGTTCTTCCAGTTCCGTGACATAAGTGTTAGTGGGAGGTGCAAGAGTGCATATACCCAATAATGTTTAAATCCGTGATTCTAATTTAATTGCAAATGGATATTGTAATTAGAGGTGCACATGTTGTCTTTATTATTGTATGTTTTATTAATGTATGTTTACAATTTGTAAGTATAAATTTACAATATAAATTGTACAATTGAGGAATGGAATAATGCTGTCTCAGATATATGATGCAAGTGTGAGTAAGTAGATTAAATATGATCAACAGATATTATTCTTAATTTTGAATTGAAGTGATGATATAAGAACAATTTGCATCTAATATGATTGTTAGTAAAACTGAATATATATATGCAAATGGTACTATAGTTTATGCTGTTCCAATTCCATATAAGTGTAAGTATGAGATGCAAATGTGCATATACACAACAATGTTTTAAATCCGTGATTTTAATTTAAATGCAAATGGATATTGTAATTACAAGGTGCATGTTGTCTTTGTTATATTTTATGTGTAAGTATATTTTGCACATATAAGTTTAAAATTGTACAACTGAGGAATGGAGTAATTCTGTTTCAGATGTATGATGCAAGTGTGAGTAAACAGATTAAGTATAAACTACACATATTGTTCTTTATTGTGAATATAAGTGAATATATTAACAAAATATAAATTGTACAACTGAGGAATGGAGTAATGCTGTTTCAGATGTATGATGCAAGTGTGAGTAAGTAGATGAAATATGCATAATACATAGTGTTCTTCAATGTGAACAATATTTATACAAATGAATACAAGTGACGATATTAACACAAATTGCATGTGGTATGTATATTAATAAAACCGATTATATGCATGCAAATGGTGCTATGGTTTATGGTGTCCTTCCAATTCCGTGACATAAGTGTTAGTACAAAGTGCATATACACAACAATGTTTCAAATCCATGTAATTACAAGGTGCATATGTTGTCTTTATTATATTGTATGTGTAAGTATATAGTGCAAATATACGTGCAATATACAAATAGTACAACTGAGGAATGGGAAAATGCTGCTTCAAATATATGATGCAAATGTGAGTTAGTATTTTAAATATAAATTACATATATTGTTCTTCATTGTGAATAGAAGAAAATATTAATACAAGTTGCATGTGATATGAGTACCAATGCAAACTGTAAGTAAAGATGTAAATGGTGCTATGGTTTATTGTGTCCTTCCAATTCCATGATATAAATGTAATTATAAAATGTAAATGTGCATATACATAACAATGTATTAAATTCATGATGCTAATGTAAATACAATTGGTATTGTAATTGCAAGTAGCACATGATGTCTTTATTATATTGTATGTATATATGTATGGTGCAAATATAAGTGCAAAGTATAAATTGTACAACTGAGGAATGGAAAAATGCTGCTTCAGATGTATGATGCCAGTGTGAGCTTGTAGAGTAGTAGAGTAGAGATTAAATATGAACAATGTATATTGTTCTTCATTGTGAATACAAGTGAAGATATTAATACAAGTTGCATGTGATATGGGTACTAGTGAAATTGAAATTATGCATGCAAATGGTGCTATGGTAAATGGTGTCCTTCCAATTCCATGATATAAGTGGAACTATGAGGTGCAAATATGCATATACACAAGAATGTATTAAATCCATGATGCTAATATAAATACAAATGGATATTGTAATTACAAATTGCACATGTTGCTTTATTGTGTTGTATATAATGTATATGTACATTTTATACAATGTGTGTACATATGTGTATATGTATAGTGCAATTATAAATGCAAAATACAAATAGTACAACTGTAGAATGGAATGTTATTTCAAATCTAAGATGTAACTGTAAATATGTAGTAGGAATGAATTACACATTTTGTTTTTCATTATGTATACAAATGAATACAATAAATACAAGTTGCATGTGATACGACTAATAATGTAAAGTGAAAATATAAATATAAATTGTTGTTTGGTTTATAGTATTTTTCCAAATCCATGATATAAGTGTAAGTATGAGATGCAAATGTGCATATACACAACAATGTTTTAAATCCATGATTTTAATTTAAATGCAAATGGATATTGTAATTACAAGGTGGATATTTTCTTTATTATATTTTATGTGTAAGTATATTTTGCACATATAAGTATAAAATTGTACAACTGAGGAATGGAGTAATGCTGTTTCAGATGTATGATGCATGTTTGAGTAAGTAGATTAAATATAAATTTCACATATTGTTCTTTATTTTCAATATAAGTGAAAATATTAACAAAATATAAATTGTACAACTGAGGAATGGAGTAATGCAGTTTCAGATGTATGATGCAAGTGTGAGTAAGTAGATTAAATATGAACAACAAATATTGTTTTTCGTTGTGAATACAAGTGAAAATATTAATAGAATTTACATATGATGTGAATACCAGTGTAAATTGAAAATATACATGGTGTTCTTCCAGTTCCGTGACATAAGTGTTAGTGGGAGGTGCAAGAGTGCATATACCCAATAATGTTTAAATCCGTGATTCTAATTTAATTGCAAATGGATATTGTAATTAGAGGTGCACATGTTGTCTTTATTATTGTATGTTTTATTAATGTATGTTTACAATTTGTAAGTATAAATTTACAATATAAATTGTACAATTGAGGAATGGAATAATGCTGTCTCAGATATATGATGCAAGTGTGAGTAAGTAGATTAAATATGATCAACAGATATTATTCTTAATTTTGAATTGAAGTGATGATATAAGAACAATTTGCATCTAATATGATTGTTAGTAAAACTGAATATATATATGCAAATGGTACTATAGTTTATGCTGTTCCAATTCCATATAAGTGTAAGTATGAGATGCAAATGTGCATATACACAACAATGTTTTAAATCCGTGATTTTAATTTAAATGCAAATGGATATTGTAATTACAAGGTGCATGTTGTCTTTGTTATATTTTATGTGTAAGTATATTTTGCACATATAAGTTTAAAATTGTACAACTGAGGAATGGAGTAATTCTGTTTCAGATGTATGATGCAAGTGTGAGTAAACAGATTAAGTATAAACTACACATATTGTTCTTTATTGTGAATATAAGTGAATATATTAACAAAATATAAATTGTACAACTGAGGAATGGAGTAATGCTGTTTCAGATGTATGATGCAAGTGTGAGTAAGTAGATGAAATATGCATAATACATAGTGTTCTTCAATGTGAACAATATTTATACAAATGAATACAAGTGACGATATTAACACAAATTGCATGTGGTATGTATATTAATAAAACCGATTATATGCATGCAAATGGTGCTATGGTTTATGGTGTCCTTCCAATTCCGTGACATAAGTGTTAGTACAAAGTGCATATACACAACAATGTTTTAAATCCATGTAATTACAAGGTGCATATGTTGTCTTTATTATATTGTATGTGTAAGTATATAGTGCAAATATACGTGCAATATACAAATAGTACAACTGAGGAATGGGAAAATGCTGCTTCAAATATATGATGCAAATGTGAGTTAGTATTTTAAATATAAATTACATATATTGTTCTTCATTGTGAATAGAAGAAAATATTAATACAAGTTGCATGTGATATGAGTACCAATGCAAACTGTAAGTAAAGATGTAAATGGTGCTATGGTTTATTGTGTCCTTCCAATTCCATGATATAAATGTAATTATAAAATGTAAATGTGCATATACATAACAATGTATTAAATTCATGATGCTAATGTAAATACAATTGGTATTGTAATTGCAAGTAGCACATGATGTCTTTATTATATTGTATGTATATATGTATGGTGCAAATATAAGTGCAAAGTATAAATTGTACAACTGAGGAATGGAAAAATGCTGCTTCAGATGTATGATGCCAGTGTGAGCTTGTAGAGTAGTAGAGTAGAGATTAAATATGAACAATGTATATTGTTCTTCATTGTGAATACAAGTGAAGATATTAATACAAGTTGCATGTGATATGGGTACTAGTGAAATTGAAATTATGCATGCAAATGGTGCTATGGTAAATGGTGTCCTTCCAATTCCATGATATAAGTGGAACTATGAGGTGCAAATATGCATATACACAAGAATGTATTAAATCCATGATGCTAATATAAATACAAATGGATATTGTAATTACAAATTGCACATGTTGCTTTATTGTGTTGTATATAATGTATATGTACATTTTATACAATGTGTGTACATATGTGTATATGTATAGTGCAATTATAAATGCAAAATACAAATAGTACAACTGTAGAATGGAATGTTATTTCAAATCTAAGATGTAACTGTAAATATGTAGTAGGAATGAATTACACATTTTGTTTTTCATTATGTATACAAATGAATACAATAAATACAAGTTGCATGTGATACGACTAATAATGTAAAGTGAAAATATAAATATAAATTGTTGTTTGGTTTATAGTATTTTTCCAAATCCATGATATAAGTGTAAGTATGAGATGCAAATGTGCATATACACAACAATGTTTTAAATCCATGATTTTAATTTAAATGCAAATGGATATTGTAATTACAAGGTGGATATTTTCTTTATTATATTTTATGTGTAAGTATATTTTGCACATATAAGTATAAAATTGTACAACTGAGGAATGGAGTAATGCTGTTTCAGATGTATGATGCATGTTTGAGTAAGTAGATTAAATATAAATTTCACATATTGTTCTTTATTTTCAATATAAGTGAAAATATTAACAAAATATAAATTGTACAACTGAGGAATGGAGTAATGCTGTTTCAGATGTATGATGCAAGTGTGAGTAAGTAGATTAAATATGAACAACAAATATTGTTTTCGTTGTGAATACAAGTGAAAATATTAATAGAATTTACATATGATGTGAATACCAGTGTAAATTGAAAATATACATGGTGTTCTTCCAGTTCCGTGACATAAGTGTTAGTGGGAGGTGCAAGAGTGCATATACCCAATAATGTTTAAATCCGTGATTCTAATTTAATTGCAAATGGATATTGTAATTAGAGGTGCACATGTTGTCTTTATTATTGTATGTTTTATTAATGTATGTTTACAATTTGTAAGTATAAATTTACAATATAAATTGTACAATTGAGGAATGGAATAATGCTGTCTCAGATATATGATGCAAGTGTGAGTAAGTAGATTAAATATGATCAACAGATATTATTCTTAATTTTGAATTGAAGTGATGATATAAGAACAATTTGCATCTAATATGATTGTTAGTAAAACTGAATATATATATGCAAATGGTACTATAGTTTATGCTGTTCCAATTCCATATAAGTGTAAGTATGAGATGCAAATGTGCATATACACAACAATGTTTTAAATCCGTGATTTTAATTTAAATGCAAATGGATATTGTAATTACAAGGTGCATGTTGTCTTTGTTATATTTTATGTGTAAGTATATTTTGCACATATAAGTTTAAAATTGTACAACTGAGGAATGGAGTAATTCTGTTTCAGATGTATGATGCAAGTGTGAGTAAACAGATTAAGTATAAACTACACATATTGTTCTTTATTGTGAATATAAGTGAATATATTAACAAAATATAAATTGTACAACTGAGGAATGGAGTAATGCTGTTTCAGATGTATGATGCAAGTGTGAGTAAGTAGATGAAATATGCATAATACATAGTGTTCTTCAATGTGAACAATATTTATACAAATGAATACAAGTGACGATATTAACACAAATTGCATGTGGTATGTATATTAATAAAACCGATTATATGCATGCAAATGGTGCTATGGTTTATGGTGTCCTTCCAATTCCGTGACATAAGTGTTAGTACAAAGTGCATATACACAACAATGTTTTAAATCCATGTAATTACAAGGTGCATATGTTGTCTTTATTATATTGTATGTGTAAGTATATAGTGCAAATATACGTGCAATATACAAATAGTACAACTGAGGAATGGGAAAATGCTGCTTCAAATATATGATGCAAATGTGAGTTAGTATTTTAAATATAAATTACATATATTGTTCTTCATTGTGAATAGAAGAAAATATTAATACAAGTTGCATGTGATATGAGTACCAATGCAAACTGTAAGTAAAGATGTAAATGGTGCTATGGTTTATTGTGTCCTTCCAATTCCATGATATAAATGTAATTATAAAATGTAAATGTGCATATACATAACAATGTATTAAATTCATGATGCTAATGTAAATACAATTGGTATTGTAATTGCAAGTAGCACATGATGTCTTTATTATATTGTATGTATATATGTATGGTGCAAATATAAGTGCAAAGTATAAATTGTACAACTGAGGAATGGAAAAATGCTGCTTCAGATGTATGATGCCAGTGTGAGCTTGTAGAGTAGTAGAGTAGAGATTAAATATGAACAATGTATATTGTTCTTCATTGTGAATACAAGTGAAGATATTAATACAAGTTGCATGTGATATGGGTACTAGTGAAATTGAAATTATGCATGCAAATGGTGCTATGGTAAATGGTGTCCTTCCAATTCCATGATATAAGTGGAACTATGAGGTGCAAATATGCATATACACAAGAATGTATTAAATCCATGATGCTAATATAAATACAAATGGATATTGTAATTACAAATTGCACATGTTGCTTTATTGTGTTGTATATAATGTATATGTACATTTTATACAATGTGTGTACATATGTGTATATGTATAGTGCAATTATAAATGCAAAATACAAATAGTACAACTGTAGAATGGAATGTTATTTCAAATCTAAGATGTAACTGTAAATATGTAGTAGGAATGAATTACACATTTTGTTTTTCATTATGTATACAAATGAATACAATAAATACAAGTTGCATGTGATACGACTAATAATGTAAAGTGAAAATATAAATATAAATTGTTGTTTGGTTTATAGTATTTTTCCAAATCCATGATATAAGTGTAAGTATGAGATGCAAATGTGCATATACACAACAATGTTTTAAATCCATGATTTTAATTTAAATGCAAATGGATATTGTAATTACAAGGTGGATATTTTCTTTATTATATTTTATGTGTAAGTATATTTTGCACATATAAGTATAAAATTGTACAACTGAGGAATGGAGTAATGCTGTTTCAGATGTATGATGCATGTTTGAGTAAGTAGATTAAATATAAATTTCACATATTGTTCTTTATTTTCAATATAAGTGAAAATATTAACAAAATATAAATTGTACAACTGAGGAATGGAGTAATGCAGTTTCAGATGTATGATGCAAGTGTGAGTAAGTAGATTAAATATGAACAACAAATATTGTTTTCGTTGTGAATACAAGTGAAAATATTAATAGAATTTACATATGATGTGAATACCAGTGTAAATTGAAAATATACATGGTGTTCTTCCAGTTCCGTGACATAAGTGTTAGTGGGAGGTGCAAGAGTGCATATACCCAATAATGTTTAAATCCGTGATTCTAATTTAATTGCAAATGGATATTGTAATTAGAGGTGCACATGTTGTCTTTATTATTGTATGTTTTATTAATGTATGTTTACAATTTGTAAGTATAAATTTACAATATAAATTGTACAATTGAGGAATGGAATAATGCTGTCTCAGATATATGATGCAAGTGTGAGTAAGTAGATTAAATATGATCAACAGATATTATTCTTAATTTTGAATTGAAGTGATGATATAAGAACAATTTGCATCTAATATGATTGTTAGTAAAACTGAATATATATATGCAAATGGTACTATAGTTTATGCTGTTCCAATTCCATATAAGTGTAAGTATGAGATGCAAATGTGCATATACACAACAATGTTTTAAATCCGTGATTTTAATTTAAATGCAAATGGATATTGTAATTACAAGGTGCATGTTGTCTTTGTTATATTTTATGTGTAAGTATATTTTGCACATATAAGTTTAAAATTGTACAACTGAGGAATGGAGTAATTCTGTTTCAGATGTATGATGCAAGTGTGAGTAAACAGATTAAGTATAAACTACACATATTGTTCTTTATTGTGAATATAAGTGAATATATTAACAAAATATAAATTGTACAACTGAGGAATGGAGTAATGCTGTTTCAGATGTATGATGCAAGTGTGAGTAAGTAGATGAAATATGCATAATACATAGTGTTCTTCAATGTGAACAATATTTATACAAATGAATACAAGTGACGATATTAACACAAATTGCATGTGGTATGTATATTAATAAAACCGATTATATGCATGCAAATGGTGCTATGGTTTATGGTGTCCTTCCAATTCCGTGACATAAGTGTTAGTACAAAGTGCATATACACAACAATGTTTTAAATCCATGTAATTACAAGGTGCATATGTTGTCTTTATTATATTGTATGTGTAAGTATATAGTGCAAATATACGTGCAATATACAAATAGTACAACTGAGGAATGGGAAAATGCTGCTTCAAATATATGATGCAAATGTGAGTTAGTATTTTAAATATAAATTACATATATTGTTCTTCATTGTGAATAGAAGAAAATATTAATACAAGTTGCATGTGATATGAGTACCAATGCAAACTGTAAGTAAAGATGTAAATGGTGCTATGGTTTATTGTGTCCTTCCAATTCCATGATATAAATGTAATTATAAAATGTAAATGTGCATATACATAACAATGTATTAAATTCATGATGCTAATGTAAATACAATTGGTATTGTAATTGCAAGTAGCACATGATGTCTTTATTATATTGTATGTATATATGTATGGTGCAAATATAAGTGCAAAGTATAAATTGTACAACTGAGGAATGGAAAAATGCTGCTTCAGATGTATGATGCCAGTGTGAGCTTGTAGAGTAGTAGAGTAGAGATTAAATATGAACAATGTATATTGTTCTTCATTGTGAATACAAGTGAAGATATTAATACAAGTTGCATGTGATATGGGTACTAGTGAAATTGAAATTATGCATGCAAATGGTGCTATGGTAAATGGTGTCCTTCCAATTCCATGATATAAGTGGAACTATGAGGTGCAAATATGCATATACACAAGAATGTATTAAATCCATGATGCTAATATAAATACAAATGGATATTGTAATTACAAATTGCACATGTTGCTTTATTGTGTTGTATATAATGTATATGTACATTTTATACAATGTGTGTACATATGTGTATATGTATAGTGCAATTATAAATGCAAAATACAAATAGTACAACTGTAGAATGGAATGTTATTTCAAATCTAAGATGTAACTGTAAATATGTAGTAGGAATGAATTACACATTTTGTTTTTCATTATGTATACAAATGAATACAATAAATACAAGTTGCATGTGATACGACTAATAATGTAAAGTGAAAATATAAATATAAATTGTTGTTTGGTTTATAGTATTTTTCCAAATCCATGATATAAGTGTAAGTATGAGATGCAAATGTGCATATACACAACAATGTTTTAAATCCATGATTTTAATTTAAATGCAAATGGATATTGTAATTACAAGGTGGATATTTTCTTTATTATATTTTATGTGTAAGTATATTTTGCACATATAAGTATAAAATTGTACAACTGAGGAATGGAGTAATGCTGTTTCAGATGTATGATGCATGTTTGAGTAAGTAGATTAAATATAAATTTCACATATTGTTCTTTATTTTCAATATAAGTGAAAATATTAACAAAATATAAATTGTACAACTGAGGAATGGAGTAATGCTGTTTCAGATGTATGATGCAAGTGTGAGTAAGTAGATTAAATATGAACAACAAATATTGTTTTTCGTTGTGAATACAAGTGAAAATATTAATAGAATTTACATATGATGTGAATACCAGTGTAAATTGAAAATATACATGGTGTTCTTCCAGTTCCGTGACATAAGTGTTAGTGGGAGGTGCAAGAGTGCATATACCCAATAATGTTTAAATCCGTGATTCTAATTTAATTGCAAATGGATATTGTAATTAGAGGTGCACATGTTGTCTTTATTATTGTATGTTTTATTAATGTATGTTTACAATTTGTAAGTATAAATTTACAATATAAATTGTACAATTGAGGAATGGAATAATGCTGTCTCAGATATATGATGCAAGTGTGAGTAAGTAGATTAAATATGATCAACAGATATTATTCTTAATTTTGAATTGAAGTGATGATATAAGAACAATTTGCATCTAATATGATTGTTAGTAAAACTGAATATATATATGCAAATGGTACTATAGTTTATGCTGTTCCAATTCCATATAAGTGTAAGTATGAGATGCAAATGTGCATATACACAACAATGTTTTAAATCCGTGATTTTAATTTAAATGCAAATGGATATTGTAATTACAAGGTGCATGTTGTCTTTGTTATATTTTATGTGTAAGTATATTTTGCACATATAAGTTTAAAATTGTACAACTGAGGAATGGAGTAATTCTGTTTCAGATGTATGATGCAAGTGTGAGTAAACAGATTAAGTATAAACTACACATATTGTTCTTTATTGTGAATATAAGTGAATATATTAACAAAATATAAATTGTACAACTGAGGAATGGAGTAATGCTGTTTCAGATGTATGATGCAAGTGTGAGTAAGTAGATGAAATATGCATAATACATAGTGTTCTTCAATGTGAACAATATTTATACAAATGAATACAAGTGACGATATTAACACAAATTGCATGTGGTATGTATATTAATAAAACCGATTATATGCATGCAAATGGTGCTATGGTTTATGGTGTCCTTCCAATTCCGTGACATAAGTGTTAGTACAAAATGCATATACACAACAATGTTTTAAATCCATGTAATTACAAGGTGCATATGTTGTCTTTATTATATTGTATGTGTAAGTATATAGTGCAAATATACGTGCAATATACAAATAGTACAACTGAGGAATGGGAAAATGCTGCTTCAAATATATGATGCAAATGTGAGTTAGTATTTTAAATATAAATTACATATATTGTTCTTCATTGTGAGAGAAGAAAATATTAATACAAGTTGCATGTGATATGAGTACCAATGCAAACTGTAAGTAAAGATGTAAATGGTGCTATGGTTTATTGTGTCCTTCCAATTCCATGATATAAATGTAATTATAAAATGTAAATGTGCATATACATAACAATGTATTAAATTCATGATGCTAATGTAAATACAATTGGTATTGTAATTGCAAGTAGCACATGATGTCTTTATTATATTGTATGTATATATGTATGGTGCAAATATAAGTGCAAAGTATAAATTGTACAACTGAGGAATGGAAAAATGCTGCTTCAGATGTATGATGCCAGTGTGAGCTTGTAGAGTAGTAGAGTAGAGATTAAATATGAACAATGTATATTGTTCTTCATTGTGAATACAAGTGAAGATATTAATACAAGTTGCATGTGATATGGGTACTAGTGAAATTGAAATTATGCATGCAAATGGTGCTATGGTAAATGGTGTCCTTCCAATTCCATGATATAAGTGGAACTATGAGGTGCAAATATGCATATACACAAGAATGTATTAAATCCATGATGCTAATATAAATACAAATGGATATTGTAATTACAAATTGCACATGTTGCTTTATTGTGTTGTATATAATGTATATGTACATTTTATACAATGTGTGTACATATGTGTATATGTATAGTGCAATTATAAATGCAAAATACAAATAGTACAACTGTAGAATGGAATGTTATTTCAAATCTAAGATGTAACTGTAAATATGTAATAGGAATGAATTACACATTTTGTTTTTCATTGTGTGTACAAATGAATACAATAAATACAAGTTGCATGTGATATGACTAATAATGTAAAGTGAAAATATAAATATAAATTGTTGTTTGGTTTATAGTATTTTTCCAAATCCATGATAGGAGTGTAATTATGAGATGCAAATTTGCATATACATAAGATTATTTTATATGTTATATAAGTATTAGTGTAAAGCATAAAGATAATATAAATGCAAATGTTATTATTTATTGGAGCTGTTTCATATCCATAATTTAAATGTAGGTACGAGATGGAAATATGCATATATATAACATTATTTTAAATCCATGATGCTAATGTATATGTGGATATTATAAGTACAACCTGTCATATTGTGTTTTATTATATTGTATATGTATATATAATGCTAATAGAAGTGTAAATTACAAATGATATAGCTATAGAATGGAATGAAGC
Organism: Apis cerana; assembly: GCF_029169275.1. Lineage (NCBI taxonomy): Eukaryota > Metazoa > Arthropoda > Insecta > Hymenoptera > Apidae > Apis > Apis cerana. The sequence continues at coordinate 3,203,857 of NC_083862.1, read as the reverse complement.
TATTTTAAATCTATTAGAATGTCCCATATGTTTCTTTCGCATCAGGCTATGAATAATTTTAATTGATTACTTTTATATGAAATTTCAGGCTTTATTATTGGTCATTTACGGCATTAATTTCAACTGAAAGTTCTTTTAAGGTAAATTGGTGATATAGTCTCTTTAAAAAATTTTTTTACCGTTTAATATGAATAGCCAAAGGAAACATTTACGGCATTTTATGCTTTTATTGTTTTGAAAAAGATGATAATACAAATGATACTGAGATTTATACTGTTTACGGATGTGTTGCTACAACTATTATGATCATCCGCAATTGGTTGAGAGATTTAGTGCTGACAATTTTGATTTGAAAGATAAAGATCGCAGAGTTCGGCCAGCTAAAAAATACTAATATTTTCAGAAAAACGATAGATAATCACCTGACCAGGATATGTTAATCGATGTGTTTGGATTTCACAGCTATTGAGACTGATTTTATAAATCGCGTCTATATGTGTGATTTCCTTTTCTAGTGATATGAAAAAAATTCTTTTTTAATGAGGCTTGTCATTGGAGAATTGATTTGGATTTTGTATCAAAATATGCATCGAAAATACACTTGATAAGGACAATAATTGTTTATTAACTAACTTGATAATTGACTATTATCAAGTGTCCTTTAACTATCGCGAAGTCTGGATTTTACCTAAGAAAACCATCAATTTTGGAAAATATTGCAATCAGCTTGATAAATCTCATAGCAGAAAAATGATCAAAGTCAGCGAACCGACGAGACTATCATAACAATGCAAAACCGCATTGCATTGACTGTAACAGAAAAACTGTTACAGTTTGATTGGGATTGATTCTATCGCTTCTTCTATACCAGATCTTGCTCTATCCGATTCTTATTTGTTTTTGTTATTAAAAAATTCTCTTCGTGATAAATGGCTTCAGTCCACGAGTAAAATAAAAACACATCTCGAGGAATATTTTGTAAATAAATTCCAACAATAATGAGGCTTCCTGGAAAATGAAAATGATAGAACAGAAAGATTTATATAATGCAATAAATCTTAAACAACAAATATGATATATTCATTTCGGATCAAAAAAGAAGAAAGAAACTTATGTGATATTTTAATATGATGCAAATGCAAATAAATATGAATTGCACATATTGTTTTTAATTGTGAATACAAATGAAGATATTAATATAAGTATCATAATTACATATGATATTAGTGTAAATTTAAAATATAATTCCAAATGGTGCTATGGCTTATGTTGGTATTCTTTCAATTCCATGATATAAGTATAAGTACGAGATGCAAATGTACATATACACAACAATATTTTAAATCCATGATGCTAATGTATATACAGTGGATAGTGTAAGTACATACTACACATGTTGTTTTTTATTATATTGTATGTATATAGTGTAAATATAAGTGCAAAATAAATCCATAATACAACTGTAAGTGCAAGATCATGTGCATGATCATAATATATATAGATATATGATGTATGATATAATGTAAATTTTGATATAAATATACAAATACATAATGTAAGTGCAGATACAAGTAGATGATACTCAATATAAGTAAAAATAAATTGTCTTATTTCAAGAAATAAAACAAAGTACATAAATTATGTATATAAGATAAGTATATATAGTTAGATAAGTAATATAAATTTAATAATAAATGCATAGTGTTATTTCAAATGCATATAAATGAATAATATTAGTATAGTGTATAGTGTATAGGACGAGTAACGACATAGTATAAATATAAGTGCAAATTTAATTAGAAACACATAATATATACAAATAAATATTGTAAATATAAATGTTTGATTTGTATAACTATGTAATATAAATGTAAAAATATAATATAAGTATATAAATAGATAGTGTAAATGTAAGTACATAGTATAATTATAAATGTAATGCATTGTGTAAATACATGATGTAAGTGTATGATATAAAATATAAATGTAAAATGTATCATAGTGTTTTATTGGAAAAAGTCAACGTCAGACAGGACCATTGGTCTAAGAGTTCAGAAAGTCCACGATGATAGTGACATCATATGGCCCGATCACTTAATGTCTGCTTCTTGAGGAAGTTCAGTTGACACTTTCCAGAGAATTTCATGGTGTGTAGTATTGAATGTGTTCGTCAGTGATATTGAAGATAACTATCATGGAGATTTTAGTCGGTAAGAGTCCGATACTATTTCAATCTCTTCCCCAAGACACTGAGGTGTCCACGAAAATTTTTTCTACATAAAAAAAAAAGTATACGTACAAATTTTTTATTTTTAAACAAAATATTCATATATATTATAATATATATATTATAATTATGAAATATCTTTCCACATTTCAGTTCATCCAAGTCATAATTATTTTCTGGATATTTAATGAATTGCAACTCGGTGTAAATGATAAAGTAGTATGGACGATACGTTGTAAAACTCACATGTCAATGTATCCATTATTAATGAAGTGTCGTAATTAATGGGATAAAAAAACGTGGTCGAAAAAAGCCGCATAAAGATAATTATGACGATATCGGGTTTATAGAGGTAGTTTGTGGCGCTGATTTATGAATATTCTCTGGGAAGAGATCGCTTTTGACGGACGACATTGCGTTGTCGATGCTATGAGTGCACTTTCACAAACTTTTCTACGCCTTTTCAAAGGGTATGGGCCGGATGTGAAACCATGCTATAAATTATTCGTGCCATTATCGTCGGTGTTGAATATACATCACCAACCGTATCTATTTTCCACGCTTGGGGGAAAAAAAGATTTCTCGTTACGTAATACCAATGACCAAATGAATAATCAAGACAACGGTTGCGATTAGTTCTTTGTTTTGCGATGAGGCGATTTGACGATTTCAAATTCGTTATTCCGTGATTAACGATGACGTTCTCTTTTTACAATTTTATTTGCCTCGCATTTAAATGTGCCTCAATAAAATTTTCAAACTAAAGTTGGCGCGGAAGATCGATATCGGACATAAAATATTTCAACAAGTTTCATAAATTTCGAATAGTTTTTTATGAAGTACAGAAATGATGTTACGATATTTTTCATCGACTTCAGTAATGTGATATTTATTTTATCTCGTATTTTTTATAAAATACTATCCATCACATTATCAAATGCATTAAAATCAAAAGGAACGTGCGAATGGGTATATCTAATAATAAAGATAGAAGAAAGAAAGGAGAAAGAAATGAAGCGGTAAAACTTTTCTCTTTTCTCTAATCGCGGCACCGTACCATACAGGACAATTTTCTTAAAACGTTTCCTTTCCCAGTTCCCTTTAAAAAGTGCACGCTTTTCTAGATTCTAGACACACTTTTTCACGTGCGAATATACACATTTACACACAAGTGTGCGACGTTTAATGGAATAAATGAAATTCAATGTAAGAGGATCGAGGTAAAACGGCAATATTAAACGAAAATAAGTAATTTCTTTATTTTTTACTCGGAAAAAGCAATATATATATATATCCACAAGATGTTACATTCAAAAAATGTTTTAAATAAAGCTTCATCTTAGGAAACGTGACAGAAACTGTTAATTTTTAAGAAATCATTGATTTATATTTTAATATTTTCAATACAAAATTTTTATTCCTACACATTATATTTGTATTTACTATATTTTATATTTAAAAACATCTTATATTTAAAAAGTTATATCATTTTTAAAAAAATTTCGTATTTCCGTATTGCAAGAAACTTTTTACATTTCATTATTCTATCTACCATCTACTCGATTTCTTTTTACGAACAATCGTTGCGCGAGAAAAATTCGAGATTAGTAAATTTGGTAATCGCAGAAACGGCGGAACATCGTCTCATTAATGTGCAGTCTATTTTCCAGTAGCGCCGGCACTACCTTATCTCCATCTGTAGCAATGCAATCTAGAAATATCAAAAACTGCTGTTCTTCGCCCTGAGTTTTTACTCGGAACAATATGCAAAGTTAATTATAAAAACTGTTAACCCTTGCACACGATTTCTCGTTCCCGAGTGGTAAATGCAATTGTAAGTAACTGACCCGATGAAAAAGAAGAGAGGTCAACCCTTTCCCAAGAAATCTCCTCTCTCTCCGCGGAAAGTAATATTCCAAAAGATTTATCAACAGCGTCCGCGATTTAATAAACTCAGCGGGAGGATTTAAAAAATCTCGTTTTAAGAAATCTCGCGCGTTCATTTATTACATCGTTCGAAAAAAAAAAGCTTCGAGAAAGTTTGGATTCTGTTCGCTTTTTCTTTTTCTTTTCTTTACTTTTTTTTTTTTTTTTGAGAATCATGCGAAACAAAAACATCAATCTAGTTTACGAACAATTACCGATGTTTGCAATGGAAAAGGGCGTAAATGATACGATGAAGCGCAATTTCGAATTAAACTTCTTTGAATCGAAGTGTCCCCATAAAACGGGAAACAGTGAGTTTCTCGCTTGAACGATCGTGGAATCGTTCGAGCGGCGCTTTATTTGATTCAATTAAAATTCTTATCAAGCTTAAACATCGTTTATCCCGTATCTGATCACATTGAATTATAGAGCTCCGTACAGAGATGGTTATGCTTGCTCGAATGCGCATGGAATGAGATTATCGATCGAAATTGCGAATTCTTAGCTACAGTTTCGGAGCAAAATGATAGAACACTTTATTATGTATTTGAATTATGTTTCGTGTAATTAAGAGAAAGAAAAGTTCATTTTATCAATTATACAGTTGCGTTTAGATAGATATTTAAAAATTTAAGGAATAACTTTTTTTTTATATAAAATGAAAAATAAAATGAGAATTAAAAAATTTCGTTTTCAGCTCTGTTCTTTAATTATTGATAATTAAAAATATCTAAAAATTTCGATTTTACAAATTAAAATAAGTGGAAAATAACTTGAAAACATAGTTAATATGTAATCTATATAAAGAGACTTGTTCGTGTACATTTTTAATTAAGAAACAAATCGAAAACGCAACTTCTCTATTCTTGTTTTATTTTAGGAAAAACCCTGAAATTTCATATATAATCAAATGCTATATGTAAAATTTGGAACATTTTCTACTCTTAATTAGTCGAATTATTCAAATATATCAAGTGTGTTATCATTTTATCCGTTAATATATATACTACGGGGCAATGAAATTATGTGCCTCTATTTCGAGAATCCGTCTACTAATTTGTTTCGATTTCGCCAGAATTCCTTGAAACACGGGGGGGGGAGGGGGTTTTCGATATTTTGCCAGTTTCGTGAGAACTTTGCGGTTACCTCTAGGCATAAAAGGTGTTCGTTCAATAATCAACGCCGGCTTATTTGAGTAATTAAGGAAACTAAATTGCGTAGTTTATTTCAAAGAAGATAGAGAATGCATAATCCCTTTCTCTCTCTCTCTCTCTCTCTCTCTCTCTCTCTCTCTCTCTCTTTCTCTCTCTCTCTCTGCTTTTTGGATTAAAATACGCGAATGAATGAAAGAATGTGAAGATGAACTATAAATACTATATACCTAGCAATGTCGAGATGTTCTTTATTGAATTTTTTATTCGATTATTATTTCCTCTCATTTTATGCACCGACAGGCAACATTCGTTACTAAATGTATTAGAAAATTATGAGAAATTTTAATAAATAACATATTTTCTTTCCTTTCTTTTTGATTCGCGTTTTGAAATTAGTTCAAGTTTTTTCATTATATTCTTATATAATATTCTAAAGTCTATGCGAAAAATATGTCATACCTTACAGGATAATTTATCTATGTTGAAAATTCTGATTTCATACAATATTTATGGAATGGAATATGAAATAAAAATTTGTTGTGTTTTTTTACAACAGAAATAAAACCAAATTGTTCAAAATATTGCTATCATTTTATTTATAAATATTTCTATATCATTCTTTCTCTCACATGAACTCATATTTTAAAAATAATTAAAGAGTCGATCTTTTTGTGACCGACTATACATTAATCGTATTCACAAAGCGATTATAATATTTTTATCCTCCTCCCCATAAAACATTTAATTGAATGTTGCATAATTTATAAATGCACGCGCAATCTTTTGCTCCTCGTTTATTTTAATCGATTAATACATACGTTTCCATCAAAGCCTTGATTTATCTTCTTGCGAAATTTAAATAAAATCGTATCAGCTAGCATTTCCCGCTAAATAATAGTATGGATAATTACCGAGGGTAAGTTATCATTTGTAAATGTTCCCTCGGGGCCGTTTCACGTCCCGACTTCTTTCCTTTTTTTTTTCTTCCTTTGTCTGCTTGTCTGCCTGCTTGCCTGCTACTCCAAGTCCGTTGTTGCTCGATGGTATGTACATTAAACACAGTAACAGGCCCTTGCTAACCGGGAAGGGGAACAACGAGTTACCACTTCCTCGAGAACAAATAAATTAGAATGAAATAATTAAATAGAGTCGCAAAGGTAAACGCGGGGCAAGGAAGTTAAATCGATTCAAAACTCGACCTCCACATCTGCGACGTCTACAAATTCCGCAGAATTTCGAGAATTTCGTAACTCGATCGTCAAATTTTTCGAATTTATATTATTGAAATAATTAATTTAGGATTTTTCTTGCTTGCTTTACGTGTAAATAAAGTATTACACTTGGAAAAATGTTCTTGGAATAAGATAGTAGTCGGTGTCGTGAATATTATTTTTTTTTTTATTTATTTCTGATATATGCTATTAATTTACATATGGAATTGAGCACGATGAAATAAATAATTAAATGATATACGATGGAAGATTAAATTAATGAAATTAGGATTTGATTTATGATCGATGTTGTCTAACTTTCTATAAATTGTATATACATACCATCTTGTAATGTTTCAATTTCCTTATTTTTAAATGTCAATTAATTCTTTACATTTTCTTTAACATTATTTTTACATTCGCTTTAACTTCATTCGTTTTGCTCATTCGTTTTGCTCATTCTCATCGATTATTAAAGTGGAATTATCGGAAATCGAAGCGAGCTTCGAATGCGTAGAGCGGTATAAACTGTTGAAGGAAATTTGACATCAATCCTTTATCCGACTCACACTCGTTTCTTTTCTTTCGTTTCGATTGAATTCCCAAAAGTCATCTGCCCGGATAAATATTCGAGGACATTAAAATAGATATTTTTTTATACTTTTTTTTCTAATTTAATACACAGCGATAATAACAGTAATAATAATAACAATAGTAGTAAATTTTTGACTCGATCCTATCCCTCGATATCTTGAAACTGATCGCGCAAAAATATGCTTGTTCCGACTCGTTTACATACGAATAGAAAAGCTCCCTGGTCGAAATAAATTCGCGTGAAAAGAAGAGGAAAAAAAAAAAGAAAAAAAAAAACTGGAACATCACGAGTTTCTTTTCGTTTCTTTCGATTGCTTTTCGCCCTCCATTCTTTCGAATCATCTTGATATAATTTATTGCCTGAGAAACATTTAGATACGCGAAGGGTGTAAAATTTTATTTTTCTAGAGAGTCCTTGTCAGCCATTTGTGAATGTTTCATCGTTTAAAAATATTCTGAAAAAAGCAATTGTACAAGAAAATTATCGGTGCTTATTATAACTAATAAAATTATCGAAACTTGTTATTTTATTAATTATTATTCTAATTTATTTTTAAAATTATTAAAAAGTAAAAACGAAAATTAGAATTAATTTCCAAAACTAAACAGCGAAAGAATGCACAATACCATTATCTCGAAGGTTACATGCAAGATTTACGAAAAAAAATTTAATACTTTCGTATTTTCTATATGCGTCTAGTATCATATTTTTGATACAATAATGGATTTTTATTTTTAAATAAAAAGGAAATTATTTAATAAGGAAATTATTTACAATTAAAATTATCATATCTCTTCATGATTTTAAAAAAATTTAGTTAAAAAGTTACTAACGAAAATCTGATTAATCAGATTTATCGTTACACAATATTATCTGTTCAATAGCAAATGAAACATTTCCCCGTGTAATAAATCAAAACCAAGTTTCCGCAAATTCGAACGAATCCGAAAATCCATCCAGCTTCGCGATCACCCGTCCCCTAGTTATAATCCAACCGTTCCTCTCCCCCGATGAAAAAAGAGAAGGCTCCCCCAGAAAGCCGATTGAAATTCGATGAAACGACGGTCCGAGACCCGAATGCTCCAGTAATAGCGGCGGTGATCGCGATTCTCTTTGATGGCGGGGACGAATAAACCGCAAAGAAACGAAAGGGCTGTGCCACCAGGATACGCGTGTTACCGTATAATTTCCGATTTTCACAATACATATTGAATTGACCGAGCTTACGTATCCAGCCAGCATATATATATATATATATATATATCCGTGGGGAGCCGTGGGGTGGAAGGGGAGGGAAGGAATACGAATAAATCGGATCGCATCGGCCGTTCCGGCTTGAAATCCAATATTCGTGAAAAAAGGAGGGGTCGCGCGCGCCGCGGGGGGTTGGACACGATCCTGGGGCGCCTCGATTCGAGTGGGGAGAAGAGATCCCTGTCGGCAGTAGGGATGAAGCAGGGTGCAATTGTATTCGAGGCCCGCGAACTACGTTTCGCGAATTGCATATTGATTTCGAGTCGGCTCTATCCCTCCGTTCTTGCGGCTGTGTGTTGTGTTGATAGAAACCGATGATATCCCTCCTCCTCCACACCTGCTCGTGATCAACGTTCCGCGAATGTCTTGCCTTCCACGCGGAATCCGCGATCTCTTGAGTATCATTGATTTCGAAAATTCGGTTATCGATTGAATTTTATTATTGTCGAGTGATTTTTTTTTTAATCTCTGCAAGGATAATAGGAACCAACCAAAAGATTCAAATGTAGGGAAATATTTTTTTCTTGTTTTTTCTTGTGAGAGAGAGAGAGAGAGAGAGAAAGAGAGAGAGAGAGAAGTATTAATAGATGATGCGAAATATTTTTTTTTGTTACAATATTAATAATGAATTGATATTGTTATATACAGGATAGGTGGATAAATTTTGATATGTTTATGATAGAGAATTTATGAATTATAAAGTGTAATAAGATGAGTAATATTATAGTTAAAAAAGTTATTCCAATTGGAACAAAGAATTTTTGGAGAAAGAAGAACGTAAATAAGCTTCTACAATCCTATACATTAGTTCTTGTCAATAATTTATTTCTATAATTGGACATTAATCTAAAAGATTTTTTTGAATTTATATTTATATGATTCTTTTTTTCATTCTTAAGAAAAATGACACAAGATAACACGAAGGTAAATAAAGTAAGTTTATTTAAAATGTCATAAAATGTCTATCATATCAGTCATATCATTGAATGTTTCATTAATTAATGAATAATTAATTAAATAATATGACAAAGAAAAATATTTTTAATACAGAATCTTTTTAATACGAATAGTAAACATAGATTAAAAATTAATATTTTCAAAATTATAAGCTTCAAAATTACAATCTTGAATCGAGTAATCTGTTCGATTTATCAGTTATTATGTTAAGTGTAAATATAAATAAAACTTTTATAACAATAAAAATACACAAAAAAAGTGATAAAATAATTTGCATCTTAGGTTTCTTAAGAGACTTAAAAAAAGAAAATTATTTAAGACATTGAAAATATTCACTTACGACTCATTTTACTCTTTTCTTTATTCAACCAATGCAAGTATCTTATCTAGTAAAGTAATACTACCTAAAACACGTAAAATTTCTTCTTTGTTTTTTTAACAAAAAGTTTCTAAAATTAATAATCAATGCTCGTTCCTCTAATAAATATAAAAAACATTTATTTACCCTCGCTTCTTTGAGCCAGAAAAGATTAGTCAAAAGCGGAGCGCGTTTGAAATTCATTATTTCGAACCGAAAAAGAGGCTAATTTTGATTAAGTCCGAGCAACAATTAATAATACGCCCATTAATTTACATTAACTCATATCCGGAAGCTTTGATTGAAAGCATCTGAGATTGATTTCATTGACCTGATTCCATTCTTTAGAGCAAGAGGAATCGATTACGATTACGTGTGTTTCGACATTGTAAAAACATTTCTCAGACATATTTATTATTTAGAGTGGTTAATTCTTTTTTTTTTTTTTTTTTTTTTTACTTCTTTTTCGAAGCTCGAACCGAAAGATTTCAGATGGATTTCAATAAAAACGAGCACGCGTTTAAACACGAGAAACGCGTCAAAGAAATTCATGTTTTGTATCGCGTCAAGATTTTTCCAGGCTACAAGATAAAAGATTTCAAATCAACGATTTTGAAAATTGATTCAACTCAGTTCGGAGATATGTTCAGGTTAAAATATTCGTAACGTGTACTCGTGAATTGATAAAGAGCTCTCTTTATCTTGATATTAGATTAAACACGTTTCAATATTACATCCTAAAAAGTATCCACTGCTCGATTTTCTCGTTTTAAGCAATTTTATATTCAAATTTATGTACAATATTACAATTATATATAATAAAAATGTAAAAACACAAAAACATAAAGCAAAACGAAATCTATCGATAGAATATATAATATAGATAAATATTTATGATTTTTATGATTTTCAACAATTTTTTCTTATAGATGCTTTCAGAGATGATTCTCTTCGAATTCGCAGAGTATAAAAATAAAATATGAATATAAAATCGCCTTTGAAATTACAATGAAATTACAACAGTTGAAATGACAATAATAGATACTCAGTGTGAAGCATATTTCAACTGGCCGTCATAATTAAATCACATTTGCTGCGTTGCCACAGTTACATACATACAGACGAAATTCAATGTAATAATAACATCATGTTCTTAATAGTATACATATACAATAGTATACACAACAAACCGATTGTATGTATAACGAAAACATTATACCTACTTTTTCTTTTTAATAATATTAAAAAATATTCCTTTTTTTTTTTTTGTTTAAACAAAGTCATACATAATTCTCAATGAATTAATGTATCGTCATATGAAGAGCAACTACTGCTATCATTACTGTTATTATCGTTGCTATTGCTACAATTATTACTGCTGTTATATTATTATTATTATTATTATTATTATTATTATTATTATTATTATTATTATTATTATTATTATTATTATTATTATTATTATTATTATTATTACTGTTATTATTATTGTCGCACAGCATTATACCGCGCGTATTATATTTGCTCGGTTTTCGAAAATTCTTAAACACAAATTCTCGAAAAGAAGAAAACAGTTATCAAAAAAAAAAAAAGGCGTAAAATCGCACGCAATGGAAGTTCATCTTAATGAAATTCAGGGAAGCTTAGGTTAAAACGATCGACGTAGCCAGAGAGAGTATCATTTCGTAGATTCTGTTCCATCTCGGCATGGAAATACGACGACATCGCAATGCAAATGATAATAGGTTTACCGCATGGCGAATACAAACCCGTCTCGAGTTTACCGCCTCTAACCGTTGACTGATTAATCCACGGCGGATCGATCGCCGGCAAACCGACGATGAAATTCCTTCCGGAACCTGTAAACTTCGAATTCCCATGCGCGAAACATTTCATCGTATTAGCGCGATCTCCTTGGAACATCAATCCTCTTTGACCGTTATGCAAATCTCTGTTTACAACTCCAAAGGATTCTTGTCCCCTTCGCCTATCGCTGGAATCGAATCGATGGTGAATATGAACGCATGGGGGAATTTCGAAAATGCGAAACCCCAAACCGCTCTTGGAATCTTTGCAGTTAGTGAATCTGAAAGATGATCTAAGATTTTAAGAATAATTTCAGCGAAGCTTCGTGTGAAACGAAGTATATAATGCATATATTGTTGTATAATCGTATGATATAGGTTACATTTACTGGCCATGAATTATGTGCATTCGAAAATTTAATTTTTTTTCGAATCGAAATAAAAATTTAAACATGAGTCATTTGATACTTGATAAATTAGTTAAATAGTTTATATCCGAATGGAACGAAAAATAAAATAAAAAATATGAACGGAATAATGGCGGATTAGCAAAAACGTTAAAACCGACATTAAAACGACAAAAAGTCGAAACGTTGCAGTTTCGTGGAATATAACGCCATCTGTTTAACGTTAAGCAACCCGAGTCCATTATAAAAAGGAAATTTATTCAATCCGTTAATCCGGATTCTGCTTGTAAAGCAAGAGAAAATCGGACATGAAATAGCGTAGCCAAGAACATGTAGCTTCTTGGCCGTAGCTAAAAACTTTATTCCTTGTTGGAGAAATTAAGGTTTCTTTCTCTAAGCGCATAATGTATTTTATTTGGTTCGAGGCTGCGAAAAAATATATTTTATGTCGAGAACGGATAAAATTGAATATTGTTATTATACTTTAATTATTGATTTCTTTGTAATAAAATCATACATCAACGACTAAATCGTCCAAGTTTCAAGACTGCGACAAAACGAGTCATATAAAATATTTGTGTTTTAAATTTTATGATCTGATCGTTACGTCAACTTGTCAGATACAAATCATTTTTTCTTTTTTCTAGTAAATAATATAATATTTGTAGAAAAATTGATCTAAATCTTGCAAAAACATAAAATCTTTGGTTTGATAATCGTTGCATGATAATTATGCATTCATTAAACAATTTCATTAGATTAGGTAAATATATATAGCTATTATATCATTATTTGACATGAACTTCAAGAAGAAGTAATGTTCTCTTTTACATTTAATTAAAAAAGGCAAATCAACATCTTTAAAAAATTCAAATAATCTACTATATAAATTTTTATTTTCAAAATTTTTTTATTTTAAAATAATTATTTATCATTTAATTTCATTAATGTTTTACTATTGTGTCAATTTTAGAGACTTAATTTATGAAAATTTTAGAAATTTAATTTATGAAAATAAGTAATGAAAGGAGACATTGACAAAAAATTAATCGTGTATTTCTCTTAATTCAAATATCGTTGAGAATATATATTTTTTTTTATTAAATTTCGTTTCAAGTTGATGCTTTTTTCTAAATCCTTCAAATAGATAGAAGCAAAATATATTAAAAATTTAATTTGCCTGTAATTTTTAAACGATCAATATATTCATGAAGTAAATATAAGTATCAGTATAGACAAAAATTTCAAAAATTTAAAAATTATTCGTCTTGAAAAAATTTCTGTTTCTTTGATTCAATCCTTTCATATTATAAAAGAATTTTGAAAGTTCTTTGAGTTCTTGCTCTATCGCGTGTTTTCTTTTTTGACCAACTATACGAAACTGATTTCGTTTCAAAAACACCAGCCGTTGTGACAAATATCTTCTCTAACGTATTCTAACTTTTATATCCTACTCCTTCGAAAACATGTCACTTCTTTCATGTTAAACTTGTTTGTAAACATTTTATTTTGTGCAATGTTCTTGTGATGAAGTCTTTTTATATGTATTTCATTTTATTTATGAAAATCCAATGCTACATTTTTGTATGAAAACTTCGAATTTTGATTAAATTTCGTTAGATGATGAATGAAAAGAAAGAAATTTAACTGGATTTAAATTATATTCATTTAATTTTGTTAATTCGAAAATTTTAGTGCAAATACTTAGACAATTGATCTAAAGAGAAATTGCTAAACAGAAATTTAGAAATGTAAAAATAAAAATAGATTTCCTCACTAATTGAAAATATATTAATAATAAATAAGTCAAATAGTCCAATCGCAATAGAATAAATTGTACATATATATATATATAAAAGAATATTCTTCTATATAAACTTGAAAAAATAACGAAACGTAATAAAGAAAATTTATTTTCTAATTTTTTGCTATTTTTGTATATATTTATTATTTCTTTGTTAATGAAATCTAGCTTAAAACGAATGTAAAAAAATAATTGCAATTTATCAAAAGATTGTTTTTTTTTAAAAATTGTTATATTAAAAATAAATCGAAAGAAAGTTTACCGTTTAATAAAACACCTGTTTGAAGTTCCGGTTGAAAGTTTTAAAGTTAAGTTGGACGCAAGGGACCTACATCGAGATGTCGCGACAAGTGTTTGGCAAACTATAAATTGTTTTATTTGGCTTTTCTTTTTCTTCTCGAAGAATGGAGCGCGGTGATATACAAAGCTTGATATACGCGCATCGTTTATTCCCTAAAGCTTTTACGCGATGAACAAAGTGAGCAGAAAAGAAGAGTCAACATTTTCGTCAATATTTGTATCCCGAAAAAAAGTATTCTTAAACGAACGACACGTAGGGAAATGTATTGTATGTAATGTATATGATTATAAGATGGCGAATCGACAAACTTTCAATAAAAATCATTATAATAGAAACACAAATTCAAAGATTTTCTTATCAAATCTCGATTAAAGTATAATATTATTTCTTTAAGAAACTACAAAAATGATTTCATGTAAGATTCAAGATGATTTTACATGGGAAGAATACGTCTCTCAAAACGAGAAAATAAATAAGCACGGGTAGAAATATTAAAACGAATATTTCGTGCTTTATTAAAAAAGGCTACCTTACTTCTTGTCGTCCTTTAGTCCTTTTATTTTTAGTCCTTTAAAATACGATGAAAAAGAAAAAAATGTTTTATTCGTTTTCAAATAGTTTGTATCGCTTATACGAGCGAATCTGTGAGGCAATAATTTTCGAGGCCGTGCAAATATTGCCCGTAAGCGAAGGAACAAGGCGAACGTGAACGTGATCCCTCAAAACTCGTCCTGCCTTTGGTTTTGGTTTTTTTTTCTTCGATCGATTTCTCGAAATTGCGTTACAATCTTACCTGAAAAAGGAGAAAGGGAAAAAAATGTGAGGTTACACACAAAAGTTTGATCTTCATGGGAGAATTGTTGCTCGAAATAAAAGAAAATGAAGTAGAAACGATCATTGGAATGTTTGAAATTAAGATCCTTTTTATATTCGTTTTATCTTTCATAAAATTGGAAATGTTGCTTGCAATAAGAGAGAATAGTTAAAGTTAAATAAGTATAAAAAAAATAATGTTCATCTTATTGCGTTTTTAAGAGATTTAACATTTAAAGATTTAAACATTTTGTATTCTACAATGAGAGAAACAATCATTGCTATTTTATAAAAACATCTAAACTTATTTATTTCTTATATATAAAACAGAAAATGATATGTTTAATTAGTAAAACAATTTTACAAACAATGTTTGTTTATAAAAATTCCAATATGAAAAATTTATCAACTCAATGATTACTAATTATTGTATGAAAAAATATATTTTCTCGATTAATACTTTTTTTAAATAATAATTAATAACTTTGTAAACAGTTTTAAAGTTGTTATGAATAGATATGTTCATTTTTTGCAAGATTTTCGTAACAGTTATATCGTAGTAATTGGTGAATTATATTTCTTTCATTCTTGTTCTTTTTTTTTATCTATTATTGGTAAAAAACGTAATCAAATCTCGATAATGTTTTCTTTTAAAATCGATGAATTTGAAAAATTTGAATTAATCGAAACAAGAAGGGATGAATCGAACAAAGAATCGAATTACGTTAGAGCTACTATATTATACAGAATACACAGCATCGTGAAATTATAACAAGAAAATGCAATTTGACGATGCTACTGTGCGAAAGTTACGCTTATTTAACGAAACTTACTTAATGCTTTGAGAAGTATTATTATAGTTAAATACCGTTTAAATAGAAACATCGCTATGTGACACGCACTGTTACACAGTAATTACTTTAGTAATAAGCGTATAATAAAATTTCGTGTCTAAAACGTAGCAACGCTTTGTTCTTGAAATAATATACTACATTTCGTACAAAGGAAATATATAAATATTTTAATTTGTTCTATGTTTTTCAAATTATTTCATTCGTTAATCTTTAATCTTTTCACATTTTGAATTTTTTTCGCTAATATTCTTTTGAAAAATTAAAATAATATATTAAATTTTGGTAAGTAATAATAATAATAATAAATAAATGTTTTTTATAATTTTTTTATTTCTTATGTTTCTTATAAAATTATAATTATAAATTATAAGTTTTGAATTAATGGAAATAAATAACAGAAATAAGTCAACAGATAGAATAGTATTTATTCAAATATGTACTATCGATGGCGAGATGTTAATTTTATAATTCGAAATAATATTACGATAAATTTTAATAAATCTCACATGAAAAAATGTCATAACAATGATTCCAATCTAATTTTCTTGAAATTCTTAGATTTTATGGAATATATTAATTTATGATTTTAAAAAAATCTTATAACTGCTGTAAAAATTAAGAGAATGAAATATTTTTCAAACGAAGAAATTTATTTATCTTATGTTACGTGAAAAGTACAGTTAAAGAAATCTGAACGATCTTTTAGCGCTATTAAGATCACAATACGAATGACTCAATGGTTTCTTTTGCACGATATTCCGGTCAAGCGCGTTAAAAGGTTTCCACAGTGTTGCTCGTAACATTTCGTATATATCAAGATTACCTATGTCATCCACAAAAAAGAGCTGAAAAGACAGGCAGACTTGTAAACTTTTTAGATCCCAAAGGGTTGCCAAGTATCGGATTCTCGTAAAGCAAAGAAATTTATGGGGAATGAAGCACGTAAACGAATCTTTTCTCTCTTTGGTTTCTATGAAAAATTGTATTCGATCTCTATTGTTTGTTCTAATCGGGTTTATGATGTGGAATTGTATGCCAAACTCGTCGATGTATATCTTTCCAATTTTGATAATCTTAAAATGTATTATAATATACATATAATTCTAATAAAATATTCATAAATATATTAAGAAATATTTTATGGAATGTTTTCTTTTGATTTATCATTTCTTATGACAAAATTCTAAATCTTTTTTTGCACAGCAATATAAATACTGCCATTTTTGTATGATGATCATCATTTGTATGTTTCTATTGAGTTTATACGTAGAATCAATATTTATTATCCTCATAGAGAAAGCATAGCCACATAGGCTTAGTTTTCAGATATAGTTTTTCTTTTTATAGACTTAGATTAACTTATCCTCTCTATATCTACCAACAATAATCAAAATTACAAAATTGCAAAGATAATGATGAATTTTTACTTATTCTCATACATTTAATGTTGTAGTAAAGAATAAGATAGAAAAAAATTATTGTATACTAAACTTATCTAAAGTTGAAGATATGATAGAACAAACGAAACGATTTTTTTTATCCATATTTAAATAGATAACATTCATAAAAATAAGTACATATACAGATAATCCTTTTATAAAATACGAAATTACAGTGAATAAATTTGAAGAAAAATCAAGCGATTATATACTTTACCCAGCTTTGAGTGGCTAAACGAAATTATAAATCAAGGAAGGAGTAAAAGCATGTAAAGTTTCGAATGTTCTCAATAGGGGTAAACGTTTGGCTCATTTGTCTACTTCCTATTGAGCCAAAGTACGTAAGCGTGTACCTGCGTGAAGAATGTTTCGCGTTTAATGCATCCATAAAATCGGGGTTGGCACGATACTTTATCGATTTATTACTTTGCGGGGAGCCGATGTATCACCGACAAAGTAAGAATGATAGGTCCGTGTACCACGAGTATTTTACTCGTCACCGATGACAAACGGGATAACAGAAAAGTCGACTGACTACATTATCGACGGAACATGGAATTTTTGACAGCCGGTTTACCGACCGAACTGACCGCATAAATTACGCAACTACAATTCCACGCAATCATTTCCCGCTCGGTATTATTCACAAAAAAAAAATTTAATTCGCGAAAAGAAATTCGAAGGAAAAACTAACGGTCTATTTACTTACTCTTTCACTTTGCACTTCCACTTACATTTCCGTCTTGCAGCCTCAGTTTATTTACATTCTCGTTCCTTCATTTACATATCCGACTCGCATCATATCTCCATTTTTATTCCCCGTTTATAATTCCAACGTAATAAGTTTTAATGGAAAGAACGATGTTATCAAGCTGTAGAAAACTCGGCTGTGAGATGAATTCCAGAAGACTGAAATTTTCCAATCCCCTTCCCTCCCGAAAGGAAGCAAGACAAGATGGTATTATCTACTGGTGTAAAGCTATAAATCCGAACTGTCAGCGCGCTGGAATCATTGTTCATTGTTCTTTCCTTTCGTACGGTGCGTGTAATAATCCGGGTTGCTCGCGTCGAAACGAAACGTCACTCGCAGCTGACACCTGCGCTCTCTCTATTAATCTTAAACAGAAATTTTCATACTTCCTTCAAGAAGGATAAATCGGACAGATTTCTTAGATGGAATTCAGTAGTACTTGAGCCGCTACTTGGTTCTCTCTTTCGATAATCGGGCCCCCGTTTAGAGCTCGAAGTTTTCCGCCGGTTCTGAAGTTCGTGGAATTCGCGAGTTTTGTTCTTTCGTTGAGGATTTAAGCGAATTCGACGCGGAAATTCGTTGCCTTCAATTCGAGATATCTTTTCACGTTTAAATATAGGGGATCATCCACTTTTGTCGTAGCTTGCACCATTTTAGTTCTCAGTTTTCCTTATTTCCTTCCTCAAAGTAGAAACTTTTCCGTTCTTATCTCCTTCGACTGGTTAAAGAAAAATATGCTGCTAATGGGGTTCAAAATCTTCAAAAATAGGAAAAATATTATACATAGATTAGAATAAGTTAAGATTATTAATTTATATTATTCGTTTCTAAGGTATGTATGAGATTAAATGAATCATTTATACTTATCCAATCATATAATCACAAGGAAGAAAGCGAACGTGATACATTAAGATTGAGAAGAAACAATAAATGATGTATACAATATGTAACATAGATGTTTCTGAAAATTTTGAATTCTTAAGATTTTAAGAAAATCTTATATATTGAAGAAAATATATTTACATGTAAATGTAAAGGTTTCTAATATATTAGATAGAATTCTAATTCTATCTTATAAAATAGTAAATCTATAAGAGATTATAAAGCTTACAATATAAATTTACAATATTGTGAATTTTTGCATAAAACATCACAAAGGCAAGAAAAATGTTATTCGCTTTATTAAATTTGTATTTTTATCAACATAACCAATAACAATATTTATTGCTTAACTTAACTAATAATCAAAGTATCTTGTCAGTAGTAATTCAACTAATCTTATTTTACATAATATGTAATTCATAATTTTACATAATTTTACATAATTTTACATAATAATTTTACATAATATGTAATTCATGTATAAATTGTGTAAAAGTAAATGAAAAATATCTGATTACTTTGTTTCTACATCAATTAGTATTGTTGATTGTTGCATGAGCTCAAATCGCACCAAATAGCATGTATTATTTACCAATATGTAGCTCAACACATTATTTTATGTTCTTTACAATGTGGAATTTTTTTGATGATTCATTAGAAATTATTTTTTTCTTTGGGAAATCATTACTATTTTTAAACAAATTTATGATCTCACGAAACTGATAGAATTTTTTCAATTATGTGTTGTTCATCCATTTGATGATCATATGATTGATTTCATATCCATCAATAATGTCGTCTTATCCACAGTTTTTCTTTAGCGTAAAAAAAAACTTATATCCTCCCTTCGGAAGGGTAGAAGTTTCAATATGAACGTCGATAACAGTAATTTCATTATCTAAGTTTCTCTTCTATCTAAGGAAAGTTCGATACTTTGGCCTTAAGGGAGGCGGAATATATCAAACTATCGCACAAGGAAACGGCACCGCCTGTTCTGCATCCCTTCGTTCATTGATGCATTCGCTGCATTTCCTCAATATCTACTTTGTACGTGGTGATACTTGTATTGAATTTAATAATAAATAAATTTTCACGAACAGCTAAAATAAAGTATTTTACATTCTTAAAGTCAATTTATTTAGTCAAACACATTTCAGAAATACACGATAATTGGTATTTATTTATCAAAAACAGCAATTAATAAACCAAATAGAATACTATTTTTCTTATTCATCAATGATATGTTGCGATCTTTTAAAGTTGCTTATTTTTTTATTTACAAAATACTTTAAAAAAGATTCATGAGCACCTTTAAATATCTACTTTTATATTTTACGTAAGAAAATATAAAAAGAAAAAAAAGAATTTCATCATGTTTCTTTAGTGATATAAATTCTTTTCTTTATATTCTCTTATATAAAGTGTTCTTTGTTGCAACTTTTTTAACGCAGGATAAAAAACTGTTTTAAGTAAATTAGTCATTAAACTTGTTTAGAGCTTTCTAAAAAAAGAGAAAGAAAAAATTAATATGCCATTCCATTTAAGAAAAATGAAATAACATTTTCTATCATTCTTTCCAATATTTGTTATCCATTCTAATTGATTAGTCTTTTAAAAAATCTTCATAAAAAATTATAATTAATATTTCTCATAATTTATAATTATAAAATTACATATAAATATATAAAACATCCTAAAGTAGAATTAAAATATCACTGCTTTCAAGATCATGAAATGTTTTTAACTTGTAATGCGTCATAAGATATTCTATTGTCTTTATCTGTGTATTGTCTTATCTTTTAAATTTATAATATTTAAACTTTAAAAAGCAAATAACATCGTTCCATTTCCTCCGTTTCTCAACTTCCTGAAATGACCTCTATAGCCGTGATAATTTTTTTTGATAATTTTTCAGCGAGCACATGAAAAATCAATTAATGTCATTAAAAAAAAAGTATTATCACGCTCGTACAGTTTCAGCAATCTCCTCAATTTCCCAGTTTTAAATATCCAGACGTTTATGGTTTCGATAAAGCGATTTACGAAGACGATCAGTTTATCAATTCGCCGGTTTATCCAATTATTAATCATGATGTCCCATTTTTCCTCCACTGTTTAATTTTTTAGTCGCCATAACCGTGAAATCTTGATCTTTTAATTGCGTGATCACGCTGTCTCCAAGACGTCTCGAAAGAAATCGCGTTAGAAGTGATCTTTCGTTCGAAGAAATGAAAAAAGGAAGAATCGAAACGAGCGGAGGAGAAAGAAAATCAGCCGCTCGTAGTAACGAATCTTCTTCGCTTTTTCCTCTTCCTCTTTCCCAACGCCTCATTAACATGCTTATTATACCGCATTAATTATGGATCTTGCATTTACCGCACGCTTATTCAGATCGTTGCTGGCTACATTTCCGACAATGACTACGTTTCATGGATAGAATTGGATTGTAGAGACCGATATTTTCTCCTTTCTGACTTTATTGAATCGATCCCTTCCCCTAACTCTTTCCGGAAAAAGAATTAATTTCTAGGATTCTCTTTTATTTTATAGTGTCTTGATTTGATTTTCTACTTGTATTCTATCATTAAAAATATTTCACGAATTTATTCCTAGGATTTTTGTTTCATCTATGGAAAATATCTCGCTTGATTTTGATTTTTCCACTGTATTCTATTCTATCCTATTATTGCTCGCAGAGAAAAATATTTCACGAGGAAAATTAAACGGTGTTGTTCTGATTATCTTATTAGTTCTTTCGGGAGTGGATACATAAAAGTCAAATCAATTTTTTGTTAATCAATTTTTTTTTAATTATTCTATTTTTCAATGCTTTAATATTTTTTATAAGAAATCAATCCTAAAAATTATTAGTTATTAGTTATTAGAGGTTTTTTACATATATCGTAGATCATTTTTTGAAATTGATGATTTAATACGATACAAGGCTTCTAAATATATCTAAAAAAAATTGCTCTTTTTCATTATTATAGTTTTGATGCTTTATGATTTTTAAAATCTAATTACAATCTAATTTTTTTTTCCATTAAAAAATTCATTTTTTTTTCTTGTTTTCAAAAAGCACATAATAATAGTACTCTAGATATTTTTGGAAATTAACACATTATAAAACAAATAAAATAATGAGATTAATTGATGGTACTTCATAAAAGAATATTATAAAATAATAAAAATCATTTGAAGTAATATATTTAACAAATATATCAAAGTCATTTTAAAATAATGGAATAATGGACATTTTAGAAAGATAAAACTATGACATAATAAAATATCTTATGTATAACATTCCATATATATTTAAAACATAAAGCATAATACAAATATAATAATATAATAAAAAAAAATATAAATAAAAATATTTTCGTTTTATTGAACATATTTCTCAAAATATAATGCATAACGCAATAAATTTAAAATGGTTTCCAGCAATATATTTCTCATCACAATGGAATCAAAAGAATGCAAGAGTGTATCAAGTGATTTGTAATATGCTTTCGAGCAATTTTGCAATAACTGGCAATCCTTGGTCAGGGATTGCGAATGGAACACTCGTTTCAAGAAGCTTACTCATTCATCGAGAATAAACAAGATCCTCCTTTCTTCAAACGAATAACGAGGAATAGCAATTGGAATATGGAGAATAGAAATATTAAAAAATGATACTTGAATGAAGTTGCATCAAAATTCTCTAAGAATCATAAGCTGGATAATATTGAAAGACGTTAAAAAGTTCTTGAAACGACCTTGATAAGGGTTATGCTTTTATCTATAACGAAGCACGTTCATTCCACTCTTTACGAGTGGATTCATCGAATGCACCACTTTTTCTCCAGAAATTGTGCTTCACCTCGTTCGTCTGTATTCTATTCTTGCTTTACATTGAATCGATAATTATACATATACAGATAAAAAAAAGAAATTAAAGTATATAGAAACATAAAAAAGATCACTTATAAAAATTGTTGTATTTGATTTTTTTTATATTGAATAATAATAATGAGATATTAAGAAAAATAACAAATAATTGAACATAAAAAAATTATTAAAAAATATTTTTAATTAATTATAATATCAATATATATTTTTAAAAACTTTTGACAAAAAGTTTTTTGATTAAACGTAGCGATATATAAAATTATAAATAACTAATTTTTAACATGAATCGATTTGATATAAATAAATAACAATAGCAATATATACTTTTTTTATCAAAGAGCAAAAACAGCAAAAAAAGCAAACTTTGTTGGACACGCAATTAACTTCCATACCAACACAATTAAAGAAAAAGCAGCAAATAAAAATAGTGTTATATATGTATAGATATGAAAACGTCACAAAATATTAGATAGTAAATATTGTAAAGAATAATATTTATTTTTTTGAGAACGGTAACGAATATTTTTCTCAGGTCTTCTATCGACCAAATATTTCCTTCCGGCTACCATTTCATTTTTCTTCATTTCGTTTTTCTTTACAATATAAAAAAATTTTGAATTATAATCTTCCTTCAGCATTCTCGCACGTTTTATTTATATTCTTATTCCATCAGAAATTTTACATTTCAAAAATTGCATTTCAACATTTTTAATGAATTTTGTATGTCATTTAACGCGAAATGATTGAATCAGATGTCATTAGGAACGACAGAATGAGAAAAGTGAGATATTTTTGGCAGTTTCGCATTCGAACAGTCGTCAAACTAAGTAATTTGACATTTCAACAAGCTTGATCGAGATCAAATACTAAGAGAAGTCTTTGTACACACAATGAGTCTGCGTCTATATTAATATCCCTCAGAAATGAGATTCTTTCATCGTGACGCGAACGTAGCATGATTTATCAACGGGCCGATATCAGCTCTAACCGTCTGACGAGCTTTCGACAAGCCGCATTTCTCGAACAAAAGGGCGGCCATCGATCTCGTTTCCACGGCATTTCACCCGATCGATAGCCGCGTCTTATATCATTCGAGCTGCAGCGCCACCTAACGTCACGGCTGTTTGCATTTCTCTCGCCCGTTAAACACAACACTTTGCCACGATTCAAAATTTCGAACACGGAGAACCGTTCCTCCATATTTTTCGACACGATAATTCACGCTCGAAAAAATACCTAGTTTTTTTCGAAGGTTCCCCCCTTTTTAATTTTCGAGATCCGGTTGCGTTGAAAGTATGCATCGTTTGTCCATCCATAAATTCCGCAAACAGGAATACCACGAAAACGTTATTCCTTTATCGGATCGATCAAAAGAGTGGTCGTCACAAAGGGCGGAAATATTTCGCGGATTCGCGAATTTAAAGGGTTAATCGGTTTCCACGGGCAAACGGTAATTATTTTCATCCGTTTTAATTAACGTTCGTTCAATCGATTATTTATTGTTTTTTTTCTTTTTTTAATTGAATGGTCATTAATGGGCATCGATCAAAGAAAGTAAAGGACCAAAGGGACGCGATAATCAGTCAACCTTAATAAATGTAAATCCGCTGTTACGACTCGTTTATTTCTGATCATGACGAATTTATATTATTTAAATAGGGAGATTTTTAGAGTTAGAGTCTATCGAGAGTATCGACTTTTTTATTTTATCTTAATTAAATCTATTATATTAAATCTATTAAAACAAATTTGGGATACGTAAATAAAAGCTCGTCAAATTAATTTTTAACATTATCATTATTTGTAGTGAGAAATATTTGGATGATTTATTCTTAGTTTTATAGATAGACGTAAAAGATAATATGAAAGTCAATTTTTTTTTCAAATGAGTTGATTAAAATAAAAAATATACGGAAAGAAAGAAAATATTTAATAAAAGAAATAGATTATTTATTATATAGATTTGTCGTCGTGCCTCTGTTCTACTACATTGAACTCACTATGTCGCACGACGATTCAAAAAAGACAAAATACAAAATAAAATGGAAACAGCGATCGCGCCCAGTGACACTTAATTCACATATAAATATACAAGTCACATTTATATATATATAAACTCAACAATTTTTCGTAATAAATATTACGAAACAAAATAAATTTTAATATAATATAAATAAATTTTATATAATAAATTTTATAAAATTTATATAAAACAAAAAACAAAATAATATTCGTCTGTTGTTTTTTTATTTTGTACATATATTCTATTTTAAGAGACAAAATTGATTTTTATATGATCTTTCTATCCATTCACAAAAAAATTAATACATTTCTTGAAATTATTCAATTGTCAACAATCCAAACAAAATTGTATGTAAATAATAATAAAATGATAAAAATAATAAAATAAAATAATAATAACAAAAATGAAAATAATTTCAAATAAAATTTCAAGTATAAAATGAGCCTTATTTCTTTGAAAATGCTTTGAATATGGACACGTATGATTCAATATTTGACAATTTACATGAAAATAACAAACAATTATTTCAAGTGGAATTAAAAGTTTTTGGGAACAAATCTTTTTCAAAGCGTTACAATTTTAAAAAAAACGAAAGAAATAAAGAATAAAGTTCCAAAAAGTAACCTGTGAAAAGGCATTGATAACGTTGCAAATGTTCATCTCGCGTGGAACGAAAAATGTATTACGGCTAATAAAGAGACAGCGTGAAAAGAAACGATCCTAATTATCCGGTAGTGGAGCCAATTAGGCGAGGCGAAACACGGTTTCGTGGACCGTGGTTAACTAGCCAGAGGCGAGGCGGATAAATTCGCAAGCTTGTGCATCGATCCCCTCCGCTAATAAAATCAACAAGGATGCTAGGATGCGATGAAGGCAACGATTACGAGTCAATAAATTATCCCTATCGCCAATCAGCATGGCGTAATGTGTATTTTGACCAGCCGATGATAGATCATGCCTATTTACATGCTCGGTTTGTCGATGGACTCTGTCATTGTGACGAGATATCGGTCGATTCCTGTTGTTGTTTCCCATGTTCCTGTCGTTTCCTTCCTTATCGACGATTTTCATCAATCAGCCATGCGTTTCCTCTTATGACCCGTTTTCAATTTTATAGATCATTACACAAGCAGAGGATCGTGCTTTGTCTCATTCGTTCGGTAAAATAACTATAACGTTTCTGTCTTTTGTTTTATTATTGTAAAAAGAAAAAGAAATTCATTTTTTTTTTCCGCTATATTAGTTGTTGCTCGATCAATCATCAATATTCTCTCAATTGATCATCAATATGGAAAAAAGTATTTGTAAAATAGTAATAAATTTTACAACGAAGCGATCATTCTGAATAAATTTATTATTTTATCTTGCAATTTTCCAATTTCCTTTTTCACACGTTGCTATATACAAACAAGTAAATAAATAATCATTATTCTTCTTTGTTTTCATAATAAAAAAAGATCGAATTGAAATTAATCAACTTTCTTAGATCTTGCACGAAGCTCAAATCGTTAAAAGCATCCTGATTTTTCAAGCAAATCGCGGAAGTATAGCAAGCTCCACGAAATTCCTTTGATTGTTGTTAATTGGATGCAGCAGATCCAATTTGTTTTATTGGTCGGCTCCCTTTTCTTGGCATTCGAAATGAATCAGGTCAAACGATCGAATTGACAGAATTTTGCCGGTACATTAACGCCCCAAAGACAACCGATTGTCATCTTTATGTTATCATTATCGCTTATCGGGTTATTTGCACGACAGAATGATCGAATGTGTCCATTTATATCTTCATGTTCTGTTTACGCGAACCGAATCATGATACTTTTCATGTAAGGAGAATAATTTGTTTTAGAATGAAATAAAACATTATTTACAATTTATGAATTTAAAACTGGTTTACAATTTATTTCATCGATTAATGAAATTTTTTTATGAAACATGACGAATGATTATCTTTTATCGTTGCAAATACGAGTTCTTTTATTCATATTTTTTATTAGATTTGAATACATTGAGGAATAATTTGTCGATCAAATTATTAAATTATTGTCGGTTTATTGTTATAAATTTTTTGAAGTAAAAAACTTTTACTTTGTTGATTTAAATTAAAAGAATTACGCAATATACTTTGAGTATATTTTTTACGATTCGTTTTTATAAATTGTTTCAATTAAAATAATTAAAATATTTAATTGAAATCAAACTTGATAATAAATTTTCAATGTTCGAAGTATACGATAATCAAATCATAATCGAAGGATTCGTAACAAAATTGTCTAATTGCAAAAAATTTCATGATTTGATTAAATATATTTTTTCTGTAATATAATTACATCTATATAATATAATAATATATATATAATTAATATTTTAATAAAAACATTTAAATTATTAAAGAAAAATCAACAATTTTAATGTATTTTTCTGTTCGAAAAAAGATAAAAATTAACAAAAATATGAAAAATTCTCAGCCAAGATTGAAACGAATAAATTTTTCAGTATCACCGAAATTGATATAAATAAAGATCATATCAAAAGAATCATCATCCCAATGATATCTTATTCTTGGAACTGTCTATAACCGATTAAAAATTAAATCTCACCATCAAAATCAATTATTTTATCAATTTATTATTTTATATTAGCGTTACGGTTATAATTATTGAAATAGATCACCAATCGACTGACACAAACTATTTCGAGTTCGATGAATTTTAGATTCCAAATGAAGATGAAAAAAGTAAATGAAATTGTCGTTCTAAAAGACGGATCGAAATTAGAGATATCAAAATCCGAGTAAAAATAATTGATCAGGAGGTTATTTCGAATTCTCGTGAAAAATTTATACGCATACTATATTCACGGGTATCTAACGAACCGTAGAATAAACTTGGAATGCAGAAAACGCTTTGAATCGTTTCGAAATGTTCGGAACAATTTCATTCGTTCCCCGTACGCAAACGTTTAACAAAGAGAATCGACTTCCAACTAACCTTAACGCACAGTTGATGCGCCGAAAGGGAATGGAACAAGGGAATTCACCAGTTTCCTATTTTACAGCTTCAACGGAAAAGGAAATGGACAATTCTAAGAGTGAGAATCGATCGGTCAAAGTTGCACAGATATTTACCACAAACAATCCTGAAAATAATTGAGGTTAGATGTACGTTGACTTGTGAAACATTTCTTATAAAATATCGAGATCCCTTTTACCCTTTTTGATGATATATAATAGGATATTCTGTAATTGATACGACAAAAAAAGATGATTTAGCATAAATAAAAATAAATTTAAAATACTGAATAAGTTATTTTCATTTTAGACTTTTTGTTTTTGAATAAGTGAAATTGGATATCGATTAAGTACGAATTAATTATCGACAGAAGATAATTTAATGTGAAAATAAAAAATGATAGAATAAATTTTTTTTTCTCATAAAATTTATTTTATGAGAAAATTGAATTTGAAAATTCACTTTATATGATTGAATTCTTGATTGTAATATGTTCAATCTCGATTTTTTCAAAAACAAAGATTTAAAGGATAAAATTTTATTCTACATAGTTTCACATATAGAACAATCATTTATTGATGATTCATTCATGTCCAAAAAGGAAATAGCCACTTATTTAAAAGATTTTAAATTATTTGAAAATAAAATCTAAAATGAAAAAATTTTATTTTCATTCATGTTTTATTTTATTATCATATTCAATTTTATTTTCATACATACATCATCCGATTGTATCGTTAGTTATGATAAGCATATTGTGTAAATTTATTTATTTTTTGAAATTTTATCAAATTTTTTACTTTGTTTAAAAAAAATAAAGGTGAACAACGTGTAAAAAAATAAAATTAATTATCATATATTATTTTTATATATCTAGTTGCAAAAAATAACAATAATTAACTAACTGTTATTGTTTTCTTCACATTTTTTTTGGAATTTTAAATTTAATCTAATAATCTATAAACATTGAATATTTCTTTTTACATCTCTTTTTATATCTCTTTTTACAATATCCAATTTTTTGTAAAAAACATTATAATTCTTGGCAAGTTATTTAAAATTTTTATAATTTTTATATAATCTATATGATTTTTATATAAAGTTATATATAAAGCTTGGTTTTATTATAATATTCTCTCTCTATTATATATTGTAATTAGTATGCTAATTATGCTTAAGTCAAATTGTTCAAGAAGAAATTAATTCATTATATTTTCTTAAACTAAATTTGTTTCTTGAATGGGATCTTGCTGCATTTCAATATTTTTAAATTCAAAAAGAAGATAATGACTTTTTTACCAATATGAAAATGAAAACATCTATCTTTACAAACAAAATGAAACAAAAAGAATTTGTCGAAATAGCGAAAGAGAAAAAATTAAAAACGATACGTTTATTCATACTCTTCAAATCGAACATCACTATTATTTAGATAGTGATGGCCATTATTTCAAACCAATTGATTTCTTGCGGAGTGAATCGATTGAATATGCGTTCAGAGTCAAGGATCAATCCTCGTTCCCATGGCAAGAACAAGGAATTGGAACGTCTCGCGCGAATCAAATGAATTCAAATGCGCAATGAATATTCAACGGGTCTGTTTTTCTCCCCATGAAAAAAATCTGAAATCATTTTATCGCGATCGATATAACATAACTGGATCTTATCGAGTCGAAAGAAAATAGGTTTATATGCTACATTGCATTTTCTTCTTCACTTTTGTGCACATTCTAAAAATTCACTTATGTGAGACTTATCTCGAGACGTATTGCCAAGAGACAAGCGATGGATTTAAAACTACATGGAATTATTTCGAATCAAATTATGCAGATAAACAGAGTTATCTTCTGTCTTACTTTGCAGAGAATAGAGACTCGAGACAATTCAAATTGTCTTATTGTCTAATCTATTATTTAGCTTGAAACTCACCGATATATAAGAAACATTTCAAGATTAATTTACAATAATTTTATAAATAAATTTTTTAAATCGGCAATAATCGTTGAAAAAAATTGAATCCAGTATTAGTTAGAAAGAATCGTTAAAATTCAATCAATAAGAAAAGAAACAGTATAAACTATGCAATTATTAAATTTATTGTAAAATATATTAAATTGCACAAATACTTGCATATAAGCAAAATTTATTGTAACAATTCAAACTAATATGAAATTATAATTTTCTTCAAAAATTACAACAAATCATTTGTTATATTTAGATCTCAGGCAATAGTTCATAATCTTAGTAAAGGAACATTTAATATAAATACAGTTAACAAAGTTAGAAAGCAAACCGACCGTAACTTAGGATAACTTAGGTGAAATGGTTCGTAAGAAAAGATCTGGATATTTAGAGTAATTGGTAGCATGTGGCTTTATCGAATTGAACAGGGGAGGGTCCCCTTTTTTGGAATAACGCACTTAAGATACAGTAGAAACAAGTTAGAAGCCCAATGTTGAAATTTAAAAACAGATATAAAAAAAAAAAGATTATAATCAAAACAATCAATTGTCATCAATTCTTTAAATTATTTTACTTATATACAAAATAGAAACAGTATCTTTTGATCAATAGTGATTTTTTTCTTGTCGCATTACATTGTGATATTTCTTGTTACTCATAAATATTCTTAGATATAAATTATAAAGCATTAAAGAATATTTTAACCGGTAAAAACATTTAATGAAATAGGATTATTTAACGAATCAAATTTAATTTCACGAGAATCTTCACATAGAATCACAAAGGATCAATATGTCATAGGAATTGTAAAAATTATAAATGAAGAAAATATCTTTTCATCGTTAACTCATGGAACGATCCCTTCATATCCTACAATCCTTCCCACGGTCGACGTCTCGCCAGTCTGATGCTGTTTGCCTAACAATCACGTTAAACGAGTTATCTTGATCACTTTGGACCTACGATCAAACATATGCCCTCTATTCCGAGACCTCTTCGTTCGCGGCCAACTGATTGGATTTTATTTGCACGAATCTCTCGATATGGAGAAAAAAGGGCAAGGATATAAGGGTTCATAATTGCTACTCTTTGTTGAGCGAGTAAGATATACAGGAAGATAGAAAAAAAAGATTCATAGCTTTAAAAAATATTTTTTTTCTTTTAAATTTATAGGTTAATTTGTATGTATGTAATGTCTCGCGATTACAATAAGATTTAAATCACTTGGAATTTCAAATTTGTTATGTACACAAGATGTTAATACATTCCACTCATGGAATAAATTTAGAGAATTTAAAGATTCTCGAAATAAATAGAAAAATTAAATGTTAAAAAAAATTATGCCCAATATAAATGCTGATTATAAGATTATTAAAAGGATATTAAAAGATCTGTTGTTTCCTTTCGTTACGTTCAAAGTAATTAGATATTTAAATCAATTAAAACTCGATTGGTTTTCCTTAATGCGTGCATATCGTGTCAATCAACAATTCTGAAAACATTGTTGTTGATCGTTCGAGTGAAAAACCGAGACAGTCAGACAAAGAACTTCTGTCTCGCAACTGCAATTACGACGGAGTTCTGGTTTTATTGGAGAACATCTGACGTCGAAATTACGGCACTGCGTTTCATCATCACGTAAGCTTGATTAATTGAACAAGTCTGCGCGAGCTCCCGGATCGTCGACGATTAAGCACGCAAAAGCCCGTATAATCTTCGAAACAATTGGCGATAGCTGATTCGAGCGCGCGAACGTAATCTACAACGGGGTGTGTACACGAGCATATTTTCGATGTTCCTTCTCTCTCGATGAAATATTCGTCTTCCTATCGAT
Source organism: Apis cerana (assembly GCF_029169275.1). NCBI lineage: Eukaryota > Metazoa > Arthropoda > Insecta > Hymenoptera > Apidae > Apis > Apis cerana. The sequence continues at coordinate 3,172,395 of NC_083862.1, read as the reverse complement.
TTATTTATTAATACAGTACGGTGTTATTTCGAGAAATAAACAGTGACTATTTTTCGAACGTAGAACGAAACAAGTCTGATAATTATCTAATTTAGAGACTAGATAGACAGATAACTAAGTTTTCTAAATTTAATAATATTTAATTTAATAATATTTCTACAGATATAGAATATATGATATGATATAGGTATAGAATATATGCTTAGATTCATTCATAAATGCAAATATAATTCAAACTTAATCTAATCTCTTTAAATATTAAATTTTAGATATTAATATAAAATAAATGAATAATTGAAAATAATAATAATAATTGAAAATAATTGAGGAAGAAATTACTATATTTTTATTGGATTTATTAGGAAATCTTAAATCTAATTTAATTTAATCTGTTTAGAAAGTTTTTGATTGAGTGAATGGAAAAAGAAAATGTGACATCTTTATATATTTCTATGAGATATTAGAAAAATTTATTTAATCCAATTCTAATTTAAACGTAACTCAAGTTAACCTCTTCTTTGGTTAATTTTTTCCATATTATATAATTCTAGTGAGAAAATATTATATATTTATATATTAATGATATTTCTATTTATTTTTATGAACTATTGAATAAATAAAATCCTTAAAATAAAATTGTTAATACAATGAATTTTTAAAGAATTTCAAGAAAAAATGATGAAACAATATTTTTGATCAATATTTTTATAAATAAAAAATAGAAATAATAACTATAAATTACATAAACTATCATAATACTACAATATTATGGTAAATTGTTAATAGAATTAGAATTAAGAAAATAATTTTTTTAAAATTAAAATTGTCAATTGTTTATCTTCTATTAATCATGAAAAATCTCTTTATACTCGAAATAATAAAAGATATATTATGTGTTTTAAAATTAACATTTCTTGTTCATATTTTTTTAAATAATTCTTTTGGAATTTCTGAAAGCACCATATTTTTTTTTAACATAAATATCAAAATTAATTCATTAGTGAAACGAAGAATTTAAATGAAGAATTATGCATGAATCAGTAATTTAATTTATATTTCTGAAAAAGAAAAATAGAGAAAGATATATACGAAATGTTTCTCTCTAAAGCATGTAACGTAGCAAATTATAAATTTAATAGAAAATTTACTCATTTATTTTTTAGATACTTTTAAATACAGAATGTTAATATATATTTTTTGTTCTAGAGATCAAAGCAAACAAAATTTTTTTTATATAAAAATAATTTATATAATAATTTATATAAATAATTTCTATGTCAATTGAGTTTATTATTTATTAGATGATATCTCATTTTATCTCTGTTTCACTTCATCTATGTAAAGCAAATTTAAAAAATTTATCAACATTTTTATGTTAACTTTTATATTTCAATCTCTAAAATTGACATAAAAATGTCCTTCGAATATATTAATCTTTTGTAGTTCTATATTCAATATATCTATATTTATATATATAGATTTTATTCTACTCCAATATGTAGTCTATCTCTTTATATTTTATGCTTAGACTATATATAAATATATATAAATAAATATATATATATATACATATACACGAACTTATTTTCTTTCTCCTGGAATGTATATCACGAAAATTATTATAAATCACAAAGAGTTAGTAATTCTGTAAAAAAAAAAAAAAGGAGAAAGAAAAAGAAACGAAAAATATTTTGTTCAAAAATTAAAACATTGAACAAGTCCTCGAAATATTTTAATTATATTGACATTCCCAAGAAAAAAACGCGAGAAATATTCAATCTACTTGACTCTATTTTTATCCTTCTGTTTCCCGGCTTGCACGATGTCGAAACTCGAATTAGAATATATTAAACGATGCCTACACGTCCTGCATGACGAACTGGTGCGGTTGTCAATTTACAATCGTACGTGGCTCTCGCGCCTAGCAGAAAATTCTCTACGTTGTTACGTACGCCTCCGCCGCTTTGAATCCCAGTCTGACAAATATTGGAGCTCGAATTACCGTGAATCGCACGGAACGCCTCCCCCGCAACTGGCAAATTTTGATCTCGGATGGATGGAGGAGAAAGAGAAAGGGAGAGAGAGGGGGAAAAAGTGGCGACCTGAATTACTGTCCTCTCGCTGATACGCGCTATGAAATGAAACGTTATAACTCTTTTACTTTTATTTTTTATTCCGCTTTCTCCCTTTCCTGACCTCTCTTTCCTGTGCGTTTCATCCAACGAGCAATTTTTTTTACATTTTTCGAAAAAATTACCTATTGTGTATATGACATATATTGAATTAATGTATCACGTTGGCATAAGGACGAAAAGAGCAGTAAATCTTCGAGTCTCAAAAATTATTGGCAAGCGAAGAATTTTAGTTTGGAATATTTGAAATTAATGTGAAACACAGATTTTGTTTTATGTTACTGTTATTATTGAAAATAAAAAAACATTTCAGATATTGAATGGCTTCAAGGATGCATATTTTGAATGTTATTTTTTTTTTTATAGATGGAGAGGATATATGAAAGTCATTAATGTTCTTTTTAAATGGGATTATATATTTTTTATTACACTAGTTGATACAAAAAATGAGATATTTTTAACTTGAAGTTTGTAAAATATATTATAAAAAACAAGGAACATACGAAACAATACTTTATTGTTCATATTTCTTCTTATCTTTCATATGGTAAATTTTACAAACTTCAAGTTATATTAAAAAATCTGGTAAAAATTCCATTTGGAAGAAATATTAACTTCCATATACATCTACAAGAAAATTAGTAATATCACAATATGCTTTGAAATCATTCAAATTTATGAGAAACATTTTTCGCTACGAATAATAATAGTAATAAATATCGTGAATCAAGATTAAAATTACTCTCGAGAATATGATTTTATTGAAGCTAGAACACGTACGTTTAAATACCGAAAATGGAAAATGGAGGGGAGAAAATCGTTGGTTATTCTCGATAAATTAATTTTTTAAAAAAATTATCGATTGTTGCACACGACATGCATCGAATTAATGTCTCGCGTTGTCGTGAGAGCAATAAATCTTCCAACTGATCACAAAATCCACGATATCGATACGCGAGAAATCTCAATTTGAGATATCCGAAACGTAATTACGTTTTTCTGCGTACATATTAAAGTTACGTTTATCTCGGAAAAATGATTTTATCGAATTCAGAACACGGTGCAACATTTAAACGGTGAAGGAGAAATGGAAGAGGATGAGAAACGGAGAGGGGGGGAGGGGACGAGGGAGGAGAAAATCGTTGGTTATTTTCGATAAGTTAATTGGTTCTCCATAAGAATTACCGCGAGGATGGATCGTGGTACGCGACACGCGTTATTAATATTCCATTTCCATTAACGATTCCAACGATCTAAAGTGCAGAGTTATCAGGAAAGAACGTTACCGTTTAAATTTCTATCCACCGGACTCATCCCTCCCGTCGGTTCAAATATTTTCATTAAAGTAATTGATTTCCATACCGCCCCACCATCGAGGTTCCCGAATATCTCGATTCGAAACGATTCTGGATTAGATTAGGTTGGGATCACTCGAGTATTGAAATGGAGGAACGTTGAACGTCCCTCGTAGATTATATCGTATTTCATAAGAGCGAGGAATTATATATATTAGATATTAGATTAATTTTGTTATAGTTTTTCTTATTTATTATTATAAATCGTTTTTCATCTTTTGAAAAGCTCTTATTTTTACTTTGTAAAATATTTATAATTGAGGTTATATTAGATCAAAGAATTAAATTTTGATAGAAATAAGTAATAATGAATGTAAGTAAACATGAGTGCGTTTAAATATAATATAATATATATAACATTAATAAAAAATAACTGTAATTACAGAAAAAAAGCTTTTAAAAAACATCGGCCAATGACTGGGTCCACAAGTTTTGAAATGACAAATGGATTACAATAGAAATTCAATATCTATTACAATCTTATATTGTTCTGTATAAAAGTATTTATATGAACAGAAATTGTCAAATATTATATATGTACTAATTACAAGATTACAAGTGTTATATATCAGGTGTTGATCTTAACGAATGTTACGATCGCGATCACATGAGCGTTACAATGATGGACGTTACGATGCATAGAACTAGTGTAATACAATGCTTACAGGACTATAATACCTCATTTAGTACCGTAGTTCGTGCCTGTAACAGCAGATGGTGCTGTACACTGTACGAAGATTCAACTGTAAGGTAAGTTCCGCATCATGGTTTCATCAGCCTTCAGGAAAGTTATCAGGTGTGGTTAGTCTATTTGGAAAGTATACAATCTCTGGATATACAGTGGTATTATATAAAGGAATTACGAATGATTCTTCTTGCAAAAGACATGCATTAAAACTATGAATCTATTCTTTTTTTGGATTATCGATAAAAATTGATAATTATATAGTAGTTATATAGCGCATTATATAGCGATATCAGTTACAATTGTCAGTTGATAAAATTGATAAAAATAATATATCTGCTTTTTTGATATTTTTTCTTGTTACTGTCACTAATATAGTAAATTAGATTAGTAATGTAAGTAAATTATGTGTCATCATTTCCTTATGTTATTATTCATTAGAAAACTTTAATTACCAAAATTGATCGAAATATTTATCCTTTTAACGTTCGACTAACATGTGACTTTAGTTTCAAATTTAAAAAAATTGAAAATATAAGACACTTTAATATCTTTTTTGCTATGTACTACAATTATTGTATATATTAATGCTTAAATTATTATAATAAGAAATTGTTTATTATAGCTAGAAAGAATTAATTAATTAGTTGAGAATTCTCTGAAGAAATTTCTCATCTTTGGTCAAGATAAATGAACTGAGCATGGACATCGCAGTTCGATAAAAAAATTTGATAGAACATAAAATTCGTTTAAAATTATCTTTTTATTTAATTCTTACAATAATTGACCGATTCCAAACTTGTATAAATAGTTCAGTACCGATAATGGAAAATTGATTGAGAGAATGATCCTCTTTTATGTGTGGAGTTGTTGGATTGGTAACAGGGAGAATTCGTAGAATAATAGTATTATAATTAACTAGAATTTCGAGTGAATGAGCCGATTATCTACCAGGTGAAATATAGTTTCAATGATTGTTAATTCTGCATATCTACGCTTGTTCCGGTTGATTTTAATGGTTTAATCGATTAGTAAATAAATAATTTAGCGAAATTATAATAAAATAATGACTAACTCGATCCATATAAAAATAGATTTTCGATTTATAAAAGTATTCACTTATAAAAAATAAATTCATTATATTCTATATTAAGGAAATACAATATTTCATTCAGATATCATAAAAATAATATATAAAGTTTTTTGCGAATTTTTACATAAAATCAAATTTTTATGAATAATATAAAAAAATGAAATTTAAATGAACATTTAAGGCATTTACTTTATTTCTAAAATCATAATGCGGATATTTTACTTTGAATATTTTATATCTTTTTAATATGTATATTTTGTAAATTTTTGTATATTAAAATTTTTTAAAAAAAATTATAATAAATTATTGACATAAGTTATAATAATTATAACAATTGTAAATGTTATACTACATGTGTATACGTAATTTATGAATGTTAAATTATTTAAACGCCATTTAATGAGTGCATTATGAGTTCTGAAATCGTATTAAAACAAATTAATAAACACGCTCAATTTATTGATATCTATTTAATCTTTATATGAATATAACATATAAAATAAAATAATCTTATACAGTTTTATATTCTATATAGTATATATATATATCTTTCTTATATATATTTTACTATATATAAAATGAAGATATCGAATAAAACAAGACTAAATAAATATAACCTTTGATTAGAATTCATATTTATTTAAATGACAATCTGTTTATGCGAGCTTACTCATGAAGCTCGATATTTGTAGAAATCATCTAACCAGGAAATGAATAATTAAAATCTATAATGCAATGAAGCGTGAACGACGTTTGATAGACGCAAATCATTTATTCGTGTAATTATATCTGCCAATAATCGAATTCCCTCCGTGCTGCCAGGATCGGACGTTAAAGAGATCCGATGATTGTAGTGGATTTTAAAATTCCAATATATTCACACGAATATAAAATAGTTTACATTCTTACATAAAATTGTCCGAGATAAAATATAATTTTATTTAAGCTCTACGTAGACATAAATTTAAATTTATATTTATGAATTCTTTAATTTTTCTTCTCTTTAAATTTATTTACTTATTCTTTATTATTTTCTATTTATTTATTATAAATTCTTATAATCCTTTTCTTTTAACATAACTATCATTATTGCCATAATTATTATTATTATGTGAAATAAGATTTCAAACTGTTATTGAATATCATTGATAAAATCTTAATATTCACGATTTTTGTCTATTATTGTAATTATTGTCATCATTCAGGATATAAAAGAGATTTCAAATAATTTCAAATCATATAAAACAACTTTAATTTTTATTTTGAATTATTTACAAAATTAATTAAAATTAACTACAAGAGCTTTTTTTATCCGTATTATATATTCGGAATATCTAACATCAAAAATATGATTTAAAATCTAAATCGAATATTTTTTTCATACAGATTTAAAAATAAATAAAAAATTGTTAATAAATTTAAATAGTAAATTTTCATAAAGGGTATTGAAAAAATAAATATATAAGTATACATATAAGAAATTTAAATTGACAAATTGTATTTGCAAAACCAATTATCATTGATTTTAATTGTAATAATAAATCAAATTTGTTTAAGGTTTTGATTAATATAACTTCCAATGAAATTAAAAAGTACAACGATTTAATTAAAAATACTATTTAAAAAAATGCATTGCTTTAAAACGTTTTCTTAAAAACTGCAACGACCTGATTAAAAAATCCTTATTATTAATTCTCGGGATTTGCACGCATGAATTATGAAAATACGATTGTACAATCATAAATTCAGGAAATTGTGAGAAGAACGCGATACATTTTACGATAAATTACCTTTCTTTTCCATCATAAGTAATTTTAACTCACGAGAAAGAGCCATTCCTACGTTAATGAAAATTACATACGTGTCTTTGTAATCTTTCAAAGCCACCAGTGGAAATATTTTCGCGTATTCATCAAGAGAGTCCTTTTCATTAAAAATTATATACGTGCTATTAATAAGGACGTTGTCTCGAATATCTACAGTGCCGAATGTAATCCTGTGTCTGAAGCAGAGCGTAGGGAATGATTTACGATTGATGCAGGCATATTTGCGACGATGAAAAGTTATAACTTCGCCATTAGGAATTTTAAATTAGGAAGAGCGGTCGATTTATACCGCGGTAGGAAGAAAAAGAAAAAAAAAGGAAGAAAGAAAAAATGGAGGACGGAAAGAATCGGACGATCATTCGCATTGCAAATCGTCGAAAATCGCAAAATTGATTCGACATGGGATAGAGTCGGCTCCACAATTCGTTATTCGATAATAAATTCGTTAATAAATTCTGCGTACTAACTTATGATAATAACACGTGGAGAATGTGTGTAAGCGATAGATAACCGGCTATATTGTCGTCGATAATAGGTGAAAATTCAATTCATTTCGTTTCACGATACGTTGAATAATGTCGGAAGTAATTTTTGATATCCTGTTCACGACAAGAATATTTCCTGTTCCAGGTTAGTATTATTCGATTATATATTCGCGTGGCAACGTATCTCTATCTTTTTTCCTTTTTTTTGGTTTTATTATTTCGTTATATTATTATCTCATGGATACAGCAGATATCCGCTCAGTTATTCAGTAGTGGAGAGGCGAATATTGATTATCGATAAGTTATCGATATCTTTTCAATACTTAACGATATATCGATAATGTCGTTAAGATGTCATTAAGGTAAATGGAAGAGAGGAAAGATGTATTTAGTTTTCTGTCAATGTAGTTTAGATTTAAAGAATTTTCTTTATAACTGATTTAGCAATTCGAATACATTTATTCATTAAATGGATAATATATTATTTCATATAACGTAAAATAACGTAACATTGGGAATAAATAGTTCGTATAAATTGATACTGGAAATAAATAGTTCATATAGATTGATATTGGAAATAGAATTTTATTAAATATTAAAGATAGATATTATAAAGTAAAATTAAAATTTTCGCATAAATTTTCTTAATTCTTTTTTTATATTTTTTTTAGAAAAAAACAATCAAATATAAAGGAAAATTATAAAGGATTTTTAATGTAAATAATGTTCTAAAAATAAAATATGAAAATATTTCAAAATCTCCAAAAATTTTTCGATATTTCTCCAGCTTTTCTCTAATCTAAAATAATGATACTCAACTTGTACTTGATTTCTTGTAAATCACAATTTTTATATACATAGTTTTTTACATAGTTTTTCGAAATATAGTAATATAACAATATAATATTTAATTAATAATTTTCAGTATTTGTTTGTTTTAATTTAATTACATAATATATAGTGATTTCTTAAATTTTTCTTAAAGAAGATATTTGAATATTGAGAAAAAAAGAAGGTTTAAAAAAGATTGAAAAACACTAGTCTAGAGAAATCAATATCGATACACGTACGAGAGAGTATAGAGCAAACACCGGAAGACAGTTTAATCCGCTTAAATAACACCAACCTCGATTTAACGAGAGTCTGACCTGGGAAAATTAATAACACCATAAATTACTTGGCTGTTTTTCTGTTTTAACTAACTTATCACACTCGCTTTTCACCTCATCTATAATAATCCGTTAATTATACATTATCGGTGTAATCACGAATAAACACATTGGGATAGATCATTGAGAAAAGTTGGATGTAATAATTAATTACATTACATAAAAGATCGAAGAAAACAATTAGAATAGCTTTATACGAAATTATATAATAATATCGACTAATAAAATATTAATATTAAAGATTATACAAAATTTGTAAATTGTGTAATTTAGTGAAAAACTTTTATATGATACACGATTATTAATATGTTGATTGTACAATATTTATTATATACAAATCGCCTCATGATGTTTGAAATGTTTAGAAAATTAATGTATTCGTGATTTGACACTTAGTAAAAGATTAATTTTAGAAGTCAAAACAAACATAAAAAGTAATATACAAAAATGTCTTGTTTATTAAATTATAAGCAATTTTATGAACATTATGTTAAATAAATAAGTCTCAATTTTTGTATAATTTTTGTATTTGTTTGATCTTTAGAATTTTATTAAAGGTGTGCCACGAATATATTAATACACTATGGATGGAAAAAATTGTCATGAGATAAGATTTTAAATTAATGATATCAATTTTATGTATCAGTATATTTAAAAAATTTAATTTTTACTTATTTTTTTATCTTTTTTATATCGTTTTCTTATATTTATAAATACATTCGATGAATTCTTTTCTTCTAGTTAAAAGTAAACGTATTAAAAAGTATCGAAGTTTAGAAGTTAATTAATTATTTTAAAGTTTCCTTACTTGCGTTACCGTGCATCAGCAGTTGACTATAGTTAAGATATTGCAACTTTCTTGTTTTATGTGATGTAAAAAGAATAAGTCAAATTTCAAAATAAGCCAAATCTTTAATTCTTCAAAAATTATCTTCGTTCATTCTAATATGAATAGTCCATAATTATATAGTTAATAATTATTTATCAATACTTGTCGATTTTAATAATCTTAAGTTATTTTTAAAAATATATATAACATAAAATAAAAATAAAAAACATTGTTAAAGTTAATATTATATCTACATAATATTTATGTACATGTAATAAATACTACTATATAATAACACTATATTAATATTATATAGTAAATATTGTGATGAATTAATTATTTTTAAAATTTTATTTGTTATAATATATCATACATATTAATCATAAAAATATCCCGACACTGATTTATGCTTAATTATAATGATCTATATCTTTAATTAAATTAATTATTAAAAGAAATGAATTTAAATTCATTAAAGAATTTATTATACTTTATAAATACACAAAGCATATTTAACATATGAATATAAAACTTATAAATATGCATATTATAAGTTTAATTTATTGTATTTAAATTTCGTATTTTCCTGCATTCGTCATAGCATGTTCATTCGTTGCAGCAGATTTAACGAGAAAAACAACTCGCTATAATATTCATTGTAACATCGTTCGTTATAAAATTCTCCACTCTGATTTATCCATCATAAAACAAACACTAAACTTTATTTAATACTTTATTCAAACCGTTAAATTTCCAAGCCATTGCAACAATATTATATTACAAAACGATTGCTTAATAACTTCCTCTTCCTCTTTCTCTTATGAAAAGCCATTCACGATTCACACATCCTAAGCTTCGATTCCAAGTAATTTCTCTAATTATACTGAGAATGCTGGTTACATATTATTCATCAAAGCGTGAAAGCAATCGACGTTTGAAGCACATAGGAAAGTGTACATACAAGATCATCTCGTATCTCTCAAAATGAAAATTCTAATTAATCCATCGTCGCATACCGGAAACCTTCCAAAAGTTAGATATCGCGTTTAAGTTTCAAGTAGAACAGTGAAATTCGACTCCGTGGCGTGGAATAAACGTATCCTAGTCGGTGTTTCCGCTTCCGCCGCGTCGGCTCGAGTGTTAACGGGCGGCACGTTCATCATCAATAACAAGCCCCAGGCAAGTGAGCCGGTCTCCTCCCTGCATACTAATACCGTGGTGAAACGTCATCGCCTTGAACGCGCGAGTTCGTCAATTGTGGAACGTCTCACAGCTCGATTTCACTGTGGCGAACGAAACGAACCGAGCGACAAACCGGGAACTTCCCGTTGATTTTCTTCCGAAACGACGACGTGACGCTCTGCTAATTTTCAGCTATAGTTGTCGATCTGTGCTAATTTTGATGAATTGTTATGTCATTGTGTTGATGTTGACATCGATTTTTTAGAGGGAATGTTAGTGTTTCGGAAATTCATTTATTACGAATTCAAAATAAAAAATCTGTCGGTAATAACGGAATTTATAAATATTACCATGTGATTAGATAGAAGAGGTGTTTGTGATTTCAAGTTCGTGATTAATGAAGGATATCTGGACGTGTTTTTTAGATTTATAATTAATATCGAAGACAAATTAATAATGAAATGGTTTTTAATATAGTAGTATACATAGTAAATTGATCTTTGAAAGCAAGTAAAAAGATGTTTTGAAATTATGTATTAAAACACAAAGATCCAAAATGATTTATTTTGATATAATTTCTTTTTGATTTTGTTTAAATATTAATGTGCATGCAAAAATAAATAATTAGTATAAAATTATAAATTATAGTTCATTATTTATTATTTTATAATTTAATTCTAAATGAAATCTTAGCTAATTTTTTGATTATTTACTATTTTTTAAAAACTTAATAAATAAAATCTCAATTGACAATTCTTTATACTAACTTTTATGTTTATTTTAATCTTTAGAATCAATTTTTATCAAATAACTGAATAAAAATAATACTTTAAATACTAATACTAATATTTTCTACAATAGTTCATATAAGTATTTTGAAATGAATATTTCATTAAAATATGAAATTAATAAGAAACTAGTATAATATTTATTTTTTTATAATAATTACTTCTAGAAATATTTTAAGCTTTATTATTAGTATTATTAAATTTTTCTCAGATCAGTTTGTATGATATCATGTTTTTTGTTTATACAAAATTGATAAATGCATACAGAATCAAAAAACAATTGATTATAACGCTCTTAGCAAACCGTAAAAAAAAAAAAAGGAAATAAATCTCTTAACTTTTTCCATAGTCGATACACTGTAAAACGTTTCGAACAAATTAACGTGACTATCCCCCGACGGATTAATCGGTCGACTGGTGACACGAGTGGAAACCGATAAATTCGAGATAATCGTTTGTAATTTGAAACCTTTACTCGATGAATCGTAAAACAGCGGACAAATTGTTTCTTTTTTTCATTTTTTCCTCTTTTTTCTTTTCTTTTCTTTTTTTTTTTTACCATCACGGTTCATACGTTGAGCGAAAAATTTTGAATTGCGAATGATTCGATGCAAATTCGTGTTTACCATTGTGTCGTGCTTCGATTACAGCTTGAAGAGATGTCGAATAACAATCGTCAAGCTTCTAAACAAGTGGTTTTCATAGAAACTAGTAATCGTTTCTTTCAAAAAAGACTGGAAAATTCATTCCAGTTTCGCGCCTATTTATTTCATATATTGTCGATATCGCAAAAAATATTAATATTAATAAATTATAGCAATATAGCAAAGTCGTAATTTAAATTAAAAAACATTAATATCAGAAAATATCTGATATTAAATAAAATATGTATTTTAAATAAAATACATATTTAAAACTGTACATTCTACATTTGCATTTAAGTTTCAAACTTTTAATTTAAAACTCTTTTTTGAATGTAGATTTGTGTTAAACTATTGGTTAACATTAGATACCTTGTTATATTTGATTGTAATATTAATATTATATGTATAATATTAAGTAAGATAAAGAAATCTCTCCATATATGGTAGTTGAGGATTAGTGAAAGGATGAATTTACATATAAATTATGATATTATTATTATAAATTGAAAATAATTTTAACTATATAATATTTAATCTATGATTCATCAATGATAGAAAAAGATTATGATGAATACATATATTTCAAAAAGAAAAATCAAAATTATAGAGGAAAAATATAATGTTGTGATTCCCTTTGATAGAGGATCTTTTCGTAATTTATAGTAGAGATATCTAGCAACAAATTATGAAATTTATATTTTTTTATTCTTCATTTAAATATATTCATGTTAAATGGAATATAGTTGCTATATTATAACTACAAGATGAAAGTTTTTCATGCAGAAATATTTATCACAAATTAGGAAAGTTAAAGTGCTGTGTGTTGGAATATATTGTATTTGATAAAAAACATTTATATCATTTACAATTTATATTATATTTTATTAATTTTTTCTATTATTAATTTTTTTTATTAAGTTTTTGAGATTAATGAATATTCATAAAATGATATAAATAAATAAATAATATATAATAGATAAATAAATATATAAATAGATGTTAGAAAATAGTAGTAGAATCAGAATCATAACATATTAATTATCCTAGGAAATTCTGAGAATTGTTGATGATTTCTTTTTCGATTTCTCTCGTTTTACTAAATCAAAAAACAAGAAAAAAAAACATTTCTTCATATAAGTGAGATAGAAAATAGTATTTTATTTCAAAAGTTATTTCTTTCAAGTTTTTAAAGATATAAATGATATGGATTAAAAATATTAAAATTTGAAATTCTGGAAATTACGAGAATTGATAACTAATTAAAAACTCATGCAAAAATATTATTTTTTAACAAAATGTCATAAAATCCTTCAATTCTTCGATTCTCCGATTGCAATATACAAAACTCGTGAAAGATGGCGCGATAATCATGAAAATGGGACCGCGGTTCCAAACAGTTTTTTCGAATCTAAACAAGAAATCAGCGAACATTATAATTTTTAAGAATGCAGCTTTTCTTCTATGAAAAAGATGGCGCGAGGTTGCTCCTCATCTATTTTTTCCTTTACCATTCAAATTTCCAGACTGGGCAGGCTTTGTTAAATTTCACGAACTCTCTACTTCCTCTTTATATCAGGTTCGAGCAATAGTACCCTTTGTTCACCGAGCGTGCATCGTTCCAACGAACTCGGCTTTTTCTGGAAATTCACTGGATAATTATTATCGAACTTCTGTTCTTTGACGTAGAAGCCTCGAGAAAAGTTTTACTTCATAAAACCTTGTCTTCTAACGACAGGTAAAGCAATCCTTCCACAAGTGACATAAGTTTTTATTGATGCAAGTCCACTCAACAATTAATTTGAAATTAATTAATATCGCTTAATTTGATATTTTTATATCGACAATAATTGTTAGCATAAATATTTGGATATTTGAAATTGGATATTTTAAAGATTTCTTTCTTGAAATTTGAATATCCAACTATATTCTTTAATTTTTAAATTCTCATCAATTTCAAAAACAAAACTATTAATGAAATATAATACAATTGAATATTTAAAAAATTTTTTTCTTTAAAGTGTTTTGGGAATTATTTAATATTTTGCTTTCGTTTATTTATTTTTATTCTAATGAAAAGAAGTATTTTACAAAGAAATTATATCTTAGGCTAATAATTATTATACAAAATATATAAAATAATTAATAAAAATAAGAATTAAAACGTTTTAAAACACGATTAAAAAGAAAACTTGCAATGTTCCAAAAATTAATTTTATGGAAACAATGTTTTTTAGAAACGCTAAATCTAAAAGAATTTTCGTTTCATGCTACTGTGCATCAATAGCTCAGAGCACAAGATCAGATGCCTCATCAAAGTCGAAAGTGCAAGCAAGCTTCTTCTTTGAAAAAAGAAATATATTCTCATTATCACTTTCAAAAATACACTTTCAGACACTAATGAGGTTTTCCGTTTCGTTCTCCAAAATTTATTATATGGATATCGTTAAACTGCAAGTAATAATTTAATAATTTAAATAATCGAGGATTTCGTACGTGGCAGATAATACCACTTTGTTCCTTGGAATGAATTGAAGCGGTAATCCATACGAATTGTGTGATTTATGGTTTATAAAAGAGACAAATACGCGAATAAACACGCGAGAGGTCTCATTCAAGTCGAGTGTGCCAAAGGTAAAACAGTCATCACGTAATAAATAACAATGGAAGAGGATTAGCGTACCATCCGAGTAGGGAAAAAAGGTAAAAGATAAATAGGGCTTATATAAAGCTTTGCATTACAATTGTTTTCCCTACTTTTCAATCCTTTTTAATTCCCAATGTTGCATCGGTACACCACTCATTTTAAAAGTGCGTGAAATTCTGTCACCGCTTTTCCAGCAGTTATTTGCATCTTTTTTTAATAGTAATATAGATCTCGGTTTTTGATCGAGAAATTCGAATATTGTTTTTGAAAATTTTTTAATTGTGCATTATTGTTTCAGGTTCGTATTTTTGAAAGAAATTTTTGAAAAAAATAAGTACTACTTCTTTTTTTCATTAAAATTTTCATCATTACATTTACAATCGAAAGATAAATAATTAAACAAATATGGTGAAGTCATACATGTATGTGAGTATTATATTTGAACATATATGTTCCACTAGTATATGTAACATTGAGTACCAGTGATTAAACAAGATATTTAATTATATTGTATAATTCGTTATTTTTCTTTTAGCAAAAATGTTCTTATACGTGTAAAGAAAACTATCAAGATGATAACTCAAATGAAGCTGAATCATTTATTTTTAAATTAATGAATCTTGATGAACTAGACGAAGATATTTACATGTTTTACAAACATAAGTAAAGAAAGAAATAAGTGAAAGTAGAAAAACTATCAAATTAAACTTGCATGGTTAGTCCAATTTGATACTGATATTTTTGAATGTATGTATTGTTGATGTATTTTTGAATGTATAAAGTTTATATGAATTTCATTATATTCAAATAAGTTAAGAAATTTATCACTTGCATAAAATAAATTAAAATTGATTTTTGTTGATCTTGAATCATAGATCATTATACATATTTCATTGATCTATTTTAAATATCTCATCTCTACACCAGTCTTATAATGGTTGAAGGAAGTTTAACGACAACAAATTTAAAATATTTTTGACAAATACGTAAATAAAATATAAAAATTGATAACCAATGAAAAGAAATAGAGGAAGAGGGGGAAATCGAAACGGATCATAGATAGAATCGATCGATTAATTCAACCTGAAGAAGTCGATGTCCAGGTGTCCCATTAATTGACATATCGGCTGACACTCCATTAAAGGTTAAAAAGCGAGGTTCGCGCGAATCCTGCTCTTGCCAGCTTCCGTATTTTCACGCGCAAACACGATTCGCTATTCAATTTCAATCCGATTATTTATTTAGATTATTCATTTGCTTGGCCGACCGGCCATGCACGCGACAGAACCCCGCCTCTGAACCGTCGAATAATAGAAAATCTGAATATTCAGAGATCGAAATTTGGTTAGCCCAAGCTTCGGCTAATGCATGAGCTCCTACTATTCGAATGCTTTCAGGAAGTTCCGACGACCATCGGTTACGAATCAATGAATCACAGAATTTCAACGCTTCCGCTCTCTCTACCTTTGCATTTTATTCGATTGATAACTGTACGAGAGCAGAAATATTTTTCTAAGATACTAATTGGATGTCTAGTTGGATTTCTTCATCATAAATTAATCTCAATGAATCAAAGTTAATATTCCAGTTGAAAAAATATTGTTATCGAAAATTATATTTTATAATTTATTAATACAAGTTATTAATACAAAATTTTATAGATATTTTAATTGATTTAAATCGATTCAGATTAAATGAGTAAGAGTAGAGACATAGATGATATTTAATTATGATATTTAATTATGTTACATATATCTTCTTTTTAATTAATTAATTGTCAAATATTACACTAATGACATATAATCTCTCAACAGTTGGTCTAAAGAAATTGCTATAAATATAAAACTGCAGCTTAGAGGCGTGTTGTATCAAATATAATAATGGAAGCCTAATGTAAGCAAGATTTGTTTAATCCAATCTGATAACTATATCAGTTACTGCGAATTCGAGCAATATTTAATATCATTAAATGACACATTAAAGAACACATAACATAGGGAAAAAGAAAATTTACACCACGATTTTGATGCAAGCAATTCAAATTAAATTTATTAAGCATAAAAATGTTGATAATATGACATTGTTGAACGTAATTCAATTATGGACAAATAATTCGTGCACTGTATGAACTGTAACTAATCAGGCGTCTGCATCGGACATAATAGTACTCAATCAGTAAGCTATAATTCAAATGATAATGCTGTAATACAATATAATAATGTAGTAATGGAAATATCGATGTTTAAGAATAAGATATTCCATAATCATTTAATGACTGTTGTTATTAGCTTTATAATTAACAATACAAAAATAATGGTTATCGATCTTTTATCAAATCTCTGAACGACTCTGATCTAGATTTAGACATTTGTTTTTTATACAAATCATTATAGATCTTAAACTTACATTATTCAAATCTTGTTTAACAGATCCTATGGATAAAATTAATATTCTTGTCAACAATTATATTAGAATATATCTTGGATTAATATAAGTCATAAAGCATCCATATTATTCCATATTATCCATATTATTCCATATAATATTCCATATTATATGGAATTCTAATGTCAATCTGACGCTTATATAAATTTCAGAAAATAGCCTGCAAATATCTCTTAATGAAACCAATTCCATCGACATAATCGCCAAAAAATTCGACATCAACTCCACCTCCGTTGCGTTCCACATCCGCAACAAGAAAGAAGCTAATGGCACATTGGAAATCAGACGAATTATTTTCGAATGATATAGCCTTGATGCCGCAGAAAAATGCACTAAAATCCTATTATGGTAATGCGACCGCATGGAATGGTCCATACCAGTTGAAGATTTTTATCATTCGCAGTCCATCGTCGCGCGATCTTTATTCCATTTCATTTTTCAATCACTTGCAAATTTTTATGACGAGAAAAACTTTAATTTTCCCTTTCCCTTGTGAGAATTTCACCGAGAATTTCAACACGATGTTTGGTCGCTTGGTGTGTGCCAACCGTGGTGAAACATTTAATAAGAAGGACTGGAACATTTTATGTAAATACACAAATATAAATAAAAATCTAAAGAGAAGCCGCAACGCTTTTTTCCTCATTTCCTCTCTTTTCTCATCCTAGCTTAAAGGAATCCTTTTAATTTCGATAAATTACGAGGTCGGAATCGTCAAGCTTTTAAAATTAAAGTAACAAGTTTTAAGCGAATACATCGTTTCGAAATTATTTGTCTGACGATTCGTATTTTTATTTCTTCACGCGCTTGCTCGTTGAATATCCGCGAAACGTGGTTGGAAAAGCGTTGGAATTCTCTTGGAAATCGTGTTGATTTTGAAATGAATATCACTGATCGATCATTGGAATTGTTCATGTGGAATGACACGATATTAATGTAATGTGATATGTTTGATTGATAATTATTTTAGATTCAATTTATTCAATTATATTATGAGGATATTTGATTTATTTGAAAGTTAGCGATTATCCAAATGAGTATCATTGTAATATATTAATCTTTTTAGTGGATTTGTATGAAAGTCAGAATTTAGAAATAATGTTAATATGATGACACGTATTAATAATAAAATGACATATTTTTCAGAAAAATTTTTATTTTCGATTCAAATTGAAAATTGAAAGTCGTACCAATAGTTTCGAAATTTTTTTCAAATTTCAAAGCAGATTATAGACCAGGATGTAGTTTCTGAAAACATTGGAATTTTGATAATTGGTTAAATATTATTGAATTATAATAATAAATTAAAATAAATATATAATAATAATAAAAAATAAAAATATGTGAATATTAACTAATTATTTCAGACAATCATCTTATTTTCTTGGAATCGAATTATCAAAATTAACTATATTGGTCATGATTAATATTGAAATAATTGACTATATATTTTTGGAAAATTCACTTTTAAATTTTTAAATCTTCGGTTAATGACCAAAAATACATGATAATATAACATAACAATACATAATAACAATGTTTGTCAATTTTTTATTATAAAATTTATTCTTCTTTGAATATGAAAATCAAGCTATATTAATTACAATCAAAATATTTAATAATATGAAAATATATGTTATTAATTTTCAATAATAAGTTACCGAATAATTAATAACAGTAAATTTAAAGACTTAATAATAATATCATCAAATCAAATGCGATTAGTATTTGGATATACTTAAATAAGCAATATTGTTATTAAAAATGATTTGAAATTTATTTTAAACAGTAATCTCAGTTAATGCTTAACGAACATCTGTATCTCATAATAATAATAATAGCCACAATATTCGCTAATAACCTTTGCAATGTAGAATTCACTGATTCCCACGTGATCGTTTTAAAGTCGAGCTATGTTCGCCGTGACTAATACTTGGATGGGTGACCACACTTGGGAATAAAACGTGTGTGAGAGAAGTTCAAAATTTATCTCTTAAATTGTTAGATCTTGAGCTATAATGACTAACAAAATAAAGGTTAGTTGTGTAATTGTTCTAAATAATAATTAATTAATATTAATAATAAGACTATATATAAGCTACTAATATATATTACATTAGTATATATGTAATTATAATAAATAATGTATAATCATTATAAATACATTTGTCAAGTAGGAATAGAAGAATATTAAATAGGAGAATATTAATATAAATATTTATATACATATCAATATAATTACAAATTATATTAGATTATTCTGAAACTAAAATAGCATATAAAGCAATTATACATATGTAAGAAATTAGATATATGATAGTCAATACAAATATCATAAAAGCAAGAAAAATAATCAAATATAAATAACAATAAAAAGCTAAACAGTTTTATAATTAAGAAAAAAATTAATTATTTGACATGAACAAAATTTTTTTTTATATTTCACATACTTGTCTTTTCAAAAAAAAAAAAAAAACAATAAAAGAGAAAAAGAGTTTCCAAAATTAAAATATTTATATTTCTTGATTGTTTTCATATACTCTGCTAGCATATTTTCTTGCTTTTGACAAATTTAAACATTGCTACAAGATAATCTTCAGATATCTGATGTGAAAAATTTGAAATTTGAAATTTGAAAACTTATAGAAACTTAAGGAAAAACAAAACTATGCTCCTCCATACGAATCTGTCTATCGCACAAATCATTCGTCTGATGCTTATCAGATGGAGTAGGATTTCTATTGGGTAAGCACTTCTTCAACTCGAGATTGGTCGAATCGAGTGTTTACCGGAAGCGTGAGATGGCGGAACAATCTCGCAGAGGGTCCAGTTATGGTGTCTGGAACGGTGTCAGAATCACCGGTCGTTTGGGCAGAACTCGCTAAGCCCAGTGAATTCGGGTAAGTACCGAGATACCGGCCATCTAATTGCGCTCTGCGGATATTACGGTTTTAGGTCATCTTGCATGGGTAGCGATTTTTCTGAGTGGCGTACGCGATAAGACCGTTAATGTTTAATCACAAAGGGGAAATAGGATTACCTCTAGTTATTAAAAAATTCATCTTAATGATAATAGAATTCGTAGATAGAGCGTGAAAGTTAATGAAAATAAATAATCGTCCGAATTGAAATCACATTTTTAAATTAAAAATAGAACACGATGTCATTCAAATGATCACCTCGTTTCTTTTTTCACTACTTCGATCTAATTTTTCAATATATTTTTATATCATGTAATTGTAATATTATATTTTAAATCATTTGTGGAGTTTAAATTTTATTTTTTAAAAAAATTAACGAAAGTTGAATTGTACGATCTTAGTTGCCAATCGATGTTTTCTTTTCAAGAAATTATTTAGACATTTATTGAATTTTGTATTCATTGTTTGTTTTGATCTATGATATTTATATTTTGAAAATGTACATCGAGAATCCAAATTCGATTAACGAGCTCGAAAAATAATATCAAAACCACTATTGATAAAATAAAATTTCCCATGATCATATAAAAAATATAGTGAAAAATTGAATAAATCGAAAAAATTCATCAAACTCGCGAAAGAAAGAACTGTGTTCTATAATTAATATCATAAAGTAGACTACATACTAAAATAAAGAAACTGTAAGCTATCTCAAATAGCTTTTCATTTTAATCGTGGCGTACAATTTGGATGAGTTTCTATAATGTTTCTCTTTCTCCTTTCCATTTTCATAATAGAATACACGGGGGATGAAAAGAAACACATGACCAATTAAAGTAGTGAAAAATTAACGCGGGAAAGATAAAGCTCGTTAATTATTTGCTGATAAAAAATTCATCAAAATTCATAGTCCCCGAACGAAATAGAATTCCCCTGAATTCTCCGCGTGGCGGAACTCTCTCTTTGCCGGCGTAATATTCTCCGCGATATTCCCGCGGATCCATTTAATTTTATGTCCACGACTCTGCAAAGTGACTCTTGGACCAGCATCTTGGGGTAGTTATTTGCGGTCCTTGAAAAATTTCACCGCGACACGGAACCACGAGCAACGGGTGAAACTACGTTGATAAACGAACCGTATTCTCTGGACGAATAACGTCCCGTCGGAAGCGACGTTGTTTAACGCAGATTTAGCCCCCTTGTAAATAACATGGCGTTGTGGTGTATAAAAAAAAATTTTTTTTCTTTCTTTCCTTTTTTTTTTCTTCCTCTCTCCCTCTTCTTTCGCGCCACAAACATTCACGTGTAAGTTGAGCGGTGACTCGTTAATCATAATAGTGGAGGAACGTTCTAATTAGATTTCGAATTGAAAATAGAGCGACTGTGGGAATAAAACGGGCTATAAAATAAAATGTTTCAATAAGAGGGAACGAAATGTAGGTTTGAACGTTTGCGTAAACACAACGTTGATAATAAACATCATGCTGATTCTTGTTTATTTAACATTTCTCTCTCTTTCTCTCTCTCTCTCTCTCTCTCTCTCTCTTTCTCTAGAAGTTCCGTTATCGACAATCGATAACGCGCGTCATCAAGTGAAAATAAAAATTTTATAAACGCGATAAAAACTGATATTGCATCGCGTCAATATACCCTACTCTTCTCACCAACTGGAAACTATGGTGCATGCAAAATACAGAAATCCAATTAAGGAAGTAAGCTGAAAAACAATTCTCGAATACACACCAGAATTTAATCCAACAGATGCGTGCGTGCGCGCGCGCGCATCATACGCACGAATGAAATTGATCAAGGCATTAAGCCATGGAAATGCAGATAGAAAACTACAAGCGGCCTTTCATGATTTCGCCGTAATTTAACGCGATTTTGAATTAGCCGCGATATTGTTTCGATCAAGGATTGAATTTCGTCTAATTGAAAGAGATTCGGAATCTGAACTAGTTCCCATCTGAATCTCGAATAAATGTGTGATGAAACAGATTTAAGATTAATTTTTGACCAGTTAATTGCATTTCGTATCTGTCGATTAAAAATATAAAATATTAAATATGGATTAAAAAATTATTGGCAAAAATAGAGAAGAAAGAAAAATATTCTTTGCATATACTTTATTGTGCGTCTATTTAAGTGTATTCAATGTGAAAAGTGATAAAGTAATATTTATTTAAATCTTGTTCTCTTATAAAATACGCATATGATTAAGTTGATTGTGAGAAATAATTGTTTTCGAAAGTTCATTAATTTATAAAAGTTTGAGAAAAATTTTAAATGAAAATGAAGTGTCGTTTAATTTTTATTTTAATTGAATCATTATAATATTTGGATTAATCAATTCGAGATTATTCGAGATCTCAACTATCCAAGATTTGGATATTGATATTTTTTATTTACATATACATTCGAGAATAAAATTCTCAAGAATTATTATCAAAAATTGTTTTTCTAAATATACATTGAAAATGATTATTTTTTTTTATTAATCAATGCAGTATCCATTAACAAAAAAAAAATAACTTTAAAGAGTTTTATTTTTAAATATATTCATAATTCGTATCTTTACACCAATAATTCAAACTTCTATTTCTATAATTAGCTTAAGATCTTTTAAGAAGATTTCTATAATATTAATAAATTATAAATTCTTAACCTAATTTAACATAATCTATATTCAATATTGAAATGATTAGCTATTTTGTTAATAATTTTTTACAATTAATAAATAACAATAAGATTAACTCATTTGGAAAATTAACTTTAACAACATATGTCAAAATCAAAGTTATGGGATATAGATTTCCATATTTATCGAATTGTTATCTATTGAATATTCGACGAGTTTGAAGAAAATTTAAAGAAATTTATAGTATATTGTTTCGATGTTACATTATTTGTTTCACGAAGTTAATAAATATATATTCGTAAAAAAAATTCGACCATATAACAAATCAATATTGCAATCGGATACTCAAATATTATTCATTTTATTTGAGTAAAATTTTAGAATCCTTTAGAATATAATTTTGTTAAAAAAATTTAGAAATTATTTGTTCACAAATTTTCATTTTTAATTGAGTTGTTGTTATTTGTTACATTTCGTATCGAATTGTCTAACCAGTCATCATTTTATAAAATAACCATGAATTAAAATTCACGAGAAGTTAATGAACTCTATTTGAAAATATTTCAAAATGATTTCAAAGTACCTTCACTTGGATTATTTTTAGTTAAAATAATAATAATAATAATAATTCTGCCAATAAAATTCGAATTTTAATAAGAATCTATTATAATTTTTGAAATTTTGATAAGTTTGAAAAGCAAAAGTAAGGAATCTCAAGACTATCTTTTGTACTTTAGAAATTGTGAGTGTGTGGCGAAGAAAGTTTTAGGAGAATTCGACATAGATGACCGTATACTTGGCCGACTCAATAGGCATTCAGTCATCAAAGTAGTAACTTTCGGATCACGTGACTTGCCACAGCAAATTCCAAGTAATTTAACTACCTCACCATCGGTGAAATTCGGTTGGCCAACTTGAAACTACTACTGCTAGACTGACATTGAATCGACGGCACGCCGGTCCTTTCTACCATATTTCGCTAATAGTCTGTACATGCACTCGAAACAGACAATTAATCTTGCAATTTAGAATTAATTTTTCCTATCACCAATGATAATAATTTCTAGATAATTGTGAACACATGAAAAACACACGAAGACTCGTAGATTACGAATTTTTATGAAATTCAATAGATTTCATAAAAAATAAACGTTAGTAAAGTTAATGATTAAATTAAGTATCAAGATTACTGAAATTTATCAATGATTAGAAGATATAAGCATAAACTTTTGCCATTATATTATATTACATTGTTATCTAAAAATTTAAATTATAAGAGAAATAGTACATGCAATAATATATTATAAAAAATATATTATAAATAATTTTTTGTGTTAATTTTTGTTTTTGATTTTTCTTCATGTAAAATGTTTCGTAAAATTAAACGAATGAATGATAACTTATAAAAAGCTTTGAATTAAGTTATTAAGAGAAAAAATAAAAAGACTTTTTGGTCAATCTAAAAAACACGAATTTATCATTGATCATTTAGGAATCAAAGTTAGAAATGTTTCATCGATTGTACAGCTCAGTGTATTTGTCATTTGAACGACCGTGGAAGTTCTAGCGAGGAAATTCAGTTGAGAATTCAGTCGAAATCGAAAGTTAAATATTCATTGGGCCATTTTGTAAATTGACTTACCTTCGCTAAGATTTTCATTCATTTCATTGCGAATCTAATTCAAAGTCAAATCCTAAGTAATCCCAAATAAAAAAAAACAAAAAAAAATTACTGAAAAAATAAAAGAAAAGAAAAGCTTTATAAGAAAAGTTTTATTTTGATATGATTAAGAAAATTTAATATTTATAAACTTTGAAAAAAAAAGATTTTAAAGACAAGATTTGAATTTTATTTACATTGAAGGATCTGTCTTCAGAGGAGTTCCTAATTAATGTGTTATTTCTGATTACATCACGCTGTCTATTATCCCGATGAATTCAAATTTATAGCATAATGAAATTAGATTACTTTGTCGAGTCACTTCTAATTTATACAATGAAGTAACTTGAACATCACTATGCAAGTATTACTAGATTATCAAATATTAAAAATTAGATATAAAATGGTTCATATTTCTATTATGTATAATATTACGTATAATATTTGTAGATTGGAGGAATAAAAAAAAAAATAAATAAATAAAGTATAATGTTATTAAATATGATAGGTTTCATTGTTGTACTATTTTTATTTTTGTTTTGTGCTTTTTTTCGATTTTATATCTAAATTATAATGTAATGAATTTTGTGTATTTGATTAAATATTATAGAAAAAATTAAAACTTGAAAATATTTTCAGATATATTGTTTAATTCAAATAAAAATTTTTATTCGATTATTATAATTGTATTAAAGAAAGAAAATTATATAAGATATGATCCTAATATAATAAAATTAAAATATATAATTATATCCAAAAATAAATAAATAAATAAAATAAAATAAATGATATAAATAAATAAATAATTATCCTTAAATTTATTTGAAACGAATATATAGAAAGAAAAAAATTTTTTCATAAACTTTTCACAATTTTTAAAAATAAATATTTTTAAAAATTATATTAAATTAATATAATTAAATAAATATAAATTACATAATTTATTCAAATGGAAGAAGAAACGGATAAAATGAATTTAAAAGAAGATAAATATTGCACAAATATTCTATATTTAATTTTCATGAAATTTGAAATTTTATATTGTTTCTTTATGTTGTATAAAAATCACATTTATATATATTTTATAAATTTATAAAAATTTTTATTACATTCATTTTTTGGATATAATGGTCATAAATAAAATTTTTGATCGGGCAAAAGTAGCTTTTATTTTTGATTTATTATTCCTGAATTTTACATTCATCGATAGCATATTATTTGCAAAATCACAACGTGATGTAATTTCAATACTAATGATACTGATAAAAATGAAAAAAAAAAGAAAAAAATTCAAGCGAACAATTAATTATTTTAATATATTCTTATAATTTATTTATTCGTTTAAATTTTTATTTTCTTTTGTAGAAACATTTTTTCCTTTTAATTCTCTCTCCTTCCTCTTATAAATTTAAATAAAATATTAAAAATATTTATGCTTTTTATAATTATTATTTTTTATTCAACTTTCATTTACATATTTTTAAATTAAACAATTTTTATTGATAATTATTTAAAAATATGACCTTTTCATGTTTTTTCTTTATATATGTTTCTACTTAACTTTAATTTCTGAGTATTTATAAAAAACTTTTGATAAACGTAGATTTATAATTGATAGTATATATATTATATTTTTCTTTTTATAATGAATATATTATTAATTATATTTGAATGTTTGATACACAATGACTATCTTATCAATTTATAAACGATAAACGTATATACAGCCAAAATAATAAAATTATTAAAGAACTAAGAAATACAATCGTAACATTTAGAAATTATATGAATTGTACGTAACACTTGTAATAAGTTGACACAGTTTTTGGTCAAACAAAAAATAATTCACGTCACGATGAATTATACATACGAACTGTAATAAACCAATGAAATTTTTTTCTTAATCTTAGCCATTAATTTTTCTCTATTACTATTTAGATTGAGTTATAAAAATACGGTTTATAAAAATACGGTTGCTATTAAACAATATTGCCAATAAAACCTAATCTAATCTAATCTAACTTAGTCTCACGAACTTTTTTCTTTGTTATTAGCTTAGGTTATGTAGGAATTTGGATATCATTAGTTATCTATCTTTGCCAGAATTCATAATTCACAATAAATGTATTCGTAAAATAAGTTTAAAATATTTTTTTATAAATATCTTGGAAATTAAAATCAAGTATTATTAACATATAACATATAAGGAAAATAGTTCAGAATGACTTTGATAACATATTTCAAGAATATTGAAATCGATAAGAAAACTTTCTAGATAATTCTACATAAATTACAACATTCGATCCCTGATTAAAAATTATCGAGAGAACAAATGAAATTCTCGCAATTAGGATAGGAATTAATTCTGGCGCGAAAGCAGTAACGTTTGAATATTTCCTAAAATTCAGAAGTGAGAATTAATCGACGCCAGGTTGGCTTTGTTTCGAATCCTTTTAAATCAGATAATCGTAGCTCTGACATTCTATTCTCGTCACCGGTTACGGGGCGATGCATATTTTTAGCGGATTAACATATTAATGAGGGGA
The DNA here is from genome assembly GCF_029169275.1 of Apis cerana. Lineage (NCBI taxonomy): Eukaryota > Metazoa > Arthropoda > Insecta > Hymenoptera > Apidae > Apis > Apis cerana. The sequence continues at coordinate 3,145,353 of NC_083862.1, read as the reverse complement.
AAGACAGACTGGCATGAGACTGAACCTCTTTCATAGTGTCTTAAGACGAAATGTAATCGGCTTATTTTTCAACAGCTCGTTATTCAACGCGGATGGACTGATTCATCACCTAATTCAGTCATGTTTTTCTTTCTTCGTCTTTGCGCAGAAAAGCAATTTGAACTATTTAAAAACATTGGCTCTAAGATAATGAGATAAGGAATCCCATCATCTCTTGTTTAAATAACTGAATCAAATTGTTCCAATGTATCGAAAAGTAATAAAGTAATAAAATAAAATAATAGGTCGTTGTATTAAATAATAAAGATATATCATTTATATTTTATAATATCATTTATTTTAAATAAAATAAAAATACATATAAATATTTATTATTTACGTATAACATTTGCTATATATAATATAATTATATATATTAACTAATGCTCATTTAAAATTTGGAACTACTATAACGATATCTTTTATAAAATTTCATTGAAAAGAAAATTATAAAATAATAAATTTAAAAGTAACCGTATCATTTATTTATTATCTGAAAGGCAAATTACGATTTTATTATTTGTTAAAATTATTTTTCAAATTAATATTAACCGTTCGTGACTTTTAATATTGCAATATTTATAACAAAACAAATATATTTATTATTAAAGATTACAATAAAATTAATATTTATTTAAAAATATGTTAAAACATGTTAAATTAGTTTTTGAATTTTATACATTGTTAAAACAATAATTGATAAAGAAACAATTCAAAGTGCAATATTTAAAAATTTCATAGATGACAGCAGCAATCAAAATATTTCTATATTTCTTTGAATAGTGAGTATTAATATATTGATAAACAAAAAAAAAAAAATCACAATTATTAAACTTACTTACACAAAGAAATTTTAATTAATTTTCATTTCTGCTTTCATTTCAATTTTTAATTAAAGCAAAATCATATTACTTTTTCAGAAATAATTTGTCAATGAATTACTTTGCACGCTATATTGCATTACAAAAACAAGCAAATAAAAAGGAATAAAGAGAGTTTTATTCGAATACACGAATCTAACTTTTATACTCGAAATTTAAAAAATTAAATATCAATAAGAATCCTATTCAAACAGAAAAGCTGTTGTTAACATACAGAAAAATCGTCGCTATCTTACGTTCCTCGTATTATCCATTCCAGATTACGACCTTGTAAAATCTAGATCGAGAAGGATTCCGATTTTAGTGAATTATAGTCCCGTGAAATCGAATTTGAACAGATACTGGCTAACGGGATAGTCGACTTTTTAACGGCCACTCGGCGGAATCGCGATTACCGTTACTTGCGATTTATCGACGAGCTCGATGCTCGAATAAAAAAAAAGGAGAGAGGAGAAAAAAGAGAGGGAACATCATTGGAACATCGAATCGATTCGTCGTAACGATTCAGTTTTTTCTTTTTTTATTCCAAATAGAAATTTCCACGCGGAAAAGCGAAAATCACGCCGCGAAATATCGCCACGTGCCACAATGCTTATCGATAGTGGAACGTTAACGATCATTGCTTAAATTATACAAACGCTTCAATATATGTTGATAAATGTTTGTGCAAATAATTATAGTCGGTTATAGTAAAAATTATACACTATTTCGTAACTAAAATTTAAAATTTTGAATTTTTAATCTTGTCAGGATTTAATTTTTTTAAATGAAAAAAATTTTTTTAATTATTTATAGTATAAATGTATGTTTTTGTCTTTATGAAAATAATATATTAATATAATATATTAATATATTAATTCCATTGGAATGAAATACGCAGAATTAATATATTCTAATATGATATCATTAGAAGATCGATTAGAGGTTAGAACAAACACAAAAGTTGATGTACGAAAATTTCGATCGAGCCTTAAGTTATGAAGATATAAGCAATTGAATTTGTTATGTTAGATGAAGTAAAACAATAGAATAGTCTCACTTTATCTTAACTTTTTCATCTAATATAAAATTTTATTATTTTTGTTAATAATTTGTAAAATAGGGATATATATTTATAAATATCTATAAATGAATAAAAAAAATGTATCTATAAATTAACAATAGAACAAAATTTACAAAAAATATTACAAATATATACAAATATTATAGAATCAATCATTCAAAGATTATGTAATAATTAAATAAAATACTACATATAACATTAAGTATGAAAACAAGGCTTAAATTTTTTTTACTAAATTGTTTTATTTTACTTTATTTATCTATTATTTATAATTAGTTATTTTTAATTTATTATTTAAATCTATATTTAGTATTAAATACTAGGATGTTAGCATAAATAAGATATATATGACATTACTGAAAATGATAATGAACAAGTTATGAATGATTTAATCAGTCTTGAATAATAGTGATATTTGAAGTTAGAAATAAAAATCTTCTTTGTGTTAGATACCATTAATTTAAAATAATAATTTGTTTCTTTATTAAAATATTATTTTAAATATATATTTAATTCTATATTTTTTAACATGAGTTTGAAAATAATTATTTGAAATAATTAATTGGAATTCAATTTATTTTCTTCATTATAGATCCGATAAAATATTTGAATAGTATTTTAATGAAATTCTGTCCGCCATACAATTATAATTATATGTTAAAATTCGTATTTATAGACATGATTGATTTGTTAATATTTATTTAAACGTTCATTTATTAATCAAAAAATATAAAAAATAATAATATATTTCATTTTGGAATACATAACAAAACATTATTTTTATTAATAATATCAGCTTAATAAAACTATTTCAATAATTGTTTTCAATATGTTATAACTTGAAATATATCTTCTAAATATATCATTATAGCTTGTAAAAATAATAATAATTATATACATATATAATTCTTGATTCAATTGAATTTTCATAGAAATGAAAATTATTTTTTTCGATTATTATTTTCGTATTCAAATTTCATAAAAAATTACAAGAATAAATAAAAAATTTCCTTTAAACAAAATTTAATCTTTCTTTTTATCCAAGATACATAAAGATTACACAAGAATAAATAAAGATAAAATTTCCATTTTAAACAAAATTTAATCTTCATTTTTATCCAAGACACAGAAATGTACGCAGAAGATTGCAATTCATCCATAGGATCGCGTGAATCCCCGAGGCAACTGAAGCATTTTTGCGATGTCTCGCTTCGAGCGACATCTGCGTGCGAAACATCTAGTTTCGCGGAGGATGGGTGTGCTTTACAGGCCGAGATGGTACTAAATGCGCTGGCCGTCTACCGGGATCCCCCATATACCTATTTATTATTTATGAAGCGCGGCGGCTAGAAAGAAGAAACAAACAGAGTGAGCAAAGGGTGAGGTGAGAAGTTGCACTGTCCGACGACGACGACGACGGTGACGTCGAGGGCATGGACGAACGAGAGAAAAAAGTGGATCCTTTTTTCGCGGACGCTTATCTCTTTTCAAAGAGATTGTCGCGCGTGCGAGATTTATCCACCGTGAAAGGGAGATACTTCACGGAGGCATTTTTCTTTTTTTTTCCCTCTCTCTCTCTCTCTTTCATTTTTTTCGTTCACTTGGCTTTCAACCATCAGTCCAAGCTTAAACTAAACTTCCTCCTCAACGATTTTCCATGGAGAAGAAGAGCTTCGATTCAAGAGCGTTATTTTATCACTCATTGTCAGCTTCTCCCTTGTGTTTAATTTTAGATCTCTTTAATATGGCAAAGGTTTGTCAGATTGTAATAGGTAAAAACGATTTCTTAATCGTCGCAATAAATCATAAAATTGATTTGTGTTACACCAAGATATAGAATGTTGTGAATTGATACATAAAAAGGACAAAAGAAAATATCATATTACTAAAGTCTTGTAACAACAAGATATAATTTGATATATAATAATATTAATATAGAAATTCAATAAATATGAAAATAAAATATTGCACTTTTTGAAATTAAATCATATAATAGTTTTGAAGGATAAATTGATGGAATATTGATGAAATCTTTAAAGTAAGTAACAACAACATTCAGCAATAGCATTAGTATAATAACTTTATGTAATGATGTCACAAGTTTTTTATTTAATCATTTATTAAATTTACTATTACTATTTACTATTTACTAATAATACTATTATTATATGCAAACATCAGAGACTGATTTTCTTTAATAACAAAAAATTAATATCTTCCTACAATTGTTATTATTAAATATAAAAGTTAAGGCATTGTCATTCTCTAAAAAAATACTTATTTTGTATTACAAAGCACAAGTAAATCCGTTATCTTTCAGAAGTTGTTTAAAAAAAAGAAATTGTCTTTAGATTTTATTTTCAGCAAAAGAATTTATCATCTTTTAGAAATAATCATCATATACATTATCTTCCAATGATAGGATTACCATATAAAGTTTTATAGCTATATAAAGTTAAAACATTATTGGATTTTAAATTATTATTGGATCTTAATAAGAGAATATAGATAAAAAAGTAAATGAATCTTTATTTTAGAATTTATTTTATCACTTTACAAGAAAATAAAAATACTGACTTTAACCAGAAAAATCATAAAGAATAAGTAAGCATAAACAAATGTGCCATATATTAATAATTGTATTATATATTAAAAATTTTAAATATATATGGTCAAGACACTGTATTTGGATGAGAAAATCAATATCATTATAAACATTATTAAATCACAAACGAATACATCATATTTCAAAAATTATGTTGTATTAAATATGAAAAGTTAAAATATTGTGTTGTGTTATTTTCAAAAAAAAGAAGTCTTTAAAGTTGTCTTTAAATGTAAAAGTTCTAACATGTAGAATTAAGGCACTGTCTTTGAGTCTTTCAGAATCACACTGATAGATAAAACCACATACGTGTCGTTTTCAAAAGTTGTTATCATTAAATACGAAATGTTAAGACACTGCCTTTGAGTCTTCCTAACGAGAGAATCGCATCAAGACACAAGCAAATATTTCAAAAATTGTCATCACCATACGCAGAGTTTGGACCATCTAGCGCGGGAGGATCACGCTGTAAGCAAAGCGAATCCGTCATCTCTCAAAAGTTGTTTTCGTCAAACGTGGAGAGTAAAGATACCGTCACAGGGATCGTTATCGAAAGTAATTCGACGGATATTCTCGTCGCAGCGCGAAGAAGAAAGTATCCCCCTTCATCCCCGAACTACTCAAGCGGTACGTGAAGGGTTTAGATAACAGCATGCCCGAGAGTTACTCCAAACTTTCTCACTTTTTTCTTTGGGGGCTAGGGCTTTCTTTCTCTTTCCTTTCATCACTCCCATACCGACCACCCATCTCCTCTTCGTCTTTTTCTTCTCTTTTGTTTTCCACCTTCTTCCTCTTCTTCCTCTATCCCCAACTCCTCACCTTTCACTCTTGTCACACCCCTTTCCAGACGTAGCCACCAACTTTCCAGCGACAGTTTGACAAAATGCAGATTTCCTTCGTTTCCCTGACAACGATCGGTTTCTCTGCTTACTCCTTATCCGCTGCTTCTTCTCCTCGGCATACCTTTTCCTTCTTTAGCGAATCTGCGTACTTAAAGCTTCTTCTTCTTATTTGTGTGTATAAGGATAACAACAATTTATATTTTTAGTAACACTAATGGATTAAAGTTTGAAAGAGGATGCATTTGATTCATTGATCTATTATTAGGAAAAATAGATTTGTAAAAATAAAAATAATTATAAGTATTTTTATTTCTTTTTTAAAAATAGTAAAAGAAATAATATTTGAAATATATATTTAAATATCAATTTGTACAAATATAAAAAGATTGTATTTCAGATAATAATCTATTTCAATGTTACATAAAACATATAAAAAGTTTTAGGAATAAGGAATGATTTTATTATCAACTTCAGTTTTTTTGGGTTTAATAGAAATCAGCGTTTTGCTATTTTTTTTTATATTACTACTTTGAAATTAGTAGATAATATTTATCATTTGATTATTTGAAATTATCTGCAGAATATAAAATGCAAAATGTTTAGTTATTTCTAGACAATTTAGTTTTCAACATTTTTCATTACAAACAAATTAATATCGATTATTCTAGCTAAAAAAATTCCAACTGATTAATTTTTAATTATGAGACAATTAATATTTAAAATCTTTAATAATAATCTAAATTTTCATTGTAAATTAATAAATTATCTTTCTTCTCTTATTATATTTTTATAAGTTTTTCTCTTCTTTCGCATTTTCATTTTCTTTTTCCTTTTCCTTGTCGACGAATTTGCGTTTAATACTCGTGTGTGCGTGTAAGCCTAAGATCAGCGCATCTTTGCATCAGACACTTTTATACTATCTGACGTACTCAGCTCAGCGGGGATTTAACTTGTACGCCAAACTGAAGCCTGTCCGCTTTATCGCTGACTCATACCACTTCGGCCGGCAGTTGTTTCCTTTCTTCATTCATCCGTGCCTCTCTAGCTTTGCGACAAGTTTGTTTTTAGCTGGAACTCGAATATCGTGACAATAAGTCTTATAATAAATCAAGACGAAACTTGTATTATTTAAATAATAATTTAAAAAATTATTGACTGTAATATATTTTAATGTCAGGTTCTTCATTTGAAATAAATAAAACGAGAAATTAATTATTTAAACAAAATTTATTCATAACAAATAATAAATTGAATATATAACAAGTGTTAATAAAATATAGTAATAATATGTTATTTTTATAAAAATCAAATTACAAATAATAAGTAATTTACTTGAAATAATAAATATTTGAAAAGTAAATTACTTAAATAAAAAGCAATATATTTCCAAAAAATAAACATATCTATTACATAATTTATCTTAAAACTTGATTAAATTCTTAAAATTAGGAAAACTTTTAACCACTATAACTCCGAACATAGGAACTTTCGATGAATAAACGAAATATCATTAGAAACCTGGAATCTTGCTTTTTAAAACGATTTTTTATTTATTTCGATACGACTTTCGATTTTTGACATATTGACGTATAAAGAAAATAATAATTTTATGTATCTCGTCACTAACCAATCTCTAGACAAGTGATGCATTTCTAAGGAAAACATAGAGGTCACTAGTTACTGATCAATTCACAATCCTCTACACTGTACTATGAATAAGAATATTGAGTATTATGAATATTTTACTCTATCTTGATTGAGATAATCTAGATGAAACAAAAAGTAGTTTTAATTATTGTTACCTCTATTTCTTAAGTAACTTTTAATGAGAAAATTTTTTACACGAAGTTTGATTTATAATTTTGCGTGTAAATTTATATTTCTTTATCGTAATAAGTTTAGAAACATTTTAAAATTTTAAAATTTTATTTTAAAATTAAATTTATTTAATATAACGCTTTTATATTTATATAACACGAACAGTAAATATCTAAATAGCTTATTTTTAATATATAGATATTATATGAATGTTCCATATCATCTTATATAAATTTCAAAAGAAAAATAATTTAATAAATGATTTGCCATACTACTTCATTTTCTTCAATTAACAAAATACAAAACACAAGTATTATTTAAAATGTTACTTATTTCTAAATATAATAAATAAATATAATAAATAAATAAATATATAAATAAATTTCATATTATTTAATTTTACACATCTCCCTTTATCCTTACATAAATTTTATAAACCTTATAAAAATTTAATTTAAACAATATGCATTTCTATAAAAGCGATTCGACAGTCGTATAATATTTAAATCAAAAATATCGACCAATGTGAAAACTTTCAACTTCCTTTTCAGACTCGAAAGCGTTTAAACATTTGAGTCTTTGAATATCATGATCATTCAGCGAATACCACGAACAACCACTCGTATCTGCTCGACAACGATATTATAAACGTTCTCGAGGATCGAACACATTCGCTGTATGTCGTTATAGATGCTTCATGAACACTCGAAAGAGCGTCTAGAAACTGGCTGGACTGTTTTGATCCCAACTCAGGCATTAGTACGAAATTACGCGCCGCTGTTAAATGATGCGTTGCTTACGAGATCGTGTTACTAATCGGTGCTCAAGATGCGTGTTTGTATTCGTTTGTTTTCGTTAACGTCACGAATTTTATATTTCAGTCTGTGTAATTATCTGAACACAAAGATAATTGGTTCTGCAATTAGCTCTTTAATGTTTATGCTGTGTCGTATAAGGCATAGTTGATCAATTTTTTAAATGTATTTCTAAATTGGCGTAAATCGTATTGTTCTTGTTTCGAAAAATTATATCGTATATTTATTTAGTATTTAATTTAATATTAAAATTATATCATATGTATTAATTTATTATATTTAATATTTTAAATATTTAAATGCATAAATATTTATTATTCATTTATAATATTTCTCTAGAAAGGAAAAAAATTACATAAAAATATATCAAATATAATAATTTTAGACGAACTGTTTAAAGAAACATTGTTAAATTTTGATTCAAAACTTTTCATAAGATATTTTTTCCGTGATAATTTTTTTTTAAACAAATATAAAATATAAAATTCAAATAAAAGAATTATTCGAACAAGCTTGTCATGTTTCGAATAATAGAGTCCTTTAGCTGTATTCAGAAAAGATAATGAAATTGCAAATGCGGTTAAGACAGAAACGAAACTATTAAAACATAATTTTAAAGTGAAATTGTTCAATGAATTTCCTCTAATCGTTTGGGGGGAATCTCTTCTAAAGAAGAAACAATAGCCCAGAGAGGATCCACCTCTTCCCCCTCCCCATGTTCGAGTACTTTCTCTTGCCCTTTCAATATTCATGTGAGAAGAATTACGGTAGCAGTAAGTCTCCGCGCCACGGTTATCTAAATCCTCCACTTCTCGAGCAATTCGAGCCGAAGGTAAAAGGCTGTTCCTCGTTGTCGAAGGAACGAGGGGGTAACATCGTTCGTATTACCTCCGATAAGAGACCCCTGTGACGATATCTGCCCGCCTCTCGTTCCCCACGACAACAAGATTATCCGCCATGTCTGGAGAAAGTTATTCTTCGGTATCAGCTCGATATTACATGGATGAATATTCTTCTCGTCTCTAAAACCGTCGCGCGAATCCTTTCTTGTTACCACGATCTTTCTCTTTCTTTCTCTCTTTTTTTCTGTGATTTCTCTGTCTCTCTCTCTCTCTCTCTCTCTCTTCTGGAAATTTTGTGATTTTACGCAAATGAAACGAGAAAAAAATGATAAGGAATTTTGTTTTTTCTCTGTATTGTGATCTTGCTTATATTCTTGTATCTTTTTTTTTTTTTAACTTTTAATTTAATTTTTTTTTAAAGAAATATTGAAATGTAAACTTTAAAAAAGAAAGGAATGGAATATATTTATTTAAAATGAAATGGAATAGGAAAATTGAAGAATAATTCTCGTTCTAAATTGTATCAGAAAGATCAGTTCTAATAATTGATTGTATTGAGCGAATATGTAATAATAATACGATATTGATACTAATTTTATAATTATTATCAGATATTAAATCTATAATGTTATTGATTTCTTTTATAATTATAAGAATATCAATAATTTTATTGTATTAAGTTTTGAATTAAACTTAAATATGTATTACATTTCTAGAATTATTCGATAGTTATATAATAAAGAAAAAATAAGGTTCGTAAAAGGTAAGGTCTTATTCATAAATATGTTTCGATATTGGAACAATTAATTTATTATCAGTTATTAAAGAAAAAATATCATTTTTGGAAAAATATTAGATATATAATAAAAAACCAAAAATATTTTACAAAATGTTTAAAAAAAATAATAACAAAAGAAGAAGTTAAAGTTAAATATTATGCACAAACTGGGAACAGAAAATTAAGTAAGAATGTATAAAACAAATATAATTTTAGCTTATAATACAGTATCTATTTTATATATAAATAATTTTAATTAAAATGAAATACAATAAAACATATGTTCTCAATGAAATCCTTACATTTCGATGTGTTAAATTGTTAAAATAATTCCAATATTTCATATAATACATATTCATCTCTTCTTATACATTTATTAGAAATAGAAATAATTATATATAAAATATCACGTTAATAGCACAGTTGTAAAATATGTATTATATCAAAGCTTCGAGGAACCAAAATTCTTCTATTCTTTCTTAACAAATTCAATTTTTTCCTTTGCCAATGGCGTGTTTGTTCTTCGTCAGTTTATTTTATAGAAAACAGGGGATGGTGGGAGGGCGTGATGGGAAAGAAGTATCGTTTGCTTGGCCGCTTTGTCGGTAATGCTGAAACGGGCACGGTAGTACCGGTATTGGATCCCTTCCAAGCGACTTTAAAGTTCTTTCCTGTCGAAAAATTGGAAACATCTTCGGCCGGTATAGTGCATGCGAATTTCTCGTCGGGGTGGCGACCCTTGAAGTTCGATCTTGTCTCAAAATTGGACGCGGCTGCATTGATGTACAACATATGACATCCTTTTCGCCCTCTCCCCTGCTGATCCCTTCTAACAATTTAAAACGTGTTCCGCATCGCGAGTCCCGAACTTGTTTACGAAACAGATTTCAAGTTTGTTGGAGTGTAATAGAAGTGTTCGCCAATGTTGTATTGTCGTGAAATTAAATCTATATATAATATTCAATAGCTATTTTGATTACTTAATAATTTTACATGATATGAAAATAATAATAATATAATGAATAAACTTATTATTAGTTCATTTTTATATCATACAAAAATATTATTGTTGAATACGAATTAAATTTTTCTTATATTTAAAAAAAATACTTCCAGTTTGATGGCCAAATTTAAAATATGAATTAAAATATGATTTCAAAATTAAAACAAAGAAAAGAAAAGAGTTCTTTAAATGTTGTAAGTATGCAAACAATTATAATGATATTTTAAAAGAATATATATTTATTCAAAATGATATCCTCTAATTCAAAAACATTATTCTCATTAATTTAAGATCATTGAATTTTTTACATGAAATGCTTTGAAACATATAAACTGTTTATTAATTATAATAAAAACATTTGATAAATGAATAATTTGAAAATATTTTATTTCTTAAATGATAATTTCATTAACAAACATTTATTTCAAATAAAATTTTATTTGAAATGATTATTTTTATTTTAAATATAAATCTAATTTAGTAACTGGATCTATAAATGAGAGATTCAAAACAAGTACAAATCATACATATATATAGTTTAGATTTATATTTTGCTATAATTTAACAAAAAGAAATACATTGCATGCTTGAAATATATATATATTTTATTCTTATCTTTCACATGACAAGTATTAATTTCAAGTTAAAATTTTTTAAATTAATGATTTTTTAATAAATACATTAATAATTTTTTTATAAGAATTATAAAATTCAAAATTATATAGTTTTATTTAAAGAAATGAAGTTGATCTTGAAATTTCTCTGAAAATTGTTTGCACAATATGATATTCTCCTTTGAATGAAACAATTTATATTCAAATATTAATATAAAAATAATATAAATAAAATTTTTTTCATAGCTCAATAAAAGATATTTAATGAAGTACTTTTTATATATTTTTTATTACTTTTTTTTGATTCGTATCATAAAAACTTTTGGCAAATTTATACAGAATACACCAATTGAAAGTCACTACTTCAAACATAAAAAAGTAAAGTAAAGTAAAGTATATATCTATTTTCCACTAGATCCAAACATATCTTCGCTCACTTGCAATAGTTATAATCGAAATTTCAAATATTTCATCAATAATTTATAACAATTTATAACGATTCACAGTAATTTAAACAATAATTATTTAAATCGAATAACCGAATAATTTCCACAAATTGTCAAAATGCAACCGTTTCAAACCTTTTCTCGATTTGCATGCCGTTCGAGTCTCAAATTCAGACGGGGAGGAACGAGCGCCAAATGAAACGAACCTTTCTTATACGTTTGCACTCCGGTATTGTCCTTCCAAAGACCCGAAACTTTTGACTCCGAGCCAGCAACCGCGTAGCTGCGAGTGTCACCGCGCTCAACGTTTCTTAGTTTCAACGTCGATAAACTTTAGATCCAATTTAAAAATTGCGAAGCACCGTTTCCAAGGATGCACGATTCTCGCCCTCTCGATGCGAACTTTTATTTCAATGATCGGTTCCAGCTGACAGTCATCCTTTTTTTTTTGTCTCCATCTACTATTTTTCATATCGCCTCTCAGCGACCGTCTCGCTTTTGATTTCGAACCGTTTTTTATTCTCTCTTTCTCTCTCTCTCTCTCTCTCTCTCTCTCTCTCGTTTTATTTCGAGTAACTTCTTCGATCATTATGAATTGTTTATAATATTGTTTTTCTTTTTGCATTTTTTTAGGATCATCAAAACTGCGGCTAATTGAAGATCTCGATTCGTTAAATATTGGATGGAACTTGATGCTGATTGATCGAAAATTTCGAAAATTGAGACGGATAATTTAGAATGTAACGAAAAAATTAATGTTCTTTTTCTTTTTTTTTTTAGTATGCAAAAGATCTTATGTATTTAAAATTAATATGAATGTCATGAGAATTTTAAATTTTAAATTTTTCGTCTTTCTTTTTCACTTTTTAATTCTTATTTTTTATTGTGCTTAATTATAATTTATTTTCTTTGTAGCTTTATAGATATTTATTGATATTTTAAGACGATTATATGGAGTAATGTAATGTTCACAATATAAATGAGCAAATTAGAAATATTTTGCGAAATCGAAGTTTTATTTTTAATCTGTATTTCAAATTTAATTCCAAATTTTTTGTCAAAAATTACTTTTATATTAAAAGAATAATTATTTTTAAAAAAAAATAAAAATTAAATCATTGTAATCATTATTATTATTAAATCATTATTCATATTCATAAAAATATTTCTCGATTAATGATAGTTTCATCGATATAGAATTTTAGAAATATTGTTTTTTAATATTGTTAAGGCTCATAATATTGACAAGTACATAGCAAATCAAAAAAGTTCAAAATTTCAGATGTTTTTTTAAATCAAAAGTGAAATTCTAGCCTTTACGCAATTTGCAGAGAAACATACGATTGCAGTTAAAATCGGACTCTTTTTATATAAAATAAAAAATAAATAAAAAACTCGAAGTAAATATGTTTACAAATAAATTCCAAAATTGTATTAATCTAAGAAATAAAATTATACCTGTTGATGTATTTATCAAATTTAGAAAAACATATTCAGACTTATAAAAAAAAAGTGAATTTTAAACAATCTTAAAAAATTCCATCATAGAAAAACATTTTTATATTTCGTGATAAAATGAAACCCAAACGAAATATATAAATATATAAATATATAACAAATATATAATTTTATAAAATTTTATTGTTGAAACGCATTATTTAACGTAAAGCAGCATGGAAAATAAAAAAAAAAATAATAGAATAAAAATATTATTCAAACCAAACTTTATCCCGATTAGAACATTATCCAATCCTGAATGAAACTTCGTATTTAAAATATACTGTCGTTCCATATCCATTGTTTAAACTAAATTCGAACGATCGTTTAGTTAAAGGATGAAAAACAGTCCCTCAAAGCCGTTGGCAGTTTAAAGTGTGCCATCGCAAACTAAATCTTCTTGAAACGCAATATCTTCGCTCGTTGTTCGCAAGATGTACGGCCTTTCGGATCAAGCGACACGTATTGCGCGCGTGGCCGCACCTGCGCTCGCGCGCCACGTCTCGAGCTCGCGAAAATGCATAACTCTCAATTTGCACGTCGAGCGAGCGAGAAGCGTGGCCTACACCCGATATTACTTTCTTCTTCCATCGATACCCAAAAGCCGCTTTAAATGTAAAATGTACCGAATCGGGATACGATCCAAAGCTCTGCTCGGTGATATTCAAGTCAGATCGACGCGCTTTTCAGCGATCGAATACTGCGTGGAAATCTTCTCAAAGGAAATTTTAGAAATCGTAAGGTAATATGATAAAAGTTGGATAACTCGGGATTGAAGTTGTGCACTTGTGATACGTTTGACAGTAAAATTTGAATCGTGATTTTGTTTATTTTGTTGACTCAAAAGATCACATTTCAACTTTAGCATGTCAAAATATCAAATAATTTCTAGTGATCATTGCTTTTATATATTGATATACTCGTGCGATGACTATACAATAAATTTTATTGGACAAGTCGCCAAAATTCGAGACACTAACTTGTGTGCTTATGAAATAAAATTAAAATTTGATCAGTACAACATAAATTCTTTTTTGTCAAATGTATTGGATAAATATATGAAAAATATGGAAATCTTTATATTTTGTCAAATGTAGAAAAGGAATAAAATAAAAGAAGATTAAGAAAATGAATATCTAATAAGAAGCCAAAATTGAAGTTCAAATTACTTATAAAATAATATTTTATATCTAATCGCTTTTTAGGATATAATAAAAAATATTGAATAAAATGTACTGTACATTTATAGAATACTGATATTAAAATATAATTTTTATGTGGCTCAACTAGAGTTTAAAATTCCCTCTATATTTTATCAAATGTAGAAAGAAAATGAATGAGAAAGAAATTGAGAATTAAAATGAACATTTAAATGTGAAATAAGTAATTCAAAATCAGAATTCAAACTATGCACTTATGAAATAATTTTACGAATTTCAATCCTTACGCCATAAGTCGAGATCTTTATATTTTTTTCAAACTTAGAATGTACAATAAGTATTAGATAAATGATCAAATTGTATATTTATGAAGTGATATTGAAATATAATCTATATATATATATTTTTTTATATTTTGCTAAATGAAAAAAGAATCAAAATGAGCATACAATCAATTCTCTTTATTTTGTCCAAGATAGAATAGTAAATAAAAAAAAAACATAATTATATAATCTTCAAGAGTTTCAAGCTCCAAAAAATTATTATATAAACTAAACCAAGATATTACTAAGCCTTCCTAGTGATTTTTCTTTAATATTTATTACTTTACATATACCTATCTAAAATATTTACATTGCACAATTTTATTATTAAATATTCTCTCTAACAAAAATTGTATCAAAAAATTACTAAAAAAATAGTACTCAATCTATAAAGATTCCCTAAGTTATCCCACTATAAAGATCGATCGTTTCGTGAGACGATTTCACTCGATTAAATTGCAGGAGAAAAGCTCGAAAGTTTAACGCACGAACCAATTTAAAGTGAAAAACGCGACGATTTGTTACCGAAGAACAACAACAACAACAACGAACGTTTCCCTTTATCAAAGGTGTAATTGAAATTTAAGGTATCCTGTTCATGTACTTTACGACATCCCCAAGTTCACATAATTGAAACAGACCCGAGATACAATGCATCTAGTGAAAGAGGGCACTGGAAGAACTCCCCTTCTCCCTCCCTCCCACCTTCCCTCTCTCTCTCTGATTCCCTTACCGACTTCCAAGTATAAGACACAGAGAGAATCTCGAAGCAGATCCGGCTTTAAGGCTCGCAAAGTTTCGGACTTGAGAATTTAAGACGTTCGGTTAACAATGATTTTCGGTCGCGCGCAACGTGCCGCTCTCGTCCAAACTCTTCAACCGGCAAAGCCCTCTTTGTCCCTGTCTTTGTTCCGCGCTCTTCCATTTCTCGACAAGATTCGGGGAAGTTTAAGAAATATCTGTCGGCAACGACCTGGAAAATTCAATCGTTTCGATCGTGTCAGTTTTACGTGATAAATCTATCGTGCGTCTGCCAGTGTCAGATGTGATGATACAACGTACGAATGTAAAAGATGATTATATAGGTATAAATAAGACGAAGAAATAAGACGAGAAGAGAGGGATAATGGTTTTTCGTTTGAAGTTTCGTTTTTTGAAAAAAAAAGGAAAAAATTGGATTTAAAAATTTGTCAAATCTAAAAAATAAAATACAATGTTCGTTTTAATTGTTTCAGTTGGCACGAAAACAAATCGTGATTATTTTGTATTGGTTGCTTTATTTAGATTTTATATGAATAAAAAAATGTAATATTCTACAATTTTTAAATATGATAATTATACAATAATTAAGAGAATTTTGGAAAATTAGAAATTCACGGTCAGAAGTTTGTTGAATTTGAAATATACAAACTTCTTATCATTCATAAATCACAATTCTTGTGAACGAAAATTAAAAACCAAATACTTTCAAAAACTTTCAAATCGTCGTTATTTAAACGAGCCATTTACTCTATCGTTATTACGAATTCTCTGACCACCTCTGCTTTGAAAATGAAAAAGTCAAAGTTTCAATTTGCATCACGATTTTAAAATTTCATTTTATTCCTCATTTTCGTTCACCTTTATTAACGTTCCTTCTTGAAAAAAGGAGAAACACGTTTTTCCTTTAATCCCGGATTGCCTTCGATTTAATTCCTGCTGTGTTTCCAAGGGGACAGTGGAAAAGAGGAAAAAAGACTGACGTCGAGTGTTTCATGAAATCATCGGGATTCTTAGTGCAGCGAATATATAGTCACTCGTAGAAACGGCAATCTCGTCCTCGATTTAAACGATTTTCAGGGGAACCGGATACGATTAATAGCGCGGAGCTGGTCGCGATTAAGATCGAGCGAACCAGTCGAGCTTAAATTTAACTATCGATCGCGGATAACTACGTCCGTTTCTCCTTGATTCGCTTCTTCCTCCTCCGCGTGTTCTTTCGTTGTTACCCGCTGAACAACGCGAACGAATTCTTTATAGAAGAAAGCGACTTGCGTCAGCAACTTTGAACGGAAAAAGTGAAAATGTAAAATTATCGTCAGATTATCCTGATGATATGGAATAATTTTTTTCAGATATATGGACGACAAAAGTCTTGGTAGAAGTACTTTTCTTTTCCTTCGAATTTTCTCATTATATTTGTATAATTATCGAAAGACATTATGCGATTATTGGAATATTGATTCCAAATTTTCAATCGATGATATATTTTTTTACTTATAGGCAAAACTTTAAAAACTGTTTGATAAAAGTTAAATTTAAAAGAAATTTAAATTAAATTTTGATTTTATTTATAAACAATAGCTAATATTAAATATGATTATAAGCTGCAAATATATAAAAAATTAGATCTATTTGATGTAATTTTTGATTAATTTATTTTTGTTAATTACTATTTAACGATAGTTTTATATATTTTAGTTTTCGTAAAATTGGCATTACAAAATATTTGATATTCATGTACAATGTATCCATTATAAAGTTTAAATTGATTATCAATAAATTAAACACATTCTCTAAATGGTTTGAAATATAGGAAAAATTGCAAAAAAACTTTTCTCAAAAAAATATTTCAAATATCAAAGAAAATGCAATATACGTATATATTTCAAAATATAATAAACAAATAAAAGCACAAATCATAATAACATATTTATCCTATGTTTTTTATCACATCCATAAACCAATTGATTTAACGATAAATTAATCATCCAAAGAAATAAATAACAAAAGCAAATGAAAATAAAATAAAAAGAGAATACATTAAGCATATCAAAAAAAAAAATTTAAACACTAGTTTAATTCTAGATAAATAAAATTTTAATTTTACATGTTAATCTAATTACTATTATATTTACATAACAGTGTTACACTCATTTTCATCATTTTCAGGGATAAAGCAATCAAAATTATGCGTTACTGTGTAATAAAAATAAATAATAACATTTAATAATAGACAGCAATTAAATTATTGATGTCGCGTTTTAAAATTCTCAGAATACTTGTCCCATTCGATCCGGAAACCTTTTTTTTTACTCTCAGTTTCCGCGGATTCCGGGTTATAGAAGATGATATTGGCTAATGGCTCGCAAATCGTACCGCGTTCCCTTTAATTTCCATAATCTATAAGCGGCGAGAAAGGGATGAGATGTAGGGGGAGGGGGGGGCAATTCGATGGGATTAAAGAAAATAATTTCCGCGTGCTGGTTAGAGGGAATTCCGTGATGCAATTTCATGAAAGACGTTATCGCTTTTCCAATGGAACGTGACGATATCCTCGAGTTTTCTCCACGTTCTGTCATCGACACCTTTCGAAGATGGAACGAGACAAACTGGCGGATATGCGGCGATATCGGAATTACGACGACGGCCTGCACTAATGAAACAAATAATAATCGATGCGAAACAATATTTCTTTATTAATCCTTTTTTTTTTTTTTGAATCGCGATTGACTTTGCAATAATTACAGATGTCTATCTAACGTCTTTAAATCTTATGTATAAGCGGATTCAAAGCGCATCCCAGTTGGTAATTTTGAAAACCTTGTGCAATTATGTTTTTAATTAAAAAATATACGTTCTTGATCGTGAAGAAGAATCGTATCTTTGAATATTATTATTTTCTACATAAAAGTTAATGAAATAATAATTAAATTATGAAGAAAGAAGTAATGGTCTATTAGATCTGACGCGTAATGTGCAATTTAATTCACACATATTATGCTCTAAAATTAATATTTGATTGAAATACAAAAATTGGTATATAAAAATATCGATTGAGGCTTATTGATTAAATTACAAGTAATTGAAATTTGTGTTAGACGAAACGAGAAGATAGAATAAGATAAATCTATTTAATATATTTTTAACGCAAATTTAAGATGATTTAAATGTAAAAAAATAAGACAATATTTGTTCGTATCAAGTTTTGTTTAAGTTTTTAGAATCGATTCTTTAAAAAAAATCTCTATTATTTCACGAATATATTATTGTGAAAGAAAAAAATCATTCTCTATTTTCTTTTTTTCTCTCAATAATGTAAGAAAATCAATTACAATATTAATAGAAATGGTATAACTATATTAAAATAAATAAAATCGACAATTAAAAATAATAATTGCGACTATGTTGAGGAAAAAATAATTACAAAATTTTTAATGAAATAAATAAATAAATGTCGAATTTATATAAATATTATCTATCAGTGCAATGACTACAAAACAATGTACTTTTTTCATTAACAAACAAACAATAAAACAGATATAAATATTACATACAAATATTATAAAACACAAATTGTACGATAACACATGGCAATTATACTATATAATAAAAATTTTATCAAAGAATATAATTTATCAAAAATTAAAAATAACAATTTTGAAAAAAAGAAAGAAAAATTTGACGAATCTTTATTTCTTTCATTTCATTTATATATATTATTAACCATTTGTTTATAATATACAAAATTATATTTTCTTTCTCGTTCACTCGTATGATGATTTCCCCTTTTTTCAGAAAAATAAGATGCGAACGACAATTAATCTTGGTTGAAACGCGCGTTCCTTTATTGGACTTAATTGGGAGTGCAGCGCGATCAGCTTTTTTTGAGGGGCTGTGATTAGTTTTATCAGTGGCGACGATAACTATTCCCGCGTTTCGATGGCTTAATTAACGCGACGAGGGGTGCAGCGCCGGTAATTTTATTCCTCGTTAATGAATTTTTCGAATGAACGCGACAACCCGAGTAGTGATTAATCTCATTAAGCGATTCACCTTGCGCCACCCTTGTTGATCGCAGGGCAATCGTTATATTGTCGTATAACTCCAGCTTAATTAACAACCCTCGTATCATGATCGAGATTTCGGTGATTATTACCAGAGTGATTATTCCATCATGGGAACGCTTGTCTTACTTTAAAGAGAACATCATCATCTTTTCTTCCGTCGATACATCCGTTTTTTTTTATTTTTAATGAAGATACGATTAGTTTCATATTATTTTATATTATTTATTATATTATATTATATTATATTATATGAATAATTTTCAATTTTTCTTTACTATCTATTCATTTATATTTCGAGAATAAAGACGAATCGTTTTTTGTAACATATAAAGTGTTAATATAATAGATCAAAAATTCTATTTTTCTAAAAATTTTTAAAGATGAAAACAAATGTAAAAGTTAATATAGAAGAATGTCGACAATACTTATCTCAAAACATAAAAAGTATATACTTTAAACTTTTCATAAATTATTACGCATAATTTAAAACTGTCTTTCTTAAAACGTATTATTGAAGATTTTCCATTCAGCAAATAATCTAACTTTCCAAATCTTTTTTCGAGAACTTTTATTATTTAATAAAGTGTTTTTTCATTATTCATTAAAGTACAATAATTTGAAATATTTTTAATTTAGATACGTTGAATATCTTACTTTATTACAAAAAAGATATTGATTTACTATCTCTCTCAACATCTCCTCCATCGTGCCTCTCCAAGATCGATAATTGCCGCAGGTGTTCAGACAAAGTGGTTTTGTTGTATAAGAGGCATCAGCCAAGTAATCGGGCAGGCCAATAAAGATTCTCCAATCGAAGCGTCTCGATATCTCGCGGCATCTGATTTCTCAACCTCTCCCCACTCCCCAAAGGCGTTTTTCTTCGAGCTACCCTCGCCACCCCTTTCGTCGAACGGAGGCGAACGAGACACGATTTATTTCCCACTGTCCTTACCGCCAACGCGTGATTCCAAAGCCGCGACACGAGAGAGCGAGAGATACTTCCTGTCCGCTAGCCAATATCGACCGGGTAAATACACTCCCCCTAGCTGCACGGTACATTGCACCCCCGCGGAACAAGTATTTTACCCGCGCCACCAGACCAAGAAACAAACACGTTTCTACACATCCTTGCGGCAAGCGGATGGTTGTCACGAACGTTGGATGCGATGGATCCGACGTGAGAGAGTAAATATTCCTTCGCCAATGTTTATAGACGCGCCATAATTTTAGCAACTTGATTTGTAAAGTTTCAGTTTTAAAAGAGTTTCTGAAAACGAACGATTTCGTGCTCGATTCGAAACTCGAAAGCGAAATCGAGAGGTTTAATAATGGGAATAATATTCAGAGAAATGTTGGTATTTTGATTAAAATGTTGTTATAATAGAGACTGTTATAATAGAGACTGTAGGGGAAGGGAAAATTAAGTTGATGATCTTGCGGCAGATTTAAAGGCTCATAAAAATGTATATATGAAACGCCTAACCTGATTCGCTGGTGATTTTCTGATAGATATGTTTATATATGGGATAACTTAATCACTGATCTAATTTAAATATGGAAATTGCAGATATTTACATAGATTTTATTTCAATTCGAGGTGAAATCAGAGATTGCATAGAGGAAGATAAATATATTAGTGATTTAATAATCGATATGCTTAAACTTAATCTAACTACCAATCGACTTAATTTTTAATTGTAAGAAAATTAAATATTCAAACAACATTGTAAATATTCAAATAAGATAAATTAATTATTTTATGGTAGATACGTTTATAAATATGTAAATAATCTTTGAAGAATTAATTCTAGAAGTATAAAAATAAATACAAAAATTTTAATTAAGTTTTATTTTTTAAAGTTAGAGGCAATTTCATTTTGATAGGTCAGCATAGGATAATTGGCCTAATTGAATTTCTTAAGAAAGAATTTAAAGAGAATATACTGAAGCAAAAAGTATTAAAGTTTTCTTTTTCATTACAATATAAGAAAGAAAAGAACGAAATAATGAATGACATGTTTTTATCATTTTTTTCTTTTTTTATAACATCTCTTTTCTAACATATAATTTAATTAATATAAGTTAACATGATAAAATAATTATTAAATAATTAATATTTACACATAATAATATAGAATTTTTTATATTTTTATATTTCGTTATTTTACGATGATCATATTATAAATTCAATCGTGTATTTAAAATGATATGATCTCTTCAAAAGTCAGACTAGCTAAGTTACGATTTTACGACACAGTATAACGCTGTCGATTAATTGGCAGATTGTCGCTTTACTCTATCTCACTTTATCTAACACTATATATTAAATCACCATAATCTAAAAAGTAAATCTCAATTTTTTTATGCCAACATTTCCATTTATTTCAATCTAAGATCAATCTTCTCGTATTTTTATAAACATTCTTATAAATAAAGTATTTTTTTTCTTGTAAAATTATTAAACTTTTATTAGTTATTTCTAATGAATTTACAAATTTTTGTGTTTGTTTCGATATCTACCTATTTAATATATGTTTTATCCTTTTTTCCAAAGGTATCTCGTATTTTTATAAACACAGGGAAGTCATGGAATTATGTCCGACGAATGGTCACAGAATCTCTAACTGCAGTCCAATATTTGAACTGTACACGTTCAAACATCTCGTCTGGCTGCCGCAAAACCTTACGGCCAATCGAGCCGTTCAGGCTTCTTCTACTTAATCTGCGATTGTGTTTAGAAGATTGCTTCGGATTTCACGAACCGAACTGCACTGAAAACCACCAGAAACCAATCTTGGTGGTGGAAAATAAATCGAAATGGAATGAAACGTTATCCCAATTAAATCAGATTATCGGTTAAATCGAATTAAGAAGATTAAAAAGTGAATGAAGCTGAATTTTTTTTTTCGAAACAAATGATCAATCGGGCGTAAAAATTTCATTTTCCATCCCTTATATTTTCATCGATCGACATCGAAATTCCACTCGCTTCGAACGGAAAAACCGCTAAGAATTTTTTATATTCTGACGAATATTCTTCGAGCCTAATATCCATTTAATTAGAACTGATAGCTGGAGATAAAAAAATTTATCAAATAGAGTAGATGAGATATTAATAAGAAATATTTCCCATATATTCAGAAACCTATAAAATATTTACATTATAATATAATAAATAAATTTATTATTAAATAAAAGTGATTCTTAATTTTACGATCTGTAAAATTAAACAATTCAAATATTATTAAAAAATGTGTCTTATATTCATAGACAATGTATAGTATTAATTTAATATATTAATTGTTTATTAATTCCCTAATTATAAATTTTTCAATTTCTCTGAATGAAAATTACAATTGATCTCGTACCATGCAATAACTTGTTCCTTAATTTTATTATTTCGCTCAAAAATAGAAATTATCCCAAAAATTATTAAGCACTCGAATAATAACGAGATATCTCGAAAAAATATCCAGTTATATTTTATTATCTCGAATACATACAGGATAGTTAGCTATCTTATAGATTAGGTAGCAACAACTTTATATTCCGCGTAGATCGTAACATAAAAATATAGAGATGAAAATAAGTAGAAATTCAAAGCTGTTCGAGAATCATACGTATAAGCTACGTGTATAATTGGATTTTTATTATTACGATTAAGTAGCACGTACTGTTGAACACGGGTAATGAGATCCACGTCACTACGGGGCACAAAGCGCGCACGTGTGAGAGAGAAAGAGAGAGAGAGGGTTTAGACGGAGGGGGAGGGTGTTAAAAAGCGGTACAATTTCTTTAATTGGATTTGCATCACACGTTATTTGCAATTGACGCATTGTAATGCAGTCTACGAGTTAACTTAACATGGGGGCCAGGATCCGGAGGCGTGAATAATGAAAATTTTAATTAAAAGTCTACCGGCGATGTACAAGTGCGAATTAATGGCGTCCAGATGAAAAGACAGGATCGTTTTTCAGACTATTTTTCTGCCATCGTTTACGCGCCTATACTTCTACTCGATCTTTCCATTAATCAAAATGTAATTGCTCTGCTAGTTCTTTCGATTCCATAATACAGATAACGATTCCTTCAACTCTTCTAGATTTTTTATTTTTTTTTTCTTAGCAATTATTGCAATATTATATAGTATGCTTTTATACAGAATGCTGATATATTCGTGAAATACTTTTTCGAAAACCAAATTAATTCTCCAAAGATATTTACGTATTTATTAACATCTTGTATAAATTATATTTGTATTACATGAAATTTAATTTTTTTGTATAGGGATTATTTTGGATTAGAGGTTCTTAAGTAGTACAGAATATATTAAATAAAAGATAAAATGAGTTAAATTTAATTTTCAGAATGAGATATCTCAATTCTGATGACTCAAAAAAAGAATAACGACAATTCTATAATTTTTGTAAAAATTGAAATTGAAATAAAAAAAAAAATATTTTATTAGGTCGTTTTTTAATTAAATGACTTTTTTTACTATTTATAATAATTTTCTATCACGTTAATTTTTTCTTTTTATTTCATTCATTATTGAAAAATAACATTTTTGAATTTTATATTTATATTTTATATTTTAATTTCCTTTTTTTTGAAACAAGAATGAATTCCAAATGAGCAATCCATAAGATGTATGAAAGAATATATTACAATTAAATATGTTAATAAATTCAAAATCAAATCTGAAATACAATTTAATTTAATGGTTAGTAATTTCTTTTTTCTTTTTTTCATTATACTTTTACATTATATTATTTTCATTTTACATTATATTTTTCACTTTATCCTTTTCATTAACAAATCTCTTGGACAAATATATTATTTCAGTAAATTTATATTCGATTTAATCGGTGTACAGTAGATAGTCAATTCTGCGTTTTAAACATTTACGACCTGACAACGATCAAAACTATATATGATAAAACCTTGGACACTATGATCACAACGAAAGCGTTTGATGTTACATTCAACGTAGCGGGAACCATTTTCCAAGCAGGTTAACAACATGTGCGAACAAAGTGGGTTTTGCTTCGCTACTTTGTTTTATACTCTGTAAACACGCGTGTGGACGATATGAAAATTTCCGTGGGGCTTTTACAGAGGCGAGCGCTGGACATGATAGTTTTGTTTACGATGGGATTGGAATTTTAGAGCGTTGTCCGGAAAATATTAAGTCACTAAGGGCTTCCATATCGTTACAAAAATCATTCATGTTGTTTCAAAGTACGAATATTTTGAAGATAATATATTTTTCTATGGGAAAAAAAAATATTTTCGTTTAAAAATAGCACCGAAAAACAAATTTAGTAAATGTTTAATGATTTCATTCAATTTTTTACAATGTAATTCTAAATTTTTTTTTTTTAAAGAATTTTATCTCATCATGTGAACAGAATTTTAGAGAGAATTTGTAAGAATGAAAATGTATTATATCTTTATTCTTATTGTTATGATATAAGAAGAATTGATGTAAATTAAATATTATTTTATGGTTATTTTTTTTTTTAGATTTCAAATTCATAGAACTTTCTTTATTCATCAATAAATTGTCACTTTGAATGAATGAATTTGGACAGAAATAATAGATATACAATGTAAACTATTTTTATTATTAAAAAATAATTTTATTCTATATATTGTAGATATATTTATTGAAATTTTAATTTGTATCTATATATATCTATTGCATTATTTAGACAAACGAGTTCAAAAAGTATTATTTTGGAAATTTTGGAAAAAAAGTGGATGAAAAAATAATAATTGTGAAGCAATTAAAAAGGTAATATCCAGAAGAGGTCAATAAAAACAATTATAAACATACTAGACATATTGGTGAAGAAGAAATTACTTGTTTTTTATTATTATTGATGAGATTTTGAATTTCATTATTGGCAAAAATTAATATTCAAGATGCTAATGTCAATAAAAGCAGTTATAAGACCATATATATATTGATGAAAAGAAAATTGAATTATTATAAATTAGTATTATTGATGAGATATTAAATGCATTATTAATAAAATATATTTTCTAATATAATATAAAATAAGTATATGTATAAAATTTAATAAAATTTATTCATTAATATATTAATCACATAATTACATTACACATATTAATTTAATAATGTTTTTAATATACATAATTTTTATGTAAATTCTTATTATCAAACAATATTTATTAATTAAAATTATATGATATACAGATAATATTTAAAAGTTCAATATATTTATGAAAATAATTTCCATGTAATATAATATCATTATTTAATATCATTATTTATTTTTGTTCCTTTGTATTCAATTAACTATATGACAATTCTCTTTAAAATATTTCTGTGCAGTGTTTTTAAAGTGTGGAAAAAAAAGGATCTGAAACGTGTGTATACTCGATCTGCAGTGAAACGTATGTCAACCTCGCCCTTTTGTAGTTAAGTCACATCCGTCGTTAAAGGTCTGGGTTCTTCCTTTTCTAAACAGAATACGCGTCTGAAAGTGTGTATACAATAGCGATCTAGAAATACGTGACTGCCAGAATGTCAATTCATCACATCACATTCATTCCAATCAATTTCTAGTATTCCGGAAATCTTTTTAAATGAATACACGATAAATTAAGAACCGTATTAATTCGATAATTTTAATCGAAAAAAGATAATTAAATATTATTTAATGCATTCTTTTTCAATGATTTCAATATTTTTTTATAAAGTTATTATAAATTATTATTTTTTATAAAGTTATTATAAATTATTAAGTTCATAGTTAATCTATATACAAAGATATAAAATTGAAGACTTTAATAAAGAAAAAAAACTTACACATGTTCATTACAATTTTTTATCATTATTTAATTTATTTTATTTATTAATTTATTAATTATTTTATTAATTTATTTTTTATCATTAATAATTTATTTCACACTTATTTCTTAATATAATGTATAATATTATTAAATAGAATCGTTTCATTTAAAAGAAATATAATTCTATACTATTGAACATATATGAACATATATATGAACATATATACATCGTTTCTATTTCTCAGTGATACATTTCAATTCTATCTCCATTTATTAATGAGAAAAATCGTAGAGAATGACAACTGATAAAAAATAAGAAAGAATTAAGAATTTATTGATTAATACGATATATAAATATTGCAACTGTTGGAAACATAAAATTCTATCCTTATTTTTTAATCACTTAACCTAACTTTTTGTCAATAATGACAAAGAGAGTCAACAAAAGGTAAAGAGAGATTGAAAGCACAAGTTTTTGAAGAAATTTAAATGTTTGAATTTCGCATTACTGGAATATCTGCAAAAATACGAAATTCGAATATTATTTCGTATTTGCTGAGAACGTCGAATGTAGAAAATGATGAAAAGAGCAAAAAGTTTAAAGAGAGATTGAAAATCCTTTTTTTACACATCATATTATGGAAATACACAAGATTTTTTTCGATTTTTATGCCTGTGAAAATTGTAAAAAAATTGAATGAACATCACTGTCTACATAGCTGACATGAAATTCCATTCACATTTCATTTTTGTCGATAAAAAAAGTCCTAGCAACATACGAAAAATCTAAGTATTTAAATAAATGTATGTATCAACGACAATAGATATTGTAAGAGATCATTGTAATCTTTATTTAGCTTAAATTTTAATCATTATCATTAATCATAATCAAATCATAATCAAATCATTCGTATCTCTATTCCATTTCATATCCCCAACATTGACGATTTCAGAACAGTTCAGAAATTATGATTTTTATCGACGCAGTATGTATTTTTCGCATTAAGATTCTTTTCGTTTCTTCTTGTCGCTATCTACCGATCGAGCGGATTATGTTTCCTCATATCCAGCCCGGAACAAAAACTGCATCGAAATGTACGGAATAGAAAAAAGAGACATGAGAGAGAGGGCAACTGTTGAACGAGAGGAATCGATGAAGATCACTACCTTCGATGGATAAATCGGTGGTTTTTCATCGGGGCAATTTCTCAATTCTCCGCAGTCTCGATACAGAATTGGATGACCAACTGGCTCTATCCCGAATGATTTTCAAAGCCGTGATATTGATAGAAGAAGAAAAAAAAGAGCACAGGTGGAATTTCATAGAGAACCATTTGGAGATTGCCTCAACGACTGATTTAGTCGATATCCGAGCTTATAGCTTTTTCATGATACATGCAATACATTCATTTCTATAAATACTTGATATTTTTGTATGCATAATTGACGTAAAATATAAAATTACTTATTGTAAAATTTATGTTTGTGGCTATTAATATCCTTTGAATAATTAAAAGTTACGGTGTATTAAAGATATTAACTATGAAGTATGAAAAAATTAATATTCATGATGTCAAGGCTAGTAAAAGTACTTATAAATCTATATAAAAGGTTAAATTATTGGTAAAAAATATATATTTTTTAATGTAATACAAAGTAAATTCAAGATTTAACGAAATTCATTAAATATTTAGCGACAACTATATTGTTCACATAGAATGAATGTTCACATATAATCCTTATGTATTATCAACAATAAGTTTGACCAACAATTGATTTGAAATAAATAAATTATAACATTAAATCATTCTAAAAAATTAAAGATAATTTATCGATTCTGTTCTGTTCAATTTTAATCATAATACTGATCAAAATAATTATAAAAAAAACGAATAATAATAGGATAGTTTCATTTATAAATAGATACTAGAAAAAAAACTATAATAAAACATTATAAATGAAAAGAAAAGGAAAATGAGAAGGATTATAAATATTATATCTTTCAAAAAGAAATTCGGATTATTCGAAAGTTCACGACTCGTTGCACCTTTACGTTCATCCTCGCATAATTTTCTCTTGGAGACGTTGTTGAAAATAAATGCACCCTCATTGCAAGCGTTTAGATGGAAAAGAAGAATTGGAGAGAGAATTCTCTTGTTCCATTTTAAGCTGGATCGCCCCTCTCGCGAAGCAACACGTTCTCATCAGGATGTGTTGTTTGGCAGGGGTGGAATCTCGCCTCGAACCAACGTCCAGACATAGAAGAACAGAGGATCGAGCCGTTCGAGGGTCGTTGAGAATTATTCATTCAACGCTTTCGATATACGAGTTTCTCTGGTGGAGCAATTTCGTCTATTTATAAAGGACAACAAGACTGTCCAATCCTCGAGTGCCTACGATACATCTCGCTCGAGGATCGTTCCGTTTATTCTCCTTTGTCCCACTATACGTGGAAATATTGGAGAGAAAAGATAGAACGATTGGTTGATATCGATGGTACAGTAACAAAATGATAGGACAGTTTGAAATATTTATATATTTTGTATATTTGATAGAAGAAGATTTATATAGTTTTAATAATTGTATAGGATGTTTCGAGCTTAGATATATTTCAAAATGGTGTAAGATAATGTGGAATGATTATTTTTTAAAAATCTATAATTTCATGGAATGTTAACCTGTTGTCTTATATATTATATTATATAATTATAATTATATATTAAGTTTCGAAAAAGAAATATCTTCAAAATTAGGAAATGTCCACTTTGAAAATTACTTATCATAAATTTAGTATATTATATAATTATATAAATATATATTATAAAAAAAAATAAAATATCAATTATAAAAACAATTATAAACATTTTTACCTCTTTTTACCTGTATTTTTAGATATTTTATTTTTAGATTGATTTGTACAGTTTTGAATGAAATTAAGTATTGCTTCTATTATAAAATAAGAGATTAATATATTTATAAAATATCTTTGGAGAATATAATTATAGAAATTGAAACAAATATAGAAACTAGAAGTAGAAGTATAAAAATATCAATTTATGTTAGATGAAGCGAGACAGAGATAGAACGAAATTTTTATAAATCAATATTTAATATATAGTAAAAAAATTAATATATAAAGTTTTTTATATCATCAATACATCCTGTATAGTGTACTTTTTATTTTTATATACACAATTAAATATACAAATTCATAAAATAGAATATTATAATAAAAGTAAAAAAAAATTATAATTCGCAATGAAAGAGAAGTTTTGTTTATAACAAAACAAATTTTTCATAACACTTTAATGAAAATGTTCTTTTGTTCGTTGATGAATAAAGAGAAGAACATAAAGGATGACAGTGGTCTAGCGTTTTACATGTCGGGTTATAGAATCGAAGATTGGCTCGTTTATATCATTAGGATGTCAAAATGTCTTATACAGAGATAAGTTTGAGTCGTAGTTTCTGCGACGCGGCAATATCCCCTTCGTTGGTTCTCTTAACGTCAAATTCTACAGTCTGTGACGCATCTTGCGCCCTCCTTTCTTTCCTCGATCATCTGACATTTTATTGGGAAACATTGGAAGGGAAACATTCTGTTCCCTTTGATTCCCTTTCTTCCTTTGAATTTTAAAATTCATTTGTCGATAAATAACAATAGATTACAATAAACATGGCGAAAAATGAATCAGACGGTTTTAATTGTAAAAGAATTTGCTTTGAAATTATACGTTGACATGATGATATGACTGGAATCGAAGAAAATAATCCTAAAATTTCTCAAAGATTTGTGGGTTTTAGCATTTTGAAAAGATTAAAAATAGAAATAACGTAAACAATATAAAATATTCTTGATGGAAGCAATATAATAAGATCGTAAATTCAAATGTTAAATAATAATGATTGATCTAATTCAGATCATACACATTCCATGATCAAAATTGCCAAAGAATTCTTTAATATCGATTTAAATATTTAAAAAAAAAAAGATTAATTTTGATATGTGTTTTCGATTTCAAGCATGTCAACTTCTTTATCGACTTTACAACTTTATTACATCATTTGTACCGACTATAAGAGGGCGCCACTTAAATGTGGGCCTAGTGTTTCAGTGTTACTAATCTGTAATCTAAAGTTCAAGTTCTGATCGATCCACTCGTATTTTATTTATTTCTTCATTATAAATTCCATCATAAAATAAGTCCTAATTATTAATATACTCATTTAAACTCTTGTCTATCTATATTTCATTATTTTTTTTTTAGTTATGTCATCATAGTTTGATAATCTTAACATTCATTCTCTAACATTCAAATTTTGAAAATTAAATTGTAAATTGTATAAATATATAAATATTATTATAAGTCATGTATAAATAAAATAATGAGGATTAAGGAAAAGGATAAGAGATTGCTAACTTGAACTCGAATTTTAAATTCTTTCATATTTTTCTTCGTTTCTATAATTAAAAATGGGATAGAATGTACACAGAAAGATATTTTATGTAAATTAATGATCTATATAATTGATAGTACTTATAAAATATGCTTTATATTAAGAATTGAAAAACGATAGTCAGAAATATAAGTGATAGGAATACAAAATAAAAAGAAAAGACATTTTGATAAAATCTTACATTGTTGACCAATCATAATTTTTCATATTTGCTTTTTTCTTACTATAGTAAAAATGGTCCAATATAAAGCTGTCAAATTAAATCATTAAAAGAAAACTAAATATAATATTAATTGATGTCAAACACTTTGCTTTTTAAATTTCAGAAACTTTTAAAAATTTCCTTTTAAAAGATATGTTTATCTTGATCATTACGATCCTGTACTACGTTATTTGCAGGTGTTACAAGATTCTACAATTAGCTTCGAATGTGTCTGTGTACATTGATTGCCTCATTTGACTGGAATAACATGTCCATGTATTCTGTACATCGAATAAGTAGTATCTGTGACTTATAATAGTTGAAACGATATTGATAATGCTATTACTATTAAACATACAATACAAAACGAATGTGAATTTGAAAGGAACAAACCGATCTTTGAATATCCTCTTTTCCATTTCGAGAAGAAAACAGAGCAGTGGAGGTAAAAGGAACTAGGCCACTAGAATCTCAATTGGAATCCTTCCAAACATCCTATAGCTAATTAGGAAGTGAAAGGGTATGGGGAATTGCATCATCGTTACTAGATACAAAAAAATTTCGTTGCATCGAATCTTTCATATCCTTCCTTCCGCCATGTCATCACGAGAGAGCCTCATCGTAATTCAGGGAATCCCTGTTTACCACGCCGTGACTTTTAGCCCAACGTCAGTAGCCGGCATTTTGATTCGAGATTGGCTACGAGCCAATCTTCTTGCGAGTCAGAAAAGTTATGCAACTTGCGATCCAAGCTACGCGCATGCGCGCTCAGTTTATCAATTTTGCGGATAGATCGGCTTCATTTTGAGAGAGAGAGCGGATTTTTCTATTCGAGGGATGTTCAGGTTCTATGGTGACGCGTTCGACCGCATTGAAAGAGATCTTATTTCAGATGGGGACGCTATGGATGGCTGTTATCGAGTGAGAACATGTTTACACTAGCTGATAGATTGCTGCGTATCGAAAAATAGGGGAGGAGAGACTAACATTCGCGAAATACATTTTAAGGCCAATTTTGCGATTGCGTCTCCAAAAGACGTCATCAAAAACTCGTTTACCGACAGATGATTTCTGAAGCTTTTGTAATTTTAGGTTTATTCGGTTGGCGATTTATTCGATCTGTCTTGGTACTAGCATGGCCTAGTAATCGCCATTTTGTACGAAAACTATGCGAAACCTTCGGACAATGAGTGTTCCCTTCAAACGCGAACAACGCGACGATGGGTTTTAAACTTTCCTCCATAGTTTCTTGAACAATGTTGAAAATATCGTAAATATGACTATCCTGTAAACAGTATGTTGTTACATGTCAAAAGTTATAATTATTTAGAAAAAGAATTACTTTGTCAGTTTTGATAATCTTAATGCATGTGGAAAATATCGTTTGGAACACATATTCTTATACCAGATAAAGATTAACTATTTTAAGTTAGGTTTTGATTAGGTTCCGTTTCCCATTTCAGTTAATTTGATCTTATTTGAAAAATTCGTAAAAACTAGGATAAACAAAAATAGTAATTAAAAGTTCAAAACGATTTAAATTATAATAAATCAATTTCGTTTAATTCTGTTTAAAGTCTAATCAAAATTATCGAATCAAACCTAATCTATTTTCAAATCTATTTAACTTTACTTATCTAACCTAAATTTATCTAAATTATGTTCTTGGCCTTGAAATTATCAAAATTATCAAAAACTATCCAAAATTATTTTCTAAATAATTTTGTAGAGCATTAATTAAACATGATGTTGTTGAATCCTTATGGATGAGAGATTGAGACGTTAACGAGTATTTGGATAAGAAGTTTGAAGGAGGTTGAGAGCGAAATAGTGAAAAGCTCGAATGGCGACGATTGGGCCACGTTATGTATTATTCAACACAGCTTCGACGATGCTATTAACAAGGATTGTCGAGATATACAACGCAAACTATAAACGAAGATGGGAAAGATATTCACTTGTCCTCGGTGTTTCCACTTGGAATCACCTACAAAAGAAATCGTCGGACGCAATATTAAGTATCGACGACAGGTTCATTCTTCCATCTTGTAACAATTCATTATATTGTTATACGCTTGGTTCCATTGTAATGTTTCTTATAAAGGAATCGGCGGGATTACAGCGCGCAGACCATCTTATACAACTGGAAAGTCCTCTCATTCGTGTTTGGAATCGTTCTTCGAAAGGATCGAGCATTATTCCTGCTCGTTATTTCTTCTTTTATGCCCCGTATTGGAGAAGATTGAAAGTAAACGAAATTACGACACGTTGGCAGAAATGCGGTGGTGCGCATAGTGGTCGAGAAAACGATTGTCTGGTTGAAAAATATTAAAATTTTTTCATTTCTAAAATTCATTATTGAATTTTTGGGATCCTAAAAGATCTGAAGAATTCTTTGAATATTAATTGTTTATAGAAATTGTTTTAATAAGATAATTTCTATACTAAAAATATTGTAATTGATTTTCATTTTAGCAAATATATAATGGTAAAATATAATGGTAAAATATTTTCATTTCATAATTAAAAAATTGTAAAAAATTATTATAACGATTTCCAGTAAACATGATTAAACAAGTAACTTTGTAACAATATCTATCGTTGAATGGCCAAAATTGCTTAAAAAATAAATATTATCCTATAGATATTTTTGCATATAACTTTTATTTTTATGTGTTTCGATTAAAAACTAGTTGAAAAAATATTTTTTTTCTCACAAAAATAGTTATTGCATCGATATATGAGAAGTTTAAAAGTTAAGTAACAAAAAGATAAAAAAAAATAAAAATTACTTTTTATAACAATAAGTAATACACAATTATATTTGATGATACATGATTTAATTGATTCATTTTTATCCTTTTCTATTATATATATAGATGTAAAAGAGAGACAGAATTTACACTTATCTTGCACAAAAGTCTAAGTAAATCTACGATAAAAATTACATTTACTTTATTCACATCTAAACTTAATTCATCAATAATAAAATTGAAAAATGGATCAAAAATGAATCTAAAACCATTAACATCGCAACATGCATTTGAACCACACTCCTACAAATTCACCAATATTAAACCAGCCACTTAAGATAAGAAATAGCCAATAATAGAATCAAATTCGGTAAAACTGCTCGTTCGAGAACTTAACGAAATGCAAGAAAAGAGAAAAAGAGAGCCGTATCGAGTCGGTATCGAGAATAATTAATGTACGATAGCGGAGATGGTGCACTGTGAGATACTGGTTTGAAACTCCGGTGAAAGGCGGCGTAGCTCGCTCGAAACATGGCGACGAACGACATTTCGTCGAAGCGTGGCGGCGAGACGAAATGTAACCAGCAGTTTCACGACGAACCTCTCTCTCTCCGCGGCGTGACAGTTTGAAACCGTGGTATCGCCCACGGGGACTTGGCAACTTCCAACTTTGTTCTTCGTGAACCTTACCGGAAACATCCGCCGGAATTTCGCGCCCCGAGTAATGCGCTCGGGACGGGATGGAGGTGGCGCGAGTGGATGCATATCAAACGATAATAATTCCTTCTGCATTATACATTTCGTTCGGGCGCGTTTCAGAGCCGGGCGCGTTTCAGAAATCGGATTTACGGTTACCACTCGCGTGTAACGATCCTTTCGAACCGAGTTAACAGCTACTCGAATTCATGCATTTTACACGGCATGCTTAATAAGCTTTTTCGCTTATCCTCTGATCATTGCAAGTTGAACGCTGTTGGATAAAATGGTTATTAATAGTTTATAGCAATATGGTTCAATGTTTTAATATACATATCGACTTAAACGAGTATAAACGAAAAGATTTTATTAATAGGCTTCTTAGATGGATAATGTGTTAAATCATTTGATCAAAATTCTCAATAGGACTCGAAATGCTCGTGTTTCGTTTTTGATTATCAAAGTTAAACTAAGTCGGCATGCTTAATGTCACAGTAGTGTCTATAATGGATGGAAGTATTCAATTATTGGGAGAGATAGGTGTCCTAATTGTTGGCTTTCTTCTCGATTTCATTCATTTCATTGAATGAGATAAGAAAATGCATAAATTTTTAATTTTTATGTTCAAAAATTGAAATTTCTGTTTCAAGAATTGATTGAAATAATTATGTGTCAGTTAATAGAAAATGTGACTAAAAATTAGTATATTTGAATAAGTAATCATTTGAGAATATTATGTATTGATTTATAAATCATTTTAAACTATAATGACCAGTAGTAACCAATGTTATATAAAAATGACAACTATAACAAAAATATTATTTGATAATGATTATTTTGACATAAAAATCTACTAATTTCTGTTTAATCAACAAAATCAAGCCATTTAAATTAATGAAAACAATATGTAGTTATTGATAATTAAGTATTAATAAGATATTAAGATATTAAGATCATAGCAATAAAATTGTGGTTTTATTATTATTCTTAATCAAAGTTTAAATTGTTAGTGAACTAGTAGGATGAATATTTAAAATATTCAGTATTTCTACTGTTTGAAATAGAATCTTTAAGTTGTAAATTTTAGCTAAATGAGCAATGACAGTACCACTTAATGATAATAATAATAATTAAATTTAGAATCTGAATAGATACAATTCAACATTGGAGAATTATAATCATAACCTAAGTGCTTAGTTAATAAAACAGCAATGTCTGTCAATAATAATAATTGAATCTAAAGTTCAAAGATATCTGTATAGAGCTAAAAGGTACATTAAAAGAAAAAAAGCTTTTTATATCTATCAATAACAAATTTCTAATAAATTAAGAAATATGTAATAATATTTGAAGATTTATGATTTAGATTTTTACTTTAGATGGCGTAACATAGAAATAGAATAGTAAGGTTAGGATATGTATCTTATGAAGACAAATGAATGGAGAGAATAAACATAGACTTCATTTTGAAGACTAACATAAAAACCCAATAACAAAAAATAATATGGATATAAACATAATAATATGGATATGATGCAAAATCAAATTTATATAAATATGATTAAAGAAAATAGAATAATATAAGAATTAATATAAGAAATTTAATAGAGATTTATTTCATTCTTCAAATATTATAATGCGTATTATATTTTGTACTTTCTTGTATATCATTTGTATTTTATAGATTTTTATATATTCAAATTTTGCATAAACATTTTCAATTTTATAATAATCGAATTTCACTTATCTTACTCTATCTTGTATATTTTAATCAATTATCATTCACTTTGGTTGATTTTTTTTTTAAATCATCAATTTATCCTCTAATATTAATTTTGTTTGATTCTAAATTTGATTTCTGATAGTGATTTTTTCACTTAAATTTCGAGAGAAAAATTTTCCAAGATCATTTCGCTTTAGATTTTAGAATAATTTAAAGTCGAAAATCTTTGTAAATTTAACGATTCGGTTCGGTTGAGCATACCGGTTATCAGCAGCCTCTTTGATCCTACGTCTTTCAAGTATAACGCTTTACGTCTAATGGTATACACGTATCAAAGACTAGTGAAATTATTCAAAGATTAATATATCCGTTATGGAGACATCTCGTACAAGTTTAAGCGAGTTCAAGCAAAATTCTTTGAAATCAACTGTTACCAAAATTTACTGATTTTTGTTGTTCCTTTATCTTGGAATTCTTATTTCTGCTACTTCGCTTTTGATTCTTTATGTTTTGTTATTTAAGATTTATTCTTTTGTTATTTAAGATTTAAATTATGTCGTAAATTCAATTTTTTTATATTATAATTGCTATTATATTATAAGCTACACTTATAATTTAATGCTTTAAAATTTTTTTTAATCTTTTGCAAATTAAAATTTCTACGTAATGAAATTAAATTAATTCGAATTTTTAAAGTCAAGAGATTGTGACATATTAATTTTTGTTTAAAAATATAAGTAATATTTGTATCTGTTAATTTACGATTTTAAGCACATCAAATAATAAATGAATAATATTATTTTTCGTCTCAAATTTTGTAGAATTTTATCTTTTCGTTATTCATGATTTTAAATAATGAAAAAAGTTGCTTCATATAATAAAATATAATATTAAAAATTATTAAAATCTGAATTTATTTTCATTTATACATTTTTATTCAATTTACAATAATATAATTTTTGTTTTCAGTAAATACACTTATTTACTGCTTAAAATGTTCAAAGATTTGAAATAAATGATTAAAGGAAATTTTTATTTTTCAAAAATCGTTAATTTTTATCTATAATTTATCTATAATATGAATTAAAAGGAAAAAAAACATCGCTAAAATTACCTAAATCTTACAAGAATATGGCGAAATAACATATTGTTCTCGTATGTTTATCAATCATCCGAATAACATAGATAGTTTCAAGATTCCAAAGGTCTATAGGTGTCTAGGATAGACACCTAACGGTATCGTTTGCCATTGTTCACAATTCCTCTAAATACATAGGATTTACCTAGCAAGAGGCTGCAATTACTAATTCTGTTCACCTCGTATCGGGCCGCAACGAAACAACCTCTCTTCTCATTGCTTCATGGCAAATATGACCGTGCTTGTCCCAGTTTCGCCTACTAACGAAGTGACAGAGAAAAAAACAGTGGGAGAGGAGAGAGAATGAAAGGGAGAGAAACAAAAAGGAATCGTTTCCAACGACGAGGTTCTGCTAACGAATCATCGAACACGTCGTGACACACTGAACTTGTTGAAAATGAAACGGATCGAATAGTCTCGTGGAATAATTTCCCAAAAATAAGACAAAATAAAAAAAATTTTATTTCATCAACGATCGAACGGCGAACTTTGCCCAAATTTCTTTTCTTTTGTGGTTGTAAAACAAGTTTTTATACGTGAATGAAAAGAAAAGAAGAAGAAAGTTTTCTGTTATAAAAATTTCGAAATTGCCAACTAGCGAGCTCTTATGAAACTCCGTTTACAATTGAGCAAAGTTGGGCGCTAACCAGTCGGTAATAAGAAAATCTTGGTAATTATTTGGAATAGTCTTTCTCAATTTTGAAACATATATTTTAATTATCATTTTAAAGAAATTTTTTTTTATATATAATTTGGTTTTCAAATTATATCAAAATCGGATTTTTAAATCATATATATGTAATATCATATTTTAATAATATTTGAATAATTTAAATTAGATTTGTTATATTTTGTCATATTTTAATTTTAAAATTAGGAATATCTTAATCGCAATGTTAAAGTGCATTAGTTGAATTTAGATTGGATTAAAAAAATCTTAAATGCTTCGTAGGTTTAGATTAATTTTTAGATTTACTTTTTTAGTCCAAGATCAAATAAATTTACAATTCTATTCAATTGTAAGCTCTATTAAAAAAATTAATACATAATAATTAAAATCTAATTCAAATCTATTTATCTTATTTATTTTATGTAATTCTAATTTAAATTCTGAAATCTAAATCTAATCTAAATTCAAGTCCTACAAGTACGATATCTATTGAAAATATTTTTGTATATTAGAAATTAAAATCGAATAATGAATATATATAAGCAAAAGTTATTTAGTACATTGATATTAACAACATATTCTACACAAAATTAAAAAAAATCTTTTTGTTTCACTTAATTGTCTCTTATAATGTACATAATTGTTTGTATCTATGTTTTGACTGGTTATAGGAATTTCACGGCCACAAAGTAAATCGTGGCTATTCACCATTATAAGTAAACACGAGGATAGTTTTTGTCACGAAAATTACGAGAAAGTAACGTCATAGCTTTTTGACCGAGTTGCATCAACGTCTTCTTGCGACAATAGATTGTCATGCTGCGACATTTCGAATCGACAGGAACGAGGACACGAGGCAGTCATTGATGAAGGGAATACGTCGGGAGATACGTGGTCACTAGAAAGCTATCCCTTCGTTCGAGATCGTGGCCTGATAGATCACTGGTAACATGGCCGAATTGGGTCAGACGAAGAGAACGGTTCGCCTCAAGAACCGTCTACAGATCCTCCGAACTCGTGTAGGAATAACGCTTTTCCGCCGATAAGCTCCTCGTTTCGTCATCCATCTCCGCCCTACGCTTACAGCGCCGGTGTACACAACTAAAAGCGCACGCGAATCCCTCTGGTGTGTATACGTGGAACCGCGGGTGAATGTGTGCAAACGGGCGCAAAATCGATTCGTATAATATGGTCACGTGGTGAGCGATTTTCAGCCGGCCTGATTACGGTTATTCAACCACGTGACAGATTTCAAATTTACTCGGGGAGTAGTGGCGGTGGCGCTGGCAGCACTCGGTTGACGCATAAGGCAGTCACGTATAATCAGGTGGCCTGGAATTTATTATAGTACGTGCGTTACATGCCGGTTGCGCCATTACATAGCGCGAGTGTCGCGAGTGAGTTTCGATTTATCGTCGATACATGGACACTTATTCCGGCGCGGATATTTTCTACCTTGCGACAAAGCTCTGTTTGCTTAGATGAGAAATTCGATTATGATAAATACGAAATACTCTTTCGTATCGTCTATTGTCGCGTTAACCGATATCACGCGACACGATATAAGAGATCTTATTTATCCGAATTCTTGATTACGTGGAATATATATTTTTGAATACATTTTTAGTTTGATGTTGGATTTCGGATAAAAGGAGATGCTTTACATATTATCATTGGACTAAATAAATTTTTTTTGGATTAATTATATTTAAATATTAATAAATTATGTGACTGATTTCAAGGAAAATATTTTTAAAATTCTCTTTTTTGAGTGAAAATAATGGATTGTCTATTATGAAATAGCAATCAAGTGTTAATTATAAAAATATTATTTTATCTCATATTTTATCTTATTGAGAAAAATATCAACATTCTATTCACTGTAAGTAATCAATATATAGCAATATATGTAAAAACAAAGTGAAATATCTTGAAATCATAATAGATTAGAAATTAACTTGAACCACCATTTAGCATAGTACATAAAATAGCATTCTAGTGTTCTTTATCTAATTGTTAAAAACAGTATAAAAATCCATTCTTATTGATGAAACTCAAACATGGAATTCAATCATTCACTATATTTAATTATATTCATAAAAAATATAATTTAATAAATTATTAGCTATGTAATTTATCCATTGATTATCAAAATCCATTTTCAAATTTTATATTTAAAATATATAAATTTTTTAAATCTATTTCTATATTATTCATAATACAAAATATATAAAATAAAAACTCATAAATTCACATACCGTGTTTTAGCCCAAAATACATTCTTTTCTTCCTTTTCCTTTTTTCTTTAAATCTCTCAACCAACAAAAAAAAATTACAAGCATATTGATAAATAACGATATTTTTCTAAATTTTATTTACAACGAAGGATCTATTTTTTTTCGATTTTCAGAATCAAATTAGTCGTGACTAATACTAAGATGGATGACCGCATCGTTTATTAATAGTGATATAAAATCAGTTATAATAATTAATCACAACAATCGATATCAATTAAATAACAAAAATATTCCCATAAAATCCATTTGCGAAAAAATAATTCTAAAATTTTCCTTCCCTATATAACGCGACCCCATCAAAATTTCATACTCTGCGTGAACAGGAGGAGTAATGGCATTCTTCGACGAAAGCGTCGCTAATTATCCTCTTCGTCGAAATCCATCGAACAAAATCCTCCTCGTGATTACGAAATAATCGAACTCGAAATGGGATAGGGAGCGTGTGAAGAATCACCGCGAAGGGTTTGGTTGGAGGGCATAAAAAATTCACGAGCCCCAATCTGAAGATGGATTTCGCATGAAAAGTACGGCTATCGATCGAATGATGCGACGATGTCGTTCCCCGGGATAAAGGCCGATCGGAGGAGGAATCAAACTCGAGTAACCACAAATTACAGGTGGCAAGTAAAGAACGACCAGGAGTCATGGTTGACGACGTGGAAAGCTCGAGGGCGAGTCGAACGAGAGAGAGATGTTTTGGAAAGGAGGGGGGGGGGGAGAGAGGGTTGTGTAGTAATGTCGCGAGCCGGTGAAACAGGAGAAAAAACCGACCTCTCGAAGGAAAGAAAGAAGAAGGAGCATGAAAGAAAGGAGTGGGGGAGGGAAGCGAGGGATAGAAACGAACCACCGCCCATACACGCTTCATCAATCTTCGCTTCTCGCGGAGAGGACTAACGACGTCGCAGCGAAGAGATAAACGGACTTGGCTGGTCGGGGGTAATCTCGGTATATCAGTTGGCACGGTTATTGTTGGCGAAGCCAACTGTGGAAAGAAAGCAATCTGTTGGTGATCGATCTCTCCTTTCAACGGTCTGCCAGTTCCTTTTATTACCGCCTTCGATATCTCAATTGCTAATTAGCGAAAATTATTATTTACATTTTAATGATTAAGTTTCGATAGAAGATGGCAAATATACAAGATATATGTTTAGGGTGTATTCTAAATGCATTGTCTTTGAGATGATTAAACGTGTGGTTTATGTTATTCTCGAAATTTTGTTGGTTTTTTGAGATGAATGCTTATGAATAATAATGAAATAAACGTTGTTCTATTGTAGCTAATATTTTTTATTAATATTTATATTTCTTTTTGGTTAATTTTCTAGAAATAATAATAGCGTATGTTGACATAAGTTATGATAATCGAAAAATATTTATACCTATATCTACATTTTTTAAATATTATATGTATCTTTTGTTATATTTGTTACTGGACAAATATATTAATAAGAAAATATCAATATTAAACATATAATAAATGAAAAGCTGTTTCATTTATTTCTCTGTATCAATGATATTTCAGTCTAATTTGTCATATTTTGATAATCAATAGATATGTAATATTAAATTTATAGCTAATCTATAGCTTTTATATTTGATGAGAAATCAAAAATACTATTTATAAAAAGTACTTTATTTCATCTATTCACTGCTATCTTATATCAATTGTTTCATTATAGTAGCCAAAGAACATTAATAACATAATATTAAAAACATAATCCTAATCTTTAATTTTTATTATATAATAATATGATATCAATTACACCATAGTAGATATATTAATAATTTTCAAATCAATAATTTTATGAATATAAAAGAATTATTATTTTATCAAATGCTAAAGATATGAAATTGGAAAAAAATTGAGAATATATTCAAATGAATTTTAGACATACAACTTTTACAAACATCACTTCCAAATCTTTGCAAGTATGTTGCATTTTAATTTTCAGTTTCGCTAATGTCATTTCATGCAAATAATGATGAAAAGATACATCGTGATTTTTATAACTCCATTGCTATCCCGAAAGTGGGATATAAACTCGTCAGTCTAAAAATACAGCATTACAGAGATGTAAACTGAGATCTTGGATTAATGATAGGCATTGCTATTCCAACAACGTTCTCGGCTTTTTTTTCCTGCTAAAGAATATTTCAGCTAAACGAGAATATTTAAGTATTTTCCTTGATTTTAATAATACGTAGAATGCATTCCTTATGTACAGTTTAAATAGTTTCGAAACAACAATGCCAGTGAGAGAGAAATTATTTTTGATAATATTATTATTTCAAGCTTTTTTAAGATGATTAATATTTTTTTAATAAAAAAATGTATCATTTTAAATTGCATTATAAATTTTGTTAAAAAATATATTTGGAATGAATCTGTGAACCATGATCTTGAGACATTCTTAAATATTAAAAATATAATAAATTGAGATATTTTAGAAATGTGAATTTTCTTTTTCTTTCAATTATTTCTGGAAGCAGAATAATTTCTAGATTGATTATATTTTCTTGTTACTTTTTTTTAGCTATTTTTTAATTGCTCAAAAATATTTAATAGCTAAACTGTCGCCTTGTTTTAAAAATTTTTTATTTTATAGCTAATTATATATATAAATAATGGGAATGGGAAACTACATGTATTTATTTTTTATCAATTTGATAATATATTCAATTATTTCATTTGAAACTTCATTTTATTTGAAATTCATGTTTCAGATATTGCCAAATATAATTTTTCAACCATTATAATGTAAGAAATATGTGATTTTATATATAATATTTATATATAATATTATTGATTTTTAAAAAATTCTAAGAAAATTTCTTTTCTACAGAATATTTTAAAATAATATTAAATTGTATTATAAGAAAAATTATAATTAAAAATATAATTAAAAAAAAAGAACTTTAAATGGTCTCTTTCAAATGAGATCTGCTAACTAGATTAATTTGCAACATTTGTAAATGAGAAGTTGTTTGTGATGTTTACTCGAACGAAGCTAGCTAATGTGGACAATCTTGCAATGGTTGTCCATTGCAGCATATTGCGAGAGTGGAATGCGATTTAAATTTTCGCGTCAGAAATTGGATTGCAACTTCTTCTGCTTGTATACATACTGTTGCTCATATTTGTTTCTTTATTCATTCATTTATTTATTATATTGAATAATTAATAATAAATTATATAATATAATATAAATTATATTTATGCATATATTATATTATT
This sequence comes from Apis cerana, assembly GCF_029169275.1. Taxonomy (NCBI): domain Eukaryota; kingdom Metazoa; phylum Arthropoda; class Insecta; order Hymenoptera; family Apidae; genus Apis; species Apis cerana. The sequence goes on along the minus strand of NC_083862.1, from coordinate 3,101,804 downwards.
ATTATATTAATTATATAAAAAAATTATATATAATTGAATTTCTCATATAAAATTTGATGATATTTTAGTGAGAATATTATCTCCTTAGCAATTCCCTTTTGTTGCAAACATAAATCTAGCATTAATCTATGATATTTAAGAAACATAAGATTCTGAATTAATATGAAAACGTATAACGAAATTCTATAAGACTATAAAAGATGTTGACGCTATTATTACAAAATTATTATTGATCGATTACTCTTGAATGATATTCTAAGATTAAGTCAAATATCCTTAGTATTAAGTATTTTTTTTAAATAATTATAATGTAGAAATCGATGATGAATTTACAAAGATCGATTTTTTTTTAATGGATCATGCTGAAAGAATATTTAATTAAATGTAATCGTAGGAAAAGTATGAAAAATGAATCAGAAATGAAAAAAAAGAAAACAATAATGATTTGAAATTCATTTTAAATTATATTTGCAGAAAGAATATAAATCTGATTGATTGATTTTGTCAAACCCAATATATTTATAAAAATAGCACATTGAAATAAAAATATCATATAATATAAAATCTTTGTATGTTTCTAAGAGATTTACAAATATTTAACAATCAATATAAATTAATCAATCATCAATAACAAAAAATAAAATCGACAGTATGGGAAAATGAATGAAATGGAATTTTAATTCCTTGTGCTTTTAAGAGAATTTCTTGTAGATTTATTCTGCAAATCTCTAGATGATCAACAACAATCAATATCAATTAGTCAGTCATCAACAATAAGAAATAAAATTAATTGAATACTTGGATAGATATTATTGGAAGTATCATTAATAATGATTCAAACTCTATCTTAAACTCCCTATTAATGGCAAGCTACAAGTTGATCTTATCTTAACAATAATATTAACAATCAACTATATTTTATTGTCAATATAATTAATTACAAGAACATAAATTGTAAAAATAAAAGTATTTCGAAAGCTACTCCTGGATCACTTTATGTGGCCAGAAAAAGAAACTCCTCCGAGTATTTCCAATAGTTTATATCTATAAAAGTAGTGCAACGTGTATACAAAATGCGGAGAGAGGCAGGGAAAAAGAGAAAACGGCGAAAGGAAAATCTTTGTCGGACTCGCCAGTCGGCGGACAGCTTTTAATATATTTGACAAAGTTCGAGCTTTCAAGAAACGCGACCAACCAGCCTCGTAAATTTTTCCCTCTTAGCAGTATGCGCTTCCACGCCTACGGGGCTGCTTCACCTTCACGCCATGGATAAGTCTTCGTTTCCCAAAGTTTTTCCCCGCGATCGCATCGGGATACATTTTTACAAACCCGCTCGAGACGGTCCATTATTCGTGTTCTTTTGCAGTCGAGCCAAAGCTAAGAACTGCCCTACTCCCGAGTGGTAAGTTTCCAAGCAAGAAAAATTACGGAGTAGCGAAGATCTTTTTCTCCTTCTGTTCCTCTTTTTATTTTATTCTTGTGCCGCTTTTTCTTCTTCTTATTCTTCTTCTTCTTCTTCTTCTTCTTCTTCGGTGGATGAGGACGATTCCGGTTTCTTGGATTACCGCCGATGACGTGATAATGTCAAATCCCAGCGGACACCATTATTTCAATGTTTGCTCCTGGGGTGGGAAAGAAGTCTGGATCTAGCGGAAGACCTCGATAATAGGAGTCCTATTACTGTTCGAGGTCAGAGGCTGCGTTGCCGCTTGAAATCGACTGAAACGGATTTGAGCCTTCTAAAGTATACTCTGACGTTATTACTGGATCCTCTGGTTTTGACATTTGATGAGCCTCGAGTATATTCTCGTGAAGAAAGTTTCCTTGCTAAACATTTTCTAGTAGTTAACATGCCTATTATAAAGTATAGATAAACTTGTGAATAGCGAATCTGCTTGGAATGGATTACACGAGTCAATAATGAATAACAAATGTTAGGCACATAATAAATGTCCAAAATTTTTTCAGAAATATTATTGGATTGTGTTTTAATGGTAAACCATGTTGGAAAGATAACTATGCAGCACAATTTTCTTGATCTAGAAAAGTAGATATTTGGCTTTTATTACTGCATTCCGTAGCAGGTTACAATATATATACATGTCTTGTAAAAGATATCTCAGTTTCGTTATTTATATATAGAATTAAAATAAGATAAAAATAAGATTTTATCGAAAGTATAATTAATTAAAATATGCAAGCCAATGTTTGAATTAATTATTTTTTTGCTCTGCCAGAAAGATTGCTTAATAATTTGCTCATTTTTCAAAATATATTCTTGTTAAAAGTTAATATCTAATTTATAACATTAAAGTTATAACATTAAAGTTAATAAATGAAAAAAAAAAAACAATAGCCTGATTCGCTTTACGCGGATAAAATCAAGTTCAATAATTCATGACTTCTCACATTTACCTTTGAACTTTTAATATGATTCAGGTCTTTGCTGTCAGTTGGCACCACTTCCTATAAAAGAGATTTCATAAAATTGTTACAAGATGTCGCCACTATAATGTTCCAACCTTACCGATAAGGTAGAGACAAGTATTGCTAGAACAAAATGGTGGTTTATAGAAAACATAAAATGGCTGTTTCCAAAAAGTTCTCTACGCTTTCAAACTATAGAATGGAAATTTAAAAAAAAAATTGAAAAATAAAAAACTTTTCGAAGAAAAAATCAAACAATATACGAGAATGTAAATAATATATATATATTCTTTTTAATTTATACTTTATAAATAAATTTATTTTATTTATGAACAATTTTTTAAATATTTTACAATATTAATAATATTAATTTTCCAAATAATTTATTATTTTAAAATAGTAATAATATATTTCGTTTAAATGTAATCAGAAATTTATCTCGAGAATGAGCAAACTCGATATTTACAATTAATTCTTAGCGGAACCATTGATCAACGCGAATCCGATGTAATTAATTATGATAATACTATTGATTTTGGGTTTCCGTGGTCACGTTAATATCGTTATTGTCGACATTTGAACGATCGTGACTAACGGTGAATTCCTGCGAGCTGGAAACCAACAACCACTGCAATATCGTTTATCGATTAAACTGTTGATATAAGTATTGCAATTTCGGTTAAATTTCATTTCCTTTTAAATCTTTTCTTTCATATCTCTTGATAATACTCGATATATATATAAAGACAAAACTACTAATTTTAAATCTAGAAAATTATTATTAGTTTAAAATTTGTATATTATGCTTAATTAGATTAATTAGATTAGCTTAAATTCTTTTTTCTATCTATTTATAGGAAACATGCGATTAAATTAGATTAGATTAAGAGAAAGAGGTTATTTTCATGATGATGAATTTTCTGATGAAGATTCTGTCATTAAAATGATTTTTTTTTAATCCTTCTTAATAGTACTCGATAAATAAATACATATTTAGATTAAATTAAATTAGATTTTTAGATTAGGTAACTTTTGAACAAACATAACCTCACATTCAAAATCGTCATATTTCGTCTCCATTCATCATGATTTCGACTATCACGCGTTTTAATAATATTCACGTCTACGGTAGAATTTATGCGGGTCGCACTTGTCGCCTCTCTTACCCCAGATTTTCATACCTGGCACGAGACGCGGAGAAAACGCGAGGCGTGTCGCCTTAATAAAAATTACGACACTCGCGCGGAATTGATTTGCAAGAATTTATCTCCAGAACCTTAGCCAGAGAGCAAGGAGCCGACTCCCGTTCCGCATTCGTGAGCACACGACCTATACTCGTGTCATCAATTTCATCCTTGCGCCATCGCCCCTTCCCCAATGTTCCTTGTCGAGGGATCAGCGACCTGCGATGGCTGCGGATGTAATTCGCCCCGGGATGTAATCAATGCCGTTGCAAATTCCGTGGTTGACTGAGTCGAAGGCGGACAAGGCCTTGCTCGACCAATCCTCCGACCACCCTCCCTCAACTCCAGGACGAGTTAGATTTGTCCCTATAAGGGACAAAAGATCGCCTTTATCTCATTGCTCGATTGTCTCTCCTCTCTTTCTCCTCCGTCTTCCATTATCCCCCTTTGTCCCGGCCCGAATCCTCGAATTCTTCTTCTCTTTTCCTACTTCTACCTCCCGGTGTCTGTTTCGAACGAAGATTCTATTTACGGAATCTCTCCTCTATCTCTCTCTCTCTCTCTCTCTCTCTCTCTCTCTCTCCTTCTTCGTGTCCATTTGCAGGGGGTCTCCCCCTCTTTTTCACTCGTTCCTTTTAACGTTGTCTCGTTTAATGCATCCCTATAGGAAATTACAAGTGAAAACGTTTCGTTAGCTGCGACTATTTTCCACTGTCGCTTTTTTACCCCCGTTGTCTCGCCTCGTTTTTCCTGTTCGCAGCGCGTAAATCGTTAGCGAGCTCGTTAACTCCGCGCTGCGATATTTATCGCAACCGGTCTGGCCCGCTGGATAATGGAATCTCATTGTCTACTTATGGGCGCATTGCCCCTCGAACGATTGCCTCTCGTTGACACCGTTTCATTCGATCAATCGGCCACCCAAGATCGAATACACTATGCCTCGATCTTCGACGATTCATCCGCCTCTTCGAACACTCGAGGACACTCGATTTTTTACGATAATTCCTCTCGAAGATGATCTTCTCTCTCTCTCTCTCTCTCTCTCTCTCTCTCTCTCTCTCTCTCTCTCTCTCTCTCTCTCTCTCTTTCTCTCTTTCTTTTTGTCGAAGCGGATTCGTCGACGAACGAATAAGAAAGCGTGTAAAGGAATAATCGAAGATCCTGCAAATTCACCTTTGACAAGATTTTTTTTTAAGTATTTTTGTTTATACTTTAAAAATTAAAGCTGAGGTTATTATTATGTATGCGCAAGAAAAATTAATTTAAAAATAGTTGTCTTTGAAAAATATTATTTCAAGATTGTTAATTTTTCTTTTTAAGATAAATTATCATAATCGATATCGATTTTAATTGTTTTTGAATACTAAATTTTCTAAAAATTCATGTCATTTAATGACTCTTTATTATTCAAATTTTCAAAGTTTTGGACTATAAATATTAATCCTTATGTTGAAATCAGAATATTCGGGCTATTCTTTAATTTGATAGAATCAATGAAAAAAAAGAAATTTAATTACAACGAAGCAAAGTCCCAAGTATTGAATAAATCTCCTTTCCTTTCTTCGCTCGAAAATATCATATTTCTCTGTTCAAATCTTCGATTTCATAACGTTATCGAGTTTTTCGATGTGGCGTGTGGCTTTGACGAAGTGAGATGGATTCGCAATTCCCAATATTCCGATTCGTCCTTTGATCAAGACAAATGGAATCACTTTGAACGATCGAGTTCTAACGTTGATCGCGCGTGTTAATATTTGCCCATGCTAATACCCTTCGATTCCATACATCAGGAAGAACGCTTACATGCATATGTGCACATATCTACTCATGAACACACACTTTGATTTATATGCTTTGCAAAATTCATCGAATCAACCTTAACATGCAATTAATTCCTCGTTATATTTCACATGTTTCCCCTTTTTTTTCGTGAAATTATAAAATTCTTTGTTCACTTTTATGTTATTCGTGTATACAGGATGATAATATATTCGTGAGATAAATTTTGAAATATTGATTTTATGTGATAAAACAAAAGTATATGATAAAACAAAAATATTATTTCAAACTTATTTAGTGAGTCATAAGCAATTTATCAAAAATGATAATAGAATTGTGTATTTTGTCTCTGTTTTATTTCATTTAAAAAAATAATCAATTATATATTTGACGTTTATTTTAATCTTTAAAATCCAGATATTTTACAAAATAATATTTTACAAAACCTTTTATATACAAGCAAAATATAAAATAGTGGTTCCAAAATTTTGGAGTCATGTTTCATGGAATCAAGAATTTAAAAGATTACCATTAATTTCAAATGAATAGCAAAATTAGCAGAAAATATGATACAATTGTAATGACTATTTTGATTTTAATTAAAAATCATTTAACATCGCGGATGATTCGATATTCGAAAAAATCTTTTATTTGTAATATCAATGCGATTCATGGTTCAACGGGTGCAACACTCCATGAAAAGAATATGTGTGTGTGTGTGCGTGTGCAACGTTGGCTTTAAAATTCATAAAACGATTAAAAATGTTGGAAATTCTATTAAAAATATTGTTTACCATCCGTACGTTGTATTTTCCACTCGCTGTGGAACAATCTAAAAATCACTTTGAACTTTGTGTTTGTTAAAACGAAAAAAAAAAATATCCAAAAATATATACATCTAAAAAAAAAGAAAAAACTGGAATAAACACGTCGATGTTATCTTTTTTTCGCGCGTGTAAATTTTACGATACATCCTTAAAAATTAAAACCGTAAACACGATTCCGAAGAGTCATCCGTCGTCTCTTGGCTGGGATAATATTTGCCCGGAGTGAAATCCTGAATTTCACGATAATCATGTCGACGACGAATGAATTAGCGACATGATAACTCATCGATCGCTATCGGCGACGATTAACTGGGCACCCGGAATGATGACACTTTCTGCTGAACGGTTGCAACGGTAATTAACACGCTCGATAAATTTCTCGTGCGAAATTCTCTCGTATCGTTGGGAGAAAAGGAAGAAAAAAATATATAAATATATCGTGGGAAAAGTTGCGCGTTCGATCGAATGTACCATCGTGTCACGAAGTTTGAAAGCAGTTACAAGAGAGCCGATAAATAGTCGACGATTTATAGATCGTAATCCCACGGAGTTTTCTTCCGAACTTCGTTACATTTACAAAGGAGGATCTCTTTTTTTGTAACGACTAACTATTTTTCTTCTGTAAGATGTCGTATTGTTCGCTTCCGCCATTTTGAGAGAAGCCTGTTTCTTCGAGCGACAAGAATCTTCGTTGTTGTTGATAATTCTCGAATTACACATATTTAAGAAAAGTTGTGAAAAAGAAAAAGGGGAAAGAAAAGAAAGAACTATTATTCGTTGGGATATAAATGGGTTCTCGGTGATTTTTGTATTTAAAGTAAATAGGAAAAATAGGAAATAAAGTTAGGTTAAGAAGCTGTCTGTTTTTTCGAATGTACAAGATGTCAATATGTTCGTAGAATAATTTTTGCAGGAAACAAACAAGCATAAAAATTAAAGAAAATAAGAAAGACAAAACCACTCATGAGTCAAATCAATATGTATATTATAAATTATTAAGCAAGATTTACAAATTCTTTATTTTATAGTATTTAAAAAATAATTTTTAATAGTAATTCAAAGTATTAATTTAAATAATTTAATACTTTAATTAAATATTAATATTAATTTGAATAATAATACCTATTAAATGTAACTGTAACAACAAAAAAAAAGATTCTAATTGATTGATTGATGATTTTTTTGCAGAATAGTATTATAAAGTACATAAAAATTTTCATCTCAATAATTTGATGACGTAAACTAGTTTTCAAATTTATTACTAATTCAAAAAGATTGGGAAACACTTGTGTAGCCTATCAACATTTATAACTTTCTTAACGATGTAATATTTAAAAGTTTTTATGACAGCTTTTATTGCTTCAAAGGCGTAATGTTCGGACCAAGTGGGAAGCGCGATCTCGTAAAATCCGTCATTTTGTAGTGATGAAGAGAGAATATAATATCCCGCAGTGAAGACAATAGTGATATGATATCTTGACTAACAAAAGAATTATTCTCTTGGAAATATATATATATATATATATACTTTCATATATAAAATTAGTCTAAAGTCTCGTTCAGATTAATTAAATTTGAATTCAAATCGTGTGAATTCAATTTAATTTGATTTAAAACAATAGATAGAACTAAAAATTGTTGAAAATCATTTTTTTTTAAATCATTTTCATTTCTCACATTATAATATGTATTTTTTTCTATATTCTACTAAATTTGTTCATATTTATTTTTTATAAATTTCTAAAAATTTTAAATTTGTTTCAATGCTCAATAACATTTAACTTGTCAAATTCATTATTCAAGATCTATCATTTCAAGTCAAAAAAATCTCAATTTTGAAAGGATATTTAAATTATTTTGCAAAAAAAAATTATTTTTTTCAAATCAAATAGTAAATTTTCATTAGTAAAATAATTTCAGATTATTTAAATGCCTGCAATTTAAAGTTAATTCATAAAAAAGGAAAGATATTTCAAGTTTAATAAATTGCAAATTAATATTAGTAAAGTAGTTTCAAATTACATATCTATTACTAGAATTTCAAGTTATATGAGTAATTCGAAAATCAAAATGATTGATGATTTCATTTGAAACTTGAAACGATTTAAAATCGAATAAACAGCAAATTCATATCGATAAAGTAGTTTCAAGTTATCAAATTACTAGATCATAATACGAGAATAGTACGAGAATGTCATGCAATTTGAAACCAAAATGTTTGATGAGTGAAACTTGATATTTCAAGTCCAATAAATAACAGATTCATATCGGTAAAGTAAATTCAAACTTTTTACTTAAATACAAATTTTTAGCTAAGATAAAAAATATATAAAACTTAACATAAAATTTAACTAATTGATGATCACTTAAATGATTCGAAATTTGAAATTTCAAGTAAAATAATTAGATTAGATTAGAAATAACAGATTCGTATATTTGTTCACGACATAGAATTTTGTGAATTAACTCGAATATTTTTATCACATTAGCATAAAATATAATAACAAAACATATATTACTTTATCAACAAAAACTCATCGCGAAAAATATAATCTCGGAAATGTTTCGAAGTATTCGCGATCGAAAAAATTATTTCGATTTCGAATTCCTCCCGGGACGTTTTTGATAAATCGTTTCACTCGAATTTTGACCAATACCGGAACTCCGTGAAGGATAGTCGCGATTTTTCATTATACCATCGTAAAATTGGTCGAATGTTGGACGAGAGGTGAGAGAGGCGTGGAAGTGGCGCGATATATCACCACTGATTATCATGGAACGTGCAAATAGAGGCTACGTGTATACCCGAGTTTTCACGTATCACATATTCACGCGTATTCTGGCTTTCGATACCGAAATCTACCAATTCGATGTAGCCGTGATCGATCAACGACTTCCGATATGCTTTACTGTCTGTTACATTTTACGATCGCGTTTATTGCTGGCTCGTTGAGACGATAAACTTCTCTCACGGATCTTTAAAAGAAGAGTGAGAAGAGAGAGAAAGAATTGAAATTCGATGAAGATCGACCGATCGAAATAACGTCTTTGACATTCCAATCCATTTCAACGAGATTGCTGTCTCGCTTCAGGAATCTTGTAAATGTTATCGCGTTATTTCCATAGGACGAGTGATTTGAATGTACGAGAGATTAAAAATTATTTCATTTTTTTTGTTATACTGAACTATTCTTTGTTTTCTTATGATAATTATTTAATTTTGTAATTTTTATTCGTTTTTTATTCCAATCTAGTATTTTTATTTTAATTTATTGATTTCTCTCGTCGGTAAAACGAGATTTCAATCAAAGGATTTGAAAAAATATATTTTTATATTGTTTTAAAAGTTATTTCAATATTTCAATAAAACTTATAATAAAATATAGTATACTTTGTGTCTAAAATATGGGCCTACAAGATTATACGTTATAAGAATATGATAAAAAATATAATTTTTTCTTAATAAAAAATAATTATCAAAATTAGAAAAAGCCATTAAAGCCATTAGAAAAAGCACAGTTAAGCATTTATCGTTGTTATTAAATAGAAATTAATAATTTTCTACAAATATTAATAATAATTATAAATTTTTAATGAAAGAATTTCAATTCAATTTCAAAATTGAATAAATATAATTCTAATTATATTTTTTTTTAACAAAAAATATCTTTCGTATTTTATCCTATTTTTTTTTATTACTGTTATTGCACAATATATAATTATTCTAATATTTATAATAATAATATATTCTTTTCCATTTTCACATTCTTATACGAATATTTTTATCCACCAGTTTTTCCAATATAGTATTTGTATTTGATTAAAATATTCCACAAAAAACATTTAATCCATTAATCAAAAGTTTTCTATAGAAAATATTAAACATATAGTTTACGGTTTCATCAGTTTAATTTCGAATTGTTATTTCAAGCTCTTTTATGATGTTTTATTTATCGTTCACGATAAAATAAAATTGAGTGCTGTCTCGAAAGTCGCGATAAAAATGTTTCATTAATGGCGAAAAATTATCGTCTCCCATGATACTTTTTCATTCTTTACGTTTCACGAGAAAATTTCGATTTTTCACAAAGAGATACCAATTCAGGATCTCTCTGAATATATTTATAAAATATTTTAAGAAATAAAACTGCTTATAAAATTATTATTTTGACTAAACACAAAAAAAGATTTTGTAGATTAATTATCGCATTTTGTTAAATTATTGGCAAAATTAATATTATCTAATTCTTGAAATTAAAACGTTATTGTTTGAGGAATGCTGATATACTTTGAGAAGTTTGATTTTAAAATAATATGCGAATAATTTATTGAATGTTTTTTTTTTAACAAGCATAAAATATTCAAAAATTGTAATAAAATTTAAAAATCAATTACATTTCACTATTTAATTTTCTAAATTTATTTTCAGATGCAATCGATAGCAATCAAAATATCAAAATATTTGGATATAATTATCTCGTAATTTATCCACTTAATTTTTAAATTCCATTCAATATTTATATTTTCGAAAAACTTGTAAATTTATCTTATCTCTCAATTCATTAGAAATTGTATAGTCGATACAAATTTTGTTGAAAATTTTACAAAGTAATATCCTATGAACAAAACAGTGCCATTTTCTGATAATACATAATGAACGTAACGATTATAGAATACATTCAAAATTACTCAACTTAAGCATTCAAAGTTAATTAATTTGCATTCAAAATTATCTAACCTAACCATTCAAAGTTATCTAAACTAAACTAGTCATTCGAAGTTAATTAACTTAACCGTGTGAAAATTACCTGATCTAATTTGTATTTCATCTCTATTCATCAAATATTATTAAGTCAATGCTATTTGGACACCACAAATATTCACATAATCGACATCCAACCTCATCATGATGAAAACGATTCTATGCTGAACGTCAATACAATGTCAACAACCTGATAATCTAACCTAAATCACATAATACACTAATAAATACAATTTTTAAATTAATAATTTTCTAGATTAAAAACCAATAATTTTATATATTAAAACTCCATTATCAGAAAAAAGATGTGTAGAAAATCAAAACATCTATTACACTCAGCTATTTTGTCATCAAAACTAAGTAAATGAAATACGAATCTTTGTATAGTAAAGAAGTTAAATCTTCAACTAAAGGAAACATTTTTTCCTCGATATGTTTTCTTTTTTCAGCGACATATTTTTTTCTTTTTCATAAACATACTCGTTCCTGGCTCGTGTCTCTTGTTTATTTAATCGATTCTTTTCCACAACTTTTTCAGCCAGCAGGATGTAAGATTATTAATGTTTGCAAGATCTGTCTAGCCGTAGATTCGAAGACAACTTGACCGCAGGACACACTCGTGATATAAGTCTCATAATAAAGAGGATCACAGACAAGATAGATGAGATATGGTCAACCAGATTCGAAACTTTCGTTTGCAACTAAACAGAACGAACAAAGACAAAAAGAAAAAACATTGAATCATCTAGTAGAAAGAATGATCTCTTTTTCCAAGCGGAAATGTTCGCACTTCTAATAGAACTCGAGAGTTATATGAAGGGATAATAATTTAATTAAAAATGAGACAACACGTTAAATCAACACTTGATTTATTTATTTTGCTGTCTCTTTCGTTTCTTCTGGACACATTATGTTATGTGTTACGTATTTGTGTGACAGTTAATTAATGTGTGGACATTATCGTGCCCATAACTCAGGTTTCAAGAATTTCAAAACTTAATTCTTTTCTTGATTGGTAATTTTTTGAAATCATGAGCTTTATGCAATTATTATTATATTTCATTTATCACGTTATATTAATTCATATTTCAAAATTTTTGTGTGTTTTTTTTTGGCAGTTGGTTGATAAGGATTTTCATCAAAGAAGAAAGATATTATCTATCGATCATTAATCATTTCTTTCAAATAACTCAATATCAAGACATATTCTTGCATAGTTTTTAATAGAAATAAAGATGGCGAATCATTTTTTGAAAAATCAAAAAATTACTGATATAATGAAAAATCGCATTTTATTTGAAAACTTATGTCTCAAGAATATCAATGAATATAAGATTGGACCTCTCACTCTAACTATAATCTAACCTATATCTAATCCAAACTTAATCCGAATCTCTTTAATTAAATCTGAGTCAATAATTTAATCTATTATAGAAAATTCGATTATTGATAAAAAATAAAAATAATACTCGACGATCTGAACATTTTATTTTCCATTATTCATTAATTATCTATAAACAATGTCTACAGACATGATCCGCAAACAATCTTTCATGAATATAAACTGATCTTAATAGATGCCAGAAATGAATATTTAGTTAAGTTTCTTTGATTAAAATAGAGCAAAATAATATTTTCACGAAATATGACGAGATTCTTTATTGATTCAAAAAAATTCGGCTTCTGTATAAAATGACCATGAAGATTCGAACAGTCAAAAATATCCTTATTTCAAAAAGAAGGATTTTGCAGGACTAGTTCGTAATTGAATTTGAAAGAAGTAGAATGCTAATATATCACACTTTACCGTAATTGTCTCGTATCACAATAGATTAATGAAGATAATTAAGAGAAATATCATTTCTATTAAATCATCGATTAAAATGCTTGCTATTTACAACAATCAATTTATCGAGGATTGAAATAAAATTTTTAATACTTGTCTTTTATAAGAAAAAAAATTTCATCTTTTTATCGATTTTCTTCTTTCATTTTCTTCTTCTGATAGTCTACTTCGAGATCATGCTAGGTTTCGTTTTGTCCTTTCATCTCTTCTCCATCGTTTTTCAGTATGCGTTCACTCAGTATCATCCATATGGATAAGAAGCTTACAGGACAAGAATAATCGGATGATTTTCTATTCAATTTTCTATTAGATCTTACCTCGATTGTCACCAGATTAAAATCGAAAACCATATTCGGATTCTCTTTTAGCGAAATCATCGTAACAGCTTACTGGTTAGTTATCTTTCTGTTCTATTTTTAAATTCATAGAATTGCAATTCAAAAGAAGTGAATCTTCAATGCTGTGTATTTCTAACTAGAGATTTAATAAATGATGTTTAACTTTAAGTCAAAAATTTCAGATAATTTTATATTTTTTCTTTATTTTTAATTTTGTCAATTTTAAGGTAAAAATTCATTAATGAACTATATTAAAATAAATCTTTGTTCGCTGGTTTTGCCTTTTGTTTTCCATTTCAATTTTTCATCGTTATTATTGAAAAAAAAAGAGAATTTCTTTTGAATCAACAATCCGCTTACATTCAAATTATATACGGAAAGAAAATTGAAAGATTAAAAGATTAAAATTTTGTAGTTATTTAACAGAGATATTGATTCTGATATTTAACTAAAAGTTGAAATTTGATTATATTTTTTACGAAACATAAACAGGATAGCCAATAACATTGCCAGAAACAGGGACAATAAGAAACAATATGATGTATTATATAGTAATGGAAACATGAAAACAAGGTATGACTTAGTAGGTAATAGTAGAGAACAAATTAATTCTTATTAAGAACGATTGATGGCGCTGGCGTTAATGCCGGCATATTGCATTATGTGTAAAATATTAAAATCGCGTGATTCATTAATTCATGATATCATGTTGAGAGATATAATACCATTAATTCTTATATAATACATTTATAGTTTTATATATACATATATATATTATAACAAAAAAGAAATTTCTTCAATTCATTGAAATGAATACATCGAAGCAATACATTCCAAATTTCTTTCAATATTTGTGTTCTCAATTTCTCATCTTTCATCATAGTCATCATTTTTTGACGATAAAAATGCATAAAAAAACGAATAAAATGCATTTTGTTTTCTTTTAATTTTTGCAAAATATTCCAAAGTGATTTTTATATTTTATGATTTTGAACTTATTACACTTTTTTTATATTATTAATAAGAGATTTGAAATATAGCATTCCATTAGTAAATAAAATAGTAAAATTATTAATCACATTTTAAAAATTAATAAATTAACAAACTTGCATTTAATTAATTCATTATATTTCATGCTATTATAATGTTATTAATTACTGAAAGAGAAATTCGTCTCGAAAGTCTACTAAAAATCATAAATTTATAACTTAAATACTATAAATACTAAAGATACAAAACTTTAGTTATGAATACAAAAACTAATTGATCATTTGTCTTGTCAACTTGTCCGATTATTTGAAGAGATTCAAAGGACAATCTTTGGATGTCAATTTTTTCTTTTCGAGAGATTCAATTGTGATCCCCTTAGCAATGGACATTCCTCGAGTATACGAGTATGCGAATAAATACCGCATAAATCTGCCTCTATTAGACGCAAATACATCGATGAAGCCATTGTAATCAGTGGTAATACGATACCGAAGGCACCCAATCAAATTAACATTTGCCATCAGAGCGTACGGCCGGTACCGAGTTGATTTTCCCTAATCCAATGCGCCACGTTTGGATTTTGGATGTACAACCGTCATAACGCGCAAACCCAATTTTCGAAAGGTCGGAATCTGGCACGAGTACGCGTGGCCCCGTGCCACGCGGAAGATCAATCGTGAAATTTGCAAGTGAAATGAACGTAAGAGCGCATGCATGAAAAACGTATTTTAAAGGCGTGCAAGCGAGTTTCATTTTTAATACTTCCTCCCTCTCATACTTACTCATTGTCATGTACTATTTCCGATACACGTTGTGTTTTTATATTCGTTGTACAACTTCTGTTTAATCTTCAAAAGGCTGATTTCAATTTTGTATTAAGTTATTTATTAGATATTTTCAATATGCTTTAATTATAAAGATGATGTCTACATATATATTGATTTGATTTTTAGACATCAAAGCGATGAAAGGTTAATTGAGATAGTTATAGGTTATCTTAGACACTTTATTAGACACACTTCATTTGGAGATTAAGATACTTGTAAAGGTGACTTTAGACTCAATAGATCAAAAGATTTATAAGCAAAATTGTTATTTGAAGTTTATTTTTTAAGATAAAAGCAGTTCACTGTTACATTAAAAAAACATATGTGTGACCAACAGTCAGATATCCTTGACCTAAGGAAAATCAATAATGTAAGTAATCCATTATTATTTTTTGTTCCAACTATGAATAAAAGTGCATATGAACTTCATTTTGGTAATCATTTTTACACATGATTTAGTCAAAATTCGAGATATTACTGTGTAATCAAGAAAAATACTTCTTTCCATCGAGGAAAACTGATCGAGAAATGATATTATACGATTTAATCTATAGATAAGATATTTTTGATCAGTATACTATTATTTCTATTTCTATTTATTTGGTTTATTAAAACCAACCAAGTAGACACGCAGCCAATAAGTCATCTCTCAGCATAGTACTTATATTTAAAATTATAATTTTAATATCTATTTGAGTTATAAACAACAAACGACAAATCAAGAAAATATTATGCATAAAATTCTGGCTGGAACATCGTAAATTCAAATATTTTATACATACATAATATATACATAGTATGATAGATATAAATGTGAAAATTATCGAAAAATTCATTGATTTTAATTTTGAGATGGATAATATTATTATATTTATAATTAGTTTTTTCTATTCAATCTTAATTTTAGAGATATACGCAGAATTACTGCACAAAAATATTAAAAAGATAAATAGCTTTATGCTATTTATACTACTAAATGTGGCTCCATCAGGCTTTTATCAAAGTTAAGCATTGTGTTATGTTACGTAATATACTTTACTAATCTAGCAGTGGGAATAATATGACATGTATTCTTCTCGTACGAACATTAACTAGAGGAAAATTGAATTCCTTTTAATGATAAACATAATCGTTCAACAAGTCTAGATATATGTAAAATATTTCTAATACTATTGTATATTTAGTATTATATTTCATATTTTAAGAGTTCGATTTAAATTAGATTTATTATAAGATTTATTAAATTAGTATAAAAAATTAACTAGTATAAAAATTAAACAAATATTAAATTATATAAAAATTATATAATACAATAATTACAACTTTGTTAAATGCTATAGTTTTAATTTCTTTAATATTTTACACCACTGTATAAAAGCTTATTAAAACTTAGACTCCTAAACTTAGATAAATTTTCAAATCTTATTCGTCTTTCCAATTTAAAGTTACAATAAGACTAATAATACTAATTCGTCACTTCTTAATTCAGATGGTTAATAGAAACAACTTTCTTAGAAGTGATTTCCTGTGTAAGAAAGAGAAATTGACTAATTAAACTGATCTAATTAACCGACTAATTAAACTCGAAGATTCTTCCATTGAAATGTTAATATATTCTTCGAAGACTAGTTAAAATCTTATATTTTGTAACTTTGTATTAACAGTATAGCTCGTATAGTACAATTTGCAGACGAAAGAACAACATCCCGACACGCAATTTGATATCAAAGTTTCATCTCGTCGTAGTTCGTTCTTCCTTCAAACTCGGTGAAAACTTTCCATATATCTAGTTTCACCCGAGTCCGAAACTCTATATCAACCTGATCTCTTCAAGGTTTCTAATTGTTAATTCGAAACAGAATTAAAGACTTTATATAATTTTCTTATGAAGAAAATCTCAAATCATGTATCCAAAAATAAAAATTAAGCTTAACACAATATATTATAAGATCTAACTTTGAAAATTTTCGCTCAATTTTTGAAGAGTCGATAAATAGGATATTTATAAATTAATAGATTATTAATTTATAAAAATTAAAAAAATTAATTTTTAAAAGTAAAAATTTAAAATTTAACGAAACTTAAGTAACATAAAATTTTTTTCAAAAACACGTTACATGAAATCAAAATATTTGATCCAATAATAAAGAAAGAAATTTATAATAATAAATAAAAATATTAATAAAGAACAAATAATAATTTAAGAAAAAAGTAAAAGAAAATCAGAAGAAGTAAAAGTAAATGAAATACATTAAATATACGAAAATAAGGATTCAAATCAAATATAACGGTGTCTGTATTTTTTGTCATGGAACCGGAATTGGAACTATAATTTTTAAGGCTTGCTTATTACTAAAAATTGCCATCAATTCTTTAATATCTTCTTGAATAATAATGCATCTATGATAAGTATTCAGGCTGTACTATACTATACTAGAATAATAAAATTAAAATTTAATTTTGATATGATTCAATCAAGAATCAGAATTTTTTTGTAATTTATTTAAAAGAATATAGTAAATGAAAGAGGTATTGATAGAGCACACTTAACAATCACGACATCAATAAGTAAATAATTAGCATAGGCGCTAGAATGTGCTGCCATCTTATGTAATAGTGTAATAATTCATTTTGTTTTCTATTACTTATAATGTATAAAGATATGTGGTCGATATATGATAATATCGATTATATGATAATAAGCATCATATAATAATTCATTATTATATTACATACTGCTGTTCCAATGAATATTTGCTGTTCCATATGAACGAGTTTCATATGTCAAAGGAAATATATTAGAGTTAATAATAAAACACTATCCAATGTTTATTATATTTTCGATTTAAATCAAGATTTCTACAATTTAACATTGACATTGAACAATCCTTCCGCTCCTTAAACAGATCAAAATGTTAACATATCCAGTTTGATATATGTTTATAAGCACTTCGTGCATCAGTAGTATCACGTAAATATCGTGGAATATTATGACAAGCAAAGACGAAGGAGGACGATGTGTGAGCTAGAGGGCAGCACAGTTCTGATTTTGCAAGTTTATACTATAGTTTATACTATACTAAACAGGAAATGTAATGCACCAATTTCATTTGGAGAGGAATAAGATGAAAATAGCGTGGCTGAAGGATAGTTAGATAATAGAGGATGTTAGAGGATGCCGTTAATATTATACTCGTGTCACGCGTGTCACGTTATCGGGTAACATATATGTTATCGTAATAATGTCGGCCAGGTTAGAATGCTTTGTCGAGTGTTATATATGGGTAACTGCACACTGCAATATTGATATCGCATCATTTCGTGGCATGGAGACACACGGTTCAAAGGCCAGCAGGGATTTGTAATGCATGGAATGGGTCGGCAGCCATAGTACGGATCTCCTCCGTTGAAATTCAATTCTCGTTAACTTACTGTGCGTGATTGAAACGCAATACAACCGCCAAACTGATAAATGCTGGTTTCTCTCTCTCTCTCTCTTTTCCCAAACTCAGTTACAAGCTATTAGATTTTGTAGAGAGATTCCTTCATTTTGTAATACATAACAAGATTGGTTTTATCAAGAGATTTTATATTATTTTTCGTTTATTTTTTAAATCCAATTGCTTTAACATCTACAGAGTGGTTTAATATATTCTTGGGACACTTTTAAAGTGTTGATTCTAACGTTAAAACAAACATAAATATAAATTAATACAAAACAGTCGATGAAAGCATATTTATTATTATAAGCAATTTAAATTTAGATTAGAAACGAGTTGGCTCAATCTTTATCACTACCGTTGCCTAGCCATAGAGAAGGATAGTAACAATTATAAAGAAACGACAGGTTTATGTATCGCATACAAATCGTTGAAAGATTAATTTTGTATTATATAATGATGAAACTCATAATGGAATATCATGAATATAAAAATCTCTTTATCGATTCTTTTTATTCAATACTTATAGCTTTTTCTTCTTATTTTGTTTCTTCTTTTCTTTTTTCTATTTTTCTCCTTCTCTTCACTAACATCTATCGCTCGATAGATATTTCAATTTAAATTCAAAGGAAATTTCTTCGTATAAATTTTAAAATCCATCTGAATCCATAACGATTTTGCGTCAGATCGTTTTTCCTTCATTGGCGTGGATGTGTGTTGGCCTTGTGAAGAGAAAATTTATTATCGAATAAAAAAACTAGGTAATTTGTTGTGCAATCATCACTGATTGATGATCTTAACTGGATAGAAAAACATAATCCAACAAATACGTTATTATTCTCTGGTTGACAGTTAAACAGAAGAACGTAGCTTCAATCTTCTAATTAGCGTGGCTTATACAAAACGTAGCGAATCAAAGCACTTTATAATGGCAAGGATACAGCCTATTTCGAGTCCCGTGTATACAGAGACATAATTTTAACGTTGTGTCACATCTTTTAATTAACGCGAGTTATACACAACGTTTCAAACACGAGACTGAGAGCGAAGCTAATAAAAGAATATTGTTTAAAATGTGAAAAATATGTTCACATTGTTTCTTTTTTTCTTTAGGAAAACATAATTTATTAAAGAATCTTCGTTAAATTTAACTACTTAATTTAATTTAACTACTTGACAGAAACAAGATTGAGAATTGAAAATATAAAGGTTAATTTTTTATACATTATACTCCACTTTAAAAAAAAGTTATGATAGTGAAAATGATTAATTTTTCCATGTAGAAAAATTTAAACGTTTTTAATTATATTTTGTCAGCTTCACATTGATAACGATATGTTAAGAATATATTCTCAATTGTAATTATTAAATATATTTGAGATTATTACACAGATTAATTGATAATAATAATTTGTAAAAACAAATTAATATATTCGCGAAATATTTTAAGAATCAAAACGAATACAAAAGTTGATTAAAGTTTATTTATTAAATTTTTAGCAATTGACGTTTACATTAAACGAAGCGAGATATATATATAGAGAGAGACAACAATGTGATAGAGATAGAATTGTCTATCTTAATTGCTCATAATTTAAAAAGCTTAATCGATATTTATATTTTTGTGTATCAACTTTTTAACTGTTATTTTAATTAAAGTCTCTAAAATCGATTCTTTAAAAATATTTCATGAATATATCAATATTGTATATATTGATTAAAATATTATTTGAAATAATTATTTAATTTTGCGAATACATAAACATACAACTATTTGAATTGTAAATTCTTTAATTGAATATAATAAATTCAAGCAAATACTTTTTCTATTATATATATGAAGTTTCCATAATCAAAAACTATTAAGATCAAATAACAAGGAGAAACTAAAGAAAAGAATAGAATTAACCTAATTAATCTAAGAATTTTAAAATTATATTCATGTACATATGTGATTAGTTGATATTTATGTTCATTAAAAATATAAATTTATTTTTGGAATTTCTTTTTTTGAAATATTTTTTTTTATGAAATAATAATTAAAATTTCAATTGATAATTTCATTCACTATGTTTTAAATAAATATTTTATATTTATATCTATTAATCATAAATAATTATGAAATAAATTTTCAAATTATTTCATTTTAATAAAATTATTTCAATAATTACTTTCAATAGTTTTTTTGATATATAACAAAATGGAAATATGAAAATTAAATTCTATGTTTCATTTTCAAATTTTGATTTATAAATAATAATGAAATCTTTTGATTAAAATTTTATTATAAAATATATTCTTTGGATAATATTCATTAATATCTATTCATTAATATAAATATGTTAATAAAAAAATTTAAAAGAAAAATAAATATACAAATATAGTTTTAGATTATTGATAAAGATTTGAAATATTTCATAATTAGAAAAAGTAAAATAATGAATTTATAATATGAAATACTTGAAATTTATTAATAAATAATACATAAAATGCATTTTAAATTAAAATGAATTCAAAGAAAGAAAAAAGAAAAGTCTTAAAAATTCACAGCTATAGAAATGGATTTAATACTTATCTTCATTGTAATTATGCAGAAAATTTGTGTTATTAAAAGTTATGTTGTCATATTTTTATATTCGATACTAAAATTTAATGAAAACTTTAACGTAATTCATAACTTATCTTTTTATTTCTCTAATATTATCTTAATTTAGAAAAAAAATTTACGAGTTTCTTAAAGTATGACATTTATCATTTATTTATTTTTATGTGAAATTTTCATAAATTATTCATTTAATTTTTTTATTTAAAAGTTATTTAAAATGTAAAACTCATTATAGCACATAGATATATGTGTTTATTTACATTATGATAAAAATTGAAATAATAATTTATTTAATTATACAAAATATTATCGATTCCATGTAATTATCAATATTATTAATCAAAAGAATGAATAAATAAACCAATTTTTAATAAAAATTAAAATTTAAATCTAAAATCGTTCACTTATTATATGAAATTTATCGAATAATCTTTATGTCCACTAATAATCGAAATTAATCTTTTCATGCAATATTTGCGAATATTTTACATTTTATACATTTTCAAAATTTTATGTTTAATTAAATAATAAATTTATTCACCATAATATATAAATTTAATTATAATTTATAACATTTCAATTTACATTTAAATGAAGTAAAAATTATGGAAATATAATATTTAGATTGCGATATCAAGACAAGAAAAATTTTCTGAATAATCATAAATGTATAATTTAATAGCTTTTTCAATTTTAAGTTTTTCACATCAATTTCTTTTCTTTTCCTTTTTTAAAAAATTTATTTCATCATTAAGACAAAAATAAGAAATTATAATTAGATAAATATTTAATTTAATGATTTTGATAATTTTTAAAAATCATTATAGATATTTTTTTATTTCATTATTATAAAAAAATATTTTGATCGGAAAAGCTAATATACTTTTTATTATTATCGAAGAACTAATATACTTTTTATTATTTTACTATGAAAGTATAAATTTTCCTATTATTTCTTAAAAATATTATATAAAAATATAATAATTTCTCTCTTCAATTCATTTAACACACAAAATTAAAAAAAGATTAGATTAAATTTAGGTTAGGTTTATATTAATTTTTAATAAGTTAGGTTAAGTTTCAATAAACTACTATTTTGCAAAAGTCAATAAAAATACAATATTTTTCAAACTCAATTAATATTATTCTTTCAATGATAAATACAAAAAAAATTTTAAATATATATTTTGAAAAATGAAAAAAAAGAATTAAACTAAATAACTATCATCAATTGAAATACCAATTTAAATAGCATTTAAATAACAAGAACAACCTCAAACAAGATATCAATATTTGAGTATTATATATCATGTTGGAATTGGTTCGAACGTATAACCAGAATATTGGCATGCTAGTATTCACAGAGTTCTCTAGATATTTTCACTTTAATTGAAACTTATAGGTTACAGCAGAATTTGGTGTGGAGCCAAAACTATCCACTAGAGATTGCTGTTCACTGAAATTTCTAACATCTAATTTCTTGTTGCCGAGATGAAAGGACATATGGAAAACGTATATCTATTTATTGAAACATACTTTTCAAATTAAACACATCTAATTTAATACAAAATACCTGGAATTAAACATTGAGCCGACAAAACTTTGGATGTCAGCCTTAGGCGCTTTCTATATATTGTTTGCGACAGTTTCAGTTTATTGAACTAGAAGATACCAAGCACTCTAGGCTAGACAACAAATAAACTATATAACTTTATTTGTTATACATCATTTTGTTCATTTGAGATGTCGAGTCTTTAGTCAATTACAAATTCCTTTATGAATTGCGTTTTTTTTTCAAAAATAAAAACAAACAGAAAGATCTAGTATAAGATATTAGATTTTTTAATTTGTTTTTTATTTTTTTTAATAAATATCAAATGTTATAATAAAAAATTGAAGAATGTTAAATTGTTGTACAATTCAATCGATTATTCGATATATTATTATTATCGAAAATTCAACGATTATTTTTAAAATAATTTCAAACAATTTTTTTCTTTTGTGAAATTTTTTGTCTCGGCTAGGCTAACAAAAAATACTGTAACATGTGTCAAACTCGATAACTCACTAACGACACATATCCAATATTATCATTGAAACGCGACAAACGCGCGCTCTACGATTGACCAGTGTTTAATAACTCTTTAACAAAGAAAAAAATAAAAATTGCTTTAAATCATCTCAGCAATCATTAAATTTCATCGATCGATATTTTTAAGCATATATTTATATAATATTTTTATGTGAAATAATATATTTGTAGGTTATTACTGAAAGATCAATTTTAAAAATCAAAAATACAAAAATTGATATATAAAAACTTATTTATTAAATTACAAACAATTGAAATTTATTTTTTATTTTATATTAAATGAAATGAAATGAAGACAAAGCAAAGTGATATAATATAGTCTTATTTCATTTGTTCTTTCTTGTTGTGTAATTAATTAATTAATGCAATTACATTTATTCAAATGTTTTTTCAAATGTTTCAATATTCAAATATTTTTTTTCTATTTATTCAATAAAAAAAAAAAAAAGAGTTAATGATAAAATCTTTTTTATAAAAAAAATTTTAATAAAAAACGAAATAATATTCTTTAAAAATATTTAAACATAACAGATTTAAAAAAGTTTTAAAAAAGTCTAGGGATATTGTCAAAATTAAGAAAAATCACTAAACAAAATTATTAAATCGATTATAATTTATGTAAATTCTGTAACATAATTTATGTAACAAGATAAGTTCTTGGTATTGCACATTAAGATAAAAATTTCCTTTAAAAATTTGTAACAAATAACACATTATTAAATAATTATATATCAAATATCTATGATTATATTAAATGATTGTAATTATATAGTGATATTTGTTGCACTTAATAAAAATTCATAAATATTAATAGATGCATTATGCAAAACTTATTTTTTATTTCAGCTTATAAACTTTTAAATATGATTAATACATGCTGACAGAATATATTAGTTGATATTTTTCGTTTTTGAAATATTGATGACGTGATGATGAATATAAATCAGTATCTTTGGTTTTGGAGCGTTTCATTATAAAATTTTATATTGATAAATTTTTCTGAAAATATTCATGCAATCGTTATTTTTCACAATAAATGGAAACTAAATATAAGACTAAATTAACCATACGCCAAGTTTTTAGATTCAATATTTTTAATAATATTTTATCTTGTTAATTTTATTAATTGATAATAAAAAATATTTTAATAAATATTAATAAAATATTAAATATTTTTAATAATAATAAATAACAATTATTATTATTAATTTAATAAAAAAAGTAATATTTGTACTAGTACTTACCTGGTTCTTCAGTAACATCGGCAATTACTTTTTACAAGAAGATCTATAATAGTGCCCTACATCCTGACCGAAATTTGTCCTTATAAATTGAGCATCATTTTATCTCTATTATTTCTTAGAATGACTTTTGCAAATTATCAAACATAATCTAATAAACAATCTAATAAACAAAAAACACGAATATAATTTTGTTGACAAAATTCCTAATATAAATCTTTCTTTGCAATTTAGTCAGTTTTGATCAGGATATAAGATATTACTATGTTATACTTTTTACTTACAAAAAAAAGTTTTATGCAGAGTTGCAAAGAAGAGTAGCAAAGTATCAGGATAGCAAAAGCATAAGGAGAATACATTCTGACGTTATTTATGATAATATTTATATGATATAAAAATATACGATATGTATCTTAGGAATATATTGAAATCAACTAATTAATCAATCATTAGTTTACTTTACAGCTCTGCAGCATTATCAACTTAAACTTTATATAATAAATTAAATGCAATATTAAAATTTGTATGATAAATTTTAATAGAAAAGTATTATTTTAACAGAACTTAAAACAGAATTGCATATATAATTAAGAATATATGAGTAAATTCAATATAATGAGGTTGAAAAATTAAAAAATTATGTATATTCTAATTGTCAAAACAAAAGCATGAATTAGATAACAATAAATTAATGATAAGTGATAATGAATAAATAAAATAAAAATTTTAAATTTGTTGAGAAATTTTCTGATTTAATTTTGCAAATTGTATATAATCTTATTATTAGCAATCAATATTTGACCAATTTGATACAATAATTACAACCTCGCTATATCTTAGAATTATTTACAGAATTTCGATGAATAAAATATTAATACTATTAATATTTTTAATACTTTCTTATATAATAATAGTAGACAATTACTAAAGATTGATAAGTATTATCTCATAACTTTTTTTCTATATTATTGTAAAAGATTAAAAATTAAAATTAAAATTAACAAAAGAATGTTGTTCTTGGACGGTATCAGATTAATCAATTACTTTCATTGATCAGTAAAAGCCTAATGAAATGAAATTTAATGACCATCGTAAAAAAATTTTTGTAATGTGTAAAATCAATTATAATCAATGAAATATAATATTATTATGGATATAGTATTATTATGGATTTGTTAGTGTCATTTTAATTTTAAAATACTAATTTCAACTTGATATACAATAATATAGTATAAAATACAAAAATATAGAAATTTAAGAGATATATATACATATTTTTCCAACCAAATCTTGACGATGTATTTTATAAGTTAAAATAAGAAAAAAATGTCATATAAATATATATTATTAGAAGCATGATTAAAGAACTACAACAAAAAAGTAAAATGAACAATAAATAATGTGCATCTATATATGTATATAGATCTACCATCTATAAAATTGATTAAATCAGTAATATTTACATATAATAATTGTTAAAAAATGTTATATACTTTTAGAACTTTAATTACAATTCTTCAAAATGTTCGTTACTTCTTGTCAATACAAATTTGATAACAATAGAAAATTCAATTCAAAATTCTTTGAAGTTTACTTTAATTTTGTTTTATTTCACTACACAAAAGTTATTTTAACCTACAAAACACATTGTCAAATTTTGATGGAAAAAAAAAGCGTAAGAGATATTCTGTATATTGTTATTCAGAAAGAAAATAATATTTTAATTTAATATTGTCATTGTTTGATTGAATCAATTATGAGAAAATTATTGAGTAAAAAGGAAAAAAGACATTATTAATTATTTTCTTAATAAATTTTTTTGAAAATTATTCAATTTCGTCTTTTATTTTGTAGTAATAAATTTGAATACGAATAATAGATCCACTATTATAACAATACAATCTGAAAATATTAAAAATAAGATATTAAAAATAAAATTAGTATAATATAATATACATCAAAATATAAATGTTATTTATAAAACTTTTAATTGAAACGTAAACTATTCAAATAACTATTCATTTAATTATAATTAATTGACGCATTGATTCCTATATTCGCCATTGTCACATTTACAATACAAATAACTAACGAATTAAAAATAATTAAAATTACTATTAATATAAAGAAAATTAAAATTAATATTGATATAAACATATTAAAGAAACAATATTATTTTATATTCAGCTTATATTCTATTCTTATTAAAACTTTTCTTATACAATTAATTATATTTATATATAAATTTAATTTTTTTACTATGTTGGCTAACATAAATTTATAACTTTAGAGCTACATAGAATAACTTATTATCAATTTACTAAATAACATAATGTTTTTAAAACTAAATATCTATACGCATTCTTTTTGTTATAAATAATACTTTTCATCTTTTGATTGAGCACAGGATATCTGAAAGTATTAACATTTAAAAGTAAAACCCTTAAGAATATATTTCACTAATAGAATTTGCGATTGAAATTCAATATCCGAAAATAAATTTTTCATTTTTAGTGCAATGTCCACTATGAAAAAGTAAACTGTTAAAAGTTTTACTTTAAAATTTACATATATATCATAACAAAATTATAATTACTCGAAAATTATTAAAACCACTTTTAAATTTGTTAAATTTGTTTAAACAATCTCTAAGTGTACAACCAATAAACAATATATTATATTATATTTTGAGTTCCTTCACTTTGTTCACTTTTTTATCATTCACATATCATGCAAAATCTGTTTATCGATGACAGAATTGATTCTTCACCATACGTTCTATGAAAATCGATTCCGCGAACACGAACAATATATTGGGATTTCAATATTAAATAATGAATTTATACATTTCCATTTAAAACTAGGCTTTGCCACGTTTCAAGCGTAAGGAATAAAAGAAAAAGAGAAGCGATTCACTTGGATTCAATTGGAACTTTCTAGATCCTAAGTTAGGATGTCCAATACAGTGTCGCCCTCTTTCTAATTCCTCGTCATTTTGTCCCTATATGCTTCATATTAAAATTGAACGTTTCGTATCGATGTAAGTGCATTACGTGCGACCGAACATTCACAGGATCCGAAAATCCTTCGTTGCATATAGGACATCGTTGCGAAAGCAAAGTGTTACTCAACATGGTATGTTTGATTTTGTGCACCTCTAACTGTTCCACCTCGGTGAATTTTCTTTGGCAAATGTTGCAAATGAATGTACCTATATCGGCATACTCCAACAAATGTTGCTTCAAGTTGATGTTGTTGTGAAACTTCATGTTACAAGTGGAACACGTAAAACCATCGCACTTTTCAAGTTTTCTGCTATCAATCTTCTTATCCATAACTGGTTGTCTGTCGTCATTGCTCATATCACTGTTGCAATTTAAATGAAAGTGCTTCTCGTGACACAACATCGCTGTACTGGTAGTCAACACTTCACCACAAAAGCGACACTTGAAACTGATGTTAATATCACAACCGGTATGATTCAAACTATCGTGCTTGGCTAGGAAAGAACCGTTACCACATTTTCGATTGCACTTGCTACATTGAAATTTACCGTTCATGGAGTATTCTATCTTGTGCATCGACAAATCTTCTTCGTTGGTGAAATTCAAATTGCAAACTCTGCAAGTATACGTCTTTGCCGATAATATTATCGGTTCTTCCGTCACTTTGGTCCTTATGCCAACGTTATTCGTCAAAGCGTAACTGTGATCTTGCATGATGTTTAATGTTTTCTGTATAATCGGTGCATCAGGTAGATGAACATGCAACTTGTGCGCGTGAAAATGCGACTCGTAATTGAAACCTTCGTTACAAATATCACATTTATAAGTGTACAATTTCAATACATCGTTCGGATAATGTTCCACCTTGCTATGATGATGAAGCTTGTACATCCCCTGAAACGATTTACCACATACGGTGCACACAAACACTTGGGCGTTATAGTAATACATATTGTGCTCGATGAATCGCTCGTATGATTCGAATAACAAATTACATGTGGTACACATTGGATACGAACTCCAAACGGACTCGTTGATTCGGACGGGTTTGGGGACCTGGTCCATGTGAAAGTGTCGCTCGTGAATGCGAATGTTCGTTTTTTTAACAAAACCTTGATTGCAAAACTTGCAAAAGAATTGATAATTTTCCGCGCATGAAGGCGAATGGGTCGCGAGCGAGTGAAGTTGTAACAATCTTTTGGAAGGAAACAAGGTACCGCAATCGCTGCATGATTTATTGGCAGGTTTGGAATAGGTACGCTCGTGCATACACAAATTCTGAAACGTCTGAAATTGTATCCCGCAAATGGTGCAGGGGAATGTTGTTTTATCACTTGTTTCAACTTTGTAACCCTTCGTCCAAGTGATACCGTTAACTAATCTCTTTTTACTTGTTGCTCTGGCGGAATAAACAGATGGCAGAACATGAGGTGAACTATAAGTCCTAGTGATCGAATTTATCGAAGACTTCATTTTCTGCTCTGATGATATTTGTTTCGAAGAAATTGCTTGTATCGTGTTAAATTTTGAGCCAATCGATTCCTTTCGAAAGGAAAAGGAGCGTTTTACTTGAAGCCTACGTTGCTTGCAAATCAAGTCTTTTATTCGACGACATACTTTCTCGTGTTCCTTCAAACACGAATTGAGCCAAAATCGTTTGTGACAACCTTTGCACTTATTTTCTTTTTTCGATGAACTGCAGTTTATCTCGACGTCAACCGGTAGAGTGTCTTTCTTGGATCGTATCGTTTTCAAACAGTGCACAATCATGTGCCGTTTCAACGATACCGGTGTGTCGAATTTCTCGTAACACACGCAACATTCTTTTCGCTTAAATATGATATGTTGACGCAAATAATGTTTCAATAATTTATTAATAGATGTATAGCGTGCGTTACATATACTCGACATATAAATAGAGTGAAATAATTTCATATGCTCGTACAAATTCTCTTTTAGCGAGAATAATTTTTTGCAAACATGGCATTGGAACGATTTTTGGGATATCTTAATATTATTTTCTGACATATTTGACTCTTTTTTAACAATCGACAAATTATTCGCTTTGGCTTTAAATATTTCTGACGTAACCTTCAAAGATAGATTACTTGCCGATTCAGTTTTAATAGAATTTTCAACCTTTTCCGTTTTTATTACTCTCTCTTCTTTCAAATCTAGAGATTGAGAAACATTTTTGACTTTATCCGTTTTAATCTTACTCCGTTTCAACATCTCATCACATTTTTCCAGATAGATCTTGCACTCTTTAATTACAATTTCAGACTTGAATCTTTTATTTCGTAAAGACATTCTTCGCGTAGATACATTGCAAGGATATTTTTTTTTAACGGGATGTTTCGTTTTGTTAGAAGCAGTGTCATGCTTTATTGAATCGCGAAATTTACGTAATGCATAGGAATTTTCCCCGGATGGCCTAAGATTATAGGGTACATTGTACGAAGTTTCCAGACTCTCAAGATCACTTTTTATTTCATTGTTCAATAAGAGCATCATCGTACGGGGATTCACATGAATCTGAACGAATGGTTTATTCTTGTCAAGCGCACGAGATCGGGTACGCTTTTGCGCTTGAATATTTTTTGTATTCCTCAACGAGGAGTTATCATCAAATTTCTGACATGCTTCACTCGTGTCATCAATAACAGAATTATTGTTTTTACCAATGACTTTCTCTATGATAACGTTATCGTTGTTCGATTTTTCTTTATAAAACGAAATAAAATCTGTAAGAGAGGTCTGCTTCGTCTTTTTAGAGGGCGTATCGCATAAATAATTTAACTGGCTCGAACTATTTATTAAACTTTTTGGCTTTTTCGAAACTGTATCGCATTGACTTTTCAAATGCGTACAATTTAAACCGTTTAATTTGGGGGAAGATGTATTGTTACTCTTCACTCTACTGTTCAACTCTTTTTCAGATGTATCTGTCAAATTGTTTAACTGTTTTGGAAACACATTATTTGAATTGTTTATCTTTTTCATAATCAATACATCACTAAGATTACTTGTTGATTTCTTTGACAAAATTTCTCGAACTTGAGTTTTATCGATATTATTTATTTCATTTCCATGCGCGTGAAGTAAATGACATTGGATATAGGCCTTTCTCCAAAACCCTCGACGACAAAAATTACAAAGAAATTTATAATTCGTAATTTTTTTCTTACAACCCTCTATCCTCAAATGACGTTTGATCGAATGATAAGTATTGAAGACCGCCTTGCATTTTTGACATTTATAGTCACCGTTACAGTATCTACGCAAATGGCGAACATAACTTTTTTTGTTAAATCTCACGAAACAAATACTGCAAGTTATATATTGAGTATTCAAATTGAGTGTATTATTTTTTAAAGGATCGAATTCTTGAGGTGGCACGTATCTTTTATATTCATAATTATCATTCGAAACTTCATCTTCAATTTTATCATTCGTAGTTTTGTTATCTTCGATTTTACTATCTTCAATTTTGCTTTCTTCGCTTTCATAATCTTCAGATCTTGATGCTTCGTTTTCATTCTCGTTTTCATTATCAATTTCGTTCAACCATAAATCGTCATGGCTGTCGCTCTCGATCGGTTCTTCTTTTATTACTATTCCATGTTCAGAAAGCTGAAAAAAAATATAATAAACCTAATGTAACATCTAAAGAGAAATTCTAATATACATTGGATACAATTTATGCTCTTATAAATACTATTACAGATCAGATAAAGAAATCGAAGAATATTGACCATGCTTGCATTTTTGTTAAAAGTAAAATTTTCATTAAATTAAAAGTAATAATTTTTAATCGTGTTAACAAATGATAAATAGATAGATATATATATATATCAATATATACTTATAATTAAATATAAAATTTAATGTGATTTATAATATTCTATTGTACTAAATAAATGTTAGAGAAAAAAAAGTTAATTATTTAGAAATAAATATATAGGAAAAGGAGAGACAAATAAAGCATTTTATCGTAAAATAAAAGATGATATATATAGAGTGTTTCCAAATTGATAATACATAAGGAATTTGTATCTATGAATTCAAAAAAATATAACTGATTCGAAAACATAGACTGATTTTTTTTTTGCAAGAAGTCGAATTGATCAACATTGAAGATTCGTCTTTTGAATAATATGAACTGAATATTTTAAAAAATCACTTTCTCAAAGATTTATTGCTTTTAAAAAAATATAATATTCCTAATTAATTATTCAATCAATGAATAATATAATAAGTGATATAGAAATTCAATCAATTTCAATTCTTATCAATTTTATTAATCTTCAAATATGTTATAAAGTACCATTTTTAATAATATTTTTAACTTTATGATATAACTGGCAATTGGTAAGTAAATCCTATATATATGCTTTCTTAATAATAATATGTACATATGATCGCAACTTAACAACTATTTACATAAATACATTAAGACAATCATTATGTATAATGATGAGTTTGTCGTTATTTCTTTATGGATTTAAAAGGTATTATTTTTTGTAACATATATACAATGAAAAAATGATAGATAGAAAATATAAGATAGAATATTGTTATCATTGCAACTTTAGTTATTATAATTTCAATCATCGAAGAATTGTTTTATATTTTAATTTTTATTTATATTTTATTATAAACAACTAATTGATAAATTCACCAGAAATTTTAAATGAAAATTTATTGCTTTTAATTTATTTTATATTTAATAATAAAAAATATATATATTAATGAGAAAAGATATGTACAAATGTTGATTTGCTGTATAAAGATGAGAAGTGAATTAATTTTAAACTGTATCACAGAGTTGAAAAGAAAACTTGTCATAGAAATTTCTTTTCATTTTCAAATATTCAATTACTACATTACAAATTATTAGACTTATAATAAATAAAAGATATAATATAGATTATTTTTAATATAGATTTAAAAAAAGAATTTCAAATTTCCAATTTATTATTATCCAATTTATAATTTTAATTATATTTGTACTAACATCTTTCTTTCTTTTCTTCCTTTATTATTATTCTTATTATTGTGTCATAAATTTATAAGTAGATTTATAAGTTAATGAATGCATACGAGTACATGAATAGTCATTCTTATTATTAGTTGATCAATTCACCATTTTTCCATTCTGCACAATACATTAGATTAATCGGGATTTCTAGTCTTTCATTGTTCTTCTTCAAATAATGCTATTCTATATGAATCTAAAAATATGTATGTAACAATAGAGAAGATGGACGAAAAGCTCTGCTTGCTTGTAATAAAACTTTCATACTCTTTCAGATACTAAACACATGTTGAGAAAATAGCAGAGGACTTATATTATTACTTATATTATTTGTCGCAGATTTTTTACATTCGCAGTAAACTGTATTTTGTAAGTATATTCTTCCAAACATATACACATTTATATATATATATACGACTTAATATAAATTTTTTTGTAAAATTTGATATACATATATGTAATTTATCTTGAATCGCTGAAATATTTTGAAAAAATATGATTGATATAAAAAAATGTTTCAGATAAAAGTTGTTTGATATGGAAAGATTACATTATGCATTATTAATAGTTTTTTTATAAATTTTTATAAATTGACGCATAGAAGTCATATGAAGGTCAAATTTAATCTTTTAAATGAAACCATATAATTTTTATTGCATTAATTGATATAGTTCGTTATTTCCTACAACAAACAAAAATCTTTTTAGTTTAATATTTTAACTTGAAATTTATAAAATTTACGATACGAAAGAAGGAGAGTACGAATAGTCATTTCGTGTATTTCTTATTTTCCATATGATAAGTTTTAAAACACCAAATTACAATATCTCCTAATCTAAAGATTTTTCGATAATTTAGTTTTTTTTTTTGTAAAAAATAAATTACATCAATTATTGCAATAAAATTATATTATCCATTTAAAAGAGTAATTTGATTCTATGACTTTCATACATATAAAGGAAAATTATTAATAACATATAATGTATGTCTTTATATTAAACAACTTTTGTCTGTTTTTTCATATCATTTATATTTCAGCAGTTCGAACCGGATGCACTATATTTATATCTACACTATGTACACAAACGCACAATTCATAATATCGATTTTTCTGATAGGAAATATATGACTCCAATCATAATAAACTTGGCTACCATTTGGTCACCTCTTATATTATGGTTAAATTTATATTCAATCCATATTAAATCTATATTTAAATTCATTTCATTGGATATTGTCATTTTATCTTACTTAATTTCGATGGTCTATTTTTATCATAATGACGAAAACACACGTGTAATTATAACACTAATATAATTCATATCTCTTCAATGATGGAACATGAATCCACGTTTTTAATAAATATTACTGCATTTATTGTTAGCAATTTATTTTAATAGCATTTTGTTTAATAATATGGGAAACAAAAAAAGAAGATTTCATGTATTCATATATCACTTTGATTTGTCGTTTTTAGTTAATTAGTTAAATTAATTAGTTAAAATTAATCCTTTTTTTTTTAGAATATTAAGATCTTGTCACATCTATAATAGGTCTTTTTCCATATATCTATTTCATGACATAATAAAGAATAAATAAATGTCTATTATAGGATTACATCATAATCTTTAGCTTATGATAGAGTGAAGTATTAAATATATGGATTACATATATTTAAAAAAAATATATATTAGTAATTTTATGAAATGTCTTAAGAATAGGAATACATCAAATTTTAAGTTTATATGACATATAACAGAAAAAAAAGACATATAATAGAAAAAATCCAATTTTAATCAAAGATTATTATCATCTGATGATAATATTAATATTACATAAAATCATATTCGTACTGAAATATATTTATTTTGGTATTGGTTTATATAATTTTTTATACTTTTTTGTTTTAATTCGTTTATTAAGAATAATTAATCGTTTCTTATACATATTCAAATTTTTTTAATTTAACACAAATATCTTCAATTATATTGAGATTCAATTGGCTACTTTTTTGATTGTTTCAGAAATAAAATGTTATTGAACGAATCTTGCAGTTTGTATTGTTATTTTTCTGGAAGATGTAATTTCTGCCAATAGAAGTTCCATACTTTTATAATTTTTTTTTATTTTCTATATTATTTAATATATTTATTTCTATTTACAAGACCTGATAGGAAATTGATTTTCATTTTTTTTTATTTTATTCAATAACAATCTACAACGATCACCATTTATTTGAAATCAACTTGAACACAATTTTTTTTTTAAATTGTAAAAATAATAATTAAATTTATTTAATAATTTTTAATAAATTTATTATTTTCGTAGTAATATTAATTTTCGATAAACAGTAATAACATATTTAATTTTATTTTTTCCAATGCCTTCTTTCAATTCATATCTTTCTTTTTTGTTGAATAAATACATTAATATTGTCAAATGATGAATTATCATTTCTTCATTTATTAAATGAATAATTAAATGACAAAAAGCATTAACGAATTGTTAAATATGATTCATGTTTACATCGTCTTCAATGTACTTTATGTACAAGATATTAATATAGTTCAATATTTTTATATGTATGATATTTGTTGTTGTAGAAATTTTAGAAGTCAAAACAAATACAGACTTTGGTGTACAAAAATATCAATTAATGTTTATTTATTAAGTTATAAGCAATTGAAGACATAGCGAGAGAAAAAGAAACTGTTTCTGTCTGCTTTTTATTACTGTTGTCACAGTTTGTTTTTGTCACGCTTCATTTAATATAAATTTCAATTGCTTATAACTTAATAAATAAGTCGACTAATATTTTTGTGTACCAACTTTTGTGTTTAATCTAAAATAAATTATGTTTAATGTATTCATATTATGTAATGTATTTTATGTATTCATATTATGTAATATATATTAAATTATGTTAAAATTATGTTGATCTTTTACAATCCACTCGTCACAAATATATGAAAATCCTATATAATGTAATTTATATGGCTTTTGACTTATTATTTTTTTTATTTTCATATGAAATATATAAGATATCTTTAATAAGATATCTTTTATCGATATGATTAGTACAATGATAAAAATTAATTTACAGCAATATACTCAAATACTCAAATTATTGTACTACCAATTAGGAAACACTTCATATTATGGTAATAGGTGTACTTATTTTTTTTTTAATTTAGAAATATTATCTATAACTATTTTGTATAAAATTTTCATAGTTTAAAATCATTCTTATCATTATATTTAACTTTTCATATTATCGATATGTGTCAGAATATCAAATCTAGATTTAAAAGTGATCATGAATTTAAAAATGGTACATAACAACATGCTATTTTATTCATGTTTGAAAATATAGACAAATTGAAATACATAATAAGCGTATAAAAAGTTTTATGGTAAATTTAAGGATAATGAGAATTATATACTTTTATTCAGAAAGTGTAGATCTACTAAGAACTCTAAAAATTCATTAGAAACACATGTTCGATGTTTTTAGGTTATTTAAAATGATTTTATCGCCATCTATGAGAAAAGTTAGGAAACAAAAAATACTTTTAAAACAGTATTTTAACATAAATTAATATCAAATAATCATTTTAATTTTTCTTATAATTTTTGATAATATTCGACGACTATAAATCAGAAATAAATAAACTCAAAATTAAATTTTTGAGTTTATAATTTAAAAATTATAAAAATCTTAATATATATTATAAATTTATTAAAAAAATAAAAAAATTTTATGAAAAATTAAATAAAATAATATACAATATAGAATTTTAAAAATATTATGATATTATTAACAAATACTATGATATTTATAAAAATAATAAAATATTTACAAAATTCATTATGAATTATTTAAAATAAATAATTTTATTTAATTTAATGAAAAACAATGTAGTAATATAACAGAATAACATAATTTCTACTTGGTAAGTTAACCGGCAAGATAAGAAACCGTTTAAAGATAGCATCCAATAGTGAGTGGAAGGGGAACGTAGCGGGCTCACGGACCGCTTCTACGCGTCTCAATGTTATACGAACAGCGACACAAAATTCTTTGTGTTCAATACTTCATTAAGTCATACAAATAAATATAACAAATCCAAATATGCTCTATGCCTACATATGTAGAAATATTTATTAAAATATGTAATATAAAAACAAAACATTCTTTTTAACGAATATATGCACAAATTTAAAAATATAAAAAAACATATTAATATATTAAAAAATCTTATACAAATATTTATTTATAATATGCAATATTAATAACGTATATTAATATTTTATAATATTTCTTGATAATAATTTATTTATATCTAATAAATAATAATTAAATATTAAAATTTTAAGTATTTTGAAATTTTATATTTAAAAATTCTTAATAAAAAATAATGCTAAAAATAGCAAAAATAATCAATTTACAATAAAGTTTAAAAAACAAGTACTTATAACTTATATATCATGTTATAATATGAAAATGTTATATATCATATGTTATAATATGTTATAATATGTTATAAGAAAGATACAAATATGATTATAAAAGTATGATAATATTATTTTTATTATTATGATGATTATTATAATGATTTGTCAGTAGCTTATAAGCTTATAAACAAAACTTTGATCATTTAATTAATAAATAGGATTAATAACTATGAATAAATCAAAATGTTACGGTAGGAACATTAAATGTATTAATAATATGAAAAACTTAGGAGATAGTTTATATATGTTTATTGATATTATAAATTCATGTAATAATAGATGCATAGATAGATATGTTTATTGATATTATAAATTCATGTAATAGATGCATAGATACATAAAATAAAAGACACAGATATAAAAAATATAATATATTGAGAAAAGCGATCTTACAATTAATACATCTAGCCTAACAATTCTTAATAATATAATAAAAAGTTTATAATTTTTACTTTTAATTTTTATGTTAAAATTCAGTTTCATATGAAAGTTAAATTATTAAAATTATTTAAATTATTCAATAATTCAATAAAATCAATTTTATTTATATAAGAACAATCAAATCCATATCTAACTACGTAACATCTTTCATAACGATCAAGAAAATAATTCATATTCTACAATATTAAAGTAATTAAAGTAAATCTTATATAAATATCAAATAAATGCATTATATTGTCTCTCTTTTTTTAAGATTTATAAAGCCTAATTACAGAACTAAACTTTAACTAAAATAAATGTTCTTATTAAATAATCTTTCAAAGTACTTACATTTGTCTTGACTCCCAAGTTTACGTCCATAAATATTGCATCAACAGAACGGTTATAAACTAAGACTCGAGCCATTTCTTTTATTTAATTACTTTTAAAATTGGATATTATTGTTCACATGTGTTCAGAAGAAATTTACATGTATATGTATGATCAGTGAATAATAAATTGTAATATTCTTCATAGACAATCTATTTTTTTGATATGATATATTCAAATTATATAATAATAATAAATTTTAATACAACAAAATAAATTTTATATATAATTTAATCATTTAATGATTCAAAATTATTTAAATCCATGAAAAACGAGAAGCAATATTTTAGGTTAACCCTAAAGAGATGATCTCAGAAATTGTTCACATTTTTTGTCTATTATATGCATTTTACTTTCAATACATACTCATTTATTAACTGCTCTTATTAAATAATTATATAAATTTTTTCTTCTACGCATGCAAACACATCAAAACAAAAAATATAATTACTGTACAATAACACAGACTATTCCAATAAGACTAGAAAATTCAAAATGGCGACTACCGATACTATGAGAATCTTTCATTTTCAACTCAGTTCAGGCCATTCTTAATGATTCATTGCGCAATAGTGACCTTGAAAATACACTTATTGCGGGAAATTTAAACATTTTCTTTTCATATCAATTTATTTTTAGAACATAGATTTTTATATTGTTTTCATAAAGAAAATGTTATTAAAAAAGAATCTTAAAATATTATTTTTATAATAATAAAGCAAAATTTTTAACTAAAAGGATATATGATAATAATATTCTTCATCAATAGTTTAATTCTAATTTTATCTAATTATTATTTATTAATTTAATAAAATTTTTATAAATGTTTGAATTATAATATTTATAATTTGAATATAAAATATAAAATAATTTTAAATAAAACATTTTTTTAATCCAAAATACAGATTTCTTTTTCAACTATAAAATAATAATTTCGATGAAAATTAGTTGGATTAACTGAGCATGCGTGTTACTAAGTGGTTCTTTCTAGCTAACTTCAATTATGTAGTACAAATTCTTTATTGTATACGGTATATTACTAGTAAGTTGCTACATTGGATGGCATCAAAGACAAAAAAAGTAGTTTTTTCCATCACTTATAAAGATCCACTATTATGATCTTATTTGGATCTTAGATATGATACTTGACAATATGCAAGCTTATTTTTATGAATATATTTGATCAGTTAAGATCAA
Source organism: Apis cerana (assembly GCF_029169275.1). Lineage (NCBI taxonomy): Eukaryota > Metazoa > Arthropoda > Insecta > Hymenoptera > Apidae > Apis > Apis cerana. Next base: position 3,062,881 of record NC_083862.1, on the reverse strand, counting down.
TCAATCAAATTCCTTTTATTAATATATGAATAACACATAATCTGTATTTATAAAAAAAAATCGTATAAATTTCTGAATCTATTTTTAATTATATTTATAACAATAATCCTACCATAAATAATATCTTTTAATAATAATTTGACTACTTTTATATTATAAAAAGATAAAGTATCGTATATTCTCTTGACGCTTGATAAAATTTTATTTTAATTATTATAGATATATTTATTTTATATTCTTAAATCATATATAATATTTAATATTAAATATTGTAATGTTTATGTAATATAATTAATCAAAAACTAATCAAAAAAATAATGATTGAATTAAATGATTTAATGATTTAATGATAAGTTATCGATAGAGTAATGTATGAAGCGCCAACATCGTGGTACTAAGCACTGTACTGTTGTGCGCTATCGATACATGCAGGTCTGACAGAGGCATAATGTTGGAGGCTTGTCTGTTGGCGGAGTTCCATAAAAAACCTTTAATTGATGATGCATCGTATCAGATATGTACACATTGCATATAAATTGTGAATATATTTTGCTGATACGATGGACAAATTTATTCATCATATATTTATTGGTTGTAGTATACAAATAATATTTTATTGTATGTATCTTTAATGCTTTATAAATAAAAAATTTAAAAAGTTCAATTTCTAAAAAGTTAAACATGAAATCAACAAAACACTACAATAACTTAAAAAAGATAAAATTTGAATATAAAATTAATTTTTCGATATTAACTCATATTGACTGCCTCAGGTCATTTTAAATAAATACAATTCTCTTCTCTCTTTTCCTTATGAACATGTTTTCTATCTCTGTTAGATTACCTGGACATTCTATTTTCACTCTATGAGTCTGGACTCCAAGGAAACCATTGTTCGCAATAGAATATTATAGTATAGATAAGCCTTGCTAACAGATCTGAGAAATATTTTTTCTATCATAGTTGAATAAGTTTCACTATTAATCTGTTGATGATTTAGTTGTTTGTTAAAACATTGTTTGTTAATTTCCTCACATGGTTTAGAACATATGCATTTGCAAGTATGTATAATCAAATATTATATCATTAGATGCAATATAGAAATCAAATGGATGTGGAATGGTCACTCATTGAATGAACAGTTGAGATCACCAATCCTCCATGTTTGCTTCAGACCGATGAAAAAATTCAAATGATAGAATAATTTAAAGATCTCTATATTGTATCTGTATTATCTATTTGAAATACAAATATTTTTCAAAATACTGTTTTTTAACGACAAACTCATAGTTTTCTCTGTATACAATCTAAGTTTGCGATTCTTAGATGAGATAAATCTTGTGTAAGTAATTCCCTTTTAAGTCATATAATTTCTTTCGAAAATAGACTCAGACTTGATAGGCAGTTCATATTTTGAACAAATCAATTGATTGACAAAGTTATATGTAAATAATTGTCTTCTAAGTTATTTGGTTTCTTTCGAAAATAGACTTAGGCAGTTCATGTTCTGAACAAATTGATTGATTGACAAAGTTTTATATAAATAATTGTCTTCTAAGTCTGATTTCTTTCGAAAATAGACTTAGACTTGATAGGCAGTTCATATTTTGAACAAATCAATTGATTGACAAAGTTATATGTAAATAATTGTCTTCTAAGTTATTTGGTTTCTTTCGAAAATAGACTTAGGCAGTTCATGTTCTGAACAAATTGATTGATTGACAAAGTTTTATATAAATAATTGTCTTCTAAGTCTGATTTCTTTCGAAAATAGACTTAGACTTGATAGGCAGTTCATATTTTGAACAAATCAATTGATTGACAAAGTTTTATGTAAATAATTGTCTTCTAAGTTATTTGGTTTCTTTCGAAAATAGACTTAGGCAGTTCATGTTCTGAACAAATTGATTGATTGACAAAGTTTTATATAAATAATTGTCTTCTAAGTCTGATTTCTTTCGAAAATAGACTTAGACTTGATAGGCAGTTCATATTTTGAACAAATCAATTGATTGACAAAATTTTATGTAAATAATTGTCTTCTAAGTTATTTGGTTTCATTCGAAAATAGACTTAGGCAGTTCATGTTCTGAACAAATCGATTTATTGAGAAAGTTTTATATAAATAATTGTCTTCTAAGTCTGATTTCTTTCAAAAATAGACTTAGACTTGATAGGCAGTTCATGTTCTGAACAAATCGATTGATTGACAAAGTTTTATGTAAATAATTGTCTTCTAGTTATTTGGTTTCTTTCGAAAATAGACTTAGGCAGTTCATGTTCTGAACAAATTGATTGATTGACAAAGTTTTATATAAATAATTGTCTTCTAAGTCTGATTTCTTTCGAAAATAGACTTAGACTTGATAGGCAGTTCATATTTTGAACAAATCAATTGATTGACAAAATTTTATGTAAATAATTGTCTTCTAAGTTATTTGGTTTCATTCGAAAATAGACTTAGGCAGTTCATGTTCTGAACAAATCGATTTATTGAGAAAGTTTTATATAAATAATTGTCTTCTAAGTCTGATTTCTTTCAAAAATAGACTTAGACTTGATAGGCAGTTCATGTTCTGAACAAATCGATTGATTGACAAAGTTTTATGTAAATAATTGTCTTCTAGTTATTTGCTTTCTTTCGAAAATAGACTTAGGCAGTTCATGTTCTGAACAAATCAATTGATTGACAAAATTTTATGTAAATAATTGTCTTCTAAGTTATTTGGTTTCTTTCGAAAATAGACTTAGGCAGTTCATGTTCTGAACAAATCGATTGATTGACAAAGTTTTATATAAATAATTGCCTTCTAAGTCTGATTTCTTTCGAAAATAGACTTAGACTTGATAGGCAGTTCATGTTCTGAACAAATCGATTGATTGACAAAGTTTTATGTAAATAATTGTCTTCTAGTTATTTGGTTTCTTTCGAAAATAGACTTAGGCAGTTCATGTTCTGAACAAATCGATTGATTGACAATGTCTTATATAAATAATTGTCTTCTAAGTCTGATTTCTTTCAAAAATAGACTTAGACTTGATAGGCAGTTCATATTTTGAACAAATCAATTGATTGACAAAGTTTTATGTAAATAATTGTCTTCTAAGTTATTTGGTTTCTTTCGAAAATAGACTTAGGGAGTTCATGTTCTGAACAAATTGATTGATTGACAAAGTTTTATATAAATAATTGTCTTCTAAGTCTGATTTCTTTCAAAAATAGACTTAGACTTGATAGGCAGTTCATGTTCTGAACAAATCGATTGATTGACAAAGTTTTATGTAAATAATTGTCTTCTAGTTATTTGGTTTCTTTCGAAAATAGACTTAGGCAGTTCATGTTCTGAACAAATCGATTGATTGACAAAGTTTTATATAAATAATTGTCTTCTAAGTCTGATTTCTTTCAAAAATAGACTTAGACTTGATAGGCAGTTCATATTTTGAACAAATCAATTGATTGACAAAGTTTTATGTAAATAATTGTCTTCTAAGTTATTTGGTTTCTTTCGAAAATAGACTTAGGGAGTTCATGTTCTGAACAAATTGATTGATTGACAAAGTTTTATATAAATAATTGTCTTCTAAGTCTGATTTCTTTCAAAAATAGACTTAGCCTTGATAGGCAGTTCATGTTCTGAACAAATCGATTGATTGACAAAGTTTTATGTAAATAATTGTCTTCTAGTTATTTGGTTTCTTTCGAAAATAGACTTAGGCAGTTCATGTTCTGAACAAATTGATTGATTGACAAAGTTTTATATAAATAATTGTCTTCTAAGTCTGATTTCTTTCGAAAATAGACTTAGACTTGATAGGCAGTTCATATTTTGAACAAATCAATTGATTGACAAAATTTTATGTAAATAATTGTCTTCTAAGTTATTTGGTTTCTTTCGAAAATAGACTTAGGCAGTTCATGTTCTGAACAAATCGATTTATTGAGAAAGTTTTATATAAATAATTGTCTTCTAAGTCTGATTTCTTTCAAAAATAGACTTAGACTTGATAGGCAGTTCATGTTCTGAACAAATCGATTGATTGACAAAGTTTTATGTAAATAATTGTCTTCTAGTTATTTGGTTTCTTGCGAAAATAGACTTAGGCAGTTCATGTTCTGAACAAATCGATTGATTGACAATGTTTTATATAAATAATTGTCTTCTAAGTCTGATTTCTTTCAAAAATAGACTTAGACTTGATAGGCAGTTCATATTTTGAACAAATCAATTGATTGACAAAGTTTTATGTAAATAATTGTCTTCTAAGTTATTTGGTTTCTTTCGAAAATAGACTTAGGGAGTTCATGTTCTGAACAAATTGATTGATTGACAAAGTTTTATATAAATAATTGTCTTCTAAGTCTGATTTCTTTCGAAAATAGACTTAGACTTGATAGGCAGTTCATATTTTGAACAAATCAATTGATTGACAAAGTTTTATGTAAATAATTGTCTTCTAAGTTATTTGGTTTCTTTCGAAAATAGACTTAGGCAGTTCATGTTCTGAACAAATCGATTGATTGACAAAGTTTTATATAAATAATTGTCTTCTAAGTCTGATTTCTTTCGAAAATAGACTTAGGCAGTTCATGTTCTGAACAAATCGATTGATTGACAAAGTTTTATGTAAATAATTGTTTTCTAAGTCTGATTTCTTTGGAAAATAGACTTTGACTTGATAGGCAGTTCATGTTCTGAACAAATCGATTGATTGACAAAGTTTTATGTAAATAATTGTTTTCTAAGTTATTTAATTTCTTTCGAAAATAGACTTAGGCAGTTCATGTTCTGAACAAATCGATTGATTGACAAAGTTTTATATAAATAATTGTCTTCTAAGTCTGATTTCTTTCAAAAATAGACTTAGACTTGATAAGCAGTTCATATTTTGAACAAATCAATTGATTGACAAAGTTTTATGTAAATAATTGTCTTCTAGTTATTTGCTTTCTTTCGAAAATAGACTTAGGCAGTTCATGTTCTGAACAAATCGATTGATTGACAATGTTTTATATAAATAATTGTCTTCTAAGTCTGATTTCTTTCAAAAATAGACTTAGACTTGATAGGCAGTTCATATTTTGTACAAATCAATTGATTGACAAAGTTTTATGTAAATAATTGTCTTCTAAGTTATTTGGTTTCTTTCGAAAATAGACTTAGGCAGTTCATATTTTGAACAAATCGATTGATTGACAAAGTTTTATGTAAGTAACTGTCTTCTAAGTCATTTAATTTCTTTCGAAAGTAGATTTATACTTGATAGGGAGTTCTTGTTTTGAACAAATTGATTGATTGATAAAGTTTTATGTAAGTAATTGTCTTTTAAATCATGTGATTTCTTTCGAAAGTAGACTTAGACAGTAAAGTAGACTTGACAGGCAGTTCATGATCTGAAGAAATCAATTGATTGATAAAGTTACAACTTGAGAGTTTAATGAGAAATAATAATAATGATATTCTTAGACATTGTCAGCATCTTGAACTTAGAGCATGTTCAATTTTAATTGAACGTTCATTTATGAGAATGACTTCTTCAAATCAGTTTTATGAAATCGGACTTTTTTTCAAAATCATTGATTTTATAGTAGAATGCTTTAAGAGACCAAGATGCATTAAACTTAGGATGCATTAACTTCTGCAGGAATCTGTACTTAAACCAATTCTATGAGACTCTATCCACGTGTAATATTGCACGTGGCTTTCTTCTTTAAATTCAATTTATATGTTATGCTCAGTTGATATATAACCCTTAAAACAAAATTATGGGAAACTAATAATAATATAGGCTAGCTGCTTGCCATAATCTATATCGCCTCCATAAAATAATTAGAATTTTAAATGCCTTCAGTGTTGACATTATAAGCCTTGAAACAGAATTGTGAAAAACTAGTAATAATATAGGCCAGCTGCTTGGGATAACCTATATCGCCTCCATAAAATAATTAGAATTTTAAATAGCTTCTTCTATAATATCAAAACTATATAGTTTATTAAAGTCCCGTTCAAGTTTTAGCTACATATGAATGAGTCTATGTCTAAAGTGGATAACCAATGAGAGAACTAGTGAAGGATGTTTTGATCTTGGAATGTTACTGATACTTGGATTTTTATTTTGACTCACGTTGATCTTTTCTTCTGAAACTTTTTCCCATTGATTGTAATCAGTCATTGCTGGAGATCCCTATTTTAATCCTATTTTTTGAGTGCTTACAATCAGCGAGTCCTTCTTTGCAATGGTTATGATGCTGTTATGATTTCGGATGGTGTGTTTGCGGCAGAGATCTGAACAGAGATGTGAATACACATATAATCAGAGATGGACAATTTGTAACGTGCCATGAATTTATATCATTACAGAAAAAAACATTAATCTCTTGCGAGGACAGGCTATAAGCATGCTATTATAAAAATATAACATGTTTCAATGATTCTTTTAAGACTCCCTCTGTTGTTTTAGAGAAATTTGGTATAATAATTTTGAATTAATAGAAATCCATTTCATATATAGGTCTTCTTTGTGTTCTTAATCAATCATAAGATATTTTTTTGATGAAGTCGTGTATTAATTTTTATTTTTGTTGCTAATCAGCCATTAACTGTTACTATCTTGATTACTTTATTGTTGAAATATTGAATTATAATATTAAATTTTTTACAACTTTTTTTACAATAATTCTGAATATAATTAGATCCCATAAATGAAGAATATTATTATTTTATATAATAATAATTTATTGAGATATTTTATAACGATAATCTGCAACTATATAATTCATAGCTCATCTTTTACAATTTTAAGTCTATCTATTTTCTTTTAATTGATCAAATAAATTTTTTTAATTTAATTTTTTAAATTTTTTTTTGGAATTATATCGTTATCTTTGGTATAATATAGGAAGATTACCATTTTTTAATTAAAAACATAATTTGTAAATTCATTTTGATAAAATTCTTTTTTTATGTCTTTTTATCTTGTAATTTTATGTCATATTATATAGAAAAAGATTGCAGGCTAATATCAGATTTTGTTAATGCTAATTAAAATATTTATAGTGACTTCAAATAAAATGGAGATATTTCGAAAAATTCATTACCATATTTTTTGTTTTGATATTTTGATAAAGTTAACTTCCTATATTATTATCTATAACGTCTAGTATCATCTTTTATAGTATAATAATTCACTTTCATAATTATAATTATAAAAATTATACAATTATATATTAAGTATTGTATAATATATTAGGAACATATAAAATAAAATAGAATTGATAAGGTACTTTTAATGAAAGTTGAAAATATATATATTAAAGACTATAGAATTTATAGCAAATATAAAATATTTAATACATATGATCATACAATTAATTTTCCATAATTTTTGCAGTGTTTATTGCAACGTTTAAATAACTATTAAAATAAACAAATCCTAAAAAAGTTCTTTATAAAATTTTCTATATAAATAATTATAAATAAAAATAGGTGTAATGAATACTGAAAAATAAATATAGTTTAAAAATTTTATTTTCCAATTTTTTTGAAAGTTACAATCCACAAATCTATTATTTTTCCCCGGTTTTTTTCCTATTAAAATTGTTTGTGTATTAAAAAATATAATCCATCTCTGTTAGAAAAAATCCTATTGAAAAAAAGCAATGTGAATTAAATTATACGTTGAAGATTTAAGATCTTGATAAAGTTTTTTTAATTGCAAAAACCATTTAGATTGATTAAACGAAAGGATAATTAGTTAGTTCGAAGATAGGAATTTAGATATGGTGAATCCTTCTATCAGAAGAAAGAGGTGGAATAAGCGGCTAGATTTTCAGGCACATCCACTCTGCTGTTGAGCGACGTGGAAACTTCCGGAAGCTGTCCAAGTTTTCTAACTAATTAAAACCACTTAACACGATTTTGCCTAACTTTCTGATATCGCAGCGAGAAATCAATTTTAAATCTTTCCCTAAAGAAAAAATTGTCATAATTGTGTTGCAATTATGATAATTTTTAATTATATTATTAGAATATTCTTTATTAATTATATTATAATGTTTATTTATTATAAATTTATTCGATATTCTATAAATTCTATTTTTTCCGTAAATTGATCTTCCAGTAATAAAATAAATCAGATCTATTCGAAAAAATTTTAAAAATATTGAAAAAAATTGAAATTATTAATTTGACTTAAAATTATATACATCAATATATATTAATAATAATTTTTTAGAAATTTTTTTTTTATTTTATTAAAATTGCTAAATAGATCTATTCTTTTTTTGCTGTCTTGGAAAAAATATGATTTTATATAATGTGATATATTATAAGATGTCTATTTTAAATATGATGTTAGCTAAGCGAGAAAGTCATTTGATATTATAATTATAGAGAAATACATTATTAATAATTTTTTTATAGATTGATTACATGAAGATCAACTTTCTTCAAAAAAATATTGAATTATTTATGTCGAAAAATTTTTACTTTCGAAGATATAAATTTAAAACTTGGAAAACTTATATATGAAAGATAAGGAGAACATAAATAGTAGAATATCGCTTCGCATGTTCTTTATAATTCATATGAATTTTACAAACTTCAAACTGTAATATCTTCTATTTATGTCGAAACTAAAGATTTTTCAATATAAATAATTTAATGTTTTTTTGTAGAAAATGACGAATTACATCAATTAATGAAATAAAAATTATAATAATAATTTATAATAAAAAATTTTAAATAATTAACCAATCTCTTAATTTATAAAAAAAAATTAATACTAATGTACCATTTCTTTATACAAACAAATTTTTTGTCTGAAATTTTTTTTATATAATTCTTTTGTTAAAAGATATTTCCTTGTACTTATTGTTAGATAAAACAGATATTACAGATCAAACCAAATACAAAAATTGATATACAAAAATGTTGGATAAGGATTATTTATTGAGTTATAAACAATTAATGTTGCAAAATTCATAATTGATTGTTTAAGATATGTTTAATTATAGCTTTTATGTAAAACATAAGAAAAATTTGAAATAAAATTTGTAAATTTGACAATTTTTAAGAAAATCTGTTTATAATATTATTTATTTGGACTAATATTGTGTATATAAATTTATGATTCTATCTCTAAAAACTATTTTCAGATTTGATTTAATCCTTGAGATATTTATTTATTATAAATTATTATCTTATATCCCATAATATTAGCATAATAATAGGTTATTGGATCATTATTTAAATAAATTGTTAGGAATATAAAACGGATAAGACAATTACATATAAGTGTTAAAAAAAATCTTGTATATTTATAATTAAAAATTGTATAAAATTGTATATTTATAATTATCTTGTATATTTTTTAACATGTGTAAAATAAAATAACTGAAATATATTTTTTAAATAAATTATTTATGTACATAATATATTTATATGCATATTATATATAATAATACATGTAACAACAAGAAATTAAAAATGAAATGCATTAAACTATTATAAATTTGTTAATTTTATAAAATGTATCACAGATTATTATCGAACGTTTTTTATTTTATTATGATAATATATACAATATATAATGATATGACATTATGATGTAAAAATATTAATGTAATATAATTTTTATTATTAAAATTCTCTCACATCATAATGCAATAATAATCTTTCTAATATCACATTAATATAAATAAATATAAGCAAAGCAGTTGACATCAATAATTTTATTTTCGTAAAAAGTTTAGATTTAATAATTTGTTCGTTTTCTTAGATTTTAAATATTTTTTTATTGTTTATAAACAAGATAGGTGCTATATTTAATATTAAATGATATCACAAGTGAGGGATATGGAATAAACCAAATATGCTCCTATGGAATAAAGATATCTAATTATATTTATAAATTTAATTGATAAGAAAGAAATTAATAATATGTTAATAAATATTTAATTCTTGATTCATATATATCTAGTTTAAATTTAATATGATGCATAATAAGACTATGAATATCATTAATTCCAAGTAAGTTAGCAAGATTTTGCGTTTTACATTCTGAAATACCGATCGTGAAAAAAATTAGAATGTTTGGTACGCCCTCTATAATTTCCTATACACATAGGAATTATACATATTCAATCTAATGATTAAAATTAGTAAAGAAAACAAAAATAAAAAATAAATTAAATATGCACGTATATATATACTGTGTTTGCACTTTATTTATCATGACAATGCATTGGATTGTTGTCAATTATTACCATTTATTTTTATTCATTGATATTAGATCATGATAAAATCATTGGTAAAATGGAAAGCGATATATTCTTGCACAATCGATAATTCAGAATAGGAAATAATATCATGAGATGGTAAGTTTATTTTATAACATATTTAATACTTTTTATTTTTTCTTTTTTTCATTATCTCCTTTATTTTATTTTCTTTTTTCAAACTAATTATCTATTTTTATTCGTCGGTAACGATAGTAGTGATATCATCGATAAAATAGAGAACAATAAATTTGTAATATAATTTTTTGCACGGTTGGTAATTCAGAATAAGGAATATAACATTTTATAGAATAGTAAATCTTTTTTATTTTTTATTTTTGTTTTCATTTTTTATTTTTGTCTATAATATATCGATAATCGATAAAACATTCTATATCTCTCTTCTAGGATTTTAATTTTAAATATATTTATGATTTAATTTCTGCATTTGAATATTATATTATATCATGAATTTATTTTGAATTCTAATTATATTCTATTAATACATTTTATTCTTAATTGCATTGATAATATTGAAAATTATAAAAAATCTACTATTTTTTTAACTTTATTAATATATAATTTCATTTCATATCAAATAGGACTCATTTTATATTTGAAAAATTTTCAATTGTATATAATCAAATAAAACAATAAGAAAATTACATTATAATCACTATAAAAAAAAATTCATATGTAAGATTGATACATATATATTACAAAAGTAACAAAACTAAAAATCTTTGACTAGCTAATAATACAGAAATAAGAATACAAATAGGATTAGATGTTAGATGGATTTTTTATGGATATTGGTCAGTAATGGAATTCTTTTTGTAATTAGGAAAATAAAAGGTAGAGAAACGGCAAGAGAAACACGATGCTACGTGAAAGTGCTTTATTCCTTTCGGAGATCGTTCATCGCAGACATCGGCGTCGGGAATGCCGCTCTCATTTTTCTTTTTTTTTTCATATATGTGTACATATATGTATAAATATACATACACACATGTATGGATGCATATGTGTATATATATCATATTTTATGTACGAACGTATGTATGCATATATACATACATATATACTCTAATAAGCGATCCTAATTATCGAGTAAATTACCGTCTGATATTAAAAAATACGCATGTATATGTACATGTACAATTACAACACACGCCAGGACGGCAGGAATCCTGGTCCAGTGAGACCTTATTAATGATTTTAAAACGAAGGTTTGAATGTACAGTATACACATTTACACTTATCGTTTCAGCAACAACAATTTTATTGTACGTAGATTGCAAAAATTAAATAAATAATGACAGTGGTACATCGCGTATTGGACGGAAAGGCCCAAAACACTGCGCAGAGGTGTGAGAGGAAATTATAGGTTTAAATTCGGTCGAGGTGCGATTGCTTCTTCGTCTCTCTCTTGTGTTCTCTCTTTCTCTTTCTCTCTTTTCTTTTTTTGCTCATTCTCGTTCTCTTATATACTTTCTCACTCTCTCTCTCTCTCTCTCTCTCTCTCTTTTTTCTCTCATTCTTTTATCCCTTTTACTACTAATTATTTTGTCCCATTCATTCGAATTTTTATTTTTCTCATTTTCTCTTTTTTCATACATCATGCTCTCTTTCATTCGTCTAATCTCATTCTTTACGTTTACTTCACTCTCTCGCTCTCTCTCTCTCTCTCTCTCTCTCTCTCTCTCTCTCTTTCTTTCTATTACATTCCCTCTTCCCCTTTCGTTCGTTCGTTCGTTTTCTCAAGTAAAAGCGGTCCACATTTGCGAAAAAACACAAACGGAGAGAGTCAAGTCTCGAGTATGAGAATTATTTACTGAAAAAGGTCGGAAACAGATTTTTTTCGATTTATAAAAAATCTATTTTTGAGGCATGCCCAGTAATACCAGACAAACAGCGTCGTTATCCGTTATTCTGCTCATTCTTTAAATACCGTCCGTTAATTTTTCATTTGAGATGCTCCTACGTAGTAATAATGGTTTGGTTTCTTATCATTTTTCATCTTGCCCTTTTCATTTATATTACAATAATTAACATCGTCACATACAGACTTATACACTAACGATATGACTACAGCTCCAAACCAGCAGAGCATTCATCGATGAAGAAGTGAGAATAATTATTTACGCGTCTTTCGTTATTCTTTCTTTCTTTCTCTTTTTTTTTTTTTTAATCGTTTTCCCTCGCTAGCATTCCCATTTTTCGTCTCTTCTCTCGTTATATTTTCTCTTTTTTATTTTCTAATCTCATTTTATTTTATTATTCCGGAGGGAAGGTTTCCTCTCTTCCTTCGTTTTTTTTTCCCCGATTGATAAAATCGATATGCCAATTATTTATTTATAAAACGTTACAAAATTATTCATGAGCGCTGTCGCGTGGCGTTTCGATTCTAAACCTATACGAAAGTATCGCGTTCCTATTTATACTCATCGTTTTCACACTTTTTGCCTTTCTTGCTACGTAGCAGACCGAGATTCCTCGCGAAACACTTCTTTTTGTCTGTTTCTCGTTCCTCCTACGAATTTATTAACGTTCTCTCTCGAACTCCATCCGCTCTCGTACATTTTCTCCACCTTTCTCTCTCTCTTCTTTCATCTCTCTGCCTTTGTTCGCAAATTTTTTTAACATTACAAAACGCCAGTCAACCCCTATATATATATTGCGAAGAGAAAATAACAACACGCTTCGTGTATCCGTTCAATTTTCTTCTCCTTTTCACGGCGATTCGGAGAAAAACGCAATTTTTTTTTTTTTTTTTTTTTTTTTTTTAAATTGCATTTACACGATCGATGAACACACGACGAACTTAATTAGCGATACTAACGCGTATCGAGTAAGGCGTGAGAAAGTTCGATCAGAGTTTTAGCGAACATCATTTTCTCGTTTGGAAAACGGCAAACAAATCTGTTTTCATACTCATTCTTTAATATTTTGTGTGAGAATTGTTAAATATTATCATTAATTATCGGTATTATTAAGATTAAATGCATATAAAAACCGAAAATGAGAGGATAAATCAACAGAGATTCGAAGACTTAGAAAATTGGAACTATACGATCTGGACTATGCTGTTGGTTTCTCATCATTTACTTCTATTTAACCTCTTCGATAGTGTTTTAATAATATAGTGTTAATATTATAATAAAGCTTTATACATAATTTGTCTGTAATAAACAATAGAAATGATTTTTATTTATGATTATAATTAAAAAATTAAAAATTATATTTATGATAATATATATAAATCTGTACATATGCACTTGGTGGCTATCGTGATCAATGTCAACACTTGTACTTGAAGAGATTAAATGAGTTGATTTTATACATTCCAGAAGTAATAAATCAATATGTTATTACAATATATATTAACATTATTAAATTATTAATATTAATCCTGCGATCTAACGATCAAATGTAGATCATAAAATTATTACTTTTTAAAATTTATTTTCTTTTTTTCTTTCGCAGATATTCTGCGTCAACAATTTTAATACAGGAATATATTTTTAAAATATATTAATAGCATGACACTGCACGAATTGATGCAAGATTAATATTAATTATTTGATATTATATAATATCAATACAAAATTACGTATATTTTTAAGTGTATATATATATATATATATATACTTTGAATATAGAATTAAATCAAATTTCCGCTAAATTGTTTACAAGCCTCGAATAATCCTTCTATAATAGATTTGCTAAAACTCTTGGCGCTGCGATCGCGTGAAAAACTAAACGGATAAAATGGCGTCCTCGCGTGTTGAATACATTTTTTTTTCGATGACTTCGAAGATAAACACATGCCAATAGAAAATGTTATTTAAGGGGATTTGCTTGACGGGCGCATTATGGCTAGTATACACATTATTATACGTAACAAAATATTTCTCGCCCTCTCCTTTCATCTTGGAAATTAGTTCATTCGTTCGCTGCCCTCCCTCCCGCTCTATTCACTCTCCATTTATCGTGTTAATTATCGTAAATCGGCACGACTTTTTGCTTCTCGTGTGTATATACGCGAATTGCCGACTCGATTGTACGAAGGCATCGTGTAGGGAACTATTGAAATATATAATATTAATTATGCGTACATCTATATATGTAGTTTTAATGATCATTTATTTTTTTTCCTCTTCCTTTTTTTTTCTTTCTTGCATTCTATCATTCTCTGCTTTCATCTTAATGAACGATTGACCGATCGATCGATTTTTTTTTTTTGTTTGAGTAACATTTAAGTACATCAGCTGACACAGGTGGAGCACTCGTTATTACATTTTCTTCACTGTTATTTATTTTAAATTTCCACGTATCGTCACTTTCCTCGTTTCTTCTTCTTCTTCTTTTTTTGTTCTTTTTTTATATTTTTCGTTTAAACACTAGATTGCGGGGATTCCGGCACAAACAAGGAATGTCGTAGTACATTATATCAACATTTAATAAAATATCTGAAACATTAACAAATAGACTATATGAGTACTACATGACTGCCCTTAATAATGTTTATAGCTAATCGATAAGTAGTTAATCATTTTCTTTTTTGTTTTCCTCTTCCGTTTTTTCCTTTTTTCCCTTCTCTTTTCAACTGATGGAATTTTTTAATTCGACAAATGGATAGTAAATTCTTGTTTATCAATGAATTTTCTATTTATAATTCTTTTCTTTTTCTCTCCTATATCTTCAATAACTTATACAACTCGTCGTTTCCATTTCTAATCTTAAGAATGTGAATACCAGTGATCTCCATATTTTTTTTTCCATCATATTTTTTTTTTTTTTCATTTCGAGCACCTACTAAGCAATTTTCGCTATGCTTATGAATCAATATTTTCGATTCTTTCATTATAATCTTTTCTTGGCATCTTTTCTCGACGGTTCGCGTATAATTCGTTTCCATATATTTTCCTTATTCTTTCTGTCTATACCGAGAAAAACCAATTATTGTGATTTTTACTTTCAGTGACAAACGGGCTCCCATTTACTACATTAGAAACTTGTATATGCAACGACGACGGGCTGGCTAATGAACGCGACTATGTATTATAATATATCATATTGAAGATAAATTTTAAAATTTCAAATTTCAAATCAATGAAAAAAAAAAAAAAACACTATTACACAAAATTATTCGAATAATTCGAATATTTCGAAAACAATTTACGAAATTTAATTATTTAATAAAATATAAATATCATCAAATTCTTCAAGTCAATCAATTATTTATTAAATAAAAATCATAAATTATTTTAATCGCGCACAGTAGTCAGCCACAGAGAAATAAGTTTCCATTTTCACCTATGTACTTCGTAATCGCTATATTTGTATATATATAATATATATTTATATTTATATATATATATTTTTTTTTTATTCAAAATGTTATATCTCGTTTAGAGAAGGCGACGCTCGCCGCCTTATTTCATTTACTTTATTTTTTCTCTCTCTCATTTTTTAATGCCTACAAATGCATCGTTTAAATATTCTTTTTTTTTTCGGCATCTTGGACATACAACGTAAATAGCCTAGATCATCGTACAAATAAGTTGATCGATATTAATCGTTGCCCTGAGTGCCTTGGTACCCGGCTTGCGAACGGAACTCGATTTCCGTGCCTCGATACAAACACGTTTCTCGATCCTCGATCCCATTTCATTATTGATTTTTGCCTCTCGATCGTTCGTTCACTCGCGTAAACGCGCCACACTCGTGTACTCCCATCATCCGTATTTAATTATTAACGCCATCTGTCGTCCACTTTTAGAAGCAGCTAAAGGAAAATTTGAAGCGTAGCGACGCGTCGATAAGCCGCCGATCTCGCGCGATTTCACGCTACATCGAGTATAAGCGTAGCATTTAATTTACAACGATTAATCGAAGACTAATTTATCCCTTAATTCGGTTATACAATTATATAATACATTCCTCGAACCGAAACGCGCGCCCATTCCTCGTTCCTTCTTTTCGTTTATGAATTTTTTTTTTTTGGCTCGAGAGCGAACCAACATGGCGAAGAAACGCGAAATGGTATACAGTCAGGCCTCTGTAACTCGAATCACTTGTAAGTTTTGTTAATTAATCCTTCTTTTAAAAATCTTTTACAAGTTGAAATAATTTTAACTTGAATTATTTATCACACTTAACTAACAATTCACATTTAAAGTACAAGTACTTATTCGTTATATACTCGGACACTTTTTGTGAATGCAATATTATCCACTCTATCGCTTGATTGATACAACTGAAATTTTTTCAAATGCTTAAGTTCTCAATCCTTCTTCGCTTTTCGTTGTCATTTCTATGGTAATCGTATTCCATAAATTATTTGCTATTCAATACGCTTAATAATTAGCTAGAAATCTCTAATTTAAAAGCTGAATTGCATAGTGCTACAGTACACGAGTTCTCAAGCGATCACTCTATGCTAGTGTATAATCGTGCTCTAACGCTACTTAACTTTTCTTGTTTTCTTTTTTCCTTTCTTTTTATTATTTATTATATATATATATTATACTATTATTATTATTTATCTGGCATCAATTGTTGGCGACCATCAATTCTAAATAACATCAACTTTTCCAACAATATACACTTTTTAATCGTCACTCAATCGAATGTTCATCATGATCGATGTAAGTTGATTTTAGTAATCGAATGAGAACTAGTGAATTTTACGTAAAATAAAATATTATTGGCACTATAGCTATTCTTGATAAAGAAAAAATGATGCTTGAATTCGAAATAATGAGCTTATAACAAATAAATACTGTAATCAAATCTCCAATTAGTTAAAATTGTCTGATGCAAAAGACGATACTTACGAATTTTTCTTTTTTTGGTTAAAGAAAAATTACAGAAAAGAAACTTGACAAGTCATATTTTACAAGACAAAGTCGGCCTTGTTAAGTTGTTTCTTTCTATTAGATCATGCAAAATATGTAATAAATTAATGAAAATGACTTATCAAGAACCTCTTGCATAATCTCCAATTGTAATAAACAATAAAAAATTATCAATAATTATATTTGTTCATCTCGTTATATCATCAATTAAATCATTTTTAACCAAATTGCGTTCTATTACATCTAAAATACGCATCTCTTGATACGAAGAAAATATAAAAGAATCGTTATTAAAATTTTCGATTTTCCATCTTTTGTGGGAAATCACACTAAAAATTATTTTCCAAGTTAAAAAATTTTTCTTACTCAAGAATTTAAAGATTTCTATCTCTTTCCCTAAAATTCGAGTTACCAAGATTCGCAAATTGTACAAAAAAGAAAATGCGCGCGTTCGCGTGGAAACTGTCAACTCGCGGGTAAAAAGTGGCAGTCGAATCGGACAGCTTGTTCAAGCGAATTCCGGTGCGAGAATATAACGAACGTTAGACGCGTGGCTGCGCGTTGGACAAAAACGTTGGCCAAGATGCAGGGAGAAGCGAATAGATGGGACTATAGGAATCGCGCTCGCGGCCGACGGAATTTTTCATGAAGCTTCGAGAACCGCTTAGCTCGCTTTTGATTCGCACTGTATTTAATTGTCTCGACGCGAGATGTCGCGCTGAGATCGGTCGGCGACCGCGCATGTCTCTGGTGTATCCTTTCACTTTTGCTATCGTATTTTGATCCTTTCACAGTCGCCACTCGCGACACATTTACAAAACGCTTGGGATTTATTATAGAAATAGGTTAGATTTACAAAATTCTTCGTGAAAGGAAAAAAGAAAAAAAGATACACGGTATTATGCTCTCGCAGCTTTCGGTATATTCATTAGAAAAATTAGCCATTCTTTTTTTTCTTCTCTCTCGTTCGTTAACGATTACGTTTATTTATTTATTTTTATTTTTTTTTTGTTTTTATCTTTACGTTTATAGAATCACTTTTGCTCGGGCGAAAAAATAGATTATTATGTGTTTCTTTGTTTTGTTCCACTTTTTTGTATATTCTTTTTTTTTTATATAGCTTTTTTCTTTTTATCCCTCTTCTCTCATCCATTTTTCCACGTGTATGTATACGAGTTTTATATTGCGTGTACGTGTATTTTGCGTACTTTGTACGTGTATTATGCCGCGGATCCTCCGTGTGATCGTGTATGTGTATGTATGATGTGAATATTTGATATTTGTTCGCGCGCGCGTATGCCGACTGTGTACACTGACTTTAAGTAGTTAGTATTTACGCGTTTTTTTAACCAACATTTTTATAATTTCTTATATTTTTGTTCTCTTATTATCGTGTCCCACTCTGTAAGGCGATCAGTTTAGCTTCTCTTAATGCTTATAAACGTAATATATTTTTTTTTTTTAATGCGGGCCAGGTGGCTCTTAGCGTAACCCGGGGCAACTCGGCAGGATGTTTGTCTGAACTAGTACCGTTAAGAGTATAGTATTTTGTTATTTATACATCTTTATTTTTTTTTCTTCTTTCTCTTTAAATATATCCTGTAGTAATTCTTGTTTTCACTTGTTAAAATGCGTACAAACGGAGATGCGGAATAATAATATGTATAACGTACCGAGGGAGATGTGGCGTTCATTACTTATCGATTATTATTATTTAGTATTGTTATTATTACTCGTTAGTTAATTAATTACACAATTAAGTATTACAATTAGTATTAGCGTTATTATTACGTATTAGTACTAATGTTTTTATTATTTATTATTTATTTGTTGTTATTATTATTATTATTATTATTATTTAGTATTGTTATTATTACTCGTTAATCAATTACACATTAATTATTACAGTTATTAGTATTAGCATTATTATTACATATTAGTACTAATGTTTATTATTATTATTATTATTATTATTATTATTATTACTCGTTATTCAATTACACATTAATTATTAATTATTACAATTATTAGTATTAGCGTTATTATTAGTACTAATGTTGTTTTTATTATTATTTATTATTCTTATTCTTATTATTATTTTCCATTACTTATTATTTATTGTTGTTTTTGTTGTTGTTGTTCTTATTATTATTATTATTATTATTTATTATTATTTATTATTATTATTAATCATGATTTTATCTTTGCTGAATAATCCTCTCTGCGCGCATAGATATATTTTTGTTCGGCTTTCGACTAGTATTTTTTTATGATTTTACTTACAAAGTCATTATTAATTATTATTTCTATCCATTATTATTATTAATATTATTATTTATTATTAAGTTTGTTTTTTTTCTTGCGTCAGAAAAATTGTCGAGAGTGATTATGCAAAGCCAATACGATAATTACATCATTTTTTTTTTCCACCATTTTTTTTTTAAATTACTTCAGTTGAAGCTTCACACAGCCAAAAAATGAAAAGCACTTAAAACAGTGCTCCACACTATATAAATGAGTTCTCCATTAATTAATTAATTCAGTAATTAATTAATTAATAAAACGGATTCCGATCTTCTAGAGTGGTAGAGGCAGCCGCCACCGCGTGCAGCCTTTGTTTACAAATTCCTCTTATTTCCTTTTTATTTTTTCCTTTCTTTTTTTTTTAGCCTCGTTTTAATTCCTCTATAGCCTATCAAATAGCCTAATCAGAAAAGCATACGTGCTCACTGTATGTTATGTAATACATGTGAATTCGTATTTCTCGTCTCTCTCATGCCTTTGTTCCTTCGTCCGTTTTGTTTCTCCGCGTATTTATTTGTATGTACGCACATATGAATACATGTACCATGATATACATATATAGTATACCACATATACAGTAACATTAGAATACTTTCGACTAGTGCTCTTACTATTACTCGAATTCATGGATATTCGAATTTATATTCAAATTTTGAATATTCAAATTTATTAAAATGCCTAGAAATTAGATACATTAATTTAAATTTGGATATTTGGATATCCGAATAATTTAAATTCGAATATCCGAGTATCTGGATATTTCTATTCTGATGCTCGAATATCTAATTTAATTTAAATTCGAGTATCCGAATACTTATTTAAATGCGGATACTTGTGTAAATTAGATTTGAATATCTGAATATTCTAATATTTATCTAATTTTAATTCGGATATTCGAGTATCTGAATACTTATTTGAATTAAATATTCAAATATTCTGATGCTCGAATATCAAATTAAGCTCAATTTAAATTCGAGTATTTGGATATTTATTTAACTAGATATGATACTCTGATTATTTTGTTACTTTTTTAATTTAAATTTGACTGACTATCTAGATACTTGTTTTATTTAATTTAGGATATCCGAATATTTGGATATTAATTTAATTTTGATTCCAACATTTGAATACATATTTAACTTAGATTCTGACATCCAAGTATCTAGCTAGTTGCGTAATTTAGATTCGAATATTTGAGCATATTTATGTTCGTGTTTAACTTATATTCGAATATTGAAATATTTTTTTAATTTGCGATTGAACACATATTTATAAATAAATATATATGTATAAGTGATACAAAAGATAATATAAAAAATAATATATTCAAAACAGAAATATTCTTATATAATAAAATTGAACTTATTATCTTAGCATATATAATTGTGATTATATTTTATTATTTATATTATTTATATATTTCATCCTTTTTTTCTCTCATTTAATTTAAATTGTTCTTTTTATTCAAATCACGAATTCAAATCTAAATTTCCATTAAGTATTTCGAATACTCGGATATTCGAATAGTAAAAGCTCTAGTATCTTTTACTATCATCATAAACGATCTTCATATAATTTCAAGATTTTTCCCCCCCATTTAACCCTTTGACAGTGCAATAAAATTATAAGAAATTTAAAATAGATAATTTAAGAAAGTAATTATTTTTTTATCAAAATTTTCGAAAATTCTAATTATATATACTTCTATTACTATCTAATAAATTTTAATAATTTTGTTATTCGCAATAACATTTAAAATAAAAATTTTTATTCAATTACATCTTTAACGTCATATTCTTGTTGTTCTCTCGAGAATAAACTTTTCACTGTAAAAGGGTTAATACGATTTTCTTTTTATTCTCTATTAATGTTACGTTTCAAATATATATGCATATTTTTTGTTTTTTCTTTCTTTTATTCTATAGCAGATATGTACAGCTACGTGCAACACACACATATGTATGTTACACGTGCTGCATGAGACCTCGTTGCGTTTTAACACAGAAATATTTTTAGCATTCGATCGGGCTGAAATTAATGAAACCTCAATAATAACAAACATTAATCTTATTTTTTTCTTTTTTTTAATTATTACGATAATTATTCAATGATTTGCTCTGGTTTAGCGCCGATCGTAATATCTAAATATTATCACTTGAAAGCGTGATCTGCTCGATCTATGAGCGATTATGTTCGCTCCTATCATTTCATTCTTTCTTAATCCTCTCACAGTATAATGAAATTTCAAGGAATTTAAGAGAAGCAACTTAGATGATAATTATTTTTTTTATCCTCTTATCAATTTTTTAAAATTCTGATATATGTAAAAAATATAAATATCTTTATTGCTTTTCATAGCTAATAAACTTTAATAAATTCATTAAATATTAAATGATAATATTTAAGATATGCACTGTTTAATTATCCTTGCCTGAGTTTTTCTCAGAATTTACTGTGAAAGGGTTAATTATACTATGCGCCGTATGCATTGTCGCGCAATAATAACTCGTTCATCCCCTGCTGCTCTGAGAATTTCCTTCATTTCATTCATTTCAAACATTTTCCTTCAATAATTCGCGTTCTTTTTTTAAAATCTTTAACACGTTCACCACCATCGTTTAAGAAAAAATTTGATCATCACAGTCCACATTTTGATTATAATAATTTCGTATAACTTACAAAAAATAAAAAATAAAAATATAGTGAATAGGTAAATGCAATCATTCTTCGCATTATACAGAAATATTTCTTATCATCAATCTTATTATAAAAATATATAAAAGAATTTAAATTTATTAAATTATTAAATTTAAAATGTTCAATATAAATATACAAAAATATTTCATGTATGTATAAAATTAAAAATTAAAAAAGCAATTTTCCTTACACATTCTATACATGTGACGCTGGTCCCTGAAAAGGAACTGGGATGTCACAAATACGTGACAC
Source organism: Apis cerana (assembly GCF_029169275.1). Classification (NCBI taxonomy): domain Eukaryota; kingdom Metazoa; phylum Arthropoda; class Insecta; order Hymenoptera; family Apidae; genus Apis; species Apis cerana. The sequence continues at coordinate 3,040,486 of NC_083862.1, read as the reverse complement.
TTGGTAGCGAACGTGTTAAATTTTGAAACGTTTCAAAAATACAATGTAAATCTTCAAGCAGCTGACCATGAGTCATTAAAAAATAATTAATTATTTTCTTTTTTTAGTGCCACTTTGATTGTTAATAGTATAATAATTCACAATTTTGATAAAAAAAATTGTTTCCATCATAGCTATATAATAGCATGGATTATAAATTATCCAAGGTCAGCAGCCTTAATCACAGTCAATTCGATTAGTTAATATCCAATTATTAAAAAATAGATGAAATAGAATAAATATAATTGTTGTTGAATAAATGTAATCGAAGTGAAGCAGGGGACGGTCGACGAAGGTGTCAGCACTAATTATTTCATACAACAGGCTGATTACGAAGTTACGTGTTTACTCGGCATTCTTGTTCCGGGGAAAAAATGAACTCGGCGGTGCGCGCGTATCGTTTTGCACTTCTAGCTCTCACTCTCGTTTCTCGCGTTAAGTAGCATTTTAAAAGTGTGTAACAACGGATTTGTTTTTTCTACGCTGACAGCTGATTATAAAATACTAGCTTTGTAGCGAACTATCGTTTGTTTTACAATTTTTCTTCTCTCCTCCCATTTTCTCTCTAGATTTATTTTTATCTAATTACTTTGGAATGCATGCTCGAACACTCTCAAATTGTTCATTCTCGTCCTTCATCTTGATTACTCGATTCCCCTCCCTCTATATAAATCTTTCTTTCATCTTTCCTTTCTTTTTCTCTTTTCTCATTACTCTCTCACTTCTGCTTATCAATACGTTATATCAATTATTTCACTTACAATAATGCAACGCAGTTAATTGTCGCAGTTTTGAGACACATTTTAAGATTCTCTTCATTAATTTTGCCAATATTATTTTCACCGATATTATTAATTTTTTTCTTTTTTTGTTTTTATTTCATTTTTAATAATGTCATTTGCAATTGAAATTAGCAAGCTTCGAAAAATTTCTCAGAACATTTATATTTTTTATGACAAATATCTCATACATCAGACGTCAATTGTGCGTGCATTTTGTATTCACAAGCATTCTTTTTCTTCTTCTTCTTAACATTCCAATGTACAACCACCCCTCCTCCCCCTCCAATAAATTCAAATTTCGAATTTACAAACACAGCTTTTCTCCTTCCATGTCCTATTAATTTTTTTCCTTTCTCGATGTCCACAAAAACATTATACTTCATACTTCAACAATACCTCTATACGATTTAACTTTGCCACGCTTCGTATTATAAGCGTGCATTACTATTATATACAATGCATCATCTGCCATTTAATCGTGGACCTAACTAGATAAAGCCATCAAAAGACCATGTATATATAAGTATATATTTCCTCCCGAACGGTATCCTATTTTAGCCATAAACCAACGTTTAAAAACTTTGATAATTAAATCAATAGTTCTACAGTTGGAAAAAGTCGTTGACAAATTGTTTTGTTGTTATTATTATCAACACGAATCTATTTATAATTTTTATTACTTGTCATTTATAGCTAATCAACAATCACTACCCAACAATATGCACGGTTCCCAAATGGTCACCCATCCTAGTATTGATCGTGACAAATGCAATTGCACTTGGTGATCAATGGGAACTGACAGAACCTACATCGCAAACATCGTTGGCTATCGATACGTTTGATCTTTTCATACATATTTAGCCGATTCTAAATCCAGAGGGAGCTAGTTGGACGAGCATTAATCCCCGATCGATTCCATTAATTAAGATGGAGCCAGCGCTATATAATTTTTGGCAGAGCGACACCCGACATCTTTCATTTTGCGAGCACGCAAAATTTCTAGTGCAAAGGAACGTTATATTTTCTTTTAATTTTCTTATTTTTGTCTTCTCATTTTTGTTCGTCTCTTTCGCGTTTACCGGAGGTAAACACGCATAGATATAATACAAAATGAAATAGCATCCTCGCGATTATGCTCATATTCAATTACGTTTTGATAAAACGTGGTGTCGACTACCACCTCCACTCGGCACACACTGTTCACGCCTATTAACATAATTCGCCACTCTTGTGCACTACTTAAATGGAACGCAGTGTGAATATCGTGGGATCTTAATTAACACGGATTTGATTTGCTTCTCCATTATTAACTTTTTTTTTCTTCGTTTCTTAGTTCGTTCTTGTATTAAATGCGCCGTTTTTTTTTTGTTTTGGTTCGATCGGTCTCTCGAAAAAGTATATATTACTAGACGCGACGGAACGCAATGGAAGTTCGAAAGATTGTTTTGTCTCGTGGATTCATGGCCGGTGGGACGCTTGATGTCGGAGATCGATCCAATACAACACATTTTCCATGTATCGTCCACAGAGAGCATCGACACGTTTCTTGGCCGCATATTTTATAGGTTATCTCGCCTCGAGACGCGCTCTCGAGTATATACTTTTAAGCGAAAAACGGAGAAAGAGTGTGTTTGGTTTTAAAAAGCGCTGAAAATTCTTAAGAAAACGTACAAACGATCGTAGAAAGGTATTATATTTTTTTTTTCTTTGGCCCGCGATCTCCGACGACGAAAGCCCGATCGAGGTGAAAGCTCTTCCCTTTCGTTTTCGATCTTTTTTTTCTTTTTTTTCTTTTTTTTTTTAAATCGTTTCATGGGCGACGAAAGTCTGCCGATGGGAACCGAACGGAATAACAACGCATTGGCTTCTCGAACGTATGTCTCATTCGTATATGTGTGTGAGTATGTGTGTGCGTGTGTATATGTTTGCTGAATCACTATCCGAGTTGAACATATTATATAAAACCACTCTCCATATCTAAAAAGGAATCGGAATTTTTTTTTTCCATAACGATTACTCGATACTTCCACATTGTAGCAATACCGTACCAACTACTTGGCTACCTATCTATTTCTCTATTTATACCTCTAACAGCTACGACTGTCTAACAGAGATAGAATCTCGTCGTTATCTAAATATCTTTTCGCCATATTCATTGTTTTTTTTTTTATTACTTAATTCTTCTCTCCACTTCGGTAAGTAATTAATAGTAATTGTATTTAATACTAGTATTTAGTAATAATAGTAATAGTACTAGCGGTAGTAACAGTAGTAGTAGTAATAGTAGTAGTAGTAGTAGTAGTAGTAGTAGTAGTAGTAGTAGTAGTAGTAGTAGTAGTAGTAGTAGTAGTAGTAGTGGGGATTAGTGGTAGTAGTAGTAGTGGTAGTAGTAGTAGTGGTAGTAGTAGTAGTAGTGGGAGTAGTAGTAGTAGTGGTAGTAGTAGTAGTGGTAGTGGTAGTAGTAGTAGTAATAGTGGTGGCAGTGGTAGTGGCAGTGGTGGTGGTAGCAGTGGTAGTAGCAGTAGTGGTAGCAGTGGTAGTGGCAGTGGTGGTGGCAGTGGTAGTGGTAGTGGTAGTAGTAGTAGTGGTAGTAGTAGTGGTAGTGGTGGTAGTAGTGGTAGTGGTAGTGGTGGTAGTAGTGGTAGTAGTAGTAGTAGTAGTGGTAGTAGTAGTAGTAGTAGTAGTAGTAGTAGTGGTAGTGGTAGTGGTGGTAGTGGTAGTGGTAGTAGTAGTAGTGGTGGTGGTGGTGGTGGTGGTGGTAGTGGTGGTGGTAGTAGTAGTAGTAGTAGTAGTAGTAGTAGTAGTAGTAGTAGTAGTAGTAGTAGTAGTAGTAGTAGTAGTAGTAGTAGTAGTAGTAGTAGTAGTAGTAGTAGTAGTAGTAGTCGTAGCAATAGTAATAATCGTAGCGATAGTAGTAGTAGTAGTATCAGCAGTTGCAGCAACAGTAGTAGTAGTAAGTAGTAGTAATAATAATAGACGTAGATAATAATAACAACGAAAATAATCATCCACTACTGTGTGTCGGTAATAGTAATAATATACAACAGTAGTAATAGTTGTAATAGTAGTAATAGTAGTACTGACGACAGTAGTAATAGTAATAGTAAAATAGAGTAGTAATAGTAGTAATAGTAGATAGTTGTAACAGTAATAATAGTAGTAATAATAGTAATAGCGGTTGTAGCAGTAGTAGTAATAATAGTAGTAGTTATAGTAGCTGTAGTAAGTACTAGTAGTGATGTAGTGGATAAGGATAGTCGTCGTTTGTATGATAATAAATTACTCGTGACAGTAGTAATAGTAGTTTGAGGTGGTGATAGTATTTGCAGATAGCGATAGTAGCAGTGGTAATAGTAACAGTAGTAGCAGTAGCAGTAGCAGTAGCGGTATTTAATGGTAAGTAGTATCAGTAGTGGTAATAATAGTAATAGTAAGTGGTAAATTTAGTTAATAGATCCATAACGGTAGTTACTAATTTAAATAGTAATAAATTTATTACCTTTCGCGCGTTATTATTTTGCATATATTTCTTTTTTTTTTCAACTTGTTGGATTTTCCTTCTTGTTGGATTTAACTAGGCTGTTATTAATTTTAATGCGCATCTTAAAATTTTCCTTTCTCTAACTAAATTAGCGAGGCGAAAAGTTCAAGTATTTCGGTAATAAAGGCGCGTAACGTAAATCTCAGTATAATTGATGTTTTTTTTTGTTTTTTTTTTAATCTGTCTCGTCCATCGTTCCTACCCATTCGTTCGAACCTTTCACTCGAACATTTTCACGCGTTCCCTCGCTGACTTCCATTCTCGCATTATCGACACACGCTCATCGATTTTTCTTTTAAAAACACACATGTACAATTATACTTTCATTTTCTCCTTCTTGTTTTCTCCCTCTCTCACATAACTCACATAACTCAAAATCTCGACTAACCTTTTTTTTTTTTGCTCGTTTCTTCTAATAAAAGATAGATGAATTATTCCTCGATAAAATTCGCATCTAAGACCTAATAATAAATCGAATAATGAAATCGCATTTTTTTTTCTTTTTGTTTGCATACTTGCGTCTTATTACTTTGTTCATTTTTCTTCTGCTAGATCGCGTGTTTATAATATGTATATATATACATATATACATACACAACATATATGTATATATATACGTATATTTTCTTTTTTTCTTTTCTTTAATACTTAATTTTAATCTCTAATGTATGTAATTCACTTTTTGTGTTTTGCAACGTCAGACTTCCTCCTTCATCGTAGTCGATTATCCGTATGGGGATACGTGCGGGTCGCGTTCCGATTTCTCGAAGAGATGTCTTTATTTATCGATTTTTTTAGAATTAATCGCCCAACAGCTAGTACGTACAACGGCAGCCGAAACTTTTTCAATTTTTTGGAGAGAGAAATTTCTTGATTCGCAATCGACTCGCCGAGAAAAAGAAAAATAAACTTTGCGATTCCTTTTCACTTTTATTGATACTTTTTGAATGGAATCGAAACGCCATGTTTATTTGTCAACGTCGGATCGACGTTCCTGATTTCACGTTCGCGCAAAAAATTTGTCGAATTTTAAGTTTTCGGTGGCGAATCGATGAATTTTGTGTCGCGGCATACGTAATGGCGTCCCGAATCTCCTCAAAATGTTCAATCGCGAGAAAATTAAGGCCCGTTGTACGACATGCGGCAGTTCGAAGGGTCGACTTAAGCGGAAAAATGTTCGAGCATGGACGATATTTCTCGAAATAATCGTGGATATCGGTTACGCGATGTTCATTTCTTTTTTCTTTCGTTTATTTTATTTTATTTTATTTTTTTTTTTATTATTATTTTTTACTGAGAATGGTAAAATGGCAGTCTTTGCGATTTTGTGATGCGCTTTTTTTTTTCCTCCACTGTGGGAAAGAGGCGAAACATCGAGACGACAGCGAAGAGATAAGAGAAAGCGTGTTCTCGCTTCGCGTCGAGCACCGATTCGGCTTGCCAATTCGTTTTTCATTGATTCAACTCGCGATTTTGTTATATCTTTTTCTTTCTACATTTCCTTTCATATGTGTAACTCCTTTCTCAATTTCTCTTCCATCTCTTTTAATTTCTCTTTTATCTGGATTTATTCCATAAAATTAATAACGAAATAAAAATAAAGATAATTTTTTTGCCGCTAATTATTTAGAGTGAAACGAAAGAAAGACAATTCTTTTTTTGTTATTTATGATTTCTAATAATGAATAAAAATTTTCTTTTAATGATAATAAAATAGATATTGCAAACCATTTAAAAATCATTATTTTTTATTGATTTTATAATTGAAGAAATGTGAACTAGATTAAAGAAAATTATAATTAAATATCATTAATTTATATACTTTTTTACAGTTAGAAAATTATTTTACATATTCATTTTAAAATATAAGACAAAGAAAAAAATATCAAACTAAGAATTAAGAAGTAAACAAATTTAAAAAACAAACAAAAAATTGAAACTTGAAAATTCTTGTGATATCTCAAAAATTAATTTCATAGAAATTATTTTCTTTGCAATAAATGTGAAATGAAGATAAATTTTATCCATTACTAAAAAGTAATTTTTTTTTACTTGAACTTTTTTTCAATTTCTATTAGTTATATTCTTTAAATTTCATATTATTTTAAAACAATAATAAAATAAAGAAAAAGGAAGATACACAAAGAAAAAGATAATATTGATCTTTAAGTAGAATAAATAAATGAAATGAAATTAAATTCTTCATATTGAATTCTTTCTATTTAACTATCTTTTTATCTTTAGCGAATATTTTAATTTTATTTTAATTGATTATTCAAAAGAAGTATATTTGTAATGATACGAATATTCAGTATATTATTTCGCGATTTGGCATTTATTTGCAATTACCATTCTATATTTAATTTTATAATTGAACACACAATCGAAAAATCTTATTTAAATTTTAACCATTTGCACTCAGATCATTTTTATTATTATCGTTATTTCTTATTTACAAAATGAACTCATTTATATAAAATAGAAAAAAAACAATATATATACATACATAAAAAAATATTTTTTATTTTAAAAAATCAACAATTCGAAATATATTTATCACAAAAGAAAATTTTTGAAAATAATTAAATAGTAGAAGGTACTAACAGAATCAGTTGAAATTTCTATAAAAATTAAAAAAAAAATGAGAAAATTAATTTTGTAACTCTTTAAATAAAAATATATTACAATATAAAGTATCTGAGAATTAATAAATGAATTATTTATTTAATGAATAAATATATTAAAAGTATAGAATGAAATTTTTTCATTTGAGAAATTAATTTCATTTTTAGAAATGTGTGTATATATATATGTAACTACATCATGATTAATCTTGATACATCAGATATATCATTTATTATTATTTTTTTATTTTATCTACAATTCTAATAATATGATTTTGTATTTGATATAATAAAATAATTATCTCACTATATTATATCATTTGGTTTCAATTACTAATTTCAATTATCAATCCATTAATAACATATAATCAATATATTGAAATTTATTTACATTCATTTCATTAAAAAATATATAATATTGATTCATTCAAAATAGTAGGAATTTGTTTTCTAATCTTAATTAAAAAATAATTATTAAAATAATCCTAAATCATTAATTTTAAAAGCATCATTTCTACTAAAATTATGAATAAATTTAAAATTTACTTTATTTATGCCGATTATTATATTTAAACATAAGCACGTTTGAAATGAAATCGTTTGAAACAATATTTTACATTATTCAAAATAATTGCTTTACATAATTATTCCAAATAATTAAAAAATAAATAACATATTGTTTTAAATAATATTTTAAATTTCACTTCAAACGTGCTCGTGTCTAAATACAGTAATAAGCATTGATAAAGTAAATTTTAAAAATAATATTTCTAATTTTTATTTATAAATCTATTATAAACAAACATAAATTAATAATGGATAATGGTAATATTGATATTATTATATAAACATATGAACTATCAAAATCTACACAAAATATGGTTTCAAAACAATTTGCATTCATCGAAGAATGGAGTCTAAATTTAATTCTAATTTAACTAATGCTTGAAATTCCTTAGATCATAAAAAATGATTCATAATCAAAATAAACATATTAATATAAAATGTATCAAGATAAACTCTCTAATAATGGAGTTACACTCAAATTTTATTTTCTCAAATGAATAAATTTTACCCCACAATAATATTTTATTAAAACTATTACTAATTTTTTTTTCATCTAAAATCTATCATCTGCCAAAATACTCTACATACTTATTTATTAATTTTACCTCTTCGTTCGAATCCCTTCGTACGAAACCAACGACAATCGAGTGCAAAGGATTAATACTCGTTACTTGAAAATTTCCCTCCATGTCTCTTTCTCCACTTTTATTGCAAAATCGAATTCTTCATGGATCGTCTCTGATCTCGTTCTCGAAACACTTGTGAAATCAACCTCACTAAAACCGAATTTCTGCGTGATACTGCTTTCGCTACTACTCGAACTCTCTCTCGCTCCCTTTCTCTCTCTCTCTCTCTCTCTCTCTCTCTCTCTCTCTCTCTCTCTCTCTCTCTCTCTGTGTATCGAGTTTGAATTAATCACGCGAACAAAAGGACCGAAAATATCGCGTAATTCGTGGCATTCGTCGCGAGATCGGGAGCATGAACACGGTTGTACGCGCCATCGGCAGACACCTTTCCGGCCATTGAACGCAACTCTCGCAAATCTTGCCAGGCTTTCCTCTTTTTTCTTCCCCTCCCGCAAACTTATCGCATCGTGCAACTTTTTTTCTTTTTTTTTTTTTTCTTTTTCTCCAATTCTTATCGCGTCATCTCGCGACGAAAAGAAAAACGGAATTCGTTCGGCTCGATTCGAAGAATTTTTTTTTATTTTATTTCTCGGTTTCTCGGCTCGAGCTCGGAGCCTGGTTCGACTCGTTCTCCGATTCGCTCTCGAGCGTGCACTTATGGAAATAGGTACATACAATACGCCATAAGTCTTAGGGAACAACGGTGTAACTTTCCATTCCGTTCTTTTATTTTTTTTCTCGAAATAACTCGACGATAATATTCTCCATAGAATTTACACTCGATCTTGGAAAGCACCGATGTTATCTAAAACTCGACCTACATCGTATATGTAACTCCGTGATTCGTGCACGATCGACGGCTACCGCTACTTAACCATTCGACGAGAGCAACGCACGTCTATCCCTTTGAAACATCGTATATAATACTTTTTTGTTTGCGTTGGTCATGGATTTCGTGTGTATCCTGTGTGTGTACGTGTGTTGAGTGAGTTTTGTATAAATGTGTTTACGTGTGGGAGTATATGGGAGTACATGTACGGTGTTACGCCCCGAAAAACGAATTGCATTCCAAATGGTCTCTCGGTGTTCGAAATATACGAATATATATATATATATAATTCCGACTTACTTTGAGTATTTTGCTCATAGTGAAAAAAAAAAAAAAGAAACTTGTCTCTACGCTGCAAGACACACTTTAGTTAGCTACTCGCCGTGCAACACGTACGATATTATCTTCCGTAAGTCCGTCCTCTCATCGCGAGCACCATCGCCATTTTTCCTTCCGTTTCTTTCTTTCTTTCTCTGTCTTTCTGTCTCTCTCTCTCCCTTTCTCTTTCTCTCCTCCATCATTTTGTTCTCCTCTTCCGCTCGATCGTGGCTTCGTCCGTTTTCGCGCAGTGTTATAATTCATTAAAACGAATATTTTATTTAATTATTTTTTTTTGTTTGTTTGTTTGTTTGTTTAGCGTACCTTCGCCTACCTCGATATAATTTACATCGATAATAATTAATTAGTATTATCTGGTACGATTCCCCTGGTTTCGTTGCCGGCTGGATACCCCCTTCGATCCGCCATTGTTAGCCGGCCATTTGCGCGAACATCGGTGGGGGGTAAGGCTCGACGACGTTCTCTTATATACTTTTTTTTCGTTTTATTTTTTATTTTTTTTTTAAATTTATTTATCTTTATTTTTTAGAGTTCGCGAAACCGTCTTCACTCTTCTTCCCCTTCCCCCCCTTTCGTTTCGTTTTTTTATACCGTTTATTTGTTACTTTTTTTATTTTTTTATTTATTTGTTATCATTTGTATTGAACACTGGAGTCGGTGGTGTGGGAAGTGGACAAGCGACTGAAACATGCCGATCCATCCCCTTATTAGCATGTAAGTCCCTACGTGGGGTGCGTTTATACCGTAAACACCTTCGAAACGGCTGTCCCGATATTTTTCGACACACGGTTCCTCTCGATCGAAACTCTCGTTGCCACCTCTTTCCTCGTTTACTTTTCACTTTTTCTTCGCTCTTCATTTCAGCCCCCTATATATATAGTTACGTCGTTTAACGTCGTCCCTTGACGTTTTCCATATCCCTGCTTCGTATTCTTCTTTCGTTATATATTTTTTCACTCTCGAATTCTGATGGAAAAAAATTACCGTGGCACTCGATTATCAGCCAGCCGATTCTTGGTCGTTGAATTCCCTCGCATACTCGTTTTTTCATCACATCCTTTCTTTTTTTTATTCTTCTTCTTCTTTTTCTTCTTGTCTCGTGTTGACACGTGGTAAAATGGATTGGAAGCACCCCTCGTATTGACAAATTTATGGACAGACGGCGGGTTGGCGCGCGCGCGCGCATGCGCAGCCGCGTGCGAGCTAACAGCCAGCGCGCATGCGTACACGCGCTATCGTTAGCGATCGCAGCTAGCGCGACTACGACGACGTGTGAAGGAGGCCTACGTCAGGCACCGTAAGAAGCTGTAGCTGTTCTTCGATAAACGTCCCAGCATTGGCCACCACGTTGCCACAGTCTCCTTCACTGCAATCACACGAATTACCTTCAATGTCGCCATTTTTTTTCCCTTCAAATTTAATCGAAATGCACTCTTTGTTCATGATATAATAAAAATTGAATAAAAATTGCTCTCTGAAAGAGAATTATTAAAGGTAAAAAAAAAAAAAATAAAAAATAAAAAACATTTTATATATCGTGTCGAGCAGTTATTCAACTTTTATCGCGTAATATTCGTGTATGTTTTTATAAAAGTATCAGGATGCAAAGCATAATTTGTATTTCTAACCTAAAAACTTAACCTTTTTCAAGATGGCATTCTCCTCTTCGTGCTTTTCCTAAATCAAATTCTTTAGATTTTCATAATTCCTATACTACAGTAAAATTTTTAATACTATGAACTTGTCCAAGCATCATTTCTCCACATGTTTATACTTATTTTATATAAAAGTATAAAGTGATTAATATACAATTACTTCCTTAGAGAACCGAATACAGTTTCAATGGTACGAATTTTGCTTCGTTCAAATTACATTCGTTCTTATTTCAAATATATTTATAAAATTATTTTATATCGTTAAAATATTTATATTTCTCTTATTTGTTTAAAAAACATCGAAGAAGATATAATCGCTTCGACAAAGTTTATCCTCTAATACTAATATCGTGAGAAAAATTTCTCATGATCAGAGATCAATTAATGTACCAACCTAGTAGTCAGACGTCAGTCTCGATGCTCATACAGGCTGGATTAATATTGTTATTATGGCGAGGGTTGCAGTTGGGCTTCTTCGTAATCTCGGGATGAGTGAGCAATATGCCCTCTTCCAGCTCCATTATCTCCGACGACGATTCTGACATCGAGCTCTTCTTCAAGTGTTGACCTGTAAACCAGACGAGACAGAGTTCGACGACTTTCTTCATTCGTCATCTCTCATTTCGAAAACCATTTAACCGTGAAACTCGAATACCAGTCACCAATGCATGCTTTCTAGATAATCCCCCCAAGAGTGAATACTTGGAGAGCTTTACCCGATCGAGCTTTTTTTTCCGAACTATCAATTTCCCTTTAATCGTTCAACATCCCCCTTCGGATGTCCGCAAATCGTGACTCATCAAGGAAGATGTGAAAAATTGACCGAGCAGCGAGCTTGAATCTAAGCCGATTAAAGTTACGGTAAACTACCTTTTATCGGGGATATAGACACGCGATATTGAACAGTGGACAACTTGAAAATGTAATCACAATCGTGTAGGGGAAAGCAGGGTTAAATGAAGTACTAAAGAAATTTTTTTACTTGAAAAAAAAAGAAAAAGGTTGTAAAAAAAAACTTTGAACTACCAATAAATTTTTGATTTTAAAAGAATATTTAACTTTTAATGAGAATAAGATCTTTTAAAACTATCAAAATTTCGTTTTATCCTATTCTTAAGCAAGGTAAATTTTAACATAATTATGAAATTAAAAATTTTTTTTATGAACAAAAAAATTCGCGTGTACTTTTTTTACACTGTATTATAAATATAGTTTGTACATTTTTTAAGAAATATTCTTTTGTTTTAAATTTTTTCCATTGTCCATTGTTTTTGTCCTAACTATATATTTATTTTGTCAGATGAATTTTTTTGTAAATATTTGAGAAACAAAAAAGAAAGAAGTAGAAGGAAATATTTTATATAAGATTAATTTCGTCTATTCTTTATTTATTATCTTGATCATATTTTAGTAATAAATAGAAATTTTTTGTAAATAAAAATCCAAAAGCAAATTGATGTCATGAATTCTGTAATTGATTATAAACTGTCTCGAAATTAATTTGAATCTAATACTGTGAGCTGATTTCATATCGCATTTCTCATTCGAAAAAGATGCAAATCTTGAGGATTCTTAATTATATGTAACTTTTTTTATTTACAAAAAAAAAAACTGAACTTGATATATATTGCTTCTATATTGCATTTTTTATTTTATAAAAACATCTATCTCGTTTTATCCCATTTATTTCTCTATTCGTAAAAATTAAATTATTATTAATTATATAATAACTTTTTTATTTTACGATTGATCACAAATTATTTTTAAATCGATTTTGAATCTAATATTACGTATTAGCACATTGCATTTTCTTTTTAACAAAAACAATAATAGCTATCCCAGTCTACACTATCGATAAATCTGGAGGATTGTTAATGCAACCCTTCTAACCCCTTTTTCTATGTACTTATATCTTTTCTTCATCGAACGAATCGATTTCAAATCATTCCATCTAATAGTCAAGGAGTCTTTTCACTTCAGACTTTGCAAACAGACTACTAAATCCCTTCTGTAAATAACGTTTCGCGTGAATTATTAAGTTTACCAAGTATGTTGTTAGGCGATTATTAAATTTCACAGGAAGAAAGATTTTTGCACGCGACACAGGACGTTGGAAGCCTTCGTGACCCATGACTGATACCTCTGGCAAACAACACTTTATCCCGTTAAAAAACCTTCCTTTTTAAAATTCAAATTTTTTCACGGGGTAACATTAATCGGTGCAGTTTATCGGCATAGATAACACTCGAGCAACACTCAACACATGCTTAATCCTAAAGTTTGGAAACTGTAGATATATACAGAAATATCTTTCTTGACCGAAATTTTCTTTTATTTTCTTAAATTTTCTTAAATTTTCTTTTCAAGTTAATAAAGTTATTAGCTTTACTACCTGTTAACAATGTTCTTCGCGAATAAACTATCGATCATAGTTCGTAAGAAACTTGTCTAAGTAGTATCTTGTATCCTAACCACAGGTCGATCTGAAACTGACCAACTTGTGAAACAGGATCTATGTCAAGAATTTTGTTTCGACATAAAGAGAGAGAGAGAGAGAGAGAGAGAGAGAGAGAAAGAGAAAAGGTAACACAGTTTGACAGTTTCTCTTTGTGAAAGACACTTTTAATGAGAGATTAGAATGGGCAACTTATAAAATAAAATTTTGATCAGAATATAAGTCTCCTAAGAAAAAACATGATTTCAATTTATTTTTCTATTCACTTCATATCGAGACAGAATTCTTAACACACCTGAGTATATTTAATCTAATTTAATCTAATTTAATCTAATTTATCTAATCTAATCCGCTTTGCAAGTTGGTTAATTTCAGTCTAAATCGTATGCACGAGTGTTTGAAATAATTAAAATAAAAATAAATGTAAAGCAACGAATAATTACAAGCTATATTTTTTTGTTACTAATATTTCATAATTTTTTCATAACATATTTCAAATTTGTTCATTAAGCGACACATGCTGTGGCCAGGATGCATTTCTATGCACCATAAGGTGAAATTCTTTTTTAGGTTAAATTCGAAGGAAATGAAATACGAACTCGTACCAGGAAGATACGGGCAGCTGGTCACGTGATTGAAGTTCTGCGACTGCATCTCTTCCTGGTCAGTCTCACGATGATAGAAGTAGTTGAAGTTGGAGACAATGACGGGTACAGGAAGGGCGATCGTCAATACACCAGCGATCGCGCACAAAGAGCCCACGATCTTCCCCCAGACTCCCACGGGCCTGAAGCAGAGGGAAACGAACGGTTTCATTCGCGGTCAGCAACTGGCTCGTACGTCGATAGCTTCGTTCCTCGTCTAGAAAACTCGGTGCTAGGTGTGGTGTTTCTATCTTGTGTGAGTTTGCCGTGTCGAGTCGAGTGTGGCGCTACTTATGCGGTACTGGAGGCTCCTATGTAGATATACACGGACGATTTTCTGCGTGCTCTATCGTCGTGTAAATAGACATAAAGACCAGTTTACAACAGTTCAATTCGGATTGTTAAATTTTTTTTGCCAAATCAGAATTGGACACTGTTCAAGGAATCTTGTTGAAATTTATTATTTTCGTTTTTTATAATCAGGATATATTATAGAATTCTTTCAATGAAATTTGATTTGCAAGCTTAACTCTTTTTGCTTATTCAACCGATTACAATTATTAATAGAAGATCTACCAATTTAAAAAGGATTTCGCGAGCCATCAATAGTTAAAAAAAACACAGTAAATACAAACGGTCTCCATGGTAAACATTCATCCAAATATTGACTGTCATGATCAATGTACTTTGACTTCGATAATCAAATAGGAATTGTGATTCCAGAGACTATTGACCTATTATTTCTCTTAAATGATATTATTTGTATAATAATGTATTTGATGTAATTTTATTCGTTACTTGATTTCATTAAATGTTTTCCTGTAATAGAATGATTCTATTAATAATTGTAGTAAGATCTTAACTCTACTAGTTTTCTCTTTTTTATTTTCATCTTATTTTCACTTGAAGAATCATCTCTTAAATTTTTGAATATTTATAATAATCTTGTAGATATTTTTTATTGATATTTCAGATAATTTTAAATTTATAATCCTTGATTTAACAATAAAATAAAGCTTGTCTTCTTTATATATATATATTAATTTTTGAAAAACAAGTTTATTTATTTATGTGAAGTAATTATTTCTTCTTTTTATTCGTCATATTCATTTCAAATAAGAAGTGCCCAATCCTGTTTCAAATTGCATATTTATCTTTCTTTATAGAAATGAAACCGATCTTTTGATTTACTTTCATCTCTTTTTTTTTTACTTCCATCAAATTATAATTACAAATTTATCATTTTTTCTACACACAACGCATCACCGTGTATATCTACTTATAGTGTTTCGCGTGTCTAATAAGAAGCGGGCTCTCTAGGCTAGACTAGGGGACTAACGTGACTCTCTAATAAAGGCTCCTCGTCTCGTGTGCCAATGCACCGTTCCAAACAAGCGCGTGCCATTCCGTTACTTAGATCCGATCGAATCTTCTAAACGGTACGACATGCAATTCTCTACACTTTCACGCTCTTTTTCAAGGAGCATCAACATAATTGTGTCAAAATTAGGGCTTTTATCGTATACATCGGATCTACGGGTATCCGAGTATTCGAATTGACTCAAATACTCGAATATTAGATACTAAAACTATCGACTTAAGTAGAATATTTTATATATAAATGTATATTTGATTCAAATTAAGGTAGTATCGTGAAGATAATTAAATATACAGATATGAAATTAATATTAATATTGTTAGAAATTGCACACTTAACATCTGTAAAAATAATATGTGTGAAATGAATGAATTTGACTTGATTCGGTAGTTCTAGTATTAATTTGGATCCGAATACTTGAATATCGATACAATTTAGATATGAATACTCGATAATAAAGGTTTTATTATCTCAACATCCGAGTACGATATCCAAATAACAGAAAATGGATGATGTAAATTACAATATTAAGAAAAGTTTCACAATTGGAAAATTTATATTCGGTTCTATGATGTGTCTGTGAAACAAATATAGAGAGTAAAATCAGTCAATAATTTACACATTCGAGGATCAAAATATATAATTCCAAACTTTTTAAGAAAATTTAACTCGATTAAAATCAATACAATGTCAATACGTAACTTATTTCTTTTTCTTCTTTATACAAAGACGACATATATATTCGTAGGACACTTTTAAAGGTTCAATTCTAGATTCCAAAACAAATAAAACTATTAATTAAACAATAAAAATATCGAGGCTTATTCAATAAGTAATAAACAATTGAAGTTCGCATTAGATGAAGTGAGATATAGAAAAAAGATATCCATCTTTGTCTCGCTTCATCTAATGGAAATTTCAATTTGTAACGTAATAAATAATATTTTTGTATTTGTTTTGACTTTTAAAATCGATTCTCTAAAAATATATTAACCCTGTATTCCAATGAATTAAAGAATGAGTTAAATCTCTAAATAAAGCTGGATCAATTGATGTTACCATTTTTCACTTATTTACTTATCATTTATACGTACTTTGAATACTCGGATACAGGATAATAAAAACTTTAAAAGTGAAATATATTTTTTGGCTGAACCACATTCTTTGATCTCGTTTTGATCTCTAGTTTATAATAATATTGCGAAATTCGAATTTGAAGATACAGATACAATTTTGCAATCGATTTAACGGTTGCAATTTCTCACGAGGGTGGAACATCATCTCAAAAATCGAGCAATTAAGAGACGAGCGATGGAGATTACCGCGAGTTTTTCGAGTTTAATCAGCGTAGAGAGCAGAGAGATGATTAGAACCGCGTTTCCTCGAATTGAAAACTGTGAAAAAACTTGCTCACGCATCGACCGTTTTAACGTTGCCTTTCTAAAAAAATCGGTAACGAGAAGAAATTTTTGTGTCGATACAAACGAGCTACGATTATGGCTTAGCTGTTCGATAATCGTGGAAAGAGAAAAAGAAAAAAAAAAAGAGAAAAAAATGTTTAAAATATAGAGATGGATTGGAATATTTACAATTTTTAAATTTTGCCTCGAAATTTATGAAAATATGAAATTATTTTTCTCTCTCTTTTTTGCTAAAAAGTATCTATTTTGTCAACAATTAAAATTGTAAATAATTTTGACTTTTTGAATTCTTCGAGGATAATAACAATAGACATCATTTTGTAAAAAGTTAAATTTTTATACCAAATTTAATCATTAATTATTAATTATTGTAATAAATTAGTAAAATTATTCAATGCTCATTTGAATTATTATTTTCATATGTCACAATATTCTTATATAAGATATTTATACAAATTTTCTTTTTCAAATAATATAGAACAATTATTGATCTTTGATCTTTAAAATCTTTTGATTTCGATCATCTTAAAAGAAACTAACTTTTTTAGAATTAATTCTTTCTACATGAATTTTGAGAAATTTAATTACAATATAATTATGTTTAGTCATAAGCAATTTCGAAGAAAATATACTAGATTTTTGAATTAAATGTTTTCTAATTAAATCTTTCAGAAATAATTATTATTTTATGAATTTTATTAAAATTTGACTCTATTTGCACAAATTTTTTAAATTTTAAATAAATCAGAATATATTTTGATTATGAAAATATGCTTGATATCAAAATATTTAAATAAATAAATAATTTTGTAGATTTCAACAACAATTTCTTTTGCAAAAATAGCAAAAATATTCGAATTTCAAGAATCGAAAATTTTTCTTTCGAAAAATTTCTCCCAAAATAAAATAAAATAAACAGATAAGACAATAATAAGACAATAATTTAACACACGATGTTTCGAATCACAAAAATATAGCGATAATTTTTTCAATTCGAGAATTCGAAATTTTTCTGATCTTCGATCGATGACGTTCAAAACGATATTTCTTGCTTTTTATGTTTCTCTGCTCTCCACCATGATCAATAAAAAAATAAAAATAAAAAAAAAAGAAAAAAAAATTCCAACGAGATACCAATTAACCGTTTGAATGGTGGAACGATTAAAAAGATTTCCTCTCTCAATTACCAGTATGCCAGATTATAGGACGCAATGACGGTTATTCCGGACTAATCCGTGACTGCGAAATGACGCATTCTTTGCGGCTGGAAGTCTAATTGAATAACTGTCACTATATATCACGAACAATACCCGGTTCGAGATCAAAGGCGGCAAAAGAAGAATTCAACGCTCGTCACGCTCATTCACGTTCACTCGATGCATGCATGCGAATGGATTTCAGCGCGAATCATCCTTTCCCCTCGTCATGTTTCTTTTCTTCTTCATTCTCGTTCAAAGGAAGCGTGGTACACGCGTCAATTTTGTTTCTGAACACGCGAATTCTTCGAGTCGAGACGTGCGGCGCCATCTTTGCCCCTTGAGTAGGCAACCGGACAGCACGATTGAATTTATTTATAAAAAATAAATTCTTATTCGAATAATTATTTAAATAACAATGTGATCGAAAGATGAATTAATAAATTAATATTTATTTGGTATTTATTAGATATTGATTATTTAATTTTTTCACTAAAAAAGAAAATATAAAAATAATGAAGATTTTTACGGTAATTTTAAGTGAAAATTGTATTTTTATTTTTTTATCTTCTATTATCATTTGAGATAATCAAATATTTATTAATAAATAGATCATTTGTAAATTATCTATTTCATAAAATTTTTAGAATATATTTGCAAAGCTTTGCAACATTTTTATTTCAAATGAATTTATTTCTTTATTTGAAATAATTATTTATTTATTTATTTGTTAATTTTATTTCAAAAAGTATTCGATATTGTCAAGTATCCATTTTTACAATATTTTATTTTAATAATTTTTCCTTTTTGAGAAAATATAGCAAAACTAGATATTCATTCTTTGAACATTTTTACAATTTATGTTTTACAATTTTGCAATATTTGATCAAGAACATAGAATGTTATTTAAAAAAAAATAATAAAAATAGATATTTAGACACCCGGTTGCCTATAGTAGGGCCAACCCATTAAGGCCAAAAATTGTTAATATTTTTAAAATCATAATTATGAAGAGAAATTTAAAATATTTACTTTTTTAAAGTCATCTTTTCTTCTTTTTGAAAAAATTAACAATGTTACAAAATTTTAAAAAATTGAATTATTTATGAATTATTTATAAATTGAATTATGGATGATAAAGTTATATTTCTAATAAAATTTAAATCAAATATTTTTTGTTTCTCTATTTCATATAGAGAATTCTCATATAATATTTATTATTACTATATTTGTTTAAAAAAATTTGATTAGAAATATTTCAAAATGCAACATTTTACTACAATAAAACTACTGATCAAAAAATATAAGCATTTATATTTATTTCTACATGTCTAGTGAATGTTAAGTAATCATACATATAAAAATTGCATTCTTACACTACTTGGTCCTTAATGGGTTAATACAATCCTCTTTATTTAAAATGTCTATAATTCTAAACATGTATAAATTTCCTATTAAAAGAACAAAAAAGAAAAAAGAGAAAAAAACAAATTACGTTTAAATTTAAAAGAGCACAATAAGATTATTAAAAAATTACAAATTAATTACCTCAAAGAACAAACAAATTTTAAACAAGAACGAAAGACAGTTTAAGTAAAGAGGACAAAATATCGATTAATCTGAGTTGTTTTTTTAAGCGAAACGCGAGCTATCTGAACGCAAATCTCTCAATGTGCGATCCAAGTGTAATTACTAGTATTTTTGGTGAGTCATAACGTATCGAATTAGTTGCAAAATAACAAATCATTCCTATGCAGGTGTCACTGTACTATGGGCCTTTGTGATCCATGACTGATGGTAGTAGCAGTAATGGCAGAGCGCTGTGAGCCAAAATAAAAACAGAGTATTTTCCAAACAAGATCGAGGTGATTTTTGGGATTAGTATATCGGTATATGAAATGGAGTATGTTTGATCGCAAAGAAGCATGCATAAATGATTGAGATGAGATATACGAGATATGTGAGATATTGGAAAGAGTAATAGAAGGAAAAATGGAAGGATTTTTCATTTGCGGAATTTGTGTTCGAAAATTTTTATAAAAGTGAGGATATCAATAGATTGGTGCATACGAAATATTTTTTCGAATAAAGTTTTTTAAGCATTTGTTACCATAATAAATATAATTTTTACGGTTCCTTTCAAAAATAATTTATTCATTTTATTCGATAACAATTGACGACAGCGCAATAACAATGCCTTATTTTGTAATTAGCATATCAAAATTTGAAAAAATAGCTTTTTATATACACCAATCTATTAAAACAAATCGTGTAAAAATTACTTTCAATGTAATAAAATATTTTGAAAAAAGTATTGAGAAAACAACGTACAGACTGTTCTAGATAAAAACCAGAAACTCTGCCAACAATATTTAGAAGTTCATTCTGAGAAAATTAATTATATATACCAATCTGAAATATTAGAAGAAATGATACAAATAATCCAATATATTCAAGCTACTCAATTTTTAACGATAATCATTTATTTCAAACTCATATTTCACGTTGATTTAAAATCTCTACAAAAAAATTCAAAAAATTCACAAAGAATAAGATATCGTTAGATTTTCATTATTTTCCATCGATTAAAAAAAATCTCAATGAAAAATGATAAATATTTCCAATATTAGTCACTGCAAACGTAAAACTTAATTTCAAATAAACAAATACCAAAAATATACCAATTTATTAATCCATTTATATTCATATTTTGTATCATTTCAACTTTCTCTACATCTCGAGAATTTCGCTCAAAATAATCTTCATTTTTATCCGAAACATCCTCTCTCTCTCTCCTCCATGCTCCATTCACACCGTTCGAATAAAAGCACCAATATCGGAGGCAAAAAAGTGACGATATCGAAAGACACGATACGCGTCAATTTAATTACAAAAGTTTCGATTTCTTCGAATTACATCGATGCCGATGTCTCGCGATGATCGAACGAAGCTACGATGAATCAGTGGGAGGCGAAACGTAACGAGACACGACGTAGCCGAAGGTGGAACATCGTGAAGGTGAAACATTTCGAAGTCGGTTAGACGGGAGAAACGGACTTCGATATAGAGGAAGCGAGTGACGCCGGTCTTTCAACAAAGGAGTCAAGCTCGACGCGTGTATCGTAATGGAAAACTAGAGCGAGCTTCTTGCGTGCGAGGCAAAGGAACGCTGCTTTTATATCGGGTGTTCGAACATTGCGATCCTCGACATTTTATTTCACATTTCATGACGTGGAGAAATTATAGACGAGATCTTTTTTTTTCGATTACTGCAATTTATATTTAGGGATGATTCTTTAACTAGAAATAGAAAGTTAAGAATAAAAAGGCGTTATTACGCAACGATTAAATGTTGATGGAATTTTAATTGTCGTTAACTGGAAATTTTTTTATTCTTCGTCTTATTTTGATTTCAAGAATCATGTCATATTGATTTTTGACGAGATTATATAGCTGAATTAATAGCTGAATAATAAGAAACATACTCTAAAGACTCAAATATATTATAATTTATTTATAAAGGCTGATTTAAAATTCTCGAAATCAAATAATTTAAATAATTAAAATATTTTAAACTTAGGAGAATATTGTGATACGAAGAGTTTCAAATTTTAATTCATCTGTAAAAAATGTCATTTTATGGAAAAATACCATTAAAAAACTAACACGATGATTCATTCTTAAGTAAGGAAAAACCAGATATGAATCTATCAGATCATCTTTAACGTTTCAATAATTAACTGTGATTAAATTTAAACGAGCAATTTGTGTTGAATTCTTTCCAACATCTGTATACATTTTTGGCGAAGAAACCACACGATGCATATCTATTCTAGATGACGTAAGATTTTACACAACGGTCTTACGTAAAAATCTCGAGGAAATGATCAATTTTTAGGAAAATATGCAAAGTAATCTACTTAGAAAACCAACTTTTGTCGAAGACTAACCCAGAAGAAATGAAAGTAACGTTATAAAATATATATATTTTGTCTTGTATCCAAGACAATTCATTTCTATGTAAATGCTGCTCCCACAATTGAAGCACAAAATGATAGTGAAACGACAAACGGTAAATGGAACACCCTGTATCGCGGAGACGGTATTTATATGCATATGAGAATAATCAACAGTCGCTTCGTTCCCATTTGGCGAGAGGAATTTCAATGGGACAAACGTTCCGGCTACTTTGTACCATCGACGTCGAGGCACAACTATCTCAACCTTAGGCTCTAATTTCCAAAGGATCGGCTATACCGAGATTCTATAATAGTTTAACAATAGACGTCCCTATTAATAACGATCTTCGTTTCAAACATGGTAGTTTCTATGTAGCCAACGATTTATCGATGAAACGGTTCGATTGATACCTTCTGCTCGAGTAATTGGTATCTAAGAACGATTCGACAAAAAAAATGTAACGTGTCTTATAAATATTATATATATGATTTTGTTCGCGTTATAAACGTATTTTATATAAACGATGTGTCTGTAAGTGTCTAAATAATGATCTTTTTAAATATTGAATCAACAAGAACAAGTGGACACGAGCTCCTTTAGAAATTTAAATAACAGATGAAATAATCTTCAAGACTAATAACAAATGTTTATTTCGGACAAACTTTAGAAAAGATGTTCAATAGACGAATCCATAAAATCTCTTTAATTAATTGATATAAGTAAACACGACCTAGATCGATTAAAGATCCAATTTATCTCGAAGCAAAGAATTAAATAAATAAATTTTAAATGAGTCTGGAATCTTTGATATTAGTAAGATTTATGTTATAAATAATATTCCCCTCCTCCTCCTTCCTCCAGAAATGAATATATCAGCTATTACGTAATTTAATTTGAAATTTAATCAAACCATATTAAAAATTGGAAAAATTTTAAATCATTATGAAGATAGTGATTTTTCGAGTTAATGAATGGAATCTCAAAACGCTATTTTTCATTCGTCCCAAATTCGTTATATAAAGAATAATTTTTAATCGTCTCCATTCTTGTTATCGATTCCTTACGCTTTGTTTCTGAAAAAACGAAAGTAACAAATGGTAACGTATCTATTTCTAGGGAAAATATAAAAATCACTAGATCGTAGATAATTATTATCTCTTAAACACTACGAACATTTTGAATCTTTATATCATTTAATTTTAATTGACAAAATTTCTATATGAAATAATTCAAATTTCACTTTACGCATGAAATTGAAATTGTCAGACAAATTCACTCAATTTCGAAAGTAATAGAAATAATAAATATAAATAGAATTATATCAACATAGAAGAAAATATTACAATAATAATACTCATAATGCTTCTCATTATTTAATCTTACAGTCTGAAGAGACATTTCCGAGGAATAAAGCCAAAAATTCAATTTTTTAATTCTCGATTTCGAAATTTCGATAGAATAAATAACGAGACCAGTTTCAACATTAAATAAGCTTAAATATCAGCTTCGAACTCTCCACTTTCTCGCTTCGTGGCCAATGTGTCGGCTCAGATCAGTGCGAATCGCTCGGCGATCCATGAATCATCGGCCGGTCTCCAAGAAACGAACCGGTCGCCCGAGGACACTTATTGATTTAACGGATGGCAATTGCTCGAGAAGCCTCTTCGGCCGTAACGCCAGAGAGATCTCGAGCCCCTCTTCACGGATGCTCTTGAATCTCGAGGGCTCGAACCAAGCCGAAACTATACCACGTCACGATATCGTAATCGCACCCTGAATGCAACGCGTTAATTCGCCTTTGGATAGGCGAGATTAACCGACAATCAGTTATAGGCGATATCCAATCTTCTCTTTTGGCGGGGAGCGTTGAATACGCGTTGAGAGAAGCGAAGAAAAGCGAAGCGCCATCTCTTTTCTGAAAAGAGTGGACGAATATGGATGGATGACTTTATCGGAACGAGTTATACATATAATTTATAGTATATGTTTAATATATATGAAGAGAATTATATAGAAATAAAGTGTTTTGATAAATATAAGATTGTTCGAGACTTGCAAAAAAAAAATATATCCTCCAAATTATTACTACTAATCTTTCTACCTTTCCAACTATAAAAATATCCTCTCTCTCGAGCAACAAGGCAAGGAAAAATATTTAAATCGGAAGAAACGTTACGAATAATTTCCATCAATCGCCACCATGATTGTGCAACGCATACGCGAGATATAAAGTGAAAAAATTATTTGACCGAGGTCGGGGCGCAGAAAAGAACAAGATTACAAGAGACAGATAGAGACTCTGTATCGAAGAATTCTCTTCCTTCCCGCCTGGATTCTATAATCGAGTTTCCACCGTCACTTTGCCTCTCGCATATCAACGTCCTCCAGCCCTCAATTATTCTTCCAAAGGCCAATTAACCGTGTTAAACGCGCCACTCGCTTCGATCGAGAGACGTTTCAATCTCTCTCTCTCTCTCTCTCTCTCTCTCTCTCTCTCTCTCTCTCTCTCTCTCTCTCTCTCTCTCTCTCTCTCTCTCTCTCGATCATTCAAGTTCACGAATAGAAAACAGAAATTCCAAGATACGATTTATCCAAGATGATAAAAGGAGGGATGAAGAAGAAGGGTAAGGGGGGTGGCACGAGGAGAGAAGGAAGGCTGAATCAGCGCCCGAGAGGAGGGTAATATAAAGGGGGGGGACGATCGAAGGATGGTGTCCCTGGACGATATCTAGAAAAATGAAATAACGAGACAAGAGGCGATGTTTCTGATCATGTTGGCGAGAGAAAGCGTGCTCGGAAGTGAAATTGCCAACAGAAATCCTGCGAGGATGGAATGAAGGATGTGGAAGAACGTGCGCGTGGCTGTGAGAGGAAGAGGAAACGAGGTGGATGAGAAGAAGTTTTGACGAGTACGATGATGATGATGATGAAGAAGAAGTAGAGTAAAAAGTAGGGCTCTTATTATTGATTGGATAACTTGAGTTTTGAATATCTGCAAATTTGGATTCGAGTAATTGAGTATTTGGCTGTGTGTGTTTGATCTTGAATTCGGATATTGAAAGAATCTTTTATTAAATATCATATTGAGAGAAGTCTCATTATTTAGATTGGTATGTTGAGTTATTTAAATTCTAATTTGAAATTATTTAATTTGAAGCTTGGATGGTTAAAATAACATTGAAAATTGATTTAGATTTATTGGAATTTCTGTAATAATAAAAGAAATTTTATTCTTAAATTAGATTTTCATTTTTCGTTCTTTCATTTTTGATCGTGATAGGAATTTCTTCGATATTCTACTAAAATATATTTCTCTTAAATTTTCTAATTCATTTAACGCGTAATTATTTTCCAATGAAATTTATCGGATTACTTGAACCTTATATCATGCAAATTCAAGTTTTAAGTTAAATTGAAAAATTCTCAACTTTATTTAAAATTTGTGAGAATATTTCATGTTATATAAGTGATGATTGATTATATATTTCAAGTCAAAAGTAAATATTAAAATGACATCAAGTTGCATGAAGTTCAAGTCATACTTAAAAATTATTTAAATATAAATTAATCGATGACTTGAACTTCACTTAAAATTTGATAAAATACCAAATTGAATAAATACCATAGATATTTAAATTAGTGAATTAATTTCAAATTACCTGATTTCTTAAATTGAAACAAAAAAAAATATAAGAGGCAGTTTGCAAATGTCTGTATTTTTCCATATAATATATATAAATTACAATGATTAGAGACTTAAATATTACAAATGTATACGAATGATGCAAGAGATAAAAAAATAATACATTGAAAATAGAAATTTATGCGTAATTACTTATACGTTTCATCTCGTTTTTCCATATCAAAAAAAAAAAAAAAGAGAAAAACTTGTATGATACGATTATAAAAATGATAAAAAAATTATCAATACTAGATCCAAATATCTAAATACCACAGATACACATTTCCAATCCAAATTCGATTACTCGGCTATCCGCACAATAAGAGCTCTAATAAATAAATAAAAAAAAAAAAAAGAGAGATAGAATCTCAATCCAAGATCAAAACGTTGAAAAAATATACAAGAGAAGGAAATAGAGCAGTCGTGATGGAGAAGAAGTAAAAAAGATTCGTGAAAATCGGAGAAAAATCTGAAAAAAACTAGCGTGTCCAATTCTATCAAGCATTATTATCAAGTAACTCCAAACCAACTGTATCAAAAAATAAAAGCGATCAAACAGATTACGAGGAAAAAGATTAAGGAGGAAAAGGAACAGAAAAGAAGAAAAAAATAACGGAAAAATTATAATGGAAAAAGAAAGGACGTGCTCGTAAGAACGACGAAGGTAGGAAGAATAATATCCGTAATAATAAACGGAATGGTCGAAGAAAAAAAGAAAAAAGTATTCGAGTATTAAAAAAGTATTCGGAGAAGAGTTAAAAAAGTAAGTAAGTAAGTAAGTAATGTGTTTTCGTTTGTTTTCTTTCTTTCTTTTTTTTTTTTTTTCTTTCTTTTGCGGGCATTAACTAGAGTCTTAAGTGAAAGTGAGTACATCATACGTCATGTCACCATAGCCCACGGTCGTCATCGTGACAACGGCCCACCAGAACGCGTCCGGAATGGACTTGAAGAACGAATTCTCGGAGCCGGCCTCCGCGAAGTATACCGCCGATGAGAATAGCACCACACCTGCAATGCAAGGAAGAAAACACCGGTTCAGTGGGTTTAACGCCCCCGGTGGCTCTGTACCTCATGTCCCCGTAGCCCACGGTCGTCATCGTGACCACCGCCCACCAGAACGCGTCCGGTATCGATTTGAAGAAGCTGTCTTGCGTGCCCGCCTCCGCGAAGTATACCGCCGACGAGAACAGCACCACACCTGAAACGCACACAAGAGGAACAGACGCTTCAAGACACGCTACTTTCCCGTCCACTATCCCTTAAGTCCGCTTAGCAGTCCTCTGGATCCGCATCGATTGGTTCGCCGTCCACTTCCGTCCACATATGATATATGAACCGATCTCCTCTCTCTGGGTGGATCAATTTGTGAATCGATTTTTTTCTTTTTTTTTTTTTTCTTTCCTCCTCTTTCCAGTTCGATCGAGAGTATGAATAATTTTTGGCGGGATCGAGAATGGTATTTTGATTTTGGAATAATCTTAGAAATTATTATATTTAAAGATATATTTATATAATGATGTAAATTTAATCGTTGAAAATGAAAATATTTATTTTAATTGAATTATGGTGAAAATATATAAATCAATCGATAAGTAAGTTATCTGTATTATTATCAAATTTCTAATTTAAAAATGATATTTGGAATATAATTTCATTAAAGAAAAAAATTTATTTTCGATCTCGATCTATATATCTGAATTTATAAATGTGAAGTTTTTAATATTTGTCTCAATTATCGTAATGTCGAAAAATCTTCGAGAGATATTTAGATTGTCTCAAAAGTTTTTTCGTTTCTTGTTGTATAAATCTATCTTTCTATATATTTTATCGTTTAATTTTATACATCTTATATATAATAAAAATCTAATTAATTTTCAATTTGTTAATTTTCAAACAGTTAGTTTATTTTGCTAAAAGGACAGAGATCAATTAATATTTTTAATATGTATTACGTGGAAATCAAAATTAAAAAAATCTCTCCAAAAACATTCCAAAATTTCAACCAAATGATACAGATATTAGCATACAGATATTAGCAAACTCAACATTTAAACTGTTTTCAGAATCAAAAATGATTTTTAATTAAATCCCTTGATTTAACAATATTTGGCGTTTTTGGGCAGTTTCTCGAGCCATAATTACCATTATATTATTATTTCGTGGGAAGAATGAAAAAAAGAAACAAAATTTTGAGACAACCGACATTTCCATGTTTGAAAAAAAAGAAGAAAAATCGGCGGAATTGAAACTCATCCCAGGGCCGAATTAAAAATCATTGGATCCAAGCGAGATCGTAAATCTCTTTACGGGAAGCCGGCCATCCGAAATTTTCTCGATGGAAAACTTGGTCAGCGGAAGCTGGAAAATATCGAGGGTGGTGTTTCCGGTTTTCGAACAATGCCAGCCAATAATAATTTTCCCGACTTCGAGAAACGCTGCCACTTTATTTTCACGATGGCGAGCCGATTAAATTGCAAATTTCCAATCCAAATTCGTCCTTGGAATTTCTTTCCCTTGCGTTAAAACTCGCCGCAGTAGTAAATAAACTAGGAAATCGGCCAAAGTTCCGCTGGATGAGGTAAACACGCTCGACACGAGAGGAGGAATATAACTGCATATACAAAAGTTTTCGCCACATTTGGAACACGGTCCATTGTTTGCGAATGGATGAAGGGTGGAACGATTGATCGTTATTCGATGTATAGAATAACAATATTGTTCTGTATTGATAAGTTGATAGATGTACAATAGATATAAATCTTTAGAAACTGCGGAAAGAGAAAGAATCGTTTAATAGATAGGTTCTTTCTCGCCATCCATTAGGATCATCTCCTGTGTGGAATTTTAATAAACGGAGGAAAAATAAAAGGGACGAAGAAATAGGTGGAAAGAGAGATTTAGTATTTAGTTTGGTGGAATTTCGACAATATCGCTGCAAACTTTCTTTTAAACGAGATTTCGATTACTTACTATTACTTTGTGTATTTTTTTCATAGAAATAAATAAAAACGTAATATTTTTTATCCTAAATTCAGTTAAAATTTATCAAAGATGTTACTGTCGAACAGATTAAGTTTGCGTTAGTTTAATTGATTCCTTCTAATTTTTCAAAAAAATTATTAAAATAAAAATGTTTATCGAGTAATAATTTATTGAAATGGAGAATAATTTTATACATTTGATTTTTATTTTTACGATAAATAAAATTATTATTATCCTCAACAAGTTTTTTAATACAAAGCAAAATATTTATATGATTGTAAATGTACATATATATATATTTTAATGAATTTGTTAACAAAGAAGCTCAAAGAAAATGCTTAAAGAGTAAAAAAAATAATCAAAATGCTTTGTGGATATAATAGCCATTATATAATGTAGAATGAATATTGAATCCTTTGCATATGTATAATTATTTTAAAGAAAGTTATTAGTTATAATTAAAAATATTACAAATAATTTGGGATAAATAAAAATCCGTTAAAATATTCCACAAAATGTAAAAATAAAAACAAACTTCGAATCAAAGAAATCTCGAATAGTTAATGAACTGAATATACATTATTTTTCTTTATTTTTATGAAATAATACAAAATCTAACTCAAACTTAATCTAACCTTTTAAATAAATGTTAAAAATTTAAAGTAACCTCTTCGATAAATTTCAGATACCGACAGAATTTAAGCTAATAGCGAAATTTTGAATCGAACCAGAGTCTGCAATACGATATTGTAAAAATTTATTAAAAATATACATTTACGTAAAAAAGAAAGAAAAAGAATTAAAACTAGAGATTTGAACTCACCGATGAATAGGAAAAAGATGAGTAAGCCGAGCTCCCTCATGGAGGCCTTGAGGGTACGGCCGAGGATCTGAAGGCCTTTACTATGCCTGGACAGCTTGAATATCCGGAACACCCTTACGAGCCTGATGACCCTGAGTATCGCCAGGGACATCGCCTGGTTCGTGCTCTTGTCCTGCGGGCTTACCGGCGCCTTTGGTAGGTCAAGCGTCTCCTCCTCCTCGGCCATCACTGTGCCGAGGGTGATGAAGTAAGGAATGATCGCGATGATGTCGATGAAGTTCATTACGTCACGGAAGAAGTTCAGTTTATTTGGACAGGCGAGGAAGCGCACCGATAACTCGAACGTGAACCAGATGATACAAATAGTCTCTATTAGGAAGAACGGGTCCGTGATATCCGGCACTTCGTCCTCCTCGATCTTCGTGCCGTTCGTGGTCGTGTTGAAGACCTTGTAGTGTTTGAACTCGGGCAGGGTCTCCAGGCAGAATATCACGATCGAGAGGAGGATCACGATCACGGATATTATGGCCACTACCCGGGCGCCTTGCGAGCTCTCCGGGTACTCGAACAGCAGCCAGACCTTCCTCTGCAACTCGTGCGACGGCAGCGGCTTCTCCTCCTCCTTGATGAACCCCTCGTCCTCCCTGCCGATTTAATCAGCGTTATCGTCCTTCGCCCCCTCATTTTTCCAACTGTTCTGACCGTTCTAACCGTAATTGGTAAATGGCGCGTTATTTGCACCCGGAGAACCTTGTTTTGTTGCGGTGAGTGATACAGGGTGTTTCGTTTGAAAGGAATAAATACTTGTTTCTCGTAAATATTTCCAGAGGATCTTTCTTTTTTTTTTGGAAAAGTTCAAGGGGGGTTTAGGTCAAGGAGAGAGATTAATTTAGAAGGAATAATTCTTCGAGTCGAGAATAAAAAATTTAATTTTTTTACTTTTTTTACTCTTGATTTTTTATTTGTTTTGAATCGTTTCTTGAATTTTGGTATATCGTACACCCTGTATAGTGTACGTTACTATTTTCTGCTCCGTTTGTCTTTTCCAAAGAAGAAGAAATGGACTGGAAGAGAGAACAAATTTCCAACCTCCTTCCCTTCCTTTTATTCCCGTGGTAACGAAAGTCGAATGAAACGAGATCATTGTATCTTTCCAGAAGCGAGAGATTGAATGTCTCTGAACAAACGAGCCAGCTGAATTCCGTTTAGAAGTCACTCGGGTTTTCCGACGATTTTTAAACCTTACATCGTGCAATATGTTTTTACACGTAGAAACAAAATTTTTTACATAATTTTACAAGAAAAAAAAAGAACGTAAACAGGAAAGTTTCAATCGCCTTGTTTTAATTGCTTTCATTTTTTGCGGATATTTGAACATATTTAAACATATTTATAGAAAATTTAAACGTACAAAAATGCACAGATGCAAAAAGAAATGTTCAAAATATAAACTACATATTTTAAATGATATTTTAAAATCGAAATTTTTCTTTCTTAAGTTCTACACTTCTTAAACGTATTTATAAATCGTTCACATTTTATTTAAAACATTCTTCAGAGATATTCGATATTTAAACAAGTCACCCAGTACATTTCTTATATTTCATCTTTTTCTTTTATTCTTTATCTTAAAACGTTCCCTACCATCCGCCAATATAAATAAATAAATAATAATCCTTCTCTGGAAAATATTTTCCAAAGATTCGAGTAGATTGATATAAACAAGTCACCCTGTACATCGTTTATATCTTCTTTATTTTTCATCTTAAAATATTCTCGTCAATAAGTAAACAGATAAATAAATGATTCTCGTCCAAAATATTATCCGGATAGATTCGGTCGGATCGACTCGAGAGTTAAAATATTTTCTATTCCCCCGTATAATATGAATAAATAAATCGACTCGATTCGTACCTGAATTTGTTGGTGGCCAGCTCGCCCAGCTCGTAGAACTTGATCTCCTCGGAGAAGACATCGAGAGGAACGTTGACCGGGCGACGGAGCCTGCCACCACTCTGGTAATAGTAAAGTATCGCGTCGAAGGAGGGCCGATTCCGATCGAAGAAGTACTCGTTGCGAAGCGGATCGAAGTATCGGATACGCCTATGCGGATCGCCAAGGAGCGTGTCCGGAAATTGATTCAGCGTACGCAGCTGCGTCTCAAACCGTAGCCCGCTCACCTGTCGAGATCACGTGAATCGAAGATTATTGGCACGATTATCATTACTTTGGTGTAATTTGGAGAATTCGAGATACTCGAATACTCGAATATTCGAAAATCGGTATCGAGTAATACGAGTAATTCGAATTTGCAAGAATCCGAAAGATTCGAGATTCTGTAAGTAATATTTTATAAGTGTTAAAAGATTAAGTATCGAGGGTTTGAACATTTATCTGAAAGGTATTAATTCTTGCTGTAAAAGATTCGGCATTGAAAAGTTGCAGTTATTGAAGAGGTTATTGATCACGTTACGAAAGTAGATACAAAAATTTTGCAGTTTTTTAACAGATACTGATTCTTATTGCAAGAGATTCGATAAATACCAAATTTTTGACGTTATTGCAAAAATTTAGAATATCCAAGAGTTACAGTTATCTAGAAGGCATCGATTCTTACTTTAATCAGACTTTTAAATTTATTTATATTTTTTGTTGAACGTAAAAACGTTTTTATTTTCATTTTTCTTCACACAACTTTTTACATGAGATTCATAAAAATAAAATCAAACATGATAAATTTTATATTTACGTATTTAATGAATAATAATTACTTTTTTTAAAATTATAATCTTTTATTATTACATTAATATTATTTACAATATTTTATATCATCTATTATTATTGATATTATTCACATGTTGAATTTCGTGATGTATCAAGAAAGATATTTTCCAGTTGAATATTTTATAATTATGTAAATCAATTTATTCATAATTTGAACTTCGTTTCAAGAATCAAGTTTTCGAATACTTAAGTGGAATTCTTATTAATCTGATTGTACAGATTTATATAAAGAGAGAAGAAATCGAATTCGAGTTAAAATCATTTTGAATATAAGTACTTTATAATTATTCTATTTTCATTCAACAGAGAAACGAGAATTTAATATATTCAGTAATTTATGATTTTTCTTTTATTATTGAATTTTGATTTTTCTTTTTTAAAAATACAACATTATTTCTTTTAATTAAAATTACGCTTTTATAAAAAAAATAGCATAATCGAGAAAGTCGATATTCAATTACAAAGATTATTTTTTATGATACTGATACATTTATTCCTGACATCTGTATCAATTTTCAGTTATATCGGTTTTATAGATAAAATTTCATACTTGATTGAATAATTTGCAATTTTGTATTACTCGGCATCTTTTGTTTCTGCATGATTTTTCTTTACTTTTAAAAACAGAATATACTCCCAAAAGATCATACCAGGCAGATATGATAGTTATCTATTTACTGCGTTATTTTTAAAATTCCTAAAGGAATAAATGACGAGTAAAATACGATATCATGGCAATCTTCATAGAACAAAAATAAAAACTAACACTAAAACACAAATTACTCAATTAACCGTGAAATTGTGATATGGGTGAAAATGAATACTCATGTCAAGAAAAAATGTATTATTAAATAAAAGAAATAAAAATTAAATAATTTTTTTTCTAAATTAAATAATCCCATGATTCTCGGTATTTTTTAAATAACTTCAGAAACTGTATATGTCGACAAAAAATTATATGATTAAAACAAATGTTTGATTATAATGTATCAGATGTAATTGATAAAAGTATTATCTTTGAAATATCTTCATAAAAATCGATATTTTTCTATCTATTTACTCTTTAAATCTGAATTATAATTAATCTGATATTATTGTGACATGACATCAGACATAATGTAACCAAACATAACGTAATTTTAACTTGTAAATAATAATAATAATAAACATCTCGCTCCTATTTTCTCAAATTGTCTCTTATTTTTTCATTCATCTCGTCCATTCCCACTCAGTTGTCGTATTCCTGTCATCATCGAATTGAAAATGTCGACAAAACATTAAAACGAGCACTTATGTTGCCAAAATCAAGGAAACTTGGAAATTCATATAATCTCATGAGAATCTCATATTTCCATTGATTGGACTCATAACGTACAAGATGTTAATACACTTACGTGAAATCTTTAAAGTCAAAAAAAAAAAAAAAACAAATACAAAAAATCAATCGAAATAAATAATCTTCTAATTTAATCTAACTTTTTCAATCAATCATCATTGCCAACTTTTTATATTTGTTTTTTTGATCTCTCAGAATCGAATGTATTAACACCCTGTAGAGGATTGTATTTCACTTTCGTATCGAAGCCAGATTCCAGATTGTACGATTTTAAACAACCACTCATCTCAAGGCAAACTATTCCAGGAGGAGGTTCACTGACCGAACGTATCTATTCGCTCTCGTAACATTCTTCGAAGATAGACTCCCACGCGAGCCGCACGCTCTTTCAGTCGCTATAAATATACCTTTGCACCGCGAGACTTCTTTATTAAAGTTTAACGAAATATCAATTGGAAATCGATCTCGTCTCGGATAGAGAACCGATTCGCACAACTTTGCTCTAAAATTTATTCCACTCAATGAGCGAGTATATTAAGTATATTGGAAAATTGGGAAATTGAGTGAACAGAAGTTATGAATAGATGGAGATTGCTTGCGGTGTCCCGTTACAGGGATCATCCGCTATACTTGGATCCGCTAAACAGTCGAATTTTGAGTGGTTGGATACTTATTCAATTCGGATCTAAGTATCTGAATACTTATAGAATTTTTATGATTTAAATATTCACGCATGATAGTGTTCTTCATTTACTGATGTCATTTACTGATGAAATTAATACGAAATATTTATTTTCATGTTTAATCTTTTTTCATCGATGACTAGAAAGGAAAATGAGATGTATGAAACGTCATGTGTGAATTAAAATATTTTTTAGATTAATTAGATTGCGAATTTTTGTGCAAAATCAAATTTTTATATACAGTAAGTAAGTAAAGAAATGAGAAAGAGTTTAAATTTAAATTTTTTTTATTCTCTAAATATTATGATCCCAGAATACATTTTTGTACGTTTAAATTTTGCACAAATGCATAAATATCCATTGATTATAAATGAAAAAAGTTTCAAATTCAACTGCAACTTACATAGAATCATAATTATATGGAAATTATAATATCGAATTTCTTTTTTTTTTTTTTTTTTTTACGTGATTTCAAAACTCAATAGATACTTAATAGATAACAGTTCTATTTGAATCTGGATATTCATATTCAAGTTACAATGAATATTGTACATATTCTATAAATGCAAAATTGACCTAATTGTGAAAGATTCATGTCCCTATTAATCTCTAACGAACCTGCAATTATAGAATAATCATGAATTATAAAGAAATATTACTGGAGCAGTGAGATCTTAATACTATTAATGGAGTTAAAAGTCTTCTCCAAAGAAATTCATAGGTAGAACGTTTTGCGATTATAATTAGCCAATGTGTCGAAATTTAACGCCAATTATGAAGAAACGCGGGCGCGAATGATCTATTTTGGGTGAAAAAGAACGATTTTTTTTTTCGATCCTAGTCGACGAAGCGGAAAACTAATAAACGAAACTGGGGTAATTGCGTCCCGCCATTAGAACGATTAAGAAGAAAAAGAAGGAGTATCGGTTATAACTGAAGCTGTTTCGTCGATAATGATGGTCAAAAGAGTGGAAGCATTGCAGGGAGACACCTTTGGCCGCTCAAGAATTAACGTCATAAAAGATAATGTTATAATGTTAATGTTGTAAAGGATAAATGTGTGTCGTGATGTCAAAAGTGTGCGTAACGTTTCGTTTAAATAAATCGAGTTTTGATGCTGGAATGCGGCGCACAATGGGTTGACAAACTAGTATAAACAAGAAAAGGACGTTGAGATGGAGTGAAAAAAATTGTACGATTATTTTTTTAATAAAAAGTTGTTTCGAGTACGTTTCTCGCGCGAAAAAGATGAAATGAAATTAATTTTTGAGATGTAAAAATTTTAAACTTTGAAATTTTTCGGTTTTTCTAAATATAAAATTAAAGATATTTGTCAACTTTCTAATTTAGATTTTCTTTAATCTTTTCTTTGTGTAAAATTATTTATGTAGAGAGAGACAAAATTGTTTCTTGGAAACAAAAATTAAATTATTATAAATCGTTGAAGACAAATTCACAAAATCGATGAGAATAGTAATTTTTAACTGGTTTGCTGCATCTCGAAGAATTTATTTTTAAATCTGAATCAAATTCAGATTATAATGGCTTATTATTTTTTTCATTATTAAAAATCATGAATGGACAAAAAAGAATTTTATTTCTACATTTCATTTCATTCAAGTTATTTAATTATTTATTTATTTTTGGCATTAATTGCTTTGAATTCAATAATCATGATATCTTCATCAAAATACATAATTTATGAAAATTGCATCACATATATTTATCTTAAAAAAAAAGAAAAAAATTTCACATTTAAATATTTTAAAATAGCAAAAAAAGAAAAAAGTTTTGAATATTGTATGTAAATAAAAAAAGAAGATTATCTTGCTACGATAATAGATCATAATACATTATTATTATTGCATGCAATAAAATTGTTACAGAACTAATTATATATTATAAAAGAAAATAGCACTAAAAGCTGTCAATGTTTCAGTTTATGATAAAAAATATTTCGTATCGCTAAAAAAATATTATTTTTAACGTCACTCTGTTGCAGAACTGAGAAAATAGATTTTTCAAATAAATAAATAGAAATCAATATTTTTATTTTTTCAAACACTACAGGATTTTATAAATAAATTTTTTTTTGAAATAATATATAATTTAACAAGTTAAATAGTATTTCAAAAATATAGGAAGAAAAGTTTAAAATATAAAAATAATATAGAAACTTTTTGAAACGAATATTTTACTGAAATACAAGAAAACAATGTTTCAAATAATAGTATCAACACTGGAATAGAATCTAATGTAACCAGTTTTTAATTGAATCGTACTATTGCATATATACAAAAACTTATTAATTTATTTTCAATGTTTAAAAAGTAAGAAACAACAAAAAATTTTGTTAATAAATTTATCTTCTATTAAAATTTATTTATATCGAATTATAATTAATAAAGCATAAAAATACAAATGTAAAATATAAAATATTTATTTAATTAATTTCATAATTTATACGTTAAATAAAAGTGACAATATATGCTTGAAAAAATAATTTAATATATGTTTATGAAAATGTTTCAATTTTCTATCAAAATATCTCTTTTGAATAATTAATTGAATGATCTGATTAATACATTTATTAGAATATTTACTTTTCTTTCAGTTTTTATTTAGCTTTCACCGTTTATGTATTATTTTCCCTATTGTTAAATATACTATATTTTTTTCCAAAATGGACCAATAACATCGAATTAATTTAATTATAAATTATTCTTTTACAATTTATATCAAATTTTTAGAGTTTCTAGTATTACAAAAATTTTATTTAAATAAAATAAAAAAATAAATTAATTAAATATTAATAATTCCATTATGCAATTTGCGAATTTCTAATTATTTCTAATTTTTCAAAGCATATTAAATAATTATCATATATAACAAAATATTAAAAAGATGAAATATTTTTTAATCCATTATCCCTCAAAGAATTAAATGACCAGAATTAATACCATATATTTTAGAAATGATGTAGGAAATAATGTTAAATATTGTAACGTAATGGTCCATTAGTATTCACTACTATCACTAAACGGTCGAAATTATGACGAAAGTACCTCATAAAAGCCATTGCGATCAGTCTGTGCGCCTATCTGTGTAGTACCGACCATTGTCGCTAGACGGCCTTAAGTGCCAACTTTCTCTCTCATTAACATTATTTCTGCTATGAAGTATAACTATCTGATTCCTTCTATAAAGAGGCAAGTTTGATTGATCTTTTCGTTTATCAATTCGTTCTAATTCTTATCAATCGTTTTCTGTCTTCTATGTGGAATGGCAGTTAAAAAGTTGAATTATTTCTATATAATAGGATTTTATGTATAGATTTAGTTGTAACTTTTAACAAATAAGTAATATACTATAGTATTGGAGAATATATTTAATTTAAATAATAGATAACGAGCAAGCTAGAATAGAATTAGTTTTAAGAAAAATAAAGATACACTTTGCGCGAGGTTATCATGGATTTAATCACAATCTATATTCTGTTGCCCATAACTCGATGTGGATAGGCAACTGAAATTGGCAAATATTTCCTACACATAGGTCAAATGCAAACAGCGTGTTATAACCGCGCTAGAATAGCAAAGATGGGAACTTTGATACTAGGATATTTCTCTCTACATATAACGTATATAAAACTTTATAAATGATAAAGTATTGTTGAAATATTAAATACAACTTGCTTCCAACGATCACTTTTAGAAAAATAAAATTGCAAAGATTATTAAAAAAAATTTTTCAAAAACGACATTTAATATTGTTTATTTTTAATTTATTTCAAATTTTTTTCTGACTCATACTGATACGAAAAATTACGTTGAATTTTTTATTTTTTTCTCATTCTCAGTTAAAAATATTTCGTATCGATCGGATTTCAACATTTAAACGGTTTTCTATTATCGATAGAAGAATTGTACGAATTTCATTTGCACCGATTCCAAGATAATGGATTGAAGAGCAAAACATTGATTGTCGGACGCCGACTATAAAAATCTATTATTTGGAACAGGCAATTAGCCTTTTCGAACATTATAGCGCGCGATTCGATTGAGATGACGGTGCATCGCGATGACGAGCGACCCGTCGAGAACAGAAATTGGATTGTACTCGCGACGGCGCGGATACACGCGTATGCACTGTGTCGCCGATCGATATTTAGTCTCGTTATCGAACGTCCACGAGTGGCCATGATTTCTCACGGAAATCGTCTTTCGATCGCCTCTCCCCTTTCGCTTTTATGAATCCCTTTACGAAATTCGTTTCTTCGAGTGGATTCGTAGACTTTATTAATTAAAATGAAAAGAATAAATAATTATTTGAAATAAAGTGAAATAAAATTTTATTCGAGAAATAAAATATTTTCAAAACGATTTGCTTGTTAAATTTTTTATTAGATAATAAAAGGAATAGAATATTAGAATATTTAAAATTGAAGAATCTAAAAATGAATGTACATAGAAAAATAATTTTTAATGTATAGAAATTACACTGCGAAAAAAATATTTTTTATCTTTGTAATAAAATCAAATAAAAAAAATATTAGAATAATTAATTTCTCAAATTTTTATTATTCAATATTATTAAAAATATAATAATGTAAAACGTAATAATTATTTAATATAAAGGATAAAATAGAAATTATGTTTGAATAAAAATTTATTTCAATCCTGATTTTGAACTTTCCGAAATTATATACAGTAATTACAAATATTTCAATACTTTTCACAGAGAGATTGTTTGAAGAATATAATTAAAACTATAAATGTAAAGAAAATTATATAAAAGTGTATATTGATTTGAACACTAATTATCGTATTTCGTGACGAAATAAATATTATACAATTTTTAAATTTTAGTTACATAATTTGTAATTGCATCTATTTATAATAGTGATCATATATCAACTAATTTCGTACAATTCCACGTATTATATTTATAAAAGCATTTTATAGTATATTTTCAGAAATGATTCAATCAACATATAACGAATGATTCAGAAAATAAAAATGAATAGAAAACTATTCATAAGGAGAATTTCCATTGGGAAAAATTATCTCAGAATCCATTATGATCTACATGTACAAATTTTCCTTGAGATTCGAATTTCAGAGTTAAGTGAATTTTCTTGTAAGATTCGAAGCTTTTTCCGATTCGCTATATTTGTGTAATATGCGATGAAAGAAAGAGCATCAATTATAATCAGCTTTCAATCACGAATCCAATCTTTTTGCAACAAAAACATTGCAAAATTCATTTTTATCAGTTTCATGGAGATTAAAAAAAATTTTCTTTCCAAAATTATCGCTTCGTTTCAACATTAAGAATATACTTGTTTCAAATTTCAAACTATTTTTTCACTTCAAGAAGAAACAATGAAAAAATATCTGTCATTTCTTATTGCACAAAAGTAAATCTCCAACTTAATATAACATCTCTATTACACCCTACAATTTTTCTCTTTTTTATTACGCTAAATATAATAAACTAGCGAAAAATTCTATCAAAATATACCACACACTTCTCGCCTCAAGATTCTCATGAAAAATTTTCATGATACACCGT
Source organism: Apis cerana (assembly GCF_029169275.1). Taxonomy (NCBI): domain Eukaryota; kingdom Metazoa; phylum Arthropoda; class Insecta; order Hymenoptera; family Apidae; genus Apis; species Apis cerana. The sequence continues at coordinate 3,000,566 of NC_083862.1, read as the reverse complement.
GATACTTGGAACAAGAAGAGGAGGAGGAGGAGGAGGAGGAGGACGAAATGATCGATCCGACAAGAAACGGATCGGAAATTTTTCAAGGGGCGATCGAACGGTTACTGTAATTGGCGCAATGCAGTCGTGTCATCCACGAGGACAGATAATTCCGTTCACACAATACGACCTTGGTACTATATTGCCCCTGATTCCAAGACGAACTTGGACGGGCGCCAAAATACGGTCTGTAGGTCACTTCGTGTCTTGAGATAATCTTGCCTCGTCGAAAAGAAAATAAGTATAACCGGTGTGATGCGCGAACGGCGGCGGCGCCAGTCGTTTGCATTCGAAACTGAAAAACGCGTGGAGATCGATCTGAATGCGGCCTGTTCTGGATAACGATCGCGCGAAAACTAATATACATATATATATATATATATATATGTGTGTGTGTGTGTGTGTGTGTGTGTGTTTATGTATTGCCGAAAATATTCAAATATTTGTGGAATATAGAGGGATGAAATAAATGTTTCGAATTTGCAAGAAATGCAAAATTTAAATGCAAAAGTTACAAAATTTGTAAGAAATTTGAATTTGAATTTTGAGAATTTTATTTTCAAAATTGCAAGAAATGGATTTTGATGAATCAAAAAAATTTCTTTTAAAGATACGATTATATATTAAAATAAATTGTAAAATTAGCAAGAAATAAAATTATATATAGAGAGAAATACAAAACTATTTCATTTAATGATTCATGCAAAGACTCATTTTTTCTCTAACAATTTATACTGATTATAAATCAAAAACATTTTATTTTTTATAATATATCTTATATTTCAAAATTTCTTATTTCACGTATTTTTATTTTAAATATAAAATTTATCAAAATTTTGAGAACTAAATCTTTCAAAAATTCATTAATTTAATTTATTACAAAAAAATTGAAATAAAATTTCATAATTCTAAAAAAATTCTTTTACAAAAAAAACTTATCGAACAATGCGAAAATGAAAATTACTATCGATTTCAAGAAAGAATATATTAGTCACGATTAAAAAAATAATTTCAAAATTTTTGACCGTATCACGTAACAGTGATTGTTTGCGCTATGACTGAATCGAGAAACGATTTACCATCGTTTCGACTCGTTTATTATCCATCGATTCTCTTTTCCCTCCCCTCTCTTCAATTCACCAGTTTTATTCCTTTTCTTCGACACGTCGAACGTGGGGCGAGCACGACAAGTATGCTTCGTTATTCCGGACAATTGCAATCAAATACGGGTGGGAACATTTTTCCGAGTTTCCAGCCTAGTGCTCGACCCGCGTTGAATTTCGACCCCAATTATCTCGCCGCCTGATGGAGCGGTGAATGAAAGAGACGTAAAACGCGTCCGCCACGCCCTCTATGATTCCACGATTCAAACATACTCGCGGTAAAAGCGCCACGAAATTTATATTAATTCGATCGCCCCACTGCGGCAGCGCTACTGTACCACACCTTGTGCACGGCAACCGGTACATTCCTTCCACGTCGTTTCGAAGGTGTTTTCAATATATAATTACTCGAGATCAAATCGTTGCGAGATTGAAATATCGCGTAACCGTTTTTCGATTAGCTGTCTTTCTTCGAGATTACGTTAGATAAAATAGATAAATTTTTATTAATTAAGAAATCGTATTAGAATAATGTAGTGATCGATAATCGAGTATTTTTTTTTTGATTACTTTTCACAATCGCTTTCAATGTCTATTGAATGAAGAATAAGTATCGAGAATTTTATTATTGAAATACATATATTTGCACTTTTAAAATAACCAAAGTTAAAATATGAATGAAAAGTTTCGAAGACATTTCTCGTAAGTGTATACATTGAGAGTAACTCTTAAACAGTAACTTTTATTCTTATGACACTGTATCCATTATCGAAAAATTTTAAAAATGTCATTAAAGCTGCTCTTTAGAGAATATAAAAAAGTACTATTAGACAGTGATTCTTAACTTAAATGTCTAAGCTAAAATATGTTTAACGATAAAATCCTTGAAAGCGTTTCTTACAAGTGGATACATTGAATAACTTTTCAACGTTTATTCTTAAATCGAAAAATTAACTCTCGAGAATTTTACTCTGAATTATAACGAAATTGTTTAAGATTAAGTTAAATTAGATGCGAAAATAACGTCCAAAAATTTTTCTACTCTCAACAAAATTATATATCCCTACGCTTAATGACGCTTAATGATAATAACCTCGAGAGATACTCTCGATACTCCCTTATTTCTACTTGTTAAAAAAAAAAAGATATATATACTCACGTTAATGACGACCCTTTCGCAAAAATCATGATCGTGCGGTATGGGCTCGAACTGCGTGACGCCTGTGTATTGGGTATGTGGGTTCGGCCCATCCTCGTCCTGGCTGCTGAGTTTCGGCAGCGATCTGGAAAAGAAACGATTCTCGGTTTATTAAACTCTCCCTGGATCGGGTATGTGGCGATAATAACACACACACACACACACATATACATACACGAAACACATTCGGTACACACTTATAAATATATATATATATAAGATGTACAAAAAACGAAAACTAGGTTGCGCTACCTCTGGACTAACAGCCCCTATACCGAGCTATTCTCTTAATGAGCTACTAGACTGGTAAGCCACTAGGTCGACAGCCTAATAGGCCGCGATAGCTTGATAGATCGGCCAAGTGACAGATCGATCAAGAATTAACGCCGAGCCAAGCTACTCGATCGCTAGTATGAATCAACTTGGAGTGTACACATATGCATACACACACATATATACATACATACATACATACATAGAGACAGGGAGGCCGCTAACTTCGGGCGGACCGTTCGTTAATTAGCGATACACTGTAGTGGAAAATCGGTACGTGATTCGAGATCGCCGAGAGAAATTGATCGATCGCGGAGAGAGAGAGGATGCACGTGCGATTGGAACTCGAATGGTCGCATTCGATTGGGGATTAAGGGACGTGGGGAAGGGAAGATGGGTAAAAAAAAAAAAAAAATGAATAATTGTAAACGATGTACGATGGATTTGGATATTTTTAAATTATACTCTTTGTTTCGTTCGAGTATATTACAGTCGAATGATCAGCTATCATCCTCCCTTCTCATAATTACGTAATCTAAGATAATGTATACGTGTAATAAAATACTATTTTTAAGTAGAAAAAGACAGATTAGAAACTTGTCGTAGCAAGTGTTTTGTACGGAGAATGTTAATACAATTACGAGACACTTTTAAAAGATCGATTCTTAAAAGCCAAAACTGACATAAAACATCTATCGAGACTTATTTATTTTACGTCGCGTTGGATCAAGCGAGACGTCTCGATCTCTGTCCTACGCTCTACTCTTCATCTCCCTTCATCCAATGCAAACTTACAAATCGAATTCGATACGACGATAAACAAGTTTCGATCGATATTTTCTGCATACCAACTCTCTGCAACTTTATTTTGGCCTTGTTAGAATCGGATACATGGACTTGAGTATTTCTTAACAATCTCAAGAATATCGAAATAAATGGTGGAAATCCATGGTAGGTTCTAGTGTTAACGTGATACGTACGCCATCTTTCCTTGAGACGGTGAAGGCTCGCGTGACTCACGCGTTTGAAGAAAGGTGCGGATCCATTTTGATCGAAAGTTCGAGGGCCGATTGTCGTGTGACAGCAGGCAACGAGCCAGCCAGCTTAAGCGAATCTTAATTAATATCCGCCCATGAGCAATTGAAATAACAAAGTTTGTCAGGCTCGTGGCCAATAACAAGCGTGTCTCGGGCATCGTTGTTTTTCATTCGTCCACACGGCGCTCCGAATTCCTCGAATAGTTTCGAGGGAAAGTTTTCCCCGTGTCCCCCGCTATATAGCGAGAAAGTTAAGGGCCAAAGTTTCGAGCGTTCTCCCTCGCTTAAACGTTCTCACGAATTGCATTTTCTTACGACATTCAAAGATCAAAGGGATCTGTCTTGATCCTCGTCGAAGGACGCGATCGAAATTTCGAAATTTCACTTTTTTAAAAAAACGATACTTTTTTATTATCAGATTAAATAAATCACGGAGAATTGTTAATTTAAGTGGGTTCTTTTTTTGAAATTTCGATTATTAAATACAAACGTTGCTCTCTATAGTAACAATTATGAGATTAAAATCCGAATTTAATAAATAAATTTGTCAAATTTGAATGATTATTTGAAATTATTTTCATTTAAAAAATTTTAAAAATTTATCAGGAAAAATTAATATATATAATATTTTACCGTGTAAAAATAATTTTGGATGAATAAACGTGGACGAGATTGAAGGAAATTTCATAATCGATAAATTTATAAAATGAAGCTGAGAAAAAAATGTTATAATATTCTTTATAAAATTAGATTTTATTAAATAACAAAAAGAAATATTGTCCTCTTGTATACTTACTTTTTAAAACTTTATTACATTTCGGTTCATTTTTATTTATTTTAATATGCAAATCCATTACTTTGAGCAAAGATATATATTTAAGAATTATCCTGTATAGATAAATTTAGTTTCTAATAGAAATCCTGAAATAATGAATTGAAATTGAATTAATTAATTAACTACGAGAATACGAGAATATTTTACCCGCAATTATCTTTCAAAATAATTCGACGCGAATTTCGATCAATCTGTTTAACAGTTTTTATCTTCCAATAATACGTGTCCCCGATTTATATACATTACATGTATTATTTTCAATACGTATTTCAAATGCAGTTAATCATTTTTACATAATAGAATTGGGGCTTTTATTTGATCGGATAAAAGATAAAAATGAACAATTATTTAAAACAAACCAACCATTGTTTCAAATAATAAAATAAATACAGCCAGATAACATAACAGTTGTTTTAATTATTTTTCAACTTCGACTTATTCGAATAATGGGTAAATCTTCTACAAAGCAATATAAAAATGTATTTTCCTTTTTTTTTCTTATTCATTATTAAGGTTAAAACAAAAGAGACGTATCGCAAAATCGTCGAGAAAACTGAACACGGTTAGAGAAAAGAATCAGTGGAGCTTTCGCTGGATCTCTGGCCTGGTAAGAACCACGAGAGAATCGTCGAGAGGACGGTGCGGGGGTGTGTTCCGCGAGCAAAGTACCAAGAAGGGGGGAAAAAAGAGTGAGAAAAAAAAAACGAAAAGTGTAAGCAAGATCAAAGAGCATCTCCATGCTCCACTTTGCGGTGTCGCGATGGTCCTGGGTCGATTCCCACCACGTTTCTCTCCCCGTTGGACACCATCTTCGCGTTACAAAATTTGCATAAGCGGTAAGAAGATGGAAGAGGGTTAAGGATTTCAACGATTATTATGCATCGTATGCGCGATACTTTCACTTGTTTTTCACGCCAAATCGATTTAAATAGGTTAATTTTTGTTTTGAAAAATATATATAATTGCCAATATATGTAGATACATATGATATAATATCATTGATGAATATTAACTCGCGTCGGTTCCATCGGTTAATTGCATATTACGGTACGTTAAACCGTGGAACGTTGTTTAATATGTATCCAAATTTGAAATGCATATACAGATAATGTAACTATCTCAAATATTTGGACACAATGAAAATTATTTGTTGCATAAAACAAATGAAATTCATATTTCTTAATCTCTATAAAGGATAAATTATTAAGCTATTCAAAATACACATCGATTTAAGAAATATTTAAATTTAGTCGCAATATTGATTTTTTATTATCAATTTAATCACTTTTATAAAGAAAAAAATATTCTTTTACATTACTTGGGCATATTCGTGATATCTGATTCAAGAATCGATAAAAGAATCCTTATTGGACACAATGAAACGATATTATGATACCTTAATCTCGGTAAACATCTTGTAATCGAGCAGTAATATCGACTGGATCCGAATAATGCGTGAATACATTTAAACTTTCCAAATATCGCATAGAAATTCGCGTCCTCGATAGCTGTAGTGTTTTATACGCTCGAATAAAACGATCGAGCAACACCGTTAATTTCTTCGAATTACTTGCCCCTTTGTCTCTCGAACGATCTTGATCGTTGATTGTCGCGAACGAGAACAAGGAAATAAAGGACGAAAATTCACATCTCGAGCTTGTAACAAACAAATACTCCATTTTCTTGGCAGAGGGAGCCAAACGCCGTTGGAATATCGGTGTTAAACGACCTTGTTTAATCGCCGTCGTCATCGAGGTGATGGTGGTGGTGGGGGAACTGTCTGAAGTGCTTTCGAAGGAGGTGGCGCTCTTATCGCTCGCCACAGTCGAGCATTGTGCCAAGAGACAAATGTTTCTCGCTCCCCCTTTGAGGTCGGGTCCGATTCCGGAGCGAGATAAAGGACAGATTAGCTCCGGAAACGCAACGATTCAACGGGGTAGTGAATCATCCAACGGACGTCGCGCCACGACGAACAAAAGCGAGATCCCCGGCCAGACGAATTTTCCGGGATGAAAGCGCTTTGTGTTAGTTAGCGGCGGCGGCCGACTCCTCGATGCCGGATGCTGTTCTCGAACCACCTTTCACGCCTGTCGCAAATTCTCTCTCTCTCTCTCTTCCCTCAAAGCGGCTTTCGTCGAGCCAAGTGATCGATCTCGTTCCCCTTGTGATCTCTTTCTCGAGAATCACGGAGGATATTGCTTCGAGAAGATTCGGAATCTATTTCGCTTGAATATTAAACGGCCAAGTTTATGCGTCTTTCGAACAGTTTCCTCGTTGGAGGAATAATTTGAATATTGAATTGGGAGATCTATTTTCGGTTTATCAATAATAAAGCTTGATGAATTTTTATTCGTGAAAAAATATTTTTTTCTATATTTTTCGATTCGTATAAATTATCGTAATCGAATCGATGAAATGTTTAAACACGAATTTAATTAGATTAGAATCATTGATCATTGAATTGTGAATATAATAATTCACAATTTAATAATTCAAAATTCGAACTTTTATAACTATGTTAAAATTCAGATAACAGATTTTTTTGTTTGTAATTATGAAAAATTGTGAAAGATTATAGAATTTTTCAGCGATATTCTTGTTGCTGTTAATCCAGAAAATTTTGGATCTATTAAGAATCAACGAAATAATTTAATTTTTATAAGTATGATTATTTATTATTTATCAAGAATATAGAAACAAATGTAATTCTGCCCAATAAATTTCATTTCTGTGATTTTGTTCTTTTAGAATACTTTCAACGTGTTAATCCAACATTATTCAAGTAATAAAAATCCTTTTATCCACTACAATAAAGCTGTAAGATTATTAATTATTTTTATATTCTGAATATCATTATATTCGTATAACGTAACATATTGTACGTCATACAATTAGTACGACTCAAGTATGATCGACATTCATTTCTCTTTTCTTGTTCAAATCGCACCTAGTCTAGATAAATATTATATTGAAATATCAGATACCAAATAACCTCCCTTTATCTCTCTCTCTCTCTTTACACAATTATATGAAAATACATTTTTATGATGATAAACTACGTGATATTTTATTTTTACTGATGGAAATTAAAGAGTAATGTTAAAATTTCTATCGTAGAGGGTATAAAATATTTTATACAGGGTGTTAATATATTCTTGGACATCTTTAGAAGATCGATTCTACAAGCCAAGATAAACACAACAATCGTTATACAAAAATATTGGTTGAGGTTTATGTTTATGCATATTAAGACGCAATATAATTTAGGTTAGATGAAAGAAGATAGAGGCAGAGCGACGGAGATAGAATTGATTCGCTCTATTTCCGTCTCGTTTCATCAAACCCGAACTTGAACTGGTTATAGCTTAATAAATAAGCCTTAACCGACATTTTTACATACCAACTTCTGTATTTGTTTTGGCCTTTAGAATCGACCCTCGAAAGGTGTGTTCCACGAATATATTAACATTAACCTGTTTCTAAGATTATATAACGAATTTTTTTCATAATATTTATCCTAATAAATCTTCTCTATTTCCTTATTGCGGTTTAATCCAGCCAACCGATATCGAGATAAACAAGCAACTGAAAATCTTCATATCGCATTAGAATTTCCTCACAGAGTGAAAAAACAGCGAAATGAAATTAGAGATACACTCCTGACATTCGAATGAAAGTAAACAGGAAATCTAGAGAAACATGGAGTCTACGTTTGTCGTTTAATTACGCAGCCGATAATAATTTATCAAAATCTGTCGATGATGTAAACGTTCGAGGGTGACATAGGAAAATATCTAGAGATCTAACGTGCGCGTCGAATTCAGTTCAACGTGATGGATGGTTTATTCCTAGAGCAACGATGACAGTCGATGCACTCTGTGCACCCGGAGCGTAACTGAGAATAGCTTGACGTATCGCAAAAATAGATAGCCGCCGAGCGATGCATCTGCGAGCACGTGTTTCCTTTCATTCTTCTTTTCTTTCGATGGTTTCACCGCTGGCAGATCTTTTGAAAATTGAAAATCAACCGTCGTTTACAATTTATAACAATTGATGATGTGATTGGCTGATTATCAACATGCATATCGTTGCACTTGTAAACTATGGAATCCAAGAAAGGAACAATTTATAGATTTTATTGAAATAATTGAAATTTGTTTTTTTGATACGAATGTAAGGAAAAAAAATATTTTCGAAAAGTTCATTAGATTCTAATCGTTTACAAATTATATAGAAAATAAATTTTCTCTTTTCTTTAAATGGCATTTTTCATAGAATTGTTTATCTATTTCATAAAGAAAATTAATTTATCTCGATCGAATTGAGCATTCGTAAAATAATGATCATTAGAGTAAAAAAAAAAAATCAGCGTAAATCGTATAAGATAAATTTTTGTTTTCGTATAATTTTCTTTCAATTGTTCGTATCAAATGAATCTTGTAAAGAAAACAAATTGAATTAAAACAAATTACATTAAAATCCAGCCAAACCAATTAAAATAATGATTCTCGTATCCATTTGAGTCCTTTTGCATAATTATGGACTAATTTTATCGCTAAAATTTGATAATTTCGGATTATAAGATAACATTAATGACTTTGACAATAAAACGAACGAAATATCACAACTAACATCACACACACACGATTAAATATTAAATATTAAAATATGATTTTCGAATAAGAAATAAAGAAAACTAACCTTATTTCCGCTCGACATAGCTATCCCTCTCCCAACTCCAAACATCAATCTCATTTTAATTCTCGATACAACCACATATTTTCCATACGAAAAAATAAAATAAATACAAATCACCATTATCGAGATACAAAGGAATATCAGGTCCACACTTCGTACACCGTATAACACATTGAAAAGACGAATCCTCGGATCTACTCGTTAATACCGACCGAGTATTTCAAAACGGCAACGAAAGCATTCTGCCGAGTCGTGGACCGACGATAAAGAAAAAAACAAAGATTCAAAGCCTTCTCCTCCGTGTTATTATTATAAATTTCCATTGTTTCTATCGTCCTATAGGTGACATCTATCGTCGATACAGAAAGATAATCGAGAAGCAGAACTCTTGAGAAGAGAAGATACCGCGATTAACGATCCTTTGAACTTTCATGTCGCCTAATTGGTGGCGCCCCCATCCACGATTCTCCGCGATAGTATCCCCCACAGTGGTTTAAGACGAGAGGGCAACGAGAAGGGGACTCGAGTGCAATAGTTTTGAATGAAAACCCGTTTCCATTGTTAGCCTGGCCGCGGAGAAACGGTTTATTTCCAGTCGTCAATGGTGGACGGGGAGGGAGGGAAAGGACCCGTTCCGGAGCCCACGTATCCGAAGAGGCAGCTGACTGAAAATAGCGCGTCGCTTCGCGGAAATAACGAGTCCGGCATCTTGTACCGTGACCCAGAAAACACGTGCTCTGTCGTTGGCCAACGAGCGGAGAATCACGAGCGGGATCGTCCAACGACACGACGTCCCTCGGGGACGGGACGTGAACAGAGAGGAGGCAACATTGTGTCGATTAACCAACGTGTGCGTCCTCGTTTCACCAACGTGTGCCACGGCGTAGCTTGTTCTTTTACCCTGGAAATTGGAATTCGATTCGAGAGCAGGCAATATCGACGTAGAAAAGTTTGACGGATACTTTTCTCGCGTTGGATCGCGTTGCCTTTCTTGTGCGTGTAATTTATTGTTTGGATAATGAAGGAAAAGTTTTAGGTTAATTGATTAACGGTTTGGAGAATATGATAATGTGTAGTATCGGAATAAGTTTTAGGATTGCGGTGAGGTTAAGTTGATTTTTGGGATTTTTGGGATTTTTAAAAATCGGAGAAAAATTTGATCATCAAGCTGTTACAATTTTCGAATTCACACGATAATTTTTAGAAATTTTAGAAAAGTTAGATTATGAGTTAAGAAAAAATTATAGAGAAGTTAAATTGTGCAAGAAGTAAAGAATTGTTAAAAAATGTCATTGCGATTTATGAAGATTCTGGAAAAACTAGATTATATTAAAAATCAATAAAATTAAAATTAGAATTTTTAAGAATATTTTAAAAATTCCAAAGATAATAAAATCTTTAGAGATTACAAAAACATTAGATTATTAGATTATATCAGAATACTAATATCTATTAGAATTTTTAAGGATGAATTAAGAGATAAAAATTTTTTTAAAATTGTCAAATTGTTATAATTCAAAATATTAAGAAAGAAATTAAGTTATTCTAATAATTAAAATTCGTTAAAATTTATCTATTTTTTTTTTAAATTTTCTTTAAAAAACTCGTTATAATTTTTAAAAACTATAAAAAATTTGGATAGTATACAATTTTTAAGCACTTTTTAATTACAAAATTATTACAATTTTTTAATATTATCCACAGAAAATTCGCTATAAAATCTAAAAACAAAATTTCATATCCCATTCTTAAAATTATATTCACATATAATATAAATTAAACATAAAAGAAACATTCGTCTCGTCAAATTAATTAATCCTGTATCATAAAATTTCAGAAGAATAATTGTCTTCGATTTGTTACTTATCCACGATGAGGACAAAAACTACGTTGATATACATCAGAAGTTGAGAGCACGTCAGTGGCGAAACACGTTGTAAAACGTGTATACGTTGCAGATACCTATATTTCAAGTGGACAAGCCTCCGCCAGGCACTAATAGAAACACGGTTCTTTCGTGGAAATCTGGAAGAACACGGAATATCAATATCGTTTGTTTTATTTGGTCAAGCATTGTTGTGTTTTCGAAATGCGATATGTTTTCTCACGTCTTCATCCTTTTCGAAAAAGTGATTAAAGCTCCTTTCCATCGAAACGTCGATTCTTGAATTTCATACGCATTTTTGTTTTGTACTCGATAGGCCTCCTCGCGTTTTTAGACTCGAACTCGTGGAAACTCGTGAGGAACGATCGGTAAAAATAGCGTATATACGATCTTCGAGCGGAGCTTCGCGTGTTTGTTGACGCGTCTTTTGTGTTGTGGCACTAACAGGATGCTAGGTATAATCGCCAGTATGCGATAAATGTATCAAAGTTATAAGGAAAACATCGTTACGATTTTAAAGTTTGTAAAGAGTTTTCGGAAGGATTTTATCGGAGATATTTAAACAATCTTATATCTTATATCTTGAAAGCTAATATTCCTTTTTTATCAATAATCCGAAGCATGAAAAAGAAATAGATTGTAAAGTCGTGGTTAAAAAAGTTAGGTTATGTTACATTTGATTTCAATTGAATTTTCATTGTTTGATATTTTTCGAAATCGATATTAATACTCTTTTAATATTTGAAAAAAGTAAAGTTTTATTTATTTTCTTGGAATAAATATATTAAATTTATTATTTGAAAAGTAAAAAATGCGCGAAACTTTGTAAATTACGTTTCAACATATTTCAAAGAACGAAAGAAACGAGATGACGGATTGTAATCAAATAAAGGAGCATAAGTCATTAGTTATTAGTTTCTTATTTCTTTCTGCAATCGACAGAAACAATACTTAATTAGAAAATCACAATGAATCAAGTTTATATCGTAATCAGTCAAGTATACAGAGTAATACATAAATGCATATCCATATTTCAAAGAGAATGAATCTTGTCGCTATCATTCGAATATATTTGCTGCAATGATATAACTCAAAATTTGCAATTTTTTAACTTTCAATTCAACATTTTATGCAATATATATTTTTTGTAAAACAGTTTTACATTCTAAATGTTAGAGTTATTTTCTCTAAAATCATAAAATCATTTCCATTAAATTATCGCAAATGAAACAACCAGAATTCCTAATTTTTTAAGACTTTCGATAATTTATACTTACTAAGTTGATTCTATAATTTTACCCATCAATTAGCAAGATTATTAGAATTAAAAATTAAAATCTTTAATTAATTCTCTCTATAAGGCTTCAATAAATATTATTAGTAAAATTTTTATCGAATTGAAAAACTTGTAGAAAAAAAAAGAAATACTCAAAATTCTATACATTAAAATACTCTATTCTATTACGATACACAAATTTCACATGTATTACGTACAATACATTTCACATATTTGTCCATTCCATCAACCTATCCATTCCATCAACATATCATTATTGCAGCAAACACACGTTTTACCACATAAACCTCCGACTCTGCGGTATGGACGACCATTCACGGTGTATACCTTCGAATTTCCGACTCGCCCTTGATCCTCCAAAGATACCACGCCAGTATTTCAAAATTACGAGCGACCGTAGTATCCTCGAGGATACAAGCGGGTTGAATAACGATCCGGTTCGTTAGTCGAGGAGGGTTAAAGTCGCTAAAGTGGTGGAGGGATTGCGAAACCCGCGGGTGGTCTTCGTTTACGATCTAGCCAACTGCAATACGTTTACGTGGATCGCCGCATATCATTTAGGCTCGGTATTGGCCCCCTCCCCGCCTTCCCTCCCCCCGCTTTTCCCCGCTTTTGCGGTTTCGAAAGGTTAGAGGGTTAGAAGGGGATCCGTGCCAACTGATATTTTATATTTTTGCCGCAGACTCCGGGAATACGACCAACCATTCCCCGAGTTCAAAAATTGGCGAACAAGGTCTCTCTCTCTTTCTCTCTCGCCCACCACGTGTTCAATTAAACGTGCAACGGCCCTGGAAACTTTTTTTTTCCCCTCTTTTTTTTGACACCTTGCGAGAAACGTGAAATGACAAGGTCTTATTAGACTCACTATTTTTTTTTTTGTTGTTAACGAGCATTGTATCGTGACGAAGAGAGGATTGGGTATCAGGGTGGAACGAAGCTTAACGTGTGAAAGATAATTTATGCAAAATTTTGAGATACGTCAAGATTTAATTTTTTTGCTTCTTATTTTTATTTTATACTATGCTTGTATTATCACTTTCTATAGATATTTCAAATAAGGAATAATTTTGAAACGATAAGAAGTATAGTTTATAATTTTTTCGAAAAAAAATTGATCAAATTCAGATCTTCCACCACCGACCTAAATACCATCGCAGAATGCAAGTTGGAAATGATAAATAGAGAAAAATGTTATCCTTATTTTACCAAGATTCTTCAGTGCAATTTATAACAACATCAAAACGATCGTTTTTTCCCTTTTTCTCCTGCCGCAATAGAAACGAGCACAATCGTGTAGCCAACGAATGGTTTAAAGAAACGTTTCTTCGACGTAAAGTCGGGGAATCTAAGAGGATATTCTCCAAGGAAGGCAGAACGTCACCCAGAATCCCTCCATTCAAGGCACACTCCCATTTTCCCAGGAAATCGGACGAGAGTTCTCTTGGTGTGAGGGTCGAGCAGGCACATTTGCGAGGGCAAGTGATTCGAAATGTTGTGGCGAAAAATTGTAAAAAGCAACGATAACGATCGGCCTAACTAGTCGTGAAGCTATGTGTGCACGGCATTGCAGACCGCAGGGATCGATTCCAAAAACTCATCCCGCCAAAACTTCCACCATTCGTGTGTTCTCAAACGGCCAAATGGAATTAACCTCGACCGACGTTTGTATTATCAATTACACGGTGACTCTAATGACTCTCTTTCATTGGCAAGTGCAATATGCTTTGACTCTTTCGATCTTTTCCGCGAGATATGTACCTGATATTATCCGTAAGTTTGAAAAGTATCGAATGGTGAAACATTTAAAATATTTATCGTTAATTATTTATGTATTATTTAATATTATTTGATGAAACAGTTAAATAGATATAAGTTAGAAATAACTTTTTTTTCCTTTATTATATCCAAATTTTGAATTTTGAGTATTCCATTTAATTTATCTGAATAATTGTCAATAAATCAATTTTTATTGCAGACGATTATTTTACAAAAAACTCTTCAATAGTACATTATTCGTTATTTCCAATAATTAAAAAGAGGAAATTATCTTCCACAGTGGCATTTAAATTGAATAATATCTAAATTTTTCCAAGTAAATGTAAAAATTTTCACGGATTTTATAAACTTCTCCTCCATAATTAACGTATCATTATTTTAATTTTTTCAAACAGAAGACGAGCATCTAATATTCTCGAGTTACCGGCAAATTGGACATTGATAAGTCAAATTGGTCGACCACGTAGCGTAAACGAATTTTCCCAGGCGAAAGCTCTGATTCCAAGATACGAGGAAGATGAGAAGCTACGCAGACACGAAACGACGAGGGAAATTAGGAACAGGAAGATTTTGTGCTAAACGTATTTGACAGCTCGTGCCGTGGTGAACTCCGTGATGAAACTTTGAAGACTTTAAGGATTAAAGAAGTTAGCCGTCTAGTGTTTTCCTTAAAGATGGTCGACAGAGATTGGTGGACCCCTCTCCACCAAATCCGAATTTCTCGATCCCTTCTTTCCCTCTTTTATGTAAACGCTCGTTTATTTTCTTAAGCTGGATTTTACGTCATTCCACCCTAGAACATCCCATCATAGAGAATTAATGAGCCGCTCAAGAATTACGATTCTTGAAGAAGAAACAAGATATTATTACATGAGAAACGAATCTTCCTTATAATCTTGGAATTGGCGCAAACGCGTTCAGTTTTAATTAAAATTCGTTTAAAATTTTATTAAAATATACGACATCATTTCGTGTTGCGATACACGAATTATTGCATTTTGGACTACGATAATTTTTTCCGTTCCTAAGATAAATCACGTTTAACGACGTATTCAAATATTGCTACAGATGATACTTATTTGTCGTGAGATCGTAAATTGACATGGATCTAAATGTTATTTTCATTTTACAAAAATATTTATCAATGCGTAGCACAACTCGGCTAAGCCCAAAGTTGATTCTTTTCCAATAACGAGAATAATTCCTGGGCACACGTCTGAGAAGAAGTGGCTAAGAATATTTGCACGAGTATTTAAAACGTTATATCGACCATATCGCGAATGGAATATCTTGGGATTTTTATATTCGAACAATTCGAAGATAAAATACACGCCTGAATAGAGATATTGGCTCGAATATTATTAGTTATGGACGCACAATACTTACGTCGGACGATATACGCTTCCAGCGGCGTTATTCGAACGAACAATGCCAGCGAGCGTTTGCAGACGATATCTGTCGATGGAGACTCGCCTTTATAGCGACTTAAATTTATATATTATTTTCATTTCACAACTATATTGTCACTTCGCAAACGGGTAATAATTCCCAATTTGTGTTTCAAAATATCGTAGAATTTATCGCCAATGATAATTTCTTTGAGAGCACGCACGTGTAATGTGCGTATATATCAAGTGCGGAAGCAGTCTCCTCCGTTTATTCATCGGCTGGTAAACAGCTACCCTATCCTTATACCGGACAAAAATAGTACAGAGGCGTCCTCGATATTAAAGCGTGCGTTCGCTTGCATTCGCATATATCCAAAGAAGAAAAAATCCTAATCGACCCGAGGAATCCTTGCTAGGAAAACGGGTATATATTTTTCAGAAGTTGTAGAATTAAGTTAAACTTCCTTACGGATATTCTAATCGCTGTTCTACTGAAAAATGAAAGGAAATAGCAAAATAGGAGTTATCCTGTTACAAGAGATTTTCTATCGATCTTTTAGCTCGTTAGCAATAGAAGGGTCCATCTGTACCGACAGACGTCTGTAAACATTCCGTGCACCGTTTCTTCTTCATTGTTGGAGGACGTTGGACATTTATTTATTTATTTTCTATCGACGATCTTCTCAACTTGTTGGCGACTTATAAGGGCCCATCCACATTAACTTAGACGTTGTACACTGCCCGCCACGGACATTTATTTATTTGTTCAAAACGAATTCTCGACAATGAGTGCAACAACACGAAATTGAAAATCAGATTGAATAATCCTCAAAGATCTCCGTATCTTTTCTTTTTCTTTTGAGTGAGCGATATAATGAAAATCGAATTTGATTATAAATAACGATGTACTCAATTGCTATATTTACTCGTGAATCTATAATGCACACAATTTGATATATCCTGTAATTATTGAAATTTTGTAAACAAAGAGAAAAACTTTTGACACTGTACGAAGATAATCATTCTGTCTATTATTCGCATATATCGAGAAATCCTTATTTCGATATTATTAGTAAATTTCTGCATATATCAACTTTGCCTTTTCAAAAAAAACAGGGAACAAGCATTACAAATTGAACATTAATATCTTTTTACAGAGAATATTGCATGAAAACCCATTATACATTTATGGATATCATTGCAAGAAACATCTATCCCTCTGCACCATTCGATTTCCATTTCAAACATTTTATCCTATCAATAAAACCAAATGAAATATTCCAAATAATTTTATTCACCCTGCGTATCACAGATCTTTTTTTTACGCCAATCTCTCATCGCCATTATCCCTATTATTCCCATCCTATCCGTTTCTTCCTAATCCGATTCTCATCCCAAATCCCAAACTTTCATCGTCCACGAGTTGTCCGTGGACAATTGCCCCCTCCCTCCCTTAACGACTTCGACTTCGTTTGCAAGAGGACGGACACGGTGTCCCTTCTTGTTCGGTGAGCACCTCCCGAGACCTCATTTTGGAAATCGTGCATTCGTGCTCGAGCATAATCCAGTACAGAGTTGACCCACATTGAGATTCGCCGGACGGCGGGAACGACAAAGACAAAGAGAGAGAGAGAGAGATAGCTGACGCTGCTCTGGGCCGCTACTCCTCCCCTCCAATGGACGACGAATCGAGATCCTAACTCAGAACGCCGAAGATGGTGCGTTCTCGAGCATTTTTGCGGCCATCGAGAGCAAACTCTGTTGACTAGGGTTCGGGTTATTAATTCAGAGATGAAGGAGGGGAAGAGAGAGAGAGAGAGAGAGAGATGAGAAACTCGTCCCATCGTGCTGATCTCCTCGAGCACGACACTTGCTTCGAGCATCGAGTGCCCTCGGTGGAAAATTCGAGGTTGCACATTTTTTGCACGCCAATGGCACGGGAATATAATGGACATTTCGCGAATGGAACGTGGACTCGTCGAGGAAGAAACAAAGTATCGATCATTTTCGTCGGTTGAGACATTAACTTGTAATCAGAGTAAACGATTTGAAGCAAGAATTTTCCGAAATGATTGAATTGAAAGTTAATTAATCGCTTAGTTGTTTTCTTATCGCGTGTTATAAAGACGATGAATTCAGATGATCATTAAAATTTCGTTCGTATAAAGATATTTCTGTTAATGTATTTCATTTGCAATAATTTTTTTTAATTTTTGCAAATTCGTTGTACATCTTGAACGTGCTATTTTCTATTTTATCGACGAATTTTTATTTTATTATTTGAAATATTCATTTTAAAATTAGTCCAATTTTTTTCTTTCGTTTATTACACGGGATAGTCCACTTACGTTTCTGGATTTAATATTTTCTTCGATTGTAATGGCGCAAAAAATATTTTACAAGAAATTTGAATTGTATCAAAATACTTGAATGAAAACATTGCAAGAAATTTCTCCATCTCTTTATATATACAAATCATATTTAAATCTATGTTATAAATTTGTTAAAAATATTTTTATTAATTTGCACGTCGAATGTCTAAATCTTTTTCTTGAAAAATGAGGATACAATATTTCAAGAATAAGCTATTAATATTTCATTGATTGAATTCAACGTTTTATTTTCAAAAAAAGTACCTCGTTTTCGCTTAATCGACAGAAAAAATGCCGAATATTTTTATATTACATACAATTAATAAAAGGAAAAAGTATTGTGGAAAATCAAACATCTTGGAATACAAGTGCTTTTGTCGAGAAAGTGTATACTGTACGAAAATGTAGTTGCTAAACGAAGCAAATTCGAATGATTGATCCGCGAATGCAAATAAGAATTTTGCATACACGATATTTAAATCATCGAAATCGTTCCATTTCGAATCATTAATTGGAATGAATTTAAACATCAGCATATCGTGATACTCATCCATCACCTGTTTCTACGCTTTGATAAACATTTACTCACGATTGCAGAACTCGTTTGTTGGTTCTATTTGTAATGCATTCGATGTCTCGTTATTCAAAAATAGCTGAATTGTAAAATTAATTGATTCAGTCAATTGTAAAATTCGTAGGACAATGGATAAATAAAGAAAAAAATTTATAATAAACATAATAAAAGGTTATAAAGAATTTTGTGTTTAAGTTAATATCAATCATTCTCATCCTTGCAATTAAGATAATTCTTTTTGATAAATGTTTGTAGTTTTGAAAATATTTATTTTTCAATTTATATTTATAGAAAATTTACTCATTCATTTCGTACTAATTAAAAGTTACAGTAAAGAACTCTTTCTCTCACAAAATTTTTTGAATCTTTCTCTATCCTAATTCTTCTAAGATAAAAATAACTATTTCTTGAGAAATATAAAGTAGTACTAACAAGTTCAAAATTATTGTTCTAAATATCTCTTAATGATATCTTTGTAACTTCTTATATATTCTCTTATATTTTTAAAGTATCTATCTTTACTAAAAATATTCTTTGTAACTCTATTATGATATTTTTAGATGAAAAAAGCCGATAAGAAGGAGATACGGTTGCTGATTGCTATAGTAGCATAATATTTTTTTATCAATGTATGTATCTGGAGAAAATCCATGTTTTTTAAGATATTTAATCAAAACTTATTAAAGTATCTCAAAAATCCTACCTAATCTAACGTTAAATTCCTTGAGTTCCTTGAGAAGATTCATCTTTTAAGGTGCCTAACATTGCCAAAGTTTCCTCAAGAAGAATCTACTTTTCAATGTATCTAATATCACCAAAATATCTTATTATAGCAGACCTATTTTTTAAGATACTTTCAAAATACTTAATCTCTCTAAGATACACAATCCAAATACCAACCACGACACTGGCCATCCTTGTCAAAACAGAAAACTACATTAGGTTCTCTCATCTTCTCACATTTCCAGAGTGGATCGAATTTCTCCTCTCTACCCGTGGAAGTCACGATTTACAATATTTCCATGATTCGCCATCATTTATGAATCATGAATACGCGAGATTCAAAAACTTATTCGACTGCATGGTTGGCATGGTCGTTTTTTCAAGAGCTTCAAGACGGTTGGTTACGCGAGTACAGCCGCACTCACGCATACTCTCGAGGGGAGCAGGAAGAGGATTGTCGCGGGCCGAGCATTCACGATTGGAGAGGGAAGGAGGGGGGGTGTAACGCAGTCGACGCGGCAACTACGCGAGAAATGAGCAGGATCGCGAGGGCAAGAAAAAAACCGTCACTCGACCGAAGGCGAGAACAGCCGCAGAGCGGCCACTTTTCGCGACGCAGCGGTGCGCATTTCACGGTGATGCCCCCGTAAGTGATGGCTGCCTTTGGAAAAACTGAATTTCCCCCTTTCCGTTCCCGGTTCGCCGCACGAATCTCGTTCGAGTAAGTAGGCCTCTGTACGTACCCGACTCTCGCTTCGTTTCCGCGACAAGCGGCTCGCGTATCGAATAATAACGAAGGATTGGCGACGCGCAATTCTAAGGCTAATTTCAGAGTTCGAAGGATGGATGACGTAATTGTTGTTCGCCAAGCGCATGCGCCAAACGTTTCTTGTTCAGGGGAATGTTCAGGCATTCGTTATCACGAGTAGATTCGGTGAACCGACGTTGGATACGAATAAAACGTTGAATAATCGTTGGATTCGTAACGCGAGTAATATGCACGCGGTATCTCAATGGTGATGAGATGTCGCATAATTATTGGATTTTTGACACTGTACCCATTTTGTAATCAGTCCAAGTCGAGTATAACAATATGATGCCGTGTAATCATCGGATCCAATAACGTGGCTCCCGAGTCCAAGTAATATGATGCCATATAATTACTGAATCCGACTAATATGGCTGAATCCAAGTAATATGATGCCATACAATTATTGGATCCGTGTAATTAAGTCATATTAAGTCCAAGTAATATGATACCATAGAATGACTGAATTATCAAGTAACGTGATCATTGGATCCAAATAATATGGTATCATATATAATCATTGGATTTGAGTAATGACATTGTGAATCCAATTGAAACCCGTGTATTTAAATTATTCTTTATCAATTCTTTTCTTGATCGACAAAGATAAAATGATGATTGATGTCGAGTTTTGTATATATCTTAAATGGTCAAGATTAGTGCTACATAAAATAACAAAAAGTCATTAATAACGATTTTATAGAATCATATGTTGAATATTTATTTTGAAAAAATATGAAATCGTATTCTTCTTTTTATGAAGGTGCAACTAAAATTAATTAAAACATTTTATCAGAAACAAATCCATATTCCTTTCCTTAAAATCTTTCCAATTTTATCTTTATCATCTTCTATAAAATGACTCCATAAAATGATTTAATTTTTCCAACATTTAGAGTAGGAAAAAAATTCTTTCTTCGCCAATTATTTATGACAAAAGCATATTTTTGTGATGTTTCAATGAAGAATTATAATGTACTGAAATTTAAAACTCGTTTCACCGAAAAGAAAACTAAATAACATTATGACGTTACATATATGCAACATCGAGCTTTAAAAAATTAAATTTCATTTCAGATTGAAATAAACTTTTGTTCGATTCAATCGAATCTATTATCATCGCTCAAATACGAGCATATCTTAATCTTGGTGCACTTCATCGCTCAAAGTTCTGAAACATTCTCTTCAAAGAATAATTAGAAAGCAAAGAAATCCGTGAACGTGTCATTGCTGAAAAGTTACGGTACGGAGATGAGAGTCCCGCTAACTTGATCATCTGACTTCCCGGAGGTTCGAAGATAAAGTAATTTCCCGTTGAGACGAAGGAAAAAAAAAAGAAGTCAAAGTGTTGAGTGGAATTGCCTCGTGAATCAATATAACTAGTACCGGAACTTAATGGTCTCGGAACTTGTAAAAACCACGACAACACAAATTTAATCGATTCTTTTAATAAATCTTCGTCGATATAATAATTTTCCTCATCTGGCATTTTTTCACTTCTTCGTTTTTTTTTTTCGACGATCGTAGAACGCGAAATTTTCTCAACTCGTCTTCGATCGGCAAAAACATTCGCTATATTTTTAAACAATGAAAATTACGAAAAATAACGAGTCTTATAATTTGTATTATAACAATAGACTCAGATAAATTAGAATTTAATTAAGGAAGAGACGTTTTAAGAATTGTATCTTAAGTTTCCAAAAACGTACATGTGTCAAAAACTGATTTGAATGGAAAGAACTTCGCAATAATTGAATAGCAAAAAGTGTGATAGCTAATCAGTATCATTACTGTATTTCTTAAATAATAAGTAATAAAAATTAATTTCGATCTTTGGCTGATATAAAAGATTCATCAGGAAATATGAAATCTATTCTCTCTCGACGCATTTCTGAAATTTTTCCAATTAATTATTACTTTTCCCTCTAATATATATTAAATAACATTAAATAAATTATCAAAAGAATTTCGTTCGAATTTTTCGAAAAGAACCTCTTTAAAAGTTGATTTATTATTTCGATACACTGTTAACAAAAAATGTATGGTGGATATCGAACATTATTTACAGCGAATAACCATTTATTATTTTTCTCCAATTTACATGTCAAAATCACTTGGCATTCTCGCATTTTGATTTATAATCGAAATCATAAAATGGCATAAAAGATCCGCGAATACCTTTGTTCAATTCAATTGACCCGGATTCGTCATGAAATGGAGATAATTTAGCGAGACATGCATCCACCGGTGTCCATCGAATCGCCATTACACGTACACGGTCACTGTTCGCCTCCCTCCCCATCCCACGTGCTACATTCATAAATATTTATGCAAGTAGCCGTCGTAATGGACCCATCAGCGGAACACCAAATAGACGAGCCAGTTCCCGGTTAACATCGCACGTTCGTCGTAATCAATTACGACCAAAACAAACAGGCCCATTTCGAAACTAAAACTAAAGGAGAAAACAGAAGTCTGAAAATCCTCTTTCTGTCGGATATCCGGTGAAGGATCCACCTGTGTCGCATGTACAATAGAGTACAAAATATCTACCAATTAAAACGGAATGACTTTTTTTTAAAATAGAAACAAACGAATCTTTTTTTTTTTTTGGAGAAGTTAGGAGGATTAATTCAAAAAGATTTTTTGAAACGTATTTTGCAGATTTATATCGTCAATTATACATGGAACGTATGCTGAAAATTCTAAAAGAAAATTTTCAATTATATAATTTATACGAATCTACGAAATGTATCTTTTTAATTTTCATTTTGCAAGATAAAGAAAATTTGTAAAAAATAATTACTATTTTCTTCTGTAATAAACTCGACTTGGTCCGATTTTACACCGTTTCGAAAAGAGAATAGACTTATACACTTTCGTCCGCTGATGTACGTATAAATTCCGCTCGAGCCTCCAGGATATTACCACGTTGCCTTCGAAGATGGAGAGCGAGATCGCGTTATCACGCGACACGCCAAGACGAACGCGCGTTCCACACGGAACAAATGCTTTCCGCAGAATAGCCCACGACACACAAGGAATGTCCAACGTATTTTTAGACCTGCTCGAGCTTAGCGCGACTTGATTAAATTATGGCACGAGTATTAGCGTAATTGCCGCGGTATTTATTCGAAATATGCTCGGCCATTTCTCGCCGATATGCGCTTAGGAACGAAGTGACAATTCAAGTAATACGATACCGGAATAATCGGAACGTATAAAAATATATACGTTTCGTTTCAGAACTTGTTCGAGATTTATAAAGTTGCTGGTGTTTGATAATTTCAATTTTTTTT
Organism: Apis cerana; assembly: GCF_029169275.1. NCBI lineage: Eukaryota > Metazoa > Arthropoda > Insecta > Hymenoptera > Apidae > Apis > Apis cerana. Next base: position 2,977,261 of record NC_083862.1, on the reverse strand, counting down.
TATTCTTTATTCTTTTTGTGCCTTCCTAACCCGTTGTATTGTCGTGTTACTTTTATTTTATTAGCGGGTGGATGCGAAGTAAATAATTATGTCCTTGTATCATTTTATTACAGACAATATATAAGACTTAAAGAAACCACTTGTGAGAAAAGTAAGAAGAATGGTGGAGACATCTGACGGCAAATTGTGTTATTATATTTTATAACTGTATATATTCAGTTATTCTTAATTTTATAGAAATATGTTTATATTTGTATGATTTTGTTAATGAAAATGAGATTAAACGTGATATAATATAATCTTAAATTGAAAATGTAAATCTAAATCTATATTTTTCTTGTCATTCCCTATCATTGTTTTTCATTCGTTATTATTTATTGTTACTCAGTCCTAGACTTTCTTTCCTTGTCGCAATTGGAACAAAAATATCGATTAAATTTAATTAATTCGATAAAGCAAATATTGCTACATCGAAGTTAAGCAAAATTATAAAATCATTGTTTCGTTGATTAGAAATCGCATTTTCTACAATTGACAAAAACATTATACTTTAACATTATTTTTGCAAATGTAGAATCATTGAATAATATAATACATGGATACTTAAATTTTTTCAAAAAAAAACTTGAATACTCAAACATAACAAATATAAAGTGAGGATAAAATTTCATGTGCCTAGCAGCTGCAATATTTCCCGTTATATTCTCGAGCTTTTATGAAGAGAATAATGTGACGTCGAAAAAATACAACATAAATTTCTTTAAACGCTTGGCTTCTGAGGTTGGGTTTTTGTCTCTCGTTGTCATTTTTTTACGATCGTTGTTGTTGGCACAGATAAAACGAGGATGCAGTTTCATGTTCCTATACTTACTATATGTTGACAATTTCCGAGTTACGAGTTTATAATCAAATACAGTGATTCAGAACGAAATGAAAGAGGAGAACTAAAGCGGGAAGATGTCGTTCAATTTCGATTTATTTTCTTGGCAATTGTACAACTTGAAGCACACGTATTAAAAAAATTAAAATGTAAAAAAATTAATTCGGTTAACTCGATTAGGAAATAGGAAGGAATAAGTTTAAACTTCGTTTTTTCTGAAATATATAATATTTTTGACTTATTTTCGTGCCTTTCGGATATTGTCAAAATAGCAATTCTAACTTGAGAAATCCATGGAATTTTTAGTGGTAAATGCAATACACAGAAAACGTAAGAGATAGAGTGAAATACTGTTACTCGCGTTTATTTTGATTTTATAGCCGGTGTTAAAAGCTGTGTTTGATAGTTCCGCTTGTGATAAAGTGGTGGAAATACCGATGGCCAACTTGCAAGGAAAAGTTTCTGTCAGAATGCAAATCTTTTGCTATAAATTATTTATGCATGATCAATATGTTTTGATCTATCTATTTCGAATATGGAAAAGAAAATAATATTTATGCGAAAATGTTTTAGATATCTGTTTCGATGTTTAGATCATCGAAATCTAATTAGAAAATTCGATAATCTCGACAATAAAAACAGTCAAAATTGATTCAAGAATCAATGTAATAGAAGAAATAAAATCGAACCAATCTATAATATTTTCGATAATCGTGTTATAACTACATGTGTATATTTTTTTCCATTTCTTCATTTAATATAGATAATATATAAAAGAACGCGATAACAAAAAGAAAATATATATTGAGAAATATATATTTGTTCTTCCTTTATTTGATTGCAATGATAAGGATAAATTGAAGAGAAATAAATATTGGTAACCAATAATACTTTTCTTCCCCTAATTTACTATTATTTATTACTCGTAGTCTTTTCTTACAAAATAAACTTTACTCTCAATAAATTACAAATGCACTATTAAATATCCGGTTACTTGTAATTATTCTTATGTATTTGTTATTATTATTTCAGAATGAACGATCTTAAAATTCTTGTCAGATTTAAAAAAATAAATCAAAAATATAAGAATAAAATTTTTTCATTTAAGGCTTCTTAATAATAAGTCAAGTTTGAAAATTTTTGAGATGCAAGAAAAATTGGCAAATTCCCAATTGGATACAAATGAACTCGATCGATAGGTGATTATTTTATAAGAAAATAAGCAAAAAATGTAAAATAAAATTTCATTGCTTACATCCTTGTTTTTATGAATATCAAGATTGAACGTACAGTTAAAACAAGGAATTGTTTTGAAATGAAAATTAATTTTTAAATGAAGAAAATTTATTTCATATTTTTTCTTAACGTCGCGTGACCAAATTCATTCGATAATTCATTCATATCTAATCGAGAAATAGCCAATTTCACTCGTAATTGACAATTTTTCGAAATCGATTTATTCAAAAACGAAGCGAAAAATTTTATTCGATATTTTCGATTTATTTTCTTACCTAAAATCATCCTCCGCACCACTAGTTTTATGGAATATCCTGTACGATTCAACTATCGAGGCGCGAAATTATTCGAGTTCAAAATTCAACGTTCAAAGTTTCGAGATATTCTCACGCAATTACATCCAGATTGTAATTGTTTCCACCCGAAAATAGGCGTGTAAAAATCGGTCGGTCGAAACACTACGTATATAAAATCGAGAAAAAATTCCGACCCACCGCGAAGATCGAAAAGAAAAGACGAAAGAGGATGGAAAGCAAATATCGAACGTCAATACGAATTGCCGGGTATAAAATTGTTACACGTATTACGCTTCCGGATCGCTGGTCATTTGTTCGCCTTCTTTCGTCGTGTGTACACGTACGCGAGAGGGAGAGAGAAGGCACGGTGGCGTAAACGAGGCGTAAGACACGGTCCGATCACGCGAATCGTGCCACGAACCGTAAACAGAGGAACACATAGACGGGACGACGACGTTTCTAGAGAAAAACATTGCGAGCGAAACGAGGTACGGGTCCCTATTGTCCCCCCCTTTCTTCCCTTCCTTTTATCTCCGCCACCGAGTTTCTACCTCCTGCACTCGAGCTCAAAGTCGTAAACGTATTTTAGTGCCGGCACCTCCATAGTGTCCCGTTTACGAGATAAACTCATGCCACGGTATTGGTTGGTTATATGCTTAGGAAATATCATAACCATTGGAGGGAGCTATATTCATATTCAAAATTTTTGACATTGCACTATTTTTATTATAGTAGTTCTATAGCAATGGATTTGTGCAACCTTGGTCAAATCTGTTGCAAGCGAATAATAGATGTGCCAAATAATAAGAAATGAAATAAGAATATCGTTTTAAGATTTGAATTTTAAACAAGACTGCGGATTTTGATCCTTTGCATATTTTTCATAAATAATGGCTCATAAAAGTATTCGAACATTTCTTTTTTTAATGCAATATTTTTGAACAAGTTTTTATTTTTTAACGAAACTTCGCAAAACACAATTAATTGTATAAATCGTGAAAAATTGTAAAATCAATGCAAATTTAAGAATATTTAGATTTAGTACTTATCAATGTGTAAAAAAAATTTAATGTATAAATTTTCATTAAAATTTTCATCAGAATTTTAGACAAATTTTTTTGCAAAATAATTGTATAAATGTTCGAATATTTTATTAATTAAGTGAATATGAATATGTTATTTTTCTTTTGATTAATTTTATTTCTACGATTAATATTACAATCATAAATTTATCGTATTTTGAATAAAACTTCTTATTACAACGTAATATTAAAAACTGAACAAGTTTTAAATAGTTTATCCATAAAAAAAAAACAAGAAAGTGACTTATAGAATGCTTTTTTTCAGTTCAATTTTTTCAAAGAGAATATTTTTATAGATAAACTTTATAGATAATATTATTAATATTTTGCAAATATTTATTTAGCGTATATTTTGAAAAATATGACATTTTTTTAAATATCAATTAGATATCTGAATTTGATTTAGCTGTATAAAAATCGGCAGTCTAATTATAAGCTTGAAGTCAATAATAGATATAAGTGAATAAATGTATGAAATAACAAGATTCTTTTGATAAGAAATTTTGATAAAAAAAAATTTTAAATTCAAAATTTAGTAAAAAAAAAAAAAATTAGATTGAATTGAAACAAAAATAATATAATACTCAACAAATAATATAAATAATCATTAGATTCTGATGACATCAAAATGTCTTTCTAATAAACGGTCATTTTCTACGTATAATCGATTATCGACAAATTTTACTATTGTCTGCTAAAGATAAGATAAAAATAGAATTTCATGTCTCTGGTAAATGCAGCAGCCGTTATATGTTTTTTCATTCCGTGAAATGAGTAACGTAACACTAAAACGTCGTAATCATTCTTCGCTTGTAATCGATACTTTAATTTAAACTTTGATTTCTAACGTCCGATTTGCACAGAGGTAAACGAACCGATGAAAGAATAACAATAAGGATTCCGAATACCCTTAAAGTGAAGCGATTAATTTCACAGTGAAATAGTATACTATAAATTTTTTAGATTTTCGATTCTTTTTTATTTCTCGCTAACTATCGTTATTCAGACAAGATATATTTGCATCCGGTCTCGAATCGATTACGAATAAGTAACTAACATTCATTGACGGAAGTTTTTATCAATTATCTTTTTTATTCATAATTTTTTCGAAAGGAATTAAAATAAAAGAAATGTTTAGCAAAATATAAAACAAATTTGTAGTATTGCGAATATTATGAATTTCTTAAAAAAATAAAAAATTAATTTATTTATTCATTCATATTGTTTCATAAAGAAAAATTTAATACTTCTAACATTCGTAATTTTTTATATCATATTGAATGTAACTTTTATAATAAAAATATACAAATTACGGGATGGTATTTTCAATTTTCATATTTTGAAAAAAGAGTTATTGTAATAATTTATGCAGGTAAAAAAATTTGAATTTTATCCGAAAAACATTTTATTAGTTTATTTTTCTAATTTTATTTTCAAAAATAATTTTAATTCGATTATCCAGTAATCGAGTTATTTATTCTAACGTGATATCGAAACATTGATATTTAAATTTCTTCAAATACTGACATTTTTCAATTTCTATTTCATTAATCATTTTTCCAAAGAAATTCGAATTCCTTGATAAATAAGATCATTCTAGAGTTCAAGCTTAATAATGCATAAATACGTAATGTAACATTTAAACATTTTTCAAGCTCTCGATCCCTCTTTTTTTTTCTCTAACTATCACGTTATCAACAACGGTAAAATGAGAAAGAAATTTCGTATCTTGCATAGATAAGCTCGCATCCAGTCCCAAGCTACGAGCTTACACCGACTAAATATCGTACAAAAGATATCTTCGGACAAAACATTCGCTTCGATTCTCTTTCGCGACCACGCGTTCCTATTCTTGGATCCGCGGAATCGCGATTGTACGCAGCAGATGTGCGGATATCGTATTTGAAAGAGAAACGTGGAACAAGGTCTAAAGAAACCTAGTCTAAGCATTCGCAAACTACGTTGGAGCGATCGGTAGTGTCTAAAATAGCAACTGCGGACTAACGAGCTATCGCTAAGTGGCTACGCGAGCGTAATAACTGAAAGGAATCACGTACAACATTTAAAAAACCGTGTCAGTCTAACTCCACTACGCTATTGTCAGGGTGAAAAAAGTAACACATGTATCCACAATATTTGCCTGGTAACGATAATAACAACAATAATATAATAATAACAAGTAGTAGTACAAAGAATCATATAAGGTGGTTTCTTTGGAAACGAACTCAGGTCCACATGCAAAAAAAAGATAACCTCTTAATTCGGATTGACCGATCGAAAAGATAGAGAGAACGAGAGACGTGGATGGCTTAGTAAGTCGTACCTCGTGTCGCCGTGTTCCTCCGCACCATTCCGGTGGGGGCGTAGGTCCTGCCTCGGTTTGAGGACAGGGGTCAGCCCCCATTTCTCGATGAACTCGGTGCGGGAAATCTTGGCGCTTCGCGGCGGTTACGAGAGGGGGCGGATCCCCCTCCCGAGCCCCATGCCCCCGGAGAGCGGTGCACCCCCGCACAACACGCACCCGACGATGCTTCCTCTCCACTCCTCTCCACTGCGTTCTCCTACTCTCCTTCGTTCTCCTCCTTCTCCTTCACCTTCTCCTCTTGCTCCTGCTTCTCCTCCTTTTCGTTCTCCTTCTCCGCACACCACTACCACACCGACTCTCTCCAAAACCCAACCCCGTAGTATACGTCGTTGAGTAGAACCGAGGCAGATCTTGGCTCCTCTCGAGTTCTCTCCCTTGCCTTTTCCTCCCTACTTCTCGCCCTTTCTTCCTTTATTTGCCACCCCCACCAACCCTCTTGTCCCTCGCACACCCTGTTCTCTTTATTTCTCTCTCTCGCTCGATTTTCTCTCCGTTTCGCTCTTTCTCTCGCTCTCTCTCGCTCACTCGCTGTCGTTCTATCCGGACTTTGTCTCCTCTCTTTCGCACCAATACGAACGGACACCGACACGAGACCGAGACCACCACGAGGAACCAGCACGAGCACTACCAAAAACGATCACTGTGGACGCGTACACCGATGATCAGCGACGCTAAGAGGCAGCACCAGCAGCGCAGTCAGTAGCGGCAGCAGCGCACAACACACAGCCACCTATCAAAATGGCTGCTCGCTTTCTCTTTCCTTTCTCTTTTTCTCTTCTTCTTCTTTCCTTCCTCCTTCTATTTCCTCTTATTCTCAACCCCTTTGTGAAATCTGTGTTTTTCGTTTTTCGTCTCCTTTTGCTCTTCTCCCTTCCACCCGATCGTAATGCGCTCTCTTTCTTCTTCTCTTCTCTCTATACCACGCTTCCTTCTCTCTCTCTCTCTCTCAATTTCTCCCTTTCTCTCGCTCTCTCTCTCTCTCTCTCTCTCTCTCTCTCTTTCTCTCCTCGCCTCTCCAATCTCCTTTCCGTTTACATCTTCATTCGCACTCCGTTCGTTCCTCTGCCTCTAACGTTCGTCCACTCGCTCTAATAATATCTGTCACCCTTCTTTCACCACTCGTACGCTCGCACCTTACGCACCCTTTTCGCTCGATCCTCCCTTTCCCCTATATGCGTTCTCTTTATCGGTGCGCACCAGTTCGCATCTCGATCCGAGGAAAAGAAGAGCAGCGGATTCTCATTGTCGGCGGGGAGGAGGGTTACGAAAAGAAAGAGAAAGAAATGTGGCGCAGCAAAGACGACGTACAGGAACTGTTAACTGACGCGGTACGTTCCGTCACTTTGGTGCATCGTTCACACTCGCGATCACTGACGGTGTCGGTCGACGAGCGGAACGAAATCAACGACGACGAACGAAGGTACGAGAGTTGAGAGGCGGGCCGAGCACGGTGGCAGCCACGGCGCACGAGCCATCGAGGATCCGTTTCGACGCGTAACTACACGGCCAGCCGGACGAGAACCGAGTCGTCAAGGACGACAACGCCTTCGGTCACGGGGACGACCACGACGGTCACGACGACGAAAACGACGACGAGTTACGAAAAGATGGGAACGTAGGCCGCGACACGCCGCGTCTCGTCGACGCACCAGCGCGGAAAATCTCGATCAAACGGTTGATCGTGGCCGGCCGACTGGAGCGCCTCCACCGGGAGGCACCTATCATCTGAACGCACTGTTCAGTACACTGACACACTGCGATCTTTCCTCACGCTCCTTTCCTTCCTTCCTTCCTTCCTTCGTGCCTCCTTCCTGTTTTCCTTCTCGCTCGCCGTTTTGGATCACGATACACGTACAGCTCCGTATGCGTGTATGTGTGCGCCCGTGTCCTCCGTTCGCGCCTGCTCCCTTTCGCTCTCGACCTCGCTCGCACGCGCGCCTCACACCCGACCACGAGGACCACAGGCCGACCGAACAGAGTAGTTTTCCGTTCCACCTTTGCGCTACGCCGACGAGAACTCGTCTGAGAAAGCTGACGCTTCACCTTCCGCACGCTTGCTCGCTCTTTTCCTCCCTCTCTTGCCCCTCCCCCTCCCTTCAACCTTCCCCTCTATCCATCTCTCGCTCCTTCTCCCTCTTCTCCGATCCGATTCTCTCTGTTACTCCGTTGTGGAGAGGATGACGGTGGAGGATACATGGTGGAAATTGGAGGTGGACCTCGCTACCGTGACACGGTGGTGGCAACGGTGGTGCTACCAGTGCTGTTGGTAGAGCTGGGAAGAAATATATATCGCGAATGGAAGACGGTGTCGTAACAAAAGCTCGCTCTAGGCGCCACAGCCGCATCCGTTATGCCTACTTTTACGTCGACCGCCGTTTCTTTTTTCTTCTCTCTCTCTCTCTCTCTCCGTTATGCGCGGTTTCCCCTTCTTTTCCTTCTCCCCACCAACTGCTTACAAACCTGCGCTCTTCCACAAATATCCCTTTCCCACTCTCGCTCAACGACTCTCACTTTTTCACCTGCGCCTCTCTCACTCTCTCTCTCTCTCCCACCTCACTTGTTCGTCCCAATCGTCACACTCCCCACCACGATCGCCACCCAGCGTTTCTCTCTCTCTCTCTCACCCGTCTCTGACAGGCTGCTCGCGTGTCTCTCTCCTTCTTCCCTTCGTCTCCAGCCGCGCCGTCTCGCTCCGCGAGATTTTCTTCGTTCGCTTATATCGCTTCACGACCGTTCATCGCACGCGTCTCTCTTTCGTGTCACCCTCTATTTCCCTTCGTCTCGTCACTCTCTTGTTCTCATACGCGTAGTTGCGGCGTGACATACCACTCGCGCCATGTAATCGAGCTTTGCGTTTTCGAGACGAGACTTTGTTCCAATGCCAATTATGCGTTTTTCTATTTTTCGTACGTTTCTCATTCCTTCTGTGTGCTTTTTCGTCTTTTACTTTTTGCGCCTTATTTCATAAAATGGAGAATAAATACATCGATACACGATATGCACCTGCGACGAGGTACCTATCACTGCCAAGCTATTGCGATCGGATTACACGATAAGCCGCCACGGTCGAGGAACAACTAGGGTGCGATTGATCACTGTGTTTTGTTCTGTTGAATATATCTTTGATGTACCTAGATTAACTTAGGGGAAAGAAAAATTGGAGAAATAGTTGTTTTCCATGCGATTTATCCTGTTATTTCCTGTCTTTTTATTAATGAATGATTCGTGTAACTTTGTTAAGATGATATTAATCAAAGATCATTTTAATTTAAACAATTTAATATTTAATACATTTTTCTCATTGATTGAATCATAATTAAAATTAGTTACAATTAAAATAATTAATTAATTGTTATTAATTTTTTATATATCAATGACAAAAATATTTATTTTTTTTACAAAAATCAATCAATCAATATTATCACTATTATCATTCGTATTTGTTGCACTTTTAAATTAACATTCTAAAAATATTATACTAAATTCTGAAAAGCTAAATAGTTTTACGTATTTGTGAAGATTTAACTAACATCTTCAACGCATTTAAGATAGAACGAGAAATGCTTATTCAAATCTTGAGGTATTTGTCTAAAAATTGTATAAGAGAAATACTTGGCAATTTTCCTATTTAACCCTTCAAAGAGAGACTAAAAATACAAGTGCAATAAATTCTTCAATAAGTTTTGACAATCATTTCTGATGATAAGATTGTTCACTATGCTCTTAGAATTACATAAGAGAAATATTCTATAATTTTCCTATTTCCTTTTAAAGGAATATTGCAATATTAATTTCCGCAATTCATTTATCTGTTTAAGAATTATGTAAGAGGAATACTAAAAAATTATGCTACTCGATTCTCTAGAACGATTAAAGATAAAATTTATTAATCTTCAAAATAGTTAGCTATAATTATGCATTGTATCAACATCCTATTTTCTGGCGAAATCTTTGATGTATCAGATTTAATTTGAGACGAAAAGTGCTTATTAATATATCGATATATATACGAAGCTTCAAAATATCAATATATAACGATTTAATAAGAAGATATTTTCCAATAATAATGACATTGTCTACATAATAATTTTCAAAAATTTACAAATAATTTCTGCTATCGCTATACTTTTTTTTATTGAAGATTTTTATCTTTAATTCAACTATATTATAGTCATATAGTAATATAGTCATAAGACTGATCATTATGTCAAAATCAATTCTATCTGAAAATTCTATCCAAAAATTATAACAAATATTTCCTGGATAGTCGTATTTCTTATTAAACGTACATTCAAAAATCAAAGATCAAATTCTATCTGAAAGAATCAAAAATTACACAGAGGAAGGATACCATTCAAAACAACAACATACAACCACGGATACCATAATCCCATAATATTATCCCTTAAACGAGGCACGAAATCGTGAAATCGGCCATGCCTCTCGATCAGATTGTCCCCGTAGGGAGAGACATCCACGACTTAATCCGGCATCGTGGGGAGCACGAGGTTTCGACTATCGGCACGAGGAGATCAATGGCTGTTGCGTAATCATGCCGGGCAACGAGGTGTACCCACCCCCTCGAGCATCCTCGCGACCCCACCTCGGCCCACAGCCCCAGTTCACGGTCCTCCTCCTCTCCCCCCTCTGCGGATAAGGCAGACCGTTGGTCGTGCACGAGAGACGGTTTACGCTCGGGCAAAAACTCGAACCGCCTGTACGACGACGATAAATCGGCCGCGGGCCATACGTGCACCCCCAGACACGAGAGTTTCGACCGAAACCGAGAACGCAGCAACGTCCTCGTATCATCTCGCCGACCATGCGCCATTTGTCCCCTCCCCCCCTCCTCCTCTCCCGCACGCGCGCGCACATACCGTCCGCTTAGTCCGCCACCGTGTTCCCTTTCTCTCCTTTCCCGCTGTCTGACTTTTTTCCCATTGCACCACTTAATCTTGCGCCCCGATCCTTTTCCTCCTGCCCGATCGCTCTTCTTCCTCCGGAGGGAGGACTTTGCCTCGTTTTGATCGATAATAGTCGCGTCTCGGTTGAGGAGATGTTTGCGTGCGTGTGTATGTTTTCCTCTTTTCGGAATTTTTTGGAAATTTCGAGGATGAAGAATTGGTCGTTTGGAGAGAATCGGGAATTGTTTTCTTTTTTCTCGAGATCTCTTTTTTTTTATAAGTGAATAAACAGCGATTTTTACTTCTTTTGATAACTCGTTTTTGAATTGTAAATTGCGATTTTTGTTTTTTTTTTTTTTTTTTACGACGAATATATATATTTTTTCGTTATTCGAATTGAAATCGATAGTGAAAAGTAATAAATATTTGTACGTGTAATAGGATATGTTGGAATTTAGTATCTATCGAAAGAAAATTTGTTTGATAAAAATTGCACACGGTATGATCGATGAAATATTCGCATTCTAAAATTTGAATTATTAAATTATTAATTTTTTAAAAATCGTTTGTCGTTTCATTATAATTTAATTCTATTTTAAACAGATACATTTGGCCATAGCGTTCATCAAATATTTTATATATATATATATATATATATATATATATATATATATATATATATATATAAAGTAGAATTATATATTATAATAGTTAATAAGTTAAATATAATATTTCGTCCAATGAAAATATTAGTGAGATATTAAAAACTTGTTGAACCAGATATGGAATATTTAATATTTACCTATGATCACGATAAATCTTTGATATTTTTCCGCCTTTCTGCGAATATTTATGCAAATTCAAATTTTTATCAACTAAAAACAAGAAATTTAAATAGAGAATAAAGTCTAAATATTTATTTTAAATATCACTGAATATCACTGTACTTTGTATCTTGCATATCATGTGCATTCTATAAACTTTTGTTATCTAACTATAATTTCTTGTATCTTCACGAAGATGGATTGATTTAAGATAAAAACTTTTTTTACGAACAATCACAGACAACACCTCAAAAAATTACTTTTCGACCTCCTAGGAGATCGCAACCTTTGGATTGAGAAACACTGGTGTGTTGTAAGAAGTTGTTCCAGATGTCCTGCTTGAAAAGAGGATTAAAATTCCGATCTCTTAACCTAGATTCGAATCGTTGACTAAAACTTTTCGTTTTCGTTTAACAATGACGAAAGAAATTGCAAAAAGAAATGAAACGAATATATAGAGAGGAAATATTCTGTAACACTAATTGGTAATTTGAATCACACATACATGAGATTTTGAAAGGCATGTATAACACATTCTGTTCGATATTTTTGTTCATTAACAGTACCAATGATGAAATGCAAAATTATATCATGTATTATCATGGATAGAAACATTATATTACATTAGTTTTTCTATCCAGAATCTAACTGTATGGATTAACAGAGTTTCTTGTCTCGAAGTTAATATTTATAATTTTAATCATAAATCGAAATTGAATAACCGAAAAACAGTTTTTTTTATAATACAATATAATAGAGAAATATAAGCGTTGATATTCAAATAGAAATATAATTGTACATTTATTCATAATATATAATGCAATCTTATTCATTTTTATATATTTAATTATTATAGGTTAATAAAATTTCTAGTTTTAAAAAATAAAATTATTGTGTTGCTTATATAATTTTGTAGAAGAATAATTTTTTTAAAAATCATGGCAAGCATTTGGGAATCAAAGATGACGATTTATAATATTAAGAAATATCAATATATCTATTATAAGTATTTTTCCAAAAAACAAATTAAATTGATTTTAAAAAATAACTTCATATTACGAATATAACAGTAGTTTACAGAATACATAACAGTAGTTTAAAAAGAAAATAACTCGAATGATGCTTTATGTACTTTTGCAAAAAATCAGTAATCGACGATAAAAAGAAATCATGAATTATAATTTACGTGAAAAATATCAATTTGAAAAAATAAAATTCTTATATCTTACGAAATGAATCTTGTGAAAAGAATAAATCCTATGACTATATAAATAATAAACAAATATAGATTTATATATAATTTTTCATAAAACGTATAATACTGATTAATAAAAAAGTGGTTCATGAGATGTCTCAGTTTGCAGTCGTTTCGATCCCTTTTCGCTCGTCAATCCGGACCATCGATTGCGTTGAAATTACGTAGTCCGCAATCGGTCTTTTGTCCTTTGACTTCCAAGTAGTCGCGCGAACAACACGCGCCTCAAAGAGTTACGAAGCGGGTCGGCAATCAAAGAGTTCATTTGCGACTTGCCGCGAGACTGTTATTTCTCGCAAATAAAAGAAAGTGGGAGGGGAGAAATGAAAGAAGCGAGAGACAAGACGATTTGAAAGTTTGTTGTTGGAAAAGTTTGATGGTTCGATGGTTTTATCAATTTTTATAATAATTGTGGAGAATCATAAAGTATCTGAATATTTTTTACTTCAATAATAGATACAGAGTTATTTTTATTTTTATTTCTCGAAATTGGCCAAACTAGATTTTGCAAGGGATTCAATAGTTTGATAATACTAACAATCGTAATAAAGAATTAAATAGAGCTTTGAAATATTTTTATAATTGAAATTAAATAATAAATTTTAATTTAAAGAGTTATTTGCGAAATCTGAATGCTCTTTTCTATTTCATTGACATTTATCGTTTTTTACTCTCACTAAGCAAAAGTATACTAAAAATGCGATCCTCAAATATTTGTTCTTGTCTATAATAAAAGTTGAATGATTACTTCCAGATCTTGTAGAATAATAAAGTTGAAATTTAATTTATGACAACTAAAATTGATCTTCCTCTTTATTTCAGATTTTCTATCTTTAAATATTTTTAAATTGTAACAAAATATAATATATGATCTTAAGAAAAATCTCTACAGAGTTTTAGTGCACTAATTGATCCCCATATAGAACTTATTCATTGTATTTGATTATTTCTTCTAAATGTATACTCAAGAATCATCCCATTAAATTCAAATAAAATGAAATTAAATCTAAATAATGTCGATTGAACTAACAAATAATGCAATACCACTTAAATTTTTTCAAATATTCTCGAATCCTCTTCGTTTTTCATTAGTAAATGAAATTAGCTGTAATCATGAATATATATACTCTATTATAATTATATCCAATAATTTCTTGCGCCTATTATTTGATCATTTATAAGTTTCATGCAACGTAAGATATAGATCAAATCTATAGCGATCAAATACACGATTTCTCTTCTTTATATTTATATTTCATTATTTTATATTTCACCGGTTCGTCTCAACGGTCCTCGGCTTTTTCCCGCCTGCACAGTCTCCACGCTTGCATCGATTTACAAGATGGAGTACGGTGTAGTGACGACCAGGTAACGTTGGGCCAAGTGATGTTTGCAGCGGCACGATACTTCGCAGTTCGTGTTACTGGGTAACGAGTAAGAAGTATCGGCGCTAAATATTCATGTCGGATTATGAATGAGAGGCCCACACGTGTGCACCACTCTAAACTCTGCCTCGTACTACCTGCCACGCCATCTACGTACATATTTCCCCACCAACGCGACGATAGGTTAAAAGTGGCCGAACAGGTATTAATACGATTTTCTCGTAAGTAAGCTTCGAATTCGGATCGAACAATTCATTGATCCTGATCCTATTTTTGCATTCCTCCGTGTATTTTCGTTACGTTTTCAGGGACGCGGAGTGAACGATACGAATCGGACGGTGCGAAGCGTACGAACAAGGATGCAAATAGGCAAAGTTGCGAGAAGAGAGAGGCAAGCGAGCAAGCGTTAAGCGGCCTACACACTGCTAAGACATTGTTGCAATACACGTATTGACCTCTTGGTGTCACGATGGAAGTGTGTGTTGATTGGTACGCGGATGTATCAAGCAACAATTTGTGTTGATACAGGAATTAGTATTCCATAGGAGTCGATACATGTATTATGACATGTTTAGATAGGCTTTATCGAATGATTTTATTATTATTGTTTATTTATATTCAGAAAACGTTTTAATGATATGGATGTTAATTTATTGTACGTTGGATATAAGCGGGTATATTCACTAATATTCACGTTTAAATTAGTTTAGTTTAGATAGGGTATCGTGTCATCTCTTTTGATGTATCGACAAAAATTTGACAGTTGTGTACCTTTGAATCATATTTTGATGGACAATGATGCATTACGAACATTGTCAACATTTCTGTCCACAGATATGTATTTTGATACACAACGACGACACGTTGTAAATAGAGATTCGGATAAGATAAGTATCACTTTAGATGTAGTTCAAGTATTTTAAAATAATTATTTTTTGAACTAGATAATTTAAAATAATCTTTTAAGATTTTAAGAATATTAAAGAAGATATCATAGGTTAGCATTTAAAGTGAATATGTTAAAGAATAGTCACTTTTTAAGGTATTTTATTTTTAAGCATCCTAGAAAGATACTTATCTTTATTAACGTGTCTTTAGGCAGATACTTTAAGAAGATTCACTTTTTAAGGTACTTTTAGATAGGGCCCATTCTTTAAGATGCCTTTACTAAAATAATAGAAGACCATTAAAGTATTTATAAGTACTTATTTTTACTTAAAATATTTAGACAGATACTTGAAAGGATTTTAAAATACTTTTAAAAAATCTCATTTTTAAAATGAGAATATTTTTAGAGAAATAAATATTTTGAAAGAGGCTATTTTTTTTTTATCTTCATAAAACTGTGCCGATAGAATATAAAATAAAGAACAATAAAATATTTATTCCATATCATTAGCACGCATTCAATCAAATGTTAGATCCATCTTTTCAGCTTGTGAGCCATTTTATTCGGAAAAGAAGCGAATAAGAATCGAGCGATACACCATTTTAAGTTAAATCTCTTTAGCCAATTTTTTGAAAAATTTCTTGAAGTTTCGAAGAATTTCTTCAAAATTAATTTTAGAAATAATACTGTCAGCTAGAATTATATAAGAGAAAATATGTAAAATATAAAATAAATATTTAAAGAATAAGAAAGAATCAAGATGATTAAAGAAACATATTCCGAATTTAATATATCGTATTTAATTGCAAATAATAATAATAATAATAAATATACTACATGTTAAAAAATTATCATCGAGTTGCTTATTTTTCACAATTTCTCTTAAAACACTTTTGCGATTTTAAATTTATACGTATAAAAATTCAATCTACATCTCTTAAATTTAAATCCCGAATTTGTATCAATATCATTGAATCAAAATCACGGGATCTGAACATTCGACCATCCGAGAAATATGAATCAACCAGAAACACTTCTGGGCGAAAATAGAAACGGAGTGTCCCTGAAGCATTTCCGGAAAGCCTCTATCCGACGAGCAAGGCATTTTCCAATCGATAGCGTAACAAAAACAACTTCGAACTCGGCCTAACGATCGGTGACGCTTAATTAATCTCCGGCAAACGTTTCCCACCCCCACCTCCACCCTTCCCCCTGTATAACGAGTTTCCCCACCGCGTTCGAGGTTCATTCATCGAATAAGAGAAAAAAAAGGAGGAGGAGGAGAAAGAAAAAGAAAAGAAGAAAAGAAGAAAAGAGCGGTGCAGCTGGTAAACGGGTGGAAATCAATGTCGGCGCCCTATTGATCGCGGGGGTGGTTCGATCGTTGCTCGGTCATTGGAATTCGCCTCCTTCGTGACTTCCATGACACCCATCGTGCGCCGACCTAGATCGCGGCACGACGTTTCGCGTAGACGAACCCTATACCCTCTCCGCGAAACTTCTCGTCGGCCGGAAGGAAGGAAGTGGAATAGCATGTGGCAGCATTGCGGTGTAACGGCATTGATCTCACTTTCTCTTTCTCCCTCTTTCTCCCTCGTTCGGAAGGAGCTGAATGGCGAGATTACGCCACCTGCGTAATCTTCGCCCACTTCTCTCTTTCGTCCTCCGTCCATTCTTTTTCTTTTCCTTTTTTTAACGATGCTTCGCTTCGATGTGGATTTAAACTCCACCAAAAAATTGTCACTATTTTTGTCACAATTGCCATTCTTTTTCATCCAATTTCGTATATTATGATACGTTATTATTGTATTATAATGGTGGTTCGCATTTTGGGGTTCAAGGGATTAAAACCCGGCCAATTTGCAAGGGAGGGGTCGTATTCACGTTGGAATTTCGTCCCAGTGTGAGATGAATAGAAAGATAAAGCGAATTGAATTAGGATCTATTAGGATTATGCAAATATTTCTGAAATTAAATTAGTAAAATTATTGATATTGGAGAAGGAGTAATAAAGTCGTTTTATAAAAGAACGTAAATGCAATTTCTTTCTTAGTTATTATTATAAAAAGGAATTTTTAACATGTCAGATGTCTGTAAACGCGATTAGAGATAGATTTATTTCATTCTATCTTATTTAATTTTAATGATTGACGTTTCAATGTTTACAACTTGGCATTAAAATTACTAAAACAAATTGGTGTCGCAATTAAATGTGTTAACTTTTATTACAGAAACATAATTGCATATCCTTAAATAAATAAATAAATAAAAAGCCATTGAATATCATCTTCTAAATTAATAAATAAACGAATTACAAGTTTAAAAAATTTATCCTATCCCGTGAAATTCGATTACCATCCCTGCCTCCCTTCTCTCTCTCTCTCTCTCTGTTTTTCTTCCCTGTAGGTACAATTATCCTCGTTCCCCTTCGAGGCGTTTACCCTTATTCTCTCAAACCCCTATTCACACACACCGCAACTTGTACCGTCTTCCCAGTTACGTTTCCAATGTTTTATCAGTCGCGCGCAAACCCCCTGCCCCCCTCCCCATTTTCTCTTTCTACGTGACCTGGCTAACGCTCTTCTTCCACTCTGCTCCTCTTTCTTTATTTCCTTTCTTTCGCTTTATGCAAATCCCTCCTGGCAATCCCCCTCTACATTGCCTCACCTCCCCTCTCCTCCTTTCTATCTCATCCCCCTCTCTTCCGCCCCTTGTCCCGTGCGTGTTTCTTCCGCTATAATTCAAGTCTTCTCTTCCCCCTCCCTCTCGCACCTGTACGAGACGCCCCCTCTACGCCGCTCGCGCTTTCTCTCTCTCGCTCGCTCTGCCGCCTTGTAACCTTTCCTTGTCTCTCCCCACTCCCGCCCAGTCCAACACGAGGTTGGATCCGCTCTTCGTCGCACTAACCGCACGCAATCAATACATCCCTCTCTCCGCCGTTCCTTCCATAAGAGACCACCGAGCCATTCCCCGCCGAGAGCTACTCTTGATCCTGGCTCTCCATCGAGAATTCTCCCTCCAATTTTTTCCTCTTTTTCTTCCTTCTCTCTCTCGTTCTTGCTCGAGACGTTTGTTTTCGATCTCGTTTTTTTTTTTTGCTTATCGTGATTTTTTTTTTCCTTTTATTAATTCTCTCTTTCTCGTTTGGGCCGTTTCGTTTTCCACTACACTCGGCTACATCAGCTGATCCAGCACTCTAGTGGGAAAACGCCGCGCCCTAGCACCATAACGTACAAGGTCAGTATATCTTGGAGAAGAGGCGGAGTATGGATAGGGTTGTACTACTCGCTCGGAGTATTATCGCGTGGATGGTGTTGTTACAAGCATTTCACATTTTCTTCTCCTCTCTTTTTCTTTCTTCGTATCATCGGCAATTTAATTCGTTAAATAAAAGTATGGTATCTTTGATTGTAGTATAGGTAGTTAGATCGACGAATTTTTTATTTAAAATAACTTAAATATTTTTGTTTTCAATAAGTAAAACGATAGTGTCAAGATGAAGATTAAAAAATACGTTTAAGAATGTTTAAGAGGAATGAAAAAAAAATTAGAAAGAAATTTTAATATTCTCCTTCCATTCTATAGTATAGTAAATAAATATTTTCTCTTTTCTTAATTTTCAAAATCTTGTATCTCGTTAAAATTTATCACCTATAAAAAATATTATCGAATAATCATTTCTTATAAACGTCACCGAATTATCGTATATAATTTTCGATTTAATCTCCCAACAAATAAGATCGAGATGTAACAAAATAAGTTAAGAGCCAAGATGAAGTAACTCGACGTGAAAATCTTGCGGATATGATACGGATATGAACACGCAAGAAAGAAGAACTCTTTTCACGAATGAATATCTTCCGAAAGAACTAATGGACTAATAGTTTACTTCAAAACTTTCACGAGACTAAAAATCTTTAACAAGATCCGATCGCTCCCAGGCTTCTTTCTCAATTTTGATAAACCGTAATTCTTCGACTCTTCTATCCATTCTACCAATTTTGCATAGACTCTGAAGTATCGCGAAAACTTCTCGATAATCGAAATGTTTCGCGGGACGAGGGAGAAGTGGAGAGACGGAGAAACACCCCTGTTACAAATTGGCAAAGTTTCGTTTGAAATTCGGCTCGGCCACTTCCGTCCATCCCGCCTTCTTTCTTTATCGAGATTGGAGACGTAGACGCGGATCTTACTACTTACTTGCGCCGCGGCTGACGCGCCTTCCGTAGGTCTGTACTACTTCAATTCGATTTGTCACACGCACATAATTTTTCTTGACGTTTGATTAAATTTTTAACGATCGTGGGAAGAATTTATGATTTTTATTGATAAAATTTTTCAAAGATCTCGAAAAGAATCTTTTTCTTTTCTTTTTTTATCAATTATTAGTAATGGCGAAAAAATTTAACGTTCGATTACTTAAATTCCTCCAAAATCGAATTTTTGAGGAATTGTTGTGGAAAAAAGTTTCTTTCGTTAATTATTAATTGGAAGAAATTTTTTTGCGATGATCTGGTAAAAATTTAACACCTGAATGTGTAATGTTTTTAAAATTGAATTTTTTAGAGAGTGTAGAAAAAATTCTTTTTTTTTTTTTTTTTGCGTGATGTACTACTAAAATTTGACTCCTATTTTACGCAGAAAAAATATATCGAGCATGAAAGCGTTAATTCAATCTCTAAATGTTTTTTCCAATAATAGTTTATGTGGAATCGAATGGAAATCAAATGTGGTATAAAAGTAAAAAAAAATTTTCCAATTTAACTCGAAAATATGAAATAAAATATCTTAATTCAATTTAGTTTGATTCATTATATATTTATTATATCCTGAAAATATCATTCTTGGCAATATATGTGGCAGTTTGACGAATTAGAAAAAGCAATTATACTATAATAATTAAAAAAACGTGGAAAAGATATAGTCGATATGATCGTGGAGTAAAAATTCCCTTTCACGTGAAAAGAAGCGTTGAATAAAAAATCAGGATTAAAAGCGTCTCATCGTCTTCGTATTATTAAGACAATATGATCTCTGACTCGTGAGAGTTCTTGGACTCTTTTTTTTTTCTATTATTCTCACAAAATACTCAGAATTTAACCCTTTTTTTTAACTCTCCGGCAACACTTGGATTAAACGACGACAATATTTATTTATATTTGATTTTTTTTAGAATATCGCTCCATAAGTAAGTTCTTTATAATCTTAATAATATATCGTTAAATACAAAATATTATTTTCAAAGTTTTTGAATTTTGTAAACATGAAATGAGTTAATGAAATAAGTTCAAGTTAAGATGAGTTTGATTTTTCGTCACTGAATGACGAAATTACTTCTATTCATAAAGAAATTAACGATAGAGAAAACCTTGATGAACATGGAAATGAAATAAGAGGTATATGAAGGCGAAAAATAAGAATAACAGATGAATGCGAAAGATATCGCGAATCATTGAATTTTTTTTAAACTATTTCTTACTATGAATTTATTAATGAAATAGTGCACAAAACGAATAATTATGCAATAAAAAAATTAGAAGGAAAAGTATTATTGCTCTACTTGCCCTGGCAAACTGGGGTACATCTTGGTAATTGCTTCATAAAATATCGCACAAAACAACAATATAGACTTTGATATTCAATAATTTTTTTTTCTTTGCATGTAAAGATATATCAAATATTGAAATATAAAAGTTTTATATTTAATTTGTGTATGAGATTAGTCGTAAGAAATTCCATCGAACGCACCGAACACACTGAACGTGCAGATTCGAGTCGTTTGGAGTTGTTGGAACGAGTTTAAACAATACGACCTTCTCAATTATTTCTGATTTGACGTTTCATGTTTTATTACATATTTGTGACAAAGAGAGACATTTTTTTTGAAAAATTTTATTAAATTGGCTATATTTCCTTGTTTTTGTCAGTAGATGGCGTTAATAATGTTTTATACTTTTCAATTAATTTTTTTAAAGTTAAAATTTTTGATGTTATTTGAGAGTTAATCTATGCTTGAATAATAGTATTGATACAGTGAAATATTTGATACAGAAGGTAAATTAATTTATTTGCAATTAAATGATTTCACGAGATAAATTATTTAATTATTTTCGATTGAAATAATTGATTTACGATTATTATCATTTAATAATTATTCCTTATTATAGGAAATCTTTTCAAATAAATTGCTCGATACTTCGATTTTACCTTTCCAAATATTTATCTTGCTTGCAAATTTTACCAATCGATAAACATAGGACACATTACTTATCGAATAATAAATTAAAACAATTTTTCTAAAACAAATTTCAAAACGTAAATGTTATCATTTTTGATGATAAAATACGAATTTTAAAACTAATTAAACTCGACCAATATCATATTTACAAAGCGCATAAAATTGCACAAAACAAACACAAAAATTGAACAAGACTTATTTACTTCAATCAATTGATTCACGAAGCAAAACAAAGACAGAATTAGATAACAAAAACAGACTCGTTCTATTTCACTTACGACTTAATAAATCAACATTTTTATCAAATCATTTTTATCTGTTTTGACGGAACGAATGTATCAACATACTCATTTATCGCATAATTTAACTTTATAATCATTTACGTTTAATAAATTCATAAAATAAAATTAAAAGAAAAGAAGCGTTTGTTTTAACCGTCCAATTTCGAAACGTCAAACTCGCATCGCGTGCACCGCGGCGATCAATCGAATCTCTGGTAAACCGAAGCAAACTAATTCACAGTTCTGTTTCTGAAACAGATGTTCTACTTGGGATAAATTACGCGTTAACCGGGAATAAATTAATTAACGTTTCGCGTTTACAGAAATCAACGCATGGATGCATGAATTCGGTATTTCTGACTAGTTGTATCCGATGATTTGTTTCGACGAAAGAAGGAAGAAAGGAGGGTGAAAAGGAGGCATTGTTCCACATACGGTTTACAATTACCACGACAGGATTCAACATCTCCTCTCGTCTCTCGCTTTCGAGGATCTTTTCTAAGGAAAGTACAATAAGAGAGGTGACACGAACTTCTTGTTTTAATCCTCCAATTCCCCGAGGCGCTATATTATTTAGGTTTGGTGAAGTTTGATGTTTAGAGAATCTATGGGATGTTGATACATTCGTGGAGGATAATTTTTGAAGGAAATAAATTAATAAATTGGTAAATAAATTTTAACCAAGATTTTTATAGACCTGTTTTCCCGACTATCACAACCTAATTTTTCGTAAGTGTTTTGTATATCTTCAAATTTTAACAATTATATGAAAATTGTTACGAGACGTTCATATTTTATTATAATTAATTATGTAATTATTTTTATATTATTATATTGATAATTCTCTTCAATGTTTCTACGATTTCGAATGTATATTTCTTTAATTATGATTAATTAACAACTTGTTTACAATTACATTAATTATATCAAGAAGAAAGAAATTTCAATCAACAGGATTTCAACTTCGCATCTTCTATTTTTCATTTATTTTAGATCTCTCGAAATATCGCTACAAGGAAGGCAACGGAGAGACTACGTAAACTTCCTATTTTAATTACTTCTTGCTTAAATATGTTTTAACGCTAATTATCCGGGAGTTTATTAATTATCTTAACTTTATTGCTCCCTCGTGCAAAAATGAAGAGTCGAACGAGACTTTTAGCAGGTTCGAGAGTGGAAAAATGCGATAATTTTAATAATATCTGTTTAGCCATGAAAAGTGAAAATATCCAGTTTGGACTCGCAGATCGAAATTTAAACCTCGAAGATTTCAAATGATTTCTTGAGCGAGGATTCGTAAAAAAAAAGCAAAAGATATTAAGAAAAAAATATTAAAGAAGATACTAATTGAAGAAGGTATATTTTTGCTCGATAATTAATAATTATTGATTCGATAAGTCTTCCTTTTTGACGAATTTTTCAAATTTGAAACTCTCTTTAATTTAAACAGAAAAGAAAAAAAAAAAAAATAATTAAACATACAATTAAAAATATCATTTTTTTACGTAAAAGAAAGATAAGATCCGGATGTATATTATTATACAAAACAATCCAAAATCTATAATAAATCATTTGTAATTACAATGAAAAAAATTTATGTACAAAAATATCGATTCTGATTTATTTTTTACAGTGTCTAAATAATAAATAAATGTCATTATCTACTGATTAATTATATCAAAATTATTTTTGATAAATTTTTCAAATTTGAAATTCGCTGTAATTTAAATAGAAAAGCAAAAAAAAAAGAAAAATAGTAATAATTATAAATAATATATAGTAAAAAATAGTAAATAATAATAATAATAGTAAATAATTAAACTTACAATTAAAAATGCCATTTTCTTTTCTCTTACGTAAAAGAAAGATAAAGTTCGGATGTATATTATTGTAAAATAATCCAAAATCTATAATAAATTATTTGTAATTACAACAACGAAAAAAATTTATGTACAAAAATATCGATTGTGATTTATTTTTTACAATATCTACATAATAAATAAATAATTGGTTACTATCTATCTACTGAATTAAATCAACTATCTACTTAATTAAATCAAAATCATTTTTGATAAATTTGTCAAATTTGAAATTCTTTATAATTTTTAAACAGAATTGTAAAAAAGAAAAAGAATAGTAAATAATTGAACATACAATTAAAAATGCCATTTTCTTTTTTCTTATGTAAAAGAAAGATGAAATGCGAATATATATTATTGTAAAATAATCCAAAATCTATAATAAATCATTTATAATTACAACGAAAAAAATTTATATATAAAAATATCGATTGTGATTTATTTTTTACAATATCTACATAATAAATAAATAATTGGTGTCATTATCTACTGATTAATTAAATCAAAATCTATTTATTTCATACAATTGTAAAAATTGTATACTATAAAAATGAAATATAGAACCCGATAAGAAAATCCTTTATTGACAAATAAAGTCTTTATAATTATTCCAATAAACTTAATATTTATATCTTCACACTATCGTCACGATATTTCATTAAATGATAAAAACGAATCAATTACTTGTGATTATATCGCTGCATATTTGAAAAATAATGCGAATTTCTATTTAAGCTACAAACATCCACAAATTTACGTACGATACTTCTCGCTCGTAATACATCCATTTTCCAGATTAATTTCAGATATTAAAGCGAAAAGAGAAAAATATTAACGTCGAAAGACCAATTCCCATCGAGCATCTCTTCATCCTTTTCGAATTTCGAAAAAGAGAAATCGTGTTCCACTTGTAAAAAAAAAAAAAAAAAAAAAAAGAAGAGAGAAGTGGAAATGGATTAATTGTTGGACAGAGGAGAGAATCGAAGAGGAAGTTGGGGAAACTTGGGAATCGGCGACAAAGAGGACGAGTTTTCCAATAAAGCCCTCTCCCCTCCTCGGTGAAAGTTCGAAGCCGGATCGATTGATCGTTTTCTTACCATTCGCGATTCCGCGAAATTGCAAGACAAGAAAGTTAAGACAAGCCAATAAATATCGGTGTATGTGGGCCACCGAAATACATATAATCCGCAACGCGACGTGGAGCTAAGCCAACGACGCATCCGCAGCCTGGCCGCCCTATTTCAAATTATTTGGAAGTTTCGATTCGACGAAAATTCGATTCTTTGCCGAATAATTCGGCCAATTCGACGACTTTCCAATTGTCCTCGCCACGCTATAATAATCGTTAAATGCACGATTATCGTTTACGTACGTGTCGAAAAATTCTCATTCACTTGGGATTCACTTGTTATTTGAAATGGAGATAATTACGTAAAAAAAGAGTAACAAATGCATGGTATAAAGTAAGAGATGTTATTTATTCGTAACGTATGGATGTTTGTAAATATAAATTATAAAATGTTACTCATTTTCTGTACATGGAGAAAAAAATAAGGATTTCGTTCCAGATTGAAATAGAAGATAACAAGTATTTAAAAATTTAAATGTTAAAAAATAATCTTGAGTAAATGAATTATTATCCAAATAAAAACGTTATAAATAAATAAACCAATAACGTTTAAAATGGAATAATGCAGGAGATAAAAATTTTATCAATTGCACAATTTACTAAAATTTTATCTCAGATGTAATATCTTGGCTTATGAAACATATCCCTTCCAAAACAATTCGTTCTGATTTAGACGTTCTATTTTCCTCCCTGCATTCAACGATTTTATTAATGGCTTCAATTGTGCAAACTGTCGGGATTATTCGAAAACTTAGTCATGATATTTGAAATCGATCGAATGGGAATTTGAAGAATGGATTTTATAGATATTACAAATAATATTCAATATTATACTCTTACATTAAATGTAATATAAATGCATATTATTTAATTATTCACTCATCTTTGATCTCACCAGTGATCTTCGTTCAGAGAAAATATGAACCCTTGGAGTTTAAAATATAATAACAAAAAGTGTAAGCCAAAAAATTATCTCGTTTTGCGATCAAAGTTTATTTGGAAAATCAAATATGAATTATTTTTGAACAAAGTATCGAGTGATTTTAATCGAGCATCTTATATTTATAGAAATTTACATTAATGTAAATCAAATTACGATTGAAAGAGACAGGCTAACGAGATAAACGAGACAAGGGAAATATGGAAATGATAATATTGGTCAGAATTTACCATCTGAACACGTAATCTTTTTCGAATCTAATTTCCTCGAGGGCGAAATGAAAAACAGAAACATAGACTTTTTTTAAAATAAATTATCCTACATACGAGATACAATGATAAAGGAAAAATAATCCATATTTATTTGTGCCAAAATGCACGAATTCCAATTCAAAATTTTTTAATTTCTCAACTTGAATCTTATCAACTTGTATTTTTTCTAATTCGCAACATCAATTTATCCTGCGACCATAAGAAAAGAAAAATCCGTTTAAATCGTAAGAGTATTCGGAAGATGTATCCTCTTTCGCAAAAATTTATAAAAATACGAGTCAAAATCGAAACGAAACGAAAGATATAGATTCAGTCAAAATTTGATAATTGGAACGAATAAAGTTACTTTAGAAACCCGAATATTCAAGCTTATTTTATAATAAGCAATTACTTTAATTCGAGATTTTTAACTGATTAAAACTTTTTCAAATGCTCATTGAGGGATGGATCCAGGATCTCGAGGGAGCGAAAAAGTTTATGCTATATGCTGTTCTGTACACCAGGGAAGGTGGAGAGCGTTGGAAACGAGGTATTAAACTCATCTTGACAAAGCGTCACTATCAAGGGGACCTCGTGTCAAAGAAGACAATGGGAGGCGTACCGGTGGGTACTCTTACTGATTGATCTTACCAAGTGCTTTCCTCCTTTCGCCACGAGAACGCCCGCAAGATCCACATTCGGAGCAACAAGAGATTAAACGAGTCGAGATATCGAGGTGCAACCTGTTAAAAAAACCCTCCCCCCTCGGGAACTCGATTCTTTATTGGCCCACCGTTTCTCCACCTGTCCCTCGTTGTTGGAATTCGTTTCTAATACTTTTTTGTAGAGGAACGCTCGAAGAAAAGGAAATATTACCTACAGAAATAATTTTGTACGTATTCTAGCAATAACATGAATTTTTAATATAATATAAGTTAAGCATTGACCAATTTATATTCGTAAGAATGTTTTCAAATTTGTATTATTTGATGTATTATTTTATACATTTTATCAGGAAAAAGTGTCTCATGAATGTTAATGAATTTCTGAATTGATTTAACAAAAAATCATCAGAGAGAATTAAATTAACCTCTATATTTAATTATTAAGAGTGTACATTGTATATTGAATGTAACAATAACAATAATTAGTAAAGGTAAAAGTACAGAAAATAAGATTCATACGATTATTATATTACATAATCAGCATTAAATTTTTTGGATTTTATTTGGATTCAATTACTCGAATCTATTGGTCATTTGATTATCGTTATAACTACTCGAGCACAATAATTATTCGACATTAGTGTATACAATTACCACGTTATTTGAATTACTCAATAATCAATACTCAATACTCAAAGAAAATTCTTCGATATTTTCCAAGCTCTCAAACTTTTCAAAGGAGAAAATAATCCATCACGACATGAACTTTCTACTCTTTGCCTAGATCTTCCACCATTTGTTCCTCGAATTAACGTTGGAATAACACGTATATGGAAACCTTCCAGAGAGAGAGAGAGAGAGAGAATTGGAAATCTATTATTGGCCGCGTCTCGCAAATTACATTTGTCGATAATCATGCGTTAGCCCGCGAATTGACTTTTGCCAATGCATTCGGCGTTTCCTATTGCCTCTCGGGCAACTGGCCTCCGTTCATACATTCGTAATATCTGCGGAGAGCATCTCTATTATTGGCTATCCCGAACATGCCTGATTGGGATATATTGCTTTCAAAATACGCCCCTACGATATCTCATTTAAGAAACTCTTTCTCGAAAAAAAAAATTGAAGAGATTAATTTTTCCACTCGCTCGAAGGGATTGGAATTTTGTTAATTTTTAGTCGAGATCATGCTTCAATTGGTAATTTCGTTCTCGTTACAAGTTGTTCTTTGAAATTATTTTCAAGTTCGAGTTACTCTTTAATAATTAATTACTCGCTCGTTTCTTCATTTAAAATGCAAACGAAAGCGAAACGAAATATTTAAAGTGGCATTAATGGAAATAAATAAAAAATTATAGGAAAATATGAAAGAAGTAAATGAACATACGAATGTATAATGCGTGTATATATATATATTTCTTTGCTGTCACGAATCTCTTATTCTCAGGGAGAAATTTTCATGATAATTTTATACGCGAATTCCAGGATTCTTTCCAGGAGCGTAAATAGTCGTGAATCTAATCGGCGGAGTGTTTCATCTGTTACGAGATATTCCCTCGAACGAATGTTGCGAGATCTGGGAGTCTAAGAATAAACTCACATTGTATCTCGTCAAACAACGTTCCATCAAGGACGGAACATTCGTCGAATCGTGATCATCAGAAAGCAAGGCGAATCAGAGACCGTTGTCGAATCTCGAAACTCATTTCATCGCTTTTTATAACTTTTTTCTTTATTGATTTATTATGATCTTTAGATATATCTTTAGATAAGTAAATAAGTAATTTTACACGAAAAATTCGGACTAGATTTGTTTAAAAACACTTGACGAAATTGGCAATTATAGAATAGAGATGAATACTGTTCAACTTTAGTGGAATCTCAATTTTTAAAATTGAAGACAAATTTTGATTTTTGAATCAGCAGGATTAAATATCGAATGTCCATCATTTTTAAGGAAAAATATATCTATCCGCACCTTTTCTTTGTTTTTTTTTTTTTTTTATTACATTTAGTGTAAAAGTTTCGTAAATTTTTCTTACAACTCAAACTTGTTCGTAATTCAAAAAGTTTAGGAACACAATGCATGTGTGTGGGTCAAACTTCCCTTTTAAAACTCTTCCCTCTAAAAAATACTTTACGACCCGTGGATTGAAAACCAATAATTTTTGATGTTCCATAAAATTGTTCAAGAAATTTAAGGATCGCTACATTTTACGTTCGACGATTCCAAAAAAAGAACAAAACATTTGAATTGAAAACCACTGTTATCTCGATTGATTTTTAACATTCGATATCGCCTTATTTTTTTCAAAAACTATTGCGTTCTATTCTTTTCAACGGTGAATTTTTAATTCTAACCGAAGTTCCCGAGGCTAAATTTTACGAGTTTCATCCCTTTAAAAACTCTTCATTGCCTCGGTGATTCCGACGTTCCATTTTTATTTTAAAAAATTTAAGAATCATTCTATCTCCAACAATGAATTTTTAACTCCTCTCTCTTCCTTCTCCCCAATTCCATCCTTTAAAAAAACACTTTGCAAACACTGATTCGAAGAAATACAAAAAAAAACCTACATCCTTTTAAAAAATCTTATTCTCACAATCAAAATCTCTCTTTCTTTTAAACCTCGACGATACCGTTTTACAAAAGAAATTTCCTAATCCACCCAAATCTTAACCTCACATTCGAAAAAGTACGTGCCATTGCAACTCTCTCCCCTCTCAGCCACCCTTTCCCATCAATCCAAGCGCCTCCTCAACCAACCCTCATACGTAAACCTGCCAAAGCAATCCACGCATAATTACCCCGATACAGGGATCGCATCGGATACAGCAACCAAGCGCATAATGCACACATGATTGGTGGAAATGCGGATCGTAAAGGACACGCGGCAATCGAGGGGAAATATAGAGACCCATTGCAGGGAGGGGAAGAGGAGAGGTGCTCTCGATGATGCTCTTACGTGAATCCTGACCGTTACGTAAAGGAAATAAGGTTATGGATTCAGAGGCAGAGAGAGGGAGGGGGAGAGAGGGGGAGGGGGTATGGTGTGTGCGTCATGTCGGATCCATTCACCGGCTTCGAGTGAAGATGGGGCGAATCGGGTCGTGGGCATGGTTATCTAGGTCAGCTTCCCTGCCTCCATGGCCTCGATGGGAGTGGTTAACTCTGGTTACCACCGTGAATGTAGCGCGGCAGGCATCAATGAAACGTCCAGAATGACCCTGATCCGACGAATTGCCAGTAACAAGCACCGCAACGAGTCGATACGCCTTTGCGATCTCCCACCTGGCAGGCGTAGTCGGCCCATCCACGATGGATGTATATGAGTACATGTACATCCCGAGCGAGGGTATATTTCGTTTTCTCTCTCCCTGGCATTTGTCTATTTCTAGTTGTTTTCTTTCCGGGGACGAGAGAGAAAGATTGGATAGTAGCCATTGAGAGTTGATAAAATATGAAGAGAAAAGTAATTTTTCTCTAAACTGTTGAAAAGTGCGAATGCGATGCATACGTTTCCTTTAGGTTTTGAATATTTCATTGTAATCGAAGTCGTGCAATTCGTAAGATTCACAAAGTTCTTCTATATATTCGTAACAACAGGAATTTTAACAGATTTTAAAAGGAATCGAGATTACGATCAATTTAGAAGAAACGAGGAATAAAAACTGTCTCCATCGCTGTCTAGCTTCGTCCAACTCAAATTGCTTGATAATTAAACGTCAATCAACGTTGATGTAACAAATATTTTTTTCGAAAAGATACGATTTGAACATTTCTGAGTCGCCATAAAGTTTCCATTCTGAATACTGCGATCTGTCCGCAGGCACCGTCCATCAGCAGAGGGACAATGTCACACGAAACGTGACGTCCAATATGATTGTGCGGGCACATCTAACTTCATATAGACAAAATTCAAGCTAATACCTGTTCGCGGCGTGCGTTTTATCCCCCATTGTCTCCAAACTGTCTGCCGACACGAATGATATCTCGCGATAAAACTGATTTCCAAGTAGCCCAGCAAGCATTATTACTCACAAAAATGTGGCAAATAATTGGTGAATAATTAATAAGACAATTAACATTACGTTATCGATACTTGTCAAACTTAAATCGACATTTTTTAAATACTTTTGTATTCAGCATCTAGAATCCTAGAATCCTCTGAACTATATATATATACAGTCATCCACTCAACGTATCGTACAAACCACAAACGTCAATGGAACACCGGTTTGCATCTCCTAAATTTCGCCTTCCTAAACATCCAACAAACCGTAGATTCGATTTGTCAGACGCAGCCAACCAGAATTTCCAAGTTCTTTCTTGAAAGCGGAATTGGAAAAGTTCTTTCTAGCGAAGAATCAGGAGAGAGAGAGAGAGAGAGATAACGCAGTAATCACAAGCGGCACGTTCATTTCGCGACGTGCATCGAATTACTGACCCTTCCCACGGGAACTCTATCCGCGTCCTCTATCAGCTTTAACGAGCTTATAAAGTAACAGTCCCATTTCTCACGGATCCATAAACGGAAATTCCGGTGAAACGGCCAATCCTCCGTTCCCACGTTTAGGGAAATGAAATGGCTAAGAAGGAGAAGAGAATACGAAAAACACGAGGAAATAACGATACCGCGCCGCGCACAAGTGGCGTGCACTCGAGCGTTGAACACGGCTCGAACGAGACGATAATTCAGAGGCGTGAGTCGATCCTCGATTCGAGAATCTCTCAGCCGATTACATTGAGTGCAGGTGGCGTTGTGTGTACAAGAAACTGCATTATCCAATTATCGGGTTACTTAGGTGTTAACCTAGTGACCCAACAATTTCAATAGATTAAGATCAGGTGGTGACTATCATTGACGCGTAGGATTGACGAATAAATCGGATAGTCAATCTTCGAATAATAAGAACATTTCGAAGAAAGTTTCACTTGGAAGAAAGTGGAACGATGTTAATTATTGGACGTTGAGCCAATAAGGGAAGCCAGAGCTAACTCGAAGTAACTAGCCTCCTCTAGTTATTCCACGTTGAAGTTTTGTTGAAAGTTACTTTATCTTGCGTCGCTAATTACATTTGTTACGAGATTTGGTAATAATAAAGTTGGTAAAATTTGCCAATTGTTCGCGGTGAGATATCGTTATATAAGTCGTTATTGAACATTACGGTGGACGAGGTATTCTTGATATGATATGATTTGACACATATTTAAAACCTCTTTAAATGGCATTAAGAACATTAAGACAACTGTGAAGGTTGTTAAACCATAAAACCATTTCCAAAATTATTTTGAAGAGTAGACAAAACTCTAGTATAGATACAGACATTTGGAAATAAAGTAGAAAGAGAGTAGTAGCATTTTAAAACTAATAAGCAAAGGAAAATTTTCTGGATAATTATTCGAGTTAAAAGAGAGAAATTTTTACTAATAATACTCTATATTTGAATAAATGAATAAATTTCGTCACTTTAATCGAATAATGGCACACCGAGATTTTTACCGAACCAACATGACTGGAATTTTTTTATTCAATTTCTTAAAATTAACATTTTTTATATTTACACTTTGAAAAAAATTTCATCGATATATTTTTAAATATTTATCTCCAAGACATAACAGAAGACAATATGAATATCCTATTGAGACTCAGGTGTGCCATTACAAGCTCAAGGAGAATGAAAAACTCGTGGGCATGCAGAACTACGGTGGAACGAAAAAAATCAAAATTGTATGATTATTTTCTAGATTTTTCTAAATCATAGTAAAAAAAACTTGCCTTTGATTCTAAGGAAAAGATCTTTCGAGCTTCGTAATTTTATTTCTTGAACGAATAATCTTATCTGCAAGCTTACTCGCCAAAATTATAAATTACCGAAAAGGCAAATCTCCTTCACCTTTTCATACAAATTTTCTCCCTGCATCTTTCGTTCCGCCCTAATGCAGATGTTTCCATCACGCGTGAAAAGTTAAATTAAAAATTTACCAAGTAGCACGGTGTTACGCAACACAGAGTCAACAATCAACGTGCTTACGGAAAACGGCAACACCTTCCAAAAGTATTCCTCGAATCCTTTGTCGAAGCATCGGCTCGAGCCGATCACGGTGCAGAGATAGACCGAGTCGTCCCACAAGTTCTTTTTCTTGTCGCGTAACACCGTTCTCTCTATTCCTCTCGTGTCCCCTCGTGTTTATCAAAAGCCACGTTTATCCGCGTTTTAGCTCACTGAAAGCGTTGTGTATCCGGCACGAGGCTGCTTCGTATATTATAACGCACGATATCACACGAGCACCAGTTTCGCCGGTTCTATCTACTTCCTTTCTCACCCCATCTTACTCCGACCAGGCAACACCACATCCGTCAGCAAATCCACATGGTCCTTTCTGACAGCATTTTAAATCGGTCGGCCGAGTAATCGAGTGGACCACGTCGTGGGCTCGTGTATATTTGCCGACGAGCCGAGCCGAGCCGAGCCGAGCCAAGCCGATTCGCAGCCGTGGATGCCAATCGTGCCAATCGTGGGCCAAAAGAGGCTAACCATCCGAGTGTCGGAGTGCCACACGATTTCAATTCATTTGGCGTAAACAAACCAGCGCAACCTGCATAGCCCTCGGAGCTGGGCCTCGAGGAGAAACTTTCCCTCCCAACCCGGCCAATGGTAATGCCACGGAGGATTATCAGATGGCGCCAGCAACCGGGATCCTCGCTACTTTTATCGACTTCATTGCGTCAAGCGGTGGAGGCCGACTGTGTCGACCTGTGCCCCGTGTAATGGCACACAAACGTCGAGCGTCAGCGTTTCTCAACACGGAAATCGCTATAAAATTTCACAATTGTATAGCTTGAGACTCTTGAGAGAGCATTTGGTCAACTCGTCCTCGAAGCGAAGAATAGTTTTGGCTATAGATACGAGAGGTCGCGCGTGTGTATACGTATGTGCTGGAAGATTGAGAGCCGCTGTTCTTATAGATGGTGGGTGCCACACGCGAGCAGGCATGTGCGGAGACCCGAAAAATATTTCGACGTGCTCCCCTGCCAAACGGGTCGGCGAGTCATCGAGGTCGATTTTCGCGAAGCCGGAAACCGTTCCAGGGTCAAGTTAAAACACAAGAAAATAGAGTGGTGTATTGCGCCTAATGGATCGATTGCGATTCGAACCGAAATGAACCTTCCATTTATCATGCGGACACAAATGAATAAATGTTTCGGTGTATTTAAAAGAACACGAGACTTTTCAATTTTATATTCATAGAACGATTCATAAAATTTTCATACTTGATATTTTTATGTATTTAGAACGATGAAGAAAAAGAAGCAGAGAATTAATCGTATAAATTTTAATTATTCAAAATTACAAGCGGTTTTATCGTTTTTATACAGCAAGTAAAAATTCAGGATTTCGCAAATTACGAGTAATTTAAAGACGACCATGCCTGTTTCGTGACTCGCCCCGCTTGTAAATCCAATTAACGGGCTAACGAAAGTAGAACCGGGACGTTTTTGACCGTGCAAGCTGATCTAGCATGTTGGCGCGGCATAACGGCGCAGTCTATCCAATTCTGAAATTATGCCAATCGAAAATTGTCTCCAAACTTCTGTCACGGGGAAAAAAATTGCATCGAACCTAGTTAACGAACTGATAACTGAGGACTGACTCTCCCAGAGGCGAGGTGAATTAAACCGAAAGTTAGGCTAAAACGATCCAACCTATATAAACTCGGGAAAAAAATGTCTAAACTTAACTTCCATTCAATTAATACACTTGATCTACAATATCGTATTTTATATCAACCAAGCATAATCTATATTATTTTGAATTATGATTCTCTAAAGAGAATGTTTTCATGACGCAAAAAAAATTCTAGAACTTGCTATCGATCTTGTTATGTAGGTAGTGGCAACCATAATGGTCCATTCGCTCGTTTAATCGTCAAAGTTAAACTATGTTGATCATGGTCGTTATGTTAGAATTCACGACTGCTTGGGAGTATATTGTGTGTTCTTGATGATAGTTCGAAATTTACCTTGGACGACAGATACCCAAATCACGAAAATTAACGGTATATACATGTTGGTAATACTAATGAGAAGAAGTGTGATTTCAGTTTGAAAAAACTAAAGTTAAAATTACAAATTGGACATGGCCGAGAGCACGCATATGTTCTTTGATTGATAATAATAATAACAACAACCAAAGTAAAGTTAAAGATAGATATACGATTCTTGCTAGAGACGATAATTTGAAGAGATATCACGTGTTGGTGGTAGAGTCTATCTTAAATTGTATATATTAATCAAAGTAAATATTAATCAAACAACATGAAGAATTTAA
Source organism: Apis cerana (assembly GCF_029169275.1). Classification (NCBI taxonomy): domain Eukaryota; kingdom Metazoa; phylum Arthropoda; class Insecta; order Hymenoptera; family Apidae; genus Apis; species Apis cerana. The sequence goes on along the minus strand of NC_083862.1, from coordinate 2,942,448 downwards.
AAAATTGAGATGCATCACATAAGGGCTTGTGGAAAAATTCTGAATGATCAACCGAAATAGAACGAATAGAGAGAAAAGAAAAAAGCGTAAAACAAAAATGATAGGAGACAAAGAAGCAAGGAAGGGTTGGCATCTCACACGACTACTCGACTTCGGAGAGTCTCCAGAGAGGAAGAGGTCATCTTTTCCCATTTCCTCTCGAAAGCACTCGAATATTTCCACCCCGAGTTTTCTACGTAATTCATCAGTTTAATCGAATCGTCTCTCGATGCAAAGATATATAAAATTACGTCATCTTCGATTAAATAATATCTGCCGTCTTACCGACGTGGTAATAATACCAATTCTCGAAAATATGATGAATTCGAAAGTTTTTTAACGAGAATGTCAAATTATAATTACAGATCGAAAGCTTACTTATCGGATGGAGTTAGAATTTTTATGCAAATACGTATTTTACATATTTTTGCATATCACGTTGATAGGAATAGCTTTCTACATTAGCAACTGTCATTACTAATTAATGTCGTTCGTCGGTATCCATTATCCATTAAGAACGTAGATATGATGAATTATGATAGCAATAAAGGGATGAAAAGAATAACGAGCAAAGAAATTAGATCATCAGAATGTATGTTACAGATGAAAATAGAACAATGATTAAGCGATCGGAAAAATAGAAGAAACGTTAATATTGCAAAACAGTTGATGTGACAAGGAAAATAAAAATCAAACATCAATTCATGTTTCTTATTTTTGTCTATATTAAACAGATAATATAATAAACTTTTTTTATCGAACGAATAATTCTCTCATCTAAAAACTTTAATTTCTGCATTTCCATTGCCTCATTCTAGTTCCATTCTTCAATTATCCCATTCAAAGTAACCCGATTCATCGAGCACACACGATCACTTTGCTCGATCGATAAATGTATTTGCAGAGACGTATTTCTCGAGGCGAAATTGCAAAATTCACGATTCTTATTTAAATGGAGGGGAAAAAAGCGTTTAAATAAGACTTTCAAAGATATTCACGATGGAATAAAATTTGGCGAAAGTGGATCGCTGGAGATGAGATCCGAATCTCAAGTAAATTCGATAAACGGGAATAGAGGCGCTGAATGCATTTTCGGATCGATCGATAAAGGCGACTAATCATCGTGAAATATTTTTACAAGAAACCTGTTAAGATAAATTCCTAACTTATCCTTTGTTCCATCTTAACCAGATCTAACCTCAACCAGACCCAATCCAATTTTATGATACTGACAAGTTCGTGAAATCGAATTTTTCTCCCTTTAACGTCTCCCCATGTAATTTAATCAACAGATACCATTTATTTAATTTCGTTCAAAACTCCATGTGCGAATCAGTCCAAAATAAAATTCTATATTAAAAGGATGGATTTAGTGGTGAGAAAGAATGTAACAATTGGATTTAAAGTAATCGTTTCACGATGAAAAATATGATTATTATCATAATAAAACGTGTAATATTGAAAAGAAATATCATATTCAATAATTTTATCGACAGACGAAAATAGAATATTGCTCGATGTGATAGATCTTGCATCATGGAAGGTTAAAGTTGTGTAACCGCCTCATATTTTACATCCTAGACACGATAGCTTCGATAACGGACAGAAAACTTATCAAAAAGTTCCAGTTTCGATAAGATAAAAATTCGCAAGAGTTGAAAAATTTCAAACTCCTTGTTATTATTCTTTCTTTCTCCCTGTGTTGGCTCGCTATAGAAACGATGATGAAATTTGCATCGAGGGATGCTGTTGTCCGATGATTGTGCTCTTTTACGAGGCAAGGTTAAATTAATATCGCCCCACAAGCTTCGGTTTTTATGCCAGTAACGTGTAGCGCCCTCTATTACGACCACACTTGAAATAAATTGGTCCTCGAATAATAACCATCCTTTACACTTTTCCCAACTAAAACCCCTCGTGAAATTTTTTCTGCGAGCCAGGAAAATGGTAAATAACTTTCTCGCCTTCGTGTTCTAACCAATAAAAAAAATGGCAATCAAATGAAAAGATTTATATATTTGTTATTATCGCTTAGAATTTACTTCTTCCCAATCATAACTGGCTTCTATAAAGTTCGTGTCATCAGAATTATGTAACTACAATAGCATTTGACAAAATCTAGAGTTTTGTTAATTTTTAACTAAATTCAATTTGAAGTACGTACCTTTCGATTTTTTATTAATTCGTGACATGGACATTCACTTGTTTTCCCTCGATTATCAAAATTATCTACCAGAAGAAAGCGAAGCAATGTTTATATTGTCATTTTAGTTACTGATGACTATAAATTCAATTACTTTGATTTAATTTCATATTTGCATATTTGTAGAACTACAGATAATTTCACTTTAATCACTAATCATGAAATCAATAGTATTTCTGGCTAGTAATTAACAGCAGTCAATGTTATATTCTTCAAATCTATTTCTATTTTCTCTAATATTCGTTTGAACATACAAGAGACTTTTGTCAAATCACAAAATTGAATGATACGAGCACTTGACGATGTTGCAAGAAGACAATTGAAAGAAGAATATATCGAGCACTTTATAAACGGTGTAGTCATTGAAAATATTAGATTTTTAGATAATTTATGACAAATGTCGCCTCTCCGTAACTCAAATAATTTTTCTCAGATTAATACTTCGGTCTCCTAGTTTCACGTATTCCATAATTAAAACCCTGATCTATTTAAACCACCACCAACAGAACCACAACTGACATCTTTGAATTCTCTCTTCAAACTCTACCCTGTCACCATTCACGATAATCACATTTTTTTCATCGCGAGCCTCGACAAAACCAACTCTCACAAAGACAAAGGGAAAACAATCTTTCCTCGAGGTTGCACGCTCATTCGAAAATCCACCCTCGACTGGGTTCAACGCGAAGTTTGCACAAGGAAAAAAAAGAAAGAAAGAGAGATCCGCCACGAGGATAGTTACCGCTCGAACATTGTTCTCTTAGGAATACAACAAGGGATGGAGGGAACGATCGATGAGTTTATTAGCCGAGAGCAGTTCCGCGGGTTCTCTTCCTTTCTGTGTCCCTATTTTTGCTTCGTACGCACGCGGGAGGGGTTAACGATGCGCCACGCATTCATACGTGGCGTGTATCGAGAGAAGGCAGGAAGGCTCGTGGGAAAAGGCGCGGAAGCCGCAGGGTGCACACGCACGCGGAAAATGTGTGTCGTGAATTGTCACCCGCGATCGATCCGCGCTCCCTCGCTCGCTCGCGCCGTCACTCGTACGTTGCGAGTCGTGGTCGTTGAAGCGATACGACGTTTATTATTTATCGAGTTGGAAAATTAATTTCGATTTCACACCCGGTTTCGAATTTGAAATGGAAGGAAAAATCGATTTTTCAGTAACGAAAAGTATTGGGTTTTCATTCAACCAATGTCGAAAATGGTGGTGGGTTTTTATTATTGGTAGAAATATCGCGTATTTATTATATATAATAAATTTTGTTTATTAAGTATTAAATGATATTTTATGTATCTTAAATTATTGAAAGTAATAAACGGAAAAATTTTGAATACTTTTTAATACATTTAAATCTCATTTCAATATAATTTTTCTTTGATATTCCACAAAGGATCGTATTATTACTTTTACGTCGGTATGGTTGTTATTCATACTGTAAAATCATTTATGATGATATATGATTTCAAGTTAAAAAGAAATCAAAGGGAAATTCTTTTGAAAATTAAAAAGGTATTTGAAAAGTAATTTTAAACGATTTAAATACAATCGAAAATTCAATTTTAATTTTAATTAATTGAAATTACTTGAAATTTGTAATTTGAAATCAATTGAACAGTTATTGCTTGATGGAATATCTCGAACCAAGTAAATAATAGATTAATAAAATAACTTCGAGTCGATTTAAACTTATTTGCCAATTTGAAAGACAAGACGTATCAAATTAGATAAGTAATAAATTTATATAAAATGGCTTCGAATCACTCGCAACGAATTCCTTAAATTCAAATAACTGAAGAAGAACATCTATCCTCGTTTCAATCTACTCCATTAATATTTATACAACATTTATACAATATTCGTAAGTAGTAACTTGGTGAATACTCCATTGATACTCAATTTAATTAAAAGTCTTTCCAACCACCATTCAAGAACATTCAAAGACCGTTCGATTGAAATTCAAATCAAAGACGAGCTACGATTTTTCCATCTTTTCCGTGGTTTCCAACCCTCCTTCCGCGACAAACATATTTTCTGTGGCCTTTGCAAAGAATTCGCATGGATGAATATTTATCATTTCGAATTATCGATCACGCAAAGGCAGAAAAGGGAGACTGGCATTTTATAAAATTCTCTCAAAATTTTAATTCGAATTCAAAATTCTTTGCAAATATTACAGATATTGTTGAAATATTATTATTATTTATCAAGCAAGATGTTCGTGTACCATTAAATCCCAATTTGATCACTCTTGTAATTTTATTTCGAAAAACTTGGAATAATTATTCAAAAGAAATTTTGTTTTACTTTTTATTTTTCTATTGTTAGAATTAAAAAAAATTATTTTAATATTTCTCATTTACTATTGGTATCTGATAAAGAAGATCTTAAAAATACGAAGAATTTTTTCATTTTCTATTATTATCAAGCATCTTTGTTTAAAAAAAAAATACAATTTCTCGAATCAATTATTCTTACTTTAAATAAAATATATCCAATAAAAATAATAATTGAAACGCTATAAATAGTTGCAAAAGTGCTGACATTCCACTTCGATTCTCTCGTTTTCGTGATATGCATCAAATTCCATGAAAGATGTTGACAGCTCTCCGAAATATTGATTAATCTTTCAAATAAAGAACTATTAAAAAAAAAAAAAAAAAAAGAAGAAGAGATGAAAACAGGAAGAATGACGAGAAAAGAATGATAGGCGATATTTTAAGCTAGCTGAAAATCCTCGTGCTATAGGTCATTCGCCTATTTTCGAATCGGATCGATGAACGCCTAGTCACATGGGAATCACCATGAATCGTGGGTCCACGTTGTCCGCAATCACTGTTCATCGTATTTTATCGTTTCACTCTTTCACGTTTGCAATAGGGAACGATGAGTTGCATTATTAATATAGCCAGAAACATTTTGTCTCTTCATTTAACTTATCCACTTTTGAAACGTTAAGCTTGGACCACCGCAATTTAATTTTATGTGCCAAACTTTTGAAGTTATTATGTCGATTCGCAGTTGATTAATCTTTGCTTCATGATGATATTCATATGAATTTAAATCTTTTTCACTGTGTGCTTCGTTTTTTATCGAAATATATGATACCAAGTAAAAAGAAAATACTTATTATTTTTCGAAAAAAATAAATTTATTATATTTGAAAAATTTTGAAAAGACGATAAATAACATGAGAAACACGGTGATATTAGAAAAAAATATTTAATAGAGTCGTTCAATATTCACTTTTTGACGCTTTTAGAAAAATCCCTAGAGAATTCTAGTGATCCCTAGGAAACTTTAACTTATCATCAAAAGCTAATTTTAATTTTAAAAAATATTAAATACGAGAACTTTACACGTATCGTATAATAAAACGAAATCGACAAACTATTTGCCTTTCTTTCTATAAAAGATAATCAACACGATTCGAATTAATTTTATTATTTAAACGATGATCGATCGCAATCAAGTTACTAATTCGAATCAATATCTCAACAGGGAAGCATCGTCGAAGAAACAGACTCGTCTGAAGGAAAATTGAAAATCGATACATTTGTTCACGCGTTCTATTGAAACCATTTCCGGTGTAATGCAGTCAACACACGAAATCACTAAAGTTATGGAGACTACTCCAGCCCCCTCTGCCTCTCGAGTAGATAGTTACGTTACCAGATGAGAGGGCTCATCGAAGGTGGCTGCCAAAGGAGGAAAGGAGCCTCTTCCCTTCGAGAGATCAGTCAAGGGGTGCCAACTGATAATAACAAGGTCGCGCTTTAATTGGCGTCTCGGAAAAGCTAATTGCCAATTTGTCGTCGAACGATCCCGATCAATCGTTTTCATTCGGTTAAGAGAAATCTCGATAAATCTATGCTATCAACTAATTACCAGTACACGAGTGCCGTTGAATTGCACTTTTCGTGCACTTTTCCATTGACGAAAACGTTTTACGAATATCAAATACACACAGGTTAAGTTGGACTACAGTTTTATAAAAAGCGAAGGAAAAGGATATTATAGCTATCTATCTATTTCGCTGGATATCTCCAAAGAATAGTTAGGCTTAATCGTGAGTATTCATTTTGGAATTGGTGTATCAAATGCGGATATTTGAACGGTCGGTAAAGTCGAAATCTTTAGCTATATTGCTGCACCGTATTCAGAGATGCCGCTCTAACGATACATAGCGCATCATCCTACCACGTTATGCGAAAAACTGTTTTCGTATATTTGTAATTGGATTAACCACCGTTCAACGAAATTTCTTTTTCCCGCTTCGAAATCGCCGATAGTGTCGCCACGTGCGTTGTGCTGCACAAGTGATCACGAGTGATCAAAGTTTCAAGACGGTTCATAATTGATTTTCACCGGACTTGTGAGGTTATTTTGAAAAATTTGCCTAATTAAACCCCGTTTACTCTGTTTGCATAAGAGCTCGGATCCTTTCAGAAGAAGATCAGGAAGTTCTCGAGAAGGATATTTCTTGATCTAATGAAATTTATGCCTTAATTGTGCTTGTTTATCCTTACACAAAATAGCGTTCGAAGACTTTTGTGAAAATCCAATACTAAAATCTTCGTGCTTGGTCGATAAAAAAGTTTGTTTTGCTGCCTCTGTTAAATTTTTAAATTTCGACTTTGCAATTTGCACTCGAAACTTTGGATCCAAAATTTATTAAAATTTAAAACTTGGATTTAAGATTAATTTCTAGGATATTTTAGGAGTAAAAGTTAGAGGTAACAATTCGATCTATCTCCAATCTAACGGTACAGAATTAAGGACGCGCAATCATGGAAAACGGCGTTGTGCAAAACCACTGCGAGCGATTAATTACTCATTCGAACCACACAGTTGCTACCGTATCACCGACCTCTCATCGGTCGCCTCGTTAACGTTTATCAATCTTCTCGATTCGCGGATCAACGACGAATCCGGGCCTCGATTTTTCGGGCAAATCCGAGGAAGACAATAACAAACGAGCTTCGAAAACGGTCTGATAATTAATACGTCAAAGTCACCGGGCGCCCCTAACTAATATCGATTCGCGCGCGCAGAAAGTCCACATTGCCATTACACTTGCAACCTGACAAATTTCAACGGGGAGAAATGCACGTGCGACTGGCAGGCTCACCCATCTCGACGTTTTTTAATCGATCCGACGCCAGACCTCGGCCCAGCTTTTATCGGACGAGTTTTGCTGCGTCGCGAGTGAAAAACCGATCATTCCGGGAAGCTTTTCCTTTAGCTTTCTTCAACTTGTGTCGTTTCTTGACAAATATCCCGAGCTTCGTGTCTATTCATGAACTATCCATGAAATAAATTAATATTCGGTTGGAAAAATGCAACTCTTTCAGAGGACAAAAGCTTTAAAGTTTCAACTTTGTTTGCGTTTGATGAAGAAGTCTATGTTTATCCAAGTTTCGTCAAATTTTAATTTTTTGATATATTATAATAACTTAATAAATTAGTTATTATGAAAAAATTCTATATTTATGTCAACAATCTATCTTTTTGAAACGTATGTTTGATTTTATATAATTATTAACTTCAGTGCATTGGTATATTGAAGTTTATTTATAAAGACACATTTATGTAACACGAAAATGTCGTTTTCATAAGTTGAGAACCTGATAATAGATTCGACCATCACAGATTTTGATCACTTTTAGAAGAAGAACAATATCCCCTTATCTTTGTACTTTAAATCGATGAAGATGTGTTGTCGAGTAATAATATTTCAACGAAGAAATAAACGTCTCGTTTAACTCTTGCAAAATTTACTTACTTTTAAAACTTAAAATTTTTTTGCCAATTTTTCTGTATCCAAAAACGTTATTTTACAGTTCCTTCTTTTCCTAATCTTATTCCATTATAATTTATGGAAAAATAATAATTCTTTTGATCGAATTTTAATCCACGAACATCTCACGATCTCTCTACGTAAATAATTATTATGACGTGCCATAAAAGAACTCAACTCGAAAAGAAGTAGTATCTAACTTAAGAAATATTGTGCTATAAAAGGCCTTTAAATTTTCCATCTATTATTCATAGACCGCATTATTCATAGCAACTCGAACTCGAGAAACAAAAAAAAAAAAAAAAAGAGAGAAAAATAGGAATTGCTCTATTCGAGCAATCGTATCAAGGTTTCAAGAATAGCTGTTCAACCATGGGAACAGACGATTGTAGTCAGAAGTTTGTTTAAAATTATCTTTCATTCTTGAACATGTCTGTCAAAGTGCACAAGGTCCCAGCATACATATATCGGTTAAAATGTTAAGACGTATCGTCTCTCCTTGACATGTGATGCATTTAACTTAGAAAACTAGTTAAAAAAAAGAAATTAGTTTCATTATTAAAACATTTACAAGTAAATGTAAGTAAAAGTGGAAATAGAAGCCAATTAATTTCAATCGATGAAAGCGCAGTGGCACGAATGTATTCGAAATGCTATTTACATTATTTTTGCCTTTGGATTATTATCGTCATCACCACGATTTTCAAAATGATTTATAGCTCGTTTTTAGGTATCATTGGAGTTTCCAATTGAAATTAAACGTCTTATCATGTTCGATAGTCACAGTCAAAGTTGGATAGTAATCAACTATGCTTTGATGGTAGTACTGTAATTAATTTGTAAAAGTAATTTTAGTAATAATAATTATCAAAGGGAGGAATTTAATAATACTTGCACGAAATTTATAATAATAATAAATATGATACATGATTATCACGTATATGCATACTTGTTATGATAATAATATTGAAATATGAAGAAAAAAAGCTTTCCTTCTATATATTGTGCTGTAATTTACAATATATATATAGAGAGAGAGTTATATTTTATATAAAATAAATTTCATGTTCTATAATTTTACGAAAAAATTTTTCAAAAAATATTCACGATATTATATCGTTGCAAACAAAATTTATTATAATAATAGCGACAATCTATTTTTGTTCATTCCATTCATTTTCCTCGTTTCCATTTCATCGATTAATCAAATTATTGAATTTATCGTCTTTAATTACAGTAACCTTGATTACACTTCTTTTATTCGTTACACATAAAATCAATACATAATTCTCCCTTCAAATGGTCCAAGTTTTATTTAAAAATAAGAGCCACATTCTCATAATAACGTAACGTACGAATCGAGATTCATTTACCAGAAAAACCCCCACCAACCCCTTAATTCTTTCCAATTCTTTCCAAATTCTTTCAAGATGAAAATACAATTATTTTTCGATCATTTTAAACAGATAAAAACCATTCGTAATTATAATTCAACCGTTCCAAAAGTTTTCGAAAGGAATCTCGTGAAACCATCACCGTCTCGAGACGAAACATCGCAAAGCGCGCTGCGCCCAAGATTCCGATCAACTTGATACGGCGCCTATGAATTCCCGATCGGTGTTTAACGTGTACAACGCGCAGTTAACGTATCGGCGGTTCGTTGTGTGCGGGCTACGCACACGGCCACCGGATACACGGTTGCGCTTCCACGAAGGCCGGTCAGCCTATTGGAAATCAATTAACCCACGACCGTGGCGAGTCTCGACCTCCTCCTCCTCCTCCTCGTGGCCACCCTTCGGCACCCTTTCGAGTGTGCACCGCCGAGATTATTGATAGATGGCACGGGCAAGGGAAACACACATCGAGGATCGATCTCTTTTCGATTGATCATCGGGATCTGATTTTTTTTTTCGAGATTTATCCGGAATCTTCTTTCTCCTCCCTTCCCCCCTCCCAACTTTGTCCCCACAATCGGTGCAGGCTCTTAATTGCTAAGAGGTTCGCCCTTAATTGCTCGAGAGAGTTGGTGTGGAATATAGGTCTTAGAGAGGGGGAGGGGGGTTGTTAATGCAGTTGTTAATTCGTTGATTGTGAATAGGGGAAAGGGGAGTAATTGAAACGACTTTATTTTCGGCCGTTTCGTTAAATGTTCGTTAATTCGAAGGTTCGAGTCGAGAAGGGTGAAGTCAGAGGGGGGAAAGCTATAATTTATAGAGGTTTGTGTTTTTTTATTTTCGAAAAATTTGAACGATATTGAAACATACAGAGTGTTATTTATAATATCTATCTCGTCAATTTTAGAAGGGAAAAGTTGTTATTGTACAAGTTAAGATTTTACACACTCAAGATCACATCGTTACGAATCTCTAGAATTTGAGAATTTTTCAAATATGTTAATATGTTAAGAGTATCACGGATTTTATATTTTTTAAAAATTTTTGCAACATTTACTATATTAAAAAAAGTAATGTTCGTTTAAATTTCAATTCATCCATTTCAAATTGTAATTTCAATTTTTTGGAGACAATGATTTTATTCAAAAAATACACAAATCTCGAGAAATTCGAGACACAGCAGACACATATAACGAGAACAAGCAAAAATTTTTACAATTTTTATTGTATCTTCGATTGACAAAATTATTATATAATTTTATTAATCCATTGAATGATATAGAAGTATACAGAACATCATTTCAATCCCTAGAATTCCCTAGAATTTTTTCCAAACGTATTAACACTCAAAAACTGCAATTCAAATGTAATCTGTATGCTCTTTCTGTATTATCGATCTCTGCAAATAAGAATGGGAGGGAAAAAAGGAAAAGCTTCGAAAAGGATCGACGAAGATGGTTTTGTTTCGAGAAATTCGGGCATGTAGCAAGGATTTATTATTAGCCATAGCTACTCCGACAGTTTCTTTCTTCGAAGGCCAAATTGACCGATATCATTTATACTTTCAAACTGCGGCCTCCCCTCGGCGACAAGAAATCCTTAGAAACGATAGTTTCGCTCGAAACAGCTATAAAAGAGGAATAAATCACCTATACAGAGGCTATAACTCGATTCCATTAAATTCGGGTAAGATAATACGTCAAAGTGAAAGCAAATTTTAGTTTCGATTATTGGGGTCAGGAGAATAATAGCCACTCAGCTTTGTGAGATAATAACGAAACAAACGTGTATGTAAATTTTTTTTTCAATTAGGATTACATATTGTACATTTTCGAATAATTTTCAATCTTTAACGTTGTATAAAGTAAGGATTAAATTTAAGAAGAACCAATTTAAACTCTTTGTAGAATATCAAAAATGTAATCAAAATAAGTAAATAAGTGTCAAAAAATTGTGAAATGAAAATATTCCTTCATTAAAGATATTCTAGAATAATTTTGAATATAAATTATTTCAATAACAATTTCATTTACTAGATAATCTAAGATATAGATAACCTAAATCATCATCATATACTAATAAATAGATTGCGAAAGTTTATGCATTCGTTGAACATTTAAACGTTCAAAAATCTACGGAATATCCAACACATAAAAAGGATATAAACTATCACGAAGCAAAGTTGACGATATTGCGATTATTTGAAGAATAATAACAAGAAAAATGTTCTAGAATAATTTTGAATATAAATTATTTCAATAACAATTTCATTTACTAGATAACCTAAGATATAGATAACCTAAATCATCATCATATACTAATAAATAGATTGCGAAAGTTTATGCATTTGTTGAACATTTAAATGTTTAAAAATCTAATATATCACATAAAAAAGATATAAACTATCACGAAGCAAAGTTCACGATATTACGATTATTTGAAGAATAAAACAGATTTTTATTCCAGTTTTATCTCTATATTCGTAAGAACATAAATTTGCATAAACGATCTGCAAATTTACAATAAATAGATCGCGCATGTTAACGCGCGATTTATGAAAAATTTAAATGCCAAAAGATAAAAGGCAAAATAAAGTAAACTGCGTGCCCCTTTAAAGAATGAAACAGATTTCCATTCAAATTTCATTTCCCTAATTTACGTATAAATATAGATATTTCAATTTGCATAAACGTTTACAGTCTAATAATAAGCTTTTCTAACAAGTTGGACATTCGTGCTTCTTTATTCGCGCGCCATCTACCAAATATATTCTTTAACTCCAATTCAACGTTTCGTTCAAAAACGATCCTCGTGACTTTGTAATTTAATTAAAAATAGATAAACTTAAGATACTGTAATACAATAATACACTTAATATAGAACATTCGAATCGAGGAATAAATATTCCAAGGCTTATTTTTCGGGTTGGGAGATATTTTGAAATTCGTTTAACGGAAATGCATGCAACGTAGCCCGCGTTTGGACGATTTACAGCTATGGAATGTGTATAAAAAAAAGCGGGAAGAAAAATTCCGCGCAGGACATCCGAGTTTTTCCTCCTGCCTGCTTTTTATAGCTGCCCCTCCTTTTTTTTGGAAAAGCAATCTACGTATAATTTGCATAATAATAATAATAATTTCGGAAAAAAATTTTTTCTGCAAAAGAGAATGGACGAGCAACCGTGTAACTTTATATTTTTTAAAAATTTGCTGTAAAAATTTATAGAAGAGAAAGTAGTGTTCGTTTAAATTCCAATATTTCGAATCGTAATTCTTTGGAAGCGATGATTATATTCAAAGAATACACGAATTTCGAGATTTTTTACAGCAAACGCATACAACGAGAACAAGCATAAAAATTTCTATAATTTTCATTATATCTTCGATCGACGAGATAATTTATTTTTATCGATAGAATTTCACCGATCCGTTGAAATTAATTTAGAAAAATAATATAAAAGTAGGAGAAATTTTTGAAATTTTTCGATCGCAATGTAATAATACATTTTTACTATCTTATTCTCACTACATTCGTTCATTATTCTTGCCAATAATTATTTAATTTGAACTCAAGATGTCAGATATCTGTTCAGATTCCATTGATCTCCAAATATTTTGAACAATGAAATACACTTCTCTAGACTATTGCATCGTGTAAGAAGATCGATTCGCAACCCGTTCGTCATTTTTAAATCAATCTTGAGATATCATCCCTCCCTTTTAAGGCAAACCTTCGAATTTATTCGAAAACTATACTATACCAAATGGAATTCAAACGTACACTACATCCACTTCCATCGTCCCTTTCTCCTAAAAAAAAGATTCTGTCCATAAACAACTGGATTCCCTCCCCCGCGACCACAATAAGCAAGAAAAACGTTCAAGCAGAAAAAGAGGGGGGTATCGCGGCTACTAGTATCGATTCGCTTTTCGTCTTTCACGGTGAAACTCACGGATGCTGGCGATGATCTGAATATCTGGCGTGTCGTTCCTCTGAGAAGCCATAGATGCCGGCTACCGCGGCCATACCTCAATCTCCACGGGCAACAGGGAACTCGATGGCCATTCCAGGTTCATAATACCTCGTCCAAGCCTACGAGCACGGAAGATCCGTTGTCATCTCGCATCTCGTCCGAGCCGCTCTATTTTCAGCCCCGCTTCCCGATCGACCGTCTGCCCGTTTCGTTCTCAGCCCCAGGAACCGCTCCATAAGTGGCCTTGCCCCTCTTTTAAAATAACCCTCGAGACCACCGACGACCACCAAGGTCGTCCAGCATCCCCCTTTCGACCCTCTCTTTCTTCGATTCAACTTCCTCCTCCCTTCCCTTTCCTTTCCTTTCCTTTCTGTCGTCTTCTTCCGCCACGTGGCACGATGCACTGATATCCTCGATTCTCAACCCTTCCCGCTGCTGATTACTCTCTCGGAATCCTTGGATCGCGCCTGTAAGGAGGCCGTGGCACCGCCTCGTGCGATTAAGATTTAAGAAAAAAAAAAACAGATCAAAGGGGGAGGGGGAGAAGTGGACGATCTTCGTTCGATTTATTTTAAGAAAGAATGATCGATCGGTCCGTGAGAAACCGCCAATTGCTCGAAGGGGGTGGATGGGGGTGTTTTTCGAATTACAGGTGGTCGTGGCAGGTTTTCTCGTGAAGAGAAAGGAAGAAAGGGATTGCGATTGAAGAAATTTTTTTTTAAGGGGGATGATGATTTGCCGCCGGCTTGAAAGCAAGTTTTTTAAAGGATTTACTTAAGGGTTCTTCCCGAAGAGGGTACCGGCCCCGCGTTCCTCTCTGTATGCTGTGAAAATTGAAGAAAACGAGCTTTCCGCAAGTGCATCGCCGAAACGAGTGTCTCGTAGAATCATACGCTTTTTTCTCTTGCGTTTTTATAGGATAAATGTTTAATCTTTGTTGATAGCTTGAGGATTTTTTTTTGAGTTGGAATTTATAAAAAGTTTATCGTTGTTTAATTAACTCTTTTATGTTTGTGTATTTATTTATTTATTTATTTTTACACTGTTAAATTATGAAGGAAATTGAAAATAAAATTTCTAATATATAGGATACAATATTTATATTCTAAATATTATCTTATTTTAATAAATATTTTTAGCTTATTCTTTGATGTTATACTTTATACTCGTCACTATTCCAATTTGACTTCATGCCACATAAAGAATTATAAAATATGGCCAGAGATAGCGACCAGAGTATACAACTACAAAGAAGATATGATAAATGAGAATGTCGAGCAACTTAAGAGAAATTACATAGTCAATAAATTAAATTATATTCCTCTTCTAACTTTTATTTTGAATATCTATATTACCAGCCAAAAAATCTCAAATAATCATAAATTTCAAATAATCTTGTAGTTCATTAAAAATTAGTATTTTAAATATCAAGAATAATTCACTTTGATAAAATTTTTGTAAATTATAAAATTCTAACCTAACTTTTGCATCAAGATTTTAAAATATAATTTCGATTCTCTCGTGTGAGATACTTTTCGAAATTATTCTAAAAATCAAATGATTTAATCATAATTTTACAAAAAAAATAATATTCGTTCGAAATCTAACCTAACTTTCGTCCAAATTAGTAAATATTTGTAACCCATATAATAATTCCAAACTTTCAATCAATATAATTTCTTCCACACAAAATATTTTTCGCGACGAAATCATTCTAGAAATCGCAATTTAATCGCATTCTACAAAATGGCGAATAATAATATCGTTGAATGGCCTTCAGATTTAAACTCGGATTTTTTTGAAACGAACGAAAAATTCACCTTCACAGAAAATTTTTCCAGGGCGGAATCGCGGAATCAATCATTGCGTAGAAACAATCGGATGTAAACTTGCAGAATTCGTTTGGCTCTCGTATAAATCGAAATCCTGTGTCGAACAAGTCGCACACGATGCGGCATTGCGGGCGCCGCAGTTACGATTATCGAATGAATTCACGATAAAACGCGACTTTTTTTGCCCATCGATTTCAGTCACGCGACTCTTGTTCCGTGAAAGGATGTATTCGAGTCAACTTTCCACGATTGCCTATTCGTTGAATTCGCCTCTTCGTTCCGTTTCCAATATGATATTTCTTTTTTCTTGTTTGATCGTGCGAGAAACAAGGAAGCGTATCGGAAAATGACGCTATTGTTTTCCTCCAACATTCGAAATATATCTCTATTTGTTCCTATTTGTGTCGGTAAAATGTTTCGTATACTCTGGTATTATAAACGATGAAGCGAATTAGGCCGTTAATTAAGTTCTACGGGTTTGTTTTAAAAATTTAACAAAGTGATTTTAATTGCAATTTAAATATCACACAGAAAAAAAGTATTAATAAAACGTATAATTTATTCTATTAATTAACAAAGATATTTGCATATTTTTAATAAATTGTAGAAAAAAAAGATATAAAATCAACGAACACGGTTTGATAATTCTAATATTCAACATTTTGATGATGTATATTGCATAGAATGATAGATAATAAAAAGAGTAGATTTTTGAAAAAATTGATTCTAAACATAGAAATAAGCGTAAAAAGTAGTATATAAAAATATCAGCTGAGTAATTTAATTTTGATTGAGTGACAAAAATGAAACTGAATTAACGAAAATATTAGAGATGATAATATTATTTTAAATACATTATTAATAATTTGAATTTAATATAATACAAAAAAAAATACATATATTATTACAAGAAAGAAAAAATTTGATTTTGTTAGATATTAGATTTATGATTGGGTAACATAAGTTAATATGTTATAAATTTTTCATAATTTCAAAAATTTGTCATTTGTGAAAAATTCTAATGTTCGTAAACAACAATCGGTTTTTCTTTTTATTGTTCAACTCCATGATAAACAGATATCACTATTTTCAAACTAATAAACTTTATCTAGATAATCACGAGAAAATATTTTAATTTTCGTGAAATAATATATCAAAATTTGTCATCTAAAAAATATATGAACTTCATATTCCACAATGAACATGTTAAAAATTTTCTTTTTTGAAAAAGATACGTATTTCATATAAAATTTGGATTTTGAAATTTTGAAATTATTAATTACCCATCTAAAATGATACAAATACATCGCCTTTAAAATTTTCATTATAATTAAATACATTATAATATGGTATTCGTTCGAGATAAAAGTCAATCTTTTAATTTTTTGTTGATATATTTTATTGTAATAAAAATAAATAAATAAATAAATAATTTTCGAAAAATAAAGAAAGATTGGCATAAAACTTGATTTAACCTAACTCGAAGAGAACGTATATACATGAAGATTTCCTACAGTTGGTAACTGCATATAATTATATCGTTTATTTTCTTTTGAAAAAAAATATAAAAATTGTAAAATTTTTCAGACATTCCCGTTTTGTATACACGTTCGATACAAATTTCGCCATTAATATGATTATCCATTTTAAATTTCGCCAATTTTTTCGCTATTCTACAACTTATATTTTCCATACTTATCATCAAAAGTTCGACATCCAGCATCAGGAACTATCTTCGATTTTGTCGCATTGAACGTGTTAACCTATCACCAATTACAATAAACTCACAGAACTCAATCAAAGATCCGATATCAAAGTCTCGTTAACAACCACGGTTATTATATAGTACAAAGTTCGTTCAAATTAAATCACCCCTTTTTATATCCATCCCTAACGATTGTCCCATTCAAAACGATCCTTCCCAAGTCACGATCCCCAACAATCGCGACAAACCCTCGTCTCTTGTTTATACACCGACACTCAATAGTCGATCCCACTCAACGTTAAGGAGCGCCATTAGCCGAAATCCATCGTAGTTCGAACGTGCTTGATCGCGAGGATCTTTTAGAAAATATCATTGGAAGGCAACTTTCCGTCAAAGAGAGCACTCAACAGCCGCGACCTCATTACGCCGTGGCCAAGAACGTAATTAATGGGCCGACGATTTCATTCACACGAGTCAGCCCTAACCTAACAAACGCAGATGTAATTTAAAGTGGACGAAATAAAGAGTGAAGGGAGAATAGACTGAATCGAGAGGAATCATTATAATCGAGCTGTAATTCGGTAAATATCAGCGATAGAATCAAATTCAATATTTACTTATGAATCCAAATCAAATTCAATGCAAATATTCGTTTCGTATAAGAATGGTAAATTATCGAATATTATTAATGAGAAGTAATGAATGTTTATTCTGATATTTGGGAAATATTTGATCTATTTCGTAAATTGATTTCAAACTTTGGAACAAATATTTGATTTTTGAAAATCTATTTTTATAAATACTACGATATTGGACCGAACCTCTTATATATAACAATTGAATCATGTGAGTAATTTTAAAAAATTATTTTGAAAAGTATAGACGATAGAGTTTCTGTAATTTTTACGTGTAATTATCTAAAAATAATATTTGGTTTATGATATAGTTTTATTAAAACGTGAAATAATATTTCTAAAGAAACTATAAAGAAAAATAATGCCAGATTTTATCAAACATTTTTTACATGAAAATTATAATAATTATTTTCAAAAATAACTAAGAAAATTAATTTTAAACGAATAAGGAATTTTTGTTAAAATATTCCTTAAATCTTGATCTATTTAAATTTTATATTCGAATCTACTTGAAAGTATCTTTTCTTTTAGATATTCTCAAAAAAATCGAATTTTATTTATCAACGTTTGAATCAATTTGATTCCCATCACTAGTGAATACAGTCATGTTATATCATTTTTTACAGCGTTTATTTAATTTAATTGGACAACCGATATTCGTTGAAAAAAATTTTTAAAAAATGGAAAAATGTTGGAAATTTTTTTTTCATTTTTTTTTTTTGTAGGCAAGATGACAGGGTAAAGAGAAACTTGCTGGACCGACGAGCATAACGCGAGAAAGTAAAAGCAGTAGACCGCAATGTTCAAGTAATATTTATGCCCCTATTATCGTTCCAGCTACTAGTCCAGATATGGTAATCGATACTCTGTGCGACACTACACTACAGTTTCGCTGTGCCTCTGACAAATAATACAGTCGAACCTCTGTAATTCAATCCTCTGTGATTAAAAAAAATCTTTACTGAGATTACAATTTTGCTTTTCTTTTTTTTTATTGCAGAAATTTGAAGTCTCTTTATAATAAAAATTGTGAGAGTAGAATTTTATTCTTTTTTTTTGTTTTCTCTTTCTTGTGTATATCTCTAAATTTAAACTTATTTAATTGGAACATTCGATGATCCAAAATAAAGATTTTTGTTTTTTATGAAATTTATTAAACAAAATTCATTTTTATGGTATATAAAAAAATTTATATACATATAAGAACATAGATATTCATTTAATCTATAATTATAATTTATGCAAAATCAAATTTTTATAAACATAATTAAAGAAATGGAGCTTATAGATATAGATTGGATATCCTATGCTTTTTTGCATATCACACATATCACATTTTTTGCATATTCTATGTTTTTTATATATTTGAATTTTACATAAATGCATAAAAGATCCACAGTTTATTTACAAGCAATGAAATTATTGATTTTGTAAAAAAAAATCAGTTACCATTTTGTTATATAATTTAATTAATTTCACAATGATCACATATATTCTACGTTCGACGAATATACTTGTCATCTTTTTATAACACGAATTTACTCTTGAAATAGGTAAAATAAAAATTAATTGTTCATAAAAAATTATGAAATCATAATATCCTATTTATTTTATATTATATCGGAAAATATTTTTCCAATAACGCATTTAATATCTCACCAATAATAATAAAAAATAAATTTTCTTTCCATCAATTTTCTTTTATATGGTTTTTCTAACTTTGAATTTCTGATTATCAATATTTTCATCATTTTTCTACTCAATTTATAAAAGTTCACTGTTTTTATAATTTTGGATTTTTGACTTGATTAATCACATGTAAAATGATTCTTTAAATAATCTCTTAATTGAAGAATTATTAGAATTGCTAAAATGAATATCTAAAAACGAAAAAGAATACTTACAAATTTGTCTTTCTTTGACACTTTGAGAAAAAGTAATTATTAATTTAATTTTTATAGAAGAGGATTTTTAAAATTCGATTGTCGTTATTCGATTGTATAAATAAAATAATTATATTTCGAAATTTGTTCGAATTTTTTACATGTTAAAACACTTTGTTTTAAGTATTAGATAACGTAAAAACTAAGATATTTATACAAATTAAATTTATCAAATTTCTTTTTTCCCTTATGATTTTTAATTGGAAAAATATTAACTCAACTTTAAGATTTCTCTCGAAAATTTAAATAAAATTTAGAAACACAATAATTTTAAATCTTTCTTTAAATTTAGATTTATTTATTAAATTAAATTTATAGTTAAACTTAATTGCAATCTAGATTGTAATTTAATTTGAAATAAATTATCATTAATTTTTAATTAATTCAAATTACTCCTGTCTTGAATCTTTCACTTAAAGATAGAACACGCTATTGCAACGTTTGTTTATAAAATTTTGCACATATCAATGTCGTACAATAGTTAAAATAAATATCAATATAAAAATAATAATATAAATTATACGTATTACTTATAACATTTTATTAAGTACCAATAAAAAAAATTAAAATTATTGAAATTACTGAAAGTCGACTATACTTGAAACAACTGATTATGTTAATTTGCGAAAAAATTTATCGTAGTATTAATACGAATGAATTCTCCTTTCGTTTCCTTCTCTCTCCTATGACAGATAGTAAACGCGGGAAACCGGTACAGGATACGTTAATCTAACCGAGTGATTTGAAACGAAGGCGAATCAGCTAGTGGTATCGACGTTTTCAAGGCCACTGAAAACCAAGTGAACCGAACGGATCCCAACTTGCGACAATTCCCTAACAATTCGTATATCCCGTTCGACGCAACTTTTTCCCCACTCCCCCTCGATGAACTCGAAACTGTGACAAGTAGAAATGAATCCCTGACTCGCTTCGAGCCTTGACTTTCAATCGTTTCACACAGACCGACGATCCATTACATACATCCCCTTTGTGTCTGAAACTTTTCGAAAACTCGTCACTTCACCACGAAACTGAACACTGCCTCACGACTTTTCCAAGATCACTCGCGAAACACAAAATTTCGATGCTTCTCTTGATAGATCCATTCGTGCAACCAAGTGATAATGATCACTTTCTTTCCGATTCGATTATTGATTACGTTACATTTAATTACGATAGATATAGGTGTATAACGAAAAGGTGAGAGAAACGTTTCACTTTCAGTGGTGTCGTTTTCGCGGTTGACTCGTGGAAGAAAGTGGTCTGTGGTCTGTGCGACGCGATACGTCTATTGTTGACAAGTCGAAAGAGGTAACTGCGGCACGACGAGTTCGCAGCGTTCCACGCGCGCCACGTGCTCTACTCGATTGGCTCCGCCTACCAGTCGCTTCGTGGCGAAAGAAACTACGGTGAATTCGTAACGAAGGAATTGCTGGTAACGTCGATCTTTCTAAATCTAATATAAATCTAATCTAACTTATTTGGACTAACTGAATTATTGTATTTTTATGAAATACTGGAAAAATTTACTTGATCGAAATTTAAATTAACTTAACCTCTTTGATACTTTGCACTTTTGGATACTTAGTACGTAAAAGAACAAATATTATTTTTTTGCAAGATATTGCAAAATATATCGAATGCTAATAAATTTGAACTGATCTGATCTCTTTAAGTTTTGAATATTACGTGAATTAAGGGAGAAAATATTATATTTGACCAATTTGCTTAAAAAGTTTTGATACTATATCAAGTTTTATTTACGTATGCAAATAATTAAGATTATACGTGCAAAGGAAAAAATTATTTAAAATAATGCTTTTTATGATGTATTTTTGAAGAAATGATCAATCGGTAAATTCATTTTTTGAAATTTTTGTTAACATGAAAATGATTAAGTAATTAATGTCAAGTGTTCAAATATACGAATATCTACTTCAAAATTAACATGATAAATAAATATTGTAACGTAGAAGAAATTTTTGACTGAATTCTCTGCCCTTTTTCTTATATTCTTTTATATCATTTTTTTTTATATTCAATGAAATAAAAAAAAAAGAACTTCGAATTTTAATAAAATCGTATTAAAATTTATGAACCAATTTCACAATTTAATAATCACAACTTCGTATAATAGAACAACTCAAACTGTGCAATTATAAAGTAGAGATATTGAATTTTAATATCCACGTTCAATGAAAAAGAATTGAAACAAAATAAATATACCTATGAATTTCACGGTGTGTTTCAAAATAAATCCATTCCAGCTATGATCGATAGTCTGAGACCCGTTATACTGAGCACTTAGGTTATAAATCGTTTCGGGAACTTATCCAATATTTACGTATTATATTACTTGGCTAGCCAGGCCTCTTAACGAAAAATGTAAAAAGGATATCATTTTGAATGGATAAAGTAAAAAAATTATCGAAATATGTGTCTTTTTTTTTGTTTCCCTTCTTTTTTTAGGTCGCATACAAACTGTAGAGTTAATCCATATTAACTATGTTCCGTGGAAGGAAAAGGGGTTCCTCGAGGTAAAGTGCAGGTAATTCGTAGCGATATCAAGGCCTCAATTAGTCTCGCAATCGCGCACGCCACGTTTAAAAATGTAGACGTGACGCGTAACAAATGGTGGCCGACAATTGCCGCCATGATTTCACGCTTCAAACGAATGGTGATCGCGTCGACAGTGCAGAACGCGCTTTCGATCCGACCGATAACCTGCGAACGGATTTACCACGAGACTGAAAAGGAATTTATTCTTTGCCACGATTAATTGCGCTTTATCATGTATCGAAATCCCTTGTAAATACAAATAAGGTAAATAAGGTAAAGGAGATAGTTCAAAAATAAGATGAAAATTAAGAATAACAAAATTGCGTTTTAGATTAGGTTATGTTTTCGATTCAAATTAAATTCGAAATATACATTATAATTAATTTCTAAATAAAGAAATGAATTTATATTTTAAAATATCGATCGATTTTTTCAAAAAAATTTTATTTCAAAAAAATTTAATTCCAATTTTCACTTCTTTTTTTCATATCATAATAGCTTGTTACTACTGTTATTATTCAGTGTTGAGCTGAAAATTAGTCGGATTTGCAAATGCATTTTTCTTGAAAACAAAGCTACCAATTTGTTGTTCTTAATATTTGTTTTTATTTTGAATTTTACTATTTTTCTGAACGTTCTGAACTTCGTTCGTATCAGTTTTATATATTTTAATACAATCGAGCTAAAAATGAATCACTAAAAAATCGAACGTATTCTTTCCAACGAGTCACTGCTTCCACGCGAAGGTAATGGTTGCAGTTTCACACGCCAAGCTTATCGACGAGATTTTTAGCGTGTCGAGGAAAAAAACGAGCCTTGCCTATACCGTGCAACTAACGTTCCTTTATCGCTGTCCGCAGCGACAATCGGTTGGTTAAGAATTTAGTATGGTATCGACGTGAAACTTTCCCGAGTTAATTTCATTTAGTTGCAATTATTACACGTATATCGCTAATGACATAGATGGAACCTCTGCTTCAATTTAAAATACGATTTTGATCACGAAATGTTTCGAGAACGAAAGAATGTGCAATTGAATAAGAATTAATCTGAGAGTGAAAGATAGAAAAGAAAACTTTTGAATTTTTTTTTTTTATTTAATTTCATTTAATTTCTTTTCAATTGAAAATTTCAATTCAAAAACATTTTTATTTAAAACATTTTTAAAAACTCCAAAATATGTTAACGACTTTTGTGATGAAATAGAACAGATAATTATTGTGGAATATTTCAATCAATCAGCATTAGATTTTTCAAGAAAATCTCCAAGTAATGAAATTAAAATTATTAATAATAATAACAACATTTAATTGCAACATAAGATGCAACACAAGATTCAACAATTTTCATTTGATCATTCAAAATCAAAATTCTATTGGCTATTACTATAGATAATTTTGGAAAGATTATGTATTATAGTGATTTTAAAGTGTCGAATCCTCCGATTAATGCTGTGGCCAGATAACATTAATTAATCGAAAATAACATCAGATATCATCGGAAGATATCATTTTAAACAATTATTAATCACCAATACCAAAATAAATTTCTTTCTAATGACTTTTGCAACAATTTTCATTCGTTCATCAAAAATTGCAGTGGTCATAATTGGATGATCATTTGGAAAATTATACGTGTTGGTTTAAAATGTAGATTCAAATTAAATTACCGCACGAAAATCGGACATAAGCTAAGAAAAGTTGACCTAATTGTAAATTCAAATTGTTGAAAGAGATCGAGATTGGATAGATCGATTCCATTTTAATTTAGCATGAATCTCGAGTGCGCGCGCACGTGAAATCGCTTACGGCAGTCCCTTGAGGACAAATGCACGGTACACTGGCCATTGCGTTACCAAAATTCAGCGAACGAGATTTCAGCACTGCTGCGACTGCTAGCGATAACGTCGTCGATAAATGATGAGGAGTTCGCGGAGTTAGAGACAATTACAGCTCTACTATGAAATTTCATGCCAGGTCGACTATAACTCGGTCGAAACGGACGATTTCCTCAGGGACGTCACATTCATTTTCTTTTTTCTTTTTTTTGAGAATGATATTGCCCTTGCGTCAATTTATATTTGAAAGATATCGGATAAAGAAATTAAAAATGATAAGTGTGTTTAAAGTTATTAGTAATTTTGTTAAAAATTGTAAATATTTCAGCGATAATTTAGACAAAAAGTTAATATTTTTTAAGAGAAAAAAATTTCTTTTAACAAGCAACAAATGTATAAAAATAATAAATAATATATAAGTAGTAAAAATAAAATTTAAAAAATATAAAGTCATTTAAATCGACAGTTTTATGATATAAGATGTTGATATATTAAAACAAATTTATAAGTCTTTCAAAAATCTACAATATCCATGTTTATTCGTGTAATATAAAATTTTCCAAAAGTGATTTATTTGACTTTTGCCATTTATATCAGTTTCGAGAATCTCTATCCTTTCTCCCAATGGACGTAAATTCGAAAATAAAATATCACGAAGAGAAAACGTAATTAATGATTTTTGAAGAATTTTTATCACAGTCCATAAATCAAACGTTCTCTTTTTATCTCAATTTCAAAGCAATATTAAATACATTCCTCGTACACAAGCACGCAAATTGAAGTCCAACTTCAATCATTTATTCCCGCATTATACGCATTGTACACGGTAAAAATAATATATAATCGTAAGTTGGCAATCCCCACTTTTGGCAGGATTTAACTGCGTAAATAACGTTAAAACGATCGCAAAGACCCTTGTCATTATCGTTCGAGCAATATATATATATATATATATATATATTATATAGAAATAAAGAGACATTATCGAGTGTACTTTTTCTATCGTGTTAACGGGTAGTAATATGGGTCCAGAAATTGGGATAAGCATGAAATACAAGGAGATCTACAATTCGGTCAACACGTATACGATACAGAAATTTACGATCGGTTCGTCCTTCTACCTCAACAATTTTTACCAGATAGTTTGATTTCAGAATTCGAAGGTTTCGAAGATTTCAAATAAGTCGCGTAGAACACTGATTCTCAAGTAATATCATTTGCAATTTTAATCGGATAGTATATATACAGAGTAGAATATGTAAGCATTTTCGTTGCAACATCGATTATTAAATAATAATTTTTGAAATTTTTAATGTTTAATTCTTTATGATTTAAAAATAATTTTTTTTTTTTGCATTCTATATATATAAACTCTTCGAGAATCTTTTTTGAACGGATGCAATGTCCACTAGAAAAATAACTTTCGAAGGAAATCCTCGAGAACTTCAGTTCAAAAAGTACTCGCATTCGCAAAGTTTGCTCTCAAGAATACTTTTCACAAGTGATAATCAGAGACTATAACTTTCAGTTTCAACGTCGATTATGAACGAGATATATAATTCTTAGAGTAAGATTTTACTTAAATTTCAAAGTACGTATGTATAAATAAATGTATGTATAAGGAAAAGTTATTCATGAAAGTAAACTTTAAATCTTTAAATATATAGATCAACAACAAATTCTCTAAAAATATGATTTTTTGATATCTCAATCACTAACAATAATTTTTGAGAATTGCTGTAATCTTTTTTTTAATCTTTATCCTACATCTTTTTAACAAATTATTAAAGAAATGATACTAAATTATGAATCCCTTTGTAAGACACGATGTAAAGTATTTTAATAACAAACTTTTTCAAAATTTCTCGAGGAAATATCGAGCTTTCAACGAGCCATTTCAAGAGCTCCTCGCTCTTTTTATTATCAAAGACTATTCCGTGTGTTCCGTGTAACGGCAAACATTTGTCCCGAAAACTTTCGCGTCGTTTTTAAATTTTATCATCGTCGTCCACATACTTTGAGGAAAGTTCTCAAAACTCTAAAAATTACGACTTACAACTGTGCCAAAGTCGAGTTATGTAAACAAACAGAAACACACAAGGGAGGGAGGGGAGGGGGGAGGCGTATCCTTGTCCCGCATGTCCCATCGGAGGTGGAAACGAGTGGCAACCAATAAATTTCGCGGATTAACGGCTACGTATGGAACAAAAAGCGGAGGGAGAACGCGTCGCCGCGTCCATTGTTGCGCGAATTAATGCACGGACGCGCATTTCGACTGCGCTCGATCGTAAGATGTAATTATCTTCCGCCTCGTTGAAATCACGATTTTATCCATAACCTTCCTCTCACGGCGCACCGACACCTAACGGTTGGAAATATTTTGCATATTTCGAATCGCGTTTACAAATTAATTTTTTATTTGCAATTTTGTACAATTCAAGCTCCAAGAGAAGTGATATATTTATCGAAGCGAATGGTAACGGTAAGGGAAAGGAGAGAATCGAAAATTAATCAATTGATTAAAAGTGAAAAGTAACAGAGAAACCCGTTTTTATAAGAAAAGTGATATTGGATAATGATACAATTATTTATTTAAACTTAACCTATGAAGTGAAAAAAAGTGAAGATTTTAATAATTTAAACAATAATTTAAACTTGCCTTGAGATTTCGAAAATATCCTATCTCTTATAATACCGAATCAAAAACTAACCTAACCTAAAAAAGGAAACGTGCTTAAATATCAACGTTACAAGAGATTATAAACTAAATCGAAAAGTCTGTCGCAATTAACCATCAGTTTCCCTGTTCTCCAACGACAAGCTGACCTCGAATTCAATTACTGGTAACAGGCGAGCCCGCGTTTAACCGTGGCGGGCAACCAAGTTTCCCTGAAACTTGTCCGGCCGAGATAGCCGAATCGAGAGTAAATCCATCATCCGGTACAACGGTCGGCCAGCTTGACAACAGCCGGGACAAGGACGCTCACGGACACACAGCAGAGAGAGACAGAGAGAGAGAGAGACACGTATATACACAAAGTCGAGGAGAACACATTCGGTTATTTCTATCGAGGAAGGAGAGAAGCGACGTTAAGTTAAAAGTCCTCTCTCGCGGGTAATCTGTATGTGGTCGCACGTCCCCTGATCCGCCGTGGAAAGATCGCGGATTAATGCGGTGCCACGTATCGTCTCTCGAGGATGCAATTAAATTTCGACTCCTCAGAAATCTCTCTCTCTCTCTCTTTCTTTCTCATCTTCCGGATGGAGACGGATTCTAACGATGCGAATCGACGAGATTCCGCGCGAGGTCTCGAAGCGCCTGGTGAATGTCATTGCCAACGGGCGTGCACATGTGCATCGGCGAATCCACACTTACGTTTCGATTTATGCGGTGAGGGAGATGCATTTTATGTATTTATATGGGTTTTCAAGAGATATAATTATGCATTTGATAAATGATAATCGCGTTTGTTATAATAATTGGATACAATGTCGCTCTCGGTTTTTTGTTCATAACTTTTAAACCTGCGTGAGTCTATCTTCGTTGCATTTATGATTTGATATAAATTAAGCAATTTTTTTGTTTGTTTCTAGAATCAACTATGCATGTATCTTGTACGAAATTGCATTTTACGATTGCATTTATAAGCATTTTAATAAATATTTATCGGACAAATTCATGGAATACGTAAAAATATGCAAAGCGTATTATTCTTATGTTAATCTGATCTAAATTAGCATTATTTTTACAAACGCTTTTTCCATTCTTTCGTTCACACGTTCTTTCTACAGATGCAAGAACGTTGTTTCACGCATGCACGCTTTTACCATGTTTCGTAAATAATACCATAAATATGGAAAGTAAAAGTCTCTGTTCCTAGAATTATTATCTGCTCGATCTCGAATTCTTTTCCCGAATCGGTAAGCTACAGAGATCTATATTTTTTCGTGGCCCCGTTAAAATAAAAACGGAAAAAGGAAAACAAGAAAAGAAAATACAAAAAGGACCTCCCTCCTCCTCTCGGCGAACCGGAAGAGGCGTGCTTAGCAGCTCGAAAGGTCAATCCTGCAGTATGAAAAAAGCCGTGGAACGACGACGTTCGGCCCACCGATCGAATCCTCGTTTTTCATTTAATAATAGTTACCCTCGTACGCGGCCCGAATATTTAAAAAGCTGGACGGGAATATTTGAAGGGATATACGGAGGAGCAGTTGGCAGTTGCCCCGGATCGATGCGGCTCAGCCGTTTAATTCAATCGAGAGATCGAGAAAATATCCTCGAGGATTACAGTTGGCGCGATTTTATCAACCGTACGCCATATAAAAATTTCGAATAATTTTTTTTCTATCGCGAATCGTGTAGGAATACGCAATTCCTTTTTTCGTTCCGTGAATTTTGATGGTAGGGAAGGAGTGAGTATTTTTAGAATCGAACGTTCTATGATAAGATTAATTGATTAAAAATTATTATTTTCGTTGGTTTTATAAATTTTTCGAGTAATCTTTCGGACAGATCAAATGAAAGTTATTTCAAAACGTGTAAGACTGAAAGTATGAGATTGATGATAAATCGAAAAAGTACAATTAAAATCAATGTACATTAAATTATCAAAATTTTATTAATGACCTCCTTATTAATTTCTTATTAATTTTAACCACAACAATTTTCACTACAACAAATTAAAACTATTTATTTATTTAAAATCCTATTTTCTTCTAATATCCCAATATTAAAATATCAATTTCAAAATAGTACTCTCGTACTATCACATCCCTGATTACTTAAATATCACTCCGTCCCCTTATCATTTTACAAAGATCCAGCCTTCCCCAATTATTTCTCAAACTCAACATCCCAAATCCAATCCGCCAATACAACTCCGCATATACACATATAAAATTACCCACACCGATATTCAACTTGATCCAGAAATCAGCGAAGAAACGATCCAGTTTCTTTTTTTCTTTCCCCCCCACACTGATCAGACAGATCTCGCGAAAAAGAGATTCCTTTCGTCGAGACGTGGGAAAGACGCGACACGAATGGAACCACTCGCCACCCGTCACGTTTCATCTGTCACTGTCACCACGCAGACACTGATTTCTCGCGCGAGAGCGCGGGGGCCCGCCACGGCGGCCGAGGATGGCGCGGCGGAGATAAAAAGGAGGGGGGGAGGGAGGACGATCGGCGAAGGAACGCGTACACCGGGTTGTCGTATGTTGGAGGTTGGTTTGGTCCGCTGCTGCGGATATATCATCCTGCACCGAGGTCCGCCCCCAAACTGAGGCACCATCGTCTCTCGTTGCACGTCGCGCTACACGGCCACACCACTAACGATTGTTCCTTCGAGGAAGGAACGATTTCTGTCGAAAATGGGGGCGTAAATGTTGCAGCGATGCGCCAATCGAACGCCGATAATCGACACTCGGAATTTTCTTTTTCTTTTTTCTTCTTTCTCTCTATTTTTTTTTTTTTTTTTTAATCTTTCGTCAGAGTAGCGAGGAAAGCATTTCGAACCTCGTTCGAGGATTTAAATGTTGTGAATTCGTTTCATGGAGGTTTGGAGAATGGATGAGTGAAAATTTTTTCATTTTTTTTTTTTAATTTAATTCGATTGACGTTAATTGGGAAATTAATTTGATGTATTTATGTGGATATATAAATTTATTCGAATTTTAATTGAAACGAATGAACGAGAACTCGGATGGAAGTCGATTTTATCAAGAATATAGGACGAATTTATTGGGTTTTTTTTACTCATGATTTTAGATTTCAAAGATTCCTAATAATTTTTCTTTTTTCTTTTATTGTTTATCGTTGCCTTTCTTAAAATCTTGATTCGAGAGAAGAATTTGAATATATTTGATATTGAAGAAACATTTTACAAGATTTAAAGATTAAGAAAAAATTCCCTTTTTATCGAATCTTTAATGCAATATATGTATAGAGAAAAAAATTAATTCGAAATTTTTGTTAAAGTTTTAAACAGATGATAGATAAAGGATTTTTAAATAAAATCATCTTGAATAAAGCTTAAAAAAAAGCTATACACGTAAAAATTAAAGAGCAATTTATGTATATTATATGATTCTGATCTTCATGATCTTCTAAATATACGTAACAGATAAAATAAAATTTAATAATTAATTGATCAATACAAGTTAATCTGCACAGCGTAGCTTGACTATTTTTAATTTATATATAAAAGATTAAATATCACGTAGATAATCGATCACAAAAGACGAACAAACATTTTGTAAAATTTATTATATGCATTTATCGAAACGTACCAATAATTGTAGCACAAATTTTTAATAATTAATAAACTATAATATATCAAAGAAAAATATAAAATTAAATTTAATCTTGTTACTATAATTTACTATTAATGTATTTTATTATACTTCATTCTTACAAATAAATATATTTTTATTAACAATATTTCATTCTTTAAAAAAAAAATATTCTATAAATAATTTGTTTGTTATTATGAAATATAGATTTATCATATTTTAATTTTTTTTTCATTTATATGTGTTCGTTATGTGAAAATATATCATAATTTTGGGGATTTCGTGCAATGAAATTCGGAAATTGAAATTAAGCGATCCAATTTAATTTGGTACCCGAGACTTTTGAACTTTTATTTACGAGCACAAAGTTTCGAGTGTGTCGTAAGGAACAAAACTATTAAAGTTTCTCTACGTAACAAGAAACCGAGACCCGATTCACTCTGGTATCGTTAATGATCGCAGCTGCATCCTTGCTGTACGTTATTTCTTTCTGAATAAATCCATGGTGACGCGTTTTAGTTTCTTTAATTGATGGAGATATAAAAGTAATAATTACGTAAAGAAATAGAATTTCAAATATATATAATTAACATTATAATATTCGTTTCGAAATTAATATATTTCGTTGAAATATAATAAAATGATATTTCAAATTAATAGTTTTTAACTTTATTCGAATTATTACAGTTATTGTAATGCAAAAGTATAAGTTAAAGTCGTGCTATTGTACGTTAAATACGATGAATTTTGTTTTAAAAAAATGTATAAGAATTCGATTAAACAATAAAAAATAAATATTTTATTCACAATTATTATTGTTTATTGATGTTCATTACTTGAATATTAAATAAAGTAGCATATTTCAGTATTTTCGAATTACTTATTTTAATTCGCTGCAAATTTTTCTCTGTTTGAATACAAAATGCCATGAACGATTCGGATCGATGCAAGAACATTATCCTTAGAATAACTTCTAATCTACGAAATCCCGTTACTTGCTTCCAAAGCGAAGAAAGAAGATCGTAAATTTATTAGCAAAATCCTTGATCTTGAGAAATATCAAGATAAACTCTCTTATTTATTGAATGTTTTAACTGGAAAGCGATTAGATACCAATTAAAAACGTGCTTCGAGAGTTCAATTACAAGAAATTAGTTAAAACGAGATATTCGTGTTAAAACAGGCCTCAAAATAGATACAATCAAAAATTTAAATAAGACGAAGAGTTTCAATAATAAAATTTTAAGTTGGAATTAAATTTATTTTAAATAATAAAGAGAAAATGACAAATTTTTAATACGTTTGATTATCGAGTATCTATGTATTGATATAAAAAATTAAATAGTATATAAAGTGTTAATATACAAATACAAAAGTTGATAAAAATTTCGACTGAATTTTATTTATTTTATTTATCAAGTTATAAGCAATTTAAATGAAAGACTTTCTGTTTTCGTCACACCACTGTACGGCTATTTCTGTCTCTCTTTATCTATCTTAATAAATAAGCCTCATCCGACATTTTTGTACAGCAACTTTTGTTTTGGCCTCTTTATTATGTGTATTATATTATAATTTTCCATTATACACAGATAATAATAATCACAAAGAATAATTAAATATATTATTATTGCATTTATCACTTATCATTTATCATTTAAGGATCATCATAATCTTATTAAAATGAAATCATATTCTTTCACACGTTTATGATCAAAATATATCCTTTCAAAAATAGGTGTCCGTTTGAGCGATAGAAGGATATTTTGTTCCTGACTGGATTACGACTCGGAACGAATAGCGTGTTTATTTATAGTCGAGCTATTAGACATCGGTTTTCCTAGTGTCCTTCAAGGGATTCATGGTCACGAGTAGTTTTGTTTTCAGCGTGCTTCGATCTTCCCGCCACTTTGTCACCGGGATTCGACGCATAAATTTACCTCGTGAATTTATAATTCCGCATCACACGCTGGTCTTTGTCACAACGGCCATATTTATTGTTCCGCACGCCGCGAATTAATTAGTCGAGACAAGCAGACAAAGGGCGCCAACTGTTTACATGTAGCTCCTTGTATCATTATGTAAAAATTGTAAAAAAGTTGAAAGATTTTAAAACTGGAAAAATTTCAAGATTAATGAATCGCTTGAAAACTAAGAATTTTCTTGTTCAATAATACGATTCTTGTCTGTTCCAGATATACAGAGTGTATTTAAAATCGTAGTAAAAGTCGAATAAGGATGATTCCTCGAAAATGCAGAATAACAATTTTTGATACAAGACCTCGTTTTCGAGAAAATTGATTTTGAAATTTTACGTGTATGGAACATTTAAATTGAAGAAACTTTTCCGATTTATATCGTGTTTGAACTCATTTTTATCGAGAAAATCTTATATATAAAAATTTAAACTTTTACTTTATCTCGAAGCAGAAAAATAATATACCATTAATTTATATCTTTCTCTTGCTCTCACTGTTTGTTTTTGTCAATAGGATCTCGGGTTACCTTGAGCTCGAGTGTTGAGCTGTGAGTGTAAAACAATATTCTGGATCATTGTAAGTTAAGTACTATATTTTTCCTCGTTATATCTATCTTCACTATCCTTCTCAGAAAATTCAGGTATTACACTGAGCTTAACATACATAATGATCTGAATCCTTGTAATTATATCTTCTTCTTTTAATATCTTTTATACCTCTTTTGTCAAATATACTGAATTCAAAGTAAGATATGAATCTATGCCATTATAATTAAACTATTATACCTAACCTAACTCTAACTCTATATCCATTCATGTTTCTTTGTTAAAAAATAATTATGATACTAATAGGAATAAATGTATATCATTTAACGATACTTTTATACTTTTGAGTTACCAAGACTCGGCACGCTTTACGTTCTGTATTCGTACGTACCACCCACGCACCAAAAAATCTTTATTTAAATTTCAAATAAAAAGCCAATTTTCTTCGAACACCGTTGGCATAATGCGAGAAAAGGGGGAACGAAATCGAAGCAGTGAAAAAGCTCGATGTCAACGGTTATCTTCTACCAAGAATGGCGTACAGAAAGAAACAATATCGGGGGGGAATTGCTTCATCCTGTTTCCTTCCTCGATACGAATGGTCAATAACGATCCCAGTTTCCTTTCCACCATTCCGTCTCTCGCTTTGCAAAGGTTGAATTAATCGAGGGACAAGCAGACCAACGTCTACTCCGCGGAATTTCGAGAAAACGACCTCGCATGGTCGCGATTGTTCCACGGGATCAATTGTTCTCCTCGACTAAAGAGCACGCGACACACTTTGTCGCCGCATCATAACTCGAGAGATTCACTCGCGATTTTTTCGAAACTGTCGAAAGATATAAGGAAGATACTTGGATTCTTCTCAAAAGGCTTCGGCTTTTTGCTACTCGAAATTTAAATTAAATATTCGTTGGAAGATTTGAAATGTTAATAAAAGTGAAATGAGAAAATTCTGGAAAATTTTGGAAAGTGTCATCATAGAGAAAAGTAGAGTAAAATGAAATATTGAAGAAATTTTATCTGCTAAGAAAGTGAATCAAGATTTAGGTGAACTCTTAACTCGATTGTTAGGAAATGGGATTTTTTTATTTAAAAAGTTAGTAGCATCGATGAAAGTAAGACTCTTTGAAAATATAAATATGCAAAATGAAAAGATTTTTATTATAATTAGAAATATAAATGTTTTTTATTTTTTAATAATCATCTCAAATCAAATCTTATTTTTTCCCACTCTTCTTTTTAAATTTACATGAATGAAAATTGATATATCTTATAAAAATAACGACATCGGACTATTTCAGTCTCTTATACACGTTTTATTCTTCGCTTATCCAATCCGCAATTCGTTAATTGTGAGAAGAAAATAAAATTGGCAATTTAACTTGGAACTCGATCAGAAATACATTCTTAACGATAAATTATATCTCAAATATTTTTTGCTTCAATTTTATATCGATATTAATTTGATAATAATTCATTGTTCTGTCCTAATTAATTTCATTTCAAATTTAATTAAAGAAATAATTATTTAAAATAATTTCTCAGTCTGAAACGCAAATATTACCGAGATTGAGACTCTACACGAGCAATTTAAGTTTGCATTAAATGAAGCAAGACGAAGACAGAGCTATACAATGTGATAAAGATAAAGATATTTCGCTTCAATTGCTTATATAACCTAATAAATAAACCTCAACAGACATTTTTTAATTTGCTTCGACTCCTAGAATCAAACCTGAAAAGATGTCTCTCAAAATATATATCGAGACATCGTAGAGACATTGTATTTTTCTAAAATAACATAAAGATATATTAACATGAACAAAATTTAAATAAACACAAATATATATATTATCGGTAAAGTTGTATCTCTTATGTAATTAAATTAAAATAAATTAAACTAAAATGAAATGAATTAAATTGCGAAACAATTAAAAATAATTAAATTGTTTTAAAAGTATGTTGAAAAATGTAGGACATGAAAAGAAAAAATTTGGTTGCCATTTTTTTTTTTTTAATTAATGTCCCGTTTATCTTATATAGATAAAAAAATAATCGTTTTTACGATAAATTTAAAAAAAAAATTCCCTTCTAGAAGATTAATCAATCTTCGAAAGTTTCGCTCATCGACGAGCACACAAGAATTGAAATTGGATCGTTCATTATCAAACAACGTCGATATTTATCCATTTAGAAATTTTATTTTTATATACGAATAAAAAGTAAAAACGTACTCTTTCTTTCTCTCTCTCTCTCACTTTCTTTTCATC
The DNA here is from genome assembly GCF_029169275.1 of Apis cerana. Taxonomy (NCBI): domain Eukaryota; kingdom Metazoa; phylum Arthropoda; class Insecta; order Hymenoptera; family Apidae; genus Apis; species Apis cerana. The sequence goes on along the minus strand of NC_083862.1, from coordinate 2,907,436 downwards.
GATTCACCTCGACAAATATTCACCACGTCATCCTGCCACCTAGAAACGAATGAAACTCGTCGAATAGATGAATTCGAAAAACGTCACGGAGATAAAATTACTCGGTCGATAAAAATTAGTGATGAACGAAACATCGATTGTTCAACTATCATCGAGATTATTTATTTTTAAGCGAAAATTTTTGTTGAGAATTTGACAAAGAGAGGATAATTGGTCCTTTGATTATAATAAATAATATAATGAGTTTCATATTTATGCAAAATTTGAATGTATAAAAACCTATGACATGCAAATATATATAATATATGTTACTCATGTTCATAAAAATTTGATTTTATGTTATATTAGATATAATTATTATGTTTAAGATACGAATAATTAAAATTGTTTATTTTCTGGTTGCGATATAAGTACGCAAAAAAATATTGGCGAAGAGTAGATTCGATTCCTGTTTATTTTTTCCAATTTGTATTTTCATTGTTTTTATTTTTTTCACAGCAACGGTTTATTTAATGCTAGCTGATAAATAATGCACAATCAAAATAAGAAAGAATCTATTGCACAAACATACAACGTACATTTCTTTACATATCAAAAAGAAATATCTTATCTATTAATCTATAACATATATCAAAATATATTTTATATATGAATAATGATGATTATTCTGCTCATTTTTAATAATTGCAAAAAAACTAAAAATTTGAAATCAGACAATTTTTGAACATAAAATATTTTTCTTATAACACAAGCTAGAAGTCTATAAATGAACCATATACACGTATCAAAATATGTATGATAATAATTTTTAATATTTATAAATATGAAACTTTTTATTTGCATATTATTAATAATTGCAAAAGCAAAGAAATTAATCACTGGTATAAAAAAAAAAGATAAATAAATAAAAATTAAGAAAACAATCAATAATCTATTCACACACTTATTTCACTTCTCCAATATTATATTTGAATATTATATTTGAATAAATATACAATTAATTAATTAATAATATTATTTAAAAATTATCAAGATATACTATCAATTTGTAAAAACGTTATAATAAATATTATAATTGGCCAATTAGGATTCTTTTTTTCTAACTCTAATAATAATAATAAATTTCGCAGTTAAACAGGCGTCAAAACGCCACGAGCGGGAAGAGATTCGGTTGACCGTGAAACACTGAAACTTGTCAAATGGAGACCCAGTTCGAGTGAGGGTCGTTCGAGGACGTTGTACAAGAGCAGCGGCAACGAGGAGGGACATTGTTTGAAATATTTATGATTCGTCGTGGCATGGAAATATAGACAGTAGGGCTTCGTATAACCGAGTTGTTCACGTAATTTCCCTTATCATTTTAATTCTCTCATTAGAGACACTTTAATCTCTTAAAGGGTGATGAGACAATATATCGTCGAGGCAATTTTAGAATTACGGCGATTATAGAATTTTTCTATTGCCGGATTATTCGAAATAATTAAACAATAAAAGATAATTTACATATAATTATAATAATATATAAAAGTGTAAATTATATATATATATATATACATATGAATAATTTTTGGAATAATTTATCAGGTAGAATTAAGATTTTATATCATAAAATTAAAGAAAAAATTTTTAAAATGAATGTTTTTTTATTATATAAAAGATTGTATATCTGATGATAAGAAAAATGAATTAAAAAATAAATTAATTTATTCCTTTTTATATCTAATTCCAGGATGTTTGTTTCAGAATTTGTATAACACGTTTTGTATCGTATCGAATTATTCGAATAATCGATCATTTGGATAATCGATGTTTTATTATTTTATTATTATGAGATATGAAATTAGAAATTATATATTCCATTTTCAAATTGAATTACTCTATTTTTAATTTAACTTATTATTACATACATTATTACATTGTTATATATTGTTTTATTATATGTATAAATATATATATATATTTTTTGATCTTTTAAATATTATATAAAAAAATAACTTTTATAAAATAAAGTATTCCAATACTTGGAAATTTTTATTTTTTGATTATATAAACGTATTTTTAAATATATTTTTTTATTTTTAATTTTAGGGGTGTTATATCAATCGTAATATTCTGTCCCTCAATTTCATATTTTTATATTAGTATTTTAAAATAAACAAATTCGGAAATTCTTACAAAATGAAAATTTTCTTTAGCTTTACCAGATTTACTTTAAACTTTATCCAAAATTAAATTAAACATTATTATTTAAAAATAAAAATTAAACTTACTGAATTATTATCTTTAAATATCACTATAAAACACATTTTTTATTTATTTTATTAAATAAAATAAATATAATAATAAAAAAAAATATTTTATATCTATGTCTTCATCCTATTAGTATTATATTATTAAAAAAATCAGACTTGAAAAGGTTAAAAAGAGAAGGATTAAATTTTTGCTAGAAACATTAAAAAACAGATAGTAAATTAAGAAATAAAACGCACGAGGAATAAAATAATGAAATAATAGAGGTCAGTATAACCTAATTTTTACTTTAGTATTCTCCTCTCATAAAGTGACTTTTTCTCGTTTAAATTCTTAAATTTAAATTTGTTTAATTTTGTAAACGAGGGAGACGAAAATCAACTACATTATATGAGGAGAGGAGGAAGAAAGAAGGACGATGATTAATTATTTAATCTGTCGGTTTTACCGATTTCTCGAGAAACGTATCGTAAGGGTGAATTTCAATGACTGGAAACACTTTAAAATATTTATCACGTGACATGGCATAGAAATAGGTTACAAGATCACGTCTGATCAATTATTTCTCGCATTTATATTTCAATTCGACAAAAACAAGTCAAGATATTTCGTCTATCCTCTTGCATTTCACAGCTTTTCTCTTTTCCGGTGAAAAAAAAGAGGGTATAAATATAGATCTAGATTTCTTTCTTTCGTTTCATTCAATAATATTTCTCTGGTTCTTTTTTTAAACTTTATTTCGTTACCGAGGTAAAATTTTGACACATAATTTTTCTAATTAATTATACACAAATGAATAATAATTTTTGTATTCATTTCTATGGAATAAGGAAAGATTGAAATTAAATTTAACATAAACGTGAAGTTATTTAATGCTGATTTCGTTTAATCGAATCTTATTAAAAGTAATTTAATTTAAAATATAAAATAAATAACAAATGGTTAGCAATTCTTAGATGCTACAAATCTGAACTAATTCAAACTTAATTTCACAACCTAATTTAAAATCAACTAAAACGCATTTTGTTCGTTTGAAATATAATATTTCGATATTTCTACAAAATTTATAAAAATTTTTTTTTGTTTCCATCTTTTTATAATTTTATTAATTTGGCTATATTTTAACGTATTTAACGCAAAGTCGATATAGAAATGACCTTTTTTATTTTTTAATTTTTTAATTTAAAAAGAAAGATTTATTTGTAATGAAATTTTATGAGTATGTAAAATAGATTATATATGGAGCAATTTTTTTTTCTCGAAATATCATTTTAGGGAAGTGAAATTAACTCTCAAAGTTTCTTTATAATGACGCGAGATAAAACTTTTTATATATAAAATGTTTAACTTTATTCTCTCCCCCTATCGTAAAAAAAATTTTCCAGGCGAAATTTTATTCAAAACTTGATACAAAATGCTGGAACTTTAGGGCTGATTTCACCCTCTCAAAGAGATCTCCCATCAAAATTGTTTCATATATGACCTATTATGCTCTACATATATGCAAACTTACAAAATTTTCGTGTTAGTAATAAACGTTCGAATACTTTGATTGCATATTTTATCTATCGAAGAAATATGATATCTCTGAGTAACGAGTGATCTGTTTAACATATTAATCATTTAATTTAAACATAAACATAAAGTAGAATTTGTGACAATTTTAAAAATTAAAAAAGAATAAAACAAAGTTGTCGTCATTAAATGTGAAATTGTATTAATTAATTGAACACGTTAAATAAGCAAAAGAAAAATAGCAACAAAAATTTGTCTGCATTAAAAATATTAAGCAGAAGTTTAGAAAAGTTTAAATTATAAATTAATTCAAATATAAAATATTGAATTTAGAATTATTTTAAAATAAAAATAACAAAAAAGAAAATAGAAAAATTGTCATTGAATAATTGTCATAAAATTGTAATAATTTAACATATTAAACGTGTTAAGCAAAAATTTAGACAAATTTATATTACGCGATATGTATTGATTCAAAGTCATAGTGAATTTAAATATAATGAATTTTCAAAAAAAAAACGTACAAATAAAATACAAACGAATTTCATTAATGAACGTAAAATTATAATTATAAATTTGTCGTGAACGTGTTAAATAAAAATTCAAAATTCATTCATCTTATTAATTAGATTACGTGAAAAAAATATAAAAACTAAAAAATAACATTACACCGTATAAATTTTCCTCGAGTATGGAATAGAAGAGAACGCGTCGATGGGACGAAATAAAATGATTAATTATTAAAAGAGCGTTGCTCGCGGCCGCGATTACGATCGATCTGACGAAGGTCAGAGCCTCGAGGCATCGCCGATACTGACACGATTATCAGCGCGATGTATCGCTTCGATATCGGTGATTGCCAGGTGACAGTGACTGGAATCTCAAATATAACGAATTCGAGCCAACATTGAACTCGACGTTGATACGCTACCACGTCGTGGTTTCGATCTGTCAGAATGGTCTCTGCACCATGCTACTCACTGTACCTGATACCGTTGGTACGAAACACGAATGACGAACCTTAATTCTTTGACAGTATGTCCCGAGAGAGAGAGAGAGAGAGATCTGATTAATTATTAAGAATAAATTGTATTTAAAATATTATCAAATATTGAACTTTCTTTTTATATTATAAATTATTACTTTGTTCCCATTCTATCATTGCCCATTTTTTTTTTGATTTGGAAATCTAATTTAAATACATCGATTGAAATACGTATATCAAAGAGATAATTAATTTCTAATAAGATTGGACAATTTTTATTTGAAACAGTGTAGAAAAAAGAAACGATTATTATATTATTTCAAATGAAATAAAGATATTTGTAAGTAAATTCTAAAATATTATTCGATAAATTCATAATTGATTGATATTCTAATATTTGTTCTTTTATAATGTAGTAATATTAACCAAATTTAATGTTGACCTATTAATTTTAAACTTTAAGAAAATGTCTATTCTATATGTCTATTAATTTTAAACTTTAAGAAAATCATCGATTTATTAAGTTTTTGTTTAAGTAATTCTTTGATATAGAATGCAATAGATGTTCTTGGAAAATCTTATTTTCCATTGATTCATTAAAAATTATTAATGACGTTTAAATTTTTATTTTTTTATTTTTCTAATTTAAAAATTATCTTCTAAATTTCTTAATACTAAAAATTCTTATAATCTTATCATATAATAATATATATCTATGAAAATTAATGCCTTACGATTCGTTTTAACGGAAATATCCAAGAAATACAATCAAGAAAACTCGAAACTATCACAACTATAAACCACCTATAAAATATAAACTAAATATCCACCATTCAAATTCACAGTAATCGAGACACTCGTTTCGCGTTGCATCCACAAGCATTCACTAGCTTCACTCTCTTTCCGACTAGAAAACGAGAGAACGAAAACGGGCAGACAATCTTACTTAATTAAGATAACTCGAAAACACTTGCAAACTCCTGAACCATATTTTCCATCAAACAGTCTCAATCTTAACGCGTTTCTAACATGTTTTACCGAACCTTGACCAAAAAACAAAAGAGAAAAATAAAAACCGTCCAATTTACACACCTTCTACTTTCAATCCACAAAAAAAAAAAAGAAAAAAAAGAAACGAAAATGGAATTAAACGAAAAAAAACACTCGCGAACACGTTACTTTGGCAGGCGAAACCGAGCGCGGGAACGCGGCGGTTCCGCAGGAGCGGAAAGCGAAGAGGATGCTCGGTAGAGCGGAGACGAGCGACCGACAACGTGGCTCGGTTAGTTTGCGAAGCGCGTGCCGTGGCATCCTTCGAGCCTCCTCTCTCTTACTTTCGAGCAGCGCGCGCGACCATGCCAGCCCACCACCTCCCCGCGCCAACCGACTTACCTCTCTTCCATGCATCGTTCTCCTCCCCCTCCTCCCCGCCCTCGCGCTCGCTCGAGATCCCCTCGAGCCTTACATCGCAACACCGGCTCGATATTCTTTCCGCGCTCCTGCACGGAACACGATCAACCGCACCGGTGCGCGCCACCCACGCTCGTAGACTCCGCGAGGGAGAGAATCTATTTCTCTTCAACCACGACACGTCCACGTCGTGGGTAGAAGCTCATCGTGTACTCGGCGCAATTATTCTACTCGTTGTTCTACTTGTCCCTATGTCGTGCGCTTCGAAGAGTTCGAGTTAACGTGCGTGGTAAGAGAGGTTAGGTTATAATAAGAGGCTCGTGGTGACGCGGTATTATAATGATCGTTTTGAGCTATTTATGTTATTTATTTGTTAATTAATGGGTATTATTTGTTGTTGTTCATTTATTAATTGAAGATACGATTTGAAATATTGAGATTTCGAACTATTAACACGGCTATAACAGTATTCCCAAGTGTGGTTAACCCATTCGTGTATACCCAATCTAAAATTAATTCTAACCTCTCTGATTAATTTTTAGATAAATTTGCAATTTGTGAATTAAATTTTCATTAAATTTAACATGGAAATAATCGAAATGTAACATTCCTTTTATTTTATCGATTTTTGTAATCATAATATTTATTTTTTATAAAATCAGGTCGATTATAGATACTTTGATTTGATCAAACTGAAACTAATAAATTTACAATCGTCAAGGTAAACATTGATTGTTATACGTTTATTATTTATTATTATTATTATTATTATTATTATTATTATTATTATATAATTAATTAATTATTAAGAAACCTTTAAAAAAAACGGTGTTTTTTTAACTTAGCAGTCATCTATCAAACTGAAATCTTATATCGCGAAAATCGCTAATAAATTTTATATTTATAATTTTTTATTATAGAATAATATTCAATTAAATTTAAACGAAAAAAATTAAATTCTCATTTTTTCCCTCCAAGAATCGATTAGAATATTTCGATAAAATGATCGAAATAAAATTCAATAATTTTAGATATAGAAAATTTCATTTTCTACAATTTTTTGTTTTTTAGATAAACTATAATTTTTTTTATTCTATTAATTTTTATTGGGATAAAGAATTCACTGACGTTTTATTAAACGATAATTGACAAATATTTAATGAAGTTATCAATTTTAAATACTCAAAATGTTCAAATATTTGAAAAAATAATTGGATGAACAAAAATTATACAAGTAGGATAAAATAGATTAAAATGAAATACCAAAAATATTTCTACCAACGAAAAGTAATTTTAAACGAATGGAATTTATTGTTGTTAAAAAAATTTGATCATCCTCGTAAAAATAAAATGAAGATACAATTAATACTACAATTTCTAACTTCCCTTATAAATAAAAATATATAGTCAACGTTTTATAATGATTCCTCTGATTACAGTCTCGTAAAAATATAATCAATATTATATTGCAATCTTAACCTTCTTTCTTTAATCTACAAAAATATAAGGAATCCAACCAATTCGGAACAACAAGATATAGAAACCGGAAGTTTACGCTGCATCGATCAAACTTGCAAAGTCCTCGCCATTTCTTCGCGTGTGTTAAACACGATTCAATTATGCGGTTCTGGTGAATAATTGCGATTTCTTCTGTCCTCGTGGTGTTCCAATCTACAAGATGCTTAAATGGAAAGGAAGCGGGTGTCTCTTTCAACGGCCAGCGGACAAGAGCAAGATTTACGCTCGCTTTTAATTGAGAATGTACTACGGTGTATCGTGACACGCGAGACCCGGCTCGTGGGTGGTCAGATAAGTGAACACGTGCGCGTATTTTGTCTCGCTTGCCAACCCATTCCACCGTCCCATTAATTGCATCGTGACTTGCTTTGTCTACCTGTTTGCGAGCAATCGTCGACTGCTACGTGTTATCGATAATTCTAACTGCATTAATAACACCAGCGTACCCACTTACGCTTCGGTCTAATTCGTTTTCCAACTATGTCAAGTGTTAAAAGCTATTGGGAAATTTAATTATTGAATACAGCATATGTGTTTCTCGATTTTTTTTTTAGATGTTTTTCGTTGTATATTAATTGTATATCAAGTTTGTAAAATTTTTTTGAGATAAAAATTATTTTTCGATTTTTATTCCGTTGGAAAAGCGGGAAATTCGAATTGGTATGTTAAGTAAAGTTAGAGACTTTACACTTTAAAACGGATTTAGATATAGTTAGTACGATTTTTATTCTGTTGGAAAAGCGGGAAATTCGAATTGGTATGTTAAGTAAAGTTAGAGACTTTACACTTTAAAACGGATTTAGATATAGTTAGTACGATATTCTTCTCTGAAGTTGAAAGAGAGATAGTTTTTTTTTGATAAGATTTATTCGGTGATTCTGTGATTTTATTTAAATATTTTTGAATTTTAAATTATTAAATTTTTGTATTTTATTCTTGTTACTATTAATCAATCTTTATATCATTTATATCATTTAAATCATTATTCCTAAACACATATGGCCACCTATCTTGATATCGACAGTGATTAATAATAGCTTGACTTTGACAAATGAGTATCATCGAGATGCTAACCGTGATGAAACGTTGAAACTTTTATCTTGTTTTTATTGTTAACAAACATTAAACTTGTTGTCATAATAGACTGCGAATGTTTATGCACTTATGCAAAATTTAAATGTACAATAAATGTAGAATATGCACAATATATTTAAAAAAATTCAAAATTGGTGTTCCAATTTTCCATAACATGATATAATGATTATTTCTAAATATCATCTATTAATTTTGATATTCAATTAAAAACCAATGGACATTATAATCGTTTATGTTGAGTTGTTTAAGTTAAATCAATAGTCATCATTTAAAATTGTTCTTTAATTGTACATTGCGATTGGATAGTTGAAAAATTGGAAAAAATTTTGAGATACTTTTAAATTATTCCCAATATGAAAAACTATGAATAACAATGATCAAAGAGAATTTTTAAAAGAATAAATAATCTTGTTATTGATAATTTAGATAAACTTTACGAAAAAAGAAAGTTCATTCTTCGAAATTAAAATCTTTCGCATATTTGAGCAGATTCTACACTATATGGTTGATCAGGCACGAAATTTTGTTTCTAGACGATCAAACTTAGGAAAAGCTGACCTTTTCCACTTTATTCTAGGTAAATATCGAAAAATTACACTTATCAGGACGATCACTTTCACGGATCAAGGTGTCCAATAACGCGTTAGATTAAATTTCACGCGCATGCGCGTCCCAAAGTTCAAAATATGACGCGCGAAACGTCCACCAAATCGAAATTCGCGTTTCCAGGTAAGCTTAAATAAGTGTCGATAAGATTTCACAGAGGACATTGTAACGATTGTGTGTATCGCGTTACGTGATGACATGCACAAGAAGTTGTACAAACTGTTTCACTGCATTTAGCTCCAGCCATAACTCTTAGAAGATAAGAAAAAATTGTTTTAATATTTAAAATTAAACCGTCATATCATATAATTATAATTATGATTTAATATATAGAAATATGATTTTTATAAATGATAATATGCAGTTTTTACAAACAAATGATTGTTGTTTTGAAGAAATGAAATTTGTTCTCGCTGTAAAGATCACTGATTTCCATGCAAATAATGAAAATTAAACAATATATTTTCTTAGTATAAAATATTTAAATGGCAAAATCTTTGAAGAAAGGAAAAATTTATTAAAAAGGATAAATAGAAAAGCAAAAGGAAAAGTAATTATATCTATTTTTATATCCTCTGTCAATCTTCACATTTATCTTGTAAGATAGAAGATATGGTTTTTATTTTAGAAAAAATTAAAATTTCAAATAATACATAATGTATACACTTGATCTGAAAATAGAAATGTTTCAAAAATTCGAAAATTTCATTTACTTTTATCTTTCCAAACGAAATTATAATATTTTATACACCGAAGAATAAGATTAGAAAAAATAAATTCAAACGTATTGATTTAAACGTATTTATAAAATAAAAGAAAAAGATGTTAAATTAAATACATCAATTAAATTACTAAATAGAACATTTTAACTCGACTATAACTAGGCTCGATAAAATACGATCCTGTTGACTCGGGCAAAGGAAAATATCGCGATCGTTTAATGAATTGAATTCGAACGACCGGAAGCCTAGCCACGAAGCGAAGCCAAGAAGTCTACAGGCTTATCGCTGACGTTTTTTTCTTTCTCTTTTTTCGGCCCGTCACGGTGTTGCCGCACCGTGACGAGAGGAGAATAAAAAAGGGCGAGATCCACACCGCGATAAATAAGCGAGGATCGACTCGGCTCGTGTATTAATTAATGTTTCGCGTGTCGTCCATTTCGCAGCAGCCATCCACTGTGTGTGGATAATAATAATGATTACGGTTTGGCGAGGTTTGTAATCGCTTTATATAGGCGAGGTAAATGGTGTGACCACAGGTTCGAGAAGTAATAAAGGTGAAATTTCGAAAAGGGGACGAATTTCGAAACGAGCGGACGATTGAACATTTTGTTAATTGATATTAATCGAGCGTAATTAATTCGATTGATTAATTCGTGGAAATGTTAATAGTGGCATTATTTCTTCTTTTCTTTTTTTTTTTTCCTTATCTCGTTTATTGCAATGGAGATATATGTGTTAATGAATGAAATGGCTGGAATATAGGGTATGAGGGGGAAAATTTATTGCAGGTAAAATATTAGTAGGATGGATATATTGGTGGACAATCTTTGGATGATTGTAAACAATGAAAGGAAGATAAAATATGGATGTGCAGAAATTGAAGATCAGGTCAAGTTTTGTCATTAATTAAGTTATAAGTAATTTAATTTTGCGACAGATATTGTAGATAGGCAATCGGTACGGAAGCAATATCTTATTGCAATTTGCTTAATCCCTTTAAAAAAAATCTTAATGAAAATATGTTCGTGTTATTTCAAATAATTGATTAGTCTATAATTTTAAAGTGATATAATATATAATAAGAGTATGTATAATTACATAGAACAAGGAAATATAAAAATTTTTTATCGTGGAACGTTATATTCACGTATTTTATTATTATAAATTCAATAAAAATAATTTAACTTTATAATGAATTTTATATTCCACGATAAAAAAATATTATTATTAAAGTATTTTTAATTCTAATTTAATAATATCCTTTCCTATAATATTACATTCGAATTGCAATGTTAGCTAATCGTGCATTCGAAAATGAAATAAGTATACAGATATCATTTTTAAAATTTTTATAAAGTTAATTGGTGCTCAATTGGTTAAGCAAGCGCCAAATGATACGACACTGTTAGCGCCGTGCGAGTTGCCTGTCTACAGGCGTTTCTAATTTTAATTTAAATAATTTTATTTTAAATAGCTTTGTGAATCAATTGAAATTTTTATATACCAATTTTTATTTTTGTTTAGAAATTCTCAAAAGTTTGCTCACGAATATATATTAACATGGAACCATCTACTTTTTCTTTTTTATTCTTAACTCTTGAAAGTAAACGAAATAAAATATTCGATAATTTTTAGAAATGATTTGAATCACTTGTGTTTACTACATCGTGTGCTGTGTTTAATCTATGATCGAATAAAAAGCACGGCACAGATCATAAATCAAATTTTCTGTTTCAAGTTAGAGTACAAGTTTATGATTGTTTGATAACATTAAAGGCTCTAAGAGCAACAGGAAAGGAAATGTATGGTTTTCCAGCCCGATAAACGATTTAACGTTTAATAAAATGATTCCTCTCGTTTTTATTTCCTACGAAATCACTAGTTGATAAAAAATTTGCCACGTTTGATTCTGGTACAAGTCCAAACTCGGAGACCGAATCTCGGGGATGAAAGATAGTCGAGATTCCACGCGTAAATCAAATCCTTTCGTGTCTACAGCTATCTGTTACATATATGCATACCTACGTGCTGCTCCTACAATGGATATCGATTAGCGCGAAAACTTTGGAAATACGTTGAAATTTAAACCGAAGCGTTTGTTTAAAAAACGACTAGCATTCCAGCGATAAACAATAAATATTAAATTCCCAAACTTTTCCATGAATGATTTTATTGTCGATTAAAATTACGCGCCCAGATGCGTTTGATTAAAAACGCGTGCAAGTCTGCATGGAATAAGTAAAATATTGTTTTTCCCATAAAATCGATGAAAATATATAGGGTGATAAATAAAAAAAATTTATAACTTGATATAGTAAATAAAAAATTAGTTAAATAAGAAAAAAATTCTAATAAACACGTGTTTAAAAAAATTAATATTCTCAATATTTATAAATATTTTTTAAACGAATAATTTCCTTGCTGTGCGAGGACAACGCTTTTCTCCTTCATTTGACCAGTATCGTTTATCCTGTAAGTTATGAATTCCCTTTCTCGTATTATTCCGTATATTTTCAGCAAAATAGAACACGAATGGTTGCGGATACGAGGAATTGCCGCAGTAAGGAAATTATTGCGACTCGCGGTCAAACGAATGGGTTTCGAAAAGGACCGAGACTCGACCATATTCGACTTCGATCGGTATAAAGTACACTAATTTTCCCGTACCATCAAACCAAACTTCCTACCGTCAAACGATGTTTGACTTTTTGTCGAGTTTAATGAAAATATACATTCTTAAACGATATCTGATCCTTACACGCTTCTCCATTAAAATAAAAGAACTTCCAATCTCCAATATAATTAAAATATTCTTAAATATAAAGATTTGAATATTTCAATATTTTTTTAAGACAATTACAAAATTATTCGTTAACTTTCAATTTATCATCGATTAGTTATGGAATAATATTATTATAGTATTATACGATATAGTTAATATTGTAAAATATACAAGATAAGAAAAAAAAAATTTCACGAGATTCACGGAATGATTCGCTACATGAAACTTAAAATACTACTATCAAAATTATTATTTCATATTTCAATATATTTTTATTTTCTCAAAAGACGTATAAAAAAGTGAGGTTATGTCTCAATATCGATATCAATATATCAGTATGGAATAAAATAAATTGAACTATTGAGTGAAGGTTATTGTTTCACAATCCATTTTTGTTTTTGCAGAATAGATGCATGAAAAGTATGAGATTGTGTCTTGATAGATTTACGCAGCTCGCATCGTACATTAGGGCAATCGACTATGTTCCACTCTCACCACCTATAGATAGTCACTATCCGGTAAATTCATCGATTGCATTGTCGCTGTCGGCTCTGTTACCGTTATTACCGTTATCCACTTCCAATAAGCATTATCCTGAGACAGGCCGGCCCAAGCAGAATACGAATACGTACGAGAATCTCGAGCTTTCCAGTCGGGATCTTCTTTCGGTAATCGTCGATAATGCAGTTACCGTGCACCGAGCAGCCACTAGATCGCGTATCGATCGTACCTCAACTGTGACCTATATTTCGAATCCGGCTCAAAAAGGTTCCGCGAACATAACTAAGCGTTGGTACCAAGTATTTCGCGAGTAGATTCTTTTGTATTCTTTTTTATTGCGATGCAGATTGATTTAAAAAATGTTATCAAATAGTTCTTACCTCTTATCAGGATAAAAATTCATAAAAAGAAAATACTATTGCGAGTAACGTACCAATTAGCGAGACATAACCTTATTTTCTTTATATATCTATTTTACAAAATTAACGATAGATTATTGTGATTTTAGAATGATTGTAAACTACGCAAAATATTTTATATTTTATTTATTGTGTTTTAATAATTTTTAATTGAATTTGTTCATAAAGTTTTAATAATAATAATGTTTCGTAAGAATTTGATGCAATTATAAACTTGAGTATCTTCGTGTTAAATTTCAATTTTTCTTGAATATTATTATTACACTGAAAGTAGAATCGAAGAACTTTAGAACTCGTGAAATGATTCTCAGTAGATTTCCTATCTATTTCAATTTATCAAATTACTATTAAGGTTATACTTGTAATAAATTTCATTAAAATATATCTTGGAAATAGTCTTCGATACAAATTTCTTACATCTATAATGTTCAAACTTATGTATATTTATCACATAATTTTTAGCCTATTTTTTCTATCTTAGTAAAAATTATAAATAGTATCACCTAATTATTCTTCCTTACTAAGTAAGATCGATATTTATGTACGTTCTAAAAAAATGAGGAAAAATAACAGCTTAACTTAATAACATAAGTTCGAGGTATGGATATTTAGAGTCGATATACTGCATTCTAAACTGTGTTAATGGCTTTGCGGATAGATTTGATTTCCTAGTTGAAAATATATGTTTGATGCATCGTGTGTGAACTTTTCGTTCGAAAAAAGATTTGAAGAATATTAAAAAAAATATATTACGTATTTTTATTAATATATTATACGTTTATAATGTTATATATTTTTAATAATAATCTCTATATTTAAAATAATAATAATACAATAATAATAACAGATCAGATTTAATATCAATATTATTTAATAATTTTATTTAAGTTTGAAACTTTATAAGCACTTTATTACAAATTTTTTAATCATTTAAAATCAATTTTAATTCTCATACATGGTTTCTTATACATAAATCAAATTATTTTCATGCATTGACAAATGAATAAAATTATAGAAAATTGATTTTTAATATCGAAATACTTAAGTAGATTTAAGTAGATTTTCGAAACTTACAAGTAACGATGTATTCCGATCTTCAAAATTAAACAATTCCATTATACCATATTATACTAGCAACATAAATTCAAGCACCATTATACTAGTAACATTCGAATTCAATGAAACGAGTATTAAATCTGATTTGGATCCATAAGTACATATCGAACACGATCCCACCATTGAACATAACCTCCTCCTTCTCTTTGTTGTCGAGACCGTGTCACGTGACCGTGCTTGGTTCGAGGATCTCCAACATCTATCATCCCTGATGCGCTGTTCTCACGAATAATTCGTTCGTTTGCCGATCGTTCGAAATCACGCCCCGAAAATCGTTCGATCGTCGCTACAAAACGTGCGATCCAGACGTCATGCCAGGATAACGAAGGATGCGGATAAATCGGAGGTTAGATTCGACTTATTTTTCATCGCCTCTGCGGAAGCTGTTTCGTGTTTCTAGGCGAAATCCTGTTCGTTCCCTGAAATCGATCGACCGAATTTCCTGGTGTATGTGCACCAAGGCGATACTGGAAAATCGGGACACGGACGCGGTGATTTCGCGGTCCGCGACGCGCCTCTAGCATCGATTTTGAGGAAGGATGGTGGGGAGGGAGGAAAAGGAGGGGGGGAGGTGTATGGAAAAAGGCACTCGAGACGAATTTCGAAGGAATTCGATCTCTACTCTATTCCGTAGTTCCATACAATGAGCAGGATGGAAAAGAGTAGGACGGAAATAGGATAATATAAAGATCATTTTTCGCTCGTTTTTTCGGTCCCACGATTTTCTATAAGATGACAGTTTATGTAGATTGTGTAATAAATTTTTATACGAACATTATACGAATTAATATTTTTTTAAATATCGTAATGTTTTGAGACATTGTGCGTCTCTTTTTATATCATTCATATTCTGTGAATAACTGCATAACTGCAATCTAATGTGGATATCGATCTATAAAGATTTTTATTAAATATTTAGTACAATAAAATTTTATTGAAATGAATTTTTAAGTCGATATGATTGAATCAGTTTCTGAGAAATGGAGATCAAAGATGTAAAAATTAAACGAATTAAAAATTAAAAATTTGATTTTTCCAGTTATTTTTCTTCATTTTGGTTTTTGAAATATATCTCTTGATTCGATATAAACATTCTGTGATAATTCTATGGGAAAAATATAGAATGAGATATTCACTATCCTTGTCTATATTAGAAATTGATTACGTAAATATAAAATAAAAATCGAATTTTAATATTAATAAACAAACTTTGAATTTATCCTAATCATTTATCTCAATAAAAAAATAAAAAATGTATTTCTTCAGTAAGAAATAGAAATTTTTTTTTTCTATTGTAGTATGAGTATTACGTTGAAAATCATTCCAATTATTGCGTAAATAAAATTGACAAACTTGCAAATAATTGAATTTGATTGTAATGTGTTGCGTTTCAATTTGTCAAACTTTTCAGGAATTTTTTGATATTGAAAGCATTTCATATTCAAAGCAAGAAATTTTGAATGAGTTTGACAGTTTAATAATACATTATAGTTCATTCAATCACTTTTAATTCATCGAGTAGAATTATTTATGCAATACAGTTGACATTTTCAATACTTATAATACAATAGAGAATAGAGAAACGAACAATCTGCAAAAACATTTTCCATTAACTTGAACCATATATCATTGTCATTATTTATAAATACACTATCTCGGACGAAGAAAATCGATAATGAAATGTACGGTAATAAAATTGTATTTAGTCTCCTTCTATTTCAACATCAATTTTCTAAAAAAAAAAAAAAGAAAAAGAAAAAGAAAACGAAAAGTTCGTTCGAAAATTATCAAATTATTCTTTCCTTTCTCCGATAAAACAAAAATTTTATTATTTTTCTAGAAATAATAGAAATCTTTTACATTTCGTAAAACTCAAATTCGAAAATTTTGCGAGAACTCACACTTTCAATAATTTCAAAATTCAAAATTCCCGAAATCCATAATTTTAATTTGATCCTTATCAACGAAAACTCTTTATCTAAATGAATATTTATTTGAATTTCAATATAACTCGAAAGATTTCGAACTTAATTTTTCCACGTGTTTATTCATATTATTAAATTTCGAAATCAGAGAAACAAAAATCGAGGAAAATTTCGAAAAGTTTCGACCGACCTAACGCACTTATTTACCCAAGTTTCCATCGTTTAAATTTCACGCAATCTACAGAAAATAAATAAAGAAGAAGAAGAAAAAAAGTTTCAACAACTTTACAAGTTTCGAAAAGTTTCGGGTGACCTAACCTCAACTTTTCCACGTTCTTCCGCCCGATCGTAGGCAACGATCCTGCGTGCATCACAGGTTTTCTCTTCTCCCGTTCGGTGCACGAGGCAAATCCGTCGATAAATAAATAGCGCGGCGGGAGGAACGGTCGGTAGCCCGTTCGACGAAATTGCGGGGAAACAGGTGGACGAGCGCTCGTTGCATCCAGAGAAGGTGGATTAACACGAACGGCGGAACGGAAGTTTCGGGCTGAAAATAAATCGAGATCCGCGAGGAGCGGAAAGTCACGCAGTCGTCTAAAAATACGAGCTGCTGAAAGTATAATAGCGTCGATACACGTTCCCCCCTCCCCCCACCGCCCCTTGGAAAGGATCGAGGTGAAACCACGGCTCCATCACGTTTCGTGGAAACCCGTTTTTCTAATCGATCTTTGCATTGAAAACAACCAGAGAATCGAGCCGCTATCGCAATTCATACCTCTCCACTCCCAATCCGATTGTTTTTTGCTTCGTATCAAGAGATTTTTTTTTCTTTTTTTTGAAGAGGACTTTCTTTTCTCATTTTTATTTACTCGTTCTTAGCTTCTGTTCCTTGTATTTTACAATTTTCATTTCGATTTTTGCGATATTTATTATTAGAAAAGAGAATGAAATGAAAGTAAAAGGAGTTGAGTATTTAGAACGTCTCATGAAACTGTTGTTACAATTTCTATCTTGAGCGCGTTTAACAAAAGTGAAAATGAATTAAAAAGTTAGATTAAGTCAAAGGTAATGTCGAAATATGAGAATAACGAGCAATTGAATATAATAGCAAGCAATCGAAGTTTATGCGATGTAAACAGATAAATCGAAAAATTTTTGTAATTTTACATAAATTCCAACTTGACAAATAAAAAAACTGACAGATAGAACTCTTATATTATATTCAACAGCAACAATATTTAAAATTCTCGCACAATATGTCACTTCGACTTGTCTTTAAAATTAAAAAAAAAAAAAAAAAAACACGAAATAATGACAAGTCGATATATAATTTTCCCTCGTCATCGTCGCGAGGAATCGGAACAATATAAACGCAGAGTCGAAAGAATTGCGCGAGACGAGCGAAGTTGCCGCGTTGCGTTTCTAAAAAATTCAGGGGACGGGTTGGTGATCGTTACGAGTTGGTGCCGCGGCAGCAAAATTGGAAAAGGTTCGTGAAACGCGGATCAAAGTAACGGGGGATGAAAATGACGCGGCATCCATTAATTCCGCTTGAAAAATTACTCTTGCCTCCCCCATCCTCCGCCACCACTCTTGCAAATTCGACGACGACCTCTTGGAATATCGGCATTATTCTACTACCATCGCGAGACGTCGCGGGACCATTAGTTTCGCACAGGGCCAAGGAGAGACTCGATTCTCGCCACCAGCGTTCGATAGTTTCGAAAATGAACGATTTTGTCTCTTTAAAAACAGATTGAAGAAGAAAAGAAAAGGAAAAAGATTATTTAGCTTGTAATCGATTAAGGTTTGGTTTAATGAATTAAAATTAAGAGATAGATAAAGAGATAGAATTGTCTTCTCGATCGAGAAACTTTCATTTCATAAAGAAAAAAAGGAATCCTGAAATGATTCCAATCTCTCAGAGTAAAGAGGAACTTGTTTCTTTAACAGAGAATCATTATATGACAGTTTGACTAATTGTAAGATTTATAAATAATA
Organism: Apis cerana; assembly: GCF_029169275.1. Lineage (NCBI taxonomy): Eukaryota > Metazoa > Arthropoda > Insecta > Hymenoptera > Apidae > Apis > Apis cerana. The sequence goes on along the minus strand of NC_083862.1, from coordinate 2,888,591 downwards.
ATCTCAAAATTCGGATGATTTCGAGAAAAATAATAAATTTATTTTGATTATTTATATTAAATAGTCTCAATGTGCAGAAAAGAAGAAATCTAATTTTATTTAGCATTTTTTTCGAACCCATTTCTGATGTTTTTTCGTAAATTTAAAAATATAAAATAAATTCTTTGCGAGGATTTTTAAAATTGAGAAAGAAACAAATTGAGAGTTTCGATCATTTTCTTTCACGTACAATTTACAGGTTTTTGTGGGGCGAGCACAATCCGTGGGAATATTTTCGTTTAATTTGATGCTAAATAAATTTCAATTTTCCGGCGCAAGCAATTTCCGGAGTCGTCGATATTCAGAGAGTTGACAAGAGTGGCGTGTAATCGACGCTCGTTGTTCATTCTGTCTGTTCGTCCCCCCTTCTCTCGATGAAAAATAGAACGCGGTCGGAGTCGCGAGATATGACAACAAAAATATTTTCAGTGGCGCGGCGAATAATTGATTCGTTCGCTTAAGCCGACTTATTATTAATACGACATACGTATAACTTGGGCTTGGTTTCGATCTGACTCGAGACAACTCGAGTTTATATCAATTTACACGAACGAGCGGGGGCCAAAGATTCTTTTGACCTGAATATTTTCCTCGAATCGAAATTGGAGCTCTGAACTAGAGATGTGGGTTACGATGTGTTCGGCTACAGGTGTTTAAAAATTTATAAAGTGATTCTTTCCAGAAGACAAAAGTCAAAGAATGGAAGAATTGTACGTGCGAATTTTGAATTTCGTTTATTATTAATTATCGATCGATCTCTTTGTGTATTTGTTACTGCTCGTATTAGAATCGTATAAAATCGTGAGATTAAACGAGAATTTGAATCTCAATATAATTTGTAATCACCAGACTGTTGGAAACAAAATTGAAAATGGAGCTTTTCGTGTTAGAAATAGAGTGCTGTTGAAGCCACTTTTTGTTTTATTCCGATATCTCAATTGGTTGCTGAGATACGAAGACTCAAAGTTAATGCTGAATATAGAAGATTATGAATGGGTCTATGATCTCTAGTGACATCTATATTTTTCCCTAAAAATACTAATCTCCTCGGATCGCTGTCACTTGGCTGAAGCTTAGGATTGGTCGGAGCGTAGGAGCGAGAGATCCGAGCAAGCGACAAGGACGAAGATAGTAAATGATCGAAAATTATCTTTTTCTTTACACGAGGATATCTCAGGAACCGGAAATCATATCGGAATAAATAAAAATGAGTTTTAAAGGAGAAGGTTTTGCGCTTCTAACCATCTTTCATTCATTAATCGAAAGTCATCATTATGAAAGTTACAGCGATTTAAAGTTTGTTTAATTTTAATAAAGTTTAATCGAGTTTTAAAGCAAATTAGATGATAAATGCGTTATAATATTGCTTATAACAGTCTTGCTAATGGTGAAGACTAAATTGATTTAAACTAATTTTAAGCCCTTTGCATAAAGTAAATTGGATCTTTATTTAATGGATCTAATTCAAGTTTAATTATATTAATTAAGCAAAAGGGTTTTATAAATTCTTTTAAAAAAAGATCCACTGTTAGATCTGTCTCTTCGCATTTCATTTGTGAAGAGAACTTGAAACTTTTCTCGATGTTTCATCGACTTTTAATCGTTAATAATTAAATAACAAAGCCAAGGAGGCGATATGATTATTTTTAATTTTCCCTTCATTTTGAATTTAATGATCATCCCTTGAATTTTTAATAATTAATAAAAAATATTTTATATACATTATTAATAAATTATCCTAATAAAATATCGATCCTTATCGATAATATTTATAAAATCAGACAAAATATATATTTGAAATGCAATCTTATTTATTTATCTGAAAAAATTCTTTTCGAAAAAAAATTTTTTATTTAGATTTCCAATATAATTTTCGACACAAATGATTAATTAATCAATTAATTAGTATGATTATCATCTCATTCTACATTTATCTTTCTCTATATTTACATTTTTATCAAACGATTTATTCGATTTATTCCATAAATCAATCGATAAAAATTAACAAAGATATATCGATCAATAATACTCCATACAGAGAAATAATACATCGAATAATTAAAATTAATAGAAACAAAAAATAATACACACGCATACATATACGGATCGATCATTTCGTATCATAATCCACGAGCAAAAAAGAAGATTGGGTTTCTCAACTTATTCGAGTACGATGGACGATGCTCGACTTCTAAAAACTTGTTACCGCCATTGAACGATCCGCACAAATGTTTTCTCTACAAAGAGTCGACACGAGCAACGTAAGCTGTTTCGCGAAAGAGTGGAATAAACGAAACAACCTCATCTCCTATGCATTTACCGAATTACCCTCGTTTTCTCGAACGACTACTTCAACGAACGAGAGCTCTTCGATTTTACGTTATTACGCGACGCACGTGAACAATTCGCGAATTTCAGATCACATGTCTCGATAGGTCTATTATGCGAACTTCACTTGTCCATTTTTATGGGAAATTTAAATGTATAAAGATCCGAAGTGGTACGCAAAAATTTATAAAATGTGTTATCTTTAACAGATTTTTGTTTTAATCTCGTATATCCATGGATATAAAAATTTTAATTCGTATTTACTGGCTATACGTATTAAGAACATCTATTAGAGGATGGAATAAAAAATTAATATTATATTTCGTTTTTCATAAGTTTAAAATTGATTTTTGAGATACAAGAATTTTCAAATTTTAATTCCAATTTGTTTTTTTTTTAATATAAATGTAAATACACATTCTTTTGATTTTGTTTTCTTTTTACTTTTATTTTATTAATTACAATTTAGTTTTTTTTTAAACTTATTGAATTACTATATTTATTGGTTTTTCTTAATATGAATATGCAATGTTCACAATATACATATGCAAATTAAGAAAACTTGATAACGGTTAATATACCACTTATTAAAATTATTATTATTTTTTTTATTAATATATAAATATATTTTTGAAGGATAAATTCTAGAAAAAAAACAAATAGAACTTCATCTAAATTTCAATTTTTTATAACTTAATAAATAAGCCTCAATCGAAACAATCGTATACCATTGAAAGATGTTTCGCTCGATGAATTTCTTCTTTATTAAAATGATACCACAAATATTATGGAAAACTATTTTTATTCGCCATTCAAAAGTCACAAATAACAAAAAATATTTCAATTTATTCTTATATTTATCATTAAAATTACAAACTTACAATATGAAATTAAACTATTTAATAAACTAAAAGCAATTTTTAATAAGCAATTTTTACACCATTGGTCAACTTCAATTTCTTAATTATTCATAAAGAATTTTTTGCCACCGTTAAATCCTGCGACGAGTAACTTTGTTTTTTTATCCTAAATAATTGCCATCTATCGACTGTTTGCATAAACACGTACAATATTCAAGCCTGTCAAAAATTTCCTTTAACATACAAACAAAGAAATTAAACAAACGAATTCAATTCTTTTTCGAAATAAACCAAAAAAAAAAAGAAAAATACAAAACTACTCGATTTCGACTTGATTCGGCGGTTTCTGAGTATTAAGCTCGAAACAATTGATTACTTATGGCCACTTCCAAATGGTTTACTCGTTTGAAAACGATGTGACGCTCGTTTCACGAGTACATATCTTCAGAGCACCGTGTTCCTCGTTTATACTGCCGTTAGACCGACCGGAAAGGACCATTGTCTCCGAGTGACGGTCCGCGAGGACAATCGAGAAGGAGGAAAGTACTTTCGCCCGTGAGCTTTCAAAACAATGGCACGCTTGCGGTAGGACATGAACGAGAACATCGACCGAGCTCTTTGCCGAAACGCTATCCCCACCCCACTCCTTCGAGAGATAGATAGAGTGGGGGAAGAGAGGGGGGAGGAGAGGGAGAGACGTTTGACCTTATTTTTCACTCGCGAAAGTAACTCTATACGGACAGAATTTTCGTGTCGAAACGAAACGTTTATTTTGCTTGATCGATGGGTCTGAGGTTCGCAAGTTTCGAGGAAGATCAAAGGGAGTTGGAGAGGAAAAATAGAGAGATAAAGTTTCTCTCGGTTCGATTTTTAACGATCACTAGCGGTGTCTGTTCAATGATCCAGGTGATACTTGTTAAATTCGATGTAACGGTTGCTAAAGCGTGCTACCGGTGGGAATGTAAAGGGAAGAGAAGTGGCGCGAATTTTGAAGAATTGTTCATATGTCGTTGGCATATGATAAAAATTAATCTTATAATTTATAATTATGATATACGATATATTACGAATTAATTGTTAATAACAATTTTTGTTATGTTTAAATTATGAACACGATAACAAAAATATATTTAAATTGATAACACAATTATTACATTAATTATATATTAACGATTAACGATAATATTTTTGTATGATTACAAAAATTTTTGACTGGAAAATATGAATGCTTGTAGACACGTATTTTAAACTATTGGTTGAATATTATATCTGTATATAATGAAACAGTGAAACAGGAGGGATAATTACGAGAATATTTTATATCAGTAAAATAAAGAAGATTTTAACGATGCTTCATCTAAGACTAAGACTTTGTTAATTTCGTTTCCGATCCTTTTTCGATACTCTCCCATTGAAAACTCTTTCAAAGCTGAAACTTAAACTTCCTTTATCTAAAGCCTACCCATCTTCTTCACCATCGTATCCTGGTCTTTGAAACACGAGGCAGGGCGAATACTATCGCGAATCTTTACGACAGAACAGGAGTCATAGAAAGCGAATTGTATTATAGAGAAAAGAAAGATTTCGATATATATATATCGAATATCCGTAGTTTAACGTCTTCGAGTTTACTGTAAAAAACGCCTGATGAATGAGATGAAAAAATTTTATTTCATTTATAGACAAAATATAAAAATAAAGTATAAGTTTCTTTTTTATATTACTTGTAGAATAAAAATAATAAAATAAATTTAAAATAAAGGATAAAAAAACAATGATAATAATAAAATAAATTATTTTTTTCAATGAGAATAATTTTATAACAAAAATATATAAAATAATTATATCGAATTTATTTATTAAAAATTTATCATTTTAAAAAAATGAAAACAATTTTTTTCATAAAAAATATTATAAAAAGGTATACACGAAAGAGAGTAGTATGGTAATATATACAAAACAAGTACTGAAAGTCTTACATATTCGTATCATCATCTGTGGAAATGAATCAAGGTATAAAATAAGCTGGTCATAGTAGTAAACCGCCCGGCAGAAAGCTAGGATAATCCTATGTTCAAATGGACGAATAAACGAGAACCGGTGTTGAAAAAAACAAATATAGAGTGGCTAAAGATTTAAAAATATTTTTCTCCCTCTTTTTTTTTTTATTAAATCTTTTCATAATTCTGCTATTAAATTAACATCATAAATGTCAATTTTAATATTAACAAATACCAATTTCATATATATATATTTTTTTAATTATTTAAACAGATTCTTATTAAAAATTCGCTAAAGAATTATAAGAGAATTATAACAGAATTCTAACCTCACTATTATTCACATACTTTTAGTGATTCTAAATTTTTTACCAAATAATTGAAGTAGAATTGGCAAGTGGATTTTTACGATTAATAATATATCTTTCATAACCATTATTCTTCGAGTTAACGACGAGTATAATAATGGCATGGCTAAAAAGATTGACATGGACAACTTTCAATCGAGACATTATTCTCAATGTTTTAGGTTAGGAATCCTTGGAAGAAGTTCAAAATCTATATCCATGTAATAATATCATTGATATTATTAAGAGAAAGTTGAATTTTCGTGAACGTCGTGCGCGGAAATAAGCGTAATTTTAAACCGGAAATGTCGAAAACGGGCAAGGTTACGTAAGAAGAGATCAACTTTGGTCGCGAAGGAGAAGACTCGGGATTACGTAACGTGGTTGCATAACATATCGTCTCCGTGGTCTTTCAACGCCGCTCAAATTGATTACCAGAATCGTTGTTCCAGTGAAAAGAATTCAATTTTCGCGTGTCACTCCCACACGTGTATCTCGAAAATAAAAGGAAAAATGCGACATAACAAGGAATGTGTCTAATCATTTTTTCGAGAGGACAATGTCTATGACCCAATTCTCAACACCCAATATTTTATTCACGAACGATTTACGCGAATCTTTTTGAAAAAAATTTATATTATTCGATCCGTGTCTCCTAATCGTTTTTCGATATATTTTGAAGCGAGCGTTAATTTATCGAAGAAACATTTGTCATAATTTTACACTTATTTCAAAAGAATCAGAGTTTTTATTTTTTACATTAATTCATACACTGTTAAAATTAGCTATAAATATTAATTAATAATAAATATTCTCGTAAATAAAATTCCGATAGAATTTTTACAATATGACGTGTCGTAATATGCATTAAAATTGAGAAATATTATTTTAGATAGTTGATCGATTATAACAGTGGTTCTTGACCGAGTATATCGAGTCAAATATGCAACGATATCTTATATACGTAGCAAAAATTTTATTAAAATTTTTCCATACATGAAATTATTTAATAATAATAAACAAAATTGATCTTCTATCTACATAATATGTTACATGAATTTCATATTCCACGAATATATTAAAACTTTATATTACAGACGATTTTACGAGGCTGATACTAAACATTGGAAGATACATGAAAATCGATGTACAAAAATTATTAATCGAGATTACTTATTTATTAAACTATAATAATTTAATTTTGAACTTAAAACGCCTGTAAACAAGCAACTCGCGTATCGCAGTAGGATTTACCTAGAATCTGATCAACACGATTGGAAAAATTTCAATACAATATAATAGATATATCATTGCGAAAAATAAAACTTTTGAAATTTTTTATTACAGAATATAAAATTCGTACAATTTATTACCTGACAAAATTAAAAAAAAAACTATAATATTAATATATCGTCTTTAAAATTTTTATCAATTCGCAATACTGATCGGACTTAGCAAGTACCGCGACAAGGTACGGCACTGGCGACGCTGTGCGGGTTGCCTGTCCACAGGCGTTCCTAGCTAAATCGTTCGTAACTCGATAAATAAGTCTCGGCCGAAAATTTTCGCCAACGAACTTTTACGTTCGTTTCTGGAATCGGCGTCCCAAATAATTGTCGACGAATAATTACGTGTAACTCGGCGTGCCCGAAATATCGAACGGAAAATTCCAATAACGAAATGAACCACCGCTATTCGTCTTTCGAAAATCTCGGGTATCCAGGGAGTTCGATTCATTCGAGTTTGCTTTCATGGTGGATGAGTTTCTCCGACGACGCGGCATGTTTCCCCGGGTTTCGCTGATCGTGCAACGTACCAATTGACTCTCGGTTTACTGGTGTGCATGGAGTTACGCACGGGGGAAAACGTCGGCCCACAGCCGATAAATTCGCGATCCAGCGCGCTCTCCCTTCCACACGCGGAAACATATGGCGGCCGCTTTAATTTCGAGCAGTTTCATTACATCTGACCGTGGAAAGTTAATAATTATCCTTAAAACTTTTGAACAGGCCGTGCATTATTACGATAATTGGAATTACTCGGGGGAAACGAGTTGCGCGCCGCAAAACTTTTAACAAGTGACCATTCAGAATTGCCCGATATTTTCCTTTTTTCCCTTTCTTTCCCTCTCTTCCGCGCGAGGTTATCCCCGAACAAAAAAAGGAAAAAAATGGCCGCGTCAATGTTCGATTGTTCGATTGTTCCATCTCCCAGTTATTTCGAGCTAACGGTTGCAGTTCCATTTTCGTCACGTTACCTCTTATTTTTCAATGTTTTTTTTTTTTAAATACCTCTCAGGTTTTTGTAGGTTGGTAATTAAATGTTTTTACGAACACAACAACAGTTTTTTTTTTCGTAGTTTTTACTACTCGTGTTATCGAGAAATAGGATTTGAAATTTTTTGTACATAATCGGAATTCGCTTATAAAAATAAAGAATAAAAGGATTATTTATTATATATGATACAATAGAAGGTAAAGTGTAATGGTTCTAATCGATTGATAAAATTTGACAAAAATATAAATGTAACTCTTAAATCGCACGATGTTATAAAACAAGTTTCATATAATACAATCATTTCGATCAAAACTTCGAAACTGCATCAACCCTTTTCCTCTAACCCTTGTAATCTTCACGTGCAACAATTTCTAAATCCACGTAATTTTCTCCCAAGACTTTTTCCTTCAAGGATGCACGCGTAAAATTACTTTTAGACGTTCCGAATAGCTTGTTCGAAGTTTGTAGTAATAAGTACCCGGAGGCAAATAAACAGTGGATCCTACAGCATCGACCTCGATCAAGCAACCTTATTAACTTTGAGAGATACTAAAAGTAAGACTCGTTTCCAAGCAATTTTCAGACTCATCGTGCAAACTTTCAACTCGATCGAATTTAAATGGCCCGCTCGAGTCAACAATCGCGTCGATCGTTATCCGGTCATTCGATTGGTCGAGTTCCGAGCCAATCGGTAAAGAGGAAAACAGAGGCGACACGCGGGTTGCCGTGTTCAGGCTGCTCGAATAGGAAGCAGCTCCCGGTGGTTTGGTCGATCGTTGGAAACGATCGATTCCATCCTCTCGTCGAGTTTCGAGAGAGTCTCGACTCTGAACCGATATCCAGTTTCTCCAGTTTCTCTCTGAATTTCGTAATTGCGTGGTAATCGCTTTCGATGTTGTCCTACCGAAGTCTTTCTTCGATTTGAATTTTAACAATAATATCTTTCTCGAGACAAGTTGCAAATCCTGACTTAATGAATTTTTTGAATAGAGATTTGAGAAAGATTTGAGAAATTGATTTCGAATTCCGTGTTGGCGCGCTCTTGGTGCACTTAGTTCGGATTAATTTCAAGGCGAGGTTAAGTTTTCAGCAATCATCCGATTCAAAAGTTACACGTATTTAAAATTTATTACTCCTAATGCAGTAGTTGCTTAGATTAACTCGGAGGTAAAATGAAATTAGGTTAGGTTATTGACATTAGCGTTCCTGTGAAGGAACGCTTGGACGAAGATGAGATATCGTTTTTCACGATAATGAATTTGGAGATGGATTGTGCGAATATTATACGATGTCGCTTCGGTCCTATGATCGTTCAAGTAAGGAAATATTATACCGATTAACTTCCATCAAGTTAGGTTAGGTAGCCCCCTCGTCGTTCGAGCAAAAATGGAAATTTAGAGGAAAATAATGTCCCGAAAGCTTAACCGGCAACTGTTCTGTACTCACGGTTCGGTTGCCATTACGATTTGCAGTCACATCACGTTTCCTAGCCGAGAACGAGACGGTTACAAGTTTCTTTACACTTATGGCGCAGAAACGATGCACTTCGTGGCCATGAGGTTTTCGTTCGAGTCAAAGGCAAGATTCGATATTTTAAGCAACGCTCGATCTAAGTACGGAGCGTAACGCGCCTTTAACGCGCCCTCCGCTTTTAGACACAAACCCATCGCAGTTTCGATGTAAACACTGATCCCGCGTTCTCTAAAGTGGCATGCTTCGATTTAGCGCAACAAGAACGTACAGATAGAATCAATAAACCTCTCACCTGACTAGAGACGCTTACGCGTGTACATCCATCCGCTCGATACCAAAATAAAGTGTTGCTGGTAAACTCGCGGTTTGCGATCTTGAAAAAACATGGCAGAGCTTGACGAGAGCTTGCGAAAAATTAACAGTGGCTCTTAGCGAAGAAGTGTGTGGTTCACGATAGTGTTTCAATGACGCAAAGTACGTAGAATCTGTGACAGGTTAATGCGAGATTGGGTATAATTCATTAATGTATTCGTGTAAAGCGTCAAATTTTTCAATACGAAGATATAAAATAAAGGTACTTATTTTGTAACGATGAAATAATTTAGTAAGGTATGTTGAAAAGGTGAATCCTCTTAAAAGTAGCTATCTACAAATCTTAACGAATCTATATTTATTATGTATTCTCTTATCATATTGTTACCAAATATGATCCATCATTATTAAAATAACCTACCGTAAGATAGATGATTCGACTTAACCTATCATTAACCTGTTACGAGATAGACTAGTAACGTAAAAGAATTTTAAAATAAACTGTAACTTTAATAAAGATAAGTATCTGGACTTATACACACGAATATACTTAATGAACATACCCAGCTGTACGAAATATATAACACGTCCAAGTTGAAAAGTTCGTTCGAAATGCGCACGGTTATTTAACTCTCACGTACAGCCTGTTCAACGTCAGGCCACGTGTAAACACGTGTCTACACGATGGCCACGAGTTCATGTTATTCATGTAGCATAACACGCGTCATTGGCTCGAACAAGAGCAAATAAGTTTTGCATTCTGAGTGGAGAGATCAGAGTCAGAATTGCCAGAAGTAAAGAATACGTGACAGGGATGTAAACAGAAATGTAATGACATAGAAAGTAATAGTAATAGAGATAACGAGGTTGGAGTATATCGTTGGTAATACAGTTACTAGAAAAATTCCCTAGTAACTAGGAAAAAGCGACGTCATATAAAACTATATGAACTATATTCAAGATTTCAATGATTCTAACTTGTTTTTCTTTTACTCTTTTTCTATTACATTTTTCAAGTTAATATTTTCTGAATTTTATTATTAATACAATACAATTCTCTAACTTAAGAATTTGCACACTTACGTTTCTCTTATTTTTGATAATCCAGGTTAATGGATATTCAAAAAAAAAAAAAATAACGAACAATATCAATATTGTTAAATATAATATACTCAAATCGCGTTAATGGATACACTACGCTATACGACATCATTTCTTCCTTACAATTACAATTACAAAGAATTCTGTTGGTAACCTCAAAATCAAAATTGAACGATTTGCAAGGCAGAGTATTTACCAGCGAAATTCTTTCTTATATAGAAAGATAGAAAAATAGATTTGTAGTACAAATATACAACATATAATAGATGTACAGCAAAGAAACGTGAAACGATATTCGTGCTTGTTACGTTCACGATGAAGAAAACCACGTGATCGAAAATAACGATGGCCAATTAGCAAGGGAAAATTGTTGGCCAAGAGTGGGCCAGGAATTAGGAGAAAGAGCATAAAATACCTCGAGAAGCACAATGCATCGCGTGTAAACAATATCGTGTAAGCAAATTGGAAATCGAAGCGTGTGCGGAAATACAACTGCACCGGTATGCGTATCCCATCTAAGCATGCGAAAACAAGACGAAGAAGGCAGGCTTGCAGACGATCGATGCGGGATATCCGAGGAAAAACGCTGTATAACATAGCAAGGAAGATCTTGATTAGGGAATGATTTCTAGAAATACCAAACATAACTACGGCATAACATATATCTCGGTATAATTGAACAAAAAATCTCTCGTAATCGTAAATTAATATTAAAATGAGATTTTAGAGGTTAATCGTTGTGGATCGATTGTTTGGAGGAAATTTTGAAGTGAGGTAAGAAATTCTTTTGTACAACAATAATAATAACATTGGGAGTTACTTTTTAATAAAAATCAGAAATATAACATTTTTCCATATAATTATTATTATAATTAGTTTTTGTAGAAATTTATTTCATACGTCAAATTTAGAAATTTGTTGCTATTTCTGTTTTTGTTTGATATAATTTTTAAAGAAGTAAATAGATGTAAAATTTGTTTATTTATCTCTTTTAATTCAATTTATATATATATATACTTTAGTGGATATTAGAAAAATCAGTTTTGATAGAATTAGAAAAGCATCGACTGTCACTTGTTCGAACAATTTTTATTTTTTTAAAATAAATTATTTGCAATGGTTGCAGACAAAGTAGGTCAATATCAAAAGTTTTGACGTTGTCTACAAACAGGATGATAATACAGTCGTGAACTGAAGTTTGCATTAGATGAAGTGAGGCGGAGATAGAATGAAATGGCAGTGCGACGAGGATAGAGATATCTCATTCTCCTCTAATGCAAACTTCAAACTTAATACTTACAAGTAAGTCTCGATCAATATTTTTGCATATCAGCTTTTTGTGTTTGTTTCAGCCTCTATAATCGACGTTCCAAACATATCTCGTGTCGTGAATGTTATTAACATTCTATGTGTTATATATCCAATTTAACAATCAGAATACACAAAGCATTTTAGCAAAGATATATTTCCACTGAAAACATCCAGATTGTCAATCAAATTATTAGTTAAAATTAACAAGTAGAGTAAATCAAGCTCTAAATTATATTATAAATATTTCATATTAACATTGTTAGTATTGTTAATATATTATTTCTTGTCATATTCTTAAGAAGATGTATAAATATTAATTATATTCAACAATATAGGATGATCAATATTGCCCCTTTAACATTTTAACGAGAAAGTATAGATTTCACACTACTTTCCCTCTATTATTTTTTTTTTCCTCATTTTGCAAGCCAATGTAAATTTTAATATAATTATAAAACGTTTATTTTATTAAAATATTAGTTAAAATACACTTACACAAAGATTGTATATTCTTTTAATTCTTTAAAACTTATATTATTGTTATTTTTTTATTATAATTTATTATATAGGAAACATCTGTTACTGTGAATTAAATATGATGCTTCTGAGTGTTGATATAGCGTTTGTAACGTTTCAGAGAATTTCAAGAATATTATCATTCATTGTAGTTTAATATAAGAGATGCTATAAAGTCAAGCAATAAAGGCTTGAAACCCACCAAAATGAAAACTGATGGGTCTGCAATTAATCACATACCATTGTGAGATTGACCTGAATTCTTAATAAAGTAAAATCTCCATTATCCAAATATTCTGTGATCCAAATTATCTGTATTTATGACAATTAAATTTTTAGACACTTTTCCCTATATTGTAACAATGATAAAATTAAATTAATGTTTTTAAACAAAATGTCCAAGAAATTAGAAAGAGTGCTGTACAAGTGATAAAATTTACACAAAATTTATCATCAAATCATTGGCATTAAACGAAAAAGAAAACGGAAGAATGAAATGGAAAGTTACAAAAAGTTTGTACAAACTAACAAAAATACGAGATCCCTAATTTTATACAATGAAAACTATCTTTTATACTATCATCTCAATTTTCTTTATTTTCTTTATTCAAACTTGCCTTCCTATTGAAATTCTGTAATTAAGATACGGATTCACAATCAATTTCCAGACAGATTCCAAAAAAATATAAAGCGATTCTTTAATTAAATTGAATTCTTCTTCCTAACAAAAGTTCCACCGTACCATATTTCGATCCACTTCCTGCTCTCCGCGATACTTTTGCTCCATTTTTCTCTGTTAACGACCAAAAAAATCGTATCCTTTCAAGCTCTCTGTCACCGTTCGAGCAAATCAGCAATGCGCCCTCAAAAGCTGTATCACGTCGATCCATAATTGTTATCGATACGGCATCGCACGAAGGAAAATCTCGTCCGCAAGACGGACGCAGTCGCATACGCCGCGATCGATGCGATTTTTCCGCCGAGTGGCCTAAAATCAGGAGGGAATGCTTTTCTTCTCACGGAATAGCAACGAGCGACACAATAAAATCAGCCGATCTCGTGTAAAAGTAGTGGTAACACTGGAGAGAGGATTAACGAAATATTCAGCCTTGTCGTTAATGTTAAAGCTTCGAATCATCCGGCCAATTTGAAATTGTCAAAGTTTTCTCGTTTACTTGGATTAACAAATTCGCCCAGCCAACTGTCTGAAGTAACATATTTCAAATGATCAATAACGAATTGAATAATTTTGTTCTCAGACGTGATGTATGTATTATTCTAATAAAATATGGCATCTCAAGTTTTCGATTAATTAAATTGATTTGAATTTCAAGGAATTTGAAAATAATCTACTTCGACTTAACCTAACTTGTCATTTACTTGAAATATCCTTTCGGGTTAAGTTAAATTTAATAGCGTTTGAAATTACTTTATCGATATAAACTTGTTATGTGGCTCGAAATATCTTTTTAAATTTTAAACCAAGTTCAATCAATTAGCTCGAATAACTTTAAAGCTACTACTCAATTTCTACGCTTCATCCTTTCGAGTATTTTCAATCGCAAATCGATTTTAATTATATTCATATTCGAACGATTTAAAGATGCTAACTTAATAAGCAACTTGAAATTCACAGAACATACAACTCGAGTAATAAATTTCGAAAATTTCATTAAATGGAATTAAACGAGAAACGTGAAACTTTCCAAAATGCGAGTAACCACGTACTCGCTCGCTAAACGAACCTAACCTCACTTTCATAGCCCACCTTCGTAATCGTGATCTGTTTTACCCGGTTCTAAAGAGCGGAAAATAGGCTGGAAGGCGTATAATTCGTGGCGGTAGTACCGAGGCGGAACGCGCGTTAACGTGGTTGGATCGCGTGACAAACATGTCTAAAGGGAATTCATAGAATTATTCGCGTATAGTGAACGGCACAGTCATCCGGTATAGCTCGAACGAGAGTGCAATTAGAGCGGTTGATAGTGTGTATCGCGTCCAAGAAAACGAGACAGCTCGTTTATCAGTTCTTGTCCTTTCCTCCTCGTAGCTCTTTTTCTCGTATTTTTTTTTTTTTCGACGAATCATCTTTATTTCGAAAAATGTATCAGGCTTGGGTTAAATAACGGGTCGCGTTCTCGTGCGTGTGTTTCCATGTGCGCCATCTATCGTACGAAATTTTTCATCGAGGATAACAAATTGAGAGCACAGTGGCGAATTATTGTATTTTATCTGTCGAGCAAATAATTTGATCCGATGATAAAAGTTGATGAAAAATTGTAGTTTTCGAGTTTGTTAGGTTAGATTTAGTTAGATCGTGTAGGCGAATATAATATTGGAATATTTCTTGCAAGAAATATCAGTCTTCATTATTTGTATTATTTGAGAAAATTTATATTTTTGGAAGATGGATTATTTAATCTTTTTTTTTTTGTGTGCTTTTTTTAACGATAATAAAGCGTTGTTTGAATTAATCAAGTTACTTGAATATAAAAGATTTGATGTCGTGTGATATAAAATTACTTTTTCAAAAAAATATTCTATCAAATATCTTATCCTTTCCAAGCGAAATTTCTCAATCATAAATTAGCTTGATTTCAATCGCTTCTAACTTGAAAAACCATTGTAACACGATACTAAGTGTAATCTGAGACAATATGACTGGTATGAACTGTTCATTTGAATGGAAATATTTCTTTTTTCAAGATTTCAAATTCTTCTCTAATTCAACTAACTTGTTTTCAATCACCTGTAACTCGAAACCAGATGTAACTCGAGGTTAACATCAGCACGAACTTGCTGTTCGTTCGACTAGAAATATTCTTTTAAGTTTCAAATCGTCAATTAAATTGCTTAAATTCCAAATTTAATAATTTCTTTAATAAAAAAATAAAAATGCAAATTAATAATTATATTTTGTTGAATTTGTGAAAAAGAAGTTACAATTCTAAAGTTACCAATCCATGTTGAAAAATCATTCATCTTCTCATAATATATTTTTAGCTAATAATAAAAAAAAAAAAAAGACATGACCTTTTACTAACTTTTACAGTTGCGTGAATCACCTCGTATAACTTGTTTAATCGACAATCACGCGATAAATAACCGGTAGTTTGTACTCGTGTTATAACCTTATAAGAATCGTGAACGATTGGCAGGATTTTAATTCTTAACAAATTGCGCGCGATGGAATTTCATATCGCGAAAGTGAAATTGCACAAAGCGAAATGGGGAACGAATCGGGTTATTGCTCGTAATACCTTTGCCTTTCGACCATGCGAAGGAGAAATAAACGTCGGCATAAACGTTAGAAAACGATTAGACAAAATGTATTAATTCGCATGGATTCTATATTCCTTTTAAGAGTGTTTTAAGAAGGGCGCGTTAAAAGATTATTTATTGCACAATTTCTTATTTAAAAAAAAATTTTATTGAAAATTGCCGCTATATTTGACTTTGTATCATTAAATTTATAATACATAAATTTCTTTATTTATTTCTTTATTATTATATCCATTATGATGTTCATCAACAGATAATAACGTCTATTTTACGTTATTTATTACAAGAAATTATTACAAAGAATTATTTATGTATTATACAACGATTCCATTAATAATATTTAATATTTATAGTTTGTTAATAAATTTATTAATTCTATCCCAAATCTAATTTTTCACTCGAAATTATTTTCACAGGAAGCATTGTCTATCTAAAACAAAATTTATAAATATTAATTAGCTTAATATAAACCAACGAAAATAATAATCTCCGTACCCTTAACATCAATAATTAATAAAGTAACACGAAATTAACTTCACCCCCTGTTTAGCTCATCTCTCGTCCATTTTTCGAACAATCAAAACAATCAAAGAACCGAAAGCATCCGCAATGCGATTCTCTTTTCAGAAAAAAAAGAAAAATAAATCTTCCCCTCACTCGCTAATTGCAGGCACGCAATCGACGTTCCGGATCGGAACAGCCACGAAAATAGAATTACGCTCGCGTGGAACACGGGGAATCGCGTTATCGTAGGTCATTGTACCGGTCTTAATTTCACGAGCCTCCTCGATTCACAAAATCGTGCTCGATAACCTTGAAACGAGTATATCGCGTATAATCTCGCGGAAACGAACCATTTCGCCCAGTCGATAATGTCGACCAGCTATATAGATCGTCGATATGTCGGATTCTCGGTGACGAAGAGGCACACGGATAACGTCGTAAGGGGATACGATTCTCTTGACTGTGGAGAGGAATAATCGAGGAATAAATGATAAAGGAATAGGTGATAATAACGTGGATCGGTTACTGATAAGTGGAAACTTGTTAATGTTAAATCGATATCTGTGATTTTATGATGATTGCGAGGTTAGAAAGAAAAGACGATTTTACTTTTTATTTAAGTTTTATTTTTTCGACAGTTTTCTTAACTCGTATTAATCGAATAATCGTACGCTGTTTTCGTTTATTATTATTTTACCCACTGCGTGAGCAAAAATGGTGCACTTTTTTGTAAATAATTAAATTAAACGTAGAAATATCTATGCAAATGTACATCATTAATAATAAAAAAAGTTTACGAAATATTTTAATTAATGTGTAAATAAAAAGAATTTCCATTCGAGGAAAGATTCAAATTACATTTATAAAACGCATAACTAATTAAAATTTTTTCCATTTTTATTTAAATTCAACCTTTAAATTAAACTTAAGTCGCTCGATCCGCATCTCGAAATTTAATTTCCTTTCGAAAAAGACGACAATTACTATCCTTTCCTCTGATCGAGTTGATTCGTTCGAGAAAAATTGTAGAAAAATTCGTCTCCATCGAAGGGAACGAACTCGATCGTCGAGACAAAGACGGAGAGAGGCATGGGGGAGGGGGAAGCGCAGAAAACGTTTCGAGCCGATAAACAGGCTGCTACGCGGCGGTTACGGAAAAAAATGTTGAGCCGGCTCGATGGCTGGTTGGTTGAGCGACAAAAGGATCAAACGAGCGTTCGACGCCGCGTCAACTCGCATCGAGCCACGGCAACAAAGGGAGAAGAGGCATATCGTCGCATCGGCTATTGAAATTACGCGCGGCGGAATTTGTATCGAATAACGATAATTAACGCACTGTTACTTTCCAACGCTTTGTTCCTCGCGGCTTCTTAATTCACACTGGAATTTTCGCGCGCCCGTGGATTCGATGCTGGGCGGAGAACGATTTCCCACGATTTTCGCGTGGAGAGGCAAAGTGGTATCGGGAAATGAATCTACTTTTAAGTATTTACATTGTTTCGAAAATTTAGAATAGAATAGAAGAAGATTATATACGCTCTTGATTTAAGAAATAAGGAAATTATTTAATTTTCTTTGATTTTATTCGACGGATAGATTTCAATTTTGATTTAATCGAGTGACGATAAGACGGATAAGTTATTGAAAGTTCTCAAGTTTATGCAAATATTGATACACCTCTGACAGAATTTAATTATCTTTTAAAATCTGGAAATTTTTATATTTCTCGATATTGGTGTGTTTTGTTTCCACGCCACAACCAATTTCGATGAAATTTTCACCACGAATATAAATAATATATATATTGTTTAACTTTTCATTTTATGAGGTTAAATAAAAAAGCGACCTCTGCTGTTTTCTTTGCGATTTCAATTATAATTTTTCCAACATCTTTTCTAATAATCTTTTTAATTTTTAAAAAATCAATTTTATCTCAAGGAACGATTTGATCAATTCGAAACATTTTTACGTAACGCACAAAATATATACGTGTATTGTATAATTCCATTCAATAAACATATTATAAATTTTCCTACATTAACTCTAGATTTACGGAATCCATCGATTTGATTTTCGATTTTATGCTTAAAAATTCTGAATATTATTCCTTAAATATTATTCGTTTCTCTGGAACATTTATATTTTGTTATTTCTATTTTTTATGTAGATCAATTATTGCGAAATAACAATGAACGAGAAAAAACAAATGACGACTGTTAATAAATACATAATCAAATAAGTTGTTTATAATTGTGATTCGATAATAAATAATCCCTTCAACAATAAATTTTGCAGAGGAAAAAAGTGATTTTCGTGAAAAGTGAAGATTCGAAAAAAATTTATATTATTATAAGTCCTCGAAAGACACGGAAGATTCTGAGTGGGAATGAAAATTATTTCAGATATTGAAAGTGAAACAAAAATCCTGATAATGAAGAAAATATTGCGAAAGGATCTTGCAGATAGCCCCTTCGTGCGTTTTATAATTCTTTTTAGATTTGACGATCATCAATGCCTGGATTGCTATACAAAGACACCGAAATTGTAATAAATTGAAGTAAATAAAATTCCAAATTTTAAAATTTTCTCTTTCAATCAACCGAAGAATTGGCCACCAAGTGACAAAATTTAGCATTTATCCAAGATTTTTTACACGTAAAAAATATATAACATGAAGACAAAAAATTCTCACATCAATGAAAGTTTCTGCGTCAAAACACATCTTACTTATTTGCGATTCAAACAATTACGAGTGTTGATTCATATTCGTACGAAAAGATTAATGGTCAATAGATTTTCATGCGGCCAAGAATCACGAAACACGGGCGGGCCAATTATTGATAGCTCGGCAACCCGGCTCCTGTCGTGCTTGTCCGCGGCACGTGCGGCGCTGTGCGCGAGACAAATTCCTGTACGCGTTCGCCGCGATATTTCAGCAGGATCTGATCGCATGCCAAGAACAGACGGCAAAACGAAGAAGGAGAGCGAGGCGGTGAGGCTTGAGACAGGTCTACGAACCCGTGGATAAACAGCGTTAATCTTTAAATCTTCGTTTTTGGCAGCGCACGGACGTCAAATGGAAAATCATTCGATCTTCGAAGATGATTGTTCTTTTTCACTCGACGGTGTTCGGTAGATAATGGTTGCGTTCTTTTTACATCGAGGAAGATTAATAATGCTTGGTTGGAGATGTAGTTTGCGAATAATCAATATGGCGGTAATGTTGGGAATAATTAGAAAAAATAATTCGTTCATTTTCTTCCCTTCGGTTTTCTAATTCATTCTGGATGAATCTTTAGAACGAAAAAATACTTTACTTTATTTTTTTTAAGCATGAATCCTTAAAATTTAAATATAATTTAGAATAATTGAATAATCGATAGACAGCTGGAACAGAGTGTCGGTTTTCTTGAAACGGCTCTCCATATATCAATTTCAATCGAATCCATTTTGGAGGTCCACATGAAACCTTGGATTTATGATAATTGTACGAATTTGGATCTTTTGAATTGTTTATTAAACGTATTGACTCTTTCATCGCGAGAATACGACACGTATTCGATTAAAAGAAGGTAATGGAAAAGTTTCCAAGGTTGCTCGAAATTTATTAAAAGTTGAGGGAAGAAAAGTAAAAAAGAAAAATTCAGAAACGATTACGGTTAAGTACAAATATTATAAATGGTGTTCCATTGCGTTATATTATTTCCTCCTTTCGAGTGAAATTTTTTTAATTCCACTCGTTTCGTTATTCGAGATTTATTAAGAAGATCCAAGAAGATTCGTGATAAAATTTTCGATACAATTTCTTTTTTTATCAAAAATTATTACTAGAAGGATGGAAGCAAGCTTCTTGAAAAAGCGCTTCCAAATTTTTCAGCGAGAAAGTTTTATTATTCCAGCATTTTTATCGTGAATCTTCGCGACGGATAAATCTTCGTTCGATCAAACTCGGTAAAAATTATAAAGGAAAAATTCACAGAAGCAAATATATATAACCTTATGATATATGAGTAACAGAACGTTCTTGAAAATGCGTCAAAACGAATGGCGTGGAAAATAAGAAGATGAAGATATTTGGCCATTAACCAAATACAATATCAATCTCATAAATGTTCCCTATCCTGGTGTTATTCGGCCAGATATCGAAGTATATTTGAAATTTAAATGTGTAGAAAGTCAAGGAACAGCGTTGGGGAAAACAATTTTCCGTGAAATGTTATGCAACGTTTAATAGGGAACGCGATTTATCATTGAATATTTTCAAACGTTTCGTCAATTTTCCAAAATGAAAATATTAATCCTACAAGTTTAACAGGTTATATCTATTAAATTCGTTATCCAATGATATTTTGACCAAAGAGAAATTGAATTCCCATCAATATATTTACCAATACGTATCTAATATTTTTTAAGTGTTCATCGATGCTGGCAAAATACTAATTGGAAAATATTTTCTGATATATCCTCGAAAAATATAGTAACAATATATAAAATTAATTTTCTCTTTTCTATCTACCTAAGACTTTCTAAACGTTATATCAAAATATTAAGTTAAATTTGTGACAATCGTTACGTTACCTAATAATTGAAAAAGTTTCGAGCCAATATCCCTTACGATTTAAAAATTACGTATATAAAAGTGTCGGTGAATTCTTCTTGGCCCATTGTGGCGGCCACACAGCCGCCAGGCACCGATTTCAAACAAAAAGAGATCACGCTCTCTCTCGTTCTGATTCTGATTTTTCCAACCTTTCAACCTTTTCCACCTTTTTGTCTTTCACTTTTACCGCTACGGATTTTTTCCCTCCGTTATCGCGCGGCTTTTCTCCCCGAAAGAGATGAATTTCAATTGTCGGATTCGCCAAGAACTCGATTTGCGAATTAACTCCTCTTGTAGAAAAAGTGATTTATCCTTTAAATTTTACATTATATCATGTTATATATATCACTTTATCAGTTATTGCGATTTAGACGAAGAAAAATTTTAAATGGTGCAAGATGGAAAAAATTTCATGAGATGCGATCGAATTCAATTTTGTCGTGGATATCTTCATAAAATTAATAATTCAATTGTTCCCTAGACTTTG
The DNA here is from genome assembly GCF_029169275.1 of Apis cerana. NCBI lineage: Eukaryota > Metazoa > Arthropoda > Insecta > Hymenoptera > Apidae > Apis > Apis cerana. The sequence goes on along the minus strand of NC_083862.1, from coordinate 2,867,154 downwards.
TATCAATAGTGGCATTTGGAATTGAAAGATTTTGGATACAACAAACGTTTTATATAGAATATGTAGCAGTATGGTTTTATTTCAAGTTTCCATGATACTTGGAAAAAAGTCCTTACACGAAAATTAAAAATGGCGTGAAACTTTTGATGATTCACCTTCGTCTCTTCAAACAGTAAGCTGTATTTATTTTCATTCTCGATAAAACGACGTGAAACGACGTTTAATTTCGCGTAACGCGAAGTAATTTTATTGGACAATAAACAGAACCATAAAAACCAATGATCTTACGTCTAAAAAAAAAATTAATAAATTCAATATCCCTTTTACAATGATCTTCCTATGGAAGATTCGCATTGAAATCGAATAAAAATAGCACGCTATCTTTTATAGAAACTAAATCCCCACGAATCTTCCACGTATTACTCCTCTATTTACAAACAAAATTTTACCAAAACATTTCCAAAGGAAAAGAAAAAAAGGAAAAAACGAACAAGACGTATACAAACGTAAAGTCAAACGCGCGAAAGGACGGACAGACAGACAGACAGACAGACACACGAACACAAAGAAGCCTGGCATTGGAAGAATCGGCGAATTTTTTTTAAATCAGTGGTGACAGTGGAGGGGGAGCGTATTGCAGCGTTTGGCAATGAGGCAACACGAGGAAAAAAGACAGAGGCAGGCGAAAAAGTAAAGGAGGCACATAGTAAGAATGTTTGTGCGTGACAGTGCGCTCGTTTCTTTTTTTTTTTTTGGGAGACTATGGTGGACTCACCCGCCAGCAACCAGGATCATCTGCATGTTGCATGGAGGCGGCCTCTTTGTCGCTTTTTCGCAGAGGGGGCAGTCCGGAGCGGTGAGTCCTCTAGTTTCGCATGCGGTGACAGAACATAGCTATAGAGTGGTAACTAGAGACAAACAGACGGACGGAAAAAGAGAAGAAAAGAGAAGAGAAGAGAAGGCGATCCCCGCTTAAAGCATCCGATTTTCAATTCGATCCATGCTCCAATAATTATGATTAATGATTATTTTCCGCGTGATAATTAATAAAATAACGAGGAATTTATTCGAGGAGATACGATAGATATAGATTTATATCCGCACCCGAATAGGATTTCTAGAAAGATGGAAGATTCTTTGATCTCGTTCTGGCGCGGCATTCTCATTTACAATCGATACTGTGATCCAAACGATCGGTTTGTTTATTTACTTTTTTTCCTTTCCGAAGATGTAACTCAAACAAAGAGAGATATGAATAGCAACAAGGATCCCGAATCCCTTTTAGATCCAACGAAACAACGTAACACGACACCGAGGCTCGGATATTTAAATTTCTCAAAGTGTTTGGTCTCTCGATTCCTCTTTGTCTCTCGCTACGTTTGTCATCCTTCATTCCCAATCGATACTTCACTGCCAAACGTCCCATCTCTTTTCCTCCAACTCGCGCCGGGACGAGCGAGTAGACGAAAGAATAAAGACGAAGAATCCTGCTCGGATCCAGCGAGGCGTAACACGATATCCAGAGTAATATGATACCGAAACTCGGGCATTTAAATTTCTTCGAATGCTCGTAATTCTTCTTTTGCTACTCGGTTGCCTACGTTCGCTCCAGTCTTGGCGAAGATAAAATAAACCTCGAATTTCGTGCCCCGAAAAAAGGCGAAGCGTTTATAAAGAAATTTATGACGTATTGTTTCGACGTTGAATTACACGCTTCATTGCTTCCATCAGGATTTTCCGACGATGGCATTGATGCAAAAAAAAAGATCCAAATTCGATCGCATTTCCAGAAATTCATCGAAGCACCAATACGCGCCCCTAAAATTTCTAGGAATATGAGTGATTCGAGATCCTTTTTTTTTTCACTGGTTTGTTCGTTTAGAATTAGATAATTTAATGACGCGAGAAAAAAGTTTTTGTTTTCAATTATTACAAATTGTTTTCACCAAAAAAAATTCTCGATCGATTATTACGAACACGCGATGAATATGTATTTAGCGCATCTAACAATGTATTTCATCAAATACGCCGTTTAAATACATGTTCGTTGTAGGAATAAAATTCGATACATTTTAAGAAATATTTTCACCGTTGGATATTTCGTTCTATATATTCGATTGGAGCATAAATCGATCTTTGATCGGCTTTCGTCTCGCGCTATGATTTCTCCTGGACGCAGTATTGCGCCTCGATTCGACGAGCGTTTCAACCAGGATTTCAACAATCTTGTTCACGAAACAACATTTACCGAAAGTTTCATCTTTCGATTGCATTCCGTCAATCTATTTAGCCATCTCTCGCGAGATTTCTACAACTTTTGTCCTCCAATTTCGTAAAATATACACTTTGAGCGGGGAGAGAAAAGGAGAGAGAGAAAGAGAGAGAGAGAAAGAAAAGATAGATAGGGAGAAAAAAATAGAGAAATATTCGCTAAGAATATATATATATATATATATAAGATATATTTTTATACGTTAAATATAAAAATATATAGTATACACAGGGCGAGACTTGACTTATGATAATGATTCTATATCCAAAAGTAAAAAAAAAGAAAAAGAATGAAATTTTTTCGTTTGTGATTTCATTTCTGAGAAAATAAAGTAAACAAAAATTATTGTTCAATTTTAATTTCTGAAAAACTAATCTCGAATGAAAAGAAGGTGCTGTAGAAATATTTTCTTGATTTTGCACGGCCTCACCCTGTATATATACACCCTATATACAGTATCTAACGTAGTGGCGAGAGAAAGAGATCGAGAGAAATTGAAATATTGGAAAGAGGTGGAAGTAAAAGAGAGAAACTCTCTACGTAATAATTACATGTGTGTGTGTGTGTGGATGAGTTAGTCGTGTCGGACGTTCCGTGACAGATCAACCTTGAAACCCGGGGCTTGGTTCACCCCTTTCCGGCCTTATCATCCGCGGGTCAACGAGGGAATCGTTGGAGAAATTTTTGCCAGCAAACTTCCCCTCCCCAACGAGATCGACCGAAATAATAAAATACGACGCGAAACTTTTGCCATTTTTCCTGAAAAGGGAGCCACCACGTTTCAGAAACTGAGAGGAGTTTCGTCGCGGTAACCTCTCGATAAAAAGCCCGTTTAAAACGAAACTATAACACAGAAACTATTCTATATTATTATTATTTTTTTCTTGAAATTTTCCATTTAACCCGTTTACCTATACGGTGTTTACCTATCAGACAGAAATTCGGTTATCCGGGCGGATAGGCGCGCGATATTTCCACGAAATGCGACGTTAAATAAAGTTCTCCATAAGTTGGACGAAAACGGCGATAATGGAAGGGAGAGAGCGGAGGGTGTGCGAATAATGGAAAAGCCAAGGGACGGAAGGAAACTGTCGCGAGTGAAGGATCTTGGAGCGGCGACATCAAAAGGGGAGGCTCGAGAAGGAAGGGAAAGGGTGAAAGACGAAAAGTAGGATCTCGAGATCTTACGTAAAAAGCGCCACTCGAACGATTCCTCGTTGCACTCGCGCGCCGACCAACGGCGAAAGAGTCTCGAGTTGATGGGAACGATCCTTTCGTGTGTGTGTGTGTATGTGTATGCATGTGAGTGTGTGTGTGTATGTGTATGCATGTGAGTGTGTGGTTCGTCTTACGTTTCACGTATAGCACGGGCTATTATATTAGCGAGGTCGTAAAATTAGTCGAACGTAAAGTAACGATGTATCGTATTTCACAACCTAGTATTTTAACAGATTTATGGATAGATAAAAGCCTAAATTGAAAGGGATCTGTTTGGATTTTGAAAAGAGGGAAATGTGACGCCGAAACATTTAAATTTCTTCCCTTTTCATCTTTATCTATCGTAAAATTATATGATAATCGAACGAAAATGTATCGTGTATTTCATAATTTGTATTTTAGTATTAATTTATTAGTAGTATTTTGAACTTAAATTTTTTTGTACGTTTAGATCCTCTTCATCTTTCATCTGTTATTATTTATGTTTATCCTTGTCTACAGAGGTGGAATAAAATTTCATGTTGTTACAAGTCGTGTATGATTGATCTCGCGCTATGAACTTACAATGTATACAATGTTAAACAGAAATTCCTTTGAAAATTCCAGTGAAGCAATATGACACCGAAACGATGCAACCCTTAAATTTCCATAAATGCTTGAACTATTTCGTTTTCTTTTCTTTTTTTTTTTTATAAAATTTCATGAAAATACAGCATAATAATTTCAATACATTTATCGTGTGCATAAGTTATTTCAATTATTATCATATTCAAGTATTTATTAATTAAAGAATAAAAATACTTTAGTCTGTGATAAAAAAAACAACAGATACAATTTTAAAATCTCGTTCCCTCCTCATTCCCCTTCGTATCCATCCTTCGAAATTTTACGAACAAATACCAAACTTCGAGACAATAATAAAAGAGACAATAATAAATGACTCCAAGTGTGGCGCGTGTCACTCGACACGGCTCGACGTTTCCTGCTTAATGATCTAATTTACGACCTCGCCGTATTTCGCCCCCTCCCCCCACTATATACCATGCTATATCGCGTGTACATGTGTTTCGTGTATGTGTGCATACGCGCGTGTGTAAACTCGTAGGCAGCGAATAAAATAGATAGATAGAGAAGAGAAAAGTACAGTTGGCTAACTGGCGATGGCCCAGCTGATCGCCGTGGCGGCTCGCACTATTGTACCTTCCCGCATGTTGCGTTTACTACCACGAACCCCCGTGTGTCCCACGCACGTCCTAGGACAGCCGGTGGTGTGTGTGTTATGTGTGTGCCACTTACGAATATTCTTTTCACCCACTGTCACACTGTCGTTACACTGTCGTTACACAACAGGCGTCACGAGCGTCACGATGATCCGTGCGAAACTCATCGAGGCAGAGCCCGTTCATTTCGCCACAGCCGAGTCCACACCAGTATCCTGTGCGTGCATCAACTCACTCGTCTTTTCTTTACGATCCACGCGTTTAAAGGGTTTCGGAGAACAGACACAGCGTGACTGTCGACGTGTCCGTTCACGATGGCACACTTCGGCCGTCACGCAGCCGCGGACAAAAATCCTCGCGGCGAGTCGAGATATCCTCTCCCTGCGTCTCTGTGTGTGCGTGTGCGTGTATCGAGCCAATCACTGTCCCTCCGCGTCAGCTGATCCACCAGCTCGCGTGTCTCGCGCGCGCTCGAAACTTTCTCTCGACCAGGCTGGTCAGGCTGGCCTACACGCTGCCCGAATTTCCACGGCGCGGTGGTGTTCCTCCGGAGGAAAGAATCCTTTTTTTACCCCGAGCGAACTGGCCAACCAGCGGCGACAAAGTGGGGCGAAAAACGGTTTCGGTGGATATCGAACCGCGGCGGCATCGTCGGCCAGTCCGCTCGTCTCATCGGGCTAGACGAGTCCACCTCGACCAAGGACGTTCCACGAATTTCGAGCGCGGCCGTGTCCAAGCCATTCTCAAGGACGTGGAAAGGATTCGAAGACGAAGGTGGCTGGTGGGCGGCTCGTAGGGGGGTGGAAGCCGTGGGGCGGAAGGATGGCATGAAGGAGGGTAGTAGGGTGCTGCAAAACACCGATAAAGCGCACCGTCACGCAATCATTTAATTTAATCGCGGCCAGGACACGAGTGCACCTCGTGCAACCGCGTTCTCGCCAACGTCCTCGTCCTCGATTTCGTCGGTCAGGTTAACGAACACCGTTCACCGATTTTCGAAGAGACGAAGAGAGAATAGGAAGGGAAAAAAGGGAAGGAGGAAAGGAAGGGAGAGAGAAAAGAGGAGAGGAAAGATGGACAAAAACATTTGGTTCGTCGTCACATTTTTCAACCAGCCCTGGAGAAAACCACGAGGTCCGTCGATTCGATTAGCGGCGGTAACCACCCCGCGAAACCGTGTCTTTCACCCCTCGTTGGTGCTTTTTCTTCTTCCTTTTTCGCGTCGTCGAACGAGGAAGCACGAGCCGGGGAGAAACACCGAGGTGCACTTGCGTCACAGCGCGCCGTCACGCGCGTACTCTTGATTTCTCCGCGCGCAACGATAGACGGGTCCACTTTTCGCGCGTGATCCTCTGCAATCCCGAAAATCGTGTGGAACCGATTGCGCGTCGAATTACGATTCGGTCGAGTGGTTTACGCGCAAGGAGCACTAACCGAAGGGTTCTTCGAGCGAGGCTCGAAAACAAAGAGGGAGGGAAGGAGAAACGTGGACACGGAGAACGGCATCGTAACCGGAGAAATGGAAAAATAACAGAGGAGCATTGCTCGAGCACCGTGAGACACCACACTGGGACGGCCGCACACAGAGACGGTTGAGTACGTACGAATACGGATACGGACCGGTAGTTAAATTCACCTCTCGAACAACCACGTTTCCCCGCGTTTCGTAGGTTTCTGAATCGTCGAGCCGGACGTGCGTGTTGCGAGACCCTCGTAGATACCAGAAAAGGACGAAACGACCAGCTGGAGAGGGGTGGAGGGGCGCACGGAGCGAGGGAGTGGGGCGGAGAAGGGAGGGGGAGCGTGCGAACGAGGGAGAAGCAGCAGGAAAGATGGGTAGAAGGCGACGAGTACGAAAGGAACAGCCGCCGAGTGCGGAAGAATGGGAGCGACTATGGGAGCGACAAGGAAAAAAGGAGCGGCCGAGAGAAACGGAGAAAGGACGTTTAACTCATCTATCTATCTATCTAGAAGAAGAAAGAAAGAGGAGAGGACGAGCGCGGCTGTTTAAGCGGCAGGCAACGAGAGAGCGAGTTCTTCCATCCGTGTTAAAACGGCGAGGCGTTTGTGCGTTTACGGATGGACAGAGGCAACGTAGAATAGGTTGGATCCGATGGGACAGGGCGGCAAAGGATGGCCGAGGTGCCAGGCTTGCCGTTTGGAGCCGCCGCGCGAGGGCGCCACCGTAGCTTCGAGATCTCTCTCTCTCTCTCTCCGTCTCTGTCTTTCGCCCGCCCTTTTCCTCCTTATCGTTCTCACTCGTGCCGTCTCCGTTACTCCTCGTTCTCTATTCGTTCCTAGTTTTCGAGCGGCGTTCTCTGTCAGGCCTAGTCTCGTCTCGCTCTCGGTCAACCTCCGGACGGGATGGTGGGATGCAGGGTCGGTGAGGGTGTGGAGGAGGGAGGAGCGGAGGGAGGTTCGGTTGGGCGGGCAACGTGTGCCTGTCCACGGCACTCGCTCCGTCCTCGTCACGCTTATAGGTGGCTCATTCGTGCCTATGTTTGAGACTGGGTTTCGTACACCGCGTTTGTGTATACGGCGAAAATACGGGTTTGTGCGCACCCGCGGGGCGCGTGGATGTATGAATCCTCCCCCACCCCTTAACCGGCCACCCATCCAACCACCCCCGCCACACTGCTGCTGCTGCTCGTGCGTGGGGTTTCGAAGTCGATATCCAGCCACACCGCCGACTCTGAGCGTTATCCTTCGAACACCTTCGAACCTCCCTACAGGATTTCCGAGTGTCTCGCCGCGATTTATCCCCCGATACCCGTCGCAATGTACTCGCCCCTATCCGCTTTGACTTTTCGACGCTGAACGACGGGGTCAGGGGTGGGCAGGGGAGGGGATGAAGGGATTTGGGAAGGTCGCGAGGATGAATGGGATCGCGCGAACGAGCGGTACGACCGCTGTGTGGCTCTCGTCCAAAATGGTTCCTTGCGTTCCATCCTTGGAGGCGATACTATCGATAAGTTAGTGGGAATGATGTTTTCCCCGGGGAGAAAGAATTCGAGCGAATCTTTTCTCTGGGCGTGTGATCATCGATCGTCGAAAAGGACACGAAAATTATGTGCGAAGAAGGTTGTTGAAGAAGTTTTCGATAGATGGAGGGATTTGGACGAAACTGTTTTTTGAGTTGCTTCGATATGACGATAAATATACGTTCTGCAATTTATGGTAAAATATATTGGGAAGAAAAATTGGATACCGTCCAAGAAATTTTAATTAAACTTCCGTCTTTTCTTTAAAAAAATTACTCATCTTTTTCGAAAATATTAAATTATTCTTTCCTTTAAAATTACTTACTTCTTCTTCGTTTTCAAATTTAATAATGTCATAGAATTTTTATTCTTAAAAATTCTAATAACAGTACGTATTTTATATTATTGATACATATAATAAAATTATCGTCATTCTATATCATTGATATATCAGTACGCCATACCACACTGATATAAAATTTATTTTTATTAACTCTATTACCGATAAAGTATCTATTAAAGCAATATATCAATAGTATACGATATTTCAATATTTTGGTATTAAAGTTAATAAAAATTTAATTTTACCAGTAATAGAGCCAGTAGAAATTATCGTTATTATATTAAATAAAACAAATTATTCGTATCAATTTCTATATAACTTATTTGATTTTACATGGAAATATATCGATGCGTTCTTTTTGTCCAACTGGAAAACTAGAACGATTCACAATCGTTTTTATCCACAAAAAAAACTGCTCGATTCTACTTTCTCTTATTTACCATTCTTTTCTGGATTATTTAATTACTTATCTCTCTATTTGTAAAATATTGCATAATAAATCGGGTTGAAAATATACAGATGTTGTTTATCATAATAAAGAATGCATCCGCTAAGTGTGCTGTTGTCTTTAACAACATGTAGAAAAAGAAAACAAAATTGATCCTCATTTGCAACCCGATATGAATAATATCAAGCAAGTTTCACAATTTAACGCAGTTTGATTCAAAATTCAAGCGTGGATAGGGCAAAAATAACTCGATCGATAACGAATAAATCGACACAGCTTCTCGATGCAGTGACCCTCTATTGTTTATTTTACTCTCAAAGTCCGGTCAAAGTTCTCCAAGGGTCTCGTTTTTCTGAATTTATCGCGTGGATTGTAAGCTTGATAACAAGCAACGATACCGTCGGGACGGTGGATGTTTGAAAATTTTTCAAACATTTTATTTTCCAATCCACAGTAAATTTGCCACAGTCGGTCATTATCAAAGCAAACGAATTACCGAATTACCTTTTCGTGAAAAATACGGGGTTGTCGTATAAATACGCGTTGCGAGTGAAAATAGCATTCGATATTACTTTCTCGATTGGACTTTAAACGAGGATACTTTGCGCGAGCGCTGAAGGATGCGATGGTTCGATACGTACGGGCGTACCAATTTCCCTCCAACGAACGTTACTCGATGAAAAAGCGCGGCCATTGAAAAATTACACCGGTGATGGCGCGACCGACTACCGAAAACTCGAATTATTTTCCTCTGGGCATCTCATTTGTATTTACTATGTACAGAGTGATTCATAAATAGGTATTCATGAGAAAAAATTCTCTTTCTGCTGTTCAATTCCCTCGTTATTTCATTATTTTTGCCAACAGAAAACGAAAGTTTTATACCGATGCTTAAAGAGAGTTAAAAAAGTGTAATTGAAAAAATATTATAATATAATAAGGATAACAATTGAAAAAGCAAAAGATTTATATTTTAAAAAATTAAAAAGAGAAAAACTTGTATGGCATTTGAAAAATTAATTTCACAGAAAGTGTTTCGCATCTTTTAAATTTAAAGAAATAAACTTTTTTCATTATCGTTACAAAATATTTTGATTTTTTCACCCTAATGTCCATATTTTAAAAGATGAGTGTAATAAAATGAATAAGAAAAAACGAATATGAAAATATAATGAAAATTGAAAGTATTAAAAAATGATATTTATTTAATATTAATGTAGGTACGCAATTTCGTAGCGAATTTATAATCATAATAATATAAATTTAACCAATGGAAAATGGAACTATGCCATAACTTCGTTATTTGAAACTATTCTAAATTATTTCATATTACTACATAGATATAATTTAAAGCTCATATGACATGATTATCAATACATTTTCCATTATTAATTTGTATTCACATACACTTTGTAAATTTGAAATTTTCAATATATATAATAAAAATATAAGATTTATTAAATAAATTCCCTGCTTATTATGCATTCATTTTTAATAAAAACATTTAGTTTTTATAATTTATTAATAAAATTTAGATTTTATACTTTACTTTTTATGTAAATATTAAAAACACTTTTGTTTCTTCGTTTTTGCCTTTTAGTCTATTGTGTAACAGCTTTGGTAAACAGAGAACTAAAAAAAGGTGAAAGATAGCGCCACCGATCAATCGTTCGATGAATTGATCTTGCGCGCGAAACGAGCCAATTTAAGAGATCGACACACACTCCTGTGTTGAAAACCTGTATGTTTACCGAATTTCTTTTGAGACGATTGCGCGATATTTTGCCGTATCCGAGATCTCCGATATTCATGATGATTACAATGTCCGAAACTGGTCTGTGACCACGGCGAGAATCTAGGACGCACGTGAAAATCTTTTATCTGCACTGACCCAGACCTAATTCAGGATCTTCGGTAATCAGACCCTCCACACACGGTTGGTTCGATAGCGTGGTTTAACTCTAACAGCCCCCCTCTTGACTCTGGTTGCACGTGCAGTGTGATCGATATCTGTCGACTAATCGACAGCTACGTTTCGATCGATAACCTAGGGCAATTTTCGATACCTTGTCCACGAGCTATAATGACAATAACGCGTGTCGTTAATTTCCAACGCAACTGGCCGTGATATCGTCTCACCTAATCGAGTGATCTCGATGCGCATCAAGCTTGCCTTGCTTGTAATGATTAACGACTTTTCCTCTCCCTCCAATAGAAATCTTTTTCCCTCTTTCTTTTCCTTAACGCGAGTCAAGCGAACGGAAGCAGTTAGAGAAGAAATTCATTTTCCTCGAATTACGTTCCTGAAACGCTTGACAGTAATTAAAAAAAGAAATGCTGAGAATCGATTCTGCAGTGGAAGTTTTTAACGAAGAAAGAAATCTTTTTTAATTAAAATTAGAATCGGACAGAGAAAAGGAGCAGACATTGCGAAATGATCAACCATTCTTTTAACTATACTGGAGAAATAACTTTGTGGGAAGATCGCGTATACTTGGAACACGCCTGAGACGCCACCTGGCGAGAAGATTTGGAAATTGCACGATCTTGCAAGGTTTAATTGAGACAGCTTTCGTAGCGCTCGTAGATATCTACCTTACCAACTTGGTTTGCTACTTTAAGAAAGTTCTAAAGATGTAGGCGCTTTTGTTGCAAGTCAATTTTCTCTTTGGTGCTTTGAAACATTTTCTTGTCGGATAAAATCGGATAATTATTGGATCATAAAAATCAGTTATAGAATAAAGTAGTAACAATAGATAAAAGATTATTTTTAAAATGTATTTATTAGATAGGATTAGTAATAGATAATAATAAATAGAAAATTAATACGAAAATTATATTTACTTCTAGTTTTATGATTTATTAAATATTGACACGATATATATAATATATATATATAAGCACTACTATAAAATATTTAAAAATAATTTCTCGGCATAATTATGCGATACATGAAATTGAATTCACTTCGATTATTGCTTCTCGAAATCATTCAATTTTCATTCGTAAAAAATATTTCAGATAAAAATTGAATAATTTTGAGATAAATTTACATAGAAAAGAAAAAGTATTTATGTTTAATTATATTTTTCTCACAACTTAAAAATTACATCAATAATAGTTAATATAATATAATAATTTATATCGATATAAATCTCTAATCGAAGTGGTTCCATTTACACGTTTCACCCTGTATAAATATTATTCATATAAAATATTTCTCTCTAGCTGCAAGCGACTGGAAATCAAATTTACAATTGAAATCACTGATAGGGTAAACGATTACTCAACTCGAGGGATACAATTGTAATCAATACAAATGTCGCATTGAAAAAAACTACCTGCAGTCGATGTTTAATTACTGATACCCAATTTCAAGCTAACTGAACCAATTACAATAATAGGAAACTGCTTCGGATTAAAAGTGATAAAAGAAGGAATTTTCATAAAATGTCGATTTAAAATTTTGATTCAAAAAAAAAAAAAAAAAAAGAAAAAGAAAAAGAAAAGAATCAATTCGTTATCTTCTTAAAAATTAGGCGAACGTGTAAACCGTATCGAAGAGCGTTTGTATATACACAGACTTTCGAGCAGTGGTGTCAACTTCATCGGGTTTCTTTCGAAGGAGAAAGTGACTGATCAGTATAAGTTGTTATACAAACGTTCATGGTCGAGGTTTACAAGCAGAAGCCTCAAATGTAATGATTCAATGCTTCCTCACATTAAAATTCCACCTTTATGTAAACCGAAATAGAAAGCGTGAACTCTATTAGCTACGTACAGTAACTCACAAAAGTATTTGAACATGGAAAAATTATATGAAACACGTAAATATGTAAGATACGATAAAATAAATTAATTTTTTAAAAAAAATTAGTAGCAGTATAAGTAGATATAACTACCAATGTTACATGGATAAAGTTTGAAATAAATCTGAAAAACAAAATATATTACATTTTCCATTTACAATGAAAATAGAATATTTTTTTAATCTGATCTAATTTGAATAATTAAATCAAAATAAATTCATCTTCGCATATAAAAGTTAGATTATTTTTGATTATTTTTGAAATTAGGTTAGATTTTGGTCGACGGATAAAACGCAAACTATAATATAACACACATTTATTTCAAATTTTATCAAATATTATTTTGACTAATGATAATATTAAAAAGCTTTGTATAACATGAACATATTTGCAAAATTTGTTTCCTATATGTAAACTGTTCGAACATTTTCACGAGTTATTGTATACACAACAACAACAAAGAAAAAAGATTAAAAAAAAAAAAAGAAAAACAAAAACAAAAAGCAGCGTGCAGCATTAATTTACTGTCACCGCTTCTTGCGTCGAGGGAACTGACTACGATGATCCTGTTTGCCCGGAAGTATCACCAACAAGAACAACAATCTCTCGATCCACATCGTCATCTTCTGCAGCTCATTTCAACCTTCCCTGCTGTTTGGTAAGACATCACGTAAAAGTTTTTCGTGAAAACAGCATCTTGTTTCGAGCCCTAAATTAAGAGAGGAATCCTTATAGACATACTACCAAACGTTCCTCCTCGATAAATCTAACGATTTCGCGAACGAAAATTTTTTCCTTTTTTTTACACACGTTCCGTGCGTAGCTGAAAAAAAAAATTGTCTCAAATTTTTGTTGTCTTATCGACCACGAAAGTATTAAAAATTTTATTGTATCATTTGCAATTATTGAAATTTTGATATCGTTTCTAGATTCTGTTAAATGTCTATGGAATAATGATACATGCAGTAAAATTTGTTGTATTGAAATGTTATATATTTGTCTATAAAATGAGTACGGTATAACGGTCGATTATCTGGCAGCCTCGAGAATATCAAAATTTTGTCCATTTATAATTATCCAATTTTTGATATATATATATACATACGTTATATAAAAATTATTTCACATAGAGTGAAATTTTATTCTCATGATTCCATATTAATAAATTTTTCAAACGAACAATCTCGCAAATAACGCAATAAAAAAAATTCCTACTATTAATCGTCGTTTAATGCAGCTATTTTTTAAAATAAAAAAAATATATATATATATTGATATGTCCATGTGAAAATTTCATATCAATCTGCGTAAGTTCGATTCCCTTGGATTCTATATAATAAAAAAATTTAATACGTTCCATCGTAGCCAGAAAACTGTTTTCGACCATTCCACAACGCGTAATGGATCGGGGATGAGCAAAGCACGGAACGTGTCAACCCTTCACGATTTGACTTACTTCTGATTCGAGACGTCGGGCAAATAATTTACTCGTTCCACTATCCGTTTTGACGTTAATATTAACACCACCATTGTCTTGCATTATTGCCCGGTGTCCGAACAATACATTATTGTCCTCACCCAGCCAATAACCGTGACGCTGGTTATTGCAGTGTAAGTAGTTACAGTCGTTCATTGTCAGACGCAAGGCGACCGAGATTATGCATAGCGATATTCGGGCGAGTGACGTAAGTAAGTAGTTTCGGTAGGTAACGGTCAGACTCCACGCGCATGCGTACGACACGAATTCTGATAAAATGACGGTAAAAGGAAAACGATTCTTCACATTCCGCTTGCATCTTTCGAACAAAATCACCCGTTTGAGCTGTATCGCATCCAATCATTAATTAATTCGATCGATACGAAAATGAGAAACTGGAAAAGAAGTGGAATTTTTGTATTAATTGTTTGTATTAATCGTTGTCTTCTCAAATGAATTTTATACGCATTTTTAAATTTTCCCTCTCTCTTTTCAACAGTGTAATTTCGAAAATATTTTATCTCATTTGAAAATAGTTTTCCACCGACCGTTTCAGACCGTTTCACTCAAACTCTGAACTGTTAACGAGCAAAGAAACGAACATTGTGCGCGAGGCAGGTGTGTAATGAGATTCGAGAGAAATCGAAAGTAGTCAGACCGCAAAGGGTTAATCTACTCGATAATAACGGGGCGCCAATCCTGTGCGATTCGTTTCGAGAAACAAATTTAGTTTAGTCGGCGTTCTCAATTTTTAGTTACGCGGGAAATTCGATTCGGCGAATAGCATTTCAATCGCAACTCGATTGAAAAATACCTACGACACTTGTGTGTGATTTTCATGAATTTTTTTCAGGGAAATAAATCTGCGGTTTAAATAAAAAGTTGTTGGGAACACTTCGCCCCCAACTGTTACGTATATTAACGCGTAGACGTCATTAGAAACGATCGAAGCGAAAATTATGAAAATTTTTTAAATTATTTACGATATCTTTCGAATTCGATTTAAATATTATTTACGTAAATTTCGTTAAAATTCATGAATATCATCAAATCCTTTATTAAATTTCGTTCCTCCACCCTATTCTGCACTTTCGCCAATTTCCCCGATTTTGATCGATCGGTTTGTCGGAGGAAAAAAAAAAAAGAAAAATATCTGACGATCGAACGGATCGAAAAAATGTAGTCTAAGGAAAAAGAAAAGAACAAAGTAATGTTAAAGGTAGTTGATGTGTTTGCGAATGTTTAACTAAAAACAAAAATAACGACGGTCTGGAAACTCTAGCGTTAACATGATTCAAATTCAAACTTTTGTATAAACGATACTTACAAGTGCAATATGCTTGAAATAAAAATTGAAAAAACCAGAGAGTATGGTAGGCAAAAGGTACAAACGCCGATAGATCGCAGAAAGATGTTGGTTGCGACGAGTAGAATCACTGAATGTAAAACAAGGGTACCGAAACCCATATCACACTGTCAAGACATCTTCTTAGTTAGTTCTCACAGAAATCCACGATTACAAGAATCCCACTATTATCCTTGGAGCTCGCAATCTGTTGACACGCATTCTCTTTTTTCTCTCTCTCTCTCTCTTTTTTATTTTGTTGAATGAAAATCAAAGATCGAAGATGCAATAGAAATCTCCATATATATAGCTTATGTACGATAAAATTTATCCTTCGTCTGAAAATCTGATCAAAAGTTTACGCGAATTATAACGAGTTTTTGGAAAAAATATTTTTTAAACGATTCTTTTGATGGATTAAAAATTATTTAGATTGCTTTTAATAGCACAATTTATTAATTTCACTATTGAAATCAATAAACTACTATAGAGAATAAGTAATTGTATAATTTCATGATAAAAATCCTTCTTTTCGTATCATTATCTTTTTTTTCTCCTACATAATTTTTTTTTTATACGAAAACTTCTCACGTTATTCGAATAATGGAGACTTTATTGTATTTGACAGTCAATTTGTGAAAAGTCGAATATGGTTTGTAATTCGATCAAATGGCTGGACGAATCTATTCGAATTAAAAAGTCAAGCGCGTCTGATGAATCTTCGTATGGAAATCTTCGTTGATTTATTCATCCATCTTGGATCTATTTCATCACGTTCGACAGAACCTTGCACATCACGTGTCAAATATATTCGTACAAATTTCAATATAGGGGAACCTAGGGTAAAATGGGGTACACAAGATATCCTTCTTTTCTTTTTCCGCTTAAATACCGCATATACAAAAATTCGAATTAAGAATAATTAAATTAATTGAATTACTTTTCCTTGCGAAATGTCATTTGTTGTTTCGAAAACTCTTAAAAATTCTTCCACCTATTCTATTTTCACTTCTTGATATTAACATTACTCGAAACATTTATCGATACGATCATATCCTTGCGTAGTTGAAGCACGAGCTTCAAAAGTCTTCTTCGAGCAAAGGTTAAAATATTCTCTGAAACCACGTGTCGCGTACCCCGTTTTACCCGAAAACCGTCCGAAAGTTAAAAGAAACGAAACTACGGCGAGCTCCGACTGCGTTTGCACAGACGCGCGGAACGCGATCGCAAAATTCGCGAAAGGCTCATCGCGACTCGTGACAAATGTCCACCAACAAACCGGAGTGAAGCCGTGCATACGACTAACCGCCAATTATCGTGTCTGCATCGGGCAGGTGGATGTTAGCCTGTTCCAATGCTACGCGGTGTCTTCAGTGACGTATTAACGTCGACGCTTTCAAAATGCAAAGAATTTGGATATAAATAAATTTTCAAATGCTAAATTATAAGGTTAAATGACGACAAATTTTTATCCCTTGATTCACTGATTCGTCGATTTTTAATTTATTTATGGAGCGTTGGTGTCATTTGTGAGACGCTTTTGAAAGGAATGTCGTTTGTTTAAATTATTAAGCAATTTTAGAGTTTTTGGTTCAAAGTCGTTTCGTTCATAACAAGTTGAAAAATAAACGAAATTTTTCTGCTTTCTAGGATTGAAAGTTTAGAAGCGAGTTTAGATCAAAAGAAAAAAATAATAATTCGTCGATTAGCGAGAGGGGGCTGCGACGAGGGAAGACGAGCCTGACGCGAAGGCAATGGTTTATAACACAAACGGTTAAAAGGCTTCAGAAAGCTTGTAACCACTGAGAAGAAATACCACGGCTGAATGAAGGATCGTATTAAAAAATGGGCTTGTGGAAATGTGTTAGGTAACGTTGAATTAGACTCTCCTTGACTCGAAATTAGCCATTCTCGCCAAATACGAAGCCGGGAATAAGGTATAAATGCAAGAAAACGGCCGAAGTGAATAAGCGAATCGGACAATGGATCGCTTTGAACGATCATATGGGAACATTTGTAAAGCATGGACAATACAAAGTTCTAGCCAAACTTGGTTTCTAAAAATTAAAATTGGTTATTTTTTGTTTTTAATTAAGAAATGAAGAGGTTAAGGAGAAAGCATCACTTGTAATTAATACTTCTGCAACTTTGAATTAAATAGTTACAGATTAATTTAAATGATACAACGTACTTTTGGATATTCTTTATTCGAGATCAAAAATCAGAAAAAAAAATATATATATATATATACATGTAATAATAATTAGAAATAAAATAGAACGAGAAATAAATTTATTTGAAGTAAAAGTATTAATAAATTATTTTTAATAATTCATTCGTCGAATGAATCTTGGTTATGTAAAATAATATTGAAAATTTCTCGTATGAGAAGATTTCATTTCATAAAAAATTAAAAAAAATGATAATTAGAAATAAAATAGAATAAGAATATTAATAAATTATTTTCAAATGATAATATGACAAGTAATAAAATTTCTTATATGTTTAAGAAGATTTCACTTGAGATGCAAAATTAAAAACAATTTTACGATGCGAATAAATTTTGGAAAATTTTTTATTTGTTATCTAGATATTTCAATAATTTTTCTAACTATTCGAACATTATTATTAACATAACATCTTGATAATTATTATTTGAATAAGAATTTACTTCAACAATACCAACCTACTTACAAATGACTAATAACAGTTGTGTTTAATTTAACGTCACTAATCGTGAGCTTATTATCCTAAGCCGATCTCTTCTTTAATTTATACCACGAAAAAATATTCGATTAGGTCACTACTGTTAGGCTTCCTGTATTATTAATTTCAGGCTTCTTTACAGCATAAAGAAGAATTTTATATCGTATCTAAATAGAAAGCCGCATTCTTTAAACTAAAAACTCGTTGAATCCATCGAAAATTTATCAAAAATCGAAACAAAAACTCTGATCGATCCCTCTACGATTAAAAGTGATACATGATTATAGAATAAAAGAATACGCATAACAGAAATTTCGAAATTTCAATGGACGAAAATAAATAATAAATTAATTAAATAACAAGATCAAAAATATACATTTTTTTCCTTTAACCGATACAAATGGAATCGATCCTCGTTCGAAAGAGTCTAGAATTTCCCTCTCCCCTTCCTTCCTTTCTTTCCTCCTTCCTTCTTTTTCTTTTTTTTCTCCCCCACTTTCGACTTGATCCCGACGACGGTGACGTCGTAAATTGAATCTCGAGCACAAGGGGCAAATTAAATCTCAGGGAGGCAAAAGCTACATCCTATCCACTTTATCATTAAGAAGGCAGAACTCGGCCACCCATCGAACAGTGGAACAAGGGGCGACAACACGACGACTATAAGATGGGTATGGATGCGTGCCCCACTTCACCCATATGTATTATTAATCCGGGGAAACGTTTAAGTCGTCATCTGTCGCTCACGTGCGGTTAAACGCGCCGATGTTTTGCTGCAAATGTTGCGCTTCGAGAGGGAATGGATTTTAGAGAGACAATTGTGAATATTATTACCAGTTCAAATTAATTCTGTTTATTATCCGAGCAATATATTTCCTATTATAAAAATAACGTACATATAAAATCGCCTACATATCTGTTATTTTATGTTATTTTGGAGAAGTAAGTTGGAGAATTGTTAAAACATATAAATACGGTTTTAGTAAGTTTAGAGATAATGAAACGGTTGATCGTGCGCATTTAAAAAAGTTTTCGACTTTCGAAAAATTTGTATTGAGAAAAATTGAGATAATTGGAGCAATATTATCTGAATATTTTATTTATAATAAAATAATTTTGTCGTCCAAAAGTTTGGAAATAGAAGAAATTTCAGAAGATACTGTTAATTAATTCAAATGAAGTAACATTTTAAACGTCAAGTTTAAAGGTGTATAATTGAATGAAATTATTATCCAAAAAGTAGCATTTTCTTTTCCAATTTTCGATTTTTGAAAATAAATAAAATTAATTGTAAAGAGGATCGAAAACTATTATTAACATTTTAAATATTTCCAAATTTGTATTGAAAAAGAATTGTTAAATAAAAATCGTATCGCATCATAGAGAGTATCTTTTTTTTAAAAAATGTTCATTTAAGACTTATTCATTAAGTTATAAAAATTTGCATTAAGTGAAGATAGAAGAACATCGCGTTGATATTTAATAGAGATTAATGTATTACAGAGAATAATAGAATCTTTTTACTTTAAATTAAAATACCTGTTCAATTCAAACAGATCTATTTATTATCCAAACGATATATTTCCTATTATAAAAATAAAAATATATATATAAATACGTCGCCCCAACCTATTATTTCATTTTTATTTATCGAAATTTATTCGTAACGATTCAGTATAAAATTGAAGAAAAACACGAAATAATTATGAAACTAGGACGTGATGAATGAGTAATAAATTTAATGCGAGTATATCGTGTTGAAAAATAAATTGATATAACGAAACGAAAATGCGGTATAGCAAAACTGTTTACAACAGATCCAATGATTAAATGTATCAACAAGTCGAAAGAGATTAATCCCTGATAAAAATTTAAAACGTTGATTCATTAAGAGATGCAGGGAAATACGTAAAAATACGGGGTTGAAAAGTGATATCCTGTGCGATAAGACGTGGTATTGAAAACTATTCGCACAAAAACGTGATCGTTAAATGCATCAAAAAATCAAAAGGGATTAATTTTCCGGATAAAAATTTAAACGTTCCTGTATTCGAGTGGTTTATACCATTGTGGAAACGATCAAATATCAATTATATCGTATTGGATCAATTATACGTGAAAAAGATCGGGAATTTATTGAAAATTATTAAAAAAAAAAAAAGAAAGTAACAATATAATACTTTCTTTATTTCGCATTTTAATATGTAAAATTTAAATAACGATAATTTATTTTGCTCTACTTCTTTCTAATTTAAATATTGAATATAAAGCAAATGAGCAAATACTCGTCCCGTTACAAGAATTTTTTCTTATCCAAAGAGATGTGTGTTCTTGGTCAATTAATAATAATGCTTATTTATTTAATTTTATATATAAAAAAAATAATGAACGTTGATTTAAAACACATTTAAAAGTATCACGTAACATTGAATACCGTCACAAAATTAATTCATGTAGTTTCATCGTATAAAATTCTTGCTCGTTACAACAATAAAACGTTTCGTTAAAAAAATCTAAAGAAGAGAACGTACGCAAAAGTTGACGTGTACAAATTTCAATTAAAACTTATTTATTAAATCTGCATCAAGATGAGACGAGATAAAATAAAATAAAACGATGAAATAGATAGAACCATGTCATCCTTCTCTTCTACTTATAACTTAATAAATAAACCTCGAACGACATTTTTCTTTCTTTCCTTTTTTTTTTTTTTTATACCAGCTTTTGTATCTATCTTTCCCTCTATTCGATTTTCTAAAGGTGTTGTCCACGAATAATATTAACACGGTTAATATATTCATAACGCCGTTAAAAAACCGTGATTGGGTCAAAGTTAAAAAACTTCTCGACCGAAAATAACATCCCATTCATATTTATCGATTAATCCATCCTTCCAATTATACCAAAACACTGTAACTGACTGAGAACGCTCGATCGATCTCGACCGATTCCGAGACTCTTCGTTGCAACCAACGCCATCCTATTCTTGTCTATCACTTGTGCGCGTATACGTGTGCGCGAGGGAGCGCGTGTACGAATGGAAAGTAAGAGGGAGTAATACGCTCGAAGCGCGACGATATTATTCAATCCTGGCGATCCAAAAACGATTTTCGAGTAGAAATTGCTCGCGATTTCATAACGGTTCTCGCGCAAACACGCGTTCAACGAGATGGAAATTCGGGAGAGAATTTTGCACATATCTATGCCTGATGAAAAAGAGATAGATTTTTATTGAAATATTTTCGATAGCGATATATACACGAGAATTTCTCATAACGCGCAAACTAAAAAATTCTGGGCAAACTATTTTCACCGATCTCTACGCATTTCACTAATCCAATACTTTTCGACGGATGGCGGGTATAAATTTCGCATTAAAATTTCACCGAACGTGTAAATGTATTCGATGTGTTTATTAATATTTATAAATAATTTTACGGAATTTTGCACGTGGACAATCAAAAATCTTTAATTGTAATTGAAATATATTTATACGTTGATATTACGGATAATTTATATAATAGTATACTTATAATTATATACTTGTTAAAATAAAAAATAAAAATAAAAGTACGTTATATTTTCGCGTGATAATTAATATCTAATTTTAACGAATTAATAAGCCTCTAACTAAATCTTTTACTCTTTACCGTTGTCTTCACGCTGTAGAACATAATTTGTTTTTAAATATATTATTTAAAAAAACAAACAATAATTTAATTAAACATCCTTTCTTTTGCCGCAAGATCCTCAATTTTTATTCTAATAGTTATGATGTATTGCCATAAAACCTAAAATCTAACCTAAAATCTATAATAAAATTCTACGGTATCATAAATATTTCATCCTATTTTTCGTCAAAATATCTTATCATTTAAAATATCATGAAAACAATTATTGTCATAAAAACTAACCTGAAAATTTCAAACGTGTCGCTAAACCATAAAAATTGGGGAAACGCTATGTTAATTAAATTAAAAAGCTCGTCCACCAAGCGTTGACAAGCATTCGCAAACAAAGCGAACAGACGTAAAGTATTCATTGTCCAGAGGAAGATTAACAATGTTCTTCGTGTAAAATCTGCAATTCGTACGCGACATTTATCACTCGTATGTCGACACTCCTCTGTCACCATAGTGTTCACAATACCCACCTCGTATCATCCCATCCCACTTCGTCTATTCTCATCTCGGTCGACGATCTTCTCTGACAGTTTTCACGTATAAATTCCCATTTCTTTTTTTTTTTTTCCATTTTAAAAATAATCCATCTTGAAACACATTTCGTATTAAAAGGAAGAAAAGAAAACAATGCATGCAAAAAGGAAATTAAGAGGAAGTTTGATGACATGAAATTCCAAACATTTACATATTTTTGAAAAGTAGAAAGTATTTTGTAGAAAATATAAAATATTGTATCATGATTATAAATTATTCTTTTTTTAACTTTTTCTGACATTAGAAGGTTTAGAAGATTAGGGTCGGTTTAAGGAAAAGGTCATTTTGTACCCATGTAAGAGAAAATAGTAAAAATATAATTTTTTTTTATTCGAAGCATGTTTATTCATATAATAAAATAATATAAGACATTTAAATATTGATGAAATGATATTATTGATATATTTATTTTACCTAATATTTTTATAGTTTATAGTAATTATATTATTAATTAATTATTCGTATATAATAATATTTTATGTATCACAATTTAGTTGCACGTGATATGTATACATATCGAACTAATAAATTAATTTTTTAATGGCAATTTTTAAATTATAAGAAACAATAATAATTTTTTTGAGCAATAGTTTAATGTAGTTCCAAGATTAATCGACAAGAGGAATCGACTTTTTATTCGAGATGCGCTTTCCATTTAAGGGCTTATAAATTGTGAAAGTAACAAAAAATATAATATAAAAAATAATTCGAATAAAAGTTTTACACGCCTATAAATTTACATAAAAAATATTTTTAAAAAATATTTTCACGGAATAAATTTATTTTCAAAAATATTTTATACAGATTTATAGATCCTTGAAAATAGTAAAACTTTTATTTATTGGATATATTTTTTTTTATACATCTTTTATATATATATATATATCATCATTTACGATTTAAAAATATTTAAACATGAAAAATGCATCTTGGTTGAAAAAGCAATTTTTTTTCTTCAAAAAAATATCAGAAACTCAACAAGATATTTAAATCGACTCAAGAAACAAAATTATGAAAAGTTTCATTAAAATTAGTTTGTATCAGTCGTCAATGTTCCTTCATCGGTAAAAAAGAAGAGGGACGATGGGAAAGGGAGGCAGGTTCCGGGGCCGTTTCGATTTCGATTTCCTGCATTTCCTCGCACATTTCTCGAGCGGAAGTCAATTTCTTTCGGGTCGACACATCGAACAAAGCATTCCAGATATTCGCCGCGAGAAGGGAGAAGAGGACGTAAGCCGGGTCGTCTCTTCTCCGGTCCACACAGATAATTGAGTAGTGCGTGAAAGCTTTATTGTCCAAGGTGCAAGACTCTTCATACCATTTCATTCCATTTCATTGCATCGCATTCCAAGCTTCGATCGAAAGCGTCGGGAAAACGATGGGAGCCAATATGCTGCCTACATTTTTATTATTAATTCACATATTTTTATATATTTTTTGCTTGTTTACTTTTCTTTTTCGTATCTATGCGATCTATCGTGGCAACTCTCGTCGAGGACGCCACTCGTTGGTCCGAGCAACCAGGAAACGCCGACTTAGGACGACACATGCAGCTTAGCCACGGCAGGCTTTCGTCTTATATACTGTTACTTTTTTTTTGTTCGCTCATTTTTTTTTCATCGCATTTCATTCGTAATTTTTATTATTCAGGGGTATACAACCAGTAAGCGGTCCAACATCGAACATCGCAAGCTTGTGTGTGTTTTAATGCCTCGTGCTGACAGATATATGTCGGGAGATGTCGGGGAGGTCTGTGTCCGGCGCCCAAGGTCACGGTGTGGAACATACAAAGCCTCTGTGAACATTGTGCACATTCGCTGTCAGTGGAAGCTGCGTGATATAAGGCTGGAACGCCGTGTTCCGTATAAGGAATCGAGGGATAGGGGGAGGTGGTTTTGATCAAACGCTGGGATCATGCTTCGTCCAAGTTCCTCGTGTTTCAAACTGTTCGGCCCGCTCTCGAGAGATCGACAAATTCATCATATTTATATTATAACTACTATTATTTATATTAATTTATAATTATTGTTAGATTAATAATATATTATCGAATTTGATCCTTCTATTATTACAATTTAAATTTCGAATCACTTATTAAAACGAAATACACATTTTTCTCAAACGGTCACCCATCCCAGTACCGATCGTGACCAATGGTAATTGCACTTTAACGATCGAATAGGAAATAGTGAATCTTCGTCGCAAAGATAGTTGATAAATATTGTTTTTTATTATTTATTTATTACTGCTGACATTAAAAGTGATGAGAATTAGAGTGTTTTGAATCATTTCAAATAGATATTCCAAAAATTCTTGAAAATCTTGAAAGCTTTGAATAAATTCAAAATTTCGAAAAGTTTTCTTAAAAATTCTTAAAAACGTATAAGAGAGAGAAATCACAGAGCAATTCTTAAATCTGTTAAAGCTTTCCAAAAAAGCCAAGATTTTCAAGAATCTTTAGATTTCAAAATCGGATT
The DNA here is from genome assembly GCF_029169275.1 of Apis cerana. Lineage (NCBI taxonomy): Eukaryota > Metazoa > Arthropoda > Insecta > Hymenoptera > Apidae > Apis > Apis cerana. The sequence continues at coordinate 2,842,641 of NC_083862.1, read as the reverse complement.
CACAATAATTCGAATTTTCTTCTTCATTTTAAGAATTTGAAATGATTTAAGAGTATTCCAAATCTCGTCACTATTAACAATATACGATATTCCTAATACATATCATAAGTTTTTGCTAGGAAATTTTTTAACTAGGTGTTGCGACTCTCGATAAATTTTAACCGACCAAAAAAAAAAAAATAGATTATATTGAAGGATCTGGTTGTTGTCAGGCCATTCGGTACGAATCGATAACGAATTTATAGCGCGGAGTGAGGCGGAAGTATAGCGGAAATATGTCGGGTAAATTCATGAGTCAGTGAAACGGCGAGTATGTCAACGTGTTTCCCTAAGGTATTTCTTCGAAGCGAAAAAATTATATCTGATACATATATCCGGTAGAGCTCGATTAAATTTAATTAAATTCAGGAATTGATAAAGGATTAAATTTTCACTAAAAGAATAGAGTTTTTTCCCAAGAATTGACTCGAGCGCTCGACTCGACAAAATGAAAGATGGGATATAATCAGAATTAAGCGAATTTCATTTGAAATTGAAATAAAAAGGAATAGAAAATAGTTTGGAATTTATTTTTTATTATCATTATTTGAAAAAAATAGTTTCATTTAAATAGATGAAGCGAACAAAGAAATAATATCATTTAAAACAATATTTCAAATATTAAAGAAATATACAATAAAAATTTTTATTTTATAATTCTCTTCTTTTATTTCCACGGAAAATAACGGAATCCATCGATACCATTTTCATAAAGACAATAATAATTTTTTTTTCGTTTTTCAAAGTTTGTCTATTTCGTCCAATCTTTCGACTTCTAGCCTTCTTCTTGCCTATTAAAATCAACGTTGAATAACGGAGAAATAATGAGTGAAATTTAATCGAATTTTTGTGAAATTTAATCGAGCACCGTTTCCACCGTAATTATTTCCGATTCTCGAGGGCGAAAATCGTCCGATCGAAAGTGAATTGACGATGACCTCTACCCCCGTCTTTGCGAGTAGAACCGTTTAAATTATTCAAGATGAACCGATTATAGAATGCCAAACACGTTTGGAGACGACGGTCAACGACCGAACGAAACACGAGGAATCCAAGGATGGTTGCAGCACAGGGTAATGAGGCAGAACATGAAAATAAGGTATAGGCGGGTTGAAGATATATGGAACGAGTTATGCAAATTGGACGGTTCGAGAGCATTTCTTTTGTTGAAAGTAGAAAAATTCATGGAGAAAAGATTTACGGAAAGTTTAACGAGCACAACGAAATGATTTAACTTTGAAAGGCCATAAATTCACATAGATTCTCCGGATCTAACATAACCTCAAAAAGAATCTTTCGACAAGATTAGGTTGTCAGATTGGATACTATTGTGGATTTACATTATTTATATATTAGGCTATTCCATGTAAAATGACAATTTCAAGTTAAGTATTATAATAATAATAATAATAATATAAATTTTGTATCTAAATTTTTTTCTAACTCTATCTTTAATAAATTTTTATTGTACGTCGAATACAACTCGAATAATTTCTTGTTAATTATTTGATTATAATAAAATAAATTATATTTTAATGAAATATATTACATCATTAAATTAAGCGAGTTTTTAATATACAGATTTGAAATACAACATATCGCGTTAAGGAACTCTTGTTAACAGAGCTGTATAATTAATAGAGCACTTTCGACAAGGTTATATTGAGAGAATAAACAATCTGTCATTCGAGTGAAAAATTTTAATTGGCGGATACGAAAATAAAAAAATATGTATAAAAATTAATAGCCAATTAAGAAGTTGAATTGTAATAATGTTAATGTATTTGTTCAATATTATTTTCAATATCAATTTAAATTAAAAGCCTTATTAAGAACTCGATCATTTATCAGCAATAACTTAATAATTTACATCAATTAAATATTCTCAAAAAAAGAATAAAGAAAAAAGATAAGAAAGAGAGCGAAATATAATGATACGAATTAAATACAGATAAAGATAGATATATATCACTCAAATAATCTATTGGATCATAAATCGTTAAACTTTCCATTTTATTCATCACTGTTATCGTAAAATGCCAATATATTTCAAAGTAAAATTCTTTTGAGTACAAGTAGATACTACCTCGAGAGTGACTATCCGACAATAATTTCACTTTAGAGAAGACCTTTAGGCATAGGTCAATGGCGACGCTAAAAATGCCATTAGGGTGCATTTAGGGTACATTTGAGAACTAAACTTTTAAGAGTATTTCTGGCAAGTGTACAGTATCAGAACTTTCACTCCCAACACAATGTCCACTTGCGAAAAATAACTCCCAAGTGTTTCACTCTCAAATTTGCACTTTAATGACAGTTCATATTTTATAATAAAATTTTTTAGAGTTATTCGCGATATTCTCTTTTCACGAGAGAATACTGTGACTATACGAGAAAAAAATTTCATTTTTCAACAGTGGCAAGAAATATTTTAAGAACAACAGTTTCAAGCGTATTCCCCCCTTAGGGACAGTTAGTTCGCACCCTATATTAAAACTCTCGAGGATATTTCTCGCAAAATGGACACTACAGAATAGCCGTCAAGCATTAAAATTGTTGTTGGATAATTTCTGTCAAAGCCAGTATCGATGTCCAGTCACAAAAACTAGAGCAATTCCGAAAAAATTCACAACGGAAAAATCAGAAGAATAGAATACTCGACGGTTATTTTTCGCTTTTTGGTAAAGATATTGGTGGTCGAGAGTGAAAGTTCGACAATGCTCAGAGCACCCTCGCGCCAAAGAAAGAAACTAACTACAAAAACTCCGTCCAAATCGGTATCCTCGTTCCATATGAATGATAAGGGTTACGAAATACGGTATATAAACGGCAAGGTGAACACGTATCTCCGCTCGAACGGAGTCCATATAGAAGTAAAATCAAGATGGGCGAAAAAAGAAACTCACCGTCTCGTCTTAACTCGACGATAACGGCGATAATCGGTGGCGTTTACGTCGTTGGGGTCGAAGCCCCTTCGATGCTTGGGCGGCGAGGACATAGTAGCAGCAGCTTTGGTACCGTTCGAGATCGCGTCCGGTTTGGCAGTAGTGTTGTTGTTGTTGCCGATCGAGCTGCAATTGTTCGCGTTGTCGATGTGCAACGAGGCGAGTGGGGGCGGCGAAGGCGGCAGTTGGGCGGGGACCAGGTGGCCAGATGCTGAGATCACAGCGTCCGAAGCCGGGTGACACCGACAGGCCGGTGCTGGTGCTGTTGGCTCGTCGATTACGAGGGTCCTATCCCCGTGACCGACGTCGCTCTTTGGCACCGCGTTCAGCTCGTGCCTGTTAACCCTACCGGCTCCCGGCCCACCCATTCAAATCCTCGATTATCGCCCGTTCACTCCACCTCTCTCGCTCTGCCTCCGTGGCTGCTCCTCTCGCGAGCTCTTCTCGCGCTTATGGCCACGCTTTGCCTCGTCTCTCTCTTCCCTTTTCCGCTCTTCTCGCTTCCTCCTTTCGAAATTACGACTCGTAACCGACACCTCGACGATTGTTTCGTCCTTGGTCCGTCTCTCGGTCTCCTCGGTCGAATGTTTTGTAATTTGATCTCTTTTTCCCTCTTCTTCTCGCCCCGCCTCGAAACGTTACAACGCGCTCGGCAATCGACACTCGAATAATTCTCCCCTCTTTGGTCCGTTTCTCGTTCTCCTCGGTGAAATGTTTTGAAATATGATCCCCTTCTTCCAACGATGAGCTCCAGATCGAATCGCCTTCAGTTGTCCTGCGGACGCGGCACATACGATAAGGACGGACGGGCCGTAACCCGATACTTTTGCCTCCTCTCGAATTCATACACGCACGCGACCACGGCTAAACCTATCGACACACCTCCGCCACTGGCAGACTCACGCACGTGCAACCCCATTCGCCCCAACTTTCGCGACGAATCTATTTTCGAGGGGCGACGTATCCAAGCGCACCTTCGTTTTTTTTGAACCACGGGACGGAAATGGAACGGATCAGAACGTTGTTTCGCGACAGGATGAAGGATCGAAGCTGGAGAAAGAGAGAGGCGGGAAGGAAGCTATGACAACGTGTATAAGAGCGTCCACGCCAACGTCCAAACACGATCTTCCTTCCGTTCCGCGATCACGCCGACTCACTCCGCGCACCACACAACCAAGAAACTCTCGCCCTGTGCCTGATTTCGATGGATACCACCTGGCGGCAGCACCGGTAGACGCGACGCGGAACGACCAGTCGCGAGAAATTGGGCGAATCACGGGGAAGAAAGGTCGCAACGAAGCAAGGCCACCGTGTGTTCTCTCTCTACAGGGTGATCGAATAAAATAAATTTAAGAAGAGATTAAAATTGAAATATAAAAGTTGTTATGCATTCTATATTGTTATCTGTTAAAAATTATTTATTAATCATTTACACCTAATTTTATTTTACTTTAAACAAAGTGAAATGACAGCAAAATAAGATTATATCTTCCAAAATTATAACTTAATAAATAGATAAACTTTTTAAATATATTACATTTTATTTTTGTTTCAATTCTTTTAGAATCGTCTTTTAAATTTTCATGCAATGCCTGAACACCTTGTGTATAATTAAGTTAAATTGATAAATTGAGCCAGAAAGGCGTTTCCAATTGCGCTTATCGAGCGTATCGGCTGATTTCTACCGAGCTTCAACGTGTCATGGTTCGAGAAACGCGAATGGAATTCTAATAAGGCTATGTTCGCGCCCAAAGCGTATGAATTCGTGCCAACTTTCTCTCGATTAGTCCCGCTTTCAACGTCCTTCCTGCCTAATTTCGAGGATCGAAGATTCGAAAAGTGGAACAATCGAAGCCGGACCTTGAAACCTTTTAAATCGAGAACACGAAGGGGAACAATCGAAAAAAAAAAAAAATAAATAATAGAAATCAAAAAAATTAAAATAATTAAAATATTTAATCGTTAAATATCTAGAGTTGTATCGTTAAGAAAAATCACTAAATTCCACTAAAATTCTAAAAAATCTTTTCATCTTTTTGAAAGCGGACAGGTGAGACTACTCGATCCATTTACACCTAGTCTCACGCAGTCATACGGCCGACAATTAACCACCTTCCACGCCCTCCTCCTTCATCATACCAAAATAGACATAGTTCTGGGAGTGGCCGCGTGGCGGCGGCATGGAAAACAACGCACGAGACAGTTGCACCGGAAAACAAGGCGCAACAGACTGCGTGTCGAGGAATTCCTCTCGAGCCTGAACACCCTCTATCCAGACAGGAGAAAGAGGGCTCGAATCAGATGAAGCGAGGCAACGAGGAGGATCGAGTTTGGCATCGTCCAACGTTCAAACGAGATCAATCAATGATTACACCACGTGCTTGACCTACCGTGTTGATCGAATTGGTGGCCACCGTCCAGCATTGTTCGTATTAATTCACTGACCATTACAAACGTTACCCTTCGCGTGTACAACTACCTCGAACATTGCTTTCATGAAGATCGTTTACCCTCTCTGGACGAATTAATATCATGTCAGTCTATCGTTATTTCGACTCGATTATTCCTTTCCATTCAAATACACAAAATATCGCGTTCTTGTCTCGACATCACGAGAATATTCTATATCGCGTCGCGAAATTTCGTTGCACTCGATCGTTTCTCCACTTTATTTCTCCTTTTTATTTTTATTTTTTTTTCCTTTTTTTCAAGTTGACGCGAAAGCCTAGAGAAGCCGAGTTTCGTCGCGAAGGAAACGCACGTCTCGATCGTGGCTCGCACTCTCTCGTGTCAATCATATGCACCTCCCTCCCGCCTAAACTCATTTTTCTGACGGGTGAACCAATTCGCCGAAAGATGGCGATGCTGTAGCGCGTCACGAGCGCCCACCCGGTCAATACCAGAATAACGAAGAAAGGGTCCAGCTTCGGCGGCACGCTAACCTCGATTCGGAGCGCGCGCCACTACTGCAACTCTTTATTAGCACGTTCTTGCTCTCGATCGAGAGAACTCGGTGATCGATACTGCCTGTGGCCTTGAACGCAGCAAACTTTTCGACTCGTTTAACAAAGTGTAGGGGAATATAATTAGGTATGTGAGTCAAAAAAATATCGTTTTGTTTTTGTAAGATGAGAAACGGCACGTGCAATCGTTGTACGGTTGAATCGAAACATTTGAATTGACTTCAAAACGATACGAGATTGAATATAAAGAGAAAAACACGTAGTCTTTTCAAGATAAGAATGTTTCAATGTTTTCTCCTTAGTAGTGACTGAATTTCTTGTACCACTTGAATTTAAATAACCTATTGCGATAAATATTGAATTATATTCTACAGTCTTTACACAGTATTTTAATGTTTCAACCATTTTTTTTTTCATCGTACAATCAAAGTATAAATATTTAATGTTTAGTAAATTGTTTCATGGGCAAACCCGGTTTATTTTTATATATCACAGCATAAATATTAAGCAAATAAAACTGAAGCAAGACGAATATTTTTTGATAACAATAAGTAAATATAAGAAATAGATTTTGTGATTCTTTGAGGACCAATTAATAACCATTCTTTTTATCAAAAATCAAAATTTTGCAAAGATTAAAAGAAATTACATTAAGAATTTGGATGGGCCTTATTAATTACAACAATATTTTTTGATTCTATAATATTTCAATTAAAATTTCTATCAAAACTTTCTCTATCAATTTCGTTCGTTTCCTCCGAGCAAGATAGGTTAGGTCTCGCCACTTACTCGAGCGTAATTACAGATAACCGAAATTAATCTTTGACATTGCGTCAGTCTTTCGAAATTGATGATGGTTGAATAATAATATACGTATAACGATCCATTTATAATTGTATTCCGGTAATCCAATAATGCAATTATAAAATGAACTATGTCGATGCTGATTATATTTTCGAATATGGAACAAAAGGGGAAGTCTCTTTTGTACCTCCACATTTAAATCTCACATCGTACGGGTCAATGGTTGCTAATGACAGGCATGATCCGATCACCAATTAATTTCAACCGCGTTATTCGCGCGTGCATTCAAACGGGAGCCTTCCGTTTAAGCGTTTTTGACGAGAATGAAAAAAAAAAAAAATAGGAAAAATTAAACGAGGCATTAACGTTGTTTAATTGCACGACGAAAAAATAGAGAGAAACACGAATCGATGCCTAATCGCGATAACTCGATCCCCGAGGTCGTGCCAAGAAAAATAGTTTTATAGGTTAGGTTTCCACGAATGCTGCAACCCACTTCGAAACAGATTCCCTAGAAAGCCAGAACTAAAGCAATCTCCGTTTATATAATTTTCCACTTAAATCGAATTTTGAAACTCAGTTAGCGCATCTTTGATAGTGAAATAGTATCGATCGATATTTTTTCGATATTGCGATCAATTTAAGAGGAGAGAATCGCAGAGAATCTGGCTAATAACGTTACCAGGAAAATTTATGTAAAGAAAATCTAATTTCGAAAGAATTTCGTAGAGACAGTATGTGATAATTATTTCATTTTTTCATTATATTGTTTATTTATAACCTATATGAATTGTGAAAATGAGAATACAATTATTAAAATTCTAGGGAAAAGTTGTTCAATAAAGAAGATATTAATCGATATTTGAATAAACAATTCCTAATCGAATTATTATATATAAATATTAAATTAAGATACAATAGCTTTTGTCATTCATTCATTCAAATACACTGATCGAACAAAAATAGATTCCAACTCATGCAACTAAACCATTTCGTTTACCGTTAAATCGACGACCCGAATCTTACTGGAGACTATCATTTATCTCAGCGATTCTCAATCTTTTCGAAATTACAAAATACTTTTATAAGAAAAATTACGATACATCTAAAAATAAGTTCACGAATATACAAAGAGTATAATTTCTATAAAAGAATGTAAAAATTTCTATGTGAGAAATAGCAGAAGTAGTAAAATGTAAAATAGTTACATCACTATATGTTATTCTTAGATTGATAGAAAAACAATTCGAATTCGTTCACCAGTAATTTGTTTAATTTGTCCAATCTCAAAATATATTACTATTTTGAAAAAACACTAGTTGAGAATCACTGTCCAGCATGATTACCCGAAATAAAAAACGAAATTTCCTCATCAATCCAGCAATTACACGAAGCATTTGTAACAAGATTCGTGTCAATTCTCCAATATTCTCAGGAACGCAGATTGAGAATCACTGAGCTTATCATTAACACAATCCTTATTCAAATCAAAAATCGACGTAACTTTCCCCTTGACCCAGAAGAATAACAATACTCGCAATACCAACTTTCCCTAACGCAAATGTATTACGAATAGATTGGGAACCACCATTAACACAATCATTATCCAAATCAAAAAAACCTACCCAAAAATATAATAATAATTTCTCCCCTAACCTAACCTAAACCGAAACAACAACGATACTCGTAACAAGTTTCCAGAACAATTGTGGTTGAGAGCCACTGAGAGTCTACCCACCCAAAGATCCCGTGACGGAAAAATCGCTGGACCGAGATTCGAGATATTCAATTAGACGTGTTTCCAGGGTGTCTACAGCCGTGTTGCCGTCGCGTCTTCGAGAGGAGGCTGTCGTCCGTGATTCGGCCAAATGAGTGACGCGAATGGTAGCACGGCGTCGGTATGACTGACTCTCTCTCCTGACCCAGCGTACACGACCTGGCGTTGTGGCAAGCAAGCAACCAGCAGGCGTATCCGTGGTTGGTCAGCCGGTTTGCCAGCGATGGACTTGATCCGATTCCCGACTTTTCCCTTGTTACGATCGATTCGACCGCGGGGCTGCACCTCTCTTTCGCCGTGGAGGAATGAAGCGCGGTTGAATTATATTTCATCTGATATATTCACGTGATATATGTGTACCTTGGTGACAGTGCGTGTTTTCTCTTTCTTTCTTTCTTTCTTTCGGTCGGGTGAATTTTATCGAGGATAATAAGTTTTGGGGACAAAGAAGATTTTCAGAGGTGAGAAAAGATAATTGCTACGCGGAGATTTTATAAAGACTGAAAGATTGTACGACGTAATGATTAATATGTGTATTTTATTCGTGAGTTCGTTTAGAATTAAGAGAGAAGTTATATATATAGTTCTTGAGTGAACTAATCTGCGAATCATTGTATAGAATGTTAAAAATTGGGATTTTAAAGGTCAAATAAATTTAAAAATTAGTACACGAAAATATCGATTGAAGCTTATTTATCGAGTTATAAGCAAGTTTAGAAGAAGTTAGATAGAAATAACTTTATCTTGAAATAACTGTCTTCGTCTTATCTAAACTTGCTTATAGTTTAATAAATAAATCTCAATCGATATTTTTCATAAATTAATTTTTGTGATTTTGTTTTGATTTCGATATGTCGCTTATTAAAAAATGGAAAGAATGCAGACCGGTTTTTTTTAAATTAAATAATTAAATTGGTAGAATCCGATGAAAAAGTTGAAGAATTTTTTTCTTCCATTTTTTTAAATGAAACGACATAAATTAATTAAATGTAGCGTTTAATTAAATTACTATATTTTTAATATAAATATAAATATAGGTTGTTATATATTATATAAATTATTGCAATAAAATTTCTTTGAAAATTTAAATTTAAAAATATTATTCCACGAAATAGAAGTGTAATTTTTTCGTTTCCTTTCTTTTTTTTTTTTTTTTATAAAAAGTAGTAAAAAATGAATAATCAAGGAAATTAACTAACGAAATAAAAATTTAATTGCGTTATTGTATTTAAACTTTTTATATTAGTTAATAAATTTCTATATTGTTAAAAATTAAAAATAAATAAATTATAATTTATCATCGAAAGTTCATAATATCTGATAAATATGCTTTCGTTGATATTTTTTTAAATTTTTTAACAACTTGTCCAGGACAAAATTGGTCCACGAATCTCAATGCAGAAGAAATTAAAAAGTAATTTCAAAAACTTTTAAATGGCCACTAAATGTTCATTAAATGCACTGCTTACCCTGTTAATTTTTAATTTCTCAACAACTCAAGTTCCTGTTTGAGCTCTTCTGCTCTTCTTAATTGAAACATCCAATATTTCTTCATTTTTCAAAACATATTAAACATTTATAGTTCAATTATAATTAATTATAGTTAGAAAATTCAAATAAAATTTTGACCAGAGGTAGGAACAATTTATTAACAATTTTCTAATTTATTTATCCTAACAAGCACGTTGAAACTAATAAAAACTTTAGATTCATAGAATATTAAATGGGACACTTTATTAAAAAGTATACTTTGACTGAAAGAAGAACAGTATACTTTGAATACAAAAAAATTTCTACCATTTTTTTCCCTATCCACAAAAGACTTTTGCCCTTTGTGTCCGAAAAGATATCCAAGAGAAAGAAAAGTAAATACCTTCCGTTATCTCTTTGCAAGAATAATCTTTATACGCTTGAAACGTGCTGCTTGTTACATTTCTTTGCAAGATTTGGAAGAATGAACTTAGAAATAGGAAAGAGAGAGCGGTGGTTGAAAAAAACGAAACCAATTCAAACGAGCTCCTTGAGAGCATTCCTTGCGACCTTGTTTGGGAATCGATGTTGCCCCTGTTAGGAACAACCGACCTAATTTCTCGGATACGAGGGTAACACGCGACATCGGCAGTACAAGAGGCAAAAACAAATTCTTAATGACACCGGTCCCTACGAGAAGCAGTGTACCCTATTACGAAGGTTCACAGCAGGAACGCACGCGAATGGAAGAAGAAATAAAAATGGTAGTGATGGGTGCAAGCTGGGGAGAAAATTGGATTTATTCGTTTGAATTCCAATCTCTTTGATCTCGTAGAATAATTTTATATAAATAATATATATAAAAAGTATATTTAAATTATTTACGTATTCTAACGTAATGTTGAAACTGTTGAATGATATGAAATTATCGTGATTATATTTAATTGGTTGATTAATTGATTGATTGATTGATATATTATAAAAAATGCTAGGAATAATAAACAATTTTTTTCGGATATAATTTATTGTACATGTATATACCAAAGAGGTTCTAATTTAATAATATTGAATTTAAAAGTTAAACATATGCAAAAAATGATATAACGGAAAATATTAGTAATAGAAAAGAAATAACATTCTCTATTTAATTTATGAAAGTACACTAAGTAGTTAAAACATTGCATCGTTGAATTTCTTTGAAACGTGTTTTTATTTTTATTGGGAAAAGTTTTGAAATGTTAAATTCTTTTATTTAACGTTTCACTTGTGTGATAAGTTAAAAATAGATGTTTCAGAATTTTTTAACATTTTCTTACGAATCCAGAGCAATAAAAAAAATCAGAGAATTTGAGGCCAATCTAACTTGCCTAGCACGTTCGAGAAAAATATGATTATTCACAGAGGACTAATTACTATAAAGTTATAGTTTAGTGCCTTCCTCCATCAAATATTATCCTATCCAATTTCAAAATCTTCTAGAAAATAAAAAAAACAAAAAGAATTTCTTTTTACAAATTCCCTCTTAAAAAAGAAAATAAATAACTAAATTAAACTCAAGAGAGAAAACAATAATAACGCTTGCAATGTAAGAAACGAAACGAAAAATCTTAAATAAGATTTTCCCTCAAATTCAATGGTATACATTATTAGCAAGCAGCCTCTGCTTTTTCAAATGCTCTTCGAAGAAGAAAATTGTAGGATCGATTGCATATATTGAATATTTCAATCCCCTTCAAACAACGCTATTCCAAAATGTTCTATATTAAAACTATATTGAAATGACAGTTTCATTCGATATTGTATAAAAATTTAAGTTTAAAACGTATTATCTCGTGTAACGCGAGCAGAGATATAATAATTGAGGGGTGGACTCTTTTTTTTTCTTTAATCGGTCTGGATCTTTGGGTCTGGATCAGCATCGACGCCTACAACGCGTCGTGCATGTCCGGCAAACTCGAATACTGGGGCACGGGACGTTAAACAGGTGAACGCGGGGTCGGCGACACGCGGTACACAGTTATGGAGCGTCACGACGCCCTGCAGGCGTTCCACAAACCGCCGCCCCCAGGGTAAACTTTGTGTTACGTGCCGGCGATGGTCTGTAGCGTGTTATTCCCACCACGCTCCCCTCAAATTCAATGGTATACATTATTAGCAGGCAGCTTCTGCTTTTTCGAATGCTCTTCGAGTGAAGAAGAAAATTGTAGGATCGATCGTACGCAATTGAATTTTATTGAAAAAATAATGTTCAGTAGTGATTGGTTAAGTGATAATCGAGATAGGAATACGAATTGGTCATTTCAAGAGGTAGATGTTTTTTCAAATGGGTTGTATCAAGTTTTTTCAAAGGTATATCTTAAAAAGTGGAATTCCTGAAATTAGGTATGCAATAGGTAAGTGGAAATTGATAGGGGAGGATAATAATAATTTTTATATACGTAACTTTTTATTTTGGCCTGTACAATCGACTATCCAATGAAATTTCATAAACATCATCAATTCATATTAACATCTTTTATGTATATAATAAAAATTAATTACAAACATCACTTTTTTTTTAATATTAAATGCATTGTAAGCGATTAAATGAGTAATATAAAACGATAAATTTTCATATGAGTTACTGGTCAAATAAAAGATATAATTATTCACTTATAAAAAAAAATATGATTCAGTACTCTTCTCTGAACTTAGGAAAATACAGTACATATTCGTTTCGTTGTTTTATCCTGCTAAATGAGATTCTCAACACCATGAAAAGTCACTTATTCACGACAACTCGATATAATTACTTTATACAAAAATAACTCGAATCATTTTTCATTTTTAAAAATTCAAGAAATTTTTATTTACTTTCTACGAACAGATGAAAAGAGACTCTCGTTTGTTTGCGTCGAGTAGAATTCAATTTTTTCGACGAAACATGGAAATAGGCTGACTCGATACGTTTCTATTTCACTGGTTGCGGTCGAGTTTACGGTTTCATAATCGTCAATGGAGGCGCGACGAAAAGTAAAATGTTGCCTCGAGCTCGTGTCATGTGTAACACGTGCTAACAAGGTGGCACGGAACCGTTGACAAGCTGTACACAGTGTCGCGTACGTCGACCTATTGGACGGGCTCCTAGTCGGGCGAGTTGTATAGCGTTAATCGCGTTTCTCGTCTACAAACACACGTCATTAGGCATTCGAGATCACCTATCGAGATACGTGCAGCAATGAAATCCAGCCTCGATATTGATTTAAATAATCGGTTATAAATGTTATAAGTGTTACGTTAGTTTTTTTTTTTAAATTCAATTTTTAAAAATCGATAAAAAATTAAACATGCAGCTTTGACGAATAGGAAAAAAATGATCGGCAAATCGTGATCAACAATGTTATAACTTAATAAAGAATCTCAACATTTTCTGTATTTCGATTTTTAGAATCGATTCTTTCAAAAAGTGAATCAACAACATCATCGAATCATTTCTCCATTATTATCCAACAAATTATTATTCATTTATTAGAAAGCTCTAAGTGATAAAATTTTGCAGATTATTATAAATTAGAAAAAATCAATTTAAAAAACAAAAAAGAAAACGTCATTATTAATTAATACGTCGAAAACAGAATTTTTAACTTGTAAAATGATCTCATGTTATAAATTGTACGCTCATCCGGAGATAAAAGGGAGGAATAAAAGTCATTGAGCTCCAGGCTGTGTGTGTTAGAGCAACGAACGTTTATAACAATTGTTCAAGATATTTTAGTAACTGTGATTAATATAATGAGTAGCTAAAGGGCACGTAGCATGCGTAGGGTGAGTAAATGCACGAGTATGTTCGTTCCAACGATGCACGAGAGGGGAAATATCGTAATTACCTGCAGGCAATTCTCGACCTGGGTCAATAATGCACAGTTCAGTTGCCCCTTTTCCCTCCCCCTAAACGGCATTCATGAAGTTTCCGCTCGTGACTTTGTATGAACTGACAGGATTAGTACGGAAATCGCGAGATTCAACCCTTGAGATACCAAGAGAGGAAGATTTTTATCAAAGATCGTTAGGGGTGCGAATACTTTTACGGTGAGAATTCTCGAGAATTGCTTCTGAGAGTATTGTTGGTTGATTCTAGAGACGGAAACGAACACAAAAATTTATATAAAAATATCTGTTAATCCTTATTTATTTTTTATTAATATCCTGTATATAGAAATAAATTCACTAGTCAAGTAATCACTTTCATATTCGCATTTATTAATTAGCAATTCTCAAAAATTAATACACCTCAAATTTTTTACTTTCAAACATATTTCAAATATATACTCTTATTAATGTCTCAAAATTATTTACCAAACTCTAGAATCTATCTAATTTCTATCAACAAAGAATAAGGAATTGTCAGATCTATATCTAAATAATAAATTTGAATAATTTATTAATTTACTTATCACTAGCACTACGAGAAAAATTTTACCTCCTCTTGGTCTCGACTCAAAGGGAAACACTGGTAATTAATTAACGGTGTATCGAACTGTTGAAAGCCAGAATTGCATGACGACTGTGTAAGGGGATACCGGTGACGTCTAGGTGTCTGACAAATGTAGGTAATTTCACGAAACGATCAAGTACGAACTAGGCGAGGATGTACTCGAGCTTGTCTAGGACAGCTGCCAGAACGCAAAAGTCGTTTGCCAAATTCTCAACAAAGCAGATTGAAACTCTCAACTGGTTGGCGCGCGATCCGAATACCTTGTTCATCTTCAAGAGCTAACCTCTTCGCCGCTTGTGTACACAGACCTGAATTGACCGCAAACTATGCAATCAATTTCAACCTGCATACCGACTGAACAACCTGTACTCCAATCGCCACGGTGTACGTTGCACACTATTGTTTGAACGATTCTATTGCTTAGATTGGTGAGATGATATAGCACGATGAAACGATCGCGACCGTTTGTCAATGTATAAATCGTTTTCCAGGCTTCCTTTGAGTTATAGTGTATAAAAGAATTTTAACAGAGAAGGTAAGAAATTGTAGTTTTTTTTCTAGAGCTAAGAAATAGGAAAAATATAACAGCGAGAATAAATATTGTAGGTTAGGTACGAGTGTGATTCAGTTTAGATTTTTGTTTACATTCTTTTGTTAGTGATTGCTCATATATCATGTTTATATATTATGACTTTATTATGACTTTATTTGTATTGCAGAATCAACGTGTTAAAATTTATACTGATTAATTGAATAATTTATATAGTATATATGTGATATATATACATATTTATAAGTTATCTTAAGCTTTGTTTGACTTTTCTAAAAACTTAATACAGTACTATTATTTACTTTAATAGCAATAGCATTAATTATATTATTAAATTTAATGTAGTACGTTGTATCCTTTTTTTTGTAATCAAGAAATTTGTTTGTAGCGATTTATAATTTCATACTTTATTAGTATTTAATTTTTCTTATAGTGATTTATCATTTCTCACATCAAATTATTTATTTCGAAAAAATTTATTTCGAGAATATGCATATAATCTTTTTTTAGATACAAAATAATATTTGGTTATAAAAAATTAATATTAGATACATTTTTCTCGAA
This sequence comes from Apis cerana, assembly GCF_029169275.1. Lineage (NCBI taxonomy): Eukaryota > Metazoa > Arthropoda > Insecta > Hymenoptera > Apidae > Apis > Apis cerana. The sequence continues at coordinate 2,827,055 of NC_083862.1, read as the reverse complement.
AAATGGAAAACAGATGTTTAAATAAAATTTAAAATGATTATTAAATGGACACGTTACGATTGTTGTATAGCAAATACCGTGTCGACAATGTCGAGCACATCCTTTTCGGTATATTAGTTTCGTACAACTTGCGTTAGATGGCAGAAGCTTCCTAAAAATGGCGGTATCGTAAGTGTCGTCACAGTATCCTAACTTTCCTAATAATCTATATTTATTCCAGCTTTAAAGTACACCGATAGTTTGAAAAGTCAACTATTGAAGGAAAAGAAGTGTCCTTGAATTGTTTGACTACAGTGCTAAAGATACTCGGTGGCACCATTTTCATCAAATAATCATAATTTATGGATAATTTTTCAAAAAATTTCTCCATTTCTCAAGAGATTTCAGTAACAACTCTTATTTTGAAAAATAAATAAATATTTTTAATTTTCTCAATTTCTGCATTTCTTACAAAAAAAATCACTTGACAAATAAATAATTTTAGAAATTTTTGAAAATATATCTGCATTCTAACATCTATTTTTAAATAAATGAATATTTTTCAAACAAATTTTTCATATTTTGAATAATTTCATGTTTTGAATAATTATCTTTTGGTATCTTTGATAAATAAATATTTGTAATAATTATTAAAAGAAACTTTTTAAAATATCTCATTAACACTAAAATTTTTATTTACTTTTCAACGAATAATTTCCAATAACTTTTCAGAAATTTTTTAAAATACTTTTCCAAAGAAAACTATAAATTTATCAAAAAATCTTGTTGAATCCTCATTAACATCTATGCTTATTAATTTTCCAAACAATTTCTCCATTTTTCAAAGATCTCGTTAACTATCTTTACCTATCTTTCGAGAAATGAACAATTTAGCAAAATTTTATCGTGAAAACTCAGACACGGTTATTCTCAAACTCCTCGTTAAGCGTTATCGCAAAACGTGCAAAAAAGGCGTGAAGCTTGTTGGCGGAAGCAAAAACCGGTCGTTACCTCTTCTTACGCTCCGAAGATTTCCTTGGACGTCGCGGTGTCATCCTCATTCCGATGACAGCGCCCCGCATTCCAGCGTGCATCGTGATTAATCATTTAGCGCCACGCTTTCGGAAATTCAACGAAATTTGCGCCACAAGCAACGAGCGTCTGAGTAAAATGAGAAAATAAACTCTTCGGGGATCTGTGTCGTCGTGAGGACACTTCACGGACAAAGAGGTCTGAAACGCCATAAAGAATTCTCGGACAATTTGCCGAGAGAATAGAAACACTCGTGAAACACATTTCCACGATACGTGTATGAGTTGTGTGTATGTGTGTGTGTGTGTGTGTGTGCGTGCGTGCGTGTATTCGTTGCCAGCCTAATATAAGATATGTGTCTTAATGACCAACCGAGGGAAAAATTCAAAGGTCAAACTTTTTCCATATTTGGCGTATCACTGAACTCGAAGGAAGAACGAAACATAATTTGGTTGCTTTTGTTCAGACCTGGACGAATTTTTAAGGAGTTTTCGAATTATATTGTTTTAAATATTTTACGTGTGATAATTTTATTATTATTATTATTTTTTGAAATGATTTCGTATAAACAAATATTTCGTTCATTTCCACGTTCATTTCCAAAAATAAATAAATATACTTGGAATTAAATGATTTATTTAATCATTATTATTTTACGAAATAAATTAATTTGTTATTATTATTTATAATTTTGATCGAATAATTCTTTAATTTATCATTTTTCCAAATATCGTCAAATTTTTTCAATTCGTCAAATAGAAAATATTCTTAATTGAAATATACTGTTTATAAAAAATAATAAATTAAAAATAATCGATAAAAGCATTGTTTTAAATAATTATTTTTAAATTATTCGAAATAAATTTCGTTTGATCTGCTTTCATCAAACATGAAGTATAAATTTCATTATTGAGAAATTTGATTACTTTTTTTTAGTTTTTAAAATTGTTTTTACAATATTTTTATTATTATTTTTTTTTTAATATTTTAAAATTATTTCTAAAAATATTTGAAAGATAATATATTGTTGAAATAATACAGATATTTTATACTTTATTTCATAAAATAAATTATTCATTATTATTTGTTATTCGATGAAATTCGTTTTATAAAGTATCAAATTATTATTTATATCATCATCACTATCATATTTTTACTTAAATATTAATTTTCCCAATTAATCATCCTTTTCATCGAATTTAGAATTAAAAAATGAGAAATGTAAAAACGTAAAAACCAATTATTTAAAATAACTATTTTTAAATTATCATTTCAAATAAATTTCGCCCAGATCCGAGTGGATATAATTGTCACCAATTAAACAAATCACTCTCACTCACACACAAAACTCTTCTCCCTCTCATACACTCCTCTTTTGAGTAAAAACATTAAACATATTCCAAAACTGCTAAATTTCAAGCGGTCACAAAATATCGAGCAAACGATTCTCTGACTGATACACATTCCCTTGCTTTCTATTTTTCAATTCTATCTATATCTATGCTTTTAATACGCGGCCGGTGACACTATTGGACACGTCAGTGAAACACTTTTAGAGAGAGAATTCACAGTTCTGAGAGAGAATTTTTAGGTGTTTCCAGAGCACTGTTCGAGTGAACTTTTATGTGGCGTACCAATTAAAAAGTGTTGTGAATCGGAGAAATCATTCGATACTGGACAGTTCGAACGATACATCGTCCGAGGTCCAAAGTCCTCAACTGGCATTCGGCTGCAAATATGCGTGAAAAGGAGGGGAAAGAGTCAACAAGGTCTCGAAAATATCGCGTGCCCCGCCACGGGAAATCGCTCAAGGTGTACTTCTCTCGATCGAAAGGTAGATATAACGATTAACGTAAATAAAGATTATTCTTCCCTGAACTTTTAACTTTCAGAATTGAGCATTTCGAGAAATCGTTTTAAAATTATCTTTCAATATTATTTGAGAATATTACTCGATTTGGAAAGTAAGTTTTTATCATTACGTTACGTTTAATTATTCGACGAAATATCATTCGAGTAATTGGTTTTTTTTATCTGAATATTCAGAATCGAATGTTTCTATTGCCATTGTTTGTTATTGATAATATTGTATATTATCGCGATTACTATATACGTTCAATATTTACTTTGAATTTATTTTGGAAAATAAACAAATTATTGATTAAAATGAACGTTACTTCGACAAATAATCAATTATTCGATCTATTTGTTTGATCAAATCAAAGAACGTGACATTAGCGTGAAATATATATTATTTATCAAATGATAATTCACATTATTTAAAACAATAATTTTTAAATTGTTATTTGGAAAAAATAATTTTAATTTTAAAAGTTACTTTTCATTTTTCACTATAGTATAAAAATTGAGAAAAATTTAATAGATATTATATTTTTTTATTTGGAATTATTTAATTATTTTTAAATATTGAAACTTCCATAAAAGTTTTAATAATAGAAAAATAAAACAAAGTAGAAACTAATTAATTATGTACATAAATATTCAGATTTCAAAATTTACTTTCAACAATAATATTAGAAATAATATTACAGTTTCAACTTCATATCTATGTTGTTTTAACAGAAGATATAGTTGTCAAGAATTTAAACTCATTCTACAGTCATTTTATAACTATTTTTTTTCCAACATTTAAAAATTTATTCTTGTTTCATTATTAATGGAAAACCTAACCTAACTTTTAATTTTCTTTTAAATTTCTTTACAAGATAGAAAATACAAGATATAAACAAAGATAGATTTTAAGTATATATAAAAGTTGGTACTCAAAAATATAAAATTAAAACTTATTTTTATTTTTATTTTTATCTTTTCAACCAGCTTTGCAGACTAACAAAAATTTTAAAGATGATGTACTTGTAACGATTACTTGCTTGTATCATGAAAACAGAAGCAGAGGATAAGAATCGAGGTTTTTGCACCGAACAAAGCAATCAATCACCTTGTGATATAACCTGTTTACTGCTAATTGCAACCTAGCCATTCCATCTTAACGAAATATAACATATAAATATAAACGAGATTTTTTGATAACAATGAACAGTCAACAAGAATTTTTAATTAATTTTCTTGGAATTTTAATGTGAACGATTTTAATACGAAAGAATAAAGAATATATCCATTATAAAAAAAAGAAAAACTTTCAACATTTTTCATCGTGGAACACGAGAATTCGAATATAATTTATTTACTTATCAAAGTTAAATTGGTTTTGTTAAGTAATAAATTATACAGATTCCACAAGAAATAATTTTAAAAATTTTCTTTCTTATAAAGACGTACGTATCTTTTTATGTTACATTACGTACAAATCTCTGGCCAATTCTCTCAAAATGATAAAATATATTTTAAATTTTAAGAGGCTCGGTCTCATAAGTGACACTATAATACTGTTGTCCGACTAATTGAATCATTTTATCTTATTTTATTATCTCACGAACGAATTTATAACTCAATAAATAAATTTCAACGTTTTTAAGTACCAACTTTCCGTTTATTTCTGCATCTATAATCGATTCTTTAAAGAATCTTAACAATCTGTTATTCGTACAACGATTAAAAAAGATAATTATTGTTTTCTTTTAAAAGCGATTGATCGAATTCCCTTGTATTAAAACGTATATTATGTTATAAATGAAAAAAGAGTTTAAAACATGGTAATTTTATTCGTTGGTGAATGATCACGAGAATAGATATTCCTTAATTGCTGATGTGATATAAGAGAGATTATAGCGGAATAAAATTTTCAATTGTTTTGTACTGTAATCCATACTTGGCTAGGAATTTTATTATTTTAAACGAAAAACAATGTTTATTTATTTATTTATTACGAATTATAGATGGAATGTATTTTTTTATTTGCAATAAAAATAAAAAATAAAAAAAACAAAAGATATATTTATTTGAGATAAAGATGTTTATAAAATTGAAATTGTATTTTAAGATAGTACAATTATCTTAATGTTTTAGGATTAAAAATTAATTATTTAACGTAATTAAATCTAAAAAACTTTCGAAAATATTATATAGAAGAATCATTTCATTACAGAAAAGTATCTTTTAATTAAATCATTTCAAATTAAATATCAAATATTATAATTATCAAATAAATACTAAAATTTATCCTTTAAATACATTTACTTTTCCAATAATAATTTTATTTAAAATAAAATAAGAAATATCAAATAAGAAGAATATAACAAAAGTAATTATTTAAATAATGAAAATCTTGCGAGACGAATGAAAGATATGTTATGAAATTAATTATAATATCAAAGTATACAAAGCACACAAAAATACACGAGGAAACTTACAAGTGGAAGCACAGTTGAGCAGATGCAAAGATGCGGGGATATTCGCGTCATTTTGAATTTATAGCTCATAGAATTGAATTCTCTTAAAATTTTCAACAGAGCTTGAAAAGAGAATCCATTAGAGATGCTATTTGCGAAAGTACATATTCTTGAAAAAGGATCAATGCGTTCGCATGCGAGAGCACAGAACTAGCAATATTTGTATCAGGAATAACCATCGCTTTATGTTAATTAACGTGATTTAACAGAGCGTTATTCCCAGACAAACTCTGCAATATATTTATACTCGTATATGAACGAATATTTGTCAAATAAGTAAATATTTATCTGAAATTTGATCGTTTACTTTTAACCATTAACGTTTGGATAAACGTATAGAGGATTCAAAGGAGAAATTTGACAAGTTTTTATTTTTATTAATTTTTTATTTTTCTCCTATGATCTTGGTAACTTAATATCATAAATGTAAAGAAAATAAAAAACTTAAGAAATTCTAAGATATAACGATTTACATTATGGATATATCACGAGATGTGGGTCAAAGCCGAGTATCTAATAAATTGTTTCTGGCGAGAGATTAAATGGAAAAAAATTTAAATAATCGTTAGAGATCTTAACTACAAATTTTAATTGGAATCGGAAAATGGAAATTCTTGTTTGAAAAAATTATTTGATTCAGAGAAAAATAAGACTATTTTACTTATAAAAATATAAATTAATTTAATTACATCTTTTATCTCGATGGATTATTTAAATTTAAATAATATAAAAATGTCGATTCGTTGAAACTTTTAAATTTTTTAACTAGAAATTATCTTTGACGAGGAAATTTCCAATTTTTTTTATTATAAATAACCCCAAATACAATATTATATACAGTAACTTTTTATTTCAGAAAAATAACACGTGCAATCAAATTTGTTCAGACACTCAATTACAATTTATATTTCTTAACATTTTCTCAATTCTCCAATCATATCGGTTCGATACTTCGAATGCTATTCCCAACAGAGAAATATCTCGATAAATCAAATTTTAAATCCGTTCTAGTTTAAAAATCGTAAAATTTATTATTATCATTACTTTATTAATTTAAACCACTATTGTACATCACTATATTACAATTCGTTGATCATACAAAATATATATATATATATATATGCTTCCAGTATTAAATAAATAAATAAGATCGATATTTTTGTATTTGTGCGTTTGATTTAACTTTTAGAGTCAACTCTTCAAAAATTATTCAAAGCACATATTAACATTTTCTGTACGATAATTCACGAAACATCATTAGAACATCTATTTTAGATATCCCTAAAGACAGCAAAGTTACATACATTGTAGCGTCATAAACTATGCAAGTTATAAAGTGGTTAAGATTTTAATGGGTAGATAACGATCTTAATGGACTCTGCTAATCTTCCGCCCTGGGAACATAGGAGTTTAACACCCCCAGTAGTATCTGACAGAGCTCGCGAGGACGGCCTATAAATTAAACCTCTTACGAGCTGTAACCGTTCGACTTGCATTGAACGATTGGAAGAAGCTGAAAGAGGCACTTTCTTAAAGACGAACGAATTAATTTTCATTTCGAAATGGAAATAAAAAGATTAAATTATGTATTTGAAATATTATTTTATTTAAATTTATTCAAATATTTGATATAAAATAATTTAATATTAAATTATTAAAATATTTAATAACATTTATTCGTACGAAATAATTAATTGTCTTGTTTTTATTTTAAATAATTTGACAAAAGAATTTTTATGCACGAATTATTAATTATTGTTGATAACGTGTGAAAACATTTATTTGAAAATAAATTAATTATGCATAATTATTTGATTCGTTATTAAATAAATTACAGGCTACATTTCAAACAATTTCAATTAATTTTATTTCAAACGTGTACTTGGAATAATTTTATTATTGAAAATTATTCTGTTTATGTAGTAATAATTAAATTTCCTCTTTAATGAAATTTCGTTTATTTTTTAATGAAATTGTTGTACACGAAGATCAGGGAAAAGATTTAATGAGTGACATTTTCCTCATAACGCGTGAACCTCGCAGACAAGATTAGATAGTTTTAAAAAAAAAATCATATGAAAGAATAAACGATCTGCCATTGATGTGAAAAATGTAAATTAACAAATAATAATAATAATAATAATAATAATAATAATAAATATAAAAAAAGAAGTATTTTAATAAGTGAAAAATTTTAATTATAATTTTGATGGACAAGATGTATTGAATTTATAAAATAATTAATATAAAATAACGATAATTATGTTTCAATTAATATTTATAAGTTATATTGATAACATGACAATATGAGCATAATGAAGTGCAAAAATTAATATTTATAATTTTAATTTTCATGAAATTAATTTATTACAAAATAATAATTATTTAATTCTATATATAGGATAATACGATAATAAATAAATTAATTTAATATGATATACGTTTATATTTAGAAGGACACTCGATCATTTTTATTTGTAGCGTTATACACTGTTGCGAACGTTAAACGAAGGAAACAGATTTCTAATTTTCTAAAATATACGGTTTCAAACTAATTAATAGAGAAGACAGATAAACTGTTTCGAAACAGTCGGTTCTAATAATACCCTCGTTAATATAGATGCACAGGATTTATGACTACGTTTCAAGCTCTTAAACTTTAGAATTAGAATTAGAAAACAAGTGTCAGCTAAAGTACAACAGAAAAATTAAAATTCTATGATTAATTCCTATATGTTAAAAATGATTTTTAATTTTCTGGATATAAAAAAGATAGCTTTTAATCTTTTGGAATGTCACGAAGATTAATTTTGAAGTTTTAATTTTTCTTTTCCCTGATCACATTTCTTAACATATCTTTTCACGTTTTTATATTTCATATTATATTTCATCATATATTAAACATTACAACAAATAATATCATTTTTTCAACACATCTTTCGAAATTTTAATTTTTATCATTTATAATATTTCCTTACAAATTTTCTCCATTCTTAACTTGAATTTTTTTAACAAAAATTATCTCACAAACAGAAATGAATTATCGAACGACAAGTTACAAATTCAATCAGAGAATAACAATTTTACAATATTTATTCGTAAAAAAAAGATTATTTGTCGATCAAATTTCAAATAACACTTGTCAAAGGCAACTGCACAAGTAAGAAAGACAAAAAGAATTCTCTTCCTTTTCTCATCTCTTGCTTTATCCTATAGCTAGATCGCATAGATACGTTCCTGAAATATTTGAATATGGCGTGGGTGAAATAAGAGCCAGTATATTTTGGAAACGAAGGTAAAGCTTTGCCTGGGAAGACGAAACGGCCACGGGCGAAACGCCAGAAACTACATTTCCTGTGGTAAATAGGGTAGACACGGCGGTGGTCATTGATAAACGAGCGCGATTCGCCCCCTGTTTCAAGGTTTTACGATTCATAAGGATCGACCATGAATGGTTCCCAGACAGTTAACTTGTTAAACGCAAGGGACTGGCTCGATTCAAACGGTCACACTCTATTGATAATTAACTCTGGCTATCTTTGGAAGGTTTTTGAAAGTGTTCTCCAGTATTTATGCCAATATATGCCAATTTTTTTCAAGTACGTTGGAAAAATTCGATCAAAATGATGGATTTTTGTGTAAATGTTCATAAATGTATGGTGCATTATTATAATATTTTTTATTTTTTTTTTTGTAAAAAAGATAAGAAATAACTTTACAGCTTGTACAGTATAATGTTTTTAAATAAAATCAAGAGCTCTTTGAAAAGTGAAATGTTCTTTTCTAGAAAAAATATAAAAATACTTACAGAGAAAAATATGACTCATATCAATTATAGGGCTGATATTTAATATTAATGTATGATGTATAAGAAGCGTATATAAGATGTATTTAATATTTATTAACATGTAATTATCTAAGGTAATGACTCGATGAATCAATTCTAGAGGCCGAAACACAAAATACAAAATGTCGATTGAGGTTTACTTATTAAGTTATAAATAAGTTTCTCATTAGATGAGGCAAGATGAAAGAAACAGTCAGAGTTATCTTTCTTTTATTTGCTTTTCTAACGTAGATTTAAATTGCTTATAACTTGATAAATAAATCACAAATAAATCACATATTTAACATATTTATATTTAATATACCTACCTAATTCTGACATTCTAATTTACTATAAGATATCTAATTGATTACTTAATAACTTACAATCCTACTTATCTAACTTACAATTAGTTAAATACTTTTAAATATCTCTTATAGTCGCCATTTATTTCAATTTAAAATTTTTTTTTTTTTTACAGTTTCCTTAATTCTAAAAGATTCATGAATATGTACAGGGTGAATCATGTAACTTTATCATTATCTAATTTGTTTTTGGTAATATTAAATAATGATTCAGATAAATGATTCAGATAAAGAGAAATTTGTAAACATTGGTCGGTGAAGTTAGACAGTCTGTATAAAAAAAAATAATAAATATTTTTTCACTAAATGATTTAGTAGATTCTTTTACAGGGAGTTACGTGTTATATCTAGCAATGTATATAAATTAAAAACATATGAAAGATAATTTGATATTCACATAATTTTGATGTATCTATGAAAAAAGTAATTATATTGAAAGAATTATTTAAAATCATTCATTTATCTGAAATATTTTTAATATCAATTAATATACAAGATAATAGAATTTCAGATAATAGAATTAAATAATTCAATTTGTACAACACAAGATATGAGGATATATAGGATTATACATGTAAGTATTTAGAAAAATATGAATGATAGAAAAAGGTGTTTCAGATAAAAGTTATATTATTCCACGTAGTACAAATGATATCGATCTTTATTTGAACTCGTGATGGCCTTGAAAAAGTGTATGAAAATCAGATTGACTTTATATTTTTATGCAATTTTTAAATGGAAGTCTAGATTACATATTTCAAATACTTTTCGATACTGGATATAAAAATTTTGAAATATAAATTTTCAAATTGGACGTGACAGAAACATGTAATAAAAGATATAGCTTTATATGTATATTGAAAAATGAAACGTGATTTTTGCATGATTTTTCAAGATCAAATAAAGATCATATGTTCCTCTTAAAATCCTGTGACGTTTGTTTAAAATATTTTTTCTTATCATTCATACGTTTTCGAAATATTCCAGATAAAGCGGATTAAGCAATAAAATGAAACTACTTAATAATTATTTTCGTCGATTTAAAAAATTATTCTTTTTGAAAGACAAAAGCAATTTTAAACAATAATTACAAAATTAATTGGAAAATAATCACACAATTTTTCTTCATTCTACTTGTTGAACGAAGATCGTAAATGCACATGGGTCGATAACTCGAGCTCTTCGATCGTTATTCCAACGACAAACCGCAATTTTAAAAATATTACTTTTTACAAACTGAAAGCTTTAAAAACAATTACAAAATCTCGTTTAATTGCAATCCGTGTAAGCGTTCACGATCGAATCTCTTTCATTTGCATCCGAAATAGACCGGGGTTAACAAGAGAAAGCAAGAAAAATGTAAAAAAAAAAAAGAAAAAAAAATTCAAGAAGAGAAATATATTTTTTTTTTATTCTCTATGAACGAAAGCTACCGATTAAATTTACAAATTTATCACGTACCGCGGCGCGTGCTCCCATTTTAATTTATGAAACTTGCGCTCCGTGCAACGACCCGCGGCATAAAATAACCCCCGTTGTTATCATAAAGGTGGTCCGCCCGTGATTAAGCGTGCGCAAACATACGATTTTACCTGGGGTTAATTTAAAAACAACCGTCCTCCCACGTACTAGAGAAACTACTGTTAAGAAAATAGTACGTTGAAATGTTTCCATCGGTGACATGCGCATCTTTAAATTATCGTTTCGGCGATAATTGAATGGAAGAAAGATTTTTTTTAGCAGGAAAAATAAGCAAGAGATGTTCGGCGAAATAAAGAATGTTTAAAAAAAGAAAGGGAGAAAGGATCACTATAATTAAAGCTTGATAAAGCTTAGATAGATAAACTCGCATCTAATTCACAATGTCGTGTAATTTTTTCTAAAGATTTATCTATCTCTCTCAAAATTTATGAAAGAGATTAGAGATTTTGATAAAGTTATACCTATAAATATTCTGTATATAATGTAATGTATTCACGGAGAAGATTTATTTGTACTTCAAAATTTATGAAAGAGCTTGTGTTACGTTAGATTGTTATTAAATATTTATAAATATAAAAAACTGTATAAAATATAATATGTAATATAGCATTTATGATTTATACCTCAAAAGTTGTTTATCAAGAAGTTAGGTTACGTTTGATTTATGTTAGACTATGAGTTAGTAACAGCTTTCGCATAGGTCGATCCACTGGTTTCTGTTTAATAACCAAAATGGAGCTACGTCAGTCTCGGTTATATATTAGGATAACCATTTAGAAACGTGTATATTGCGACGGTATTGCAAGTAATCTGATTAGATTTATGGAGAATTTAAATGTTCGAAATAATATACAGAATAAAAGAACACACAAACTATAATAATATAAATAAAATATATATATATATATATATATATATTGTGTATATAAATATCCTCCATCTGTTAATGATCAACGTAAACTTTCTCATTCGGTCGCTAAAATAAGATAGATGGCGTTTGTGTATTACTGATAGTAGTTCAAAACTTTAAACTGTAATATATTTAGTAAATATTGAAAAAAGAAATTATTACGACGCGTTAAGTCTTAATAAACGACGCAAGTCGACGTTTACGAAATAACGAAAAATGATAATTATACAACAGATAAAAAAAATGATCGTGCAACGATTAATTGGTACTTTTTCGATAGGCAAACGTTCACGAGAGATAACACTCGACATGATAATTGTCAATGGCAGGACTCTAATTAGGTTCGCGTTGGGGACACGCAAACGGAGACCGAGTTTGGTGCACGTTCCATTCTGCGCATTCCCCGCATGCCGAATTCCAAGGCAATTTCCCATTCTCCGACACCAGAGTGCGTTGCTGAATGCGTGCTACCCGATCCAGTGCCGCGCGATTCCGATACAAGTTGCTCATGATTCGATGAACATATAGGATCTTTAACAACGGCCCCGTTTAACCGAATGCATATATACAGGGTGTCAATATATTCATGGAACACTTTTGAAGCTTCATTAACACTTCATTTATTAAGTTATAAATATGTGTAATGTAAATTTGGTTAGATAAAGACAGAGATAATTGATATGTACACATAGGATGGTTCATTTAACTTCGTTCTGGAAATTTGGATCTGGAATATTTGATTTGCTTTCGATATTATCCAAAATCGGTATCGGATAAGAGTTGAAAGAAGGAAAATATATATTTTGATGTTATTAATTTTTTTTTTTTGATGGAATTATATATTTTTTTAATTCGTTGTTTATCGATGTAGCTTATTATTTTCTATAAAAAATAAAGAATATTCATATTTTGTATGTCCTATATAAAATTTTATGAATTTCAAATTAAAGTTATTCCTCGAATTAATAATTTTTAGATGTAAATAGCTATTTTTTTGTAGAAAATAAAGAGGTTAATTAATGCATTAAAAATTATATTTTCATATAATTTATATGCATCGATTTAAGAAAATATTAATTACATTAGAATACACAGTATTTCTCGAAACAAATTTTATTTTTTATATATTTGCAAAATTCAAATAAAACAGAGGACAATTATTTATTTTATTTAAATCGCGTGGTATTACAACTTATCTTTTTTCACTTTCGATGTACTCCACACAAAAAGACTCTCGTAATTCCAATTATCGGCACATATCATAAAAACGACTTATTTTAGAATGTCACGACAATGGAAACGAGTTAACGTTAGTGGCGAGGGAATCACGAGATTCGAATCGCGTCAATGGCGAATCGAATTATTCAGTGGAACGTGGCCGAGTGAATTGACCGAGTGAATTGTCGCTGCTAGGTACCATCAAATGACAGAGGCCTGCATTGTTCCCAAGCTGCGGATATTTTTAAAACAAACGAAAAGTTTCGAACAAGCGGCACCGGTTTTCGCAGTGCGGCCTGGCCGTGTGATCGATCGTGCAACGACTGCATCCAGTTAACGTCATTGCGCGCACCTGACGAAATTTTGGCTTTGGTTTCAAAATAGAAACAAAGGTCGTCGACATGCTAACAAGTATCATTAACGTTACAACGGCCACAAAATATCATATCATTCATAAAACTCATGCCAGTAGTCTTTGCGACGCAGGATTCATCGATTCTTATTCGATCGCAAAGTGCAGCTTCATTGGTCACGATTAGAACTTGGATGGGTGACCGTTTTTTGGAAGGAGAAAAAAAATCAACTCGATAGTGGTTTTTTTCAAAACTTTACAAATAAAATTCGCGATTGACAATGATTTATATACGACAAGATGGAAATTTATACATGTAAATTGAAGAATTATATTTAAGATAAGTTGAAAATTTTTTTCGATAAATCATTTTATTAAGTATTTCTTCTAAATTTGATAAAGTAAAAAAAGTTTATTCTAAGAGAAGGATTAGTAAGTTGGATTTAAAAATTAGATTCAATTAGAGATGGCGCTTTAGTGTAATCTTACCGAGTTGTGGAAAGAATTGACGTCACAAAGGGTGATCCCGTAAGTGCCCTTCGTTTTCAAGACTGGATGAAATATGAAAAGAAAGTTCTTCTTTTAGGGCTCTTTTAATACTCTAAGGACTAGAATTTAAAGATTTTTAGTCAGAAGAGAATTCAGCATTTTCTTTCTCCCCAAAGAGATTTCTATGAAAATTTCCATGTAAAAAAAAGATTTAGGATTAAATTTAGAATGTCAACGATAAACTTTCCATCGTAAGATAATCTAATAACGACTTAATTTAAAAAATCAAAATCTACATTATATTATAAATTATATATATATTTGAGTTTATAACGACAAAAATTGACATAAGTTAAAAAGTAATAAACAATTACAGAAATCATTTAAATATACTTCATTCGATCTTCAAGCTAAATGAAAATTCCTCAAAACAGATTTCTCGTTAAAAAAACGTCAAGACGAGGAATGATTCTGTGTAAAATAATAAAATGCTAAAGTTTTAAATCTAAGTGAACGAATAAATTATTTGCGATCAAATCAAATAAATTGGATTTACTCGTCGAAAATAAAGAATAATAATAGTTATTTTGTTAAAATTATTGGAAAAATTGGTTTTACTTTAGGCGTCGATAAGTAGGTAAATCAGGAAAAATTTTGATCGAGTAATTTTGCAAGACTAATTGTAAAATTGTTCGATAAAACTGACCTCGTAACAAGTCATTCTTCTTGGCAAGTAGTCCGTCTCGTTAATTGAGTCGACAAGAACATAAAGAACGAATATAAAAGTAGTCATTATGACTTGGATCGGCTGGTTTTGTCCCACATACCGTTGTAACGTGGCAATTATAAGCGATTATATAACGAATTCGCGCTTCAAAGTGTTTCTCCATTTTCGAAATAATGTCTTCTCCTTTCCACGCAACCCTTAACCTCCTCGTTGTCGAGTAAATTGCTAAATGAATATTTTATAACTGTGAACTGTCGCGGGTTGTGATTCATGTTGCAGCTCTTACAAGAGTCTTGAGTTCTCTTCGATGTATAAGATTTTCCTGTCATCCATCATTGACTAACCCTTCTCGACAAGAAACGCGAACGTCGAATGGCTTTCATGCGGATACAGTAATCCAGATTGAAGAATTCAGTGAAATTTTTGCTTGAAAATTTTTTATATCGATGTCTATTGTGTATAATAAATATTTAAAAATTATATGAATCTTTTAAAATTTCGAATGTTTTGTTTAAAATTTTGTTTTAATTTTTCTTTCTTTTTTTTAATTATTTGCATTAATAATGTATAATGTAAAAATAATAAATTATTAAATATGAAAATATCTAATAATAATATTTGTAATGTTAAAGACAAATTAATATAGACAATAAAGAAAAAAATAGGAATATTTTTTTTTAATTAAATATTTTATTTTTTAATTAAAACAAAATCAGAACAAGTAAAAATTCTAATGCTAATAATACACGATCATAATTTATTTTTTTGTAATAATAATAATAATCAACGAACTGATATATTTTCATTGATACAAGAATTAATAAAGAATTACTTCATTATATATTAAGCAATTGTAAAATTATTTCGAAATTATACATATATATTATTGGATAAATATTGTATTAATATTTGATAAAATACATTATTGTGTATTCCAGAGATGATGCAGACTGGATGGAATATAAAATTTTTATCAATATTCACCAAAGCAAGCCATACTTAAAATTTATCTCAAAAAACTATTTATCAAATCGAGTTACTTTTTTCCTTAAATTTTTAATGCAGAAGGTTCGCAAATATTTATACACTTTTTATATTGAAAATGGAATAAAACGATAAATTAAAATCCTTACAAATTTTTATCTTAAAAACTATTTATTAAATACAGATGCTTTTTTTTTTAATTTTTATATAAAAGATTCATAAGTAATTTATGAGAGAACGATAAATAAATATAAATAAAAATTCCATTGTTCACGGTAGCATTCGCGAGATTGAGTGAAATCGATTCAAATCCGCAGTTTAAAGCCCTCACCCTCATGCAAAGTGTCCTGAGGACACGAGTACGCTGGTGCACGTGCACTTGCTTCGGTGCACACTTCCTGTTCTCGTAGAGGGGAGGGATATTAAAGAGAGAGAATACGTTCAAGGGAGCCACGGCAAGCAAGTTTAATGCCTGAAAACGTCAAAGCGATGAAAACTTATCATCCGTCCATACGTAAAATCCTGATCAGGTATTACTTTTTTCGAATCTTCTGCTTCTCATTGACAAGAATAAAAAAGAACTATATACTATTCAATTATTTATGCGAATATTTTCTTGATAAATATACAGTTTGATCACTTTGAAAAAGAAATAAGTTATTTGATGTGTAAGAATAAATTTGTGTGCAAAAGTTGTGTATACTTTTTTGGTAGTGAATAGGTAGAGGAAATGTAAAGGTCAAAAGTTTATTTTAAATAGAATTATGTACTTTTTAGTATGTACTTGTTATGTATTTCTAAATGATGTAGATGGATATTCTACTGTAAAAGATATAAGCTATTCATAGTAAAAAATTATTAATTTAGAAGATATTTTAATTTAAAGTTTTTAAAGTCTATAAAATTATATGATAGAAAATTGAAAAAGAATTATTATTTCAAATATGTAGAGAATGTAATTTCTGGAGATTGAAAAGATGGATCACATAATCTAAAGTTTTTAGGATTTTATTTAGGGTTTTCTCATCATTTTGTTTTTATATAATTATATTAGATTCATCAAAATTAATCAAATACACATTTTTATTTTTTTTCCAAGCATTTCTTCCAATTTTTCATTTCTGATTCACAATTATATATATCGCATCTATCAGACCTAACCTTTTATATTTTTCTACACTCTTGCCGGATATCAATTTTTCATTTCTGCACAGTCATTCACAGTTATATTGTATCAAATCTGGCCAATTACATTTCTCTGTATTTCTTCCAAATGTCAACTTTTCATTTGTGCACAATCATTTATAATAATTTTGAATTTATCAGATTCGTTTTCCTTCCAGATGCCAATTTTCAATTTTATTTGTAAGATTGAATGTAGCAAATATATATTATATAATCATAAATAACATACATTATCTTGAATAAAATGGAAATATAATATTATTCTTATGAAAATTTAACTCTTAAGCGAATAAGGTAAAGATAACTTCCGAAGAACAATAATAGCACTCGTTCCAGACTGCTTTAAATTTGTGCATATCTTTGAATGATTGGACTGAAGCCAAAACAATCTGACTTCCTGACAAAGAAAACAAAGAGGACATTTCTAACAAGCAAACTATTGGAAGATTTTTCTCTTTCAGTTCATTAAAAACGGAACAGCTGATTACACACGATATCTTGTCTTTTAAGACTCGGATAACTACGATAACTACGGTTTGTTTCAATATAAAATAATTGACGATGATATAAGAAAACTATAGAGACTATATAAAATAGTTGTAGCAAAAATTGTAGCCTTAACTTTTTCTTCAACTAGAAAGAAGTTAACCAATATGTAAACTAATTGTGAAATTAATTAATCGTGAGAGGAAAATGCAATCGAGTTGTCTAAATTGAGGTTATTCAATTTGCTTCTTTTCGTTCGCACTACTAATCTTATGCTTTAACTATATATTTCATTCGATTTATTTCCAAAAGATGTTGAACATAACCTAACCTCTACATTTCACCAATAATACCAATAAAAAGTAATATCACGGAAACAAAGTTTAACTTATCGTAAGTTGTCGCGTTTCAGAAGAGGTTGGGAAACACTGGCATAAACCAATAAAGCGGAACGCCAGATTCTAGATCCTCTCTAGAGCGCTCTTCCGAGGCGCAAGGGGCGTAAGAGCGAATTCATCGATTCGAATCGCAATCGCGAAGTCGGTGCTCGACGAAGGGTGCTCGACCACTCGAAATGGAAGAGAAAAGAGAGCGTGCCGATTGTTTATCGGGGGAATACGCGCGAGAAGCGAAGCGAGGCGAATGCGAGGCGAGCGCAGGCCAAGCTTGAAAGCGGGGCAAAGGGATATGTCGCAATGCGTCTTGACGTCACCGGTGGGACGTCGTTGGTGGGATTCTCGCTGGTCTGATCGGCCAGCAGAGGGGTGGTACAGGACGAGAGAGGGAGGGACGGATGCACGTGTACCCACGGTGCATCTACGCCGCTGTAACCGCGCCATCTGTCGAGAACTCTCGAAACTACGAGTTCGTTCGTGGATAACACCGATTCCCCTCATCGATTTGCCGCCATGATTATCTTTCCCTTTCGCGCGAAGATTATTAACGAGATTTTATTTGAAATCAGAGTAAAAAATAACTACATATCTGGATCTTTTTTTTTTTATTCGAAAAAACCAATAATATTGATTTATCTGAAATCGAAGCAAGATATAACTAGATATTGCGAAGTAATTTATGATGGATATTGGTTATTTTCAAATGTTGATATATAATATTGGTAATATTGGTTTGTTTGAAATTAAAATGATTCACTTTGAATTGCTTCGTGTATTTGAAATTGAAAATAATTATGTAAAAAATAATTATGTATATATATATGTGAAACAATTTATTATTGTTGTTTTCAGCGTTAATATTTGGAAATATGGAGTTATTTAAAATAATAGGAATTTGAAATAACGAATTAATTCGTTTATTTTAAATTTGACGAAAGAAATGATACAGAGATTGTGCAAATGCAAGAAAGATGCAAAGATATAGATATATTTAATAAAATTATATAATTATATTAAATTTTAAATCAAAAATAATTATTTTATCGAATAATTATAAAATAAAATATTATCTCAGAATATTTCTTTAAAATAATTTTTAATAAGTTCTTTTCTCTTCTACATAATTTTTATTCATCTGATATATCTGAAATATGATAATAAATTATTATTTATTTAAATATTATTATTACTAATTAATAAACGTGTAAATATTTATTAATTTTGAAAATCATTCATTAAATATACTACTTTGTAATTAACAAACGACTTTTGAATAATGTTTAATGGATTTATCCATAAATCACATTTCTAAAAATTATTTACAAACATTAATAAACATTAAACATATATTCGATAAATTTTGAATAAATTTTCGCGACACATTGTCGTAACAGGACATATCATTCACGAAACGGTGAAATAAATCATGGATAAACGATAATCATCTATCATGGCCAAAAATGATCAGCAATACGAATTAACTAGATACCCAACGAGAATGAGTTCGTGAATTTATTATCAATTACCGTCAAATGCACTTTGCATTTACCGCAAGCAGAGCATTCTCGTAATTTCTCGATCGATCTGTAAGTCGAAGCAAAAGCGATAGAAACGAGCAGAGGCTGTAACGATAATGGATAAATATAAATTTCACATCGATGTGCCGTGAACATCGAAGCTTAACGTCGCCTGAACGCTTTCAACGATTTCAAATTTTCGACTATATTTAGTTAGCCTTTGACAAGGCGAGAGACACGGATTCGCGTGGTTCGGTATTAATTTACTGGGTTTGGAATCTTTCACCCGGATATTTCAAATCCTCTCCCTTTCATTTTAAAAGTAATTGTAAGTTTCTCATTTCAAAGGAAGTTATCAACTTTACAGAGTGAAATTATTGCACGATCAAAAAGGAACTAAATCTTGATTTAAAAATAAATTAAAAATGTATGGAATAAAATTTATTCGTATGAGAATCGATATGAAAATGGAAATATATTACGCAATATGATTAAAAAAAAAATAAATAAATTTTATTATTACGTCATGGTTTTTCAAACACTTGACTTTCTATTTCACTTCTGTTTTCATCTTTAATATTTGCTCAAAAAATCATAAATCAATTTCAATTTATAGCTGTGTCATATAAGAAACAGGAATCGATACCTCGATTGGATAATTACAAAGTTTCAGTTCTTAACTTTTTCTCTTTTCATTCGCTGCTGTCATTTCTGTTATTTCGCTCGCTCATCAAAAACAAACTTTTGATTGTGACAAATTTTAAATTAAATTCGAAAACTTTTAAATGTTTCATATCCAGCAAGAATCAACACCTCTTGAATAACTGCAAATCTCGAAAACTTTGAAACTTGTCAATTTTAAAATATATTATTACGTATTAAGAACTCATTACGTAAACTCTTTCTCTTTCTTTCCATCCCTTTCAACAAACAAACGTAACAAACATAAACAATCTTTAAAATCAAATAGACCCACAAGAATCTTTCTTTTTGTGTCATCTTTATTATGTTTTTTGTAAAACATTTATTTCTCGTACGATAAACCTGCCTCGAAACGAAAAAAAAAATTGAAAAAAACCATCCTCAACCTCGACGTGTGTCCAAAGATTTTCGATGACGTCCGATTGCACGGCGGCGCGAGAAATAACCCCGATTCGCGGAGGGAAAAGAAGGTCGTCGCGGGAAAGTTCGCAAACTTCTCATCTCGGCCGTTTATGCTGGCTAGAAAGGACAGGACAGAAATAGCCTCGTCTTTTAAGGTCGCGATGAACGACCTCACCGACTTAAATTTTCTTGGCCGGAAGTTTCTAAGCGACGAGAAACCAAAGAGATCATCGATCTTCTTACGAGTGAAAGAAGGAAAATAAGATAAAAGAGAGAGAGGAAGAGAGAGGGAGAAATCTAAGCCTCATACAAGATGTTGATAATTCGTTCGGAACGGTTTCTCGACATGGATGCTGAGTTTAGGTTTGTAAGAATTTGTTTCATTGCTGCTGAAAATTAATAAAATAATTTGGTAATGAAATTCAGTTTATAAATATATAGTATCGTCTTGTAGATATTTTATTTATAGTTTTTCTGATTTAATGAATCTTTTGCAGTTGGATAAAAAATTAAAAATTGACTTTAAACTCAGTTACAAATAAATATAAATTGCGTTAATTTTCTAAATTTTAAAGAGAAATGTTCCAATAGTGAGGACGAATTTTTTTGCAATTAAATAGCAAGCCAGTTTTGCAATTATAAAATATTCATCATAATAAATGATACTTAAAAATTCTTTGCATAATATAAATATCTTTCCAATGATATAAGATATTCATAATTGATTTCTATAATATTTAAAAATACTTTTTAAATTAAAAATAATCTATTTAAATTAAAGATAATCTATTCTTTGAATATATTATCTTTTAATTACAGATCCGTATCTGCATTTCGTTTCTGCACTTACGAAAATATATCGATCCTCGATCTTTCAATAAACCAAAATAAATCTTGCCGATCAACAAACAACTGATCTCTCAATTTCAACCTTCTCTACCTTGGTTTAGAACCATAGGAAAAAAGAAAAAAAAATCTACGATTCCTCTGCGACGTTGGCAATTAAAAAAGTTTTTCGCTAAAAAAAAGATTCGTTCAAACAACCAAGAACAAATGGATTTTCCATTAACTCGAACCCCCGTGGATCGTCGAATCAATACAATTCCCTTGATATTGGACGCGATTGGGGATCAGGTTTTATCCGATCGATACAGGTTAGCCGACTCGATCTCTCGATTCCGTGGAAGGATATAATCAAAGAGCGTGTACACTGGCCGGGCGGAAAAAGTAACCCATTTCCGGCGCAAATTGTCCATGTACTTTTTAAAGGCTTTTACGTCTTTGTCAACCGGTAATTGGGCTCTCTCTGGCATGACAATTGCCACTCGCATCTACCAGGTCTAATTTTAAGAAAGAGGAGCACGTGTGCGCATCGTTGCCAATTAAAGGCAACGAAACGATGGTTACGATGGTGTTAATCACACGTTTGGGTGATTGCTCCTGTCAAAATCGGCCGAGTTCACGCCTCTTCTCGTTACAAAAAGTTTCAAAAAATAGTTCGGGGATTAGAAGAAAAGAATGCGCACATTATTTAAAAAGCAGTTACGAGAGAAAGGAATGTATGTATTGGTGAAAAACAATTATTATTATTTCTTTTAAGTGATAATTTTATACACGGGTGAATTAAAATTTTTATATATTCAGATTTATAAATAATTTCTGAGAAACTATAAATGTATAAGATGAAAAATTTGATTGGTTTTTATTATTATTATTATTGATATTGATTGTAATATAGTAAAAAATGAGAAATGAGAGAAGTATCCATACATTTATAGAGTATATTGTTAATTATTTTCAAAAATTATGAATTATAAAATTAAATATACAAATATTTTTCTAATTGATAAAAATTCAACTCTTTTTTAAACTTTATTGAATGCTCGAACAAATGAATTATTTTATTCGTTGACATGTATATATATATATATTATAATTTGATACATCGCGAAACATGTTACTTTATAATATTATATAAATTAAAATCGTACTATATATCTGAATAATTATGGCAGAAAATATTTGCCTTTGCGATATTAGTGATATTTTTTTTTTTTCTTTAAAAATACAATTTATTCTCATCGTTAATTCAACGCGCGTACGGCACGATTTCAATTTCATTTCAACGTTGGCTGTATTTTTCCACGGCCGAGAAAATATATGTATCTAAAAATAATTCTTTCTTCGTCGTTAATCTGAAAAACGTGTGTAACCGTGCAACTTGACTCGAGGGTCGTCCAATACGAACACGAAACAGATTTATCTCGTTATCGGAAAAATTTATTTCGTTTCAATTATCGAGGATATCTTCCATTTTTCTCTTCGATCCTCTCTCTCTCTCTCTTTCTCTCTCTCATTTTACTAAAGATAGTTTTCACGTTTGAAAAGAGAACGTAGATTTGCCAGTGTCGATATCGACAAGCAAAGCTTTCAAGGTGGCAGCGGAAAAAAGGAGGCTTCGAAACGCGTACCAATGACCGAGTCGAGTTTCATACACGGGATTTTTAAAAAGCGTTTTCGTGCCAACAAATCGCCCGGCAACGAACTCGTCGTTGTCACACGTTAGCGAATAAAACTAATGGCGGCAAGGCAAAATTTAAAAAAGGACGAGTGTTCTAGATAGGATAGGAAAATCGTCGAAAACTCATAAATAAATAATCATTTATCGACCCGTTCTAATGGTGCTGCACGTGCCGTGAATCAAAAACAATGGGTGTTTGCACGCAAATATCAGCAATCCAGTAACATGGATATATGGTGTTTCTCGTTTGAAACATATTATGAATAAGGATATAAAGTGATTGCGAGTTAAGTGAACTCAAATCTATCTGATCTAAACTCTTTGTTAAATTTTATGCATTTAAATAAATTGGAAAGAGAAAATGTTATTACTTATTTTTGTATTATGAATTAAATAAACCTTGCATCCTAACTTAACCTAATTTAACTTGTCTAGTATATTAAATGAACTGAAAAATGAAAATGTTGTTATTTACGTTATAAATTAAATAAATTTTGTCTAAACCTAACCTAATTTCTTTAGTAAATTAACCGAATTGAAGGGAAAAATTTATTATATTTCTACTTGTGAAGTGATGAAAAAATGTTTGCTTTCAAAATAATAAAAAAGAATAATCCCTTTTAAAAATCTCATTTTAATAATATGATAAAAGATTATTAATAAAAATTCAAAGCGATACTGTCAAAATTATAATTGAACTACGAATTTATCGAAAACAATAATTTAAAAATATTTAAAATTATACCTTCGTTTATTACGTGTGAAAAAAATATCGTTAAACATTAAAAAAAAGAATAACAAAGAAATAAACAAAGAGACATCTTTATAACAGCGGATAATACAGAATGATATTAGTTTACCGTACGCATTGCGAGTCAAATATTTCGATCGTTTCCTATTTGCACCAGTAGATGGCTCCACCCGCGTGAGCACCGACGACCCGATACACGTGTATCCTTAACCACTACGCGTCGTGCTTTAAACGGACTCATACTACTGCGGTTGTTTAATACGATGCTTGTCTCCCCTCGATGCTCGTTATTGAGATACATTATACCTCTTAACCTAAACACTTGATAGCAGTTACTGATCGCCACCGATAAGAAATATGTATGTTTTTTATGATCACGTTTTCATTGAGGAAAATAGTATATATGATTATCCATGGATTTATTTTTAATATTTATTTATTTATTTAGTGCTTTTAATTATTTTATTAAATACGTATTATTTTTTAATGAAATAAAATTGAATATTGAAAATTGAATTTTATATCTAATTTACAAATAATATCTTTTTATATAAATCTTTGTTTTATTTCCATCTTTTTTGTAAAAATATCAAAATTTTTAAGATATCGTTATTTTTATTTTACATTATTCGTTATAAATCGTTATATCTTTCAAACTGTCAAGTCAAACTGTTTGTGTTCTTGAAAAATTACTTATTTGTATTTATTTATTTTTTCAAATTTCTTCCTTCCCATAAAAGTAAAAATAAAATTAAAAATTCTTAAGTTATAATTAATTTATATTACTTTCCATCCATTCAACTTAACATTAAGTTTTTAAACAATACTTGTTGCTTGTTGCTTATTTTTTAAATAATTTTGCTTTAATTAAAAATATTTTCAGTTATTATTCACTTTTAGTATTGGCATTATCTAATTATTCTTATAATTTTGAAAATTCCAACTTGCATTACTAATTAAATATTTTAAATTATAAATGTATTATTTACACAAAATAATAAATACAATACAAATGTATTTAATCAACAAAGCATCGTCGAATCTATAAATATATAAATTTTTCTCGAAAACATTAAAACCGAATATATAATATTTTCTCAATATAAACATCTATCCATCTTTATCATCAAATTCTTAATTTCATCGATTGTCCACGTTGTATCGTATAATAATTTTTAAAATTCTTGAAATTGAAATTCTTTTTGCAATTCTTAATTATTCAAATAACTATTTCTAATTTAGAAAAAAAACTGTACACGATATAATTGATTGTGCCCGAGATTTCAATATAATCTTTGAGATTTAAACGAGATTTAAAAGAGATCTCTTTGCTTTGTGAAGTAACATCACAGAGAAATTCTGGGACAATCTGGCCAAAGTCCGCAATAGAGCCGTGCGCGCGCGCACTCTCGTTTCCCTACACTTGAACCCTAGGCGTCTGAAGCGCACGTTCCATCGATTCATTGCGAAAATCATGAATGAACGTAATCCCTTCGATGCAAAGCATTCAGTTTGGTTTCTCGCCCGGCAACAGTACACGGATTTCGCGGCCTGAATAACGAGACGTTAGATATACTGGAAAAATTTGTCAGAATTTTTGAATTCTGAAATTTTTTTTTTAATTTACTTTCGAATAGTTTGAAATAATTTTTCGACGCTTGAATACATTTGAATTTTTTAATATTTGAATATTTTTTAATTTTTCAAAACACTTTTGAAATTTTGTTTAATAATCACAATAAAGTATGAAAAGCTGACAAAAAAATTATTTATTAGGTTATTGTATATGTTTTTTTGTCAAAATTTGATATATTAATATTATCCATTTTTTTTTTCATTCGAAGCAAATAAAAAAAACAAACAACTTATAAACGACATGTATATGAACGTTAATAAAATAATATTTAAAATTTAATAAATATGTTCAAAATGATTTAACGAATATATAAAACTGTATAAAATTTAGCAAAAAAAAAAAATATTAGATTTACTAAATAATATTTGTTGCACGTTACTTTAAACTTTGAAGCTGGCTAACTATATAGTATACAAATTGGGTTTTGTTAATTTTTTTTATTATAACGATATTGCGAATTTTTATTATGAAATTGTTATAATAAATTATACTTTGATATGACGCATAAAAAGAGTTACTGAGTACGTGGATAAAATTGATAAAATCTTTGAAAAAATTACATTAAAAGATCAAACAACTTGTCATAAAAGCGAATAATTTAATATATAAATATAAGAAAAAAATAGATCGAAATATAAAATATAAAAATAAATCAGAGTTATTAATAACAATCGTTTAAAGATAATAATCATAATAATTTTAACATTAATTTTACATGAATAAGATGAAATAAATTTATTGAATCAAACTTTCATTAACGTTATTTTCAATAAAGTTATACGCGTTAAAAGTCTTATTAAGAATTCATTTATTTCAATTTTATTTTATACGACAATTTGACACAATTAAACGAAATGAAAATTAATGACAGAATTATCATACACATCAAAGTAACGGATTTTATATTTTCATGTTTTCAGGGAAGACATGAAAACGTTGATAAAATTATTTTTATCTTTATTCGTATTCGTTTATATTCATGACATCGTATTAATCGATTGAACGCAAACACTTATTTGAAATATTTAAATATTTATTACAATCTCAACACTAGTAATAATTATCGAAACTAGTAATATGATATAAATAAATACTACATATTGAGTATTAGTTATAAATATTAGATACTTACTTAATATAATAATTTTTTCAATTATTTCAAATACTTATTATTAAATATGATATTAAGGATGATACTTTTAATTTTCCCATTATAATTAGATATTTATAAGATTTAAGTATTTACAAATATCAGATACTTGTTATTAATTCTTAATAAGTATTAAGAACAACTTTTCAATTATTTATGTAAAACGTATTATCCCCGTTCTTCTTCTCATTTTATTCTTACTCTTATCCAAAAATTCGATATATTTTTCTAATTCTTATTCAACTCTCGTCAATTTTGAACAATTTTTACATTCGTATAAATCGGTTATAAGCGAAAAAAATCATCATGCCTGTGAGTTTGTCGAGAAGGTCAGGAACGTGTTTCTGGGACACGACGAGCTTAATCTATTCAGCCCTGATTTAAATGACCTTCGATTGTGGACGGCAATGAGTTAAATTTAGGTAGCCCTTTGGGATTCTAGCTCACACTCTTGCACCTTTTATTACCACCGGATGGTTTTTATTCTTTGCATTTCTTTGCCGGCATCGCTACCAAACCGAAACAGTTCACTGCCCAATAAATTCCTCCTCCGATACCGAAGAGAGTTATTAATTATTCCGATAATTTTCAACCAGAAGACTTTTCGCGACGATGGGCGCGTTATAGTCGATAGAGGGTTAGTGATTCAATTAAAAAATATCGAATGTCTTTTCCTTCGTGCTTGATATTTAAAATTTCAATCAAATAATTAAAAAAAAAAATTAAAATTACAAGTATGTAGTCGAAGAATTTGTATTGGGCTGAATTTCTTATATTTTCGATTTATTTTTAGTGTACGAGATTTAATTGTTAGTCATTTTCGATTTCAAATATTTTTGGTTCGTTATGCAAATTGGAAAATGTTAAACAGAAATTAATCATTTACAGGAGGATATACAAATTTTTTGTTTCGTTGAAATATTTCTTATAAAATTAATTTATGAATCTATAAAAGAAATAATGGAATGGAAAATTACAATATTTTGCAATAATAAATTATACAATATAAAA
Source organism: Apis cerana (assembly GCF_029169275.1). NCBI lineage: Eukaryota > Metazoa > Arthropoda > Insecta > Hymenoptera > Apidae > Apis > Apis cerana. The sequence goes on along the minus strand of NC_083862.1, from coordinate 2,799,565 downwards.
ACAATATAAATTAATTGATTTAACGTTTCAATATCCAAATGTATAATCATAAATGGAAAATTATATTGAGTATACTTGTTTTAATTTTATTTTTACATAACATTTTCAATTATATTCATGTGTATCGATTTGTAACGAAACAATTTAAATTAATTTATGTATAATTTCATTTCCCCTAGTATATAATATATGGACCTCGTTGAAATTACTGACTTTACCAATAAAATTCATCAACACCGAATTCAACAAACAACAATTTTAATCGATAACAATATTAACCAATGATCGTTTTCATTAATATTATTGTCGAATAATTCTGACAGTTTATCATATTAACATCAGTAAAATGTATTCATTTCAATAAATATTATTCATAAATGGGACCCACATATTTATAACCTATTATAATATATATGTATTTTATTTAAAAACCGATGAGCTGATTCTTCGAGCAAAAATAAAACAAAAGTTAAGAACAAAAAAAATTATTCGTTTTTGCTCATTAACGATTAAAAATTTTTTATTCTCAATCTTATTTTGGATCGAAAAATTTTTGGGCACCTGAAACATCGTGTCGAAATCAATACGAGAGCACATTAATAACATTTTGACACGTTTAAAGTGCAATTCACAACTAAACTGCTCTAATAATAAATTCATCCCATAGAAATATCCCGGGTGTGCCTTTCGCACATTCGAAAGAAATTATAAATTCGTTAACAGCTAAAACTCTCGTAGCAGCCGCCCTTGTTAATTACAATTTCAATACCTCGCTAGATCATTCACGCTTAAAATGAGGAAAGTTGAGTAGTTTTGACACACACACACACCGATTCGAATAATTCAAAAGCCGGATTAATAACGCGGTAATTAATCGTTACGATGAAAGATTTTATCGTCGAGGCAAAGCCAAGTAGATTCAAACTTATTTACATTCGCTTTAAACGATTTACACCTATAAATCAAGACGGTTCCACCAAACTTCTTCTATAACTGTATGCAAAACTCGTTACACGGCGATTGTGCGCAAGAATAAAGACCGAGTGGATCAATCAACGCCCCCCCATTCAACGTGGAATGATGAATGAAAGTATCGTATATCTGATATCTGTCCTCCGAAGGTAGACGGTGTTAAATGGACGATTTTTGCTGAAATGGGGGAATACTCGTCGATACTTGTAGTTAGGCGACGGAAGCAGGTATTCATCCAATTATCGGATCCGACAAGCTCGATACCAATTTCCGTAACGATATTTTCAAGATTAAGTGCGCTCTGATCAATGACGTCGTCGCTTGATAACTATCTATGGATCGTGAATAAGTATCTATGCACGATGAAACTTCATCTCTGTGAAGATAGGGGATCTATTTGAGGCAAGTATCGCTTTAGTTTTGTTTATTTATCCCAGTTTTTATTGTTCGAGTTTTAAGCATCATTTGGATACTTGTTTTTATATCAAGGCTTTTGTTATTTTAAGTATCACGATGAACTTTAGATAAGGATGGGATTTATTTGAGGTAAATATCACTTTAGCAGGAAAAAAGTATTTTATACTAGAGCTTTTATTTATTTATTTATCCCAGTTACCAGTGTCTGTATAAATGTTATTAGTCCGAGTATTTGAGTATTTAAGTTTAAATTCAGATATCCAAGTATTCGAATAAATTGTTTCATCTTTGAAATATCTATAGGAAGAATATATTTTACACTAAGATTTTGATTATTGTATTGTAAGTAGGGAGAAAGTATTTTATTTATCTAAATCTTAAATAAGTATCATTTAAATTCAGATATCTAATTTTTTGAATACTTGTTTAATCTTTGAAATATTTTATACATTTTATATCTATTATTTGAATTTATGTACGAGTTCTTGAGTATCTGAATGTTTCATTTAAATTTAGATATTCAAATATTCGAATACTTGTTTAATTTAGATCTATGAATTCAGATGTATAAATATTTGGATAATTTTATTTGTATTCAGATATCTGAATATCTAGATACTTTTTTTACTCGAATATACATTCTCTACATTTCAAAAAAGAAAATTTACAAAAATACACGTTGTTTGCACAAAAAGCAATAATCAAGTATTAATCGAATGAATAATTAACTCAAATTAGATTAGATTCGAAATAATCTCGACACAAATCTCGCCACGCGAATCCTGCTTTCCTCCACAATTACGACTCGACGAGCCATCGACTAAAAAATTCAAACAAACGCGAGAGACGAGCGGAAACTTAGTTGAAGAACTTAGTTTCCGCTGACTCTCGCCTGTTAACTTGGTCCACCGTGTCACAACCTTTCAGCCGACCGATATTTTTTAATTGAACCTGTGCCCGTGAGCGGCGCAGGGATCGGTAAAAATAAAAAATAAAAAAAAAACACGATCCCGCATTCCTGCAATGCGCTATTATAAATTACGAACCGAGCTATTTATAAGGTTCGATGTGACGGAGGCCGTTACCTTAACGGCCAGTTCACGAGTTATATCGACGAGATATATCTTATTTTAGATGTTCAACCGCGATCTTGGAAATGCCTTCGTCGGGGAGGGAGATCAAAGCATCAGCGACGCTCGCGGCTGAATTCCTCGGAGAATATCTGGTGCAGCAGCACGCGCACATCGCAAAGAGAGAAAAAAGAAAAAGAGGGAGAAAGAGGAAAATTGAAAACCCGGTACTTTCCCAGGTTCCCCCTTCCTATTAAGTGATTAATACAGCAGTGATCTTTAATGAGTTCGATTAATTTTTTCCTTTTCCTTTTCTTTTTTTTTTTTTTCTTTTTTTAGAGTAATTGACGAGAATTATAAATGAGATTAATAACGTTACAGTGGAATTTCGTTTGTGTTAATTCGTGTCCGGGAACAAACGTGTTTTAGAGTAAGTAGGTCGTTTGTATAATAGGGATCTATCTAGTTTTCTCATTAACTATGATTTTCTTTTTTTTTTCCTTCGTTCAATTAATTTAAAGGAATTTAGGAATGGATTTTCCTTAAAAAATAGATCTTGCAAATATAACTGTTTGTAAATTAATTATTTGTTGCGTGACAACTAATTTAGTATTATTGATTTCTCTTTTTTTTTTGGATACGAAAATCAAATTTATTTCTAAAAATTATTTTACAATTATTTGTAATAAAAAATTATTGTTTTAAGAGATGTTTTAATTTTCAATTTAAAATTTATAAGAAACGATAATTAATATATAAAGCTATTTTTATGTTTTTCTTCTTTCAAATAATAAATTTTAGAGAATTCATATTGAAATTATCTTTTAAAATAATAATTTTTCATTATAAGCAGTTTATAAATAATTCTTTCATAAGGAATAACAATTAGTGTATTAAAAAACAAATTTAATATGTCTATAAAACAATTAACAATAATTTGCAAATTACACTTTTGCAATTTTTTTTTATGAAAAAAATTATTTAAAATTAGTTATGATTTTTACCTTTATACATTTGGATCCAATTCTGCAAGAAGCAATATTTAATTTTTATCTCCAAATTATATCACAAAGATGTAGGAGATAATTCAAATATTTAAAATTCTATTAAAGTTTTATAAAGTTTAAATAATAATTAAAAACTTTGTTATATAAATTCCAGATATGAAAAATTTATATTCATATCTACATTCAATTACTCATGCACTATGATAACCAGTTAATCTATCAAAATTTATATATTTAAATAAAATTTAATTGCATGTATAATAATATGCAAAAAAGAAAAAAATATCCAGAACAAAGTACATGTTGCTATATTTGAGCTAACAATTAAAATAGCAATATTTTAATCTCATTGATTCGATCTTACATAAACTTTTTTTTGTAAATGTTCGAAACGATAAAAAGAAAAGTTTTCGCGTTGATTGCGAATAGCTTCAGCCAATGCTGCGTCACAATGCATCGCGCATCTGCATGTAGCCCGCAAAGGCGAAGTCGAGTTAATAGAAATAAGCCTTACTTTTAAGAAACGATTATGCACCATGTTCGTTGCATCACGATTGACGACCAAATTTTCAATCAATTTTATATATTTTTCGAAAAAAGAGAAAAGAGAAAGAATATTTCGGCAGGAAATAATTAAAAAAAAAAAACATTAATAACATTGCTTCTAATTTTTTAATTACTATAATAATAATAAAGAATAATTAGTCACTTATTTGTTACATGAACATAGTTAATGTATAAAAACAATACAAATTCAAGATCAAATTGTTAGATAAATTTAACAAATCGATGGAAACATTGATTATCAATATTAAGAAATGTAATTATTAATGTTATAATGAGATAAAATAATTGATTCATTCTAATTAATTACTAGTTTTAAATTATTAGTTTACAATTAATATCAGTTTATAATAAGAACAACATATAATAACAACAATTAAAGTTTTAAACTATATTGTTCACAATTAATATTAAGATTAGTATTAAGATTTAAAAAACATTATTGTTGATTGCTTAGATGATAATTTTAATAATCAAATAAATCAAATAAATGATTCAGAACTCATCTTACAGATCCCCAATGATCGACAATAAGTCAATGATTAAAAACAAATGATTAAAAATCCCATTTTCCAACGAGATCCATTGATTTCCATTTGATAATCAGAAATCTACATTTTACAAATATAATAACACTATTATAACAAATAGCCACTGATTTTGATCCGAGTATAGAGAGAGAGCATAATCACTAAATCCGTCATTTTTCCTCTTGAAAAAAATAAAAAACTCTAGCTTCACAGCATCGAGATAAAATCTCTGCTGAATTCGCAAAAAAAAATTTGTAAATCTCGATACAATATAGCTTGAATTTTCATGTATGAATAAAGGGGATACGAAAGGGGAATTCAAGAGGAATGTTAAACAAAGTGTTATGATATTAAAAGGCGGAGAAAAAGATATTTCTCTTTGGCCGTTAGATTTAAGAGATTACTGTGTAAGATAAACGCGGGACGCAAAATAATTATATGAAGGGAAGTGAACGAGGCACGAAAGGCGGTGCCAATTTACATAATCATCACATTATTGCTTCGTTAATATCAACACACTCGAGAGATTAAACAGATTAGGAGAAGTCTAGGTCGAAAGAGGGATTTAACTTCGCGACGCTTATGCTCGAGCCTATCTACGATATGTACAGCGTTGTACGGTGTTCTATGTTCACGACTGATTAGAGGAGAGGTTTTACACTATTAGAACGAGCATGAAATATCGGTTGAAAAATTTGATTATTGAGTAACGAGGAATTTTTATTTTGCTTTAGAAACGCCTGTGGATAGGCAACCTGCACAGAGCCAGCAATATCGCGATGACAAATATTGCAAAAGAGCAATCTGAATACGATGTATCGTATCATTTTAATTTCTGGAACTTGTAAAAAAGAAAACTTTCAATATTTTTTATCGTGCAATAAAACCAATTAAATTTTGCCATAAATTGAATGAAATTCAAATTCAATGTTTTATATTATATATGATTAATATTCTGGGATAGTCAATTGTGCCACTTATGACAGAACAAGAGTGAATTTAGGTAAATAGCACAGTAATAGAGTAAAATCAAATTGCTTATAATTTAATGAATAGTCGAAATTTTTTCATATTTTTAGAATCCAGAATCGATTTTGTACGTATATAATGTGTTTAAAATTAAGCAAATTAAGATCGAGCAATTAAATTCTCGTAACCAGATTGTATGAATGAAGAATTACTATAATTTACAGGCAACGATTCTATTATACGTTTTCGCAAATGTGTGAAACATGATCGTCCCATGTTTCGTGTTCATCATTCTGATTCGATCAGTTTTTGAATTTGCAACTTCCGGACACGCGATGCTCCTCCTTGATGCAATCAGAAACATGTGAGTTTTCCGCAACAAATTTTATTATGTATATATCATTTCTCTTGTCTCGTATCAATCAATCGTTTTTGTCACTCGTGAAATCATTTGCTAACTGAAAATTTAAAAAAGAAAAGTTGTCGCGCGACGATAACTTGTGGAGCTCGATCGATCATTTCGAGTTAAGCGTCTTTGACACGATGCAACGATAAAGGTACTTGAAAACAAACAATAGAAAAATTTGTAACTTTCTTTGACCATCGATCAATGTTTGATATCAAAATTATCACCTTTTAATCTTCTTCACCATTATTTTTTTCATTCTTGTTTCAAATTTTCCTGAGCGCAAAGACACACAATTGTAATATACTCATGAATAAATTTAAGTATTCAGTCAATTCATAAATTTATAATGGTTATAATTTTCATTATTTAATTTCTTTAGATCGCATGATTCTTAGAGTTTGATGATATATGACACTGTATTCAATCAGTTTTCTGAAACAAATTTTGTCTTCCTTTTAAGTACAAGTATATTAAAGTAAAGAAAAAAAATAGCAGTATAGAATCAATCAATCTCATTGTTATATTATTTTAAATATTATGTAATAAGTGTAAAAAAATTGATTAAAAACAAATCAATTTAACGTGTTCCTATTATTAGTTAAATTTATTTCTTAAGTAAAACAAGTCAATGTTAAGTGATACAAGTATTATTTGTCTTGTTTATAAAATAACAATAATTGATACAATAACAAATATTCTTTTCTGCAACAAAAAATACACGTTAACAATCTTTGCATAATAAGATCATTACTTTTCATTTGATCATCAAGTGCAATTACATTGCTCACGATTATAACTTGGATGGGTGACCGTTTTGAGAAACAGCATATTATTAATGTAAGAAATTTTTTCGGAATTATTTATAAACTATTAATAGTTTATAAATAATTTATTAAATAATGATATAATATCAATCAAAATTAAGTTACTACGTCGATTAATAATTATATAACGATAGTCGTTAATCTGTTGATGACAGTAACAAGAAACGCAAAAGTTTTTTAAGCTAACGTTATTATTAAAATATTAACCACTTTGGAAATAGACCACGTTAGCACTCTTCTCCCAATACCTTACTTGTTATTAAATAACAAATAATAAACTCTAGTCGATAGAAAAAAGAAATAGGAAAACACGTTACACGCAATATCAGATTACAATCTCATCACGTGGACGAGCGAACAAGTAGGAACGAAAATTGGTTCAGTCTAGCAAAACGAGTCGCTTCCTTGGGAGCCATAGAAGGTTCTCGCGAAGCCGGGGAAAACACATCTTCATCCTCAAGGGATTTCAGAGTTAGAGTAGTATAACAAAACGACTCATGGACTATCGAGAGTTGAGTGCACGAGGAAATGCGTTTTCCCATGACGACGAAAAGTTTGCAAAGTTTTGCAAAGTTGAATTCGAGGAAAGTATTAAAAAAAGCGAAACAGAAAGAGAAGAGAGAAAAAAGAATGATTGAACTCGCGATCAGCCGATTTATAAGAGGCGTTGTATGTGGCTTGTTGCGGTCGAATTTGGCAAGAGTGTCGCACGGTTGTCCCGCGAACGAATTCGATTTGGCATCGTTTCAACGTCATTTTCCCTGAAATTCCACACCGGACGGCCGATCAAAAGAATTCCGCACGTGCCTATGTAATAGAAATCTCGCTACGTCTTTAATACGTCTTTTGCTTTTATGTCATAGATATTATAGATACAGCTTTCTTATCGTTTCGTTTTATTAACCTTTAACGGATTTCTTATTGCCAAGATTGTTGAGCTGTGGAATGGTTTGAAGAATTTATTGAGATTTTGATGAAAAATCGACTTTTATAACTATGCACTAGGAGTAAAACATAAGAATAAAATTCCTTTTTACTATTGCATGATTTTTAATAGTGAACAAAGTTGCCTTCTATGGTTTTATTTGAATTTAATCAATAGCAAATTTTTTTAAGATAATATATATAAACCATTTAAAATTTTTTTCCGTTAAATATTAATAATTTTTATTCGTTAATGTGTAAAATTATGATATTTATTTTCGGTATATAATTTTTCTTAGTAAAAATAATTTTTACAGAAGAAATTTATTTTCAAATAGATGAAAGAAAATCATCTATATTATATTCTTAATTTGTAATAGTAAAATTTAAAAAAATAAAATTTTAAACCTCTTAAAAATTAATTTTATAAAAACTATCTTTTGCGCGTTAATTCTGGAAGATTGGTGACAAGTGATTTCATTGTTAGAAAAAAAAACATGCAATTTTGATTTTTTTTTGTTTCGTCCTATCTGATAATCCGAATATAATTACTCTTTCGTCTAGAAAATTACTAGTTTCACGATGTAGGGCAATTTTTCCTTGATTTAAACAGTAAAGAATGAGGTGGATGTAAGCAACGAGATTCGTGCCAGATGTGCATACGAATTTTCTAAATTACAAGGAGCACAAATATAACGAATACCATTCGACGAAAAATAGGGTATTAAAATACCTGATGATGCGGATTTTACGAACGGTTAATTTACTTTCGAATGATACGAGAAAAGATTGAAGCGCACAGTTTACGTTCCAGTTTCCACAATGATCGTTCGTTTTATTACGCTCGTCTGAAAGAGTTTTTAAAATGAAAGAGAGCGTTATTTAATACGATGTTCTCGTTTTCGTTTGACCAGAACCGGCCAGTTACCATTTTGGATAACATCCAAAACGAAAATTGAAATGCTACGAGCCTTCCAGCAACGAGCAATCGACACGAGCAGTTACTACTTTATATTCTCTTCCTTTACAGGCCAGAGTGAGAATGAATATTTTCGCGCGGCCATTTTTAAAGATACAAAGACACGTCTATCAAACGAATATTGTTCGATTATATAAAATATTTTTTTTTTAATTTTCAATCAAACATAAATTTTTGTCAAAAAGAAATAAACAAATAAAATAGGTTATTAAAGATATTTTTCTCGACAGCAAAAAGAGAATTAAATTTTTAAATATCAACTTTGGATTTTCAGAAAATTAAATTTTTTTGACTTGACTTTTTTTATTTAATTACAAATGGAAATTAAATTTTTTTAAATTTCTCATCAAACTTAAATTTTTGCATAATACAATATTACGAGAAAATTTTAAAAAATATTAAATCTATTTCTTTTGCTAATAAAAAATTATATAAAGAAAAATATTAAATTTTTAGAAATTTTAAACTCTCTGAATCTGAAAAAATTTTCTGGTTCAAATGAAAATATTTCAACTAATAATTAGTAAATGAGAATTAAAAATTATAAATTCTTCTAATTTTTCTTAATAAAAATATTGGTCAATAATTTGCAATAATAAACATATGGTTCTCCTTTCTTTTTTAAATTCGATGAAAACTATGTGTACATCATTGATCATGAAGTCGATCAGAATTTAATACCACGTTATAGCCCATATCACACTTTTTATTTCACAAATGCACTTCATTTTACCCATATTTCTTCCATTATTCAATGGACGATTCGATAAATTTTGAATATTTCCGAAAATTTCAAAAGATGCTTTGAAGACCATTTTTCGTATCGTGAATAATGAAAGTGATAGCCCTATGAATTTGATCATTTAATATCTCCATATAAAACTGTCAAATTGTTTTCAAAAGTATTTTTCGTAAGCAGACACTGGAGAATAAATGGTCCTATAAATTTGACTATTTTGAATGGTCTCCTTTTCCGAAATCTCTTTCTAAAATCTCTTTCAAGAATATTTCTCGTAAGTGAACAATGAGAATATGTATGACTGTATTATGAAAATAAAATATGAATAAAAAAGTTCACGTTTGCAAGAAAATAGTTCGTCATTCTTATATTACATCATCCATCTAAACAAAATAATATCAAGTTACTCGTCATTTCCAATTTTTATTTATTTCTTTTACAAATAATCGATCAACAATAGTTGAACGATCCAACGTGGTTATCAATTATATTAGCTTCAAGACTCACCTAATTCATACTCATTCAAAACAATATGATGGAGCCACTGTCGTGGCCAACTCTTCCAAAGTGTAACGATATAACGATAATTGTTGCTAACAATTAAAATCTTATAAAATAATAGCGATCTAAATCCAATAAATTTAATATCCAATCTCGAAAAAAGAAACGGGACACGTGTTTTCGTGTTCGTGAGGTTAGCAATAAAGTTAGGTTAGTGTCTACGTCCTGCATTTTGTTTCACGTAACAGGGCAAATGGCCGATAATAACAAGATGCGTGCGAAAGTGTACACGATAGCCCGGTGTACACGCGAGCATGGCCAACTGTGGCTAGCAACACGTGGCAGATTATAATGTCTAGAGTGGTTCGAGAGTTTGGGTTGAGGAGTGATTTGGCAAGCTCGTTCGACATCCAGAAATGCTCACTGGCGACGCTCGTGGCGAACGAGGTAAACTTCGTTAGAGGTTAAGGCCGAAGAATGGATGAAAAGGAGTAATTGGATTAACATGCCAAGGTTCCAGCTAGAGTTTCGCCATGCCTCGTCCTGAACTCGACTGGACCTACATTTGTTACGCATCTTTCTGTCGTATCGAATATTAATATTTTGTTACGACATATTGTTGTCTATCGAAATAATATTGTAAATATATCTGTTATAAAAATTTGAACTTTGAAGCTGAATTTTTATCAGTTGTTTTATAATAAGGAAGAAAATTGTATTGTAATAAATAATGGACTTCGATATTAAATTCGAAATTGTTTTTTTAAATTTAGCTTAATGTGTAAATTTTTGTCGATATTAATAGAAGTTTGAAATAAGATTGAATTGAAGAAACATTCCTTTAATGGTGTAATTGATTTAAAATGTTACAATTGACAAATATGATAATAAAAAATAAACGAAGAAATTATTAATAAGAATCGATTAAATTAAACAAATCAATTAATTGTAATAATTTTAATCTCGTTTTCGAAAACAAGATTGAATTTGTTGAATTGAAACATTCTTTAATATTATTTTTAATAAATTTATGAAATATAAAAGCTGTAATCTTATTAAGAATTCAATTATTTCATTTGCAACAGTTTGATATTATGGTTCGGATAATGAAATTGAATCGTCAAATATCTATTTTTTGTTCTCACATCAAAGAGACGCAATATCTAATTAATTGCAAGCTGATTTTGAAGAGAAGCGTTGCTTTGTTAATAGCTTATTAGTGTCGCAAGAGAAACTGATATCTTTTGATACAAATGCACAATAATGGTAATCGAATACAATTACATCATTCAAAGATGAAATCACATGAAAATGTATAACAATTGTAATGTCTCTTTTTTTTAATAATTTCTTCTTTTATCATAAAATAAATATTTATATGTGTATCTTGAAATTTATAGAAACTAATATTCCTAAAATAAATTCGCGTATTAATTTTTTCATTTTCAAAAAAAATTGAAAGTTGAAAAAAATTTTGCTGGCACATATTAATTTTTTGGTTTCTTCTGCTCGAAAACACGATTTCTCAAATAATTAAAGTATAAAGTAAGACAAGTCGTTTTTATCAATGATGCATAAAAGAGAATAAAATGTTTCCACTCGATAACTAATCAAAAAAAACTCTTCGGAGGGATAATTAATCAAGATCAACTAATTAGTTCGTTAATTATCGAACGATCCTTATTATGTTCATGAAACAATGGACGACATACTTGTATGACAAATTCAAATATTTTCATTATAATAATAGTGAAAATAACCAAAGTAGATTGATATTAATTTTATATTTGTGAATTATTAATTATTTCTTTGATGCCATTTTCTATATTTTATATATATAATTTTCTTATATTTTCAATTCTTTCTATGAACGTCCATCTTCTAAAATCAGTACTTTAAAATACTTTTTGAACTAATTATCTTAAAGAATATATTTTTTAAAATAAGATTAGATTAGATCTATATTTAATTCTATTTCTATAAAATATAAAATTAATTTAAATTAGGATTAAATTTTAAAATTGGATTATCACCATTCCATTTATATAAATATAAATTTGATTTATTTTTACTTACATAAGTAAAACATTTTATCTATTCGAATTAATGGTATTCTTATTTAATCCATAAGAATTGATTTTGATTTATTGTTAGCTTCGACTTAGATTTATTCTTATTTTCACAAATACAGCCTTGATTTAAATTTGCTTCAGATACATTCTTATTTTCATATATGTATAGATTTAACTTAATTCAAATTAGCTGCATTCTATTATTTCTATAAGGATAAGATTGTTTCAACTATAACTTATTTCCACAAATACAGATTTACTTAGATTTAAGTTAACTATATATTCTTATTTCCACAGATATAAATTTAACTTAAATTTCCACAAAAATATGAGTTTGAGTACTTGGCTTAAATATACTCTTATTTCTACACATAGATATATTTAACTTAAATCTAACTTAAGTGCATTCCTCATTTCTATAAAAATGAAATTAATTACTTGTACCTTTAGATTTAAATTTATTCCCGTAAAATACCGTTCATTTCAATCCGATTTAATTATTTCCAATTAAATGTAGATTTTTCTTACAACAAGTATAACAAGTGATTCGTTACACGTCAGGTCAATAACGAACGTTGGTACAAGCAATTCGAGGGCGTTCAATTTCGCCCAATAATTTATCAGAGCCTCCCCCTCGCCATAAATTTCACCTTTCCCCCTCCCCTACCTCCCCACTCCCCCCTGAACTTCCTCGTGAATGGACACATTCCACCTTTAAATCCATTGTGTACGATCAGGGTTGCCGCGTCGAGTGCCAGTCAAGAAGTGATCGAATCGCCGCTGAAAACCGGTCGATCGAAGGTCGTTAAATCGAGTAGAATAAGAGGGTGCTCTTGTAGGCTTGATCTATCTTGTAAAAAAGAAGTGGCCGCCGTTTAGAGGGTTGAAACCTAACCCGATTTGCTTTAAGACGCCGGTGTTTGTCAAACCCATCCAGGGCGTCCGACAGCCTCAATGGCTGTCTACATTCAAATCCATTTAAGAGCTTTCTCGATAGCCAACACGTCGAACGGCCCTAGGAAACGTCTTAATCCGCCTCCATCCCCACGCCCTCCCCTCTTCCACTGACATTTCAATTCCTCTTTGATTTGTCAAGGATACTTTGCCCTCATCCTGCGATTTCAATTCATAATGTTGCGAATTGAATGTTTCCTTTATTTTATTTGAATAACCAGAATGGGAATTTTTATTTATTTTAGGCGAAATTTATTTGCCTAAGTTATTTGCAAATCTTTTGAATAATTTTTCTTAATTTTCTAATTATGTGTTTGATTAAGATACGTGTTAAATTTGATAGGATATTGAGATGCACGTAACACGTGCATGTGAGTTGATATTCATAATTTCATTATGTAAATTTAGCTAATGATAATCTATATTATAATATTATAATAATAGTTCATTAATTTTAATTATATATTAACGTAATTATATATTTATTATTCGTGTTATGGTATACGATAATATTTTTTTTCTCGAACATAATATTCTTGGAATCTTTGCGATCATTCTCTATTGCATGTGAATATTATCGAATTTGTTTATAATATTTAACTAACACACAGGTTAAATTAAGAAATTTTCTTACGATTATTTTTGACATTAATAATTTTTATTTATTCACGAGTTTGTATTAGTGCAATGTAATTTAAAAACATCTACTTTCTAACTATTTTAAATTACATTATTATTATTATAACAAATTTTTTCATCGTGTTTCCTTATTTTACGGATAATCAGAATAGGAATTTTTATTTTAGGTGAAATTCGTATGTTATTTGTAAATCTTTATAAATTTTTAGATAATACGTGATAACTTGTCTTAATGCTAATGTGAAACTCAATGCACAGAGACATAATTTTCATTAAAACCTTGATAGCCCCTGCAAGATAGCTTCAAACGAAAATATGAAACGGCGTTTCCATATAAAATATTTCTAGAATAACGTGAACAATATTTCCCAAGCGGGACACGTCATCCTCCGTGTTATAGATGATACATAAAAATTTTCTAAATTATAATACGAATGTCTAACATGGATCGATATACGGAAAATGCATCAGCTAGAGCCTAAAAAGTTAAAAAAAACAAATTTCAAAAGATTTCGTGATTCAAATACTTGAGAACAAATTACAACATATATATATATATAATAAATAAATAATATTACAATTCCAACATTGATTCGAGTTTATCAAATATGGAACTGGAGACTGAGAAAAAAAAAGAAAATTGAAAAATAAGTAATCTTCAATATTCAAATTGTGCTTCTATGAAGTAATGAATTTAAGTCCAGTATGATTTGATCAAAGTTTTGAGTTGACTTTGCAACTTTGCAACTCGAACATTGAAAAGATCAATGAGTGAAGGAGATAGAGGTTTAAAATAAACATATCAACGATTAAAACTCAAACACATTTATAAAAAATATTAATAGTTAATTTCGATATGACTTAATCAAGTTTTGAGTTTGTTTTGTAATTTGTTGAACATAAAAAAGAAAAACAACAAAAAATTAAAATATACGCATCAATGGCTAAAATTTGAAATTCAAACTGTACTTATAGTGGAAATCTAATTCTGATATCTATCAACTAAATTTTTGAATTTTCTGTTTTTGTACTTTGTCAAAAAAAGAAAGAAAACAATGAATGAAAGAGAAAAAGAATTAAAAGTTAAAATAAATATACCCAAAAATTGAGACTTAAACTATTATGGAAACTTATGGAATGATGATATTGAAATTTAATTTTAATTAAATTAAAAAACAAGCCAAACACAAAAAAAAGATAAAGAAAATAAAATAAACATATTTATTAATTTTATAATCCCATCAAGAAGAATTTTTAATAATACGAATAATTAATTAGACTTTTTATAATACATTTGTTTGCTATTTATATGTTCAATAAAACGTCAGTAATTTAGAAAAAAATTTTATTTTATTTTTTCTTTTATAAAAATATATTTATCATATTTGTGCAATTTTACCGATGAAAATATTCCATTGTTTCTCTTATTCTTTCTCAATTTATTTTGTAATTGGTATTAATTGATGTCAAACTATTGCCATTTATGATGATATTGCTGTAACAAGCATCAACATAAAATTAATCAAATATAGTTAATCAATAAAGTTACAGTCTATCAGATGTCAAAATTGATGTATTGACAACTCTATATGCCATTAATTACTATAATAAGATAAATTACTTACATAAAATATAATTAAATATAAAATTACAATATATCTAGAGCTCAGAATATTATTTTGATACATCTATGATCAAAACAAAAGTATTTAAAGTTTCAGAAACACGGAAGAGAAGAATATGATCGTTCATCCTTTTGCACTTCATTAACATCAAAATCCATATCGTCTCTAATTAATTTAATTTACAAACTCGTTACATTTTAATCCATGTTATATCTATATAAATTTGTTTATCATTTTGTTTTGGTTATAACTCATGGACAACTCAATTGATGCTTTTAGATTCCTATAAAATTACAAACATCAATACCAAACTAAATGTATACTTAGATACTACTTGAGCAAACAAAGATTGATATATATATAACATTTGATGTTCACCGTTTAGAATAGTTATCGATACGAACTATTTAAGCGTTCTTTCACACTTGAACGGGTTAGAATCTCGTTCTCGCGATAATCCGCCACCGCAACAGCGCGTAAATCGAACTGCATCGGGATGTGGAATATCGAACGTGTCAGAGTGAAAATAGTTGTTCGACCATGAACGTTATTACACACGCGTTATTGCATCGCGTTCACAGTCTATTTGGAAGATACGAAGGAAATTGATATACTGTTTTGCTCGAACTTCCTTTTCGGATTTTATTACACCAAATTTATTGAGATTCATCGTCTTAAAACGAATAAATAGTATTTTTAGTTAGTTCGAACATGACGAGTTTTAATCTCCCATTGTATATCGATAGTGAAATTTAATCCTAATTAAAACAATCCTGAATGTTATTTTATCAACTGATTGCACGTTTACAACAATTTAAAGTGGATTCTGAATATCCTCACATATGATGAAACATAATAACGCGATATGATATGACTTTCATTCAATTATTTAATTACGATCAATTTAAATTTTGCTTGTTGCTGTTTGTCTTCGTAATTAACCAACATCAAATGTTGCTTACTAACATGATCATTAATTGAAAATGCTCCTATATATAATAAAATTAAGGTATATTTTTCATCAAGCGGTCACCCATCCAAGTTAATAACCGCGATAAACGTTATTGCACTTGATGATCAAATGGAAACTATATATTCCTCGTTGCAAAGATCCTTGGTAAATGTTGTTACTGTTATTATTATTATTAATCAACATTGATACTACTAATGATCATCAATTATAATCGATTATAAATTTTGAAATGAATTTAAGATCAGTTTCACACCATCAATGGCGTTTCTAATCGATTAATTGTTTTAATATTAATTATGATCGTGATGCAGCTTGGTGATCGAATAGTAACCATTGAATCCTAATTACAAAGAATATTCCAACATTGTTTGGCCGATCCAAATAATAATATTTATCTATAAGATAATTATCCAAACACTCTAATATCTTTGAACATCACATCACACTCTACATCATTTTTCAAATTTATAGCATTTTCACGTATTTTAAATATTTCCAGTGATGAAAATATTTTCTCATAGCTCTCGAGCTACGATACAATATCTCCATTGGATGGAACTGTAAATTTTCGATCCCAAATCCTTTACAATCATTCAATATTCATCTCATCTAATTCTAATTAAGATTTATCTCACTGTCGTAATAATATAATGGCTGTATTAAACTCTCTACAAAAAGATTTGTTACAATCAATGATGATACACTTGACAAAATGTTCACTGTATATATAAAAATATATATATATCGTGAACATTCAACAAACAAAAAAGATATGACAAAGAAGAGATGAAAAATTGAAGAAGAAACTCGGTTTGAATTCGATTCGTTAAAAGCTTCTTTCCCATTTCTCGTGGAAAGATGGTTTTTTTGGATGCTGGCATGAATGCAGCTATGCCATTATCGGGTCTGGAGGAACATTTCTCCGAGAAAAGATTGCACAGAAGCATTTACGGATGAAAAAGTGTTCGCTTCTCACCACGCCCTCTTATAACCCGAAAAATTCTCAGTCAATGCTTCGTGGCCCGATCGAATCGAATACACGTCTAACAGACCAACGCCTCGATAGATTTTTATTCGAGCAAAAATTGTGAATCAACATTCACAGATCAGGGCGAGCATTTTCGAATCCATTTCTGTTCTTTAAAGTTGAAAAAAAAATGTATTTTCTTCGATTCGAAATAAGATAGGAAAAATTGTTCAAAAATGAAAATTTCTAAAAATTTAGTTTTTTGATAGCGACGAAGACAATTTACTTTTATTCTTTCAGATTTAATGCGCAAAACGTAATTTGTGTAAATAATTGTTATTATTAACTTTGCATTTACTAATATGTAATTTATACGATATATATGTTTTGATTGGATAATTTTTTATGTTTTAATTTTTATTTTCATTAATTATGATTATTATAATTGATTTTTTAAATTTTATTCTTATTGTTAATTATCATAATACTTTTTTCTTAATTTTATACAATATTTTTAATTATATTTCTTGATATTTTAAAACGAACATTCAAAATGATAATTTTCTTTAATCTATTCCAAGCTATTCTAATCTAAATTTCTTTTTCTAAAAAAAATTGCTTTTATAAATATAAATAACTGAGCAAAAGTTAACGAACATCTCCAAAAATTTATGGACCCAATTTAGCTTTTTTCCCAAATATTATTATCATAAAAGTTATAAAAGAAAAGAATTTCACCCCTATACCATATAATTCCACTCTAATCATCTTAATCCACCTCGTTATCGTAAAACGCAACTGTTCCGATTAAAATTTCCAGTTAAAACGATTTGTTTAAATAATATCGTTGGAAATTTCTAAAGAAAAGAAAAAAAAAGTGGACGAAATATTTTTTCCAACCTTCACGTATTTCATACGTGTTTCATCCCTCAACTCGATTCTCTTATGGCGTAGTTCGAATTTTTTAAAATTTTATACGCTTTGCCCGATCGTATCTCACACAGCTCTATCCGTGATACCGTACACGTACACCATTCCACGTGGAATTATTTACGAAGCGGGGTTTGCAACTGTGCTACGAGACATCCACGTAAGAATCGTGTAAGTTTGACCGCAACGAGTAGCAGAAATTCGTAAATGTATTCACGCGCCGTTTGGAAAAACTTGTTAATGCCGCGCGTGAACGAGTTTCTTTCACGAAAGGAAGAATTGGTGTAACGGGACGCCCTCGAAATCATCAGATTTGGATGTTTGGAACAAGGGAGGAAATAAGGTTATCATTTTTTGAAAATTGATAGACCCAAATTGGAAATTTTTTTAAAAATTAGGTAAAATTTACTAATTTTTCTTTCTTATACATAAATATTTTTGGTTCGTAAAATATTTAATTTTCACGTTTCGTATTTTCTTCTTATAAATTATTGTAATGAAATCTAAAAATCTTGATTAAAATGAATTTAAAATGTAACAAATCTAATCAAATTATTGTTAAGTTAAATAAAAATGAATTGATATTCAAGAATTTTAGAAATTCAAAAGTTCCAATTCTTTTAAATTTTATATTTCCAATATTTTATTTATATATTTACATTCACATCCACGCAAAGAGAACTTTTTATGAATTTAAAATTACTGAAATAATGATATGAACGCGAGCGTCTGATATATATTAACTTATACCACTTGCGAAAGCCATTTTTGTTCTACGTTGAAAATGGACTTTTCATAATTGAATTTTTCACGTTACGATGTTCCCACCGTAAAGTTTTAACTTTTAATCACGTTAAACGATAGGAATACACTCATAAAAAATTCAAACAGTGTTTAATCTTAATCAAAAGCCTGTTACCACCTATAAATAGATGATCCGCAGTAAATAAGTTAAAATCACTCTTAAAATGTTTGCAGAGAATTTAAAGCTAGAATAGAGATATAACAATCTGTACGAATAATCTCTATTTAACACACTGTTAGCATTTCTAATGCGATTTAAATCATCCGCTATAACGGATCTCACTACTACTCGAATCTATGGATCAAATTCCAATTCTAAGCACTCGACTATGAGTATCCAAGTATTCAAATATTCATAAATTCAAATATTTGAATATCTGGGTATTTGTTCAATTTAAATGTAGTTATCCAAATATTATAGTACGTAATATAGCAATTATGTATAGCAATAATATCGATCTGCATTCAATACCGTGCATCATCTAGTGAATAAAGCGTATATATATATATACGTATTATTCAGAATTAGAAGAAAGAATTATAGTTGCGACGTGGCATAAAAGTTTGAACGAAACTCCTTATCTCTCCTCAAATATCTCAAATCACATTTCGGTACCCGAATATATTCACATACGTATTTCACAGAAAGAGGTTGACAAGTTGATAATAATAATTTGGCTTCGAACCAAACTGGGTCTCCTTATTTCCTTTAAAATTAAATATTGACATGATATAATATCGGGAATTACAAAATACGTTATTACGTAAAATTACAGAATAGAGTTAATACGAAGAAAATCTAGAAAATTAAAAAAGATGTTAGGTCGAATTAAGAAATTAATAAATTTTTTGTAACAAGTAACTACGATCTCTCTGCTATATCCATATTACTAACAAATTTTTAACTTTGACAAACTCTTCATGGGAATTATCGAATAAACCACACTCGTTATACTTTACTATCGTCTACAGCCATTTGTTAAAACTTTATACCCCTTAATCCTATTACCTACGTTTACAAGAAATAGATTTTAAAAAATTTTTTTACCGAAGTAACTTGCCACGTTCGATCGGTTACGAAAATCGATCCTAATCCCCCTACATTTAAAACAACACAATTGTGAAATAAACCAAGAGAAGGGGAAAGAAAAGAATCGAGCGACGGGCGGCGGGAATTCGAAAAGCGGTAACCGTCGAGATAACGTAATTCTTCTTCGCAAGCAGACCCGTGGAAAAAAAAAATAACGGCGCGCGCGTGGCGCGTTGAAACGGCCGACACATAGTGCTGCTACCGCCGCCTATGCAGTCTATTAAACATAGATAGGAGTACCGCATTGCCGTGAATCGGCGTGGGGAAGTGTTAGGGGTTTGCTGCGCCGTTTCCTCTCCCTCTCTCCAGCCTTCTCCCTCTTCCTCTGTCTTCTCGCTTCCTCCCCCCTCCTCTCGCGTCCCCGCTCCACTCCCCTCTACGCGCGCCAACAGAACCCGTAGTGAACGGAGTATGAGTGTGCGGACTGTACCTGGGATGAACAAACTGCGGAGCCCAGGTCAGATGCGCACTGCTTCCTCCCTGCGTTTACCATTATATTACCTGTTCGCTTACCTCTGCGACATTACGCGCGAGAACGAAGCAGCATTCGAATGCGTACGAATAGGAGGGAATATGATTGATTAGGATGATTTGACAAAAAATATAAAATTGAATTTTTCTTTCTTTTTCTTCTTCTTTTTTTAAGTTTAACGTAACTTTCTGGAAAAATATTCTACGTCTTAATTTAATACATATATGGTAACAGAATTATTGTGATATTGTGGACAGGTTAGTTTTTGGAGCTTATCTCACGTATGCGAGAATGTGTGAATGCGTGATATATGAAATAATGGGAATATACGTGCAGCGATGTGAAGAAAGAGTAATTAATTAAAAGTAAAGTGTATGTGAGCGATGTATACGTTACACTTTTAAGAGACGTGTTTTTCCTCGAAAGCACGTTTTTCGAATATCATTATCTTGATAATAAATTGATTCGTTAGAATTATGTATATACGCTTTTCTTCTTTATTTTTAGAAATTGGAAGGTTAACGAAAATAATATAACTTAATGATTCTAGGTGGTGGAAATTTTGGAAATATTTTTACTAATGGAAGTATCGTATATATATCTAATCTTTTTTACACGTAATTCAATTTGCAAAATTTTGCATTTATGTAGATCAAATAGATAGAAATAAGTTACACAACGTATCTTTAATATTCGAAGCGAGTGTTATGAAAGAGATTCTCTTGAATGGATCCAAATGAATCCAAGAATCGTAGAGATATTAAAAGTAAATATAATATTTCTTGTAAAAAAGAAGTCAAAACGATATACGATATAAATGATATCTCTTTCAGGCAAGGGGTTAAATGAAATAATTTATTTCTCACGAAATCTCTTTAAATGCAGAAAATCATCCCCCAAAAAATTCCTTTTACACGTTTCGTATACAATTTCACCTGAAAATATATTTTTTACAACAGGATAATAAAACCATTTATCTTTCGTTTCTCTCATATTTCGTCTACAATTATTTGATAAATCAATCAATCCATTACAAATAATTTCTTTATTTCGCACTCTTCCCTTTTTTCTTTTTATCTTTTATACAAGTAAATTATTCGTTGCTCTTTTAACTCGAACTCTAGTTTCGAGTTCTACGACAAGTTCAACGACATTGTTTACAAACTATGATATCACTGGCAAAGAGAGAGAACTCGTAAAATGTTCATATTCTACCATACCATCGATTCTATGACAATTGCAGGATCGTTATAACACCCATTCCAGCAGAGAGAGACAGAAACGCTGAAAGGCATATTTTCTCAACCATGCAGAAACTCTTTGTGTTAAGCTCGAACCCAGACAAAGGAACCTTTGAAATAACTAAAGGTGAGCGCACGTTCAACGAATTACCAGGCACGTTTGCAAAATATCACGAGGCGAAAAAACAATCCGTGCAACGTGGGAGAGAGAGAGAAAAAAAAGATTTGAAAGGCAAATGCAAAAGTACCGAATGCGGAAAATGAACGGTGCCGCATCGGTATGCAGTTAGCCGTACAGAAAAATCTTTTACGTGTAATCCATGGTTTTTAAGTATCATCAACTTCTTTATAGCTGCCATTTTTTTAACTCTTTCCTAAGATTTTTTTCTCTCTCCCTTTTTTTTTTTTTTTTTTTTACTTGTCCTCGTTAATCCATTAAAGATCAAGTAGCAAAATAATTCAATTTAAATCCAAGATTTGAAATAAAAGTAACGGGAAAAAAGAGAGAGAGAGAGAGAGAGAGAAAGAGAGAGAATTATATTTTTTATAATAGAATTTTATTCGAAACGAATAATTATTTTCGAATAATTTATCTTATATCAAATAATAGATTATTTAGAACTTATTTAGAATAAAATAGTTAAATTTAACAAAGTAAGAAGTAGATTTCATTTCAAAAGAAAGAAGTGCGTTAAGAAGTGCAAGTTGAAGTAATCCACCGCCGCGGGTCGAGCTATAATTGTTTATCTGGTAGCTTACGCCCGTGCCATATTTCCACATTAATGTTTCATTACCCTGTCTATTTTTATATCCTCGCAGCGGCCATGGTCGGCAAACTTTTCTCCTCTCGCATTTCCGATGAAGAAAAAATCCACGAGACGAGAAAATTCCTTCATTTAACTTACAAATCACTGGAACTCGATCTTTCGTATCGTTTATCAAACTAATAACATCTTGTTAATACCTGCAATATACGCGCCAATGCACAAATATCTTTCACCCATATTCAATTACGAGTCATAATAATATGCTTTTGACAATTATCGAATCATTTGTGAAATTTAATTAAACAAATTCATTATACTAATTAATTATATATAACGACGCTTTTGTTATTTTGCTTAGAAAATTCCGAACAATAATAGAAATTTTATTTTAATGATTTAAAAATTGCAATTTAAGTTTTATCGGAATTCGAATAATAGCATGCTGAATTATAATCGTGTATTATTGTTACTGTTTTGTTTATTTGTTGTTCGGTAATTCATCGTAGACATTAATTAAGGTTCTATAATTTAATAAGGATTTTGGAATATCATCCCGTTAACAATAACATAATACTATTAACAATTTCAAATTGCCACTAGTACATTCTAATAAGCATTTAATTATTATTATTGATTAAATCAGGGACTTACAAAGTTTGAAAGCGAATTCTCTGAATCATACAATACACACGGGTTGTATTCTAATCAATCATTCATCCAATTACAACCATGTCCAAAGTAATTTAACATAACTTCAGTTCTTGTTATCATGATATTGTTATTATTTTCTTGTTATTGTTATTATAATAGTTGATTGATTATCTGATTATTATCCATTGTTAATAATCTCTTAAAAACTGTAGTTGAATTCCTCCTGACTGCTAATAATAACACATAAAGAATATTCCTATAAATATGGTCACCCATCCAAGTACTGATCATGACAAATGCAATTGCACTTAGTGATCAAATCTGAACTAGGTAATCCTATATGGCAAAGTAGCTGACGCAATTTTTTTACAATTGGATCGAAAATATTGAATTAATGTAACTCTTTTTATTCAGCAAAATTTTATTCATTATTTAAAATCACGAATATATAATCCAAAAAAATATCCATAATTGAAAGCTGCAAAGTATTATGGCAATCGAAAATACATTTCTGATATTACAAAAAATTATAAGTTTTTATCTATAAAATTTTTCTTACTATTATATATTATTTCCACTCTCGTGATATTGACGAACATTTGAAATAATAGTAAATGACATTAAAAAAGTAGAAATTAATGTTTCCATGAAAATTCATCTCGGTATGCAATTTAAAACAATATCCTTGATTTTCAATCTTTCACTCAGTTTTCAATCTTTACTCGGACGACTTTCAAAAATAAAATTGTTCCCCTTAAAGCAACAAACAACAACAACAATAACACCGAATAAGCAACCTTATCATAAAACCTTTCCATGAGAATTTCTTTAAAAAAGAACGGAAACTTCGTAATCGAAGTAACAGGAAACCGTCTGCCCTCGAGGCGCCGGAATTCGATATACCGCTATTTCCGCGAGAAATATGACGAAAAATGAAAAATAAAAGAATTCCAAAATAACCTGAAGGTCGATATCCTCCCGTCAGAAAGTTTCTTCCCAAGGAAAAAAGGGAAAGCGTTGTAGAGAAATTTATATAAAATGAAAATCACTCGTGATTTTTGCTTTTCGATTCGAGGAAAGCGCCCCCTAGGGGAAAGTTCAAACAGGTCTGAGTTAGGTGACAGAGATAGAATAGTGATAATAACGAGGCGCAAAGCGGAAAAGGCAGGTTACAACCTCGCTCTTGCCCTCGTCCTCGTTCGTTATTCTTAACGTCACCGCGGCCGTGGTCGAATCTATGCGTGCCACTCACCCCCCTCTCCTCCCCAACCCCTCATTTTCCACGCTTTTACACAAGCGCAACCAGCTGCATGTCACAATCTCCCCATTCTTTCTCGCTTTTTCCGCGAAACGAAACTTCCTTTTCTCGCGATTTAACATCTTCTGGATGCGTCTCATATCATCATTTTCCATCCCTCCGTTTTGTACGATTGCAAGAGTTGCTCGCCGCTTTCGATCCAACTTTTAACATTGCGATTCTCGCACGATTGCATGCAGGGGAACTGTAAGGTGAAAGTTACTTTTTTCGTCGCAAGATGGCGAGCACGAAATCGTTTGTGGAAATGGTTGTCCTTTTTTTTTTTTCATTGTAAATTTTTAAATATTTAACACGCAGTTCAATAAAGGAAAATTTTATCAATGAATACATCAATAGTTTCTCCGAAACATATACATGGATCGGATTAATTCGAAATATTTATTAAATATGTATTCGTGTAAATTTTTATGTGGAGATATTTCGTGTTTGAAATGTTACGTAAATAATTGTAGGTCAGTCAATGAATAAGCCGTTGATTAATAGCATCCATTTTTCATATAGCGAAAAAGAAAACGATAATATCGTTTATAACATTTTCTATTTTTAATTTAACGAATCAATAATGTTATAATGAATGTAAATTTAATTTAAAATCCTGCTGAAAATAAACAATCATAAAGCAATATATTATTAAATTCATATAGAATAATGTATCCACATATATAAAATGTTAATATATTTGTAAGTGAAAAAAAATTGTTTAAGACTTATTTGTTATTAAGCAATTTGATCTTGCGGTATATTATATTCCAACATAGATGTATGCCAAGATTTAAATATTTATATCGTTATAAAAAAGAAAAAATAATTTTGTTATAATATTTGTTACTAATACTAATTTAATTATTAAGTAATGGAATTACATGAATTTCGCAATAAGAAATTTTAAAAATAATATACATATTCTTTTATTCATATCGCATCACGTTAAAAGTTATTCTATTAAAGTTTGTTGATTAATTGTCCATTTGAAGAGGCACGAGTATCTTAAAATTTTTCTAGTATTAGTCAAGCATCACTAATCGATTAATAATCGATATTTTTACATATCAATTTCTATATTCGGAATCGATCTTCCAAAGATTCTCCACAAATGTATAGACGCGATATCATGTACGTATATATATATATAAAAAGAGCATATCAAAGAGACAAAGAGGCCAACATCAGTGAGACGGTTGATATCTTTATTTTTGTCTCAATGGCAACTCGTGCAGTTAACATGCTGATGTATTTAAATGAAAGAATTTTGCATTCTCGGCGAGAGAAGAAATGCAGATACGTGTACGGAAATCTGTATGCATAAATAGAAAGACGTTTCTGTATCCAATTTAAATATACCGTATAATGTTGACAAGGTTGTAGATAATCTAACGATACATTTATAATAGAAAGAGAAAGAGAGAACGAGACCAATTTTATCGCGAATGATTTACATATCCGTCGGGTAAAATGAAAATATAGAGAGAAAGAGTTACGACTTAAAAACGGCTGATCGAAGAGGAGAGATAAACAAGTGTTTCTGGCAAGTGAAAAGACACGTAATGGGCGGACAAAAATTAAGAAGGACGCGTTTTTATATCTCTCAGTGGGATGAACGACGCCGCAGGAAGTGGACAAAGTGGCCAAAACAAGCGAAGTCTCATTCCCAAAGCTCGCTCTTGCAAGCCTTCTTTTCTAGCGCAAGATTGTAATAAAACCAGCTCACGCTTGCAACAGGTGCTTAGACAAAGGATAGTGTCTAACGGTGCGCTATGAACTTCCGAGAAGCTCTCTTTTCTTTCACTTCGATGATGGACGTAACGAGGAATCGGACACAAAGAGAAAAATATAGTTCCGTGAAGCTTAACATTGACAGATTTCATTCCATGCAATTCTTTTATTTGCGTCGCGTAAAAAAGTATCGTTATTTAACTAATTTTAAACTATCAATCGATTATTGCGATCATATTGGTTGAAAAGACTTACTTTTTTATCCATATTAAGATTGATCAATTTTATTAATAATCTAGGATTTACAAAACACTTTTGAAATAAGTTCTCGTTCAAATATTAACATATCTGTGTGAGAAAATTTAATTTTTAATCGTTGTTTTTATAATTGTTAATTACTTGTCATCAAAACTTCTATTAAAGATAAAGCATATGTATATATATATATTTTTTTTTAAGCGGTCACCCATCCAATTATTAATCGTGACCAATGTAATTGCACTTGATGATCAGTTACAAACCACTTGATCCTGTTTAGCAAAGATAACTGATAAAGTGAAAGTGTTATTTCCGATAATAGTAGTTTCACGTAAAATCAAAAGAATCATAAACGTTTTGATCTATCATATACTAATATAAAATATTACATTGTTTCGATCAACTGTTATACAACGTTCCAAGAGAAATAGCGAAAAATTAAAAAAATCAAGAAGAAATCCTAAATAATTTTTCTCGATAATTCTGATTAATAACACTTTTGCAAATCACGTTTTTATTCTTTATCATCACTTTTTTTATTCTACTATTCACTCACGAAAGTTATGAATCTCTTTTCTACCACTCGATATACAATTTATCGACGTCAAGTTTTTTTTCCTCTTCGTCCGGAGGATGACCAAAACAATGACACGAAAAAGAGGAAAGAAAAACGTGAATCAATGTTTGACCCGTAAAAGGTTAAGCACTCGTGAAAGGGTCTGGCGCACGATATAGTTACGTTGGGTGTACGCACGTGTGCAAACTCGGCACACGCGTGTCTACAATTAAACGTTAAGTGGGACGCTCGATTGATGTCCGATTAATAATAGCACGAAATAAACGAGAATCGCAAGTGTGTGAGCAACTATTAATCGACCTATTAGTGTGATCAATAAATGGTAATTTCACGCCTGAGACTCGGACTTTTCTTCTTATCTCTAATCAATTTAAGTCTCGAGTTTTGTTTTATGCTAATTTTAATAGGTAAAATATTAAAATATTAGAAACAATAATTTATTCTATTAATATTTATGGTATTTAACTTAATCTTAACGTTTAAAAATAATTTTTCATTAAGATGTGGTGTAAGGAGTAGCAGGTAATGTTATATTTACAAATATAAATCAAAAGGAGGAGCAATATTCCAGAAATTTGAAAATTTATCAAGTGAAAGATATGTTCAATTTCCAAATAAATACAAATATATTATTTATAGCAGGTTACTTTATATTTGGAAATAATTAAAAAATATAAAATATAAGTTCTTATCTTCGAAATCGAAGAAAAGTTGTCGAATATTGTATTTGATTTTCAAAAAAAAAACTAGATTTCGAATATATAGGATATATAGGAAATTAATTTTCATAAAATAAAAAAAAAATTATATCGTTAATTTTTAAAGAAATTAAAAAAATTAATCTTGTGAATTTATAAATATTTCAAGAATATTCGAATCATTGAATCGTAAATTGTTTGGGAATGGGTATAAAGTACTCGACGAGCTGCGAATTGCTGCAATTTGCTGGAGAAAATCGAATACAGTTACATGTTAATTTTGTTTGTTCATCGAAACAAATTATTTTGCAAACAATTTTCTTTTTCGTAATATAAAAGATTTAGGTTAGGTTACTATCTCTATGAAACCAAATAAACAAACGGATTTTAAATCTGGCAATATTGTTTATAGATTATCGATAAAATAAAAATACATAGTTACATTGTACAAAAAAGTTTGAAAGTAATTTAATTACTTTTGAAATAAAAAACTTTTTGTAAATACATAACAAATAAAAATATAATTTGATTTATTATTTAATAGTTTCTTTTCTAAGTAATTTTAATACAATGAAACAGATACAGATATGCATATAATAGTTCTCATTTACAGATAAAAATCATAACACAATGTGTGCAATATAAAGAAATGATTAATTGAAAAGTCAGAAAATTATGATAACATGATATTTGATACCGATCTAAAATCTAACGCGATAAGAAAAATTGAAAATTTCTCTCAGATTATGAAATATACGAATGAATTTATCACGCGAAAATTAATTCACGATCTCTTTGCGCGAAATTGAAAATTTTAATCGAATTCGTGAATTTAAAAATAAAGCTAAAAAGCTTGTTTCTATCTTTTTTCTTTTCTTCTCTTTTTTATTAACACCTCAAACGTGATTATAATACTCCGATGTTTTAACAAATGTAATAAAGCTCTCGAATAATTTCATTAGCGAAGCTGATATTTATAAGGGTAATTAGGAATGCAGAGTTTCGCGCGGAACGTGTTTATGGAAAATAGTTTAGTGTAATTTATTTGATTAACCGAAATTATTAAAAGGAGAAAAGAAAAAAATTTATATATATTTTCGAAGGGTAAAGATATTTATTATATGCGTTATAAGATAGAATAAAACATGTAAAAATTCTTACCTTTCTCTTCGTATTTAATTTCATCGAAATCTTTTAAATTGGCGCAAACTTATTAAAATTTGAATTTCGTAGAGAAATTTTTTTATTATATATATACTTTGTTACTCTTATCATAATTAAATCATAATTATATATATCGTTATTTTTACACATAAATTTTAATTATAATATTATTTTACTTTGTATTTTTATTTTTGTTAGAATTTTTCTTTTTCAGATAAAGAAATTTAAATTAGAAAATTAAATTTATCTAATTGTGGAATAAAAATACCTATATTACGGACATTTTACATATTAATTATCGATACGATTAATTTACAATACGAAACCAAGAAGAACAAAACTCAAAAGATATGCTTAAAAAAAAAATTTGAAACTTGCCTCAAAAATCGTTAAAAATTAATATTCCATAAATTATTTTTTTTTTGCAAAATGTTGAATTTGCAAAAATTAAAGACAAACATGCACAATTATTACAAAAGAAAGAATCATGCTACTTGAGTTTTCTCATTCCATCCATATAAGAAAACAAAACTTATAGGATTCGAGTTTTTCATCAAACAGATTCTGATCAACCGCTATTTTATCGTGCGAATTTACAGCCGTGCAACTCGTGTTTCTACGACGGACGAATAGCGCGTGTCAGCACGTTGATAAATGCATCGGCAAAGTGCTTGAACGAAAAATCGAAAATGACGAATCGAGAGCAAAACAGGAACGAGCAGATGTTTTCGAAATCTATTTTTAACATCTTAATTTTTTCGGAATTGAACTTTTTTTGAAGGTATTCGTTCAAGGAAAATTATTGGTTGATCGATTTTTAGGAAGAATTATTTATCAATAAAAATTTTTCCTTTAGAAATTTTTTTTCTTCAAAAATTTTATTATTAAAATTATTAATGAGAGGAATAAATTATTGATAATTTTTTTTCCTTTGAAGAAGATTACTTGTTTAATTATTTAATAAATGATTAAAATGTGTATGCAGCATTGAGCATGAAAAGTGTATCTTTTTTTAAAATAATTATTATTTCAATTAATTTAAATAAAATTTAAATATTATATTTGAAATGTTTTTCATTGTTATAATTAATATTATACCCACAAAAATATTTCAATATTATTTCCAGTACTTTTTATCGAAGCAGACACGAGCTTTTTGAAAAATTTCCAAATCATATTATTTTAAAATTACTTTTAAAATATATCATATTAATTTTTATTTTAATTTTGAGAAATAACATATTTTCGTAATAACGCGAATATTTTCATGAATTAATAATTTATTTGACACTTTATGAAATAAATTATTCGTTATTTGCTAATATTATTTTCTATTCATTTCATTTTCATGAAAATAACAAATTTTTAAAAATTATTATAAAAATTAAATTTTTGGATTTAATTTTACTTATTTTCTTTACTTTGAATATTTATCTTGAATATTTTTAATTATACCAAATAAATAAATAAAAAATAAACCATCAATTACAATGAAATGTATCACTTATTAAAAAATAATTATCTAAAATAAATTTAACACAGATATAATTTTAAGCGCAGAATAAAAAATAACTTCAACATTACATAAAATGACCAAATTCATGAACAGAAATGTCATAATGCGGAATCAATTCTTTCGTAAGTAGTTTGACCCAGTTTTTGTCAGACATCCTGGTTTAGCAAGTTGAACCCAATACTGTTATCTTTTAATTTTCATTTTTCTGTCTGAAATTCCAACACAATGCATGCAGGAATATCCACTAAGTAACTGTTCCATCCTATTCCTGCATTATTCACTTTTAAAGGAACAATTTCAAGCTTATTCTTTTACCTCTGCCCGTTGCTTATTTATTCAAAAGAGACGTCATCGTCACAATTAATAATATGTATGAACTCGTTTGGTTCATGGTCGATATCGCGCTATTTTTCCCATCGAGTCTCGATAAAGGATATATCCATTCTCAAAATGTCGCTTTAACCCGATCGTATAACCCTGCCCTGATCGAAAGAGCGAAAAGATTTACGGATAAAGAAGTCTTAAACAGATTATTGACAGGTTTAAATGAAATAAATTCTTACTTTAGGAGTAAATCTTTTAAATAAAATTTTTATCTTTTAACAACCGAATTTATTTAAAAGCATTTTTGAAGATAACAAAATAATAATTTCGAATAAAATTTTAGATAAGCATTTTTATCTCTAAATAAAAAAATATAGAATTAAAAAGGAAAAAAAAATGTTTTGTTAGAAAGTGCAAGTTTCTGTGTCGTACCAAGAGAACACCTTGAGTTTAGATCAAAAGAAGCTAAGCGTCAACGTGAGCGTATACGAGAGGATGAGTCTTCTAAAGGATGAACAGTACATGATGAGAGGGTGTTTAAAAGTGAGAGTCGAAGAAGAGAGTTTTGAAAGGGTATTAAAGGGCAGAAGCGTGTTAAGAGGGGCAAAAAATTACCGTGAGTATATCTTATCGTTTAGAAGTGATAAGAAGAATTTTCAAGTATACGTGTTATGGATAGATAAGTAGTAGAGGAGCATTGTGATCAGACAAATAACGAATATGTATTATGGGCAAGTAATAAAGGTCAATCATTTGTCAAAAAAGGACAAATAAATTAGCCATTGCCAGACAAGTAGTATAGATCAATCGTTTGTCAGAAGAATGTTAAAATCATATTTCACAATAAATTAGACAAATAGTACAGACGTGCTTTCCTAATTGTTCATAAATAATAATGTAAGATATTTTTCAAGTAACATAAAAACGAATAAATAAAATAGTTTATTGCAATCAGACAACTAATTAATCTGTATAAACATAAAATATACATTTGTAATATAAGTATATTATAATGACATATTATAAGTAGTATAGAGTACAAATCAAACAAAGTAGTACGAGTCAATCGTTCGTCGAACGAACAATATAAACTGATTATTTGTAAAGTAATAAAACGTTGTGGACAGAGAAGTAGTGTAGATCTATAATGATCAGACAAATAGTACAGATATAGTCGGCCAAAGTAATATGGGTCAATCATTGGTTCGAACGAGCATATTATAACCGAGCAAGTAGTATAGGTACATAATAATCACATAATGTAGATACATCTCATTGTTGAAAAGTGGCACTAAAATATTTAATACATTAGTGGAATTTCTCTATCTATCCCATTCTATTACGCACAGCAATAACCGCATTGCGACATATTTTCGGTAATTAACCGTGTAATTGCATATCAACGTTATTTCTAACTATTTTAATTAACTATCGTAACCATTAATGATAATATGGTAACTTATGGATAGACATAAATGCATTAATATATGATAAATTATGAAAATTATATTTTACATATAATATAATATGATACAATAATCTTTCAAAGTATGTATTAATACTTTTATTTTAAATCTTGCTAATATTCCATTTTATTAAAATGATATTTCGTGAAATGAAATTAAAATAATTAATTAATATCGAAAAGGAACTCGTAAAAGAAGATGGTTCGATATATGAAACGTTGCTCTCCGATCTTTAACATTCTCTCGAAATTATCAATCGATTATGAGATGGGCGAGCTCGATATCAATTTTCCCAACGAGGCTGAAACGTAATTAACTCAACGGTGATTTACGAAACACGAGCACACTTTCGTGTATTTTCTTCGAGATTAATCGGCTGTCAATATTATTGTTGTAAAAAAATCGACGAAAGGAAAAATAATTTTTCACGACATCCGTGCTTGAATTTATTTCGAATGGAGCAATATATTGTTTAAAATAGCAAAATTCTTTTTTTATCAAAGTTTCGTAACTTTTAACTGCAAAAATTATCCTTGATAGTATATCTAATATTTAACATAATTATTGAAAATTTGAATTTTATTTTCGAATCGTAAATAATTTAAAAATTATTTTCATTAATTTTAATACATTTTTGTTTGGTGATTTACAGCATCTAATTTTTAATTTCAATAAATAATATTTATTATTATAAAGATAATTTTGGAAAAAAAGTATTGGATTTGTAATAGATTATTATTTTTAATTTGTAATAAAAATCGTTTTACAAATTTATTTTAAAATATAAGAATAGGGGGAAAAATATTATAATCGATAATATAATAAAAATAAGAGAAAAGTTGGAAAATATATTTAAAAAATTAAAAAAATCCTTGCGATATCTAAAAAATTAATTTTATATAAATTTTGCACATTAAATTTTTAAAATATTAGAAGCAAGTTTGTTTATTATTTGAAAATAATCATACAATTTGATTCTTTTCATTTTTGTCCTATTTATGTGGGTAATTGTGAAAAATAATCAATCGAATCGTGAAAAAAATTTTTTCCACCTATCATATTTTGTAAAAATCCAATATTTTATTTCTCTTGAAAATATCGGACACATGGAGAATTATTGGAAAAAGCTTACGAAACTTAATAAAACGATGTAAATTCAATTTAAAAAAAAAAGTAAAACCTTCATCTGGATTTTTTTTTAATTTCTTATAGCAGTGTTTCTCAATCTTTTCAATTCAATTATTAGAAATATTATTATAAATGATTTATTACTTTCAAATAGCAATGTTATATAAAATACATAACATTCGAAAATTATATAATTATTTCTTACTTCAATTTCAAAATAATAAAATTGTTTCATAAATCATACATCAAAAATTTTCGATCATATTCATCAGTTATACCTTAAATTATAGAAATGATACTCCTAGAATTTTTTGGTATCGTCTACAATTTCATTTCCACTTGCACTATCATAGTGTTCCTTCTTAAATTTTCATAATTTTCATTTCTTTTCTTCTTCACCTTTTTGTATACACAATTAAATAATAAATATATGAAAGAGACTGTCCTGAAATTTTCAAAAATTTTCAAAAGAAAATATACTTCTTCGCCATAAATAACTGAAAGAACAAATTTACAAAAAAAAAAGTACGCAAATTTCTCGTCGCGAAAAAATTCTTCCTCCTCTTTCTTTATGGAATATCTCACATCTTCTGAAGCGCCCTCGGTGACGTGGCGAATCGCAAGAAGCACCGAAGCACGTGCGCTGCTAAAAGACCCTCGCGTCGTTTACCCGGCACAGTCACGCGATTAAAATATAACTGTGCAAATTTTTATTACTTTCTAATATCGACCGAGCAACAGCGCCCCCTTTCTTCCCGCTACGCTCACGGAAAAACACACCGTGGCAGGCCCCATAAATCACACTGACTTTCGGTACCAGATGGCTATTCACAGTTGACACACGTGTGTGTGCGCGTATGTGTGTGTGTACATCAGCTATGCTATATCTTTGTTGTGCTTGCGTGATGTATAAACACGTTGTATAAGGGCGAAAAAATACGTTGTATTTTCACATCGATATCTCCTCGTACCACGTTTGTCCATGTAACGGTCTTTTTTTCGTCGAAAAATTCAAACACGATGGAAGAGAAACAAAATTATAGATTACAGGTCAGTATTACAGGTCGTTTCTTGGAACATGGCCGACTATAATATCACATTGCAGCTTTCGAATATATAATAGTTGGATACATTCCCGATACTATTTCAGTATTTGTGACTTTGAATAATGCTGAATGAATACCTTGGTCATTGAAAAATATTGCTAACCTTGACTTGATATATTTAACCCAATTGGGCTAAAAAACGTCGTGTCAATGATCTTACCAAACGGAATCAACTGGTTCACGTTTGATTGTGAAAGTGCATTTGCATTCGTCGCGGTTAGAAGTTGGATGGGTGCCGTTTTATAGAAAAAATATTATTATACCACAATAAGATTTGTGTTTTTTTAATAATTTGAAATTTAAAGTCTTTAATTGATAACGTTATTAATAATAATTCTGTGATAACTGTTAACAATAACAAAGTTTCTACTGAAAGATAATGTTATAGTTATTTAATAATTATTGATAATTCAAGATTAATATAAACTTGTAAGTAGTTATCTGATAATGATTTTAGTTAATAAACAATAATAATAACAATATGTTTCCTAGTAACAATATAATAGGAAGAGATCTCTCGGAACAAATCATGTGTCGATCATATATTTTCAAATAATATTATTTCAAACAACTTGATAATAATAATCCGAAATTCACTGAAAACTTCTCAAACTATAAATAACTAGCAATTAATATAATTATTATAATAATAACAACCAAAATTAACTAGTTTGAGTTATATTAATATATTTGGATAGGCTGATTAATCATTTAGAAACACAGTAAAATATGGTGACAATTTAGATTTTACTTTGAATTTAAAAATTTTCGATTAATGGTAACTTCAGTAACAATTAATCAATGCTTATAATTAATAATAATGCAATAATCAAAGTTAAATTAACATTTTCAATTAATATTTTTAGCAATAATTTTAGAAAAATTTTAAAGTACAATAATGTGTTATTTCTAATAATTTAGAATTCATAGTCGGTAATGTTCGATACTGGTTAATAATAAAAATGAAAAAAAAAAAAAAAAATTTCTCTAACGAAGATAACGAATCTCTTTGAGCGATTCGCAGCACTTATTTTGTCCTACGATTCTTTCGATATAAAAGTATCTTTATTAGAACACCTATTATTGAAATGATTTATCATTATATACTATTATCTGAA
This sequence comes from Apis cerana, assembly GCF_029169275.1. NCBI lineage: Eukaryota > Metazoa > Arthropoda > Insecta > Hymenoptera > Apidae > Apis > Apis cerana. Next base: position 2,764,089 of record NC_083862.1, on the reverse strand, counting down.
TATTCTTTTACATGAATATTCTAATTCGAATGATATTATTAAAATATTATACATAATATTATGTAATACGTATTGAATTATTAAAAATTGGACCAAATTATATGTGAAAAAGCTAGAAGATTTAATGAAAAATTTTAAATCTATCTAAATTTGATTTCTTAATCAAAAAAAAAAAATTGAATTGAATAATATTGATTTCTTTCTTTATTATATATTATTAAATAATATATAATATACAAATATATATATTTCTGTATCCTTTATAAAATCATTTATAAAAAAAAATCTATCATATATAAATAATAAAAGTAATTAATAATAAATTAATATTTAAGATTCAAAAAGAATTAAGTGTCCCGCGTATAAAAGCTCTTTTTTAAAAATAATTTTGATCCAAAGCCACAAAAATAAATATAACGAAAAGAATACAGAGTATTAAGGTACAATTTATTTCATTCCAGATTTAACTTAAATCTCCTCTGCGGCGTGCTAAATTACTCGTTCTGTTATACAAAAAATTCTCTTCTCGGAATATTTTTGCCTTCCGATTAGCTCATTTATCAAACGTTTTATCACACATTTTATTCTTCCAAAATGCGGAAAAATAATTCGAGATATTGAGTATTTGGCACGCGGAAAGAAAGAAACATCGAGAATGCTACATCGGTTTCTTCCATTATCATTTATTTCCCTTAACACCAATATATCGGACGTATTCGATCAAGTTCGACCGCAATCCATTGATTCTTACCCCCTCCATCTACACAGATATCGTGATCCGTGCAATCTATGAGATAATAGTGATGGGATTAAACGTATCGCAAGTTCGTTTGAACATTGACGAACAAAATTCGAATTCTTCGTAAGTATCTCGATAAACGATACTTTCAAGTAGAATCGAATCTTGTACTTTAAGTAGAAATTCTTCATTCATTTAAAATCAATTTTTAAATGCTTATCTCCATAATCTTCAAAACATTTTTTTAATTCATTATTCTTTCAAAACATATTTTGTTTTGACAATGATTAGAGAACAAGCTGTATACAAACCACGAATGATGTAATTATAAAATTTGAACTAATGGTAGAAAACATTATTATACGATCCAATGAAAGAATTGATGCAATGTCGGTAATATAGGGAATTAAAAAAGTTTCACTTTTTGTGGGCATGCAACTCGATCCCATCACTAGTTGATAATATCTATGAGATATGGTCGATCAAAGTTACTGCGAGGAGCTACGATAGAGTTTCGCCTGAAAGTGTGACCAAGGGCTAAAGTAAAACTATGTCCAACGGATAAGAATCGAACGAGATATGAAAGTATGCAAATGTCATCGTGGATAGAAGAGATATTGCATCCATTTTAAAACTGGATGCCATTTTTAAAACCGCTTATCCGCGACGGTGAAACAAAGCTGAAGAAGAATCCAGCTCGGTTCTTGAGATCATCTTCGAAAGACTCGAAGAGGCTTTCCAGACGAACAAAAGATGGAAATCGACGATTTTTGTCTCCTTTCCAGTGGACATCTTCGCGTCTCCTCTTTTTTTTCCACACAATGCTCCCCAATTTCACAAACAGCTCGATCACTTCTCTTAAATGCAATTATATTCCTCTTCCATTTTTACTTATAGGAAAGAGGGATAAAATGGAATGTGGTTGATTTTGAAAGATAAAAAATATGAAATGTGCGATTATAAAAGAAATGTAGATTTGAATTTCTTGAGATTTTTGATATACAGTTAAATTTTTTTTTTTTTTACAATTCTGCAACTGATTATGATCATAGAATTAATTTTACATTGATCCTATATTGTATCTTTTTTATTAATACAAAAAGATTGATATTTAATTTTGTATATCACGTGTTCTCCTAATATTATCATATAATTTTTAAGCACAGTTTTTGTGCATAAACGAATTACAATAAAAATATCTTATCATTAATACTTTATCATTTTCCATTTTTTCATTCATTTAATAAGATATATAAGATATTCTATATTTTTAATAAAAATTACTTATTTTATGTATTTTACTTATTTTAATATTTCATACTTTTGAAGATTTAATTCTAGAGGCCAAAACAAAAATATTAATCGAAGCTTATTTATTAAATTATAAACAATTTATAAACACATTTCGAAAAATTCTCGATAAAATTCGATCGAAAAACGTTTAAAAAGTAGTTTTCCTTTCTCGACTCGATCTCGACTGGTCATCTTAAGCGCAAAAGAAATACATTTCGCAAAAGTGCAGAAAGATTTATTATTTATATCCAGCCAGTGTATATGTATATATATATATATATACTTGTCATCTCTTAAATAGGAAGCGAATGGGAAGAAAATCCACGAGAAGTGTTTGTTTTATTATTTAAATCGCTATAAACAAGGATTCACGGGATGAGGAAACGAGTCCTTCCCGATTCTTTCGCCAAAGTATAAATTCCTGCGAGGGAATAAAGCTGGTGGCCTTTCCACCGGTCGGGAAAATTTTCTCGCAGAGTTTCTTTTTCCAGAGTAACCAACCGTACGAGTAATCCTTACATTGCTGTTTTATTTCCTATTTTCCATTTTAGATTATTCGAGAAATGATGAAGAATAATTTTTTTTTTAATTTTTAACGAGCAATTTCTTTTTTTTTTTTCTTTTTTTTCATTTAGAATCATTGGAGAGAATCGTTGATGATCGTGGAAAGATTAATTGTTCGAATTTTGCTTTTAAAAAATTTATTAATTATTTTAGTGGGAAAATTAAGGAAGAAATTAGGAAGATGAGCGAACAGTCTTTGTTAATTTTTTGTTACAATTTTCAAAAATTTTACAATTCTTGAATTATTTTGTGTAATTAATTTTTTCAATTGTTTTGTATATTCTCATTAAAATAATTAATTGTTTAGATAATTAATGAATTAAATAATTAATTCAACATAATCATTTAAGAAATAATAATTCTACTGCAAAGAAATATATTCATTAACTATTTTAATAAGATAGAAAGAAAATTTTAGAAATTTCTTCATATATTAAACACATAATTATTAAAAGAAATAGATATTGTAAAAACTGAAATATAAATTGTTTGTTATAAATAATGATATAATTAATAAGGATTGAGTAAGAAATCATTATGATGAAAGAATTAAATATAATATTTCAAATAAACATTTATTTTATCAAATATGAAATTTTAGAGAAATAATAGTGTCTAACATTGCTAATCTAAACATCTTACTGTTAGTTTTTTGTAAACAAAATTTTGTAAAAAATTGTTGATATTTGTAATATCAATGCATTATTTTCATGAATCAAATGAACTTTAATTGAACAAATTAATGATACATTTTTCAGCAAACAAGAAATCTTATAAGTAAACATGACCTTTCATATTATTTAACAATATATTAATTTGTTGCTATACATATTCAGACTACGTTTAATATATTTGTTTACAACTTTGCAACAAAGCATTTATAAATAAACTTCATGTAACATTTTTTTTATTTTCACTTATATTATTATGCTCTTATTAAAATATTGCCAGAAATATAAGAAACATCCTGCGATATAATAAAATTCTATCTGTGCATATGAAACCTGAAAACTATAAACTAAATATATCTTGATTAAAAGATAAAAAGTTATTCGATCAAAAAGAAAAAAATATTGAGCATTATATAACCAACTGTGTTATCTAATAATATTAAATCAAAAGAAATTGCCTTGTAAACCGCATCATTTACATAAACCAACGAATTACAAGCATTCATACAACCAAGCAACAATTCGCGATACCAGAAATGAACGAGCTATTCGGCTCGTAATCACAAGGCACCAGTTAATTCGGTTAATTTAAGAAAGATTTATGGGAGCCAGACTGCACGCGGGAAACACAAGGTCGTCGTCCCCTGCTAACGAATGACCGAGTCACAAATTTCGATCAACAACTTTGTAAACAATTAATCAAATTTTTTTCTCCCGTTAAATTCACATAATGTATTGGCTATCTTAAATATTTTAATTAAGAGTACACGATACGAGCGTAATCCATACATGGATTAAATGATACGATATTAGACGATATTTCAATCTGTCACCGCTAGATGTCTCGTTCCTCGTTACCTTTCTCGCAAGTGGTTACATTTATCTATTAGAAATTCTTAATTATTTAAATGCAAATTGTAACCACTCGTATTCAGAAGTTTATTGAACAAATTTTATTATGCTATTAACAATTGGATAAATAAGAGTTGGAAATTATTATTTAGATATTATAAAATGAAGTGTAGATAGTTTTATCATTATAAACTATTACAGATTTGAAAAATATTTATTCGCAAATTAAAATTTTTAATTAAAATTTTTAATTTAACATTTAATTAAAGTCTTATTCAAAAATTTATTAAAAAAAATTGTGGTTAAAGATTGGAAAACAATGTCGGATTATTTTTAATCATTTTTAAGCATTAAATTTTTGTTATCGATATCGTAAAGGAAAATCTTATTATTATTAAATAAATTATTTGCAAAATAATTCGCAAACTAAAATTTTTAATTACACGATTGACGAACTATTAATTGAAAACATTTCTTTGAAATAATAATCAAGAAGATTACATCGTACTTAGTGAAAAAGGCGTTCAACTTTTAAGAACTTTTTAAGAACCGAAGAAATCAACCAAAAAAAAAATATCTATTTTCCGTTTCACAACTTTTCTAACTTTTCTAACTTTTTTTATTATTCATAATATTCGCTGCAATCAGTGGCTAGAAATAATGACTGACAAATTCTAATGACAACCTAGATTTAAAACTTGCATCTTATTAATCGCTACTCTTAAGTTTCATATAAAATTTATAATTAGAAATTATATAATAAATAAATCACGTGATACCAATATGATGACAAATTAATAAGATGCAATGATAAATGGAAGCGTAAAAACATGATATTATAAAAGATCAAAGAAACAAGTGTGAATATCCAAATCACGTTGATATTACAGAATTTAAAAAATAATAATAAATAAATAAGAATTAAGAACAAACTTACAGATATTTCCAAATCGTTATAAATTAAAAAAAATGTACTGCAAAGACAATGACAATCTTTCATATGATGACAAATTGTAATAACTAAAAATCATTTGTCTGCTAATTAATAATAATGAAAAAAAATGAAAATATTTAGCATAATTAACAGATTTTACTCTTTAAACAAAACAAAAATTTAAGTAACAAGTACGAATAAATATATTATTCAAGTAAATAACCATTTGCGAGAAAGACAACAACGAATGAGACATCTATCGGTGACAAATTGTAATAACTAAAAATCATTTGTCTACTAATTAATAATAATGAAAAAAAAATGAAAATATTTAGCATAATTAACAGATTTTACAAATTTTACTCTTTAAACAAAATAAAAATTTAAATAACAAGTACGAATAAATATACTATTTAAGTAAATAACTACTTGTGAGAAAGACAACACATAAGACATCTATTAGCGACAAATTGTAATAACTAAAAATCATTTGTCTGCTAATTAATAATAATGGAAAAAAATGAAAATATTTAGCATAATTAACAGATTTTACTCTTTAAACAAAACAAAAATTTAAGTAACAAGTATGAATAAATATACTATTCAAGTAAATAACCATTTGCGAAAAAGACAACAACGAATGAGACATCTATCGGTTACAAATTGTAATAACTAAAAATCTTTTGTCTGCTAATTAATAATAATGAAAAAAAATGAAAATATTTAGCATAATTAACAGATTTTACAAATTTTACTCTTTAAACAAAACAAAAATTTAAGTAACAAGTACGAATAAATATACTATTCAAGTAAATAAAAAAACTGTAATAACTAAAAATCATTTGTCTGCTAATTAATAATAACGAAAAAAGAAATAAAAATATTTAGCACGATTAACAAAATCGATCGTAATGTATATTCCGTTTAACACTCTAAACAAAACAACAACTTAAGTAACAACCTAAGTACGAATATACTATTTCGATGTACGAAATTAAATTACGATTAATAATTCGAAACTCTCTCGGGTTTATTCACTCGTCTCCTCGAAATACCACGTAAATACGTTCGAGTAACGGGTAACACACGGTGTACAAGAGTGTACAGTAAACAGCCAAGTGGTCGGTCGGTACAATAACTGGCCCGTCCAATTCTCCCTCCCAAAGAAACACACAAATCATAAATGTGCCCATCGTTTCGTGTCCATCGATTTTCAAATTTCATCGCCTCTCCCCCGACCCGACAACGATGTATTCTCCGAAAATATATAAAAATTTCACGATTTTCGCGTTCCAAAAAAAAAAAAAAAAAGAAAACATCGTCAAAAGTGTCGTACACATTTGGCCCCCGAAATTGGCATACCCGTTGGCCATCGATTTATATACACCACGATAGATATCAAAAAATTAATTCAACCGGGACAAATAATCCTCGACCTTCGCATAAAAGGATCTGAAATTCCCGGAAAGTTGGCCAATCGACGTAAACGTGCAAAAAAAAAGGAGACACGAATGGATTGGACAACGAGCGAGCGACTGGATTTAAGGCTGCGCTAATAGCGAAACGAACGAGTACGAGGTACAAGGATGGGGGATAATAAAAGGGATTCTTTGGCACGTGGCATGAAAATGCAGAAAATCCGAAAATCGGGAACAGATTTGGTTGGCACGCGTGATGCGGAATGCGGATCGGGGGCGCCAGAGGAGGAGAGGGAGGGGGGAGACTAACAAAGTTTGGCCGCTCGTCAGGTTCCATCGGTTGCATAGGTTGTTGTTTCTATTGAGAAATCGAATGTATTCGATAACGTAAGAAGCGTATGGCAAAACGCGAGCAATTTTTCACCGTCCGTGAATGGATTCTTTCGTGGAATTAAAAGTCGAAAGAGGAGAAAGGAGGAAAGTTTTGAATTTTTGGTCGAATACAATTGATTATACAATTAAAAACGAAAATGAGTATGAAAGTTATGATAAATGCAAAAATGCAAATTTTATTTATTAAGTTATAAGAGATTCAAGATAGAAAACAATAATATGAGAGAGATAGAATTCTAAGTGCAAAAGTATTTTATTATTATTTCGAGTTTTTAGAAATCAAAAATTATCCTTTCTTGAATTATTACAAATGATGCAATAAAAACGTTGATAGATGTACTATTTTTTTCGTTGCCTGCAAAAAAGTTGGTTGGTGAAATTTATAATTGTATTTAATTTTTTAAAAATGTCGATAAAAAAAATTTTTTATATATTAATAGCATGCTATAATAAAAAAAACAAATTTAAAATTAATATTTGATATCAGTCTAATGTTGCAAATAACATTTTGATCATAATACATTACTATATTTATAGTAATTTTATATTTGTTTCCTATTTATTGTTTTCAAGAAAAAAAAGACCTCAATTTAATACCTTAAAATCCGCAAAAAAGAATGTAATAATAAAAGTTTAAAACGCGTAAAAAATATAATAATAAATAAATTTTAAGTTAAAAATAAAAGATTTTTTGCCTCGATTTCTAACAATAATTCTAACAATAATTAACATTTCCTCGTTATCCACGTTACGAGAAGAGCAAAGATCAGGTCCTTCGGCCAAATCGATCGTGAAATCGAGCAATGTCACGAGCGAAATATGTCGTGATTAGATATACAATTATAGCGTGACAGCGCACCATCGAATCGACGAGTGCACTCCTGAGGGGTATTATGTACCACAGGCACGATGAATTCGAGGCAATTCTCCTGTTTCACGATTTCTAGTGAAATATTTAAACGGCGATGCAACTTCCGCCACGAGGATTAGTATGGTGGATATATAGCCTTGAAGGCGAGTGCGGGTTACCAAGAGGATCGAATATCAACAGTTCATCGTCTCTGAAGCGGCCATCGAGGCTCTACAGAGGCGACACCCGTGGGCTAAGGCATTGAGATATACGGTGCGATGCACGAGGCTGATTGCCGATAGGCAGACCACGACTACCAGTGATCAGTGTCGATTAAAGGGCCGACGTTGTACCGCTGATTGAGATGGATTGGCCATTATTGAAATTGATTATTTTGTAATTGTGATTGCATTGATAACCAATAGCACGTTGAATCGCGTGTCTTTGTCATTTTCTTATTCGAATAGACGAGTGATTTTTTGCTCTGGATTGCTTTTGTCATTTGATGATTTTCAATGAATGATTTTTAAATAATCTTCTTTGTATCTAAGAAGAAATTTAATGTTTTTCTTTTGTGATATAATTAAATATACATTAATATGATGCAATAAAATAGTAAGTGTAGAGGTTAAGATATAATTAAACGTGACGTATCAAGAATAAAGGTTAAATATACATACAACTTGTAACTTTGGATTTTGTTATTAATTATGTCTTCATGTTGAGGTATGTATCGTAATTTTATCTTTTTTTTTTATTATTTTTTAGGAACTCTACGTTACCGGATAGATTATGGAAATTTAATTCTTTCTTAAATACGAGGCGGAGAAAATTTGCAATTTTTCGCTAGGTTAGAGTTACATAAGGATGGTTAACTTAACCTTAATTAAGATAAACGTTCCTAGTTTTAGAAATAATTCACTGTTAAAACTGTCTTTGAGGTGAGATTTTTACCGAATTTGTAAAAATGGTTTCATGAAAAGAAAGAATAATCGTGAAACGTTTATTTTATAAAGCGACAGTGTCGAATTCGATATCAAAATATACGATTCATATTAACAGATTCATATCAATATAATCGTGAAACGCTTTTTTTAACCTCTTTTGTTACAAAAATTTTTTATTTGGCAATATGAACGCGTATTCTTTAAAAACATAATTCAAACATAAACAAAAAATAACTACATTAACAACACCGTCTGAATCCAATACAAATACACCAACAAACGTTAATTAACGTTTCGTGTACTAAAAACGTTCAATAAAAAAAAAATCATCTATTATTATTCCGTATCGAAACCTTCGTGAATTCCCTAACCTCAATTATCCGGAAGCAACTGTCGCTACTCGATAGATCTCTCGATAATAAATCGATCGTTCCTTCGTATCCGTAAAGTATTCGAAAACGAGTTGGAGTTTGGGAGGAGTGGGGGAAACGCATTAAGCCGGTTTAAATCTTGCGATATCGACGCGAGCACCGGATATATTGCCCCGAGAGTCGGTAGTATCCTTTCTTTCCATAGAATAGGTCGTCGATTCATTGAAATCGAAAAATCGGGTTGAGGAGGAGTCTTCGAAAACGAGAAAAGAGAGGAGGAGGGGAGAGAGATAAGATTTGCGGATCTCGTCGCGATGGGAAGGAGAGGTGTTCGTAACATTTGTCTCTCCGCAAACGAGAGCCGCAGAGTTTCGATTTAGGGAAGACTCGCCGGTGAGCGAGCTCGTGACATACAAACGGAAGACTTTTCGTTTCTGTTAATTATGCGCCGCCGTGGTTACTAATTACCGTGGTATTGATGCGCCACGATCCGCGGAACGCGGCGTTTTAATGACATCGCCCCTCCCCGCGGGAAATGTTCAAGTGGCGGGTGGGGGAAGATCGTTTCGTTCGAGGTGTGTATATATATGTAATCTTAATGGTCCAGATGTTCCGTATTCTCGGAGCATGGACGATTCGAAGTTCGAAAATATAAATAGCGACTTCGTGTTAGGGAAAACTTGAATTGCTTATAGGTTAAATAAATTCCGTGTATCAAGAAATTTTTGTGTTTGATTTTTTAGAATCTAGAATGTGTTCGAAGTAAATAAATTCCTTCGTTAAGACGTGTATATATTTTTTTTTTTTAATACATTCAATGAAGGTTAAGAAAAAATGTAAAATCATTAGCCATTTTGAATTTTCTCTGTTATCGAGAATTGAAGAATATTTTTTTTTTTTTTTTTGTATTAAGTCGATTAATTTTATAACCAGTTTCTTCGATCTTTCTAAAATTGTTACGAATAATTTGCTGCAACGATCCCCACGATATTATTCGGCGAGTTGCGATTCAATTCACACGCTTAATTGAGCAGATTTATAAATCTGATATCAAGTATTTACGTGTCGCATTCGATCGTTATTAAAATGAAATTGCTTACGCATTTTCCCGCGTACACTTTTGTAAACAAAATTTGCGAATCCGATATCGAATTCCAATAAGAAGTACTGCATCGTACAATTAAATTGCATCGATCGAAATAATAATAAATAAGTGCACGAACTTAACATTGCATTATATTAACGATATTCGATTGCTTTATAATTAATTAATTTTACGTGAAAATATTATTTTTTTTTGTAATTATAATTTTTTTTCTAATGATATTCGAAGGAGAACCCAATCCAGGATTATTTGTAATTCGTCCTTGTTATTTCAGAAGTGAAACAACAGTATTTTGTTTACTTTGAACAGTATTTCGAGAATAAATTTAAAACAAATAATTAATTATTCTTTACGATTGGTGCGAAAATTAAAATAAAACGTAAGAATTTTTATTTTTTTATTATATTTATAAAATATACGAGATACATAAGGATTTAAGTGGAACATAGAAGAATATATAATTATTATCATTTTTCTTGCCTTTTTTTCTATATTATTATTTTCCATTTTAAATTTATATGATTCGAAAATTTAAAAAAATTATATCCAAATTGACCTTGGTTTCGCTATGAAAACAAATTATTTACTTGTATTATTTACTCGATAAATTTCAAACTTAATTTGCAACATCATAAAATAGTCTAAAAATAATACCTATATATTAAATGAAACATCCTGTATACAATGTTTGCCTTATCTTTTCTGAATATTAATTACTCTATCTCATAAATAACAATAATACTTGACAACGATTCACATTTCAACTCTACTTATCTTACTTATCAAAAGATTCTAAAATCAGAAATAAAATAATAATAATTTTTTATCATTATCGATATATAAGAACCTTTCCGTGAAGGAAATCGATCGGATAATTTTCGAGTTCTTACGAATTCACGAAGAGAATTGACCATGGTATCTGGATTGGCTAACGATACCGGTGGTAAAAGAGCGAGAGAGAAAGGAAATGAGAAAGAGTCACGGATAGCGAAGGCAGCGCCACAGTCGAGTAACGACAATTCGACGCTTGTTTCTTCTTTGTTACGATATTGCCCCTTTCGCTTCTCTGGCAAGATTATACCGCAATCGCAAGGTTCTAATTAAAAATCGACACAAGGAAAATATGTTTCTTGCTATCACGAAATATAACTGATATCTGTGCCCGTAATTAATAAGTTAAATATTCTTCTGAGCCAGCGGTTCTCAATTGGTGCTACTCGTGTGATACATGCATGTGTATATAAAAATTGTATACGATTGTATTTGAAAATTTGATTTTTAATTATGAATAGCTAAGAAACGAAATAAACGAAAACACAATTTTTCTATTTTTGATTACCTGAAACCGAATACGTAAAATGTTAAATATATTTAAGATGAGCAATAAATAAATTTTTAAAATCTGTGTTTGAAAAAATATTTTAAATTTCAAATTTTTTAGCATATATTAATCGGTATATTAAAGTGAATCCAAGCAGAAAATGTAGATATTGTACAAATTCAAATATATCTTCTATAATGAATTTACATCAAAAATTATTGGCAATGCAGATGCTAAACTAAAGTACAATATCAGTATTTCTAACATCTTACAGACAAATGTTAGTCACTATAGATATCAGAATTGTAAGTTATCGTGTGGAAAGTTTACTTTCTTCTAAAGTCCAGAATCGAAACTCTTGTAAACCTGATATGATCAACCTGTTATTCTCCATCACTATTCTTCTTCGCTTAAGGAACACTTGGACGAACAACAAGAAGCTTGCTCGCAATAATAGGTTACCTTCATGAACGTGACTAAAATTTTTGAATAGAAATGGATCGACATATATAGGACATTAAGAAGAAACTTTGAGAAGAGATGACTCTAGACCAAAATGAACATAAAAAATAGAATTCTAAAACAATTCAAAGAAAATTACTTTAAAAAAGTAAATAATAACAGAAAATCTATAGTGAATTACGAATAATATTATATTACATTTCATTTCCTATTCTTTTTCTATATCACGTGTACAATTCAACAAAATTACATTATCGGGAGGCAATGTACTTTTCGCACAACAGTATCTGTCAAATGAGCTTTAACATTCCCATCTAACGTTTCCTGTATCTCGTTCAATTTCCTCTTCTTACGCTTTTGCTCCTTACGCTTTTCGGGTATATCCCTTTTCTGTTTTCCACGCGCATAGTATCGATTGCTCGTTTGGCCGTTAGCATAATCCGGTCAAAGAGGGCCAGTCATGCAATACACATAAAACGATCGAGTGAAAGAAAAAAAAGAAAGAAAAGAAAAAAGATCGCACTCGAGGATAAAGCACCAGTTTCCAGTTGGCGACGAGAGTCCCAATCTACATGCCTTATCGGACTCGTCCCCGTCGATGGAACTATTTCTCGTGGTCGAGTATCGGGTTAAATCCGTGGATGGCGGAAGGAATATCGCCAATATATCTGAACAAAGCTGATAACCCGTGTTGTCTTTTTGTTTGTTTCCTAGCGGAGAAAAAAAAAAAGAAAGCGCCTTCAGGATCTTTTGACGATTCTATTGGAGCCTTGTGCTCTCCACGTATCATCCATTCTGATCCTTGAAAACTACGTTGGCAAACAAAAATCGGACCTCTTTGTTTCCCTTTCTCATTTTCAACGGGCGCCGAGTCGAGTTGCCGTGCGTTTTTTTCCATCACCAACACTAACCTCCAACAATATGCTACGTCATTCCACACATTGCACGAATGGGATGTATCGTATTGCTGTGCGCAGTCGAGTGTTGCCACGATTAAAAACTCCACGCTCCTTCTCTTCTCTTTCTTTTTATCTCTCTTTCTCTCTCTCTCTCTCTTCGTTTGGTTTTTACGAAGGATTTAAGTTGAGACCGGGGCAAACAAGAAACGAGGGACACGTGGACGGTTGGAGAACACGGGCATCGTCATTGACAATGCTTTCTCCGCTATTCCATTCAATCCTCCTCCGCGAGACCTACTTGTTCCCTGATAAATACTTTCCCTTTGAATTTCAAGTCTGTTGTTCACACTCTCTCGAGTACGAGCGGCCTCCCTCTTAATTCAATCGTTAGCATCGATTATGAGAACAAGGTGTTGAATTCTTTTGAGAATCTAATTTGAAGCAAAATATATAAAAGGTTGGGATAGGAAAAAATATCGATTGAGATTTATTTATTGGGTTAGAAATAATTTAAGCCTAATATAATGTAATCCGACCGATGTGCGAACAATATTTTCAATCTCAAGAAACTATAGATATATAGATATAGTCGTCACTGCGTATGAACAGAATTAAGTGACCTTTTGTGGCCATTCCTGTGTATTCCACTTCTAACTCCTGAACGATGTCTGCCAGTGTAAATGAGCCTATAGAATACTAATGAATGCATAACTGATGAATGCATTTGTACACGGTCCACCTGCATAATCCGACGACATTGTTGACGGACAGTGTAGAGGGACTGTTTGCGGACAATGTCTGTCAGTGAAGACGAGCCTTAAAATACGATTCGGTAGTTTACCTGTAAACTGATCCTGGATTTGTATTTTGTCTTCCGAATAGACTCGTCTGTGGACAATCGTCCGTTAGTTAATACACTAATAACTTGCAATCGCTTTTTCCTCGATAAGAATCATATCTATAATTGTGACAGTGGAATGTGGCTATTATATATATATCGATGCGATGTTAATAAACAAACATGGTGATATAAACAAACATTGTTTCAAAAAATGGCGGAAATGACTCTGCGTCTAGCATCCAAGTAAAATATGCTTTGAGACAATTTGTGGATAATTACTTCTACGTGCATGGGCTTTAAAAATACAACGTTATCCTCAAACTGTCCCAAGATTCATACAGATTGTCAGTCGGTGTGAATTGGTTACCAGTGACTGACCAGTAGATAAATCTAAATTACGTTGTAATTTATCGATATTGAAGGACGAAAATATTATGCCAACTCTTGGCAGAATAATAACCGATTCCTTATGGACGCAACCACCCAAAAAGAAAAACCACCGTGGAAACTCGCAGAGAACAAACGAATCCATTCGAGCGATTCCCTCGAATGGAAAGAAAATTCATCCTAACTCGGCCAAAGATATAAAATAACAACGCGCTAAAAAAAGAAAAGGAAATAATAAATAATTTCCTCTACTACACGCTACTAACTAGAAAAAGAAAGGGGGAAGGAGAATGGTGCGAACTCACTGATTGAGGGTCCGGTCGTTGCTGCCCGTGGTCGCAGAGCCCTGAACACCGGAAGCGGCGGCAGCGGCAGAGCCCGAATCGTGATGCCTTCTCTCCTTGTGGACAATGCCCATTAATTTCATCCATGGATTGTTGGCCGCATGGGCGCCCATGCCGCCGCTTTGCCACATTGCGCTCGCCAGTCTCGCTCCCTCCTAAGGAGCCCTTCCCGGGCTCCGCACGATCCTCCGGCCTTGCCTCCTCGGCCACTCCCCTCCTCTGCACCACTTTTACCCACCACCACTCTTTATCCTCCCCCCTGACCGCCCTCTTGTCCCCTCTACCCGATCCGCACTCGGCCCACCACCGATCCGATCTTCGAATCTTCCAAGCCTCACCGCTCGCCCCCCCTTCCCCGCCGCTTCCACTGTCAATGTCAGAGCCCCCTTCCTCGCCGTCGAATCCACTCCTTGCCGAACTCCCGTCTCTCCTGCCCACTTCCCGTCGCCTGCTTCTTCTTCTACGCTCCTGCCCCTCCCCACCTAACCGATTCGCGGCTTGCCGCGCCGCGATCTCGATCCCCGGCCTATCGAGGCCGAGGTTGTCCACGAGGTTGTCACTGCCCTCGACCACCACGCTCGACGAGAATCGGGATCTCGATGATATCTGGCCTCTGGTCTGGAGAAGAGCGAGAGACCTTAAGAGAGCATCGGAAGCGAGGTGAGAGGGACGCAGCCACGGACGCAGTTGCGGATTTGTTTCGGCGTCGAGGACTTGGAGGAGGCTGTTTCCAGGGCTGCCTGGCCCTGGGTAGGTGCGAGGTGCCTTGATCGGCCCCGTAGGCTCCCTAGCCCGCCCCTCGAGCACCTCCACCATCTAATCCTTAGTTTCTTCACAAGGCTTTTTCGGCCCCGCACCCCTTCCCCTCTAACCGCATATTATACCCCCGTTTCGATACTCTGTGGCGACACGCTGGCTTCTTTCTTTCTTTCTCTCTCTCTCTCTCTCTCTTCTCTGGCCTCTGAAATTTTACGTACGTACGTTCTTACGCATCGTACCGCGCCCTCTCGCCTCTTTTCTCCGCTTCTTCCACTTGCTCGCTCTTCGCTTTGCCTCGTCCCCTCCTCCTTCCTTCCGCCCCCCCTCCTTTTGCAATCCTGCGTTTCTTCGTGACTCCGTGTCTGTCGCCTTGGGTTATTCTTTCACGGCTGTCGCGTTGCGTGATCTTGACTGCAAAAAAAAGGGGGGTCCAATTTTATGTTTTAGTTTTTTTTTTTTTTTTTGGACAAATTGATAAATTTGATTTTTCTATACGGTATCTTAATGTGTAACGGGACAATTTATGATCAAGTTGCTCGAACAGAGTTGTGCGTTTATTTTACCCAATTAAAATTTAATTTAATAACGGGTAATATCGAACGATTTGAGGTTGATCAAATTGCTCCAACGATCAAAAGCGAATTAACGAACGAGTTGCACCGTTGGGCAACGTGCGTTAAAACGGTAAATAATTTATTAGGTCAGATAATATCAAATTTGGCTTCGATGTAATAGAACGTATAGAATATATTCGTGGAATATTTTTATCGATTCGATTCTAGAAACGAAAATATATAAATGGCGGTCTTATTATTAGGTTAGAAGCAATTTAAATTAGCTGGATAAAGATAGAGCTATCTTATCACATCCATGTCTCGCTTTGTCTAACGTAACTTCAATTGCTTGCTAACTAGACTGCGGATATTTATGCATTTATTTAAGCTTCATTTCTTCAATTGTATTCATTATTCTGCATAAACATTTACAATCTATCTGAGACTTTAATAAATAAGTCTCAAATTTTGTAAATTTTTTACATTGCATTTACTTCGATCTCTAAAGATATTTCACGAATTTTATTAATATCTTACATGCATCAATTTCACAATTTTCAGATAACGTTTTAAGAGTTTAAGCCTCAAGGGTTAAACTGTATCAAGTACGATTATTGCTTTAATGAAATATAGGGCTTTTAAACTTTATTTAATCGTTTTAAATCAATCCTCGAGGTCGAATTTTAAATGATTAATGATTAAATCTCATTGATTCCAAGGCTGACACCTTACAAACAAAAAGTTTTCAATCTTTCAGCTTTTAAATGATGATGATGGTGAAATAAATTTTATTTTCCTAATTTTTTGTTATTAATTAAATGTGTAATTGATAATAAAATTTATCATATGAGATTTCTAATTAATGTAATATATTAATTAATAAATTATTGAAATATTTCATTAATATTTCAAATTTAATTAACTAGTAAGTGATGTATAAACAGACTTGGCTCTGGATAATTAATCATGACACATTTGAAATAACGTTATTTAAAATAATACGTTACTTGCTTCAAAATTGTTTTAAATGATTATTATTCGAATTTCTAATAAAATTTTCGTAGATATGTAATTTGCCGTGACCATTATAACTATATCACGTCAATTATTCCCTTTATTTATAATGGAGAATAAAGCCAAAAATTAGCGATTGATTATATTTTAAAAAAGTACTGAAAAAAATTCAAAATTTCAATCAAGCTAAACTTAACCTTATTTTAATCTTCAAAATTTTTAACTCTTTAACTTTAAAAAAATATTTCTTTTCGAATGTTTTAATTTTTTGTAAAAGTAACAAAAGTTCCAAAATTCTAGAGTTTCTCATAAACCAATCAAAATTAATAGTGACCAATCTCAGTATGATAATTGCGGTTAGATGATAATTCCACATCAGGATCGAAAATCATATTACATTTCAATCTCACAATCCCTGGCAAAATGTACCAAAGAGAATGTTTCATTTTTGACATAAATCAGCATAAATTATATCACAATATCAAAACGATTCTTTATTAACATTTTAAGAATTTATAAGCTCAAACATTTCACGATCTTCAATTCTATTATTTTCCACGATGAAAACGGAAATGCATCGACGTAAAACAACTTCAGAATTCAAATGACGAGGTTATAATCGCGCTAATGAACTCTCCAATTTAAAACTGCATATCAATTTCAATTCAAAACAAGATAAGAGGTTATTTTCTCCCTCTCTTTCACAATTTAATGGCGTGATGTTTTCTCAAAGTTTGCTGCAATAGAACGAAAATAACCAAAGGGTTACCACTTATCTTCTATAGGACTTTGACTATTATCGCAACTATTTTATATTTTCTCTCGAACCGTTTGATTACACTTGTACGAAACTCGTTTTCAAAAAATTCTTTTGCTCTATGCGTTCTTTAGATGCATTAGATTTAGATTTAACGTCGTACAATTTTTCGAACGTGATAACACGAGATGCAGTACTCTGTTAAATTTAACGAAGTTCAATCCTCGAAAGATAGAAGGATAGAATTTTCTCCCAGGAATCGACTATAACTCGATGAGGTAAAAGAATAGAACAGAATTCCAATAACTTGATAACTGTTTTATTTTATTTATTCAATAGACACAGTAATAAAGAATAATGTATAAAAAGAATTTTGAGGTTAGGAAATGTGATAGAGTTAGAATAAATGTGCAATTTGAGGATCCAAAATCCAATTGTGCAAGTAATTAAGTAATAATTCATTGACGGATAATTACGCAAACAAAATAATTTTTAAAAATTTTGTAATAATAATTATTTTGAAATATTAGAATTATTTGTAGACTCAGTTAAACGGGCACATCCTTTCCTTATCTCCTGACTGTAAAATTAAATAATGTTGAAAAATTAATTGTAAACAGATTTTAACTGGAAAAAATTAAATTTATTAATTATCGTGGAAACGAAGATTGAATTCAACGTTTTGCGAATTTTGATAACAATATCGGAAATGTTTCATCCTAATTATTGCCTGGAACACTCGAGAAAATATGTATCGTGATTTGCATCGTGCGAATGTAATTAGCGTTGGTTATGGTACGCGAGAGAGAATCTTGTTCACAAAGAATACCTCGTTCAACGAGAAATTTTATGGACACTCCTTAGATGAGTGTCACTCAATAGCTTCTTTGTGTTCGGGAGCTCTATTTTATAAGACAAACCTTTGTGTGTAGCCTCGAACTCGAGTACCGTAACCTCCTATTGTTTACTGCTTATAATGTTGTGTTTTCGTTTTTTTTGTATATATATTTATCTTTCTGGTATTTTACCAAGTGAAATTATGGAAAACTTTAAGTCGATTATGATGAAAAATTTATTAGAATTTCATGATATCAAAAAAACAAAAAAAATATAATAAAATTTTTCGATCTCTCGTTCCGTTAATTTTCTGATAAATAAAATTTTATACTCGAATCGATGCTAAATTTTAATAAATTAATATTATATACTAAGAGACACAGTTTCGATTTATAAAAGATTTTACGAGAAAAAATAGGAAAAGTAATTTTCGATATTTTCCAATTTTTGATTTCAATGATAAAATGTCCAGATGATTCTTCTGGATAACACGAGAAATTAAGTTTCAGAAATATATCTCGTTACGAAAATCGCGTTATAGAAAATTACGAGATTTAAATTTCATCGCGAAAAGTATTAGTTTTGCGTTCCAAAAACAATTTTTTTTTTTAAATAAAGCGTTGAGAAGAAAAATGAATCATATCTTTATATTCTAATTTAAAATTTTATACAATACTGGAAAACAAGGACAATCTGTATTATTAGAATTTATATCGACCGCGTTATAAGAGGATTGCTAGAACTTGCTGTGAACGGCGTTACATCAAAACGACATTGCGTAAGTATCGTTATACAAGAATTATCTGTATTTAGAATCAAAACAAACTAAACCAATATACGAAAATAACGATTCGCTTAAACTTGAAATTTTTACATTTCAAAATTTTTAGTTTCGAATTAATTTTAAATATAAAAATATCTAAATATTATTAATATGAAATTTTTCGAGAAAAAAGTACAAATATTGATCTGCATAAATGCAATCATTATACTCGAATCGTTATCTCACGATACAATATTCCACAAATTTATTTAATAATTCCGTGATGAAAAGATTGTAAATATTTTAAATCGATAAAGAAAAAGATGAAAATTTTTTGTATTAGTATTAGTTTCAAATATAAGGATATGCTGATATTGACGTAAGGATTGAATAATAAATCAAGTTCTACTCTGAGAAAAATCACTCATGGTTACCCAGGTGTTCTCGAACCTCGATTTAAGAATTTCTGGGCTGGATTAAACCATAGCGGGTCGTAAACAGGCAATTCTCCTCTCGATGTAAACTGTAAACGAGTTTCGTCGAAATTAATTCGTTTCTCCGCGAAATTAATGTCATTCCTCGTAGTCGTAATTCAACTGGGACAACACGGTAGATACGCTGCAATTATCGAATTTATGAGTCACAAATCCAAAGAGTGTCATAAAAAAACCGCCCTTTTATTTTTGGAAATTTCCTAAATTTTTCCCCTTTTTGTGAATTTTTTTTTTTTTGTATTCGAGAATGAAGATTATGGATTACTTGATTCGTCTTGATCTCATAATTGATTATCATTTATCGTTGTGATAAAGGTATATAGGTTCGTTTAAAAGATTCGTTAAAAGTTTAGTGGTTTTGGAATTTCGAAGAATATTATCTTAATATTCTTCGAACGAAATAATGTTTGAACACTTTTTTCTGTCAAGTTAGATGAGACATTGTGTATATTTTTATTTTATATAAAAATTATAATAATAATAAACGAAATAAAATTATAAATAAAATAATAACAATTTTTTTATGATGAAAAATTATCCATACGGTGGAATCTCGAATATTAATTTATCGTTATTATTTATAGATTGTAAATGAAATAAAATACGTAAATACGTATATGTATACAATATTTATTATTTATTAATAAATATTTTTAATATTTAAATATTAAAAAAAAATCAATAATTTTTATTTACTTCTTTGATTTCAATTTTCATGCAGTCAAAAACAAAATCACGCCATTTGATATTTTGATATTCAAATAATATTTACATATCTGCAAAAGTATCAATAATTTTTATTTGGTTTTAATTTTTATTTTAATTTTAAAGGGAAATCGCACAATTTAATATTTTAATATATTTAAATATATTTAATTTTTAACGTTTAAACAACATTTAGTGAACATTTACTTAAGAATTTTCTGCATTTTTCCTTGCTTCCTCTTGATTTTAATATAAAATTTACATGAATAGGAAAAATTAAAAATTATTAATGAAACACCCGTGTACAAGAATGAGAAAAATCAAATCGCAGGAAAACTGTTCTCGTTACGTCGAGATTTCTCACCACGAAAGAACGAAAAGGAACGACGATCGGAGGGAAGAACTATCAATTTGTCGGCGAAGTAGAATAGCGTATGTCGAACGAGTTGGACGAATTTTCGATTTACCGAACCGCGACGGATCCGAATTCCAATTGACATGGTTATTGATCGAACAGGGAAAGGACAAAGGGAAGTTTAAGACAATCAACGAGAAATTCTGATCTAATTCAGGCGGAAATGTTATTGCTGTTAACGAGAACGTTTCGGTGATTATAGATATAGGATAATTATGACATAGATGGCGCAAATAGATGGTGCAAGAAATTGTCACTAGGCTTAAATTTTGGGCGTAAAAAATTTTTTTATGGACAAGTGTGGAAAATGGTTTCGAGAAAATGATTAGGTAGAATTGTTATAAATTATATTTAAATTTTAAAACGATGAAAATTTTTTCGTACGAAATAACGAGTAGAATCGTTACTGTCTAAATAAAAAATTTTTCCGTGGAATAAATGTTGGAAATATTGAGATGTTGAATGAATTAGAATTGTCACTGTATTTAAAATTTGCAATGAGAAATTTTTTTTATGCATGAATGTTAAAAGTATTCATATTTAGTGTGATACACTAAATTAAATTTTATGTACTGAAAATTTTTTCTGTACATAAAAATTAAAATTAAATTATGCTTAAATTTTGCAATGAAAATTTTTCTCAACCTTGAATATTATAAATAAAATATTTTATTATTATATATGTCATCTTTAGAAAATTAAAGTAAATAACATTTTTAAAGAAGAACTCACACTTTTGAAGATGATATTACATTTTTAATTTTCCATTTAATAAACTTGATTTTCACTTTTCATTTAAAAAATTAGTAAAAACAAAGTAAAATGAAAAATATTTTTATCTTACAAGATGTTAAGATTCACGTTATCCATTGAAAAACATTTTTTTTTGCATTTTTAATATTAAAGAAAATAACATAACAAATCAAAAGTTTCTTTTAACAAAAATAATTCTATGACAAATAATTTTATTAAATAAATATAAAATATTGTAAATATTTTATAATCGTAAAACAATGACATAACTGCAAAAGATTCATCATTTGCTCCGTAACTATCTTCCTTGAGTCCTGAAACGTTACGAAGTTTAATATACGAACGAGATAACTTGATCTGATATCAAATATCATGATATCTGTAAGAAAATACAACGAAAGAAGAATTTGTTTATTTTAATTTTTTTAATGAAATTTCCTATTTGCGAGGTTTCTTTGAATAAAATGAAATCAAACACGATATAATTTCCTCAAATTTTCGTATTTAATTTTCAATAATGACTTTTTTCCTCGTCTGTTAAATAAATAATTATAATTCCAATTATATCGTGTATCTGGTTTCATTTTAAAAACTTTAACTACAAATACGTTGATTGAAATTGAGAGAAAAAAATATTTAAAAATTTAAAAATTTTACCATTGCATTTTTTTCCTCTCTTTCTCTCTTTCAATACGTTTAGCAAAAAACGTAAACAAATCTCCAACCTCCGGCCAAGCAATAGAAGAATCAATATCTCTGTTGGATAACTGCAAAAGCTTTAATTTCATATTTCCTGCAGTTATAAAATATTTACTATACAAGTATTGAAATCGAGTACGATCGATCTTTGAAAAAATAGATAAAATTTTTAAAACCAATGGAACAAATATCTATTTAGCAAGCATAAGCAAATGAACAGTGAGTCAAAACAAATGAAATCAGCAGAGCTCTATTTTATCACTGAAATATCGAAAATATATCTTCTCTTATAATTAGCCTGATAAAATAAAATTATTTTATATTCTCACATATATATATATCATTTTTCAGAAATTTATCGTACAATGGTTGCAAAAAGTATCTTCTCGCTATTGCATACAAATTACAGTAGTGCCAAGTGTCATAAAACGGTGATAAAAATTTGAATAATATAAAAACGAGATATAGAACATTACGAAAAAGCATTTCGTTGGAGAATAAGGATATGCTAAGCAAATACTTTTTTCACTCACTGTACCTACCCAAATACGAAGTTTTTCTCGTTCCAACGACCAAAAAAAAAAAAAAATGATGCATTTTCTAAAGTAACACGAAACAAGCAACTCGCGTTACTTTAGATACTCAACCAAAGTTCCTCGTGCTTTTGTAGGAATTGTACACTATTCAAAGACCGCCAGTTCCTCGAAGAACGATCACGAGATGCCCGAGAAACGTCTTTTTCCCATGAACTCCGGCCCCATTAAGGAAACGGCACCGGTTTCAAAGAAACGGTACGAAACGAAAATCCGCGAATAATAGATGGTCCTATACAGAGTGTCTCTGCAATGCAGTACAACCGGCAGAGAGTGATTCCTCGTCAAAAAACAAGCCAAAAATGTAAAACGAATTTTCCTCGTGCTACGCTTCGTTTTCGAGAAAAATGTCTTTGAAAATCTTGGCACGGTACACGTGCGACGTCATATACACGCAAGTGATTCTCTTCACGAATTTTCAACATCGATTTATTTCAACGTGAAACTACGTATGAAAAAAATGTCGCTCTACATTTTCGTCTCATTTTTTCGCGTAGATTCATCCCATTTTATTCCCAAAACAGATCATAGTAATATGCACGAGAAATATTATGCTTTCAGTCGTATCTTTTTTATCGAGTCTTTCACTGCGATGTTATAATATTCCGCAGCGAATATAATTATCTTTATCACAAATATTTCAAAGCCACTATATATATATAAAGAAAATTCTCAGTTATCATCCTCACCTGTTTCTCGCGGCGAATCGGTAAAACCTCGAGGAGATAAGCGAGGACGAGGTGACTCCGCAGTGCGCTTTCTCGTCGAGTCTCGTTGGAAAAGAAAAAAAATAAAAGGACGGGTCGACACGTGGAATCGAGGGCTGTACGA
The DNA here is from genome assembly GCF_029169275.1 of Apis cerana. Taxonomy (NCBI): domain Eukaryota; kingdom Metazoa; phylum Arthropoda; class Insecta; order Hymenoptera; family Apidae; genus Apis; species Apis cerana. Next base: position 2,740,524 of record NC_083862.1, on the reverse strand, counting down.
GCCGCTCGTTTTCTTCAGCCGCCGTCACGGCGTCGCGAGCGCATCTTGCACACAGAGGATATAATCAAAACCACGAATAAATTCACTAGGAAAACGTCTTTGTCGCCCACCAAGTCTTCCTTCCTTCCTTCCTTCCTTCCTTCCTTCCTTCCTTCCTTCTATTCTCCCTCCTCGAGTCCACCTCCACCCCCACTATCCACCTGATTTTCACGTTCACCCTCTTAAACTAGACTTGTATTGGCCTCAAGCCAGCCACACGGTCGTTGTTCTCCACGATGAGGATACGTGGTCACGCACAAGCTCGATCTCGACCTTCATCCACCTCCCGATCCCGATCGACATTTCCGCGCGGACGTTTAATTCCAACTAATTGCGACGTTGCCACTTGCTCGTCTTCCCCGTTCGACTGCCATCTGCGGGACCATTAAACGAATTAAAACTGATCGTCCTTCCAAAACGCGGTACAGGCCAGCTTATAAGCTGATACGTCTCGCGGGTATCTATGTACTCGGATAAATCAATCCAGGTCCTCGAATTCTTGGGGAGAAAAGGAGAGAGAAAACGAAGAGCGAAGCAAGAATACGAATATTTCGAATGGTCGTTCGCGTTACGTGTTTTTATTTCATGCTTCGTATCGTATATTTGTAAACGCGTGCTCCTTTCTAACCTCACACTTGTAACGTGAAGATTTTACGATAAACACCGCATTTTCCATGTGGATTTTTTACAATTGTATTAATCGTATTTATTCATTTGTATGTGTAGATGAGATTTTTCCCATGTACAAGATAAACGAATCAGTTAATGAATATTTAATGATAATAATTCTAAGAAAGTTTCTGAATAATTCTGAGGATAAAAAATATTTGTAATTAACTGGTTATAATTTTTATTGTAATATAGTAGTTTAGATCGTAGTATTTAGATTGTTAAGAAATGAAGCAAATATTAATCGAATAAAATTTGAAATTCAAAAAGTGACGTGACGTGTACATATATGGTATTAACTATTGAAACGAAATCGAAAGTATTAAAGTTTAAGAAATTATGAAAATTATTTGCAATATTATTTTCCTCGGTATATAGAATAATTCATCTAAAAAAAAGTTATTCCATTATACGAAAATTCTTTTATCCCTTTTATCTCTTCACAACTGTGTCTCTCTATTAGTCATCTATAATAGAGATTTTACTACGCTTATTGGGTGATCTAATACGGCCACTGTCATGCAATTGCGTAAACACTTAGAAAACGCTTTTACAGCTAAATATAGAAATATTCAAGACGAGTCGAGAATGAAAGGAACGTTATATAAAATTAGCAGCTTCTTAAGGAAATTTCATTCAAAGCCACTTTTCCAACGCCTCTAACTGTCGCATTCATGGAAGGAGAAGTGGCGTGGTTGGCATCGGTAGATAGAAACGCTACAGGTCGTCTTCTAATGTCGTCCAGAGGGCGAGACAGAGAGAGAAATGTAAAGAGATCGAGAGAAGTAGGGGGATGAGAGGTTGCCAAATATAAAAACCACGAGTTACCTACCACGTGCCAGAATGAAGATGAATCCATTGAGGACTCGAATGATCGCGATAGAGCAAAGTACATATGTATAATCGGGAAAGGAATTAATACGAATCGATTTTCTAATTGTCCCGAATTAATATAATAAGAATACGTATAAATTCGATTAATGTTTTCAGAGATGAATAAAAAGTATTGCTGTAAAAATAAATAATTTTATAATAGTAATGATATTTCCGAAATGATTATTTTTTCTTTTTTTTTTTTCTCTCCAACGAGAAATAATACAATTATTCTTTTCACTTGCAAAGAAGAATTAAATTTTTATATTCGAATAATTGTAACGGATTACGATAAATCAATGTAAATTTAAAATGAAAGTTAGTAAATTGCAAATGTATGTAAATTATCGTTTAATTGGATTTCATGAGTATTTTAGAATCACAAAAATGGAACAGAAACTTTCAAAGTTTCGAAATTTCGAGCGTGCCATCTTTAAACGCTTTTTCTTCTATCATAAAGAAAAAATTGTCTCATTCATTTTCGATGAGCAAATTAATGGATTATGATCGATCGACGGTGTGAAACGGTTAAAACCATTACAGAGATTGCATTGCTATGGCTTTGCTTTCTGAAAGCTGATAATAAACACTATTATTAGATAATGGTTTACATATATACTACAAGCATGTTACATTTTCGATGAAAAACAGAAATGATATCGACTTGTATCTTCGAAAAGTTCTGTCTTACGTTTGGATACATATATTTCGAACATGTACAAAACTTTATATCGAGAGCTTACCTTGCAAATTTTGTAACATTTATATTTGTGAAATTCATATTTTTTTATTCTTTCGTTGTACAAATTAAATTTATATATTAAAAATTTGTTTGAAATTATATTTTAATTTATTCGTTAATTATACGTCTTCGAATCCATTATTTTAGTCAGATAAACGTTGCATACCATTGCATTTTTTATTTTGTATTCTTACAAATTAAATGTAATTTATTTAAAATTAAACTTTAAAATTTATAATTAAAATTTGTGCATGACATGTGTTTTTTATTCCTTTTTTTTTTATATAAAAATTTTAATTTTAAAAAATTAGTTGAACTATAAAATTTATAATTAAAATTTGTACGTGACATATTTTTTTTTATTTCATTTTTTTAATAAAATAAAAGTTTTAATTTTAAAAGATTTTTTATTTTATTTTTTAATATTTGAATCTAATATAAACACATATAGAAAATATTCACGATATTACATTATTACATTACATTACACGTACAAAATAATAAATTCGTGTAAAATCTATGTATTTATAATTATAAAATTAAACTATTAAATTTTTTAAATTGTTTTTCTCGAAAATATCAAAAATCAATATATACGATATTTGTACAATGAGCCATCGATATGAGATACTTAAATTCAAATAACATTTCAATATAAACCAACAGTCTACGATATCTTCTTATCCCAAACATATTGAAATCTTCTTGAAAATATACGTATCTCGCGAAACTTTTATGAATTTTTTACAATATAAATGTTATAAAAAATTTGATATCGATATAAAATACTTAAAATACAAAAAAAAATTAATATTAATCTTTATCAATATAATCACGATTAATTGTAAAATATTTTTAAAGGTATACCTTTAGATTTATTTCAACCTTTAAAACCATGTAAATTCAATAGACGTAACATTTTAAAAATTTTGCATACACGTTTTCTAAGAAAAATTTACACGCTATTAAAATCAATATTTTCGTCATACATGGAGAACGAAAAATGATGATATCCATCCTACGTTCTTATTCAAGGAGAGAATCTGCACATTCATAAAATTCCCGGTCCGAAAGTGTTCAAATACTTTCGTAAGTCACTGTACGTAACTTCTACCAAACATTATTCAAACTTCAACTATACACCTACACGAAACAAACGAGCACGCGATTCAAGCCAGATTTAAAACGTTTAAAAAATGGCGAACCGACTATATATCGTAAACAGAAAGTCCTTTAAAATAATATAAAAAAAAAAAAGGTGAGATGTGAGAAGAGATGCAGAGGAAGGATAAGTAAATGAGCGTAGCGAGACGAGGAGAGCGCCATAAAGAGGAACGAAATATATATATGTATATATATGCAGTCGTGAGCCAAGGTTATTGGCCGTAAGATATTAAAGATTATACGAGAATTTTATTCTTCTATTCGTCTAAGCTCCACTCATGGTCACGTTTACATTCTATCTCGTTCACTTTTCACATTTTTAAAACTCTGTTCGATATATCAAAAAGAAAAAGAAAACAAACATGGGTACGATAGTGGCACGCTCGAGATAAGGAATGGCACACGAAGCAATCTAACAATGCTTGGTAAATAGCCTCCATCAGGGTCTTATCGATTTGAGGAAGAGGGATATACACGTGTGTACGTATGTCTGGAATCACAGGTCGCGTGGATATCGTCGAACGAGAAACCATCGGCTCGCGTGGCACGAAAAACTGGCCGGTTGCACCGAAACGAACCACTCGCGTGAAGCGAAAACTCGAATCAACGACCTTGATTACGCCTTCTCTTCCCTTCCCTTCACTTCCCTTTGCCATTTTCGAGATAGCCGCGGTTGATTGCGATCGGCGTATGTATATTTGCATCACGAGTTCGCGTTTCAAGTTTCGCGACCAAAACAACAAATGGAAATAATGAACCTTTGATTCGAGCGAAATTCTGTATACCATTGATGAAACGTCGATACCGTATAGACATCGCTCGATATTTAACGCTTGTGTATCCAAAATTGTTAATATCGTTGAAATTTTTCGATCGAATCGTAACTCTACAATGATGAAATTGTAATTTTGAATATCTGAAATTCGAATGAAATTATGATTGATGAAACGTCGATCATAAACGGTGTGTGTAATAATATTGGCATTTAATCTTTATCCATGTGCAAAATTGTTGACATGGTTCGTTTTTTAATTTCGATGACACTAAAAGTGATAAAATTATAAGATGTAAATCAATAGTGACGATTCAAAAATCTCTTTGGATGAGAAGATAAAATTAAGTGAAATTCGTATATTGAATAGTCGATCGAATGACAGTAAATTTGTTTTCTCAATTCGTGAATTTAGCTTTTAAAAATAACGACTGAAATATAAAACTGTATGTAGTCTTTAGTAGAATATTTATTCGTTATATAGTCAGAAATCAATGAAATGATAATAAAATCAAATAGTCCAGTACAAAATAATGACTGAACCCGAGTCATAATGTGTCATCCAAGTAATACGTGATGCTGAATAATGACTGAATTTCAGTATTGTGAAACCGAGTATCCATGTAACATGATACCGAATAATGACTGAATTCGAGTAATATGACACTGGATCGTAAAGTAACGTGATACCTAATAATGACTGAATTCGATGATAACGTAACAGCGGAGCAACACGATATCTTATAATCACCGAATTCGAATATTCAAATAATGCGATGATACAAAACCAAATGCAGAGATTTGAATTTTTTCAAACGTTCAATCTCTCGATTCCCCCTCGTTTTTTTTCACTAATGCCACTGTCATAATGTTTAACCTACGTTCAATAGAACAAGGATACAATTTCGTGTTGCTCGTAAGTAAATACTCGTGGCCAATTACAGAATTGCATACAACGAATAAACACTGCATGTACACAGAGAAATCGTTCGAACAAAAACACTCGCGGTCATTTTGGCACTGAAACCCGACGTCCGGTCGAACGCATCTCGACACAATGGTTTAATTCGGGAGAGAATAACGCATGAAAGGAAGAAGAAACGACGATCGAGCAAAGATTCGAAGAAAACTGCGGGATGTAAGGGGATATTGGCGATAAGGAGGAAAGCATGACGAGAAAATGCACACGCGTATCCCTCGGTCAAACACGAGCATCGAACTTGGACGTACCCATCGCCGACACCACGGCACGATTGTAGCCAATGAGATCGCGCGATCTCAGCCGCATTGGCGGTGCGTGAGAGAGGTCGCAGGGAAGAGAAACACACGCGGCAGCTCGGTGTCTCTCCTTTCGAGAAATGGAATCGTTCCGACCTCTCGATCCGCCCGAACTCCTCGATCGAGCACCAACATTTCTCGCCTAACCGAAATTCTTCGCCGCTTCCCCGCCCTTCCTTGCTACGCTCCTTCTTCTCCTCCTTCTTTCTCCTTCTTTACCTATCTCACTCTCCGTCTCCACTCGCGCGACCCGTATACGCCAAACAAAGGAGGACACACGGACGTAAATATATACGAACTGTGTATCACCGTGACCGTCCTCCAAGCACTGTTTAACATTGACATTGGCAACACGGCCGCGCGCTAGCAAATCACGTTGCACGTCTACTTCTCTTTCTCTTCTCGTCCACTTGGAAACGTCGAACAATCACCAAACGAGACGCAAGTGACTTCGCAACTCACTGTCGACACCGACCGACCGATCGGCACCACCAACGTTCGGATCACTAGAGGAATCCTCTCCAACGATCACTGTGCATCCTCTTCTCGTGGAAAGCAACGAAATCACGCACGGTGATCATGTGACTAGAGCCGGAGGTCACGCACCGGTGATCCGGCACCGCAGCAAACTTTTCGTCCACGATCGCGAGGATAACCTTTCTCTACCTTCCCTTCTCCGTTTCTCTCTCTCCTCCTTCCCCTTTGGTCTTAATTAATCCTGCGACGCGATATCAGCCTGCAAATCTGTGTTTATTGCCCCGCGACCATGTAACATGTACATCTTCACGAAGAAGAAGAAGAAGAAGAAGAAGAAAAAGAAGAAGAAGAAGAAGAAGAAGATATCTATCGAGTCTCGCGTTGAGAAAGCGAAGATTAAGAGAGAAATTAAAGAAAAAGAAAAGAAAAGGGGGAAAAAAGGGAGAGAAGAGATAAGAAACGAACCGTGGTGATCGTAACGCGGACGTAAACGATCAACGGAGTCGCAAAGCGAGGTAACTCGCGTGTGACTTGAAAAAGAGAGCGACGATGGGTCCGTAGAGCCGCGAGGGCGACGAGAAGAGGGGCGGGGGGTGGGTGTAAGGAAAAAGGCACCCCGACTTAAAAGAAAAGGCGGGCGGCCACGAGACTCCCGCGCGGAGCCCAACGTTTCGCCTCACTGCCGGGCTCACTGCAGGCTCTGACGCACCAGCCTGCCGCCCCCTGTACGCCGCCACCTCCCCTTCCCAACACCCCCGACTCCCCTTACTATCCGTTACTACCCCTTCGACCGCCCACCTTGCTTCCTACCCCTCGCCATCTGGCTCGCTGCCTGCATCGCTGCCTGCATGCCTACCTGCCTGCCTACCTGTCCACCCTATCCAGCTAACTCCAGATCTCTCTACTCTCGACCTCCCTCGATCTCGACACTTTTGCCCCAAACTGTTTACACACTTGTGCCTATGCTAACTCGCGCTTCCTCTTTATCCGCCTGCCTCTCTTTCCTTCTCTCGTCCCTCTCGCCACCTCCGTCGCTTTCCTAATACCCAGTAGTACCCTCTCTGTTCAGCGTGGTCGGTTTAGAGGCGTTCTCTTGTCGCTCTTTCGCGATCAAACTGGAGGATTTCTACTTGACTGTGTGTCGCACAGGCGCACGCACACACACGTACACACACCGCGCGCGGAACGGGCTTCACAGTGCCGTAGTAGTTTCGGCGCACACGCGCACCTAAGGCGTGCGGAATACCATACCAGGCGCACACCTGCGCCGTACCGTGTCGTACCGTGCTCTCTCCCCACTACCACCGAAAACCTTCTGACCACCATACGCGATTTCGCTCCCACTCTCGAGCGCCGCTGCTGCCTCTTCCTTTCCTATTTAGTTATCGTGGTCTTCCGTATATCCGTTGCGTGCATTCCTTCCCGATGCTTTGGCATTATCGTTATCGTCCGTTTGTATTCATAAAAATAGGGGGGAAAGGGTGGAATGGATTACCGTTGTTTTTGCATGCGATTCCTCTTCCCTTTCTTCACAGTTCTTCCTTCTTAGAGAGTTCTCATTTTATACGTGGTCTTCTATATTTTTTTGCGTGCAACAAATTCTTTCTGCTCTTTGGTATTTTTCTTTATCGCTATATATATATATATATATAAGTAGAATAACTTCATTTACATAAAATAGAGAAGAGTGAGATAAAACGGGGTATTATTGTCTCTATGTCTGGATGTCTTTACTTTTTTGGAACTTTTTTATATATGATTTTTTATTCACGTTGCGTGCGATTTCTTCTTTTTGATGGTTTTATCGCTCGATTGTATTGGTAAAAATAAAAATAGGAGGGAGTAGGGTGAAATGGAGTATCATTGTTTCTCTTTCTTTCATGATGCTTTTTTTCCTAAAATTCTTTTTATACGTGCTCTTCTATAATTTTTTCGTGCGCCGAATTGGTTTTTTTTCGGTATCCTTTTTATCGCTCACTTATAGCTATAAAAGTAAAAGAGATGCTATTATTTTGTTAAGTAATGTCTTCATTAATTCTCACTTTTTTCTAACTTTTTTATATATGTATATTCCATCGCGTGAATCGATTTTTTCCTTCGTTTAATCTCCTCGTTAACAGTTGTTTATTTCCGTGAAAGTAGGAGAGAATATAGTAAAATGGAATACCATTGTTTTGTTGAATGATCCCTCTTAATGCTTTCTTTCTACATAGTTCCTTTTGTACATATTCTTCCATATTCAGTTGCGTGCACCAATTTCTTTCTGTATTTTAATATCCTCATTATCGTTTGTATCCGTAAAAATTAAAGAGAGTAGTGTAAATTGAAATATCATTTTTTTTTATTGGATTTATGGATATTTTTTTTTTTTATGTAAATTCTACCGATTTCTTTCTATTCTTTGGCGAATCGCGAATCGTTCGTCTCCACAAAAAGCAAAAGGCAGAATAGGCTAAAACAAGACACTATTATTTTATTGCATGACTCTTCTTAATCATTCTGTTATACGAGTAATTTTTTATAATATGGTTTAAAAGCAACATATTAAATAAAAATTACTCTATTCTCAATAAGAAATTAATCGAAATATAAATTAAGTTAATGATTGATTGCAAAATTTTGCGATTAAGTTCATTTGATTGGATCACAGTGATGTTAAAAGATTAAAAATCTCTGTATAATATATGTATGCAGACCTCGAGAAAACAATAGACAGAAAACTTGTATAAATAAGCTCTCTTTCATTAAAATCAATCTGGATACGAATAAAGTGATATTACTTATATCATAGATTTCCAGCAGTTTGTACAATAAGAAATGTGATGTATGTCAAACACGTATAATATTGTGACAAGAAATTTTTAATCGAACGAACGTATTTTTTTGAGATATGTTGAAAACAAAAATTAAATTTCTGTTAATTATAAGAACAAAAATTTAAAAGACGAATGAAAATAATAATTCTTTTATTAATTTACAGTAATTTACATAATTGTAGAAAATTTTTTTATTTTCTTACAATTATAAATGCAAATAATTCTTCATATAAACGATGAACAAAAATCCTCAGAGATGTCTTATTATTATATTCAATTCAATTATCGAATTCCATTGTTCATAATGAAATTTGTCGATGTATTTCATAAACCAATGTTTGAAAAAATCTTTTCCTCGCTTTCTTCCATTGCTCTTTGATACAATAGAACCTCTCTTATATCAACAGAAAGGCAAAACCTTTCGAATAAAGAAACAGATTTTTTTTTCTAGACGAATTATTTTACATTTTCAGAAAAGAAAATGAGATAATAAAATGTTTGAATATTAAAATATTCAAATATTGGAGATTCTGCTGCATTCCTTAACCTTTTCTCTTGTGATAACATCTCTGAGATATCATATTTCTAATACTTAATCGAGATGTTATATAATTTTTAAAAAGCTGTTAATTATATTATTCTATCGACAATTAGAAGATATAAATTTAATAATTTTGAATATCTTTTTACAATTCTTTACTAATTAATATGGAATTGAATACGAACGAAACTAAATTAATATTTCTTCATCTCTCGATTGAATCAGATAATTAAGAAAGAAATTTTTTTATGCTTGATTAAATAGCAAAGTGGACGTCATAATGTCGTGCAGAAAATTTGAAATAGGGTCTTTCAAACGCACAAAGGAAGTGGTCTCTCGCTAGAAGATTCTTTATCTTTGCTAAGTAATCCCGTTCAGGAGGATTAATCGTAACTTTGATTCGAAAAGCTTGATACGAAGAGTAAACTCGCGTATCGAATCGACTTTAAAGTTGAATGGAATAAAATTATTTCATTGTGGAATTTCGATTCGTATTCGTTTTACGATGCTGTATAACGTTATACGATACGTCATGAGCGATGCTTTTAAGACGTAGAAGAAAGTAGGATGAAATGGAATATTGAAGAAGATACTTCTATTGCAGTGTAATAGATTAAAAAGCAAAAAATATTTTAAATCTTACTATCAACGTTAAAATCCAATGGATTTGGATATCGAAGAGGACAATTTTTTAATAATTATATTGCAAATTTTTATCTTTAAAATTAAATCTTTACGAAAAGATTAAAGAAATAGAGCTTAAGCAAGGATTCGACTTATTTATATTTTTATTAATTCTTTATAAATAAAAATTTATTAATTTATTAAATTACGCGTGTGAAATATGTTATTTTTTTAAAATACACATGGAATTAGTAGGACAGTAAATTTAAGTTTGATATTATTATATAAAAAAATAAAGAAATTTATTATAATTTATAAATATTATCGTTTTATTACATTTTATGTAAAAAGATGGTCGAAATATGATTACTTAAAGATTTTAAAATTCTACATACAATATATTGATTGTATACAATTATTTTATAACAACAATCCTATTTCATCTCCCTTTACTTTCATTTTAATGAAAAAGTAAATGATATTTAAAAATTAATGATATTTAATGGATCAACACGAAGTTTTTCTCATATAAAAAATAATTTTAAAACAGGTCAAAAAATATACAAATTAATTATTTTCGATTAAAAAAATAATTTGAAATTTCGATTGAAATTTTTATAATTCTAAAATTAATTTCTCAAAAAAGCGTAAATTAATTGTGCATAATTACAATATAATATTTATGTTATGAATTATAAATTTATATTTAAATTTTTAAAATTCTTCTTTTTTTAGTATTCTTTGCAATTTATTCATTTTTTAATTAATTTAAAAGCGATTTCAGAATTTTATTGTTTCGTAGTAAGACAAACTTTTTCTGTGAAAATGCTGTCACGAAATTATTAATATTATACCTGCTCTGTTGGAAAAGTAGCGTTCGTCCAATGTCGTTATCACCAACAACAAGAAACCGATCCAAACTTACCACCGCTAATAATTAAGCACTCTAGGTAGATGGTAAGAGGCATTGAGTTGGGAAACGAGGCAAACCGCTTGTTAAGTGTGGTACGTATGTACTTACACTTGTGGTTTTTCAATTTACCGAACCAGAGAAGAAATATTCATTTAATTTAATCAACTACATCTCAGTTAAATTATTTCACCATACAGGACGTTAATATTTGTGAGAGTTTAAAAGATCGATTCTATAAGTTCAAAATAAAAATGAAGCTTATTTGTAAGTAAACTGTATGCATTTAAATACAAAATTTAAATATACAAAGAACTAGAGAATGCATGTAATATATATAAAAAATTAGAAATATTCAAAATATAGTATAAAAGTATAAGTATATATAAAATATTCAAGATATAGTATATATTATGGTATTTGAAAAATATGCCTCTATGTAGGCTCCATTTCTTTTATCGTATTCATAAAAATTTTATTTTGCATGAACTGCAATATAGTTATGAGCAATTCGAATTTATTTTGTAAAAGAAAACGAAGATAGAGTGAAACAACGATATCTATTGATATGTTACTTTATTAATATTAAAACATATTCGTGTAAATTTTAAATTAAATTTAAAATTTAAATTATTAAATTTTAAACTAATCAATTTTTAAAAAATTTTTATTTGATATTTATTTTTTATAATCACTGTAAATTCTTTGCAATGTTTATAAAGAGTATAAATTAAAAATTATTCTTAAATTTAATTTATTTGATAATGAGTAAAACACAAAAGAAATTTGAATCCAGTTAAATTATTTCAATATTGTTAAATCAAAATAATCACTTGATCAATTGATTAAAAATATTAATTAAAAATATAAATTAATAATTTTACGATGTCCAAAAATTTATCAGAAATCAAAAATCATGAACTTTTTAAAAATATCAAGAGAAATTAGACATCTATTCAAATATTATATCTAGAAATAAATTCGATACTTTTCTAAAAATAAAATTACTATTTAATTATTAATTACTATTAATTTACTACTTAATTTGTTAAATTACTATTTAAAAAAAATATATATTTTCATGAAAAAGTATTTGTCATTAACATTAATAATTTTATTTTTATATAATTTCATTTATAATTCCATTTATTCTATTTATCTCATATTTGAATTAAAATTATAAATGATTTAATATAAAAGCAGCGAATCAGGTTCTTAATAGAATAATATTATAGTATTGGCGTGATTTGTCAAGTTGATTTTTGACGAATGAGAGATTCGAATCAGGAACAATTCGAAGTTATTACAGGAGAATTGTAATTTCCGGGGAACAAGCGCTTAATGGCGAGAATGGTTGACATCGACATCGCACAAATAAGATAAGGAACTTTTACTCGCTATACTTTACCGCTTCCAAACACTTATGACCTCTTTTAATCGATCATCTCACCAAACAATATCTCTCACATTTTACACCAGTTGATTAATAATAATAACGATGATTCAATTCCTGTAAAATAGATTTTTCACTTAAATTTCAGATTTTTAATTTACGTTATATATAATTTTATTTATCTTTAATATGAAAAAAATCGAATAATTATAAATTTTTTGAACATTAAATACATATAAGTACAGATAAATTTTATTCATTATAGTTTTTATAAAAAAAAATTTTTAATTTAAAAAAAGAATTTAAATTCATAAGCTAGACATATAGTTTGCTTTATTTTTAATAACGGAAAAATTCGAATAACTATAAATCTTCCGAATCGAGCAATGCAAGTATTTTTAATAATTTTATTAAATTTAGAAACTAAATTCGAAAAATTTCAAAACGAAAAGAAAAAAATTTTTTAATAATAATGATAATTATATTTACCTATGTTATTCTAAGCATACGAAAAATAATGTAAAAATAATATAAAATGCTTTCTTCAAACATGTCACAACATGTATCTACTGCAGCGCTGTACGTTAAAAAGCATCGATATATTTTTGGCGCCAATTCTAAATATCTCATACATCTCTCATTTTATATTTAATAAAATAAAAAAATAACAATTATAATATATAATATAATAAAAAAGGAAATGGAATATGAGTTAAAACAATATTCATCAATTATTTTTTATTTATTTTTTCCAATGAATGTTAAATTGAAAAACGATATAATTTTGTTTAGTTATTTATAAAATTGTACAATTAATTGAAAAAAAAAACATAATAATTTCATATTTCACATAATAAAATATTTTAAATTATTATCAATTATTCTAAACAAATTTATTTAAAGTTGCAATTGATTTTCTTGGAAGTTTCCACTATTTTTAATCCCGCTATCGATATCACAGGTAAGAGACCGGAATGATTTGGTCCAGTTAACGCGATGAGCCGACCATTTACGTTACGTATAACAAAAAATAACTCTCGTTCAATACCGCAACGTACGATATATGCATATAGTTACATTAATACAAGCATCATTCTTTTCTTTCATAAACTCTTATAAACATTGATCTTTTGAATTTTTTAAAAAATAATAATGCGATACAATTTGATTAATTATTCATATGAATGTTAAAATAAAGTATACAAATTATCTTTATTTAAACACTTACTTTTTCAATTTTCCATACACATAATAATTTCTAAAAAGATATTGGGATAGTTAATAAAATTAAGTATGTAATTTATTTTATTTGCATATATAAATATACATGCAGCAATCATGAAAGAACTAATTTTACGTTATTACGTTTCATATATATTTATGTACACATATAGAGAATATTGAAATCATAATAGTTGTAATAAAGTTTGAATATTTATGGATCTGTCACGTCCATATTGCGAGGTGTCACACAAACTGCTACAATAATTGAAATTTTTAAATGTAATTCTGACATTTAATTCGCCTAAATTCATTTACACAAATTACCTTCATACCAACCATAAATATAGAAAATTTCGAATTAACAAAGTATTAAGAAATAACTGCATATAAATCAGAAGTCCAAATCTGCTTACCTTGCAATATCCTTACTTGAGTATCTGGTCGCTGTAAAGTATACAGAAACTAAATACTCAAATGTGATGAGTTTCGATATTACACTAATAACAATAGGAAATACAATACATTATTGGCAATTGCATTAATTCATCATGACGTGTGTGGTAACGAAAAAGAACAATACAAGAGATATTTTATCGAGATCAATAATCTTGTACGGAGTCATAATTATTATAGGGAGGGGGATCTGGACGACCTTCTGGAATTCTATACTTCTCTTCTACTTCTTGATCATTATCATCTTCGTATTTTACAGCGGTAAAGTAAGATCCAGACGTTGAGAAAGTATTGCTATAATCAGGGTAATCTGAAAAATTTTCACAAGAAAATTAGCATTTTCATCAATTATAATTGAATCTGTAATTGAATTATGAAAAAATAATTGAATGAATTGTAAAAAATATACCATCCAAAGGTTCCTCTTTAATTCGGATTTCTTTTGTATCTTCCTCTTGACGATCACCCCGATCTTTTCGATCTCTACGTTCACGATCACGATCACGCTTGTCTCTCTTACGGTCTCTGTCACGATCACGATCGGTACTTCTAGAACGTCTCCTCTTACGATCCCGTTCACGATCACGTTCACGATCACGATCTCTCCTATCCCGGGGCCGTTCGTCTCTCTGAATCTCTTCAATGTCTGGATCGGGTAAACGATCGCGACTTCGTCTACGTTTTCGATCACGCGATCTACTTCTTGTTCTTCTTTTACGATCTCGCGATCTTCTACGTTCCCTGTCCAAACGATCACGATCTCTGCAAACAAGATAAAAAAATTAAATTTAATACTTTAAAAATATATATAATTGTCTGTTTCTTCTATATTTTTTTCATTTATCGAATTACGTCGTAATATAGCAATACCTGTCTCTATCAAGGCGTCCAGAATTCTCCCTCTCTCGTTCCAAACGATATCGTTCTCGTTCTCTTTCGTTATCTTCTCGACCAGAATGTTTAATGTTAACATCGGGTCCACCTCTTCGAGTACCACCAAGTCCACCGCCAAGCCTTCGCGGTAACCATCCTTTCACCGTCCTAGCTCGTTCCACGTCAACCAATACTCTCCGACCATCTATTTTCTTACCATCCGCATGCTTATAAGCAGCTAGAAGTACCGATTGAAAATTACCATTTGCTCGCGATCACTATGTTCACTATTTAATAAAACTATGAGACTTCTATGTCTCGAGGAAATAAATCTTGAGGTGGCAGAAAAGATATATATATATATATATTTTTTTTTTTTCTGAAAAGACTTCAATCTTTAGACTTGACAGTGCGAACCGTGAAATTTCGGCAATTTTCGGTCTCGTACAAATGAAAAATATACAGACACGAATACAAAGAACAATCTGAGAATACGATATACCGAAAACACAAAAGAGATAATATATAACGAGTATCAAACGATACATTTGCTACATTACCTATATTAAATTCTTTTTTTTTTTTTTCTTCCGAAATTATTTTCATCTCTGTTAGATATGTTGCTATTGTCTTGACGGAATTATCCAAACTAATAATCGTTACACGTTTTTCAGAAGTGATTGAGGTCGTAAGGTATCGGCACATATTATTCCTGATTATATACACGTACCGATTATAACGTGCGCTCTTTTATAAAGTAAAATGTGACAGTACGTACCATCACGAGGCAAAGTCCTTGAATTAAACTAGTCAATTTCTGGTGTTCAAGATACCATGAGATTGCGTATAAAGCGTACAAAGCGCCGAATGTATAATGATATTACGTTTACTATAGGTTTACTAAAAAGAGAAAGAGGGTCCGGATACCGTACCGTTATGATCATTTTACCGTATAAAATCACGATTCTACGTTATATTCGCGGAGCATAAAAATCAGTAATAAAATGTACGGATTTTTCGGTACCTTAAATCTACAGTTTGTAAAGTTCAAAAAATGTATAGCAGATACAAAAATACCTACCGCGGCTACTTACGTACGGAAGTTAACACAAATCTTAGAAGTACGTTTAATCGTGAAATGAACTTGTAAGAGACTCGCGAGCATAGAGTAGGCCAGCGCGTATGCTATTCATTGGGAAGGTGCCCAGTCTTCATATGTTCGTTCAATCTCCGAAGAAGTTTACTTTGCATTTACCTGGTGCGCTTTTTTTTTTTTTTTACTTACGACCAAACCGTGCGCAAGTATCGTATGCTTTATACTTTATATTATATTGTGTTCTAATTACATATTATAAATTTAACGTAACGTTAAAACGAGAATTTATTTTTTTTTTTCTTTTTCGTTCAACAAAGGGGATACTTTATTACCACGGGAAAAAACATTTACCTTTTACGAATATACCCGTAATTTTTTTTTCTTTTTTTTTTTTTTCTTCTTTTTGTTTTTGAACATTTTCCAAAGAACTGACTGTGATTCAAGATGAAAGTCCGAGAGAGATCAGATTCTTAGAATAAATTAGTATTCTATATCGAAATTGATATGTTCAAGGACTTAAATGTAAATAATAATTGATTAAAAAAAAGAATGATTTAAATGACCTTCCAAGTAAGATGATATAACTAACTAATTTAAATCTTTAGTAAAAACGAAAAAACAGCGACGAAACAAGATGTGATGAGAAAGAACAATCATCAATTAGTTTGGAACATGCATTTTGGTACTAGACCTAACGAGAAAATATCTTTTATCGTAAGTCCATATAAGGTGCCCGATATTCGCTTGGTACACGTTTTTTTTATGCAAATTTTTAAGAGAGTAAGTGTGACCTACAAATGTTTATAATAATATACCCATTATGAGAAAAAAAAAAGTGGGTGCTACAACCAAGATATATGATAATATGTAGTGTATTATCTAATGATGTATGATAATTAATGTTGTATTGAGAAAAAATGCGGTTAAATTTTGCTCGAAGATAATTTAAATATTTTTTATATAAATATATATATTTATTTAAATATATATAAATATATATATATATATGAATATATATATATATATTAAAATATATTTAATATATTTAAATAGGATATAATATATACAGATAGTTTGATTATGATACTTGTATATAGTCTACCTTTATGTACAGGCGCAAAATCTAACTGCTTGCAGAGCGTGTCCCTGAACCTTTTTCCTAAAAGCCCACCAATCAATTTCAATGTAGAATGCTAACTTTTGCAAACCATGTAGTTAAAAATAAAAGAAATTTCAGCCCAAAATATGCACTGGAAAGAGTTCTGACTCCTAACATTTTAAGAGTATGTCTATCGAATACTCCCGAAAGGAGTAGTACTCGAACCGCAAGTGTAACAAAATCAGACAAGATAAATAGGGTAAGCATAGACGCTAACAAACGTTGTTGTATGTTGGATCTTACCACACATACAAACCTATCATATCAGGCAGGTTCAGGGATTTTGCATGGAATAGTGAACGGCACTAGTTGCCGGCAGCGGCCACCACGCTGTACCAAGAACAAGATAAAAACTGCATTAATCAAGACAGCCAATATTTCTTTTTTCAGTTGATCGTTTACCATATATGCATTTACAGAATGGTAATCCTGCATGGATGTATGGCGGGACCCCCCGTACCGTCTGGTTTAGTACCAATGAAAATGGGTAGCCTAACTAAAGCCCTGCCCCACTATAACTAGCTGGAAGTGACGCTAAGTAAGGATGAAATTCCAGACTATGGACTCACTGAGGTTCTCAAGAAGGGGTTCTCATTTCTTGGGCTTTACTTACAGTGCATATCTCTTTCGTGCTCATACTCAATGAAAGCATATCCCCTAGGTTTGCCATTTATTGTATTGTGAATTACCACTATCTAAAAAATAACGATTAATATTAATTAAATGTTACGTCTGTTCGTTAACACATTATAAAAATCCAAAACAAATCACGTTTTATTTATCTACCTTTTTTACTGGACCGTATACTTCAAATTCCCTTCTAAGTTTGGATTCAGATGTATCATAGTTCTAAAGAAAATATTACACAAATATTAAAAAAAATTAAAATGTTTACTAAATATAGTTATATAAATATTAATATCTTTATCAAAAAAAAACTTACTATTCGAGCTACAAAAAGAGTTTTAAAAGGATCTGCTGTTACATTTGGAATACCAGCAGGATCCCATACTGCAATTTCTTGTTCTAATTTATATGCCACTTGTTCTGCGCGTTCTCTTCTTCTTCGTTCAAGACGTTCTTCTCTTGTTTCCACACGTACTGGTGGTGGTGTATCTTTGGGATCCTATAAAAAATATACACTATTTTTTCGTTCTCTTGTATGTATATTATTTAACGATAATATATAATTAAACAATTACCTTTAAAATTCGAATAATAAAAATACTTGAAAAAAATATTTCGATAATATATACATACAATAAAATTTTATGTAAGATTTGATTACCTCAAAATATTTAAGAAAACCTCCAACGCCGATATAGCCTCCATTTTTCTTCTCGTGTGGAAGCTTGCTAACGGGTGGTAAATAAGGTATAGGATCCCGCGGAGCAAAAAGTGCTAATAGATTAGGTGGCAGAAACTGTGTCATTTTTCAGGTACAAAATAGAGGTAAAACCAATTCTCAGTTCTCACAAAATGTCGAAACAAACAGCATCTTCAATGTTCAAACACTATTACAAAATGGCGATGTTAAGAAGCTTCTAGCCGAGTCGGTAAAATTTTACTGAACAGAAAGATGTCGCTCTTGTAAATTCTTCTTATACGCATGCGCAAATTAACACCATCTAGGAAAACGTGGAATTAATTTCCTACATCATTTTACATATCATAATATGTATAATAAAATTTATCGATAAAAAACACTAATAAATATTGTTAATTTTTATTAATTAGAAATAATAATTATAATATTGTATTTATTTAGAGCTTTAGTTAATATTATAAGAAAAGCATAATTATTTGTATTGTCTGCAACATCCTGAATTATAACCGAGTTATCATTCTTGGGTAATTATTGTTTATCACAGAGAAAAAAAATAAACATATCTCATAAAATCATGTTCTGACATACCGACTTCAGGAACGATCAGACTATTTCTTACGCTCTTTAATATATTAAAATTTAAGTATTTACATCAAATATAATTCAATAATTATGATTAAAAATTAAATAATAAAAATTGAAAAATATTATTAACTGAATATTGAAATTGTAAAATGATTAAATATTTGAATTTTATTTAAATTTAATTCTATTATTAGTAAAAGATTCAATATATAAGCAAGCAAAATTATATTTCTACCATTACAATATAAAATAAACAATATAATAACAATATAATATACAAATCAAATAAGTGATAATAATTATGCGAAAATTATATATACATATATATATATAAATTATTATTAAATATTATGTGTATAAAATTATTTTTTTCTTAATTTTTTTCTAATTTATTAACTAGATTTATTAACTAGAAAAATGATTATCTATTACCCAAAAGATATTTTTTTTTTTATTAAATTCAAAGATTTTAAACTATAATTTCTAAATTATTTAAAAATAAATAAAATAAATATAACCAAAATCGTATTTCTTATACTTTATAATTTTAGAAACCAAAATAAAAAAAATTTTATCATCTTAATAATCTTCTTATATAAAAATATAATTACTGCAATTAATTAGCTCGTAGCAAAACTAATTAGCTTATACTATTTGCCATTATAATTTATAATTGTATCATGTATAATTTATACACGTGATACAATTAAAAACGAAATAATAATGAAGATTTTTAGATTTCTATAAATTTAATTTAATTTTTTTATTAAAAATAAATAAAGACTTATTTAATTTAAACTAGTTATCAAAATAATAAATAATAATTCTCATAATTTTTATCTATATGAATTTCTTAGATTTATTATTAGATTATAAAAAATATGAATGAAGATTTATAAATATTTAACGATAAGTAATTAGTTAAAATCATATATTTTTTAAATATAACATTCTTTTCGAGTTCAAATCGCAATCATAATACGTGAAATTCGAAAAATCGATAGGAAAAGTAATTCATTCATTCAAATTTCATCGTTAACTCTACAAATATATATATATATATATTTTTAGAAATAAATTACTATACAGAAATGCCTATCCAATAAGATTATAATAACCTGTTCATTTCTATCTGCTTATAATTAATCATATATGTCAAGTATGCTATATATCCTACTTATATTTAAAAAATGAAAAACTAAAAAGCATATTAATTCATATTAATGATTTTCACTTATAACATTGAAAGCTTATACTAGAGAGAATATTCCGCGAATGACATTTGCAACATCCGAGTTTGGCAAATTAATAGAAATTAAATTATACAATTCAAGAAAAATTAAGCATAATTACAGATAGTATACATTCTACGCCATAATTTCGATTATTGAATTATTATAAATTAAAAAAGGAAGTTTAATAAATTATATTACATTGAACATAATATGAATGGGAATTCTCAATTTTTTGAAAAAATTTATATGTAAAATATCTCATATAAAAAGTCTCAATATAATATAGATGAAAGAAAGAGATAAATATATAAATAATAGATAAACGCATTTAGAAAAAAAAACTATTATATTAATTACTTCATAAATTACTATATCACGAAAATAATTTAATTTAATAAAATTATAATAAATTAATTATTGTAAATTTGTTTTAATGTAAATTGTTTAATGTAAACAAGAAATCTGTTCTAAATGTGTTTATTTATGTGTGAAAAGAAATAAAATATTACCTGAAGTAAATGAAAGACATTAACTGTCAATTATATATACCATTAATCATTATTCCTTCAAATTTTAATTCTATCGAATCGAATGCACGATAATCACGATAATCTAAATAATAATCAAAAAATAAAATAAATAAATATAAGTAAAATCATGTTAAAATAGAAAAAATAATTGAAAACTTTTATTGAAAGATTTATAATACAAGATACCAATAACCTCACAATCAAATAGATGTGAGGTTTGAAAAAAAGAATATGAAGAAATATAAAGAATTAATTAATTTCTTAATCGCAATATTTAATAAATAAATAAAATTAATAGTCTATAAATTCTATAACAAAAAATTATTAAGAACAAAATTATTTACTGCCTAAGTAAAATTATATAACTCAAACAAGCGATGATTTTCGACAGAAAACTGATGCTATGTGCTAAATTTGCCCATAGGCTTTTTGATTGGTTAGCGTAATTCCGTTATTTACTTAAGCCGCGCGAAAATTGAAATATTGTACTATTAATTTATAATGAATTATAAAAATAAATTAAAAAATTATTTTGTGTATTATTGAAATTTAATTAAAGTGTTATAATTTTAACTTATTTGTTACGAAAGTTCTTTTAACTATTTTTAATAAAAAATCATTTCACTAAAATTTAATAAAAATATATATTTATCAATGATATCGAATTTTTTAATATAATTTCAAATATTTTTCAAATATAATATAGATGAATATTTTAATTTTTAAATTTTTATTATTAATTTATATATTTAATAATTTTTTTAAATAATAAATATAATTTTAAATTAAATTATATTAGAGTTATACTTTTATTCACATTGATTTTTTACTTATAATCATGTTGCAGTATTTTATATTAGTTTACGAGAATTTTTGTTTTAATTTTCTCTTAATTAATTATTTTTTTATATTTTATATTGATTTTTTTTTTATATTACAATTTTTTCAGGTTTTGTAAATTTTTATTTTAAATTTTTTTATTGTATTTCACTTTTCCCTACGTTGGTTAATTTTTATGTTAAATTAATTTAAATAATTAAATCTTATATATATATATTTTTATATTTTTAATTAATAAATTGTTTAATTAATCTTTGCATTTCAATATCATAAAAATTCATAATTGATATATGTATTATACAATATTTCAATTTTCGCGGAACTTAAAGAACATACTGTTTTGGCCAATCAAAAAGTCCTTAAGCAAACCTGTAGCATTCTGTCGAAAATCATCATAACAAAATATATCAATATTAGTTGCATAATCTGATTTACACAATAAATAATTCTATTATTCCAAAATAGATTAACATTAAGTTTTACTTATGAAATTGAATTTTATAATAATAAAATTAATTGGTTTTTTAAGTTTCTTTGTTCTTTTATCTTCGATCGAATATATATATATATTTAATTATTAAAGTTATCGGTAGTTTGTATTGTAATATAAACTTGTCAATTAAGATTTGAGTTTAATTATTACTTTATTTTAATATTTTTTTAATTCTATAAATTTTATATATTATATTTATATGTCTAAATTATTGATTATTTATTATCGAGATAATTCGAAGCCTACATATTTCATAATAATTTATTTGAATATTGTTCTTGAATTTGTTACATATCGGATAAATTTATATTTTTTCTTATTCAATAGATTTAAAATAGATTTCTATAGATTTGTATTGAAACTATAATTAGTCTATTATAATTAAATTTATTTCATCGAATTAAATTATTTTAATATACATATTTATTATAATCATGAATAGTAATATTTTTTTATTAAAATTATTTGTGTTATAAATAATGATGATTATTTTCTAAATATATTGATTATGAATTTTTTTTATTTGAATTACTAAGTTCTTAATTTTAAATTTATTTTCTAGAGTTTTCTAAAAATTTATAATAATAGTTTATTTATAGCTTTTCATTTGTACAATAATATAATAAATTTTATTAAAATATTTTTAAAAATTGTGATAATGTGTTCATTATGATATTGTTCATTTTCGATAATTTTAATTGCTTTTCCAATTAGTATTGTATTGATAAATGATTATATTTTTTAAAATAATGTTATATCTATAAATTATCGTATTTTTAAATTGTATTGCGATTATATGTAATTAAAGTTATTCTATTATGACTATGGAAATAATTTTTTATTCTTAATGCGTCTAATACGATTAATATATTTTTAAAGATAAAATTGTATTTTTAACAATTTCTGGTATCTAACACTATTAGTTTATTATATTTATAATTGAATACGAATATTTATAATTGAATAAATTATTAACTTAATAAATAAATTATTCTTTAATAAATAAAATTATTCATTAAAATTAAAATATCTTAGAAAATTATATATTTTCGAGAAGCTTCTTTTTTTTTTCTTTTTTATTGATTCCAAATGTAATAAAAGTTTTTTCATTTTTTCTCTTGACAATTTATTATATTAATACCGTAAAAAAAAAATTCACTCAGTTTGTTTGAAATCACACTGAATGGATAATTTTAATAATTCTTCTAAACTTTTTTTTAAACTGTAAACTATCAAATGATAGTTTCATTTACGATTCCTCAAGTTATTTATTTATTATAAATTATTTAAGGATATTTTGAAATTAATATAATAATAATATAGATTATATATAGATACAATTAAAATAAATAGGTATTTATAAAAAGATATTGATTAAATAAAATTCATTTATAATTAAATACTTAATCAAGAACATTAATAAAATTATAACATAATATCAATAAAATTTTTTATTTATTTTTTCTATTTTAATAGTATTTCATAAATGAAATTTGAAAATGACAGAGATTGTTATTTTCAATAATATTTTATTTATGTAGTTTTAAATTACTTTTTTACCGATGTCTAATAACAGTGGTATCTGTAAACCGACGAATGTATTATCACAATATCTTAGATGTGAAGACAATATTTTATTAATATTATACAAAACAAATAATAAAAAAAAGTTATAAAGAAACTAAAGAAATCTGAAAAATTATTCCATTCGAATTATTTGTGAAAAGGAAAAAAAAATTGATAAATAAATAAAATAAAACAGCGTAAAAAGAAAATAAGTAAAATAAGCATTTCACAAAACATATTATTCACAAAATCACAATCAATGCAGTTATCTTACAGATTATCACTGATCTAAAATATATAATTTTAATTAGTAAATTTTATATAAGTTTTAGAGTATTGATATTAATAGCATAGAATTATAAAATTATAAAATGTTTTGTCATGTATTTTATTTATGATTTTATATTTTTCAATTTCAATTTTTATTAATATTACAATTTTATCAAATATTGAAAGATAAATATTAATTTTAACGTTCTACGATAAACACTTCATAGAGAAAATAAAATTCATATCGATCACAAGATGGTGCCACTTGTACCTTGAACTTTTGATACCGCACTGAAAAAAAACGATGAAATAAATTTTTAACGCAACATCTGTGGATCAATTATTTATTGCTTCATAAGTTAATTAAAATATAATTTTTTTTTAAATTTTAAATTATACAATACACTCAACATATAAAAATATGTTGATAATCTAACAAGTTAAGTTCAAATCTAAAATTTGTTTGACCCGTACTACGTATTATACGACATATTAGGAGTACAAAATAAGTTCGATCGTATGGCTGCCATGACGTCATATCCGTTTATTTAGGATTAGTGCACATACACGTTATAATTATCGCTTGTTATTCACTGAAAAATACACTTACATTTTTCAATGCAATGTTTTAAAACATATAATTTTCAAAATTATAAATATTTAATACTAAGTATATTTGTTAAATAACAATGGATAAAAAAATGGAATAATAATATAATAATCATAATAGAAAATATGACTTAATATTTATTTAATTAATTAAATTCTTTGTTTAAATTTGAAACGAAATCATGAAACGAAGCTTTGCGACAAACGTTTATTTTATGACAAATAAAATTTCCCGATAAGATAATATACGTTACATCATCGTAATTGCATTACAAGTACTTATATTCCTATGCTAGTAGTTTACTAACTCGTGTTAGACTTTGCACTTTCTGAGAAACAATTACCAGGTTTTATCGTCTGAATATTCTGCTGTTTTATTTCTATAATAATCCTTGTCATCATTAACTATTACATTGCTATATGAATGTAATAAATTCTATAAAAAATAAACAAATTTTTTTTTCAACTTGGCTCAAACGCGTGTATTTAATAATTCACTATCATATTGTCGTATCACTATCACTCGATAACGACCTTATACCTTACGTACGCACGTACACATGTTCGATTTCATGTTCATTCGTTTTGCGTTGTGTGGGCGAAATTCGGTTAAAAATTCCAAATTTCGAAATCACAAAAAAAACAAGCAAGCTGTTGCTCAGCTCGAACAAGGAAAATTTCACGCGTGCATCCGAATAAGCTTACATCATCGCAATTAAAATGCAGGCAGAAATCGCAGGCGGTAAACACGCACGCTCAAGCGTATTTCTGTAATACATCGGCTCACTTGCGGACGCTAAAATAATGTAAGATGAATTTGACTTTCGTCCAATATCCAACGGTGCCATATGCCTGCTCACGTTCGCGCGCTCGCGCGTTCTGAATAAAAAACACGATTCTGCATTCGTGCACACGCATGCATACGCGACGACCTCCGCTCGTTCGCACATTGCGCGATTTCGCATGAGTAGCGAAGAATTTTCCACAATAATACACACGATTTACGGCAGAATCGGGCACGTTTTATTTGAAATAAAATGACAAATAATAATTAATTAGATTGAATCGATATAATATTTTTTTTTTATATTATCTATGGAATAAAAATAATAAGATATTGAAATAATTTATTGATATTTATATCATTTTAAATAATTTTATTAACAATTATTTTAAACACTTTATTATTCTTACAAATAACATGAGAAAAGTAACTTTATTTTTATAATAAAGTCATAAATAAATTATAATATAATATATTACATTATTCAAATAATTTTATATAAAATATTGCGATTACTATTTTATTTCAACCATAATAATTAACTATCATTTTGTTTACCATAAATTTAAACTTAGAACTTGGAAATTTTTTCTTTTAAAATCATTTCAGTTCACGACATCAAAACAGTTCACGAGAAAAACAATAAAACATAAACAATGAAACATAATAAAGTTAGAAAATATTTGAATATTTGAAATTATTTAGAATTATTCGAGTGAAAAATAATAGGTATAAAAAATTATTTCAAAATAATTAATTTATAGAAAAATCGCTTATCAAATATATTAACGCATGATCATTTCAAATAAATAAATGTAGTTAAATACTGTATCATTTTAATAATAATCTTTCAAATACTTTACTTCAATAATACCCAAGCTTGATTTGCGGTCGGTTTCGTGTTAACTTTGTACGATCTATGTAATTGTTTTGGACGATCACGTTCGCGATTTATTCGCGAGTAATAACGCTTTTGTTTGCTCGCGGATTGTATAACGCGTAATCGCGGGACAATTACGCGTCGAGTGCGTCGCACACGATCCTGCCACGCTGATTATTTGACTCGTGATGATACGTGTTCTGTAATTATGTCCGTCTTTTTTCCTTCGACAATTTGAATGATTTTTCCTCTATTCAGTCCTTGATCAAATATATATATATATACAGAGTACCCTATAATTTATGAAATAAATAAGACAGAAAAAGTTTATTTTTAGTATGTTTCAACTTTTTATGAATTGCGATATCCTTCCGTAATAATATTCAAATAACTTATTCTATGTCTATAGATAAGGAAATATTAAAAAATTAATATACTTTTATCAATTAACGATATTATTTTGAAGTTAAGTAATTAGAAAATTATTCTAATGTAAAGTAGCAATTATATATGATTAATTGTTAAAAATCATTTAATAGAAACGCGGCAGCAGTGATTAATGACTCATGAATTGAGAACCACTTTTGGCTTTTGGCTTAAAATCAAGATAGAAAAATCAAGAATAACATTAAAATTAGAAAGGAAAAATTCATTTAAAAATCAGTCGAGCACACGTTTCATTTATTTTCCTAATGTTGAATACTCCCATATTTATTATCTAATCGTATCCAGTTGAGAATTTGCCAAGATCATATATATTTAATAAATTTCTAAATTTAATTTCTAAAGCAATTACTCCGATCTAATTTATTAGTTTTGTCTTATTTCGATCCGTAATATCTCCCTGATCCACGAATTAGAGAAGTTTCTATGTAATATTATCTTGTATTTCGACAATACCTATATACTATGGTATAAGCCCTCATCGTTATAAACCCGTGCAATAACTTTGTTCGGCATATTAAAGAGAAACCTCGGTAATTCTGTCGAAAAACGACCGGAAACTTTCCAGTTAACGCAACACGCTAGATACACGCGAATGTTTGGAAATGGATGGTGCAACACAGTTGGCAGCTGCATCGAAAAATTACGTGTTTCGATATCCACCGTGAACATTGGCACGCATCGGGCTGCGCGACACGACGAAACGGCCGGTAGAGAGAGCGGTGATCGGTCGAAAGAAGGACGAGGTCGTGATGAGAGATGGCGTTGAATATCGGAACGCACCCTCGCTCGAGGAAAAAGATTCGATTGCACAGGCGTCGACACGTCTCCGTCGAGTCGTACGCCGAGCATACTTGTGAGAATGTGCCCGTTTCCCGACTGCCATCTTGCTTTTGCGTGATGTCACGACGTGGCCTACTTCCGAGCACTCCACGTGCAAGGGTCGTCGACCCTGTTCTCCTCTAGCCCCCTTTTGCCTAGAAATGCTCTAGCATCGTAGGCCCTCCCTTGCTAACCCAACCAGTACCCAGGATTCCGACCTACCCGGCTCCTCTATTCGCCTCCACCAACCGTACCTTTTCCTTTTCCTCTTCCTCTTCCTCTTCCTCTTCCCTTTCCCCTTCCTCTCACTCTCTTCCTCTACCCCCACCATTCGTTCTTCCTTTTCCTACGCTGCCCTCGTTCCGACTTTCGTCCTCCGTACGTAAGTACTTACAAAGTCTAGCTTTCCCCTATGCGACTTTCCTCGTTCTGTCCGTTTCTTCACGTTCGATTGTAAACGTTGTTAGTACGATAGAATCGAGTTTATTCTTTATGGGAAAATTATTCTTTATGGGAAGATTAAGCGTAAAATTGAATTTTAACTAGAAATATATAGGGCAGTAGCGTCTATTCGATCGTTATTTATCGTTTCATCGAGAACAAGCTCCGGCTTTCATTGAGCGATATTATTGTTGGATCGTTCCCTCGTTACCTCATTCTGTTATTCGTGTTATTGTGCACGCGGTTTTAATTAGAACATGTGAAAATGAATATATCTTCTTTTTAGAAGAATATTTCTATTTTTCCTTTTAGAATATTTGACTACAAATTATTTGTCTGAAAATTGATTGGTTATCTCGTATCGAGATTAAGCGATGTTGATTAATCTTGTATAAATTATCGTACACTGTTCTATATTCATCCATATGGAGAAATTTGCTTCCGTTTAAAATTTTAATTGCCAAAAAGCGAACTTTTAAAAATAATTTTTTTATTCTCGATTTTCATCTAATTTTGTCTCGAAAAATCACCCAAATATCTCAAAATTTTATATAGACAGATAACTATTTCATTTACACTATAATTTTTACGACGAAATCAATAAGTTGGATCGAAAGAAAATTATTTCATATAAATTCGTTTTACAGAAAACTTTCCTCGTTCGGTAAAAATTCTCGTACATATGGGTGGATAGGGGTCGCGAGACCATTGTCCGTATATACGCACCTGCCAGTCTTCTCGCATCTACTAGAACTCCTTGCATGACAAAAACATCGACCAAGATGGCATATAGCAGTCCAACAATTCTGTCCATTGTTC
The DNA here is from genome assembly GCF_029169275.1 of Apis cerana. Taxonomy (NCBI): domain Eukaryota; kingdom Metazoa; phylum Arthropoda; class Insecta; order Hymenoptera; family Apidae; genus Apis; species Apis cerana. The sequence continues at coordinate 2,711,776 of NC_083862.1, read as the reverse complement.
GTTGGATCGCAGTTTCTCGCTCTTTTGAACTTGGAAAATGATCTCGCTCGTCTTTTCAGCTCTCTTGACAAACCACCTTCTTTGATCGGAATTACGTAACAAACTTGAATCGGGGATCGTTAACGAGAGCCCCATTAAAATTTTAGCTATAAATTTAGAAAAGTTTGCGAATAACCTATAAATCGGATATTCATATTTTTAGACCATCTCTGCTTTTTTTCACAACTATAAATCGAAGATTAAAATAGTATCTTTTAAATTAAATTTAAGTAAATTATTATCCGTAACTACATCGTAGTTTCATAAATAAATTCATCGGAGTGATTAATGGTTGGAAAAAAAAAGGGAAAAAAAATATCGAAACGCTTGGAGATTCACGAGGATGTATCCTGTTAGCGTGCCACAAACACGGTTTGTGTCAACGGAGTTGGGAAACTCTGAACGTAACGCCGTACCTTGGAATTACGTGCATGCATGCAGTGCTATGTAAGTATATATATATATGTACACTATCATTCAAAAATATTCGGATATTTATTTTTGATATCATTTTAAATGAAAATTATGTATAAAATTGAATTATTGTGATGAAATAAATGAATAAATTGTGTACTTTATGAAACTTATTGATTCAATAATTATTAATTATTGCGAATGAAAATATAATTTTACAAGCAATTTTTTCTTAACCTTTCTAAATTTGTCATAAATAGATCCATCATGTTTTCTTTCTACGATTTATCCAATCACATAAGAGAATGATAAATTTTTCAACTTTTTCATCGTTAATTTGTACATTTTGATCAAACTTAGAGATTAGACGCAGTGGTAAATATTCAAATATCGTGTGGACACGTGTACGTACGCTTTGATCTTCTTAACCTAGCACGAGGCGATTGTACGCTTAACGTTTGTCCATCTACTTTTCCCGGTGAGCGGAAGAATCCCAAAAAAGGGTCAATGCTCGATTTACGACGCTACTTTCAATCTTACTCTACGTGTCTCTTTCCTTGGATTCCAATGCATTTCTTTATCAATCTCTTCGTCCAATCTCTTCTACCTTCACGTTCGTAACCACAACGACATATTTATACTTTTCTCGAATTTAGTGGAACCCTATTTAATGGTTCTCAACCCGTGGATATAAGAAAAGGATTGTGAAACATTTTTTTTTTTTTACAAGTCACCGTTGTCGCATTTTTAATAGTTATTGTATCGAGAAGTTTTTGAGATAATTGTTTCTTTTCTCGATCTTTGAAATAGATAAATAGAAATAAATATAACATAAAGTTATACTTATATTGTTTCCTTTCATTTTCCAGCTAGAATTTAATATTATTGTTGTTGTAGCATTTATTTGTAAGAATTATATTGTTGAACAAAATTTATTTTGTTTAAAATTATAGGATGAAAATTTCATTTATTCATAGAAAGACTAAAAAGAGACACTATCTCCATCTTATCTTCATCTAGATTCGTCTAACGCAAATTTAAATTGTTTATAACCAGATCATTGTTTGTGCAAATTGAAATTATGAAATTTTATGAACCTTCCTATCCTATTTAAATATACATTTTCCACGTCCTTTGTATATTTTTATATAAACTTTCCATAAATGCATAAACATCCTACGCTCTACTTATAACTTATTAAACAAGCCTCGACCAACATTTTTGCCTACACCTACCAACTTTTACGTTCGTTTTAATCTCTCCAAACGTGTTCCACGCACACTTCGTTTAACGAAATGGAATAAGTTATTACTACGAAAAAAAAGTTGAGAAACTTTTGGCTTACGGTTTCCAGAATTCAGGTTTAACCAGATAGAAAAGGCTGGAACGTATCCTACGCGTTTTTATTAAAAGAAGATCCGGAAATTACGAAAGAAGATTGAACAAAATGAGAAGAAGGCGTACTCGAATGATACGTATTGACTGGCAGTCTGATGGTGCGCATTGTATATAGGTATGGATAAAAATAATCCAGTGATGAATCACTTTTATAAATGGCGCACATGGTGTAGACCGATTCGTCAAAATTATCAAACCATATATATATAATTTACATTTCGATTATTGGTAATCTAAAGGAAAAATATGTTTTATATTATCTTATCGTGTTCGTATTTTTACAATTACAAATTTGTCAGGAAAAATAATAATGATTCTATCTATAATTATGGAAAGAAAGTAAAGTGTTGTTCTGTATATCCATTTCTTACGTTTCTATGTTATTTGATATAAATGAAATCTCGCTGAAATAAAATTGTTGTATCCAGAAAAAATTGATATTGCAACTGGCTGACTGGTTGAAACTTATCACTTAATTCAACAAGCAATTTAAATTGCTCCTCGCTTAATCAACTAAATTTCAACGTTATTATTGCTCGTATCAACTTTTGCATTTATTTTGACCTCTAAATTCGATCTTTCCAAACATGCGTATTAACATACAAACATTCGCTATACTTGCTTTCAATCCTTAAAAAGAAAAGAAAAGAAAAGAAAAGTTTTCTTATCCGTCACCTCGATGCTCTTCCCAACCTGTTAATATTAATTTACAATATTTTCAATGTCGAAACAATTCTTAATAAACTTTTATATACAACAGAATCTTGAATTATTCAAACACACAATTAATAATATCAAAATATAAATACACATTTGTCTATAATTGGAATTAAAAATCAGGAAGGTGAAATCAAAAGATTATTAATTCAGATTATTTCCGATCTTTGGATCTTCCCAAAGACTATCAAGATACCTCCTGATAAATATACGAGAAATCGCAATTTGAATATTTGAATTCGGCAGGAAAATGTGGGCAGTTGGAGGGGTGAGATTTGGCGCGATCCGATAAATAATTGGCGAAGATGGTGGAAAAAAGACGAGATGGAGGAAGGAAGGGAAGGCGTGGTGGTTTGATGACGCGAAAGTATCCGAATATAGGATGAAGAGTCCAGCGTTGGAGGCGAGGCGAGGAGTATACACCCGAAGCGACTGAATTTTCAATGGTGGGGTTGGATCGATGGAAGGGTTGACCCAGTGACCTGGAACCTGGTGCGCCGGTTAGTTTACGAACTGCAACCTCGATCGATCTGGATGCGCTGGATATCCAATCGCAATTACATTTCCACCGTTTTCGTCCTACCACCGCTGTATAACTCGAGTTTGTTCGTTAATCATCGCGTTAATAAGTAACCCGGGGTATCGTTGTTGCGGAAATGGAAATCTTATCGTCTTTTCCTCGTTTTCAGAAAATTTCATTCGACGTTCTCCTCGTTTCCGATATTTTCTCAGAGGAGAAAAACTGGAATTTCGAATAAATAATTTCAAAATATTTTATTTTCAAAGAGACTAAATCTGTGTCAATCTCTCGTGAAAATTGGGGCCCCTATTTTGATTATCCTCTATGGTTGAATCTCTTCGTCGAAAATCATAAAACTGGCATCAAATTATTGAAATATATTTTTAAATCCAGATAATTTTAATTGTTACTCAATGCTATGTTTATTATGGATTTATTATTCTGCAAATTGAAGAATTTGAATAATCAAAATATTTTCGTATTCAATTGGATCCTTTTTATCTTTGATATATGAGCAGACACTAACGATTTTTCAACTTATGCATATATATATATATATATATACTTTTTCTCAGGGTATTACGTATATACGAGTTGAACAATCACTAATTAGTATGCTTGTGAATATGCGTCATTTCTGTCGCGTGATTGTTTAAACGATATTTTCTAAGCAATGTTTCGATCTTGTAAAAATATATACATATATATATATATATATATTTTTAAATAAATTATGAATGTATAAATAAAATTAATATGTACATATTATAATAGTTTTTTTTCAATAAATAAATAATTCATTCTTATAATTCATTATATAATAATTAAAGACACGGAAGAGAAAAATAAGGTTCGGAAGATTTTGATTCGAGATATATTTTACGAGATACTTTGTTTTTTATCATTTTTGATCGTGTATAAAAATGTACACCTAAAATTAAAAAAGAATATTCATTGTCTTTTATAATTTTGTTGTTAGAGAATTATAGAAAATTATTCAAATTAAAATTCGAATGATATAAAAATATTTTCAAATTCAACTGGATTATTATCTGGGATGTGAGTTTATTCTTTATACTTATATAAAATGGATATTATTAAAATTGTAATATTTTTGAATGGTATCGAAATTTTTATTATCAAACGTGAATTAAATTGTTGTTATTTAATATATTTGTTATATATATTTATATAACTCCAAACTTATAATTTTGTTATCAGAAAACAATACTGAAAATCTAGATATAAAAATGTAGCTCTAGCTCTTAATTGAATTATTGATACAAAACCTAACAATATTTTAACAATATGAAATGTTGCAGATAGAATATCACACAGCTTTGCATAGTGAAAATTATTTTACAGTTGTACATATTGAATTTATTACGATATTTATGTAGTAATTCTTAATATTTTAACTAATGTTAATTATCTATTTTCAATTTACAATTAAAAAAAATTTAACGTTATGAGAATGAGATGCAGAATTTAAAAAAACGTTTTTTTTTATTAATTTAGATACACACTATTTGTTAAGAAAACAGAATCCACGTAAAAATTCATGAAGTAAACGGAATTAATCTTTTCTAAATCTCTATATAATTATTTTTCGAACAAGTACGTATTATACGTGAATAAAATTATGATTCTTCAAACTATCACAAAATTATACATCCACTATCTAAATCTATATCTACATCCCTTATATTGTATATTAAATTCATAAAAAAGTTAATAATATCATAGCTAATCATCATATATTGTAATAACGATAAACAAATAATTAATAATAATTAATAACATGTAACGATTTAATATAATTTCACGTTGCGAATTCGATACAACTATTGATGAAATATTCGATCGAATCCTTCCCTTTTCATCCCCTTTTTCCATCCTGCTGAACTTCAAAATTCAACTATATATATATAATTATACTCAAATAATGAGCCTCATTATCGATTACGGGACAACTTGTTTGACTATTGCATTTTTACAGAAATTTTGAACGATAATGGCTGAAATGCGGGGTTACGATAACCTGGAAGGTGGCACAAGGAAATAAAAGTATCGATTGTGACCGACCAATGCGATGGAATGTCAAGATCGAGGCTTTATCGAGCCAAGAAATTATTCTTGGACGGAGAAAACTTATTTGCAATCTGCAAATTGTTGAGGAGAGAGAGAGAATTCTCTCGAATATCGGTCTATTATACATTTCGGATTAGATAATTATATAAAATTCCAGACGAAACGAAGTGGATGACTGGCAAATTAGACGTTATATAACGTGGCTATATATGGAATTCTCTTATTGCAGTTTTTAATAATAAGTATTTTAATCCCCGGGTTTTAGATATCAAATATTAAATATTTTATTCGGGTAATATCGGTATATCGTTCGATCACTAGAAATCAAATCGTAATATCTAGATTTTGAATTAACAAACATTTTTGATAACGTTTTGCGAAGTTGTTAATTAAGAAATCGAGGAAATATTTTAATGGAAAATTATAAGGATAAGTAAATGGATTTTTTTAAATAATTCGGGTTAAAAGTGAGGTCTACCATTTTTTGATCGGTAAATGAATTAACTGGAAAGTTAATTTATCTCGTTTTCAGATTTTTAATATCTTTTAAAAATCGAATTATTTTATTTATTTCAATTTTTCAAAGTCAGTAGAAAATTACATATTTTTTTTTTTTTACTGTAACTGACTTCAGTTCAGAAAGAAATTTAAAAGGTTAAAGATAAAAATTGCTTGTAAATTAGAATATCGATTAGCCAAATTGGAATTAAATTTAATTTTCAAGAAAATAAAGTTCTAATGCGATTAATTGTTACCAAAAATATTTACACATATTCTTGTAATTTTGTTAAACTTTCGTTTTAATAGTATTGAATTTTTGAAATTACATGAAAATGCTATTAACCATGCAAAATGTAATATAAATGGACAATTAATTAATATTTATTTGAATAATGCAGAAAAATTAATGATAATGATTAAAAATAAATGAAAGTTGTCGATTAACAAATATTGGAATGCAAAAGGTGGCAATATTAAATTCATTTATATATAAAATATTTATTTCTGATGATACGATATTAGAAGGCTGAAAAAAAAATTTAAATAACGAAAATCAATTTATCCATGGTATACATATTTATTATACGTATTTATGCCTTAAATTTTCGATCTAAAATACAATAGTATTCGTTCCAAACCTTACATTACACTTATATACAAAATTAAGGCACTACAACATAAACAAATATTTAAATAATTAAAATCAATTTATTTTTAACGTACCGAGCATCGTGTATTAAACACGCACATTTCTAATTTAGAAATAAAACGAAACACGTTAAAAGAAACGGAATTAATTACGTATAAAGAGCGATTACATCCTTACTTATACGTAAAATATTTAAATATTCTAATATAAGCGAATGCTTGAATAATTAAAATCAATTTATTCCAATTTGACACGCAATTTTTCGATCCTAAAAGTAGAGTTAAAAACACGTTAGAAGAGGAACGGAAGCGATGTACGCGAGCAGAAATTTCGCTCGAAAGCATGCGCGCCTCGGTTGGGGTGAATCCGGGGCTCGATTCCCTTTGCCCCATTGAAATGTTGCTCCCTTTGCCTCCTCATCTCTCTATTGAGCCTCCCCCCCTGCGCTATTTGTCCCCTTCCAGGAGGCAGGTGGCGTCGAGGGAGAGGATAGAGTGTACACCGAGGGATACGGTGGAAAACACCGCAAAGAACCAGGGGACGGAATAACAGTAAATTGTTATTTTTGCAAACAGAACGATTTTGTTTTGCCGACGGGCGAGAAATACAGAGCGGGGAAATGTGGATTCTGAATAGGAAATTAGTTGACGAAATTCAACGCGGCTCGAATTATTCGCGATGTTGCGGTTATTCGTCATAGTTGCGAACATTATTATACACTATTAGAACCGAAATGTACATTATTTTAATTTCGAAATTACGTATATAGTCGTTACATGATAAAACAATGTGCTCAATTTATTAATTATTTGTGCACACCGTCGTACGGATGGGAAAATATTCTTCTAAATTCTTCCAAAGTTAATATTTTATATCGATAAAATATTATTTTTAATTTTAACGATCAAAAAAATTCATATATATATATACACGAAGAAGGAACGAGAGTCGAAACATTCGACGAAATTCATGATATATTAGTTCCGTGTAAAATTACTTGCTTCACTGAGTTCGAGGAGTGGGGATGATTCCCAAGCATACGTCGGCGAGAAGCAGCTCGAGCATACGAGGAATAAATACTAAACAAATAATAATCGTAAAAAGCGCGATGATCTAGGAATTTGTTCGAGGCTCGATATTCGCGATAAACGTGAGAATCTGAACATCGATCCTCGCATTTTGGGCGAGAAATAAAATTCGGAAGAAAGACTGTAGCGAAGCGAAGAAAAAATACGGCGGTTTTTCATTTCACTCGTCGGCTACCTTATCTCTCAATGCTCGAAACCAGTTGAATCCGGTTTTTTCGCGCGGCGGAGACACGATCTCTAGCCATTCGAAGGAGGCAATTTTAAAGTTACGAGTTCAGCGATCGTAAATTAAGTTATTCGACGGTTTACGAGGAAATTGGTACGCGACGGATTTTTAAAACAAATGGAACGAGATAAAAGCGTCTTTCGTCCGGAGAATTCACGCGGGACGGAAAAATCGATGGCAATTTACTCGATTACCCGTTGATAATATCGCCTTGACAACAGTGTGTCAGCAATTAAAGACACGTCGAGGAAGGTATATCCCGCAGAAAAGTGAGACGAAATGTTCTATAACAAGCTTTACAATAGGGGGGTTGTTGCGAGGAGCTGGGGCGCGGTGGTGGGGGTATAAGAGAGCAGAAGGGGGATAGGGCGTACATCGAGGGTAAGGGTGAGACAGGAGTGGGGGAAGAAGGAGAGGAGAAACCAGGGCGCAAGTATTGATCTCATACCGGGTGGTTGACACATTTACCAAAAACTTCGCGTGGTCTAGTTTCGGTCTCTGAGGTCACGAAAGAAACAGCAAAGAAAATAATCGCATTCCTTTTTCTTTTTTTTTTTTTTTGCCGTCTGAATTTTCCATGAGCGCTGACTGACCTATATCTCGGTTAATTACAGCCGCAGAATTGATTTTTACAAACGAAATATCGCCTCGATGCTCCAGATTCGTTCCATCTCTCTGTTTAAATGGAACGAGAATAGAGAATGAACATTCGAGGAAACGGTGAAATATTAGATTAAGGTCACTTGCAAGAATTGCTACTTTCTTTTCTCTATTCCTTAGGAAGGAGTATAAAGTTTTTAAATGTTACACCGGTTTTTTCATTTATTTAAGCTGCTATCGAGAATCTTACGGTGAGACGGGACAAGTTTTTGACAATTTTTATTATGCGTGTAAAAAAAACAGATTTATACAGATTTTTAGATCTGCTTTATTACTGCATTTTTTTATTAATGAAACAACAAAAAATCAATAATTTATGTTTTATTTTCTATTTTATTCATCTATTGTTAATAAAAATTGACCAATTTTTGAATATTTTGATGTAGATCGAGGACGGCTTTAAAATATTTTTTTTCAATTTCTCTAAAACTAATGCAAATGGATCTCTCTTGTTGCAAGATCCTTAATTAGGATAATCTATATGGATAAATTATCTCTTAACACCTGGAATAAACATTTACCGTGACAATGCGGGTTGTGAATGCATGTATCGGTTACGTAATACTACCTATTAAACTGTCATACAATTATAAAATATCTGGTATATTTGCATAATTTCTGCCTCGTGTCAGACTAATTGGAAACTGGAACGTGCCAAAAAGATCTTCCCCCGGAATATTCACAAGACCATGCAGCTTATAATAAAACCGACGATGATACTAAACAGACTGCAACAACTTTAAAAGTTGGCAATTTTTAGATTTATGAACGCGTTTATCATTAATATGTCATATTTAACATTTTCCAAAATCTCTGACACATCTATGTTATCATAAAATTTAATCTAAAAATATCCTAGAAAAAATATATAAAATCCTACCTCGAATTTGAGAAAAATGAAAGAAAATCGATTATTTGAATCTAAATTTTTAAATATATTTTATACGTATAGTTTTTAATTATACATTAGAAATTTTATGGTATTATTTGGATATTTTTGACTTTTTATGAATTTTTAATTGGATATTCTATGCTATTCTGATTCAATTATTATTAGAAAATTGTAAATAGTTAGATTTGATGTTGGTCGATTTGATTATCAGACGTGTAACAATCCGTTTTCTACGAATATTTATTAAAAATGAACAAACGATTCAAATTCTATATTTTAGTTTAATATCTAATCGTTTCAAGTTACACAAAAATAATTATATTAGAAATATTCAAAGATTTCCGATTCTTTTTCATCATCCACATTCACTTAACCTAAAAATTATCTATTTACATGTTTCGCGATAACAATGCTCGCGATTGTTTTCCCACGAAGTTTCGCGGTGCGTAAATTGTTATGGGAAAATAGTAACGACGTAGGATGGGGATTGAATAAAAAAATAGGAAAATTAAATTGGTGATCTCACAGAGGGAAATCCCGTGGCCCGAACTCGGGAACATTGCCAAATGGGTCAGAGCTCGTATCGAGCTGGTACAGCAGCCACAGTGTTGTACTGCTGACCTCAGCGCCCTCCTTGCCCTTTCCCACCCCGCATCCTCGCCACTCTAGATGGCGATCTAGAACGATTCTAGAGCGAGGCCACACCGACGTAGACCAACTATTTTGTTGGGCTGCTCATCTCGTGTCACTCTTTTCCTCTTTCTCTTCTATTGTTTCGCGACCGATGCCGCCCTATCGAGCCTCGTGGATGATAGTTGAATGAAAATTAACTCGCACCAAAGTGGATCTGCAAAGTGGGATAAAGGCGCGTTTTCCTTCGAATGGACGAACAATTAACGTAACGTGAGAATTTTAAAATCGTAAGATCTGAGAAAGGAGAGATGTAATATTTAATCTTTTTTCTTTGTTCCATTTTATTCTATCTGACTGAATTCTTTCTCATGTTTCGAAATATGTTAAAATATTTGAAGTATTTGAAATATATTAACTTCTAGGTAAAAGTAGAAAGGGATCTTACTTTCTAGGGATTTAGAAACAGTGTGATTTAGTAGTAATATTTGTCGTAACATATAGATAATATAAGTAGAAAAATTCTTGAGAATGTTTCGAAATGGGCAAGACATTTTTAACGATGAAGGGGGATACGATAATAGAATGCAAATTACTGATATGTTCATTCTTTTGTAAATTTTTATGTTTGATTTGTTTAAAAATTAGATATAAAATTTGTCAAAAATAATATTTTGACTTATTGTCCCTAATTACGTTATTGCAATTACACAATGTTTTTTTAAATAAAAAATAATAGATTTTTTTTCTTATATCTCTCATGAAAAAGGTCTTTTATCCAAGTACAGTCTACCAGTGATTTCCCGATTTATGAATCATAATTCGTGGAGGTCATGAAATATTTTTCTTGAAGAGTCTTCGTTATTATTTTTAATTTCTTTTTTTTTTAACTATTTTATTTTATTATAATTACATTGCATAATAAATATAACAAGTAAAGTATATTGATGAAATTATAAATCTATCATTAAATCTTTAAATCAATTATTCTTAAAAATATTAAAAATATACAATGGATATTTGTGTTATAAACCACTTTTAACATTTATAAAATAAAATAATCAAGAATTTAAATTAAATTAATCAAATAATGCATTATTGGCAAATAAGCATCATACAATTCTGTTAAATACTTCGATTTATCTATACGGAATTGTTAATTAATTGATTTTGTATTTTATAAATGTAAATTGTTAAATTCATTTAATGAATCACTTTATATTTATACTAATATCACATATAATAAGAAAAAATTATATTTTTACGACGTAAAAAGAACGCAATAGTCAATTGCAGTATAAATATTTTTACATTCCTATGTAAAAATCTTTTAACATTATTGCTTAGATACTAATATATGAATATCTTTGCTCATCTATTACTGCAATGCAGTAAATATTAATTATTGAAAACGTCTTGTATTTCACAAACGCAGTTTCTCGTTTTTCATCAAATCATTGTTATTCAATTATGAATTTTATTCTTTTCTTTTTTTACATCAGTGCTTCTCAATATTTTTTAAGGCATTATTTTATAAGCTATTCCTTTTTTTTTATGAAAACTATGCAGTATAAAAACTAATATTTTATAACTCTTTTTTTTAATCTTGATCCCCTTTTTTCTGATAACATTTTCTGATAAAAATGCATTTTTAATAGCGTAAAGATAATATAATATTTATTTTTGGAGATTAAAGGTTTAGTGAAGAAAAATCTATATTTTATAACAAATATAAAATGTTTAATATTAAATAAAATATGATCACAATTTTGCCATGATAGATTAATATTTTACTTTACTTTATTTGTGCATGATAAGATTTAATAAATAAATATTAAACATTTTTTTAGATAATAACAAGTAAAAATAATTTCTCTAAAAATCACTTTGAAATCCTTTTAAGAATCGTGATCTATAGATTAAAAAAAAATTATTCCATATTATTCAAATTATTAAAAGAATTCATATTATTTGAAAAATTTTCAAACGAATATGTCATTTATGATAATAAATAAATAAATTTTTTTCATCCACATATAACATAAAAACATATAACATAAAAATTATTTTTCACAATATTTCCTCTTTAAAATTATTTTTATTATCTAAATTATGTCAGAAATATTTTGTATATATCATTATATCAAATATAAAAAATATCATATTTAGATAGCCATCTTTAGCTTTGTATGAAAAAATAATAAGAGAAAAATTAAAATCAATCTATTTTATTTTATCTTTTTTGAATTCATAATTCAATATTAATTTCACAATTTTAGGATTTTGGTTATATTTATTTAAAATTATTTTATAATTTTATAAGAAATCATTGAAAATAAATAAAAATACATATAAAATCAATTATTTTTTTTCAGATACAAGTAGATATAATTATATAATACTTATGATCGACTATATCAAATCTTTTATAGTATCACGAGATTGGAAAATGAACTATTATCTTCCACGCTCATATAATCCATGGATAAATAAAGATAACGATATGATAATCTGACGACTCTAGTTTCATAGTCTTCAATTTATTATATATTATATACATATTTTATTGCTCTTTAAACGATAATATTTGTATTATTTAAACTGACTTTCGATTAAAGTAGTAAAAAAATAACCAATTTTACAAAACGAATATATAACAGTATAAAAATATAAAAGGAAAAATAAATAAATCACATAAATGATCAGAAAATTATTCGTTAAAAATAAAAATAATCTCATTAAAAATAACATTCAATCATTAACTACACTTTTTCATGGTAATTTTTCAAATCCAAATAAGACAAAAATCAAAAATAAAAATTTCGACTTAATTTTTTAGTTATTGATAATTAAAAGTTTAAATGTTAAAACATTCTTACCTGAATGAATGTGGTTTGATTAATAGAGATTACAATAATTTCTAAATTCAACAATATATGGACAAAAACACGACATAGAAAAATTGCAAAAAAAAAAAGACTACGATACTTAAAAATCAGTATTTGAGCATTTAAGGATATTTTATTCCATTTTTATTTGTCAATAATAAAAATTATTCTTCATCTTCGTTCTTTTGACTAAAAGAATCACCGTTTAAATTTTTGAATACCTGTAACTAAACACTTTGTGTATATTTAATTTTCTAAATACATAAGTAGTTTTCTAAACACATAGAGATACTTAAGTATACCTACCTAAGATATGAATGAACATTTCTGACACACTGCCATGATCGAGCTCCATGTTTACTCATGCTTTTCAACTCGAAAGAATCTTACTATCGATACATCTGATCAAACAGATTGTCTTTATTTTAACGTAAAAAAATTTTTCATTTTCTTTTACTTATTTTTGTTCTCGATATGATTCAGCAAACGTGTATTCTTATTATAAGAAAAACAGAAAAAATTTGCAAAAATTTTTTCTTCCTTCAAAAAGAGACTGATAGATTGTCAAAGTTGATTATTTACAGATTTCAGCCACAAAAATCACCCTTTTTCTTCGATATACCGACAGAGCCATAAATAGCGAAACGTCAGTTTCTCGGATCAGTCCCTGTTTCGTATTTATGGTACAGTCGATAAAAGAAAATTGCGACGCGGTGAGAGATAACGCGGACCGAAACGAAAATTTTAAGCGGGACGAGGTGAAAACAGAAGCGAGCACAGATAAAAGAAGCAAAAGGCCGTTCGACAGTTTGTCGAATGCAGCACGTGTCTCGTGCCACGTGCCTAAAGGTCGTTGCCCGGCCTATACCAGATTTTGTTTGATCCCCTCCTTTCCTCTTTTGTCCCTCTCCTCCCCTCCTACACTTTGCCTAGCTCTAGCTTAACTAGTGGAACAAATATATTTCATATATCGATTTATCGATGAACCGTATTTTATCACGTATTTGTGCCTTCTTTTTAATCGTTCTTTGCGCCCACTCAGTTTTATTCGCGTATGAATTTTACGTGAATACGTACCGAAAGTATTTCGCACATACCACAGTCCAGTACAAGCGATATAGGAGTGAAGTGAGGGATAGAGAGGGCGCTTTGGACTTTGTCTAGTTCTAGCTTAAACTAATAGAACACGTGTATGAACACATGTATATCGATTAAAGATTTCGAGGAATTACTCGATCTCTTTCTTTTTTTTTTTTAATTCATTCATTTTTTATTTTCTATTCTATGTTGTAGAATTTTATGATGGTATGTATCATATATATATATTCATGCGTATTGTAAGTGTCATGCAGAGAATGTGATGAGAGATTGGCAAGAGGTTATGAATATAGAGTCAAATATAACTAAGTTTATTATCTTTTTATTTTTTTCTCGATCTTAGTACACAAATAACATTCTTAGTATTATTTAATCGCAAAAATAGAAGGAATAATATACGCCAAAACTTATCAATTTTCTTTGTCGATTCTCAATAACAGAGAGTGTATTAGATTTATTGGATATATTAGTTTTTAAAATTTTAATAAGATTTTAGTGGATTTTCCAATCATAACCATCATCATAAATTATGGTTTCGAAATCTCTATCACAACATTTGAACGATATTTTCGTGATTTTCTTTTGAATATCGTTAACTATAATACTGAATATTTTCGATGTCTTTTTTATGTTTCTATGCACCAATGTCGTTACGTAACTAAATGTAATTTACGACACGAACAATTCTCGACGCTATGTGAACCGCTGGCAAGTTACACTAAGCTCGTACACTGCAATCGCCACGTAAACCATCCGCTATTAATAGGAACCAGCCGCACCTATTTATCTTGCATAGGAGAGTCAAGTGCAGCTGGCCAACCAGCCGCTATGCACGACCGACAACGAATCACTCGATTAACAATCGAGTATTATAGTTTTATCATCCTTTTTTTTTTTTACTCTTTTCTTTCATAGCCTTTTTTCGATCTATTTCATCTACGTATTTATTTTCTCGTTTTTTTTTTTTACTTCGAGCTCTTAATTGTATCAATTATTATTTTGAATTACGTAAAACTTGATACTTTGATCAAATAAATAAATACGTGTTCAAGTTTTAAATTTTATGATGGTGAAGCAGGAAATTGATGAAAGTGATAAGAACCAAAATGTATTTTCTTTTGACGTACATATAAATCTATCGTACGCACAAATAAAAATACAAAATTTGCTTTTATATTTACGCATGTACGATAAGATAAAAGGCGATATATTTTTTGAAAGCATGAAATGATCAATTTCATATAAAATATATTTGTACAGAAATCTATATCAATATATTTATCTATATTGGGATTGGGCTTACATTTACTATGTAAATGTTTCGAAACATTAACTGTTTTTAATTAAAAATTAAAATTTTTTAATCGTTATAATGTACGGTAAAACTATTGCATGGACAGTGGATGTTGCGTCACTTTTAAATCATCCCAAAATTTCTCTCATTTCTGTTACAAAACAAATTAGCTGATACCGGGTCATTTTTGATTTATAACAAATTTTCTCTACTTTAAATTAAAACGATTTTATTAAACGATTATATTCAAAATTTATTCTTATGCATCAAAAAAATCTAACTTTAATTATATAAAAATTCATTTTTCATTTAATTCATTTGTTTAGATACTCGTGAAAATATTCAATTTATTAATTGTAATTTATCATAACATCAGAAACAATATTCGTATATCTCGACGCTGTATCTTCTCCCCGTTTTCCTTTTTTTCGCATTGCGACATTTGAACTTTAAGATGTTCTGCCACGCTACGACTGCATTAATTTCCGCGTAAAATCCTATATAACCTAGCCAACAACATGCGGCTATGCGGCATCGAGGGAAAACACGTTTCCACGCCTATGCATCCCAACGGACATACGTAAGTAAGTATAAGTACTGTACCACGTGTTCTATCCTCGCGTGACTAGGTACTGGGAGCACGTGGCCCCCCACCACTTTCCCCTTGGATCCGTCGAACGCTCACGAAAAAGAAAGAAGACGGATGTAGTATAAATACGGGTAGGAAGGAGAAGGACTAAGGGGAGGGAGGCACGTTGCGAGTGGCGAGGAGAATTCGGAAAGAATGGGTGGTAACTTGACGAAAGCGCGAAGGAGAAAACCGATAGAGAAGGACGGAAATAGATAGCGAGGGTAGAGACGCGGAAGATGCAGAGGGTTCGCAGAGGAAGCTGAAACGGCTCGTGTAAAAGATGGAATTTCTTAAGGCGAATGAAGAACAGAAAGTTTTAGATATATGAATTTTTTTTTTTTTATGACAATTTCTCTAAAGGAATTTTTAATTTTTGTGAAATTATATTGTATTAACCGTGTCGATAATATATAAGTAATTACATTGAAAAGTATATCTATAGATATATTTTTATATTTCGAACGAAGATTCGTGTTTTGTAAATTTTCATCGGTTTATTCGATTTATATGATAATTGATAAAATGATAATTGATAAGTGGACAAATTGTTATATTATTTCGAAATTTTCAGACGTCTTTGTATTCTATTATGAATTTCGATTATAGGAATTATACAAAGATAAATGGATCTCCATTCGTTAGTTTTGGAATCTTCCACTTATCATCATAATGGCGCAACATGACACAAAAATGTCGTATTTCATGTCACTGTCCAACCACATAACAAATACATGCTAACCAAGATAACGAGTATTTCAAATAATCAAATAATCGAATCTTTCGTACCTCTCGGTATTTCTGTTTGACTGTAGAACATATTCTTGACAAAATTTGCATCACTTGTACAAGAATCGTGAATTGTGATATTTTAAAAAACATTTTTTTTAATTTTGATTTTTTTTTTATTCATCAAATCATAAAAATTTTTTCATTAATATGATCTATGTTCTATATAATTACTCGTTCGATAATTATTTTAAATCGTTTATCACAATAAATTATTCAAAAATATATTTTTTTTAAAAAATGAACCAATGTCTCATCGATCAGAACATTGATATTCTGATATATTATTTGTTATCTGATTAATATTATCATCGATTATTAAATCGATTGGATCAAAAATAACCCACTATTATAGCTAAAAATACTAATATTTGTCCTTATATTTACGTTATTTAACTTTTTCAATTCTGATAGGATATATCTCAATGAATATCTTAGATTTTGTAGTTTTATAATCTGATTATAAATACTTATACTACTATTAGATACCTCTTGATTGATAACTGTGACTTAGCCGTGATTTAACGATCTAGATAATCCTTTAATTTAAACAAATAAGTATATATATAATTGCTAAATTAAACGACTGATATATTTTAAACGATTCTTTAAAATTTTTATATTCTTTTATATTTTTTGTATTAAAAAAAAATTTTCATATTATTGTTTTTTTTCCATTTGAACAAATCTATATTTATTAGAACATTTTAATATATATAAATATATTTATAATGAAAATAAATATATATAAGTAGACAATAACACACTGACAGAAGACCGAAAGTATTCAATACCTACTTAATTTTAGATAGATACATACATATGTTTCATTCGAAAGAACTACGGGAACGTCTCAATTTTTAAATAAAATTTAATTTATACGTATTTTATTTTCATATCTCTGATAGAAAAAGTAATAAAAATCGAGTAGGAAAATATCAAATCGAAAGGATTAATCGTATAAATAATCGAAAAATATAAAACATCGAGTACGTGCATCCATCGCGACGATGGAAGTTTTATTTCGATAATTGCTCGTACGGGAGTTTCTTCCAATAACGCCCAACTCTGACGACGAGTAGGTGACACAGGGGAATAAGCTCGAAGAGAAAGGACAGGCAACAGAAAGAGCGGAGGTTGTCAAAAAAGAAAAGAAGAAATAGAGAGATGGGGTTGGAATAAAAGCGACTAAAGGGAGCATGGGAGAGAAGAGAGGGAGTGCTCGACGAAGAGTAAGACAAAGATAGAGAGAGAGAGAGAGAGAAATGAAGAAAGAAAGAAATAGAAAGGGATAGAGTACGAGATGACGGAAGAAAAGGGGAGCAGAGAGCGAGAACAAAGTTGGTGGTGGGGTCGATAGTTGGCCGAGTTGGCGAGAGAGCCGGTTGTGTAACAAAGGAACGAAGCAAGTAACAAGAATCCCAAGGTGCATTCGTCGATTTACTCCGGCTTCCTCGTACGAGCGGCGTTCCGCTGATAAATCAGCGAACGTCGTCCCTCAACTTGCAACTTCTACTTGCGCGTATGGTTCGTTTCTAATCTAAACCGATAACACCCGAGATCATGCGACGAGTTCCGACCATCTGCTCGCGTATACGTTATATCCTACCGGCTTTCGCAACCATTTTACGCGAAGAATATTGCAATTAGAACGGGTCAATTGATGTCATTCTCGATAACATGTTGTTCCATTCAATGAAATCATATCGTTTCGCTCGAATAATATTAGTTTTCTCCATAAATTTGTATTTTTATATATATATGTATATATACATATATATATGGATCATTATATTTGCTAATTCATGCTTTTCAATTAATATGATTATTATTATTAATATTATTTTTAATATTATTGTATTAATTACGAATCGATAATTATTTTATTAACAATAAAAATGAGAAATTACTAACGGTGAATATATTCATTTTTATATTTGCAAAAATAATATAATTTAATATATAATTTAATATATATATATATTTATATTTTTTAACTTTTTGATTACAATTAAAGCTAATTGTATATTTATTTTAAAATTTCTTCGAATCGGCAATGATTAATTTCTATCCTATCTAGTTTAGTTAATTATTCTATCTAAAATTACAATTTATACTTGTAATTCACCGTTTCGGTGAGAATATCTCATTTATATCTTCCAATTGTTTCTTGCACGCGTCGAATCCACGTGACCATCCCGATCATTAATATATAATAAACAAATCATAATTACTATAATTAACTGTATCCCTTTTTCGAAACGTTGCTTTATTTAATTAACAAATCTATAAATTTACATCTACAATCAAAAAGAAAAAGCGGAATTTATTGAAAAAAGGACTATATCAAGTAAAATAAAATAAAATAAAATAATATTCTAAAGTGCGTAAATACATAAGAGTTGAAATACCGAGAACGAGACAGGAAGAAACAAAACACGAAGGAAATGTAGGAGAAAAAAATTGCAAACATCGGGAGAGAACGGAAGAGGAAAAAGGGGCGAAGCCGAGCAAAGACTTACACGAGTTGTTGCTTACGTAAGTAATGTACGCAGATAAGAATGTGCTTATCTGAAGAACGCTAGCATGCGAGCTACCTCGAACGACAGAAAAGTATGCGCGTTAAATCGGAACGGTACACTGCGACGACATGACTTCTTTGAACTTTATTGGCTGTTTACAACAGCCAATCATTTCATACATTTTTCACGCTCATAAGTAATTTCTATTTATGACATCCATTAGTAATTCGATATATAATTCGTAAGAAAAAATAAACTTTTATTAACTCCTTAATCTAATTTAACCTAACTTTTACCTAACCTTAACCTAACTCTTTTCGCTAAATTTTCGCTAAAATATTAATTTTTTTATCGTTTATTTATTCATTACAAGTTCTTGTCAAATTCTTTCAGATTTATGTTCAAATAGTACTTACGTATCTTCATTACTAGGACTTGAACTCACAATCTTGATGCAAGTAACGTGATGGTTTCACACGAAACCAATACGTCATAAATTTTTTTAAATGTTTCGAATCTCAATCTTTCTTTGTCTTTCATTAATTGTCATATTCTATCCTTCTTGTAGGCGAAAATAAAGTAAGGTTAAAATTTTGTATACAAAGTTTCATGTGAATTTGTAACACATTTGTATATAAATATTTATATTATATTTATATATTATCAATGACATTATCAATGATAAGAAAATATAAAATTGTGAATCCTTTGACGATGATAATTTTAGAAGCAAGAAAAATTGCTTATTATAATATTCGTTATTTCGCACAAATCATTACAAGAAAAATTCTATCAATATAAGTAGATATATCTATAAAAACTTCTTATTTATTAAATGTAGATTATCCTTAATTTCTTTTTTTTTCATATTTACTTCGTCATGATTTCATTAGAGACCTGTATTATTATTAAAGAATTGCGTTATGTAACGACATTGTGCACGACAATTTGTTCAACATCTATCAAATAAAAGTCGCAAATTCTCCATATCTCTCGCGCCAATTATTTCCATAATAAAAGTGCCGACAAAAATTGCATAAACTCGGTCATTCGTCGAAAAATTTGGGTCACAGTTAACGTTTGTTTTCTCCCATTCGAATGAATGTTCAAGGTCTTTGTAAGTAACGAGTAATTGTCACATTGAAATCCTCAATTTCTCGGAAATGCGTTAATATAAAAAAATTAGATTATCTCAAAAATTCTTTTCATTTTCTCAGTATTTGTTCTACAATAAAATAGATCTTCATATTTACATAATTTAATGATATTTTTTATTATTTATAAAAATTTTATATAGTTTATACGTCCTAATGTCAGAGTTTTCATCCTTTCAGTATTTTATATATAGCATTAAAAGAAATTGTATTTTTCCAAAATAATTTGCAAAATTATTTTAAATATTATTTAAAGAAAATTATTTTAATAATATTTAAAGAATTATTTTTTTAAATAATCAATCATCTGATTATTCTTTTGATTAATTTTTTAATAATTTTATTAAAATTATAAAAAATTTATATTTTATATAATCAATTTAATTTTTTAATATTATTAATTAATTAACGAAAAAATACACATGTTTTTGAAGAATTAAATGTCTGAAAAATCAAATAGAAAAATATTTCTTAAATCAAAAAAGTTTTTAGAATAATTTAACACGAATATGACCAAGCCACATTGATAATTTACAGATATATAGATATATAGATATAAAAAACGAATTAATATAAGAGTTTCGTTGACATAGGCCGCGATAGCCCCTCTTCCGTTTACTACCACGAGGTAGGTCGATCCAATTGGGGTTCGAATAGCCTAACGTAGTGGCCTCCCCTTTGAGTTCCCGTTGCGATCAATACCCACGATGCCAAAGCCAACGCGGACTACCAACTTCTCATACAGGTCTCATCGTGAAGCATCACTATCCTTGGCTATATAGCAAAGATAGTGTAATTAGATGGTTGTCAGTTTATTCTCTTGTCAATTACAATTCTCGTTTTAATACAAAATATGTTAAAAATTTTCTCTCAAAACGCAAAATTTTACTAAAAGAAAATTAAATCTATTAAATTAAATTATATTAAAATTATGCTATGTTATGTAATTTATATAGAATAATTTGGAAATTGTGATAGAATCGAAAAGTAGATAATTTATGATATAAAAAATAAGTTAAAAATGTAAAATAGAATTTTTTCATATGTAATTCAAGAAAATCAAATTTGAAAATTCGTTAGATAAGTGTGCACTTATAATAATCGTGATTAAATGAAATATTCCATAAATTTTGAAATTTAATTTCTTAATTTCTAGAAATTAAAAAATAGAAATTCATATGGAAGAATTTCACTTCATATTTTCGATTCAATTTTAAATCGAATTGTCTTTTAGAGATATTCTATATATTTATTCTAATCAAATTCAGTTTTAAATTTTGCAAGAATCAGAAATACCATTTGAATGTTTACTTGTAGAATATATATATTTATTTAACAATTTTATCTAGTTATATCTTTTCTTAACTCTTCAAGTCCTGAATTATGTCAACACTTCTTTATGCATATGAAGAGAAGTTCTTGTTGAAGCTAAATATGGTATCTCTGAATTATAATTTATCAAAGAACTTCAAGAAAATAATATGTACAAGTTTTATCCATGTTTCAAGAATATATATTCAATTGGTGAATATATATTGTATTAAAATAGTACTAAAATAATAAAATTAAATCTACTATATGTCAAAAGATGTTTTGTATAATAATATTTACGCAAATTTTTAGTTGGAGAAAAAAATATGGCCCACCGTCGGCATAGCGTTTCGTTTCCACTGGCATATCCAATACTTTATCTAAATACACCTACATAATACATGCACGTTTGCAGGAACATTTGTGAATGTACGTATGTGAATTTATACGTACAGCTGCGCGTTGCGTCACTCTCCGCAATTTCGGATACCCGTTTACCTACTCGTAATCGCAACAAGGAAGAGGAAGCATGAAACTCCATTCCCCTCGATGACCTTTCTCTTTCTGTCGATTATCATCGAGCGTGCGCATATGCGTCCGCGATCACGCAGTAACGCACGACACGCATATACTGTTCATTCTCCTTGAGAGTTGCACAACGCACCGCCTTCCCATTGTTTCGACCTCACACGGTATCGTTCATATCCATTGAATCTATGGAATCCATCTCGGTGCCTGATCAAAATATAAGATTATTGGAATCTTAACTCTTTCGAGAATCGTCTGCAGCAAGTATATAATTTCCGATAGAATCTCTTTCATAATGCTTTTTATAAATGTTTTACCATTTTAATTTTTTTAACATCGAAATATGTATCATTTCGTTATATAAATAGAAATTAATTTTTTACATTTATGAAAAAAATTGAGTGGGAAACAATATTGAAAAGAAAATTGAATTATTTATTATATTTATTTTATTCATTATAACTTATGATTAACATTTTTTCAAACAAATTTAACGAAAGTTTAACACTATCGAAAAGTAGTACGCTTCGGAAGCGATTGATCCAAACAAATTAATATATGGTAAAATCATATAGAATGTAGAGAACTTTGGATGTACTAAATAGATAATGTACAGCCACTAGCTCATTTTGCAGAGTGCATAGAAAGGTGCGTGTGAGCAATAGTCACGCATACAGTGTAGTATTTGTAAAAGAGCGCGTGTCCGTCGTGTTCTGCGCGACACACACGCGCTCACGAACAAAGAAAAAGCCCTAGCGACCAGCAATGCGGCAACGGTGAGCGCCTGCGCGCCACGCTATGTGAGTCAAGGACGACACGTGCGCTTGAAACGACCTACTTATATCGCCGTTGCTTCGTGCACGATCGGTTCGCAGCACGAACTTTCCCGAACGTAGAAATAGGACGACCAAGTTCCAATGTTCTGTCGAGCTACCACCCCCTCCTCTTTCCTATGCGCGCAAGCTTCGTTAATCGACTAACCGCTATTCGCATAGCACCGTTCTTTCGCGTTTAATCTTTGAATCGTAAAGATCGTTTCAGTTTCATTTTAATTTTCCTTCATTTTTTATTCTAACACATTGATCGTACATTTCTTCAATTTTTTACAATTTTACGTGTTCATGGATATTGTGTGATCATCGTTTTTTCTATTCATTAAATGGTAAGTTAATATTTATCTCTGATCTTTTATGTTTCAAATGAAAAAAATAAGAAAAAAACATTAGTATCAATACGCATTACGTAATGTCAATTTACGTTCAAAGATTACTGTAGATTTTCAAAATCTTTAAAATTAGCAATCAATAATTTTACATCGAATTTGAAAAGTTAAAGTATTCCATTCGATTAAAATAATGATTAAATCATGATTAATCTATAAGTTGGAATATCTGGAGAAAAAATCTTAATTGTTGGAAACCATTATGGTGCCCTATATGCGAAGCATGTAAAGATCGATAAAAAAATGGGTCAAAGGTTTCAATAGCGCTTTCAATGTAAATTAAAATAGCAAAATTTGATTATTTTTATCAGAATATTATCAGATGAAAAACGATACGGAAGAAAGACAAATTCGTATCTATGCTAACATATTTATCATGGTTTTGCGCATAGCAGCAAGAAGGGTTGGTTGAAATCCATCCCCATGTTCGTATTCAAGAAATATATACACACTACTACAATGATCTTTTGGACCTGTAACATGGAATCCAAAAGCGGTGGGTATGAAGGCTGTCTCGATTCGTCGGTTTTCTTCTCATCGACAGCATAAGTAGCGCGTTTCCGCGCGGCTTGTGGCCAGTTCCTGTTCGACCATCATACGATCGTAGCGAAGCGCGGGCGTGTGGAATCTTCCAATATATATTACACAAAGATATGTCGATGGCTTCTATGTGTGCGCACAGCTCTCGCAAGTAGCAACTATACATACACGTGTGTATTGTATACATACATATATGTATATATGTATATTCATGTGTATGTGGTGTCCTCGCAGAATATCGTTGTGTAAGATTGAGAGTGGCCTCGTGTGCTTCCTACGTATGTGTAATTGTGTGCCTCATGGATAGTGAACGCCGCGGGAATTCGTGGTGTGCAATCGACCAATAGCAGGCCAAGTAGCAACGGCTATGCACCAATCAGAGAACAGAAATGCTCGCGAATGCGCGCCACACTTACCACCGGATGCCGATCATACTTGGTAGTGGGGATAAACTGAGAGTGCGGCACAGGCTACGCGCTCGAGCGCATCCTCGTTCGTCGCTGCTCGCCGTCGGAGTCGGTCGTGTTCGGTACTTGAGTCCTCCTCTCCGACAATTTTCCGAAGTCTGAAGAAAGCTCTCTCGTCGTTTGCCAGAGGCTCGAACGCCATCGTGGTGGTTACCACGTTCTCCATTGAGCGATTGTTCCATCATTTTTACTTCTCATCGTTCAATTTGGATCAAACTGCGGTCTGTGCTATCTTATCACTTCTGGGGACGTTTAAAATACACGACTTTATCGTGATAAAAAAAAATTCGTGTCGCATATCCGTTCGATTTTTATTGTGTCGTGGCGTGGTCCGTAAATTGCGTGCGTGGCGTGGTATCGAGACCGGACTTAATTGGAAGCGAGCACCAAATTTCAAATAATTGGCTGTGAAATCATACATACTGCCTTGGACCATTCACTGTGCACCATTTTTTATCTTTTTATGATTTTCCTGTATAAGTGATCGCGATTTCTAAAGAGTAGTTATTGCGGAAATGTGCATTTGCATTTAACAAGCGATTTTAATAAATCGAATCATTTGAAAATTCAACTAATCAGTCAGTTTATCATTTAATTTGTATTGTGTTTCTTTTCGCATAATAAATTATAATTTTTTATTTTCATAATTTATATTAAACGTATCATATATAATTCATTGTAAAAAGAACATTATTTCATTCAATGATAATATATGTCAATCCATTTCGCATATAATTTTTCCGATTTATGTCGTGTGCAGTGAACTCCGATAAGTGCCAGCGCGGCACATGGAAATCTAACAGATCTTTTTAAAATCAGTTATAATCGTGAAAGCGAAGAGAAAGAAAAATATGAAATAATGCAGGAAGATTCTATCAATTTGGTGAATAACGATCTGATGACTAAAGATCTACTCTTTGTGCACATAAAAAAAAAGGATTAAGCAGAAACGTTGTTCATACGTTGGCGGTGCTCGTGTCCGTGTTCCTCTGGCTATCAGTGGGTAAAGATGGCGGTCTCGTCGTTCGGTTGGTTCGTTGGTTGAGTAGTGAGAGGGGCAACTGTGACGCAACCTAACGTCACGTGATCAAACCGTGGCTCTGCTCTCGCTGGGCCAGTGTGTGATCTAACGTTTGTTACGGCAGTTGGTGGAAGATAACGTCTTGAAGAGTGCAGGATAGACAAGGAATACTTTTTTCGACGTTACTCTCGATGGCTCACTCGTTGCCCGATGCAACACCTTGATCTTTTTCTCGGTCGCTAGGTCAGTGGGGGTGAGAAACTGGCTTGGCTCTCTGTGCTACGATAGTCAGTCTTTTTCTCTCTCCTATCGGCTTTGCGACATATCTCTCTCGACGTCAATCGAAGACAGTCTCATATTTACAAGAAGATAATACATTTCATTTTTTTTTTTTGTATATTTCAAACGAATGATAATTCTATATATACATATACATAGAATTGTTTACTGGTATTTGTGGGCTCAGCAGTGAAAACCGTGTTCCCCCAGCTGTAATCTTCTCTGTTAAAAAGGCTCTGGGATCACGGAAAACACTGCGCGAGTACTGACTATTCTTCAAGCGTATCATCTTTTTGTCTTTCCTAATCGTGAACAGCTTAATATATATAAATTATTTTTCCGTTATTAAGGTGTATTCCGTATTTAAAGCGTAAAGTGCAGTTCGACCAAGAAATTTAATTCTCGAAATAAAGTGAGTTTATTATAATTTTTTTTTTTTTTGATATCGTAATACTTTCACTCGTTTTTTATTCTTTTTAATCTCGTGTCAAAATATTTAAAATTTTGCGCAATACTTGAATTTTCTTAAGTAAAATTTGAATGAATGAATCATAAATCGAATGAGTGCACCTGCTTCATCGAATAGTCTTACGTAGCAGCTGAATAACGCGGTCCTCGATCGTCGTTGCAAAGCCACTTCGTAATTGCTGTGCAAGATCTCCGCCGTTAGAACGCCGTTCACCTCGAGCCTTCTGTACTTTCTAAAACCGCTTACTTTCGTAACTCAGCAAATACTATCGACTTCGTACCGCGTACCGGATTGTCGTCAGTGATTATAGGTTTACATTTTTTCTTTTTCTAATAAAGTGTTCCGTTGTCGTTTTCAATATAATAATACAAGTGCATACAAACATTTTTTTTTTTTATATAATATTGATATTTTCATTTTTGGAAATTTGTTAAATGTATATTTTTATGCTATCTCAATTATTAATGGAACAGATATACTCAGTTTTTAAAAATAGATTGAATGTTTATTTTATTATATATTAAAGAATATATGAATCAAATATTTTCCATATTTGTTCTGATAAAAATAGTAAACGTTAAAAAAACAAAAAAATCTATCATATCTACCAAGTTAATTAAAAAAGACATCATATGTGAGATCTTGTTCTAAGCATATTAATAATACGTAAATTATGGTGTATCGTGGATCAGAGAATCGTAGGGTAAATGAACTAATACATGCAATTGAGAAGTTTGGAAAGTAACCACTCCTTAGGAAGAATGGGCAGGTAGGAGACGATGATGGAATGAGATATACTGTGTGTGCACATACATACAAGGAGGAAAGGGAAGTGGGACTGGCTTGCCTTGTGCCACTTTATACGTACGTACCGCTATCGAGATGTAGACTCGATACTTTGTACCGGTCTTGTAATATTACCAGATTTGTTCTTTCTTTCTATGTCACCGACATTGGCTTCACTTGTTACCAGTGTTGTACAATTATAGTGAATTATATATCTTTATCATTTCTATAAAATTTCGTTTTCTATTTTTTATATAAAATTTAAACAAATATTTTCATTCGATTAATATTTATATTTTCTATTTTTTATAAAAAATTCGAATAAAATTCAAAACTTCTTTTGCCGTATTACTACCATTTTGGTATTTGGATTTTAAGTATGATTCATTTCGGACATGACAGTAGAATGAGGTAATTCCATTGGTCAATTCCGAAGAATCGTAAAAGGAATTGGGAAGTGGCTTAGAAAGGAAAGAAAAGTAAAGCCATAAATATTTTAAAATTTGTGAAAAGAGACAAGCGACGGGTGGTCAACAACCGCCATTTTATGGACGCCACCGCATTGCGGCCATCTTTTGTATAGTAACCGAAGCGTTTCTATTTCCATTTGGGGTTGCTCGATTGGCTCGGATTCCATTCACGCGCTGTCTAATTTTACTCGTTGGCCTCGAATCTACCATGACATGGCTCATTGCATGCTACCTGAATCCGAAAAAAGACATTTCCAGTTAATGTTTTTTGAATAATTTAATTCCATTTTAAATCCATTAATATTTTTACATATTTTTGTGTGAAATTTCAATTTCATTTATTTATAATGAATTTACTTTGCGTAGCATTATACTTAAAATATAATTGGATTCATGTATGTATATATAACAATTCCATAGAAATATTAATGTATGTATGCATGAATATGTAATCGTATATAAAGAAATTTTTATAAATTATAGAATTTATAGTAAAATGAAAAATAAGATTTTTATTCTATGATATGATTTAAGTCTATAAATTTTTCTGCAAAAATATTTAAAAATAAATATATATTCCAAGACTGCTCGCTTATTTAAAGCCACGCAATTTTAGTTCATTTGCAAATACCATTTTTATTTTTTAGATAATCTACGACGTAAAAGCGTGAAAAATTTCTTGTTAAAACGGACATTTACCTTCGCCTCGATAATCTTATTAGTGGCTTCAAAAAAGGATTAAACTCTTTTAGATGAATAATCTAAAACTACGTAACGCTAGTAACTTGATTCGTCTTCTTTAGGTTTCGATTTAATCCATGAAATACAAGTTTTGTTCTTGCTACATCATTCCAATACTAATGACGTGACGAAAATTTTTACCATTTTTACCATGTTTTAACTATTTATTATTATTTTTAAAAAGCATTTATTTTGTCATTGTATATTATTAACAATAATAAATTCATAAGAAACTTATTACTTTAAAATAACAAACTTTATTATATATTTATATATTTTCTATTATTTAAAAATTCTCAATGTCTACGCCAATGTTGTGGATGACATCATTGCGAAACGGTTGAACGGCGGGGGAAGGAGTATCCGTAAAGATCGCGGATCATCACGAAGAGTGGGGTAGGGATAAGGAGCGTGTTGAGCGACAGTGGGAAGGAGAATCGAGGATGAAAAGGAAGAGATGTGTTAGCGATAGCCTTAAGATACATCAAATTTCTTAAATACGTAAAACATAAATTAATTACATTATATATCAATAATTTAAATAATATTAATGTAATAAGTGCAATTAATTGAAGTCGTGTATATAGGAAACAAAATTATATAACGTATTTTATCTTGTTAATATATTTTCTTATTTTTTTATATACGTTACGAAAAAAATTGTCTATTTTACGAATGACATCAAACATCTAGATCTTCGATCTTCACGCTTATAAATTCAAGAATTTAAGAGGTGAAGAATTGAATGGCTATCGCTAGACACAAAAGTCCAAGGCGGTTAAAGAATAAGTTGGAGAGACAAAGAACGGAAGAATAGAGATGAAGAAAGAAGAAGTGAGGTTTCTCTACGTAAAGAACTTGTGGAGAGGGGAGAGGAGAATGAAATGATGTGATATAAGTATGAGAATCCAGTGGTGGGGTAGACACCAGGCCTTGAACAAGCGAAAGAGAACAAAAACCTTCGGATCCTCGACCATGCTATACACGCTATATTTTACATTTCATAAAGTTGTTCAAAAATCGACTATTACTTCCTCTTTTGTCAAATCATCGTTTCCAGTTCATTTTTAAAATATATAATCGATATTTTTATTAATTCAAATTTCATTCATGTTTAATTGTACAATTTGAATAATTTAAATATTGTAAGATATCATCAAAGAAACGAAAGACATATGCGCAAATTCGTTTTGATTTAAATTATTTGCATAATTATAAAGCGCTTTATAATTATTTGATATCGAACTGTCATTATTTTGATTATATTTTGAAACAATCATTCTTCGAAGCGTATCTATAAAATCGTTACGCTTGAATTAACCATTGATTTAACCAAACTTTGCTTTTAAAAAAGTATACTTTTTAAAAAGTGTTATAATCAAAAAACTATATAATATTTTGCGTATGAAATTATAATATATATATATAGACCTGTAATTAATAAACAAAAAAATGTAATGCATTTATAAGATAAAATGGTAATCAAATACATTAGCATTTTTTTTATTATTTTTTTTTCTACCATCTATTTCTAACTTTTGCACTTCGATAACGTTTTTTATCGAAAAAATCACTCGTCTTCCTCATCTTGAGGAACGTTGCTATGAACTTTCACGTTTTTATATGAAACATTTCGATACTTATACATTTATTCGTTATATGTATAATCGAGAATACGTGCTCATACGTTATCACTGACAGAAGAAAGATCTTTCTCGTAAGTATTCAGAATTTTTTCAAATGCTTGGGTTTTCAATTTCTTTTTGTTTTTCGTTTGCCATCATTTTCTATATTCGTAGTTATTGACAAAGATGAAAGGAAATTCCAAGTTAAACATGTATATAACTTACATATATGCTCATAATCGATTTTGAGGTTTGAATTTATGAAAAATAAATAATGTCCACATATATCGAGTTTTTGCAACATGCTAAATCTGCATTGCAGAAACTTTTCGGAAGTACGTTAGTACGAATATCGAATAGCAATAAACGTAGGTGAAAGAGCAGAAAGAATAATATAATTTATCAATCGGAAATTCGATAATGCACCGCAAATAATATCAAATATTCGTATCCTGTTTTAAATGAACATTTGAAGGATATTTTAAAATAATGTCATATATTATATTATTGTATAAATAACTAAAGATATATAATTAGAATTTTCAAATCGATTAAAGTTACTAGAAATAATTAAAATTAGGCTTTTTATTTGTTGCAGAGAAAAAAATTTATGATAATTTTAGAAAGAGATATATCTTTCGTATCATGAAGTTTCTTAAAATAAAAGATCTATTGCTATTAAACTCTGTAATATTTTATGTAAACGATTTCATTTATCTTTGTGACTATTGATTATAAATTTACGATTATTCGTATCGGCGTATTCTCTCTAGTCAATTAAATTTTATATATCACAATTTTTACGATTTATGACTTGTTTCTTAAGATTCGTAAAGATAAAATCGTTTTCGTCCTATTTTAAGAGATTTGATCTTTGTTTATTGTCAAATTATGACTATATATAATAGTAGATAGGTATATTAATTTTTATAGTAAATTATTTTTCGAATGTGCGAATTTAAAGCTTTAATGAAACATTTTGAAGCATTAGATTTTTTTTTGTATTTTTTTAGCAATAAATAAGTATATTTAAAGAATATATTATATCTAACAATTTCGAGTCAATGTATAATTCGTCCCTATTCATCGAATATCATTACAAAATATAAAAAAATAACTTTTCAAAAAGGATAACATAAAAAGTATTCTCAAAAACGAAATTTAAAGTTAAAAGTTGTTTTTTCACAAAGAAAAGAAACATAAAAAGATGGAACGGTTTTTATTTAATATCCGTGGCATGGAAAGTTTTTAGAATTCACAAAAAGTGTGAAAATACGTAAAAAAGTATTTACAATAATAAAATGCAAAGTACGCATTTAATGATAAACTTAACGATGCACCGAAATAGTTTTTACAAAGCCAAGCATCACTTTCTACTTAATTATTTCGGTCGATAAAATAACCTCTTGCAGTAATGAAGCTGTATTATACAGAATAAAATTTGATGCATATATATATATAGAGAGAGAGAGACCAAAAAAAATATAATTAAAAAAATTAATCAAGTTATCAAGTTATAAAATTTATTAAGTTGTTTATAAATAATCTTCGTAATCTTCAAAATTTGCATATATATATATATACTATCTCTGTATTTTCTTTATAATTTGGCTGTTCAAAATCGACTTTCAAAGATACGTATATTACACCCTGACACGCAAAAGCGTTTCGAGATATGAAAGACGAATGGCCGAAACGGTGTGAAACGAAGGAACGAAGAAGGAGGAGAAGGAAAACGAAAGCGAAGATTTCCGGTGGTGGGAAGAAAGGGAACGAGGGAGAAGAGAGCAAAGAAAAGGAAGTGTTGCAAGGCGTGGGAGAGGGCGTCTCCTTTGGCAGAGCGAGGCCATCCGCGCAGCAGAGAAAGAGAGAGAGAGAGGATTTCACAAACCGGGCTACGCTTCCATCCTTCACCGAAAACCCACCCCAACTTTCACCCTCGCAGCACGCCCGGACGACTCGATGCTCAAAGATGGCCGCCTAGCTGGCTAGGAGGTCACCGGGTGCCTCGCTAGACCACGCCCTACACTCGCCAAACTCGACAGCTTTCCACGGGCCGATTTAGCTTCCACAGCCAGTACCAAGGGCGCCTCAAGGACGAACGCCACTCTACTCCTTCAAGAAGAGCTTGAGGTCCGATCGCTTCTTCCCGGAAATTACGCAATCACGCCACTTGTCTCATTTTGGTTTTTCTTAATCATTATTCCTTTCCTTGTTACACGTGCGTGCTCGTGTGTGATGTACATGGCTTATCGCAGAAATGCCCGCTTTTTCGGTTGTTGTTTTCGGGAAAACAGGTTTAAAGATTCGATGATATATATGGATTCAACAATATGATGTACGATAAGATGTATTTGTTTTAATAAATCTATCGAGCAGAATTGTAAATGTGGCTTTTATATCTATAAGACGAAGAAACAGTGAAGGATTATATTTGTTGTATACAAAAAATTGGAATTTCGATGAAATATCGGATGTACAACATTTGTGCAGTAAAAAATTGATATTGTACATTATATTGTTCATCAAGTTTTGATCAAAATTTACAAAATTTATAAATATTAATTTTTTCTTTCATTCATTTGATATGAGCAATGAAATCTTTTTTGAATTCAGTGAAACGAGTAATTTCATACATTTTATTTAAATGTTTAAATCTCTCTTCATTTTTCATTAATTGTCACTGTTTACAATCGTCGCTGTCAACGGATAAAATCAGAGATAAATGCGACATATATATTTTCTAAACTGTGATTTAATAACGAATTAATAAATACATATTGTTATAGCTTAATATTATTCATCTTAATCTTTGCTTCTCATGTAACTGTTCGATCGTCGAGTAACTATGAAAGATATCATATTTATTATCGAGGTCAGCTGCTTGCGTCCCTTTTTACGAGAGCTTACAACAAACATGGGGACATTAAACGGAAGTACAATGACCAATGAACGCGTGAGTTGTGCATGATGAACAATTATGGAATTCAAAGACAAACGATCAAAAAAGAATACAAAGAAGCAAGCTGAGTCACTGCGGCGTATTGTAAACCCTCTCCTCCTCTCGTCGAGCTAAATAGGTTTTTGGACCGCAAGCTTTTTCGCGACAAAATCGATTGACCCGTTTTACTGGCCCAATTACTGGCCAACGTCCCACTACGCCACTGCTCGTACGTATAAATTTGCTATTTCGATACATTTCTACATAATGTGCAAAGTAGATGCATTATAATGGCAAATGTATAAAGTTTTTTATTTTGGGAATTGAATATTGCGATAACGATGCTGAAATAAATATATATTTATACTAAAAATGTATACGATGCTAAAAATATAAGTAACATTTATTTTTATGAAATTTGTCTACCTTTGCGAAAATTATGCATAAGAAATCAAATGCATTTAGACAATGTTATTTCTAGTAGAAGAGATTCTCTTTCGTTTCATGATAAATGTCGAGAAATTTGATTTTGTGATTGTCAGTGGAATAATTTACTCACTATCGCCGTTAAAAATTTCCCATTGTAGGACAAACGCTCCTTTATCTATCATCACGATATATAGTTGTTTCACAATGTTCTATAATATACAACTACTCTTCGAGCAAAGCGATAAATAATACGTATCTACAGGTTCATTCATTCGACTGGAACGAACCGATGCACTTTCCTAATAAACGGCGAAATAGGTTATGTTACTGTTTCTGTCTGGATAGGCAACTGGTTATGAGCAGTTAATTGCAAGTGCATTACTGTATGGTACATTTATAA
The DNA here is from genome assembly GCF_029169275.1 of Apis cerana. NCBI lineage: Eukaryota > Metazoa > Arthropoda > Insecta > Hymenoptera > Apidae > Apis > Apis cerana. The sequence goes on along the minus strand of NC_083862.1, from coordinate 2,678,349 downwards.
CGTACATCTGCGTTTTTATATGTAAATGGTAAATACTTTTATACATTATTCATATCAATAAATATTTATAATATATATCTATGTATACTTATATAATATGTATACTTGCATATAATTTTATAACAATCTATTATTCGTTTGTTATCCATTTTAATTTTTTTCTCTCTCGTCATTTATAATTCGCTTTGCAAATTTTTTAAGAATAAAAAATTATTTATCCGTATATTATTTTGATACTTTGATATAAGATAGATAAACATAAATATTCACGTACAATATTTTTACTATGATATTACTTATTTTTCAAACAGTGTTTCTCAATCTATACCATTCTTGATAGAATCTCAATTATTAAAGATGGTATAGATTACATCTTAGTCTTTCAATTAGATGTGTCCCTGATTTCCTTTGTCGGGATTGCACGTTATTCTTGAAAATCAAGATGTTATGTAATATGTGCTATGAGTAATGGTGCAATTAGATTTTCCAAGAACCGAAAAAAAAATGAATAGTGTTAAATTAACAAATACCATGATCTGTATCTATCAAAAAGACTTTGATCGTTATTTAAAATTTTTTAATTCTTTAAAGCCGGAATTATGTTTCTCGTATTCTTTTATCATAATTGTTATTTTGTATATTTAAAAAATAATCATTTGATTAATTTATTTCACCAGAAAGAAATTTTAAAGAAATATAAAGGAAAAAATATGAATTCAATTTTTATATTAATTTTCGCTTTTGATATTTACCTTCGTAGTAAGTACATGGAAATTTCTATCGTGCAAAAATTATGTTGTCATTCATCAATGAATAATTTTAGAATCATAACAACGTTGCATAATTTAAAAATAAATTTAAAAATTTAAAAATAAAATAGTCGCTATGATGAAAACGTCATTGTTGTTTTAAAATTAAATATAGTAGTTCGTAACGTTAGTATTGGCATCGCAAAAGTCTAAAAAAATATACAAGTTTCATTAGGATTCTAAGAATATTTAATTCACGACAGTATTTTAATCCTCGGAATTTACTCTTGTTAATAAGATATTTTTTCGTTTGAATCAGAAAGAAAATTTTTTACAACAAGAATATTACACATTTTATTTATTCTTCCACTATCTCTTTATAACATATAAATTATTCAATAAACGATCAATATATCTCATGAATATTTGTCGATAAAGGGTTGAAAAAGAGAAAAAAAATATATTCCTACTCCATTTCGTATTAACTAATTCGTAAAACAAATCAACAGAAGAAAATGAAAGCAAATGCCTAAGCTGTGTGATTGACAATGCATAACCTTCAATCCGGCAATAGGAGGTGGAGCAGGAAACGAAAAAGATAGCAAAGAAGAGGGCACACTGGCGTCGGAGGAGGAGCGGAGAGATATTTCCGTTGTTGCAGACTCTATCCGTTTGGCAGGTTTATCAGAGAGTATGCGCACGCGCGTTCACGTGTGCCCACCTACCTACTTATCTACCTGCATCCTAGTTTGCCTGCCTGCCAGCCAACCTCCTCTCTAGTTGCTCTCTGCTTGCCCGTTTCTTCTGGCCTGCCTGGCTGCCTGCCTGTTCAGCCTACCGGTTTGCCTTGATCCCTTGAATAGCTAGGAGGTGGGCTGGTAGGTAGGTACGGCTTTCTTACGTAAGCGCTCCACTAGAGAACGAATTATCGTGGCAGGGTCGAGCAGATGAATCGACACACAGAAAGAGATTTCTAGAGATTCATCGTACGAATTTTCAAAAGCTGTTACGAAAGAATACAATCCTCCTCGTCGTTATTAATTTTCAAAGCATTCAATTTAATTTTGAAAGGAACCTCTTTGCTTTTGGAAAAATCCCAAATTATTGAACATTAATATCCAATCTGGTTTACTAGCTCTACTATAAATGATAAAATATAATATTGCTATATGTAATATAGCATATATATATATTGATTAATGGCGATATGAAACAAAGCGCAATTATTTATCGTATATTGTCAAGGTCGCGAACTTTCTTATTTCAGTTCTTCGCTAGATTCATCTCGATTTATAAAGATAAATAAAAAATATTGGGAAAAATAGAATATTCGAATATTATAAATAAAATATATTTCGATGGAACATTTCTTGGATACACGGCCCTCAAACGGGCCAAGAACACCACTGTGAATCGTACTCGGTTGAAGCACGGCGCTTGTGCGATGACACAGATATCACGCCCTCTCTCTAACTCTCATCGTGGTGCTCCTTGCTTTCATAGCCACTGCAAACTGGGCCAACGCATCTATGAAACGGACGCGCAAATTTACTAGATCAACTTTAGCGTTCATCTCCGCAGAGCTGAATATTAGGGTCGCGTTTCTCGCCTCTCGCTGGCTGCAGTATTTTCTCCTCTTTGTACCATCAATTTTATAACGTAAAAATTGTCATACTTTTGAGATATTATTCTTATAACATTAACTTTAATAATAGAAGAGGTCCTAATATAATAAATAAACGTTCATCTGAAATTCGAATAAAAAAAGGAAGAAACAATTAGAACAAATGCGATCCAATAAATATTAACATAAATATTAGATACCATAAGTAAAAGCATATGCAAATCCATTTTTTCAATAATGAAAACTTGAAAGAAATGGAAGATTTTCAAGACATGCAGATAGTTGGAACGTGCGACGACGATGCGGCCGTATTTTTCCACAACGGTAGAGTCGTGTCAGGAGGCACAATTGCGGAGGTTAGAATCACGCGTGCGCGGTCGCTCGCGTTCTCTCGTGTATCCATAATTGCGCTGCTTCCTGCGCGTGAATACCGTTGTCCTACATTTCGGTAAGTACGCCTACCGTCGCGTTATTTTACGAAGTAGGTCGAACGGCTCGGTCGTCACACTGCATAAGTTTAATCGTCGCAAATCTGCTGACCTAGGAAAGAATTAAATAAAAAAAGTTATATGTCAAAAATGTATGAAGTTTGTTAATAAAAATCTTATACATATGATTTTTCCGTATTTGGTAAATTAAACATATTATATCAAATCTTTTATATTTGTAATTTTATAAGAATTATTATTTTTGTATTATTATATTTGAATTTTTCTTCATAAGAAGAAAAAGAAAGTAGATGTCATAAACACTCCCTATCTTCTGTCTTTCTTTATTTTTCTATTTTATTTTTGGACAATCGAAATAGCATTTAAAAGAAATTGTAAATGTTCTTATTTTTTTTATCTTTAGGAGTATTTTATTTTGTCTCGCATTCAGATATTCCATGTAATTAGAAAGATTAAAGTAAATATTTAAGTAAAAAAAGCAAAATGGATAAACTAAAGAATAATTTGATTGAATGTAATTAATTTCTTATATACAAAATTTCTATCAGTTTAAAATCACACGTATAATATTAATTTTTTTCCAAAATAAATTTTTTAAACTTACTCAAATGAAAATTTCGTCTTGGATCCATCATAATTTGCTGTAAAATATCTGAATATATAAGTAAGTACTAATGTATTCATTATAGTCATATTTAGTCGCATATTGCACCTTATCTTATAAAAACAGTGATATCCCATTTTATCCACCATTTTACTCACCATTTTATTCGATTTTCTATTACTCATTTCTTTTATTTTCATCATTTACTATTTTATTATGCTTTTATTGCTATGCTTTGTTAATCGTAAATAGGATTAATCACTAAGAAAGTTTTATAGTTCAATTTCATTACAATGATTGATGCTCTGTTATGGGATATTTAAAATAATAAATGTAGATAGATAGATAAAAAATGTTATGTTAGAATAACGTAATATAATATTAAAAAATATCATAATGAGATTAGTTTAAGTATCGTTCAAATATTAATATTTGCACTATAGTAAAGTTGAAATATATATCTATATCTATAAGAAATTGTAACAACAAATAATACTGATACGTCAAAAACGCGTTGTGAGAAAATATATCGGAATATCAGAATAAAAATCTTTCTTCTTCTTATTATTATTATTATGATTTAATTTATATAATGATGCTTCATAAGTACTAAAAACATTCGTTTTTCTCTTTTGTTTTTTCACATTGTTCTATCATAATTTATCACTATGAACAATAGTCTTCCAAGTTGTTAAAGAATTATAAAAAAAAACGTATATACATCAATTTCTATATCTTTTCACAATTCAACGGAGTTACATTTAAAAGTATTACAATATGTCATAACTCAAGTTTCATGTATAGAGCTACCTAACCTAACTTACCATGATTTCACAAAGTAAAAAGATACAGCATTATATTATCGATCGTGGAAAAATTTATAGAAATTATCAAAGAAGTTATAAAATTCTTTCTCGATATCGAATTGGTTTGACGATAAAATAAATATTATTCATAAGACATGAATCATAGAGAAATCGTGTGTTCTCCGAGAAAATATATCGATATATCGATTCAGGCATAAAGTGCGTTCGAAACAAATTGACTGCTACACGGAAGCGCAGTATACCATACGGACCCTTCTAGAGGAAGCGGACTTTCGCCCTAGTGGATTTACGCGATGGATCATCGTTAATTTTAGAGGGCAGTAGCGGCCTTCGAATCACACAACAGCGTTGCTCTCAGTCTCTCTTTTTAATAAGTACCGATGAGAATGAATTACTCTCGCTGTTTATTCCCCCATAATTATTCTACTTTTCGGTTTTCCGTCTTCCATTCAACAAATTTTCGAGCTGATATTGATGCTCGGCAGGTTCGTTAATCTTGTCATTACTACACCAATTCCATTAAAAATACTTACTTCTTAAATATCTGATAAAAGCCAATTCTTAAATATCGTTCATCATAAGAAAGGTTTACTTTTTTGCTTTGTCTGTAATAGAAATTTTTTTCAAACTGCAATTATTCTCAATTTAGATAGATATCAGTGCTGGTTTTGTACATATGTTAATTATTCACTTACATTTATTCACTTTTTATACATTATAATTTGATATTTCTATGTTACAATTTTTGAAGATAATTTTTCGTTTCAAATATTTTAGATTTCGACTGAAAATATTTATATAATGTATTCAATGTTGTTATTTATCTATTTTTTGAAATAGAAATGAAATTTAAATTTTTATATGTAATGAATACTACGTTTTCAATTATCAAAATTTTTACTTATTGCTTCTAAACTAATTGTCATTTTTAAACTTGTTTTTTATTCCTAAAAAATATTAATTTTTATATAATAGTGCATTATGTATAAATTTAATTTTTGAGGATGGAAGTTAAGACAAAACAATAGAAAAGAAAAAGAAACTTACAAAAACTTATATTTTTAGAGACAATATTTTAATAAAGATAGAAAAAAAAAGAGAAACAAGTAAAATTGAAGGAAAAGACAAAATTCATGACAAATTTTTTTTAGTTAATTTCTTAACTGGATGTGACTACTTGACTTATGCACTCGCATATGTGTAAGTATTATACGTACTTCCCGGCCTATTCTTACGTAATTGCCAGATAAACTTAACGACATATGTAGATACGTTATGTAGGTATTTTCTCTTTTCAATGACACTGAATATTCGTTTTTTCCTTGCTGATAGAATTTTCAAAATATTTTATCGTGTTATGAAAAATAATTCGACAAAAACATCATTAATATAATTATAAATTATTTTGTGTATTAATAAATTCATTATATATCTGTAATTATAAACATTAAATTTGACTTTATTATATTTCCAATTTATATTTTCGAATTACACGTTAAATTAAAATTAGTTTAAGATTACTATCTTAGTTCGATAGCAAGAAAGATAAATATTTATTGTACCACAACAGAAAACGCGGAAAATTTAGATTAAAATCATCGATTTTTATTATTAAAATTTTTTATTAATTTTTATTTTCAATTAGAAAGAAGATTAATTTCTTGTGATTGAAACTTTTTTCGATATACACATAAAATATGAAAATAAAAAGGAAATAAAGTTGCAAAATCATAGGAAGTCACAGATAAATTTTGTTAAAAAGATAATTATAAGAAGGAAAAATAATATGAAAGCTCTTGTTTAATGGTATAGCTATGATGCAGCTATATTTATTAGTATGAAAGTATATTGGAATTACGAGTGCACGTTTACGATTATGTTTACCGATTTGTGTTTAAATTAATATAGCATAATTTCAAATAGATGCAATACACATTTCATATGAGCACGTATTGAATTCACACATAATGTACTTATTTATAAAGACGAAGTATTCATCATGGAAATTATCCATTATTCTTTTATATATAATTAATTCATTATGTTGGTTTAATAGTTCAAGTTCATTAAATATTTCAAATATAATATTCAGGATAATATTCTTTATTAGATAAGAAATTCAAAGAAATAAAATATATAGTTAACTAAAATATGTAATTTACATATTTTTCAATATATAATTTCAATAAATGTACTATCTTTTATACTTTAGATTTATTTTTAATTATAAATTCAAGCATTTTGAATATGTATATATTTAAATTTAATATTTTATATATTTAATCAAATTATTTAATCATTTTATTTAATCATTGAGATTTAATCAAATCTCATTCAATTATTTATTACGTATTTAAAGTTGAAGTTTGTATTTCGCGTTATAAATATATGTAAATGATAGATGTCGAAGAGCCATCGGTCTCGTCGCAATATGTATGTAACCTATAGAGAATAGGCTATAGGCATCGTTATGAACAGTGGCTCATCGAGCACATAGAAATATCCACATGTGACATGTATTTCTTTGCTAACTTCAATGACATCGATTTTCAAATATAAAAAACGACTGTTACTAACTATTATTAACGCATCTTATAGATAATTGTATTTTCACCGTTATTCAAAATTAACACACATGATTTCCAAGACAAAGATTTGAAGTTTTCTTTTGATCGCAGATATAAGTAGTTTTAAGAATTTGATCGACATGTTGAAAGAAAGGTCGAAAGAATGTGTGGTTCAGTGAGTACCACTGTTATAGAACGATCATGCGCGCTCTTCCAGCTCTCCGACAGTCTACCCCCGCGACCTGCGTCGCCTACCTAGCCTTCTGTTAGTTGCGTAACGCTGCAGAGTCATGCGATAGGATAGCACTGCCGTGGCGCGACCGACGAATACAGACGAATATGAACGAGAAAGAACGAACGGAGGAAACGAACGAAGCGAGACAAACGATACGCAACCTACCGATAGATTGAAAGAAAGAGAAAGAGAACGATAATCGAACATGAAGTTAGGGGAAAGGAGATGATTCGTCTTTGGAGGGGTCGAAGAGAGTGTAGAGAAGAGGCGGTTCAGCCTTGAAACACGCTGCGAGCGGCTTCGTCGCGAGTTCCGTGCACGAACGTCGACTCGCGGATCGTGTCGAATCGTTTTTTCCGATTTTTTCCCACATATCGGCAGCACTGTTGTTCGTGCTACAAATATACCGTTACTATTGTTCGTTCTATTAGAATTTTCGTGTTTTACCGATCGACTCGAAGTACATTCGATCTTACTCACACTTTATCTTCCTTTGGGTTTATCGTTAAACACTTTCATGAGAACGTGAATTGATTTTAAACTTATATCATATATCGTTTTTGATAGCTATTGATCTGATAAATAATAATTCTATATTGGTTTTCATTTTGATATGAAAAACATTTAAATTAGAAATAGAAAGTCAAACACGATTAAAAAATAGATTGATTTTATAATCTTTGATTTTAATGTATATAATAAATATAACAAAAAGAATTTTCTTGAAGTAATTTATTATTCTAGAGAATTTTATTTGATGGAGTTATATTAAGGATTAATATAACTAGCCGGTTAATTTATCGAGGAAACTATATATTGGTTCGTTGCATGTATCATCGATAATAGTAAAAGTATTGCTTCGAAATCTTCTATAAATGGTATCTTTCCTGATTCTTTCTCTGATTCCTATAAGCAAATTTTAACAAAAGATAGATTGCAATCGCGATTCTAAGTATGTTTTCCTTCTGTAAAGTATCGAATGCAAAATTCCAAGAAGTACCGTGATAGATAAAAATAGATAAAAGCGACGGCATCGTTGGCTTGCTGGCTTTCTGGGAACGGTTTCGTCAATCAGGGTCACGAGTGCACCGGTGCGCCTCGTTATGTCTAAAAGCAGTTTCATGTAACTCTGAGAAAACGAAGCTCGTTGAACGAGTTTAACGGACATTATCATGCTCGGCTTAAAAATTTTAAAGATGTTTAATAGAAACGTGATGAATCATCAAATTGATTGCACAAATCACGTAAATCCTATTTTTTTACTTTGAAAAAGTATCGCTAAATTTATACCATATAGTTGTTTTGCAATCCGTAGATCTTTAACTTAACCTTTGGATAGCTAATCGATTGACAGCAGCTAATCATGGATCATTTATGATTTATCCTTATATACTTCAGAAATTATTTCTTATCCAAAATTATATGTTATTTATATCGTTAAACAATATTATATCACAAAAATGATTAAAATAAAATTATTTGAAAAAATTATATTGTATTACATTTATAAAAATAACAAAATGACTCAAAATAAACTCTTTACGATTAATTTTATTTTCTTAATTTTATTAAGGATTAATTTTAATTTTCAAAGAACATTATTATTCGTATTTAATTTTATTTTACTTTAATTCATTAAATAAGAATTAAACATTGTAGATTGAATTCGTTTGCAAAAATCTCATATCGGTTTTAATATTTCTAATATTTTGTGTTAATCGAGTTCGGTTATAAGTGAGGTGTAAAAAAAAAAATGGAGAAATCATGTAAAGATAGTGCGAATTTAAAAGAAAAACAAGGTGTGCGAAGTACACGGTATGTATGCAAGATACTTTTCACAAATTTACGAAATCGTACAATTTCTGTAGCAAAAACAGAGCGTTTTATTTTTTGTGATGATAATTTTTCTCGTTGGATATTGCTTATTTCTTAATCCTAGATCGCGAGAACCGAGTATCGAGTTCGGACAGAATATGCTTTGCTATTAATACGTGTTGTACTTTTTAAGTATCCATTGTTGAAAGATGTTTAATAATCGACGATCTTTCCTCTTTTGTATAGAAGAAATAGTTTCTGTTTAAAAAAAAGAAAAAAATAACAGAAGGATATTCGTGGAATAAGATGGCAGTAAAGAAAGTTAGGTCGAAGAAGTCTGAAAAAGTAGAGCACAGGGAAATTGGAGAAAATGCAGCCAGAGAGAGAGAAAAAAATCTAGGGAAGAGTGGATGGAACAACGATAAAGTGGAATGAAACCATGCAGGAGGAAGGCGGAAGTTCGAGGATGGAACAGTGCATGGAAAGAAAGCAAAGAAAAGAAACTATGGGCGAAGAGAAAAAGACAGGAAACGAAGGGAAATGGAAAGAAACGCGTAACACCGAGGAGGGTAGCTGGTTTCGACTTTGTAGTAGGCCTCGATCGATGCTGTTACCATGGCTACAGGGGCAGTACCGCGGTGCTCTACTACTGATTATTTATGTCAAGGATCCCTCCCTGCTTCGAAGCTTGGAACGCAAACTCAAACGCGAACCACCCTAACGTAAGTGGCGATAGTTGTTCGAGACTCTCTTTCGGAAGATTTCGAACAATTTTCTCATAATTAAGTTTACATTTTATAAATGTTTGCAGATTGTAGAAACCTGATTACTTTATGAATTAATCTTATTTTTAATTTTGTATTATCGAAATTTTTCATAAACAGATGAAGTTAACAAGTTTCAAATTGTAAGCTGGGAATGATTTTATCGAATATGTATGATATTGATTAAATCTTTAATAAGTCAATTATGACAATTAGATCAAATGTGAATCTCTATGCTATATTTATACATATTAAGCAATAAAAGCATGAAAAATTTATAAATAAATAAGTAAGTAAAATATCTCTTGATATTTACTTCATAAAGAAGAATGAGATTTCTTTGAGCAAATAAACGATTATGAAAAACCAATAAAAGTTAATGACTTGACATTTTTACGGAATTTTTCTTTTTATAGCAAAAAAAAACTTAAATATAAGTAAAATATACATATTTTATAAGATACGTATCTAAGATCATTACCATTCAAATAGTATTTTTTTTCTTATACTTCTCTTATTTTCAGCAATTTCTAAAATCAGTTAAATTAATTCTTAATCTTTTTAAATATGGAAATAAATAAATTTATCAATATTATAGACTAATTAATGTAAGTAAATATATTATTACTATTCCATAAGATAGGTTATGTTCATTCAGTAATAATAAAAATATCAATATTAAAGAAAATAATAAAATAATATAAAATCCTTATTGCAATCAAGAAAATAATATGATCGATTAGAAAAATATGAGACAATAGTAAAATTTCCAATAAATCATCTTCAATATTAGAATTTAAAACGAGGATTAGTTGGCATTTAAATAATGGCTATTGCTAGTGACACATGACGACTAAAGATGGAGCTTCGATGCTCTTTTCAGAGTAAGCAGGACAGAGGAGAATACGCAATGGGAAATATTCCTGTTGAGAAAGATGCTTTCGACCCAATTTCACTCTCTTATAATAATAGTGTTGTCATAAACAATCGATATTGCGTCTAAGAACTATTATCATGCTGCATCAGTACGAAAGCTATCATTCTAATTTGCGCAGAAACGATAATTAAATGTAAATAAAATGACGTCATCTTTCTATTCTAACTTTTTTTACATCTTTTTTAATACTTCTTATTTTATTCATTTTATAATTACTATAATCTATATATTAATCTAATACTATACTATAATCTATACTAATATACTATCTATACTATCTATATTATCTATATTAATCTAATACTATACTATAATCTATACTATACTACTATAATCTAATTTTTTTGAATAACATATGAATATTAGTTGGAAACAATTTCTTTCTAAAATATTTGTTAAGATGATATACTTTTTATTAAACTTTATCATTCATTACAATCATTGAACTATTGTTAATATAGAAGACATTTTTATTATTTTATGTATTGTTTCACAGAAGGAATTTCAAATAATTCATCATGATATTTGACAAATATATAATCAAGCAATAATGTAAAAAATTTGTTGTTAGCTTTTTAACACATAATATATTTTAAAATAAAAATAATTACATTTTTTACATTATGCTTAAGATCGAAATGCACCACCATTCGAAAGGTAACTTACATTCGTCATGTAGTATTTATAGTCAATGATCATTAACATTCATCTAAACGAAAAATAATCATACTTTCATGAATTGTATAAATATTAAAGTAATGAGTTTCAACATACATGAAATAAATCAGATATTTTTTTATGAAAGCTTCAGATAATTAAAAGAAACAAATGTTTCTTATGAATGTTTTTTATGAATATATAATCATAACTTTCACTTGAATAAATCATTATCTATATATAAAACAATATATGTAAATATGCGTAAGTATAATGCGTAAGTATTCATAAAATATCAATATTTTCATTAATTAAATTGTCTCAATTCAAAATTTGAGAATGAAATATTAAATAAATTAAGTACTACTATTTTGCTTTGGTAAATTTATTTCAAATTTTTTTAAATTATTAAATTAAATAAATCTACAAATTATATAATTATATTACTTATAAAAATCAAAAAGTAATATTTAAATTTTACATTTTATTTTACTATTTTACTTAATAATTCTTATTTTTGTTTTCCAAAATGAAAATTAAAAATTTTGAATCTTGAAAGACTACTTTTATATCTGTATCTTCGATTTAAATTGTGCGTAATAGGGACAATTAGTCATTATTGAGAATGTGCAATGTTAATAATACACACACAATGGGCGGATGAAATCACACATTCAATAAATTTAACACAATATATGCTGCTTTTTTTACTTGTCTAAATTTTTCGATTTTTAAACAAAACTTATTGCAAATTAAAAATGCATTTTCTTTTTCATAATAAGTTGTTTAGAATAAAAATATATTGAATGAAAATAAGAAATTCAAGCAAGTTGAAGTATTACCTGTATTTTTTTATGTGAAACTAATAAGTATTAAAAGACTGAATAAAAATTTCACAACAAGAAATCAATTTTACGGATATCGCATATTCATTATCAGAACATTCTTACAACACAACATTCACATTCTTTTAAATTATATTGTTAATCTCTTCTTTTTTATTCTATAGACGTACATTAAAGTTTACTACAGTCAACGTCTTTCGCTACCTCACACATTTCTTCAATCTTAATTTACGCGCTATCAAATTAAAGCAATAACTAACGATTATTTTTTTTTAATATTTACATATCTATCTCATTAATTAATTGTATATAATACAACTTGCACTCTTTACTGTTAGCTTCTAATAATAACATCTTGGTGCGAATAATCTACTGCCAAACTTTTTTCCTGTTTTTTATTCTTTTTTCACGAGTCAATTACGATATTCGAATTCAAAAGTATATTCGAAATAAACAATGAATATTATTACATCTTTTTTAAAAAAATGACCAGAAAAGTATTTTCGTACTTATTCAACATTGTCAATGAATCACGCGTCACGAACATTCCAGTGAAAATAGTAGCATCAGCTGCACATTTCACATTGATATTATAAATCTTCATCAATATACATTTGTGTACTTCATATATATTAAAAAAAAAAAAAAAAAAAAAAAAAAAAATTAATTTTACATTTTTCCATTTTAATTATGGCAATATCTAAAAAAACAAAACAAAAACAAAAGAAAATAAAGAAAAACGAAACATATAAGACATCTGACTTTATAAGATATTTCGAGAACATTCTACAATAATCTTATATGTATAAATAATAAGATAAAAGATGCAGTGGCATAACATAAGAAATGAATGTAATTATTTCTTATGATTTGCATAGTGTAACAATCCATAATTTTAATATTAAAACGTCAAATGTTTAATTGAACGTTCGCATGTAACGTTATCTTACGTTACTCTAAAGCTCGATGATTTATTATATAAAATAGTAAATATCAGAATACGGAATTTATATAAGAATCAATATTTTCATGAAATCGATTATCAATCATCTGTTTTAAATACTAGATTTCCAAAAAAACAGATGTAAAATTAAAGCTGTATAAATAAAATCAGAATTTGAAAACCATTAAGATGCAGCTGTTAATAATTTTTCTCTTTCATTTTTATCTACTGCTGATACATGATCTGGTTTTTCACCTCGGGCATAACGTTCCCACATTTTTTTGTATAGCATTTCCATACCCATCGCATACAATTTGCAATTGAATAAAGGACTTTCGGATCTTGCTTTCCATACTTTAGCTCGTGTTGCTTTTAAACTTGAAAAAAGAAAAAAATTGAATTTACATAACATATACAAAGCTTGAAGTTTCAAAATTAAAAATTAAAAAAATAATTTACTTACTATTCTCTATCAGTTCCTAAACGAATAGCAATATCTTGATATTCTTGTCGTGTTCGTGCGATCAATTCTGGACATCCCAAAGTATTTAATTGACTAGCAGCAACACGAGATGCTAAAGTTTCCCCTGGTAGCGTAACTACTGGAGTTCCAGTCCATAGAACATCCATGCTAGTAGTATGACCATTACAAAGAGGCGTATCTAAGCATACATCAGCTAATTGTCCTCTTCTAACATGTTCTTCTTTTGCAGCAACATTGCTAAACAAGATCCTACCAGGAGCTAAACCTAATTGTTGAGCTGTTGCTTGTAAATTTGGTTCACCAACGGCTGGAAAGCGCAACAACCACAGCACAGAGTTTGGCACATGTTTTAGAATCTAAAATTTAGTATTAAAGTATATTTTAATATAAATAAAGTAATAATATTTTCGATAAAATAAATTTATTAAAAAAAAGGACGATAAACTTACATGTGCCCACATATGAAGTGTGAGCGGATCAATTTTGTATAATTGATTAAAATTGCAATAAACAACTGCATCTTCTGGCAAACCATATTGTTGTCTTGTAGTAATCATAATATTTTGAGGCACTTCTTCACCTGTTGCTGTTTTGTTGTTTACTTGTGTAGTGGCCATGCCATTTTGAACTACGACGCCATTTACAGACATTTGGCATTGTCCAGAAGCAATCATTGTTTCAATAGGAGTAGTAGTTGGCAATTCTGCAACTTTCAATGAAATCTCTACTGGTTTGTTTTTAGCATCCGGCACGACAACTTCGCGTATTTCTTTGACACATGTATTTTCAATCATTGGAGAAAGATCAGTAGCATTTATCACAGCTACATTATCTGCTACTTTGCCTTTCATATTCAATTTATCCGTTAAAATGAGACGTTCTTTTAAATGTGGAAACATTTGTCTGAAAAAGTATATATACATTAAATACATCAGCATATAAATATAAAAAGATAAGAAAAAAGAAAAAGAAAATCAAACATATTTCACAATTTGTATATATATATATATATATATTGCAAACTTACTTGTGATCCCCAATAAAGTATGTGTGTGGCATGTAAGCAAGTTTCTCACTGTATTGACTAGCAAGTTCCAATGGTGATGTAACTTCGTCTGTAATTAAATAATCCATAAAACTAGCTCCGGATGTTCCCGGATATCCAAGCCACATCACCTGTACCGGTGCTGGTCTCAAAGCAAATATTTCATTCCTCGCCCCTTTCGTATACCCATTCATGTTTACTAAAATATGTATTCCATCCGCGTTAATACGATCGGCTGCTTTTCCATTGCATGGAATCTGCGATAAATCCACGAAGTGTTCGGTTTCTCTAGCAATCTTCGCTCGGAAAGTAGTTCCATCATCAGCACTAAGAGCATAACAGAAAATTTCAACATTTTGTCTCTCATGAAGTCCCGGAATTGATTGCATAAGATGACTAGTAGGATGATTTCCAAAATCTGATGATACATATCCAATTCTTAAGCGACCACCGATTTCACGTGGATATTTATATGGTTGTTTGTGTAAAACATGAATCTGTAATAGTCATAAATAAAATAAAAATATTTGAATTTTTATTCTTTCGTAATATTTATTTAAAAAATATCGTTTACCTTCTCAATGCAAAGATTTGCATGTCTAGCAGCAATGGCTTTTCTAAATTCATGAGACAATGGATAAAGCATAGAATGGTGTGGGTGTACACTAGGTAATCTGTTTTTATCAAGTTGTTCGGCAACAATTGAAACTAATTTTTTCATTCGAGCTTCATAATCAGTCCAGTCACAAACAATTTGAAGGCAATGCGCCAAATTACAATATGCATCAGGAAAATCAGGTTTAAGTTTCAGCGCAGTTCTATACGATTGAATAGCCTCTGGAATGTTTCCGGAATCCTTATGAATCGAAGCTAGATTGGAATGAGCATCGGCGAAAGCGGGATTAATTTGAATAGCTCTTGTATAACATTGAAGAGCTCCTTGTATATCTTGCATTTCTTTCAATGTATTGCCCATGTTCGAATATGCATCCGCGAAAGTTGGCTGAATACGAATAGCTTCCTTGTAATGCATTAATGCTTCATTTAATTTTCCTTGTTGCTGTAATACCGAAGCCAGATTACTATGAGCTGCGGCAAACTCAGGAAATACTTCAAGCGCTTTCAAATATAATCGAGTTGCTTCTTCGATGTATCCTTGTTCACGTTTTATGTTGGCCTGAAATAAAACATATTGAATAATAAAAAATATTAATAAAAAAATATAAAAACAAGATACATTATTTTATATTTCATATCGAATTTTATTACTTAAATTGAAAAAATATTAAATATATATAAATAAAAAATAATGGTGTATAAAAATAATATATAATATATAATATAAATATATAAATACCAGATTATTAAGGGAATCGGCATGTGAAGGACAGAGGCGAAGAGCTGTATTGTAGCAATCCTCAGCCTCGACCACTTGTCCTTTTTCTTTGAGCGCATTTGCCAAATTGCAATAAGCATCTGGGAAATTTGGTTGTAGTTCAATAGCACGACGGTATGTATCAATTGCCAAATCAATAAGCCTATAAAAAAATAGATTAACATAAAAATAAAATATAATTAATATTTTTTGTAATACTTACCCTTGTTCATAATAAACACATGCCAGATTTCCATGTACGACTGCATTGTTAGGACTAAGATTCAAAGCACGCAGATAAGCAGCAACAGCTCTGTTACAAACAAAAAATTTGTATATCATTAAAATTCATAACATCAAAAAAACACTTGGATTGTTTTTTGAATAAAACGAATAATCATAATTTCAACCGAACAATAGAAACATCATATAAAAAATTTTTGATTGCTTCGAGTTTTTAAATATATACACTTTGATTGCTGTTTTGCTTTAAAAGATACATTGCCTATCCATTTCTTAAAATTGTCATTGCTTATTTAATATAAATAAATCAAACCTAAAACATATCTTCATTTTACATCATTCATATAATAATTTTTATGAATATAAATCTCATTTTGAAAGATGATCATTTTTTATTTATTCTCAAAATTCAATATTATTATTGTTTGTAATATCATGATAAATTCGATATTATTGTAGTTTGTAATACCACGCCCGATGTCCTAAACAAATCACATACACGTGTCGTATATCATTATATGGTGACATATATTTATAAGGGGAATAGATACCGGTAATATTACGTATAATATGGTAAGAAATTAACCTTTTCACGCTATATTTAATCCAGGAAATGCATCCAGGAGTTGAAGATCGCGAGAGTGCTCGTTCTAATTGTACGCGTAATGAAGGTGCGATCGTAGTCGAAGGCGAAATCACCGTGTACACGACAACGCACTGGCAGTCCATTCCTTCTCCATTTCGATGTCTCGATAAATTAATTTGGGTACGTGTGTGTATATGTTAAATGTAGATAAAAAAAAATTAGCTACTCCCTCAACAGATTGTAGACACGATATCACACAAAGTAGCTTCCCGTCACGAAACTCGCCACGAGCTACGCGTTTTTGGCAAAATCCGTTAAAGACCCCCTATTCACCCTCCCACGAAGAGTAAAAGGGGTTCGCTCCCTCGTAGGGGCGGAGCGATCCTTGAAATCGATAGTTGTCCTCGAGTTTCTCTGCCGCTATTGTGCGTAATATTCAAGATTCCGAACACGCGTAAATAAAAATATATAGAAGCAATTTTCTTTCTGTTGCCAAATGATTCCCCCCCTTAAAATTTTGTTTAAGTAAATAATAACATACGTATAATAATATATACACACACATATATATATATATATATATATAAATTTGATTTAATCATAAAATGTAAAATTACGATTCATCTAAATTTTCTCCAGATTTTTATTATTACATTTTTTTTAAATTATAAAAAAAATATTTTAGATATTATATTTAAATATTGATCCGATTAGGTTCTATTTTCTTTCAAAATAAAAAAGTACATAAATATTATATTCAAGTGAAGATTTTTGAATTATTAATTATTTACTATTATTTTTGCTATTATTTTTCTTTTTAAATTAATTTTTAGTTATGTTAAATTTAATAATAATAATTATTTAATATAAATAATTAAATTAATTTAATTATTAATATTTTTTTATATTCAACATTCTAAATAACGTATATTTTATTAAATTATTTTTTTATTTTTTAGAATAAAATTATAAACACTTCTGAAAAGTTAGAAATTCATATAGTAAACGAAAGAAGATTGCTAGCGGACATCGCTCTGGAGAAACAAAGGACGATGAACTTGAAAGGACGCTATGAATATCGATTCGGTGTTTACATATTGGCTCATGCGCTTTGCTTGCAATTTCTCGATAAACATATTTCAAAAGCAGAGAATAAATTCTCTTATATCGCAATATTTTTTTAATATATCAAAAAAAAAAATAGAGTGCAATTTGTTGGAATATAAAATAACTTGATATATAAAAAAAAAATAGAATTATTTGTAAATTTATTTGAATTGATTAATAAAAATTTGTATGATTCATGACTGCCCACTAATGTAATGATATAATCCATTAATGGAATAACTTTGAAATCAAATTTTTTTAGCACAGACTTTAAAACCGATGTCTATATGAAAAACAACGGTTGATCAAACTGTGCATTTTAAATTGAAGAAAAATGAGAGTTCAAAAACTGGAATCGAACCCACAATATCTAGATTGATAAGTTTAATCTCTATGCTCATCGCCAGCTCCTAATTTTAATTGATATTGCATTAAATTTATTTCACATTTATATTGTGATAAAAATATTATTAAAAATAGAACGTATTAATACATCCATTATTTAATGTATATATAATTGTTAATAAAATAATTGTGATTTTTTAATGTTTTTGTTTTTAATAACGTAATAATAAATCAATGTTTTAAACTAAATATTCTCAATGAGGAAATTATATTTATATTACAGGTTTTAAAGCAATTTCTATTAAAAAAATATTAAATTATAAAGCAATAAACATTGAATTACATATATAAATATATATAAATTTTGATGTCTTATTTCTAAATGATATTTATAAAATTTCTTTATATATAATATATATATAACATATAATAAAGCATTAAGATATTAGCTATAGATTTATTCTTACTATTTTTTGAATCTATTTTGGTTGAATGAACTTTTAATTTTTTTTATACATTAGGGAATACTCAATCATCGATATTCTTATTCCATTCAAATTTATTCTCGCTTAAAAAATAAATGAATCAAGAATGTGAAAATATTGACAATTTTCAAAACAGATAAATTTTTCTGTTAGTAACGCAATTCCAACAATCAAGGCATTATTAGATTATTATAAAAAGTATTATATACAAATTATCATAGGTTAATATCACAGATTAAACACTAAACTAATTTCGTATAATATTTATTTATTATATGCTTGAATTGTTCGTATAAATTTCTTTATATTGCTCTCAATTTCTGTTCGTCTTCATATATCGTAAAAGAAGATAAAAAGACTATAATTTCATATCTTTAGCGACATCTCTACATACTTATATAAAGTATGTAATACATATAGCGACTGATTCCAAATTATAACGTGTTTATAACGAATAAATAGTTATTTTTTCTTACCTATCAAAAATCCTGGCTTCCTTGAGAACATTACCAAGATTGATATATGCATCCAAAAAATTTGGATCCAATGCTACGGCCTTCTCAAAATGATGGATCGCCAACCATATCTCGCCTTGTGCATTGAAAACACAGCCAAGATTGCTCCATGCAACCGCAAAGTCTGGACGTGTTTCGATAGCCTTTAGATAGCAGGCCTAAAGACATAAACATAAGATCAGAAGAGATACTCGCGTACTGTTAGGAACGCGCCGCGCACAATGCCCGGCCTCTCCTCGCCGCGCCGCAGCTTTCATACACTTTCGATAAATCTCAGAAAAATATTACCTCTTCATACCTTCGTCCTCTCTATCTCGCTTCATTTCTCTCCTTTTCCTTATTGAACGCCTTGTTTTATTACATTCAATTAAAAATGAAAACTGTTTATATCATAGTATGGATTTTTAACAATTTTTAAATATATCAATCGCATCGTTTATATTTATCGTGATATATAAAATTATACACCTATTACTATGATTTCAATATTCATTAATAATAATTTTTATTCAAAAAAAAAAAAAAATCAAATTTATATTAAGAAAAATTCAATAAATAATATCATAATTAATATTTTTTATGTAATAATATCTTATTATTAAAGAATAAAAATACAGATTAACGTCAACATAACAAATCAAATCCTATAATTAACTTAAAAAAAAAAATTTTACTTTACATTAAAATTACAATTTCTTCTGAAGGAAAATGAGAACGAATTAGAAACAGAGAGAACGAAATCCATTTTGCAAATCATACAATGTAATATTGGATTGGAATTTAATGTGAAATCAGGAAAAAAGGATTTAGGTGCGCGCTAGAAACGTCATCGTGGAAGAGAAGCGATATGGGTGTCCCATTTCGTGTTCATCGAGTTTCCGGAATGCGTCCAGTGAACTCGATGACACGTAGTACGCCCCTCGCCATTGTTAGTTCACTTCTGCTTAATTGCACTTGGCCAATTCACCTTCCAACATTGTCCATTCTCAGTCGATGAGCTTAAACAAACAGTATTTCACATATATTCTTTTACCATCGATAAGGTAAATGTTTATTAACAAGTTAATTTGTATTATTGCTTTCCATAGTGTAATAAAGAAAAAAAAATTTGTCCAAAATCTTCTTTATGTGACGACGCTCCTAAGGGTCAAGCAGGAATGTGCATCGCGCGTGCCGAGAGGCGGGCTGCATTGTTATATAAAAAACAGAGTAATCCGTACCTAAACAATAAGTAAAAGGGCATTTACAGTCGGCCGATCTCTATAGGAAATAGACAAAGAAAGGTTGAATAGTAAATACTGGAATAAGTAAAGATGGACAGAAATGAAGTTGGATGAGCTTTAACAAAGAATTCCCATTTTCGATAATAAAATAGAATATTTTATTATAATATTTTTGTTAATCTTTAATCCCTTGGTTCCATATTTGCGATCATAAATAAATCAATCGCAAATATAGATACTTTGAGGCCGATCCTGAGTTAAAAAATCCAACATTCAATCTCTTACGGAACAAAAGGACCAATTGGTTTGATGGGATATTCAGAGATCGGCCTTGGGAATTACTTTACCTGCAGTGTACCCTTTGGTAGGTTGACGGTAGGTACGGCTTGCAAGCTCTCATAATAAACTTAGACCGAGAGACAGTGTGTTACTGAATAACCAGATTCAGATTCACCCTTTGACGAAGGAACCCATGGTAACCGACCAATCACATTGCTCCGACTTCCCCTCCTAGAGTTGATCATCCCATCCACAACAATAAGACAGCTGCGTTAATGTCTCTTCATTGATAACTCTTCGCCTCAACTTTGTCTTTTTTTTATTTTTTATTTTTTTTTTATTTTTATTTTTTTTCTTAAATTTTTTCATTTTCTTTTTTGATACATATACAGAGGTACCTAGTTATACGTGCCCCTGAAAGACACGCTTCGCTGAGCTCGTCAGCCACCATATTATAATTATATAAATTTTATCCCAATATTTTTTCGAAATTTCTGAATTATCAATAACGTTTAAAAAAATCTTTCAATAAAATTTATAGCGTATAGCAAGCAACAAATATATTACAATTGATTCCTGTAGTTGATAATATTTTGAATAATAATATTAAAAATGTAATCGAGAAACATGTTAAAATATAACTTTCATTTTATGAAAGTTAGCCTCATACATAAATAGTATTTCAGACTGTTTTTTTTTTTTTTTTTTTTTCTATAATTTAATATTATTGGTGGCAAAACGTACTAAGCGAAAAAACGACCAAGTAAACTAGAAAGCGCTCAAGAATAACAAGAAATATAACGAAAAATCTTTCTCTTTGCTATGTTGAATTTTATCGATAAGTTTCTTTGCAGAAAATATAAAATATTAAGCGAAATTTTCAATGTAAAATAAATATCAAAATCATTATAATGATATTATACTGTCTGCAACTTATTTCTACTTATCGATTATCGCCGCGCCGCGCTGCTTTATGAAGTAGACCACTTGACTCATTTGCTTTATTATACATTACTGAAATGAATGAAACTCTTGGGAATCGAACAAATCCCAGAAGTTTCCAAGTTTCAAAAAATATATTTTCTTTTTATTTCACAAAATAAATATGATATGCAAATAATTCACACAAATTTATAAAAAGTTATAATTTATAAACATATATAAAATTGATCAAATGATCTCGCGCGATTATCATTGTACACACAATTTATTTATTTTCAAAATTGGAAAGAGAGTAGTTGGAAAAGAAAGGTTGTCCATGTATATGTAAAACAGATCAGTATACCTAAAGTAAATACACATTCAAAATGAGTTGAATCAAATGAGATGAGCTTAAATACTATATTCGCGCTTTGTTAATCCTATTATAACTTGTTGTAATTTGAAATATATATATTTTATTTGATCAACAACATAGATAACATAGATAGTGTTATAATAGGATCGACAAATTAAACCTTACAGTAACACCAAGCAAAGAAATTCTGTTTATTGCTTTTAAGTGTTATTGCAAAACGCGCAATGCAAAGAGGGATTTCATAGTTTAGCTAATTTTAAATATAAACCCTCGTACTATGTTTGATGTCTTATAAGAAATATCATCTTATTCCCAATATTTTCTCTGATTCTTAAAAATAAAAACACCAAACACAGTAATTAATTAATTAAACGAAAAAGTACGCACGATGAACAATTTATTACTAAAATTTGAATTTTCACTTCAATGTCTTTTTTTGAAATGACATATTGTTATTTCTAAGATCATCGTGCGCCGCGCACATATTTCAGTGCAAAGGAAAAAAACTTTTCGCTTCTAGTAGTATAGATACCAGTTGTTCTTGATTATTCTATAGAGCTGCTAACTAGTACTTGTGCACATTTTACAAAATGCATCTGTAACTTGTCAAAACAAAATTAATAAAACTTTAAAACTATAAATATAATCTTAAAGTTTGATTATGATACTGATGCATTTGAATATGTGCATGACACGTTAGATTAAATTATAACAATGAACAAGAGACAAAGAAAACCTACCTTAGCTTCATCAAGTCTTGCTAATGCTTTCAAAAGATTACCAAGATCACTTCTCACACAGTAAAGATCCTGCAACATGCAAAAATATATAAAAATATTTTGTAATTTGCATTCTTAAATAGCTTAAATTATTTAAAAAAATTTTTTTAAATATATTTGAAATAATACAATTATTTCAAAACAATTTATTACAAATTGAATTTATGCAGATCTAAAAATTTGCAAAAGAACATAACAAATTTTTATTAAATAACAGAATAAATTTCTCACAGGGTTGTATTGTAGAGCAGTCACATATGCTTGAACTGCTTGCTCCATGTCTCCTGCAGCTACTAATGCTGCTGCTAAATTGATGTAACCATCAATGAAATCTGGTTTCAATCTAACAGCATGTCTGTAGTTTTCCAAAGCTTCTTGTAGCTGACCACGTTCCTTGAAAACATTTCCAAGATTGCTATAAGCTTCCGCCAATAAGGGATTTTGTTTAATTGCTAAACTGCTATAATGAGCAGATCTAAAATAGAAGAATAAATACTTATTCGAATCTATTTATATTTTTATTTTAAAATTATTTAACAATTATAAAAATATTTACTTTTCTAGTCTTCTACATTGAAAGTGTATAGAAGACAATAATAGAAGAACTCCAGTATTGTTTGTTTCCTGCCTCCAAAGTTGCATACAATGTCTTTCAGCATTTTCATAATCTCCTGCTTGATATTCTCTATGTGCAAGTTCCAATAACCCTATAAAAAGAAAATACATTGTAAAATATTTAAAAATATTTAAAAATATATAATTTTTTTTATGAATTTTATATTTTTAATATAAATAAATGTATTTATTTATTTTAAAAAATTACTTAAAAACTTAAGAAAATTTATGATTTGTGATATAAAATATAAAATATAAATATAAACATATATTGTTCAAAAAGAAATTCAAAACAATATTTATACATGTATTCTCATTGATATGTATTAATTAAAGAATATATATTATAATAAATATAATTTACATAAAATTTCTTTATAAAATGTTTATATATAATAAAATATATAATAAAACTATATATATCATATATCATAAAATAAATTTTATATAAATTTTTATATAACTAAAAATCTATTTCATTCAAATATCATAATATAATATGATATTAATATAAAGAAAAAGAAAATAATATATAAAAAGATATTTTTATTTATTTAAGCATTTTTTTTCTCATTATTATTTTAATTTTACAATATTTTTTAATTTATTTTCAAATATTACATATTATGCTGCAATTTAAACAAAAACAATATACTTTTAACTAAAATATATCGATTTTTTAGATTCTAAAATAACATAAAAAAATTATGAGATAAAAATACGAACAATAAGAGTCAACTGCAACATTAATGGTCTGATTATCAGCAATTGCAATTAATTCCTTGCCCTGAGTATCCTGTGTAACAACTAGAAGATTCTGTCCATTTTGCCACTCGACGGTTCCATTACAAACGTCATCCGAACTATTGACTACATTTCCGATTATGCTGCTCGAATTTTTTATAACGTTTTCTTTCTTTTCTGCCAATCGTATACTCATTTTGTCGATGAATTTTTCCAAACGCGTTGTTCTATTCTTCCCGGTACACACACACGCTGTTTCCACGCAATCACTTTCGACCAATTTCGAGACTTTTCCACACACTAGTATTAGTAAGTCAATTTTTTTCCAACAATTCGCACTATTCGATCCTAAATTATTTTTTTACTTTTCAGATTTAATTATTTTCATGTGTATTATTCAAGTTATTGTTTATCGGCTATTATAAATTGTACCACAATACTTATTTACTCTTCGTTTCTGTACACACTGTCTCCTCCGTGTTTCTATGCAAGTACGCTTTAGCCAGGTTATCCCCGCCAGACCAAGAAGCAAGCTGATTGGTCAATTCGATACTATGGCAGACTCCTGCGTCGCTGGGTAAAAGCCGAAGAAGGGGGTAAAGAAGATACCCGGCTCAGGTCCGTAAAATTGCATTTAATGCTTAACGCTTTTTCATTTTGCATATATTTCACTTTTTATTTTTGATAATTTTATTAATTTCAAATAATAAATAGTTAATAAATATATTTTTATAGAATTAATTTTAAATTCTTTTTCATTAATAAAAACATAAATTATTTACATTTAAAACAATTAAATTTTTTATTTACATTAATAAAAAGAAATATATAAAGAAATTAAAACAATATCTATAAATATATATATATATATATATATACTTTAATTTTATTTTTAATTTGTAAAGTCATGTTTCATATCATCTGTCAATTCATTAATAAATTTTATTAAGGATTAATTTTAGAATAAAAATTATTTTTATATCTATGTTTGTAAATATATTTCAATGTGTTTCCTAAAATTTTCCTAAAGTTTAGCATCTTTAGTACGTGACTGAGAACATAAAGAAATCATAATAGTGGTTCTCAATCCTCGTAAATAAAACTAATTTTTAAAATCAATTTATTAAAATTATATTATTATTTATATCAAAATTGAAGTTTCAACATCAAGTCAAATTAATATTTTTTTAATATTATAATATTGATTTTTGAAATTCTAAAATTTATTCATAAAATAATAATATGTTTTGAAGTTAATAAAATATATATATTGCTCAAAATTTAAAATAATATCAATTATTTTGAATTATTGTTATACATTAAAGATATTAGAAAATTTGAAATAAAAATATAGAAACGAATTCTTAATTATAAAATTGTGAACAACAAAAAGAACCACTGAAATATAGAGACGGTCATCCCCACTCTCTTGTACAGAAAGCAGATGGCATAGGTACCAAGTGGAATATTCCATCGTCACTTTGATGAAGCGGAAACAACGACTGAAGAGTGAAGGGGAAGAATAGGTAGTTTAAAGCGGCCTACACACGTGAAACATATATGATATATATATGATCAACTTTTTTCATGATACACGGTGCAATATATATAGACTGAATTAAAATCGATTTCAGACATAATATGTATCGATACAGGAATTAGTATATTGTACTGGTAATGGTAATGCAGATTTCAATGTGTGTAAACTTGAAACCTTGATATTTGTTCGCAACATATTTCGATATATACTTTATACAAGCAGCTTAAAAAAGAATAGAGTTGAAAATATTATACACAAATAATAATACAATAGTATAATGCCTCTATTCATAGAAAAAGTAAAATTTGAATGCTTTGAAGAATTTTAAGGACAGTAATAATAGAATGATATATTATAATAAAATTTTTGTAGGTTTGTAAAGAAAGAAAACAACAATTATACATATATGTATGTATACATGCGATGTATTTATTATTCTTTATTCCACATTGTTTGAAAATGAAATTTTTATTGCTAAGTACCACATATTTCATATACATATACATATATATATACATATATATATATATTTTTATTCTATATTATAGCATTGCGATTAAGTAATATACATATAAATAACTAATTTATAAGTATATAATAACTAATTAAACAAATTATTGATAACAATATTATTTTTTAATAAAGAGAAAATTTTATTTGCAAATTCAGTTTTATTCAATAATTTTTTTATAAGCGAAAGCAAAATTTAATTTTGGTAAAATTTAGTAGAATGAAATTGCGAATACAACAATATAATATAATTCATAATCACTTATAAAACAAAATAAATCTATATAATTTTTATTTGTTAAGATTAATAATGGAAATTTTTACAGAATTTTTAGTAACACGAATTAAAATTTGCAAAATCAATATTTGCAAACTTATACATCTGACCGAATTTCGTTAATGAAAATTTGACACTTAAAATGAAATGGTACGTAGTTGAAATTGTTTTACTACGTACCAACTGTCGAAAGCTGTTGTATCTCGTTCATCTTGAGAATGACACTGGTGCCTGCAATTTGTTGATGATTCTGCTGCTGTTGTTGCTGTGGCTGCTGCTGTGCTTGCATGATGATGGCCACCATAAAAAATGATATAGAACAAACGGCAATGATATAAAATGGCACAGAAATTTTATTATCACGAAAAATCTTGCATAAATCCAGTATCGAAAACCGTAATATATCAAATCTAACGAGAATTCTGTATTTTCTGAAGAATCGAAACAAAAACAGATACGCGCGGCACTTATATTGGCATGCACTAGCGCAATCTTTCAGTATGCGCCATCATGGATTTTCAAGCACTTTACTTAAACTGAGAATTGATACAACAATATGCAAATCACATAAAAAATAAATTACATAATCGAAAAAAATTTTGTTATTGAAAATTTTTTATATAAAATATTATCACGATAACTATGCTCTTCATGAACGATAGTCTATCGATGCTACAATAATTTTAACATAGCGTGAACTACGTATACGTAAGACAGGCTGATGTGAAAAACCAATCGATGAACATATTCCGGATTAGAGACTCACGACATTCTATGCGCGGGAAATACGTCATACTGATGTAACCGATAATCAAATTATATATAATCAGCTATCATATTTCATGAATATTGGACGTTTGCAAAAATCAATTTCCAGTAAAAATATTATTATAACATATTTAATATTATAATAAGAAAAATTTATTTGAGATTAAATAATAAATATCGCTAATAACTGCATGAAAATTTTTAATAAATATAATAAAGAATAAATATAATAATAGAATAATAAAAAAAAATATTTAATTTAAATGAATATTTACATATTAAATATATTTTTATATAATTATATGTATATCATAATAACCATATTATTTTTAAACTACAATATTTCATAGATATTTTATTTTATAATTCAAAAAAATGTATATATTTATCATATAAAAATATATAAGAAATAGTATATTGTGAAAAATTAAAAAAATAAAAAAATTATTGAATCAAAATATAATTTCCTCCTGAACAAATTATACTTAAGCGCCATGCGGTAAGAGTGGAGAATGGCTTTGCAGTAGTGACGACTGGTGATTTCCCCACCACATTGGAAGAATTCGAATAAATAAAGATCTAACCCGTTCTTTCAATCTCACTTTGTCGGTACCGTTGCCGGTGTGCATGGTTTTGTGCTCCACGTTAGTTTTACTTCATTTATTTTATAAGTTAATAATGGGAGAGAACAAAGAACGTACGTTTATTATGATTAAACCTGATGGTGTCCAACGCGGACTTGTTGGAAAAATAATTCAACGTTTTGAAGAAAAAGGTTTTAAGCTTGTAGCAATGAAAATGTTATGGGTAAGTTTAATACTAATAATATTCAGAATTTCAGAAAAAATCCATATATTTTGATTTTTTATAATTATGTAAAAACGTTTATGACTATGTAAACACTTTCATCTATCATATTTTATCATAAAGATAAATAATTATTGTGACCTTCATTACTATATTTTATGACATTAAAGTGTTTTTTATAAAAATAAGTTTAAATATCTAAATTTAATTTGGATTAAGACATATAAAAGATTTTTTTGTTATTATTAAAATTAATTTTTTAATAATTTATTTTTAATAACTGTATAATTAAATAAAATTGAATTTAATTATATAAAGTTATATTGGCACATAACCTAAATTATATTGCATTCTTTATTTTATGGTATAAAAGTGGAATTAAACATATATAACTTAATTTAAATATGTAACAATAAGATTTTATTTTTTCTTTACAGCCAACTGAAGAATTATTAAAGAAACATTATTCAGATTTGGCATCTAGACCATTTTTCCCTGGATTAATTAAATATATGAGTTCAGGACCAGTTGTACCAATGGTAATTATATGATAAATATATATATTATAAAGAATATGTCTTATTTATTTTATATAATTATTTTTTAGGTATGGGAAGGTTTAAATGCAGTAAAAACTGGTCGTTTCATGTTAGGAGAAACAAATCCAAAGGATTCTGCACCAGGAACAATTCGTGGTGATTTTTGTATTCAAGTTGGACGTAACATTATTCATGGATCTGATTCTGTGGAATCTGCTAATAAAGAGATCAATCTATGGTTTGGAGAAGAAAAAGAAGTTATTGATTGGACATCTTGGGCAGAAAAATGGATATATGAATAAAAATAGTACTCAGTGCAAATATTCATTTTAATATATGTTCTTTTACATAATTCAATCTGACCATGCATACTGCCAATCGGATGATATTCAGAATTTGCTGTATATAACTTTACTTAAATAGTAATAAAACAAGTTCTTATATAATGTGTTTAATTTAATAATAAAAAAACTTTCATTATATTAATATATAGATATATTGTTAAATATAATCATATAGTATAATGATTTTAACAATCATATATTTTATTAAAATTTTATTTTTAAGAATATATTTATTCTTAT
The DNA here is from genome assembly GCF_029169275.1 of Apis cerana. Taxonomy (NCBI): domain Eukaryota; kingdom Metazoa; phylum Arthropoda; class Insecta; order Hymenoptera; family Apidae; genus Apis; species Apis cerana. Next base: position 2,649,186 of record NC_083862.1, on the reverse strand, counting down.
TTAGTAGTCACATTTGATATATAATATTTGAACTTATAATTTATAATTGATATGAAATTATTAATTAGATACATAAGAAAGTAACAAATTAATCAATTTCAAATTTTAAATTGTTAAAATTAAATTAATTTAATTTAATTATATATGATATTTATACATATAAAGAATTATAGTAATATTTATTAATCACAATTTTATATTATAGGATTCAGAATTTTTCATATTTTTTAATTTATTTTTTATTATTATTATTAATTATGTAAAATAAATGCATAATATTTTTATATACATAATAAAAAATCATAATAGTATATATATTATAATTCATGTTTATACATATATATATACATACATATATATATATATATTATATAAAGAAAAATTATTAATAATACTTTATTTTCAGCAGTATATAATATACTTTGTACTTATATTATATACTACTTTCATACTTATATTTTGAATTTATTTTCAGTTGTTTGCTTCTCCTAAATATGCATTACAAGCTGGACAGTAATGTTTTTTAGATAAACAATTGTCAATACAATAAGGACAAGGAACGCAACACCAAAATCTAAAAACAATTATAAATATGATTCAATTTTTTTTTTATAAAATAGTTAATAAATTTAAATAGAATTTAATTATGTTTTATATAATTACCCAAGAGCGCAAAGAAGTAATGCAAATAAATGAGTTTTCATGTTTGATTCAGTTTCAACTCTTGTACTAATCTGCGCATGACAATATGGACATGTTAAATGTTGTGATTCTGAACCAAACTGTGTATTTCCTACGACAATGATATCTGCAAAATTATATTTTAATGTTAGGTTTTTAATTCATATAAAAATATTTAACATAGTAATTATTAATAATGACAAAACTTATCTTATAAAAATATAAATTTTTGTAAATTAAAATATTAATAATTAGAAAAATTTTATAATTAATAAAATAATTAATAAAAGTCATAAATATCTAACCATATTATTGTTAATATCATTACTTAAATTTATTTATTGAAAATAAGGATTTTAGCAAAATTTACTGAATACATTTAACTTTAAAATTTATAATATATATTTAATATTATAATCAATGTTTATAATATATACATATATATATACTTAAAAATATTTTATTAAAAATAATATTAAATATTTAGCAAATCTTTTAACATTTATATAACATTTTTTTAACATTTATATAATATAATAAAAATATTATATTATTGAAAATTAAAGAATTAAAAAATTTTTATTGACTTAACATTTTCATTAGATTTTATTCTAATTTTTTATTCTAATTTTAAATTCTCCTTCCAACGATGACGATATATCTACACATAATTTGGAAAATTCTGCTTTGGCATTGTAAATTATTGGAATTCATTTGAAAAGTATTATTTTAAAACTTTCAGTTGTTTTTTAAGTTACAAAATAATCTTAATTCGTCATCACTAGAATGCCACGTGGAAATAAAAGCATCAATACATATATATATATATCTTGCTTGGTTTTGATTATCATGGATTCATTTTAGGGATTTTGTGTGCAGCAGCAATTATAAGCGATGCGCATGATTATATAAGTAGGTGTGGTTAAACACTTTCAAATCTTTATCATTAAATTATTTTATACATTTTTGTATTTTTGGTTTCCCGATAACCTATTATTATTCAATATTTAAAATTATTACATTGTTCTCATATTTTAACATTTATATATATATTATTTTACGTACGTGGTTGTGGTTGTGATTGTGGAGGAAATTCACCATATGGTGGTGGTGGCATGGGTGGAATAAAACCAGGTGGTGGTGGTGGTGGTGATGGTATCCCTTTTTCCATTATTATATTTAAATTTTTTTATCTGAAATACATAAACAAATCAATTTTCTGTAATTTTATCATTTAAAAGATTAATTTCGAATCGAATGGAAATGATTTTCTAGAAGAATGATGTAACAAAATCTTTCTTAGTCTTAGATAAAATGGAAATAAAGAATAATTATTCGATTAAATATGGCAATGTTGATATGAATCAGATATTTTCTGATATTACTTTTTATATTAAATTATTATATTATATCACTTATTTATTCAATTATATTGATGCTGATAGAAAAAAATATATCTGATGAATATAAAAAGAATTCATATTATTGTTAAAATTATTTAAATTTTTCAAAATTCTTAAGTTCTTTAATTTGATAAATATATTTTTTTCTTAAATTATTTCGTTTTATTATGTTTTATGAGATGAAATTGGAGATCTCTATGACAAACACAAAAAATTTCGTAATCATGTTCTACTATAACGTTGTGTAAATAATTGCTGTTGAATGCAAAAGTGTTTCATAATGTATTTCATTTCATTATATAATATATATTATATTGAAAATAAAGTAATTAAAAATTGCTGTAATTAAAAAAATGTCTAAATAATAAAATTAAAATTAAAAATAAAATATATGATTTCCAAGAAATTATTTATATATGTAATTCTTATACAGAAAATATGTGATAACAAGCTGATAAATTGATTATTTATTATATTACTTATTATTAAATGAATTTCATATATTAAAAATAAAAACAAATTAATATAAGAAACATGCAAAATTTATAATAGCTCGTTAACATATTCAATGTGGAATGAATTATTATAATTTTACACAATAATGATGGAAATCTTTTCTGTTGCTTTTTTTTATTTATTTATTTTTATTTTAAAATGATTATAAATTCATTATATTTAAATTAAATAGTGGATATTCTCTAATTGAGAAAACAATTGAAGGCTACTTAATACATATTTCAATTTCGTTAAACAAAAATATCTTTTCCTTGTTACATATATATATTTATACATATATATATTGATTTTGCAATGAATCATTATTATTAAAAGTTTCCACGTTATCATTCCATTATCGATCGATTGATACGAAGCAAATGAAACATTTATTGAAATAAAAATTAATATTAGTACAATTTAATATCGATATTGATCGCGTTTCTTGAACTAAACTGAAATAATAATATTAACAAAAAAAAAAAAGACAAAGTATTTTAACAAAAATAGATACCAACTCAGTCTTAAAACAACTCAATGATCAAAATTTAAAAATAGAAATCTATTATTTAATTAGTATTTATATTGAAAACAAATTTCTATAAATTATTAATTTAAAATTGATTAATACTGTAAAATTAAAAAAAAAGTAAATCAAATAATTATATTTAATTTATAATAATTTAATATTTATGTTTAAAGAACTATATTCATTTAACATTTAAAAAACTTATTTTTTGTAAAATATATTTGATATTCATTAATTGATAAATATTTACTGATTCAAATTACTTTTAATTATATATATATATATATATGTATATGTATATACACATACCTGTTGCAATTACGGCACTATATATGCAAGTTATCTACTGTCAGACTGGTGAAATCTAACTAACAACTTCGGTTCATGTCGGCTTTTACATTCGTTAAATTCATACTTCGTGTACATACGAGAGTTGAAGTGGGAGAATCTACGAAAAACGTCATATGGTATACGTATTTGATTTAAAAGATAAAAACTATGTTAACTGATATTTTTCTAAAATCTCCTAGATAATGTAATCGTAAGAAGTAAATAATTAAAATTTTGATTTTCGATAACGATAATTGAAATGAATTAAAAGAAATTAGGTTATTATAATATATTTATATACACATACGAATTAAATATATTTAACCTGTAACATTTTATTTTTATTTTCTATTATTAATAATATACAGAATATGTTTTCAGAATATAAATTTGATGCAATATATATTTTATTAAGAAAAGAAAATAGAATAGTAAATAATAATAAATAATAGAAAAATGGAAAAAGACAAGTTGATAATCACAAAATTCTTTTTTTATAAAAATTATATTTTATAATATATTTGAGAAACATGAGTGAGTCATTTTACGTAACAATTGCAAAAATATAAAAAATATTGCAATCTAATCATAAATACTTAAGATTTTCTTCTGAATCATAAGCAAAACATTTTTTATTTTTGATTAACATGATATAAAAATTAAATTATAGAAAATTGGAAAAAACCTAATGAAATTAATTAATTATAAAAATTAATTGCAATCAAATAAATTTTAATTGAAAATTAATATAAAAAATAAAAAGTATAAAAATATATTTTTATATATTTATTAGTTACAAATAACATTCATTAGCTACAGATAATTAGGAAAATTATATTATATAAAAACATTACTTAAGAGAAATGTAAATGAAAATATTTATTTAAAATTTTGATTAAATTAAAATGTTAAATTAAATGTTGCATCAAAATTCTATTTTTTAAAAATATTTTTTTTAAATATTTTATAAATTATTGATATAAAAATAAAATGTTACAATTAAATTCTTTTCACTTGTTTGAATAGTTTTATAAAATTATTTCTTTATAAAATTATATATTTTAATTCCTTTTCTTGAAAGAAGTTTAATTTATAATAAATTTTACAGAAAAAGTTGAAAAAAAATGCATTTGGAAGTATATATGAATTTTTTGATTATTATATATATATATATATTCTTAATTATAATATTTAAAAATCAATCAATTAAAATTATTCCATCAAATATTTTAACCAATCAAATTATAATCTTCAAAATTAACCAATTAAATCTATATTTAAGAGACTTTTTTAAATTTTTGATTTTCAATATTTTATTTTTTGAATTTATATTTTCATAAAAATTTAAAAAAAAATAAGAAAAAATCAGATAGTAAAAAATTCACAATATATATATTATTCATAAATTCATAATATATTCATAATATGTTGTATTAAAAAATAATTTAAGGGACATATTATAATTAGAAAACCAATTATTATGATTTAGTAATCCAAAAAAAAAAAATTTTAAATATTTAAAATAATTCTCATGCACTTTGTAATACTTTGTGAATATTTATATACAAAGTAGATAAAAATTTGACAAATTATGTAAATGTGTATGAATTTCTGAAAAAAGAGCAGAGGTAATATTTTAAAAAAATCAATTAAAAATTAAAATACGCTAAAAGATAATAACAATTAATCTTTATTGTTGTTATTCTTATTTAAAAGTAGTGGATTCAATTTTATAAAATGTTTTCAGATCTTACTTTTTGTATTTTTAATTATATTTGCACTTGAGACATAATATATTCGAATTAATTAAAATTCAATAATATTAATAGTTAATGCAAAAATTTTAGGAAATTAGAAATAAAAAATAATAAAAAATTGTAATAAATTAATATATGTAATATAATTTTAGATAAATTAATTTTAAATATTTTTATCATCTTTGTGGAGAATTCATTCAATTTAATTATCAAATAGATATTTATTGTTTGATTTGTTTTAAATTTTAATTTTTACATTAACTCAATATTGAATCATAATTGCTTTCATAATTGTTTTATGAATTTACAAAAATCTATTAAAATTAAAATTTATAAATACAATATAAAAAATATACACAAAATTTGTAATATTCTTATGAATAAAATTTAAAAAGGAACCTATAATAATTATAAATGAATTAATAATCAAATTAAGTAAAATTTTCAAGAAAACTTTTTTACCTTGGATATGATGTTTTCGCATATTTTATAATGTATTGATAATATATTCCTAGATACATTTATATATTATTAATTTCAATCTACTTGAATTAAAGTTTTCTATTATGTATAAGTTATATGATATCCTGTAAAAGAAGATCAGTTGACATTGTTTATTTGATTTTAATATATATATATACTATTGCACACAAAAAAATTTTGTTTTTAATTTGATGAATGATGTTTTGTTATAAATATTTTCAATATTTCATTAGACACTAAAAGTAAAAAGTAAATTTTTCATTATTTGTATTTCTATAATATATCGAATCAAACGGCAATTGATATTCGTGTATACAGAGTGTCCCAAATTTTTTCCTCCATATATGTTTTATGAACAAAAATAAGAAATAAAAAGTTATATAAATATAAATTTTATTTAGAAATTCCAAATTTAAAAAAAAATGGACTTGTCCTTTCGTTTATATGATACGAGAATAATTATCAATATTTATTCGATATTTATAAGTTTGAAGTTAGTTAAAGATTGAATTAAAAAATTGGAAATTAGTAAAATTAGTATTTATATAAACATTTCGTGTAATTAAATAAATATCGATAAGTTATTTTCACTTTATTTAAAAGAAAGAACAAATTCGTATTATTTATTATATTTATATTATTTTTGTACAACTTTTATAAGTTAATATATTAAACTTTTTAAGTTAATATATTACAACTTTTATAAGTTAATATATTAAATGTTTGTATAACATGTATATATTAACATTTTTTTCTTATTTTTGCTTATATAACATGTTATTATAATTTGGCAGGAAAAATTGGCAGGATATTCTATATATTTATATTTATACTTCTTTGGCTAGTAGAATAATAATCATTTTAACAATAACAATATAAAGGCAATAAAATACATTATAAATAATAACATCATTCACTATCCAATTAGAAATAAAGTATTTATAAATTTCTTATGTCCAATTTAATCGTTAACACAGTCTCCTTTTTAATTAACAATAAATCGATTAATCGTTAATAATTTATTTTAATTTCAATTCCTACATCGTCGTGAATATTAACAATCGAGACATTAGCCAAAATATTTCATATTAGATATGAAAAAGTAAACTATTAATAAAATGATCGTCAATTGCGAGGATAAATTTCTATAGTGATACAATTCGATATCTGTGATTGTTAACGCACTTTTAATTCGATATTATTAATATGAAGAAAATCAGGATTACATTATTATCAATATTCGGGCAGTATCGAATTGTTTTTTTTAATTCTTAAATGGATTCATTTGGAATGTTTTACCGATCAAGCGAACGATATCGATCAAATCAACGACGCAATCGAAAAAGGGCGGGAGCACTAAATTTTATGATTTTGCACTATGTGTTTCAAACACAATGACTGTGCTTTTCTCAGTCTTAGTCTCTTCATGAGGAGCGGTCGGATGTGGACTTGGTCTTCGGTTTCCGTCCAAGTAATTTACGAAACGAGGAGGTCCATCTTGACCGAGTAAGTCCTGTTGTACTTTGCTCATCCGGTTCACTGCAACTAAGCGATTCACTAATTTTTCTGCTTTTTCCGCTACTACTGCTGGTGCTACTACCGCCATTTTCATAACATCGTGATCTTCGATCTCCGATTTCCGAAGAAAACCTGGAAAACATACAAATTTATTATAAAAAATATTCTGTTAATTTATTTTACTGGTCAAATATCATCTCCCAATAATTTTTATTAATGTGATTATCAAATTTATGAACGTCTTTATATTTTAATAATGTTCGTTTTAATTGAAGTTGTTAATATCCCGGTTAAAATTCAATATATTGTGTAGTAGTGATCAACATAGATATAAATAAACGGATACAAATACATTTAAATTCGATAATATTTAATATTTAGATTATTAATAATTAATAATAAATAACATTTTATATTTTGGATTATTGAAAAGTATATAAACTTTATAAAGATAAAACCATCACTAACCCTGAATCGGATGAAAAGGCTCTAACCGTAGCTGGAACGCTTGAATTAGCCGATGAAAGTGATATTTCAGCAACAGGAGTACTCGGATATGCTTCGTCATCAGATGCACTATTACTACTTGTGCTGCTGTTGCTGCCATTACTTCCACCGGCACTGCTATCAACACTGGAATCGTCAATGAAACCTATTTCTTGATCGGCTAACACTGAAATAGTCCTCTGTCCACGCGATGTTGTTGTTGCAGACGTGCTGGGTCGCAACCAGGTACGTAGATCCTGTAGCGGCGCTTGAAGGCACTTGAAAAGATTTCCACTGAAATTTTTGCAAATAATAGATAGATCATTTTTAATTTCTAACTATATTATTCTCCTATATAGGTTATGTATTCCTCGTTACGAACGGATTTAATATATAAAATCAATAATAAAATTTATATAAAGAATATGTCATATATTCTATTTATTTTTAAATTACAACAAACTTGTTCTTTATTATAAAAGTACAGTTTGCATATTAAATATATATTCGTCGTTTCTTAATTAGAATACTTTTATTTTATCCATGATGTACGATATATAAAGTAAAAAGCGTTTATAGAATTAAATTACATTATCAATTACATTATCAAAATCTATATATAAAATAATTATAATATAAAACTTATTGTATGTAACATAAAAACAAGATTTTTTTATGGATTTCACGTATTAAAATTATAATACATAGTACGTATATATATATATATAGTGTGTTAAGAATTGATACGTTTCTTCTATGATTTACTTACTCGTCGCGATAATCATCGACCTCGGCAAAAGTGCGTCTCGCATACAAACAGACAGAGCACCGTCGACGACGGCGGCAAGACGTGGCATGTATTGTTGCTGCACGAAGATGTCTCGCTGCGTGTCTCAATGTCATAGTTTCTCGAGTCAACGCTGCAACACCTTCGTCTCGTCTACGTATTTCCTCTCCCAATTCTCCTTGTTCTATGCGCAATTTTTCTTTTAAAACTTCATTCTACAAATGCAAGATATAATGTATAAGTAATATTATTGATCATATTTATTGAATACTTTGCTCTCTTTAATTAACTATTCTATCTACCTATCACTTTTTCATTTTTTAAGATACATTGCTGTATTTAAAATTTGTCTTTTACTTTTTAAATAAAGTTAGAAAGCTATTTTACTTGTTATAGCTTGAAAATTTACAGTCGTTTTTTGAAACATTAAATAAATACATTTTAATTAAGGAGAGCAATATCAAATTGTTATCACCTCTCTTTCAAGAGCATCTCGTTCGGCACGAATAACAGTGGCCTGTCTGACAACATCCTGCCGAGCCCGTTCAAGAGTTTGTCTCGTGATCTCATTTTGTGCTAGTTGCATTTGTAAACGTCGCAACGTAACCTCGCGTTGTTTCTCCAACCGATCTCTGGCAGCTATGCAATTGTCCCGTTCTGTCTTAGCTCTCTCTACTTCTTCTTCCAGACGAAGACTACGTTCCAGTTGTAGAAATAGTTCGTCCTCTTTACCTCGGAGTTCCGCCTCGCAACCCTCCAGTCGCTTCTCCAACGATCGTCTGGTTTCTTCCAATTTGTCTCTTTCTGCCTAAAATCCAGTTAAACCCGTATTCACATACACATCCTTATTAATTTTATTATAATTATACTTATATAATTATATAATTATACTTATAATACAGTTTTATTAACTTTCACGGGATAAATAGGGTTCAATTAGATCTATATTTATTAGATAATAATAATAATTTGTTAGTTTTTATTTAATAAATATAGAGAATTATTATTGAAAATTGAAAATTCATAGACAAAAAAAAATAATTATTTAATTGATAAATTCATTTTCGAATAGAATAATAGAAATAATAATTTCTTCTTTGGGATCTATAATCTATAAATAAATCTTGTATCTACTATATGATTGACTGATTCATTATGAGAGAATTAAAACATTAGTTTCGACAAGATTTCTCAAATTCATTAAAAGCTGAATTTCGTTCTTTTCTTCCTTGTTTTTTTTCTTGTTTTATGTTTGTAATCGAATAAAATGAACAATTTTGGAAGATATTATCAACGAACGGCTTCAAAGATAATGATTATCAATCTAAAATGTGAAATGTATCTGTAGGAAACGTTAACGAAGATAGACCTAATTAAAAAAGAGAATGGAACAGAATATTTCCAGTACTGCATTTGATTTCATGGCCATTGCTTTTGGATGCTTCCGTTGCATTTACAGACAGTTGCATGCAAATACCATCAATATAATTATATTATCGAATCAAAATTTCATTGATATACATTTATTTACATTTACTTTACAAAAAAGATATATAGATTTACTCTAATATAGTACTTTTATTTTTTAGATTTCTTTGAAGTCGTAGAATACTTTTGACTATTAAAAAAATACTAAAATTATAAAGCTATTAATTAAAATTGTTTAATAATGGTAATCATAACAATCTTTTATAAAAATCATAAAATCGTAGTTAAAATGTTACAATTTTATAATTTTGATTAATATTGATCAAGAATTATATAAATATTAATTTGAATCATTTAAACAACATCTTACGATGTAACAATCTCTATATATTAAATACTAAGGAAAAGTATTTATAGAATGAAAATGACTGCGTAATGTGACATGGCGTTCGCAAATCTATTCTGTTGTCATGTTCTCTGTATTCTCAAATGTATCTTTATATTATCGATTGCTATTAATCGTAAATCATCGATCTTTTACCTTATTTATTTTTTCACGAGGAATTTTATGCTTATTCAATCGAAAAAAATCGCTAATCGAACAAGGAAGAATGATGTGATTCATGATGTCGCTGCGACTTGATCGCATCTAGTGCCGCACTACATGCCAGATTGTAGGTCAGGTTAGATGGGCAAGCTAGAGTCTCGATGGTACGAGGTTAATGAACGTTATATTATGAATAATGACGGAATCAAGTTCAATATGTATATTACAAGTTTGAATCCAAATCCAATGGAAATAACTTTTCATAAAGTTCAAATGTTATAGAATATAATTCACTTGTCATAAATATATTTCGATGTTGGAATACATCGAACTTTTTATAAATATAATTATCAGAAATTAAAATTATTCAATATTTATTTTTATACTTTTTATTTATATTTATATATATATATATATAATAAACAGAATTTCTACAATTTTATTTTAATTTTTTCATTTGTAATTATTTAAAAATGATATTTGATTGATTTATAGGTTAGGAACCTTCATATCCATCGAAGTAAGAAAAAAATAACAACGAAAAACTTAAAAGGTGCAGAATCTATTTAATATAGGAAGTAATAATATTTTTTACAAAATTTCTTGATATTTAAATCTACTTACGACATACTTGATCCCATCACTAGTCTAAAATAATTTGGAACAAGTTGTTTCAAAAGCGCTCTTTCTGTCTTTCGACAAAACTAAGTAGGAATGAGGAAAGAGACAAGAACAACCGAGTGAGAAGAAAGAAAGTCAAGAGGGAAAAAGAGAGTGTCAGTGATCAGCTCGAGGGGACTGTTGAAAGACGAGATGCGAAACCGCAGATGGAAAAGCAGAATAACGAAATGTAAAAACATTTCTTCTCTTCCCTGGACTTTTTACCATTCTCTTGAAACCGCTAGATTTTGTTTCTGCGGTTTTGTTTCTCCGTACGATGACCACTGTAAATTCTTCGCGGCGAATAGTGGGATAAGCAGACATACAAGTGGCCGCGCGTCCATTGGAAGGCCAAGGGGAAACCAACGCCCACGGGCGAAATCCAACTACATGGCCTTCTTGCAGCTTACACCTCCGCTATAATATTAACCACCTACGTTTTTTCCTAGACCTCTTTTCTCGAGAACTTTATAAATTTCCTTTTCTTTATTTTTTTTCGCATTTTTGTTTCACGTTAGTTTTAATCCTTATAATTTATTCGTAATTTTTTGACGATACGTAATAAAATTGCAATTCGAAAAATTATAGGCAATTTAAAAATTATTGTTTCATTAGCAAAATTTCTCGTGATCAGCTGTACAAAATATAATTCGTTTAAGTGGCAATGATTTACTATTGTTCCAGCAATCGATACATATTATAATTCTGCGTATCCTAAATTTAAATTTATTTATAAAAATAAAAATGAGTAATAAAAGTGTACTTAATAAAATATAGTAGAATAAAAAATATAAGTACAACCACCAGCCAAGTTTGTACAAGGCACAAATTTAATTTCTATAATTTCATAAGATTAAATTTATTTTAAAAATAACGCCAATGAAAGTTTTCTCTTAGATAAAAATTATCTAAATACCATCTAAGAAATATAATGGATATCTATTCTTTTTTCGATCATTTTAAATATCTCGATAATAAATAAATTCTAGAAATTTATTATGTTTAAACTTATTTCTATGAAAAGTAAAATCTTATCAATTTATTATCAATTTTTAAAAAAATAAAATGGAAATTATAAAAATTTAAATTTTAATAAATATATCTTTATATCTTTTCAAATATCTTATCCAAATCTTAGAATTAATTTAGGTTAATCCTCGACATTGTTTTCGTTGGAATATTCGTTTCGAGCATTGTATTCAAGTGGTTAAGATCATTGTTCGTCGGCAACTTTTTTTTAGAACCGATGTAATTGCAGTTATATACATATTTAGTTGGGCGAAGCCTACATTCCGCTTGTTTCTTTCGAACTAGGTCAAATCTTGAGAGTCAAATTAAATCTTGTCGTACTAGTTAAGTATCTCGCCATTATATGCATAAAACGGTTAATTGGATGTCAATATATCGAGAAACAAATCCACACAGTATAAAACGAGAGAAAATGGTTTCACAAAAATGGAATGTCCTATGTTTGCCCTTCTTTTTGCCAATTTCCGTTTTCCACGAGAAAGTATAATGTTTCAATAATGGAACTGGCGATGTCAAATTTCTTCGTAAGGAATGTAACGTTGATACCTAAAGAAATAGACCACTCGACATGAGAAATTTTGTCTGTCAAGGTTTACGGTTACGATGTTTGAATGGAATCGGTTATTCCAACAGAATTGTAGAACGTGTAAAGAATTATACAATGAAACGCATCGAGCTGTACTGAATACGGTTTTTAACTCATGACTATCGTGCATAAGAACTTCTTTCTCAGCGTTATTCGAACGTGATATGAGAATAAAAAAGAAATAAATCTGAGAGTTAAGTTAATAAAAATTTATTTGATAAATTAAATTAAATTAAATTAAATTAATTGTCAATAATTATAAAACGAAGCTTTAATTTTTTTATTTTTGACTTTCGTATTTTAGCTTGGAAAATTATTTTTTAAATTTTTAGATGTCAAGTCACGAATCTAATAAATTTTTGAAGACGAATGGAATATTATTTAAATTATACTACATCAAAATTTTGTGTTTTTACATATGTTTACATATGTAAACTGTGATTTTTTTTTAAAAATAATCTATGACGTAATAAAAATAATTCTATCAGTTGTACGTATGCATATCAAATTTCCGAATTTCACGAAGAATGCCTTTAAAATCGATTAAATTATTGTCGATTATTTTTGAATGCTATATTATTAAAAATTTCAATTTCAATTAATATTAACTATAATTTCGATAATTTTTCAAATCTTTTTATGAAAATTTTCGTCAAAATATTCGTCATGATATCGTATAAATAAATCAATAAAAAAAAAATTTTTTAAATTTTTAACAAAAGTGTGTCTCTTTCAAGAGAAATAGAAATCCTCTTTTGTTCGAAAAATTTCTCCTCCAGTTTACAATGGGAGTGGCAATCTTATCGATACACATTTCTTTCAGATAATGAATAACCCGTAGAAAGAGTCCGTTTTCTCTCGCACATTTTTACGGATAATATTGCAACAGGCGAGAGCAAGTTGATTTCACTCACGGCACTAGCTCCCCAGGGCCCAGATACCATCAAGCGGACTAACAAGATCGCGGAAGGACTTGGATTTTTGTTATCCATCTCGACGATTTAATTGCGTTGTTACGCAGCTCTTATAAAAATTACTACGCGTTTTATTCGTATTTGGGAAACTTTCAAAATTCATTTGCAATTTTAATATTAATACTAATTATAATTATATAATAACCAAATATTATATAACCGTATATAATAACCGTAGAAAGATATTCTTATTTTTTTTTCCATCGAGATCCGAATTATAAAATTACAGACATGCGCTGACTTTTCTACATCCCGATAATTCCCACTGATAATCTCGACTCGAGTTTATGAAACACTGACGTAAAACTTACGCTACACGCTTTCTTTACACGATAGGGAAAACGATCCGCAGATTTTCTTCGTCACGTTTGATCAAACTCGATGATTACATACGTTTGAAAATGAGCGAGTTTCTATATGACAAATTGAATCGAGATAATAAATTATTTTTCGTTTTACTCCATCAAAAATGAAATAACTTTTATTGATTTATAAATACATATTTGATAAAAACTTAATCAATTTTTATTCCTTTTTCACAACAACTGTGCATCTTTGATTTTATATATAAAATTTTTCAAATATTCAAATTGTTAATCATCGCGATATTGACGCCGATTCTTATAAATTACTTCGAATTCGTATCGATAAATCCGAAATCCTGTATTAAATGCTACATTCCATTGTAGTTTATTTCATAATCGATTTTTGTAATAATCTTCGGGATATTTGCTATTCAAGTTTGTTTAGAAAGTCGAATTAAGTGTAAATCGAATCGAGTTTATTCATTTTTAACGCATAGATATAAAGAATGTTAATACATTCACAGGACATTTTTGGAAAATTGATCCGAAATAAATTTCAATTTTGTACAAATAAACTCCTCGTACATACCTTCACTTCATGGTAACGTTCTTCCAAGTAATAAGCGACACCTTTAGCCTCCTCGTATTTAGTTGCCAGAGCGACGTATTTATCGTAATGGCGCTTGAACAAGACAAATCTGAAAATAGAAAGTAACATTGTGCATTAATTCCATAAACGATAATATCATTGAAAGTTGGAAGAAATCCTGGGAAAAAAATAAGAATGAGATCGCATGACATCTTTTCGTAATATCATTTTCATTTATTCCTAACGAAGAACAAGATTTTTCACGCGATCGAGCAATCACAAATATTATTATACTCGCATCACGATTCGTATTTATCTCGTATTTTTATCACCAGACGAGAAACAATCCCATTTTCCTATCAATTCGAGCCGGATTCTCCATCAACGCGATCTCTCGTTACAGATTTGCCGTTTGGAAACCGCAAGTTTGCCCGAGTCCCACGCGGGACTAAGCAATATTCGCGACAACATAACACCGAGAAGCTAGAAAACGACCTTTCGGTCATAGTGTGTCCTGGCTAGGCCCGGTGGCTGCTACGAATTCTTTCGAGACACTTCGACTGATTTCTCTTTCCCTTTCTCTCTTCTTCTTTCTTAATCCGTTGCTTCGCACCAAAACTTCCTCTCTCCGGCTCTTTTTCTCTTCGACTGGGTTCACTCACTGACACTCGCGTCACCGTTACACCGCATCGTGCATTCTCTCCGAGACTTTCGCTTTCACGATTCCTCGATAGACGCGTTGCGCGCCTACTTTGGGATCCAACGGCGATCTTCGATCGTCTTCCGGGTTTGTTCATCGGTTAAACAGCCTCTGCTGTTCGAGAGTCGGTCCGCCCGTCACGCTTTTCGACAGAGCCTCCTCCATCGTGCGAAACTTATCTCGATGTAATTCTAGACGGGCTTCGAAGGATGAACGCGATACGATTCACCGAGTTTCTGCTCTCCTACTCTTTTCGATCTTCGAGACTCGCGTTTTGTTTCTGCATCGATGGGAAAGCTGATTCTGAATCATCGAGCAATCAATCGAATACTCGCGCGACATTGTGCGCAATATGTAAATTAATATTTAAGAAGACGATCTGATTGTCAATAATATATACGATACGTTTTAATACATAAAAGAATTAAGTAAAATAAATGTTAAGAAATTTTGCTTTTTTAAAATTACGTACTTTGAGATATTTGTAATTGAAATAAGATCAAATATAATTTATTTTAATATTATTTAATGCTAGAACTATCAAATCAATTGAAAGATTTTTCATTTCTTAATTGTTAAAGATACGTACTTTTGACAATGTTAATATTATATTTTTATTCGGATAATTATTAAATAATCATTAAATAATTCAAATTATCTTAATCAAAAGTCTCATAAATAAATATTTAATCGTTTATTGAACTATATTTTTTGTGCATCAAAGAGAGATGTTAAAAGAAATAGTAAAGATGAATAACTTTCAATTATGGCCTAAATTGGTATTGCAATTACAAAATATCGTATTTTGTATTTTAATATAAATTTCACTTAAATTTCTTATTTTTTATTGTTCAAATTTCTTATTGTTCTTACTATTCATTTCATGAGAATTGTAAAATGACAAATTATTTTTTATTTATTATTTATTCGAAATTGACATCGTTTCTTATAATGATTAAAATCATAAAATAATGTGTTTATAGTATTCGATAATTACTAGAAATGATTTTTAGAGAAAGTAACTATTTATAGTTTATCTATGATCAGGAAACGATAAAATCATTTTATTCGTAAGATATACTATTTGAAATTGAGCATTTAGAGAAAGCAAAATTTAAATTCGATACAATGAGATTCAATACAATGATAAAAATCGATATAGTTTATCTTAAGATTATATATCTAAATATAATGTCATACAAAACGAGATATCTTGTGTTATTCTAGATATCAAATTTTTATCTCTACGTACAGCGATAGAAATTACATATAATTACAGAATAATTAGCAGACTACACTTTTACACATTCCAGCATAAACTGAAGATATATAAAAATCAGATGGTATAAAATTCTTGAAAAAGAAATTCCCTTTATATCTCGTCAAATTAAATAGAAAAACATAGCGAATAAAAAAGAATTTATCTATTATATGTTATTCTTGAATGAATTAAATATTATATGAACATTTCAGAATGTCATTTCATCGATCAATATAATTCCATACTTCAATTTAGAATCTTCGTAATCTTCGTAATTTCTATACTTCAATTATATTTTATTATTATACAATCGTAAATTTAACTTATTCGTAATTTATAGTACGATAACTTATTAACACATAGTCCATAGAAGAATACGAAATACGAAAAAATCTTGGAATATATTCATGCGGTATTATCGGTACATTGTTTTGTCAAGATCTACCGAAATTGGAAATTATGCGTATTGTTCACGGACTACATTCACTGTTTAATGCCTCTGTAGATAAAGTAGCACGGAACTTGGATCGATAAATATTCACATCGCGGTTCGTTCATAAATCGAATCGTTCATCAGTAGAGAAATTGGTATTCGAATTGGGCTGGCATTTATTGTAAGCAACGATTCGTACAATGACGGTTTTCAGACGGCTTTCTAACTTGAGTATTCTAGTGAAAGGGTTAACGATGTTGAATATCGACGCGTCCAAAGATGGCGCGGGAACACCACAAAAGGGTGCGTTAGTTTCTTTTCCTATCTCGATCTATGTGCACTTTTTTCTCTGAGAGATCGATCACGATATATACGCAAAGGAAAGTGAAGACATGTTTTTGTTCCCGTTTGTTTTCGGTTGTTATTTCAAAGATATTTTTTTTATATGTTAAATGCGTATTTTAAATCCAGAATCTAAAAAAGAATCTAAAAAAATCAAATAATGAAATTTTTACACGTATAATTATTTATCTTTTGTCTTTAAAATACGCATATAAAAATGAATATAAATGATGTTAGAAAGAGATTCTTTGATTGATTTTATTGTAATAAAATATTGCTTAGAGTTTCAAGCTGTAAAAAAATTTTATTAAAATTATAAAATTATCTTATATTAACTGATTATTTTTAATCATAAATCATTTCTTTTATGATTGTATCAGAATTTTAGAAACGTTATGTATATTATTATATATTTAAATATAATATATTACTAACCTTATCAATTATATTATTATACCAAATCTATTATTAGTAAGCTCAAATTTATTTTTCTTTTTTTTTTAATTTTTTATTATTATACTTTTAACGCGATGAGTCTAATTTTCAGATGGAATTTTGAAAAATAAATAAATCTGAAACATATGGTTTCTAAGTTATCTTTTTATAAAATTACAAAAACAAAAACAAAGAATAAAATCTAATCTAAATTATTGAAAAAATTTATATATTACATTGAAAAAATATTGATAATAGCATAAAATCGATATCGATTGCAAAATTTAATGATTTCATTGATTTGTTTTCAATTATAAGATTTATTTTCAAGCAATTTTTTTTAATTTAAAAAAAATAGATTACGATATCAAATCTTAATGTCGTCTTTTTAAACAATAACTTTCCACACAGATTAGAATAGTATAATATCGTAAAAACTATTTGTTTATTTGAAACAATATATTTATTTAATTAGTTAATAAATCTATAAAAAGTGAATCAGAACACATACGAAATATGATAAGAGTTGATTCTATGTGAAAAAATAAGTTGAAAATGTTAAGTAAAATTTATTCGAGATTTTATTTTCGAGTAAATTCCGATTATATACGAATAAACTATTGAATTAATGATGATTACTTTAATAAAAAATATAGAATAAAATTTTATCTTAAATCTATTTCTCTGAAAAAATCGAGATTAAATAATCAAGAAATCGAGTTTGTAAAAATGCAGATATACTCTTTATATTATGTCCTTAATTTTCCTTTTCTTCGACGCATTTTCGAACCTCTATCGAGTGAATGAAAAGAAAGAAGAATATTATAGCCTGCTAGAATAAAGGATTTTTGGGTCTCTTTCAGTATTATCTGGCACATTGTACTTTACAATGCAATCGGTAAATTTCCAAATTCAATTGTTTCAAAGATTAATTTCTAAATAAAAAAAATTTATTTTATATTTTTTTTTCTTATTTTCACGTGTACTTTTATCGACAATTTATTCATATTTTCATTTACATTTGAAAATTTTTCGAACTTGATTTACAAAATAAAATTTCAAATGAAAAAAATTTTATTCTATCTTTATTATGATTTATTTTTTCACGTAGAATCAATCCTTACCATATTTTTCAATACCGATTCATTCTGCATGTTATTATACAAATAATTTCCCGTATTTTGACCGGATATCTCGAATAGTCGGTGCTATAATGTTGCTCAGTTCAACGAGAGAAATATAATAGCGGAGCGGAATTATTTTCCGATCATTACTCGCCAAGACCTCATAGTTAGTCTCGTTCCTCTAAATGGAATCATACATTTTCATGATATACGTGTTTTTCTTAAAACAATTTAAGTAATTATATATACTTATATATAAAAATATATAAGAATAAAATAAAGATAATCGTATTAACATTTTATATATATTTTTTCAGAAATAAAAAAAATTGCACAGAATTTCATTAACTTTTTGTTTCAGTGAGCAGAAGCTAATAGATACTTTGAAAACGATGATACTTTGTATATATGAAATAAACGTCATCAAATATTTCAGAAATCTAAATAAAGACCATACGACACTTCTTTCATTCTAAGCATCAAGGTTAGATTCATGGATCAGATAACATTCAATATTTTGTCGCAATTTTATAATACATCTAGTATTCCTGACATATTTCAATGTTAGATAGATTATTAGATTAACTTATATAGGATTCACTTAGCTATAATATATATATATAATCTAAATTTTGCTATATAATCAAAAAAAAAAAAAAATACAGGAAAAAATATATAGTTGATTAATAATTTTTGTTCTAAAAAATATATAATTACTAGATAATTTTATAGATGCAATTATTAATAATGTATAATAATGTATAATAAATATTAACCTATTATATCAATCAATCCTATATTACAATATATTATTAACATAGAAATGTCACATAATAAATACATCCAAGTTGGAAATATATGCCGTATAAAATTCTTGAGGACAAATTATTTCCAGCATGTCATCATCATCGAAACACATCACCGTGCGTTTTCTGGAACGAAGAAAAATAACTGGAAATTATTTTAATATGGATGCCTAACCAAAAGATGAAACGTTAAAATACTGAATTGATTAGATGCAGTGCATAAATTAATTCCTTTTCGCGATAAATAATTGCAAATGTTAAACGAGGAGTAACCTGAATATAAATTTCTGTTCTCTTATTTCTGATAAAAATATTCTTTTCAAAGAACAGTGCTATCGCCTAACCTAACTTAACCTTATTTATTGATTGACTCACGCAGAATCCTGTTTATATAAAAATATATATGAGATCGTATTTTAAAAATCGATTGAACGATGGATAATAACGGATGGAAGAATTGCTACCGGGGCGAGGCAAAGAAGTTACTCTCAAATATTGCTATCTTTAGCTCTGTTCTTTTCTGCACAATCGTTGGAGAGCCGACGGCGCTCGATGTCGGGCACGAGTCAATGGTCACGCATCAGGGAACACGTTGATTGTCGATTTCGATTCTGATTCGATGGCTACCGAGCATTGCACCGGATTATACCTATTTTAGGCTGGACGAAAACCATTGTCGTCGCGATCACCGCGAAATAATAAGTGGGGAATTAGGTCGCGTACACTTTCGTTCAAATTTCCCGCTCAACGGATAACCTTTTATCTGTATCTGACGAAAACCGATTATTGGAAATTTTTTGCGACATTCGTTTGTAGGATAAAAATAGATATTCTCGATGAAAAATTTTAACGTTGATAGGATTTTGTAAAAAATCTATGTTATCATGTGATACAATAGAATTAATTTTTATTTAATAATTAAATCTTATATAAATCACTTGAAATTTTCAAATCAATAGTTCGATTTTATTGATTAAAATTAATCTTATCGATCTAGTCTGATAATCGATAACAATTATACTGGTATATTATTATTTCGTATATTTCTTTGTCTTATTTTTCTTCGTTTTTTGAAATATTTAAAAATAATTTGAATTCGACTAAAATTAAAAATTCAGATCAAGAAAAATTAACAAATTAGATTAGATATTTGGAATTTTGATAGTAATATATTGCTCGATCAATCAGTCTGTTAAAATAATTTTTAATTCATTCTAACTTGTAGAATGTCTAAAATGTAGATAGTAGAATGTAGTAATGCTTTCGCATAAAGCATTTGAATAACGGCGACTATGATCGGAGTTTAACATGGAGCATCGTGTTGCCAAAAATGAAAGTTATATTTAACCCATTCGCGATTCGTATTTTTACCGTTCAACATGCATTACACATGAAATATATTCTATATCTGTTTCCAGTCATCTTTCGAAGAAATAAATTTCTTTCGAGCGGTAAGAAAGAAAAAACTAACGGAGAAAAAGAATTCCACGTTCGTGTTTGAGATTAATTGTTTCACTTTGTTTTATAAATAACGATAATAATAGAAGCGCGTGATTATTTCTAATTACCGACAAAATTACCAAAGTTGTTGAAACCAAGGAGAGCTGATTAATTGCACCGATTAAATCGTTTTAAGTGGACGCCTGCTGGCTTCTGGAGTCGCTGCTAGTCTCCTTCAAAACTATTTTCATTAAGAACGAGCCTTTAAGCCCTTACTGACGGAAGCCGCTCCTTCTTCATTAAAAAATGAAACGCTCCTTGCTTTCCGTTTTCAAACATGATTGTGTATCTATACGCGTCGCACGTGCACGTCTACAAATCAACTAGAATAGTTCGTCAATGATTCAACTCGTCACTTAAATCGAGCTGTACATGCGTGACGACCGAACCGGAAACCGGATTCTTTTTTTCTGTTCTTTTTGTACTGTGTACGAGCTCGTGTGCTCTAACGAAAAATTCAAACGATGACAAATTCGTCGTTGCAAAAATATATTCGAATGAAAATTTTTTTATCTTATTTTTTTAGAAATCTTAACACAAAAATACATAATATATAAATTTTTTTTATATTTATTAAATTCAAATCGAATAAATCTGTATGACTTGAATTGATAATTGTATAAATTCGAAAAACGTATTACGTACGTATTATGTACGAATTATGTATAATGATTCTTAATGATAATATCTGTGAAATCGAAAAAGAGATAGAAACATGTAGATATACGTATTTTAATCTTGTAAATTCTCTTTTGCTTTATCTCTTGATAGAGAAATAATTTTACAATATATACATGTACATAATTGAATCGATCTAGTGGATAGATTTAGCGAGATAAGAATCTCTAATGATAAAATTTATAGGACTTTAAAAAAAAACACACAAAACGTAGAATTCAATTAGTTCTTCAATCTTTTTAAAATATGATAATAAAAAATATAATATAAAATATTACAAATATATAACATATAATCTATATTCTTGTATATTTATAATATATTTTATAAATTTAAAATATGGATTTTGAAAGTATTCGATTACAAATTATAAATTATCAAGAAATAATGCACTTTTATTCTATTCGTTGTTATCAATTTCTTTGTTTTTAAGTTTTTTTTATTATCATATTTATATTTCAAAAAAATTTGCTCGTAATTAATCTCTTTTGATTAAAGTAATCGGATAAGATAATTTTTGTTTCAAGGAAAGATAAAATATCAATAGCTATTTACAAATTTGATTAAAATTGATAATAAAAATCGATAATTTCATTCCCATAAATAGAATGAACATAAACTTAAAGATTATATACATAAAATCAAATGATGCAATACTACACTAAATATTTCAAAAAAGAAAAATTTCACACGAACCTGTAGAGATCATTTTCGGTGACAATATCTCGGATAGAATCCTCAGGATCAATGCGATCTGCTGGAAAACCGGCCGGTCTCGAGGACAACAAGGGACACGTTGGTTTTATGGTGGTGTCAGTGGCCTCATGGAGGGCGCTGGCCGCGATAAGGTCATCCTCGGAAGCGGTACTAGGCAGAGGTACGTTAGGACTCGGAGATCGCGAGCCAGAAATCACACCGAGTAGATCCTCGCTTCTTGAATGTCTCATTTCCATAGCACCGTACCTTCCAGTTGTCGTTGTCATCGTTCCACCGAATCACTGTATACTCGATTTTTCCACGACCCGGTTAGACGGCCGTCCTCTTTTTCTTCGTCCTCGTTGCCACGACCTCGACAACCCAAAGGAACCGACCACGATCTAGTCTTTGCTACTCCCATTCGGGCTGGCCTCCTCTTACTACCTCTTATTCGACTCCCTAGAGAATCACGATCCACTGATTTTCATCTCCGAGATATTTTCTCTCTTTCGCTCTTCTTTCTCTACCTCGTCGCACCTTCGCGCTCCTTTTCCACTTCCACGAACACGTCTTCCGATTCCTTCTTCTTTTGCAACGAACCAGAATTCCTATCGTCTTCTTCGTTCTAGTTCATCACTTGATATTTCTTAGCGCACGATTTCTCTTTAATACTTTTTTTTATAATCTTTCAAACAGGATGGCATAATTGTCGCGGCAAATAATAACATTCAATTAAAATCTCCGTTAAATTATTGGTATACGCTTTCTTAATTTTTGATGAGAATAAGAACGCATTAACGTCGCATGAAATAGCAAAGGTAACGGACCTCCGCATGAACTATTCGTTATTCGCACGATAATACACATTACTGAACTCATCACTTTTTTTATCTCTTTTTGTTTCGATCGTCTTCGATTTAAATATATTTTTATGAATTAAGAATATTAAAATACCATTAGAAAAGTACCGTGTTCATTAACAGAATCATCAGGACGTATCTTTATTGTGGATGGATTTATATTTTAATGATTGTAAAAAGAATTTATTCAATCGATCATACACAAAGCAATTTACGAGTACAATTGTTGATAAAATTCAAGTCGCCATTTTCGTTGAATTCTATGATAAATTTTACTGCACTTATATTTCTTAAGGGACACCGGACACGGAATACACACGCCAAATAGGCTCGTCTTTGTAATTAAAGTAATTAGAAAAAGGAGGGTGGTTCTTCTCAACAGACCATGCGCGGTGAACGCGATTCACACCAGTACCTAGGACTGTCCACTTTGAATGATAAGAATACACAAGGCACTCATCGCACGATTTTATTTCATATATTCCTTTAGTATACTCTGTTCGCACACATTTTTCTGATGTTCCGCCTTTCTTTCACGAGCCACAACCGAAGTCTGCCGTAACGGGAACTAAAGCCGCTTTGTCCTTTCGCAAGGAAGGGGCATGCGAGAAAGGATATACGTGTACCTGCGCTCTTGCGCGTTCGCAGTAGATATATATTGACATTGAATAAAACGTTTTTTTAATACAAATGGGTCACAGGTAAAATTCTTCAACCTTCTCCCTTTTTTTCCGGTAAATAATTTTCATTTTTGGAATCACCGCTTTCTTTTTGTTGTTCCTCTAACGCCATTGAAATAAACACAGCATAACGTGTAATAAATAAATATAATATTTTAAATCGTAATATGGATCGAATTTTTTTATTTTTTTATAACTTTGTGTATAACATAACTTCAATGATTAGGTAGGTTAGCTTTTGAAATAAATACACGCATTGTCCAATAGAATATAGCATGTTACACCATAATGAAAATAAAACATAAGATTATTAGATCACTTAGTAAAAATATAAAAATATAACGATATGATTATTTATTGAGTTCAATATTTTTTAACTAATTAATACACAATTATAATATTACTTTAACCAATGTCCAAAATTTTAATCTTGTTTTACCGACTTTCATGTTTAGCAAAATTATGTATGTAACTTCCCTATATTTCTTCCTAGAACAACATGGCAACTGTTACATGACAAATAAATGTATCTTTTTATGATCATAGTGAACAGTGGCATAGACTAGATAGATAATAGACTTATTATTATCTTTGGTCTAAACTCAACTTATGTATCACTATACAGATAAGCATAGACTTTTTATATTAGGGAATTTTGTGTTTTGAAATACGTTTTTTACGTTTTGAAATACCGTTTTGACTACACAAAAATTCAGATTTAATATAATTGATTAAAAATGATGCAATTTAATTTAATGATTATTGACATATTCAAAATTCAATATATTTTGAATTCAATAAAATCAAATAGCACTAAAAATGTTAATATTTCGTAAATAAATAATTTTTACATATCTAATATTGCAGACAGAAATATTATATATTATATAAATATAAAAATATATAAAAAAAATATGATATATAGGTGATATAAAATATGATTTATAAAATTATAGCGCCATCTCTTGAAAAGTTGCTCAAATTCGTCACATTTTATTGATAAATAATTTGTTAATAATTTTTGAATGATATTATTTATTTCAAAAATATTAAATTTTTATATGTAATTATCGACATAAGAATAGACGAATAGATTTATACTTTGTATAAAAATTTCATTTAACCTCTTTTTCTTATTATTTCATTTTCATATTACATGTATTTTTGTATCAAAAACGATTGTAATTTTAATAGTTGAAATTAAAATTTAATTTTACATTAATATTAATGTAATTGCTATTATAATTGTTGTCATTAATTACTAATTAACTGATATTAATTATGAGATAAATAGCATAGATCAATCATATTGTCAGACAGAGAATAATAGAGATTATTATTAATACTTCTGAATTGAAAAAATTGTCAAAAAAAAATTATATATTTTATATATATTTTTATATTTTTGATTTACATTATCTTTAAAATACTATAAATAAAATTATATAAATATGAACAAAAAAGAAAATAAAAAACAATAGAGATGAATTAAAAATTTATTTTCAATATTATATTTTGAATTTTAAAAATATCTCTTCAAAGACAAGATAAAATAAGAATTGAGATTTAATGTCTTTTTAAATGTTTTTAAAAGTATAGAAGCAAAAATCAATTATTTATTCAATCTTTGAAGAAATGTTTTTGTTTTGTCAACTCAAAAGATGACATTGATTGTCAATTTTTATACTATTTTTATTTTTTTTCTATTATTTATCTTTGTCTATATTTGTTTATTTGTTTTGACTTTTTTATTTGTTTATTCCATCTCTTTGAGAAACGCTGAATTTTCTTACTGTTGAGAATAAAGTGAATTGATTGAATAAATTTCGTTTTTACTTCTTATTATATGACATCGATCTTTTTCAATGTTTTAAATAATCTAAACAGCTTAATATTAAATAAATAAAAATAATAAATAAAAATTAAATAAAAATTAAATAAATAACATTAAATAAGAAAAATAAAAAAATAAAGAGAAATTTCTTTAACATGGAAAATTGTATTTTCATTGTATATTATGATCTATTATATATCATTTATGGTGATACAAAAATGAATTGGATACCAATAAGTCTATTTTATATTTAATCTGTGGTATACGGCAATGAATATTTGAACATTAATTGTTCTATCTGTTCCATGTAGATGGCGTGCCGGTGATGTTTCCATGCACCGTATTATAGAGCGAGTATTTGTCGATGAAATAAAGAATAATTTGTGCTGTATTATTTTTATTTTTAATTAATATATCTTGCTATCTTTTTCATTATGACCAGTTCTGTCAGTACAAATCCATCAACTCTATTGCCTTTAGGTAAGACAAGTTTTGTTTACATTATATTTCTAACCTTACTTTTTTTTTTTGATCGTAATATTACTTTATTGTATTAAATTTTAGAATTAGTCGACAAATGTATTGGTTCTCGGATACATATTATTATGAAAAATGATAAAGAAATTGTCGGCACTTTGTTAGGCTTTGACGATTTCGTAAATATGTTACTCGAAGATGTGACAGAAAGCGAAGCAACACCGGAAGGAAGAAGAGTCACCAAACTTGATCAAATATTACTTAATGGAAGCAATATTACAATGGTTAATAATTTTTTTTTTTAATAGTTTAAATTAATTTCTTTAATATAAGTGATATTCAAATTATTTATTAATTTGTTAAATGTATACAGTAAACTTTTATGTGATATTTTTATTATTATTCATTTGTAATATTTTTGTTGCAGCTTGTACCTGGTGGAGAAATGCCTGATACGTAAAAGATGATTCTTTTATTATGTGTTATATAATCAAAATTTGATCATTAATTCATACGTATCTACTATAGAATAATAAAAATTTCTATTAAATAAGGATAATAATTGAAATAAATATTAAGAAGAAATTAATGTATCAATTTTAGTTATTACTTCATTGGTTGTGGGCCTTTCAGTAGTATTTTGTGACCACATTTGTTTATATAAGGTTTTATAGGTACCTTTAAATTCATCATCCATATTATCATCCGTAGGGCGATGCCCTTTCGCAGAAAGGTAAATAATCGTGTGACTATGCAATCCAGCAAATGGTAATTTTCTAAATAACATTTGCCAAGCTACAATTCCTAAAGAATAAATATCTGCTGCAGGAGTTGGTCTATTTTGTTTTATAACTTCTGGAGCAGTATATCCTGGTGTGCCCTAAGAAAAAAATCTTTTTAATAAGCATAATAAAGACCATATCATATAATAGAAACATACATAAAATTTATCAATTTCATTTGGTGCATCTATTAGCACCGAACTACCAAAATCAGTAAGCTTTGGTTGACCATTTTTGGACATTAGTATATTTTTAGGTTTGACATCCGCATGAACGATACCAGCATTATGACAAAATTGTAGAGCGCAAGTTATACTTCTTAATATACAAATTCTTTCATTTTTAATTAATATTGCTTCATCTAGACGATTTTGCAAAGTAGTGCCACATAATTCCATTGTTATTAAAGACAAAGAAGCACCTTGTTCTATCATTAACACTTTTACTATATTGGAATGTCTTAGGAAAGAAGCATGTCTTTCACCGTTTAACATATTAGAATATTTTTCTGTTTGTATCATTTTAGCTGCCACTTGTTCACCTATTCGATATGTAATATTTAAATATGCCACACATTTAAAATTAAAAAAAATATTAAAAAAATTGTTGTACCTTTATACAAAGCTTTATATACAATACCGAATCCGCCGCTTCCTAGAAATGTGCCACATTTGATAGGAAAACCATCTTTTAATATTTTTTGTCTGTTAGGAGTATCAATATTAAAAGGAGATAATTGGTTTTTGGTTTCGATATTATTTTTATAAACATTTTTTATAGGAGTTCTTGGACTTAAGTATATTCTACGACAATATATAAATATCAATTTAAAATGAATTAATTTATTTTATTATTTATTATCTATTGCGTTACCTTTTATCATTTTTTAATATTTGTGGTGAAATTTTATATAATTTGTTTGCTAATTTTTGAGGTGAAGTCATTTTTATACTGCATATATTGTACAATATGAACGATCTTTTTATCTTTCTTAATATTTAAAAATATGTACTTTCTTCATATTTAAGGACAATACGATGAAAACACATATTTTTTACTTTGTATATGTCAGAAATTTTAAGTAAACATTAAAAAGGTAAACACCAATCGTATGACAATGAATAAACACAAAAGTATAAGAACGTTAATATTATAATGATTACAAATGTTTGTATTGTAAGGATATAATTTTAAAAAGTTACAAAATAGAGAGGAAATAATATATTTATTTGTTTGTCTAATATAAGGCATAAATCATCTACTAGAATCTATTACTAATTATTACTTTTTAATACTGTATGATAACTAGATTATGTACAATTCTTTTACGAACTCATAACAATTCAATACTTATCTTGATAATCTTTCAATATAGGTAATATCAGTAGTATGTATATAATAACATGTTAATGTATTATTAGATATATCTAATGAAATTCAGTGTTAAAAATTTCATGCTTTAGTATATGCTCATAAGTACTGCTAACTTTTTGTTCTTATAATAATTCTGGACCTCTATCACAAATTATGCAGCACAATATTCTCGATTCGTAGCTTTTGTATTTTTTGTATAAATAAGTAATAATAAGTAATGCGATTATATTTTTGTCTTTATGTAAATATTAGGATTAGAGTTGAGTTTTTAATAAAGTACTCTTGCGGATTAGCAAAATATTTTAACCAATTAAAATAGAATGTCTTTTCTCTTTCATAATAGCATCTAAAATATTCATAATGATTTTCATTTTTATTGCACGTATTTAACATACGATGACATTATTATTATCATTATTATTATATATCTTGGTCTTGTTTAATGTGAAATTTTACATTTGGAACAATAATTATTATTGTAAAATTAATAGTTATCGTAAAATAGTTATCAATACTGATCTATTCTTATAACAGAAATAAAACATTAATTAAACATTTTAGAAAAGATTATTTCACAATTCTTTAATTTTTCTTATATATTATTTTTTTAAATAAGTATACGATGATAAATTTAAATAAACGTTGTTTGAAGTAATAATTACGGCTTACATTTTTTTAAATTATTCGAACCAAAATTTTTTTAAATTATTCGATTAACCGAAACTATTTTTTCCGTTATCGGTTTCATTGATATCAGGTACTTCTCTAAATATATGTACCCTTTTTATTATCATTTAAATATATATATATATTTTTTTTCTTAAAAATTAAATATATACTCTTTATAACAGAATAAAAAGAGAATATTACAAATTGAGGCATTTTTTTTCATAACATCGTAACATTACAATTTTTAGAAAAGAAAAGAATACGTATTTATACGTAATGTAAATAACATGTAAATATTTTTTATTGCATGAAAACGTACTATTGAATTTTAAATCTTATTTATAATAATTAGATTGATTTAAAGAGTTGTCTTATATAGTTGACTTATATTTATAAATATGATGTTTTTTTTATATAATAAAGCGTTTATGGAAAGTTTTTATTAAAAAAAAAAAAAAAAAAAGAGTAGAATAATTTTCAAAAAAAGATGCGTTTATAATCGACGGTATAATAAATTTTACTTTTAAGTACACATGTCGAAAATATAACGAAATCCGTTATTAAGTTTCATAATTTTGTAAAATTTAAGTTTTCCAATTTTGAGATATTTATAAAATATTATTTTCATCTAAGGAAATAACGTTAAAGCACACACATTTATCGAATATTGCTAAATGATTGTAATTTTTCGCACGAAATGAGTTATACGGTCCCAAAGAAACTAGATTTATAACATTAATCGATGAGAACAGCTAATGATAACTATTCGGACAATTTTCTTATAAAAGATTTAGTTTTCAATTCTTCTAAGTTATTTCTCTATATAGACGGACCAGCACCATTTTGTAATTTATGACCTTTTGATTTGGCACTCTCGTATCTCGTGCCTTTACGCCTAAATTTTTCCTGAGCAATGTGTCGTTCATCACCGTTCTGTAGAGGCACCTTTTTATCCCATCAAATCGAAAATAGATGAAACGAATTTTAAGTTTTGATTATGAATATATCAGATAAAATGTAGGTATACTGAATATTGTTTTATTTTACATTATAATAAATTATTTTCTATGAAAAAATTATCATAATTTTAATCAGTCTGTAATCCTTGTTAAATTCAAATAGTAATTTTTAATATACACGTTACATAATTTAATAAAATGTAATAATTCAAATACCTACACGTATTCAATATATGCACAATAAAATACATTTTCTCATTTCATCCCGTTCTAATGTCATTATTGATTATTTACAAATTTTGTAGTACAAAATAATTTTTACGAATTTAACGAGTTAACACCACCGTTGAGAATCAAAATCCTTTTATTTATCCCTTATCTACGTCCTTAATTCATTATCCTCTCTTAATTCATTGGTATACATATTTGCTCTTTCACGAAAATAGAGATCTTTTCTCAAGAATTTGCGCTAATATTATAGAATCGCTTCGATACGTGATAAGAATAATAAGTAATAAGTAACGGAGATTAGCGTGATTCTTTGAAGAAGAAAAAAAAAAGAAAAGAAAAATAGAAAAAAAAAAAGGTTAGGGAAGAAAACAATGCAGGAAGAGAAGAGAGGAGAGGTATTTTTTCGGACAAGTCGAATAAGGCACTATCTAACCAGGTAACGGAGCTTCCTCGTAAAAATCTGGTTCATCCTCGGTACTCTCGTGTTCCGATCCTTTGCTATCGAGTGCCCGTAGCTCTGCCGCGGTAAAAAAGTGGTTCATCTGACCTCGTAAAGGTATCATAAGAATCAGGAAGAACGGAAGTGCCAAGGCTGCCCTGGTACTTTTCACAATCCACAGTATAGCCAGGCACAAAATTTGTATGAGGGTGAAGATGTGCATTTTGTACGTTTGTACACGCCGTACGTAATTAGCGGTGCCGTGGTGTTTCACCGGCATGAAAAACAGCTTCACGCGATCGAACAGTTGGACGCCGTTCGTCGAAGAGATACCCATGTAGAGAAACACTCCCAAAAGGACGGACATTGGTACGCGTCGCAAAAGTGGCGCCATCAGCACACTTACGCCGATCAACACGGCAACTAATAGAGCGCTCACTCTCTGCTCCTTTACTTCGACGATGTGCGGTTTATCGCCGGGTGCATGAGTACGGGACATAACTGTCACCGCCGAGACGTGCGTTAATGATCGAACGGAGGCGGCGCAACACCAAGGAGCGCCCATCAAACCACAACCGACGTTCATTAAACACACCACTACTATATCCATGTGATAGCCGTTGCCTTTTCGCAATTTTCGTTCTTTTTTATCGATGATCAGCCTGCAAACAAATCATTGTTCTATAGAAAATAGGAAATAAGTAGAATTATATATCGTAAAAATCATTTAAAATAGGAATCGTTTCTTAAATATACTTTGAAGATAGTTCTAAATAATTAATCGATCAAATTGTTTTTGCAAAGAAAAGACGATATTTACTCGGAGATTTGAGTTTCCATGAAAACAAGAATGTAAACCAGCAACGCTGGCACGATGCAAGCCATGGCCATCCAAAGAGGGATAGGTTTATGCACTCCGGCGGGTGACACGATCCAGTTTCTACCAGGTTGAGTCGGGGTTAAACCTTCCGGGACCAGCAATTTCTCCGTTTTTACTTTGGCCAGATAATCGATCAACGCAAACACAACGATACTGATGGGCACGCCAAAGTCGCCAAAGGCCCTTCTGGCACTTCGTCCGAGGTAATGACTGTTGCGGAAGATGCGCAAATAATAAGCACCGAGGAAAGTACCAAGACACAAAATGGTACACATGAGCGCGGTGTTGGGCTGGTTTATCAATATTCCAGCTGCGTTGTGCGCTGGTATCAAAGTTTGAGGTTTGCTCAACGGAATACCAATCGTCTCGCCAGTCTTTGGGGAAACAACGTCGATCTCTGTAACGTTCAACGGCTGCTCTTGGTAAAACGTTCGATTCGTCTCGGGAATAAAACTGTACTCATCGAGCAACGGATTTTTCACGAAGTAATTGTACAGCTTGATGAACGTTTCAACGATGTAGAGAATGGAGATTAAGCCTGTGAAAATTTCTTCGGTGAAGCGCGTGAATAATCTGACCAACACGGACCCCTCGACACAGGCGATCGCTAGAGCTATGATTCCCATCCATGCTCCAACGTAAACTCTCACGGTTAAGAATTCCAATTCATTGGCCAGGCAGAAGTTGTACAAACTTTCATCGAACAGCAACAGAGGGCCAGTCGTGCCAATGATGACTAAAGGTTGGGTGGAAAACAAAGCCATCACCACTCCCGTCCAGGAGCCGGAGACCAGGGTCTCGGATATGCCGATGACGTTATGCGTTTTGTCGCTCATCAACCCGCCAAAAGTAATGGCTGTACAGAGGGCAGCAAAGTACATGAAAATGGCCGCCGCTAGGCAAGATGAACTCAAACCGTCGGTAAAATCGGAGAGATAGAAAGGGTAGCGTCTCTTGATATCGTTGATCAGCCCGCCAAACGGGCGTTTAGTTCTTCGAAGTGGGTCATCGTCGTCGGCAGCTTTCTTTTCTTCTTCGCCGGCAAGCAGAGCTGGGGAAAACGAAACGAACAATTATCATCGCGATCCTTTTTTGATATTTGTCTTTGCCAAGAAGAAATCCTGCACAAGAGCAAGAAAGAATCGTTTTTTTGAAATTTAATTTTTAATTGAATATTTAAACATTTTTTAATCGCTTTACTTTGGAACGTCCGCGTATTTACCTTTCTTGACAGCGGCCTCGCTTTGAACAGGCTTGCTCTTCTCTTCAAGCGCCTTGGCCTTCCGTTTCCTGATGGCCTCGCTCTTCGCCTTCAGCTCGCTGAAAGGTAACAACGCCTGCCTCTCCCAATCGCCAGGGGGCAGAACGATCGAATCATCCAGGAACTCATTGATCGCGGAAAGAAGCTCTCGTCTTTCGTTCGCTTTGTAAGCGACTTTATGGAACGACGTATTGGCCATTAGGGTGGCGATCGATCTACCGATTTCGTGATAATCTAGATCAGCGTTCCTCGGCCCCAGCAACGTGAACATGAATCTTACTGGTATCGTGACTTCCGTGATCGATGGAATGAACACACCCTCGGCAAGCCTGACGAACGCGATCGTCGGTTGGTCCAGAAAATCGACCGCGCCGACCAGGACAACCGTGGCCTCGGCGCCGGCCGGGATCCTCTTCAGTATGTAATCGTTGTGGCTCTTTTTCAGATCCTCGTTGCTGCTCGTGTACGTCAGCTCTTCCTTCATATCGACCACCGTGTGATTGCTGTCCAGGGCCAAGTTCGACGACACGATCTTTGGTTTCGCGTCGTTTAGATTCTACAGTGAACAGGAACACCAGTTAGTGTCGCGCGAGGAACGGGTCCACCGATTTCGAATGTATGCATACGATGCGTTGGACCAGGCAGAGGTTTGTTTAAAAAAAAAAAAAAGGATTTCCGTCCCTAATTGGACAAGCGAGAGAAATAGAGAGAGAGAGAGAGAGAGAGAGACAGAGAGAGAGAATTTTCTTCGCGTAGAGGCGGATGCTGAATCTTTGCGATATTTCGAAATTGGAGGAAACGTTTTGTAAAATGTTGAAAAGAAAAGGGATATCGATTTTGGTCAGAGATTTCTTTCAAATTTTTTAGATTTCTCTTTCTTATTCTCTTTATTATTCATTATGAGATAACGAACGAAAACCATTTCTACAGGATCCGCCTCTCTGTTTCAAAATTGAGGGAGGGGGGGAAAAAATCACATATACCCGAATCTGAAATACACATCTCTAGGATCAAACGCTACTTAAACTTCAAGTGTGGTGTACGCTAAGCGAAAATAATCCGTAGAAGAGAAATAAAAAAAATTCCAGAAC
The DNA here is from genome assembly GCF_029169275.1 of Apis cerana. Taxonomy (NCBI): domain Eukaryota; kingdom Metazoa; phylum Arthropoda; class Insecta; order Hymenoptera; family Apidae; genus Apis; species Apis cerana. Next base: position 2,615,087 of record NC_083862.1, on the reverse strand, counting down.
GAATGATTAAACGTAAGAATCGGAATTACTCTGCGTAATGCAACAACGACAACAAAGAGAGAGAGAGAGAGAGAAAGAGTAAAGGGAGAAAAAAAAAGGAAGAGAGATAAATAGCATCGATTCGATAATTGCCAACGAATGAAAGTGCAATCACGAGGTAACGATCGAAAGTGTACGATAAACCGTTAACGACCGCAAGTCAGTGTGTCCGTGTTCGTACTTCGAGTACCGAAAATTAATATTAAGAAGCTTGTTGCAATTGCCGAACACATAGATATGAAAAAAAAAAAAAAGGAAGAAAGGGAGGAAGGAAGAAAGAAAGAGAGAAAAAAACGTAAGCCAAAAAGGGAACGACATATACCCATGGACTTACAGGTGTCACTTTATATACCAATAATCATACAGAATAAGGTACAGTTCTACGAGCTAGCCGGCGATATTGCCATTCTCCTACTACACTATCCCTAAAACTAACTATATATAAATATATATATATATATAGCGCTATATAGTTTTATGCGCGCAAACAACAATAGGAAAAAATTTTACTATTTGCGTGACTCGATATATCCGTATACGAAGATGGACATTGAACGATTTTCTTCCACATAATGTACATGTGTGTATCCACGTGTGAGACGTTTTCTCGATACACACAAACGAGAAGATAGGGAAGCGATAAGAAAGTTGGGAAAACACACTCATTTCCCTGTAAGTTCATGCCGAGAGAATGTTAATGCGAAAAAATCGGTATATATAATATGTATAATATGTATAATATGTATATGCATAGAGTGATTAATATATTCAAGTAAGTGGACATCGAAAAGAGTCGATTTTTTAGAAACAAATACAAAAAAGTTGGCTTCTAAGAGAATTTCGATCGTGGATTATTCAAGTGATTGAAGGACGCCTGTGGACAGGCAATCCGCGTAACGTTGGCAACACTGTGACACTTGTGACTCGAGCCGCAGCGCAATGAAAATTTTAATTTACTCGAGATATTGCTCAAACATTTTTAATGCAATAAAAAAGAAAACTTTTAATAATTCTTTCTTTTAAAAATTCATTTATTACTCAGCAAAATTAAATTATACGAATTTCATGTTTAACATTTTGTAGAATAAAATGAAATTTATATTCTCTTTTATATTTGTCTCCGTACGGATCGATTTTCCAAAGACTTTTCAAGAATATATTAACATTCTACATATGTATACAGGGTGCTTAGCTACAGATGTCCAAAAAATTAAAAGGAACGATTCCTCGAAGTGAAATAAGCACACAAAATCAAAAATAAAAAATTGCACGATCGTCTTTGTCCTTTAATTATTAACGATTAAAAATCGATGAATGCAATCAGAAGATTATTAGATATTTTTAATCGTCGATTTTTAAATGTCAAAAATTAAAAAAAAAAGCAAAGCCGAGAATACGAGATTTTTCTTTTTTTTCTTTTTTTTTGTTTCTGATTTCCGTCTTATTTTGGAAGAATCGTTTCTTAAAATTTCGTTGAACGATCCGTATATGATCGATGGTGGGCAAGCCGTAAACTAGCGGTAAAAGTTGTAAATTCTGCGTTTTTAAGTCGGGAAACGAGAGATTTACATGTTGGGTTACATGGTTCTCAGAGGCTTCCCGCGCAGCGTCCTCTTCCTCCAGACAGACGGACTGTGGAAACAACATTAGGACACACCGTCAGTCAGGCCTCCCGTCTCTACGGATTTCTATTGATTATTTCTCACGATAAACTTTTTCTTTTTAGCGATATTAAAAAAAAAAAAAAAAAACATTTCTTTCATAAGCGCAAACATTCTTCAAATTTCATAAAGGCTCAAAAAAAAAAAAAGGATTAGACGATTAAGTAGCTTAAAAATCGATTACCAATGATTAATATCGCAATTATATATAGGTAGCAAAGAAAATGTCGATCGAACGTTACGATCGCACGTTTCCGTGCGGTAACGTTTTTCACGACCGATATCGAGATCGTATTGCTCGTTTCTTTTTTTTTCTTTTTTTTCTCTCCTAATCGTTCCCTCAACGTTTCAATTCGGGGGATCAAATCGAGAACCGTACGATATTCGAATATCGAACGAGATATGCAGCACATTCATCACGTAATTTCTTTAACAGCGACTGTGCTCGAGCAGCTCACACTTGATAATAAAAAAGGGACCAACGTTTCCTCTCCGGCAAGAACAATTACCTGCAAGCTCGTGTAGCTGGCGTAATTCCGTTTCCCGCCGAAACGGAATCCACGATCGTGATCGTGGACGTGCCTGTGCCTAAGCAACAGCGCCCTCATCACTACCGGCCTGTCTTCCGGTAGAATCAGCTCTTCGATCACCATTTGCTCGACCACCCTGTATACCAGGCCAGGGAGATCCTTCTCCTCGAGATCGAGGAGAACCACGCCTGTCTCGAGGCATCTACGGAGATTCAACAGGGAATGGAAGCTCAAGGAAGCTACGTGGGGCCTGCCCCATCTGTCCGCTCCCTCCTCCACGTCCTCCTCGTATTTGATCCATCTGGCCGTTTCCCTCCACTCTCTTTCCTCACCGACCCCGTACAGTTCGTCCAATTGGACGAACACCTCGTGCGGAGAATGGTCGTACATTTTTTTAAAGGTGTCATGGGGTATGCCACCTTCCTTCTTCCGGCCTATCTGGACCGTCGAATGAGCCGCCTTGTGACGCCTCATACCGCGCGGATCGTCGCTTCTGTGCGACTCCAGGTCGTCGATGTCCAGTTCTTGAAGGGTGCTTGCCTCTTCCGGTTGTACGCTCACTCGCCTCGCAAGCACACCCGGCCCATCCGGGAGACCAGCTCCCGATCGTTTCCTCCATTGTGGATCCTCTTGGAGCGAGTATTTTCGCGATTTGTGATGATGTCTTCTGCAATTTACAATTATCCGCCAGATTATGTTCCGTTACTCGTAAAATGTAATATTTATTCGTTAGAAGTCCACAGCCTTAGGGACTAGATGCGAGTGTATAACTGTTAAGGACATAAAATTCTGTATACTTGTTTTATCTTTGTTGATAACGATCACCGTAGAATACGACGGCTAGTAAAAAAAGAAACGGAGAAGAATTGAAAATCCATTTAACTCGTTGGATTCGAGAAGAATACTTCTTGCTTTCAATGTACAATAATATAAGAATTTCAAGTTAGAAATGTATAATTTTGATCGAGTCTTGAAATTATTAGAAAATCGAAAAAATTCGATAATATTATATTCTTTAATTATTTTTCCTTTTAATTTCAATAATTCTATATAATTCTATATATAAGGATTAAGCAGAAATTATGCTTCTCTATTTTATCTTCTCTTGAGTAAGCTAAATTTCAATGTTTCGAATCAATCGTATTCGATTATTTGTCCGTTTATGCTTACACGGTCGAGCGAGAATCAAGATTCTGCGCAATACGTTAATTATCGAAATCTCACCCGAACTTGCCCGAATTTTTCCGATCCGTTCCGAATTACGTTTTCGAATCCCCCTAAATCTCTAGCGTACAGCGAATAAATACGTACTGTAAGAAGCTTCAAAATTGTTTCAGAACTTAGTCAAATAATTTATGTTTTGCGAAGGAATTGGTACGCTGCTACAAATAATAGCTGCACTCTCTTGTCTCGAAGTGTTGCCAGAATTGTATATGTGCTTTTTGCTGGCAAATGATCTTGCCTGTCAATGTAATGAAAATCAAAAACGAAATCTAGTCAAGAATTCAACGATTAGTATTTAAAGAACAGATGCGTGATTGTGACGTATATGAAATGTATTTTTGAAAAATGTCCGCTATTATAATTCTTTAGCTTCAGTAGCTCTGGGACAGTCGATTTATCAATCGATATATTATTACAACACGCCAATGTGTCGTAAACCATTGGTCTCAGGTGTAAAAATTTGATTAAAATTTTAATCAACGTAAAAATAATATTTAATACTTATTAAATAATTTTGACAAATGATTCATGGACAAATCGATCGATTAAAAATTGTTATTACTTACAAAATATTGTTTCTATTAATCGATATTAATGAAATGAGCGATATATTTTGTAAATATATATTTTTTTCCAATAAATAATTGTAACAAGTATTATTTTTTAAATTATCGAAATAAAAATGCGAATAGAATTAATAACAGAGGAATTAAACAGCTAAATAAATAAACAATAGAAGATAAAAATAAGAAGAGTTAAAAATCTGACGCTAAAAAATTTAAAAAATTTTGCTACAGAAAATTAATTAAAAATCGATGAGGTGAATCGATGTTATCAAGTCACAGATACACAAAACATTATCACGTGCATATTTTATTAAATTAAATTAATCGAAATGGAGAAGAAATACGTATACTTTTTGACTTGGCCTAAGTGAGCGATATACAAGTTGTAGCGATCCGGACGATAATCGAAATTCATCATCGTAACATTCGCACTATCGATGATCGCAAAAAAGAAAGATCGCGATCAAAATTAATTAGAACAATGCGAAAACAATGGCCTCGAACAACAGACTGTTCGATGCAAAGGTAAATCTCTGGCCGAAGGCCATAATATTAGAGAGTAATTGTAAACTAGTTCGCAATGCTTTCCGCTAAATATTGTACAATTATCTTACATTCAAAGCGTCTCGAGAAAGATCGAAACTGTCACTGGTGGTTGGCCTCGACGCGCTTTATTTTCTAACGAACTGAAACTCAACTTCGAAAAGATTAAATTTCGAAACGATTGGTGCGCGGTGGTTCGCGCATGCGCAGCACGTGCCTATGTTCAAGAATACGAAAATAGGACGATAATAAAACATGTACAGTACAGTATTTAATCATTATATGTTTCTCACGGTATCCACGTACACCCGTATACTCCATTGAGAGGGAATCTAACGAAACGAGTAATTTCACGTGTTTCGCACGGCATTTAATAACAATGCGAAATAAATTTCTTTAAATATTAGGTTTTCGGTCCTGCTTCGTCTTTTGTCAACTATCGTTCTTTATTATCGTTCTTTATTATCGACAAGGATAAAAAGGGATTGAAATTTTATGTCCTTAACTATATATAGTTATACTTACGGCTGATCCTGAGGTTAAGTTAGGTTAGGATGAGGTTAACTGTGAAGTTAAACGAATAAATATTTTTATGTACTTGATGATATCGAAAGTAAATGGAATAGATGGTAGAAATATGAGAGAAAGTGAAATATAAAAATATCATGCTTTTGATTTATATATATATAACAATAATCAAACTTAAATAAAATTAATGACTGCAGTGATACGTAATATTTGTCATGTTTATTATGGATTCATTATGCGGAATGAAATTTACACGTGTTACTTTAAAACAAAAACAATTATTTCGTATTAATACTCTGATACTCGACATTTTTATGTTATTTTGTTTAAAAATAATTTGTCCCTTTAAAATTATATCATCTCATATTACTACCCTCTAAATTCTAATTTTATCTTAATTTAAAAAATTTATAAATTATCAATCAACAAACGTTCGCTTATTTATATTTTAAAGTTATTTGTTCTTTTTATTTATATTCTGAAATTCCCTAGATGAGAGAACAAAAATAATAATATCTCACATTCTTATCCTTTATTCTAGTACAGCAATAATCATTACGTATTAACCAACATCGAAACTCACGAACATGCCAAATCGTTGCGTTTACGTTTCGCTACATTTATCCAATAACATTATCGGACCCGCAGTCAATATTTTCGTGCGGATAATTGTTGAAATACGATGCGTTCGATCGAGATTCGTGCTTTACGAAAATTAGTCAAGAATATTAAATCTTTCATTACGAAGCAAGGACGACTTGTTGTAAATTCTTTCGTTCGATGCTTTAATAAGCTATCGTCAAAATCTTGCAAAAGATTTTTCATTTAATTTCATAATTTCATAATTATTGATATAGCATAATAAATATAACATACATTTCTACGTGTTTTAGTAGAATACTGGAATATTTGGAAGTGATTAACGCGTATTAAAGAAGCAAGAAAATAATAATTTTATGCATTTTCATGCTTTTAGTAAAATTATAAAAGATATTATATAATAAGACATTGAAAGCAAACATGTAAACATTTTAATTTTTATATTATATACCTATAACAAAATGTTATAAAAACGTGCCAATGTTCCCCTAGCCCAGTGGTTCTAAATTGGTAGTAGACGAGGGAAAAAAACAATAGTATTTATAAATCTTAATTTATATTTTCATGTATAGAGGCTCGTGACCAATGAACACGTTCTAATTATCTCAACAATTCTGGTACTGGAACTTTGAAATTCTGATTTTTAGCGGTACACCATTCGCGTAAAAAATTGAGCACCGCTATTATATTATTTCAGTTGTAGCATAACAGATACTTTTAGACTGCAGATATTTATGCAAAATCATGTTCATTCATGAACGGAAGAGAATAAAAGTTAAAGAGGGATTTACTAATGAAATATTCTAAAATAAATATCCCAATGAATGATAAATACTTGGGATGTTTCGAGCATTTAATATTTGCATATTAAATACGCACTCTCTACGATAAATAGAGATAGAATAGAAACAAAGGAATAAAAGGCGAATCGATTTTGAATTTCCTTCTGACGATTTTAAATAATTCTGCATACATATGTGCATCCTTTCGCACGGAAACTGAAAATTAACGCCACAGCCTGGTCAAAAAAAACTCACTTGTGCTCGTGTTTTTGATGCCTTCGACACTTTCGATCCTCATCGTGGTTCGCGGACGCACCGACGCTAGGCACCTCGTCCTTTTTGAAACTGTGATGCACCTCCTCCTCTTTGATCTTCTCGAATTGCACGCGTGGGCTGCCAACGGTCGGGCTGTCGCTGAAACCGGAAGCAGCCCTTTCCGAAATCGGTGCCTCGCTCTCGCTGCTGACAACATTCTCCATTTCTTCCGTGGTCTCGTCATCGGCGTTCTGCATGCTCGTCGGAGACAATCCATTGTCCATCGTGTCCAGTTCATGCCCACCGCCATTTCCTGTCACAACCTGTCCGTTCTCCTCTTCTTGCCCGGCTTCCGCTGTGGATCCTTCGCTGTGAACGTGAGATTCTCCCGGTTTTATCAACTGTTTTATTCACACTTTACACTTGTATTTACAACGAGAGAAAGATAGAGTTGATCAAAAATTATTTTCGGCAATTTTCAATAATGTGTGATTTTATAAAGGATAAAGAAACGAGAATTTTTATATATCGATAAAGGGAGGAAAAATCGAGATGACAATAACTTTTAAAAAATTAACTTTCACTTGGATATCTTTTGCTGCGAACTTACGGTGAAAGATGTCGTCGCATAGACCTGGAATGAAGACTTTTCAAGGGCATGTGCGGATGGGGGTAACTTCTTTTTCGATGCTCTGAAACAATACCATCGAACGAATATTCCTTTCCCGCGAGCGAAACTTTGGTTAAATATAATTATTCCATCTTACGTAATCAAACGAGAAACACGTGTGACATCGAAAATAAAAAAAGAAGAGAAAAAGAAAAAAACCGTAAGTATCCTCTACCGTTTCGTAATATTATATAAAGAATAAATAATGTCGCGGTACATCGGAAAGTAGAATTGTTTTAACCTTGAATCGCAAGAAAAATTGATTTACGTAACTATTTTTCTGTCTCTGAGGAATTATTGACATTGGAACGTTATGCGAACAAAAGCTACGAAAGCTTGTCGATGGTTGAAGAAAAGGAAGAGGAAGAAGAAGATGGAAAAATGTACGCAAGATCACGTACGATTGAAGTCGCGATCTCCATATCGCGATGGTGGTCCTCGTTCTCGTTCTCGATCGGATCCAGCCGATTCTGAAGGGGAGCCGAGTCGGGCTACGTCGAACTTCTCTCCGGTATCCATTGCGAAAACCTTCTCCATCTCCTCGTCGAGTTCCGGTCCCGTTTCCGCGCCATGACCGTCGACCTAATCCGAAAGAAACGATTTCAAAAAAGTGCTGTTGTTGGGGATAAAAATTGACGATAAATACGTGAGAATTTTAGAGAAAATATTCCTTGGAACCGTTTCGTGCGAGGTAAATATTTTTGCATCAGTGAAAAAAAATAGATGAAAATATTCTATCATATTTAATTGTTTAATATAAGATTAAAGGAATACAATTTGAAAGGAAAAATATTATCTTTTTTTTTTTTTTTTTGAGGATGATGGTGGAATACGAAAATCATCCGTCAAAAGAATAAATCGTGTTATTATGATAAATGTAAAAGAAACTAGACTCAACCGGTTTCGAGCCAAGTTTGATAATGGTCCGTGACTCTACGAACGTGAATAGAAGAAGGCCACTCGTCGAAATTTAAAAGCTACGTTATCTTTTACTTTTCCTCTTTCTTACTATCCTTTTCTGTGACCGTTGTTACCGACGAAATGTCAACAGAGGTATAAAATTTTATTTTTTATCAGTCATAAAGATCGGTTTTAAAAAAAAAAAAAAAAAAGAATTCTCTCTCTATTTTAATCATATTAAGTATATAAATACGAAGAAGATAAATATCGAAGAGAATCGGTGGTTATAAATATCATGCCGAATTTCGTTAATTTAAACTTAATTGTTTCCGTAGAAATTAAAATTTTTTTATATTCTATGAATCAACTCTCTGTCAAAAATTCAAGAAATTTTAATAAATCCATCGTATTTAATCGAATATCTAACTACTATCCTAAGTACTATGCTTACATTATTATAGATAGTTGCATAATATCGATTTATTCTTCGAAGGTGAGAGCCTCAACACCTTCGAGCAACGATGTATACCGTCGACAAGTTAATACTACCATAAGCGTTATACTTTTCTAGATAATAATATACATTTGATAGAAAAGAAAATGACAGTTTTATCTTACCGATCGAGAACCGAGTTGATTTAAAACGCGTACACTACCGTTCAAAAGTTTTCCATCCGATATCAAGTATATTTGTTATAACCAAAGATTTTTGAAACTTGAGAATAGCGATCAAAAGAAAACAGATGTCGAATCTTTTTTCTATATATTGATCTTTTCTTTGTTCAAAGCGAATAGTATTCGTTATTATTTGTAAAACATTTTTTAATTTTACGCAAAAATATAATTTCTAAACTTTTAAACGATGTAATTTTAATTTATTATTCCAACTTTTCATTTATTCATTGAATAAGGTTAACTTTACGGATATTTGGATGTGAAATGTAAATATTATTCGAGGTCCAACAATACAGAAAATGAGATCAAGTTTTACAATTATAATAGTGCACTTGAAACAGTTAACTATTGTATTTTCCGTTCGCTTAAATGTCACACTCACTAATTCTTGAAAGTGGAACAGTTGTTCGATAATTCTCAGGGTATTTATTCCCTTCGATAATTAACGCTTTTCTATCTCGATACTGCGATTTATTTAGCCACCATTGTATATCTTTAAAAAAATAAAATGAAAAAAATTGTTCAAAGAGATACCCAAAAAGTGGACGAAAATATTGTAGAGGAATAGAGGTTAGGTTAGGGTAAAAATATCACGTTTAACTTTACAATTATGCGAACGAAAATGTATTTTGTAAATAATATTTCAATAAGAAAAATATTAGAAAAAGAAATTCGTTTCTAGCGAAAGAAAAAAATAGTGATTTAAAATTCGGCTCAGATAAAACTGTGAGAGCTTTAATTCAAGTTTTCTACACGAACGCTCCAATAAACGATGCACTCGAGTTTATCGTAAGAGCTACAAAATTGTTTTATGTCAAAGATGTTCTGGATCGAAAAAAATTTTACTTCCCATATAGATATATGAAAGAACAAAATTATGTTAAAAACGTATATTTACAATTTTTTTCACAACTCTTTCATTTCAATAATGTGATTTTTAAAATTTATTAAATTTATTAATTTCAACTTGAGATAAAAATTGATCGTTGATAATTCTATTATCATAAATCGTATGATAAGTTTGTTTGGAATATTAAATATTGAAAATTTAATTAATCAAATAACATATGCATTTTATTCTATTAATTTTCTTCATCCTTCGGATATTGAATATTTCTTTACTACGAAATTCTTCCTCTTTTTGCATGAAAAGATTCACGTGTTACATTAAAAAAAAATTTGCAACAAAGCATTGTAAACATTGTATGCAACAAGTAAAAATAATATGAACGAGGTAAAATAACGAAAATTGCAATAATTTTTGTCATGACATTTAACATACGTGAAAAACAACTTCTTTTTCTGCATGTGACTGATGCTTTCGATTGATTCGCTCCAGCACAGCGCAATTATGTGCTTAGGCGGTAAAAGTTTATAACAGAGCATTACTTTGTACTCCCACCAAACAAACGACAATTAATCATTGGCGCGAACGAATTCATTACATAACCTAACACAGTATTTATTTATCATAAAGTCTGGATTAGTCACGAGCATATAGCAGTTAGAGAGACAAAATTTTATCTTTATTGACTTCGACTGTATAGAATGATAGATATAGAAAAACGTATAGAGGGATTGAGAATCCAAACACTCGAAGAAATTTAAAGGTCAATGTTTTGCTATGAATTTAGTTTGACTTGACTGGTTCTTAGCAGGTTTCCCTAGTGGAGATACGGATTGTATATCCACGAGAAGAGCAAATAAATAATATTAAAAGAAGAAATTTAACGAATTTAAAAAAAAAAAGATAAATAATTAAATTAAATTAAAAAGATATAAAACATCATTTATCGTTAATTTTCTCTTGATATCGAAGAAATATTATTACGAAATAACTCCCTTAACGCAAATACTTGGAATTTTTATTTTAAATTATATTTAATTATATATTTAATTACACTAATTATATTTAAAATTACGAAACTAAAAGGCAAAAATATTTCAATCAAATCGAATTGGTATTTCACCAAGGCCGATTTACTTTCAGGAACATTCCCTTTCACTGGTTTCATTTGCACCTTTCGTCGTCTTGGTTTGCTTTATACTGGAATTCTTTTACGATAATGGAAATTAAACTGCGAGGAATGAAAGAGAGTATGGAAACGTCAATATGATCATTACTGGGAAAACGCGAAATTAATTCTGTCAGCAGTCATTTAATGATCTCTAACACGGGTTAATTTGTGATGAAGAATCGTCATTATAGTTTAATTCGATAAATATGTTTATTACAAAGTTCTGAGAATTTATTATAAATGATGATAGGTTGAATTTAAATTTTATATCAATTTTTTTATCTCTTTTCAAAAGTTCAAATCCATTACGTTATGAAATATATCAACAGGTTTGATACATCGGTAAAAAATTAAAAGAAAAATGTTCGTTCGATATCAAAGCGGTTCGAAATCATTTCAAAATTACCGCCAAAATCAAATAAATTACAATAAAAAATTCAACTAGTTTATTCTTCCAATACTATATCTTTGACTATCATTTATATATTATTCCGTTTAATTCAACATAATATGGAAGAATAGCAGTTTAAAAATTATAATAATCACGAAATAAAAAAAACAATTTATAGAATTAACGATAAATGAACGATGCGTACTTTTTATACTGCATAAATTTTTATTTCGATACGTTCGATAAATTATGTCATACTAAAAAATTGAAACGGATCTAACATGCTTCCGTTTAATTTGATAATGAATTTGATCATCGAATATAAAAAAAAAATGAACCGATGAATTTTCATTAGTAAAAAATTATTACGAATGCTTGCAGTAGGCCAAAGAACCGAAGTATGTATAATATTTATTCGTCATTCGCTCAAGCACTTCTTGCGTACATAGTATGTTCGAGAGTCATCCCCACTGAATCCTCTTGGACCCAGTGAAGCGAGAATAATTTCACATCGAAGCAGCATAATATTTCTTCAAAAAAACTTGAATTCTCACTCTCTCGCACTTTTCGTTCCGTCATTTTCTATTCAACGACAAAAATAAAACAAAGCTCGAATTTCACCCGTTTCTTGCAGATGTAGAATCTATCTTAATAAAAATACGAATAAAAAAAAACACCACAAAAGAGTTCCTATGTCAACATTCTTACATATATATATATATATATATATTTTCCTATGATGATGGAACGTCGCGATGTCGTACAACTCGCGCGAACGATTCACTAATGACTTTCAATTTCCCTCGAAAAGAAGAAGAACATCGTCGTTGAAGGATCGTTTCACTCTCATAATTAAGTACACACTTCGGATATAGGAGACCAGTGTTATCAGCATGCAGGACACAGTGGCACGAGATATATCATATCACCTGGTGGCTCGTCCGCAGGGAGCGGCGTAACCAACGGAGAACCTTGCTCGACGCCCGTTGAAGGAACGACTTCCCGGAGGAATTACCGGCGGCCTCGGGCATGGCATCCCGGGCCGAAATGACACTCGTTCGCTCGGCTCGTGCTTACAGCTCGAAAATCCAAACTGACGGAGAGGGTAGCGCTACCACCGGCGGTTAGAGTGAGATACGCAGTTGCAAGATGGTGGGGGATGCACTGTAAGGGGTGGGGCGAGGGAAGTATCTCGAACGGTCGATATCAACCCCATACGTTGGTCGCGGGCAGACGGATCCTTCGGAAGGTTACCCTTTCTCTCGATTCAGCTCGATCGTGCGCTTCTCCCGGGATGATTGCTAACTTGGGGACTGACATCGCGATCTCCATCGATCGAAATCAATCCGGCAATCTATTTTTTTTTAAATTTGTTTTATTACACGAAGGAATTTATAAAATTGATGTCATTGGTATTATTCTTTTAGAAAAATGTAGGAGGGAAAAATAGACATTCGGTTAAATAAAATGAAATATCACTTCGGTGCTTCGAGTTTTTTGTTTTCATTATTAAAAAATTTTGCAAAGTTTTTCAACGGTTATAATTAGGAAAAAAATAAGCATACTCAGTATTTTTGAAAAAATGTTAATTTTTAAATAGGAAAATGTACTTATTATATAATCGTATTAAAAAAGATAGTACAATTAGTAATAAAAATAAAATTAAATGGTAAGTGAATTACGCTCATATGAAACATTATGTTTCTCATCACTTTTTGTGGTTCATTTATAATGACAATTGTTAACCGCAAACAGTCCATCCATCGTGTAATTTGAAAATGTTAAATCATTTCCATTATTTAATTCACAAATAATGAGAGACAAAGTACAACTTCTGGGATAGTATGCGTATAATTATTAGCTTATATTTTAACTTGTGTGTATCGGACTAAATATAGCACGCATCGCTACCTATATATACATACGTATAGTTCGCATGATGCAGTGACATTGCTCGACTTGACGAACAGTATAACTACAGAGCCTTTACACTTTCATTCTACATCTATATCCATGCTCAGACAAAACTGATATAAAATTTGCCTTATGCTCAAGATGGAGTATCGTCAAGTCGTATAGAGACGACACAGCTTATCCCGTCACCGAGGTTTCGTCGACCTGACCCGTAGATCAACGCCATAAATAACTAGGATACGGGTGATGAGTTATCCGTAACTAGGTCCAGAACATTTCCCGGGTCGCGATGAGATAGCATCGATATACCGAAAAATAGCTGGCCATTGGTCGATGCTATAGATGCAACAAGTGTCAGTCGGCCGTGAAATCTACCCCCTGAAGGGGTTCCTCGATGGAAACGTAGATAGGAAGAAGCAGGAAATCGTCAGAGGGACAAAGAAGGAGGGCTGGGTTGAGGAAGAAGCGACGAGCGTCGTGACGAGCGTTGCGGCGGCTTCGATCTAAGAGTGGGGGAAGAGAGAAGGAGTGGGGGTAGAAAAAGTGGGGGGCAGAGAAAGCTGTCAGCTGGTCAGACTCGAACCGGACCAGCGCAACTTTGCCGAGGCCTAGGTCGCAGCGGTAGCTTATCGACCACCGGGAATGCCAGGTCTTCTCGATCTCCTCTCTCACGAGTTTCTCCGGCGAATCATTTCTACGTTTCAATACGAACTGTTTCGAATGACAGTTCGATTTGAAAGTGATTGCAAAGGATTGTCTCTCTGGAATTCTCGACTAAATTTTCAATAAGGACAAATCTGTATTTTGTACGTTCATGTTATACTAAAAAGATCAGAATATTTTTTTTTTAATCGATTATAATTTGTAATTAAAATAGCATAGAAAATATATATGAATATTAAATTTGTATTTATGCGACGAATATATAATTTTGAATATAGAATTTTTCAAAGGAAAGGTAATTTAAAGTTTTTTGAATTTTTTTCCACAAAGTTTTAAGAGTAATTTACTTCGAGAAAATTACTTCAATCGATCTTAAAATTGTGAAAGATACCTACGTTCGAAATTTGAATTTACATGCAATACATCAATTTTATTACTGTCAGGAATGTATATATCTAATATTATCGCATATTTTCAGAAAAATTAATCAAAATCACAGATTGCATTATTAATCGATTGCATCGATTGTACATTGCAAGACGATGAATTATAAAGTCGATAGAAATCATGACATGAATTATGACCGATCAAGAAATACATCCCGCGTAAAAGGTTAACGTTATTTCTGGAACAAATTGATACTTTTTAGAAAGTCGTGCTACGACTTCTCGAATAACTTTGAATGACAAGAAAGCAACTAAATAATAAATCAATTTTATCGAGGGATTCATATTTAAATCTTAAAATGCTCATGTATCCGACAAAATGAATATAGTTATATATAGTCAATTTTAAGAAAATTTAATAAAATGATATATCTATACTTACGATAAATTTTATCGAAGATATTTACAAAAAAATTAGCTGAAAAATTTTTTTAAAAATCATGTAATCGTATAAAAGGTTTTAATAGATATTTAAAAATTTAAAGATTGATATAAAATAAAAATTAAAAATAAAAAAATTGAAATCAAGAAATAAATAATATATATAATATATACACAATAATATAATAAACATACAATTGTTTTCGTGAAAAAAAATTTAAGAAAAATACCTCAGGATTCGAACTCGGAACGTAATATCAGAAACCTATGATACTTGTGTCTACGCCACATTTGCTATAAGAATAAGATATCTTATTATTTCAACATATACGTATACGATTATACGATTTTTATAAATCTCGTATCCAATTTTCTTATAATTAATTAAATATACAATTAGTATATTTTTATATCCAATGATATGTGAAACTAATGTATATTTAACGGAATAAACATTTTGAATAAAACGAATATAGAATATTAAGTATAGAGATCTTGATGAGAATTCTTTTTTAGGATTTCAAAAGAGTAGTAGATCAGTGTTATATTCTTTATTAAATGCCGTTGAAGCGAACGAAGCCGTAGAAAGCGCGCATGGCTGTCAAGTGCCTGTCTACGGGCTTAAAATTGTTCGGATCGCGACGAGTTGGAACGAAGAAGGCAAGACTACAAAAATCGAGACGAGGAGACTGGAGACGCCAGGGGAGAGGGATGGTTGGCATGGCAGGTGGCCGAGGTGGCGCTGCATCACTCGTTGTCGGAAAAGTGGAAGGAAGAGAGGTTTTCCACCATCGACCGGGTTTCCTCCTCGTCCACTACTCGCTATATCCGGTATACACGTTTACACGCACACATATTCCGCTTCCTGCTCTTGCGACCTTGAACCTGAACCTACAAACTCGCATCGCTCCGTCTCCCTCTTCTTTGACCTCTCTATACGTGCAGAGAAAAGCTCTGCTATGAAAATCGATGCCACGTTTGTTATTTGTAGCACAGAAGCTGTTTGTTTTCGAAAAAAGAGAATTATCGTTTTATATTTATTTTGCAGAAAGAAATTTCAAACATTGGATATTTTTCGAACGAACTTGAAAGGAATTTACATGACGAAGAGGTTAGGTTCAAATTAAATCAATCAAAAGTTTGACTTTGCGGTATTTTTAATTGAATTCCAAGCGAAATAATTCGATGAAAATGAGATTTCATGGATTTATTTTTCGAGTGAATCGAAAAGAATTTCCACGGCGAAGACATTAGATTCAAAATGAAAATTATTAAAAATTATTAAATATAATTGATTAAATTTGATTTTACGATAATATCAACGAGGATAAATCTTGTCACTGCTAATTACTAATAATTTAGCAATTTAAAAAAAAGAAATAAAATAAAGATTACAGAAATTTAAATTTTTACAATTCGATCGTGTGTAATTCAACTTATGTTTTTCTCGCTTCTTTCGAGTTCGGGTGTATTTTTGATCAAACAACAAAATCGCTATTTCGAAAGAATTACAATGCGCTACATTAGAATTTAAGCGAACACTAGTGTATTTCAATAATCGAAGCTGGACCAAAGAGAATTCAATTTCTCTTCGAGCTGGAATCGATAGGGCGCCATTATCGAGTTTCAATAGGTCAGGTTTGCTGGTTCAGATTCTCGATGATGCAGCTCGGTTGTTGACAAGATTAAAATTTACCAATTGTTAACGAATAAATCAGTATCGATGGATATTCGAAAATAAATTTATGAAAATGATATATTCTCAAAATAAGCGAAACTGAAGTTCAGAATAAATGAAAATTTTATCTCCATTACTAGGTGCAACCTTCCTTTGGAGCTAGTGAAGCGATTAACGCGACACACTATACTCGACGGTTAACTGAAATACTATCCCACGAGATAAACTTTCGGTTAAACAACGTCAATGTACACAAAACAATTTTTCTAACTATTGTTAATGAAAATGTTACAATCATAATTTTCATATTTTTCTGAAATAAAATAATATCAAATATAGTGCTATTTATTTATTTCATAGATACATATAAAATTTTGAAAATACAAAAGAAGATAGAAAAAGATTCAGACAACATAACTTTTTTATTTTTCATTCTTTTTTTTTTGAAGATAATGCAATCTAAAATCGTTGTCACGATTTAATTAGATTCAAAGTTCGATTCTTTTTCAAATAAGACACGAAATTTAAAAACTACCGATCTTTTTCGACCATTGCTATCAACAAAATATCAATTTCATCTTATCTTAAATATGAATATCAATATTTATATTTGTATATATTAAAATTTTGCCTACATTTTGTTAAACTGTATATTTTTTCCTTCTAAGATTACTTCTTAAAAGTCGAGTAGCGTAAAAATATCTTCGATCGATATAGATATTCATAAATAACCGAGTGGTATGCCTCGATTTAAGAGCTCGTTGACCTGTCACGTGCATTTAGTAATTGAATATTTCTCATTGTTCGATCTCTATATTTCGTTGATTCGACGAAAGATTAATGCGGTCAATGTAATTCCATACATTAATTCGTTCGATTCCTTCAACGTGTGCGTTAATATAATTCTCGACTAACCTCGTGCAAATCGTTCTTTTATTTTCTTTTCGATTTATTTCCTTTGCTTATGCACGACTTCCCGTTTCTTACAAGTATAAAAGAGCTCCGCCAGTTGTTAAAAATAACATCTCTCCGATGATCCGTGCTTCTTATTCATCGACCCGACCTTCTTAACAATCTTTTGTACTGCACCATTGTTACAATAATAGTTATAGTTTTATAACTTTTTTCCTTGTTTACCTATGATATAATATTTCAAATTTTTTATTAAATTATTATATATATATATATTTAAAAGAAATATGAAGGAAATTTATAAATTTATAAATTATCATTATTTTTGTAACATTTTTCGAATTTTCATGAGTATCATGATTATCAATCAATATCAATAACTTGATCTATCTGATATCTTTCTGATAAGATATGTATTTTTTAAAATGAGAATTATGTTATTTATATGCATATTAAAATACCAATACTCAAAGAATATTTCTTTTAATTCGTCATGATATTATTAGATAATATTTATAGATTATTATTATTAATATCGTTATATGATTTATAAAATTGAACATTGCTCGATTTTATTAAAGAAAAAAAAAAATATAAAATAAAAAAACCGAAACCTATTGAAATCAATAATAGTAATAATAGATAAGTATTTTTTTTAAACCTTGAACAGATTAAGAATGTGGGTAACGGACGACCGATTCTGAGTCAGTTTAAAACATACTATATACATATTATATATAAATAGAAATAATTTCTCTATTAAAATTTTACATTTGTATTATACTGCAAATTATTAATCATTAACCAATAACAGTAAAATAAAATATTTAAAAAAATATATATATTTTCAAAAAATAATTAATTAGTGTTCAATAATATAAAATCAATCAAAAAATAATAAAATAAAATATAAATTATCGTTTAATAAAAAGATTTTTTTCTGATTATAATCTCAATTTTAATTTTTTTTTAATGAATTCTAAGGTTATAAAATTTTAACAAAGATTTACGTATATTTTTTTTGCTGTTTTGTAATATTTTAACGTTGAATTGATATAATACAATAAAGTTCAAAATAAAACATTGATCGAATTAAAATTTGAAGAAAATAAAAAATATACCAAACTCACTTAAGTTTAAAACTTAAGTTACCTTTAACCAAAAATCTCGAGCTAATCCTTTAAACATTCGTGAATGATTCGCTGGAGGCAATTGTGATATTATTTTAAGAGCAATTTTGCAAATAAAATTTGGTTTATACACCTACATTTGTAATATCTCTAAACCTTGAACTTCAACTAATGTCTAGATAATAAACCGATATAACCAGGAAATTAGTCAAGATTATAAAAAGAAATATAAATATACAAAGAAGATAAAAAAAGATAAAGAAGAAATAATGAATGTATCAATATTCTTAAGAAAAATTGAGTTTATTTTTATCTACTTTTTATATTCAGTGACTTCGATATGAAAAAAATAAATTATTTTTTAATATCTTTATCTTTATCTTTTTTTTATATACATATATATATATATATATATATGTATCCATCATGAGTCACAGTGAGAATGACGAATATATTATTTTATTCAATAATATTTATAATTCATATATCAAAGTATATTATATCACTATATACTAAATATTAATTGTATAATAAAAATATTTATATATTTGAAATTACTATATTATTTATTCGTTATAAGCTCACATATAGTTACTAAAAACCAAAAGTTACTCTAACCTCAACTTTTATTTCGTGTCGACGAACGTAGAGAATAATAACTAGCGAAAGACGAAGAGAGATTAAGAGCCTAACCGTTTAAAGAAATTTTTATCTTTATTGGTACGAAATTACTCGCTTCACTGGACACAAGAGGAGTTCTCTCCTTCCCAATAGATGGTGGGGATGACTCCCATATCTGCAAGAAAAGCTCGAGCAAATAACGAATAAACACTGCACATAAAATACAAAAACTAGGTTAAATTGATCAATTTTCTTGCTTTCGTTTAAAATTTTATTTTCGTTACATGAAATTGGAACGAATATCGAGTCGATATAGGAAATGGAGATTTCAGAAACAATAGGAACAGCAGACAAATAAAATCGAATTGATTCACAAAATAAAGGAAGCGGCGTTAAACACGAATACCTTGCAATTTGGTTTGAAATGCACGGGTGAAAGAAGAATAAAAGAATAGTCACCTTCACGGTTGCAGGAGTTGCCACCATTGAATGGATCTTTCTTCGGCAAAGTGATATGCAGCAACATACTCCCATAAAAGCTAGCCACCTTTTTCGTGGGACGTTGTCGCGTAATCGACCTTTATGATACTGCGGCCACGATTGACACCGGTCTTGTAATCGAATTTACGGCTTCCGGCCTTGCGTAAGTGGTAAGCGGCATCCATGAGCAATGTGCAAATCGTGACTTAACCCATTAGGAACCGAATAGCGAAATGATAACGCAATTTTTATACATGATTATTTTGATTATTTATTCATCAGAATAGAACAAAATTTGAAATATACATCTACGTTAAAATGTATTTTATTTATCAAAAAATTGAATTATTTATTTTTAAAGAAGATTTAATTATTTTCATAATCTACCATTTCGTTTACATCATGAAATGAAAATATAAACGAAGATTTAGATTTTTTATACAAGTGTAACAGTATCACTTTGATATATTGTATTGTTATATTATTTTCTCTTATACTTTAAAGGTTACACGTAAATAATAATTTATATTATTTTGAGATGATATCAAAAATATATTTTTAAATTGATTATAATTCGTGTAATTACCATTTCAAAAATTTATTTTCTCCAGTCCTGATTCAATGAGATAGGAAATCAAATCCCTGAAATTTGGAAGACAAGAGAAAGGGGAAATGGGGCTTCGAGGGGAGCAAAAGCCTTTACATCGATCCAATTTCGACTTTCATTGGAGACCTCGAAAATATTACGGATTGATCATAGGATTGATCGAAAAAATGAAGTTTACTCGCTTTTAGGAATAAATCCTTTCGATCTATCTATCTAATGTCGATCACTTTAAAAGGACGAAGAGAAATTAAATTACTTTTTCCACGTTATTTACAGAGTGTTCAGTTACAAGGATTCGAAAATTTAAGAAATGATTTTTCCCATTGAAATAAAACGAAAATAATACTTTCTAATTTGTAAAGACGACTTGAGAAAAAAACAAATTTTAATTCAATTTTTTTTTATTCTTTTCAATATCACACATGACAAGCATCAACATTTAGTAAAATATAAATATACATTTTCCATATTTATTTATTTAAAAATAATAAAATATTTTATTATTTTTATAACATTTGAATGTAATTCCAAATAAAAAATGATCCGTCTTCGATTCACATTATTTAACAATTGTATAACAATTGTAATAATAATCAAAGTTACACAATCGATAAATTAGTCAGTTGATAATTGGAGAGACCAAGGGGGATGGATCAAATCGCTTTCATCAAGTGTTAACGCGAACTGACACGAGCCGTCGCTTATGAATATCGATTTCCATTGATGGAATTCTACCAGAAATTCCAAAGTCAACGTGTCGTGTATCAACGCGTAAACAGAGGCGGCAACCGAACGCCTTTTATTCTTCCATCAGGATCGATTTACGCAATACGTGTAGAACAAAATGTTGAGAAATAAAATTTTTATTAATTCCTGACGTCTAATTGGTATTTATAGGTGGAAAATTATTATAATTATAATTTGAACGAGTTGTTTATCAAATTATCGATATTTGATTTTCTTCGTTATTATTATTATTATTCGCAGAGAAAAATAAAAAGTTAAATGTTATTCGAAGAATGTATATTTTTCAAAAATATAATTTCAAAATTAATAATTCTAAAATATCTTGATCAAGTTTTTTAAGCGATACGAAAGATAAAACGAAAAATAAAAATTTTAAAAGATTATTTTTATATTAGTAATTTTTTACATCAAAAAATTGCAGTTATTTCCTAATGTGGTATTAATTCCCTCTCACATATTGGCCTCTTCGATTTTCAGGGATTATTTATCTTAACGTTGAAAAACATTTCTTAGTACAGCGAGCGAATGTGATTCAGAATTTACGTGAATAAAAGATCGGAATCATCACCAGATATAATCAACGCGCATCTGGATTCAATTCCGCCAACTTATGCAACGCGAAAGAGACAAATATCGAATTTCTTTGTTACATCGAACGCGTTATAATGGGATTAGAGATCCTGCGTCGAAAATAAATAACGAAATTAAGATACGTTCGATGCATTATACGATTATTTCTCAATCGTGTTTTTGATCGTGCCCTATGTTAAGAGTAGAGAGCGTATCGAACTATCGATCAAAAATTTATAATCATTTCTTAGATTTTTGATAGAATTTTCTAAAATAATACGGATTTAATCCAATTATTTCGATTTAAAATCTTTTTTAAAAATATATATCGTATAATTTTATCGAAAAAAAAGAAAAGAGATAAGATAATACGATTTTTGACTTTTTTTAATAAATAATTCTTGTTCGAACAATTTTGAAAAATAAACATCTTGACGATTTAATTCATTTTTCTTATTTTGAGATACGTTTAATTTAACAAGAATTTGTTTTGTTTTAAAAAGTAAAATCTAAAAGAGTATAACGTAAATAATATATGCATTTAAAATACCTTCCTTGAGAAATTCATGTCAGAAATTGCTGTTATATCGAAGAATACGAAAAATACAAATATTTGTAGCACAAAACATGGATAATAAATCTAAGAAAAATATTTACATTAAAAATATTCACCATCCAGTATATAATTGAGAAATCAAAACTGTTATCGAGAAATCAAAATATTAATCGCAAATATTCGTGATAAAATCATCTTAAATCATCGATAAATTTAAAAATATTTGCAAATCGATGTTCGAGGGCATTACTTTGAAAGTTCAAAGAAGATTCGAACGATTTTCATAATTCAAAACGGTTATCGACACGGAACGATGCTATTTCCTTTCGAAATATGACCGATTACGAGACGATACGAACGAACCGGTTATATTCTGAAATGGCGAAGATAGCAACACGCAACACGCGGATTATCATCTTATCGACATGGATTTGAAAAAGCGGGGCAAGCTCGTGCTGGATAATTGGTCTGATTGCTGACGGTCGTAGGTCAATAACATTTAACATGAGATGCAGTCCATTGAATCGCACGCTACTTAGCTTACTGCTTTGCATCGATCGACAAACGAAAGTTTTTTAAAACAAAACGCGAAAGAATTCGCTCGCGATTGCAATTATTAGCAATTTTCCTTCATGTAACTCGACAACGTGCATTTGGCAATGACCTTGATACAATGAAGTATACTGTTTATATGACCCGAAACACAATGACATTTGATCTGCTCTTCAAAGAGCGGCGTATCGTTTCAAGGGCACCACTCATTGCTAGTAGAAATCGCGTCTATTTTTGACGCGAGTTACAAGAGGCTTGATCGAAATGGTAATGTATTTTGCTCTTTCCGTTTTATTCACTTGTCTGTGGTTTCACGATCTACTGTTTGCTTCGACTATATATAACTAAAAGCCTAATCTAAAAATCAAACCGAATCTAATCTAACGTTTGCAGAGTATTTCATTTGTCATTTCATCTCGATAGTAGAAACATATTCAATAATAGAAACATATTAGAATTATATCACGACTATTAAAAAGAAACGTCTTCTAGAAATTTGAAGCATCATTATTTATTTTTAGTTCACTTACTTCTTAACGAGAGCGAGAAACCATTAGTCCGAGTGAGATAAAAAGAAAGTCGAGGCTGGCTAGCGTGTAAAAAACTTGGAGACTCATTTGGCTTGAAACAATTTTAAGAAATTATGGGAATGTGTGAAGGCTATTTACTACTATATCGACCTTCTTAAATATCGTATTTTTCATATTTTTGACGAAACATTTGAAGTTTAATATAATTTAGATATTTGTCTTAACAACGAAAACACAAAGAAGATTATTGATTATGCAGATATTTTAAAGCTGATTAAAATTATTTTTTTTTCTAGAATTCTTATTTTCCTTTTTTCTTCACATGTAACAACTTTGTTACGAACAATTTTATCGACCGTACTTGTAACCAGGCAAATCGTAGCACTTGCTTATTTTTTACAAAGTACTGGTTTCTTTCAAAAACCTATTTTAAAAATAACTTAACGTTCAATTCTCTTGTATTCAATT
Source organism: Apis cerana (assembly GCF_029169275.1). Lineage (NCBI taxonomy): Eukaryota > Metazoa > Arthropoda > Insecta > Hymenoptera > Apidae > Apis > Apis cerana. Next base: position 2,591,450 of record NC_083862.1, on the reverse strand, counting down.
TACCAAAGGATATTATATCAATTAATAAATATTATTATAATTTATCGTATTCATCATTACTTTTTCTTTAATTAATTAAGATACACAAAGTATTCTACCGATACAATAAAAAGTAGATTTTAAAATAAGGATATAGATAAAAGTTTATTATTTTTCATCCACTGAAAAATTAATAGATCGTTGTATAGAAATCGCACGTGACGCATCGTTCGCACGTAAAGAATGTTAATTTTAGTCGTTACGTTAATATAAAATCCATTAAATCTGGGACATCCGTTGAATCATAGCCGATCGAACACACGCGGTTCTGCTGTGTAATCTTTGTGGCACGATAACGACCAGTTTAACGACCAGTATCGGCTTTGCACGATGGGATTCACTGCTCGAACGTGTGTGAGCAATCATGCGCGACATGTTAATTAATTCCTTCGCACGTGGCCAGTTGAGTCGCGAGAAACGAAGTTGTAACGCGAGACCGCGGAGGCGATTGCACTCACGTGACTGCTCGGTCCTCGTTCTAATTTGGTTTTGCACGTTATTATAATTAGAAATTTCTACACATATAAGAGGCGATCAATATCCAAAATTTGCAACGGTGTCGTTTAACGTTTGACTCTAATGATGAATTTCTAAAATGTGAGTTTATTAAATATTACCTGTTGTAATGATAATTTCAAAATTTTATGATGGGAGATAAAAAATGTAGAAATAGAATTTAAATACGCCGTGTCAATATTTAAAGTATTATTTTTTAATACTAATCAATTTCTGATTTCTGGTGATAAAATTTTAAATTTAAAATTTTAATTTCAATAATTCTGATTTTTTATATAAAATTTTTAAATCTAAGCTGAAGTGAATATACAGGGAAAGTTATGTTGTGATTACGATCCGATTGGATTTGAAAATTTTATGGCGGGAAGGTGAACAATTTTAAATTTATCTTAAGCAAAATAATATTCCGATATTAATTTGTAGATTTTAAAATTGAATCGTTCGAAAACTTGCGACTCGTTTGACGTAATTTTACCGTAACTTTTATTAAACTTTCAAAACTGAGTTAAAACAACTGGTGCATGGTAGCAAACAGTAAAGTAACATGCATGAAACTTTCTAGTTGGCTGAACAACAACATACTACAGAAAATCAGATCAACTACAACTTTGCAATTACCCCCTGTCGAAAATAAGCAAAATGAAAAAAGTCTTGGAATCTTTCGAATAACTTTAGCTGTTTCAACTTTTTCGTTATTTAATTGTAAGTTTCTTATGTGTAGAGCGTATATATAGATGTCCAAAAATTTAATCGATGCGATTCTTCAAGCTAAAATAAGTCGAAAGTTAAAAATATAAAAATTTTTTATTTTACGAATTAGTGCAGTTTAAGAAATCTAGTTACAATCTAGGGAAGTTAGCTCACGTCTAGGGATATTTTGGACAACTTTTAATTACCAAAGCGAAGAATCGCAAATTTTTTTTATTTTTGACTTATTTCGATCTAAAGAGGAAATTTCTTAAATTTTCAAACACCTACAACCAAATAATCTGTAAATCAGAATTGAGGTAATTGCATAGTAAATTAGTGACGTCCATCTTGAGCATCATTGCGAAAACGAAAGATGTACAATTTTAAAAAAATATTGGTTTAGTTTTGATAAATAATTTAGTTATTCATGAATAAATAATAGAAAATTGATAAATCGAGCATCTGTGACGCTACAAGAGAGCGATTTGGCTATTACACAAAGACAAGGCTTATCATTTTTTGACGTCATAGAATTCTCATTAGCAATCTCGCGGAAATGACATATGATATTTATTCGTTATATACTTTTGTCGTACTCGAGAATTATCCATTGAATCTTCCTGGAAGAGAGTAATTTCACACCAATAACAATACAACATAAATTTCTTCAAATCCTTAGGCTCTCAATCCATCCTTATCTTTCACTTAACTGTTATTTTTATAATCGTTAATATCAAAGACAAAACGAGAATAGCATTTTGCTTGTACGTATATATAGACTTGTATGTTTATAAGGAAATATGTAGTTAAGTTTTTTTTAAAGAAAATTGAAAAAACGAACTTTTCATTAATAAACAGTTTACGATTTTTCAAATATTTTTTTTCTGATAATAAAATTGGATATTAACACGATAAATAAACAAATTATCGAGATTAAACGACATTACTTCGTTTCTTATTCTTATATCGCTCTCGTGTTCCGAAACTTCACGATCCCGCCCGAATTATTCCGATCTGTTCCGAAGTTTAAATTCTTAGACGACATTATACATCTCTATACCGTACGTGATATTAAAAAACTGAAGAATAAAGAAACATCCCTATAAAAGTTTCAATATTCGTTCGTAATCGAATTATCATGATCTCGTTTCGATTCACCGATATCAAATGATCGATGCAATCAATCGATTAATTAAAATTCCGATAAACGTCGTTTAATTCGAAAATACTAATTGGAGTGTAATAATAAAAGAAGGAAAAAAAAAGGATATGCTTATTCTCGTATTCTTTTGTTTGCGAGGAAAAAAATTAAATGGAAACTGGTAATAAATTAACGAGAAATTACATTGTGTCGGAAGACTAAAAAAGTCGGCACGACTTTAATCAATGGAAGAGTTTTTTTTAAGAATGTAACGTAAATAATTGGATAAAATGTGTTTCGTAGAAGTTGAAATATATGTTATTGCCAAGAACAAAAAAAAAAAAAAATTACTGAAACTGTCAATAGGATTCCAAATAAAATCTTCGATAACGAACGAATCTCTGTTTTATATATTTTTTTTATAATATATATAATAAAATCTACAATATATACTTTTATACCGATAATAATAAGTATTGGGAAAACAATAGATTATCATTTATTTTTTTTAACAATAGCAAGTGCTTTTGTTCAATTAAAAATTTTAATTATCGATTAATTCAATTCAACACGCCTTAAATGTAAAAATTAAATCAAAGAGTGAAGACTGAAGATTAATTTAAGAAAAAAAAGCTATGATATCGCTAAAAAAAATATAACTATCTAAAACATTTACCTGTTTTAACCAGTTCAATAATCAAGATACCAAATAAAAAGTATATTGAAGATAATTATATAGAAATAATATAACGTTTGAAAATTTATATATACGATTATAAATATATCGTTATAGTTAGATAAATATACGTATGAAAAATACGAAATTATTAATCTCATCAAGCCATTACAATATTAACACGAAGAATAATTATTTTCGAATTGTTGAAAGGATCGATGCGTGTCGTTATTATGAAAATAACGATTGAAATTGGAAAAAAATAAAAGACTTACCGATACCCTCTTGCCAAAACCAAGGAAAGACAACTTTCTCCTGGTGTTCTCCATCGTTCACCGGTCGCGGTAGCTGCTGCAGCAGCTATCACCTTAAGGTGTCGTCTTTTTCCTGGGTGCTCGGCCGATCCTGAGTCGGGACGGCGATGTCCACATGTGGAGGAGTCGCTGAGATGGCAGCTCCGTTCTGCTAGCTGTGCAAAAAACACACGCTTTATTTACTTTTCGATCTCGCATCGATTGAAATTTATAATTTTCATTTTTCATTTTCAAGCAAAATCGATCGATCGATATACTTCTGCCACGTCGCTTTTGCACAATTGGAAGATTCGGAAGAAGTAGATGTGGAGAAAATCGATAAGAAGATAATTAAGAGTTTTAAAAAGTGTTAAAATAATAATACGTACTTCAAAAACTCGAATTCCAGTTTTAGAAATTAGTAGGGATAATTTCTGCAACAGTTAAGAGAACAGAAAGTGCGAAAGTTAATACTATATTTTTATTTATAAATTTAAATATGAGTATAATTTTAAGTTTCCTTGTTGCTCGTTTTTCCACTTCAACATAATATTTCATATAATATTTCTATTTTTGTTTTGATGAAGTCACGTGATTGTTAACTTTCTTTATATGTATGTGTAATAATATTTCAAATAACAATTTTTGGAATGAATAAAGACAGAATAAAAAAAAAAAAAAATAAGAAATGTCGCGTACAATATTTCATATTTTCAATCTAAATAAAGTAATATTATTTCAAATTTGTTCAGTAATGTTTATTTATGAAAATATTTTTTAATAATTTTTTACTTATAATTATTTGTAATTATTATTTTAATTTTTCTAATTTTATGCAAAATCGATTAAAAATTTTAATAATAAATTTTTTCTTGAAATATTTAAATCAATTAATTTATTTAAAAAAAATTTCACTTAGTAATTAGCTTTTGAACTAATTCAATTATCTACTTCCTTTTATAACTCTATTTTTTTTTTTTTTGAAATGTGCATGAGTAATAAAATTAATAAGTCAGGTTTTTTTTCAACTACAATTAAAGAATATCGATAAAGGAATTACTAAATAGCGATAGAAATGGAAACACGCAAAATAACAAGACAATTAAGGAAATAAGAAGGAAAGAAATAGGAACGGTTTCATTGGAATGGGTAAATTGCAGACTAGTTAATGCTTTATCCGATGAAAAAGAAGATGAAAATCGATTAAGAATAGATGGAGCAACTGATATTGCAAAGAACAAATGAAAATGTTTAAATTGGATTTCAGAAGACAATGGAATTTTTTTCTTTTTTTCTAAAAAAAAATCTACATCAGAAATTAAAAATTAAAATATTTCGACAAATTTTGTTCTCTAAAATGTTTCAAACTCAGATTCATAATTAATCAACAGCAACAGTATAATAATAGCAATTATTATTCTAGTTCATGGAAAATGAAATTATTTATTTATTTTGTTTTATATGAAATATTGTATACAGATTAGCGAAATTATATGAAAATTTAAACGAATAAAAATATTACAAGATATAATTAAATTATTATTAAAAATGGATAAAAGTTACCAAAAATAATTTGTCATGCAAACTGTTTAGACTTCGAAAGTTTCGAATCGCGAAAATAGGAAAAATTTTCGAGCGTCCTTATCCACGATGAGAAAATAGGAAGACGGGCGAAATTCCACCAAAAGAAAATTTTAAAAGAAAAAAAGCGAGTTTGAAAGACCACACGAGGAATACACACCTTGAAACGAGACGATACGCCCTAGCGCCACGAGGGCGACGTGGTCGGCAACGAAGACAGCGCTGAGGATAGCGATCAGAATCACGAGCGAGCTTGAGAACACTTGTTCGCGAACTAAGGATCGTGGAGATCACTCGACAACTGAACCACTATCAGGGAAGGAGAGGTGACTCGACAACTGTGACCGACCGACTGACTTCGTTCGAGACTACTACCGCTACTATTAACAACGCAACATCCATCCAAAGAGACCGATTCTAATAGTATTACTTGATAAATAACGTCCGGACGATGTGGCGTAATATTTGCGACGAATAAACAACGAAATAAAACGATATACGTATTTCCCGATCGTTCACGTGACGAATCGTTGGAATATTGCCCGGAAGAAATCGGATAATTTTTATGTACACTTTTTTCACGTAAATCTGTCAATAAGTTATTGCTTCTCTCTTTGAGAAAAAAAAAAAAAAAAACAACAAATATGAGTTAATGGAGAAAAATTTTTTATTGCTAACAAAAACGTGTAGTACGCGTTATGTACGGTACTGCCCTCTTTAATTAAAATGTCCTTACATTTGGAGATATTCGAGAAACTTCAAGTTTATGTACATTTCTCTTAAACAATTGGGTTAATTTTAAATTTCTATATAAAGTTTATATGTACTTTCTAATTTCAAATGAAAGCACGAAAGAAGACACGTAAAGGTTCAAATATTTCAAGGTGTCTTGAAAAATAAAAAAAGGTTAGTTATTTTATGCTCGGTGAGGACAGAGAATACATACATGTAATATCTCGACGGCAGAGTTATCTCCATCGTTTCCTCAAATTGCTTCGCTCTCTAACGAGCCTCTATGTTTTTTCACACTAAGCCAAGGAACAATTGACCGTCAATGTTCGTTGTATTTCATACTGCTCCTTACTTTGGTTAAGGAACGAGCTAAGGAATTAAAAATGCGATAACTGGCAATCAGATCGCTCGTCTCCTTTTTTATAGATGTACGTATATTCTGTATGTGTATATTATAATTGTACACACTATCTACAAACATTTGTCGCAACGTATGTTTGTTTTCAACGAATTTGCGTTCAATTTTTTAACATCATTTTAATGTCGCATTTTTCAATTTGTCACTCATATGAGAATGATTCTTAATTGTGTTTTTTTTTTATTTGACAAATATGCGAAAATCGCACGATGTCTGAACGATAAAAATATTCCTAAAATAACTTTTTGCTCTCGAGAATCTCGGAATAGATTAAGAAAATAAAATAATTCAAAAAATCATGATCATAAAGTACACTTTAGAAAGTCAGTTTTCGTTAATCTAACCTAAAATTTCATCGATACTTTAACAAATTACGATACCTATAAACATTCTTTGTGCAAATATCTGGTTCTATTTTTTTCTGTGATCTTTTTATGATCTTTATAGGTTCGTAAATATCATTATTTAATTATTTTTAATTATTTTTATGCAATTAACGAAAAATTAGTGATTTAAGTCGAAAAGCACAAATGGGAACGAAAATAACGTTACAATCAAAAAAGTATATTCGATAAAGGATATTTATATAATCATCTAATGGCAACCATATAAATACATATATATATCTCAATTAGAATAAAAGTTATACAAGATTAATTATTGATCGACTTGCACATATATATAAATATTTTTCGCATTAAGATGTTTTAAATGCTTCGGAATGGTGTAATGAAATAAAAAAGAAAAAAGAAAAAAAAAAAGAGAAGTTCAATCGAAGAATGTTGTTCGTTCTTCCATCGATAATTTAAGGACCGTAGATAGAATTGAAATACAAGGATCAGCGTTCGCTCATCTCTAATTACACGATGGAATCCAATGGAGTTACGTAACAAAATGCCTATCGTTTTTCTGTCGCATATTCGATTATCCACGCCACGATACCTGGCCCACGATATTTAGTCGCGCCTTGAAACCGTATTCTCGGCATATTTTTCCGTTAAGAACGATATCTTCTAATAATAAATCTAACGGATAATAAACTAAATTGAAATTAACAACGATTCTATCGTGATCAAACTTTTTCTTTATGCTAATAAAAATTCACAATTCCTCTTTAACGAAGCGTGGACCGCGGAATGCGACGGTTGGGTCAAAGATGACCCACACCTCGATAAATCCTTAAAAACTTAATCTTCTTTTTATTATACCGGATTTTCTCGATGGCGTCTCGCGCGTCAAATACAACTTTAACTCCTTACAATTTAATCGAGAAATGTCGAAAGCAGAGTTATTTTAATAATATTACAAATTCTTATTTATTATACACTCGCTTATAGAAATAAAATATATTCTTCCAATAACAGGAGTAATTTCTAATAAGATACATCTTTTTGTATTATCACCCTCCCTCCCCTTGCAATTGTCTTCATACATTAAGAGAATTTTTTAACAAAATTAATTATGCTGATTATTCGATTTCATTGTAAAAATAATAGATAGATAGTACATATAAAAGAGAGATAAATGTATAAAGTCATGAAATAGGAATAAAGTAAATCCATATACGTATATACATTGTGCAGATTGTGGAATAAAAATTGCGATGACTAATTTTCTAGCACGAGCTTTCTCAGTTTCGCAAAATATCACTTCGAGATAAGGATTTAATCGTATCTCGTTACATTTCACTTGGGTGAAATATTTTATCAACGAATCAGAATATTTCCACGAATTTCAATTGCTTTCCTCTATCATTCAAGATTCCTATATGCGACGTAACGAGGAAAAAATGCGCTCGGCCCGCGATACACTTGCTTACGCTGTTTGATCGATTGCGACGTCACGTGATTTACGACATTCTTTTAACGAACCGCTTCTTCTTCGCCCCATTCCTAATCCGCGCTGTCCATCATTCGGGGACAAGATAAATCTATTGACAAGCAATAAAATCACTAAATCCAGGGAACGGCCTCCGCAGGTTTCCTCGAACAGGAAACAGGAGCGTTTCTTCTCTTTTTGCTCGGGTGATTTTTCGTTGCAGTCGCCCCGCCACGTCTCCGAGAAAAGAGAAATGGCTAATCGTTCGGGAAGCAGAGATAGAGGCGTCGCTCTTCTCGCTTCTCGATGGTTGAATGGCGAACGAAAGCTTGAAAAACGAGTTTCATTCACGATGCTTAACCCGAAAGTGTTATTAGACGTTAGAGAGAACGACTCTTCCCCACCGAGATAAGAAAAATTACGGAATTCGAGAAGAAAAGAGGGGGAAAAAAAAAGGAAAATTCCTCGTAATTCCATCGTGGATTAGTTTACGGTAAATATTTTATAATTGCAAAACGAATAAGATGGTGAAAGATTCTTCTTTAAACTGGACGTGTAAGCAACGTAATCCGATCCGAGGTCAAATATGAGACAATATTAATGCGATAGAAGAAAATATTTTTGTCCAATGAAACTTTTACTTTTAATTTTTATTCGTGAGATTTTTCTAATAAAACGATACACGATATAATTTGAATTATATTTAATTATTTAATGAAAAATTATTAACTAAAATTAAATTATTAACATATTAAATGTACAAATAATTTAAATTATATCATGTTTGGTTTTATTTTAATCAGAGAAATTTCAGAAAATAAGTTTGGTAAAATTTGTGTTTAGATAATATAATAATAAAAAAATTTGACCGTTGCATCAGTCTGTTTCACTAACGCGTTTTTTTCCCGGCAGTTCAAGTTTCTCTTTCTTTCTCACTCGCTGTCCTTTTCTATATTCGACGAAAAATGCGAGCTACGAGGTCGATCCCGAATCTTCTACAGTGTAAACTAAACATTCCTCTATTTAATATATTCGCGTTACGATATTTTGTAAGACAAAAATCAACACGTGTTTTATTTCGTATAATTAATAATCGTGCCATTGATTAATGATTTTAAAATAATGTTTTATTCATTCAAATAAAATAACAAATGATTTTACGTAAAAGATTAATAAGATTATCTATTGATGATCTTATTAAAAGCATTTGATATTTTATTCCTGGAAGATAACATAATAATATTTGATAAAAAGATAATTTCGAAGGCGTGAAGGCGACTCTATTTGTGCATACATCTTTTGTCAAACCATCTGTTGCAGTATTACGAGCAATTGCATTTTCCTTTTCTTATCTACCAGTTTATTGTTCTAATGATAATACGCGATTTTCACTCGAGTGAGGTCGTTCCAACTTCTTGATGATCAAACGCGTTGTTATCGTTTTTTTAATTCTATTATTAACATTATATCGAAACTATGTATGCGCTCGAAGGTCACCATGCGCGTTTTCTATTCTATTGCAACGTTCTTCATATGCAAAAAAAAAATTATCTTCTAATTCATTTTGAAATATAAATACAATCCTCTCGAGATAAATGGAAAAAAAAAATTCATTCTTGATGTTAGGGGAAGATCTCTAGGGATATCTAATAATCAATTAATTATATAATGGCACACCACAATGCTCGATTGTTAATTGAATTGTGACACTACTTCGTAAAATAATACTAATGAAAAGATAAAAATTTTTTATTGTTTATTTATTAATGAAAATCTTATATAAGAACCGGCAGTTCTTATGAAATTCAGAATCGTGATTCCGCTTTCGTATATCTTCGGTCAGTTTCTTATTTTCCCTCGGTGTCCATCATCGATGTATTAAGTCAGGTATAACCTTCTATTTTAAAGAGAGATGTAATTCGCACGGAAAACTTGATATGCAAACGAATTCGAGCCTCGAGTCAATAATAAATTACGAGGAGGTATCGTGTAGGAAATATTAAAGAAAGGAAGCTTGTTAAACCTCGTTTACTCGTCTTCGAAATACATCGAACACCACGTAATAATATTGTTTATCTTCCCTTCCAGCTCTCTTGCCAATATAAAGGACAAACCAAACTTTCTCTGACCTTCTGCAATTCTTATGTAATACGTTTAACGATATTCATTCCTTGAACTTCGATTCGTATTTTAATCAGTTCTCGACGTTGAATTAATTCCGCATAATGCAGTATTTATGATTTAATATATAATGCAATAATATATTTTTCAATTGGCTCATATAATGGTTCTCAACTTTTGATTGAATTCATCATTGAAACTTAAAATTCAAAAAACTTAATAGTAACAGAAAGAAAGGTTAAGGTTAGAATTATGATTATTACCGATAGAGATCGGTAATATCGAGATGCATAATACAGTATTTATGATTTAATATATATAATGCAATGATATATTTTTCAATTGGCTCATATAATGGTTCTCAACTTTTGATTGAATTCATCATTGAAACTTAAAATTCAAACAAGCTAATAATACAGCAGAAAGAAAGGTTAAGGTTAGAATTGTGATTATCGATAGAGATCGGTAATATCGTTGAGATGAAAATAATTTGAATTCCAATCCTTTCTTATTCAAAGTTATCATCTCTGATAATAATATTTAAGGATATAGTAGAATTTTCGATATATTCAAAATGTTCAAAATAAAATGTTATCAATATATCGAAAAAGACAGGAATAAGAAGTGATTGAAATAACGCAATTTTTAAAAAAAACTTATTTTCTTATAGAAACATTTTTCATTGTTCTATGTAAGCTTCGTATTATTAATTTCACGTTATTTGAATATTTTAAACCGTGGTAGACCGTAAAACGAGAGAAGGTGCACGAAACATGTCTATGACTATCAGTATATAATACGGATTTACTTATTCATCGAACATTACTGGGTCATATTCATTCGTGTATTGAATCATTTAAGAATTAGTATGTTGTCCTTCTATTTTCCTTTCTCCAAATTAAATTCACGTTTGCTTTTAATTCTTTTTCCTTTTAGATGATACTAAAGTTTCTTTTCGAACAATATTTTATGTAGATAGTAGTAGTATAAAAATATTGTAGAGGGCGTTAACGTATTCATAACTCGATTATTCGTTAACGACAAATATCGATAATAAATGATTAAAATTTCTATTTCTTCTTATTCAAAATTATTATTAGAGATGTTATTAAATATCGTTAACATACATGGAATAGAAATAAATGAAATATAATTTGTAATAGTACAAGTAACATTTTTGCTTGATAACAACTTTAAATATAAAAAAAAACTGTCAATAAGATAATCGATATGTTAAAAACTTTACTTTGAAAGATCGATTCTAGGGGTCAAAACACAAAAGTTGGTCGTTTGAGGCTTATTTTATTAAATTACAAACTGTTTAAGTTCACGTTAGATAAAATGAGAGAGAAATGGGGTAAAGTGAAGACACGAAACAGAGTTATTTTATAAGAGCTGTTAATTCAACGAACAAGCATCAACAGACATTTTCGTACATCACCTTTTGTATTTGTTTCGACGTTTAGAATCGATCGATCCTCCAAAGAATGCCCCGTATATTTACATATTGACACTTCGTGTAATAATTCTTTTCTCAACACTTGTCGCAGTTATCTTTTACCCGGATTTATTTTTAATACAAACTTCTAATTGCATTATTCTAATTCTGACACGGAATCTTTTCATTATCAGGAGGAACAAATAATTTCGGCAAATACGTATGTGATTCATCGTGTCGTCGCCAGAGAATTCAAGTTTAACACACCCACACGATTCACCGTTGCGCTATTGATTCACTTGATCTGGTAGTTTGCTCTCCAAACAGAGCAAGACAAATATCTCGACACGCGTTGTTACATATTTGTTACATAGTAAGTAAGACTTTTTCTCTTAGTTTTGAATTGGAAAAATTGACGGAGCGTTCGAAACTTTGAACATTTTGAGATGCAAATTTTTTTTGCTATTTTTATGATTTCAAACTTTGGAAATCAATTTTTATATAATTTCCGGAAATTTGAAACTTTCGTTTTTATTTTCGTGGTTCAAAAATTCTGATGAAACTTGGGAAAACTCGAATTCACCATAAATTTTTCGCTATTTTTGGATTTAAAAATTCTCAAAATCTAAATAAAAAATAAATCAACAATTTAATATTTGACCAACTTTAACAATATTCTAACTCAGTTTGAATTTAGAGTATGTTCATTTTAAGTATAATTTCACCAATCCATTACGGTTTATACAATTATAAATCTAATTTTGATTTTGAAAAAGTCTAGAAATCGAATTTATACATTTCTAGAAATAATGTAAATATTAGATGTACGAATTAATTCGTTAAATCAAATTCTGATTTAAATATTTGACGAGGCATGAAAAGAATATATTATAAATTGCTTCAGTTTGATCGGATTATCAATGCAGATCGTTATCAGCACGAACTGATTTGCATATGTGATATAATTCAGGAATGTGACAAGTCTTCCAGACATCAAAATTTGCAAAAGAGACAAATAAAGATGACTTGTTTAGTTAACTTACTCCGCTAACGTGACTTTATTTGACTATCATTTATTCAAATCGTTTAATATCACTCGACAAATACACATTTTCAAATATTGAAAGAGGTGAAAAAAAATAAGAATGACTTCGTTACATCAAAATCGTCAATTTATTTTTATCACAAAAATTTGATTTTTAAGATTTATTAAAAAAAATTAAAAGTTATCTTTTCGTAAATAAATTGTAAATTTAACTCGAAAAGACATCAAAATAATATCGATGCAGATCAGTAAATAATTAAAAATTTTCTAGTGTATATAATAATTTCTTTCGATATAAATATTTTCCGTTCATAAAAATAATGGAATTTAAACTTTTAAAATGATTTCGGCAGAGAAGAAATTCTGTTCTTATGTTTATGGAAAATTTTTACGTGACTCAGACGAATATGGACAAACCCGTTTCTTCGTCGTGAAAAAAAGGATGGGAAACACGAACCGTAAAGGAGGGAAGAAAGAGAGATGAGGGGGAAGAGAGAGAGAAAGAGAGAGAGAATGAAAATGTCGCCCGAAGCGGTGTAGCACGTGTGTAGCAAAAGAAAGGACATGTATGTTTGCACGAGACACAGATATTGAAGATTTATAAAATCAGGTCGAAAACCTCGAGTCTCCCTGATTGCATAACCTTGTGCCACAAAAGACACGCTAGAGGAGAAACCGACGTGCTCCTTTCTCTCTGACTGGCTCGAATCGTTTTGTTTCGAGGATTTATCCGTGCAATATACAATAATAACCTTAAAGATCGTAATGCCTAAATACGATTACAATTATCCAGCATGATCACCGCATTCGATATAATCTCGCAATCGACGCAACCTAATCTAAATCTAATCTAACGAAAACAAGGAATATTGTAATAAAAATAAGTAAAAAGCTATATCAAATTGAACAGGCAAAACTGTATAAATTGAATTTTTTTTAATAATAGATGTAAATATTTCAGACGAGTATCTAGAAATCATTCAATTTTATGTTATTATTATTATCTCAATTTTATGGAAAGAATTTCACCAATCTATATATTGTATTATTTTTAAGAAGATAAGATGAAAATTATAGAAATATAATAATTCAATATAATATAATAATTAAATATAATAATATAATATAATAATAATTACATTGCCTCGTCTCGGTTATTACTGATACATTATTTCTCTCGCTTGTTCTCGCTATATCTGTTGTCTTTCTTCGTCAAGGAGCTCGATGTTTAAGCTCCAATGTTTTCCTAGAAAAAACCGGCACCTGCTCCGTGAGAATACGCGTTCTCGAATTACCGTGAAAAATCAAGCTTCGAACCTTTTCGTAAAAGTTAATTATGAACCTCTAATTTACGAGAATTTCATTTTAATTTCGAGTCTATTAGGCTTTCCTATTAACTCAACCTAAATAAGAAATATCTTTATATTCTATAATAAACAACTTAGGACAATTTGAATGTCATATCTATTGTTTCGATCCTTAAAATCATTGAGAAATCTACGTAAAAGAATTTAAAATTTTTTTTAAGTCTTATTCTCTTAGAGGTTGCTGCTATCGTTTCTTTAATCAATATTTTTAGCACTTTTTTTATTTTAATATAACTACATTTACATATTCTGTGTAGAGGACTATCATAGACGGTCCTCTCGTTAATTAATTCAACGGCTATCGCACGAGAATAAAATCGTATTAATTTAAAATTTCTTTTTTTTTTAAATCTCTTTTTTTTAAATACACAGAGGACGCTCTATTTATTTGAATATATACAGAAGCAAATTATACCTCAAAAGAAAAAACATTGACTTTATTTAACACGAAATCGAAATCTTACAAGTCAAAATTTATCATTTATTTAAAAAAAAACATTTGATTACAGATAAATTAATATCTTTATTATCTTTTATCAGGAAAATCCGTGCAACTTTCCATGAAGCAAGAATTAAACAAATAGAAGGGGTAATCAAGCTGAAATTTTCATCGCAGTAGAGAATTGGTTCGGATGAATTAACAACATAACACGGATCTTAATTGGCTCAATTAACGAAGTTGTATGGGCGTGATCAACGCCGTTATTAAACCGAATGAACGCGAATATTAGCCGCGACGAGAAATTCCGTCACGTGGTTCTCCATTCTTTCGTGCTTTCCACCCTCAATTGTCGCAGCCAGCCGCATGGTTTTCGACTCGTGACTCGTCACCGATGCTATTTAATCCTCCGTCACATGAGAACGTGTCATCACATGATCGAGAGCAGGCGTATGTGACGCGTCCACGCAATTAATTTCGAAAACTATCCGGTTTAAGGGAGTATTTTTATTATTATTTTTATGGTGAAAGGGGGGGAAAAAAAATCGTTCTTCAAGAATTGTTTGGAGGAAAAATACAAAGGTAATTTAATTTCATCAATATTTATGCGTGTTTTTTAAATTATTTTTTCTTTTTTTCCCTAGACAATATCTCTAAATATCGATGTTAAAGTATTAAATTGACGATGGAATTAACATTTCACCTTCGTTTAATCTGAAATAAAATTGTTAATTAAATTTTTATTCGATGAAAGTATGATAAAATTCAATATTACAATAAACTTTTTAATGACGAAGACTTTTAAAATGAAATGGCTATTAAAAGATAGAATGTCGAAATTTTAGGATAAGCGTGAACAATTTTTGTTAATTAAGAAATTTAAAAAAAACTTGCACATTTCACTAAATTTGATATTAAAATTAATTGAAAGTCGTTTCTTAATTAACAAAACTTTGATTTTTTTAAAAACTTTCATTGTAAAAAAATTTATTCTAATACCACATCTCTTCATATTATTATTAAACGAAAATTTACTTGAAATTTTTATTTTGGATCGCGTAAAGGTGAAGCATTAATTTTATCATTAATTTTAATGCCATCTCTCGCGAGTAGATTCTAACAATAACGATAAAAAAAAAATTAGAATAATTAATATTGAAATCTGGATAAATCTTTAAAAATATAGAGACGTTGCATAGCGTTGCAAACAAAATGCAACGATCATTTATTGCATGTTTATTCGTCTAAAAATGTTCTCTGATCAGACCGTAACAGCACGTCTTACCGATCAACGATAATAGAACAAACTGAAGAAAAAATTTTCTAAATAATTTAAAACTTGAAATAAATAAAATTATAAATATACGATGCAAATCGTATCGTAGATTTTTATCTTTTATCGTATAAAATATAAAATTCTTCACTTTATATTAATGAAAGCAAAATTTGAGACAACACATTTTTTTGAACATTATTCCATAAAGAGAGATGAAAGATAACAATTTTGAGTCTATAATAAAAAATATAAATTATATAAATTAATAAAAAAAAATTATTATATAACGTAATTTTTTTTACCTTTATTCATTGATTATTAGAAAATGCAAAAAAAAGTTTAAAAAAAAATAATACTTTAAAATAAAACTTATTTATTTATAATCTAATTGATCCATTAATTAACAAGGCACTAAATTACTTAATAATTCTTATTTATCTGATAAAAATTTTATTTTCAATTCTCTATAAAATTTTTTAAGACCAATTAATTTTGTCATTATGATTTATATGTATACATATATACATATTATCAATCGCGAATATTTGTGCATACGATAAACTTTTGACTTTGCGAAAGATTTATGAGTTTATGTTTAATAATAGGTTAACATAATTTCAGCCAACTTAATTTACATAAACAATAAACCAAGTATGTCATCAAATATAAATATTTATATCAAGGACAAACATCATCTTTCGTAATAATAATGTCATGAACAATGTGATATTTCTGAAAATTAGATCACTCCAGACGGCGTGCGCCCTATGCAAATGATAGACGCTTTTGTGTCTTCGATATATACGTCCTTGGCGACGTCGTAGCAGCTCCGTGTATAGCGTGTATGCACGTGTGCTGGCGCTTCGAAGGGATCATAGCGACGCGAGGCGAAGCAACGTTCGGTATCGCGCTTGTATTTTAGTCTCAACAATTCTCTCTATATATATATACATTTCCAGGTCGCGCGACATACAACTGGCCAGAGAATCGAATTATTCTACAATAAAATTTTCATTTCTAGAACTTGACATTCATATAATTTTTTTTTATCGTTCAAATAACCTTCAATTTTTTTTTTAATTATATAGTTACATATATAGATATAAAGTTTTAATATATCATTACACGGATATACATATATGTACAACTTTCTCGTCAAATGTCGCGCATTCCAATTCTCACAATGCTGTCGCAAAGTGTTAGTTATCGGAGAAAAACTTTACATTCATCGTTCTCACGATTAACTTTTTATTCGTTTATATCACGAAAAAAATTGTTCTTTGATGGAAATGAAGAAATTCGACTACGATCGATCTATCAACCGATTTATATATAATTATATATATTTCTATAATTTCTAGACATGCGTGTATGCGAGATTAAGGAGTTCGGGATAGGTCGAAAAAGTTCGGCCAAGATCGGGCGAAATCTCTTGTACCGCCGATCATATCCGAATTTTACCGATCCATTCCGAAGTTTGATTTTCGAGACTCGGGCAAAATTAAATACTTGTAATAATTTCGTTTTCTCTTCCGAGAAAGAAATATCAAGAAAAAAAAAACGAATCTACACAAAAGGAAAAAAGAAAGCAACGGGGATATAATAAATATGTTAAGGAGAGGCTAGGTCAGGGCTAATCATTGATTGTGTGCACGTTGACGTCTGCGAACCAAACAATGCTAAGGGCGTCGACAATGCTAAGGCTAACATCGATCCAATATTGTGCAAACACCTTTATTCCCACCTGTCGCTGCTAGATCATTCACGCGTTTCTATTCTCTTCATCTTGGAATAACTTCCCTACTATGTTTTTTTTTTATTAATATTTAAAAATAATATATATATATATTGTTTTGATTTAAAATATTCTTTATTTACGTTCGAAATTTTTTAAAATTCAAAAAGAATTTCAAAACCGCGACTAGCTTCGTCGAAGCGATGCACTGATACTGGTCCACTCTACACTGTTAACTACGCTGTCTATTTAAGATAATATTGCCCTCGTCTTATGGATCACTGATTATTTACCTTTTTAATTGATCAGCTGATCAGTCGCATGACATTCTACATGAGAGTGTCATCTAACTTGGAACGTTGAATGTAACGTTCATAAAATGTCAGGAGGTTCTTTCTTGAAGAGGTTTATGATTAAATTTTTGAACTATGAAATATGAATAATGTTTCATGTTCTTCTGTTTCCGACAGTAAAGGTAATTAAATTAAACAAATACAATGAAAAGATATAAAACAAAATACAATTTCTGGCTTAACGTAATCCGTAAATATTTCTATGAAAAGAACGCAATGTTGAAAGAACGCATGCGCCAAGTGTTTCGACGAAACATCCATCATGCGCGTAATTTTTAACTCGGTAGAAGCTTGCTTTCAATCATCGACCCACCTGACGTAACCGATTTAAGTACTTAAGCCAAACGACTGCAAGCTTTTTTTTTCACCTTGCAGCTATATCGTGATAAACCATTCAATTATCATCCATTCCTATTTCTTTTTCAATCTAACCGCAATATTTACCGAAAATTATTCCAATCAAGCGATAAATCTTAATAAACAATCATTATTGATAATCTTCCATTTCCATTTTCCCCAATAGATCTAACTACAGACACTTGTGAGTTATTTCAATTTTATTCACAGAAAATCACTCGCCAGACGAACCATAGAACTCGTATCGTTCAGAGCGATAAATCTTCATTATTAATAAAGAGCATTATTGGAAATCGCTTCGTATCAATCAGATCCCAACGATTGCATAATAAGTGCGAGATTTATTTGCATTTTTCAACGACTGTGAAAAGTCCGCCGACCTCAACCAGTTTAATAAATCGCTCGAGATTCGCTTCGAAAATTTATACTGACAA
Source organism: Apis cerana (assembly GCF_029169275.1). Classification (NCBI taxonomy): domain Eukaryota; kingdom Metazoa; phylum Arthropoda; class Insecta; order Hymenoptera; family Apidae; genus Apis; species Apis cerana. The sequence continues at coordinate 2,572,981 of NC_083862.1, read as the reverse complement.
TAAGTGCGTTTCGCAACATGGAAAGCTCTTTCATACATTTCAAACGAGAAATACCGGACTGATATCGATCGGTGTGTTAGGCCTATCGTGACACGAGTAAATTTGCGTAAGCTCTTGGACCCTGTTTCCTAAAAATGTATGCGTGATTGTAATTGCGCGGTTATCTAGTTTATTGACCCTAAACTCTGCACCCTTTCTTATCTTTGCTCCGCGATTAGATCACACGGATGTTTCGTCCGGGGGAAGCATCGAACAATTTTTATCCAACTTTTTTATTCTTATGTAAATTGAATTTTTCAATCCTCCGAACTCGCGATTCGTCGTGTAATCAAGTAAAAAAACGCATCTGGTCTATAGATTATAAGTTTAAAAAATTTGTAAAATTTGTCGAATGATCAATTATTGAACGCTCGGTATTATAGGATTGTAAATTTAAACCACTGTTAGAGTCGAAAAAAATTTTTATAATTTTTATCCTCTCCATTTGTGATCCGTGAAACTTGTTGAACGATTAATCGTGAAACATCCATATTTATTATACAGTATACGTGTATATACTATATAAATAGTAAGAAATAAATTTCAATTAAGTTTAAATTTAACTCGAAAGAATTTAGAAAATTTTCCATAATTTTATTCGCCGTATTTGCAATTTGTCGAGCGACTAACTGTTGCCAGAATGGAAAAAAATTTCGACCATGCTCGATGGATTTGTACTTCCCGTCGAACGAGTTCAAATTCCCTGTAATTTCGATCATAAACATAATCGTAAAAACGTAATTACAAATTATTAATATCGTTTGTATTATCGATGCCCGTGTGGCAATAAAATAAAACGTTCTGAACAAATCGAATATTGCGAAAAGTAATAAGAATCACCTTACATACCTGTAATAATACCTTTTATCGATCGAAAATTCGAATTGCAAACACGCTGCATCGGTAACGGTCGAATAACTGCCACGTTAATCTCGCGTAACATTCACCTCGCTTTTGAATCGAAAAAGATTCGCCCGATGATTTCAAATTTTTACATTTCACTTTTAACGGAAATTTAAATTGTCGAAAATAATTTTCCTGCTTCGTTTCCGTCTCGTTTCGTTTCGTTTCAATTGAGAACTTTACGATTTGTTTGTTTTCAAAACAAACAGTTTATCCTGTATGTTATTTTGACTTTTTAATATAAGTCCATTTGATGGATTAATTGCACAAAATAAATTCGTGGAATATATAGAAATACACCGTAAGAATTTACAAAAGATTCGTGATCGCAAATCTAATTATAATTTAATTAATCGAATTATTTAATTTCCGTTATATCGTGCGCTTCTTTTATAATACGTTTTTATTCAAACTCTTATTAATATTCTGACACCTTATTGTATTCGTATCTTTGTAACTTATCACTCTTATAACTTCCTCCCTTTTCATCATCATCATCGTTAATATTATTTTCACAAGTTAATAAAAAAAAATAATATCGAAAGTGATATATGGATTGATAAAAAAACAAATTTTAAGAATTCCTCTTAAATTCAATTAATTTCAAGGTTACTCAATCACGTCGATCTATCGTAATCCGATCTTACAATTAATTTTAATCCGAATCCTTTCTCTGCCAGAATATTCTCTTCGGAATATAAACATTTTAAACAAACGTCAAATTCATGAAATCGAGAGATATCCATAACGAATGATAGTCGAGTGAAATTGTAGCTAGATTCCCAGTATAGCTCGAGGCTGATCCCTTAGCTACATACCTGGGGAAACACGGCACTTTGGGTTGCGTTTCTCTTCTATTTTCTCGATAGTTCGATGTCTAGGCTTGCGCAGTAGGAACGCCGGTATGGAACAAGCGATCCATCGGACTCCAATGCGCGGACTTCTTCGCAAATCAACTTGACGACTACACGGCCGACTGACACGAATGACACGACGAGAACATCGACGACAACCACGACGAAACGTACGGCTGAATCGCGGGCACAGAACACCACTGTTTTCCCCTTCCCCCAATAGTACTCCGCCAGACACTCGGCCCATTCTACTTCATCGGTGAATCGACTACCTGTGACCAGTCTGCCGATTACCACCGGCTCGTGCAACGATCGAATATCGTTCTACAGCTTTGTGCTTATGCACCAGCCATGCAGTGACGCTCACCTTTCGCCAGTGGTTCTTAATATGTTTATTACTACCATTTAAGAAGAAATTCAGCTATAATCGAATATAATACGACGTTGTATTCGAAATATAATTGCAAACTATTCGTTGCGAAAATTCAAATAAAAAATAACCTCTTCGCGATTTGTTTTACACACATGTATATAGAAGATCATTGCGGCAAAAATATATCGATGATATTAAATATCATTTTTCGAATACAATGATCAGTAATTTAGCAATTCTCAAAACGACACTTATATGCAGTCGATTACTGTTAGACGATTTACTGTTCGAGAATTAACTGATATCGTACAATCGGTTTTATCATTACGTTTGAAATGTTCTTGTTTAAAGATTGTGTAAAGGAACTTGTCAATATCGGGAAAGAAAAGAAGCTTATAAAATAGAATACGTAAGATTGTTTATATCAGGGTATTAATTTTAATCGCATTTGAGTTTCGCGCAGGAAAGGAATCAATCAATGTCGTAATGATCACGGAGGTTTATTATTTTAGTACTCGGTAATAATAATAATGGTAAGAAAAATATTATCGCAAGCTACGTTTGGATACGTATAAAATTGTTTTCCATAAGTTTACTCTTTACGACGCTATAGCAAAATCGACTCTGCGCTAGGAAAATGGCGAATGAAAGGTCATTGAAAGGGACGTGCAATTTTAACGGACTCTAAGCATATTCTGATGCGAGCGTGATAAATAGATTCGTTCCTTTCTCGTCTACGTACATAATATTTCGCAACGTTCTGTTATTCATCTCGAGAGTGTTTCCTCCATAGAATTTAGAAATGAAAAGATTTATGTAAATAATTGATCCGTTACTTTTGTGAAAGAATCGTCTCGTTTCCGTCCATGGTAATTTTAATAGTTATATAAAATATAAAATAGTTCGTTGACAAAAGTTCGACAATATTCAATTGGAATAGTTTTCATAAAATGATTTTCATAAAATTGATTTTCTAAATACATAACCATCCATTTTACCTTTTATTTTTTGGCAACAATGTAACCTAACCTTGAATATTTCTTGCCAAGTTTTAACCAAGATTCTCGCAGGATAAACGGTGAACTGGTAGAATGGAAATATACAAGAAATATGAGAGAACTAAAGAAATATCGATAAACACAAAACCACTAAATCTCCTCAATCTAGACTTTTAACGGTTTTTCAAACTAAACATTGGAATCGATTGTACATATAAATTTATAACAGTTATTTTTTAATTTTTTCCATTTTATAGCACACGTAATATGGTGTATATACTAAATTCCACAGTTACAAAATATATTAAATATAATTAGAAGTTAGACGGATATTTTAAATATGAGAGAAACTGAGATCTAATTCTTTCAGATTTTTGGCCCGCAAACTCTATGTTCGCTATTTTTTTCCACATTTCATTCCTGAGAGCCATTCTAACCTAAAATTTGTATTCGAATGTTTTACTGATCTAAGAAATTTTCTCATCAAAAATTTTTTTTTTCTTTCAAAGTGGTAATAATTATTTTTGCATTTATTTTTACATGATATTTAATTTGGTATATTTATTTTTAATTATTGCTACCACGTCAATTTATATTGAATAATCCTTAATCTTTGCTTTATAATATTTTTTAATACAATTAAATATTCTTATAATTCGAATAGAAATTTTTACTTTTTTGATGTTTTTTGATATTATACAACGTGATATCAATTTAAAATTCCAAATTTATATTGAGGATTAATCGCTATTTTATACTACTTTACTTTTTTACCTAAATTATATTTTGTTATAATTTTTTTTTTATTTAACAATTGTTTTTTGTGCACCAACAATCTATAAAGATAAAATGAAAAATAATTCTAATCAATTGTGTTGTCAATGAAGTTACTTGAAAACTTTTGTTTTACGTTCCATTATTTCAAAAATAGTTAATAGCCTGAGTTTAATAAATGTCTTCATTGACCTAAAAAAATTGCAATCGTTTGAAGTGGCATAATGAAATCTAATGTTTCATAATTTTTGACGGAAGAACAACAAGTATATTTTTCTCGCGATAATGTATGCTTAGATAATTCAATGAAAAACCATATTTAAATTTGCAAGCGAAATTTATGCGTACAGATGCAGGAAGACACATTATTAAGCTTTATTAATACATCTTGCGTGATAAGCATTCGTATCTAATTTATATTCTACATATATATATAGTCAATAGAAATGTTGAATTAAAATTTAAAGAATTTGTTAACACATGTCAAATTTCATTTAAAATTTTTTTTTTATCAATTAAGATTATAACGATATCATAAAATTTTAGAAATTTGAATTATTTATATTAATTAATATTACATTGAAAGTATATTTTGTTAAATCGTGAAATTATATTACCATTACTCGAACTTTGTTTAAATAAATAAATAAAAATATTTTTTTTTTGGTCGCCAATAAATTAGTACGGGAAATAATTCTAACACAAATTTATATACGCTTTTATTGCATGATAGTGAATGAATCAATATGTAATTGGTAAAACGGTAATTAAAAACTGGAAAGAATCGATATCGATCGATCAATATATCGAAGCTAAGATTATCGCGAGCAAGTAAGCGTGACAACTTTTCCCTCTATTATTATGAAAATTATACAAACCTTGTGTATTATCATAATAGCAGTACATAATATCTACGGTTCAATAAATCCGCCTTGCTATCAAATTGATAAGCACTCTCATTAAACACAAGAAAACTCCTCCTATAATAACACGATAAATCAAATTCACGCGCGATAAAACTTTCATCCCTTTAGAATCAATGTTGCTACTTTGAAAAAAATCGATAACATATTAATTTTTATACCATACGTTGAAAAATATAATTAATTTAAAATTTATGTATTCTAATATTTTTAAATATTAATAAAAGTTTATCATTGTTTTTCTAATCTTAGATGAACTTCGAGCTTTCAAATTAATCAAATAGTATTCAAAAAGTATTACCCATTTTAAATCATTAACTTAAACTCTAAATCGAAGAATCATATTCCGCACAATATAGGAGTATCGAGATCTCGCCCGATCTTACCCGAATTTTACCGATCCGTCCCGAATGTTCAGAGAGACGATTAAGAGTTGCACGTACTTACTTATCTCTAGTATTTAATATGCATTATTGTGTACAATTTAATTATAATTTAATTGTATTCAAGCACATATAAGAAAGAACGTTATATAATATAGAGAATCATCACAAGAACACTCCTAGAAATTGTTAAACGAATTCCAAATGTTAATCGCGATGATTCATCTTGGGACGAAATGTCGCGTGTTAACCGGCTCGATTAAGCTCATTGAAAGCGAGACCGTAACTCGTGACTACAACAGACTACGCAAACATATAAAACTCGAATCAAATAAATTGTTGTCGATAATCACTCCCTTCGCGTGAACGTTTGCTTGGCTCGTGCTTGACCCGACAAATTGTCAAGAATCGTCGCACCGGTTTTAACCGATTGTACAGACTACTTAAGTACACATTGCGGGATAGCTTACGGTATACAATATGTGTACTATATATACAAGTCAAAACTCGAAATCTATCCTTCTCGTGTTACTTGTTGCTTGATGTCTCAAACACAAATATTTCTACATATAATCAATTGTTTCTTTTTTTTTTATTTTATAGAATAATAGTGTATACTTTTGCGTAAAAATTCGCTAAAATAAAAACATAAAATTCAGAAAGCAAATATTTCTAATCGGTCATTTTATGACGCGAAAAATTTATTACCGAATATTACGATAAATTAAACGCGCGCAATGAGATTAAACGCGCAAACAGATCGAGATTTCGTTGAAATAATACTTTTATCAATAAAGCATAATAATTAATAAAGCATATAATTATTGATGATTTCAAAAACGCGTTTTTAAAAATTCCATCATACTATCATGAAAAAAGATTAATCGCTAATAAAAATTTATTCAAATCGAAATATTAATTGATATAATTTAAAAAAAAGTAAAATTTTCGATAGAAAAAAAAATTGAAATCATTTAAAAATTTATCGATTTCGAAATATTTCATTTCTTCAATGAATTTCGTTGGAAAACTCGGATAGTAATTCAGTTGTAAATCAATCATCAGTTCCATGTCTGCACAGACGTTTATATTATGACCACAAATTCGACTTCGTTTCCAATGAATAAATATACGGATGTATGTCAAAGATTTGGGCCAACAAAAATCATAATAGACTGTCATGTACGACGTTGTCATGTACATGTTCGAAATAACTTACATAATATAATATCAAACTTTAGCATTCTCCAATATGTTATTTTTATCAACAGAGATTTTACGAAATATTCTTAGAAAGCTCCAATGATTATTTATTGTTTCCACATAGGCATGTTCTATCGCAAATTTTTTTTTTTAAACGCATTCCTTAGTAATTACGTAATTTTTTTTTTTTTTTCTAGCTATTAAAATCTCGGCTTATTGTCAAGAGCGGTTAGACAACGCAATAGAAGGAAGTGGAGGCAAACCTCTCGCAAATTGTCTACGAGAACATAACCTAATAGTCTCGGTGAGCCACGTGTACAATATTGTTTATACTCGTTCGGCGGATGTACCTATTCACCGAAGTGACTTCTTGATTTTTGTATAAACAAGAACCGAAATGTCTGTATGCTTAAGTGTCAAGCGAATGATTTGCTTCGTCTTTCGTCTTTTTTTTTTATTCACTTAACATGCTAGTTTTTTTTTCCTTTTTTTTTAATATTACTTTTGTTTCGTTTAGGAATTTCGTTTAGAAAAAATATCGTTTACGAATTTTTTTTCTTCCAAGGCCATTGGCCACGTGGCCAATTTTTTCGAACAAGCATCTATCTAAATCTGCCTTTAACGTGCGTTCCGGGAATACCGAATGATTTGTCGCAATCGTTTCTTCACGCGTACCGAATATATACGTACAAGCGTATTATTTATTATTTCCCATTGCCTATCCATTTAAAATGGAAAGGGTATTATGACGAAGCAAAATATATATATAGGTAATGCAACATTGCCAGTTACCGATAGTTTTCGATGTTCATCACGTATCAGAGTATAAAGAATGCAGTCTTAAGAATGTTATTAGAAGAGTTTAAATCATGTTTTAATGGAGTTAATAAAATGGATAGTAATATAAAAATATTCGAACATTTATTATATATAGAAAATACTTTTGAATGTAAAATATGACAAATATCAAGTAGATATGATTATCAAAAATTTACGATATATAAATTTTTTTTAAATTTGATAATTATTTGAAAAATTGAAAAATATATATTTTCGTTATAAAATGTTTATTACAAACATAAGCTTCAAGATTATAATTAATTTTAAAGATAAATTTTAAATAATTAATAATAATTTTTATTAATCCTTGAATGGCTGAACATTGTTATAACTTTACTATTATAAATAATTTTTCTAACAAAATATATATTAACAAAATTTACATTAGAAAATATTTCAAGAAAAAAAAAATAATTTAAAAGAAATGAAAATAAATTAAAATATAATTATTTATTTTCTACCTAAAGTTAAATAAAAATTACGCGTTTAAATACTTTTATAAACTTTTATACATTTTATTTCAAGTATTTTTACAATTTATAATTTTAATGTATTTATTATGTATCTATAACGTATCTGTACTAATAATATTTAAAAAATGTATATATAATGTAAATAAAGTTTATTTTATATTTATAAAATTTTTTTGTAGATAATATATCAAATATTTTTGTGGGTCATTGTACATATTATGCAATCAATCATTATATGATGATTAATATTTTAAAATATTTTAAATATCTTCATCTTGATTTATGAAATTTAAATTTTTAATTCCAATTGTATATAAATATCTAAAATAATTTATTTAAAGAAATTTATATGAAAGTTAATCATTAACTATAGCTATTAAATTATTCTATTATTAATGATATTTTATGAAAAAACTCGACAATTTATAAATATTTATATTATAATTGCTTAATTGCTAATCATAAATTTGTTTATCTTCAAGAAATATACATCAATTCACAGATCTATAGAGATCTATAATATATATATATAGAATTATAAAAAGAATTAGCATTTTTAACATAGTATAGATTTTATGAATAAATTCATGATTAAATCACAAAATATTTTTAATATTTTTAATAAATCATTTAATAATTCTTTTATATAGAATTAATGAAAAAGAAGTCATTAATATATATACTTTAACAATAAAATAGATTCAAAAAATTCAAAAAATAAATTCAAAAAATATATTACAAATTAGAAATTTTTTTAAATTATCTTATTCAAATTAATTTAATATATAATTTAGAATTTATAAAACGCGAAAATATTTATTATTGGAATTATTGGAAGAATATCACAATTAATATATACATTAAATTTTTTAAATTTATAATATATAAATTTATATATAACGAAGTATTTCATTATACATAACTATTTCATTATATCATTATCTATATATATATGTATATATATATATTCATATTTAATCAGCATAATTTTTATTGTATAGGTTAACTTAGGTTATATGTAGTTAACTGAATAAAAAAATAATAAGCGAATGCACACATATAATCTATAGAATTCTAAAATTTGAAATGTCAGTCCGTTCAACGGTTTATTCTAAAATATGTAAATCCAGTTCAACTGGCTTTGTCAAGAATACATTAACTCGACCATTCTGCGTATACATTTTAGTTGCACACGTGTGTTACAAACATATATTTCGATGTACTGTACAATGTACGATATAATACTATACGTATTGTACATAATGAACATAGTTTTATTGAAATTAATTTTATGTGTACATACATTTATGTAGAAAAAAAGAAAAATATAACTATAGTTATGTGCACATGTGCATACAATATACTATATGTAACACGGTGTTGAACGTCAGCGCATGTCACGTTTCAAAGTTTGAAAAATAAGCAAAAGATTTCGTTTTTTAATGTAAACTTTTGCAAAGAATATGTTTGTATGTAATATGAATGTTACAACAATAGCTCTTTTCATAAAAAATGATAACAGCGTACTATTTTAATAAGATGTCTGTAACCAATAAAATCGAATATGCGATAATCCAACATCGAAATATTAGTCAGTATGTTATCAATTGTGTTACTAATAATTATAAATTACTGTAATTATGGTAAAACACAATTAAGATAAGAATTATAATACCATTGAGTGATAATTCATAAGTAATTATATTACCGGAAAATTGTCAACAGATCGAGTATCAAATGATAAAAACTAAAATGGCGATTAATTACTGATACATATAATCAAATACGACGAAACAATATATTTTAATAATATATAAAAGTTAAACACAAAGTTATTACTCTCGAAATGTTGATCGAATCTTCTGGATTAAAGAAAACCTTTCACTTGATGAGCATGCAACGATCGATCGGAAAAGAAAAATCGAAATGTTTACATACCCTTGTATGAGATCGATACGCGTCGAGCCGTTCCTAGAGCTAGTGTGGCCGTCTGGCCTCGATCAAAAAAAAAAAGACGGTTTGAATGCTATGTGCCAGTAATTTCTTCGTTACTTCTAACCACTGGAACGTACAGTCATTGTTTTCAAGCGACAACGCGTTGCCAGGGGTCTACTAGAGGCTGTGTGTAACAACTTTTTTTGAACCGGTACACACACGTTTACGAAGCGACGCACGAGAATCGTGTTCGCGAAAGCACCGTCTCTGACAGACTGTTCGGAACTGCTCGGTTCGAGTCTCTCTGGACGTCGTTTACGACTTCCCTGGGGAAACGTTACTCGGTCTTTCTTTAACGCCGGCCGGTGGACGCGAACCAGAAGAGAGACAGAGAGAAAGAAAAGGAAAGAATGAAACGGAATCAAATTTCTACGCCGACCAATCATGGCGCTTCGCTGTTTATCGCGCGAAAACCTCCGAACTGGTGTAGTTTAAAGCCTGTTACGCACTGTCGTTCTCTCAAATTTGTGCCTCTATACACAGGGGTGATTTTTTTTTCCTAATTGTAATTAATTACAGTTATTTTTAATCAAAATCGTTTTTTTAATAGATTTTTTTAATAGCAAGTTAAAAATTTAAATTTTGTATTATAATCATGTATTATATAAGTATTTAAAATTATCTTTAATTTTATTGTTAAATTAGATACAACGGATTTTCATTTAAAATGTGTTTTATTTGTTCTCGTATAGATGGCCGATGTATGTAGTTGATGACCAATCTTTGATTTAACAGACATAATGTATATGTAATTCAATTGCAGTGAAAAATGAACATTTTTAAAAAACAAAATTAATCAATTTTATAACAATATTGAAATTGTTATGAATTAAAGCTCATGATTATTTTATATTTTTATAAATGAAATAAAAATTCATTGATTTCAAAAATATTTGCAAAGGACACATATATTTATATTATAATTATTATTTTACGTGATCTCAAACTACGATTTTACGTAAAAATTATAGCTTTTTTTATGCATGCTGAAATGTATGTTTATATTTACAGATAACAGAACAATCAGTTTATATAGTCATTTACCTTTCGCTTATCAAGATTTAACAGTTATCGTTTAATCAATAAATATTATATAATTATCATATTTTTTAAAGATATAATTTTAAAATATTTCTATAAATAAAAATAAACGTAAAATTAATATGATTATTCCGATAGTTTTTTCTTTAATTACGTATTATTTACGATTTTGCATACAATCAAATAAATTATGCGATATAATTATAAAAAAACATTAATTAATTGACAAAAATAAAGCAATTTTTAAAAAATAAAAATTAATTTTCTTATATATATATATATCTTTTTTCTCTACAAAATTCAGATTTGAACAAAAATAAAATATAAAAACAAAGCTTTTTTTAATTTAAATATTATATTTTTTTGAATTGATTTTATTAATAAATAATACGACACTTTTTTATCGTGTCTTATGTAAAGAAAGGTATAATGGGGAAACGTAAAACAATCTGGCTCGTTGCAAAAAATGTACATTACGTTTATTGATGGTAGCTCGCGAAGCTCCTCGTGAATATCGAGTGATTACAAAGAGGCGCTTGATTTAAAGGGTCGAGTAATTTACGAAGCAACACGTGATACGCTAGTACACGATCGTTCCGTAAGGACTCAAATCATGTCCTTTGTTGCATTTTTTTCATTCCTTTTTTCTTTTTTTTTTTCTTTTTTTTTTTTAACAAGGAAAAAGTCCGCTACGGACTATAGAAATCGCTATGATGTCTATATCGTTTTTCGATATCGCGTTTGTCCTCTTTTCAATTATTATTTCATTCCTCCCTCGTCTCAATCGAAGAGATAAGGAGGAATGAAAAACGGAATAATATTGGATAACGGGAGATGAATACACGAAATATTAATATTTTCATCCGATTGATACAGGCAAAATGCTCTACGGTAAGGACAGCGACCGTTTATATTAGTACTCTGTGTGTGGTAATATTTATATATATATATATATATATAATATATATTTCAACGTACAAACTATATTGTACCTTAATAACCTCTAAACGCATGGGTACAAGGATAATATTTACACAGCCTAGAACCACTTGACACGGTCCAGGATTACGCGATATACCATTTTTCAAAGAGGTCCAAAGATTTGACAATCGGTCTAACCTAACCTCCTTGTTCTAAATTGAACGTGATAATACGCAATCATTTAACGGTGTGACAAGTATTTTTCACGTTCCTATCAACTAGTTATCAACATTTATACATAATACAACCAGGTTCCTCGCACGCACGCACTCTCAGCCCCACTCGTAGGATTGCGTAACGTTTTTTTTCTTTTTTTTCGTTCGATTCTCTCGTAACATAACCCCATTTTAGCGGATGGTCGGTTAATTCGTGTATTATGTAAATATCAAACAAATTATCGCTCAAATCTATCATGATGTATACTCGTCAATGAAAAATACTTTCTTTATAATGAAACATTTTTGTGGAAAAAACTCTCAATCGCTCTCTCTCACTCAGTTATATAGCTCGATAAAAATACCCTGAAGATGTACAGATCGTTAAATAGACGATTACATAACAAATGAATGAACAATCAAGTGAGAAAAATATGATTTCGATTTGTACTTGGAAATGATACGAAGACATTTCGTAAGTAGATAGTATAATCGAAATAGAAAGAGAAAAAAAAATCTTTACTACGTAATACATAAAATAACGGGGTTCTTTTTTTTTTTTTTTTTTTTTTTATAGTCAAATTCGATAAAAATTTCCTGACGCTGCACATTCCTACTGTGATCGGGGTGCACCGCTGTATTTCTAGATCTTTTACGTACAAAGAAGCGTTTTTGCGCGGATTCTCAAATTTATGTGTACATTTTGTATATAATTCAATATCTTGAGAATCTCACTGTTCAGTTATTATTTAAATAAAATAACGGTGAACACTGATGTACGATTATGTAAAGTGACGCGCATCGTTATTCTTATCACGGACGTTTCTTTGTGCGTAAAAGTGCAAAAGGACGCAAGGTGACATGGCACGATACCTTAATCATTAAAAAAAAAAAAAAAACGAAAATGAAAAGAGAAGGAGGAAACGAATCGATAAAACCGTGCTTAACCTTTAAAACTTGAAACGTTTTACATTTTCTTCTCATTGTGAATATCAAATAATTATTGATTCTTTACTGTGTTACTATGAATTATCAAAGTTAGCTAAAAGAAAATTTATAATCAAATACTTTTGTATTAACAAACATTAAAATTGTGTTTGCAAATACGAGTACAGTAAATGTAAGACGTGTCAAAAAAAAGATTTCTAATACGCCTGTTTCTATACCTATTTACATGGCGCCTGTAAATGGACGCCCGGAATCTGGGATAATTGTAATTTGTGAATTACGCACGCTAATGAAGTTATCGTCGATGATCGCAATTGTTCGTCGATAAAGCGTCTTTCAATTATGAGGCTCGTATTTTTATTTAATTAATGACTTCGTATTCACTATAGACACGCTTTGTGCGATTAATTTTTTTATTCAAACGCATTGAGATTTAAAAGATTTTATATCTTAAATAAACTTATAATGATACAATTATTATACAAAAAAATATTATACAAAATATTTATTCATTCTAAAAATAGGCCTTAATTTTAATTTTATTTCATATAAAATTTTATATTTTATTAAAAAAAATTGTTAATAATGCAATTGAAATCTTGAATAAATTGAATATAAATTACATTCTTATAGCGTGAAATAAAAAAAATAAGATTATGATATGTAGAACAATGACGATACGTGTCTACTTTCATACGAAGTTTAATACGAGCCTTTAACGCAAAAAAAATTGACAAATTTGTTTCGTTTTAATCGCAATGTGTTTCTCTCTGCAACAATCAGTGCCCTTGGAACAGTGCACATCTTGTAGTTATATGTGTTATATTAAAATAAGAGTATAAAATTATAAAACTATCAACAAATGTACATATCAATAGAAAAAGTCTCAAAAATAATAAAATTCCAAGAAACGAGGAAGGAAACGATAGGACTTTCGACTTTTAGGTTTGAATTGGAATTCTGATCTTTTTCTCATTTTTAGACAAAATAAAAGAACAGAATTGTAAAAAATTATAGGTAGGCTAATGATAATCTATATATTCTCAATATTTTACTCGTTGTAATCTGAATTCATTCGTTTCCTTTTTCTTAATTTGAGAATCAATAATCTGTTTTAAGAGAGAATACAATATAACTACATACAATACAATGTAATCTGTAAGAGATAAAAAAATTGATTAGCGAAATTATGTTGTATATAATGAAATTTTAGATACGAAAATTAAATGAAAATTTCAGTTAATGAATAAAATAAAACACAAAGATAATTTTCATCGATCAAATTTTGAAGTTAAAATAAGTATTCCAATATTTTGTAAAGTATAACGTAAAAAATAAAATATGATCATCGATTCGATTAATTCTAACCTAAAAGTCGATTATCATCGTAGTATTGTTGATTTACATAGACTTTGAGCTTTAGTCAAATAGACCAGTTTCACAAATAGAATGCATTTGTGCATAAAAGGTAAGAAGAAAAAGAAAGTTAGCGCATATGTAAATTTTTGGCGCGTATATTCACCGATATTTATAGTTCGAGGGTAACTTTTCCATATAGACTAAAGTTTGAAATTGCAGAGTAAGACGCATCGATACTATCTACTTCGATTGTATATTTGCTTGAATGCTTTGTGCTATCGTATTCCTTGCTTTTTATTTTAAATGTTATCCAAAAGACTTTGTTCTAAATAGTTTCACTTTCTATATTATCGTTCGTATAAACGATCTAAAACCCTGAGATGCGAATTCGCCTTACTGTTGTCCTGGTCTCTTTTTTTTATGGAAAAATTGGCCAAGTAATTGGGTTTCCAGATGGTTTTTAAAGTGTACCCTCTCAGCACGTAATAAATCATTTTTTAATTTCACAAAGTTAAAAATATATTATTCTATGTACTTTTTTTTTCAAGATGAAAAAAAAGAAAAATATTTTTATGGACGTTAATATAAAAAAGAAGTACATTGGAATAAATATCATACCGTATTTCAAATTTATTACGTGCTGTAGAATATAATATAAATATTTTAAAACGTATAAAAGTGCGATGTTGTGCGCAACGCAGCTAAATATAATTAAACTTGTTGCTAATTTGAAATCACTCGGTCATATTTTCAAATCGATTCATATGAAATCGTTGTAAGATATCAACAACATAGAAATTTGTTTAAACGAAATGTATAATAATAAAATTAGTTAGTCAGAGCGATAGCGAACTGCATATGCTTTTCCAGCAACAATATATTAGAAAAAATGTTAATAGTTAAAACTTTTTTACTTTAAAACGTTACAATAGTATGATTATGTTAACTAACCATTACTTTACGTAGTAAAAAATTGTTAAGCTACACGACTCTACGATAAAGTGTATCAAATTCATTTACTTTTTCTAATAGACATAGTTATATATACCTGTACGTAGTTTGTTGGAATAATTATTCACATTTTCATAGAGTGTAATTTCTTATGTAATGAAATATACTCGTTAAAGTTTCGTTTCTGTTAAAATAATATTTTCCATTTTTCATCTTGTAAAAAAGCTCACTACCGTTCTGATGTCGTTGATAAATAATGAATGATATTCGTCATTTTAACATTCAGATAATATAATGTATAAAAGCACGATTTTAGCGAAAACAGCTGAATCATGTCCGAGCTGTATACTTGTCCGTGGCAGTCTGAAGTTTTAAGATATTGAAAATTAATTTCATATATACAGCGAATCAAAACAATATTAGCACACATTCTTGTCTTGAAATATTTTTATATATGATACATGATTGCAATGATATATATTAATACAAACGTACATTTAATATTTTTCAATATATGGAACTAAGATATACTTTCAAATCTTTCAATTATATTAAAGAAGATAAAAAAAGAAAAATATTGGCACACTTGTAATTATTCATAATTATTTGTACGTATATTTTGGAAAGATGTCATTACACGCTTTAATATTAAAAGCACGCACACAAAATAACATTTGTTTTATAAAAAAACAATTTAAATAATTATAAATTTTCAGAATTGAAAGTTTTGAATATATACTAATTTTATATATTAAAACGTATTAAAGAATATATTTCGTATTAATGTTACTTTTGTTTGATATTTCAAAGAAAAAAAAAGATGTGCAAATATTTTGTTGATTCACTATACTTTCTTTTCTTTTTTTGTGGCTTTAGAATCGTTAATATTGTGCAATTAAATGTAAATCTCGTTACTCTTTTAAGTCTTTTAATAATGCTTCGAATGTCGTCTCAAGATTATCGTTATTTGAAGCAGAATTCTTCATTGGTGACTTTTTATGAATAAATTGTTTGTCGGAATATATAAAGCGGTTTTTTATATCGTCCCTGTTTCTCAATTATAAAATTATATATCTAATAGTTGTTCATATAATGATTATTTCTAATACAGAAAGTGTGATTGATGATTATTTCTAATACTTTCTGTTACTAATGATAAAGATTGGTGATAACCGAGTGTTGAAAATTTCGAAGTATTACAAACTTTCTTACTCTTCTTTAACGTATTAACGAGATAAAAAATTTAAATATACGCGTTCTTTTTACAAAAGAAGAATATAAATTGTTTAGGGACGACGTTCGCTTTAAAAATACGTTGAGTCCTTGTAATATATTCCAGTTTCTCCATAGGAAAGTCGACTTCCATGAGAAAGAATAAAAATTTGAAATGCAGCTTATGATTTCGAATCGGGAGTACCTACGTGTCGACATGGGAGTAAAAACACGACTGGAAACTACGATACCAGTCTTTTTTCGTTCAGTAGATAATGCATTTTCTGCGTTTTCCGCTCACATATTGTATGCCACGTAGATTGGATCGAGTTGGTCCGCTAGAAAACCATCACGCAAGTGCATTCGTTGCTTCTCACCACGCGAATTTATTGGAACTACTCCAGGATCCACCACGACCACTACACCGACTACCAGATGATGTTCTTCTAGAACAGCGCTGGTAACCAATGCCACGAGATCTAAAGCTTCGCTTTCACTTCCGTCAAGTTCCACCACTACTACTAGGAGGTTGGTCCATGTAAATACGGCACTGTGAATTGTATAAATATTTTGTATTCACAACCAAGAGAAGAATTATGGATTATATTTTGGATTATATTTATAATATTGCTTCTTTCTTATTGTTATTAATAATATTATCGTAATAATTGACTTACAATTTTTGAACACGTTTACATTTACATACACTTACCATTCTGCTATTTTCTTATGACATCTCATCACGCTATTCTCAATGTCTATCGGATGATATCGCATTCCTCTGAGTAGAATGGCCTCATCGAGGGCACCAACTACGAACACAGCATCATGTAATTCAGAATCGCCAGGAACAAGATCCGCTTCGGCAGAAGTATCGCCGGGAATATCACTGATAACCGATTGCTGAACGCTTTCGGTACGTCTTAAGAAACCAAGATAACCAGTTCTGGCGTAAACTTCATTTGTATTCCCAGTTACGAGACGGGCATTGAAGTGGTCAGCGTAATCGCTCTCGTCACCGTATATCGTGAAATAGCCACTGGCATTATGAGCAGATTGCACCCAAATTTCTCCCAAATGAGAATCTCCGCATTGTCCTTTCGTTTCCGGATTGGCAATAATCACCTTCACTCCGGGTAGTAATTTACCTGATTCCATCAGGCATAAAGAATGTGGACTACCTCTTTCAACTAGAGATACTCGGTCATTGCGCAATGCGCGGAGATCAACGTATACTGTAGAAGGTTCTGGACTCGATGCACCCTGTTTCAGTAATATTAATTAATAAATTAAAAAACATCAGTACTTCATTGTACGGTACGTTAATTCATAAATAATCAAACCTGTAAACAAATAGCTGTGTTCACTCTACACCCGAAAGAGGTCGAGACAGCACGTGGACTTAAACCCAGAGCAGAGAAGAGTTTACTGAAGCTCGTGGTAAGTGCGATTCGCGGTCTTTCTTCAGCTACGACGACACACGTTCTGACGCAGGCCAAACTGACGCCTCTTGCTTTTAGAGCATGAACAGAAGAACCAAGACCCTTGGTGCACAACTCCATTACACCGTAAGAACAAAACGTGTCTCTTACTCTGGATTGACTAACTGCCGATAACCATAAGGCTGGATTAACTTCAACCTACGAAGAAAGATGTTGAAAACATTTCTTTAATTCTCTCTGTTTACGAATAGCTCGTAGGAACAAACCTCTGACGGTGGTATAAGTATGGAATGGTGACCGCTATATATACTACTCAAACACCAAAGGGCGAATCCTAATCCAGAGTAAGGATCTAAACACAGAGCGATATGCCTGGATGGATACAATTCACAGGCAAGTTTCATGGCACGACAAAGAGACGTCACTGCTGCATGAGACATTTTAATTCCTGCAAGCATTCCTGTTGTAGAGACGCTGAAATCTAAGTAAGCCAGCATCTCTGCCGTGGGCGCTCGATACATGACAGGTAACTTCTTCTTTGGCATGTCGTCCATATCGAGAATCGTTGGCCAACTCTTAATGTCAACAACATTGTTCGCTTCCTGTATCGTGTTACAGAAAATAATTATTAACGATTTATAAAACATAATTTAACACTTTAACTGCTTTTATAATTTAGTATATTTTTAACCTCGTTTAATAAATGAAACTTAATATTTAAATTATTCAAATTTAGCAGTTAAAGAGTTAAAAAGAAAACATTAATTACATCGCGTAGAACATATACTAGAAACACAACGTATCAATGTACCTTTGTTTTCAATAGTTTCAGGATATTTTGATTCGTGAGCACGAGCACAGACTTACTGACGTCCACAATCATACGAACAGTTGGTAAAGTAGTTTGGAGGTTTTGCGGATGAGGTGGCCTAATTGTAACTGGCACGGCGCCAACATAAAGGCAACCATAAAATGCGCATATCAAGTCTGTACCAGGAGGAAATATTAACGCTACGTGGTCTCCGGTATTGATTCTTCCACGATCCAACAACAGATTCCCGATTCGTTCAGCTTTTTTGTGTAACTGCGAGCACGATAAAGAAGTTGCTACAGCTCCTTTTGCATTTAATGACGTGAAGATTACATGATCAGAAGTACTGACAGCACGCCATCGCAATATTTCCGAAATGAATTGATACTGAAAATCAAAATGTAACATGTAAACAACAAAATGACAATACACGTATAGAATATAAAAGAAGAGATAACAAGAGAAAATTTTTTCCCTATTAAAAAAACAATATAATGATTATTTACAAAAAAAAGAGATCATATTTATGAAGTCATCTATTTCGACGATATATCATGTATTATTAAGAAGAAATTGTTGGGGATCATGATTAATGACACATTTCGAGATTATAAAAATTGAGATGACTCTTTTTCTGAACAGTTATCGAAATTATATTTGACCAACCTTTTTAGCATTATCACTGTCCTCATCCAGGACACCCATATCTCGTCCTTGAGCCGATGCCAGTCTATTACCCTGAACAATGTTGCCCACCATGACACTGGCCGGACCAACGTCTGCAACAGAATCCCCCGCTACACGCCCCCGCACCATTCCGTTAGTAAACCAACACAAACACTCAACCCAATAATGAGTAGCTCACACACTCTCCCCTGACTGAGGCCGGAAAATCAAAGCTAGGTACGTGAACTGGTTCGTTATTGTCGAAAGGTGATTAACGCGCACGTTCTTTACAATAGACGTGCTTTGGGCATTCCATGGACTGTACATACTTAATAAACAAAATAATTCAGTGCTTCTTCAAACGTACGATTAAAATAGCGATGTGAAATTAATTAAAGGCATTCGTATAAGAAAATACGCTTTATCGTAGATGCACGTAAAAGTTAAGATACATTTGTATATATCGAAAAAAAGATGAAAGAAAAAAATCTCACATCGCTAAGAAATAATTTGTCTATAGGACTGCTACAGGGTGTTCGGAACTCAGCCAAAAGAAAGAAGGGCAAAAATAATAGAACAACATGCTAAGCATTAAATATTTTAGTTGGGTGGGTTAACAATACATGATATGTAGCAAGAGACAGTTATATACTTTGTACATTTGTGCTAAGTTACTGAAGCCTACTGATAACTTTATAAGAAAGCATATAAGTGTTACGTTCCTTCGCGTTAATGAGAATTTTTTAATAGAGCGAAATTCGATAATCGCGAGAATAAAGAACTGCTCATCCATTCTCCCATTAATCATTCTCATATATATATATATATATTTAAGCGAAATTATCCAACAAACTGATAAATATTCCAATTTTACCGGATCACCAAATTTCATCTAACCTTGAATTATTAAATCTTTCGTATCAATTTCTCGGCCTTTTCGCTTAAATTATAATAATAATACGCAAAGAAAAAAACGAAGTAATATTACAACAAAAAGAAAAAAAAAAAGTGTATATATGTCTTTGTACTTGCTGACATTCATGTAATTCATCGAAAGTCCTTAACTTTAATCGACACCTGGTTTCGGGAATAGTACTCACAGGTGAATGTGCAATCTCTTACCTGAATGGACTTCGCGTGGTTTCGGTAGATTGGTAACGCAAGTGTGCGGACAAAGAAGAACATTAGCCGGATGTAGAGTACCCTCTAAGAAACGTCGCTTCGTTTCCGACAGATGAATGCCACCTAGCGGTGTTTTCGGGAGATAATTTGGCGGGACCAACGCCAAACAATATATTCCAACCGCGTGAATGGAATCTACCGCTTGAAGGACACGAGACATCCATTGGAAACTCTGTGGGAATAAGTTTTATATACAGAGAAGAGTTCATTTCGTAAAAAAAAAAAAAAAAAAGAAAAAAACATACTTCCTCTTCGCTGCAGTCGGGTCGTTGTTCCGCAACGACGCATATTCGTTCATCTCTCAGGACGCGTACACTGAAAACGGCTATTCTTCCGCGATAAATAAATTTCATTGGTTCGACGGCCAACACTGTGGCGATAATGTCGTCGGCGTTATGCTTCCTTCCGGTGACGGTCATAAGACCATCGCGCGATCCGCAAACGAACACGAGACCACCAGGACCCAGGAAACCCAATAAACCAGAACGAGTGTATTCCACGTCGCCGAGCGGACTTCCATCGGCTTGAAGAGGGGAAACTTTGAACGTGTTATTTGTCAATCCTTGTAATCCCCAATATTGGTTCCCGGTTGCTGAACTATGCACGCATATCTCGCCTACTTCGTCCGTTTTGCAGATGAACGGCTGCCCTTCCATTTTGATTACCACTACGATACCTAGAGAGAAGGAAAGCATTGTCAATTTGACTTTTTTTTTTTAGTTATCATGGCAGAAATATGATATTTCTTATATTTATATTTGCAAGCTGCAAATATTTTCAAATATTATTAGATCTGATGTAACTTGTGATCAATTTTAACAAAGTAATGTATTATTGTATATAACAATTAAGAAATGACAGAAAGAAAATTGAAAAATGAATTTTTCAACACGATGAAAAGAATATATTATATATTGCTAATATATTAAATTATATTAAAAAGAAAAAGATTTATTGTCCTTATATATATATATATATATATTATATTATATAACAAATTATTTTGCCTTCAAGAAAAGATTAATCACAAAAGTAGTTTCTGTTTTTAATTGCCACTTAAATCTTGCTGTTTATCATGAAATTTTTAAACCATGTGCAATCAGATAGCATATTCTCATCGTGCGACAGTCGATCAGATATTATCATAGGTGGATGTTTGTGCTAAAAACTTACTTCCAGGCATGACTTGGCCGCAATCTTGAAGAGTCAAAGAGGTAAGAGAATTCTCTTGATCTACTCTAACAACACCGTAACTCAATCCAGACATGGAGAGCACGCCACGTCCAGTAGCGTTTACCCCAGCTCGGCCTGGTCTCCTGACCGATACTGTCAGAGCTTCGCTGGAGGATGCACACGGGCAGACGGCATCTGGCCGCAAGCCTTTAGACTGGAAAACTGAGAGAAATTGGTCACACGAGGAAAGAGACCAGGGATTAGCACCATCGGCAACCAGCAACAGCCTCAGTGACGACAACGAGATATCCTTGTGATCTTTAGTGGCCAAGAGACCCCAGTGAAGGTCTCGAGACTTGACCACAGCCACGCTAGCACGATGCTTCGTGATCATTTGCATCCAACTGGCAGGGTTTACTTTCATCAGGGCATATGGGATAAAAATCACGTGCATCCCGTTTAGAACGCTGGTGAGGGTGCTATGCCACAGACCAACCTCTCGTTTGAAGTCCAAAACGCACACGGCGTTCTCTCCCTCCGTGTAGCCACAGGCTTGCGTCAGAGCTCGACAATGTGCCAGCATCGCCGATCTTGTCACTGTCACTCCCATCACCGACCCATCTTTGTCCGTGGTATACTCTATATACGCCGGCGTGTCGTCGGTTAACCGAGGTGGTGGTAGCCAATCCTTGGGCGTTTTGCCCAAATGCTCTGTGACGAACCAATGAAGCTTTGGCCAACCTTTGAATGCTACTACCTCGCCTGCAGCCGTCTTTGGCAGACCTTTCAGACAAGCTTCGCTGGTTAATGCCACCTAGAAATGATGTATAGTGAAAAATAAATTATTGGTAATTATGGAAATTATGACTTGAGTTGTCGCTCAATGATACTTTTTATTCTCTGTGTAAATATTTTCATGAAATTTAAGATGAAACAGGATATTTGGATATTGTATTTAGATGTTCAGAATAGATTAAATTTAATTATGTTTAGTAATTTTGATCGAGTTTCGACACGAGGATAAATAAATTCAAACCCTGTGCAATTGTTGGAGCTTGGATTAAAGATTCAATCTCTGTTTAATCTAAATACGTTGCAGATTTTAAAAATATTTTAATACGTGTATTTCTATACGTGTAAGAAAAAGTTGTTTTATTATCAATAATAATCCTAAGAAGTCACTCAAAAGGAAGAAAAATGTGCGATGAGATAACTTTTATTTTAAGTAATTACTTAATAGAATTATTTCCTAATTCACCTGAATTCCACAGCTGCCCAAGAGGAAACCGATTTGCTGGGAGCCTGCGTCTCGACGAGTTAAAGGGACTTCGATGGGCACAGGCACGATACCAGCTTGAAGGCAACCATAGAAGGCGCACATGAAGCTTATTGGATCGTTGTTTGGATAAACCAAGGCAATTCGATCGCCAGGTTTTAAACAACAATCACCGCCACGACTTAGAGCCTTGTTTAACAATGTGTAGGCTATTTTGTGAGAACGACTTAGAAGTTTTCCATAGGTCAATGTTACGCAAAGCTTGCCATTTGGATCAAGAACGGTCGCCACTGGTGCTTTGTACGATGCCGAGCCATACCTGCGATGTGAACACATTTCGTGAAAACACATTTTCGAGATATTACATGAGCGCTTTTAATCCTCTATTGCGTTCCCAATTGATTTAAATTTAAATTTCAAAGACGTGCTCCCGTGCAAAATACGTAGAGGGATGCACAAGTGTCGATATTTTAAAAAATAAGAATGTTGTTTTTATTTATTTCATGCAATAGAGGGTTAAACCTTTTTCGAGATATAATCCAACTTTTGTAACAAAATTATAAATTCTATAACGTGAAATTTCCTCTGGCATTTACAAGAAAATGCAATAAAATAAAAAGTAATATTTTATTTTTAAGTACGCTATAAACTTTATAGTGAATATATTAAAAGATGATTTATAATATAATGATATGAGAGTATTTCAAATTCATAATAACAACAATTTTGCAAACGCAATAATTATTCAATGATATAAATATATATAATTTTAATTTTAATTTTTTAAGAGAAATAAGCAAAAAATGATTCAATTTAAATATACAGTCCAATTTAATTGCAAATATTTAAATTTCTATAATTTTCACTTCACTTTAAAAATAACTTAATTCTATCCAATTTACATCAGATTAAAACTATAAGATAAAAATTATAGAAATTTGAATTGCTTTTGTAAATAGATACAATTCACGCATGAATAATGAGGGAAAAAAATAAATAATTTTTTTCTATCCGAACCGACAACGAAATTTACGAATATCATAAATATTATAAAACTTTAAAAATTCAACAATACAGTAACGATAGTTGGGACGATCTATATCACCACTAAAATTTCGTATAAACGTTCCACCGTAGCTAAAAATAAAAAAGGAAGAAGTTGAAAAGCGTAATCGACTCGTCCGGTTGCTTACCTCTGTATGGCGACCTCGAGTGACCTCGGCAGGCCCGCAGCGACCGATACTGGTTCACCGACCGCGGAGGTCATAGAACCGCCCTCGGGTTTTGGGGCGTTCGGATCTTTGGGATTGGCCGCGATTTCGAGCTCGATGTCATCGTCCTCGTAGAATTCGGGCAGGGGACGACGTTTCGGTCGTTTCAGCGTATTGAGCAATTGTTGAATCTTGGCTGACACTTTCCAACGGCCGGTAGTCCCGGTGTTGTTCTGATCCTCGACGACATGGTAACGATTGACACGGTCGGCGCCCGGTCGCCTGGCCGACTGTTGTGCGGCCGGTGTGTTGCTTGTGTGTGTCACGTCCGGGGGCTGGATGTTACAGTACGCATGGGGCGTGTATTCCGCGATGTCGGTAATGTCCGCACCAGGAGGTCTCCTAGCCGGTGGTCTCGGAGGCGGAGGCGTGTCTCGCGCCGAACCGGTGCTGCTGGTATCCGACAGTCCTGTGCCTAAAATTCCCCCCTCCCGTGAATCACTTCTCTCTAGCGTTACTCCTCTGATGATGTTTAACAAGCTACCATCGATATTTTATGTCTGTAAAACGGTGTAATTGCAAAAAATTCCGGGAACGAGTCTTCTTAACACAGGGCGAAGCACGATATGCGAGCGATGTAATCCGATCCGAGATCAAATATCGGTGAGACACTACTGCCGCGATGGTATATTTACTTCATTTTATATAATTTTTTTAAAACTATTTTATTTTCAGCAGAGAAATCTCAAAGCAACGGATATATGTAATATCCATTATATTGTATATAAGTGAATTCAATGTCGATAATATATTTCATTGAAATTGATGTAAACAATTGCATTATAAATGTTTGTAACTGTATCAGCACCGTTTCACCGATGTTCTTTTCATCTCTTTAATTGTTCTTTCGATCGAGGCATTTTGGAAAAAAGAATAAAATCTTTGTTGGATAATTGCAAAGTTTCGTTTTCCAATTTTTTGCAGTTACCCAACATTCGCGAATATCGCGACAACGGATTTGCATTAAGTACACGAATCCAAACAGCTTCTCCGTTCAATGGAAAAGTCGCATAACCAGTTCCATCATTTGCCGAATGCAAATAGATAAACGATGAAGCTAGCCGAACAAATATGTATAGTCGTGAAGTAATCGAAAAGAAGGAAACCAAGAGAGATAATGAGATTGAAGGACATATACCCGTTGGACCACCAGCACCAGGACTTTCTTCGGTAACAACGCTGTCTTCGTCGCTACTCGATTCTCCACTATCGCGGCGCTCTCTGTCGGGACTTCTGGCCATCACGGAGGTTCTCTTTGACGGCATCGGTAAAGATGGTTTCGGACGACCCTGCATTGCTGCCAAAGCTTGTTGCACCGCCTCCTGGCGCACCTCTGCGTATTTCAGAGTCGAATAATCAAATCGAACAAGATCACAGTTTTTCGTAAATATATCATAATCATTATGAGCTAATAAAGAAAAGACACGCGAAAAAATCTTGCTACGTTCAACACCTTGATCTACGTCGTATGCGGCAAAGCTTTCAACGCAATGTCTATTGTTTCAATTCTTTTTTTTTTCCTTGATATAGATACTTCATTTATCTCGAAGCTTATAAAAGTGAAGCTTGTTTCACGAGGAAAAAATCCGGAAAATTTGAAAATATATATATATATATATGTAACAAAAATTTCCTCTAAATAATTCATCTAGAATTTTTCGAGAAATCACCGTATCGAATTATCTTATTTTCACCGGTACACGCGTGTGCACTCTCACGTGCAACAGAGTAACTGCTCTACGTAACAAACTGCGTCCCGATGTTGTACGATGTCGTAATAACGATAGAAATATACTTAGACAGGAAATGCAACGACTCGTTGACCGAATCCACTAATCTTTTATTACGCTTCGCTCTACATTCAATCAATCTTAAATATCGTTTGGCATTCTCTCTTCTCTCTTATCCGATTTAACATAACTCTTGGATAAGTTTTTCAAAGAAGCATAACAAATAGATATATTGATATTAAAAATGACATTTAAAGACATGTTAATTTTTAAGTTTAATAGTTCATTTTTCATCTATTAATTTTTTAAATGATACGATATGATCGATTGCTTTCGATCAAATAAATATAAAAATTTTTCTAAAATTTCACAAGATTTTCGTATTGAAAATGATATTTAGAAACATATAGATATCAAGAGAGAATGCGTCTGAATCAAACAGATATCAAGATTTTTTGATTAATTTTCCTCTAAACTTTGGAATTGAGATATAGCATTTTTAAGCGTATTAGAAACCAAAAAAAGGAAAACGGATGTCAAGATTTTTTGATTCCCCGAACGCATTCACGTTTAACCGCATTCAGACGTTCTCTGATGGGCTTATCTTCTGCGCTCCACGCTCATCCTCATCGAGCAGTAACGGTGCACCAGCTGTGAGATTGCCTGTGTGCCGGTCAAGCTTCGCTCTGCCTCTGTACAAATGAAGTTCCTATACGGACTTTTACGCACGGAGAACCGTTCGGTTTTCGTTCCGTACCGACGAACACCACCAATGTAACAGTATCAACCCGCGAGCGATTAAGAAAGCTCTTTCGATTCCAATATTCCATGCCTAGTGTAGATACATACTTGCTACGTTAAGCAGGTTTCTTTCATTGATGAGTAAGATAAAAGAGACGTTCTTCAAAAATTTTTTTTACAGGAATAATATTAGAAAGTAAGAAAAAAATTGAAATTTTAATAATTTCTATCTACATATTTTTTAAAGATTCAAAATTTACAATTTAAATTAGAATTTAAATTTTTGATATCTTATTAAAAATTTTCCTCATAAAAAATTTATTCTTGAATTTAAAAATTTTAAATTAAATACTGGATGAAATATTAATTTTACCATCAATTTCATATATTTTAATGTCTTCTGAGAACTAATTGCAATATTTTCTAAAAGAAAAAAATTAGATTGAAATAAATATATTACAATAATAAATTATAAGCATTTATATCTTTCTTGTAAAAGTTTGTAAAGTACATCTCTTTTTTTTGCTCATCTATAAGGATATTCCCTTATATACTACATTATCTAATAAGTTCAATTTTTTTTTACAAACAATTAAAATTAATATAAAGAATGAAATTTTGAAATATATATATATATTATATTTTTGATATTAACTTTATTTTTTTAACTTTTTATTAAAAAAATTTTACATTTTTGAATATTCTTTTTTTTTAATAATAAATTGAATTTAAATAATGGATATAAAATATATTAAACATGAACATTAGTAGTTATAATTCTTTAGTTAGTTGTCAACAATTTATTATTTTCAATTTTATGAAAATAATATCTACATCAAATGTTTCATTCATATATAATAAAGAAGATAATTATTTCAAGTTCGTATTAAAAAATATTTAATTGAAATATTTATTAATCATTAATGAAATCTATGTGCGTGCGAACTTATTAGATAGTAACTAATAGTAATTAATCATCAACATTGCTTAAAGAATATTTGCAAAAAAAAAAAAAAAAAAGAAGAACTATATCTACAGATCATAATCATAATTATAAGATTCTAAAGAATAAACCAGTTCCATCGTATCTAATAATTACAAGTTGAACGATTTGCTTAAAAGTAATTGCACGCATACGCGTTCAAACGCAGGAAATGCTTTATCAGAGTTGAAACCACTCGCACCGAAAGCACATTCCTTGCACTCGTAAAGCATGTTTTTGTATACCGAATTATAATCGAGCTTAATGCAATACGAACAATTCAAATTCAAATTACGATTTTCAAGCGTGTCATAGCGAATTCTAACCTATTATGTTTCTATAAATACATTAAATTACGACTACTATTTAATAAAATCTAATTGATACGTGACGTATTCCCGATCAATACATTCAATCAATTTGCCCGATAAAAAATAAAAGAAGTCAATTTTTAAACGATACGAGAGTATTAGTATTTGTTCGTTATATGCTCAGTCGTTTCTTGCGCATCCCCACCACTGAAAAAACTTCCCACTCTTGTGACGATGCTGCGAAGCAGTTCAAATTCATACGAGACATCGAATACATCGTAAATTTCTTCAAATGTGTGAAGTCTCTCTCTCTCGCGTTTTCATCTTTTGTTAAAACTGTCATTTTCTGGGATGTTGAAAGTAAAGATAAGATCAGACTCGAGTTTCAAGTTCTTTACACATATATGCTCGGGGCAATTCTTAATTACGAGCTTATAACGAATAAATATCGCGAATGAAAACTGTTTCTCATCATTGCGATATACGCTAGTTGGTGGCAGCGCAGAATTTTATTGATCGAGAATCTGTCGCTTCTAGTTTCTATGGTTGCTGGATTAACCCTTGCGACGACGGCCTCGTTGTTAATTCCTCCATAAAATTTGAATATCCTCAAGTAATTACTCGCGACAGAATTGCTCCACCGTGCGGAATACTTAAATATAACTCCCGTATTTGTGCAAAACGACATAAAGGAAGAAGGCGTTATCTCCGAAAAAAAAAAAGAATAATAAAATAAAACCAATTGCCTTCTTGAATTTTAATCATTTTATAGGGATATAAAAAGCATCGAGCAAAAAAGGAGAAAAAGAAACGTTTACGAAGACCGATACGAAGAAGGAAAGGAAGAAACGAAGAAGCAACGAACAAAGTAAAAGTCAATTTGCAAGAATCGAACAAGAATTGAATGAAACTGTCTACTTTTATAAAAGAAAGTCGTTTATTGTATTTATAATTTTTAAATTATTTGTTTTCCGTTTTTAACTTAATTTTAAAATATTTAAATACAATATCATAAAATATTAATTCTGTTATAAAAAAATTCAGAAAAGAAAAAAAAAGTAATTACATAAATATTTTATAACTGCAATATTCATATTATTGGAAAGAACGATTCTATTCGATATATTGAGAAGCTCGATACATGAGCCACGTAACCTAATCCAAGGTCAGCTATTTATGAGATAATATTAATGAAAACTTTGAAGTCCCTCTAATTAAATATCAAATATAACAAAATTTAACTTCTTTTACCTATTAAATATAATCATATTGTGTATAATCTTATTTTAATTTAAAGAAACCTTATAAATATAACTTCAATTAAAAAAGAAGATTAAGAAAATTATCGTTACATTAATAAGAAATAGATAATCAATTAAATAAATTGAAAACTTTAATCCCACATCTTTTATAGTTATAAGATATTTACTGTAATTACAATACGCTTAAAAATTTATTATAATTTATAACTTACAACAATCAAAACATAGGAATAAATATTCCTATTTTTTCCCTTTATGTAAAATTGTACGAATTATATCTCATTCCACAATGATTTTCTCCAAAAGTGAAAGATAATAATCGAAAAATTACCGTTATTCAAAGTGATAAATTTTAACAGTTTCACTCGATTCTCGGCATCTCGGAGTGTCCGCGGCTTCGAATAAATAAACGGTTAATGCACACACAGAATCGCCGTCGTCCGAGGGTTAAAGACCCGTTAACGTCTTTTTTTTTTCGCCTTTTTCGAAACCATTTTAATCATCCAGCTGTGATGTACTCACCGGAATGATAGCGGCTCTCATTGCGCGTGAGTCTGCGATTGCCGCGTCTCGCAGCCGCCGAGTTCGAATTCCCGGTGTTTCCGGTGGAGCCGCCAGATCCCGGGGGACTGGCGATTCCTCCAGGTACTAGCCGGCCTCCTGCATGCAACACAACAACAACAACGCCACATAGACAAAAAAAGAAGGGTTCTCTATCGGGTCTCTTTGTGCCTCCTCTCTAGCTCTGAACAGCCCAAAGAAAGGACATTTTACCACTGTTTTTATTATCGCTTTCTCGGGCTGGTGTTGTGTAAGTGGATACGGTACGAATAGCATAGAAACGGATGGACAGTTTACTTCGTTTAACCTTTTAGAGACTATAACGTTATAACGATATTGTTCCAAAGTAAAAATAACTTTGTGGAAAATTCCTTTCAGAATAAGTTTTACGAGCATTGTAGAGTTTTTATAATATTTTGTTTTTGATATGTATCGGCGAAAAAAAAGTTTGTTGGGACATTATATATAGTATATAATACATATAGTGTATTGTGTGCATTTATTACTAAGAAAAAATTTGTTTCAAGAAGATTGAAATATTTTTTAAAAAATAAAATATATTATTTAAATATATTATTTTTGCAAATTTGGAATAAAAAATTAAGAAAATAATTCATTATTTAAAATTATTTCAAATATCAATATCATTTATATTTTTAAATATTAATATTGAAATAACGGTGTTCTAAAAGAAATATTAAAATTATTATCATTAAATAATTATAGAACTAACATAATATATTAAATATAGAAGATTGTAAGTTTTTATCCAAGTTTGAGATTGTAACACATTGTATAATATTTTTGATCAAAATCAAATGCAAATTTTTTTGAAGATCTTATTCTTTTTAGAGAAACTTACTTATCGACCGAACCATGTCTTAACTCCTTATTTCAATTTGAAATATTTTTTCAAATGAAATTTATTTATTAAATGTATTCTACATATAAAAAATTTAATCTTGTCCATTCGTTTCGATATTATTCCATTTCCCCTGTAAATTGGATATGTTTTTAAAGAACGGATTGGAAAAGGAGATTGAAGAGAATCGTTCGTTCGAGCAGGGGTCTAAATGGCGCCATCGACGATCGGTCGTTCCACCTTTGGAAGCTGCGAGGACGATTTCACTTTTATCGATTGTTCACAATCCTGCAGTGGTGCAGGGAGGTCGGAAGAGGAGGTGGGCTGGTGTGACGCGATTTAATCTCAGCGACAGAACAACTTCCACGTAACTTGAACTCTACCAGTTTTCAAAGACGTTTGGAATGCAATGCGTTTCCTCTGGTGGTAATGGTAAACTAACCACCAAATCAACATCTTTTACGCTTTTATTACCGACAAAAATGCCGCGTCTTTCATTTCATCTTACTTCTATGAATTTTTAATAACAAACGTTTCTAATAATGATCCGGCTGATGGTAACTTCTTGTGCAATTTCAAATACATACTTCTGTATATCAACTTCTGTATATATCAATTTTCGATAAATTCATAAAACAATGCTTGTCAATGCTTATCAATTTTATAAAGATTTTTTTCTCCCAATAAAAATCATTGAAAAATCGTTTAAATAGATAAACGATTTAAGTAAAATAATTAAGTAAGTAGAAATTATCATTATTATTATTATTATTATTATATTACAAAAAATTTACGGATTTTACAATATAGAATGTTACAATATAGATAATATATAATTTATCTTAATGCTTAATACATAAATATTGTATATCCATATTTATTTATTGAATGAAATATTTATTTACTGAATGAATTTTTATATACAATAAATAGTATTCTTTATGTTATATATAAAAATTAAAGTTAAAAAAAAATTTTTATCATGTTTCCGAATCCATTATTTTAATTACATAACTGTTGATGCCCATATATATTGCTTAAGTTTATTATTTATTTAATTTACATTACATTACACTATCTTTCATTTATTCGATTCATAATATTTTTAAACTAAATAATAATTACTTATTTATTCATATTATTTTAATTGAAAATATTTTCAATTATTATTTATTTTATTCTCCTTCGTATAATATCATTGAAAGTATTATATCCTTCTTTACTCGGTTAAATACATGTCTACCTTTTAAATATTATTATCATATATTAATTATTACCTCGTATATATGTATATGTATTATTATATATTTTATAAATTCTAACTAATTTAAGATATAATTAAGTTAAATTAAATTAAATTAAATTAATATTAATACATTAAAATAACAATTAAATTCAAATTATAATTAAAATAAATATTATATAAAATAAAAAATACATTTTAAATATTTATCTATTTATGAAATATCTTTGTTTTTAAATCTATTTATCTCGAAAACACTAAAAATGGACATACAATATTTGCATAATGTAGTAAACCATATATTAAATTAATACAAAACAATAAGAAATTTAAAACAATAAAATATCAAGTTTATTTGTTTAGTGAATATTAATGAATATTTTATTATTATTTTATTATCATCTTCCGGATAAACAACTAGACACTTCGTTTTGTCTCTTTTATAGAGAAAACGTTCATTATTCGCAATGATCCCATAGAAGTGGCTGCACGTGTCACAGCAACTTGCTAGTCGCAAAAGATTTAACGATCAGCAACTTTCCTCCACAATTGATTCGGGTGTCTAAAAATTCCTGAATTATAGTGCATTTTGAAGACTGGTCAGAATCATTATTAAATTAAAAAGAAAAAAAAGGAAAAAACAATAGAAAAAAGTAAAAAGGATAGAAAAAATAAGAAACAAATAACGAATATCTCGTAAGCCATCTTTGGAAACGCTATTATATATTTTCAGAATTATTATCATTAAAAATTTGTAATATTTTTACATCTTTTGATAGCATTTAATGAGTATAAAGTTTGAAAATAACAATTTAGCTTTATGAATCCATAGAATTAAAAGTTATGCGTATATAAAATTGAATTATTATTACTTCGACCGCCATTATGATTTTATTCACACTCCGTCCAATGAAAAGAGTTCTCACGATGACGTCACGTATCGTAAGTACATATAATACGATACGTTATCGACATCTGGAAAATTTTTTCTTTTTGTTGTGACCAAATTTGGAATTTGGATTTATAGGTTTGAATCTATGCAGAAAAATAAACTTATAATTGTTACGTGAGTCGATAGCTATCATAATTATTAGACGCTGGTAAAAATAATAAATGTAAATAAGACATATATATATAATGTACTAAATTACATATGTGATGATCTCTTCTCATTAGACAGGCTATAATTATTACGATAATTAAATTACAATAAGTATTTTATAATTGCAAAAGATTCGTTTCCACTATTGCAGAACATAATTTTCTGTGAAATTACCGATACCATAATTTTTTTAAAAACTATAAATCCTTAAGATTGTACTTAATCATAGTATCTGAAATAATAATCCAATTTATTTTTTTTAACAAGAACATCTCAAAGAAAATAATAAAAAATTTCAATCCACTTGCATTTCCTAACGATAAATAGATTTTTATTTTAATTAAAAATACCAATCTGTTCTACTTCCGAATGTTTCGCAATTATAAAATATTTATACTACAATCCATAAGATAATCCGTGATTTTACGTTACTTTGCACAACTTTTCATCCTATTTATTCTCAAAAATTGTTATTTCTCTGAAAACTTCATTTTAATCGCTATCTAAAAATATCTAAAAATATCCAACAAATTTTTTCCTCCTCCGAGAGAGTGAGAGAGAAAGAAGAAATAAATTTCGATTTTAATCATCATCCATCCCGACGAGCAAATATGAGGAAATACCGAGGTTCACGATCGTTGGATTCTCTATTCTTGAACCACACGAGTCGACTAATAGCCGATACGGAAAAATCTAGATGTTGCGGCCAGATCCGCGAGTGTGTCGAGTCGCAAGAATGCAGATGGATGGCTGGCTGCGATCTCGAGTCACCCGTAAGGTGGAACAACCGGTCCCGGCTAAGTCGAATTACAAAGGTATCTATAAGGTGTAAAAGCATCTCTGCGCGAATCGGTACGCACGAAGGGATTATACAAGCAAGCGAGCTACATTCAAGAACATGATAACCTCTTCAAGCTCTATGCTCATCGATATCGATCACTTTTAAATTGGACAAGTGAATAATCACTTTGGAAAACTGTTAATTCTGCAATTTGTACCATCGTGCGAAAGATAAATTCGTGTGTTACGTATTGATAATTAAATGGAGGGGGAAAAATTTTATATACGTTTTGTAGAGTAACAGGAAGCGAAACATTCTACAAGATATGCCATTGCAGGCTTAATTAACATTAAATCGCATGGAAACGTATTTGCTTGTCGGCGATTTGAACTTTTTTTTTTCACTTAATTTTTAATAATTTAATCGAACGAATACGACGTACAAATTAACGGGGAAAAAATATCCATGATATTGTTTAAATTACGTTGAAAGAGGAATTTGGTAAAATGTAAAAATAGAATTATCATCGTAATCAGCATAGAACACGAAGAGGTTGAATCACACGTGTGTATATGTATGATCACTACTGATAATGATTTACGGATTACTGAGATTATAATTACGGATGAATCGTGAACCGTGAAGTGATGATGGCTCGAGGAACGATTCGATTCCGCGATCCTCTACGATTCATTTTCAATATCGTAGGGAGATCGTGGCGGAATGAAATCGACGATGAAAAAAGAAAAAGAAAAAAAAAAGGAAAGAAAAAAGCAAACGTAAACGATGACGTGAGAACAAAGTAATCGAAATCGACTAATTCTTCATTCGATCGATAAAGCACAATTAAACTGTTACTGTACATTATATCTACGTGCGTGGAGATAAAAATCTAAATCGTGCACACTTATAACAGATCATCAGCTATCGTGTTGTAGAACAACACCGTTTCGCTGAAAATGGGTCTATATTATGTATTTACATGTGTCGTTGCACGATACTGTATCTCGTTAATTCATTAATATTTATTGGACGTTGAGCACACAAATTATTTTGCATTTATTTGATATGAATATATTTCTAAAAACAATATACATATTTGTATTGTAATTGGAAGAATTTTATCTTAATTCGCTGGATAATAATATTTGAAATAAAAAATAAAAATATTTTTTTAATTGTACGAAGTGTAACAAGAATATTTATTGAAGAATAATTTAGATAAGAATTAAACAGTTTCGAAGGCGCATATTATTGAAAGAAAATCTATCGTTCTCGAATTCAATATCTTAAACTCGACATAACCTAAACTTTAATCAAAGAACAGTTAATATACATAAGATAATGGACAAGACTGAAAAAAAAATCAAAATAGATCAAAGAGAAGAATAGAAATTTCTATAATTTTCGTTTTAGTTTTCTAAAAATGAAATATCAATGAATTGATAAGATTCTCATGATAAAAATAAGTCCAAATATGATACGATATCGTAAATTTGTTTTATTAGAAATAAATATAAATATTCCAAATATCCGAAATTTATTTGATTTATATCGTGTTTGGATTTATTTTTATCGAAAGAATCATTCATTAATCCATTACTATTATATTTTTCTCACTTGTTCTGGATATATCTATTGCCTTTCGTTGCCAACTTCATACGTATTTCTAGAATAAGCTCGCCATCTGTCGTGAGAAATACAATATAAATTTCCAGCATATTGAAAAACGTCCACTATTATTAAACACTACTAAATATACTAAACACTATATATTATAATATTAAATAAATATTCAAAATAATATTTTAATATTCGATTCAAAAGCAAATTATTATTTCGAATTTATCACATTCAGTTAAGGAAATATTTTTTATTTCTCATTTCTCTTTAAATGCTTATTATCCAGAGTTACATATGATAAATTGAATCCTGAGTGACAAACGTCCATTAAAGATTAACAATGGAAAATTTCAATGTATTTACAATCAATGAGATGATCCGACTTCCAATTAAATAGTTTAATATTTTTCGACTTCGATTCTGTTCATTTCGTTGCAAATTGATCGGAAAATAAAGTTGGCACAGTCAATTTAATCGTGCTAACGATTTTTTTTCCTACGATCGCAATGAGCGTAGGATTCACGGGAAATTTTTGCCAACGAATCGTCAAAGCGGAGCCAGTGCCGTGAAGTGCGAAGCCCGAGGGGCCCGCCGCTTAATTAAGACGAGGACCAACGGCATCGCAATTATCCAACGAGTGCTCGACAGCCTGTCAGCTATTCAGGGATCCCTGTCTGATGCTTGCGTTCCTCATAAATTTTTTTCCCGTGTATAAAGACAACTCTTTGGAGAATATCGCGATTCTTGTCCCTTGACGAGCCCTATTCTCTTCTCTCCTTTATAATTCCGCTTTGCAAATTTATATCAAAGAGTTTCTTTTTACGTTATCTAAAGGACAATGTTGCATTATAAAGAAAAAAATAAATAAATAAATAAAGCAAAATAATAAAATTAGAAGATCGAGCTCACAAGAACATGTTATCTCGGAAAAAAAGATCAATAATATTTTAATTGGAAGTCAGATTTTAATCTCTCGTTATTTATAATTGTTTTCTTCTTTTATTTTAAATAATTTCTCGATTAAATTAGATAATTGGGTCAAATGGAAACATAAAAAAAAAAACAACGAAAATATCATGATTATTATTAATTACTAATAAGGGAGAACGAATAAATAAACAAAGATGAAAAATTGGCGAGAAGAGAAAAAAAAAACTACATGAACAGTCAAAAATGCACACTGGTTTGGTGAATGTGTAAACAACATATCGGATATGTCTAATGAAAATATAACGTTTCCTACCGAAACGAAAATCCACACATGACTAAGAATGTCGTATGTCTCTAATGACTAAATGCTGGTCGGCGAAGTACATACTTAGGTAGATCCCGCATGAGCCGCAGAGCTAAACTCTAATTCTCTAGGCGTAATACGAGGTAAAGAATAGAAAAATTATATATATGTATATATACGTATATATGTATATATTAGTGTTTCCGATTTCTCGATACTTTCCACTTTTTGAGAAACGAGAAATCAAATTATATTTCTCGAGAATTTTGAAGGGGTTAAAGAAAAAAGAATAACTTTTAAAAGCATACAAAAAAAAAATATTTTTTTTCGCATCTAATTCACACAAAAATTGCCAAGTGAAAGAAATTAACGTTAATCTATAAATTTATTTCTTATTTAATACAAAACTTTTACAAAATAAAATCACTTTTTTATTTTAAAATTCTTAGCAAACAAGATGTTAAACTAAATGTTAGCCAATTATATTCTTTTTCATGTAACAAAACTTGTGATTACAATAATAATTTCGTTTAACAGGAAATATTAATTTAATCGAGAGTATAAATAATAATAATAAATAAACAACAATTTTCCCGAGAAATTCTCGAGAAGAAACACTGATATATATATGTATATTAAATTAAGTCGTGCAATGGTTTGCGCTACCTGAATGATAGCGCTTCTCGTTGTGAGTGACACGGCGCTGCGTGCGGCGTGCACGTGGCTGTGGTCGGCCACCGACACCGATACCGACCCCGACGCCGACGCCAACGCCGACGCCGACGCCCCCACCACCAACACCACCACCACCGCTTCCATAACCTGTTCTCTCGACCCCTCCGATACCGAGGACGCCGACACCTCCTCCATCCTTTCCAGCCCCTGTGTGCCACACACGTGCATATGCAAAAAAGCCACCCTCCAGACTCTTCTCTTCTCGTTCCGATTCTCAAACACGGATTGAAGGAGGGGGGGACTCGCCGGCTAGTTTCTCACTTCTCCGTACTCGTTCCCTTTACCATCGGTTAGACGGAACACTGTACATTGTGTACACAGTAGTATGGAAAAAGTATTCATAGAGTGATACGTTTAGTTTAAAAAGTCATAACTTCGATTGTGCAGGATGCTGGTATATTCATGGAAGGGTCGATTCCAAGAGGTTAAAATAAACGGAGAAGTTGATGCACAAGATTTTTTGTTTCCAAACGTGCCCAAAAATATATCATAACGTTGTGTTAATATTTGATATTTAAAAGAGAGATAATTAATGATGGATAATATTGTTAAGCCTCTATAAGAAATTTTATATATTAGGTTGAATTTTTTTAAAAGGTTATATTAAAGTTAACGTAGATCAGTTACAAAGTATTTATCAATCTAAATAAACATATAATATAAATTAATATAAATATATAGTATAAAATTAATTGAATTAATTTTCTAAATTTTATATAATTGCCTTTCGAATAATATTATATAAAGAAAAATAATTATTTGAACTTGATTTTAAATTTGACTTTTTTTTATAAATTCTCCTATTTCGAACATTTTGAATGAAATCAAATCTTAAAAATATTAATATTAAATATTTTTATTAGTTTCAATAATATTTTATAATACAGATTGTTGATTACATTTATGTAAGATATGTTTTTTAAAAAAAATTTTATAACTGTAAATCTTAGTTCAAATCATTAAATTATTAAAAATATACAACTACTACGATCAAAAATTTCTCATTTTTTTTAAATCATGTAACCATTTGAACACTGTTTATGGTTACGGTCACGGTTTGTTCGATTCTGATTCGACGACATTAGAATAGAGCTAATGCTTACGCGCAAGTCACGCTCCATGGAATTTAATAACGTTCGAGCGAACCGTGACAATATCGTAACCACCGGTGTAAATCGAGCTTGGATCGCGTTCGCTCCCGTGTATATACGATATCTTTTCTCTTTAATAGAATCACGCCCATCATTGCACTGAAGCGAGGAATTTCGATTATTTTCATCGATCTTTTCTTCGAAATTGTCACGTAGGACCGGAACATTCGAATTTTTAAAAGGGACCAACTTCTTCGATACGGCGTTAGTCAACTGCACAAAATATAGCGCGAAATATTTTTTTATATTATTTTATAAAGCATTGGTTTTATAATATCATGTATCATGAATAAAATAAATAACTTATTTTTAATAAATAATAGAAACAATTATGAAAGTATAATAAAAAAAATCATAAAATTATATTATGACAAATATATTATTGATTATTAAGTTTATACGTGTACATTTGGTGACATCTAGTGGCCGATGATTTAAGTTAATATTCATACTGAATAGATTAATCAAGTATGATTTTACAAATAAATTTAATGTATTAAAATTGATATTTTTTCAATTTTTCAATTATATCAGTTTAGTTAATAGATTGTAGTTACATATTTTATGAAAAATACGCAAGAAAGACCATAAATTTTGATTCTATCACATTGACGGATGTTTATTCAAAAACGATTGTAATCGATGAAGTAGTGAATATGGCATGATAGAATAATTATTAGTTATATACGTAATATGTCCTTAGGCAGAAGTTATTTTTTGTTCATGTATTCCTAATACAGTCGTAAATTACAAATGACAATAAATCATCGGTGAGAAGAGCGAATTATAACTTGAAGAATTATTTAATATCTATATAAATTTTTAGCCATCATTTTTAGTTTTAAAACCTACTTTATTACTTACAAAATGTATTGTCTATTTCCCCTAATTACTCATGTTACATTGTATCAATAATTGGTCATTTGATTCACTTCATTCTATTTCAACTATTAGAAATGTCTCAAAAATAAATGACATTTACAAATTTTTCTTTTTTTTCAGCTCTTTGAAGAAACGGAAAAATATTAATTTTTATACATCTTTATATGTCAAATTTTCATTTTCATAAATGTTTCTTACTTAGAAAATTCGATAAGATTAAATTTTCTTAAATCGAAGATTCTATATATTTTTTTTTAAATTACCGAGACTCAACTATCCTTATAATCTCATTGTTTAAATCTTAATTAAATCCAAATTTAATGTCATCGAGAATTATCAAAATTTCAAATTTCGAAAACGATAATCGAACCGTTTTCTCTCTCTCTCTGCAAGATTCAAAATAAGACTTACTAGCCACTTAAGAAATTCGCATCGTCCAGTTTAGCATTATTTTTCATTACGTATCCTCAACGAGTATACAATGAAAAGGGGGCACGGTTCGAAGGTTCGCGAATGGGCTATAAGCAACAGCGTGTATCGAGATTATAATCAAGTTTAAAAGAAATACAGCGGTACCGAGGATAACAAGTTTCCGCGTGGAGGAAAATGATTGGAAAACCACGGATCGAACGTGACTCGAACTACCGAGAAAATTGTCTTTGCTCGAGAGTCGCGTACGCGACAATAGCAGATGTACGGAGCGTATAACGAACGGATAACGCGGAAATAGCTCTTCCGTGTGCAGGTACAGTTAAACAGTATGTATATTGCAACTGATTACAGCGGTTCGAGCGATTGCAGCTGTAGCTGTACTGCCGAAGGCGTGATTATGGCAAGGGCTTAGCTCGTAGGCTTAGCACTAAAACTATTAAAATATACAGGTTACAGGTATATTTTAATATATTTTTACTGATCAATCAAATAATCGATTTTTAATTTCTTTGTGTTTGATGAATATATTCGTCAATTATATAAAATTTCTCTAGAAATCGATCATATCTATCAGTTTTTGATATGTTATTTGTTTGACAAATAAATATACTCGTCGTGTGAAAAAGAAAAATACTTTTTGCTATTTAAATTAAAATTTTAATTAAATAATTCAAAAGTATTCAGATTTTTTATTTATATTTAGGTTTTTAGAATTCTGAAGCAACAATGAAATAAAAGGATAAGGAAATAAAATAATTAATTTAAAAAAACGATAAAAAATATATAATCGATATTATATGAAATATTATTTCTGAACAAAATTTAAGCAAATTATTATATATAT
The DNA here is from genome assembly GCF_029169275.1 of Apis cerana. Taxonomy (NCBI): domain Eukaryota; kingdom Metazoa; phylum Arthropoda; class Insecta; order Hymenoptera; family Apidae; genus Apis; species Apis cerana. The sequence goes on along the minus strand of NC_083862.1, from coordinate 2,532,279 downwards.
ATTAAAATTATTAATTTTTCGGAAAAAAATAACTGTAACTTCATTATGATTTACGTAATGTAGACAAATATATATAAATAATATTTCTGAAATAAAATTATATATATTAATATCATTAATAAATAAACTATTTTGCAAAAATAAAATAATACAATAAATTTAAAAAAAAATTTTCAATGATTTCTAATTATTCGTATCAATATAAATTTACATAATTCTTACAACTATGTCACGTCAGAATGATCCCATTATTTAATAAAAATGGAAAAAGTTGAAAAACTCACGTAATAAACATATTCTTTAATTGCGAAAGCACATAGTATTATCGCAAAAGCGATAAGGCCGTTAAATTGGCGGGAAAATATTTGGCGCGAACGAGTACGGAGACCCTGAGTGCTTGATAAAGGGATTGTGTAAGAGAGAAAAACCGGTAGAAGGTGACGGATGGAAAACGATGGCCGGAACGAAGAATAACGCTGTCATGTTCTCTCCGTTTCTTCTTTTATTCCCATTACGATTGCATGTGCCAGCATTGTGTATGGAACGCAATGCCCGTGTCTCTTGAGAATCGGAACGTGATTAATATTACGAACGACTAGAGAGAGAATGAGAGACTGGTTGCGTCTGGATGTGGCGCAATAGACGTGCGCGAGATTATCGCGCATGCTAGCACGGACCACGAGGACGAGAAGCTCTCGTACGTAATGCAACATACGTAAGGGTATTTCGTGATAAAATTAACCTCTGTGTGAGCATGAGATAATATTTCTATATCTCATATTTTTGATAATTTTTTACATTTTTGATGAAATATCGCAAAATTATTGTTTGAATATTTTTGAAATCGATATTTTGCTATTTTATAATATCTGAACGAAGTCAAGTATTTATTTATTTAGAATCCAAATTATGTATTTGATCTTATTTTACGAATAATAAGTTTCATTAAAAAAAAAAAGAACAAAAAATAATTAAAGGTTAATTGATATTATCTCACTCGATTTTTTTTTTCAATAAAAACGAAAATAAATTTCGATACAGTCAAATCATAATAAGAATCACATTCGTTCTGTAACTGCAAAATTTCGATTCTGAATTTCTTTTATAGTTATGATTGCCCATATAGGAATTAAATCAAAGAGAAAACGGTCAATTCGTCACACTTTCTTTTTGAATGCTCGTTATTTTGCCGTGGATCATCAATGATTCTTTCTAAACATTATAATAAAGTCTCTTTGCATCGAACATATACAGATACTGTTTTTCATCGATGATTCATATGGCGAGAAGGCGAGAGACAAAGTCAAATGGTTGTCACTAGTAGAACAAGTCGATAAACGCGGTAGACGATAAATCACCGGTACTTGTCCGCGGTAAAAATAAAATGTCGGACTAGCGAAATAGCGCATAAATCCCCCTGGTGGCGTAGAAAAGAATTATCGCTGCTACGATTTCATCATGAGCTTCTCGTTCACGCGTGCGCTGTTCGATAAGGATGAAATGATGATGAACATGATTCGTTCGCTAAGATTCTTTGCGAGCAAAAGAGAAGTCCGACTTACCCAGTTGCTTTGAGGCATACTGTTGTAATAGACGCGTCCGTTTCTTCTCATAGCCCTTTTGCGTAATATCCCCTAGAACAGTTAAAATTACAATTAACGTACTCGGAAATGTTACAAATACATCTATGAATACGAGTGATTTCAATTAATGTATAAACGCATTTCAAATAGCAATCAATCGTTCGAAAGAAGACCATTATGCGATTAATAATTGCGTATTCTCAAAAATAAATAAATAAAAGGATCGCACGTTGAATCGTGCCCTCGAACGAATGGCTAAATAAGAAAGATCAATTTCTCAATGTTCTTTTCCATCGAAACGATTTCTGCTATGACTGAAAAAGGATGTATTTCGATAGCTTCTGGCGCGATCTCGTTTCGGGGTAATTTCTTCGCAGCACAGAACCCGTGGAATTTCGAGGACGATCGGTGAACCCAAGTCGTTACGTTTAAAGTGGTAGAAATTGCTTCGACAAAATTCTCAGGGAGACGAGTTGTAAACGGAGACACCTGGCTGAAAGTCACCTCGCTAAATGTAAACCAATGAAATTTTCCGAGAAAAGGAATTCTCAAGGCGCCTCGGATACGCAAATTTATCAGACCTGTTTTGGAATAACATTCTTCGAGTCATGGGGTACCTTTCCATGATGCAATACTACCTAATATAATTAACCTATAGTAGGTTAATTACTCGCAATTAGATAGCAAGTTTTTTTTTTTACATTTATTTCAATAACACCGGTATTCAAAAAAATTTAATGCACGATTCTTCAAATAAATAAAAAAATAAAAATCGCATCGTAGACACGTTTTTTAATTATTCACAAGAGAAAATATTCCAGCTTCTTTACTTTTTGTACATTTGTGTGTAAAGAGATTTTTAATTGCCAATAATTAAAAATAAAGCAAAAAAACATTTTTTATTTTTGAATTGATATATATAACTTATATAAAATAAAAACTTTTATGACTGCATTTTTACTTTAGTATAGTATATTATAGAAAAAAAATTTATCGCCTCAACAAAAATTTAACGAAAGAAGTTAGTTAGAAACATTAGGAAATAATATGCACAATAATATATCGTATAGATATGAAAAGGCATCAATGCTGAATAATTTTGCAAGAAAATAACGATAAACAAGTTTTTCATTCGCAAAATTCCAGAATGGGGTATGTATTGTAAATTTCTGCATCGCAACAAGTTTGCCCACGTGTCTTATACGATGCGAAACGAGTTGGCATGCTGGCGTCACGCCTCGTAACTCGAGAAAATGCCTAGAATCGATCGGCTAACGGCCGAGACACGATTTTTCCAGGTAGGAGCACCGGCACAAAACAAAACTAGGCCATGTAACATTATCACTGAATTTATTTCAACGAGCACGGATATCTATAAAGGTATCCCAATCATCCAATTTTCCACGTAAATTATGTGTTACATATATCAAATAGAATTCCGGTCCTATAAACTTTATTTATATGAAAGAACGGTTTCAGTCAGTATTTGAACTTTAGATCGAATTATTATTATCTGAACTACTATTTTGTTGTATATTAAATCATTTTTAAATAATTCGCGTTCTACTATTACCAATTGTTACCTAACCTTCTTATACAAAAATCTTAAATAAGAATATATGGCGTGAGCGCTTACATTACATGCGCGTGAAGATTCCATGATTAAACTCAATTTTTATAATTACTGAATAAAATTAAACTACTTTAAAATAAACAGAATGCTATTAATATGCAATTATATCCTATCTACAGTATACGTACGAATGTCTTTAAAATGTATTTTGTATCGAAATAAATAAATAAGTAAAATAAAATATAAAAATATGAAAAAATTAATTCAATTAAGCATTGCATTATTATTGTGTTATATGATACATTGAATGAAATATGAACTCCCATTAACTGAACGAAAACTCTGAAACTAGATTATTAAAATTATAATGATGAGAATTCGACCGACAAAAACCGATAAAAAACGAAATGATCGATCGTACATAATTCACGTTAAATGATCCGCTATATCTTAAATTTATTTCAATTTTAATCGTAGACATGATTACAGTAATAGCCCACGAAGCAATGTTCAACAAGATTCGCAACCAGTTTGCGCCGACATTCCTACCACGAAAAAAAAGTCTTTGAACAATAACCCACGTTAATATGTACTACCGCATCTAGCAAGAGAAATGACTCAAGTGCCTGAAATTGATTCAATTGTCTTCGAAGCATACTGACGCCAAATTATGTAAATCAACGTGGGTTTTCGATTCTGTCTGTAACTTATAGAAATGCTTAGTATTCTGAATTTTGATTAACCAACACTATCCTCCCTCCTATTTCTTCGAAATACTTTCACGATTTAACGTTATCAAATATAATCTCCAAGGATATAAATGTATTCAAGAATAAAAGTTCTTGAGAGTTGCACTTGAAAGTTATTTTTCGTGAGCACTGCATTAAAAATAAAGGTTATTCTTGGATACTTCACTCAGTTAAATCGTACATCTAAGGATGTGAACATATTTATAGAATAAATTCTCGAACGTTCGAAAATTATTTTTCTTTTCTCGAACGTTAATAAACACTATATTGAGAATGACAATTAACAATTATTTTCCACATAGTATCCATTAACGAAAAATGCAACTTTTAGAAAATGAATAGCAAAATTATCACGTGCACGGCAAATCGTGACTCGTTAATACAACTTTATTATAGTAATAAAATAAATTGATGAATGTCACTTTGTTTCATAACAAAACTTTTTTTCGTTTTTATTATAAAATAAACTAGTAAATCCAAATCACACAATATAGTTTTTCTAACTCGAATTATAAAATAAATTGGACAGTCGATCATTTTTGATCTTTAAATAAGAATATTCGTTTTTTATTTTTTATTAGAATAAAAGCATATTAATCTTGCGAGATTCGACGTTTACGGATGAAAGGTTAACTTAACCTAAAAAGTGAAACTCTCGAGTATTTTTCAGTACTGGAAACTTGAGAGTAAGTCAGTGTCTCCCTCTTTCGCTATTTTATGCTAACACAGAATTCCTGTATCCACAGTCTGTTAAATTATTCTTAAATTTTTAATTTGTGCAAAGTATAATTGAAAAGAAGTTGAAAGAAAACGAGGAAATCAGTAGCTTAACGCAAGAACGATCTTCTTCCGAAATGGTAGTGGAAAGACTTAGCCAGGAGGCTAGACGTTGAGCAACGGAATACGAGCGTATATATCTCTACGGGCTATCTAACCGCTAGTTAAAATTATCGGTACGCGGATCGACTGGTCCTTCGGGCAAAGTGCATATTGTACGCGGATCTATGAACGCGAACACGTCGAAGGGAATTATTGCACGCTCGAATTATGGTTACCATGCGGCTGAAGAATTTCTTTGCTGGGGATGTATACCGGCAGATCCTGCATCTATTAAACGCTTGAGCCAGGACATTGACATCGACGTTCATAATTAACTCTTTAACCATAACGTATCTATTTTTACTGATCATATCTACAATGCTTGGTATAAATATAATCAAATCTAACATTTTTTTCATCTTTAGAAATTGAATTGAATGTAGATCGACAAGTGAGAAAATAAATATAATTAGAGAAAGTGAAATAAATTGCAGATTAAAAAAATGCAAATAATCGTGGTGTAAAGAAAAATTCATTTTTATGATGATAACGAAATTGTTCAGATTCTTCGATATAAATTTTTAGAAATTAAAAATCCATACATAGAAAACTTTCATTGAAAGAAATAGAAAGATTTTTTTCTTTGGACCCGAATAGACTTTATATTTGCCATATAATGATTGATAAGTAAAAAATTGGAAATTTTAATTTATGTGTAGAAAATAAATAGTATCGTAGAGTAAATATGGTAGCAATGATAAAAATTTCCAATAAGAAGAACGCATATATGGGCAAGAAGCAATCAAAGGTTGATAGGCATCCGATTGCATTCAAGAGACTCGAAGAAAGAAATTGGAAAGAGGCGGCGATTAATCGAACGTACGTGCACAGCTTTGAATCAAGTTTAACAGAGGCAAAAACCGCAATAAAACCAAACTGGGTGATTCTGTTACGTGATTAACGTCGATCAGGTGGAATACCAGACGAAAAGGAGACAGATTCGCAACTAATCTTAAGAAGTGACACAAAGTTTGTAGTTGAATCATCGAACACTCGTATTAATGTAATTCGATTTCAATCGTCGTTAAAATTAAAGAAGAAATTAATTTCTATTGGCATTAACTTTATACGACATAGAAAGTAGTTTTTAAGTAGATTAGACTCGATAAGTAAGTTATTTCTCTCCATTAACTTTTGTTTTAAAAAAGATATTTAAGTAATTATGCCACTAGATGGCTACACAGATGATTACAACGAACTTTGTCGTTGCTGTACAGCAAATATCACTTCAATTGCAGCAAGGAATCTCATATGTTTTGTTAAACATGAAGTATCATATAATAGATATGTCGAAATGGAATGCATATATTTCAGATTTTTGAGGACAAAAAATTATTTCCAGCGTATTTTTATCATTCAGATATATCATGTTTTCACAAATGAAGAAATATATTATTGGAAATTATTTTAACATGGATGACGAAGTGAGATATGCATCTTGTTTAAAATATTGAGTAATCGAATGGAAATTCTTTTAAGACGTAATGTATAAATTAGATCCACGTTCCGATAAATTTTTGCAGATGATGAAGTATTAGTTGAGAAATAGTATTTGAACGTGTATAAATTTCTATTAGTTACATCAGCTATAAAATTATTTTATTATTTATACATATTTCATTTTTTATATTTATTATTAATTCTTATTTATTCACATTTTTTTTAGAAGAAAAGAATAACCTTACTTATTAATAAACTCACACATATATGAAACTATTGAAAAAAGTTTGTCAATAAAATTACTCCTAATTTCTAAAAAAACAATAATTATTTATATCAACATTTTTTTCACCTAAAGTTTCAGTTCTTAGAAAACTGTTGCATGAATTTTTTTTCCTAATAAATAACTCCAACGTAATTTTATTTATTATTGATTTTCCACTTATTTTGAATCATAAAATCTCTCTGACCCTCGTTTTTATAATAAATTATGGAATACATTATATACCATGAGGCAGCAATTTTCAATAAAATATATGTAAAAATATGCAAATTTTAGATTTTAGATACAACGATAAAAATAATTATTTTATTTTCACCTTAGAAATAAAAATATATATATTGCAGCGAGATGAGAAAAGATTGAAAATCGTTGCCATAAAATAATAATCCGTCCGAATGTAATAATAAGATCGTCGTTTAGTTAGAATCTTACTGGGTCTTTTCCTCAAGGACGAACATTTTCGCACGAGAAAGACTGGCTGGCCGGAAGCTTTTCGAAGTTGAGATTTTCGCCTGAGAGGTCTTCTCCTAAGCCCCGACCTTTGCCTCTTTAAGTGTTGCTGTCTATGCATCGCGTGAGTGCTCTTCCTTCGCTCGAGATGATTGGTCGTTTCGTCCTCGGTTTCGCTGTCGGTAGACGAGAGACATCTGTAGTACAACGATGAATCTATTCTCGTCTTCTCTTTGCCAATGAGATTGCTCGAGCCCTTCGATAGAAAGCTGAGAAACTGGTTGCTGGCAAAGTAATTCGAAGTCATGGGTCGCCATATCGTTCTTCGCGCGAGGACCCCGCTAGTTCGTAGTTCCTCGGAGAATAGTTTGTCTTCGTTAAAATCGCTAATCTTTGGTGCCCGACAAGCCGACGACGAGGAGGATGTCGCGGAGAAGGAACCTAACGAGGACGAGACCAACGAGTTCAAACCTCCTTCTCGCCTGTCGTTAAAATCCCCCGAAAGCAACAACTTCAGGTCGTCGAATTGATCGTCCGACAAATTCGACGAATAATCGTCGATTCTCTCGATTACAGGAATTTCAGCCTCGGGGAAGTATCTGATCTCTCGCCAGACTCGCCTTTGACGTTTCGATCTACGTCTTTCCGGCGGGACGAACCATACCGGACTGTTCGAACGCGCCACAGGTTGAGATTGAGGTTGGGATTTCTTTACCCTCTGAGACGTTCGCTTTCCACGGCGTCGAGAACTGGATCGCCTCGAGGCGTTCGTTCGCTTGAAGTAGCCCTCCGCGTTTACGCTGGGCGATGGTTTCTTCGTTCTTCGGTTGAAGAAACCATTTCTCGTACCCCTAAAGTCACGTTATTATCGAGTTCACGTCTAACCTCGAAATTTTCGACCGATGAAATTGACGAAAGTTAGTTCGATAGAAAAAATAATCGAATAGTATTTGCATGAAACTATTTACTCGGTGTTAAGTTAAATCGTGTTTTATTAATATAAATATAAATTTTTTGACTTTTTATCAAATATTTATTTTTATAGATTTCGACATATAGAATGGAAAAATTATATCTATAAATTAAATCTGCTTGAAAAATAGAAACATTAGTGCATGTCGAGTTAAAATTATTTCTCAAACAATTAGTCAAAATAATTTCATATAATTAATATTATAATACATAATTATTTATTCAATAAAAAATATATTAAATATTCTAATATTATTATAATCAATAATGCAAAAGATAATTTGAATTTAACACGTTTCTATTATTATTACTATTATTTAATTATTATATAAATATAATTAGATAAATATTCAATGTGGCATAAAAATTCTTCAAAAATTCATAACTTTCCATGCAAGCAATAAATTAAATCAACAATTAAGATCATCATTTTCAGATTCTGCACGTTAAAATTTATAAAATAAAATATATAAGAAAAAGTATAAAAATTTTTTACAAAAATTTCATTCATTAATAAAAAGTATAAAAAAATTTATTTTTCAAATAAGTTTCTTTGATGTTTAATTATATAAAAAAATAATATTTGAAATAATGATATATTTATCTAATTGAAACTATTTTAATTGTTTCCAAAACTCGAGATATATTTACTCAGCACTATACTTTTAAATTGTGAAACTAAAACCAAATTAAAATTTATAAATTTACACATTTGCAATTTTTTCGTTTTTTTAATGATTTTCATGGAAATTTCTTACTTTCACATTTCGCAATTTCATCGTCGACATGAATTAATAAACACGAGTGATAATAACCCTGCACGAAAATCAGCCAACTTGGCGATTCTCAAGGAAAAACCGAATGCAGATGTGATATCTTTTCCGGTGACACTTTTCTCCGGTGCGGAAACTGTTCGCGCCACAGTAGGCTGAGATTTCCTCTCTTTGAGCGCACTATCCAAAGAGTGGTGTATAGATGGTCCCGAGGATGAAGGGAAGGGCATAGGTACCGCATCTCTCCATATTCTACCAAGATTAATACTGACGCTAGGAGGTCCTTCGATAAATGGTTCCTGAACCTGCAGGATGTCTTGATGATTGTTTTTTTCTTGAATCGTCTCGTTCGATATTCTGAAAGGTTTCGAAGCTAATACCGGCGATGCATCTAAATCGAGAACTTTCAAATCTTCAGCCACGTGATCAGCCTCGATCTGTTTTTGAAATTTCGAAACGTTGTTCTTTCCTAAAATGTGTTGTTTATTTTGTTTGTTTTGTTGCTGTTCTCGATGCACCTCGTCCAATTTCTCGCGCGAGGATGAACTGACACCTTGCAGCCATTCGTCGTAACTGATCGATTCGCGACTTAAAGTATCGTCCTGAAGTTTCTTCGGTTTCTGTTCGTTTATTATCGTCTGCTTCTCGATAGATTTTTCGTCCAACTTCGTATCAATGGAGGGCGCAACAGTCGGTTCCAAACTCTTCTGAAGCTTGTTACGTCGCTTGCCCCGATCTAGATAACTTTTTCTTATCGATATTCTTTTGAAGGACTCGCTGCGCTTGAAGGATGGCTCGTTACGGTCCTTCTTGCGGCCGACGAGCCTCCTCAAGTTCTCAAAGGACAGTGGTCTCATGAGTTCGGCCCTTCTTCTCCACTCAAACGATCGTCGTGTTCATTGTTCGCTTTTTATCCCTTTGCCGTATCCTCGACGCGTCTTCGTGACTTTTTCTTCAAATACCTTGATCTCATGTGTATATTGACAATTTCTCCTCCTATCTATTTTATACACCTACGTTATTTTATACTTTCTTGAATTACACCGGGCCGAAAGGAAATTTACTAAGAACGAACATTCTCCGTTTACATTCTACGTCTTTCGATTTATCTTGGTTTCCGCTTCGAGTTATCTCGTACCGGGAATCGAATACCCTTTCGAAGCAATCGCCGAACGATTCCTCGCGAATGGAGGATTCGTTTTCGTTCTTCCAACAAACCATGCGTCCACTTCGAGTCCTTATCTCGTTACGAATAGCCAGAGAGAGAAGAGAAGAGAGAGAAAGAGAAAACGAGAAAGAGAGAGATAAACTGCGAGGTTGCACTGGTTCTCCTGGTATCTCTCTCTTCCTCATTTGTATCGTAGTTCTACTCTTCTCTGTCTCTCTCGATTGCTCAGCAAACGTGCACGCTTGCGCGTTTCTGCGATCTTAAGGTGCAACTGCCGAGGTCTTCCAGTCGCGAATCACCATAGCTTTCCTTTTTCGACGTGCCGTAAGTCCAATCGTTCTTTCTTTCTTTCTTTCTTTCTTCACTCTTTTCGTACAATTGCCACTTTACTCAACAAAGATCCTTCGACAAAATAGATAGCGATTCGGCAATCAGATCAATATCTTAAGAAAAATTAAAGTTAAATCGTTAATTTAAGCCAGATTAATTCGAGATAATGCGGTTTCAACGTTAACATTCAAGGGCAAAACCGTCTTCCTGTTACGTTCTGCCTCGAGGAAACTATGATTCGATAGTAGTAATCGCGGTGTAATTAATATCGCGAATCAACCAATATTTATTTCAAATTGCTTCGATGGTTTCGAAAAAGTAGATTTTTTTAGGTTAGATTCGACGAACATTTCGAGAGACACCTTCACACAGTAATTCCAACTGGTATTCAAAGCTGTTCTTTTGTGTGTGTATACACTTTATCCGAAAGCATCTAGAATCGTTGAAAAGATATTCGACGATACTTTCTCCGCCCTCAAACGATTACGACATTGATTTCATCCTTTCCTCCATCATATACGTTGTCAGGTATATATATTTATTATTTTATATCAAAACGAATCACCAATCAATTCTCGTTCGAAGAAATATTACAAGCACTGAACAAATCACTGAATTTTATTTTTCAATGCATATACAAAATTTCAAAGCACAAATCTAATCATTATACACACTATCATTATATATCGATTCCAGGAAAGATGAATTCTTCAATTTCGTTTTTTTCTTCAATATCACAAAGTTATTGATATTACACTGAAACGGCAACGTCACGTCACATACCGGCCTCGAAAGCATGGCTACCGTTTTTATAAATAAGAAAAGTGCAAGCATAGTGTTTGTAAATAGAATTTCCATTAGACTCTTCTTTTTGATTTCTACATGAACGAAAACATTTACATATCCTATAACAAATTAATGGATATCATTCTATTACTAAAAAAATACGAATTGTTTATATATCGATAAAAATAAATTATACAAGAAACGATATTATAAGAATAAAGAAAAAGAAAATTTTGAATTGATAAACGCCAACACGTTAAATTTGAATCGAGATATCTAGTAATATTTTATTCTACTTTTGATAATTAATGTTTATACGATCATTAAAATAATTATACAAATAGTATATTGTGTACACAAATCAATTTTATTTTTTAATCCAGATTTATATTTTTAAAAATTTTAATAGAATCATATAATTTAATTTAATAATATAATTGAATTTAATACGTGATACAATTTGCACGAAGATAACTATAAATAATTGCACAAAATATATAATATAATAATAAAGAATTATAAAAACAAATGAAATGAATATATAAAAAATGTTAGAAATTTTAATCTTATGTTAAAAAGATAAATGAAAAAAAGAAAATTGTTTTTTGTGTTCAAAAAAATCGTGTAAATATTATTCCTATGAAATAGGTTATTTCTCGAATTCGCGCCCATGAGAATCTATATATTTCACAAACTTTTTTTTTTTTTTTTACGATATTTTTTGTCAATAGTAAAAAAAGCCACGATAATTATGGAATTCATTCTAATTTTCAATCTCGATTGCGTTTCGTCTATTGATTTGCGAAAAAACGATTATCGTAGCAATACGCGACATATATTCACAAATACTTAATATCGAGACGTTCTCGAAAACGCATCTGAACACAATATTCAAGTCAAAGTGAATAATAGAAAAAAAGAAGAAAAATAAAAAGGCATAAACAATAAAAGAAAAATGATTTTAAAAAAAACGAAATGGTAAGAATAGATATAGAGGTATAGCAATATCAAACGCGGTAATGGTAATAGCAATAGGGGGAAGAAAAACAGAAAAGAGAAGAAAAAAAAAGTAGAGCAGCGATAGTAGCGGCACTAGTAGTATAAGCAAGAGTATCAGCGTGATGCACGTAGGAAGCAAGGGTAGCAGCCGGTTGGTATGTGCGTGGTTTATATGTGTATGTGTGTATACGAGGCGTACTCAAGGCGCAGAGCGTCGCGACGCGGGTCTACCCTTATCGCGGAGGGCAGAGGAACGAGCATCAGTCGAAGCACACGATCCCCTCGTCTCGTAAGGAGAAAAACTCTCGTAGTGCGCGTAGTCGAAGTCGCGTCGAATCACTGGCATTTCGCGAGCTCTCGACGCTGCACCTCTCCCTGGCTCATGAGAGAACCGCCACGGATCCGGCGAAAGAGAAATAGAGAGGGACCGAGGGATCGGTCGGACGGGTGAGCGGGAGGGAAAAGAGAACGATGGAAAGAGAGAAAAGACAGCAGAGAGAAGTGGCCTCAGGGAAGCGGGCCTTGGTGAATAAAAGACAGAGAAACAGGCTGCGAAACAGAGAAGGAAAGGAGGAAAGGAACGAGGAGGGGTAAGGAGTGGTAGTGGTGGTATGCCGTCCGTCCACTCTCGCCTGCACATTCTACTCTCTTACTTCTCTCGCAGCATCCCACTCTCCTTCCTTTCCTTTGCCCCTTTTCTATCTTCTCTACGTAAGTCCATCTTCTTCCTTCTTTTCTTTCTCTACTCTTTTTCGTTCTATCTCTTTCTCTCTTTCTATATTTCTCCTTCTCCTCGTTCCATCGTTTCCCGTTGCTCTCCTCCACACCGCTCCGCCCTCCAGGCAAGACAATCTTTCTCTTTCTTTCTTCGCGCTGCCTCTTTCTGTCCCTTTCTGTCCCTTCTCTCGTGTATATGCTCGCCTCGCGGGTTCCAAGCTATCCGAGCTTTTCTTTCTCATTTTCATATTACACGCCGGTCTTACCATCTCGCTCATGCTCATGCGGTTTTCTTAAGGCGGATTTAGAAAGATCGTGAATCGGATAGAGAATCTAGCGATGCGAATGATGTCCAAGCGTATCGATAATTTTTACTCATATAATATATATCTTTCTCGCGAAGAGACTGTGATCGTGTACGAATCATGCCGGGGATCAAATGCGTCCGATTCGTGGCCGATACTATTGGATATTATTGGATATTCGTTGCCGGCAAAAGTCTTGTCACAATTACTCGCTCTTGTGAAACGCTTCAGTATTATTAATAGAAACGAAGGGCAATTCCGTGAACGGAATTTTTATGTCAACATTTGCTATTTATATTATATATTCTTTCTTTTGATTATTATCTTAATTATATGATCGATAAATACGATTTTAGTTTCAATTAACTTCAGTAAATTTTTCCCATCTTTTTTCGATTGATTGTTAATTTATTGAAAAAATATAATACTTAGCAAATGATTTCATATTGTCTTTAAATTAGAATATCAGAGCATTGTAAATCGATGTATATAATATTCATCTATAACATCTAATGCTTTGCCAGAGCAGGTGAGAAAGTAACATGAAATTAAGGTTTAACGTTAGATGCGATCATTATGTTCTTACGTGATAATTTTAGAGAAGCTGTTGTTCGTCCTATTTTAACTATACATCTTCTTTAGTTTGTTTCTTTAGACTTTTTTATAAATACTTCAAAAAATAATTGATGATACATAAGATATGAAATTATTTTTATAATTTTTATTTGAAAAAATTATTAATTATATACAGATTGATAAGAAAAACGAACTTCATAAAAATAAATAGTATAATATTTATCAATTGAAAAAAAAAACAATAATATGAAATGAAAAATTAATATTTTTAAAATTAAAACAATTTTTAAAACAATTTTTTATTTTAATTAAAATGAATAACTTTTTTATTTAGGATCTAATATTATGTAAAGACAATAGTTTTAAAAAAGAAATATTGACATTAATTCTCGAAATATAAAGCATAATTGGATTAGAAGTTCTAACAAATCAAAATTCTAATTAGCGTTATTGTTGAAACAATAAAGATATTTTAAACGCGAGAGTTAAGAAATTATTATAATAAATATTCAAAATTTATGAGAGAAAGAAAAAAAAGTAATAGAAAGAATCTCAAGCATCAAAGAAACTTTGTTCTTCAATTGGAATTGAAACGTGGTCCCCTTACAAGCAAGGGCTGTAACAGAGCAGAAAGCATCGATGTTCGTTTTACGACGAAAAAAGGTTTAAATTGACGGGTTGATTGCACGGTGCTCTTCGACCTCCCACTCCCTAGCGCTAGGCCTTAACTACCAGAGACCCAAGAGCACATCGCTGTACGTTTGTACTTTCCACGAATACAACTCGAAACGCCCACGCCCGATCATCTCGTGCAAGTAGCACGAAAGCAGCGAAATCGACGCCTCGTCTAGAAAGCATGAAAATCATTAAATCAAATTTTGTCACGAACTCAAAAAATTTAATTCTTGTCGCGACAAATATGGTCATGAGAAAGGAATTGAATTTATTAGACATTATTTTATAAAATATTTCTATTTCGAAGGTATGAAACCTTCATACCTTCAAAAAGAATATTATGCGTGATAAAAAGAGAAATAAGTTTTAAAGAAATACATTGTTGAATATTAAATGAATTCTAAAAAAAATTATGTTTGAAAATTCAATTATTCGTCGATAATAAATCCAAAACAATGGTATAAATTGTCTAAAAGATCAACAAAACTATATATGAAAATTTTTATCAATATTTAAAATTTTTATCGCTTACTTATCATTAAAATAAAAGATCTTCTAATATTTTATTCTTATAAATATTTCTATTAAAAATTTTTCGAAATATTTTTCTTTCAAATTATCTAGTCAAAATTTATTTTAATACAACATGATGTATTTCAATACGAAAGATAATACAAACAATATGAATCTAAAACACAGAATTATGGCTTAACCGATGATGAAATTATTTAATGAATATCAGTATATACCGAATATAGTTTTTAATTCATGTTAAAAACTAACGAGAAAAAAAAAGGGAAAAAATTGCAAATAATTCGCAATAAATTTGAAAACAATCGATAACCGATAAAAATAATTTGGAACCTCGTTTCTTCTGATCGATAAAAGCGACACGTTGGATACGTAGTTTTCTATCGTGCATCGGTATCGTCGGAAGGTGAGGAGGAGGGAAATAATAGCCGATAAGCGTGTGGTCTCTGGTACAAGACGTATATGCAACGAGGCCTCGATACAACATGCAACTCAAGGCGATTTCAGGACGTTTACCCACGAAACCGGCGACCTTGATCTTACAAACGGTCCACGAACGAGCTGCGACAGCAGCTGCACCGACACCGACGGATGCATTCCACCAGAGGGCAACCGCACCTGCGCCACCTAACCACAACTGCCGCACTTCTCTCTGCCGGACAATTCCTTCACGAATCCCTCTTGTTTACTAATTCCGCTGACCTCCCCACTCTCTTTTTCGGACCACGCTCGATACCCGCCAATCCCGTTTTACAGCTTGATTAGCCTCGGGATTAAGTTATCGTCAATCGTCGATACACTTTTTTCTCGCATCTTTCCAGTTATATATACATTTTTAATTTAAAATCATTATATATATATGTATATGAATTTGATAAATTTTCTTCTTTTCGTTATTCTATTTTAAATTTTATTGTTAAATTTGTTGATACGAAATAATTGGTGCATTATTCATGAATATTTTATCATTGCAACAATTACATAGCTGATTGATAATAATACGCGTGAAATTAATTAGACGATTAGAAGATACGAAGTCGAAGAATTTGTTTTGGTTATGTAATAAACTGAATTCCGATCTATACGTAAATAAAGATAGTAAGATACCTCTTCCAATACGTAAATACGTATCGCGTGATCCGAGTTCTTGTATGTCTTCTAATTTTACAGGCAAAATGAAAATATAGTGAAAAATATAATTCTTTCTACAAATCCTGTAATATAATTTCGATAACCTTAATAATACGATGAGAACGATTTTTAAAGTATTTTTAAAGTTATTATATTTATTAACCTTTAAAACTATTTATTGTTTATTAATATATTTTTCTAGAATATTGCGAGCTAGAAATAACATACTCAATAAAAATCCATGTTATCGTTTAATGTTTATTAAACTAAGAAATACTTAAAGATAACAGAAGATATCGAAGAATTTACGAGTAAATGGAGAAATTGATTGAGTGAACGTTACATAATTGTAATCTAAAAATGATAATCTAAAAATTTTTCCATTTTAGATCCCTGCTATTTTTACTTTAAGAAAAAAATTACTTTTTTTATCCGAAACGTGCTTTCTATTTCAATGCTTATAAATCGTAAACAACACAAAATATAAAAGGAATAATTTGAATAAAAATTTTATTATTTTGAAAAATCTATACAATCTGTTTAAAAAAAAAGAAATTTTCAATAAGAAAGTACGAATAATTTTTTCATAAAATGCAAATAAATCATTCAAAGTAATAGATAAAATGTATAATTAATTTATTTTTTTTTTATTAAAAATTTAAATAAAAATGCGACATCTTCCTAATGAAAAAAATACCACGTAATAGATCGTAAAAATTTTTAAATTGGTTCAACAATTACATAAAGTATGATCAATACGGATTGGTTGTTCCTTTATCGAGTATTGAGCGGAAGTGCGGTGACCTCGGAAGCCAGAATGGAGGTCGAGGAAATCATAGGGAAGTGCGAAGTCAGGTTGAACGGGAAGATAAATCGTCGTAACAACATTGTAATCGAGAAATGACGTCAATGGAAAAACTGAAGGAATGGATTGATTTACAGCCACCTTGTGACACTTAGATAAATTTCTGCCGATATCGACCAGTTGTAATCGAGAACCAGTCTAGGACGATTCTGATGCGAAATTAATCTTAATTCTGTACAGGATGTCAAGAGGCGCGGTACAAGAGAGTAATAGTGATTTTATACGAAAATCGAAAGATAAAAAATAATAAGATATTTTTACTAGAGAAGATTTTGCTTTCGAAAGTAAATTAAGTTTTTTTGAAAACGAATTTAATTAATTTCCGATTAAATATACATAAATTATCGGTAGGAAATTATTTTACACGCGAAGAATAAAAAAAGCATAGAATAAAATTTGTCGATTTAAAAAAACTTATACATATATATTTATATGACAAAATTTTTTTTTTTATATATCTTTGCACGTACAATAATCATTTACAGATAATTTATTCGTATTCAATCGTAAGATTATGATAGATTATACTTGAAAATTTTTCAATAACTTACTCAAAAACGAAACTTTGAATGAGAAAAATTTTATTCGTTTCCTTTTTCATCCACTTTTGCACGTAGAATCACTCATCCTGAGATATCCTATGTGTGTAACTTCGCTTCCATCTACCATCACGTATCGATCTCGTTTAGTGTTCGGTTACAGTGCGCGACGCGGTCGATCGATCTCGGAAAAATATGCACCTCTACAAGCAATTAATTCACCGATATCGATGTTATACTACACGATAACCACTCGATAATCGAAGTTAATTTGAACCGTGTAAGATGTTCCGAAAGGCTTCCGCGAGACATGGAATTCCTTTCGACAGGTTGATCGACTTCAAGAGGCCGGCCTATGCCTTCAAAAGCACATTAATCATTTTCTCTGGATAGAAAATTCAAAATTTCAGACCTTCTTAAGCGCAGTCACAATTTTTTGACCATCTATGACCGCGATGCCGGCGCAGAGTTCAATGCTCTCCGATTCGAGACCACTCAAGGTCATTCGAATCAACAAAAAATATAAACAATGTTTGCAACGGGAGACGATATAGTTTAATTAGATTAAATTAAATAAAACAGAAAGAAAATAAAATCGATGGTTCATTATTATTGTGCAAATATATAGCTTGTTCACTTTTAAGAAAAATTAGATTTAAAAATTTAACAATGCGTTATTATTAATTTATCATCCATTGCTCAAAGTATCGATGCAGTAACACAAGGGGACATAAGGGGAATCAGATTAGATTAGTGCAAATACGATATCACTAACTTTCTATGATATTAATGAATTGAGAGATTTTTATTATAAATATTAATTCAACCGATATGGTTAATTTGTTTATCAATAAAAAGTGGTAATTATTAGTAAATCAAACCAACGATCCAACTTTCAACCGAAATAACTTGGAACAGGATTATAGGTTACTGAACTCTTGGAGAGTAAAGACTCTCGAATACTTCCATAATCAAGTCATAAATCTAGAGACTCGTATTTCTGTAGGGAATATTTTATGTTATTTTATATTCGCTTTCGAACGAAAATAAAATTTAAAATTTTCACTGATCAATGTCATTTATGTTTCAATCGACTCGGCGATAAATAATAAATAATTAAATCATATTTTATGAATCATGTTTACATATATATATAAAAGAATATTAAAAAATATAGAAAATTATTGAACATTGATATGAATTATTTTTAATCCGATTATTGTATAGAAAAGAAGTTAATCAATTGTTGATAATTCGCCATGTACAATTGGCAAAAAAAATTTAAAACCAATTAATCTGGCACAAGTCGAAGAATTAATTATTCATAAGACACGAGAATTGTTATTCGAAATTACCAGATAATCGTTCGGTTAAGAAAGAAGTTTTCATTTGTCCGTTTTGGCCTGTTTCCTGAATCATCGGAAATCACGTTTCTACCCACAGAAGGAAGCATTAGGTATTATCGTGGTATTGCGCAACCACGAGAGTGCAACGATCCACGAGACCACTGAAATCACACAGATAAAGGCCCACCTTACCTTTAAACTGTAGCTTTGGTAATATAATATGGTTATTATGAAATTGTAGGTTAAGATCGCTTTCTATTCTTTTTTAAATGATAATAAGCTAGTAGGTCACATCAAACCTGATAATTTTTCATGGTCTCGTGAATGACCGATTGAGTTTGTTTGCAATACGCGACCGAGAAAAGTAGGATAAAATAAGGTACATCACTGTTTCTTTTAAAATTAAAATTTCCAACGTTTCGAAATGTTCAAATAATTCGAATTTTTTTCCCATCTTTGTCTTCTTAATACATATATATATAAATCGCAGTAATTGATTTTCTGTTTAATTGCCTCGTAATAAATATACTTTAAATATTCTCTATTAAATATCCTGGGAGTAGAATTTTTGAGAATGTCCTTTGGAAACGTAAGAATATATTTTTCTATCCCGTAAGAAATTTTTTTTTCTCGTTTCCCACGAGCCAGTGAGGCGAGCTAAATCAGCAAAAAACCTGCCAGCAATTTTCAAAACACCTGTTTCTCTAGATAACTTCTAATCTCTGTTAACCAAGCATTATTATGGATTATTTTTAAATTCTATATTTTCTAATTTTACTTGGAAAGTAAAAAAAAAAAATGAAAAAATATCAAATAGAATATTTCAGTTACGGAATAACTTCATGTTTATTTTGACTCGTGCATTAATAAATAGCTCGGTGAAAAATTCACATGGTTTTAAATAAATATTCTATTTATATTATCTTATTATATCCTATTATATTTTCTTATTTATTAATCGAAGAGAATAAATATCCGTTTCATTTTAAAGTAAAATTTATTTTAATCTATGAGAATTCTTAAATTAATATTTGATGATGTAAAATTGATAATTGATAAAATGAAATTAATAATTTTACATATACGAGAATAATATGTTTGCAAAGTGATTCTTTGAAACGCATAATTTGTAGAATCCATCTGGTTATTTGCTTCGTAAATAAAATTCTAGTGATAAAATTTTTATCATTTATAGATTGATTACTAACAGAAACAGTAGCTGACGCATAAATTGTAAAAAAATAAAAACTAGCGTAATAATTGATTTAATGATTTGGCCTTAATCTAATCTTTATGTTTTTCTTTTAGAAAATATTAATTTATTTCTAGTCTCGATTTTAGACATCAAAATAAACACAAAAATATCAAATCGAATACTTATTAAGTTACAACCAATTTAATTCTGCACTAAAGAAAGTAAGATGAAAACAATCAGCTGACCAATTCACAGTATCGTATAATAATATCGCAAAACCCTCAACTAAATCTTTTCACGAGAAATTTAAAAGATATAATCCTGTCATTTTATTTTATTATAATTTTACTAGCATATTTAAAGTCTTATCAATTTAAGAAAATATATTTTTTTATTAATTTAAAAAAAGATAAATAATTTTAATGAATAATTTTATTCAATTTTTATAAAACTTTATAAAACTTCATTTGTTCATAATTCTTTGTGAATAAAAAAAAATAATATTTAAAATTGCTTACATATTTATCTCCGAAGTAGAAAATTCAAATTGATATGAGCAAATTCTCTTAAAAGAGAACGTTTATAACTTGAACGTTAACTTGTGTTCATCGTTCATATTCATATTTTTAGAAATATAAATCTTGGATTAGAAAACGAGACTGATTTGTGTATACTCTATTTATGCAGTCCATATTCGTGTAATTATTTTGTCGAGCGTCATGGACGTTAAAAAACGAAGAAAAGTTAAACGAAGAATACAATTAACCAGAATTATAAAGAGTGTAAAATGCTATCCGCGCATCGGTGGAGCGCTAGATAACAGGTGGCGGGCATACTAGACTAAACTCGGCTTTAATGACTCATGCACAAATCGTATCGTAGAATAAATGAGCGAACAATGTCTTATTACATCACACAGAAATTATATTAACGCTGTCGATTACAGGGTCGATTAATTTCCTTGAATGAGTCGAGGCGTGAATTCGATCGAAACGAAATAGTAAGAATGAAATGAACACGAATGCATAAAGAAGGGAGAATAGGAATGTTAATTGTTAAAAAAGAAAAATTATTTAATCGTGATGACGATTTCAAAAAAATTGTCATTACGATTGCATCAATTTAATGTATAATTGTCGGATGAAGCAACGCCTGGCAAACTGGAACAATGTTCTGTGTAATAATCAGTGTGATATTTATTCACTTGTAATAAAAAAGAAACAAAAAAATGGAACATGATTCATTCTTCGCGTTTTCGAGGAAGCTTCTTATTTTGATGCTTGGAGCATCTTTAAATTACAATAAAATGAATAAATAAAACGCAAATCATTCACAATAAATAAAATAAATAATATTATCGTATAAAATTTTATAATCAAAAAGAATTCTATTATGGGTCGTAAATATGTAACAATTTCGTGTTTCAAAGATTAAAAAAAATTAAAAAAAAAAAAAAAATAGAAAAATCAGAGAAATATAAAAGACAATAATTGTAATATTATTTCTAATAACATAATTTTTCTTTTAGATCAGTAGTAATTTTTTATTATATATACGCTGCTGTAACTGTTCGTAACATCAAGAAAAAGATTTCACCATCGACTTCCAAGAGAAGCTAAATTGCTACAGTAAACTAAAATCCAACTACATGCACATGATTCGAGAAATGGAATACCTTCTCATTTAAACGACACCAATCTACCGAATACGCGAAACGAGAGCTGCTGCTTGCAAGCTCGGACGATAAATAAAGCCGTATGAATAAGTCACGAAACTGGGATTAGTTCGTCGCATGCAAGTGGTAGCAATTTTGTCGAAACTCTTTTCAAATTCTTGTTCTAATTTATATTATGTAAATACAGTATATAGGATATAAAAATACGGATGGATTTTTGTCTTTTTTATATCCCAAATGTCGCCACCTATTAGTGTCCAGAATTTCTCTTAAGTTGGTTTCAATTGAAATACGCACGAATGGGTAATCTGCGCAATTACCTCACATGCAAATAAAGCTTCGTAAAGATGACCGGTGACCCGTCTTCAGTTGACGTCACGTTGCGACATGAGGATACTGTGTTAGAAATGACATATATACATGCATATATTCCTAATCCTTAATCATATCGTTTCGAATCTCGAATCTCATTGAAATATACCGAAAATTTCACGATTAAAACTATTTTTCAATATAAAATAATTCTTTATATTTAACTATCATTGTTTTTAAACTTATTAATTTCATCACACTTCATCACACATCATTCAAATTTATTGCGAATTTCCATGAAGCGTTGTTTATTACTTTTTTAACACATCACAATGCGATGAATTATGCTAAAAAAATCGTAGTAAAATCACAATTTGTATCCTGTATTTTTCCAAGAATGATCAAGCTCATAAGCGCAGGAAAGTGAACGGCCATGAGACTAGAATCCCTTTAAATCGCGAATGACGAGCGTTTACCAAAGGGGATGCAGGAAAAACCGGTCGCAATAATCGCAGCGTAACCATTCTAACAACGAATGCAAATAAACGTTAATCGTCAGCGACCGATCATCGTCGATCAGATGAAAATGTAAAACAATTGAAACTTCACAGCTAGTATAGTAGCACTTCACTGATGAATAGCGCTGCCATAAGACACTTGTGCGAACTTCTTCAACTAATTCCTTGAGAACGAACAGTATATACATACATATTCATATTCGTTCAACTTTATAAGAGATATTTTAAGAAATCGTTTCTTTTGAAATATTCTCGGCTAATCTGGCTTCGATCTTTATCTATAAATCTATAATTTGCGAATTAGGTAATTTCTGTCAGTGTTAAATAAATGGAAAAATTATAGTGAATGTCAAAATTCATAGAAACAATTCTGAGTAGAGATAAATTGACATTTGAATAATAAAAAAAAAGTATATATATATATATATATATATATATATATATATATATATATATATATATATGTATAGATTTTTATTAAATTAAGAATAAAGATAACAGATACAAAAATATTTGTGAATAAGAGAAGAAATTAGTCGATAGGATATTATATATAACGAAACTTCAAATAAAAATAAACTTGTAGAAAATAATAGAAAAAAACTCTGATATTGTATTCTCTCTCCTTGATTCTATGTTTAATATTGTACGAGATATTCATAAAATAAAAATATTTTAATTGAACAAGTGGAAGGTCCACCAGGACATTTTGAAATATATTACATACATAGATTTTGAAGCGTACGCCATACAAAATGTCAGTGACGTATTCCTTAAATTTCTCGAAATTGAACAAAATTATCTTTAAAATCTTAATTGATTAATAAATCATTTGATATTTTTATATTTCATTTTTTCATGAAGAAAAAAGAACATTGATAACATCTTAATCTGTTGAAGAATCTGATAAACTGAATACGATTCGAGCGATGTATAAACAGATTTTGTAAGATTCGTGTTGATGTTTATTCAAACAGAATCATAGATTACGAGTAGAAAATTAAAACTATATTAAAAATGACAAAACTATTGGTCATCAATTATCCAAAAATGAAAAGTAAAGAACAATATACATAGAGTGAGGCGCGGTCGATAGACTTGAGTATCCGTCGCGATTGGAACAGACTCGTTTGAAGGAATTTCAAATCTCGCGAATATAAATGTTTGACAGGATTCGAGAAAAAGCCTTGCTCAAGCAGGAAAAGATATTTTGAAAGCTAATGTATGTAGTTATGAGGGAGTAAAATGGCAACAGTGAAGCTATTATCGATTTTATCAACGGGGACTAGGGGATTCTTTCTTATATGCACGGGGTGAGTCAGAAAGGGTTTGCATAGCGGCGCATCAAGAAAAGCTGTCCACTCACCTTCAGATAACTCAAGATCCAGCTCAGCAAGTTTCTCCCGTACGTCCTCAGGGAGCTTGCCGATGTCGATGTTGAACTCGGCCATCACTAAGCCATCCGCGCCGAGATCACCAATTCTCCAGCCGTACATTCCACGACCCGTCACCACCGCTCGGCCATCTTGCCTTACACTGATGTTACAGACTACCGTCAGCTGGCGACACCGTTCAATTAGAGACCCATCGGAAAGATAGTTGATCCGCAATTGGCGATCTATATTATGCGATAACGTGTTAGATATAAATTAGAAGATATCAACCAATAATTAAATCATTAATTTAAATATTTTTAAATTTTTAACATAAATATTAAAAATTATAATATTATACATGAATATTTCATTAATGATCTTTTCTTTACTTTTAATATTGTCTGATTAAATTATAAAATATTCGAAAATACCTGTATCTAGAAATATTTACTATTTATATATAAATAGAAAAGTTAGAAATTATATTATATCTTTTATTAATTTTCTAATAATCTTTTATTAATTTAGTAAATTCTATCAATCAAATTTAAATACCCTACTACCATATTCTTTTTTATTAGTCGCGAATTATCATTACTCTTGAGCAGCGTATTTTAATTTTATTTTTGTAAAGAAAAATAAAAAGTTTTTGTGAATAATGAATTAGGATTCGAACAAGTTATGTGAATGATATCATGTGATTTTATTTTAAAAGTAACGGTTTTATTTACTCACCGTAATGTTACAATTTTCAATTTAGGGTAACCTATCGTATTCGATAATAGTTAACCTATAATTTAATATATATTTTCTCATACATATATTCTTTTTGCGTGACTGTGAAAAATGGAAATATTAGAAGATCCAGTATTTAAAACAGAATATCAAAAATATAAAATTCGTGTTAAATTATGGGAAAGTCGCTTTACCGCGAAACATGGACGTAAACCAAATAAGGTATTTTATATTTTAATTTACGTGATTTATGACTTAAAATCTATTCGATTACAGATATTTTAATAGTATCAAGTTTCGTTAACATTTTTTCGATCTTATCTTAATATTAAATATGATAAACAATTATTTTTAATCAAATTTTTTTAATAATATAAATTTTAATTTCAAATGCAATATTTATTCTTCAATAAGTAATATTTTTTTATATTAATTATTTTTTTATTATTTAATAGGATATTTCATTAAAACAATTTGAATATTACTTATTTTTATTTTTTTATATTTTTTTATTTATATTTATATATATAGTTTTATATATATTATATATATATTATATATGTACATTTATGTATATATATATATATATACATATTTATATTATATTTATATAATATTAATATTATAATAATTATATTAAATAAAATAAGATTTTATACTATATTTTATAAGAATATAATATAGAAATAATCTTTTACTTTTTTAGAATGATATTAAAGAAGCTGATATGAAAATCAAAGAATCTTATAAAATGTATTGGAAGTTAAAAACACGTGCTTTAGAAGAAACACTTACAGATATTTCATTTTCTGATGAAGTAGAAAATAATATTCCTACAAAAACTATAATGTGTACATCATCTAAAGAAATTAAAGATGAAAATAAATCTTTAAAGGATAATAATAAACAAATTATAGAAAATGAAAAAGATAAAAATAATATGGAAAATACAAATGAAAAAGATGTAAAAAATACAAATTTACAGGAGATAGGAAATATGAAGAAAGATACAGAAAATATAGATCCAGAAAAATATCAAAATCAATGTCAAAATCAATATAATAATGTCACAATAGATGAAAAAGAATGTAAAAATGTAAAAGATGTATGGGGTAATCATTTGCAAAGAAACAGTGAAAAAATACCAAAAAAGAAAGAGACATTACTTATAGGTAGGTCATCATCTTTCCAATTATCACAAAATAAATTTACCAACTCAAACTTTACAAAAAGAAATCCTAGAAAATCATTATCTGCAACAAAAATAAAAAGTAAGACTGAAAAAGATAATGATATCTCAAATACATTGGAACAAAATACAAATAAAGAACTAAATAATAAAGATAATTCTAATATTATTAAAGAAACAAAATCTATATTTGGAGAATCAATGAAAATAACTTATATGGAACCTACATCTATAATTCATTCAATTGGTACAGTACAACAATTAATTGAGGGACATACTGTTAATAGAAATTTAAATCCTGGTTGGTTAAGTAGATGTGCCAAACAAAATAATTTGGAATATCCAGCATTTGATTCACAGAGATTTTCTGGAACAAGTGATTCTGGAATTGAATCAACAGAATCAAGTATTTATTCACCAAAAGAAAATGTAATATTGTCACTACCACAAAAATCTTTTGAGATATCAGATGAAGAAGATTTTGTTTGTAATAGTGATTCAGAAGAAGGACATAAAAATAAACGTATCAGAAATTTTAAAAAAGAATTTAGTGATCAAGAAAATTATGTGTCTAAAAGAATGTGTCTTGAAAATTATACAAGTATTTCAACACTAAGTAAAATAAATGTACAAACAATACATTGTAGTGAAGATGTAAATACGATTTTTAATGAAGAAAAATGCGATGTAGTTCTAAATAAAAATAATAGTACAAATGATAATATAAATATTCAAACAAATTTATTTAATAATATTGATAAATGTAATGAAAAAATAAAATATGTATCAGAAATAGAGACAAATGCACATGATGAAGAGAATGCAGAAAAATCATCTAAAGAAAGATTAGTAAATCACAAAATACAAAGAAAATTTAAACATATGTCATCTGATGATTCAGATTTTGAAAATGATGAAAAGGAAAAGAAAAATAAAAAAAAAATATCAAAAACAAAACGAATAAGTACAAGAAAAAATAAATCTACCAAAGAATCATCAACAAAGGAAATAAAAACTAAAACTAGAAAAAGATCTTCTAGGAAAAAAAAAGATATACAAGATGAAGATGATTTATTTGAAACTGATAATGTAAATTATGAAATTACAAAATCACGAAATCATGAAAATAAAAAATCTGAAATATATGGAATAGAAACTTTAGAAACTGTTCCACGTTTTGCAATATATAAAAATTGTCAAGGAGATCTTATTGAACAATTTGCCAAATCTGTTTCTTTAAAAACTAATGATTTAAATTCTAAGTCTATAATAAAATCAAGAGGACAATTAACAGATAAAGAAAAATTGGAAAAGAAAATAGCAGAAGGAAAAACAAACGAAAATTTTGTTAGAATAAATTTAAAGAAAAAAGTATTTGTGCGTGGTAAAAAACATTTTAATTTCTCAAAATATAAAAAAAACCAATGGAAACAAAGAAAAAAAGATCTTGGATCTAGTGAAAATAGTTTAGCAATAGCTGATTTTGTTGAAAAGAATGGTGTATCAACTTGTTTTAAATGTCAAAATATCGGACATTTTGCAAAAAATTGTCCAAATGCAAAGAATGATGATTTAATACCGATAAATGAGATAGATGAAAGTTCACAATTTCCAACTTTAGAAGAAGCTGAACAAATGGCTAGTCGAAATGCAATTATAGCACATGCTAATAGAATCGATCGTTTGCCAGAAATACCATCATTTTCTTCTAAAATGTATGAATCAACAGTAAATGAAATCAAGAATAAAACTAATGATGATGATTTATGGGAACCTATTGAAGACGAAGTATAAATTTACCTGTTTATAATTGTATTATTTTTTTTATTTAATATTATGATAATTATTTTATATTTTATCAAATTTTTAGGAAATTTTATGCGGACATAAAATTCCTGATGATTTAATACAAAAATTATTACCACCAGAAATTGGTACAGTACAGCCATTGTATAAACTTAAGGATGATCAATCGTGTATAGGTAATAAATATAAAACTTTTTAACTTATATACTTGTTATAATTTTAATTAATTATTTTAATTATTCTAATTATAGAAACACCATCTGAAGTTCTTGATGCATTGCGAAAATTTGGTCATACAACGTTTAGACATGGTCAAGAAAAAGCTATAATGAGAATACTTTCTGGTTTATCAACTTTAGTAACTTTATCTACTGGTTCCGGAAAATCTTTATGCTACCAGTTACCTGCATATCTTTATTCTCAATATTCCACTTGTATCACTTTAGTCATATCACCATTAGTATCCTTAATGGATGACCAAGTAACTGGTGTTCCATCCTTTTTATCGGCAGCTTGTTTGCATACTAATCAAACTCAAAAAGTAAGAGATAATACTATGAAAATGATCAAACAGGGGAAAATAAATATTTTGCTAATCTCTCCAGAAGCTGTAGTAGCTGGAGAAAAATCAACAGGATTTGGAGCATTGTTAAGGGAGTTACCACCAATTGCTTTTGCATGTATAGACGAAGCTCATTGTATTTCGCAGTGGTCTCATAATTTTCGTCCATCTTATCTTATGGTTTGTCGAGTACTTAAAGAAAAATTAGGTGTCAAAACAGTATTAGCTCTTACTGCTACTGCAAGAAAAGCTACAGCAGAAAGCATAGTAAATCATTTAGGTATACAAGATGGAATTGCAAGTGTTATTTCTGATATTCCAATACCTAGAAATTTATTGTTAACAATTTCTAAAGATGAAAATAGAGATCAGGCTTTAATCAAATTATTACAAAGTGAAAGATTTCAAGAATGTAACTCGATTATTATTTATTGTACTCGTCGAGAAGAATGCGTAAGAATTGCCGGTTTTTTGAGGATTTCCTTGCAGGTATTTTGATTCATCATTTTGATATTATCAATATGATTTGATTTTAGGTATTATTATAATAATAATATAATATATTTTATTTTTTGATAGAATGTCAATAATCCTGAGAAGCCAAACAATAAAATATCTTTTATTGCGGAAGCGTATCATGCTGGTTTATCAGCTCATCGTCGAAAAATTGTTCAGAAAGCATTCATGAATGGACAAACTAGAATTGTTGTTGCTACTGTAGCTTTTGGTATGGGTATTAATAAGCCAGATATCCGTGCTGTTATTCATTACAATATGCCTGGAAGCTTCGAAAACTACATTCAAGAAGTTGGAAGGGCTGGACGAGATGGACTTACAGCGCATTGTCATTTATTCCTAAATCCAATAGTACTTAAATTTAAATTTAAATATTTAATTAAATTTGTTACATATGTTTGATTTATATCCAAAGTATATACAAAGTTTTTTCATTTTAGGAAGACAAGGATAAATTGGAATTGCGTCGGCATATTTATGCAAATGGAGTAGATAGGCATACAATTAGACGTTTACTTCAAAAAGTTTTTCTTTCGTGTTCATGTTCAAAATTACGTGAAAAAATAGCAAATAATAGATGTCCTGGTCATGAAGTTGCTATACCAGTTGATGACACAGTTATGGCTTTAGATATTTCAGAAGAAATAATTTCAACACTTTTATGTTATCTTGAATTACATCCTAAAAAATTTGTTAGTGTTCTTTCATCCGTATATGTTAGGGCTAGAGTTTCAAGTTATAATGGATCTCAAGGATTAAAACAAGCTGCTCAAACAGTGCGTATATATAACATGTATTTCTACAGAAATAAGAGTTTATCTATTTAATATTAAAAAATTTAATTAATTTTTCAGTCACCACCACTTGCTATGGCAATAGCATTAAATTTAAAAAATGGTATTTCTCATGAAAAAGATAATGTTATCGAATTTCCTGTTGTAGATGTTGCATCTGCTATAGGTTGGGATAGTGGTGTAGTAAAAAGCCATCTTAAAAATTTGGAATGGAAAACAGGTTTATATTAATTAAGAAATTATAGCATATATATAAAAATAAAATTAAAATACCTTGTTTTGATTTTGTTTTTTTTCTAGTTAATGGAATTCCAAAACGTTCAACTCTTTCAGTAAAGTACGATAAACTTGGTTTAAGAGTAAAAGCTCCAGGAGATTTAACGGAATTAGAACTAGATGAAGCACTTGATGCTTTAGTTTATCGTGTGCAATCTCAAGAATCTTCAGCGTTACAACAACTTGAAACAATTGGTGTTATACTTCATAAATTCAGTGTATCATCTATAAATGAATGTCTAATAATGAATGATAATATAACTAACAATTCTAATCGATTAAAGGATGTTATTCGCAGTTACTTTGATGGAGAAGTTTTATTAGATATCGATTTTAACAAACAGGTAAGTTTTCATATATATATAATGTTCAATATTTTTATTAAATTATATTTTATAGTAGGTATCATGGAATAAAATGTATATTTGTTATTTTTTTTAGAATATAATAGAAAATGAAGCACAAATAGCTTGTGATATACGTAATTTGATTGTAAGTTACCGTGATAATAATTTCACTGGACGTGCAGTCGCTCGAATTTTTCACGGCATACAAAGTCCGAATTATCCTGCTTATGTATGGAATAAATGCCGTTTTTGGCGAATTCATCTTTCATGTAATTTTAATGTTTTGTGTCAAATTGCAACAAAAGAAATTTTAGCTTTACGCTAGCAATATTGTTTTCAATAAGTTTAAAACGAATAAATAAATTCTTCAATACTGGTTTGTTATAGTATTATAAATATTTATTAGATATTATAAATATTTGATTATCTTTAATCTATGAATGTTAGAACTGGGTGAAATTTAAAAGTATATTATAGACCTAAGAGATGGGTTTATAAATTCGACACATATTGACTGAATAATTTTATTTTAAAAACATAGATAATTAAATATTATATAACACTTTATTGTATCCATAACAAATGATAAAATTCATCGTATACAAAATATTTACTGGAACGTGATTAAAAGAGTAACTTATTTTGTTACATTTACAGAATAAATTTTAAAAACTTTTTTAAAAAAAATGATAATGCAATAATTATTTTCTTTCATCATTGTTGTAATTTTAATATGTAACAATAATAATTATAATTATATATTAATATTGTTATACTATTATTTTTAATCGTATATATATATATATATATACATATATATATCAAATATTAAAATATTCATCCTGCACCATTATTATTTAAAATTTTTTTATTTTCATTATTAATTTCAATTAATTTATTTAAAATCTAAATAAATGGAAATTACATAAGTTTTTTATTTCCTTAATATTAAAATATTTAATATGTTTTTATCAAGGCGGTGTAGGAATTTTATTCGTTTTTTTCATTTAAATTTAATTTTTTTTAAGTATTTCTATTCATTAATTTTGTTTAATATGTCAATTGAAAAACAATTTTAATCAATATTATATAATGATTTTTTAATAATCATAAATAATTCACGTTACCACTCTTTTCATGTAATTGCATTGTCGTAAAAATTTGTGCATTCGTATTTGTTGCATTTTACCAACACGATTCATACACATTTCATTTTGACATAGAGCGCAAAATTCGGATGATATTCCGTGAAACGGAGAACGAAAATAAACATTGGCATCCTTTAACATTTTATTCTTATGATGTGCCCAAATGTGCAATGACAATTCGAGCAACATTAATACAGGCAAGAACCAGCGGAAACATATAACGGCAAGAAAAAACAAACAAACTGGATTAACTTGACCAAATGATGCTCCAACAGGAACAGGTTCTAATTCCATTAGATTCTCACTTTTTTTTAAAGAACCGTCCTTAATCGATAATGTTTCCTTTACTTCTTTCGGAATCTAAAAAATTTAATATTAATTTAATATTCATTGTAATTATATTAATTTTTTATTATATGTAATATTATAAAAATTGGATAAATGTTCGATATTTTTAAAATGGTAAAATTAATTTTTAATCTTAATATAACTCAACCAGAGCTATACTAAATTAGCTCTTAAATTAGCTATTAGAGAGAATTTTCTTTGTATATTATCTTAAAATTATCTTAAATTATCTTTAAAAAAATTATCTAAAAAATCATTAGAAAAAGATAAAGAATGAAGAAAAAAAAATAAACATATTATTTATTTCACGTATGAAGAAGAAATCTCTTTTATTTGTAAAGATAAATAAACATTTACGTTGCAAATTATTCTATGCAATGACCCAACTTTTATAATATACTTTTAGAAATATAATTAAAATAACTCAGTTTTAGATTCTCTTTATTTATTTACATGATACATCGAATTATATAATAAACCACTGTATCATAACACTGTATCATAACATTCATTATTATTTCATGAAAAAAAAAGAATAATATGTATTTTATGGAAATTGTTTGAAATCATTACCTGAAAACGTATTCTTCTCTTAATAGTTTCAATACCAACTACGTTGATTTCCGGTTCTCCCGTTTCAGCATTATTTATCGAGCTAACTAATTGTCGAATCTCACAATCGGAAGCTGGAAGACTAATACTCTCACCAGTTTCTTCATCAACGTAGATTCGGTCCATTTCGTCAATATTAATATCAATGTTAAAATATAAAAGAAATGTGAATAAAAATATATTCGATGTGTTCTTGTATTTGCTGTGGAAAATAGATTTTAATGTATTCGGATGTATGGTCAGGTCTTCGGGGTCACTTCCCGGATACAAAGCTCTGCAGTTTTTTATTCTAATCGTTAAATACCTTGGTGAAAAAGTTTTTCTGAAACAAATTATATGACTATTAATTTTATTTTTAATATAATTAATAAATCATTTTATTAAATGAAAAAGAAACAAATGAGTATTAATTTTAAAAAATTTAATTAATCTAAACATTTTTAAATTTATTAATTTTATTATAATATTAAAAAGTAAAACGAAAAAATATATAAAATAAATAATTAATGATATAAAAAAAGAAATTAACAAAAAATCTAAGAAAAAACAGATACATAATCATACAAAAGAAAAATAATAAAGATATTATAGAATATTATTCTATGTAAATATGCTATAAAGTGAATGTATTCTACATTATTAAGCCATATATTACGTATTTATAGTACGTCATAAAAACATTTACATTTCTTGAATCAATTAATAATTAATTTATTTTTTTAAGTTTGTTTATTAAAGTCATTTATGAACCATTTATAATTTTTATTTTTTTATTCAATATTTTAAAAATTTTGTTATGTGATTTAAAATTTTATTTTTCTTAAAAAAATTTTAAAATATTTAAATTTTTTATTCTATTTTTTATATTAAATTATTGAATAAATATTGTTTAGTACATTGGTCTCAATTTTATATTGCACGTAATTACTTAATACGAACAAGTGTTGAACAAAAGTCATTGAGGTAAAGGTTAACTACGGAAAATACGTCATATCGTGCACGTGAAATTTGGAATATTATAAATAACTGAATTAAATTAAAATTTACAGCTACAATTAAAATGGTAAAATATTACTGCAATGACAGACATGTAATTATTAAGTTTTTCATATCAAACTGACGAGACATTTATATAACCTTGTATTTTTTTTTACTTGTTTTTTTATACTTGTTTAACTATAATTATTTACTTATTTAAGATAAATAGTTAATATATATGCTGCTATTGTTATTTATATTGTGAAAATATGTATAGCAAATAAAATTGTATTTTCTACAAGAATTATATAAAAATTTTTTAGACAAATTCAATCATAATATATATTATGATTTGTTATAATATATGTGTGATTTTAAATCGATTTGATGCAATTTATAAGTTAATTATTTTACTATTTTACTCAATTGAAGTTTCAACTAAATAAAAATATTGATTTTGATCAATTATTTGTTTTAAAAAAATAATATTATTTTATATTTAATAAACAAATAATTTTTTTTATAAAATTTATATTTTAAATTTTAATTATATTTCAATTATATTATAAAAAAAATTAATATAAATTTTTCACGTATCATATAAACAAATCGTATAAACATAATCAAATTGATTTAAATAATGTAAAAAATAAAGAAAATGTTATATTTTTATATAACATTGAAATACAATTATAAAATTATTTAATTTTTATGGGTTGTTCAAAACAAAAAGAATCTTTTTCTTCATTTACCTTAAATTTTCATCAAGGACTAATCTGCAATGAAATCTTATGCAATCGCGAATAGAGATTAGACGGCGTTTTTAAGACAAGATTTTAATAATACTTCGTAAGAGTAAGGCATTATAAGACTCATAATAAATTCTAATTTTTGATTAATTTACAATAAAATTGAATAGTAGAATTATAGTAATTAACTGCTAATTACTAAGCTATTAATTCATGCTTCCATGGAAAAAATATAAAAATTTTGAATTTATTATATTTATCATTCAATCAAAAACATTTTATTTTAAAAAACAAAGATATGTACATAAGAATAATTACTAACATATACATAAACATTAAATTAATTAATATTAGATTAAAATCGAATACTTTTATGGAGAATATTTTAGATATAGAATACATGACTAACAGCGAAGGTTACAATTACTTATATATAGAAATTGACAAGCTAAGTAAAATTTAGAAGTTTTTATTTAAAATTTCATATATAATATTTCATTATCTTGAAATTATGAAAAAGATAAATTATTAATAATTTCATTGATTATTTTTAATAATTGATATGTAATAATTAATTGACAATCTATTTCAATTAATTATATTTTATTAATTTTATTAGTAATAAAAAATAAAGTTAATTTATAAAAACTATGATACTATCATATAACAAAATATCAATAAATAAATATATTTTATATTATAAACATATAATATAATAACAAACCAAAGAAGATAAACAGAAATAATAAAAATAATTTTTATTAATATTTTTTCTGTAATTTTTTTGTTAACAAAAACTTATATTATATTCTGTTATAATCGATTTAGTTATAAGTTTATAAAATTTAATACTTAAAGACTTTAATTCCACTATCTATAATAATTCTAATAATTATTGCAATAAAATTTATTTAGTTCGAATGGGATAATATGAAATTTATTTTAGCCAAAAACAAAACTGAATTAATAAAAATAGATTTAAAATATAATATTTAATAATAATTTGAAATATAGAAAAAAATTCAAAAATATATATTTTTAAATACTACAATTATAAATATATTCGTTAATAAGATCGTAATACATTAATAACTTACGGTTTTGTGAAGATTTAAATTCCACAAAAGAAATTTTATGTTTCGGCATTACGTGCATTTACAATTTAACGACAAATAAGATTAAAATTTAAGTAGAAAGCACTTTGCTAGCAATAAAATACAACATATTGTAACAATCACAATATTAATATACGTATAATTCCTCGCACAGTTGCAGCTTGACTGAAGATATGCGCCATGATAACCTATAACTATATGAATTGAAGATGGTCGTATTTATAAATTATAAAAGCCATAGTATAATACGAAAATATCCGCTTAAAAAATTTTTAATATTTTTAAAAAATGTAATAATATTTTAAAAATACTCATTATTATTTTTTAATATGATTTTTAATATGAATGATTTGAAGATAGATTTTAGATTTACGAGAATTTGAAAAAAGATACGAAAAGATAAGTTTAATAATAATAATAATAATAAAGTCTAATAATAATAATAATAAATTCATAATTATGTCAAAAATAATATATAAATGAAAGTTTTCTTTTCATTAATAAAAAGAAATGAAAATGAACAAATTTAATATCTAATGCATTTTTTATCTTGTTTTAAATGTTTTCGAATCTTTTTATCATTTTAGTTATCATTTTCAACATTACCGACTGTTAGGAATGAACCATAAAGCAAAGATAAATATAGATCCATTATTCAATGTATTTTTAAATCACTTATTCAAATGATAGTTCTGTTAACATTTTTATATCATATGCGACAATATCGATTCAAAATGAAATCGATAATAGAGATAATCGCATGAAATGATTGTCAATGAGATGAAAAAAATTGTAATAGAAATTCGATAATTAACTGTTTTTAACAAAAAAATTATAATAATAATAGAAAAATTTAGATTATGCATCAATTATTATTAATTTTTATTATTTATTATTTCTGTGTAAAAATTGAGAGATAGCAGAACAAGAAATATGAGAATATATATAAATATTTGTAATCATGATATAAAATATTATTATATAAATATAGATATATATAGATATCCTTTATGTCTTCGCTTGTATTTTAATTTTAGCATTTTAGTATTTTTAATTAGTTAATTTAATTTAATACAAATAATGAGGAATAAAAAATGTGTATTAAAAAATGCAATTTTTTTACATAAAGTTTTAAATATAATTATTAATTATATCAATTAATTTGTATTAATGTTCTTTTTATTTCTCTTTTTATATATCATAAGATATATTATTAAAAATATTTAATATATTTATATTTTTATATTAGAATTGCAACTTAAATAAATAAATAAATAAATTTTAATTATTTTAATTATATAAAAGATAATTTCTAATTACTTATTCTTATAATATTTATTCTAAATTAAAATTTTTATGACAAGTAACTCTTCATTTACTTATTTATTCATTTATTTTTTTAATTTTTTAAATTAATTATTAATAAATATTATCATAACAATTAAATTATCGTTCTATTTCTAAAATATAATAAAATCTTTCTAACTATTTGAAAATCAAAATTTTTTCAATAGTAAACTATTGAAAAAATATTTTCGTCTCACATGCGATTATCAATTTAATAGAATTTAATCAATTAATAGAAAACGATTTTAAAGATCAAAATAAATACAAAAATTGATACAGAAATGTTAGTTGAGTTTATTTATTAATTATTATAATTAAAAAATTAAATTATAATTAATTAAAATTTGCATTAGGTAAAATTTCTCTACTTCTATTGTACTTACTTTTTTATTAATAATATGTAGTAATACTTTATTTAATAAAATGATATGCTATTAATTCTGATTAATTATAACTATTAATTAACAATCAATATTAATTCGTTTTATAATTATGAGAAACAAATATAGACAAGATCAAATTATGAATAAAACACAGAGATAGAATTGACTGTTAGTGTCATCTCTTGAATAACAAAGATACCTTTCTAAATGAATTTAAGAAATGGCGTTGATCCTCAATTCTTATCTTATTTTATCTTGCTTTTGATTATTGTATTTATAATAAGTATAACAATCAATATTGATATTAATTTTTAATATTAATATAAATATACATAAAATTTTAGTATAAATGTGAAAATAGAGGGAGCTCAAAATGTTCATTAGTGTTTCGTTTGTTTAATCGATACGATTAGTTAGTGAATGGTTAGAAATAGAAGTAGAATGATTTAATGTTATTATTATAATTTTTGATAGAAAATAAAATAAAAATATGGATTTAAAAAGTAAACGTAAAGCAAGTGAAGAAGATATTACAGATGATTCTACAGTTAAAAAATCGGAGAAAAAATACGAAAGTATTAGTGTGTCCGATGCTCTGCAAAAAATAAAATATAGAGCATGTCGGCCACCTCCAATCAGTTATAAAACGTAATATAAAATTTTATTTAAAAATTATTAACATTATTAATTTTATAATAACATTCATCTTCATAACATAAATTATATAATTAATACTATTATTTATATTAAGCGAAGAATAAATTTTTAAAATAAAAATTTCTATATAGTTAAATTCATATTTATATTATACAAATATAATGTATAAATTAATATAAATTAATGATAAAGATATATATAAAATTATTGATTAATTTATGTTATAAATTATTATTTTATATATTCGATTTAGAGGAAAGAATGAAATACCGTTTTTCATACCACATAAGAAGCTCCTCGAAAAAATAGTGTTTAAACCGGAAGTTCGAGAACCATTGGTAAGAATATAATTCTTCACTTTTATTCAAAAATGTAAAGAAAATATTGTTCGTAGACTGGTTTTGCCGCCCATCAAGAAAAAATTAGAAAACGAGTTCTTAAACCAACTACTTCATTACCAAAAGTAGAAGAGAAAAAGTCATTAACAAAAGATGTCTCATCTGAAACAATCATAAGTTGCTTATTACTTTTCCTATAATTTTTTTCTAATTTTATCTTCAATAAATTTTCATTTCTTCTTCATTTTATGTTATAAGGAGATTTAGAACGAGTTCCGTGGAAATATAAAAAAGAAAAAGATTTCGATGCTCCAGTATTCGTTGATCAATTAGAATTAATACGGCAATTACGAGAGGATCGTAAAATAGGATTTTTTTATATAATTTATGCAGTTGAACCATCTTCGAAATATTTTACTCCTTATGCGTTAAAGTAAAATTTATTTTTTCGTTCTAAAGAAATTTTTAAAAACATACAAATAACTTATAATAATATTATTTAGAGTCGTTCCATATAAAGATGTAGGAAAAATCTATATGACTATCAGTGCCAATGGTGTAACTCAGTACAGTCCAGACGAAATGATTTTTACTCCTATTGAGCAATGGGAAAGAGAATATATTTTTTATTTAAAATTATTAAGGGTATACATAATTGCTTTTAATTACTTTTTTCATTTTATCAAATTTTTTTCTAATATTTTTATAATTCTTTTTTATTTCTAGTTAAGGACGTTTGTTATATTTCGAGTGTGGAAAGCTTTCTACATTTGGAGAAAATCAGTTATTTATAAGAAATTTATCTCAGCGAAAAAATTTATAAATGATAATTTGTTTATAACAGATGCAATTCTCAGTAAAGCATTATTAGAGATTAAATCGATGTGTACGATTTTCCTTGATTCCAGTTTTTTTGATAATACCTTCTTCGAAAAGATATTACTTTTTTACTTCGCAGAAAAACAGGTAAAAATATATTACATTTAAGGAGAAATTACAGAATATGTAGCTTATTTAATCTATTTAATATCTTAAGCTCAATGTAAGTTAAAACTATTAAAACAAAGATAATGATATAGATATAATATAGATATAGATATAACGAAAATAAGCAAAAAAGATATCAACAAATCAAGCAATAAAGTGTTTATATATTAGATAATAGATTTCTTAATTTTTATTTTATCTTTTTAAAAATGCCAATGAATTGATAAAAATAAATCCTAATGCAGCATATATCGGATGAGTTTTTTATCAGTAATTAAACATTTCAAATGAATATCTAAAAATGATTTAATTTATGTTTGAGAATTGCGAGTTTTTAAATACAGAATCATTATTTGTTCAGGATAATTATAATATAAACTTGTAGCATGTTAGAATTTAAACAAATATTGTAGCTAAATTTAAACTACTATTAAGTAATGTATATTTGTTAAAATATTCATCAAATATTTTATGAAGAATCAATTTTAGAATCCGAAACAAACGCAAATATATAAAAACTTCTTAGTTGTGACTTCTTTATATAGTTATCAGTTTGTTAAGTGAAACAAGACGAAAATAGAATATGGCGGTGTAATGAAGATAGAATTATCTATTTCCGTTTTATTTCATGTAAAGTTAACTTAAATTGTTTACAAATTTAATAAATAAGCTTTAAATGATATTTTTGCGATATGCAACTTTTGTGTTCGTTTTGGCCTTTAGAATCGATATATCAAAGATGTTTCATGAATATGTACATATATTATATTAGAATGGCATGAAAAATATTTTTTTATCATTTATATTTTCATTTTTTATAAATTTTTTATAAAATTTCCAGAAATCTTTTAAAAATATTCACTTTCTGAGAGATATTTTCATTTTATAGAAAAAGTAAGAATCATTCTGATATTTCACAGTACAATATTTTGATATATCTTTAATAATGATAATAAATATTACCATCTCTAATAATAAATAATATATTTCTAATCTTTGAAATATTTATTTATAGTTTACAAAACTAGAATTACTTAGAGATAAGTTAGATGAGTTTAGAAATTTAGCAATGGATATAGTTAATAATGCTTGCCTTGGTGCTCTATTAAAAGCTGGATATACCCCCGATGATTCTAATATAACAATAGAACAAACTGCATATGGAAAACTTGGTAATATTTAATTTTTTTTAGAAGAAGAAACACGTAGATTTTTTTTTTTATATTTTTTTTCTATCACTCACACAGAATTTATTTCCTAATATTGATTTAATATTACAATTAATTATTAGGGGAGTTTGGTGTTATCAAATTCAAAATGCCTAAAGATGGTATTCTTAAAATGAGTTATATAGAACAAGCGCGAAAGAGGGAAAAATGTTATAGGCTGTCTTGGTAAGTTATTTTAAAATTTTTTTCTAAATACTTTACAAAAATTATTAAGCCTGATGCGGGAAATAAAAATAAATAAATTTTTACAATTTATTTATTTACAGCTTTATTCACTTGATTGATTATATGAAAACAAACATGATGCATTGCCTATTAATAAACACTTATCAAAATTTTATAGAGATATTAAAAACCTACACAAGTTTTTTACCAAGTGATGAAGATATAGATAGTGATGTAATTGATCTTCCTTTAAAAGAAAATCGCCCAGCATCGCATCGTATTCAGGTATAAAATATACAGGTTGTTCGTTTACAAGTATTAAAAAAATTAAAGGATGATTTTTCAAATTTCCTCTCAAAATAAGATGAAAATTAAAATGAAAAGATTACGTTTTTTGGTTTCATTGATAATTAAAAATCGACGAAAGTATCCCTAAGCAAGCAATTGCTTCCATTTACTTTTAATATCAATAATTAAAACGCAATCTTTTTATTTTTAATTTTCATTATATTATAATTATTATATATACACTTTATTATATACTTTATATACACTTTATTATAATTTTCACTAATATTCTAACTATATCAGTTTAAAGAATTACAATAGTGTCTAATTAATTGTCGCATTTTTAAGATTGCATTACTTATTCATATTTTAAAAATATTATAATTGATATAATTATTTTTCCTCGATTTTTATCATTTTAATCATTTGAGCTCGCTTTATTAACTCGTAAAAAACGAATACGTTTTTCTTAAGATAGAAAAAAAGTATTTTTATCTTAAGTTTCTAAAGATTTATATTTCAAAAATTGACGTCACAAAAACAGATGAAGATTTGCAAGATTAAATAACTTTAAATGGATAAAAAGTGCAACAATTAATCAACATACTATCTTACGTTCACACAATATTTTATTAAAAATAATTTATGAACAAACGATCTATCTTTTAGTTGCCATATTGGATTGTAGATTTGCTTATCTTACCATCTTCAAGGATTATATTAGATCCACGGGAAGATATATTTCGTTACGTGATAAAAACTATACAAACTATGTGGGAGGAGAATTTATTCGCCATTAAACCTTTGCTCTCGGATCCTTTTTTCCATTCTTTTACGAGGTATATAAAAGGTTATTTATCATAGAATCAATTTATAAAATAATTTCTTGGAATTGTAAGGTTTTGTGTACGTTCATTTGAGGCCTATGATCAATCATAAAATAGAAGATCGCGTTTGCGGATTTCCTCCGGAAATTGAGGTAGTTTTGAAGCAAGATGTAATCATGCAAAATTTCAAAATTGAATTAGAGGAAATTTTAAACAAAAATTTCAATGCTATAAAGCGTTATTGCAAACGATTCAACGAAATCAGACAATTTTTTTACGAAGATATGACATTCGACGAAAATATTATCCGCGATAATCGAGATTGCGCATTATTTCGACAGTGGAGCATCCGTTATAAAAAAGAAGTAGATATAATCAGTAAAGTTGTTGATTTTCAACCGTTTGGACTCTTTTTGATTCAACTCGAACGATTTAAAAGTATTGCCGACACTGCTCCTAGAGGGAAATTAAGTGTCATTGAAGCTGTTATGCCAAGGTAAATTAAAAAGAAAAATACTTACTAACCAACAAATCGTTACAGAAAAATCGTTGGAGAAAATTTGGAGAAAATTTAAAATAAATATTTTTTTTTTTTTAGGTTAGGAAAGAGGAGAGTCGATGCTCTATTAACGCAAGCGACTGATTCCATTAATTATCTCGAAATCATGCCTACAACGACTGAAGAATATGTTGCGTATATTAAATTCGTGGATCAAGCCCAGGCAAATGTAGATGACATGGAATCGCAATTGGATTACGTAAAAGAGTTATACGACACAATGGAAGAATTTGGTTTTCCGATACCGTCGATGGATATGGCAAATTATTTGGTAATAAACTTATCATTACAATATACTTTATAATTGTAAAAGATTCGAGGCTTTACTGATTATCTAACAAAAGCATTTCGTCGATTTCTTTCTTTTTTGACAGTAGTTCTCGGTAGAGAAGGAAATCGAAAGAGACAATTTTATTAATCCTTTATGTAATTATAATGTATCTTTTACATCACTTGGATCAGTTTTGCGATTGTAAAATATTCACTGTATATATATATATATATATATATATCAGATACATAATATGCAACATTGACTAAACTTTGAAAAATAGGGTATTGGGAGTCAGTTTACCAGTCTGCGATTGATCGTAGACAATAGGTTAGAGATGAGGCCTAAACTAATAAACAAATTCAACGCGCAACTTCAGAAGGATATCACAGCATTGAACGAAGAAATATCAGAAATTCTCGATGAAATAATGGTATGGTGTATTAACTGAATATCATTGTTTTCGTCATCGTTTATTTTACATGTCATCTTTTTACAGCTACCTTGGCTATTGGATTACGATAGCAACGTCGATGCTTGTTTAAAGACTTTGAAGGAACTTGGTGATCGATTAGCCGTGTGTGCAGTTAAGGCGGAACGATATCGTAGCCATCAGAGGACATTTAAGGTATCAATATATTTAGAATATATTATACGTCATAATATATATAACAGAAAAATAAGTTATACTTTGTTAGATAGAAAAAGATAATTGATAATATAAATTATGAATTTTTACATTGAATTTTGCAAATTTTTATGAGCATGAATAAAGAGATAGAATTTATATTATATTTTATATATAATGTCATGATTAAGTTTATAATTATTAAGTGGTATAATCCTATCCTATAATTAACAATAATTAATTTTTTTTTTCTTTTTAAGCTCGAACAAACAAGATTCGAGATTTTGGATCAAGTAATGAATGAGTTAAGATTACGTACATTATTGTGGGAAAGTTTGACTTCCTGGGAGGAAGCTGTCTACGAGTGGTATGCCGCCGATTTCGATACCTTGAATGTCGAAGAAATCACCGGGTTTACGATGCGTACAATGAAAAACATAATTCAATTAGAAAGGGGTTTGCCACCCAACAAAATTGTACCTAAATTAAGAGAGAGCGTTGAGTTAATAAGAAATA
This sequence comes from Apis cerana, assembly GCF_029169275.1. Lineage (NCBI taxonomy): Eukaryota > Metazoa > Arthropoda > Insecta > Hymenoptera > Apidae > Apis > Apis cerana. The sequence goes on along the minus strand of NC_083862.1, from coordinate 2,489,163 downwards.
AGTTGCCAGTTCTTGGTTATCTGAGAAATCCAGATTTGCGAGATAGACACTGGGCGAAGATCGAAGAATTGTTGAATTATACTTTCAAACCTGATGTAAAAAAGACTTGGACTCTGATGGAAGAGCTTGGCGCCTTCTTAAAGCCGAACGAATTAATGGAAATTGCCGCTGCTGCAAGTTCTGAAGCTAATTTGGAATACATGTTGCAGAAAGTTATAGACACGTGGGAAAATCTCAAGTTTATTATTGTACCCTACAAAGAGGGGAAAGATGTTTATATCATAGGCACCCTTGAAGAAATTCAACTCGCAATGGACGAAAGCAATATTAATTTGCAAACTGTCAATGCATCCCGTCATGTTGGTCCCATTAAACCTTTAGTCGATGAATGGATACATAAGCTTGAAGTGTTTACCGAAACTTTGGTACAAATCTCTTTTAAATATTATATTATAATGAGATCGAATGAGAAATTGTTAAAATTTTCAATTTATAAGTAATAAAGTTTCGATTATTATTTTTTTCTTTTGAAGAAAATAAGAAAGATAAAAAGATTTGAAGTCCTGATGGAATGAATCCTTTATATTTATCATAAATCATCTTCTTATTGTTAGAGAAATGAAACAATTGAAAAGATGGTTTATTTTCTTCTTTATATAAATCTTTATATATAAATCTTTTCTGTAATAATAGAATAATTAAAAAAATAATTATATTTTTATCTTAAAAAGGATTTCAATCAATTGAGAATAAAATAATTATTTTTTACAGAGTTAGGGATTTTAAATATTTTAAAAATTAAGAAAATGAATTTTACTCGTAAAAGTTTAACAGTTCGATTCTGACAATATGATTCTTAAATATTAATTAATTTCATTTGCGATTTAGGAAGCGTGGCAACTTCTGCAACAACAATGGTTGTATCTTGAAGCTATATTTTCAGCTCCTGATATTCAACGACAACTACCCATGGAAGCAAAACTTTTTATCGACGTTGACAGATTTTGGAAAGATCTCATGAGACGAACTTATAAGGTAATTAATATTCATGAAATATTTCAATTGATAATATCTAACAAAATATATCAATAATTTCTAGGCACCTTTAGCTATGGTAGCGTGTACGCAACCAGGATTATTGGAACAAATCGAGGCCCATAACCGGATGCTAGATGAAGTGATGAAGTGTCTGGAAGCATATCTCGAGACAAAACGAATAGCGTTTCCAAGATTCTTTTTCTTATCTAACGATGAATTGTTAGAAATCTTGGCCCAGGTATCGGTCAAAAGAGAAAATTTTCGAATTAAAAACGCTAAAAACAGAATTAAGTTTCAAATGGGAACGGTTATTAAAATACCAACTACTGTACGATAGACGAAGAATCCACATGCGGTGCAAAGATACTTGCAGAAGTGTTTCGATGCGATATATAGATTGGAGTTTGCAACGAAAGAAACTGAAGCTGGCGAAGTTTTAACGACGGATATAATTGCCATGATCTCACCGGAAGGTGAGAAAGTTCCTTTTGAGAGAAGTTTGAGAGCCAGGGGTAATGTCGAAGATTGGTTAGGTCGAGTCGAAGATGTTATGTTTTTAACGTTGAAAAAAGCAATGAAAGATGCAATTAAAGATTTCGAAGTGAAGAGTCGGCACGATTTTATCTTTTTACATCCTTCTCAGGTTAGGTTAGATTAGATTAGGTTAAATTATTTTACAATACAATAATGCCCGATTAACTGTCGCACAGTTTAACCATTTAATTATTCTCCCAATTCTTGTGACTAAAACTTCATTTTTGGCATGCATATGCTTTTTGAAATTTAACATACTTAGAATACTTGAAATATCTCTTCCGATTCCGATCATGTGACATTTAATCTAATATTATCGTAATTTAGAATAAAAAGTATATTTTAAATATTTTTAAAAATGAAATAAAATATAATTAATAAGATTATGTACTTATTTTTCCTTACCCTCTTTCAGATAATTCTTACTGTATGCCAAATATTTTGGGTTCGTGATGTTCACTTGATTTTAGACTCTACTGAGAATGTGATCGAAAAAATGAAAGAATACGAGAAACAATGTTATGAGGTATATTTATGTTTCATTTGAGATACCTTTGTTTTGAGATAATGAGATAAGGAGGTGTTATAAATTTTTAACGAGACATTGAGATGTCGTATAATTTTGGAAACTATTGTAAATTTTATTTTAACCGATTCGTATATAGAGTTTTGAATGAAATTAAATAACATTTCTTTCTAATGTTTCTCGATTAAATTGCAAGGCAAAGGATTAATACATCCCATCTTTTAATTTCTTTGTTTTTTTCCCTCCTTTTTCTGAGATTTTCATTAAAAATTTTCGTGAAATTTTTTATTTTTACCACTTTTAGGAATTAAATATATTAGCCATGATGGTGAGAGAAGAACTACCAAGATTAATACGTGACACCGTAACTAATTTGATAACAATAGATGTGCATTCCAGAGATATCGTTACAAATTTGGTTGAAAATAAAATAACAAGAAGGTAAAAAATTATGATAAAAAGCTTTCATTGAAAAAATCGATAATTACTTTCATAATTTCAAGTTAAAAAATTGTTCAAAACGATAGTATTTAACTTTAATCAAAATCACTAAAATTGATTTATTTTCTATTTTAAATATAATAATGTGGTTATTAAATAATGATTGTTGCAATTTTTGCTCTCTTAATTGTAATGCATATCATATACATACCTTGAAAACTGAAATTCTAATTTTACTAATATTAAATTAGTAGAAATAACGACAATTAAACGGGAATAAATAACAGTTGGATTGTTATTACACTATCAAAATCAATGATATTATATATTACAGTATGAGCTTTGATTGGGTAAAAGCGTTACGTTATTATTGGCACGACGATCGTGATACTTGCTTAGTATGTATGAGTAACTCCGAATATCCCTATGGATATGAATATCTCGGCGCTCAAAAGAGGCTTGTCATAACTCCTCTGACAGACAGATGTTATTTGTGTCTTATGGGCGCCCTGCAATTAGATCTAGGTATTAATGAATTTTTTAGTGTCGAAAATTATATTAATAATGATTTTTTAAAAATAAGTGATATTATGTTTCGAAATAATTTTAAAATCAACATTAACAATGGAAAAAAATTACTCGGCAGGTGGAGCTCCTGCAGGACCGGCGGGTACCGGAAAGACGGAAACGACAAAGGATTTGGCCAAAGCAGTTGCTGTTCAATGTGTCGTATTTAATTGTTCAGAAGGACTTGATTTTAGGGTGCTACAAATATTATCCTTCGATTATTCCTTTTTCTTTTTTTTCCCATGAAAATTATTCCAAGATTAATTAAATAAAATGGTGAAATTGTGATCCGTAGATGATGGGTAGATTCTTCTCTGGCCTGGCTACTTCCGGTGCTTGGTGCTGTTTCGACGAATTTAATAGAATAGATATCGAAGTGCTTTCAGTGATAGCTCAGCAATTAATTACAATCAGAAATGCTAAACTTGCTAAAGTTGCTGAGTAAGTTGTTTTTTGTATAATGCTTAAAATAAATTTAGAACATGCTTCTCTCTTTCAGATTTTTGTTCGAAGGAAGGGTCATCAAATTGGTGAGATCTTGCTCAACTTTCATCACTATGAATCCAGGATATGCTGGTCGTACAGAATTACCAGATAATTTAAAAGCATTGTTCCGACCATTCTCTATGATGGTTCCAGATTACAGTACGTTTTATAAATTTCATTATTACATATATATCAAAAAAAGTAATTTAATTTCCATTTGCAGAACTTATTGCTGAAGTTACTTTGTACTCAGAAGGATTTGAATCGTCAAAGCCATTGTCGCAAAAAATGACCTTGATGTATACGCTTAGTAGCGAACAACTTTCTCAACAAGATCATTATGATTTCGGAATGAGGTTTTTTTTTATATATATATATTAATCTTCATTTCGTTTTTATTATTACGCACTGATTAAAAGTACGATATTTTATTTCTAAAGAGCCGTTAAAAGCGTACTGGTAATGGCAGGTAGTCTTAAACGAAATAATCCTGATAAACCAGAAGACGTTGTTTTAATCAGAGCTTTGCGTGAAAGCAATATACCAAAGTTCTTACGCCAAGATGCTGAATTATTCGAAGGTATCGTAGGAGATCTCTTCCCAGGTATAGAAATTCCTGAGGTGGACTACGGTATTCTAATGGACACAGCTATTGAAGTAATTAATAATAACATATTCTAAAATGTGTCTCTTCTCATTTTAACATTTATTGCACTTGATCATGTCATATACAATAATATTTTCATAAGAGTAAAATATATATATCATGTGACTTTATAACTGGCAATCTAGCAATATTATTCAATGGGGAGACAACAATTTCAGAATTAATTGTCAATTTTGTTGACATTTAAACATAATTAATTTGGAGAAAAATTAAAAATTGATAATTTTGATTTTCTTTTTAAAATATAAATTTATATAATTTTAATTAATAATTTTTCTCAATTTCATTAGTTTCATTATAGTAAAGTAATTGAGAAAAACTATTAAATTGTATAATTTTGATTTTTTTTTTATAAAAATATGTTCATTATTTTTATGTAATTTTGTTGATGAAAAAAAGATCAAATATAATATAATTAAAATAATTTTAAATTAATAATATAATAATGATATCATGAATCTATATGTATTCCCGCCCACTCTTATTTTCTTATTATTATAATTCATCTATATACTTTCTTTATCATCATCAAAAATATGCCGACAAAACTTGAAAACAAGTTTTCGAAGTTATCGAAACCAAGGGAAATTATAAAACTCGATCGTTTCATTGCTTAAGAATTACATCACTTTTATAATTAATACTGATTAATTTCAACTATTATTTATAGAGATATTTTAATAAAATCTAACCAATTGAATAATTTTTTATTAGATAATGAAAGAAGCTCAATTGCAACCAGAAGCTTGCATTTTAAAAAAAGTCACTCAGTTGCACGAATGTTTGCAAGTAAGACATGGAGTGATGTTAGTTGGACCTACTGGCGCAGGAAAAACATCGGTACTTCATACTCTTGCCAATACTTACAAGAGACTTCATAAGATGGGTGTACCTGGACCAATATATCAGTCAGTTAATTTGTATGTAATCAATCCGAAAGCAGTTACAATTGGTGAATTGTATGGAGAAGTAGATCTATTGACTAATGAATGGAAAGATGGATTAATCGGTTCTACAGTTCGTCATGCGTGTTCATTCACTACTGAAGAACATCAATGGATTGTGTGCGATGGACCTGTAGATGCTGTATGGATAGAGAACATGAATACTGTGTTAGATGATAATAAAATGTTGTGTTTGGCTAATTCTGAAAGAATCAAGTTTACTCCTTACATGCGTATGTTATTTGAGGTTATGGATCTCGCCCAAGCGTCACCCGCTACTGTTAGCCGTTGTGGAATGGTATACGTGGATCCTATAGAATTAAAATGGATGCCCTATGTAAAGTCATGGGTAGAAAAACTTCCTGATACTATTCTTAAAAGTGAATATCAACAATTAATTATTGACCTTTTTGGAAAATACTTCGAAGATGGATTAGTCTTCTGTACTAACAATTGCATCTGTCCGATTAAGCAAGTTGATATTAGTAAAGCGAATATGGCTTGTGCAATATTAGAATATATTTTATACGAACCAGAAGCGATAGAAAAAACTACAGAAAAAGCACGAATCAGAACATTTTTAATTCAGTCATTCGTTTTTGCTTATCTTTGGGCCATTGGTGGTAACGTTCACGATAATTCTCGTAGTATAATCGAAACTTTTGTGAGAGAGCAATTTAAAGATGACGAAGATGCGCGTTTGCCATCGATAGATTTGTGGAATATTTATGTAAATATTCCAGAGCATCGATTGGATTTTTGGATAGATATTATGCCAAAATTCATATATGATAGTGAAGTACCATTTTTCGATATCCTCGTACCAACGATCGATACCGTACGATTTGGTTATTTGATGAAGAAATTAGTCCAAATAAATAAACCTATATTCTTTTCCGGAAATACTGGAGTAGGAAAATCAGTAATAACAAAAGTAATCTTAAAAGAATTGGAGGATACTCATCTTTGGGTACCAATTAATTTAATCTTCTCGGCTCAAACTAGTAGTGGTAGAACGCAAGAGATTTTGGAACTTAAACTGGAGAAAAGAAAAAGAACTGTATTAGGGGCACCCATTGGAAAGCGAGTGTGTGTATTCGTTGATGATGTCAATATGCCTAAATTAGATACGTATGGATCTCAACCACCAATCGAACTTTTACGACAATTATTGGATTTTGGTGGAATGTACGACAAAGAAAAATTATTCTGGAAGAAAATTGAGGACGTTGTTTTTACCGTGGCTTGTGCACCTCCTGGAGGTGGTAGAAATCCTCTAACACCAAGATTCGTCAGACATTTCGCAATGCTGTTTATTCCAGCACCTACAGATTTCTCTCTAAAAGGAATATTCAAATCAATTATAACCGGATTTTTAGAAGAGTTTGTAGAATCTGTTAAACAAATCGGAGAAAGAATAGTGAACGCAGCTGTTGACATTTATTTAACTATAGAGACAGATCTTTTGCCTACTCCAGAAAAAAGTCACTATATATTTAATTTACGGGATTTATCAAAATGTATACAAGGTATTATGCAAGTTGATGCCACTGTTATTAAACAACCTAGTGAAATGTACAGGTATATTCTAAATATTGCAACTAATATATACGTATTAAACATATTTATATATTAACTAATATTATTTATAATAAAAAATAATAAAAATATTTATATTTTTTAGACTTTTTTATCACGAATGCCTTCGAGTTTTCCATGATCGATTAATCAACGTTCAAGATAAAACTTATTTTTATAAACTCCTAAATAACATATGTTTAACTAGCTTTGGTGTAGAAGTTTTGCGACTTCCGGATGAAAAAGTTATCGAGAGACCACCGATGTTACTGTTTGGTGACTTTATGACTTTTGGAGCGGCGAGGGAGCAACGAATTTACGAAGAACTTACTGAAATTTCAAAAGTTAAATCAATTTTGGAGGTTTGTTATTATTTAATTATTATTAGTTACATACAATGATAATTAAAAATTCATTTACATAAAGTTAATATATTTTTTCTTTTTTTTGTTTTTATATATAGCTAAGTAATAGCTAAGTAGTAAATGACAAATAAAAATGTAATTGATAATATTGATATTCATTTGTAAGTTTGTTTAAAATGAGATAGATAAAATATATAATAATATGTGAATGAATCTATGATGAATCATTACATGCTCGTGCTAATGCTAATGTAAATATTTGATTTATATTTTTGACTTTATATATATCACAGGATTATTTAGAAGATTACCGTTTTTCCGTTGGAAAAGATATGAGACTCATTTTCTTCATGGATGCTATAGAGCATATTTGCAGACTTGCAAGAATTCTCCGTTCTGAAAGAGGCAACGGCCTTTTAGTAGGAGTCGGTGGAATGGGAAAACAAAGTTTGACGAGATTAGCGTCTCATTTAAATGGTTATAAGTTTGTATCGTTATTACTTGATATAAATAATTCTCTTACAAATCAACGCGATTAAATAATTTATCACAAATAATTTACTCGAATGTTTTAAGATGTTATCAAATAGAAGTTACACGTACGTACGATAAACATTCATGGCAAGAAGATCTTCGCCGATTTTATTTCGAACCAGGTACTGCCGCTAAACACACGACGTTTTTATTCACAGACACTCAAATTGTGCTAGAGGATTTTTTAGAAGATATTAATAACACTCTTAATACTGGTAATTTAAGTATTGTTCACATGTTATTTAAATAAAATTGTTAAAAATATTATTCAATTATTCGTATAAAATTTTTATCATTAATTTATAATTAAAACTGTATAATAATTGTTTATTTCAGGCGAAGTACCAAATTTATATGAAGCAGATGAATTAGAAAAAGTTATCATAGCTACAAGACCTGCAGCAAAAGAAATAGGAATTCCTGAAGCAAATAGAGATGCAATTTATCAATATTTTATTGCAAGAGTTAGAAATCATCTTCATTTAATGATTTGTATGAGTCCTATAGGTGACACTTTTAGGTTAATCTCCTTATGATATTAATTATTTATATAGATTTTAATCTTTGAACATTATTTATTTTTCTCTAGTCATTTTGAAAAATGTTCAAACCAAACTTATATTGTAATCAATACTTACAATCACTTACTCATTTCTTTATTTTTTTAAATGGAATTATTTTTCATCAATCAATGTATCTATTATATATTTTCTATTTCACTATTTTTTATTATTATTATTTTTTATAAAAATTATATACTTTCATTTAGAAGAACGAATATCAATTTCCGTATTGCGTTCATTTAAAAAAAATTTCAATTTCCGAAATGTTCAATTTCTCAATCGTCATAGAAACATTTTTTAAAATGATTTATAATTTAGAAAAAATGATTCAAAGATTAAAATATTTTACTATTTGGTAATTTATTTATTATTAAATTATTATTTATGATTTATTATTTTCATAGACACCGTTGTCGTATGTTTCCATCATTAGTAAATTGTTGCACGATTGATTGGTTTACAAAATGGCCAAAGGATGCTCTCTTATCAGTAGCAGATAATTCATTAATCGAAATCGTTCCAACAGATACGTTAAAACGTACTAATCTTGCTACTATTTGTGTTTTAATCCATGAGGTATAGCTTGTTATTATGATAAGTATTGAAATAAAACATTTAAAAATATTTAATTTCAAAAATATATATGATATAAAATTATAGAGCGTAGAAGAAATGACAATTCGATTCTTCCTAGAAATGCGTCGAAAATATTATACTACACCAAGTAGTTACTTAGAACTTTTGAAGCTGTTTAAAACAACTTTTAAAAGAAGAAAGAAAGAAATAGAATTACTGAAAAGTAAAATCGCCAATGGCCTTAATGTAAATATAATATATAGTTTTCATATAATTATTTAATTAATTAATTATAGTAAAATAGTTTAAATTTTCTTGTATTTCTTTATTTTAAAAAGTTATTACTTGGCTAAAATATGCAATTATTTCATTCACTATTACTAATAATTTTATAAAAATCAAAATTTATCGAATTAAACTTTTATTTTTATAAATTTTTTTATATGTTGGATATGATTATCTATATATTTTAGTTAATTATATTCAATTTTTAATATCAAATTTTTCATATCAATAATAAGAAATTTTTTAATTCATAATTATTTAATTATTATTATATATAATTATTATAAAAATATTTGAGAGTTATATATTTTTTAAAAAATATAAATAAAAAATTTTAAATTGTCGAACAATAATTATTAATATTTTTATTATTTGGTCAGAAATTACGAGAAACTAACGAAATGGTTGGTGTAATGAAAGAACAATTGATTATTCTTGCTCCAAAATTAAAAGCAAGTACTGAGGAAGTATCAAAGCTAGTAAAAATTCTTGCAAAACAACAAATCGAAGTCGACAAAGTGAAATTTGTTGTAACTGCTGAAGAAGCAATAGCAAAAGTATAATGTGATAAATAAAAAAAAAAATAAAATTTTAAATATCGAATATATACTATTTTTATCAGGCGAAAAGAGAGGAAACAGCAGCTTTAGAGGCTGATGCTAGACAAGATTTAGAAGCAGCAATGCCAGCTTTATTAGAAGCTCAAAAAGCATTAGAAGCTTTAGATAAAAGGGATATTAACGAGGTTCGTGTATTTATACAACCACCTCATTTGGTACGTTTTGTTATGGAAGCAGTAAATTTATTATTGGGTGAAAAGTAAGTTTTATAAAATATTTTAAAATAATGTATATTATAATTTACTTCTATAATTAAATTTTCATTTTAGAACAGATTGGGCCTCTGCCAAACTCGTTTTGGGCGATATACATTTTCTTGATCGTTTAATTAATTATCCTAAAGACGAAATAAGCGACAAACTTTTAGAAAAGTTACAAGATTATATTAATCATCCAGAATTTCAACCAGATTTAGTGGCTCGACAAAGTAAAGCTTGTAAATCGTTGTGCATTTGGGTAAGAGCAATAGATGGCTATGCTAAGATTTACAGAGTAGTCGAACCAAAACGACAAAGGTAAATTGAATAAAAATTTTGTAGTGTATATAAATAAATATATTTTTATATATAAAAACAAAAAATCTTAATAATTATAAAATCGTAATAATTATTAATATAGATTAAAGAAAGCTGAAGAAGAGTTAAGAGCCATAGAGGCAATAGTTGCTAAGAAACAACAAGAACTTGCCGAAGTGGAAAAAAAAATCATAGAATTACAACAGCAATACGATGCAGCTCTACAAAATTTGAATAAATTAGAAGCCGAAATGAATTTAGCAGAAACAAGATTGAATAGATCTGGACGATTGACATCTGCATTAGTGGATGAACGAGTTCGATGGGAAGAATTAACACGCGTATGATAAAAAAAAATTGTATTTAACATATATAATTGTATTAAAACATATAATATAATGAATTATAATCAGTTTCTCTTTTATGTAAATGTTTAGGGTTTTGAACAGCAAATTAACAATTTGACTGGTGATATTTTGATAGCTGCTGGTGCTCTTGCTTATCTGGGTGCTTTTACAAATGAATATAGAGAAGAATTAATAGAATCTTGGTTATCTCATTGCAAGAAGTATGATATTGATACTACAGAAAATTATAGTCTCATTGCAATATTAGCTGATCCTTATGAAATTCGTCAATGGAATACGTATGGTTTACCACGAGATAAAGTCAGTGTAGAAAATGGTATTTTTGTAACACAATCCACTCGTTGGCCTTTGATGATTGATCCTCAAGAACAAGTAATTATTTTTATAGCATATATTGAAATATATTCGAATTTAATACTTATTTGCAAACTATATTCTATATTTTTAAGGCAAATAGGTGGATACGAAATATGGAACAAGACAATAACTTGAAAATATGCAAACTGACAGATACATATTTAATGAGAATACTAGAAGCATCTATACGGCTTGGAACTCCTGTATTAATTCAGGAAGTAGGAGAAGTATTGGATCCAAGTTTAGAACCAATTCTGCTTAAACAAATTTTCATTTTGGTATATATTTATCTATATTATTTACTATTTATATAATACTTTAATAATATTATTTAATACAATTATATAGGGTGGTAGAACATTAATAAGATTTGGCGATACAGATGTCGAGTATGATGATAATTTTAAATTATACATTACAACGAAAATCGCAAATCCTCATTATTTACCAGAAATTTGTATTAAAGTAACAATAGTCAATTTTACTGTAACCACAGGCGGTCTCGAAGAACAATTACTAGCGTATGTATTTTATTATAGTAATATTAAAATAATCTATCTAAATACAAAACATATATTAAACATATATTAAACATATATATTATTAATTTTTATAAATTTTCTATCTTCTTAAACTTTATACAGAGATGTTGTACGTTTGGAAAGGCCAGATCTTGAATCAATGAGAAATTATTTAATAATAAAAATCAATGCAGATAAAGGTCAATTGCAAAGTATTGAAGACAAAATTTTAACATTATTGTATGGTGCAGGCGATGATATTTTGGATAACGAAGAGCTAATAGAAACTTTAAATGATAGTAAAGAGACTTCAGCAATTATCGCAATGAGATTAATTGAAAGTGAAGCGACTGAAAAAAATATATCCATTGCGCGTGAAAAATATCGATCTGTTGCAAATCGTGGATCAGTTTTGTATTTTGTAGTTGCAAATCTTGCAAACATAGATCCCATGTATCAATTCTCATTAAAATACTTTAATCAAGTAAATAATAATATGATGAATAATTATATTTTTGCAATTTACAAATATGCAATTTAATGCATTAACATTTTTCAACATTTTATTAGATATTTAATACGATAATTGAAACTACTAAAAAAGAAGATATTTTACAATTACGTTTGCAAATATTATTAAATGAAATAACATTAGCTATCTATACAAATGTTTCGCGAGGTTTATTTGAGAAACATAAATTAGTATTTAGTTTTATGCTCAACATTGCAATAGATATGAATGATGAAATTGTATCTATAATACAATGGAATTTTTTGTTAAGAGGACCTACACGAATTATCGTTGTAAGTTACATGTTTTGTCTTAAGAATTATAATTAATATTTTTCAAATATTATTAAATATTTGAATTTTAAATAGGAAGAAATGCCAGATTATCCAACTTTAACAACTAAAATATGGACTTCAATCAATTATTTAGCAAAGACATTTGATAGCTTTGAAAATATTTTAAATGATGCATTTAAAGAAATTATAATAACTATTGGGAATTTTGAAGAAGTAATATATCATTTTTTATTTTCATTTCAATTTTGATTATGAATACAACATTTCGATTTTTTTTAGGATATTAATATAATTCCTACCAATCAAGAACTTGCTACTTACGATTGGAATAAGAATCTAACTGATATTGAAAAATTACTATTGCTAAAAGCTTTGAGAGAAGAACATTTAATTTTTGCTATCACAGCTTATGTATCAAAACATTTGGGACCTAAATTTGTGGAATCACCTATGGTAACATTACAACTTTTGTATGTATACAAAAATTGTATATGTTCAAAATTATTGTTTTGATACCGATAAATTTATTACTGAATATTTTCAGATTTGCAGATACATCATGCAAAATACCATTGATTTTTATACTCACAACTGGATCAGATCCCTTCAGTGCTTTCCAAAAATTTGCACATGAAATGGATTTCTCCAATAGATATGATTCAATTTCTTTAGGACAAGGCCAAGGTCCCATTGCAGAAGGACATATACGAACAGGTACTGTAGAAGGCAGATGGGTATTTTTACAAAATTGCCACTTAGCTACTTCATGGATGATCAATATGGAACAAATTGTGATGACAATTGCTGAAGAACCAAAAGGAGTAATTCATACTGATTTTCGATTATTTTTGAGTTCAATGCCAAGCAAAGCTTTCCCAGTTTCTGTTCTTCAGAATTCTGTGAAAGTCACCAATGAGCCACCAAAAGGTCTAAAAGCCAATATTAAGAGAGCATTATATGACTTGGACGAAGAATTTTTTGAAGAACACAGTAAAAAAAAAAATTTTTAACATTTGAAACAAAGTATTATTAACAATTTTAATTTTTTTTTATTTAATACAGTTTTAAAGGAAAATTGGCGTAAACTTATATTCGGAATTTGTTTCTTCCATGCAATTATTCAAGAACGAAAAAAATTTGGACCATTGGGATGGAATATTGTATATGAATTTAATGATAGTGATAGAGAATGTTGTTTACAAAATTTGAAATTATTTTGTATAACAGAGCATATACCTTGGAATGCATTAATATATACTACAGGTTATAAAATATTTCTCATATTTTCTATGGCAGAAATTAAAAAAAATTTCAAAATCATATTGTATTCATTATGCATATATTAATTCATTTTAGGTGAAATTACTTATGGAGGTAGAGTTACAGATAGTTGGGATCTAAGATGTATGAAAACAATTCTAACTATTTTCTTTTCTCCTAAAACTTTGACTTTGAGTAAATAACTTAAAATCAAATTAAATAATTACAAATACAAACATATACTTACATTTATTACATATATTAACATTTATTAATATAAAATATTATAGATTATATTTATTCACCATCTGGAAAATATTATTGTCCTGTATACAAGACTTTACAAGAATACAAAGATTTTATAGAAACCTTTTCTATAATTGATGATCCAGAAATATTTGGAATGCACGAAAATGCAAATATTGCTTATCAGGTAATTAAAACTACTCAAATATAATCAGAGGAAACATTTCCTTAATATTAATTTATATTTATATTATCATATCAGTTGAGAGAAACGCACTTCATCTTAAAGACTATTTTGGAAGTGCAACCGCAAGAAATTACTACTGATGAAGATAAATCTAGTTCAGATATAGTACATGATTTAGCTGAAATGATTACTGAAAAAATTCAGTTAAAAATAGATCCTAAACAATGTAATCCTGAACATTTAAAAGTAAACAATAATTTTAATTTTATAATATGATAATATTATATTATAATATTAATATATGTTATTGATTATAAAATAAAAATTATCATAAAATTTTTATAGAGAGATTCAGCAGGAAGACTTCCATCTTTAACTATTGTTCTCCTTCAAGAAATTGACAGATATAATAAACTTTTAATCAAAATACATAAATCAATAGAAGATTTAGAACGAGCCATCAAAGGTTTTGTTGTCATGTCTGAAGAATTAGAAAATGTCTTTATAGCTCTCATCAATAATCAAGTTCTGTTACAATTATTATTTTTTTTATTCATTAACATTTTAAAAAATAATATTTTTTCAAAAAATTTATATAAATATTCTCAATTACTTTCATAGTTTTTCCTAATAATATATTATAAATTAGGTACCACAATTGTGGCATAATGTAAATGTCTATCCATCTTTAAAAACCTTAGGAAGCTGGATTAAGAATTTGGAGTTAAGAATTGACTTCATTCAAGTAAAACTATAAAATAAAAAATTAAAGAACTAAAAAAAAAAAAATTATTAAATGACAGTTTAGTAATTATTATACATTACAGATTTGGTTAATTGATGTAAAACCAATTTCTTTTTGGATTTCGGGTTTTTCTTTTCCTCAAGGATTTTTAACTGGCATGTTACAAACATGTGCAAGAAAATATAACATTCCTATAGATCATTTAAAATTAGATTTCATTGCCAAAAATGTTTTACTTGATCAAGAAGAAATAGAAATAGAACACAAGGAATCTGGAAAGGAGGTTTGATCATTATAAATATTTTATTACTGAAAATAATACAACAAAATATATACATATAATAATTGTGTAATAATAATAATAGGTAATAGAAGTATATAAAGACTTACAAGTGCCAGAAGATGGAGTTCTAATACATGGGTTATTTATTGATGCTGGTAGATGGGATTTTAAATCCATGCAATTAATAGATGAATATTTAGGTAAAGTGTTAATTTTAGAAACATTATTTTTTTAAATAATGTATTATTGAGAAAATATAATTAAATTATCTATTTTAGGTGAAATGCATCCATCTCTTCCAGTTTTACATATAAATCCAGTATTAAAACTTCCAGAAGATGATCCAAGATATGTTTGTCCTCTATATAAAACAGCAATTCGAGCAGGTGTATTGTCTACAACTGGACATAGTACAAATTTTGTTGTTGCAATTCTACTTCCATCTGAAAAGGAACAATCACATTGGATTTTGAAAGGAACAGCACTTTTAATTGAAATTATAAATTAAATTTTCTATGTTATATCTAATATATTAATTAACAAGTCAGATACAATAATTGAAATATAAATTTAGAATTTCATATATTTATATTTATGTTATATACATACTTTATAATATAAAGATTTTAAATAAATATTAGTACAAATGAATATATTTTAATTGCAATAATGGAAATAATTAAAAAAATGACATTATATGAGTAAATAGAAATCAAAATAATTCTTTTTGTTTTCTGTTTACAAAATTAACATGATAATTATAATCCTCTTTGTCAATCATCCACATTAAGGCCATATAAATTGTGAGTATTGAAGCCAATAATAACCTGTCTAATCTATAAAATATTTAAATTCAATTATTTATTTAATTTAAATAATCTGAATATTATTATTATATAAAAAATTTAAAAATATATCTTACGTCATATAAGGATATATCCATAAAATAATAAGAAATCCTATAAAACTTGGATGTCTCATATGTGAATAATAACGTAATAATTTTTTAGATTTCATTTGCATGGGACTTGGTCTAAATGAAAATTTGTAATATACTTGTTTTATTCCAGCCAATTCAGATATATCCATCATTAAACATCCACTATAAATTATTGACCAAACCAATACATGAAGAGCAGTAAATATGAACCATAAAACATTGTTAGAAATAATATTAACTTTCCATAATATAATGGATGAAATAATTTGCCATTTATTGAATAATAAATGAAGAGCCATAGCACTAGTAACATTATAAATACTTCTTTCCATATAATCTATTTGTAGTTTACAAAATAAATGTTTTATGAAATCATTAGCCATAAGTGAATGTTGTAATATAAAAATACTTAATAGAAACATATTTATTATTAACAACCATAATACAGAATCTTTATCTGTAATATAAATTTGTAAGATAAAAAATAAATTATAGATATAAACTATTGTATATTTTTTTTTTTGATAAATATTCAATTAAAAGAATTATGATTGTTATTATTATTATTATTATTACTTACTCTTTTGTGATGAAATAATTGTTTCTTTATTTTCATCGTAGTTCGATAAAAAATATGTTAAATTACACAACACATAAAAAGTATACAAAAAACAAATAATACAAATCACTACACTAATATATTTTACAAACATTTTTATAAATAGTCAAAAGATTATTTATATATTAAAATGATATATAATTATTTTATATACTAATTATTATAAAGTATCAATATTATTATATGCAAATAATTATTAATAATGTTTTGATTGGACTTTCAACTTACGTAAGTACTTGTTTATTTACAGAATTTATAAATATCATTAAATTTATAAGAAATAGATATGAATCTTTATTGGAACTATTGAGAGAGACATCTGATTGTCCATATTGGCGCGAATTCATATTATTTTAAAATATTTATTATTTAAATATATGCCACAATATATAAAAAATATAATAAAAATAAGTAAAAAAAATCCTTTAATTTTCTTATATAATAAGATTTTCAAATAATTATTATTTATCTATTTTTAATTGCAATATCGTTATTCTTTTAAGTTGATACAATATAAAATTCGGGCAACGCCTGTCGAAACGATTGTCATCAATGACTGTAGTGTTTCGTATTATCTGTATCATCGGTTTGGAATGCAACTTTCCGTCAAAAGAGAAGGTCAGGTTAACTTTCAATCGTGTGGTTTAGAAATTTGCACGTCAGTTAGCTGGCTTTTAAAAAAACTTGGGTTGTATTTGTCAATATCTAATTTGTAAGTATTTAATATAAAATATGCATTATATATACATAATAATAATATTTTTTAAAGAATGCATGAAATGTAACATAAAATTTTGCAATATAATTATCATTATAATAAATATATTTTTAAAATTTCATTTAATATTATTACATTTACTATCAATAAATAATTAAAAAATATATTATGCAACTATATTTTTAAATATTTTCTATATTATTTTTATAATAAATAAAAACTGTAATGATATAATCTTTTAAATATTAGAAACTTCAACTTTTGATTAAAATTTTTTTGCACAATTTTTAAGTATTTATATTTGCTTTAATTATAAAATATCTAATTATGAAAATAAATTTAATAAGAAATGAAATTCAGAAGATACTTGAAAAAATTAGAATAAAAATAATAGTTTATAATTAATTTAATGATTCATTAATTAAATTGTTCAATTTTTATTATATTTTTATAGTTGGTCCAAGATGTCAAATCCTGCAGAACGTTTAAACTATATTCAGGATAGCAGTAGTGATACAGAAACAGATAAAGAAACGGGTGGTAGAGGACGTCATCGTATTTATAAGAATAGAATGAGGTACTATGTAAAAGATATAAATAAATATAATATTCAGTATAAAAAAGAAAAATATGTAGATATTTTAGATATCTCTAAATATTTCTAGATATTTTAGATATTTTATTACTAGTTTAATTTTTTAGTTTATTAAAATAAATATTTTAGATATTGATATTATAAAAGTTTCATTTGTAATTTATATTGCCTTTAAAATATCTATTTTAACAATTATATTTAAAATCAAGCATGTATTGAAGAATGTTATGTAGAATGTCATGCATGTCAGATTTTTTTTTTAATTCAAAGTTATAAATTATTACTTTAATATTTTAATATTAAATTCAATAAAAAAAAATATGCATTAAAACATTATTTATATAAATATTAAAATATTAAAATATATTAAAATAATATAATTTATTCTGTTTTATGTGATTGTTTATTTTTTGAAAAAATTTAATTTATAATTATATAATTAAATATGTTTTTATAATTATGTCATCTAAAATTTCTAAAAATTTATTTGACTTCATTTATTTATTTTTTTGTTCTTTATTAAAATAAATCTTGAAACAATAATAAATTAAACAACTAGAAAACCATATTATAATTAAATTACTTTTGCAATAAAAATTTTATGTACATATATACACTTATCTATTATTTAAATTAATTCCTATCCTATATATTAGATTAATAGATAGTACACAATGCTTGTTGTCGAATGCAAATATTAGAAAGGTAATGTTGTTGTTTTGCATGTAGTTGTGGTGGCTCTTCAAAACCAAAATCTTGTTTGGTACAAAGAGATGGGAGCAATGAAAGACACTGTCATTCCTTCAATTCTGGGAGACAAAATACTAATATTAATCAACAAAACAGGTAATATTCACATATGAATGCAAGATTGAAACAAAATTTTATCTTAATTTTAAAATATATTTGATAATGATTTTAAGTTAATATTTGATAGCGTTAATTATTGTATATTTTTGAGGATTATATTTTTATTTCTTATATTATACAAGAATCCAGGAATCATAAACAGGTAGGTGTTAGTTATATATTTATTCAATACTTTGCATTGCTTTATATGTTTATTAGTCATAATTCCTTTGTTTTATGTAGGTATTAATATTAAGTGATCTTCAGTAGTCACTTAGAACCATATTTTTCTTCAGACTTTGCTCTGGAGTTGGTGTTGGAAAAAATCAACAAAATCAAAGTAGAGACAATTTACCATCATCAGGATCTATTACTGGTATAAATAATCCACAAGCAAGTGATGAACGCATTACTCTTATTGTTGATAATACTAGGTAAATTCATTTAATATATTTTTAATTATTAATATAATTGTATTAAATTAGAAAATAAATTTTGATTTTAGATTTATTGTTGATCCTGCATTATTTACTGCACATCCAAATACAATGTTAGGTAGAATGTTTAGTTCTGGAGTTGAATATGCTCAACCAAATGAGCGTGGGGAATATGAAGTTGCAGATGGTATATCTGCTATGGTGTTTAGAGCTATTCTTGATTATTATAAAGGTGGTGTAATTCGATGTCCTCCGACAGTTGCCGTTCAAGAATTACGAGAAGCTTGCGATTATCTACTAGTCCCATTTGACGCTAATACAGTAAAATGTCAAAATTTGAGTAAGTAATTAAATAAAAATTTATATATATAAAATGATATTTAAAATAATATTGTAATATATATATTGTAATATATATATATATATATATATATATATATATATATGATGATATATTGTGCAATTCATGGTAATTTATATCCATGATATTTTATATGTAGAATATTTATGTAGATTATTATAGGAAGTTTAGAAATTTAGAAATTTTTAAATTCTAGAGGTCAAGAGAAACATAAAAGTTACATAAAAGTTATATAAAAAATGTTGATAAAAACTTATTAATAAAGC
This sequence comes from Apis cerana, assembly GCF_029169275.1. NCBI lineage: Eukaryota > Metazoa > Arthropoda > Insecta > Hymenoptera > Apidae > Apis > Apis cerana. Next base: position 2,469,365 of record NC_083862.1, on the reverse strand, counting down.
TATAATAAATAATTATATAAAATAAATAATTATATAAATTATAATTAATTTTTACATTAAATAAAAATAGAAAAAGACAACAATATAATAAAAATAGAAATATCCCATATTTTGCTTTATCTAATATAAACTTTAATTATTTATAATTTTAATAAATAACTTTAATAAATAAGCTTTGATTTAATTTAAACCATAATTTGTTAAAAACTATATTACTATACTATATTAATTTGCATATTAATTTGTGTGTTTATTTTGGCCTCTAAAATTAATCTTCTAAAATAGTGTGAATATGAATATATCTTATATATATATACAGATATATTGTCTTAATATTGAAAAATATTTTTTTTTAATCTTTTAATAATTATGTTATTAAAAAAAATTTATAAGCGATATATATAAATAATAAGATATAATGATTCATAGTTAGAATTTCAAAACTTATTCATAAAATAAATCTTAGTAACATTTTACAATTTATTGTAGGAGGATTATTACATGAATTATCTAATGAAGGTGCACGATGCCAATTTGAAGTGTTCCTTGAAGATTTAATATTACCACTTATGGTAAACAGTGCACGTAGAGGCGATCGCGAATGTCATATTGTTGTTTTATTGGAAGATGATATTGTTGATTGGGATGAAGAATATCCTCCACAAATGGGAGAAGAATATTCACAAAGTAAGAATGTAAAAAATACTGATTTTTTTACTTTTATTTTTTTTATATTATGAAATATATTTCAGAATATTTGATCTTATTACAATATATTGAATATATATAATCAATAATTTTATTGGATGTATAATTTTTAATGAAGTGTTTTATATTTTTCAGCTGTTAACAGTACTGCGATGTATCGATTTTTCAAATATATCGAAAATAGAGATGTAGCCAAACAGGTAATGAAGGAACGTGGTTTAAAAAAAATTCGTTTAGGCATTGAAGGTTATCCTACTTATAAAGAAAAAATCAAGAAGAGAGCAGGAGGACGCGCTGAAGTAATTTATAATTACGTACAAAGACCATTTATTCATATGTCTTGGGAGAAAGAAGAAGCGAAAAGTCGACATGTTGATTTTCAATGTGTAAAATCAAAATCTGTAACTAATCTTGCTGAAGCTACAGCTGATCCAGTATTAGATGCTGGTGGAAATCCAATAGCTATCGCTCTTTTGCAAGCAACAGAACCAGTGCCTCAACCAGAAGTCATATTACCAGTCGGTCAAGATGCCGACGTAGAAGGTGCCATAGGTTTACCAGCTGATCAAGATCTTGGATCGATACCGCCTGATGAATTGCCATGAATATTGATTGTAGATAGAAATTAGAATGAACAGGCATGAAATTCGATTACCAAGTATTTATGAACTGCTTTCTTCTTGCATCAATTTCCAAATTTAGTCGGACTCGCTTATCTCACAATTTCATTTAATTAAAAAGTTAAAATTATTGATTTTCAAAATAAGATATTTCATTATCCATTCCATTTTTATAAAATGATCGGTATTAAAAAAATAAAATTGCTTGAATATGATTATGTTTTAAATAAAAAAATTTTTTGTGAGTTAAGCAAGTCTGATTTTGACACAGTCAAAATAATGTATAGTGAAGTTATCGCATCTTGTGGATGTCCTAATAACTAATTTAAAAATGTCTGCTGTGACTTTTTTAATTTTGTATGTAACGTCACACGTTTCTCATAATTATATGTCAAATACGAAATAAGAATTCGTTTGGTATGTATTTGCGAAGGGTATTCCCTTTTTATACAATTAATAAAGTTGAATACTATTTCCGAGATTGTTTTCTTGTTTTCGCATATTATTTCAATAGATTTCATTTATATACTTCATAAATATTTTCAAAATTTTGAAATTATAAAATAAAAAATATATAGAAAGTAAAAATCTATATCTATATAAAGCATGAGATAAATCATGCATTTTGACTAATAATAAAAGTAAAAAGATTATAGATATTAAAAAAATTTTTTTATTGGGATATTTGTTTATCAAACAATTTCATATGTAGTGTTTTTCTAAAATAGTTTATTTTTTTAAATAAATTTATTTTAAAGAAGAATATTTAAAAGATTAAAAAAAAAGCAAAAATAAAATAAAACAAATATATTGGAAAGAAAAAAATTTCGATTGATATCAATCGATGATAAAATTTCATATAAAAGGAAATGATAAATTCAATCACGAAAGATCGGAAACATCGGGAAAAGTCGGAAAAAAGAGAATGAGAAATGCCGAAGACGTAGATCAAGAGGACGCAGGCGCGTATGCGATCAATAAATAGGCTAACTCAGTTGGAGAACAGGAGATCAGTAGCGTACGAACACGCAAGCAGTGAGGGTGGTAGCGTGTATAATATTGCGTCGGGTGAGGCGTACGAAAACAACAGAGCACCCCTCCCCGGCGGACGGTGTAAAACGGGCTGCCAGCGGTGAGGCTGCAGAGCAGGCCGCTCGTCCAGCATGCAACCACCACCAAGAAAAGTAAGCCGATGAAGTTGACATCTTTCTGTCTGTATCTTTTCTGTTTAATTTTTTCAAATAATTTCTTCCTTATTTTATTTTTACATCAAATTTTACTTTATGTAATTATGCTTTTAATACATATTTTTCCAAAATGAATAAATTAAAATCTTCTCTAAGTAAAAAACTTCTTTCATATTTAAACGAATTAAAATGAATGAATATAAAACTGTACAAATAAAATTTCTATATGAACTTTAAAATATTATATGTATCGAAGGAGGCATAAAAGAAGTTGGCACTTCTTGATACGATCGAAATATGCGAATTTGACCGTTTATCGATCTTTAGCGATATCTCATAGAAAAATTGACGTAAATGGTACTCGAACATTACCACGATAGGGAAAATCGATGCGCACGGTCCTAGCCACGAATCTATATCAAAAGCTGACCTCAAAATGTATAGAATGGGCCAAAGACCTGGGTTAATATCGTGTCAGATCGAAACGGATATGCGTCTCTATTGATAATGACTTCTGCTTTTCTTTTCATTTTTTGTTTTTATTTCATTTTAGAAATATGATTTATTTATATAAATTTAAATCTTGTCCTTGAAATTTCCATTTGTCTCCTTTATTATATAACAGGATTATATTCTCATAGAAATCGATCCTGAATTTTGAATGTAGGACGATTTTTAATGGCCATGTTTCTTATATAAATTTCATTTGTTTTAAAATTTAAAATTTTTTAAATTGTAAGCAAGAAAAATAAAAGAGTTATTTAATAGATAATAATAATCAAAATAAAAGTTCTTTTGGAAAATGTCTTTTTCTATATACAATTATTTTATACAAGATATCTAATTTTTAAAGCAAAGTATGCTGCAATAGTTATTCGATAAATCGATAAATAATTCTTTTACTGTATATATAGCTAATAGTTTATATCCACCTTCAATTTTCCCACATCCTGAAACATAACCTGAAGAATATATTGGGTAATTTTATATTTTTCCATTAATTAATTAAATTTGAAGAAAATCTAAAAAAGAGGAAATAGTCAGAAGTTTTTAAGAAGTCTTTTATTTAATTTAGTAACTCTATTCCTTTAAAGATAATAGAATTCTCCGATAGACATATTTATCAAGATAGCGAACCGGCTTTTCGCCTTACTTCATTACAATGAAGTTTCATAGTTAAAGATGGGGCAATTCCTGACCCACTTAGACTTGCCGAATGTCAATCAAGTAATAAGAATCCAAAATGGTTCGCAAAAGAAAATGCGTATTTTACTAAAATATTTTTGGAAAGCATACTTCCTTTCGGCGAAATTTAGTCTAGCTTCTTACGAGTGTTCTTTTCTATTTGCTTTTCGCACGGAAAAGAGGAGGAGGGATTTTTCTTCATGTCTTCCGGATAATTTCATGTTTACCCTTCTCTATATCTGAAATTTTTTCTTTGACAAGAATATTCAAAGGGAAAAATTTTTTTTAAATTTTAATAATAAAATTTATAATAAAATTTTTAATAACACTATTTTTTCGTTAGATTGAAATAAAGTAATTTTATTATGTGTTTATTCTATTTGAAAAATATTTGAAAAATAAACGATTCTAATCTAGTATTTTTATTTAATATTTTATTTGGCCTATTTATTGCTTAAAATTCTTTATTGCAATATTATTATATTACTTTCATTTAAGTACTTAACTCTCATATAAGTTAAAAATCATCTTTTCATTCAATAAGATATAAAAAGAATTGAATCAAAAAGAATTATTATAACTAGATACAATTTTCTTCTTATCATTAGAATGTATTCAAAATAATATCATAGCGTAAGTGATAAATTTATTAAAAATTATATTTTATATATAATACAAATAAATTGAAAAAAAATTAATTTTTAGTTATTTGATACTTCTAAATGATTAAAATAGAATAAAAAAATTTTTAAATTTGCATTCTATTAAAAAATGATGAAGTAGATTTTCGATTCGCATAATAATCCCTGAAGTTATTATTATATATACTCTCATGTAAGGGAAAAGAAGAGAAAGAATAATTATATGTATGTATATATATTTTTATACCATAAAATTGAAAACTTGATTTTCAATTAATAAAAGTCTAATAATCTAAAAAAATAAATAAAATTTTAATAAGCTGTATTTTTCAATTGATGTATTGTAAAAAATTTTATTAATTTTTTTATTTTATTAATTTTATTATATTTCACATTTATATAAAATTTTAAATTATAATAAAAAATTAATTTTATTATAGTTCACATATTTCACATTTATAAATAATTTTAATAAATGTAATTCATAGATAAATTAATTAATACAATAATTAAAAATCATTGTTATATTTTATAAATATAATAATATTATAAATTTTTTTATATTTTATATAATATCTTTAATTATATTTCTTTTTAAATAAATGAATTACAATATATTATTGTTATAATGTATTATCATTTCAAATAAATAAAAACTTTGTTTTAAGAATTATTGTGTATCATGATAATTCAATTATTTGCATATGTATATAATTTTAAGATGTATTACTAATCTAAAAAAATGAATAAATATTGAACTAGACGAAATAGATGTCCCTGCATATTAAAAGAATATTCACCAAAGTTCACAAAGTCAATATGAGTTCTGATGCGTAAGAAAATATCGATATACCTATCTGCACTATAAAATTGAACTTGATTTCCAACGATGCTATGGCTGATCAAAGCATAACCCTTACTCACTCGACAATTAATACTTCAACGATATAGAAATCGATAATCGAACAAAGAAGAAATGATTTTTTAGTTTATTTGTATTGGAAATAATATTTTTTATTTAGAATATATTACACGATAATAAAAAATAATAAAAGAATAAATAAGAATAATAAATAAAAATATTATATTTTTTTATTAAATATTTTTATTAAATTAATATTTGTATTCATAAATATTGTTATTCAGTAAATGCATTTCATATAATTTTGTATATTAATATTTATATCAATATTTTTATTTAAAAATAGCAGATTATAAAAAATAATTTGATCACTTTGAATATTTAATATGATTTTGATAATAATATTTTTTCTTGATATAGTATATTGTTTCTTGTTAAAAAAATTATTATCTTATCTTTAATAAAAAATATAAATTCGAAAGATATTTTAATTTGAATTTTGTAATGCTTATTGTATGGAAAGCATATGGAATAATCAGCGAGTATCTTTTTACAATTTCTTTTATATGATAAGTTTTATAAAAAAACTTCATAAAATATCTTCTAAATTATTAATTTTTTGTTAAAAATATATTTTTATTTTTTACTTTAATAAAAAATAATGTAATATATTAATTAATATATTAAAAATTATATAATTCCATTTAAGAAGTGTAAAGCTGACTTTCATATAACATCTGTAAAAAAATTATTAATATCAAATCATAATATATTATATAAATATATAATATTATTATAAATAAAATTAAATAATATTATTATAAATGAATATAAATAAATTATTAAATAATATTATTATATAATTAAATAATATTATTGATCAATAAATGAGTGAGCTATATATTTTTGAAATATATCTTTATATATGTAATATTTGTTAATATTATCATTGAAAAATTAATTTTTTAAAAATTCCTGAAAAGAATTAAAGAATATGTTTCGATTTGTTATTATAAAAATCTATTTATTAATTGTTAATTAAATTATTGTATTAGGACATTATTTTTGTCCTAGTACAATATATTTTATTACATTTATGATAAGATAAAATATAATTGTTTACACTAAATAAGGAAACGAATTAATAATTTTGCAGGGAAATTACACAAAATTTCTTAAAAATGTACACGCAGAACAAGCGGCAAAGTTACAAGCGAAAAATCAACATGAATGCGACCTTCTAGAAGATATACGGTAAGTCTTATGTAAAAAGAGGATTAGATAAAAGCTTTAAATATTTTAAGTTTAAATCATTTTATATCACCGATATCTTAATTTCTTTATATTCTTATCTCCAATAAATATTTTTCTTATATTATTTGTATTACAAATATTTTAATAAAATAAATTCATATTTATTTTGCTACTTGTTTCTTAATTTTATGCGACATTTTCTAGTATATTTCTAGAGATGTTCAAAATATTCAAAACTTCGAAATTCTTTAAAATTCGAAAAATTTTCGATTATTAAAATTATTTTCAATTTAAGAAATAAATCGCTTATAAAATAACACAAATTCATTTCTGTTCTAATAATAATAATCAAATTGAGTTTGTGTTTAATTTTTAAATTTACTCCAATGTTTTATTTTGGTATTAATTTAATCAATTAATTGTTTATAAAAAAAATAAAAGTTGAAAATTCAATTTTTATTGTAAGCCAATAATAAATTGAATTTGGAGAATTCCAAAAAATTTCTTAATGTTTTAATTTTTGAAAAACTAGTATTTTTTAGAAAAAGAAAAAAAGAAAAGATGAATTTCTAATCTCGAGAATTTCGAGATTTCACAATTTCGAATTTAAGTTTTACGATTTCTATCAAATTTCCATTTCTATTTATTCTTTTCTAAAATACTTTCTTTATTAAAAATTATTATTTAATTTTGAACAATTCTAATTTTTTAAAAAACCTTCTATATTGAAATTTATTTAAATATTTGAAAAATGTAAATACTTTACGCTGCATTATGTTTCATAGTGCATATTTTTCAGCAACTTTACAATAAAGAAGTCTGCAATTGAAAAATCATATTCAGAGGTAATATCATGTAACGAAAATTATATTTCAATATTTATGCAATCATTAATGATTAAAAATTTTCGTTTTAGGCACTTCTTAAAATATCTTCTGCATATTTGAATAAAAAAATACCAAATATTCCGGATCTCAAAGTTGATGGAGCAGAAGAGAAATGGTAATCTTTATTATTTTCTAATCAATGAAAAAAAAAAAACATAGTTAAGATATCAATTCAATATAAATCAATATAATTGTTAATTTTAGGAACATGTGGAATGTTTGGCGAACTGTCCTAGAAGAAAATGAGAAATTGGCTAGAGCGCGATTAGCAGCAGTAGAAGTTTTCCAACAACAAATTGCTGACGATGCAAAAAGTTTAAAGTTGCACAAACTACAAATTTCTAAGAAGGTATATTTTCCTTTAATAATATATCATTCATATCAATCGATCAAGAAAAAGATTAAGATGAATAAGATTATTTTTCCACTTAGGCAATCGACCAATTAATGATAGTACAAAAAGAATTACAAATCTGTGTACAAGATGTAGACAAAACAAAGAAATTGTATTTCGATGAAGAACATAGCGCCCACGATGTACGCGACAAAGCGAAAGATATTGAAGAAAAGTATGTATTTACGTACATTTATTTAATAGATTATGTTCTAATTTTGTAACACTTAAAATCTGATATTGACTAATTTCTAGATTAAAGAAAAAAAAGGGATCTTTTTTCCAATCGATAACATCATTGCAGAAAAATAGTGCAAAGGTGAGGAATTATTACGAGAAACATTATAGAGTTAAATAATCTTTAATGATTTATAATTTGTACTACAATTATCATTTTCAGGTAAGCTCGAAACGCGATGCTTTAGAAGAAAAATCAACAGGAGCGCGAAATGATTATTTGCTTAGTCTTGCCGCTGCCAATGCACATCAAAATAGGTATTTTGTAGTTGATCTACAAAATACTATGCAAGTAAGTGTGCCTTTTTTTATTATATAATTTTTTTCTTATTATTCTTATTTAAAAAAATAAAAATCTCTCTTTTTTTTAACAGTATTTAGAACAAGGTGTTTATGATAAAGTTGCAGAATATTTAACGCTAATGGGTCGTACAGAACTTTTAACCTGTCTAGCTACACAAAATAGTTTTGGTAAAATTCGTGACCAAGCACAACAAGTGAGTACAAAATATAAAATTTAAAAAAAAATCATGGAATTTATATATTTATACATCATTTTACTAATATTCATTATATTTTTTAATCAAATTATCAAACAATCAATTTATTTATCTCATTCATTTTTTATTTTTTTACAGCTCACAAGAGAGTACAATATACAGTGTTGCTGCTTGTATTATCCTGTTTTAAAACAACATATACAATACGATTTTGAACCATGTGACAACGATCCAATAGAGAGGTTTATAAACATTATAATAAATATATAATAGATGTAAACCGTATTATGATAAATATATATATATATAATATTTGAATTATTAATTTTTTCAATTATATTTTATGTATAATTGAAAACAAATTGTTACAGGATAACAGCTGATCATTCTGCTGCAGCCACACTTGGAAAAGAAGCTCGTCGCTGGTCGACGAGAATAGCTCGTGAAATAAATAGCATCCGAGAAAATAATAGGAAATTACAAGTTCTATTACAATTAAAAGAATCTGGACAAAAGGTTAATAGACGATTGATCATTACACAAATCGATTGAATTATTTTTTTTTTATTATTTATTTGAAAATAATTTATTAATAATCACATTTAACAATGATTACAGACTGATCCGAATGATCCACAAGGCCCAGATGTAGATACAAAAATCGATGAACTGAAGCATATTATACGACGTGCAGAGGTAAGATATGGGATGAAATATGATTCACATCAATCCTTTTCCTTATTTGTTTATTTGTTCATTAGACGGCAAAACTGAAGGCAGAAGCGAGAATAGAATGTCTTCGAAACGGTGGAGGTTTGTTACATATCGTTTTTTTGCCGAACAGATTGAAATAAATTATATATTATTATTTTTTTCTATTTGTGATTTTTATAGTAAACGTTGATGAATGGCTACAAGAGGCAGAAACTCTAAGTGTTCAAGATATGCCACGTTCAGCTAGTTCTCTTTCTGTTAGAACTGATGCCTCGGGAACGGCGGTAAATCATTCATTAAACTTTATTAAATTGTTTTTAAAATTACCAATCTTTATTGATATACATATATATATATATATATTATTAAATACTGTAAAAAAAAATTATATTATGTTATATAGGAACATCCGTCCTCAGATTCATTTTATGATAGTGATGGAGACGGAGGAAGTGATTTGACAACTGTTGAACGACCAGGCAGTGCACGAAACGTTCCTCAACAAGAAGAAGAAACGACAGAGGAGAGGCAAAGACATGATAGCGAAGAAGTTGATGGTACGTAATAGAGTATAAAAAAATTATAAATCATAGCAAAATATTTCGATTAGAATATATTATTTATATCATTATTTATACATGATAGCTTTGCTTGAACAAGAGAAACAACGAATAGAACAACTTACAGTGGGTTGGGATGATCCGACGGCTGTAGATTGGGATAATGAAGAAAAAGAAGAACAGATTGAACTTCGTGAAACATCTGAAATTCCTTCCACACAACAAATATACAAATGTACCGCGCTCTATTCATATACGGTACGAATATTGCAATGAAAATTAATGTTTTACAAAAAGTATTATAATAAAAAAAACTCTTATCATTAGAAAAATTATGTATCATATGAATAATATAGAAGAAAAAATATTTGTTGTTACAGGCACAAAATCCTGATGAATTGTCAATTGTCGAAAGTGAGCAATTAGAAGTTGTCGGTGAAGGTGATGGTGATGGATGGCTCCGAGCACGAAATTATCGTGGTGAAGAAGGCTTTGTTCCTCAAAATTATCTTGATGTTGAAAGAGACACAACATCTGGTCTTACTTCTCAAGGACCAGGTTTGGTGCAACAGATATCCTTTTCCTCGGTAGATTACACTATCGATGATCATGATGCAGTAGATCCAGACGCCAATTTACAAATGACAACATCGGAAACTATCGTACAAAATCATATAGGAGGTAAATTTATTTCTCAGATAATTCATATAATTTATGTAATTCTCATTCAATGTCAAGTAATTAATAATTTTAATTTAATTTTTTTTTTCAAATACGAAATTTTAAATTAATAAATATAATTTAATTATAATAATAATAATTTTTGTATATATATATTAAATTATTAGAATAATATATTTTAATATTATTGTCATATTGAAAATTGTACGATTAATTTTTTTTTTAGAAATAGAACAATATTGCATTGCTCTTTACGATTATGATGCTACATGTGACGAAGAACTTAGTTTTCTCGAAGGTGATATTTTGAAAGTCTTAAGAAAAGAACCGCACGATGTCGATGATGGATGGTGGGAAGGAGAATTACGTGGACAACGAGGATTATTCCCATCTTTAATCGTAGAACCTTGTGCTGCAGATGGTTCACCTTTAACTCCACAGGTTCAATTAATAAATAATTTTAATGTTTTTTTTAAATTAATATTGCTTTGTTTGTTTGAATTCTACAATTCTCATTTTTAACGCTCTTTATTTTTTTTTTTTTATCAGGAGAATATAACACCACCAAGCTCTGCACCACCAGTATTTACACCACCTGAAGTTCCAGAATTTTTATTAGAAAATGAAATAACACAAAGTATGATGAAAGGTAATATTTGACTCTTAAAAATAGAATTATTATGAAAAAAATATTATTATTATTATTTAATATATAGAATCACAGAACGGAAAATCTATTAATGCAAGCATTGAACAACATCGACAAGAAGGATTCATGATAAATCTTTCAAAGGACCAAAGAAGTCAATACGGTTCACAGTTTGAAGCTGATCAATCTGAAGGGCCTGGTATAATAGGTAAGCTTCAAATTATTATTGTTATTCCATTTATATTTAATTTGAATGTATGTATACCAAATTGCTGCTTAGTTGTAGAAGTATCGGATGAATTAGCAACGAAGGTAAATAGAATTTTTTAAATGAGAATTTAATTAACATTATTTAAAAATTAATAGTTTAATAATTTTAATTTTAAATTTAATCATTACATTTCTATTTTTAGGTAGATGATGAAAAGACAAAATATTTAAATACTGATGACCAATCGAAAGAAGATTTCGGACTTGGCGTTGCACAAATTGTAATTACTGCAGCGACACCAATGGAAGAAGTTGAACATCCTTTTCCAGGTTTAGAAGAAGCTATTGATGAGACAGTGAAATCGACAGGAAGTTCTGATGGTGATTTACCTTCAAGCACTAATACTGATGTGAATGAAAGTGATTGCAAAGAGGCCACCGTGATAATAGATGAAAAAGAAGAACAAGAAACTACAGAAACAACCGAAGATATTGAAGAGAAATCAACAGTTGATGATTTACCAACAGACTCGGCACCATTTCCAATTAGTAGCAGTTCTGGTAGTGAAGCAGATTCAACATCTGGGCCAAGTACAGCAGATAATTCTCAATCTATACCATCTCGTGGTACCGTAATCGAGGTACAAGAAACAGAAGATATTGAAATTGTACCAGAAAAGATGGTAGTGGGAGGAAGGGCAAGTATTCCAGATGAATTACAACCTGACCAATTAGAGAAGCTACAAAATTTGAAAGAATCGAATGCCTAGGATTGACTAGACCTCGGAGATCCTGATTATCCTGCCTTATCAAATAAACTGGCTCTTCCGAAAAATCATCAAAATAAATTTCAGCATTTACTGGAATTTTGGAAATCTCCAGAGGTTATTGGAAAGAAAGACTAATGAATAACGGAACAACTAAATAATTTTTATGTTAATATTATGTACACAACTTTTTTGCTAGATGATACTCTAGTGAACTATTTAAAGAAAGATGTTGCGACTTTTGCAACCTATTTACAACACATTAATGTACAGTTATAAGGTAATAAAGAAAATTGTCAATACCTATAATAGATGAAAACTTTTCGTTGTTTGTGTACATTTTAAGAGAATTATAATGATGTTGCATGAGAAAATGTTAATTGTTTTATTCCTCTTTTATTACATTTTTGTCTATTTTTATACAATTTTCATTTCAATATCCATATTTTTCCTCTTTATCCAATTCCATATTTATATAAAATTACAAAACAATTTTATTTAAGGTTGCATTCTAAGAGCACCATCTAATCTTATCACTTCTCCATTGAGAAGAGAATTTTCAACAATGTGTTGAGCTAATTGAGCATATTCATCAGGAGTACCCAATCTCTTTGGAAACGGTACTGATCTCATTAAGTAAAGACGCACTTTTTCTGGTAAATTTCCTAGCATAGGTGTATCAAATATTCCAGGTGCAATTGTAACAACACGAACACCAACATTAGCAAGATCTCGAGCTAATGGTAAAGTCATTGCAACAACTGCACCTTTACTGGCAGAATATGCTACTTGACCAATTTGTCCTTCAAATGCTGCAACACTTGCTGTATTAATTATTACTCCACGAAATCCATCTTTATCTGGTGTGTTGTTATACATAAGTGGTACACTTAATCTAATAACATTAAATGTTCCAGTAACATTTACATTAAGCACTTTGTTGAATTGATTTAAATCATGTGGCAAATTTGTATTAAAATTATATGTTTTGTGAGCAACAGCTACTCCTGCTGCATTTACTATGACATCTAATTTTTTGAACTTCTTACTTATTTCACTTACAAGAGTATTTACATCTTCTGTTGATGTTATCTAGAAAAAAATATAAAATATATTGATTAATATAAAAATATTTTCAGCAATATTTGAATGTATAATATTAAATTATGTACAAAAGAAATATTTAATCAAAAAGTAATTAAATTATATTTTCAATTTCATTTTATAATTTTTAATTATATTAATTGTAATATACATGCAATAAATAATACAAGCAATACAAAATCACAATATTTAATTATTTATTATTATTTAATTACTTATTAATTATTATTAAAGTTTTTTTATTATTATTGATAATTTTAATAAAAAATATAATATAAAAAAATATATATATTATATTAATATAATTTAAAATTTCATTAATGTTTCTTTATTAAATTATTAAACTAATACTTTTTATTATTATTATTATTATTAGTAACAATATTAATACTACTTAATATTAGTGCTATTATACTATTATATTATATATTAATATAATATATAATAGTATTTGTGATTTTATTTTGTATTTACATCTACTGGTGTAAAAGTAACAGATTCTCCAAGTTCATTAGCAATTTCATTTCCTTTAGATATTGGTAAATCTGCAATAACTACTTTAGCACCATTTTTTATAAATCTTTGTACAACGCCAAATCCTAGTCCAGAAGCACCACCAGTTACAAGAGCAACTAGTCCCTAAAATATATATAAAATTAATTTCTTATTTAAATATTTTTTTTAAGTATATATGATTATTATATTATGTGTATAAATCTATATAAAAAAACTAATAACTTTGAAAATAATTATTTTCATTAAATTTTCATTAAGCAGTATCTAGAATATTTACTTTTTTTACTTATAATATTTTTATATTTTTTCAAGACAATCTTCATTATAAAATTATATAAATAAATTATATAAATAAAAAACTGTAATATATTCAGAATGAGACAATAATTTAGATTTCTTTGAATATTTCTATTATTAAATTAAAAATTGTTATTTAGATAACAAAAATTTCAATAATTTATTGAATGTTGTATAATACAAAGAGCATCATAATATAAAAATTTTTTTATCAATAAGATTTTCAAAGATTTTAAAATTTACCTTCATTTTTTAAATGACATATTATACTTTTTTATTCCTAGTAAAATAGCAAATTAATAAAATATAAATTAATACAAATCATCCAAAGATAATAACTAAACAACTTAACTAACTAACTAACTAATAAATAATAATTAAACAACTAAACTGACTAATAGATAATAACTAAATAAATTAAGATAAAAATAATCAATGTCCATTTGTGTTGATGAATATTAGAATCATCGGATTCTAATCTATTTATCATTACTTTAGAATTGTTTATAGAATATCATTTTACTAAAAATAAAAAAATAAAAAAAAATATAATATACTACTTAAAAAAATAAAAATATTTTAAAATATAATTTTGAAATTTTTAATATAAAAAATATAAAAAAATTATTAATATCATATTACATATCATATATATGATATATTCTATATTATACAATTTTTATTAATAAATATATCTCTAAATATCTCTATATTTTAATAAATATATCTCTAAAAATAACGAATGTAATATTCAAGATTTAAATCCCATATATTTATATATATTTATATATTTTTTCATTTATGTATATTTTTTTAAATTTATAGAAATATCAAATTTAACAAAATTTTCCATTATTATTAACTGAATGTTATTTTCAGAGAAACATATTTAAAAAATAAGTATTATATTAATACAAAATAATAAATATTTAAAACAATCAAAATATTATATGTTATAACGTGTGCAACAAAAAATAGAAAATTATTTTATATATTGTTATATTATATATTATTATATATTATTATATATTACTATATATTATTATATATATTTTATATTAAATGAAAAAATTTTATTCACAATGATAAAATAGTGATAAAATATTTTTATTCACAATGATAATATTAATATATTAAAAAAAAATTAGTACTTACTTTCATTATTTTAAAAAATTTTATATTTTATAAAAAAAATATAAAAAATGTTTTATAAAATCGACGACAAAATAAATGAAAAACGGAATGAAAAACACTTTTAATATCAAGTATTTTGTTTTGTGATTAATGGAATGAAATAAACCGAACGACGAACAATAGAAGAAGATCTCTCAGCATTCGAGACAAAATGGTCGATAAACTCAACCATATATACTTTTATCATTGTCGGCCATTTTATCCTGCTGATAATTTATGAAAAAATTATCAGAATTTGTGAATAAAGAAAAAAGTTATTTTATCAATATATAAATTAAATATTTATCTTATATTACATTATATTACATTATATTACATTATATTATATTATATTATATATATATATAATATAATATATAATATAACATATAACATATATATTATATATTATATATAATATTATATATATTATATTATATAGAATAATCATTATTTTTTTTAAATTCTTATTAATTATCAATTAAAAAATAAATTGATAATATAAAGAATAAAATAATTTTTTTATATAGACATTATTCAATTTAGGAATAATATTTTTGCAAAAATAAAAAATTGAATTATTTTATTATTGAATA
This sequence comes from Apis cerana, assembly GCF_029169275.1. Lineage (NCBI taxonomy): Eukaryota > Metazoa > Arthropoda > Insecta > Hymenoptera > Apidae > Apis > Apis cerana. The sequence continues at coordinate 2,453,623 of NC_083862.1, read as the reverse complement.
ATTGAAGTATTAATTAAATAATTTTATACATAATTTTGTTTTTATTTATTAAAATAAATATTTATTTAAAAATAAATGTTATCGTTAATGAAAATGAATTTATCATATAATAAAAAAAATATTAATTTAAATTAAAATCATATGAACATTAAAATATTAGATGTTATATTGTTTTATAAACTAAATATTAATCAAGTTAGTAATTTAGAAAAAACTAATCAAGTTAGTAATTTAGAAAAAAGGTTATCATGATGTTATTTGCTGATTTGTTGAACATTGGAATTTGGCCTTAAGAAGAACAAATACAAGAGGAATTTCTTATTCAATTCGTTATCGCTAACTTTAAGTTTCGGCAATATTTAAAATATATCATTTGTATTTTTTTTTAAAATCTTTCTATTTTATTCAATTTTGATAGATCCTATTCTTTCCTTCACGCATCGAATTAATAGAATTCTTATCAACATTATATGATTTTATTAATTATAATTATATATATTTTATGATTTTATTAACTTATTTTTTAGTATAATTTAATTATTAAAAATAATAATAATAAAATTAATAATAGAATTAAATTAAAAAATAATATTAATAATAATAGGATTAATTAATAAAAATATTTATTTTAATTCAAGATTTAAAAAGCAGAAAGTATAAATAATACTTTTTTTTTTCAATATGAAGTTTAAAATTTATATGTAATATAAATGTCTATAATAATAATATGTGAATATTGTACATTAACTATTGTACATTTAGTGGTGAATGTAATTTTATTAGCATCTTTTATAAAAAGAAAGATTATTACATAATACAACATTAATAACTAAAAATTATTTTTTTATTTTATTTTATTTATCTTTAAAATTTAAGCATTTTTTTTGTTACTTAATAAAACTTTTTTATAAAAATAATAAATATCTGATATTATCTCATTAAAAAATTAAAAACTATTTTAAGAAGAATTAACCTTAATAAAAAATCATAAACAATATAAAAAAATTTGAATTTCAAATAATAATTAATAGTTTACATATGTTATTATAACTATTATAACTATGAATGAATAATAATCACTATATTAACATTTATAATTACGATAAATATTAAATGTATATATAATAACATATAAATATAATTTATATAATATACATTCATAATGAAAGTTATTACACATTGTAATACATTATTGTGTTCTAATTTATGTTATAAATATTATTACAATAAATTTTCGACTCAGTTATCAGGTATTTATGTATACATATGTATTTTATATAATATCATAATTAAAAATTTTCATTTTCAAAAAATTTTTTTCTAGATTTTCCAAAAACTTTTAATCGTAAAAAAATAGAGCATGAATGGTATTATATTTGGGAAAAAAATGATTATTTTGCTCTTAAAAATAATAAGAAAGTAACATTGAAAATGCTTCTACCTCCTCCTAATATAACAGGAACATTGCATTTGGGACATGCATTAACTGTTACTATTCAAGATATATTAGCAAGATGGTATTTTTTTAGAATATGATTTATTCTTTATATATTGAAGTAAATAAAAAATTTTAACATAAATTACATTTATATTTTATATATAATTATACTTAGGTATAGGATGAAAGGACATTCTGTAATATGGATACCAGGTTTTGATCATGCTGGAATTGCTACTCAAATGATGGTAGAAAAATATCTTTTTAAAACCAAAGGTATTAATAAATCAGATATAGGGAAAGATAAATTTCTTTCATATATTTGGCAATGGAAAAATGAAAAGGAAAATATTATAAAATCTCAATTAAAAGCTTTAGGTGCTAGTTTGGATTGGTCTAGAGAATATTTTACAATGAGTAAGGTATAAAATAATTTTTTCTATAAAAAATATTTAAAGTTTTGAACAAACAATATATTTTTTGTATTTAAAATTTTAGAAACATAATAATGCTGTGGTAGAAGCGATTGTTACATTAAATAATCGAAATTTATTATATAGGAAAAAAGATTTGATTAATTGGTCTCCTACTTTAAGTAGTACAATATCGGATATTGAAGTTGAACATTTATATGTTACTAAAAAAACACAGCTTCAAGTTCCAGGATATGAAAAAATGATTACATTTGGTGAAATAGCACATATAGCTTATCCTGTGAAAGATTCAAGTAAAATTTCTCTTTTTTTCAAACTATGTATGATTAATTTTTATAGGAAAATTTGTTTTCTTAGAACATGAACATAATTATTTTTTTTTTAGAACATGAAATAATAGTGGCAACTACTAGACCAGAAACTCTTTTTGGAGATGTAGCAATTGCTGTTCATCCAGATGATGAAAGATATGCAAAATATATTGGTCAACAAGTCTGGCATACTTTAAGACAAACATATATACCTATTATTTCTGATTATTTAGTTGATAAACAATTTGGAACAGGTAAACATATTTCAGATTTTATTATTTTAAATAATATTTTATGATAAGTATATTATAATTAAAGAGAATTTTTCAGGTGCAATAAAAGTAACACCTGCACATGATCCTTTAGATTATAAGATTGCAATGAATCATCAATTAGAAATTATTGAAGTTATTGATGAATATGGAAATATAACAAAAGCAGGCAAACAATTTGAAGTATACTTATATTTTAATTAAATAATTATATTTTTATGAATTTTTGTTTGATATTATAAGTTTTTTTATTTCTAACTAAAAAGTTCATTTGTTAAAAATAAATAAAAAAATTTTAGGGTTTACCAAGATTTATTGTTCGAGAAAAAATTTTAAATGAATTATCAAATAAAGGTATTTTAAAAAGTATTAGTGACCATAATATGTGTATACCATTGTGTTCGAGAACTCATGATGTTGTAGAATATTTACTCAAAGAGCAATGGTTTATTAAATGTAAAGATATGGCTCAAAAAGCTATAAAAGCAGTAAAACAAGGTCATTTAAAAATAATACCTAATACTCAAGAAACATTGTGGTATGATTATCTTAATAATATCAGGTAAAAAAAAAATAAATAAACAATATTTAAAAAATAAATAATATAATTTACTTTTTAATATTAATTTTTTTAGAGATTGGTGTATTTCAAGACAAATATGGTGGGGACATTCTATTCCCGCATATTATATTACAATAGAAGGTAAAATTGAGTGGATAATTGCTCGCACTGAAAATGATGCAAAAATTATTGTACAAAATAAATATGGATCAGATATTAAATTATATAAAGATGAAGATGTATTAGATACATGGTTTTCTTCTGCAATACTTCCTTTTGCTATAATGGGATGGCCAGAGAAAGTATAAACATATATAAACACAAATAATGTATAAAAAATTATTGTTATATTAAGATATTCTTTTAGACTGAAGATTTAAAAAAATATTATCCTTTAACATTAATGGAAACAGGAAGAGATATTCTTTTTTTTTGGGTTGCAAGAATGGTAATGCTAGGATTGGAATTAACTAATTGTCTACCTTTTGATGTAAGATTTTTTATATTTTAATTTTATATTTTACATATTTTATATTTTATATTTTAAGATTATTTTACATTTAAATCATTTTTAATTTCTTTTATATAATATATAATTAATTAAAATTCAGGAAGTTTTATTGCATGGTCTTTTATGTGATGCTTATGGAAAGAAAATGTCTAAAACACTTGGAAATATTGTTTCTCCAGAAAATATCATCAATGGTATTAGCTTAAATGTAAGTATAATATGTTTTGTTTATAAATAATAAAATATAAAATATACTTTAAATTATACTTTATTTATATCAAATACTACAAAATAAATAGGATCTTACTGAACAAATGAAAAAAAGTTATAATATAGGTATTCTTAATGAAACTATATTGAAACGGATGTTAAATGCAAATAATAAACTATTTCCTAATGGTATACCAGAATGTGGTGCAGATGCATTGCGTATGACATTATCTAGTTACAATATTAAAAGTTAGTATAAATTAATCTATAGATAATCTATAATATTTTTATCATTCGACATTTTAATATTTATGAATATTTATAAATATTTTTATTTGATAGATCAACACATCAACTTTAATATTATGGAATGTCAAACAAACAAATATTTTTTAAATAAAATTTGGCAAGCAAGCAAATACATCTTACTTATGACAAACGAAAAAATATATCAAAAACCTATAAATATAACAATTATTGATCAATGGATTTTAAGCAGATTATCTCTAATGATTAATACAATTAATAATGCATTTATAGAACGAGATTTCCACAAAGTTATTGCATCAATGAAACAATTTTTATATTATGAATTTTGTGATTTTTATTTGGTAAGATTTATTGAGAAAAGATTATTTTAAATATAAACTTTTTAAATATATATATAATAAATAAAATAAAATATAAATAAATAGAATATGTACATATAAATATAAATATGTTATATTTTATTTTATTTATTCATTCATTATATATTATTTCATTTTTTTTAATGAAATTGGGTTAATTAATTTACATAGATTCTTTTACATAGATTTATAGGATTCAATTATAAAATTATAAAAAAATATATTTAAAAATAATTAAAGATTTAATAGATTATATGTTTGTATATATATATATAGGAAGGAAGTAAATGGGGATTTAAAAGTGAAAATATAAATACACATATAAGTCACACATATGTCTTAAGAAAGTGTTTAGAAGTGTTTTTACGTGCATCTGCACCTATAATACCATATCTGTGTGATGATTTGTATAAAAGATTGTCAAATATATTTCCGGAATTTTTACCAGTTTCGTCATTAATGGAAGCACATTATCCAATACCAGAAGAAGTGAGATTATATTATATATATTAATTATAAAATGTTTTCAAAACCAAAATATAAATTTATATTTATATTTATTATTAGTTTAATGAATGGAGAAATGTTCCTCTAGATGGAAAAATAAATGAAATCTTAAAAATTATATTAGAAATTAGAAGTATCATGGGTAATATTAATAAGAAATTAAATTTAGAAAGTAATTATTTATACATATAATATATATATACAATTTATATGTAAATTAATATATTAAACTTAAATATGATTTTTCACAGTTCACATTATAATTAGTAAATCTGAAGATTTTAATTTTTATAATGATGTCATCAATTTGATTAAAGGTGGATGCAAAATATTCAATATTTTTATATTTTTAGAAAAGAATTATATAGAATATAAAAATAGCGTTTGTCATTCTTATAGTCCTACTTGTACAATATCTATTGTCATAGAGGTAACTTTATTATATTATTATACATTATTAAAAATTTTATTATATAATTTATGTTTATAAAAATTTATATTTATCATTTATTTAATTTTTAGGATCTTTCTATTTTAAAAGAACTTGAAAAGAAAATTTTAAATAAAACAATTACACAAAATAATTAAAATTAAACAATATAAATAAAATAAAACAAAATAAAACAAATTTAATTCAAATAAATTATATATGAAATAATATATAATTATATGAAATATATATTAAATTTGATATATCAGTTCTGCTAAAAAAATAGATGACTGAAGGTGGATAATATACAAGGTATATATAAATTAAATTAATATTATTATTTAAATATTATAAAAATATTTTAAAAATAATATATCTAATTATTTATATTATTTTATTTTATAATATATATTTTTCATCATTATTCATATCTGTGTATTTATAAAATTTTCATTATTATTATAATTTTTATCAAAATCAGTGAAATCATATAAATTTAAGAAGAAAAATCATCTCTTATTTTTAATATTATTTTTCTTTTATTTAATTTTTGGCAATTTATTATTATTCAATCAATTTTAGAAATAATTAAATATATAAAATAACATTTTATAAGATTATTGTACAAACATATATATATATATATATATATATATAAAATTATAAAAATCATCAAATATACATTGTTGGTCTGCATCTTTAAATATTTTATAGTATAAATATACTTATCAACAAATTTATAATTTTGAATTGTGAATACAGAATAAATTTTTATTTTTCTTTTTTTATTAATAATACATATTTATATTGATTTTATTGTAATTTTGAATATTTCAACATTACCAATAACTTTATTTAAATTGAATAGAAATAGTTTCTTGCATTTCTTTATTGTTGTCTTCATTTTCAATATTATCTTTGATTGATTGATCTTTTTTCTTCAATGTGTAATTACATTATTTCCATTTAATGTCAAATATAATATTAAGTAATAATACATATTTATTCTTTGATATTACAATATTAAATTTTAAACTAATTAATATATCTATTTATGTATAATTAGTATTTTCTTTTGAAGTCTAAAATTAATAAGTAATAAATTATAATAAGATATTCCATAGAATTCTTCATCAATAAGTTAAATTTGATTGGAATAAAGTAATTAAACAAAGTAATTATGCTATCATCATATAACAACTTGATTTTTTATTGTTTTGCAGATTATTGTTTGCATTGTTTGCATTTTATTTTTTTATTTTAAACTAGTCCGAACATATTCTATAATATAATATATAATGTAATGTAAAAATTTAATGTGAAAAATATGTTTTATATAAAAAAATTATTTCTTTAGGAATCATTAAAACAATGTTATATCCTTTATCAATGTTATTTTTTCCTTATAATAACCGTATACAAAAAGTTAATTGTCAGAAATTGAAATATATTTTTAAAAATAATAGAGTAATTTTATACATTTTTAATAATATAATAATTTTATAATAATTTATCTTAAAATTTTAATTTATCTTCTATTTTATTTATTATTATCTTATATTAAGATTTTATTATATAACTCAATTTTATCGTTCATATTAAATTAAATGTATTTAATTAAAAATATTATTATATTTAAATTATCATAAAAATCACGAAAAATTGTTTTTTTATATGAGATATTTTATTTCTAATTAATAGTCTATCAAAATATCTTTAAAAAAATAAAAATAATAAATAAGAAAAAAATTTTATTAATAAAATATTTTAAAATATTAAAAAATTATATTTATTTTTTCTTTGCAAATCAATAAATACATGAATCTCTATAATAAAATTATGATAAATAAAAAGTATGAAAATTCACAATCATTCATAGTTTTTTTTTATTATCATTATAGGTTGATCAGAATGTAGAAATAAAGCACGAGATTTATGATCATTTATTTATTTTTGTTGTATATAAAATCATAAAAAAATACCTAAAGATAATTAAGATTTAAATAATTAAAATAAACTTCATTTTTATTTATTTCAATTCTTAATTTTATATATTAATTTTATATTAATATATTTTTAGTTTATTCATAATTTTTATTCTTCAAACATAAGTTCATTTTTAAAAGATATAATATTAAAATAAAATTTATATATCTATAATGAATATCTATTAATTTTTTAATCTATATATTTTTCCTTCATTTTTTAATAATTTTAATATATATATATAAAATAATAACTTATTTAGATAATATTTAATAATATTATATTATTTAATAATTATTATTTAATTATTATTATTTAATTATAAGTTATAATTATATCATATTATTTAATAATATCTTAGAGAATATAATAAAAAATTCATAATAAAAATTAATAAATATTACTTTTGTATTATGAATTTATTTTTATGAATTATAATTATAATTATATATTAAATGAAAATAAAATATAACAAAAATCAGTATCTCTCATATTAAATTAAATATAAACACAAATTTAATATATAAATTTTTTAAAAATCTTTTATATTATATATATTTATCTAAGCTTGTAAAATTTAGTTAATTTTTTTTTCTTTTTAATATTCAATTTTTTTTAATTTTAAATTTTTACATATAATATAATTATTTAATTTTTATTTTATCTTTTTATTTATATTATATAATAAAAATATTTAATTCTAAAATTTTAATAATTCACAATTTTAATGATACAAATATATTTAAATAAATAAATTGAGAACAACATAGTACTTAATGTAATATACTTAGTATTTTCTTAATATATTCAATGTATTATCAAAAATCAAAGAAAATTCCTGTTGGCGGAGATTGATTTTCGATAATCATTAATATAAATTAATTATGAATATTGATAATATATAACAACAATTGAACATGCAAAAAAAAATTTATATGTGCAAAATTTTTTTCTTTGGAAAGTTTATGACGCGTCTGTCATAGAATAAAATTTTCATGACACATATGTTGCATTGAATGTTTTAATTTTGTATTAAATAAATAATTAGTAATTTTCTATTCTTAGACAAATATTTAATACTTAATTGAAAAGAAATGTTAAAGAACTATACTTTAATAAGTTTAAAATTTATTTATATTTTATATATATTATATATATTATTTTGGATATGTAATATTATTTTTATAATAAAGTAATAACGAATAACGAATCAATCTTTCTCAAAATATTATTCAATTATAAATTTTTGTAATAAAAAATATTATTTTATAATATTTTAAAATATGTTTATTTAATTATATTTTATCATTACTGTTATTATACTTATTTTATTAAGAAATATAAAAATTTAAAATGTAATATATTTGTATTTTTAAAATTTATATTTTTAATATAATTTTTTTAATTTTAGATTTATTATTTTGAAAACTGTGCTTAAATTCTAATCGTAAGATCAAATGTTCTGAAATGAGGTGCATTTCTTTTCATTGAAAGTCGATCATAAAATATTCTTCTGCGGCAAACGTCAAAGTTGAAACATTCCTTAATAAGAGTTTCTGCTTTTTGATGAAAAAGTGACATTTTGAAGTCTGATTTATTTAAAAAAAAAAAAAGGAAAAATATAAAAATTTTATTATTTTATTCCTCACAGTAATGCTGTGAGATTGTTATTGCTATTATTCACTGCATTGTTACCGTTCTAATACGTTCATGCAATGTTAGTTGGCTCCCTGTCCCGCGAAGTATTACATTATTTTTTTAGTGGCCACTTCAATGTTGTGATTATTTTCACATCTGATTAATCGTATCGTGGTCGAGTAAGACGAGGCACGCGATCGCATCATGTTTTGGACAAATAATTACGTGTCATCTCCTAATATTGAAGCTCTTCTTAACAAAGAGGTAAGAAAGTTCTTTTTTTAAATGAAATTTTTATTCAATGATTTAAATTTTATACATCAGAAAAATTTATTAAGAATTCAAACTAATAATACTATATACATTATTTTATATTATTTTGATTTTAGGTTACTATTTTAATTTAGTTTATTATTTTCCTGAATTCAAAATTATTTGTATTTTTTATATAATATTGTTTTCTTTTATAGTTTTAATATCTTTTATTAATAAAAATTCGCAAAATATATTAGTAATTTTTTAAAAATGTTTTAAAATAATAATTTGCGACAAAATTTATTCTCATTGATACAAAAATGAAAAATAAATATTTCTTTAAAAAACCATATTATATTGTTATAAGATTTAAATATTTTTTGTTATATATTTAAATATTTCTTTTATTCTTATTCATTAATAATTTACATATATACAATAATTTATATATTTATTTTATAATATAATATTTTCATAATATTTTATCTATTCTAAGTTGTAATTTTGATATTTTTATAGCCTATAAAAAGATCTATATATTATAATATAAGAATTATTTTAATATCCTACATTCTAAATAATTTTATTAAATATAATTAATAATATTAATAATAATAATATAAGTAATTAATGATATTAATATTAAATAAATTTAATTCTATAAATAATTTTAGGATGTTACATTGCATGAATTAATGGATGAAGAGGATATATTACAAGAATGTAAAAGCCAAAATAAAAAACTTATTGAATAGTGAGTAAAATTAAAATACATTGTTAAAATATTAATATTTACGTTAAATATAAATATTTTAATACAATATTGATTATAGTCTTACAAGATCTGATGTAATGGAGGAATTAATAACACTTACAACTAAAGAACCATCAACAGATATAGAAGAACGTTGGCGCTACAAATATCCAAATGTAGCTTGCGAGTTATTGACCTGTGATGTACCAGTTTTAAATGAAAAATTAGCAGGTTTGAATAAATCTATTTAAATAAAATTTTTATAAAAATATATTATATAATTTATTTTATAAAGATTTATATAAAATGTAATGTTTATGAAATTTATAATTTAAATAATGTAATTTATTTAATTATTTCAAATTTTAAAGAAAATTTTAATAAAATTGTTCTTTTAGGCAATGAAACATTATTGGCAAAACTTTATTCTTTTATTGATACGGACCAACCATTAAATCCTCTTTTAGCATCATTTTTTAGCAAAACTATTGGAGTACTTATTGGTCGGAAAGCTGTTCAGGTGATTATAAATTAATATAATAATTTATTTAAAATTAAATATAAGAAATAATATAAAATAATTTAATATAATAATAATTTTTTACAACTATAGTTATATTATAATTATTAAAGTTATCTTTTCTTTTATTTTTATATTATATTTTCTTTTATTTTTTGATTATAATAATAAGCTGAATAAATTCAAATCCCATATTTCCATTTTTCTATCAGAACTGGTATTCGTATCAGTTCACTTGTTTACAGCTTTTAGAATTTTTGAAAAGTCGCCAAACATGCGTCGATCTTCTTTTACAACATTTAGAGACATCTGCAATTATGGACTTAGTACTGAAACTTGTTAGTCAGGTTGAAGGAAATATGCGACAAAATATTCTAAATGTAAGAAGTTATAAAATTCTTATCTTTACTGTAGTTAATTTTTTTTGCACTAAATCTTTTGTTTAATATATTTACATTGTATTACAATACAAATATCTTATTTAATATATTTATATTTATGTTATACTACTATATATATATTTATTTTAATAGTGGCTAGATAGTCAACAATTAGTGCAAAGAGTGGTAAAATTATTATCTCCAAACTCTGAATCAAGTAAACATGCAAATGCTTCACAATTACTTTGTGATATGATAACTGCTGGAAGAGAATATCAACGCACTACAACAGCACGCACTGATCCAGATCCTATTTTAAATACTCTTGAATCGTGAGTATAAATAATTAGAATACATAGTAATATATGTAAGATATTTAAATTATATTTTTAATTATAGAGCAGATACAGTAAGCTTGTTATTAGAAACTATTTTAACTGGAGAAAAACTAGAAAGTAGTATTCTTGGTGGAATTCGGGTACTTCTTAGACTTCTAGTAAAAACTAACAAGTAAGTATATAAATTATTTTTACAAAATTTTTAATTTTTTACAAGAAAATATACATATTTTATTAATAGTAATATTTGAATTTTCAGTGGAAGAAATGAAGATAGTGTTCATGGAAATGGTATTGAAGATGAAATTACAGATAGTAAACAACTAATGATGAAAATATCAACTGCAACTTTGCCTTATTTAGAACAGCTTCACAAACTTTTATTAGATCCACCTTATGTAAATATTATATTATATTATATTATATTTTTTAAACAAATATATTTTAATTTTATTTTATATAAATATTTATTATATATAATATATTATTAATATTTAATATAATTATTTAAGAATACATCTTTATATTACATAGAAACCCCCTGTTAAAACAACTACTGGTGTATTAGAATGTCCATTTGGTTTTACACGTTTACTTGTTACAAAGTTGTTCGCAACGCTAATGGCAACTGAAAATGTGAAGATTTATGAAGCCTTAGTAGAATTAGGAACATTCCAAACGTTACTCGTAAGTGATTTTTATTATTATTATTAAAAATTTATATTAATATTAAAAAATAATGATTTATTTCTTTCAAGGATTTATTTTTTAAATATACGTGGAACAATTTTCTACATACTCAAGTACAATCTTGCCTGGCATTAGCTATTAATTGTGATTTTAAGGATACAAATAATATTATTTATGTTAATGTAAGTATAATAATTAATAAAATAAATAAAATTAAAAAATAAAAAAAAATATTTTTGATTAATAAATAAACAATTTTCAGATATTTAACAAATGCAGATTAATAGATCGAATTTTGGATGCATGGGATAAAAATGATAGTAAACAGTATGTTAAATAGTAATTGTAAAAAAATGTTAAATAGATTTATATTTTATAATAATGCAAAGATTTATTAAAAAAATTATTTTTTTTATATTTTAGAAATAAAGAAATTGGAAATAAACAGGGATACATGGGTCATTTAATAAATATTGCAAATAACATTGTTAATCAGCGTGAAAGAAGTGAAAATTTAGATAAATTTTTGAAAAATAATTTATTACTTGAATGTCTTAATAAATGGGAAAATTTTGTAAATGTGGAATTAACAAAAATTAATAAGACTCATCAAATTCTTTTGGTATATCATTAGATTAATTCTATTTATTTTTGTATTATTATATTAATTTATATTATGATAAGTTCTATTATTTAAATTATAATTTGTAGGGTGGAAAGCCTCAGGCATCTATGACAAGTTCCAGTGAAAATCCCGATGAATATAGTTCTTATCCTCAAGAAGAATTTCTTCAGGTTCAGCGAGTAGAACAAGTTAGTAATTTATATATAATATAAATATTATAAATATCCTAAAAAAATTGCAATAGATAAAATTTTATATAAAAAAATAGATTATTATAAATTAAGAAAGTTTGTTTTTAAATTATAATATGTTATTATTTTTCATTGTACAACGTGGATAGTTTTACACTAATTATTTGGGACAACATATGACACCACAATTTACTGAAAATTTTGGATTTCATGATGATCAATTTAATGATGGCGACGATGCTCTTCAGTAAGTAATTTAGTACATTTTATTATTCACATTTTATTATTATTAATTATACAACTTATGTACATTCAAATTTATATATATCTGTGATTATAAAGTGCCATATCGCAAAACAATTGAATAAAAATTAGGAAAGTAATACTATAGAAGAAGAATTTGATATAAAATAATATCTTCGCAACATCTCTTCTTTTTTGTAAATGCTATTATAGTAACTCAGTTGACCAATTATCGACGTTGGCGTTTACTCTCAGTGAAGAAGATCTTGATAAAAGAGAAGATATGTTTAATAAGGTACAGAGTGATATTAATGAACTATTAATGAATTATTAATTTAAATTGATTCAAATTTTTAAATTTTTAATGATTTTATATAGATATGTCAACAAAAACAAAAAGCTGACCTGGAAGACTGTAATACAGGTGTAGAATGGGGTGATGAAGGTGAACTTACTTTTCAGACGGTAGTCGATAAACGTGATTGGCCAACAAAGCAGCAACATAATGATTCTAATTCATCTGATGAAGATGATGAGGATCAACGAGACATGCACATGGAAATTGATTCTACAGAACGTATGGTTTAATTTTTATAATTATTATTTTATATCTTTTATAGAGAATATGTTTTTGATTTACTCTTTTTCACTATTAAAGAATGAGTGATTAAACGAATATATAAATGTATGAGTGAATGAGCGAGCAAGCGTGAGAGAAGTTTGATGAATATAAGAATATTTAATATTTAATATTAATTGAAATATTTAAAAATTTTACACTTTACTATAATATTATATAAATATTTCTTATTTTAGCTTGGGAATCAACAGAACAATTATCTACCAATACCACACTTCCTGAGGTGAATCCATGGGATGTTGTATCATCAGAACCAGTTGAATCTACTGGCTGGGCAAATTTTGATAATTTTGAAAACACTCTTAACATAGAAAATACTGTGATAATAGATAATAAATTGTGTGATGAACCTAAAAAAGAAACATTAAGTACAACATTTGAGAATAAAATGGAAACTCAATTGGGAAGCAAAATAACTGTAGAAACTATTGGAGCAGGTGATATGAAAATTGAAGATACAGTTGATAGTATTGCTTCATATATAGGAACAAATATAAATCACCAAAGTACTGAAAGTAATTTGTATTCGGAATGTACTGCCGATAAAAATGCAAATCCAAGTGAAATTGTAGATAGCAGGTATGTAAAAAACATGTTGACATCATAATATTTAAAAATATGATATAAAATATATAATATATATTCATAAATATATTTTTTTATAAACTTTAGAGAAATCAAATGCGAAGGAAACGTAAAAAATACGGAATTAGCAACTACTACGGTACAAAATGAAAAGTCTTCGAATGATTATAAAATGTCAAGTAGTTTAAAAAATACATCGGAAGCCATATTATCGTCAACAGATACCAAATGAAAAATTATTTGTTGAGTATGATATTGCAATAGAACAAAAAAAAGTCATATCAAGTATAAATTTGTACGAACGATCAGAATATATGTTTTACGTCCCTATATTTTCATTAGATCATATTAATTGTGCTTCATTGCGTTGGCGCCTGGGTAATAACTCACAGCAGGGTATAAATATGGATTGAAAAGTAAAAGACTAACCGACGCTCAACTATAAATAGAATATTACTTGATGTATATGTACATGTTCTCGGATCGCCAAAGTTTCAATTACAAATACAACTTCGTAAAATAGAATTTTCCAGTTTTTATTAATGGACATTGTTATTAAAAATTTCTTTCGATTTATATTTGTATGTAATTAATATAAAAATCTAATTGGAATCATAAATTGAATAGTCATATTCTTTGTATTGCGGATTTATGTTATTACATTAGTTTAACGAAGTAGAAAAAGTACGATTTGTACAAAATCAATGAACGCCAAGATAAAACGAACTTGGTCGCTCAATACCTGTTCACACAGAAGTATTACATACTAATGAGTGTGTATATATGTAAATGTACATACATATATATACACATGCATACATATATTGTAATGTTTTAAGTGATACTGATACGAGGCTCCTTTAAAAAATCATCCTAAATAATATTTAATAAAAAAAACTGGTGCTTTTGCTTCTTCGTTCGATAAGGCAAAGGTACTTATGTGCAGTGCCTATTGTTTAATTAAACGTTTGCTCGTGCAACGATGCGATATAAACAAAAAAGAAAATTATGTATTTTTATTACGTTGATGGTAGTATTCATCCAGTGTATACACATATAATGTAGTGAAATGTTTCAATAATGAATTTACTTTCATTTGCATTCCAATAAGAATTTAATTTTTAGTAAAACTTCTTAACTATAATGGTTTTTCAAAATGATCTTCCAAAAGTATAGTATTAAATTATAATGTTCGAAAATTAAAGGGATCTCTGCTCTCTCTTTCTCTTTCATTAATGTGTATAATTTTTTAAAACAAAATTTTGCGATTTAAGTTTTGTGATTTGATTGAAGATTCTGGTTATTTGAAAAATTTTTTTCATTAAAAATTTTTGGTATAATGTGTTTATAGTAACGTACATGAAATATTGTACATAAGTAATAAATATAAGCGTGTTCAGAATTAAAACAAGATATTATTATTACTTCAAATGTTATTTTTATTTAATATTATGTAATATTGTTAGCATTACAAAAAAATTGCGCGTTATATATATATATATATATATATATATATATATATATATATATAAAATAATAAGAAATCCCAATTCATTGATTTATAAATTATAAAAAAATAAAAATGGAAGGGTACAATTAAAATGTATTGTAAACATGATCGAAATATTTTTAAATAATAAAATAAAACGGTAAATTTCATTATATTTTATATTAAAAATTTAATTTAATTAAATAAATAATTATTTTTTTTAAATGAATTAAAAATTATTCATATAAATTGCAATTCAATAATAATAATAAATATTCACATTTAAATATTTCAAAGCAATAAAAAATTGCTACAATTTCTAACTAAGGGAATATAATATTGGTCATGTTAATAAAAGAAATTTGAAATAACTATAATCTTATTTTTATTAGTTTTCTTTATTTAATATTTAAAATGTAGCATTTATAAAAACTATATACTAAGATTAAATAAAATACAAATAATAATTGAATTCTTAATTTAATAATTACATTTTCTATTAATGTATCGACACTATATCAGTTATTTTATAGATTTGAGTAGGAAATAGTAGAGAGAGAACTAACGATTTGAGGGTGCCATCTATCGGATGATCTGATATACTATTAATTTATTTATTATCTATTAAATAACTTAAATGTGTTAAGTATATTAAAATAAAATATATCGAATTCTATTTAGAATTAAATAAAATGATCAAAAAAATTTTCCTTCCTAAAAATACGATTTAGTATAAATAAATATGTGAAAAATAAGTATAAATTAAGTAAATACTCCAAAAGAATTTTTTGTTCTATCATTTCCAAAATTATATTCTCTTAATATAAAATTAAAAATTTAAATAAAAACTTCTACTTCTAAATTCCTGAAAAAATTTAATATTATTATTTCTAATGTCGAATTATATTTTTCTATGTCAAAATTTTTAATTTTGTATTAGGAGAATATAATGACAAAAAATGACATGCAAAATTTTTGCAAAAATTCTTAGATTTTTTAAATTTTTATTTAAATTTTTAATTTTGTAATGAAAGAATATAGTTTCCATATTGCATATAAAATTTTTATAGCAATTTCAGACAAAAGTTTTTATTTAATTTCTCTATTTTATCAGAAAAATGTAATTCAATAGGAAATAGTATATGAAATTTTTTTAAAAATTTTGAAAACAAGAGTTTTTATGAAATTTTATATATTTATTTTTACTTATAAAATATTATACTTATTTTTATTTATAAAATATTTATTATTTGCATATTTACCTATTACAGATGCTATTTTTTTAATCATTTTATATATGTATATATAATAGAATATAAATATATTTATCTTTTATAGAATCAAAATCATTTTGCGATATATTTTTTAATAATTTTTTTAATTCTTCTATAATGAGCAATGTGAAAATCAAAGTCAATGTATTTTATGTAAATATTTACTTATCAAGTCGTTGTCTATTATTAAATTTATTGGTATGTACAAGATCATGTGCACTTGATTGTGAAATCATGAAAATATGAACGATGTATAATAATTCACTAATCGCGAAAATGAATGAAGTGCATTAAATCAAATGAATTTTATATGATAAACGAGTTTTTGCAGATCATAACAACATTGCAACATATGTATATATAATAATAATGATCTTTGATAGTTGAGCTTTGATAGTTCAACTAAGCTTAAAGTTCATTCAAATGATTTAATATTTTCACATTGAAGAATTTATATTTTTAAAGTTAGAATAAATAAAATAAAAATTAATGATTAGTTACATTTCATGAGCATTATTAAAAAATTGTTTTTGACATGAGAAAATATAATTTCATTTATTAATTATTAATTCTTATCTTATTTCTATTCTTTTTCTATTTTTTCTATTTTTTTTCTATTTTTTCTATTCTTTATTATTTTCTCTTTTTGTTTTTACATGCTATTAGCTACTGATCACAACAAAATAATAAATTAATTGAATATTTTCATTCTTTCTTTTTTAAAACTATTTCTTTTATATAAAAAATATAAATATTATATTTTTGGCTTTACAATATATAATACAATATATGTAAACTTTGTCGATAAAATGATACATGATGCGAGTGTTTGACATAAAGCACTATTGTAAGAATGAAATTTAAATAAATGAAAATCTAATCCGATAATAAAGAAATTGAAAAAGAATTATGAACTATTTTAAATGTAAGGAATTGACACTAAATATTCTGTCTTATTTTACGGTATTGGATTTTGTTTAAAAATTAATCGAATTTAAACATTATTTTATTGAAAGATTTTTATCCTTTAATAGATATTTAGTATTGACAATATTCTCAAATTTACAGATTTTTTCATAAATTTATTATTTCTTCTAAGATAGATAGTTGTGCAGATTTTTTCAGATTCATAAAAATATATCTAATAAAAATAATTTTTTACTTAATAATTTACTAATATTATTGATTTTAATAAATTGTAATTAAATTCATATAATTCCAAAATTTATTTTCACTCTTTCAAATTCTATAATAGTTATAATAAAATTTTAAATTTTTTATACAAGCTATGTCAATTATATAATGTGAAATAACATGAAGTTTCTCTTCTATATTTCAATTATTCTATGTTTATATCACAATGAAGGCGAATGTCTAGTTAAAATCTCAAAATTTTAACTTTGATATATTAATCAAATATAAATACCTATCTAAAAACTTTGTTCACTGCATTGTTATATTACTGCGATTGTAAATTAATCTGAAAAATAATATATCAATTTTGTTACTTATTATTGTGATCTCTTAAACGCAAGTAAGCCATGTTGTATATGATTATGTCATATTTAATACATAGGAAATAATATTCGATATGTTATAATTCTCAATAATCATTTTTCTTGAATAGTGTGTATTTAAATAGAATTAAATAGAATAATATTTATATTTTATATTTAAATATATTTTAATAATAAATTATAAATTAAATTATAAATTGATATGATTATATCATTCATCTAAATGTTAAGATAATGTTAAAATATTTTTTTAATGTTTGTTTTTTAGTTTGATGGGGATTTTTCGTATTATTAGACGTTATTGGATTGTAACTTGTATGCCTCTTTTGACTGCTACTTTTATTATCTTAGATTTAAATCGTACTCGAAATTGGAAAAAATTTTTAAATGAACAGGAAAAATTAAAATCAAAAAATTGAAATGGCATTCCTAAAAAATTCACTTGTGA
Source organism: Apis cerana (assembly GCF_029169275.1). Lineage (NCBI taxonomy): Eukaryota > Metazoa > Arthropoda > Insecta > Hymenoptera > Apidae > Apis > Apis cerana. The sequence continues at coordinate 2,434,746 of NC_083862.1, read as the reverse complement.
CACAATATAGTTTATCTGTTGCTGGACTTATTGGTGCATATTTTTTGACACGCTATTTATATAATTATGCTTCTGATTTAACAATGACAACTTATCGTGACAAATCAGCTTTATATGGAAGAGAATTAAAACCTGGAGAGCCTCCGTCTTGGCCGTAATATATTAGTTATATTCCTTAAAAAAAAATTTATATATTAAAAAATGTAAAGTTTATTATAACTATAAAAGAGTAATAAACTAGTAGTAATGTAACATGTATCAATTGTATAAATCATTAATTTCCTTTTAAAATAATGAAATAATAAAAATGTTATTTAAAAAAATATATATGATATATAAAATAAAATAAATCTATTTTTATAAAATAATTAATATACAACATATTGAAATATTGCATTAACAAAATGCTATTGCAAATGTTTTTCTTATTTCTTATTTCTTAATTTTTATTGTAATTTTAATATTTTGATATTCTAAATTATCATGAATATCTATCTATGGATTTTTTAATCTATGGATCTGAGAAATTGATCTAATTTTTAAATCTTCAATAATAAATTTTTCTAAATTCTTATATTTTATATAATCACAAATTAAATTTATATAAAATTTATATAAAATATATATTGTCAACATTAGAGATAATGTGATATATATAATTTTATAATTTTTAAAATGTTTCATTGTTATTATATGTAAATGTACAAATTTTGATTATTTATTTTTAGATGATATTTCAAACTTATAATTTATATTTTTATATATTCATTCAATAATATTTTTTAGCATATTTTATTTTATTTTATTTTAATTTATTATTATATTTTATTTATTATATTATAATTAAAAATATCATAATAAATTTTTAATTAAATACATTATATATTCATATAATTAAATAAAATTTTTATATTCTATTTTATCTTAACAAACTTAAAAATAATATTTTATTTCAACAAGAAAATTTTGTACTTTAATGATACATTAAAAAGATGAATACATATATATTTCGCAAAATATAATAAATTTTATTACATAAGTAATTATAATAATAATTAGTTTTCATTATATACACATTAAATTTAAATTCATAAAAAATTTTAATGTGAAATTTACTAAATTTTAACTAATATAATATGTATTTATTTTAATTATATCTCGTATAGAAATAAAATTAATAAAAAATTTAAAAAAGTTTTATAATTTTTAATATTTTTAAAAATATATTACAGTTATATTTCATATAACTATTTTTAATGAAAATTAATATCTATTTATAATAATATTAAATAAAAAAATTAAAAACTAAAATAAAATAGAGACGAATTAAAAAAAATATTTGTATATTTTTGAAAATTTCATAATTTATATTATATTAAAGGTTTTCCTTAATTTAGATATTTTCAATATAGGTTCACTGTATAGGAGGCGCTAATATTAATTCATTAATTCAGGGCCATCTAGATGTCGCTTTAGAATGTAAACTTCATATAAAATTATTTCTTATTTATTCTTATATTATTTGAGCCTAGAATATATAATTTATATAATTAATGTATGAAAAATATTTTATAGTTAATTTTTAAATGAAAATTTATGTTTTTTTAACATATAATCAATTAATATCTTTCCCGCCTAATATGGAATATGCATTGATGTGCGCACGCATATCGATTTGACCAATAGTTTCGTAAATCTTACTGAAAACAGTATCGTAAATAGTAAAACATGCTACATAAAAATGTAAAATTGAATGTGATTATAAATATTGAATTATATATATTGAATAACATAATTAATGAAAATACATATTGAAAAAATTAGTATACAATTAATTAAAAAATAAATATATAATAATAATTGGCACATATATATAATTATTACAATTATTGTTTTGTATAAATGAAATAAATGATTACACATTTGAATATTTCATTTTTTGTTGTTAATAAAGTTAATTTAATTGAACATTAATATTTTAATTAATATAAATACCAATTTTATAATAATAAATATTTTCAGAAATAATTTTAATTTTATAAATGTATATAATATATTAATAAGAAAAAACATAATTTGAATCCTTGTTTCAAACAATCATTAAAAATTATTATATATGAATGTTATCAGATCCTATTTTTATATAAATGAAAAAAAAATATAGAATGGGGTGCAAGTAACGTTTTATACGGCAGTGTAAGTTGCGTCGTTGGCAGCAGAACGATGAAGAGCAGAGGGGGTTAGAAGTTTGCATCGTTGTGGCGTTGCAGCTGTCCGCCATTGCTAGGGAGTTAACTTGGATACTAGGCTAGGCGAGGATCTCGGTGCTTACCGTGTGCCCCCTCTCCCTTTCATCGTGGAAAAAACTATTTAGTGATTTCGTGTTACGATTTTGGGTATTTTGAGATCCGGGCGATTTCGAATTGGTCTTGATTCGAAAGGAATGGAGAAGAAGAGGCAACCAACAATGATTACGACCAGCGAGACTGTGTTACATACCAATCTTCTAACGACGACTGGTCAGCGTCTTACTCCAACAGGAAAAATCAGCCATGCCAAGACGCGTGTCTATACGCAACGATATCGTAAAGAATGGGAACAAATGCCTGATTTTAAAGGTACTCCCTGTTATTATTTATTGCTTGTTTTAAAATAGCTCACTATCGAATAAGAAAAATACTCATTTCTATAATGCGCTGTATATGTGCCATGCTGGATACATGCATACAATAATCGTTTCAACTTCGTTTCGTCACGGCTTTAACCAGCATCAACTTTGATTAACAAATTATTTTTAGAGAGTAAACGATTCTCACATATATTTGATTTTTCTTCATTATATCAAGAATTGCTGAATATATTTTTCAATTTTAGCATTTCCATTTAGACATGACATTCTGATACTTTGTTTCTTCATTAAAATTTAAAATTGCACATGATTATCATTATTATTTCGAATACATATCTATTTTTATACAAAATAAATAACTGTGAAATAATTAATTGTATTTAATTGTATTTTAAATCTATGATTTAATATTTACATTTAAATAATTTTGAATGTGAAACTTTTTATAAAGATAAGAAAATTTAGTAGATTATATTCATCAGTATACAGCATGATTACTGAATACTGTTGTGTATGTATCATGTCACTAGCGTTAATAAGTTACCAGTAAAAATACTACTGGTTAAGTCAATCTTCAAATCGATGTTACCATACGGTTAAAGTGTGTTTAGTGAAACTGCACGTTGCAAGGGAAATTGTATCGCAATCCTTTAAAAGAAGAAATAATATTTAAGAAATAAGAAAAAAATACTTGATATGATATTTTACCGTAGGATGGTTGACATCCGTACCATTTCAACCAACACGTGCCTACTGTATGTATTGCAAGAAAAATCTTCATGCGCATCGACTGTCTTTGTTAAAACATACATGTACGATGAAACATCAACGTGCAGCTCTATTACACGAAGCGGAAGAAAAAAAGAAGGCTGCAGCCCGAAAGGCAAATATAGGAGAAGAGGTTGAAGTAGAAGAAGTTGAAGAAATTGAGGTTTATATTTTTAATTATATTAATATATTTTAAATTATTAATTATAAATTAATTATAAGTTAAAATAATTAAGTAAATAATTTTCTATTTATTAAATACATATAAGATATGAAAAATATATATTATAACTGTAATATTGTACATACTTATTTGTATATTTAGAGAAGAAGATATTGTATTAAGCAATATTTTAATAGAAATTAATTGAAACATTAGGCTATAGAACATACTCAAACTGAAATAGAAGAAAACGAAGATGAAGTGGAATATGTTGTTGAAAGATTAGAAACAGATGATGAATTAGATGAGGCACAAATAAAAGATCCAAGTGAAGATGTTGGAGGTGAAGTTGAAGATGAAGAAGAAGAGGAAGAAGAAGAAGATGTATCACATTTGCAAATGCCTTCTGATGAAGAAGATGTTAAACATTCTATAAAAAAAATTAAAATAGAAAGAGTGGTGAGTAGTTATACAATTGACTTTTTCTTAAAGTTTATTTTAATAATATATATTATATTAATGATTTAATTATATTGATTTTATTACTGATTATATTAATAATTAATTATATTGATAGGAAAATTGTGAGGATTCTTTGACTGAGGCTATGGATCATATGCAAAGTGAATATCTAGAAGAAACAGATAATCATGGAACTGTACAAATGGAAATGGTTGTAGAATCAGAAGATCAAAGTAATTCAGAAATGCAAGTTGTATCGATTCTTCCTGATACAGAAGATTCTAATAAAGAATCACCAAAGGAATCGCGCGAAAATGGAAGAACAATTCGACGAAATGACAATAAATTCGCAGACAGGAAATCTGCAAAATTATTGGTAAATATTATATATAGCAATTGTATATAACAACATAAAAAATATATTATAAGTGAATGTTGAATAACAAATTTTAATAAAAATATTGATATTTTAGCAAGATGAATGTAAACAGCAAGGAGATTCGGGAATAATGATGGCATGTCCATTGCCTATTTTAGGCACAGCTTATCAAATTAATTCTTCGGTTGCATCTACTACTAATACAATTGGTGTACTTCAACCTGTGAATACAATTCCTATTGCACCTGCACAAAATAAAACGATTACTTTAACATCGGGTGGCAAAACTTTAACTTTAACAGGTGGTACATTTCAGCCTGGTACTCAGTATGTACTGAGTAAATTAAAGGGTAAATTTCCTACGTTGGTAATGGCTGATAAGAAAACTGCAATTGCAGCTAATCAAGCAGAGGACGCCACAAAAGGCGTTCAAATAACCAAGGATCAACTAGCTGTAGCAAGTACTAGTTATCAAAGTCCGAAAAAAGTATGTCGGTTTTTGTAATTGTAAATTAACATCTTTTTTTTCTTATCAATTTTATATCTCTTACAAATATTATATTTGTTTTAGCATGTGCTTTTAAAAACTATTAAATCCCCTACGGTTAAAAAGCCTCGTATTTCTACTCACGTCGTAGATACAAGTAAAGGTTTACCAATTGGAGGTTTACAGGTTAGCCTTTATAAATTAATGGATGGAAGATGGACTTTTTTAAATGAAAGGTATAACATATGAATCAAATATTTTTTATATCTATATCTATGTATTCATCAATATAAAATGAATATCTTTTTATTTCAGTAATACAAGCCCAAATGGTCGATGCGTAGATTTGGTGGATAATATGAAAGTTAATTTCACAGCTGGACGTTATAAAATTCATTTTGATGTTGATAAATATTTTACATTAAGAAGAATAGAAACAATGTATCCGTTTATCGAAATTGTTTTTGACGTAAAAAATCCTGCTGGACATTATCATATACCGGTGCTTCTGAGTCCATTTGGTTATACCACTTATCGTGGTTCTGAAAGATGAATATTAATCAAATCATCATGTCTATTAGATATTTTGTTTCATTGTAAAAACATTAAACTTCGTAAAAATAAATATTTTTTACGATTTAAAGTACAAATTAAAACTAATACATTAATCGTGTTTTCACGAATAATATGTGATTAAGTAAAAAAAAAAACTATTTTTAGGTTCGTATTTAACAGAAACAGAAAAAGATATATAAATAAAAATGTAATCAAAAATTTATATAAATAGGTTTTAGGATATGTGTATATGTGTGTATTAATATAAATTGAAAGATTATTATAAAAAGATGGGTGGGTAAATAATAATCATTAATAGGATTATTAAATTGTAATGCAAGAATCTGTGAAAAAATATATTTTATTTCTTAGTTTATAAAAATTTAATATGTTCAACAATGCATTAATAATTGCTAACTACTTTGCGATTACTCGAATAGAAAATATTTTCTATGACAGAAAGATAATATTCGAGTAATGCATTAATGATCAATGATCTTCCTGAAAATTAATTGATTCTAAGATGATCATGGGATCATTGACTTACTTTAAAAGCATCTAGGTTATTGCATTGACCGATAAATTATATAAAGTAATTAAGAAGGATAATATAAAATATCGATAAAATTTTTGTTCAAGAGGTCATGATGTTGAATTGTAAGAAAAAATTTATAATTCAAAATTTACTTTTTGATTTATAAAATCAATAAAAAAAATTTTTATTCAAAATATTAAAGCATTGAAAGCTCATTAGACGTATAGTCGGGAGAAGCTAATAGTAATTCTATTGTGGTGGTAAATAGCTTTTATCAACATTTTTATCTCCACGTCCATTTTTTGATTTAGGACTAACGGAACGATTACTACCATTTGCGGAGCCGGTACCAAACTTAAAGCTGGCTCTATTTCCATTTTCATCAGCCTCGTATCTTGAAAGATATACAAAGTAAGAAAAAAATTTTATTGAAAAAGATAAATCGATAAGGATAAAAAATTGCTGCTCACTTAATAGAAATGGGAAGACCTTCGGGGCTATTATAAGAGAGACTTCCTTTTACAGTTCGCACTAGTTCACCATCCACTAATTTCAGCATTTCCGTTTCCTCTTTTTGCACGTTGTCCACCGGTGCATTTACATTTGAAATCGGACGATTCCTGGCTTTATTGTCCTCGAAGGGTGTATTCAAGATCAGTCCACCAGAACCTCGAGCAAACAGAGGTGCTTTTTGATCGGGAGATAATTTTTCACCGGTGCAATGCCACGTGCCAAGAATCATTAGCCAGAAAATCTGGAGAATTACAAAGTGATTAGTAAGAAATGAGATAAAATATAATTAACAAAAACAGTTTTCAGAAAACATTGAGCGCATATTACACAAATCATAGTAATATAGATATTTCTTTTCAGATGATCATATGTATACTCTTTATGAAAATTAATCGTTTATCTTCTATACAAAATAAGAAATTAATTGCCTAAAGTAATGAAAGTAATTAATCAATTAACGATGACCGATGAGAATGGTTCGATCTTATAATTCATTATCCTCTTCATCGTATACGGTTTATATTTAATTCATTTACATTTGATTGATTCGAATCAATGATTACAATATCTTTTGATTAAAGATACGATCTTTTTTCATTGAATTTTATTTATTTCGCTTCATATAAAAGTAAACGAATGTCTTAAACTTGTTACCCTGATTATAAATTATATACATGCATATATAATTATATACAAATTTATATAGGAGGGAAGCTTGAATATGTCGTAATACAATTTCAAATTTCAAAGATTATGAAATTATTTTGAATCGAATTGGAAACATACCAGTGACTGAGGCACAATTTTCCAAGTGGTCATCATCACCATAGATCAATCACTCTCGCTAACACTTTAAATGGCATCCCTCGTAGCACTCGCGACGATATCGGTGGATTTTAGAAACCACTAACATCTGCGTTCCTTCACTTTGCCAGCTTTTATATACCCGATACTAGCTGTATGCAAGGACGATGCTTTTTTCCCCCTCTCTGATCATCGATTGTCACAGAAGTCGCGAAGATCACAAATCTTGTGTTCATTCCTTGAATAATCTGGAGTTTAGGTCTCGTTTCTTTTTTTTCTTATAATATCATTATCTTTTGTGTCGTAAAGTATATCATAAAAATTTATGTAATATCTTATTTTCCAATTTCTAATATTTTCTTATTTTAAAATGTAAAAACAAAGAATATATTTTTAAATTTTCGTAAATTTTGTAAATTTTTGATAAATCACAAAGAGAGTTCATAAGCGATAAAATATATAAGAATTATTTAATTGCGAATAAATTGATAATCAAATAAAATAAAAGACGAGGAAAAACCGAGTTAAAATTTAAGAGTATTCGAAAAATTAATTGAATCGCGTTTGACAGTTTAAATTGTTCTCTTCGAATATCATGTAATGTATTAAAGAACGTTTTTTAAAATGGGATAAAAAAATCTCACATTAAAGCAGAATGAACATACTACATTGTACATGTCTCTTAGGATATACATGGAGCGTTCCCGATGAATTACTCTCGAGAGACATGTGCGCTCACGTATTCGTTTGCGATTATTTTCTCTCGACCGGTTGGATTTATCGCCATCCGTTTGGCACGCGATTCAAAGGCCAACGTCGTTACGATGGATGAGATTTCGTTCTTTTAAGGGCACACGAGCAAACAATACGATCTCTAAATCGCTAATAGGATACGTTTGCTCTTTCATAGGTAGTAGTAATATATAGTCGCGCTGACATTTTACCCTTTTATTCCGTCCTTTCGCACCAAACCCATTCGCATTCCGTGTATGCCCGGTAGTTGGATGTGACGATTCGGCCAATGATTTTTTTCACGATCGGTCTCGATCTCGATCTTTGATCAGAATAAATCCGGATTCGGAGAACCTGAATCTTGCCTCCCTTGATCGATTTAACTGATTTAATCGCCATCTAGATCGTTCTTCGAACTTTGAACTCGGATGAACGACAAAGCGAAAGATGTGCAAGGGTCGTTGTCCTTTCATAGTTGATCGTTGGTGAATGGCCAGGTTACCCTGTTTGAAAGTAAGCATTTGAAGTTTTTCTCGAGTTTGAACCAATGTACCTTTGAGAATGTTCCGATAGGATGTTCGATGGCTGCACGTTTCTGCATCAGTCGTTCACACGATGTAATGATTTCATAATTCGAACGGGTATCTCGGTACAAAGAGAGAGAAAGAAAGAGAAAAGGGTCTACCATTTAGAGAGAGAGAAAGAGAGAGAGAAAGGACTCTGTATTTAAAAATACTCGTGCGCATCCCATACTATCATGTAATTTGCTACTTATCGTACGTAAATCGACTTTCCACGATGCGACAGGTTTATCTTTCGTTTACATTTCACTTTTCCGATAATCCTCTCGTATTCTATCTCACATAATTAATTTTTCTGATGATTATCTATTCGATTTGAATAACGAAAAATATATATAACGAAGGAATTATCAGCGCGGTCAACGATTAAATTTCGAGCAACTGTTAATTCGTATAAAATCTTTATAAAGTTTAAGATGATTTTAGAGTTTTATTTTATTTTTTACTAATTTAAATTGAAATTGATTAGTACGTGCTTCTAAACATGTAAATAAACAAACTATATAGAGGAAGATATTCACGTAAACACATATCTGTGTTCTTTCGAGTTGAAAAAAAAAATGTAGAAAGGAAACAAGTGGTGGGTTTGATTTTTCTTGAGACTTTTTTCTACTCTGTTCTTTCGTTTTTTTTTTTTTTCTTAACAAGACATTTAATATTCGCTCAATACCTGTAAGCTCAGCAAAATTAACATTTTGCATGGGAACAGACGTTAAAGAGTTTTCGGTGGATTCGATTCGTTCGTAACGTTTCCTCGCGCTATTCGACGATTTGCTCGACTCTTTCGACTTATCTTCGATCGATTGAAAATATTTCGCCGAAAAAATCACCTCAGAGGATATATACATTCATATTTGGATTTAGGCTATTTTTTTAATATCTATAAAGTATCATCGATATAGATCCAGAGCTCGATATACAGCGAAGAAAATTTCAATAAACTTTCAAAATTCATACTGAGAAAAAAAATTAAATTTTCATATTTGCCGTGGAAATACATACGAATTATTAACTTGACTTTCTATTCCATGATATATGTGAGCCATTTATTAAGACAAGATCTTTGAAATGACTTATCGTCAAGAAAATAAAATTTTCGATGTGATAAACAATATTGATTTTAAAATTACATTTCCCTTTTTAAGTGTAAATTATTATCGTAATACGAAGATAAATTTTACGTTCAGTATGATTTTCAACGCGTGGTTCGTCGGTTAAGCTCTGAATTTAATGTTGTAGTACTTTTTACATATTAAAAAAACGTCCTATACTGAGGCAAACTTAATGGACAAACTTCGACGATATCTTACTTTTACGACATACCGTATACGTGTGTATACGAATTATTCTTGTGTTTGTATCATGAAGGTATACTTTGTCCCGCGTACACACACGTACATCTTCACTTAGTAAAATAATAATTTTAAATCTTCATTGCTCAGCACCTTTTCTCCAGCATTATGTATATCTGGTATGATCAAACGCTCGATTTCTCTCGATACAAAATATACGTACTTTGATACTCGATGAAACCAAAAACATTACATTTGAATTTCGAATCCGTTGCATTCTTTCCTCATAACGCTCGAATTTTCACCAGTTTTAACACCGAAATGTTTCTCAAATTAGCTTAATAGAGAATTCATGTAGATATACTTTACATAAAAAGAGTGTCATTAAAATCGAATAGTTTTGACGCGATAACGAGAAATTGATGTTTTTTTTCATCGGAAATGGAATTTAATCGAAAAAATTAAGGCATCGATAGCTTCATTATTCCTTCGATGATAATAATAATTCAGATGAATAAATATATTAAATATTTTATGATTGCAAAAAATTAGGAATTGGAAATTTGTATATATATTCAACGTACGTATCGATTCTTATTTCCGATATGATTTGATCGGAATTTGTTTACGTTTTTTCCCGAGCATAGAGAAAGAAAGTGAGTGAACGAGGAAGAACGTCAAAACTCGAAAAATCTTATTGGCGAGGTTAATGCAGTAATAAATTTTTTTTATTTTTGATTTTTCAAAGCAATTTGTATCATCGTGTATTCGTAAGATTTTTCTGATTAAAATAAGAGTATTATATAGTTTTGGATTATTTTTTACGTTTAATATGTAAAAAAATAAAAAATTTATTATATCTTATTAAATACATTATCATAATATTTGGATTTATTTTAAAAGATATTAATTTTTGAAAAAAACAAAAATAAAAAAACTTTCGGATTAAATTGGCCGATATACAACGATTTCATGATGATGTATCGGAAACTTTTGCAACAATATCCGTCCATCAGTTTTGCACTTATAAAATATTTATCTTATTTTGCAAATAATCAATTGTTCGTGAATTATAACAAAAATTATACTCGAGGTGCGTCAAAACTATTGCAGTTCAAAAAGTTTCCAGTGTAAAGTTTGAATATTCATGTAGATTTGATATATTATAAGTTTGAAAAAACACGAATCAGAGCAGAATTCACGGAAAGGTTGTCAGGATTGTTTCAATGTATCCACGTTTCATATGCGTGTGCGTGAATGTGTACACGCGAGTGTAAATGCATAAATATATATACATATGTATGTATGTTTTTCGGGGATAAACACGTATTATTCTTTTAATTATTTCTTCCATTTCAGGTTTTTGTTACTGGTATTTCGATTTACAATTTGCGAGGACGCGAGTAAATTATTCAGGATCCTCTCCTTACTTACACTCTTTTATATTACACTCTGTGTAACCTACAATTGCAACAGTGTACAATGAATGAAAAATAAAGGAAATCTTGATTTATCTGGTATCGACGTTGTTCCTTCTTCCCTTCTTTATTCCATCCTCCTTTACCAAATATCGCAGAGATTTTTTATAAATATCTTTTATTCCGGCAATCTAGAAAAAATATGCGGATATGTATATTAAAAAATACAGACACTCGCGCAGACACGCATCACGCACACACGTACAGTCATTAATGCGACCAAGCAATCCTCGATAGAGGGCGCGAACACTTGCGCCCTCTCTTTCTGTACAAGGAACGATCCACGAAGTGAACAGTTCTTCTCGTGCAGTGAAAAAACATGATTCAACTTTTTCTTTCTCGTTCCTTACATAACGAGTATGCACAGAACCGATCAACGGTTTTTCTTCCAAGAAACACCAAAACGTTTCTATATAATGTACGTTTCGTAAATTTATTCGTACGTCTTTTTTTTTAATATCGTATCTTTTTAGATTTATATATCGTTAAAAAGATTTCGTTTTGAAGTACACGTAAATACATGCTACAAGTAAAACAAAACGAATGAAGCGACGAAAGGATGCGTCGAAATAAAAACACACCGATAAAAAATAAATAAATAATTTGTAAACACGTGCATGATTGTTAAAAACGAGAAATAAAAATATCTCAAGAAAGAAGTAGCACGCTCCGCCGTTGACGAGTTATTATCGTAGCTTTCTTGATGTATAATTTAATTTATCGAAAAACTAGGATAGAATGCGGAGAGCAAGCTGTCGTCGAATACGTTTGTCCATACGAACTCGAATAGAACAACGTTAACGCGTTCTCGCACTTTTCGGATCGCCGACAATCACACTTTTTGTTCAAAAAATATCACGATATTTACACATTTCATTATTTGACGATCCTGAATAGTTACTCACGCGTTTGGACTGGCGAGCGCCAGCTCGCTTTAATTATAAGTTTTTTTTTTTTTTTCGACGGGTTTGCGTTTTTTCAATGCGAGGTGTAGAAAACAATAGCAACGAAATAAAAGGAAATCCGTGTGTCAAAGTAAAGCGGTACGATAGATGGTACTTTCCTCCGAAAAAGAGAGAAAATTCTACGTGTTTTTATATATTTAGCCAAGAGAAAAAAAAATAGCCAACTTGACATTCTTCTTTTCATCAGAGTTGCGCTTCTCTATCATCTATCATTTTTATCGTACAGCTTTCAAACAGCGCACGTTCTACGCGATGTTAAAAAATTTCGTAAAAGATTTCTGCCTATAGAAGTTCTGAGTTTTTTCTTTTTTTTCTTTAGTAAAAACGAGTCTATGAATCTATATGACATTATATCGATGTCCAACGAAGTAATAGCGTTCTGTAACTCGATAAGTTTTTTAAACGTTCTGTGCAACTGCGACATTTCTTTTTTTTTCTTCTTCTTCTTCACGCTCGTGTCTCGCAGTTTCACGCACAAATAATGCGCAAACACATCTTCGAAATCACGATAATTTTGACAGTAATTAACCACAATAGTAAAAGCATATAAGCTATACAACTACCATTTCTGTATCTACAATATAGTTTTATGTGTGTGTGTGTGAGTGTGTGTGTATATATATATATATATATTTTTTTTATTCTCTTCTTTTATATAGTCTATTACTTTTATAGACGCTCCACTGTCTTTCTGAAAGGCTATCAAGAGGCTCGGTGCTTTTACGCTCATTCAGGTATCTTCCAGTGTCAATTCGCTCGATATCATCGCCGTTCCAACCGATATATCGGAATTCTCGTCTCATCTGTAACCATCGCTCGCATTGTTTGTAAAAATCTTCGCTCTTTCTAACAGGTTGGTTCAATCGACAGGACCAATTCGCGTTCATAGAACAATTCTTGAAAATTCGTTTCAGATCACATATTTTCCCTTCGTAGATACGTCGTTTCCGTCCCTCCGTGAAATTCATTTCTGGATACAACGGAGAAAGTTATAACGTTTATCAGCGTGGCACTCGTGGTAACGATCATTCTTTTCGAGAAACATAAGCCATACATTTACATCGGCGACCAAACCGCGATGCATATTCAGCGACGGGGAATCATCCGATTGCAGAGTCATTCACGCGACAGTTTTACTTTCTTTTCATTACTGCAGAAGACAACATTTGCATTTAGGCTTCTTCTTTAAGGTGACGTGTTCGACCTGCGAAGCGTCGCCTGGTCCCTGCGCCGTCATTCTAGCGACTTCAACGGTAGCTGCTCTCGACGATGTGACAACCTGTGTAATTAATAATATTTTAAGTTAATCTTTTAAATATGTAATCGAATTAATTAAAAATAATTAATTATAATTAAACGAGTGAAAGAGGATAAGGATAAGTTTTCTCGATCAAGATAAGATCAAACGCATAATATAATTTGCATTTATATTTATAGTAGCGTTTGGACATGTGAAAAGGAATTTGTTTGCTTATTTGATCAGGAACTATTCCCATCAATTCCTGGAACTGCTGGTTTGAAGTAAAATTTGTGTGTTATTTATGATATCGCGTCGGTTTATGTTTTAATAACTGATAAATTAAATCAGCAAAATAAGGAAAATATAAATTTTATATATATTCACGTATCATCATAAAATGAATTTAATGGAATTTTTAAGATTAATACGATCGAATCTTGATTGATTGACTTTTAATTTTCGTATAAACTTTTATGATTTTATATTATTTTATTAATTTCAATAGAAATTAAACAAATAAATATTAAGATTAAAAAATTATTATCCGACTTGATTGTTAATATATTCTACATATTTCGTTTCACTTCTGTTTCTACTCTTTTCACTTTTACGCTTGATGCAGTAGAAAAAATATGAATCGAAATCGGAAAATCTATTTCTAGATATATTTTCGGATGCTCTAAATTTCATTACTTGTTTAATAATAAAAATGTTATTGTCATTTGATTTTATTTTGATCACAAACATATTGATAACAATTTCGTTTAAAAAAAAATTTTATGGATATTTGACTTTAAATCGGATTATATAGTTGGCACATCAAGTTGCAATGTATCATAAAATCCCTATATCATGGAGTGGTGATTTTTTATAGTTATTTTTGCTACAATATTATCCGACGAAAATTGTATCATACAAGCCATTAAGCTTGTAAACTTTATTTCAAATCAACGACATTAGATAATTTAAGTAATTTGCAAACATATATTTTACGCATATGTAAGTATATGAGTTGATTAATCAAACTGCACGATATGAAGAAAAGTGAAAAGGTTAGTTACCTTATCGTTGACAGGCTGCTGACTATTCGCGGTTGCAGCTTTCATCGGAGTTCCATGGGCGTTTCCATTCTCCTGCCCAGGTTTCGGCGAAGAATTCGCATGTCGATTCGTAGAATTCGCGGATTTTAGCAAGGGACTGGAACTGGAATCGTGATCAACGGTAGTTTGCGCGTTGTCGGTAGTATCGCATCCTGGTAATGGTGGAGCTGTCTGGCCAGGCGTCGGAGTGATAGGTTTTCCACCTTTTATCAATTCCACTATCTCGTCAGCTTCCCTCGAAAGGTCACCGTCTGGTCTGAATGGATTATCCCAACCACTATCCGTGCTGGAAATGGATTTTTCCCCGTTAAATCTTCATCTTCTAAATTAGGTTCAAAATATCAAATTTTACTCGCCACTCTCTCCGTTTCGCTAATCATTTTACCGATGGTAAAGTAGATACCTAAAATTTTCAGTCACGTGATAAAAGTTAGTCATTGTTTTATAACAAGTGAATAATTCGTTCGTTATTTTTGTCTATTATCTTCAGTACACGAGTTAAATTAAGTTTAATTATGATTGCCATTTAACCGTAACATTGACCACGATATCGGATTGCACCTAATTATAATTTATATTCCTAACCTCTTTTAGTGTTGCACGTGTAACGAACATGTGAATCGTTTTCGAGAATTGTTGGAAGATATTCGCAATTTATCACCAATTAATAATCTATTCTTCTTTGAACATTCATTTTAATAACACTAACATTTAACATATCAAATAAAAGCTGCTTTGAATATCTAATGAATTGATTTTTTTTCAAAAAAAAAAAAAAAATTTAATTGTACATTTATATTAAATGCAAATTTACACAAAATGTGATTGTTAAAAAGAAAGAAAATGGAAGACAAATAATGGTACGATGAAGAACGAAGAAATGAAAGAGTAAAATAAATAGACGGATATTCGATAAGAAAATTGGTAGAATAGTCGGAAATTATTGGAATATGGCCAACAATTCGTTATTGTGAAACAAAGTGTCGATTCTTTCGCTTTCCCAGCTGCGATTAATCTTGGATTGCATTCCATTGCATTCACTCGGAGAGTTTCACCATCTTAAATGAAAAACAGCCCATCTTTCACGTCCAAGAAAAAATTGCGTTAAAAGATTTTTATTTTTGATAACTTACTAATAATACAAAATGATGTTTAGATTTTTTTTAAAATGTTAATATTCAAATATTTTTTTGTATCTACATTTTACGTATTATATATATGTAAATAATAATATCGAAATATTTTTAAAATTAATTTTATAAATCTAAAGCGAGTTTTATTTGCTACTGAATCACAAATTTTAAGTTTTAAAACCAGTGAAATTTCAAAAAAGAATGGAAAATTTTCGACTGAAAACAATGAAAAATTGGCCGAATTACAAGAAATGTATCATTTTATTTTTGAACTGTCATTGATATGCTGCAAATATGTATGTATACATACAATGACATTTTTACAAATAGAAAAATACTTCTTCCTCATTCGATTGATTAATTTATCATAAAAAATTAAATTTTTTATATTAAAATTAGTTTAACATTCAAATCGACAAATATATTTTAACAAATATTATTTAGTTGTTAAATTACAGATTTATAAAATTGGATAATCTTTTCCCGAATCAAAGCCATTCAAAATCCTCGTAACCAGCGATTTTTTCGTACTTGCCCTAATTTTAAATATTCAGTATCTGCACGCTCTTAGAAATCATACATATCAATTAATATATTCTCATTTCTAGAAACGGATCTGGATTTATATTTTCCGAATCTCAACAATTCAATTATTCAATTTTTATTACGGTAAGCTCGTTTTCTTTAAAAATTTCTTTAATCTAAATATTTTATTTCCTTATTACCTTTCTTATACCAGACAGGCTCGCAACAATCCGATATAATAAAAATAATAGTCTCTCGCAATCTCTCAATTAATTAATTTCAATTGCATTAAAAGCAGCATGGGTTAAAAGATCGGTAAGTTAGAATTATTAGTCGAGAGCTTTGTTTCCAGGACGATGATTACCTTTCATTGCCATCCGTTTCTTTAGGCACCTTGATCACGTAGTACACGTGGCCTCCGTGGGTGGTCGTCATTTTGCTCGCGCTCGCGAATCCACGTCGTACGATATCAACATCGGACACGTCCAAAGATCCGGGAGATTAATTCTGCCTACTCTCTCGCGCTATGTCTCGAACCAGGCACTCTTACACCTGGGCATCGCATCGATTATGACGTAATTGTCCATTTTGTCGAGTTTATTTTTTCCGGTCTCCCAATGTTATGTATATTCTTCGATCGAAATTATACTTCCTCGAATCTGTCTCACCGAAAGAGCTTTCCTGTGATTTCGCATCAACCAACTCGAATAATATCGGCGTAAGATTTTATTTTTAAGCGGAATCGTGGCGGGAGATCATTGCAACTACTATCTTTCTCTCCCACGTACGATTTCCCCCTCCCCGAGCCCCCCCTCCTTCTAATTTCTCTTTCTCCGTTTGTCACGGAACTCGTTGACGCAACATCGTTATTTCGAACTACTTTCGATATATATGCAATATTTACTCGTTATATTCTCTTTTCACGAGTATATATTATCCTCATCGTAAAACGAATAATAATTTTACAGCGATAACTTCCTAAATCGTCCCTACCTTATCGACGAAAAAGTATAAGGTAAATTTTCACGTCTCTCGGTAGATACACGACGTATATTTATCGGTTTCGAGTTATTTAACGAACGAAACACTGGGTCAAGAAAGTTCGGATGGATGGATGGATGCAAATTTTCCAACTAAATCGCAACCCTGCTCGAGCATTTTTAGACCGTGAGGAATGGCCGTTCCGATGTTGCAAACAACTGGAACTCGATCTCAGAATAAACTCTGGTATGATGCCTCTTGAAAAAAGAAGAAAAAAAACAGCACGGAGTGTGTCACCACGTACGTAAATTTCGCACGAAAATCGTTCGGAGATCGATGTTATTTTTTTCCCGCTCGAACAAGAAACAAGAATGGAGAATCCTTAGATTTGTTTCGACGACGATTATAATGAAACGCGTAAGCGCTTTATCGATCCGTTTCAATCGAAGTTGACCTATTTCCTCCAATGTCCTCGACCTATTTACTCTAATTCCCATGTTGTCTGTCGCCGTCTGTCCCCGTTTGTCCTTAACGCTATCAACAAGGAGTTTATCCCTTTTCGTGATACATGTCATGAGAGAGAGAGAGAGAGAGAGAGAGAGAGACGTTTCTTTCTTTTTTTTTTTTGCTATTAGTCAATTCGTTTGCAACAAATAAAAATTATCGTGGATTTTTTGTTCTTCCAAAGAGAAATACGACGGAAAATTAAATCAAGCTTCAATGGGCGGACGAGAGCAACAGATTTTTTTTTATTATCCGTGGGCAATTAATTGTGCAACTGACACGAAGAGGTGAATGCGACTGGCATCGATCCGATTCTGTTTATAACCGTATGTCGAGTACATATGGCTTC
Source organism: Apis cerana (assembly GCF_029169275.1). Taxonomy (NCBI): domain Eukaryota; kingdom Metazoa; phylum Arthropoda; class Insecta; order Hymenoptera; family Apidae; genus Apis; species Apis cerana. The sequence goes on along the minus strand of NC_083862.1, from coordinate 2,416,571 downwards.
CAGACTAGTCAATTTTCACCAAATGGTACGAGATAACGAAGTTGTACTCTACACGACCTGGATCCTCTTGCACGATATTTATCAAGTAGCAATATCGGTAACTATTTTAACAAGTTTATTACAATTTATAGGTTATAAACTTTTTTTGCATAAAATTTTTTCTACTATTAAAAAGAGAATTTAAGTTATTCCATAATTTTAACAAGAGAGTAATAAATTTAGAAATTTGCTTAATTCATGCTTAAATCTCTTACTTTATTAATTAAAATTTTAGCTACTACTATGAAAGAGAATTAATTAAATTGGAAATTTTAAAATTTCGTTGCTAAAATATCATTCGCGATATCATAGCGATGTAGATTACGATGAACGCGTTACCAACAGAGCTTAAAAATACCCTTTTTTATCTTTTGATCATTTTTCATCAGGTGAAATAATTGCTTCGATATCTTTGCCTTCTGATGTTATAAATAACGATGAGTTCGATGCTCCGAGTTAAATATATCCTATCGATATTTTCCTACGTAAAGAGAACGATATTTTTTTTTTTCCCCTCCCGAGAAAAATTAATTTCAGCTTCAGCTATTATCCCGTGTAATTGTTAACGAGCGCTCTGAATTAACGAATAATTTCACATCTTCAAGATGATCGTCGATATTCACTAAAAACTCTTCGAGAGTTTTACTTTTCAAATGTATTCGTATTCCAATAAGATTCTTATAATTGTTTTTTAACTTATGCCAAAGAATGTGAATATACTTGACAATAAAACTCTCGAGAGTTTATTTTTATTACCGTGTTGAGAGCGAAAGTTGTTTTCAGAAACGCAATAGCCTACTCGTGAGAAATACTTTCGACAACAGTTTTTTATCGCCAGATGCATTTCGCATCTTTTTAGAATTTTTCCAAAGTTTCCCTAGGAATCCCTAGGGATTTCTATAGATCTCTAAAAGTGTTTTTTTGGAAGGAAAGTTTCTTCGAAACTTGCAAATCGAAAAATTTTAAATTGATATTATTTTTTTTTCGTAAAAAAATTCTCGGAAAATTATTTACATATATATTTTTTTTATTTTCAAAAGTTCCGAAAAAATTTTCTTTTAGGATAAAAAGTTCAGAAATTTTATAGTTAAACGTCTCGTTGGAAGCAATTTGCTTAGACGAATTCGTTATTTCGAGCAATGACATTTTCACGATCCTGATTAACGAGTGTTACGACCTTCCCGTTACGACGTTCGCAACCGCTCCTTCCTTCTCAGTTAAAATATTATATCTACTAGAAATCTAAAGAAGTTATATTATATTATTTTTTTATTTACCATTCTTCTTGAAAAAGAATAATCTAAATTTAAATTTCTTAAATAAAGTTAATATAAATTTTTTAATTGTTTTTTAATTTGAAATTCTATATAAATAATTTATAGAAAAAAAAAATGGCAAAATAAAAAAAAAAGATAAAAGGCTATTTTAACGAAGGAAGACACTCCGGTAAATATTCTATAACTATGGAATCGGTTTACGTACGTAATTGCAAAAAAATTTTTCTCTACCACTTGCAGAAGCTACCCTTGACACGTCACGAAACTCGACGCATGAACAATGTAACTCGATCCGAGATTAAATATCAGTAAGGCAATACTAATACCGATAAATTTTTCATTTATTTATTTTTCTTTTTTCAATGAAATACGAACAATATTTGCAAAGTTTCTCCGGTTAAAACAAATTTTTATATTCACTTATTTGATAGATAAAGAAACAAATGAATTTATCGTTAAGCGCGTCAGTTTTATAAATTCAAATAAAAATTTCAATCACTCAAAAAAAAAAATTACTCTTACATCATTATATTAACTCACCGATATACGCACTCTTTACAGCATTTTATATCTCCTCTTTCTCGTTCGTCCGTTTTTTCCACATTCGTTAACGTAAAAGTTTAAAGTTTAATCGAGCTATATCGAGAAAAAAAAGTTTCTGAAATCTTTTCCATTCGTGAAATATTCATTGCAAGAAATAATTTTTATAGCAATTTTTATAATCACGCGTTATATTCCGCTCGTGTTCGAGCGCTAGTGATTCCCACCAGCAATGGGGGTTGGCCAATAGCGACGCGACGAGGGTGGGTATATAGGTCATGGCTAGTGGCGGAATTCTCACTAGCCACCAGTGGCCCACTGCCACATCTGTCTCACGCGGGAGAGTTGATTCGAAAATATGCAAAACTAATAAAAACAAAATTGCCGATCGAAGGTTATTTATTGAATTACGAGCAAGTTGAAGAGTTGAGATAGAAATAAAATGGAACTGTCCCCTTAATTATTTTTACACCCTTTCTTTGCCCCACTTTATATTTTAAATTATTTATATAATAACACGATAAATAATAGTTTCGATATTTTTATATTTATTCGTCGAGCTTTAAAGTATCTATGTTTATTGCACTAAATTTGTTGCAAATTAATTGGGAAACAATACTTTTTTACCATCTTATTTCGTATGTACAAATTTATTTACTTTTGTGTTTATAGTTTATATCGTGCGGATATATTTCTGATCCAGTGACACGTTTACGTGAAAACACGATCAATGGATAATGAGTTTCACCTTAGCACAATCGAGAACTTTAGAACTTTAGAAATGGGGGAGACAGACAGATCCATTTGTAACAACTTTAAGAAAATTAAGGAAATGAAACTTGCTTTGAATTGATGTTAAAAAAAAAGAAAGTAATTTAAAATTGTAATAAATCTTTACTTCGATTTTTGAAAAATCTTTCAAATTTATTATTGTTGTTCTTAATCAACCAATGGTACTATTTTCTTAGATACAAGAGCAGTAACAATTCGACAAAACAATAAACTGTTTGCTTTTTTATCGATAGTTGCTGCATCATTCGATTTGGTTATATGAAATATATCGTTAAAAAAATTGTCAAAAATGAATCTCTTTTTTATCGGCCAGGCGTTCGATTGATCTTGCGATCGAATGAAATCTGTTATATCTCCGCAATATAAATTTTTCCACTTTTTATCGTTCGGTGTAATGTTCTTTTAATAATCACTTTCATTTACTTAAACACTCCACACTGTTTTCCTGATAACGAGCTCTCGTTTAATCCATTGTCTAAACTTTTCTCTTTTATATCACTATTATCTTTTATATCATCGCCCTGATTGCGATAATTATTGAAGTGGAAACCTGTTTAAACGACATGCAAAGAAAAGATTTGACAGAAAAAAAGATGCTCGAAATTTTATATCATCGATAATTTTCTTCCATATCGAGGAAAAAATCAAGAGATAAAAAGCTGGAAATTATAAATGAATTTTCGAACTATAGCAGAATATTGAATTGTTAAAAAAAATAAGGTAAAGGTTAAATTAATATACGCAAGATGAACAAAATAAATTACCTGAAATATCACTTATTTTTAATATATAATATTAAAAAACGTTTCGAATAAAAATTTAATGGTAAATAAGAGAAGGGCATGATATTAATAATTATTTTGCATATATATATATATAGAAGGTCATATGAAGGTCAATTTTATTTTTTTAAATATTATTATTATTTTTAATGCATTAATCGATATAGCACGTTTATATAAAAAAATAAGAATAAACTATTTAAACAAAAACTTGTTTAATAAGAAGCTCTTAAAAGATATTTTTTATTTATATTATAAAACTTATTGAAATTTGTACGAAAGATACTCGTTATTCTTATTTTAACTTCCACATGATAAATTCCATTCCAATTACTTGAATACTTTTTAAATCTACAATCTTTAATCGAAAATAGATTAACAATTTTTTTATAAGAAAAATCGATGTGAATTAATTCATTAAAAATTATCTCATTTAAAAAATAAAGATAATCTTCACACGACTTTATATATTCAGCAAAACCTATCATCAAAATCAAATAAGATATTCAAGATTATTCGATTCGCGTATTAATTAATGGTTACAAAAGAACTTGGAAAGGTAGAGATCATATAGAAGAAATACGCTTGAAACTTGTAAGTGTATATAAAAGGCGGCCGGAACGATTGATGGACGCTTCAAGAATCCAACATACAACAAAATATTATTTCCACAATGAAAATGCAAAAAAAAAAAAAAAAGGAAGACAAAGATTAATTGGTATATGTGTGTGAAAGGGTGTATCAAGGATGACGAGGGATGCATTGGGTGCGTACAACTGCGCCATCGCCGTAAGGCTGCGGTCGCCTTTTCCGCGACTGCGTCGTCTCGTCCGTAGCGAGGGACCAGGAAAATTCAGCTGAAGAATGCGAAGGGGGATGTTAAATACGAGCCGTGAACGAGCCGCCAATAAACAGACATGTAGGCCAGTGTGTTTGTCGCGGCACTAACGCGATGTACCAATTGATTCCCTCGACATCGACCGTCGACTTGACGATAGAGCTTGTTATTCCGTTCAATTTGCATCAACTATTTCATAAAATTGCGTACACGACGAAGAAAACTGGTTTATTCCTACACGCATCGATTCGTTTTACGAGAGAAACTGCAAAATTTGGAACGTTCGATTCCGAGTTATAGAACTGGATATAAGAATGGACCTTTCCATCACGGCAATCGCCTTGACTTTTCCCCTTTCGTAACTTCGAGAAAGCTTCGACAGTTTTTATTATGATATCGTTTTTTATAATAGATTGTAATAGGTCATAGTTCTAGGAGTAGTTTCTTTTTTTCTTTTTATTTTTCTTTAGTCTCTATCTTTGGTATCCACGAAGAGCCGCGTCGCTATGCTGCTTGCACACTTCGTTTCTATTTTCAAGTTTTCGCTTGAAGATATTTTCCTGAAGCTTACGACTATTCGAAACTATGCGCGCCCGTACCTTGCTTCCCAGTTCTAAATCGTGCGAAGAAATTCGTCGATCTTCTATACCGAATTTTATTCTATTTTATTGTTCAAAAGATACAAATTCGCGACAACAGAAAGATTCTTCTCGAAACAATTTTAAAATTATTGCGAGCGAATCACGATCGTACACGCGAGACGTATGTTTTTCCGACGTAACATACGATCGCGATAATTTTCACGGATCTTCTAAGAAACGTTTCTACGTTTCCAAGGTTATTTTATATACATTTATACGCAACGTTTAAAAGGAAATCTTTGATCTTTAAGTTTCGAAAATTGCGGGAAAAAGTTTTTGTTACGGTACAATGATCAAAGAGAGTAGTTGGAACCGAACGGCGACACATTCCAATTATGATTCTTATAGATATTGCACCGCCATCGTCCGAAAATTGACCGAAGATGTATATATTCGTCGATGAAGAAGGAATCGCGTATATCGAGCTGGCAGAAATCACCATAGATTCCCATCGAATAAACTTCGATGCATTCAGGTATACATATACCGGACACTGTGAACCACGGATAAAGGAGAACGCGGTGCACTGCCAACCGATTGAGAGAGAGAGCACGGTTCTTCGTTGATGCAGCCGACAGCACAACTGGCGGCTGTCCTACCGCACCTCTGCACATCCACCCACGCTATATCGATCGCCCCACCTCACTCTCCTCCGCTCCTCCTCCTGCTCCCACTGCTGCTTCCTTCTAGCCCTCTGTTCTCCTCTTGCTTCCACCGCTAGGATAGTAGTACCTAGTGTTCCTCGTGATGGCGGTACTGTTAATAGTACCAATGCCGATGCTATTTGTATATTGGCTACTACGGATACCATCAAGTGCGAGCGATATTCGTATTGAATTGGCATTGATACCGCGAAATATATAAAAAAGGATATCGAGTTGCCTTCTTGTAGTTTATTAGACGATTTAACCTTTTATTGCCTGATCCCATCTTCCAACACTCTTTATCCTGTTATATTGAGCGTTTAAATATTCTTAGTATTCGATATAATTCACATAATATAAATTGTATAATTTAAAAAATAATGCATCGTTTCGAGGATACTATACTCGTCGTTACGTTTATAAAATATTATCGAGAAGAGAATTTCACTAAAATTAGACAATCCTATAGATTCAATTGCTCTGTATTTAATATATCGACGAGCTGGTAGATCTAATACATTTTGTTTTAGAAAGGTCACCAGATAATTTAATTTGTATAATTTTTTCGTTAAAAAAAGCCAATGTCAAATAAAAGTACTGATCAAAGATAAAGTTTTTAAATATACTTTTAAATATATTTGATTTTTTGGAAAAGAGAATTTAGCGTGTTCATAATTAACACATTATACACGTTTGTTCGATTAGAAAAAAGAAGATACACGCAAGATTTCACTGAATCGGTGGAACGGAGAAGTCAGGATACGCGTTACGTAATCGGCTGCGACGTAGATAACTGGTAGAGCAAGGCGAACAATAGGAAAGGAAACGGTGGAATGGAGCGTGGCTTTTACAAACCATGTTGTGTTCTAAAATGTTTCCTCGCTGGTTGCACACTTAGCTTTTCCAATACACAACGAATGTTGCTCGAGATAAAATTTTGGATTACGTAAGACATATGCATATACGAAAAATATTTTCCTTTTCTAAAATGAAGCAAAAAAAAAAAAAAAATTAAGAAACGATTGCATCCACTTTGACTATTGTTGTCGTTACAAAACTTTTCAAACCGTTAATTAGAATTTTAATAAATTTAAAAGCAATTTTGTTCTACTCGTAAAATAATTTTTTACTTTCTAACGAATCCGTTGCATTAAGATTTGACTTTTAAACTATGATTGTCGGATCAAACGTGACCCATAATTTATTTAATTCGTAAAAGCCATTTCACTGTACGAAGCTGAATCTTTTGAAATACGGGTTTTGGATCAAAAGTGAACCGCATCAATGAATATTAAACTTATCTAATTTTCGTTTTTTTAAAAACTCTTTTCATTTCCTAACGAACCCTTCGTCTAAAGATCAATCCTCACAGAATATAAGTTTGCTGATTAAAAAGTGAGTGATATCGAATTCATCCAATAATCTCGCTCGCAAAGAGTTTTATTCCTACATTTTGATAAATCTATAATGATTAATCCTTGAAGTGCGATCAACAAAGTAAAATTAAAAATTAATTTTCATTATTAAATTGATCAAAAGCAAATCTAATCATCAGCAAAATGTTTAAACAACGTTATCTGATAAATTTTAATAACAATATATATAAAATAATTATTGCACGATTATCCTCGACAGTTTTTCCCGAGTCTTCCTTCCGAGGGCTGGTCAATAGAAAGATGAAAACAACTTGATTAATCAACAAGATTTAAAACAACACTTGTTGTTTTAACGGTTTTTAAAACGATTACATATGCGGAACGAACAGTCGATGAGAATCATCGTCGAATACGGATCGAAGTCAAGGCGACAAACGTCTGTGACCGACGTAACGCCTTCGTAACTTTTGATACAGCTATTAAGCGCGTGCTTGCGTAAGAGGGTCGCGTTATTTAAAGACGGGATGTCGGTATCATCTAAACACGGTTATACGTGAGACACGAAACCGTCCGGTAACAATCGGGACATTGCACCCTGGGACATGTATCTCGACCTCTTAAAGAAAATTCCTTCCTTCGCATTTACATTTTTCTTTCTTTTCTTTCGGATCACCACGTTATGTGTGTCGCGGCGAGGAATCGCTTTTATCGTGGAAAACAGATACTCGACGGCTGGATCTCGGATGGAAACGTACACCGAACGAGTAAAACGATACGTTCGAGACGGATTACGACTTAAAAAAAGAAACGAAACCAGGAGAGAAAGAGAGGGAGGAGGAGAGGAGGAGGGGGGGAGAGGGAGGGGGAGGAGAGAACGATCGAGGAGCACAGCAAATGATTCATAAAACGATCGCGTCGCAATAGAGAGAGGCGCACGCGTGAATGCGTCGTTACCTCGCTGACGATTGATCTACGTTCTGTACAACATTCTGTTCAACAGCGTAAGAAACGTAAATTGGTACCGTTCGACAGAGGAAGAGAACGGGAGAAAGACGGAGAAAAGCGTGCAGACTGAGGGGAAGGCACGTCACTTCCGGTCCATTAAGAGCAACACGGGGGTCACTAGTGTTGTGTGCAGGGAGCTAATTATAAGAAAGGTAGTGGCTCTCATTCGATCACGTGTAACCAGAGAAAGAAGCAAGAGATGGACAGATCCATTTTTTTCTTTCGATTAAGATTAAAAGAGATTGCGAACAACGCGAGCAAAGATCGTGATAACATATTTTTTTTTTCTTAAAAATTGATACTATTCATCTTCTAGTTACAAAGCTTCCAATTGTTTTCGATTATTATTTCTTTTTTCAACAAGGTCAAGCGAATTTACGAAGAAGAGAGGAAACGACGGGTAAAAAGATCTCCGAGCATCATTTTGTTCTGCTTAAAGTGTAACAAGTTTCTCCGATTACCATCGCCGCTTCTAATAGCGAAAAAAATAACCGCATTTGTTGCAGGGAGGCATGCACCGTGGTAATCGATAATTTGTCGGTGTAACCGAGAAGGTGCAAGTATAAAACTAGAGGAAACGAGGCGAAACGGAACGAGGCGAGGCGAGAAAAAGAAAGACCGAGCTTACCTGATTTGCGTGTGATAGGCGGGAGCTGTGTGTTCGGTGTGCGTGGTCAGGAGTTCGGCCGGAACGGTGTCCATGTCGATCGGTTGAGTCCTCGATATCGCGATAGGCTGCACCTGAAATACGCCGGGTGTTGTCGGTGAAGGTTGTGGACCTAGCAACGAGACGCGTACCATTTCCCTACCTTCGCTGTAAGAAAAGAAAAAGAGAAAAAAAGATTAGAAAAATTATGAGAAACCCTCCTTCAAAATGCAATATCTTTAGAAACGTTGATTATCTGAAATGAATTGGGTCACGTTCGGATAAATAATCTCTTGGATAATCGGCAAGAAAGAACATCGAATTTATGTCGAACGCGTGGTTAAACGATTTTCAAATATGATGCATAGTATTTATTAGGTAAGAAAATCTGTCTAATAAGAGAAATACATTAAAAAATAGATTATAATTTTTACGTATGTAATGTAAATTTACGTAACGTAAATATTAACATAATATGAAGATTCATTTTCCTGAAATTGCATCGACTTAATGGACATTTTTTTTACTGGCGCGAATATAAAGATGTAGTTAACTGTCGCGCTTATTGTCTACTTAACCGTTGTAGAGTTATTCTCATTAATTTCAAGAACTGGAATTATAATTTTTAAGACACGTACATATCTCTAAGAATTTAAGATATAACAGATATATAAAACAAGATACAATTATTTCCAATGGAAAGTAAAACACTTTTTTCTTTCTTTTTTATTTCTTATTTCTTTTATTTCTAGACGTATTTTTCCAACGAACTCGTTCAATTGCAGGTTACTCGACCGACCGTCCGAATCCGCCCGATTTTTACCGAGACTGTCCGAATTTTTTTCCAAATCTAAGAATTCTTTTCTCGAATGTCTTTGTGTATTTTATCGTCTTGTGTACTTATATTTTTCTACAATCGAATGCTGACATCTTTTTTATTTCATCGAGATTTACCATTTCTTACTCTCATTAAGAAATAAGCGAATTAAAAATACTTTGACAAAATACTTTTTGCGATATAACAATGCTATTAAGATACATATCGTACTATGATACATATACGAAATGTTCCAGGATTATATATTGAAATGAATCAAAAAAATAAATAGATAAATAAAAAAATATTTTTTTTACAATTTAAAAATCTTTTGAGTGGATATATACGAATTATCAATAAAAAATTTTAAAAACGAGAAATATTCTATCGCTTTCTCATTTTCGAGGAGATAGAAGAAACTGAACATGATATTTAATTAAATTTTCAATTTTAATTTTTAGAAAATTTTATGCGAGAGAATTTTATCCAACATTCGCAATTTCTTATTAATTATTCTTACATCTATACGGGAATTAATTGACAAATTTTTGAATAAAATTTCTCAGACAAAATATCGAATCCTCTGTCCATTTAAACCATCCATTCTGTGTCATCTTATACATCTTATATGTGTATTAATTATTATCGATAACCTTGACCTTGAAATCAATATTTTCGACAATAGCCGACTGACATTTATTTCTTCGAAAAGAAAAAGATAGAAAAAAAAAAAGGAGAAATTCATTCATCGAATTAATTTTCATTAAAATGATTTCCTTATGGAATTTTGCGTAATATATTTAATATCACGTACGACACGAAAGCTAGATGTAATAATACATGACGAACAACTTACTTCTTTGGTGATGCTTTTTCAGTCGTTGACTTATTTCGTTCGGCTCACATGTTGCACGAATGGCATCACGCCAAAGAATATACTACGGCTGACACTTGCCAATTTTCGAGATTACTTGATAATCGAGTAGATACAATATCAGGAAATATCAAAATGTCATTAACTTCGATTGTTGCTCTTATTAACCTGCGTGTCTTGAAAACTTAACTTTCCGATTATAATTCCGTTTTTTTTCGTAAATAAAATTATCCTCATTTCCTTTGTTAGAAAAAAAAAAAATGATGCCTATCGTCACCCCATTCACTCAATGGGGCTATTTGCCACTACCCCGTGGCGCAACCCTCTCTCACTTTCAAGAGGCACCCCCACGGATTTACGGGGAAAATGTTTAATCGATATTTTTCGACGGCGGAACTTTGCACGACGAGAAATTCTACGAATAGCCTCCAGTTATGAACGAACAACTTTCATTTCCAACTTTTTATTTCATTGCCGATATCACGTTTCGTATATATATATATTTTTCTAATTCTAATTCTCGATCAATTGTCTCCACCAATTCCAGAAATTGGAACTCCTCGTTTTTGACAAAGAGATAAGTTGAGAGAGTATTGTAAAACGCTGACATTTTTCTTCTATCTCTTAACTTTTAAGAAATGCTTTTCTTTTCATTTTCCAGTGAAATGAGTAAAAATCCGAGATGAATTATAAAAAGAATTTTGTATCTTTAATTATTCTTGCGATGGAGTAATAAAAAATTAACACGTCGTCAAAGATATGGAAAATGCATCGGTAAACAGTATAATATTCTTAAATTCCAGTAAGTCAAAAGTCCATATAGTAATTCTCATGGAGCAAATATAACTGATTTTATTATTTCAGGAATATGAGTTCGAAACTCGTGAACGAAGAAAGGGAATAGATATAGTAAGTATAGTATACTTGAAAGAGAAGTGCTTCGAAAGATTTTTTTTTTAAATAATTATTATAAATCTCTCTTACTATACAATTCACTATCTTTATCAATAGCTAATTCAACGGAAAGATACAATAATGACGATGCCATTATTTCGTGACGAGCAAAATAAAAATCGCTTCCAGCAATAAATTATTATTATTTTATTCAATCGTTACAATCTCTTTTCAACAAAGAAAAGAATCACCGTTACTGCTGGACGCGCACGGTACTTCTGGACTAGTACCAATCCGTTTCGTATCAATTCACAGTTAATCGTGCGTGCAGTTACACACATTCCACCGACGTAAACGTCGATCAACGAATCTATTCGTTTTAATCGAAAAGATAAAGCTACAGAAAATAGAACGTGGCAGAGGTATTATTATTTGCATTACGCGAAGGAAACGTTTTCATTATCGAAACCACGATAACGAATAATCGGAAGAATGCTTAATGTTATTGTTACTGACCAACTGTACACCCTCCAATGTTACGTCAGCGAAACGCAAAATAAATGGAAAAACCGATCTGTTCCCGAACGTCGCGAGTCATCTTGTTATTACGTAATCTGACCCAAGTGAAGGGAGAAAGGAGAAGAGAAAAGAGAAAGGAAATGGGAAGAGAAAGAAAGAGGGAAAAGAAAAAAGTTTCGAGAACGAAAGAAACCGAAAGGATGGAGAGGCACAGCCGAAGTCTGGTTCGAACCGGTTCCGTCGTGCCACGGTCACGCGACTTTTCATCCCAATGTTGCCGCTTACAAAGAAATTGATCTTACGACGATAATGCACGAGTATTTATGCGCGCTCGACGAGAGAAATTATCCTAAGTGTATATACACGCACTGTTGAATAGTACGGGTATACACGCGTGCACAAGAAGGAGAGAAAAAGAGAAAGAAAAATATAGAAAAGAATACGCGCGTGTTTACGATTATTTCAACCGTGTGTAGTTCCAACTTCAACCTCTCTTTCCAGACGCTGGTGTCGCTACGGTAGCACGCGGTAGCATCTGACGTCATCGTGCAGTTAAACACCTACTACATGATTTAAACTTTAGACCTTGAGTCCATGATATCATTCCACGCCGATGATTCTCAACGTGCCATGTTATTTGTATTTACCGCCAAATCGTGCACGCGAAGAAATCCTTTAAAACCGCGTAATTTATTTCGTTTAAATTAATTATTTAATCTCTGTGATAAACGGGTCATTTTTTCGATCATTTTCGCTTAATTTAACGATCGACGATAACGAGAATTAATTAAATTTGAACGGTTACGTTTGACCCAGTCATTTCAACGAAATCAATATCAACTTCTTCGTTACGAGATATCAACTACGATAAATTATATAAACTATATGTAATATGTGTACGAATGAATATAAATATAAACGAATTAATTATATACGTTAGGAAGAGAAACATATACTTGATAAAATTTTAACCTAATTTCATAAATGTACATCTTTTCATCGAGAGCAACAGAATCGATCATTTTACGAGAAAGGGGCAGATAGTCGATAGATACATAGGCGCCGTTGCGTCTATAACCTTACGAGGTCGACCTCTCGTTTCAAACGAGAACGGTCAACGATATCGAAGAGTCTACGTTTCCAGAAAATGGAATCATAAATAGCTTTGCCAAGAAAACGCGAAGAATTTTATGTGAAAAAATCACTTCGATAAAGAAAAATCTAAAAGAAAATAGGATTAATGAGTAAAATTGAATGCACATTGGTCAATATAGGATCAAGTATAATTAACTTGATACATAATATCGATTCGTCACGAAGCGTAAATTATCGACTCAGATCGAGATTACCTCATGTTTTCCATTTTGGAACAGTACGCCCATTTCGTTTCTGTTCGGCCGTGTATTTTTAACTTCTTACGCTCGCCGGAATTTATGCAACGATATACGCGATCGGTTGTGCACGACGAACGAGTGTGTGAAAAGTTAAGCGTGATCGTCGAAAGAGTTTGTATGATGCGGCGCAAACTCCCACACGCGCTGCTTCAATTTGTATTCATAACTGGAAGGTATTTGGTTCACGAAAATCGGCTTTGTTCCTTTCGATTTGCACGAATTTTCCATTCAAATTTTCTGAACGTCGTAAATTAAAAGAATGAAGAATAAACGTCGAGCGAAATTATTTAATCCGTAAAAGGAGCGAAATAAACGCTTGAAACGCAATTTCTCAACATGAATCCGGTGGATCGGCATTAAACACCCTGGTCACGCATGACCGAGTGGCATCGAGCTTCGAAGTAACGTTTAAATTTATATACTGTTACAGAAGTATAAAAAAAAGTATCGGTCGAAATGACGAACGAACATATGATTTTTTGTATTAATTAAATTATATTTATCAGTGATATATAAAAAAAATTTTTTATTCAAACATTAACTTTCAATCCAAATATGTACATTTTATAATGTAATATTTTCACAAATAATAAAAGCGTTAGAAAAAAAAGAGACGATATGGCAAGTCAAGAAAGATAACACCATTATCTAAGTAAGATTTGATTATATATATTTCAATTGCTGATAACGATTTAAAAATATTGCAATATTTGATTTTTCTAACAGATTTGAATTCGCATTGATTTTATAAATAAACTTTGTATTTGAAGCTATTCCTTAAAGAACACAAAGAGCAATTCTTCAATGACTGTTCAAAAAGTTACTTTTTGTTACTGTTGGCTGTAGAATATATTGATGGGCCGAAAGAAAGAAGCTAGTTCATGAGTAAGATGAACGTTAAGAGCAAAATAGTAGGTTAACGCGAAAACGTTCCTGCTCGAGTGGAGATACCGGTTTAACAAAAGGAAAATCCAAAGATTCGAAAGAAAGGGTCCATAGTGTGTCAAGATGGCTCGTCGCCATGGTAACTAGAGAGTACTCGGTCTCTTTTGCATTTTCTCCCTCCGTAACCATGTTTCTCCACTTTCCCCCTTTTATTACATTAGTTCATACGGTTTATGGGTTTTTCAGGGGGAATCGATTATTCGGTACGCACGATCATCGTTAGTGCGTAAAACTCGAGACGCGCGCGACTAATAACTTTTATCGTTGCGCTTAAAATAGTTAGAAATGAAGGGACGATAGAAAGAAAATCGCTGATATTCGAACAATTAACGAGATCATCGCTATCGCAATTAAACGAATGAATGTTCACACATTTATCAATAAATACCAAAGAGAAAGAAATATACCTGACAGATGAGAATCCGTCAGCTTCCCGTGGCCGTGGCTCGGGAACAATGACGAGAAGTTCCTGTAAATACTCCTGGCATGCAAGTTCTTTTCTCTGAACTTTGATCAAGCTCAACCGGTATCACACGACAACGCTCAACACTCGCGAAAATGTGCACAAGGCTGTCGACCGATGCCCAGGCCCGACACGAACTAAACTTCGACTCGCCGGGAAACGAAGCTCGTACGCGTCGCGAAATCGATTGTAAATCCTCGGCACCACGCCTGCGTTTATGGAGTTCCCTTGCTCCACCTTGTCCGGCTTTGCACTGTTGAATGGCGCTACCCGACATCGTGCGAGAAATTGCGATAGTGCTGTGCTCTCTCGGCGCTTTTACGAAACATTTCGTTCAACGTAAATTTGGAATTTTTATTAATTCGAAAGCAATGAAAATCGCGAATTTTTTTTCCCTTCAAATTTACTCTCTCAAACCTTTTTCAATGTTATGAGAACAGTTGAATTTCTTTATATATCTATTTTCAATATATATTCATTTGACATTCATTAAATATTACATATAGGATGATGTTAAATTTATTATTATTTTATCTGGATAATTATTCGAATATATTTATGCAGTATAACGGAATATATAATCGTTAGATGTACATGTATAAATTCGTGCTTCTCCATGTGCAAATTCTAAGGATGACATCATATGTCCTGAGGCAGTTGAAGAATATTTTAAAATCTCAAGAATGATGTCAATACCATTACCTTGTACATTAAGCTACTATTTTTTATTTAAGAATTACTCATCGTACAAATATGTTAAAGATTTATTACTATAATTTGCAATCAACTCATATATTATAACGGAGAATAATGCAAAGAATTAAATATATAAAAATTCTATGCGAATCTACTTATTCATTTTGAAATGAAATCCAATAGGAATAGCAGCGATAATATCGAAAATCGGCATTAAATATTCCGTGCGTGTACTTCGTCGTTTAACCGGATCAAACACGATAATGATCGTACTGGACGATAAGTAGAAGTCTATTAGGAAGACCGCGCGTGGGCGAAGGTGTCTAAATTACCAAACTACAAGTTTAATATAATGTTTGACCCACGGATAAAGTGCATCTTCGAGAAAAATATTTGAGAAATACCGAGTATTTCTAACGGCCATTTAAAACTTTTAAAATAGAAAATATATACGTGTAAGATAATATCGTATTACTAATTCAGAATATGAGCAATAATTTTAAGTCTTTGAGAACTTATTATAAAAAACACTTATGAATATACATATATTGTTTTTTTTATCTTAAACATTACTTTTACATTACAATTATCATTCGAATGAAAAAAAATTTTTAAATATCATTAATAAATAATAAATAGATAAAATTAATAAATATTATTTCTAAAAAAAATTATTACTGAAAAGAAATTTCAATATTGAAATATCTCAATATTATTAATTATTAATATCAATTATTAAATCTCGAATAGTTATAATTATATTTTTAGATATAATTTTTTTTACATAAATGGCCTAAAATCTATGCACAATAAATCAAAATAAAAAAATAAATAAAATAAAAATTAAACGTTCAAATATTTTTATATTTCGCAAAATATATATTTACAATAAATATTTTATAATTGTAATATATATATTCAAGTTTTATTCAAAAATTTTTCTATTTTTTTAATTCTAATAGTTTTATTTATATATACTGTTAATATTTAAAAATTTTTTTTAATAACACTAATATTATATCTATAAAACTTTTGTATATTTTAGTATGACTAATATTACAACATATATGTATAAGTATTTATATGAATATACAAAAATTTTTAAAAATATTTATACATTATTAATATTAAAAAAAGTATTTATCTTACTTACTCGGTATCAGGTACAGATGTAATCATGGAGGGTATGCGTCCGTTGTGATCCATAAAACGATTGATTTCCGGCTCTTCTTGAACAGGTGTCTCGTACACTAGAGTTTCTACCATTGATCCTTTGCTTGAGCCAAAGGATACTCTAGAAGAAAAGAAAAAATGGTATATTTACATTTTTTTTTCAAAAAAATTGTTATTTTAAGAAATATTTTAGATCTTTGTTTAACATATATACAATATCTTCAAAATTATGAAAAATCGAAAAAGATTTTCTTGACTTAAAAATGAGTTAAAAAGCAATAGAATAGAATTACGGAATTCTATTTTTGAGAAGATCGAAATTGAAAATTTGTTGAATATTGTTGTATGATCTTTTTAAAAACGAAGCTTTATATAAAAAAATTTTATTTCGTATTTTCGATTATTTTTATTTTTATGTCAGGAATTGGATATTTTTTAATTTTTCACGATTTTTTCAAATATCTTATATTAATTGTATAATTGTGTAATTGTAATGAGAAGAAGCTACGTGTAACGGGAAGCAAACTTAAATATGAATGAGGTGAAATAGCAGAGGAACACCATTGACGTAAAAAATATCATTAGTCGTGCGGAAAGCCGAAAAAAAATTTGCTATAAACCTCAGTTTCCTATCGCGTGACAGTACTCGAAGCGAGTGAATCGGACACTTGGTAACCACAGAAGCGGGCGGTCCGATATCAAAATCGAAATCCCGCGCAAGATCGAATTACGTAGATCAAGAGCGGTCGAGATTAAAACTACGAATGTATTTATCTCGTACGATATACAAAATATCAGCATTAAACTTTAAAAAATATTTATGTAAAATATAATTTCCAAAATTATTAAATTGCATTTATCAAAATTCATTAACATACTCAAAATAATATTTAGAATAAATTTTTGTTTAACTATAATAAATATAATATAATGTTTCTCAAAAAATGAAAAGAAGAAAAAAATCATGTTTTGTCTTTGATTCGTCGATTTGCTTTAATTCAGTTCACTTTCTTTTTTATAAAATGTGGTTCTGATCCAAGCTAATATGGGAGGACAGTACAGTGCTGCCACGCAACGAGAATTTTGTTTAACGAAGTTGCACTTAAAAGGATAATACAGAGATACTGCGTAAAGATGCGTAATGTCATATGGCACAGTAACATTTTAAATGCTATCGTCGTTCTGTCCATTAACGCACGTAGGCCTCTTTCTACTTGCATTACTGTGTCACTAACACGAATTATTCCCGATGACGTAATTTCACGTAACTCGTTTGCTTCTGCAGTATTTTCTTCTTCTTTTTACCCAGAACAATGAATTATTCATTTCAATTCTTTTATTTTTTTTTTAATAATTTCTCATATTCATATCAAATATTAATTACAAATATATCTAAATATTTTATAAATATTGTAGTTATATTCAATTAGAACTTTATCCTTCCTTTCATTAAATAATATAATAAAAATATCTAATGATTTTGTTGTGGTTTCATTAACACATAGAGGTTATGTTGAATGA
Source organism: Apis cerana (assembly GCF_029169275.1). Taxonomy (NCBI): domain Eukaryota; kingdom Metazoa; phylum Arthropoda; class Insecta; order Hymenoptera; family Apidae; genus Apis; species Apis cerana. The sequence continues at coordinate 2,398,695 of NC_083862.1, read as the reverse complement.
AAAGAACTAAATAACTTTATCAAAAATTTTATCAAGAATAATATATATAAAAAATATTTTCGCATGCATGCTCGTATAATTAATATATGTGTACTTCTATTTATCTAAAAATTTCGTTAGATTCATGTTTAAACTAAATTAATAAAAGAAATAAATGTATAAAAGTTTTCGTTGTAATATGGGGATATCAAAATCTATACTTGCATGTACGTTTATTCAAACATGGTCCATGAGAGATGACCATGACCTATCAAACATGTACGTATAAATGTCACGAGAATCCCAATATATTGCAAGGTTTGAATCGCGTTTGTTTTACTAATCATTCAAATAATATTATGAATTTTTTAATACGAGCATTAACATGTAAATTCAACAGTTTTATAGAATAGGTTGAAGTATGTGAATTGCAGGATCTGAATATGATTCAATGGTGAACGAAAAAAAAAAATATGATCATTATTTTGTGTTTTTAAAACCGATGGATAATTTTAACTCGGGCAACGCTTCGAAACATTCCACCTTGACAATGAAACGAGTCGCTTCGATTTCTCCCTCCTGCTCTATACCAAGTGCTGTGAAACAGCCTTCACGTAAATACAACGGTTGAACTTCGTTTTAGGATGTTATTTTTTTTTGAAAATTATTTTTTATATTCTCATATTAGATGAATAGAGACAAAATTATATAGATTTAAATATAAATTTAAAAATTCATTAGTTTAAAAGTTGCATATTTAAAAAAATTTGATACTTTTATTGTATTATATAGCATAAATAAGGTTAAATTGATTAATTAAATTAAATTATGTTAGATCAAATTAGATTATCAATATTGTTTAACATCTTGCAAAGAATTAAGCGAAAAAGAGATTATCTGTACGATGACGAATTTCAAGATCAAATATATGAATATTTATGGCGTTTTCTATTATCAAAATGACATCTACATGATCATAGAAGAAAATTTGTTTTGAAATTTCTATCATATTTTCTTACAGTATTTAACGAATAGAAGTAAAATATATCAATTAGATGTGGTTAACTTTATAACTTTATAATATATTTCTATATTTAACAAAGTGTCTGAAAATGAAATTAAACAATCTTATACTTATCCCATTTTTTTTAATTATTCCAAAAATTCATGAAATATTCTAAAACATATTCTTATTGATAAGATAGTAATGATATTGACCAAATAATACTATCAATGATACATCAATTGTCCATTATCTCAAATAATACAATGATATTGAACATTCAAGGTTAAGAAGATAGTTGATAATTATCTTGCATACATGTCAGAACTGATCAAATTATTGCTTGTATACAACCTTTCGAAGTATATATTGTGATTTCATACATACTTTATATACATATAAAAATTAATAAATTTTTGTAATAAAATTATTGTTTCAAAAAAAGTATATATGTTTATGATACTGTTTTTATGAAAAATGCAGGTTTTATATCAAAGTTTTGCCTCTCCTGATATATACATTATAAAAATAGAAAAAAATTTAGAAAAATCGATAGATCTAAATTCTGCTCCTTTAATCATTTTATTGTTAATTATTGTTAAATTCGTTGTATTGTTCGGCTCTTTTGGATCAATTAAACGTAAAAAATAAAAAAAATTGTGTTCCTTTTTTTTTAATTACGGATAATCAAAAATCAATAAAACGATGTGAGCAATCCAAAAATATTTTTGTCAATTTTTAACTATCGATAATTTATAAAAAAAAAATCGAAGCCACAATTTCTTTTTCTTATCTTGACTTAAAAAACCGTTTCCTTAAATTTTTAACCATTTATAGCCATTGTAATAGCTATATTTAAAAAGTATTTTCATTATTGTAAATTCTTAAACGAAATTTGTATCAAATAGGTCCAAATTATCAAAGTTACGAGACAGCAGACAGAAAAAGATCAAAGAACGAGCTAATTTAGAAAGGTAATCTCACGCGATCCTTGAACTCTTCTCTCTATATCTAACAGTCATTTATCTAGTTCTTACCTTTTTAGACTAGTGTGCTTCGCCCCGTTAAAAATTTTACTCTTTCGATCACTTCCAACCGTGCTCGCGTCGCTGTTTATACTGTACAGGCTGTCATCTTTAGTGACCTTCGAGGTGTGCAAAGTCGATTTTTTCACCACGGTACCGTTGTGCTTTGGACTTTCACTCAACACCCCCTGATGCTGTTGCCGCTGTTCGTCCTGCAGATGGCGCTGATCGTCACCGTGCTCCTCGATCTTCGTTGAAACGATCATTTTGGACGTGTCAACGTATTTTTTCGGAGAGATCGTGATTACTTTGCCCACCGGCTTCGAGCCGATGGATGGACGTTCCTTCGCACTTTTCTGCAACTTATTAGCGCGATAATTGTTCTGATTCGAATCTCCGGGTGGTGGTTTGTCTTCGGTTGGTAGCATGTACGACAACATTGTCCTTTCTCCGTTTTAATTTATCTGCGCAAAAAAAGAAGCGATTCTCAATATATAATATTTATGAAAATAAAGAAAAAAAGGAAAAAACACATGTGTAATTGTACTTTGTTGTAAAATACTCGGAATCGAAACTTTGCAATTATCAAACATAGATATACATTGATATTTGTGATATTGATCGATAATTTATTTATGTTTATTGTGAAATGTAGAAAATGATAGAAAATAAGAACGAGAAAGAGAAATTGTTTGGTTTCTTTTTAATGTAATTTTTAATTGATGTATTTGAAAAGTTTATCTGATTAAAATAATATTAAATACGATATGATTCTATGATGATTCATTTAATAGATAAAAAAATTATTATACATCATTAAATAAATAAATATGATTCAAATTGTACTTTTAAAGAATACAATGATAGAAATTAAAAAAAAAAAAAAATAAAGAAATTTATCTTTGCATTAATCATTGCATCTATGATGTCAGAATGTTCAATCGCATTGATCTTTTGTTTAATTATGTAGATAAATTTTTAGTATTAAAATAAAATATTTATAAAAATATATATACGTATACTTAAAATCTTGTTTAAATAAATAAATTTAATTTTTCAATAAATTTTTAAAAGATTATTTTTCTATTTTATTTTTTATTAAACAAAGCAATTGATATATCATGTATTGTATTTCGAATTTTTCGAAATGTAATTTTACTAAATGTATTGTAAATAGCAGGGAATACTGTTAGAGCAACTTAGCATAATAAACGTAGAAGTCAATTTTCGAGTGTTTCGAATTGCTCACGTATCTATATACTGGCGTCTGGTGTTAGCCAAGCCATACAGGAAAGAGGTTGCGCTTGAATTACCAATTGGAACTAATTACACCATCAGTCGTGAGTTTGTATCCGTTAACGCTTCAATGATCTCTATGAAACGCTTTCTTTTCTCTAACGGATCGACATCAGTGGTATAACTGTACAAATGGCGGGAATATTACAGACACATTTGCTTTTGTATTGTTGTCGAGTCATAAATCAAAATTTTCAAACGAACAACGTGGAAAAAGATGAATCGAACGGTTCTTCGGTCGATCAAGTCGTTTTTCGCATTTACCGGCATGTTTTTTGGAACAAGTTTAAGCGATTCTTGAACGCTTGGATTTTGAAGGGAAGGGACAGGTATGGATCAAACGTAGGGGAAAGAAAAGAGACGATCTCAGAAACCGTGACGGGAATCTAAGACGTTAGATCACGCTTGACCACATTGGATCCCGTTTTCACGTTCAAAGGATGCGGTGAGGAAGGATATCGTGACTCACCGATTGTCTCTTGTCACTTTAGATTTCTATATCACGTATTCCCAACCATCTTTCCTCGTGTTCGTCTTTTCAATTAATTCGAACGACGGAGCACGATAATTTACCAATTAATATTATTAGCAATTTAACAACAAATTAGAGGTTATAGGTTATAAATTTCTTTTTTGAATTTCGTGGTTAGAAAATTTACGATTCCGTTAATCTGCTTTTAAAAAGTATCACTTATATCGATCTATATTTTAACTTGTAAAATTTCACTAATAACATCAATTCGATTGTAAGAAAGGTCTTGACATTAAAAAAAAAAGAAAACGTAAAGTATCATCACATGCACAATATATGTAACTAATTTGATTGTTTTCGTAACGCTCTTTCACAATTAGGCGGAGAAAATAGAAAAAGTAGGAAGACAGATGTACGAAAAGAAAACACGGAAGAAAGGCAAACACATGCCTATCGAATGAAACGGCTAACGTGCAACTGGTCGGAAGAACGTCGCGGTAAAACCTGCGACCTACGACGACCAAAAGGTTATGGGAGGTATGGCGATCACGGACCAAACTCTGCGCTTCGTTCAAACTTTACCCCCACCTCTTTCGTTCGGTTACGTCATCATGCAATAGGCGCTCTCTCGTCTATATCGGACCAGGCGCCAACGTTTTATTTCTCCTATATCGACTAGCTGTTCCGCCCGCGCGGTTTGCTAGCAGCTTGCAAGTCGTTCTTGTTTCATCTTTGCCTACGATGCGCTCAAAGGTTTACTAATTCCATCTGAATACATGTTGTGCATACAAATACCGATGCTTTCAAACATTTATATTCGTGAATGTACACTGTTTGCTGCGAGTATTAGAATATCTGATATTTGATTATAATTGATTAAATTCGATTAAAATCTATATATCTGGTCAGATTTATACGATACATCCTTACTCTTCTTCCATCAAGGAAGGATCTGAATTTAATGGACAAAGAATGAAAATAAATATAATTATATCGTTATCGATCATTTAAAATTTTATCAAATATATAATTCGGATATATAAAATGATTAAATTTCTTTAAGAATTTTGTTCGATAAAATAGAAAATTGTTTTCTAATTATATTTAAACTCTTTTTTTCGTAAAGTACTTTTTTATATAAAATAAGTACATAAAATATTTATAATTATTATTCTCGCATAGAGATTACTTATATATTTCTTCACCTTTAATGAAAGGTTTCAGTCGAACTTTGATGAATAATCAAATTCAGATAAAATCAATATTAACGGCATTATTCAATTCCAATTGACCAATTGGCTCAATAAATCTCGTAAATTCGAACAATTGGATTAATAGCAAAATATACGTATTTGTGAACAGGTGGGTCAAGAAAAAAGAAATAAAAAAAGTACTATTTCATTCTCGAAATACTTACTCTGGTACCAAGGAGCTTTCGAGATGGTGATTTCCAAAAGATTCGCGTAGTGGACTGGCATTTGGATTATCTGCAACACAAACGCGACATTCCATGTCAAAGTATCGCATAGAATTTCATCGAGAAATTTATTTCAAAGCTCGAATTTGAATCGAAAAAAAAAGAAAAAAAAAAAGAATACGAAAATTGATACGAATACGATATTGAGATTAGAATTAGGACATGCATAAATTTAAAGGTAAAATTTTTTAAAATTATTATCAATTCAATCTAACCTAACCTAAAATTACTTTTCGAACAACTCTTAGATAATTATTCTCAAAGTGCATCTCTCTCGGTGTTTCTCTTCCGGAAAATAACTTTCGAGAATGAAAATTATTCTTAGACGGTCACTTTCACTTTCTAACCTAACGATCTAATCAATAAAATAACAATAAAAAAGGATAAAAAAAAAGTCAAAGTGGAATATTCTGTAATGAAAAATCTCGAGAATCGTTCTACTTATGCTTTATTCCCTGCTAATGGATTCTTGACAATTTTCATATTTTCAAATCTTTTTGATCGTAATTTATTTAAGGATCTAGATTCCGAAAATTCCACCAGGCAGTACATTTAGCAATAAAACTCTGGAGAATTTCGAACATGGATGAGTAAGTTGAATCCTGGTGCTTTTTTCAATAAGTAATACATCCCAAGGAGTGGCACGAAACGATCTGGCTAAGGTTGAATAGACACCTGTTTTCGCAGACAGGTGACACAAACACGCGGAGCCGCATGCAAAACGCGTGAGAACCTCGGGATAGACCAGGGGGCAATGACTCCTAGAATAGCGCCGACAGACGAATGTCGACATCGAATAGAGCCTTCCTCGACGTCTTGAAAAAAGTACCTTCGACCGTCTGCCCGAGCCCTCCCGCTTGAGATTTACACGGACTTGTCTACTCGACAGACAAACCCTCCGGAGAAAGGTACTAATTTTGTGATGCGTTTCCCAACTCCCACGCCTCACGCTCTTTTTTATTATGCTCGAGTGTGCATAACCTTTGTCTTTGTCGAAAGTGCATGTTCGTACGCGGATCTGTTCGTGAAATCGTATCGATGTCATGAATTGTATATATTTGATTAATCTGTTCGCAATGACGAATGGAATTGGAAACGTTTTTACGACACGTGTTAAATATTTTTTTAAAAGAACGAACGTGGAATTTGCTGGATCGAATGCATACATCTTACGAATACGATTTTATAATTTTCAATTATCAATCGTGATGATTAGACGAGAGTTACAATTTGTAAAATATTTAGTGGTATCTTCTTGTATTATTTTCTTAACGTTAATACTATTATTCTAATGAGAAAGGAAGCTCGCAAAACAAATGAGATTACACGTGCGTGTGCGTGTAATTACATTTTTAACATGCGATTGAATCGAGTGTCATGCATCGTGAGCCACGGTGAATAACGACTCAATGTAGTTCGGCGCATCGAGGCACTAAATTGACTAAATTTGCATGACCCGCTATTCACGGGCATCGTCGTTTTACGGCGCACCAACGATTACACTGACGCTCTCCTTTCGAGCTACGAGGATCGCGCGCGATTCCTCTCGTCACGATGAACGTCCGCTTTCATCGTAAGCTAAACGATTTAATTGTCGTAAACTGGCAACATTGTCAAAGTAAAAGGCAATTTGCTTTTGTTCGCTAAAAGTGTTGCGCCAACAAAGTATTAAAGTATTATTATCATCGTCCGCTTTATCGTCGGTTTTTATCTTTCGCTTTTATAAAAAGTGGCCCACGTGCCATCTCTACGCATCATCACTTCAATTCAATGTTGACGTCATTCTAGTAATACTATTTTCTGATAAAAAGTGCTTTCTAAACACTTTGACGCTTGATCCGAGTTTTGTGACATTTCCATATCGCTTCTATGTACTTTATAAATCATCATGCCTTCGATATATATATATATATATATATTCATCTTTAAACATATTCTCGTCTATAGTAATAATATAGTAATAGTTTCGATAACGAACACATGTTAAAATTATCGCGTCATATTTAATAACGAAAGGGATAGGTATTTTTGAAATTAATTGCTGTATTTTTAATTTTTAAAAAAAATAAAAGCACGAATAACTATAATATATATTTATAATAAACAATAAGATATTTATAAGTTACGAAATAATCACAAGTTGTAAACATTTATGAGAATAGAATAGAAAACATTTGAAAATTGCGCGCTAACTGAGAATTCGTATCTGGGATTTAAAAAAAGTTCGGGTGGGTTCGGAAAAAATCGGGTAAATTCGTGCAGGTACCCACCTCGCATAGCCGAGGCGAATTCTCGAGTAACGCGATATTTGATGTATGATGTAATATTTAATGTGTACAAAAAACTAATCATCGGTATTGATTATTTGATTTAGAAATAACGTAAATATTAATTACATATTTTCATATGAAAATTTAAAACTTTTCAAAAAGCGGAGTTGATTAATTTTTCTTCTCAATAATTCATTTTTATTTTGACTTATGCTTAGTTGAGCATGAAATAATCAGTACGTATAGTGTTACCTGACAATAAAGAATATAAAATGTTCGAAGCAATTTTAGAAAATTCAGTATTTCTATCGAGGCACTATTGTATTATAAACATAACGGGTATTTATTCCACATGATTCATATGAAAATATAAATGATACATCTACGTATTCATAAAAATTGGCTGCATGAAATTTTGTTAATCCGTGTTAACCCGAACTCGACTCGACTCGATGAATCGATATGAATATATGTATGATGCTTACGTAATTGCGAGACACGAATGAAATTGTCGTAAACAAGTACCGTATTTGTTATCCATTAGCAGACATTTTAGACATATTTTACGTTGTCCACGTTATTTATAAGCCCATTGAAACGCGTACGTATACAATCTTCTCGTCAACCGTGGGTGGTAGTTGAATCTTCCATTCACAATGGTTGGATTGTAATTAAGATGGCCGGTCATGCGAGAAATTCGCGACAGCTTTGAAATCGGCTATCTATATTAACACGAATCAATCTATAAAACTTCGTATCATAAAATAGAAACATATATATAGGAAAAAAAAAATATGACACTTTTACATAAAAATTTATATATTAAGTTACCATAAATAAAATTAACAAATTTTATTAAATTCAATATTTTTATTGGAAAATACAATTTTTAATTGATTGCTATCAATAACGTTCTGGTTTTCATTTTTTGTTTATATCAACCGATTTAAATTTATCACAAATTGATTTTTTCAAAAAATTCTATTATGAATACAATATATATTTTTGCACGTAATTGCAAAAGTATATTGGAGAATCTTTTTAACAATAGCGTATTTATTCGATGGATACAATTATTATTATTCATTAAATAAGCAAATAAGAACCAAATTATATCACTTTGTTTAACTTTATTTTAATCAGAAAAATTTCAGAAAAATTACATTGGTACAAAAGTTTCGTTAAAAAAATGTTAAAAAATAAAGAAATTTAATCGTCGCATTGAGTATCGTCTCACCGATATGTTTTTTCGAGTGTGTCGACTCTCACTCCTCTTTCACTTTCACTCGTTGTGCCTTTTTACGTTTGGCAAAAACATAAATAAACTCAAAGCTTGAAACGTAAAAATCAATATCATTTGTTGAACAACTACGAATCTTAAAGTTCTGAGTCTTTTGCAGTTATAAAAATATTTATCGTATTCGTTTTTAATAATAACAATAATAATATTCTTTTAGAAATTAAGAATCGAAAGAATAACGAAAAGAAAGGAATTTTAAAAAAAATTTTTTTTCATACAAACTTCTTCATTCAAGCCTGAATTTTTAACAATTACTTTCAACGATCTTTGTATATTTTACATGAGAAAAGTATATGGATTTTATATCAAAATTAAAAAATTAACGAATACAACGAATATTATTTTTAATGCGTTAAATTTGAATAACATTACGCATTTGTGAAATCGATCATTTCAACGCGCAACGATCTAATAGAATGAACAGACAAGCGTAACGATACATTTAACGCTTACTTTAATTGCATCAAAAGACACGCAACGAAATCACCGAGCATGAAAATTTGCGCATATTTATTATTCTTAGGCGCTTTTCCATTAAACGATTACAATAAAAACGATTGAAAAATGTTTATTTCCGGCCACGAACTTCTAACGTTACATCGTACGAGATTTCCGGTACCGTGACTTCCTGTAACTAACAGTTCCGCCACCTCGCAACTTTGAAGACAATCGTGTGGCATGAGAGAATAAAAATCGATATTATTAAATATAGCTATCTACTTATCTGATAGCGAAGTTTGCGTTGAAGAAAACTTGCGAGAGTAAACTTTGAACATGTGTTACTTTAAAGATGGATGCGTTGGATAATTTGTTCTATATAAACAGTATGTTTGAAAAGTATTAACTTTTAAGTACATACGTATACAAAGTATCATATATATACATATCAGTTCAAAGAGTAATCATATAAAAATTTAGGAAATTAAGTCAATTAATTTGTATTATTTTTAAACTGGACTATTTTTGGATAAATTTTTAATTGAATTTGTCGATGAAAATCAAGAAGGAAAAAAATTGCATTCGATGCTTTAATAATTTTAAAAATTTGGATTGAATAAATGTAGAGATCAGTTTAAGTAAAAAAAGAAAAATTTCTTTTAATTTTAATTTTCGTCTCATTTTGTTTTAAAGAATCGCTATTTTAAATTTTTGGACACTTGTAACCGAAACATGCTTGATCTCCGTTTAAATCTGCCATTTAAATATATCTTTGTCATTAAGTCTCATGTTTCAAATCATTTTATTATAGAATAAATTGTACACGGTGTACGGTTCCTAATATACTAAACACGATACTTGTCGACATCATGAACGCGAAATAAATGATTCTCACGACTTGTGGGAACTTTGTACGTCCGACGGGATTCACTTGCTGTAAATTTAAAACCTTCATCTCCCCGCACTCTTTCTTGAGCCGGCGATAAATTTTCGTGCCTTCGCTTCTTCTCTTTTGTTTCTCCACAAAATTACGCCCTCTTTCGTTCTTCCATCTTCGCTTTTCGATGTTTCTCTCTTGCTTCTCGTTTATTCTATCGCCACGGCTATTGTTCTTCTACTTTACTTGTCGTCATTATCGTTCCGATTACTTTTAATACGATTCAATTCGCTGTTGCTATCATTGTCCATCGATGCGTTTCGAAATCATACTTTTTTACCGACCGAGTCACCTTCTCTTGGTCTCTAAGATCGCTAAGAGAGCATCGAAGCTCCTCCGTGGAAGAAGACCAAAGAAAAAGGAAGCAAGCTCGAGCCTAGGCTTGTCACGATCGCGATCCGGATCGTGATCGTGAGAAGAGGGAAAGGTAACGGAACTCGACCGGTAACATCCGTCCACACGTGTTCATTTCAAAGGTATACGCTAGGAATAGATTGCTACGTTCCAATAAGATTTGTTATATATTCGACCAATCGAAATTTTCACACTAATGCTGATACTTATCTACGAATAATTTCATTTATGAGATTTTATGGATAAATTTTTTATAATAATACTAAAAAAAAATTGTAACAATTTGTAATAATAATATAAATTAATACAAAAAATTTACACATACGTACATTATACATTTATATTATATTTATAATATAATACAGTTCCAATCTATACTTGCATGTACAGATCATTATATAATCGTCGTTTGTATCATCGAATCTGTGTATATATTATAAGTACATATCATCAAATATGATGATATACTTGTACAAAAGAGAGTTTAAAGGAAAGATTAAGGGAAGTAAGATTCATTTCGCAGTCTTTTCGCGGTGTTTATCCTGTTCTACTGTTCTACTTTAAGACAAGCAGGAAACTTCTCGGTTATAAACTACCAGCAGAGCTACCAACAAACCGGAGAAAATTAGACGAACGCGGGAAGTTTATCTTTCGATAGAATAGCGCGTAATAATCGGTTGAAATTTCCGTTCGTCATTCTCTTCGTTCTTTTTCCCCCCTTTCCTGGCTGATCACTCGAATGACCGAGCCGGGCCGAATGTCTCTCATTTCTTTTTTTCATGCTCCACGCATTTCTGTCACGGATATTAACGTAACTGTAGTACCGAGCGAACCGTAATACGAGCACGTTTCTCCTTGTATGCTTAAGAAGTAAGGATCCTCGAGTACGCGTTAAGTCGCCAGGATTACGCGTATCTCTTTGCGAACGCGAATCACGTCTGCGTTCTGGATGCTTGTGCGCGCCTGTGTTTACCTACATTCTGCATATGTATTATACAGTTGGATCCAAAAGTATTCGGTTTCTCGTATATTTTATATTTATAATTAGTTGTTAATTATAACAATAACATAATTATTTATTAAATAACACATAGACCATTTTTTAATTTTTAAATTATTTAATTGTAATGTGATCGTGAAATGTTTAGAATATAATCAGTTGATGCATAATCATATATATAATTATATAATCAATTATAATAAGCCTGTGAGCCGTTTCTTTTTTCTAATTATTTTTTTTAATTTTGTAAATAACATAATTCATGTTTTATACGCTTATAGAGAATATAATGACGTATAGTTTGAATAAACAGTCACATGAAAATTTTCTTTTTAAACAATTAGATTATTATTATAGAATGAAATAATGTATATATGATAAATAAAAAAATATATATAAATATTCATTAAACTATAGATATTAGACTGTGTAAGTGTGAAAAAATTTTTCAAATCGAAATACAATGATAATTATGAATAAAAAATATACATTTTCAGTTTTATTTTTTAATTAACAATTAAAAATAGATGTAAACATCTCCGAATTATTCACATTATTTTTATTGATTTCTCATTTGTACCTGAACAATCGCTTCTTCTTTTGGATATTTTTATTCATTTTTAAAATTTTTCAATACTTACAGCCGAGGATTCTATCTAAATCTGTCAAATATCTATATTTCTATTTATTTTTCGTATCGCTTTTTAAAATAAAAGACATGGAATAACCGATATGAGATATTTTTGTGACCAACTGTACGTATGCGTTCGCGCGACAGTTCATTCTGAACATAGATCGGAGAAACGAGTCCTCGGATAATTAGACATCTGATATCGTTCTCCGTAGTTGACTCGCTCGATTTTTTATTCTCGCCCTGAGCACTCGAGAGATCGGTCACGTCTACGTTTGCGTTTCTGCTTTCTTTGCTGCGCTTTCGAAATACAAATAGACATGTTGCAATTCTTGATGGTTTTACATATATATATTAAAAGTAATGCAATATCTTTTATAATTAGCACCATATTCCACCATATAAAAACTACTATAAATGATTTTCACCAGGTAACGAAGGAAAATGTTGTGTTCGGAATTTATTAATGTACTTATAAATTTTTATTATTATGTCTTTTCACTGTATATAAATGTAACTATCGATCGTTGCATCCGTTGAAGCGCTTATTAATTATTTCGATACAAGGAAGTTTGTCGGGGAGCTCGCTACATTGGATTATGTTATATTCATTTAACATTTCCGTATAATATATAAACATTTCTTCGCGCGTAAATTTGAAGAATGTAGAAATATACCGGATTATTATTTTTAATTAAAACATAAACGTAGATAAACCAAATCATAGCTTCGTAATTCATTTTATTTAACCATTCCATTTTTATTTTTAACCAATCTATATTTATTCAAAATATAGTAAATAAAAACTTGGATCATTATTAATTAATTTAGTTTTTGATTCAAATAAATAAATGAAAATAAAAAAGAATCGGATTTAAATGTAACTTGAAGCAACGAAAACAATTCTTTTGATAAAACGTGTTAATACTTTAATTTTTGCATCATATATATTATGTACATTTTATCGATATACTGTTTTCTTTAAATGATACATTTATGTTCAGGTTATGTATAATGTTAAAATTACCTTTCACACAATTTATTTCGGAATTGTTATCGAAATCGTCCACATTCGCCGCGACGTTTTTTTAACCAGCTGGATTAGCCCGATTTAATCCCGGAAGATTCCGTAAACGCAGCTTTTAAATGCACTTTTGTCGCGAGACGCACACAGAAACGCGACCCTCGCGCCACCGAGGGAGCCCATGGACCCTTCATTCTCCCTTGTAGCGAATAAGAGGGAAAAACGATCGCTAATGTACACACATAGAAAGCGATTCGTTAAGGGATATACACAACGGACGCCACGAGGCGACTTGACGCGACAAATGCGACGCGACGTCCTGGGACGCGAATTCATTTAATTTAAAAACTTCGTTCACACGCCAAGGAGAATTCTCGTCGTTTACGAAAGAATAACGAATTTAAATTGTTCTGGAAATACAGATTCGCTAAATTGAAAAAGAAGACTCGGAATAAACCATTCGTGGCAACGAAAGAAACGAGGTTTTTATATATTGAATTACTAGATTGATTTTGAGCAAACCTAACCTGTACGCGTTAAAACATATTACGATATTTTAACATTTTAAGCTTTGCTAAACTGTATGTTATTGATATATTATATTAATAATTTATGACTTGGTATTAGTACTGATTCTTAAACACAAAAAATTATTAAAGAAACGTTAATCTTTCATATATTTTAAAAATACCGTCAAGTAGCGATACATTAATACTTGAAAAACAATGCTAAAAGATTCGAATGACCGATTTCGATTTATCCGCTGCGAAAATAAGTTAAAATATTTACAGTTTTTTTATTTATATAAGAAAATGAAATATTTTTGCTGATAAATTTACTGATAAACTTTTTAAATAGCGAAATATTAATGAAAATTTGAAGAAGGAAATTAAGATAAATCCTCTAAAATCTCGGCTGTCCCCGTCGGTCTGAAATGATTTGACTTATCTTAACCCTAATTAAGTCGAGTAATCACGGTTTTACTGCGTTATTAAATAATTCTCGGGATATCATCCATGCACGCCAATAGTGATTTGATAATGTCAACATCTTGATTAATATCTTACATTGGTCACCTATTTGTCACACAACTTTGAATTTTACAGTCGTATTAATTCCCTTGCGACGAAACAAATTGTTATTGTTATCTAATCATTGAATAATTAATAAATTTAACGATTTGCTTTCTAACGAGTCATTATATAACGTACATTATCGAGCATACAAATAACAAAATGCTTATTTATAAATTCGATTAATTACTATGCACATTTATAATATAAAGATAAAAAAAGAGAGACTACACGGTTCGTTCTTAGATATTCATGAGGTAAGATAATTACAACGAATATCTATTTCGGAATAATATTTATAAGAATGGAGGTTATTTTATATACATAAAAATAGAGTAGGCGAGAAATTTATTATTCATGCGTATGTCCTCCTGGTGTCGAGAATAGGAAGAAATCATATAATTACATTATAAAAAGTTCTATTTTTTTTTTTGTATATATATAGAATACAGAATTAAAATATATACGCTTAAAATATAAAATATTATTATATGACATGTATATAAGTTACAAAGATTTTTCTCTATTTATATACTCATCGCTCTATAAAAATTGACGACACACGAAGAAATTATACGACTTATGAAGTTTAATCTCCGAGAGGTTTATCTCCGCGAGCGAGGTGTTAGAAAGCAATTGTGAAATATCCGCACGACCATCTATCCGGTGCACTGTACCGTGTCGCGAGGTCGAACCTGTACGGATTCTGGCAGCTGGTTGGATGCCAGCACTAACGTCTATGCTTTCCGACGTTGTCCGCTGGCATTATAACCAGGAAGATGCGCACTCGCTCGACGTCTCTCAGACATCTCTTTGTCTCTCTCTCCTGTGTTTTATCTCATGAAAATCGACTCGAGCCTCGTTATCTCAAACCCTTGTCACTTCTTTCAGTTCTTTTAGATGAATGACTCACTTCTTTCATTCTTTTCAGTTTGGATCGATCACGTATCATATCTCTTTGTTAATATAGATTATATTATAAATTATAGATAAGTCGAAGATAATTATGATAATTATACGTATTTAGTAAATTTTGTGAGTAAATTATTGATAAGAAATAAAAATATATATCGTGTTAACAGTTTCCAATAAATTGTCTTTGAAGAAAAATATAATACTTATTCCGTTGTTGTAAACTCGTAGCTAGCTTTGAGCATACTCTATATATATATGCAAGGAATATGAAATTTAATCTTTATTTTATTTTTGTCGACAAAGAATGACAGCTAGCAAAGATAAAGAGGAATTAAGAATTCCTGAAGAAATTTATGTCATATTGTTATTGATGTGAAATTATTCATTTCATTGGTTTTAATATGAATGTATCCAATCCGCAAAAAATAGTTAAATACATATAACGAATATGTATATCTGTTAATATTGATTACAATTTTCTTAATTTTCGGAATTTTTTATTAAAAATTTTACACAATATTTTTATAAAAATATTTGGATATCCGACGTAAAGATGCATGCATTTAAATATATCAATAAAAAAAAAATTTTAAATTTGACAAATGTACTATCCGCTTAAAACAATTGTCATTTTAAATTCTCTAGTTAGATAAAAATAAGCGAACAAAATGTTTCGCGCGTGCTTGGCATTCATGAACTATTTTCCCATATAAGAAATAAAAGAAGGGGAAAACCAAGTAAGAGGGCGTGCAAATCGCGATTATTTCGTCGCGAGCTTATATACCACTGTAACAACATAATGACGCGTACATGCGATATTCTAGCTGACCCTCGTTCGCGTAATCAAGCTTTGTAGACTTTTTTTTCCCACGATAGTCTACGTTCCATCTCTTTATACATTTAAACGTTTTTCTTCGTGCTTTTCTTGTTCATCTGAATTCATCTGAGACAAAAATGCGATATTTCAATTTCGGTATTTATTTCTTTCGAAACGAATGCATTATAAAATATTTACAATAGCTTTGTTATTCATAATCTTATAAAATAAAATATATTTTAAGAGATTTATAATTATGAAAAATTTGGAACCGAAGCTTTGCAGTTATCCAACAGTAGATATTCATTTGTACTTGGTAATATGATAGGAGTTCGAGGTTTGTTTACATTTTTTGTCGAACATAGAAAGAGACAACGAATGAAAGATAAAAAACTGAAGTCTTTGAAAAAAACACATAAACGAGACAATATTAATGCAAATGGTAAAATCTTTTTATTTTTAATGAAATTTTTATTAATGTGTTTTTTTAATTAAGTTTTTTCCATTAAAATAATTTGAATAATATTATCATAATTTTAATGAATATAAACTTAATTTTTTTTCTTATCTATTAAATATGATTATTATTCAATAAAATTATTCAATAAAATCTTATTTAAAATCATTATTACAAAAAAAAAAAAAAGAAATATAAAATTTTACATGTAGAATTTTAATTTCTGCATTAGTATTGTCTTATGTATATTCTATCTTGATTCGATACATTGCTTATTTCGTATTGAGCTACACGAGCTACATGTAAACTTAGTACTAAGACTGAAGTTTTTGCAATTATATATCGAACGTTTCTATGCAATTATAAAATATTACGATTCGATCAGATCATTTTTAACTCGTTGATTTAATATTTGGCCATAACGTTAATTAGGTAACAAAAATTATAATATATTATAATTATAAAATATACTTAAATATATTGTATAATAAAAGATAAAAATATTAATATTAAATAACAAAAAATAAAATTTCAATCTATTTTCAATTTTAATTTTTGATCCAATCATTGTGTTTTGAAACTAGTGTTCTGTAAAGGTTAAGGTAACATCAAAATATTTCTACGTTTTGTTATATTTTAAACTCATCACTTCCTAGTGTAGCTTTTACAGACCTCACAGAATACTATTTATAGGAACCCAGAATTATTTCGTTATTCGATATTTTTGTTCGAATGAATGAATACAGCAAATAATTAAGCACATATGTAATGATTTGTACATATGTAAAATAATTTACATATTTTACTACGTTTAATACGTTCCTTTTCTATGGCATTCTATGGGAATTTGAATTTGAATACAATATCTATATGAACAGTGTTTCTCAACTTGTGTGTCGCAACAATTATTTTCATTTATAATTATTTATGTCAAAATACAATATATAAAAATGATTTATGATCAATCATGATGAAAGATTCATCGTAATCACACATAAAATATCTCACATTAAATACGATAAATTTCTAATATTACATTTATTAATATTTCTTTTAAACTCGTTAAAAAAAAAATATTATATTTACACATACAACTTAATTAAAAAATTGTAATAACTATTTTTTAATAATTACGTTTTAATATTATGAAATTATGAAAAATTGCTAATTATTAAAACTTGTTTTATTTTAAAAAACTTGGAGATACGTTAAAAAATACGTGATCCGACATTGGATGGAAACGTTTGGAATGCGGACAAATTGTTGTTACATAGGTAAGACTCGTCGAATATCCTCAAGAGAGCGTAGGCGCGCTAAGTCAACCGTCGGAATTGGACGGGTCAAGTTGCAACGATGCGCCACGCAGTGAGGTAATCTAATAAACTCATTGTCAGCTGCCGCGAACCTTGCTTCGAAGCTTCTCGCGAAAATCCTTTTCTTATTTAATTAAATAATTATCTCTTTTCTTTTAACTGATGCGTAATCGCAAATTATTTGCAAAAAGCTATTTTTTTTCAATTTATTCCGAAAAATAATTTCTTAGATGTATAGATTATAATCACAAATAAGTCGGTTAGTATGAATTGAATTTTTTTCTATTTTTTAGAATATTTCTCAGAAACAATTTATACCGATCGTTCATTTATTTACAAAAATTTATTGTCTCCTAATACGGTCGTTCTGAAATATATTTTTTAATCTTTAAAAAATATTGCAGTACGAGTTATAAACGGCTCAGACCATGTCATTCAAGAATCGATAAGCGAATATAAAAATAATCACACTCTTCGAAATTAAATTATTTTACATTTGTTTTATGATAACAAATTTTACATATCGTATCTATGTATATATATATATATATATATACACATTTTTTTTTTCACGAAATGAATAATTCAATGTCTCGAAACGATGACTGCCGAAAGGATTAATTAATTAATCGAAGAAGAACGTGCGCAGAATGCGCAAGATATTACGCACTACGATATTGTTTTGAATGTTACGCGTGGTGTACGATCATTCAGATGTAAACTGACGCGACGTATTCGACGTATCGTGTCTCGAGTCTCATGACAGCTGTCGTACGTGAACCGTGTCTAGAAGCAAACTTGTGTGTTGTGTGTAATATGCGTTACGTGGATACGATACGATATGGAAGATGCGTAAGCATAGCATGACTCATCGTGATAGCAACGTGAATAACGGAATAATCGTAGAAAGTATACACGCCCATTCACAAATTGTCGGGAAAGAAAGTTTAAAAAACAATTGCGAGTATTAACAGGGGAATATATAGTAGTAGCGCGGTGCATTGATAATGGACTGGCACAAATTGTAGGTTATGCTATGAAAAAGAAAGGGAAACGAATGATGGAAGAATAGCTTTGGTTATTGAGAAGAAGAAAAAAAAATACGATCGACTATAAGAAATAATCATGGACATCGTAAATAAAAAATCATACGCGACCCCTCGAAAAATGATAGAGCGACGTGCGATTAAATTCGACTTAAACTTGTTGAATTATTTCCACGATTCGATTAATTCAATAAAAATTATGAAAAAATTAAAATTTTCTTTATTGTAATTATTTTTTTCTTTCTATCTTATTATATGTATTTAATTATATCTGTTATTTCATTGGATAATGTCAATTCTTGAAAGAAAAAAAAAAATAAAACGTTTCTCTATTCGTTTATTTATTATTCAATAAACAATTGAATATCAAGCTTGATTCAATTTAATATTACTAGATACAACAGGCGAAAATTTTGGTCCAAGGCGAAGATTTTACGCGAAAGAATTCGTAAAAAAAAGACGACTTGCGTGTTTGTGAAACAGCCAACGAAATTAGTTAAGAAGCAATGGCACGAAGAATTCGATGTTTCCAGGAAGCTGCACGAGAGGCGAAGTTATTTCGATCCAGCTGCAAACGTGGGTCAGCGCACCGGGACAATTTTCTAAACGCTTTGGACCATTCTACGTACTATCCTTATTAAACTGTATCTTTATTGGAAACCTCGTTCGATAATGCAAGAACAGAATGATCATAAAAATTAGAGATTTATTTTAAAGTCAGAAACGTTCGATTCGAGAACGATAACAAAATTTTATTTAGAATAATTACATTTTTTTTTCATCTTGAAGATAATTGAGAAAAATATGATCACGCATCAACGATTGATCGTCGATTGTTCGTTTAACGTGATAACAAAACGCGAAAAAGAAAAAGTTTTTCCATTTTCTTAAACGACTATGTTTTCTAGCTTCTTTCAATCAGTTACATTCACATCGTATAATCGAATTATATCGATATATCGATATATCGAATAACCGAGTAATATTCCACACGGTTGAGCGATTTAATTCACCTCTCGCCTAATTTACGGTTGCGGAAGCGTACGGTACCGCATGCTTCCCATGGCTACAGTTCTATCTATATATCCTAGATGCATCCCCGTTGCAAGAAAAGGGGCGCGAAATCTCTTTGGAATTGTTTCACGCGACAATACGACGCGTCGAGGCTTTTTTTCTTTTGAATTCCTAACCTTAAATACATACACGTGTATAATATGAATTCCTAACCTTAAATAAATAGGCACGTATACATGTAGTGATGAATCGTTAATAATAGTTGAAAATTGAAGCTTTACCAATCGCAGTTACTATATAATAAAGCATAGGAAAATTTTCGAAACGATCGAAAATATATGTGGAGGAAAAGTTTCATTCGTTAAGCAATTTACACACGTTGAAATATATCGCGATATATAAATATCGATTTCGAGGTTTCATGATGCAAGATGTGTGTATATGGACTAATATCGATAATTGGTACAGTAAATATTTTATAAACAGAACTACAAAAAATTCATCCCCACTATCTCTTGATAGATCGAAGCCCAACGGACGAGCAATATAATTCGATCCAAGATCCGTGAGATGATATTAATTCAACGATAATATTTTTTCTTCCTTATTTTTTTTATTATTATCAATGTATTTGCGAGATTTTTCTAGTTAAACAAGATTAAACATAATATACTTTGAATATTTGCGTGTTTAGTGAATAATAATAATTTATTTTTATTTATTTATTGAATCCTTTGCAATTATTCCTATATTCCATTTTAATCAATGATCCAAATTCGGTATATTGCTCTTAAAATGTCTTATTTAACATTACGAAACACCTGAAAAATTTTATCATTTCCATTATACCATGTTTTTTAAAATTAAATTATTTTTAAACCTTTGAGAAATTTATACTAGCTTTCTAGTTTCGTTTAAAAGATAAAAGATAGAATACGTTTCAAGTATTGTAACGTATCTTTACATAAAATTAATAAAGTACTAAACTAAGAATATTTTTAATTAAGAAAGGCAAGATACAGATGCAAGTTTCACCATGTATAGATTACTCGAGACCGATGCGCAGTTTCATAAAACCTAGGAATAGAATATCTGTATCGCGATACATGTTTCAGCATGTGTATATCGCTTTAAACGAAGCTAGTTGCCAAGCGCATCATTTGATGTTGACCAGGAAGCGTGCAACGGAGCTTGGATCTAACGTGTAAGCGGGGGATCTTTCTCGTCAAGGTCAAACATTTTGATCGATACAGGCGAGGAAAACGGTGAACGGTGAGGCACGACGCAAAATGAGTACACAACGTGCACCCACGTAGGTAACCATAAACGAATGTAACCATACACATTGCCGTGAAGTTAAGTCACTCGCCAGAATTAGAACGTATTGACGATAGACGTCCGTGTTTCAAATTCGTGTAAATAATACGTGTGTGCACGCGCAATTCCACATGTTTGATCCCGCTCCTTCCAAAAAGCGCGTCCCTCTGAATTTGGCGTGAATGTTATCCCTCCCTTTCCCTTCCCATTCCCATTCCCTCGAGTTATTAACGAGATATACTTCCACCACACTCAACTCTCATTTTAACGACGCTACTCTACGCCTCAAGTGCCATTCCCCCACCCTCGTTCCTTTGTTCTCTTTTATTATCGAGCCATCGAAATCGTTTCGTACGATTACTCGTCTGTGTTCGCTGCTTCCGCTAGGTGGCTTATGTAACGCGCGTCATGTCCGCGTGCATGTCGCTCTACTCGCTTTTCAATCTAATTTTGACCGCGGCCTACGTTCTTCGTTAATTCCTCGCTGCTTATTCTACTGCGCGAGAATTATGACGAGTCGCTCGTTCGAATCTTCGTTCCATAAATAAAGAATAATTCATTGATATGTTTCAACAGAAGTAATCGCCGAAATAGGCAATGGGACTATTAGTGAATAAGTTATCTATTTTTTTTTATTACTAATAAATATGATTTATTTTTCAGATGAAATTGCCAATATAACTCCTTCGCTGATTTTAATGAGCTAGAAATACGTTGTAAAGCGTTATTATTTTGAGCAATTTATTCCTTTATGTATAATCGATGATTAATTTCAGTTTTCAAGTTGTTCGTAAAACTTTCGGTATTATTATAGTTTGCTTACATAGATGTATTTGCAACAATATATACATATAATAGCATGCAACCATTTATTATCAACTGTTTATGTAAATATAACGGAAAGTCATTCTTATACATGAGATTCAGAATCGCAATTTTATGTATCCTTATCGTTCATATTTATATATACACGTATGATTTATAAATTTTGATTTATAATGAGCACATATATAGGTAATAATCATATTTTAATAGATATTTATAACAAACCTATGACGCATATACGTAGTTTATAATATCGTTTTAATCAAGGATCCCGGCTCTTGAATATTTCTGATAGGTAATATATAGCAGCTCTACCACGATAAGATTTTACCATTATTGCTAGATCGACTGTTGCATTTAATACATATTTTTTTATAATAAAAGTTAGATAATCAACGTGAGATATTTTATAATTTCTTAACTTATATATATATATATATTTTTATATATTTTTTAAATTTATCCATATAATACATTTGTACTCGTATTTACCTCGATTTTAATTATTTAAAAGTCTTATACAATAAAACGCATAATATATTTATAAAAATTTTCTGTAGTAAAATTTTAGTAAATACTTTTGACTCATGTATATGTACGTACATATGTACAACTCGAGCTACACAGGAAAACTTGTTCGAAAGATGAAGCACACTTATCGGCAGACTTGAAAGGCTCCGATGCAACGCAAGTCGCGAATGCCTGAAGAAAATTATTAAAATCTAAAACAGCCGATGATCGTGTATCGAATCTTTAGGATTACTACTCAATGAAAATTAATGAAGAGTTTAAGGAAGCGAGCGGAATAAATCAGTTGATGAGTAGGATGAGTATGATGCATACATACGATAAGTATATGCATACACGATAACAGCAACAGCAGCAATAACAATATGTAGCAACGAGGGCAACGACACATCCTCATATCTGAGACAAGACGAGACAGGATAGGCAGGATGCATCGAATTTCAAGCACTTAACACAAAGATCGCCACACTTTCCCTCGGCACAACCCTTCCTTCCACTTCCCTGTTCATCGACTATCCCTGTCCGGCTTTCGGTATTGTCGTAACGCCGTTGACCCGTGAATACACCGATCCAATAGATATAAGTTATCCGAGACTATCGAATTTCATTGTCACTGCATCCTCAAAAAACATTCGATCGGCCTACAGACAGGTGCGGCACGATTTACGGCCAATCTAACCCGATTCATTCGAGTAACGAACCGGAATATCAATGAAAACACCTTTAAAAGATTTAATTTGCCCATTATTTTGCCAATTATCAATTGGAATAATTGAAAATATCTAATTAGAATGTTTGCTCGTGTATGCATTTATATACAGCATTTATTCGTTGTATGCTCTTCTCACGGATATATGCTTGGAACTCGTCCCCACTACTAAAGAAAAATTCTTGCACTCGGTCACGTGACTAATGTTACATCGAACCACAGGTATTTAAGTTTTTTCAAATCGCACTCTTATTTCCTTTTTATCTTTCTCTCTAACCAGTGGGGTTTATATAAGTATTATAATATGGAAAAGAAAAATAAGTTATAACTCTATTATCCAAATGGGAATCCAATCACAAACATTTGAATTGATTTATCTGCTTAACCATTTACTCTTCGTTCCATCTTCTTGATTCGAACGTTTAAATTAAATCTGATCAATTGCAAAACTTGAAACTCGTATAGCTTGGCATAAATTTGCATTTTGTTTTAACGCGAAGCATTTCTTTTTGAATATATTCTCAGATAACTACATAAGTAAGAAAAGAAAATATTTATTGCGCGTATACGCAAAACACAAAGATAAAGACACGGATAAAGGCAAAAGTAAAGGCAAAAGTAAAGGTAAAGGCAAAGGAAGAAATCGATATGACGCATGCGCGCCGCAATATCTAACCTTGCTAGAATCGGCGTCGTTCATCCTACTCGAGGCTAGGCTTTCTCCCATCCTCTCTTGCCACTGAACCGCTTTCGTTATCGAAACTGAGAGCACCCTCTTGCGTAGTAACTTATGAACATTTTATTGCTATCGAGCCACGGTTGCTGTTTTCATAGGGAAGATTCGCTGCAATCTTTCGCATTCGCCTAATGTTGTCTAGCCGGCCTCGTGACATACCAAACTTTAACCTACTCGTTCTCTACAGGGAGTGACCTGAATATTTTGGCTCGAGGTTGAATCATAGGTTGAACATCCGTTCAAAACATTTTGGAGAATACGTTTTTAATATATACTTGTATACATATATAATTGCAATAATATAAATAAAAAAAATCTTTAATTTAAATATATATATTGATCACAGATTATATTTGCAATTATTGAGATTTTAAACAATTAAGTTATTTTTCAAGATATGATCATTATAATTAATTATTTCTTTTAATCGTATTAATTTTAAAATAAATTGAAAAGTGAAATAAAAAAAATGTATTATATATGAAAAAAAATTTAAGCAATATAATTCCAATAATAAAATTTTAATTACTATTTATAATATTATAATATTATTATGTATACATACTATTATAATACTATTTATATGATATAGAAATTAATAAATATAATAATAATTGATATATTAAAATTATATGATAAATTAAAATATACGAATACAAAAACTATATATGTAATATATTATATATAGTATAACATATAGTATATATAGATTTTATATAATTAAATTTTTATCATATTTTATTATTACGAAATAACAAATAAAATACTGTTAGTGAAATATCAAAAAATATCGCCTTTACTGAGAATTTTAACCTTGAAAAAAATTCACTTTCAATTTCACAAGTGTACATTCGTATTATCGCGATAGTCAATAAGCCACAGAATTAGAATTATAATAAAGTTTAATAACAAATAGGCGATAGTATATCAGGTAAAATAATAATATAATGTATTTTTATCTAATCGTAGATAATTTCAAAACTATAATGAATTTTAGTTATTATTTAAAATAAATTATTTAGCATTTTTAATTATACGCTAAAGTATTATATTTCTTTTATATTTCATATATATATACGAAATAAATAAAATTAAAATATTTATACAAATTTTGTATATAGATCTAGAAATAATTTATTTGTTTTAAAAATATAAGCATAAAGAAAATGATAAAATTTTTCGGATATTTCGAAATGTATATAGAATATTTTAAAGAGAGTAGTATAATACCAGTATGGCGTAACTTAAATCGTAACTCTAAAAATAAAATCTAGATAGGTGACGAGATGACTTAAATATGGTAAATGATTATTAAATCAAAAAATGATGTAAGCATGAATAATGTAATAATTTAACGAATTGAAATACTATATCTGATATAATACGATATTTGCAATGTTTTCATAGATAATATAATTATATATTGCGATTTTGATATATAGGTTATAAGATTATCGATCGAAGATTTATTCGCCCATTTATCTTTAAGTACACTGGATCAATTCGATTGAAAAAGATTATTCAATTAATGCGTTTGTTACCTATTCACGTGCACAGTTGTCACATACAACTGTTTTATTCGATATCGAATTTCATCCAGATGATTAATATATTATTTTTTCGATTATAACCTCATCTATATATTAGGATTTTTTTTTAGTTTAAAAATTGATATATCAAAATCAATATTTTTTTAAACTTATAATACTTCTTTTATACTTTTTTTAAACTTATAAACTTCGATATTTTTGGTAATATATAATTTTATGATTATTTTTCCTTTTCATTATGAAATATATATATATATATAATTCTTTTTTTTCCATTAAGATCTCAAATTGAACAAATTTGAAGTTTGAAAATAAAATCTGTATCTAAATTTAACTAATGATCTCAACAATATCATTAAAAAAATTATTTTCTAAAAAAAGCTTAATATTAATGGAAAGAAGAAATTATTTGTCTAAAATAATGCCAAGTCAATTAACATTTTAAAATAGTATATCAGATATATATTTAAATAATTAAATAGAACTTATAAATAAAATTTATTAATTTTATAAATATCAATTTTTCACTATAAATATATTATTGATGATATATAATATACCAATTGCTTTCCGTTTTTGCTATCTCAACATATTTTTGATTATCATTTTGGAAGATTAATATAATTTAAATATATATAAAATATTTTTATAATAATTATATCTGCAAAAATCTTATCAATATCATTAAATACATTATAACATAAAGTTTCTCTGTATAATCTTGTAAATATTAAAAAAGAATTTTGAAATATTATATTTATATTTTTCATTGTTGATTATCAAACTATATTTATTCTATATTTATTTTTTGTTTAATTTTGGAAAACATATATTTTTTTTAAAATATCATCATATTATATTTAAAATTAATTTTTGAATAGTTGAACTTGTTTTATTAATAAATCATTATATTTTATTATATAGTTTATTTTCATTTTTTAAATATTTTGTTTTAGTATAAATTTTAATATATAATTTTCATATAGAAAAATAAATTCTGAATTATATTGTATTTCAAATGTAATTATATTATTATTAATATTAATAATTATTATATATTTAAATTTAATTTTTTATGTCGTATTAAGCATCAAGAATTAGGTTAAGTTCTGGGTGAACATTATGCAACAAGATGATCAATTTTGTAAAGCTATTAGCTGTATTGAACAACTGTGGTATTAGATGCCTAGTGCTTATTGTGAAAGAATATGACACGAAAAAAAAAACGGGGATTCGCAGCAGAGAACGTGAAATCGCGTAACAGATTTAACGTATTACCTAGTATTTAGAACAACCTGTTTGAAAACATGGCTGCATATTAGAGACGTCCCTGACTCAGTACATACAATTAGTTTGATAATACTGCTTTCATTTGTATGCGTTTCAACGGAAACCTTAATTTGTTGATGTGAAAAATATCGGTTCTATGTTTTCATTTTTTATCTTTACATATATTTATGATATTTTTATTATATATGACCAGTTATATTGTAAAATAATCTAAGTAATTTATTATATCATAGTTTTTATATTAAACATCTATCTAAAAAAATCGTGTTGTAAATAATTGATCGTTTTTAATGTAAATATTTCAAAGTTTGAAATGTAAAAGTTTTACTTTCTTATTATACAGAATAAACGATAAAATTAGTTCGTGAAAGTTGATCGTCGAACGAGACAACTTAAATTCATTCAATTTCAAGACTCGTTACGCTTTTATATTAATGTTCTTAAGCAATCGTAGAAGCATGTTATGCAATATCAAAGTGATATGACCAGTTCGAGCATTGGATCATATTACATCGAGCGTATGCAATGTGCACATTTATGTATTATTATCTTTTTATTTGTGATTCAAGAAAATTGCACCGAAAATTGCACTGTTCGCAAGCGTTAAGTCGTTTTCATGCTACAATATTTTAGCATTAAAAAGTCAAATTACGTTCCGAACTGTGAACGAATATCATTCTTTAGTAATTACTGTCTAGAAATAAAGAACTCTTTAATAGCGAGACGAGCCAACATTTTTGCTTTTGACAGCGCTCTCATTTATAGTCACGTGTTCCATATGTTTATTGTGATATATTTTCTTGTCTTTTTTCTATATATTATTCTTTATATATTAAAACACACATAAAAGAAAATCACGAAATAGCATTCAAAATTTAATAATATCTAATTTTTCTTACTATATCCCATATTTCGAATGTATATATAAAAATATGTTACATTATTTAATGTAACGATATATAAAAAAATGAACTCTTCTATGTAATGCAGGAATGCTATCGTTCAAAAGAGAATTAATTACGCGCAGTTGATTTAATTCATGATTAAAGGTATACTATAAAAAAATTGTTCGTAACGTTTAGTAAAAAAATAATTATTTCAATAGTATTACGAAAGATATAATAACAATTTGAAAAGAAAAACACTTACCAAGCGTAGTTGAAAGGTCGTCCTGGGGAAACAGCTGATCCGACTGCCTCTGTGGGTGTCGCTTTCGTTTAAATTTCTTAATTGTGATCAGCTAACCTCCAAAACTCACTGCGCAATGAAGATAATGGAACGAGGATAGTTGATTGCATGGAGATCACTTTAGCGTTTCTTTTTCGCGTAAAGTCCTGTTGCAATTAAAACCGCAGGTAAAAATCACGAGGACCACGGATACTAACGAAGGGTGGCTGTTGCGTCATATATCGTTGCCAGGCGAACGGGACGTAACCCAATTCGCGGCTGACAGCTTCTACTTTTGTCCCTCGTTTCATTTCTCATCTCTTTACTTCAATTAGGGAAAATTCACTCACAAGACGAACAACGTTACACGAAACACATCGATTCACTGTAACATTCACCAAACAATAAACACATCGTGTTATGCAGTCAATGAATGATCGAACGATATTCGGATATTAATTCTGTTCTTTTTGCAAGAAGATCGACAAAAACCAATGTTCCCGAGTGTACACGTATCCAGTATGTTTCGCCTCGCTTTTTTCTTCGATGGAACAATCACTGAGCAGGACGCGACAAGAAAGATCACCGCGAGTGGCAGAAATGACGAATCGAACAGACGAAGTAAACTCCACACTCGCACTAGTGGAAATGATACTGCGGCTTCGCGAGACTTCATTCTGTATATACTGTACATAAGTTCTAATGCGCAGACGCGAAATGATCGCGCCTGTCAATTACCAAAATCCTCTGTCAATTTTATTTTTCTTTTAAAGCTTTTTAATACATATCAATAGTACATTTTTTTTATTTTTAATATCTCTCTTTTTAAATATAAATCAATATTTTTATTATTTATTTATTACTCAATTTATTAAATATTTTTAATATACTTGTTTTACGTTAATTTGAATAAAAAATAAATATTTTATTTATATTTTATCATTAATTAATAGAAATAAATATTTTTTATTTTACATTTACTTAGATAAACTAGTCTCTTTTTGTTTTAATTTGTATTTAACAATTCTATTTAAGACAATTTTTGCTTAATATATATATAAATATATATATTATAAATCAAATAGAATGGATGTAAAAATAGACATTTTTTTTTATATATAATACATTATATTAAAATATAAATGCCAATTTTTTAACAATTATATGTTAATGTAGCATATAATATATATCACATATTATGTTTTTATTGATTTTACAGTAATTCTAACTTGCATTAAGATATGAAATAATTTCGTTTTTTCTCTATACTCATTTAGATAATTCATATATATGAATATTTATATTTTAAAATAAATATCATATATTTATATAATATTAGGATTTATACATTTAGGATCTAGAGATAAGGCAGTTATTCGAAAAATAATATGAATCCTAGATTTGCAATTATTCTCATTAATATAGGATGTACAAAATACAATATTTCAAACTTTACAATTGCAACCATATTAAAACGTATTATGCACGCTGATTTTAGATTTTTCACTGTTCATCCTTGTCTTTAGCACCATGTTTTAAAATTCGAGTAAATTCTATATAATCGAACATTGATCCTTTGATAGGTGCTTCTCGATACATTTCGTCGACATCGTCATCCGTAAATCTAAATATATAAAAAATAATGAAATTTCAATAAAATAATAAAGAATATTAAATAAAATATAAAAATTACCTATCTCCCATTGTTGTAAGTAATTCCCTAAGGCGTTCTTCATTTATGTGTCCAGTATTTTCTTCGTCAAAACAACCAAATGCATTTTTAATTACATCTTCTGGATCTGTGCCTTGAAGCCTTTCACCAAATAAAGTTAAGAACATTGTAAAATTAATGGGTCCTGGAGCCTCATTCATCATTGCTTCCAAATATTCATCAGTCGGATTTTTACCTAAAGCAAAAATAAATTATCATATACAATTTAAGAAATCTTTATGCCATAAATATTTTTTCATGTTCTTACCTAATGAAGCAAGCATATCATGTAGATCTTCTTTATCAATAAAACCATCATGATTCTGATCAATCATATTGAAAGCTTCTTTAAATTCAGCAATTTGAGCTTGATCAAACATAGCAAAGACATTTGATGTTGCACGTTGTGCCCGTTTTTTAGTGGTAGCACGACGTCCGGCTGTTTTACGCGAAGACATGTTTATATACCTGAAATTATGAATAAAAAATAAATTAATTTCTTAATTCATATTTTTTGCCAGCATATATTATTATTATATAATTTTTAAAAAAACTCTTGTTCATCAGAAATATTTTTTAAAGATAGCATTGCAAGTGGGACAGAGGTTATGTAAATTTGAGTATTTTTGTTCACATGATTTAGAACAGTTAGAAAAAAAAGTAAACGTTAAATATATTTACGTACCTTACACAAGACTATCATTACTGAACTATTATTTATTTTTAGACAATTGACTTAGGAAATAACGACGTAACCAAAATCGGGATAAAAATAAGATCGTCTACATGACGATTCAATAAAGAGAACATTACACTCTACATCTATAGAAGTTTGTATAAAAATTTTATTCACTGTGTGATTTATTTAAATTTTAAAAACTTAACAAAAAATTAATATATTATTGAAAATTGTTGCACATTTATTAAAATATTATTTATAAAATAATGATTTATTTTATATTTTTAATATATTTGCATTTTTATGTTTTTCCGAACAAATATCAAGCTACAATTTTTAATCTTATATTTTAAAATTTTTGCTAAATAAACGTAAAATTTGACGTAGGCAATATTTAATTTTTAGTAAACATTCACTAGATATGATTAAAATTCTTATTTTATTGTTATATAAAAGATATTACTTCTTTTTAAATAACAATAAATATAAAAATAATTTTGTTAAACGAGAAATATTAACAAAAACGTATACACTTCTTCGAAGCAACGACACAATAACAATGGCTGTCCATATAAGCAAATAGACTGCTGTCAAATATTTCATAATTTTCGCATTATTCTTATATATATAAATTAATCACAAGATGGATTTATATTCAAACATTCGAATAAACAAACAAATTTCTACTAACCTGATTATTAGCAGCTTCAAAACTAGAAAAATCTGAAAAAACAGAACAGCACAGACACTCGTGCTCTACTGTGACTCACGTTACGCGTCACTCTATGGTTATTTACCACACCCGGGTAAGTAACGCCATCTGGTGAAGGATTCATTATTCAAGCCTTTTCTAGACATTCAAAAATTAGGCCACGTTAGAGCAAGAAAAAATATATTATACGATCGATTTTTTCTTCATTTTTCGCAATCAATAAATTATTTCAATATTTAAAATAATATAAATAAAAAGTATAAATAAGTAGTATTTATTACATTAATGATAATTTTTAGTTTAATTTTTAATCTACATTTACAAATTTTAATGATTATTTTATTTTAAAAATAAGTTAATTTATTTATATATTTTAATAATCAATTCACGAAATTAATAATATTAGTGCTAAAAATTTTGGATACTATGTTAGAAAATATATTGATTTATTTTTGAAAGAATATGTCATTATAAATACCTTAGTTGGAATTAACTGTTGATGGAGAAATCATTACCTTATAAGGCTATGAAACTGAATACATATAGTTGCTATATATTTCATAATCATATTTACAGTAAATTTAATAAATAAAATTATACTATATCATCATAATATATAACTTATCCAATATATAACTTATATTATTATTATATTATATGTTTAATCTATATTATAATTAAAATGGTATTTTTCAGTGATTTTTAAAAATATATCAAAATACAAAATAAAACAAGAGTGGTTTCTTTATTTTTATAATCAATCAACATACGAATTTATGTTATAAATTCGTTATTTGAAACAGTTCTATATTAAGAGAACATTTTATATACATAATAATACATTGAATTGTCGAAATAATATAAGAATGTTCATTAATATAACATATTTTCATCATTGGTATGAAAAACATTATCGTAAATTTATCACTTCTTTTTACTTATTTACATAGATCGGCGATACGCCAAATATAATAATATAAATAAAGATAACAAAGTTTCACGTATTTATATCCTTCTACCTGTACATAAATAATATCTAATTTTAAAAAATACACTTGGTTGATTCTAATTGTTATATTTCAAACTATCGCACAGACACTCCGTTAATTGTAATGCCGTTTCTGTTTGAAACTGGTTCTGCCTCATAATGTCCAGATCTACCGTAATGTCTTCTCATATTAGTACCATACCTTTAATTTAAAAATAATTTAATCATCTTCTTTTTATTAAAAAATTTTTTAAAAAGATTTCTTACCTATAGGTACTACTATTTAGGCTATAAGGACTATCATAAAGACCATCCTCTGGAACGTTTTCGTACATATTATTAGGTGTGCCATCATTAAGAGTAGCATAAGACATAACAGCAGCATTTTGATCTTCCTTTCTTTCAGCAGCTTGTACATTTTCAGTATTTTTTACTGGCGTAGCTTTCCTCCTAAAAAAATATGTTTTTTTTAAACAAATTTTTAATTTCAAAATTTAATTTAATTTAATTTAATATTCCTTGTTTTATAATAAATTTTACTTACAGTCTTAAATAAACAAGTCCAAGAATAATTAATATAAATATGATAACACCAGCTCCAATACCAACACTAGTTCCTACGCCCTGCGTTTCCGCTACTTCATTCGGCATAACTGTCATAAATTAAATATAATACATGAAAATATTTCTCTATATATCTTTTCAATATATTCTTAATATTATTTTTGCTTACATTCGCATTTGGGTTCCTCTCCACTCCATGAACCTGTATCTAAACATTTTCTCAAAAACGGTCCTATTCTTTCATATTGTGGTAAACAATGATATTCTGCAGTTCCACCGTATGTAGTGGTTCCATTTACTACTATCACTCTTCCATTTTCTACAGGCTCTGGATGTTTGCAGTCAACCACTATTGAATCAAATGTTTAATTTTATATTTCATTTTCGCATAAATTCAAGGTATTTGAGAAATATAATTACAGAAACAGGCAGGTGTGTTTCCACTCCAAGATCCGTTCTGTAAGCATACTCTAGTTTCATTCCCTTCCATATAAAATCCTCGTGGACAACTATAGTGAGCTATTCCACCTACGCTGTGAGTTGAAACTTGTGTAGATAGTACGCCCTCTTTCTCAGGATCTTTGCATCTAATTTCTATGAATAAATAGTAGAATAAATATAATATAATATAATATAAAAATAATGACAAAATATTTTAAAAAATATGAAAAATGAAATTTTTATATAAAATTTATATAAATTTATATAAAATTTAACAAAATTTATTATTCATAATATAATCATATTATAATCATATTATTCATAATATAATCATACATTATATACGTAGCACTTATTTTGTAACAATTTGAAATTAAATTTTAGTTTAGATTTACCTTTACAAACTGGAGTGTCACTACTCCAAGTACCATTTTCGAGACATAATCGTCTAGCAAATCCGTCTAATTCAAAATTACCGTCGCATTCATAAAGAGCAGCTGCTCCATAATAAGTAGCATTTGATGTTAAAGTGTATCTACCATGTTGAATATGTTCTGGCTTACCACAATCAACATCTGAAAAATGCATTTATTCAAAATGAACATTTTACAATCATTTATATTTAAATAGTATGATTTTTTAAATTGCTTACAAACACATCGTGGAACTTCACCACTCCATTTTCCATTATCTTCGCAAGTAGACAGAGGTTCCCCGACTACTTTATATCCTCTCTCACAACGGTATTTTGCAAGAGCACCGATTTTATAAGAAGTCGCGCCAGTATTAGAATTTTCTGGAGTTCCAGTACGAATTAAAGTTCTACCATACATTCGATCATTACCAGTTACAGATAGAATACCATGTTCCGCATAAACAGGTTCCTGACAACGAATTTCTGTATAGAAGAGAAAAAGAATATTATATATTATCATATATCATTATAAAATATAAAATAAATTGCGCGAATTTTAAAAAATGAATAATCACCTTCACATTTTGGAGTCGCGTCGCTCCATTGACCATTATCCAAACAATATCTTCTTGATACTCCATTTAGCCTATAGTTTTTAGTACAACTATAAGTGATTTCACTTCCAAGATGTGTTGTTCCATTCACGTATTCTACAGCTCCATTTAAAACAGGCAAAACTTTCCCGCAGTCTATATCTATAGAAAAATAAAAGATTATCATTAAAAATATCATTTACGTTTATCATATATTTATCAGAATTCATATTAAAATGAATTCAATTAATGTTCAGAAATATATATTTTTGAAAGAAATTTTTAATAAATTCAACAATGAAACTTACACTCGCAAGTTGGTACTTCTCCCGACCATTCACCATCTTTACCACAAGTATGTCTGATTTCGCCTTGAAGTAGGTATCCTGCTTCACAATGATACTCAATAGCACTGTGAACATTTAAATCATATCCGACAACGTAGCTTCCAGCTGGTACTTCAGGTTCTTCGCAAGTGATCACTATATATATATATGTATATTATATACTATATATCAATGATAATTATAATTCTCAACTTATTTGCTATAATATAATGCATTTCAAAAAACTTGAAAAATTTACATTCACAAGACGGCGTATCATGACTCCAT
The DNA here is from genome assembly GCF_029169275.1 of Apis cerana. NCBI lineage: Eukaryota > Metazoa > Arthropoda > Insecta > Hymenoptera > Apidae > Apis > Apis cerana. Next base: position 2,364,015 of record NC_083862.1, on the reverse strand, counting down.
TTTCCTTCTTTAGTACATTTTTGTTTCGCTTCACCAACCAGCCAGTAATCTTCTGAACATGTATATACAGCCAAACTTTTAACTGTAGTAGTGCCATTAATTAGGATCACGGAACCGAATTCGATTTGAGCTGGTGCTCCACAATCAACGAATCGACATTGAGGTGCTTTACCAGACCATTCTCCACCAATGTCACAGGTAAGAACCTTTCGAAATTGATTATCGATGTATTTAGTATTCTATTCGTACAATAATCGTTCAAATAATCGTTTGCGTAAATCTTTTGAAATTTTCTTATATAATATAATTGTAATCGAAGTGAAATATACATAATGAAACTTTTATTTGAAATAGTCTTACAGCTCATGCATAACAAATAAGAGAAATTATGAAAATAAATTTAAATGTAATAAATTGAATTATATTCAAAATTACTTACGTTATCTCCGAATAAAATGAATCCATTTTGACAAGAATAAGTAGCTGTAGACCCTGCTCGTCTCCCAGTATTTGTCACGACTCCACCATTAATTTGTGGTGGTTCTGAACACCAATCAACTGAAAAATAATAAATAATAAATAATAAAATCCTAAATTATAATTATTGTTATGATAAGTAATATATTTATTATCTCATAATATATTTATTAAATATATTTATTAAATCAATTTCTTACATAAACATTGAGGTTGATGTCCACTCCAAATACCACCATCTCCGCATCTACGTCTGACATCACCGAGCAATGTGTAATTTTCTTTACACACGTAATCAGCAAGCGCGCCATGAGTTGTTCTGTTATCGACCAGCGTGATTACACCGTTTTCTAATTCAGGTAGAGGACCGCAATCGACAACTGCAAGCATTTAAAATATGACGTTAATATAATATGCCACATGATTATTAATCACCAACATTATCATTATCCAAGTAATTATGCAGCTCACGTAGAAACGTGCATGCAATTAAACTTACACTTGCACGTGGCTGGCTCGTCACTCCAAAATCCAGTTGATTCACACGTCCTGCTCTTCGAACCTATCAGCATATATCCATCAGGACAAACATAATCTATTATAGATCCTATGGTTCGTTTAGTGCCCATTATTGTTGTATTCTCAGCTTTCTCTGGACTACCGCAAGTAGGTGGTCCTTGATAAATAAAGACACATATAAACATATTTCATTAAAAAAAAAATTTTTACATGAGCCACACCTTTTTGTTTTCTTGTATAAACGTCAAATACGTACAAATGGATTTATCATATATGTAATTCTCTGCATTTACACATATGCATATTAATGTATATACTTACTGCTTTGACATATCCAATGCAGATAGTCAAGGTTACAGCCAACGTCATTCCACAGCCAGTTACGACCACCATCTAGCACTACGCAATTTTGTTCGCCGTTATAATTATTTGGTTGATCTTTTCCCCAAGATGGTTTTTGTACAATTTCACCTAAAAATAACAAAAAATTTTATAAATCTATTATAAATCATTTTATAATCTTTAAAAAAAAATATTTTCTCAAACATTATCAAATAAATTAAAAGATAATTATACAATAATTATAATATTTCTTTTATTCAAAAATTCGTTTCTCAATTAGATCCCATAGAAATCTGTAAAATTAAAGATTCAAAACAGCACTACTATCGGTACAAACACATTCGTTGTTTAGAATAATCTGCTTCTAATATTAAAAAAATTTTTTTATCTGTATAATCCAAACATAACAAGAATAAACAGAGATTATACGTTCAAATAGATACTCGCAAGTGTAACTTCCCGTTGATTTCCTCATAGTACTAACTAACTTTCACGTTTTATTTATTAGTGCGTGCTATTTTGCACTGACAATCAATTGTTTTGAGACAATCTTTGATTTCACAGATCTCTATAGCTAATCGAGAAACAAATTTTGGACCAAGAGAAAATTATAATTATCGCATAATTATTGCATAATTATGAGATAAATTGATAGGTTGGATCGACGAATTCAACCGGCGTTGCTTAACCGTATCTTTTCGACCTGGTTCCCATAAACGTTACCGATCAATCGTGAGAAGGGAAAAAAAATGGTTTGACCGTAATCAATGTATAAGCGAAACAATGCATAATCAAACAGAGATTAAAAAGCAATATATATGCACCATCAACCCATCGCCATATTCGCGCCGTTATCAAAGGTTCCTTTTGAGCACCTATCCAAACCAGCTGAGTCTTTAGTTTGTCCTTCCGTCTTTCGAGATTGTTTAATATATATACGGAAGCTGCATCCTGTATTACAAAAAATATAAATATTAAAAGATTATAGTCGGAATATAATAGAAGAAAATATTAAATTAATAAATAATTAATATAAAACTATTTTTGAAACCTTGAAACCATGAACAAGATCACCGCCTCTTGCACGGCAATAATTTCTGGCCTCTTGAAAAGAATCACCCTTTTTGACAACGAATTCATAACAGGTGGAATTGAAAGCAGCCAAATCGGCGTCAGCTGGCGTTCCACTATAAGCGCACCTGTCTGTTGAGAACTCTACGAAAAGCCAAATAAAATTTTTCTACAGAAATATTATTTAATAGATTATTGATAGCAACTTATACTTATAAATTTATGACTTACCATCAACAGCAAATATTTCTACTTCACATAGACTCAAACTTCCCTCCACACCGACCAACTGCAAAAACACATATTGACCAACGAGAGCTCTGGCACACATAAACGTCTTCGTAATTCCTTCCTCTGTAAAATCAATTTTTAAATAAATATTTTAATCATTTAGCTACAAATATATATTTTCAGAAATAAAAAAAAGTGATTTCAACTGATATGTTTTTTTTATCATTAAATAAATTTAATTTAAAATAAAAATTTCTATAAACTATCAAACATAAATATATCTAATTTAACTTAATATTTATTTTATGGAAAAAAATTATATTTATTCACAATTCATGATGAATAAAGCAATATTTTATTTATTTTGGAATATTTAAAAAAACTGATAAAAAGTTTTTTTCGTATAATATTATATAATATAACATAATATAAAAATAATAATACAAAAATAAAAATTTTGTTTATGTTTTAATTTGGAATAGCAATATAAAAATTTCACAAATCTCAATTTCGTTTAAAAGTTTAAAATCATTTGTTGCCGTGTTATAGCACTGAAATTTCATTTTGTCATTTATTAATGATACACATAATTAAAGGCTTAATTTACTTGCTTACCGATTGTGCCAGGAAACCAGGCGCATAAAGGATTACGTTGTAATTCTACGCTACTATTACCAACGCGTATTTCGATATCCTGAAGAGGTTGGTGACCTTTTGAAAATGAAAAATTACTTCTAATTTCGATTCAACAGTTTATTGTCTATTATTGTCTATAATATTTTAAACTTGCGATTCTTAACTAGTAAAAAAGTATTTAAATTTTATGAAAAAATAAAAAATTTTTATTTTTCATTTGTAAAAAAAAAAAATATAAATATAAATATGTGAAAAATAAAAAGGAAAATTACCACAACAACCTCTAGTCGTTACCCTAACGACTTTTACGGAATACGATTTTAATAAATCGACCTTCCACCAAGGGCTAGGCTCGCTTTGTGTTTCGGTGCATCTTTTTCCATCGTGTTCTGTACTCGAATCTCCATCGTTTCCATGACTAGCATCTCCGCCTCGTACGGTTGTCGATTGATTTGTTGGCTTGCGAAAAGCTACGTTTGTGCCTGCAATAATATATATTTGATTAAATAAATTTGAAATAATAAACTTAAACAGTAAGAAATTAAAAGCAAAAAAAAAAAAGAGAAAAGACAAACGTATAAAATATTTACATATATCAATCACTATATTTTTGATTTATTTTTTCATATAATAAATTATAACATTATTAAATCAAAAGTAATCAAATTCAATTTGAATTATTACTTTATTTATTTTGATTAAAAGTTTAAATCCTAGAAATATATCAAAATTATAATATTCAATTCTTTATGATTTTTCTGTAAATCTAAAAAATTCTAAATTCTAAATTATATTTAATATTTAATAAGATTCTTTGTTTTTTATTAAATGTCTATAAAATATCTTTAAATTACTAAAAATTAATTAATCTAAAAACAAATTTAATACTTTTACTTTTTCTAATCATTCAATAGCTAAAATTAATTTTTTATTTTTCTATTATTTTGTCATACAATAAATGTCAAGTTTTTCATAACGCATTTATTATTATAATTTATTCGTATCATTTTTTTGTAAAATATAAGCTTAGTTCATAATAAGCAAATGAAACTCAGTATTATAATACACAATATTTAGAACGCAGTATTTAATATTTAATATTCAGAGTCAATAATTAAAACTGATTTTTTAATTTTTGAAACCTATAGTAAATGTTTCATAAATTTTTTTTTATTATTATATGAGATTATTTTATTTTACTTGCAAAAAAGATATCTATTAAAGAATAAATATTAAATTATACTTTGAATATATTAGAAAGTAAAAAAATTTTTTAAAATTTATTTATTTTAACAAGAAGAAACACAATAACAAAGATTATAGATTAAAAATAAACAATTTGAATGGAATTGATGTAAAGCCAAGTTTGGAATTGAACACTAACGAATAATGTCATGAACACGTAACAAAATGTTCATTAGCAGCAGGATATATTCAGTAATAAAAAGAAAGATTATCTGGTGTCGCAGTTAGTTTCACCAAGTTGCAGGTACTAAGTACTTTGTGTTTCATCTTCCGGCTTTATCATTTTTCCGCATTCTCCTCGGCCAATCGTTTAAAATAATTTCCACGCGACACGGTTTACCGGTATTGCAGTTGGTAGTACGAGGCTTAACTGTCACCGAATAAAACCTTGCGTAACATTTTACCGATAAATCGTCCTCCGTAAACTTTCTTCTCATCAGCGTTTCAAACCAATTTTGCCAGCAAAAGTGAAACGTCGCAATGCGACCAATAAAAAAAGTGAGACCAATATCCATACCAAAGGTCAATGTATTTCAACAAGAGTATCTTGTAGCATACTAAAAATTACTTTCTAGTTTGGCAGAAAGGTAACTACGTTTTGCATTTTAAGGAGAAAAAGTTCAATTTCTTCGATCGTAAAGAGCAATTGATTCTTTCACGAAACTGTTTCAATGTGTATTGAAGAGAAAGCTTATTATCAAAAGAAACGCGTAATCGAATGTGTCAGTGCAGTGAAGTTAGGTTAGGTGAAATAAAAATAATAAGATAAAGATAAAATTAAATTTGTTATAGAATGCTTACCACAAAATGGTAGATCTCCTTGCCATTTTCCACGAATGTTGCATGTTAAAGTGCCACTGCTGAGCAAATAATAATTAAATGAAATAACCGAAATTCTTTATTTCATGATAAACAATGCACGACAAGAGAACGGAAGACAAACATGTAAACACGTAAACAAATCGTCAATCATACAAATTATAAAACGGAGAAAGTTTATAATGAGTAAGTAATACCATCGACGATTATCGTACTATACAAACGATCGCTTGGTTGAAACTGAATATCAATCTTTATTCATCAATCTTTATTTATTTAAAAAAAGTTGGATTTTTGAACGTTTCTATATCTATTTCCGATACTCGATTAAATAATTTTAAAAAATCCTCATTGCTTAAATTATTTTCGTATATATAGGAAGATTTGTTTCATAAGATATTATAAGTTTTTGAGTGGATATTATCTTATAAGTTCTCAGTAATTAAAAAATGAAATTGCAAATGCATTTTTTTATTCTTGATTTTTGTTTTATTCTGATTTGAAAAATCATTTCTTAAATTTTTAAAAATGAAAATCCTATTTATTTATACATATATTGCGAAGAAAGCATAATAATATTTTTTTTTCAATTTCTCTTTACTAATTATTAATAATTATTATAAGTAATATTATATTAATTTAATTTTATTATAATTAAACCACCATACAGTTACTTATATCTCTAATGAATTCTCGTAAGTTATTTAAGTATGACGTTTAATATTCCACAAAGAACGGATATTTCTAAAGAGTCACTTACCCAAATAATTCGTATCCGGCATCACAAGTATATGTCGCCAAAGTGCCTGTTGCTAAGGATTCATCGGACAATGACACCTTGGCATTCATTGGTACAGCTGGATGGCCGCACTTTAATTCTATATTTTATAAAATATTTGTAACGTGTTAACGACTATTTTGGTAAGAAAAAATTAGTTATAACTAGTTACGAAAAAAGTATCAGTATATTAAATATTCAGAATTTTGTGTATTAAAATATTTTTAAATAGATTACTATTCTATTATTAATCTCAGTTAATCAGTTAATATTAATCTCTTTATATAAAAATTTAAAATAAAAGAATTAAAAGTATTCATAAAGATTTTTACAATTAAAAGTGATATTTTATAATAATTATTAAAATTTTCTGTAATTATTGGATAAAAATGAACTATTTCAAAATAAATGTTATGAAATAAAATTCTTAATGAAAAATCTTATGTTAAAAATTAAAAATTACTAAAAACATTAAAAATTTAAATATGAAATACTCAAAAGGCTGATTATGGCGTAGTTATATCCATTTAATGAATCGATGTAATGGTATTTTAATGTTATGTTAAATATTTAGTAGAAAGTTCACGGTTTTTTAAGCTAGAATTTTAATTTCAGCAGTATTATTTACGCTAGACAGCGTAGTTTCTATGGCAGACAGAATTTTGATTACTTTTCAATTACAATTTCTGCTAAAGATTGCAAATATTAATTTAATATTCCTAGAATGTTAAAAAATAAAATATTCGATCGAAGATTTTCGATTTCAATTTTTTTCTTTCAATAAACGTTGCGTACGATATAATTAGTAAAAATAATAATATATTATATTTTCGAATATCTTCCATATTTTTAATTTACATACCACATAAATGCATATAGGAATTTCTTATTACTTGATAATTAATAAGATTTACTTTCACATTTAATTTCTAACTTTCATTACGTAAAAATATTCTTGTCAAGTCGAGGATAGTCAAGGACACAGGTATTACATTACGCTCAGTTTATAAGCCATACTTCACTTTCAAAATAAGTCAGACAATGGCTATGATACGAAGCAAAGAGAAACCTTGATCAAAATCCCACGCTTACTCTATTATTCGAATTCTATGAGTCGGGAAATTGTACAGAAGATTTTCTATCATCTGCAAAAGGATAAAAATTAGTAGGTCGTGTAGATATAGTGATATAAACTTATGGTTGATTCTGAATACGGGAAGTATGAACAAGACCATAAGTAGCTTGAGAAACTTTTTCTTATAGTGAAAAACCCAGCAGTTAGAAGCCGATGGAAATCGACGTGTATATACAAGCACGTGCGCTTTATGATTTACCATAAAATTCTCATGGTATTCTCATGAGAAACGGTTGAATTTCGTGCAACTAAAGATAGATAAAAAAATATTTATCTATCTCTATTTTTCACTATCTCTTCTATATTTACATTTCATAATTTCTTTTTTCAATCAGAAGATCGAAATATTATACAATTGTTTATCGTGATTTATAATTTAAATTTTTCACAATAAATTAATTGTATTTTTTAACTTATAAACAATAGCAAGATTAAGTGTGTCGCGAAAGCAGTTTTTTTTAATTACAATTTTAAAAAACATAAAAATATATAATATTTATCGATATTGTTAAGAAATGTAAGCAATAATGTAAGCAATAATGGATGCAACAATTAAAAATCATTATTATATTTAAAAATGTATGTATTATGTTGAAAACTGTAATGAATTACAAATATTTTTATTTTATATATTTTAGTGATATTTTTGAGTATTTTGAAGTATTATTTTTAAATAAATAATATTTTGCGTTACAACAAATGTATTATTATTATAAGCAAATAAAAGTTTTCATTTTAACAATTATGATATAATAATTAGTTTTAAAATATAATGCTAATTCAAAAAAATTAACATAACGTAATATAATAGAATAATAAAAAATTTAAAACAAATAATTTATAAAAAATAATTATATATACATTTTTATCAAGATACAAAAGATATATAATTTCAGTCATAACTTAATCTAATTAAAGTTTTTGTAAATAATTTTGACAAGAACATAGTAAATATTTATAATTTATTTTTCATATGATAATTTTTATAACGTTTCAATTTTATCTATTAAATTAATATTTTTTTATAAAAATATATTATAACTTTTTTATAAAAAACAATATGCTGCACTGTTCATACAAGTAAATTATTAGCATCTAGTATTAGCATCATATACATACTCAATTTCTATCTGAAATATTTTTTGATATAGAAAAGTAAACGAAATATTTTAAATAATCAAATTATTTTATTCAATATTTCATTCTTATTTATTATTTTGCTACAATGATAGTTTAATTGTTAAAACAAAAAATTATAATGTACGATAATGATAAAGAAAGTAATTAAAAATTAAATATATTCAGAAAATACATATTTTAAAAACCGAATATTTTTAAAATCAACTATATTTATAATTGAAAATTTGCTTGGTTCCAGTAATATTACATGGAAATACAAAAATATCAAAATGGAAACAGAGAAGGATAGTAACGTAAGTTCGTGAACAGTGGTACATATGAACGATACAATCGCAAAGGCGATTATAACGCAGTCGTGTAACTCATGAAATAAGTTTCCGGTGATATTTCAAGGCCGATTGCAAGAACTGGCCTTAAATTCTCAAATCGAGAATCTACAGCAATCCTAATTTACAATCTTCTCGGTTTTATCCGTTAATTCTTTTCAATCAAATATCTAATGGAAATCCGTTAATTTAAATTTGAATCTATGTCTATGTACTCGATTTATAGGGTGAAAGCCACTGTGTATTCTCTATTCGAACTCTCGAGAAGGTAGTGTTTCTCATGAGACATCGAGTTACCGTTTCGTGCGAACGAGTTAATTAAAGCTAGTACAAACGCGTTCGCGCGTGCAACGGTTCACGATATATTTCGATTAGACATACATACATCTCTTCACTGTATGTTTAATCTTTTCTTCCGCTCACTTTCTATGTAATTATAAGTCACTTCATCAAGATTTGAATTTAAATTAATTAATTATACAAAAGTTATTATTAACAATAAAGATCAAATTTTTAATCTAAATCTTATTAATGTCATTTCTTCTCAACTAACTTTCGATAAAAGATGAATAAGTATAAGTATAAAGAAAAAAAAATTTGCAATAAAAAAAGGTTAAATTTAAATATGTTATAAAATTATTGAAGAATTTTGATAGAGAATAAAAGAAATTTAAAAATTCGAATAATTTTAAACTCAGAAATTTAAATAATTGTTTTTAATAAACTAAACTAATATAATACCCTCATATATCCTCATAATACGAAAATTAGATTCAAAAAATTTAAATATAATTTTTTTTATAAAAATTAACTTAAATAAAATATAAATTTTATTTGTTAAATTAAAAAAAAAAGAATTATATTTTTATTTAATTCTTAAAATTTCATACAATATTAATTCAATACTAGAAAAATATCATATATTAAAATTTATATATATATGTACACCACGTTATAAAATTTATGGACTATGTTAAAGTTATTTGTATAAATACATGTAAGAATTAAATATATGATTCAATTAAACTATTGAATATTAAATATAAAATATTAAATAATAATAATTTTAATATTAAAGTATATAAAATTAATATAATTATGTAATTATTTATCATTCTTTTATAATTTTTATATTTTATAGCTATTAAAAATAATTTTAAATATAAATGATAAATTAAATAAATTCCAGGAAAGAATCGCATTAAATCCAGATTTCGAAGAGACGAAAAGGTCGAGAATTCTCGGTTAATTGCTGCGTGCGTACGTGTAAACACGTACTAGCTTTAGTCTGGTCTTTGGCATTCGCTGATCGCTTCATGGGTCTGGGTCACGCGGTTACAAAACTTTGAAGCCGAAATAACGGTACGACATGGAGCTACTTCGAATCGGGACTACTACCGGTAAAGCATGTCACCACAGTATAATTCCTGATTTATCGTCATTTTCTTTTATCTTTGTTCTTTTATCTTTTATCTTTTTTTATGATTTGACAATTCGAAAAAAATAAAAAAAAATATATATATATAAAATAAATATAAAAGAAAGCATTCATTGACTTTTAAAATAGATAGTATTTACTAAATAAAGAAAGAAATTCTAATGAGTTAAAAAATTATTAATATAAATTTTTAAAATTATAAATAATTTTTTTTAAATAAATATATTTAAAAATAAAATAATAAGTATATTATCATACAGATGTAATATATAAAGTGTGTGTGAAAATAGAAGATCGATTATAATTTAATCTAATAAGAAAAAAAAATAAAAAATGATTTTACACAAAATATTATTTTTCGAAACAATCAAATCATTTATTTAAAAAAAAATTATAATTTCGAAAATATTAATTTTTTATCTATTTTGTTCATATCAAGATGTATTATCTAATCTATTAAATTAAAATTATGAATTTTATTTGATTATTTTGTTTATTTTAAAATCATTCCTTTCATTAATATCATTTTTTTCTTTCTGTATAAATAATAATAATTTATTTCTGAACTTTTTTGATAATTTATTCTTATAATGTTTAGAATTTTTAATGTTTGCAGTTTTAAAAAAATGAAACTTTAACAATTATATCTCATTATATCTTTAACTTAATATTAATTTCAAACTTTATTGCTACTTTCTCTTCTTATACATCGCTTTCTCATTCAATCATACTGTTTTCTTTTTACAATATAAAAAAAATAATATAATCGCTATCATAATATTATAATAATGATAATAATTAGTTTTCTCAAAATATAGATCAATATTTATTTTCTTCGAACAAAAACATTTATTTTTCGATTAAATCGATATTACATCATGAAATGTCAAAAATAGAATAATTTATTGACATGTTGTTTATTGCAGTAATTGTATCGATACATTATAGTAGTATATGAATATTTTTAATTTGCTTTTCAAATTATTTCTCTTTGTACATATAATTATTTATATATATAATATAGCACATATAAAAACAATTGTCAGGAAATTAAAAAGGGCGTGTTTGTTTGATCTATATATTGTGATTTATATCACAAGAAAAAAGAAATCGATAAAAATTTAATAAATCTTATTTGAAATTTGATTCAAATGTTTTCTTGAAATTCTTTTTTTTTTTTAATCTATATTTTGTTTTTCGACTACCAATATTATATTCTCGACTAGAATCTTTATGTTCAAAAAATAAAAAAAGATATTAGCATATATCCCTGACAGAAAATACATAGAATATTTTTTGACTGGAAATCGTAAATTCAAATCTCTCTTGATATTTTTTTCATTCTTTTTTTGATTTTTACAATATTTATTAAAAATTAAAGTCAAATTAGAATTTTATTAATGCAAAAAATAATTAATTTTCTATTTTTTTCTATATTTATAGTATTAATTTCATAATAATAAAATAAACAGAAAATTTGATACGATTCCAAACAGTATAAATTATTTCTAAAATTTGAATCCATAACTTATAACGTATTCTTGATATTTATAACGTATTTTTGATATTTATATATATAATTTATATATAAAGATAAGAATTAAAAAGAAAGATATAAATATATAATCGCAATAGCACATATTACATGTTATTGCGTTTATGTAAATGGGACATATCGAGAGCGAATTTTACAATTACTTGGATAGTACCAGTAGGACATCAGAAAACCGGTTAACATTATTCAATTCTACGAAGATCCATTGGAAGGAATAGATAGTGAGTTTACTCTTCAGAATTTGTGCTAAAATCCTTGTGTTAAAATTGACTAATTTTTTACTATAAGAAGATTTCTATTATTCCTTCTATCGGTAGGGAATGATAGAAAGTTTTGTGAATTTCCTAACCTCTATTGTATATGCTGGCAAAACACGTGGCGCATGTGTCATCGCGATCGACGGTGACTTGCGACACCTTGCAACGCGTCAGAAAATGAAAACTCACTAACAGCAGTGAACTTTCCTATTTTTGTTTCATTAAATTTGCACGTACACTTGTATATTTAGTAATTTGATGAAGTAATATCAAAATTGTAAATATTTACATTATAAATATTTTTAAATTCTATAATTATCAATTTATATTGATATATGAAACAATATTCATACAATGAAAGTCTGTCTATATGAACAAAATTTTAATATTTCATTTTATATACTGGCCAAAAATTTGGAAACGCTATTTTTTTTTTATATATATTTTTTTTAATCTTCTTTTAATTTTGTTATTGTTACTGTTTTATTATAGATATATATAAAAAAATTTCATTTTCTTTGTAATAAATTTTTTATGAAAGAATTTTCTGAAGTAATAAATTTCTAACCTAATCATTTTTTAAATACATAATATATACTTCAATTTTATAAAATAATTTCGAAAATATGTACATTCTATACATCATATTTTATTTATATTTTTTGAATAATAAAGATAAGTAATATTTATGAACAATAATATATATGAATATGAAACAATTCAAAATTTTTAAATACATAATAATAAAGTTTAATATATTGATATCAATGATTATTGTATAATTGATGGATTAAGTTTTGAATATACTGCCACAACCAAAATATATATGATTCGTCGCACATGTTGATCACAAGAGAAAGGAAGCGATTTATTGTCGTTTGAAATTTCACCTGTATATTGTCGAAACATATTGCCCCACCCAACAAGTAGTTTATCCTTAGCACAAGTTATCGCGAGTTTCGCATGCTTCGATCCAGTCAAACCGTCGAGAGTTAAATGTTACGACAGTCTCAGCTTAGCTCGATAGAAACGAGAATCGTGCAAGTCCATAACGTTCGACACGCTTCCTTCTTTGCAAGAACGAAAGAAAAGCGTTCGCCTAGAATCTCGAGGACGCTTTTACTTCACTTCCCCATTTTAACATAAGCTTCTATACAGTATATATTGGTTATCAATTCACTTCTTTGCAAATCAACCTAACCTATTACTCTATCTTTTTATCAATAACGATCTTCATGAGTTTCTGGAATTGGATTAGTCAAAGGCGTGCGAACTGGACTTTTTTATGTATGTACGTATATGATAATTTATATCGATCAATTTGCAGATAATTCTATTTGAAAAATAAAAAAATAAAAAATAAAATGAGTTGTGAAATATATTTTTTTCTGTTAATAAATTCTCAAAAAGTAAAAAAAAACTTTAAATATAATTAAAAATTTTAAATGAATTTTTGTTTATCAAAAAATTACATTTTTTATTCATTAAAGAGTTCATTGTTAATTTTTTTATTGAAATATTAATTTCTAAATTTCTTTTGAATTTTATAAAAAAAATATAGAGAAATTTATTATAGCATTTTAAAATATTGTCTGTAGTTTGATTTATTTTAATTACAAATTTGACTACTGATAAAAAGAATTTTTAATTTGAAAAATTAATTTAAAAAAATTTTTAATAAGAAAGTGAAAAATTTTTTTAACCAAAAAATAATAATGATAAAGATATTACTTTTAAATTGCAATTATATTTTCCATGAAAGACATGTTCCTACGCGATTTTGCCTGCACAAATGAAAGTTCAGGTGAGCGTTATTCTCAACGAAAAGATCTGTAGTTTACCTGTCGATGACGTAAAACGCTCTACATTTAGTAAATCTTTATTACGTATAATTTGACAAGTTGAAAATTACCGTGTAAATCATATAAAATATTAATTTATATATCATATAAAATATTTTAAGAAATTGTATTGAAATTTTATTGGAAAGTTCAGAAACCAATGTAAATCAAATTCTTCTTAAAAATTTACATAATACAAGAACTTCTTTATATATAATATTTCTCATTAAAATAATCAATTAAATCACTATCTTCATATATACTTTTTATATATACATATTTTATTGTCCAAAATTATTTTTTTAATTGAAATTATATCGAATTTTCTAATTTCCTTAATTAAAAATTAGTATCACAGAAATCAATAATAATTTTATTTATATCGATTGGTTTTTTAATCATTTGTTTATAAGTTTGATTTTAACAATAGTTTTTTTTATATATTTTTATATTTTTTTAAAGGACGTTAAATTACAATATTTTAAATTACAAAATTACATTATTATTTCTATGTTGAGTTAAGTTAAATAGGTGTTTAAGTTAAACTTACATTACTATAATTTGCCACTATTTATTTAAGTATTAATTTGAATCAAAAGTATTTTGAATGAAAAATGACAAATATATTTATAATGAAAAAATGGAACGAAATGATGAAAAACAATCTATAAAAAATGAATTTTTTAATGCTCGCGTTTCTTTAAAATTAATGATGTATATTAGATTGTTATTAGATGTATATAGATTTTCAAGAATTACATGCAAAGTAATATTATAAGACCGTTAATATATGCACACCAGACATATAATGTCTACCAAGGTGTTTCATGTAGGTCAACTAGGAGAATAAGAATTACAAAAGGTAAAACTCGCTTCGATTGACTGCCTTCATAGTGAGTCCTGTTTCCTATCTTGTGCGACCAGTTTTATTCAAATTAAATTTAACCGAATAGAGTAAAAATCAATCATAAAAAATTCGAAATATTTTACTATTATCGCAGGTTAAACAGGAAAAGAGAATGTAAATTTGCTTCCGCTGAATGAATATTTTTAAATGGTTCGTTGATTTTGCGAATCGCAGCTGTTATTGGAACAGCGTTTCAAGATGGAATCATGTTTATCATTGAACTATCCTTGAACAAAAATAACATATGAAATATATTTTTCTTTGAAAAAAAAAAAGACATTAAAAACCTGGAATTTGCAAGGTTTCGAGAAAGCAAAATACAAAGCGACAGGAACCTGTACATTTTATTTGAAGCGGATACACCAGGTGACCTCGAGACACCAGAAAATCCGCGTGGACGAGAATCGAGTAGGCGGTACCTATTTTGTATACTTGTATTCCTTTCCTTAATACAAAACACGAGAACAGATAGAAAATATTGTATAATTTGGATTTCAAATTCGAAATAGTTAAATAGCTCTGTTATTCTCTGATATCAATACTAGGGTTTAATGAACTTTTTATTTTATATACATTGAATAACTGCAAAATAGCATAGCATTTATTATAAGTTCACAACTCGACTGTAAGCATATTGCATATTTGAAAGATATGAAATTCATTTAAAAAAAAAATACAAATTTCATTTTATTTATATCGAAAAAAAGTAATCATAGAAAATAATAATAAAAAACGATTAAAAACATTAAAAAGAAATAATATATCGGTTGAAATTATGAAATTATTCGCTTCATTAAATTCAAGGAGGATTCCAATGGTGTAGATAACAAGGAAGATTCCAATAATGTAGATTCTTAAAAATATATTTGCAAAAATATCCGAACTTATAAAGAATAAATTGTATTTATTATAATAAAATTTATTATAATAATATAAAATTAAAACGAATATTCTAAAATAACATTTATTGTTTCAGAATCTAGTTTAAAAATAATAGATAATTTTGAGTTATATACAGTGAAATCGAGTAATTAAATGTATTGAAGCTTCAAAATACATGCCTTGTGTACCCACGACGAGAATTCCCAAAAGGAACAGAAGAATCTCTCGTCCCATCCTCGATGTATCGTTTTTTGTTGTCGTCAAAGGGCGGGATCACATCGAAAGTACACTAACTTTGATCACAATCATCCACAAGATTGTAACCGCGAACCCAACTAGAGAACACTTTATCATGCACTACGGAAACTTTCACAAGAAGTTTCTTTGTTCGATGCGTGGCACCGATGAAAACTCGTTTCAATAACAAAATATTCTTGTTCCGTAATTAAAACGTTATCATTAAATTCCCGCCAAAATACAAAAATATAATTCAAAAATATTTTTCTTTCACCATTTAACAAGTTTTTAGTCCCCGTATGCGATCGATAGATCCAACGGTTGTCCTTTCATGATTTTATTAAATTTATTCAATCGTTTGTTGCACTAAACTTATTAATAATTATTTGTCGTATTCCATATTTGATCATAACCTTGCTTTCGATTCTTCATGATTTTTAATATTAATATGTTTCTTCAGTTGCATATACGGAAAATAAATAAATAAATAAATAAGTAGATTCAGAAGTGAAATATATAACTCAAAATCACTACGACTTTGGTTTATATGCAGATTTTCACGAAGACTATTAAACATGACTTTCGGGCAGCATTTTCGTTGACCGTTTGATCGAATATCGACCGAGAATGACGATCCGTTCCCTTCACTAGTCGTCCGTCGAGTGCCAGAGGCTTCGAATCTCTTGTACTCCTTCGACATTATGAAAGTACTTACATACAGTATATCGTGCTGTACGTAGCGTGCATTCAACTAGATATTACGAGGGAGTCTATGCTTGAGTATATTTCTTTGGACTTTAGCAAAATAATAAAAATATCTTACATTTCAAAAAATGATATGTATGAATTATGATATATGAGTTAAGTGTTATTAAAAAATAGAATTGTAGTATACTTTGCCTTTTATATAATATACATATAATATACATATAACTTGTATTTTATTGTATTTTATTTTGTCTTGTTTTATTTATTTTATTTTATTTTCCTCTATCTTTTGATTTATTTTTTGTTTCATTTTTTTAATTTTCACTTATTTTTATAATATTTATTATATTGAAAAATTTCTAATGCAATGAAATTCTTTTAATGTTAACGAAAATTCAGATTATATTACATCTTTTGATTATTATAGTAATTTAGATTTTTTGTTTCACTTGTTGTATCGAAATGTAATTTTTTATAAATTATTATTTTATGAAAATAATTTTTACATAAAAATAAAAATAAAATAAAATAGAATCATTTCTATAATAAAATATGTAATATGTTAACATTAAATTTAAATTGATTATATATTATTTAATTTAGGAAAATTTGAAAAAAAAGCGAGAAACAATATTTTTGTATATAATTAATGATTACTTATTTTAATACTTAAAATAATAATCCATTTATTATTATTTTAATGAAAAAAAAATCACAATTTTATATCGTAGTAAAATTTACATGGTTAAATTAATAATAATAGTTAAATATTTTTTTTTAACGAAAAGTTCCATTTTCTTATAATCTAAAACTTAAGATTTTTACAAAATAATATTTTTATAAAAAATATTTATATAGATATTAAAATTTATTAATTATTATATTTACATAGATATTATTAAAAATTATTAAAAAATATTTATTTTATTTTATTTTATTTTTGATATTCTATTTTTAATGAAAAATATTAAATCTATCAATCAATCTTTTATTGATCAATCCTCTAAATTAAATTATTAATATTATTAATATTATTATACTAATAGTTACTTGTAATTAATTGTATTATTATATGAAAAAGAATTATTCGAATCGATCACATTATGCGATCTTAAGTGAAAATTGTATTTCATTTTTTGATATTGTTTGCTTTGAGATCAAGAAGATTATTAGTTTGTTCATAAATGCTATGGATTTTTACTAAAATATATATACGTATTTATTTGTGCATATTCATATCCGTAACATTCCCAAGGTAAAACAATCTGCGCATGATCAAGCAGCTACAACAACTTTTACTTGCATACAGTTATACATAGAGTTGCACATTAGTAGAATAATTCCGCAGGGGTAACAATTGATTTAGAAGTAATTGCTTCCTTGTGTATATCTGACACGTGCACGATTGACACGTTATTATCATACTATCTCAAAACCGAACAAGTTATAAAGTATTTTTTATTTCATTTTTTATTATTCCTAAGAAAACTAAATGGATTTTTAAATTGCAAATTATTTTTTATTTTCAGATTTTCATAATCACATTTTTTTCCTATTTATTAAAATTACGATTGAATTTTTTAAATGATTATTTAAATTTAAATAATCATGTTCAAACATTATAATATATATTTATTGCTGTTTTCTTTTAATTCTTTCTAGTTAATATATATTGTTTTCTTAAAATGACAATTATGTGAATCATTATCATAGAGTAATGAACAAAGAAACCAAAAATAAGATAAAGTTTGAATTATATCTATTTTAAAACTTACTTTGTAATTAATGCCTTTTTTAAAAATAAATAAACAAAAAATTTGGAATATAAATATTTTTGGACATGCGTTTAAATGGACTGTTTTCAGATTCTATTACAATAGATTCAATACAACAGATTCTTATCGTAATAATGGTTCTCATACATGAGGAAACATCCTATTATAAGGATAGGAACCGCAAAAGGGTATATTCAAGCATCAGGGTAGTAATAAGAAAAAAAAAGAATTGAAAAACATTACTATAAGGTTATACCGAGTTTACCGTTAAGCCCCTCCCTTCTATCTCTCTTACCACATCATTCTCCCCACTTACCCATGATGTCCCTCGCGCACGATCGCGTTTCCATTACGATCGGTTTCTTCTCTCTTTTCAATCTTTCTCATTTCTCTTTTTCCTTCTTTTATCCTCTTTCCGATTTACTATTCTATCTTTCTCTTTTTTGTATCAACACTACGTCACGCGCTTGGGCCCCTTTCACCTCGATAAACCTCGTGTCTTCTCTCGATTTCTCAAATAAATGAAACAATACATAATTCGATTAATAGATAAATAATCAAAATTAATCATAAACATATATAAACATAATCAAATTTAAAAAAAAATATATAAGCATTATCATTGAATGAATATTAAAATTTGATAATATTCTAATTTTTCTTATTAATTTTATTTTAATTCGATATATATATTTAATATGTATACATATATATTATGTGATTAATTAAAATACATTTAACCTCATTTCATTTCTTTATAATTATTTAATATATTATATATTTAAATATTTCAATAAAAAGTGATTGAAACCAAGTTAAGTACTTTCTTGTTTTTTATTCCTTCTATTAATTTTTATATTAATAATAAGAGGATAACAAATTGGCATGAATAGAAAATTTTTACTAGAAACACAATATTGTTTGTTCAAATTATATAACTTGAACTAAAACTAAAAACCAAAATTATTGTACAACAGTAGTGCCCAAAGAACTTTTCAATCAACTTTTTATTTTATTTTTTATGAACTTATTGGCAAAAGATTTTGTTTTATGTTTTTAATCACTAATTATCATAAATTATCATTATTTTCATGTATATTTTATAATACAATTTTACATTTTCATTTTCAATATTTCTCATTTATAAAAAAATATTTTTTGTATAAAAATATATTGTAAAAATGCAATAGAAAAAAATAAAATATAATAATATTATAAAATTAGTATAAACTACAAATATTGTATTCGGAATGTAATTAAAATTACGCATCACTAATTCAAAAGATCATTTGATTCTTCGTACCGAACGAGTACAAATGGCGGCATCTGGACAAGATATTTCGTATTAAATGTCTTGTTGAAAAATACAACTACAGATGACCGTAACCGTATACACAGGAATCTCTTTGGTTTTTGCATCGTTCAATTCGAGTGCTGAGGTATGCACGAGGCGAATAGCAATGGTGCCGGTAACCGTGTTTCAATATCAACGCCAAAACTGTGATTTTTATTTCCTCTATTAATCTAGTATTGAGAATACAGCGTATGATGAAAAAAGTATGTAAGTAACTTATAATATTTTCTGTTACAATATTGTTATTTTCAGTCTTTGAGATTTTATTTACTATAATAAAATTATCATTCTGGAACATTATTATTATTGTATTTATTATTATTGTTATTAGCTTATTCTTATTAGCTTATTGTTATTAGCTTAATTCTTATTACTTAATTATGAATATAATTTCTATTATGAATATTTTGTCAGTTATACATAACTTTTGGTGATACTTTAAAGTAATTCTTAATAACAGAGATCAAATCATAGTTTTTATATTTTGTTGTGCTAATACGTGATTAAATTTATTAATCCAAATACAGATTTTAGAAGAATGTAAGTATGGCAGAAGGTGGAATAGAACCAAAGCCTAGTGATAATCAAATATCTAAATTACAATTGGAAGTGAATGAATGTCTTGGTAATTGGCTAGTGTATTTACAGGTTTGTATGTTTTCTTATGTTATGATTGATATGATTTTTATGATAATGATTCTTATGTTAAAGTATGCAAAAACAAATTATGTTATTTATTGTAGACGCTCAATGGCCTATGCACAGCGGGTACAAAATTAACTCAATCATTACAAACACTTTTGTCTGCTCATGATACATTAGCACAATGTCGATTAACAGGACAATGTCTTGCTGGTTGGGAAGAGCTTACAAGAGCAACATATATAGCCAGCAATACGGTAAAAAATCACATTATCTCTGCATTAAGAGATCATGAATCACGAGAAAATGAAGGAGAAAAACATGTATGTATAGATATATAAATTTAATTATCTTTACAGAAACAAATCTTAAAATAAAAACTAAAAAAAAATTGTGTTTGATATTTTTTTTATTGACTAACATTTTTTCAGGATATACTTAGAGATAATTTAATGACATTCATAAATTTACAATATCAGTTCTGTGTTGCATGCTGTGAATGTCTAGGTAAGAATTAAAACTGATTTCTAGTCAATATTTTTGTTTTTTTTTTTTTTATTTTTGGAATTGATTCTTTAAAATAATTCTTCTAGGTGGAATGGCAGAATGCTCCTGTTCTCAAAGTGGTACAGCTGAATGTGATATTGCTTCTCTTCAGCAATGTTTTGAAAGATTGTATAGTTCATCGCCATTAGCATCTTCTATGTCAACACAACAATCTGTACAAAATTGTCATAGATCACCTTTACCATATCCTTTATTTCCTCTGCGGGTAATTTTAATTCTTAAAAATTCTTTTTTTATTTATTTATTTTAGAATTCTTTTTACATATTTTTTTTTATAAAAGGTTCAGAGGAGATGGTCCGAAACCGCAGCTGCGGAAATGTCAGGTGAATCATCAGATAATACAATGAGAAGATGGTCTATGCCATGGGATTGTAGAAACATCACAGATTGGCCACGACATGATATTAGATTTCGATTGAGGTTACCTCATCAAGATAGAAGTAGATCTACTACTCCAGATACAATATGGAAAACATCTGCTATGGCTAGTCAAGATGGCTTACAAGAAGCTATCCAACTATTATCTTGTAAACCAGGTAAGACAAGAAGTAAAAATTATTTATGATAATAACAATTATCATACATTAAATTTCTACTATATTTCTTAATATTTATATAGGAGTTAGACCTCTGAATCAATTGCCTGCTTACACAAATCATCATATCCCAGGTGTTACATTAACGACGTGCAATTTTGAATCAAATTATGATTCGACTATTTGGCCAGGATCTCGAAAAGTAGGTACTTCAAGATGTTGGCCTCATGATTCTCATTCAAGTGATCATTCTGATCAATCAGGACAACGAGAAAGTGATCACAGTGGAGAGCATCGAGATTCGGGTACAATTTGATATATATTAAAATTTATTTATACATTATTACTGCAATAAATTATTTATTATACACTGTGTAGAACAAAGTGGAACTAGTGGTAGTCACGGTGACAGCAAAGATAGCATTCATTCACAGAGTGATCATAGGGAAATCGAACTTGGTGAGTATATATATTGAATATAATTTACAAAGTCAATTACGTTTAATTTTGATTTCTTAGGTACCATAGATGTATTAGCTTCACGTAAAAACAGTTCTTCAACAGACTCTTGCATATCAGCCCATAGTCGTTCAGGTTCCGAGAGCGCTGCTGGTGGGGTAATGCATGATTATTGTTTAACATAATTACTATTATTATTATTATTATTGTTATTATTATTATTATTATTATTATTATTCATAATTTTTATATATTAATTTCAATCTATTTATAGATTATAAAATATTTTTACTATACTATTAATATTAATAATTTCAGGAATCCGCGAGATCTCAATTATATTCGATGTGGAGCGGCAGCGATTTGCCTTTCATTAAATTGCCAGAAAGCAATGAAACGCAAGATGAACATCCACCTGTATAAATATGCTATTGGCAAATCACTTTTATGCTTTTTTTCGAATGTTGTAATTTTTATTATATTTATAAGCACGATGCAATAACGCGCGTTAATAGTGCGTATATAAATTAATCTATGTGATCATTGAATCTACGCGTAAAACGCGGTATTTAATGTTCACTATACAAAGTAGAATTGAATGAGTGTGTTTATAAAATATATTGCGCGATAAGGCGGTATATAATCATTCAAAGAGTGAATTACACTTTAAAATAGAATAATTTATAAAAAAATGATTGTAAATTTTTTATTATCTACGGGAATTTATTTATAAATAATTATTTGATATTGGCTCTGTTTTTCTAGTCTATTAATTAGTTTTCAGAAAAAAATTATTCATTAATATCTTTCCGATGGAATTTTTCCAAATTCCATTCTTAGTTCAATGTGGTAAAGTTTTAATGAAATCTACAATTTTCAGTATCGATATTATACTACTATTGTTATTTATATTACATATGATCGCATGAATTGGAAAATAAAAATTGAACATTTTCCTACACGATTTTTCATAGTATCTTTATATCATATATTAATGCAATAATCAAATGCAATATTAAATGATATATAAATTATATTTTTTATGATTTGATTATTCACATGTACACATGAATTGAACGAATCGTTTATGATCATCTAAAATATGTTATTATTTTGTATTATGTAAATATAGGCGTCTATAAAATTTATCAAATCGTTTTAAAACAGGTAAGGAATTAAAGGAACTTGGACAAAGGTTTTTATCTGAACGATATAATTGACGCATCAAATACACGTCAATGGATTATAAATGAATTAATATGTGTACAACTTGATTCATATGGCACAGAAAAATAAAATATATGACACCACGTACTACTTACATACATACATATTTAACATTTAAAAACGAATAATGACTTATACGTGCTATGCCGTTAAAGTCATATTATAAAACCAGTCAATTCTAAACGCCATTACATTTGTTTGTTTTCTTTACTTAAACTTAAACGCGATATCATTAAATGCGTTGACAATCAATCGTTTCCAGCTTCACTGATCATGATTTAAATTATATTTGCTAACAAATGAATCCCTTTTGAAGGGAATTAAGTTCATCGTATAATTTTTAAAAAGTTTAAAATGGATAAAATGGTCAATCAATCATAAAACCACAGTCTTTGCACATGGATATAGTATCGAATTCATGAATATCACGAACAAATGACGGCACTATTTACGATTAAGTTCTTGAAATAATCAACCGTCACCGGGATTGCACTCACCCTAACACAACTTCAACTTCAATATAATCCACTAACGAAAAAATGTTACACGAGATCGAAAAGAAAACCGATGATTATTAATCGATGTCATCTTCCGTTAAATCGTCTTCATCTTGACCATAATCATCATACTGATCTTTCAAATCATCTTCTTCTTTGTCTATTGGACAATGTATGCATCTCGATTCATTGATTCCATAATTAATACAAGTGTCTCCTATACATTCGCAACAACCATCGTGGAACCATCTATAACTGCTAGCACCCATGCTCTGGCAAGACGCCCGACATTTGTTCCAGGAGTTACATTGAGCCATAAATGCAACGGTGCAGTTAACCGTCATTACGTTTGGTTTCAATGGGTGCACTTCTTCGTTGGAAGTTTCTGAAAAGAATATTAATTTTCGTCAGTAATAAAATTTACATAAATATATTAAACATATCTAATTAAAATTATTTCTTAAATGAATATATATATTGGCTTAAAATGTCACATTTACAAATAAGATTATAAAATAACACATGGCAATAATTGACAATTAATGAGTAACAATGTTAAAGGTAAATTATTGAGCTTCATACTAAATTTATTTATGAAAAAAGGGAAATTGAGAAAAATTATAATACATACTCATAGTATATTTATTTTCATGTTTTGGTGTAAATAAAGACATATCAAAATCCACTGGAAACGTGAATGTAAGCCAACGTTCATGCGGATCCGGTTCTGCGGTTAACGCTTGAAACAGACCTGGCATCGGATCGGTAAAATCTTCCACATGAGATTTCTTGCTCAACGGATTATCTGTAATATTTGGTTTCGGGCACAGATCTACGGAA
Source organism: Apis cerana (assembly GCF_029169275.1). NCBI lineage: Eukaryota > Metazoa > Arthropoda > Insecta > Hymenoptera > Apidae > Apis > Apis cerana. Next base: position 2,339,573 of record NC_083862.1, on the reverse strand, counting down.
AATACAATTAAAAAAATATAAATCTTTTTATTTTATATAACTATAATATTTAGTGAATCAGAAAATAGAAACACGAAAACTTACCTACGCACGAACAACATTCATCATAAAGATAACTAAGACAAGAGAAGCATTCCTTGCAACAGGTACAGGTAACGAGATCGCATTTGCAACTTTGCGTGAGCATACATTTACTCACGACACTAGCACAGATCGCTTCGTTGCAGGCTTTAGAATATTTAATGATTGCAGCCAGAAATAAGATTCCAATGATTGCCACGATAAGCGTTCTTCTCCAACTCGTCATCGTGTTCTGAACAAACATATCAACAAACATTAATATTACACTGGTTCAACTGGTTTCAACGATAGACGAAACTTTTTCCCTTTATGCTCGACATGATCTCGCCACGATCAGACAAAATAAAATACATCGCCCGAGGTCAGACTTCTAAGATAATCATATATATATATCGCAAGAACTCGAATATCGAGTTTACGTGTGCCGGGAGAAGGTTATCGAGAGCAATTAAAACAGCCGATAAATTGGCGCCACTTCCTTCTAACGATGTATACAACATATCGCAAGGAGCAAGAACACACGCGTCCGCTATCGAGTCTACGGTAGACAGAGTGAATCGCATACGTTGATTACGACCATGAAGCTCGATTAAGGTTATTAAGAATATTCATGAACGTGAGTCAGGGATGTCATTAAGAGGGGGTCGTGTGCCGAAAGAACAAATTTTTAAATCTCATGTGTTTTTGGAACTCTCTTTTTGAAACAGTGGTTCTCAATCTTTCAATCGTGATTTATAGGGGTTGTGAAGTGATTTGGTACTGCTAATTTTTAGTTAATAATTTTTAACACTTACTTGTTTTAAAATAATTTTTTAATATCATATTTTATAAGAATATAAAGAAAACGTGATCCATCTGTTATTCAAAGTATTAACTTTTTTCAATTTTTTTTATCTTATAGAGAGATCGCAAGTTATTTAAATATTACAATAAAAAGCAACTCAAGAAAATTTAAAAATATTATTATAAAACTATTATCATAATCTACGAATATGTATATATTTATTGATTCTGTGTTTGTTATTGCATTTTTATTAACTAATTTTTTAACTTTTAAGAATGACTGATATATTCGATGTTTATTATTAAGTACAGAAATATTAATTATAATGCAATGAATTACTTATTAATTATTCAAAGAAATAGTAAATAGTGTTAAAAATGATGTAAAAAATATATATATAAGATTGAAAATATATAAGATTTAATACGCGATTCTGCAGAGTAGGAAAAAAAAAAATGATTGTAAAGACGCAATGTCCGATAATTCGATGCAAAATGATTTGCACGCGTAATTATAACTTCTGAACGTGTCAATTAAATAGCTATTTATATCTTGCATAATCACATCCTACGATGTTTTTTCTGATGAAAAAAATTCCATTTCAACGACCTGTTACACGTGCATCGATTCGAGAAAAATAGTATTTAATTCGATGCAACACATATTGCCGATATTATTATTCCAGTCTCGATACTTCATTTAATTTTTTTTTTTTTTTTGTTTATCTTCAAGATATCTCAAATATTCTTTAACAATTAAGATTGTGTCATCATTGAATGAAAAAAGAAACGCATCAATATTTTAAATTTGATTTTAAAATTCAATATCTGAATGTAATTCTCTCGTTAACGATTGCTTGATCCGATTGTTTTTAATCAATTAAATCGGAAGAACATTTTTTGAAGAATCAAAGAATCGATTTTACGACGATTTCCTTCAGATAATTGTTATTCACTCTTCCTTCGTTGTGTAATCTCTCTCTACCTTTGACAAGTGCCACTTCATTAAACTTCTACTTTGTACTCAACTGAATGACCTACCACGATTCCAGATACTTGACAGGTAGATCATAAGACAGATTTTTCGAGAAATTTCACTCGGAAGCCTGTCTATTATGAATTGTTATTTTTAAAAATAAAATGTATTATTTTCATGCAAATATTTATTATGAATGTTAATTGCCTCTCATTATGATATAATAATTCATATTATACACAAAAAAATAGTATTCTAAAATTCTAAAATTATATTTCACAAATAAATTATTCTTAAATGATTTATTTATCAGATATTTTGTTGTTTTAAGTAATAATAAAATAAAAAATAAAAGATAACAAATAATAGTAAGGTAAAGAAATAGATTTTTAAAGAAATAAATTTTAAAATTCAAAAAATATAGAAAGAAATACATTTCCTAGAAATAAGAAAATATTAATTATATAAAATTATATAATATTATTATAAAATTTATTATTTTAAATATTTAAATATAATAGTATAACGAATGTTTAAGTACTAATTTTCACATTATAATTAAAAAGTTGTTAAAGTTGTTTTGAGAAAAAAACAGTATAATGAGGAATATTTTAAAATCAAAACGCATTCTGGAATTTTACGAGTAAAAAAATTATTAATTTACAAACTTTTGTAGAAAATATAAAACTTAATTTATATAAATATAAACAAAATAATTTTTTATTTTATCGATCTTGTTTGTGAATTTTATTTTAATTTTATTTTAATTGGTATAATATTTTCCAATTTTTTTGTGTTAAATATTTATTGAAATTAATAGTCTTTGCCATAATTTTTGGAATTTTTATTCAGATATACATTTTATGAGATAATAATATTTCTTATAATTATAATTAGTTATAATTTATTTTTTTTTATAAAAAGATATTTATTCAAATATAAAGACTATTAAATATAAAAATATTTATGATATTAACAGATCATATATTTCGATCTAAATAATAAAGATGATGTTCTGCGATCAATAACTGGTTTTTGTCTCAACATCTTATCTATCAATTGATTGTTTCGATGTTAATAAATATTTTTAAGTTTATAAAAATATTTTAATAAAAGAATATTACATTTTTTATCTTTCAACAATCTTTCGTGCATTTACTTATTAAATCTAGAAAAAAAGAAAGTATTTAGGATTTGTTAATCTTGAAAAATGAAAAAAGAAATCTAAACAAAATAAGAATATCGAAATAATAGTTTTGTTGAATTGCAAATACAACTGATAAATCGTGGAGAAAAACGACTGCAAATTTTTATTCGTTGAAGTAGCTAATTGAAATGCCGTGGATGTCCTATGCAACGAAGGAATCACGATGGAGGCGCCGCGCGCATTGCGACTAGAGACTGAACGGTTTTAGAAAAATTCCAACTGTATTGAAATGTAAACGTTCGTCATCCAGGGACAGACGTGCTTACAGCCTCGCCTTGTTCTAGCCCGAGGCAATGGAATAACTTCAATAACAAACGGCAATCGCCTTCATGGAAAGTATCTACCTACGTTCGTATTTGCTATTCGAACTCTTATTTATTCATATATAATTCTAACCTCTATACTATCTACTTAGTTAAAATATCATATCTTTTACTTTTTTATTTTCCAAAATCTATGTATCGAAATATTTTAATATTTTCTATATGTTCTTTAACTTTTAAGTAATGCAAGTAATATAAAATAATTTTTAAGTATGTGTAAATCTAGAATTAGATTATTTTAATTCATTTCTCCTACAAGGATGTCGTGAAAAAACTAATACGAATTTCAAATTTCATAATTCTAAAATCTAGAAAATCTAAAAGATTAAAATTTCATTTAATGCCTTCCATTATGAAGATTTTTATAAATATAAGCTTTCTTTAAATTTATTTATTTGTAAGTTATTTATATGTATTATTATTATTAAATTATATTATTATATATGCTTCTATAATCTAGTAAATTATGTATGAAATTACAACTATCTATAATTGATTATTCGATTTTATGAAATGAAAGTATAAATTTTAAAATCTTATTTGACTTATTTTCAAATGATTTATTTATCAATCTTTGATTATTTCAAATAATAATAGGAAATAAACAATAATAAATTTCTTCGTATATAAGATATTAATATATTCATGGACGAATATGAAAGATTTAAACATGCAAGTAAACATAAAAGTTGATATGTGCAAAAATATGGATTATGACTTATTTATGAAATCATAAAGATTTTAATTTTGCAATAAATCAAGCAAAATGGAGATAGAGCGTAACAAAGAAAAAAAAGGCCAATTATAATTTAATTCAATATTTATTGAATTAATTATTATTAATAATAATCAATAAATATATACTAAACTAATAGTTTTTTTAAAGTTGAAATTGTGTTACAATGGATATATTGAACGATTCAATTGATTTATTAATAATTTTATTATTATTTATCGTAAAGCAAAACAATTTTGACCAAATAATATGAGATACGTGTAATATTCTTACATACAAATTTTTATATATATTTTTATAATAATTGTGAATGTAATAATTTTTCAGTTATCGTATTCCAAAGTCAAAGTGTCACTTTCGACCCCACACTCCTCTATACACTTCAATGTATCGTACTTGGAGAATACAAAAAAGTGCATTCCTTTCTAGAAATACTCATGCAGTTTGAATCAATTGTTGACGCATCCGTATGCCGTTCATCGTTTCTTATTGGACATGCGTTTTTCGCGGCACCGACAACAAAACACCAGACAAGTAATGAAAAAAGATGACGAAAGAAAAATTTTTGCATTTCGCTACACGTACGACAATCTCGATGTAAATTCAAAAATTTTCAAAAATTTAAAGAAAAAAGGATGTAAAACTAGACACAGCGAAATCGCGTTAAAATTTTCAAATTCGGGAGATTTCATCTTATCAAAAATTTTAAATAAAAGAAATAGAATTGGACGTTTGACAATGAAATTTTTATTTTACTTTTTATTTGCTTTATTTTAAATTATATTATTTGAATAATATAATGTATTTAAAAATTAGATTATTTTGATATTTTGCTATTTTATTCGGTAGTTTGATGTTTTTCTGACGCACTAATTTATTTCTGTGGTAATTTTCCTATACAAAATTTCTTAAAACCATTTTCTTTTTTTTACTTTTTTATAGATACGCATTTCTTGATTTGGAATTTGGTAAAATCTTGTTTATTAATGTATCTGTATTAATATTATAATTTTTATTATTTGTTATATTTTGTTTTTTATTATTACTTGAAATACTGAAACATTCGATCTAGGAAATATTTGAGAAAAATTTATTTTTTAAATAAGATTTTGAAAATTACTCGCAAATATTTTTTATCTTTATTATTTTTATTTCAATTATCATAGCTATTTCTTCTTTTTATATTTTATTTTCATTTCAAATAAAACATATCCAGTCCTGGTCTGTTTCAATATGAGAAAGAATTATACGGAAACGTATAACGCAATTAATTATCATTTCATTCTAAACGCCAGTCTCTTTGTATCCACGATTTTAACCTGTCGTTTCTTCCTCGTTCTAAGAAACGATAGAAAAGGGGGACTCGATCGATCGTGAAATGGCCGACTATAAATGCGTGCACGCGGCCAAGATAAACGTTTCGCAAGAATCCGATATCGCATGCCAACGAAATATACCAGATTTGCACAAAATCAACTGTCTCTCTAACTATATAGAATGCTAAAAGCGCAGTAGAATTGGCTCGATAACGTTGCGATGCGTTAGACGTTTACAATAACGATTTGAATCGCAATTACTGCGAATAGATCTATAGTGTGAATCTGTACGGTAAGACACGGTAAATAAAAAAGGCGTGATTCCAATCGAATCTCCTTCTCTGTTCTTCATCGCAAAAAAGATCGATTAAAACCGGGATTCGCCGGTATGTGTTTACCTGACAATCCTGAAATGTATTCCAATGAGCGAACGGTGGGTAGAGCGGTAACCTATGCACGGGTAACTATTTTAAGCACGCGCAACCGGTTCGCGTTGCGACTGGTACGAAACATGTTCTCTCCGTCAAGCGTATCCTTCTAAACGTAGAAAAACAAACTGTTTTTCTTTAACACAATAAGGAACACGTTCGATCTTTTGCGTATAATCCTCGCTGCCTCTAATAATCGGCACGATCTATCGATCCATTCGAACAGATCCACTTCGCACTAGCTGACACTTTCTCTGAGCACGATGTTCGTTCGTGTATTCGCGCGGACCGACCGGTTTGTTAAATTCCGATCTTGAAATCGATGTGTCGCGAGACTCGAGGCAAGTTGGCACACAACTACTTGCGAATTGTACGACTCAACCAAAGGATGGTGGAGGAGAAAAAGTATCCTGAAAGATCGAGACGAACTGGGTATCTATGACGGGTGCGACGAATCGAAGAGCGACTCTCATTGGACTGAATTAAGGAAGGACGTGGACCGAGAGAAACGGAGAAGCGGAAAGGGAAAGAGGTGTAGGAGGAGGAGGAGGAAAAGGAGGTGTTGGCGATGGTAGCCAAGCGAGTTGGTAGTGGTGGTGGTGGTGCTGCAGCCGCTGTTACCGTAAAGTCGTTGCCGAACACAGTGGTGGTGGTGGTTGCTGATAGCGATGGTGGTGGAAAAGGAGAAGAGAGCGAGTCCGCAGTCTGCTAGACTCCGAAGAACTACCTTCCTGACTGAGAGACTGGTTTTCAATTTTTTCCTCACTTTTTGTTTTACCTGTTCCATTGCTTCTCTCTATCTTTTCTTTCTCGCTCTTAGTCCTCTCTTTCTCTTCTCTTCTTCCCCTCTACTTTCTTTTATCTTCCTTCTTCCTCCTGACGATCTCCTACTTTTTTCAGTATTTATTCGTTATGTGCTCGGCTACTTCTTGCGGATATATGATACCATTCGAGGATATCTTTCTTAGACTCGGTGAAGCGAGTAATTTCACAAATTCAATGTACCATATATTCTTTCAAATGTTGGAGTTTTAAGCTTTGTTTGGTTGGCATTTTTTAAGGTTGTCAAAAACAAATATGAAATTGAAATTTTTTGCAGATATAATATATTCGCGACTAATCTTGAATTTATAACGAATAAACTTTAGTGTTTTTTGCGATCATTCTTTATTGCGAAAGTTTTTATTGTAACATCGATAAACGGAAGTGTAGTCGTTATTTGTCACTGTCGATAATTATCAGTAAACTCAGAAACTATGTCTCTAAAAAGTGTCCGAGCATGGAGAAAATGAATGAAAATCGATCCGGGTCTTTCAGTCTCCTTAATGAAAGCAATTCCTCATAGAAAGTGCAACTTTTTATCTTCTGTTTCTGATTCTATAAAGATAAACTAAATCATTTACAAACCAACCAATTGTCAATAATTTACTTTATCTTTAAAATTTTTAAAATCTTCGAAATTTTTCTTTTCTATCATTTCTCGTTTTATTATTATTGCTATCTTATTGCTTTCATTCATAAATCGAATTCTATATCGTTTAATTGTAACGATTTTTAACTTTTTTTAGAGGAAAAATAAATAAAATATATCATTTTTAAAGAGAAATTGATAAAATTAATATTTTCAAGTAATTTTTTATTTCTTTTTTTTAATTCTGTATTAATTTCTTTACATGAATATTGTTTGTGTAAAATAAAAAAAATTTGATAATTCAATAATACCTATACTCAAAATTTTTTATATTAAATTTCTAATTTCTGATTTACTTTCTAGTTATCTAATAATAAAATTTTATAGTAATTTTTAAATTAATCTTTTGATAATTAAATTTTAATTTCGAAGCAAGTTCGATGTGTCAAATATGCCAAATAACATCGATTCTAAAAATTTTAATGCGAAAATAATAAATTTCTTAAAGTCTTAAAGTCTTAGTGGAAAAAATAATAAATTTTAAATGCTTGAATATTAACGCAAATGTTAAATTAGATTTCCGAAAAAAAGAAGTGCAAATTTCATTCAACAAGGGAAAAAAGATTCAAGTCAATAGAAGAAATGTCGTGATAGTGGAAAAAATTAACGTTAATACAAATGAATATTCGATTTGGAACTATGTATGTTTCGATTGAATCAAAAAATGATTATTAATTTATTGACCGATTCATGGAAGGACTCGTTATCTGGTTGTCTTTAAGAACGATCACTATTACGAGAGATATGAGTCCGTCGTGCAACCTCTCATTTCCCTCCTACTGCAATCAACGGCATTTAAGCTTGCGTTTCGAGCGTTTAAGTATTTAGCTGCTTCCGTCATACCTCCATGTATACTGAGAATTTTTCGCACTTTGGGATTTTTAATCTAGTTTTCGGCAAAAAAAGACACTCGTGAAATTGTATTTCATCTTCGATAGAGCTTGCGTTATTAATCCATTAAGATCAAATAATGAAATAATTTTTACATATCTATTGATATAATCTATGAATAATTATCTATATATGATTATTATTTATCAATATATATATATATATAAGAATAAACATAATTATTGTCATTTATCAACATGTATAGGATATATATAGGAATATAAATTCTTAGAATGTTTTTAGTTATATGTTTGTAGACATAGAACGTTTTAAAACATTTTACTTAATATAATGGATCATTAAATATCGAGTGGAATATAATTCTATTTCGATGTTCTTTTTACTATAATTGTTATTAAACATATATGTAAGAACGATAAGATTAGATAAGAGAATAAATATATTACATCATGCTACGACTATAAATTTAAAAGAGTTATATTATTAGAATATTCTGCATATATATATATTGATTACATTATGCGCAAGTTAGCGATTTTCTATCTTTATTTCTTGCACAGAAGAAACACCATTTAGTTAATTCGATGTTATTCAAGATTCAAGTTCTCCATTTTTTTTTCATTTAATTCGATAAAAAAATAACTAAAACTTAAATTCTTTTAAATCTTGCATTAAAAATGAATATAAGAGATAATAAAGCGGAGAAATTATATAAAAATTTATTTTAATTTGAAATCAAAATATCTAGGCTATATATCTATCCTATTTGAAGATTAAATAAATATTCCATCATATAAAATAGAAGCAAATATTTTTACAATTTAATAAAATTCATTATAATTTGGAAACTTTTAGAATTTCATAACATTGTTAATTTTAATTGAAAAGACTTTAACTTAGAAAAGATAATGGAAAAAATATTACTAAATATTATGAAACATAATACATATCTATATAAGAGAAAGTTAATTAAAATATTATTTATAAAATATATTTAAAAATCGGAGAGAGTAAGTAAGTTTTCAACAGTTTCATCAAATGTAAATATTACAACATTGAATCTTAAAGAATTAAGAAAATATATATATATTTTTTTTCAAAAAAGTACATCTCTCTTTCAAAATGATAAAATCAATTTTTTCAATAATAAAATTAAAAAAATAATAAAATTTAAAAAAACATGATATCAAAACTATATACTTTGATAAGAGAGACATCAACGCTCACGTAGGAGAGATGCATTAGAAAGAAGAAAATTCAACGTTGAAATTGATTTCTACATCTTTCTACATTATCAGAATACAATTAGTTAGGTTAGATTAGGTTAGGGAACGAATGCTATGAAATTAAATATTATAAAATGCTACGAAAAAAAGATGTAAATATGATATAAGATTGGTTCGCATGAATGTCGCGTGACTCTGGATGTTTTCTCAAAAGTGGAAAAGAGACAAAATTAAATAGATAAAATGGAAAGACAGGGAGAAAAGGATACATCAGGTATACGAAGATCGTTAGCTCGAAGAAAAATTAGCCGTTTGTCCAAGTTCCATTCGAAGATGGGTCAATCAGATATGAAAACACTTGTCGGATAGGCATTGTTCCAAAGTAACAGGTCTAGGAAGGATCGTAGACACAGGTATACTTTTGTCCTAATGACCACTCGAGGAATTCAAAGATTCACGGTTTCTTCGAATGTTCGACGGGGTGGTCATAATCATTCACATGCTGTACTGCTGCCATCTTCTTTTTAAAAACCGCGCATGAAATCAAGATTATGTATTATGACATTTTTGACAGTTGTCTTTATCCTGCGTCTTTTTTCTTACAGGAATAAATCTTATAGTTCCCGTTGTCTAATAAATTATTTTGATTTTTTATATGATTAATATAAAACGAGTAATATGAAACTCGTTAGTGAATTGAAATACAATAAAAATAATATTGCATTATAGCTGTTACGTATTATAACTTTTTTTTATAAATAATTGTTTTATATATAATACTGAATATTATATTATCTGTAATAAATATTTATCGAATATGTATTATATATGTATACATTTCATTGTATTTTTGATTATTAAAAATTAATTGAAAATTTTTCTTTTTTTTAAAATATAATTTAAAATAATTTTTCTTCCTTTTCTTTTTTTAAAAATTTTCTATTCTCAAAAATAATAATATTGTCTTTCTTTATATTTTTATTATCTTATAAATAAATATTCATCCTGATTTTATTTTTATAATTTCAAAATTTAACCTATAAAATTCTTTTATGTAAATAACTATATAATTCTTAATTAGATTAATAATTACAATTAGCTTGAAGAAAATAAATCCATCATTACTGTGGTCGATGGTATTGACTTTTGATTTATTATAACTTGTTACTTTATTATTTTATTATACATCACACAGGATTCGGGGCGTGGTCATAATCTATAGTATTACAGTATACGCGTGCATTGGATCCTTTCACTGCCCGTTTAAACTGTTCCCACTTGCCAAGGTAAAACTGCAAACATCTATTTCATAACAAATTTGGCATTGATAGTGAACGCATTTTATGATGCATTAAAATTAATCATCATTTAATAATCATATAAAAATAAATTTATTTTAAAAAATTAAAATGAATATGTATTCATATATATACCATATGATTACATTATACATTTTAAAATAACTTAATATAATTAATTTTTAATTATTTTTAATCATAAATTTAAATCTTTGAATTTGTTTTTGTTTTGCATAATATTTTTTATTTTTCTTCTAAATAAAAAATATAAATATACGTGTATATATATTATAAGATAGGATTAATTCATATTCTATCTATTAACAAACTAATTGAAGATTAACCAGTAATTTGAAAATAATAGAAGCTTTTTTTTATTTTTATCTTAACAATCTTGATAAATATATATATTTAATTAATATAATAATTTAAGAAAGATTACTAGTAAAAATAATTTTTGTCGATAAAATTAAAAAAAAAATTCATTGTGGCAAAATGAGTTTTTGTTGCTATCTACTGTTTAAGTTATAAATTCTTATAACACCATTGATAATTAAATCATGAACTAAATATGTATAAATATGTCTAATTCAATAACTCTTTCTTCCTGTATTCCTTATTTCTCTTCTTCGTAGCTTAATTAAATCAAAGACTGTAATAGATCACAATAGATATATTTTATACATAATTTTAGATATATCATATACAGAATGTACAATATGTTAATGGTATTTGAAAAATCAATTTTAAAGACCAAAACAAATACAAAAATTAGTATATAAAAATTTTAATCGAAGATTATTTATTAAATTATAATTATAAATTATAAGTAATTTAAATTTAAATTAAATTAAATGTAAAGATAGATTGATTTCATCTGTACCCATCGCTTTTTGTCTAATATAAACTTAAATTGATTTTAATTAAATAAATAATTGACATTTTTGTATATCACTTTTTATTTTTATTTTAAGCTTTAGAATCAACTAAAAATAATTCACATACACATATATATATATATATATACATATATTTATATTTCTTTCTATAAATTTAAAAAGTACTTAAAAAATTTAAAGAAGTAACTTTTAAAAAGTAACTATCAAATTCTATAATTTCTTTTAAAAAAAATGTTTTCTTAGTAAATAGTTTCTAAAATATATTTAATTTACTAAAAATATAAAAGAAAGAAATAAATAAGATAAATATATTTTTCAATTTTTTAAAACTGGGTAAAATGATAAAAAAAATTCTGAAAATACGGTAAAAATAAATATATTAAAAAGTATAAATGTTGATAAATATAAAAAAAGTGAGTATATTAAATTTTATAAAATTTCTTATATAATTTAGCATATTAAATTTTCTAAAATTCTTATATAAAAGTATTATCTGTCAGATTATACTTTTTTAATATAAAATTCTAAAATTCGGTTGAAAAATTTTGAATTATATTCTCTTGTTATAAGATTGTAAATCTAGATAAATATTTGAAATTGTTGAAATTTCGATCTTATATTAGAAAAATATAATTCGAAATGCACAACATTTTTTCTGAAATTTTAAAATTAAAAATTTTTAGCCAATTGTTTTATATTACGATACAATACAATTTCTTTGTATTACAATATAAAACGATAGAAAATTGCATACGCAAATTTTTTTATAATTTTGAAACAGAAAATTTTTGATTAATTTTTCAATTAAATTTAATTTCAATCAAATTTTTTTATTATAGGAATATAATTATTGAATTTATTATTGAAAATATAATTATTGAAATTAAAACACGAACTTAGAATTTTAAAATATAGAATTTTTGTTCAAATTCTATTATTATATTTATTTGCAACATATTTATCACTTGCGAACTTATCTTTCATGATATTTATCTCTTTTACTATTTTACTATTTTTTATAGTATTGAATTGATTTTTTCTAATTTTTTATTAATTATTAATTATTAATTCTACAGATACTTATATAATAGCAATTGTTATTTTTATAATATAATAAAATCATAATATTAATCATATTTATATCATAAAATATATATAAACACTACTTATAAATATAGAAAAAAAGAATGTAATATACATGCACTTACGATATATGAAAATTAGATTGAATTAGACTCTGATTTGAATTTTAATTAATAAGTTAAACAAAAAAGATAATAAAGTTAATCAATTTTTTGGAACACACTTTCGCAGGGCAAGTATAGAAGAGCAAATAATGAGAGAAGGACAGAGATAGAATAAAAATTGAGGAGTCAGCGCCATCTGTAGAGTGTTATCGAAATTAACATAAATAAAGAAAATATAATCGGAAAAAGATAAGAATTCATCGTTTACACTATCTTTTGAATATCAAAGATATCTCTTGAAAAACAGGATAAGGCAGAGTAAGAATTAGAGATTAGCGCTATTTTTCAAATATTTTTTTAAAAGATGTATTTTGACACTTAAAAAAGGAGTTGATTCGCTAATATACGCTAATAATTATATATAATATAATTTATCTATTTTTGAAAAAATGTTTTTAATATTTTTATATTTTTAAAAGATAGCACTAACGATTAATTCTTATTTTATCTTTATTTTTCTACTATTTGCTTTCTTTTATATATTAGTTATAATATTCTGCTGAGATGACATTGATTTTTATTACATCTTTTTCTATTTATTAACGATAATTATTTATTTTCTTTATCTAATTTATTTTTGCATAACCATAGAAATACAGGACATAATTGAATATATCATATCTCTTTCAAAACTACAATATTTTTCGCATTATGTATAATTTTTGATGTAAAAAATACAGATATTCTCAATTTTAATTACAATAAACCTTTAAAATGATGATCTCGTAAAATATATTACATAAAAGTATATCTTTATAATTAAATAATTTAACATTAGTTCTTTGGGAATTATTGAAATACAAACTAAATTAGAAAACACAAATTAGAAAAATATTAAATCTTAAAAAACGTAAACATTAGAAATTAATTAATTTTCCTTTTTTTAATATACTTATTATATGATAATTAATATTGATTAATTAATATTAATTTAATAATAATTATTGTTAAAAAATTCGAGGAATTTTATTAACCTAAATCTCTTTTTTTCATTGTTATCTCGTTAAATAATTTTATGATTGATTGTTTTATAGATTTTATAGATTTTAGAATGTATGTTTATTTGTTTTAATATTTCCTATTAAAATAAATGCTGAAAATACAAAATCAAGTTCTGCGTTCTGTTGGTAACGATGTGAATGACATAAAAATGAAAATAGAATTCTAAAATCTTAAAAATTCAAGTCACAAAAATGCAATGCATGATTAATCTATTTTTATATCTAATCTGTAGTATTATTATGCATTGTTTGTTATATTATCCTATATTAAATTTGTAATATCATTTTTATTTTATTGTTTCTTTATCATTTATAGATAATTATTATAACTATTTTATCAACGAATAAGAATAAATGACGCAACAAGAGTTTGGTTTAAGATATTAAGCTGATACAAAAATATATTAAGTGTGTTTATATCATTATTTATAACTTCAATTTCATATGATTATAATTTAATTTTAAACAAAAAATAAACTCAATTTTTAAAAAGTATAATTAATGCTATATTTTAAATAAATACATGAAAATATTTTAACAAAGAATGTGAGTATATTTGAAATATAAAATTTAATGCTAAAATATTTATATTTTAAGCAATTATATTGATCGATATAATTATATTGTATCGATATAATTCTCTCTTATTATTTATAATAAAAGATAAATATGTATTATTATAAATAAAATAAAATTTATGATACAGAAATTTTTAAAAAATGAATGTTCAAAAACGAAAAAAAAATTATTTTCATAATCATGGAAATAATAAAAAAAAACGTAAACAATTTAATTTGGAACCAGGTATGAAAGGTTTTTTATGCACATGTAATTTTTCTGAAAAGGAATGTGTACGTGATGCTTATAAAATACTTAATGAATTTGCTGATGAGATTTATGGATTAGATTCTATAAAGGTATAGTGGAATTTAACAATAATATAAATACATATAAAAATACAAATCTATCAAATTCTTTTTAATTTAAGGATTCTGACAATGAAAATATTAAAGTTTCTGATATAAAAAAAGATGAAACAAATTATAACGATAATGAAGATGACATCTCAGTTGTTTTAAATAAAGAAATTAATGAATTAAAAGCAGAATATTCAAAACCAATAAATGCCAGAAGATTTCAGGTAAATTTTTTATATACATTTTTATTTTTCTTTAAAATTTGAAATGGTTATAATTTTTCTATCAGGTAATTGACACTGGTGTTAAAAATATAGTTTTTATAAGGAGTTCTTTGACAAATCCATTAGAATTGGTTACTAAAATTATCACTGAATTATATAATACAAAACAGCAACGTACAAGATATTTGTTAAGATTACTTCCAATTGAAGTTATTTGTAAAGCAAATATGAATGATATCAAATCAAAAGCAGATGCAATGCTTGAAAAATATTTTGCACAGGAACCAAAAACATTTAGTATTGTATTTAAGTATGTTTTTTAATATATAAATTATTTATAACTTTATTATCCTTTAATATAAATGTTTTAATTATGCTTTAATATAATAATTTAATTTCATTACAGTCGTCACAGTAATAATAATATATATAGAGATGAAATCATTGAAGACTTAGCAGAAATAATAAACAAAAAGAATCCTGGAAATAAAGCAGATCTAAAAAATCCAGAACTTGCTGTAATAGTGGAAATGGTTCGTGGTGTCTGTCTTATGTCTGTTGCTCCTAATTATTATAAATTCAAAAAATATAATTTGTTAGAAATATGTAATACAAAAGAATCCATAAAATAGAAAAAGAAAAAAGAAAGATAAAATTTGAAGAAATATGTATTACAAAAGACAAAAATTTAATAAGAGAAATAAATTATGGTAATGAAGATCCAAATAATTAATATAAATTAAATTAATATTGTTTTATAAATTTATTATTTTAACAAATACAAATAAAATACTATATTATATTTATTAATAATATGTATAATTTTTAAAATTTAATTAATGTTTTATAATTTGTTTTATGTAAATTAAAAAATCAATATATAAATATTTATAATATAATATATACATCTTTGCAATTAATATATCAATAAATATTTTTATTCTTGAGTTTTTCACTTTTTAATAATAAAATCTTTTATAATAAAACCTATATTGAACAAAAATTATTAAAAATAAAAAAGATATTTGTAATATTTTAGTTTAAAAATTATGTTTTGTATTGATGTACAAATATTTTATATTAAAATTATTTTCACAAGGTCCCATGGTGTAATGGTTAGCACTCTGGACTCTGAATCCAGCGATCCGAGTTCAAATCTCGGTGGGACCTTTGGTTTTTTTTTTTTTATATTAATATTTATAATATATTAAATTAAGTAATGATTTAAAGAATTATTGTATGTATTTTTTTATGCATTAATTCTTATATATTAATTATATTTATTGTAATAATAAATATTACATTACAAATATTGAAATAAAAATTTGATATAAAAATAATATAGATAATTAAATTAGAGAAATTTATAATTAAATTATATATATATTTTTTTTAAATTAATCAGATTCAAATAAAAATAATATAATTTAATGTATGACTATAATATGACTATAAGATGCAAAAACGTTTTAAAAAAGAACACACTTATTGATGCATTTTCAAGAATTAAATTCCTTTCTATTTCGTGTCTAAAAACATTAGCTTTATGAAGTAATGTTATAACTATTTGATGTCATTGTTTTAAAATTGTTACCTAAATAAATATATCGGTATATTAAATAAATATATTAATTAAATAAATATATCAAAATATTAAATACATATAATTAAAAACAAAATACGAAAATGTCAGCACGAAAAAATGTTCAAACTGGATTTCAACCGGTAAGGTTGGATACAAACCTTTTTAATTAATGTAATATATAACAAACATTTAAATCTAACCTATTTTGCATTATAGGATTCCGATGTTTATATTACATATGAAGATCAACAAAAAATTAATAAATTTGCAAGGCAAAATGCTAAAATGGATGACTTAAAAGAAGAATCAAAAATTAAACAAGTATTAATGAATTTAATGTTTTTCAATGAATTTAATTTATGTTACTTATAACCTTATTTAGATATATTTATATACATCGATATATATTTTACAGAATGAATTAAAGAATTTAGAAGATGCATGTGACGAAATATCTCTTTTAGATGAAGATGCAAAAATTCCATATCACATTGGTGAAGTTTTTATTTATGAAGATTTAGAAAGGACACAGGTATAAAATTTAATAATAATTATTATCTTGTATATTCTGAAATGATATATGATATATATAATATTATACATCTTTCTTTATTTTTGTTTATTTTTCTAGAATTACTTAGATGAAATTAAAGAGAAGAAAAAAAAGGAAATCTCAAATTTGGAAAGTAAATGTATCGATTTAAAAAATGTCATAACTGACTTAAAAACAAAATTATATGCAAAGTTTGGTAGCCGTATAAATTTAGAAGCAGAAGAGGATTAATTTAGTCAGATGTCCATATAATGCTTTCTATAATATGAAATAAAATTTTAATATTATTATTGTCTCATATTTTCTAATGCATATAATATATCTAAGTTTATATACTTCTCATTCATCATATATATAGAAATCATATGTATCCATATGTTAATTAATTGTTATTGTATAATAAACAACTAATAAATTATAATTTTTCATATTATTTCTATCTTTTTAAAATATTAATTTAATACTATAATATACTAATTATTAATTATACTATTTATAGCATTCATAACATCCTAAATTGAAAAAAATTAATTTTACAAATTACATATTATATTTTCAATTATTATTTATACAAATATTAACATTCATATATAAATACATATATTTATTTAATTAAGATTGCATTTTAATTTCAACATTCTACTAACTTTATATTTGGATTGTTGCCAAATTGTTTTCATTATGAAATGCTCATGTAACAGTTAGTTCTAACATCTAACATTTATATTGATTAAACAATTATAAACTTTGAGTTTTTTTATAATTTTTTCTATTATTATATAATATTTTGATTATGCTATTTATAAATATTTCTACAAATAGTGCTTATAAATATACTAACATTAATATAAAATAATATATTAAAATAATATAATTAATAATATAAAATAAAAGATTTAAAATGCAATAAACATATTATAAAATATTTATTTTCTTGAATAATTTAATTTTTTCAAATTTTTGTTCTTTTAAAAGATAAAAATGATGAAAATAATCTATATATGAAATATAAAAAATAAAAAGTATGTCTGTAATTAATCTATGATTTATTTAATTCAACAAATGATATAAAATCTGGTTATATAGTCATATAGTTTCTGCTTCCCTCTATCAACTTACTTGAGATAATTTTAGTTTCACCTTTCAGTTTTACTTTAGCCAGTTACTTAGTTAACTACAGTTCATTCTTATCTACTATTCAAGAAGTATATGAATAAGTGTTTTTTTTAAATTAAAACATTCAATACATTCATTCATTCTTATATAAAAAAAAAATTATAAAATGTACTTATTATATTTATATTTTATTTATATATTTAATATTGTATTTAATGAAACATTTAAAATATTTTTAAATGTTACACACACACACACATAATATAAAATAAATTTTTTTTATATAATACAATTTTTCCAGAACAATATGGAAATAGCAAAGGAATTAGTATTAAATTTAAAACAAAGTAATTGTTCACATGCAGGATATGGTTTACAAAAAGAATGCGAAGCCCTTTTGGGTCACATTTTACAAAATGTAATAAAGTCTCAATTACCAGAATTAATTTTTGAAGTAAAAAATGAAGAAGATTCCATTCAATTTAGAGAAGAAGGTAATAAATATTTTCTTAATACTATAATTAAATATAAATAATTCATTTAGTTATCATAATTAAAAAATATTAGGAAATCAACATTTCGTAATGGGCGATGATAACGAAGCTATAAAATATTATACAATGAGTTTGGCATATGCAAATAATAATGAACTTATGTCATATGCTTATGCCAATCGATCTGCTGCTTTGTATAGAAAACAATTATTTAAAGAATGTTTGATAGATATTGATGCTGCTTTAAATCTTGGATATCCAGAAGAAAAAAGAAAAAAATTAAAAGAGAGAGGAATTAAGGCAATTGAAGAAATTAAAAAAAAATTGAAACTTACAAATAATGATCATATTGATTCAGAAACATTTACAAATATGTGTTTATCAGAAAATATAAATAATGAATCAGAAAGATCTTTTACTGTAAAATATAGAAATGGTGAAACAAAACTTTCAGATATAAATAAAAATTTTAACATTAATGACAAAAAAGATACAATGCATAGTTTGAACAAAATATCTAAAAATAATGAAGAAAAACAGCCAAGATACTTAGCAGATGAAGGTCCTTTAAAATTAATTTATGGTCCAAGTAAAGAAGCTCCAGGAATCAGTGATGGTATCAGCATTTCTTTTTCTGAAAAATATGGACGTCATTTAGTAGTTACAAAAGAATTTAAACCAGGAGATATAATTACTATTGAAGATCCATATGCATATGTTATTTACACACAAAGGTATACAATCTGATAATATTAATCTACATAAATATTTATATAAACAAAATATCATAAATTACAGATATTATACTCATTGTCATCATTGTTTATCAAGAAGCTATAATTTAATTCCTTGTTTACATTGCCCTGTGGCTCAATACTGTTCAGAAAAATGTAGAATATTAGCTTGGGAAATGGCTCATGATATAGAATGTCCAATTATGGCATTAATTGGAAATTTACTTCATGTTGATAAAGATAAGATACGAATGCTTACCAAAATTATTAGATTTCTGATCATAGTAACATCAAAAGGTAAAAATATCAATGAATTGCGAGCTGACATGAAATTAGCTGAATCTAATCCAGGTAAAGAATAGAATTCATATTTTATTGCTAAAATAAAAGAATATAAGATAAAATTTGAATTGTAAAAAAGAATAAAAAAATTACAAAAAAAAAACATTATAATAATATCATAATAACATACGGTTCATTTTTAGATTTTATAAAATATCTTTCTTTTGTAGATAATAGAACTGCAGGATTTACAGATGAAGACATATTGGATAGTACCAGTGCACGATCTGCTTTGAGTCTTGCTACCAATATGACAATGAGACCACTCATTGGAATCAGTGCCTTTGCTTGTATTTCAGCTCTCGCGGCTATCCTTTTAGCCACACAGACTAATTTCTTCTGCAATAAATATGAAGTGAACCAATTAAAAGACATTAACAATTATTCAGACATTATATTTTGTAGCAGCATCATGTTTCGTGCATGTGTTATAATGTCTTCCAATTGTTTTTCAGTAATTTATTTAATACATAATATATAATATAGATTATAAAATATATTTAAAAAATAATTTAACAAGCAATTTAACAAAATAAAGGATAAAAATTATATTAGAACAGTTTTATATTATAATTAATTTATTTTTTTAGGTGCAACAAGAACCAGGGATTAAAATAGGTTCAGGATTATATGTAACGAATAGTTTATATAATCATTCTTGTGCACCAAATACATTTCGTCATTTCGAGGGGCTGACAATGATTACCCGCGCTTTAAAACCACTATATCCTGGAGATCAAATATTCACAAGTTATGGTGCTGCATATGCATATATGACAAGATCTGAAAGAAGAGAAAAAATAATGCAAGACTATTTTTTTGAATGCGATTGTATCGCATGTGAATTTGATTGGCCTATATATGAAAAAATTTTGCAAAATCACATTGGTTCTATTAGTAAAAATAAAGAGCTTGTAGGAAAATTGAAACCTTATAAAGAAAGGTTGGCGAAAAATATGTACGATATTGATGCAGTAAAGTCGGTTCTTGGTATATTATATAATGAAGTATCCCAGCCATGTGAAGAAATCATTCATGCGGAACAATACCTGAAGAGTTATTATTTAGGTAAATTTAAGTAAAGTTATTATGAATTTGCTTATATTAATTTATATTTATAGCTTTGCTTACCTGTGAATATTTAACATTATGCTTTATATCCTGCAAACCACTTTTATTTAAATATTTTCACTTTGAATACTTACTTCTTGCTTATTAATCTAAAAAGACTGCCTTCATAGCTTAAATTGTTTTGTGAAAATTATATATTAATTGCTTGACTGCAAGGGTATGTAAAAAATTAATATTAGATACTTGAAATTCAGATTCAATTTTATGAATATTATTATTTTCTTGTTTTTAGATCCATAAACATCAATTAAATTATCAATGAAAGACATAAAATATTCCTAAAAACATTTTATTGAAGTTATACATGATATTTATCTAATTCCTAAAAAAATGTGCATAGCTTCTTATACACGATACATTTGTGTAAATATCCAAACTAATTAAAAACATGTAACATAGATAATGAAATTCATTAATGAAAAAATTTAAAAATCTATATCATATTTTCAATAATGCAATAGAAAAATTGATATATTATGTATTTTACATCATTTACTGTAAAAATCAAATGCTTTACTCACATATACAATATATTTTTACATTAAAGCATATGAGGCTTGTAAATTTACCGAAATGAATTTTTGTTGATCTTATTTTATAATATATTATAAAATATTAAATTATTTTATAATATAAACTAATTAAATGTCACATTGTAATCTTATGATATTAATAAAAACTATAAAAGCAATAAAGATAAACATGGCAATTAATTAAAATTATGATAATGAACTTTAAATGTTAAGCCAAATATAATGAATTATTTAGTCAAATTGTCAATTACTATAAATCAGTATGTTACATATTCAAGTATTTTTTATCAGAAGAAACTATAATTAATAAAGTTGAATGTATGATTATACATTAAATTTGTTAATATTTAAGGTATATTTAATCCTTGTCTAGCTTTATAATAATAAAAAAGAATAAGTATGGAAGAAATATAGAACTAATAATAAAAAACATTACACTTCTCTAATATTTTGTTTCTTTATCATTTACATAATATGAAATATACTGAACTAAAATATTTTTTCCTAAGAATGAAAAAATTGAACAAATATCTGTATAAACAAGTATTAGTATACCTACTTTTGTAAATCACGTAAACAACGTTTATAGAATTTGTGAATCATTCTACATTTAAAATATATCTTTTTGATACAAATAAAAGCATACTAACACTTTATTAGAAAAATATTCCAATTATTGCAATTGAATGCAATCCTACCAGAATTCTGATTTCTTATCAAATGTTATCATAAAATTGTCATTTCATTAAATCAAGAGTAACTACTTCAGAGTCAGAGAGAGTATAAATATGAGAAAAATAAAGGAGATCCAAATCCCCAATTATTCATTATATGATAAATAAAATTGAAATGAATTAAAATCGGCCGATATTCGAAAAAGCAGCGAACAGAGGTGTTGTAGTTGTGGTCGGTTGCCGATCGCCGATGCTTTTGAGTAAATTGCCTTGCAAGAGACTGTCAAGTGCCTTTTGAACTGTTGGATCGTTTAGCAGAGGCGATGGTGAAACTCCCGTAGTAGTAGTAGTAGTAGTAGTGGATGCTGTTGTCGCAGTTGATGCTGCTGGCATAATATGATGTACTCATGAAGTTAGCAGTTGTAATACCAGCAATATATATATTCGAAGTTCGTTCGCTTTGATCACTGGATTGTATAGACGACACAATAACACTACACGCACGAAGAACTCGATCAGAAACCCAAAGCGTACGAAGTTCGTTTATGTTTTTAAATCACTCGTGTTCAATATTTGCATTAAAATTTTACCTGGTATTGTCTAAAAAATTCTTAGACATAATTTGCGGTTTTTTATCAACATCAAATTGCTTCTAAAGTTCTTCATTAGTAATTTATGTACGCGATTTAAAATTATATTTTCTTTAGACATGTTCATGAAAGATACATAAACATATCCAAACAGAAAAATAATAGATAGGCGATCTAAAATCCGTAAGATACACCTATAACGACCTTAATAAGAATGCAAAAAACTGCAACAGGTCATTTTCATTACGTAAAAAGCGCGATATGGTTTTTAATATTCTTTTTGCATAATGAATAAACTAATAATAGTATTTTTAAAGCAAATGAAACTACATATATATTGCAGTAAAAACTCATACTACTGCATTTATAGTATATATATTTTTTTAATTTCTTACCAAAGGAATTTTTGTTAATAATATAATTATTTTTTAAAATTACTGGAATGAAAACTGATGATTGATTTTATAAACTTATCTATACTTTTATAAATTGTATATTAAGATAATTTATAAAAAATATTATAATGATAGAAATTTGATATAAAATTACTAATATTAAATCTTTAATATTATGTACATTATGTTTAAATCTAAATAGTAAATTTTCATAAATTTTACCTGTTCCCCAAGTAGCTGGTGGAACGGGTGCTGGTGTTGAAGTTGGAGCTGGTACTGGACTTGGTGCTGGTGCAGATGAAGTTGTTTTATTACTGTTTAAGATATTAAGTATCCTAGATTGTAATTCTGCTTGTTTTGGGTCACTGACTGTTATCGTAGTTGTTGTAGTTGGTAAATCTTTTACATCTCCTAATTCAACTTGCACTTGTTCTTCACGTTTAATTTCGAGATATTTTATAACTCGATCATATTGTAATACTGTTAATTGATGATTATCAGCCAACATATTTAAAAGAACTTGAATAGCATCAGGATGTCGTTCATTTGCAAAAGGTGTATTCAATGGAACTGATCGTCCACCAGCTTTGTAATTAGCAAAATCGCGCGATATTAAATTAATAGCATCTTCAACCAACATATTTCTATGTTCTATAAGAAAAATAAAGTTATATTAATATAACTCAGAAATTAAAATTATGTAATTCAGAAAAATTTTAATAATATTATTAGAAATCTTTACCTTGAGGTAAACCATGAAGAATATTTAAAGTTAAGGAATGATGTTCTTGATTAATAGGTGTCACTACAACTGCATATAAACATCCACGACTTGCAATATTTCCTAGAACTCTACTTAAGAGGACATCTTCATTTGGAAATAATAAATCAACTGTTAATCCAATTTTTTTTAACCTCATTTCAATACTCTCAGCATATTCTCTATTTGAAAAAATAAATTTTAAATTATTAATAAAAAAAAAAACTAAAATAAATTATTTTGATATTTATAACTTACGTTAAAACTTTGTTAACAACAATGATTTCACAATCATTTTTTTCAGTTGATACATTTGAATATTCATTTGATGTACTTGTATTACTGTGTTAAGAAGGTATAAAACAAAAATGTTAATTTAATAAATAAAAATATAATATTAACATAGAAAAAGAAAATTTTGAAAAATATTTTAACTTACTTAAAACTCATGTTCATATCTCTAGAAGTAGAGTTTTTAAAATCTTCATAACGATTATTGCTATCATTGAATGAATCTCTATTAAAATTATTGCCTCTTAATCTATCTCCTTGTTTATGATCCCAATCTCTACCACTTTTATCATCTAAACGTGGACCTCTATTAATAGGGCTACGATCTCTGAAGTTATTTCCACCTGAATTATCTCTATTTTTATTTCGATTTTTTCCACCTCTGGTACCTCTTGGTCGACCACTCCCTCCATTATTCATACCTCCCCCACTACCACTTTGATTCTGATTATTTGTATTACGATTTTGATTTCCACTAGGTCTATTTTGATTTCCAGCTGGTCCAAATTGATTACCTCTGCTTTGATTAAACTGATCAGTACCACCTCTATTTGGATTATTTGGATTAAAATTATTATTTCCTTTAGATTGCATTACATTGTTAAATTGTTCATTTCCATTATTTCGACTTTGATTTCCAAATTGATCATTTATATTATCTCTATTCTGATTTCCATCTGCAAATTGATCATTTCCTCCTCGAATTTGCATATTATTACCTTTTTGATTGTCATTCAATTGTGGATCACAACTAAAATTTTGGTTTGCATTAAAATTTGAATTTCCTCCATAACTTTGATTTCCATTATTAAAAGGATCATTTCCAGTATTAAAATGATTATTGCCAGAATTAAATTGATTATTAGGTCCTCCTAATTGTTTTCCTGCACCTCCACTAGATTGATTATCTTTTTTTGCTGGCCTAACATCTATTTAAAAAATATATAAATAAAAATGTTTAAGAAACATATATAAAATATATATTATTATTATTATATATTAATATAATATAAATTATTATAATAATAAATAAATAACTGAAACTGAATTACAGATCAATTATAAAATTATGAATTTGATTATTTTGGATTATTTATATTTCATAATAACATAATCGATTTTAATAAATTTTATACATGTATATTATTTATTTAGATTTACAAAAAATGTTTTAAATTTTTTTTTTGATTTAAAAAAAAAAGTTAAAAATCATAATGTTTTTTTTTTTACAATTCAAACCAACAATTTATTAAAAATTTTTTTTATATATTATTTAATAAACTAAACTAATTCTAACATCTAAAAAAAATTCAAATAATTTGATACAATTTCAAAAAAGCTATTTTATTTGATTTTCATTATGAACTACTGTATAAAAATATATTATAATATAAATATGTTTAAAAATATATTACATTATTATATATAAAAATAAAATAAAAATACCTATTCTTCTGCCTTTGAACATTGCACCATCTTCATTTTGAATAGCCTTTTGAGCAGATTGTTCTTCTTCAAATTGAACAAAGCCAAATCCACGATTTATTGAAGAACCAACAACGGTTCCGTATTTTGAAAAATGTTCTTCCAATTCAAGTTTAGTCATATCATCAGTTTGTAAGTGACCCACAAATATACGGCTACTTACAGTAGCAGGATCTTTTAAAAGTCTTATATTCATTTTGAAATGATGTATTTATAACAATGTAATTCTTTTCAGGAAAAAATACTTAAAGAATGATAATATCAATTTCACTCTCAATAATAAAAACTGAGGTTATGTTAGAATACTGACATTTACTTCTTCATGTATTTCATTTAAATATATTTCAATCAACATAAGAATAATGATAATGTATATAATGAATTATTTTTGTTCACTTTTTGCTCTATTTCTAATTATAATAAGATAATAATATTGATAAAATAACGTTCGTTTCAAAACAGAATTGTTCAATCAACAATTGAAACATTTCGTACGATGGCGTGCGCATGCTAGATTTATTTAAGTACGTTCTATTTTTGTACTTATGGAAAAACATTAAACCTTTTGTACGTTTTCAATTATTAAATATTGAATATGCTTCCAATCGATGAGTTATGCGTATAGAAAATCGAACTTTGAAAATGCACCTTAGGATTATATAAAGAGAGACAACTCTCCATTGACAAATTCCTTGTTTCAATAAAAAGTTACAGTACGTTAGTATTATCACATTACTCGTCAAACAGGTATGCATTTATTGATAAACAGATTGAAATACATTTTGTTTTATGAAACAAATCGAATGTTAAATCTGTTTTGGGATGACCACAGACTGACAAAATATTAAAGAAGAAAATATTTTTCAGCGCCATCTTGCCTCGTAATTCTAATTCGTCAGTGCCTGTGAATGGACTTGTCATAAGTGTTTTATATTATTTTGTTTCTTATTTCCGTTAAAATTAGTATATTAAATTTCCAGTCTATATTACGGTAAGTTAAAATGTTCTACAAACTTGCAATTAAATTTAGCAGATTGTCATTAATACATAAGTACAAATGGTATAATCCGTAGAATTGGAATACGTGTTTGATTTCATTTCGATAGTATATAATAGTATATAATATATAATAGTTCTTAGATAAGTATTTTAATCGTAATGTGTTTTTTTATTAATTCGTTTCCTCTATTTTATTCTATGTTAACCTATATATGAAACGGATTGAAAAAATGCAGTATTACAAAGTCACGCCCGAGCATGAGAAAGTATAGATAGTTTCGAAATTGACATATCACGCATTTTCATGGATTAGCCTTGCACCTAAACCAATGTACGTATATCTATTATATTAGTTGTATTTAAAAGATAGCTGTAGTATACATATTTCATTTATAAATCTATCAGAAAAATTTAATTTAATATTTGTGTAATATATAATTATCATTTTTATACATTAATACACATATGTGTATCAATATCTGTTTATTTAAAATTTCAAATAATATAAAAAAGAATACATTAATGAGTTTTTTTTTATATGACATATAAGAAATCTTTTACATTTAAATAAAAAATAATAATATATTCAGCTATTATGCCAATTGTCTAAGTTTAATTTATAAGAAATTGTTATTATTATATTAATGATATTTTAGTTGTAATATCATATTTTTTTATTTTGTATTTTTGTATTTTATTTCTTATTTAATAAGATTTGTTATTATTTGTCTAAATTTATTAACAAATTATGAAGATAAAAATAGAAATCAATAGTTTCACGGTCATTATTAGACACAATATATATTAACTATCTTAAAGAAACCATATAATGATAATCCTAAGTATATACAATATAAAATTCTTTTAATATATATAATTAACTAATTATATTTAAATTTTAAATTTGAATTGAAAAATCATTCTGATATTACATAAAATTTTTAAACATATTGTTTTTATTTTCTTTATAGAAATCTATATTGTATATATATAATGATAAGATAAAATATAATGATAAAGTAAAATATAGTGATATTTAAGAAGATAAAAACTTTCTTCATTTTTCAGTTTATTAACAAGGCTTTTTGAAGAAAAATTTGAATTTTCCATTGTATCAATGTAAGTAATTTTATTTCTTTTCATTATTGCATGCAGCCTATTTTTTTTTTTTTAAGTAGTTTGGTTTAAATTCTTTCTTTCTTTTAATATAAGAATATTCTTCTTTATTTTATACTTTTTAAATTTCTTTTATTAAAAAGCTTGTAAAAATTATTATTAAAAAATAGAAAAAAAAAGAAATAAAAAGAAAATTTCTATTATTAACAAAATATATACTTCATATTTTCAAAATAATTTAATAAATATTACTAATATTGCACAAAAACTGCAAGTCTAATTTCTTCAAAAAAGCATGGGTTATTTAATTTAATAAATATTTAATTTAATAAATAAATGAAAATTTTAGAGTAAATTAAAGAATAATTAAAGAATAGATATAAATAAAATATTAAAGTTTTAGATATAAAACCATGCAAATATAAGTTTTTATTTAATTTTGATTAATTTAGAGTAATATTTTTTCATAATTGCATTTGTCTTTAAAGGAATTGAGTAAGTTCATAAATTCTTACTCTTATATTTTTTTTTTTTTTCATAAAATTGCTTTTTATAAAATGAAATATTTTAATATATGGTATAGTATCTTATAAATATAGTAACATTTTCCTCTTCAAAAGATATTTATTTCTTTTAAAGTAATCTTTTATTATATATATATTATTATTCTTTTATATTATTATTATAATAATAGCAATGTTAAATATTTATAGAGTAAAATGTTATTATTGTCAATATTTCTGTAACACTTCAGCTATATATATATATCCTGTATATAGAACTTAAAAAAAAACCATTTAAAGCTAAAAAAAAATATATTTTGTATATCAACCAATATGAGTTGTGCCTATTTAGTTTATAAGCAATTTTTGAATATGATATTTGTGTAAAGAACAAAATTTATAACATAGTATTATATATTAAACTGTAATATATATTTTTAATTTAGATTTATAAGTTTTTAATATATATTGCATTAGAAAAATAAAGAATGCAGTATTCTGTGCAATATTTATTTGCATAATAATTAATATATCATTGAATATTCACTTAAAATATTCTTAATTTAATTATATTATCATTTGTATATTAAATAAGAACTTATTCATCATTGACAGGTAAATGTAACAAATATTTCTTATTTATTTATTGTACTATGTAATAGTCTAGGATTTTGTTGTGATTCAAAAAGTGTTTGGGAGTTTTCTATATTTGTGGACAAGAAGTAGCTTCATCAACGACCCGAGCCATATTTCATATGCCAACAATGGCTATGCAGAAGGTAAATTTTATTAACTGACCACAGTTAACAAAATAACAATTGTTATAACTTTACTAATCAATTATATTATTAGAAAATGTTCAAAGAACAAATAATGTAGATAAATGTTTTGCAAACTACATTAATAATAATATACAGGGTGTTGATAAAGATTACTTGCTTTCAACCTTAAAAAGAAATAAAAAATAAATTATTATATAAAAGATAAAACTTCCTAAAATGCATAATCTTATTTAAAGTTTAACATATTTTTATAATTTAAAAATGTTATATATAATCACATATATAACATCCTGTATATATAAAAAGATACAAAAGTTATAGTGTTTAGTAATACAATTTTTGCACATAATTAAAATCATTCATGTTTTATTTTTTGCAAAATTATGTAATAATGATAAGTTCTGCACATTATGCAAGTCAGTATTGCATCAAATTATTTAAAAAAAATCATTAATGTTAAATTTATTATAAAAAATATTTTTAATGTTTCTTAAAAAGTTTTATAAATGATAAAAATTATGATAACTATTTTTTAGGAAAGATATTATGATAATATAAATATTATTTAATATATATGAATATTTATATATAATATATATAAAATGATACAGATTTAGTTGAAACCTTTTATCTTAAATACATATCTTAATTATATATTTATAGGCACATCTCAAAAAAATTAATCTGCTTTAGAGCTTTATGTACTTATAAAATATAATTTATCATGTTGCATTATTTTATAGTATTTTGTTTCATATATAATTTGCAAATTATGCAATAATATATCTAAAATAAAAGCACCACTAAGAAGGATTTCTTCACTTTTATATATCAATCATACTTTTACTTCAGCTACTTTCATTCATCTTACTAACCAAGTAGAAAGTAGTAATAATATGTTAATTTGGTAAAAGTAGAGTAATATTGTAAAATAATTTTCTGTTTTTTTTTTACTAATGCATATTTAGTCGCATGGCTTTGGTATCAAATAATTACCCATATTTATTATCAATTCAATATAAAAATGACTTTTGAATATAATATAATAAAATTTATATATATTATATTATATTTTTATTATATTGAAAATTTTTAATATATATCATATTTAGCAGATATAAATGTGAATGTATATGATAATAAGTATGGGCTTATTGAAAAAATATGAATGTTACTACCTGCTTATAATATATAGTGAAAATCTTTTAGATGAGAAGACAAGGCCAAGACGTCATGCAAGTGAATTTAGCAGGTATTAGGCGAGATATTGTTAATCTTGCCCATAATTATAGCAATGCTCAGGTAATTAAAATAATAATTTGTTATTAGACAGTTATTTATTACTATCATAATATACATATTAAAACAAAATGCTTATTATATATATAGAAAGCTGTACGTAAAGCCACTAGTAATGATCCTTGGGGTCCAAGCAGTACACTTATGGCAGAAATTGCTGATTTAACATATAATGTTGTGGCTTTCACTGAGATTATGCAAATGTTATGGAAAAGATTAAATGATCATGGCAAAAATTGGCGACACGTATACAAAGCCTTAGTTCTTCTAGAATATCTCATCAAAACAGGCACAGAAAAAGTTGCACAACAATGTAAAGAAAATATTTTTGCCATTCAAACATTAAAAGGTAAATATTTTTATATTTTAGATTTTACTATTTTTAAAATTTTTAAAAGTTTTAAAATTTAATATAAAATATTTATATCCTATATCTATTATCACTATATGTATATTTTTTAAATCCTCTTTATTTAGATTTTCAGTATATGGAAGGATCTAAAGATCAAGGAGTTAATGTTAGAGAAAAAGCAAAACAACTTGTGGCCTTATTAAAAGATGATGAAAGATTACGAAATGAAAGAGCTAGAGCATTGAAAGCAAAAGAAAGATTTGCACAATCAGTTAGTGGATTTGGTAGTGATGGATTAGATACTATGTCACCTGTAAGCAGTGATGTAAGTATATATTAATTTGAAGATCAAAAAATTCAATAATAGAAAATTTTTTAAAAGCAAAATATTTTGCTGTTTAGTTTCAAGATTGGGAACCATGTCGCTTAGGATCTGAAACTACTACTAGACGTACGAGTAAATACTTTAATTTAAATGTTTATATGTCATAATTTTTTGCTATTAATATTAATTTTTACATGTGTTGTTATATTTAATAATATAAATTTAATAATATAATAATTATAAATACATATATAATTTATATACTTTTTAGCTGAATTGGAAGCTGCAAGACCACAGACAGTAGGCGAGGAAGAACTACAGTTACAATTAGCTTTGGCAATGTCAAGAGAAGAAGCAGAACAAGAAGAACAAAGAAGACGTAGTGATGATGTCAGATTACAATTAGCTCTTAGTCAAAGTCAACAAGATTTTAAGTTAGTATAAATTATATAAGGTTTAATTTTTTTCTAATTATCATATAGTCTATTTTTTGTTTTTATCCAAAAAAATTAATTTCAGAGCACCTCAAACTGAGAAACAAAGTCATATGCTAGATTTGCTGGATGTAAATTTAGAAGAAGCATGTGGATATAATGTAAAAACTGATCCTTGGGGTATACCAATAACACCACCTCCACCCAGACCTCAAGTATGTTATTTTAAATTTAATTAAGTTTTTCTAATTTGCTTATTGCATGATAAATGTTGCATTATGTACCTTTTGCATGTTACATAATAGTCTTTGGATTTATCTCAATTTTATTTATATAAGGTATGTTTGAATATAATTATTAAATATTATGTTCATAAACTACAATATAAAAACTTATTAAAAGTAGAAGAAATTTGTATAAAATTTATATATTTTTATTTATTATATAGCCACAAAATGATCCATGGAGTGTTCCTACAACAAGTACTACATCACCTGCAATAGACCCATGGACTCCCGTACCACAAAGATCAAGTAAAATTTGTTTAAAAAAATTAATTTGATCATAAACTAAGCGATTTTACAATTTATTTTCTCTAGTGGCTTCATAATTAATTTATTATTAATTTCAGCTGCTACAATTGATTCATGGCGAGTACCTCCTTCATCGCCTGTAACAGTTACAACTTCACCTAGTACAGATCCATGGTCACCAATACCTTCTACTAGTGCTACTGCTATCACTACTGAAGTTGATACAAATAAAAAACAAGTAAGATATTTATTTTTTTTAAATTAATTTTATTATGATTATTTATATATGCATAATTCATTTAGGCTAGCCGAGATGGTATGACATCTGCTTCTCCATCTTTTAACAATTCTACCTTAACACAAAATATTGGTTTTGCGGCACAATCGCCGCAAAATATAGGTTTTAATTTGCCTACGACTTCAAGTGCTACATTCAATACAACTAATAATGACTTCAATGGAACTGGTCCTAGTCTTAACAATTTCCCTATCGGAAATCAAAACAATTCTGTAGCCAGTCCACTAAGCGATTTAGATGAATTCGATGTAATTACTAACAGAAATAAACCTGGATCTAGTCTGCAAACTACAAATAATGGTATTTATTAATGAATTATTAGAATTAAATTTATTTATAATTTATTTATATTTATATATTATAAATTATGTTAATGTCTTATATTTTTAAATCAATTGTAGCAAGTACACTATCACCAGATCCATTTGATTTGGGAGGCATAGCTGAAACTCTTCCCACTAGTACAGGAGCTGTTAAAAAAACACCACAATCGTTCCTTGGGGAGAATTCTGCTCTTGTTAATCTTGATAATCTTGTCAGTTCTTCTGCGATCAAATCAACAACGCCCACACCTGCAGGTAACTATTTATTTCAAATATAATTCTATATCATACATCATATAAAATTTAAAGACGTAATTTTAAAAAATGAAATATTGAAATCTATAGATCTATAGATATATCATTGTATGCATATATCATCGCTTAATAAGAGAATAAAATTTTTATAATTAGGTTAATTGTAATTTTAATCGAATATATTATGAATCTTATGAAAATAAAGAGTGTTATATTATTTGTAATATATTCTGTCTATAAAATAGCATTTCATTGGAAATAAATTCGTGAGTACTTTCAAGATGTACTTTCAACAATACTGCATGAATGCATGGTTTAATTATGATAATGAAATCATTTTATTCATTATATTTTACATGGATGTTATTTTCAGCAAAAAATAATATACATATTAGAAAAATTGTGATGATATTGTATATATTGTAAAAATGAAATTTTTATTTTTTTTCTTCGATTACAGTTTAATATGTTTTATATTTGTTTTCATATTTTTGTCATCAGATTTCAGTCAAGTTTTAATAAGTATTGTTAAAACAAATATATATGCTAAAAGCAAAAATTGTTATCTATAAATTTTTAATATTATTATTATTATAAATTATATTTTTGATTTGTTTATATGAATATTGATATACAATTAAAAAATTAAATACATGATATGAAATATAAAATATTAATCACTATAATTATAAAATAATGTAAATTAATGTAAACAAAAATTTACAGCAACAATGTCATATTCGGCAAATCCATTTGCGACGGCAACAACGCCACCTCGTCCTACAATTAATCAGATTCGACAAGATCCTTGGGCAGCGAATACAACTACTACAGCGAATCCGTTCCTTTCGTAGCTTGGTGATAATCGTTGAATGTGTCAGTCGAAAATCAAGAGCACTGTGGTTTAAAACGTATTCAAGATTTTTAACGATAACCCTGTACGGTATAAATTTCTCACTCGTTACGAAATAGTTTTACTTGAATATAAAAAATGATAAATAGATAACAAATGATATCTAATCAAAGTAAAATATTTATTATGAACATTTTAGTTTCCTTTCTTAATCAATGACAAAAGGAAGCTTAAAATATTAATATAATAACTAGTTTAATTCTTTTGGACTGATGATAAATAATGCAATAGATAACTATATTTGTAAACATTAACATTTATTTTTACATGTAATTGAAAATCTATAACTGATAACATTCATACGAAAATGTTAATGTCTGTTATAATTATATAATTTATATTTTATTACATATTAACGATGAAGGAAAAATTATCTAAAAAGAGAAGGTAATATATGATAAATAAAAAATTAAAAAAGAAATAATATTTCAATTTTGAATATTTAAACGCTTCCAAAGCATAATTAAATTTTATAAGAACTTTTTTCATTTATAATATATTTTTTAAGTGTATTTTGAATTGGTAATAGAAGATTATTGAATAAGATTTTCATTATGTTGTAGATTATAATTGATTAATTGATATCACGATTATTTCTTTTATTTTATATTTATGTACATGCTTTTCTATAGCTAACGAGATTATGAGACTGTCGTGATTTGCAGGAGTAAATTATATCGAACAGGGTTTTTCAATTTATGTTTTACGCTTAATGTGACATGCATTGATTGTGATTCATAAAAATATTGGTGTCATGGCATGCCTTTTATGACTAATACTCATCTTGCAAGAAAAATGCTAATAATATATGTCTTTGCTAATTCATTATTTTTTATTGTTTAACATCTTGATTACTTGCAGATGAAACAATTGTGTTATGGAGTTTATAGCTGCAAAATATTTATATCATATAATTATATCTTCTAATATTATTGAAGTACATATATATGTACAAGTTAAATTATTTATGAAATTTTATGCATTTGGTTTGGATAATTGAAGATATATGCATAGGCTTCATGCACTAAAGAAAACCAAACACAGCCGTAATTAATATGCATTTTTCTATAAATGGATAAATCGATGCGTTTTATTGTTTCATGAAGACTTATTAAAATATAATGCTTATGTTGGTTTCTATAAATATTCTAGAAATTTCTTAAAGAAATTCTTTAACGCGGTGTCTTTATTCGTTCGACTGTCAAACTTAATGAACCAACATGAAAATAAAGGGTAATGTGAAGTGCATTAGCTTTCTTTATACGCAAAACGATTTACAATTGTACCTTGATTTATATAAAAAAAAATTGTAAATATGTTAGCATATTGTTCCCCAACTGTCAAATCTTTTCCTTCAATATGTAGAATATTCTAAATAAAACTTAAAATTAGAAACTAATTATTTCTTAGTTTCTGAGGAAATTGCTGAGTTTATTATTTTATATATTGTGAATATTTTTCACGTTTATGACCATCATTGTGATTCCATAAAAAAAAAATATGAATCATTTCTTTAAGATGGTAGTTGTTAATCAATATATATTTATTAATAACTTTTAAAAAAACTACTTCGCTTTAATCTTAATATAAACTTCAGCATTTCCTTTTTAAGAATATTTATGCATTTTACAATTTTATATATGAAAACAATTTCATACGTTTATTGATTGGCAAAGGGGAACTTGTATTTGTCTGCTTATTCTAAGTAAATTAGATATGAGTTGCACGATTAAAATTCTGTTAAGTAAATTTTATTGCTTAAATAATTCCATTGTATTATTCTTTGTTGTATTAATAATTAATTTTGTTTTAATATGCATTTTCAACATATTCTTATATGATTGAAATTGTATAGTTAATTGCGTATTTCTCCAGATGTTCGCGTAAAAATGAAGTTAAAAATATAATAAAATTTAAATCAATTCAAAATTGAAAATATATTAATGATCTTATATTCACAGTTTTTATAGAAAAAGTACTGTGTCATATTTATTGAATGTGACATTTTAATATTATATGTTTTCAAATATTTTTTTCAATATACTCAATGAATAATATATATATATATATATATCAATGAAAATATTTTATTTTTTTATGTTATAATTTTATTTATGTGATATAATGTACAAACTTCATTTTTACGCGAACAATGGAATATTGTTTAGTTTTTAGAATTGGTGTAAGTGCAGAGAAAATTTAATGAACATTTATGAATGAAATTATATATTTTAGTAGATTATATTATTATCATTATTAATATTATTATTATTCAAATAAATGTAAAAATTTTTAATTTTTCTGATTAAATATTTAATTTGAAGATCCCTTGTATATTATATTATTTATATATTATCTTTTTTATATAATAAATTTTAATAATAATATATCAAAATAATTATAAAATGCTTTAAAATTGCAAAAACTTAAATGCATTTGGAATTATAAATTTGGAATTATGAAGTTATGAATTAAGTACTATGATTATAGCTTATAATAAATAATTTTTATGTTTTATAAAGAGGAAAAAAATACAAATTAAAATATTTGTATATTGAAAGTATATTTTAAAGAGAAGCTTCAGTTGAACAATTTATATGAGAGTTCAGAACTGGAGGAAGAAAATACGATCGAACTTGACTATGTAATTGTGCTACCTCAGGATCTTCTCTTTCTAGAGTTCTAAGTAATTTTACAAATTGAACTGTACCTATAAATAAAAATAGTAATAAATTATAATAAAAATTGTATTCATTTTGAAATGAAAATATATTTATATTTTATTTTCTACCTTCTCTACTTTCTGAAAAACCATAGTTCTTAATAACATCCATTTCAATTTGAACAACAATTGGAAAAACAAATTGCATCATTTTCAGCATTTCATTTCCAGAATTTTCTTTAGCTTCTGTAAGTTTTTGAGTATTTTCTGGAGTATTCAATGCTGTCAGAATATCGGTTAAAACAGCTGAAAGTCGTTTTATTTATTATAATTGAAAAAAATACTTATAATATAAATGCTAAATTGTGAAATTTAAATACCTTTTGCAATTTCTGGAGTAAAAATAGGCAGACCAGTCATTGTAAAGAGGTTTCATATAATTGAAATATAAGAGAATATAAATAATAATCCAATTCCAAATATATCGATTTGGTTGAAAGAATAGGTTAAAATTTGTAAAATTTTTACAATATAAAATTGTACAAAAAACTATTTTATTTTATAAATATGAATACATATTTATTTTTCTTTTATAATATTTTTCTTTTCATTTTTAAAACATATCGTATATAATTTGTTTGTCACTATTCTTGGAACATGTCAAAATATATAAATAATGTACTTAATTCAATGATTCAACGAAGAGGGCGCTTATGACGAATTTATGTCACTTGTCAACTTATTATTCAATTTCATGACATGAATCTAAAAAATAGAAAATCTGAAATTATAAAAGAAAGTATATATGTGTTAAAGTTTTTTTTTAGTTATTACACAATGGAAATTTATGTTATAAAGACGAAATATAGTTAATAGTTGTGAATTATAATATATTAATAAAATAAACAAAATTTCTAAATAATATATCTTAAAGAATACTTTCTATAACCTATTTAAGATAATAAGTTAATAATATACAAGTAATTTGTAAACGAAAGACAATCTGTTATTGAAAAATATATTCATTGACTTTTAATAAGTTAGTATATTTATTAATATTAAAATATTAATAAAAAAAACGATTATTGGAATCAAAACATCATTCAATAAATATTTGAAAAGAACTCCGTAATGTGTTCTGTTCACGATGAAGCATTTTTGCAAATTTTACAAGAAGAAAAAAATATTACAAACTTTTTAGATGCATTTTTCGGATTTTTATATAGATGGTAAGTATACAATATATTATAATATAAACTGAATATGAATATTATTTTTATAATATATAATTTATGATTATTATAATTTAATTATAGTACAGATTTTTATGTTGAATCGGGACCAGATCAAAAATTTGGTTTTCCAACTGATACAGTAGAAAAACTTGTTTTATATAGTTTTCATAAATGGAAGAACATTTCTAAATCTTCTAATAGAATAGATCTTCAGAACAGTCAAGATATTATTTCTCAAAATAATGATAAAAATCAAGATGAATCAATGACAGTAGAAGAAGATTCTCTTATTCCACAAGTTGATCACGAAGTAGAAATTGAAACATATAAAGAAAGTCAAATAACAAATCAACTTGGTCATTTACTTGAAAAAGACAAGACATCTGATAGTTACAATGGTGCAGTGAGAGAAAATTATACTTGGTCACAAACTATTAATGATATAGATGTGTTAGTAAAACTACCTAATTGTATAAGAACAGCAAAAGATTTAAGAATTCATATTAATTCAAAAGATATTAAAATAGAAGCTAGAACATCAAGGGTTGAACAGAATCAGGAAATAGAGGAATGTCGCTATTTTGTATGGACTACAATTCTTAAAGGAGAATTATGCTTTAAAATTCGGAAAGATGAGTCAATGTGGAGTATAGTACCTGGACAACATATTAATGTAAGTTAAAATATTTTAAATATGTTTATGTAAAATATATTATAATTTTATTTTATTCATAGATTCATCTTGAAAAAGCTTCTGAGAGATGGTGGGAAGCATTGATCATTGGTGAACCAAAAATTGATTTAACTAAAATAGATTGTTCAAGAAATTTGGATGAGATGGGATCAGAAGAACAAATGAAAGTTCAAGAATTGATGTGGAATCATCAACAAAAACTTCTTGGAAAACCAACTTCTGAACAGATTGTAAGCATATGAAAAGTTGTTTAATTTATAATTATACAATAATAATTATTGAAATATAAAATATTTTTTGCGCAGAAAATGGAAAAAGTATTGAGAAAAGCATGGGATGCAAAAGGATCTCCCTTTGAAGGTACTGAATATGATCCTTCAATAGTAAATTTCAACTGATATATTTTTATTACACATTTTTTATTTCATTAATTGTTATAAATTAATAAATAAAATTCTACATTAAGCTATGGAATTTTGTAGATATACGATCGTTTTTTATTTAATTGTAATTATATGTTAAATATTTTATTTTATAAATTAAAATTTGATTATTAATTGTTTATTTGTAATAAATATTTATTTCAAGAAAAATGTACTCTTCAATAAATATATTCTAATATTATGAATATTTATGCATACTTCATATTTTTAATGATGAAAATATAATTATATTATTACAATTTAGAAAAAAGAAATCAAAATCTTTATTATTGAAAAGTGTAAAAAAATTCTTGGTATGTATAATTGATATTTAATATTCGCAATTTTATGAACTCATATATATATATATATATATATAAATGTTTTTATTAATAAATATTTTTCAAATTTGTTGCATTTTATTTTTTTTAATTATATTTTATTTTTAATAGATATTATATACAATATTAATTAAATATAAATAATATTAAAATTATAAAAAAAAATTAAAAAACAATATAATTTAAGAATTGATAGTGAAATATAAAGATTATTGAATAAAACAACAAGAAACAAATGATTTGCGATTTGTTTCTAGAATGCAAAGAATTTCACACTTTTCTTAGCGTTTGTATCAACTTTATCTTATAATACTAGAATTGTTTAGTAAAAGAACAAGGAAAGAATGTTTTATGGAAGCAGACAAATAGCTATAATGAAACTGTTCTCATTTTCTAGAATTCCTTCAATTTTCGTTTATCTATCTCAATGTTCAAATCTATATTCGATATAAACATTTTTTATGATAATAAATATATATTTTTAATTATTACAATAAATTTAATATTTTTTACACTTTTACTTAATAACCAATTTCTTTTTTTTATTCAAGTAAATTTTATTTGATATTTATTATTTTAAAAATATACAAAGAAATGCAGGCATTGAAATCTCCACAAAAATACTAAAAGAGAATCACATTTCACTTGTTCATTAGATTTAAAAAACGCGTTATAATATTAATTTCACAAAAGAAGAATTCATTTTTAGATCTATATCTAATGCTATTTTATTATTTTGACAAATTAAGAGAGGAATAATTCTTTAGCTCGAAAGGAAAATAGTTCGGCAAAGGACGTAGCATATTGAGCACCGCTGAAGGTAAAACACAGGTAATATACCTGCCTAAGGCTACATCCATCCCCACTTGGAGTCCGGTTCTCTCTCCTTGGTCGGTTCTCAGCTTTTCTCCAAGCTGAGTCGGGCCGTTAGTGTCGTTGTCGTAGGAGAGAATGATAGTAATGTGTATCACGGAGTATCGGGCACCCTGAAGGACGTTAATCGTTGAATATTGGTCCTCTTCTTCTTCCTCGTTTCCTCTTCATATATCGGGTTATCAAATTCGGTCATTGAATTGAAAGCTTTCTCATTTGGATCAATTCGTTCTGAATGGTTTGTGATCTGTTTCGTGATTCACTTTTTCACGGATGCTCGATAGTCTGGAGGACGACAACGACTACTTGTTCCTCAATATCTATAGCTTGCAGTGGTGTCGTGTGAGGTGAATGTAACGCTTGATCAGAGTGGAATCTAGAAAGAAAATCGACGAAAAATAGAAAAGGAAAAAAAGAAGAAGAAGAAGAGGTTACCAAAATGCCTTGTTCTGCGGTGACGCTGTCTCTCGCGACCATAACCGGTATCATTGCCACTGGCCTCTTGGCAATCGCCTTTTCTACAGACAACTGGCTCTACACCGAGGTTAAACGCGCCCAAATCCAGGTTTGTAAATCGAATTTATTTTTTTTACAAGTGTTTTTTTTATGATACAGATGTGAAATCTTTCGAAAGAATTTAGGATGCCACGTTGTGCTTTTTCACATCTTCCATGTTTTTATTATATCTTTTATATTATATCTTCCAAATTCCATTATTTGTGGAATATATTACAGATCATATGTCGTTTTTACTTATATTTTCTTTCCTGATTTCTTAATTGAAATGTTTTTTTCCGTTGTGCGATCGCATTATGATGTCTCAGGGATGACTTTTATAAATCCGTATGTAGGATATGATTCTTGAACGATGAACGTTTGAAGAGCACGACGGTATTCTTCACGATATTTTCATAGAGGAAACACTATCATCTCAGATATACCAATAAATACTTACGGTGAATTTTCATGAATTTCAAGATGGAACGTCATTTTAAAAATTCAAATTTGTTGCATGGAAAAGGATCAAATCAGAAATGCTATAATTCCTAATAATATAGATAGATAGTTCTTGATTCGTGATTCAATTAATAGTGTTACATGGAAGAATTACGGTAAATGTATTTAAATGTTTGTTTATTGTTTCATTATTTCGTTGTTCTTTTAATTCTGTTGTAATTTTTCAATGAAAATATAAATTGCTATTCTATTGCTATTAACAATCAAATTAATATGAATCTGATTTCTTGAAAATATTAAAACATTAAATAATAATCTGCAATAAATCATTGAAATTATTTGTTCAAATGGTATATATAAAATACAATGAATATTTGATTGATTTTTAAAAAAATAGTTTTCATCTTTATGACAGGAAGTAAAATTTCTCCGACTTCCGTCGTCCTTGTCACAGGTGAATGTTCGGGTCGAAGGTCAAGTTCATTCTCGAGGGCGTTGCGAGTGTCAGTTGAGTGGAAGATATTCTCATGAAGCTTTTATGAAATATTCTACAAGGAAGCCGTATTGCAAACTATATCATTTTTCTATGCTTCAATATTAACACATCATTTAAAATCTCGGTCTTCTCAATATCCTGAAAAATATTACTATATTACTATTTTACGTATTTTAAATTAAAAAAAATAATTAATTTTTTATAAGATTACAAAAAATTAAAAACAAGCAAAAAAAAATAGAAAATAATTATTTTTTTAAATGTTAAATATAGAAGAAAGTATCTTCGGTTTTTTATAATTTATAAATTTTTAATAATTACGTTATATATTATGTTACAAATAGTAACATTTAAAATAAGATTTGTATAATTATTATTAAATTTGCCTGAGTCTCTTTTATTTCATTAAAAGGATTAATGATATTATTCCAAATATTATTCCATCATAAATAATATAACAAAATTTTCTAGCATTCTTTTTTTTTATTTTGCTTTATTACATTTATGCGTGCAATAGTATCATAAGAAACATTTTACAAATCATTATTTTCATTTGTCACGTAACCATCAAAACAAATGATTTCAGTTATATAGTCTTTAATTTTCCGCGACGTATATAATGATTTAATTTCATGGAATTTCAACTGATGAGAGTAAGTATTAATAGAAGATATGTCAAAGCAATACATATTCATTGTCAATGATAAATCTCTTTAGTCTATAAACTTTGTAAAATCTTCACTCATCATAAACAAAAACATACTTCTTGATTACTAGCTAACCTAAAATTTTAAAATCCAGTTACTAAACAGAACTACTTTTCTGAATGTTCAAAAATATTTATTATAAAATTATCAGGTTTCCATATCGTGGTTAGACTATAATCGCTCGAACAATTTGATTTCGGCCAAATGTGTTTCTAGTTTGTGGTGTGTTTGGAATGATCGACATTCTGGGCCGCGCCCATTTTCAGCGCTTGTCGTCGACTCAACGAGTTTTGCGTTTAGCCGTGCTAGAGAGCACGCACAGCAGCGCAATCGTATGCACTCTCCTTTATAGGGAATCAACCGCGAATCGAGACGAGACGTTTTTCTCTTAAATGTAAGTACACTGCGATTTCGTTCGCACACAGCTTTCTTCTGATTCTTTATTTGGTAAAGTTCAAAGAAAAACAACCCAATCGTCTCTATGGAAAACTTTCTTGCTAATTCAACGAGGAACGAGAATTATGTTAGAGTCTCATTAATAATAATTCTATCATTGATTCCTTCTTTATTTTTGAAACTGATCAACTGCATCCATTAAATGACATCAAAATATATGATATCATAATATGAAAATAAAGTTAACATATTCTATGCTTCCAGTTAGAAAAATATCGCTTACATCAAATTATATTATCCTATAAAATAAAATATTATAAAATAAAAATAAATAAAATAAAATAAATTTTCTATTAAGAACATTTCTTGGAATAAACAAATAATTTGAGAGAAAATTATGTTCAAGATTCAGTAAGATATAACAACATATTAAAAGTCTTCTACCATTGAAAGATTTCGATTAAGCTCAGAATTTTTTTTTTTAGAATTTAGATGGATTTTAAATTATTATTATTAAAAAATCTATATAAAAATTTATGTACCTATTTTTTATTTATAAAAACATCTATTATTATGGAACATATTGAAGCATTTTTATTAATCTTATTAATTTTAATTTTATTATTAATTTTCTTTCATTAGATCATATTGATTATATTGATAGATTTTTATTTTGGAATAAATTAATGAAAGAAAGAAAGAATCGACTCAGTAGATCGTTGCTTTGTAAAATTTAATTTACTGGACCGTGAAGAAAATATTCATGGTCAAAAAACATCAATTGACACAAATATCCGATTTAACACGGAGACAGTCGAAATGTACATATCATCTTTGGACGATGTCCAAGAAGAAAAACTCGTCGTGATCCATCATTATGACGCCGAGGATTTCTCAAATAGTCGATTCCATGGTATTGCTTTTAATCCAAAGTCTCTGTTTAGATTCATAATTTCGTCTGATGTATCAAGTGTTTAATGTGTTTCTAATTGCAGCAATTCAAATGTAATATTAAATTTCTAAAACAAATATGTAATATAAGGAAACAAAATGTAACTATTTAAACATTCTATGATTTATTTTTAGCTCTATTTGGGAACATAAATAATTAGTAAATAAAAATAAGCAATTAAATGGCATCTTTTAATTCCAATATTGTTTTAAATAATAATTTTAATAATCAATCAATTAATAATAATTTTAATTATCTGGAAGATATATAAATAAAATTGTGAATATATAGATGCTGAAGAAAATCTAAGAAAAGTAATATAAATTATATATCTTTGTATTTTTATATCTTTGAAAATCTTTCTAAATTAAAATATATTACATAGTATATTATATAATATCCTTTATCTTTTAATAAATCTTATTAAAAAATATTAAATAAATGAGATTTCAAATGAAAGTAAAATAAAAATTTCATCCTTAATAATTTAAATTTATATCATATTTGTTTTAAATATCACGTTAATCTTTTAAACTTTGAATTATATTAAGGATTTTGTATATTATTTTGTGTATAAAATACAATGTCCTTGTATAAATATATATTTTTCACTATTGGTATTTCATTACGTAAGATGAAAAATAAGATTTCAAAGAAACAATATGTAGAAATTTTTTCATACATTTTAAGAATTTATAAAAATTATGCTAAAACAAAATATTTGAAAAATAGAAAATATTATCATTTATATATATCAAAAATAGTTTCTCTACTAAAATTTTTTATTAACTAAAATTACGTTAAAATAAATTGAAAATAAATTTAAGAAAAATTATTTTTTAAATGCCCATTTATTAAGCTTACTTTTAAATTAATCCAACTAATATTGGTTTCTTGTATTGTTGCGATTTCCACACGGTAAAATCAGTAGTGTAGTCGATAGAGAGGCATATGACGTACCGAGCTCTGTTATTTTCACCAGCGTTCCGAGCGCGTTTACCTTGGTGAACGCAGTCGGTGAGCACGCATTAGAATAAAAATGTCGGCTTGCTCTCCCCCGTCACTCCCGAGCAGAGGATCCGTACAGTTATGCTATTTGTACCATCTCCATTCGTATAGTATAAAAAATGATTACACCTTACTGATCGTGCAGTATCAGATGAGAATAATACATAATTTCCACAATCAACAAGTTATACCGCCA
This sequence comes from Apis cerana, assembly GCF_029169275.1. NCBI lineage: Eukaryota > Metazoa > Arthropoda > Insecta > Hymenoptera > Apidae > Apis > Apis cerana. Next base: position 2,294,834 of record NC_083862.1, on the reverse strand, counting down.
TATGGAATGCTTCTTTTCCTCAGAACTTATTTGGCACAGGAATCCCGTTGACCTTCGTGCTCATTTCCCTTTCTCGATATCTTCTTTCATCAGTTAATCCTTAGTTGAGACCGATTTGGTAAGACTTAATATGGTTGTTTGATGAAATTGAGCTTTGAAAATAAGAAAGATACTGTCTTTTCTTCTTATGATATTGTGAAACGAGAAAGCGAATTAATGTTATGAATGTGGAGAAATAGATATTAATTTATAGATGTGATTGCTTTAAAAAATGAATTAATATTTGTTGTATATATTTATTCCAATTTTAAATGATTGAAGGAATAAAAAAATAATTTAATATTTTTTATATTTTTATATTTTTTGTTATGTAAATGTAATTTTTCATTTAATTTTCATTAAAAAATTTATTAGGAATAATAATTATAATAGTCTTGCACTTAACTAACAAAAAAATTACTTTTATAAATATCAATAGAAATAAAAATCAAAAAGAAAACATTGATTATAATGATTGATTTTCAGTTCATTGACAAATTACAAAAATTAATATTCTAAATTATAAAATTTAAAAATGTAATTTTATATATAATGAATTAAAATTAAATAATTTAAATAATATACTGAAATAGATAATTTGAACATAATATTATTTTTATTGTACTATTATTATTTCTAATTATAATTATTATAATATTTATAATAAATTTACTTTTTAGTTATTATTATTATTATTATTATTTTTTACTTTAACACAAAAGATAGATCTAATATTTAAATTGTATTTATTGAAAGAGAAAGAAAAATATAAATTTCATATATTTTGGTAAAAATTTATTATATTATAAATTTCATTATAAATTTATAATAAAACGTACTTCATATTTAATTACTTTTTATTTTATACAAATAATTAGAAAATAATGCTATTTCTTTTGTGAACAGAAAATGATTGAGTTTGAAGATTAATCTCTGGTAATATTTTGCAGAAGATGTGTTTGTTTTTTTTTATATCGGTTTCTGTTATCAACTTGTTTTAACCGGAAACCATTGTATATAATACTTGCACGTGTTGCATAGAAAGCAAATCATACTTGTTTTCATTTCTGAAACAAAGCCAACTAAGTACGTGACTCTCTATAACATATTACGTATATTAAATTTAATTATATCTTCTGAAATCAATTAAGTTAAGATTAAGTTAAAATTAAGTTAAGATAATGTTGAATCCCTTATTTTAAAATTGTTATTTGAATTATATAATAGAACGCGCAAAGCGAGAGAAGGAATAATAGAGGAAACGTAGAAATTGTGAATAAAATTAAAAAAAAATATTCAAGAAATTAAGATATCAAAATTACCAGGAAATATAAACATCTGAAACAAAACAAAGGAATAGCACAGAATTCACACGTCTAAGTTTAAAAACCTTGAGTCATGAGAATAAACCTTGTTTTTCGATGTTCCAGTACTCATCAACATTCATGTGTCAGTTACACTTCAGAGCATTGAATAATGTTTGAAGCTTCTGCGACCAAAGTCGTGATCGTAGCGTGACTAGACCGCTAGTGTAACTCGAACTTAATCGATCATCATGCTTGTAAGTCGCTACATCGGCTTATTGAGAGTTGTTTCTTAGTTCTTATTTCTTCTTTTTTTTTTCTCTTCAAAAAATTATTTAAACCGTTTATCTATAAATATTAATCGTTAAATCATAAATGCATTTATTCTTTATTATTCAATCTTGGTTTTTATGATTGATTTGTGTGATTTCTTAGTTGATTTCTTAGTTAATATACACCTTATTGTGACACGAATTTTATTCTTACGAAATTATCTGATCTCAGCAAAAAAGAAAAAGCATATTGATGTTCTTCAATTGTTGTCATTAGCGTTCCAATGATGCAATGAAAATCATTTGTTGAATTTGTCACGTATTATGTATTAATCGATTATTTCATTTGATCCATTAAGATCTATAAATTAATAATTAGTGAATTAATGTACACCAATAGAATATTAAAAAATAATCCAATATAATGTAAAATAAAATAAAATTGAAAATGCTATTTCTAATAAACAATCAGAAGACAAAAAAAAATTGAAATGCCACTAAAAATCTTGAACGAAATTTGAATTATTAAAAAAAAATTGGATATCTTGATATAAAAGATGAAAAAAAATAAAGTTATTTTCAATGATTTTGAAGTTTCAGAACAAAGTTTCAAAAAGTTTTCTTCAAAACTAAATCATTCAATATAAAACTAAAAGTTTGAAAGTTTTATGTATCTGTATTTTAGCGATTTTTTAATATTTAAACGATCATGTATTGCAAAAATACCAGAGCTATTGCGGGAATGATCGGAATGTCGTTTTCAACAATGAATCTTTACTTCTCTGCGACGTACTTTCATTGTTGCGCAAACTGCTTATCCTTACTGATTGTTCAAACAAGATATTGTAGGAATGAAAAATATAAGATTTATTCGAAATTCTATCCTGAAATTTCTTATCTATTTTTTACTTTACTTTTATATCACATATATTTCATTAAAATTCTTCCTCGAATGTTCAAATGCAAATCATATTATTTTATACTTCTATGAAATAGAACTATTCATAATAAAATTTAATCGATGAAAATTGAATATTTTAATTTAATGTTTTTTTTTAATATATATTTTTAATATATCTTTTTCATTATAAAATAACTTCTTTTATATTTTGATTGTTTAATTAAATATAAATGTCTTATAATTTTTCAATAAATATCTTACTTATACTTTGACCATCTTAACCTAACATTTAGCGAATATTTAAACATAAATTGTATTTTCAATCATAATCAAATCACACTAAATCAAATCGCAAATTTTATAAATAATAGATTCACATATATAAATGTTTTTTGTGTAGAAAATACAAGAAAAAATATAAGGAATATTTTTATTCACGATTAATTTGAAAACTTTCACAATTAGGAAATTTACACCTACTATCAAGACGCCCTCTTGTTTAATCTTCACTTTGCTTCTATTGCACAGTATAATCTATTAGGTAATCTTTCGAATGATTATTGCCTTCATATATCATCTATATATTTTTTACCAAAAAGTAATCCAATGCATGAATGTTTATAAAATCAATACATCATTGTTTGAAAATGATACGATACAATTCCGGTTTAAAAATGCTACAATCATGAGAATCCGGGCTGTTATGTTATATACAGTCGAGCTTCATTGGGTAATCAAAAATCGCGAGCAACGGAAAGAATTTCGTAATCACTCGCTGAATTCACATTTCGTGAATTCATTTACGCTGGAAAATTTTTTGTTTTATTGTTGAATATTTCTTTTAAAAATTATTTTGTTGATTCATCAATAAAGTTTTTTATTTATTAGATTGATTAATAAAGAAATTAATAGATAGTATATAACAAAATAACCTCTAATTGAATTTTATAAAATCCATACAATTTCATAATTTAATTAACTATAGGTAATTTTAATAATATATTTATAATTTTATAAATTTTTTAATAATATATTATATTTTATTTATATTATATTACATATATTTATATTATATAATTTTTAATAATATATTTATTAATATCATAACAAATTGCAATGAATATTCTTTTAAATTACAGGTGTTTTTTTGAAAAAAGACAAAAATAAAAATTGATATGAAAAGTTGTTATAAATTTTTCAATTATAAATGAAAGAAATTCCAAAATTAAATACTTATATTAGAGAAGATATAAGTTATAAAACATTGAGAAATATTTTCACTTGTAAATTATATAATTGACATAGGTAAGCTTTCACAAATTAAATGACAAACTCGACTGTCAATGTCCATTGCCTTCAGAAATGATTGCCTAATAATAATTGTACTCATTGAGGTGAATCAAGAAATAGGTTAATGATAGAAGGATTCTTTATTTGTTGCACAAGTATTTACGATTGCAACTCGCATAATTTGTCCGAGTGCATGTGTTTATTATGTCGATGAGTGAACAGTGGAATAGTGGTCATAAAGTATAATTGAGGTTCCATTGAAGAAATTATGACATAACCGGAAGATCGATTCAGGGTGCAAGTTAAAGGAAATGATAAACAAACGACGTATCCTTGCACTCGACATATATGATGCATTATATTACCATTTGATTGACCTTCTTTTTTTTCTGTCCCCATATTAATACATACTTACTTTGTTAAAAAATTGAAATATTTTATAAAATATTAACTCTTTAACAGTGTAAATATTTAAATAAAATTGAAATTGAATGAGCAATATAGAAAATAATTATAGTGTTATCATCAAAATTTTTAGAACTTTTGGCATCTAATACACAAAATAAGTATTTGAATAAATTTCTTCTACATTTTTTTAACATTTTATAATTAACAAATTTACATTATAATATTTAAAATATATAATAATATTTAAAATATAAAGTTTATAAAAAATTTTTTTGAATCTCTCATGGAATAATACTGATAATAATTTGTTTTCAATTTTTTAATTATCCATAGAAGAAAAAATAATTAGTGTTGCGAGTGAACGATATGAGATCACGAAGAAATTAAAATTTCATAGGAAAATTAGTAAATTACAGACGTTTCCGGTTACGTGATTTTCAACGCACATAACAGGTGATTACGCGAAAGGAATGCTAGAAACTGTTGAGAAATTACATCCCTTACGTTCTGCCGTCAGTGCACGGAATTATATTGCTTGAAATAACGGAACCCTTCGTTTTATGTTCCGAATGCTCAACTGGATGAATTGTTCGAAACTCGAGGGAAACTATAGGAACTGAGATAACTGAGATAAATATATAAACGTAAAATCACTTGAATTGTAAATTTATTTATATTTATTTATATTATTCATAAAATTATATTTCTTTCATATCATATCAGTATAAAATCAAAATATTTGAAAATTTTTATTTTAAACTAAGTTTAGTAAAGTTATAGATTTATAATTTTTTAATTAATAAGACAAATTATATAATTGATATTATATTTATTAATATAAAATAATTACATATATTATTAATAAAAAGTATATTGTATATTAATATACATATAATAAAAAATTAAAAAATTTAAATTCATTACTAATTAATAATAAAACAAATCTCTTCTTTTTTCAATTTTACTCCATAGAGTATGTAAAACAATGTATTATATAATTTTGTTCTTGATATAAATTAAAAACGATAAAATTCAAAATGATGAAATTTTTTAATCTCTAATCTATACATTTATGTACCTATCTATTACAACTTATTCACTATACCTAATCTTCATCATTCAAAATTTAATTTCAAATTTTTTGCAGATTATCCATTATAATAAATGATAATTGAAATACTCTTAAATACAAGGAAAACATTTTTTAATTGATTACTAAAAATAACTGTGAAATGTGGTTTTATCTTAATATATAATTTTGTATAGATTTTCTCTATTTATAGAGAATCAATCTTGTTAGATTGAATTATGTCTTAAATCCTCTTTTTACGATAATAAATTTTCAATCGTTTCGATCGAAATATATCACAATTATTATCATTAATAAAATATAATATCGATTAATTAATTAAATTTAGAGATCTAGATGGAACTTTTAAATGGAAAGTTGCATAATAAAAATAAATTATATTTATTTATATAGTAGAAATTCAATTGCTGATTCATTACGAAATAATGTTGAAAAATTAGGAAGAATTGTTTATTTAGAAAACTGAAATATTATTTAAAAATGTATTTCCTCGATAAACAATGCCATACGATTTTTTATTAATCCATTTTATTACCATGATAAAAGGCATATAGTTAATGCATTAAATCTGTAAAAAAAAAGAACATTGTACTCATTTTTGCTTTTGAAATATATATCTTAATTAAAAGGAATTAAATTTTGAAACATTTATTTTTTAATAATTTCGTTCGTAAATTCTTGTAAAATATCTTTGATATATATATATATATATATAAAATAAAATATCAATCCATCAATTATAAAGATATCATATATAATAATGGAACTCGTTAACGCGATATGCTTTCGATATAATCGTAGAACTCTATTATGTATAATTTATGTTTTTTTTTATTAATTTAAACAAAAATAGATTTTCTTTTGTCGTTAGAAACAAAACATTTATATCGAGATCATACGGAATGATTTTTACTAGAAAATTTCCACCAGCCATTACCATCCCACACGTTAACGCGTAGAGGTTAACGTCGCCTACGCTAGTGTCGCTAGCATATTTCGCACTTTATCATTTGCAAGGTTGTCGTAACGTTGGCAAACGCCATGAATATTTGTCTCTTTAACTGCGACACTGGTATACAAGTTGCTTCACAATTAAACTTAATATGTTATATTTCCGGTTGCCAACGTGTTATATTGAACTACATTGCAAAATTGCAAAACCATATTGAAAAAACAAAATTTGAATTATTCTCGAAAAATAAAAATTAAAGGTTATTTAATTTTAATAACAATTAGTTTTAAAAATTGAATAACAATTTCAGTTTTTCTTGTTGGAAATATTTTAAGTTTTCCTTTTAAAATTTACCAAATTTTATATTTCTAGAGAAATTTTCATTCATAGATTGTAGTAAATTTTACAATAATAATATTAAATTTCACTAAAATTTATTGGATTAAATTTACATAACTTAATTTTTTTCTAATTATTCGATCAATAATTATAGATTATAGAATTTAAATTCGATAGACAAGGAAAAAAAATAAATATAACGAAGCGAGAAAAATTTAAAAATATGCTAAGATAAGAAAAAATATGATCATACAATAAAAAAAATTTTACTTATATAAAAATAGTATATTGAATTGTTGAGATTTTTATAAAAAAATAAATGATTTAAATTGGATTAATTTTTGTTGAATTATATCTTTTCTGATATAATTAATTATATTAATTTATTATTGATATTACAAGCTATAATAGGAATAAAATCGCTTATTAAAACTAACACATATTTAACGTTTTTCATTGCTATATCATGTAATATACATATTTATAAATAATTCGTGCTGAGATGCTAATATTACTATTTTATTAAAACATTATTTATAATTAAAATTTGTTAGTAATCAATTATTGTAAATAGATAGATCGATATCGATAATATTCATTTGTTACTTCTAAGTGGTAAATAAATTTTTCCAATAATTAATCCTTCAGATATTTATGTCCACATTATATAGTTAACTTTATAATTAACTATAGATATAGAACTTCATTGAAATCGATAAGAAACTATTTGATATATTCCTCGTAAAAGATTCATGTATGCAGCCTAGACCTCAATCTTTATTTCACTTTCTACGCACAAAGACTAATTACCATAAACAATCAGTCAAGTCTCTCTAATCAATCATGTCTGCAAACTTCTTCTCTATTCTTTACAATCTCCATTGTCACGAAATATCCTTAATTCTCTGTACCTTCTCCCAAAAAGAAAAGTAAAATCGTAGCTAATTAACACTTTCATCGCGATACTAAATTTCTCCGCAAAAAAAAAGAAAAAAAAAAAAAAAGAAAAAAAGAATACACTCTATTTAATTGCCGCGGGATAGTCAGAACGGGGATTCAGAACTTGAACGGTTTGTAATACACGCCAATTGGTTCATGGTGAGGTTAGAAATTACTCGTATCGTCTAACGCCTAGCGGATTCCCATTGAGCGATGGGCCCGCGTTTTCCTTTCTATGTCAAAGAAATCGCCGAGGCTCGACGATGTTCCCGCGCTCGAGGCGAACGGCAATGGCGAAACAACGATGTGAAAGCAGATTGGAACGACCTGGACAGGCCTCGATGGACCTCCAGACTCTTTCTTTTTCTTTTTCACGCACGTGACAAACGATTAAAGACCGTGCGTCCGTTATACGTTCCGTTGATTCACGTGTACATTGCACGCATGTACGACTCTTTGTCTCTTTCTATGAACTATTGGGTGGAGTAAGCATGTTTCACCTGCTGACTAATTATTACGGAAACTTGGATTATTGCCTACTATTCGGAAATTTTCAGCGAGAATTCTTGGATTTTTAAGAATAATATATATCGATAGATTATGTATGTAATTCTAATTTAAATGTTTTAAAAAATTTAATATACAATCTAATCTAAATTTAAATTTAATCTAGATATTGTTGTTAAATTTTAGAGCAAATAATTTTAATTACTGGCTTATTGATTCTATAAAAAATATTATTTCATTATTAATTCATTCTTAATTTCTTAAATTCATTCTTAATATTATGAAATTTGAATATTATTTTTACAAATCTTAATAAGGACCAATAAGAACATTTAATATAAACAATAATTCATATATCAATAAATAATATATTAAGGTAATTAAATTATATTAATTTACTCTTTAAAAAAAAATAAAAATAAATAAGAATAAATAATTTCTATATAAATATAAACTTACATTTAAATGCTATTTCTCAATATAATTTTTTAATATACGAATATAAACATTGTGTAATTAAAAAGTAATTTCTGTTTTCAAAAAATTTGCTTCCAATTTCCCAATATTATTTTAATTTTATACCATATTAATTATATAATCATAATTTAATTGATTAGTGATAAAATTGTAATAATCAAAAAATTATTTATAATTCATAATATTCTTGAAATAAATTTTACAAGATAAATTTCGTTTTGATAATATTAATAATTATATTGTATTCATTCATGTAATTTAGAGTTTAATTGTTAAATAAAATAAAAAATAATTATCAATAAATAAAAAATAAAGCTAAAAAATAATAAATAATTAATTATATAAATAACAAATATAAATAAAAAATAATTATCAATAAATAAAAAATAAAGCTAAAAATATTTTTTTATTTTTAATCTCTTAAATTTTTATTTATATTTGTTATTTTTTGTAATAGACTTCAAAAGTTTATACTAATAACAAACAAAACAATAGAATTAAAATAATATATATCGAATAATAAAATCGAATAAATTAATAATAAGATATTAAACAATAAATTTCAATAGAAATGAATTATTAATGATAAATAAATAAAAATTTTTCTATAAAACCAGTAAATTGACTTAACTTTTGATTTGAAGAATTACAATAAAAAGGAAAATTCAGATGATCGAATATTATATTGTAATCACTATCAATTTAGAATTATTTTAATACAACTAAAAAGATTTCAAATAGAAAATAAATCTTAATAGCTGAAAATAATTCTGATAATTATTATAAAAAAATTATAAAAAAATTATTAGAGATATGCATGAAAATCTAGTCTAAATCCAATTATTATATCATAAAAAAAGTATACGTATCTTGAACATTTTACAAAACACGCATTTTTTGATTTTATGAGATTCATAGAACTCGAAAGATTTTCTGTACGAGTCCATACAGCTTATTGCACTTTCTACAAGATTCTATATCAGAAAATTGTCGATACATATGTACTTTCTAAAATACAAGATCTGCTAAAAATGTCTTGCAAATTGATGATAAGGCAATTATTTCCTTTGCGAAAAATTCATAAGAAATTAAATTTAATTAATAATTTTAATATAATTTTTTATTTTCATTATTTTGTATAGATTGATTAAGTTAGATTAAATTTAATTTATGTCTAAAAATATTTTTATCAATTTTTAATTATTAATAATTAAAAAATAAAGCTAAATGCAATTAAAAAAGTTTGAATATATATGAATTCGAATCTACAATGATAATCTATTATTATAAATAATATTAAAAAATTATTGTTGATTTCTTGTATTTTATATATATATATATAATATAATATGAGTGTACGAAATTAAAATTTTTAGAATTATTCTAACAAAAGAGGTCTCTAAAAAATATATAGTATACTTAGTATGACATATATTATATTATATTATATATTAATTATTTACGGTAAATTTAAGCAACATCGTTGTCCTAGTTCCTTTATATTGGTAATTTTCTAAATAACAATCGCGAATAATTAGCACGTTGCTTAATGATTGATGATAAAGCATTGATGAACGGAACAAAATAATCACATTCATTATATAAGAATATTTTTGGTACGAAAAAAATATACATATTATAAAAAAAATATGTATATATTGATGCACATAATATTTTTAATTTTTTATAATATCATTTTTTGAATCTTTCTGTCACATTATTTATTTTATCTTATATTTTTCTTACATAATATTATATTAATATTTTAAAAAATTGAAAATTATAATAACATTATCTTTTAATGACTGAAATTGTTCATTTTCTTCGAAAATTTAATATGGATTAAAAATCTGCTTTAAGAGGTTGCAAAAATAGTCATAAATATGAGTAAACGCCATAAATAGAGTACCGAAACTAAAAATAAAAAAAAATAAAAAGAAATTAGAAATTCATTTTTATATTTAGAAATGTAAAAATTCCCATACTTGGTCATCGATGCAGAAGAAGGATTCTCTCGTTCAATAGATTGTCATAAGATCTAAAATTATATTTAATTTCGAGGGCGGTATGCGTGGCGCATCCTCGATCGCAAGAAAGTCCGGAACTTGAGCTGACACGGTTGAGTAAACGCGCTCTCTATGAGCCTCGTTCTAGGATAACAGTGCTCGATTCCGTTTCTTCAGGAAACGGTCGGTCAAGATATATGACTGCAACTAAAAATTTGTAACAACCGGTTGCGATTTCATTTCCTTCCGCAATTTCCTCTAAGGGACTTTGTTCAGTCTCGCCTGGCACACGTAACTTCCGATGAAAATCTATTCTATGTGATAGTTTGAGTGGCGAGAAATACCATGGATTAGAGAATTTTCTAAAACAGTTTTTAATCTTTTATTTAATATAAACCTTTTTAAAATAATTTTATTTCCTCGTGAAATAAAATCTAATTCAAATTTTTTGAAAATTTAATTCAAAATTTAAATCTGTGATGTATTTCAAATGAATTTCTCAGAAGATAAATTAAATTCCATTTTTTGGATTAAATTTTTTAATTTTATTATTTGGATACGCGAATAGAATGAATTTCTAAAAGAAAAAAAAAGATAAATTTAAATTTTACAAGTTGTTTTGCAGCCAATAAAATGCAGTAATAAAAATAATCAATAATTTTCAAAATTAATATTAAAAAATATTTATTCTCTAACCTTTAAGTTTCACATTAATAAATTCAAGTAATTGAAGTTCTACAACTTCAAACTTACTATTTCACGGATATAAATCTATCATTTATTTCAAGTTTGACCAGTATTGCTGTATATTATCAATTTTAAAAATTATAAGGATTTGATTTCATGTTTCATTTATATAAGATCGCCAACTGACTGTATGTTTTCTAAATATAGTTATGATCATATGAAAGTTAAAATTTTTTAAAATTTTCTTTTTTCAATTAACATTAGTTAAATTTATTATTAATTCATCGAGCAAAATACTAATATTATGGATTCTTATCTAAATTATTTTTTTAGATATTATTTATAAGTATTTTTTTAAATATTATTTATAAATCTATTTAATTTTATCATAATTTTTAGAAATTTTAATCTATTCAATATGAAATAATGAATAATAATTTATGTTGAATATATAAAATATTGAAATAATTTTGTAAACAATAAAAGCGAAAATATATTGTAAAATATATCAATTCCAATGTTAATTGGATTTCTTGATAGCGTGTTTCGACGCATTTCATAAAAATTCTCAAATTATAATATATCTTTAATCGTACTCTAACCTTCTTAATCTTCCATTTCCAATTATCATTTTATCTATGATCGATGAACAGGTTGATTACCAACGATAAATTCCTCGAAGTTGGAAAACGGTGGTTTCACGAATAATTTCCTGTAATTTATTCGACCGGCCTTTTTCCAGCCGTATCAAAAGACTCTGAATTCATGGGGGAATCGCAATCCTTGCTTTCTTACTTTCTAACGATCATAACATTTCCATAAAGCGACTACGACTCACTTCTAATTTGCATTGCGAACTAACGACCGTTCACTTCAATTGAACAATATTTCCTTGTTCCTTCGTTATCGTTTTCACTAACTATTCAATTATTTTCCTTGATCCTATATCAAGATAGAATCCAATAATCTTTCCAATTCAGATCTTAAAAGATCCTTGATGATTATTTTTATATTTTTGTGTTTTTATATATTCCTGGTGATAAAAATAATCATATTAAAAATTATCAGCTTTATTTATTGTATTATAATTTTTAATTTGATTTTTTTTATTTTAAATTTATATACATAATCAATATGGGTAAAATAAAAATGATAGACATGTATTCAAAAAAAAAAGTAAAAATAAAGACATCTAATTTAACTTAACCTAACCTATTTATACAATTTTTAAAAAATAAAATAGAAAGAAAAACATAGAAATGCATAGAATTTTTGTTGAATTTTAATTGTTTTACAAAAATAATTACTATTCTTTCATTAATAATCAAGAAAATTATTGAAAATATATTTATAATAATTATTGAATGATATATGTATTAAACTCTTTGAATGACAATATTATTGAGAATTAGATTTATTTATAATTTTATTGCTCATGATTAATTTCAATTTTTTTTCTTAATTTTTTAAGATTTTTCATGCAAGTACTTGAGATTTATATTTAAAGAAACAGATAAAAACAATGACTTGCGAGAGCATCAACGAGAAATAAAACATTTGGTAATAGATTGAAATATTCGAGTTAATTATTAGATGATGCTTGTAAATACAAAGAAAAGATCGATAATATGAATCATTCGAACAAATTGTTTTGTTACAGCAATATGCAGCCAAGCATGCTGAACAGAATCACTTAGTGGAGCAAATGAATACAAAATACTATTACTATACAAGAACACAGGGTCTCTTCAGGATATGCTATCCCAAAGAAAGACCACCGACTGGTAAGTTCAACATCATCGAACTTTCTTAATATAAATTCTTATTCTTTCGATTCTAATTCTATGTTAATTCTAAATTCTTTCGATCTTAATCCTACTATATTATAGACAATGTATATTATATTAAATATTAAAGATATATTATCTGAAATCTATGACTGATTCAACAATTCCTATCTTAAAGGATTTTTTTAATTAAAATTTATTATATGTATCTAAAAAATAGAATGTTTTTTCATATTAAAAGAATATAATTTTTTCTTTTTTGTTAATAATAGAGATTTCATTTAAATAGTAATAAAGATTTGAGATTTATATTTCAAGAAATTTTAATTTTTTCATTTATAAGAAAAATGATGAGAAATTAAACATTTAACAACGATGGATTGAAATATTCTTCTATAATATCAATTTCTACATATCAAGTGTAAACAATAATTTCTTAACATTAAAAAAAACTAAAATCATTTTGTAAAATTTTATATTAATTAATAATTTTGATTCAATTTAATATAAATATCAAATATATTTTAATTTAAATTATCTTCGTTAAAATTTTCTTTTCAATGATAGGAACGAATCTTTTGCAATTGCGTCTTAAATCGATTTTATAGAATATTTATAGTATTATTCGAATTTATTTATGGTAATACATATGATGGAAAATAATAACGTAGCAAAAGGATAAAATAAATCGTTATTGAAATGTATCCGTGTATGTATAAATGAATTATTTAAATGACAAGTTGTTACTAGTCTTTAGATTCAAATGAAAGCATTCTACTTGCATTTATTATTATTTTTTTTTTTTTTTGATATAAAAAGAACTATAAAATTTTGAAGATTATAAACTTACTTAATTCCTCACAGTAATTTGTTTTTCGTTTCACTTTCAAAAGTTAAGTACCGTTTAACGAGCAATGAATGATAAATTAAATATCAACGATTTATTACAATCTCACTAAATATCACAAACTCTCACGGAATATTTCTTGAATGTTTCAATTTAGTTAATCGGTAAACAAAAAGCTATTCTTGATTTTTGGAGAAACAAGTATCAAATGAAAACGGCCATGATGAATTTCTCATAAGTTACTGATTCTTAAAACAGATGGCGGCCTTTAGAAGACTTTCTACAATAATCTATACTATAATGTCGCAGGTTATCCGATCCCACGTAATAGGTTAAGAGTTTATAATGGGCAGGTTGCACGCAATTCGAGGAGAAAGGAAAGGAAATCGTAAAATTATTGGCATAAACGTGATAGCTCAGAAACGTTTTTTTCGAGTGTCTATTTTATTTAATCAAGATTGACCCGCGATTTTTTTTAATATTAAATTTTAATGTTAATAAAAATATAAAAGAGAATAATATAGTATAATTTTAGAATTGACAAAATTATGCGAGGTTTTGTTCACTCGTCTTCATGCTCAAAAGTAATAATTACATCATTTTTTACAAATAGAAAAAATTTTTACAAAAAGCAATCATAAGTAATCTATTTTTCTTTGAATAATCGATTCAAGACATAAGATAAACATTAGAGTTTAGTTTAATTTCGATATAATATAAAAATTGAGTTTTTTTTTATTTTTCAAAAAAAAATTTTTGAATTTTTATTTTTTTAAAATAATTCAAATTTGTTACGATACATTTTAATTTTTTATTATATCAAATCGTGGATAATTAAAAATATTACTTTGTTACTTTAATAAATAATTTTATCAAGATTCCATTTATATATATGAATTTATACATATATATTTAAAATATTTAAATAGTTGGCAAAATTCATATTAGTTTAATTTCGCATTATCATAAAATTGTTCAATTTTTTGTGAATAATACAATAAATAATAATTAAATTAAATAAAATTTCACATAGAAAATAATTTTATAAATTATCTAGCGTTTAATTAAACAAATATATTTAAATGCAATCGAAATTGTTTAATTTTATGTAATAATATAATTTTCTATAATAACAATTTCTATAATAATGATAAAATCGAATTTATCAACAATTAGAAAAAGCCCAATATTAAGAAAAATAAAAAAAAATTTAAGAATAAAAAAAAATTTTAATAATTACAAAGTAATTTGAAAATTTTTTAAAATTTTAAATTCCCATGTAATAATTTCCCTTCCATTTTATGTGAAATTCTCACATAATAGAATCGATCGCACGAAATCGACAAATGGAAAGTTCATTTGCATAATAAAGAAACCAGGTTCGTAAAAGGGAGCCAAGTGCATCAGTTTTACAATAAAAAATTGTATTTCCCAATTTTCATGCAATTAGGATTATTGTTTTTGCTATGCAAATAAACGATCATTTTTCTTATTACGATTATTTTTCGACTTAATAATCGGAAAATATATTTTATTTGATATTAAAAGTTTTTAAAATCATGATAATAGAAACATAATTATTTTCTAAATTGTATTATAAATATTTTTTAATTTAACTTCATTTAACTTGTACTATAAATAAGATAAATATATTGTTTATTATATATATTAAAATTAACATTATTATATTAATATAAATATTTTCAAAATTATTTGTTTCGGATTCTTTGCAATTTTATTATATTATTAAAAGATTAAAAATTTAAGATTTATTTTAACAAGAATGTCGAATAGAATTATTAAAATGTAATTATGATTACATAAATATGTTACAATACAGTCATACAAATATATAAATATAATACGAAAATTCATCATGCTCCAAGAGCCTTGAAACAATGACAAATAATATTATGCGAGCCACGTGTACTCATGATTGAATCAACGTGCTGCACCTGGCACTTATTACCGGCTTGCACTTTATTATTTATAGTTATATATTCATACCTAGCATAATCAAACTCAAATATTTCTTGAATTACATGCAATCAATATTTTATATTTTATTTTTCTTATTTAAATTTTTTCTTCATTTTTGATTTTATTAAAAATTCTTGTTTGACCTAATTAATTTTAAGTTTAAGTTAAGTTTCAATCCAAAATTAAATGCTAAATTTAATCTAAATTAAATTACTTGGAGATAGAGAATAGAGAAAATAGAGAAAATAGAGAAAATAATATATATTCAATTAAAACAATTTAATTCTAATCTAAATTTATCCTATTATTAATCTAATTTAAATCTATTTCAAATTTTAAAAATACAATAATATTTAATATTGAATATATTTTTATGTTTCAAAAATTAAGATCAAATAATAATTATATGTATAAGAAAAACTTGTTCAGAATGATGACAAGATATATCTATTTTGAATAATTTCTTTGTTTATATCACTTAACCTTATATATCTTGAGAACAAAGATGAATCAAATTATATTTATATTCTAAATATATTAATAAAATTTTCTAATTTAAATTTAAAATTCTATAAACATATAATTAATATATTATAATATATATATAATATATATATATATATATAATAATATAATATATTATAATATATTAATTATATGTTTATAGAATTATAATATATTATATTATTATATATATATATATTATATATATATTATAATATATTAACCAATCTATTATATATAATCTATAGTGAATAGCGAAAGAATGTAACGTTGCATAATTAGCTACTGTTAATTCACTTTGTCTATCAACACATGATACATTCACTCATTCTTTCGTCCAGTTGAAACTTGAATATTTTATGAATTCATTATTCAAAAAGGTTCGCATTTTCTCACGATGAGAAACGTAAGCATTTCTAAACTGTATACCGCAGTATAACGGAGTTAATTCCAGTTTATACGGAAGTTTCATGTATCACATATAACATAACCTATATTTTTCAAAGTAAGAGTGCTTTAATCGTTTAATTCTTGATGAATCAAAGAACTTTCGGCAAACTTTTATTCAAAATGCTATTTTTATTGTTTGTTCGAAGCGATAACGAGCACTACTATAATCGTGAATGCGTGGAGGAATGAAATGACAGACAATAGAAAGTATACTGAGAAATTCTCGGGGAATGAGAACAACGGTGGATGTTGTTCCCGTCATTTGAGCGGAAAACAATCGAAACGATCGATACATTACGTGTAACCGTCTTGTACCGTTCTTCGACCGCCAGTTCCTTATCGGTTTGCAGACATACCGTTTGCTTCCATTTCCGGCGTTCTATTTCCGGTATCGTATTTGATTTATTTAGCGTACGTGATCGTATATAATAATGGCAATAATATATCGATTTTTCGAAAATATCACAAAGTAGTCATGATTTAGTATCGATATATTGCAATTATCAATATTTTTTTGATGTACTTTAAATAAATTTAAAAAATATGAATTTTGTAATATCTAAATATATAATAGATGGATAATGAATTTATAATATCTATAACTTTGTTATATATTATTTTATATTTGTTTTTAATTTTATTATTATTAATCTATTAAAATTATTTACTTAAAAATTATTTAATATTTATTTTAAATATTATTTATTATTATATATATATTATATATATTATTATTTCACATGTTTCAATCTAATACTGAAAATTATTATTGTATTCTATATGTTTTTTTATTTACAAAGTATTTACAAAGTAAATAAATATCTAATACAAATTAAAAATAATTGAAAAATATTCATTGTTTATTTTATTGTTTATTATTGATTTTACTTTGAAATTATTAAGAATATTTATTATGAATTATATTTCAATGAAAATATGAAATATAGCTTCAAATTTGTCAAAATTTAATATTGTAATAAAATAATCATGGATATTCTCATTTTCGATACCATTTTATAAAATGGAGGTCACGTGCATACGTGGCGACCATCATGGATGCATGTGAAAAATTTGAAGAAACCAGTCGACGACCGGTTTTGGTCAAGATTTTTCTTTTATTTGAATATTTTTCTGTGTTTCTTGTCGCGACAACTTGCCATGTCGTAACGACAGAAAAAGAAGGAAGCAGAATAAGTTCTATGTTGAGCAAGGATACTCTTCCTGAATGGCGAGGTGTCTTAACGCGTGTACAGTTAACCACGAGTCAATGATCTTGGCATGGCGCCTCATTTAGACGAAACTAGATTCGAAGAAGGTCGAGGAAATGATCGTCACCGATTGAATTACAAATATTTCAAACGGTATGCGAGTTTACTTGATACATCCCTCAATAGTACAGATATTGAAAGCTTAATTAGGATTTCAAATTACGTGCAGATGTCTTGTATTTTTTCTGTCAAAGAAGTTTTCATTTTCATTCTTAAGTATTTTTTTTTCATTCCATTAAATTTAAAATTTAAGAAAAAATTTTTTAAGAAGAAAAAAATCTAGAAGGAAAATTTTTAAATATTTTTCTGATGACTTGATTTTTTAATTAATTTTCTGAATGAACATAATATATATTTATTAATTATAAAGATATAAGATTAATATATAAAGAAAAATATAGCATATTATAATATAATACTCAAATTCATTTTCAAATTTTTTAAAAATTAATTGATTTCAATATGATCTTAATTTTTTTCATATATTTTTTTCTATTTAAAAATTTTAAATAAAATTTATATTTATTTTTTTTTGAATTCCTAGAATTATTCAAAAAAATAAATGTACTTAAACAAAATGATATAATTTTATATTATTCTTATGTATATGTATATAAGATTTCATATAGCACGAAAAAAAATATATTTTTATTTATATATATACAGAACTAAATAATTTTTGTTGTTATATATTAAATAATGCAAATGCAATACATATAATTTCTGTTAGAAAGTTTAGTAGCAAAATTTCATAGTATCATAGTATATTACTTCTATAAAATAAATAAAAGATTGTAAAACTTTCTGCACATGTACACATATACCATGTACAAAAGAAAAAAGGGAATATTTAAACAAGCTAAAGGAGAAGGTTAATAATTCGTAATTAATATCATTATACTTTTCTTTGACGTTTTTAGAAACACAGGAAACTGTGAAAGCATCGAGACACGAGCATGACTTTTTCTTTTCACTACGTGAAATGCCTTTCGAAAGTAGTATTTCGTAGATTTGGAATGGCCAAAGAGTACCGTTGCCCATGAAAGATAAACTAGAGGTTACACGAGCGACAACCAACTTGAATATATGTGTACACTTTATACACATACCGTATATACTATATAGCCAGTGATAGCGCATTGCATTCTGGGTCACGTGTTTTTCAATACGCGTGCGCACAATATGTCAGGGCTACGAAAAAATTCGACACTTTTAGCTAAGAAATTTCTTCGATCGATTCAAATTATTAAGACAAGTATTCAAATTATCTATCGAATTATTCTGAATGATTAAAAATTATTATGTTTCTTGCAATAAAAGTTTTTCTATTAATAGGTTATTATAGATTATTTATTATTTGAATATTATTTTCATGATATATAAAAGTTTGTAACGATTTCTTAACTCGTATTTTAAACGTAAAAGAATTCGAAATTTTATTTTGCAATCGGCCATTAGACACGTGCGTAATTAGAATGTTTCTAAGGCAAATTTCCATGACTATCCAATTAATCGGCAACAACCGTGAAACTTCCTTAAACAGACTGCATCGATTTTCGCAACTTAGTGAGGATTTCGCAAAATCATGTTGCCCCTGTTAGTTAAACATTGGATTAACGTAATTTTGCTTTCATTCATTGTTGCAGTTCAAACCTATCTAAGTCCTGTGGAGACACATTGTATGAACATTAATTACTTCATCCCTGATGAAGAAAATCTAACGAGAGGCTTTTCCGACGACGCAATGACTCGACTTCGTATGTAAAACGAACTAAATAAAATATCTATACAATATTTTTTTAGAATTAATGAACTATTAGCATAGTCACTACTTTTTAACTTGCAAAATTATCTCCATTATATCGATTTAATTCTTAAAATTAAACATTATAAATCGAAACATTATACCTTCTTCTTGTCATTCTGAATGTCACTAGAATTATATTTTTCGACAATCTGTTGATATAATGGGAGCGTTAGCTGCTTGTATGACTTGAGAAAAAAATCAAGTTCATCATTCCTGTTTTAAATAAATAAATTTCATTAGTATGTTTTATTGATTTCCAGACATGGGCAGATCTGTGATAGCTCTGTTTATAGTGGGATTTGTTGCAATTTTTACGGCATTCTGGACGGGAGTGGTAGGCTGTTGGAAGAGGTCACCAGGAAATATCACAGCCACTGCAATTTTAATGTTGCTAGCATGTTAGTGGCTTCATACATTTAATGCGTGTTTTATCTATTCATTCTATGATTAATAACTGCATAAAAAATTTTCCAATTATTAAAATATCGTTAAGACAAATCAAGCCTTGAAAAAAGACAATCATTCTCGTTTCATAATATTATATTTGATAACACAGGCCTATTAAGCGCTAGCGCAATGGGTCTTTGGCACGGAGTGGAGTATTACGAGAAAGAGAAAATCGTCGGAGAAGAGTATTATCAACAATGGAACAACGTAAGTGACATTTTTTTATTGCTTTATACAGAATTATATAGAAGATAATAAAAAAAGTCTTCATAAATTTAAAATAGATAATCCACATCAAATGAATGAAAAAAATCTTAAAAAATATAAATATTTTTTAAAGTTCTATTTTTTCTTTTAAGTGAATAATCTGTTTTAAAAACTTATGAATTATTATTTCTTTCTTCTTAATTATAGAAAATCTAAATATTTTTCTTTTATTTTTTCATGTATTTTATCTTGTTTTGTAATACAATACAATGAATATTATTCGCTTAAAAAAATATTATTTATAAATTTGAAGATATTAATTTTTCGATCCATGTTTATTAAGATTTTTTTTTAAGTACTATTTACTTTGAAAATTATTTTTTTATTATTTTACATAATGGAAGTGGTACAATATTTGATATAATTCAATATCAGTAAAAGTTAATTTTCACTTTGTAGCACAGATTATTATTTTCCAATCATTTATGAAAATCAGTTTCGTAATTTCCTATCAGTTCGTGAATTTTCTAGCGTGTATTAATGTATGCTTCAAGATAAACACTTGCAACCGCTGACTTGTGTAACATAGAAAGTAACTTGTTGCTTTCGATATCGGACGAATGTATTTCTATATCTTTATCGATGAAGATTTGAACAATCTTGATGTAACATAGAGTGAGAGAATTTAAATAATCTTGATGTAAATCTGATGATAGAATGTACACAATATTCGAGATTCGTATATTATTTTTATATTTTATATACGTTTCTATACATTATCTAAATAAGGTACAAAAACTCGATATTTTAAATATTATTTTATTATATATTTATATATTTATTAATATTATATTATATTTTCAATTTTAAATCAATTAAAAGATTCATATCAAAACGATTCTTTTTAATTTTTATTTCTTTTTCTAAAAAAAAAATATTTGAAAATCTTTAATTTTTTTTAAATAAATTTCAATTTTCTATAATAAAATATTCATTGTATATTACAAAAATGTTATAAATATTATTAATAATCATGTTACAGAAAATTATAGTATTTCAGTTATAGATGTTCAAAATTTAAGATATGATTCTTCAAACTAAAATAAAACGAAAATCAAGAACTAAAAAATTGCGTTTGCGGATTTATTTTTTAATTATTTTATCTAGTTTTTTTTTAGTTCATTGGCAGAAACAATCCAGAGATATTTTTATCAATTTTTAATTGTCGATGACTAAAAAACAGAAATAAATGCTCAAACGCATTTTTTTTAATTTTCATATTATTTTATTTTAGCTTAAATTAACCGTCTTTTAAATTCTTGAATTCTTATAATCAAATCGTAAAATTAGTAAATTTTAATAAATTAGTAAAATAGTAAATTTTATGATCAAAATTATTGTTTTTTTCAAATATTTTTCGACTACTGGTTATCATAAAAATAAAACATTCAAATATATATTGATTCACTTTGCTTTCAACAGCAAAATTTCTTACATTCTTTTTAATTATGTTCGTTAAAAACACAAACCATTAAAAAATTCCTAGGACTAAAGGCGATGATTCCAGAAGGATGGAAGGATGGAAGGTTCCAGAGAAAGAAGAAACGTAATTGTTCATTCAAAAATTTGCCTACAGGTTTTAAGAGACAACACGGTGCAGTGGTACGGCTGGTCGTTTTATCTTGCCTGGCTGGGGGTGGCTACGTGTTTAGGCACGATGACGCTGTTCCTGATCGCGGCAACCTGCCTGCGGCGGGAGCATGCTCGCGAGCAGGCACAGAACATACAATACATCATGCCAGGTGACGCGCAAACGCTGAAACGGCCGTACTAACTTTCCCCCTCTTTTTTTTTGGAATGCGGCTCTAGGTTCTGAAGGACAACTCACTAATCTCGTACGACTGGTCGTACGTGGTCGCTTGGGTCGGCGTCGGTTGGTCGTTGGTCAGCGCGATCTTGTTTAGTGCCGCGGCGATTTGCTTGAGGGGCGAGAGAATGCGCGAGGAGGCGATGAACATGCAGTACCTCATGCCTGGTACATATTTAACACCTTTTGCTTTTGCCGAACGAACGCGATTGGCTCGTGCGGATTCCTCTTGAGGTCAAGGAGATAGAGCTGGGTCAAGGCCTGATTTTTTAGTTTTGTGAAATTTTAACTTGAAACTTTGGAGATATATTTTAAATTGTGCATATGTGAAATTTTTACGATATTTTTACGATATTTTATGGATTACGGTAAATATTTTATGATTGCAAAAGATTCTAAAAATTTTGCAATTATTCAATAGATAATTGATTTGATATAGATAATTCACAAATAATAATTGGTTCATAGTTTCAAAAAAAGAGAAAAATAAATAAAATATTATCATTGCATTATTATTATTTCACTAAATTTTCAAATCGAACTACATTGTTGAAATCAATCTTTGTGATGTTTCAAAAAATGTTTTCTTTCAAAGTAGTAAAAATGGAATTTTAATAAAATCGATTTTGTAGTTAAAAAATATTTACTATATTTATTCTGACAAAAAATTTTAACGAATTTTGATTTCTTGAAATTTTTTCAAATTTAAATTCATATTTAACCAATGAAAGAAATAATTATTTTTGCTTGCAAGAAATTAAATATATAATTTTTTAAAATCCAATTAAAATAAATCTAAAGTTTAAATATTTAATTAGATTATTATTTTAAATATTTTAATAATTATTATATATATTTTAATATTTTAATTTATTTACAATTATTATAATTTATGTACAAATTATCTCTTGTCTAGATTTTCAGAGTTTTAAATAACCTAAAAAATAACATAAATTTTGAGGTTAGAAAATTAGTTTTATGTTATAATTAAAATTAAAACTAAATTACATTAGAAAAGTTCAAGTATTTAATTATTATGAAATTTTTTTTCTAAATTGAATATAATATTAACATTTTTAATTCTAAAGAAATATAAACAAACAAAATGAAATATCGTAATGATAATTCAGTTATTGATATGCAATTTTATTTTTATATCTTTTTTTTTTTTAATTGAACAGATATTTTTGTGAAAATATTTTTGACCATAAAAAAAGGATCTGTACGAGCATTGTGTACCACTAACTTTTATTCATGATTATTGGGTTCACGAAAATGACATTTCTTGGTTTAAAAAATCTACTAACTTAAATTGATTCAAAATATATTAAAAGTTTAACGAGAAAAATTGTTAATATAGAAGCAATAAATGAAAAATTCATTAGATATCGCTATATAATAATATGAAGATAATTATAACATACATCATGACTTTGTCGTTTTAATTAAATTAATTAACTTATATTTAGAAAAATATAGTATTTATTCATTATGTATATTCAATCACTTCTTGCAGTGTATATTAGAGAATTATTCATTTAACTTTTATTTTCTATGATCATTATCGACAGAGATGAAATAAGGCTTGAATTCCGTATCTTTTATATACACGTGTATTGAATTATTGGTCCAGAGTATTGAATTCATGATGAATATAATATATAATAAATACCATAATAACATCGAAAAGAATATTCGTTCAAAAAAAACTAATGTATTCTCGATAAATTAACTTCAACATAATTAAATTTAACTTGATGCAATAGTTGACATGAGTGACATCTATTAGCATCTTCGTAAAATAATAAATAATATGGAAGTTAATTAAAGCGAAACATGAAAATTTTATTAAAAAAGAGCATTTAATTTTCAGTTGCTTCTATATTGACAAATTCAATATTAAATGTTCAACTATATAAGATCGTTGATCGATTATTATAATTGAATATGATCCTATAAATAGATCTTGTCACGAGAACAAACAAATGATCATTACATTAAGTACAATCATTAATAATTAAGTACAAAAGTAATGTATAAATGTTAAATAATTATAAATTTAACAAATGTGTCCCAAACTAATCGATAATTATAAAGAGATTAAAGTACTGACAGGGAATGAGAGAAATTATTGCCCGCTTATTTAACATTTTAATCAGAAAAATTGGCCTCTACGAAAATTATACGTTGTATATAAAATAACTAGATAGAATCCCAACTAGAGTTATTTGTTAATTAAAATATGGCTCCAAGAATAAATTCGATTGTAAAGCATTAGCAGCATCGTGAGAAGAAGAATGTTCGATATTCGTCTTCGTGAAACTCTTACTCGATCTACTCACGGTCTATTTCCATCGTGGATTAAAGCAATTTTGTCACGCTCTGATCCTGGAGAAAACTTTCTACATAAAACAATTTCGATCGATCATCGATTTAAGTACTTTGAGATATTTTATTTCATTCTTATTTTAAATTTTCTTTTCATTATTAATAAAAAAAAAAGAAATCGGTAATCAGTATCACCAAGAAAATATTATCCATATTATCCTATGTATTAATTTTTAAAACTTTTAATTAAAAAACAAATGAGTTTAATTTCTCATTTGAATTATCAATTTCTTAGATTTAATAGTTTTTTTAATAATTTAAAGTTCACTTATTCATACTTTTTTTTTATATAAATTGCTAATTTTTTTATGATGAATTTGATAATTCGTTTAAAATATTGGAAACCGGAGAAAATATGTAGAACTATAAGACATCTACAGGTGTGTTTTAATTAGCCCCTTGGAAAGTGACACACTTGCCTAATTTTACGCTCGATCCTCTGACGCTTGTTGCTTAGTTATTGATACTTATTTGATCTTATTGATGCTTGTATTATATATAATGTATTATGTATTATATATAAATATCAATATCAAATATCATTCGATAAACAATATATCATAAAATTCAATGAATAATATCATAAATAAAAATAATTGAGGAAGAAATACAATAATTTTAAAAAAAAACACAATTTATTTATTTTTATTAGAATCACAGATATATTTTTTTTAGTTAGTTTTTTTAGTAAAATTATTATTTTTTATTTGTGTTAATGAATGTGTTAAAATGGCAAAAAAAAAGTTTAATATTCCAATATAGATATAAAGCCAAATAATAGTAATTTAACAATAAATGTATATGGATAAATTCTGATAAAGAAAAATACAAAATATGAGATTAAATACTAATTATAATTATGCATCGATAAAATACAAATAAAAAATAAATTTTATTTAATTCAATTTTCAATCGCTTAAAGATAATTATAATTTTGATGTTTATAATATATATAAAAATTCTTTGAAAAATATATATCAATATATCGTTTGAAATAAATTCAAATAAAAATCAATATATTTTTAATAATTTTATTACAACTTATTACATTGCAATATACTTTACTGATTTCTATTTATCTTAAAACGATATCTCGAATATGTTATATCGAATGTACCGATAATATTTATCAATAGTCTGTAATTTCTGCATTAGCAGAATTCATGTAAAGCTACATCACAACAGAATCCAATTTACATCGATACTCACGAAGATGAATAATCAACAACATGCTTTATCTTACAAAGGAAAATATCATATTTGTAGTAGTGTGATTATTTAGTATAAAAAAAAAAATATGTTAATTTTATCATTTTTTGCTGTCGAATCAAATAATAAATAACAATATTTATAGAAGAGAAAGTTATTAGTGAAACTTGTTTGTAATTATCGGATAGATTTAAAATATTAAAAATTCGAAATTGAATAATTACGATTATAAAAAGATCGGAAATGTTATAGTGAAAGCAATTGAAAAACAATTTTCTTCAAAACGAATGTAACTAATCAATTGAAATTGAATTTTATATTTGTTTATCTTAAATGATTAGAACTATCTAATAATACTCTCAAAAATAGCTCTTAATATATTATAATCTTTTCATATTAAATAATTCGAAGTTTCTCGATAATATACTCGATAATACAGTTTTTTATATACAAAAAATTACAGAATATATTTTGAAATTTATATATTGAATAGAATTATTGAAAAATTTAAAAATATTTAAAACAAACTGTAACGTTGTTATTTATCTATATGTCAGAATTCATAAATTTTATATTTCAAGTATCAAATGAAAATACATTATCACATATATTTATTTATTTCCTTAAATTCTGTCTAAGCGCTTCATTTAAAAATTCTTAAAAATTGCAATTTGTCCATTGATGCTAAAATATTTTTTAAATAATTACCTAATATCTTGTATAATTACATTTAAAAATCATCATCTGCATGACAATCAAATTAATATTATTATTTATTTTTTTTTTTTTATACTTTTAGTATATCCTCAAAAGCAACAATACGCTTATGCTGGTTATCCGGCACCGGCGGCGTATCCAGGACCTTATTATCACGGATCGCAATATGGACCCTACAACTACTGAAGAAGATCTGTATCATCTCTATCAATGGAGGAAAGAGTTTAGAGCGCGGAGTATTCTGAAACGTGCTCATAATGATTGAATAAAACATTAAATATACCTGGCAAACGATGATTCCCATAGGGAATAATAAAAAAAAAAAAGAAAAAAAATGAAACGAACAAAAAATGAGGATTCCTGGAGGTCGATCGTAAATTCCAAATCGTACCTGCACGAAGGAAGAAACAGAAAAAGCAGAGAAGGACGACCTTGGGTCCCACCCTAGACATAATTTATCACTTACTTTAAACGCCACGTTACGGACGTTCTGGTGCATATATATCCGTCTGGGTCCCACGATCTTCCATCTCTTTCAGTTTTCTCTTTCAGCAGGTGTCTGTTTTGGTATGTGATCGCTCGCATGGGACTCGCGAAAAAGAGAGTTGCTCAAAAACAGTCCGCGTACTTAGAACTGAGATGATTATATATAATATTATTTTTTTCTATCTAAAATCTAATATTTGTACTACTTACTCTTTGTACGTGCTGATCACGCTAGGACAATAATAATAGTAATGATAATAGTAATAATAATAATTACATTTTGAGCGTGGGAGAGATATATTTGACTATATATAAAATTGGCTATATGATCTTTCTCAGGGGAATGAGAAACGATTTATCGTTCGACGTTTAATCGTATAATTAATAACAGTATCTCGATGTCGAATTTCTGAAAGTACTATATGACTTTAGAGGTTAACCGTCAATTCTTAAAGTGCCTTACTTTCAGTTACCTTTTTTTTTATTGTAAATTGTATTTTTAAATAATCTATATTTGAATTTTAATAAAAAAAATTGTAAATTATTATAAGCAGAATAATTATGAATAAAGAGAAATCGGTAACTAAAAGTAAGAGTTAATAAATCGAGGAGAAAATGTGTTAAATGAATATTGAAATTTTTATTTATGTTTTAATAGAAATTTCAATCATAAAAAAAATTCGGCAATATGGTGCAAAAAAAATATTAATTAGATATACAGATCAATTTAAACAGAAAATATAAAATAGGTGCATTTTATCATTCACAAATATCATATTTCATAATAAAATTCGCATCATCGATTCATTAGACTTTCTAACATATATATAGATCTTTTTTTTCTCAATAACTATATGTAAAATTTGTTGTTCCGGTATCTTTACGTATGGTATTAAGAAGTAATAAAAATATTCCAATTACTTTATACATATTTCTTATAAGTAAATAAATTAAATTAGATTTATTCCAAATACTATTTTTTACAATTGTTATAATTATATTGTGAAACTTAGATAAATGAACTAAAAAAATAATAGTATAAGTATAACTGTTTGTTCATGTACATTCGGAATCGTTCATTGTTTCTAAAAACAAATACTATAAAGAGTTCTAACCCTGAATAAAAGGTGCAACGTATCATTAAAAGTTGTTTAATATATTTGATACGTTATAAACGTATGTCATTTTCTTTTATTTACCTGTCAAATTTCTATTTAATCCTATTCTTTATCTTAGAAACAATGGTTTTTAAAATTAAACCGGTCTCATTTTCATTTATATCTTTCTATAAAATACAAATTTCAAAATATATTTGAACATATTAAATAAGAAAAATTTTAAAATTTTATCGAATTGGCACAATTAACCAATAAAATTCAAGAACTCTATTAGTCATGTAGAGTTTCAAAATGGCGACGCGAATTTAACATCTACAATGGCTACTTCGCGGCATTCATTGTCAGTTCAGTATAACTTTGTAACGGTATAAGAAGAAGATGAACTTTGTTTCACAATTTTTTTTAATTTCTATCAGTATTTTAGTAATCGACTCAAATATTGTAACACAAAAAAGTTTTCAAAATGAAAAGGTATGTAACACGCGTAATCTGAATATTTTTATTGTTTGTTCATTTTTATTTAATCCTTTCACTTTTGCTATTCATCTCTAAAAAACATCTTTCGCAATACATTTCATTGATTATCGTTAAAATACATCAGTTACAGTCATGAAATGATTCCAGTACAATCACAAGACGACCGAGTTATCAAGGAATCAAATAATAAAATTGTCAAATCTGTCAAATGTTAGTCATTTAAATGAAATTTTAGATAACATATGCATTGTGAGAATTGTTGGAACACCAGAACATACAAAAGTAAAAAATGTAAGTTGAAATAATGTCAATAACAGAAATATTATAAAAATACAATATAATTCAGTAATATTTTTAAATTATATTTATAATATATAATAGAATTGATTTTAATTATGATTTTAGTAATTCTAATCTAATACAAAATTTATATATAAATATGATGTAATTCTAAAAGGAAACTATTTATTGATAAAATAAACTTTGTTTTTCTATAAAGTATATTAAGAAGTCATTGGAAGATCTTAATTGGACTGTGGAAATTGATAGTTTTAAAGATGATACTCCAATTTTTGGACCTTTAGAATTCAAAAATATAATTGCAAAGTTAAATCCCAATGCAAAAAGATATTTGGCATTGGCTTGCCATTATGACTCAAAGTATACTAAAGAACGGAATTTTATTGGTGCTACAGATAGTGCAGTACCATGTGCTCAAATGATTAATTTAGCTAAAGTTATGAAGAATTATTTAGAATCTATAAAAAATGTAAGTGAGATTTTATTGATAATTTTTATTTAAATTTTTATAATCATTCTTTTTTGTTTTCAGAATGATATCAGTTTAATGTTTATATTTTTTGATGGTGAAGAAGCATTTAAAGAATGGGGTCCAAAAGATTCTATTTATGGTGCAAAGCATTTAGCTAAAATTTGGCACAATAATTATACTATTTTTAAAAATGGAGAAAATATTTCTGAATTAGATAAATTAGTAAGTATTAATAAACATATAAAAACTTTTATAAATATTTATTTTCATTTTTTTTTTATAGGATTTACTAGTTTTGTTAGATTTAATAGGTGCACCAGATCCAACATTTTATAATTACTTTAGCAATACAGAAAAATGGTATTCTATATTAATAAATGCTGAAACTAAATTAGCTTCTTTAAGAAAGTTTGAATCATACTCTTATGGACAACCTACGCAAACGTACTTTCAACCATATTCTGTAGAAGCCTATATTGAGGATGACCATATTCCTTTTTTACATCGTGGTAAATATTAATCTCTGTATATATATATATATATATATATATATAGTATTTTTTTCTTATAAAATATCTGTTTCAGATACTCCTATCCTTCATTTGATACCGTATCCTTTCCCAATTGTTTGGCACAAATCAAGTGATAATCGTAATAATATTGACTTAAAAACAACAGAAAATATAAATAAAATTCTAAGAATTTTTGTAGCTTCATATTTACATATTAATATATAATTGCTAATTAAGGAATTTTAATGTTGTTATAAGACATTTATTTTTATTGCATAACAATATTATAAAATATAAAAAAATAATATAAAATTTAATAACAAAATAATATAATAATAATAATATAAATAATATAAAATTAAATAACATATATACGTAAAAATAATGATATTTTATGATAAATTATGAACAAAAACTTGAAATTATTTTAAGGTTAATTTATAAATTTTGTAGTTTGAAAATTTATATGTTGCAATTTTATACTCTTTACATATGCCATTTGTAAGATAAATTATTGTTAAACAAATTATTGTAAATTTAATATTATGTATTTATATGTATAAATTTACATGTATAAAAATAGAAAAAAATTTATGTATATGAAAAAGAATAAGAAATATTAATTTTTTACTATAAATAAAATATCTTCATTGAATAATGAGCGAAATAATTTCAATAAACATATAAGTTTAATATGGAACGAATTATAATTGCAAATATTGTTTTAAATTTGAATATAAAGATGGAAACAAATATAGTATCGAGGAAATCAAACACGTGACTTCCGGATACATGTTTAGAATAAGAATTCAAATATATCTCTGATGAAATTTTATACATTTTATATATAATTTTATATACAATTATATATATATATAATCGTACTATGTTTAATTTTTAATATTATATATGTATATATATATATATACTCAAAAATTTGATTTATTATATCATTATATCGCAATATATCAAAATGTTATTTTACTTTTTCTTAAAATGTAACCGATTTTAAAATTTAATTTTGATTAATTTTACATTATAATAATTTATATAAAAAATATAAACTACTAACTTATCTTTTTTAAATAAAAAAAAATTATAAAAGTTTTAAAAAATAGAATGTTATTGTAAAATATTTTCACGAACGTAACGGTCAATGATTGAATAAAGTGAAAGTGGGTATTCTATTGCGAGGTTTGGCAGGCCTGATCGAGGTCATTGTTCGTACGGGCGCGCCCGACTAGGCTTTCGTTCCAACTCCAGCCGAACGTAGACGATTTTGGCCGAGCATGGTCGAATGTAACCGAAACATATGATTGGTGGAAAGCCGACGCGACGGCAAAAGACATGTCGCACCGCTCGAGGAAGAGACAACGCCGACAGAGATGTTGAAGTTTATCAGAGGGAAGGGCCAACAACCTACGGCCGAGCGACAGAAACTACAAAAGGATCTTTTTGCCTTTCGAAAGGTGAGTCTTGATTAAAAGTTTCATGTATATCCAGCCGGCGAAATGTGCCGACACTTTCTTCTACTCGCCTGCTTCTATAAAACATTACAATAGTGTTCGCTTAGCTGCAACAGCTCCAGACTTTATAGTTACAACTATTTGGAAAAATGTAGTGTAGAAATTTCTTTTTCCAGCTTAACTCAAATCTCAATAATGTGGAAGTTAGAATGGAATACAACAATAAATTATTTAATATATGCAATTCTTCATAAAAAAGATCCAGAAGCTGTTGCAGCTAAACGAGCACTACTCTATGTAGCCGAATGCCTCATCGCCGATATGAACGTGAAGCCAGTTCTAAGAACTGGTGGGGATATAGATTTGCAATTAAGCGGGTAAAAATTGTTATAGTTAAGCGGTTGCTATTGTATTTTTTTTCTCTAGACGTCAAGATTAATGAAATAGATTAGCTTCACTTTTATGACAAAACAATATTACCATGGATAAATATCCATGTTATACATATTTAAATATCCATGTGCTGGAGTTTTCAATGGAAAGCGAAATTTTGATACATTGCAGAGAAGCTATTTTGTACCGTTTTTTTATTCAGAGGAAAGTGAGAGTATACATTGAGATAAATTCGTTTTTTTTCAATTTTATATTTAAAGTATAGCTGTTATAGTTAAATCTTTCTTTTATTCGATTATTTCAGATTTTTGAAAGAACGTTAATCATTTTTTTCATATATATATAAATTTTTAATATTTTAATTGAAAAAAATACTAATCAAATCATTGAATTTGATAAACGTCAGAAGGTTAACCTTATCAAACAGCTATCGGTTTTTAAACCAAAGCGATCCTTCATTTCTTTCTGTTTTATTTACACATTCATTGTTTATAAGTCAACAAGCTTGCAATTGAAAGTTTATTCTGTTACCATGTCAGATAGTAATCTCGTGTTTCGTGATATCACGATGTTGACACACGATACGTTTTACAGAATACAAGCTCTTTTTACGCGTAAGCTTCCCGATCGTTTTACAGATAAATCTTGTCTTTAAAAAAAAAAAAAAAAGAAAAAAACATAAAAAGATAGTGAATATCGCGACTCAAGGAAATTCATAAATATACTATAATATAATTCATATATAATAGATAAAAAAAATTTGTTCCAAATTTATTTTCGATAAAAGAATATGAATGAATTCGACTTTAATTATTGATTATCAAATTACAACGTAACATATAAAATTCTTTTGCCATTGGCCAAGATTTGCCATAGGTTACTAACATTTATGAATAATAAACATAATAAATACTTTTTATAATATTAAATAAATATTTAAAAAATTTTATTTTTTTCGTTTTTGAGTCGATTTTGTTTAAACAAAAATCATCATTTTCTATTGATTTGAAAGAAGCAAAATATATTTAATCAATACAACGCTATCCAAACTTTTTAAGCTGCTTTCATACGATGGAATATTAAGATTCTAAAATTGCCTTCATCCAAGAACATGATACAGCGTATTTTAAGAATGAACAGTGCGGAATCAACAGGTCGATACCCGAACGTAATCGATACCGAAAGTCTAGAAGACGACCAGTGGCCGAGACACGGTGCAAGAGAGTCAGGATTATTGTGGTCGTGTATGGTGTGCGTGGTGCGTTTCTTTAGCGGTTCTGTCTCGGTTGGCTGTCATCGTCGCCAGCCATCGGGTGCACTGTCGCGAAACCTTATCGCGGTTTAATTCTCTGCCTGCTGGATTCGAAGTTTGACGACACGGATTGCGAAAATAGACGTGAGTGCAATCAGGTCGTGCCGGTTCTGATCGATCTGTGATGAAGGACGATTTTTTTTCAATACTTCGTGAATTAAACCCTTAAACTGTTACAATTGAAATTGTATACTACTATCCCATGTTTCTTTCATTCTATTGTTTTTTGTATAACAGTATACGAATTCATAATAAGACCATTTCATTTGATATGTATAATGTTACTTTCATTCGGTCAGAAAATGAAATAGGAAATGTAGGTTAATCTGTAAGTTAAGCAATTACAGACAAAAGTAGCACACTTTGCGCGGTAAGATGTACGAGTTGAAAAAAGTAGAAAGCCCTCAGCATGGAGGGTGCTTGTTGCCTTAATTAAAGCGGCCACATTTACGCAAACTTGATATTTTCAATATAGTTTGGAATGATCGAAATAATAGTTGATAGTAGATTACATCATTGTCAAACGTTTCTATTTTGTGTTGTATCGGAAAAAGGTGTGGAATAACAATTTACAAAAAAAAGAATAACCTTGAAATCTTTAGAAATTATAATAAATATTTTTAAAAAAGATAAAAA
Organism: Apis cerana; assembly: GCF_029169275.1. Lineage (NCBI taxonomy): Eukaryota > Metazoa > Arthropoda > Insecta > Hymenoptera > Apidae > Apis > Apis cerana. The sequence continues at coordinate 2,260,973 of NC_083862.1, read as the reverse complement.
AAATCCTTTTTTAGATGTTATAATATAATATAATATATAATGTTTTAAAAATAAAAAAACTATGTTTCTTTCCAAATAAAAAAGAGTGATTATACTTTAATAATTTCTTTCCAAATATTTCGGACATATTGGTCTTTGAAATCGATTCTTTTATATATATTGATAATTTTATATATTTTTTTTAGAAAAAAAAAATATGAGGGAAGATATTATCAGTTTTCTGTGCAAACAAACGCGTGATAAGATGCTTAGCCCTTTTCATGTTCAGTTTTAATATATAAGCATGAATATACCGTTAGACTAAGCTAGTTGAATTATAGACTTACAACATGCGGATTATTTCGAAGATTTTAATGTAAATTAATAAGACAAATGATGATGATTACATGATGATTACATAAATGATTACATATATTATTTTATTCAATTATTATTTTATATTTAGTAAATATTTTAATTATAGAAAATATAAAAAATATTTTTATTTGCTAAGATGTGATTATAATATTATATTAAAATATTAATAATTAATTTTTTAAAATTATATATTTTTTTATTCTTTATAAGTATAAAACAAATAAATTTTGGAATATCTATTGAGTATTTTAGAAAATATACCAATATGAAGCAAGTGTTCATATTAAAGAAATGTCACATTGAATTATCGATCCAATAATAACTTTAATATTTTTAGGAATAAAATTAGAGCATTGTACTTAATTGAATATTTTTCTTATCAAAATGTTACTGTAAAAGTTTTGCAACTATATATTATCTAATATTATCTTAGATAATATTACAAAATTTAAAAATTTATGAAAATAATAAATCTTTTATTATTGATTATTTTTATATAAATTGATAAAATCATATTTCGAAATTGATATTTTTTTTCTGTGGGATTATAAGAACATTGTTTAATAGATGATTAAGATTTAAAAAAATTATTTTAATCGAGGTTAGACTTATTAAAATTATTAAAATTAACTTTATACTCTAAATATATCTATCCATAGAATTGGAAATAATATTCAAAAATATTATAAATTAAATTGTTATTACCGTAGCAATTTTGTTAAAGTAGAATAATATTTGAATATTTATTTCAAAATTTAACAAATAAATTTATTAAATTAATATTTTTATATCACAAATAATCTTAAATTTGGATCAATTATTTCAAATATTATTTTTTCTATTATTATTTATCATTAGAAAATAAGTAAATAAATGTAGAAAAAATAAATTAATTTGAAAAATAAACTTTTTATATTTTTTAATTAAAAATATATGCTTCACTCACTCAAATATATGCTATACATGTATTCTCATACATTCATTAAATTAATTAATTCTTTTAAAATTTTAATCAATATAGAAACAAATTATTAATTTAAATTCCTTAATTCAAATTAAGGAAATACTTCATATTATATTAATTACATTCATATTAATTATATTATTATTTATTATAAAAAATATTAAATGTTTTATTCTAAGTATATAAACATTTTATTCATTGAATTCATTATTATTTAATATTATTTTATTATTATTTTTAAATTGTATAAAAATTAAAACATTTATAATATATATAATTAAATAAAATGTAAATGTATAAGATATTATTATATACACGATATGTAGACGTGTGTGTACTCGTCGGAATGAGTAACCTGAGCAATGGATGCGTGATGAAGATCGAACGAATGTTTACGATTTCATAAATGAATATACGTGTCTCATGAAAATTTGTTTCCACAAATTTGACAAATATATATGTGAAATTTATGAAAATATCAAAATTTTAATGAATTTTGACATACCAGATATTCGTAGAATAAAAATAACTCTCAAAAAAGTTAACAGAAAGTTAGGTTATAATTCTTTAACTTCAAAATTTTTTTTGTAAAAAATCTTGTTGTAAATTAAATTATTAATATCTTATAACATTAATAATAGAAAAATAATAAAATTAATAGAAAATTAAAATATAAAATTGGAATATAGTTTTTAAATAATTGTGTGTACATATGTACATATATGTGTACCATGCAGCAACTGATGTTATAAATCTATTCGATATGAGATAGTCTATTTCAAAGTTTACGATGAATTTTATCATATATCTTATAATAATTTATAAAAATATTAATTGCATTATTATAACCAAGATCAATCTAAAATTGAAATAATTAATTAAGAATTATGCTAAAAAGTTGTAGAATCTTAATCTTAAATTGATCTTGTAATGCAGCATTCGAACAGTTAAATATTATTGTATTTATTATTATGGATTTTAATAGTTAGTCTACATGATTAAAATTTATTCTTCTATTATTTATTGTAAGATACGGCAATATTTTTTCATTATGAAAAAGGAAAAATTATAATACAAAGTTTCCAACATTAAAAACATTAATATAATTATATGTGCTATATGTGCTAATATATGCAGTATGTGCTAGTAACATGCAAAAAATATTGAATGATAAAGAATTTATTTTTTATATAAAATCAATTTTTAGGGATAGTAAATAAATTTAATTCCATAGAGGTTAGGTTAAAATTAAGCCAGATTAAAGATTACCAGAGAATCCTTTGTTATTCTTGTATCGGCTTATGCTCTCGTATCATCTTACTTTAATTCTTTTGGTATATGGTCTCTTAAAAATGAAAAGTATGACATCTTTTTTCATGGAAATTACTTGACAATGAGTCAAGGTCTCACTCTCTCCTTGGCGTATCGTTGCACAGCCGTTTCTCTAATCGTGTTGTAAAAACACGCGTCAAATGGTATAAAGGTAATCAAAATTTTGAGGACTTATCAAGAATGTTTCAGTTTAGATAAAAAAAGATCTCGGTATTTTTAAAATTTTTAGCAATCTATTATCGATTATTTTCGAACATTTCAATATAGTAAATTTATTTTATATCCAATTTAACGAATGTATTTCGTTATAATATATATCCCAATCATTATTTGGAAAGATAAAGATATCTCAATTATATTAGTGTTATAGTTACGAAATAAAAACATTAGAGAATCATCATTTTTTCAAGGTTTCGCTATTATGTTAATCTCTCTTTGATATATTAATCATTAGTTGTATTCTTAATAGAAGAACGTATTGATAAGGAAGAACATAATTTTCATCTTTCGTCCTTCGGAAATATAAACAAATTATTCAAACCTCGTTCGATAAGAAAATCTTATCGAGAATAACAAAGACGTTTAAGAGATTAATTTCAAATGCTTCGCCCTATGTGTATACATTGTTACAAAGTGTAATACAGAAATGTTTTAATTGCTGAACGTAAAAAAGATTCTTTATGATTCAGTTTACAAAGTAAGGGGATAAGTACTTCTGTACCATCAATCGATAAAACTGCTCGATTAACGAGAATTTACGAAATCTGACTCATCGATGAGTAATCGGTGTGCTTCTCGCTCGAAAATTAGTGCCTGTGGAATTGATGCCATTGTAGAAGTTATATCGAGAAAGTCGGAAATGATTGTCACGAATAATTAGCGTTAATTACATTGAAAACGAGTCGCGGAAAAGGACACGATCGTTAACCCAAGTATCGTTGTTTCTCTTAATTAAGTTTGCCTCATGTTCTATTTAATTGCCACGTTACAGTTCACATTTTTTTTTATTTTTCATTTTAACTATTTGAACGGATAAACTTGTATTGAGCGTTACAGATGAATTTTTCGTATCGCTCAATAAAAAGATAGTTGATTTTTTTTTGTTATTACAATTATTATTTCTATAATTATTTATAATTATTTATAATAAATTATTTTTTTTCTTTTTTCTCATATTAGTAATACGATAAATATAATAGTAATAAATTTTTTCTTATATCATACGCTTAAATATCTTGATTTGTTTCTTATGATGCAATAAATTTAACATAAATTAAATTTTATTTTAAAGGAAATTTAAACGTATTTAAAAATAAATTTTTTTTTAGGATTTATAGTACCAATGTACAGATTTGATTAACATTAGCTGTATATCTTTTATTTTAAATGTAGTGATTATATTTCTCAAATATTTTACTCTCAACACTATTAAGTTTAACGTACGACGAGTTAGTTGCAGTTAGGAAATCATTTTGTGTACAACGGTACATCTTTTCATATACATGCATCTATTTTTTTCTTTTTTTTAAATAAAAATCATTTTTATTTTTCCTTCGAAAGAAATATTGCTATTAATATATTCATATTCTCTTCATAATGAATTAGAATAGTGTTTTCCAATTTTTATTTGTTTTAAAAATATAATTAAGTTTAATAATTATTAGAATATAGTTTTATTTATTTAATATGATAATAAATTTTGTCATTTGTTATGATTTATAATTTATTTAACAAAGATAAAAATTTTTTAAATATTATTAATATAGAATAATATAAAAAAATATTTTGTATAATATCATTCAAGTAATACTACTTTACGACTTTAATAATGAAACTTTTCAAAATATTAAAATATTAAATATTAAAAATATTTATTTTTTTTATATTTTGTAAAAAATAAAATTTTTACAAACACATATTTCACATATTTTCATAAAATATCGATTTTATCAAACAGTAAATTAGAAAATATATATATGTATACATATAAACATTTTAAATATCTTTAACATATGATAAATTCATATTATCACCTGTAATTTTATCATTTGTTTAGTTTTTAAGATTCTCATAATTTTATACATATGAAAAAAAAAAGAAAAATTTTTTCACGGTATTTTTCTTTTTAAATCATTCAAATTGTGCTTTAAAAATTTCTCTTGTTAAAAATGAAAAGAATATTTAGGTGACCTCCTTCAACTGAGACGTCCTGTATATTATTTCACTTCTCTTATATTTCTACCTTCTCTGTTATCATCATTTTTATTACACATCATCAAGCCATAATCCTGATGATTTGCTACACGAATATATATTTTATTATTAATAACAAATAGTTTTTATCTATTTTTATTAATTTTTATCTTTGTATTTACTTTATATTTGCTTTATAAATTTGTTAAAAAATAATATATTTGCATTGCATGTCCTTGAATCCATTTTTGATTGATATGTACATCTGGAAAATAAGAACACATAATGTAATTTTAATATCAATAGTCATTGTTGAAAATAAAAAAGAAAAAATATTTAAGCAAGTAATTATTTTAATACTTTTGTTTATCTATTTAAATTTTATCTTCTTTTATATGAAATATTAAAATGTACGTGTTGGTTCAGCGTGAAATTATTCGCTTCATTTGGTCCAAGAATGGGTTCTCTCTTTCCAGTGGTGGGGATGACTTCCTAATGTATATCCGCGAGAAATATCCGAGCACATAGTGGATAAATACTGTATTACTGTGAATTCAACATGTGGTTATATCGACTTTATACTATGTAATAAAAGTGGTTAAGTAGATGGAAGTCGAGTAAAACAGATAGAAAATTATTAATTCTCGTTAAAATCTAATCCTTGAGAAATTGATAATTAATCAATCGTGAGATAAAATGGAAATTGAATATTGAATTAAATATTCATTTAATATTTTCATCTTAGGAGAATTTCTTATACGGATAGTCGTTTGAACTTGGGGTTATTTTGAACTTTAATTTTATATTCTACTTACAGGTAATACTATTTTGATATATTCTGCTTACATACGAATTTTACGAATAAATTGATATTTATCGAGGATCAAACTTTTGCCTCCGAGCACGCTTGTATACAACGGCGCAGATAGCGACTATTTTTAGCGACTTTCTCGTATAAATAGTTCGCTGATTAAGGCAGACAATATACAATTATTATAAAGAATGGTCAGACGAAATGACCAAAGCAATTTATGAATCGAGTACTATGATGTCATTTAACACATTAAATAGGAAGCTTTCAGAAAAGCTTAAAGATATTTTATGTATATTTTTATGGATATTTGTTTCCAATTTTCAAAATATATTTGGTTTTATAAATAATATTACATAAATGAAATACAGAATTCATTTATATAAATAAAAATATATTTTTCTAAATTTATAAGAATCAGTTAAAGTTAATATTGTGTATCATTCAATATTTCTTTTATTTTATAGAAAGATAAATAAAATAAATAACATTCTCGCGTAAAAATTTATTTTATGATCGAAATAAAAGAAATTATATATTCTGGGTCAAAAGTGACTCGACGTCTGCCGTGCACACGATAACTTCGCCGTTCGCAATCCGAGGGTTAAGGTGAAGAGATTGCTGCAGATTTAATTTCATAAATTGATGACAGCATCTGTTCTTGTTCTATTTAAAATCGTTTCAACACATAAATGCGAGAATTATTCATTAGATATTAGAATAATTAAGATAATGAACAGTTAATAAATTGTATAAAATGTATGAAATGTTACTCATTCACTATCTCTTATCGAATAAGAAATGTTGAATAACTGGTTAATAAATAAAAAAACACTCTATATAAATGATTTAAACACAAAAAAATATTATTAACCATTTCGCTACGAAAGAATATTAAATAATCATAATGCTAAAAGCATACGTAAAGCTATAAAGTAAAATCAATTATTTCTATTATTTCTATTTATATGGACATTTGCCGTGACAATGGTATAAGTAAAGATTTACAATTTTAGAAGGAAATTTGAATAATTTAATTGTAGTTAATTACTATAAAAATATCATATTAAAAAAATAAATTAAAAATTCACGATTTGAAAATTTATTTATAATTACTTATTTTATTATAATTAATTATTCAAAAATATTTATTTAAATACTTTTATTTGCTTTTTTTATGAATAAAAAGTTGTTTTGATTTTTGTATTTAAAGTATTTCCTTTATTTCGATATTATATAGCATAGCGATTATACATCGAAATATTGGTTAAGGCAATTCTAACCTATTCAGAATACTCAAGTATAGGTTAATAATTATACATTGATCTTTTATTACCACTGATTCCGTTAACAGTTGTAATTATTCCGACTAATAACAATCATTTCCTGTTCTTTTCAGACGGTGCAACATGGATTCCCAAATAAGCCCACAGCCCTCGCATGGGATCCGAGTTTGCGGTTGATGATCATTGGCACGGCATCCGGCGCCATTAAGGTGTATCCTTTTTACTCTCGTTTTTTTTTTTTTTTTGCTTTCTATTATCTTGCCTTTCTTTTTTCTTTATTTTCTTTTCTCTTTTAATCCTTTTTTCTCGATTAATAATTAATAATTCGGTCAAGGTATAGTCGATGCGCGATGACGTTCATATCACATCAATAAATGGTCGAAAGGCTTCGACAGCCATTGACCATAGGGAAACGGGCACGTGATTGAAGCTAGTTTCTTCTGATACTTTTTCTCTCCACTGTAGTTACTAATTTTAGATAGGCGATACTCGATATTTTGCAATCTCGATAAAGCTATTCCTCGATTCACGCCTCAACCGTAATCATATTTTTCATTCAAAATATACTCTCGTGACTTTTATTTTTTTTTTTTTGAGAAACGTTTTATATAAAACGAGAGAAAATTTCTTCCAATGTCATCTAATTTTCGCGAGAAAATTATATTCGTTGAATTCTAAAGGGTATACTTGTTAAGTGACGAAATCGAGCTTAAGAGTTATTATTCTTCGTGAAAGGACGTTGCGTGTAAAGTATCGAAGTGTTAAGAAGTCATGATTAGGAATGTAAAGTAACCGAAATGTTCTAATTCTGATTTAATTATAACGCAAACTAGTTTAATGTGAAATGTATGTTAGAAGAAATTTTAAAAAAAAAAGGAATTAAATTATATTTAATTCTAGATTTTTATAAATATATAAAAATTTTACTTGTAAATATATAATATGTAGTAATTTCACTTCAAAATTAACGAATGCATAGAATTTTAAATATTTCAATATATTTTGAAACATAAAAAAATATTAGATTAGAATGTTTTATTTAGAATATTTTAATTAAAAAAAGCAGAATATTTAAGTTATATTTTTTCAGAATTTGAATAATTATTATACTAGAGAAGACATCAAAAAATTTGAGGTTAAAAGTTTGAGGCTATGATTTTATTCTCAAGAAAAGATTGGTATAAACCAGATAGAATTAAGAGGGCGCTTTAGTACATAGAAATCGTACAGAATCTTAAATTCAAGTTCCGGAATTGAATCTTTATTAGCTTCAAGTAGATTCTTTTATATTTTTCCTCGTTCGAGATATTGGATGCATGCAGAAAACTTATTCTATAATATTTGTGATTTGATTTTTCGAAATGCAAATTATATTTGAACATTTAAAGATGAATTTTAGGTTAGGTAATGTTCAAACTGAATAAAATAAAGTGATAAGCATAGAATTCCAAGCATAGGCAATTGAATTAATTCTTTTACAAAACGATATTATAATAAAAAAATGTAGTTTTACAATATATCTTACGAATTATATTCATTTCATTATTTTATTTAACGTTAAAGATTGTAAAAAACAAAACGTATGATTTGTAACTTTCTATGCTATTATTATTACTATTATTATTAATTGGTAAATTATATAATTTAAACTTTAGGATCAAATCTCGCTTAGGTTCGCTTATTTTTTTTTTTCATTTTTATAATGGAAAGATGAGAGTTCGAAAGCGTTAAAATATTACGTGCAAGTATATAATTTGTGGAGAAATATAGATTGAAGATAGATATTAATCAAAATTAGAAATAATAGGATGATTATAGATTATAAGTATATTGCGGTAGAACTCGAAAGTAATGCAATTCAAAATATGAATTTTCATATTATATCACATTTGACCATAATTGTTCGTAAACGACATTGATCACGAATGAAAGCAATTTGAAAACTTATAGATTTTTGTTCACGAAGAAATTATGTCACGTCCATACAGCTGATTTTGATACATCTATATATTATTTTATTATATTTTTCATAATAAAAACGATTTTTATTTCAATGAATAATTTTATGTTTTAATTTTTAATCTTAATATTTTCCATAGATATATATTTTCAAATATTTCATTTCCACTTTTTGAAATATATCTATCATTGGCATAGACACATTCTGATTTTATAAACAAGACATTTGATATACTTTATCTCTTCTTTTCTTTATTTTGTGTTCATTGTTCGCTGAACATCAGTGTGAACTTAGCATTAAATATATCATAAAAATGAATTTATTCAAAATGAGCAAAAAAAAGACATCATGTTTTTTGAAAAGAAAATCGATGGTATAATACATTTGAAAGTTTAATCAATTGAACAGGGATTCTATCGTGTCATTTTCCAGGAATCACAAATCTTTGTCCTCTTCTTTTGTTCTTTGTCCTTGTAGCAACACGCAACTCTGTAACTACTTTTAATGTATAGTTGACGTATCGCAAAGAATTTTAAATCATCCCAGAAACATGTCCAATTCGAAGTTATGCAAAACAATTTTGAGATCTTTAAGAGATTCATTGATCATTGAGGAAATATTTAGAAATGAACTAACGTGTAGACACATCAAAGACATATTTTTATTACTTCGTTGCCCAGTTTTGTGGTTAGGTCGATTATTGATTCAGTAGGACTGTAATCAAAATAGTTCGTTTCACAATATTAAAAAAATTAGAACCTTTATTGGAAATTTTATTATATAAATTTCTGTTTATAAAACATCGAATAATTAAAAATACATTTCAGGATTAAAATAAATATATATTGATTTTAATATGATATTGATACTTGTTGAATTGAGTTTGTATTATAAATAATATATTATAGTATATTTTAATGATTTTAATATGAATTTATTTAAATTTATATTAGTGTATCTTATTCATAATAATAACAATAATGTGCAACATTATTAAAGAACATAAAAAAATTAATCTATATAAATTAATTTTAATTAAATTGCTTTTAACATTTATATTTACAAATATAAAAATAATTTTTTGAAAAATTATATGATGTAGTAAGTTAATAAAAAATAGACAAACTCAAATGACAGTTAAGAAATTAATAAATTTATATTTAAAAATAAATGACACGTAATTTATGGACAAATTTTATGCTCTCTTACTTTTAATATATACTTGGTAATTAAAAATAATAGAGTTATTTGCTCAAATAAATATCCATCTATTTATGTAATTATTATTTCAATGTTTCTATATTATAATATTGTATAATTTATGTATTATGCATATAAAGGTGTCTTAAAAATCACTTGAAAACTAAGAAATTCTTTTATTCCTTCGAAAATCTAACAAAAATATAATTTGAGAAAAATATAAATGATAAACTAAAAGATTTGATTTTCAATATGCTGGTTGTTTTATTATACGATCGAATGGCTACGTAATCGGTAGATCATTATCATTTCGCAAAACGAATGATAAATATTTTTATCGTAAGGTAATTTTCTCGAAGGTAATTTTATTTGCAAATGATATTAGCCAGGCAATTGATATAAACAATTTAATAAGTTATTAGAAAATTCTTACAAAAAGTTCTTTTGTCTTAGTTTATTTGAAATTTGCTTTTATCCCTTTGATAATCAATGTGTCTAATCGATGATTTAAGAAATTATTCGATTGAAACTATTGCACGATAGGTATTGAGAATCGGAAGTGAATACGGAAGATCTGTATACATTACTCGGATCGAGTACAATCGTTTCTGTCAGTATATTAAATCGGCCATTTTTGAAACAAAAGCGGTGTTTATCTCTGGATAGAAACAAAGATATATGTCTTGATATATTTGCAATAAGAGCTATTTACTTTTTCTCTATTTATTTTTTTCTATTTTTCTTAATCGAAGATTATAGATTCGGTAGGCCAGGTGTGGAATTCTATGGACAACATACCATCGAAAGTGGAGAGAATGCTGTCACGAAGATCGTCGCTCTGCCCAACGAGGTAAGCGTCACTCTATTATTATATGTATACAATAGTGCTTGCTAAAATCACCACCTATTCAGTGATTTTCACTAAGCGAGAAAAAAAAACTAGACATAACAAGAATAACTACGATATACTTTAAAGGAATATTGTAAAAAAAAAAAAAATAATCGATAAAGAAAATTTCACTCGAATTAATTTTATTATTATATATAAATCATTGTTAATAATAGTAATTAATTACTAGAATTAGTTCGATTTATGTTGTGAATTTAAATATTATCTTCATATAATAAATAATAAATACAAAAACATCAAAATTATAGAAAATTGAAATTTTCTTTATTGCTTGATTATTCTTTTTCATATGACACAATTTCTTTAAGTAGTTTTTGTTCGATATTAGATATATCTCACTTCCTCTAGTTACATCTATTTTCTTTTGTCGAACTACTCGAGTCAATTCTTAGAAAAAAAAAAAGTTCATGAGAATTTTACTGTTGGATCTCCAAGTTATTAATAAAATGTATTTTAATATATTATATTATATATCATTTTATTAAGTTTGTTAATTTGTTCATATTTTGTAAATATTATTATTTAATATTGATTTTAATATATTTTACATATCATATGCGGAAATAAATATACAAATTTATTATCATGATTCTCAAATATCGAATAGGAAAAATATTGAATACTATTGAATAAAATATAAATAAATGATTCACGTAGGATTTCAACTCGCGTACGTAAAAAATATGCAACTTATATTTACTTTGAAATCAAAGCTGACGTATCATGTTCGAATTTCTTAATGACTGCGCTAATAGTTTCTAAACTTTATGAAGAAGTTATTTACTAATAGGAAATTCCAGACATTTTCCCGTACTTTCAAAATAAATTAGGTTTTACTATCAGAATTTTTGTTGAACAATTATTTCCCATACATTCATTCGAATATCATTTTACTTTCTTCGACACGAACGTTCAGTATAATTAAGAAGCATTTAATGTATCTATACTTATTCTTTTCGTACCGATATTGCTTCGAAAAAGTCTCAAAAATTATTATATAAAAATCTTATATCAATAAGATATCAATTATCTAAATATACTTTTTCTTAATATACATAACGAAAAGATTATCAAATGCAAGAAATTATAACTAAGTTGCTCGTTTTGAATTCTTTTTTAATTTCATTACATCATCAAAAGATTAGTGAAACTTTGTTCGAAACTTGTTTTCATTCTATCAAATCGGTATTTATCTTATGAAGGTAACACGAAAAGAAAAAGGAAAAGAGAATCATGTTCAAGGAATGGTTTAATGCCCAGTGCGCGATAGTAATATCTTCTGTGTACGTCATACTTAGGTACATTGTAATCAAAAAGAGACAGTCGGAGGTGTGAAGTTATGGTTGTTTTTAAAAGTCACACGCGTTACACTCGTAACGCGACACTGTTCGGTGTATACAGTTTTTGCTGGGTTGCATAACTGTGTGCGACACGCGCAACGCGCTTATGCACGCGTGTATGTGAATAAATAATACACGAACACCATTGTCATTCCCTCCATAAAGGTCGAGAGCATATATACCGTGGAGGGTTTTATTTTCCTGTTTCCTTCCTTTTAAATATGAATCTTAACGTTAGGAAAATTTCATTGTGAAATTCATTATTTATTTTAATCAATGATGGAATCTATTAAATTTCCAATAAACGTGTTAAAATAATTCTTTTTTTTTTTTTAACTCTCGGATGATAGATCGATTAATTGTGTCATGGTTGGCTGATCTTGGGTCATGTTTCTGATCCATGTTACTTTCTATACGAAAATTTCATGTTAAGAAAAATTATATTATCTAAAATATAATTTTAGAAAGAAAATAAATTTTAAACAATAATGATTCGATTGTTCAAAAGATCAAGAAAATCTATTGCCGCCAAATGTATTACGTTTTATGGATTATTTTAAGTTTTATATTTTTCCATATTTTATATTATAAAATTGTATATTTATATACATGTAAAGTATCGCTGTCTATCTGATGATAAAATGAAAATTTTTCCTTTGTTCAAGTTCATATTTTCATGAAAAAGAAATGAAAATATAGGTTTCTTATTATTAATTAATTAATCAATTGTTTATTAATAATTAATTTTTTATTTTTGCAATTACTAAAAATGGAAAACATATAGAAATTGATTTTATTGCAAAATTAATACGATTTTTATTTAGTTAGAAACATATATGTTTTATTTCTTTTATAGTATGCACTAGTTCAATTTTATATGTTAATTTTTAAAACTTAGTTAAATAATTGACATTAAGATTTTATTTTTCTATTATATTTCTTTAATGATTTTATTAGATGTAAAAATAATTTTATTGACTTTTATTGGTTTATTAGATATAAAAATAGAAAATATAGATACTCTTATGATAGAAATAATCTTTACATCTTACATAACTATTTTTTTCAATTTTTATTTCATTTTTATCTTCTGAAATGTAGAATTGATTTTTATTATTTGTTTACAGAGCAAATAATATATTTAAATATATTATGATAAAAAATTCATAAAACAAATGTGAATTAAATGAATTTTGTCAGAAATTTAATTTCAGTTTTTTAAAATTCTTCTCAATAATGATCATTCTCAAAATATTTCTTTTTTTTATAATTTTTTTAAAAGTGTATTTAAAAACTTATAACACGAAAATCAAAAATAAAGAAATTTTAGACATTTTAGACTTTTCTAAATATTGATGATTGAATTAAAAATTAACGAAAATATTCTTAGATTGTTTGCGTCAATGAACTGAAACAAACTTAACTAGATTTAATAACTAAAACACAAATCTTTTTTTTGATATTGATTTATTATTTTATATTTTTGGACATATTGAATTACAAAATAATTAATTAAGAATAATTTATTTAAAAAAAGGCATCATAAATATAGTTTTTTTAATTTAAAAAGATTCAATTATTATTTTAGATTTTTATTTCTGTTTTTATTTTTATTTTATTACTATAAATTATTAATTTTGCCAGAATATTCTTATAGTAATCAATCATTTATCTGTACAAAATATTACAAATTATAATAAATTAAAAGTGTGAACATGATCGAAAATAATAAGCTCAATCATCCTGTCACTGATTAAAAATTCTGACAAAACTCGAGATGAACTCGAGATTATCAATTACCAATGCAACAAATACGAGAAAAATAGGGAAAATTAATTATGATTAAAAAAAAATTATTTTGTTATCTTCTTTCTATGAATAATGAATTTTTATATGTTTATTATTTTTATATCTTTATATATCTATTATACTATTATTCTTTAAGTTGTTTTTAAAGATATTACAAAAGATGATGAGAAAAATAAAGAGATTCTTGAAATCTTAAAACAGATTTTTTGTTATTTTTTGAAAATAAATAGAATATTGTATATTAGCCAAAAAAAAGTTACAAATGAAATGATACAAATGTCGATGCAACTTTGGGCTTCAATAAATTAAATTCGTTCAATGCAATGATAAAATCAAAATATCGCTTTCTATAAAAAATATATACAAATATATATATATATAAATACATATATAAATAGGTGTGGCATGTCAATCTTTGTATCGAACCAAGCACTAGTTTGCTTACGTTGCTCGATACGAGTCACGAAATTATCGTTATCGCGATCATTTTTCAAACGAATCCTAATACCGATAAGATAGCAGTTGTACGATTATAATCACTTCACCTTTTTTTTCACGAGCTTTTTTTTCTTTTTCTTTGCTTTCTAGGTATATTTTATTCGATAATCAATGAGAGTATCATTGCGAAATGATATTTGAAAGCAATATTCGATATCGATTATCTTATGATTCTTAAAAAATTTGTATTAGGTTTATATTATTTACAAAATTGAATCGTATCAGAAGTAAAAAATTATAACTTCCAATAGTTATTTAAATTAGAGGAAAACATTAAAATATAATGTATTTCTTTGTTCTTTTTCATCCAAGCAATTAAATTTCAATTTAGTATAATACAAAATAAAATTGAAACCTAAAACTTATCTGGACTTAAATATTTAAATACATTTTTACATATATTTTCTTTTAAAAATTAAAACTAACCTAATTTAACCTATGTTAAAACCTAACCTTGTCATTGCATCGTAGAATCATGTAGAAACTATTTTAACTAAACGTATATAATGAAAAAACCATATATGAGGAAAATTTTTTGAGAAAAAGATATTTCATATGTATATCCAATTATTGTACACATTAATAACATTTGAAAATGGAATGTAAAAAATACGTTAAAAATCATGACTCCACGTGAAAGTACCAAGCACAAGTTAAACCTTCTTAACCTTGTTTTTTTCCTCAAGTTTTTCTTATTGCGTGGAAAATTCATTATATATATGTAATTATGATTAAATGAAAAAAAGGACGCGGGATTTGCTTCGTGAGAAAAGATGAAATCATGAAAACTGATCACAATACGATATATATAGTCGTTATTTTTTTTTATCTGTATTATCATTTAAAATCATTATGAAATATCAATTTTATAAAATTTTACATCAATATATATATATATATATATATATGGAAAATATAAAAAGAACAATTTATGAAACGACATTCATTCATTCATCTTAAATGATTAATCAATAGTAAATTTTTTCTTCTTTTTAAATTTGTTTATTTATATCGAATAATATTTATAGATGTTAATAAAAATAAAATTACATTTAAGATTTTTGACATTTTTTACAGTTTCTATATTTATTTAAAAAATTCAAATTATAATATTTTTTTATAATTTGTATTCTCTCGAATGTACATATTTGTTGACACTTTCATCAGATAAAGAACAACAAAGAAAAACAAAAGATGAAATATCCTAATTACATTGTATTTCGTCTCATATTTATCAGCAAAATTATACGAATATGATAGATATATTTTTATAAAAAATACCAAAATTATTTTGATTAAATTTTAAAGTCTAAACTTAACATTTAAATATCAGAAAAAATCTTGAATTGTCAACTGAACGTTTTGAATGCAATTGACATTTTGAATGTGGTTTGAATTTTCTTCATCGCGTGGAGAGATAGCGAACTGCCACCTATGAAAGCATTACCGTACTATTATATTAAATTCACTTATGATAGAAAAATATTATAAAAAAGCGCTACTTATGGTAATATAATAAATGATACATTTACAATGAATGAAACAGGGACGCGTCGTTTCTCTCTGTGACGACAACTCTCTTCATTTGTGGGAGATTAACGAAAGTTCAGTCGTGGAAACCAAATCGCTTTCGTTGGAAGGTAAATTGAAGAAAATCTCGGCGATGTGTCTTGAGTCGAGCGGCGAACATTTACTTCTGGGAACGGAAGGCGGAAACATTTATCTTTTGAACCTGAAAACATTTGTGGTGCCTGACAACATCATTTACCAGGATGTCGTAATGCAAAAGTAAGGATAATTTATGTTTTTTATTTTTTTTTTTTTATTAAAAACGATGAAAATAAATTTTTTAAAATAATAATTTCAAAATATTCATAACATCATCGTTGAAGCCGTCAATTTACAGGATATCCGATTTTAATACATTGTTAAACAATGAGAAATGACAATAAGAAATTCAGCGAAAAATCACTTTTTTAATTATAAGAGTGTTAATTATTCCATTTTAAAGTCAAATTTAAGTTTTTTTAATTGATATTAACGAGTAAACTAATATCTCTAACTTTTCTTTGCAATTTTTGTAAGGTAAAGATATTATGAAATAATAAATTTATTTATCAACATTATCAACATTAATTAAAAAAAATGCAAACATTTAATATTTATCTTGAACAAAAATATATTTTATCTATTTTTTATTCAGCACAATATATTTTCTTAAAAAAAGTTATCATTAAAATACAGCAAATATTTTATAATTGCAAAAAAAAAATTATCTCCATTATTTGAAAAGGAAGGACCTTTAACATATTACAAGCTCCAGGACAATGCGAACAATATAATCTAATTCAAAATTAAATATCTACAAACAATATCAATGTAATAGCAAAATTTTATTTTTGATTTCTTTATTTATTTGATAAAAAAAAATCATTAAATGTATAAATATAAATTATATTGTATTTGGTTTTATTTTAATCAAAGAAATACTTTCTCAAAAGTTAATAAAAATTTTATTAAAAAAAATAAAAAAAGAAAAAATTTTTATTATTACATATTGTATTGCATTGTTTTTCTTCTTTTACACACACCTTATCCATTTTTATACTCGACAAAAAACATAAATAAAAAATATTAAAAGTAAGAACTATCTTCAAGTCCATATTCATTTCCAGTTATAAAATATTTGCTGCGTATAGTTAAATTCATGTGTTCGTGACGTATTGATGTTATGACAGCGTCCCAGATGATTATAAGAAGAATCCAGGAGCAGTCGAGGCGATAGCGGAACAACCAGGTCATCCAGACAATATTCTGATAGGTTACAATCGTGGCTTAATGGTTTTGTGGAACAAAGCGACTCCTGGAGCCCAACAGGTGAGCCTTTGTATTATTGTCTTGTATCTTTTTATGTCACATGTCCATGTGTACAAGGTTATAATGTGGCATGTGTAATGACACGCTTACAAAACAGTCTGAACACACTTGCTTACTACATTTTCGGGGCAATGCTTAATCCATCGTTGGATAAAAATGCATTTAACTTGAAGGTCTTTTGTAAAATGGAGTAATACCCCATCGATTAATCCTGCAATGATGTATTCCAGTCTTTTGTTATTCATTTTCATTATTGCAAAATAATTAAAAATATAAAACTTGCTTCTCTCTTTTTTTTTTTTTTAATATCTAAAAATAATTTTTTCAAGATATGTAGTAATTCATTTTTTTCAGAATTTTTTATGTAATACACATAAAATAACATTTGAAAGTTATATCAATCTTCTAAGAAAGATTCTAATGCGTTTGAACAATATTAACCATTGCAAGATTAATTTTAAACAAAATTTATCATTCAATAATATTTACTGAAATGCTCAAAATAATTAATATACGTTTAGTGAAGTAGATTTCTTCACAATATTATCAATATTTTATAAATAAAATGCGTATATACACACATACACCATATACATTCAATACAACACCTTTTAATATATCATTATATTATTAGTTATATCACTATATATTAGTTTCATATACGTCAAATCATGTATTAAAAGTTTAAAGAAATAATAATTGAAAAATAGAGAAATCATAAAAGAGAGTTTATTATAAATCAAAAATAAACTTTTATGCGGTCACGAGTAAGAAATTTAAATTTAAAATACGTACCGATGGGTTAAGCACGTATTGTGACATGGTACCGCTCGTTCTGATTGTTGTTTGTGTCTTTGGTGGTTTTGGCGAACGTGTACGTGCAGCTGATGGGTTTGTTTTCGCGTACGCAGACATTCGTCTCCACGCAACAACTGGAATCTGTCCATTGGGTCTCCGAGACCCGTTTTGTTTCCTCCCACAACGATGGATCCTATGCATTTTGGAGTGATAGCAGCGATAGCATGCTGGAGTCGACCACATTGTATGGACCGTTTCCGTGTAAAGCTATCACTAAAATTCTCGTCTATCCAACCGCAGAGTGAGTAGAGAATATTTCACTTAATTCATTCACACAATTTTCTTATTTATGCTTGATTATTGTACAATACCAAAATAACGAATCATTGTAAAAACAGGCTTAAAGAACTGGTCTTATTTTCGGGTGGAATGCAACGCGCGAGTTACGGCGATCGTCATACAATTACTGTTATGGTTAAAGGAAAACATGTCGTTTTTGATTTCACATCAAAGGTGATTGATTTCTTCACTGTATTTTCTAAGGAAGAGGATGGAAAAGATATTCCTGCTAGTCCGGAAGCGCTCATAGTATTGGCTGAAGAAGAGATAGTGGCCATTGATTTGACTAATTCTGAATGGAAAATGATGGCATTACCTTATTTAGTATCTCTCCATGCAAGTGCGGTAAATATCATATTGTTTTATAACGTATATAGCTTATATATACTTTTTTTTTAATATTATGTTTAATATTTACAGGTCACTTGTTCACAACATGTCCCAAATGTTCCTGAAGAATTGTGGGACAGTATAATCGCAGCTGGAAAAGCACAAACGGAACATCTATATTCGGATAAATCATGGCCTATAGACGGTGGAATTATTCTTAATCAAAAATCGGGAAACGATAAACCAAAAACCAGAGAATTGTTACTTACCGGTCACGAAGATGGCACCGTGAGATTCTGGAATGCGTCTGATGTTGCTTTAACACCTCTTTATAAATATAACACGTCCATTCTGTTTACCGGTGAACATCTAGATGTTCTTGAACAACCACCAGAGGATGATGAGGATGAGTGGCCACCATTTAGAAAAGTTGGAACCTTTGATCCATATTCCGACGATCCAAGACTTGCGGTGAAAAAAGTTTTACTTTGTCCTCTGTCGTCGACGTTAGTGGTTGCTGGTACAGCTGGTCACATAATTACAGCTACCATATCATCTGAACCTGTGAACAAAGAGATCAAAGCTATCACGATGAATATTGTGAACGATCGTGATGGATTTGTTTGGAAAGGTCATGATCATCTTCCTGCGAGAACAACTAGTATATCTTTCGCAGTTGGTTTTCAACCGCAAAGTCTTCTTCAATTATATCCACCAGCTGCGGTTACAGCATTGGCTATACACAGTGAATGGGGATTACTTGCAGCAGGCACAGCTCATGGTTTAGCTGTTTTTGATTATACAAGAGGAAAGGCTGTTAATGTAAAATGTACACTTAATCCAAATGGTATATATAATATATATATATATTTATATATCTCTTATATCAATTAATATGCTTATAAGAAAAGTTAAATATTTTCCATTTTGATGTTATTTTAGATCTTTCTGGAGCCAGTGATACACCGATTTCTAGAAGAAAATCATTCAAGAAATCATTGAGAGAATCTTTCAGAAGATTAAGGAAAGGAAGATCACAGCGACGAACAAATGCTAATAGTCCAACCAGAAATACGACATCGGAGAAAAAGAAAGAAACGTGAGTATTTTTTTTTAAATTAGATAAATTATCATCTTCGATATAAATACATTATATAATAAACGATTTTTAATTTTGGAAGGCCTAGTGTTGCTTCTTCGCCAAGTGGCGATCTTTCACCGGTAGAATTGAAACCTGTGGAAAGACAAGTAGAAGCAAGACCTGTAGATGATGCGTTGGGATCAATGGTTCGATGTTTATATTTTGCTAGAAGTTATATTATAAGCAGTAAGTATATTTAATTATATATTTCATTGAATATATAATTTATAAATATTTTTTAAATATATTTTTTTCATTCTAGTGCAAAACACAACGCCTACGCTTTGGGCAGGTACCAATAACGGTACAGTTTATGTGTTCACATTAGCAATTCCTGCAGGCGTTAGAAGAACAGAAGAAGATGTAAATTGTACATTAGGAAAAGAGATTCAATTAAAACATAGAGCACCTGTAATTGCAATCACAATTCTCGATGGATCTAGCGTACCGTTACCGGAACCATTCGAAGCAGAAAAAGGCGTGAGTCCTGGACCAGATATGGCATCACCACACAGAGTTGTAATTGCTAGCGAAGAACAATTCAAAATCTTCAATCTTCCATCCTTGAAACCATATTGTAAATACAAACTTACTGCACATGAAGGTTCACGAGTAAGAAAAACAGGTTTTGCAAAATTCACATGCCCAATGGAACCTGCGGGAACACATGAAGAAACTTGTTTGTTATGTTTGACCAATCTTGGAGATTGTTTAGTGCTCAGTATTCCAGAATTGAGAAGACAGCTTAACGCTGCTGCTATTAAGAAAGAAGACATCAAGTAAGTCTCATTGATAATCCTTAAGATTTAAATCTTTTCTTTGTTAAATTATTATCTTTATTGATTTTCTTTTTCAGCGGAATTTCTTCGTTAACATTCACAAAAGCTGGCGAAGCATTATATCTATATTCAAGCTCGGAACTGCAACGAATTTCATTGTCGGCTAATAAAGTGACAAAAGCAAACTGTGCATTAAATTTACCACCAAATGCTAGATCATTTCCTGAAACTAACAACGAAGATACTCAAGAAGAAGTAATAATCGAAGGTACACCTGAAACGGAAGGTGAAACAACCCAGGGAAGTCAACCGGTTACAATGCAAAGGATTACAGAGAATGGTGTAGTAGGTTCTAGTGAGTATACTGTGTCAAGTTTTGTAAATCCTACTTAATATATGTTGCGATATCATTAACTTAAACGTTATCATAGGATAATATCTAAATATGCTAAATAATATTAAATGCGTAATTGCTTTGCATATCTTGTAACCTATGTAAATATTTAAATGTTGCTTTGCTACAATTACTTGTGATTTATCAAATAAGCTAGCAGCTAAATTCTATTTCTTATGCTAATTAACATCATCAAGCTCCTAATCCTTTAGTATCCGAATCTTGAATACATATATTTTAGCCGGTGGTGAAGAATCTCCGAAAGAATCATCTTTGCAACCAGCTGCAAGTACCAATGATGTAAACGCAGAAGACGATCGTCAAGATTTAAGCTCTATTGGAGATATAACGATCGATAGCGTGAAGGATCATTTGCTGTAAGTGAACGTGTTGCATATGTTATGCCTAGCTTTTTATTGTTTTATTTCACATGCTTCTTTTGCTTATCTGTTACGATTAATTTTATCATGGTGATAAAAATAATAAAAAATATAGTAAAAAGATAAATAAAGAAAAATAGATTTAATTTAACAAGCTGGCTTTAAATATATGTTTGTTTCGCTGTGCTAATCGATGTGTTTTGTATTGCCATTTGCTTGGCAGTAACAGTTCACTTTTCAGAAATGCAACGTCTTCCGAAGAACTTCACAATCGTCTTGCAGGACTTAAAATGGAGGTGACTTCACGAACTTCGGAAATCTCTACTCAAAATCAATCGCTAGTTTTAAAGACTACTACCGTTGTTTCGCAAACAACCAACAATACTACTGCTAATGGAGAGATCGAAACAAGTCAAACAAATGAAACTCAACAAGTGAACAGTGAGTGAAATCATTGCTAACTTAATTAGAGTGAATTATAAATTGATCCAGTGACCAATAATACTTTATATTTAATTTTTAACACATACTGTATTCCTTTTTTAAATGTATATTTTTTAAATTAATATTTTTTAGGTTTCCCAATGTTATATATATATTTATATACATATATATATATAGTATATTTGAAAATTGTAAATAATCATCCCTTAATAATCTCATATACTACATAATCCATCGATCGCTTAATATCATGTGTTTGTCTTTCGTCGCTTTTTAATTTTTATTTTTTATTTTTTTTAATATTATTTATATTCTTTCGTTATTGTTTTGTTTTTTGTTATTTGTTATTGCGCAGGCACTACAGTAGAAAGAGAGATTCGCAGCGGTACTGAAACTACAACAACACATGCTACAATTACTCTACCTTCGAACGTCGAGGTCATCAAACGGCACTGACAATGAAAATATTGTGTTAATTAGTATCGGATCTTACTTCAATGTTAAGCCTATATTCCGCGATCCAAATGAAAGATTTATGAATTTTTAATGTTTCTTAAAAATCGTGCAATATACAGAAATTCTGTACTCATTCATATACAAACTACCTCTCTTTTATTAATATAAAAAAAAGACGACAATTAGTAATATTATTTTTTTTAAGACTTTTAACTGTTTTTACAAAATTTGAATGTGACGAAATGATAGGGCATCTTTACAAGAAATAAAAATTTTATCAAGACAACACATATTTCTTTTAAATTTAATAATATGTACATGTTCCTTCTTTTCTAGAAGTTTTAATATCTCATTCAATTTTCTAGAAGATTTTATTTTTCTAAAAGATAATAATATTAATTTATTACTTTTAATTCTTTTAAAATTGATAATCACGATTAATTGCAAGTTAATTTTCTTACATGTTTAAAAAGATTACATTGATCATTATAAAATTTGAATATTATTTGATTAAAGATCATTTTTTTTCTATTTTGTTTCAGTGATAAATTAATCTATCTCTAATGTATTTTATCGCTATTTCTTTATGTATAAATTTTGCATAATTGATATTTTTCAATTTAATATTAATAAAACAAAAAACTTTTCTTCTGTTTTTAATTTCTCAAACTATTATTCAATGTGCAATTAGATGTAGTTGTTTATACATCACAATCATTCAACAAAATTCGATTTTAATTTTAACAAATTAATATTTTAAGCGAATGATTTTAATAATTTTAATAATTTTGACTCAAAATAATATTAAATAAATATGTATTTTAAATTTTATAAAACTTAATTTATAATTTTGTAGAGAATTTCTGTATATTAATTTATTTTTGAGAAACATTAAAAATTCAAAGGTATTTTATTATTTTTTCGCGGAATTTATAATTAACGAAAATTTATTTGATTTCGTTTACAATTATAAAATGAGCGAAAATATAAAATAAAAATGGAGCGAATGCGATTAATAACAATAATGATTAATGAGAGGAAGAAAATGATTTTAAATCTCTTCTAAAAAAATAGATCCGGAAATATGTTCTTAAGAGTTAAAACAAAATAATGTTGGCAAAATTTGTACGCAGAAGATCCAGATTTTAGTTCTCAATGGTTTTCGTATTTTAAGAAAAGACAAAAAGTCACTAATATTCTTTTGCAAAAAAAAAAAAAAAAAGAAAAAAAATGCGTCCTTTTATATATTATAATTCTATAATATAATACTTTTATATGGATAGAAATAATATTATTCACAATCAGCATTGACTTAAGAGCAGTGTGATCGATGCTGCTAGTTTTTATAACGTCTGTACCTGGGTCTCGTACCCTCGTGATTATCTATGTTATATTATATGCATTTACATAGATTGTATACTATGTTATATGAAATCTAATTTTTTACAATTCTCCTCCTGTAGATCTTAGATGAGGTAAAGATCTAATTAAATTTTTGATTGATACCAGAAAATGGTATTATTCTTGGATTATCAAGAGGAGTCAGCATTGTTGTATGATAGATTTTAACAGGTATATTTGAGTTATTCTGGCTAGCTATATCGTAAATGATTGATTTATTTTATCTAAAAGTGTAGGATTATCCAGGGATATATTCCAAATTCTTAATTTTTAAACAACAGAAAGAATAGTTTTTATAGTTATAGTTTTTAAAAGATAGTATTGAGGTCATTCAGGTGCTCTTTGGAAAATATTGAAATATTAATATATTTTGATTTTCCTTTGAAAAAAAGTAATGGAATCCTATTTTTAGAAACTGTATCGAGAATTCTTCTAGCTTTGCTTCCACTGTTGTATTGTACTGTGCAATGTGCGAAATTTCTTTATGGTGTTGGTGATGCCCCTGCAGGCAGTTTGCTAGCCAGAACTTTACTTAGCAGATCTTCAATCATTTGAATTGTTATTGCGTTTTGTGGACTCCTTATTTTCTTGTTGATCCTTCTTATTTCTTGAAATTGGATTTGGATATGAATATATTTAGATAATTATATTCAACCATATCGGATAAACAATAATTTTATTTTAATTAAACATTTTAATTAAAATTTTTTATATTTTTAATTATTTTTGTAAACATCGTGATAAATTTAAAAAATGAATTTGTGGAGTTATGTTTGATTTGAATTTTTATAAAGAGATCTTCAATCACATTGTAGAACATCACTACGTACGTACATAAAAAATAATTTTAACATGTTTTTTATCTAATGAGATTTTATTACATAAATGCAGTGCTAAAAAAAAAATATATATATTTTTTTTTATATAAGATAAAATCAGTTCAAGAAATTTTCGTCGCTTGAAAGAATGAATTAATGTTCATTTTTAGCAAAAAAACTTAATAATTAATGAATATAAACAATAATTTCCACGATTCTCGTTTCACTACGTCATAGTCATTGATAGTTGCATTTTTTCCGTTGCTTAATTTCTCTAAGTGTTTTTAACATAATTTTACTTAAATAACTACTTTTCTATTTTTTGTTAGGCATTTTCGCAACATGTTTTTTTTTCTTGATCTTTTATCACTATTCACCCATATAATATAGATGATTTAAGTTGCGTTTTTTTTTTAAATATTTTTTTAAATATTATTATTTAGAAATATGTCGTAGCACAACATATTCGTTGCGTTACAATATGGCTGCCATGTTCACAATTTGTGATGTATCTTATTTCTTTGTACAGGCTATAGTTTTTAAATTATATTTAGTTTCGTGCGTCATGAAATCGTAAAAATTTCTCATGATTCTTTTTTAAAAAATGTATCAATAAAAAATATTTTGAAATTGTATTTAATAAAATAATGTTTTAATAAATTGATCTACAGATGACACAATACAAAACATTTTTCTTGCATTTTTTTTTAAGATTTATTTATAAATAAATATTAGGCCTAATTCTATTAACAATAAAGCCTAAATTTAGGCCTAATTTTATAGACCTAGTATTGACAAAATTTTGTTTTGCTTAATATAAAATTAATTGTGAAATCCGATGGAATTAAAGATGGAATTACAGAATTAAAATGTAAAATACTATGATCATGGCAGTATATATATTTGATTGACTTATCATTATAATACTTGAAATTTATTTTCTTATGATTTATAGTATAATTGTGATTTGCAAATTTGTCAAATCAATTGTAATATCAAAAATAATACCTCAAGTTCAATTTTGCACTTTAAATTTTACTAAAATATTTCTATAAAGTCGTAATTATAAAAAAAATTGTTAGTATATTGAAAATAAACTAAATAGCATTGTACATTATCATATATACTTGTATATATGGTCTGAAAATTATTCGACTCTTAAATTAAGTTATATGAATATTGTAAATTAATAATATATATATATATAATTCATATAAATATAATGTATATAATCAATATGAAGATAGAAAATCTTAATGTTATAATAACGATAAAATGAATAGCATCGACTGCACTTATTATGTAATATTTAAAAAATATTAAAAAAAAATATTAATAAACTTTCAATGAAAGTGAAATACTAAGATTATTAAATGCGAATAACAAAATTTTTTTGCGTACAATTTTATCAATATATATATATATGTATCTGTATATATCGAAAATTTTCTTTCATACTTTTATTAATACTTTTTTCCCTATTGTTTCAACATTATTCGTATTTGCTTAATTTATATTAAATTTAAATAATAAACGGAATTAAATAAATTTTTCGATAAGGTTCAATCAATGTATTGTGCTACCAGAGCACCTGTATTATTAATTTTATTACAATTGTAAACTATAACAAAGTGAAGTCAATGCGCTGAATGAAAAATGTATGAAAAAACAAACGTAAGTATTTCTGCTATTGTAAAATTATTTGTTTTTTACCTTGATAAAATATTACACATATTGTACACGGTGAATTGTTAAAACTGCCCTTAAAACATTTCCTGTTTGTTCCTTTATATTTATAAATTATATACATATAATAAAACTAATATATAATATGTCTATCTTTAAAATATATGTAAATTTATTTTTTAAGTATCATGAAATTTTTAAATTTATAGTTTATAATATTTTAAAAATAAAAAATGAATAAAATTTTTTGTTTTATTTTTTGAAAAATTATATTTTATAATTATATATACATGTAATTTATTGATAAATATTTTTCAAATGAATTTGAAAATAGTATAAATAATATAATATCGAGTAATCGAAAAACGAACCGGAAATATTATCGATCATGATTCGACTAATGTTCACCAGATGACGCACAAGGTTTTCAGGCGTGTCGAAAAGCAGTCGCGCTTGCGTACTTACATATGTTCATCGTGTTCGTCGTTGTGGTGGTTACGGTTCAGAGACTGTAGTGTGCAACAGTAGAGTAGGATTTATTGAGTAAAGCATTTATGGAAAGTGAGCGAAAGTGATAGAGTGCCATGATAAAGTTGTACGAGTGGACAATTGAATCTTATAATTGAAAATTCAAAAAAAAGGTGCGTTCACGATAAAGGTGTCGAAGAAGTGAATCGTGATTGGTGAATCTTAGACGGCCATTATTGTGCGCCATTCGGTCTCCGGTGCAGATCCGCGCAGCGAAAGGGCAGATGCCCTTACGCGGTTCGTGTTCCCATTGGTGGGTACGCGTTAATCTACCCGGATCGACACACTTCGTGAGATCCGGTAGTATTTCTCGAAACGTATTCTTGAACATATTAAATTTAAAAAATATAAAGACAAGTAAATCAACCACCTCCTGTGGAAAGCGAGTCTTTTGATAGTCGACTCGATAGTTGTGTGATCTTTGTCTAACAGCAACAGTAGCAACCGCAGCGCCGTCAACAACACGACAACGATAACGACGACAGTAGCGCCATCAGCGCGACCGCCATCGCAGCGAAAAGAAACAGTATTCCTTTGAGGAAAGAAGAAATGCCTGTAGGTTCGCGATCAGTGGCGCGACCAAAGATGGAGGCCACGTCCAGTTTGTAACACGCAGCCAAGTCTCGTTCAAAGCGCACCAACGGAGCCACGAAGCGCTCCTCGAGTCGGCTGTCCAAAGTCGCTTTTGCCCCGTGCTACTTTTCTTCGTGAGCCCCGCGAGGCTGGAGAATGGAGCTACGCGTTGGAAATAAGTACCGGCTCGGACGGAAAATCGGGAGTGGCTCCTTTGGCGACATTTATCTAGGTAATTTTTTTATTTTCGACATTTACCTTTTACTTAGATTTCCCCCACTTCCCTATAATCCACCCGTCTACCCACACGACGGTTACATATTTGCCCTACGACATGCATGAACGCGCCAACTCCCCCGTGCATATATATATTTTCTTTTTCTAACTGCGTGACTGGGCCTTTGGCCTTTTTGTCGTTTCTTAGGTACCAATATCTCTACCGGCGAGGAAGTCGCCATCAAGCTAGAATGTATAAAAACGCGGCATCCGCAGTTACACATAGAATCGAAGTTCTACAGGATGATGCAAGGTGGTGGTAAGTAAATTTTCATCTACTATTTATTACTCCACCTTAATTTTACATATTCTCATGTATTTTGAAACTTATACCGTCACCTGAGAACTGTCAGAATTTTGTGTTTGTTGGACAGCTGGTTGGTCTGGCCACTGAACCTTTTCTCTTTCTTTCTCTCTTTCTCCCTCTCTTTTTCCTCCCCACCTCTCTTTCATCTCCTTACTATTCCTTTCTTCCTTTTTCATTGTCTGTTCTTTGTGACAATAAGGAACTTTACCGTTTTAACGTTTACATATTTAAAATTTATAATATAAATTAAATAATTCCAATTAATTCTAATATCTAATATATGAATTTTTTATATTTTTCAATCTTATATTGAAATATACATAAATGAAATATATATTATACACATTAATTTATTTTTTGTAGACTAGCATCGATAAATAATATTCCATAGATTTTAATCATTTTAGAGATGTCATCGACATAAAATTATTTGAATATTTTGAAATAAATATAAATATATCTCTACTCGTTCTAAAAATTTTTATATAAAGATTTCTTTAGAGAGATAGATATATTCGTTACAAATCTTACCTATTATTAACATTAATTCTTACAAATATTAAATACTGATCCTTTCATAGTAGTTTTGCCTAATTGTTATATTTCCAATAAATAAAAATGATTAAAAAGATTATTATTTTGTATATATTATGCGAAATATTTCAAAATAGACGAAATAAAAATTTAATATTTGTATTATTGCATAAATTAATTTGTTGTGTAGTGAATTTTATGAAATTACTAATTAATTATCAATTTTTAAGAAATTAAATGATTTGATATAATTTATAATTCTTTGCAACAATGATGGCAAATGATTGTGTTGTATGTTGGCATAGAAAAAATATTTCATATCTAAATTAGGCTTTTATATAGGTCTTTAAAAATAAAACGCGATATAACAAACATACAAGTCTTAAAATTCATATTGATATGATCAAAAAAAACTTTTTATTATAAATGAATAAGAATAATTAAAATAAAATAATATATTATAAATAATATCATAGAATATAATATAATATTTAAATTAAATTTTTTATTGTACGCAAAAAAGTTAAGTTTATTTTCATATTGATATTCTCAATAATTAAATTATATTTTGTTTTTTTTTCTCAATAATTAAATATAAAATCAATATCTATTATATTATATAATTTATCTTATAAGATAGCATGCAATATCTGAATTCTAATATTTTAAATATATTCATATTTTTAAATATAAAATATGAATATTAAATGAAAATATGAATTAAATGTCTGAATGTCTATTACCATACAATTTTATCATTCACAATTATCATTTTTTATGCAATAATATTACTTGTGAATTAAAAATTCAACATTATATGAATATTTGGATATGTATAAATTTTTTATTTGTAAATTTTAATACAATTCAAATATAATATATATGTAATATTATCAAAACATATTTATCGTAATATTTCAGTTGGAATACCAACTATAAAATGGTGTGGTTCAGAAGGTGACTACAATGTAATGGTAATGGAGCTACTAGGTCCATCATTGGAGGATCTATTTAATTACTGTTCAAGAACTTTTTCTTTGAAAACAGTCTTGCTTCTCGCCGATCAATTGGTAAATAATAATTTTTTGTTGAAATCAAAATATTTGCAATTTTTTTTTCTATTTTTTTATATTATTATATTTTAATATCTATTTTTTATTCTAATTTCTTTGTTTTTTTAATGAATTATACACATAAAATGTTTAAATGAAATTTATTTGTAATAATAATTTTTTATGAATAATATCCTTGCACTATTTATCAATAATAAAAAATATATTTTTTTATCTTAATTTTTATTATTTTTATTTCTTTTACATAAGTATAAAAAAATGAAATTAGTTTATACTTTAAAACAATTGGAAAACAAATGATTACACATGTAATTTTATCTTACTTTATTGAAACAAGAACATTGATTCTGTTTCTGTAAGAACATTATAATTACAACCATATGTACAATAATGTTCAAAGTTCAAATTGTGATTATATGCAAGTATTTATTATTCTGTTTTTTGTTACTGAAATAAATTACAATATAAATTACATTCTTATCAACTAACAATTGTGTCGGCTGATAAGAAAGCTTTCTTATTCTAACAAAAACAGTAAAGTAGAACTAAAACTGATATATAAAGCTTTATAATAACTAAAATCTTTTTAACAAAAAATAATTTTAAAAAATCAATTATTTAAATGTAGAATTCAATTTTAAAAAAAAGAAGTATATTCTTGAAAATTTTCTATTATCGTTATATTGAATATTTATTATTAATTGTGAATTATTATTAAGAACTTTATGTTTCCTGAAATTATTTTATATTAATTATATTTGTATGCAATAATAATGCTAATCATAATTATAAAAATATGTTGAATGTGACAAATTTTTTTCTTTTCTTTTTTTTATTATATCATATAATACCGATACTTTTTACAGAATATTATCGCATCTTTTCTTGCATATTTTTTCTTACATATAATTTGAAAAATGATAAAAATAATTTACAAAATATCTTTATATTTTGACTACAGATAAGTAGAACGGATTATATTCACAGTCGCAATTTTATCCATCGAGACATCAAACCAGATAATTTTTTGATGGGCTTGGGAAAAAAGGGAAATCTCGTATATATCATAGATTTTGGATTGGCCAAAAAATATCGCGATGGCCGTACTCACAAACACATACCTTATCGAGAAAACAAGAACTTAACAGGAACAGCCAGGTTTGTTTATCAATATACAATTTCATTTGCATTAACATCTTATATAATTTTTGCCTAGTATTTTAAAAAAAAATCAACTTACGCATTGATAGATATGCGAGTATTAATACACATTTGGGAATTGAGCAATCACGAAGAGATGACCTTGAATCCTTGGGATATGTTCTTATGTATTTCAATAGAGGTAGCTTACCCTGGCAAGGTCTGAAAGCGGCAACTAAACGACAGAAATACGAACGTATTTCTGAAAAGAAAATGTCTACACCCATCGAAGAATTATGCAAGGGTTATCCTGGTAAATTTCTCTTTACCAAGTATATTGTTACATTGCATATCGTTACAAAAAATGATCAGATATCATAACTCTGTATTATAAATATTTCCTATTATTACATATGTGTATATATATATATATATTTATAAATAAATATTTTGTTATTATAGTTGAGTTCGTGCAATATCTAAGGTATTGTCGAGGACTACGATTCGAGGAAAGGCCGGACTATTCGTATCTTCGGCAACTTTTCCGGACGTTGTTCCACGAAGAGGGTTTCACATACGATTATGTCTTCGATTGGAATAGGCTGAAATTCGGTAATGTGAGGCAACAAACATTGTCTTCGACGCAACAAACACCGATGCAGTCGCAACATACGAATGCAGCGCTGCCTTCTGGGACTAATAATGATCAAGAACATCGATCTAGGTTGGTGTTTCGTGACAGAATGAATAATATATCCGCAAATCGCGAACCGTTTGCGTATGAAATTAGACGTGAAAATGTTAGCAATCGCATCTCTCTATGCTGTCTTTCCATGCATATAAATAGCATGGTCATTTCATTACCCAGTGCGTTCTATTCTTAGCGGGTAGGTCAATGAATCGGGAAATAGTCCTGTTTAACAACATAAATAACCAAATAGATCTATATTTTTTTTCTCTAATCTAATCTAAATCTAATAAGATTTACATTTTAATTATTTTTTTCTCTATTTATACAATAATTTAATATTACGTTAGAATTGGAAAAAAATTAATTTCATTGAAAAGTAAATAATGTATATATATATGAATAAGTAAATTTAACAAGACACGTGTAGATATTTTGATATTTTGATATTGAAATTTAAAATGTTGCGTGATATTATTTATCACCATAATCGTATATTTTCTTTTACAGACCTTACACCCGGCAGTGTTTGGCAAACATATCAGTGGGAACAGTGGGTCCGACTGTAGGTGGAACAACTACAAATTTGAGAAGCATGCGGCAAAAACGCGAGGCGATAGACGCTCTTCGCGATCAGGACAATCAGGAGAGCGATCTTCAAGGTAAACCACAGTTCTACCCAAAATTATCTTCTAAGCCGGTTATAACCCAGCAAAAAATGCGGCTCGAACATCCGCAGCT
This sequence comes from Apis cerana, assembly GCF_029169275.1. Lineage (NCBI taxonomy): Eukaryota > Metazoa > Arthropoda > Insecta > Hymenoptera > Apidae > Apis > Apis cerana. Next base: position 2,228,610 of record NC_083862.1, on the reverse strand, counting down.
AACTAGCAACGAAACGCCACGCGCGAATCCGTGTCAGTTCAGTACATTCAAATCATCACCGGTTAGAATAGCGCCAGATGCGTCCCTGGACATTGCGGGTCTTAATTTAGGACCCCGCGAAACGACTTCGAATCGTGCCGAATTGAACTGCACTACCACGTCTCGTGACTATTCAGTGAACAGATTGCCTGACGGTAGTCCGAATGCATCATTTCGTCAGCCGGATAAACAGAGTTATTTTTTTCAGTCGTATAAAACCGAGAAAAACTTCGAGATGATGATGTTTGATCGTCCCGTTCACGACGAGAAAAAAGTTGATCACGGGGATGATGTCGTGGCATCCGGTGGCTCGTTGAATTGTTTCAGCAGCGTAGAGAAGGAGAAAGGCGCTGATTACGATGACAAGAAGCAAAAAGGTTGCACGCTCGGTGGCCGCCATCACGTTTCGGCTCACGATGCTCGCCGGGATTCTGGAAACGTAGAATTCCTTGAAAAAGAAGGCGAGATTTTCAAGATAAGCAGTAGCGAGTTGCTGCAAGATGCGTCAGCCAAAAAGAAACGGAACTTTTCTTTCAGTAACAAAGAGAAGACGCACAGAAGTTTGGAATCGTTAGAGAGAAGTATAGATTTGTCGGCTAAAGATTCGAAAAGTTTAGATCTGTTGTTCGAGGAACGATCGAAGGCATTTTTTCATGGGAAACAAAGAAGTCTGGATTCTTCCCAGAAGTCAAAAAAGTCCATGGATTCGTCCGCCAACAAAGCGCGAAAGCGGCCGAATTTCTTTCAACGTGTTCGAAGAAGCTGGCATTTTTTACTCATGCAGCGCAGAATCAAGCAACGAAATAAATATGAACGGCCACTGAGCGGTCGAGAAAAATGCGAATATTTTTTGCGCCGACTCCATAAAAATGATGAGCATGATTTAAGCTCGTCGGTCGATCATTCACAGACAGAGTTGAATCTAAGTTTTTTGTCTAAACCTGATGATACGAAGAAAGATGAATTAATCTCGAACGACAAAAAAGATGAGAAAGAAACTAAAGTTGCGATAGAGGATGCTATAATTGTAATGGAAGATGCTAAATTTCGTGTAATGGACGAGGAAAATAAATTACCTGACGGAGATATCGATAATAAGCCACCGGAAGAAAATGATGAAAAGCCCCCGTTGGTCACTGAAAATGATATCGCACGAAAATTACAAGAAGTGATAGGAACTGAAAAGAAGGAACATATCGTTGATTGGGTGGTCACTATAGCAAATTTAGATGCTTTGAGTCATGCTACCCGTTCGAACGAATCCGTCAGTTATGGTATATTGCATGGTACCCTTGGTATATTGAAGGGTATTCTTTTTGATATTTTTCTCTGTGTATGCATCTAATATTATTTTGTATGCAATTTATATTTATCGAAATCTTACATCACATAAGCACGCAGTGAGCAACTTTTGTTATTCATATTGATATTGATATTTTTCGTATGTTGTTATGCCAATTTTTTTACACTTTCATCACTGTGTCAGGGTCGATAAGGTACAATCTCCACGTTTCTAGTTTCACTCGGGACAGGTGAGAATTATGACGTTGAATATCACAATGAACAAATATTACTGAAGCTACTATTGCACCAATAGCACTTCCATTGTTTAGAATTAAGATTAATTCTACCTTTTCTCATGACCTGAAAAACATCGACATTGCAAACCACGTACTATTATACTCGTCGGGTTGTGTCGTAGAACCTGTTTCAAGGTATTCTGTTTCTAAACTTCGCGAGCTTTCACAACTATACAATACTACAAATACTATTTTTTTAAAATTGTAGAATATCTTTTAAGAGCGCACAAAAAATTTGTAATTGTTAGATTTGTTATTTTGTATTGCTGAATTTTTCGATCTCTACAACTATTTTTAAGATGAAATGTTTTTATTGTATATCACTGCCATTTTCGAATCTCTTTAAAGAGCTAAATATTTTTTGATATCTCTATTTTTTCATCCGCCAGCCACAAAACCCACCGTTAACGAATCTTTCTTCTGATTCGATGTATAAATCTCATTTTCAAAATTGTTAAGTGACAAAAAATAATATGTGGACCCGTCCAACATGTTTTGACTAATAAAATGCCTTTAAAAAGAAACGCCTTTATATTAATGACTGATTAAACGTAAGCGACGAACGATCTTCGTCGGATGTACAGAGAGCCAAAACAAATAAACCATCGAATGGCATAACAACGTACAGATATAGTCGATCGATGTTATTAATCATAATTCGCGGAAAAAGGTGTAAAACTCTCTTAATTAATGAGATATGCATTCACCAAGTTTATATATTTTCATATAATCGTATTACATAATATTACCAAATACTCGCGCATCGTGGCGTATATATCTTTATTATAGCGAGAAAACATGCGACTGAAACATTTCAACGATATCTATTCGGATCACATATTTACTTCGTCTCCTATCGATATGTTTACGAGTCAAGAACGTGATGCTTTATTCTATCATGCGAACATTTCTGAAACGTTTCTATGTATTTGAAACGTAAATTACCCGAACAATTGTCCTTCGAAATAGAATTTGTGAGAAACGAAAAATACGTTACATTTCATACTCAACGTAACGCGGTTCGAGGGCGCTGTATATCCGCACAGAATGAACAGGATATGCATCCATAAAAGGAATTCGAGCATACTTCTAGTAATTTTTATATCGTCGAAAGCTAGTTTTGTAAAGTGTCATTTTCCTTTTTTTTTTTTTTTTTTTTTCATTTTAATCATTGCATTATTTTAGCATTATTTGGTAGAAAAATTCGAAATCGCAATTATAATGGTATTTGATCGTATCAAGTGTCATGGAAATTTAAAAATTCGCCTTAATACTTCGATTAATATTTCAAATTGTTATTATTTCGTTTAAAAACGCGATAAATCATCGAAACTTTACACGAACGAATAAGAGGTAAATAAAAATGTATGAAATAATATATAAATAATATATATTTGGATCGAAAATGAACGTATGCGAATTGTGAGCCTGAAGATATTATTTGCATCGAACTCGCATCGTAATTAATAGATAGCTTTACCAGATATTGTCATGTTTGTTTGTATTGGCAGTTTTCCGATTGTTTCATCGCGATATCATTTACCAAACATTGTAATCGTCCACAGCGTTTCTTGTCCTTGACGCGTACATTTGCTGCTCTCTTTTTAGAAAGAAAAAGTGGAAAGAAAGATGGGAGTTTCTTACACACAACAAAGACAATGGTATAAGTTAATTTTTCTTACGAGTATAATAGAAAAATTATAAATAATAATTTTTTTCGTAACTGCGAACGTATTATGTGTTGTTTTCGAGATTCCGGCGCGATGGAAGAAGCAAGAATTTTTTTATATGAGAGGATTAGTTATCAGGGAATGGAATCTATAGAAATTTCATTTCATTCAATCATTTATTGTGGAGTTGTTGCAGAAAAAAAAAATTGTTCTCTTTGTTATCGGTGAATCATACAGTAAATATTTTATAACTATAAAATAACTATTTGAAATGAATCTTTAATGTAATCTAATGCAAAATCAAAGAATCTTTGAAATAATGTAATACAATAATAAAATTTTTAGTTTAAAATTTTTCTATTTAATAAATCTATTTAACATAATTGAGGTTTTTCTCATTAAAATAAAATTAAACATGATATAATTTGAATTATATCTACATGTGTGATAATAATTTTATTCATTAAGTAAATTCCAATTATATCATGTTTGGTCTTGTTTTAATTAGAAAAACTTTAAAAATAAATACGTTAGTAAAAATTTCATTAAAAAATACTTTTAAATTTTATTATTTGCATTAGTATTACTTTATTTTTTTATTTTTTCCAAATACTTCAACTTTCAACTTTTTTCTCTCTCTTTCATTTGCTGCTCTTTTATATATTTGACAAAAAATATAGACCGACTTCGAATCGAATCATATCGAATATTGGATAATTTCAATTCTTTTGCCGTTATATTTAATATTTACTGTATTTCATTCAAAATATGATTTCATTTCAAATCAATTGATTGTCACAGTTATATCTCTTTTGTACACGATCTAAATTTCCACACTAAATTGGATTATTTTTCAAAAACATAGCTATATTCATCGTCGCATTTAAACCTCTCATATATCCTTTGTTCACAGTGAATCGTTGCTTGTTCACTCGCAGTGACTGAACCAACGAAAAGAAGCCCCTCGAGACCGAGAAAGGTTACCAAAGCATAGATAGAGACGCTAAAGTATAGTTTTTTTTCTACTTCCTTTAGCCGCGCGAAATGTAGTCTCGAAGAGGCTTCTTTCGTTTCGACAGGTCTTCTAAAACTCTGATGTTCGATGACTTCTTCCTAGCACACTGGATCACGAGCATCGTCGTTATTTTTTTTCTTTTCCTTAATTATATATATATATTTTTTTCTTTTTCATTCACTTTATTCTCTCTGTCTCTCTGTCTCTCTCTCTCTCTCTCTCTCTCTCTCTCTCTCTCTCTCTCTCTCATCCAAGGAGCTTTCGCAATTGTGTATCTGTTTGTAACCATTCTATTTTTTAATTGATAGTGACGATGGTGATGTTGATGATGATGAAGAGAAAGTAGCAAATAAATGTTTTTCCATTCAAGGACTGGTCTCTTTATTTATTTCACCACATTGTTCGATAATCCTCATCAAAATTTTCTTCTCACTTGGCTTGAATGGAAAAACCTACTTGCAGCATTCCTCGATAAATAATCAATAAATATCTCGATTTGATATCACGATCGCGAATATCCATCCTTTTTTTTTTTCAAACATTTTTTTAACTATTTTTTTTTTATCGATCGTATCGCATCATCCGTCTTCACAAAGGCGCATTGCATTTTTCGCCTTTTTTTTGCATTTTTTTCGATTTAGAATTTTTTCCATTTCAATTGCCAAGCGTGAAATATTGTTCGTCATTCCTCTATCATCTGGTTTCTTGTGCATAATAAAACAAGAAGATTAAAATATTTCATCGCGTCGATCGAAAATTTTCTCTTCGCAGTTTTTTTTTTTTTTTTTTTTTTTTACGTACAATTCGAGAGTCAAGAAAGAAAACTTTCACGAATAAATAAAATAGACGATTTTCAATATGAATTTTGATCCTCAAATTGATCGATTATTCTTATAATCACATTTCGAAGTAACGTAACAAAGGTTATACAATACCATAATATCTGAATACTTTGAGGATCGATTTTTCCTTTAGTCTCTGCGCCAACCAGCCAAGAAAGGAACACGTTATTATTGTTTTCAATCTGAATTCGATACCCGGTAAAGTAATCGATAGAGTTCAAGGAAGCGTCGGGATATAAATACATCCAGCGCATTTTATTCTGTACTTGTAAAGATAGTTAACGTACTATAAGTATTTCAACAACAAGCGTTTTTTTTTTCTTTTTTTTTTTACAATATAAAATAATAATTTGATTAATAATTCTTTAAAATAAAAGTTGGTTGGATCATAAGTTCTTAAACGAGCTACATATTATCTCGAAACTTGTTTCAAATGTGACGCAAGATCCGCGTATGGTATAAGTTGCGTATACGACGCCCATTTAAGAGGCATCTAGTTTTGAAATGCGAGCATTGTTTCTAGTTTTTTAGTTCCTTCTTCCGTCTCACATTATCGTACATATATTTCAACAAAGATCCGTTAAAATGATTACAATCAAAATAATATTCGAAAGTTTATTAATTTAAAATTAATAAATAATATTTTTTTCATATTTGTGAAAGCTTCTTCATCGTGTAAAAAATAGAATAATTCGAATCTATCTATCTAGAGAATATCAAAATATATTAATATTCGGTTTTTGAACGGTTGGATAATTAAAATCGAAGTTGTATTCAAAATGAAAAGGAAAAAAAATCATAAAGTCAAATGTTCAGGGATTTTTGTATTTGCCAAAACAAATTATTCAACTTAATATTCCATTTCTATTAAAAATATTAAAATTAATCTAAATGAAATTTGTTCATATTAATTTTTGACTTTACAATTAGAATTGAAGATTCTAAAATAATTTGGATCAGTTTAATTCATTTTTTTAAGACATCTCATTTATTTTGTTATATTATAAATAATCGTTAATTAAAATTTAAAACAAAATCACCAAAACTATTCAACTAAACTATTGATTTTAAATATAGAAATATAGATGTTTGAAGATAGATTTTAGACATTTATTTATATGAAAAAATATAGAGATTTATTCGTTATAAGCTCATGATGGGGTTCAAAATCAACTACATACACATCCTGCAAGAAATTTTATTTTTGTCGACATAAAGACGTTTATAAAGAAAGAGAAAGATGAACTGAATTTACCTTTCCTTTTTTTCTCGCTTCACTAAATACAAGAAGAATTGTTGAGCATATAACAAATAAATATTACGAATATTGGAAAAATATTCAATATTGATGCATTGCTTGCTTTTTGCTGATTTCTTACAGCATCGGGCACAGGTGGCCAAGAACGAAGAGTCAGCATGAGGTTGCACCGTAGGGATGCAGCTGCTGGAGAGATGCAACCGAAGACCAAGTGAGTTGCTATATCACGCCAAAACATCATCGCGGATAAAAGCACCTAAGTATAACTCGCTCTGTCTAGTATATATAGGGAGTGGCCCCTTAACTGTGTAGTCTCGTATAACCAGTCCTTTCGTAATTGTACTTGATTATGAGTTAACACAACCTTAATGTTATATAGTGTTTCATTCACTATAAGCTTTTTTTTAACTTCCGGTTTTCGTGTTTTTCGATATCATGGCGAATATTTAATTTCTTTACACTTGATCTTATTACGTCTTTCGTTTATCAAGTTTCTAAATGATAAGTTTGTAATGTGATTTTTTTTTTCCAGTATAATTTCAACTAATTGATTGAAAAATTTTAATAAGTAATTATTCAAAATATGGATTACTTTATCGTGGATTTTGATAAGCTTGAAATATATTGATAAGATTGATATTTCGAACAACTTTTTCTTATAAAAAGAGAAATCAGAATAATTGAAATTATTAAAGTATTTCATAAATAATTTCGTTTTAGAAATTATCAATTTTAATTATAAAGAATTATTAATTAATAATAAATTTGTAAAATTACATTATTTTGATTACAATTAATAATGAAAAATTACAAAATAAAAAATATTATGCCATTTTGGTGACACAACGAACCGTTATTAGTTAATTTTAAAAAAACTTTCGCAATTGTGAATTCGACGTATATTATGTTTTTTATATATTTTTTTAAATGAGAAAATCTTTAAAAATCAAACATAATATTAGGGTAATATTTTAATATCTGAACGAGATAAGATATTTTATTGAAAAGTATATTAAAAATATACTATAAATTTTTAAAATGATACTACTTCTAGATTAACATATATATATTATTAAATATTTTTATTTCAAATATTCTTTTTCGAATGTTTTAATTTTTATAGAATGTTAGAAAGCAAAAAATTTGGTTTTTTGATGGACTGATTAATATCGATAATCAGTATTAATGTGAAAATTTCCAATCAGACCGATTGAATTCCCGCTAGATGGCAGACTTAACAAGTGATCGAACTTTATTGATAAAATTCTTCAAAAAAATCTAATTTAATTCATTACTCAAAATTCGAATTCCAAATGAAAATCGCAAAAAATTTAATAAATTTTTATTGATTTTGTATTTTGAATTAAAACGAAACGTTTCAAAAAATCAAAAAAATGAAAACTTTATATTCTAAGATATAAAACTCTGCTTTGCAGTTTACAAAAATTATATAAAATATATATTTCTATTATTCATTAATAAATTGTAAATTAATAAATAAAAATTTAAAAGTGAGAAATTTTCTTATTATAAATTCACAGAGAAAAAAACGAATGACACATATTTAAAATTATTTCCAAAAATATATTTTGATCAAGTGTAAACGATTAAATGTTCAAGTTTGCTCCTCCCGGTGATCACACATGTAAGACCGGATACAATTTTATCCATTGTATTATTTGGTTTCGGTACACTGTAAAAATTAATCGAGCTTGTTACACTTGGTGCTGCCATTAGAGATTGCATGGAACGTTGCACAAAGTACGGGCAAACATCGCATCGCAAGTGAAATTTTACATGATCGAAATTATAAATTTTTCTATCATGTCACGGTTCGTCATATTGCTATTGTTATTCGTCAAATCATTCGAACATATGCGATGATCTCGAGTGTTTTATATATATATATATACAAGATATTCGATTATGAGATGTCCATAAATTTAAAGGGTGATTCTTTAAAACGAAATAAGGCGAAAATTAAGAATAAAAAAAACTTGTATTTTTCATTTTTTATTTATTGATAATTATAAATCGACGAAACTATCCAAAACTCGAAGAAACAAATTATTGAAGCCAGAATAAAAAAGAGAATCAAGAATAAAAAAATTGCGCGTTTAATTTTATTTTCCATTGAATATAGTTTCTTTTAGTTCACTAGAATCTAGGGATATTTTCTTCAATTTTTAATCATCGATAATAAATAAAAAATTTCAAGTATATAATTTTTTTATTCTTGACTTTTGTTTTATTTTGATTTTGAAAAATCATCCCTTGATCTTCTGAACATCTTGTATAATTTTTTCATCGTGTCTATAATCTCCACGTGTTCTTATCCTTTGTATTATCATTTGGCTTGCACATTCGTTACAACTCCTTATTTATTTATTTTTTTATTTCGTCGAGTAAGTATTTTCGAGTATGAAAAATGATACAATTGATTCGATTTTTTGTCGTGAAAGAATTTTGTATAAAAGAACGTATAAAAAAAACAGAACGGATTATATTGAATATATATATATATATATCTATATATATATATCTATATATTTCGTAATCGATATAAACTCGAAGAGTTGCGCAATTAGTTTTTTTATCGAACTGTGATTCGCTATTAAAGAAATACTTTTGCTTGCGAATTAGATCTCGACGATGGATGTCAGTGTTAGTTGCATTGAGCTCTAATTTGGCAGGTCACTTTTTTGGTAGATTGGTGTCTTGATACCGTGGCATGGTTCTTCCTTGATCGAAGGATATCCGGGGAAAAGTTGAGAGAGGAGAGGGAATGCACTTTTTGACATTTGGAACGAATATTTTTTTTTTTTTCTATTCTTTTACTCTTTGTTCCTTTATTTATGTAATCTCATAGATCGACAAGTATAAAGTTGTTTTTTTTATTGATGAAAGAAAAATTGTCATTTCTTTCTTTTAATAAATAAAAATATAAAAGAAAAATATATTCTTTCCAAATGCAACGTTAAGATATATTTGCCTGCTACACCGGGTGCACTGGGATGGTTTTTCTTTATATCACATTTTCTTTGTGTTACGGGATCTTATATAGTAATAAACAAGTATGGCAAGTAAAGCCTTATGATTATCGAAGAACTCTCCTTTTATCTCGTGAATTCTTTTATATATCTTTTATAATTTCGTTCTCACTTTCTTCTATTAATTCACATTAGCCTGAACGATAAATTATGTGAAAAATTACTAAAAATCATTGAATTGAATGATATTGACATTTTTGGCTATTGACACGATGTACGAATGTATATTGAAAGTTATTTTTGATTAGTAGACACTGCGTTAAAAATGAAAGTCATTGTTAGACTTGAGGTATTCTCAACTTATAGACTTAAAGAACAGTAGATAAAGTAGATTTTATGGAGAGAGAAGGAAAAAGGCCACGTGGCTATCTTTGAACGTTAAATTCGTGAGTGACGTACTTTATAAATATTTATAATAGCATGATTTATGAGTATTATTATTGTTATTTAGCGTATTAATATATTCGAAAATCAGTTTTGTTTGTTTTTTTTTCAATTTCAATCCTGTGAAATTAGGCATTGTTTTTTAAGTCTATGCTTTCAACTCGGTATCTAATTTAACCTAACCTAATATGAATACATTTGAAAGTAAAACTCGCGAGAGTTTTTCTCAAAGATTTTTGCTAATAGATACTGCGTTAAAAATATTATTTTCGTTTAATCAAACACTCTCAACGTAGTGTTCAACTAGCAAAAAATAACTTCCAAAAGCAATTTTTTTGAGATTTTAAATTCTATGTTCATATTCTGACGGCTAATCCAACAATTAAAATTTATCATCGTTCATTACGATCGGACTACCCAAGTAATCGAATACATGAATCGTGTTACATGCAAAAAAGTTAAAAATTTTACATTCAGCTCTCGAGATATATGTGTTTGTAAATAGAAATATAAAGAAAAAAATGAGAAAAAATCGCCAATTGAATGATCATGAAATTCTGCTGTAGATGAATTATTATTAAACTATTTTTCAAAATATAATTAAATTTTATTCTTCCACTAACTAGAAGTTAGTTTAGAAAGATTCTGTGATTTTGCATGTCTCTATTAATCCTCTATGTTCATAAACGTATATTTGATATTCTAAAATCAAAGTAAACTAGATTAGATTATTCTCGGATTTAATTTTTTGTTTTTTATTTCATTATTATATTTATAAACTTTTCCTGTTATTCGTAAAGCAAACAATTTAAAATTGTTTTCAGTAAGAATAAAAAAAAATGAAATTTCGCAGGGAATCACTAATTAATCTGATTTGTTTAAAGTAAATAATCAACTTTCAGACAATTGTTTGGATGATATTAAAATGAATTTTATTCTATATTTATAAAAAAAAAAAAAAATAGAAAAGAGCATATAATTAAATTTTAATTTAATTTGAAATTCATAGATTTTTGTTTTCTATTGAAATTTTATTTTAGAGAATTTTTAATGGAATTTTAAATTAAATATATAAAGATAAAATTTACAATAAAGAAAAATAATAATTTATTGCAAAATTCTTCCTTTCAAAGATAATAGCTAATAATTTTTGAAATAGAAGTATATTCTAAACAATAATTAAAAAATTCATACTTCGCTAATTCATATAAAAAAAATTATGATTTAACTGGTAATTATTATATTTTTATATTAATATTAAGGCATTTGAAATTCAATAAAAATTTTATCGAAGCAATTTAACAAACGTTTGTTCTTTTCATTTTCTATTCATGGTTACTGTAATGATAAATACAAAATTTTATCTTTCGTTTATCATTTATATTGCAATAATTAGTAATGAAAAGTTTGTTGATAGAATTTATTTAAAAACGATTTTATTATGAATTATTATTTATAATTATTTATGATTAAAGGATACACGTCTTATTGTTTATCCTTTCTTTAATTTTATTATATTATAAGAAATTCATAGATATTCATAATATTGTCAAAGGATTTAAAACTGATTGACATTTTATCAACTTTGTATAAGTTTATCAAAGAGTATACAAAGTTCAAGGCAAGTTGAGAGTAATAGAGATTAGAATTATATTATAAACATTTTTTTATGTACTATATTTGTAATATTAATAATAAACATTATATATTCTCTATAACTTAATTGTTGTAAATAATATTTTTGAAAAATATTGAGAAAAAAATGAGATTTTAGTATTTTATTTCCTTTATTTTTATTTTTATTTATTAAGTTTAACAAAATTTGATAGTATTCGGAATAAGTATTCATATATGTTTAATTTAAACAATCATAACTTTATTAATGTAGTTATTCAAAAGACGATTATACATCAAGATATAAATAATTAATCCAATTTATAATTAATACAATTCCTTTTTTTAAATCTTTGATTTCTTGAATTTAATTATTTCTTGAACTAGTAGATATCTATTGTACCGAGTATTTTTTGACCAAAAAAAGAAATAATATAAGAAAAGTAAAAAAATATCCTATATACAAACAAAATTATGATTGTTTGAATTACATGTATCACGTTATTTATTTATTTTTCAATAATTAAAATTATTGCAACAATTAAATACTTTAGATAAGTTATTTTAATATTATAATTAAAAATATTAAAATATATATATATACGAGAGCTGAAAGACATATTTGACGATTAAAAAATTTTTTCTTACTGGATACACCAACGCTTTGACTGACTGGGTATTCGAGAATTTGTGCATGCACGCACGCACGTTTCTTCTTCTTTTTCTCCTCTTTCTTTCTCTCTCTCTCTCTCTTCTCTCTCTCTCTCTCTCTTTCTTTCTTTCTTTATTTCTCTCCCTCTCTCCCTCTCACTTTCTTTAAATATTTTGTCGTGAGACGATAGTATACGATGTATTTAATATTTAATGTCGTAGAAAGGAACAAATTATAAAACAAACCAAAAAAAAAAATATAACCCAATTCGGCATCGAGATTTATTCTAGAATTCCGCTTCATGTTCTTTCGTTAACTTTTTTTCAGGTAACCGAAAGCTAAGACACTAATTCTAAATCACAAAAGTAGGCAAAGAGGGGGCGAAAATAATCTCCTGTGCCACGGTAGCGGACACCGGCGAAAAAACTGAAATATCGTGGATTAAGAACATTAAAAGAAAAAAAAGAAAAAAAAAAAGAGAAAACAAAAAAGCAAAGAAAAATGCGAAAAAAAGCGTGTTCGCCTTGCGATCCTTCTCTCTCTCTCTCTCTCTCTCTCTGACCTCTTCATAGCTCCGTAGAAACGAAAGTTTCTCTCATTTCGAGTCTCTTGCTTTCAAGCCTTTGATCCTGCCACGTCACTGTGTCTCACGCGTACAAATATATCGCGTGTTTCCAATTTTATTGAAAAAAAAAAAGCTTTCTGCTATATATTACAAAAACATTTCATCTGTTATATATTCTCATCCGTCTTATGTTAAACAATTGATTCGCTTGTTACACTCATTTCGCCATTATGGCTGTTGTAACTATGAAAAGAATATCTCGATTGCCGAAAAAAATTCATAGGTCCGTTAATCAACGAGAAACGAATCTATGATTTTTTAAGAGAAATGCAAAAAGAAAAAGGCGAGAATTAAAAGCAGATGTATATATATATATACATATATATATATATATATATATATATGAAAGAAAGAAAGCACGCTATGTCAAGACAGGAAACGAGAAAGATAAAACGGATAGTGCAGAGTAAAATTCTCTCTCTCTCTCTCTCTCTCTCTCTCTCTCTCTCTCTCTCTCTCTCTTCGAGCTATCAAGTTTTGCTATGAGCGATACGGTGGAATGGAACAAAGTGATGGAAAAAGAGACGAAATGAGGTGAAAACTAGAGAGAAGGAGAGGCAAAGGAAAAAAAGACAAAGTTTTCGATCGTATTTAAACGGTGGTAAAGGACGGTAGCGCGTTAATGTCCGTGTTTGTGTATCTTTTATTTTGGAAGCGCCAATGCAATGGCCCCACCCATCCCGTTGGGCAGGCTGGCGAGCGTTCAACACAAGTAAGTCAACAATGGCAATAGCGGACTTTTCGTCGTCTTCGTTCTCGTCGTTTTCGTCCTCCTCTTCCTCGGTGATCTCGTCGCCATCGTCAACATGGACAATGTCATCGGTAGCCTCGAGACTCGGCGTTCCAATAATATAAACACGACGAATAGTTTCTCCCAAGTCGAAAAGAAGGAAGGATAGCGATCGAAAGTGTTTTTTCTCTCGTCTATTCGAAAACGATATTAGATCTCTTGGAGAGATGATCTCTTAGGAAGAAATTGTTTAAAAATTACATCGACGAATTGTATCGATAATCGTGGTCCATCGATAATTCTTGACGATCAATGTGTTCATTGACGAGCCAAATGGTGTCACGATCGACGATCTAAAAAACGCAGATCTCTTGGAGCATCGAGATACAACAACGGAAAGTTAAACTTTCTCGATTCCAAAAATGGAGATGGAGATCTAAGTATCGGAATAGATAGAATGCAACTTTGCCAAAGTTAGTGGGCGAGGTTTGATTCAACGAAGTGAAACGATCGGTGTCGATCATGTTTACCGAAATAGGTCAATGAGACAGACTAAATTTCTAAACGATCGTGAACATATGTTTTTACAGCGACGAGTGCGCAGTGTTTTGCAAACGAAACTACTTGTTGTATTGAATGAATCCTTCCACGAAGGATTAGAGGTTTTTAGAAATAGAGGGACAACACAGTTTTACAGTGTATCGATTGAAACCCATTGAAGTAACCGATACAAACTTTACAGCAGATCATTCATTCGTTATTATATGTAATATTGTACACATACGAAAAATTTGTAAAGATTGCAAATCTGATTTTTTTATTTTTGATCAGTAGTATTTTGCAAAATATCGTTGAATTTTTCAAATTCAAATTAATAATCAAAAAACAATAATCTCACTGGTTTTTATTTATTATAAGTAATATTATATAATATATATATATATAAAATAGTATGAAATTAAATTATTATAATTTTGAATTATTTGTTGTTATTTAATTTTTAATACGAAGTTTTTAAATATAACATTCCTAATCTCGGTCATTATTATTCTTATCGTATAAGTAAATTCTTATCGATAAAGTTTGTATCGATCATTTTAATGGGATCAATTAAGGACGCTTCATAGAGAGCGTGGTCCGTGATTCTTATAGTATAGATGACGAGTGTACAGTACGCGATTTCGATGATGTATCCTTGTAGTCTTTCCAATATGACAACCAATATGAAATTTATCGTATTCGATGATCTTCAGAACGTGGTCAGAAAGTTCTAACCGCGTTATCAAGATTACATAATCACAAATAATCACGTGATTTATTTTTAGAGCATTTCTTTGAAAAATTTCATTGGAGATAATGCGTTGTCCGCATTAAAAAATGAATTTTCGCTGATCGTACTATCTTTTTTGCCTAACATTCCTTCGAAATAAGCTCGAGTTCACCGGTTCTCATTTCGATCAGAATGGAACAGGTGGATCGAGTATGATTGTATAAACGTATAAGATTATATTCCTCCATCCCACTAAAACACGATTTGTACATAGACTAAATCTACATCGACGGCAGGACGATGGTTCTCGGCCGGCGAAACTCACGCAATTACGCAATCAACCGGAAAGAACTGCGAAAGCGAAGTCGCAACAGTTGCACGATCCGATTTCCTTCGAGCCAAACTTGAGGAAACCCACGAGGAGTCAAAATCCATTGCGCTAGGCGATTTCAACGGTGACAGTGAATATCCTGTATATACCGTGACTGTTTGCTGAATTACAGAAAAATCGGATGACTAGAGCGTGGCTGTAAGGTAAATCCAAATAAATCGGTTATGTCAATGTTATGATGGGGCTAATCAAGGAACAATTAAGATGCGCCAATATCGATCGAGCGTACTGTACATTTCGTGTTCGCGCGCGAACTTCGATTTCAGTTTTTTTTTTTTTTTTTTTTTTTTTTTTTGTCTACCGCGTAATTGTCGAACTGCGAATCCATTTATTCGAGGGAGATGATCGTTTTTCGAAACGAATGATAAAATATAATACGAACGAATTTTTCGTGTACGAGTATCTCTCCTCTTCTTACCACGCCTCTCGTTCTTTTTTGTTTTGTATTATTTTTGATTCTATTTCTTTTCTCGAATGAGAGGCGAACGTGTTTTTAAAAATTTGATATAGTTTACAGTAATGCCTCGACAGTAGACGCAGAGGTCATCCCCACTATTTCCTGAAATTACTTCGACCGAGCGTTTTTTGTACATTAGAAGTAACTAAGGAGTAGTCGAACGTCTCTTTATTCATTTCGCTTAAATTTTTTGTTTCTCATTTGCTTGTCGAGCGATCAAAAAAATACGACGATACAAGTAATTTTTTCCCTGTTAATAAACGCGGTCCTCAAACTGGGTTTACTATCGAGGTACTATTTGTAATAATTAACCTAATAACCGGGTTTATCGTTTAATTGAAATTCTCAATAACTATTAAATAACTAGAATCAAAAATTAGAAGAAAACAAATCAATTTTAATTAGATCGCATTAACACTTAACTGCTGTGGTGCGGATTAGATTTATAGCTGCTATATATTTTCCTCTATACCTATGTTTTATATTTTTACGAAAGTGTTTCAATTCAGCTGACTTTATTCACATTGAGTTATAATTGTCAGCTGCAAAAAAAGAAAATAAATAAATATCATAAGTAGAGAAAAAGACAAAAGTAATGATTATTTTAATCTACACCATATCAGTTGAGGACTATTGTATGATTTAAAAAAAAATCCGTAAATAAAGAAATTATTAAGTTTTAAGAGATTGGTAATTCAAGTGAGTTCTCTCCCGGTTAAAAGGTTAAAACGAAAAGAGAAAAAGCTTCGTGTGATAATAAAGAAGAATGTAAAAAAAAAAAAAAAAAAAAAAAAGATGTAAAGATCACGATTGAACGTCACCAAATTTATTCGTTCATCGTGTGCTTTGTGTACATTGTATCCTTTTCTGAGTCGTTGTTGATGCGTGCTTGCATTTTCGACTTACTACGTGTACGTGATATGAGAAATTTTGCGTGATCAAATTATAGCGAGATTAGGGTGGAGGAGAGGGGAGAAGAGCAATATTCCAAATTTGCATAAAGAGGAACAATCGGTGGAATGTATTTATATTTCTTATGAATATCGTGGTTTTCTAATCCTATTTCTCGATAATATTATACTCTCGATAATCTTGAAATATTTCCGCCCGTGATTAATTAAATCCTGCAATGATACACTGTGATCTTTCAAAGTTTTAATATTTGTGTACATTGCAAAGAATTTTGAAAAAATTAATCACCAGACATATCTTCAAATTTACAAATATTTACTTTTAGGTTATGTAATATTAAAATATTGGAAAGAAAGTTGTATGAGTTTTATATATATTATATTTTAATAAAATCCAGGTGTGCCATTGCAGATTTAAGAAGTTCAAATGCACGTGGCGGGGCATTTTTAAATAGGTTAGACAAACCATGAATGTACGTTAAGAAATTCACCGGAAATCGAGTTTCTCTTTAGCGCGAACAATTGCCTTGATTCATGAAATTTTGTTGAATGTGCGACTGTAGTGAATTTTAGAGTAAAGGGGAGAGACGATAAAAAGGGATAAGCGCGTAAGTGTCCGTGAGAAAAACGCGAGGAAGCAGTATCCCTGATATATACTATATAATATAAACGCGATTGTTCTCGCGCGTGAAATACATTTTTTTGTTTCAGACGAAATTCAAGCCGAGAACGACTGATTTGCTCCGGTGTGAAACGGTTCGACAACCGATTTGATTCAAATTTTGTATATATATATATACATACATGTATTACTTTTGTACATGTAAATGCGTACATCGATTAAGATAGCTTGAAAATATTTCGAAAAAAAAACGCGTTTTACGCATTGAATGGATTTTTATTTTGAAACTAAATTTGAATTTGTATCAATTGTTCATTGTTTTTTTTTTTCTTTTTTAATTCAGCAATTATCCATATCTCTTGAAATTTAATGATTAAATCATTAATACACTCACTTCCTTTTTGTGATAAATGTAAAGATCATTTTTTTTTTTAAGTAAAAAAACAATTGACGAGGCTTTTTTTCATCTCTATACGCAGTTCCTTTTTTTTTTTTTTATCATTATTACTCCATATATTATTTTACGTTAAGTTTATTCATTTTTTTAGATTATTCTTTTAGATAATTAATATAATTTAATATTGAGGGACGGAGATGATCAATACATTGATTTTATTCATATAAATTTAAAGAAAAATTATTTATCATATATCAAGAATCGAACTTCAATCTTTTTTTTTTTTTTTTTTTTTTTATATTAGACGTAAATACTCTAACGCGAATTTACTCTGTTAATTCTTTAATTATCATCTGAATATTATATATTATATAATTTCGATTTAAAAGTAATGTATAAAAAAGTATCTAACACAAGTTTTTTTTATATAATTTTTTTAATGTGTTTTATGCACATGTTGTCATCAAAGACATACATTAATTATTTACAAAATCTGAATCAAATCAAAAAAATCTAACAATCGTTTATCCGTTTCGTTAGCCAATCGATTATTCGACGGAAGTAAAAAAAGAAAAAAAAAAATATATATATATATATCGAAGTTAAATTCCTTCCGCGAAATCGCTCGCGTCTCCTTTCATCCCTTCATATTTCAATCTTAACTCTTCACAATTTTCACCTGTCCATCGCCCTATCACTTCCTGTTGCCTCCCTCCTCCTCCCTTGATCGAATTTTTCTTTGTATAAAAAAAAGTATCGTGGACGCATTGCATACAAAAATGGTGAAAAACAAAAAAAACGTGATATAAAAAAAAAAAAGAAGGTTATATATAAATATATATTATACCGACACATGTTTTTCTATGTATTTTTTTCATAGGGTACTACTACTACTGCTATTAATTATTACTATTACCAATTAACTAATAACTAATTAAAACTACTACCAACTATTACTATCATTACTACCGCTGCTGCTATTGCTAATTACACACACACACACACACAACACACACACAACACACACTCTTTCAAATTTACTATGTTATGACTTGTATAAAAAAAAAAAAAAAGGCGACTTATTAACCCTTATGTCAATATTAAAAAATTTTCAAACACCGTTCAACTTTTGATTTTGCTATTTTTGTAGCGATAACATTTTTATATTTGAAAATATAAATCGATAGCAAATGTACCAAATAATGATGATGCAGATAGATTTAAAAATATTTTGATAGGAAAATAAAATATTTTAAATCGGATATTTATATTTTAAATTATATTGAATAATCATAACATTAATTTTATCGCGAATACAGTAAATATTTTAAAATTGTCCTACGTAATTGTAAAAGATTCATCATGAAGTTCAAAATGCGAGCAATGTAATCCGATTCGAGAAATATCATTGAGACAATATTAATGATAAAATTTGTCTATTTTTTTTATTTCTTTTTTTTTTTTTTTTTAATGAAAATTTTGTCGAGACATTTATCTTCTTTCTCTTTAAAATTCATCTTGTTTCTGAAATAAAACTTAATACGATGTAATTTGAATGTTCTAACAATAAATGATAACAAAATTTTTTCTTTATTTTATTATTTTCTTTATTTTAAATAGCGATATAATCTAAAATAATTAAGCAAATAAATGAATTATATTTGGTTTCATTTTAATCAATTTAGAAATTTCATAAATACGTCGGTAAAATTTCTATTAGAAAAAAAATCAAAAATACAAAAATTTACTTACATTAGTATTATCTAACTATTCATCTATGCTTTTTTTTTCCTCTTATCTTTCGACTTCGAATCTCAATTCTCTTTCACTTTTGCTTTCACTTCCCTGTGTTTTCGACAAGAAAAATGTAAACAAACTTCCGCCACGTCAGAATTAATATATCTATTAACGTCAAATTATGAAATATTTACTGTACCGGATATCCTCCTGGTGTTGACATAAGGATTAATCCGCAACGATCATTTCGAGAAAAGGAAATAAATTTTTGACAATTTATAATGGAAATGACGAATCTTTATACAATTTTTTGCGTATTGCAATCTTTCCGCCATTTTCTTTTTTTCTGTTTCATTGGCTTTCCACAATTTTGCACATCATCCTCTGCGCTGATGTTCGATTTGGGCTCTCTTGTACAATTGTGAAATAATATTATTAATAATATTTATCAGATCAAAAGTTTGATTTATAATATTATTTAATAATAATATATGTTTAATTATATTATTATGTGATATTTGATGTTAATTTATAATTTTATGTGAATTAAAATTAGTGATTGAATCACAAGTTAGTTTGGTATCTTGTAAATTATTATTTTTCGTAACGGTAATAAATTTCGTAATAAAGATTTATAAGTAAATATTATAAATTATAAGTTATCTAGTTATTTTATTTAATATAAAAGTGTAAAGAAAAAATTTATAATATACAATTTCTTACTTGTCAATATTAATTATTAATTGATGAATCATTGGACAAGAGAGTTTTAAATTTAGTTTTAAATTAAATTTTAGAATAAGGAAAAGAAGTTGTTGGAAATATATTTATCTGTTAAATGTTTTTCTTGTGAATTTCAAGATCATTTTTTTCAAAATGTATCGATTATTGTTGAATGTATCTAGTGAGAATAAGATATGACTTTAAGTCTTTATATTTTGTTATGTTTTAGAAATTATATATATATATATATCTATAATTCGAATAGCGAAACGTGAAAATATTAAAGAAAATTTAGCTTTCTAGTTGTTTATTTTATGAATCGTAATTTTATAATCCAAAATTTGGATTGTTAGAAATTTATATCAGTATTTAGTTGCCTTATTTAGTTTTACATGAGCGCAGAGGGTTAACGATGATTACTTTACAAGGTGGAAGAAGTCGAGATCATTATAAATATTATAAATATTTATTTATTGAATTTGTATTAATATTAGAAATTTGATTAATAATTAGAAAATATTAGAAAATATTGCATGATTTTTATTGTTCTAAGATTTAATTTATTTTATACAAAAAAAATTATTCTCTTCATAATCATGCAATACTTTTCAATTGTTGATTTGATATTACACTTCCATCCAATCTTCAATCAACATAATTTATGCTTTCGTCGAAAAATATTCTTTTGTAATTCGATTATATCCATGTTACGTAGTTGGCCAAAATTGCTTTAAATTCCAAATAAAAGTAATTAATTATAGCTTTCGAATCGTAAACATTAAATATTTTGAAAAATTGAGATTAAGTTATGAGGCTAATCTTGTTGATTGTTCTAGGCTTCGTAAAATAATGATTTTATGGATGTTGAATATTGAATCAAGGATTATTTTTCGAATTTTGACTTGGAGGAAACAAACACTGCCAGCGCAGGCGGAAATTCTTGCGTTCTCTCTTTCACGACTGAATGATACGCACAGAAATTAATTTTATCACGATTCGTTGTTTCCTCTTGAATATTGTTGCAATATTAAAGAAAAATATTCGCGAGAAGAACAAAGAAATAATCTCGAGATGATCAGTGCCAGTACAAAAAAAAAAACATTAACATATATTGTTTTTTCCCCTTTTTACAATGGAACAATTTGCGCCACACGAACTATGTTCGATCAAATTGAATTAGAAACGTGATAAAAATTTTAAACGAGAAAATGATAAAAATCCAAAGGAAGTCGTTGACGTAAATTGAATTAAAAACAGAAGCTAGTTAATAAAATTGGCTAGTAAAGTAAGAAAGAAAAACGAAAAAAAAAAAAAAAAGAAATGATAAAGAGAAAAAATCATGCGCGCTTGATTTCGCTCGGCCTAGTGGAGCTTCTTCTTTTTCTTCTTCTTTATCTTCTTCTTCTTATTCTATTTCTTCTCGAGTCTGTAAGGAGCCTATAGCAATTCATATGAGACTTCTTAAAAACGGAGAAGAACTGCGGAAAGAAAAGGAATGAAAAAAAGAAAAAAAAAGAAAAGCAAGAGCAAAAATAAACATGCGAAGTAGGGAAGAGTTTACTTGAAGACATTTACGACGAGGCGTCACGACGATCACGGCATTGAGGTATATAAATTCGCGATCAATCATATTTTAACTATAATCGAAATTGTATCGATTTGCGAATAATTTGTATATGTATATTTATGTATATATATATATATACATATATATATACGCATATGTATACATATATGATCTATTCAAAAAAAAAAATAACTATGAAATATAAATGACGTATGTGTGCGCATGCGTGTATGATTTGCGAGTGACGGTGAATTCTCTTTTCATGTAAGTATGATTTACTTATTCGAACTGTACTACATGGTGCGTGATGCAACGAGTATGTGTGATGATATTGCGAAAGGAAGAATGGGGAAAAATAATTAGATGAAATGTCCGAAGAAGCAAAGCAAATATCGACAAAGAGTATTTATAAAACTGCCTTTGTGTATTATACATGCAAGAAGGGACAAAGCAAAGTGTTTTTTAATAGTTTGGAATCGAGCTGCATTAGGCTTGCTTTCCTTTTTAACTTCTTCTGATTTTTATTTCGTTTCATCAATTTAATATTTGTGTTATAAAAACATTGCGTATCAAAATTCTTATTTCTGCAAAGACAAAAGGAATAGAATGACAGATCGAAAGAATTCAGTATTTACTCGTTATAACCTCAAAATTCAAGAACGGTCACGAGGATATGTGTAACTGTTAAACATACAAAATTCTAACTTCATTTTATGTTTATAAAGAATGATAGTTAGTGAAAGATAAAAAAGGATTGAAATTCCAAGCATTTGGAGAAATTTATGAATAGTCATTAGATCCTATTAAAGAGGATTGTCACCCAGTGATGAGAATGATTCCTGAGCATATAACGAATAAATTCTGTACAATGTATATTTGAGAAAAATCGAAAGAGAGAGAGAGAGAGAGAGAGAGAGAGAGAGAGAGAGAGGAGAGAGAATGACTTGTGCGTGTGTACATGATATCTGTATATGTGAAAAGATAACGCGGAGCAAAACATGATATTCGTGGCTTTTGTTGCATTCTAATACGAATTTTTTTCGTTTTTTCTTCATCGCATAAAACAAAAAAAAAAACTCTTGCCATCTTTGAGACTCGACCTTTTGCTTGCATTCACGTTTTCTTTCTTTATAGGTTGATGAAAAGCACGAGCGGCTAACTGATCGACTAAACGTCTCTAGGCTACCCACGGATTTAATCGTCGAGTTTAATCCGGTGGCGAGAGTTTGAGAGGGAGAAAACGCGCCTAGCCGGAACGGCGAGCGTATACGAGTCGAACTGTCATTTCAGTTGTGTCTCTAAGGAGCCCGATCCATTTTCTCCTTGGAATCGATGTAGAAAAACCGAATACATAACATATAACACTGACGCTTTCGCCACACATTTCTTTCTTAGTTTCTCGTCGTGTGTATTATGCGTGTACGATCTTCGAGGATGGCAAGAGCGAATAGGTCGAAAAAAAGAAAGAAAAACAAAATCAGAAAAATAAAACCTGCGCTTGATTATATTGATCGAACCTGCATTTTGAAAGAAAAAAATGCAAAAAAAATTTATCGACAAGATATTATTATTGCGTAAGAATAACGACGAGAAAAAGAAAAAGAAAAACGTATAAATTTGCGAATATTTAACCTATCGCCGCGGATTGTCGACCCATTAAAGAGTGTTGTCCTTCGTTCTTTCTTCGAAGATACGATGAAAAGAACATTTTTCATTGGAAAAATTGTCAAACGAAGACAGATACTTTGGTGGGTCGATCAGAAATTAAGGAAATTAAGCTTGCATTATTCGAAATTCTTGATGTGAGTTCGTTAACTCCTAAACTGAAGTGCAATTGTAAAAAAAAAAAAAAAGGAAAAAAACAAGAAAAAAAATGACCGTCGTTGTCCGTTTGCTTGTTCGTCTATCAATGTATGTATTGACGACGACGCGATGAATGTTGCGTGAGATGTTCGAGTTTTTTTTTTTTTTCCGTTGTCTTCGTACTCTTATTCTTTTTTCGTCTTTTTCTTCTATTTTTCATTTCTTCTCTCTTTTTTTGGTAGCCTAACGCATGTCTTGAAGTTAATCCTTTATGAGTGATGGAAATAGGGCCATAAGAACAGTGCGTACACAACCACAATGACATTCTCCGAACGTAATAATAATAATCAAAATAGGCAGCTATTTAATAACCGCCGTACTCTTTGGAGATTCCCGAGTAGCGTGAACGAAGGTGCATTGATGAAACAGCGTTTCTACGTGTTAATCGATTTTAATACTTGTACTCTATCGAATCGTAGAATAGTGATTCTTAATCTGCGAACGTGTAATCATGTATTTTTTGAAATTTACGAAAGACACTTGATGGTCTATAATTAATTTTTTATATAATACAAAGAGAAGGTATGATAACTCTTAAGGAAAGTGAAAAAGTGAAACTAGGCGATCGTCCGTTTTACTTATTAATTTTTTTTTTCTTTTCTTTTTTCTTATTCTTCTTTTTTTTTTTTTTATTTTAATCTTTTTCGTTTGATCGAGTGGCTGCGAAACAATTTTGCGAAACGATTAAGAATTACTGGCATAAAGGGTTAATTTTGAATGGAAATGCTTCGCTCGTAACATTGATTGCGAAAGGAGATGTGAATCAAATCAAATGCAACACGTCTAAATCAGTTTGAACGTTTCTTACCGTGCAGGCAGTTTAATTTCGCGTTTTTCTCCGCCACTTTATGTTCACTGTAGGGATTCAAATAATTATTGATTAGAAAGAGCCGAAAAAACGAAATGTTTGTTTTAAACCGGAAATGGCGGCGATGGGAGGGACTTCGATGAAACAATAACACGTCTCGTCTTAAATATTTTCAGAAAATAAATGAGTTTTCTTTCACGACGAGCGTTCATTGTTTCACGCTGTTCCCTGCCGTTTGCTCACCGAATTCTAGTTAAATAATGAAAAAAGAAGAAACGAAGCGTTTTTTAAATTAAACGAGATAAACGAATAACTGTGTCGATCTTTTTTTCTTTCTTCTATTTCATTCTTCTTTCAAAACCTTGTTTCCTTTCCTGTATATATATATTCAATAAAATTTTAATAAAATTCAAAACATAAAACAGTTATATTAAACACAAAAATACTTATTTGAATTGTATTTTAATTGTATATAAAAGAAACAATTTTTTATTTTATAAAATTATTTTTTCTAAAATTAAAAAATTAATTAAAATTTATATAAATAATATAAATATATAATATATAATATATAAAAATATATATATTAAAGATGATATAAATATAAAAATAATATAAAAATAAATGATATTGAAGGTTGACTGTGCAATTATGTTGCTAAAAATCCACCATCCACTGGCAATGTAATTCCGTTAATCATTGAGCTATGATCGCTTAATAAATACACTATCGCATCTACTACCTCGAATACTTCTGCAAAATATATAAGAATAGAATAAAATATAAATAATAAAACTAGTAGAAATCTATTCCAAAAATAGATTCCATAAATGAAATGATTACCTACCACCAAATCGACCTAATGGTATTTTGTCTAACATAGTTCGTGCTTTTTTCGGATCACTCCAACCTAATTTTCCCATTTCCGTCAAAATCACTGTAGGATTTATGGTATTCACTCTTATATTATAGGGACCAAGCTCAAGAGCCATTGTCCTGGAAAAAAATAGTTATTAAAAATGAAACTTATTTAATAAATTTTATCAGCTATTAAAAAAAGGTAGGTAAAATAGATTATATATAATAGATACATATATAAATTACAGCATAATAGATATAACTTAAGTTTTTAAATATTTTTTAAGATTTTTATAAAAAAATGTAATTCATTTTTTTTATTTATATTATAAAATAATATTACAAGAAGAAATATTAAATATCTTGAAATAAATAAAAAATTAATTTCTTCTTACTTAGATAACATATCTACTGCTCCTTTCGAAGCGCAATAGACAACATGATCCTTCAAAGCTGCTTGGCTAGCTTGCGAAGAAATATTAACAATACTACCGCCAACTTTTCTTTGAATCATATTTTTTGCTACTATTTGAGAAACATTCAATATAGCTTTTACATTTACTGTAAATGTTAGATCAAAATCTTCTGACGTAGCATCCAAGAAAGAATTAAGATATGCAACACCGGCATTATTTACTAAGAGATCTATAGGTAACACACTTTCAACGGCTTTCCTAGTGGCGTTCCAATCGCTGAGATCGACGCAAATAGACTGAATACGAGGATCTTCTTTACATAGCTTATCTAGATTGGCTTTTTCCTTGGACAGCGCTATTACTTGACCTTCATATTTGGAAAGACGAAGAGCCAAATCTTTGCCAATACCTATAATTTAAAATATTAAATAAATAATGAATACAATTATACATATCTAGCATGAAATGAATACGAATGAATGTGATTTATAGTTGATTTATATAATTATGATATAATTAAAATGATAGAATTGAAATATTTATCAATTTAAAATATAATAATTTGAAATATTTTGTAAATGAAATGTAAGATAATTAAAAACAATTATAAAATAAGAATATTTATTAAAAAGATATTAAAAAATAAAAAAAATAAATATTGAAACATTAAGATAAATCTGATTCATAATATGAATCTCGTAAATTTATGATTTAATTACAATTAGTCATATTATAATCATAATTAATATAATTATTTATGATTAATATAATTAATATAATTAATATTAATCGAAATTTTTTACAAATATCACAATATATTCATGAAAAATTGTTTTCAATGGAATTATTGTATTTCAAGATAAATATTATTACATAACCAACTTTTATCAAACAAAAAATATATAGCTCTTTCTGATTGGTTCAATTTAAACTCTTTATCAATAAAGAAATGTGTATAAACAATGTGGATTTAAAATAGAAAAAAATTTTAAATAATATTTAATAATTATGTTTATTAACAATTAAAATTTAAATAGAAAAAAGTTTACTGAATTATGAATATATCAATTATACAACATACCTCGTCCAGCTCCTGTTACAAGAATACGTTTTCCCACAAAATTGATGTTCATGGCTACGAATGCGTTACCAACTACTGTGAAATATTGCTTGTTAAATATATTTATTCCATTTGACCCCACCAATAACCATCAACTATCTGTATTAATATTACTAAAGATGGCAGAATAAATTGGCGCTTGTTCAAATATGCTTATTATAATATTATTCATTATAACTTTAAAAATCTATAATCCAAAAATTAATTTGTTGCAATCATTGATAAATTTTTATTCATGATTATAATTTATTAAAAATAAAGATTAAGATTTTATATCTTAAACAAAGTTTTAAAAAAACTTTTTTTTTCTTTTTTTAAATCTTTTTTTTTATTATTTGTAAAAATTTGTAAATAGTAAAAATAATAAAAAGAATAATAATAAACATATAAATAGTAAATATAAGAAGGAATTTATTAACTGTTTCTATAAAAAATATTTTACAATTTTCATCTTATACATATTTTTAAATTTTTAATTAATTATTTGAGCAATTATTTTAAATGATCGATTATCGATCGTATTGATATCGTAAAAGATTCATGTTGTAAATGGTTTCCTGTCAAATTTACATTTATGTAAAAATTATACTATGAATATATTATTCTATCTTTGGAACTTATTATTTTTATTTATAAATGAAATACATAAATTTTAACAAGTATTTCAGTCAATTAATAAATAAATTACGTATGTTAATTCTTGAACATTAGTTATCATAAATTTTAACCTCTACAAAACGACATTTCTCAAAAGCGTCGATGAATGTAATGTCATGAATTGTTATACGAATATGCAACGTAATAATGGTGTTTTGAAAATTAATGTGCCGAATGCAAGGTAATATATTTTAAAAAGTAATTTCTATTGAAATTATTAAATTCATTTATTAAAATTAATATAAAATTTATATAAATGCTATTGCAACTTAAAATAATTATAATTTTTTATGATTTTTCATAGGTTAGATTGGAATATGACGTTTGTTCTGAAACTATTATAATTTTTATCTTCTTTATTTTTGATAAATCCATTGAGAAATCCAAGAGGAATATCAATATCAAAAGTTATAACAGAATTTTGTATGATTAAAACAATTATGAAAACAATGGCATCCGAGAATTTTTTTGGAAGTGGTGGCACATTTCATCGTGCTTTGATGTTTATGCTCAAACTTGGTTGGCAATCACGGTTTCGTCTCCCAATTCTACTAGTTATTGTACTTGTCGCTATGGATTACAGACTTCAATTAGAAATTGAATTTGAAGTTAATCCTGAGCAACATAATCATTTGTGATTTAAGGAAAATTATTTATAAGTTAATTCTAGATTATATCATTGAAGAAAATTTTAAATCATCATAGAAAGTGCAAAAAGCTATTTTTCACTCTATAATAAGAATTTCAAGGATCAAAGGGTATTGTTGATACTTTTATTCATATACTTTTGTTATAGTTTCTAATTGTTGCAGATTGATGCTGTGTTAGAATTATATAGGCTAAGAAAATTATTAACTAGTATTAATTAATATTTTTAATTATTCGTATATACATCATACTTAGAAAGAAGAGATAATATATAAGTTTTTGACAATGATTCAGTCAAATATAAAATATCAATTTGAATCAATCATTGTATAATATTATATAATTTTTACTTTTTGCTTTATTCATTATAAGTTTTAAATATACAGTAGTCCCTCGGTTGTTTGATTTAATAAAAACAAAAAAATTTGTAATAATTAAGGGGATCAAAAAATCAGGGAATTTTATTTCTTAGACCAATAGATACATATAAACATATCATGGTATAGTTTTTAAGATATGATATATGCATTATTTAATATATATTTAGAAAATAAATGTTAAATATTTATTGAGTTGAATTTTTAATAGAAATGTGAATAATTCAACAATATATAATTCAATTATATTTCAACAATTTTTATTTTTATTTTAAGAATAGATTTGATTATATGATTTCTTTTTATTTTATAGTCAGAATAATTCATAAATTGAATAATCGAAGGACTACTATAATTGTTTTATATTTATTCATTTATAATATAATATAATGTGTAACTTTTAATATTATATTAAGTTACATATCTCTGAGACTGATATTTAAACAAATATCTTTATTGAAATATGAAAAAGATGTAATAAATGTGATCAAATAATATAAAATGGTACAGTTAATAAATAATCAAATTCCTTTGCACTGTACCTATTATCATATATTTAGTCATCAAAAATATCCATACAAATTATGCAAATATATCTATTTTTGCTATTAAAACATTAGAAAATCTATTTAAAAATATGTTAATAGTTTATTCAAAAGATTTAATGATTATAAAAGGCTGATGAAATATTAACATAATTTTAATTCTTTCAATGTATGTAATTTTTTTTTTTTATTAAATATTTCATATTCAAGTAGATTTTTGAAACTTGATAATATTAAGTAAATATACATTCTATATAATTTCATTTTTCACAAATGCTAATTTAAATAAAAAATAGTATGTAATTAAATTTTTTAAGTAAAATAAATATAATTTAGATTAATAATTATAGAAATATATTTTTTACAAATATTTTATAAAAACAGAGAAAGATTATTTCATTTATTTCGTGTTATTATTTAAATATGTTATTTCATACAATACTTCAATTTTTGTCAAATATTATTATATTCACGAATTTCAATTTAATGTTAACTGTAATATATGAGAATTAGATTATTACATATGCTATGTATGTAGATTTAAAATAAATATTATATGATTAGATAATATCAATTATTATAAATAAATAATAACAATTCTCGATTCTAATATTTAACATTTTAAATAAATGTTGAAACTCGTTAATGTTACAATTCACATTATAAACGATTTGTAAGCATTCATCGTAATTGTAAATGTAAACAGTTGTGTATTCAATATTACTAAAATAAAAAACTAAAAGATTATTTTTATAAACCTTTTTTCTATTTTTTTGCCGAAAAATTACTACATATTTAGATGCACACATAGAATTTTTTTCCTGAATATAAGAAATAATATAAGAGCATCAAAATAAAAATAAAAATTTTAAATTTAAATCTAACAATTATTATATTAACAAATTATTTAACAATTACAGGTTTCCTTTTCACATAAAACTATGATTTTACGCAGTCAATAAATCGTTATGTCGTAATTCGTACATTTTAAAAACAATCACAATCTTTGTAATGAGTCGAAACCCTTTCGTAATCGAAAAGAAATTCGTTGGCTTCACAACGAATATAAAAGATGCCCGTGCTAGAACAATGGCAGTGTTACGTTTCTTCTTAATGACTTTTAAACGAGAGATTAAGAATAAATTTTTAGCATGTAAGTTATTAAATTTATTAATTTATTTAAATTTTTATTATTATTTTATTTATATTAGATAAAATATAGCTATTTAAAATAATTATTTTGTATAAAGGATATCGAATCTCGTTTATTTCATTATTTCAATTATAATTTCGGCTCTTGCAATGAGGACTTCTTCTGAAACAATAGAAACAAGAGAATTAATAAATAGTGTTCAATCTCCTATAATTATGGCACAAGATTATCCAAGCATGGTAATTAACTTATCTATTTATTATATTTATATAAGAATTTGTATTATCAGTTTCTAATTTTTCCTATTTTTATCTAAATTTTCCCAGATTAAATCAATGCAGGATAATTCATATGATAATGATGATAGACCATGTCAAATAGAATATCAAATTGTAAGTTCATCATTATGAATTTTATAATCAAATGGCAAACTTATTACTTCTTTGTTAAAATTGAAATTGTAAAAAAAATTACTAAACTAAAATTAAATTAAACATTAGAAAATTATAATTAAATAAATTAAACTAAAACTAGAAAAATGTAATATATTAAATTTTGCCATCTGAATTCTAAATTATTAATTCTTATTTTTCTAAAATAATAATAATATAACAAAAGAATATTATTACTTCAATTGCAGACTAAGAAAAGGGTAGGAAAATGTATAAAACTAAGTCATGGAGTAACTGGTTGTGTTTCTGGTGATTATATAAATCCTTTTCATCCTGACTGCTTCTAAATTCTCATACAAATTTAAAAAATTCAATTTAAAAAAAAAATCAGCTAAAATTACTTAT
The DNA here is from genome assembly GCF_029169275.1 of Apis cerana. Taxonomy (NCBI): domain Eukaryota; kingdom Metazoa; phylum Arthropoda; class Insecta; order Hymenoptera; family Apidae; genus Apis; species Apis cerana. The sequence continues at coordinate 2,197,834 of NC_083862.1, read as the reverse complement.
CTAACCTAAAAAAACCGCCACCTTATGTTGTAACGTTTCTATCAATAAAACAGGTATCTTTCCCCGCTATATTTTCGTGTTAATCAAGATTTACCACCAGTCATTCGTTTTCCTTATTTTCTTCCGTTTCGAATGTTAATCAACCACCCACGAGTATTCAAGTTCTTGAAACTGATTTCATTTAAGAGTTGGCTTCCCAGGGTTCGACATGTTAATCTTCATGAAGAAAAGTGATTTCCGATGTACGTGACAAAGAAAAACTACTTCAGTTTTAATTTCATTAAAATCTTATGGACTTATGGGGGTTTGCGGTGGGGTTGTCGCTATAAAATCCTTGGAAAATCGAGATCCCGTTTCTTCAGGGTTGTGAACGAATTGTATGGAAATGCTTAGAAAGTTCACTAGTACTTGGGCGATTCTGCTTTTCTGTGGCTTCCCACCATGGAGCTGTGGAAACTTTGCTTCCAAGAATTTTGGTAAGATTGGAAAAATCCTGAAATCTTTCCTAATTTATTTTAATTTAATTTGGGAAATTTATTTCTTATTATTTTTTTTTATTAATTAAAATGGTTACAAACAAAAAATTTATTTTATTATATTTTGTTAATTTTTATTCGAAAAATTAAAATATTTTAATTTAATATGAATTATAAATTTGAATTTGATAATTAAATTTAAAATTTAGAGTTTTATTTATTTATTATTATTATCATATTATTTATTATACTATTATAATATATGTATTATATATTTATCAATAACAGATTTAACGAAATGGGAACTCTTTAAATTTTCGATATTTTTAAAGAAGAAAAAAAAATATATAAAAAATATAAGATTTAATTAATTTTATCAGTTGTAAAATCAAAATAGGAATAATAAATAAAATAATTTCTATTCTTGGAAATGTCAAGAACATTTTTCTAGTAGCTTTGTATATTTTAGTAATACTCTTTATTTTTTTTTAAGTGATAAAAATTATTCTAATTCATTGTTAAAAATGCAAAACATTTATAAGTACATTTATAATTATATTTATAATAAATTATATAAATTTAAATTATCCTTCCTATTTATATCGAATATCCTAAATATTTCTATATATTATATTTCATATATTTATAAAAAATTAGATAAAAAAATTGTATAATTCAATGACTTCTTTAAACTTGTTGTTTCTTTAGTCATCTATTAAATCCGTCACTGTAATTACAGAAGAAAAATTAGTCAAATTGTCTAAAGTGATCGAATACATTCATCAAAGGCCTCAACAAATGAATGTCGATGTTACGTTATCTCTAACTATTGTCCAAGGTAAAATTATACAACAATATTATAAATTTACAATTTTAACGAGCACCGTTATCTTTGAAACATTGAATATTTCATTTCAATGTTATTTTTTACAGCTAACATTGCTGCTATTTTTTTACATAAAAATGCACAATTCTTGACCGATAAACATCGAAATATACTTATGACGATTTTAAATCTTTGTGATTTAACAAGACGAGATTTATTAAATAAAATTGTTTTAGAGAACAAAGATATCCGATTATGTAAGAAAATTTAATTTTAATGAAAGAAAAAAATATTATCGTGAAAAAAATTTATTTTCGAATACAATAATGAAAACGGTCAATTCATAGTGCACGAAACAATAAATTATCCTAATTTATGGATGAAAAAGATATCATGGCGGCATGGCGCTCTAGTAAAAGGGAGAGCCAATATCGAATTACCTTATCGAGATATACGAGATCTGGTAATGCAAGGAGTGCCTAAGGAGGAAGAAAGCGATCGATGTCTCGCTGAAATCGTTCGAAATAAATTCAATTCGGATCATAGAATTCCTGGTTTATGCCTCGAAATATTAACTACTCGAGAATCCACCAAAGGATATCCTCTTACTCATCGATTATTAATCGTTCAAATTGCCAAAATAGTTAGTATATCATTACAAAATTTTTTCAATTTGTTCTTTTACACGTAGGATTATAAGTATCCAAAAATTTGAGAAATTTTTCTTTAAATAAAATTCTTTAAATAAAAATAAAAATTAAGAATAAAAAAATTATATTTTTGGTTTCAACTAAAAAACTAAAAAAAATTTTTTACTTTTATTTTATTTTTGCTTGAAGAATTATTCTTTTTGACATTTGTAATTAAAGGTACTGTGTATATTTCTAATTAAACATGATTTCTTTTCAGATGGAATGTGATCAAGATCTTCCATCTTCAGAATTAATACTTTTTTATTGTTCTGCAATTTTTCAAGATTTGATCGATATCGAAATAGCTGGATTTCCTTATCAAACACCAGATTTAATGATGGAACAGGGTAAAGAATAAAAAATACTTTAAAATTTTTTAAATTTTTATCATTATTTTACACAATTTCTTTTCTTTTGTTTTGAAAGTTGTTTTATGCGGCATAGAAGGTTTTCTTGAATTCACTGATAAGCATTATGAACGATTAATATTGGATTGGTCACATCCTAGCGGTTGCTTCAGTTCTTTCGGGTATGTATCTAATAAATTATAGACTGTTTTTCTCCCATTTCACCTTTGACTTTTGGATACGATCGATCATAAAAATATATAATATTTTTTTTCACAGAAGTAAGTTTCTTAGTAACAAAATGCGTGTTATACGAAGAACTTCGATGCAAACTGATTTTGGCTGCGATAATCATGCTACTGGTTTAGCCGCTGCTTCTCTTTCTTTATTTATTCGCAAGAGTTTGGAGAATATGTATGAGTAACAGAATTCATCGTTGACATAAAAAGTATACATATGTACTAACATGTATATAGATACAATATATATATATATATAGAATAAAATCTAAAGTGTTTTAAGAGAAAAATAATAAAATTCTTATAAATATCTTATGTTATTTAAAAAATATTTCAAATATTGCAAATATTTTCGCGAAATATTTCTCGATAATTATTGAACATTTTCCATAAATAATACTAAGTTTCAATAAAAAGTTTCTTATTATCACTTGGTTGAAAACGCACAGCTGAATGAAGAAATGAAGAAGAAAATAATAAAATAAAGGAATAAAAAATAAAACTACAAATAAATAATAATTTATTTCTCATAGTTCGTAACAATAATTACAAATGGTATATTACGCGGTAGAAAGAATAGAAGAGAAATAAAAGTGGGGAGCAGGAAAAATAAATAAAGTCAGTCGTTAACCTTGCGTAGGAGACTGGTTCTTGCAATGTGGCAACGCGTATATTTTTACATACGCTTAATATTTTCGTTATCCTTGAAAATGGAATCTATTTTCATCCCGCTAGGGATCAGCCTCGTCTTTTTGATATCGTAATAACGAACCGACAATAGTGTCCGTTCTCGAAAAGAAAACGCGTTGTTTTCTTGTAGATTCATTTGAAACGCGTTTCATAATTGTGTTTTTACACCCTCGAACGATGCTCGTTTTTCGGTTCAGTATTATATACGGTATTTATTCGTGATATGCTCTTATCGCGGATATATGATCGAGTGTCTCCTTTGAACTCAGTGAAGCGAATAATTCCACAACGATACAATAGTTCATAATAAATTTCTTTAATACTTCTCAATCTCTCTTCGTCTTTCGCTGTCATTCTTTACAATTATCGTTAAAGGTTGGTAAACATGAAATGAGGTTAAAATTTTATGTTTCCAGCAGTGAAAATATAAATAAAGTTTTATTTTATTTATAATCTATATGAATTGGTAAAAATTTTGATATTTTTTAATGTATGAATGATTCATTTTGATTATGTATTATATATTTCGTTAATAATTTAATTTTTATTTTAAAAATACAAAATATATTTACAAAATATATGTATGTAATATAAAGTTTCAACTTTTTATACAAAAAAAATTATTAAAAATAAATATATAAAAAATATCGAATATCATTCGAGGGAGCAACTTGGTGCCATAAATATATTCTAATCTACTCATGACTATTAATCTTATTTTACAAATATGATTCTGCGGTTTTCGATAAATTCTTTATCGACGAAAGGCGTTGTCTCATGCTTTGGTGCGATTGTGCTAATTGATCATTAAGTATATAATTTCTCCCAAAGTAATTAGACCATTCTTTCATATAATTTAGTTTTTTTTTTTCGATTTTTTATTCAAAAGAAAAAATAGTCTAATTATTTTGCGAAAAGAAAAAATCTCGATCATTTTCTCCTTTGTGAAATTATCGATTTGTTTTTAAGGTCTTCGATAATTATAAGGTCTTCCATATGGGTCGATTCGGCTGTTCATTTTGTCATACCTTAATTGTTGGAAATAACTGTATACTACCAACCACAAATATACATAGATTACTGAAAAAAATAGGATTAAGATTAATTATAAACCAATTTATAATTAAATATTTTTTAAAATGATCAAATTATTATGTTTAAAAAAACTGAAGATTATTAATACAAAAAAATCTTTTTTTTTATATTTTAAATATTGTCTGTAACTCGAAATTCTCTAAAATATTACAATTTTACTTATTCATATTCATTCCTATAAAAATTTCTATAATAGAAGATATAAATTTATATAACTCGAATTTTATTATATTTAATTTGAAATTTGAAGTCAAAATAGTCCTTTTTCTACAATTCTACAAGTCAAATTTTTACGGCTGTTTCGAAAAATGTTACGTATGAATAACTCATTCTTTGGAAACTTTGAAGATAAAATTCCCATAACCTCTTTTATCTTGAAATTCGAGATATCAAGATTCAATTGTATTTTTTAAAATACTTTCAATGCTTTTTAATTGGATCTATAAATGATAATTTGTAAGAAGATATTTAAATAAACTAATAAAAAGAAAACAAAGTAAGTGAGAATATAAAAATATGCTACTCACCAATGGTTAGGAGGCCAATGATGAGCCACAGAATTCCAATTATTACGTCATGATATATGAAGAACATGATGGACGTATACAGGACGCTCACCAATAATCCAACTGCTAAGATTAAACCCAAAACTACCCATGGTAGCATTAAAAATGTTTTTTTCTAAAAAAGAAATATTTTAATTTATATAAATTTAAATAACCAATAAATCAAAAAATTCGAAAAACTTTATAATAAAAAATTTTATTTTATAAACTTGAAATTGATTTAGATTTTACCTTAAGAGCGCCAACTATAAGCAATGTTGAAATCAGAATCGTCATGCATAAATTTATCGCAAAAATGATCCTGACGATGCTCTGATCTACAATGTCGATCAATATTGTTTTCCATTCGACATTTAAAGTAAAGATTAAGATCAATGAGATAATTGATAAGACCTAATAAAAATCGAATAAATATGTTTCTATAAAAATTTTTTTTTTTTGATTAAATATGATAAAAAATTAATTTTTTTTTATCATATACTTACTATACCCAATATTCCAGTGAACAAAGTCCCCGTTTTTAATGAATAACATTTGCAACACGTCGTGAGTTGCATTCTGAAAAAAGAAAAATAATATTAATTGATGTTTCAAAAAAATTAAGATATTTTTAATCTTTGTGTTATTTTTGTAATTTTTTGTAAGTATATTTTGGCATAAATCCTTACAAAAATAACTGAAAGATTAATAAATTTTAATATTTTCGATAAATTTGATATGAAAAATTAATTTTTATATATATATATTTTTAACTGAATATAATATGTTCAATTAAATGTGTTAAGAAATTTAAGAATTGCTTGTTTAATAAAATAAAAATCAAAAAAAGAAAAAAAATTAAGAAAAGCTAAATTATAATTGAAGAAAATGTTTGTAAGATTATTTTTAATCACTTAAAAATTTTTAATTTTTATAGCCTTTAACAAGTTTCTCAAATTTGTATTATAAAATTAATTATTTTATCGATCGGTTTTTTCTTCTTAAAAATATCAAACAGGTATTCTAATAGAATTTAGATCACAGGTAGAATTAGAATCTGTGATGCTTGCGTATTTTTAAAATTGATCGACAACCAATTCCTCATTCCTGATACAATAACATTTCTTGTTTTCTCTTCACGAATTCTACTTTATTTATTATTTATGAACTATTACTTACGAGTTATGTAAAATTTCAATATTGAATTTTTCAAAATTTTTTAATATTTTTCATTTTTTGTTATGATTAGTAAAAAAACTTTATACATGTATCACGAAAATATGTGTTAGATTTTCTACACATATTATAAAATTATTATAAAATTTTTACATACTCTTAAACAAAAAAAATAATTGCAAAAATATTAAAATTTATTATATTATCCATTATAAATATTTTTAACTTCTTTATTTAGTTATATTTTTTATTAAAATTATGACTCAATGGTTCAATTTCATCGTTTAAGTCATTTTTATTGAATGAAATGTCACGAAACGTTTCCTTTTCCTTTCTTCGAGTCGTCATATAATATCAACTATGTTCTCATGCCCATATAGTGTAATCAACGCATTAGCATAAACGCGATATTACATCAAAGGTGACGCTACATTACACCTAACCTTACTCATTTTTATTTCAGTTCGACTACGACATAAAAATTTTCAAATGTTGCTATTATGTAAACGAGAACATTGGGTTTGTTGCATCATCAAAGATATGTTTATTTTAGTGAAATATAAATGTATAAAAAATACAATATTCAATATTTATTAACAATTATTTTTTTAAATTAAAAATCGTGTCATATAACTATGAAATTTAGAGATTTAAAGATAAGAAGACATGGAAATTAGATATTGAATTATTAGATGAAATCGAATCCTTAATAAAGTTTTTATACTTTTTTTGAAAATGATAAAATTTGATTTAACAAATTTAATTTTTTATTCATTTTATCTATTGGAAAGTGAAGTATTAAAATCTTTTACATCAATAACTTCTTAATTTATTAATTTAAATTTTTCATATTGCCAATAATTGTTCTTTTAATTTTTTTGAAATCGAGCGGATTGGCAACAATGATCATAATCTTGAATATGTGGCATTAAAACGACGATGTTTAATTCGCGGCACGCCGAGAATAGAGAGAATATAGGTCATTGGCATAGGTGGTCAGCATCTATTTTCGCCTGTTTGTCGATTCGCCTCTTTGGTCTATCCATTGCTGACCTTTCTTTTCACGTTTGTTATTCCTTCAGATTGTGATATCCGGTCGCCATACTACCACATCATCTTAACCGAATAACCCTACTAAAAAAAATTACCGAGCTCTTTTATCAATTGAGACTTTAATCAATTAATCAATTTTTATGATAAAATAAATTAATCGTGAAAATCTTGATTAATCTTGATTTAATCTTTAAATTTTTATTGTAAATTATATTATTTACATTTATTATTTTATTAATTTAAAGTGTTTATTTTTTTCAAAAATTTCTAGGATTAATGATTTTATTAAATAAACAGGATTAATGATTTCGTTTTATATTTAAAAAACATTATTTTGATCTTAATATACTTTTAAATATTATTAAATAAATGTTAATCTTTTAATAGAAGAAAATAACAAATCTTAATAGATTAATTAGATTAAATTGATTTAATAAATTTTTTTAATTGATTAAATTAATGGATTCCAATTTCTTTAATAATATTATATAATTTATGTTAAAAATAAATTTTTATATTAATTTATCGAAATTGACTTTTAACTTCATGATTATTGAGAATTTAGATTAAATTTCTTTCAACAAATTATAATAAAATTTAACCAATATTAATATCAATATTATTAAATATTATTCAATAATAATTTAAATATTTCATATATTTTCTCGAAAAAAAAAAATCATCAAGAAAATTGATAATTGATAAATTAAGAAATGAAATTAAATGTCGTTTAAAAGAGAAAACAAAAAAAGTGAGAGACAGGAAAAGGAGATCGCCATGAGATTCGATCGATACGAGCGACCCTGACGGTCATGGTGAATACGAAGCTAAGACGAGGTCTCACGAGCCCCATAAGGAAACGCATCTCGATCCCTTGTTCCTGCGATTTCTCTGGTTCACCTCGTGCAAAAAGGAAACGTGTCGTCTATGAAGAACTCGCCGGATGACATTGGCCGCAAGTCGGTGTTTTGCTTTCGTTCCACTTCTATCTTGTTTTTGGAACGCACGAATTCGTGATTTATTTAACTATTAAATGACACGGGACTTGACCATCTATATTCGATCAAAGTACGTATAATAATAATTTATGGATCCTAACCTATCTAAATTTCATACTTTTTGTATCTTGAAAAAGAATTATTTAATATTTTATTTATAATATTAATGTGCAATAATTGATATACAAATTAAAAAAAAATATATATATAATATATATAATATAATATAATATTTCAATGATAAATAAATAAAATGAAAATTAAACTTATATATAAAGTAGATAAAGAATCTTGTGATTCATAAATAAAGTTTTTATAAAAATATTAAATATTAGTAATTTTATATAAGACTTATCTAATTAATATACTATGAATGTTCATGTATTTGTGAAAAATCTAAATATAGCAAAATAAAACGTAAAAGAAATAAATTATAAAATAAAGTACAAGTTACGATAAAGAATAAAAATTAATATTTAAATTTCATTCTTTTAATTATATTTATAAAAATTTTAATATGCATAACTTCCGCACTATTAATCAATTACGCATTTATTGTTTTATTTTATGAATTTCTACCATCTTTTGGTTAAAATAATATTAATAGTATTCATTAATAGAATAAAAATATTTGCTCACAACTTGTGTTCTATAACGAGCGATGACATATGAAATAAGGTCGCATAAGGTGAACCATTCAGTATCAAAATTGTGGAAAAATAGCGATTGCACTTATCATTATAATATTTAAACGCAATTTAACCTTTAATTTTGTTATTTTTAACTAGTTTTAATTACGTTTCATTGATTGTAAGTCTAAGAGAAAATTAAAATTGCGAGTTCTGATATATGCACGAAGTGACTTTGTCAGTCTGTTCGCAGTATTCGTTGCAAAAAAACACGTTGCATCATCTAGCAAGAGATCACGCTCGGCCTCGAGAGGTTGTTTTCCACGAGAAGGCTTGTGGATACGAAGATGGTTTACTTACAATGTTTTCTTTCAAGTACTATTTAGGAAATGCAAAATGCTGCTTTGAAATTTAATTAAGAAAGTATGTTCGTTTGAACATTACCGAAGTGGTTGAGTTAAGAATGATTTTAAGATTATTTAGATATATTTAATGAAAATTATGAAAATTATATATTTTATAACATGTAGGATTATATATTTTATATTTTTTAATCTTCATTGAATTTATTTATCACTGAATCATTGAAATTTACATTATTATATTAATATTAAGATATGAGATATAATATTATATCTTAATTGAAATTATTTCTCTTATATAAACAAATGAGAATTTTTTTTTAGAGTACCAATTTGCATGATCAATAATAAATATATAATTAAGAATATGAAAATGAAGAATTTGATATTCTGAATATTAATTTGAATATGCATCAATTAATTAGAAAATTAAAAAAAAATATATATATATATATATATTATATCCAGTATTAAATAGAATGTAAATAAAATATTTTCTATAACAAGAAAAATAATATATAAATATCAAATGTAAAAAAGATTTAAATTTTGAAAATATGAATCTAATCACATTGAACAACTTCAAGACATTATAATGATAAAATGAGTGGAATCCGTATTAAATTTAGACGAACCATGGCGATGATTGACCGAAAAAAAATAGAAAACCACTTGATACACGTGTTTACGCGACGCCTACTCAATTATTCTTGACCTAGATATAAGCAAAGGGCGGGCTTAGCAAATACTTCCTTTTCTTATTAGATTAGAGCACTGCCCTTTCATGAAATGGATATCGATATCACGCGAGCTTTTTATTTATGATTCGTTCACATAATGGAAATTTCTATCATGAGATACAACCAATATACATATGAACAGATTTCTATTCATAAATTTATAAAGATTAATATCTCATATAATCTCAAAGTAATATTTTTGTAAAGTAAATGTTATGAATTTCCAACAAAACTAGTAGACATAATACAATTTTGAAAGCTTTTATACATAAAACTAAATTTTTTTTATCTACAAACCTTTGAGAAATGATAATTCTATATATCTAAATTGATCTCATGTTAAGATATACAAGGATCTTATTAGTGATTAAACTTCATGACAAATTAATCTTAAAAATCAATAATATTATACATACTTTAAATATAGACATTATATGAAATACACTTTTAGATATGGTAATGAAACTAGAGAGAGAAAAGAAAAGCTGTGCAGCCATCTTTATAATATATTAATTGATGGTATTATACAAACAAATTTAATTATTAACAGTTATAATTAATAAGTTATAATTAATAATTATCAGTATATGTAATAGTTTTTCTTAAAGTTATAAAGTTTATTGCCATTTATCATTATTTGACACACAAATATAGCTTATAAATATAATATAAATTCATAATTTTATATATGTATTGATGCGTTTTTCAGTTTGAATGCCAACTTGTAGAATCTGTAATAATGTTAGAAAAATTTCGCTTAGATTAAAAATATTAACATGCATTCTGTGACTAATTGATAGTTTTTATAGAGGTTATGTGCTGATTAAATGTACGACGAGTCATCACTGATTTATGAAGGATCTCTTTAAAATCTTTGAAATAAATATGGACACATGAACAAAGTATAATCGATGGATCAAAGCGAATATCATTGTTTTTTTAATATAAAAGTTACAATATACAATATTTGAATTGATCTATTCAGGTACACAGTTTTCTTCCATTTCATTAAATAAACTTCAATACAAAATCGTAAAATTTTTTAGAATATTAGCACTTATTGACTGATCTACATATAATAGTGAGAAATTGTAATGTAAGTTTTTTCATACTAGTTTAAAGTCTATTGTATACTATTGGATACGTCGTACAATAAAGACGATCGCGTAGTGATAGTAAGTCGTCATCAGAATTTCCAATTCAGATCTTTATCACGACATTCCTTTATTTGTGCAGCATTCGTCACGATCAAGTCAGGTGCAGCGTCGTTAGCGACGTGGAATACCGATATCTTGTCGCGTGTCGCTTCTTTCGTAACCGATTTCCGCGTTCACTAAGGAAACAGGAAAAATAATTGCATTGTATTTTCTTTAATTCGCGAAGAAAGGGAAAATATTTTTCACGTGCCGTTCTTGAATTTCGATTCCTCATTTATTCATCATGATATTAAATTTTCGATCTTTAATAACTTTGAAAAATTTTCTAGATAAATTACTTAGAATTTTATTGCTTTCAATTATTATTAAATTTTTTTTATTTTTATAATCCTAATATAATTACAAATAATATGAGTCATTCTTTTTAAAGTTTTAATTTAACTTGTTTCATTATACAAAATTTAACATTGTAATCATTTAATGAATTTTATATTTTAAAAATAAATTAACAATCTTTCTCTAATGATTAATGCAAGAATTTTTTTAACAGATTGACGACGATATTTTTTCCTCAGGTACACCTCTATTTTTATTTTCTTAATTACATATTGTGATTTCTTCGAGTGATAAACGAAAAAGAAAAAGAAAAAATAGAAGCAAAGGAAAAAAAATTTATGGATGAACTGATTTAGATAAATAAGATAGAGAGATACAAGAGAGAAAAATAGAAATGATTATTCGTGAATGGACCACGAAAATCAATAGAAAAAAGCAAAAGGATGATCACGGCGAGGGAAAAGTAAAAGGAGGCCAACAGTCGCGATCACGACTGTGAACCATGAAAATATGTATGCACAAAGTGCGCAGCAAAATAAAGTGTTTCATAAACATAGAAAAAGTAAGGTATTTAAAATATTTTTCTAACAAGTCAATCATTAATAAAATAGATTTGAAATGCTATTAAAATTTTAATTGGATCTTACATCTATCGGAAAATGAATTTTTTACACAAAAAATTGTATATTTAATTATTAATGGTTATATATAATATAGATAAATAGGGTAGGTAAATAGGTTATGTATTTATTTAAAATCGTATAAATTTCACTATAATTATTTATCAAAATATAAATTAATACGCTTATTATAACCTATTTTAAAAAATTTTAAAAATCGAATAGAAAGATTTGTTTTTTTTTTAAAGTGAAAATGAATCTTTTAGAAAATCAAATTTTTGCAAGCCATATATAATTTTTTTTTGAATTATAATATACATTTTTATTGTCATGTGAAGATCCTGTCTTATAAAGCGTGAAATGATGATTTCTTTAATCTGTGAATAATAAATCTATTATTATAAATGTTTTAAAGCTTCATCTAACATCAATCGATTTATTTTTATATTAATAAAATCTTTCGTGCTTATTTCTTTAGAATCGATTTTTTAAAAAAATTAATATGTATCATGGAATATTAAAGAATTAGTATTAATAAGAATGGACAAAACTAAAAAAAAAAAAAATTTTTCTTTGGCAAATTGTCCAGTGTATCAACGACAGTTATGCGATATGCGCGCTATTATTTTCAGTTATTAAAGTTCATATAATTCTCACAATTTTTTCTTCAATAATTAGCTTCTACAATAATCGTTTGTTGATAGTGAAAAATTAAAAAAAAAAAGTTTGACATCTCAACAGATTTTACCGTGTAAATAATAGTAAATAAAATGATATAGATTATTTATGTCTTTCTGCGATATCTATAATAATAATAATGCGAAATTGCAGGTAAAAAATTTCATAAAAATTTCATTTTGTACCGAGTGATTCTTGGAATTATCATTCATGGAGCTCGTCTCGATTTCAGTAATTCAAGCTGCAAACGTTTCGTTTTTTTGTTCCGTAGAATTTTGTTTTTGCTTTGTACGTGACTTAGATCGTTAGATCGTTGCAGATAAAATGATGGTTGACGGTCTCTTGATGAAAAACTTCAAACTTTTATAACTTTTTGAGCAAATTGAATTAAAATTAATGATAAATTGAATATATGCTGATTTTTGAAAATTATAATTACTACAATTAAAATATTTACATAACAAGTCTTAATTGATAATATTATAATATAATTTCTGAAAAAAAATTCTTATCAAGTTCTTATGAAATTAAATTTTTCGTATCTTATATTTTTTTTTCGAAATCTGTGTATGAATTTTATGAGCAATTTTTACGTTGTTGTATTGAAGTTTCTTTTTTTATGAGGAACGTATTGGAATTTAATGTTGACTCATCGTTCGTTTCGATAAACAATCTGCCCGAAACATAATAAACGATGAATAAAAAACACCGAAAGATATCTGAAAAATTTTAAATTTTAAATATATTATAATCATAACAGATATCATTTAACGAAATCATTGAATTCTGAATGATTTTTAGATACAATCAATAGAATTCAAAAGTTTTCAATTAAAAAAGATATAAAAGTCATTAATTTTCCTTCTTTTTCGTATAAGATAAAATATCATAATTAAAAAAATCAACATGATCGAAAGATAGAAATTTGAAAATTTAAAAATGCAAACATTCAAAAATTTAAAAAAAATAAAAAATAAAAAATCTTTACTTTCTTTTTTCTATTCCTGCAATACAAAATGTAAATATGAACAAATAGCGGAAAATTTAAAATTTCGAAAAGGAAAAAATTGAAAAACTCGAAAATGCGAGTAACTCTTTGAAATATTACGCGTTTACTGCGTAACGCAGAGGCTCGTTATCTCGGCGTGTTTCCTAACACTTGGTGAAGAATTTTTAGCGTTATTTACACATCTTGCATGGTCCATGGTAAACATTGGCCGTGGCAATTTTTGTCTCGTGTGCTCGTGTCTCGCAGCCACGATGCACTTTCATCGCACGAGTGAATTGAAGAAATCGCCGACTCGCCGATTATACAATTCTTCGCGATTATCGCCAATTAGCATGAATAATGGATAGTTTTATATTTGTATTTCGCGTCATAAACTCGAAGCTCGTCCTTCGTTTCGAGTTTTTACGACTAAACTCTAAATAATCTTTATGATATTTAAAAATATATATATATATAAGAAATATATTTATATATACTTCTGTAACGATAACGATTATTGAATATATTGCTTTTAATTTTATTTACGAAATGATTTGATTCATCAAATTTTTATATAATTCTTGTCTCGAGTCAAAGTTTTTATTTGATAATTGGTGAATAATAGAGGAGTTTATTATTCGAGAAAATGTAATATAAGTAGATTGTGGATATTTATACAAATTTATATTTTCATGAATTCAATTAAAAGAATAGAATTTAAATGGAGATTTATTTCGTCTTTTGAATATTATAACGAGAAATCTAATTTAGATATTTTGTATATTTTTGCACGTTATGTTTTGCATCCTATATTTTTTAATATAAATATAAATTTTAATTTCTCATAAATGCATAAATACATCTGCAGTTTAAATTTAAATATAAGCGATGAAGTTTTTAAATTGAAAAATTAAAATATTTTGTTATATTGTAATGATGTATAAAAATATGTTTGAGAATTAATTAGAATTCTAAAACGGATCATAAAACCAAAAAATTTAAGAAGCACTGAGGAGAGTTAATAAAAATGAATAAAATGATCAATAAAATTTATCAAAATTTAATAAAATTATACTTGACAAGTTTTTCTCTCGTGATTTTCAATTTTTATCTTCGAATCTTTTTGATTATAAATTTTCCATCTTTTTGTTCTGTAAACGTTTACTGAATAAATGCAAAAAAATCTAATAAATTTAAAAAATCATCCTCTTCTCTTAAACTTCTATTCAACGAAGTTTCTTCCGAAACGTACTTTTTAATTTCACTTTTTCATTTTTATCTTTTCTCGTATATCAATATTTGCAATGTCGTATTTTATGTTGATTAGAAATAAAATTTTTTTATGAACTCTCGTTAATTATGAAATCTTAGAAATTTTTTCTTTACTTACTTTTGGAAAATCAGAAAAATATAATCGAAATCTTTGATTTTCTTATTTTTAAAAAATCAAGAAAATCGCTTATCGAAAATTGTTAACAAAATTTTTCAAATCTTCAATTTATGCACTTATTAAAAAATCTTCAAAATTCTATCAACATATTTATTTTTAAAAGATCGCTTAAAAAAATTGCTTCGTTATTACTAAAGCTTTTCAAATCTTCGATTTATTCACTTTTGAAAACTCTTCCAAACCATCGATATATTCACTTTTGAAAAATCTTCGAGATCTTCGATATACTTGTTCACTTTTAAAAAATCATCGATATATTCACTTGTAAAGAATGGTTTCGTTAATAATAAAA
Source organism: Apis cerana (assembly GCF_029169275.1). Lineage (NCBI taxonomy): Eukaryota > Metazoa > Arthropoda > Insecta > Hymenoptera > Apidae > Apis > Apis cerana. Next base: position 2,182,445 of record NC_083862.1, on the reverse strand, counting down.
TTAAAATTTCTCCAAATCTTTTGATTTATTCACCTTTTTGAAAATCGGAAGAAAATTCGCGGAATTTCTTCGATTTTACTCACTTTCAAAGGAAAATCGTTGACTTCGAAAGATCGAAGATGTCGCCTCTAGGCTATGGGGTGCGCGGATTCCAAATGTTAGACAACCGGAAGAGAGATTTCAGAGGGGCCTCACAGAAATTTGGGTGGCGCGAGGCGCAGTGATATTAGGTCCAGCGCGATCCGCTCGCAATAGGAGATGGTCAGAAACTGTGCCAAGAACAGTACGTCGCCGTGGCAGACCGCGAAGTTGTACACCTACGATGCGTATATACACCTACACCGGTGGCTAACCAACACAGTACTGCCGCGGCGATCGGTTGCCGCGGAACAGAGCGAAGAGGAGAGGAGTTGATCGCTGTTACGTTGAGTTTTTTTTTCGGTTTGAAATGAGGAAAGTATTATTATTAATATGTGAAACGGGAGATGGAAGAAAGAGAGAGGAGATGCGATATTGATATGCGATTAGAATTTTTAGGTTAGGTTAAGTGAATAAGGGTTGAGGTTAGGAACGAGAACGTTGAATGGATGAATATTTTGTTGATTCTAATTATTATTTATAGAAAAATTAGTAATTTACGTGGAATTAATTTTTGAAGATTTAAGTTTTTGAAGTTTTAATTTTTACTTTATTTATTAAATTTATTTTTATGTCAATTTTAATGTATTTTTTTCATGTATATTATGTAATATTTTTTCATTTAGTCTTATGATTGTACTATTGTGAAGTTATTGTTATTTCAAAATGAATATATAAGATGATGTTCACATATAAATGAACAAAATTATGAGTTCTTATAAAATCATAATTTTCTTTTATCTATACCAAATATTCAAAATTGTTTCGTATTATCTATATATTACATAGTAAAAATTTATTTGTTGTTGTTTATAAACAAACAAATTTATAAATTATATCGGTATTAAAATTAAAGATGATCGAATGAAGAATTTGTTAAAGTAAAAAATAAAAGAAAAAAAAAAGTTGGAAAATTTAAAGATTGAAAAGATTAGAAATAAAATAATTTAAATTTTTAGAAGAATTTATAAATCTTACAATATATAAAAAAAAAATAATAATAATAAAAAAAATAAAGAAATAAAAAATGTACAAATTGATAATTTTTAAATTTAAAAATTTTTCTCATTTATAAATTTATATACGATATGGATGTATAAAATATTTATAAAATCTATTTAAAAAAACACAAGGGAATAGAAAATCGATAACACTCAAACGATTAAATGGTGGTTAAGGAAGAGCAAACAGGAAGTATATTTAATTAAGTGTATTTATTAAGTTTGTTGAATGGCATAATAACGAGATAAAAGGGCGATCGAATTGAACGAACCTCGTTTGTAAAGATTATTTAAATTAAATGTTTGAATAAATTTAGGTTTTATGAAAATTGATGAGAATCTTGATCATTAAAAAAAGCACATAATTATTTTTAATCAAAATTTTGTTAACATACAATTTTACTAGTAAAATCATTATTGCTAAAGATACTAATACAACGTAGCATGGATTGCAAAGAATCCGAAATAAGATCATCTATCATCCAAGAATTAATATCACAGTGTTAATATATAATAAATATTTTATTTTTTATTATTAATTTATATTAAAAATAAAAAAAAATTGGTAAATATTTACAAAAATGTATTTCTCGATCTCCATGAATTTTTTAATATGTCGTCAAGATTATTACATTGAATAGTTTATAAAAATTTAATATGGCATTGTTCATTAAAAAGTTACTAGCCTAATCCAAACCCAATAATAAACCATAAAATTAAATAAATTTTTGTTTGATATCAATTAATCTACGTTAATTCTAAGTTTGATTTCACCGTAAATCAAAATTAAATAAAAAACTTATTTAGCTAATCATAACTGACGAGCTAAATAGCCGATTTAATTTGCATTGGCAATTTCTTAATCGTAGCCATCAATTGTCCGTAGTAATAAACTATTTTGATCTACAATTATTTCGAAGAAGGAAACGTTTTTGTTTAATAACTTTTTAATATGATGAATTAAGTAAAATCTTCACAATATTATTTGAGAATTACCTGATGGATTTTTCGTAAATAATTACCGAAAATTTTATATGTTATGAGAATTTGATATGGACAGATATTGGTATAAAAAAGATTTCTTTAAAATACATTCATTTATTATTTCGAATCATTAAGAAAATTTAACAAGTATCATTAAATAAATCGTTGAAAAACGTTGTGCTACTTATAAAATAGCAAATGTAAGATAAATCAATATCATCATTGTTAAGAAACGAAATAAATAAAATTCATTCACAATAGATGTTTTGCTTCTTTCAAAAGATAAACAATTATTTCTTGTAAAATCGAAGGAAAAGGAAAAAATATCTTTTCTAATAATTATCGACAAAAATGTCAATTTGCGTAACATTTATTTCTTTTTTTTTTTTTATAAAAAAGGAAAAAAAAAGAAAAATAAAAAGAAGGCGGAAAAAAAAAGATACATGGTTGGTCTCAAAAATATCCGATCCCTTGAATAAATATTTATAATACTTAATTTTTCATTAAGATTTTTCACCATGCATGCATATTTTCTTCTTAAACAATTAGACTTCTTAAACAATTGTTATGAGAATTAAATAATAAATGTATACGCTAAAAATTAACATATAATCAAGTTGCTTTTCCATTCGACAATATACAATTTTTCGTATAATAAAATGTGTATCTAATATTGGTCGGATATTTTTGGGACCAACTGTATCAGTAACAGTCTTTTTTTTTTTTTTCTTTTTTATACAAAATGCAAAATAAAACGAATTTCTTTCGAAGAAAAAAAGAAGAATTTCTTTCAAAAGTTCCCGGATCATTTATTGAGTTAAAATCCATCGATCGTTATCGCGAGAAAAAAAAAAAATACGAAAAAATAAATCGGAACGAAACGAAATGATTCATGGACGATTTCTTTTTCTCATCTATCCTCGTTCGATTGATTCGACTCGTGCGACTCGTACGATTCATTCGATCCTATCGTGAAATCTTCCATCGAGGATTTGTTCAAATCTACGGAAACAGTGTTTCTCGAGACTTCGGAAATTTTGGTATAAGTCGAGTCGAAACTGTCGGTCGTTTCCATAAATTGTGCCAAATTCGATGGTTGCTTGTTCTGTTCCACGGATAACCTAACCTCTTCAACCTGCTCGTTTCGTTTGGAAAAAATAATTTTTTCGGAAACGTACTGTTGCTCTTCTGACTCTTCGTGTTCTACCGGAATTTCGTAGAAAACGGATAATTCTGATTTTCTTGGACTATCTTTCCGATTTATAGCGTGATTCTTTTGAAGTTGTTCTTTCTCGCTTATCTTTACCTTCGCGTAAGAATTGTACGACGCCACTTCGAACAACTTTGTTTCGTTCTCGTGCTGCACAGATTTTGTTGAACTCGAATCATCGTCTTTGTATTGAAGAGTCTCTATCTCTTCCTGGGCAAGACGCAATTCTAACAATTTGAGATCAGGTTCGATGAATTGAAGCTTATTATCTTTTTCGTAAAATTCGATTATATTCATTTGGCTGCTATTCCTGACCAAGCTGTAATGCGGAGAAAGCGATTCCAATTTCTCATCCAAACAAATATCTATTTCATCTTGTAATTGATTATTCGATGAATTAATGATCAAATTATTATCAGACATGAAAATTGAATGAATTTCAATCCTTTTCACTTCGTTTCCTATCTCTTTCGAACTATGCCCATGTATCATCCTTAAATTAGTCCAGGACGTTTTATGCACATTGGAATCGAAATTGTATTCCGAATCAGTGAAACTAGAAATTTCCGATGTTTCGAAATCGATGACACTCTTCAACGAATCGTGATCGATTTCTTTTTTGTTTTCGCTTAGTCTCTCTTCTTTACTTTCTTTCTTAATTTTCTTTATGATCCTCGAATTTTTTAAGAATGTAGTTGTCGACGTTGGCATCGCATGAATTTCAAAGGGTTTTAAACTCGATGAGGACGCGGGAATTTGTTTAAATGTAAATATTTCTTTATAATAATATTGAATATAAAAATACAAGACAACTAGTCCAAAAATGAAGATAGTATACAAAGACAATTGTTCTTTGATTTCCTCTTTTTTCTCCTCTTTAATCTCCTCTTTAACCTCTTCTTTAATCTCTTTAACCTCTTTCTTAACCTCTTCTTTAACCTCTTTAACCTCTTCTTTAATCTTCTCTTTAATCTCTTTAATCTCCTCAAAATCTGATTTTACATCGATATCGATATCGATATTGTTTTCTTCGCATTCGAACATCTCTTCATCCGTCGTTCGCAAATCGTTATTTTCGTTCTCTTCATCGTCCGTTAATTGGATATCCTTGTCAACGTAAATTTCTTTAAAACTCGTATCATTGATGTTTTCCTCGATCATTTGATACGCAACATCTTCCTCAACCTCGATGTGTTTATGCTTCCACATTTCTTTAACTTCTTTAAGATCTACGATATCTTCGATCGCAATAATTTCCTCGTTCTTCTCGATTTTCTTCGTTTCCTCGCTATCGATAATTTCATTTTCTTCGTGAACTTTTTCCAGTACTCCATAAGTTATACAACGTTCTATCGGAAGTAACTCTAAATTCGTTCCGAAATAAGTAAGTTTATCGTAACTGTCATCCTTCAAAGAAAACAAATTTATTTTACTAAGTTCTGTTTCCTTAAGCGTAATATCAAGCTCCTCGGTTTCGTTATTTTCGATAGGTGAAGAATCGGGTATTAAATCAGTCCATTTGACTACAATAGGAAATTTAATATTCGTAAAGATGTCTTCTTTAATGAACTGCAATATCTTGTTTTCTTCCTGTATTTGCTCTTCCATTTCTTCATTCTTTTCTTCTTCTTCTTCGTCTTCTTCTTCAATTTCTTCTATCATATCTTCTTCATCGTTCGAAGGTTCTCGAAAAATCTCGAACAGTCTGAAAATATCCTCCAAATTGTATCCACGATCATTCAAATTCCGTAGGATTCGAATCATGGTCGTCAAAAGTTCGTTTATTCTAAACTCGGTATGTTCGACTTCATCGTCATCATCAAACTCGTCCGTAGCCTCCATTTCGATGGGCAAATCTTCGTGATCGATAGTAGTGATGTATAAATCGCAAATACCATCCTCTTGATCCTCTTCGTCCAAATTTTGAAACTGTCGTATGGTAGTAAAAATAGCATGATGATGTTCGTAAGACATTGGAGGAAGTTGTTCCATGGTAAGACCCATGACCAATTCTCTGTCAGATTGAAAAATAAACTCGTCGATTGGATATTCCAAGGATCTATTTAAAATATCATCAATTGTCAGAATTTCTCGAGGAAAGTCTAACGAGGCGTTAAATGATTGGTAAGAGAATACGTTGTGGAGCATTCTGATAGTCTCCCCATCTACCATCAGAATTTCTCGGAAGAAATCGAAAGAAGTATCTACAGATCGATAAGAAAAAGCGTTGTGAAGCATTCTAATTGTATCCTCATCCACTATGTCCCATGGACGTGGATTTCCCCTTGGAGAATTAGAATTGCTTAAAATAACACCATTACCGACGTAGCTCATATTAATGTTTCTTCTGAAATTTCTAAAATTTGATGAAGTTTCTCTTATTTGAGGTTCGCTCGACATTACTTCGAGGCTACTCCTTCTGATTTCTTCTATTTCTTCTGCGTTTTGAACCTCTTCTTCAAAATTGATACATTCTGTGCAAGATATTTGAAGAATATCTTTTGAAATATTTTCTTTTATTTCTTTCTCTTCTTTATCTTTCGAAACTTTAGAATTATCAATTTCTTGTTTATCGACTTCGATTTCTGGCGTTTCTCGAATTGGTTCACTTTCCTCTTTGAGATCAACATTTCTTTCGATTTCTTCTTTGAGATCAACATTTCTTTCGATTTCTTCTTTGAGATCAACATTTCTTTCGATTTCTTCTTTGAAATCGACATTTCTTTCGATTTCTTCTTTGAGATCAACATTTCTTTCGATTTCTTCTTTGGGATCAACATTTCTTTCGATTTCTTCTTTGAGATCAACATTTTTTTCGATTTTTAACGTTGGTTTCATTTCCTCTTGCTGATATTCCATTTTGGATGTCAATTTGATTTCTTTTTCGAGATCTACTTTAGTTTCTACTTCTAAGATTGGTTTCGTTTCCATTTGATCTTTTCTTTCTGGTACTAATTCTGTTACATTCTCATAATTTACATTAATTTCTGAAGTTGTTTCTTCTTCATCCTTATAATCAACTTCTTGTACTGATTCGATTTCAAACATCTGACTTGGAAATTGAGCTTGATAATCTGGAAAAAGAATTGGATACATTATTGAACTATAATTAAAATTCAGGATTTTTGGATAAACAAGTTATTAATTTTAAAAGATCAATTCCATTAAAAACTTGTACATATATATATGAAGTCGCCAAATATTAGTTTTCTCAATTTTGAAGAAAATTTTGAAGATAACGTTTTATATTATTTTAAACAGAATCCTTCTGTAAAACCCCATAAAAAAAGTTTTTAAAATTTTATAATAAATAAAACAATATTTACCATGTACTTGTGGTTCTTTTGTATTTTGATCAATACTACTAGAGGACCATGATGAAGTAACTTTTTGAAGGATAGTAGACTTTATGGTTGTCAATAAATTGCCAGTTTGTGCACCAAAATCCACACCTTCTATTGACGAAGATTGCTTATTATGGTCGCCCTTAATTGAAGGTCCCGCGATATTTGTGCTGTCTATGCGTGATTCGAAAAAAAGTAATTGATCAGTGTCAGATGGCACTTCTGTACTCTCCAAGTAATCTCTGACATTTTCCTTAGCAGGTGTCCTCTCCAATTCACGACCTTTCTGCGTACCTTCTAACTTTTTCATAGATAGTATCGAAGTATAATCATCGTCTGGCAATTTTTTCGGTTTGCTGTATTTAGTGTACTGTTTTCTTATATCTATTTCACCAGTTTGTTTGTTCTTCTTCGTATCTTGCTTCGCTTGTCCACCATGCAGCCTATCAAAATTATCTAATAGCTTGTCAGTCACTTTGTTGACTTTGGACAATTTCGAGCAAGAATACTTCTCGTTCGAAACGTTATGAATTTTTACACTTGGCGTTTTAATAGGGATATTGAACAACGGTTCTGTTTCTGTCGTTGCATCCACAGTAAAGTTTTCTTTGTCTATATAATCATCGTGAAAACGTTCATAAAACGATTCTATAGTTTTATGAATATTTTTCTTTGAACGTTCAGATAAGTTACTCTTCTTCGAAGAAGAAGATCGATCTTTGAAACTTTCAGGATTAGCATCAGGATTAATGCTTTTTCCCGAGGATAATTTCTTTTTAGCTTCCAATTCCTTCTTATATTTTACTAAAGTGACTTCATTATAAGCTTTCAGAGCTCTCATTTCCCGTGCTTCCCTATCTACCAACGATTCTATTTTATTCTTCCAATTGAACTTTTTCGTATGGGACGATTGTTTTTCCGTTGATTTCTTAGATGTTTCCAGAAGTTTCTTGAACGGTGATATTTTTTTCGAAGTTGTGTTAGAGACATTGGGTTGAATAGAAAGTTCGTTTTTAGTTTTCTTTGGATACATAGGAGGCTTTTTACGATAGATCATCGCGTCGAACATCGATGGACGAACCACCTGTGACAATGGAATCGTGGCAAAAGTTTCCACTTTACATTTGGCGCATTTTTTAATCTCTTCTTTCTTTGATTCTGAAAGTGAATGCGTGCTGTCTGTCGTTTTGCACACGCAGGACTCGTCGGATTGGCACTTCATTAAATTGGACTGCTTCTTTTGATTATTAGATCTCTGATGTGTAAGGGATTTAACATGATCTTTCAAGAATATTGAACTTCGCGATTCGATTCTGTCATCGTGCATACTAATATTAGAAACGTTTCTTGATTCTTTTCGTTTGCGTGAGAAGAAGAATTTCTTGCGTAATTTTTTTCCATTCGTGAGGCTAAGGTTGGAGGAGTTTTTTACATTATTGCCGGTTTGCGTGAAGACGTCCTTCATGATACTAATGGAACTGGATTTTTGAGAATCATATGAATTATTGTCAAAAAATGGCTCGTTTACTTGCACAATTTGTGATGCTTGGTGTTCGCTTGTGGAACATTTTGATTTCGATTCATATCTGGTAAAAATAATAAGATTTGTTTAGAATTAGAGAGTTTTAAAAATTACTTATGTTATTCATATGTAATATATAATATAAAATTAGATTAAAATTATAATTTTATATCGATTATTACGGATAAGGTAATAAATAATAATATATTCATGAATATTTGTTTCATGTTTTGAAACATTGATTTAAAATAATATATTGATTTAATCATAAAAATTTTTGAAAACAATTAATTTCTTTGATGCTCTCTTTTATAAATATTCCTATAGATTATATGTATGTTATACGATAATTTTAAATATTTTGATTGTTATAAATAATAAAATCATATTTATAAATATTTATGAATTAAAAATTACAATTATATTTTTTTATCATAATACAGTCAAAATAATATAAATTTATTATAAAAATTTTTAAATCATTGGATTTATAATGCTATTAAAGCTAAATTTATTTATATATATTATTAATAGATTTTTATGTAACATTATTTATCTAACATAGACAATGAAATAGACAATTTAAAATTTTTTAAATTCCTAATCAATAGAGAGACAAAGACAATAAACTTAATGACATATAAAAATCTTTTTTTTGATGCATATAATTTGCAAAACAAGAGAACAAATAATAGGAAAATAGAATAAAAATGAAGAAATTAATCGTCTCCAGAATATCGCAAATGAAAGATAATAAAAAAAGAGAATATGCGATAATAATAGAAATAAAAATTAGCGCCATCTCTTGATTATTAAGAACATTTCTTCATGGATTCGGTAGAGTAGAGTAAGATCGATTAATAATCAATGTCATCTTTCGAATATCTTTAGCATTCAAGAGATGGCGTTAAATTGCAATTCTTATCTTCATTTTTATCCTTCTTTTATTATTTGTTCTTTTTGTTTATTACTATTGGCGCGTGAATAAGATATAAAGACAAGATATAAAATTTTAATTTTTAAAATTACAATATATTATAATTTTTAATTTATCATTATTCTGAACTAAACCAATAATATTAAGAATAATGTTAAAATAATAAAAAAATCATAATGTTCATGAGATAAAAATGAGATAAAAAAATGAATTTGATGTTAAATTTATTTTGCATCTTGTCTGCGATAATATTAATATATATAATATTAATATACTATATATTTCAAGTATTTATATTAATAATGAAAACTTCTGAATTCTTGCGTACCTCTTTATCCTATCGAAATTACTAACAGAAGCAATTTTTGAGTCTTGTATTTGTATTGAATGATTAACTTGATCTTTTTGATTTAAAGGTATTAATGATGATATTAATACCTCCTGATCAGATTGATCAGGATACATATTCCACTTCTTATCTAATTGTTGAAGCAAACATTGTAATTCTGAATTATTGGCAAAATCCTTTTCATAACAACCATCAAAAACTTTCATAGAATCCTGGAAGAACTTTTGAATTTTCGCATCTCCGAATGAATATTCTGGCACATTTATTTTATTAGGCATATTTATACTCAATGTATTTTTCACGATATTCAATTTGCTACTGCTCAAATTATTCTTCTGAATAGAACTTACATCTAAAAAAAAAAAAAAAAAAAGAAAAAGAAAATTAAAATAATATATAAAATTGTTCATTAAATTTAAATGTTTTTTAAATAATTTAAATTAAAAACTACAAATGGAGAATTCAGAAGATAATCAATCAAATTTTCTTTAAAAATGATTTGCATAGATTAAAAATCTTTTCATCATCATTGAGACAAAATTATTATTATTTAGTTGACAAATTGATCAAGTCACTATTTTTATAGTTCAGTATTTATATTTCTTCTTATTAATGTATTTTTGCAATTAATTTAAAAAATTTTAATTTTTACTATTATTAAGAATTAAGAAGATGACATCAATGATTGGTTTCAAAATTCTCCAAGTGCTTGACTTACTCATTTCATTGTCCACAACAGACAAAGAAACCATAGTTTTTAGTATTTCTTTTTCAGTCTTCAATTTCGTCTTTTTTTCTTCAGGTTCAACTGTTTTTAAATTTTCAATATTTGTTACAACATTGTTCGTCACAGTTAAATCTTTAACAATATCTGATAAATTTTGCATGCTATTTGACACGGTATTCTGTGCTGTATAGAAAACTTCCTGCATTGACTTGTTTAACATATAAACATTTTCCAATTTTTGAGCCTCATTTTTAATATTCATCAACATATTAGGATTATTTTGCAACAATTTTTCTATCAAAGGAAATGCGTTACTCGCTGTAAAATCTATCTTTTGACTTCGATTAAAATCAATGGAATCGTTCAAACATGAATGATAATTCGTATTTTTGGAATTATTTAAATCCTCTATATTCTTTATCATTTTCTCTTTGTCAATACTTTTATTAGGCGTAGAGGTCCTCATCGTTTCTATGCCTGACAAACAATACTCCTCTATTTTTTCTTTAGTCAAATATTCATCTACAATGCAGTTGCATTTAAATAAATCTTGAATTTTCACAGGGCTGCTAGATTTTTCCACCATTTGTCGAGTGTTCGAAGAAGACTTGAATAAATCTTGTTTTCTTGAAGAGCAACAATAGCTGAATTCGTTGTGATAGGATGGACATAATTTCATTTGCTTCGTGTTATTTATCTCCGAGGAATTTGTTCCTCCCCTCTTCTTTGTCGATGAACGTTGGTCCATTGACAGATTTGTTATCTTGAAAGAATTGTTTTTAATTTCTTGTGGCTGTTGATCCACTGGCAGATTTATTTTTTCGAAAGAATTGTTTTTAATATCTTGAGAATTTGAATATTGGTGCATTGATAGATTTGTTTTCTCAGAAAAATTATCTTTGATGTCTTGTGTATTAAAAATGCCATTATTTCTTGTTAGTATTATAAATGGACTGTTCTGAATTAAAATAAAAAATTTATTAATCAACTAATTTGATATATGATGAGAATATTAGAAAAAGATTAGAAAAGATTATATAAATAAAATTTATGTAAATAATCTAAGATTATTTGAAGATTAGTGATTTTGTTTAAATTTAGATATATGTAAATTATATAAAATTGAGGGAAGATAACTCATAATTTTGGTTGGTGTCGAATTCATTTAAAAAATACAATTTTTTCTAATTTTTATAAAATTCAAAAAAAAAAATTTATTGTCTGATCTTCGATTAATCATGTTTAGATAATAAAAAAATCGATGTTTTATTATCATAATGTTAAGAATAATAAAATCTGCGTTGTATTGAAGTAACGATTATTCAATACTTTATTTTTATAAAAAAATATGTTATATATATTTTATTAGAGTTAATGAACTCACTGCACTATAAGTGTCACTGATAACTTTCATATTATCATCATATTTTTCGTCAATCATAATTTGATTCTCTGAAATTTTCTCGCTCAAAATTTCATTCTTTGAACTAACAAATAATGTGATATCATCTTTGTAATATTCATTTATCGTAACTTGATCTTCTTCACATTCATTTGTATTTATAGTATCATGTTCATATATTCTTGTCTGATAAGATGGAACAAAAAAATCAAAATAACATGATTATTTTCTAATAATAAAAAAAATTCTCCTCTAGTGTTAATTTTTGTGAAATTAATTTTTAAGTGTTTTAATATATTTCTTTTAATTTTTTTACAAAATAAAAATTAAATTATTGTAAATTATTTAAAAGCTTATAAGATCAAGAAAAATAATTTTTAAATGGTTTGTAATTACAAAATATAATTTATTGATCAAATTCAAATTTTTACTTAAAATTTTAGCTTAAATATAAATTTTTGTTATAATAATAAAAAAATTTTGCCTATGCTCCTTTCTAGCCTATTACCTGATCATCTTCATGTTCCTTCATGTCCGTCTTAACTTCATCTTTTTTATACTTATCTATAGTTTCTTCATCCATCGTTTCTTCATTCTTCTCATCTTCCACTGGTTTCTCATTTCTTAATTTATTCGTTAAATCGTAATTACTGATGAAAAAATATCCTGATAGAATAGTATTGTCAGGAATATCGTCTTCTTCTTCTGTTAATCTTCTAAAAATTTCCCTTTCTTTTTTTCTTGAACGTGCGTCCACAATATCCTGTTCGGTCAATCCAAGGATTCTCATCGTCTTTTGGGCGGGCGTTAACGTGGTATCGTCGATGATTCGCGAGATGGTATCGTGTGTATCGTAAGTATCATAACTGTCACAGGATATCAAGGTCATCAGAGACCGTGTTCTGTACTTCGAATCACCTATTTTGAAGCAGATGCGAGCAGCGATCAGATTCGAATCGCTTCTCATGGTTCTTCTCAGTGTTCGTTGTTTCTCCATGTGACGTAGTTCCATAAATAGACAGGAGTTAGAGTACCAGACATAACTGAAAATTACTGAAAAATAGGAAGGTTTGATGAAATTTTTAGAAATGTAAATTTAACGATGATAAATTTTAGAAATATTTTAATCAATTAATAACTATAATGAAAAAAGATAACATGATAGTACCATGTGATTATTAATGATTTATAAACATGCTTATATATTTATCTATTTATAATTAATATTTTTATAATTATATTTTTTTATAAATGATAATATGATAATGATAAAAATATATTTTATTAAATTTTGATGTGGAAATTAAGATTGAAATCAGATAAAATCGTTAGAATCGTAGTATCTTTGAAATTGCGTTACAATAAAAAAAAATTCATTGAGTACTTATAAGTGTAAGTGTACCAAATAAATTTTTAAACTTGATTTTCTTAAAAAAAAAAACAAATTATTCCGAATATAAAAAAATTTTATTCTATAAATATAATATATTTCGATTTATTTTTATCAAGAACTATTTCTTTTCAATATTTGTATTCCAATTTAAAATACAATATTTTGTATAATTTATAAAAATATTCAAATATATAACAAATTACTATGTAATGCGCTATAATTGAATATTTACTTACTCAAAGGAATGACCTTCACAAGGACGAATTCAAGGAAAATGGTTAACGAGAATCTCTTGTCGTACCAAAGCAAAAGGCCAATAGCTATTACGATTACTTCCAGCACGACATTTTTGAAGAAGCTCAGGATCAACCAGGGTAGTAACAAGTTCGGACGAGTAGATGTTAATATGGGATAAATGTTTGTCAGATAAGAGATCGTATACACATGGGCGATAATAATTCGTGTGATTACGATCCATGATAAAGCTACAGTTAATAAAAATAAAAATAATTATAAATTAGTAATGTTAATTTCATTTTTATTAAATTTCGGAGCATATTTCTAACCAGTTTTAATCGTATCCTCTCCAATAGTATCAAAAATAAGGGTTCCCTGCGATAAGGACAAGTTCCATATTTGTTCGAGCTTGTTTCTCCATTTAATGGGACTCCAATCTAGTGTGCTATTAACCTTTGAAAGATACGTTCTGATGAATATATTTTTTTTTTAATTATCTCTTTATCGAGAAAATTAATTGCTCATTGCATTAATATAATTTTTTTTTAAACTCAATTTTTAATTTTTTCAATAGATTTCGAGATACCAAAAATTTTTCCTAAAGATAATTTTTTATATTTTCTGATAAAGTTTGCGTATTTGTTTTTGGATTATATTTGGAAAAACTTAGTGAAAAATATTTGATGTCTCGAGATAAAGTTTAACGATTTGCACTCGAAAAATAAACTGCTATTCATTAATTAATTTTGTATAATTTATCGGAAACAAAATTAATAGATATTTTATTTATTTATAATAACTTTAATATTATACTTATATGCAATATTCAAAAATTATAAAAATAATTTTCTTATTTTTTTTTTTAATTATTCAAAGATAGAAATTTTTATAATAATACATAGATAGTATTCTATCTTGACCGAAATTGATCTTAGAAAATACAGCTCATATAAAAAATATTTTGATTACGATGAATAAAGAAATAAAATGCATTTTAGGTTATTTTTATTTATTATTTATTATAGAATCTCAAAAGTTTTTGGAGATTAATTTAATTTCGATTTCTATGTTTTATTTTTAGAATAAATGGTTTTTATAAATTATCTAAAAAAGAGACTTCTTTACCAATTTGTGCTATTTGTGTCAAATATTTTTCCTTATAATCACATTTTCAAATCGCTAATTTTCTATGGAAAAGTTTTCGAGTGTAAATGATTAACCTTTCTTTTTTTCCTCGACGAATAAAAACTGAAGGTTATAGAGGTTATAATCGACAAAGCATAAGGAAATTGTAAATAAAAAGATAATTAAAAAGATATCGATATAGAAATGATACTTACCAAACCTAAAATGTTCATTATCAATCGTTCAGTTTTATAAGAAATTCCAAAGAGACGTCCGAGGAAATTAGGCATCAGGAACACGAAACTGTCGAAGGAGCCGGAGGACCAGCGAGTTGTTGATTCCACGAGAGCCGATCATCGTCGACTTTATCAATTGTTGGAAAAACTCTCGATCACCGAAACCTCTGCACTGAGGATCACCCGGAAAATTTCAAAGGAGTGTTTCGTTCGTTCACGTTAATTTTGACGCATCCGGCTTCTCCGTTGGGATTATTGCGTGCCGAACGATTTCGAGATGACAATTGACGAGAGTGAACATAACTCGATGACAAATGAGGCAAGGCGCGGGATTTTAGATATGAAAGAATCGTCATTGCTTTAAAATCGCTTCTTAATTGCAAGAAATAAAATCGTTTCACATTTCTTCTTGGTTTTTCAAATCTAAAATATTTTCGATGCGTGCGCAAATAACCTGTAATCTGGTTTATGGTTAGACGTTCTTGAATAATCTATTATTCAATTTTTTAAAAGTATAGAAATAATTTTTATTAGAAATAATTTATACTTAGAATATTAACTAATTATTATAAATTTGAAAAAAGCTTATACATTTTAATTTCACTTATGATACTTCACAATTTCTTATATAAGATAGAAACTTGAGAATCGTTCTTTTTAAACATGTGGGTATTCTTATTGTAAAAATTTTCAAATATTCATGCCATAGAAAAAGAAATTTTTATGTATAAATATTCTGTATACATAAACATAAATATTACATTTTTTCATTTATTCCAAACATTCTTTATCTATATCACATATATATATTCATAAATAATTCAAACAAATTCGAACAATGTTCTAATAAGAATCGAAACATATAATAATTATATGTTTAATTATTTTATTTTATTTCTTTTTTAAATTTATTTTATTACAATACAAAAAATTAAAATTATACGAAGAAATATGAAAAATTATTATTTCTTAGATATTTTAAAAAATTTTCATATTATATTATTTTTTTATTTAAAATTACTTCTTAAAATTTTTTAAGAAATAATTTATTTTCGAAATTATACAAATAATTTACAAATATACAAATAAACTAAAATATTTTATAAACTACGAAAAATTTCAATACGAAAAATATGAAATAATAATATGAAAAAATAAATGTATTAAATAATTTATTTTTACAGCTTGATTTAAAATTATTATTTTTATTATTATTTGCAATAAATTTTATCTAAAACTGATATATATATATATATGCAATTAAATAAAATTATAAAAAAATATTTATTTTTTATAATATATTATCAAGCCTTATTATTTGCTATTTATAATAATTTCTATCTTATTTATTTAAATATTATAGGTTAAAATTAAATTGTTTTTAGAGAACATTTTAATATTAATGATTTCGTGGCATCTATAAGAAACAAATATACAAATAATAGAATGATAAAGAAGTGAAAAAGAAAAAAGTAATAATATTTAAATTAATACTGTAAAGCAAAGCAAGAGTTAAGTACAATGAAAAAAAAAATATCTATAGAATTAAGAAAATTGTAGGAAAAATATTCAATATTATAAAAAATAGTAATACAAAGATACGGTGAAAAATAATTATTGCTAAGTATTTCACAGATAAATATTATGATAGAATTTGAATTTGAATAAATTTAGTTAAATCTTGAAATTTAGTTAAAAGTTTTGCTTGCTATTTTCTCACAGATTATATTTTCCTAAGAAAATATCGAGAAATTTTTAATTTTAAAATTCCGAAAAAATTTTGAGTGCTATTTTCTCATAGATTATATTTTTTATATAAGATAAATCTTAAACAAAATCGAAAAGTTAGTTATTACATGTAATTTCTTATTTTTGAAAAAAATTTATTTCAAAATCTGATACATTCGGTAATCTAATATAATACATTAAAACTATTATTTATTACCAATTTACCTAAAAAGGAAATGGGAAAATATTTTTTCTTATATAATAGATAATAAAGAATAAACAATTTTTTTTTAATAATATTTTTATTTGATGATAATTGATTTAATATATTTTCTTTCATTACCCAATCATGAGTATTTGTTCATTACTCCTAATATAAAATAAAACTAAATCCTTGATCACGAATCAATGTGATCAATTAACACAATAAATGCTTAGAATTCATTTATTTTTAGAGTTTAAAAATATGAAACTTTTCTATTACTTCAGAAGAAAGCGAATTCGAGGTAGTTGCTTTCTCTTTCAATTTCTTATAATCAAAATTATAACATCTATTCATATTCGCTTTCCCGAAATAAGAGAATCAATTGCTATCCATTCTAGTTCTTAATCTTTGCCTTTGATTATCGTTAAATAATTCTTGGAGAATTGTTGCTATTATTGATAATTTTTATATTTATTTTATTATAATTACAATATTATAATTTGCCGTATTTTAAGTATATTAAAGTCATTTTTTCATTAGTTAAAGGCAGTGTCAGTTAGCTTATATGGAAGTGAGAATAGCAAATTATTTGAATATTGTAAAAGGAAATTATAATTCAAAAAAGATTGGATAATTGCTTTATCCTCTTTCCTTAATGTTTATAAATATTCATTATCTTTTATTTATAAATATTTATATTTTTCTTCACTATATAATCCCATATCTCTCATCAATGTCTTTTAAATCATTTTCAACAAATTTCGTCATAACCATGTTCAGAACCAGGCACAACGTAATTAGGATCGCAAACAGTGTCTTTGACAGCTTCTTTGACATTGGCTTTGAATATTCTATAGTTAATCTTGCTGCTATCGATGCTTCCGTAAAGATACATAGCTAATTTATTAGAGAGCACCCATACATTTTGATCATATTCATGGTCAACCTTGATATCATTTGGAAAGACCAAAGATAAATTACTGGTACCTATGACACCAAGATTTTGAGGTATGTATTCTTTTCTGGTATCCCAACACCAGACAGAATCTCTAGTCACCATGTTAAAGAACATTACTCCATTTCTATCAATCACAGAACCTGAAGAATGACCATAATCTTTGGCTCTGGGTCTGCCAATAGGCATGAAGTAATCAGTATTTTCTTCAGCTGTCTTCTTGTCCCCAAGAATAGACGTGGAAACAGCAAATTCTCTAAAACTAGACATAGGATGAAAGAATAGCGTTCTGTCATCGTGAATATCCACTGGACTTAGTGCCATTCCAAAAATTCCGTCTGTCCATTGGAATTTTAAACCATGAATTTCATATTTAGAAGCCAAAGGATCAGGATAGAAGAAATGATGTTGAATTCTGAAAGAGGAGTCTTTGAAGAAATCATATACTAACAATCCATAACGGAACACGTCGGAGATGTAAGCTATTGCTGAGCCACAATCCTCGTTTCTGATATCTACAACGATATTGGTATACAAGGAGTCTTCTTTTACTTGTTCGTTTGGTATAATGTACTTTCTGATAAGAGTATCTGTGGTTAAATCAAAGATAAAGATCGCTGGAGGACAAGCCAGGTTGCCTCCTTTCGCTATATCCACTTTACCAGAGTCTAAGACCCAAAGACGATCGCATTCGTCCACTTGAATTCTGAAGACGGAAGTTAATCCATCGCAGTTCCCTAAAAATAAGAATTAATATTAGAAGTATGTTTATAGAAATATAAATTTACATAATATTTTATTATAGTTATTAAGTAAATTAGACAAAAAAAAAGAAAATCATGAAGCATATCTTTACACATACATGTATAAACAATATATGATATATATATAAATAATATATAATATGTAAATATAAATAATATAAATAATAATTAAACATATGTATAAATAGATATTATTATTATTTATTTTATTATTATAGTTATTCATTAAAATTAATAAAAATTAAAATTTTAATAAAAACATTTGATGCTGGTTAAATGCCATTACTTGTGAGATGATCCAACAGTACTGTACTAACCTACTGTATGCCATTCCCAGTTTGGATAAGGTCTCAATTTTGGACTTTTTGTCTTCGAATGTTTGGGTACGGTACTCAACGTGACTGGAATACCATCTTTCCATTTTGGAAGAGTAATGAACACTTTATCTCTCCAAACTTCGAGTCCCAAAGGTAAATTATTTTCAGCTATAAAATCTCCATCGAAGATAGCCGAATCTCGAGCTTCGATACTGTCATAAGTATAATCGATAGTGGACCACGCGTAAACCTATCGAATTATCAAAGATTCTTGTACTACTAAATCAATTGACTTTATTTTGTTTTGATTTTTTTTGAAAAATTTACTTATTTCAGAAATTTCCTAACTTAACTTAATTCTTTTAATTCTATTGAGTTATTAATATATTTATATTTATTTTGATTTTTTTGAAAAACTTACTAATTCCATAGCGGGACCAACATAATCGTCTTCGATGTGTCCACGACCTGGATCGTAATTAAACCCATGAGACTCTAGTTCATTTACCGAATTTGCATCTGTCCTGAGTAAGTTGAAATTTCTTCCGGGTAACCTCGAATGCAATCTTTTCTCGAAAGGCCTCGAAAAATAATCTCTCGAATCTGGTGTTGAGCCATAAAGATGATTGTTGTATTCTGGAGTGGTGGGCAATTTGTTCATCAAATCCTCGTCAAACTTGGATGAGTCGCAATTTATGTGGCCAGGAAGCTCGTCATGACTCGATATCAAGGTTTTGTAATTTCTTAAAGACTAAAATATTTGACATTGAATAAGATTGTTAATCAACAAATATATAATTAATGAAATTATTGATTAATATGATAATGTAATTTTATAATAAAAATAAAAGATAATATATAGATTTCTTTTAAATGAGAACAATAGAATATGTTAAAATATTGAAGTTATAAAAAATATTCTTATAAAAGTTATTTGGTATAAAAAGATGCATTACATAATTTTTCTATATATGAATACATAGAGATGATATAAATATAAATATAAATATGTAATAAATTAATCTCTATATATTTATTTTTTTTATAAAAAAATTAATTATATTGTTATGATTATGTTTCTTCTCAATCACTTCATTGAGCATCTTGCAAGAGAGAACAAATCCGTTTTTGACAATTTTAACAATTATGTAATATATCTAAAAAAAAAAAAATGATATAAACTATAGTTAATAAAAATTAAGAAATTTTTAAATTTTTTATTCTATAATATTTTATAATATTCTATATATTCATAAATTATATGTTTTAGGTATCGTTTCTTGTTAATGAAATAAATATTTTTTTATGCAAATTAGACAGCAATCCTAAATTTGCATAAAAAATTGAAATATTCTTATCAACTATGAATTATTATGTAAAAATATATACTTTTAATTAATTTCAATTAATTTCGTTTCCTTTTAATGTTAAATCAATTATTTATCTCAATCTTCTAAAATAAGATTAAAATAAAAATTTTTGTAAATAATCTTTTGCCGTTCTCAGTTTTACAGAATATTTATATATTCATGAATATTCTTTATATTCGTCATTGCACTTTATATTTCCATCTCATTTTATCTGACGCAAATAATTAAATCGCTCATAATTTAATAAAAAAAAAAAAGCTTCAATCGATATCTCTATATACAAACTTTTTTATTAATTATAATCTTTAGAACAGACGTCTCAAAAATCGCAAATATATTAATATTCTGTATTCAAACTTTATCTAGAAAGAAATCGTTTTTACCGAGCGAAAGCCCGAAGACACACTTCTCTGACCGCTTGTTTCAAGATTGCGTGAAAGCGCATTGCTTCCAGGTTGGATCGCGATCTCCTGCAGGCCAAACAGGCATATTGATAGCAGCCACGGAACCACATTCGCCATACCTGAAAAAGAAAGGAAAGATTTCAATAGGTGACCTTCGTTCAATCGATTTCTCAACGAAGTTCACGTTGACCCGGTTATCGTGTAACTATTTTGCTTCGAGCGACGTGAATTTGATAACTGTTATGTAATCTATATATCGTACGGTACTTGAATAGCAGATATAATTCATTCAGGGAAAGAAATAATTGTTTATATTTTTCAGATGATCATCGAAATTCAATTGAAAATTTTTAACAAATAAAATGGAATAAATACTTAAAAAAAGAAGATGAAATAAAAAATAATAAATTATAAAAATAATTAATTACTTTCTGAAAACCGACCATTTGAGGATTAAATAGAGCTATTATCAATTAAAAAGAACTAACAATAAGAGGATAATACAGATCACAGAATGTAAAAAATTCCAATTTCTAATTAGGAGAATTATATAAGTTTAAATCTCGTTGTAGTTTCTTATTATTTATATCCCACATATCTTTGTCATTTTTTTCTTTATCTAATGTTTTCGTTTATAAATTAATTCTTTACTTTTGTTATGAAATTTAAATTTTCAAATTAAAAAAAAATATCAAAAATATTATTTTGACATATAAAAATAATATTAATGTATTTAAATAAATAATTAAGATATATGGAAAATTGTTAAATAAAATAATAGTTATATGTGTAACATACGTATATTCATTTTTTATTTTAATTAAAAATAAGGGAACAAAAAGCAATGATAAAAGTAATGTTAAATATCACAGAAAATATTCTGTAAGAGGAACAAATCTTTGATTTGCGATAAAATATTCATAACGTTGTTTCTTATTAAATTGGATCCATGAAAGTTATCGACAGAATAAGAAGACTGAGTGAGAATTGCGATTGCGATGGTGTCTCATTGGCGATATCGTGACAAGCTTCTACAGTTATCGTTACTTTCCTATCGATACCTCTTGGCATAATGTTTCTTGCTCAAGTTTATAGCCCTAATAATCCTACTTCGAGACGAGATCCTGATCGGATATTTTAAATGGATAAAACGAATACTTTTCATTTAAATCGTTGAAAGCAATTTTAAAGAAGTTTATAGCTGTTTTACCTTCCCTCCAACGATTTGAAATATCATAATGAATATCATGCTTCGTTAATTCTAGTTTATTGCGATTATATTTCCAAGTTATATGCATTATGTGCATTTTTAATAAACGATAATTTTATAATTTGATAATTCTTTTATTGTAAAATCCTTTTGCAGAGTAATTTACAATTAATAATTAATGATTGTTATATTTTATTATTTAAAGAAAAATAAAGAATCGAATAATCAAAATAGAGAAAACTCAATGAATTGTAGAATTAATCATTATAAAATACGTGAACACGATATTTTCCATCATTATAATCTCATTATTTAATCCTGGCAAGATAATCATCTGTTTTTAAGTATTATTACATTGTATTAATTATAATATAAATTCATTTATATATTATTATTTATTTAAAAAAAAAAAGAAACTAAAAAAAAATTTTCATCAAACATCGAACCGCTTGAATGAAAGTTAAAATTGGTATTAACTATACCTTTTGTAAATAAATAGTTGCATCATCGTTTGTGAAATACTATAATAATGTACTATAATAATTAACACAAACAACTTTCAGCTAATTAGGAAACTGATGAAATTTGAAAGAAAGTGAACACGTTAGAGATGATTTTGTGGTTCAACAACTTTCAAGGTGATATCATCCGAATATACTTTCTCCGAGGAAATTATAAAAACAATCTATTTAATGATTCTTATATTATCAACAAAAATTTTGAAATTCACGAAATCTGTAAATTAAATTAAAAAAAAGAATAATAAGGATATTCTTAACTCAGAAAATTTTTAATTTAATTTAATTAATTTAGATTAATCTAAGTCTCAAAAAATTAAAAAAAAATTATATTTTATTGTAATTATGTATTTGATTAAAAGACTGCAAAAATAAATGATTTTTATTTTCAGAAATGAAGAATTTATATCATATGTAAAACAAGCTTCTAAGATTAAGAATTGGATTGATTATAAATGATTAGAAGGCTGAATCACTTTTGATTCGTGTTAAATGTAGAAAATTTAATTAAACAAATCATTGCACATTTAGAAAATATACATTTCAAATCTACTTGCAAGTTAAAATTTGTAAATTATAATCGACTAGGCGCAGTTTATGGATAATTAGTTACAAAATTAGTAGAAAATTTAAGCTAACTATAAATTGAAAAGTAATTCTAAATTTTTAATTGGTAATATTTCTTTCCTAATAATTGAATTGTTTCTATAATATTTTATATTTGTAAACTTAATTTGTTCAATTTGTTGAAAGAGAGAAACATCAAGTTACATGCAAGTTATCAAGTTTCAATCAAAAAAAGTATTTCAATTTTATCTTTTAAACTAATTGAAAAACATCGTATACGTACTCATATATTAAAGTATATGAAATTTCACTAATAAAATTTTTTTTAGATACATTTAATTAAAATAACATTTATGAATTACCAATCCTAGAATAAAAATTTCAAAGTTATAATTTTTTAAAATTAATTCATTAGTTAGAAAATTAGTTAGATGGAATAATTTTCAGTATTTTTTTCGCAATAATATTAAGCTTATTCGATTCTGAAATTCATAGAAAATTTAAAAAATTTTTTAAATTCAAATCACAAAAATAACGAAAAAAAATTTCGAGAGTTTCTAGAATTCAAAGCTTTCTGACTTTTGAATTCTAAAAATAACAAAAAGCTTTGAGAATTCCAGAATTCAAAATTTTTTAATTTTCGAAAAATTTCAAGTCATAGAAATAATTTAAAAAAATTTCGAAAATTTTAGATTTCAGAATCGCATCCTTAATCAAAATTCAACAAACTTATAATAATCATCAATTACTCACCCATTTAACTCAAACTTTAATAAATCCCAATCAACATTACATTCAACTCATCCTCGTGAAAGTAAAACGGAGAACACAAATTAGCAGGCAATAAACTCTGACGATATTTCACCGATACAAATTCTCAACGTAATATAAAATCGCACAGAGAAAGAAAAATAAAAAGAAAAAAAAATATCATTTCAATAATCCCTTTGTACCTGAAATATATTCCTCAAATGTACGAAGAGCGTTTCCTCAAGGTGACCCACTGACTCTTTCTGTTTCCTTGGCCACAATAATTGCTCGAAAACTAATCAAAACAATAAAAGTATTCCACATTTACGAATGGAATATTTATTTCCTTCTTTTCGAATAAAAAACTTGGAGGAATTTTTTCTTTCTTACTTTCTTTATTTTTTTTTTTTTTTTTTTAATTCTAAACGAAGAATCGCGAGTCGTGGAAACGAAGAATACGCGACAATGAAATGAAGATGTTCAGTTGGGATGAGAGCGAGGATGTTATTCGACTGCCATATTCACTATCCGGGTCATAAGTGTGTCTAGATGTACTACGAAAGGAGAGAATGGCGAATCCCTTCTCTTAGAGAAGATTTTCCCTCTCGTCCGCGGTATAGGTCATTGGCGGCGGGTTCATGGGAGCCCGTGTTCGTGAAATGTAGAAAAAGGGATCCGCCTATATCTGCAACAATGCCAAACATTTGAACGTTGCGAACGTGTAACGCTTTGAATCAGGATTGTGCCCTCTTTTTATTTGAAATGAGAGAAAAAAAATGATTAATCGGGATAAAATAGGGAATGAAGATGTTTGCAAATGAATTTGAGTAAAATTTTACTTGAGAAGAGGTAATTAATTGAAATAGAAAGGAGAGATAAAAAATGGTTATTGAATATAGAGGATGGATGAGACGAGAGGAAGAGATAATTGGTTGAAATAAACTGAGAAATATAAATATAAATGATGTTTGCAAGTAAATTTGAAAATTGTCAAATGATTTTATTTATCAAATTTGATTAAGTCATATAATAATAAAGAATAAATAATAAAGAGGTAAGAGATAATAAAATAGCAAATATTGAAGTAATTTACATGTTAAATAAATAATTATTCGATGAATATTGTATATAATAAAAACGAAATAAAAATTTCATTTAAATTATTTCAATAAGAATTTATTGTTTGATTTGAACTTATTGAATTTATTTTTGATGCCTTCATTTGAAAGTAGAGAAACTAATAGAACAGTTTCTCTGTGACATTTGAGTGTACTTGAGAATGGATTTAATTGGCTACGTATGGGCTATTATGGTTGCAAATAAGTTTATTTCATGGCTTGTTACTTTCACAGTGACATTCTTTTAAAATTTCTGAATTCGAGTGAAATCTTGAAATTGTATTTGGCAATATATTATAGCTAATTAATGATTTAATTTCCAAATAGAGAAAATTATTTCAAAAGATTCAATATTAATATAATAAATATTATCATTTTATATATTTTCATATATGTTACTTAAGATGAATTACAATGTTAATATTTCAATGAAAAAAATAAAGATTTTATAATTATTTATGTCAAAAATAAAACAAAAAAAAAGAATTTAATGAAATTTTTGGAAATTTTATTTTTTTGACAAAAATTTTTTTTTTAATAAAAAATTCCTAATAATTCAATAAAATTTTTTTTTTTGATATCCCATTTTATCCTATTTTCTTCTATTTTTACATTTAAAATCAAATTAATTTCAATTTAAATTTAAATATTTATTTAAAATTAATTTCAAAATCATTAAATAATAATTCAGATAATCATAGACAAATAACAATTAATTACAGAATCATTATATAATCGTCACTATTACCTTCACATCGTAAATCACATACCTTATGTATTTACTATTCTTACATTAAGCAACACTGTCAATTATAAAAACGTAAATATGATGACCGAATGTTTATTTTTTCTAATTAATTTTTGTTCTTTCTACTATTCCCAAATGAGAGAGTATGATGTCACATACTCAAAATTACCGAACAAGAACAATGTATTATTTCTCCTTTTATTAAAAGTGGTTCAATTCCTTTCTGGCGAATTTCTAAATTAAAAGTAAAAAGAATAACGTGACGTTACATTATCATTGCTAGATTAAACAGAGACACGTCACGTGACACAATGCAACAGTTATCTTTGGTGGAAATCTAGTCACTATTTCTACCTAATATAGCAATGAGTGCAGTGAGAATAATATAATGTTATGTATATGGGAATTCAGGAATAGCGTATCGTTTATTCGTTATTTTCCCCAGTAATTTGAAAGTAATTTAATAAATCATCATGAATGAAATCAAAAGAAAATATAAATCTTCGAAATATAAAGTATAAAATAATAAATTTTAAATTCTATTATCATAAAATTTACAATTAATCATTCAATTATTAAATTAAAATATGCTCGAAGCGAATTTTATTATCTTTTTTTTTTATATAAATTAAGAATGTTTCGAAAGTTTTAAGATAATTGAATTTGAAAAGCTTTGTTGAAATAAAAAACAGGTAAAATAAAATCCATTAATTCTGACATACGTACAAAAAAATTGAAATATTCATTTTATTGCTATAAATAACATAAAAATAATTGGTATGATGTAACACTATTAATAAAAATTTAATTGAATTTGTACAATTTGCATTTATAACCATAATATTTCTTACAATTTAGCGAATTTGCTACTTGCGCCGATGCTCGATATTTAGAGCATGTTTTGAGCAATCGTTTGACGTTGCGAAATGAGGAATCTTCGGCCGAATGCATTGGAACATCGTTACGCCAGCATTAATCTCGTGAGAACTCTTTAGTTTCTTCGATCGAGGTACTTAGATATAACGTGAGCCATGAAGAAAAGGAAAAAGAAGAAAAAATAGAAAAAGAAGAAAGATGAAGAAGAGAAGGAGAAGAAAGAGAGGAGACAGAGATGGATTAAATACGAGGAAGATTGAAATTCCCTATAGATTGCTATCCATTCAAGGTAACAGCATTTCACACTTGCTTAATGAACGTTTGGAACCAGTTTTGAGTAATAAGAGAAATAAGACATTTGTATTTTAAATTTTAATTCTTACATTAAGACTATACATTATGCAGATATAACTTTTTATTTTGTAATTTTGTGATGGTATATATATATATAATATTTATTTTATCTAAATTTTTTAAAGAAATTTTTTTAAGAAAAAATATAATTAGACTAGAAGAATATTTATGTATTTATAGAAAATTTAAATGTATATGATATGTTAAAATATATATGAATTCAAAATAAATATTATGATACTTAAAAAATATATATATTCCACTTTTATAATTTATAAAAATCTAAATTTATATCAAATAAAAAAATGTAATAAATACTTAAATATCTAAATATTAACATAGGATTGAAAAAAGTTAAAAAATAATATACAAAATTCAAAATCTTATCTGCGTGAAATTGTATCTAACAGCGATTCCTTTGAAAGAAAAGTTATAACAAGACGGTGAAAAAGAAACATAAAAAAGAAATTCTAATCTAACCTAATCTAAGCTAAAAATTTTAACTGCATACTCGACTTTATTTAACTGATAATTCGAGTGAATTTGACATTGTAGCACATATCGTTCGATTCGTGAAAGCGAGGAGTGCGTTATGCAATTATGAATAGCGATAGTTGTTGCCACGTCGAAGTGGTAAAAAATGTGTAGAACAATCGCGCGTGTAAGCACATTTTCCCGGGAAGCAATTTGTTTCACGTCATAATTCTATTTTTACGAGGACACACTGGTTGGTTGCTACTATTGTTTTTTGCGCGACGAAATTCAAAACTAACTTTTACGTAATGACATATAATTTTCTTGTTAACTTCAGTTTATATTTTTATTTTTTCTTGATAAGAATTCGAACTATTAGTACACTTATTTTTGATAATATTCAAAAACTGGGACTTTCAGGAACTTTTAAGTTAATTAATTCGTTTCAATTTTTTTTTAGATATAATGAATAATATTGACAATACTTAATATTGATAATATTATTAATTTTGCGCAGACTTTAAACTTTTATTAATTAATAAAATTTTTTTATACTTCTATTAGATAAGTTTATTATTTTTTCTTTAATATTTATTATTAAATTGCAAACAAAACTAAAAATTTAGAAGTTAATTAAAAAATTATTTTTCATCTCAGATATCATAATAAAAAATTCAAAAATTCACAAAATATTTCCATTTATTATCTTATTCAATTTTATAATTATTTTAATTTTTATAATATAATAATTTTTGTAAAATATTTATCATTTTATTTTAATATAAATTTGTAATAAATTCTTATAAATTCTTTTTTTTGATTTATCAATGTTATTAATTTATGCCCCATAAAATATATTATTCTTCAAAAAAATATCAAGAGTATCGAATTAAATTCAAAATCGTTAATAATTTCTTATTTTGAATTTATAAATAATCAAAATATTTTTTAATATAAACATTCACTTTTTTCTTCTTTAAATTTTTTAAAATAATATTTTAAATCAGTTAAAAATAAATAATAATTTTAATCAATTAAAAAATGTTATATTTTTAAATATTATATATTACATATTATTGGATATACTAATTATAATTTTATTGATATTTGATAAAATAGCATCTATACTTACTTGTACTGGATGAACCACTGTCTCTACATATTTTTTGAACCATAGAATGTTCATGGTTTGGATTAGAATTTTCCAAGTTATAAGTGAAAGAATGAGTAGGAGATACGAATGAATAACTATTTGATTTTTTGGCAAGGCTTGTAGATATCCATGAATTTTTAGACCATTCACTGGATTCAATGCTTTTCCTTTTTCTCGCCATGGCATGTCTGTAGGAATGAAATAAGAGGTTACTTCTTGTGTTTCAATTAACCCGTGAAATTGAGTCATCGAGAAAGTGTAGAAAAACGTGAACAAGAATTTAATGCCATCACATTGTCATTCGTGTTTCGTAATAACTGCAGTTGTTTATCAATATTTTTTCTCTTATTTGTAATGGAAATGTGTTATTTAGATTTAACACAAATTCAATTTATATATCTTTGTAAATTTAATAATGAATAATATTTGAGTTTTAACTTTGTGAGAGAAATAAAATAATTAAAGAAATTTTTTTAACTTTTTTATATATGTATATATTATTTTATAAATAATTAATAACATTATTTTATTTAATTTATGCAACATTCAAAAATTTTAAATATTCTATTCGTAAGAATACATTATTCATTTAATCGAAAAAAGAATATAAATATTATTAATATAATAAAAAAAAATTATATAGTTTTAGTAAAATTATATTGTATATTAATATAGTAATATCAATATTACTTTGCAAGATAACATAATACATAATTTAGAACATCAAAATTATAAATTAATAGTATCATAAAATTGTATCATAAAATATTCATCATATTTATTTTCTTAATGATATCAGAAAGAATATATATCAAAATAATCAATTTCATATTAACATTTAATATTTGCATAAATTATTTTCTAATCCATTAAGATCAAATTTATTACTATTAATACTTATTTTTATATATTATGATAAATGATAAATAATTATATTTATTGTATTTCAAAAATTGCGTTATTTTATTAATGAGCTAATCTTTCATAAATTAAAATTTTCCTATAAAATTGAAAGACAAGCTATCAAATACATCGAATGAGAAAGATGTATGTTCACGCATGTAAATCAGATGCAATTAACTCGATACGCTTTCCCTTTTTTTCATATATATATTTTCTTCACTTTATTGTAAATTTCACTATGTATTACTTATTTAAATATAATTTTCGAACGAATCGTTCAAAAAATTCAAAATTCGAATATCAAAGCAAGGTGATATTTAACAATTCATCTCGATTGTTTTAAAGTCAAGCTCATGGTTATCGAACTAATTGAACTGAAAAATCCAGAGAAACAAATGATCCATATTGTTTGAAAACATTAACCTATTCTGTTCCAGTGATTCGTTCAACAAATGACGCGAGACCATTTGAATTTAATACGAACTTTCAGTTTCAGAACTCTACTTCCTTAATCTAGATATTCTTTAAATATAGATATATCGAATAAGCAAAAATAATAATAAATTTTCATTATCTATTAAAACACTAATAATTTATATATAACAAGAAAAAGGAAGTAATATGAATTATTTTAAGTATTTAAAAAGACAATTATAATAATTAAATATACCTTATTCGTATTTAAAAAGATACAATAATAATATAATAATAAAATAGAATAAAAATAGAAAGAAACAAAAGTAAATAGAATTTTTCATTCATTATTTAAGAAACAAAATCGAACTTAATAGAAAGTCAATTCCAAATTGATTATTTTAAAAATCGATTATCAAGACAAGTATAATCCATGTTTATAACCTAATTCATCGACTTACCTAATATTTTGCGTCTTATTTTTATTCTTGCACAAATATGAAATAAAAAATTTATATTTATTTCGTATTTTTTCTAAAAGTTTCTTCCTTTTCGGTGATTAATTAATTTCTCGAATTAATTCAACACAAAATTTGCATCACTGAATTATACAAAAATAATTTCATAGAAAAATGTTTAAAAAATTTTTTCTTCGTTTCTCTATCTTTGTACAAGTTTTCTAATAATTTTATATTAAAAAATATTCATTAACTTGTAATTTTTTTTTTATAAAATTCCTTTTCTAAATTATTATTCAAGATTCAGAAGAGTAAACGATGCACAGAACCGTTCGAGATTACTTAATCACGTAGACTGACACTCGAGGACCGATGACCAGACTGTAATTGGATTGTATAGTTCGGCCGAACTGAGAAAGCTGAAACCTGCGTTTTTCTACACTTGCCACTTTTCATTTCGTCATTTTCTTTTTCCATAAACAATTTTATCAATACATCTAATTCAGTTGTTATTTCAGTTGTTATTTTGTTTTGAATAATAAACGATACTTGCATTCCAAAGTAATTTTATTTTTATCTGATTTAATAAATGGGTGTAACATCGAAATATTTTTATTAGGATTCAAAGAATTTAAACTAAGTTTTTCATCGATAGTATTCATCGACTATTATTATTTAAAATTTCAAATCGCAAGTTTCGATGCAAGTATTAAAATGATGAGGAATACGCAAGAGGGCGTTTTGCGTTAACGCTGTCTAATATTTTATGAGTGAATTATTACTATTATTTTTATAAGTTAGAAAGTTAAATAATTAATAATAATAGTTAATAATAATTTTTTTTGGATATAATATATTAATAGATCGACTAATCAATCGAATAGTAAAATAAATGAAGTTTTACAAGTAAGTAAATAATTTTATAAATTATAGTTCATTAGGTTATGTTATCTTTAATATATTATATAATATAAAATTATATAAAATTATGAAATTATAAAAGTAAGATTTGTATTTTATAATTTATAATTTGTCAATTTATTGATAAATATTGTTAATTAATAAATTATTGTAAAATTTTACTTTTTAAAAATCAATAATAGACTATTGCAAACAGTTTTTTAAATATAACTATTATATATTTTACTGAATCATTATTCAAACGTCATATCAAATAATTTATTCTGAATATAGTGGATTTAATCAATGAATAAATTAATTAAATAATAAATTATAATACATTATCATAGCTAATTGAAAAATCCAATGAAATATAAGAAATATATTAATTTAACTTATATATCACATAATAAATTTGATTTTTAGCTCTTTCATTCATAATATAAACTTTTATAAGCAGTTATGTAAATACTTGATGCTTTCAACGATATTCAATTGAATAATTTAATCTTATTTTATTATTAAATTTATTATTTAAATCTTTAAGTAATTAAAAATTTTTATTGTTATTTCAAAAATATATTATTTCTTAAATAATTTTAAAATTAAAAATTTAAAAATTTTTCAAAATGAGTAGGTCTATTATCTGTTTCTGATTGAGATTATACATATTCTCTATACATAATATGAACGAACTATCATATAAGATGGAATCTAAAAATTGAAATAATATTATGAAATTTCTGATTCAATTTCTTAAAAACCCCTAAGGGTTATTTTAACGAGACTTATTCAATAACTAATTTTTCGAATTTTTTTTTTTCGAATGAGAGAAGACTTTTCGTTCGACGTTGCGTGTTTTAATTATATAAATCGATGTCTTGCTTGATAGTCAAACAAAATCGAGTGATTGATTCTTCGAGTGATTGTGATGTAGGCCAAGAATCAGAGAACAATCAAAACAATCAAAGGCATAATTGATTCAATATTAATGTTAAATATTGAGAAATAATTGGGAACTTATCAATATAATTGAAGAATTATTTATATACTTAAAAAAATTAAAACGTGATTAATTAAATTTTATAATTAAGCTGATATATATATAAAGATATATTAACTATTATATGTATAAATATTAATTAATATTGATTAATTTTTATTTTATTTCATGAATATTGAAAATTTTATGTAATTCTTTTTGAAGATAAAATTATACAATATTTTAATTTATTTCAATATGTTCGAAAAAATCGAAGATTTTTAACAAATTTATAAATGTGAAAAAATCACGAATAAGCTATAATAAATATTACTTAACAATAAGATTTATAAAAAGGTAAAAATAACTCTGATGCAAAAATAATTTTTTATAACATAATATTATATTTTCAATAGCACTGACTCATTGAAACTTCTAGCAATATCTTAACCTGTATTCGGAAACGCAAGACGGCAATTAAGTAGCAGTAAAATCCAGGAAACTGTTATTAGAATTTACAACTGATAAATGTTCATTCATTCTCAAATATGAAGAAAAATATTTTTTAAAATATTATGTTTGAGCATAAGTTATAAAATCGCGCACTAAAAGAAACTACAAAGAATAATTCTTAAAAATAAAATATTAAAATTGAAAAATACTATGTTAATAATATTTATTCCATACTTTTAAAGAACAACTTTGATAAACATATAATTTAATTTGGACATTATAATAGAAAAGAAAAATCAATGAATTGAGAAAAAATTTGTATTGGGATTTTCGCAACGAGTGTGGCTTATTAATTGATTTACAGGCGCAGTCAAAATTCGAAAATTCACTTCATTAAAATTTAAATCTCCATTCGCTATTTTTTGATATTTGTTACTTAGAGCCCATATATATTCGTTATTTTGATATCCAAAAATATGTGAAGATATTTCCTTGGAAATTTTTAGACCACTGATGAATTGAAGAGTGTCGTTATTTTTGGCGACTATTTCCTAAAAATTTGAAAATTATTTTAACACAGTATATATTTTACACGATATATAACAAATATTTAGTGTTATGAGTATCACTGTTAATTCTCAATAAATAAAGAATATAGTTAAAAAGAAAATATTTTTTTAAATTTTTTCTCTTTCTTTAATTCTTGATTTTCGAAATATTCTTTATATTTACAAGAAGTTCATATAATTAATAATTAATAATTAAAGATACTTTTCGGAACTCGAATCTAGTTCAGAGATTCTGAATAAATACGTTTCACCGAAATTAAAATTCAAAAATTCCACTACTATTAAAGTATTATGTATTAAAAATAATGATTTTTAAATTTATCATGAAAAATAATTATAATCTAATCAAAATGTAACTTCGTTAAACAATTTAAAAAAAGTTGAAATCAATATCTTTATTGGCTTTTAAAAATACTGTAATGCGATTAAATTAAAATTTTTGTTCGAAAAATATTACTTCAGAAGACAATCCGTATTGTTTAAACTAAATATATTGTTACTTATGAATGCAGTATAAAAAAAAAAATATTTGCAATTACTAACGATATTCCCTCTTTTTAGTGGCCGATTCTCGTTCCAGCAGCCAAGTGCTGTATCAGTCACGAGTCCAAAGAAGAGAGCACCAGTTTTCGATATTGCTTTAGCGGTCGCTTGAGTCCATAAGATATCCGAGGCTCTGTGAAACAAACAAAAATTTAAGTATCTAATAATATACATCTAATAAATATCTAATGAACAAAATTTAAGTGTTTAATAAACAAAAGTATAAGTATCTAAATCACTTAATATATAATATGAAAAAATGTCATTTAACTACATACCCTTGATATTGTATATTATTAGCCTGATATTTTCCTTGGGTAAATTGTTTTGTGTTGACATAATTCAAATTATGAGAAGACATAGCACTGTAATAAAGATTTTGTGTTTTACGACTTAGTGCCATGCCCAAAATTCCATCTTGCAACGTGAAACTTTCTTCATTGATAGTATAATTGGTATATCTGGGATCGTATACGAAAGTGCTCGAAGTCAATCGTTGGAAAGAATCGTCGGCATTGTTATAAATAATCAATGCATAACCTTCGACGTCTGCTATATATACCTATTGTAAATGTAATTTATAATAGAATTTGTTATATTATATATTATAATAATTAATATCTTGAACTTTCAAACTTTGTAATTGTTTTTTTCAAATTTGTTTTAGAGGAAGAATTGCTGAAATGATTTCACAACGAAAATTATGAAGATTTTATTTGGCATTTATTAAAAAGTTGATAACAAAAACATAACTTTTCTGTGAAATATTAATATGATTTGATCAAAATTAAAGTGATCAATTTTTTTGAAATTATTAATTATCTAGTTTTTTAATATTCAATAATTAATAATTTTTATGCTAAAATGAATTTTTTAAAAAATTCGCTAAAATTGATTTCAAAGTGATCAAATAAGACTTACCAGGGTATTATTATAATCAAAACTTTGAACGATTGGAGTTACTACATTTCTGTTTCCAGTAGTAGAGTTTACCGCAATATTGTGCGGTATTTTAACTTGTTTTAACAATTTTGAAGTTTTTAGATCAAAGACGACAATCTGCGAAGAGCATACAGATGTCTGACCGCTAATACCATTGTCTAAAACCCATAATCTATCCCATACGTCAATCTAAATAGAATATCATAATAATAATATATTAATTGAATATAATAAAACAATATTATTTTTATAACATATATTAAAAATTGCTGTTGATTAAACTAAATTTGGAAAATAAGTACAAAAGTGAAATTCTTGAATGAGAAAATGATACAAAGAAACGTATTATCAAAAAATAAAGAATAAACAAATTGTATTGGAGAAATGGATCAACGCTCAAGAAAATGATGTTTATTTTTCATATTATGATATATTCATATAACGTATCTTTGATGTTATAGAAATCTATTGTAATTCCAATATGAAAACAATTCTTAATTACCGCAACTCTGTAAACACTTGTAATACCAGAACAGTTTTGATTTTCCGCCCACGACCAATTTGGATATGGTTCCAGAAGTGGTCCACCATTGCCAATTTTGTTAGATATCACGTTCAAAGACGAAGGCACACCATTATTTCTTAGTATGGTGACAAAAGTTTTATCTAGAACAAAAAATATAAAATATTAAGAGATTGTTATATACATAATGATTGATTTTACTAATCTGCAAAATTATAATTCGAACATAAGTAATGTTTAAAGATTTATAACAACATATTATAATAAAGAAATATTTTGTTATAATATAATGTAATCTCATATTATCATAATATGTGTTTATTTTAATCAAATGTTTTTTGTTACAGATTTAAAATTCAACATATAAAAAATTGATAGCATTAAAATCTTCGAAAAGATTGCATTCTGTTGGTATAAACAATTATTATATTAACAAATATAATATTGACAAATATAATTATAAAAAATAAAAGGAATTACTAATAACAATCAAATTAATTAAAAATAATTAATTGTAATAATTTTAATCTTGCTCTTCAAAAGACAAGATGCATCGAATTTTTTTATTAATATTATTTTCAATAAATCTATAAAATATATAATTTGATCTGCAATAATCCAATATAAATTATTTTGATGCACAAAATGTAAATACATATTAATTCATTCAAAATATATAAGATATCAATATATTAATATATTATTATATATATAATATGAAATTCTTTTGAAGAATATTAGAGACTAAAACAAACGCAAAATGTTCTTTATTTATAAAGTTGATCAATTTTGCATTAAACGAAATAAGACAAAGACAGAATGATAAGAATAGAATTCTTTATTTGTGTCTCCTTTTTTAATGCAAATTTGAATTTTTTATAACTTGAGAAATGAGCTATTCAACTGATATTTTTGCATATTTGCTTTGATTTGTAGAATTGATCCTACAAAGATGTTCTATGATTATTAACACCTTGTATACTTTACCATGCCATCGATCGACGTCTATTGGAAAATTATTCTTATAATTGTATTTGCCAGATTGAATTGCAGCTTGTCTTCTTTCGTTGCTACCGAAATTATAATCGAAGTATTTCCATTGGTATACAACTTTTAAGGCATTTGCCTTGAAATGTCTCGAATAATAATGGGCTTTTGTAATTGTTTGACAAACTATACCAAAATACAGTATCAACCACCAGATATTGAAAGACATATTGTCTTTCTTATTACAAAATTCACGTGAATTGCAATAGAACAGAAAACACTTATGCAAGTCGTTTGAGATCTTTTTGCAAAATAGTGTAGTAATAAATTCTAAAGAAAGGTAGTACAATATGCATGAAGTGACAAAGTTGGGTGATAAATATAAACTGCAACAATGACCTTCTATGTATTGGTGAGATAAAATAAATTGCATTTCATTGTTTTCCAATATTTCTATTAATGTTTTAGTATTAAGTTATAATTTTAATTATATAATAGTAGTTTGTGAAAAAATTCCAGAAAATTTATTTTTTTATTTTAAAAAATTCAAGAAAATTTCTTTTTCTTAAGATATTTTAGCTTAAATCTTGCGATTAACATATATGATTATAATGTTAATAAATAAATAATTATAGATTATAGATAATCATAGATATATAATAATAAATATAAAATATAAAAACAATAAATATAAATAAATCCTATGTATATGCATTTATATCGTGGGACTTCTTGTGTAAAATCGATTTTAAAAACCAAAACGAATACAAAAGTTAATATTCAAAAATATGGATTAAGATTTATATTTATATAAATATTTATTATACATAATTAAAGTTTATATTACATGAAATAAAATGGAGATAATAATATCTTTCTTGCTTTATTTGATATAAACTTCGATTAAATTAAATATAATAGATTATATGATTGATATGATATACAGTTAAAACAAGATCAAAAATCACTAATATATAAAAAATATTTTTTTGAAAAATATATATATATTTTTTTTTTTAATTTAGAGAGAAGAAGAAAAGGAAGAATGGATTTTAATTCTAAAATTTTTATTGTAATTATTGAAATCTATCTTTTGATCATTGAAATTAAAATGGATGAAAAAAATAATAATCAAAATAATCATTGTGGACAATCTTAAAAATTTATTCTAATCAACTCGGTAAACTCTGTTGGTAAGTTAAAACATAAAGTTTAAGAAACTATTGTTATATATTTCATATATTACGAGACGATTGTATTGGAAATAAAAAATATTCCTTAGACACCTGAAGTTACAATAATCGTTTATGTTTGCGATATCTATGCACTGAACTCGGTATCGTTATATTATGTCATCGATTATTTTACATTCGAGGACACGATGACGATCCGTGGCATGAAGATGATTGTATTAGTAAACGTTTGTATAAATTTAATGTGTTAGTTACATTTGTATGGATAGAATTCAATATTCTATTCTTATAATTAATAAACATTCAAAGTTAAAATTTTAAATTATAATTCATCGCTTTTCTCTAACTTTTCTAAATTTCACGTCAATCGGAAGTATATGTTTTTCAAAAGTACAGTTATTGACAAAAATTTATATGTACATATATATATTTTCGAGAATTTATTCATATTTATTTACATTATCTGAAAAATAATGAAATTTTAGTAATTGTGCAGCACGATTTTAAAATATTGATCCTATTGAATATATGTTTTTATGGATAAATTTACAAATATTTGAAATTATTTTTGTTGAATTTGCTCAATATCATTATTGGTTAATTTAACATTTTGTGTAATTTATTTTTGGAAATAAAATTAGATTCTATATTATTCTATGTCTTGATATATTCGAAAAAATCGATTTTTAACAAGTTTATAAATTTAAAAAATTATGAATAAACTATAATAAATATTACTTAACAATAAGATTAATAAAAAGATAAAAATAACTTTAATGCAAAAATAATTTTTTATAACATAATATTATATTTTCAATGGCACTAACTCATTGAAACTTCTAACAATATCTTTACCTGTATTAGGAAATGCAAGAGGGCGATTAAGCAGCAGTAAAATCCAGGAAGCTGTCATTAGAATTTACAACAGTTGATAAATATTCATTCATTTCCAAAGATGAAGAAAAATATTTTTTAAAATACTGTTTTTGCGCATAGGTGATAAAATCGAACACTAAAAAAGAACTATAAAGAATAATTTTTAAAAATAAAATATTAAAAAATGTCATACTAATAATATTTATTTCATACTTTTAAAGAACAACAAGAAGTCTTGAGATATATGAAAAATATTATAAAAATATCTTTGTAAAGAAATCTTGATAAATATGTAAATCAATTTTGATATTAAGATAGATTTAAAAATACAAAGATTAGAGAAGAATTGAGATTGGAAATTTTGTATAAGGACTTTCGCAATGAATATTATTTATTAACTGGTTTACAGACGCATTCAAAATTCGAAAGTTCATTTTATTGAAATTTACATCTTTATTTCCTACTTTCTGAAATTTGTTACTTAGAACCCATACATATTCGTTATTTTGACGTTTAAATGTAAAAGTAGAATTTTTTGAAGATTTTTCAAAATACTGATTAAAAGATTCGCTATTCTTGGCGATTACTTCTTACAAATTTAAAAATTATTTTAATTTCAAACCATTTTTCTTTTTAATAAACATTTGCTGCTACAAGCATCGTTGTGCTACTCATACTCCACATTTTAACTCACAAACTTTCAATAAGAATAAAAAATTATTGATTAATATTTCATTGAAGAATAAAAAATATTCAAGGAACCACTATGTATAATTATGATTACTGTAACAATTAGTTAAAAAGTATTGGAATTGACTAATGATATTCTCTCTTTTCAGTGGCCAATTGTCATTCCAACAAACAGTATTATGTTACTCATGAATCTAAAGAAGAAAGCACCAGTTTTTGATTGTTTTAACCTTCGCTTGAGTTCATAAGATGTCCGAGGCTCTGTGAAACAAACAAAAGAACATAAGTATCTAAATCATTAACATGCAATATGAAAAAACGTTATTTAACCATATACTCTTGATATTGTACATTACAATCTAAAATTGCTCTTCTATAAACTGTTTTGTGTATATATAATTTAAATTATGAGAAGACAGCACTATAATAAAGATTTTATGTTTTATGACTTAGTGTCATACCAAAAATTCCATTTTGCAACGTGAAACTTTCTTTATTGATAGTATAATTGGTATATCTGGAATCATATACGAAAGTGCTCAAAGTCAATCGTTGGAAAGAATTGTTGGCATTTTTTATAAATAATTAATGCATAATCTTCAACGTCTATTATTATAAATATAATTTATAATAGAATTTGTTATATTATATATTATAATAATTAATATCTTGAACTTCATATTTTATAATCGTTTTTTTTAAATGTTTTAGAAAAAGAAATGTTGGGCTGATAATTGTTCATATCTTAATTAAATAATTAATCAAAATTAAATAATTTATATATGACTTAAATTATTATTTTGAGAAGAGATAAAGAAATGATTAAAGTTATAGATAAATAAATAAAAAATAGAAATGGTTAATTCGTTGGATAACTCTCTTGTAATATATTTCGTTTCTCTTGAATCGCCGATCTGGATTATTTTTGACCCACGTCTAAATTTTGAAATATCATTTATATTAATATTTACTGGATATACACAAGTGATTGGATAGGAGGTAAGGATTAATAAAATGGTATTCATTTTTAAAAATTTTTCAGACAACTGGAAGATTTTATGCAATAAAATTTAAGTAAATTTAAATTTATTTTTTTGACAAAATAAGAGTAGAAATAATCTTTATTATTAATAATTAAATCATTATAATAGATTATAAAAATTCATGCATAATTGAATAAACGTAAATAGATAGTTGAATAATTAAACAAATAAGAGAAAAAAAAATTAAAAACAACTGAAAATTGAAATTTATTTATTCATTATTTAATTCAATGCGTTTAAACTATTGTTATTAACATCAGATGTATCTCGTCGATTTTCAATCAATTGTTTTAATTGTTTTTATTCTGTTTCAATTTAAATATGAGTTATGAAAAAAGATAGTTAAATGATGTTTAAAAAAGAAAAAAAAGTAACATTTAAAAAAAAAATTGCTCATTATTCTACACTAATTATTCAAATTTGCATAAATAATTATTGATACAATTAGATTAATAGTTTAAACAGTTTATTTCAATATTTTTTATTATTTCCTGTATCTATAATCGCATAAAAATTTTTTAACTATACTATAGTACAATTATAATTTAAACGATAGATATTTGAAACATTTTTTTACTTTTAGAAACAGATTTTTATCGCTTTTTATTGTTTTTTTTTTTTAAGAAAACTTGTTCTTTAGATTATTTCCTAGAAGCATTCAATACATATTTTACACATATTATATATACTCGATAATATTTAATTTATATTTATATTTTATTATATTTATATTTATATAATATAATATTTATATTTTAGTTATGCAATGTGATAAGCTGCAATTGATCAATTCACATTCAATTTTCCATTTTTTCTTTATTTACAGGTAGAATATTTTATTATGAAACATTCCATTAATTAATAAAGATTTTATCAAACTTCAAATATTTCATAGTCATAATTTTATAATCATCTGATTTTTCCTTTACTTTTACTTTCTATTTCGAATGATATTTACATTCGATAATATTCATAATTACAGTTTTCTCTGTTCTGGCATGGATGAAAAATGAATTTAATATGTTAAAAAATGAAGTAATCCGTTAAATAATAGTAATCAATCAAATCAGCTTTTTTGGATCGCCATTTTCTGAATCTTACATCACCATTTTAAAATAAGTTCCTGGAAATCCAGAAATGGCATTACGAATAACAAATAAAAAATTTATTTCCAATCGAAACTTTTTATTTACAATGATTTATTTTATTTCCGAAAAATTCATTGTAATTGAAAAAAATTTTTTATTACGTAATATATAGCCATATAGTCATAAAAGTACAATTACATAATTCGTGGAAATTCATATAAACTATAATAGTATAATTGTTGAGGAACGGAATTTTATGTGTTTTACTTGAAAATCCAATTTGACAATTTTGTAAAAAAATACAATATTAAATAAAATGTTTCTTGAACCATTTTTACTTTAATTTCTTTTAAGAATATTTTAGAAAAGGTTAAATTTTAAGTTGTAGTTAAATTTAATTTATTTTGTCTGTTATTAAAAAAAAAAATGATGAAATGGAAGTAATTTTCAGAATTCTTCATTTTGGATTTCATTTTTTTGTATTATTCTTTTTGGATTATTTTTTTTTGCTTATTATTATCTATCTTTTATAATGCAATATATATATTGTACATATTGGAGAATATAAAAATATACAAATAAAATTAATTTCTTTTTAAATATCACTTCATTATTATCTTTTAAAAATTAAATAATTTATATATGACTTAAATTATTATTTTTAAGGATCTCCATACTATGATTAATCTTATAATTACTGAAATTTTTTATCAGTAAAAGTGTAATAAAAATTCTATTTTTTCATAAAAATTATTATTAACATATAAGATTTGTATAATTTTATTTTGTATGCCCATATATATTATATAATTTAAGAATATAAAAAGTGCACAATTAATTATTATATTTTGTGTCCGCTTAATTGTCACACAGTTATTCTCATCAATTGCTAAAATAAAAATGAAATTTTCAATTGCTTTCATATTTTCTTTTTTAAATTTCATATATTCGCTTTTAGAAATTAAAAAAAAAAAATATAAAAATATAAAACAATATAAAACAAAACATATATTGCATTTCTATCTCATAAAAATGTTTCTCTCTTGGTATGCAATAAAAATCCTGGTATAATTGTTACAAGTGTTAAAAGCAGAACGTAAAATCTATGTACTTTGATTTGATTAATAATTAATCCATATCAAAAAAATTGTTCAGAACGATAATCTTGATGATATGATTCAAGGTCATTGAAACTGACAAAGCTATTTTATATAATTATAACAATTCTTAAAAATAGGATAATAAAATTGAAAAATGTTACAGACAAATTCTTTATTTCGTTAGAATTTGTTTATTATATATACAGATTATAAAATATACTTGATTTACATCGAGAAAGGATTGATTCAAGGAGGTGTGCAACGAGTGTTCTTTATCAAGTCGTTCACACTCGCGATTAAAATTCGAAAATTCACGTTATTGAAATCAAAACCGTGGATTGCATTTTGTATTCTGTTACTTACAGCCAATACATATTCATATTCAACAGGAAATCCATGTACAACAAATAATAAGATTTTTCTTTTAACTTTAAGACCAGTAATGGCTTGAAGAGTTTCTTTATTCTTGGCAACCACTTCCTGTAATTTCAAAATAAACTTCACTTTTTAATTAGTCAATTTTTAAGTTTCTCAATTTATTTTTAATCGACATGATCGTTTAATCAAAAGTTATCTGATAGCTTTAAAAATTCACGCAGCCATCTTTGATTTAACCAAAGACACAAACCTATTATTAATTTATTGCATAAAAAAGAAAGTGTTATTAATTTATATAAATTTTTCATTAGAAGAAAAGTATATTTGTATTTTAGAAGAAATATGAAAAAAAAAATACGACTAACGATATTTTTTCTGTCAAGTAATCGATTCTCATTCCAGCAGGCAAGAGATGTATCACCCACAAGTCCGAAGAAGAGAACACCATTATCCGATATTCCTTTAGCCGATGCTTGAGTCCATAAAATATTTTCTTTTCTGAAATTGATAAAAATATAGAAATATGTTTTAACATATTCATGAGACGCTTTAAGATCTATTCTAAGAGTTAAAACAAAAGTTAACAATTAATTTTTCCAACTTTTGTTCGATCTAGATAGAATCGATTTTTCAAAAAAGATTGCGAACATATATATATATATTAATACATAACATGAATAATATTAAATATTTTATTTATTTATTATTTATCGACAGGTTTACCCTTGATAATGCACGTTATTCGCCTGATATTGTGATTTTAAAAACTGTTCCGTGTTGACATAATTCAAGTTGTGAGAACTCAAAGCGCTATAATAAAGATTTTGAGTCACAGGACTTAGTGCCATTCCAAAAATTCCACTTTGCAATGTGAAGCTCTCTCCGTTGATCGTAAATGTGGTATATCTAGGATCACTTGCGAAGGTACTCGAAGTCAATCGTTGGAAAGAATTATCTGAATTGTTGTAGATAATTAAAGCAAAACCTTCGTTGTCTCCTATGTACACCTGTTGCATTATTATACAAAATTTATATAATTTTAATCGATATTATAATGAAAACAAGGGATAAAGAAAAATAAATATAAAGTACACGTATTAAAAAATAAAGAAAAATAAACTTAAGAAAAATTTAATGTTTTTAAATAATTTGTTCATTTTAATAGCTATCGTACTGCATTTAAAATATTAAATAAAAAAATGTCTTTTTTTTATGAATCTTCTGTTATATTAAATACAATTATAGGATATCGTATGTACAAATTATAGATATTTGTATTAAATTTTAAAGAACTCTAAAATATAAAATTTTATATAAACAAATAATATATTATATACAAATATTTTATATATTTCATACAAATTTGTTTCTTAATCTACTGGAACATAATATGCGCCTACGCATAAGTAATGCCATCTATCTTATATGACATTCGAAAAGATTGGAGTTAGAACTTTGATAGATGGCACTAGTTATGTGCATACGCATATGATGTTCTTAGTATTGCCTACAAAGCTATGAACAACGCGATTCGTTGTGCTTATCATTGTTGACGTTAATTGCTATAATTTAAGAAGTAAGTATGATTTGTTTTATTTATTGCATCGATAAAATGATTCTTATAATGCATTTCATTTTTCTAGCATTTCATTTTTTAAAATAAATATATATTTGATAATATTTGATAATAATTTTTTTTATTTTTATAATAGTTCTTTATCATTTACAAAATAATATTTTTCATATTTCAAACTGCATTTTTCATTTTTTAATATTAATTTTTAAATAACAGGCACAAATATATTTCTATAATAATTTTAAAGATTACTTTTTGTACGTATTAAGTAAAATAAATAAGTGACAATTACTGAATATATAACCAACAGTGAAAAAAAAAGCGCACGAGCAGATAACCTTCTGTAGGTAATAAAGTAAAGAATGATAAGGTAATCGTATGTTTTCATATAGCACGTTAGTAAACAAGAAAGTCATTCGTTTAAAAAAAACGTTTATAATTTTTAATTCGTTTAAAAAAATTGTTTATAATTTTGAAAATTTTAATTTTTCGATTTAATTTTACTAAGATTTTTATGCTTTATTTAGAAAATAATATCTATTTTAATAAAGAATTTTTTTATCATTCTGAAATGAGATAATTAAAATTCATGCAGAAACAAAAATAACCAATTCAATCGAAATTAATTTCCAAAATTTCTAATTAAATAATTTAATTTAAAAAAAATTAAATACACAGATCATAAAATACGATGCTAAAATTAAGAATTTTTCAGGAAAAATGGAATTGTTTTTATTGCGACTTACGAGAGTGGATCCATTCACTTCGCAACTCAACGGTTGAACACTTAGAGTCACCAGAGCTCCATTTCCTGTGGTGGTATTCACAGCAATATCATGCGGTATTTTAACTTGCTTTAACAATTGTGAAGTATTCAGATCGAAGACAAGGAGTTGCGGAGGGCATACGGATTGGACATTATTAATGAGACCTGAGTCCAGAACCCACAATCTGTCACATATATCGATCTAAATATCGTACGTAAATTGAACTTTTTTATTTATTTTGAAAAAGAACATTAATTTTAAATGTAATCATAGAAAAAGTTTCTCATTACCTCAATCTTGTAAACACTCATAATACCAGAACAATTTTCATTTTTTGCCCACGTCCAATCAGGATACGGTGCCAGAAGAGGCCCACCGTTGCCAGTTTTATTAGTTATCACATTCAAAGAAGAGGGCACACCATTAAACTTCATTATAATGACAAAAGTTTTATCTACAAAGGAAAACATGGGATATTTCTGTAATAA
The DNA here is from genome assembly GCF_029169275.1 of Apis cerana. Taxonomy (NCBI): domain Eukaryota; kingdom Metazoa; phylum Arthropoda; class Insecta; order Hymenoptera; family Apidae; genus Apis; species Apis cerana. The sequence goes on along the minus strand of NC_083862.1, from coordinate 2,137,456 downwards.
TTAAAAAATGATAATAATTGAAAAATGAAGAAATATTGTGGAGTAATATCGTTTAAAATAATTTACCACCCCATTGATCGGTATCGAAAAGATAATTCATTGTATAATTGTAATCGCCTGATTGAATGGCAGCTTGTCTCTTTTCGTCACTACCGAAATCGTAATCAATATATTTCCATTCGTAAATGACTTTCAACGAATTTGTCAAATTTTTTGAATGAATGTCTGTAACACCTTGACAAGCTATGCCAAGATACATCAGCAGCAACCATCTTATCATTTTTCTAAAAGATATTTTCTCTGATCAGAAAGATAAAAAATTTTAATTAATATCAGAAAGGCATACTTGAGATATTTTAGTACTGACAATTAATTTTAAGGAATGTAAGCAGTATATCTGAACTGCAGCGACTGTTGAATTATCACAGTTGGGCAATATATAAGTAGTAATGACCTATATTTTACCTGTATCTAAAGATAAAATGAATTGTGTTTTTTCAAAATTTGCGTTTATGTTGACACGGAAGTATTTTAAAGTGCATTTAAAAAATTCTAATGTGATAGGTTATAATCTAAATCTAATTAAATGAAAACAATACAATATTTTGCTTATTATATTCTATTATTCCTTTGTTCTGTCTCACCTTAAAGTGCTTATAATTAATAAATAATAATAAATAATAAATAAATTTATAATAAGTTTATATAATTTATAATAAGTTTATATAATGAGTAGTTTAAAATAAATAAGTAATAAGTAATAAGTAATAAGTTATATTTATCAATTTTTGTTTACTTAAAATTAATCACGTCATTAATCAGGAGTATACTATTAACATTCTATATATATCAATATAATATTTAATGGTAATAATACTTAACAAATAGCCGAAATTACATTTTGCAACGTTTTTCAATTATAATAGTCCATTTAAATATTAATTTATTTTATTGCAGGTTAACAATGTTATCTATATAATTTATGAGGATTATTTGATTATGAGAATTATTAAGCTAAAAATTACAATGATGCAAGTATAATCGATAAAAAATAGAATTACATTATAATTTTACAATTTGTATTATTTTAATTACCCAATATAGATCGTCCTAATAAATTGTTGCTAAAATAAGATAAATATAATTTTATATTTATATCCTTTAATAATATAGATTTATTACTAACAGAAGTACAGAAAATAATTAAGACGTCTCGTGGAATGACGTAAGAGAATCATTTGCCGGAAATGCGCTATCCTCTCAAACACTAAAAATGGCTGAATTCAAATTGTTTACGGCGAATTTCCACAGGAGAAGAATACATGATGTTGCAGAAGTACGTCACGTTGTGAAGCTTGGCTTTGACTACTTTTAATAGCCAGTGTATGTGTTTGTTCGGCGATTTTGCACGTTGGTGAGTGATAACCTCAATCATAAAGTAGATAAAGTGTAAAAAATACGTGGCATAGAAGAAAATTCGAATATTTTTTCCTATTTTAGTCACAAGAAATGTTTTTCTCTTTCTGTTTTCATGATCTAGTAAAACGAACGAAAGAATCGGAAAAGAATCAAGTTTAGATGTGAAATCAGTGAAGTGTAATTAATTAATAATATAATTGTTCAAAATTATAACCTTGACAAAATATTTTGCAAAAACATCTATGAAACGTATGAAATAATTTTTATTTTAAATAATCGTTATACAAAAATTAGAAAAAATATAATATTACAAGTGTAATGTGAAATTCATTTTTTTTTTCAAACTTGATATCTTATTATGAAGTATTTCTTTCAAACTATTTTATTTTATTAACTTTTTAATATATTACTTTACATTGCATTCACCCATTCATTCGTGTTAAATCTAATGTTAGAAATATTAATTAATATAAATACAAATATATTTTAATATTATCATAATATTTAGGGTAATAAAATTGAAAAATATTATGTGAAAACGATATTTATTCTACTCATTTATAATATAAAGAAATTTTGAAGAATATTCGATTTACATACATCGCAAAATGGCTAATTAATTAAAGAGTTTATTGTGATTCTTAAATTGTTATCGTTATTTTGATTGTTAATATTGTTATTTTGATTGTTATTATTCTGAATATTAGAATTTGCGCAACGAGTGTTTTCTAACAAGTCGGTCACACCTCCAATCAAAATTCGGAAGTTAATATCGTTGAAATTAAGATCATTGTTTAATATTTTTTGCATTCTGTTACTTAATACTAACATATATTCATTGTTTATTATATTATTTATATCAATAATGACGATATGTGGAAGTAATTCCTTAATTTTCATACCAACGATCATTTGAAGTGTCTCTTCATTTTGAGCGACCATATCCTGTAATTTCAAAATAATTTCATTTTTATTTATATGTTTCTAAGAAAATTTCCTATGAAAACATAAATTACATAAACATTCGATTATTTAATTGAATGCTATCAATGTATCTAATCAAACGTTCTGCTATATGTTTATAGAAAGTTTAACTACATTCATGAGTTGAGAATGAATTTGACTTATGAAATTATGAAATTAAAAATTTAAAAATTCTAATAAATTCATATATTTCGAAGAAGAGAAAATTAATATGAATATAGTTTTACGAAGAAAATAAAATAACAGGTAATTCATAGAAAAACAAAAGAAAAAAATAAATAAATAAAATCAAATAAAAACGAAAGCATTATTAACTTATATAAAAGGAAAAATATTAATAGTACATATATTTGAAAAGAGAAACATTTCAATAGAAGGCAGAATTGTTAAATATTGTTTCTACTCACAATTACTCTCACTCATTGCAGTTACTGGAAATTTCTGCATAAAAATCAATACGTGACGTCACGTTATTCCCACTATGACTGCTACATCATATGACTTTTTATCAAAGACAAGCGTTGCATCATATCAAGTGATTTGTATCTCTGTCAACTCTAGTAATTGGAATAATGTAACGACATGTATATTCTTTTCATGCGGAAAATCATGTTTAATAGTAGGTTTTGAAAGAAATGTGTCGAGAAAATATAACAAAAAAGTGAAGAAAAAAAGGAATATTAAAAAATATTCGCAATTACTAACAGTATTTTCTTTCTGAAGTGTTTGATGCTCGTTCCAACAACCAACAGCTGTATTATTCACGAGACCGAAGAAAAGAACGCCATTTTTCGATACTGCTTTAGCGGTTGATTGAGTGTTGAAAATATTTTGGACTCTGAAATTAATAAAACATGTGGAATTAAGCAAAAATATGCAAGATATAGAACATATTTATTCGATTCTAAAAGCTGGAACAAATTTTTGATATATAAAAATTGAAATTTATGTATTAAATTATTATTATAAGCAATTTAAATTTTCAGGTAAAAGCAAGATGACAGAGACAACTTGAAATAATCTGGATATTCTGGATATCTGAATTTCTTAATAAAAAGTACGTATTCTTTAATAGAAAATTATTTTATAAAATTAAAAAATTTTTTTTTATATTTACCCTTTATATTGGACATTATTTTCTCCATATTCTGATTTCATGAATGGTTTTGTGTTAACATAATACAAATCACGAGAAGCGAGAGGACTGTAATAAAGATTGTTTGTCAGGGGACTAAGAGCCATTCCAGAAATTCCATTTTGCGTTGTGAAACTTTCTCCTTCAATCGTCATTTTGGTATATTTGGGATCGTAATCGAAAGTGTTGGAAGTCAATCGATGGAAGGAATCGTCGAAATTTTGGTAGACGATTAAAGCGTCACCTCTGTTGTCTGACAAATACACCTGTTGTTGTATCAATATTATCACGGTATTATATTATAATTAATTATATTGTTTGATATATTTTAATTTTTCCTTGATTTTGTAACTTTCAATAAGTACATTTCTTATAAATCTTGAGTTGAATGTGATTCTGGATATTATTTTTCCCAGAATACACAATTTTTTAAATAACAATCATTCAATTGTTCTTTAAAATTAATTCTCTTAATTAAAATAGTAAAAGTGATTATAAATATTTAAATATGATTAATTAATGATTCAAATAAAAAGATATCAAAAACATATTCATTTTTGAAAATATTCTTAAATTTATAAAAATAAAAGAGTCATAAGAAAATTTAATATAACGCGATAGACCTTTTTAAAAACATTAAAGAAAAGTACAAAATCACTTTTTTTTTATAAAAACAAAAATAAATATTATATAATACTGTATATTTTAATTCTTTGACCTAAATTCAAAAACTATTTTAAACATTATGAATTTTATTTTTTATCATATTGCAACATTATTATCTCTAATTTAAAATTTTAATTATAATTTAAACTCACCAGAGTATTCATAGGATTCATAGCTTGGACAACTAAAGATGCTAATCTTCCGTTTTCTGTGGTGGTATTTACGGCAATATCGTGCGGTATATCCACTTGCTTGAGCAATTGTGAGCTATTTAGATCAAAGACAAGCAATTTTGGGGAACACATGGGTTGAATATTATTAATAAGACCTGAATCCAAAACCCACAATCTGTCGTATTTATCGACCTAAACATCGTACAACAAATGAATTTTTCTTCTTTCAAAATAAAAATTCTGAAGATAATCATAGAAAAAGTGTTACAATTACCGCAATATTGTAAGCGTTCACGATTCCAGAGCAATCTTTATATTTCGTCCACGACCAATCAGGATACGGTTGTAGAAGTCGTCCACCGTTGCCAGTTTTATCAGATATCACGTTCAAAGAAGAAGGCACACCATCGTATCTTAATACGGTGACAAAAGTCTTATCTTAAACAAAAAATGCAAAACGTGGAACATCTTTTTAATTATTCAAAAATGAAGAAATATAAACGATGAAAATTATTGAATAACAAGTGTAGAATGCAATAATTTAAAATAAGAAAATTTTACCACGCCATTGATCGACATCGAAGGGATAATTTTTCGTATGATCGTATTCGCCAGATTGAATCGCAGCTTGTCTTCTTTCTTCGCTACCGAAATCATAATCGATATATTTCCATTCGTGAAGTACGTTCAACGAATTTTCCAAGTTTCGTGCAGAATTTTTTCGAACAATGGCGCCTTGACAAGCTATGCCAAGGCATACCACCATAAACAACCACTTTGTCATTTTTCTAAAATAAAATATTTCGTTTTGTCAGACAAGTGAAAGATTGCAAATAAATATTACAATTGAGATATATGGAAACACTTACTTAAGATACTGCAGATATTTTATGAGTGACTATTTTAAGGGAAGGCAGAATGTAAAAGAACTATAGGAACTGTTGAATTTTGACTAACGGTTGGTCAATATATAGGTGGTAATGGTATATAGTTCACAGAGATAAAGTAAATTGTTTTTTGGAATTTTTAAAATTTTCGTTTATCTTGTAGATATTTTTTAAAGGATTAGAATATGACAGGTTATAATTTATATTCCCTAAAAGTGGTAGCTTAACTAAAAATTTTATGCAATTTTGTTTATCAGTTTTGCCACACCTCTATTTTTTTGTGTAGCTTTATACAGAAAACTATTAATCGAGATAATATATAGTTTTGGAAAAAGTATGAAGAATAATTTTTTAAAAGTAGAATAATTATATTTATATATTGAATTTATTTAAAAATTCAGATGAAAAATTGGTACATATGCAAAGAATATGTAACAGAAATAAGAATTATAAAATTTGTTGGCTTTCTTTGCTCTGATAGAACAAATATACTTTATTATTATATTTATATCCAGTCAGAATTCAAGAATTTGTATCATCGAGATTCAAATTGCTGTTTAATATTTTTTAATATTTATCATTTAAAAATCAACATACATTTACATATGATGCATATGGAAACTGGAATAAAAACTGGGAAATCTTGACTTAAATCATTAATAATTTGAAGAGTCTTATTATTGCGATTTCCTAATTGTTTTAATTTTATTTTTTATCTTTCTTTTTGTCAAATATTTTCTAATATGATCGATTCGATGATTTAATATATTTGCTATTATAATATTAACAAAATTACATTGTTATGCATATGTAATTTTCATGTGAAAAATGATCAAAATATGTTTTTTCATGTTTGTAAAAAAATTTAACAATTTTTTGATTATTTCAAAAGAAAAGGCAAAGTGACAAATATTCAAAAAAATTTAAAAATAAATAAATAAATGATTTTGTTAAGTATATTGGTTGCTATGTTACTAATTATTATGTGATACTGTTATTATCGCTCGTATTTATAATAATAATAAAGTTAATTTTCATGAAACTTATTTGTATTCGACGAATTTGATTAACAATCTTTTTCTATATTTTTATTTCATATAATTAAAATAATAAAATTAATAATAATAACTAAAATATTTTTTTCTAAATAGCGATATAAATATATTAATTAAATCTCAAGATATAAATTTTTATCTCCTTAAAAGGACATAAATTTTTTAAATCGAAAAAGTAAATGAAGTAATTTTTGATTGATCATGTTGAAATAACTTTTAATTATCCGTGATCTTAATTAATTTCACATCGATTATTTCGATAAAATGATTTATCAATTTCTACACAAGAATTGTAAGATTATTAAAAAGGAATAAATAAGACCACTTAGAGACAATAATATTTTAATAACAGCGAATATAAACAAAAATGAAGCATAGAAAATATTTATATCATTAATAATAATATTCTCTCTAAAAAATATTCTGACTTCTAAATTAAAAATTAATTATCATCATATTAATTGTATATTGTTCTTTTGATCTTGTTATTCTGCGAATTTCGACGTATTGATACAATTCGAAATTTTATATTTTTTTAAACAATTTTCTTCGTTGATCATACATGTACTATATTCGGAATTTTAATCGAAAATGCTCGAAGTCAATTGTTGTAATTAACCTGTCATATTTGTTGCATACATATGTATTGTACAGGTATTTAAACGATATTAATATATTTCTGAAAAACCGATTTAGAGATCAAAAGAAATATAAAAGAAATAAGAAATATAAAAAAGTATTGATTAAAGTTTATTTATCAAGTTATAATTTAATATTTGACTGCACGAAAAAAATGAAAAAGTGTTATAAAGATAGGGCTTTGTTTATATCTCTTCATTTAATGCAAATTCAAATTCGTCATAACTCAATAAATAAACCATGATTAACTTTTATATTTATATAGAATCAGAGAATCGGCTCTTTAAAAATATAAATATATATTAACATTTCCTATATTAATGCTCTAATAAATAATAATATTCAATAATAAATGAAAAGAGTAGTAATAATCATGCGTTGAAAAATTAATCATTTATACATTGTAAATAACTTCTTTCTTTTGTTAAATCTTTGGTACCGAAGTATGAAACAATATTTAATAATAATCAAATCAAAATTGCTATAATTTTGAAACTATTAATTTTTCTACTTATTTTCAATATGCTATCCACTCTATCGCTAACTCGATTCCCTTACAATTTGAACAGTAGAAGAATACGTTATGTTATATTATCCCCACTACCATTGGCTATATTACAAGAAACACGTCACGTGATACGATGCGATACTTGACTTCGGCTTGATTTTCAATAGTAAAGGAAATATTGACGAGTAATAATCTCAATTACAAGTGATAAAGGATTAAAATATATAAAAAAGAACTCGAATATTTTTTTTCTTTCTATATTCTACTCAGGCAATAATTATCAATTATGAATTGTCAATTAATGTTGAGATAATTGTCAAAGAAGGTTTAGATTAGATGTGAAATCGATAATTGTGCATCGATATTACACAAATCGATAATTATATAAATAATTACGAATAAAATTATTTAAAACGATGAAGTATGTTTTATTTTAAATAAATCAATTTTTTTTCCACACTCGATGTTTCATTATTCATTATTAAATCATTTTCTTCAAACTGTTTTATTTAATTCTTATTATTTTATCTATTATTTCACGATACACTACATTTATTATTAGAAATATCAATTAATATAAATAAATATAAATACATGTTAATTTTTATATTATTATAATTTTTAAAAGTAAGGTAATAAAATTAAAAAATATTATGCGAAAACGATATTTATTTTATTTATTTATAATATAATGAAATATTTTAAAAAATTTTGTTTACATCGAAAAAATATTTTAAAAAATAATTTGGTTTACATCCTAATTGATTTTAATGCGATTTTGAAGAACGACGAACTTGATTATCATTCTAATTGTTAGTATTCTGATTGTTATTCTTCTGATTGTTATTTTTCTGATTGTTATTCTTCTGATTGTTATTATTCTGATTGTTATTCTTCTGATTGTTATTGTTCTGATTGTTATTCTTCTGATTATTTTTATTGTTAAAATTTGCGCAATGAGTATTTCTCATTAATTCCTTTACATTCGCACCCAAAATTCGGAAGTTTACGTCGTTGAAATTAAAATCATTATTTACTATTTTCTGCATTTTGTTACTTAAAACTAACATATATTCGTCCTTTACAGGTTTGTTACTTCCTACGAAATGTGGAAGCTCTTCCTTAATTTTCATACCTGCGATCATTTGAAGTGTTTTTTCATTTTGGGCGACCAGTTCCTGTAATTTCGAAATAGTTTCATTTTTATTTATATTTCATCATATAAAACATTTGTTGCTTTGAAAACATAAATTCGATTATTTAATTAAGTATTTTCAACATACTATAAATTTTTCCCATATGTTTACAAAGAAAATTGCGTTTACATCAAATAATTTTTAATCAACTATCAACTCGAACTCAAATTGAAGCATTTACTAAATTAATTAAAAATTTCTAAATTAACTAATAATTCTAACTTATTCAAAGTTATATTTCGATTGTCCGATTAAAAGATCTTAAATATAATTTTTAAAAAAAATAAACAGATTTTATAAAAAGAAAAAAAATAATAGAAAATAAAAACGAAAATTATTAAATTATTAATAATTAATATATAAAAGAAAAAAATATACTCATAAATCTAGAAAGAGATTTAATCTTACGTCATCTATTACTATATACCGCACTTCGCGAGTGCACGAACAGAATATGTCATCACATTATCCCCACTACTAGTACTACATAAATATATATCACGTGATCTACAGCAAAGCAAGTTTGCATCATATCACGTGATTCCTGTTTCTGTCAAATCTACAGTGGATGTATACTTCTCATGTGAAAATTCAGGTTTAATTATAGTGATAATAGCGTCTGATAGGAAAAAATGTACCAAAATATAACAAAAAAATGTGAAGAAAAAGAGAAACAATAAAAAACTACTAACTAAATTTTCTCTCTGAAGTGGTTGATGCTCGTTCAAGCATCCAAGAGCTGAATTACCCACAAGTCCGACGAACAGGACGCCATCTTTCGATACTGCTTTAGCCAATGATTGCGTGTTCAAAGTATCTTGGGATCTGAAATTAATAAGGAATAGGCAATTAACTAAGAATGTGCAAGATGCTGTGCAAGAATAAATAAATTGAAACGCTATTCTTGAATTAATTTTACAAAAAAATTTCACGAACGTATTAACATATTATTTAACATTATTCTATTTCATAAAATTTAAGAAATTATTTTTATATTTACCCTTTATATTGCACGTTATTATTGTCTCCAAATTGTGATTTCATAAATGGTTCCGTGTTGACATAATACAAACCGTGAGAAGCGAGAGGACTGTAATAAAGATTGTTCGTCACGGGACTAAGAGCCATTCCACAAATTCCATTTTTCAGTGTGAAACTTTCTCCATTGATCGTCATTTTGGCATATCTGGGATCGTAATCGAAAGTGTTGGAAGTCATTCGATGGAAGGAATCATCGGAATTTTGATAGACGATCAAAGCATCACCCTTATGGTCTGCTATGTATACCTATTATATGATTAATCATTATATCATTATATCATAATAATATTGTTCGATAAATTTTAAATTTTCCTTGATTTTATAACTTTCATTAAATATATGCTTTATAAATTTTGCGCTGATTCTGGAGATCATTTTTTTCTAGAATACATAGCTTTTGAAATAATAGTCATTCAATTGTTCTTTAAAATTAACTTACTCGATCATAATAAAATTGATTATAAATATTTAAATATGCTTAAGTAATAATTCAAATAAAAAAACATCAAAAATATAGTTATTTTAAAAATTTTATAAAAATTAATGATAAAATCTAATTTAATATGATCAATTTTTCTAAAGTAAAACATCAGAGAAAGTTATAAAATCATTTTTTTCATATAAAAAAATAGTACAATTAATATATATTGTAAATTTCAATTTTTTAATCTAAATTTAATTATTTTACTATTTCGAAAGTTATGAATTTTATTTTTGTCATAGTGCAATTCTAATTTAATCTCTAATTTAAAATTTTAATTGTAATTTAAACTCACTAAAGTATTCATAGGATCCATGGCTTGAACAACTAGAGAGACTAGCCCTCCTTTTCCTGTGGTGGCATTTACGGCAATATCATGCGGTATTTCGATTTGCTTAAGGTGCTTTGTGTTTTTCAGATCAAAGACATGCAACTTTGGAGCACATATAGGTTCAGTTCTATTGATAAGACCTGAATCCAAAACCCACAATCTGTCGAATTTGTCAATCTAAATATCATACGACAAATGAATTTTTTTTTTCTATGAAGAGGAAAAATAATTTTAAAGATAATTATAGAAAAAAATGTTCAATTACCGCAATTTTGAAAGCGCTCACGATTCCAGAGCAATCTTTATTCTCTGCCCACGACCAATCAGGATATGGTTGTAGAAGGCGTCCACCCTTACCGATTTTGTTAGATATCATGTTCAAAGTAGAAGGCACACCATCGTACTTTAGTATGGTGACAAAAGTCTTATCTTAAACAAGAAATACAAAACGTGGAATATCTTTTTAATTATTCAAAAATGAAGAAATACGAGCGATGAAAATTATTGAATATTAAGTGTTTCGATGATTAAAATGCGATTAATAGTTTAAAATAAGAAAATTTTACCATGCCATTGATCGACATCGAAGGGATAATTTTTCGTATGATCGTATTCGCCAGATTGAATCGCAGCTTGTCTTCTTTCTTCGCTACCGAAATCATAATCGATATATTTCCATTCGTGAATTACGTTCAATGAATTTTCCAAGTTTTTTGCAGAATTTTGTCGAATAATGGCACCTTGACAAGCTATCCCAAGGCATGCCACCATAAACAACCACTTTGTCATTTTTCTAAAATAAAATATTTCATTTTCCAGATAAATGAAAGATTGCAAATAAATATTATAATCAAGATAATCAAGAAACTTACTTAGGATACTGCAGAATGTAAGTGAACTGTACAAACTGTTGAATTTTGACTACGGTTGGTCAATATATAGGTGGTAATGGTACGTACTTTACAGAGATAAAGTAAATTGTTTTTTTGAATTTTCAAAATTTTCGTTTATCTTGTAGATATTTTTTAAAGGATTAGAATGTGACGGGTTATAATTTATATTCCCTAAAAGTGCTTTGCCACACCTCTATTTTTGTGTGTGTGTTTAGCTTCATACAGAGTTCTAAAAAACTATTAAGAGAGATAATATTTAGTTCCAAAAAAAATATGAAGAGCAATTTTTTAAAAATAGAATAATTATATATTAATGTTTTTATATTCTCATTCAAAATTTAAGGATTCATGTTATCGAGATTTAAATTACCATTTAACATTTTGTAATATTTTTATTCAAAATCAATATATATATATTTACATATGATGAGTTAAATACAGAATTAAAATTGGAAAATCTTAATTGTAGAACTAATAATTTGAAAAGTCTTATTATTAGCGACATATTCTGCAATTTCATAATTTTACAATTTTAATTTTATCTTTTTTTCAAACATTTGCTGATATAGTTGATTCGATAATTTAACATGTCTTCTATATTATATACGCAATATAAGTATGTGTACTTAATTTTCATGTGAAGATTGTTCAAAATATGTTTCTTTATGTTTGTAGAAAAAAATTACAATTTGAAAAATAGATTTGAAAAATAGAAAAGGAAAAGTAACAAATAATTAAAGAAATTCAGAATAAGTAAATAAATAATTATGTTAGTAATTATAATTATATATATATTAAATATATTACTAGCTAAATAAATAATCAGATGACGTTAATATTACTATCACTTATAACTATATTTATGACATTAATTTTCACGAAACTTATTTGACAAAATTGATTAATATTTCTAATTTTTTTTTACATTTTTATCATATCATGTCAAATTAATATAACTAAAATATTTGTTTTTAGATATATTTTAACATATGCCGATAGAAACGTATTAATTAAATTTTAACATATCAATTTATGTGTATCTTTAGAAGAACTTAAATTTTTTAAATTAAGCAACTTTTAATTTTAATTAAATTAATATTGATTATTTAGATAAAATATCTAATATAAATGGTCTTTTTCAACACACAAGATTTAAATACAAATTATTTTAAAAAAAGCACTTAGAGATAATATTATATAATATTTTAATAATAGCAAATAAACAAAATAAAAATAAACAAAAAGAAGCATAGAAAATATTTATTATTAATAAAGATATTCTCTTTTAATTTGTAAAGTATTTTGGTCTTTGAAATAAAAATTATCATCATATTTATTAATATCGTAAATTGTTGTTTTCATCTTGTAATTCTGAGTTCTATCATTTTTACATAATTTCAAATTTTATTTTTTTTTAAATTTTCTTTGTTCAATTTATTATGTTTCAGATTAGAATTGAACATGCTCGAGATTGCCATTGTTATAAATAATTAACACATAATCTATATTTTATCTCCTATAAATAACATTTATATGTCATATAAATAATATTAATATATATCTAAGACATTTGTGGAGGATTAAAAACAAAATAAAATTAATGCTTATTTATCAAGGTATAAACAATTTAATATTAATTCTTCAATTCTTCTGACACATAATTTTCGACAAAATAAGTGATATCTCACTATAGCCAATGTTATATTATTACAGAACAGAAGCATGTCACGTATCACGATACGATACTTAACTTTGGTAAATCTTAACAAAAATATTTATTCATAGGTGATAGATATAGATAAAATATATAATATAAAAGGAAAATTGAATAAATTTTTTTAAAATTTATTTCTATTTTATTCATAAGAAATCTTATTCTTAAGAAAGCGAAATCAAGGAAAAATAATTAACTGTCAGAATATGTTAGTGCTTGGATAATTATTAAAGAATTAAAGGTTTAGATGTGAAATTAATGTACCTTCATGTAATTAATTAATATATATTTTATTTATATTTGCTGAAAACAATAATCTTAACAAAGATATTGTAAAAACATTGAAACCAATAAAATAACTGCTATTTTAAATAATTATTATATAAAATTTGAAAAAAGTAATATTGGTTATAGAGAAGTAATATGAAATTTCTTTTTTTTTTCATAGTTTATGTCTTTTTATCAATTACTGGTTTCAAACTGTTTTGTTTAACTTTAACTTGTTTTTTTAATTTAATTTGTTTTTCTTTAATTTATTATTTCAATTCACTTATTCATATATAATATAATAGATATTTATATAAATATAAGTAACGTATTAATTTCTATATTGTTGTAATTTTTAAAGGTAGAATTATAATTTATTTATAATAATTATTTATTTATAACAAAATTTTGAAAAATATTTGATTTATATCGAGAAAAAAATTAACAGATTTTAATGTGATCTTGAAGAATGGTGAGCTTGATTGTTAAAATTTACGCAACGAGTATTCTTTATTAGGTCATTTACATTCGCACCCAAAATTCTGAAGTTCACTTCGTTGAAATTATAATTATGGTTCATAAATTTCTGTAATCTGTTACTTAAAGCCAACATATATTCATTCCTTTGAGTTCTATTAATCCTGCTGGATTGTGGAAAATCTTGCTTAATTTTTATACTAAATATCATTTGAAGTGTCTCTTCATTCTGAGCGACCATATCCTGTAATTTTAAAATAATTTCATTTTTATTTATATTTCTTTCTAAGAAATATTTATTGCTAAAACATAAATGACATGAATTCGATTATTTAGTTAAATTTTGTCAATGCATCTATAATTTTCTCATATTTACAGAAATTTTAAAACAATGTTTATATTCATTAATTTTTTGATACGATTATCAAATTCGATCACTTTTGTGAATTTAATTAAAAGTTTGTGCAATGAAAAGCGATCTTGATTATTTGATTGAAAGATAATTAAGATAAACGTAGTTTTGTAAAGAAAACGATTTAAGGATTTTATTGAAAAAAACATTATTTCCATTGATCAAAGACAAGCGTTGCTGGAATCACGTGATTCGTATCTCTGTCAAATATATTGTAACAGGGATAATGTAACGTCATGTATTTTTCATGTGGAAAAAAACTGCTAAATCTAGTAATTGGAAAAAATATGCCAAGAAAAAAAAAGAAGCTTAACAAATTACTAACAATATTTTGCCTCTGAATTGGTTGATAGTCATTCAAGCACCCAAGAGCTGAATTATTCACAAAGAAGACAACGCCATTTTTCGATACTGCTTTAGCGAATAATTGAGTATTGTAAATGTCTTCAACTCTGAAATTAATAAAAAATGTGCATAATGTGGAGCATTGATAAAAAACATTAATCATGATGTATAAAAATATCAATTGAAGCTTATTTATTAAATTATTAACAATATAAATTTATATTAGATGATAATATAACAAAGACAGAATTCTATATTCTGTACTATGTTTTATCCAATAATATTTTTCAATGTGAAGTATATATACAATAGAAAACAATTTTCAATATTTTCAATTAGAAATACTCAAAATTGTATTGGCCGTGAAACATTGAAATTGAAAAACTATTTTCCAGAAATTTGGAGAATTAGTTCTCCAAAAATGTTCCATAAACATATTAACAGGATAAATAACAATGATATATTCTATTATATAAAATTTTAAAAATTATTCACCCTTTATATTGCACGTTATTTCCTTTATATTCTGATTTCATGAATGGTTCCGTGTTAACGTAATACAAACTTTGAGAAGAGAGTGGGCTGTAATAAAGATTGTTCGTCACGAGACTAACTGCTATTCCAAAAATTCCATCTTGCAATGTGAAACTTTCACCCGCGATCGTCAATTCGGTATATCTGGAATCGAAAGTGTTGGAAGTCAATCGATGGAGAGAATCGTCGGAATTTTGATAAACACTTAAAGCATTATCTCTGTTGTCTGCCATATATGCCTAATGTATCATTTATATATAAGTAATAATATTATAGGTTTGAACTTTTTGATCTACCTGAATGAAATGCTACTGATAACATAATGGTTATTCAATTATAAATATCTAAATAGATTTAAATAATAATCCAATGTAAAAAAACATAAAAAATATGTACATTTTTTAAAAAATCTTTCAAAAATTACTAAGTTAGTTTTGTAAGACAATTTAATATTATTTGATACATTTTTCTGCTAAAGGAAATAAAAAAAAACTATAAAATCATTTTTTTACATAAAAACGAAATAATCTAAATTTTAATTTTTTGATCTAAATAATTCAAGTATTATTTCACTATTTCAAAAGTTATGAAGTTTTATCATATTGCAACATTATTCACATAATTTATAATTTAAAACCACACAAAGAATTTCTATTATATAAAAAATATAATCAGACATAAAAGAAAAATAAAAAATTTCCAAGAAAATCAAGATGATTACTTTTAAACTTACCATAGTATTTATAGGATCTACAGCATGAACAGCTAGAAATACTAGTCCTCCTTTTCCTGTGGTGGCATTTACAGCAATATCATAGCGGTATATGGACTTGTTTAAGCAATGAGGTATTCAGATCAAAGGCAAGCAATTTTGGAGAACAAATGAGTTTGGTATTGTTAATGAGACCTGAGTCCAGAACCCACAATCTATCGAATTTGTCGATCTAAATATTATAGAACAATTGAATTTTTTTCTTTTCAAAAGAAATATTAATTCTGAAGATATTTATAATAAAAAGTTTGAATTTTTACCGCAATTTTGTAAGCGCTCACGATTCCAGAGCAATCTTTATACTTCGCCCACGATCAATCAGGATAGAAGTCGTTCACTGTTGCCAATTTTGTCAGATATCACATTCAAAAAAAAAAGGCACGCCATCGTATCTTATTACAGTGATAAAAGTTTTGTCTTGAAATGCAAAATATTATCCAATATTATTTAACAACATAAAAATCAAGAAATATGAGTGATGAAAATTATTGAATATTAAGTATTTTGACAAATTAAATACAATAATAAAATTTTTTATGATACCATGCCATTGATCGACATGAGAACTTATACCAAAGCATACCACCAGCAATAACCACCTTGTCATTTCTAATTATGAAATTTTTATTTAAAATTTTTATTTGTAATTTAAAATTTTTTAAATTATTTATTTATTTTAAATATTTTTAAAGAATTAGAATGTGACAAGTAATTTATATTCCATAAAGAAGTAATTTAAGTAAAAAAAAATTTACAAAATTTCATTTATTTGTTGTGTCATATAGCTATTTTTTCTTTGTTTGTACCTTATGCATAATTATGAAAAAACTATTAATTGAGATAATAATTGCTTCTATTAAGACAAATGCTTATAAGAAACAATTTTTAAAAAATATTATATAACTCAATGTTCATTTAATTTATTTAAAAATTAACAGTCTAAAGAAATAGTTCGTATAGTCTACAAGAGATGGAATATAGAGAATTTAATAGTTCTCTTTATAATTTAGGTGCAACCAGTGTATTGTATCTATGTGTGTTTACATCTGAATTTAAAAATTGAAAAATTTGAAAGAACACTTTTTCATAGTTAAAGAAACATTAATAAAAATTGATTAATAATGAAAATTTAATAAGTCTTATTAAAACTTTAATAAGTCTTATTAATGCCGATTCTGCAATTTTCTAATTATTTTAATTTTATTTATCTTTCTTCTCATCAAATATTTGCTGATGTGGTCCATTTGATAATTTAAAATATTTGTTACGTAACATGTTCACTTTATTTTCAGTTGTTAAGATTGGTCAAAAATATGTTTTGTTATATTTATAGAAAAATATAACAATTCGATTATTTGAAACAAATAAAAAAAATAACGAATAATTAATGAAACTAAAAAATGGATAAATAATTGTATTGGATATGTTAGTAGCTAATAGTATTGTTTGTAATTATAACAATTTTCACAATATTTATTCGTCAAAATTAATTAATATCTCTAATTTTTCTTTATATTTTTATCATATTGTTAATTTTAAAATTAATTTAATTTAAATATTTTTTTATAAAAATATTTATATAATTAGCGATAAAAATATACTAATTAAATCTCAGCGCATGTCTTTTATGCGCTTCTTAAAAGATTTTTTAAATTGAAAAATTTAACTAAGATTTAATTTTTGATCAAATTATTAATGAATATATATTGTACACATATAAAAGAAATCTAAAGAATATTTCTAATTAATAACGATATTCTTTCCTGTCAATAGTTGATTTTCGTTCTAACTGTATCATTTATAAATCCGAAAAATATTATGACAATTCAAAACATTGCTCCTCTGAGTCGTAAAATATTCCGGCCTCTGAAATTATAAATTAATTATCCTGGTATTTGTTGGGGATATTATGAATTGTTGTTTTCATCTTGTGATTCTGCGAATTTTTTCGTTTTTAATAATCCTAAAATTTTATATATTTTTGAAAAAATTTTTGAATTGAAAAAATTGAGAATATATTATGTTCCGAGTTATAATCGAACTTACTTCAAATCGATATTATGCAATATCTTTATTTTTTGTTAAAATAAGAATTTGTCTATGAAAAAATGTGAAGTAGAAAAGAATTATGCAACAATGTTTAATGTTAATCCAAACACAAAATTGTTTATAATTGTGAAAATCAATTTTCTACCATTCAATGTTATCTATTAAAACTAGTTTAATTTCTTTGCAATAAATTTCGACATGAGAAAATACATAATGCCAATGCTTATTGCCAATGCTATATTATAAATATAGGCATGTCACATGCCATGCTTAATTTTTGTAACTTTTAATAAAAATATTTATTTCTTGATAATAGATAAGGATTATAAAATATATATAACATAAAAACTTGAATAAAAGTTTATTTCTATTCTACCAAATAATATAAGAAATGTATTTGATAACTTTTAGTAAAGAAATTGTGGAAAAAACAATTAATTGTCAGAAATTTTATTATTATATTATTATATTATATTAATGCTTAAATAATTGTGAAAGAATCAATTTAGATATGAAATCAATGAAGTATATTTAATATAATGCAAATACACATTAATTTTTATATTATCATAATTTTTTAAAGGTAAGACAATAAAAATGAAAAATATCATGCAAAAACGATATTTATTTTATTCATTTATAATATAAAGAAATTTGAAACAATATTTGGTTTATAGTCGAGAAAAGACTAATTAACAGATTTTAATATAAAGAACGACTACCTTAATTATTATGCTTATTTTGATTACCATTCTGATTGTTAGAATTTGCACAACGAGTGTTCATTATTAAATCGTTTACATTTGCAGCCAAAATTCGGAAATTTACTTCGTTGAAATTATAATCATTGTTTATAAATTTCTGTAATTTCATACTTAAAGCCATCATATATTCATTCATTTGTCTATTCATTCTATTCATTCTATCCATCCTATCCATCCTACCCATCCTATGCATCTTATTTATCTTATCCATTTTATCCATTCTATCCATTCTGTCCATTCTTGTATCTATTCTTGTGTCCATTCTATCCATTCTATCCATTCTATTCATTATATCTATTCTATCCATTCTATCCATTCTATCCATTTTATCTATTCTAATCACACTATCCATCCTATCCATTTTATTCGTCTTATCCATTATATCCATCCTATCCATCCTATCCATTTTATTCGTCCTATCCATTATATCCATCCTATCCATCCTATCCATTCTATCCATCCTATCCATCCTATCCATCCTATCCATCCTATCCATCCTATCCATCTTATCCATCCTATCCATCCTATCCATCCTATCCATCCTATCCATCCTATCCATCCTATCCATTCTATTCATACTATTCATCTTATGCATCCTATTCATCCTGTTGGATTGTGGGAGATGCATCATTTTCATAGCAACGACCGTTTGAAGTGTCTCTTCATTCTGAGCGACCATATCCTGTAATTTTAAAATAATTAAAAACATTTTTATTTATACTTTCTTCTAAAAAACATTTGTCGCTAAAATGTAAATGATATAAATTCGATTATTTAATTGAGTATTGTCAAAGCATCTGTAATTTTCTTATATTTACATTTTAAAAATGTTTATATTAATTTTTTATGTGATTATCGAATCGATCAAATTCAATCACTTTTATGAACTAAAATTTTGCGCAATGAAAAGTCATCTCGATGAGTTAATTAAAAAATAATTAAGATAAACATACATTTATAAAGAAAAGTATTTAAGAACTTTATTGAAAAAAACACGTGACGTTATATTATTTCCACTATAATTATTACATGGCCAAAGACAAATATGGAATTTGTCAAATTTATAATAACTGGGATAATATAACGTCATGTATTTTTTCTCGTCTGAAAAAAAGACTGCAAATAATACTAGTTCGGCTGTAAGAAAAGAAAAAAAATTAAAAAATTACTAACCATATTTTGTCTCTGAAGTGGTTGGTGCTCATTCCAACAACCAATAGCTGAATTATTCATGAGACCGAAAAAGAGAACGCCATTTTTCGACATTATTTTAGCAATTGATTGAGTATTGAAAATATCTTGGACACTGGAATTAAAAAAAAATATAGAATTAAGAAAAAATATAGAACACATTGATTAAGCATTGATTAATTTTGGTAAAAAATATAAAAATATTGGATGAAGTTTATTTTTTAAGTTATTAGTAATTTAAATTTACATTATATATAATAGAGAGGGAATTCTTGTTTCATCTAACAGTATTTCTCAATGATTGTACATTCGACAAGAAACAATTTGAAAATTTTTAATTAGAAATACTTGAAATCATATTAATCATAATTTATAAGTTGACAAATATTCTTCTTCACAATCAAACTTCCACAGAAATTTTACGAATTATTAACACACTATTTAACAAATTATTCTATTTTTAAAAATTTTAAAAATTATTTTTATATTTACCCTTCATGTTGTACGTTATTTGTTCCATATTGTGATTTCATGAAGGGTTTCGTATTAACATAATACAAACTGCGAGAAGCGAGAGGACTGTAATAAAGATTGTTTGTCATGGGACTGAGTGCCATTCCAAAAATTCCATCTTGCAATGTGAAACTTTCTCCTGCGGCCATCATTTTGATATATTTGGGATCGTAATCGAAAGTGTTGGAAGTCAATCGATGGAAGGAATCATCGGAATTTTGATAAACAATTAAAGCATCACCCTTGTTATCTGCCATATACACCTGTTGTATTATTATTATATTATAAGTAATAATATTGTTCGATTGATTTTAATTTTTTTTTGATTTTGTATCTTTCAAATAGATTTTTCTTATTAATTTTAATGTAAATAACTGAATACGAATTTGCAGGACATCTTCTCCAGAATACATAATTTTTAAAGAAAAATTATATTATTGACAAGAAATAATTTTTTTCGAATAAAATGCTAAATAACATAATGATTATTAAATTATAAATATCTAAATATGTTTAAATAATGATCCAAGATACATCAGAAGTACTTTCGTTTTTACTAAAATCTTATAAAAATTAATGAAATAAATTAACTTTACTTTAAAGTGATAACTTTTACTTTAAAGAAAAATATTAAAAAAAGCTACAAAATCATTTTTCTTTATACATAAAAACAAAGTGTATGTATAAGTGTAGTGTATACTTCAATTTTTTTTATTTAAATTAGAAAAATATATAACTATTTCGAAAGTTATGAATTTTATTTGTATTATATTACAATATTATTATTTTTTTATTTAATTTCCATTATATAGGAAATAAGCAAATATAAGAGAAAAATAAAAAATTTCCAAGAAAATGAAGACGATTACTTTTATAGGTTAAACTCACCAGAGTATTCATAGGATCCATAGCTTGAACAACTAGATTTTCTAGTCCTCCTTTTCCTGTAGTGGCATTTATGGCAATATCATGCGGCATTATAACTTGCTTAATCTGCTGTGAGGTATTGAGATCAAAGACATGCAATTTTGGTGAACACATGGGTTGAGTATTATTGATAATACCTGAGTCCAGAACCCACAATCTGTCGAACTTGTCGATCTAAATATCATAACAAATCATCCAAATATCACAACAATGAATTTTTTTTTTTTCAAAAATTTAATTTTGTAAATATTCATAGAAAAAGCGTTTCAATTACCGCAATTTTGTAAGCGCTCACGATTCCAGAGCAACCTTTATAGTTCGCCCACGACCAATCAGGATATGGCTGCAGAAGAGGTCCACCGTTGCCAATTTTCTTAGATATCACGTTTAAAGAGGAAGGTACACCTTTGTATCTTAGTACGGTGACAAAAGTCATATCTTGAACAAGTAACGTGAAATAGAGTGTGGAATATATTCTAACAATTCAAAAATCGAGGAATTCAAATAAAGAAATTGAATATTAAATGAATAGAATATTAAGTGTTTCAAGAAGAAAAATACAATATTAATTAAAATACGGATATTTTACCATGCCATCGATCGACATCGAAGGGATAATTTTTCGTATGGTCATATTCGCCAGATTGAATCGCAGCTTGTCTTTTTTCGTCGCTACCGAAGTCATAATCAAGATACTTCCATTCGTGAATCACGTTCATCGAATTTGCCAAATTTCTCGAAGAATTTTCTCGAACAGTGGCGCCTGTGATACCTTGACAAGCTATGCCAAGGCACACCACCAGCAACAACCAACTTGTCATTGTTCTACAAGATATTTTGTCTTATCAGCCAAATAAAAAATTATAAATATTACTTATGGAACACTTACCTTGGATGCAAATATTTTGCAAACGACAGTTTCAAGAGAACGCAGAGTGTATATGAACTACAGAATTTGTTGAATTTTGACTAATGGTCGGTCAATATATAGTCGGTAATGACGTGTACTTCACAAAGTAAATTGTAATTTTAAATTTTCAAATTTATTGTTTATTTTGTTGCGAATATTTTTTAAAGGATTAGAATTTGACAGGTTATAATTTATATTTCTTAAAGAAGTAATTTAAGTAAAAACTATACATGATTTATCTGTTCTGTCACATAGCTGTTTTTCTTTTTTTGTATTTCTGTTTCATGCATAATTTTAGAGAACTATTAATCGAAATAATGGCTTCTGAGACAAATGCTAATGAAAAATAATTTTTCAAAAATAGAATTGAAAAATATTACGTAAAATAATCTTTATTTAATTTATTTAAAAATAAGTT
Source organism: Apis cerana (assembly GCF_029169275.1). Lineage (NCBI taxonomy): Eukaryota > Metazoa > Arthropoda > Insecta > Hymenoptera > Apidae > Apis > Apis cerana. The sequence goes on along the minus strand of NC_083862.1, from coordinate 2,114,755 downwards.
TAAATAGATATAGTCTATGAGAGATGGAATATAAATATATATAAATATTTGACGATTCTCTTTGCAAATTAATTTATATGTAATTAATGTATTCTATTATTAGGTTTATGTCTGAAATTTGAAAAATATTTATTATATTAAATTTTTTATGATTATATTAGATCATTATCGCTTATAATTGTAATCATAATTTTCGTAAAACTTATTTGTCAAAATTAATTAACATTTCTAATTTTTTCTATATTTTTATCACATCGTGTAAAATTAATATAATTATATAAAATATTTTTTTATAAATGGCGATAAAAACGTGTTAATTAAATCTCAACTTATGAATTTTTATACATGATTTTAGAAAAATTTACACATCTTAAAAAAAATTGAAAATTGAAAAATTTAAATGAAGTTTAATTTTTAATGACTAAATTGTTAACAAATATATACTGTATATATAAAGAAAGACTAAAGAATATTTATGGTTAATAATAATATTCTCTCTTGTTAATAATTGATTTTTATTTTGATAAATCTATCATTTTTTAAATCCCAAAAATACATAATTCATTGCTCCTCTAAATTGTAAAATATTCTGAATTAAATATAAATTATTATCATATTTATTCATATTGTGAATTGTTCTTTTGATTTTGTAATTCTGCAAGTTCCATTGTTTTTACATAATCCCAAATTTCATATTTTTTAAAAAAATTTTCTTCATCGATTATGTTAACGTTTGTGCATATTTTAATTCCTAGAATTGATTTTTTAAAGATGTTCCATGAATATATTAATTTTATCTATAGATAATTTTATTTAAATTCGTCAAGTAAAGAAAAAACATTACAATAAATGCCTTAAAAAATTAATTATATATAACTTATAAATAATTTTTTTTTTGTTGAAGTACTTTTTCTGTAGAGAGTTGTGAAATATGAGAATTGAAGAAAAGAATTGTACAACAATTTTTAATGTTAATCCAAATTAATACAAAATTGCTTATGATTTTAAAAATATTAATTTTTCTATCAATATTTAATATGTTGTCCACTCAACTAACTCAATTCCTCTGTGACCCTCTGTGACAAATGTTGATACTAAAATACATGATATCTTATCTCTATTGCTATATTATAAACAGAGAAATGTCATGATATTTAACTTTGGCAGTTTTTAATAAGAATACTTGCTCGTGGCTGATAAATAAAGATTAATATAACATAACATAAAAGAACATATATTACATCACATAAAAGAAAATTTGAATAAAAATTTATTTCTATGTTACTCATAAGAAATGTTATTCTGTTTCAATAAAGCGAAATCGAGGAAGAAATAATCAATAATCAAAGAATCAGATTTAGATGTGAAATTAATGAAATCTATCTTCGTATAATCATTAATATTATACTTATTCAAAGTGATAATTTTCACAAACAAGTATTATAAAAAACATTGAAACCAATGAAATAATTAATTAAATAATTGTTATGCAAAATATTTGTTATGGAAAAAATGTTATACAAACATAATAAAAATTTATTTTTCTTTCACGCTTTATATCCTTTTATCAATTACTGTTTTCAAACTGTTTTGTTTAATTCTTTAATCTGTTATTTTATTTCTACTTTTATTTAATTATATTAAATATAATATAAGAAATATTGGAACTATTATAAACACAAGTACTCATTAATTTCTATATTATTATAATTTTTAAAGGTAGGGCAATAAAAATGAAAGATATCATGCGAAAATGATATTTATTTTATTAATTTATAATGCAAATAAATTTTTAAAAATATTTGATTTACCACGAGAAAAAATTAATCTATAGAATTTAATATGATCTTGGAAAAGATCTAATGAGCTTGATTCTTATGTTTATTTTGATTGTTATTCTGATTTTTAGAATTTGCACAACGAGTGTTTTTTATTAAGTTCTTTACATTCGCACCCAATATTCGGAAATTTATGTCGTTGAAATTAAAATCATTGTTTACTATTTTCTGCATTCTGTTACTTAAAGCCAACATATATTCATTCTTGTGAATTCTATTCATCCTTCCGGAATATGGAAGATTTTGTATAATTTTCACACTAGTGATTGTTTGAAGTGTCTCTTCATTCTGAGCGACCATATCCTGTAATTTTAAAATAATTTCATTTTTATTTGTAATTTTTCCTAGAAAATTTAAATATTTAAATATAATTTCATTTTTATTTTTAATTTTTTCTAGAAAATATTTGTTATTATGAAAACGTAAATGATATAAATTCGATTATTTGATTGAATGTTGTCAATATATCTCTCTTCGCGTATGTTTATAAAAATTTTAAAACGACGTTTATATTGATTAATTTTTTGATGTGACTATCGTATCGATCAAATTCAATCATTTTTATAAATTTAATTAAAAATTTGCGCAATAAAAATTACGTCTCGATAATCTGATTAAGAAATAGTTAATATAAATATAATTTTACAAAAAGAAACAAGTATTTCATTGAAAAAAAATATATGATGTTACATTATTTACACTATGCTTGATCAAACGTAAATGTTGCATTGAATCACGTGATTATATTATGTCTTTGTCAAATTATAATTGTAACATTATGTATTCTTCCTATATGAAAAAATAATAAATAATAGCAGTTGGAAGAAATATGCCAAGAAAAGGAGAAAGATTAAAAAATTACTAACCATATTTTGTTTCTGAAGTGGTTGATGCTCGTTCCAACAACCAATAGCTGAATTATTCACAAGTCCGAAGAAAAGGACGCCATTTTTCGACATTACTTTAGCGGATGATTGAGTGTTGAAAATATCTTGAATTCTGGAATTAATAAAAAATGTAGAATTAATTAAAAATGTACAAGATGTGGAACATATGTAAAGCATTGATAAAAAATTTTATCATTATCATATTAATTTTGATGTATAAAAATATTGGCTGAAACTTATTAAATTTATTAAGTTATTAGCAATTTAAATTTACATTATATGACAAAGAGGGAATTTTTTATATTCTTCTATATTCTTTTGTTTCATTTAATAATGTTTTTCAATGTAAGGCTGTATATATAAGAAACAATTTGAAAATTTTTAATTAGAAATACTTGAAATCATGATTAATCATGATTCATAAGTTGACAAATGTTCTTTTTTATAATCAATCTTCTATAGAAATTTCACGAATATATTAATATACTATTTAACAATGTGAATTATTTCTATTTCAGGAAATACTTTAAAAATTATTTTTATATTTACCCTTCATATTGTATATTATTTTCTCCATATTGTGATTTCATGAATGGTTCCGTGTTAACGTAATACAAACTGTGAGAAGTGAGAGGGCTGTAATAAAGATTGTTCGTCACAGGACTAAGTGCCATTCCAAAAATTCCATCATGCACTGTGAAACTTTCTCCCGCGACCGTCAATTCAGAATATCTGGGATCGTTATCAAAAGTATTGGAATTCAATCGATGGAAAGAATCATCGGAATTTTGATAGACGATTAAAGCATCACCTCTGTCATCTGCTATATATACCTGTATCATTATGTATTATAAGTAATAATATTCTTTGATATATTTTGACTTTTTTTTTTTTTTATTTTGTAACTTTCAATAGATCCTTCTTATTAATACTAATGTGCTGAATGCGAATCTGCAGATCATATTCTTCAAAATATTGTTTTTTAAGAAAAATTGTAATTTTTCAATTTGAGAAATATTTTATACTTTTAGAACTACATAGTTATTCAATTGTTAACGATTGGAAATGATTTCTTTCAAAATGCTACAAACAAAATTGTTATTAAATTATAAATATCTAAATATATTTAAATAATGATCCAGGTTAAAAAAACATTGAAAATACATACATTTTTAGTAAAATTTTTTAAAAATTAGTGATTTACAAGAATATGATAGATTTTTCTGCTGGGAAAACATCAAAAAAATCTATGAAATCATTTATATATATTATATATATAAGCGAAATAATATAAATTTTAAGTTTTTAATTTAAATTCAAAAATTATTTCACCATTTCAAAAATTATGAATTTTATTTTTATCATACTACAATATTATTATTTTTTTATTTAAAGCTACATAGATATTTTCTATTATATAAGATTTTCTATTATATATTAATAATTAAACATAAAGGAAAAATAAAAAATTTCCAAAAAAATGAAGATAATTATTTTTATAGTTTAAACTCACCATAGTATTCATAGGATCCATAGCTTGAACAACTAATGAGACGAGTCCTCCCATTCTTGTGCTGGCATTTACAGCAATATCGTACGGTATCTCGACTTGCTTGAGCAATTTCGAAGTTGTCAGATCAAAGGCAAGCAATTTTGGAGAACACATAAGTTGAATATTATTAATAAGACCTGAGTCCAGAACCCACAATCTGTCGAATTTGTCAATCTAAACATCATCGAATAAATAAATTTTTTTTCTTTCAAAAGAAAATTTAATTCTGAAGATATCCATAGAAAAAGTTTCAATTACCGCAATTTTGTAAACGCTCACGATTCCAGAACAATCTTTATAGTTCGCCCACGACCAATCAGGATACGGTTGGAGAAGGCGTCCACCGTTGCCAGTTTTGTCAGATATCACGTTCAAAGAGGAAGGTACACCATCGTATCTTATTACAGCGACAAAAGTCTTATCTAGAAGAAATGCAAAACGTTTGATATTTTTTAATAATACAATAATACAAGATATAAAAATCAAAAAATTTGAATGACAAATATAAATATTAAATTGAATATTAAATTGATTTGATAAGCAAAATATAATGTTAAATAAAATACGAATATTTTACCATGCCATTGATCGACGTCAAAGGGATAATTTTTCGTATAGTCGTATTCACCAAATTGAATCGCAGCTTGTTTTTTTTCATTGCTATCGAAATCATAATCAAGATATTTCCATTCGTGAATCACGTTCATCGAATGTTCCAAATTTTTTGAAGATTTTCTTCGATGAATCGCGCTTGTGACATCTTGACAAGCTATGCTAAGACACACTATCAGCAGTAACCAGTTTGTCATTTTTCTACAAAATATTTCGCAAATAAATGCAAGTAAAATATATGAAAATACTTATAGAGGATGCTGCCAATATTTTACGAGTAATAATTTTAAGAAAAGGCAGAATATAACTGTTGAATTTTGATTAACAGTCGGTCAATATATAGGTATTGACGTGTACTTCACAGAGATAAAATAAATTATATTTTTAAATTTTTTGTTTATTTTGTTGTAAATATTTTTTATTTATTTTTAAAAAATTAGAATGCGACAGGTTATAATTTATAATCCCTTAAGGAATAATTTAAGTAGGAACTTTATAGAATTTTGTTTATCTATTGAGTCACACAATATGTTATTTTTTGTTTTTGCATAGTTCTAAAAAACTATTAATCAAGATAATAATTGTTTATAAGACAAATTTATGAAAAATAATTTTTCATTACTTCAAAAATTTTATGTATCGTAGTATTTATTTAATTTATTTAGAAATTAATGCAATCTAGACATACAGTTAATATGTATATATAGATCACAAGAAATGAAATAGAGATAAAATAAATTTGTTGGTTATCTTTGCATATTAATTTGGATGTAACCAGTGTATCAATGTGTGTTCATATTCGAATTCAAAATTTGAAAGAACACATTTTCATACTTAAACAAATATGAAAATTAATAAAATTTTGACTTTTAAATTGTTAATAATTTATAATGTCTTTTTATTGGTGATTCTGCAATTTTTTAATTTATTATAATTTTATTTATCTTTTTTCTTCATTTTCATCTTTCTTCAAATATTTGTTGTTATAATCGATTCGATAATTTAAAATATTTGTTACTATACGTAACACAAGCATGTTTATTTAATTTTCATATGAAGATCAAAAATGTTTTTGTTGTTTATTTTTTTTTTGTTTAGAAAAATATAACAATTCTATTATTTGAAACAAATAAAAAAAAGTAAAAAATAATTTATGAAACTAAAAAGTGAATAAATAAATGATTATATTGGATATATATTACTAGTTAATAGTATCACTATCACTTGTATATTTATGACATTAATTTTCACAAAGCTTATATTTCTCAAAATTAATTAACACTTCTAATCTTTTTCTATATTTTTATCTCATTGCATAAATTTAATAATAAAGTAAAATATTTTTTTATAAATAGGGATAGAAACATGTTAATTAAATTTTTATGCGTATCTTTAGAAAAATTTAAATTTTTTAAAATAAAAAATTTTAATATAATTTAATTTTTAATGATCGAATTGTTAACAAAAAAAAAAGAAATCTGAAAAAATATTTTTAGTTAATAACAATATCTTCTCCTATAGTCAATTCTCGTTCCAACAATCATTTATAAATTCGAAAAAAACAATGATAATTCAAGACACTTCTCTATTTGAGTCAAAATATTTTGGCTTTTGAATTAAATATTTTATTATATTATATTATAAATTAAATTATCATCATATTTACTGATATTGTAGATTGTTGATTTGATCTTATAATTCTGTAAGCTCCACTATTTTTAAATAATTCCAAATTTCATATTTTTTTGAAAAATTGCTTTCGTCAATTGTGAATATATCATGTTCCAGATTATAATCGAACATATTCCAAATTAAAATTATTATAAATGATTAATGCGTAATCTATGTTGTCAGCAAACACCTGTTACACAAAAATATAAAAAAAGTTAATATATTTTTAAAATATTTTCGAACTAAAAGAATTATATAAAAGTTGATCGATTGAAGTTTACTTACCAAAATACAAACAATTTAATATTGGATTATAATGAAGAGAAAATGATAAGATGTGATAGAGACAAAACCTATCTCAGTCTTTTTTATTTAATATAAATTCAAATTCTTTATAATTTAATAAATAAATCTTGATCATCATGTTAATTTTCGCACTTGTTTTGGGTTCCATGAAAATATTGATTCTGCCTGTAATTAATATTTTATCTTTGTTCAGATTTATCAAGTAAAAGAGTGGATTAAAAATTAATCATATACATTTTATTTTTATTAAAACATTTCTTTGAAATGGAGTGGAGTTTCTAAAATATTTAGAAAAAATTGTGCAAAATTTGTTTAATGTATTTAATCCAAACAAAAATTGCTTATAATTTGTAAAATATTAATTTTCCAATCCATATTCAATGTGTTTCTATCATTAAAACTGGCTTATTTTCTTCTGCAAAAAATTTCCTAGTATAAAAAAAACTTAATATAGAATGATGTTATATTATCCACTCTGCCACTATTATGTTACAAAAGCACGTCACGTGACAAGATATTTGACCTTGGCCGCTTTTAGCAATACAAGAAACATCTGCATAAAAGAAAATTAGAATTTGTTCCATTATAGTCAGTTAATAATCAGAATACATTAATGCTGAAATAACTGTAAGAGTCAAATTTATATTAAATATGAAATCGATGATCTTAACATTTTGCAAAAGTGTTGAAATCAATAAAAATAACTTTTATTTTAAATAATTCTTTCACGTTTGATGTCCTATTATTCAACTATTTCAAACTGTTTAATTCTTTAAACTATTGTTATTTTTATTACTAACATTCACTCGTTCAATGATATTAAATATCAACTGATATCAAATTACTAATTTTTATATTATTGTAATTTTTATAAAATTAGGGCAATAAAAGTGAAAGTTATTATGCGAAAAACGATATTTATTTTATTCGTTTTATAATGTAATGAAATTTTTTAAAATATTTGACTTACATCGAGAAAAGATTAATTATCAGATTTAACATGATTTGATGAAGAATGATGAACCTAATTGTTATATTGATTGTTATTCTGATTATTAAATTTTGAGGAATGATGAGCTTGATTGTTATTGTTATCCCAATTGTCAGACTTTGAAGAATGATAAGCTTGATTGTTATGTTGATTGTTATTCTGATTGTCAGATTTTGAAGAATGACGAACTTGATTATGATTATAATTATGTTGATTATTATCCTGATTGTCAGAATTTGCGCAACGACTATTCCGTATCAAGTCGTTTACATTAGCATCCAAAATTTGGAAGTTCACATGTTCGAGATTAAGATCGTTGTTTAGCACGTCCTGCTTTTTGTTGGTTAAAGCCAACAAATGTTCATTTCTTTGTGTATTATTAACTTTGCCAGATTGTGGAAGGTTTTGCTTAATCTTCATACCAACGACCATTTGAAGCGTCTCATTTCGAGCTACAATATCCTGTAATTTCAAAATGCTTTCATTTTTATCTAAAATAAAATCTCTTTCTAAGAAACATTTGTTCCCATATAAAAACATAAATGACTAAATAAATTCGATTATTTAATAACGTATCTATAAATTTTTCACGAAAATTTTAAAACCGCGTATTGAGCGATTTGATTTGACTGACCATCGATCAAATCAAAACATCTTTTATTAATTTAATTTTAAATTGCACAATTCTAATAAATGAAAAGTTATACATTTCGATTAATCAATTAAAAGAAAATTAAATGAAAAACGAAAACATTATTAATTTATACAAAGAAAAAGATTCGTTTTTGTATGAATCTAGAGAGAAATTTATTTGTACATTACTAAACATCGTATTTGAGATTTTTATGTGAAAAGAATAAATGAAGTCTTATTATCCCCACTAGCACTGTTGTATAGGAATACATCACGTGACTCGAGTCACATGACTCGTGTCTGCTAAATGTAAACAGTAGGGATAATATGACGTTATATATATTTTTCATGTCGAAATTCATGTTTATTAATGTGGCAGTAGTATCTGATAAAAAGAAATGTATCAAGAAAATATAGGAAAAAAAAAGAAAAAAAAGAAGATTGAAAAATATTCGCAATTACTAACGATATTTTGTCTGTCAAGTGACTGATGCTCATTCCAGCAACCAAGAGTATTATTCGTGAATCCGAAAAAGAGTACGCCATTTTTCGATACTGCTTTAGCGGATAATTGACTGCTGAAAACGTCTTGGACACTGAAATTGGTAAAAAATGTGAAATTAAATAAAAATGTACAAGATATTTTGGAACTCATCTGAAGAATTGATTTTTAGATTTATTTCAATGCTTAGATTTATTTTTTGTTAATAATGAGCAATTTAAATTTGCATTGAATAGAGAGATGAATAGCATTGTGACAGAGATAGAGATTATTTCTATCTCATCTAAAAGTATTCCTATTATTGGAAATATTTTATAAAAAAAAAAAAAAAAATGAATATTTTGAGGAAGAGATGCTATTTAAAAAATGTTTAAGATTATATATCACGATTTCATAAATCAAGAAATATTATTTTAAAATCAATTCTCCAAACAAATTTCCATATAAATACACTGTATAATAACGAATTATTCTATTTCAGAACATTTACAAAATTTATTTTTATATTTACCTTTCATACTGTACGTCATTTCCTTGATTTTGCGAGTTCATTAACGATGTTGTGTTAACGTAATATAAATTCTGAGAAGAGAGAGGACTATAATAAAGATTATGCGTCACGGAACTAAGTGCCATTCCAAAAACTCTGTTGTCTACTTCTTTCAAGGTGAGATTTTCTTGCGACATTTTGTCAGATCTAAAGTTGTGATTGGAAATGTGGGAAGACAATCGATGGAAAGAATCATCGGCATTTTGGTAGACAATTAAAGCATCATCTTTGTTATCTGCCATGTACACCTATTATATCATTATTATATTATAATAATTTATTATAATGAATTATAATAATGTATTAATGATTTTAACTTTTTTTTAATTTTGTAATTTTCAGTAAGTGTTTCTTATAAATCTTAATGTGCTAAATGCGAATCTGTAAACTATTTTCTCCGAATACAGTTTCTAAAGAAAAATTGGAATTTTTTAATTCTAGAAATATTTTATACTTAGTAGAATAATAGTTATTCAATTGTTCTTGATAGAAAACGATAATTCTCTCGAATAAAATGATATAAGTATTTATAAATATAAATTATAATTATAAATATTTAAAACGTTAATGATGCAAATTAAAAAAACATCGAAAATATATTCATTTTTGTTAATATTTTCCAATTTATTTCAAAAATTAATGATTTACGAGAAAATCTAATAATAATAACGTGATAGATTTTTCTGTTAATGAAAAACATCAAAGAAAGCTACAAAATTATTCTTTTTTTTTACAAATAATATATAATATTATAAATTTCAATTCTTTGATCTAAGTTCAAGAATTATCTTGCTATTTTTAAAATTATAAATTTTATTTACAGTTTTATTTGCATATATATACCATACTGCAACATTATTATCTCAAATTTAAAACCATATAAAGAATTCTTATTATATAAGAAATAATACGAAATACAAAGGAAAAATAATTTAAAATATTTCCAAGAAAATGAAAACTTTTAATTACTTTTATAATTTAAACTCACCATAGTATTTACAGAATCCATAGCTTGAACAGCTAAAGATGCTAATCCGCCCTTTCCTGTGGTGGCATTTACGGCAACATCGTGCGGTATCTCGACTTGCTTGAGCAATTTCGAAGTAGTCAAATCAAAGGCAAGCAATTTTGGAGAACACATAGGTTGAATATTATTGACAAGACCCGAGTCCAGAACCCACAATCTCTCATATTCGTCGATCTAAATATTATATAATACAATACAATACGGGTTTCTTTCCTCTCGAAAGAAAAATTAATTCTAAAAAAATAATCATACAGCAATTTTGTTGGCGCTCACGATTCCAGAGCAATCTTCATACTTAGCAAATGACCAATCGGGATAAGGTTGTAGAAGCGGTCCACCGTTGCCAGTTTTGTCAGATACCACGTTCAAAGAGGAAGGCACACCATCGTATCTTAACATAGTGACAAAAGTCTTATCTTGAACGAAAAATGCAAAACATAAAATACTCTTAATATAAAATTTATAACTTTATTAAAAATATTATAAAATTGGAAATTAATTTATTAAATTGTTTGATATAGCAGTATTAATTTAAAATATTTTACCATGCCATTGATCGACGTCAAGAGGATAATTTTTCGTACGATCATATTCGCCAGATTGAATCGCAGCTTGCCTTTTTTCGTCGCTACCGAAATCATAATCGACATACTTCCATTCGTGAATCACGTTCAACGTATTTGTTAATTTTTTTCTTGAGGAATTTTCTCGAACAACGGCACCTTTAATATTTTGACAAGCTATGCCAAGGCATGCCATCAACAACAACCACTTTGTCATTTTTCCCTAGAAAATATTTCGTCTTGTCAGATGAAATGAAAAATTGCAAAGAAATATTACAATGAGGCAACACTTACCTAGGATATTAAAAATATTTTACAAGTGACAAAGTATGTACGCAAACTGCAGGAATTTTGAGTAACGCTCGGTCAATATATATATACGATAATGATGCGTGTTTCATGAAGATAAAGAAAAGAAATTTTTTTTTTTTTTTGAATTTTCGATGTTCCCATTATCTCCTTGTAGATATATATATATATATTTTTTAAAGGATTACAATGTGACAGGTGATATAATTTATATATTCTTTAGAAAAATAGTTTACAAAAATTTACAAAATTTTCTTTTGTCCGTTCTGTCAACCAGATATTTATCTTTGTGTCTTTATGTATAATTCGAAGGAATTATTAATGAAAATATTAATTGGTTCTAAGAGAAAATGTGAAAAATAATTGTTTAAAAATTGTCTAATTAAAGAAGAATGTAAAATGAAGCTTATTTAATTCATTTAAAAATTAACAATCCAGACAAGATTGATATAGATATGACCCATGCAAAAGAATATTATAAAGAATTTGATGATTTGGTGTGTAAATTGGTCTTATATAGTGATGTATTTTATATATACATTCAAAATTAGAAAGTTCAATCAGAACTTAAATTGGCATTTGATACTTTTTCATATTTTTCACTTATGATCAGCACATATTTATATGTAATGAGCAAATATAAAAAATTGGTAAAGAAAAAAATCTCCTTGACATTTAAACCATTAATACCTTGAAGAATCTAATCATATTTTGTAATTTCACAAGTATTTTAATTTTATTTATCTTTCTTCCCATCAAATATTGTTCCCATCAAACGTTGATGGTCCACTTAACATGTTTGCTATTACACGTGATATAAATGCGCGTATTTAACTTTTATGCGACGATCAAAATACTATGTTTTCTTATATTTATATAAAAATATAATATTTTTAGATTATTTGTAAAGTAAAGAAAAAATAATTAAAGAAATTCAAAAATAGATAAATAATTATGTTAGATATAATATAGATTAAATATATTACTAATTAATAATTACATGACGCTAGTTATCTACTATCGCTTGTAACTGTAATTACGACGTTAATTTTCACGAAACTTATTTGTATTTGACAAAATTGATTAACATTTTTTATCTTTTTCTACATTTTTATCATGTGTAAAATTAATATAATCAAAAAAAATTTTTTTTAAATAGCGATGTAAGAAACATGTTAATTAAAATTTGATGAATTTTTATGTGGCCTAAATTAAGAAGGAGTTTAAATTTTTAACATTGAAAATTTTAAATAGTTTAATTTTTGATAATCGAATTATTGAAATTGGAAGAATTTTTGTTATTCATGATTTTCATTAATTTAATATCGATCATTTCGAAAAAATGTCTAATATAAATAGTTTTGTATAATAAAAATTGTAGAATTATTTAAAAAAAAAAAGAAAATATTTGTTAATTAATAATATATATTTGTCAATAATCGATACTTGTTCCAGCTATATAGTGAACATATCATTTATAAATCTAAAAAAAAATCTAAAAAAAAACAATATTATATATGTTTTTTATATGTTATATAAAAAAAATATTGTTTATATATGTTAAAAAACAAATATATATATAACAATATATTTTAAACTAATTAAATAAATTTTAATTGAATTTTAAACGTTTCTTTGAATTTAAAAAATATTCTGGTCCTTGAATTAAAATAATTATGTTATTTTAATATATGAATAAATTATTATCATATTTACTGATATTGTAAATTGTTCTTTTAATCTTGTAATTCTGCAAGTTCCATTTGATATAATCCAAAGTTCCATATTTTTTTGAAAAATTGTCTTCATGATCCATAAATATGTCATATTTAAAATTATAATTAAAAATATTGGAAGAAATTCTCAGAATTGTTAATAATCAATTATTGTTTGCTGTGTATATTTGTTGCACAATATATGAACAGTATATAGAGAGTTGATTTCATATAGAGAGTTTCAAAAGAAATAAAAGTCGATGTTTATAAAAATATTTATTAAGTATTTATTAAATAATAAACAATTTAATGTTTGATTATGGAAAGAAAGTGAAACATACATACGTATATTTTTATTTAATGGAAACTCAAATTCTTTATAACTTCATAAATGAATATTGACTATCATATTGACTTTTTTTTGAATTTTTAAGTATTCCATGAATATATCGAAGCATTCTATATCATGCTTTATCTAAATAATATTTAATAATAAATAAAAAGAATATTAATAATCATTAATAAACTATAAATAGTTTTTTATTTAAGGAAATATGAAATAAATTTTAACAATTTGTTTTTTTTTATCAAAATTTGTTTTTTATTTCTTATAATTTTGAAAATATTAATTTTTCTACTTCAAAATGTTCTACCATTGAAATTAGCTTAATTTGCCTCTGTAACAAATTTGAAAAATACACAAAATCACGTTATTTCCACTTTTATATTGATAGAAGCAAATCACGTGATATGATTTCGTCATTTTTAATAATGAAGGGATACTTGTATAGGATATTTATATATTTGGCAATCCTGTTCATAGACAAATGATGATCTCAATCATGAGCGATAGACAAAATGTCAATCAAAATAGATAACATAGAAGAAAAATTTTTTCTTTTTCTTTTTTTTATTCATAAGAAATCTTTTTCTTTTTCTCTTTGTGTTACGTTCTAGTAAACTAAATGAAGAGAAAGAAAGAAACAGCCAAGAATGAAATATTGATAAAACAATTTTTTAAAAATTGATGAAATATTTTAAATAATTATATACAAAATTTGTAAAAAGTGTTATTAGAAATGTAATGTGAGATTCAATTTTTTTTCAGATTTAATGTCTCATCAATTACACTATTACTATATTTTTAAATTGTTTGAATTTAACTCGCAATATTATATTCATTCGCTTATTCATATCGAATATAATATAATATAAATACAAGTGTTAATTTTATATTGTTATAATTTTTAAAAAATAGGTAGTAATAAAATTGAAAAATATTATGCGAAAACAATATTTATTTTATACATTCATAATACATTCATAAGAAATTTCGAACAATATTTAATATATATCGAAAAAAACAGATTTTACAGATGTATTGAAATTTTGAAAGGTGTGTTATCATTATTAGGATTTTCGCAACGAGTGTTCAATATCAAGTCATTTACATTAGCGTCCATAATTCTGAAGTTTACATCGTTGAAGTTATAGTCATTATTCGCCATTTTTTGCATTCTGTTACTTAAAACCAATATGTATTCACGGTTTATATATCTATCGAATATGGGCACGTGTGGAAGGGCTTCCTTAATCTTCATGCCAACGATCATTTGAAGTGTTTCATCACTTTGAGCGACGGTACGCTGTAATTTCAAAATAATTTTCTTTTTATTTATATCCTTTTTTAAGAAATATATATTATCAACTTATTTACAGAAACCGCATTCATATTAAATAATTTTTAGCTCGATTATCAAATTTCGATCAAATCGAAATATTTCTTATTAATTTAACGAAAAGTGCAAATTCTAATCAATTGATAGCAATTGTAACATTTCGATTGGACGATTAAAAGATAATTAATATAAACATAATTTTAAAAAATAAAATGAAAACGAAAATATTATTAATATATATATAGAGAAAAGATGTACTAATATAAATCTAGAGACATTTCTTCCTTTATTACTAACATTATATTCAATTCCTGCATGAACTGAAAATAATATCACATTATCCCCACTACATCACACAGAGATACGTCACATGACCAAAGCAAGCGTTGCATCACGTGACTTGTTTCTCTGTCAAATCTAGTAGTGGATGTTTTGTTCTCTTGCGAGAAGTTATGTTTAGTAGTAATAACATATGGTAGGAAGAAATGTGACAAGAAAATATAACAAAAAATAAAAAATATTTGCAGTTACTAACGATATTGTGTCTTTCAAGTGATCGATGTTCGTTCCAGCAGCCAAGAGCTGAATCGCCCACCAGTCCGAAGAAGAGGACGCCACTTTTCGATACTACTTTAGCAGACGATTGGGTATCCAAAATATTTTGAACTCTGGAATCAGTAAAAAATGTGGATTTAATTAAAAAATGCAACAAATCTGTGATATCGATTCTAAAAACTATAGGAAATATTGTTGCATAATAATTTCAAGTTTTATTTATTAAATTGTAAGTAATTTAAATTTGCGTTAGCAGAGATACAATTCTATATTTTCAGCCTTATTTCATTTAACAGTGTTTCAATATTTGAATATTTTTAATTAGAAATACTTAAAATTATATTAATCACATAAGTTGAAAAACATTATATTTTAGAATCAATTCTCCACTGAATATAGTAACATTATTTAAAAGTAAATTTAATTTTATATTTACCCTTCATAATGTACGGCATTTTGTTCATAATTGGATGTTCTGAATTGTTCCGTGTTAACATAATACAAACTGGTAGAAGCTACAGGACTGTAATAGAGATTGTTAGTCATGGGACTAAGAGCCATTCCAGAAATTCCACTTTGCGTTGTGAAACTTTCTCCATTGATCGTCATTTTGGTAAATTTAGGATCGTAATCGAAAGTTTTGGAAGTCAATCGATGGAAAGAATTATCAGAATCATGATACACGATTAAACCTTCACCTTTCTCGTCTGCTATGTATACCTGTTATATCATTATCATGGTATGATTATATTGTAATTAATAATATTGTCTGATAAATTTCAACTTTTTTTTTTGATTTTGTAACTTTCATAGATGTTTTTTTTTTATAAATCCTAATGCGTTGAGAAGAATTCTATTTCTCTCAATATATAATTATAAATATATTTAAATAAAAAAATATTGAAAATACATTCATTTTTGCTAATATTTTTCAATTTTAGTTTCAAAAATTAACGATTTATTGAGAAAATCTAATATCACATATATATATAAAGAGAGAACTTTATATTTTATATCTTTTTGCCAAAGAAAACATCAAAGAAAATTACAAAATCATTTTTTTTTATATAAAAGCAAAGTAATACGTAAGAAACATTCTAATTCTTTGTCTTAAATTTCAGGTAGAATTATTTAAAAAAATATTATTTTAAATATTTTATTATTCTGCAATATTACTTTTCTAATTTAAAATTATATTTCCATATGAATTATTCATCGCTTAGAAAATAACACAAAAGTGAAATGAAAAATTTCCAAGAAAAGTAAGTTGCCTACTTTTATAATTTATAAACTCACCATAGTATCACCATTTATATTGCAATCTAAAGGTTGAACAGCTAGAGATGATAGTCTTCCCTTTCCTGTGGTGGCATTTACGGCAACATCATGCGGTATTTCGACTTGCTTGAGCAATTGCGAGGTAGTCAGATCAAAGGTGAGCAGTTTTGGAGAACACATGGGTTGAGTATTATTGACAAGACCTGAGTCCAGAACCCACAATCTGTCGCATTTGTCGATCTAAATATCACATAACAAATGAATCTTCTTTTTCTTTGGAAAATTAATTGTGAAGATATAATCATAAAGACAATGTTCAATTACCGCAAGTTTTGTGGCGCTCACGATTCCAGAGCAATCGTCATATTTAGCAAACGACCAATCGGGATAAGGTTGAAGAAGAGGTCCACCATCACCGATCTTTTTAGATATCACGTTCAAAGAGGAAGGTACGCCATTGTATCTTAGCATGGTGACAAAAATCTTACCTTGAATAAGAAATGAAAAATGTTTAATATTTTTTAAATTGTAATCATTGGATATTAAGAATTTTGGACAAGTAAAATGCAATATTAAAATATTTTATGATCTAATTTACCATGCCATTGATCAACGTCGGATGGATAATTTTTCCTGTAGTCGTATTCGCCAGATAGAATTGCATCTTGTCTTCTTTCATCGCTATCGAAATCATAATCAAAGAATTTCCATTCGTGAAGGACGCTTAATGATTTGTTTAAAGATTCTCCTCGAAGAATGCTGCTTGTCGTACCTTGACAAACTATGCCAAGGCATACCACCATAAACAACCACCTTGTCATTTTTCTACAAAATATTTCGTCTTGTCAGAAAATAATAAAATGTTTCGTATAGAAGTATTACAATTGAGATATTGGAAACACTTACCTAGGCTGCGAGTAACGAAGCAATGGATATTGTACGTGAACTGCAGGAGCTGTTGAATTTTCACCAACGATCGGTCAAATATATAGGCGGTAATGACGTATACTTTATAGAGATAAAGTAAATTGTATTTTAAAATTTTTTTGAAATTTTTGAAATTATCTTATTTATCTTGTAGATATGTTGTAAAGAATTAGAATGTGACAGGTTATAATTTATATTCCCTAAAAAGATATTGTTTGAATAGAAATTTTACAAAATTTTGTTTATCTATTATGTCACACTATTTTTTTTTGTGTCTCGCTTCATCTATAGTTCTGGAGAAATGTTAATTGAGATAATGATTAATTCAAAAAAAAAAATATGTAGTGTAATTTTTTAAAAATTAGAATAATTATATTGAAAAATATTATGTTTATTTAATTTATTTGGAAATTATTGCAATTAAAAAAAAGATGTAGATACAAAAATCCAAAAAATTCAATTTCTTTTGTAGGTCTGATGCAACGAGAATACTGATGTACTGATTTATTCTATGTACCGATTTCTATTATTTAAAATTCAGAAATTTAAGTTATCGAGATAATAAATTGCCATTTGATATTTTTTGTTATTTAATATATAATTGATTTAATATATTTGCTACCATTTCTCATATAAATATTAATTTTCTTGTATTTAATTTTCATGAAAAATGATCAAATGATCATATGGTTTTTTATGTTTGAAAAAAAATTTAATTAAATTCGCTTAATTGAAAAATAAAAAAGAAAAAGTAATAAATAAATAAAGAAATTTAAAAATAGATAAATAAATGATTATATTACTAATGATTACTTTAATATTAGTATGCTTGTTACCTCAAGCTTATTATCTCAGAAAAATGATTAATATACACTTCTAATCTTTTTCTATATTTTTATCATATTATGTAAAACTAATATAACGAAAATATTTTTATTTAAATGGCCATAAAAATTTGTTAATTTAATCTCAATGCATAAATTTTTTACGTGCCTTTAGTTTAAATTTTTAAAATTGAAAAATTTATATTTAAATGAATTTTTTATTTCATAATCGAAGCAATAATGTTAAAACAAATTTTAATTATTCATTCATGATTTTGATCAATTCAATATCGATTATTACGAGAAAATATCTAAAAAATTATAAATATAAATGGTTTTACGTAATATATAGGAATTAGAGATTAATAAAAAAGAAAAAAAAATATTTGAACAATAATTTAATAATAACGAATATAAAAATAAAAATAAAAATAAGAGAAAGTGTATTGTATATATCTTTCGCATATATAAACATATAAATGATATTTTTGGATAATCAATTTAAAAATAAAAAAAACAAAAATTGCAATGCATAAAAGTATCGATCGAAGCTTATTTATTATATTATGAATAATTTAATTGGATTACAAAAATAAAGTGAAACGATCATGTAACAAAGACAGATATCATTTTACTCATATTTTTTCATTTAATGAAAATTCAAATTCCTTATGACTTAATAAATAACTAATTTTTATATTTATTTTAATCTGAAGAATCGATTTTTTAAAAATGTTCCATATATTAACACATTCTACATTAATGCTTGATCTAGATTATTCGAATCTAGAATATTCGATAACAAATAAAAAGAGTAACAATCATGGATTAAAAAAAATAATCATTTATAAGTAATTTTTTATTTTTATTAAAGCATCTCTTTGATACTGAGCTATAATACAATATTTAATGTTAATTAAATAATAATCCAATCAAAACTGTTTATTATGAAAATATTATTTTTTTTCAGTATTTTCTATTTCTTATTTTTTCCTATTTTCTCTACTATTAAATTAGCTCAATTCCTTTGCGATAAATTTAAATAGTAGAAGAATATATGATATCACAGTATTCTCACTAGTATATTACTCTCATTAATATATTACAAACAGAGACACGTTATATGACACGATATTTAACTTTGGCTACTTTTAATAGTAGAAGAAATACACCTGCTCATTAATGACTAAATAACTAATAATCTCAATCGAGTAGTAATAAATCGAGGTTATAATACATAATATAAAAGAAAACTCGAAATTTTCTAATATTTCTTTTTTAATATTTCTTTTTCATTTTATTCGGATAACAATTATCAAAATACATCAATATTGGGATAATTGCAAATCAATCCAAAGAAAATTCAGATTAGATGTGAAATCAATGAAATGTGTCTTCATATAAATAATTACGAATAATGTTGTTTAAAATATTAAGTATTTTTTACTTTAAATAATAAAATTTTTTCCATGTTCTATATCTTATTACAAATTATTTTCTTCAAACTATTTTATTTAACTTTTACATTTATTATTTCATCTGTTACTTCAGGACACATTACATTCATTCACTCATTCATATTAAATATAACCTATATTATTATAATTTTTAAAAGTAGGATAATAAAATTGAAAAATATTATGCGAAAACGATATTTATTTTATTTATTTATAATATAATGAAAGATTTTAAAAAATTTTGTTTACATCGAAAAAATATTTTAAAAAATAATTTGGTTTACATCCTAATTAATTGATTTTAATTGATAATTAATTGATTTAATGTGATTTTTAAGAATGATGAGCTTGATTATTTCGATTATTATCATTCTGATTATTATTCTGATTGTTATCATTTTGCCTGTTATCATTTTGCTTGTTATCATTTTGCCTGTTACCATTCCGCTTGTTATCATTCTGTCTATTATCATTTTGCCTGTTACCATTCCGCTTGTTATCATTCTGTCTATTATCATTTTGCCTGTTACCATTCCGCTGGTTATCACTCTGTCTATTATCATTTTGTCTGTTACCATTTTGCTTGTTATCATTCTGCCTATTATCATTTTTCTTGTTATCATTCTGCCTATTATCATTTTGTCTGTTATCATTTTGCTTGTTATCATTTTGCTTGTTAGCATTTTGCTTGTTAGCATTCTGCTTGTTAGCATTCTGCTTGTTATCATTCTGTTTATTATCATTTTGTCTGTTACCATTTTGGTTGTTACCATTTCTCCTGTTGTTACCATTATCATTCTGGTTGTTATCATTCTGATTGTTAGCATTTTGATTATTAGCATTCTGATTGTTAGCATTTTGATTATTAGCATTCTGATTGTTAGCATTCTGATTATTAGATTTTGCGCAACGAGTGTTTCTTGTTAAATCATTTACATTCGCACCCAAAATTCGGAAATTTACATCGTTGAAATTAAAATCATTGTTTATTATTTTTTGCATTTTGTTACTTAAAGCCAACATATATTCATTTCCTGGATCATTAATTCTGCCGGATTGTGGAAGATCTTGCATGATTTTCATACTAACGATCATTTGAAGTGTCTCTTCATTCTGAGCGACAACATCCTGTAATTTCAAAATAGTTACATTTTTATTTATATCTTTTTTTAAGAAACATTTATTGCTATGAAAACTTAAATTATATAAATTCTATTATTTAAATGTTGTTAATTTTAAATATTATATTTCAATATTATATTTTTCTTATATACGTTAACAAAGAACTACATTTGTATTAAGTAACTTAACTTAACTAAAAGTTTGCACAATTTTAATCAATTCAAAATCATACATTTCAATTGACCGATTAAAAAATAATTAATATAAATATAATTTCATGAAAAAATTAAGTAACAGACTGTTTAAAAAAAATAAAGAAATAAAATAGAATAAAAATATTATTAATTTATAAGAAGATATACTTATATATCTTACATAATCAAGAAACAGATTTGTTTCTACGTTATCTTCACTACTAAACATCGAATTTCTGCATGAAAAAAATAAATGGTATTATATTATCCCTACTTTATTATACGTCACGTGATCTCCCACCAAAAACAAGCGTTACATTTTATCACGTGACTCGCATTTCTGCCAAATCTAGCAGTGGATGTTTTGTCCTCATGCGGAAAGTTACGTTTAGTAGTAGTGATATAACGACGTATAGATAATGAAATTAAGAAAATATGATAAAAAAGTGTAAAGAAAAGAAGAAAAATTAAAAAATTACTAACAAAATTTTCTTTCTGAAGTACTTGATGTTCATTCACGCAGCCAACAGCTGAATTACTCACGAGTCCCAAGAAAACGACGCCATTTTTCGATACTGCTTTAGCGAATGATTGAGTGTTCAAAATATCTTGGGATCTGAAATTAATAAGGAATGTGCAATTAACCAACAATGTACAAGATGCTGGGGAACATAACTGGAACAGTTTCTGGAATTGATTATATAACAAATGTTAATATCGTTTTATTAAATTATAAGGAATTTAAATTTGAAGAGAGGTGATAGTGTGATAGTGACAGAGTTCTATTTTCGTTCTGTTTTAACAGTGTCTCTTAACATTGAGAATATTTCATAAGGAACAATTTGAGGAAAGGGAGTTGAAATTAAAAAATAATTAAAATTATATTAATCACGATAGGTAAGTTGAAACGCTGTACTAGAATCAATTCTCTAAAGAAATTCTACATACATATTAACATATTATTCAATAATAAATTATTCTATTTCATAAAATTTAAAAAATTTTAAAAATTATTTTTATATTTACCCTTCATATTGGACGTTATTTTCTTCATATTGTGGATTCCTGAATTGTTCTGTGTTAACATAATACAAACTGTGAGAAGCGAGAGGACTGTAATAAAGATTGTTCGTCACGGGACTAAGTGCAATTCCACAAATTCCATTTTTCACTGTGAAACTTTCTCCAGCGACTGTCAGTTTGGTATATCTGGGATCGTAATCGAAAGTATTGGAAGTCAATCGATGGAAGGAATCGTCGGAATTTTGATAGATGATTAAAGCTTCACCTCTTTCGTCTGCTATGTACACCTATCATTATTATCACAGTATGATTATTTTGCTATTAATAATACTTTTCGATAAATTTCAATTTTTTTCTTGATTTTGTAACTTTTATATTATCTTATAAATTTTAATATACTGAAGGCGAATCTATCAGAATACACGTGAATGAGTTTTTTTTAAAAAAATTAACTTTTTTATTTTGAAAGTGTTTTTTCCTTTAAAATCATTTTTTTCGAAATGATTATTATTTTTTAAATATATAAATATGAAAACAATGATCCGAATTAAAAGAAAAATACATGAAAAATACGTATATTTTTTGCAAATATATTTCAAAAATTAGTGATTCAGAGGAAAATCTAATATCCTATGAAATCTTTTTATTAATGAAGGTATTAAAAAAAGTTACAAAATCAATTTTTCTTTTATTTTTTAAAAATGAAATAGTGTATAATATTGTGTTAAAATTATTTGGCAAAATATTATGAAATATTTAAAAATTATGGATTTTATTAAAGCCATATAAAGAATTTCCATTATAGAAATTAACTAAACGTAAAAGTAAAATAAAATATTTCTATGAAAAGGAACTATGAAAGGATTGCTTTCATTTAATTTTAACTTACCATAGTATTCGTAGGATCTACAGCTTGAACAGCTAGTGATACTAATTCTCCCATTCCTGTGGTGGCATTTACGGCAATATTATGTGGTATCTCGACTTGCTTAAGCAATTTTGAGGTATTCAAATCGAAGGTTACCAATTTTGGAGAGCACATGGGTTGATTATTATTGACAAGACCTGAGTCCAGAACCCATAATCTGTCGAATTTGTCGACCTAAATATCATAAGATAAATGAATCTTCTTTTTCTTTGAAATGAAAAATTAATTCTAAAGATAATCATAGAAAAAAATGTTCAATTACCGCAATTTTGAAAGCGCTCACAATTCCAGAGCAATCTTTATAGTTCGCCCACGACCAATCAGGATATGGATGTAGAAGAGGACCACCTTTGCCTTTTTTATTAGTTACCACGTTCAAAGAAGAAGGTACACCATCGAACCTTTCTACGGTGACAAATGTCTTATCTTGAACAAAAAATGCAAAACTTGAAATATTTTTACAATGATGCAAAAACTGTGAAATTCGAATGATGAAAATTATTATTGAATATTAGAAAGAATATCGGAATATTAAAATATTTCGATGAGCAATATTAATTTAAAAAGAGGATATTTTACCACGCCATCTATCCACATCGAAAGGGTAATTTTTTGTGTGATCAAATTCGCCAGATTTAATCGCAGCATCTCTTCTTTCAACGCTACCGAAATCATAATCAATATGTTTCCATTCGTAGATCACCTTCATCGAATGTGCCAAATTTTTTGAAGATTTTCTTTGATGGTTCACAGCTGCGCTTGTCACATCTTGACAAGCTATACCAAGACACACCACCAGCAACAACCACTTTGTCATTTTTCTATAAAATATTTCTTTTTGTCAGACAAATGAAAAATTGCGCATAAATATTATGTGAAGTAATAAAATAACTTACCTAGGATATTATAGATATTTTCTGATTGACGAAACAATGCAGTATATATGCAAACTGCAAGAATTTTGACTAACTGTTGGTCAATATATAGGTTGTAATGACGTGTATTTCATAGAGATAAAATAAATTTTTTTTTTTTGGAATTTGTATTTATCTTATTGTAGATATTTTTCAAGAATGTGACAGGTTATGATTTATATTCCCTAAATGAATAGTAAAAACTTTACAAAATTTCGTTTATTTGATATATTACATAATCATTTCTCTTTGTGTCTTGCTTCATGTATATTCTATAAGAATTATTAATTGAGATAATAATTAGATCTAAAAGAAAATATAAAGAATAATTATAGAAAACATCATTTATTTCATTAATTTAAAAATTAATAGGATTTAGATAAAAAATTGATTATATATACCAATAATATAGAAATATGAATTATTTTATTGACTCCCTTTTCAGATTAGTCTTATGGAAATTTTATTTTATGTCTATATCTGCATTCAAAATTTATCTTATGAAAATCTAAATTGTCATTTTAAACTTTTTCTTATTTGTTAAAATAAACCAACATCCCATATCCATCAGACATTTGTTTGTAATCGATTCTATGATTTAATATTTAATATTTGTTATTATCTTACACAAATATGTATATCTTAATTTTCATATGAAGAATGATCGCAATATGTCTTTTTATGTTTGTAGAAAAATATGACAATTCGATTATTTGAAACAAATAGTATGGCCACCGTTTGTCATTGTTAATCATAATGTTAATTTTGACACAAAACTTATTTGTATTTGACAGAAACGATTATATGTAACATAAAATGATTAATATTTGCTCACTTGTCTTATCTTTTTCTATCTTATTATCATATTATATAAGTAAAAAAATAAATATAATCAAAATATTTTTTTTAAATAACAATAGATATATATTAATTAAAATCATCAATGTATCAATTTTTATGTGATTTTAAAATAAGTAAAATTTTTAAAATATAAAATTTATATTGAATAATTTTTGGTTTTTGATAACTGAATTGATCACAATCAAATTGAAACAATTTTTAATTATTCATCACTTTGATCAATTTAACGTTAATTATTTCGAAAATATTATGATTTCTATACATGGCATTGCATATTTATTAGAATTATATATATATATATAAATATTTGTATGATTTATGAGTTCGAAAAAAATATCGCTTTAGCGTTCATCTGGATTGGTAAAATATTTTAATTTCTGAAAATTAATTATTGTCATATTTATACATTGTGATATTGCAGATTGTTACTCGAATTTTGTAATTCTGCGAGTTCGGTCATGTTCACATAATCCAAATCGCAGAGATATAGTAATGTATATTAATTCTATATTAATATTTTATCTAGAACATTTAAAAAAAAAAGAATTATAATAAACATAGATTAGAAAATTAATTATTTATAAGTTGTAAATAATTTTTTATATTTTTTTAAAGCATTTATTTGATACGTAGGAGTTGTGAAAGAATTGTAAAACAATTTTTTTAATATTAATCCGAAATTATAATTTTGTATCAAGATTTAGATACAGATCATCGTTTTATTGTCTTTCTCTGTTACAATCAGATTAATGTATATAGATAATGTTACAATCAGATTAATGTATGTTATACTAGAAACAAAAATATGTGTGAAAATAGAATAACTTCAATAATAATTTATATAATTTTATATAAGGTTTATTTATATATGTCAAGTTGTACAAATAAATGTTATAAAAAGTGTTTAAAAAAAGATTGTTTTTTTTTATTTCCATTTATATCTTATATAATAAGTACTATTAAATTAAATAATTTGAAAAAATATTTTTCTTCTTCTTATATTTATTTTAACATTATTGTAAAAATAAATTTTAAATTTAATAAAAATGTTTAAAATATGATAAACGGGATTGCATACTTGACACGTTTTTTTCTTTTTATTTTAACAATATTATCTCATCAGATTAAAAAATGTTTTCAACATATTTTACCAAATTATTTTCTAAAAAACTTATTCTTGTCCTAAAATTTCATGAATTATACATTATTTTGTTTTATATTTTATTTTTTATTTTTATTTTATTTGCATTTTATATAATAAACTTCTATCTCTTCTTTTTATTTCTGATCAAAATATTTTTTATTCTATGTATGTTTTTTTTTATTTTTATAACAATGTCTTTATCAAATTTCATTAATTCTTCTTAATTCTTAATTATTGAATTTATTCGACACTTGTTTAGATTATTTTTATTTTATCAAAATTCTATTTCAAATTTTAATAATAATAATAATTAGTAAAAGTAAAAAAACTAAAAATAAAATATTTTATAATCAAATAAATAAAGTAATTTAATAAATATCAGTAAATAAATAATATGATAAATAAGTCAATAATACAATCCTCATGGTCATTTTTTTATTTCATTCCGCCATTTTGAAATAAATTTGTAAAAAATATTTAATCTTTGTAAAAATATAAAAATGTCTACAGCACCACGAGCAATAAAAATTCATTTCTCAATCGATATTTTGTTTTAAAATAATTACTTCTTTTCTAACTGATATGACAATCACAATTTTATTCATCTTTCACTTTAATTTGAATTTTTCCAAATAATCTTAAAATCTTTCGTTACTGATCCACGAAGAATACGTATTTGCGGTTTTAATATTAAAAGGATTTTGCAAATAACTATGATAATGATAATGATGATTCCTAAAATAGTTTCGAGAATAATACGATTCGAAGTAATCGTTTATAAAAAATGGTGTACTCTTGAAGATCGAGTACCGCCACGACGGCCAGGAACTATAATAATGGTGATTGGAGAATTGCTCGTGGCGCAATGATTTTCATTGAGATGGTATAAAGCGACCTAAGAGAGATACGTCACATTTGGTGCCACGAACCAATTCATCCACAAGTCCAGCCTGGATTCTGAAGTTGGTTTCATTCGAATTCAAAGTACCAGTCATATACTTTTGAAATGATATTGTGAAAACCCACAATTCTTGTATACCTTTTTTGGATGATATGATCTAAAACAAAATATATATATTAACATTAAAATTTGATTTTTAACAAAATCTATTCAATTATTTAGTTAGAAGATTGAATATATATATAACCAAAAATCTAATCTGAATGTATCCTAAATATAATTCTAATCTATTTCAAATCTTAGAAGTACAATATTTAAGTTAAAAATTCGTCAATCTAAATCCAATTTAAATCTATTTAATTCTAATTTAAAATTTTAAATTTAGAAATACCATATACAGATTGAAAGTTTATTTCTTTTTTATATTTTCTGAATTACGTTTAAGAAAATATCAAATTAAATTCATAACGCATTTTTGGTTATAAAAGCTTCAATTCGAAAATAGTTTTTATTCATAATAGTACCTTATTGAAGATCTTATGCATTATGTATTGTTTTGAAACATGATATCGAAAATATATTTATGTATATTTCGAAAAATAAAATCAATCTTTCGAATAAAAAAAGGTATTGAAAATAATAATAACATATTTCAAGCTCAATAAAACTAATAAAATATTTTTTTTTATTTTAAATAATTACTATTAATAATTAGATTATTTGTATGTACCTTCATGCCAGACGGAAACTGCAATGTCTCTGGATCTTTTACGATTATCTCGATATTATTTCCTCCGTATTCGAAAAAATGCTCGCTGTTCCAGCATCCAATCGCTAGATCAGATAACAATCCGAAGAAAAGCACTCCATTACGATCCATAACCTCGGCGACAGACTGTGAAGATCTTTCGATCGAGAATGCTACGAATGATCTTGCCGCGGCCTCGGAATTCTCATTGAAAAGAGTGTAATTTCTAGGTTAGAAAGAATAATTGTTTTTAAATAGAAGCTCATCGACAACTAAATAGCAAATTTAATAACTTAATTAATAATAAATAACTAAATTAAATTAAACATTTTTTTATTTCTTTTTTCATTTTATGAAAGAATCATTTATTTTATAGAAAATATTTAATAGTACGTATAATCAAATTGATCTATTCTATAGAAATAATAAAGATAATATACCATTTTTGCATATTTCAATAACTTAATTTTTTGTTACGAATTATTTTTACAATTTACTTTATCAATTTTCAATTTTCAAGTTATAAAATAAAATTGTTAAAATTAATTGAAATTAATTAATTTTTACAAAATGTACCTAGTTTTCCTGTTTTTATGCTAAAACTATCAATTTATAAAACGTATTTAAATAAATATCTTACAGAAATATAACGATAATTATAATATATTTTATTTGATTAAAAATCAAAATTAATTTTACATGATGAATCTGTCTCAGTTCTCTTAACTAATTATCAAAAGCGTTACCAGCGCCATAACTAACCTGATCACAGAAGTATGAACCCATGATTCGATTCTACTGGCCAACGAATGAAAATAAAGTATCCTGTCATTGTTACGAATAGGCCCCAAGGCGAGACCAAGGATTCCATCCATCAAATCGAACGTGTCACCTTTGATGTTAAACGTGCCATACGGTGGATACGGATAGAATAGATTATTGGTGATCTTCCACGATCTTGAATTTCGGAAATCATAGACGAGTAATGCGAATCCTGTCACGTCAGCAATATAAGCAAACGTGTCTTTACATTTGTCTTCTGTATCTCGAACATCTACAGCTATAGTGACGAATAGAGAGCTGTCTTTGAACTGATTCTGGGGGAATCTGTACATGGTGATTAATTTATTGTCATGTAAAGAAAAAACATGAATCTTTGGCCGACACGTTTGTTTTTCTCCTAATATTCCTGTGTCAAGAACCCATAATCTTCCACATTTGTCTACCTATGTGAAAAGTAAGTGGATATTAAGGTTTTATAAAATATTTTTTTTAATTAAAAAATAATTGATAAATGAATTTATATAAAGAAAGAAAATCATGTTTCTTTCTTCTTAGATTGTAACCTAACCAAACTTATGAAAACCATAACTATGCAATATACAACATTATATATATTCAAGTAATTTTTGAAAATTTTAGATTCGGAATATAAAAATTCATGTATATAAGAATAGATTAAAATTTATTTTATTAAGTTATAAGTATTTTGTAAGTAAGCAATTTGCATACTATTATCTGAATACCAATCACTGAATTTAAAATATTTCAAGTCTATAATTCCATTTTAGGAAATAGATTTTTAACTTTTCACTCATGTCTTATTCCTGCTATTATATACTTATATTGTATTTACATTAACAAAAAATAAATGGCAGTTGCATTTTTACGCAATCGCAGATATAAGAGAAATTCTATGTAATAATAACAATTTTTTTCAAATTCTCAAAAATTAAGAGAACAGAAAAGGAAGAAGTTGTTAGAAATATTGATTTCTTCAACGTATTAAAAAATAATTGAAATCGGCGAGATCATAGAGATATCGATAATTATCGATGTACGATTATTAACTATTCTTTAGTGAAACTTTAACGTAATAGAAATATGTATATATCGTTTTAAAAAAGGAAATTCATATAATTTATCCTTGAAAATAATTTCAATAAATTACAATCAATTTCATGATAATTGTACAACATTTAAAATTTAAAATTGCAAATAATGAAAAGTACAAAATATAAATGTGAATTTATATATATGTTTATGTATTTATATATATCTTTTATTTATTAATTTCTAAAATAATAATCAATAATGAATTAACAATAATATAGGCATATTATATTATTATTAGGTTTTAGAACTTTCATTGAAGGAAATGTTGCTACAATAACACAATGTTATTGAATATTTATTTATATTGCATATTTTTATGCACAAAACTAAATTAGAACTAAATGTATAAATAATCATTTGTTGATACGTTATCATTCAATGATTGCAATTCAAATAATGCATGAGTAAATATGGGAATTTCCTTATTTACTATTAATCGAAGATTAACTTTAGAAATTGCTCATTTAAGAAGCGATATTCTTTCACATTAAATAAAGACAGATATGCAATTACATAATTACTTGTTAGAGATACGTAAATCAAATAAATCACAGATGTATAATCATTATTTTCACATTAATGTATCATAGTTGAAGAGGATTCATACAATTTTTTGAAATAGCAAATTTTCCAAGTTTTAAACGTTTAAATAGAAAAAAAAAGATACCTGCATTCTATACACGCTGGTCAATCCATCACAATATTTCACGTCATTGTAACTCCAACTTGGATACGGGGCTATCAATGGATTCCCATCCACTGATACTTCTTTGGTGACATAACCTAAAGTTAAGGGCACGCCATCTTGAATCCTTGGAATGGCCACAAACACCGTCGATTGTCGTTCTTGAAATAATGAATATAGTTTAGTGTTATAAAAAAAATGTAAATCTTTAAAATCAATCTTTTAAATAATAAAATAACATTGGCTGGAATAAAGTAATGACAATCCAAACTCATTTCAAAATTCAATGTAACCTAAATTTATTGACAATTTAACAATGAATAGATACAGTTTAGTACTAAATTATAATAATTTAAACTTGTTAGTGTTTTATTTAATATTTGCACCTCTGACAAAAAATAAATAAGATTAAACATTCAATTGAAAAATTTTTATTTCGTTAAACTTTCGTTTTATTTTAAATGGTTTCTCTGAATCGATTAGTAGCATTTTTCTAATGAGAACAACAAGAGATGTATCTGAAGAACTTCGTTAATTGATCAATATTATTTTCAAAAAGAATAAAATAAAAATTGCAGAAATTTCAATTTTTGCAATTACACTATTATTTCATTGTAACTTTAGTATAATTTTTTCTATTATATCTATTTTTCCTTACGATTACATTACTATATAATCTTACTATTTTTTAATTTAAATTTAATAATATAATAAATTTAAGTCGAAAATAGATATAATAGACTTTATGCTATTATTATTTATTTCATTTGTACCTGTGTTATAGACATCAACATCGATGGGGAGCGAAACGCCAGGAATATAAGATCCACTTTTAATGGCAGCTAATTTGGCAAATTCGTTTGGAAAGGCAAATTCCAACGCTTTCCATGAGTAGATGTTCTTCAGTTTTTCTTGTGCTTGTGAATCAGCAATTGCCAAAAGGAATAAGATGACCGAGAAATAAAATTGTCTCATCTCCTAAACACAAAAATTGTTGGAAATGTGATTTAATCGTATATTTTACTTTGGTTAGAGAAAAGATATTGTTAGATAGTAATGTATTATGTAATTTCTTATCCTCCAAGGAAAATATTTATCTCATAATTATCTTGAATTTTAATTTTTAGAATGTTTTAACTATCATTATTTTCGTGTTTTATGTTTTTCTGCCAAATATTGATAAACATGTTTTTTCAAACACGATAAAATTAAAACAATTGTAAAAAAATTTTACAAAATATTAGTTAGAAATCGATTTAATTTTATGAAATTAGAAAAAAATTATTTATTGCCCATAATTAAATCCAGAAAAAAGAAATCGCGGATAATAATTTCAAGTATTTTTTAATAAATAAAAATTTATTATTAAATTTATTATTAACTTTAAATCATTTGAACAACATTAATTATAATTAAAATAACGTCTATTTTATGGATTCATTGCTACTTGTAAATAAAATTATCGTTAAAAATATGCTAATAGAATGTAAATAAAATAAAATTTATTCCTGTGTTTTCTAATTTAAAAATATTAAAAACTAGTTTTTTTTTCAGTTTACGTCCAACTAATACTTATCCCATTAGCCAATTAATTATCTAGTCATTGCTAAATACTAATTATGCAATGATAATCATTGATTTTTAAATATCAAGTATTAATTATTAAATATTATTTTTATTAATTCGTGATTAATAACGCTCAAATTTAACTAATTAATTAATTTCTTATAATTCTCTAATATTTTCCCTCGTATTTTCCTGAGGATAAGTTATCATTTGAAACTAAAAATCACTTTGTCTCAATATTCACATATGTATAAAATACTCTTTATTCTCAAATATCCGTATTCCATAACTTTTATAAAATACATTCTTAAACTTTTCCAAAAATAACTTGAATAACTTCTCTGTATCATATTTCGAAAATTAAAATTAATTAAAAACACGTTCAATTATCGTAAAATCCAATTTTAATAAATCCAATTTTGTAATTAATAAATAATCCAATTTTACGTAAAATCCAATAATAATGCAGTTGTTTATCATTTGAACAAATGAAACAATTACGTTCCAATGATTAAAAAACAACGACCATTTGGAAATTACCAGATTGTGAAATAGGGTAAGTCACTTCCTTCACCCCTGTCCTTGTCGCTCGTTTTGTCGCGGATATGATCTCTTTTCGGTGTCACTCGCCAGAACTTTCACCACCAAAGTTGTTAACAGTGCGATTATATCCGGTTTTGAATCGTTCCACCGAGATTTTCACGCTTCTTACCTCGTAATTGTATTATTATCTTTCTTTTTGTGATTATTTTCGAAATTAAAATTAATTTTTTTTTTGATTAATTTTAAAAATTGTTTCTTCTATTTTTCTGTGATCATTTTGGAAATTGTAATCACTTATTCTTATTTATCAATTTATCGATTTAAAAAATTATAAAAAAATTATCTTTACATCTTATCATTTTGTCATGACAAAACTCCAAATTAAAAGTTTTGAAATGAATAAAAAAATAAGTAATCTTAGCAAATATATCTATATTATTTATATTATCTATATTATTATTATTTAATGAAATTTTATATTTATATTTTTAAACAGAAAGTTAAAGATAATCGGATATAATCTTACCAATTATCGATTAAAATTCTTCTCTTCCAAAAAATGAACTTGAAAAATGAATAAAAAGAAATAACAATTTAAATTCCTTTATAAGATATAAATATAATTCTTTGGCAATATTCCAAAATGTTTCAAGATTATCACAATTTTCCTTATAATTATTCCATTAATTTCATAATTAATATTATATTATTATTAATCTTCTTTTCTAAATTTCGAATTTAAGAAAATAAATTCTACGAGAAATTTGATAATAAAATTGAAAAGTTTTCACTAAGTCTTAGAACAGAGATAAATTCACTTTTCAATCGCGATGCTCGCGCCACCACGTTCGATCATCGACTGAGCCGATGATCGTGAATCAAGTCAAAACAAAGATCGAACGAATCGAGAGAGAATTCCTTTGAGTGTCGCGGTCTCTTTAGTCACGGTCACGTAACCGAGTTGTAAAATCGCAGAATTTCAACCGACTTGTTGATAATCAGCTGTTTAAATACATCTGTCAAAGGAGGTCAACGACGCATGGGTAAATCCCGCCATTTTTTAATATCATTACCTATGAATTAATGTCGCGTATAAAAAATGTGAAGCTGTTTTGGGAAATTTGAAGATATTAGTAATATCTATTGGTATGACGTGTATTCTTTTGTTAAAATAAGTTATGAACAGTGATACATTATACCGTATAATAAATTAGTGTCATGTACTTTTCAAGGAAAATGTGGTTAAGAATAGTTATTTACGAAAAATTGAAAAATTGGTTATTGATTTATATGAAGATGAATATATTTATCTCTTTCATTAAAATGAATTTAAAATCAATTATATTAAATTAATATTAAGATAAATTATTGTGATAATGAATTAATATCGTGTACTTTTCGAGAAAAATATAATATCTATTTAAAGAATAAAAAATTATTTATGTTAATTTATATTAGTTAGAGTATGTCTTTTAATAAAAATAGTTTAATACGTCAAATAAATTATAATAGATTAGATCTTGACTGGAGTTCTGCTTAATTGGCTATTGTTCTGTTATCTATTATCTAACTGTAATACTATTACGATTATCGTTTATTATAATTTATTTTTTTTTTATTTTCTTTTTTTCTTTCATGATTTCAAGACTAGTTTCCAGTTATTCTTTATTTGTATTTTCATAACTTTTGTTATTAATTTATATAAATATATTTTACAACTCGAAAAAATCAGATATAATAAATATAAATAAAATCTGAGATTTTTTTATCAATTGAATAATGTTTTGATGTAGCTATATATCATATTATGATTAATTTAATCTTTCAAATAATCATTGATCGATACTTTTATTAACATTTTGTTCTGTGTGATTTTTAGAAATGTCTCATTTTTGCGAAATATTGTTATTTAAAAATTTGAAAATGATAAATCTGAAACAATTGATGTACTATTTTTCAAATTAAGATTATTAGAATTTTTTTATTGGCTAGTATGCATTGAAAATTAGTCGCGAAATAGAAATTGCGCATTCTCGGTTTTCAAACTGAAATTCTCATATTGTGATTACTATATTGTTAAGTTCAGTCGAACTTAAACATATTTTATTACCATGTTTTTCAATCAATTATACGTTATCTGTTATTTTAGTGCCTATTATTATCTATTATTATTAGTTGTACTTTATACGATGTATATTTATATCTATGTTTATATTTATGGAGATTTTAAAAATAGATAGAAAATTGAATACAACATGTGAAAATATGTAAAATGTCAAATATTCAAGATAAAATGTTTGAAGAATGAGGTAAATCTTTATTTATGTTCAATCTTTTTTATATCTGCAAAAAAAATATAAAAATATAAGAGATAAATATGATATCTAAAATTTTATTTGAGAAATAAAACATGCATAATGTATAATATGTGAAAATAATTAAAATATATAATGAGTGTAATATATATTTATTATTATTTTATTCTTGTGTAAAATATAAAATAATATAAAATATAATAATAATAAAATATAAAATATGTAGAAAAATAAAATAAACTTATAAAAAAATAGGACAAATATAATATGAAAAATGAAAAATAGTAGAGATACACACCAGAGATAATAAGTAAAAATATTCAAAATATTTAAAGAAATATTTGAAGAATGAAACAAGATCTTTATTGTTTTACAAAGATGTAAATTTGTAAATTTTACAAACTATAATATTTTGCAAATACAAGATAAATATAAATAAAACATTCAATAAATATTTAAAGAACAAAGAAATAAATCTTAATGTATATTTCATTTCTGTAAATATATATAGAAAATTATAAATTTGAAAAAAATGTACAAAATATATCTAAAATATTTAAAATATTTAAAGAATTAAATAAATCTTTATTCATACTTATTCAAATGTACACGTATATAAAATACGTGTATATAAATTA
Organism: Apis cerana; assembly: GCF_029169275.1. Lineage (NCBI taxonomy): Eukaryota > Metazoa > Arthropoda > Insecta > Hymenoptera > Apidae > Apis > Apis cerana. The sequence goes on along the minus strand of NC_083862.1, from coordinate 2,079,401 downwards.
TTCTGTACATCCTGTACATACATATATATAAAAATGTAAATTTACACAAGCATTCTCAGTTTAATTAATTTGAAATTCCAACATAATGACTTATAGTTAGTAATCTATTATGTTTTATTTCTGTATTTATAGATTTCATTCGATTAAGATTCTTTATAAAACCGCAATAATGATCCTATTACATTTTTCTTAATGTCAATAAACTGATAATATCCAGTAACAAATTTTCTCTTTCCTTTAAAACACATGAATAATACTATACATTTAGCACATTTTCCAACAATAATTTACTTAATTATGATGAATGAATATCTTGCATCAGTAATTTGATAGAAGAATTTTTTAAGCAGATAATCATTTACTCATGCATAAACGCAAGAAAGAAATGACGATTGTATATACATGTATAACATTTAAATTAACAGATAAGCACTTCTGCATAAATTTCCATTATGATTTCATAATTATAATTTATTTAATTCCATCGATTGTTTTTGCAATCCTAAATTCTCCGTTTCTCAAGAAATTTTTCTTAAGAGATTTATTATATAATATAGAGATAATGAATAGTAAATTTATTTTCTTAAGATTTCGACAAGTAATTTATTTGTTTTTGACGATTTCTAGAATATTAATTTCACAGTTTTTGTGATTTATAATTTATGAGAGTTTTAAAAATATTGCAATTTTTTTTAATAATATTTTATATAAATATAATATCATCTGCAAGAATATAAATTCAAATTGATTAAGTATAAGTAAGTAATAATATTTCTTAAGAAATATAAAAATACTATATCTGTACAAAATTATTACTTAATTTGAATTTAATTAAATATCTATTTGTATTGATTCTCTATATCTTTTCATTTCTATTATCCTTTTATCAACATTTATCTTAAAATTATTTAATGATCGTATGTATTTCCTATTTTCTTTTACTAAGAATATTTTTAAAAAATTACAATTCTGTAATATAGAATCCATTTTTTCTTTAAGAAGATAATTTGATAAAAAGATATGTAAGAATTTCCTTTATTCGAATTAATTTAATCTTATCATTTTATAAAATTTAAAAAAAATTTATTACTATATTATAGATGAAATTTAAAGATTTCTTCACTTTAAAATAAAACAAAAATCAAAAATAAAAAAAATTGCGTATTTTTAATTGTTAATAAGATACAAAGTTTCAAACGTAATTTTTTTATTCTTGATTTTTAGTTTATTTTTAATGGAAGAATTATCTTTCGAATTGTTTAAGTATTTTTTGATTTAATTTTAAACATTTCTTTCGTTTTTAAAACACGTTTATCGTATTGTTGTAAAATTGTGATGGAAAATATGATTGCGCAAAGGAATTGAGGATTGGATTTTTATGGGTCGATTGTTGCATGGATATTAGCCTCATTATTCGAATGTTGATGTCGCGTGCATTCACTTCTTGTTTGAAAAATTTTTGAAACTTGGTGGACATCACCCAAATGTTGCCATTATCGCGCTCTGCCCATCGAATTTCGGCGACGAATTGCAATTTTTCTGGTGTATAGGCTAGAATCCTAAAAAAAAAAAAAAAATCGTTATTTGAAAAACAATTTCAAATTTTCATTTTAAAAGATCTTTTTTGTGATCTTTTTTCAGATTGTGAAATGATACTTCTAAAAATTCTGAAAAAATTAAAATTAAAATAAATTTAAAGAAAGATCCAATGTATCAATTTTACATTAATTTTATGATTACGAAAGAAAATAATTAATCATTTTTATATGCACAGAACATATCTTTACATTAAAAGTTAATAATGTATCATTCAATTTATGGAAGTTTACATTTTAAATATAAAATATAAAAAGACAATTATCGAGATACTAATTACTTCAATTTGATTACAAAAAACTATATTACCATTATAATATAGAGAGTGTTTCATTAATTCATAATCTGAATATTTATATAAATTATCAATATTGAAAAATAATTTATATAAAAACTGAATGATTTAAAGAAATTCTATCCAGACTTCTCATCATATAAACTGTTATGAAACATTTTTGAAGAATCGATTCTAGAGACAGCAACAAACACAAAAATCTCGATAGCTTGTTTATTTAGTTGCGAGCAATCATAAGCATTGCATTAAATGTGAAACGAAGAAACTACATCGTCCAACGTAAATTGCTTATAATTTAATAAACAAGCCACAATCGACATTTTCTATAATATATCAATAATATTTACACAACACATCTCAATACCTTAATAAATAAAATTCTACAATAATTTTCAATATTTACCTTTGCTGATTTGTTTGTGGTTGCCATGAAGCGATCGCCATTTCCGTGAACGGAGCGAAAAGAATTGTATCCTCACGAGGATCAACGGCCAGAGCCAGTCCTTGACTCGACTTTTTACCGACCAGAGTTACCGGCAGCTGTTCACCGAATGCCGGTGGACCCGCTTGAAGAGCTGTGGTTGGTACGCTGAATAAACGATCCGTAGCCAACGGTTGATAGTATAATGTTCCAAGTCTGGCGGAGAATGCTAGGCCAATGACACCGTCGAACAATTCAAACATGTCGCTTCCGATCTGCGAAATATAATAATCTAGTAATTAATTTAATTGGAATTAAATGAAGCATCAAATTTTAACGTTGTTTTTACGAGAATGTTGATCTTGAAAGAAATAAATATAAGTGGTGTCCAGTTAATTATCGCACGATGGAATGCTAGATATTTTCTGAAAATTGTTGGCGGTTTCTTTCTCGATTCCGCTCGTTTCGGTTGTTTGATAGAAAAGAGAGAAAAAGAGAGCGAAATTTTTTTTTACAAGTGAGATAGAAAAAAGCTTGTATTTTATTTTATAATGTTTTATGAAATTTGAGAAAATTTCGAATGAAATTTTAAATTATTTTTTAACTTATTTTTTGGAATTTATAAAATTAATAAAAATAATAATGTAAATTCGTTAAATAAATATTATAAAACGATTGTCCTTGAAAACAATTTAAAGTTTTTTACAAGTGTATGGTTTTGGTATTGGCTTTTCGCTTCCTTTTCGCTTCTTCACAATGCGTGAAACAGTCATCCCACCGTGAAATTCCTCGCGATTTTCCAGACAGTAAAACGGTCAATGCAAAAAAAAAAAAAAAAACAAAGCAAAATCGAGGCGTAAAATTGACCTATGTAAATATTCGTCGCGCACAAAGGAATAAACCGTAAAATTCATCGCGGAAGAATTATTATTTGCTCTGTTCAGATTCCATGTAATTTCTGAATTTTTATTATCATTTGTCTGCCCATTTTACATTTTAAATGAAAAAAAAATTTTTTTATCATTTAAAATGTAATATATATGAAAAATATGTAATCTATGTTCAAGTCATCAATTTGAATATTTTTATTAAGAATGAATATTTATTTTCTATTATTGTTGATCTTGAATGATCTTCAATGATTTTCAATTATATACCATTGCATTCGTTTAAAAAATTTAATCAAATATATATATATATATTGTTCCACTTAAAAAAAGTAATTGATCTTTAATATTTTTTATTTCTAAGAAATTATAAGAAGAAAAATTTTTTGACAGTGTGCATTTCTCGAAGAAAACTTTAATCTGTTAAAATCTTGAAAAATATTGATGTTTGACATTATTTGTTATATCATCTGTATTCGATTTTTAAAATTAAATTTTAAAAATTTATTTAATAAGAATTAGCAAAACAAGTCTGATTATGAATTTTTTTGTTCTTCTAATTATTTAAAAATGTTAATAATATAAATAATAATAAAATTAATATTAATTTTTTTTAAACAAACAATTATATGTCTAATTATTTTCATAATAATACGCTATAGTCGTCCGTATATAACATTTTTAAATAAATATTATAGATTAAAAGATCTAGTATTGATAATATTTCAAAATAAAAGAGTAGAAAAATTCAATGAGAATCTTACTCGATAAGTGGAAAAATCTGGATGAGGATACATGCTCGCGTGCAAAATTCGCCAGCTTCTATCCGTTGCGCCATCGAATACAATTATACCTTGAAGAAAAAAGTAACAATGAATGTTATAAAAATAATAATAATAAATAGAAAAAAAAATAAAATAAATGTAAATAAAAAAATATAATTAATTCTCACTTACCGGGTCCTGTAGTGTCACTTATGTAAAGGAACATGTCGTCACAGGTAGTTGCTGAGGTGTCATCGAGAATCAGATTGGTCAGCAATGTATTGGGTCTTAGAGACTAAATAAAGAAAATTAATTATTCTATAAATTTTAAATACTAAACAAATCTCGAAAAACTGACCAATTGAATAATATCAATCAGCTGTTTAAATAATCCTATATAATATATAGTAAACAAAAAAATGCCTTTTATAAAACTTTTGGATAAAAACGAAAAAATCGAGATCAATTTTTCTTATTATTACAAAAACAAAAATGATCAAGGACATACCTCGCGTGGAAAAGTATACTGTCGCACTAATTGATCGGTCTTTAGATCGAATACCATTATCTTCGGTTGACAAACCGGTCTAAAGTCATCGATCGACGTCATTACGCCACTGTCAATGACCCACAATCGATTGCACCTGTCCAATTTCGTTCTATACACAGAGATCAGCAACGAGCAATTTAAATCGCCCTTTCCCGCGCTGTGCCAATCCCACGATGGATAAGCGTTTAATTGAGGGCTGCTCTCCAATGGAAGATTCTTCGAGATATAGTTCAAGGTCGCGGGGATGCCCACTCGTAATCTTGGAACGCTGATGAATATCTTGTCCCAACCCACCTCGATGCCAGTTGGAACCACGTTCTCGGGCCGATACTGATTAAGGAATTCTCGATCGTATGGAAGGGCGAAGTCCAGAAGCGGCCATTGAACTATGGTTTCTAAGATTTCTGTGGCCGTTAAGGTGCAGAACAATCCTGCTAGAAGAAATAGGTGCAGCATCTTCTGTAATGGAAAGATAATAAAAAATTGATATATAAGTATAGGTAATTTGATAATAAGTTGCAGAATTGATCGAAAATTGGGATTGAATGCTCATATTATATTGAATACGTCGCAGTTTACATTACTATTGCTATATTAGGCGAAAACAAGACGACACAAAGAAATGTGATCTTCGCGTGATGTATCTCTGTTTAATGTAACATTAGTTACATTACCCCCACTCTTAATGCTACACCAAACCAAGCATCGTGTCACGTGACACGTCTGTCGTTAATTAGTAATAAAAGTAGGGATATTTGTGATGTTACTATATTCTTCTCATAGGGAATTGTATACTGTTTTATTTCTTATTTGAATACAAAAACAATAAGAGAATAGAAATATTTATGGAAATATTTATGTATTTATTGTTAATAATAAAATTATGATTGGAATCATATTTATGATAAATATTTATTTCGTTACATGTACACTATGATCTATATGTTAAATGGATTTAGTGAAATATACATAGGGATTCGAAATCGCGTTAATTGAAATTGTATTTCATAAGCGTAAAGTATTTGATCGTTATTTTCTTAATTATATAATATATAGATTTTATGTAAAAATAATTTATTGATACGAATAATGGGAAAAATATCAATATTGAAGAAATATTATCAATGATTAAATTTTCAAATAAAATTAATAATAAATAAAATTAAATTTGATTTAAAATTCTATTTATTAAAATATACTAATTAAAATATATTTCCATACTTATAAATAATAATAATTTAGAAAATTCCTTAGATAAGTTGTTGTGAATGAATTATGTACATTTGTTTATATACAACCTTTTAAATATTAATTATTTTAAACAGTGAAGATAATGACATTCGCACGTTCTGCAATTTAAAAAAGCTAAAAATCCACTTAAACTCTTTAAACGAAGCATATAATTTCTATTATCTTTTACCACAAATATTTTAACATTTTAAACCTTTGTATCTCTTAACCACATTTTACGACAGATTATTTAAAATAGTTACAAAACTACTTATAAATTTAAATACGTAAAAGTTGTGAGATGTACAATTTTTTTATATAACGTCTAATCACTAATTATATTCTAACCAATCAATTTGACAATAAAACGATCTTTATTATATTATTAAACGATTTTGTATTTGCAAATGAAACGGTGTGAAAGTTACGAGTCAACGAATTTTTGATCTCGAATAGGAGATAATATTTAAATAAGTTTACGTGAATTGATCGATCGATTAAGCTTTGCATCGCGCACCGGAAACGCGTGCTTACGAACGCCACCTTTCGCGTATTTTGTAACAATCAACGATCATAATGCACGCGACACAATGAATGTTGAAATACGAGATCGATCAGCTGTTGAATGTCACGCGATTGTTTCGCTTCAAGTTTTTTTATCTCGAAAAATCATTTTCGAAATCGAATATTCGTCAAATTTCTTTTTTAATTATATATGTAATATTAATTTATTTTTGTTGATTTTTAAAAATTAAAATTAAATTGGATTACAAGATCGAAAAATTATTTTCGAATTGAATATTTATCGGATCGGATGATCAAAAATTTTATTTTCATCAATTTATCCATTGTTTCGATTATATCTTTGATTTAAAAATTGTTAACAAATTTGATAAATTAAAAAATTTTGCATATATTTATATTGAAAACAAGTTTTTTTAAATTATATTATTACTGTATTTTCTTTTATTAGTTTGAAACTTAAAAAATTCTAAGAATTCAAATAATTCGAAGTTTGAAAAAAAATAAAGGAATTCTATTATAAATTATATTTAAATTATTAAATTTCATGATAATTTATCTGTGCGTTATCACATTTAATCTTGAAATCAAATTAGTATATAATTATGCAAATGTATAACAGTATTTGCATAATAAGCAAGTTTTGCAACTTTGTATAGAATATCCACGCTTTTGGGATATAAATATCTTTTCGTATCGAATATCTTTTATTCCGAATTATTAATAAAAACCGAATTGTGAAATAGAAATATTAGAAAGTTGAAACACGAATATGGAATAAAATAGGATCTTTAAATTAAACTATGTCAATAAAGTAAAATAAAATAAAAGTTTTACATTTATATATTTTTGATAAAATTTATTTACGATTTCAATTAGCGAAACAGAATGTATCTGGAATTTTATATATCAATTTGTAAAGTTGTTACATAAAAAATGAAAAAAAAAAATAACTTAATTAAAAATCGAAATGTGAATAATTATTTGCATATGCAAATAATATTTCAATTAAAAAAGAATAAAATTGACTTTCGTCTATATAATCTCTACATCTTTTGAAAAAAATTATCAAGTCTTGTTTGAAAAAGATTTACAAACTTTAATAATAAAATTTGAAAAACTGTTTTTCAATTAATTTTTTCCAAGTTAGATATTTATTTAAAATGATCAAATCATTTGTGATCATTTGTGATCGTGATCAATTCATGATGATTTTGATTCAACGAACTGCTAATTTTAAATTATTTTTCAACAAATTCACGGCTTTAATCCTTATTTCTGACGAGTGAAACACGAGTCTTGGATCGATCTTCGAATATCGCGTAATTCGAGTATTTCGAATACCTTGCGAAGTTGCAAATTTATGATCTTTAATTTCTTACGCAAGAAATTTCTCCGCGAGAAATTCTCTTTCAGAATCGAGCAAAAATAAAATGATCGTTGCTATTGATTATTTTAATAAAACTGTAAAGTGTTGTTAAAATGTAATAATATTTAATAATAATAATAATAATATTCAATATCTAAAATAAATTATTTAATTGCATGCATTTAATTATTATTCAATAATCATTGTCTATATTTAATAAGTTTTTAACATGTATTGTTACAATCTCGTTCAAAAATCTTAAAATATGTATTTTAACATTATTTTGACATATAAGTGAAATAAATTTTAAATATTATGTATGATTTTTTATTAATATGTCAACATTTATTAATATTATTATTAATATTTTTATTTTTATTAATATGTCAACAAATTATTCCTTTTCTATGTCTAAAAATTGTTACAAAATTAATATATATTTATTATTTTATTTATTAATAATGATTAAAAAGTTAAGAGCAAATAATAATGAAGAATTGAAAATTAAAAAAGTTTATAAAAACGTTATTTCAAAGATGCTTGATTTTTTCCAATTTTCAAGGTGACATAACTGTCCTTGCACAACATGACATTTTTGAGCGAGAATGTAAAATTACTCAAACAAGAAAGCAAAAACTTATATTTCGTAATAATAAAGCAATTATTAGAGAAAGGAAAGGAATAAAAATGTTGGAGCATCACCCAAAAAAAAAAAAAAATCAAAAAAGTATCAATCACAAACAAATTATAAAAATTAATTACTAAAATTAAATTAATAAAAGATAAATAAAGAACGAAAATAATAAACGTAAATTACGTAAAAAAAAAAAAAAAAAATCAACCTTTAATCCAAAATTCGAACTCGAGGTAAGGATAATCCTCTTTCGTGGAGAATCCAGCAAGATCCAGTTCCAACTAACTGCTCGTTCAAACGAACGTGTACCAAGTTCCGCTGTCTGAACACTGACTGATCTAATTTCCTTGCATCGGTTTGGATCCTACCGGTTCTAGAGACAGGAGGCAGAAAATCGACATATTGTGCAAGCATGCATAATATTGTCTTTGCCATATTCAAGAATAAAGTTCGATGAAATCTTTTTCTTTTTGGCGAAAAAATTTATCATCGATTAGTGTGGCATTGTGGTTGGAATTAATCGAAAGTTTTGACGTAAGAGAGAGGATAGATTCTATCTAACTTGAGGAAAATTAAAAAATTGATAAGATAAGGATTTAATGAGTATTATAAGCATCGTATTCAAATATAATTTAATTTTTCGAATTTTCGATAAATTTTTATTCTAATCTTTGAATTCTTCAAATTTGGAACTGTCTCCGAATGACATCAAATTATAATATTATAAAAATGATTACTTTTCTCCGATACAACTGTCGATATTCATATAATTCGTATAATTTTCTGATTTTTCATTTGTCCATCATTACAAATTTTAATTTGCAAATATAAAATGTGTATCCAATCAATATATTTCCAAATTCACTTATTACAAAATTGCACGTATCAATATTCCATCCATATTTTTATACACAGTTATACTTTTCTGACATCAAAAATTTTTATTCTTTTTGAAATTTTTTTTTTAATTCCTTAAAAATCTTCCTGAAAAAATATTACATCCTACAAATATACGTTATGTAGACGAAGGTAATATTTAGAGTTCAAAGAATTATTTTAGATTTAGATAAGTGTGTGTTCAACGTACCGGAGAAAGTGATTTATAAACAATGCTATACATAAAGGCCTGACATTCAAGATCCGTGGTCGCGTAAGAGTTCCATTTGGAATGCAGTAAAGCGACTATATAACGGAGACAACAATTAGGAGAGTTTTATATTATGTGTTACTGTTTCCATTCATTTGTTGATACTTGATTTATTATCGTTCTATAAGGAATTAATTAATAACTTGAAACGAAAAATATTCTTCATTGTTTCCTTTTGACAAATAATATAGAAAAAGAAAATAATAACTTTTTTTAGAGAATAATAAAGTGTAGAGATAAATATTATTTTAATATCTGTTATTTCATTCGATAATAATTTTATTAATTTTTGTCTTCTAAGATTTTAGATTTTAGAATTTAATCGAAGATATCCTTATTTCGAATAAAAATCTTAGCTTCAAAGTTGCAATATCATTAAAATAAAGTTTAGTTATTATTAAAAATATCATTTATTAATTATTTTATTTCATTTTCATTTTGAATATTCATTTTTGTGCAAAAATAATAATTAATTCATAATAATTATTCAATTCTCACTTTCTAAAGTGATATAATTTTATAATTAAAATTATTATATATGTCGACCAAAAATGTTGTAAATAGTGTATTGATAGAAGTAGGCGCGGTTTAGTAGTTCCGGGCACTTTCGAGTTACATACCAAGGCCTTCTACCTAACATTTACTGCACTAAGTTTGATCAATTGTGATTTTCTTCACGTATTGATTGTAAATATATGTACAGAGTGTCCCAAGAATATTGAAACATCAAATTGGAGATTCCCGAGATAATTTCAAACATTTTTCTTTGCAAAAACTTTTACGACTATGTTAGTTATGCGAGTTGTACGAAATAATACCAATTACGGAATGCGTAATTGGTACGATATCGAGACGCGTAAGATAGCGTTGGTTACCGATCCAGCAAAATCAAAATATGTAAATATGACGAATATTTTTTTATCAATAAAAAATTATGTACAATATAATATTATAATATTATAATTAAAATATAATATTCAACATATTTTTCTGTGAATATAACATGAATGTAACAATGATACGAATGTAACAAATATTTTTTTCGTCGATAAAAAATTATATCGAGTTATATCACGAATGATGAAAAAGTAAATAAATACAATATTTAACACACTTTCTTCGAGATGTGTTGTTTGGACTTGTTCGTGCTCGGTCGGTACGTAGTCAATGATATTCGATTAGAACTACTCACGCGTTTCGTGATTAGTCAGTGTTTTTATAACTCGTTAACGAAACTATAATGCTACAATTTTTGTAAAGGAAAATGTTGCTCGAAATTACCTCGGGAATCTCCAGTTTATGAATTTTCCATAATTTTTGCGACACCCTGTACGTATATTCGAGATTTATACCGTATTATTCGATTTTTATCTATACGTGCATTGTTTCGTTTGCTCTTTAATCGTACTTTCGCGTGTACTTTAAGGACAAATCATGTGCGATTGTGATTGGAATAGATCGTATTACATCTTTAAGTTCATTTATTGTCAAAGTATAAATCTTCGTTTAAAGTAAGGATAAGATCTGTCGGTAAAGTACACACGCGATTCGAATATTTTTTTTTTTTTTTCGTTATATAAACGTTTTTTTGTGTTAATATGTTATATCGTTATCTTTTTTCTCTCTTTTTTCGCGTATTCATCGTTTGTTAAATTATTTTAACGTGATTTGAAATTTATAAATTGATACGCAATATTGTCGTGTAAATGTTAAAAAGAATAATTTAATAATTATGAATATTTAATTTATTATACGTGCACTATGTTGCATTATATAGTATTATATCATGCATTATATTATGCAACAATGTTATATATTCAAAATAATAATATTAATAAATTTGATTTCATTTAACATTTTTTTTTACTATTAATAATTAATATTTATCGATAATTATTTTTATTTACTATCTATATTTACGTTCCATTGTATTTTGTTTTTGTTTCTATTCTCATTTTCTTCACGAATATAAAGAAGAAATCCTTATCGATCTTATAAATATACAAAAATATATATACAAAAAGGAAAAAAATTACTTTGATTGGGATAATTAAACTCAAGTGAATTGAGAAAAATTCATATATAATATATAATATATATTTTCCAATAATTCATCGATTATTATAATTATATTTAAAAACAGAATTAAAACAATAACATAACCTAATATTTGTGCAGTGATAATTTATATTAATATTCTCATTTTTTTTCTTGACTTTTGATAATTTTTTGCTAAATATAAAGAAAATCACTATAAGTATCAACGTATATAACCTAACATTTGTGCAATGTGCATAGATAATTTATATTACTATTCTCATTTTTCTTCTTGATTTTTGATAATTTCTTGCTAGATGTAAAGAAAATCACCATGGATACCAATGTAAACATTGTACAAGAATATTTCACGTCGTTAATGCTGCCAGAAAGAATAAAGCATTTTGGGATTGCATAACCTCTTCGAGCTGAAATATCATGGGAATAAACGGTCTTTAGAATAAACGAGAATTCCCACGGAAAAACGGAAACAACGAAACGTTACTATTTTATCTTTCTTTGCCGATAAATGCGAAACAGGACGTACAACAAATGATTAGCAAAGGGGATAATTTGACACTTGATATATGATATATTACACCTCGTAGTTGGCTTACTACACTTTATTCCAATTTAAATTATAATTATAATTAATTATAATTTATTTATTTATTTTTATTATTTATTATTATTTATTTATTAAGAATAAGAATTGGTAGAACATTATTACAGTCTGTTTGACTATAATAATAATTTAGATAAACGTAGTTATGTAAAGTACCAATAAATTAACTAGTGATAATGATAGGTTATTGTGCAGAGCCATTCATCTTTTTCTCTCGGAATTATATCGTCGATATTTTGATTATTTTGTGAAATTATCTTTCTTAAATTTTTATTATATTATAATATTAATTCTATTATAATATTATATATATAATCATATTTCTGAAACACATTTCAAGAATCGATTATAAATATGAAAAATATAATATTATTAATAAATTTTCGAGCAATATAATTTTGCGTTAGATGAAGTAAGAAAGCTATATCATTCTACTTGCATCACATAAACTAACATTAAAGTTAAATGATTTATAACTTAATAAATAATCGACTTTTTTATGCATCAACTTTTCTCTAGAATCGTCAAATCTCTAAAAAACACATTAACATCCTAAATATTTTAACTTCAAACAATCTTAAGAAAATATTTTTTTTTATTTCTTTCCACGAATTAAGTTCACCTTCACTTCGTATCTATCAAATAAAATGTTTTTGCAAAATTTTTTATTTTATTTTCGTCACAGATTAATTAACACTTTTTTTTTTATACGTGAAAAGGTGTGGCTAAAAATTTCTATTTTTTTTTTTCATTTCAAATTAATTTTCAATCAACTTGTTCTACTTGAGATTCTTGAGAGTTCTTAATATCCATAATTCATCGATACGATTTCCAAGTAATATAATAATTTTTCTCGTGTCACCACGAAGAGCAAAATGAAAATTTAATGCATCGATATACCTTCGTTGCGAATGAATTTCATCCCGGATTATTATTCGTCAATATAAGGGTTCAGCCACACGATATTCTTATGCAAGCTTGCGTAAAACCATTCATATGATGTAGATAGCGCAACGTGTAACGCCTTAAATAAGCGAATACGTATCCGCCATGCACGTGAACGTTCGTGCATGCTATTGTCGATGCTTGTCGACTAAGTTTTTTTCTACGGTTTTCCTTCGGTTATTTATTCGCTCGTGTCACGCTTTCCTTATTTACATCGGTGATATTTCGAAAGTGACCTTTTTTTTTATATAAATATACAAAGAAGCTATTTGATTCGATGTATCGCAAAATTGAAAGGGTGATTCTTCGAGAAAAATAATAAATATTTAAAAAGATCGTATATTTTTATACTTAAGATTTTAAGATTGTTGTCTCTAATTAAATTAGCGTGATAAGTCAAGGGATTGATTTAAAAAGTTAAATTTAATTAAAAAAAATAAACGATAATAATGGAAAAATTTTCAAATTTATCTTGATTGACTGTACCAAATTTCGAATTAAATATAATCATTTTAAAATAAATAGGAAATTAAGAATAAGAAAATTTCTTTTTGTTTCATATATTAAAAATGGATTTATCAATTCGTTTTGCTCATCTTAATTCTTTCCAATATTTAAAACAATTATTCCTTTCAATAGAGTCAATATTAATATAGTTAAGTTTTAATATAGTTAAGTTCTTGTTTAAAAACTTTAAATAACGATTATATTGGGACAATTATTGCTTTCAATGAAAGCCAATACATTTACCATTAAATTTAAAATTAAATTAAATTTTCATTGATATTTGAAATTTAAGAAAATTGATTAAATTATATTTTTGTACATCTTAATATTTTTGCCAATTTGCGACAATCATTTCAATAAAAATCGATATTCAATATAAAATTTATATTATTTCTCTTTGTTTTTTTTAAATATGAGTGTTAATTAATTTTCTTTAATATTTAATATCCAGTATATAAATTTGATTCCTGGTATGCAATGATTGGTGAAAGTTTAGTCGATATATTGTTACATATTTAATACTCTTTCCATTCCTTCGTATTAATTACAAGCTAACGTGTGTAATTGTAATCCATATTTTTTAAAATGTTAGATTTAATTGCGATAAAACATAAAATATTATTTAAAAGATAATCTTATTATTTAATATTTTTAATTTTTTTCGCTTTTCTAAATTTTCAAATTTTCAAATTTTTCAAATTTTCGCAATTTAAACTAAACTAATTAGAAACAAATGGAAATTAAAATTATATAATTTAACTGAATACAGCTATTTAATAAAATTGTAAATTAAAAGTTTGTTGATATCGTTTCAATCGTATCAATCTTGCGAAAATCAATGAGCGTGCTCTCGCAATAGAAAGGTATCCCAATTGCTAATGAAACTAATAGAAAAAAATAATGTTGTAAAACTAGTCTGAGAAAGATAATAATTATCAAGTTGTAAATAAGCTTTTATTTTGAATGTTTTTTAAAATTATAAAATGTTTGAAATTAGTAAATTTAATGTTGTTACGAGATAAAGACTAGTAAAATGTGTAATATTAAATTCATGATAGAATGATTTACCACATTAAAATGTTGGAAAAGAAGATCGCACTTTTAGAGTTACCGACCTTTATGGACGATGAAAAAAATTATTGCAAGCTATCTAGGGATTTTTGTCTTATTTTGACTTGAAAAATCACCATTTAAATTTTTAGTCCAAATATCCTTTCTTCCTATATATATTTAGATATTGTATATTTGAACTTCCTATACGAATAAAAATATTCGATTTAAATATAATTTTGTATGTAAATATATAAATTTGTATAATATGTAAATTTTCACTAGAAAGAATTTTAATGAAGAAAAAACCATTATCAAATCATGAAATATTTTCTTCAAATAAAACAATTTTTAAATAAAATTCACGACAAATCGTAATGAATAATATATAAATTTCGTAATTTATATTTTACGATATTATAGAAAATAAATTGATAAATTATTTTTATCAAACTACATAATCAAAATACAATAATATATCTTGTTAATTCTTGTTACATAATTATCGTTATCAACATACCGAACAAACCATAATTCGATTAACAAAATTAATATTATTAATTATGTATATATAATATATATAATTATAATATTTTGTAATTATTTTCATTTAATTTGTTATAATCGATATGTAACGAGAAAGAAAAAGGAAAAATAGTTACAATCAGTTCACGAAAAATTTCTTGACGATTGAAAAAGGAAAAAAAAACTGTTCGATGGTATCTTACTTCCTATTACAGTTTCAATTTACAAAACATAATCGTTTATTTAATAGCGTCGCGCAAATCTGTTGATCAAGATTTCGAAAACTCGTCCTTAAGATCGATAATGCTAAATGGCTCCATTGCACGCTCGGATAATCGTACGATCGAAAAATTGCGTATCAATCGTGATACGTTTGCACGCAAGCATTTAATTCTCATTGGATCGATAGAAAATAGGAAGTAAGAAAATAAATAAATAATTTTTAAAACATAAATTTTAAATATAATCAAAATTTTAAATTTTGGAAATGTGAAGTTGAGCATGTTGATATATTTAGTAAATTAAATTTAAAGGTAAAAAAAAAACAAACGATTTGACATTGCAATTGTACATGAAGAGTTGATTGACAATTTATTAAAAAAAGTAAAAAATAGAAAAGATTGATAGATTATTTATTAAAAGAGCTTCGATTATTTATTATAATTTAAACTTCAAAATTTTTGCTTCAAATTTTGTAAACCTAAAAATTATAAACATATGATACATGAATTAAATTTAAACATGAAATGAATCTTCCGATGTTATATAACTTAACACGCTATATATAAGTTTAAATCATGTTTATCCTGTTTTGGGGACATAGAGAAAGTGGAACACGATTTGAATTTTTTTTTTCCCCCCATTTTTGTCACGAAGGATTACCTTATTTGAACAAGTTGAGAATACCAAATATAGAAGTAATCTAAGTGTACAAAAATTACTTAAAATGAATTCAATTTCTCCACAACTTTTTTTTTATCCATCCAACAGTAATTAATATTACCTCATTTCCTGAACTTAAATTGTATTTTTCAAAAGTAAGTTTATCATTCTAATTATATTAATCCTTTAATTTTGCAATTAATTTTATTTTCGAGTGATTATTTATAATCTTTCATAGATCAATATGTAGCGTATTAATTCGTTGAAAAATCTAGAGATCAAAACAAAAATTGTTATATAAAAATTTCTCGATCGAGACTTATTTATTAAATTATAATAGTTTAAATAAGTGTTAGTTGAAACAAGACGAAGATAATTGTTTACAATTTAATAAATAAATATTATAAATATATAATAAATCAACATTTTTACATATCGATTTTTGTATTTGTTTTAAAATCCATTTGATCTTTGCAAAGATAAATATATTTATTTTTTTTTATGTTGACACACTGTATATAAATGCAATTAATATATATATATATATATATATATATATATATATATAATAAATATATATATATATATAACCATTGATACAAATTATGAATTTGATTTACACTAAGTTATAATACATAAATTTTTTATTATATTTTTTGTAATAATATATAATAGTAAACATTTTATACATTACTTCTATGCAAATAATCATTTCACTTTATTATTGTTGATCAGATAACTGCTTCCCTCCAATTGACTAATAGGTATTTTCAATTTAGTATTGCCATTCAAGTATTTCAAGAACGAAAAGAAATAAAAAAGGTAAACAAAATAAAAACTTGAAATGAACTCGTTATCTTCCACGTTATGTTATAAAGTTTATTTATGAATCGCATGACCTAAATTTCAATTCTCGTTGGACAAATTCTCATTTTCAACCTTCTTGAGAATAATATAGAATATAGAATAAAATTAAATCCTATCTCATTTACTTCGTTCACTCTGTCTATAGTGTATGTCGATTTAAAGGAAACAGTTTCTTGTCGACTAATCGTGATCAAAGTAACGAACGAGAGAGATTGTAAGAGAGAAAGGTTTTTGTTGTTTTTCCCAGCGTATTAAGTGTATTCGAGATACAGGATACACATGGTCAACCTCACGAAATGATTTGCATCTTGATTTATGACCCTGCATTGGCGTAAACATAGCCGTTTATTTTTGCACTTTTGCGACTAGAATTATAAAAAGTAGAAATATATTTTGCGAGTAATTATCGAAAAAATTAACATGTATTAAATGATCTAGATTATTATTCATTAATTTCAATAATATTTATCGTTAAATTATGCGTATATAGAGTTAAGAAATATATAGAAATAAAATTGCATATTCATCTGATATTTTCCTTTAAAAATAAAGGAACTTTTTACTTACGATAACATTTGAAATTGAAACGTTTCGAAACGTTATCGCTTTATTTTCTCTTTATGATAAATAATTTTCTATCATCCGTACAAAAAAAATTCTCAAGAATTTTATTCTGCGAATACAAAGAATTCAAAACATCCTTGCAATTCTTACAAATTAACACTCAAGAATTCTTTACCTTCGAGAAAAAAAAACCTCTTTCATTTCACTTTGATCAATTTATTCAATTCCAAAACACTAATCCTAGCTAATCACATAACGTTCAAAACTTGTGTGGCGCCGCATCCGACCGTGCCCTGCATGTAATCAGGGAAATTCGACTCGAGCACTCTCATGCTTCCCCTCGCATAATCAGCAACGACGTGAGTGACGAGGTTGCATTCTGCGCTCGTGTACACCTTCTTGAAACACCTTGGATCGAAAGGATTGCTCGCGGCGTCCCATCTGTAAACGTCTGCCTCTCCCTCGTACCGGAAGAAGAGGGCGCTTCCGTTGTCCGTGCCCAAGACGACCATCTTTCTCGGTTTCATGCCGAGATCGTGGATTCTCCCTCTCGTGGATCCGTTTCGAAGATGCTCCGTTCTTATCGAGAACATACGGCTGCTGCTCAAGTAGGTGAAGATTAGGCAAGTGCTGCCATCTGAACGTCGGAGAAGGGCCAGATAGAGGACATCCCTTCTAGTACAGCCCATGCTCACGGCTTGGGGTAGAACGACTCTGTAACCTCGACCGGAAGTCACGTCGTAGACGAGGATGGCTCTTGAGGCTGCGTCGGATACGTAGATGAATACCCTCCCGTCTTGGGTGTAGTCGGATACCACGTATTGCAAACGAGACGTGGGGGATGTCAGACCGGTCAGTTCCACGGTTTTTATAAGCTGTGAGAAAGAGAGAAATGAGAGAGAGAGTGAGGAAGAAGAAAAGGATTAAGTTATTTCTATGTGAAGAATTTAAAATAAAAAAGTATTGATAGATTTTATAATTAAATTTCTTTTTTAAATGTAATGTTTGGTTTGGTTGTAATTAATTATGTTAATAATAGAATATTCCAATTTGGAAAAGAAAAGAAGTGTTATATTCTAAATGAAATTTTCTTAATAAAATTAATTTCAACTAAAAATATAACTTAGATTTGAATCATAAAATATTATCTCAATTTTATCATCTAAAAGTGGGAATTAAATTTTGAAAATTTTCGATATAACGAAATATATTCTAGGGATCACTAAAAAATGATTCTAGGGAATAATAAATTTCTAGAATTACATCTATATTAAAAATCAAATAATTTTTAAGAAATCTATCAATATTTGTATAAAAATTAATATTGCGATAATATTTGAAAAATAGAAAAAAATTTTCAATCAATTTTAGACACTCGTAAATTGAAAATATTTAATGTCAATCCTATGTTGTATTACATAATACTTAAGAATGTGAAACGTGACCGCACAGCTAATCAAGCAGTAATCTTAATTAAATACCTTGATTGAAACGTAAGCATAGTATCTATTAATTCTTTTAAAACGTAGTATTGCTGAAAGAATACAGCGTATCACAATCGTGACAGTATTTCGACCTCATTAATACCATAATCCTTATTTCATGTATTAAGTTAACCACTAATTTATTCCCATTTTCAAGAATCTAAAACTGTATATTATATTTCATCAATCATAATAATAATAATATTATTAATATTAGAGAATTTTTATAACTTCTAATACAGACAATAATTCAATTTCGTTTGATTGGCAAAGATAAAAATACCTCGTGCATGTCAGGTGAAAGGATAAAAAGAACAATTCCTCGTAGAATTGTGAAACAGTAGCCATTATTTTACAATCACGCTCAGCTTTTGATATATTACAATGCTTGCAATATGAGATATCTATTTTTAATTTAATGTTAATGTTTATTAATAAAAAATTTTAATAATGTCCAATAAATCAATGATATTTCATTTATTATTGTTATTACTTGTATTCTTACTTTTTAAAAAATATATCTTGGAAAATGATGTGTGATTCTACAGATTGAAATTAAAGAGGAAAAATTTCAATCACGCTATAAACATCTATAAATCATGCCAAACTTGCCTCTATCATAATTCTTCTTATTATTTAAAAAGATAGTATTTGATTCCACAAGGTTCAAACAGGAGACGTAAAAAAAAAGTCAAATCACAATAACATACTAAAACTATGTGACAAATTGCTATGAAACACGCTAATAACTGAACATGCCTCTAGGGTGCATTACAGCAATATTATATCATAAATTTAAAATTACCTTTATGAGATTGAACAAGAGTAAACAACAGTAAGTAAGTAAAAGAATAATCATAATTTCAACCAATTTCAATATCATGTCAAATTATGACGAATAATGATAAATTATTTTATTCTTAATAATTGAACTTAAGTTAAAATGTTATATAACATATAAGGACAATTAGATTAATTTCTCGTAAATTGAAAAAAAAATTTCATCAACTAAATAATGATAAATTGCCATAAAGTAGATTACAATTAATAATTAAACTTTCTATAAAACACTAATACAAAGATAGCTGTCTTTTTTCTCCTTCTAGTTTCACTTTCTGTTATCTAAAAATCTATTTTGTGAAAATAATTTTTTAAAAGTGATTTTTTTTTATTTTTGGTGATATTGATTTTACAAATGATAATGATACTTTACCTTTTCTGAGGTAACATCGATGGCAAGAACCTTTGCTGGACACTTGCGTACAGGTTCATCCAAAGTGTCCACTACTCCAGTGTCGAGGATCCAAAGAATGTTCTGAGGATCCAGATAAAGATCTACCACGTTTTGCAGAGCTGTGCAAGTTCCTTCTTCCTGAAGGGACCAGCAAGGATAAGGAATCAAAGTGGCTTCGCAGTTTTGCGCCTCCTTAGAAAGTTTCGCCAATGTCGCTGGAATACCTGCCTTGAACCTAGATTGAAAACCAGTTAGCTTGAAATCAATTAGATCTAATAAACATGTCGAGTCAAATGTTAATTGATACAACGAATATTAATTAATACAACAAATATTAATTGATACAAAAACTAATAATCTGTAATTTTCCTTTATACATATATACATATATATACATATATTTTTAAATTTTTCATTATAATAATAATTTTTTACAGTTTTTGCTTTTCTTTGTTATTAATTCAAAATCAATAAATGCTAATAATGATTTCATTTACACCAATAGATACTCAATGTAAGAATCTTTTATAGTTATAAAATTCTAACCTAACTTTTTGAAATCAAGTTTTTGAATTTATGTAAAATATATTAGCGATATCAATATTAATTTCACTTTCAATTCGTTCGTTGATCAATTTTTCATTACAAAAAGAAATTTTACCAAATTTTTAAATTTACGAAACGTATCAACGATTTCAAATTTTTCGCTTCAATAAAATATGAGATAAAATTAAAAAGTTTATTTAAATCGATGACTCGTTTGTACCTTGGCAAAGCCACAATGGCTTCGTTGTTATGCATCGCAACCCTAGTGGCGATCACATTCTTCGGGATGTATTTTCCGTTACTTTTGTACATATTCTTGGTGGTTGAGGACGGCCATTCGAAATTTCCGCCTGTCCATTTTATAGTTTCCGGCAACGTCGCGTTTCCGCAACTAATTAATTCTAGAACAACAGCCAAGATGGCCGTTAACGTGAACGCAGGCGCAAAGTGTCCTTTGATGTACATAGTATTACTTATGGCGACTAAACTGAGAAACTTTTAATATTACGCCAGTTATATACGAGAGGTACGATGATCCACCAATAGTTGCGAAATACGGGAAGTAACATTGTTGCTTTGCATATCTTTGACCCGGAAGATTGATGAAAAAAAAAAATGCGAAAAATGTTTAAAAATTATCCTCACAGTCATGATATTACGATCATTGACAAAGATGAATCGTTAATTAAATTGTTGGTAAAATGACAGTGTAATTTAACATATAATTTTTGGCAAAATACACTCGTCACGTAAATTTTACGCGATATAACGATGTTTTTTCCGATTTATTTATAAAATTATCGAACGAAGAAAGAAAGTTCATCTCACGACTCAAGTTTTCATTATTTAACAAATAAACTTCGAGTGTGTACACTTCCTTGTTGCTCTTGGAGAAGCAACTCGTTGTCGTTTCGCTCGGGCGGAAATATTGCGACATCCGGAAGAGCAAAAATGTTGCTTCATAATGCATACTATCGGTCATTGATGATACTCTTCTGACACGTTTTGTATATAAGCATACGGTCAGATATAAGATTCGAATATTGAAACGCCCGTGTCATTTGCATCATAACCATCGTGTAAGTCTTTAATTACGTTTTCTCTCGACAAAATTCTTTTTCCCCATTCATGATCTCCTTCAACGATGAATAAAAATTTCCTCCTCTTCTGTAATAATAGTAATTTGAAATCTGAATTTGATTAATGCATTAAAATTTCCCCTCTTTTAATAATTTACAATAAAGGGAAATTTTTTCAAGTATTCTTGATTCCCTTGTTATATTAATCGTTTTAAAATATCAATAAAAATTCAAAATCTACAACAAAAACTCACAATCATTTGCACGTAAAATTTTTAATATTCTTTATTTTTTATTAATTACACAATTATCATTACCGTTATTTACAGCCAGGGAATCTATTTTCCAGAAGAAGCGACAGGATGAAGAGGCTCTTATGCGTCATCCTCAGTCTAACCAGTCTAACAAAGATCTTCCAGTTGAGCGACGGAACGCCAGTGTTGCCACAACCACTGATCTTCTCTGGACTCAGCCTGGACTGGCCATGCCAGAGCACGAAGAACATTTATGAGACGAGTGGTCGTTACATAGCAAGGAACGTGATAGCCACGAGGGCCCAGATATTCGAAGACAAAGCGATCTTGGCTCTGCCGCGTTACAAACCCGGTGTGCCGTTCACTTTGGGCATCCTCGACTTGAAATCGCAGAACAATTGCGAACCGAAAGTGGCGCCGTTCCCGTGCTGGGCCATCCAGGAGGAAGGCAACTGCCAGGCGTTGCAGAGCGCCGTCGACATTGTTTTGGATGTGCAAGATATCTTGTGGGTTCTCGACGTTGGAATCGTAAACACTCTCGAGCAACCTGTGCGCAGATGTCCGCCCAAGGTCGTTGGAGTCAACGCTAAAACAGGAAAGGTAAACTTTGTTTTAAGCTAGTGTGAAATTGGCCTTGAGATGAATTAATGCTTTCGAATTTGTTTTGTCGTTCACTCGATTTTGTTCTCATATTTTTAAAGTGTAAATGTATTAATATATGTTATATAAATGTTTTTTTTTTATATTTCTTCTTTCTTGTAGTTAGATGTATGACGTGCTATTTTAAAACATTAAAGTAGTCGAAAGGAATTTTTTAAATTGATTTTTATGGATCGATTAAGTAAAATCAAATAAACGATGTTAATTGTCGTAGAATGTGATAAAAATAAATAGAATTAATCGTGAAATTTAAATATCGTGATGAACATCTTTTGCTGAAACTGACTTACCATTGAGCTCTAGAGTTTTCTTGATTTTTAAATTTTATATCTTTACAAATGGTCTCAATAATATCAATAATGCACAATTATACTAATTCTCATCTAATCAAGCTACTATTGACTCATGTTTCTGATGACATAAATATTCAAATATCAATACTTAAATATAGATCAAAAGTGACTTATAAGTCGGCCATATTTTATTTCAGACTCAATAAATAAATTAATTCTTTATTCCACATCGACATAACCTCGATAAATATTAAAATAAACTTAATAAATAAATTAATTCCAATTTATAAAAATTCAACAAGAATCAAAACAGAGACTTGACTTAATAAATATATTAATTTTTAACCGCAGGTTGTAAAAGTGATCGATCTGAGCTCTTTGGCGGATATAAATTCTCGTCTCCAATACATGGCCGTCGATTACGCGGAGGACGGTCAGGTGTACGTGTACATATCTGACGCTGGTTCAGGCGCCATCATTGTTTACAACGTGACTACCGACACTGGATATCGCGTGGTGCTTCCTGCAGCCGTGGCAGGATGCACGGACAAACCTGACGCCCTCTACATAGCGCTGGTCAGGAGGGAGA
The DNA here is from genome assembly GCF_029169275.1 of Apis cerana. NCBI lineage: Eukaryota > Metazoa > Arthropoda > Insecta > Hymenoptera > Apidae > Apis > Apis cerana. The sequence goes on along the minus strand of NC_083862.1, from coordinate 2,055,845 downwards.
GCTGCGGCCCAGTCCTCTATTTCACGTTCCTCGGATCCAACAGAATGTTCGCGATCAAGGCGGTGAATCTGAGATCCGGAAACGCGAATGGGTCCATAGTGGACATCGGTGGGAAGAAAAATAAAATCGTGCTTCTAGGCACCGACAATGCGGCCACTATTTTCTTCAGGATCAAAGGTGAGGAAATATTAAAATTTATACGAAATGTAATGTCGTATTTTATTTATGTTACCTTCGAATAATCATAGTTTTGTAATATAAATGAATTGTTTAAATTAGAAAGAGAATATTTGGTCGATCATAATATACGTAATTTTGAATCACGTGCTTTTGGTTTTAAATTTTATGTTGAAAAATTTAGAAGATTTACAAATTTCGATAATTAAAAACGTGCAGTTGTATAATTTATATTTATTTTCATTTGAATGGAAACAATCTAATTATTTTTCTAATATTTCTATAAAATTTTGATCGTACGTTTTTCGAAAAATTTATATCTAGATTTCGATCAGCCAAGTAGTTATCTAATTATTTTTATTCATTTATTTATAATATGTGTATAATATATAACATATCTACTGTGAAAATAAGCGAGACATTGAAACGTATGTTTTTATACTTTTCAGGGGATTCGAGTATTTACATGTGGAATACCGATACATCTTTCGTGCAGGACAACTTTTTATTAGTTCAAAAAGCTGGTGATTGTCGCCTGCCAACGGAAGTTATTCCCGGCTACAATGATTTGATGTGGGTGATCGAGAGCAACTTCCAAGATTACATAGACAACAATGTTAGCTGTTCCGGGACATCAGTAGCTGTTCATCCACTAATGAACTCTAGCTAATAACACTAATTATATTAAAAACAAAAACCGGAAGTAATGCCATTCCACGCTATAAATTTTTAATTAATTATTATTATATAATAATTAGTTATTAGTTTCTTAAGATGTTGCAGGATATTAAAAATCAAAGCATTTTAATATTCTATGATTCAGAAGTTGTAAATAACAAACATGCAATTGATTAAAATCTTAGACAATAAAAAATTATCGTGCAGACTACAGTTGACGCTTGAATGGTTAATCTAGTCATGAAAGGAACTCTTTTGTGAGCAGTTTGTGTTTGACTGAATTGCTCTTCGAGAGAGGTCGCAGCTGGACAAATATCAACCAGTGTCGAATGGAAAGCCCTCCCCCCCAAAAAAAACCAGTTCAAAAACCATTTTCTCAATGGCCGAGACGAACCGTACTGTGGAAGAAACAATGACATTTATGCAAAAGGAATAAACGTGTCTTTATTTTAAATATGAGTGTATTTTTCAATCAAATTTTTATATTCCTTTTTTGAAAACATTTATCTTAAATTATACTATAAGTATTTTAATCATCATAAAAAGAAAAAATATATATATTTGAATCATATCATGGTAAATATAATTAAAAATTAAATATCATAAAGATAATATATAAGAGTATTTGTTATAACATTTATGTGCTAATTAAGTCCATATAAGACAAATTTTAAAATAAAATATAAAATTTGGTAAAAAAAACACTTTATTAAGAAATAAAATTTTTAAAGATAAATATTTTTATTAATTATTACTAAATAAATAATACTTTTTTTTAAATTGAGACATTTTATATAAGTATTAAAAAGTGTTTAATATTGCATAATAAAATGAAACTTAAAATTAAGAAAAAAATACATTTTAATCATTTTATAGATAGTTTTCTTTTATTGAAATATTTTATATGATTATTATTTTCTAATGTACAGTTCAATCATCAATTTAATTTAACAAGGAATTAATTTTATGAATGATTGACGCTAATCTTATAACAAATGACAGGCATATCAATGCAGTGAAAATTTCAACACGATCTATTTAATCAGATTATATCATAATCACGAGCAAAAAATGCATTATCATATTATTTGATAATGCATAAATCACATTAATTATTATATAAATATAAATTCATTATTATATATATATTATTATATATATATATTTTTTTTTGCCTTGAAACAACTTTTGATTTTTTTGTATCGATATGCTGACTAGTTTAACATGCATGTTTTTTGCTTTAATTTACATTTTTAAAACATTATATTTTATTTATAGTTTCAATTTTGATTATTATAAATATTATAATTTTATTTTATAATGAATCGATAATGCTAGATTAAAAAATTTGAAATATATTGTTTTATTACCATTTTAGTGTCATTTTCAATATTATCGATTCAGCACAGGATAAGATTATAATTATAGATGATAAAAAGAATAGGCGCGACATCTTGCAGTATTTTATGTCATATGTTCTGTAATATCGACTTCAATAAAATCAGAATGTTTTTTCTGCCTTCTAACATGTTGAAAATTATACCAAATATAATATTTTTTCTTTATTTCTCTGATTTCTTCTTCTCATAATAAAATAAAGTTTAATAACTCGAATAATAAAAATTGAGAAATGTATTTTTTAAACTATAAAATAAATAGAATATGAGAATATTCCATTAATAGCAAAACATTATACTATTAATTATCTATTTATATATATTATATTATTTTAAATACTTAATTCTAAATAATTAATTTAAATAATTAATAACATCATTAACTATACATCTATTTAATATTGATTATTATTATTATATAGATTATTATTTTGAGACATTATCTTATCTATCAAATATTATTTATGTATTAATATTCAATTTCAATAATCAAAAATTAATTAAAATTTATATATACATATTTACCTATTAAAAATCTAATGATTCTATTTATACAAATTTTATTATTCTATTTATATTATTTCTATTTATATAAATAATTGTTAAATTATATATGACTAAATGTGTATGAAAATTATGTATAAAAATGACTAATGACTGATAAATATTCAATATCAAATATTTTTTATTGTTAATTTTTTAGTTTAAAATAAAAAGAATGATAAACAACTTAGTTACGTTGTCTAAAAAAAAAGATAGGAATTTTATTTTTAAAGAATTTTTTAATAAAAAAATCAAAAAGAAAAATATTATTATAAAACTTAAAAATAAAGCAAATTATAATGACAAATATTTCTAATATAATTGGAAAATTTTTCTGATATAATTCTGTTTATATAAAAACTTAAATCTTATAAAAATGTTTTTCCATTCTGTTTTTATTGTTAGAAAATGAATGATTTTTAAAAAATAAAAAATTATATTTAAGAATAATAAAATAAAAAAGAATTAGTAAAACAATAGTTATTTAATTAATTAATAGCAAATGAAAAAAATCGAATTGCTTTTTTCTAATGTAATTTTTTCACTTCATACTTGTAACAAACAATTATTAATAATAAATAATTGAGAAATAATTATTATTAATAAAAAGAAGAAAAAAGAAAATATTAAAAAACTTAAATTACTAAAATATTGTTAAATAACTTCTAATATTTTACTTTTTTCAATCAGAATATAATATAAAGAATTCAGAAAAATTTAAATTTGAATATAAATTACAAAATTTTTAATAATTTCTTTTCTTAATGTGGATTTATTATTAATAATTTATTATAAATATTAACTTTTATTATCAATTTATCAAGTACAACAAGTATTCTATTATTGAAAAAATGCAAAAAAGAAAAAGATAAGAAAAAGATAGCCAGAAGAGTTATCCATTCAATGACAACTACAATAAATCTCTTTTATAATATTAATTTATTAAATTTTTAAAATAAAATCACGAAGAATGCTTTAACGCAATGCAATTAAATAAAAAAAAGAAGAAAAAAATGAAAATTCCCAAAAACATGTAGTTATTATTTATGCAAATTTACTAATACTAATTTATGCACTCGTATTCAATTGTTTGCAATATGAATATATGAAATACATACATATTGTATAATTATCTTTGTACATTCTTCGACGAAAATTTTATTATAATTAATATTTTAAAAATCGAAAAATTCATATATACTATTTATATATAGTATTATGAAAATTAAAAATAATTTATTATTACATTAATATTAATATTTAAACTCATAACTATTATACAATAATTACAACAAAGTTGGATAATATCTGATTTCTCCATTATTTAATTAACATCATCTTAATTATTTATTACTAATTAAAATATATATATCTAATTCATAAACAAATATTCACGAAATATATGACTTTGAAAATATTAAATATATTATATTGATAAATATAATATATGATAAATATTATATTGATGTTACAATTTATTAATTTTAAAAATCAATTTTATTCAATTTATTTTACTATCAATATTATATTAGATTTTTATTATTATATTATTAATACATTCAAAAACGCGATGCATAAGAAAACCTAGTCTATAATAAATAAAACACATAAAAAATGTTACTACTCACGAGTATATTAAATAGCGGTTACTATGCAAAATTCTACGTATACAATCAGTCATTCGTGTCGATTCGGATCTTTTATTTTACGACATGATTGAATGACCGGAGGAAAATAAATATATGCGACTCACCGTTAGATGCGAAGAACATCTTCACTAAGAAGTAATCGAGGCGAATTGTCATAGCAAGTTATAAATATAGTGAAGCATCTGTAATATAAAAATGAAACAACATAATTAAAAATATGATTCAGTTATTTGAAAAAATTGTAATAAGAAAGAATAAAACTTTATTAGAATGATATAAATAATAATAATAAAATTGTAGTAATAGTAATAAAAATTGAGATTTTAAAGAAAAACTTGAAAACAAAAACTTGAAATTTTAAAAATCTAATGATTCTATGAATGGAAGAAAAAAAATTTAAATAGAATAAAAACTAATTACCTATTCAACTGATGGATGATCTTGTCCACTTGAGAAAAGCACTGATTCTAATTTCGCGTTCCATTATCCATCAAAAAATTAATCCATCAAAAAATTTAAAAAAACTTTTACGAAACAAACACTGATTCTATTAACCGCATTGCAACGTGATCACAAGTATTTTATCTTGTAATTTCAAGGCTAATATTTAAACGAAGTCAATACTTTTAATAAAAAGAAAAAATCATTAAATGTAATTTTTTTCTTAAAAAATATTTAAATAAAATACAAAAAATTAATAATTTGAAAGAAAATTTGAAAGGATAATAACCTCTTCGTGTAATTGGTGATCACTTTATTCTCTTGATGCACTGATTCTATTGTGTGCCGAAAACAAATATTCAAAAAAGAAAAAAAAATAAATAAGAGATTATTAATCCGTTCATTTATATTACAATCGGTGAACAAATACTGATTCTAATTTCGCGATTATAAAAGGACTGTAAACTTTTACGAAATGAACACTGATTCTATTGATCGCATTGCACACGATCACAAAAATTTTACTCAAAACAAAATTTTTTGAAAATAAAGTTGCATTAATAAGATGAAGTAAAAGAAAAATAATATACATATAAAATATTAAATTTTATTGCATCATTGCGTGACATGATGGCATCCATATTGGAAGTTTTCCCGCTTTCGAAGCTAATCTAAAAATTAACATTCTGTACAAAACAAAATCAAAATTATCAAAAAAAAGCGCATAAAATATATAAAATTAACCAATATATTAAAATAAAATATCGAGCAAACATAAATTTCATTTTAAAAAGTCAAAACATGAAACACTCATAACTCTAACCTATTACACTAAAATAGATAAATGAAAAAGAAAGAACAATTTAATCACCAAAGGAATTTCTAATTACGATAACAAACACGTATTAATAATATACATTAATATATGAACAATAAAGAACAATTATGAAAATAAATACTTAACAGATAGATCATACTTTCCAGAAACATAATGCGTCTAAGCATTACAATTATCGATACGATACTGATACCTCGCAACTCAATATTGAAATACAAGGGAACACGTTCAATAGTTCGACAACAAATCGAAACTCATCGAATACGTTACGAATGAATTCCAATTTCTTGAAAAAGTATTATAATAAAAAATGTTTATAGTTTTAAATATAAACAAAAAAAACAAAAGAAAAAAATATATATATATATATATATATATATATATATATATATTACTGAAATAATTTGACGAAATAAAATTTATTACGACGAATTACTATACATCCATTTTTCAATACAAAGAAAAAGAAATCTATTCCAAATATGTTTATATTTTTATAAAAAGAAATAATATATAGAAAAATTATCAGCTATAAATCATCATATGTACATGCTATACAGCATTATTTCTTCGATGTCCCATTATAATCGAAATATAATCTGCACAAATAAAAATCAAAATAGAAAAATAAATAAATTTGTATTTAAAATTACATTGAAATAAAACAATAATAATTTGAAATCTTGACTTAAAAATTTATAATGCAGTATATAATATTGCAATATAAATAATACTGGTAACCTCAATAATCAAATAATCGATTGAAGAAAAAAACAAAAAGAATTCGAAAGATTAATTAATTTTGTGTCACAATGTTTAATATATTTATAAATTTATAAATTCCATAATAAAATAACAATAGATAGAATTAATACTAAATATTTTTATTAATACTTACTGCATAGTTGAAATCATTTGCACCAATACGATTTGATAATTTTCGGCAGAAATATGACACCTGCATTACAGGTTTATTATTGGCTGAAACGTTTCAAGCTTTCTGATTGGCTAAAATGATGAGAATCTATTTAGTTAACTGCGCGAAAATTAAAACATTATATAATATAATATTAATTATAGTTTTTCCTTTTGAAAGTCCATTTATGTCCATTTATAAAAATATAATAAGAATTAAATATGAAAATTAATTTAACATGAAGATTTTTTGAAATTAAAAGAATCTTTTTATTTTCCGCTTTAAGTTGGAGGGAATATTCTTTACACTATTTAACGATACCTGCAATTCAGTTTGTAATTTAATAATTAAGTAAAATATTTAATTAAATAAATGTAATGTTTAAGACTGAAATGCAAATGTGCGTAGTTCTTAGCTTGCCATCATTTTTCGATATATATAATATTCGTGAATTTAAAATATTTCGAAATGTTTCTGATAAATTTAGAAAATTTCTTTTTGAAAAAATGAATTTCGAAAAACGATGCCAATTACCGGGTCTCACCAATGAGGAGATGACTATTCATCGAAACCCATCTAAATAATAAAAACAAAGCATTGAAATTAATAATTAATTTAAACAAATTATAAAATATAAAACAGAGAATATAAAATAACATAAATCACTGAAAGAAAAAAAATATATAAAAATTAAACAAATCTGAAAAAAATCTGAAATAAAATAATTATCTACATTAATGTACAATAATATTTACAATAATCTTTACAAAAATCTTTTACATTCGCCGCAATTTATTGCTAATAATTAATCTCATATATGTAATTAAAAAATACATTATGAAATAAACGTTTAAATAAATGAAAGTGTAAATGATTAAATAAATAAAGCAATGAATAAATAATTAATTAAAAAATAAAATATACAAATAATAGATATATAATATATAACAATAATATTAAATAAATTTTATAACAATAAATGATTAAAAAATATTTTCAATATTAAAAATTTATTAAAAATTAATTAAAAATATAATTAAAATATCGTCGATCCTCTCGACACGCAAGTTCGTTAAGAAATGATCGCTCTATCGCGTCCTTCCTCGTATGTTTAGGAAATCGCTGCCATTGTTACGAAGTTTGACGAACACGTACGTTCTTTACCGATTGCACGAAATCTGATTTTTCGAATACAATGAGGAATAATTTAGCAATTTTTTAACTTTTATTATTAATTTATAACGTCAATAACTTATTACGATAAAAAATTTTTTACTATTTATAATATTTTATCATGTTTTTTAACAATTTGTTACGATAATAATAAATATAATAATTGATGTTTTTATAAATTAAAATTAAATTTACATTTCTGATATTAACTTATTATTAATTTTTGAATTATAAATGCATAAAGATATTCTAAATATTATTTTGAAAAAGAATTGTAGATTATTTATAATATAGATTATTTATATGGTATGGGATACTTTATAACTATAAAATAAAATGATTAAAGTGATTAAAGGAATAGTGATCAATAATCGAGAATAATTATAATTACAAATTATAATAAAATAGCCAATAATTGAAAATAATTACGATATGAAATAAAAGTTTTAATTTTTATTAAAGAATTTAAAAAATTATATTATTTCAGTATATAATAATTTTTATATTTTAATTTTTATTCACTTTTATATAATTTTAATTTTTAACTCTTTCCTACATTTTAAATTTCACTACTGTATTTAATTTTTATGATGAATTTCTTATTTTTAAACTTTATTATTAATTATTCATTATTATTATTAATTGAATTATATTTCATATTTTCGCGCAATTAAAGTGAATAAGAAATCATATTGCTTCAGCCAATCAGGAACTTTCAGTATTTAGACGAATCAGTGTGTATGACGTTAGTCTTTTGTTAAAAATCGTAGAGAGAAAATATATTACATCGATTCAAATATATATAAATTTGTGATATAAATAAATTTAATATTGTGATTTAATTTGTAGATTATTAGTATTTTTTTTAATTAATATGTGTGTGTTAAATCATTTATCAAGTATTGTTACATCAAAATTGAATTGATTTTCTCTCATTATCAGCAAACCTTAATATAAACGTCTGAAATCGGATTTGAATTTAATTATTGTTTTATTTTAATTCTATTTAATATAAAATTTACTTTATAATTTTAATTTTTAATATTTATGCAGATTATCGTTTAATTAAATAATGAATAATTAATGGAATGATTTCAAAAGTGTAATAGGTTATGCGTCACAACTTTTGTGTAAATATGGTAAGATTTGATTTATTTTAACAAAAGACAGTAATTATTATAACTTTCTTTTTCTTTTTCATAGAGAAATAATAGAAAAATAAAAATAATTAGAAGAAATTGTAATCAATTTATATATTCTCATATATTAAATGTATCTATCTGCAATCAAAGTTGAAAATATTTTTTATAATTCTGTTTGTTTAGTAAGTAGAATATATTGTTTTTATTTTGATATTATGTTCAAAGCAGAAAGTATTTTGTTTTCGGAAAATTGATTCACGATTGTACGACGCTCGATCGATTTGTAGCCAAACTTCAAGCATATGTTGTCTCTGATTCAATTCGACAATCGAAACATAGTGCGAGATATCATTCTTCCATCGAAAGTCGTATCGTTTGGATGCTTCGCTTCAGGTGATTAATTTATTGCGTAATTTCATTTTATTATTTTCTAATTATTTTACTTTTTTTTTAATATATTATTATTTAATTTATTCAATAATTTATAATATTATTTATTATATATTATTATAATTAACAATTCTTTGAGGAATAATTTATTCAATTTTTTTTATTATATTGTTAAAATTATTCGTGAAATAGATATTATCAACTTTTAAAATAAAATTTGAGCTTGGTTATTGCCTTATTTTAATATAATTACATTCTAATTTCAAACATTTTATATATTTATTTTAAAAATTTTATTATTTTTTTTTGTACAGATTATTAATTTATTATAAGACGAGAAAAAAATTTCAACATGGATGCTATAATAATCGTTCAATAATAACTAATCAGATAAATGGTAATATTTGATTTTTCATATCAAAATATACACATTTTTATTTTCTTTTTATCATAACGATATAAAAATACATATATTTATATTTTCTTTTTAATGTAATGATATATATATTTGATAAGTAATTCATAATATATACATTAATACATGAATTATTAAGAATATTAGATAAAAGTAGAAAATATTAAACAAATTACATTTTTAATGAATAATACATTTTCGAATATTTTAAATTATTCTTTTTTATTTCAAATAAATTTTTTTATTTATTTTTTTATCATTGAATTCATAGCTTCAGAGATATAAAAATAATTTCTTTAACAAATGCTTGATAAAAAAAAAAAGAAGTAAAATTGAAGAAGTAGAATTGAAGAAATTTTTTGCTTCTTTTTTTAATTAACTCTTTTTTTTTTTTTTTTGCTAATACAATTCTTTTCAGAAAATTGTGATCGCGTGCAATGCGATCGATAGAGTCAGTGTTTATTTCGAAAGTATTTTTAGTATTTTTTAGAACACACTTATTCTAATTATTTTAATTATAAAAATTACTCGTGAATTCAGTGTTTAGAATCAGTGTTTGTTCATTGATTGTAATTTAAACATCATTAGTCTTTTATTTAATTTTTTTTTAAATATTCATTTTGGATATATATTAGAATCAGTGCATAAGGCAATCATCCATCATGCGAAGAGGTAATTATCTTTACATATTTTCCATTGATTTAGATCTTTATCTTTCTTATTTTAATTTTTTTTTAAATAATCATTATATATATCTTGTTTTAAATCATGATTATTTTTGATACAGATTTCATTTTCTCCTACTTGATGACTTCCCATGGGTTAGCATCGATAGCAATGCAGATTCTTTGCATCTAATGGTAAGTTTCATGTATTTTTGTTTTTCTAATCATCTATGTCGTAGGACGAAAAGACATAGATGTCTGATTATAAATTTTTACATGAATCCAGAGACCACGGATATTTATTATACTTGTGAATAGTAATATTTTATCGTATTTTATTTATTAATTTAAATTTCTTGTATCTTGCATTTTTTAATGATAGTAATTTTCTAAATTAACTATTTGAAGTTCTTTAATAGTTCTTTAATGAAGAAATAATTTAAAATATATTTAATATAAAAATAAATATATAAATTAAATATTTAAAATATTCGAATAAATAAATAATAAATAATGTCATAGCATAATAAATCAATTTTAATTTCATTTTTACTTAAATAATTTACTTTTGATTTTCAAATTAAAATAAATAATAATTTTATTTTTCTCAATGTTACTATTCACGAATATAATAAATAATATATTAAATATGCAAAAAGACAGGCAGATTTTGTAATCAAAATTTACAAATTCTCGAAAATAATGTTTTGATGAAAAAATCTCCTAAGAATATTTTCATTAATATTCAATTATTTATTTGTATATAGATATTTTGTATAATAGATATTTCCTTTTAATTCACAATTTTTTTATAAAATAATAATATTCAAACGATTTACTATATCGATAAAAAGTAAAATACAATCATTAGAATTTTGGAACATGAGATTATATAAAATCAATTCCTTAATCTATTAGATATATATTTATCTATTTCTCTTAGTATTTTCATGTTTTTTCCTTTCTATATTCATTGTGAGAATCTCACTCATGTATCCATATGCTACTTGGTTAGATTAGAGACAATGTTACACAATGATCATAAAAATTTTTGAACAATTGACGATGTTAATGCGTGATATTTTCCACATAGTGTGTTTGTATGTGTGCTTATGGAATTAAATTATCATTAATTTAGAAATATTAAATAATATTTTTATTTTTTTTTATCAAATTATAACAATGATACTAAAATTTAAATATTTATCTTATTACTTCACTTCTTTAAAAAATAAACCAATTCTTTTCATAACGAATATTTATAATTAAAGTTAGCATATAATTTTTTATTACAATTTATGCAATGGTTATTAATCATCATCGATTTCAAGCAAAAAGTATTTACGTATATAGAATGTGCAAATAGTGTGCCAAACTCGAGTGTCGAGGAATTCCTAGCGTAGGCTCTTGCTCGAATATAATAAGAAAGATATTTTTTATTTACTAATTTCTATGATTTATTTCGATACATATCATACATATCGTTCTAAATCATAGAGGGCATCTCGTTCTAATTCCTTACGCGATTGGTATTTCAGATTACAATTTTGCACAAGCTACTAGATACACTTTGCATTTCTTGTGAATAATAAAATATAGAAATAAGAAACGAATATTAAATAATGAATTTATTTTATTTTTAATTTTTGTCGAAAATAATTAGTGTCGATAAATTATTAATCTAAGATAAGGCTAATGTTGGTTTGTTAATGATATTAATAGAATAATTTATCTACGGTCGATAAGTTATTACTGCAAACATTCTTTATCTTATTTCTAATTTTCTTGGAACAACTTATCAATGATCGGTAAATTGCTAATGCAAGGTAAAAATGAAAATCTTTATTGCGCTTTCATTTGGATGTTTCACCCATTCTTTCATAGATGTCCAAATTCAATTTTTAAAATTCCAAGTTATTCTACGTAATTTAAATTGTAATAATTGTAAGGAAAGAGAAATTAAAATTAAAATAGTTTTTACCGTACATTACAGATAAATTTTTATAATTTATAACATCGATGTGAATACTGCAAAATCATTTTTCATTATACATGTACAATAACGTAGCATAAATTTCACGTTCGTTCCATTTTTCAATAAATTTTCATCGCTATAGACTCATCCCCTAGAGTACTTGTGTCACCGTGTCATTGCATTTCGATCTTGTGAGCTCTTTCCATTTACCTCGTACACGTAGAAGGGGATGGAACAAACGTCAGTTTAATTCGCATTACTTTTCTCATAAATCCATCGGGATTCGCGAATATAGAAGGAATAGGAAAGCAAAACCCACAAGAGTAAACGATATATATACAACGAATATATATACAAAGTGTTTCATAATGTATGCAAATCGTTTCAGAAGATACATTTTGCACATAAAATCAATAAAAAAAATATTATAAATACATGTCTTATTTGATTTTATTATCCAGTTATAAAAAATTTGTTCTTTAGAGAGATATTCAAATTGATCTCCTCATATTCTCTATTATTTATTATATCTTTCGTATATTGTTTGAGTTTGTTGAAAATTTTAGTAAATCCTTTCGCAAAGTATTTCAATATTGGCAATAGATATTCTGTACGTTTTTAATGAATTCTTTTTCTTTATTTGCTTCATATGTAAGATGAAGTTTTTACAGAATTAGATTATATACTGGATTTTAAATCAGATATTTTAAATCTCTTTATAAATAATTGACTCGAAAACGAAAGTAAAATAACATAATCAAATAAAATTCTTCAATATTTTATACTTTCATGACACTGCTCGTTACCAAAATAATTACTTTCTTTCATACCTCTCACCTAACCTAACCTAACCCATAACATATACACACATAATTTAAGTTCATATAAACTTTTTCCATTATTTTCACTTATCTGTCTCGCCCTCGTCTCGTATCAACCTATCTCAAAATCGGTTTCTACCCTTGCGCTCGTTTTACTTCGATCCACGATCAAGCAGGGGGCAGTGAGGAGGTAATAAGAAGCGTCTCTCTCTCTTTCATCCCCTTTCTTCCTCCTCCGCCCTCTCTCTCTCCCTCTTTATCCAGGTTCTTCTTGAGCCACGACTGTACCGATTCCAGACAGTTTTTGCTGAAACATCGCGGCCTTGATCCGGCATTTTCCAGGCCGCTTGGTTTATCGCGCCGCCTGATCCCTCTGTTCGTACCGCGGTGTTACAAGCCCCTGCAATCGATGTTTTCATCCCATCTTTCTTACCCTCTCCAACCCCCCGTGCTTCCACCGATTCCATGCCTTCTCTCCCTCTCTTTCTACGTATTATATTTCTCTTTATCTTTCCCTTCGAGGCTCTCTCGCGAGATAACCGCCGCCATTTGTCTCACTGTGTAGCCCAAGCTGCACAACGCGTTGTAAAGCTACCTACGATCTCCTGACCGTACACCAGAGACCTTCTGGATCTTCGGTGTGCCTGTGGGTCTGGAAAAGGGGCCGATTTCCAGAGCGGCGACTCCGTTCGAGGGGTGGATTCTGTATTGGTGGATATCTATTTCTCGGTATTAGGTGAATTTCACGGAGGAGAATTGGATATGTATATATATATATATATATTGGAGTGGATTGGTGGTTGTCAACTGTGATTGGGATGTGGAAATGTTTTTTTTATTAAGTTGTTTCTAGAAAATGATTCTAAATTTTTCAAGTATTATTTGTTGATAGATAGTTGAAGCTTGATGTAATATATAATTACATGTTTGATAAAGTAGTATTATTCTTATTTAGTTTCGTTAGAAATAATTGTATGTTTTCGCGTTATCATCATTAGATTTTTAAATATCATTTCGAAGTTGATGATATGTTCAAGAAATTTTGAAAGATTCTGAATGTTAAATGGATGTTTGTAGAAAAACATAATGACTCAAATATTTGAAAAATGAAAAGAAATACATATGCATTATATTGAGTATCACTAGTTAATGGTCGCGTGGCGCTAGTAGTCGCATCAAAGTATCAAGTTACAACTAATCTAAATATTCAAATGAAAACATGGAAATAAAATTAAATAATAAATATTCAATATAATTCAATATAATTCAAGAACAATTTTGAAAGATCAATTCTGAATATTAAATGCGTTTGTACAAAAACGTAATGACTTAAATATTTTTAAAGTAAAAAGAAATAAATATATAAGTATTATATTGATAGTTAATGGTCACGTGGCGTTAGTAATCAAGTTACAGCTAAATAATCTAAATATTCCAATGAAAAAAAGAATTTTTAAAAAATAAAAATAGAATAGACAATAAATACATTTATATATAAAAATATTTAATGTAATATGATATGTTCAAGAACAATTTTGAAAGATCTGGATATCAATTCTGGATATTAAATGCGTTTAAATATTTTTAAAATAAAAAGTAAAAAGAAATATTGGGTATCACTAGTTAATGGTCGCGTGGCGCTAGTAGTCGCATCACAGTATCAAGTTATTACAATTAATTTAAATATTCAAATGAAACGAGACATAGAGATAAAATTAAATTATATGATACGTTCAAAAATTTTGAAAGATTTGGATATCAATTTTGGATATTAAATGCGTTTAAATATTTTTAAAATAAAAAGTAAAAAGAAATATTGGGTATCACTAGTTAATGGTCGCGTGGCGCTAGTAGTCGCATCACAGTATCAAGTTATTACAACTAATTTAAATTTTTAAATGAAACGAGACATAGAGATAAAATTAAATCATATAATATGTTCAAGAATAATTTTGAAAGATCAATTCTGAATATTAAATGCGTTTAAATATTTTTAAAATAAAAAGTAAAAAGAAATATTGGGTATCACTAGTTAATGGTCGCGTGGCGCTAGTAGTCACATCAAAATATCAAGTTATTACAACTAATTTAAATTTTTAAATGAAACGAGACATAGAGATAAAATTAAATCATATAATATGTTCAAGAATAATTTTGAAAGATCAATTCTGGATATTAAATAGACCATAAATATTTATATACAAAAATATTCAATATAATATAATATATTCAAGAACAATTTTGAAAGATCAATTCTGGATATTAAATGTTTAAATATTTTTAAAATAAAATAAATATTGGGTATCACTAGTTAATGGTCGCGTGGCGCTAGTAGTCGCATCAAGTTATCAACCAATCTAAATATTCAAATGAAATCAATACGAAAAAAGAATTTGAAAAAAGAATTTTCAAAAAATAAAAATAAAATTAAACCATAAACGCATTTATATTCACTATCATTACACTCATTTACGACATAATCTTCCGAAATCTGATCAAAAATTCACGTTATTTCGAAATAACGAATTCTAAACAACTTTCATATTAATCTTGACACTCGTCCATATCGAACGACTGTATATATATATCACGAATAGGAGAGGCAACGAGGAGCAAGGGTGGTCCCCGCGCGTCGAAGAGGGTGGCGAAAAACAGGCGTCGACTTCGCCTACACCTATTTTCAATCACCCACGACAAAAGATCTCGCGCAATCGTGTACCACCCTTCGGGCACACAGGATTTTGTTTCCTGTGCCGCGCGTTCGCCGCCGCGCGAATAAACACGCCGGGGACACGCGATCTGATATTCAATATCCTCGGCTTTCCCCTCGGGAGAGTTTGCGCCCCGATCTCGAAACTAGCATACGTCGTATCCAGTTTCTGCTTGTCTCCTATCCAAAGGATATAATAGATACAGTGGCTGGCGAAATTATTCCAACAGTTTTCCCTTTTTTCCCCCTTTTTTACCGCTTCCTGAATTTTTTAATGAAATTTCGCGAGCCCATTTTAACAGGTAGAGTAATCAAACTTGTCAGCACGATTTCATATCTTTCTTTGCTTTTTGGGATCGATCGTAACACGAAGATGTTTCATCCAGTTTATATTTGCAAAAAAAAATTGTGAAATTACATTGAAAATTCTCGTCGACAAATTCCTATAATTTATTACTATTGTATTCTATATAGTTTCGTTCAAAATTATAGTGATCGTCCGAAATACTCTATACTTTGTACTTTGCCTTACAATATTTCACTTCATCCTGTACTTTTCGATCCCAAAACACGGAGAATGGAAACGATTCCCCGAATCAAACCCCTCCCCTTCCTTAAAATCGAAGGGGGCGCCATCTTGATTCTCCTTCGAAATTATTGCCACTTTCCGGCTGCGCTCGTACTCCACCGCATCCGATAGAGTCCGGTGGGACGCGGGGAATTTAAAGGGCGTGCGCGATTCGATTTATACACCCCGTGGCCGCCATTTCCGCCCTTTGACCGAGCTTCTTGCGCGCCCACTTGCGCCCCGTTTCCGCAATCCCGTCCTGTCTTCCTTGATGAAATATATACATAACGATTTTCCACAGAGGAGGGGATGCGGCGACACGAGAATAAATCGCGTCGCGAAATGGACAGAGGGGCGAGAGGGGAGGGGGCCCGTCACGCGTCGACGACCGAAGGAAGATTGGCGAACGATGCGTTAAAAGGGCGGCCAAGTTAATGGACACTTTCTCTCCTCGCGAGGCTCCCTAGGGATTGTATATTTTTTTATGAAACCCCTCGTTCCTAGGGATTTTTCTTTTTGGAATGATCCCCTCGACTCGCGGTAAGGACTATCCAATAAAAATAGTTTTCATCGATGGACAATTATCCCGTTATTTATTTCGATTCGGAAGATAAATTTGCAAACTATAAATTATTCATCTATGAACGGTAGGAGGGAGCGGAGACGGATAGAGATAAGAAAAATTGGAGAGAAAGAGAAAGGAAGAAAACTCGCGCAACATCGGCAACGTCGAAACGCGTATCATTGGAAACATTCCCACGTATCCAAGCTTCCGTGTACGTATACTTGGCCGGATGGTGGACGCGCGTGATGGATGGACGCGGCCGGTATCTAACAAAGTCAGCGTGCAAACTAAGTTGGAGTCGGGCCGGGCGGGGACACGCGGACGGATTATATGGACGGTTGTGGCCCGCGTGTGGTCTCTCGTATGCGAGGTTCGGCCGCGTGCGAGCCGGATTTATGGCCCCAACGTTATGACGTTGACGTATCGCCTCCCGAGCCGAGGGTCCCAAGGCGGATCTAAGCCAGCGTGTATCTAAGCCGAGACCTGGCCACAGGTTACCGCAACCGGAACGTTCGAGCTCCTGATCCACCGTGGAATCACCGTCCACCCCCGAATAATCAACTCGACTCTTGACGTTTTATTGTTCTCTCATTCCTATCGAAATTTGTGGATAATTCTTCTCGAAACGGAGTGGTCGAGCTCTTTCCTGTCATTTTCCAAGTCTTTTCTCATATGTGGCGATCGCGTTTTGGGGGAGAATTGGAATAGTCTGCTTTATTATGAGTCAAGGAATGTTTCTTGTCATTTTCCAAGTCTCTTCAGATGTATGTCGATCGTGGAAATTTGTGGATAGCTGTGTTTTGGGAGAGAATTGGAATAGTCTGTTTCTTTGTGAGTCAACGAATATTTTTCGTCATTTTCCAAGTCTCTTCAGATATATGTCGATCGTGTTTTGGGGAAGAATTGGAAGAGTCTGTTTCTTTGTGAGTCAACGAATATTTTTCGTCATTTTCCAAGTCTCTTCAGATATATGTCGATCGTGTTTTGGTAGAGAATTTGGTAGAGAATTGGAATAGTCTGTTTCTTTGTGAGTCAACGAATGTTTCTCATCATTTTCCAAGTCTCTTCAGATACGTGTCGATCGTGTTTTGGGAGAGAATTGGAATAGTTTGTTTCTTTGTGAGTCAACGAATATTTCTCGTCATTTTCCAAGTCTCTTCAGATGTATGTCGATCGTATTTTGGGAAAGAATTGGAATAGTGTGCTTTATTATGAATCAAGAAATGTTTCTCGTCATTTTCCAATTCTCATTTTCGATTCTTCTTTCTGTGTCTGTGGAAATTAGTGAATAGCTTTTGGGAGAGAATTGGAATAGTGGGTTTCTTCGTGAGTCAACGAATATCTGTTGTCATTTTGTGATTTTTATATTTTTCCTCTCTGTCGATCGTGGAAATTAACTGTTTTGGAAAGAATTGGAATACTTGACTGCTTCATTGTGGGTCGACGAATGTCATTCTTGTCATTCCTCTCATTCCTCCAGATGTATCTATTGATCGTATTTTCGAAAGAATATTCGAGCTCTTGCTTCATCAACGAATGTTTCTTTTCGTTTCGTGGTTTTCCAGTTATCCTCTCTGTATCTCTGTGGAAATTTATGAATTTGTGAAAGCTGTGTTTTCGAGAGAATTGAAATATATATTCGAGCTCTGACACGTTTAAATTTGTGAATAACAACCTGTATTTTGGGAAGAATTGGAATAGCTCTGATCGACGAATATCATTTCCAGTGGTTTCCCAGTTCTATTGTCTCTATTGATTATGGAAATTTGTGTTTTCGAAAAAATTGGAAGAATTTAAATATCTTTTATTTTGTTTGAGTTTGATTATCAAATGTTTTCGAAACAAAAATCGGAATTGAGGATCCACTGGATCACATCGATCTTTGTCATTTCGTGGTTTTCGATTGATATATTTCTGAGCTGTGGAAATTTGAATAGTTTTCGAGACTAAATTTTTCATTTCGTGATTTTTCGCTTCTCCTCCATTTCTTTTATCGAACTATGAATCGAAATATATTCGAGCTCTGCCCTGATCAATGATTCTTGTTTCCACTTCGTGGTTTCCAAATTTTTATAAAAAGATATAGCAACGTTTTATCATTTAACAAATTTAATAGTAAAAGAACGTTTAAAAAATAACACTTTTTTTAATATCCTTTTTTATGTAGCTTTGAGATCGTTAATTTTCCATACTTTAATATAATAAGTGATTCCTTGTAATCGAAATTACACTTTTAAGTAATACTCGTCAAAATGATCCAATATCAATCGCTCGACCAATTTTCTCTTATCTCTTAGCTCCATAAAGATTACGAAGAAGGGGAAAAAATTTTAAAATTTAAATAATCAATAATACGATATAACAATATAATAATTAATAATAATTTTTCGAAATCAGAGTTTCAACGATATCACTTGCCGCGCACATTTCCTTTTCCTAATCGTTTTATCGCCAGTGGCGTATTCAAAGAAAGGCTATAGGGGCGATCGCACCCTCCAAGAATAATAAGGTATAAAAATATTATAGCACATTCTGGAAAACTTGTTGGAAATATACTCGATGGAATGTTCAATTCTTCTTCTCGAGTCGAATTATTTCCTCGCGCGTATCTTATTTCACTCTTCACAAAAATTTTAATTCGATTATTTTTAAGCACCGTTTGAAAAGATTAGAAATTAAATTAAACCGTTCGACTTATTCATTCAAAGAGCCACTATATTCGAAAATTTCTTCATATTTCATCACGTGGAATCAATCAACAACCTCGACCAGATAAAATCCAATTTTTCCCTCCATAAAACGCATTCAATATTCACGCTCAAATATTAAACGTATATGAAATAATAATAAAACCAATATGATATCTAAAACTGACGAACAAATTGCTCGAAATCTTGTAATTTTAAAACGATATAAAAAAATATATATGACAACAACGAAAGGAGAAAATTTAGTTACAAATAAAAGGAAGACGAAGAGACACGAGCAAATTAAGAAGATTTGAATCGCCGCCAGGCGGCGCGTTACGCTGCCCCATTCGCAATCGGCGGTGGTGGGCAACCAATCGGGTGTGTCGTTTCACGATGGTGGCAGTAACCTGAAAGTTATCGCGCAGCTAACAGGCTCGTAACGAGCGCGAACCGTAGAATGCAGCTTACCGAAGGGGGCCGACATTCCGCCACGGTGTTACGGCCACTAAGGCTCGTTTACACTCCCGTTGTCCACCGCGATAATGACGGCGTCGCCACGATCGCGGCCGAGCCTTAACGAGCCGTGTTCCTTCCGAATCCCCCTTTCTCGATTCCCCGATAGTTGTCCCGTATTCGATAATAGCAAGTGGCGATCAACAGGTGCAAATCGAAATTCTTTTGTTCCTTTTTTTTCCCATCGAGAAAAGGGAAAAATGTATAAATTTGTGATGTAACTCGCGTAACTCTGATTTCATATCGTGTCACGTTATTTTATATTAATTTCTTTTAATTTTGGGAATAAAGACGGGCTTATTTCTCCGAGTAATATCATCGAAGGATAACCTCGTTGAAGCATTTTATTTTTAAAACGGTCTCGGAACGATCGAGGATACGTACGCGTCGCTCGTAACCGTGCGAATATTATTTCTGTCCCGCCTGTTTTAAACCTTTTTAGCATGCAAACAGACGGTTCTCGGGGCGATATAACAGCGACGTTAAGAGTCGGGGAGAATGTAGATGCAGGGGCGCTTTTTACACCGCGGCCGTTTAAAATAAAATCGCGTTACTCACCACCCTCCTCCCTGTTCGTAAGATCTCTTCTTGGGGATTTTTCTCAAACGTTTATCGAATTTTAATTATCATCGGGATGCATGCGTACATACTTTTCCTTTGTTCCATAAAAATCGATCGTTTGTTTTATACATATTTCCTTCGTATTTCGTAAATACAGTTACGCTTCTTTGCATTGAATGCGTATTTCACGACGTTGAGGGGAGGAGGAGGGGGGCGAGAATTCGTATGAAAATCGAGATCCTCGTTGGTAAGACAGTCCTTGGAGAGGGAGGGACGAAAAATATTCATAATGGCATTTAAATTCCGCGGTCAGTCGCCCGGCTCACTTACACCGCGCGTTCGCATGAAAATGTACGGAAAAGCCCCCGCGACCCTTGGGAAATCATGACCGGATCCTGGAAACGATCTCGAGGAAAAATTCCGCGCGCATCTGTCACGACTTTGGCGGCACGGCTTGGTATGTTATTGGGCCGAAAAATCTGCGGAATTTCAATTTTTTTTTCCTCCGATCAAGGGTGGGGGGATTAAATTAATTAAATTTTAGGGGGGATACTTTGCAATTCGTGCATCTTTTCTTCAATCTCAAATAATATCCAAGCGATTTGAGATTGAATTAAACGCTTGTTCACCTGAATTCCACGAGCAAAATTATTAGCAGAATTATCAATAGAATTCTCTTAAAGAGACGAACGGAGATTTCGAAATTTTGAAAGAATCGCAAGGGATTTCATCATCCCCTAAAATTCGAAATCGAGAACAGTCCGATTCTTCACGATTCCTCCTCGAGCGAAGGAGAGAGGAGGAAGGGGAGAGAGGAGGGCTTGCACGAGAGACATCACAGGTATCCTTCGAGTGGGTGTCGCCCGCTCAAAGACGTCTACAACCTCGGCGACACTTGCTCGGTCGCCAAGAGCAACGTAGCAACAACCCCGTTTAGTACTCCCCCCTCAAGAAAGAGGAAAGACTGCAGAGACACCACGTGCACGTATATACGACGTGACGACCATCCTCGGCCTCGTGTATTAGTGCAACATCAACTACAACCACCCACCGTGGTGGCGGCGGCGGTGGTGGTGGCCACGACGGTGGTGGCGAGGGGAGGGAGGATGGGAAGGAAGGGGAGGGGAAGGAGGAGGTGGGCAGGGTGCCGGTTACGGTGGTGTTGCGGGGTGTCGAGGGGTTGGCCGAAACGGAGGGGCGCTCGAGGTGGCGGTGGCTCGAAGGAAGGGGGTGGGCCGGGGGTGGCTGGTTGGTGATGCATTGCGCGAACTCCCCGCGGCGGGGGTCACGTGACTCGTACCCCCGGCCTATCATTGATCGCTCCCTGGAGAAACGTCGGACACACTGTGCCCACCGAGCATCGTACCTTGCACCTTATACAACGGGCTTTTCTAGCCCGTGGGTAGGAGTCGAGTTAAGTAAGGGAGGGGGGATGGTAGTGGTGGTGGTTCCGTCAGAAGTTATCCAAGAGGCTTTGCTTCTTATCGGTTGGTTCGTTGGTTTTTTCTTTTGTGGGAATTTTGGATAATTTTTTTGATAATTTTTTGGTAGTTTGAAGTTTACTGATTTCCTCGTTGATGTATTCTTATTCTTAATAGAATTAAGAGAGAGGAGATTTCCTGTTAGAAACTTATCCAAGAGGTTTTATTACTTTATTGGTTCTTGTTGGTTCTCGTTTGTTTTCTTTTGTGGGAATTTTGGAGATTTTTTGAAGTTTATTGGCTTTCTTGTTGATGTATTCTTAATGAATTAAGGGAGAGAAGATAATGGCTCCCGTTAGAAATTTATTCAAGAGGCTTTATTATTTTATTGGTTCGTTTTTTCTTTCTTTTGTGGGAATTTTGGAAATTTTTTTGATGATTTTTTGGTAGTTTACTGACTTTCTTATTGAGTTGAGGGACAGTTAAAGGGATGATGGCTCTTATTAGAAGCCTACTGAAAAGGCTTTGTTTCTCATTATTGGTTCGTTTTTTTTTGTGGGAATTTTGGAGATTTTTTGAAGTTTATTGGCTTTCTTATTGATGTATTCTTAATGAGTTAAGAGAGAGGAGATTTCCTGTTAGAAACTTATCCAAGCTTAGGCTTTATTATTTATTAGTTCGTTTTTTCTTTCTTTTGTGGGAATTTTGGAAATTTTTTTGATGATTTTTTGGTAGTTTACTGACTTTCTTATTGAGTTGAGGGACAGTTAAAGGGATGATGGCTCTTATTAGAAATCTATCGAAGAGGCTTTGTTTCTTATCGTTAGTTCGTTTTTTTTTCTTTTGTGGGAATTTTGGAGATTTTTTGAAGTTTACTGGCTTTCTTGTTGATGTATTCTTATCGAGTTAAGAGAGAGAAGATAATGGCTCTCTCGTTAGAAACTTATCCAAGAGATTTTATTATTTTATTGGTTCTTGTTGGTTCGTTTTTTCTTTCTTTTGTAAGAATTTTGCAAATTTTTTTGATAATTTTTTGATACTTTGAAGTTTACTGGCTTTCTTGTCGATACATTCTTATTGAATTAAGGAAAAGGAATAGTGGCTCCCATTAGAAGCCTATCCAAGAAGCTTTGTTTTTTTATTGGTTCTTGTTGGTTCGTTTTCTTTCTTTTGAATTTTGAAATTTTTTTTGATAATTTTTTGATGTTTTGAAATTTTCTGGTTTTCTTATTGACATATTCTTATTGAGTTAAGGAAGAGGACTTTATCAAAAGCCTATCGAAGAGGCTTTGTTTTTTATTGCTAGGAATTTTGGAAATTTTCTTTTTCGATTTTTAATAATTTTTGCTACTTTTAATAATTTTTATACTTTGAACCTTATCAGCTTTCCAGATATTCGTCAAAAGTGTGATTTAAGAAGTTTTGTTTTCTAGGTTTGCTTCTTATTTGGTTCGTTTCTTTTGTAGGAATTTTGGAGATTTCGATTTTTAATAATTTTTTATATTTTGCATCTTACTAACTTTTCTTATTGAAATTAAGGAAGATGGCTCGGTCAGAAGCAATTTTTGACGTTTTTTTATTAATTTTTGAATGACTTTCTCACATACTCGTTGAATTAAGTGAGATTAAAAGCTTTTGACTCTTATTGTTAATTTTCAGCACCTTTACCAATTCCGTTCTCGGTATATTCTCTATATTTACTGAAATGGAGACGGTTGACTTCTTCAGAAGCAGCTTAAAAGAATAGATAAAACTTTTTGATGATTTTAAATTTTGTTCTCATCGTTGATTCGTTCGATTTTTAATTTTTCGATTTAATAAAACCAATAAAACTGTTTTCTCGAAATTGTTAAGAGTTTTTCCTTAATCACAAATATAATAAAATATATATACATACCTTTTAATCTTTCTCATTAACAAAATTTAAAATTTTTGTATAATATTTCGATTACCTTTTTCCAATCAGACCCCAATTAAACGTCCTTATACGAATTAAACAAATAAATTTTAATAACCCACTCCAAATCCAATCCAAACTAATTTATATATATATATATATATATATATAACAACAAAAAAACCAAACGAAAAGAAAATCTCCAAATTCAGGAAAACAATTCGAAAGCGGAGGAATATGGAAGAAATTATTCCACGCTTATTACACGTAATTGTAGAATTACCAAGATCTTGGAACGAAACAGGTGGGACGACGAGCGACAAGAAAGGGGCTATATTAATTCCTCGGCTGTGGAAGGAGCAAGCCTCGCTGCGTTCGAGGCGGAGGAAAAAAGTGGTGCACGCGGTTGGCTGGAACGAGGTCGTGGTCGCGCAAAACCGTCGATCCGTCACTTCGAGACGCGTTCCTTTTAATTGATCCGCGAATTCGTGGAAATCCGCGGGAGCGCATACAGGCACGTAGGGCGATGGGAGGCAGAGCACTCGTGCAACCCTTTCCAAGGAGAACGGTTGGAAGAGCAGCTGCAGAGCAGAATGGGAATTTCTGTGGATGGTGGATTCTTGCACGACAAGAAGGCTCCTCCTCCTCCTCTTAGCTAGCTGTGGCAAGCAGCTTTCTCTTCCTCTTCTTGCCCTTCTCATATTTTCCTATGCATGTGATCGTTGTTATTTATATACTTTTTCTTTGAATATTAATAAAAAGAGTAATTTCAGAGATTTTCGTTCTTAAACTTTTGCTCGATAATCTTTTCACTTTTGCTTCTCGTACAGGATATAACATAATATATAAATTATTAATGAAATTGGAATTTAAATTTGAAGATGCCCTTTCAATCGTTCGTTAATTAGCGAGACGGTGTGAACGCCGCTTAATCCGTGATCGCGCTTTATCGACGATAACGGTGCCGGCCGCTGTTAAAAGACGTGGAGAGAAAGAGAGAAAGAGAGAGAGGAAGAATTATTGGTTCGTGATCCTTATCAAGCGGGTACTTTATTTAGGATTATATTCGAAATTTTGTTCGCAAAATTATCTTTATTAATTGTAAGATCAAAAGATATGCGTGGTTACGTACATTTACATAATACGTATGTTAATATTATTCGTGACGTATCTTTGGATTGATCTGGGTCTAAGTTATTTACAGTGGGACAGTTTTTACGTGTTGAACATTGGAAGAAATTAAATTTTGCGCCGAACGTATTCAATCTGATTTTATGAGAGGAGGCTCCCTTGGTAACCGGATCCCTATCTTTCCAACCGAGAAACCGACCAACGATTTCCTATCGCAGCGCCGCAGCGGCGATCTTTTTAATTTTTAATCGAGATAATAGCGGAAATAGTAGTTTCGTAACTCTGCTCAAAGAACTTACAATCTTAAATAATAAATTTTCATTCCGTATACGAGCTATGTGTGTATACACGCCGCCTGTAGGTGAGAAAAAAACTCCTAATTACCTTTGATTATCAGGTGAATCAACGCAGGATGAACGAAACGTTTCTTTCGATCATAAATCTGCCGGTTGATAAAAATGTTCACCTTTGTCGAGCTCTCGTAAAGGGGGCAACGAACAATTCGAATGATAATTTTAAAATAATTATTTCATAGATTCATTGAAAATATATATATATAAAATTCTCCAAAGCATATTCGTATAAGAAATCGAACAATTCAAACGATTCAATTTTAAAAAGAAATTTAAATGACACGACTGAATTCGAGAATTCCTTTTCCTGTGAAATTTCCTTCGAAATTATCTCGTAAGAGTAGCCTTTCTCTCTGTATATCCGCTCGCTCGTCGCAGCTTGCTTCTTTCCCGCGAAAACTCTTTAAATCGCCTCGGCTCGGCCGCCTCGAGCGACAGTTTATTAAAAGGGTAAAGTTCGAGAGGACGGACACCCTCCCCCCCTTCCACCCTCTCAGTGCCCGACCCCGCTTTTAATATATTTTGATTGATAGGATTAGCAGCCACTTTTAAACGACGGCACGCCTTTGGAAAAACTGTGTCCAAGGAGGGGGAGGATTCAAGATTTTCGAGGGGGGTTGTTCGATATTGGCCGTCTAATTAGATCATCCGTCTCTATCCGAATGAATTAATCAAATTGGACAAAATTCGACCAGCTTTGGTAGAATTAAATCCACGTATAGATAATTAATTTATTTTATTTCACTATATTTTATTAATCGATCATCTGCATACAATTTCACGAGAATTCGAGAATTCGAAAGGAAAGAAAAATGATCGAATTACGATAATTCTTAACCTTTATAAGAGCCTCTCCACGATCTTTTCTATCTGGATACTGTTGGAAATTAATAAAAATTGTAGTCGGTTGTGAGCGATTCGATTCGAAAAGCTCGAAAATATAATTAAGAATTTATCTATCAATCAGTCGCGCAAATTTTTCTTTTTCCTTGCCTCGGATGCATCAACGTGTATACGTGTTTTTCACGGAATGCAAATGAATTCCCCCTCGACTCGCAGTAATTCCGTAAATTCGTTGGTTCGGTCTGACAGACGGAAAGACGGGTAAAATGGGGTGGAAATCGCGGGGGGATGGAAGAGGAGGTTGCAAGAATAATTGAAGACGAGTTTCCTTCGAGGTTGGGCGAAGGAAGGGGGAGGGGGAGGAGTTGTTCGAGGCAGAGCACCAGATGTTATCTTCCTCCTTAGGGTGACGCCATCAACTTTTAGACAATGCGAGGACTTTTCGGCGAAATATCAAACTTTGGTCGCGCCACCCCCCTCCTCGGCTCGCCACATCCCGTCGGGCATCCCAGTGGGGGGGCTGGATTGTTATTAAAATGTAAATGTTCACGGGAAATTTGCCTCCGCTCCGCGAAACTGGGATTCCGTGGATTCAGTTTCAGTTTCGAGCCTCGATTCCTGCTCTGACATTTTTTTTTTTTCCTCTATTTCTTATTTTTCAATAATAATCGTTTCCTAGTTGAAGCTTAACGAAACTGCAACAACTAAAAGCAAAAATGTCAAACAAAAATTCCAATCCCCCCTCCCAATTACGTGTTATTGCGCGTTATTTCAATCGAGATGTGGATCCACGTCATCTCCCATCTCTTTTTTTCCTAGAAGAAAAAAGAGAGGGAGGGGAATTACAGTGGAAAGGAATCGAGTGATTTGATCCGGGGCGCGATAAAAGAGCAAAGCTTGCACAGGAGGAGAGATCACCAGGTAGCTTTCCTTTGCCGAGGAGGGAGGGACGTGGACATTTCCGATGAGAACGAGTTGGAGGAAGAGGGAGAGTGAGGGAGGAGGAGGAGAGGATACCTTTATCGACGCCATCCTTACTCGTAAATTGAATCAAAAGGAGCGAAATGAGCGACCGGCCACCCCTGGGGGTGGAGAGGGGGAGGGGTGGTATTTTAGCCGGGGAGTTAAAATGGGCCTTTAATCAATGTCCCTTCTTAAATACAAGCCATGAGATAAACGACCGGAAATGACGGCCCGATAAGAAAATTGCTTACCCGACGTCTCCGGAGAATTGCCTCGATTTTCCACCGTTCAAGCGCAAGTTTTCCACTCTCTCACTCCTCTTCCTGGATTCGTAAATCGTTATCAGAATGGATGTCCTTCCTTATATTTCGGATTGTCGTCGCTTTCGTTCAGGCTATCTATCCATGGTTACGATAAAAATGACGATGGGAATAATGAAGATTGTAATTGTTAAGAAAAAAAATTGATATCCCTCTCTCGGATGTTGAAAATTAAAAATTTATAAATAATATTGTAATAATTCGATCAATCGCAACGTTTATTTAATTAATTAATTTATCCGTCCAGTATTTTCTTATCCTCGTTATTGTTAAAGTTCAAACATTTGGCGAAGATTTGGTTATTTTCATTCTGTAATTTGTAAGTCGAAACAAGTTTCCAGGGTACCGTCACGGTGACTAACTATCGACACTTGTTGCCCGGTAATTAAATAAATCATCGTGCAGGCCACCTCTAGACGCGATGCCCGGTCGACACCTCCTCGAAACCGGCGCATATCGTAGCCCGAGACGCGATATATACGTCGCCGCGATACGTATCTGCAGTAAACCCATACTTAACAGCGTGTCGTTCCTCCCTCCAACTCCATCCTCCATCGCTTCCTTTCGCCTCGTATCCTCTCTTCCTCCTCGCTTCGCTCCTTTCGTCGATTACGATTGCTCTCTCAAGAAGGGGATATATATGCGTATGTAGTTCACGTTGTGAATGAAATTACACAGGTTGATAGATTTAGTAAGTAATTTAATTAGTAAGATCGATATATTTGATTTTAAATTGTATCTAATTGTATCAACGTAGAGGAAATATCGTATAAAACAATTTCGTGATCGCAGTCTTAATTTCGTTTATCGTAAATACGGATCGCTCTGTATTTACGATACAAATTTTTCAAGGACTTCTTGAGTCGATTATCGATCGATAAAGAAGAGAGGACCGTAAAAACTACGTTATCCTTTCATCTCGATCGAATGTTGGCGTTAAAAAATAAACGTGAATTATCCAATTCAATTTCACATTACGACAAAATGAGATCTGAAAGTGGTATACTTTACTTTCTCCTTCGCCTTTTCTCTCTCTCTCTCTCTTTCTTTCTAACCTTACCCAATCGTTCGTATTAAAATTTCGACAACCCTCCAAATGTTTCAGCAGCGGCGAATTTCAATTCCTCGCGATTTCGTGGCTGTGAAACGGCCAGCCATTTGCATGATAATTGCCAAGTGGTCTAACCCGGGTCGGCCGCGCCACGCTGCTCCAGATACACAACCGACAACGTTTCTACCACTTGTAGCAGATTAGATAGGACGTCCCATGGCGGAACGCGGCCGCGCATGCGCCCTTCTCACGGTCCGCGGTTTCGATGCGTGTGTCGATAGCCGGTTGAATAAAACGGATGAATATCGGGAACGTTACACGGCCGTTCGCCAGGTCTATTGTATCAATTTTGAGGTCGATGATTTACTCGTGCTATCTCTAAAGGCCTGTCCACGATAATAGATAAGCGAAAAGAAGAATCCAAGTTTCGATCTGATCTATACGATATAATATATATCGTGTATATATAATATATATAAATTTCCTTCTTTTCTTTTTCATTCAATCAAATTAGTACAAATATACAAGTGCAATTCTCCTCAACATTTAAAACAATCGCCATAACGTTTTTTTCCATGCTTTTTATAAATTTAAAAAACTGCTTCTTATCTCGTCGGCCAAATTTTCCATCACTTTCCACCACGATGCAACGTGCGCCTCGACAGGAGAGCGCGCACCATGTTCAAAGGAATACACGCATTGTCTACGTTTGATTTACGACGTACAACGTGGATTGCGTGCGTTATAAAGACGTTCTGGCCTGGGAATAAGTTGAATAAGTACATGACATGACCCTTCACCCGTGAGTTATTGGCCGCCACGTCCGATTCGACGTTCGCGTCTTCCGGGGAGCGCGCCGGCAGCTGCGTCCGAACAAAGGAGGACGCATTATGCCACGGTGCTCGTTAAGGCCGCCGTTTTATCCCCGGCCAGGCGAAACTTCGCGAAATGCCAATAATTGGCGCAAAAATGCCGAGTTATCTTGCGAGGTGGATGCACCTGTCGCGGCCGGCCGAGTGCATGCAAATAAGAGGCTCGCATACCAGAGATTGATATCTGCAATAAGTCGCCGCGGTGGACGAGGGTGTAACCTGGTGCGCCGTTAACAAGCGTTCCTCCTCGTCCCTCCGGGGATAGTTTCAACGAGCGCTCCCGAGATTCGATGGATGGAAAGCGAATCCCTTCGCCTCGAAAATTTCCAAGAAACGAAGAGATTTAACCCGTTGACACGAGGTGTGAAAATTGGAAGGATCAAAAAAAGTAGACTGCGACAAGATTCACGAAAGATAACGATACACGAAAAATTCGTTAAGTAAATTCGTAACACAATTTTCCAAATTGATCCACGATTAAACATTATATACAAATACCGGTTAAATTATAATCCGGTACAAGAAAAAAATGACGAGGCAAGGTCTAACCCTTTCTCCCCTCCTCGCCCCAATCCCAAGCGCGATCAGTTTGATATCGTTGCCAAAGAGATCCCCCGAGGTATAAGAGTCCATCGCGCAGGTAAAGCACTCGTCGCATTCCCGCGAGATTTACAGTCCAAGAGATGCCGTTGGAGAGCATCTCTCGGCTAAAGGCCAGCACGGAAGGATCCACGCGGAGGAAGGGACGAGAGGAGGAAGGAGAGGGGACGGAGAAAGAGAGAGCGAGAGAGGGATAAAGGGTGAAGGGTTGCGTCTTCTTATATATACACAGCGGGCGCGGGAACAGCGACAAATATATCGAGGTATTCCAGAGGAATTGAGCCGCGCGCTGGCTGCGCTTTTACCGCGGGGTCACGCGAAATATGCTCGTTCCCTTCTCCGACAATTTGATCCCACCGTAGAGATAGCATTGTGGTCCTGAACGCGCGCCACACTGCGGACGGTTCTCGTATATACCTCGGACGGTGACCAACCAACCGGATATCCCCGTCCCCTCTCCTCTCCTTGCGCCTCTCCTTCTCCCCCTCCGCCGACCGCTTCTCCCGCGTCGTCGTCGTTTCGCCATTATATTTATATACAGCGACAGACCCATCGATAGCGTTTTCGGAGTCCGTACTTAGTCGTCGGTATTCGAGCTTCCATGTTTCTGTCCGCTGTACCGTTGCGTCTCTTGTTCTTTGTTTTTTGAGAGAGAGGGAGAGAGAGAGAGAGAGTTTATCGATCGAGAAGTTATTAGTTTTTAGATTCTTTTTCTTTCTTTCCGTAGAGCGGCGTTGTGACTCGTTGTCGCGATACGAGTTAAATTATTTTCTTTTTCTTGTTATTTTTTATCGCACAATTTGTTATTTCGTCATTGCGTTTAATTAGAATATGCGAATATGAAAATGTATAGAAAAAGATAAAATGTGTAATATGGGTTAAAATAAAATAGGGGGAGAAAAGAGAAACAATAAGGCGTATACTTGAAACAAAAATTGAAAAGGATGAAAGAAAATTAGTTTTTTTTTGAAGTTAACCTCGCTTCTCCAAAATATAATAAATAAACGTAATATAACGTAAGATTAAGAATTAATAAGTTGATCTGAAAAATTTGTTATGCCAGTGATGATTTAATAGTTGAAGTTACGAATAAGTTGCCTCGATAATATGTTGTTCAAACAGTAATAACGATTGCAAATAATGGCCGAGAAGCGGATCGATTATAACATCTACGAATAAATGTTATTTAATAAATAATCACTAAAGCAAACTTTGTTCGAAATTAATTGCTTTTTCCACTCGAGTTAATGTCCAACTCTGCTGTTAGGTTATGAGTGTCCTGGCTAGCTGTGTAAACAAAATTAATTTTAATAATAGCTTTGCAAATCATTGCTCTACAAAGTAATTTTACAAAAAAAAATTTATGGATAATTTATAACCATTTAAATTTAAAATAGTTCAAAATTATTTCTCAACTATTGAAATCTGATTCAGTTACATTACCGATTAATTGTCTGTCTATGTACATTGTGTTCGATTTGTAAAATTTTAACGTATACATCACGTATACGAAACAATTATTTCTTTGCACGTTTTGAAAGCGAATTTTCTCCAATCAATACATATGATATCTTATGATATCATTTATCTTTTATCGATTTAAGGAAACGTCTCTTCTAACGAACAAATCAACGCAATAAAATTTCGCCCTTTCCCCGTTACTTCTCCCCCTCCCCCTTCGCCATTACACCGAGCCAAAAATCACCGAGCCTCTCCCCCCCTCCCCCCTCGTCCTCTCGAGACGACTTTCGCCCGGGACTTTCGTGTTTTAACACGTGTTCCGCGCAAAAATCCGCTCCGCGATCGGGCGATAAGCCCGATCTCGGCGCCATTATACTCGAGTCGCGATTTTTCGATCCTCTTAGCTGTAAATATTCTCCTCTCGCCACGCCACCAGATTCCAATAGTTTCCTTCCCTCTCGGCCGCAGCCGTTTCGGGAATGTCGTTTCCAGATCGCTATCATCCTCGGCTCGCTTCTGCGCCCGGACGCGTCCGCGGCCGAGATACGTTCTCTCTGCTCCGCCGAGAAATTAGATTTCCCTTTCCGTGATTATCGATTATCGGGATGTAATTGGGTTTTGATTTCGGATATTTCGGGTAATGATTTTATGATCGACCATTTCGAATTTCCAGTACGACAATAACGTTTTTGAAGTTTATTATTTAGTGCGGTTCGGTGTAATTGAATTTGGATAATTGAATTTATTAATGTTTTATCGTAATGTTTATTATTTAATTATATGATAGAATGCTGTTTTATGTAAATTTAAACGGTTGAATGAAATTCATGATTCCTTTTAATTTAGTATTTTCTGTTGTACTATATCACGATACAATTGGATTTTGATATAATAATTTTATAATTAATAGTGTCATTTGGAATTTGGACGACAGTAATGTTTTTGAAGTTTATTAGTGAATAGTAGTGTTTTTTTTAATGTTTTATTTTAATATATATTATTTAAGGTTTTTAATCATCTAATAGAATATATTGTCATTACTATTTCATTTTATATAATTAAAAAGTTGAATTAAATTCATAATTAGTTAATCGTATATTATCTTCATTATTGTATCATTACACGTATCATGTATTTGAAATCGTCAAATGTACTCAAACCGTCCTTTTAAAAATCGCTTTTAAATCGTCCTTTTTCATTCCCTTTTCCTCCACTTCCAAAATAACAATGAAACTAAAAAAAAAAAAAAAAAACTGCCACTCGCGCCTGCCCCTAAATTTCTCAAATTTTCAAAAACCAGATGTCCACTTTCATCCCCGCCTCGCTAATGTAGCCCGCGTTACCATAATTCAAACGCGTTCCGCGCGATCCCGATCCTCGGCCACGGCGTTTTATCATCGCAGCGTTGCACCATTTATTTCACGCCAACTCTTTCCTTTCTTTTTTTCCTTTTTTTTTTTTTTTTTAATTCCACAATTCGTGTTTCCACGAGGTTTATTTTTCGCGTCCTTTCACGCTTATTCAGTGCTCGCTGTTAGAGACACGTCATAAAATACACGGTGTGTCGAGGTTTCAAGTGAGCTCGAGCGCGCGGAATCCATAAAAGTGACGAAGACACGGATTGCCAGACGTATTATCTTCTCTCTCTTTCTCTCTCTCTCGACGATTCATTCGCTGTAAACATCGTCAAGTTTCAACATCAATTAACCGCCCGTTCTGGCCAAACTTTTTTTTCCTTTTTTATTTTTTTTTTTTTCACTTTATTACTCACTCGTCACACACCGCGTTTGCTTCGTGGATTTCCATGAATTTATACAATTCATCTTCCGGTTCCGGTGGATGAGGCCAAGTGGTAGAACACGGAGTTTATGGAATGAGTTACAAATTAATGACGGATGATTTTTTCTTTTTTTTTTAATAACTGTTTCGTGGCACATCATCTGTTATTGTAACTGTTTCTTGTCTCTTATCTTTCTTGTCTTTTTACGTATAACACGTCTTACTGATATGTCTGTCCGAAAAAATTCTTCCATTCACGTTTTTAAAAATATCTCCAAAATGTACGCTTATTGCAAACTTTCACTTTTTCCATTTTTCTATATTATATATTCAAATATATTCCAAAGATTCATTCTCTCAAATTCTCCTCTTATTTGAAATTTTTTCATTTTTCGTATTCGATCTTGGTTCGATTCTTCGCCGTTGTACTCGTTTCGAAACGCTGTCCGGAGCACGTGTTGCGCGGACACGCGCCTGCGTGACGCAGAGTCAACCTGGCTCGCTACCGGCCGGTATAACACGAAGCTGCACGGCATTATGGATAGTATAGCGATCTCGATGAGAAGTGGGTTGTTAGGTAGAACACGCCGGCCGACCGCCATAATTCACTCTGACCCGCGAATTATGGACCGGTCGCGCCGATCATGCACCTGGAAAACGGGGACCTGCTCGTTCAGATTGAGCCTCCATCGTTTCTCATCGCGATACTTAATACGTGTCCAGGTGATAGCGAGCCGCATGAGTGGTTTGTACACACCGTCGACGCTTCGATATCGAAACGCGATCATTAAAGCGTGAAATACGATCAAAGATTACGGACGAAAGAAGGGGTTGTTAATCGCGGAACTTTGCTCGAATTGTAGTCCGATTAATTCCATTGTACGTGGAAATTCTTTACGATCTTTTTTTCGATCGAGCGTAAAAAATTTGCGAGGCGAAATCTTAGAAATTTTGTTTATGATGCAAATAACACGGTAACGCGAAACCAGTGGACGAATAAGATACGAGAAAATATGAAAATTTATGAATCGGTAGGTAATACATATTAAATTATATTGTAATTGGACGATGAAATTAGTATACGTATAAATATGATATCCGGGTTATTGGTACAAGCTAGTTACATTAACCAGTAATAATCGAGATAATGGAGAAAGACCAGTTTAGTATCCTTGATCGATCGACACATGTGATTCCAGTTATTTCAACCTGCCTCCCCATTTATCTTTCTAACGTTCCTTCGATCTTCTCGCCTATTCGTACTATTATTTCTTTAAACTCGCAATTAGACTGATTCAAGGATCGTTGCATTTTTCTTAATTTACGTTTAAATATATATCAAAATTGGAGTCAGATCGGAAGATTAATCAAACGCTACTTAGGAATGTGATTTGTGATTCGGGCGAATTCGGCAACGTTCGGATCGGATCGGTAACAATCGGCATTAATCGGATCGCATCGGAATTCCAAAAGTCGATACATATAGTAAACTAGTATCTTTCTTTTAGAAGATCTGATTTGTGATTCAAAGTCAAAAATTTTTGAAATATTTACCGATTTATTATTGAGATCGAATTTTCAAAATATTTTTTAAATTTAAATAAAATTCTAAAGAAACAACAATATTTCAAAATCGCAAAATCGTAGCGATAAAATCTCGATATGAAACAAAGGAGGTTAAGATTATCGATATCCAATTTTCTCAATTCAGAATATTTTATCAAGCAATGAATAGTGGATAAGTCGTTTTGAGATCTTTTTTTACTTATTCTTCCTCTTCTTCTTTTTTTTTCTTATAAAACGAGTGGCTACTGTCACGTGACCAACATCTAATTGAAACCAACGATCCTTTACACGCGCATGCGCGTACTCTCGTGGGCGTGCGCGAAGGATCGCTACCCAGCCGCAAGAAATTCGCGCCGTAATTCACGCCTCGTGGTGCCGCAACCGTCCACGCTTAGCGACCGCATTCGCTCACGTCGACGACCCGCGTAGCTTTCGCCTTTTTCGAGCCTGCCACTGCCTCGAGCGGCCGGCTAATAGTCTAATTAGTCGCGGTGGTCACCGCCTTATACAGCAGGCCGCTTCAAGGTGGTCCACCGATGATGCGTTTTACGCGTCGACGTGCGCGAATTCCGCGCTCGACCGAATCGATTTTTCTCTATCCCCGCCGAGATTCCCCATCGAGTGGTGGTTAATTGGAATTTGCAAATAGATCGGTTAGAGATTGATCGGTTGATGATTCATGAAGAATGTTGATAATGTTCATCGCGTAATACGAATTTCTCGAATTTGTCGCAATTTTTATTTATTCGATGCATGGTTGTAAAATATTTTCTTTTATTACAATCGACCGCAAATGCTGGAAAAATATTTATTTGCCTTTATATTTTAAAAGTAAAGATAATTTTCAAGAATTAATATGTTTTTAGTGCATCATTGTAGAAAAATACAATGATTTAAACATTTTAAAAATAAAAAATATATAATCTGATAAATAAATATATGGAATATTAATAATTAATAGTCACGTTTATGTCATAATTAATGATTTATATGTCGTTTATACATCTATGCAAATTTGTACATAAATACAATTATAAAAATGAATATAAAATAATATATATCATTTAAATTTCATAAATGCACAAGCTTTCAGTCATAACCTAACTCAATCTAGAATAACATAACCTCACGAATCTCAAACCAGTTCACTATATATATACATCGAAACTTAACCTTAACCTAAACAATCTAACCTATCGTAATCTTTGCCACGCTCGAGTTTTAATATCCATTCTCCTTCTCCAAATCTCGATCGAACATCACGAATCCCACACTCTGGTACACGTCGTAAAACGAGGCGGTTGTGGTGCCTTAAAACACGGAACGCTTCTCGCTTCGAAACGTTCGATTTTCTGTTCGATGGTAAAAACTTCAAAGCATCGTAACTACACCTGTTATACCTCTTCCAATCCTTCCTCTTCCCATTCCCTCGAATATAAAACCGGCAAGTTGTGCCGCCGCGTGAGCAACTCCCTCCTCTATCTCTCTCTCTCTCTCTTTCTCTCTCGTTCACGGATCTCCACTTACTAATTAACGTAACCGGGCCATCAATTTGAAATTGATCGGCCTTTTTTTGCTCCCGAAAAGTGATTCCAAGGGAGAAGGCGCGACCCAGCATTCTGGTTCCTTCTCGTGGCGCACGTCCCCTTGTAATCTGAAAGAAATTCTCGTTATCTCGTTAATACGGCGTTCCTCCTAATTTGTTACTTTCCTTTTCTCTTTTTAGGTTAGGATCTTTAAAAGAAATTTTTTTTCTTAATCGCAAAGTGAAGGAATGATTGATGATGAAGTTATTGAAAAATGAATAGGAATGATAGGAGTGGATATTGGATATAATAAAAAGAAATTTTTTTTCCTTTTTCTTTTACAAATATAGGTATAGGCATAGTAATATTTATAAAGTAATGAAAGAAATTTTGATCAAAATGTGAAGTAATTGTATAATTTAGAGATTTCGATGATCTTGATGTATGATGATATGTTAAAGATATTCTGATGTGCGTTTTGTCCAAAATTTATTTATACATACCTCAATTGTGAATAATCAAGATAATCCAAAGTGTTGCAAAATGTAATACTGCGTTACAAATTGCCTTTTTAAAAATCAACAAAGACATTTAATCTTTCAATTAAACCCTTCAAAAAGATAACCTCTTTTAACAAAATTTTCCAAGAATGAATTTTTGTTTCGACGATATGAATTTATAGAGATATATCTCTTCAATTAAAAATTTAATTTTAAAATTTATATTTATCCATTATATTTGCATTTCGTTACACACAACGTGTACAGAGTTATAACATAGGCATATAGACTATATACAATGGCGAGGATACAAGCGGAAAGAATAACAGTACTAATTTCTAAGCATAGATGTCACTGATTACGCTGTAATGAGTTTAAATTCCAACACTCTGTTGATTCGTTGATTCGATCATCGTGGCTATCCGGATGATGACAGGCATTATACACGTTGTGCAAGTGACGAGGCAGAAGATAATATCGATAAATCAGGAGTGTATGTCTAGCTCGAGTATGAATTCAATTTAATCAAATGACTTGCTTCTTCTCTTGCTGAATTCATCTCTCTGCTAGACATCGTCGGACAAAGAAGCGCGCGAAAATACTTGTTATGAATATTAACGATCGGAATTTTAACTTCTTAGTTTATCGATGAAACATTGCGCATATCGCGCAAATATTATTTTTACTACGCCTCTTTTTATTATTTTCATCTTTTCAACATTTTTCCGTGATTTTAATCAATTAACTTATCTTGGAACGATTAAAGCAACAAAGATTCGTGAACTTAACATTTTTTTTTTTAAATATTTTTTTCTAGTTATATTTCCATAATTATCCACACTAAAATAGAATATTCAATTAATTTCAAACGTTCACGACACGTATCCATATACATGTTTCCCGACGTCTATACCTATTAGTCGAAGATAATTAACGCTTATTATACTTTGTAATAGTTGGAGATATATTTATTTTTCCCTTAATTTAAATCTATTTATAGTTACACGCAATATTAGCGACTAATGGATAATCTAATTAGTCGTTCCATGCAAATGTACGAGTACAGCGTGTTTCATTAATGAAATTAATAAAATTTCATTAAAATTACATGTTCTTATTAAAAGTGTATTTGTATCGAAAATTATATTGATTCAGTTTAAATGTATTTTTATGTTTTTTCCCGTATCCTTTAAAATTTGAAAAATTTAAAAGAAAAAGGAATAGAGGAAAGAATATAGAAGAAAGAAACCAAATTTTTAAAGATAGTCACCTTATTCACTCATTATCCACCTTATTTGGACCTACAGTCGTGAAACACCGTATGATTCGAGAATTCTGATCCGACGCTTCTCTTAATCCCATTACAGAATAGGAAATTAACAATTCAGACAGTTCATTATTAATAATAATCATTTATCAGCCACTAGAATCAAGTATCTCGAGAATTATGCATAAACATGGAAAGGAATGATAATGAAACTTTATCTTATATATATATATATATACATTTTCCAGCGTGCAATTTTCGAATAAAAAGTTGGAATGTGGAAAAAGATTGGTCGAGTTTGTTGCATAGGACAGAAAAAAAACATATCTCTTCCCTTTATTGCTTCAATTCTTGCTCTTAATTGGCGATAATATAAGTCGAGGATTAAGAAATTATTTAGTTTATTATTATTAATAGTAGCAGTTAGAGTTAACATCCGTGAAGCAAGTAAACAAATTCAATGTTTTCTAGAGTAAAAACTGATAAAATCATAGTATGTATGTATATATATATATATATATATACAAAACATAACATATATAACATAAATTTAGAGTAGTTATCGCGTCTGTTAATTATTTATAAGTGCTATATTTAAACTCGAATCTCGTAATCATAATTTAAATTATCCTCCATGACCATAACCCAGTTCAAATGTGGATAACAGGATTATCTGGTTTTAATTTATTGTTGATGAATGTATCATTTCTTCTTTGTAAATTCGATGTATACGTGTTATCTCTGCCACTTATAAAGTATCAACTAATGTCTACTAAAATTATATAGTAAATATAATTATAAATATAAATATAAAATTATTATTATCAACAGTAAAAATTCTGATATAGAATCATCAAAATAAAAACTGTCAAATTGCTTCAAACATGGTATAATGGTCACTTTTAACCTCCCCTCTCCCTTTTATTAAATTCAGACATTATAAAATATAGATCTTATTATTCTCATTATATGAAAATTTATAAACAAATATATTTTTAAACTTAAATAATAATCGAAACAATATTGGTATCGATCAATTAATTAAATTCGAAAACATAACGAATAAATAAGGCAATAATTAAATATGTCATACATAAATTATACATATTTACAATTTATTACAAATTACAATTATCCAGCGCAACAACCATACCTGTTCACAAAATTAATTAAAAATTAAATTACAATCGAACCGCCACTCGAAAATGACAGTCGCATATATTAAATTCATACGAATGTTCCAAATAAATTAACGATACATTCGAGAAATACGCGCAAATTAAAATTTGTATATTAACGAATAGCGAGCCGCAATTAATCCAAGCAAGCCGCGAAACAAGAAACAGTCTCGTTCGTAAAGGCGGTTTCCATTACACAACTCGGAAGAGAATACGTACGAAGGATGCAATCACGAAGACTCTTCGAGAGAGACGGATTCGTGCACGTGTTAACACGCAGGTTTCGCGTGGTCGCGTGTAGAGGGCGCGCACACCTGTCCACCAGCACACATCAACGTGTGCACGAGTGAAGTGTCGCCTAACCAAGTGTTGCTCTCGCCTCGAAATTCCTTCTATCTGTATCCGAGCCACGATGTACCCAGCCACTCGAGGAAATAACGGTTCAGGAGCCTTTGTCTTATTTCACAGCGGCGTGGCTCCGTTTATGGTATTTATTGGATCCGTGGCAATCGAGCTTCTCGAACAACTTGGGTGGAAAGAGGTTAGGATGCGTGTCGCGAGGTGTCTGCGTTTCGAGATATTTGATATTTGGTGTAAATGGGTAAAATTTAATAGTTAAAGTTAAGAATAAAGTTGCTTGAATAATTTATCGTTCAAAGCCCAAGTTATGAGTGAAGAGGGGATATGATGATTAGTTACTTTTTCAATTATGGTATTTTAATCAAGGAAATGATGTTTGATTTTTTTGAATTGTGAATTTATTTTTTTTTTTTTTGAATCTAAAAATGAAAGAACGAAATTGGATCACGTTAAGAATTATTTTTGAAATGAATCAAGTTTATGATTCGTTAATTAAACTGATTAGTTTAAATTGATATAATCTAATTTAAAAGAATTTGTTCATTAAAAATTTGTTTCCTATTTGTTTTCTAAATTATGAAATTATGAAAATTAAATTTAAATTATGAAAACTTTGATTGTATAGGCTATTTAAAAATAGAGATTATGTCTTGTTTCTAAGTTTGTTTAGATTAAACATTATTAAATATTATCGTTAAAGATTATTTTATGCAAATTTTACATTCGATTCGAAATTTAATAGAGAGCAATTTTCAAAAACTTTTAGTAGTTTTACAGAAACACGTGTACATATGTGCTTGAAAGAAAATGGGTGACTGAGTATGCATTCGAGAAAAAGGTCAGTTTAGAATGCGCCATGTAAAGAGAAGTTGAGAAAAGTGACCTGCAAGTTGTATGTATGCCGGAATAGAGAGGAAAGTCGGGCTTTGTTGCAACTGTTGCATTCGTGTCGATCTATTGCAAAACTTGTATTTTAACCAGCGATTTTATTGTACAGAGAAAACAGAATAAGAGAAATTCGATACTGTACCATTATAGAATTTGATCTTTCAATTTCCACAGCGTACAGATGTTTACCTCGATCGATATTTTTCTACGTTAATTTTTTTATTTATTTTTGCCTCTAAAATCGAAAAAATTCAATGATTTCAAGATACAAAATTCCTTTTTCCAAATTTTATCGTATCTATTACACAAATATCTGAAAAAATACTATATGATTATAAAACTTTCAATCTCGTTTCTTTATCAACATAAAATATGAATACATATGAATACATAAATTTCCAAATTTTGCCACTTTTCATTTTCTTCGTTAATGTAAAATAAATATATATATTTTACCCAACCTTTCCAAATTCTTTAATCTCGAATCCTCTTAGAAAAATATTTTTTCCATTTCTGACGTATTCCTCGAACTTTCGACTTCCTTCTGAAAACCTTCCTTCAGATACGCGCACCAGCAATGTTGTACACGTCGTTACCTAAATTTCCCAAGATTACCATAATAAACGTCGAACATGTAGACTTACGTACATACATACAAGTTGTCGATGGTATCTTTGGCCGAGTATCATCCTTCCTGTAGAGGCACCGACCGAAACGAGGGCCCGATATATCGGGGGCCTCGTGGCGGTTCCTCTGGCGTCTCGAGCCGCTCGCTTCCTCCGTCTCCGCCCCCGCCATCCCTCGAATTATGCGCCTCATCGAGACACCTGTGCACTTCTCCCCCTCCAAGCATCATTTTCGATTTCGGGGAAACGCGGTGCCTGTGAAAATGATTTGTTAACGATATTTATTCGAATTTTTAGATTTTTGGATAAGAGAATGATAGATGGACGATAAGGAGATGGAATTTTAAAAAATTCGATTTTCAAAATTCTTTATTGATATTAATACGATTTGTGTTTATTTTGATGGAAAAATATATAGACATATTTAATTCGTCATTCAGTAAGTATACAGTCTTAGATATATCGTTTATCGTTATTTTTTTTTCTATAATTCAATTAATAAGTTTGGAAATTTTTATGTATAGAGTATTTCAAGAATCAATTGTTATGGATAAAACCGTAATCAGTTTCTTTGGGCTGATTCAATCAATCACAGAAATGAATAAAATAGAATTTGTTTTTCGTTTAAAAAAAAAGAAAAAATTAAATTCACTCTTTTATCCTCGTTCCTTTGCCCACATCGACACGACGATTTCCTCGTTGCGGATCCTCCACTCTAATTCGTCACAGCGATAAATTCCTCGTGACGTTAGACAAGCAAAACAACTAACGAGCTACAGCGTGAAGCTTCACATCTCGCATAAGAAATCTCGCCGGACCACCAATGCACACTGGTTCTTCGTAATAACAGGATTGAAATAAAATTAAACAATTTGTTCGAGAAATAAATTCTATAAATTTATTACTCGTCGTTATATAAAGAATTAATCTAAATCAAAATTAAAATTAATTAAAAGTATAATAATAATTCGATTTATAAAAGTTGGAAAAATAAAAGTAGTTAAAAATTTCGAATAAAGTCTTCCAATAATCCTCCAATAATTCTTATAATTAACGACTGAAAACTCGTCCAATTTCCAGTTTTCCAGAGAGAGAGCATCCAAGCAGCAAAAAAGCGACCGCCACCGAGCAGACGACGACGACGAGGACGACGTCTCAGGAGGGGGGAGTGTCGCAGGGGACATTAATCCCCGAAAGTTGCACAGGCTGCGGCCCACGGGATCGCGCAGTTCACGAACATGTGTCTGACATTTTTAATCGTCGGATTAAAATAAGCGATGCCAAGGTGTAGCCCTGGAATCCATTATCCGGCGGATGAGCGGACGGCCACCCAAAGTGTCGCGTGTCCCCCAGGACCTGCCATCCGGACTAAGCCCTCTCTCTCTCCCCCTCCTCTTCGTTCGTGTCCCTTTTTGATTTTGAGGGAGGGGGAAAGGGTGGCAGAGACACGTATCCACCCTTTCTGTGTCTCCCTTTTTGGAATATATTAAACGATGGAAAATTCGTCGTTTCTCAAAATAGGGTTACAAGAAACTTTGCCTTTGACAGTTTTAAAGAAATATATAGAAATATCGTTCACCATATTGAAAGATAAGAAGAATTTTTATTTAATTTTTAGGTTAGGTTTAGAAGGAGTTTAATAATTGAATAGTTTTCGGAAGAAACGAATGGAAAATCATTAACTAATATATCAATTTATGAACGGATAAATTGTGTTTGAAGAAAATGAGACGTTGGACAAAGGATGTTAGCCAGTAGCATCCTTTCCTTTTTTTTTTCGCGTGTGGAGCTGGGAAGAGGAAATGGGGAGCTCGCCGAGGGCAACGTCGAGGAGATTTCTTTACCGCGGAGATAATAATGATCGGACCCTTGGCCGAGTTGAGAGAGTTGCCCCAGGCTTGCCTCGGTTTTACCAGGCAAATTACTCGCCATCCCGCACTCCCACCTGTGCAACAGTCATAAGACTATTTTAAATAAGCACCGGCTGCCTTGTTAGCGGCCATCCAACCTTGTCTCCCTTGCCTAAAACTCGTGTAGAGCTCGCGATTCAATGAAGTAATATCCGGTCTCTTTGAACGATTTCGCGCTTT
Organism: Apis cerana; assembly: GCF_029169275.1. NCBI lineage: Eukaryota > Metazoa > Arthropoda > Insecta > Hymenoptera > Apidae > Apis > Apis cerana. The sequence goes on along the minus strand of NC_083862.1, from coordinate 2,012,326 downwards.
ATTACGTGGATAAAGAAGAGGATAATAATAAGATCGTATTAGATATTAATCTCTCGCGAAATTTTGGAATTAAACTTGGACTTTTTCATTCGTATACTAGTCAGAATTTTTCTAGATTTTTATCGAATTAGATTTATTTTTAATTCGATAATTCGCTCAAAAGTAATTTATTAAATTAAATATATCAAAATATCTTGTACAGTACAAGTCAAATTTTTTCAACATCTCTCGAAAGATATCATGTGTTAGAGACTTAACCTATGAAATACGAAATAAAAAAATAACCTAATTCAATCTCCAAAGTACGAAAACATAATCTAATCTAACTTATAGTACAAAATATTTAAACATCCTATAGATAGAGAAATAATTGACCTAATCTACACAACATCGAGAAAAGATGTCATTCCCTCGAAAAGAAATTAATCTAACCTAACTTATAAAATACAAAATATCGAAATAGTTTATATCCCTTGAAAAATCTACGAAGTATAAAATACAGAAATATCCTATATACCTTGAAAAACATCGTCAATTCGATTCTAATTTAATCTAATCTATGAATACAAAATATGAAAACACTTTATATAAAGAAAAATCATTCTTACATTCATCTAATTCATAAAATACAAGAAATAATATTTTATATAGTATAAAAAAGTCAACATAATCTATATAACATTTTTCAAAAAAAATCATCATTTTAAAATTAGCATAATTATATTGTTTAATCTAACCTAATCTACGAGCCACAAAATATCGCATCACCCTATACAACATTCCTTGAAAACTACCATTCCAAACTAATCTATGAAATATAAAATACATCTTATATATAGAAAAGTTAATTTAATGTTCACCTAATCTATTTTAAATCCATAAATTATAAGAAACAATTATTCTATGTACTTAATCAATCTAACTTATATAACCATTTCTCAAAAAGTATCATAATTTAACCTGTAATATCCCTCGAAAGATATCAAAGATATCACCGCTCGATTCTAATCTAACCTATGAAATACAAGATACATTTTACATACAAAAAAAAGTCAACTTAATGACATTAATTTAACTAATCTATCTCCATAAATTACAAGATACATATTTTAGTCAAACTATATAACCTATACAATCATTTCTCAAAAAGCATCATAATTTAACCTATAAAGATAATACAAAATATATCGAAGCATCCTATATACACAGGGAACTCAAATTAACCTATACAAATCCCTCAAAAGATATTATCCGCTTGATTCTAATCTATCCTATGAAATACAAAAACGCTTTATACAAAAAAAATCAACTTAATCTAATGACACTAATCTAACATCCATAAATTACAAGATATAATATTCTATATTATACGTCTAGTCGAACTGTATAACCTATATAATCATTTCTCAAAAAGTGTCATAATTTAATCTAACCTATGAGGTAATACAAAATATATCGAAGCATCCTATATACACAGGGAACTCGACTTAACCTATACAACATCCCACGAAAGATATCATCCGCTCGAGAGACAGGATATCGCGTTACCTCGGCGATCGCAGGTGAAAACAACTCGCTCTGGATTTATTCATAAAGGGACTGGCAACGAGAAACAGAGAGAGAAAGAAAGTATCATCCCACGTGACTGACGGATAAACCCAGTCCGACGGACAAAGATCGACTCGTCACCAAATCCAACAGCGCGAACAGAGACAGAAAGAGATAGAGACAGAGAGAGAGAGAGGAAGAGAGAAAGAGGAAGGCAGCGATGGGGGAAACAACAGTCGGATTCGACGGTATATATCGCGTCGCGTTTATATTAAAAGCTTGCAAATTCGTCGCGAGCGCGAGCTGTCCCGAATGCAAAAGAGAGGAGAATGATGGGGTTGGAGGAGGGGGAGGGTGTCTCTCTCTGGTTATAAGGGACGGGAAAAGCGATGGAAATGTGGACGGTTTCGAGACGGTTCCGACTGTCTATCCCCACCCACCTTCCTTTCCTCCTTCTCTCCTTTCTTCCCCCCCTCCTTCCTCATTTTCTCCGTCGACTAAATATTAGCACGATGGCGAAACCGAGCACGACGAGTATTTTTAATTATTATTTACGAACAAATGGATGGGAGTGGGGGAGGGGGGGTGGCGAAGAGAGACGAATATGAAAAAGCACTTCATTTTTTTAATTGGACACCCCCTCTCCTCCCCTCCCTCTCCCTTCCCTCCCCTCCCCCACACATCTCCTTTCCGGCGAGCGAAGCAGGGCCTCCTCTCCGCGTTTCCAACTGAATTTTAATTTTGATTAACCGGGAAAAAAGAGACGTCTAGGTGTTTGCCGAATTCGCCCAGACGTCGGCCACGGGATGGAAAAAAAAATGATATTATTATTCGCGGGAAGCGCGGTGTTTTGTTTATTATTTTTTTTTTGTTTCGTTTTGTGGAGGAATACGAGTTTTTCTCTGGCGGGGAAATGGGTGGATGGGTGGGTGGATGGGTGGGCAGTTGTCGAGGATTGTGAACGGTTGTTAGGTTGTGAGGGCTGCTGTAATCGAAGGCGATAATTGCAGGGGGAACTTATGGATTGTGAAATACCGTGTGGTCGCTTTTTAACGAGGGGGGATAATCGAATGGTGATGATTTGTTGGCTGTGAAATTTTCGTATTTGTTGTCGTATCGCGTTTGTCACATCTCATTTTTCCATTTATCGGTCAGAATTTTGATAAATTCTTTTGAAACTTCAAAGGAATCATCATTTGTTAAGATTGTAAAAGATTTTTTTTTTATTTTATTTTATTGGACTATCTTTATTTTTGTTTTCTCTTTAATATACAAAAGAACTAAAAGAAACCAGGAAAAATTATTTTTAAAAACTTTTTTTAATAATGATAATTGATGATTATAGCGATGATTAATAATGAATAGATTTTCAATGATCAATAATCAATAGGCATTGAGTTTAAATTAATTGGAAAGAAACTGTTTGTAAAATTATTATTTTGATTTGAACATTAAGAATAGGATACTAGTATAATTTGTTATGATGACTGTATTTTTATTGCAGGAAACAATTCAAAATTTAGGATCATCTCAATAACATACTGTATTAATTAAATATTGTGCAGAATTTTAAAATTAATTCCTTTGAATCTATGATGAATTTAGAATTACTTCATAGCCTATTAATTGAAAGATATATTGATTTTAGAATTAACTTCTTTAAATCTATCAAATAGAACTCTTATGGGGATCAAAATTGCAAAGTTAAAATGATAATAATGTCAAATTCACACTTGATATCTTCCATTTTGTTCATATTATAAAAGATTAAAATTCATAAGAAAATAATTATTCCACAAACTCAAACCTTGTATTGATTATCAACCATCATACATGTATTTCCTGTATAAACAGTTGATAAATTTGTATATTGATTCCGACTCGGAAAGGAATGTCATTATTATAAATCAAATCTAGATTTAATAAAAAAATCAGAAAAAAGTGGATGGAAATAATTCGTGCTAATATCTGCATCAACTATTTTAATTATTCACTTTTTAACGAGTTGAACGACGAGATTTAAGAAAGTGAAAATTAATAAAAAATATCATCGTTTTCAATTCAATTTCAAAACCGTAATTACGGAAGGAGCGTTAAAATAAATATTCGTAGTCGGGCGAGGCTCGATTTCAACGCGGCGACATGTTGGAACTTTCGCCACGAAATAAGTACAAATAGAGAGGAAAGGTAAACGTCGGCTAGTGTCGACGAATGCCTATTTTGCAAGCTGGTAGCCGTGTTCTTCCTTCCAAGAAACCACTTTGGTGTTTACCATGAGCACACTTTTGCTCTTTAGGAGGCATGCCTGCGTCTTCCCAAAGACGCCGACCGGTGAGATAAGTCGAAGATTATGATCCATGTAATTTTTAAATGTCGCCATTTCGTTCGTTTTTATTATTATCCCGTCAAAAAGCCACTCGACTTTCTTTTATAATTTGCTATTTTCGATTGAAATATTTTTTTTTTTTTTGCTAAAAATAATTTAGTTTTGAGGTTAGAAAATTTTCATAATTTTTTCGATTATTATAATTTAATTACATTGGATTTCGATCCATCTTTGTAATAATTGAAAATAACGTGAACAAATTGAGTCAAAATTTTAATACGTGATGGCACGTGTATCATCTTTTTCAAAATTCTATCCTAGACTAATTTTATCTCGTAAAAAACGAGGATTCGAAAATGCTGTAGAAAGTTTCTCTCCCCATTTGTAAATTTTTATTTTTACTTTCAAGTAATTATTAATCGTGTCCAAATTGCATTTTCATATCTACTATATACAATACTTCAATTCTTCAAAAAAATAGATTTTTCGTTGAAAATTAAATTGAATACACCAATAATAATTCTTCCACATCCTCGTTTATTCTCTTTTAAGAAAAAAAAAAAATGTGAAGCACGAGGACACGGTCGAAAACGGCTCGAAGAGACTCGATTTCCAACTTTCCTCGGTACACTTCACCGGTTTACATTCTTGGACGAGCGGAAAGAGCGTAAGAGGAACATTCTGTACGCAGAAGTGCAAGGTAACATGGCCGCCGATAGGGTTTACCTGGAACACTCGTCGTGCACACACAGTTAATCCACGGGCCGTCTCGACTGGAGGTACCGCCCTCCGGAAGTACGGCCCTGTCTTTCATCCTCCTCTCTCTCCTCCTCCTCCTCGTCCTCACTCCACCTCTTTCTCTCTCTCTCTCTCTCTCTCTCTCTCTCTCTCTCTCTTTCTCTCTCTCTCTCTTCCTTATTTCGCAAAAGCGAGCAACACGGCCGCGTGTATCGCATCTATCAATGACAAATGGTCTCGCGTGACCGTGTGTCTCTGCCTGTGTGAAGTTTTAACGAATGTTCCAAGCTTTCCTTCGCCCAGAGCGTAATTACTTGGCTACCGGTCAAAGGATCAACACGTTTATGGTAAACGGGGAGAGATGCAATCGGTAGGTAAGATCCGATTTGATTTTTCTCGAATTTCTTGCTTCGTGTAACAGCACAGTTTGTTGATATTGTTATTGATTAATTTTTTGCAAATTGGTAATCTTTTTAGCTTCACTTCTCTCGTTTAATTCTTGATCACACATTGATTGTGTAAACGAATGAATGGTTGGTATTTGTAATTCAGATTGAAAGTTGGATGTGAGGTTAGGAATAAGATAAGCTGTTTGTAAAATTTGACAGGGATTTTTTGGTTGGCTTGTTTAATTCTTAATCAGGGATAGTTTCGATTATATAAAAGAATAAATAATTGGTATTTATAATTCAAAACTTGAAAGTGAGGTTAGATTAGAGTAAGATAAATACTGAGGGTTGTTGTATCTGTTTTTTTTTTGAGAGGAAAAAGTTTTGTATTTATCTAAATTTGATCGCGATAAAAAGAATTCCATCTATTGGTGGAGTTAGAAATTATGTGAAATATTAGTGGTTTGAGAAGAATAGTAAAGATCTAAATTAAATTAAGTAAATTAAATTAAGTGTTGATAAAAGCTGATATTGCTAAGAAACAATAATATAGATGTATAATAATAATTATAATAGATTTCAAAAATCGAGCTATATGTTTAAAAGTACACTGTCTTTTAAAAATTTGAAATGTTAAAAAATTTCAAATCAATGAAAAGATTCCAATAGTGTATCATAGAAATTGAATTAAAGGAAAGTTTCTTTCGAAAATTAAAGAATAATCGTTGAATTTTAATTTTTTTTTTTCTTTTTTTCATTCCATTCTGATATTCAATTTAATTCACTCGTTTCTCGATTCTATCATCGATAATGAAACACTGTATACACAAGAGAAATATCTTTCTCTTTCTGTCGCATTTCACGTGTCCATCAGCGCGTAATTGAACGAATGTGTTATGTTTTAACGCCCTGGTCCGGGAAGTCATTTGTTCTGACGTGTTTTTGATCATATCAGAGAATTATATAATATTAGTGAATAATGATTTGAAAGTAAAACTAATAAATAGCTTTGACAGTAGGTAATATTTTATTTATATTAAAAGAAATTTTAAATGTTAAACTAAAATTTATTATGTGTTTTTAATTTTATCTTTAGAGAAAATATAGAAAGTTTAAAAAATAATTTTTCGCAAATTTTCATTAAAATTAAAATTTTTAAATTAAATATTTAATTATTAGCCACTAAATTTAGTATATTTTATATAATTTCATTATATAAATACAATTGCAAAAGCAATAAATTTGAATTCAATCATTTTAATTAGTGTAATATTAATTAGCCTTATATAATTCATTATATTTCTGAAAAATTTTCATTAAGAATTTTCAGGTTAATTTCTTTCTAAAATTTTACAATTGAAACTTTGATTAATACATCATAACCATTATAACTTTTCATATATAACTTTCCATTCAAGTTAAGTTAAACTTCTTCTAAAATATTATAACTGTAAAAGCAACAAATTTTAAAAACCAAAATTTAGCAGATGTAATTACATTTTCATTGGAATTAAAATTTTTAGATTAGAATTTCGAATTTCCTTCGAAGACAATCTACGCACAATTTTCGTTAAAAATTAAAATTTCAGATTAAACTTCTTCTAAAATATTATAACTGCAAAAGCAACAAATTTTAAAAACCAAAATTTATAATTACATTTTCATTGGAATTAAAATTTTTAGATTAGAATTTCGAATTTCCTTCGAAGGCAATCCACGCACAATTTTCGTTAAAAATTAAAATTTTCAGATTAGATTCTTCTTCTAAAATATTATAACTGCAAAAGCAACAAATTTAAAAACCAAAATTTATAATTACATTTTAATTGGAATTAAAATTTTTAGATTAGAATTTCGAATTTCCTTCGAAGACAATCCACGCACAATTTTCGTTAAAAATTAAAATTTTCAGATTAAATTAAACTTATTCTAAAATATTATAACTGCAAAAGCAACAAATTTAAAAACCAAAATTTAGCAGATATAATTACATTTTCATTGGATTTATTGGAAAATTTAATTAATTGGAATTAAAATTTTTAGATTAGAATTTCGAATTTCCTTCGAAGGCAGGTCCACCTTTTTTAAAAATTAAAAATTTTCCAAAGAATCCCCGTATAAAGATAGCCGCGGGAGAGGCTTTCTTCCCCGCTACGCATAAAAACATATTTCCTAAAGGGGGGTTAGAAAGGGGGTCGAAGATTGATTATCTCACGACATGTGTACGCGGCTTCGACGAACCGGAAACGCGAGCATATTTTGCCCACGGGCGGCCGCCCTAATGAACGGAACAAGGAACGAAACGAGCCAAATGGGGGCCGCGTGTGCGCGGATTCGATGGCTCTTAAACTGGATGGGCGGACGCCGTGGCCACGTGCCGAAAGAAAACTCGACAATGGGTCGAGAGCACCGCTGACCCACGTGGCCGGCCACTTTTCGGCTTCTCCTCCTCCTCCTCCTCCTCCACTTTCTCCTCCGCCACGTGATTGATACGCTCTACGGGCCATGGATCCTGGAACGGCCCCAACCCCCTAACTCGCGTTTCAAACCGCTTGGAAAATCGCGTCCGACACGACGAGTTAGGAGAAATTGTCATTGGGCAAATTTGGATTCGATCGCGGGGTGTGTTGTAAAAATTTGATAAATCAACAGTCCGGTATAGAACATAAATTAGTTGGAAACATTCGAACGTTTCCTCCTCTCTGGGATAAACCGAAAAAAAAATCCAAAAAATGCAAATCGAATCGAGACAATTCGACAAAAACAACGAGAAGATGCAACGAGAGCCAGCCAGGACACCTAAGTGTGGTGTGGCACGAAGATATTCCCTGGAAAGGGTCAGAACAATCGTCTGCTCCTCGCTGTTCGAGAAGGGGGGGAGGGGGTAGGAAGAAGACTCTAGAATCCTAAAGTCCTAGGGGTCGAGGGGTTTACTGCTCCTTCCCAGTTGGCACACGACATCTTTGCTCGTAAGCACCCTAAACAAAGGGATATTGAGAGACTCCCGAGAGAGATAGGCCAAGAGGTGGATAAGACGGGGTGTGAAAGGGTGAGGGAGGAGGGTAGGGTACCTCAGGATCGGCTGACTCCGCCACAATGGTGCGTCGTCGGGAATCCAAGGGGGTTTATTAAAGCCGCGGTTGGCGATACAGCTCACGTTCCTTGCTTCTCTTCCACCACGAGCAACCCCCTTCTCTCCCCTCCTCCACTCCCCTTGCTTCTTCTTGCTCACGCTTGGATTCGATGGGCTCTCGTCCTTCTTCGAGCTGGAAAACAGTTGGATACGCTGCTCGAGAGAGAAGGTCATCCACAGGATCTGGAAGATGGAGAAGCTTAGAGAATGCTGCTGGTGGGTATTTTTAATTTTTTTGTAATGATTTGTTCGTAAACAATTTTTTTAAACGAATTTTAATATGTCCCTTAATTATTCCAGTTTTAAATACATAAATATCGTTAGAAAAAGAGAAATAAAGTGTAAAATTTAGAATTTAGAATTTAGAATTTTATCAAGCATCGAACAATTTGTCGATGATAAAAAAGAGGGAAGGGGGAATTAACTTTTAGTCTTAATGCGCATTCTTATCCCACTCGAATCACCACCTTTGTTTATTCAAAAAAAAAAAAAAAAAGAAAAAAGAAAAAACATACATCATCCATCACGAAGCCATCCAACTCCAACTCCTTGCCGATCGTCTAGTTTCGTTCTACAACGAAAAGACAAATGTCGAGGAATCGTGTACACCGGGAGGCCGTCATAACGCGTATACTCCACCTCGATGGGAAACGTCCCAGGATCCCAATGGAAGTAGCTGCGGGGCGTGAGGATGCACTCGCGCCTAATGCGCGTTCCGTGTCGGCCGGGTGGGTGGTGTAGCGGCGGAAAAGGAAGCGTTGATCGGTTGAACGAGAGACCTTCTCTCCTTCAACGATTCATGGCTGGGTCGGAGGGACGCGAGACACGTGTTTCCAGGCTGCCGATTACCCGCCGCCGCCTTCTTACACGCGTACGTCGCTCTGCCCGCGTAATGTCCTCGATGAAAGCCTCGAGGTAATAGCGAGAAAGTTGGCTAAATTCGTTTCTTTCACATTCGTGCAAAAGGGATCGAATAGGAGAGTGACAGTGGAAGAAGAATTTGGAAAAAATGTGCCAATGTTTCAAAAGTAACTTCTAAACGTTTCCTTTTAGTTTTTTTTTTTTTTTAATTTGGAATTTGTCGTCGAAATTTAAGGATATTTCATCCGATTGGGAATTTTCATTTTGAAAAATGAATTAATATTCTAACCTGTCAAAGATAACTTGTAAATTTCATTGGAAAGTTTCTAAATTTCTATTTCATTTGAATATGAAATTTCATAAATTTTTAAATCTTGAGAAAAGACGGAACTAAACGCTTTAAAAAAATTAACTTGTATTTTGTTTAAGAAAGTGTGTTAGCGAAAACCTTCGATTGGAAAATAGACTAATCGCGACATCTCTCTGCTAGGAAATAAATTACGTTAGATCACGTGATTCGTTTACGAGAAATGTAGTCTTACATTCCTTTCGGGCAAACAACGAGTGACGAAGGAAAATGGAATCTATCTCACAATCGACCTTTTTAATTTACATTTTCATAACCTTTGTGATACGTATTTTCGATCCACGTCACGAAAATCTGTGAAATTCATCCGATAACTTTTTCCATAGATACTTCCTCTCCTTAAATATCTTTCTTGACTGTACACTAGGATTATCCTTTGAAGAGGTTAGAACATTTATCTTTCGGTGTTCACTTGGCAAAATTTCCAAAAAACTCCACCGCAATCCCGACACGAAATCTCGAGCCAGCAGCGAAACGAGCTAACCTATACCTCTTCCATCCAAGAGGATCTTTCGGTGCCTTTCCGACAGCCGAGTGCTTCTCCAGGTTCGTAGGATCGAGTGGGTCGGTTCCTTTGAAATAAGAACACCTCCCCACTCCCAAGATCCTCGTTCTCGAGGATCGTGTCTTTATTAAAGGATCCACCGAACTATTTCGTCGTCCAGTTATGGGTTTAGCTGCAACACTGGCTCGTTCGAACTTTTTATCGACACTTCATTGGTTCAACGTCGGCATAATTAACGATATTCTATCGAGAATAAAGAGCCATACACGGCTTTATGTCGCTCATCTCGGCCAACGAGAAACGAAACTTTCTTTTAAGGAGTTTATCCCACGGTGTGGCCTGTTTTAAACGAGATCGCCTTTCGGTTAGGTTAGGTTAAGTTCTCTAGTATAGTCGAAATGCTTTTTTCTCGCGGAGAACTTGTTAGCTGTTAACGACTGTTATTAAGATCTTTGTAGTTTGATATATTTTACGAGCGCCGTAAATTATATTTTCGTTTATATTTTTTATTTCAATTCTTCGCGTGGCTTAATCATTAATTTCGTTTATAGTTTCAAGTATTTAGTATTGTTGTAATTGTCAAGAATTTTAAAATACACAAAATTTATAGAATTATCAATTCATCGTTCTAAATCATGTTAAATATCTCAATTATTCTTACAAATTACAATTGACAGAAAGAAATCGCGTGCTCTCCAACGAAAATCTATCGCCATTAAAATTTAAAAATTTGTAAAATTTCAAAACTCGTCATTTTTATTTTTGAATCGAATTAATCCTCGATTATTATTGCCAAATAGTCCATTTCGCCCCCCATTCGCAATTTGTCCAATGTAATTCCATCCAAAATCACCGCGTCGAACACGAAAATTAGAAAATTTAAACTTCTCTCTCTTATCCGACTACAATGACCGACATTACAAGGAATTTATGCCGCTCGTCACAGCGATCCACCTAGCCACGGATCGCAAATTGAGCAGGCTGGAAGTAATTGCGGAAGCGAGGCCGTTTGAATATCGTTACTGCGATTTATATTAAGCCGGGCGGCCTCCATTGTGTTCCTGCACCGTCTCCTGTCCTCCTCGCTCTCGCGCAGCTCCCGCGATCTTTGTCCTCCTCGCCCTTTCCATGGATGGATAGGGCCGGAATTAGACGAGTCTTTACGTCTATTACGTCGACACTCGTGGTGGAAAATAAAAATAAAATGGAAAGGGAAGAATTATTGCCTTCAATCGCTATTGTTGGAACTTTTTTATTAAATTTTGCTTTTCAAATATATCTCATTTTGGAAGATTTTTTCATTTCGTTCTTTTTTAGACTTTAGTTTTTGAAACCCGATATAAAAGTCATTTTTGACTCTGTAAAGAGCGATAAAAAGATTAATTCAAAGTTTCCAAAGTTTATTCTTAATTTTTCTTAATTTTGAAAATATTAATTTTTTCGTCCTTCTTTCATCCTCTAGCGATATCTACTCCAAAAATTGTTAACCCAACAATCAGTACAGCGATAAAGAAATTAAGAAATTTAAAAGAATAATTTTCACTGGACACAATAGAAACGTGTAAAACTATTCCTAATACACAAACTATATCTCGTTTCCTCGAGGCCCGCCGGAAGTTGCATTAGCGTCTCGTGGCTGAAACCAGAGGGTGGAGGGAGGACGGTTGGTGCTACGCTTCCTGGACAAAGTAACCACGCCATTGTCGCGACAAACCACCCCTTTTCACCCTCCTTTCCAGCGGTGGTGCACATCCATTGTACTCGCATCGTGTTAACTTATTTGCGCGATATGGGTTAGAAACGTGTCCTTTCGTTAAAATTGGTTGTGCGAACAGTAATCTTGTTTGAGACGAAGTCTGCGCGAAGCAAATTTGTCTCTTGTAATCTTAATAAATGATTTTTAAATTTTGTATACAATAGCTGATAATATTTTTTTCTTACTTTATGGTAGAAATTTTCGTAAATTCTCCTAAATTAAAAAATATAGATGTTATTTACGTTGCATAGAAAAAATTTTTATTTTTAAATTTTCATCAATTTATCATAGACGAGAATTATAATAAAATTCTGACTAATTTTATCCAATACAAATTGTCACTATTTTTATATTCTCAAGTAATTACAAAAATAAAAAATATCGTATTAAAATTCTCAAGATAGAAACTCTCCACGAAGTGATAATCAACAACGAAACCGACCTATATATATATATATATATATATATATAAACTTCGGAATAAAATCCATCTCCTTCCCTCCCCTTCAATTTAATACCATCCATTTATTTTTCAATTTACTTGCTACGTCGATCGAATGGAAGACGGATAAATGAACGTTTCAAAAAAGTGGTTAATAATGCATGCTCGAGAACGACAGTTGTCACTCGAAGGTGGGGAGGGCGCGCGCGTCATTAAAATACACCGGTTTTGCGTGTCTCGATCGGTGGACGATCAAGGAGAGCTTGAAAGCGAGAGAAAGAAAGAGAGAAGAAGACGAGAAGAGGAGCAGGAAAAAAATTACTGTCTCGAATATAAATTTCGAATTAAAAGGTGCACGACACCTGACCGACTCCGTTGTTCTCGATCTCCCCAAAGGGAGGGATATATATATTTATTGCTTAATTCGCGCTTCTTTGTTTCATAAAAGTGAGAAACAGCTTTAATAACCGGCCACGATGGATACGCGGCGTAATGAGGAGGTTGTTCGATGCACGCGAGAAAGAGAGAGAGAGAGAAAGAGAAGGAGCGCCATCTTTATAACCCGTCTCGGTTTCACGAAATTGGCCCGTGGAACGGAGGCCTTTCTTTATCGATGGACGTTTAAGTGGACGCGATTATAATTCAATGGCGCGTAACGTTTCCGCTGATGGAATACTAATTTCGGGATGGATGGATAATCCTGTTCTGGTATATTATATTACGTGTGGAGATCTTGATTAATTAGATTCGGAGGAGATATTTTTTTTTTTATTCGAATCGTGAAAATTGCGTATCTTTAGCGAAGATTTCGAAAATTCTCAGAGTGAATGAGGAAGATTGTAAGCGAACAGGTGATTGTGAATAAATATTTTTGTCTCTTCTTGTTTTTACTTAGAATGTAAGGTTAGAATAGAACTGGAAACACGTTTCAGGAATTTTTTGAATTAGTTCAATTAAAGGCCAGAAGAATAAGATTATTATACAACAATATCGATTATTATTGCACATAATATTAAAAATCGTGTCAAAAATTCAATTCAAACGGATTTTCCAAAATCCTTTAATCAACACTATAAAAAAAACACAACCATACTCTCTCTCTCCTTAGTCAGTAACACTCGGTTGCCGCATTATTTACCATAACTTTCATTGGCAACGCTCGCCTATATCTCTTCCTGGTCGAAGCAAAACACGGGGTAGGAGGCTGCGAAACTCCCTCTATCTCTCTCTCTACCCCTCTCTCTCTCGTTCCTTTCCCTTTTTCCCCTTTTTTTCTTTCCCTCCTCCCCTCGAACATCGGCAGATTTGTGGCTAGCCGATCCACCTCCCTCCCCCCTCCCTTCCCTCCCCCCTCGGTTCGTGAAATAAGGATACGGGAGCTCGATATGCTGCCAGCTTCCTTCGAGCCGTATTCCTCGAAGGAAGGAGAAGAACCCCTCCCTCGAACCCGAGCTTTCACAGCCAGACAAAGCCACCCCTTTCCACCTCCCCTCCCCTCCCCCCTCTCTTACCACGTGCTCGTCTCTTCCTCCTTCTTTCGAAAGGAACGACTCTATACCCCTCCTCCTCCTCCTCCTCCTGCAAGCTTGCACAAGGGGTGTCGTACGCCGCCGCCCCCCTCCCCCTACGCGGGGCTCTCTCTTTCCACGCGGCGACGGAGCATTGATTGCAGGTTCACAGTCTGGAACCTCAATTGTCGCATCTAAGGAGCGCTTCCACGCCTCGAACAATCGGCCCCCTCTTCCTCTCTCTCTCTCTCTCGACGTCCTCCCCCCTTTGCTCGACTTAAAGCCGCCCCTCGCTCCATCGACGAGCTGGAGGACGAGATATTGGGTGTTGCGAGTGTGAAATTGCGAATCGGCGGAGATTGTTATTCGCGTGATTATGTGTATTATACGGCTGCCGATCTCCTCGTAAGTTTTTGTCTTTCTAAGGGAAAATTTTAAAAGTTTCGAGATTTTTAATGTGTAATTTGAAAGAAACGTTTTGATACGATTGGTCGGTAATAATGATGTTGTACGTGTTTCTTTCTTATGGTTTTATATACATATATATGATATATTGATGTAAAGACGTTTTTAACAAAATATCGAAGCGAAATTTTAGTTCTGGTTTTTTGAAAATTTTGAAAAATATAGAAACTTGTTAAATTGAAAAAATTCGATCGAAATTATGAAAGTAATTAAAATAGTATATTTCTTACTTACGAGCATTGATGATTGAATATAAAACGTTGTGATTATATATATGGATGCACAGTTACCGAATAAATTTATCACGCAATAATAATTATTCGATAATGAAGTCGAAATGAATGTAATTGGATAACAGGTAATATTTTCCTAATAAAATTTATTTAGTTGATTCAAATCTTCTTTCTGTACTTCATCTTCGATCGAAGAGACAAGCTTGTTTACGACATACAGGGTGTTCCTTTAGAAAATAAATACTGTTTCGGATTAGATTTTGCATATAAAAGCTTAAAAAAAAATTTATAGGATCCATTTCGACAATTTGGGCAATTTGAAATACAGTTATGAAAATCATTAGTGTTTTTTGACATGTAACCATTAAAGTTATTTAAAGTAAGGTAAAAAGTATAGTTATTTTATTTCCAAGAAATAACGGATTATTTCTAGGTTAGATTTATAAAATTTAAAATCGAAGTTACGCCTATCCAATCTAAAAAGTTATATTTAAATTAAATTAAAAATAAACCTAATTTAAATTTCGACATGTTTCTTTTAAGATTCGAACTAGATTAAAGTTAGGTTCAAAGTAGATTTAGATTAAGAAATAGGTAACATTTAAAAATCATCGAAACCGGTGAAATATCCTGACAATTATACGATACTTTTTATTCACATTATGAATTGTATCTTCGAAAACAATTTTCACACACAAGCTGAAACAGCCTGTATGTAATTGATCGAGATGTGTGTTTCGACATGGGTGCGATCGGATAATCGCTTGTACTTGGTTTCCCGTGTATGAGAAACAGTAATTACGCGTTCCTCCGTATAATCATATAAGGGTCGATGGAAGTGGCGCTTGCACAAGCAACTGAAACTTACAATACGCGGAAGAATCGATCGATTATTACCCGTCATTATTGGCGAAGGTTACAGCAAAAAGACTCGAGTTTCTTCTTTAAAAAATAACTATTTCCCTTTCCTCGCGCACTGCATTCATTGCCCGATCCCGAACACGATTTCTCTTTGGATACCGACTAAATATCATCAAGAAATTTGCAAAATATATAACTTGTATAATTTGTAAATTTGGTTATTTATTGGATAGAAATTTTCTTGATTAAATTTAAATTTCAATACACCTGAAACAACAAAAATTATTACATCACTGTTGCGATACAATTATTAAAAATCTTGATGAAGAATAAAAATAACAAAGTTATATTTTATGTATACCTCGCATACCTCTCCGCGCAGAAAAAGATTCAAATCCATATTTCCATATTTTTATCCCGGCAAAATCACGCGATTCGATCGCAGACCAATCTCTATCGACGGAGTGTCTAAACGTACACGTGTCTAGCTAAGACGGAGCGTGTCGAGCAGGTGGCATCGTGCGCACGAGAGAGAAAGAGAGACAGAGTGAGAGAGAGAGGCGAGGCCGTGATCACGCGGTGGGATTACCTGTGCACCGGTGAGCCATTAGCCAGGCGTGTGTGCAATGTACTCGAGCGGACTTGTAGTCGCTTCCTAGGTGGGAGGAAACACGATTGTGTGCGCACGCGGGGCGTATAAACGCAGAAACACAAGGCGGAGGAGAGAGAGAGAGAGTTATCCAGGGGAGCCGAAAAGGCTCTCGATAGCCGATCATCGCCGGCCAAACAGCCAACACACGCTCCTGAAGACGCTGAAACCGTTTATGCACGTACGCGCCATATTAAGCGTAAATGAAGCGACCGCGTATATACCAGAGTCGCATTAAGCGGCTTGCAAGCCTAATGGAGGTAGCGGTGCCGATGTTGGCCGAGCAATTAAGCCAGTCAGCGGTCGAACAGAGAATAAATAACGGATATACAGGTGGTTGCGTCGAGGAGAGGAGGAGGAGGAGGAGTTGGTTGTTGTTTGTCCGTTTAACCGCCTTGTCTGATTTTCTAGAACGATTTTATATATATTGAATATTAAAATTTGTCGAGGGATATTTTTATATCTTTATTATATTTATTATTATATTGATTGCTGGATATATTTTATTTGAATTGTATAAATAGTATCACAAATTGTTATTGATTTACTATTAATATAACCAAGAATCTTAAAAAGCAGATCTTTTTCAGATTTCTAATAAGCGTATTTTTCTAAGCGGTCACCCATCCAAGTGTTAGCCGTAACCGAAGGTAATTGCACTTTAATTATCGAATAGAACTCGTGAAACTTTTGTTGCAAAGCCGATTACTTTTTCTTTCGAAGATTCTTAAGGTATAAATAATTTGTGGAAACGATTTCAAATATTGGTAACTCGAATTTCAAGAAACGAACTAAAATTTTCGACTTAAGTAGGTCCATAGTAATCGAGATTTGAAATTAAAAAATGCAGACGAGCTTTTCAACGTTATGTTACTACTACGTTTTTATTTCTGGCAATATTTATTAATTTCACGTAGGCTATCACCAATAAACTACTCGCAGTTACTAGAATCACCTTGTTAAGAGATTTAGAATCTATTGAAGAGAGAACCGGATCTTCCTCAAATTTACGACATTTCCTAAATCTACTGGTTTCATAATTGATGCTGTGGCTCGAATGTCCGATCGAAAGTGAGAATCTCTCCTTCTGCCTCCGCTGGGATCGGGCAATTTCCGGTTTGATCCCTCGCTTTTATGACCGTGAAACTGTATTCTCCTTTACGACTGTCCGTGATCAATTTCGAAAATTGCTAAGGAATTGGTTTACGATCATCGCACTTTTGTCATCACCTTTAACACCGAAATGTTGTATCTATATATATATTTCAATCAACTATACGAAATTAGATTAAGCGAATTGAAAATATAGAGTACAAATTTTTCAATGGATCACATTCAATCCTATCTAATTGCCATTCGTATAACTGATAATTCCTCTCCCTTCTCCTCGAAAAAAAAAAAAAAAGAAACAAATCGTCCAATACCACGAAACGCGTTCGATTCCCCTCCGATCGACAAATCGTCCCCGCGAAACATCATCATTCGTCATCAGGAAACGGGTGATTCTAACTCCCCACCTCCTCTTCCCCCCTCCCTCCAAACGATCCCTCGCCACGCGTCGCCCAACACCACCACCGCCATCCGCATAGAGGAGCCAACTTCCATCCAACATCGATCGAACATTCTTCAATTTCCAGTTCCGGTTTCCAGCCGATTGAAAAACGCGATTGACACACGACTCCTCCTCCCCCTCTTCCCTTCCTCGAAATATGAAAGGGGATCCCGATACGACCCTCGATTCGTATCGAGACGAAGGCATCGGAATCGGTATGGATGGAACAGAAAAGAGGCGAGGGGGAGGGGAGGGCAAGGAGAGGGGCACGCGTGGGCCCGAGGCCGGCATTAATGACGGCAGAGGTTCACGGCACTCGTTCGCCTCGTTACCGCCGCCCTGGGGCAGCCTGAGTCTCCCCCCCTCCCCGACTCGTTCGCGTAATGCGGCCAGGATATTATTTGTTTCCACTTGTTTGTGCGCGCAGCACCAGAAGCTCCCGACAAACAAACAATCTGCCTTTCGAGCGTCGCCACTGTCGGCCGACTGGCTCGACCCTCTCTCTCTCTCTCTTCCCCCCACCACCACTCGCCCCCACCTGTCCTCCTCTCTCGCGATGAGACGCTTCTTTTATCGTATCGTAAATAGATGGATGGGGAAGAGGAGGAACGAGGAGTGGACAGGAGGGAGGATTATGTACAGGGTGGTTCCGTTTCGATCGAGATATATTTAACGGGAGGGGAGGGAGTCGTTAATCGTAGGAAAAAATGTTTTTGGGAATATTCGTAATTTTGAACGAATTTTTTTTTTTATTATTCGCGAGAATTATATATATATTAGGAGGAGAATTATCGGTTTAGGAGAGAGATATATAAATTTGAAGAAGAAATGAAAATTAATTTTCACAGATAAAACTGTACATGGAAATCGTTTAATTTTCTTTCGAATAATTAAGAAAATGAATCAAGGTTGATTTCGAGCGGGACACCCTGTATACGCATACGTGAGGTGATGTGTATGCAATGAAGGCAGGCAGCCAGCCAACGCCCTTTTGTGTCAATGCTACGATAATTATTTCTGTAGACCGGGCTACGTAATGGCTCATTCAGACGGTGTCGCCAGCTTTTTTCAATGGTAAATCGCGGCCATTAAGCGGCCATAATGAACGCTATCGCCAGCAGCGCCGCCGCCGATCATATTTGTCTCTGGCGTTGAGTGTAGGTTATATCCACGCGCCTTTTCTTTCTTTGAGGAGGAAGGCTTGAGGGGAGGAAGAGCGCTTTTGAACCCCTTTGCCAGGTGATGGCAAAGGAGCTTTGATGATTCAAGGTTTTGACGTGGAAGGTGTGATTACGGGGTTTTTTTTGAGGGAGAGAGGTGGATGGGAATCAAAGAGTATCGTTTCGCGTGAAATTGATAGTCGGAATTTTTTTTCCTTTTTTTTATCGTGTGAATCGTGTGAAATTAAGGGAACTTATTCCAGGAATTTGTTTCAATTTTGTTCTAATTTTTCTTAATTTAATTCATTCGGTAAAAATAATTATTTCTAAGCATCTCTCAAAGTGAAAGAAGGGTTACATAAAATTTTTTTTTATTTATACCGAGCAAATAATTATTTAAACAATTCGAAGTGGAGAAAGATTTATTAAAAAAAAATATAGGGGAAAAATAAAGAAAATTGTACATTTTTCTAAAGGAACATATTTCCACCGACAATCGTTCAATTAATTAAATTAAATTCAATTAAAATCAAGGGATACACGTACATATCGGAATGAAATGAAAAAACGTTATCTCGATATGCTAAGTGTTGAGCAATATAATAAATATCATTCAATAAGCGTCTTATCTGAAATTGCCCCGTCTTTATCGATTGAAAAAAGAAAAGTTTAATTCGAAATTATCCCAAATAACGAAAAGATATTAAACGATATTCTTCGTGTACCTCTTATCCCATCGGTTAATTAACTCGTTTTGTTCGTTACAAGCCGTATCACGGAACAAGATGTGCTCCGTCTTTTTCTTTTTCAAGTCTTTTTTCTTCCCACTCGAAGAGGAAAACGAGAAACGAAGGGGAATACACGCGATACCTTTGAAATTCTAAAACTTGTTACTCAAGCTTGCTCGATCAGGGACGAGGACACGTTAGCTCCTCTCTGTCTAGAGGAGTCTATTCATAAAATTGTTTTTGCTACGTGTCAAGATATTTCTATTCGTGCATATTAAAATTCAATTAGAGTGATATAAGTGATAGAATGGGATAAGATTAAAATAATTAATTAGATTGGAAATGTTTATGTAGAATTTGTTCTATCCATTTTAAACGTTATATATATATTTCTCCATTTTTAAATTTCAATCTATGGATCAAACATATCACGAGAAAGAGGTCGCTATCGACTGTATCTCCTATAAATTAATTTATTCGTTTTAAATAATACAAATTTATAGAAAAGAATCTCGTTAGAAGAGAACTATTTGTTCGAAACTCGATAAAATTTATCTTAACAATTTTCAAATTCGACATAGTTTAAAAAATCCGAAAACCTCAATTAATACGTAAATACATATACAAATGCATAATCTCGACTTACTCGAATATCAAAAAAGAACGAAACTCGAAAGAGGGAGGAAAAACGCTGATGACAATGCGATGGGATGGGAAAATAAAGAGAGGGGAAATATAAATTTCCATCATCCCTCTTTTCGACCGGCGGCCGTCGTTATTAATTTACGAAATGGGTGAATTCTCGAGAGTCAGCCTCGCGTTTTCCACGAAGCCAGCGGCCTTTAACCGGGCGGTTTTACAAGTTAATTTTATCGTACAGGTTTGACGACTAAGCCTCCCCCTCCCCCTCCTCCTCCTCCTGTGTGCAAACTCAAAGGAAACTGCGCTCGGTTCGGATGGGAGGGGGGGAAGAAAAAAAAAAAAGAGAAAAGTTGGCTTTAATATCGTTCAAAGTAATCTTGAGAAATTGCCTGTCTGCGTTTACCACCTTGTCGCATTTGCGTTTTTTTTAATACGCTCCCCCTCCCCTCCTCTTGATGTCACTTTTTACAAGCGTGCCTTCGTTCCGTTCCACGGCGAACAGGGGACCGATCGAGTAAATGGAGGAGGTGTAACAGGATTTTGATACGCTGCAAAACGTTTTTAATCGTTATACATATAGGTGACAAGCACTCTTACGTGTAATTAGCATTTTCGCGTGATAGGGGATTCGAGGAAATTGATTTGCAAATTGCAGAGTATTCGGGTTCGTGTCGAAATATCGAGCAATAGGATACACGTGTCCTTGCAGCGTTGCATTTTTAGGTTTAATTTTTATTTGGTTTAATCGATTTATCAAAAGCGAAAGGGTATAAAAGAAAAGTGGATGAAATGAAATTATTTTGACTCGTAATTTGTTACTTCGTGATATAATTTAATTTTTAAATTTAAATCATTTTGCCGATGCAAACGTAAATTAAAATTGCCTGCCAATATTCGAGACTGACAAATAATAACAATTAAGGTAAGATCATAATGTGACAATTAAAATTGATTCGTTTCACTTATTCTTGTTATCTCATTCGATATGATTCCCTCTCGATATTATTTTATTCGTATTTAAACTCACCGATTCCCGTGTTCCCCAAAATATTCCAATACACTCGTTCTGCGACATTCGTGGATGGTCGAAAGGGATCCGTCAGGGCTCGTCCATCGTTCCGTCGCGAAAAATCCGACAGGAAGAAGGCCGCGAGACCTTCCGCTACGACGGAATTATAGGATTGGCGTTTTCGCGTCTTCTCGATCCGATTAGCCGTCGGTGCAAAGTCACGCCCGCTTATTCGAGGCTGCCAAGGTGGCTCTGCGAGTGGCCCGATAAGAGGACGACGACAGGACGGCGTATCGCCGGGGAACGTGACGTTCAGTCGTTGAATCTGAGACGACATCCGGAACAATGGAACCTCCTGGTGTGCCTGGAACCAAGATGTTGGTCACGACGACGACAAAGGGCTGTGGTGTCGTCTTCGAGTGAATTCTCGTGGACGTCGATACACGTGTTCGCCTCTTTCGATTCGAGCTGAAATATATCATGGGTAGAATTATTAAGGCGCTTTAATAATTTAATGGAATCTGACTAAATTCGCGTGTATAATAATTATTTGGAAATTATATATAAATTAATTTTGATTTTTTTTCTAACTCTCTTAAATTATATAGCTTGTTTTCCGATTCCATTCTAAAGATAAAATTCTTTTTATTTATTAACGTAATATGATATATTTATTCTCTTATCTAATGTACTTATATGTACATTGTACATGTCGATATCAATTTCTGTATATATCGATACTCTATTGAGAATTTTAATATCGAATCAACTTTAATATCATCAACAATATGGATATCGATTCGATTCTTATTTCACTCGCATGAGGGCATGCATGTGCGCCTCTAAACACATATTATTAGTTAACGTTCGGTCGTCGTTTGGTCGTCCAACGGATACGGACGATAAATACAGTTCGATTATTACGTATAAATCGAATTAATTAACGAGCAATCGCTGTCACTCTAATTGGACTAATTAAATAATTGTGCGAATCGATACAGCTCGATCAGTACTTCTTCCGTATCTTCTTCGCTTAACCTAACCTAAAACTCGTTTCCTTAATATGACAGCCGAGGAATTCGAAGCTGCGTGGCCGAGATCAATTGTTGCGATTCATGGTCGAATCTTTTCAAGTCTATCATCGATCATCGAGTGATGATACGCAACTTTGTAGGATACGCAATGTGAAGGCTTGTTTCACGGATGCCTGGCATTCCACACGCTTCATGTGCGAGAAACGAGCAATCAACGTCAAGATGACGAATCTTATCGAATCTTGGTGAATGTGGTTATGTTTGGATAATTGGAGATGATTGGATGATAAAGAAGAAGTGTTGAAGTGTTGTTTTTGAAAATGAATTTTATACGATGCAAATTTATTCTTTTGGATATGATGGGTGAGAAATTATTTTTTTTTTTTATGAAAATATAATGTTTTGAATTTAGAAATTTAAAAATCTTGTAATTTTTGAAAACCATGAATCTCTTCTAATATCATTTTCTAATATCGTTTTCTAAGTTGATTATTTTATCTCATATTTTTATTTACCGATAATTGATCTGTATTAGTTACAAAATGTAATAAAGCATATTATATATACAATTATTATTATAAATAAAATCAATTCTGAATATAAGGTTTCTTATTAAATTAATTAAATTAAATTTAAGTTAAAAAATTTTAAATATTTCTGAAATCTATTATTTTTTATATTTCAAATTTAACAATTTAGAAATCTTAATTATAAGAGAAATATATTCTTGAAAAATTGGTGAAAAATTAAATAATCATTAATGAAAAATAAATCAATCTATCTATTTCTTAAATCAAAATTATATATTTTGTAGATAAGAAAATAAAATTTTTTAAATTACAATTTAATAATAATTGTAAATAATTAACTTAATTTATTGTTATTATTATTAATTAATATATTTATTTTTAAATAATCCAATTAGTTTGCAATTGATAGGTAAAATTAGATAAAATTAGATAAATTTTACTCCATTATGCTGCTATCTTTAGTTCAAATATTCTATTTTAAAATATATGTGAAACTTAAATTTTTTCTTTGTTTTCTTTGTAGCTAGCATAGAAACTTTTTGGAAATATATTGAGTATTGTTAGAATATTAACATTCTTTACATGGATTGTGATCAATAGAGAAAGGATGAATTCTTCCAAGGCTGATACAGAAGAATTATTCTCCAAGATTCTTAGCAATTGATATCAAGTAGGTCACGTAAATGCGAAGGCAGTTAGGTCATCTTGATTACGTTAAAAATTCCTTTGTTATTACGTCATATATTATATTTAACATTATCCTGATTTACATTTATTTAATGATTGATACATTAACATTTTTCAATAAATTTCTTTTTTAAATCGATGCTAGAAAAAAATTGTAGATTTTTCAATCAGAATTATCTACAATGTAAAATTTCGAAAATGAAAACAAATCTATGAATTCTTTACCAAGAACAATATGAACAAAAATTATACTAAAAATATATTATTTGTAAGGAAAACAAAAATTTTAAAATAATTATTTTCAGAATCAGTCACTCTGAGGTTAATAAACTTACTTCTATATCTCTTCCAAGAATCAGAATTTTAATAATCGTTAAACGCACCTCATGAATATCATACTAGTCTCGATTATCAACTCAATTATGGAAAACGACTATGGAAAATAAGAAAAAGCAGTACTCCTACATACCAACATACCCATAACGATTCTTGCCGGAAGTGGAACATAAAATTAGTCTCCATAACATCCTTAAAACTGTTAAAACACCGGTGTTCCACGATGGAATTCAAAGGAAATCATTTAAAATCGTCTTGTATCTATCTGATTCTCACACATTTACCACGATAACTAACAATATGTAACTCACGAGCAGTAGACTTAAATATAACTTCCGGCCAATGTAGAGAGGTTAGGTTTCTTGATAGCGAACGCCTTATGATACGCTACGAGATCGTAGAAAACCATGGTGAAAAAGAGAGGAAATCGTGTTTTCAAAGATCCGTGACAGTGTACGCTCGTGTATTGTGCTCGTACACAGCGATAACAACGCCACCGGTGGAATAAATTTACGAGGCTAGATAACGAAGTGCTAATTAGTCGTTGGTCATATCCTCGTCCATCTAGCGAGGTTATGTAGTTCGTTTATACAATTAAGTTGTGAAACAAGATTGAACATTGGCGACAAATCTCAGGTGTGAAAATGAGATATTTTCTCGATTGCATGTTTCGATACGATATCAAGCGTATATTGAATGGATATTTTCATATTTTAAATAAAACATTAATTGAAGTGATTGGAAATTAAATTTAATGAAACTAATAATGATAAAGGTAAATTTTCTATTGAGGATTTTTCGGTATAGTCAAGTTAGGTTAATCAGGAATCAATTGGACATACTTGTTCAGTTTCTTGAAAAATATTTTTATACATAGTGTAAACATATACATTTGATATGCGAGACATTCTTAAGGAATTATAGATATTAAAACAAAAAAAGCTAATAGATTAGTGAGTTTCTTGTACAATTTTATTAAATATATATAGAAATGTAAAAAAAAATGGATTCTCATAACTTTTAGAATAACACTTATCAATATTAGAATAGTACTTACCAAATGAAATAAAAAAATAATAAACATAGATCATAAAATTAATATTTTCAAAATTATAAACAATTTTATTTTTAAGCAAGTGACTTTGAATATACGTAAGATTTTAAATTTATGTGGAAATAAAAGAATATTTTTAGAAAATATTTAATCAAGAAAGATCAAGTTATTCGCTTGAAAATTAATATTGTTTATCACATTGCCATCATCTCCTCTCCCTTAACTCATTGCAGGTATTATTTTTCGATTATTTTTATTAAAATTTTTTTTGGCATGTACTATTTATCTTTAAAGATATAAATCTTTCTTTCTTATCATCTTGTATACGCTTAAAACGTTAAAATAAATTCTATTTGGTTGAAAATCGTATTGTAATTATGCTACCTTCTTTAATTAAAATACTATCTAGCTATGTATGAAATGTATATGAAAATTAAAGATTTTATCATTTTCTTTGAGATCTCCATGTTAAAAGATTAAATTATACCTTATTTTAAATTACTAATAAGCACATAGGGTCTCCTAATTTTATTTCAAAGATAAAGTTCGCATAGAATTTAAAATATTACAATGTATTTCGAAAAATAGAAAAATATCAGATAATACGTTTCAACTAATAATAAATACGGTATATAATATCCATTTAAAGTAACAACATAACCTCAAATTTTAATAGTCGAATCACTCGCTCGTCACAAGAAACAATTCAAGCTTCGAGAGTTTCAATTCATAAATTCCTCTACTCGGAAACAACTACATGACTGAAGGCAACAATTTGTAGGCGAAACGATGGGCGTATATCGGTATCGTCTGCGATCTTATCATTCTCGTTTTTATCGTAAATTTTCGCGATTCCCGCTCGCTAATTAACAGCAATTTTTATCAAACTTATCCATCATGATCGCGTAACGAATAACAAGTTACTGGTTTCCAAATGAATATTGGAGTACCTGTTATTAATAATGCAGTGAAATGCTTTAAGAAAAGAATATTATTAAGAAAATTTTTACAAAAATTGTTTGATATAAAGAAATGTAATAAATATATACGTTGATAATTTTTCTACATATTGAAAAGTCGTAGATGTCGTTTAAAAGTCAATTTTAATTTTTTTATATGAAATTTAATTTTCATAATCGGTGTATTATTTTGAAAAAAAAAAGAAAGAATATTTTGTGTCGAAAAATTTTGTCGAATTTCGAATTAGAAAATTTGTAAATTAAAAATTTTTCAATATAAATATCAGCATTTTTCGATCGATGCATTAAAAATTACATAATTTTATTTAAAATAAAAAAAAAACAAAGATTATCTTTATATGACGTATTCAAGTATCATTACACAATGTATTTTGTTATATAAAACAATTTTTATATTTCTTTCGCAATATTTTTTTCTTAAAATATATATTATTTGAATTTTAACAAAATAAACATTCTTTATATACTCCTTTTTTTTTATCTCTTCTTACCAATAAACAATAAAGTTTAATGAAAATTCCTCTTGATCATCTCAATAATTTGAAATTTAACGAGTTTCTTGATTAATTAAAAGCTTATTTTGAATAACTTATTACGATTTCTTTTCTCTTTTCCTTTTCGATCTGCTCGCAGACTGAAAAACGATGCAAGAATCGCCGAGTGGAAATATAATGGACAGCTGGCGATTGTAAAAGCTTGTTATTTCCGGAAACCGTGACGTTCGTTAGTCGATCTGGTACAGGTGTGTCACATGTACCTTCGATCATTCAACAGAGGACATCCTTAAAAAAAAAAAAAAAGAAGAGAAAAAAGAAAAAGATACGGTAAGATCTCATGTATTTTAAAATTATACATACATACATTTATAGAGTGTATCATGAATCACGCAAATTAATTACATCGCGATACAGCTGCGCGAATACGTGTTCAAATGACAGGTTTATGGTAAAAGAGGTTTATTGTCTCGACTGTGTGGCCACCTAGTGTCGATCTCGGATAAGAAATTGTTATTAAACCTGTGGAGCTGTAATTTTGCGTGCGTTTACTTTGACATGATTTCTTGTTTCGTTATCGTAGGCTTTGTTTCGTTATCGTGGAAACACGAGAAGCTTGGTACGTGTGTGTTATATTCGTCTATGACTTTAGATTTATAAAAAGATTGGAAAAATAGATATGGTCATGTGTAAAATATTACTTCGTTTGTTTATTGCATAAATTTTCAATGTATTTTTATGTATTTTCATGTATTAACGTACTTTTACATAAAATTTTCTTTTAAATTTATGAAAGATACGTAATTGTTTTTCCTAATCCTTAAAAAAGTTAAATGTAAGCTATATTGAATTAAAGAAAATTTTGAAAATTGGATAAGATAAAAAATTCTATTTCATACTTTTTTAATAAGTCTTTTTTCAATCATATTTAAAAAAATTATAACAAAAATAAATTACACTACAATATTCAAAAATTATAAAATTATTGATGAATCAAATGAATTGATGATCATCTATTGACCGAGTTGATTTCTTCTGCAAATTAATGAGATTTTTTTGAAACAATGTAAAGTGAAAATAAATCATGAATAGTAGAAGCAATAGTAATAATCTTTTTATTATATGCCGTGCAATACGAATCTGAAGAATCTATTTGCGCCAAAAAGTTTGTAAATAACACACTTCCCATTTCTAAAATATATATGATATACTTATATATATGATATTAGTATAAATGAATTTTAACATAAATACGACCAATGAATGTCACTAACATGAGCACATTCATAGTCTTCAAAAAATGCTATAAAAAATTCATTTATCTACCCGTGAGTAAGACAGGTTACTGCTATCATAGATAATATCAACTCACAATTTATATTTTACCTTTCATTATCTGCAAAACTGTATATAATCGCAATATAGAAATAATTATATTTGTCTAATCAGTATAAACTTTTATGCATATCTAACCTAACTTTTATCCACAAATAGTCCATAATCTGTAATCATAAAACAATTCAATTACTAATAGACGTTTATATTATCTGTGCACACTACCACCAACTTTTACCTCGTCACTTATTACATTTATCATTGTTAATTCACTGACAAGTTCGTGTATAATCTGTGTCTGGACGAAAAACAACCGAACAAATTATTGCGTCGCGTATGTATACCAAGAAACACCATATATCGAGCGAGGAATCTCCAGTGGACGCCAATTACAGCATATTAAACTCTTATCGATCATGCCCTGTTTTTCGTCCCGTTCCGCGGCGCCATTAAATTCAGGAATCTAGTCGCGGAATGTCGTCGCATGGTCTCGCCAGAGGGGAGCACTAGCGCGAGGCCAGTAGCCTAAGCAGACGATACTATTCATGGCGGCGCATAAGTGACATTCTTCGACCCGTTAAGATCGAGCAATCGATCGCTGTTCAAACATTTCTTCGATTATATGGAATGGTTCCCTACTCTTACGCGAGATTAAAACTACGCTTTATACGGTGAAGTTATTCGTCGAGAGGCTTGAATGCCGGTCGCGTGTGAATTCTTATCTGGAACTCATAATATAACTCTTTGGAACTTGACGAAACAACGGTGAAATTACGTTACTGTTGTCGTCTGCCTCATTTCTCGAAAAAGAGAAAAGGTAGGTATAGGTTGCGAGTTTTGTTTATAGCGATAAGTTACGCAGCGTGGGTATTTAGCACTGTTTCCGTGACTTTACGAGCTAAATTTATGTGATTCGTGAATGGTGAAAAAATTTGTTAATTTAATATTTTGTTTGCTAGGGAAGACGAGACGGTTATTGCGGCTATTGAGGAAAAGTGATGGAAAGACGATCGAAAAATAATTGCTCGATCGATGGAGATGTCAATGGAAAAATAGGTTATGGAACGTATATGTACGTAAAATCATAAAAAGTTATACATACCTGTATATTTATATTTTAGATTATATTTTATCTAGTTGAAATTTGAAGTCTGAATCAGGAATTATGTAAGAGATTATAATTTTTATTATAAGCACAAAATTCCGTTTAGTTAGATTCATAAAGAATAGTAGCACAAATTGATTACCAATGAAAAATCGTGTAATATATTTAAGATAACTATGAATCTAAAAGATTGCAAGTTAGAATTTAATTTATCTATGTATTTTGCATTATTAATAAATTTAGATTAAAAGCTTAGAAAGAAATTAATATTTATATATATATGTAATTTGCTATTCTATACTATATTGATTTTGTAGTTCATTTCTAAAATATATATTCTTTCTGGTATTTAGAAAAATAATTCGTTAATCAAATTCACATTTTAATAAAATTTTAACATTTTGGAAAATTTACATATCATTATTTAAAGCAACTTTTATTTCATTTAAAATAAATAACAAAAAGAAATATTATTACATTAGATAATTATTTCCTGACAATATCAAAATTTTCTAAAACTTTTAAAACTTCGCTTCGAGCATCGCAAGTGAAACAATTAACCGCACAAAATTCCTCGCTCTATCACGTTACCGATCACGATTATTTTCGCAGATAATTGGATTATTACTCGCGGCGGTCATCTCATAAAAATTAACCGCTTCATTCGTATCGCTGCCATCGATCATTCATTATCCTTTTTTTCTTTTCCGATAAAATTCGTGTATGTAGAAATTATCGCCAGGATCCAGTGCCGCCTCTCGATAGGCGGAATCGACGGACGAGCGACCAAGTGCCGAAAAAGTAGATCAACCATGTATTACTCGCTCGTATATTATGTTTAATGACGATCCCTTCTCCTACGTTTCGAGTAATTTTACGCGATACTCAATACTCGTGATCGCCGCGGTTATATATGCGGACCTATCATGGAGAAATTGCGTCGGACAGTAGCCTGAAGGCCTGTGCATGTCGTGACGTCGAATGATCGATAATTTATGAAAATGTTTATAAAAATTGTGTTATGGAATATTTATGAGTAAATTTTTGAAAATTTATGTCTATAATTGTTGTTATAAATGTTTGTGAAGATGTGTGATACAAATATTTTTGAAAACTTGTAAAAATTTGAAAATTTTTTTTAATTGAAAGGTGTTTTATGAAGATTTATAATACAAATGTTTATGAAAATTTTATAATTTTTATGTGAGGTGAAAGATTTTATAATGATAAGAAGAAAATATGTGTTCTAGAGAAGTAAAGTATAATGGATTCTCTATGATGATGAGAAAGTACGACTTCATTTTGTAACAACTGTGATAATTATTATTATTAATTAACAAATAATAAGATTATTTAATATGTTTAATTTACAAATAGAAAGAAATAAAATGAATGAGTATAATATCGAAAATTAATATTATACCAAATGATGCACAATTGTTAATCATGTGTAAATAGGAATAAAATAAAAATAAAGATTACAAATCAAATAGACATTAGAGTGTCTATTTTATTTTGTGCTGAACTTACTTAAATAATAATGGAATAAAAAAACTAATATGTACTTGTTGATCAAGTGTGTTAATGGTATGTACATTATACTTCTATTATTATATGTTCTTCAATCTCTAACACGTGCTGTATAAATCATGAATATTAATTACATGCACTTTTTTATTAAAATTGTTCATATGTACTAATACTTTGTATTCTCTGCAAAGTATTTAATTAACCTTGTAATTGTGCAGTGGAATCTCATCAAGATTCATATACTCTAACAGAATACATAGTTTCATTGTGTTAATTGAAAAATTTTTTAACTTTAAACTCTCTTTAAACATTTAATTTTACAGCCATAAAAGTAATATTATGGAGCAGTGTAATGAAAATATAATGATACAATTGAACACAATTGTATTATTCATAATTCTGGAATGTATCCTTAAATATTCAATAACGAATATATGAATGTTATTGTATGTAATTTTCAGAATCAAGATGTTTTCAGACATCGTTTTTATCCATATTCTCCAAAAGAACTCGATAATATTACACGGTTAAACGATCGGTTATTTTGTATCGATTCCCATATAAAAAGAATTCTCTCGTGAAACGAAACGGTTAATTATCAATCGTTCACCTGTTCCGTCATATTAACTTTTTGTACATTTTATTCTCTTATACCTTTCATTTAATTATTTGTATTATTTTTATATTATTTCAAATATTATCTATTTACGTGTTTCGAGAAATCATCGGTTCTTCAATTATCCATCCATCGATCTTTTATTATCCTTTATTATCCTCCATCTTCGAGACGAAAATTGATTCGAATTTTAAATTGACGATACTACAAGTGTATCGTTCGTATTGTTATATTTTTATTCATAATCGATATCAACACTTATTTTTATCTCCAATTAAAATTGGATACAGATAAATTTAAGTTTGATCAAATTGTTATGAATATTGAATGAAAAATGCCACTCTTTTAAAATTTTAATTAAAATTTTATATTTAATTTATGATGATAAATCTGTCATTAAGATAAACAAAAGCAATCTTTTTATAATAGTAAACGATGTATAAGAATTGGAAATTATTTGAAAAATTATACAAAATAAGAAATTACGTAACTTAAAAATCACTTTTCTATTCAAATAAACTGACATGCAATGAAATAATATTTATCCATAAAATAATACAAATAAGATAATGCTTTGATAATCTTCGAATTTATCAGTTCGAATTTACTTACGAATTTACTTAATCTGATCTGATCTATTCATGGATATGAGCAGTCACCATAGAAACGTATTATGCCATTACGCGTATTAATTTTTATTTTTGAAAAAAGCATTCATCGAATCATCATCCAGTGCACACGTGATATTAATTTTTTTCAATTTTAAAACCGCTATTAAACGCAGTTGAAATACATTATTCTAGATGATAATTCACTTTTTTTTATTTAATTATTCATTATATGTATCTCCTTGATCAATTTTTATTCGCTCAATTATTATCACGATTTGCATATGCAGTTATCAGGAATCAATGCTAGCTCATAAAAATGACTTACAATCGCGTCGTGTATCGATGATGATCGAATGTATGTTGGAAACGTAAGTGGCGTGTTCATTACCTCGTCGAAATAGGATGAAGAAATATAACTGTCGTATGGATTGGACGAGGAGAGTGTACACGTGGTAATACAAACCACTTTGGAAACTAATTCATAAATTCTTGGATAAATGGCCGACAGGCGATGTAACGCCTTCTACTTTACATTTTAACGAGATTGTTCCTCTTTGGCAAATAAAGCAATTATGGTGATATTGAGATATTTTCTAGGGAGAACTAGCTTTCTAGCTACGACTATCTCCGTAACAAATAAATAATTTTTCAACAGATCTACATAACACAAAAATCAACATTAAAATGTTCAAATTTAGTCATAAATAATAAAAAAAATCGTTAATAACTTTCATTTCCAATTATTCAAATTTCTTCCTTGAATTTAAATAATTCGTTCATGATTTGAATATAAATGAAATATATCTTCAAATTTTTCCCAGTTCTGCTTCAATATCGTCAAAGATACGCCTAAGGATCCTAGGAAGCACTAGACAATGGCTAGAATGCACTAGATCTCCCGTAATAATAAGCAAAGAATAATAATACTTATAAATATTCTTCTATCATTCGTTTCAATTTAATTCAATGTCAAATTAACAATATTTATACACGCGACATAATTAATATACGAATAAAAATTTTGAGCCAAATAAAAAGGACGATTCAAGTCGATATCTTTTACGATCCTAGGGAGCACTAGACACAACGGCTAGGGCGCACTAGGATCTCCCCGATAATGGCTCCAAACTCTCCCTCGCTCGGCAGGCAGTTTGATAATCGATCCCGGCCCAAACGCGTTAATTATTTATCAGGTGGCACGCGCGACTGGCGATCGTCCAATTAAATTAAAGCAGGAAGCCGGATCGGAGGATATCGGCACTTGAGCGACCCTCTGTGTCCGCCGCGTTTCGCTATCTGATTGACGCGACCTGCCAATGCGCCACTCCGCCACGCCACCATTCGGACCGAGTCCATTAAAACTCGTTAGTGTCCGAGCACGTACTCCCTCTAATTGGATGTCGCCGCTCTCTGACGTCCTCCTTCCGCCCTGGCTAATCTCCTTTACAGCCATCGGGGAATTTTCGACGATTTCCTTTCCGAACCGGTCGACCCGTTCCCGATTCCGATCTGATTCGATCCGATGTGTGTTCCGCTAGATAGAAGCCGTTTAAAACGAAAGCAGGGAGGAGTTGATGGAAAAATAGAAAATAAAGCGTGGAAAGTTTTAACGTTGATATTTATTTTGCCATTATTTGCGAATTAGAATTTTCCAAATTGCTTCATCTTCTTTTTAGAAAAATCTGAATAAATTTAACTAAAAAAATTTTATTCGTATCCAAAGTTTCGAATTCTATCGATAAAGGCAACGTCACTTTGATATGCATATATATATACACACGTTTCCATCCAGTTATCTTAGAATCGAGAATCAAAGTTCAATATCAAGGCGTCACGATGTCGCGAGCAGATTTTTAATTTCCAAAGCAGTGCACGTCACTTCCCCATCAGATGTCGCCAAACGATACTTCAGAAACGTCGCAACGTGTCTCCACGTTGCACACGGCTCCGCCCCAGGATATTAAAATTACCACATCCAGCGAATTTTATAATAGATTCTCCGCTTAAGAAGTGCAATCAGTCGCAAACAAGTTTTTTTTACCCGTGTTCCGATATCATTAACACAAATACGTCCATAATTTTGCGCTAATGTACTCGAAACTACATAAATTTGCATATAGATGAGACTGTCTTTACGCTCGATGTTGCCACGATTATACTTCTCGAAGCTTATCAATGTTGATCCAATGTTAATCCGCATAATCTATTAATCTATATGTTAGACCGAGCAAAGACATTTTATCCATTCATTTATGCGATTAATGTAATGTCTTTTTTAAAAACATAACCGCTTTAAGAATTTTATCATCCTGTTCCAAGATTGCTAAAAATAATTTTAATTACGACACGATGAAACTGATATTTGAAACTACTAAATATTATAATAGCTTTATTCTTGAACTTTATTCATTATTATTTTTTCCAAGGATAATACAAAAATTACTTTTATCTTCGAAACAACAGTGTAACAATTCCGAGGGGCGCCAAGCGGGCTAGCGCCGGCCCTGTCCACGCGCCAACAATTTCAAAGATTAGTTACCACGGTGCCTCGACTCGTTCACCTGCCGCATCTAACATTCAATCTCGCAACAAGGCCGAGAGGCGAAAAATTTCCGTAAAAAGCTTGGAAGCGGTCAGTCAGGAGGTGGATCAACCGGATCGAAAAACTTGCTCGCTTCGGTTCAAGATGGCAAAAAGAGGAGGTTGAGCGCTTAATATGCATCGCGTCCCGCGTTCCTCGAAGCGCGGTTTCTTTCGTGCGGGTTATGCCGAGGAACGAGACACGGAAGAGGAGCCCACTTTCTTCGATTCGAGACTGGAATCGGTATCGAGGAGGTAATCGAGGATATCGAGGAAAGAGTGGGTTTGGATATATAGATATGGGGAGAGATTTTAGAGGATCTTTTCTCGGAAGAAGGTAGGTTAGAAGGAATTATAATTTAGTAGTAACTTCTTTGCTCGATCAAAATACCTCTAATGCCTTTTTTCAACGAGATTCCAATTTTAGAGCGGAGAAATTCTTCGAATGCTGCGATTACAGCTTCAGGAATGGCGAAATATTTGGTGGGTGAGTTAAGATTTTATGTTTCGGTTAATTTTCCTTGGTAGAGTGGTTTCTCGATCAATTTTTTGGCAGTAATTGTTGTTCCGATATCTCCTCGTTTCAGAAAAGAATAATTTTCTCATCACAGGTTATAATTCTATTAAAAAATGGACTTTTACCGTTTTATGTGATGAGCACGCTTCAAACACTGCAACTTTTGATCCTCTGTCAGTAGACATCCACTTTTCCAATTTTTAAACTCATACAGGAATAATATTTTAAATTAATTCAGTAGTAACACTACTGTTCACTTCTCAAAAAACAGGTTAACTAATACAAGAAAGAAGTTGCACAAAAGAAATATAAAAGGACAATGTGCTAAGCAAAATATAGGTTAAGTATATAGATTATAAGAATATTTAATAATAATCAAATAATAGAAATGATTTCAATTCAAAAGTTAGTTTTTGGAATGTAATAATGTTAACGAAATGGCAATAGCTCGTCATAACTTTCACTCGAGTGATAATAGTGCCCTCTTTAGTACTACTATCCTCGTTCATTGTTGAGAAGCTGGAGAGAGTTTCAAGTGTGCTGAATGAAATTTGATGGTTACGTGTCTATATGATATTATATTTGTCAATGCTTTGTCAGAGGTTGGAAGGTTCAGATTAGAAATTTAATAATTTTATAAAATCTTTACAATTAATTAATCAAAATATCTTTAATAATATTTCTAAAAGTTATACTTGATTACACTTATTATACTGAATTGATATATGTCACAATGATCCGTTGTGATTTATTATTATTAGTTTTCAATAATTTGTATATCATCAAAAGAATTATTCCATTTCATTACAGCTATATTCAACTATATTCGATTTACAGTATAGTAATTCAGATATTTATAACAAATAACTACCTTCACGTTTAAACGAGAAGAAGAAAAGTCAAGTTTAGATCGGTAGATCCCAAACTAGAACCGTTCAAAACCCCCACAAACATATGGCTTCCATTGTGTGCCCCTGCGGGGGTTGATACCCCCGTCCCACTTCCACCCACGACCGTGGAGATACGAGCCGAGATACGACCTCCTTTATAGAGCGTACACCATGTTTCTTCAGTGGAAAAAACCTGCATATAGCCGGCCTGGAAAACCTTTTTCGGCTTGCTTGCAACCAAGAGGGAAAACTCGGCCGGAAAAAGGGACAAGGGGGGGTGGAAAGAGGTATGTACGCGGCGTGTGTGAGATTCGACAAGGAAGGTCGAATGTTGCGAGTTCCGCGAGAATACGCGGCGACTGAATAGATTTGCACAAATGGAGTCGGTGCAGACGATACAGCTTGCGCCCTCTCGTTATTTTTTACACTTATTTCCGTCCCTTTCAGTGTTGCATGCTTCTCTATTCAGATAGAAAGAGAGGGGGAGATAGACCGGTCTCATTCACCTTTAAGCCTGATTGTGTTGGAGATAGTGGTACAACGGTGTTTGCTTTATTATGGGGTATTGGGATAATTTAGAATCAAGAAAGTCTTGTTTCAAGGTTTTTTCTTTATTGGGATGTTAAGGTTGTTTCGAAGAGAAAGTTTTGGAAATTGAATTTTTTGGAATGTTGAGATATTGTTAACAATATTTTAAAGTCATTTAAACATTATTTGATTAAATTGGAAAAAAGTATAAGGGGAAAAAAATAATTTGAGAATGATAATTGAATGATGAAAAATTAGTTTTGGATAAGTTATTATTTTATTAATTAAATTAAAGGGAAAAGAAAAATATATCTTGGAAATACATAATAATATGACTTAATGAGTAATTGATCTTGGATACAACTAATATCAAAAAAATCTCAACGATAATAACTTTACATAAGCTATAAAATTTTAAAATTAATAATATTATTTCAAATAATACAAAAGGATTTGAAATATATTGATATTTTTATCATTTTATAATGTCATAGTCTTCGATCAAAACAAATGTATTAAATGATAATAATTCTATTTATAAGAAAAAAAAATACTATATCCATTTACAAAGTTTAAAGAAATAGCACCGCAAGTTTTAGCTTATTCAAAATGATATCCTTTACGATATATTTTAAATTCATTAAAAATCACAACTCTATATTCTCCTCGTAAAAAGCACAGTATTACAAATCAATCTCACTTCAACAACAAAATTGATTTGTACCCAAAGAAAAACCTTTTCCTTGATCCACAACAAGTTTCACCGGTACATAACCTCAAACGTGAGAAGACTCTGGATTTATTCTCTGAACGTTTCTCCCACTCACGAACTTGATACAGAGACGGTGGAAAGGGGACGTTCGACTCCTTAATATCCCCAGGAGACGTGGTGCGGATCAGATACACATCGGCCTCGCCTATCCATTCAATATGCCTCCATTATTTGGTAGATAAGGTGGAACGGTGGTGGTCTGCCTTCTTTTCGGCCCTTGTCCCCTTTGCAACCAGTCTCTTGGATATATCTCTTACTCCTGGGGGACGAGAGCGATGAGCGATAGCCCCTCGTTGACTTCCTCTCTTTTTTCGTGTACAGGATGCTCGAACCGGATCCCGGCAGCGATTTGACCGAGTTGTTTTACAACCTTATCGACTGGTACGCGAAGATCGAACGTATAGTGATTTTGGTTATTAAGTTGAATATTAACGATTAGATTATGAATAATCTACGTTTGTTTTTATTACAATCGATTAATTAATCAACTTGATTTTTAGTTAATCGAGTGAAATTATGAACCCTATAAGTTAGTACATATATTTTGATATACTGGAACGGATGAAAATTGAGAAGTGTGTTCAGCTGACGTCATAGTCTTCGTTTATTGTTTCGACAGATGGCACTGGCGTGATCGTTTTTCTAGTCTTGCTTTACGTATTATGTTACGTACTTTGTATACTTTTGTTTCTTTCTCTTTTTATTCTTACATGTTAAACGTATATTTCAATCTTGTATGTTTATAATACATTATTTTTTTTTCTCATTTATCCCTTTATATTTTTGCTTCATTTAAATAAATTATCAAATCATTTATTTTCATCAATTAGTATAATAATCGAGATTTATTTATTAAATTACAATTAAAATTCGTATTAGATAAAGTGAGATAGAATCTTCTTGCTGACATTTTCGTATACTAATTTTTCCTTTAAAAAGTCACTTAAATTTATAAATCAATTTCAAATTGTAATTTCTTTCCGATCATCTGCATTTTCCTAAAACATTCTTACACTACACACACATACACTTTTCCACACAATCGCGAATACCATCTACTTACATCCAACCTCGAGGTAAATCGTTACATTCCTCTT
The DNA here is from genome assembly GCF_029169275.1 of Apis cerana. NCBI lineage: Eukaryota > Metazoa > Arthropoda > Insecta > Hymenoptera > Apidae > Apis > Apis cerana. Next base: position 1,974,758 of record NC_083862.1, on the reverse strand, counting down.
TTCGAAACTGAGAGAAGAAAAAGTAAAGTAAAAAAGTAAAAAAAAATCAAGTACCAAGAAGGCGATCGAGTCGAAACGAGAATAAGGAAGAGAGAGAACGAAATCCGTGTGCTGGCAGCGTATTGGATTTGTTGGCGGTGTGTTGGACAAATGATTGCGCGGCTACCTCCATGGAAAAACTTGAAGCGGCCTCGACTCTATTCCTACGGTTCCTCTCACGGTTTTCTCCGAGGGCTGTCGAACCAAGAAAGTTTACGGGCTACAAAGCGATGAGAAAGAGAGAGAGAGAGAGAAAGAGAAGTCCAACTCCATGCTTCCTTCGACCGCTATCCTTTTCTCTCCTTTTCTCCACGCGTGTTACGTGACTCGGGCCGAATAGTGGGTGGAAAATTCACGAGAGTTCGATCGGAGAGGAAAGCTGTTAGCATTTTCCGCGACAAGTTGGTCACCGTGTATAGGAACTGAAAGTTGAATAGGGGGACCTATGGTTTCTTTTCGAGTTTGGTTTTGTTCTTTGTGACTTTTAAGGAGGATTTGTTGCGAATGTTTGCGAGCAAACTATGAACTTACGGCTGAAATTCTCTGAAATTTTTTTGAAGAAAGATTTGAAAGAGATTTTTTTTTTTTTGTAAGGGCAAAAACAAATTTCTGAAATCAATTTGATTCGTTTGGGTAACTTTAATATTCGATATGAGAAAAAAGGAAAGCACGAAATTTTTATAAATTTATTATAATGTAATAAATTTTATATTAATATAATATATTGTAATAATATTTATAATAGATATATTATAGGCAAATGATTAGAATTGGGTTATAAAATTATATTTCTGTCTGAATAGAAAGCAATATAATTTTTTAAAACGAAATTTCAGAAATTCTATTATCAAATAATGAGAATATAAAATAAAACAATATATTTTAATATTTTCTAATCTAGAAATCGAATTATTTTTTCGTTTTTTTTTTTTTGATTTTATTTTCCATCATTTAAAAATAGATGAAAGAAAGAGAATATAAGAGTAGAATCTTTATCGAAACGATTTTTAATTTAAAAATGATTCTTAAAAATATAGAATAAAATTTTTCCCATGAAACTTCATTTTCATATGAAAAAATCAGATTTAACACTGCATATTATTGATTAAACGTAAAAAATAAAAATGATAACGTTTTTCACTGTAACCTTGAACTAGGTTAATAGAAAAATTTTCCAATTTGTCATGCAATAGCCTTGATCTCGAATTTCAAACTGAGAAACACGATCACCTTAACACCGTGCTTCATCAAAGGCAGCAACCGACCACGTAAAGATAAACTCCTCATTAGCGAGACAAACACGCAGTCTTAATTACCTGATGACCGATTTCACTCGAGTCTTGGAGGCATTCATAATAAAATCGATTGCGTCATAAAATTGCATGGCTGCCGCGAGTTACGTCGCCTTCTACCTTTTTTCTCCTTCCCTTTCTTTCTCTGCTCAATTAAAATTGTCGAACGTTGCTCCACCGATCCGTTCGTCTCTTCCTATCGCCTTGCCGAACGCGTGGTGCATTCTTTTGTGAAAGTTCATTGTCGAAGCTCAAATGGATACTTATTGTTCTTAGTGAATAATATTTGCTTATGATTTCTATCCGATTCTTGGAAATTACACTTTAATGTTGAAATGATTTTAATAACGATGTATAAAATAACGATATAGTTAAATCTGAATAGAATTAAAATTTAAATCAATATTAATTTTGCCAAAGATACCTGTGTGTTTTTGCATAAAAATAAATTTGGGATAATCAATTTGTTTGATAGTTAATATTTTAATTATAAGTGATATTATAATTGTCAATAATTTAATAAAACTTTGATTAAATAATAAGATTATAGACTTGTTTAAATTTATTATACATTGATGATTAAAATTAGAATATTATTATAAAATTTTCAGATAATTGAAAAAGTCATTTTGATTTAATAATTTTAATATTAGTTCACTATTAGTTACGAAATATGAATCATCATAAAATTTAGTAATCTTTCAACGAATGAAACAAATTACTAAACGAAATTCGATTCTCTTTCTGTCCAAATCATTTCTACCTAGATAAGCTTCCACATTAACAGAAAATGAAAAGAACTACTGTAATTGAGAAGGAATGATTATCGAATAGATTATTATTTTTGGCTACAAAATATTTCTTCGTTGTGATCTCATGTTACGAGGAAAGAAACGATAAATTTCTGCTAATGTTACAGCTACCTGGTAAGGCTGGCTCGTTTCGTCGGCTGACGAACGGTTTAATAAGCTTCTGGTCGTTGCACGGTTTTTTTTTATCTTAATTGGTGCTTCCTCGAAATTTTTATATTTTCACGCGTTAATGAGTTAGAATTATCGAGAACGCGACTTTACAGGTGTCAAATGAAAATATAAACAAAATTTAAGTTAAACGTATTATAAACTCGACTTGGATACTTAGCTCAAAGCAACTATATTTTTTTTAATACTCTTTAGAATATAATTATACAATTTAGAATTAATATATACGTTTCACTCATTTTCTTAATTAACGCTCATTGTTCCTTAGAAAATTCACTTTCACATTATATTTCATAATTTACTTCTGACGTAAATTGTCTCTCACGTCAATCTTAAATTATTTCAATCCTTTTGCATCTAGAAAAAAACAATTATTTTGTGAATATAATTTTTCTTTTCTTAATCAAAAAATCATTCGATATTAATATTATCAAAAAAAAATATATATATATTCCAAACAACAAAATTAAGTTACACCAATAATCTTGTGTAACTATATTCGATACAAAAGTTCTTTCTCGAGACACGAGTTTGCCCTTGTCGAAGGAAAAAAACTGTACACAAAGATCTCTCTCTCTCTCTTTCTCTTCCTCTCTTCTTCCTTTCTCTTTCTTCCCCCCTCCCTCCTCTTTCTCTCTGAGAAGACGAAATTTTGGACAGGCTGGCGAAGCGGAGACGGAAGAGGAGATTCTCTTTTCGCGCAATTTACACGCGGTGAGGGAATAGATGTCTAGATTTACGTGTACCGCGGCCCGGGACAAGAGATTGAAAACGTCAACACGTGGAGAGGCAGAAGGACAAATCCGGCACGTCCGTCTGGGCGGATGGATACGCAAAGAAGGGCCGGCTTCTCGAGTGCAGACTTTACATATTTGTATTCTACTTTCGTCTGTTTGCCGAAACATCATATTTCGGCCCCCTTTACTTGCGTAAAAGTGGAACCCTTCGCTTGTCGTCGGCTCGCGTTTGCGCCGGGCAAGCTGATGATTCCTTTGCCCCGTTGTTCGAGTAGATTGGCCCTAAAGTCTCGTCATTTTTGGCGGAAAGATCTTTGCAAGATCGATCTTGGATGAATGTCGATTCGTTTAGTTGTAAGCAATTTATTATATCGTTTATCGAAAATTTTGTTTTTTATAATTTTGATTTTCCAACGAAGAATGATTTTTGGAATAAAAATCTCGTTATATATAATATCTTGTAAAAAGGAAATAATAGAATTCCAAATTTAATCATTATCGAGTGCAATATCATCAATATCTGTCTGAAATTCTTCAACTTTGAATTCTAATAAAAGAAAATTCTAAAAAATTCCATCAAACAACCTCAAATCTCACTGCACGATCGTAAAATCTTTCGTTTCCACATTCTTAAAAAAAAATTCAATCCTCTCAAATCTCGCACGTCGTCAACATATAATCTTAAAATCCTTCATCTCCAAGCCCGATCGAAGAAACCAGTTCAAACCACCTCAAACATCGGTATAAATATCTAATCCCCGAATCCCCCTCATTCTCAAACTCGTCCAAACAAGAATTCCTTTCCAAAATCTCTTTCAAACCGCTTCAAACCACGCCAAACCCTCTCGTCTACCCTCTAAACAACCCGAAAAAAAGAAATTATCGACATCCCGATATTCTTTCACCTTTATTCGCGGATACCAGCTGCCCACGCACACCATCCAACTCGAGCAAACTCGAACAGAAGAGAGCCCGTTACATACGGAGATCGGCTACAAGATTGGCAGGAGGAAGGAATAAAAATCTGGCCGCATTTATTCAATCGGTGTACGATCGCGGAATGCGAGTTGGATCAAAACTTAATAACCGGGAGCCGTGCAAAAAGCGAGGGCGCGTGCTGAATATCGGGGCACCGCGACGCCGCAAATTAATATAAACGACGCCAAACCCCACACCACGGGAGCAACCGTCGCCCGGGTCTCATCGGGTATGCGCGCCGTGCGGGCAATCCGATTGCCTCGTCGTCCTTCGAAATACCATGGCTGGGTCCCGCGACGCATCTTGATCGCAGGATTTCGACGACGTGCAGACGATTTTCCTTCCCCTTTTCACGGAAGAGAATTATCGCTGGGGCTGATTACTCGCGGAGGAGGAATGCTACGTGTATACTACTTGGGAGTGGATATCGTTGATAAATGTGGATTAGGATTAGGTGGAGTAGTAGGTATGGGATAGAGTATTTCGTCTGTGTGTAATTTTTAACTTATTTAAAGTTCTTTGCATAGTTGTATATTTGTACGTTTGATTTTCGTAAATCAAAAATTATCGTAAGAAATCTGTTGAAGAGATGTTTGTATTGTGGAATTTTTTAATGATGAAAAATAGAAAGTTCGATGATGGTATTTCATTTTACTCGACAATCGCTACTTTGATGTCTTATACTTTCTCTCAAAAAGTTAAAATCCTGAATTTTAAATAATTATCAAGATTTAACAGTATACTGTGTTATATTATATATTGTTAAAATATCGATGAAAGTAATTGCAACTTTTATAGTTTTTTCTTTCTTAAACTTATTAATAAGAGATTTGATAGAATTATACACATTAGTGACAAAAATTAGAAAACAAGTTGATCGTTTGACAATTTATTAAAATAAATGAGAATAAAAAAATTACAAATTGATTCGTCTTTTTATTTCTCAATATATATTTCTATTTATCGTTTCTTTTTATCAAGCTGTGTTGAATTTCCTCATATCCACGACACGTAAGAGAGATTTTATAAATCTAATTTTGAAGAAACGAAGACGATAGAGAAAAGTTTAACCGTTTGAAGATCGAGGAACAATTGATATCAATTCGCAGGTCTATTCGCAAAGGGCTCGTTCAACGATCGATTTCAATTATACATGACACAGCGACAACGTGTTCTACAGCAAACGTAATATGGAGTACCGTACAGTGGCGCCATCGTTCCAACGAGAATCCACTTTCACCCTCGGTTTCAAAAAGGAAGAATGACATTTACGAGAGAAACGTTCAACCTATCCATTCGATTTAAAGGAAACGATTATAAAATATATCACAATGTTCTATTCTAATTTTATATTCATCTTTGACAATCATAGAGAATGATCAAAATTAACACAGAGTTAAAAAGATCAAATTCATTTGTATCGATTCAAGATCATGAAAAAAAATTTGTTAATATAAATATATTTGTATATGATAGAGTAATAACTGTTCATTGCAAAAATATAATAGCAAATAAATAATAAAAATAAAATGGATGAAGATTAGAAACTGAAATATTGAATTTTAATTTTATACCTATTATGAAACCTATTTGTAATAACTATTATAAATATATCAATTAATTTTTTCTTGTTTTTTAATCCCAAAAAATTTGAATTAGAAGATAACGTGATTTTAATTCTAATCGTTATTTAATATCAAATTTCCACTATGATTAATAGCCGATTGAAAAAAAATTCATTGAAATTCTTCCAAAGAATTATATTTCTTTCTCTATAATTAGAATTATATTTTTGAATCCAATATACAACAATAGTTTATATTTTCTTTTTTTGCGATTGCAGTAAAAAAGGATAGATCCATGTTTGACAATGAGAATTGATATAATTATTGTTTTAATGAGATGTGGATTGCTCTTGTATTAAAAAAAATGATATTTTTAATTAGTCGATAAATTATTTTATTTAGTTTGTAACATTAATTAATTCAACAATTATTAATTATTTCTAATTTGCTTTAATTTCTCCAAAATTGGATGGATCTGCTTCTTTTTTGCTGCAAGATCCTCAATTATCTCAATGTGACAATATCACGCATCATCAATTTTTCCACTCACCTTCTAAACATTACCAACACCAAATCAATTGGTCCAAAGGAATTATTTCCAACATTGGTGGGGATGATCATACAAGTACTTTCTTTCATTTCCTTCCAACCAAAATCAACAACAGTACAACAATACAAATCATCGATCTTTCCACTCATCTTTTAAACCAACACCATCAATATGACATTAGTCACTCGACCATTGTGGGGTGGGGACATAACCACACCAACACATCCCTCCATTTCCAACCAAATTTTCACAAACAACATCAAAAATGATCTCTTTACAATTACAATACATCCAACGACATACAAAATTTCCACGATCCATCATCTTTCCACTCACCTTTTAAACACTGTCAACGATCGAGTTACGACCAGTTATATCACTTGACCGTTGGAGTGGGGATGACCAATGATGACATTCGTCAATTCTCCAAAAGACAAACCTTGGAAACGGATCACCACAAATCCAACCTCGATCTCGATCTTTCCACTCACCTTCTAAACACCTCCCACGCTCCTCCGACCACCTCCAACAACAGTTCTCCATCTCCCCGTTTCCTCTCCACGTCGAAAGACTCCCGTTCCAACTAACAACCGCGGTGACAATCGTACGCGCACGTATCGAAATTCGGATGCGAGTGGACGCGTGTCGGTTGCGGCCAGGTAGCATCTGGGCACTGGAAACCGGCGTGGATCGGGCCCTCGGCTCGAGCGTAGAAACGAGTTGCTCGAAACGGGTAGAGGAAAGAAGGCGAGCAGGAAGGATGGCGAGAGGAGTCCTTCTTCGGTGGATCTGCCTTCTCTTCTTCTCCTCCTCCTCCTCTTCTTTTCGCGTACGCGCGCCGGAATGTTAATAAGTCGTCGAACAACGAAGGAAACGATCGAATTATTCGCCATCTCTTTGATTTGACGGAGCTTTGACAGGAAGGTGGATAGAAAGAGAGGATAGGATTTGTTGAGTAGAGAAGAGAGGAAGAGAAAGTGGATATTACACGGAAAATGTAAATCTACAGAATGGAATACGTTTATCGCGTCACACTGTCAACATCGTATTCTAAGCGAACAACGCCCTCGTGCGTTCTCTTTCGTCTAATAGTGCGCGTCGCACGCCATCTGACTACATTTTTGATAACCAAAAAATCATACGTTTGCTTGTAATTCCACGATTCTTTTTATCGCCAACAATAAGAATCGATGCTTGTTTGAGAAGCGTTGCTTTTATTCGATCTTCGATAGAGATAGATAGATAGATGGAGAGAGAGAGAAATATAAGTTTTTCTCGATTCGAATGGGAAGGCTTGGCCACAGTGAAACGCGTATTTTGTCGATCGTTCGAAGATGGATCACGCGAATTATGTCGGTCGATGTGATATAGAGAGGGTCGTTAGAGGAATTCTGTCGATGCGACAGAAATTCGTTATACGACTTTTTGTCGAGCGCCGATTTTGTGTTAAGATAAGTTGCGTTTCTTCAGAGGAGATTGAAATTAAAATTTTTGATTTGATATTAGTAGCTTGCCATTCCGAACAGTGTTCAGGTGCATCTTTCTTTTGAGGGGACTGAGGGATGAATTTTAAGTGGACGCGGTTGATTAAGGAGGATTCTTGTAGAACGTTCAAGTAAAATATGTCTCTTTCGAGAGATATGGGAGATACACGATCGTCCACGAAATTCGTGTCACGCTAACGTTCGAGCTACAACAGCGATGGAATTAAGTTCAACGTGAACTTAAATTCAATTTTTTTTTTTTTTTTTTTTTAGAGCGAATTGTACATGTTAAAAATACAAACAGAACAATCTTATTTACATTTACTTTTGCCGAATTTAACTAATTTTAAAGTGTGGGGATTTTAAAGTGGGATTATTTTGGGAGGAAATAATAGAGATTTTATTTAAAATTTTCTTTGTCTCGAGTTTCGATAAAGAAAAGATATTTTCAGAAATAAAAAATGAAAAAATAAAAGTCTTTATTTCTTGGAAAATTTTTTTATATTTATTATAAGATATAATGCACTTTAAAAATTGAAAAAAAAATTAGAAATTTAAAATGTATAATTAAATAGTATTTATTTACGAACATGGGAAAGCTTTAACGTGTCCATAGATATATCGTTCGTTTCAATTAAATCAATAAATGATTAAATTGATGCAATGGAAATGTAAATTATTTCAAGAGCACATCTTCGCATCTGCATCACATTTATGGTTATTGCAAAAGTGAATGATCTTTTATCTAACGTTCTAATGTTGATTTTTGTTGATTTTTTTTTTTTTTTTGATTACCAATCGAAAAATATAAGTTCCAATAAATTTTGAAAAAAATTGTAAATTTTCAAATACTAAATCTAAATTCTCAAACCCCAAATTCCATTCCAAATTCTACGATTTCTGAATAACTCGATCCTCGATCCACTTAACGATCCACGTCCAACCGCTCTTAATATTCAACATCTTAACATCCTCCACTCTCGGACCCATCAGTACATACAAATAAATCCAATTACCGAACTATCGGGAATATTTTACCATACCAAAATATCCATTTGAAACGCAAGGATACTCTTCTTCCAGATCCCCGATTTGAATATTCTCCTTTAGCTTCTTCCTTTATTCGGCCAGAGGATAATTAATGCAACGAGAAGAACGAGAAGAAAAGGTGGCTCGATCGCATACGTCCGTCATCCGGAGGCAGACGGACCGAAACGCGTGTCCTCACGTGAGAACCGACTCGTTTCTCGATCGTTCCACCCTGCTATGTAAATTCTTTCTTCGAGTTACGCGAGATTTACGACCGAACGCTTCGATATCTGTGCTATGACGGCTTGGTGACGCGACACTAGCGCCACGTGACTATTAACTAAGTACCTTGTATCTTTGTTTAACCGATTTATTTAATTATTCGTTAGAGAAATATTTCTACTGCAGAAATGTAGCAAAATGTATATTTCGTTAATTCTTGAAATCGTTTCAAATTAATATTCAAGTTAATATCTTTTTCACGATACTTTTTAACATGGTATACTAGTGATACTAGCGCCACGTAACTATTAATTAATAGATTGAAGATGTAGTTTTGATACATAATAATAAATTTTTACATTTATAAGTTTATTGAAAATGATAAATAGAAAAAAAGTCTATATTATATCTATATTATTCGGATATGTAGGATTTATGTAATTTCAGATGGGTTTCAAATTGTTACATATTAATGAAAATAATATGTAAATGATTGAAAAAAAATATTGACAGGAGAATAAAAATTGAAACTTAAACCGCGGCACTGGAACAAAAACGTGATCGTGGATCATCGATCGAAAAAAGGTGAAACGTTGTCGGAATTGTACGCGTTCCAGGCGACGTTTCGATTCGAATTTCCGGAGGCGTTTAGCACTGAGAACAGGTTTCTACAAAGTTATCGAGAACAATTTAAACGTTATTGAATCTCAACGATGACAGACGAAGAAGAGGAGTCAATAAAAAATTTCGTACGAACAATTATACGTGTGTTCGTAAAAACACAGGAATTTACATATAACAATTATTAAGCAACTGCTCGTGAACATACATTTTAAAATTATTGGCCATACTTTATTCTTAGTATGATTATTAAAAATAAAAAAGTAAGATATAACAATTAGAATTATATCTCCTGAAATTTTTTAATATTAACGAATATTTATTAAAAATTTTCCAAACAAATTACGACCGTGATTTCCTTGCGAGGGATAAAATGAACAAAACACATTAGATTGAATAAAGTTATCCTCACGCTTACCAGTCGATAATTTTAAACAGCAGACGATTTATTTATACATTATAACGAGATAATTTAGCGAACATGAACGTGTGGGCATCGAATTGTAATGGTGGAAATCCGCGCTGAAATAGCACGATATTACCGACGCGACTAATTACGGATATCATAGATACCCGCATTATTGACATTAGCCGTGGTTCGGTCGTTACATCTATCTTGTTCGCTCGCGATTAGTTTAACTCGTAGCCTGCCACTCGCTATATCCACCCCGTGTTTACGTGTGTTTGCGTTATAACAGCGTCAAGTGCACCTCCGTTTCTCTGCTAATGGAACAAATCGAAACGATCTATCGGCGGGACGAATTAGAAAGTTGAGGTTAGGAATAATTGTTGCGGTTCGACGAGTCTATTAATATTTTGAATTGGTCCGTGAAAATAATTGGACGCTATTTTTGCGGAAAAATTTATCTAGAATTGCGATTTGAACGAATGTTTGTGCAAATGTGAAAGATATCTTTGAACAAATTTTTTTAATGAAGTTTCGCGAGTATGATAGATAATTTTGAATACCTTCGTTGTTTTTAAATGCAGATGCAGATGGATCTATAACGTGGTACTGATAATTTTTTTATTTTTTCAAATTGCTTGATCACTTATTACAAGAGAATTTGAGAATAAATAAAATAGAAAAAATAATAGATTGTGCAACGAATGATCCATTTACATCGATATCCAATATCTAATATATTATCCAATGTATTAAATTTTTTTAAAAAAAATCAAATACTCGTGAGACCAATCTATAATTACAGTGATAAAATCTAAAAATACGAATCAAAACAAATTAAGCAAATTTCCTAATTCAAAAGAAGAAAGAAATCAATCATGAAAAATAAATTAATTGGTTGAAAATATAAGATATAAAAGATATTATTATTCTATATTCTATGAATATTGTGCTTTCGAGATAAAATAATTTTATTATTTATTAAATCCCTTAAAATAAATATTATTAAAATAGAATGAAACCTTTTTATTCCCAAAAACGATTCCAAACATTGTTCGACGATTTCCAAATAAATCCTGGAATAGGAAGCGAACCGGAAATTAGTTATTCGATAAGCCCGCTTCAAATATAGAAAAATCAAACAAACGAATTTTTGATTCTCATATTCTTTACAACTATTGATTCCCCGATATACTCACACATACGCACACGTTCTTTATTTTAGCTATATATATTTCAAACCCTCGATAAAAATCACTTTAAATCGAGCGATCCTTAATGATCCAAACCGTTTCTTTTTTCCGTTGCAACGATCGAGAGAGGAGGCCTCCGCTCGATTCCATTCACGTTCCCCAGAAAATTGATCGTTTAACTGCTTCCAGCGTTTTCGAACGGTCCTGCATCAGATTATATATATTTATATTCTTATGTAAGATATGGGGATAGATAGACGCCAAGGGGTTTTATACATTATCGTTCAAGAGTTTTGGATAGAATCCTACTGCGTTTGTTGTTTCATATTTAAATTTGTTTCGTTATATTCTAATCTTTGCAAATTTTACTTGCAAATAACTCAGATTCATTTATAAAACGATATATTAAGTTTGCTTATTTCTAAACAAACTTGCAAGTAAATATTCATATTGTTGTATTAAACGGTTCGATTGTTTGTCACCTTTATTCGTGTCAGTAAAGTAATAAAAAAGAAAAGAAGGTGAATTCTACGAATGAATCTGTATATAATTTTAATGTAAGTTTTAATTAGATACAATTAAGTTTGTAAAATGTTTTACAACTGATTTTTCAACATAAAGAACTTATTACTATTACTAATATTTACAGAAAATAATTAAAAATTATAATGATTCCATTTAAAAAGATTACATTTAATTCGGACACTCTATACATTTACCCATATTATTTCGACATTTCAATATTATATATCATACGATCCAATATGATAAAATATAAGAGATTAAAAAATATTTCAAATAATAAGCGCAATATAAATTATCGATAATTAATAATAAATTTCTCGATCAATAATATATTGGTCAAACTTTTGACCAATACTGTATACCTGTAATAAAAGGTGCAACCTGGCAGTTGCAACCTGGTCCGCAAAAGAAATCGGCTCGGTACCGTAATGATTTCCAAATTCTTTAATTCGTAAAAAAAAAAAAAAAAGAAAAAAAAATTCGCCTCGAATGTGCCCCAACGATCGATCGATCTATCGATACAACCTGCTCGAAACGGGAAGCGTATCAGATCGGTTCCCTTAAATAACGAGGACAGGAACCGAGCTAGAAATTATCGGCACTTCGAACGCGCTAAACTTCCCTCACCGGCCATCAATCAGCTGGCCACCGACCACCTGGCCTACTTTTATCGTGTATCGATCGTGAACACTCTCAGATCAGAGATTTCGATGTAATAATAGGCAAACGTAACCGCGAGGGCGGTAACGCTCTTTTTCGGTTATGATACGTTGTTTCGAGGGCGATTAAACCGTTCTTAAAAGGGATTTGATGGATTACGATGCTTTAAGAATTGTGGACGATTGCTTTTCTTTTCAGCTTAGAATCAAGGAACATGAATATTGTTAAAAGTATATTTTAGAATCATTTATTACTTTTTCTTAATAATTTTCGTTTTCGCAATTATTGCATTGTTATATTTTATAAGAGTAATATCGAGATGATTCTCTTGATGTTTAATTCAAAGACAGTTCAAAAAGGAAAAATTAAAAAATAAATAATACTCTCGATACGAATTTGAATCGATCATATACAATACAGTATCAAACTTATCATAATATATAATGTTACAAATGTTACGTAGCACGTTAAAATATTAAATAAGAATATTCCGAGCAATCGTTTATTGGCAATATCGATAGATTAATATTTATATATTTTTCACGTATCTCATAATAAATATTAGGTTAGATTCGCGCATTTTCCAAGGATCAAAATACCCTTACATTCCAAAACACAGAAATGCACACATTTTCGCGAATTCTTCGCGTACAAAACTCTAAACAAAATGGAAAATAACGATCCTAAAATCTCTCCACCGATTTATTATTATTTCGCGTCCGAACCGTGGAGAATGGGCGAGCGGAGTATATGTATATATAACGTCACAGGGCTATGCGAGACACGGCGATAAATCAAACAATGTTTTTCAGTGGGACGAATCGAGGCACGAATGGTAATGAAAGGCGGCGGACGATACAGGCGCGATAACATTCCGCTTGGCCGCGTGTTCCGCTCGCGACGATGCCAGCGACGACAAGCAATCGCAAAACCTAACCTTACCTCGGCCATCTCCCGCATTCCCTCGTTCCTTCGTTCAACGATCATGCGTTACACGTGTTCCCTCCGCTGCGTACGTGCGCCCCGAGGAACGATCTTTCTGCTCGTATTTTCGATCGTTCTTCCGCCCATTACGGGACGTATTGCTCTCGAGCTTACTTATCGTGATTGATCGTTCGATCTCGTTCGAGCAATGTCTCGAAGTGTTTTACCAGTTGGGCCCGTTTTGGATGGATGGTTTTAAGTATTTTGTCAGGTGTTTTCTTTGAATGGCGAGCAATTGTTAAACGGTGATTTTTTTTTTTTTTTTTTAGAATTTCTGAATCATTTCTTAATGGTCAAATATGTAAATACGAACGAAAGAATTTTTAACTCGGTTGACGAGTCAGGCTTCTTATATATGATAATACGAGTATCGTACATTCGTGGTGCAATGAATACTGATCGTGCGTATGTAAACTTAATAAAATCTTTTTAAGCATTTGAATAGTCCTATTGTGCTTTTATACGTATATAATTTAATATAATATAATAATTTGTTTTAATGTCTGCGACGTATTTCATCCATATAAACATACTTTTTAACTGCAAGATGGACGAATAGAGGTGTCAAGTTTCGCGATACAATGTGACTGTAAATATGCGTTGCCACCCCTGGTTTAATCGCACGAAAGGGAGATCTATCCCGGTCCCAGATTTGTGAAACGTTACACCCTACGTAACGAGAGATTTGGCGCCGCCAAAAACTATCAACCAGACCTCTGGCGGAGAGATTTCAAACTTAGGCCCCGATCTCACACTCGCCTCTATATTCGCCTCGCCCCGTGTCTCTCAGCCTATGGAACAGGGCGACACGTTTAATTGGTAATCCGTTTAAAGGATTAGTAACTCACGATGGGTATTAGGACGTGTCGCTGGCCCGCCTGCAGCTTGTCCGTTTCGCACGGACAAGCCGAAGGACACGGCCACGTCGATGGATATGGCTCTTTTCGATGTTCCGTTTATCGGTCTGTTTCTTGAAATTCTTAGATACTATCGGAAAATTATAATACGCGTAAGAAAATTCATCTGTTTTGAAAAGAATTTGATTTTAATAAAAATATGTAAAGAATATATATTTATTTTGTGTATTTAAAGGTATCAAGGTATCTTCGTATTTTGTATCATAATTTGCTTTGGAAATACTTTCCAGATGACAAATAATAATTGAAATGTAATGAGACAATAATTATTTAAAAATACTATGGAAACTTTAATTGATTGATTGCTTCATTAAAGGATTTATATCTTTATAATGGTTCATGAAACAAAATTATTATTTTTGTTTTGGATAATAAGATATTTTTCTTATTTTCGAATTTTTGTATTATAAATTTGATTTACCATAAAATAAATTTCTTAATTGTATAAAAAAACTAATCTAAAAAATTTATCCATCCTAAACGAATAATAAATTTCATCTTACAAAGAAAACTAAATTTATAAAAATATAGAAAAGGGTGTCTACGATATTTCCAAAAATCTGCACAAACCAATAATCACCGATATCCTCGACGCTCAACCCCTTCCTTTTCAATCGCTTCAACGGCGATCGTTCATAAGATTAACCTCCGCTCGACGAGCTTTTTCAAGCGATCACACGACTCGTCGCGCACGTCATCCGGAACAGGGCGAGCCTGCACGAAACTTCGATGGATCTCTGCGAGGAGGAAGGGGCAGAGGATGTCTTTCTCTCTCTCTCTCTTTCTCTCTCTGCTCGAGTGTTCGACAGGACACCGCGGGGCGTGTGCTCACTTTTCAAACGAGCTTACTCTTCGCCACGCAAGAGCACGTAGCCGGAGGGGAAAGGTTTGAAATCCGGCCTGATCTAATAGGGATTAACAAAGTGACAAATGTAAGAGTTAGCTAGATGGGGAGATGACCCCCTGTTAGGCGTTTGGAAAAAAATATCGTCGAGCGAAACGGGCACTTGATCTCGGCCTCGCCACTGGCCTCGTGCGATTTTAATTGTAACGGAGATGGAAGGAGTTTTTTTTTTTTGTAATGTTTTGGTGCTCGATAATGTTGCATTTTGATTCCAGGTTCCTTGAGAAGTTTGCGCGAGACGTAACGCCATCTCTGCAAAGTGTATTACGTGATTGACTATTATGGCTTTGTTCGTCTCCTTTTAATTGCAAGACAAGCAAAATTCTTTTTTTTTTTTTTTGGATATGATATTTCATGTTGTATATCGAGTCTTATTTATTGTATCTTGAAGAACGAAAAGAAAGAACGATTAACTAATAATTATTTTATAAGAGAAATGGACACGTAAGATTTAATAAATAAATCCTTAAAATTCTATTTTATAATAATGACATTACAAAATTCGAAAGAGAGAAATTTCGTCACTTTCGAGCCAAACCAAACATATTAAACAATAAAAAAAAATCTACGATCATTCACACGAAACAAAATTTTCTTTATATAACCTAACTTTTTCATACGCCTAATTTCGGGTATCGACACGTGTCAATTTGCACTCATGCGCAGAAAACCCTATGCTCGCCACATCCAAGTGTCTCCTCGAGAAACAGTTCAGACAATACGACTCTGCTCTCTCTCTCTCTCTGTCGTTCAGTAGCAGAAACTCGAATAATCGTGTCTGTACGCAGTGTTATATACACGGCGCGATGCAATTTGGATCGTTGGAAAGAGAGAACGCGTATCGAGAGAAAGGCAGTGGCTGTACCTCGTTAACAACAAAGCCAGACAAACGTGCACGCGGATTCGGGAACAGATGCGAAACGATGTCAATCAGAGCGTGGCACGCGGGTAAGGGTAGCGGCAAGTGATTGACATATTTTCCACGGTGAATTCATCCCCTTTGGAGAAGAGCAAAAGACTGGATCGGATATTCGCATAAAGCTTCTCACCATTCTGTTTCACCTCGGCTGTCACGAGCGTGTCGCGAGTGGGGAAGAAGGCGTCGCGCCATATTTTGCCCTTAATCAATTTGCCAACCGATCATTTCGAAGTGATTCGTAGGTTAGGGACAGAGATTTGGTTGATATGTAACGGTATTTCGATTTTTTTTTCTTCAAGTAGTTAGTTTAAGTTGAATTAAAAGTTATTTTGAAGATGTATAATAATTACTTGTTATTAGAAAAAATGAAAAATACTGTTAAAAACGAAAAAATAGTTTTAGGTTAGATCAGATTAATATTAAATTTATTTAAGTTTGATTCGATAAATTAATACAATTTATTTATTTTCCGATTTCTGATGGTTTATATCGGGTTTGAATCAGATTAGGTTAGATATAATAATCTTTCAAAGTTATTGTGCAATATAATACGAATGCTTCGAAAGTGAATAAATGCAATTGCAATTAAACGATTATTGAACATATTTCACGAAATATAAATTATATTTGAGCGTCGAGTGTTATCAATGCTTCTCGTATCATACATTTACTATTACACATAAATTTCGAAAAATTGAAAAAGAAAAACTCTAAAAAATTTTATTCCTTCTTGATCTTTAAGATCAAACGAGTTCTCGAAATATTAAATGTAACGTAGAAAAAGAAAGTATCCCTCCTTTCAAGACACGTATTACAGAACATACTCAACATAACCTCACTTGTTGCCTGAATGTAGACGTCAGGCGGACGAAGCAGCATGAAAGGGGCAAACGTTGGGCCACGTTCGATGGAGAGCCACGTTGAATGGCGACCAATACGCTCCTTATCGTCGAAACCTTTTTTTTTTCTCCCGCAACAATGCAGTCACGGTAATCGCGATGAGTCATTGCGTGTCAGCGATCAATCACCTAACGCTGATCGATCCTTGGGATCCGTCGATACAAAACCGCACACGTGTACCACGCGCTGCGTCCTGTGTTTTCTATATCGGCATTTATTCCGTGAATTTATCGCGCGCCCGCTCGAAACGTTGCGACGTGACTCGCAATATTACGCGCGGGCATACCATTCGACCGGTTTAGGTTAAGCGTTCTTCTTATGGTGAATATGTATGAAACGAGGCGAATTTAATGGAAATTTCGTTGATTATGCTCGTGAATAGAGTTTCAATTCGTATTCGCGGAATGTAATTGTATCGGGATTCGTTAAACACATTTTTTATATTAGTTAGTTATTTTGATTATTCCGTAATGGAAGGAATGTTGTAATAACATCACATAGATCGAATTATCTGTTATAGTTAAAAAATAAAAATTTATAACGAAGATTTGGAATATTTGAAATTTTGATCGGTTATTTTCTATATCTAAGAATATAGGAATTCTATTTCGATAAAAAAAAAAGAAAAAGAGTTAAATTGAATAATTTGAATGAGTTTAAAGACTAATTTAACTTTAATCTAACAATTTATCATATTTTTCAATGCTAATATTTCATAAATTCTTTTTTTATTTTATACGTATAATAAAATGTACTACATCATAGTTTGTTAAAAATTATTAAAGAACAAATACTCGTTCTCCATCACTAATTCTAATTGCCATTTATTATTATAGTTTTAATTTACACACTCAAATTCACACTCAAATTCTAAATCATGATTCATCAGTAGAATTTTGACTATTCTTCTTTCAACTTCGAATCTTTTTTCCTAGTTAAAAAAAAGCACTCGATTCCATCACTCTAATCGCCATCTTTGATAAATCTCTACAACCAAATTGACCAAATTCCATCCGATTCCTCGCTTAATTTCAAAACTTTTTTCCTAATCAGAAAGAAGCACTCGATCCCATCACTACCTCCGATTATCACTTTCGACAATCTCGACCCAAACTAAACTTGCAAACCACGACTCGTCAGCACGATCGTCAAGTCCCCGAGGAAACTTTGACTTTTTCCTAGTGAGAAGGTGGCACAAGTTGGCGAGAAGCCGCTGACACACGTAAATACCAGGATGAAAGCAAGGGGTAGATAGTCGAGAGCGCGAGTTAATTAAAACCCTCTCTCGTCGGCATTAGAGCGAAATCGTGGCCCCACTCCTACTGTTTTCTCTTGCACCCTTTCTTCCCGGCCCAGGCGGACGAAGGGACGAAGAGAAAATCGCCGGGACATCGGTCTGCGCCTCCTGGCCTCATCCGATAAAAGGAGGTAGTCGGCCGAATGCGAGCAACAACAATAATGTCGTCGTCAGTTCGTTAAGCGTTTCTTTCAGAACGCCCACTTTCTCTCTCTCTTTCTTCCTTCTCTTTCTCGATCAACTCGGCCACGAGAGGTGCGAGCCTCGAGATAAACCAAACCCACCTACACCTTCGACCGTGGGCCAACCTCGTTACGACATCGGCACGCGTGACTGCGTGAGCCGTGCATGCGTGACTTCGTCACCTGAGATAATATCGGTGGGCCGCCATCTATCATCCAGCGTGATTCACTATGGACATCTGGTGGCGCGAGAGAGAAGCAATTCTCGCCTGGAAGGAAGAGGAGGAGGACGTGTTGAGGTTAAAGAATGCACCGTGACGAAGCTACTGTTTTCATCCGAGAACATGTCATTATGGTTGACGTGGGATAGGGCGAGGATGTGTTTTGATAGTGTGAAAGAGGTTTTCTCGTTGGACTTCTTTCGTTCGTTGATTGGGAGGAAGGGGGGAGGGATTGAATGATAGAGACGCGTTTGATTGGATTAATTTTGTGATATTGTTCCAAATGGGATCGAGATGAGATTTGATGGATATTTTACCATTTAGAGTTATACATATTTTTATACAGTTGCTAAATTTTGTAGCAGACGATTATTACTTAGTCGATTGACTTTGTAAAAATTAATCTCTACTTCATTATAAATCAATCTTTGGCATTCTAGATCGACGGCAATTCGTGCATTTTTAACAAAACATCGCTTTTACGTAAATTCACTGCATATTTCTTTTCCCTACAAAAATCTTGCATTATCCAGATAATTTATATATTTTTATTATCAAAATTATCTGCAAAAACTTTAAACTTTTTGTAATTTTACCAAAGAATTTTATTCTTTCATATATTCGAAACGAGAAGATCGCTCTATTATAAAAATCTTGGTCTTTGCGTATCGATAATAATTTGTATCGCACGTAATCGGATAGGTTATACTATATCGTCCCGTGGCAGCGCTGCTATCGCGGTCGTGCCGGTGCCATCTTCCTCTCGGATTCATTAAAGACTTTTATCGGGAGAACACAGCGCCGCCTATGTACCAATTCACTTAACGTAACCAATCTAAAAATGCTCATCAGCAATTTAAAGCGTCGAGGGCTCCTCGAAGGACAGCCGCGAGGGCTCTGTCCTTCTCCCCCTCCCCCCTCCTCTTCCCCCTCCTCCCACGTAAGTGGCTCGTTCCACGAGAGAAACGGACAATGAAAGAAGGATAGACTAAAGAGGTTGGCAAAAAAGATACGACACGGTTGGTAACGGTGGAACGTCGAAGAGGAAGGAAGAGAGAGGCGATAAGAATGCAGAGTATATACAGGGTGTTAATATACTCGTGGAACGCCTTTAGAGGATCTATTCTGGGTATCAAACAATGAATACATGAATTAATACAAAAATTCGTGGGCTGTTTGTAAAGGATTGAAGTAACTCGATAAATAAACTTTGATGGGTATTTTTCTGTTTGTTTTGATTTTTAGAATTGATTCTTCAAACATATTTATTATGATTCTATAGTTGCAAAGATAAAAAATCTAAAATCAATTTAATTTAACTTGGCTTTTACGATTCAACGATAATGGAATAAATTTTTATACTTTTATTATAAATTGAGAAAAAAGATTATACACAGGTCTAGGAATGTATTAACACCCCGTATATAGAAAAAGGAGAAAGAGAGAGACATCGGTGGTGAACCATCGCTTCCACCGAGATACGGATGGAAAAAGGAGGGTAAAAAGTAAGAGACAGGGAGGAGAAGTGGAAAGAGGGAGAAAAGAGACAGATCCATTTGCGAAATGCTCATCGACCGTCTTTGGCCCTTTTCTCGATGCTCTGACCCCCTCCCTCCTCCACGGTGACTCGCTAAGGAAAGGGGGTTTTTCGAGAACGCGTCGAGTAGGATTACTTTGATTCGTTTTGGCTTGCAGATTTAGCCCTCGCCATCGACGATCTTCTGTAGAATAGAAAAGGGATCGAAAATTAGAGAACTAGACGATACGATGAGAAAAATTTAGTAAGCATTTTGATTTACTTTTTAATTTTTAGTTTCATATATTTACGATATGAAGTGTCTTTTGTGTAAAATTAATTCAAAGGAAAATAAGAAAATTACAATAATATCAAATTACATGTATAACGCATTAATAAATATTTTAAAATTAATTGTAATCGTTTTTATCTTTGTTCGTTATTTTAAGCATATTTTATCTATATAGAAATATAGATATTTTTTCGAATTTTTAAAATCGTTTCCATCTCGTATAAAGATCGAAAATCTTATTTAAATATTCCAAAATGGAATTACAATTCAAGTAAGATTATAAAAAATATCAGTACGCGTTTTTAAATTTAATGCTACGAAATCGCGATCGCACAATCATTTACAAGATCAATTTCAATTTAACCAACAACAACCAGTCCAACTTCCTCTCCCCTTCCCCTCTCCCCCTCTAATCTATTTAATCGTCGATCGTATCTCGCATATCGTACATACATACGCCTTTATCCACCGATCTCTCGCCAGGGGATGAAGCCGTAAAGAGGATCTACGCAGCACGGATCTCTCCATCCCTGAATCAAGACGTAATGCGATTCGAGCAGCGATGAAGCCAACGGATAAAACCGTTGTCGCGGCCACGGTTATCGTCTCCTCGCAATAGGCCGCCACGCAAACGTGGCCGCGTGCCCTTAAATCATGGTGTTTGCATAAAATATTAATAAGTGACACGAGTCAATCCTCGGATTAAAGGGGGGAAGAGTGTGGAGAGTCGAGGGGGCGACGCTAGCGCCACTTTATCTATCTCTACTTTGTTCTGTTTGTGTTGGCTTTTCCCACGGAGGGTCGCTGCTGTCCCTTCGGCCACCGCTCTTCGACAAATAGTAATAATGCGAATTGACACGTGACGCCGTTGTCGCAACAACGGCAAACAGTGGGGCGAGGGGTCAGGGCTACTGTGGAGATGGAACAGAGGACAAACCGAATGCTCGTTCGAGGAAACGTTCGTCATTTCTTGTTTGAAATTGATTTGATCAACGCGGTGATTTCGATTTGATCCACCTAACCTATAAAATGTAGGTCTGTTCAATTCTTATCCGAAACATTTTCCAATAAACTTAAATATTGTATACGTAAAAGAGTAAAATATAATTCCAAAGCAATCCAGGTATCCGACGAATAATTATCGCCAACTGAAATCTCCCTCGCACTTAATTTACAACGCCTGTACAAATCATCCCGATCGTTCGTCCAACTCTTTCGTCCAACAGGGACATTCATCCAATCTCGTGTATAACCTCGACTGTAATTAAGGAACCGCTTAATTCCGGGCACGGTGGAAGATTATCGTCCCGATTGCCTCTCCGTTTCTGCATCGGCGTGTGTAGGATAATTGCGAACGGGTGTATCAGTGGCCCGTCAGCCCTATTCGACACGTGTCGACCCGTGCCCCTTATCTCGCAACTGCTTTACGTCGAACCTCGTTGTTTCCATTATCCGTAATAATATATTCTTCTTATATAAGTTCCTGGCCCGCCCTTTAGGCCCTGCAGGCTAGGAGGGAGAAAGAGAGACGAAGAAAAACAAAAGGAGTTGAGAGAGAGAGAGAGAGGGAGAGAGGGAAACAAAGTGGCTGCTGCACACGCGTTTGTCAATGTTTGCCGGTGTCGACACCCACCTACTTATGCAAATCATTTAATTTAACCCCTCCATACCGGGTGATCCCCGAGAGAGAGATCGTATCTCGAAACCTATTCGTATTCATTGCCCGGCCCGATGGGGGGAGCCAGTCGAGATCCGCAGAGCAGCCATACGATCGCGTTTTCCTGATGCCACCTTTTATAACTGTGTTCTCCAACCTTTTCTCGAATTGCCCTCCGTACGCTTTTGTAATGTTCGAGTGACGCTCTAGTTTTCTGCGCAAAAGTAAGGGAAATGTGGAGGAATTAGTAAATGAGAGGTTTTACGTACAGAATTTTCTAACCTCTTTTGAGTCGTGATTTGTTGGAGTGAGATTATATTAAGTTTATTATATCGAGTATATATATTATACATAGTATATTTGAGTATTTCTATTAAAAAAATTTAGCGATCAATTTTTATATGCCAGAGTTTTCTAACCTCTTTTGAATTATGACTATCTTTGTTTCTTTTATCTTTTTTGTGAAAATTATAATTAATTATAATTAAAACTAAAAGAATTTTTATCAGTGTTTTTTAACCTCTTCTGAATTATGATTATCTTTTGTAATGTTAGAACAAGTTTTGATATTCTTTCCTATCTTTCCTTAGGATAAAGAAAATTGAAAGAATGAAGAGGTTTTATACTAGTATTTTCTAGCTTCTTTTGTGAATTGTAAACATTTTTTATAATATTATATTTAAGTAAAAAGTAAAGAAAATTAAAAGAATTAGAACTTTTATGCTAGTTTCTTATTGTCTAGTCTCTTTTAAGTTATGATAATCTTTTACAACATTAAAATAAATTATGATATATCTGTTTATATGTAGAATAAAGAAAATTAAAGAAATTAGTACCAATCATCTTTTGTATTAATACTTTCTTTTTCATATTTAAACAGTTTAAGATTCTTTTTCCTCCATATAAAGTAAAGAGAATTAACATCAAGAGGATTGACATCAATCATATTAATATTTTAACCTTTTTACAACTTCCTTTTGTAGAATAGCTTATAATTCTTCTTTCTACATAAAATAAGGAATATTTAAAGAATTAACTCGATTAGAATTATTTGGAATTTAAATTTAATGAAAGAAAGAAAATCTACGATTCTTTGATAAAAATTTATCGCGTGCATCAAATTAGGTTAGGTTTAAGTTATGATAAATTATTAATTAGAGATTATTCAAAATTCAAGCGACCGACTTTTTGCATAAAAAAGAGAATAACATAAAATAAATTAAACACGTAAGTTTCAATCGAAATCCAAAATTTAATTGAAAAGAGAGAATTCAAAATCAGTGTTAAATATGAAATTCAATCGAAAAGGGAGAAAAATTATTTCTAATGCATTTACCTCGTATATATCACGATAAATTTTAGCTTAGGTTAGATTAACTTGCTTGAAGTGCAGAGTTTAATTGGAAGCGAAAACATCGAGATCTTTATTTCATCGAGTGTCAAGCGCGAAATAAATATTTCACTCGCGTTTTTTTCTCTCTCTCTCTCTCTTTCTCTCTCGTATAAACGAGAAAAAAGAGAGATGAGAAAAGACTCGATACGATTCTCTAATGGAATTTATTACGCGCGTCAGGCCGAGTTAATGCATAGCGGCGCGGACACAATGATTGCCAGCGCGGGACAATGCGATTTCAGCCTCTGGACAGGGCGGTATTCAGCATTTAGGTTTCGATGCTCGATGTCGACAACCAGTGACGGCTGCGTTTTAACGCTTTTCACGGCAAGTGGGCGACCAGTGTTCGATGATCGATCAAGATTGATGCACTATATGATACACGCGGAATTTATAAGAGCGTGTACATCAATCGCGTCAGTGGAACGAGTCGATGATTCGCGTTCGAGCGTGATATGTCGAATCGAGAATCGTGAAGGTACTTTTTTCAATCGTTCGCTCCGTGAACAATCTCGAACGCGGAAAATTTAATATCGATTGTAATAAATATTTTTAATTTTCACATTGAATTTTATGATGGAACGATGGAGCGTTAATTTTTGATTATACGTAAAATTTGGTGCTCGAAGGATCGATCATATCGTTAAATTTTCTATGAAAAAATGTGATTATTAGTCAATCGAATTATTTCATTTCGACGAACGAAATTTTAATCCATCTACTAGTTCAAAAATTTTTTCAATCTTCCAAATAATAGTAAAATAATTCGTTGTAGTCTTTTTAAATCTCGCCACTAGATGACACAACTGGTAAACTGAATATTCAAAGGAGATGATTCTTTTTAAGTAAACAAGATAAGAATAATAAAAAAAATTGTTTACTTATCTCAGCCTGAAGGAATAATCTCTAAACTTTTACACACCTAAAACATATCACTACTCCTCGCTATCTCAACTCCAAATTAATCCAAACTCGACGAAAAATAAGACTCGCATATATCAAAAATCAAACGGAATAAACGCATAACCTAAAACCGACATAACCTAAAACACGGAGGAAATAGTAGAGAATCGAAATCCAAACACCAAAAAAAAAAAAAACAGGATCCAAAACGTCGAAATAGGGAAAATGGCGTGAAACATCGATAAAACGGAAAGCAACGGATCAACTGGACGCGTCAAATAGACGCGTTGATCGTTCCAACAACTGCGATCGGGTCTGTAGCAGCGGGAGAGGGAGCGTGCGTTTCAGTTTCATTACATTGGCGTGGAAATCGGGAGTCAGCGATTACGATTTAACTCCCCACCAACCTCCCCCCTCCCCGCACCCGCCGTGGTGTCGATCGTGTCGGCAGCCCGTTTTCGGTGGCCGCCGCTCGTGAACATCGCGGAATGACGTATCGGTACGTGCGGTCGTTTTAACCGTTTTAACGGCTCGGCCGGGAAACGAGTGTCGGCAGCCACCCCGAAACTCGTGTACACACGCGTGTATATACGCATCGGGCACGCGAGATCTCATCGAGCCGAGCTGCGGTGCGTCACGATATCGATTCCAATTCACGGCCGGCCGCCAATCGCCAGGAGAGCAAGAGAGAGTGAGCGAGAGGGAGCGAAGAAGATGAAGGGAGCGAGAGTGTAAGTGAGAGAGGAACGAAGAATTGAACGAGTAAGAGAGAGGAAAAAAGTGAACGCGTGAGCAGGAAAAAGAAGAGCGAGCAAATGAGGAAGAACGAGAGTGAAGGAACAAAAATGAGCGAGTAAGAGAGAAAACGGTGAGTAAATGATGAAGAATAAATGTGAAAAAGAGAAGTAAAGGAGAGAGAAAGAGAAAGAAAGACAAAGAAAAATTACGTGTATGTGCAATGAGTAAAAGAGAAGTAAATGAATAAGAAAGAGAAAGGAAGAGAATAGAAGTTAATGAACGAGAGAGAAAGACGCAGTATACCGAATTAGCAGCGTTGTTAATGTAGTAATCGAGTGTTTCATCGTTCGATGATTCGCTCGGGATTGAGCGCGAGCGAGAGAATGAAAGGTCGAAAGAGAGAGAGAGAAAATGGATGGGTATAACTGGTAAAACCCGCGGGATGACGAGAGGGCGCAGCACGTGTGTATCCAGCATGTGATACAACGTGTTGTCATTCGGGCAAACGTGTATATTGATGCCGGGGTGGGGGTATTTTTGTCACTGCGATCCTCCGGTGTAATTGGTTTGACGATGGAAATTTCGCGCGCGCGTTATTACGGAGGGGGGTACACAGGCGCATACAGTCCTAATCATAAGTACAGTTGCAAGCTTTCTCGATTGTAATCGTTACGTAAGAATTTTTCTCGAATCATTAACGAGTTAGAATTGAAGCGAGCCTGGAAGAAGCGATAATATGACAATTCTATTTAATTCCTACAAGGAGATTTTCTTATTACATTTTTTTTATAAAAGTTCATTCAATCATATTCGTGTAAAAGAGAATTTCACGAGCTACTTTTTTTTTAAAAATCGTACAATAAATTATTTCGCAAAATTGGCTCAATGAATTAATTTTTCACTTTGTTTTGTATCAAACATACATGAGAAGTGAACATTAGAAATGAATTTACATAAATGAAGTTGTAATAATTTGACTCATTAAACTCAATTAAATTAATTTAATTTCTTTTCCATCGAATCTATCATACGAATATGACACGTAACACTCTGGCTATTATATATTTCTCATTATTTTAATTAATACAAATTTTTCGCTCGATATATAAAACTTTTCATAATCCTTCTTTTGACTATTCCACAATAAAACGTAGATAAATGATTTTAAATGATTTATCAGATGTTGATTATAAATGTTATTTTATAATAACAATTTATATCGTATGTCATTAAAAAAAACCAAACGTACTTGTGAAAGGGAGTGTACACACTCGATGACTGGTACATAGTGGAGAAACGATGCAGCATGGAACGATGTAAAATGTTAATGCCACGGTGTTATTATTTAGCCAGTGAGGCGGAATTTCGCGGAGGGTAATCGTAATATAAATCCAACGCGGAAGGCGAGAAACGCGGATATTAAAATTTCATAGTGCGCCGCTTTAAACCGCGTAAAAAATGGACGCCTGCAGCTGGAGCGGATTCGAAACCTTCTATGGAATTTCGCTGGAACGATCGTACGAACGAGTTTTTTAAGAGCGAACAAGCAACAGCGATGTTTCGTGGTGTATTACAAAAATCGTCGCTCTATAATTTCTAAATTTGGAAAAGAATAGCGAAACAGATGGGCTGATGACGATTTAATTAAAAAAATTAAATTATACTATTCAAGTTCGTAGAAGTTTATTTTTACAAGAGGATATAAAATTTATACATCCACTCGAATCATATAAGTTTAGTCGAGAGATTATAATATGCATATTTAAAATTATAAAACGTCAAGTCTATTCGTTGATATAAAATAGGAGGGTTATCGATCTAATTCAAAAATTTAAATATCTTACTGAAATCTATTAAAATTTATTCATAAGATTAAACTATTATACATAGAAAAGGATTGTCAGTCAAAGTTCTGAATAAAATCCTTTAACTAAAAAATTTTTTTAATCTTACTATTTAACTACTAATTTCTACATAATTAAACAATTATCCTTTGTTTTTTTCTTATTCGTGATAAGGCAAAACGGCGTCAAAATTATTAAAATATTGTCACGTTCGATTCTTATATTATATGATACAAAAACGCATTGACCAATATAACGATCTTCTTAACTTCTGAGTAAGGTGGACAACGACATCTACGAATCCCCACCATCTCGAGTTCGAATAATCCATTGAAATTAACGCAAGAACCGAGGTAACCACAATTCTCGTATCCTCTTGACCGATTCTCGCCGGTACGCGGCGCCACCGTCTCCGCCCGGCATGAATTATTTCGCTCGT
Source organism: Apis cerana (assembly GCF_029169275.1). NCBI lineage: Eukaryota > Metazoa > Arthropoda > Insecta > Hymenoptera > Apidae > Apis > Apis cerana. The sequence continues at coordinate 1,947,371 of NC_083862.1, read as the reverse complement.
TCCGCGCGAATAAAACGCACAAACGGCCGGTCTCGCGTATTCGTGTAGCCGACGTGTACTCGCCGTTTGTCGAGCGGGAGCGACGTTCATTCGTTTTTCCGAGGCAAATGAAAAAGCTCGACGATGCATAGCGGCCCATGCGCCGCCAACCACCGCTCCCTCCTCTCCACCGTTTGTCAAAACTCTTTATTGCCGTTCCACGGCCGCTGTATTCAAAGCGAGGACTCGAATATACAATGCGCGGTGTCCGGAAAAGTGCGCGCTTCAGTTTTATATATATATATATACACACACACATTCACACATACATAATTTTATATATACTGTATGTATGTGTGTATGTATATATATATATATATATATATATAACGCGGCTGGTTTCGGTTTTATTATTACCCCGACCCCTCCGCGGCCCTGTGGCCCACACCAGTGGAAAAATATGCGACGATGCGCCAAGCGGGGTGGGCCGTTTTGCCGACCCTCTCTCCTCGAACCGGCCGTAGCTTGTTCCCTTCTGATAAAGCGCGATGAAAGCGCGAGAGGTACGCGGCGGGCGTGCACGGTGACAAAGGGAATTTTACCAGATTTTATTACGTAATAAATGAATCTATGTGTGTGTATGTGTATGAGTGATTTTAATTAACGTTCCGGAACTTTTGTTTTTTTTTTGTATAAAGTGGTCTTTTAAAGCTCTGAAGTTTCAAGTTTGGATTTAAGTTTTGGATTTTTGAATTTTGAGGTTAGGTCGAGGTTTTTGTTATTTCCGATTGTGATCCTAGATTTTTATCGGTTTGATACGGTTTTTATGGCTGGTAATACGAATTCCTGAGTAAACTTTTATGGGTTTTAAGCAAACAAAGGTTTTTAAATTTGGGAATTAGATTAGCATGTATAATCTTCCATTCTATTTATTTATAGGTCAGAATAAAATATTCTTGAAATTTAAAAGTCAAATTACGTTATCTGATACATCATCGAAGAGATTTAAATTTAAAAAAAAAATCTTTCGCTTGAAAAAAATATGAATAAAATTATTCGTATTTAAGCAGATATATATCTTCGAAATACAAATTAAATGAATTTGTACTTGTTTTAAATTTAGAATGTACATTTATAATAACGTTACATTATATAAAATATATTGTGCACAAAATGATTAGAATTAAAATAACATTATAAAAGTAATTAGTCTGATTTTTAAAAATCATTCTTAATAATTGCAAACAGAAAAACATTCCAATAAATAATATATAATTACAAAATTAACATTTAATACGAACAATTTTTCAATTTGAAAGATATCTGAGTCGCGATAACCGGCCAACATCCAATCTTATCCTCTTATTCATTAACACCAATAATTTGTGTTCCATAGAATAACTATGCATCCATCTTGTATAACGTAGGTAACAGCAGCGCCTCGGGTGCTCATGAATAAAAGCGCGAATAGACGGACAGAGCACGAGGCATTAGCGGAATAAAACGGCCGTAATACCGACTATGTTCAACATGCTCACCGGTTGTGCGGAATTTTGTTTCTACAGCGGTCAGTTAGGGCCGTGGTAAATTTTCATTCTTTTCTCTCTCTCTCTCTCTTCTCCAGAGCAGTTTTTTTCGTTGGAAATAACACGCGTTCGTAACTCTGCGACAGGCCAAGTGCTTTAAACAATTCGCGATATCCGTTGAGAAATAGCGGTCAAGTATCAACGTGAAGATAGAGAATTCTTTCTCCATTCTGGTAACTCTATCGTATTGCGTGCAGATATTTTACCATTGAAATATTTGGAAATTCTCTGTTTGAATTATAAAGAATATTATTTTCTCTTATTATTTCTTTTATGTTCCTTTATCTGAAGTGTGTAATTGTGACGATGGTAAAAATATAAGGAGCCTTCGAATCAATTATTTAAGAAGTAAATTTAAAAAGAAGTATAATGGTAATGTACTTTGGCTTAATTTCTCGAGATTAATAATTCATGGGTATTTACACTAAAAATATATTATACACAAATGACTTAAAGTTTTATATATACAATAATAATTCTATTTTGCCAAAATTTGTCAATTTTCACTAATAAAAAATACATAATAACGTAACAAGTTAAGAGTTATTTAATAATAATTTAACAAATTAAACGAATATTTTATTCTCTTTAATAAAATATATATTTATTTAGAATCGACGTTTAAATTTAAAATTTTAAATCGAATCAATTTCTGCAAGAAAAAAAAAGAAGAATTAATAATCGAATAAGAAAAATTTCGAAGGATCCCCTGATATATCAACAGCCTCCACACCATTGTGCGTTATCAGTCAAATAAATTCATGCCCCATCTTAAATGGGGCACCAATCTCGCTCGTCATTTTTTACGAAAGGGTCTCGACGGATTGAACAATATTGACACTCGAGTTCGAAATCGCCATGGACAATCGAGGGCACGTCACGGATGGTGATTCTGTCGTCCAGTTTCATCCCCATTTTCCTCTCGCAGATTCACCAAATTTTTTCTTGACAAAATCCTTTCAATACTTATGCCATACGTATAGGGTGTTCTATTATATAATTTTAATACATTTAAATGTGTAAATTATTTATGTATAAAAAATTGTATGAGTTAACAATTATCAGTACAAGTGTACAATTTTTTCTGCATGAGATTTTTAAATGGAGATATAATTTTTAATGCACGAAAAAAAAAATTAATTTCATCATTTCAAATTATTTTTAATTGAAGAGTTTGTCGTTAAGAATAAGATATTAAATAAGAGAGATAATACTATATTATTCGATGAAAGGTTAATTATTGTTTTATGCAGATTTCTATCGTAAATTTCAAAAATTTGAATATAATTTGAATAACTGCTAATCGTGTAAAAACTTCACTGAAAGAATCATAATTTTTTTTACATAGATATTATAAAATTATCTTACTCCTATTTCTTTACTATATTTTATACAATAATACTCCAATTTACCTATATTATCCTTCGTATCGTCAACCTAATTTCTTTCCAATATTCCAGATTTTTAAAAATTTTTTTAAAACATATTCCCAAAATCAATTTATAATAAACATTTATAGAGAAAAATTAAACTTCAAACCTATTCAAATAAGTATACTTATCTCATCCCTACAATTTACATTTATCAATCAATTTACATTTATACAAAAAAAAAAAATTAAACACCCTATATATAATACAATCGAATCTTCAAACCACTTAAACAACCAACATTCATCGCGCTTGATAAATTTACATTTATACACGAAACTCGGCGGACACCCTGTGTATGGCTAGGGGAGAGCAATCTTCGAAAAGGAAGAAAGCCACCGTCACGAGGGGGATGAAAAACGAGGGAAGGGAGGGGTGACGAAACGGTCCGTCACAGAAGTTATACGAGTCGTCCAAGTGGCGAGGACAAAGGGACCGTTTTATTATCGAGTGCCACTATCGTCCCATGCCCGATTCGAAAACTCCTCCGTTTCACGCGTTGCAATAATATTTTCTCTCGTGTTCTCCCCCCTCGATCTAGGAGAGTCTGCTAATTTATGTCGTGCTGCACTTAACGGGTCCTCCTCCCGCGCAAGGAAGCGCGTGGCCAGCGGAAACGGCGTGGTTCCATGCGTGACGTGCACGTGGACTATCTTCTCCCTGGATGTTCCCTTTGTCCTGGTCCGATCGTGCGAGAGCGAATCAAGATAACAGGTGCAGAGCGGTTAATTTATGTGCTGGTTGTTGTTAATTAATTGTCGCGTTGTTTTAATTAACGAATGAGATTGATGTTGCTGGGATGATTCGATGATCGATAATCGGGCTGATCGAAATGTATTTTTCAATTAAAATTGTAAATTATATAATTCGTCGACTCGCACGATTTGAGATATAAGTGAAAAATGCGAATAATTAATAAAAGAAGAGATAAATAATCAAATTTTGCACGAATCCTGTTTTCTATGAAAATAAAATGTTTTGATAATCATTAAAAGGGAGGAATCTTTGTATCAAATTATTTTAGTTACGATAATAATATCAATAATAATAAGATATTTTCATATAAATCAATAATTTATAACGTCTCTCGTACAATTTATTTGGATTAAAAGTGATTTCCAGCATCGCCTCCTTCCAGCCATCCGCAATCTTTAAACCGTCATGGTCGTTAAAAGAAACATAAATGTTCCGCTTTACCCCACTTTTACTCCGATAAAACGACGAAAAACAATGGGTGAAAGTGTATAGAAGCAGAGGCAGAAAACTGCGCTCTCCTCCTCGCGACCATTGGGATAACAATGGGTATCCGAAAAAAGGGGGTGGCTGCGGATAATTGGCTGGTGCGTTTGCACAGCGTCAAAACGCGAGGTCAATCCGCTGCTCGCAATCTCACCCTGCTGCTCCCCTCAAATTCACAGGGATGAAAATCGAGGTCGAATGCTGGAACAATTCTTCGTACACGTATTTTTGTAGCCAGAATTTTATTTTTTATTTTGTATTTCGTCCATGAAAGATTGCGTTTTCGAATATATTATTTATTATCTCGCGTTGAAATATATAATATTCCTGTATATTCTACGATTCTTAAACGAAAGTGAATAATCGTACGTAATGACGTTTAACAGAGAATCAGAAATTCGATTAAAAAATTAATTAAAAATCGCTCGGCTATCTGCCCCGTTGAATAATTAATAAACGTTCGCGCCTCCCGACTTAATGTTATTCAGGGAGCCGATTTGATTTTCATTCTACAAAGTCGAACGTAACAGCGTTCGACCATTAATACCACGTGTATACGCGCGTGCATTATTATGTGTGGCATAGTAATCGCTCTTGGGAGCGAGCCACTCGGCATCAGAATCACGTTTCCCATAATCTCCGCTAATCTCATAAATAATGCGTGGACTACGTGCGATCCGCTCTCGCGCGCCACCTACGAAAACCAGATATTCGTTTACCTCTACGGTTCGTGTCTACGCGACCGAACGATATTTCAAAATATTCTCGCCTTGAAAATTGTTATATCGAGATATTATTATTCCATTCCTCTCAATAATAATTATGAAAATAATAATGGAAGATTCTGAAAGATTCGATTGGTTAGAATCTATTTTAATTCCGATTAGCCTAGTTTCTTTCGAATGTGAATGGAACTGATCGATTCCACTTGCGAAGTAAAGTTAACCTAACCTCAATTCATTCGATTGATTCGTGATTACGATGGTAGACATTAGATTACTAAAACGATAAAGATTTTCACAAGATTTTATAACATATTTCGAGATTTAACGAGAAAAGTTGATCCTTTTCAACCACGTAGACTGTAATCTACTTTTTCTCGAATATAAAGATTCACGCTAAATTAAACTCGATCGATTTTAAAAGTTCATCTCCCGAGGTAAACTCGAAATAATATTCGCACAGGGCGTTATAACTAACCGTATAACCAACAACTCGAGAGTATACGTGTCAAGGTTGTATAAGCAAATATTAACAGAGAAACGTTAAACCCCTCCTCTCCTCTCGCGTCGCCGCACATTCGTCACTCGTTTCGACGTTATATGGGTCCGACTCGGCAATTCTTCGCTTACGTGACACGCGCTGAGTCGTTCTCTCGTCTATCACGCGTGTCTATTATGCGTCCATAGAGCCGCGAGAAAGATACACACAGGGGCTAACGTTAATCTGGCATGCTCTTAGGGTGGATTCGTCGTGGTATTGCCACTCCGATAAATAAATCAACTCGTAAGCAGCCACCATTAGGGTCCTGCGGTGTGTATATACGCAACTCACGCCCCACGCACTCTTATTCCGCCATCCTCTCTTTCTACTTCTCCGCGATATCCACGTCTTTTTGTCGTACTGCTTTTGCATGATGCGTGATAATCTGAAAATTCTGCAGTCATTTTTTTTAATAATATAAAAGTTGCGTTCATATTTGTGATTTTCGATCCGATTGTTTTTTTGCGCATGTGGATACTTTTTACTTGTATTTTTTATCGTGTTTTATTTGACAAATGTAAAAATGAAAGATCGAAACAAAATTGACTCTTGACAAAATAAATTCTTCAATTGCACCAATAATATAACAATTTACCGTAGTTTAACAACTATATCGATTTCATAAAAATCACTATATCTAAGAATATGAAGAAACTCGATCGCTAAGTAGTGATGGGAACGAATAACGCTCGAGCAACTTTTTTCAAACAAAAATAGTCGGTTTCATAAAAATCACTATATCTAAGAATAGAAAGAAACAAACTCGATCGTTAGGTAGTGATGGCAACGAATAACGCTCGAGCAATATTTTCAAACAAAAATAGTCAGTTTCATAAAAGTCACTATATCTAAAAACCTCGATCGTTAGGTAGTGATGGGAACGAATAACGCTCGAGCAATTTTTTTCAAACAAAAAAATTCGGTTTCACAAAAATCACTATATCTAAGAAACTAGATAGCGATGGGAACGAATAACGCTCGAACAGAAAAGAAGAAGGCTTTAAAACTCACCTGGAGACCAAAGTGGCTCGAATTATTCGGGCCAGAACGTTCGTAAGAAGCCATAAAGGAGGGAGCAGAGATTCGTAAGCGGAAGATTTGTTACACGGAGAGAAAAGGAAGATTCGAAGACGGTTCGAGCAGAAATAATCCCCGTCACCGTGCCCCCGGTCTGGCATCCACCCGGACAAGGGTGGAAAAAGTGGATAACCCTGGTTTCGAAGCTGGTCTCCCCGGCTAAGATGATGAATCTAGCGCGGAAGCACTTATGACGTACGACTCGGAAAAGCTTGGCCCGGGGGTGGCAACCCCCGCGGCTTTGTTTTCCGCATCAGTGGCGCCGCCCCTCGCCGGATTACCCGGGGTGATCAGCTATGAAATTAACTCGCTCGCCCTCCTCCCCCCTTTCCCCGCTATCTCCTCCCCGAATTTTACATTCTTTGGCCCCGATTAATCGGATTGCCTGGCTCGTGAATTAAGAAGATCGCGTTTATTTCACTGTAGATATAGTGGCTCGTCGAGTTGTTTAGAAGTAGTTCAGATCGACCGCCATTTCCTTTTTTGAACAAGGGGAATTGGTAAAAATTTAAACGAGATTCAAATTGGTCTCTCTCGACGATAAAAAATATTCGTGCATTAATTGTTAAATTTATGTTTCTAGAAAACCAAGTGATCAGTTTCGATTCGAAGGATACTTTTATTAAGCAATTTGCAATTCCATCGACCTATTATTTCTACATCTCTTCTTCAATATCCTCCCCTCGTTCAACTTTCGTTCAACGGCGAAAAATCGGAAAAAATTTTTCCCTTTTTTTTTCTCTTTTACCCACGCGCGTCTACACGCGTCACGTTTCCTTTTCAAACGTTTCTTTCCACTGGTGGATGGATCATTATATTCCATCGTGTCGTGTTTTTGCGCCGCGAACGTGCCACGAACGCAGATCCACGGATCTGACACCGCGTGACGCAACCGCAGCAACTCTCTCCAACCGGATGAAACATCCCCCTCCCCGCTGTCGCCACTCGTACGGGATGCACGCCCTCCCCCATCCCACGTCCTCCGGGACGTATCGACTCGATGGAAGAAGTGTCGTGGACGTGTTCCTGGCCGAAGGCCGCGTAATTACGGGTATCTTTTATAGGCAGAAGGAGATATTTATACAGGGGACGCGTAGGATGATCGAGGAGGCTCCCACTCTCGAGGAGGATGACGGGACCTTTCTATCCATCCCCGAAGGATGGAGGGTACGTTTTTAGAAAATGTATGTACAGGCTGATTCAGACGTGTGTACACGTGTCGATACTGTTTAATATCCAGAATTTTTTTTTTCTGGATATTAGTCATTTAAACTGGTGAGAATCTAATGACAAGATGGCATCGCATTGTGTGAGCAAAAAAAAAATTCTCGAATTGGATGAGAAATAGAAGAAAAAGTATCTTTTATATCGATCTCGGTTGGGAAGGCGGGAAATTTGAAATCTCGGCAATTAAACCTGACAAATTGCACGAATAATAATCCAATGTGGTTTAATCCCTCCCCTTATTATTCGTCATCACGGTGTTTACTTTCGTATGGAATCGACGGGACGGTTGTTGGCCGAATAACAGAAACGCGCCTCGAGCGCGAATTCCGTATTTATGGCGACCATTTCTGGCAAATGACCTGGCATTATCGACGAGGTACGAGGGTGAGTCGCTTAACTGAAACCGCTTGGCTCCATAAATATTGATTTCGCCATAAATTGTTGCGGCCGGAAGCGGCGCTGTTCTCTGTGCACGGGTGTAAGATTTGTGAATCCGTTTGAACGATTCCCTTTGTTCTTCATCTCGCCATAACTCGCCCCATCGAACGATAATACGATTCCAATTTGCGATTGCAGGAAAAATAATGGATTATTGAAAAATTTCGTCCAATTTTCAAATTAAATCTAGAGCATAATCTGAAAAAATGCTTCCAAAATAAAAACAAAATTTGAAAAAGTTAACAATGGAAATCTCTAAATAGTCGAAGACAATGTTTATGTCGTTAATGAGATTAGTCTCGATCCAAATCGTTTCAAACTCACTTTGTCGCTGTTATAAAGAAACAAACGTATTTTGGAAAGTTTGCAAAACCCCCTTCCCTTCGTTACCCCTTTCGAGAAATCTCCAAAGATCAAATTTCCAAGATCCGGGAATATCCCGAAAAAATGGGGAGATCGGAAAGTTTGCGAGGTTGGCGGCACCGCAAAATTGGCTTTTCAATGGATCCAGGCTTGAAAGTTGGCTCGATTGCCTCTCGTGGCGGCGGCCAGGCCACGAGAAGAGATTTCGAAGAAGTTGCCCAAATTGCGCGACGATCTCTCCTCCTACAGGAAAACTACACTACACTACTCCTCCTCCTCGCGTGTCCCTCCACCACCTTGAAATTTCCACAATCGTGAAAAACTTTTTCATACCGTTGCCGCGTCGCCTCCCATCGATTCCGCATTCATGCGCGCGAAAGCGATGCAGATGGCGCTCGCATATAATAAGCGGCCAGCTGCACGATTTTCCCGAATACGGCCTGAATAAATACACGGCCGTCCGTTGTGCCGCGTTTCTCTTTTGCTCGATTACCCGTCCATCGTGGGATGCACGAAACAGATAACCTTTTCACGAAGCGAACGATAATTTTTGAGTTAAACGCCTTTTCAAGCGAAATAAAAGGCGATAACACGATTCGTTTTGTTTTACGTAGATACTAGAGCTAAATTGGTTCGAGGAGAGCTCGCGCGAGGGCGCTTTTTGCTGGCCGTTAAATCGAGGAGAGAGGTTACTTACGACGCAGGTAAGTAGCGATGTAAGTGGTTGTAGACAACCCGGGACCCCGGTGTCATAAGCAGCAGCCGCCGCCTAATGAAACTACAAATCTCTGCCGCCCTTTAGGCACCACCTGTTCTTAGCTAACACATCCGCCGCCGCAACAACGCGCTTGCATGCGACACGCCGCTTATGAGAGCCTAGGGGATTATTTCGCGCGGTGACACGATCTTCGAGAACGGCTTTCTTACCTCGGCCAATATCTTATCACTGGAAATTGAATTACCGTTTGAATTTTGATATTTTGGGCCAATTTTAAATTTGATAGGATCTTGTAGATTTATGAAAATGTGAATTTTTGTACATTATTAGGAATGTTTTTATGAAGCAATATTCTCTTTTTTTTCCTATATTAAAATCATACACATGCGTTTCAAGGTAAAGTTGTCTTGAGTAAATTCGAAACGTACACGGAAGCATTATCGTCTCGTAATCGATACGCGTTGTTCGTAAAAAAATAAAAATTGAAAAATTCTTCCAAAAATTCAAACATCGAGACGACATAATATATACGAATAGAATACAACGGATACGAATTACACCTCGTAAAATTATCCTCCAAAAAAAATTGACCACTCGAAGATCGGGATATACCACGCAGTAAACACGGCGAGTAGGGAGCATCTGTTGTTCGTTACCGGCAGAGTAGTGGGGGGAGACGAGCGAGCCTCGACCTTTCGATTCTCACGCAATCGTTCCGCGTCGCTGCGACTCGCTTCGCCCGCTGCGTATCTCGTAAACAACCGGTTCAATGCATTCGACAATAATAATTATTCGCGAATGATCCGCCTCTCCCTTTCTCTCTCTCTTCACTCGTTCGGTGTACACCCGGCGCACACGCGTTTATTTTGGTGGCCGGCGGTTTCGACCTAACCTATCCGTTGTGCAACGACGCCGTTGTAAAACAATTATACGGTGTCGTCGGGCCACGCAAATCTATATATCATCGATTTCCATTGTCATTGCAATCGGCCAGTCCACCGTGTCATGATTATTGTTCGCAGTGTACAATGGAAGCGAGGCGGTCCACGATGACCCATTCCACGATGGGATGGCAACGGTGTTCTCCTCGTTGAAAAACGAAAAACGAAACCAACTCGCGGTGGGTGCGGATCTCGGTGGTGGTGGTGGTAGATGGATCGGTGGATAAGGGAGAGGGGGAAGGTTGATAAACTGCCACCCATTATCGAGCGACGATTTCGTACTTTTCACGCGGGCGCGCTATCTTTTTTCCACCCGTTCCAATCCCGTTCCATCCGTCTCTGTGCACGGTTGTTTCCATTGATCTCGGAGGATCGTCGTGCTCGCTACGTCGCTTCCATCCAGGTCCTTCGTTAACCCCCCCTCCTCTCCCATTTGGCAACGGATGTTACGTCGCGTTGGCGACGGCCGGCGCGGATAAACTCGCGCGAACGATCGCGCGTTTTCGCGTTTCGGCTAATGTTGCGCACGCCTTGTTCCGAAAATTGGTCAAGAATTGGCGAAAATTGGAAGGGGAATAATTGGGAAATAAAGGATACGTGAATTGTATTTTTATTTTTTTTTTATTTTAACTAGTTTGGGTTAGGTCGTCAAATCGATGATGGCGAGTTTCAGATATTGTTTATCTTCTTCTAAAACGGTCAAAATAACATGTATCGTTAAAGAAAAATTCAATCCTAATTTAAATACAATAAATATAACTTTTTCGTATCAACCGTTTTTCCTTCTTCCTTTTTTTCCTCTCCTCACTTTCGAACGAGCATCGTTTTATTATTTCTCTATCGAATTTACGTTTCTAAGATAACGGCCCCGATATTCATTCCTCTCCACCAAGGAATGAATAACGTGCTTATTGACATATCGGGGAGACCACGTATCGTCTCGAGTCACGAACGCGTTTTCACGGTCGATCTGTCGCCGTGGAACGTCAATATAATCTTCTTGTATCCACTCTCTGTCATCTCTGTCCACTAGATATTCGAAGACTGGTCTTGGACAACCTACCACCTTCCTACGAATCCTTCCTGCTCCTCCTCCCCCCTTCCTTCTTCACCCCCTAGCCCTAGCTGTGTGCGTGTGTCGAGTAAGTGGTCGGACAACGCGGCGCGAATATAAATCAATAGGCGGCGAGGGCAGAATGGGGCAAGGCTTGTTTTCATACACTTGGGTCCGCGGAAAAGACGAGCGTGGAGGATGAGCGCTAGCGCGGTGGGCGTGGCTGGGCCGAGGAAAAGCCCGATGATCGGATGGGATCGTAAAATGATTAATTGGACGAGCTTTTCCGCGGGGCACTGTTTGCCCGAGGGTAGTAAAAGTCTGTTTGCGCCCATTTCGATGAGCGAGCGTTGTTGGCTCGACGTTTCTGCTTTCGAGACGTTTAATTCGGGCCGATTGGACGGATTCCTTGGGCACACATGTCGTAAAAATCGGCAATAATCGGCAATGTATATCGTATAAATATATATATATATATGACTCATGTATAACTTGGACGGATGATATTTCATCCATCGTGGATAAGGAATATTTAATTGGGTCGTTTTATTTTCTTTCTTCTTTTAGGGGTATCTGATCTTTGCCGATGATTCGTATTTTACAATTGGAGTTGGATAGTTTTAAGTAATTTTCGGAGATATTGTTTCTTAAAGCACGTTTGGGAAGTTGCGTTTAATGAGCCACCTGTTAATCAACTCAGTCATCCAGTAATTTATGCGAAGAAACTATTTTTAAATGGAGAGATTAGAATTTAATTAAGAAATCGGTTAGAATTTGTGAAAGCAGCGAATGTATAGAATTTTTTTGTAATTTTTAATAATACAGATATTATGGATATTTTACCATGATGAACTACAATTTTAAAAAGAATTTACATTTCATGATTAAGCGTATAATTTAACTTTAATATTTATACTTATACTTTAATATTGTGTGTAATATTCAAGTAATATTCAAGTGTCATGTTAGATTAGATTAGATTAGGTTAGGTTACAATTTTAAACAGAATATACATCGTTAAATATACAACTCTTAATATTCTATCAAGTAATGACTTTGTATATGTAATTTTAAGAGAAACAACGTCACATTAAATTAAATTGGGATTCATTTGGGTTAGCATTTTTGATTTTGAAAAACATCAGAGAAAATCTACATTTTATCATTAACTTTAATATTCTTTATGCAATATCCAAATAATATATTACTTCAAGCAAAACATATAAGTGTCATATTAAGTTAGATTAGGTTAGGTTATATTATGTATACTTATGTAACTTTAATATCTTTTATGCAATATTCAAATAATATACAACTTCAAGCAAAACATAAGTGTCATATTAAGTTAGATTAGGTTAGGTTAGGTTATATGTATACTTATGTAACTTTAATATTCTTTATGCAATATCTAAATAATATACAACTTCAAACAAAACATATTAGGTTAGATTAAGTCAGGTTAAGTTATATGTATATTATGTATAGTTATATAACTTTAATATTCTTTATGCAATATTCAAATAATATACAACTTCAAGCAAAACATATTCAAGTGTCATATTAGGTTAGGTTAGGTTATATATATATTATGTATACTTGTATAACTTTAATATTCTTTATGCAATATCCAAGTAATATACAACTCAAGCAAAACATATTCAAGTGTCACATTGTCATATAGGTTGGATTAGGTTAAGTTAGGTTAGGTTAAGAGCGACTATCGATTTTGAAGAACATCAGAGAAAAATACACCTTGCCTGTCACCCTATATATAATTTTAAACAGAATATACACCCCATAAGCGTACAACTCTCAATATTCTTTATGCAACATCCAAATAACGACACCTTGTATATAAATAGATATATACAATTTCAAAAAAATTTCATAATAAATCATATTAGCCTCGTTTAGGTTAAGTCGAGGGACACATTTCGTGTTTTCACTGGCTCCACCGATTTTGCCGAAAGTTCCATAAACTCGGCGCAACTGGAAACTTTTCACACACCCGGTACACACACGTTGCCCCAAAGCGGAACACCGGTGGTCGAGGAACGGCGTTAAGGTTAAACGTCGCCGGCTCGAACCACGGTTATCAACCCGCTCCGGTAGCCGAGACACGCGTGCCTCCTTTCTCGGAAGAGTCTTTACGTGTCCCATGCTAATGAACCTCCCCTCCCTCGCCTCCCCCCTCCCCCCCCGGCCGCAGAAATTCCTCGAAAACCCTCTCGGTTCGCCATCCGTCCAAAGGGTCCGTCCGCAACCGTCCTCCTCCTCCTCTTCCTCTTCCAGAAGGATGCAACCCCCTCCCCCATGGATAGAGAAGACCACGAAACGAAACGTGCGAAGAGAGAAGAGAAGGAGAAGGAAGAGGAGGAGGAGGAAGAGAATGAAGACGGCGAGCAGGTAGACAGACAGACAGACAGACAGACGGCATCTCTTTGACAAATTCGATTCGCGTGTCGCAAGGGCGCGGAACAAGGCGCGAGAGGCGGAAAAGTGGAGGAGGAGCCGCTAAATCAGCTAAATGGGTGGCAGCCAGGGGGAGGAGAGGAGGAGGGGTGGTTGGGAATCCGTGTAACGCGAGGTGTGACAGGCGTGGCTGACGGGATCGGCGAAATCTTTGAATATTTGATGGCTCGCGACGACAAAGACGAGATAAAGAGAGGAGGAAATTCTAGGTTTCGACGTCTTTCGAGTGGGAAGGGAAGCCGTCTCATCAGCTCCATCGGACGAGAGAAATCGCGTCTGCGGATGTTGGAGGGGGAGGAAGAGGGGGGATTCCTTTCGTCTACGTTATTCCTTATCGTGTTCCTCGGGATGGTGTTATTTGAGGATTTAAGGATGAGCGTGTTTGAAGAAGTTTTATTTTTTGCGCACGAAACGAATCTCCCTATCCAAGTTTCTCTGTTATGTTTTCTTAGACTTGTAAAAAATTTAAATCCGTGGATCGTGTATGATTAAGACGAAATTGCAAGTTATATTAATAATAAGTAAGTAAAAAATTATTTGTGTATTTAAATAACCGTCTAATTTTGATTATCAGTAAAGGATTTTCAATTAAAAATAATAAACGAACGAAAACAAGTAGGCGATTGGATTCGTCTCGTTAATTATACGAATCGTTAAATAAAAAAAAGATCGTTATTTCGAAAAGGAACAGAGACCATCGCGAAGTTTCTCTTAATTGACAATATTATATCCTGCGATTGGAACGAAGGGATGACAGTTTATCGGTCTCCGAATAAACGGATATCCGATAAAAGAATCCGGTAAAAGCGACACCGACTCTATATTTATCCCGTGTTATTGTAACATCGAAATAGAACAGGTGCACATAAATTTGCGATACGGTATCCGGGAAAATAATATCGTCCCCGTCTATAACCGTCTACGAACCGTTTAAATCATAAAAGGGATACGAAGGAGACGAGTGGTTCTCGAATTAGAAACGATCGAATTTGTGTGTTTGCTCCTTCCTTCCTTCCTTCCTTCCTTCCTACGCGCTACGATCGAGAAAAATAACAAAATGATATTTGCATTCGGTGAGGAGTTACGTTTGTTATCGAGTTAATTGATCTTTTTAATATTTTCGCGCAAAGAGAAACATTCAAAGATACCAAAAGATACGAAAAATATGAAAATACTCCTTTCTATGCATCACACGGTTAACAAACGATTTATCGATTAAAAAAAAATCCTCTTTTACAGTGTGCACGTACATATTCCACAAACAAAATCGTTCCCCAAAAATCGTTGCCCACTCACGATCCCTAACTGGAATAATTGGATGAGTGTAATCCCTGATAGGCGTAAAATCGTGGATACCGGCCGAGCCATATTTCTCGAGGTTAAACAAGCGTGGCGTTAGTAGGCGCAGGAGGAATTGGCCTCGAGAAATCGGGAAGAGGAGTGGGGAGAGAGAAGGAGGAGGAGGAGGAGGGGAGAATGGATCCTGTTCGACGCGGTTAAATACCTTTAATCGCGATCTCGACTCGAAATATACGTTCGGTCTTGGATTTTGTCTACGTCGAATCTGTTCGACGATCGGCTTTCCTCGGTTACAGCCTGTCCACGACGAGATTAACAACGGAGGGATTTCTCGATCAACGCACGATATAATCGGATCACGAGACCGGTGACAAGTGATCGTGCCGGTATTAGCGACGAATTAAAAACAACCTTGATCGACGTATAATTTATTGCCTTTTTCTTTTCTTTTTTATTTTTCCTTTTCTTTCAAAGAGTGGAAGAGGCGTGACACTGATCCTTGTCATATTTGCATCACTTTATAGGTACATAGTGTCGAACAGGATTGAGAAATAATTATTCAAATAAAATTTCAATTTTTGTAGATTTCGTTTGATCGTGTACGCGATACATGAAAGATGAATTATCTTAATGCTTGTTTGATTTTATCAAAAGATAGTTTCGTATGTAAATTTTTATTTTTTATCTATTTATTTATTTTTTTGTATAAAAGGAATTTTATAAAAAGTTTAAAGGGGATTAAAGTTTAAGCTAAAAGTCAAATTTAAGATCCAGTTATTTTCAGTTTTCTTGAGATGAATGTTCAATCTAATACTGAATTCCGCAAAAAAAAAAAAAACTAGTTTCTTTCTCATCTATATACGAAAAATATAAATATGTATAAAAATCTACGAAATCTATTTTAGATATGAATATCTAAAATATTCATTGCGATATTTAACGTGAAGAATAATTATACATATTGCATAAAAAAGTATATATTACTTATTCACGAACGAAGAAAGAAATTCCATCCACTGTATCGATCCGCAAACCTGATGGGTCCCTTAGAAAATCGACGCCAATTCATCCCCCTATCGCACGTCTTTTCTAGCCGATCATCCCAATGATATTTGTATGCACTTGCGCTCACGCGGGTGAAAACGAGTTCTAAACGATGGGTAATTTGAGAAGAGGCCGATCCAGAACGCCACCCCCGGTTTGCCTTATAGAAGAAAGGAGTATTATAACGCCGGGGCTGCTGCGCGCGTACACATAAAAGGGGAGGGGAGCGTAAGTAATATAGGGGTGGCCCGCGCGACCCTTCCGCACAAGGGTTGTATTCTAAGAGCGCATGAATTCGGCCGAGCCTCACCCTCTTCCTCCACTGGGCCGTTTCGCGTTGCATAAGTAACGTCGTGGAAACCCTCGACCCTTCGTTGTAGACTCTTATTTGCCCCGACGGAGAAGATCGGCCTGAAAATAGGCGATCTTTTGCTCGCGGTGAAGAAATATCCTCAACGCGTCGAAAAGATAACGCAAAGCATTGCTGGATTACTGGATATCATCGTGTGCGATGGGCTAATTGGTTAAGGGGATTATTCAGGTTATAGTTGGAATAGAGAAGGGAAGTAAAACTAGTAGAGCACATACGGTTTTCTAATTGGTTAAAAGTGTCAGTTACGTTACTTATATTCCAGGCATATGGCACAGAAAAGAGAAGACAGAACGGTATGTTGGTTGGTTATCATTAGTAGAATATGATTTTCTGGTTAGCTAATAAAATCATCTATGTACCAGTTGTTTTAATCATATTAAACGTTATAGGTGTTGAACAAATTAGTACTAACAGGATACAACATTATACATATTTATGTACTAGTATATATGATTTTCTAATTGATTTTTAGTAGAGTCAGTTATGTTTTAATGATATGGCACAAGAATAAGAAAAGAAACAATTATTGTACCAATAAATATCATTAATAGGGCATAACTAAAGGACTAACTATTAGACACTAACGCTATACATTAAATATTAATAAAGCATGTTATTAAAAAAGTTGTCTACATTATTTTAGTTATGTACCATTAAAACAAACAGAAAATAATTAAAACAGGATATTACATTACTAAATTTGATTATAATCTACAGAGTCATTTATATTACTACGATTACGCATATAAATTGCAGATTTATTATAATATAAATTTTATAAATTTATTATTTAAATTTATTTTTGCCGTCGCTCTAAGTGACTGACAAGTTTTGAAAAAGGGAAGTTATAAATTCCGAGTAAGTTGTACGGGAATTTTAATTGCAATGAAACCGGATATCGGTAAACAGATCTGCTCTTCCTTAAAAAGAATAGAATGTTGTTAATTAGTCATACACCTGTTATGGCCATTCGAAGCGATGACCATTTTAAATTCCGCGCCAAAGTAGCAACAAGGATTGACGTGCGGACAGAAAGAGGAAAATACGAATTCGAAACTGGTTCGTGAAACCGAGAAAATATCGTCTTTCCAGTTAATTGGAATCTGATAATCGATCGTTAATAATTTGACGTTTTTAGAACGACTAATGAGAAACGGTAGGATGTACCGTTGATCAGCATCATCTAGTTCGATCATCGTGAGAACTAACCTCGATGATGTTTTATTTTTGACGGCAGTGAATAAACGATCTATCGCGTTGGAAATTTTCAATCTAGAGGCATTCGTGAGAACGTGTAAATTCGAGAAAAAAGATAGCATGCAAATACGATTTTTTATAAATAAGAACCAATATTAAGAAAATTTCTTGTTTCGATAATCGTATTAATTATTTTATAAATAATAAGATTATTTTAATTTTGTATCTCATACTAATAATTTTTTAATATATACACTAAAATTAGTCAAATTAGCCAATTTTATTCTTACTTATTATTCTCTCTCTCAAAGTAGCGTAAAAATTAAATTTAGATTTATATTTAAATTCTTTGAAAATTTATATAAAGAAAAAAAATTTTAAGATTCACATCTTTTAGGCAATAAATTTTAATTAATATAATTAATTCTTAAAAAATATGTAATTGCAGTATATGAAAATATTAAAACTTAAATCTGAACCAATCTCAATAGTTTAAAAAATGAATATTAGAAATGCTCTTGCATTCAACTTCAAGTTGAAGTCAAATCTTTAAAAAATACGTAATACTAAATATGTAATAAACGAAATATTAAAAATGTTTCTTATTAAAATATAATATAATCTTAATAGATATCAAAATGCAAAGGATTTTCAAAACGATTCAATTTAAAGGATAGAATCAACATACCTTCGTGACCAGTCTCGATTACAGAAGTAGAAGCCGTATTTCCACATCGCGTTAGCTTTATTTTAGGATCGGCTATTACATTCGCACCTACCGATAAAAGGCGAACATCTTGTCCCAGGTATAGGAGAACTTTAATTCCTTTTCTCGTTTTCAAAAAGCAAATAGTCGGCGAGCTGTCCGTCCAATTTTGTTCGTCACGTTATCCTAACCTCCTAAAAGGAATGAGTGTGAATCGTGAAACACGGGTGTCGAGTAGAACTAGAAAAAAAAAAAGGAAAGAAAAAAAATGTATCAAAGTACCTGAGGGGCGTGAAGTGATCCGAGACGAAAGGTAGAGACGAGGTGAAAAGCTTTTGGTGGTAGCGTGTAAACATGTTTTTAACAGATCGATCCCAGCCTAACCTAGCTGGTATATACGAGTACATCTGACAGGCCAGACAGTCTTTCAAGTTTCTGAGTGACAGTCCTGCCCTCTTCTTGACAAGCTAATACCAACCTACACGTCCGTACGCACGGTAAAAGAGAAAGAGGGGGCCGGAGTGGGGAACTGCCTTTTACGTTTCGCGATCCAGGCACGGCCTCCTCGCCTTTCTCACGGGGACGTGTTAATCAAAATGTTAGACAAGCCACTTACACGGACACCGTGACGTTCCCATTTAGCCTAAGGGATACGCCAGGTTACGTGCATACGGAATTCTGTGAGTGACGGAAAGATAACGTCACGAACGCCTGTTAATTAATAGTTATTACAATAGCCGGCGTGCGATCTTCTCCATCTTTATTTTGAAGCGTGGTGTATACAGTACTGATCAAAAGCAACGTATATATACATATGTATGTGGAATTAATAACAAGTATTGTATGATAAATTTAAAAAATTAAATTCATTTTGGAGAGTACTGGGATCAGAAATTTTAAGGTAATTTTTAAATCTTCTTTTTTTTAGAATGTACTCAATATGTAATAGATTTATCGAGACAAAATTGAGAAAAATTTATGTAAAATTTAGGTTAGAATTTTCTTTTTTCAAAATATACTTTTGATTTACAAGTGTATTTACTTATTATTTACTTAATTAATTGATTGAATCCAAGTTTAATAAATTTTATAGTATTTTCATATATCTAAACTTTAATACGATAAAAATCAAATATAGAATTTGATAGTTATTTTTCAACGAAAAATAAAGATATATGCGAATAGTTTTTATAGTCAGTATAAATGAAATTATTATTAATATTTACTATAATATAATATTTACAATTTTTAACCTCGTTTAGTTGAAAATCAAAAAAATTTCGAAAGATTCTTTTATGAGAAATCTGTTGAAGTAAAATTACTATTAATATCTATAACATTGATTTTTCATTAATAATAATCACTAACTGTTTCGTAAATTGTAAATTTAATTTACGTTTAATCTAAAAATTAATTTAAAATTTTGTAACTTTAAAAATATTCTTTTATAAAAAATCTATCAATATATATGACATATATATTTAACCAATAGTAAAATTAGCAAGAAAATTCGATTCAACTGGAATCGATACGAAAAGCGATATCAAATTTTTGACCGCTAGTGTATAAACTTGTACACAGGCAAGGAACGTTCAACCCTTTTATTTTTAACGTGAACCCGTGCTCGACTCTGGATATCGTATCAAGCATAATTGATCTACAGCTGTGTGTATCTGACTGCTTCTTAAATTTTAATTTTCGTGCCCGCAGGCTGCGTCCCGTTGAGCGTCATGTAAATTTAATCGTGAAACCTTGGATAGTCTCTGATGCGTGTTCTCTGTCCAGTCACGTTTTGTTAACATGCTATATATATGTATGTTTATTTTATGGAGAAATTACAACCTATTATCGACGATAGAATCCTTGTTTCGATGTTTTATTTATACAAGATCTTCTGTAACGAGAAATATTTTGAAAAGCTAAAAATAATGAAGGTATGTTCTATCATCTATGAATTTTCTATCATATAATATTCTCAAAATATTGTTATGAGATTAAACATGTTATATTCTTATGTATCGAAGGATTTCAAATTCAATATTGATTTATCAAAAAATGTTAAATATCAATGTAATGCAAACATAGAAATGTAAAATAATCATTAAATTATTGAATCGTCGTTAATTTTTTCTGACAGGGACGGAAAATATTTTCCAGTGAATATTTCTTATTTCGAAAGAGTATTATTATTTCCTATCTCATATATGTGTTATTTTATGCTTTTATAATCTATCTGACTATGTCTATTATTATAAAAAACATAACAATAATTTGAATAATCTTTATTTAAATAAATATATAGTTCATAAAAGACCACTAACCACTTTTTTACTTATAACAATTGTATAAAATAATTGAATCAAATCAAAATAATCTTTTCAATAATAATAAAAAATAAATAAATTTCTTTTTCTTTTTAAAACATATCCATCTTTATAATAATTCTATTACTTAAAATCCTAATTATTAATATTTCCATTATTTTAGCATTAATCAATCAATCAATAAAATCAATAAACCCAAAAACTCATCGAAATACATCACGATTCGAATTCACAAACACGGGTGTAACCCTATCGCAAGACACATATCCCTTTCGATCCAGCAAACATCAGGAAGCGTGGCCGGGTAGCGAATAAATAAAATCCAACTGAGCCCAACCAAGGGGGAAATATAACGCACAGGTGAACGATAAACAGTGGTGAAACGATGCCCCGTACCGGGCAATAACTACATAGATCAGAGGCGCGGTGAGTTAGCTGAGAAAAAGAATGGATGACACAAACCTTGCAAAAGGGAGACGGTAGTATATACCAAACCCGTGGAAAAAGGGGGATTGGAAAAAAGAGTAAGCGAGTAAAGAGGTCGACGAGGCGAACGAACGCCCCAAGGTATGCAACCCGAACTTCGAACAGTGGCAAACGCGTCTCTTTCTCTTTCCCCGCGCCTCGCATCCTCCCGTCTCTTTCTCGCGCGCGCGTCTCGACGTTTCTCGGCTATGTGTTGTTTGCCGAAGCACGACAGAGTTGTGTTTCGGGCAGACGGCGGAACGAGACCGAACAACGAGTGTTTGTCAAATGTTTGAACAAAATGTTTGTCGTTTCCTGTGGACGCCGCCAGGGCCAAATTAAATGCAATGCCCTTACCCAACCCGATTGCCAATATTCGGAATGTGTATGCAACTCGGCCGACCGTTATTCGCAACGGAGAGGACAAAGAGGAGAGGAGTGGATGTGACGGTGGATATAAATGCGACGTGTATAATTGTGGATGAAACGTGACGGCAAATTTTGTGAGCTATTCGAGTTTGGGATGTGCAGAGTTAATACAGTCGTGGGATTCTACAGGTCGAAATAAATACGAAAGTTAGTATGCGCGGAAATATCAGTTGAGAAATATTTTTTAGGTTATGAGTGATTGAAATTTGTGTTAAATGAAGATAGAGCGAGATTCTTTTTTTTTTTTTTACTTGAAATTTTTAGATTAGGATTTTGAATTTTATTTTATCGTAATACATGTGATTTAATTGCGTGACGCGTTAAAGTTATACCTTTTTGAAATATCTTTATATAATAATAATATCTTTTTAGAAAAATAGAATATCTTTTATAAAAAAAAGTGATTTTATATATATTATTCATATTTTGAACGATTTACAAAAGAATAATACTTTTATTATAAATAATTTATGCTTTAAGTGGAAGTTTTTAAAAATTTTTAAAAAAAGGATAAAGTTATACTGGAAAGATAATTGTTTATTATTTTTTTTGTGAGATTCTAAAATTATAAATAAGCGTGGAAGAAAACATTTTCTGTAACATTATTCTCTTTCTCCATCGATGACCCATGTAATTTAGCAAATTATATAAACTCGCATCGTCATCCTTAACGAGGTTCCTTCTTCTACAGTAGAATGAAGCTTCTAATAAGCATCGAAAGGTGGATCCCCCAAATCAACTCGACAAAATATTTTCCATCGAAATTAACAAGTCATCGTTCCTTTAACCAGTCACGTTCATCGTGACAACATTCAAATCAATCGATCTTTCGCTTCAACTCTATATCAGTGATTCTCAATCATAAATTTAACTCAAATCTAAACTAAATGAAAATATAATTCGATATTAATAAGAAAAACTAAATGAATCTTTCAAATGTCAATCTAATTATATTGTTATTCTACTACATAAATAATCAGTTATTATTTATATGAGAAGATGTGTGTGTTATAGAAAATGTGGAAATAAAAAAGAAATAAAGAAAAAATTATAGCATAACATTAGCAAATAAATATTAATGAAAATAGTTTTTAATCTCTGGATCATAATTCATAAGGGAAACACTGCTGCCATATTTTATAAGAGCATTAAAATAATCTTCTCACTATTCAAATGTAATTTTTTCAATTTTCCTTACTTTATATAAAAAAGTCAAAGCTGCTAAATTATTATTAAACAGAAAAAAGTTGCAATTCAAAGAAAATTGAAAAGTTGATATAAAAAGTACTAATTTAATAATTTATACAAAGAAAAAATATATCATAAGTTGTTTAAACGTTAAAGAGATAACGTTATAACTTAGAAATTATGGAAAGCACTCATAAAAGCAAATTAATACAAATTTTAAAAATCTCTTTTATCTCGTATGAAGATAGCCTGTATCTAAATATTCCAAAAAGAAATCACGGTTCAAAAAATGTTTGAAAACACTAATCTACATCATCCACCTTCCACAAAATCCATCTCTGATTCAAGCTTTCCAGACTGAACTGTCAGCATATAATGAAGACGTTTCGTCTCGTCGAAAATGTCAGTCCCTGTAACCCTCGTGCCACCACCGCCCTCTATTCCGACTGATCAGGTGTATACGTGTACGTATACCGTTATTACTCGTGGCAGCCAGCCACTGAAACGTTCAATTATCTACGCTGGCCGCGTCACGGCCCATTGGCCGGCTTATTCTCCCGTTGAAAAGAGGCTGCCTCGAAAGGTTAAGCTGAATGAACGTCAAACGTCTCCACGAAGAGAAGAGAAGAGAAGAGAGCCTCCTATACCCGTCCATGCTCTCCCCTCCCCTTTCCACCTTTCAGGAGCTTCGAAACGATCGAGAGACGATTCGAGAGACGATCCACGCGTCGCTAATCAGATCTTTCAGAAGCGTTCTCCCCTCGGCCTTTTGTACCAACCTTCGATCCAAGAGTATTTTGACGCGGTCGAAGAATGACGGACCAATTACGAGGCGCCTGAGTTGACGATTGAATAAACGCATTCCTCCTTATGGTCATTATGCTTTGCTCCAAGAGTTAGAATAAAATAACAATTTGGAATAATGAAAATTATTTCAAATTATTTTGCCATTTTTATTTTACGAGTAATATAACTATATTTGCGAAACATAGATAAAGAATTATTTAGAAATAATTCTTTCTTATTTGAATTAATAAGTTAAAGATTAAAAATGAATTATTTGAGATTAGATACAACTATAAGAGTTGTAATGAAATTATGTGTTATTTATACGAATGAATTAGTTTACTCGTTCTAATAAATTAAACTTTGAATTTAGACATTTTTTTGTAACAGAAAACTATTTTTTATATTGTAGAAAATCTGACTATAAATAATATATAATATATAAATTATAAAATAATTATATATTTCTTATTTCAATTTCAAATTAAAAATTTTATCTAGATTTAATCTCGATAATTCCAAACAGTGCAAAGAGAGAAAAGGGAGTTTAGTTTCGATTCTAGTTACTTAACGAACCATAAATCGCAAGAACCGGAAGCTTCCTTTTAGTTGCTTTCTAACATGGCGCTCGAACGCAGCGAGATACACACACACGCATACATACACACTCTGGACGAGATCGAGATCTCGTCGATCACGAATGCCGTACACGCGCACGCGCTGCAGTAATGCGTCTTGGATTGACATGAGATCGATAATTGGCCGTAATTGAGGAAGAGTTGACATTTGACGATTTGAAAATGCCGCTTCCGGCATTGACTTCTCTTATTGGATGGAAGGCAGGTTAGGTTGGTATTTAACGAGATTAATATCTATACCTTGAACACACGTGGAAGATATAGAAAGGTGTAAAGATTGATACATTGAATTTTTGAATTATTCGAAACAATTAATCGATTTCAAAAAATTTAGTAAATCTAGTAAATCAATTAATTTCACGTAAATAATTATAAATAAATTAATTATTGTAACTATACTAACTTTTTTAAAAATATCTTAACAATTACAAAACGAAAAATCCAAAGTTAGACACGCTTTATTAAACACGCATTCGAAATTTTTTTTCAATATTTATATCGGCAAAATTATCCTCGACGCATTTTTTTCCCTACCCAAATCTATTTCGCGGCCGAGGTATCGCGGAAGTTGGGTTGTCGCGCACCACCGGAAAGATCCCCTCGGTCGCCCCTTCATATCCGGCCGAGCACACAACCCCGAGAACCGTTCTAAGGTTTAGACAAACTTTTTCAATGAAGATTATTCCGAAGTCCGCTAACTACTCGGCCGAGGCTCCCTTGAGGGCGCCAACTTTTTTCATTCGCCTAACTTTCGCCGGCCAAAGAAGAAGGAGCGAGAGAGAGGATACACGAGGCGGAGCCGTGGAAACACAGGAGACGAAGAAGAAATGCCGTGGTTATACGCGCATGTTGCGTTTATTGCCATCTTAAAAGTGTGTTCGGCCGTCGGCGCGAGTAGATATTAGCCCTTGAACCGCGCAATATTTCCGCCGTTGCCGTACTTTGCCCGTGGTTTCAGCCTTGTCAAAGGCCGGTGGTCGTTCAAAAGTGCGCTGTTGAAAAAGATCTGTATCGTGCGCGACGCGACGTTTGATTAAACTTTCAGTGTAGAAAGTGTATATGAGGATCTGTGATAGAATGTTTTCGGATGGATCAACTTTTTTTTTAAGATTGAATCGTGCCTATGTAATTGTTGTGATATAAGTTTGATATCTGGATATCTTGGTAGGTAGATTTAAAATTATGTAACATAAGCTAATCTAATATAACCTAACCTATATACACAATATAATTAATAACTAATCAATTACGAGTATAATATGTAATTTTTGCGTTGATACTTGAATATTTAGATATTTTTTTACTTATTATTAGCATAAAATCTAATTATAAAAAAAGATTCTTAAATCCACTGTGGATTTTCTTACTTAATATAATCTAACTTATATATGTATGTATAGTTATGTAATATAATGTATAATTATTATAATATATAATACAATATAATCTTTAAGAAAATATAACAAAATATGATATAACAACTTATAACATAATATAGATATCTAACTTTGATATTTGGTATCTAGGTATCTTTTCATTTATTATTAGTTATAAAATCAAAAATGATTCTTAAATCCATGAATCTTTTTGTTTAATTGGTTGATTTAAATTTTTGAGTTTAGAATTTTATTATTGATTATGATTACTGAATTAAAGATTAATGAAGAAATAATATATGAAAAGTATGATATAGAATATATTAACTTACATTAATAATATAACAAAAATTAAAATTTTACTTAGAATTATATTAAAGTATTTCATGTTATTTGAAGCAACTACTAAGGGATAGATAAAAGGATAAAAATTAAAAAAAATTTTCATCATTTTTTATGTGTGAACAAATATTTTCAATTTTTCAAAACATATTTAAAAATTGTAACATATTGATTTAACTTATTGAAATTATTAATAAATTTAACTGAATTTATTTTTCACTTACTCTTTAATGAGATATATTTCAAATTTGATTTCTATTATCTTTTTTACAAAAAAATACTTTTATATCCTCTGTCTTTCTAGAATTATTATTGAAATTTATTTTCCCGTTAAGAAAAATGATATATTTTATTTTATTTTGAAAAATTTCTCACCACATCGAAGAAGGAACAAAAGAGAGGATTACATTACAGGTGGAAATTTGTAGTCAACACAGCTGCGCTATTTCGGCCTAATCTCTAAATCCATTGCACGAAATAGAATCTCAGGCATCTCGTCCCAAGATTTAATATCGCGGTCGAATTTGGATAGGCTCGTTTTTCGAGGGATGATTTTTCGCTTAAGTTCCTCCAGTGTCACTTTTCTTCAGGTAGAAAACAAGTTTCGTCCTCGTTCCTTTCGGCAAGAACAAAGGGGAATTCCGCTCCACTTATGAACACATTTTCACCAGTCCTTGTAAACAAATACGTGCGGCAGATAAAAACGCTAGATTCAACAAAATTTTTCTTAAAATAATTTGTATAATTCAAATAATAAGTTAATTATTTTCTCAATCATTTCATCATTAATTGTAATCTTTATTGATTTACTTTAATTGGCTATTCTATAAGATTTTAACTTTGGGAAGATTAGAGAATTCACAATATCTAATTATTAATATTTTGTTTTATAAATATCAGGTATTAAATATAATATTAATAATTGTTTTAATGAAAAATTAATCCAAAAATAATTTCATGGAAAAACAACACGTTTTATACTATGATTTTATTTATTTGCAAAAAATTATTAACAAATTATATTCTCTCTATATTATTCAATTTTATAATATTACCAAAAAGTAGCAAGATATTTACATTCCTAAATAATAAAATAATTTCCTTTATAAATATCTATAAATTTTTCCATCCAAATATCTGAGGTCCTTTAAGTGATTTCTCAAAATCATCATTTTTTACAAATGATCAAGTTATTCTATCCACCCTGTATACTTCATATTAAAATTCCTCACAATAGATTTTTCTTGTAGATTAAGTAACTCGTGAAAATTTCAAATTTCAAATAATTTTATCCCAAGCGTTATTAACAACAAAATATTTCATTAATCCCTCCATCGCTTCGAAACTTTTCAATTAACCCTACCACCGATCTTCGTGCTGAATATTGAAAAATCGAAGGGATCATGGATGATCGATTAGCCTTTAAAAATCCGTGCATAATCGTTCACGGTTGCTGTCTCGTCGGGGCGTCGATTGCCTGAGACAAATAACTCCCTTCCAGATGATTGACAGGCATTATATGAAATTTCGAGTGGCTGAGTAATAGTTAAAACACGATATTTTACCGTGGCTGCATGCGCCGTGCATTCACATCTGCTTCCACGTTAATGAGAGAGCGGTTAAGTGCTCGGATCCGACCCCGTTAAAGTCAAGGTCGTGGAACGTGTTAGCAACCGCATAATCGAGAATAACGGGGTGCATGTCTTTTTCAACGAGTAGCGCATTCAAATTTTCAATTGTTCCGTTGGAAGAATTTTAGAACGTGTGTGAAATGATAAAAATAAAAAAAAATTGTTGACTTAACGTGTTGGATTCTTGTGAAGTTGAATCGAAGGGAAAAAAAGAAAAGAATTTTTTGATTAGCAAGAATTTATTACTACGTTATGTTAAATGTGTTAAAAATAATTTTTTAAAGCAAAATGCAATTTTTTTTTAATATTTTCGAATCAATATAGGAATATTTTGAGGGAGAAGTTTAATTAAAATTAATAGTTGAGGATTAGCTGTCACGTCTAAGATCGGAAAAGTAAAAAAGATGGGTAAAAACGACAAATAAGTTCGTCGAAGGAAGAGGAAGAATTTATTTACAACAATTCCTGTCTCGAAGTGGGGCGAGCAACTTACGACATTTAATAATTTGGTTGACGCCACGAACATCTGCCGCTCTCCCGACAACCCTTTGCGACTCCCTGAACCTTCCACCTCCTTCCACTACCGCCCCCTCCCACGGTATTGTTTAATTAATCATGTTGTATTAATAAAAGCTCGCCTAATTGAATTCGCTGATTTCACACCGTTAATACGAGTTTCATTTAAATTGAACGAAGCATCGTTCCACCCCCTACCCACCCCTATTTTGTCCACCCCTGCCCTGCCATCGTCGCCTTGAAACGCCGGAGCCACCCTCAAATCGTTCTTTTTCTCTCGCTGTTTTATTGATCTTCATTCCCTCCGGGTACAGAGTACTGCTAAAACGGTTTACTAAAAGGTAACCTATTTTTCATTGGAGCCACCGAACCGGCATACCGAAAACGTTTCTACGGTTCGAATGGATCGTTCACGATCCAAGACACTGAATCTCGATTCCGGCCGGATGTCGATACACTTTGTGTTATACCGATTCGTTTCAACGTGAACTGAATTACATTGAATTTTCTTACTGTTTTAGAGCTGCTGGAGTCTTCGACTGAATCTAACTTAACCTGACTTGAAAATTTAATATCGCGGTAATGGAACGAGAAGAATGAATAAACTTGCAATTTATAAATTTAATAAAAGATACTTTTTTATATACAAGAATTATGTTCTATTTGATAGTCTAGATAGAAAAATGATATTAGTATATTTATAAAAACAGTGATAATAATTTTATGCAGAATGAAAAAATACTTTTCAAATTTTCCAGATTTAAATTATTATCAATAATTTTAAACCGTTTATCATGAATATAACTATATATATATTTTTATATGATAATGTATTTTTTATAAAAAAAAAAAAAAGAAAAGTCTTAATATTTTTAGTAAAAAGGAAAAGAAATTCATAAACCAACTAATGGTTGAGTAACATATGTAATTCAGTGGCGTTGAACGCAATTCACCGAGAATCAAGAGGGGTCTGGATAAGATTAATAACAGGCTAAGATGGTGAAGTCCTTAATTAGCGTGATTAAATTGCAGGTGATAGTAGGTATCTATCATGGTCGGCTCGCTTAACTGTTTATAGATAGAAAATATAAGACATCGGAAATGAATCTGTTATATGTAGCGGAGCAATGGAAAATCAATGCTACTTTTACGCAATAATAAACGACCGAGTGTATAATATTAACGCTTGCGTTCTACTCGTTGGCGAGGCGAGTAATTAAATTCTCATAAAAACGACGTTGATGTAAACAACATCGGGGAAAAAAAGCATGTACGTATGAATCTCGTATTTCACGGTACGATACGTGAAACAATGCGTAATTTCAAATGTATTAATTCGTTTAATTTCGCGCAATGTTATTCCTTTTTTTTTTTCGTCGTTTGCGCACTATCGTTTTGTCAATTAAACGGCGTTTTTGTATAAAACATGGAGAAAATAAATACCAACAGAAATTTACATTTAAATATTATGTACTTACACCATTCACTTTATTTCTCGTGAACATACCACTTTTGACTTTTATAAAATATTTACAATATGCTGGAAACACGGTTGTTTGCTTCTAGAATTTGCTTCTTAAATATTTAATTCGTAAGAATCGAATTGTTTTATCGAAAGTTAGAATTATTAATATTTTAATAATTGACTTTATTAGAAAGAAAAAGTAGCTTTAGGTATACAAATAAATATATATACTTATTTAATTTCGCAAATTTAAACTGATAGCGAATCAAAATTAATTCGCGTATTATATATATTTTCACAGTTACTCAGGCAACAGCGCCATCAATTTTCTTACTTTCCAAATTACTTTCCAATTTCAACGATTTGAAATATCACGAAGCCTAAAACTGCGAGAATTGTTATCTCATACACCGAGAATGCATTCGAAGATAGAATGATAGAACTTCCTAGTAAAATTCTTAACGACGAATCAATAATTAAAGATCGACACACCATCCAGTCATTGATTTTGATAAAAAAAAGAAATCGAGAAGAAATCGGCACCGAATGACAAGTCCGCGACCTACGGCTTTCGCCAGTAGAATAGATGCCGGCTCTCGTTTACAAAACACATCACCAGGGCGCGCCACGGTCAGTCGTCGTCGTATAAGCTTCTGAGATCCATAGACGCCGCTCAACTGTGCCGTGGGTAGCTTCCAAGCTCATGGGAGGAGCGTGCGAAGAGAGGCCGCACCTCGAACTCCGCCTCTATCGAATTTTCCTTTTATCTGCAGGTGGCGCTACGAACGCACCAACGGCCGATGCTCCACTCAACGCCGGCCTTTCGCCACGGTACGATGCGAATCTTCTTACGATTGCCTTTTTACGATATCCGATTTGATTGACTCTTTCCAACTACGAGGACAAATTGTACGAGTGTGTAAATGAAGAAAGTAAATTTCTTAGATATATCTATGGCTTACTGGATAAATATTTTCGTAAAATTTGAAATATCCGTTTTTATACGCGAGAAATAATTCTGAGCTGTTTAAAATTATATTTGTATATTTTATGAATTTGTTAAGATTATATTTTTGTTTGTTGTATATTTCTGAATTATCGATATATTTTAATGTAAGAACGGAATTGTTATTTTTTAACTTTTAAATTTGCGCGTGCGTGATAAGGCTATTTAATTGAAGATAGTATATTTATCTCGTCTATGTTCGACTGGATTATAGATTCGTATTTATATGATGCATTCGAGTTTGCGAAATCATATCGTAAATTTACGTGTAGTTTTTTTTTTCTATATGCATCAAATCTAGTAAGATTTTTCTTTAAATATACAAGTTTCATTTTTTTATCTCGATATGAAAATTAAGTAATATCAAACCACGATTTCATAGTTAATAGTAAATAGAAATTTAAATAAAGATTTTATTTGGACAATAAATTTTGACATTTAAAAAATGATTAAATGCAAATATTTTCGAACTAGAATAAGAAAAGAAAGTGTACGAATGAAAATTCGCAGCCACTAAGCACAAACAGAGACACAACTTCGCATTATGACGATAATAATTCCACCATAAATATCATAGTTTGCGTATTGACGGCTGTCTCTTATTATTCGTATCTATACTTATACCTATAACTTATTCATAATATTTCCTATCTACGTAGTGTAATAACGGTTCGCCTCGCAATTTTTCATCCATAATCCCCACCTCCCGTATACTTAACTTTACCAGTTTGCCTCTAGTCTATCGAAGCGTGCTGGCGCTTGAAAACGCTCTTCTCCTATAACATTAAAACTTCACGAATAGAATAGTGGTAAGGGGAGGGGCTCTTAAAAAGTCGAGAAAGCGGCGAACGGCTTCTTGTAAAAGGCGGAAAGTATCGAACGTTAATACGAGGTATCAAGAGAACTTACTTTACTTTTGACCGTCGAACAAACAACCTCAGCCCTGGTTTCATCGCGTCGAACGAACATGGCCGCAACCGGCCAGGAGAATGTTCGAAGGATGGTGGTATAAAAGAACCTACAAAATATACAGGGTGTCATATTTGCATGTGAAAAATTGAATTTAAACTAATCCCTTGTGAATTTAAAATTTAAACTCTATGTAATTAAAATAAACTTATTATTTTGTAATGTATTATAATTAGAACGAATAGATATTCAGCCATAAATCGTTTTTCGTAAGTAACTAATTTTGAGTATATATATATAAGTATTATATCAAATTTTCAATATTACAAATACAAATACATCTTGTCTAGTAATAGCCAATATTCAAAGCAATTCTATAATGTCACTATCAAAAGACAATAGCCATCCAGAATGTAATCTTTCCACCGTCTTTCTACCGTCGATTGACAATCATTCGCAGTATTTAGATGGCGACACCGTCTGTCTTTATTTTCGTTCACCAACGAAAGAATCACCCTGTATACAAGGCTCTGACTACAGCTCTCCTCTCCGGTACCCTTTTATTTCCTGGGCCGCTTTTCACTTCGGTTTTTCCAAGTTCTAGGAGGGGTTTGGCCGCCAAGTTTATTCAGTCCGCCAAACTTTGTAGTACAGCGTGTCGACCGCCAGGGGGCAGTGCGCCCTCGGACAAGAGGTGGGAACCGGAACTGGATGGTCGGCTCCGGACATAACCACCTCCACACCAGCTCTCTCCTTACACACCAAGGCCTCCTCTCTCTCCTCCAGATGGGCTGGTGGTGTAGAGGGTCGCGCTCGCGCGCACACATACACGAGTCGCGCTTTGTCCGGTCTCTCGGACGCAATTAGGGTGGGTCTCGGCCTTCAACCCCCTTGGGGGTGCCCGCTCGCTAAGTAGAAAAGCGTGTATCCACCTCCGACCTCGAAAGGCGGTGGGGTTTGTGTCTGGCTGTGTAACGGACTGCGGACCACGAGGACAGACGGATGGACTGGACTGACAGCAGCTGACTACCACCAACCTACTACTCCCTTGCACCGCCCTACCACATCCGGTTTGCTCTCCTCTGTCGTCCACTACCGTTTCCTGGACTTAGCCAACGCTCTCCTACATCGGTTCCAAGACAAACATCTCTCCTAGAGAACTCTGCCCACCTTTCTCCTTCTCTCTTCGTACGTGTATGATCTCAATCGCTCTCCCTCTCTCTTCTCTCTCTCTCTCTTTCTTTCTACTGGGACGTCGTTACGTTCCATCGATGTAACGTTTTCACGATACGATTTAGAAATGTGTGTATATAGAGATGCTCGGTTGAGTTGAGAGGTTAAGTATGGTAATCGGTCGATGCTGGAATTGGAAAATTTCGATAGAGAAATGGTTCGTTCTTTATTGTTTTTAATGACTATAAAAATTGTAAAATAAAATCCAAATACTTAATTATTGTTTTCTTTTCCGGAGAAGTGAAATTGTGAAATTGGAAATTGAATAATATGAAAAATGTTGGGTATTAGAAAAATATTATTCGATATGAAAAGGAAAAAAAACTAATTCCATTTTTAATCAATAGTGTAGAATGTTAGTTGGCATGTTAATCTACTTACATTAAACGTATAATGAAGGTAATTCTTGTTCATTATTTCTCTTGCTAACCTAACGACGTGGAAACTGCAAACGCTATATTACGAAATACCAACATACTATTACAGCTCCCAACTTATGCATAAAGTGATTGGCTAGAAATAGGTGTTTATAGATACAAAAATAATGAAATTAAGTGTAATACTTAAATTGTTGGCCGACATAGTTAAATATGACGTCGTAAAAAATTCAATAATACTCATTAAAAGAACAGAAAAAAAAGGCTCTTGTGCATAAAGATTTTTCAATGCTCGATCACTCAACCTAAAAATAATCTAAATAAACAAATGATCACATTAAAAAAGAAATATGATATTCAAAATTAAAGTCTTAACCTAAACAAATAAGAATACCTGATAAATCAGAAGTGTACAATCTCATTCAATTTCCTTATTACACAACGATCATTACAATATTACAAATTCATCACACATAATATGTACAGAAATTGTTCAACTTTCACCAAAACGGTAAAGAGTCGTAGAGATATACAAAATGCAAAGATGTTTCGATGCAGACGAGCGAGTACAGGTTAACGCACATCCGTCAACAATTAATAACCAGGTAGAGCGCCATCTACAACCCGTGTCGTACCAACGTACGAAAATTGAACAAATAATGGAAAGTAACTCCTCGCTAATCATCTCCACCCGCGCGAATAACTCCCTGTCTGACAAACTGCGAGGGAGGTCTAATATTACGCGAGTACCTACATACTATTACACATGGTGCAATGGCCAGGGCACACCGACGATACGCTCGGTTGGTAGGATATCCTTTGGAACACCCCGCAAGGGGCTCGTTTGTCTAACCAGGCCCCCCCTCCCTACCCTCGACCGGCGTATCCACGAGCACGTGGTTATGCCCACTTCGTCATCGGGCCACGGAAAGCCACGAATGAAAGCGGAGGAGAGGGGTCGTGCGGCTCGTCGCTGGTGTAACCCACCCCTACGAGCCGGCACCGCAATGTACACACGATGGTATCTCGAGGTGGCCCATTCCGACCCTAAATTGTAAGTAATGCTGATTATGTAAAAAGACTTTACGAGACGTTATTACCGTCGTTGCGATTACGATGTTATACGAGCGGCAGAGCGCGCGCGCGCGCGCACGGCCCCGTGGCGCTCGTAACTCCCCGCCCCCCCTCGAGTCACCCCCTTTACCTTTTACGCGTCTCTACTTCTACCGCGCGAGATTTATTGTCAAACTCGAATTCTGGATTCAAAAAATTGTTTTGAAGTTACGCGAGTATTTTAAAATTTTCTGTTTTTTTGTTCGTGTATGTTCTATCTTTTGGAATTGGAATTTGTGGATATTCATTTTGTGAATGGATTTGATAACCTTGATCTTTGTCATCCAGAGACGATTAAATTTCTCGTTTCTGATAATCTAGTTTTAGTTCTTAATAATAAGTCTAGTATGTTTTTCCTAAAGTTATGAGATTATTCGTCTCAAATACCGAATTAACTTTATCAAGATACAATTAGCCATGATTGATAAAAGAAATTAACGATTCGAGGGTGAATCTGGGAATGAGTTTACGTTATTAGTGCCTGGAAGGATGATAAGAATAAGCTCGAATCGACCAGATCTATTCACATGAATACGAATTTAAGTAGTAATAACTTCATTGTTAAATGTCACTTTGAAATAATTTTCTTTTTAAATCATTAATTTTATCAAAATTTTGTCCTCTCGCAATACATAATTGCTAAGAAACTGAAAATAAAATTCTTTAGAAAGAATAAAGTACAGATAATGGCTTACCACAATTCATTCTAACAAACTAGAATTCCTTATAAATACATAAACTCGAGGATTAATCCGTCCATATTGGCTCAAGGTAACCCATTCCAATAGGACTACCTATTAGATTTATCACGGGTTTTTATTGTCAAACCTAAAACGTCAAAATTTGCAACTACACCCACCGTAAACTCCCCACTCCAGGCTGCACAACTCCGGCCTCTAACCGGGCAATCACGTAGTGCGCGCGATAGATAGAGGCCAGCCTCGAAAATGTCCAATTACACGCAACCTTACCACCTACCGCGGCGATCGCCACCGGTGAAGTTTCGTGTTATCGATCCCCAGGCCCCGACATAGCTCGCGCGTTAATGAGGAAATCTGTGTGCGCGCGCTTGCCGGGATCGTGGGAGTAAAGCGTTGTTGACGGTTCGACGCGTTTCTACCGATGGAACTGGCGTCGAGGAACAGGGAGAGAGAAAGAGACGAAAGTTCCGAACGGTGGAAAAGAGAAGGAGAGGAAGGACGAAGGAGGAAGAAGCGAGAGGAGATGGAGGAAAGAGGGGAAGATCCGCCGCGCTTGGCTCGCCTCTCTTCCTTTCTCTCTCTCTCTTTCTCCCTCTCTGTCCCGCCGCTAGGTGCGCCACTGGGCGGCTGTGGACGATGATGCGCCACAGAGATAGGGTAGATTGCAGGCCTGCCGCGCGTCCTGTTGGTGCGCCTGGCCAGAGCTGATACGGTCAGCCCCAGGATAAAGTAGATATTAACACGAGATGATCCGTTAATGAAGCGTATGTTCTACGCCGCGCACACGCCTGGCTCTCCCCCCCCCCTCTCAATCTCTCTCTCTTCTCGTTCGCCTCTCTTTCGCGCGCTGGCCCACCTCGTTTTCCTCGATACGCGGCCACCTAACTCTCCCCCCCTCTCCCTTCCTCATTGCCTTTCTCTCTCTCTCTCTCGAATCGGAGTATACCTATTACCAACAGCCTTTCCTGTTATCTTATCCGAACACCGGCGACCCGGCCGCGAATTATTATTAACCCGCGATAGAGTCACGAGCCTCGTCCCGGGATCGAGAGTCCTCCCGTGTAATACCTGTCTACTTTTGAGGTTATGTGTACGTGCTCGTTCGGGGACGATGAGTTTACGTCCTTGTCACGGTCTATGGTGTCTATGGTGGATGGGGAAATATGTAATAAAAATATCGTGATTGATTTGAAATACGTCGATGTTATTATGTCGAGTTTCGATTTTGTTCCATGAAAATCTTTTCACGGTGAAATTGTTTTTTTTTAAATCTTAATTTTTATCTTATTACTTATCGCTATTCAATTGCATTTTGTTAGTATATTGTCGTAATAATGTGAAATGGATATATTCGTTACAATTATTAGATACGATAAAATGTAAGCGATTTTATCTTCTAACCTGGGCGAGAGAATGCTAACAAAATGTTCAAAATGTTTGAATTCTAATTTTATAGTATTTCTATAAGTGTGTATCATGAAAATAGTATACTGTTTTTGGCTCAATTTTGTATCTAATATTATATGATTACTTTAAATAAAAATTATCTCCAGAATAAAGTTTTATGAATAAATCAATTTATTAGAATATAACCATTGGCCCGCTTGGATAGATGAATACGTGGTTGATTCAACAACATTATTTATAAATCGTAAAATAAAATAAAAATATATTATTTAGTAAGAATATTATATAAATAACGAACTTTTTATTACAATTAATCATTAAGTGTTTTTTATATATATATTTCTTTTTTCAAGAAATTTATTAAAAATTTATGTACATCATAAGTTTTGAGTAAATTGAGAATTTTATGAAAGTTTTTAAAAGAAAATTTGGATATTCTGGCGTTTATCACGACGATATTAAGCCAGCTGGTGGCCGGAAATTAGGATTGAGCTGGCTACACGACTCGTTCCACCAATACCCGGGCAACCTTGTTACCTTAATAGACTATTAATACGAATCGTCGGTTTACAGGCTTGACTGGTTTCAACACGATCTTGGATGCCGCTCAACCGTCACCTGCCAACTATTCGAAAGGTAACAGTCTCCTATGTGCTTACTTATATCATCGTGTACACGACATCATGACAACGGTTATTTAGTGAAATTGGGTCGAAATCGAAGCGAACACAGGTTCTTTGTGAAATCTTCATTTGATGTTTAACCCTTTTTTCTTGATCAAAATAATTGATTTTTAAAAAATGGATATTAATTTTGTAATATTTTATAGAAAAAATAAAATGTTTAGATACTACTACTATTTCGTAAAAATACATTTTAAAAAAAATAATTGATTATTACTTCACTGTTATATTTTCATCGTTACAAATTAAGAGATTAATTTATTTATGTTATAATTTTATAGATATTATCTGAAAAAAAATAAAAATAATAATAATTGAAATTATAATTATTGATATTTAATTATCTTTTAATAATAGTGATATAGAAAGACAAAATTAATGACCTATTAGAAAATTCCTCGGTAGGCTGATGAGGATTCGTAAATAAATATACATATTTACACGGGTAGAGGAGGGTTGGATGATAAATCGGGATCGTCTTTTGCGAAACGCTTTTGGCCACGCTCATTAGTTACGATTCAAGATTTGGCATCGATTCTCGGCATCCAATTTTGTATTTCGAACGATAATTTGTCGGTTCTGCTGTATTCGAAAGTATCGGGACACTTGCACATTTTCTGTGAAATTTTAATTTTTATTTTATTCCATCTTAATTTTTATTTTGTTACTTATCACTATTCAATTGTATTTTGTTAATATATTTTGTTATATATACTTTTTTAACAACAAATAATGTACAACTATATTGAATATTCTTCTCTAAAATAATTCAGCATCAAAGAATTATCACAATTTTTTTATGAATTATATAAAATCAAACAATTTTTAATTATTAAGAGAGAAAAAAATTTCTCGAATTAAAAAGCTAGGTTATGTTAACTCTATCATTGTTTTGCCATCGAAATTGTAGTATCTATAAAATTACTTATAGAATAACCTATACAATATTCTTAATTATATATGAAATTATTTAAACAAAAGAAATTATCGAAATTAGGTACGTATCTTCGTTTCATTTCCGATACGTTCGATCCAGAAATTTCTTGAAACGAAGCAAGAATGTCGAGTGAAATCGTTTTAAACGACGGTGTGTGAATGGAGAGAGAAAGAGAGAGAGGGAGAGAGAAACAGAGAAAAACACCGAGGAAAAATATAATCGAGAATGTGCTCGAAACGTTTTTATGCCCTGGTTACACTGGTCGGCAGTGAGTAAACGTTTCCAGCGACAACGCGGCCATTTGTGTTAAAATTGTTTGCCGATGTTGAAATAATTTTTTAAGCGTGCCCGGCAAACAGTGAATAAATTTGCATCGAGCTGTGTTACGATATCGGACACGTTTTTTTATCTGGCGTAATGATCGCGCGTGTTTGATGGCCGAACGGTGTATCGTGTCAGTGTAATCAGAATGATTAAATTAAATCAATAATATGTATCCCGTAATTTCGTTAAATAAGTCTGCTTTTCTCGAGATATCAGAAAAAATTGATCGAAAAATTCTATGATCGATCGACACTTCATCTTTTTTCATTCTTGTGTACATCGATCTTGGATGATGACGTATGTCATAGGATCAATAATTGTATTTATTATTTGGCAATATTATTCTTAATTACATATTTTAATATCATTTCAATAATAATATCATTATTTATTCTCAATAATATTTGTTAGATTAGACGTTAATTTTTAGTGATGATTAGCACGTTTATCTAAACTAAATTGCAGATTTTTATGCAAATACATATGACAACACCAATGTGAATGGCAATTAAGTTTAAACGCTTTATCTATATAGGAGAGATAGGAAATGGTCAAATATATTCCATTATATCTTACGATATGAAACGATTTGTTTCAATTCATTTTTTTTTTCAAACGAAATTAATTTATCAGATATCCGTGAAAAAATAATATTGTAATATCAAACTTTGATATGATAAATAAGTAATATAATAATACAATTATTATTATAAATTCTACACGCAGTTCATTCGCATTCAATTTTAATTGAATTTGCTTTGCTCGCATAAAGATTCGCAATTTCATTAATCAATGTTGACAAATATTGTCACTATCCGTTTAACCTTTCTAACGATCGATGAAAAATGAAATTAACACCGTGTATTAAATGTGTAATATTTCTTTTCACAAATTCAACTAAACAGATATCTCGTGCTATATGAATATGTAACAACCGAATATCTATATTTATGTATATTTATGTACTTTTATTTTTATTTTTATTTATTCGCATATTTACGCGGAATAAATTAAGAAACGTTATACAATACCATTCTATGAACATATATATATATGTAAAAGAATAGATAACTTATTCAAAAACTAATAATGAAAATACATTCAATTATGATATACCAATGTATCTACATAAATAATAAGTATTCATATTAATAGATTCAAATTTCGTTTCTATTATTAATTATAATAAATTAGATATATTTCCAATTTCAATACGATATAATTATCTATTTTATCCTCGGAAAAATCAATATCCAATAACCTAATTTTCTTTCCATACTTCGAGCTATCGAAAAGTTAATTTTCGCCTTCGATCGTTTCCTTATCGAGCGGATCGATCGTTTTGTCCTGTTCTGGTCGAATTCATAAACGGTCGAAAACAATAAAATGGTTTTTGCATCGGTCGGGTCATTCGGTTATTCGCGTGTAAGCTGATAACAGCCTACATAAACGAGTCATCGAACACTGGGCTCATTCACACGACTGTCCTCCTGTTGACCACCCACGACATCGATCATTCAACCGTTCTCGAGCTCGAACCGAGCTGAATGGAGATTTCCAAACTCATTGAACAAATATAGAACAAATGGGACCCGTGTACCGTGCCATTTATCGATTCAAAACGATCGAACAATGCGAATATTCCATCGATCGAAAATCTGAAATTATCTTTTCCTTTTTTCTTTTTTTTTTTTTTTGAACTTGAGAGAAATTGAATATCATTACTGTTGACTTTAGTTTCTTAAATATTCTCAGATACATTTCGTTCAAATCAGATTAGCTTAAATTAGGTTAGCACTTCTATGTAACTTAACCTAAATCTTAACCTAAAATAAATAAAAATTCATAGTTTGAATCACAAGTTAGGTTAACTCGAATCGAGAATGAAAATTATTACATCAATTCCTTCAAGATAAATAAGATCATCGAAACCAATTCTTGAGAGAAGATCGTGTAACGATCAAGGATTATTTTTTTTTTTTAAATTGGTGGTCGAGGAAAGGTCGAAACGAACGATAGCACAGTCTCGTGAGGTGCTCGTGAACATTGACGCGACACGACGCGTACCCTGTTCATTTCTCTCTTTTTCTTTCTTTCTTTCTTTCTTTCCTCGAAGCCGTGTTACACGTCTGGTCGAACGAGAAGGAAGGAAGAGAGCGTAGCACGGTGGTCGTCGAGTGGGCGGTTTCGTCTGGACCCGGTGGTTTGCAGCGTATGTCGTCTGTGGCCGGGTCAGGATGCAATGAACGGGCCCCCAGGTAACCGTACAGGTACGTACCGAATCGACAACGACGACAAGGGTGCCCCGGTGGTGAATGGCTCAGACGAGGACCTCGTTAACTATGGCCTTGGCGCCGTTCGAGATGCCCGCTTTGATATCGCGGCTCTGAAAACTGAACAACCGGGCTCGTGGCGCGCTCTCTCACCTTCGTCCTTTTCCTTTTTACTTGGAGAGAAATCGATCGATCGATGGATTACGGGATCTTTCTTTCTCCGGCGGAGTCGAAGAAAGGTGTATACTTTGAATTATCGTCGAGAGCATAAGATGTTTTAAAACTAGCGTTTGAGATTAAAATCTGAAAAAAAAGTCTTTAAATTTTTCTCAAATTACCGTTTATATCATAGAGAAGTTATTCTAATTTACTAAAATTTCGAATAACTTGTCGATAATATAGTGTATAATTGTCAGATAATGTTACAAATATATTCATATACTTACATCAGTCGCATATAACTATAATCATATATTTCCATATTCACTTACATTAGGCATATATAACAATACATTTACTGTAATCTGAAAAAAAAACAAGCACTTAAAAACAATTGAATGATTCAAAGTAACTCAAAGTAACTCATTAATTGTAATACTTAAAAATTTATGTAATATGCTTTCAATGTTATATTCCTAACCTATAATATATAAGCATACCTATAATATATAAACACCTTAAGTAAGGATATAAAAGAAGGCTTTAAAACAACATAAATATTTTTTATTTTTTTCAATATAATAACTTAAAAATTTTTATCAGCCATTATACGATTTTAATGATATTTAACTTTCTCTCTCTTATTCAGAAATATAAGAAGATCAAAAAGATAGTAAGAAGAGAGGCAGAGAGAGAGGAAGAGAGAATCGCCAAAGCCACCATTCACACGAGGGCCCCAGAGTACCTGGAAACGGTGCTAATGATATGCCCGGGTCCCTAGTGAATGGAACCTTTCGGGAATTCTCCGACGGTTTCGTAGAATTAGGAATTCCGAGGACGGGTTCCTCTCCCTTTCTTTCTGACCTCCATGTCTCCAGAACAGGGCTGACTCCATAAAGAGGCGGTTAGCAGAGGTGGATGGACCACTTTGTGGGAAACGGTTCTCTCCTTTCTCCATCTAAATCAAGCCTTCTTTTTCTCTCTCTATGTCTCATTTTTCTTCTCATTTCTTTATTCGTATCTTTAAGTATTCTCTTTCTTAATCTTCTTTTCATTCTTTTATTTGTATTTACATCTTCTATTCTTCTTGCTCTTTCATTGCACATTTTCTGTCATTTTCACTCTTTTTATTCGCACATGTTTCGTATTTTTCTATTCGCAGTCTCTTCTCCTTTTCTCATTCTTCTATTCATATCTATGTCTCTCTTTTTCTCATCTATTCATATTTACATTTCCTTTCCTTCTCCTTTTCGTTATTTATACTTATATTTTCTCTCCTTCATTTTTACTTACACGTATATCTTCTCCATTCACTCCCCTCTCTCATATTTTTTCTCTCTCGCTCTATTCACATCTATTCACATCTCTCTCTTGCTCTTAT
Source organism: Apis cerana (assembly GCF_029169275.1). Classification (NCBI taxonomy): domain Eukaryota; kingdom Metazoa; phylum Arthropoda; class Insecta; order Hymenoptera; family Apidae; genus Apis; species Apis cerana. The sequence goes on along the minus strand of NC_083862.1, from coordinate 1,905,302 downwards.
ATTTGTATCTACTTATCTTCTCTCTTTCTCGTTTCTCTTATTCGTACTTACCGTCCACCTCTCGCTCCTCCTGAACGTCACCGCTCGAGGCTGAGATTTATAAGCGCGAACGAGCGTTTCAGGGACGAGCTCGTTCTCGAATGGGAACAATTTAGAAGAATAAGGACGCGCCAGCGCGGAAGAGGGAGGAGAACCGTCAAATCTTCCGCAAAAATTGCTCCACGCGATTGTATTCGCCACTCTGAATCACCGGAGAGATCGCAACGAGCCGAGTTTATGAGATTCGTCTCGATCGAGGGACGATTCCTTTGTAATGACACGCATACATCCACCATTGCGGTTACCTTTATCCCTGTTATTTCGTCCAATAAGCGTATTTTCCATTTCCCCTCGATTCACAATGATCACTTGATCTCGCTTTATTTTATTAATTTCCGAGAGAGAAAGAGAGGAAAGGTTATGTCGCGAGCAAAAAAAGGTTATTCCATTCAGTTCTGAAGGCAACTTGATCAAAGTGGATTTCGATGGGTTAGGAGAAGAAGTAGAAAACAGGTTTAACGGATACTCCTTGATACTCCACGGGAGCGTCAATTGTTTTATAGGCTGTTCCCTCTTTCCTCTTTGATCGTGTCTCTTCGCCAGACCCACCGACACTCTCGATTTCGTCGCTTTTTACACTGTTGTTAAGTTGGCCACTGCCGCCAAGGTGGCGCCACCTTGTACCATGCTTGCCTCTACACTACAAGTAAAACAAAAACTGTCCTCGTCCTATTGGATCATTTTACGTACGTTCGACTACCTTTGAGGCGGTCCGAAAGAAATTCTCGTTCCCATTCTTCGGAGATTTAAGACTCCTGATCTTGATTTGTACTCGAGTCAAAACCAGCCCGTAAAAACTTCGTTCTTCTTACACGAATCCTGACCTGAAGAAATTTAAATTGTCTAAAAGAAATATAATTATTTCGAGCTATTCGTTTTAAATATTGCATTCCTAAATATCCTTGATCAACAAAAAAGATTAATTTGAAGGAACATTAACGCAATGTACTCGTCCAAATAAAATAAATGTAGACAAGAAAAAGGAACGATTTTTTGTTTCTTTTTTTTTTAATGTCAATCATAAAATATTCTTCAATTTCTCCTATTCATTGATCACATTGAATAATTTCGAACAATTTATTTCAAACATTATTCAACAAGAATAAAATGACATAAAACAATACTTGCGCCACTTTCACAGTATTAAATAAAATAAAATAAAATTAAACTCGACATCATCCAAATTTACAACTACACTTCTATTCCAAATCATAAAATATTCTTCCAATTCTTACATTCATTAATACGATCGTATTTCTAACCTATAGAAATAACCTTAAAAATAATCCAATGCACACACTAACAACTCACCAAACAAAATCAATGTACAAGTTCAGTTCTACTTAATAAAATCTCGAACAATTTTCCAATTTCATGATTACCTGTGATCCCTGAAACTTATCTATCACTATAGCACGTGTCCAAAACGGGATACTGGAATTCGTCGAGCGGAAGTGGTCGGTAAGCGCGGTCTCGTTTGATCGACGACATTCTACATCGAAATCACAGACTCGGTTCACGGAAATGGAAAAAGGACGAAGAGTTGCTTTTCGAGGGAGGAGGGAGCTCGCAGCTTTTCGCCCGTTTCTTTTCGTTTCCCCTCTTGCTAACGAACCTATAAATACACGACGCTTTGAAGCGGCGTGTGACTGGCGCGCACGCGATTGAATAACCGGAAAGGCATCGCGAAAGGTTTCTGTAGCGATGTTCCGATAATTATAGAGGCATTGAGCGCCGATAATGAGCACCCTTGAACATTAATTGAACAAGAGCCACGCCTTTTAACGTGCCACTTTATACTCGATAATCGGATAATCGTTTAAAATGAAATATTGAGATTTGTTTATTCTTTGTCGAAGTAAAATTTTTCTCTTGCCGTAGAAAATTTCAAAAGCCGATGATATTGTTAAGAACAGCTACAATGTGGAATATCGTGGCCAAAGAAATGACAACATTCGATTTAACGAAGTCGCTTTCTGAATACGGAGTAGAATGATCGTGTTTTCTCTTTCCTCCTCGAACGAATATTATATAATATCGCATTATTAAACAAATTGGTATCCTGTAAATAATTACAAATAAATTGAATTATTATTCTAAAAAAGAATTTGTAAATAAAAAAACATAATAAGTATATTGGATATTATTAACACGAGTACTCTGGTTATTGTTTAAAATAAAATATAAAATGTAAAATATGTTCTTTAAAAAGATCGAGTTGAAATATTTAATATTTTGAGTTGACACTGACATAAGAATAGTTAAATCTCTTCACTTAGGATAAAATTGATATAAATTAATGTTATTTTTCTGTCGAAAGATCGAATTGGATCATTATTATTTAAAATATATGGAATTTTTTTACTAGAAATTTATTTCTTGAAAATTTTAATTACAAAAGAAAATTTCAAAAATTTTCACAACTTCTTATCAAAAAATGTCAAACCCAATTGATCTGCTAATTAATTTGTATTAAGAAAAACTTGCAATTTTATTGTTAAAAAATTATTAGGCTCAAAATTAATACTAGAATTGGAATTGAACGTTTTTGAAAAATGAATTATTATATCACGATAAAAGTAAATTTTGTTAAATCATGGAAATATTTCTTATGCCTGTAAAAGAGATACCGATCAACGAAACGTCAGTTTCATCTCGATCGTAACGATATACTCACGAATTCCAAGCTGCTTCATACACGATGTTTACACGAATTTTACTTGACAGGGAACAACAGCAATTGCAATTTTAAGATAACGGCCTCGTTAGCGAGACCATTCTCCCATAAAATAGCAGTCTCCATTCTTTTGCGTTCTATTCCCTCCCCCCCTCCCTCCTTTTCTTAAACTTATCTATCAGTTGAATCAAATTAGCCTTTCCTGTTAAAAAGAAGACTGATCTTAAAACCAGTCGAGAATTAAGTATAACATTTCGCAAACTTTGCACAAGTTTGTAACTTATCTCGTATTAAACGAGCCTTGACCAACCTCGTTGAGCTAATGCACTCTCGTAGTAACTTTTTTTTAAAGTTACTTTATATATATATATATATTATTTTGCTTTTTTTATCGATTAATATTTGTGATAAGAGTAAAATTCGCGAATAAAATTAAATCTTAAATGTATATTAATGACAAATTATACGTCAACATAACCTATATTAAAGAACGAAGGAGAACTCAATCGTTGGCAAGAAATATATCAAGTTACGTATTGAAGCACAATCATTGTTGGGTAATAATTTTAATTTATCTTTTTCCCGTATTTCTTATAAAAATAATAATAAAAGTACGATATTTATTCGTGATACTTTCGTTTGAAAGACACATTATCGTGAAAATTCGTAAGAAGTCGGTGGACGACCATCTCAAGAAGTATATTATTATCAAAATATTTACCGAAACGATATCCTGTTTCCGGATCGAATTCGTCAAAGCTTCGACACATCGTTTGCGATCCTCGTCACCTTCGGCCCCCACGGTCAAGCTTAAGTTTGTTTGCCCCGTGGATCTGAAGTGACTGATCACCTCCGAAACCGAGAAGGGTTTTCGCGGCAAATCCTCGAGGACAGGGGTCGCGGTCGTGGCTTACGTGGCATCGTGGTCAAATACCGTCCTTATAGATCGACGACAGGCCCTCTTAGGCGTGAAGCCTTTGCTGCGAAGAAGCAAATATAAATCTTCTTGACTCTATTACGAGTATATATACGTACGATGTTAATATATCAGACTAGACATCCTTTGAAGCATCGATTCCAGAGGTTAAGATGAGGTTGGTATGCAAGAAATTCGATTGCTTTAAATTCGTTCCGTAAGTAATGTAAAATACTCGTAACGTTATAACATAGTAAAAAATTAGATGGATGTAACATGATAATTATACACAAAAATAATAATCGATATTATTATATTAAAATTCAGCTTATTGAAAGAATTATTAAAGTCTTTGAAAATGCAAACAATTTAGAAAAAGAAAAAGTTAGGTTATATTGACGATACGATATATCTGTCGAAATCATTCATTGTGTATATTACGTTATAAAATTCTTCTTGATATCCGACCGATCGAATATATCACCCATAAATAAAACGTATGAATCGAAACTGCACCAAATTAATTCGAACATTTCATATATATTCACCATCTCCTGTCGCGCAGCACGCGAACGCGACGAGAGGGCGCTCGACACGTCTCTCCAAATCTTCAGATCCGAATCCCACGTTCCTCCTATTTATAGACCTTACGTATATTCCACTATGTGCGGATATCGTTTCACAGACTGTGACATACGATCCGAGTTTATCAAAGTCCGTGAACGGACTAATTTTTAATCGACCAAGACCACGTTCAAGTAACTTTTCTCTTTCTCTCTTTCTCTCTCTTAGAAGAGGGCGTTCTGGTTTGGGAAGGTGGGAAGAGAGGATCGGCCGATACCGCCACTTAATGCCGCGGCTCGAAATTAATTAAACTTTTGCGTTCGTCGAGAGAGAGGGGAGAAGGAGGAGGGTTGGAGGAGGTGGAAATAAAACGTTGATGACACGGCAAGCTCGGTTCCGCAAAGCTCGACCCTGCCTCCGACATCTTCTTAATGGGAAAAAGGTAAACGAATTCTCACGCTGTTTCCCATCGGTCTGATAAAATAAAACGGAGTTTCTCTCTCTTTCTTTCTCGTTTCGATTCGACGCCAACGAGCGAAGAACGAGGCGGTAAATCGGTGGTGCGAAGAGGGGTTGACGCACCCCTATTTTTTTTTATCGAGGTATTGAACGATGGAAAATTTGCCCGACAGGTGAAGTCGATGCGATTATTCGTAAATAGTCGGCCAATAGTCATTTATAGTTACGTTGAGGGGAAATTTTTGTATGACTAATCTAATCTAATTTAAAACTATCTTTAAAAATTCTAATTCAAAAGTTTAAAAGTTCTTCTTGTTTCTGCATCTTAATCAAAATATTTTGTTTATTTATTTGTAATTAAAAATCTCAAATTAAAAGAGCATTTTAGAAATAATTGATAATACACTGTATGTGATACATTTTTTTTACTACTTCTAACCTCAAATTCAAAAGCGTTTTTACTTGAGATGATTGAAACGATATGTGATGATATATTTTACCTGAATAATTTCAAAAACATTCAAAAATAGAAAGAATAAAACCTGAAGAATTTTTTTCCATTCTTTTTCTCCAACAGCATATTAAAAAATGAAAATACTTCTGCACGAGAAGTGCCTTCCCAAAGCACAAGCAAGCAAGAAAATTCATTTGTATCGAGCTGTTGTACACGTGGTCGCATTCTCGGCTATAATGGATCACGTGGATTGCAACGAAGTTGTCAAAGGTGGAATCGCGGCTTCAAAGCGATCGTGGGACGTTTGTTCTCCTAGGAAAAGGCATCTACGCACCGGCATCGATAACTCATCGGGACCTGTGCTCTTAGTACGAGCTATCACCGTGAGAGGGCTGAAATGATTAATGAACGAGCGCGAAATGTACTCGGATTAGCGTGGTCCGGGCTTGTTTCTGCGCGCAACTTGTAACAAAGATTCTTTTCATCAGTCATCCGGATATTTCTGGGCCGTTTAATGGACCGGACACGCTGCAGGAAATGTACTGGCCCCCTTGTATCGAGGGATCGAACTGTGCTCCGCTTCTGGTAAACTAATAATGATAGAGGGCGCAGAGAAATGTATTCACTCTCGCTTAGCTTGCATTTGTATTAAAAAGACGGTTAACCTAAATTATATTCTTAGAAAATGAAGAAACGACGAATTATATACCCATCATAATATAAAACTTACCATTTCTTCGTGACGAGTATATTGATTGTATTTATATTAAGAATGTTACGTGTAAAAATAATTTTAAGTTTTATATATTCTTTAGAAATTTTGAATCCAAATTAGTTTATTCTTTCAGGATAAGGAATAGGAAAATATATAAATTTGATTTGTATAGAAGAGTTTCGAACTCTGGTCTTCAAATTTTAAATAAGGTTAGGATGCCTTTATTTAGGTATCTATAATTTAAGGATTTGATTTATTCCTTCTAACAAGAAGATTACAAGGAAACTAATAAAAAAAATTCAATTTTGTTACATATGACATTTGATTTAATTAGGATAGAATGAAAGCTCTTTGCAATGCCTACATTTTAACAAAAAAATCCTTTAGAGAATACAGAACGGTAAGAGTCGAGATTTATTACATATATCTTTTTCTTCGCACACTGAAATGATAGTTAATGATTAATGGACGTGCTAGAAGCAGAAACGAAATATTGAATTAACGCCGTCTGATCGATATATTCATTGATACGCATTATTAGTTACAATAGAAGTCTTACACAATCACTTGCACGAACATCTCCTTCGTCGAACGAGAACTTTTATATCATTATTTACGAAATACGATACTCACTCAAAGCAAAAATATAAATAAATCGTTTCTAACAATACATACGTATATATGTTTGATCAAAGCACTAAATATTAATTTTGCGAAAGGCACTTTTACATTTTTGAAAAAACGAAAAATCTGATCCAACACCTTCGACCAAACGTTCCGAGAATCACCTCGTTTAGTCATTCGCACACAACACAGCGCGTTTTCATTAATCTCACGATTAGTCTTTATCAGAGGGCTCACGTATCTGTTTCGACAAAGTCAGACAAATCTAGCGAGTTTTTCCTGCGTCGTTTGATCTTCGACCATCCTAATCCCACTCCTCTTTTGAGATCGCAATTCGTCGACGCCTCGTTCCTTTAACTGATTTCTAACCTCTGCGAGGCAAAGCTTGGCTGGTTGATGGATGAACCGACGTCGCGCGAAATATACGCGCGCTCACTTCGGGCCAGGAATCGAGCTCACTCGAGTGTAGAGTTGCTCATTTAGGGTTTCGAAATAAAAATGAGTAAGTGAACGGTAGTGATGACATTAAGCGTAGATAGAAGATAATTTAATCCGTTTCATAACTCTCGATTAAATTATCTAAAATCTTTGGTTAAGCTTTCGTTGAAAAAATCATTGGACGTAAAATGTTTAAGAAACTTCAAACATGTGGACTAATTACTAGATGAAAAAATGAGAGAAAAAATTACGTGTGCATTAATTATTGCTTACTTTACATAATACAATCTCTTAGATACTATAGACAAAAATTCACATTAAAATGATTAAAAATTGTTCTTTCGAATGCATGACAAATACGAAAAAATCTTCCTCGAATTAAAATAATCGATAAAATGACTAAAAACAGAATAATAATTACTCAAGATAGTCTAACCTACTTCATGACTCTTGTAACCTAAAAAATCTAATTTAAAAAATCATTGCACATAAAATATTCAAAAAATTCCAAATATATGGATCAATTATTGAATGAGAAAAAAGTTGCACCGATCATTGCTTGCTTTTCGAACACGATGTCTCGAATGTAGATAAAAATCCACATTCTAATGATCAAAAATTTACTGTTTTTTTCAATAACAGGATAGTAATTAATCTCGAACAAGACAAACACAAATTTGGCCACCAATTCACCAACCGCATAAAGCCATCAGTCACCGTGTATAACCTCACAATTCAATCCTCGAATCAATCCCATCGCTAGTGAGACGAGTTCACAGGCCGAGACGAGCGCATTCCTCTTCGTTCGCAGAGGCGTATTCGTGGTCGACGAAACTATTCCCGTCCCGGCCGCAACCATGAATCTTTTTCCACCGTCTGCTCGACACTTTTCGACGCGTCGACGTGGTCGCAACGCGCGAACACGCGCCTCTCTCCACGCGGCGATGATTTGTTATCGAGGCGTGTCACGGAGGCGTGAGCGCGTCGCACGCTCGATCTACGCGGCGAAAGCACGCGACGTGCGAAGGTGAAAAGGCGCGAGGAGGGATCCATTCGTGGACGGAGCCGTTGAAAAGGCATCGCGATTCGAACACGTGTTCCCGAATCGGGATTTTCTTTCGGGCGCGCCGCGTGCTTTCGTCGACTGTGTCGTTGCTCGATGCTCGAGTAGATGCGTGACAGTGTGGAGATTTTAAGGTTTGAACTCGATATAATCGTTATTTACTTAAAAATTAGTTCGTTGATTGGTTAAAAATAGTTAGTTGTGACGCGACACTAACATGGCTATTAATTATATATCTTAATATTATTATTATATTTTCTTACGTGACGGAACTCATTTGTTGATGACAATTAATAATCGTCACAAATCTTTTTTTGTGTTTTATGACTAAAATATTTCACGATATTAAAAAATATTTGCCAAATTTTCGTGCTATACTTTGCATATTATATACGATCAATTTCATAAATCATAAATTAGCAAGCAATCAAAATATTTCTATAAATAATCATCTAAATAAAGTTTGTCCAACAGTTCAGTTACAACGTATAAAAAAAAATCACGTCAATTGCTCTATCCATCTCACCCTTCAGCTAACGCGTCTCAGTTTCCTTGTCTTGGAATCTGTGGAGCTAATTGGATAGAGGTCGCCAGCGTAGGAGATAATGGATATTAATTACCACGTCTTACTTTCCGCGGCATTAAACATTTTCTTGAAGACGGGTGGACGGGTGGAGGGTGGTTGAAGAGAAGGGGGTTGCGGCCACCATCCCTCATTGTTAGCCTTCTTTAAAAAGACGCCGTCCTCCGTTAAGTATAATAAGTACCGAGTCTTCTCCGTCTCGTCTTTTCGCAGCCTGGTACACCTCTCCCCCTCCCCCTCCCCCTCCCCCCTTATAATCCATCTAAATTTTAAGAGCGGATCAGCGAATCCCCCGGAAAACTTTGCCACCGGAGTTGCCGCGGTAATCCATTTAAATAATTCCCAGAGTCGAGGCGACACGAAAGGGGTCCTTTTCCGCGTTCGACGTGTTCGTCCTCTTCTGCCGTCTTCTTCGGCCTCGACATCGTTCACCGTTGACTCGGGATACTCGTGGTCTTCGAGGAAATCTCGAGATTCGTCGTTTCTCGAAGGATTTCGTTTCGTTCTTTCGTTGATTTTGCAAATAAAGATGCATTATGATTGGTGACGTTCCTGAAAAATAAAAGGGTTTATTGTATAAGATAATATCTGTCGTAAGATTGGAAACGTTATCAATTATCCAAAAATGCTTTTTCGATTTCTTTGCATCACTGTAGTCATTATTGATTAATTTATCGATTGATAATCTTGGTAATTGAAATTAGAATTATAGATTTTATCGTTTTGCAAATTTATTTTGAATATTTGAGATATTTGTACACTTATATCCATTTGTTTAAAAAGTTTATTATATATTTGGTAATATGTAATTGAGATCTTTATTGCAAAAGGATACAGATTTACTTTTACCAAATTTAAAAAACTAAATAAAATTTTTTACAAAATTTCAAAAAAGACGTAGAAATATCATTAAAATTATTTCAAGTAAATTTTCTTATATATATTTTCTTATATATAGAAAAAAATAGAATATAGGAAATCATTAATTATAGGTTAATTTCCTCGTGAGATAATGTATGGAAACTTTTTTATCTGTATATGTATATTGTTAAAATTTTGTATATACGAAGAGATACTTAATCAGATATTTCCAATAAAATTATAACACGTGTCATGTTCAAACTGTTGAAACTATACACTTGGCACGATACGTAGAGAATTAATCTAGACAAGGAAGATGCGTTCGCGACAAAATCCCGCAACAATGCGACAGATCCGACGATCACTAGTTTCCTTCGGTTTGTGCTGGCAGATGGCGTGTGTTCGCGGCTAAACGCAGTTGTAATCTTAGAAATTGCCGTGACAGGGATCCATCGTTGCGTCGTGTAATACATGGCTGTATGCCTGCTTAAATGATATATCCATGCATTCATGTGGGAAGACGTGAATATAAGGATATACAGGGTGTTAGGAACTCAAGAACTTACCAAGAAGGGTAAATTTAATATTTAACATTTAATTAACTCTTGAGTTTCGTACAAATTATTTAAATTCAAATAATTTAACTCAAAATAGTTACATTCTACTTAAAATGGCATTCAATGAAACTTGTTGAAATGTTTATAATTATAAAAGAATTTTACAAATATTTCTTATAAATATTTAAAAATGTCTTCTTCTATATCAATTTCATTTTACATTATAATCATAAACATATATTATCAAAAATCCAGTCTAAAAATAGAATACCAATAAATTGTTAATTTTGTCCCTCATCGTTCGAAAAATGACTATGCACGATTCTTCCGGCCACAGTCGGTAATAATAAAACTCGCCTTACGATACCCAACAAAGAATCACCAATAGCAATGACAACACCGATTCAGAGTGAAATGTTAAACCCCCATGTCAGAAGCTTACTTTGATGTCGCTCGAAAAGGGGCCGCCATAAATTGTAGGCCGTTGCCATTAGCAGGGCATTTAGTGATAACGCAAGCGTCGAGGGGGGATAGGAGGGCGTAAAAGGTACAACGCCAATCGCGGGGTCGCGGGTCCGCCTACATCTGTTGGCTCCATATAATCGTTTATACGGGCGAGCCAGCTGATGCCGGCCCCTGCCATATAACCAACTTGTATGCAAATTATATTCATGCAATGGGATCTCGTACGATTACGTAGCCGGTACCAGGGCGCGAGTTTACAGCGGCAACACGCGTATAAACCTCCGCCGGATAGATAGCCGTGTTTCCTCCGTTCGATTGTAGAAGTGGCCACGTATGTGTGTCCAGTATTTCTGTATACGGTACTCGATGTTTCGACGTGTTGCGACTCACACGTACACACGTATACTACACTGGACGCACACGAACTAAACGCAGGATATGCGTAGGATGTATTTCGGTGTTTCTGTAGGTGATATTCGATGTTTCGACGAGTCTGTCGATTCACGTGTATACATACAAGTGTGCTACAGAGAGAAAACTTATATGTGTGTCGCATAGAATATACGTACAAAGTTGATATACGCGAGTATTCACGCCAAAGCACGTATTGCAATGTTCCTGGATGTATAAGTCGGCTCACATATACATATAAAGTTACGTTGCAATGTCATTTTTGAATGTATGTGCACAAATATATACATAATACTATATATATATATTTTCGATATGTCTATAATGAAATATATTAAGCCAAAATGTCTATTTTATGTGCTCTTACATATTTATATTTATTTGATGCTTTAATATGTTCATACACAAGTAAGAATTAATATTTAAACTGTAATTAGTGAGAATTATGTTAAAAATTTTCTAGGTTATGATACAAGTATTCCACGGAGAATCGTCTCATGTAGGCATTCAAATCGAAATGCGTATTTTCGTGTTTCTATATGTGTTATTCGATGTTTCTACGTGTCTGTCCACTCACACGTACACACACAAATACACAGGAACTGAGTGCACGGAGGCACCCAAGCCAAAACGCTGTTGCTGTCTCTCGTTATGCGCTCACACGCACCTCGCCCACGGACCAGTATCTGGCCGATGTTCAATTATGTACTGGGCCCAGTATGCTTACCAGTAATTTCCCGAATACCGCGATAATCTGTGTTATTATCATAGCGCTTTTACTCCTCTCCCCTCTGATTCCATGGCACGACCCTCTTTATCGCCGCGTTTCCTCGTGTCGTTATTGCTATATCGGCGACTCGTGCCGCCTTCCTACGTTAATTGGACGAGACCGTGTTACGGTTTAATTGTCGCTACTCTTAATTATGGCCCGTGTACCGAAGCTGTGTCAAGCTCTAAATTATCTTTCGAATTGTTTCCGCGTGACCGGGCCCCGATAACCGATCCTGGCGCCCTCTCCCCCCTCCACTTTCAAATTAACTGGCGAACGCATTGTTTCTCGTTTCTGGCGATACGTTGGATCTCTTGTTAACCTTATAAAGGGTATATGAGGTAGGTCGAGTCAATGAATATGTTAATTTTAAAAAGAGTAAGCAGAAAAAATATTTTTTCGGGAAATTGAGTTTATCATTTTCTTTTTTTAGGATATATAAATCAGTTTGATGAATCTTTTTTAGAAGGTAAAAGATGTCAAATGTCAACAAGAGGGCAGCACTTCGCAATATAATTCCCTGCAAATATTTATCTGTAATGAAAATTTAATTTAATATATTGCGTCCTCAAAGAATTTCCTCCAATTCGTGAAGCATTTACTTTAATTTTCAATTTTCAATAAAATGAATATTTCACCGATGATTAGATTAAATTAAGTAACATTGACTGATCTATATATATATATAACTGTATATGTAATAAAATTTTAGATAAGATTTCAAGTTTAGGTTAGGTTAAGTTGAGTGATATTGATACTTTCATATATAATAGATTTATGATATGATAATATTTCATAGATTTTATTAAGGTTTTTTATTATTAAGGTTAGATTAAGTGGCTGATCTTAAAATATTCGCAGTAAAGAAGAAAGAAAAATACATCAAACTTATTACGCGTTGCGTTTACGATATCTACTTTCGTCGCTTTAATGTATGATGGAACATCAAAGGAAAGAAGAAAGGAAAATATGGCACGAGCACAAATCACGCGACGGAAGACGAGCATGAAAATCGTTAACAGCAAGCAACTGCGTGCCAATTTGGCTCTTACTTTAAACACGGCAAACATCCAGCTTGTTACACTAATTATAACATCGACCCGTTTCTGTTTTCCGATCTATTCTGCGATTCAGCCTTCCCCCGGTTCCCGCTGGAAATCGTTACTCTTCTTGGTACTACACGTTTCCACGTTTCGAATTCGATTCGACACAGAATTTCGATATGTCGTTCGATAAATGGATCGTGTACTGGCCAGAAAGTGATATTAATTAGCGATAATAATACAACCAAACTCCTCCATGTCGTTCATTTGTAATGATATTTCCATTTCCTAAATCATGATTTATTGTAAGAATTGGGTTGTTTGAATTGTGGGAAACAACGAATTTTCACGTGGTTATTATACGATATATTTAAAAAAAAAAAGACTACATAATAAAATAATATATCAAATCAAATATTAGCAAGAATATTATTCGCATTATATATTGTTTAATCTAATCTAATTAAATTTAAACTAACCTAAAATTAAAATTTAAAAGTACATTTTCGCATAACCTAATTTACTAGTCTAAAACTTGTATTAAATTAAACATTAAAAATACGATATACTTTTGCATATATCTTGAAAACTAAAAAACATATTCTACAAGATATTTAAAAGTTACACAAATTTCAAAATCATTGAAATTAGAAAAGTTCTTTTCTACGTAATTATCACTATACTATCATAACCCTACTTTTAAAGCGTGCCGCCAATCTAAAAAATATCAAGGAACAAAGCGGTTCTTAAATCCTAAGCGGTTCTTTAGCAATTACCAACTTTCCCACAGAATAGCGGCCACCGAGGAACAATTAAACCATCCTCGTCGAATCGAGCCGATCAACGAGATACATTCCATTCGAGGTGCACACGGGCGGTCCTTTGAACGCCTTGTCAAAAGGCAAGAGGGTTAACCTGTGGTGGCGCTGCGCGGCGCTAAAGGGCCGACGCGGGGCGCCGTGGAATTTATTGGCGCGCGTTTCGGCCTTCTAGATGTAAACGAAAATGTGTAACGCCCGGCGTGGCCGTCGAGGCGTGCACGGGGACCGAGTCGCCTCCCCTAAAAGGGCGCCTATCCTGTCGATGGAGTAGAGGAGGAAGAAGAAGAAGAAACGCAGCATCGGTGCGAGAGGGGGGGAGAGGCAGGATGAGTGGCGATCGGATTTAAAGGGGGCCGCTGATCGACCAACAAGTGGTGGCGGCGCCTTCAAAGGATCCTTCCACCTTGCTCTTTCGCTTCTGCCCAGTGCATCCTGTCTCTGTTCCCCTGTTTCTATCTCGTTCTGTTCTGGCGGTCGGGTGACAATCGGGTCGCCAAGGTATTTTCTCCTAAAATACCCACACCTATAGTTCTCCCCATTAGATTAGATGCCGCGGCGCACGAAAAAGAGACTCGCCTAACTCGACACGGACGCGAAACCACCCGACAACAGGGGAAAAAAGGAAGAAGAAGGGGGAACAAGACTACTCTCCTGCTTAATGATGTGCCGCGCTAGCGATCCGCGCTCGACGCGCCACCGCTGCGCTGTTTCTTTCTAACTGTGGAATAGGGATTTTTGTGTACTCGGACATCCACTTTTCGAATTGATTTTAAATTCTATCAATTTCTGAACGGATGAAAATTCAAAAGTGTACAATTTAGTAATGGATTTGTTACTAAAAATTTGAAGTAAATAATTAATAATCGATGAATTATTGATTTCTCTGATCGATTGATTTTCGGAATCTCAAAAATTTGTAATGTTTCAGATTTCTTAAATGTGCTACTGAGGTAAGAGAACGTTTCTGTGGATAAATAAAGAAGTTTTCGTTTAATAGAGAAATTTGGTGTGATTATCTTAAAAAGGACATTTAGTGCTTGAAATATAAATTGAGATCTATTTTGAGGTTATGATACTGCGAGAAGTATATTTATAATTTTTATACGTGAATTATAGAAAATTTAATAAATAATAAAAATTTTGTTTCAATTGATATTTCTTTTGTCTCTTTAAAAATTTATCTAAAATAATTAATAATTAAAAATAAATCTTTCAAATTATTACTAATTATAATTGTTCTTATTTGTTAATATATAATTTCTCAACATATTTATAAATATTTATAGGTTTAAAATTTTCCATAAAATTTTCATGACACGTCGAAACAACAGACGGATGAACGTTGGAGTAGTCTGTTGGTTAATTGTATATTAGGGGAGTAATTATTGATGACGTTGACAGTGTTTAATTGCCGTCGGTGTATCGATACATGATTCAATTCTACAAGAGCTAGTCTGTTCATAATAAACACTGGTCAGTTAAGATCGACAGGTACATTACTAACTTATACATTTAGTGACTAATTTGACGTTATTGATAACGTGAAATCGTCATTAATCGTGTTAATGTAATTGATTTCCTAAATCACTTCTCAGAACTATAAAAGTTCAAAACTAGATAATTCGAATATTTATCGTATAATATTTAATATAAAAAAAAACTTGTAGATTTATAACATTAACAATATTATTATTATTATTCACATTTTAATAAAAATTACATGTAAAAGAAAGTTAGAAAGTAAAAGACAAGAATATCAAAATTTTATGAAATTTTAATTAACAACCTGTAACTAAAAATATGTGATTCTATAAAAAAAAGTTTGTTTTTGATTTATGATTAATATTATCAATACAGATATATATATATATTATACAATGATATTGTCAATTTTTTGTTAGAACATATAAATTTTCATGAATACAATTAAAAAATTGAAACTTAAATCTGTTCCACCTTTTAAATATGATATATATCTTATTTTGGATATATATTATTTTTGTTCACTTATACGTTTAAATTTCCCATAAATGCATCGATATTCTCTTGATGGAAACAAATTTTACATTTGAATAGGGTAGAATAATATGTATAAAGTTTTCAAGAGGAGTAACATCGAGATTGTGAAACGGAAGACTATTTCTGCCGAACTCGTAACTCGTATTCTTCACAGTTGAGCGTGTGTCCTTGCAGTATGAAGCAATTTACATGAGTCGACTCATGCCCCATCCTCGAGAATTCTGAAACCACGTTCAGGCGCGAGCCAGAAGTTGTCACTGCGCCAGAGGCCATTTGCCTTTGAAAAGAAAGGATCTGGAATTGGAAAATGCGACTGTACTACAAATACACTTAATTCGACCGCATACTGTAGCGATCCGAATAAATTTGAAAAATTATCGCCTCTTCTGTCCATTTTTTAAGAAAGAATAGAAATTTATTTTTCTTATTCGTTTTTTTTCTTTGAAAGATTGCATTAATATTAATTAATAAATATATCTTTATTATATGAAATATATTATTTTTGAATTATTTTCGACCCAATCATCTTCTTCTTCAAATTTATAAAAATCTTTATATATATTTAATTTAATATTTAATTTAATTTAATAATTTTTCATTAATTTTTGATTTACTAAAATATGTTAAAATTTCAAATTTCCCACTTCATTAACATGTAAAATTAGGTTAAGACAATTGCAACGCCACCTGAGTTTATTTATAGGAATAAAGAAAATTGTGGCAGCAGTGTATATATATTTTATAGAGAATATACGACAAAAAAAAGATTTTAATAATTCTTTTAGTAAGAACAATCTAATCGAAAAAGGATTTAAATAATATGTAAGTACCTATCTAAATAAAGATATTTTTTATTATCTATTATTATTTTTAATACACTTTAAATGTATAATAAAATCAGTTAACCTATAATTGCATTTTCTTAGTAATTCTAAAAACAAAAAATTAGTCAAATTCCAAAATTTATGATTCAAAGTATTAAACTTATTACTATATACTATTACAAGCTTATCACTATTAATAAAAGTATTTCAAGATTTAGAATCAAATGTCGCCACTGTCGTAAATTAACACTTACATATTATCCACTCGGAATAAAATTATTGCTATGCACAGTCAGTTTCTTACGATAATTGAAAATTACAGTACAACGAGATGATAGCCACGATAAATCCGGACCACAACGTCGTACGTAAAAGCGATAATTTCCTTTCTCAATTATTTTCAACGTACGAGCAACCCCTCGATAGCATAATCTCACAGTGATCGACCAGTTTCTCGTGGAATTCACCTTTCCCCATACCCTCCATTTCTTCTCTTTATTAGCGAGTAAAATCGCACGCGAACATTCTTAGATGTTGTATGCCGTGGCCATTAAGTGGAAACCGAGGCTAAGATTACAGGTATTGTACCCTAATCTCTTCCACGTCCGCGTTCTGCAAGCCGATACAGACGTATCGTGACCCACTTATAAATGTCTAGATGTCGTGTTTCTCAACCTTTAAACCTATCGTGATGTAATCGGTACAACGTTCACACGCGAGTGGTCGCCGTCTGATAATTCGTATCAGGTAACTAAGCCACCCGATATTCAGACGGTGCAAAAATATCGTGGAACGACGCGGGTATCAATAACGACACGAACGTGGAATATTTTCCCGTGGTGATTCGAGCGGAATAGCGACAAGACGAATGGCGGCGTGATGACTTAACCTCTTAAACTTTTATTTCTATAGATACAATTAGAATTAATCGTATTTAAAAATTCGTTCTTTCCCTACGAAAGAATTTTTAAATTCAACTGAATCGTTGTTATTACTTTTATCTTATAATTTAATAAATCGATTTATATTTTGACTTAACCTCTTCACATTTGTAGAATATCAATAATGTCAATATCTAGATAGAGAGAATTAATGATTAAACTTAAAATTTGCTATCTTTTTATAAAAAGATTTTTTAAGATTTTATCAATTTTTGAATTGATAGCTGATCCTAAAATTTGCCATGATCATCATTATTTGAATATAAAATAAAATTGTAAAAATATATAAAAGATGCATATTGTAAATGTATATTACGAGTCTATTTTATATATACAATTACTATGTATTTTTAAATAAGAATTTCTATCTATCATTCTCTATGACTTTTACTTTGATATAAGCTTTATGACATTTAAGGAGTTAATTATCTTATATGCCTACGTTTGTATTCTTCAAATCTCATAATTCCATTTACAAGAGGTTAAGTCTTACTTAATGCCCAATAGAAAATAGATAATTATTAATAGTAAATATATCCACTGAAAAATTCGTACGTAATTTCATAAGTAGTAAAACAAACAAACATTTTAAGTTTATTATTAAAAAAATTACCAAAAGTCGAATTCCTTGTCAAGAATCATTGACATAACGGCCAAAGAGAATTTAGCATTCATCGAGCCATTCGGGAAAAAACCAAACCGCAAAAATTCCAACGATTCTCTATCCTCTTCCTTTAACCCAACATTTTCCCATTGAATACCGGTACATTCTGCCCGCCCAAGACCTCTCGACCACGACAACGATCGCGGAAGCGGTATCGTCGGATACAAGTTATCTATAAGCGACGTGTACTCGATAATGTTCTTACAAAATGTTCTCGACCCGTAGGCCGATTACACGAATGTTCGAAAAGACCGGCAACGAAGGAGCTTGGCGACCAAAGGACGAACGAGGAAGCGGGTAGAAGGAACGACGATTACTAGAAGGCCAGCAAAGGGTGAGGGAAGTCGGCCATATTGAAGAAGGGTGGACATACGTAGCGAAAGAAAGAGGAGAGGAGGAGAGAGAAAGAGAGAGGCCACGAAAGGAGAGACCTTGCTCTTCGAGCAAGTTGCCACAGTGTCGAGAGTGAGCAGCACCATCTTGTTAACAGTCGAGTTCTTTTTCCATCGGCGTCGACTCCGATAGGCCTACGGTGCCATGGTGGGCGTTCTTCCTCGTCTTCCTATTTTGTCCACTCGTCCATGCTCCGCCTCGTGTGGTAACCTCGACTCTCCTGCACGTGATCGGTACGCTACGCCGAGAGATCTGAAAGGGTACCAACGAGTCGTCGACCAGTTGCCTACGTAACGACTTTGGCCACGTCCTTGCGCGCGAAGAGATCACGAGTCCTCGATGGGCTATCACCTGTCCACCCAGTAACTTTATTCACTCCTCGATATTCCTGGAAAGGAAGAATGGCTACTGATAAAGTATCTATTCGATTTGTTTTCTTTTATATATTGGATGTATAAATTATTAGAAACAATTTGAAATTATCAATTATGATAATGATTGTAATTTGTAATTTTAATTTTAATAATCGGTTAGAAAATGTTGCTGATCCCTTTTAACCAGTATTAAATACTATTTAAATAATAGATACATAAAATATTTTCATATTACATGATACAGTAATCTAATAATAATAATTTAATAATTAGTAATAAATGATAATTAAATTGAAAAGAAAAATAAATTTATTAAAATGAATTTACTTACAAATTTATAATTAAAATTTGTATTTTTAAGGTTATGTCAAGGTTGTGTTCCGAGAATCATCAGGCAGCCAAATCTATTCCACGTCGGCTTACTTCGATTTCCATAATTTCGTTACGCCTCGACTCACCTTAATCGCCGCGATACATTAAAGTATCATATATCAAAAATTCGTCATCCCTGGCGCCACGTTACCATCACCGATATCCCAATTATGACGAAGAGTAACGTTCGAACGTTCTCTAACCAGTCACGCGATCGTCCAACGTCGATCCAATATCCACACGGATCCTCTTTCACGCTTTTATCTCGAAAACGATGGTTTCGAGGGACAGGTGCGACTAACCTTGAGATAAGGTGTCCGACCAGCTGCATTCGCCGCGAATGTGGTCGTTAGAAGGATCAGGCGACGAAACCGGAGGAATAAGGGAAGATACACATCCATTACCATCAGCATGCAAATTAGATCGAGGATTACCGCAAATCCTTTCGTAACAATCCACCCGCTGCCGAAGAGAAAAAGGGAGGAGGAGAAAGGAGAAAGGATGCTGTCGAGAGATAAAGATTCAAAAGAGAGAGAGAAATTCGACCGCAAACTCCTCGCCGGAACTTAATTATCGTCTGGCATCGGTGTCGAGGGATGCTTTACGAATGGTACCAGAGATTGGTCTTTTTTTAAAATGGAATAAATATTCGACCCAACGTAATTGGCGTGAAGAAGGATTCCTATTTTCCATTGATTAGATTGACATAAACAATTTTCCATGATTTATCTGGTAGACAAGTTTCTTCAATTATATATGTTCAACATAAAATATCCAATGAATAATCCACGCAACTTGCAATTATTCATTGGATTGCGATTGAAGCATTTTTTTATATCTTTCAAGTTTTTGATAGCAACGTTTTTTTCAAACTTTGTTTGTTGGATTTATGAATAGATAAATAGATAAAAATTTGATTTTAGACAAGTTATTTCAATAAATAAGTTATTCTTGTAAAAGTTATTCTGAAAAGAATGTAATAATAGTATAAAAACATATATTGATACTGTTTTGTCATAAAAAATAGTCATAAAGAAGCTAATGAAATGCTTGATCCAAAGCCAGTTATGTTATATATATATTTATATTATTGTATATAATGTTTCAAAGAATTATTAAATTTCTTTTTTATATCTTTCCATTTTGTTAAATTCTGTTAATTGTTGGTGTTTAATAGTATTTCATGCTTCAATTTTGTGTAATTTAGTTTTGTTATTGTGTTATAGATTACATTATTTTCTTATGTCTCAGATTGTTTTAATTCATATAACTTATATGTTAAATTCTTCTCATATTCCAGTTTTGTCAGATTTGTTGTATTCAATTAGTTTTTTATATTTTTATCTTTTTTATTTGAGCTAGTATCTTTATTAAATTCTATTTTACTTTTATATTACATTATTTCTGTTTAACTTTTATATAAATCTCTCTCTTGTATTTATACAATTTTATTATATTTAGTTAATTGTTATGTTAAATTTTAGTCTTTATATCTTTGCTTCTTTTTAATTCAATTAATATCTATGACAAATTTTTTTTACATGTTATAATTTTTTCAAATTCATTTAAGTTTTATATTAAATTCTTCTATTATATTTTCATATTTTATTTATATTTTATCTCATATTTATTATATTTTTTATATTTTAGTTTCTTTTAATTTAATTAATTCTTATGCTAAATTTTTTTCTTATATCTAAATTTGACTCAAATTTAATTAATTTTTATGTGTTTAATTTCTTCTAATTTAGTTGATTGTTACATTCCAATTTTTTTCTATATTTCTTTTACATTTAATTTATATATTCTTTTATTTTCAGTTATATTTTAGCTAATCTTTATATTTTAATTATATCAATTAATTTAATTATCGTATAAAATTAAATCTATTAATTTATTTTTATTATATTTATAGATGACACTTTGTAAAATATCATATATTATTACGATTCATAATTTAAGTGTATTATGCAATATATTTACTTCAATTTTCGCGCGACTAAATAAATAAGAAACCATATTGTTCCTCCAATCAGAAAACCTCTAAGAGAACCTGTTGCATATGGCGTCATTTTCTTGTCGAAAGTCATCGTAGTGAGACGTATCATCAGTTCAACGATTTGATTTTTACTTTACATTAAGCAGTAAGCAATTCTATTCATATTTTGTTATAAATTATAGATTAATTTTGTTTATTTAATAATTTATTCATTGTGATAGAATTAATTAATCTTTTAAACTTCTTTATAATTCGCTTCAATCGTTTGATGGTTAGCATCATAGTAATATGTCATATCGAAATATATCAAGACATTAAATTCATTTATTATAATATAATTTTAATTTCAAATATTTATTTTGTGATATTGATCGTTATTTGTCCAGATCATTTGATTGTCAAAATGAAGAAAGAATAATGATTTAATAATTCCACGACGATTAATAGCCAATAAAATGATTTCTTTAAAGCAGGTAACATTTTAATTATATTAATAAAATTATGCGTATATATAGAATAGTTTTTTTTTTATTGTTTTTTCCAATCATTTAGGAAGTTTAATTTAATTTTAATTTTAATTTAATTAAATTATTTTATTTGAATAATGCATATGTATTTTTTTATCAGATGAGCATAAATTCTATAAATATAACGATGTCACGTATTGTTTATATATTTGTTTCTGTCTATCGTCTATATTAAGCTTGAGGTTATAAACATTTCTTATAAGAAATTGTGGTTGGCATTCGTAACATGCTCGACATGTTTTGTTTTCAAACTGTCGAGCACATCCCCTCCCTAATTTGTTATTCGATAATCGAAATCGTGATACGAGGTATCATTGTCCTCTCGATAATTGTGGTGTATGGACACGTTATTTTTCCGTGAGATATGTGATTTATTTGTTATTTGTTATAATATTTATTTCCATAATTATTTTTTATCTAATATTTAGTCTGTTTATTGATATAATAAATATGATTGAAATTATGAAAGCTAAGTTATACTTTTTTCATTATTTATTTTTTTGATTGTTAGAACAAATCGCATCATGACTTTATAAAATGGAATTTCAGTTTGATTATTGTTTAATTTTAATATATTACGTTATTATATTATACGTTATTATTTCTTTTTAATATTTAATTAATTAATATATAATTAAATATATTTAATATATTTTTATATATTATATTTGATTTATCGAACTGTTTATCGAACATATTCCCCTTTTTAAATTCGATAATCGAAATCATGGCGTCGGGCGTCATTATAGCGTCGATAATTGTGGTGTAAAGACGTGTCTTTTCTTTGAGGTATGAGATCAATTTTTTACGTAATATTTATTTATTATAGCTTTTTTATCATTATATAATATATGTATATAATATATCATCTTAATATATGCTTGAATTAATATGTGCTTGTTAATATAATTAAAAATATTTTTGGAGCTAAATTATTCCTTTTTTTTATTCATATATTTGAAGGTTAGAGTTACAGATAGTTCATATTATAACTTTTTAAAATTGAATTTCAATTTGATTGTTATTTCATTTTAATACAATTAATTAAATCTGTATACATTATATGTTTATTTGAAGATTTTTTATTATATTTTTTAGATTATGTAATCGATTGCTGAAATAACTTCGAAGGCAGAAAAAATTTCAATATGGATGCCATTATGCTTTTTCATGGAGATATGGTAAAATTTGATATTTTGTATGTTTCGTGTTCTATATGTTATTCTGTTTTTATTAATGATTATTGTTAAATAATTCATGATACATTTCTTTATATATATATATATATATATATATATATATATAAAACGTATTTTTTTATTTTTGAAAAATTAATAATGAAGTCAAAATTTCAAAAAAATAATAGTATTTTCTGAGACAAATGTTGGATAGAAAAAAGTAAAATATAGAAATATTTTTTTTCTTTTCTTATCTCTTTTACATTATTAATATAATTTTATTTTCAGAAAATTTTTGTAACCGCAAACAATGCCGTTGATAGAGTCAGTATTTTCTAATAGTATTTTCAATGTTCTTCAGAGTACGATTGTTCTATTTAAATAATTGTTATTTGAAATTAGAGTTAGTGTTTTTTCCTCATTTATTATCTAAATGGGCGTGTCAATAGTCTTTTATTTTTTTTTTAATTTTCGTCTGGGGTATTAGAGTCAGTGCATTAAGAATAAAAAGCGATTACCCATCACGCAAACAGATAATTATCTTTATATATTTCCCATGAATATAGAATTTTTTTTCTTTAATTTTTTTTTTCTTTATTTAAATTTTTTTATATAATTATTATATAAATTGTGTATCAAATTGTATTTAATTTTTTTCTTTTTTGCAGTTTCTATGTTTGATGACAGGTGATAATTTTTCATAAAATGCAATAGCATTGCCAGCGCAGATTCTTCACATCTAATGGTGAGTCGCATGCATTTTTGTTCCTCCGGTCACTCAATCATGTCGTAGGATGAAAGGTCCGAATCGACACGAGTGATTGGTTGTATACGTAGAATTTTGCACGAGCACAGTGACCGCGGATATTTATTACATCCGTGAATAGTAACATTTGCTTTTTCTATATTTTATTTATTAGTTTAGGCTAGGTCTTTTTGCACATCGAGTTCTAGAATATTAGTTATATTAATTAATTGATTTTTAAATAATAATTATGTACAAAGAATGATAAAATTTGAATAAACTGAATGTGTAAAATTATTAGAAAGTTATAAAATAAAAATATATTTAATGATATTTAAATTTTATTATAATTTCACATATATATTATTAATAAATATTTTATCCATATATTTAAAAATGAATTGAATTTTATGTGCAAAAAGACAATTCGCGACAGGTAGATTGCTGAATCAAAGCAACAAGTTTTGAAGTTTATTTTCATATTTTAGAAAATTTGCTTTGACGAAGGAATCGCTTGAGGTTATTTTCACTAATATTCATATTACATAAGAATGAATCTTAATTTTTTTCAAAATACATAAAATAAAAATAATTTATTAATATCAATAATAATTCCTTTTATTAAATATATTAAATTACATTTATTAAATTAACAAAGTAAAGTCACAAATAATTTGATATAAAATAAGAATATGCAAAACTAAAACACGTTAGCCCGTTAGATATGAAATAAACGTAACTAATATCTTTTTAGCTCAGGATTTTCAGATTTAACTTCCATATTCATTGTCAGGATCTCGCTCACGTGCCCAGGCGATGAACATGATGATCCTAAAGTTTAAGTTTCTAATAATTTCTCAGCGATTGACGATGCGTTAGTGTATCCTGCGCGACGTATTTTCCACATTGTGTGTGTGTGTGTGTGTGGTTAGGCTGTGGAATTGCGTCGTTTCGATTGTAATTTCATTCATTATCATTAATTTAATTTCCATTCCACGAATGACAATATTACATATAAATAATATTTTTATCATTTTTCCTACCAAATTATAAGTAATTCATAAAAATTCCAATATTTATCTCGATAACTTCATTTTTTTCAAAAATATATCGATTCTTTTCGTCCATGAATATCTAATTAAACTCGATATACGATTTTTTATATCGCAATGGTCACCAGCCATCGTCAATCGATTTCAGGAAACTGGTACGTACATTAGAGTGTGCAAATAGTGTGCCAAGCTCGGGTGTCGGAGGCGTCCCGGGACGTTCTCCCTAGTGTAGGCTCTTCGCGCCCGAGCGTTGTGCGTGAGAATCGTTGGAACGACCGTGTTGGTGTGCCCGTTGTTTTGTCAACTTTGAATATAGGGTTAAGTAGGATAGGTAGCATACTTCTGGTGTGTCTGTTAATTATAAGTAGGTAGGGCAGGTTGTCACAGTCTCTGATCGGGTAGGCGCGTTTTCGCGTGACAACCTGTTTCAGGAAATACAATTTGAAAAGTGGAAGGTGAAATTATGGACGAGTGAAGTGTGTCACTCTTCTCTGCCCGTCGACTTTTCGAATTTCGTGCTCGCGATTTGATCTCGAAACGAACGTTCGAGATTCTGTTTTTTTTTTTTTTCTTTTTTTCTTGATTTGCGATCAGTGAATCTCGAGCCTAGATTTAAGTTTCAGCGAGCATCGCGCTCGAAGAAGAGGCAAATTGCCGTTGAAGAGGACAACTACCAATGGCTTCTCATCTTTTGGATCTTATCTTCGATACAAAGGATGGGATGTCATTTTTGTTATTATTTCGTCACTGTGCTCGTTTTAGTAGTATGTAGTAGCAGTAGTTGTATTGTTGTAGTAATAGATGGCATGTGGGCCCATCATCCAGTCATCAATCGCGATTTTTTAATTATTGTTGTGATAAATAAATCACGGTTTGAATTAATTAGTAAAATAATCGCATTTACTGTAGTATTGGGATTTAAAAAACGTCGCATATTGTTTTTGATTATTTTGATTACAAATTACTGTAATATAATTTTTTTATATTTTAAACATAAATTTATTCTGCAGTATTAGATATAGATTTTGTTTTATCGCGATTATTTTAATTTTTTAAATTGTATTTAAAGTAGTGTTGCGTTTAAGAATTGTCCAAAGTCTTTCCACTATTACTGTAGAAGTATGTTATTGCAGCTGAAAGAGCTGATTGAACGAGTTAGCAGTAATTCAATATGAATGTACAAGTTATAAATAGAGTAAATAATAACTTCAACATCTGAAGTAGTATATTTTGTCTTTTTTTTCACTTTTTTTATTTGTTAAGCGTAAATTATTGAAATAATATATAAAACAGTAGTGTTGTGAAATAGATATTCCACCGACTTATTTGTTCAGGTTATTATTTTTCTTTTCAGCATCCTCTAAACAAAATGTTACTGAAAATACTATTAAAAGATTGAAATAAACTGTATTTGAATAGTTTCATGCAATTCAGCTCAATTTTGGAAATGGAAAATTATTAAATAATTATTTATCATTGAATTATACTAATCCATTTGCATAGCTTGTTTCAGGAAACATTTAATGGTCCAATTATTTGTAAATATAATGGATGGATGAGATAGATATAGATAGATGCAAATAAGATTTTTAATATATGGAATTTATAAACAAATTATTTAATTGTTAATATATATTAGAATTTGAACTTCTCGTTTCAATCATCTTGTAATTCTCAAATCCTCTAGTCTTATAACATTTGATGCTATCATGAAAAAGCTCGTTTTCCTCGTTTTCTTCGTTTTCCTTGTTCCTTGGCCAAATTCTTCAGGAAAAATATTCATCTTTTTGAAACAATCATATCCTTGACCTGATAGCTTTCACTCTGAACAATCATACCATATTGATACCTAATAGTTATGCAATTGCAAGTCATTAAATATCTATATGCATCCTCATTTTCTGTGATAACATGTAACTTAAAAAATCCTAATAATTATCTAAGTGATAAATAAGTCTTAAGAAAATAAAAAGATAATATTTATTTGACCAGACCTTTTCCATAACAATTGATTCAAATTATATTTTAACAAGAGTTGTTGGTCATCAAGTAAGTCTTATTCAATAGTTATTTAATGATTAAATTATAAGCTAAATAATAAGTAACGATAAAATTAACAAATAATAAAAATATATAATCGGTTTTATTTTTATTATTTATACAATGCTCCATATAATAGTCAAACAAGTCTTATTCTATTACTATACCAACAATACACGCATTGTTCCCATTCATTTTCCAACCGATTCTCCTCCTCCTGAATTAACGTTGACATAATTTCTTCCCCGATACACAAGCTTTCTCTGTTCTTCGCCGAGCTCTAATCAACTCGTGGAAACCATGACGTAAATATGAAATTTATCCGTGTTATCCGGAGACAACAAGCGGCATTCATTTACATCGATATCACTGCCAGCCTTTAAATCGATCGAATAGTAGAAACCGTGTTTCAAGGCTGTCATTCATTCCCCCGTTCCTTCATTCAACGGATTTTCATTCCGTTCTATAAATTATTATCCACGGAATACTTCCTTCTTCCATTTCTCACGAGCGAGAACATCTTTATACTCGTCCTCGGTTATCATCGAGCTTTACGATTATTGTCCCTCCGTTTGATGTACACAGGTTGTCGAACAGCATTAACAGCAGCTGCAAGGAAACGAGAAATGGACCGTTTTAATGGGCCTGTTCGATTTGCATCGGGCCTGAAGATGCGCGAGAAAACCGGAATCGTCCGTGTATCAATCCAAGTAATACACTTTGTGGAGGGATATTGAGAATTTCGAATGTCGAACCGATGTTTACTCGAACGAGAAGCTTATTAACGATAACGTGTGTCCGATTCGTGTCGAAGGGACGCGCGTATAGATTAAGTAATATGTGTGCGTGTATTTTCTTTTTTTCCTTCATCGATTTTACCGAAGAATAAAAAGAATTTGCGTGGACAGTTTACGATTTCGTGCAATTCGTGGAATTTTAAGTGAATAATAACGAATAATATATATATATATTCGTATAAATAAATGATTCTTTCATTGTTTGAGCATCGATTTTAGAGGTTAAAATAAAAGTTAGTATACAAAAATGTCACTTGAAGTTTAGTTATTAAATTTGCAAGTGATTCAATCTTCCATTGAATAAAGCGAGAGGAAGATAGAACGAAGCGAAAGACAAAAAAAACGATCCAATTCGATCAATTTTAATTGTTCTCTGATCAATCTCTCCGTTGAGAAAATTCAACAGCAAAAATCATTTCCAAGGATCCAAGTTCGAACAGGGACAAATGACACAATTAACGGCTACGCCGTAACATGGTGCTTCGCGTTAAGTCGATAAATGTGGGGTACCAAATACGTGGCGAATCTTACAACCTCATGCATTACGGTGGCGACGTTGAACACGTCAATATGTATCCAGAGGCGGGGAAAAAAAAGTAATGAAGAAAAATAAAAGGAGCCTGCCGGTAGTCGAAAACAACGGTGCCAGGTTGAAACTGGATCTATAAAGATAAGAGGGATAAGTCCTCTTCGTGAAATGGATTCGCCTTCGAGGTCTTATCATCGAGCGTGTACTACGTATTAAGGCGGCCGCGCATGCGTACCGGCTCAAGATGCCGAACAAATCGCGCAATTAGCGACGACCAGCGGTGAAACCGTGCGGAACGAAACGAAATCGATGTATCGTTACGCGTGCAATGGACGATAACACACGGGGGCTCTCTGTAATTTTCGCTTCGATAAATTGTGCCTCGAAAAAGATGAGAAACTTTGCGTTAGGTAAACACAATCGTAGAAACGGTTTACGTGTTTACATGTTTTATCGAGGATCATATTCGGATGACAAAAGTCGTACGGGATAATACATTTTGTGAGAGTGAAAGATTGCGTCGATAAGGAAGAGCAAATTGTCAAGAGTCGAGTTTTAATGTAACGGATACAGCGGAAAGATTAGAAAAGTAAAAA
The DNA here is from genome assembly GCF_029169275.1 of Apis cerana. Taxonomy (NCBI): domain Eukaryota; kingdom Metazoa; phylum Arthropoda; class Insecta; order Hymenoptera; family Apidae; genus Apis; species Apis cerana. Next base: position 1,876,733 of record NC_083862.1, on the reverse strand, counting down.
AAACTGTAAAATTGATTTTTTTATGAATATATTCGTTATTTTTGATTATTATTATATTGTTGTTAGACTGCGGATTTTTTATATATTTAAATAAAATTTGAATGGACATGGCATGCGAGAAAATGCAAAATGTGCAAAGTATATATATTGATATATTTTTAGAAAGATGGATATTTTTGGGATTAATTGTAGATATAAATCTCTATCTCACAGAGAAAATATAATATGGAAGACGTAACGAGAGGAATATTCATCATTTAGCTCGAATATTTCTATGAAATTGATGTTCTATATTGTGGATTTAATACAAGATGTTTAAAGGTGGAATAAAATAAGAAGAATCGAATCGACCACCTGTTAACACTAGAATTATCATCCTATATATATATAATATCCAATATACAAAAGTTATAATAGAATTAAAACATTATCATTAAATATATCAACAATCTATAATTACATATAATTAAAAATTATTTTTCTTACAATTCTTGAAGAAAAAAATTATAGAACAAATTAATTTTGCCAAAAATATTTAAATATCATGTAAAAACAACAAGAATTAGAATCCTATATATATATATCTTTTCTTAATAAAGAAGATACGATCGATTCTCAGAATTAAAAAAAAAAAAAAGAAAAGAGACTTAAGAAAAATTCATTCAGTTAATGAGGTGGATAAAAATTGAGACTCGATGTAAATAACGATCGTATTGACGGGAACCTTCTTCGAGGAAACTCTGCACCGAGGGTGAGCTTTCATTAGAAGCAGCCTTGTCAACGACACACCCTCGGTGAAGGGAAGAAACAGAGTGTGGTAAGGGTTGCGGCTCGTGCGCGATAAATAACCCACCCGGTGACTTAATGTCCTCGCCGAACTTCTTTTCTCGATCCTCGCTGACAGACGAACCCTTGGTTCACCACCAACTTCCCTTTAATTCGCCTAAACGCCGCTTAGAGGTCGATATTTCTCCCGAGTTATTGTTTTTCAATGAGACTTGTCTAGAACTTACTCTTTCACACGCGAGAGGATTCAGGATTGTCTTAAAATGAGATGAATTGAAGATGAATTGAATGGAAATTGATCTTTATTATTAACAAGTTTTAATTTTTGCGAGAATAGTAAAATAATTAAAATTCCAATTTCTTCTAATTACGTTGAATCTAAATCTGATCCCTTTCTAGAAAATAATTCTTTCCAAAGATTCTTCCTTTTCAACAGATTTAACTAATTATGAAATATTCTTTTCCAAATTAAAATTTCAATTTTTGAAAATTCTAATCAAAAAACTTAGTAAATTTAATCTTCGCTATTGCGAGATATATAATCGGAATATGCAAAATGATTCTTGAAGATTTCGGTTGTCAAAAGGGTGGAACAAGGATGCTAGAAAACACGGACGAGTGGAAGCGAACGTTGGACCAAGTCCAAACGATTCCGCAGCAATAAAGTACCGCGAAGGTCCTTGAGGTGTATCCATTAAGCCTTGGCCAAACAAACGCGAAGAGAGCGTCAACGACCGCCACTTTGCCCTAATATATTACCACGTGACTAACGCACGAGACCGGCCAACACTATTCTACGCGCACTCGTCAGATTGTATTTTATAAGTAAACAGATCCGTGAGATTTATTCGCGCGTCGGTGCTTCTTATCCTCGATATCGTAAATTCAGCAGGCTTGATTTATCGGATTAATATGTAGGCTTCTTCTTGTCCGAGCTTTCCAAGTGTAGCTATCAACTGTGTTTGGACGTGAAGCGTGTATCGAGCAATGAATTATTTAGAGGTTATCTTCTTTCTTTGATCGCTTTCCTGCTGAGAAATGAATTTGTGTTTGGTGTATACAATTTTTATTATATCTCTAATTTTGCTAAAAACATTCCTAATAATTGCAAAAAATGTATCAAGTTTGACTTTATTAGTTATGTTAAAACTGAATCTAACCTAACATCGTTGATTGTCGTAAATGGTTGGTATAAACTGCATGTTTTCCTAATGAATCGTTATAATACTTGAAAAATTAGATTTATAAATTAAATAAAAATAAATAAAATTACTTCGTAATATGATAATACTACCAATTATGATAAATGATGAAACTATACTCGTACATGTATAATTCAGTAACAGAAAAGCTATAATTTGAATATTCAAAATCGTAAAAATTATTTTCATTTATAAAGTTACGTTACGATATTCATCTAAGAAGCTAAAATATTTTTGAAATTATTAATTATTTCGATATAACATCAATAATATATAATCTAGCTTACTCGTATATTATTATCTTAATTATTTGAACACAAAATTTATAAATTAAATTATTATTACAAATCATAATTACTCTATTGCATATTGAGAAATAAACAGAGATGCATAGAAGATTTATCGTTTTGGATTAATACATGTGACAAATATGGCAGAAACAAATATGCGTTTCTCCCCAAATTAATCAATCGGGGACCATTCCTTCTGAAACTTAACGAACAGTACTTCCTGCTTAAATTCTACGACATAAAAAAAAAAATTTTTCTATCCACCATTATCTCCTCCGTTAGATCCTTAATGGTTCTAACGACATCCACATACCTCGAACAACACGAACGATCAATTCCATGGAGAGAGACACGTGTGGATTTTCTTTTTCGATTTCTCAACGTCTCGTAATTCCCGAAGATCGCGGCTAAGCCCCTGGTAAGGATCGCGGGATGCGTGTCGCGTAGAAACGCGTGGGCGCGCGATATCTGATTGCGTGCGTGCACAACGATCGATATCAAGCGTGCAGATATATTCGACGACCGGATGAGAGATGGCCACTGTCACGCACAGCTTCCAGCAGCGCGTGCGCCTTCGATCCTTAGGCGCGATCGATGAAGACGATCGATAACGAGCCGTTCATCATTGGCCACGTCATACGCGTACACGCGTTCCCTTCACAATTTGTCAAATTAGCATACGGTACATGGTCCTCGACGTATGTGCGGTAGTTTTAACCGATATAGAGTGTAGATTATCGATATCTTATTGATACGTTATATTAGGATATTGGATGGTGGATCTTTTTTCTCTTTTTTTTTTTTCTATTCGAAGTTTATTATTAACATATTTATTTTGAGGGAATAATTTTTAGTTTTATTTTATGGGAAATTTTTTAGATTTTTTTTTTCATGAATGATTTTCTATTTGTAAAATTAATTTTTGAGAGAATTTTGAATTTGAACGGTATTTAAATAATTAAATAAGCGAATAAAATAATCGATTAATTTTTGAGTATGGAATTCTCTTTCCTTTCTGCTATTTTTTTTTTTTTTTAAACTTTGAATTTTAATTCAAAAAATTAAAAAGGAAAGTGTTATACGTAAGAAAATTATCGGTTGTGAAAAAATAGATACTGATTTTCAATGTAAAAGAGGTTAATCATTGAACATGTTATATTTATAACAAATATATTTATATATTTTGTAAATTGATTTTTCGCTCTTTTTATATTTATTGTGTTTTGTAAAATATTCTGCAATTATTATTTCCACGAGTAATAATTGAAAATAAGAATGACTTCAATCAGCATAATTTTTCTTTTGTTTAATAAAATTTTAAAAACGAAATTACAATTTATTCTTTTTTATTATAATATATCAAATAAATCACATCACTAATTATAAATAGAAATTATAAATAATTAGTATAACTTTAGGATTAATTGATAACAGAATTAATCGACGAAATCAAATTTAAAATATGGATCAAGATTTGGAATAAGAATGGTGAAATCATTAATAAATCATTATTACATTTCCAATGCAAACGATCACAGTCTGTCACACATGTACAGTCGATCAAGATTAATAGATGCATCAAGTTTTTGTAATTTTAAATTAGATAAGATATTTTTCCAGTGTATGTGACAGGAAAAACGAGAGAGTATATGTTGAAATGTTTTTGATATGGTCATACATTTTATAGGTTTCGTAAGCACGAGTTAAGTAGATCTAATCTGGCATGTGTCAAGTGGCTCGACCACAATAACATCGCTATTCACGAACCTCCTAAGTGCCTGTCCGTAATGCGCGCGACATAAACACTATACAGCCTAAGTGCTTACACGTTTATAACAACTGATCCACTCTGCAAGTTGAATTCGAAGGTGACAGACGTATTTTGTTACTTAATGACCGAATTAAAACACTTTAGAATTTTGTATCTAGTATCTTATCTTGCAAATATGAAAGCAGAAAAATAAAGAGAGATGATCAGAAAATTATATCCTTAGTAAGAAGATAAGATTAAATATGCAGATGATCAAGCATCATAGAATTTTTGAAGAGAGTCTGGAAAAAAAAAAGAAACAAATGAGAATCATCAAATAAGATTTTCCGTGGAAAGATGTAGTTTGTTTTTTGTAATTTTTAACTGACAATAAAATATTATTTTCATTGAGAATTTTCATTTAACAGGTTCCATATTATTATCTTCATTTGATTCATAATGAAGTATTGATATTTCTAATACAAATCTTATTAAAATTTTACAATTGGATGAAATTCAAACTTTGGAGACATTTCATATTTTATATATATATATATATATCAATTTAATGCAATTGATCAAAAATGTTTTCCATTTTTAAAAAAAAGAAAGGCAAACAAGAAAAATACTGAGATAAATATTACTAGAATTACTTTTCAAATTTTGTGTGATACTTGCACGTATAAATATCTTAAACAATTTTATGGACAAATATAATGCGTAGAATTAACATTTTTCTTGAAATATAACACATACAAGTATTTCAGAATTTTTCAGCCCTTTTAAAAGTTTAACACGAATCCAATGATCTAATTTTATAAAATACGATATTTGATTGCATATGTTGAAAAATGTAGAAAAAAAATACAATCAAACGATTTAAAAAAGGAAAGATGGAAGAAGTTGAAGAAAGAGAGGGAAGGACAAGTCCTTCTTCTTCACTGTTCTGGTTTTCGCGTCTGGTTAGTATCGTCGAGGCTCTCGTGGTCGACTTATCGGTGTTTATGTTAAACCGACGCATTTAACAGCCAGAACGGTTTATCTGGTCGATAAATAACATGGACAGAAGAGGCAAAGAAAGAAAGAGAGAGAGAGAGCGCCTCGTGTTCACCGCTTGGAACGAGAGGTCGCGCTTCTCGCTTCGTTATTGTTTCTACGACCGATCCTGAAGGACATTTTCTCGGTTGGAGAGACGGTTGCTCGAGTCGATATCTCTCGCCTCGATGAGAAATGCTTTCTTTTAATCTAGAAACCTGACCTCTGCATTCTACCCTATAACCCCTTTCACCCCCTTCATTTCCATTATCTTCACCGATTTTCGACTTCCTGGAGATTTCACTGAAATCGTATATTACTTCACGCCTTCTTTCAACGACTCCCCCCTCTTGGAAAAAATGTCTCTTGGAAGCGAGGTCGTAAATTCGATATGGAAAGGGTTAATCGTTGGAGAACCTAACCCTTTGGATATTTTATCGATCTTTTCTACACTGGCGCCACTTTGTTCGTTGGATCCGATCACTTTTTTCTCTTTTTTTTCTTAAAGTACGATTATCAAAATTTAATTAAAACCAATTTTATCGTATTGTTACTCGAACTGTTTTATTAACATCAAGAGTGTTTTCCATTAATTAATCCTCGGTCATTGTGTACATCCTTTTCGTTATCCAACGATTGTCCGATCCAGCTACGAATCTATAAATAACCGCGGCAGAAAAGCGAGTGGAAGGAGGGGAGGGGAAGGGGGGAGGAGGAGGAGGAGCGTGGAGAGGAAAGGTTTGGAAAATAACATTGGTTCGAGATGCAATTTCCTTGTAAATCGCTGGAAACCGGGAGGAGCGACAAGGAGATAACATTAGGTGTTCACGTGTACACGTGTATATCGGTGCGCGCGCCCTTCCGAGCCGAGTATTTTCAGACGGAGAAACGTGCGAGCTATTCGTTTGACGGCGGGACATAAATTCGGAACGTGGCATGATTTTCTCGCCTTGTCACCTTTGTCATTTGCCAGTTGGAAATACCTCGAGTTCATTCCCGTGTTTCTCTTCCTCTCCACCCCGATTTCTCCTTTTTCCGAAAGAAGTTCGATTTCTTCTTCTTTTTCTTTTTTGATGATGATGCGTTTCTCGAAATTTGAAGGTCATCGATGTATACATATTTCTTTTCCTTCAGAAGCGAAACCTATTCTTATCGCTTATTTTTATTACCGTGGAATTTCTCTACTCGTTTGAGTAACGAAATTGAGACTCGTTTTTCAGACTTATATATATATATGAAAAAAAAGAAATTGATTCCATATTGTAATTAAATTTATTTTTGAAAATGGTATGATCGAATATGTATCTTTATTGGGTATTTTGGGTATAAGAGAGTCGTTGTGATCTAATTTTTTGGAAAAATTTTCTTCATCTATTTATGAACGAGCGCACGTTCGTGTCGCAATGTTTTTTGAAATATTATTATTTTCGAAGAGGAGGGATAAAGTAAAGGTGAGCAGGTCATTAATGAAGAGGAAAGAGAGTTAATAAGAATTGAAATATGTAGAATGTATTTGTCGCATTGGGTAATGTTATACAATGGGTAAAACGTTTAAACTTTGTAATTTCTACGATGTTTATTCTACTCTATAAACGAGGTGATGAACTTCGGGAAAGGAAGTTGCATTTGAATTCGTTATTGCTCGTTTGACGTTTCTTAATAATAACTACTACTTATTTTACGTCATTAATGATATAAATAATGTATACGGTGTGATTACAAATGCCCATTGTTACTACATTGTGAAAATGAAACACAATGACCCTCGTGTTTTATATACACATACACGTTTGCTTTGTACACGTTTCTAGAAACTTCTCCGTTCTTTGTTCTAAAAATTTTATATATTACGGATGCCAGAGAATTTCGAACTAATTTTCTAATTTTAATTCAATTAAGAAAATTAATTCGTAAATCAATCTTATAAATTATTTAAAAATCGCAAGACGACTGATAATTTTTTATAAATAATTAAATATCAAATATCAATTTACTTACGTTAACAGATTTTTAACGTGACAAGAAAAAAAAAATTTCGTGAAACAACCAACTTTACCAGATACATAAAACATCCTTCTCTTAAAGGATCAGCCTCCTCGAATCGAAAATGAACGTAAAATGGCAAATTTCCCTCTGAAAACAGCAACAATCCAAAAGCAAAAGGAAACGAAACTACGATCTCGAGCACGGAGAAGTCAGAATATTTCAAAATTCGAAGGAGCTGGAATCGATTTGAAAAGAAAAGAAAAGAAAACAAAACAAAATTTCTCCACCTCGAAGAGGAGTTGGAAAGAAGGAAACGCGGTTTTATCGCTTATTTAGCGAAGGGAACGGGGAAATGGAACCGCCGCTAGAGGACCAGAGGGCGCTGACAGACGTGGAACATGCGCTCCACGAGTGTCGCCGGTTTTTGTCACTTTTACGGCCCACGGGCCCTGGAAATATGGCCATTAGGCGCGGAGGGAACACGAGGTTGTCGAGGAAGACCCGTAAACACGACACGAGACCCGGTCAGGGGCCACGGACTCGTATTACACGAGTTTCTTGCGACGAATAGCGACACGAGAAGATCTTGTCTCTTTCTATCCTCATGGACACGCGCTACGCGTGGATTGAATAATACTGCTAGAAGCGATCTTTATTTTTTTCAATTTTATTTAAATTTCCAACGAGCTATTCGAGTTTAGATTTTCGAAAGCGGTTTGGATTAAATCTAACGTTGTGTACAGATGTTTAATTAACATTGATCGTCCCATTTTTCTAATTCTTCAAAAATTCTCAAGAAATTAAACAAAAATGTATAATAAGCGTAACAAGTTCAAGATGAACGATATATATATATATTTTTTTCTTAAATAATTATTAGAAATCTGTTGGAGGAAAAATATTTCGAGTCGCAACACAGCGTTGTTTCGTCTAAAGATACGTTAAAAAGTCATCTTGTTTGTCGGAACGTTATTGGGATACAAATATGCAAGAGTTAATTATATGCCATTAGCGGGAAATAGCGGAATTCTTGACATTTCGAGAACTTTGTGCACGAGGTATTATTGTAATTGTTTAATCGCGTGATGAAGAGTTATTTAAATTATCGCAATGACCAGCAAAAGTTCTCAGGAGTCATTTCAATCGCGCTACATTGAATAGAGGGAAAACGAACAATGCAACAAAACGCGTTTAATGAGGTTGAGCGAATCTCATTAAACGAGACGATAAATAACGTAAAAATCCCATTTGCCATTCCTCATCACGATTTTCCCGTTTGCTTTTCTATCTGCAATATTTTCCTGTCTTCTTCTCCTGTTTTCCGAAAATAATTCCGAAATTTTCACACGAGCGCTCGATTCCTAACTGCTGAATTAAACATGAATAAATTGACGATGAGTCAACCACGGAACCGCGACTTTAAGAATCGATTCGTTCTATTTAAAAATTTTACGTTCCGTCGAATTCTTTCAGAAGGAAAAGAAATTTTCGAAGCAACAGGGGTCCCCTTTCCAGGGAAGAACGATTGTTTTCCGGAAAAATGATGTGTACACCGATCTACGGGCGGTCGTGTATACATATTTCTCGTAAGGAAAAATACACGAGGAGATTATTGCTGAAACACGTGTGGGACAATTTTTCTAAAGAAAAAAAAGAAAAAAAATATATCTCGACATCCTGCTGTGTCATCTCTGTCCCTCAAAATGGAACAAACAATGCAGAAGTTAGTTCGTCACTTTCGATTTCGAGATCACGATATTTTTCGAAGGGAATTCTTCTCATCGGGGATGAATTCGTTTAGTCTGCGCACGAGTGTTGGCCGAGAAAGAGAGAGAGAGAGAGAGAGAGAGAGAGAGAGAGAGAGAGAGAGAGAGAGAGAGAGTCGTTGGCAGCTCGAGTAGGGTCTAAGAGCGAAACAACACACTCGGCCTCGCACGGTTTACACCGTACGCGCGATGTTTCCAGCTTTTATCAGCCGGCGTACTTGACTCGAGTTTAAATCCGTCTGTTCTCGCTCGAACATGAGAGACTGGCTGGCAAAATAGGGTAAACTCGGCAGTTTTTGAACGATTCAGGAAAAAGGGATCGCGAGATAATTATCACTCGAAATTATCGGAATAATATCAGTTTTGTACATATTGTTTTTTTTTTCAATTATTGGAAGCTTGCACAATTGATTTATATATAATTATTACTTATATAATCGTTTAGATGTAGGATAACAGTATTAATAATAGCATTAAACGTATTATCCTTTCGAGGAGATTTTTGCTCGATGAATTTTCTTCCGGAGCAGTTGATCGAATTTTTATTACGAAATTTTGATTAACGCCCTAGAAATTTTCCAGATTCGAGTTATTCTCATCGTTCAAATGGATTCATAGTTTTTATCCTAATCTCATTCCTTCCTGATGCGCACACGGAGGATCTTTCTTGGGTCCACTCTTCGGCCCAAATATACGTGTGACCAGCTGTTTGTCCAAGGATCAAGATATTTGCGCGTCGACCATTTTCTTTTTCTCGCGTGTCTCTCGCGGGCCGAGCAAACATCCCAACATCTTCAGTCGGTTTAGGTAGAAACACTTGGAAAATCTCTGTTAACTTCTCTAGGAGGAGTAAGTTGTAAAAGTTGGATGGAAAGTTACCAAGTCCGTATTTTATAAAATTAATGTTGTACATGGTTCCTTTTTCAAGAATTTTAAAATTTTGGAAAAAATATTTTTGACGTAATTTTTCAATAACGAGCAAAATTATTAAAATTTTAACTTTTGTAATTTATCTTCTCAAAAAAAAAAAAAAGAAATAGGACTATTTTTCTATAAGTTCATCAAAATTTCCATTTTATTTCAAGTCCATATATTGTAGAAAATTTACTCAACCTTAATTCTAAAGTAATATAGAATATAATTATTGAGAAACATATATTTATTCAAAACCAATTCTCCATTATCAGAGATCAATTATCAATAAAAGGGATACTTGATTCCCGTAGCAAATGCAACTCGTGCAATACGTGAAATATCAGACACGCCGTGCTGTAAATCAAACCTTTGAGCGACCAACGATATCGAAATACAAAGCATACTGATTCAGACCGCCCGTAATCGAGGACTTGCAGGCGAATGAAGTACAATATATACGGCGAGACTGGATTATAGAATGTTTCACGAGACAGAAAATTTCTAACTCGAGATTTTATTAAAGTTGACGAAAAATTCGCATTCGACCGAGAAAAGTATCTTCGATAATGATTTCTTTCATTAATTCCATGAGGTTTTGAGACAATTTACGAAGTTATTATAAGCATAAGTATATAGGATCAAGAGAATAACGAATAAATGGATAAAAGGGGAATGCTTTTTTTAATTGGATAAGATTCCGATATACTCGAATATAAGAAAAGAAAAATAAATATCATTTGTAGGATTAATATCCCATAATAATTCTATAACCGAATAGCACTTTCCAAAAGATTTTTCCCCACTCGATTATTCGATCGAATCAAATTTGTACGAATATGTTATTTAACCTGTTATACAATCTTAACCATTTTTGACAGTACTTGTAGACACACGCACGAATTTCATTCAGCATAGTCAGAAACAGACTGTCTCCAGTGTCGCGAATATCTCTCGGCTATCTTCGGGTCACCGAATACTTATATACATACATGTCCGTACGAAAAGTAAGACGACCATAGAGAAAACGTGGACGATCGACGAGGAACGGGCAAGAAAACACAGCGAGCCGAGTAGATAGCGCCACTGAGGGAAAGGAAAAGTCACGTGGTGGACGGCGAGGCGGGGGAGGGGGAGGAAAGAGAGGAGAAAGGAACGCGAAGGAACAACGGTGTACATGGGCCATGGGCGAAAGAGAGGGGGGGTCGGGACGGTGGAAGGTGGGACAGAGACACCCAAGTAGCCCGTAGCAAGAGATTAGAGGGAGGGAGGGGGCGAGAGGATGAGGCCAGGTTGGGCTACAACAAGCTGTCGGGCGACGATAGCATCGCCTATCGACCCCTAGGATCGCCCGAAGAGGTTTTCCATGTTCTTCTTCGTTATACGATCTTGTACGAGGAGGCGGTGGTACGAGGGTGTGCAGGTAACAAACACCCCCAATTATGTCAGCCTGAATTAGTAGTGGTCCAACTATTTCGAACCTAACGAGTTCGCCTCCGCACCACCGTCTTTTCCTTCTCGTCTCTCTCGGCTGGAAGAGGCGCCCGGACGTTGCTCGAACGATTTTTCATTTGTCGTCCGCCTGCTAGGACACGCGGCGGTAGCCCTGTGCCAAATCAATTTTTACTCTTGGACAGAGAACGTCGCTTACGACGATTACGAGAGACAGCAGGAATTGATTGTTGCGTTAAGAGTCGTTAGTATGACGATACTTTTGGAAGATTTTAGTAGATTGTAATAGGGAAAAGTGTATATCCCGGTATTGAGATTGAAACTTTTAATACTCGAGAAATTAAGATTTCTAATCTAATTTAATCGAAACGTAGAAAACGCAATATCTTTCCAAACGCATTCCGGAAAAGTGGGGGTTCGAAGGATGGCGCAAATGTAGACGTAGCGAGTGTATGGAATCGGAGACGACAGCTCTTTAGCCACGCTTCGAACACGACTTTTCCCTTTCAGAGGAACGACGCTATTTTACCCCGTACTGTGAACGACCATGGCGTAAAACCAGAAAACTCGGCTCCACCAATTTGTTTGACCGGTGGACTCTTTTTGAAGGCTTTTTGAACCCCACTCTCTCCCCCTCCCTTTCTCCCCCCCTCGCATATCTTTGCCAGCACGAGGTAGTTGACAAACGTGTACCCGTATTCTCGTGTGTCGAAGGAAGGACTAAAAGGTTTTGCCCGCGGGAGGTGATCCCTGGCCAAGGTAGGCACTGGTTGCCTCTGCCTTTCATTGTGCAACCGGGACACCGACCCGTTGTGTATCGGCCTCTGTGCTCGGCCACTCTCTTTCCGCTTTACACGCGTCCGTTATCTGCCCCCATTGTCCATCCCTCGCGGCTCTCTTGCCAAAGAAAGTTGGGAAAGCAACGTAAAACACGAGTCCTCTTCCGCGTTAGATGACCTCGAGATATCTATTAAATATCTTTAAAATTAATCGTATGCCTCGTTGCATTAAACGATTATTTTGTTTCTATACATGGAATAGGAGGATTAGATAGATGATTCTACTTAAAAGTGTCTTCAAATTACATTAACAAAAAGAATCGATCTAAAAGTTATATCGTATATAACGTAACTTGGAGTATTAACGTAACTTGCAGAGTTTAAATAAAGACTATCCTTGGTTTCGAACATATCTATACAGAGTCGAGTAAAAAGGGTGATCTCGCCGAAAAAAGGATCCTTGATCGGTGCTGCCATCACAATGACCGGCGGTCACCTGTACAATGTCCGGTCCGCCTACGCGAACCTGTTCGCTACCCAAGATCCTTCGCGCATCCTCGGCGAGACAATGCGACGCGTGCGCACGTCCGACGCGCCGATCGTGGCGGCGCGCGCATCGCGATCCGAAGGGGTGGGGGCAATCTTAAGTGCGCTGCTTTACAAGATAAGGAATTAAGTACGAATAACCCTTTGGTGACCGGCAACCAGCGCACCGGATAAGATAAGGTTCGCGCGTACGTAGCGCATACCAGAATCGGCCGGTATGTGAAATCGTACGCTCCTTTTTCTTTATTCTTCATTCAAATATCGGAGAAAATTAACTATTAACGATTGGATCTCAAATGGGAATTAATTGAAATAAGATTATATTTGGCAATAGAATGAATTCGATTTAATCGATTTTTTTTGAATTTGTTTCGCCAAAATGATCAAGTAAATTTTTAATTTTTCAATGGTAGTGAGTTTTTTAATCGATTGATATTTAATTCTTCGTTGGAACAGCAGCTACTCGACCAGTTTTTATATCGATTTTAATGCGGGCTCGAGCGCGATACGGTCGAGTCTTTATCGTCTGCCTCGAGCAATTTTGATAAAATAGACGGAGGCAGGTATTGGATAAGAACGACGTTGGGGGTGCGCACGTTGTTTTTGGATAAGATCGATGTAAATTATGGGATGGTTTAACGAGAGGCGATTCTTGATGTATGTATATTGGTTATTTACCTCTCTCGAGTAGTTTTTAGGTTAGGGTAGAGGTCGCGTGATTCGAGGAATTACTCGTGTTCTGAAATTTAGCTCGATAGGTCGAATATAGAGTAGTTGATATTGTCATATTTTTCATTCTTATCTTTAATAAAATTTTTAGAATAATACTACACGTCTTATCTTTCGTTCCTTCAATTTTTATGAATTGCGAAGTAATTGATCTAAAATTATTCTTCCCTGTTACTCTTCTATTCTTGAACAAAAGTGTCAAAGAGATTTTATAATTCTAATAGTTAAATATAATTTTTACGAACAAGTCTAGAGAATAAAAATTTATACTATACGTGTTTTAAACGAATCATCGTACAGTTAAAATTTCGACTGGAATCTAATGCCAATCGAATAAAACGAATTTCCACGAAAGAAATAATCGTAAAACCGGAAACCAAAGATACACCCCTAAGAATTACGGTCTCCGCCAATCAGCCTCGATCACCTTGCGGCCAACGTTTCCTCCTTCCTTCGATCAACGTTGCGATAAGCAATCCGGTCGCGTACAACTGAAAGCAATCCCGCGAGGATACGAGCCGGTGTAGAAGTGAGATCTGGATGCGGACGGCGTCCCGACGCCTAATGAACCCATCAAACGGACGCGTGCCCTCCACTTGTGATTAGACGTGGACATTGATTCTGGCGACGATTCTGAAACTCGTGTTTCTAACTCGTTTCAATTTATCCTTGGAATAATTTTACGACAGGATCGTATACTCTATTGAATTCGATATTTTTATTTTTTATTTTTTTTTTTACTGATTTTACCCATATCTTCATGATTTTTATTCAGGATACAAATGTCCCTTCTCAGATAATAACATTTATTTTCTTTATTTCCTTCGACACTGAAAATTGTCGAGTAACGATTATAATAATTGCGAGTTTATTTGATACAATGAAACAATATTTTGACGATATTATCCGCGTGATTTAAATGCTCGATCCATAAAATAATATTGACGTTTGTGTCAGTCTGGATCTCATTGTGTCGATTTCGAATGACCATTCCCACGAGCAACGAGGTATGGAGGGAAAGATCTGCGCTCGATCATTCGCAGACAAGCGGATTCCAAATATTGACGTTTGGGCCCACCGCAATTCGGGCCCACGCTACCGCTTCCCCGAATGCACCGCGTCGTGTGAACACGAGGGCGGCCACCTCTTCGAGGCTTGTGAAGAAAGAGCAGGGGTGGGGGGATAGTCATTCGAAATGTGTTTTCACGAGTGACCGTGTAATGACGAATAATGGGGCCCTCCTGGACGCTCCGTTCCAGGATTCAACGCAGCGTGATGTACGAGAAAAGCGATCCGGGATGACTGATGACCGTGGCCACCAGGTCTTTTCTCGGGAGGAAGGGGGGGGAGGAACAGGTAGTAGCAGAGGCTTAAGGGAGTTGGTGGATGTGGAGCGAATGAAGGAGGTGTCCTTCCATTCCCGGAACTCGGACCTGTTTCTTGCTCGTTTTATCTTGGATGTGGAGTATTTGTATCTATTTATTGCTTTTATTTTATTCTATTTTATTTTATTCTATCGAATTGAAAAGAGTTTTTAAACAAGTTTCAATATTTTTTTTTGAAAATGAGACAAAGAAATTGCGTTTATGAGATACATTTAGATTTCTGGGTTGATTTTAGGTTTACTTTTATTATTGTATCTCTTGTTTCTTGGCAAATAGTACATCTATAATTCACCAATAAATATAATATGCATTTTGCTGTCAAAATTAAGTTACACAGTAACTGGCTTTTAAATTTTGTTTGAAGATATTTTAATATTTCGTTTGTGTGAGAAATTAAAAAAAACATTAGATTTATCTTAAATTTGTAAAAACGTATTCTTACTTCAAAAATTAAAATTCCAATATCAAAATTTTTTGGATATAATCTCTCAACAATTTGCGACTCTTAACCGAGCATTATTCGTTTCAATCGATAAAGAAGAGAAGATTTTCAAAAAATATATTCTCAATTCAAATAATTAAATAGCCATAATCTTGAGATTCTTAAACGACCATTATTATCTATTATTTATTACTTATTTATCTCACTCGATAAAGAAGCGAAGGAAAGAAATGCACATCTCGATCAAAAAAACGACTTTCTTAAATCCAGAATGATCCATGCCAACTTTTTCATAACTTGAATTTCTAACAAACATATTCCTATCTCAAAAATTAAAATTCCAAACAATTAAATAGACATAAGCTCTTGATCGATAAAGAAGCGAAGGAAAGAATTTCTAAAAAAAAATCATTATCTCAAGAATTAAAATTCCAAAATTTCCCGGACAAAACCTCGCGACAATTGAGTAACCATAAGCCTCTGGGACTCTTCTAATCGAGCCTATTTGTCTCATTCGATAAAGAAGGAAAGAAACGCATTTCTCAATCCTTGTCTCAAGAATTAAAATTCCAAAATTTCCTGGACAAAAGCTCGCGACAATTAAAATAGCCATAAGTCTGGCGACTCTTAACCGGGCACCATCCGTCTTGCTCGATAGAGGGAGAGAAAAATACATTTCGGCCAGAAAAGCGATTCTCTCGGATCCGGGGTGGCCTACGTAGGATATTATACATGGGTCAGGCCTTTTCGTAGCTTGTAAATACACACGCATAAGGATTACGAATGCCTCGTGACTCGCCGCGCGCCTCTTCTTCACTGCCTTCACGGCCCAGGGTAATAGGCTTAACGAAGGACCGGAAAGGAAGCCAAGTCTCCTCGATTTATTTCGAATCAGCTCCCGCGACGCGTCTTTAGGTGGCTCCCACCAGATAAAGACCGGTCACGTAACTAACGCGTGTTTACCCACGCACTGGCTTTTCCTATGCGCGCACACACGCGCACACGCACACACCGTGCGAGCATAAGCCTCGAGGATCGCCCTCCGCTTCCGGCAATAACTAAGAACTCGGCCTGTCGCGCGTATTTTACGAGATAATCGAGACCCGAAAGGCTTGCTCTCTTTCTTTCTCCCTCCCTCTTTCTTTCCTCGCGTCGACCTTCTCTTCTTACGGGAGGAGAATACGAGAATTCGAGTATGAGCGATGTCTTGGCCAATGTGCATCTTGCTCGTCATCGTTCGATTTGAATTTTTTTTATGGTTTTAATTTATGTATGAAATGTTTATGTATCCAAATTTGTTTACTGCATCGTTTGATCTTTGAATTTTTTGGTAATTACGATATCTTTTTCACAATTGTTTGGATTCTACGAAAAATATATGCATACGTCCAGTCTCTATGTGTTATAATCCAAATTTCTTGCCATTTCACCACGTCTCAATCATCACTCTTTTAAAAGTTGAAATATTATCGTTAGGAGACGTGACGATAAAACAGACACTGCGAATTATGAAATTTACGATCGAGATTACTTGAAATTGTATCTTGATAACGAGATAGCAAAAAATGTAGAGTGTACGATTCCTTCTCGACGTTCTGTTTTTTTTTTCTTCGTGAAATAACTCGACCCTCGAGAAAGAGCAATAACGGGCCGGTCCACGGTTGTATACAAATATTTTGATACAGAGTTTGTCAAACGTTGCGGCTCTTTATGGTTACCCGTTACACTCGGTGGTGTGTCAGTGACACTTGGAAAATGATTAATCACCCGGTAAGAAAAGGGGATATCAATTATACGCGGACAGTCTGTGAAAGCCTTTGGAGAGAGCATCTGTTTCCATCCTGGTCCAAGGTTCGCGGATATATTGTGGACCCGGGAGTGGACAATGGATTGTATCGATGATCGTGCCGATCCCCCCTCCCCCCATTCGTTGAATAGGGCTTTTATTATACATATCGTGGCTCAATAGATTCTCGCTTATAAATTTGTATAGAATTGCCCCGTTTTATTACCCGGTGGCATTCGTGTAAATACGATTAAACATACCTATATTTTCCAACCTATATTATTCACGCATACGTCGAAGAGTTGACAACTCGAATTTCGCTATATACCTCGTTTTTTAAATAGAATCGATTATCGCCGAGAATTTCCTTTCCTCCCTTCTCTCCTCGTCGACGAAAAGATTCGTTATTTGCGATTCGTGCTTAAAACACGGGACAGGTGTTTACGAGCTCCCTCTGTGAACGACGCTTAATTAATCCCCGGGAGGACGGCTCGCGACACGAACATCCGTGAAACATTGATTCGTCGACCACTCGTCGCCCCGCCAGATCGACCGCCATATTTAACTTTCATTATTACCACGAAACCGGAGCTCTCTGTTGATATTGGCTTATAGGGAGGAGCCGCGGATCGGATATTTCAGTCACGCGTGCATCGGTTTTCATTTCTCCTTCCTTCCTTCCGTTCGAAATTCTTATAATACGTGCGAAAATGTTGCGCTCTCGGGTGAGAATTAATTCTCGATTCGATTGCGGTCACGGAGGATGTCGTACTGTAATTTAGAAATACCGGGAGGAGAGGGGGAGGTTGAAGTACAATTGCGAAAGGATGAGTTGTTACAAATCCGTGAAAACCGGGAAGCGAAGTTTTCAAGAAGGAAAAACTTTGCAATATGCGATATTTTAATTTAAATACGACGGATAAATATTCAACTTCGCTACTTGGGAACGTAATTATACTATTGGATATTTATATATCGATCCACGAATGTGTCACGAAATACCTCGATATTTGAAATACGAATTAATTAATCGATTAATAATCGATCATCTCTCAGAAAGAATGTCACTTCTCGTGGAAAATTGTCTAAATTTCATCACGGTGATATTTGATTAATTTGAAATCTCTTCTGGTGGTAAATCGTGAAAAGGAATCGATTCGATTTTAATTCGATTCTTCGAACAAAACGAAACGAAACTTGCTGATAAATTAATTAATAATAAGTTAATCGATTTAGGTTAGATTTCAATTCAAAAGTACACTTCAACGGTTAACCAAAGGTAAGGAGTTTTATTCTCGAAAACGACTCGACTTTTACGGGTTGTAACGATTCGCCCGGCTAGCGTTAAAAAAGAAGCAGTCACCGAAACGAAGAGCGACATTATAAGGGACACACTCCTATGACGCCCTCTCGTGAGACTATTAACCAGAATTGAATAGCGAGCAGAGCGGATCGGAGCTTCTTTTTTTACGATTTGTTTACAACCGCTCCTCGAGGCCATTACGCGTTTCAATGACCACCGTTTCTAAGAAACGATTTACGCCTCTCCAACGTTTCGTCTTTGTAGCGAGGTCAACTTCTTTATTTGAAATACACGCGTGGAATGGGTTTGAGTAGAACCTATGTATCTATTATGTTTTATCTTGGTCTAATTTTTATAAAACTTGATAGACGTTTCAAGATGAATATATGAAGATTCAAATACAAGCTTCGATAAATTAATCCAATAAGAAGAAATTAAACCGTTTTAAAATTAATTACCAAACGTCTCTTAAAATATTCTCCGAAGCGAAGTCGATCAAAAGCTTAGATGCCGGGGTCGCCTTTGAAATCGTAATTGGATCGGACAACGGGGGTAAACGGACGTTCAAAAAAGGGTGGAAGAGCGAAATTTGCCCCGATAATGGATTATCTTCCCTTAATTCCCTCCATCCAATCCAATGGCGGACAACAACGTTTCCACTACAGTTTTTCTTTCTGCGATACACGGTCCCGGAGTGACCGAGGTGCGCGTTGTGCGAGAGATTGGCAAGCCAATAATTGCGCTATTTTTCCCACTAATTTATTTCATTACGGGTGGAAGGAAACAGGTTCGCCATTCGTCGACTTTGGCCACGTAATTGAGAAAACCATTAAGGGGAGGGGGGCTTCGTCCCTTCCCTTCCTTCCTTCCTTCCTTCCTTCTTTCTTTCTTTCTTTCTTTCCCTCGCTCCCCCTTTAAACTCCTTAATGAATTGAGCCTAACTGCGATTATACCATCTCGCTGGTAACGCCTCTCTCCTTTGAGGGGGACCCTCTCCTCCGAGATTCGACGTTTAATTTTCTCGCGCCTCGAACGCCTTCGTTCTTTTCACTTGGTGTAAAAGTGCTCTCTCGTTAAACCCAAGAAAAGTCGAGAATTTATCGGCCTATTCCGGCCGCTGTAAAAAGATATTTTGGTGAAGTTTGCTTGAATTTCGCTTGGGATCGCTTGGTAAACCCGTGAAAGTTGAATATCCGTAACTATTCGATCCTATTATGATCGAGGGGATACAGTTTCTATCCAAAAGTACGTTTGTCATCTCTA
The DNA here is from genome assembly GCF_029169275.1 of Apis cerana. NCBI lineage: Eukaryota > Metazoa > Arthropoda > Insecta > Hymenoptera > Apidae > Apis > Apis cerana. The sequence continues at coordinate 1,857,321 of NC_083862.1, read as the reverse complement.
AATAAAGAGGAACATCCAACCTCTTTCTTCCTTCCCTCGACATCGACATAAAGCAACGAGAAGCCGAATACTAACGCGAATCAATTTTCAGGCAAACTGTTTTCCAAAAAAACACGAAAAAAGGAATTAGAAGATTCCTCGCAATGGAATATGGCCGTCGCGGAAAAGCGCGCAAAAAGGAGACAGAGCCTCCTGTCGAGCGAAAGAAAGAGAGAGAGAGAAAGAGAAAGAGAGCGAGCGTCGAACGTCTCTTTCTGCTCGGTTGATGGACAGCGGCGCCAATTTGACGGTCGGAGGCTCCGCGGACCACGTGGCTCTCTTTTTCTATTTTTTTTCACTCCTCCCCCTCTTTTTTTTCGCCAAACTGAGAGGGAACTGGCCACCAGCCACCCCGACGAGCCTCCTCCCTCCTCGCACACGGGTGACTCTGCCAAGAGCCGCTGAATATTGCATCGGCCGTTTGAAAGGGCTGCGGATAGGAGGAGGCGCAGGTAGGATGGAGGAAAAAAAAGGGGTGCACCGAGCGTGCAAACGAAAAAGAGAGGACGGCTCCTCTGCCCCCTCCCTCCCTCTCTCACCCTCCTGCGCCACCTGCGCCCTCTGGAACCGCGCCGCCTCCATCACGGCTCGTCGCTGCATATCACACGTCGGTCAAACGCCACTCCACGCCGGCAATGAAATCGCCTATATACGTGTGTATATATATATATATATATCTCTATATGTACACATATATATGCTGCCCATCGTTCGTTCACCCATTCGTATTGTACATCTGTGCGCGCGTATGTGTGCGCGTGTGTGTGTGTGTGCACAGAGGAAGAGGAGAAGGATGGACGGACGGTTCGCGTCCTTGTTTGGCACGGCCCATACGCGCATACCGGAGAATTATTTATTCCAACGGGGCGTCGCTTGCCGCTCCGACGGCTACCAGACCCGATCGTCCGACCGATTTTCGGCACGACCGACCGTACGTACACCTTTGTTTTCTCCTCTTTTTTGTTGGTTCTTCGTTTCTTTTTTTTTTTCTGAGAGCCCCTCTCTCTCTTCTCGTACAGCTCTTTTTACGGTTCTATTTTTATTTCTTTTTTTTTTTGGTTTTGGTTTTGGTTCGGTTTGGAGGGGGGAGATTGGGGGATTTTTTCTTTTCTCTCTCTTTTTTTTTTTTTTGGTTTTTCTTCTTCTCGGTGGGTTTAGTTTGACGGTTTTTTTTTTTCCTTTGGACATTATTCTTCCTCCGTCGTATAAAACATTCGATGCTCGATTCGATCGCGATTCTTTTTTTTTTTTTTTTTTTTTGGGGGAAGACGTAAGTAATTTTTTCTTTTTCAGAACAGTAAGAACGCTGCAATTTTTCCCATTCCCAGAGATTCAGAAGAATTTCTGAACGAATCTTTTAATCGAATCAACGATTAAATTGAAATTTCCATCCAATGAAAGAAACGGTAGCAAACACGATTATGTATTTTACGCTTCGTCCCTCCCCCTTTTCCTCCTAACCACCGAAAAATCTCAAACTTTGCCGCTTAATCGCCATTGTACACGAATGCCTCTCCCCTTCCAAACTCCCCTTCCTCGACTCGAAAGACGAGCATAACAAAGATCCAGGCATAACGTCTCTCACTCCTCCTCCTCCTCCTCTAAAAAAAAATAAAAAAGATAGAAAGAGAGAGAGAGAGAAAGAGAGAGGGAAAAGAAAAAGGCTCCCGGACACCTCCGGCCAAGTGTCGAAGAACCATCCCCCTAATTATTCGCGAGTCTTTAGTCGCACGAGTCGCATCAATCACCACCGCCCTTGTCAACCCTCCTCCCCCCCTCCTCCTTCCCGCGCAAATCCTGTCCACGAAACTCTGGCTCGCTCCACCCTACCCCGGGGTCAAAACTTACCCTTCCATCCCCGGGGCCGCGGCTGCAAATGAGTTTATAAAAGCAATATCTCCGTTCGTGGTGTGGTTCGTCGAACCGCGCCGCCACCACCACCACTCTTCCCCCCTTCTCCTCCTCTGGAGGAGCCCGACTGGAGGGGAGGAGGATGGGCGCTAATAATAAAGTTTCCTCGGGTGGTTCGACAACGCGTAGACAGATTTTTAAATTTCCCGTCACAAGAAAGCCCCTGAGGAGGTAGAACCCCTCTCCCCACCCTTTTCCCTGTTTCTTCGCCCCTCCTTCCCCCCCGTCCCCCTCCCTCTCCCGATATATATATATATATACAAGCGAGCTGGAGGGGAGGGAGGGACGAGTGGCGGAGGCAGGAAAGGGTGGCTGGGTCCCCCAAGACCGAGGGAAAAATTAATAAAGTTGAGGAACAAAGTAAGTTGAATGGCGTAATGCTGCTGCCATGGAGGAGGGAAGGGAGCGGCAAAGGCTTCCAAGGGTGGACTTTATTATAACGGAGTGTCGAGTCTTTTATACCACCCTCCCTCCCCTCCCTTTTTCTTCGTTCCACGGCTGCCTCCGTACCCCCGCTCGTCTCGTCGAGGTGCTTTCCACCGAGGTGGTAATGTACGCGAGGGGAGGAAGGAGAGGGGGAAGAGTCTTCGCTTGCTTCTTCGCCGTTTCGTCGTTTCTTCCCCGGTGTGTATATGGGACGTTGGTGATCGTGGAAGGACATTAAGATAGGAACGCGTCGTTCGTTACTCGAAATTGACTTTGCGGAATTGTGTTGGCTCACGGCCAACAACAAACCGAACGTCGCGACCATCGTTCCGCTTCGTGTAATTCTTCGACACTCGAGTGCCTGTTGAACGAAATTTTCGAGGTAAAGTTTATTTGTCACCTCTCTCCTTTTTTTCGAATAGAAGAAAGCTTGTAACTGCGACGTCTAATAACATTAATTCCGTCGAGGAAGAGGGAAAGAGAGAGGGAAAAAAAGATCCGTCAGTTTGACAGGATTCGACACAGAGAAAAGGTTTCTTTTTTTTTTTTTTTTCGATCGAGAAACGGTGGCCTATACGTAAAGCGAAAGGTAGGTAGGTCGTATTGTCCGATTGTGACGACACCCGTGAACCGATTAGCGGCGGGCCACCGCGCTTCTCCTCCTTCCTTGCGAGGGCCAAACATAAATATTTACGACTCATTCACGAAGCTAATATAAATGCGATTCGGGCGTTTGCTCTTTTTTAGTGCACCACTCTAATCCGATTAGGGGCGCCCCGAGCCGCCGCTGTGCGCGCCCATTGTGCTCCCTGCCACCTTACCTCCCCCTCCCCCCCTCACAAAAGGAAAGATCTCCCCCTCTTCCTCGCCATTTTCGACCAGAGCGACGCGGATTTAACCCGCTTTACGACCGCTCCATACACGCGGGAACATAAGTCGCCGTTGCTCCTTTCGTGAGGCACCGTTGCTCTTTCGAAGGGGTGTCGTCATTGTTGACCCACCTATTCTTCGCATCCACCCCTGTGCCCACCGAGTTTTCGAGTTTCCTTTTCCCTTTCTTTTCCTTTTTTTTTTTTATCTTCAATCACTATCGACGTATTTTGTATCAGCGAACGATTTAACCGGAAATTAAGAATTAGAGAATCGAGTTTTTCGACGACTCCCCTTCGACTCGAGTGTAGTCCGATCCGAGATAGCGAGTTTTTGGAAAGGCAACGCATTCTCAATTACAATTACCTGGTTAGGTGACCGGCGTCCTCGAGGAAAACACGAGGTTGGAGGAGGAGGTTGAGGCGGGTACAGCCTCGCGCTTGTGTAAGCGACTCTCCACCCCATTGTCATGGCGGAGCCTTTTCAGAGACGCATTTGTTATCCTTTTGAATGAGGAGCAAGCTATTATTTATTCCATTCTTATTTTTTGTCAGCCGCCCGTTGTGTAGTAAATGGATATAAGTCAGCGCGGCCGAGCAGTGGCTCTGTCATTTTTATCGCCTCTCCCTGAATTAAGAAGGTGGAGCCCCGCGACTTCCACCTCCTCGAACCTCTCCCTCCCCCTCTTTCCGTTTCTAGTTCCTCCACACCCTTTTCTCGCCACTCAGCCCGCGGACTTCTCGCTCTTTATTGTACGTATATACAGGGTGTACTCCGCGTACAATCGATGTCTTCCTTTCCTTCCTTCTCTTTCTTTCTCTCTCGTGCAATTATAAGGTATGAAGAGGATTTTTTTTTTTTTTTAGGAATTTATTATTTTATAAAATGAAATTCCAAATCGTAGGAATTTTTCTTTCGCTCGAATCTTCGAACTTTGGTGAAAAAGAAGAAGAAAAGGAAAGTTGAGAATCGTATAACGAATAATTTTTTTACAACCCTCTAGCCGTCCTCCTTTGATAAAATTTTTTAATCTCCAATCACAACACGAAAATGGCGACTTTAATTCCAATTTTACCTTGTAAAAAGACACTTGGAATATTTGGAGATGGAAGAAAAAGTTTGCACAAAGAATCGAGCATCCTCCCCCCGGAGCCAGGAACAACAGGACACCCTGTACACACGTACACATACGTACACACACACACACGTACTCCTCTTTCGCCCTCTTCCTATCTCTCGACTCGACTCGAGCTGAATCGAGCAGGAGGACCGCCATATTTCTGCCTTCCCTTCTGCTAGACGCGCTCTCTCCCTCTCCCTCTGCCCCCCCACGCGCGTCATTGTCCCGATTGTGACCAGAGCGAAACGAGCTGGGCGTTACTACTTGCTCAACGCACGATTTATAGGATCGAGAGTTAAGAGAGACGGAGAGGGAGAGAAGAGTTGCAAAACTGGTGGCTTGTAGCCTCTATTGGCCGCCACCGTTTTTCCTCCACGTCCAAAAGGGACGAAGCCAAACGCGAGATTTTCTTCCCATCCCTCTCCGATTTACTTTATTCACAATCTCCGTCGTATCGTATTTGCCACGTCGATACGGATTCTGCTCAAGAAATGATAAATAATAATATTAATAATTCGAAGAAGGAAGGATCTGCATGGCGAGCTCCTCCTCGAAAAGGGGGGGAGAAGGAAACGTCTGACCAGCGACTTACAGCGATCTCCACTCCGTCTCGTCAATAATAGATCGCGCCTGGACCACCACGTGGATCGTCCACGAGGCGAGTGTGTAACGGAGGATATCTTCGACCGCCTCCAAGCGCCCCCCTCTCAACACGCCCCCTCCGTGTCGGGACCCTTCCCCCTCCTCCCTCACACGGTGTCCTCGATATCACCGGATCCAGTAACATATTTGACGGGGCGAAGGAGGGTCCGTGGAAATCGGATTGACCAGTGTCCATATTGGCTTTTCTCCTCCTGGAACCGGCTACCTCCTCCTCCTCCTCCGCCCGGAGGATTACCGACAGAGACGATGGGCCGCGATCGCGGAGAAATATGGCGGCCGATACGGGATCGAAGGGTTGAGATTTATTGCCGGTGTTGTTTCAACCCGATATTCTATCTCTGTGAACAAGCGAGCCGAGTAGATTTTATATTTTCAGGGGGATAAGGTGTAATTTTTGAATAATAAGTAACGTGAAATTATTCTGTTATCCTGGGAAGAGATAAACACTCTCACGATTTCGAAAGATTGTGAATCCTTGTGATTTAAAAAAAAAATTCTGCTCATAATCTGAAAAAATGTATTACAATATCCGGCAAATAAGTAAGCAAGAGAAAAGTAAAATTTCGTTGTTTAAATTCTTTTTTATTCTCTTTTATTCTTCAAATCTCTCCTTAAATTTTCGTGTACACCAAGACGAAGAGGAAAATTCAGCTTAAAAATCCACCTTCGCGTACCAAAAATTTTCAATAAATACAAATAATAGCATGATAAAAAAAGAAGGAATACTCTGCTTCGATCCACACCGTTGAAACAAAGAACCGAGAGAAATGAAGCGAGAAACGGAGAGAGAGAGAAGCTCGTTCGCTCAGGATTAGCCACCGGTAATAACCGTCTCCGTGGTTTCGAAAGCTCGCCAACCGCCAGCCGCAACCTATCTCCGTCTCTCCCCTCGGCGGCGACAAAGATGGAACGATTGCGGGAGAAAGTGGCGAAAGCCGCAGACCGGCTCCTCTCTCTGGAGGGGCAGGTTTTCACGGGGATGATTTTACGTGGAGCCACGACGCGGGCCTACACCGGTAGGCGGTCTGAGGCAATCCTGTTGATTAAAAGGTGGGGCATCGACCCAAATAAACTCGCCATTAAACCAGATGAGTCTCCGCGCGATCGCGCTTCAACCACGTTTCCGCCAATGTTTCTCTCTGTATCCTTCCTTTTTGCGCGTTCCGTGTGTGTGCGTGTACCACGACCACCCTGTTTCGACGACCTACCCTCTTTTTCCCTTCCCCACCGAGCTGGGTAGGGGCGAGGGAGGAGGGGTCGGGTGGTTCTGGTCGGAAAGGTGGGGAGAATAAATTGATTTCGTTGACTCAACCAGCCGTAACGCCCCCTCAGCATGATATCAACCCCTAAGCCTCGGTTATCTTTATTTAAGCTTTACGAGAGTCCAGAGTTCGGAATCGGGGGGAGTCTTCTTCTTCTTCTTCTCGTTTTTCTTTTCTCTTTCGCTCGAATTCTTCCAATTTTGGAGAGACGTTAATGGCGTAAATTGCAGGACGATTGTATAATTTATCGTTCAGTGTGCGTTCGTTCGTATATATGCAAGTTTGGAAATTCTTCAAATTTGAAAATAAGAGAGAGAAGAAAATTTATTCTCGGGGAGGAGGTTAATAATTTACGTTAGAAACGTTACGTGGACAAGACGGTATATTCAATTTAAGCTTCCCTTCTAAGCACCCCAAAAATCCCAACAACATCCCTAAAATGAAACCAGCGCATCAACTACCAATTAATTCGCCTCCCTTCTATCGTATCATTACCCAATTCTCTCATCCAGCCCCTTTAAAATCACGAGAATCGCGGCTTCCTCCTCTTCGATATATATATATATATATAAAATCTTAAAATCTACCGAATTAATTCCTTCACTATTTCATTTCCTTCGAAATGGAATATTACGAAATCGAAATGGTTAAATACGATATATCGTCGAGAATAAAGCACCGTCTCCTCCTCTTAAAGTATTCAAACAGCCGTACAGCGAACCCTCATCAACGTACACGCAAGATACGGAATTCCACGATGTCCGTCCAACGAACGCTGTGCGCGCACACCTGTGCAACGCGTGGGTACACTCGATGACACCTCGCGGCGTAAGTATGCCGATGGGTTATCACGCGGCCGGTGTACACGCCCGCTACGAGTGTATTCAGGTATTACATCTAGTAGACGAGTGTTCGCTGGCTTATACAATCTCTCGCCCTCGCAAATCCCGCCGACTAGCGTCCCTTTCGCGTCCCTATCCAGGCTGCAACCGATCTCTCGCTCGCAGTCGGCCGACACGCTCCCGAACACTGATTTAATTAATCGTGACCCGTAACGGCGTCGCCGTTTACCGTAATCCGTTGCCTACTTATCCAAGGATCCCGCGAGTCGAGACGTGGTGGAAGTTGTCTTGGTCGGAGAATTGCGCGGAGGTTAGGTTAATTTTTCCGTGTCGGTTAGGTTGATTTTCAGCGATTAAAATTGGTAGAAGATTGTGGAGGTGGTGATTTAGAGTGAGTGTAAGTTTTTTGTATTGATTAGAATGCAAAAGAGCGGTAGGATTTTATAGAGTACGTTAGAATTAGGATATTTTGGATTCGAAGTTAGGTTAGGTTAGGCTTAGTGGATGAACAAAGAATGGCTAAATTTTTTAATGTTTTTATAGAAAGGATATTTTAGAATTTGTTAGGAAATGTTAGAATTAGATTTAGATTTGGTTAGATTGAGTTAGATTAGGTTAATAATATGAGTTTTTGTAGAGAATTAGAATTGTGTTAGGTTAGATTAATTTAATTGATGTTAATTTTTATAAGAGCGTTTTTAGAATTTGGTTAAGCTTAATGGATGAACAAAGAATGGCTAAATTTTTTAGTGAATATGAGAGTTTTTATAGAGAGTATTAGAATTATGTTAGGTTAGATTAATTTAATTTAATTAGATTAGGTTAATGGGTGAATAAAAAATGACTGAAGCTAAATTTTTTAGTGGATATGAGTTTTTATAGAAAGAATTTTTTAGAATTTGTTAGAAAATGTTAGAATTAGATTTAGATTTGGTTAAATTAAGTTAGATTAGGTTAATGGATGAGCAAAGAGTGGCTGAAGATAAATTTTTTAGTGAATAAGAATTTTTATAGAGAATAAAATTATGTTAGGTTAAATTAATTTAATTGATGTCGATTTTTATAAGAGTGTTAGAATTAGATTTAATGGGTGAATGATTAAAATTAAATTTTTTAGTGGATGTGAGTTTTTACAGAGATTATATTAGAATTATGTTAGGTTAGATTAATTTAATTTAATTAGATTATTGGATGAATAAAGAATCATTAAAAGTAAATATTTTAGTGGATTTGAGTTTTTATAGAAAGAATTTTTTTAGGATTTGATAGAAAACGTTAGAATTAGATTTAAATTTGATTAGGTTAGATTAGGTTAATGGATGAACAAAGAATGGCTGAGAAAGAAGCTAAATTTTTAGTGAATATGAGTTTTTGTAGAATAGAATTATGTTAGGTTAGATTAATTTAATTTAATTAGATTATTGGATGAATAAAGAATCATTAAAAGTAAATATTTTAGTGGATTTGAGTTTTTATAGAAAGAATTTTTTTAGGATTTGATAGAAAACGTTAGAATTAGATTTGGTTGGGTTATGTTAGGTTAATGGAAGAATGGCTGAAGCTAAACTTTTTAGTGGATATAGTTTTTCTAGAGAGTATTAAAATTATGATTAATTTAATTTAATTGAATTAGGTTAATGAATGAACAAAGAATAATTAAAGGTAAATTTTTTAGTGAATATGAGTTTTTGAATATTTATTTGATTAGAATGCAAATAACAGAGTAAGATTTAATAGAAACATTTAAAATAGATTTAGATTTAGTTAGAATTGAAGATAAATGTGTTAATGGATATGAGTTATGTTAAGTTAGATTAATAATTAAGTTAGATAACAGAATAAGATTTGATAAAGTACATTAGAATTAAATTTAGATTTGGTTAGATGAAGTAATGAATGAACAAAGAATGGCTAAATATTTTAGTGGATATGAGTTTTTGTAGAGAGTATTAGAATTATATTAAATTAGATTAATTTAATTGATGTCAACTTTTATAAACAGTGTTAGAATTAGGTTAATGAATGAACAAAGAATGATTAAAGGCAAATTTTTTAGTGGATATGAGTTTTTGAATATTTATTTGATTAGAATGCAAGTAACAGAGTTTAAAAAGATTTAATAGAAACATTTAAAATAGGTTTAGATTTAGTTAGAAGATTTAGTTAAATGTGTTAATGGATATGAGTTATGTTAAGTTAGATTAATGAATAAATAAAGAATAGATGTGAATTTTTATATTGATTAAGACTAGATTCGATTCAGTGAATGAGTTTGATACTCTTTTGTGTGGATGGATTTGATGAGTTTTGATTGAAAGGATGCAAATTCGAAAGAATTTGATTTCATATATATATACGTATATACGTGAACAAATGAATTTGATATCATGAAACAATATTAAATTTGATTCTAATTATAGAACAAATATGATTAATTAACACATATTCCTTGATTCCCCTCACCCTCCAAACGTTCCCAAACGCAGCACAAACTTAAAACCCACGCTTAACTCTCTCTCTCTCCTTCTCCCTCTCCACAATCGATAACTCCATTCAAATGAATATCCCTTCCGCCGAACACCACACAAATTACCCAACGTGACACGTCCGCATACGGCTCGGTACAAATGCCCGTCCCGTGTTGCGACACAAAAATTGCAACATACCGAAACAAACGACGCACACGCACGTGTCATTATTAACAACCAGATACGATACGTGTGCCATTTCTCAGAGTGTCAACTGCATTCTGAATCGCAGGCTGGTGGGGGGGATTCACCCACGTCCTGGAGCCGTCTAACATCCCCCAGGGTGTCGTGAGCCCCTCTCCCTGTTTAGGAGGGGGATGCAGCTTCATCAACGGATATTAAAGGATTTGCATGAAGTATTATTATCGTTATTGCGAACGTGGGGAGGGGGAACGATAATTTTATTCGATCGTCGCCGGCCAACGCCGGTTGTTTCGGCTTTTCCGCCGAAAGTGCGATTCCGTGTCGGACCCCTGCTAATTTTCGCGATATTTAATCGCGCGCCCAGCTATTATGATTGATTCGACGATTTATTTTCGACCGGCCCCCCTCCTGCTTTTGTCCGTCGACGATCGTTTCCCTGGTAAGAACAGCGCGGACATCATCGGTGTACACGGTTGCACGAAATGGTTAAACATTTTATATATATATATATATGTACAGGCATATCGTCGACGGGTTATGGAAAACCCGCCATTTTTTACACGATATCTCGTACATTCAGTGTTGTACGTCGATTTTTCCGATATTTTCTTTTTAAACAGCATCGATGATCTCTTACTCTTAGAAGGTCGAGGGTTGGATTTTCCTCGGAAAGAAGAGAAAAGGGCTCGGTTGGAAATTTGAAAAAATTTCTTCTCTCCCTCTGAAAAAGAAAGGAAATATCGTCGAAGAAGAGGAGGGAGAGAATTTCGCGCAACAACTGCGCACGCTCCCCTCCCCAGAATCGAAGCTTCTTGCCCCCTTGGAATCTCCTCCCCGGCAAAACCGTTAAAACCTTGGTCCTCGCGAGCGAAGAAACCGTTTGAATAACAATCTCCCTATCCGACGGCGAATCTTTAAGGGCAGGAACGCAGGCAATCTCGCCCGATCCGGGAGGGTGAGGGTCCTCCACTGGGCGTGTCTCCATCTGGCGTATTAATTAATCGACGCGCGGCCCGAGACTAACTGCGAGTTAATAAGCAAATTGCCGCGCGATAAAGCGCGAGCGAAGGAGGAGGGGGAGGGGGTGGTGGCCCTTGTAACAGTTACACCCCCTCTGCGAGGCCGCAGATGCGGCGGCGGCGGCTCGGCTATCCCCTTCGCGCCCTCCTTGGTGCACGCACAACCCCTATATAATTTAATTTACGTCCACGAGTAGCGAAACCTGGTAAAAATTCTACTTGTGTGTGTATATATGTGTGCGTATTATAGGCTTGGTGGAGAATTGGGTCGATGGATTAATTTTTAGGGGCGAAAGATTGGGTAAGGGAATGATGAATGTCGTTTTGGCTATTTTAAAAGTGTCTTTTCAGTTTTGCGAGCGATACTCGATACTCGGGTCTATAAGTAAGTCGTGTAATCTTGGATAGTTTTATTATGGTAGAATTTTTATTGTTAAATTCTTAATGAATTTCGAGCTTTTTCTTTTTTTCTGGAATTATTTTAGAGACGAAGGATTGGATGGTGATTAAACTAAAGATTTATATTTGTTATAGGAATTGTAATAAATTTTTCATCTCTAAACAGAGGTGCAGTCTCTAAATTTTAAACTTTTTTTCTCTTTAAAATTACTTTTATTAAGGATGATGAATTTTTCTGATTTTGGCTATTTTAAAGTGTCTTTTCAGTTTTGGTAAATGGTAAATGATAAATTCTTAATGAATTTCAAGCTTCTTTTTTTTTTCTAAAATTATTTTAGGGATGAAGGGGTCGTTTTGGATGTTTTAAAGTATTTTTTAGTTTTAATGTAGTATAATCGTGATTAAATTGAATTAAACTAAAGATTTATATTTGTTATAGCAATTGTAATAAATTTTCCATCTCTAAACAAAGATGCAATCTCTAAATTTCAAAATTCTTTTCTCTCTAAAATTATTTTTATTAAGGATGAAAGATTGGATGATGAATGTCTGATTTTGGCTATTAAATAATAAATGGTGTAAATTCTTAATGAATTTCGAGCTTTTTCTTTTTTTCTGGAATTATTTTAGAGACGAAGGATTGGATGGTGATTAAACTAAAGATTTATATTTGTTATAGCAATTGTAATAAATTTTCCATCTCTAAACAAAGATGCAATCTCTAAATTTCAAAATTCTTTTCTCTCTAAAATTATTTTTATTAAGGATGAAAGATTGGATGATGAATGTCTGATTTTAAAGTGTTTTTTCAGTTTTGGTAAATTCTTATTGAATTTCAAGCTTCTTTTTTTTTCTAAAATTATTAATTATTATTTAAAATTATTAGGGGCGAAGGGTTGGATGATGAAGGTCGTTTTGGATGTTTTAAAGTATTTTTTTGTGTATAGTTGTAGTATAATATTCGCGACTAAATTGAATTAAACGTCAAAACTAAAGACTTGTATTTGTTATAGAAATTATATTAATACATATTATTGATTTCTTGCAATTGTAATAAATTTCCCATGATCTCTGAAACAAAGGTGCAATTTCTAAATTTCAAAGTACTTTTCTCTTTAAAATTATTGTAAGGATGAAAGATTGGATGATGAATTTTTCCGATTTTTGGCTATTTTAAAGTGTCTTTTCGGTTTTGGTAAATGGTAAATGGTGTAAATTCTTAATGAATTTCAAGCTTCTTTTTTTTTTTCTAAAATTATTTTAGAGGTGAAAGTTGGATCGTTTTGGATTTTTTAATTGTAGTACAATATTCGTGAGTAAATTGAATTAAACGTCAAAACTAAAAATTATTATAGCAATTTCCCATGATCTCTAAACAGAGGTGCAATCTCTAAATTTCAAAGTTCTTTTCTCTCTAAAATTATTGTAAGGATGAAAGATTGAATGATGAATTTTTCTGATTTTGGCTACGTGTATATTTGTACAAATTAACAGATTTTGAATATTTGTGAGTCTAAATTGATTTACCTTGGAAAGTTAAATGTAACTTTTTATATCAAAAACTTGTACTTATTATGTTCTTTTTTTTAAAAATACAAGATATTTTAAACTGCCTTTTAGTTTCAAATAGTATTCGATATTTAAGTAGTCGATATTCAAGCTAAATTAAATAATCTTGTACCAAAAACTAACTAGAAAATCCATAACTAGTAAATTCTTAATAAACTTTCAAGTTTCTTCTTTTGGGATGAAAGATTGGATGATGAATATCATTCAAATTATCTTTTAATTCTACTTGTACAAGTTTTTGAGTAACATTCAATACAACTCTTAACAAACTTCAAGCTTCTTTTTTCTAAAATTACTTACTGAAAGATCAGATAACGAATCTCGTTTTGCCTGTTTTAAAATATCTTTTAATTTTAATATCAAGCATTTATTATATTAATATGTAGATAGACGTGTGTATATTTCTACAAATCAGCAGATTTTGTGTAAATTGTACTAATACGACGTCTCTTGCAATTGCAATAACCACAATTAAAATTCTCTTGCAAGACTCATTCGAGTCCAGCTTCCACTCGAAAGTGAAATTAATCGACGCCCTTCGAATTAAACCCTCCACGTTTACCTCGACCAAGAAGAAAACCTCAAATGTTTGCGTTTACGCGGCTCGACGTCAACGTACACGTAAATCGGACAGGTGAGGACACACGCTCCACCCTTACGGCGAGGTGTATCGATGGAAGGCCGGCTCGAAGACCTTTCCACCGCAAATATTGATACGATTGGAATGGAAAGCTTCGAATCTTTTCCTTCTATACGATTTTTTCAAAATATAGAAGCGATCGGGGAAATTTACTCTTATTATAGGAAACCTATTCCAGGTATATTCTCATGAAAATTATAATTTTCAGGGAAAAAAAGAAGGACAATTTAAAAGCGCGTCCAATTTATACGTTTTAGCATTTCTAATTATAATCTGTTAAAAGAGTTTGTTTTCTAAAGTTAAAATCAAAAATGTATTAAAAAAATTATTCGCGCGATTCATTAGTTACAAGTTTCTCCAAAAAATAAAAGAAACGCAAATATTTCGTTTACAAGATAGCCAGCCTTTCCTCCGATTTTCAGAGCCCGCAATTAAATATAAACTTTAAATAAAAGGATCGGAAGGATTGGAAATGTTCTTTTCTTTCGAAAAAGAGAACATCGTGAAAACATCCTCCTTACGTATTCATGCCCTCTACACGAGAAGGAGGAGAAAAAAAGAAGCTGAGAAAAGGAGCAAAGTTGGGGAGACGGAGAGGAAAGTTTAGAGGCCGTGTCCAGTCGATAAAAAATGTTTCTCGCGCCGAGATAATAAAAGCGAGAATAAGCAGGGGGTGAGAGAAACGGAGGGGTTGGATGTTTGAAATATTCTCCCGTTCGGCTGAAAGCTCGCGATGGGAAATCTTTATTGATTCGCCGACGTCGAGGCGTGTATGGCTCGGGGTCAATATGATTTCTCCCTCCCCCTCCTCCTCCTCTTTGTGGAACGTATCCTCGGCATCCGATAACGCAAGCTGTCCATCTCGCGATATGAAATCCTCGTTCCAGCGAGTGCATCCACGGATGAAATATTATTTGTCCTTTGCTTTGATGATGGGTGTTCCGTTATCGCTTGCCATCCACTGGGAGGAGGAAATATTCAACGATCAAAATTTTCCAATTTTCTTCCTTGGATTCGTTTTATAACGAAAGGTGAAATTCGGGTAAGAAAATAATCAACGAAAGAATCCTCACTTGTCATTGGAGAGTAGAAGGCCAAAAACGTGGAACGAAAAATTCTAATCGATAAAATAAAGGAGACGCGATTTTGAAAATTTTCTAGTCGCGCGCTTTTCCTCGAGATATTGGAGGTAATATTTCAAGGATGACGGGGTCAGATTTAGAAACTTGTCGCGAGTTCGAATATTATACCGTAATTGACTCGTATTCGTTGCGGAAGAGGGATTCTTTTTTCGGATAAATCGCGCCGGTAAGTTACCGACCGGGAATACGCTAGCGTAAAATTAGATTCTCAACGTGCCATAGATTCGATAAATGCATTTTTAGACGCTCGTCCGTCGTCGGGATAAAAAAGAGGAAAAAAAGAAAAATAGAAACACGTCGATGTAACGGCGTTATGTGGTTATTTCGAGCGGGTGGGATGGGTTTGAATTATTCTCGTCGCCGAGTTATGAATATTATTCCGGTTATATTCTTTACACGATACAATTGGAGAGGTGTGAATAATTAACCGACCTGCGCTTCAATATTTGATATTCGAGACGAGGCGTTCGAAAGATTTCACTCGCGATTGAAATTCGATTAATTACAATCCCTTTTTAATCCCTTTTATCCCTTCCAATCCACGATATTCACTGTGCTTCCATCTTCGATCCCTATAAAAATTATTTTCGAAAATCCTTTCCACCGTTTTTAAGCAATTACTTTCGAGAATCTTCCAAGAAACAGTAAAAACCTTGATTTCTCCAAGAAAGAAAAGAAAACACGCGTACCGTTTTAAATAATACGCAATCACGAGACGGAAGCACGTTCGCCAATAATTGAACGGTCTCCACGGCCTCCGGGAGCAAGGGTGACTCGGGATTAGGTTGGGCTCCCGTGTCACGGATACAGCCGAGTCGCGAGTTAAGGGATGACGGCGGCCCTCGAGGAGGAGCCGTGCCCGGGGGATGGCCGAGACATTTGTCAACGAGACGAGCGAGCGGCCGTACGTGTATCCCACCGAGACCACGAACCTTCGGCGAGCTGACCTCTCTCTCCCGGGTCAGCCAATATTAAACCGCATACGTCTTCGGCGCCTGATCAAAGGAGTCTCTCTCTCTTCGTGGATACTCCTTTCCTGGCCGTTGTTGCGAGCAGGAAGACACCCACGTAGCAAAGGTAAGGAGGAGGGGGGACACGATGACGGTCTGGTTTTTAAAAAATTTGGACATATTTGTTTATTGTAAAGTGAAAAATTATTACCCGTGGATTAACGTCAAGGTTACAAGTGGCGCATTAATTAACGGACGGCGTGTTTGCGTTTGTAAACTAAATATTATTACCAAGACAAACGTACCGACGCTATCTACCATCGGGGGCTTCCTGCCTCTGCCCCCTCTCCACCCGGTCTTCGGGGAATATTCATCAGGATGAGGCATTGTGAGCTCCTCCTCCCCCTCCCCCGGGGAGGATGTACGATGACTTTATTTTTCGTACGTCCTTAAGCCAGAACTTGCGTCGCTGTTTGCTCGAGTGTCGTTAAGCCAGTTTAGGGGTGGCTATTTTAATTAAATCGACATGTTAAAGAGATGCTCTCGAGGTATTCGGAAAAAATTCCATCTATGCGAAAGTTTGGAAAAAATTTAGGGAGAGTGATAACCTCCCGTCCAGCTCGATCCAGCTTTGACGAGAGAAATTCGCCCCTGATCGCAGGGATTTTCTTCCACGCTCGATAACCATCTCCACCCTTTTTTTCCAACAGTCGTATAACGCGGGAGCGGTTGGAAAGAAGAAAGCCACGCGGCTGAATCGTGTATACGAATGCCTGTAATCAAATAAAGGGGAACAATGTTGGCGAACGATGCGAGTCAGCCAGCTCAGCAAGCGCGATTTCGAGCCCGCCCGTTCCTTGTCCTGGACACACCCCCACCGTAACCCGGCGAGCGCTGTTTTCCGCGTATCCTCACCCCCTCCGACCCTTTTTACCTCCGATCGTACCTTCTGTCCCGGAATAGATTCGCTATTGGCTTCGAGGGGATAAGGAACGTAAGGAAGGGTTAAGGGTCGTCCGAAAATTTTGAAGATTTCGAAAATATAATTTCAACATCCAAATATATACACAACATCCCAGGAATGGGGAAGGCTCGCAAAAACGTCGGAATAACCGGCGGTATCCTGTTCGCCGTGTAAGCAGAGTCGAGAGAATATCCTTTCGCTTTATATAAATGGGCCGTTGTAAGCATGGGCCACAGGAGCCGGATTCGCACGGCTAACAGATGAGGCATTAGGCACCGTAATGGCTCCATTTCCCTGGAGGAAGCGGACCGAGACAGGAAAAGGAGAGGGCGAAGGGTCGAGACAAGGACAGAGAGACTCGTGGGGAGGCGAAAATATTTCTACAAATCATTACTTTTAATTTGCTCGTCCCTTTTATCAAGACAAATGTGCCGCGCGTCCAACCCAACAATCGAACGTCCTCTCGCGCGGAACTCCTATTTTCTATCCTCTATGTTCGGATCGATTGATAATTTCGTACGGACACGTTTTCGCGAGATTCGAAAGAATGCGATATTTGAGCGATATTTATAGGTTAGGTCGGTGTACCCTGTAAAGAGAGGACGGTACACCCACGTTGCTTGTACACAACATACACGGTATCGAAACCAAAAATCTCCTAGACCGATACACGCTCCGTACACTTTACTTATAGCGGCTCTGCTATCTACTATCTTCAAACAGTGTCCGCAAACAGTCCGTCCAACCGTTGCACGAGCACGAGCAGACACGTACGTTCGATACGAATAGTAAAAATAAGGAAGGACGATTATTCGTGGAGATTCGAAAAACAATCCTTGTCCGTCCATATCCTCGCCTCTTTTAAATCCTCGCTCACTGACCTCGAACACAACGCGTAGTAGACATGCACGAAGAAAGACGCGTGTGCGACGAGGCACGCCACGTTAAGAAGCGCGATGGTTCCAGCTGGCCTCTCGACGGGGCGCCACCACTACGAGCGCCCGTGGCACGACTATCAGTATCAACGGTATACACGATTCGTAGCTAACGCGCACCACGATATATCCGAGCAAGAGAGGAGACGCAAGGAGTATCGGAGGCATCGGCAGGCGGACGGAGAGGAGAGGAGAGAGAGAGAGAGAGACGAGGATGGGGAACGTGGCACGGTGGTAGGTCGACACCGTGAGAGGAGATCTCCCGGCGGGGCGCGCAAGGCAGCAACAATAATTTTTCATAGGCGGAAAAGAAAAGGGAGGACGCCATTCATTAGCCCCGGCTCGGTTGGTTCGCACGTTGTTTGGTGCCGCTGCCTGTGACACCTCAATAACCGGCCGGCCTGCGCACGGTTACCCGTTGTGTTGTACGTTCCAAAGGTTCGGCTACACGACACCGTACATGTGGATAGGTGGCGTCGTACCTCGTATATAACAGATATATCTGCGCCGGCCATTGTGCTCCTCCACTGATATTTCTGTTATTGCTTGGATTAAATGCGCGACCGTGCACCCCGCCGTGCATTATTCCAACCCCTCTCCCCTGACACGTACCACTTGCACGGCTTTTTCGACTACCAATCGTTCCGTTCCTCGACGGACTAATGCTGCGCGTTCCCGTTCATCGGCCATCGTGTTGCTTCTCTCGATCTTTGGGATCCTTTCTATCCTTGCATGGAGGGAGAAATGTCGTTTCCGGTAAGGATCGGTTTAACGGTTTGAGTTATCTCGCGACAGATCGCGGGTACACGCCAAGAAAGGTCTAAAGTAATCGATATATATATACCAGAACCCTCCAAATTTATCGTTATAGATTAAAAACAGAGAGGTAATTACGAAAAACGAGAAAGGTCGCACGTCTATTATCGTCGGCCCGCTCGGTCGAGCGTGCGGGGATACAAACGTTTGCGTTTCGCAAAACATCTTGGCCAGCAAGGATCGACGGTGCAGGCACGAACCGAGCCGCGTCGAGGCTGCGCGTGAGACGGAGACGGGCGTATACCGCGCGAATAAGGAAGGAAAAGGACGGAAGGAGGCGAGGTCGAGAAGCAGGGTAACCAAACAGGGTATAAGTCACGGACACCCCGTGGTGTACCATCCGGTAACTCGACACCGTCGTTTGTACTCCGGTGTGGTATATAGGAGTGGCTGGCAGCGGCAGCACAAAAACACACGTATGAATACGTATACCGACAATAGCAAGTCCTACAGAGAGGAGAGCCGGGAGGAGAGTGTGGATTGTAACCCCGGCTCCGGGATAGATCTGTCCGTGCCTGGTGTGACATTAGATACCATTTAAGGATTAATATAGCCATAAATAAGAGCTGACTTTGCTCTTGGTTGGCAGCGTCTCTCTCTTTTTGACCGGTGGTTGTCTGCTTGGACACAATGGCGGCCAACGAATACGCGTATCCCTTTCTTTTGATCGATTCTTTTTCTCCCCTCTCTCTCTTCTCTCTTCCCTCTTGCCTCTTCTTCTTCCTCCTCTTCTTTTTTCCTTTGTTTGAGACGCTAGGCTCGAAATTTTCGTGCCTGGTGGAACAAGGTCTAGGCTGGTTTTGCGACTGATTTGTAGACTCTTTGTCGCAATCACTTAACGCTTAGAACCTTTTGTTCCATGATGGAAGAATAGTGGGATTGACTTTTGAATCGTGATTCAGGGACCTTACATTATTTCCCTTTTCGTATTCATACACGTATTCCCCTCCCTCCATTGTATTCGTACGAGAATACTCTCGAAATTCTTATTTATCCATCCGCCCGAGTTGAGAAAAATTTCTTCTCGATCTTCTCTAAAATTAGTCGGATCGAGAATATCTCGAGTATCGAACCTAACCTTAAATCGAGCTTCGAAATTATTTATCTTCTCCTTCACAAATTGTCTCTTTACACTGAATTATAAAATTAACGGTTCAAGAGGAGGAAAGAAAATCCAATACCTTCGATCGTGCAAAAACAGATGTCGTCGTTCGAACACGCGATTCCTTGCGATTCCGTAAAAACATTTCCACCTCCTTCGTCTGGCGCATAAACGGCGCCACGTCGAATATAATATTCACAGTTTGTCGGAACAGGAAGGTGCAGGCGTTTAACACGCCGATATAATATATAATATAAGAAAAGGCGGGAACGAGAGAGAGAGAGAGAGAGAAAGGTTATGTCGCGACTACTTCGCCGCATAAAACACAGCTGCCGCCGTGCAATCAACACCCGTATAACCGTGGCCTCGCGAGGAGGAGGGTCCCCCCTCCCTTTCCTAGGCCTTCTTCGCCTCACGGTTATATATTCCTAGAAGCGAATAATTTCATTCGTACAAACGGCCTGTATGCTGCTCCGGCTGGCACGACTCGCTATTGTTACTACCGAATAACCAGCGGCCGTACACCCGTCACGTCTCTCGCTATATTTGCCTCGCTGTATCGCTCTCTCTCTCTCTCTCTCACATGACACATGGATGAAAACGGAATCGTTTCGAGCGCACCGATCCCGGGAAACGGATTCGATTATCGCGGTTGAAGAAAATTGTCGAGAAGCGAAAATCATTCTACACGTTTTACGTGTATTCGATTAGATTTATAATTTCTCTTTTCAAGAATTACAAGCTGTTTTTTTATTCTTTTTTTTCCCCAGGAATTTTGTCGTCGATACCGAGGCGACCTGGTACAATCCCGAGCGGCGGATCCGCGGGGACGACGACGACGACGACGACGACGACGACTCAACCTAGATTCCGCGACTGGCGTCGTTTTGTTTGAAAAGTTTCGAGCAGACAGCCGCTTGACATCGTTCTCGTCGAGCTGAGCTCCGTACCCAGCGGGGTGTATATATATACACGTCGTCTCTTTCCTCCTTTCTATCTCTCTCTCTCTCTCTCTTAATTTTCCTCCGTCCCCGAGGAACGGCAGCTTCCATATCCACCTTTCTTTCCTCCCCTCCTCGTGTTTCTTGCCCGCTGATTCAGACGCGTTTATACATAGTATATGTATAATGTATATAGAGAGGGGGGAGTGGGCGGCGGCCATAAGCGAAACACTTGTCGCAGGGAGTCGGGACTGGGAGAGGCGCGAGTTCTAATTTCATTGCGGAAAGTTGTCGCTTGAATAATTAAAACACGTTGAAAACACGCGAGTTTTTTCCGCCTGATTTGCATAAGAAGCGGCCAAGGAGACGTTGGCGAGGATCTCGGTGCCACCCCTCCCCTCTGTGTTTCTGCGTTGTACAGTTGGATTCAAAAGCATCGGGCTTTGTTATTATTTACATGTCGAAAGTCGGTGAGAAAGATTGGTTTACAATGACGAGCCGAAGATGTAAAGGTTTTTGAAAAGTTTTTATTTGAAAATTTTGAATCTCGTGATAATTGTCCTAAAGGTATTCGAAGAAGTTATCGTTGCGTTCCGTGTTATTCTGTATTAAATAGTGGTTAGATTTTAGAAGAAGGAGGATTCAATTATCGTGGGGATAATGGAGAGAGAGGAAAAGGAATTTTACTGTAATGGAGTATGAAACAATGGTTGGAGGATACTTTTGGGAGTAACTGTATATAAGTATATACCGGATATTTACATCTACGCACGGTATCTGTGTGTTTTGTTCCTCGTTGGGGCGAAAGGGATGGATATAGTGAGCACACGGCGTGAAATTAACTGGTTCTCCACCCACGCGCCATTCAAATTGCACGAATCAGCCCGGCTTGCATCCCACCTGCGGGCACTGATCCTGATGTTGCAACGCAGTTTGAACAAGTCCGATCGCGTTTCTGCGGATGATACATCCTATTCTCCTTGCTCTGTCCGTGGCAATCTCTTAACAAGTTTATATTCAATGGCGGGATCACTGTGTACAGCCGTGTAAATACGAGCTATAAATTGATTCGCATCGGTCATGATCGAAATACAATCTAACTTTTATCACTTGGAAATATGTAACTGGCTTTAAAAATATTTTAAATTTAATCAATGTCGCTTTAATATTCGATGTGATTATATAATTGAATAATTTTTAAACTATTTTATATCTTTCTATGGACAGTTTAATAATTTCTCTATAGAGAGTAATACGTATTCAAAAATATATAATTCTTTTTTTAGGAAGACTATCATTTTCAAATGATATCTTCTGTGGATCAGTTTTGGATCACTTATAGATTATTGAATTCAAAATTACGTAAATTTAGATCCATCGATACGTATCAAGACTAGATTAGATTAATTTTTCAATTCGCACATCACAAATATTCTTCTTCCGTCACGAATCTTCGCGACTTCACTGTCGCACATCTCTGATCCAATCTCTTAATTTTCCTTAAATATATCCAATTCAATCACTCTTTGGAAATTCCAATCGACTTTTTCTGTATACTTTGATCGATTTTTTAGAATTAGAACTAGAATTTGTATTTTTTCCTATCCAAATTTATTATTAAGGTATTAATTAACTCTTTAACTTAACAAAATTATTATTAAAAGCTGTATCGTTTATAAGTTTACTGTTAGCTATTTCTATTCATGTTGCCGATATCTAAAAAAATAAAATATCGTGAATCCATAGTGAATCATTAATAATACTATTTTGAATACGTCTAATAATTCTCATCTAGGACTCTTTAGGAAATTTTAATCGCATAGTTAATTTCCTCCTATTCAAAGTTATCATTCAAACACTAAGTTAATGATATTTCGAAAAAACTAAAAAATAAAATGTCGTGAATTAATTATTAATAATATCACTTCGAACAAGACATTCATTCCTCGTTGAATTTTCCCTAAACGCTTCGAGTAATTCTCGTCTAGGGCTCTCTAGGAAATTCTAATCGCATAGTTAGTTTCTTCGATCTATTTCCTTCTATTCAAAATTATCATTAAACCGCCAATTAACTAACTAACCAATTTGACGATGTTTCGAAAAAATTAAAAAAAAAAATATCGTGAATTGATTACATCACTTCGAAGTAAGAGTTAGAAATTTTCCTTTTCATTTTCATCCTCGTTCAATTTTCCCTAAACGCTTTCTCGTCTAGGGTTCCCTAGAACATTCTAATCCCGTAATTAATTTCCCCGATCTATTTCCTCCTATTCAAAATTATCATTGAACCGCCAATTAACTAACTAACCAATTTGATGATGTTTCGAAAAAATTAAAAAAAAAAAAATATCGTGAATTGATTACATCACTTCGAGGTAAGAGTTAGAAATTTCCCTTTTCATCTTCATCCGATATTATCGCAACATTAATCGAGATTCACCTCGAACAAGACATCCATTCCTCGTTCAATTTTCCCCTAAACGGTTCGAGCAATTCTCACCTAGGGCCCCCTAGGAAATTTTAATCGCGTTCCCGTTTCGCCGCTCCCCGGCAGACTTTCCTGCGGCACAATGGGGAACGATTAGGATCAGGGGAGGCTGGATCCAGGCCCACCGGAGGAGAGCGATCGCCGGTCAGTAGCCCGGTCTATCGGCCATCTCTGGGCATAAATATGTAGCGCACGAACGCATTAGCCGGCCGGATATCGTGCGTGCGAGAGAGCCGGGGGCAGAGGCACGTAGGACGTCGTTGGTGTTGCCAGTGCAACGCGCACGTGTGATGGTAATGCATTGGCCTGCAGTGCAACGTGCCACGATTCTCTCTCTCTCTCTCTCTCTCTTTTATTCTCTCGCTCTCTTCTGTCGGGTAGGTGTGCTGTGGGCCGGCGAGGAGATAGCCGAAATAATCCCGCGTGATGGATTACCCTGCCTAAGCGCTAAGTGGAATGAATAGAAAATTAAATTGTGTTTATTGTCGGGGGTAATTGGCCATCTGTGACTCTGCCACCCTGCCAGATTTTTCTCGCCTTAGTCCGCCGTGCTACTGGGCACGGCGTGGGTGAGTTGCACGATGGCGTTACCCTTACATATCGGGTTAATAAATGGTTGGCTCCGTTGTTGACAAGCTGCGCAACTTGAGAAATTTTTATTTTCTCATTTTATTCATCTTTTGACGAATTGGGAGCAGAAATGTTTACTCTGCCTTAGATTATTCTTCTTTTTTCTTACTGCAAGAATAACAATCGCAATTTGGTATAACGAAACGGTAGCTCGGGAATTGAGTCGGACATTAATAGCCAATTTCAATAAACTGGACGGCTTATCCGGATCGCAACGTATATATATACCAAGGGTCATAAAAAGCTCCCTCGATTCGATCGCCGCTTAGCTGATGGGGAATTCCCTACGAATTCTTATCGCGTTTAATTATATTCCCGTGGAAAGTGTATGCCTCTCCCCCCTCCCTTCTAGTGGATGAGTCAATGAGCGTTAAACGCGCGAACCGTACGTGGCGCTAACTAGCGGCCTAACTCGATAGAAGTGGCCACAGTTGGTGGCCATTAGATAAATACGGATGATTGGAAACACATTCGGTTATGAGGTTAAGCCCGGCTTTCGACCAAGTTTCTCCTGTTCTTTTAACGAATTTGATCGCGTGGAACACAGGGGCAATAAATTTCCCGATCGCGGTATTAATTAAATATTGCGAAAGTTAATTGAATCGTCAAAGAGACGATGTGTATTACACAAAGGTAAATTATCTTTATCGCGGCAAAGTGAAAGTCTCGTTGCAGATCTGTCTTGCGACTGTAAGCCTCGATCACGCTTAGTTTATTGTTCCGTTAAAGGAACATCGCGTTCCTTGTACGTTCAATGTGCAATAATAATACGTTGATCGATAGAGTTTCTTACATAATCAAAATTGTACGATTATTTTTCTAAGCAGTAAAAGAAACAAAAAATTATAATACACTTATAACGGTTTATTTATCCATTTAGTCCAATTTTTTTCATCCAAAACAACGAAAAAATCTCGTCAAAAAGTATCGCGTATAAAAGTATCACGAAAGGCGGACAAGATTTTTTTCGTTCCACCCTGAATTTACAATCGGCGCCCCGTGTGTCCACGGAGTATCCATTGGGTGTTATCCCAACGGACAGGGCAGTTTAGCTTACGAAACCGTCGCTAACAGCTTTTTAAGTAAGTAATAATCTGTTGCTCGGCCCCGAACAGAGGTGAACACACTCGGCTGAGCGATAGGAGGACGGTTAAAGCGGCGACCCGCCATAGCCGCCAATCAACCTCATTAAAGCCACGAAACGCATTAGCTTATCGCCTGGTGCGGTGGCCTGGGTACCTACTTTACCAGTAGCCACCTAATATACACCTAAAGTCGACCACCCTCCACTGGACACGGGCCGAGTTTCGAGTTTCTTACCGAGCCTCTACCCTGTCCTTATCCTTCCTTGGAATTGCAAAATTATAGGTTAGAGTTGCGTAAAGATGGTTTAGTGGATATTTTCGATAATAATAACTGTAATAATGAAAGTATAAATGAAAATATAGTGTCCAGTGTCGTTTTTTTCACTAGTATAGATAAATATATAAGGGCAACTTAGTGTCTAGTAACTTTTTAGTAACCGAATGGTTGCTAGTAACTTTCTTGTTTACTCTCAAGTTCCACCACGTGTATGTCGTTCTGATTTTTGCGAATTTGAATATTTACGATATGAATTTACGCACGCGATTTTAGAGACTTATTTAAGAAACTAATGGAAATGGAAAATGGAATAAAATTTTTGAAAAGGGAAATCTGGCAATATTTCTATCGATTCCTGTCTATTAATTTGCTGGAAAACTGGAGGTTTCGTAAGCCGGTTGAACGTGTCATCGGACTTGGAGCGGCGGGGCTTTAGGCTCATCCCTCGAGGGGATGGAATTAGCCGCCGATAGAGGACATGGCGGGCAATTACGAAATCGGCCGGCTTCGTACACTCTAATTAGGCCTGGAAACCAATCGAACGGCTCGCGGAAAAGCGCGCTGTCAATCCCGTTAGCGCTATTAGGGTCGCTCGTGGTGCAACGATTTAGTTTCTCGGCGAACATTTCGAAAAGAAAATTTCTATAATCTTCGAAAAATTTTAGTTCGAAATCAAAGAAAATTATAACAGTTATATCGCACGGTAGCAAATGGATTCGATTTATTTAAAATTATTCAAACTTGGTGCGAAATTTTACTTCTTTCTCCTCTACGATTCGACTCTTGTTCGTCAACACCTGCGATACGTTTGCACCCATCGCTGGTAAACATCTATCCAACAATATTTATCATTCACCTTGGAATTTCAACGACATCTCGAACGTCACTCATACCTAACCAAAACACTCTTTGGGACGAGTCGGTGAGCACTTTGGCCGTGCACCATCACCGCTAAAACCAACAATCCTCGGTAACCGAAAGCGTGAAAACGGTCGATTCAAACCTCGAACGATTCTCCATTCGCGTAACAGGCCAATTACCAGGGAGAATCCACCGCGTCTTTGCACGCAGGCAATCGCTCAAACGTGTTTACAAAGGGCGTAGATGGCGCGAGGATCGCGGCTAAACGTCGGTAACGAGGCAGCACGCTTGTATGTATAATCAGCGAGGCATGTCCAGCCTGATGAGTCTATCCGCGACGGTTAGAGGCGTGTGTGTGCGTGCGTGCGTGTGTGCGTACGCGTGGCCATCTCTTGCCCAGAACCCATTAATATCCATTTCCCCATTCGAATGGGAAAAGGAGCAAAAGGCTAAAAGCGAGCCATCATTTATCTCGACCTTATACCTTCTCCCGCATTAATACCAATTGTGTTTCACACGCCGTTCCTAACCGCCTGTGCGTTTACCTTCCGTTCCGTTGGACCCCGCGTTTCATCGTATCTTGTTCTCTCGTAATTTTCTTATTCAGGAATCGGATGATTGATGCATCGAACAGAAATAATTTTTTGGCAAACGTATCAATGACGTGACGATATTCCATCGAATTTTCACTTTCTATTCTCCACCCAATCACCATGTTTGTAAATACTAAACTGGAATTGATTGAAGATATTTAGAATTTTATTACCAGAAGAATTTATATTTTTCATCGTTCGACAAACTCCCCCTCCCTCTTTTTCCATCGATACACCCGATCTAGCTGGTTATACGACTAGATATAAACGCGGAGGAAACCAGAAGATAATAGACGCTGGCCAACCTCTGGGGTGCCGTTAATCATCCGGGATGAGGCCTGGTGTACGCGAAACCGCAGGGATACGACGATGCTCGGTCACGAGTGTGAGCACAGAGCACGAGGGGAAGAGGTTATGGCGTTGGTCAGTTCCAAGGGAAGCGGAAGTGACCGCACGCCGGCCCAATAGGCACATCCCGTGGGCCACTGCGAGATGGACGTTGGGCCAACGGTCGTTATACTTGCTCCGTCTTAATTAATCGCTACAAATCGCGTACCGGTTGGACGCGTGTCTCTCTTTATCCGTTGTTTTAGCCCCCTTGATTTAATTATCAGGGATTATCGAGGAGGATTACTTTTGGGAAAGTTTATAGCGTTTGGAGGGTTGAAATTATTAATTGGAGTGTAGAACGTGTGACGACAAAAATAATCTGATCGATCTAAATAACTTGGTTTACGATATTGAATCTAACGTGATAATAAGAAATTGAGCTGTAATAGGGTTTATGGGTTAGAGCTCGATATTTTTGAGAAATTGATGGAGATTTCGACGCAATAAATAACCTAGAGATTAACATTTTAACGGTTCCCGAACAAAATTCGAACTAAAGTATTATCGAAACTTACTAATGGCTACCAGTTGTTTATCTCCCGAATACGCAACTTTCCTCGACTACCAACTGACGCAAGCATGGAAAATCCATTCGATTTAACGGATAAAAAATATCCTTGGGAAAACAATCAAAAACCATTCCCTCTCTAATTACAACTCGTTGCAAATTTCAGCATACCAGAGCCTAAAACCGAAATTTTGAATCAGAAGAATTACCGCAACGTGCGTAAAGAACTTGCAAACAAACAAACAAACAAACGAACGAACAAAGCAAAGCATTTATTTGCATTCCTTTAAACCAGATTTTTTTCCCCCTCTTTTTCAACAGTGGTCAGCAGCTGCACACCCCCCTCCTCCACGCAGGCAGGACAAGGTAAAGGGGGCGTGAAATTAAATATCAGATGTTGACAAATTGCGAGGAGGCGTCGCGGCAACGGATATTAATGACGCGCGGTAGAAAAACCGCGTAAACCCGCTCCGCCCTCTCTTTCTTCGGCTTACAGCTGCGGATGAAGAGAAACGATGCGGTCGTCAACCACCTCTCCTAACTGGACTTTCTTCCACCTCGTCGAGGGGTGTCGGAAGCGCGTTATCAACTCGTAGTAGATGACTGATACGTACGAATTTTACTAATACAACGTATGAAAGTATGCACGAACGTTATGGCAAAATTTTACACCCTACACCTTCCTTTAATCGAAGATAATTTCAATCATCTTTATCGATCGATTGAAACGTATAAATTTCCCTTTTAATTGCCTCCCCGAAATCGAGATCGATCGTTCGAATTGCCATTTATATTCTCTCGTATAATTGAGCATCGTGTAAGGGCCTCGATGCCGTGGCAAAAAGTGGCGGCGGGTGTCGCAGCTCGCGCTCGTGAAACGGTCCTTATTCGTTCCGTGGAATGCGAAGAAAACCGGGGAGAGAGGGGGGGTATCGTGGAGTAAAAAGCGAGAAAAGGAGGATAAGTTTGAGGAGCCGCGTTTGTTCGAGGAGGTGGCCCCAGAGAGGGCTCCTCTCCCGATTGTCGTGCGTATAAACGTAGGCAAGAAAGCGAGTGAAGAAGGGTGATTAATCTTGCGGTCTTCCACGTCTTCGAGGCGCGGACGTGCGTTATTGATGGAGACTTCTTTCGACTTTCTCTCTCCTCCTCTCTCTCTTTTTCTCTTCCTCTCTCCTTCGCTCGGCCTCCTCCGCTCGCGCCTCTCGCCGTGTCTCGCGTGTAAGCGAGGTACTACTACCAGTCGTACTTCGCTGATGAGAAGATGATCGTTACTTCTCTCTGTGGACGAATCTTCGTTTTCGCTTCGTAGAAATTTTTATTTAACGAGACGATCGGTGTGGGGAAGTATATCGATATCGCGAGAAAAAAAAGAATTCTAGAATTTGGAATAATGGATAAAGGGCAATATGATTAAAAATGCAGCAAACGATCCGAGCGTTAAAGAAAAATCCCGTTGATTTAATTTTTCAATACGAAAAGAAAACCGAACGTGGAACACGGGTTAGTTCAAAGACGTAACGAGATAACTTGGACTCGATTTCCACGGGATCTGAGAAAAATTTATAACCGTCCTGTTCGCGCGAATCCTTGGACTATTCCTCCAGTTGGCCTGCGCGCAAAACCTCGTCCCACACACGCGATACACACACACCTTTTTGGAGGGGGAGGTGAATTTATCGACGAGCCCGCCACCGATAGAGACTCTCATGAATAGATCCGCGCTTTTCGAGAGGGGGTTGGGTATCTCGCTTATACGTGAAGAGGAGAAACGACGCGCTGTGGATATCCGGCTCAGCCGGCGCGGCTTGATGGTCCACGGAGTAAAAAAGGAGGCCGTGGAGCGACGGAAAGGTGGATAGTGCCGTGAAAATGGTGGAAAGGAGTGGAGGGGGGGAGGACGGTTTGGCACGGCCATGAATATTTCGCCCGGTGCACTTATTTATGCAATACTTTGCGCTGGCAGGTTTACGACCCCTCTCTTTCTCTCTCCGTCTCTCCCCTTCCCGTACACAGGCGTGTGCCATCGCCGTTCCACGGATAAATACGCCTGTGCTCTGTATATACGTCCGATAATATATCACGTTTGAGCGTTTTCGAGCTGTTTAGAGGCCGAAAGATGCGGAAAGAGGTGGGAAGCATTTAGCTGCGAGCACATGCGGATACCCTTTCATCCCCACCTCTACACACCTCTCTTTCTCTCTTTCTAATCTGAGCTCGCTCGGCCAAGCGCGCCTAGCGCCATCTACAACTCACGTTGGACCCGTTCGCACGACGTAATCTCGTTTCGTTCCTTCGAATGCGCGAAAGAACTGCGTTGGAATAGAAATAATTCGTTCGTCGAAATTAACTCTTCAAGTTTCACTCGTAGTTTTCTTCTAGCCGCTAATTATTCGTTCATGACGTAAGAAAGGATACGTTATCGAAATTAATCCTTTTTAAACTGTCTTTCTAACGTGAGTTTAGCAATAGTATCTGGCGCCACCTACGATTCTTATTGGACCCACTTGCATTATTTGATAGTCGAATACGTAAATAGAAATAGTTTATCCTTCGAAATTAAACCATTTTTTCTTAGATATAACGTGGCTAGATTTTTTTATTCGTTAATTATTCGTCCTCTTCCTCCTTTCGAATTTCTTGTTCGAATTCCAATCGAAACAACGATGTTTCTTTTTTCCTGATCATTTTGTACATACTTATATTCGAAACTCAGTCAAAATCGAAATATTTTCTAATGAAATCTCGCATTTTTTTTCTTTTAACACACCAACCAATAAATGCTCGTATATATATACACTTCACCCCCATCCACGTCTCTCTTCTCTCCGCTACCGCCACCTACTACACCTCCGCCTAGACCCCCCTCGCGCAATAGTTTCCGAATAAATCCCCGATCCTCGAACGCGGCTGCTTTCCTGTTCGGATTTACCCGCCCCCTATCTACCTACGAGGCTGCACCCGCGCGAGAATGTTCCGCCGGTGGGTAGAGGGTAGATCGAGTGCCGAGTTCACTCCTCCTCTAGTCTTCTCCTCGTCTAGCTATCTCGTCCTCTGTCGCTCTTCCTCCTTCGTTCCTCCTCTTTCTCTCTCTCTTTCTCTCCCTTTCTCTTTCTGTTTCTCGCGCGCGTTGGTTAGGTGAGAGATATAAAAGGGGAGTGGGGAGGGAGTAGGAAGCTCGACGAAGGGACAAGGGAGGGTTTACCTCGGCGGCCATTACTCCGGCTACAAACAACCCCTCCGCGAGCCAGCAGCGCCTTTGTTGCGGCAATTGGCTAAACGGGCCGCAGAAACAAACGATACTGCCTGTATGCGTGTATGTATGTATACATATACATATTATACGTATATACACACACACACACACACACACATATATATATATAAATGAAGAAGGAACAACTTTGACGTAGACGTTGAGCCGGCTTCGTGGAGATTCCTTCTCTTCTCTCCTCTACTCTTCTTCTTTTCCGTTCGTATTGAGTTTCTTCTTTTTTTTTTTTTTAAACGTGACTCTATTATCATTTAGATTGGATAAACTCATTCAAAATTAATTACACAACAAGGTGAAGCAAGAAAAATTGATGATTGTTAACTTCGTATACGATCGCTTGATCCTTGGATCGCCTCGAGTTCAACTCGATCGAGGTGTCACCCCGTCTCAGAGATGCAGTTCCTCTGGAACTACTTGTATCCCGGGGAATCGATACGGCGTTTAAAGAGGGGCGGGCGAAAAAATGCAGCGGTGCAGCGACGCGCCTGGAGCGATTATCGGAGGCGAGAGTATGAGAGAGAGAGAGAGAGAGAGAGAGGTGATACGGACGCATGGACGGATGGATGGGCGAGAGTGGACGGGCCGACGGTTTTGACTTTGCATGAATGCGCAGATGCGGGTGCAACAGCTTGCGTAACGCGGCCGACAAAGAGCAAAAGGGAGACTTGGGCACAGCCATATTGGCCGCTGTCAATCACAAACGGGCCGGCCGCGTCTCGCCTGTCCTCGAATTTTCCTCTCCTTCCACCTGAACCACCGCCGCACACTCCCCCCACCCATTCCTCGCTCCCACTTCCCCTTCCCCCGCGCGCGCGCGACGCCCCCCTCCCTCCCGCCGCCTCCCCCGCTGCAGTCCTTCCGGTGCGTTGCAGGAGGAACGAGAAAGAGGTGACAATTTCGCCGATTGGATACTTCTGTTTCCCTTCTGAGCAACCTGCCCGATTCCATCCGATTTATTTGAACTCAAAGAGGGAAGAGATTGATGGGGAGGGGAGCTAAAAGCGCGGCCAATAAAATCGTATCGGCGGATGCTCGATGAGGGATCGATCTTTTGGAAGAAATAGAATTAGCGGTTGGTCGATATTGCGATATTTTCGATGCGTTGTAAGCGGAAGTAAAAGTGGGCATGGAATGAGAAATAGAGTGGTAATAGAGCGGACAGTTTTATATATATATATAACGATTCGATAACAAAATTAAGCAGAGGAAGAAAGAAATCGGTTGCTGATTTTGAAATTTCTCAAGAAACGACAGTCTAACGACCGACCACGATCTAAATCATTCGATCGTACAAGCGCAATTTTCGTTTACTTTTACCGGTTAAAACGGTTTCCAAGAAGTGGAATCTCGAGGATCGTTCGATACGCCGGAGGGAATATATCTTTTCGCAGCCCATCGAAAGCAACCGATGCTGGATGCCTCTTCCGGTGATGAGATACGCGGTTCCTTCTATCTTTAGACTAATGTGCGAGATTCGAAAAAAATTCACAAGTATTCTAATAAAACGAGATAATTCGATATATATTATTCCTAATGGTATCTTTAAAGGATAATATTAATTAATGTACGTTTCTCGAAACGTATTTCGTTCTAATGCCACTTTAGTCGATAATTAACGCTAACACGATAAAGTGCAATTTAAACGAGCCAAAATTAATCGGCTTAATTAATCGGCAATTTGCAAATTGCAATATCGAAAATTGGGAGGTGGGGAAAAACTTATTTCTTCTTTAAAAAAAAAAAAAAAAACGTTTAATACTTCAAGTCCGTAAGTTGACGAGAAGTTATGATTTCACGATACTCCATGCTCCTGCGACTCCGAGACTCGCAGATGTGCGATACACTCCTCCTCCCCCCTCCCTCTTCGCATTCACGCAGATGCGGACGTTCCCATTTTCCGATTTGCGGATTCCAACGCTCTCGCTCTGTATCCGAAGCCTGGAGAGCGAGGGGGAGAGAAAGAGAGAGAGAGAGAGATGGAACGAGGAAGGGAAAGAAAGAAGATCCCAAAGAAGGACAGGAAAGGAGACGGCAAGGTTGCGGATCGATTGACGAGGGGGACTTTAGAATTATTCGTGAAAGGAAGGCAACGCCGACTGATTGACGTCTCTATGGAGCTACCATAAAGGTATATACGAAAGTGGAGTATAGGCAGAAGAGGGGACGGCTCGTAACTCGCGCATAAATGCGATTTGAGCGCCGCCACCGAGAGACGGAGGAGGAGGACAGGAGATCTTGGAGATCGTCTCTATTCAAAGGAGCGAAAAACTGGCGTCGAGAAAATGCCACCCACAACGAGATCCGCTTCTTGGATGAATGGAAACGTCTCTTTCTTGTGCACAATAGGGCAGAAAGTGCAACGATTGGTCTAATTCTAAATGTGACGTCTCTTTCGTCGCTGGGAAAGTTAACCTAACGTGAATCTATTTTTTGGTGAAAATTCGATTTAGATTCTAGCATAGTGAGCTCCTGTTTCCGAGAGAAATACTTATTTCTTCGCGTAGAATTATTTTCTGTCGCTTCTTTCATATCCCTAAGTGAAATTATTATACTTCATTAATGCGTATTTTGGATATATCGGATAATGTGTTCCACGCATTGTTTGCTTGCTCGTGGGATAAGGTTATGTTTTATTAGAAGGGAACACAATTGAAGTGACAAGAAACTTGATCGTTTATTGCGCTGCGTTATAGAAGAAAATTTATGGATTCGCTTTAAGAAAAGATAAAAATATTAAATTGATTTTTAAATTAATTGTTCTTCGATACTTTCCAAGTAACAATTACCAAACAAAATTTTAACTATAGATTTTCCGTTTTTCCAATTAATAACGACATTAAGTATTTTTGACATTAATATATTAGTTTCTATCCACCTCGTACCTCGATTTTAATTACGTTATACGATATCTTTGGAATTAAAAAAACGAATAAATTTCTCAAGTTTTAATTCAATCTTTTAAAAAATCGAACAACAATCCGTACTTTATATTATTACATCGAAGGAGAAGAGTGTCAAGATAGATACTGAAACCCTGTCATCGCGTCACGCTCAGCATTCATCATTAACGTTCCCCATAAAACACAAACACACGGATTGTGTTCAATCACGCTCTCTCCGATCAATCTCTCCCACTCTTCGCCCATCAATCAAAACACTTAATCAACAGCGTACAATCATTTCACCTTTTACTGGCCTACCGGTTCTCCGGGGCCCGTGCCAGCCGATCAACCGACTCGTTAACCGAGCAGCGGGACTAAAGCAACGGTGGGATTAATTAATTGGCGACGTTGGGCCCATTGAGCGGTAGGTGGTAATGAATGAAGGCGTTACAGGTATCCCAAGGCTTGTAATCGTTACACGATGGAATAAGACGTCGGAAGGCAGGTGGTCGTCCATGCCTGATTGTGAATTGGACAGATTTTATTCTCTTTATCGATTATAATCGGTTTCAAAGGATAAATTATATTTGAATAATTCTTTCTTCTTTTACGATTATCACAAAACACGTAATAATTATCTATTTGTTTTCATAATTTTTATTTAATTAATTTATATTTTATTTTAATCGTTCAAAATAGATATTTATTGTTTCGTTTCTATCATAGGCATAGAATCGATATGATAATATAAAAAATATTTTATTTCTCATCGATATGCGTAGACTAATTGTAATTTGTAACATTAATTTAATTTATAATCTCGTATTCAAGTGGCATAGATAATAATTGCACGTACACGAATAAACCAGACATATGTATTAATATCATATCGAAATAATTAATAATTTTAGCTTCCAATCTTAAATGATTATCCTAACGTAACTTTATAAATTAAAATTAGTTTTACGATTTTGAATATTCAAATTATAACTCTCCTACTATTAGAATGTGTTGTGGATTGTCAACAAAGCGTCCGAAGTGGAGATAGGCGGTCATAGCGAACGACCCCTCTTGCCCCTGTGCCGTCCCGCGAGACTTTTTCTCACAGCGAACAGATATTAACGGAACGACACTTTTAACCTACAGAATGTAAATAAAAATACAATGGCTACAAAGTAAATATGAACGTCACAATTTTCATTAATTTTAAAAATTATTTTCACCAGACCTATACACATAACACTGACACTTGGTATTAAATGTAAAATTGCCAATTCCTGATTGAAAAATTATATCCAAATTATCGTTCGTGATTATCCGTTCAAAGGAAAACGCCATAGAGCGTTTCATAACGCTTTTCTCATTCATTCGACGATTTGCATTATATACCTTATGTGCATCTTGCCTTTTTGCTTCTCTCTCTCTCTCTCTCTCACTGGTTCTCTTTCACAAATGAAAATGTTTGGCCAGATCTCGGGCCACGCACAATCGGATACCCAGGCACAAATATTTTCTGGCCGGTCATAAATCATGGCGCGCCAGGGTGGTCAGCCTCCGTGCACACGTATGGGAGGGATCCTCGAGGCGCGTCTTTTAAAATAAAAAAAAAAGCGTCCATCCTCCTGGTAATTGTTCACGAGGAAAAATGACCGTCTAATGTGTCTACACGCGTCGTTGTTTGAATGGTACGCTCGCGACACTCTCGCCCGTTTTGTTCAACGCTTCGGCCTTTGTCCACCTCCTTCCCTTTCTTAGAAAATTTCTCTCGTTGTTTTTGAAACCAGCTTTGAACGGAACAAGCTTGACTTGTTCGTCGAGGATCAAAAGTTTCACTCGGATAATGGATTGTTGTTGAACGAAACATGGTATAAAAACGCGTATATCGAGAGTAAGTGTAATTACTCGTTGAAATCGAATTTCTGAATAAACATATCACGTTACCAGCCGCCTGGCGGCGATAAAAATAACTATCGATTAAAAATTAATCAAAAAACTCACAATTTCTCTTATTTCCTTTTGTCGAATAAACCTTGGATCCCGCGACAATTGCTTCGTTACAAGGTCCTTTCGAAAGGATTGTCCTCCGGTAAATGGAGGTCCTTCAGAGAAACCGATACAGCCCCAGCTCGTAACGAGACACAATAATAATTTCGGCCGCGAAATCAGCGGCCACCACGTTCACGAAATAACAGGAGGGCGCCACAGTTTGCATAAGAGCTTAAACGTGGCCGCTGATATTTGTTGATCGCCTGCTGCCCTCGGTGAATACCCGTTTCCGCCGAAATGGCCGCGCGAACGATTGAACTTTACGAGAATTACACCGTGAAACACCTTGCGGGACCTTGCCGCCGAGTGGAGAGCCGCAAACAGCTCGCGATTTAATATCGAATCGTGTATTAGCGTCATCGTCAGCTTGCAAATTGGGATCAGGGTGTCGAAGATTTTGCGAATGGAAATTTAAATTGGCCATTTTTGATAAGTAATATATATAATAATGGAAAATCGTGAAAATCCGAATATTTAGAAATTATAAGGAATCATTTTTTCTTTTTTTTTTTTAATAATTCAATAAATGGATAACTATCGAACTTTTATTTTCGCGAAGAATAAAATTGAAATCTTTTGCATATAAAGTGGACAATTTTCTTTGTTGTTTTCTTTGTGAAATTTGAAGGATTTGATTATCGGAGAGAAAAAAAAATTCCAAATTTTTTGAAATTTAAACGGGAGGCGACCCCCGTTGGGAATAGAGTCATCGTTTTCAAAAAGAGGGAGCACGCAGTACAAAAGAGAATCGAATTCCTGTTTCATCGTGGTAGGTGGTAGAGAAAAGGAGGTGGCTCGGTGCAAAAGGAGTCATCAGCTTGGCGGGAAGCGTTTACACAGCATCCTGTTCACCTCTAAAAGGCCTCATTGTGGGATGACGGTCACAACAGATCGTACCCCGCTGCCAAGGTGCATTCAACCTCGTCACGAGGTTAGAGAAACGTGGCTTTTACGGCCAATTATTTCTTCCTTGGCCGTTAGTCGCCTTTTGCGAGAATCGTCCCACTGTTCGTAGTCTAAAAGCTGGGAATCTGGTGCACGGCGTACATCTATCATCTACCTGTCATTCCTGATTTTTGTAAACACTCGTTCGTGAATGGACAACAAGGTATTCTTGGGTGAAAGATTTACCCGAGTTATTTTAATTTAACTCGAGAACGAAGAATGTTTGGGTTACGTCGCTTTGTGACTTGACTTTTTGTGACTGAGATTTGATTGTAAGATAGAGAACAATGAGTATCGATACAACCGAGAATGTTTGGGAAATTTCTGATTTTAAATTTTAGAAAAGGAATTGAATTTTTCAAATAGAAACATTCGTAAAGTTGGATAAAGAAAATGAATCGAAGAAACGACATAAGAATATCTTCTACTTATGTCTATTACCACAAAGTGGATTGAAGATTATTCAAAGGATAAGAATATATCTTCAATTTGAGAAAGTTGTAAAAATCTCCTATTATTGTATCTTTCGACATTTTTCGACACTTTTTGTAATTAAAATTATTATTACTTACGTAAAAAAAACTTAGAAGAATAATTCATAAAGTTGCTACATAAAAAAAATGGATTGAAGAATATAAAATGGCATAAGAATATCTTCTTCTTGAATCATCCTTTCTGAATATATATTATTACAACAAAGTGGATTACAAAAGGAGATTCAGAAAAAAAATATCAGCAAGTGTCAATATATTTACATTACGCAAAAGAAAAACATTACAAGTAATAAACATTTGAAATTTTTATTTCAGAATACACAAAACTTTTGATTTATCAGAGAAAGTCATCCAAATTCGTGTAATTACGTATAACACAATTTACGTGCACGCTGTATAGAATGAATATTTCATAAAAAAAAGTTCCAACGTAACATTTTTCAAACATAACCTCGTCACACGTCCTATACAAAAGAACGATCCCAAATAAAACTAGAAGGCAGCAAATTGTCTGATCCAAGAGTGACTACGAACTTTCCCTTTTGTGCCACGGTGATCACGACAGTGATCTCTCGGCTAGTAAAAAGTACACGCGTATTCGTCTCTATAGAACTTCCTCTCCCCCCTCTTCCTTAATCCCTCCATAAATGAATGAGAAGCATCCGTTTTCCGTGCGAAAGCTGAAACGGTTTCCAACACACACCTCGTTCCACCTCGTCTCACCAACGTTTGGAAATACAAGGCACGAGAACCACCGGCCATCTGTCAAAAAGTCAAAATATACGAAGGGTCTCGCATTGTCCCGCGGTCTCCTGCGGGATCGCTACTTAGCGCGCACGCATAAACCCTGTGTCGCCTATTATTGGCTCGGCCGTGGCTCCGACGTTTTGTAGAACATCTGTATCTCGCAATTCACGAATCTAGGGGAACGTGTCTCCTGTCGTCCGTCCACCACAGTGTGGCACCACGGTCGCTATATATAGTTTCAGTCAGACGTAGGTGGCGTTTTCGCGCCGTGGACGAATGGAAATATGACAGAGAGAGAGTGAGAGAGAAACGGAAGAAGCACTTGGGCTTCAGGATTTGCTGTTGGTAATCGCGTTTGTCCGCGCGCGGAAGCCATTGCCGCGACGCGATAAGTGGATAGGAGAGAGAATACAAGCGCGAATAAAGCACAACAATTGGTGCAATACGAACAACTCGCGGTCCCCCGCCCCCTCGATTTTCGATACCAAACATTTCGAGATAAAAATTTGGCAAATTAACTTATTTAAAGAACTCCTCGATCCAACGACCATTTCCACCGTTACTCGCCGACCAATAAAAGTCAAGAGCCGCAACGAAAGCAATACCGTTCGGTTAACCAGTATCGCCTTTCTCCCTCCCTTTTTTCTATCCTCCTATCCTCCCATATCCATGGAAGAAGAGAGCAATTGCCAAGGGTGGTGACCACGGATGTTCACGTATCCTCCATCGAAGAAGAAACCCTATCCGGCTCGGACAGAGAGATCGAGCCGCCTCCTCCACCTCCTCCCACCCCCTCCCCTCTCCCTCCTATGTCGATACGTTTTCAAACGTATCTTCATCCATACGAAACCGAATAGGAGGGAGGAACGAAGGTTTCAGCCATAACCCAATTTCCATCCGTGCACCACAGGTATATCCCACCGGGGCCCGAATCGGTGGGGATAATTACCGATTAAGGAGATTAAATCCCGTATCGATTGCCGAGGCCTACTATAATCGAGAGGATAGCGGAGGGGGGAGGTGGGGGGAGGGAGGGAGGCAAGCAGCCTTTGTCTCTGATTCGAGGGGGCATCCTTACGAACGGGTTAGCCGCACCAGTGATCACCGACGCTAATTACAGCGGATCAGCGTGGACGAGTTTAAAACTCATCCTCCCTGCCCCTCCTCCTCCTCCTCCTCCCGACCCCCTCTCCCTCCCCGTTCGTTTTTAAGCGGCGCGAAAGGGGCTTCCCCGGCCTGCCGCTGATTGGCCGGCCAGGGATGACACGAAAGTGCCCCCCTCTCCCTCCCCCCTCGCCCAACATGGCGTCTTATCTGATTTCAACGTTGGCCATGGGGGAAAAGGTATCGTCGCGCGTCGTGGAAAACGCGGAGAACGTTATTACGACTTCCGAAGGTTTATTCGATTAATCCGGGTTCGAGGAATTTTCTTCGTTTGGATTGGTCGGTTTGGGGGAGGGGAGGGGGGGGATTACGAGACCTTGCGCGCGGGATTCGGCCTGCTTTGGATTTGTTCTCCGACGTTTATTGTTCGTGGATCCGTGTGTTTAGGCGTGTTTTAATCGGTTTTCGAGCGGGGGGATCTTTTAACGAGCTTGGGATCACGTTTGCGAAAACGTTTTTTTTCTTTTGACTTCCCCTTCTCTGTGAAAAGATTTCTCGCGATGTACTAGTTGAAATAGAGTATATTAGCTGCTCGTCGAAATACGTGTCTATCATTTTGCTCGTTATTTTCGATCATTTTCAAAATCAATCGCGTTTATACACGTATATGTAAATAATTGACAAGTGTTGAGGAAATTTTAATATTTAAAAAATATAGATACTTTTTTTAGTATTGGACGAAGGATATTTTAATTAGGATATTCCAATGATGCTAAAAGTTGAATCTCTAGATCAGTTTGAGAATGAAAAAGAGATTCGAAAAAAGGAGATTCCGCCTCGATCGGCGGCGATCGGCATAAGAAGCAACGACATCGTCGAGAGGGTGGCGTATATAAGTTGGCAAAGGTGCTAAATCAACATTTTTATAAACTGCTTAGTATTCATAGGCTCGAAGGTGGTGATATATATATATATATATATAAGCGAGGGGGTTCGATCCTTCGAGGAAAGAGGCAAGCAAGACGATGGCGGCCATAATTTTACAACGGCTATATTATCGGCTTCTAACGTGCGCTGGGAGGAATGGTGGCAATCGATAACGTTTATCGTCGAATCCGTGTTATCGCGCTCGGATATACACTTTTTCCGTATTTCTCGCGGATGGTCCTCGAGGATGAGGAGGAAAGGATTTCTTTCGAAAAATTTAACATTTCGAGTATTCCTAAGTGTGTGCAATAATTATATACTCGATCCTTCTTTTTCTCTCCTACTTTCTACAAAAAACAATAATTACAACTTAACTCAATTACTTTCTACTTTCTCTCGAAAACAAGTATAACAACAAAATACTCTTCGCCCCTCCTGAAGTCCAAATCGACCAACTCCTCTCCTCGAAGATATTCGACTGCCCCCACACGCCAATCCTCCTCCTCCTCCTCCTCCAAAAAAAAGCGCATCGAATACAAGAGAGAGCCGTGACGAGGGTGCGGCGAGAAATCGGTCGCTCAAAGAGAGAGAGAGAGAGAGAGAGAGAGAGAGAGAGAGAGAGGGACTCGTTTTGCGCTTTTGCGTGATCGCATGCAGAGCGGCGACGAGATTGATATTGGTTCCTGAAGCGGGTCCTCGGTATGGAGGGCGGTTCGCTGATATTGGGCATTCAATCCTAGCCAACCCCGATTCTCTCACGCGCCCCTAACAACGCATTAACATGCATGAGGCCTGCGTGATTGTTTTACCCTAACCCTCCCCCTCCCACATCGCCCTCCTCTCGAATCTCAGTAGGCACCCGATCGTTCCGCCTCTGCGAAAACTCTGGCCTCGGTGCGTGCGATGCAAATTTAATGTTGAATATCAATGGACAGGAGTGGGTGGCGGGGTGTGCGTGCGTGGCGTGTGCACGCCGGGTGGGGCGGGAGGCCGCCGGGAGGGGGGAGGAGAGCTCGTTAACGATATTCGCTGGTGTTGTGTTGACAGTTTTTTGCGCCTCGGCTAATTTCGAAGCCCGGCCGTAATTTTCGCGAAATTTTTATCACCTGGAACCGGATATATATATATATATATATATATATATATATATATATATACGCGTTTATATACGAGGGACGTGTCGTGGATATTGTGGATGGAGAGAGAGAGAGAGAGAAAGAGACGAAAAGAAGATTAAAGATTTTTAATATTTCGGGGAGAACTTTTTTTTTCTTTCTCTCTTTCTTTCTTTCTTCTTTTCTTCTCGAATATTCGATCGTAAAAATTAATCCATGTCCTGGAGATGGAGATCGTTTCGAGATGGGAATAATCGGTTCGAAAAATCATAGCCATTGTTACGACACCCTGTGCATCCAAGTTTTTCGAAATTTGTAACACGGAGCGATCGAAACTGCGGCGAAATTGCTTTTTAGAAAGAGAGAGAGAGAGAGAGGATGATAGTTTTTATTTTCTCTTGCCTTTATTCTTCTATACATTACTTCGAAAGTAGCAGTGAAAGAGTAGTTTATTCACAAGTTGGCCATTTCAACAGACGAACGAGATAATCTCTAATATCTTAATATCGATCGGCCCTCCTCGTTTATTTAAAGGCATTAGATTGCGCCAATCTAACCTAACCTAACCTAACCACCTCGAAACCGAAAAGGCAAGATCAATCGGAGGAAGCATCGTGGAAACCTTTGTTGTTCCCCGGAGTCAAAAGCGTCCACTCCAACCACCCTCCTCCCCTCGAGGTCAAAAGCTAAATTTCTTCGCGTCGATTTGCGCGCGCGCTCATCGTATATATATATGTGTGTGTGTGTGTATGCGAGGGTTACAAAGGTGGCCACCTAGGGCAACGTGTTTCACGCCCGAAACCGTATCGTGGTAAATACACATTGTGAAACACGCGTCACTTTGAATAATAAATCAATTTCGAGGGACAAAGACGGGGGAGGAGGGAGGGAGGGGGCCGCCGCCATGATTATGTATGGACATCGGAGGTGGCGCGCTCCATATAACCGCCGCGCCCTGTCCCAAGCCTCGAGAAGGTCTTTGATGTATTGAGTTGGCCCGTGTCGATTTGGTAAGTACCACTCGAGCCCTCGACCCCTCCCGCAACTTCCATTCGAAGGGCAAACAAGACTCTTTGCCCACGTCCTCCTCTCCCTCCCTCTCGTGTACCCCGGCCCGCGAAACTAGTTTCGTATCAACTAGCTTTCGGTCTCCTTAACTCCTGACTCCTGTGATATGACCTCCTTATTTTGGGGGGGATTTTATACAAAGGTTTGGAAAGGTTCGACGTGGAGTCTTCTCGTGTAATTGATGAGTTGTGGATGATATTGGAATTCCTGTTGTATCGACTCTGACGATCTGATTTTATTTTGAATTTTGTGTTTTAATTGGTCGATGTAATGATTTGATAAGGTTTGATGGAGTTTTCTTATGTATTGTGTGATGGGTTGTGGATATATACAAATTTTTAGCCAATCTTCTTAATTCTGATTATAATCTCCTTATTTTGGAAGGGATTTTATACAACGGTTTGGAAGGGTTTGGAGTCATCTCGTGTAATTGTATTGATAAGTTGTGGATGATATTCGAATTCCTGTTATATTAACTCTGACGATCTGATCTCTTTATTTTGAATTTTGTGTTTTAATTGGTCGATGTAATGATTTGATAAGGTTTGATGGAGTTTTCTTATGTATTGTGTGATGGGTTGTGGATATATACAAATTTTTAGCCAATCTTCTTAATTCTGATTATAATCTCCTTATTTTGGAAGGGATTTTATACAACGGTTTGGAAGGGTTTGGAGTCATCTCGTGTAATTGTATTGATAAGTTGTGGATGATATTCGAATTCCTGTTATATTAACTCTGACGATCTGATCTCTTTATTTTGAATTTTGTGTTTTAATTGGTCGATGTAATGATTTGATAAGGTTTGATGGAGTTTTCTTATGTATTATGGATATATACAAATTTTTAGCCAATCTTCTTAATTCTCATTATAATCTCCTTATTTTGGAAGGAATTTTATACAAGGTTTCGAAAAGTTTGACGAGGACTCTTCTCCTCATAATTGATAAGTTGTGGATGATATTGGAATTCTTGTTATATCAACTCTGACGATCTGATCTCCTTATTTTGGATTTTAATTGTTAAATCTTCTTAATTCTGACTACAATTTCCTTATTTTAAGGATTTTATAAAACAGTTTGGAAGGGTTTGACATGGAGTTTTCTCGTATAATTGTATGTAACGATATTTGTGGATGGTATTGGAATTTATATGTATTTATGCGAATTTTTGGCCAATCTTTACTTAATTCTAGTCTCTTTATTTTGAATGTTAATTTTTGTAGTAATGATTATAAGATTATTTTGTTTATTCATAAAAATTGGAAAATATGGTTCAGAGAAAGTTGTAAGTAGATGTAAAATAATAATAATATTTATTAGCTAGTTATTATAGTTGATATTATCGTTTGGTACAATTATTTGCGATTATCATTATTATGTTTTGAACAATAAATTATCAAAGTAACTTCAACTATTAAATTTTGATTCAAAATTATGATTGTGTACGATTATAATACAAAACGATACGACTTTTCACATTATTTAATTTTTATAGTGAACAAATATAGATTCTCTGACATGAATATCAATAACACGAATATAAATAAGAAATATTATATTAGATTGAATTTTATTTTTCACGTCTCGCTTAGGAAAAAAATTTCCTTTACTCGAAATAAAATTTCAAGACATTTTAAAACGATTACCAAAAAAAAAAATGCTGTGATACAAATATTTCAAAAAAAAAAAAAAGGAACAAGAAAAATTTCCAAGCGCGTTAAAAAACTTAATTACTCAAAACATATACGTTATAACTTTTCCTTTTTCTTTTCAAATCGATCGAGACAGTTTGGAAACAGCGCGAAACAGCGTGAAACAGCGAGATAAAAAAGTTTGGATAAAAGTATTCCATCGCAAGGAGGAAGATCGATCTCGAGGGCGCGTGTGAAGGAAGAAGGCTGCAAACCGCGACCTCGGGCAGCGAGCGAAAATATTGACAGAAAACAACCGTCCGAAGTTAATTAAACTCGGTGAGCTGTGTTTCCTTGGTGCCTTGGCCGGCCCCTCCACACTACTTCGAGTAGTAATTTCCTGATGGCGTGTACGTGGATCCCGGCCGGCCGTACGAAGTGGACAAACAGCAAGTTTCCCTCGGTGGTACGTGTTCCCGATCCGAAATTGTGTTCATATACTACTGGTACAGATATACACAGTAGAGATCCACATTCTCTATTCGTACAACTATCCCTCCTTTTCTCCCTTCCCCCAGCGTGTGTACACCCAAGTCACACGCACGAAACGTGTCCATTGAATCAACGAGCGTTTCAGTTAATCGCGAATTTAACCGAGACAGCCTTATCCTTTTCCACACAATGCACAAAAGTTTTTGCAATCTGATCGTGGTGAATCTTAAAATTCTCTCCGAAGAATCAATCTTAACTTTCATCTCGCAAGGAAACTCCTCTATTGACAAATAAAAAAAGT
Source organism: Apis cerana (assembly GCF_029169275.1). Taxonomy (NCBI): domain Eukaryota; kingdom Metazoa; phylum Arthropoda; class Insecta; order Hymenoptera; family Apidae; genus Apis; species Apis cerana. The sequence goes on along the minus strand of NC_083862.1, from coordinate 1,813,182 downwards.
GTCCCGTTTACATTAACATCCTTTCGAATATTAAATTTCTCTTTCCAACCTACGATTTCATCGCACAAAGAAGATGCAAATTTTCCGTTCAAGTCAAAGGAACAATTTCTCCGCGATTCTTTTTTTTTTTTTTATTAAAAATTTCTCAAACACGCGTCCTCGAGAAAAAAAGCTGGATCGAACCTTCGAGACTCCTTCCTCGCTCCTTATTACACATGCTCGCGTTGAAAGCCACCCCCCTGTTCCGCGCGCCCGCCGCCCGTGTCCTCGGATTTAAAGCGTCGTATCGTCGACACTCGAGCAAAAAGCCACGTCACGCTTCTGCCCTCCCTCCCTCTCCCCGCTCCTCGACTCGCGCTGGAATGGGCCACTCTCCTCCTTCTCCCCTCCGCTCCTCTCCCACGAATATACGGACTGTCTCTCGACCGGGCTCACAATCCTGAGATACGACCGCGTATTACCGTGGAAATAGTAAGAGGAGGGGGAAAGAGAGGAGCTGACGAGGCGAATCGAACGCGTGTTTAAACCACCGTGTGCGGCGCGCACGAGGGATGGGACGACGGTTGGCCAGATTAGGGGGAGGGAAATCTAAATCAGGATCAGAGAGGTGGGTCGACTTCCGGTCCGCAGATGTCGTCGATTCTCTTTCTCCCTTCTGTGACCGAATGTGCGTTTGCGCGGAAGTGTCAGCTTGAGGATATTAAGTGTAGGATCAACGTGTATCGAGGATATATCCCGTTCGGTGATGATCGACACGCCAATTTCGTTGCGAGGAATTCGTGGAAACGGGGAAAGAGACCGACTGTATTGAGATTGGTAGTTTTTAATCCTTCGTTTCAACGGTCAATTTCCTTTATTTCCTCGGCCAATTCGAATCAAGCGTGGCAATAAGAGATTGCCCGCGATACCAGAAATCGCGGGCGACACGCCATTAACCAGGCGGAATCGATCGTAATGATCTCGGCCCGCGCGTATCTCCCGTATATCTCTATACCAGGCTATTAGAAACGCGCCACAAGGTGGCCATCTAGCGGCGGCTCGCACGCATCCGGCCGGTTGGAAGGCGAGGAGGACGCGGAGCGGCGTATAGATAGAGTCCACGGTAGGCAGATGACGCGTCAGATAAGCCCTCCTTAGAGCTTTGGCTACCGTGCTGCGCCTCGCGAGGAGACCACCTCGAATCCGGGAGTGGAATCCTCCGGTGGTGCCTCTAGAATTTCACTCTCCAAAGATATCGCGCTTTAACTCGGAATTATCAAATACACAATAGGCCAAAACTGGTCCGATCTCTCTCCCCTCCCCTCTTCGTCAGCTCGGATTCCTCCTTACCACCTCTTCATCAACACTGGCAATCTCCAGATGGATTCAGGCTCAAAGGTGGCGTTGCACGTAGAGTAGCCGAAGGATACTACAAGGGACAATGAGGATTGAGGTGGTGGTATCTCGCGTGGATCGAGGGGGCCACGCGTGAGAAGGGAGCGGTGGGGGGAGAAGGCGGAGGAGTAGGAGGAGGAGGAGGAGGGGGGAGCGATACGTCGAGGTCATAACTCATCGGGTACCCCTACACCCCACCCTGCCCCTCTCTAAATCTCGAAACACAGTGGGTTTGACGTTTCGCCCGGGCGAAGAACCGTTGTTACATTATGCCGCAGCCAGCGCCTCTCGCTTCGCGGCGGAGAAGTAAGGAGATGGCAGGATTGGATAAAATCCTTTTTCGTCGGACGGACAATAACCGCGCCGCGCAAAAAGGGATATCCTCCGATAGCTGTTGCTTATGCTACAGGATGAATCTGGATCGTGGGCCCCTCCCCCCTCCCATTCATGGCCACGCGCGAATACGATATCGCTCGCTGCAGGTGCGTGTTTGGCGTGGGGTTTCTGCCACTGATATCTCTCTGACCCGGAGCTGAATTTTCTCCTCTTTTTTTTTCTTTTTTTCAGATCTTTTTAAAGATCGTTACGCGAGAAAATTAAAAACGATCTTCGCTCGAAAACTTTTTCGACAATTTCTCCGTTCAAGGTTACGGTTTGAAGATGGAAGAGTGGCAGTTTCGGCCGAATCCGCGAAAAACACTCTCGTTTCCCGTTGACACGAGGCAAGATCCTCCACCTCGCCGGAGGTGGAGGGTCGTCTCGGCCGGAAAGAAAAAAGGGGGGCCCCCGTCGAACGAGGATTCCGTCGTGGAGGGAGACAAAAGGAGGGAGGGCAGGATTTATGCGGGCCCGAGTCGGCGCTGGCGCCAGCCGCTGCCGTTCCTCCTTGGCCCGCGGATGCCGCAATAACTCGCATTGTGTGCGCGAGGGGCCCCGCGTAGGAATCTAACCCGGCGGGCCCGCGGGTCAAGTCGGCAAACGGCGGTGGAGGAAGAGGACATTATGCCGGACGGGGATCCCTCTCTCCTCGTGTAATCGAGCCGCCTACTTCGGCTTCCTTCTCCCCCTCCCCGCGTGGGCCCGCTTCGACCCCCCCGGCCGTCACGAGTTCCGTGTCCCGCGCTTCCAAGAGGGCTTTTCGTTGGTCGGTTGGACGGATTTTTTCTGCAAACACTCGAAGATATTTTGCTTTTTTTCATCGGAGTTTTTAAGTTTCGGTTTATCTTAAGTTTGGTCGGAAAGAAGGGGGAACCGTCATGCGCCTTCTTCCTCTCAAACTGGATTTTCATTCGATCGAAAGGGATTTTAACGGCAATTACGGTCGAATATGATATTTTTCCTAGGCAGGAAAATTCTCTCTCGCTCCCGTTTCCTTTTTTGGCAGCGCGTACCCGCTTCGCGGCGAGGATAATTGCATTCCTTGGTCCCGCGTGTATCCACGTATCGACGAGTCATTTAAAGGCGGGGTTTCTCTAACGAAGCACCGGTGTCCAACCAGATATAAGCCGGTTTAATACCCTTAAATGAAAACAATACGATGTCGGCGAGCGGATAATACTTCCGGCCATAAGTTAAGCCAGGCCGACAGCCGAGAAACCCGATGGCAACGATACCTGTGCCGACTTTCCAGGGATATTTCCAGGTTTCGAACCGAGCAAAATTCCTTCCCGTTTCCCATTCAGAGCGAAAGAGAGATCGAACGAGTAAAAAATTGGCGTACAGTTGTTAATTATAAATTATCTGCGAATACAATTTTCGACTAATTTTTCTAAAATAGAAAAACGGGGATTATATATCGAAACGCAGGATAGGTAGATTCAAGGGAGAAAAAAAACAGAAGGATGGATGGAGGAGCGGTTCAATAGCTACGACAGCCGATTAAACACGTCGCGATCTGACGATCCATTAACCCTACTCAATGAGCGGTCGCTAATCGAGGCTATTTATATCGGTAAGTAAGGATCGATCTTTCCCCTATCTGTCCCCCTCTCTCTCTCTCTCTTTCTCTCTCTTTCTCTAAACCCAAAAATGAATAGCAAAATTTGGGACCGCTATTTGAAATACGAATAAAAAAAAAAAAAAATATTGAATTTCAAAATCTCGTTGGGAAAAATTCGATTACTAATCGTAATTCCCTTCGGATAGTCAGCAAGAGAAGAGGAATAACCTCGTTCTTTGTATCCTCGGAGAAGGGAAGACCAGCCCTCTCGCTCGAAACGAAGATAACGAAGCTGGAATAAAACCGCATCGAGCATCCCTCCACCCCGCCGTTCCACTTTCCAACCCCCTCCTATCTCGTTGCCAGCAAGGACCGAAATGAAACCCTCAATATCGGTGATTGCAAGACGCTCCTTTGCGATCCGACCTCGAGAAAAAGGGAAGATGGCTCCTCCTCTCTCACCTCCCCGACCACGGCGAAACGAAGGGATGTTGACTCGGCCAACTTTTATGGAGATGCATCCTCTAATATATCCGGCAAGCCCCGCTTGCTCGCGCTTGTGTTTGACGAGCGTACTTCGCGAAGTATATTATCCTCCTCTTCTTTTCTCTCCTCCCCCGCCTTCGAGTTTGGACGTTGCGGAAGCAACGGGGAATCGAGGATGAATCGTGATTTCCGGGGGAGGAGAAGACTTCCAGCTCGTTCTTTCGAGGGTTTGAGGAAGGAGGAGGAGGAGAGAGATTCGATTGAAAGGAGGAGATCTGGGAAATTGGTTGGATGACGGATCCGGAGGATGTATTCATGAATTTTCAGTCTGGAAATCGGGTTGATTTTCGCCACGTCATTGGAGCCCGTCGTCGTAAATCGATGATGAAATCGTTTGATAATTGCGTTTGGAATTTGTATTGGAGGAAACGTTGAAGAAGGTGGAAGGCTCGTTTCAAGATGGAGGGTGAAATCTCGCCATCGATTCGAATGGAATGGCCTCGAAAGAGGATTCCGTGGAGGCGCTCTCCTGGACCCCGAAATCCTAAACAGATTCCGAACGTTTACTGGAAGATTTATCGCCACCTTGGCCGAGAACTTGATCCACCAAACGTTATCGAACGAGCCTCCTACCATAATTGGCAATTTCGAATCAAGATTTTGTAATTCTCTCCTCCAGGAAAATTCTCTTCTAAAAGAAGATCGATTGAAAAACTGATTAACCGGGGAAATACATTTAAAAGGAATCCACAGCAAAACTCGAGGGTACTCGGCCAATAATTCACCCCTTCCTTCGCGAAATTCTTGCATTAATTAGCCCCCAGCACGAGGAATCGAGCGGTCGTCCGAGTTAATCTGGAAGTAAGGAGTGTTTGGTCCTGCAAAAGAGATTAACGTGCCCCTCCCCAAGAAGCAAGGAGCAAGAAGAAGAAGAAGCAAGGTGAAGATTTCTTGGGAGGGAGGCAGTGCACTAGGTGCACACAGGCAGCTCACCCTTAATCCGTATTCATCAGCAGTTATAGGCACGAGCTAAGGGGGTAAGGAAGCTCTAATCCGGCTGATCCCCGCTCAGCCGACACTCGCCACGCCTTCCTTCGGTTCTGGGTCATCTCTGGGACGCGTTTTACACCGGTAGCTGTGCGAGAGATCTTTCCTAATTTTGCTGGTTGGGCGATGATTTCTTTACCGATTATTTTCCTGATTATTTCTCATTCGACATTGGGATAATTAATCTAAATGTATACGATCAAAGTTACGCGAAATAGTATTGTCAGACCCTTGGGAATTAATTTGAAGAGTTGAAAAAGTGATTTCGAACGATATTGCCTTAAGTAACGTTATACGAACCATCATTCGGTACAGTGATGCAACAACTCTATATACAAAAAAAATTGCATTCGAAATGGAAACGTAAACGATTCTTTTCGATTCGAATAAAGAATCAGACGTACGTTTGTACAACGTTCTTATATTTAGATAAATCCGGATCCCTACGTACGTAAAATTATTCATAAGGATAACACTCGATAAAACTGCATTATCGATCGAAATCTTCCTAAATCTAAAGTCGTTCGCAAGAGATAATTTTCACACCTATCTCGAATGTACACATATATATATATATCGCATAGGACAGATATATCAACAGGGAACGATTTCCAAGAGGAGACACATCCAAGAGAGAGAGAGAGAGAGAGAGAACAGCGTCGCGACATCGATAAATCAAATTGACTGGTTGCGACGTCGGGCGCAGCCAGAGTATCCTCCTATGGCCACCAACGTCCATATACAACGTGTCCAATCGCAAATCCCTTTAATTCGTTCCTTCGTAGTATAAGTTTAATCCGAATTAAACTGCACGGGACGGCACATAAATTCGGGGCAAAGGCCCGAGCATTAAAAGGAGCGTCCCCCCTCCCCATCTCGGTTAAGTGTCCCGTGTGCTCGATGACCGAGGCAACCGTGTATCCCGAGCCCGTGAAATTCGGTTTGTTATACCGACCGAGTACGATAATCCGACGGGAAATGGCTGTTCTCGGCCGACGCGAGATTTTCTTCGACGCGTGGTTCGCAAGGGGGGCAGATGGAATTTGGAAATACTGCATTTTCTATGGCATCTGCCAATTTTTGAATTTTTGAATTCTCTCCTTTTTCCCTCGATCCGATTGAACAATGGAGGAGAAAATATCGTATATTTGTAATTTCTTTTATTGAATTGTAGATAGAAATGAGATGGCAGAAGATTTGGTTCTCGATTCTTGGTGATTTTGTGGGTTTTGGAACGAGTGAGGAGGAAATATCTTGTATTTGTAATTTTTTGAATTTCTTTTATTGGATTTGATCGTTTAAATGGAAGAAAATTGATTGATGCAATTTCAACACGAGTGAGGAGAATTTGAAAATATGTAATTTTTATGAATTTTTTTTTTTTTTAATTGAATTATCGATATTGTTGTTGGCTTCTGGACGATTTTGAAAAATTTGGGATGGAATTTAAAAATATCGCGTATTTATATATATATATTCTAAAGACGATTTTATTGAGGAACAGGATGAAATTTGAAATTCCTATCGCAGTAAGTTCGCAATGATTCAATAGTAATAATGATTATTGTGACATTCTGGCCGAAGGAAGGAAATTTTAATTTTGAATTATCATTTCGAAAATTATACTAGATTGGAAAATTTAATGGATATTTTTAAAAGCTTGGATCAATAACAAAAGCACATAAATTATATCTTTTATTAAAACTCTCTAGGAAAAATTACTTTCAAAATATTCCTCTGACCACATTACGAATTTTTCCTTATATTTTTCCTAGAGAGAATGTATATACACGTTGTATTTATTTCCAACAGAGTGTTACACTCGTAACGTTCGATTTCTTCCACGATTTCACCGCGAAACTGCGCTATACGAAATCGGTTTCGCCGTCGCGTTCCGCGAAATTCGCTGACGTCCCTGAAAACGATCAAGTTGCATTACACAGGAAGTACAAGTTTCTGCATTAGTACGACGAGGCCGTACCCAGAAAACAGGAAGCGGCGTTGCGAAACGTAGCTAGTATTTGGATTTCGTTGCGGTAAGCAATAGTAGAAAACACTCTCTCTCTCTCTCTCTCTCTCTCGTTCAAAACTGCGTCGTATCAAACTCGATATACATCCGAGTTCCTCTCGATAAAATTAAAATTATTTCCTTTCTCTTCCTGTCTAATGAGAAACAACTTCCCCGTCCAAAAATCTTTATCTCGTTATTCGTTCGCGCTACCCTCGATTACAAATCAAAATCTTTTCGAAAGACCCTTTCTTCCGTACGCAATGACACAAATAATAAATAATACAATAACAATAGTATATAATAATATAGTAATATAATATAATAAATATAATAATATAAAAGAGTGAGAAAATTGGAAAATCGCATACAAGGACTCAGCGTTACATTCAAGATGACGAGACACGCCCATCTGCCCGATCAACGCGTGGAAAATGATCGTCAAACAACGTGCGTATCTCGGAACGAATGGGGTGAACGAGCGAGACACGCGCGACGCCCTGGGCCCAGGAGTTGCAGTTTATGGGCTTCGAGAACGCGTTATGATTATTCACGGGGGCCACTGTGTTTTATTGCCGACGACGGACGGCTCCGTGACGCTAGCTTAACGATGATCCCTTTCCAACGTTTGCCCGCTCGACTTTCGATCGATGCGCAGGCCAGGACAAAGGAGAAACGACGATTGGATCACCTGAGAGAGTCGAGTAAGACCGCGTAACGTTTTCACGGGAAAAGGGAGAAATTGAAAATTTTTATTATTATTTTTCACGTAACGCACTTTTATTAGAGCTAAACGAAGGAAATAGACCTTCCCCCCTTATAAACGTCGAAGAATTTTGGAAATTTTCTGGAGAGAGGGAAGAGGGGAGGCCTTGGGCCATTGTCGAGCGAACAGATATGCGGCTGGTATTCGATTCCCCCACCTCCTGCTTGACCAACCGCTTGTAAGGTTATTGAGAATATTGGTATCATATATAGAGAGGCGTGGAAGGTACGCGCAATAAACACGTACGTGGGAGGCCGATCATCTGAAACCTGCGGCATAGCTGGTCTCATTCGTCGCATATCGGCGATGCCCACCGATTCCGTCGAGATATGAGATACGAGTCCAGCCGAGCGTAGTGGCAATCCGCGCCCGGGTAAACGTATATTGCAGCGATATATTTCATAACTCGGCCGTGCGCGGCGTAACGGTCACACCCCACCTATACGTCTGGTTAGCCGTTAGCCTTTCCGCCCGACTTCGAAACCCAATTTTTCCGGACAACGGCGGAATTCCGTGGCGGAATTCGAGAGGCTGCGAAAGTGATTCCTCGGTGTACGTGATTCCCTCCCCCGTTTTTGTGATATTATTCAGAAATGGATCATCGATATCGGTATGGATTTGAGGTATTTTTGTCAACGGGTGTTATTCTTGAACGTTGAGAAAATTGTAAATGTACATTTTCCATTTTTTATTTACTCGATTCGCGTGTTTTCGATATATTAAATGGATTGTTGGATTATTATTTTTTTTAACGTTACAGAGAAAACTGTAAATGCGTTAAAAATGTAAATTTTTGTATTGGACAGTACACTTTTGGAATGGAATTCAAAGCTTCGTTCGTATTTTGTATTTTGACTATGTAATATTGGAAATGTTGCAGAAAATTGTAAAAATTGTAAATTTGGACAGTGTACTTTTGGAATGGAATTCGAAGCTCGATTTGTGTCCTTTTATGTGGCTTCCAAATGGATTAATTCAAAGTTCGAATTATGTTCCATAATATTGGAAATGGAACAGTAAGTATTATTTTTGAACTTTGAAGAATGCGCATATTTTTGGAATGGAATATATGCTTATTAAATGGATACTGTATTTTTGAAATGGAAAAATTTTCAAATTGCACATGGAAGGAAATTTTATTCTGATTAAATATCCGTATAACAAAATGATAATAAATGAACAAAACTGAAAAATTAATTGGATAGTTAATTGGATGTTAATGCAATTTACGTATTTCTGGTTATTTCAATTTTTCGAGATCAGATTTTATTTCTGTTTCCCGCTATTCCAATAACGAAAAATATTTGCTTCCTCGAGTTGGAAAGCTGAAAATCTCCATTTATTAATAACCAAAACTCATCAAACACTCGAATTTAATTAATTTTATTAAAATGGACGCCGTTTATTACAATTATTTAAATTAATACGATTCAAAAGAAGATAAATAATCGTTGTCGTCGAGTCAAACTTGATCAGAACCACCTTCTTTCGGGACATACCGTGAAAATCCTCGAGCCCTGTCGCCGACAGGACGAGATAAATTTGGTCATGGTTACAGAAGCATACGTCTCGCAGCGTGGGTTCATCTGGAAACAACGATGCGGATGTATCCCACGACGCGTCCATCGATATTCGAATCTGCTCGTCTCCAATGTTAAATTATCAACATATAAAAGCAACAAAGCACAAAAAGTTGAGAAAAAGTTCCAATAAATTCACAATTATATCGAATGTAAATATAATCCCCACATTGTAACAAACTTTGCTTACGTAGACAATAAACGCAGAAAACAAGAATATATCGAAAAAAGATCTTAAATAAAGCGAGGTGACACAAATTAAAAATAAATTCACACCTTCGCAATCCTCAACTCAACAATCCTCCAAAACCTGCCAACACTCGTTGTTTCGATTCACGCTACTTTTCTCACGTGTCCCCTTTCCCTATCAACTGGATACTCGTGGTAAATCCAGTTATCTCGCGTTGCGAGCCGAGCTTTCGAGGGCCGCAACGTCGTAACATTTCTATTCCGTTGCTCGAGAGAAGAGGAGGAGAAAGAGGAAGAGGAGTGGGGGGAGGGAAGGAGAGAAAGAAAGGAGGAAAGCGCGCAGGTAGATCCGCGATAATGGGAAGAGGAGGAGAGGTCTAAATCACGCGTACACGCTATATACGAGCTATTTATCAAACGAAACGTGTATTCTAATAAGGTTCCCTCCTCTCCCTCTTATCCAATCGTATCAGATCGTACGTTAAGTCGCATTAAAGTCGGGCCCTTCCTCCTCCAGGAAGGGAACAGTCGTCTCACCCTTAATTGCCGGCTTACGCTTATTAAGCCGCCTCTGTTGCGAGGCGGCCAGCTTTTGGAACACCGTTGGTACATCGTTTTGGTTTGGGCCGCTTGGGTTGATTTGTCTCAGCGAGAAAGGAACAAGGAAAAGTAAAGAAAAACGATCGTTGAAATAGGTTATGTCGAAAGAACTTTAAACATCGATTGATCGAAGACAAGAGGGATAAAGGGAAAAAGGATTTTTGGAAATGGTGTTTTGGATAAATTTTTTTTTAAATTCCAATACACAGGTAAATCGTTTGACATTCTCTACTTCAGGAGGGAGGGGAGAATTCCTTCGAGCAAAGCGAATCGGAAAGAATATCGATACAGTTCAAACGTATCACCGTTATTAACGTGGTATTCCACTTTTCCGTTCTTAATAAATTAATTTCAACAAATATATATATATATACAAGAGAAATTGCAAAGAAAAAAATTAAAGACACGAAAATCTCCGATATGAAAATTCACGGAACCGCGAGAACCTCGTCGAGTAGCGAAAAATGTCCAAATTAGATGGTTAACCGCAGACCGTTATAACCACGGACCGACGCACCGCCGCCTAGCCACGAAAAACGGGAAACATCACTCGCGGAACACACAGAGAACGGAAGCGGAGAATGGACAAAGACGGGAGAAGGGGCGAAACAGAGAGAGAACTGGTGGGGTCAGTCGTATTAATATCGCGTATCGGACGGCGGCCAGAGAGTGGCCCAGCCAGGCCGATATGAAACGATCGTGGCCGAGGGAGTGCTTGGCAAATAGTACGGCATAATTGGAATCCATCCGGCAAACACGGCATCGGTGCTCCAATCAATCTGTCGCGATCTCTCCTTGCCTGGACCTCCTCCAACCTCCTTCGCTCGACTCCCTCGCGTTCACTCGTAAAAATCGCGATCGACGACGCGAGCCAAGAAACGTGGAACAGGCGTACAGACTCGTGATCGACACTGTCATGGCCGCTCGTTTAATTCGACAGTTTGCTGCTAGAGGCGGTTGTGACGCGAAAATAATGAGATCCGTGTCGATCTAACCATACAACCGGCTTCGAATTTCTTATACACGCGGAGTAGACCTGGATTCGTAATCACCGATATAACTGGTGTCTCGTAAATTTTTGTAAATTGAAACTTCCATGTTATCGTTATAAACTTGTCGTTAATCGTTAAAAAAAGAAAAGTGAACGATGAAAGTTACTTGCAAAATACGTATAATGTAATCTGGTTGGAACAGGGCAGGATTCGTAATTAATCGACGTGGCCCAGGAGGAGGAGGAGGAGGAGGAGAGAGAGATACTATGAATTTTATGACGGTGTGGCAATAAAGATTGGCGCGACGCCTTTTTCGTGAAAAGGTTGTGGAACGGATGGACGAGAGGGGTTATGAAGGAGATCGTTGTCGACTCGACAACGATATATCTTTCGTTAAGATGGAGAGAGAGAGAGAGAGAGAGAGTGAGGAGCCCTTGAGTCTTGGGTCCACCGATCGTGTTCTTATAACGTCTTCCTTTCTCAGCGATTCCCAAAATTAATAGCCGGCTAAGTGGCGGTTAAATTATTGCCTCGTAAATATCTCCGCGCCCTCGAGCCGCGGCACTGTTTCCGTTCTCTCTCTCTCTCTCTCTCTCTTCGACTTAGTTTTCTTCTTTTGTCGCATAGAGGGTGCGAATGTCACCCTCCAAGATTCCGCTTACTTCACAATCGGCATTACTTGTTCGTCACGGATCGAATAGATAAAACATTGTTTTCTTTTTTTTTTTTTTTGAGGTTAACCTACCGTGCAAATCTTTTGTCGCGAGAACGAAGACATCTTTGGACAGTCCGTTCACTCGAGGATGTTATAAAATATGCAAATTATAACCTCTCTTTTGTTTTTTCTCCCTTTTTATCATATAAGAAGAAGATAACTTTCGTGACTACTCCAACATGATACGTTTATTTTTTTCACGGATCGTGGACAGTTAAAAGCTACGGTAATTAAAACTGTTCAATTTCTCGTTCTCTTATCTTCGCTTTCACCTCGATTTCCAAAAAAAAAAGAAAAATAAAAACTAAGAATACAAAGAAAATGAAGCTCGGAATATCGCGCGCCTATTTCCACACTTCGTTCGCTGTCCCCTCCGGTGGTGCTCCACGACCAATTAGATTAATTATCTCCTCGTTTCTACGACGCTTTTTACAATCGGTGCACGTGAAAAAGGCTACTCTCACAGCGCGCAGGGGGACAATGGGCCCGGTTATGAGCGTACGCCTCGCCACGGAAAGGAAAACCACTTATTATCTCACTGTCAGGGGGGTGGTCGATTGCGGCGCATCGGCGGGAACGGTAACGAGCACAGCAATTACCGCACTCTTTCATAGAGCGATAGCGAGAAACCAGAAAGCCGTCTTGGCAGAACAATGGGACCCGCGTTTCGAGCTTTCGCTATCGAGAGATCACCCTCCCCGCCTCCCCCACCTTGCCTCCGCTCCGCTCGATTACGCTTCTAAAAACGATTATTATTGTTATTGTTTAACGATAATAACGATCGAAAGACAATAATACGTCGGATACGAGAAAAGGGATAAAAGGAGAGTATATTTTGCGTATATTCGAGACGAGAGAAAACTTGCGATCGACGTTTGGTGAGTTTCTTTTATTTATTTATTTGAGAAAAAAGAAACGGAACGAAACCGCATAATTTCTCCTAGAAAACCGAGCCAAAAGTTCTTCCCGTTTTTCGAAAACCGCCAACCAAAATATCCCTTCGATAAAACACGGATAAAAACCCTCAAAGACCGACCGTCACTTCCAGTTCCCACCCCCTTTCAACCCCTCTTTCAACCAGCTACGGTTTTCTTACCTCCAGGAGCCGGGGACAATAATTCCGACAATTAGATCTCGGGCTATACGTTACTCGCTTTTTTCCTCGTCTCGAGGGTGGCCGGAGGCAAAGCGACCACGGGGTGGCGGGAGGTTACCAACAGACACGAGAGGGATGGGGAACATGGCCGCACAGCCTCGACGTCTCCACCTTTTTATTGTGAGCGCCACGGGCAGAAGGCAGAATGTCTGTCCGTGCTTCCACTGTGTATGCGTACACGTGTGTGTGCGTGTGTGTGTGTATGATCACACGAGAAAGAACGAGAAAGAAGAGCGCAAGAAGAGGAACACGGTGTGGAGAGAAGGTGGAGGAAGAAGAAAAGGTAGCGGTGGTGGTGGTGGAGGTGGCGCTGGTGGCGGAACCGAACTCTCTCTTGCAGCCTCGGTACGCGAGAAAGAAAGAGAAAGAGCGAAAGGAGGGGAAGAGAGAGAGAGAGAAACAGAGAAAGAGAGAAAGAGAGGAGGCTGGCACCTCTGACTGGCTGGCCGGCCGTGGAACGATCCTCCTGCACACTTATTCGTGCGCCGGTAGTCGCGTTTATTTATCGGCGGTTGCCGTTGAGTGGCGCTAGCGCGGCATTTTAATTGCACAGCAATAGCAGCGGGCCCTCCTGCCCGCCACTGGGTCCTCCTAGCTCTCCCTTAACCGACCCCACCACTACCCCTCTTTATTGGAGAGAAAGAGAGGGAGAGGGAGAGGGAGAGCAAAGCGCACCTCTGGGAGGTTTGGTGTCGCGTACGTGTATTATAGCAAATCAACTCCGCCGATTCCCTCTCGGTCGGCTGCTTCGTTTTGCTTCTCAGGGAGGGAAGCTTCTTTTGTCCTACGCGTTGTGTGTATACGTAAGGTTTTGGTCGAGGTTTGGTATAAGACGACACGTGGGAAATGAAGGTGGCGCGGTGGACACCGAGACGGACCGAATTATCGAGGAGGTTTTTTGCTATAGGTGGCGCCGTGGCGCTTGTTCGACGAGTGTGGGAAGATGGAGATTTTTGTAGAGATAGGGAGTCGTATAACGAAGCTGAAAGTTTCTTTTATCTCTCCCTTTCTTTATTATTATTATTATTATTATTATTGTCCTTTTCGATTCTAGAAACAGACCGATGATCGAGATAACCTAAATTTCGTGAAGATGAACCAATACGATGGTTAAGGGTAATAGATCGATTACTCTGCATGAATTAACAAGCGCCTTTCCAGAATAGACGCGATCGATAAAAAGTGATTCTGGGATTTTCCAGAAACTGAAATTCTGGAAAATCACGTCGTTCATCATCTCCACGAGAAAGGCGAGGACACGCTAAGCGCGTAGGCGTTCAACCCTTTCTTGGTCGCGCGATTAACCATGCACGCGCAAAAGTGGGCATACGTGAGTGTGTATGCGTGAAGATGCGCCACGGTTGGTAATCTCCCCTCCTCCCCTCCCCGGGTGGTGGTTATTTCAACCCGGGGTTATCATCGCCAGATCTACAGGGACCTAAGCGAGAAATTATTTATTAGCGCGGGACGCCTCCTTCGCCGGGTCGCAGAGTGGCCTTCCGCGCGCGGAGACGCGTCGTAAAAAAGATTAACGAGCGCACAACCAACCCTGATACCCGGCAAGGAGCGCGAGACCCCGCGCCGGAAGACGTTTCCCCGATTCAATTCACCGATTCTAAATTCATTTTTCACGCTTGGTATCTAGATGTTTCGAAGTTCGTGAAAGAGCAAAAAAGAAAAAAAAGAAGGAAAGAAAATTGGAACGTTTGATTAAGTTCGCGGAGGAATTGAAGATCGTGAAAGGATTGCTTAGGTTTGATTAGGTTTGCAAAGATTGAAATTTGACTTGTAAAAGTTGAATTCGAGAAGCAGAATAAAGAGATTGGTCGTTTGAGCGTGTTTTATGAAAATTTGTAAATATTTTACGATTTGTCATTTATTTTTATATATAATTTTACAAGACGCAAGATATTGTTATTATTTCAAATGAATTCGTAAAATAATTTAGATTTGCTCACGTAATACAACTTGATACAACCAAACAAAGACCTTCGAAACTTTGCTTCGAAAAAATGTTGAAATTTCCCAAGGAAGAAAATTCGATTGGCTGGGAGAATCGAACGAATGGTCGCACGACCGGTCGAAAGTTGTTTCACCTTGCGCCGCGGAAACTCGTCGCGATTTCCTGCTATAATCCCGGTCCACGGGCATTATCGTCACCTTGGGGACGTTCCCGAAGAATTTCGCCAAGGAAAATATTTGTCGGGCGTGTCAGGCATCGTGTATAAACAGATCGACTCTGATGGAAATGCGATTGTGCCGGACAGGTACCGACCCACTAATGTCCACACCCTTTGTCCTCTTAAACAGAATTTTGGGATTTCGTAGCAGTTGAACCTTTGGAAAGATAAATCGAGGAAGGATTTAAGTTTAACATACAGGAAAGTTGGTGCATAGAATTCAATTTCTTTTGAATTTTCGTCTATTTTTGTTAATCGGGTTATGTAACACATCATATTTATCGTGGCGTATTATAAATAGCGGCATATCGTGTAATAATTTATTCTGATATTACATTGTATTAGTAGAATAGAGATACGAGAAGCATTCGTTTAAAAATGATCATGGTTTTCGAATTCAGCGATCCAAAAATGTATCTGTCGAAATAACGGAAATGGACTAAATTTTTAATAATAAATCAATTAAATGTCTATGTATCCACGAAACTGAAACTTTATAATTTCTAGAACAAAATAATACTCGCCAAATGACCAAAAAATTTAATATAAACACGGCTTGAAAAATAGAACAAGAAATAGCATCCAACCATTTTACACATAACCTCGATATAAGACCTCCAACAAACTGCAAATTGTCGGTAAATCAGCTCAACTGCTCAACGACTCGTAACGAATTTAAATTTTTAATAACGTATCCAATATTTGTCCAATATAGAATAATTTCATTCCATTATCCCAATTAAGAAATAACAAAAAAAAAATGCACTGCGCTCGGTAAAAATCCAAAACTTGATTTTTCTTCTCACCGTCTCCAATAACTCTCAATCCAAACGACAACGACGAGAAGAGAGGGAGCCACGAAACTGCCGGATCGTGGGATCCGCTCGAGGACAGTCCATAGATCTAACGGACGCAGGATCGTCACAGGCCTGTCAAGCATTCCTAGGCGTTCCGTTTCGCCTCTTTTCTCGTCTCTTTGTGAAGAGGGCGCGCGCGGTCGCGCTACAAATCCGGCAAACTCTGGCGAGCGACGCCTCTTGAATAATTCAATGGAACCGATTCGCGGTGTCCTACGGGAGCGCCGGCGTTGATTGCCTCGACTCGTGGTGAACGGGAAATTCCCGGAGAATCCTCGACCGGCCGCGTTGATTCAAAAGAATTCGAATTAGGATACGATAGGTGGAAATTTCTCGATCATATTGCTATCGTTCGGTAATCTTATTTCTCCGTGGACCTGGTGTCTCATCTTGGAAAAAGTTAAAATTTGTCACGAGTGAGCCGATTCATAATTACAGCTTGTTTGCGGGTCTTATATAGAGGTTATGTCGGTAAACATGATTGGATTACTACTTTATCGGAAGTGTTGAATTTATTTTTAAATCGTTTTAAATTGTAATGGAGATGATTTTACGTGTAATTTTAAATTTTTAATTAACAGTGATACAACGATAATTTTATATTAGTCTTCAGACAGGCTAAAATGCATTTCGATTAATTAATCGTTTAATATATAACGAATATCCGTTGAACAAAATACGATTTTAGTGCCTGCTCCTCGCTCAAAAAGCCATCTTTCGCGACATTCGTCGCCAAGTATATTTAAATAAAAGCCGCGTAAAATCTCTTCACTATCGTCGTTCGGGTTTATGCATTCGCGTATAACACGGCCCGTTTCGGTTTTAATGATCGCGCGTAAAACTTTCGGCCTTGATTAAACGAGACGTCGCGAGCAATCGTGTCGGGACACCTGCATCTGGTAATCGTAGATTTTATTTTTCGATTAAGAGGGGCCAGAGATTTTGATGGAATCGCCCGATACTGGCGATTCTTGTCATTATTAGTATTTTTAAACATTCCAAAGCGTGTTTAATGGCTGTCGTTAAAAGTTTCCCTTGGATCCTCGATAAGGGTTTTATTTCGCGTGATAGCGATCGTTTGCTGCCGTTTTCCTTCCCGTGATTATTGTCGAATGGCTTGTGGAAATTTCGCGTTTCGAGGATTCTTGATTTAAGGATTGCAATTGAAGGGAAGTAAAAATTAGTATTGCTAGAAAAATTTATATTTATTTATTTTTATTTATTAAATATATTTAATATGTTTGTTAAAGATAGGTTTCATTTTTTTTTGTCACTTCCATCCAGAAAAAGTATTATTAATTTATTTTTACATATTCTTGTAGATAAAAAAGAACTTATAGGCCATTATAGTTACTTTTATTTAAAGAAAATTTGATAATGAAAATTTTTTTATTTATTTTAATTTATTTTTATGGAAATATAACAATTGAAAGATTCATCGTATAATCAGATACATCTTCTATAACTAGTTGATATTCTTATACTTTTCCTATTTTTTCTATTGTACATACGTCAAAAATTGTTGAATTAATATTTTTAGAATAAAATTACAAATTATCTGTAACGTCGAAACTTTCACAATCGAATCTCCTGATTCGTCCAAGATAAATAATTAACACTTGGAAGAAATAATTCCCATTTGTCGAGCAGTTATCCTGCTGTTGATCAGTAATTACGAATCGTGAATAACATCGACAATTTCCAGTAAGTGAACGAAACACAGCTTTAGTTTTAAATTGGGAAATTAACATGAAAATTAAGAGACGAATTATGCCTGAGAATATTTTGCTCCTCGTAAAAACGAATTGTAGGCGAATTAAAATTACAATTTACATGGATATTATCATTTATTACTCGATGAGTTTAATTTAATTATATTGATTTTATTGATTTCTAAGACCGTTAAATTAAGTTAAAAAGAATATTGATGGAAGATATGGTGGCCGGCGAGACGATACTAGCGCCACGCGACCATTAACTACTAATACTCTAAGGCTATAGTAAGTAATCCATTTATTGCCTCTACATTTTATTTGTCAAACGTGAGAAAAATGTACTTTGTTGATTTCTTGAAAGTTATAAAATTAGTCGATCGTATTTTTAAATTATTAAAATTAAAAAATTATATTAAATGTATTATGTAAGAATCTTGCCATTTATATTGCTCTTATTTGTATAACTGTCATAAATTTTTTGAAATAATGCAAGAATAATAAAATTAAATAAAGTGGCTTAGTATTTCAATGTGTATTTATCAGATATTATCAATACTTGAATATTAATTAAAAGATAATTAAATAATAAATTAGAGATACAATGCAAATACTACCATATATAAAAATTGAGAAACAAAATCTTTCTTATACCAGATGTTATTACATTTATAGAACACTTTTGGTGGATTGATTTTAAAACAAAAATTGACGTACAAAAAGTCTCGATCGAGGCTTATTTGATTATTTAAATAATTTGACAAATATATCCACGCTCTTTCCACTACCAGTAGTGCAATATAACCTCGATCGACGTTTCGGATGTGCATGTCGTATCCCAAACGCGTAGAAATCACCTGTTTTTTCGTTTGGCGCGTTAGTAGCGCTCGCGTGGCACTTAAACGGATGAACAAGGCCCTTGGACACGGGTATAAATTGAAATTTACGAAGTTGCCGGCCGAATCGCGTGATACACGATTCCTTTTCGTCGTTTTTCTGCCGCGTAGTGGCACCACGATCGCGTCGAAGAATCTCTCGCCCAGGTACACCACCTTTCCTTTCATTCACCTCGTCTCTCGTGCCTCGTAAGTCTCGTTTCGACCGTTTCATCGGCTAAATTAACGTCAACTTAATCGGAGACGTGGCTCACGACTCGACCCGTTCGCAACAATTATTTATCCCTATTATGTGCGCTTGATCCTCGATCGCCACGCCATCTATGCGTTGCGCAACCCATCCGAGTCTCGCCACCGGAAATGGTCATTTTTTTATAAATTTTTTTTTCCGATTCAAGTTTGCGTTTGATGCCTTTTTAAGTACTACGACTCTCTGGTTATTATTTTAATTACAGACTTATATTATTTGAGAATGGGCGAAAGAGTTTGGATTTTGGATGGAATAATTATTTTGCTGTATTCTTCTTTTTAGATTTAATATAGAACAGAAAAGGTGTAAATTTTTAGGTTATTTGAAATAATTTTTCAAAGGAACGATTTAGGATCAAATTTCTTGAGGGTAAAGAAAAAATTTAATTGTCGATTATTCTTTTACATTTTCTTTTTATTGAAAAGATATAACGTACTAAAATTTAAAAAGTTTCATAAAAAGAACGATACACGATATGAAGCAGATTTGTTCAGCCAGCTTCTCGACATCCAATCTTTCGTCCTTTTTCTATTTCTTCCTTTCTGGTTGCAGTTTAGTCTTCTCGCCTTGTATCCACGCTTTCCAGGTCCTGTTCATTTTTTGTCTTTCACTTCGCTCTTTATCTTCTGCCTGTTCTCTTCTGTCTTCATCCCATCGCACGATGTTCCTCAGTCGCTTTCTTCCATTTACGCTCGCGAGTTTTCGACCTTTTCTTCCTTTTCTTCCATAAATTCTTGTTCCTCTTGTTCACCAAAATCATTCAATTTTTCTTCTCCATCCTAGTCCTCTTTTTCCTTCTTTCTTTTTAATTATAGAATTTCTCCCGGTTTTAAAAAATAATCGACAGTATCCATCTCATCTGTTCATTGAATTTTCACAAATATGAGACGTATCTTCAGAAATAAAATATAACAAAAATGGATCCAAAGCCGTTCCCTCCTCCTTTGAAGTGTGCCATTCTTTCGCATTCACGATAATCTCTCTACTAATCTCCAAACGTTTTAAATATAAATTTGCAAAAGATTCCCTCGTCCCCTCCTTGGTTTTGTCTTTTTCTATAAGAAACGTATAAGAATAGGATACAAACGACTGAGAAACCCACCCTTTGTCATCGAGAAACGCGTTCCAACTCTTGAAACCCAATGAAAAACGCATCAGTGGAGAATCCAGCATCATCCAAAAAACGAGAAAAGAGTCGGATGAAAGGGTGCCAAAACGAGAAATTATTTTTTTATTCCTTGTAAAAGACGAATGCCCTTTTTTACCAACTACGTGAGCATATCGAGTATAACCTCAAAAATCGTGTGGAAAATTATTTAGTGTAAAAAAATCCTCCGATAATTTCAATAATAATTTCTTATACAAATTTACAATAAATCGTAACGAATATTCTTCTTTATATTTTTATATACTTCAACTACTATCCTGACTGTTTCATTTTTAAATTTTAAGATTCTTTGCACAAAATAATTCCGAATATTATATATATACTCAAATACACCATATTCAATGCTCACATTTAAATAATAAAAAACATTTTACCTTAACTTTATACGTACAATTATACAAACATTTATACAACAACAACACGCTCGATCAATTTCCACCGATAACCAAAAAGAAATTTTTCACCTGGCCAGAGGAGAGACAAAGGCCGAAAATCCCGTGGACGCCCGTCCACGGCTATAAGTAGCGAGAGGAGGACGGGGCCCGAGCGTGGGCGGCCTCGCATCCGGCCTAAACTCGCAAGATAATATAGCGCCGGTCCGCCGAGACATTTGCACCATCATTAAAATTCGCGATAGCGGATCGAACAGGCACGGTGACATCACCCTCGTTCGCGCGAACCAACTAAACGAGCGTGGAGGGAACGTTTCGCTCGTGTAAAACCTCCCTGCGCGCCCCCTCACGGCATCGAGCCTCTCGCTCGCGCCAACGGCTCGGCCGTCTCTCTCGCTCGCACCTGGACCGGGACGAGACCGACAGGATTCAACCGTGTACAACCGTAACGCAACGATACACGCAGCTGGTATGCGTATAATGAGATCGCCGATAACCGATTCTCTCTCTCTCTCTTTCTCTCCTCTGACAATTAGCACGAAATATTCTTAGTCGAGCGTCTGGATCCGTATCGTATGGTAGATGGCGAGATTGCGAAGTTTCGATATTCTGGAAGTTCTTCGCGCGGTGATTGAGAGGATTAATCGAAGGCGAGATTCGAGGCTAGTATTGAAGTCTGTTGAAGTTGGATCGGCAGATGAACGTAGCGTGAGATAAAACAGTTTAGATCAATAGGTGGATCTTGATTGTCAGATGTGAGGTTAAGTGTTTCGATGGAAGTTGTGGGTATAGTAGGTATTTGACTGACCGAGTTGAAGTCTGATTTTGATAAGTGTAATTGTTATGGATCTAGAGTTGAATCACAGGTTAGAACAAGTGCAGTGATTTTGAGTATAATGGAGAAGAGAAGAGTTCTTCTTAATTAAGTTGGCTATTGATATATTGATATATTGATAAATTAGATAGGTATATAAACCAAGACTTGAATTTTGTTGGTGAAATTATGAGGTTAAGGTTATATTTGATCGAGTAAGATATAAAGTCTGTTGTGTGTAGATTTGATAGATAAAATGGCTTAGCTTGATAAATGTAATTTATCTTATTATAGATCTAGAATAGTTGAATTATAGGTTAAGATAGAAGAGATTTTCGTTTCTTTTAATATTTTAAGTAGTATTTATCCAACTCTACTAATTGGTAATAAGATTTGATCTAAATTTGAGATAGCTAATAATCTAGTTAGATATGAATATAAAATTAAGACATTTAGGATACAAGAATGGTAAATCATTGTTCCTTAATAACAAGAAATATTTGTCAGATTCAATTGATCGATAATGAAATTTGTGATCAAACTAGATTTCAATAAGCTATCTAACGAATCTAAAACTAGATCTCGATGAATAGATGCCGATCTTTCAATAGATTTTAATGCTAAAATAAATATTTCTGCTTACAGATTAAATCGAAAGATGATTATTTCGAGACACGAAGATTCTTCCCACCATTATGCCAGTTTTGTACAACATGAAAGTACGATAGTGAGTACCTGAGTTAGGAGGTGGCTGTAAAAAAAAGAAAAAAAGATATCTCGCGTGCTTAATGGACTTCCAAGCGGGTCGTTATCTTTCAATTTCAATCTCATATTAACCGGTAAAGTATAAATTACGGAGGCAATCGCGAACGATCTTCCAGCCTCACGCTTCGTTGGCCGTCTTCCTCGCGTAATTTATGGCGCATCGGTTAGCGATTTATCGCGATTTTATAGTTCACCGAGACGTTGATCGTCCCGCCACCGAGTTCGAGCCTCGCGCATTAGCCAAACGGGGAACAATTAACATTAATGGCGACAATAACAGGTTGCATCCTGTGTTGAGGTACGGTCACCATCGTCCCTCGTTATTTTTGCTCGTAACTTTACGGATTCTCGCTACTTCCGGTTTAGTCACCTTCAAAAGCGTTGCTATTTTCGTGATGATTCGTGTTTGCATTTCGTTGTGATTAGATTAACTTTCGATTGTTTTGATCCATTGTTTTGATTATATTTTTGGTAATTATTTAGGATTATCGACATTCGGATAATACGAATGAATGCTAGGAATAGTAGGGGTAATTTTTATATATTATATATATTTTTATATTCATGTTTCATGTACACATATATATTTATGTATATTTTCTTTCAGTTTTTGATAATATGATGAATGTTTCAAAGAAGCAAGTATATAAAAGATAAGTATAGAATAGGTAAGTATATCAAATTTTATTAGTTAGGATTAAGTAAAATGTTTAAAAAATGTAGAAGATGTAGCTTCAAAGAGGTAATTATAAAACAAATAAGTACAGGTAAGAATATTTCTCAGTTCAATAGAGTTAAGTAAAATAATGAAAACATGATAAGTTTTTAAATATATAGTGAGAAGATAAATAATGTTAAATTTTCACGTGCCACCTCTTTTAAAATTATATTCTCCTAATACAAAATTTAAAATTCGAAAAAAATTTTCACCGAAAATTTTGCCATAAAATTCCAAATCTCTGAGAAATATTTTTCATGCCATCTTACAAGTTATATTCTCCTGTTATTCCCAAAATTTCCTAAAATTTTGACTTTGTATCAGGAGAATATAACATTGACAGGAGGTCGCTCGAGAAATTCTTTTAGGAATTTTGTCAATTCTTAAAATGACGTCAAATTATTGGAATTTTTAAAATTCTTGAACTTAAATTGAAATTTTTGACTTTCTATTAGAAGAATATAACTTGAGGAGATCGCTCGAGAAATTTTTCCAGGAATTTCGCCAATTTTTGGAATTTTTAAAATTTTTGGAACTAACGTCAAATTCCTAGAATTTTCCAAATTCTTGAATTTTATGGCCAAAAATTCAATTTTGTATCAGGAGAATATAACTTGAGGAGGTCGCTCGAGAAATTTTTCCAGGAATTTTGCCAATTCTTAGAAATGATGTCAAATTCTTAGAATTTCTAAAATTCTTGGAACTGACGTCAACTTTCTGAAATTTTTCAAGTTTTTGACTTTGTATTAATATAATTTTACAGGAGATGGCACGCGAAATTTTTCATTAATGTAATGAAATAAAAATTTTGACTTTTTATTTTGTTTTTTTTACATTTTTCGTGCAGTTTACTTAATTCTAGAGATACTTACCTTTCCCTACTTACCTTTTGGAATTACTTTCTTATGGTGTTCAATCTTTTTCACAATTTCCTCAACGTTAAGGTACGATATTAACGATAGTAAGAAATGTTTCGAATAATTAATTACTTCCTGATGTTATATATAAATGAATTCACAAAGAAACTATAAAGATCAACTTATTCTTTTTAAATGGAATCGTACGTTCTCAATGCGTTATATTCTCTCTAAAAAAATATCAAGCCATAAGAATCAAAAACTTGTCAATTTAAAAGATTAATTAAACATTTTGAAATATCTTCTAATTATTTAAAAGATTTCATTTAAAAGATCAAAATTCACCTAAAAATCTGCTTCTCCTGACACCATTCAACTTTCATACAAAACAATATTCCAATATTATTAGAGATATTCCAGATTTAAAAAAGCCATCCCAACCTAAAAAAAAAAAAAATACAATAAAAACGCAAATATAAAATATAAAAAAAGCTCGCAAAACTTTTAATTCCTAAGGATTCCTATTCCTGACCGTTCGTCCGACAACCGTTATCCGCGTCTCCCCTTATCTCTCCCAATCGACGAGAGCGAAGAAATTCTTCCAATTAGTATGCTAATAAAAGCAACAATCAACTTGCTTCACCTCGCGGAGAAATCTGCCTGATCCACCTTCCTTCGACGAAACCTCGATCCCTCTGAAGCTGCCACGCTACGCTTCCGCGGGGAGAGACGGGGGGGCGTCGTCGAGGCGCTCGTCGATCCACTTCCGCCGTGGATCCTCTGCCCGCCGGAGATACAATTGTGCGTTCGTTCCAACCAGAGAGCCATCGTGGAAGAAGCAAGTGTGCAAGACGGCTGAATCCTATTAATGCGCTCGACTACCTCGATTATTACGCCGCTATGCCGTTCCCGACGATAAATTACAATTACCCCCCTTTCCTTCAACTACTAGCGTGCAACGCAGGCGGCGGAAACTCGTGGTAAGGGACGTGGCAAAAGTTGGCAGGGGAGTTTTGTTTTATGGGCGAGCCTGCTTTCCCGATGGTTAATTCAGCTACTTCCGGTTCCAGCGTTTTTAATCGGGACGGTGGTGTATAAGCCGTTTCGGGGCGCAAGTTTCGAGGGGTTTATTAAAGGGAGAAGGAAGTTGTTAATGAGTTTAATAATAGATTTTTAATTCTCGATTCGTTTCTTACCTATATAAACGGCGTAATTTCGTTTCCAAGTTTGAATTTGCCGCCAATTTGCTTGAATTATCGCGATAATTAGAGATGTACACGTCTCGATTCATTTTCTCCTTCGGGGTAAATATGGTGTAATACTGTTCGAATTTGCCGCCATGATTGCTTGAATTATCGTTGGATATGCGCAGGTAAATGTACGGTATATAAATTTAAATAAATTCAAATTAAAAATGTATATATGTATGTATATGTCACTGTATAAATAAACTGCACATCGGTGTGATAAATATAATTACAGTACAGTTATCGGAGAAAAATAATTAGAGATCACAATTTTCGAAAGAAATTTGGATTATTAAAATTTTGAATGAGAATTGCTTTCGATTACGCACGGTTAATCGTACCGCGTTATAATGTAGGAAAAGAAATTCCAAAAATGGTTCGAATTTCATGGGAGATAAAATCGAGATTCTTACATTATTCTCACGTCGCTTTGAACCGATGCACTTCATCAAACGGAACGAGCGTACCTCCGCGTGGATATTAAAACGATTACTTATGCGACAAACCAGCGGTTAGATCTGGAGATCGACGGTGGCGATAAGCCGTCTTGTCGAAGCATTATTAGCGCGAGCCGCGGGGTCATTTTTCTCCCGTTGCAATTCAGCTGATCGTTGCACGTTTCTGGGAAACGGAGCCTGTGAGAGCCGCGTCTCGTATTCATCGACTCGTCGATCAACTTGCCTTGGCGCAAGGTGAATGGAGCGTAACTCTGTGTGACCAACCGTTCGCGCGCAGCCTTTCCGAGAAAATCGAATTTTTCGATTCGAATGTTAATGATCCGATTGAAAGATAAAAAAAAAAAAATATCGTCTAATCTTACTACGAATAAATCAAAACTGAAGAAAATTTTATAGGATACGATAATTGGAATTCAACGTCGAACGAGAGGCTATTTTAAGATTAAGGTTATTAAATTAAATTATGTAGGATATCCACGTAAGAATCTACTACGTGAAATAAAGACATAAAATAACGTTCCACGATTTAATGACATGTTTTACACCTTTATTATAATAGTGCCATGAATAATTCAATAAATTCCAAACCAAAAAAAGAAAAAAAAAAGAAAGAAAGAAAGAAACGATGAATAAACATGAAGCAAAGTCCTGGATCTCTCTTTCGTAATTACAATTTCAAAAAATGTATGCATACAAATATATTACAAATTTATCGACAAGCGATTAACGTACAAACGTATCAATAATAAGTATTAAAATAAATTGTACCTGTGCATTGCACCTCTAACCTCGAACATCCTTCTCTGCGAAGCTATCGCCTAACCTAACCTCTCTCCACGCGCCCCATCGTCTACGAATCACTCTTACGGGTAGATAACATCTTCCAAATAGATCCTCGATAGTGGAAACGCGTCATTAACGTCGCGTCAAAGGGCGAGAGAATCGCGAAAAAGGGCCTGGATTCGCCAAGTTGTTCCCGGTGACGGACAGCCGGGGCGAGGCCAGCGCACGAACAAGAAGAGAAACGGACGCGTGAACCGCGTAGGCCGCCTAACGAGCTCTCCGCTGTGTACGTTCTTTTCTCTCCCTCTCTCTCTCCCTCTCGAGCCACGCTCTCGTTATCCAACCTCTGAACAGGGCCCGTACGTGCGTGTGTCCGAGGTACGTGATCCTTAAACAAGTGACTTAATCATCGGGTCGCATCTTAAAGGTCGTGGATCTTTGAAATCTTTCGTGGAGTTTTGTTGTTTTGGTTTTCTCAGTAAGGAAAATCGAATGAAAGAAAAATTTATTTTTAAGAAGAAAAAGTAGACGATACTAGATAATACTAGACTGAACGAAAGAGAAAAGCTTCAAAATTATGAATAAAAATTAACATGCTGAAACAAAAAATAGTAAAAGTCGCGTTTATTAAGAATTTTTTCCTTCTTTTTTTTAACCTATGATTCTTATCGTTTTTACATCTGCGTATTCATAAAAGGATAACTCCATCTTTCAAACTTCGATTATTTATAACTTGATAAATAAATCAAGCTATCCAAAGGTGTCTCGTGAATACTGTTTATCTGAAATCTCATTTGAAAAACGAACGATACGTTTATCGAAAGCGCGATTATTTCAAATATAATAATAGAAAACTGGTTTCATCAAACTTCGATCGACTCGACCTTTACGCGTACGCGTTCCACCCATATATTAACACTTTTCGAGCTATATACGAGTTTCCAAATCGATCTCGAGTGAAATGTCGCGTATCGTCCATCGAGAGCGGTGGCGGCGCTGCGATCGCGCAAGCAAGACGACCCATCTCTCGATCCCATCCATTGAATCAGTCGACCAGGCATCGTTACCGGGCTGCAACAATGCGTATATATACGCGAAAGAAGTTGGAATCCCGAGTTGACGACGCTCACGGCCGCCTCGTCCTTTGATAAATTGATTCCAGGTGTAAGAGTGTCCCCGTCTTTGTCGCGGATGCGCGAGGGTTTCCAGCCGAGTAACGATGCCGGTCGGTCATTGTCTCAGGTATTATCGAGACGGCCATCTCTCGACGCCTCTTCCACTTGCGGGGGCGAACGGGACCCCTTGGTCTTCCATTTTTTCTCTCTTTTTTCTTTTTCTTTCTTTCTTTCTTTCTTTCGCTTCTTCTTTTTTCGTTTCCTTCCTCCTTTTGCGCTCCTCTTTTCTTCTCCGTCGATTCGTTTCCTCATCGCCGCGAAGGTGGACGAGAAGAAAAGCAGCTTGGAAAATGCTATTCTTTCGAATCGTGGAAACAGAAGGGTGGAGGGGAAGCTGGGTCGACCGAGCGGAAAATTATAAATAATGACGAGCTCTTGGCGAGCTCTCTCTCCACAGTTTGACAGAGCTCTGGTTTATCATCCGAGACGGGGAGGGGAGTGAGGTTTTGGGTATCGGTGATGGGTGATAGGCTTCGTTCGATGAACGAATGGGAGCATGGTGACCGATATTCATAAACGAAAGCAATTTCGAGTGGGATGATTGGAAAGTTTAAATATCGGTAGGGATAGGTACGAGGAGGTATGGTTTTCGCAAGATTCGTGTGCGTTTATTTTGTAACAACCTAACCTAACCAACTTCGTAATATCATTCGTTTCGAGACGAGTTTATTTCGAAGGAACTTTTAAATAATTAGATTTCGAAGAGAGTTAATCCGAGTTAACCTAACTTCCACGATATCTAGGGATTTATCTAGGAATAAATTATATACGTTTCATAATTGAATAAAGTTAAATATACTCCATGGTAAGAAAAATATATATAATGCATTTACGACACCAAGTTTTCAATCGAAGGTCCACTAAACAGAATACAAGCCATAAATACACTCGCCTCGATCTCAAAAACTGGTAGCCATTGATTTTAAAACGATCGTTCGAGAAAAGTATTCCACGCAGCGATATTCAAAGCGAGAAGCAAGTGAGGGCAATCAAGCCCCTATTTGCAGGAGCACGACTCGAACGCCATAAGCGGCGCCACTATCGGATCGTCCACTTTCGATCTGGCGCACAACTCCATCAACCGTAATCTGCATCCAATCAAGGAGAGCTCGTCCATTCGTTGGACGGTGTGACTCGACACGCTCGAGAAAGGATTCGCGGCATGAGAATCGCCGTTTCCACGAACACCAGGCCCGACATCGCCTTAACGATCGACCTGGTGCCGCGTATCGGCCAGGATAATCGTCGCAGGAGACAAGAAACTGCAAGGAATCGAGGATCTCGTTATCGAGAAACGTCTTTCGTTTGTGCTCGGTTCGATGTCGCACGGTACAGAAAAATTTGGCGAAATTGCCGATTATATTCGCAAATAATAAAATTAAAAAAAAATCAATCAAGAAAAAACGTATTGTCTCTAATTATTGAAAAGTATAGACGAGAAGCCATTGTTGTTAATGAACCGCGAGGACATCTTTAGGATCGAAAAATTAACGAACGAAGGTTGAGAGGGGAGTACGGATGTTCTTCGATCCTGCGGGGAGGAAAAATAAAAGTCGGGCAGGGGAGAGGCCCCGTGTCATGTAATCTTAATCGGTAAATGAGACATAACCAGTTCGAGGACGGTGTTTGTGTCCATTAACCGCATACCCGGCCATTAAACCGTGCCCATAAAGGTCTCCGAAACCTCGGCGTGTTTTCTCGAAACCAGAGACCGAGTGAAAACATGCTCGAAGATGTGGAAGACCACGTCGAACGAAAGGGAGAGCCGGAGGACCACGAGACTCCGTGGTAACCGGACTCCGTGTATCTTAACCTGAGCTCAAAATGGATCCCAAAGCTCTGAAATAAGCGTGCATGCATTACTTTAAACAGAGGTAATCTCTGCCCACCCTTGTTTTCCTCGTTTAAGAAAATCTTTGAGGATAAACCTCTACCAATATTTAACCTAACCTCAAAATGGTGTTGGGTCATAGATGGCTTGATTTTAAATAAGTAAATATGACCACCATCTTGCAATACTATCTGCGTTGCTTTCGTGTCAAAATTTTTGTGCCACTATTAATATTTGATGATCTAATCTATCAATAGTTCAAAATACATATATACTTGGAATAGATTTGAATCGTGATACTATCTTACACTTTGTAACATTGTATCATTCTTGGACAAGGAAAATTAGGATTGGAATTTGAAACGACTAAAATTTCTATTTTATTTTTCCATAACACAATCTTAGTTTCTATTATTAATTTTCTCGAAATATTTCAAAAGGCATCTAAATTCATTTCTACGCATCGTGCGCAGATCAAGTCGATCGATAAGTTCGTGCTCACACGCGACTCGTAAAGATGGCGCGACACCTGTTTCTTACGGGGCCAACTTTCCACGATCTTTCCAAATATACGCTCAGAGATGGTCAAGGTTCTCTGAGCGGCCGCGTATCAAGTGTACGTATTCGTGACGTAGCTACGCTTTCGTAAGGAGCCCGAAAAGAGACTCCATTGTCGATCCAACGACGCGTCGTGTCTACAGCTCACGGTTGGCCGGCTACAAATAGGGTTAGGAATAGTAACATCCTCGCGTTTCATTCTCGAGGACTCGCGCCCACTATCCGAGCAAAAAGACGGAGAAGAGTCGAGTGTCTCTGCGAGAGCGACGGAGAGAGAGAGAGAGAGAGGAGAACGAAGCTCGAAACTGGCTGTGTACAGCCGTCCTAACCCAATACAGGCTATTAGGAGGAATAACCTGGCCTATGGCGAGTCGGTAACCCTATATCCTGGTGGCGGCGCCCTTTGATGCGCCGCGAGCTCCCTCCAGCTTGTGGTGCTCACCCACCGCCGTGCTCTCCGTGGTCCATCCACCCGAGGACAGGCTACAAGAGTCTCGAATACCTCTCCGGATACTCCCGGTGTCCGATCACTCCCGCCAGAAGAGGGAGTGTGCGTCTCCCCTCCCCCCTCCTCCTCCCGTCCCCCTCCCACTTTCCTCTCGATCGAGCTACAGGCCACGTTTGGGGCAGCGTGTATTCGGTGGACGACGGCTCGTGTGTGTAACTTCGTGAGCCCCCTTCCCCCGCGACCTTGCTTTCCTTCCATGTCTTTCGTTATAAATGCGAAACATCGTTCGTAAGGACTTCTGCCGCGTCCCAAGGTATATACGGGATGCGCCCCCGCTTCGAGGATGCTTCCTCGGCAGTATCCTCGGTGTGGGATGTTTGAGAAAGGTTCTGGCATTGTGGGAGTCGAAGGTGTAACGGTTTCTGCGAAAAATGAGAATCGATTTCTCACACTCTACGATATACGTCAAAATATGGGGATATGGAGATATTTCTCGTAATAAATAAATTTTTAACATTTAAAAAGGTATTTTTGAAGCTGTACTTATCACTGCCTATGTAAAGTTGATCTTCCAAATGATGAAAGGAATTCGTGTTAAATTTCATATCTATCGACGATTATAGGTTAAGCGTTATTAGGTGTAATTCTGCATTGTACTTTGAACGCACGCTCCTTAACCTCAATCCGCGATACAATTATTCCCCTCGAGGAATATTCCGTTGCATAAACTCGAAGCCGAAACGGAATGACGCTCGTCGACGGAATCTACGCTCAATCACAAAGCAAACCGGCGGTTTGAGCCGAGAGAAATTGCCAGCCACCCGCGAACAGACACGAGTCCCTCCCATAAACGGCGTTCCTGCGACCACGATGCGATTCGAAGCTAATAAATAGCGAGAGCCGGCGAACCGTAACAGCCGGTCGAAGCACACACACGATCCACTGCCTAATGCATCTAATGAGCTTAATCTATTTTTGTCGGTCGTGTAAGGGCGCAGCGACAAGGCACCGACTCGGCCGATCAATCAGTCTCTTCTATATCGGTAAATAACGGTGGCGAGAATCGCCGCGAGGCTCGAGTTTTCTTTCGCTGACGCAATCCTTTCGATCCTTCGTGCATTAATGGTTTTGCAAAATGCAATTAACGACGGGAGCGCTGTCGCGATTGATCGGGGTATATATATATAAATAGTGTGATTTAATTAAAATCGTCGACCTTGTTAACATGAAATTATGATGCTAGACTAATTATAGGTTAAGTGAAAAAGGAAACGGTGCAAGAGTTTTTGCGTATATAAAGAGAAGTTGCCGGAGAGGATGATGGGTCGATCGGAGACGAGTTTATTCGATATTTCGATCTTTGATTGATGGAAAAGTGTTAACAGTCGTCTTGTCGATTTATAAATTAAACACGGTTGATAAAATTTTAATTAGATTAAATTTAGTTTAATAACAGTTAATAATAATAGTCGTTTTTAAATTTGATCGTTAGGAAAATTATTTAAATTG
Source organism: Apis cerana (assembly GCF_029169275.1). Taxonomy (NCBI): domain Eukaryota; kingdom Metazoa; phylum Arthropoda; class Insecta; order Hymenoptera; family Apidae; genus Apis; species Apis cerana. Next base: position 1,781,712 of record NC_083862.1, on the reverse strand, counting down.
ATTAATTTCAACAAACTTGGATAAAAATGGCAGTAAAACTTATTTCCTTTTTATACGATATTGTTTATTTCGTTAAACTATCACTTTATTCGAATAATTTCCATGATATTGCTTTCATAGAAATATGAATTTTCATAAACACGCGCAGTCCAGTGATATAAATGGTAAATTAGTGGAAATCCTGTTAAGGTTGAGAATTTGTGGGATTCTTTTTTGAATTATTTTGCACGGAGGAAATATACGATTCACAATAAATTTTCGCCGTGCGCCGCATTGTGATTTATGAAGCACTCCGTGAACGAACTCTTGGCGCCGACCAGAAACCCTCATTAACACTTTGAATTATAATAGCCATCGTGCTTCGAAATGACCGCCTACCAATTTACCCAAATGACGTTAAACACATTCAATTAGGTCAATCTCCAACGCTGTTCGATCATTGACCACCCTATTTCTTAACAATTCGAATGATGTTCCTCGAGATACAAAATGACCATCAAAGACATTGTCTGTTATCATCTATTTGTAAAGAAACAAAGAATCGATTGTCAAACATTCAAATAAACGAAAATTCTAGAAAATATTTTGTCAACTTTAAAAAACTATCTACGTAACCTATAATTTATAATCTTTGAAGTATCAATATCTATTAAAACAATTTTCAAATTATACCAAACTTTTTTTTTAAATGTAAAAAAAATATCAATTACTTCAAGTTGTTATCCCATTAAGGTTAAAATTAAACAAATGTCCGATTTGATAAAAAATTATCAAAAATAACAAACATTTCCGACTCAAAATAACACCTCGTTAATAAAATAAAAATAAAAAGGAGACACGTTCGAATGAAATAAAGGAACGATCCGGAATTTGAAAAAATTCCGCGGCAATTTCAAAAGGCAATAGGATTCTCATTCAAATATCAAAGTCTCGAGCGATTTCATGGTGGTCCAAGGCTAGAATTAGTCGAACAATTCGAGCAGGATGCGCAGTTCGCGCTTCCTCGGCGTCAGCCCGGATAAATTAAAGCGGCCGAGGACGCAGAGAGAGAGAGAAAGAGAGAGGGAGGGAGGAGAAGTTGCACCAAGCCGATCCCTCGTGTGTTAGAATGACGAATCCGTTCGAGAGGCCATTTAGTCTACAGATACCGATCTCGACGGGGGCACAGGGTTCTCCTATCGGTGGAATCTTAGGCGACAAGAGCTCTGCCTTGATCCGAACCGCTGAGAGTCGAGCCAACAATGTTTCCTGCGGGAACCGAGAGTTGGAGGGGGTGTGGAAGGGGTGAAGGTGTTGTTTATTTGCTCTTTGATCCCGTGTCGCGCTTGGGAATAAGAGAGTTTGTCGAAAGAGTGAGAAATTATTTCAAAATAGACGTGTCAATAGCGCTGATAAATTTTAAATTACACGTGCATGCAAAATTTATAATTGTATCGGGAGAGGAATACAATGGAACCGATGTAATTGATAAAATTTTAGAAATTAATAAATTTATATGTATATATAGTAAAAAGTATATAAAATAATTCATAATACCCAATATCAAATTGTCTTAATTCATCCTTATTCATCGAATAAACATTCAAGAATATTCATTTTACTTGCAAATAAATCTCAGAATAATAATATTCATAAGATACAACAGAAATCCTATATTAAATTGTTTCTATAAATAGTTATATATTCTTTGAACACAGGAACAAGAAAATTCAGAAACAAGATAAATACTCACCTGATCTATAAATTTTTGAATAATATTCCTTTAAAATATTTATATAACTATAAAGAAAATTATAAAAACTATGCTAAATAAAATAATATACATTAACCTACTCATTTCATCTAACCTATAATAACTCGAGACAACACTATTCAATCACAATATGATATTAAAATTACCAAATTCTTCAGTTTCACAATTATTCAAAACGATTAACTTATATTATATTTTATATATTTTACTCGAAAACAATTTCACAAAAATTGATATCTCTATCGACAACCAAACACCACCGAAAATCATAGCACAGTTGACTAGATTCTCCCAATAGGTGGATACGTACACGTTCGTTGAAGAGACTTGGAAGGTTAGGTTAGAGTATCTTTGTCAGTTTCACGAAGGCACGGAATAGGAAACAGGGAGATATTAGCGAGACAAATAACTCGATGTAAGTGAGAACGTGTCGGTGTATACAGTGCTGGAGGCTGTGTTAGTTTCAGATTGGTAGGACACGCAGGAGGCCAGCGAAAGAGGCTTCGTGTAGTATAACCGAGTAACCAAGTGAGCGCAGTACGCTTGTACGCGGCTCATGGCAGCTACTATGCGAATAAGCGAAGCTTAGTCCCACGTATTAGCATATGAGCGCCGCCTAATTAACGCCCCGACCACCAAAGGGGGCATTAAATAATGTAAACCTGGAACCTCGCCATTGTCTTACCCAAAGCCGTGCGTAAAATTCGGGTTAAGTAGGGGAGAATCGTTACCAGATTTCCTGCTGGTCCACGGCTAATCTCTCTATTCCAGCTCCTACTTCGGATAAATAAGAATATGGCGTGGCTAATTTGGAGGGAAATATTTCGAAAATTGAAACAAGAGCGAATGTTTTCGTGAAATAATATTTTTAAAAATTAAATTTTTGTTATTCGGAAACTTGAATTTCGAAGTATTGGATACTGTTTTTGCTATTTTTTATATTTTAAAGATTCGAAAGTTTTGAAATTTTGAAATAATAAATAAGTTTGTCGGTATTTTGAAAATATGAAAATATTGAAAACTTTTCGAGATTAAAAAATTACGCTATTTTTGCTATTTTTACGAATCGAATTGTCAAAATCGTTCGAAATTTAACTTTTAATTATTGGAAATTTTCTGTTATAAAAAAAACCACTCGCTTTAAATTTATTTACATCCAAACGTTTCGATCAATATATCGCTAATTTTTAATTTTGTTTTATTTAGTTTTAATATCGCTCTTAAAATACATAAAACAAAAGACATCGTAAATAATAGTTCGAGTTTCTCGTTAATCCTTTCGTATTATCTCGTTAACTGACTTTTATACGAATTTGTGGACGAAGGTATCTGACGTCTTAATTAAAAGACACGCGAGATATTTCGTGACACGAATTCGTTACATCACGAGATACCTCGTGAATGCGAGGAGTTCAATTTGCTCGAAACAAATGGAAGACTCGGTACAAAGCACAAATGCATTTTTGCTGAAACTTGAGAAATATTTTTAATAAAAATAAAAGCACAGAAAGTTAAAATCTAATCAAAACACACGAGAATTTGTATCGTATTCATAACCTACACGAAAAAACTGAGCCAATCTAGAACAACGAAGAAAGCTTTGTACTTTGTCAATAATATAATTCTTTCGTATTCATCGCGACGCGACGTCAATCCTAAGATTCACACAACTAACCTCAAACACAAAACTCCACGTAAGATTGTCTCCATAAGGAGTCCACAGCCAAAGTCCACGATCGAATCGGAAAAGAAGTAAAAATCAAAGCCGAAATCAAACTTTAATCTCGAGAACAAGCGTGCATACGTTACTACACATCACACTTGACCAGAAGGGGACTCGATTTCCAAAGTTCGTGCGCGGAGGACCGGTGAAGCATATTGTCAGGCGATAAAACGAAGCTGGCAGAAGGAAGGCAGGCGGGAATAAATTTATGAATGCTGGAACCCGGTTGCTGGCTGCATTCCACGCTGCCTGTGCTCGACACACTGAATTGTCGCTCTCATTAGCGGCACCCCTTCCTCCACTTTCGCCATCTTTCTTCTCCTTGGTCCTCCTCTTCCCCCTCCTCCTCTTCCCATCAGGCCTCCGTGTTCTCTTCATCGCCGTTTTCACACTCTGTTTCGATCCTTTTATTAGTCTCTTAATCCAGTGGCGGATTTAGACACGCATAAGAGGACGAGATGGTCATCTCGGATCTTGTAAGACAGAGGGGCTTACATGATGGTAAAAACGGTAAGGTAGAGATGGATAATATTGCCAGAGTAATTATCGACGTGCAAAACTGCTTAGTTTAACTCGATTACGAGTTTGTAAACCGTGTCATTTTTTACCCGCGTCTTAATGCTTTCGTAAATATTTACGAAAAATATAGGAACAAGCAAATTTATTTGAGAACGATTTTTCCATAAATAATATTCAAAGGATTTTCGAACTCATTTCTCCCCGAAATCTTCGAAAATGCAAAATTATCCTATCCAATAAATTTTTACTGGAAAAAAACGCTTCCTATCCTGATTTTATTCGACGGACGAATCATTTCATCGAATGATTCCCTCTCGAAATCCGCCATTGCTTCGTGCCGATTGATATGCGTCGTGCGGCCTTTCGAGTTCATTTCCAGAACCGCGCTAATCTCGAAAAGGGTTTAATGAATTTTAATCGGGACCCGTCGGAAGATCGAGATCGCGAGATGGGGACGTTCTGTTAATTGGAGACGTCCCTTGGAGACGGCGTGGGCGGGTCGTGGTCGTGGCAGGGATATATTTAAGCTCCAGGTTGACGAGGCCGGAAGGGATGTCGATATCTGCTGGATGTATCGAGACATGTCCGTTTGAGTGGTGAGTTAAGAGGACGGGTTCTTCTTCAGGTTTTTCGATTCCATAGGAACTCTTATTGAGGAATTTTTATCACAATTTTTAAGAACTTGGTCAAAAATTGTGGTGTGGCTCGATACGAATGCAAATCGAAATGAGATAAACGGTTCATCTTTCAGGTTCTTTTTCGATAAAAATGTTTCGTGATCACTTTCGAAAATCGAATGTAAATTGAAAGCGAAATTTTTACGAGGCAATCTTTTTATTCAGACAGATTAAATTAGAAAAGACATTCAAATCTTGATATAAAATACGAAAAGTATTTAACAAATAATTGTACAAATATACATTCGAGTAATCGTGCGAATCTTAAACACAGGTTCTGAAATATTTCTTTTCCCCGATTTTTGAAAATCTAATAAACGACACAACGGCAAAGTACACAAATATATCGCTCCACCATGGTCCGAATTTCGTCTGTATGTGTAAACGTGGGACGAAAAGCGGAAAAAAAGAAAGAAAGGAAAAAGGAAAGGGGGAAAAAAACACGAATCCCAACGTTGCACGACAATAATTCATAGGCGCGACCATAGGAGAAGTGTATTGCACCGTTGTACACGATCCGTGTGGCGGGCAGACAATGGCGGAGATTGCAGCGTCGATGGTTTTCCATGTACGGTGGCTCCGTGACACGAAACATTCTGCGCGTGCCTCTCCGCGTCGCCTCTAAATCGTCGCTTCCGAAGATTTGCGCCGATTCGCCGCCTGCCCGATAAATCTCTTTGCTTCTCGCCGTCTCGTTTCGTATTTCGCGCACTTTCCTCCTCCCCCTCCACTCTCCGCCGGTAATATCGTCGATTTTTTCGGCTCGCGAGCAAGTTATGCGGCGTGGAAATGGAGGGGGAAGGGGGGAGGAACAATGGAAGATTAATAGGGGAGAAGTATTTGGAATTATTGGTTTGCGAACGTGCGGTTTGTGGAATTTTCTTAGATATACCGGGTGGACGAAATTACTCGATCGACTTTTTCGAACATTTCGAAACGTTTGTGAAAAAAAAATTACAAAATGCAAATTCAATGTAGTTGATCTTTCTATAATACTTTTGATATTTTGGGAATCTCGTATTTTAAATCATTTATCATTAGATCGTTAAATGTATATTTGTTGTAACGATTCAAAATGTAACGAAAAGTTATAGGTTAGGATTCAAATGAACGAAGAAACAACTCGAAAGAAAGAGAATTTTTTGAATCTTGCGTAACCTTATCTCATTACCTGCGTTTTTCTTTCCAACTCTTTTGACAAACGGCCGGAAGCGATCGAAATATGACGCTTCTTCGCTATTTATTCGTGGAATACGTAACGGCATTAAAAGGCCGGAACTTATCGAGCGAAAGTTTTATCGTCTGCCACGGCACAGGTGTGCACATACGCACAGTCCACCGGAACTGGTTCGTAACACGGCTGTTTTTTAAAGTAGCCAATGCGCCCCCTATCGCTCCCCGATATATTTGCATATTCGATGAAAATATGGCCGACAACCAATATTCAAAGATTTTCGTCTTCGATTATTTCGATATTCCATAAATAAGAGTTATGGCAACATCGTTATCCGTATTATTGAATTTTTAATTATCACGTTTAACTTTATCCACAATTTATGTTTCGTCAAATTTTCTAATTATTTTCTATGACTTTGTGATAGAAAAATTTCTCAACGGGACAAAAATACACCAGAATAATTCTTCCAGCTTAACGATCCCCACGAGTCTCAAAATCTCTTCGAAAATTCCACACATGCGTACGTTTAAAAAAAAGAATCGTTCCATTTTTCAACCAATTTTTTTAGTTCCGTAGCAAAAAAGACAAAGATTGATGCGCCCAAAGTCGATTACAAATTATATACGACGATATCGTCGATACGACTTTTCGATCGTATCCACGCGGAAGAGATAATTAATTATAAATAATTAGACGCGATTCGTTAAAATAACCGAAATAATTCGTGACAGACGGCGAGGGTTGGCTTAACGATCGCTCTCAGACGAACGATCCGGATCTTTTCCGTCACTCTACTTCATCTTCGCGATGGAAAGAACTGACGCGTCACCAAGATCGTTACGTTGACGGATAGGTGGCTCTCGTGCGCGACGAAAATCACATGGTGGCGCCTCGAAACCTCTTTGACGACTGGTGCGCCGTGTTTTCGAGTGTTTTCGAGTTCTCGAGAATGTTTCGCACTTGTCACGATTCGTCTTCCATTCTTTTGTATTTATCACACTTTGAGTTTTGTGATACACACTTCATTTATAGTGGGAATCTATTTGAAACTATTGAGAAACTGAGCATTCTAGAGAATACTTTTTTAACAAAGAATGTGGTGTCGAGATGGAAAAATTAATCGTTCCCAATGTCCGTTTTAAAAATATTTTTATTTTCAAATACATTAAATTTAATATACGTTTAAATATATATTTAATTTAAATAGTTGTCGTTATGTATCGATTAAAATAGCAGAAAGAGGTTAGGAACGAATTGGTGCGATTTAGAAAACTTTACCTTTAAATTTTCTCGAATTAATAAAGAAAGTCTCGAATTTCGTTCTTACTTTCAAGCAAAAAATTCATATTTTTGAAACCTTCTTTCTCCAATAAAACCGCCTAAACGACGTCCAATCTCCAAAAGGAGGAAAACCGATTTGAGACTCGCTTTGTGCGCAAACGAGGCGGGCACAAATCGTCGAGATATCCGACTCTAAACGTGCTCGCGCATTTAGCGATCCCTAGTGGTTTCAGAGAGCGGTGTTCCTCATCAATCACCGGTGGGCCGCAACTCCGTTTATTTTAAGTCACGTTTTTAATACGCACGCGTCATTAACGGCCGCTGGCACCTAGCAGCAGCGCGAACGAAGAGGAGGACCGTGTCGACGTGGCGTGCAATTAGGTATTCGATGTTCGAAGCGACGAAGGAAGTGTCGTCCTTCTTGTTTGTCGCCGTGGCGCACGTCCGCGGCCAAGGTTCCTGGCCAAATTTGAAATCGTTCGTCGACACTTTTCGATTTTCTACCGCGTGTATCTGTGTGTGTCAACTGTTCGTGAAATTTTTCACTTACTTACGACACGTGTTTATGACAGAAATTTTTTAAAATTAGTAAAATATTTAATTCTTTCTTTCTTCCAGATATCTTGTAAATTTCATTCTTTTTAGCTTCACAGACGCCTCGTATCCAATTGTAAGCGCGTAAAATTTTTAAGCAGGATTTTTTCATTTATTCCAATAAACGTATCTATTCCAGGGAGAGAGAGATTAAAATTTTGAGAATGGAAAGATTAACGATAAAATAAAAGAGGAAGAAAATATATATATACACCAAGATCTGGGCAAAGAGGCACAATTAACCAGATAGCTGACCTTCCCTAACGAAAACTCCGATTATCGCCGAGAGAGGCGTCACGTTCGCTCCCGTTCCATCGAAATTCGCCCAAAGGCGAATTCGTTTCGTGATTCCGTCGATTTCACGCCGCGCAATTGATCCTCGATTCACCCGAGAATAGAATAGAATAGATCCAACGGAATTCCTCTCTTACCGGTTGAAGAAAGGGGAAAAGTCTTAATCCTGGTTTCCCCCTCCTTTCGACCGGAATCGTCCATTGAATCTCGATATTACGGCGCGTCTCGCAAGACCGAGAATCGTTTACCAAATAGGTCGTATCGTAATTTCGTGCAACGTGACTCGGTGACCTAGAAAATAACGCGGCCGTTTTCGCGGCAGTCTCGTTCGGTCGACTATCTTTAAGACAGTCCCGCGGTTGTTGGAAGAGATATACTCTCCGTCGAGGAATAGAACGAGCCCATTCATCCGTTCAGTCGTTCGATTTTTCATATTATTCGTATATTCTCCTTGACGATGCATGGATGTAATGGTTTCGCCGATTTTTTTTTTTTCCTCGTGTGTTGAAAGCGACGATTTAAGCCGACTCGAATAATTGTTTTCGTTTCTTTTTTTTTTATTTTATCCCGCATTAATTGCACCCTTGAAAGGCGAAAATATATTTTCGAATGCCAAAAGATAAGCAACTCGTGTTCCTTTTTTTTTTATTTTGGAAAAATTTTCTAAAAACGACGAATAAATTATTTCTCTCGGAGTAAGATGTTCAAATTCGCAAATATCTTTTTATATCTCGAAAAGTAGCCTTTTACTTTCTCCGTGTTAATTTCAAGATCAAATTTTTCTCGAATTTCGTTTGGAAATTAAACGAGCATCGACTCGAAGGGTACCAAAAACGGAGAAATCTGCATCGATGCATAGATCACGGCAGAGTGCATACGTGTTTGCGCCAGCCACGCGAAATAGATCGGGTAAATAAATCAACATTGGTCGGAGGCCACGTGAGATGAATGGAAGCCGAACCGCGAGCGGACGATTTAATCCTTCGAGGCTCGTGCACCGGAAGTTTCCCTCGAGGAAACGGAATCTTTATTCTTGCGATATTTAAAAAAAAAATTATGTACAATTTGCGTAACCGAAATTCGATAACAATCTATCGATATGTATAGATCAAGTTAAAAAAATTTCTGCCAACTACCTTGACATATTGAAATCCACTGAAAGGAGGGGCAAATTATTATATAACGATCCAACTATCATAGATCCAAATTTAATACCAAATATACCAAATTATCACGTATCAAGCTTTCCTCGTGCCGGCTTATAAATAAATGAGAGTTTATTATGAGAGAGAGAGAGAGAGCCGTCAAAGTGGATTTATGATATTTTCCCACAAAACTCTCTCGACCAGAGAAGACGAACCTTCGCCTTTGATCTCTCCTCTGCGTCCCCCTCGATTCGAATCCGCGACGCGTTTTCAACGTAACGCCCTTCGCGATGCCTCCGTTCGAAATCGCGGATGGAATCGTATGAAGATGAATGGAGTTTAACCGGAGGGAGCGGGTTAAGTGTGATGGATCCTGAAGTATAGCTCTTTTCCTTCAAAGAGTCGGTACATTAAAGGAAGCTGAATCATCTTTCCTTTTTTCTCTCTTCGAGAAACAACGATTCGATTTCGAAAATACGATTGCCATTTTTTTTTTTAAACTCTCGTATCATTAATTAACTCTTGTTGTCAAGTACGATAACGATCATATTGTCTGTCGACAAATTCTTTCCAATTCTTAGGTTAGGTTAAAGTCGAGCAGAAATTTCCATAAAAAATTCCCGGTTATCGGCGATATCTCGTTAAAGTGGCGAGCTTTGATCCGGCACGCCACGTTGCTCGTAATTCAACCAGGAAATCTTTTATAAACCGAAAAGCCTACATCCGGCGACGCTTGTTGTGACACCGTCCTCGACGGCACGTCGTAACATAATTAGTAATACACGTAGGACGGAGGGGGGGAGGGTCGGCAGTGTCACCCTTGCACCAACAGTTTCGTTCTATTAATGTCCGTTTTCCACGTGCGCGCGCGCGATATATATCTCGGCGGCGCGATTTACGGGTGGCGAGCCGAGCTTTTTTCGAGACGTGGCCGTCGATCTTTCCCTTCCGTGCACGCGCGTATAAATAAATGACGTTTATTTTATGAGAGAATCAAGGGAGGAGAGCCGTCAAACGCGGATTTATGCCACGGTTCCGCGCGAGACGGCGTCCCGTCCTCTGGGATAAAGAACGATAACGCGTCGATCTTGCCTCGAATTTATCCCGTTTATTTGAACCGAGATCAAATTTCTCGCCCCATTCGCGGAATAATTACATCGATACGATTATTTTAATTTCATTCGGAGATCTAACCTCGCAACAGCGAATCGAATGCAAGAATATTATCGACCACGCGTCGAGACTCGATAAAGAATTAATAATTAAGACAGATGCGATCGATCCACGGATCAACCGATGAATTATCATCAATTTATTATCAAATAATTTTTTAACAATTTCTAATCGCACATCGAAGTATCCACCTACAAACGAAACGAGTCGTATCGTTGCTTCGGAATCGCGAACATAACCTCACCACGCTGGGAGCGCGAACGAGGCGCGGTGGAGCGGCACGTCATCCCGTAGTCACGTCTCAATCAGCGTCTGGCCGCGGGAGGAGAGGAGAGGAGGGGGAGGGTTGGGTGGGGAGGAGAGGGGGGCGCATGGCCGGTGGCAAGAAGCACGGCGAGGACCGGCTAAACGTGGCGAATGTTAATTACGCCAGCGGGGTTCCCGGTGTTCCCGAGGGGCCCAGGTGAAAAAGTTCTCGTTCGAATCTCGCCAGACCCCACCCCACCTCGATTATGGGACCGCAGGGGCACGGACGGAAAGAAACGCCACCGTCCGCCTTCTGCCCGGGCCGGCGGCAGTCCTCGTGGATTAACATTCTGGAAGCAGCGGGGCACCGCCGTCTAACGAGATAATTGACCGTAAAAAGCGCAATTAAACGACCGATCGATGTCTCTCTATAGGGCCTTGCCGTTTATTTTCCTCTTCTTTTTTTCCCTCTCCCGTTTTCGGGCTCGGTTTTTCGGACCGTGGTTGTTACGGGGATAATGCTAATTTTCTGGCCAATCTGCCCCGCTGTGCATTTCTGACTCCGTTGCAATCAAGAATTTTCAACTCTTTTCTAATTTTGGAAATTAAATTTGAACTCCTTCAACGATCCTCAAATCGATACCTCTCGACTTTTGTCGAATTGGGAGGCGTTTCAAAATTAATAATAATCCGTTCATTTTTGCAATATAAATCGTATGCGCGAGATAAGAAAGTGAAATTTCACGCACAAGTCGAAGAAACGAGTTTCGTCCCGATATATGGGATTAATCCAAGTACTCAAATGAGGATCGTGTGCAGCCGATGTTGGAATCCGAACAAAGAAGCAGGAGACATGAGTTACAGCTCGAAAGCAATTCTAACAGAGTAGTACACGATCCATGGGACCGTTGGGTAGCCAACGGACAAGGATTGGTGACATGTGGATGCCATCGACGAAGAACAGACGCGCATCGGTTGTCACGGTGCGCATTCCTGGCTGGAGAGATCGAGTCCAGGTCAAGTTACGGGACGTTTATGCCTGTAACCTGGGTGAAGAGGTTTAAAACTCGTGTCGAAAAGTAACGTTGACACTCCCAACTCCTCACTCCCGTGTCGTGTCTTCCACTCGAAGTATACATCTCGTTGTCTCTTCTCTTCTCGACTATTTCTCTCCTATTTTCTGTATAAAAAAAAAGATATCTCGAGGTTAAGCGTTTTTGGATTTCCAATAAAATTACAATTTAAAAAGTTTTCCCTACTCTGTCGAGTAGGAAATATAGGTAAAACGATGAGCAACTTTCTACAAAGGTACTATATACACTTCCCTAGCAAACTTAACCTAACTGCTTAATCCTAAAATACCCTAGTTACTTAACACGTAACCTCTCTCCGCTCGCAATCCTCGACACTCGATCCAATTTTTCTCCACGATCGAGTGGAAAGGAGATCGCGTCCGCTAATTACACCGTCGATTGGTGTTTCTTCCTTCCAGGAAGACGGTGTCCTCTACCTCTTTTGATTTATTTGCCGGCGTATCCTGCATCGCGTCTTCCCTTCGTCCCAGCGGGGCGACCGCGGATTCGGCCTACCGTATGAAAAACTGTATTTAATTAAACGATCCGGGACCGATCCACGACGGCGTCCGTCGACAAGAACACGAAAACTACGACGTGGAAGATGACTGGTGACTAGTCGGGGGATCGCGGGCAAAAAACACGATAGCAGCGGCCCCTGGATGGATGACGAATCAATCCTCCTCGACGTTGAACGTCGATCGATCCTTGGTTACCTTGGCTCGATCGAGGAGAGAAGATTCCGGTTGGTGGAAAGGGGAGGAGGGGGGAGAGACGGTTTCTAAAGTACAAGAATATTTCGTTCTCTCGTTCGTCGACGTTTTCTTGGGCGATTTCTTTTAATCCCGGGGAGCGAACGTTCCGTTTTTCCCCGTTTTGTCGAGATTCGATCGCGAATAATTATAAAATAAAATACACGGAATCGTAAATTTTATTTTCGATCCCTCCGTTTGTTTATCTACGCGGATACGCGAACTTAACCTTAATTACTTTTCAGTTATTTAAAACATAAATCATCGTTTCAAATATCTTGTAACTCGTGACTCGTAACGATAAAAGGCGCTTAATGACACGACGCGATATGTTCAAGCATTTTATCCCACGTAAAAATTTACGAGTTGTCGATACGAAATTGGTTATTCTATTCAGGTTTGGAAAACGAATTGGTTACACGAGGCTTATAAACGGTAATATGGTATGTAAATTTCGAAAATTATTACGTTGTTTCCACGTTATTTTCACCAGCTTAACGTTTACCGCTTTTTAGTCCCTACAGGTTATACCGCGCGAGATTGCAGCGTGTAAAACGGCGGCCGACGAAACGAGGCATTAGAACACTCTCGTCCGGAGATGGTTTTGGATATGAAAGACATCAATCATTATAACGACTCCGAGCGACGGCTCCCTGTTTTGAGGCAAGCCTGACACAAGCCGGGGGACTCTTAATCTCTTTCCAACTTTTATAAACTCCTTCCCAAATTTTCCTCCGTCCGTGTTCCTAACCTCTTAAACTTGTAGACTCGATTCCACATAACGAATCCTTTCAAAGATTCTCTTCGCAAAACACGATTTCGTTTCTTTCGAGAATTTCTTTATTAAAACTCGTCGAACAATAATTACGATAAATTACAAGCTTAGGCAAAGATATTATTCATCATCTCACATCTTTCATAAATTTATCTTTCAAATAAAAACCACCTTACTTCGGTTCACGTTAACGCATTCGTAAATCGCTCTCCCTAATTCCCCAAGTATTCGAGGAAGCCACATAGAAACGCGCATCAACGTTCATCCCGGACGATTAAATAAGTCATATCATCGCGGTCCCTAACGAAGCGCCGCGGCATTCTCGCGCTTCTCGGCCAACGAGGAGGCTTCTTTTTTCCGTTCTCGCTTCTCCTTTCTTCCAGACGCAGTATTTATAAACAAGTGGGGAGACAGCGAAGAGAGCGGCACGTGGATTTTTCCTGCCATCGGTAAAGTGAACATCGCGACATTTGTGTCTACGCTGTTATAACCTGTAATTATAACCTATACTATTTTGTCAATTTTTCTTAATATCACGTCAATTGGTAAATTAAATCGTGCAAGGATGTGTCTGGATATGGAATCGAGACAGGATAATTTACGACTGTTTTCTTTTATTTTTAATTTTATCGCAAAAAAAGATAGGTAAGATGAATTTATTTTCATTTTAACTCGTACATCGTAGAATTATAGCAAGATTATTACGGGTTAATATTTATGAACGTAACACAGTTTCCCATTTCTGCTGTTAGAATCGACAAGATAAAATGTGTTATTTAAAATTCAATACGAAATATACGAGAGATGCGTCGTTAAAAGATTCGATCTATCGTTCTAAAATTATTTCGATCCAATCTGAAAGCGTTCGATTATTTATCTCTACGAATCGAGATACGTGACCATCTATGATAATTCCATTATCGAAAAAAAGAAGACGAGGAAAATCACAATTGAGATCTCCACCTGACAAATAGATTCCTCAAGCTACTCGAGCCCCATCCATCCGCCCGAAACAATCACGATTACGCAACGACGTAAACCAGTTATCGCTGTCGGTCGTTAATTCAGCTTTTAAACCATCTCCGTGTTTCCATCGGAATTCCGCCGGCAGACAGGCCGTTAACCGCTTAAAAATTGATTCTATACCAGCGCGGTGTCTACGAGCTTCCTCTCTCTAAACTGCAACCGCCTTTGACAGACTGGCGGCTGGCGTGAAAACGCTCGCCAATTAACCCACGGTGAATTATGCACCGCCCCTTACCCACTAATTTAGTAGGTGACTTATGTCGTACTCGCAAGCCGACAAGTCTCCGGACGGATTCGAGTACCTCGCTGAACGGTAGACTTCCATCTCCTCCTCTTTGTCGTCTCCTTCCTCTCATTCTTCTTATTCTTCTTCCTCTTCTTGGTGCTGCACTTGGTACGTGGATGCGTGAAACGGGTTCGTCGGAATTAAATTTTGAGGTTAAGTCATGGAGATTAAACCGCCCAAAAAATTCTTGATATTATCAATACAGGATACGTTGGAATCGAGTTAAATTTCGAGGATTGGGACTATTTGAAATTTTGAGGTTAATTATGAATTTTAAGAATCTGAAGATTTTTTCTTCTCATTCAAATTTATTGGTATCATTGAAACGAAAGATTCTTCTTTGTTAAAATTGTCTAAATCCTTTTAAGAATTTACGTTAGGATCATCGACGATTAATTTTATTTCGTTCTTCTCTACGATACCATTAATACCGTCCAAGTGACGGAAAATTCCTCTCCTCCTCCTCCTTTTCTCAGCCGGACATCCGGCAACTCGCGAGCGCTCCTTTGATGTCTTTGAGCGGCCGAATTCGCGGGATCGTACGCCGAATGAAATATCACCGTGGCTCTTTTCGAGCTTCCAACGAATCCTCCGCCCGGATACACGCTTACCAGGGATTACTTAAGTCTCTCAATCGGTTTATTGCGCTGTGAACCGAGGCGACGATCTTCTCGCTTTTCCAAGAAATTTGTTGCCCGTACTTTCGCTCGCCTCTCTTTGTCTCGCGCGGTCAAATTTCTATATCTTTTTTCTTTTTCTTTCAAGTGCATTTGAGTAAGAAGAATTTTCGATTCAAATCTCTATAAACGAGAATAAACGAGAACTCGAGGAAAGAAATAAATAACGAACGGATTTGAATTTTTCAAATTAAAAAAAATCGTGGTGAGTAAATTTCGGAATTTGGATCGCTGTGTACGAAATAATAATTTTTTATGTAAAAATATTAACATCCGCGCGAGTGTGCGAAGGTCGTTCGATTTTAAGTAGCACTAATAATAACGCTTACTTATCATCCATTACTTGTATCGCGCAGGAAAAATGTATAGTCTTTTTTTTTATCATTAAAAATTATAGAAACTAAAAAAAGAATCATTTATCATTCGCTACACGTGTCACGGAGCAAGAGTACGTATTTACATTCTTTTTTTTTCCCCTCTCCCCGATAAAATAGGAAGTAAAATATTTTAAAATAAATGTCCTTCTTCCATTACGTTTCGAATATACTCGAAATCTCTCTTTCTCTCTATTTTTTTTTATTATAAAATTAAACCAAGCCAAACGTTTAAACAATTACCAAAATTTATCGAAAACTTTATCAAATTCCTCGAAATTTCTTTTCATTTTCTTTCTTAAAAATACGCTCAAAAGAGAAAGAAAGGAAGAAGACGAGAGGGGAAAATAAGTTCAAAAATCAAAAAAAAGAAATAATTTCTAAGATAATTACGAGTTGGAAAAAGAAAAGAAATTAAAAAATAAAATAGAAAAAGGAGAGCGAAGAAGGAAGAGACACGCGACTTTTTCGTGTAATCGCGCAGGAAGTCGAAGAGTTACTGCCTGCCTTTGGTATTCGGCCATACGATGGTTTATTCAGGAACAATAGATAGCCAGCATCCGGGACCTACGTCGAAGAGAGGAGCGGCCGCATCAAACATTCGATATCGAGGCCACAAATCGGGAAGCCAGACGTCGACGATATATTATGATCATCGCGGACGTCCCCGGTGTTCTTTACCGATTCAGCTGCTGTTACTCGAGCATTCATGTCGAGGAAGAACGGTTGGAGAAGAGAGAGAGAGGAGGAGGGAAAATAAAATTCGCGAACTTGTTGTCGAGATGGTTTCCTCCTCTCCCCTCTTTATTTCGCATTAACGTTCAACGTCCTCGAGAACCGATGAAGGGAATCTTGTGTCCGGATTTGCAATTCGAGCGAGGAATTGTGCAATCGTGATAACTTAATCTCTGATAACTCGGACCGTACCGATTCCTTTATAACGATGTTTCTTTGATTTCGCGGAACGGATTCTTGAACGAGTTGCGAGATAAGGTATAGCATTTGAGTGGTTTGTTATGTAAATTGAGCGATTGTCCGTTGTATATTAATTTTTTAAAAGATTAGTTCTAGATTAATGAGGAATAGGAGAATAATTAATTTTTTTCTTCGCCGTAAGCAGTCGGGAATATAAGATAAAATAATATTATTCGTTATAATTTACAAGCAATCTCTGTGACCGAATTGAATTTCTGATCGAGAGAAACGATAAAAATAATCAATTTTTTCCGATGTTGAAAAGATCCTTAAGAAAATTTCAAAGCCCTATGCGATGAGGTTATGTAGCACGTCGCGTTATATTTTATCGTAGCAACATAAATATCGATGCATCGTCCACGAGTATTTCATATCGTAGAATAACTTTAAGAGGTTAGCTTTCTTTCAACGCCGTAAATTATTCGTATTCACAGAAAGAAGAATAATGAATCTACATTTTTAATTGCATTCGAAACACGATAGCAGATTCTAGCAGAAGCACATGGCTCGTAAAATTCGGATTTGCCTTCGAGAGAAGTTCAAAACCGTCTTATAACCTCCTCGCGATACCTTTTTCCAATCGTGGCACCCTTTTCCACCTCGTGTCCCCTCGCTGTTGAGTAATCCTCCGGTTCGAGAGTAATCTACACGGTCACAGGGACGATCTATCACCCGTACAACGAAACTTTGACGCGACGTCAAAACGCGGGCCCGTTAATTTTTCATGTCGTTCCACCCGGAACTCGCGCGGTAACTGCGCCCTCTACCGAACGAGGAGACGCTGGTCCAGCAAGTTGTTTCGACGTTGCCATTCATTATTCACCTCCTACACAACTATGCTACCTTTCGACACGCGGGATACGAGCTATGGGTATTAAAGTAAAGCTTTTTGTAAAGTGAGGTTAGGCGCGCTATGCTGAAGTTTTTACTGTTTCGATGTTTCCCTTGATTCGAGGATTTGGAAATTACGCATGTTGAAGGGGGGGGGGAGGAGAATTTGAGAAATTTGATTGTTTTATTGGATAATTTGAACGTTCGTTTTGATATTCATTTGTTAGCTTTGGACACGAGAGACGTGATTAAAGAACCTTGTGTTTTGTAAAGTGAGGTTAAATACGCTACGATAAAATGTTTTCGTTGATCGAAGATTTTGAAAGATTATTCATTTTGGATTACTTAAATAGGTTACTCGAGTTTGAATTCGAATGGAAGATGATTGGAAAATCAAAAACCTGTATCGAAAAGGGAAAGTTGCAAAGACGCGAAGCCTAATAAAAATCTTTTCCCCCACGACTCCGTTAATTACCATAAGTTAATTACAACGAACGTGGAAGCGAAGCCACCCCCTTCCAAACGCACACGTACAGACACTGTGTCTCACGGCTATTTCCACCCACCGTCCACCCCCGTCATATTTACGAGGCGAACTTTGCTTTAAGCCTGCCGATGTTTTAACTTTATCGCGGGCTGAAGTATGATTTTACGAGAAGCCCGCCGGGCTAAATATGCCCGCGTCGTAAAATTAACGGCGTTTCCATAAAGGAATCCGTGGTGTGCTTGCGTTAAAACTCGATAAAAGCCAATAAAGCATCGAGAGAGCGCGGCAGTTTAGTATAGTTTATCGCCCTACGAACTCCAGAGGTGTCCAGAGTTAACCGGTGCCAACCTGCGACCATTTGCAGCGTTCCAGGATAAGACTTACGAGGGTTCTAAGGAAACGGGAGAGGGAGGGAGAGTTCGAGGACCTGGCGAGCCGAGGATCCGAAGCTGGGGCTGTTAATTTTTATTGCAAGTCCCCCTCTCCTTTTGTTTCCTCCGTGTTCGATGATTTTATCTCGGGAACGAGGGGTGTATATAAAAGTTTAGTGGTTCGTCCATTCCATAATCGAAAAGAGATGTATCTCGTGGCAAGATCTATCTAAACAATAAATACTTTATTCGAGAATTATTGTCGTTGAACGGGATTTTTTGGGATTATTTGTGGGCAAGCGGAAAAGTGTATCGAAGAATTTCTAAACTTGATCTTTTTTCCGAAGAAAAGAGGTTTCTGCGCCTCGGAATCGGCCTCTGCCTCCTCGTACCACCCATCCCGAGGCATTCGGTACATACACGCAGGAGAAGTGGTCGATTATCGTACGTCGGTCGGGTAATGCCACTAAAAACGAACGCCCCGTTGGGCGGCAGATAGTGTTGTCTCGGTTTAGTACTCGACGACACGATCATTTTACAACTGAGCTACTATATATTGGTAATGGGTCGGTTTTATCTCGCCCCGAGAGTCGGCCGGTGGAAACGCGGCCTTAGGTCTCCCCTGCACCTGGCATTTTTGCGCACTGCTATCTTTATGGAAGGCATAAAACGAGTTTACCCAGCAATTTAAATACCGTTCGCGGCATTAACCGCGTGTCCCGATACATTTTTCCTTCCTCCCTTTACTTTCTTTTCAATTCTAAAATTAGACGCGCAACCCCCAACGAGAGAAGAAATTGCAACTATTTTTATTTCCCAACAAACGAAGCGAATAAAAATTCAGGATCGAAGGTAAAACTCGGGATTGATTCACCGCGTATATATATATTTCTTCCTAACGATCCAAACCGAGCACCGAGAGAACGATTATGCCGGTTGCCGGCTAATCTCGGGCGCATGCTGGAGAAACAATACACGCCAGAAGGAGGCTATCCTCGGGGAGACAGTCGGTCGGCGGATGAATATGAAACGTCTTCTCCTCTCTTCTTCTTGGAACCGGCCGTAAGATGTACTTATAAAAATGCAAAGCGGCCGACTTCTGGGTGGTTGCGGGACAAGCTTGGTTATTAGTAAACATTTAAATCGACAATCGCTATAGGTATATACGGGAGAGGAAGGCCTGCCTCCTCTTCTTTCTTCCTTCCCTCCGTCCAACGAATAATACCGTTCCATTCTGATCTCTCGAAAGAGAGAGAGAGAGGAGAGGAGAGGAAACAAGAAATCAAGCCGCGGACCACCCGCCACGGCCTTGGGGGCACCGAGCCGCGGATCCCGAGGAGGTCCATCCCGTCTTCATGAATCAACTCGTTCCTGAATCGGCATAAACCTTCAAAGGGTTGCTGTGCAGGGCCCTGCCTCCGTGCCAGACCCCGCAGAGTTATGCGGACGCCGTCCAGAGAGATCCTCTCCTCGCCGAGACACCGAAAATTGGACGTTTGAGGTTAGGTGGAATCGAGTTCTTTACCTGCTCGTAGATTCCATTTTATTTGAATATATCTTGAAAGCGTAAAATAAAAATACGAAATTACCCGTTTCTCCGCCGAGAGGAGAAACGAAATCTTACCCGAGGAAAAAATTTATCTTCTCACGCGGATCGCGCGTGGCTGCAATGAGGGGACAGGATGATCGATCAGGGGAGGTGGTGGATCTAGGAAGAGAGAGAAAGAAGAATGAATCAAGACCTCGTAGACCTGTTTTTTTTTTCTTTTTTCTTTTTTATAATGATTCGTTTATTGCGAAAGGACACAGTCTGCAAGCCATCTGCCAATGTGGCATCGGCGAGCTCGCGTGAAATTTTGGACACGAATGACTAAAAGGTGATGGCGATCGTTCACTCTCGACATGACATGATATGTTGACAGTCGCTGCGCCCCTGCGGCTGTCGCCCCTCTCTCTCCAACTCGTCCGACGAGGAGACGCACGCTCTCATTCGCTCTCACGCGTATGTATAGTACGTATACATATATATATATTTCTGGGAGGAAAGGTGGGGCACGCACACCACACCCTGTTTCGTCGCGGGGCGCAACGCGAGTTTCCGATAAATTCAGATTACGAACGGAGACTCGAGCACGTTGAGGGAGGGGGTTAGAATAAAAATAGAAATAAAAGTAAAAAAAAAATGTAAACGAGGAACGCAACGATTTCTCCAACGATTTCGTCCTACTCGCGAGGAATAAATAAATAATACTTATGAGAACGGAGAAATACGGGCACGAGTGTAAATTTCTTTTTTTTTCTTTTTTTTTTTTCTTTTTTTTCAATTTGAAACATTGTCCCGCGCTCGGCCTCCGTAATCTGTCACATTAAATCCAAACGATCCATACCTCGTCATGATCGACAAGAGCCGACGTGTGAATCGATAATTCGTCGTAAACATTGCGATAACAATAATAATAATAATAATAATAATAATAATAATAATAATAATCCATAATAATAATCCATAATAATAATTAATCAAAATAATAATAATCCATAATAATAATTAATCGAAATAATAATAATAATAATAATAATAATAATAATCGTCGTCGTTAGTATGAATTATGATCTCCAATATTATAATAATAATATCGTACCTACTCTACATACAATACATACACTGGCCGGACGCTCTCTACTGGGCCCTCTCTACTATTTACAAACGCATAAATAATTATTAATTATTATCGTGTATTTATATATATAGTATTCTTTATGTATAATATTACCTGTCGTAAGTAGACACACGCCTAGGATAGTGCGTCTCTTCGTTTTTTTTCTTTTCTTTATTTTTCCTGTTTTTTTTTTAAACCGCGATTTTTTTTTTTTTTACGTCGCGACGCTGCTCTAACGGAAGTGATAAAGTGGTTCCTACGATTCCTCCATTTTCTTTCCTTTTTTTTTTCTTTTTTCCTTTCATTTCCTCTCGTCGGTTCTCTTCTTCTTCTTCTTCTTCTTCTTCTTCTTCTTCAACACGCGTACTCTCGTATTCGAGGGCGGGGAGAAAGCTCGCAACGAAGGAAGATAGAGGGAGCAGGAATTGGGCGAATTTCGAGAGGCTGTTTTCCGTTTCAACGCGATAATCGTGACAATTAAACCTGTAAATAGTTTCGCTTTTGAAAGAAAAATTGAAAAATTTTCTTGTCGGTACGCAGAATCTAGACACTCGTGGGACTCCTCCGCAGAGAAAGAAAGGAACGAAGACGAAATCTCGCGGGGTGAGAGGGTAAGCGAAACGAGGGGGCGGGGAAGAAAACGGACTAAGAACGGTGGAAGCGGATCGAGGGTCTCAAGGGCAGTTACATCGTCGTTCCGACTCGTTCGTATATCGTTTCCAGTCAACTGTACACTAATTACAAGGATCATAGTCTCTGATTATTATTGTCATCCACACCACACAACGCCTGCGCGGCGAAACTTATTTAATATTAAAGTCCGTGATCGTCACACTCACCCGTTCGTAATCACACTCGGCCGGGTGACTTGAGCTCCTGCGTGGACGACAGGCTCGGGTGAGGGGACTGATCCGACCCACCCGAGGACGCCGTGGACGAGGACGAGGGAGATAGGCCAGATGTCGCTGTGGTGAGGAGCACAGCGCCACCTGGAGCAGTGCTGCCACCGTTGATCGAGAAAGGTTTGCCACTGGCCGACACGGCTGACGCGG
Source organism: Apis cerana (assembly GCF_029169275.1). NCBI lineage: Eukaryota > Metazoa > Arthropoda > Insecta > Hymenoptera > Apidae > Apis > Apis cerana. The sequence goes on along the minus strand of NC_083862.1, from coordinate 1,759,791 downwards.
ACGACGTCAGTATGCTGGGCGCCGTGGAGGGGGGCATGACGCCGCTCAGTCCGCCCAAGGTTCTCGAGTAAGTCTCCAGCAGAGACATGTCGCCCGAGCCGAGATGGGAGGCCCCGTACAGGTTGCGGTAGAAATCCGGGTGATGTCGGACAAATTGCGTCCCGGAGTGCATCGCGAGCGGGTGATGAGGCGGCAGACGACTGGCCAAAGGGCTCATCAACTTGCCCCCACCTCCGCCCCCGCCTGCCACTCCTCCGCCAGCTCCGCCGCTTCCGCCGTAAGGTGACGAGAGGCCTGTCATAGTGGTCGGTATCGGGCTCTGCTGCTCGCCATCTTTGCTCGCCATGTCTGCCAGAGACCAGATCCTCGGTTTCGTGGTTACGCCGCTGCCCGTCGAGGACGCTGTCGTGCTCGGCGGCACGTGGTGACTGCTAGGTGGCGTGCTCTCGGGAGACGGGTGGCGCAACAGTCGGCCGTGAGAGGAGGCGAGATAGGCGGGATGCTGCAGCTGCAGAGGGTGTCTGGGAGGTTCTCTTTGGTCGTAGAGGCATTCCGGGCTGTCTGGGCCGCTGTCTGCTCGGGATTCGCTCCACTCGCTCTCGGTTCTCCCCTGGACACCCGTGGAACCGCCGCTGGTGCCGAGCAGGTCCATCCGGTGCGCCGGCCGCTCGCCGTCCTCGCTCGATCCGGTTCCAGAGTCTTTCGAGTCTGCGGCAGAGGAGCGGAGTTTTGCTTTCGGTGAGAGAAGAAGGTTCGATGCTTCTGCGTTTCGAGAAATTATTAGCCACTTACCTAGCCGATCTTTCTCGTCCACGCTCTTCCTTCCACTGTCGTCGTCCTCGTTATTGTTATCCTCGTCCTCGACCCTGTTCCTCGGCTCCCACGTCATCTTGTTCTCCTTCTTCAGGCGTCTCCGCGCGTTCGCGAACCACGTGGACACTTGGGTCAGAGTCATCTTCGTGATGATTGCTAACATGATCTTCTCGCCCTTCGTTGGATAAGGATTCTTCTTATGATCGTTCAGCCAGGCCTTCAACGTGCTCGTCGTCTCTCGCGTCGCGTTCTTTCGTCTGGCCCCGTTCAGGTCCATCCCATAACTGAAACGATACGAATCAGCCACGCGTCAAGTTATATCTTTCCTTGATTTACAACGATTTTAACCCCAGCATCGCTATTAGTGCAAAGTGCGTCGGAAAATTAATATTTTTCGCTACTCTTTTTTCAACTCCACTTCGTGGTTAAGCTTTCCAACGAAACGGATAGCCGCTCGATCATCCTTTTATTAAAAACTTTCCACGTCGGCCGTTCTCGTGGCACGTGACCCAGCCGTAAAGCCAAGGTGCACGCGAGTCTCGATACGTTACTCGAGCCAGTTGGACGCAACAAAGAGGACACGTTGAACCGCAAGTGGGAGGAGGGGGACAAAGAAGAGGAGGAGGAGGAGGAGGAGGAAGAAGGCTCCGGTGGAAGCTCGTGTCGGGAAACTTATCCAATCGTGAGGCTCGTTACGCCTTCCCCTACAGTTTGGTATAAAAGTCCAAGGAGTCCTGCTCGGTTAGAGGAACGATATAAGCGGGTAGCTACTACTTTCATCCCAAGAGCAGATCTCTATCTAACGGTTTAAGCTCCTTCCTTCCATTCCAGAGGAGTGGAGGAGACTGGAAACGAGAGTGGAACGAGCGATCCTCTCTCTTACCCCCTCGAAACGCTTCGCCCACGGAGAGACCCCTGGGATCCCATTACTAAAAGACTAACCCTTATCAAAGATTAAACTTCGGTATAACTGCTGAATCGACGGGATCGAAATTAAATTTTCCAGCGGCGAGCGCGGCTGGGAGATGCTTACTCCCTCTTCCACCCCTCTTCTCCGTTTCCCCCCCTTCTTTCTTCCTTTGCAGAGCACAGTTGAGCTTTTTCCCTTGTTCCATCCCCTTAGCGACATCTCGACATCCTTTCTAAAGTTTCGATCTTGTTTTTTTTTTTTAGATGCCCTTCCTTGGAGATGTAAGTTTCGTATTATTCGATAGTTAAAATAGTTTTTATTTCGATCGAAGTAATTATTCGTTACTGTATATCCAATAATAAATATGGACGAGACGGAACACGGAAGTGCACCTTGGTGATGGCCGTGACGGGTGGCCGCCATTATCGAGCTTTATTTCCACCCTCTTTTGTTCCAGGAAGAACAGGGATGAAAGGAGAAACGTGTGTGGACTGACGTTCCTGGTGTCGAGGGGGTTGGGGAGGATGAGATGGGAAATTAATAAAACTGTCACTTATCTACCCTTCCCCGAGGCAGGCCTACACAACCTATCTTCTCTTCCATCTCTCCTCTCCCTGTATTCTTTCCGATTGTTTCTCTCTCTCTCTCTGTTTTTCACACGAGGGATTCGCAACAGCTGAAAGGAGGCGCTAAACATTTCAATTTGACGTCGCGTGGATGAGAATCTACATCGTAGATGTTTTTATCCGGCTTGGATAATGGTATTTGGAAGAGAGGAATAAAAATATTTGCGCGAAAAATATTTTCTCGACCGTATCGGTACGGTTAATTCGAAAATAACAACTTGTTTTTATTTTGACAATAAAAATATTGCGACACGTAAAACATTTTGGTACAACGGACGAAATAACGATTTATATTTGCCTAAAATAATTGATACTTTCGCAACCTCGACCGAGAAACATTAAGAAAAAACGTTAAAATAAAATAGAACGATACTCGATTCACGACATTTCCCAGAGCATCCACATATATCCCATCCATCCGAACCGCGTTCCCGTGGAACGCTCGCGAAAGAGAATGAGAAACGGCGAAGTAGGAAGAAGGGGGTGGAGGTGGCGACGCCAGGATCGCGCGGCGTACCGGTGAAACAGAGAGGTACAGGAAGATAGCAAAGTGGCACGGAGGAGGGAGAAAGGGAGACGGAATACGATGGCTTAACCCCCGGTCTGTTTGCGAGGAGCAAATGGCGTTCTGCAGTTATTTTAAAATTCAACCGGGTGGCAGGGGGTGCGGATCGGATTAAAAAATCAGAGTGGAAGCTTGTTTCTCATGATAACAGCCCAGCCGGCTCCCGAGAGCGGGAACTGCTGCTTTCTACCGATTCCGTCTCTCCCTGCCAGCGCTGCCACCCCACTACTCTTTTGTCGAGCGCCTCTATCTCTCCGCCTCTTCCGCGTCCATCCGTCTCTTCCTCTTTCTCTTTCTCTTTCGACCGTTTCTCTGTTTCCTTTTCCTCGCGCGGCGCACCACCGCGTCCCAACTTTTCTCTCCCAATCTGTCTCTATACGACCGCACCGTGGGCGCGCGGGAGGGGGGAGAGGCACACACAGTTAAATACGGCCGATGTGTATAAGCGTTATACCGTTCCTGGTCGCAGATAGAGACGTCGTACAGATATATACAAATCGCGTTATATACGCGTATATAGGCGCAGCTATGATCGGCTTTTTTCCTCCTTTTCCGCTAGGGGCGCGCGTCAACGCGCTCGTGTTTCCATGGCGATCGCTAATCGGAACGGGATCCTTTGTATTTCTCGCTCCCACTCGAAGCTTTCCGCGTTTTAAAAAAGGAACATTCTAACATTCGGTGAAATTTACCTTCGAACAGAAACAATCTTCGAGATACATTTTTCTCTAATCTAGGGATCCCTGGATCTAATTAATCTTTATTCCTCCTCTACGTTTGCTTTTATTTTTAACCAAATCGTAGAGAGCTGTACGCACACTTTTTAGAATCTAGGGATCCCTAGATTAGAAGACATCTAATTTTCCATATATTTCGAAGCACGGGGATCGGGCATTTTTAAAAGGGGCGGAAGCTACACCCCTCGAAAGAACGATCCGACCGAATCAACCATTAAAACCCGCCGAAACGACCATTTCTCGCGACCCTTCAACCGCACCGCGGTTACCGTAAACGCGTTTGTCATGGCGTAGCCTTTAACGGGGATAAGAACAGAGGGTTGAGTGACCAGTTCGAAACGAGGCAGGTGTGCGGAGACACGAACGACTCCGCCCCTCGTTACCGCTCGTAACTAGGGGTGCTATCCAACTTCTTTTTTCCCCCCTCTGTTCTCCCGTTACCAACCCCTTCCACGCCACCCTTAAACCTCTATCGCCGACGCACACGTTTCACAGGTATGGGGCTTCCCGCGCTTTATCAACGAAGAAGGTGCAGCCATTTCGGTGGAGTCGCCATCTTTACTCGCCAAGTTACTCGCGTGCACGCATACGTGGTGAACCCTAGCACGCGTTCAGTCGGCCAGAAGGCAGGATACCTGCGTCTCGTGGTCGCTTTCGGTTTAATCAACCGCGAAGCCACGCCAACCTTCTGCGGCCCCTTTCATCCGCCCGCCTCCGCCCTTTCCGTGGTCAGACGGGGTATATCGACTACATCGATCTTTCTCTTTTCTCACATTATCGATTATCGATCCTCCAGAATTCTCGAATAAACCGAGAGTAAAAATTATTAAAAATTGCTTAATTCTCCTTTCAAATCAAATTACTCCTCCCTCAAATTACTTTTTCGTCTCTCTGGAGACGATGCCATCGCTCTGAATCGCGCCAACAGAGAGAGAGACAATTAGCAACACGTTTGGCAGAATAGAATAGGTGACAGTCGGTTGTTCCACATCCAACTTTATTACCAGTTGCTCGCAAACGTGACGTGACAGATCGATCGTGAACTCGCTGTTTGCGCGTGTGCACACGCGTAAATACACAGGGCAGATTTCTAGGTAGCAAGTTTGAAGGGAAAACACGGCCTCCCCCTCTCGCCGACCAAGATTATACAATCTCTCTCCCTTTCCTCCTCCTCCTCCTCTCTCTCTTTGCACCGGGTTTATATAAAATGATACACGGTTCGCTACTTTGTCACACGATCGCTTAAATCCATCACGAGGCGCGGCGATTAAAGCCGCTGAATTATCGTCGGCAGCGCCGCCCCTCTCTGTTATGGCTAACCAACAGCGAAAATACAAAAGGCTGGCCTGCTTGGCTGCGAGGAGAGAAGAGAGGGCTAATAAGGGGGGAATTTTAATTTTTATGTACAGAGAGGCCCAAAAAAAGAATTGAAGAATATGTATGCTATAGATTTTTCCCAAGTTATTCTCTTAGACGTCGATCCCATTGGGGCTAAGGAGGGAGAGGGATCGTTTAAAAAAAGGGCAACCTTGCAAAAACCACCCCTCAGAGGGAGTCAACCGGGTCATTAAACGGTCGTACATCATACGTGGCACGTCCTGAAAACCCTCATTAGGCTCGTATACCTCCGGTTCGGGGCCCGGATATGGGCCTCCCTTTCACGAGGGAACTGGGTATGAATTTGTTAATTGAAGTCGAAGAAATTTCATAGTGTACGTTTGTATCCGTGTGATACGTATATTTTTGAGATTTGAGAAGTTTGGCAATGGACAATATGTTTGGGTCGATTCGTAGGATTAGGGGAATAATAATTAATAAAATAAACGGAATAGAAATAAACCTCTTGCAATAATTCAATTTCCTTGAAACGCGATTAGACGAGGGATGTACGACTTTCAGTCGTATCGATTATCGAATTTTCTGAACGGCCGCCAACCAATGAGCTACAAGTTAATTTCGACTTAGAATCAACCTAAACTGTGTAGACGCTTTAGAAAACAAGATTAAATAGATTTCAGCGCATTGTTGCACGTTCTACACGGATAGAACAAGGATCTATGTGTCGAATCTTGTTAGATAGTCGACCGTAGAATGGATCAGAAACATGGAATAATTCCATGTAATTCTATTTGTCGAAGCCTCTGAAAAGGATCGAGAACGTTAAAATCGAATAAGCGATTTTGTCACCTCTAATTCTGACAATTAAGTAAATTGAATTAGCAGTTCTAATAACTGTGCGCAATCCTCACTTTCTTAGTTTTCACAGAACAGAAAATCATCTTTCAATAGATAAATTATTCGAATTCTTTTCCTCTTTTTGAAGAATTTTCTTCCCTTTACGCAAAACAATATCGATAAGATTGTTCAGACTTGTACGAAAATAAAATCATATAACAATAGAGGAGACCAAGATACGTTTCCGTGTAAAAATGTTCAATAATCTTATCGAATCTTGCCGTGAGAAAGGAAGCCGAGGCTATCGGTGAAAATCAATTCGACTAAGAGCCAATTGCCGTCGTGGGCAAATAAAGGTCCCCCAAGTAATAACTCGTCAAACAGAATGGGAAATCGATATAAAAATGTAACATCGAATTAAAAAGAATTGTAACGTAACGTATACACAATTTTCACGATTCCTTAAAAATTAAGAGAAAGAAGGAAGCGGCAAATAAATAAATAGATCAACGAAAGAAATCCGTCTGTTCACTAACAAAGTACAAATTCCAAACGCTTTCAGAAAAACGCAAGTTCCTTTCCTTCCTCGCAGCAACTCCGTTTCGACGGTAATCTTAACGAGCGCGAACGTCCCTCTCCCCTCCCCTCCCCTGGCCAAGCGTCGAGCGATCATTAAGATTCGCGGATCGTCGCGACGTCCTTAAAGCGCCCGTGAAGCGCGTGCCTTCGACACATCGGTCGTTGTACGGACACACTTAATAATACGTGTGTTTGATCGAGGGTGGGGGGCGAGGAGGGGGCCGAAGCCGGACATAGGAGCCGTACAAGCAGCCGTGTTCGTACAACCAGTGGCTGCCCGGTTGTGTTTCTTATTGTTTACCCTATATGTCCCCGGAAGCAGGGCCAATCCGCCGGAAAGACGGGACCGTTAACCCGCACGATCCCGAGACCTCGCGGCCGTGCATTCCAACTCTGCATTATTGGCTTTTTGTATGCTTATGCCGCTTATGTTAAAGCGGCCGATGGTGCAGGCTACGGCCTATACGGCGTGCGTATATTCGATTTTCATTTTCTTCTTTTCTCGCTTAGCTTGCTAGCTTCGAATTTGTTTCGCTCATCTTTATTACGGACGGACAGAAGATACTGTCTGCGACACCGTTTTCGTTTTTGTGCACGTATTGGTGCGTATTTCGATTCTGTTTAGCGAACGAGAAAACGTAGGTCGAATAATTAATCCAAGCGAATTGAATCGAACTGAACATCGCCGATTCGAATGAATAAAGATTGATTATTATTTGAGCAGCTGGGAAAAAATTAAGAAGCTCGAGAACGGATTTCATTTTCCACGAGAAAAAGGTTAATTACCACGGATATTAGTCGACATTATTAGTTATGAATTTATGACAGACGCGTTTGAATTTTAATTTTAATTGGCCTCATCTGCTACTCGGTTGCATTAACGAGTTGGAACTTGTTGTTCGTCGAGGGTTGCACGCGCACAGGGGGAGGGTATAAATAGGTAAAGTATCTTCGAGCGTGGCTTGCACGCTCAAAAGTTGAAAAATTTCGCATCGTAGAAATAAATCTCGTCCATACAAATACAAATACAGGTTTCGACAAGTATCTTTTTCTAATCCGCTTATTTTAAGTAAGAAAAGACCGCACTTTTGGAATTTATCCACGTGCAAGAGTCTAGAAAATTAATTTCGTGTATTATTTGTAAAAATTCGCCAGTTGCATTGTAATGCGTTGTAACACGTACGTAAAAAAAAAAAACGTAACGTAACAAAACAATTTGCTTTTAACTTCTTAAAAAGCAAACAATCAGGCGGAATAATAAATAAAATTTTACCTCGACATTTTAAAATATCACGATGCGAAAAAAGGGGGAGGGGGGGGAAGATTGGCAATTGTTTGTTCCGCTCGCGCGGAAACGAAATCGAAGGTGGGAAATTAGCGCCGTTTAATAGCACGTTGAATTATTGGCGAGTGTTTCGATGACGGTGCAAATATGTCGTCGAGGAAAATTGATTTCAATAATATCGCGTTAAATTTGAATTCGATTAGTCAGGTAACGGCGCGGCTATCTTCACGTATCGATACGTTGTTTGCATTAATCAGCGTATTAATTCTTGTGGGGCAAATGTCCGGTGAAAAACCGAACGAAGAAACGTGGAAGATTGGCGTCGAACCGAATTACGCGCCCGAATCGTGTAACAATCAATCGAGAAGGAAATTTAAACACGTATGCATATTTCGTGAACGTGTCGTTTCGACGTCGAACGAAGTTTATTACGTGAACCGTTTCGATAATTTTTCGACAATGTGGAAGTAAATCTAACCTTTGATTGAATTATTTTAAAAATAATTAAATCGAAAGCATATATTGGTGATACGATTGTTTTATGAATTTGAGGAGGATTCTCAATTAATAATGCAACATTAAATCGATTTTTTTCACTTCATTTTATTCTTCCTCTAGTAATTTTATTCATAGTAATTCTTCGCTTATTTGCATTACATTTAACCGGATCTTCAAATCCACTAGGATCAAATTATAACAATTATAAAATTTCATTTCATCCTTATTTTTCGATTAAAGATTTATTAGGATTTTATATTATTTTATTTATTTTCATAATAATTAATTTTCAATATCCATACTACTTAGGAGATCCAGATAACTTTAAAATTGCTAATCCTATAAATACACCTACTCACATTAAACCAGAATGATATTTTTTATTTGCTTATTCAATCTTACGTGCAATTCCAAACAAACTTGGCGGAGTAATTGGATTAGTTATATCAATTTTAATTTTGTATATTACTATTTTATGCAATAAATTAATAAATAATAAATTTAATTTATTTTAAAAATAATTAAACGGAACTCGGAATTACTTTTCCCGTGTTCGCGTTATCTCATCCGTGTATAACTCGAATTTTATTTTCTTAAATCACTCACGTATCACGTATCGATTCTACCAATTTTCGGAATAACATTAAGAGATAAAAAAAAAATCTCTCATTTAACTCTAAAATCTTCGATAAAATTAATATATAAAAAAATCGTAATTCATAGACAAGGGATCTCGAGGGACAGGTGCATCCCCGGATCTTCCGGCAATTGTTATCGCGCGGAGGAGTCTCGGTTCCGGTGTGGACCGGCGGTAGGTCTCCTCCAAAGGAAGACCCGGTGCGCGAACCGACCAGAGCGAATGGATGCTAAGCAAGCTGTAGTACCCGATCGCTTCCTTGCATACGAAGCAGTCTCCGCCGGAAGTGCGTCACGCGGCAACAGTGTAGATTCCACGAGATTGACAGCGAGAGAGAGAGAGAGAGAGAGAGAGAGAGAGAGAGAGAGAGAGAGAACGACGTCGTCGACTCGTCACCGGGACGTTGGATAATACCTACGTGACCGAGGATCGCGTTTCCACGGGCCAGATAACGAGACGCGGCAATGATTGATCGAGACCACTGATATAAGCAGGATGTTTCATCTTCTGCAACGTTATCGCTCGCCTTAAAAAAACACCGCTGCCGCAACGCGTTAACAAGTGTAGCTAGGCGGTTTACAAAGTAAGCTCGTTCCAAGTTTGTTGAAGCAAGCTCTCGTAATTATGAAAATTAAAACAAGAATACGATTACGGTTGATAATACGTATTACGGAAGAAAAGTATAATATACATTTTGATCGTAAATATAACGTATTTTATTTTTACATTATATAGATAGATTAATTAATTGAATTAGAAATGAGCGTTTTCATATTTTGCGATATAACTCGTGTCGATATCCCGAGTCAACAATCGTTTCCCACTTTTCTAATTGTTTATAATTAGCGAGTCGTAAAAAGCAAGTTTACAAATCGCTCGCGGTACTCACGCACGGTTTAGCATCCGTGCACGCGTTCCAACGACGAGAGCCGCGATAACGGTACACGATAACGAGACTCGTTGTAGGGAGAGGGAAAAAAAGAGACGAAGGAAAAATTGAAAAATTCAGGAAACTCAGATTAGACCGATTAATCATCGGCAGAGTTCGAGGCACTCCACTATTCCGAATATCCGTAATCTCGCCCGGCGCCGATAAATACGATTCCGACTTATCTTGCGGGTAAGACCTTTCACCGGTCGCATCGTGACACGCGTTGACCGATTCGAGGAGCGCGAGAATAAAAACGCCCAAGGCGACAGTCCCGGGTCAACGGAGCGCTAATTTATTGGAATGTTTATGTGTTTCTCTGTCGAGCGTTATCGGAGCTTAAGCGCGTGAGACTCGACATCGCGAGCAAAAGAAATATATACAACGCTAGTTCGAATGCACGTGAAAGGGGAGAATCCTCCGTTTCGCGTGAAGACAGGAGCGGTTCAAGATTCGATACCTCGAATCGAAATGCAATTATTGAGATAACGGGCAGAAAAACTTTCCAAGCCACTTTTGTCTCTTCGACTTTGTTCCTGACAATAACGCGAAAGAAAATGCGAATATGTTAACTTGCGTTGATGAAAATTCGAGGAGGGGGGAGAAAACACCATCGACGTTACTTTTAAAAAAACGTATGACTTGAGAAATAATTATCCTGTTACGTACTTTCAGATTCGTTGGAAGCAACGTTTCATTGTGTGTCGTTTAGAACGTGGCTATCGCTGCACGAAATGTACGATACTTTGGAAACGTTTCGACTAGGCGTCGTTGCTTTAAATACGCGGTATTTCTTTTTAAATCGTCCATAAAGATCCCCTAATTGTCGAAAGTGATACAACCCATTTGAAATTTGTCACGGACGTTACTTTCTCGGAGAAACGTAGATTTCTCGAACGAAGAATAACTCGTCTATTTTATTTCGTTTTTATTATCTCGAGTAAGAAAATAATAAGATGATATATATATATATATATATGTACACAGAGTGTTCCAATATTCGTAGAGAGATAAAGAAATCGAAAATTTTCTTGGTTAGTTGTATCATGATAATTAGGACACGCTGCGTAAGATAAAAGAATTATTGAAATGTATTGAAAACTCACCCATTGAAGGGATAACTAGCGAAGGCCGCATCATAGGGATGGTACACGGAAGGATAAGGCCATGCTGCCGCGGCTCCAGCCCCAAGATTTTCCGCCTTCAGATCGAGGCCAGCAGCCTGTAACCGATTATACTTGTTAATATAGCAACGTCTCGCGTGATTAATTATCGCAGCTGAAAAAGACGAATTCCACGATTGCTCGAGGTTTTCGTTTCGATCTAGAACACTCGACAAATACACCATTTATTCGTTGTTGACTTAACAATTCGAAACCAAATGTTGAGGATACGAAATTTTAACTTTACGTCCTTCGTGAAGTAACGAAGGAAATAAAAAAGGACAGCTAACGAAAGACGAAAAAGGACACTAAAAATTTATGGCGCGATATTACTCTCGCTTCACTGGGTTCAAGAGCAATTCCAGTGGTGGGGATAAGAGGTTCCAACGCACGCGAATAATATGTCGTAATTACACAACGAACGAAACAAACGGTTACTTTTAAAATGTGCGCCATTCAACGACGAAATAATCATCAAAATCGATTAATTTTGCAAAAATGGATATCTTCTCGATATTATAACGTTTCTATTAGTTTTCGCGTTTGTTCCGTTAAACGATAGAGAAAAAAAACATTCGACTAGCTTGATGAACGGAAATACCCACTTTTATAAGAACACGACGCAATTAAGCAACGCCACTGCGATCGATTAACAATTCATCGATTGTAATGAGAAAAATAGCTGACAAAGCACCAATAATAATAATTAGAATCGATGCGTGCCAGTTTTGTTTGTTACTGTTATATCAAGTCAATATTTAAATCATCAATTGATAGAATAATAGAACTATAGAACCCCTCCTCTCATCTAAGGCTCGATTTAAAACGTTTCTTCCATCTCTCTCTTTCTGCCTCGCTTTTTTCGTATGCATTTAATCTTGTATTAATGGCATTAATTATACATTGTGTTTCGAATGACGTAGTCATTGTTGAACTGGCGTAATTAGCACTCGAAAATAGTGAACAGGGGCCAGAGTTCAATCAAGAATTCAACATCGTTTATTTGAAACTCTTTGAAAACCGTTGCTCGATCCGTGTAATTTTCGAGTGTTTAAACTGAACTCAAAAGCGGACGAGAAATATTCTAAAATCCAAGCGTTTAATTACACGTGTTTACTAGTAACCAAAATTATTGCATCTTTCATCATCGAACTTTTATATTATTCTAATTTTATAATTCGATCGACGTCATTTTACATCGATATCTAAAATTTTCGAAATTATTTAACACTTTAATTTTGCAACGATCAGTTTCGCGGATTTAAAATTCCAATTTCCATATTTCTATTTCTATTCATTGTACTGATAAAAAAGATTAAAAGAAAAAAGAATCCCATAACCTATAACCCTCTTTCGACTTATATAACCTCAAACTTATCAACGAGACCAGAAAATCGAAAAAATTGTACGTAAAGATCGTTATCGTTAAAAACGTTACCAAATAAGTACCAGAATCTTGTTAATATCGAAGGTGTTCTGTTACGTGGATCAACCTGTATATGTAATATGCAATCCGGTTACGAGGAGAGGCCCCACTCTATACGTCCGGCCTTTAAGCTCGATCATAAAGAGCGACGATAACAAGCTTGCCCCGGCGACGGCTCGAACACGACAGTGTCCCACTGTTACGGCAGGACGGATTCATAAATTTACGCTTCGCGGCTATTTTCTTCGCGTATACGCTTTGTGTGTGGTCCGATAACCTCTCTGGGCCCGACGAATACACGCGATTGCCTATCCCAAATCGCAGCGCTTCTCTTTTCTCTTGCTCGCATATTAACATCGCAGAACTTTTCGCCGCGATAACATCTCGATTATTATAGAACGTCTCGCGAGCATATATACTAAAACAAGCGTGTACGTGTTTCTTTATCCTAACGGTCGGGAAGAAAAATTCGACTCGACGCACGCCTCGTGAACGATATAGGAAATAAAGCTATGAGAAATAGACGCGAGAGGGCGTTTCGGTAGTGGACGGATAGAATCGTGGATTGCTGGCTAGGATATTCGAATACGTATTTTCTCTAACTTTTCTATAGAACATAAGCGGGACTGGATAGTTCATAGAGAAACTATTTAATGTGAATTTATAGAATATTTATAGAATAAATGTGTTTGAACGTGGAGTGAATGTTAGGTGAAAATACGATGGAAGGAGAAAATGGTGGCGGGTTAGAATTAGGCAACTTATAAATTCGCTATCGTTTAGATGAAAATTTCGTTTGCTCGAAATTCGTTGATCGAAGTATCGAGTAAAGATAAGCGGCGTATTGGTACAAATGTTATTATAGTTACGATAAAATATATCATAAATCAAATCATTAGATGGCGACATCGACCTACGTCAAGTAAAGTTGGAAATTTCAAACCCTTATCTAACCACGACATGACATTCGATATATCCTTACTTCGCATTCCATTGACTTTATTTATCATTTCATCGATCATCGGATTAGGAAAATAGGAATAGGCGAAATATTTGGAATAAAAATTCGCAAAAGATCCACGAAGTCAATTCACGGCGATGGTAATAAACTCGAAAGTATCTTCGAACGACCGTGGATGCAATAAAGTGAATTTTTAAGGTTCGGTGAAACGCCTGTATGAACATCGGGCGTGCATCGCATTGACGTTTATTACGCGGGAACAGTCGCGCGAGCCATGATAGCATAATTAAACAATGCACGGCGAAATCGGGAAAGTACGCACCACCGAGCTATTAAGATCAAATGGATGAAGTTTAGAGAATAATTTATTCGACGGCCATTATTTAACACAATCCTTAATTGACGGTAATTTTTTTCAAAAATCAACCATCCCCATTTAACGATACGTTTATCAAATAAAATCCCTTTTCACGAGTTCCAATAGTGGACAAAAGTTACCTTTCAATAATATTTCTGAATTTAAACAATGAAAGTCATAAACAACTTGTTTTTACGTATTCTTAATTTTTATTATCAAAAAAAATTTAAGCATTTTATTTGAAATTCCAACAACTAGTTGTACAGAACGAGAGGCAAATTTTTTCGCTATTGGAAAATAATCATTTTTATTCATCATCTCGAAAATCCCTTTTCACGAGTTCCAATAGTGGACAAAAGTTACCTTTCAATAATATTTCTGAATTTAAACAATGAAAGTCATAAACAACTTGTTTTTACGTATTCTTAATTTTTAATATAAAAAAAAAATTTAAGCATTTCATTTGAAATTCCAACAACTAGTTGTACAGAACGAGAGGCAAATTTTTTCGCTATTGGAAAATAATCATACAACAATTTTTATTCTTCATCTCGAAAATCCATTTTCACGAGTTCCAATAGTGGACAAAAGTTACCTTCCAATAATATTTCTGAATTTAAACAATGAAAGTCATAAACAAATTTAAGCATTTCATTTGAAATTCCAACAACTAGTTGTACAGAACGAGAGGCAAATTTTGGAAAATAATCATGAAACGATTTTTATTCTCTCGTTCATCTCGATAATATCCAACTCGTTAACTCACCGTAGGTGTATAGAAGGGCGCCTGCTCGGCCCCCAGGCTTGGAAAATAGGCGGCCATGCCCTCGGAGGCGGCGGCGGCGGCTGCAGCCGCGTACGGCGCGCTGTACATGGAAAGCGCGGCCGTCGGTAGCGCGCCGAGCCGTTGATAACCGCCGATAAGCTCGTATTGGCAGGAGCACACGGTCTGGCCCGTGAGGGGGTCCGTGAAGATCGGTCTCCCCGTGTCGCAGCATCGCCCCGTCGGCGTTGGGCCACCGGTCGTCGGAGGCGGATGACCCTGCGACGGGCTGACCGACGTGGTTGGACTGCCAGGCGGCCTCACAACCGCGCTGGTCACCGCCATCCTCGCGTTCGACAGGCCGGCAGCTACTCCCAGGGGATGATTCGTGGCAGTGCCCGCTACGCTGACCAACGACGAACCGCCTGCGCTCAGGATCGCGCCGGACACCGGCGAGGCCGAAGAAGACGTCAGCGACGAACTCACTGTCACAGGACACTGGAAAAGCATATGGATTGAGAAATAGATGTATCGAAATGTAAATGGTTAAAATAAGCGAGGATCGCTCGAAAATGTTTTCGTGATATTAATTTATCGAACGAGATAATTATCATTGACGATAAAAAGTGTTTATAGAAATTACACTTGACAGTCGAATTGATTTCACTATAAATAGATGTTGCGTAATTCGTATTCAATACAGATCATGCGTGATATCCGTTTAAAAAATAACGTATAAAGAAAAGTTTTAGGATACACATAGCGTTTGCTCGATACACATTGTAATATCAAACAATAAATATGTTTCTAGATAAAAATATTTCTTAGCTTCGAGAGAAACACAGCGTCTTATTATATTTACCAAACAACAGCCGGTTACGTGATCGATGGCGTACATGCCCGGTGTCTCGAACATTCGTTCTTTACATATCGTAATCTAAACAGGAGATACATTCTTGGCCGAATGATATTTGCATTGCGTTGTATCGGTATCGAGCCGTGCTTCGAAAGGGGGGAAGAGGACAACTTGCGTATCTTAATGAAAACAAGATGTTGTACGCGTCTTTCGACAAAATCGTTTTCGAAAACGAGAAGCTTAAACAACGACGCGTTACATCGACACTGTTTGCTTGAAAATTCCCGGCGACTCGCTCCTTTCTTTTCCCTCTCTCGCTCTTTCTCTCGGCAAACAACCCTGGTCGGGAGGAGTATACACGTTTACGTTACCGTGGGTCACCCACTCTCCGTGGATCCCTCTCTTTACCTTTTCTCGCGTTACACGCTAACTGCTCCTCTTTTTCCCGCAATTTTTTATAGCGGGAGGTTAACGTTTACCTCCAGCTCTTGACCCATTCGTGGTCAGATTTACGTTCGTCGTTACAACGACACGAATGACCGACCGCGTGTACCAGGTGCGAGGAATCGTCGTCCGTTCGCGCCGCCATGACAGTATTTATGCGTTCTCGCGAATATAAGTTCGGGAGACATCGACTATGTTCGGCAATAATCGTTCTTGGGCACAGTGAAGCGAACAATTTCGTCAAATGTTTCGCCTTTCTTTAACGGTTATTTTCTTATAACGGTACAATTGGCAAAAGCAAGGTTCTAAATATTCTATTAACGAAAAAGTTTAAAAAATATTTTCGACATTATCGTGCTTACTTTTTGATTCGTTCACTTTATAGAGAGAGCGAAAGAAAAAAGATGGTTCGATTATTGCCTGACGCGAAAAAATGTAGAGATTCGTTGGACCAAACTAACCTCAGAACGTGATCGTGAATGATTTTACGTCTTATCGTTAAGATATCACTCCAAATACCGTTGACCGGCTACAAAATCCGAAAACTTGTAATCGATCATGTTTTCGCGTTTGTAGACACTCGTTCGACACTACCATACACGTCACGTCTCGCTCTTATGACCGTACGCGACTGGGTACACATATAGGGGAGGCATATTAACATAGGAGAAGTTTGCTTTTCGTGGATGCTACCGGTATCACCGTCGAAGATTCGCTGACAACGTCGGGAGACTCGGACGTTTTAATCGTCACTCGATCTCGAGCCGTGTTACACGTTCTCCAATTGCACGGATTGCACGCGAAGTGAAGCGGATCGCGAGCTTCCCATTTTGCTGGAGAGATCAACGTTGCGCTCTGCCAGCAACTCGTTAAGAGGGAATTAATGGTCGTTGATCGAAGGGAAAATTGATCGAATCACGTTATGAAATGGTTCACGAGGTAAACTGCGAAAGATATCTCGTTGCAGATCCGGTTGGATTTAAACGTTTCTCGAAACGGACCGGTGGATTTGCTGATACGCGAATCAGATTGCAAGGCAAGATTAGAGAGACAGTGTTCTATGTATCCTAGAAATTATTACAAATTATATCAAATGTTCTTGAATTTGGCCAACTTCTCCAAGAAACATGCATTTAATTTATCCAACGTTATCTGAACACAATAATAAACGATGTAAAATTTCCATATTAATCGAACAACTTTCTCTCGACAAACGTGTATATAAAATGTAGCACCGAAAATTGCAATGCAAGTCTAAAAAGTATATCGAAAAATCGAAAAAAAAATTTTTAATTTTCATAATATTCATAATATATCAATAATTGAGAAAACAAATTTATATCAAATAAATCGATGTATTTATTCTATCGTCTATATTATCTTAAAAATTATTATTTTATATTTTCCTTCCGTACAGAAGTAAAAGAATCATTTTGTGAAATATTTATTCAATACAAGTTTACGACCGCAAACATAAATACGAAATTCGAGCTTCTTTATCTCTACGACTATATAAGAAATGACGGTTGGCGAGAAACGAAAAGTTCGAGAGAGAGCGAACATTTCAAGAAATTTAAAATATATCACTCGTTAAATTCAAGAATGATTCTTCCACGGCAATATTCCAAGCACATTATTCGTAACGAATAAATACTATATCACGATTTTGCTACATCGTGTATGCGAAACACACTACTACCAAACGTATCCACTTAACCCAATATATCCCTAGCGCGCAGTCTCCAGGGAACTTCCGTTAAACACACACCTGCCAACGCGATTGTTTCCGATTTACGAAACAATAAACGCCTCCAGTGGCACGTTCGATGCCGATAATCGGCGACAGCCAACGGTAGAGCAGCTGCGCTACGAACCACACCCAGAAAGAAAGAGAGGCGACGATCATCCTAAAAGGACTTTTCCAACAACAGTGTGAAAAGGCAGAGGAGCAACTGTTAAGTCGAGGCCACGAACGAGGTCCCCTCCCTTTCCATTCTCGGCAAGGTAAACCGAAAATCAGGCCCGTGCACATAATACCAGGGGGTCCTCATTAATTCCATATCAAACAGCACGGCTAAATAGATTAGCGGGTTGAGTGGCTTTCGCGCGGCGGAGCCTAAACAAACCTCCGGCGTGTGGAACCGTCCCTATTCGCCCGTTCTCTTCATCCATCCATCCGTCGAACATATTGCCGAAAGGCAGAGAGAGAGAGAGAGATAGCGCGCTGCGAGCGTGCATTGTGTTCGAGGACGAAAAACGTGACCCGCCGCGTATTATGGCGTATCGAGAGCGGCGTTAATGCGTGTCCCGGTTACGCTTTTCCGTTTGACGCTTCCAACTGCCTGCCTAGCGGAATAACAACGCGATGATCACGATCCACAGCGCTGGTTTAAATTCGATATAGAGGAATATATATATATATTGGGAGCATGCTATCCTTCTTTCCTGCCACGTTTCAGTTTTTAGTAATTGGCGCGCGCGCGCATGGATTGTAATCTAGTCAGGCTTACACCGGTTGATATTTTAATCGCGACCGCGATGATCGATTGACACACTGTTTTGCGATTTATATATTTGTTCCTCTCTACATCGATTCGAGAAAATTTCGTTAAAAATCGACCCGTACAAGAATCTATCCAAGTTTTATTTCGTACGTACACGTTATATTTTTCATTTTCGCGAGTCTATAAATATCACGAATTTATTTTATTACTAATAACATTTAAAATTTATCCCACTTTCGCATAAATTTCGAAGCTCGACATTTGCACGGATCCTGGAACAACTACTCCACACCACACTTCGAAAGACAAGATTCGGTACGTCCCCGTATACAACCGAAGACAGAAGGAAGAGTGTGCGCGGGGCGGCAGATATACTGCTATGCAGCCGTTCTCACCAAGAATCGTAAGAATCCTCGACGAGGAGAGGATGGAGAGGACGGTATAAGAATGCGCTTCGGGGCTCGGGATCGGGCAAGGGGTTAAACGACGAAGCGTGTTGCCGAGTGTCCACGGCCACGGCCCATAATTCAGTCCTCCACGGTCCTCCACGGGGAAAGAAGAAGCGGCCGCCAGTCCCTGAGTTACTCGACGCGATCGCATCGAAGTGAGTCCCGATGCACCGCGCAACCGTGTGCGCGCAGGACTATATCACACCCAGCGTGCCTCGCGCGGACTACGGTTTCGCCTCTGGTTCGTCGCCTTTAAAGTAGCGTTCGAGGTAGCCGCTCCACGGTTGTATCCTTGTCCTCGAGTTCATCGAAGGTTGACTACCGCGAAGGGCGATAATTATTCGTGCGCCGGGGCATCGATATATCGAGGCATTAGCCCGATAGGATGGCTCGTTTGTTCCACGACGATGCTAATTGCCGGAGCCACGATTCCTTCCCCGGGATTCGCGCAGCTCTAAAGGGAAACGGAAGCTGCGAGAACAGCGTATCGGGGATGTATTACGATACGATTGCTACGCGCAAATGTTCTTGGTACGTTGCCCTGTCTACGCGTTGAGAAAGAATTTTAGTATAGGTTGAAGATCGATTTAAAGTATTTTTAAAGCGTTGAGACAGAGATGGAATTATTTGTGACAAGATTGAATCGATAATTGATGTTTGACTGAAAATAATTGATTTTAGATTTTCCGTTTAATTTTTCTGTTAAAATTAATGCTATATATATACAAGTTGGTAATTTTGGGGTTGATTAAAAATTCTAGAAAAATTCATTAATATATCTATTTTTAGATTAGAATAATTAAGAGTTCGAAAAATGATTATGCAAATTGCATATTTTTAACTATTCCGCGATATAATAATCAGAATGAATACCTTTGTGCGTCATTACTGTGTTAAATAACCGAAGAAACATAGCTTATTGACTGGCTACACTGATAAATGTTTGGTTAAATGGTTTAAAAATAAATTATCACGACGATAAATGAATAAACATAAAAATAAAATGTATTGAATATAAAAAAAAAAGTCAAGCATCGTAACAAACGTTAATTGTTAGTTATTAGTTATACAATAGTTGCTTGTGAGATAAGATTAACAATTTTAATTGAAATATAAATGTATAAAAAAATACAAGAAAAATAATTAACTCGATTCTTCTACTTTTATTATTACTATATTTCTCTTTACATCGATAGAACAATTATTCGACTAATAACAAATATTCTCGTCCCAAGCTGTACTACAATTCCTTCGATGTACAAAAACTATCCAATAATACCATTAGAAATTAGCCGTATCGACGCGAAAAGGGCAAAAGGAGGGTTCGCGGAAGGCCGAGGAAACGTATGACACCTCGTGCGCGCAGAAAATTCTTCGCGATTCCGTTCATGGGCAAGGCTGGCTCTAACCACGGCGCATACCTGCCTCATAGGACCCCTCGAAAAACCTATACATCTCGCATAACTCTCTTCCTCTCTCGAGAGTGGATGATCGATAGACGTCCGATCCCAACTAAGGAAAAAAACTGGAAGTCCTCGGGTGGAAACGGTCGTGGTGGAACGAATGGCTCGCTGCGCGATCGAGAGAAACCAGTAAGTGACTTACACACTCGCTTCTTCCCTCGAATCGTGTGTTGCGCAGAGAGAGATCAGCCCCCGGTGTACACGCGTTTTATGACGCGATTTATATGCACGATGTAACAGTCGCGTCGACGTGGGAACACGGTTACGTCGCGATCTCGTGTCGTTCCTTTCTTCTGCGCGACCCGACAAGAACTGTCCTACTCCCCACCCTTCGTTCTACGTTCCGAGCCGGGGAGAGAGAGACGGTCAGGGGCCAAGGGGGGAAAGGCACGCGATCGCGATGCTAGAGATTGACCAATGGGTTTTTTTGGCGCTGCTCGCGGTTCGCCTCGCGGCCTGCCTTCGAATTTATTGCGTATCCATATTCAGAGGGACAATCGTTCGCTCTAACGCATTCATCGTCGCTCTCGTGCCGCTCGTCCGTGCTTTTCCGCGAACGAAAGGGGAATGGAAAAGGAAAGAGGAAAAATATTTATTTAATTGTAAATTTACGATTCTTGCTTGGTAGAACTATAATGTGTCTAAATATACAGAGATAAATAACGAAAGCAACACATTAAGTTTGAATAAAAAGTAATATTGATTTTAATAATTACAAAGATACGAGTCTATTGATTTTTTCACCATAATTCTAATTTCAGATGAGGAGGTTTATCCTTCAATTTACTTTTTAAGTAAAATTCGAGTCCTATTTTATCTTTGCCAATGCAGAGATGCCGTAGAGAATGATAGCAAAAGACGAAGGGATAGAATTCAAGCATTTAAAGAAATATATCGATTCGAAACTAAATCACTCGCTTCGCTGTGTCCAAGGAAGAAGACTCTAGAGAATTATATCCAAGAATACGTGTAACGAACGAATATACGTAATATACACCGATCGTTTCATCGATTTTTCTCTGAAAAGAAATCTAAAAAGCACCAGATGCAATCCTCAAGACGAACGAACGAAAGCATTTGCAGAAAAAATTCTTAAAAAATCGTGACTAACTGCGCAATCGGTTAAAACGACGTCTCGTAGAAAAAGAGAGAGTATTTCAAGCGGATGGAGAACGTTCCGTTGGATCTGTACGAGGATCCACAGGAGCAACGAGGTGCGCCGTGTTTCCACGATTTATAGATCCCGAAAAGAGAATCGGTTATCCTGTAGACACAGATGCGCCGCTGTTTGCACACGGAGCATTTGTCACGCGTGTCCTGGGCGAGAGAAAAGGGACCGGTCGAGAGATGATGCCCTCTTTGCAACGAGGCCCAGCCGAGTCAATATTGACCCCAGCCCAGATTGATGGACCTTCTTCGCATGTGTGTTTAGGCCTCACGGTACTCACTTATGTTTCCACCCTGTTCTCGTTAGTCAGTCCCTGTTCACTTCCATTCTATCCTCTATACAGCTAGAATGTTTTATCTAGTACTTTTTCATTTTTTCGAGATATTTTAAAATGTAGAATGTTCTATACTTTTTTTTTTACGCAGACAGCTCGCTTTTATGCGGAATTAAAATATTCGTATAAATTTTTCAAAAGTCTGGAAACGGTTTAATTTGTTTATCCCTGGTAGAGATGGCATGAAAACTTTAAGTTTCTCGAACGTTTTAACTAGTTGCTGCAAAATGGCGGATTGTGCTAATCTAATTTTGACAATTGTTCCAAGTTTAAAGTTTGGTTAAATCCTTTTTTTAATTGTTAAATTATTTTGGAAATTTTATAATATCAACATTAACAATGATTTGTAATTTTGCGAAAATTTTACTAATAATATTATTTCGTTTAGAATTTAATCGTACCAAATTTTACAATTGAATAAGAAATCCTTCGTAGAAAATACATTGTTAAACAATATCCACTTGCACTTGGTTTTACAATAATTTCTAGGAACATTGATACAGGTTTTATATTATTATCAGGAACGACTTCCGCTCTGCAAAGGGAACAGAACGAAAACAAACTACTTGTAATCGAGCAATTCATCGATCGCAAAACGTTTGATCGAGTAACGCACCGAAATCACGTATATTCTTAGAAATTGATCTGCCAATTTTGTCGAGAGAAATATCACGTGGCGGAAGTTCTTTATTTTTATCCATTTCCCTGAATACCTATATCAAACTTTATATTTCGGCAATTTTGAAATTATAAATACAGCACGACGATTTCGAGTTAAGTTCCCAAATTCGTACATTTTCCATAGCATTAAAGGCAGAAGCTTAGAGGAATCCCGAGGGAACCACTCGAAAAAGGCAAGGAAGCCAAGATCTAGGGCCTCGAATGTAAACGAAATCTGATAAACCGTGAAATCGTTCGTTCTCACGGGGTTTCTCCGTGATACCGCTCGGTATCTGGCTAAATTAATTCGCTCCTCCTTACTAATCGCTATACTCTCCTTCACACTCGCGACGCGGCGGTCGGAACCACATTATCTCGATTTAGGATCTTTGGAAGGGTTGCGCGAACGAAACGTTGGATTTGAAGAAATTTTGTTTGAGATAAGAAATTATAAAATAACTAGACACGTGTAATTAGTTAATAATAAAAATTCGAAGCTAAATCTAACGTTAAATTTATTTTCGAAAGAATAACGACATTTGTGTTGTTATTTCTATTTCTTATAACTTACGAAATTACGAATGGGCGGAAGAAATTTACGTGGCGCGCAATTTCGAACAAATAATTGGTGAATAAATATTATATTTTTGAAGTTTAATATTTTACGTATAATAATAATTATTATTATTTTAATGTTCTCAGGTCCGGGTACGATTATTCCTCAAGAATTGAAGGAGGTTTGTGCACGCGTTTCGACAAAAGGGTTTAGTCTCTCGCCGCAGGATCGGCCATCCGACACCCAAGTTTCGCCGTAAAGCGATTAAAGGCGTGAGTGGCGTTATCGGGAGAGAACCCGCGACGATACAATGGCGCATCCGGCGTCATTTGCTAACACTGTCACTCGAACGATAAAGGTATACGTCTGTCTTCTACGCATTGTCGCGCGATACTTTCGTCCTCGTTGGCACGATCGTATTCCTCCTAAGACTGTATTATACCCTATAGACCCTGCGCGCCTGATCTCTATTTATTAAACATACACATATACCGGCTCTTATCGCGAGGAAAAGAGTTACTTTGTAATCTCGAAGCAACGTGTTAGATGTTGCGCCGAGAGAAACAAAACTCGAGACACGGTCTTCCTGAGACCAGTCGGGACGCGATCTGTTTTTTCTCATTCCTTCGATGATCAAACCGCTTACATAGATATCTAAATGTAATTCGATAAGGAACTCTTCTTTATTCGGCTGTGTGGTCTAGGTGTAGCCGAGAAAGATACTCGAGTTAGATTAGGGATAGCGTTACGTATTTATTAATGATATTCATCGTGGTTTCTTAATACATTGTTAAGCGATATTTCTTCTGTGTTGATAATAGGAACGAAATAAAATATAATCGGTTCTCGTATAACGTTCCGAGAACGGATTCAATCGATTTGTCTCAATAAAGAGGTTCTTGATCGATTAAAAGTAATAAATGATTCCTTAAAATGCAATTTTCTGTTTATAGACGGTAACAAAAATGATCCGGAGGGTATAAGAAAAAAATTGCTTTCTTACCGCTAAAAAAATTTGATTCACAAAATTCGAGGAAATCGTTACTTCCCGTTACACTTCCCGAGAACATTTTTCACCTTTCGAATAAAATCGAAACACCGCACCAAAAGAGAAACATAACCTAAACGTCTCTAACAACATCAATTACCAGAAAATCTACTTCCCTCTCGAAAGCAAGTTTCGCGTAGTCCAGCCTAACGTAACACGTAACCGTTTCCTCTGCTGTACAAGCTCCTATATCTCGAAAAAAAAAAAAAGAAAAAAGAAAGAAAGAAGGAAAAATTCGCTCCAACACGAATTGGATCTAGCACGGCAATGTCCGCGTTACCGGCTAAGGGTTAAACGATCTCGGAATTCAGAGAGACAGACGGGGAAACCGCTTGAACAGGAAAGTCACGGGACACCGAATTCGTAATGGTTCGTTTACAAGCGGCCCCGCGGAATTTATTGCATCGCCGCGTGAACATACACAACACGTACACAAAGATCGTTGCCCGCGAACCAATGATTTATACCGTGAGAAAGATTAGGCATTCGCGGTTGAACCCTTCTCCACTGCTGTTACACATGCGCACGCGCGTGCGCATGCGCGGATAAAACAGCCAACGACTCCCGTAACGACAATTTCAATAAATTATCCCGCGGTACGCGACCGATCAGAGATCGCCTTTCCTCGAACATCGATTACATGCCGATCTCTTACCCGGAGTCTCGGCGCGTTCTCTTTCTTCCGATGAATCTGCATTCTCCCTCGAGCGACGTCTCTCCGCGTAAAAACTGATCGAATATCCTCGCGGGAGGATCACCATTGTTCCCAAGACGTTCTTAGGGAGACATCTGGTGGTAGATTTTGACAAGATGCGCGCTCTGTGGTAGGGGCGTTTCTTTATAGGTGGTTCTTGCGGCGTATACGAATGGATTATTTTAGACCAGCCACTCGATGACGGGCGTTTTTGTTTTCCAAGAGATAAAGCTCGGGATCGATGAAGTATAAGTGGTTTTAGGTATTGACGAACTCTTCGGGGGAAGGGGTTTCCATATCCGGGAATCATTAACTTGTCAAGAGTCTATTCTTCACGAGAGAGGTTCGTAAATCGAGTTAATCTTCACTAAGTGAAGACATTTTTCTAGATTAAAAACACAGTTTGGAATAATCTCTATTCCCATTCAACGATTTCTTTGTGGATCTTCGTCACTCGAAATTTCCACGAATCTCTTAATTGCTATACGTATTCAATGATTTTTTTTATACTGATACAATTTATTCCAATTATGTAGAGATAAAGAAAGCAGGAGGCATGTATTGACATGGTCGGAACGTGCGCTCGAGAGAACCGCGAAAGGTTCGCTTCTCGACCTCTTATCTGCCGATTCTACGTAGCAGAATCGAAGCGGAAGAGAGAGCAGGTTTCACGAGACTAATCGCGAACGATAATGGCCGGATGATTTATCGACGGCGACAATTGGACCGCTATGTGTCGAAACGTAATCGGACCGCCGGAAGTCTCAGGAGCAACAATGTTTCTGTCATAACGTCGCGCGCACGGCTCCTTGCGCGCATGTTAACTTTAACGTCGCGCAAGAAGGGGGGATTGATAGTCGGAACTATGTAGTCTGGCCGAATGGATTCGAAGAAAGAAACGACTAAGAAAAAGACCAATATTATTTTCCACGTACATTAATGCTCGAATAAAATCAAAAAAGATTTAGATCAAAAAAACTAATCATTTTAGACGAGTCTCAACACTTTTTAGAGACGGGAAAGCAAGTGCCCCATTTGTCCCGTGTAGGCTACGGTCATGGCGAGAGGAATTGAAAAAAAAGTAGAGGAAAAAAAGAAGAAAGAGAGAGAGAAAATCGAGTGCAAAACGCAGCGGTGCACTCGAGTGAATGAATAGAAGACACCGGTGAAACGGAGAGAGAGAGAGAAAGGAGGCGAGAGGAAGAAGGTAACAAGGATCGGAAGGAACAAGAGACCGAAGCAGAAAGAAAAGAACGGAACGCGAGCATGCGAGAGTGAATGAATGCAACGTGGCCGAGGCAGGAGAAAAGAAGCGAAAAAGAGGAAGAAAGAAGGAGAGGAAGAACAAGTGCGAGAGAGTGAGGGCGGAGGATCTGAGTCAGCTCGATTGGATCGAGTAGCGCCGAGTCAGCGAGCGAAACAGCGCTAACTGCCGGGCGCAAACTACTACCGGAGATCGTATCTGTATAGCGACATATCGTGCCGCGGTGCATCGCGCTGCCAACTTGCAATAATATGGCCATTCATAATTTTTACGCGAGCAAGCGTCATTGAGGAATTCTGCTCTGCTCGTGGCGCATTCCTGAGTCGAAAGGTATTGGAAACGCGGCCGAATTTTCTTTCCCTCTGCCCACCACACTTGCGCGCCGCAGATCGCGCAATTTCGCGGATTCCAAGGCGGATGGAGACTCACGATTCGACTGGTCGAGGGAGGGCGGTCGCGAGGGGCGGCCACGAAGGTAATTTCGTGGCGAGCTTGCGCTATAATCGCGCTCGACGGGCCGCCTTTTTGCGGTTTCGAACGCGGGACGCCGCCGTATCGAAGACAACCGGTGCCCGGAGAGAGAGGTGTAGAGAGTTTACGAAACTTTGGGAGGAGCGGAGGGACGTTATAAATCATGTGCCGATTTTTATATCGACAAGAAATTCGAAACTCGAGTTTTACGTTCGAAATCGAAATAGGGAACGTTTTTCCTTTCTTCAAATAATAATAATAACAATCGTGTTTTCAATTTGCGGAAAGTTGAATTTTCATCGATGAATCGATTAAAATAAATCTAAAATTTACATACGTAAAGTGAATTCAATTATCACTGACAATGAACTATTTTTATCCGAGTTTCGAAAATTTTATCATTTAATTTTTGAATCGTACGCACAATGAAAATAATTGTACGTATGCTGAACATATGTTCAAATTTGACGTACAAAAACTAAATAGAGGTCGAAAAAATAAATGCGCGAAGAGCGATTATACGTCGAATTCCATATACACAAAATTTATTTTTCATTTAATATTTATATAACAGCATGCACAGAAATTTCTACCTCAGCAGCAAGATGGCCTTTCTTCTCGATTTCTTTTCCTTTCCTTCAATTATAATATCGTTTACAAGACAAGTAAGTGACGATTAATCGCAAGTTCGATTCAATTTACTGTCCAAACTGCGATATTTACTTATATATATATACTCGTTCTTACGATACATCCAGCGACACTTGACTTCCCTCGAGACGAAATTCCAAAAATACACGTTGGATTAAGAAAGAAAGAGAATACGAGGCAGTGGAAGGATCTTCACTTCAATTAGATCGAGTGACGCAGATTAGCGATATGAATTCGCCGCGTTCTAAATTTAATATACACGTCCGTCGTCGCTGTGGCATCTTCATTCTTCGAGGGTGCGGCTCTGAATTTTTCGGGCCAAAATTAAAGCTCGTTGCCACACACATTCCTTGATTCCTCTCCTTGTAAACAACGTTGCACTCGAATACGTTCATTGTCTTTTTTAACATTCTCAAATATTTACGATAATTAATTATCTTTTAAAACATATTTTTTTTTTAAAATCTTCTTAACTTTTGAAAAGACTCTCTTTAAACTCTCGAAAGATGACGGGTCATTTTCGCATCCAAAATTCCCTCGCTCGTGTCACAAAAATTTTTAGAAAAAAGAAAAAAAATCTTTAGCGTCGGGTCGCTTTTAACCCGCATACGTATTATCTCTTTGCTCAAAATATAATGTATTTAAGAATAAACGATAAAATAGCGTCGCGTCGTAAAACTCGGTGCCCGCCGGCGGAGAATTAACGATCATATAATAACGTATCTATAAATTTTATTAGAGAAATTATTTCTGTTTACGTATATAATGACACGGATCAGAAATGACCCACAGGGTCGGTGTCGGTTTGAATGAGAGAAATCTAATCGAAACGATGATGCAAGAAACAGGGATACCAGAAACACTTCTGCCGTGATGAAGAAATAAAAGTCGAACGTTTCTCCGAGTACACAGTTGGAAATTAAGAAAGTGGTATAAGCATACCTGAACGCGGTTTACGATTATTAATGATAAAATTTACACGTTTCGCGTGCCGTGTTCATTACCGCCAATTTCTCCGGCGACTCGTTACATCATCGGTGCAAATGTCAACCGATTCCGGTACAGCTGACAATAATAGAGGCGTACGACGATTAACTCTCTTTATCGGGCCGAAAAAAAATGGGAAAAAAATAAATCGTACGTACGCGATCGAGTATTGAACTTTACGAACGAAATGGAAATAATCGGCTTATCACTGATTTTTAGTCAGCCTGTGACATAATTACGATAAGGAGCACACGCAATTTCGAGAAAGTAACGTCCGATGATTCAACTGCCATCTTCCATTTCTCTCCGTTTTATTTCATCAAAATTGAAACGCCAAGTTCGCTACGATTTTACTAATACTAATTACTACGATCTATGTACAAGCGGTGACGAATGATGCGTGTGGAGTAAAGGCGATTGATTAACGTGCAAAAGATGACGAGGAATTGGAAAGAAAAATGTGTCGACGATAAAACGACAACCGTGACTAAAGTGCTTGCTTGTTTGTTTAACTCTGTTTTATAAGTGGAATAATATTCATAGATAATGGGCCATTAATTTTTATCGGCACTTAAACAATATGTGATACCCGAACGATTCCACCGTCTGCCTCGTTGCTCGCATAAAGAATCGCTACCTTTCGAACGTGTTGTATTTTATACAAGGTGCTCGGTTCCAGTTCATTACACGTGCACGTTTTCGCGTGGAACAGAAGATCAATAACGCTGTCTAAAAATTTAGAAAGCATACTTTAAAACTTGTCTCGAGGAAACAGAAATTACGATATAAATGTTACGAGAAAGAAAAAAAATTGCCATTCTCTAATCATTTTTCTTGTTAGAAAATTTTCCTTGTCAGAAGAAAGTAGAGATGTAATTAGAGAAAAAAAGAATGTCCGAGTCGCCATTTCGAAGATCCATTATGGCCATACAATGGCGAGGATATGGTAACAAAAAGCTCGTTGATGGTAAGACGAGATAATTATTCTAGCCCGGCGCAAGCTCTTCGATCATTTCGGAACGTTGCTTTAGGCGTGGCAACACATGTTCTCAGCTCGGCGCTATGCACAGTGCATAGGTATGCAACGTATACCTATATGCAACATGTCAGGACACGTGGTACCGAATCTCTCAGGCTTGCCAACGGCTATCCATTTTCGCTACGAACAAGATCCCACGCTACAAATTATCCCTTGCGGTCACGGAACCGAAATGAATCGGTGCAACGACTAATTATGCTTTCAACTCGTCAGAATTTTCATAGATAATCCATTTCGGATCGATAAAACGTGTAGTAAGTTGAAAAATTATAAATCCATCACACGTACCATATATCGAAATTTGTAGGATACGATTTTACCACAGCACCATCTCCAAACTTTAAATTTTATATTTTCCAATTTGAAGATTAATTCAAGTCTCGATTTCTAGAAACTCATTAACATTTTTTTAACGAAGATACACGTTATATTTGATTTAAATTTGTATAGTTAAGAAATCGAAATTTCGTTCGTATTACAAAATAAAATTTCAATCTTATTACATTTTTGCTAGTTAATTCGTTTTATACGTTCATATATTAATATCGCGTACATAAAGAAAGTGAAGGGATTGAAAATGTAATTTCATTAATGGCCTCTTCCAACGAAATCAAGCAAGGATCGTAATTCGGGGGAACGAAGAAAGCAACTTCCTCGACTGCTCGTAAAAGCGCATCCGCAAACAGCAGGGACGATATCCGCTTTCGCGGTGAATAGTCAACAACATAAACGATTCATTCGCTGGTTAGCCTGGCATATGCGAAGTCACACACGGGAAGAGAACAGATAGACACAAATAGGTGAGGCTTTTGACCGTTGAATACATTTGACTTTCAAACGGTTGAAATTATATCCGGATTCATATATCTACAGACCTGAAATACAACGACCATAGTTTCTCGAATCGTGTACTCCGAATGTTGAAATATATGTGCACTTGTCACGAATATTTCGATACCATGTTTTGTTTTTCCAATCATTGTAAGACTTTCCTCTCGCAAAACAAAATTTTATTTTTTATAATTTTTGATAATCATACTTTTTAAATGATAAAAATTTTGTAAAAATACCTAAACAAACATTGTAGCATACACGAATTTCTGTACGACGATTTTCAAATGTGTTAAAATTAATATAATATTGAAATAAAATATGCTAGAATTTTTACTAATTTGCGATACTTTTATGATAAATACTTTTGTGATTAAGTGTTATGTCGACGTCATAGATAATGAACTACATATAATGAATTCTTTAACGTAATGCGAACAACAATTAAAAGAATTCATAAATATGTTTTACGATCAGTCCACCTAATAATTTTACCTGTTAAAACACTATCGCATAGTCCAATAAATATTAAATATTGTTTGAAATTTTAAAAATTCTCCAATGGTATTAATAACGAAGTAACCAAGTTCGTACGCGACACGATCGATTTCACTTATATCGATCGATGTCATCGAAAGATATCGATTTAAAGATGTATCCATCGCGTATTAATCGTATCACTAGATTCGTATCAAAAAACTGGTGGATAGAATTTAGAGTTGAAAAAACGAATTAACACGAAATGACGAGGACTCACCTGTAGATTTGGCGATCCTCGAAAAGAGAACTGTGACATGTTGTGTCGGCCACTCAGGGCCGTGATGGTCGGGCGCCGCTACGCGATCATCCTTCCAGACCGTAGCATCTGTTGCAGTCTCACCAAGTCACTCGGAACAAGTATCAGATCACTTTTGTTTTTTCTTCTCTTTTTAATTTTATTTTTTCACCACGTAACACGACGAGAAAGATAAAATCGTGCGGATATAATTGCCGGTCGAAGAACCAGAGGAAGTCACTAAATGCAAAACAAATGGCAAAAAATTTTTCACTATAAAACTCACGCCTGTTTTATTGCACTGTCTAGTACCCGACTCTACTTGATTCTGAAGGCGGTCTCCGCTCGTATATACACTTGCACTGTCACAAACGCAGACACTTGCGAGAAGCAGGGACCAGTTTTCCGATCTTCGACCACAATGCAGTTATAAAGATGACACTGTCGGTTTCGGGATTTCACGATGAACACAGACTGATGATAACTACAAGTCAACAGGAACAGTTCACACTGGTCACTAGAGATCGAAAAACAAAGATTGCAGATTTGTCCGGATGATAAAAATGATGTGACACGAGTCGAAATTGATAAATCATAAATTAATAACGATAGAAATATAACTAACGCGTTACTTAAATGTAAGTATCATATGCGCCGGTGGATGATTCGTTCGTGTAACTCACGCCGTTGATCCGATCGACGCGCCAGCTATGATCGGTCGCGACTATCCTCTGAATCGTCGTTTCTTTTCGACGGAATCCAGACCTCCGCTCAGCGGTTAGGAAGGCGGAGGTACGTAAGTACGAGTGCGAAGAAGAAAGCGCGATACAGAGAGAGAGGAAATGAGAAAGCAAGACGAAATAGAGGGAGGAGCGAGCGAGAGGAAGCGCTAGAGGGACGGACAAGAGGCGAAACGAGAGATAGAGAGGGAGAGAGTGGTAGATCGAGAACTCGAGCGATGGTGACGAAGAGACTCGTGAAAAAGGAAAGGCGAGGATCGACTTGTTCGCGCGCACCGATCTCCTTTTTTTTCCTTCCTTGCTTGTAAAATCCGTCCACACGTTGAATTGCTTTGCATCCCGTGAAATCACGACATGGAGAGACTCGTATTCGTTCCTGTTATCTTTTTTAACAATTAGAATCGAAAATCGATCGATATGAATTTTTTTTTAACTCACAAATTATATCGGTATCACCAAATCTATCTATATACGCGCACTTTAAACAAATAGTAACTACGAACTGGCGCGAGTCACATGTGTATAACGCCTCGGCACTTCTGTCTTCACCTCTGCGTGATTCGCGTGCGTGTGCGTCCACATGTATGTGTATGTTTTCACTCGTGTTTAGAGGGGGTACAAGGAGGGCGCGTGTCCATGCGACGAGTCTTCCCTCTCTACCTTCAAACTTGGCGGAAACTTCTTTCGCGCGCGCTTACGGAATAATTACTCGAACGAGTACGAGGTTTTTCAATTATCCGTCTAGTATTATTCACACGCGCACTTTTCTAAATCGTCACTGATATCCGATTTTGATCGGATAATCACCAATAAGGATATATAAGAGATGGTAAATCCAACAGTGGGTTATAAGTAAAGCGTTCGTCGAAGGTCCGGATAACGCGATCCAAATCCGTAAGTTCTGGTATCCTCGTTCCTCGAGATGACGGTTGATCGGTGTAGGAGGAGGCGGCGGTACAGTGACGGTGGCGCTGGCGATAACGATGGTAGTGTGCCGATGGTGGTGGTGGTAGTGACGAGAAACGGTCGGCTCGACAGTGGTGGTGGCAGAGTCGTCGCCGTAGTTCTTTTCCTTCCATGGAAAGGGGGACGATTTTTGCGAGATGGTTTGCCCTCGGTGAGACGGGTGGGAGGGTCCAGGCCGGCACGCCGCGCAGTGTGGTGGGGGAGCCTGGTGCCACCTCTGCTGGTGGCTGATGATGCCACTACCGGCACCTCGTACCCACGCGAATTCGTACCGCACTCTACTAGTAGGCCGAGTGTTCTGTGTATACTTCTCTTCTCTCGAGTCAGGTCGGCATCTTCGTAGATCGGGCACGGAGCCGTACACCAGCGGTTAGCGTCGGCAAACGCGACAATAAAATATGGTGAGTCGCCCGTGGGGCCAGCTAACGCGCTCCCAGCCTACCCCCTCTCACTCCGATTCCCGTTCTTCCCTCTCTTTCTCTCCTTTTCCTCTTTCTGTTTCTCCGTCTCTCTCTTTCACGACACGTTCCAATCTCTTCTTCTCCCTCGTCCGTACGCTCCTCGTCCCTCGTGACGCCCCACCGTCGCCGCTTTCTTCCCTCTTCGTTCGGCTTTCGTTTTGTGGAGGGGATGGGTGCTCGAGCCAGAGGGGGCGCAACCGGCCGAGATGCTGCCGTTGCCACCGTGTTCGGCTCTGGTGGGGTCAAGGGAGAGGTAGGTTGCGTTAGGAGGGGCGAGAAGAGGAGGCAGAAACTACACGACAATTTTAGTTCGATAGATCCTGAAGTTTAGCCTCAGCGGCGCTGCTTTACTTGCCGCTGACTTCTTCCCGGTAGTTTGTTCGCTCTCCCCCCGTCGTCCCCTCCCTGCCGTTGCTGTTCGCTTCTCCACCTCTTTCTTGGACACGACCGCACACTCTGACGGTTCCCCACCACCGCGGTGTTCCCACTCTCTTTCTTTCTCTTTCTCTCTCTTCTCCTTCACCGTGGCGATCGTCAACTACTTCGTGCCCCCTCGCTATACCTTTGGCCCCCACCTCCTGAGATCCTCCTCCTTACTCCACACACAACGTAACACTTGACTACACAACTTTTCTCTCTTTCCCTCCAACTTTGACTCCACGTTTGCTTTTCACTTCAATATACCACCGCTGCGATGTCTCTCTCGCTCGACACATACACAGTGAAACGCACGAACATCACCAGCTGATGAACGTATTACACGGGCACATTTACGCGGGCACATAAACGCGTACCAGCAGTTTAATGCGCTGATGATGCGTGTATGTCCCATCGCGCGTTTCACCACCAATTGTCATCGGCTTTTAGAAAGTCGCGATAACAAACGACGCTATTGATCGTTGACTTTTCAAATTTTGTTCACGTAGCTACGGTCGAATTTAAAAAAAAGGTGATCCACGTCGAGCGACAAATTCGATCGTATAGACCGACCAAGTCAAATGATTGTTGTTGGTCTACCGTTGTACGCGAATGCGGCAACGTGCCGACGATCACTAACAATATACAAGTTGACAATCCGGCGAGCGACGGATACGATGACGACAACGACGACTTCGGCCGTGGCATCGCGAAAGTGTGTTTTGCGCAGTTCTTTCAAGGGAACTCGCCTCCTCGCGCTTACTTGTCGCCCTCCTGGCGCGACCGCCGATCAAAGGGGCGGGTAGGGGCGGCTGTAGGTGGTGGATCGCGAGCATAGAGGTTGCGGGGGAGGACATTCGGTGGAACGGCGGTGGGGACAACCGAAGGGGACGATGTGGTTCGCGGGGTGAATAAAAAGGTGCACTGACATTTTTCGCCGGCCGGCAGATTGCCGATATACACACCTACCTACGAGAAGTACCTGCCAGCGAAGATATTTTTGCCGTTTCGTGGTGAAACTCACACGCTCTCGCGTTTACCCCCTCGCTTAAACGGATCTTTGTAGTGGTGCATACCGGTGCATAAGAGGAAGGGAGAGAGAACAAACTGGATAAATTGTCCCCTTCCACACTTCTTTCGCCCCCCCTCTAATATACCGCGGTGGGTGCGGAGCTCGGCTTTTTTCCCCTCCGTGGGCGCGGACTAGCCTTGCTCCGCCCCCTACCACCTTTCCCTATCCCCTCCTGTATACTCGAAGCTACTCGTACTACCACCAAATCGTGTGCCACTGCCTTTCTCGTCACCCCGCAGTGTGCGCAGCACGTTGAGCTACTACTTCGCGCTCTTGCTCGCCACGGCGACGTCGACGGAGGAACACATTGCAGGACAAAGAGAGTCTAGAAACTGGAGCGAGATGGAAACATACGGTGGAGGCACACCGAGACGTGAAACATTAGTGTACCGTTTGTTAACACCGCGGTCTACACATAGCCGCGCGCAACTCTCACTCCTCTCCTCCGTACCCTTCTACCACTGGTGACTTCAAGAGGCCGCTACTATGCGTATACGCTTTGTAAGCCCACGTGCAAGTGTATGAGTCAATATACGCGAGTGTCATTGCAGTGTGTGCTCTTGCTCGAAGGGATTCTCTCTCTTTGTTTTATTCATTCTCTCTCTTTTTCTCTCTTCCGCTCTTTGACTCCACCTTAAAACTCCCTTCCTCCGATCAGTTTCTATCCCTACACCGGTGACTTTCCGAGAATGCGATACCGAATTTGTCGACGGCACAGAACGTCGACGTTCCGCTACGACTACGCCCAAGCTAAGCCGCTGTCCGATGTCATCGCACATCGATTTTGGATTCCTGTCTCTGTGCGTGTGTTACGAGGATCAACCGCGCGTCTTCGGAATCGGGAATTAAGGAGCCAACAGAGTAATAGTGGCTTTGTATCGTGGCTCCTTTATATTGCGATTACCGAGGTTTAATATCACGAAATTCTCGGTAAAGGATTTTTAAAATATCTACGTTACGTTTATCTAATAAAACGTTGAATTATTCATCGAGTGACCATTGTTCCTTATTAAAAATTATATCTTTTTTATCGACATTTTTCCTCCTCTTTTTCGCGCGTGTTTAATTCGTAATCAAAATATCGATTTGCAAAACGGAATTAATCGTAATGGAGCAATTTGTAGCGAGTCGATCTACAAACGGTGGTATACCATTGGGGGTGTTTTATTATGACTGTGCCCGCTATATAGGTGTCTCCACGCTTTGAATTACTAATGCCATGGATCAACCAACACGTTTAACTGTAGTGAGACGAGACAGTTAACTGTAGCGCGAGACAAGGCATTAACATGTTAATGCGTCCTACTCTATAGGCTATAGTCTAGCACAGTACGTACATGCAATTCATGTTAAATGCATCGGCTCTACGCATTGTTACGCTTCAACTAATGATTCGCATTCTGCCGCGAATTTGAATGTAAATGAAAGGAAAGATGATACGGGTTTAACGCTACTGTTATGCATAATATGTTATCGGCTTGCATTTTTAAATCGATAAATACACGTTTGATATTAATTTTGAAAAAAATAATTAAAATAATGCATAAAAATCTTTCTTTTCGATGGGATGTTTGTTAATACAGTATTTATATGGAAGTATTTATATAGAAGTCATTCATATTTATTAAATGTAATGAACGTTTTCATAATGTGTAATTAAATTCTTGCAACATGTTATTAAACAGTTGAACTAAAAATAGAACGAAATGCTAATTCGATTGTAAAAATACATTATACTTTCGTTATACATTATACTTTCCCTTTGTAATATATTTGAACACGATTATCGTGCTCTTTATCACCGGATTTCCCTAGAATGCCTGAACATGGACAAGTTAAGATTACATATATATAGTAAGTATTATTATACACTGTAATAAAATTTCTCACGTGAAGCTCGTTTAGGTATACAATGACTACTGTATGCAAGAATACTTTTTTACTTTATCCATTACTTTGAAAATGCGTACGAGCTATCATACAATTATCGTCTATAATTGCAGATTATGCACGATACGAGAAGCATACGTAATACCCAATGTAAATCCATCCGCGTATAGATTAAACTATAGGTTGAATCCATTATAATTATTTGCACGATATATATTGCGAGCATGTTTAAAATGTTTATCTAATATATTCAAAGGTTACAATTTTCCTAAATAACCTCCACAGCTTATCTGATTCAACGACAAGCGCGTGCCACACGTAATTCGATTTGCTCACGTTTCATCCGATTACTTCGATAACATTGCCTTTCTATCCTCGTGCACTTGTGTTGTTTCGAACGCCGAAGCTACTAAAATTTTAGATGCAAACACGAATCTCGTTCCATATATCGTCACTATCGATATTGTTCAGTTAAAATTAAGCCGCTATTGAAACTCGTCACATAGGAGTTTCATCGCGAATTTAAGACGCTGCTATCGAACCAATGCGACGTTTTCTTCGAACAAAATCGAAGGAAGACGGTTAAAAAGAGACTTTTCCTGCGCAAGATCGACGGTCAAGAAGTGGTTGGCGACCAGTCACGGGCAAGGTCGACGAAAGCTGCTGCACAGGTGGCAGCACGACTCGACAAAGGACGGTTATAGACCCTCCTCGTTGGTACCTTGGCATCATTGCCAGTGGGAAAAGTGGGGGTTTGCTTGGGGCCATTAGGTGGGGGCTTTCCCTTTCCACTTTCCACGCGACCACCCCTCTTACTACTCGTCCCTCTCGCACCGAAAGGGACGGAAGGGGTGACGTGTATACTTTCGACAATGTGTGCAGCAACGGTTGTCACCGTGTTGAATACCCGCACTTCGACAGGTTCCACGAGTGAGACGTTTCTAACGCTAAACCGCGGTGCAACGAGGAAAGAATCATGGACGGGTTCAGCCTGTACTCGATAGAGTGCGCGCCCGTTGCATTTTTGAATTGAATCTTACATTACATTTTTCTCTCGAATCGGCATGAACAGACATCGACATGGATGTAACGTAGTCTTGTCTTTAAACGGACTCTCGAGTCGAAGAAGTAATCTATGAGCCGTGTTAAAAGTAATATTCACAATCACATTTTTATCGTTAAAAGAGAAGTTTCACGAGATTGAAAATTTTAATCACGATTCTTACAAATATCGTAATTAATCGTTAATTTTGAGGTTAATGCATCGAATAACAGATATAAGAACGATTCGTATTCGTAATTACATATAATTATAAATCATACGATATAATACACCTTCGAAACGATATTCAAGTTTTCTTCGTACTTTTTTTTCGACTAAAACTCGCTAAAAACTCCGTCAAAATATACGTACACCTTACGCACGGTTGCTCATAAATCAAAGATGCTAAGGACTAAAGGCGGTAAGGCACGAAAAGCCTTGGAAGCAAAGCGAAGTGTACTACTTATGGAGTGAAGTGGATAGGAAGCCCGGGTATAAACTTGCGTGATTAATCTTACCGGATTGATAACGCTCCCCTTTCGGTCGTACCCTTGTGCTCCCATAAATTACGTTATAAGGAGGCTCGGGGATAATTAATATCGCCTACCGTACATAAGCACGCCGTTGTTGCGCGTAGTTGACACAAGGTGATCTGCGATGGTGTTTCCACGCCTTCATTGTCCATGATCACTTCACCATGAAATCCATCGCGTGAATTCTCCTAGGTATTTCGAACGGATTGCGCGATCTTGTGAACTGCAAGATATCGCGAGTCATTGCTACTTATCGTCGTCAGAATGCTACGTTACTTGGTAATTCCCAAGTTATAAATAAGATAGCGGTTGTTACGTCCGATCGTAGTCAAATCTTAACCACGGTACATACAAATATTATTAATAAAGATAAATTTACCTTTACTTGATAATTAATCGAAATTCAATTTTATCATTGATACATATTATTATTGTCGAAAGATGTTAAAGATTTTTTTCGTTGCCTATAATTATAATTCCGTCATATTATTAAATAAAAATGGGCAAGGATCGAATATGTTTCTGTTTGCTTCACAAATTTGCTTTAGTCTCGGAACATTTTAAGCGAAACCATCATAAATGGAAATATTTTTCGTCATCCATGCGCCGATCCCAATTCGGCAACACTTCAAGCGACATAAGTACAAATACCTGGTGGCTGATAAGGATCGGCCAGGATGAGTGGCACGTCTCATGATCGTTGGAACCATCGACGATCACGCTCCCGTTATCAATGATGGACGAAGTGCTCGTCCATGTTTCGACGCAAATCAAACAACGAATCGATCGATAACCGATATCTTCAAAGGATTTCGGCCGACCCTTTGTCAGTCTATCGGCTGATAAATCTGAAATCTGGTCCGAGTAAATAATATGTCTGCGCTTCGGCACGTCGACTGTGTCCCGTGCAGGAGGCAACCGTCAACAATCGCGAATTGTTAAACATTCACAATTCATCGAAATAATCGTCACACACGTTTCACACACGTGGGCTAAATTTTAAAAAAGTATTCGAAAGGAAACGAATCATCGAGACACAATTACCACGAAAAGCCTATATTCCATTCGGAAAAAAACTCGGCAAGTTTAAGGTCGGATCAAGCGAAGGAAAATAAAGGTATATTCAACATTCAGATTTCAGATTCGAATTTTAAAACATAAACGCGGAGTGAAAAATTGGGCCAAAGTTCAAGAGCACGCTCGAAATCGCGGAGAAAATTATATTCGACGAAAAAACTCGAGTACGGCCGGTGGCTAGAAACGGTTCGATATATCAGATCAGCGTCGACAGACGTTCCCTCGTCCGACACAGCGATGTTCGTCCATCGGAAAAGGTGGGCTCGTATCTCATCGAGCGGCAACATGAAAGATTGTTCGTGGTAGAAAAGCCGGATTCGTCCGTGTTCCGTTCCAACCCTATACACCGGCGCGAGCTGAGTGGTCCATAAACAGTGTGATCGTTGCTATCCGCGCACAGGACTCGGGCGTGTAAACGTGAGAAGAATCCAGCCGGTCGGAGCGAGAGAGAGAGGAGGGGGATAATGGAGGGGGGCTAGATGAGCGGCGCGGCCACCCTATAAAGGGAAGAGAGGTGGAACGGTGCCGGCGCTCATTAATTAAACGAAGCGTGAGATTCTCAACCCTCTGGCCCCTTTTCCTTGGCCCCACCTCTCCTTTGTTCCAAAACGGCCAACCCCCACGGACGATCTGAAGGAGCCGCCGATCATCCGGCAGAAAGTCGATCGACCGATTCGTAAATCCGTCCCCGGTGCCCCCCTTTTTACCCTCGTGTCGTTAAACTGTTGGGACGGATCAAATGAATGGAACAAAGGATCGACGGCCAGTGCGTGTACCTAGCATTGTGGACGAAAACAAATCTTCCCTTCCAGTTTTCGTAATTCTCCTTCACATTATTATTTTGAGGCCAAAAATTTTGAAAGTCAACGATTAGGATACTCGGTGGAAATGTAAAGTAAAATTTATCGATTTCGATGGACTTTTTTTTTATTACTGAAAATCTTGCTCCCTTCTTGCGAAACATTCCAATTTTTCGCAGGCTATTTCAACGAAGATTTATCATAATTAATTAACGATGCGATCTTTCAAACAAATACAGGACGAGGCGTGCGAATCAAATCGAGAACGACGAGACACAAGTGTCGCTTGTATCCATCGCGCGGACGAGCCTATTCATCATTTATCGGAGACAGCCACGACTTTCTTTCGAATTTGGCTGATGGATCGCGATTTAGACGGCGGATGACAACCCCGTAACCGCGATTTCAGCTCGACTCGAGCCTCGACTCGTCCTGAATCACCCTTCAATCCGTCCCACTCCTCTCGATCCAAGGGTAGGTTTTCTCTCCCCGCCACGTTTCCGGATTTATCACTCGGCGAGCAAAGGAACCTTGTCCCCTTATCTCGTCGGGGACGTTCAATTATCTCGAGGCGGCTTTCTAAAAAAATTTCCAACTCTTCCCAAATGATAAAGAGCATGATCGATGCACAGGTACCACGGGATGATATTAAGACCGATGAAAGAACTATCGTTCGACGGAGGAGCCCCCCCCCCCTTCCTCCTTCCCGCCGGGGGCCAATGTCGGTCGTCCTCGACGATAATCGATGCGGATCGTCAACATCCGGCGAAACGAGCTTGAAATTCAGTATCTGTCCGAGTTAATGGCGTACGTATTTATCGCGATCGAAATCGACAGAGCGTGGAAGGCTAGGGTAGGGGGAAGGAAAGGCGGGCCAGGCTAATCGACTCGAGCACTCGAATGTCGATAATCGCGTTTCGAGCGATTTTAAGGCTGCACACCCTTATCTAGGGATATATTGGCGGCGCTGCGAGCGACACGCTTGCTTTTTTTATTTCTCTATTGAATAAACGAACGGTGTGCGTCGTTACTTGGTTGGCATTCTGCCTTTGATGCAAAGTGTTTCGAGGCGACGAAGCGAATGACATTCATTTTATATCTAGGGTTCCCTAGATCTAACAATTTATGATCTTACTTCTCACTCTGGCGATTGCGTGGATATATTTTTAATCTACGTGTATTATCTCGCGATGAGAAACGAGAAATTGAAAATTTTGTTTAATTGTTATATTTTGTTATCAATAATTATTTAGTTTGAAGAATTTTCTGATGATAATGGAAGCGTAATTTAAATACGTTCCGTTAATATTCTGAAGCAACAAATAAAAGGTTCAGTCAGCGAAGCGTATATATCTTATCTCGATGAAGTTTTCTTGGAATAAGAATTATTAAGAATTGAGGGATTCAGAGTGACAAAATCTGTAGCTCGAGGAGATTCTGGTCCGAGTTAAACTTTAATACGAAGGAATCTTCCATGAAATTAAGATGTTATTACAATATTATCATTGTAAAAGACATTCGTACCATTTTTCTCTAATTTCGGAACAAAAATAGAATTGTACTATTTTTCCATTTTAATCTTTGAAAACTCGACCTTGAATTATTTTTTACCCACGTCGTAACGTATTTAAGGAATAGTTTTCTTTTCTTTTTTTTTTTGCCAATATTAGGCACATGTTGAAGAGATTATACTTGTTAAAAAAAAAAAATACTTTTAAAAAGAATAAATAATTATTCTCTAGTTATCTTAATTACTCTCCAATGATAAACAGTTGCATAAAAATGTCGCAATGTCAAATGATTCAAATAAATTGTAAATACGGTTAACACGTAGGAAAACAATGTTGAGACAAGCCAAGGAACGACTTTTTTTTCTTCTATTTTTACATAATGCAATATAGAAGACGATTTTAGTTGTTCTATTAAAAAACTTGGTGCCGAACGGAAATGATAAAGTTACTTTTGACGTTAATTATGCACACAATTATGCATATCTAGAAACGAGTATGTCATCGTGTATACAATTAACGTGCACGTGTCTAACGCGAATAACTTCGACATTGACAATGACGATTTTCTTTTAATTCACAATCTTATGTTTCGAAAACTACATTATCGATACCTTATCAACATCTTGTTGATAATTTCACGATAAGATGATTTATTTGATTTATTTATTCAGGATGTTATAAAAATATTATCCGTGTTTTTGATATTTTAAATATCATCGAAAATTAATGGATTAACAACGTTTTATAACTTCGAAGTAAGAAAAAAAAATCAAAACTTCGCTTCTTTTCATTCGTTGTCAATATATCGAATAACGTATAAATATTATCGATATTTCAATTTCTCTTATCTGGAAACGTCGCGAAGAAGCGAGTTCGACTAATTATTATTCATCATAGAAGATACAGCAAGTATCGGTTTAATTGTTTAATCGTTACGATTAAAAAGAGATTAATGTGCATTGTAACGGGTTACACTCCTTTTCATCCGGCCAATTAATTTCACGCCAATCGAGATCTCACGGACAATGGCGATAAAAACGATGGAAAACGGTAAGATAATCTCAAATAACTTATTATTATTTATTTATCAAATCATATCAATTAAATCGAAATAATATTTCTGTATTAAGCGAGTGAAGCTGATTGATAATTATACGAGACGTTTTATACACGTATTAATGTATACAATAACGAAATTTATCCTTCATAACCTGTGCGCTTATCGCGACAATCTTTTCAAATAATCAAAGCAATTAAATGGCTACATCGTGCACCATGTCGATGCATCCCGCCGATGAAAGACAGGTGTGCTGCTATCGTTCCACTCGCTATTAAACGGTAATTAAAGATAATTGCGTGAGTTTCCATCCGCTCGATAACAAAGTAACAATCGCTTCCTGTTGTAACTTCGATCCATGAACGGGAGATCTGGTGGTAAACGCCAAACATTCCCATTTTATGCGAAAAACCGCAATATTTTTACCTCCTCTGCTTGTACTGCTTATTCATAACCACGTTTCGCTTCTTTTATTTACAATTCAACACGTTATATCGATTCCACGGTACTTTTTTCGCGAATACATGTTCGGAAATACTCGGGTATGTTCGAGAAAAATCGGCTACATTCGGGAGAAATCGCCCGTGAAACAGTAAGTCGAGCAATTTAACCGATACGTTAGAAATGTGTTTGAACATTTTGCATCTTTCGATAAGAATAAATATTACCGTCGAGTTCAACAAGAGATATTGATTTTTATTCGCAATGATTATTTATTCGTTACAAGCATATGAAATTTTCACTTATTCCATCTTCATTGCAATAATGAACAATAATAGTAGAAGACAGAAGAGAAATTGAGAGCAAGTATTTGATGTATATTTTTTCCCTATATTTCTATATATTCCTTATTTTCTTTTGATTCAATGAAACGATACATCGTTTCCTTTAATTTGTTTTCAATTTCTTTTCATCTTTTACAAGCTATCACCCTCTACGATCGTCGTTGTTGGCAAAGATAAGATGAGATTCGAGTAAAAGAGATAAAAAAAAAAGAATAAATAGACTTAATTTTAGAAAGTTCAAATATTTTCATATATCTTGAAAAATAAAATAATGTTAGATTTCTACAAGCTTATAACGAACAAATATACCCGTATACCCGTTCCCACGTTCCTTACATCTCGTAAAAATCCTCGAACGAGCAACCTGTGTTCGAGGATTCTTCTGCCTCGAAAACATCGTTCGTCTTCCATCGCGGCTGGATCAGGACTTGTCGATAAAGCAGAACCTTTACGATTCTCACGCCAACCTTCCATAAATCGCGAATAGCGTCGAGGCCCACGAGGGAAGCGATTAGAAAGATGGTGGCGCTAGTGTAGAGCAATATGGACGCTTCGAACTCGTTGGTTCACGTTCTAAGAGCGGATCTTCTGTACCGAGTAACGTTCATCCAGCTTCACCACTCCCAGCCACGTAGGCATGGTTTCTCCAGGTGAGTTTTTCTCACCTGGTGCACCGAGGGGTCCGGTTCGTCCAACCAGGTCGCGCCGGTGGTCGGGCCCACGGGCCAATCCCGGCTGATGATCGTTGGTCCAGAGCCACAGCCTCCTTTCATTTTCCATCTCGTTCCCTCGAATAAGCTGATCGTTACCTCGTCTCTCTCGTGCCTTCGGATTCTTCGTCGAGCTCTCACGATCCTCATTAGTGCCTCCTACCTTCCTCAGGCCGACAAGACGTCGTATCCTGGTCCTTATATCAACGACGCGTAGGAAAAGGGCGACTTCGCCCCTCTCCACCCTTTTCGCCGTTCAGTAACGCCCCTTTCTGATACCTGGTCATGTTTCATTATTTTCCTCCGGAATCATTAAGGCGGCCGAGTCATCTCCCTCCAAAGAGGCGCGGACTGAACTCCCATCAGCCCTCCTCCGTGCTATAGAGGAGATTAAACACACACACACAGTCACGTGGTGCACGCACGAACGTGCTATCTCTTTTTATCTTTATAGCTGCCCTTTCCTAGACTTCTTTGGCTTCTTCTTTTACTTCCACCAAGTAGTACCCCTTCCACCGGCCATTCTTCTCGCGTCTGTCTCTCTCTTCCACCTTTTCTCGCGCTCTCTCCATCCTTTTTATCGTGATTCCGTCTTCTTCCTTCGCGTTTTCATCTTCGTCCATTTGATCGGAGGTTCTCCGTTTCATTCATCTCTCCTCTCTCCGCCTTCGACCGTTCCTCCTTCTCCTCCTCCTCCTTCTCGTCCTCCTCCACTTCCACAGCTTTTTTAATTCCATGCCGCACAGTGCGGTGCTGCCCTCTGCTACTTGCGAGAA
Source organism: Apis cerana (assembly GCF_029169275.1). Taxonomy (NCBI): domain Eukaryota; kingdom Metazoa; phylum Arthropoda; class Insecta; order Hymenoptera; family Apidae; genus Apis; species Apis cerana. Next base: position 1,715,339 of record NC_083862.1, on the reverse strand, counting down.
CTAAGCGTTTTTACGCGTCGTAACACTTGACGAATACTTTGGTTTATTATTGCGCGCCAACGGTTGGCGCAAAGGTTCGCCATGTTTAAAGCGATTCGTTGAACAGTCTTGAAGAGTGGTCGTTCTTTCGATATGATTTATCGCGAAAGCGAATGCAAATGCGTGTTTCGAGGATTAATTCGGCTCGATGGCTGCATCGGTTATCGGTATCCATGTTGGTTCGAATAAGGTCTTGTGCGCGAAGTTTTAGAAGAGAGTTCGCTTACCTTTATTTTTGAACGGTAAAGATATGAAAATAAACTAAATAAATATTATATTATTATCAATAGAGTTCGTTTGAAGTAACTATATTCGATTACTTATAATCAAGTTACAGAATCTTTCAATTTATCGAAAAGATGAGAAATTCTCTAATATTCTTTCGAGAAAATATAAAAATTAGCAAGGTTAACTTTTTAAACCAAAAGATTTTCAGTCAAACGCGGCAACACAAAATTGTTCAAAAATAATGTTTCACGTTTAATTGTACCATTCCAAATGCTGCGATATTTTCGAAAGAATTTTCTATTGTTACATTTACCGTACCTTTCATCCAACGATAACATAACCTACAATTAACCATCGAAAATTTATTAAACGAGCACATTGGAGAGTTTCTTCTAGGAAACGACGTTCCATGTTCGATTAAATCCCTGACACGGTTACGATTTGCATCCACTGAGTATAATTCCAATCGAAGTGATATACGTCATACAGAAAATCACGCTACGAGCTGCCATTTCGCTGATAATGAATACTAAATCTGCCATTATGCGTGCGCCGATAAACGCCGCCTTTTCCACCGGCTTATCAGCAATAAATGACTACGAGTACACGAGTCGGGATTGCTGCAACCGAGATTGGACGATAAAAGTCCGCTAATGAACAACGATCCCATTCCTCGACAGTGTGTATGTGTGTGTGTGTGTACGTATATGTGTGTGTTCGAACGTGACGGTGCACAGTGTATAAAATAACAAAAAAGAGAGGGGAAAAAAATAAATAAATAAAACGATAAAAAAAATAATTAGTACTTTTAATAAAATTAATTAATTAACTTGTTTACTTAACACGCGACGTTGCATTCATCAATGAGCAAAATAAACACGTAGTAGCAACGTAACTTTACAATTTTATTATTACAAAAAAATACTCGGTCGTACCATGCCATGAAATCAAAAATATATCGCGTTTTTTAAAGAATAAGAAATAATCTGTCTATTCGAAATTTTTTTTTTTATTCTTTTTTTTCTAATAACGAAAGTGCCTCTAGAGAGTTTTAACAACACACTGTTAGCGTCCTCTGTAGTCGATGCTAGGTAAAACCTTGAGCAAAAAGAGAGAGAGAGAAAGAGAGAAAATAACAGAGAATGGAAATGTAATGAAGTAAATTTACGAGATACAAAGAATTGGTAACACGAATTTCAGATTAAAAGTCGTTGAAATATTGTTGTTTACGATTCGAGCATAGTGTTTCGCAAACGGAATATCGAATCGTAATCTGGATTTAAAATGGCGGATTTCTTTGAGGTTTGATTCGAGTGCTGATTGTCAGCACGAACTCGATAATCACTGCGGGTAGAGAATGAAACGGTTACGTGCAGAAAAACACTATGTTCCCCTTGCCGTAATTATAGCTGTTGGTTGAAGGCGACGAAAGGTGCGAAGTGTCGTTAGATCGTTACCCGAGAGCGCGAGGGACATCCTTTAACGAACCGAGTCTGTCATTTGCCGCCACGAAATTTTCTACTTTCCACTTGTAGACACCTGTGCCAATTCGAGCGGAAGGATGAATTGTAATTTAAGTTATTATCGTTGGAGTAATTTTATTATGATTACACAAGAGAGAAAATATTTACACTCCGTATATTTATATCGTGCAATTAATTTTCAGAAAATGATACGTGCAAATAATTTATAACCATTTGTATCTGATAACATTTAATAATAAAGTATTTTTTTTAATTAAGTTTCGAGTAATTGAAACTTAACCAGAAACTTATTTAATCGTTTAAATAAATATTATGCAAGTTTGTGTAATACGTAAATATCGGATGAAAATATGAGATGTTACGGAAACTTTTAATCAAATTTGAAAAAAAGTTAATCGATATCCGAATTATCGAATTTATAAAAAAGTTGTTATAAGAACAAGCACATATTGATGGAAAGAAAATTTCCGTTACTTTTTATTATTTATTGGAATATTGAATGAATTCTAAAATACGAGTACTTTGAGAATATGGTATTTAATTAGGATTTTCAATCGATTAAACAATTAATTTGGAATTTCAAAGCGATAAGTAAATACTTGAAGGATACAGTTATCTTTTACATGCAAAAATATATATGCATAAATATTACGTATATTACTATAAAATGCATAACGTGAAATAGATTCACAGATTCGAAGGATAATAAAAGAAAAAAAAAAAACACTCGAAACAAATCAAAAATTCAAACTAACTTTTAAATATTTCATGTTGCTCACTTTTTACAATTATCATAAAAACTAAATTCAATTTCTCTTAAGAAAATATTTTTTTTTATTATTATTTACTTACTTATCGAATAGAAACATAATTACAAATGTATCACTGTTCCTGCAATATTTTGCATAATATATGAAAACGCAATATGAATTAGTAATTCTAATAAGTAGCAATTAGCGGCTTCTATTAAGCTCCGTTCTTGTTTCGACTTCAAATTTTCATCATCGCATAAAGATTCACGGAAACAAGTTAGATTAAAAAAATATATATATATATCCACGTGCCGGGCGATAAAAAAAAATATATCTTGCACACGTTATTCCTTATTTTCACGTACGCAATGATATTTCCATTCCTTCCATATCTTCTTTATGTAATTCTTATCAACGTTTATCCTACTCCCCCGAGAAGTGGAAATGCGTCTCCGAATTAATCAAACCGTGAAGCATGAAGAACATTTTAATACGGGGCCCGGAATACGAACACGAGCGGGCCCCGCGTCGACGGTTCAGTCACGGCAACCCGATCGCGGTCCATTCGGATTTATTCAATGGACCGTGACCGGAGAATAATGTCCGTCCGGATCGTGTGCCCTTAAACGCGACCAAGGGAACGCCGATGGCGAATCGTGGATCGAACACTTCCTCGAACCATCACCCTCTTGTTAACCCTTTGGACCCTTTCGAATCGAACTTGACTCGTGGGTAATTAATTTCTCGAGCATACTCGCCTCTTTTGCTTCGATTTTTTCGTTTTCATTCGCATACGTACGTAAGAGCGAGGATTTTAATTACGATCCGCTTGGATTTGAAAGTGAGATCGAAGAAGTTGAAGTTAGATCCATTAATGTTTCGAAGTATTTTTTGAACGAATTGAATCGTCAAAAAAGAATTCTACCGTATAATGTTCGATTAATAATAATAATAACGACACGGTTAATCGATCAGTTAAACATAACCTAACGATACGTTATTAATTGCTCACGGAAAAACCAGCTAAAAATCTTCCAATTTTCCCGTTCGCAGAGGAACGTACGAATCGAAACCGAAACTCGTCGAAATACGATGATCGGCATCGCGAATTCTAGCCTAGAACACCTCGGCCCGAGTTTCAATTTTTTCGGCGATAGAGGGCGGGTCGAGCGAGTCATCCTCTCTCTTCGATTGGCCGTCGGATGTACGGACATTACCGCCGGCCAATTTATCGTTATTACCGTTGACCGGCATGAATATCGTTCAGGAGCTCCGGGTTATAGCCGTGAGGCAATCGAGCCTCGTGATCTGTCTCCCCCGTTTCGCTTCCCTCCCGCCGTTGCAACTCGCCGACTTGCACACACACACACACGCCGTCGGCAAGCATTAACGCTCGAGTTACGCGGCCCCTATCTACATCGGAATAATTATTGCCGCGTCGGGCAGGACGCGAGCGCGCCACAACCCTCCCCTCCTCCTTCTCCTCGCCTCCAATCCTGATCAACGAGCAACGAAACGCATCCTCAAGGACAGTGGAGGAACCCTCGAGACGTTCCCCTCCCCCTCTCGCTGCGTTAATTCGATATTTAATATCGATAATGTATTCGAGAAAAATGGACGAAAAGAGATGATAGTTCGTCGATCGAAATATAACGAATTATGTAATAAGATCGCGAAATTTTCTTCTTCGAAAAAACCGATATCCATACAGGCCGTCGAATTAACACAAGATGCAAGAAAATAAAAAAATCTCTCTCTCTCTCTCTCTCTCTCTCTGGTCTGTAGACAAACTCGCGAGTACCCTTTATTTTCCGTTCCTTTTTTTCCCCACTTCCTTCTCCCCCCAATGGAGGCGACACACATCGGGGACGAAAGTTTCGGGTACTTGTACAAACTGCTACGTAGAACGTTTTCGACAGGGACTCGAGCAAGTATATACGAGGCGCGTATAGCATAGGCGGATAAGTAGGGATGGTTGGGTATATAACGGCGTCGTAACGCAGCAAAACTTACACGGAACTTTCGTTGGGAAGGAGGGGTGGGGGGAGGCGAAAAGAGCGGTGGAAACTCGGCTTCGACGGAAACACAACGTCGCTCGCGAGAGCATGGAAACGGGGCAGAAGGAGGAAGAAATGCACGGGGCGAGGGGCGGGGAGGGGGCAGGGGGGCAGGGAGGCGTGCACGTGTCGGCAAACGTTGAAGTGGAAACAGTCTGAACCGAGCGAGCGAGTTCTCTGGATCCTTCCTCAACTTCCCTCCGCTCACCCCTTTCGGCCCCTCTACACGGAGGAAAACTTTATTCTTGGATTAAGTTCGTTTTCGACCGTATGGCCGTTGGGGGAATTATTCTTCGTTGGGAAGGTGTAAGGAAGGATGAGGCGATTGAGTTTGTAACTGTGGCTTGCTTGCTCGGTGGAATTATGGGTCGGCCTCTCGTGTTCGGGCGATGGGCAAAATTTAATAGTTGAAATTGAACGGATAAAGTTGCCTCGATAATTTATCGCTCGAAACATCGAGTAACCGGTAACCGGCAAACGAATAATAGCTACGAGCAAATGTTATAAGTAATATTCGAGTTACAAGTAATTGCTTAACGATCGACGAAATATACTTTTGGTGGAAACGTTGCGATAAATGGAAAAACGAAGGAATGGACGATTAAAGACGTACATAGGATAGTTTGTCGTCGCGTGGCGCTACTGTCTCAATCACTGCCATCTTCAGTTCAACGGAACAACTAATCAAGAATTGTCCTTGTCGATTTTACGATCGGATCGAAGCAACGTTTCTTCAAGGAAATTTTTTTTAAGAAATTATCGTTCGTTACATTATAGCCTTTATTCCCAATTTTCCGCAAAATTTGAATCGACAGGGGACTTGTATTACTCCGGTAGCTGCAAGCGTCTCGAGTCTTCTCCCGTGTCGTGTTGTCTCAACACGGGCAAAACTTTCGTCGTAAAGGATGAGAATATGCTGCTCCGTGATACGAATGCTGGATCCTCTCAAGGATTTCACCTCTCGTTAGAGCGAATAAAATTTTAATTTCCAAAATCCGTCAAACCGAAATTTGTATTCAGCCGATAACGATCATCTTTTCGAATAAGATACGAACAACGAAGTGTTTTATAAACGAGTGTCCATACATTTTCGTCCGTTTTGACACTTTCACAAAAAATATCAAGCTGTATCGAGCTCTACCTTTATCCACCGCAGTTTGACCACCGAATTCGAATCGTTTTTGACGCGAGAAAGAGGGGGAGGGAGAGGAGAGGAAGGAAGGCAAGAGACGAATTACAGTCCTCGAGGAGGGCAATCGTGCCTCCCTGAATGTTAACGAGCTCTCGCCGTGCACGACGAATCGCGGGACCGTTGAATACAATGGCGAAGTTCGCGGTCACGAGACCTCCGAACTGAGCCCTCCAAAGTCAATTAGAAATTCAGGAGGCTGCGTCGAAAGTCAAGCCGCGGACTCCTCCTCTCCATTGTCGGTGAAAAATATTTTTTTACACTCCGCCAAGATTCTTCTCCGCCATGCCTCTCCACATGCATTTCCATCCTCCGCGTACATTTGAAAGGAATTCGCGTGGGCGTCGGTAACTGTATGCCTAGTTAAAAGCGATTCGGGTGTACCTGGTAATTGCTCCCTTGTTCCCTGTTCCTCGTTAAGAAGAAGGATTCCCTGATATAATCTCGATCTTTCTTGATTTATATCGATCATATCACATTTTTAAACCAATATTAATTCTCGTAGATTTATCAACTTGCTTCTCATACGTAATCTGTGTATCCACGTATTGTGATGATCGAATGGAACGAGGACGTTAATGATTAAGAAATAAAAAATATATGGACACGAGTATAAATAGAGAAGAATAAACAATATAGTTTAACCACGTGGCGCTAGCGTCGCTACGATTGTATCGCGTCGCGTTCCTTACACAGCGTTCTCCGATATTCGATAATCTCAACAATTCGTTGATATTAACGAGCCAACTCGCTGAGATAAATGTCAGAAATAAATTTCTACCAAATATAATCGTGCCAAGTAAATTGGTGAGCAAACAACGAAGCTAACCAAAAAAGTTCAGGTTAGAATTCCAACCTCTTTCGTCCCATCCAAATTCAGACCAATCTTCCCCGAGCAGAAAACTCGAAATACCGAGGGGATTAAGAGATTATCGAGGAAAGCTCGCGCGAAAGAGTTGCAAGAGAAGGAGCGAAGAAACCGAAACAGGGACGGGACGATACTCGTGGACAAATGGGAGCGACTCGAGGCAACGCAACGGGCACCAGAGAGAGAGAGGGAGAGAGGCGATTTTGCTTCGGATGATGGAACGTGGCGGAGAACGCGGAGAACCCCGAGGCATGCGAGCGCAGTTTCGAGGGGGGCCCTTGGCGGGGGGTGGTGACAGCGGGGCCCAGAGTCCGCGGGGGGTCTCGCCCGGTGGAACCAGGAATTTAACCACGAATGGCCACGCAACCAGCGGAGAGCCGTCACTTCCACCGAGACCGGGCATCCATTACCTCCTGGTGCCCTGCCAACCACCGAACCGCCACTCGTATCTTATATTAATATATTATTTACCTCGATCCGTGCCCGCTATAACTCGCTCTCCGTACCCGACTTTCCGTTGGGCGTTTCGAAGGAGAGAGAGGGAGAGAGAGAGGGAGAGGAAGGTATCTCGGGATAAGAATGGCCACGGCGCGTCACGTGCCTCGCATTGTTCTCATTACCGAGGGAAGGAAGGAAGGAAGGAAGGAGAGTCTCCTCGAGAGATCGAGGATGATCCAAGGAGGATGGTCGAATTCTGGAACGATGTAAGGATCGATCGTGGTTTAAGGACGAGCTTCGACTCGAATGGAGATTGGGACTGGGTCGATCCGGGAGTTGGACGTTGACTAAGAAGTTGAAAGTAATTATTTATTGAAATAACATTTCTCGTTTGTTTTGAATGATGAATCGTCGAAGCAATTTTGTTTTTAAGTCAAGTTTGCTCGTTAATATTGGCGAGTTTTTGAACAAAGGAATTTTCGAATTTTGATTAATTTCTAATTTTTCTTTTATCGTTGGAACTTCGAGAAGATAAGAACGTCGAAATCATTTATACCTTCAAAATTTTCCAATTTTTCTTCAATTTTCAAATTCAGTTTTTGAGTAAAGGAATTTTCGAAATTTAGATTAATTTCTATTCAGATTCTGAAATTACTTATACTTTGAGCTTCAAAATTTTAAAATTCCCTTTTTTAATAAAGGAATCTTTGAACTTTCGTTTTTATTTCCGTTTTAGTAAATTTTATTATTTGATCGCGACAAATTTTAATCAGCCGATTTTTGCCTCGATTTCGTTCGAAATTTCAGCCAACAATAGCGTATATATCGGTATAATTCGGTCGTGTTCGCCGGTAATTACGTTACATCTATGCATGCACGAAACAGGCAAATACGATTACAACGATTTTTCTCGGGTCTAATTAATTCGCAACGACCAATTATCATGCTCGCCGGATATTAAGGAAAAGTTAAGCCGGCCCGACGAAAAATTTCACCGAACACGCGATACGCCGCGGGCGTGTCTTTCGTTTGCTTAACCAACGAGTTACCCATTTAACGCAATTTCAACGATCGAGCTTCGAAAAAATGTTATCCAACATCTTTCTTATGTTTATAACCGGTAATTACTCGAGCGTAATTACACAGGGGGGAGAAAAGGAGATCGGGCCGATGAATGGTTATACATTGTTGCAAATTACATTCACGGTCCAAAAAATATTCGTCGAGTTTATGTATTTTTGAAAGTGTTCCTTAATTAGTACTCTTTGTGTTATATTGTTCGCCAGTTAAATAAAAAATTAATTCCTCTTTAACAAATTGTTTAGATATGGGATATTTGGAAATTATGGAAGTTTTCGAGAACTTGAAATTCTGAAATTAGCAAAATTTTAATTATAACTTTCGATATTGATGAATTTCGAATCGAAAGTTAATTTTGGAATTTGAATATTGAATTTTAAATTCGAAAACTTGAACGAATTTTGATCAAAGGGGGACTGAATATAATTATAAAATATTCCATTTTGAAATATTAGAAACTTTGATATAATTGAGAGAGAATGCAAAAACTTTCAACTCCAACAATTAAAATTTTGGAAACGGATAAATTTAACAAAAAAAAAACAAACTCGAGTTTATCACCGATTAACATCTTAAAATCGCAAAGTATACGTACGCTAATAATAAACTAAACTCCATCCCACCTTTTATCACCATTATCGAAAACCATTATCGCGCCATAAAAGCCCTTCATTTCTGGCACGTTACCCCGCGACACCAGAGCCCCGCCGCGGTGTCGAGGAGAAGCGCGCGTGGAAGAGACGACGCGCATTAAATTAAGTCAGTTTTACGAGGTTGGCGTGGAAATGAATACGCCACGGCATGCCTACCTCGGTACGCGATATCGTAAACTGTGCCGTATCACCGTAACGCGTGGATACGACCACCGGCCACGAAAGCGAGCGGGTTCGCGCGTATCTACGCGCCTCCATGCACCCACGATACGCGGCTCTCGTGCTCCCTCTTATCAATCCGCTCGACGCCTTTTCGATTTCGAGATCGTTCTCTCTCTTTATTTCGTTTCCAACGCACGAAGTTTCCTTAATTTTCCTTTCCAAGGATCGCGTGCAACGAATTTTTTAAACCGAGCGTTAACTGTGCGTCTCGATTTAGAAAAGCAAGATAATTTTTTCTTCAAAATAAGTCTCTCTTTTAAGCGTAAATTGAATCTTCGCTCTCTCGATTCTCTACGTTTTAGTATTCCCAAATTTTGTTCCTTCGAGCATAAGCTGATTCTCAATATTCCTCTCGATATATGTATATTCCTCCTTTTCTCCAGAATTTTCGAGTGTTTTTTCAAGTGTAAGTATAAATTCAAAGTAGAAACGAGTAGGATAATATTTATCGAAATAATCTTTTAAGAACAATATAATTCTGTGATGTACATTCAAAAAAAAAAAAGAAGGAAAATAATTGAATAAATAAACGATTTACCCAATTCAGGTTTTATCGGGAGCGAGAAGGCGAGCAAAATGGCGTCGATCGATCGCGGAGAAATGAAAGGCCCGGTGGAGAACACGCTCGACACGAGGTGAACTCGGCCGAGGGTGCGCCAATTAATTCACCGCGGTTTATTTATTTATCGAACGGTCCAGCGCGGTACCACGGCCACTTAATCACCACGATCTACCTTTGCGAAAAAAAGTAGCCTTGCCCGATCTTCCTCGCCGCGCAGATAAATCAGCGGACCGAGTCGCGGACCGAATCCGCGAACTTAACCTCAACGAACGGTGGAAAGATCCCTTTTCGGCCCCGTTTCTAACGAGCTCGCGTGTACGCGGGTCGCGCGTTTTGTTTCACGCCGCGGGTACGCTCGAGTTTCGAGTCGATATGCAGATACAGAAATGGTTGGTTGGTCGGTTGCAAGAGGGCGCAGGTAGAAGAAGAAAGGACGCTAGAGACGCGGTAACCCGCAGGGAGAGTGGCTATCCTTTTTCCAAACTCCTACGCGCTCGCGGGGCTGTCCCTAATGTCTAATGAATGGCCCCCAATAAATTCATAAGCCGGCCAAAACATGGCCGCGAGATGCAGAACACGGACGCCGCTCTTCCCGCGGCATTAACTCGGGTCCCGAAACTGCGTTTTATTTGGACTTTTGTTCGAGTGAAGACATGGCGGCGATTTTGAAAAGTGTAATCGGTTGTGAGACTTTGGTTGAAACTTGAAATTTGGTGCTGAGAATATGACGAATAAATTGTATTGTAAAATATTGTGGATGTTGATGGATATTTATGTAGAATAAGGAATGAGTAAAATTATAGATAGGAACGAGAGTAATTGCACAGAAATTTGGGAAAATATACGGAATATCTATGACTTAAAAAGTAATTAAATGTACTATTTAGACAATTGTTTTATAACGAGTATTATATTATTCGGATGTTTAAATTGTAATATGTAATAATTAATTGTATACGTAAAATTGAAAAAAGTTTTTACAGAAGAAAAGTTTTTATTTCTTGTATAACATGCAATTAGAATTAGAATCTATCAATGATGAAAGAATTTATATATGTAATAGAATTAAATTGAAAATAATATTAGAATTTTCATTTTACAAATGTTCGTTTTCTTCCTTCTTAACGAATATAAACAAACGAATAATAAATAATCACTTGATCTTTACTTTTATATTATTTTTATATAATTTTTATTCGTAACTACGATATGATTATTACATTTCGTCTATTTTCTCAGAGGTTAAGAATTCAGGATATACTCCTTTCTATTTTTCATAAAGGTAACTAGGCTGATGAAATTCTAACTAGGTGGCAGCACTGAATGTAATCTATTATTTTCTCATTCCCAAGTTAGAAGCTAACCAAGTTTAGAACTTTTCCAAAACTATTTCCAAATATTTTAAATTTCGTATAGAAAGACGGATGGAATTTCATGTATATGACAGCTCTTCGACCAAACGGAAGAGTAAAAGGGATAAAGTACAGGTGAGTGGATATCGTATACGTATCGAATCTGTCGACCAGACGAATTCCATCCATCCAACCTTCTAACAACCCGATCCTATTGCGCGTAATTGAAAAATGCTCGTGGTGTTCCAGTTCATCCGTTACCCCGTGCTAAGTTGAGGAGGAGGAGAGATGATGGGTCGCTGTCGGCCCAAACTGTACGCCCCTTATTGTTAAAACGAAACGACGTTTCTGTGTACCTCGTCGCCTCGTTCCGACGATACGTTTTCATTAGACGCCAGATATCAGCGATACTCGCGGACGAGTTCGTGGCTGGATCCGCAGAGTTGTCGATCTCGTTTGACACGAGGCTGATAGAACGTTCGCTTCGAACCATTGTCTCGTGGGTAAAGGTGTTTTGTTGTTAATCGATCAGTTATAACTTATTCAACGGATATTTGTTTAATCACAGACATTATTCAAACATTAATTACCTCATGTATAAAGCGCGATATATTTATTTTAGAATCGTAAAAAGGTAAGAAATGGATATGGACATATGTAACCTTTTTTTCGATAAATATATTTTTCACACAAATAATTTATATTATATTATATTGTTTTCAAAAATTTTGTTCCAGATATAAATGATATAAAGGTTACGTAGAATGCATTGCCAGGAAAAATTTCAAGAAAATTGCACAAAGTTTATACGATTGCTGTTGCAAATAGGTTAGAATTGGCGAGCTTTTATTCTTGGTAAACCCATGAATAGGATTAATGGAAAGTCGTCACGCGATAATATGGATGAAAGGTTTCTAAATTATGTTAAATAGCTTCATTATCACGTGGCATTTGATTACGTTAATACATGCTACAACGATCCTTGTAACGTCGAAACGATGGCAAACAAGATACGTATATAAAATCAACATCAAACGAATCAAAATTATTTCGTTATGCGACATTGCATGAAAAATTAAACATGTGAAATAAAAATTTTAATGTTTTGGAATCGACTATTTTGCAGTCGCTTTATCAAACATCAAAGAATATATAGCATCAGTTTATATTCACTTTTCTGAACAAAGTCGGAACGGAAGCTAAATTGATACAACATCGTCTGACCGATGCCAAGAAGCGATTATCCACGGCGATCTTTCTCGTGTCTCCAGTACAAAAGTCGGCAAGAGCATCGAGAGACATGTCCACGAAAACCGTGCGAAATCGTTTCGAAGCGGGCCCGCGAGCGTGACCAATCGGCCAAGCGTCCGTCGCCATAGGATACGCAAGGCCCTAAAGAAAGCAGGTACACTCCTCTCTGTCTCTTTCTCTCTCTCCCTCTCTCCTTCTCTCTCCTCGTGGACCCAAAATAGCCTCGATACCGAGCCGTGTGCTAGGACCACGATGATCTCCATCTTGGAAATAATTAGGGGGACCAAGATCGATGTCCTGGGCCCGAAAACCACTCTTAGATACGATCTGGACCCGAGTTTGAATGGAGCCCATTGATGCGTCCGCTTCTCTCTTCTGCTATCAGCGACCACGGGCCCCGGCCTAAATCTCGGACCCCGAGGGGACCGAGAGAAGGTTCCGAGAAATCGAGCGTCCTTTCCGGGACGAATTCTCGAGATAAAAAGGGTCTGAATGAATCAAGGCCAGCCGCACGAGTCTATACGTCGACTTTTTCTTCTTCTTCTTCTTCTTTCTCGGTGAGTTGTCCTCTGTCGTTGTTCCATCGGTTGACTTTTCTCCGACCGAAGTTTCTTTTTCTTGGTTCCTTTGGCTTGGCTCTCTTCTTGCTCGGGCTACGCACAGTTGTTCCTCGGTTGGCCCCTCTTCGTTGGCCGACAGCCGGGCCTGTCGCCATCTCGAGGAGATGAGATCGCGCGATAGAAGGACACCCGGTTTTTTTCCTCGCTTTCCGGGGTACCGAAGAAGACGGAAGTCGCGATCTATCTCGGCTATTGTCTTTGTCCTGGGCCCGGTGGAGCTGTGCGTTTTGCGATGAGTTGAACAGATACTTCCTGCGAGCAATATCGATGGAACATCTTAGGAGAGTTGTTCTTTTAATAAAAATTCAATACACGACATGAGTCGTTAATAATAAAATTAAGATACTAGGATATTTTTGTTTTAATTGCAAAAACAAATCTAAAAGAAATCGAAAAATTTAATATCAATTTGATTTAGTTTGTAATTCTAATGTTAAATTAATGGATTTTTTTCATTTATTTTCAGATAATCATTTCATCAATTTTGTATGAAATATAAAAAGAAAAGATCAATAAGGATAAATACAATTTGATATTTGTAGATTATGTGCATAAATGATTCATCCATTGTTTATAATTATTATTCGTTTCTTTTTTTTTTTTAATATAAAGATTCTGAAAAACTTTAGGGATATTTCGAATTCTAAAATGTTTCACCAACCAAAGAAGTATTCCGTTTAAGTTTAAGCAAACGCGACACGAAGTCACAAAGGAAGCATTATTTCTTTCCACACATCGAAATAGGCGTTCCTCTCTCAAGCCTCGTTAAGAAAGAAAGAAGAGGTTGATCGCGTGTCGATTGTCCAGATATCTACATGCAGCGTGTGCCCAGTGTCTTCCACGTACTCGATGACGAAGTTCCACCTTTGAATGTGCTCGCCAACCACCCGCAAAGCGGGCACGTGGCGGTGCATCCTGTCACGTATCACGAGAAACATCGTCACCGGCTTACGTTCCCTCCTTTTATCCTCATCTTTTCCTTTTTCTCCTCTCTATTCGCGTGGCGGCCTATTGTCGCTAGGTTTGGCCTGGTGTATTCCAGCTAAATCGTTACAACCGGCGGAGCCATTGTCGTTGTCACTTAAACGCGACACGCCGACATTCCTTGTCGCGCATAATAAACGCATTAAAGTGAATCATACTTCGATTCGTATGAAAATTTTTTTTGTTGCCTTTTCTTCCCTCTTGGAGCTAAAAAAAAAAAAGATACGATCGGAATCTGGTCTTTTGACAAAACTTACGTTTTTCTTTTAATTCAATTTGTAATATCAAAATGTTTTCTTACTCCTCTGCATCCTTCGTTAGACTACTTGCAAAATATTTGACGTCCGTTATTCGTTCATAGTGTTTCTGCAATGGCCAATGTTCTTGATTATTATGCCCATCTATATAAATAAATAATAATAATAGACAAAAGTAAATTAATTCTCTGAATCAAAATTCTTTGAAGCTTTGAATTCTTTGATTAAAAATTATGTTGATAAGAGGTAGAGAAATTGTCGAAATTGAATATCGAAAGATAGAGAGAGTTAATGAGCCATAATTATTACGTAACCTGTAGATCGATCACCGTGTCGAATATATCGAATTTCTGGCGGTTGATATATGGCAGCCGATAATTGGACCGTTACATGCTTCTGCCACGAATTCGGATCCTCCTAATTGGTATATACCCATAAACAGTGTTTCGAACCAAAATTAGATAATCGCCGAGAACGATAAACACCAGAAAGAGACACTATGGAAAACGGAAGATCACCTCGATTAAAAAAATGGTAAATACAAAAATTTGATCGAATATGTTATCACAATCATTTTCATTATTCTCGTACATTCTTATCCTTTCATTTTATTAAAATGTTGTATACTTGCTACTATACGTAATGTAATTCGATAATTTATCTAATTTACATAACCTATAATTTTCTTTGATCAAAAAATATTCTTATATCATCGTCTGTTAACAAGATTCATTAGTATCTTAAATTCTTATTTTTATTTGATTAAAAGTTATCCTAGCACTTTACCATTTCTTAGAAACCATTACACGCCACTGATCCACGTGTCACGTTCATAATTATTCCGGGTGCACCTGGCGTCGCGCGTCTACACCATAGACGCGTCTGTGAATCGATGACTCAAAGGCTAGACAAGTCGAACGAGATGTCGCGTTGATTTTCAATCGATCCATCGAGTCAAAATCCGACCGATGCGACGCCTAGTAGACGCGCGTTCTACCTTCGACTTCCTGCGCCCTCTTGCGTATTCTACGCGTCCAGAAGCGACATGTAATCCTGTGATAATGGGGACAATGGATGGTCATTGTTTACACCAAAGACAATCGACCCTATTGTCGATTGTGTAAAAAAGAAATGAAGCTTAAGAAAGAAATATAAAAAGAATCATCCTTTGAAGAGTGACTGAATGATACGTAGATGTAAATCATTGAGCGACGTTCGGTGCATTTTTAAAGAAATGTTTTGAGGTTAGTTAATGTTCGAATATTTCGTTCTGGTGGGAATACCTGTTTTCGTTCGTATTGTGAAAGTCACACGGGAGAGGTGAAAGGATGTTTTATAAAAGTACAAGTGTAAGAATTTCCTAGATTGTGTTTTCATAAAACACACACAATGTTTCTTGTATTTAAAAATAGGAAACAAACCGAATATTTCGAAAGATTTCTATGAATGATTCATTCGATATTTCCTCCTTAAAAATTCTACAAGCTAATCTATCAAATAGAAACCAGTTAATGTAAGCCAATAAAAGTTAAAAACGAGTATTAATAGAAAATTATATATATATATATAAAATTACATAAAATAATACGAAAATAGTAACTTAATTGATTTGTCAATTCATTTTAGCCTTCGACAACGAACGAAGAGAAATTTTAAATATGGCCATTGTGGCAATATCGAAAAGGAATGCGCAATGAGGTGAGATAAAATTATAAAATCTAATTTACTTCTAACTTATCGATACAGTAATCGATTTAAAATAAACAACAACAACGTTGTCGAAAATCATCCAATATTTCTCGATGAACTGAGAAAATTGATTCCCTCGAGAAACATTTTGAGTAGTGCGCATTTTCACAGGCGAATAATTCCGTCAGGATAGCCAGCGTTCCATCGCGACCAGCGTTAATTACCGTACCCCGCGGTATCTGGCCACAGTATACAGTGAGGATGGGGAAGAGGACAAGAGTGGAACGCAGAAAGAGAATGAATGGCGCGGTCGCGGACCACGGTGGAGAGGCGTTTAATTAAATTAACGCTTAGCGAGATTAACAACAGAGGTGCGAGCAGAGATCCGAGATGCATAATGAGTAGCCGAGTGACCCCGTCCGCCGCTCCCCCTGCGCCACCACAGCCGCCCCCCGTACGAGATTCTTTGGGTGGTCCGCCGCCTCCGTCGCCGGCCCATTCGGGCTCGTTACCAAGGCTGGCGACACATTTTATTGCCACTTTTCGTCCGCTTGATTATTTCACGCTTTACGAGGGCCCGTGAGGCCGCCTCTGTCTTCGGGACATCCGGTCGTTCGAATTCTCTCTTCCCTTCGATTATAATTCCTCGGCTCGTACACGATAGGAATGGAAAGCATGGAAATCGAACATTTTGGGAATCTGAGATTTCTTTTCGTTCCGATTTTTTTAAGCTTTGTGATACGTACATAGCGATATAACGTGGAATAATAGGAATAAATGCAATTATGTTTTCCAGGTTGTACAAATCCGACGATGATTGAGCGAATACAAACTGGGAATATGAGAAGCACAGAATTTATCGAGACAATCGAGAAGAGCGTAAGTTATTGTTAATATTTTAATTTTGTTGGAGAATAAATGTTTTCAAACGTTGTTTCAAGATTATATTTTTTTTTATTATTACAGAATCACTTACTCAAAAATTTTAGGGTAAATATCAGGATTAAATTCACATGCAATGCTTATCGACGAAGAATCGAGTGATCGACTGGAGTTTCGTTAATTGTCCCATAGAAATTTATCGTGTACCTAACGAAAGGGACGAGGATTTGCAGCACGGAATTACGGGTGATAAAATGTCGAAGAACCTTTTGACTGACGTATAATGCTCATCTCTGGAGTCAGCATCGAAGCGTGGCCTGAGAATTTGCTCGCGATGGTATAAAAGCCACATAAAGCGGCCTCGAGTCCGTGGCAATAAAATCAAGTTGAATTTAATTACGCGCCGTTATCTTTCCGAGGATCTAGTCGTTTTATCATCAAACCTCCCTTCCGCCCCACTTCGTACACCGCATGGACAGACCACTGCTCGACCATTAAACCTAACCCGGCTTTATTAAATTTGTAGCCCGTAAGGTTCATCGAAATAATAGAACGCCCAATTACCAATCCGGGAAACAAAAGCCTTTTGCCATGAAACCAGATCTATACCTAATTTTTAATCGAAAAATGATCACGTCAATCTTAATGATTCAATAGTTGGTTTAATTTTAATCAAAAATAATCCACATTTTGTATTATTTGTATAATTAATATGGATATTCTACCCGTTCGATTCAAACGTGCGTTGTTGTCTTTTGGTTTGTCCAAAAGAAAAAAAAAAAATGACCTTAGCCATGGCTCGTCATTTACATCCGCGTCATAAATAGATAATTTCCTTTTTTCTTTGCGGAAAGGAATACATGAAAATTACGCGATAACAACTTTTACGCTCATTTTAAGTTTTCACTAGGAGGAATTATTACAAACTTTCCCTTTCGCAAAACACGGCAAAAACACGCGATCGAGCACGCTCCAACCCAATCCATTCCCCGATACTTTTCGTTTCTCCTGCAACGCTGGATCCGACACTAACACTCGAGAAATCGTATCGATCCGTTCCACGTCTACAAGGCTGGAACTGGATTAACATCAATCGCGTTACGATTTCTCCGCTCGTTTTTCTCCACCGATCCGTCGAGAGCATCGCGGACGTTCATCAATCACGTTTCTCAACGAGGCAGCGAGGTTTACAACCGTGCTCTTACATACAGGAAGCGATACAGCGAACACTTGGAAATCGTGCAACGCTTCTCAACAGGTTTCGAGAGCAGATAAAGCGAGACGATCGGTTGATTACGAGCGGCGGCAATTAGTTCGCGCCAGCCGACCGATCTTCCGACCATTCGTTTCTTCGATGCGCCGCCGTCTTGCGAAACGTTCGTCACCCTTTCACTCGAAATTGTGGATCGATCGGACTTCAATTGTTACTTTAAGAAATATCCTCGAGCGATTCTTACGTAATTTCGTAAGCAGCTCGCAAGAGAAATTCGAAGAAAAGCGTACGCGTGAAAAAGGAAGAGAACCGCGCAAAATCGGCCGGGGTCCGGTCTCGAAGCCTACGTAGCGTGGGGGTATCTCTATCAGAATGTGTTTTACATTAATACTTTAGTGTTTTAGTGGCGATTGCCGGCCGTTAATGCCACTCCGGCTTGAGTGGCCTGGCTCCCGGCTTTACAAATTTATACACTCTGCCGGTCGCTCGTCCTCTCCGATATGATATCTACGTTCAGAGGCAAGAGTGGCCAGGAGAGGCGAGGCCACTCGGCCGGGCCGAGAGAGACTCGGCTGACCTTATTCCAGGTTCCGCGGCGACCTCGATGTCCACCTGACCGATCCACCTTCGCCTCGCGGAAACTTCCTCGTGATCGATGCGACCCGATAACGAGTCCTCGCGACCCGATCGAGCCGGGTTGCGCAACAGCTCCTTAAGTGTGTTTCTTCGTTCACCTGACGTGCCATTAATAACGTGGACGCTGCTCCCGGAGATACGAGGCTCCTTTTGGTCGGAGGAGGAGAGGGGCCGGGTGACAGTTTTGCATGCCGGACGCGCAACCGAAGAGAAAGAGGAGGAGGTAATTTCATTGTGACGAAATAAGAAAACTTGTCTTCCTTATCCCATAAAATTGTACAGAACTTTCTATGAATCGAAGAGGAATCCGGCGAGAGATCCGGTTCAGCCACGGAGAAAATCGTGGCGAGCGATTCGCGGTGGTCCCCGCGATTTCTTTGGGCAATTTATTAGCCATTATCTGAGACAATGCGCGGCTACCTGTGCGCCAAAGGGCGCGTACGGTTTGCACGGAGGGGGAGAGGGTTTCGAAGAAGAAAGCGCGGGGAAAGAAGCAAGAGCGAGGAGAGAAAGCCGGAGGAGAGGAGAGGAGAAGAGGATACGTAAAAGCGGCGAGGAAAGGGGCCTGATACCGAGGTAAGGGAGGACAGAGTCGGAAGAGTACATAGGTGGGCCCGCGTATAGGAGTGTATGCACCTCTCCGATCCTCTTCTTTGACACGAGGGGCCGAGAGGGAGGGAGATCGGCTCGGACCAGCAGCGAGACGGAGAGAGAAGGATAAGTGGAAGAAAAAGTCGCCTAATTGATGCTTCGTCTTTGTTTTGGTTAATTCCAACATGGTTCGGCCATTAAAACGTCCCGCTGTATCGGCGGGCCCGATCTCCGGTGCGAGATAAATGATGACACCCGCTCCAGGGGTACCATACTTACCACCACCGTCTTCTCGTATCCTCGTGTGTCCGTCACCAATACCATCTCCTCCGATCCGAGACACGCTGCGTTTCCTTTCTAGCGCAAACAGCTTTTCTTAGTCCCTTTACACTTGTTAGTTTGGTAAGAATCGGGGAAAGATCAGGGAAATCTCGAATAAAATATTCCAACAGGGACGGTTTACTTTCAAAAATCGTTTCGAGAGAATTAATCTTTGCTAGCTCTGCTATAAAGACGTAATTGTCGTAACTTGGTTCGGCTTCGCTAGACATGCGCAGTTTGCGTTATTGCGCGAATTGCGCAGTCTCATTATTGTCATGCGCAGTTCGCATTATTGTAACGCGTAGTTTTGCTAGTGGTTATGTAGCGATGACGGTATATGGTATAATCTACAATTATATTTATTGTTATAATTTGGTGAGAATCAAGGAGAAATAAGGTAATTTCTCTCAGCGACGTATTACTTTTAAAAGTGTTTTTCAACAATTCGTCGGTTCTGCGGAGATATTCATAATTTTACATTTTGTCTGGCTTCGTTAGACATGCGCAGTTGTTATATGCGGTATACATAATTGAAATATAACCTATAATTAATATTAAGTAATTATCAAATTACTACCATCGTTCTATTATACAATTATACGTATAACGTATTATTTGATAGGAATAACAAAATATTTTTATTACAATGGGCAAATACCAAAGACGTAAATAATGACATAGTTAAATTTTTCTTTTAATTCTTTTTGGATATCGTTCATTCTTGTCCTATCGTATCTCTCTCCAGTTTCAAACCAAACGGTTGCACGGATCGTTGGAAAATACAAGGAAAATGTTCGTAGACGTATCGGTCAGTGGTAAAGCAAAAGAACGGACAAATTGTCGGGCGTATATTACACGCTTCTCAGAGCTACGTCACCGTGAAATATCACATTTTGCCACGAGACCTCCACGTTTACGAGGGATCGAAGTGGCGCGCGAACGAGACGTCCCTTCGGCCGGATGAAGAGGGATCGCCAGGACGGTGCCATCCTTGACCATTTTCGAATAATTAACGTCGGTTTTCGTGAAACTTTCGGCTTTCTACCTGAACCCCTGGGCTTAGCCATCGAGAAATCGTTCCACAAATTTGGACCATACTTTTGAAGTAAGGAAACAAACGAACAAGTTTGAAAAACTTGAGGTAATCGTTTGAAATTACCGGTTTGAAAAAACATTGATATTAAACAAAGGAATATTCGTTGAAGCATTTTCTTTATTCTTCGTATATCTTATCTACATAAATGCGACGATACGTTTTAAATTGCGAGTATTTTTCAGCCAAGTTAATTATAAAATACAACCAGCAGATTTTTATATAATTTTCAAATAAATTGCACGAGGTACGTAATAACGACGAATTTGAATTGTACGAATTTTTTTTAAGATCATTAATAATTTAAGTATATATATATATATAAATAGCATAAGTAATTTCTTCAATTTTCAAACAGGATATTTTCTCAACAGATCATTAAATTCATTTTTACCATATTTTTCATCGACACGACACTTGGAGGCAGCCAACAATACCCGAACCAACCCGATAAAAATTCGCAATGAGGAGAGACGAAGATTCAATACCGAGATAAGGATCGAAAAGAGCCAACTATCTTATTAATTCAAACGCCATGGACGACAGGCAAGTCTTCAACATCCATTATACACGGACCTTTTACCCAGCTGGTTCTCACGCGACACCTACGTTTTCCATCGAGCTGCTTGATTTAGGATTTCCTGCGGCAACCAAGTCGGGTTACGAACAATTCGTGGCATTCGAGAAGGGTGTCGAGCCGCGATTCACGTTCCAAGGATGTCTCCACGACACCTGAGAGCCCCGTTTCGCCGTGACCCATCCGCCGGGAACGCTGGACGTCGGTTACGGTCGCCAGCGATTTGTCACCATCGATTCGCTAGAAGGGGTCTCGTCATTATTTTAGAATAATCTAAAACCGATGGTGATTAGTGGAGGAAGCGTCACCTGCGCGATCAGCTTCTCGTTTGCGGCGTGTGACCGCAGACTGACCCTTCCGCGAGACCGATTTCCAGAGAAGGCCATCATCCATCATCATCGGTGGCTGGGTCAAATAAGTAGATACGTTTCCATTTCATTTCGAGATAGGTATTTACATATCATAAATAACGTTTAAATCTTTGTGATAAATTTCCTCCTCTTCTCTCTTTAATTATTATCTGTTCTGCATTTTTCAGAATTCACAGTAGAAAGGAGGATAAGCGTTATGTATCTAATTTTTATGAATCGCGTATATCTAATATAAGAGGTACGTATTAGCATCGAGATCTGCAATCTACTTATAAATCATAAGGGATTCCACGTTTATAAATTAAATTCCGTTATCCTCCGCAAGATCTTATATCTCGCTACAACAAAATAACCTGATATATTCCATTTGATTCCGACGATAGGGAAGAATAACTGGTAATTATAACTCGATATTAACATTTTCACTATTTTTAACTAATCTTTTCTCATCCTCTTCCAGCAAATTCCTTGGACCGATCGCGAAAAAGGAGCAACGAGACCCCCCCATTGACCGGCACCCACTTCGGAGGAACAAAGCAGAAGCGGAGGAACGGAACCAGCAGCCAGATACGATCAATTACTATAAAACTGTCCGACCGTTCCTACCGAAAACCGCGCATACCTCGTCCAGGTGTGACCGCGACATCCTTGGAACGCCTTGACCGCCCGCTTTTTCTCTTGTCTTAGAAGCTCACCGAACAGGATTCGAGCGTTTTTCAGCGCTCTCTCACGGCGTGCACCGGTTGCAAAAAAGAATAGACGCAGAATTTTCGGCGAGTATTAATGCCAGGGCCCTTCCTCGTTACGCCATCCTATGCATAGTTTCCCTCCTTTGCTGATGCCGCGATCATCAATGGGAACTTTGGCGCGTGAATGAACGAACCGAGGAGGAGGAGATCACAAGTATCCCACAGAGGGAATACCGCTCTCACGCTAGCAGAGATTCGAATAGCGATTTTTTTACACATTGAGGTATAAAAGTGGAATTTATGAAGATCGATTATAGAATGGAAAGGGGAACGTTTAATGGAGGGGTTTGTATTGGACAAATTTTAGGTTGATGGATGAGTAGCTGGGTTTTGTTTATTGTGAATTTGAATTATACGTTAAAAGTAATTGTTCCTAGTTTTATAAGTTCAATGTTATAATTTTCTTTTCTTTTCTTTACAGTTAAACGCGTTTAAATTTCTGCTATGGAATTCCTGCAAAGCGAAGAAAGGAAAATTTTGAAGCGGATATTAGAAAGTTAAAATATCTTCATCTCCGGATTATTTATATATTCTGGTTTTGATCTTGCGACAGTTCGATAAAGAAGACTTTGACATTTTACGTTATTAATTTTTTCGTATCAATTAAATTCATTTATTTTAGTATCTTCTGGATTTACAATAACACTAAGATATTACCATTTAATTACTAACAATTTAAAGTTTTCAAAATTATATTTATATCTTAAGTTAAGTTGATCCTATTATCTTTGAATATTGTTTGCGTGTAGAAACTTAAATGCTGTACATTTTAGAGCATCTAGGTTATTTGACAATAATATTTCACAAAAATATTCGCAAAAAAACTAACTCTAAATCACTGGTGCGCGCCATTGGCATAGTAATACGGGTTCGCGGAACGGGCTCGAAGCGTAAAACACGAGGGCGTAGCTTCTCCTTCTCCGAGAGTGCACGGCCGAGGGGAAGCGTTCCGTTAATTTGATGTAATTTAGGAGTGCGGTAATTATATTTAATGGTGGTATCGTTTGATCTTGAAAAGTCTCGAACAAACGCACACCGGTGCCCCGGCACGAGAGGAATATTAATCTTAGTCGTAAATTTTGATATGCCGCGGAAAGCCGGCTCCGCCGTGCCTCGCCTCGCGAGGTTTATTGTCCCGCGACATGCACGTAACATCGCACCTGAAATCCTTATCGACTAACGGGCCGTCGTACGTAACAGGACTATGTAACGCACCGTACCTCTTTCGCAGGATTGTAAATGTGAGCGCAAGAGCGCCCGGTTAACTGTCGCAAGAAAGTATTATAGAATGTGCAGAACCAAGGGAGACAGAGATATTTCTATATATTGAGTAGAAAAAAAGAAAATGATGGAGGATAATTCTATGATTAGGTATTACTATACATGTATGACATTGCAGGGTGAAGATTTCAGTTATTTTTTCGTTAAAATTCCTATTGTTTTTGGATACATGTATAAAATTATTGAAAAAAATAGTAAACGATTATATTAAAATCTTTAACTCACAAAACAATATTTTAATGAAAATAATTAAAGAAAAATTTTCTTGCTTTCTTTTTCATTTTACTTTATTACTTTACAAGTACTTTTTGTTGACAGAAAAAATATCTTCAATACTCCATTTTATCCTACCTCCTCTCGTTACTATTTGTTGTACATAAAGACATAAAAACTTTTTAAAAAAAACAACAAGAAAGAAGAAATATTCATCATCTATCCCATTCCCACGTTCAAAAAAAAAACGGAAACCAGTTATTCAGATGGTCAAACTGTTAACAACGCCTCACTAGAGAGGAAGCGGAGGACGATCGACGTGTCGTGTAATTTCGGTTAACGAGCAGGATCAGGCTGGCGGAGGCGGTAAGCTTGGAGAAAGAGGGGAGCCCTTCTGCTAATCCCGAACAATCCGAGTAACTATCTATGTCGTTGCTCGAACCAGGCTCCTTTGTTTTTCCTATTGTTTTCTCTGTTTCATTTTCAGAAATTTTCCTTCATGTCCAAAAAAGGTACGTCCTCGTATCTCGCGAGAGCATACCTTCGACCGAATTCTCGTTTACCTGGTAACTTTAAATCACCGAGGGAGTGAAAACAGCAAGCCAGCATGTCGAAAACGTGGAAGAGGAAAAAAGAAGAGGAGAGGAGGATGGTGTGTCGTGCGAGTCGACGAGGGTTGTTTTTCTGGCCAACTTTGCAGATAAGATAGAGGAATATTCGGTGCCCAGTTTCGAGCACGTCTAACAGTTTTGTACCTACTCGCGCGACGATAGATAGTCCGTGGACGTGGACCCCGAATTCCGTGCTTGGACACGGGTGGTCCCCTCGGCCACGAGACCGGTTGTATCTCGTTTGCGGAAGCCACGCGATACTTGATGACGTTGGCTCTTTTCATTAGAACCAGGAAACTGATAGATAAAGCAGTGGTAAGCGTACCACTTCAGGGTCCTGTGGACTTTCTATGAGTAGGGTTTCAATGACGTCTCGAGTAAATTCTCTTCAAGACACTATTTTATATTACAACGCTTGTATTAATATGTATCAAATTTGGTCCTTTTTATTTAAGAATTATTTCAAGATATTTTTTCAGTAAATTAAGAAACTTTTCATATTTTCAAGATTGAGTATTTTTTATAATAATAATGATGAATAATTATTTTAAATAATGTTCGCAAATAAATTCTAAATTTTATTAAATACATTATTAAAATAATTTAGGGTATCAAAAAGAATAAAAATCGTATACTTGAATAAGTATAACGGATATCTTTAAATATTGTCTTCATCAGTATCTAATTATTCAATATTTCCAATATTTCGTACAAATCGTGGAAAATCATGGAAAATGTACACGCGAGAGAATCACGGAAGAAATATTGTTAAACAGGGATTACAGAGAAGATTAAGTCGCGTGTCCAGGACGACAGGTCCAATCACTGACAGAAATCAATTATCGTCTCTCGAAATGACCGTGTCCTGGTAATTAACCAGACAGAACCTTTCCCCATAGACTGACACTGATTGGTCACTGGCGATAATGAACTTATTTAGGAATAACCCAGTCGTCACGCCATCTAACTTTCCCTCTCCTTCTCTGTTGGAACGATTTCCGTTAATACGCGAACCACGTATTATTGGACTGTATCGAGTTGGATGAAATTTGACGGACAATTTCGAAATGGAATTCACAACAGATACGTATTCGTATTAATCGAGGTAAGCGTATATATAACTTATTGAAAATAAAGTTTTAAACGTTGTGCTATTTTTAGGAACATTACATTTTCATGAATTCGATTCGGTCGAACAAGTATATCTGGTCTCGAGTTGCAACTTATCGTAATATATTAAAGTCATTTAGATATCGTTATCCCTAACTCTCGCCTATTAACTGTATGAAACAGAAGGATTGCGATTTTTTGAATCGTCGCGCATGGCTAGGAAATAAGAATTTTATTAGGTTAAGTTGCAAACTTTGAATATTTATTACGAAATGTATTAAAATATGAAAACTTGATCGAATTATCGTAGCTTTTATCAATTATTTTTACATTTGAAATTTTAAATTTTAACTTTAGATTTTTAACTTTAGAATTTTAGAAATTCTAAAATTAGGTTAGATATGCGCTATTTTTTGAGGTATTACATATTTATGTAGATATTACATATTTATATATATATATTAGTAATTTCTTAAAATTACAATGTTTCATTTATAACTTTGATAATTTTAACTAAAATTAAATCGAGAATAGTTAAAATTTTAGATAATCTAAAAATTCGATTCTTCCATTCAAAAATCGTATCTCATTCGGACGATAAATATTCTACATTGTAATTATTATTTTCAATGTTATAGCAACGTCAGAAAGCTTCCCATTTTCACGTTTAAAATTATTCTACTAAAAAATTTAAAAAATTAAGTAACGTTAATTAGAAACTATTATTTTTTATTGAAAATTTTACAGAAAGCGATTCACAGAGAAAAGACACGAACTGAGGGAGAAAGAAATATAAAGTTGTCAAGCAAAGTCGATGGGTCCACAGTAATAGCAATAACCGAATGAGAGAAATAATCGAGAGTACAAAATGGTGGTCAGATAAGACAGAGAGGAAAAGAGGGTGGCCGCGTGGCGATGGGACATATAAACACGCTCGCACACTTATCTGGCAGTAAAGATGTTTACAGCGCGGTCTGCGCCGCCACTATCACTATCACCCCAAAAGAACGGACCACTCTAATTGATTTGTGGCTCGGTTGCTATCGGTGCTCGTAACTTAAATTAAATTACATGGCCAGTTCATCCGTGGCGAATGCACACTTCTGTGAACAGGACGCGGCAGGTCTTCCGGTATACTCTTTTCTATCGATTTTCCTTCGCTATATTCTCTTTTGTCACTTTTCATGTACAACGTACTTCTTAATTCCATATGTACGGCACTCTACGATAATCTACGATAATACAAAAGATTAGATTGATGAAGTTAAAAAGTAGTTGAAAAAGAAAGGTAAAAATAATTATTTCTACTATTTCTCTTTTCTTCTTATTCATCTTTTTTCTGATCTTCTTTTTAATCCAATTATGATTACTCGTATGATGTTCCTTCCTAACCTAATTAGCAGTAAGTTCATTTTTACATTTGCTTCTATCAACAATATATCATTAATTCCTAATTAATTGCTTAACTTTCTCTCTATTATTTCCTCTTTTTTTTTTTTCTTTTTTTAAATCTATTCAATCTTTCTAACCTAATTGTGATACAAATATTACTGCTTTCTAACCTTAACAATGCAATCAAATTCATTATTACACTTATTCATTCAATACTATTATCTGATCATCATTCAAATTTTTTCTATTATTATTTCCATTTTTTCTTTTTTTTTTTAATTTTCGTATTATTTACAGAGTAAGAAACGAAAAATAAAGAAAGAACAGAAAGCAAGACGAGGACAATTGGACAATTGGCCAATCAGTTTTACGATCAGTCGCGAGAATACAGAAAGCCGACAGTTGAGCCAAGAACACTGTCGTCCAACGAGGAACGCGGCCAAATGGAAGTTGGCATTCCTGCGCAGCGTGGAGCCGACTCGTCCTAGTCCGCGCACCCGCTGCTCTCTCGGTTTTCTTCATTCATCGCGACCAACTTTTAGACAACGTCGCGCCGTCGGGGGTGTCCACCCGATCGCGACGATCCTCTCTTCCTCGATGACTCCATCCAGTTTCTCCCCGACCGGTTTCAGCGGTTTCGTTTCAATGTTGGTCGAGATTCTGTTGACAAATGGAGAAAAGGAAATCTAGATTTTCCAAGCATATAGGGATATTTAATTAAACGCTTGTAATTATACGTTGATTTATACTTTTGTATACATAGATAAGTTTTTCTATATATTTTGCTCTTCTTTTTCGTATTTTCTTATGTACGATATATCTTTGCATTTCTTTTTGCAGAATCTGAAATTATTTACTTAAATGTTTTAAATAGTATATAAAAGGTAAATATCAAACAGATAAGATACATTAAATTCTACGATTTAAATAGAATCAAGTAAAACGATAAAAGGAACGATTAATTCTTGAAAATGACAATTTAAAGAGATATAAACAAATAAGTGCATATATTTCTCGATTCTTTGGAAAGTAATTCTTTACATGTAAGTAAAATGATGAAAAAATCGTTAGTTCCTGAAAATAAGATATTTAAAAAGATAAATATGCAAAAGATATTAACGAATAGGTAAGTATTTATTCCACATTTTTTAAAATTATATTTTTTAATACAAAAATTCTCTCTTCTCAGATTATATTCTCTTATTGTAAAATCTGAAAATTGATTGGAAATTTTTACTAAATTTCGATTTTTATAATTTATATATAATTTGACAAGACGTTGCTCGAGAAATTTTTCTAGAAATTTTGCCAATTTTTGAAAGTCAAATTCCTGAAATTTGTCAAATTCTTAAATTAGATGAAAATTTTTGGCCAATTTTTCGATTTTTCTATTAAGAAAATATAATTTGCATGCGAAAATTTTTAATAAATGTAAAAAGATAAAATTTTTCGCCTTTTTTAAAAATAAGCAGTCACCATTTTTTTTACAATTTTTGAACAGTTTACTTAATTTTAGAGATACTTTGCATACTTATCTTTCGGAATTGTTTTTTTTTTTTTTTACTTAATACTAGAATATCGAGAAATAAATCTTGCTTATATCTCATTTGTTTTTAGTAATATTACAAAAATTTCAAATAAAAATTGAATGATTTCGAAAGAGCGTAATGTTATTAATTCTTTAATATTATCAAAAACAAGCGAGATTCATCTCGTATAGTTACATGATGAATGTAATGAATAGTCGAAATTATATAAAAACAAAATTAATACTTACCATAAACAAAAACTCGACTTCTCGGTTCAGTAATTCACCAGCAAGAAGCGTAAAATCCATAATAATCGCAAGATTAAGAATCCAATCCTGGTAGAAGGTAAAAAGTCTCTGAAAACATAAAAGCCCATGTCTACCTAACCTAACCTAGCCTAACTCTACCGCATCTTATCCCAACTTCAACTGCTTTCTAAAGTACGAACGCTCACATTTCTCGATTTCTCCATTCGCATCGTTCTATTAATTTCCTCCCATGGTAAAGAAGGAATCGTGATAGATCTATCGACGGGTTTTCTTTTCCTTTCAGCGACAATCCACTCGCGCTATTGCTCTGTACCACGTGGCGGGGTCTAGGTACCGACTGTCCGATTCGATCCGATTCGCACCACTGCGCAACTAGTTCCGCGATACAATGTCTGATCCGATCTGATCCGATCCAATCCGATCAAATCCGATTCGAAGTAGTGCACAACTCGCTTTAATCACGCACACGCTTTGCATACCTGGCTTACAGATTTTTGACTTCGATATACCGAGCCTCACCTTGAAAAGAAAACTTCTAAAGGGATTCTACGCAGAGTTGATACGGCCCTGCTTCATTTCTCGTTATATTTCCCTTTTGACATTTGCTTGCAACGTTATACATAACATATTGAATCGAGTTATTATTAGGTTATTATTAATTTAGAAAAAAAGGTTATGAAGAAGGCTGTAAGTAGATTAAGCTTATTAAGGTTTCAATTTTATTGAGATTTTAAATAACGAGGATAAATATATTAAAAATTTCCAGTAATATCTTTAACTTGGAAAGAACTTTTAAAAATTAAGGAAAGGAACAAATAATTATAAAGATTAGCATGTATTTAAAAGTTTTACATTATATTTATTACAGTCACTTAAAAGTTGGAAAACATGAAATAAACATTAGTAAGTACTAATTTCCATATAATTTCTACTAAAAAATATATATAATTTATTAAAAATTCTATTAAAATTATCTCGATACTTTTAATATACGAGAAAATGATATCGTTACAGCATCAAAATCACACTAAAGATAGAAAATAAGAAATGAAGATGATAGTCAAAGGACCAGAGCTCGTTGCAAGGAATCGCGCAATAAGAAAAAGAGAAAAAGATAAAGGAAGAAAATGACGATGGAGTCTAAAGGTGTCCACGGTGCGATGAAATAATGTTCGTAATCCGGCGTAAGTTAACGCGGAGCGGTGTCCCATGGCGAGGAAGACGAAGTCCAACGTGGTGCTCTTCGTAAAAGATCTGCATGCACCGGTGAATAGTCGTCTTGCTTCCAAGTCGAGTGGTCCTCGCTGTTGCGAGAAGTCGAAAATAAAATGTCTTGGAATTTACGAACGAAAATTTCGAGCAAATGCATTTTCTTCGGCTCTTCAAGGAAAGTTCAACGAGGAATAAGTGTTTAAAAAAATCAAAATTTGATCGAATATTTGTTTTTGATTTATACCTGGATCTGCAAAAAGTATTTATGATTTAATTGAATATAAGATTAACAGTCATAATTTTATTTGTATAATTATATAGTTTAGAAAATAATTATATAAAGATTTAAAAAATTAGTTAAAAACAAATTAAAAAGTAATAAGAAATAAAAATTAAATTAATCTTAACTATAATGCTAAAAGATTTTAAAAGGCAGTCGTATAAAAATTTACCAAATTATTAGATTAAGAATAAATACATTTACTTCTGTTGTGTCCAATATAATTATTTTATGACACATTGCCTAATTCGATCCTCTCATTAGTTTATATAATCGACATTCTTATATCGAATTTTTTATTTTAAACTTCTATTATTAAACACTTCAGACTGACACGACAATTTTACAGTAGTTCTATGCGTTATTTCGTTGTCATTAACTACTGGTTCATTAAATCCCTTCGTATGAGGCACGCAACCCGAACATAGTCGTACACTATCTTTGTCACGATCTACATTACAAACGCTGCTCTAACAAGCATATCAAACTAATTTCATAAGCGATCAATAAGCGTTCCAATGCAACGCGACACTTACGATCAGATACTAGATCGATTAAGACCTCCCATGCCTACATGGCACAGTTTATCTCCTTGAACAATGTCGATCCTTCCAACTGACATCCTATCTGCACAATTCATCCAACATATAAAACAATCATCCGTCGTCTATTGACGATTGACAACGGAACATAACTGAGTAAATGTATCGAAAGTATTTTTGAATCGAATTAATCTGCTAGACCGTACGATAATTAACATTATAAGAGAGAGAACCTTGTATTTCAAAAAACTTTGTAAGTCAATCGAAAGAATAAGTATTTTTTCAAAATTTTTCGTTGCGAATTTTAAATATGAAAAATGAAAAAAGCCAAAAAATTTTGAAAAATAATTATTTAGTATCGTAGTTTTATTTATTTAAAGTTACTATTTTTATATTATTACAAATTTTATCCGATTTTTTCGTTGCGATTTCATTTTTACATGTAAAAGAATCGAATTAATCAAATAGCAGCACGAAGAAACAAGCCACTTACAACTTAAAGAATCAATGGAGGAACGATCTCTCACTTCGAGGCGAGAGAAGATACCTGGCATGAATGCAGTGCACCGCGAACGATGTATCATGGCTACACCCCACGCGGTGCATCTCGGTATATTAGTCACTGGGAACGGGCACCAACTGCCGGGTTCAAATTGAGTCTTTGCCATAAAGTAAGCCGTAAAAGGGGTTGCAGTCGCGGGCAGAGACGTTTCGACTGTGAGGAAGGTGAGGCTAAGCGAAGAAAGAACACCGATCATGGCCCAATACTAGGGGGCCCAAAGCGTATATGCAAGAAGAGGAATGCGTGGACGTTCAAATTTATGATAATGCTCGACCGCTCTGCACGGGGTTATCGATACGGTCCTTGCACGTTGTTATTCCTATTATTAATATTACTATTGTAACCATATTCGTGACTAAACTTCGCCCTTTGAGAAATTTCATTAAAGCACTCGAAGAGAAATGAAAAATAATTATACAGAAAAATTTATTATTTAATAATAAATAGAATAATTTATACACGTAATTAAAAAATTTTATTCAACCCAAAAATCGATAAAAATATTCATCGAATCGTATTTCTCAAATTATAAGCAAATTAAAAATTACGTTAAATAAAACGAAATGGCGATGAATTTATTTTTTTTACTGTACCAAATCCATCTTTGTCACACTCTTCGTCTCATTTTAATTAGCACAAAATGAAATCGCTCATAACCTAAAAAATATTTCCAGCGAACGCGTTCGTATATTAATTTTCATACCTGAAATTTTCTACTTACCCTTTATTCCCAATATTCCGTATATAACGAATAAATTTCTTATCCTACATTTTCTACGCTCGTTTCTTAGGCACGCGCGGCACACGCGTTAAATCATCGCTTAATACGCGGTGTTCCCCTTCGTACGATCTATGCGTATATTCATCGGAAGGAAACGAAACGAGACGAGATGTATTCGAGCCGTTTTCGTGCTTGGAGCGAGCGAGGACGGTTAACCGCGTTGCGAAAGGTTTCCGCGCACCCGTAGAGCCTCGCGACACGTTCAACAACTGGCACCGAGATCCCATATATTTCGTCGCGAATGATATAAGGGCCGTCGCGGCACGGCCGCCTCTTGTAAACCACGCCGCGCATCTGCCGTGCACCGGCCTAGGGGGCGCCACCACCGCCGCAAGATGGAACGCCATAACCGAACAGCTTATGACTTTATAGCCCCGCGGATCCTTTGTCTTAGTGGATTGTCGAGATTCTACGGGGCCTTTTGTTGTCCAATTTACGGGTCTTAGAATTTTAGTGCATGGCAATATGGGTCTACGTCTCTGTTGATTGAGTCGAGCAGGATCGTGAAGACTGTAGGCAGTTTATGGAGAAGAAAGGTATTCTTCCTTCTTTTTATTTTTAGGTTATGTAAAAGTTTAGTTAAGAGAAGAATTATTTTTTTCTTTCTTGAAACTAGCGATAAATTTTTATTACGGAGAGTAGAATATTTAATTGATGATTATTTAATTTTTTGCATTCCTCGAGCAAATTCTACGATAACAACGACAATAATGTTTGTCACGTAGACAACGATTTTTACGATTTAGAATCAACGATCTCGTTTAACGTGCAATTGAACAAATAGTTAAATTAATCGATAACATGGCAATAAATAATTAATATAACGATAATTGATAACAATGAAAAGGAAAACATTATACATGAATATATGAAAATTAAAAAAAGTAAAAGTAGAAAAGGAGAACAATATTAAAATAAATAAAAGAGAGTTGTGTTTTCGATATTGGTGTTAGATAAACAACGGCAACGATAAATTGGCATAAATCGCGGGGAATAAAAGATGCGCTTTCGAAGAAGAGCTTTCTCCCAACGACATGCGACAAACGTATGCCTGATTTATGGGTCACGAACCGGTGAACCTTGAATCTTCGTGGGAAGTTTTCAAGCATAAATCCGACCTGTAAATAACGCCGTGGGCGATCGAAGCGAGTTGGAGAGCGCCAAACGATCGTAAAAAGACACGAACACTCCACTTGCTCGAACAATCCGTTTCCACTTGACGTGGCGGTCAATTCACGCGATAAACCGAAATTAGTTTATAATGAATTTGCGACGTCGATAATTGCCGGCCGTTTAACCGCCGGCTGGTTTACCGATATCTCATCGATCCTTTCTAATTAAGGCAGCTCTCGATGTTCGATGATATCGCGTTTTAA
Organism: Apis cerana; assembly: GCF_029169275.1. Taxonomy (NCBI): domain Eukaryota; kingdom Metazoa; phylum Arthropoda; class Insecta; order Hymenoptera; family Apidae; genus Apis; species Apis cerana. The sequence goes on along the minus strand of NC_083862.1, from coordinate 1,682,023 downwards.
TCGATCCTTGTGCGCGTTTTCCCTCGTTTTATTGGATAAATTTGGGAATTATTATTTAGAGAGCCGGTGTACTGAAATTGGAAAGTTAATATTCAGTTTGTATATCATTACAGGCAGTTACTTTAATTATTTTTAAATTAAACTCTCGAGAATCGAATTTATTAAGATTAAATAATTATTATTTATCCGAATTGTATTATATTTGCATTACTTCTCTGATCTTGAAATTATCTTGGAAAAAAAAATAGATACACTTATTTTAAAGATCAATTAATTTTAAAATTGATTGCAAGTTTAAAATTCTTTGATTTTCAGTTTGGTACCACGTGTTTTCAAAACGTAGCTGCGTTCATTATGGAATATCGAAGTAATAGTTGCACCAAAATACTCCTTTACCATTTTATAATTGGACTTTTATCAAGAATATAATTATTAAAACAAACACGATGCAGCATTATAAATGCTGCAATATCTTCTTTCTTGAATGGGAGGAAAGAAAGAAAATTGATAAAAAAAGATCGCAGAATGACGAAGGGATGAAGGTTAAAAAAAAAAAAAAAAAGAAAAAAACGAAAATAAAACATGTAAATGTACAACATAATAGTCTCCATTTTAATATAATGAATTCATAATAGTAATAGACAATAATAATAATAATAATAATAATAATATATGATGGTGCCAATAATAATAATAATAATAATAATAATAAAATTAATATAATAATAATAATAATAATAATAATAATAGATATATTCTGTCTATATTCACATTCAGAACTATGTACAGTTTAATTAATTTACAATTGAATTCGTACGAACAACCAAATAGAACCTATTAATCGTGTGTAGTATGTATATATATATTTATATATTTATATTTATATATATACCTAATACCTGTATTATATATATTCACAACAGATAGGTCTCTTTCCCTTTTTTTTTCTTTTTTTTTTTTTTTTCTTTTTTTGCGTCGAGGGTACGATCGTGTACATACAAGAAGCGCACAAAATTGTCCTTCGCTTTTTCTTCGACCTTACGATTCTTTTATTTTTTTTTTTTTTCGTTTTTTTTAATTTTTTTTTTTTTCAATTTTTATTTTCTCGCATGGATTCATAAAACGATACACTCGACCCTCGATGATGGTATCTCCCCTGGCTACGCTGATTATTATTTACAAAAATCATGATCGAGTCTCTATTATTTAATTAGTCTATATACGATATACATACGTGTCAACGAATGCACGAGCACCGACCATCTTCGTCGTGGTATATCGGTACCAGTAGTATTTCCTCCGGTTATATATATATATATTTTCGTCCATGTGTATATTCTCCATTCTTCCTCTCTTTCTCGCATTCTCTCAACCGTTTCTCTCGTTTGCAACTCTTCTCTTTCCATTTCTACTTAACCTTGCCCATTATCACAGATATAAATAAATGTACTCTTTACAAAACAATGTACAATTTCTTCTATCGCGCTCCTTTCTCGTATCTCCTCCAATTTTTCCTCCTCTCTCTCTCTCTCTTTCTCTCGAAGCAAACGACGCAAATCACGCACCACACTCACTTACACATTGTGTCAAAGTACAAAATGATTTCTACAATTAGTTTTCTTTCTTTCTTTCTTCTCTCCCCTTCCTGCCTTCGCCTTTCCTTCGTGTCCATTCCGCTCGTTCGAAAGAAATCGAGAAACAACTCTACCATCAATAATATCGAAAGGAGGGATGATTTATACGATATACACGTACGATATAAAAAAATATTAACAATCTCGAGCACCGTGCACCGTTTCGTTTCTCTGAAACCACGGGTCAAAGGTTGCCCTTTGAAAATTCCTATCGCCAAAAACCACGAAATTTAATCGAATCAAAGGGATCCAAAGAGATTAAAATTGTTACACATACGAACACACGTATTCGCTCACTCGCACACACACACACACACACACATACACGTATTATATATCGAAATGTTCCATTTCCACGAGAAACGCGAACAATCAACGAGCGCACGATCTAAAAAAAAATATATATATAAAAGGAAAAAGAAATATATTGCACAGAGTCGGGTCGAAAGTAATGAAATACGATGCTAATTAAAACGGAACACGTTGCTATCGTCGAAGTCTCGTGGCGCGCGTGTCGCAGGAGAGTCCATATTGGGAGTGTGCACGATGCCCGCCGCGGGAAAAGGACGAATTTTTTTTTTTTTTACACTTAATTAGTTCATTAACCATTCTCTTCACCATACGACGATCATCCATGGTGGGCAACATCCATGAGTGACGAACTTCGGTCGCTCGAGAGATATGAAACTCGAGCGGTATTCGGGAGAAAAAGATCACGGAGTTTCGAATAGTCTATACGGCACAGCGGGAAAATTGTTCGTCACTCCGCTTCCGCCTATGCGTTGCAATAATTTTGAATCGGCTTCTCTCACACCGTGGACTCGACTTTGACAAATTTTCCAAAGATCCGCCAAGTCATTTCTTTTTTTTTCCAAACAGCGTGTACACGAGAATAATTCATCGGGAGTTTAATTAAAGAGTTACTCCGGTAGGTTAAGGATAGAGTAGCGCCTGTGCGATCCGCCTTCTCCTCCTTCTTCCCCTTCTCCGCCTCCTCGACGACGCTGCGGCCAATCCTCGGACAGGACAAAAGGACACGCGAGTTGGTCGAAGGATATCGGGAAGTTTGTACAAGAGTCGCTCGTATTTCACAACACCGTATATATTCGTTACGACTCCAGTGACTTTTAAAAATAAACACTTTTTTCAGCAGTGTATCGATAACTTTGATATCGCGCGTATCTGTGATGCCAAAGAGGGCGCTACCGGCAATGCGCACGTCATATAAACGCGTTTCCGTTCGCTTTTTTCCTTTTTGGCGAGAAACAAAATTTTTAAACGACACAAAACGTAACGCGAAAAGTTTTCGTTTTATCTTCGCGAAATAAAGAAAGAAAGGAATTTACGTTGGTGCGGTGAAAAAAAACTTGTGTAACGAATAAATACCGTGTAATGGAACGGTGATCCACGACCGCATCAGGGCTCGCTTTTGGAGCTGAAAATGGCTGTTATTTTGCACGTTGCCCGTATGATTTTGCGGGTCTCGGCTGGTGGACTATCGCGAGACTGAACAGATTACGGATGGAACGAACGAGAAAATAATTCTGCACGAAACTCTCGTTTCTCCATCCATTCGCAATTTTTATATATATGTACAAAACGACCTATTACATTACGCTTTCTTACCGGTCTCTTTTAGCTCTCGAATCATCCGCAAGATGTCCTACGTTATTTACAGGGACGACGAATCGAAGAATTGGTTGACTAAGGAAACATTCCTCCTCCATTATGTTAAGCATCTTTTCGAAATTGCTCGACCAGTTTCAAAAAATCATAGGCGATCCTCACCTAAAATCTCCACGATTCAGCGCACGTCTCCTCCTCGAGATCTACCTATCCCTTCTTCTCCCTTACGTGCTCGTGCGTAAGCAGGCACTTGGACGTAATTCCCTTAATTCCTAAATCTCCTCTGAGCCGACTCTGGCGCGCACGCGCTCGCATTCCCCATTCGTCTTTCCGTGCCCCCGCGTCACGATTTATGTATCTCAAGGACGATACTTCCGTTTCTTTTAGAGTATATATATATTTTTTCCACCCTCGCTAATTCTTTTTCTCTCCTCCTGGCGCAGAAGTCGCGATGGCAAATCCCGAAGAGTCCCTCTGCGGAGCGTATTTACAGCCCTTTTCTTCGATCCTGCAACAGAAACACGAGAATGGCGTCAGATTTATTTAAGGGATGCAAGGAAATTTGAAAAAATACATTCAGGTTCCATTTGTCTACGAGACTCTACAAGAAAATATCGTTTGTACACGCTTAACCGAATTATGGATATTTTATTATTTTCCTTATTAATTTCCTTAATAATTTTCCTTATTAATAGTTTGGCTCTCTCGCAGAATTATTTCGGTGAATCGACAATTGGGAACAATAATTGAAGTAAATTAAATAACCAAAAAAAACTACGTTGTAGAGAAACATCGACCTCAAAGAAGAGATTCCATCTCGTAATTTTTGCGTTCGAGGAAAATCCTTCGCGCTCGAATAAATAATTAAAGAAAAGAAGAAGAAAAAATATTCTCCTTTGTCAATAGATAAATTACCGCACTATCCATTACGGTAGACAACTCTGCGCAAGTAGATACACCTACAAAAAAAAAGGAGCGTATACCAACATAACCTCAACTCTGGAGAAAGAAATTCAATCTAGCAACTTTCATACCCAACGATTCTTCGACGCAACAAATAAATGAAAAACAAAATACACCGCACTGTCCGTAACGTTAAATAACTCTTCGCGAGTAGATACATCTACACAAAAAGAAAGAAAGAAAGAAAAAAAAAAAAAAACATCAACATAACCTCAACCTTTGACGATCGTACACGTTAACGTTCCACCAGAAGGCTTGCTCCGCAGCTTTTCGCAACCGCGGCCAGATGGCCTGTATGTAAACGACTTGTAAGATCATAGTTAACTATTAGCGTGCCGCAATACACGTCGACGTTGCGGTGGATCGGGCCAATATACGTCGTAGCCACCTATCGATACGCGATTACCCTCCGTCTCACCTGGTAGAGACAAGTGGTGCTCTCACATGCGTTCGCGCACACAACCGATCGCCGAGAACCGATACCGACGACTCGTGCTTCTTTCTTCTCGGTTTGCACAACACGCTGTTGCAAATGGAACGTCGCTAACGCGGTTCGTCACACGTTCCGTATAACCAGTTCCATGTGCGGCGCTTCTGCACGGTTATCGCGTACCAACGGTGATTAACGGGATTACAGCCGACCATATCTGACCCCCCGGCGTCTCTTGGTGCAAGATGTAATGCGTTTACGAGGATAAAAAGGATGCGAAAGATTCTGGTGAAGATGCTTTTAATCGGAAAAGCGACTCGAAGAACGTTCACTTTTCTGAAAGTGTATCTGGAAAGGAGAGTGCGCGTTTTGTTTGTGTCGTACGTTTATCGAGGTGAAAGGGTTTATGAAATTAAATTTATGACTATTTTGGCCTCTTGGACTTATTTCATTGGTGCTCGAAGCTCTAATATTAGCCAGATCGATATCGGTAAAATCGTCGCAAAAAATTAATTAATCGATTGTTTCGCAATTCTTCGAACGAATGTCTATCCTCTTTGTCCCTTGCTTCGTTCAATTTGCATATGTGACGATAGCGGATTCCGATCGTGCCGAAAATCATAATTATAGCTAAATATAGATTTACGAAACCTTTGCAATTATACGTAATATTGATATATTTGTAGATGGTAGATGTAATACTTTTTCGTTTGTTCTTTAATCTGTAAAACGGATCCTCTTTGATCATATATATATTTATAATATCTGTGGCATAATTATTTTTTTACTTAATTAAAAGATTTATGCTCATTTTATAGCGGACCAATGATCGTCAGTTTCTTCGAATAATTCTCTAAAACTATCCCTCTTTGTTCTTCGCTGGCTATCATTCTCTACGATCTATATTTTAATTACTCATAAAGATAAAATAAGGATCGAATTTCGTTTACCTGGTAGCTAGATTCTCACGCTCGCTCTCGAATAAATATGAATTTACGACAAATAAATAACGAAGCACCGTCTACCAAATTCATCTCATTAACACATTTTTTCCTACATTGTCCGGTAGTTTTTAGGTTAAGTTATGCAACGCGTCGACTTCTCGCTACTAACTTTCAACAAGAGACAAGATTAAACAAGTTTAATTCACCTTATTATTAACAGTGTGAAATTCATCGAGAAAATGATACGTCTGAGAAGTTGGGGACCGCGATTAACTGCAAACACCTTGTTTCGTAACGTCGCTTTTCGCGTCGAGGATAACGTACAGCACGGATAAACAGGTTTCTCGCGTTCCGCTAGAGGGAGCCGTATTAAAAGCTTCGTAATTACGGAGAATCCGATAGCACGAATGATGGTTCCGCTTTTGACGGAAGGAGGCACTGCTATCGATTCCGTCTGACCAATGAAATTCCGGTTTTTTTAGAAAGGTGAGCGCGAAAGCAGAATTTTCGTACAACGATGGTTTGTGCCTAGGTGTAGTCTTCTTGCAACTATTCGACCGTGTTCATGAATATTCTCTGGACGTTTGAATAAATGGATCGAAGTTGGAGAGACTCTCTACATCGTGTCCGATGAATTTCATATATAAATGAAAAATACATGCGCCGACGGATCTCTTTGAGCGAAGGAACGACGTGTCTTTATTGGACGAACAAAGTGAAACAAGAAGAGGTGGAGTAAGTTGGTTTTCAATATATGTCGAAAGCGGAAGGTTTGACAAGAGTTCAACTTGTAGATTAATAATATTTTATTTCGCGTTCCGAGCGTTTCGGATTATTTAATTTAAGCATAGATTTTCGTAGCATTAGTAGCATTTTTCACTTTACTACTTCAGTCACATTAAATTACATTACTCGCACGATCTTTCAATAATAATTTTGTGACTGTTATATCGCAAATATATTTTCATGAAATTCATTACAATTTCTCCATACAACCAATATTTCAAACAAAATACCAGAAACGAAAAATCTGCAAAGAACGATAACAAAAAGGAAAAATATACAGTCCAGCATACGGAGCTTCGATCTTTCTCAGTCTTTCAACCGTATTTTCAAGAGAACCACACACAACGAGCGTGATGGACGTTACAAGGGAGACTCCCGTGTAAAAAGTATCGTGAAAGTTGGATACACGCGAGAAACGTGGATCTCCTCGAAACGACTTGTCGCGTAATTGTGCAGCATTTGTCATCCGGTTTCGCGTCATTTCGAGTTTGGAACGGAATGGAGGAAATAAAGAGAGGTGCGGCCATACCGACGGATAGCCCGTGGCGCTTTGAAATATTCGTCGGCCACTGTCACACCATTGAAACATCGAACAAATGGGCTACATAGAGTTTCGTTTAATCGGGATTCATAGCTTCCGGCAAAAATTACCGCGCTGATGTAGATTCATTCGTCGTGTCCGAGTAATTGTTTTCCCCGACGCTTATTAATTTTAATCGAGTTTAAGCGAATATATTTTTTGATTGGTTATTTATGTCCTGCGTTTTTTATCGCGCGTCGTAAATTTTATTTGATCGGTTGGCTCGGGATTCCGAAGGCCGCTCGGATGCAATCTAGTTTGTATTTTTGAGAAATTCTTTCGTTTCTTTTTTTTTTTTTTTTTTACTGCACTGCGAATCGAATCGAGAATATAAGGAAATTTTTTACATATAGGTTTGATCCTTTGCAGACAAAGAAATCGAATTGCTGCAATAATCGATTGAGATCATCAACTTTTTTTCGTATTTTTCTAAATTGTAACAACGAATAATTATTTAACAGATAAATAATTGGTTAATTTTAATAAGTACCGAGATTTGATTTTCATTTTCATTTTCATTTTCATTTTCTTTACTTTATTAACTTCTCGAAAACGTAAACATAGATTCGTCTTTAAGAAAAAATTCTAGTAATCTTCCCAGCCTCGACATACTTACCGATCATTAAATTATGGATATTTATGCATTTATGCAAAATTCGAATACACGTACGATTATTATATTTGAGGAATGAAGCAAATCTCTGCTTAAACACATTTTAATGTTATTGATCATATATATATATATCGATTGAACCCTTCCATCCCTGAGCGTTTAAGATTATACCATTTCATTTTTCCCCTATCCACGGCCGAGAAACAGCAGCATTCCATCCAGAGTGCGCACAGAATCTCCGCTAGACGGAGGCGGAGACGCTCTATCGGCCGCGGGGATCGTGGCAGCGCTCGTACACGGAGACTCGTTCCCTAGGTGAGACACGGTAATCGCGTATCGATAGTCGCATGCCGTGTAAAACGTCGATCCACCACGATGCTGGCATACATAACGCTCCTCTAACGGCCGTGATATATTCCGCGCGGTTTTACGCGATTCGCGTTCCTCTCAATTCCATCAGCAAGCTTATTCTCGCATCGTTTCTCCTATGTCTTCTTGTCCAAGTTATAAATCGCCTCGATTTTCACTGAATAATCGAACTATAAAAAGCGAAACGTTTGAGAGAGAACAAAAGGAAGATCGAATTAATTTCCCCTCGATCGTTTACGACAATCCTCGCTGAGCTCGTGAAAAGATGACGTGCAGTTATATTATATATTTTTGATATAGTTCGACCAAAGCTAAAATTTCTATATTTTTGATTCTTCTCAAGTAAAACATCTATCGAAAATAAAAGATCAAATTCGATGTAATTTGGATCAGAATATTTATTCGTTGTGCACTTACCAGCTGGAAAAACGAAATTCGATCTTTACATTATTTTTGCGACGATTATAAAAGACAAAGAAAAAGTTGGGCATTTAAAGAAGTTTACGATGTATTCTTTCGGTGTGAAATTATCACGCTTCAGTGGGTCCGAAAACGATTTCGCCCGAACTTAGCCGAAGACTGCCGAACGTATATCCGCGAGAAGAGCTCAACGGATATAACGAACAAATTATTCTACCGCGATCAATTTTCTTTCTTCCAATGACAGTTGACAATCAGATTTAACAAATATATATTTATTCTTCGATCCTTTTCTCTTTAACTTTGAAAAATTCACGGACAAAGAACGTGGACACGAATCGGTCGCAAGTTTTTCCATTTCCATTCTCTCTCCTTTCGTATATCCAATAGCGGAGCAAGATCCTTGGATAAGCTGGATTAAGATCTCTCGGAAGAGACGGAGGAGAACGTTTCTCTGGTGTGACGGTAATTTACACGTAATCGCGGCGATCATCTCCATTCCCGGCAACGTAATAATTTCACGCGAATAGGGAAGGTTAAGATATCTGGTGAAATCGACACGTGCGCCAACCACGAAACGAGTAACTAGATGGGAACGATCTAGGACGACGATAACGCGCGAAATTCGAACTGTACGCGCTTTTGAGAAGGAAAAGCAAGCAAATTCGTTGGAAAAGCAGAATTTAATTACCACATTGTTACCTTATCTGTCCCCTCCGGTTCCATGTTCTCTTTGCATACCTTGGCGGGAACGAGCGTAAAATAACGATGATTATAAAATTGATTCTCGCAGTATTGGTATACTCGTCGAAATTACCGGACGCGACGTCGACGTGTTTTCCGCAAGATTATAAAGGTTATAAAGATTGATAAATACGATCTCAACCGAAATGACGATGTTGAGTCGTTGTTTAATTGTATAATTACAACACTCGGCCGCATCGTCGGCGAGTATGTTAACGGTGGCGGGTTCCATTTTCCGGGGAGATTGAGCGTGATTAATTGGCGGTGGAGCGACGTAATTAGAAATTATATGCCGATAAGCCACGAGGAAAAACAGCGTTAGGCGGTTTTCGCGGATGAAGTCTTAGATATGCTGTGTACTTCGGATACGATGTACCGCTTTATGAGAGCGGAAAATTCAACCAACGGTTTACTTGGTTGCTTGAAATCCTTGAATTGAAATTAATATATACATCGCTCGAAAGAAGTTGAAAATTTAAATTTTCACTTTACATTATATTTTTGCGAAGTTCGCACGATTGTTACATACATAAATTAAAACTATTCGAGATATTATGCGGAGGGGGAGAAAAAATTACAGAGTACCATAAATTATTAATGCACACATTTCTTCTTATAATTACTTAGAATAGAAATCACAGCGTTAGAATTCAAATCGAATTAAAAATACGCAAGCTATACTCCATATTCCATATTGTTGGTGATTAGATTCGGTAATAATAATGAAATTCGTTATACAAATGAACAAAAATAGAAAATAATCTCAAACCATTATTATTTATCGTCGTCACACTTTCTAGAAATCCCAAGCTGAAGCCAAACTCCTAATTTCCTTATTTTGCAACATCTTTCTAATTAATAACTCGTAAACTCGCATTATATTTGTGCAATGGCCACTGTACACGGTTCAATAACTCGTTTCCAGAAGCGCGCACGAATTCACAAGGAGAGAGAGAGACCGATACGCAAGAGGAAGGAGCGGATTCAGGGCAGTTTCAGCAGGTTCTCCGGTTACCCAGGTAGCAGGCGTGGGCCAAATCCGACAACCTTCTACTCGAAGCGTACCGTTTCGTCTTCTCACGACTCTCGCGGTGTAACAAACCCGAGATTCTGCGCAAAAATAGGGGTCGAGGACAAAGAAGGACGCGCCTCGTGGAGCGCCGAGACGCGGTGTGAAACGCCTTTCAAGAATTCGAGAAACGCGCGCGCGCACCCACACACGCAAACAGGGGACAGAAGAAACCTCCACAAGTGGCGGGTGCAGTTTCTCGCGAGGATCGAACACGAAGGATTTATCGGCGGGGCAGCCGAATTCTTTTGGAATCTGGCCGTTGAAAAGATCCAGAATTTTAATCCATTAACGCGTAACGGTCGAACAAGTGCATCCGATTTCTCGACCGCTGCTGCTATCTACCGACGAAATTTCTAAATATTACCTTTTGTATATATATATTTCAATATATATCAGATATACGTATATCTTATTCAAATTTTATCAAAGAAATTGTCGTGATTATTTCGAAGGCGAGAAAAAGGGAGAAAATTCAATTTATCTTCCATCGACAAACACGAGAGCAACAAAGACTCGAATTTTAAGGCCCCAGCTTCGGGAGTAGCCTAATGGCAATTAAATATCCCCAAACTAATTGACAATTATAGGGTGTCGAAGGATTCTCCGTTTGCTTTCCTCCACTTCTCGAGGGAAAGAGAAGCGGAGAGGAGGGAGAGAGAGAGAAAAAAAGGTTCCTGGCAGGTAGGTGCAACAAGGGGAGAGGAGGCTTATACGTATACCTGGCCTCCTTGTAGAGCCGTGTCGAGATCCGAAGGGAGCAGGAAGGGTGGAGAGGGGAAGCGTTATAAGCCACGGGGCCCCGAAGGACCCTCCCGATCCACATGCATGGAACTCGATGGGGAGGGGAGGGAGAGGAGAGGTCCGAGAGGTGACGACAGCGAAAACTAGTTTATTTGGGACGCGGCTATAAATTAGGATCAGATCGCCACGCGATAAGAGTACCGGCTAACACCCGGTTCCCTTTCCAACGTGGCGCGTCTCTTTCTCCTTCGCGTTGTCTTCGAAGGTGTCGTCTCTCTCCCCCCTGCTCGACACCTTCTTTCACTCGTTGTTGTTTGGCCAAGGGAGTGGACGAGGCAGAAGAAGAAGAAGAAGGAGTCGGTTAAGTTGGGTTTCTCAAAGTTGAGTCTCTATCCACGGTGAATAACGCGGGGAAAATGTTGATCGTTTGTTCCGAACCGGCGCGTTAATTAATAAAGGGGGGTTTATTCGTCTCTTTCGGGAATATATTTTTAATAATCGTTTTCAAATTTTTCTTTCTCAACAAACTGGCCGACAACGTGTTTACCACGGCTATGAATCGGATGACCTTGAAAGGGGGAGGGCGATACCTTCGAAAAGCGCGAGCGAGACAGGAAAAAATGGAAATAGAAAAGGATGCTGTTAGACGAATCTCGTTCTCTTTGTGAAACGGTCCAACTACTTTTCTATTAGCGGCACGTTGAAAGAGTTATTGCGGGGAAAGACAGATATATCCGCCTAATTTACGCGTTTCCTATTTATCTACGACGACGTTTTCCCTTGCGCGTCATCGTCGGGCGAAGAAAGTGACGAATGACGGGGAGACGGGGAGATAAGCGATTTTAATCAGCTGGGAAACTGGTTTTGGAAAGAGCCACTGTATTTATTTCAAATTTAGGGGATTTGATTATTTATTCTGAAACCTAATGGCGTCATCGCAATCTCGCGTTGAGTAAACAAGAAATGATTAATTGCGTTGTAACAGGTTTTATTAAATTCTATTCGGTAAATTTAGTAATTAGAATCGTGTTTGTAAATACATTTATTCCTTATCTTCACTTTTTTGTAAAAAAGTTTTTTTAATAAAAACTTTTAGATCTAGAATTAATTAAATCTCGAAAATTGAAATTTTATCACTTTCCTAAATCAAAAATATATATATCAACTATCCGCCGTGATAACCTTATCGTCTTCTACAAAACTATTTTAATTATATCCCTGTAATGTACGATACGATTTAAACATTTTCGAATTTTAAATTTCGAATTTTAATTAAAATCATACGTACACACGCTACTTTTTAAATAATCTGAATTTTCAAATCAAATGCACAAGGATCGGTCAAAAAAACTTTATACGGAAAAGCCCACGACCTCGTACGAAACGCGCGTCTTATTCCGTCGATTCGAGCGCTACTACTCGTGAGAGAATATAGTACGCACAAGTGGACTGTGGTCGGTCGTTCAGTCAGCCAGCGCGACAGGTTGAGATGTGTTCCACTGTATACACGCGCGAACGGTGCACACACGGGTCGAGAGAGACTTGGAAGAGCACGGTCATACGCGCGTTGGCCCGAGCGCGCGAGAGAGACGCGGCTAGTCCAGTGGTGATTCCATTCACCGATTGAAATCTCCGTCCATTTGTCACTGTCAAGGAGGTGGCGATAGCCTCTCTCCTCTCCCGTTTTCTTTCTCCGCTTCCCGCTCGTGTGCACGTCGGTCCAGGCCCATTATTATTTCAACGAGAGAGAGGCGACCCTTAACGACCAATCGACGCGTCCAATATTAATTTCTTATCGATTTTCCTTCCACCGCGTACCGTGGAAAGCTTTCGTCGAGCGATTTGCAAACCGATTATCGGACCCGTGTTACTTGCCCGACAAATTTCCTCTATGTGTGTTATAAATTACGATCGTGCGCGCACGATTAGCGTTATTTGGCGCGCTTATGATTTGTCATCGTCTCTTTTAAACGTTGATCGAGATAGTGATTCATCTGTGAACGTTTCCTTCGCGCGGAGACGCGTATATTTCGGACGAGCAGACGTTAGCCCGAAGCGACGGAAAAGTGTGTATGTGTGTACATAATAGTAGAGGTTGGAGAAAGATGGAAGAGCTGGTTCGTTAAATGACAAAAAAAACTTGAGACTCCGCGTTTTTTAGTATTCACTCGTTACTACACTGCTGCGAGAATTTCGCGTGGAAAATAATGCGTCGTAAATTTCTTTAAACGTTCGACTTCTCTCTTTGTTTCTCGCTGTCACTTTTTATATAATTATCGATAAAACGGTCGCAAATATACGCTCCGGTGACCGGTTTCGAGAATATATAAATTTTTGAATACCGCGTTTCGCAATATTTCAAAATTTCACTTTAAAGATTAAAAAATTAGAATTACTAGAATCTTTTCAAAATCGATAAATCGTGCGTAACAATTCTTATTGGAATAATCCGAACTCACCTGGAGGAACGCGACGTCGATCCAGAATCGATCCAGCGAGTTCCTTAGACCGGCGACACGAATCCGCTACCCATGGACTGCGAGCTGGAACGGAGAACGATTTTCAAAATTACTTTTCGACTATTAATCCTCGACCGAAACAATCGACCAACTTCCGCCTACATTCGAATCTCTAGAATCTCAAGAAAACCTACCCCTTGTAGAACGGTTTGAACGCGGTGGTGGCCTCCGTGGGCGGCAAGCTGGCAGTGGTCTGGTGCTGGTGGAGAATAGAATTCTGCCCCGCTGGCGAGAAGTCCTTGTGCGGGGACGCCTGCAGCCTCGAGCTGAACGAGGAGCCGCTGCTCGCCGAGCCGGAACTGGTCGACAGATAGCCGGCGGCCGCCGGGTGGCTCTGCCCGTACGGATTTGGATTACCGTTGGTCGTCGCGTTGCCGTTGCCACCAGTGCAGTAACCGCCCGGTGGTGCCTGGATCACTCCATTCGGTGTAGCCACCTTCATGTTGGGCGGTGTCTGGGGTGGGGTGTCCGTACCAACCTCGGGAAACCCCGCAGCCGCCGAGGAGGACGCCGAGGAGCTCGAGCCGGAGGACGAGTTGGGGTTGTAGTGCAGCTGGCCACCGGACGAGGACGAGAGGAATCCGCCGTACCTCGCGGCGGCGCTCGAGTAAGGCGCTGTGGCGGCCGCGGACGGGCTCATCGACGCCGAGGACGGAAGCGCGAACGAGCTCAGGTTGCCTCCGCCCCCGCCCCCGCCCCCTGAGCCGAGCCACGGCTGCTGCGAGTGATGGTGGTGGCCTTGGTTGGGCATGTGGTGCTGCTGCTGGCCGTAGTGCTGCTGGTGATGAAGGTGATGGTACTGCTGATGATGGGGGTGGGTAGGGGGCGGGGGCGTCTTGCACGCGGCCGTGTCGGCCAGCGACCAGATTTTCGGCTTGGTCGCGGGTATCGGCACGCCCGCCGCGCTGCAGTCGCTTTTGACGATCCCCTCGTCCTTGAGGTGGTCCTCGCCCGGGTACGCTTGGTGGTGGTGGTGGTGGTGCTGCATCGCGTGGTGAAACGGGTGCTCGCCCCGGCGGGGATCCTCCTCGAGGTCGAGGTCGTCCTCCTCGTCCAGGTCCTTGTCGTGCTGCAAGTGCTCCGCTTTCACGTGCCTCATCGGCTCTGCAAACAGACAGGTCAATTTGGTAAATTGGCCGCTCGGGCGTGGTATCGCCACCAATGATATAAACTGCGGTACGAAACGTTATGTGAAATTTATAAAAAATACGAGTCGAGATGTGTCGATTTTTTTTGTCCTGATCGAAAGTCTCCGAGACGTAAAACGAAACGATTCTCTTTCTCCTTAAATCCACAGAAAAGGATGAAAATTAATTTGTTAGAGAGTTGGAGAGGAAAAATTGGATCCAGAAATATTTATCCGGAGCAAAAACTGTGAAAGTGACGTTAATGGTCACGGTAACCGGTACAAATATACCCAAGCGCGAGTGTATAAGTAGGTATATATCGAATAAAAGTGAACTTAATAGCTCGTAAAACTCGCTCCCCCTCTCCTTTGTGGTGTAATGTGCGGGCCGGAGTGGGGGAACGGTGGAGAGAAGGTGGAGGGGGAAGGCGACGCAACTGATAGAAAATTCAGTACGGTCAACGGTATCGCATTAAGGCTCGCGCCCCTTCTCTCTCGTTATTTTGGCCTGGACGCGATGTCAGAATTAATGGTTTATAATCCCTGGTGTGAAAGTGAGATCTACGAGCGAGAAGTCGGATGGTGTATATATATATATATATATATCGAAGCGCTCGAGAGGGAGTGCTATGTATCGGGAGTCTCCCTCGGACCCTTATACGGTTAAGCTGTAAGGGATGCTGTGAAAAAAAGGGAGCGAAGCCTTCAACCACTTTGAGGCGCGAGAGATTTTAGTTCCCCCTCGAGGCAGCGGAGAAACACATCGAGAAGGGAAAATAGGGAAGGCCGTATCCTTTTTCTTCCTCTCTCGCTCTTTCTCTCTCTCTCGGGGCACTCTAGGATCGTCCCAAGCGTCTGCCAGCTAGCCATCCAGCCGAGCCAGCCAGTCAGTCAGGGGTGAGAATTTCATTAAGAGGTTCGAATGAGTCGGCAGAGGGTTTACTTGATGGGTCGTCAAGCGATAATTCCCAAGCTAGAAGGGGCCGACCGCCTCCCCGTGTACGGGAAACAGAAATGGACGGATAGACGGGTGGAACGGTGGGCCGGAGAGAGATGGAGAGATATCATCGGAGAAACAGAGGAGTTTAGGGTGCCGGCCCCTTATAAAGGGAACCTTATGGGCCAACTAAATAGATACCACCGTCGAGTCCACAAGTGGCTCTTTAACTTTTGACCCCCTTTTATCAGACGTTAATCTCATAATCTTCGTTGGGTGAATCTATTCCACGATTTCTGTGATGTTCGCGAAGATACAATATTTACTTTATCGCGCAAACTCCCGTAGGAATGATTTATTACAATTACGAATTTTAGCTGTGTTTTTATCCTTGTAAACGACAAGGAATATAGATAGTCTAGAGAAGAAAGAAGAAGAAAAATTCGAGTAATTCTCGAAAACAATGCATCAAATTTTTTTAAAGACCTAGGATGATGATTTCATCTAATTGCAATTATATAATTACGATCTCAAATTTTAATATACGTGCTTGTATGGGCTCGTGACGAATAAATATTTCAAAAAAGTGACAGCTTTGATATTTTCCCGACGACAATAAAGATAGCCTGTTGCTGTTGACAAAAAAAAAAAAAAAAAGAATCAAGTGGACCACTCGTGGAGGGAATCTTACAACAAGGCTCGTAAGCAGCTCTCGTGCTCTCGAGTGACCTCTTCCCTCCGACGTTTGGCATGGAAATTCATGAGGGCTCTCTCTTGAATTTAGCAAACTTCCTGGCAAACCTTGCGGTTGTCTCGTTCGGCCCGGTACGCGCCATAACCTCAACCGTATTCAAGGTCCAGCAATATGGAAACCGCTTTCAACATTCATAGGCGTGGAACGATCCACAACACGCACGACCGGGTATACACACGCGTCTCCTTCGATGCCGATATCCCTCGAAACGAGTCGGGATATATTCATACGCGATCACAAATCACCACGGGCCCGGAGAGCGGTCTGGAAATAGAAAACAAATCGCTTTCGTACGGGGCATCGTTCCTTCTCGCCGGATATACTCGGGCGGGCTTATTTCCCGGTGGCGTGGTCCTTTAAAATTACGATGCATCACGCGCGTGACAACGCAACACCTAAATGTCCCGGAATCGAGCCGAGAGACGTGGCGAGCGAGACAGAGGGGGAATAGAATGCGAGAGAGAGAGAGAATGCGAGAAAGGGCGGTGGACAAGGCAGAGAGGAAGAGAAGGACAGGGAGGAACAGAGAGGGCCGATATTGGCCAATGTGCGGTGGGGTAATGGTGGCCATACGAGGGTCCGTACCATTCGTCTCGCCGCGGGCGCCGATACATCACCGTGCCTCAAACCACCACTGCGCCATGTATCTATATACATTCACTGTATGTACATATATATGTATATATATGGAGCCGTACGGAGTGTATATGGTCCTACGGATGGCTACTCAACCCGGGCGCACCCTCCGCCTCTCGCAGAGGCACGCTTAGGGAGTCGAAGCACAAGCGCGCGCAGCGGATCACCTATATACGCGAGTGTACCACCACACGCACGAGTATATGCACGCCGCTATGCGCGGTGAAAGCGTGAGCGCACGTATACCAACACGACGAACCGAGCGGTCCACCAGGGGACCAAACCGAAGGCCATTAATCTCTTTGCGCGGCAACCCGCAACCCGTCACTGTGTTTACCCACATGTGAACCATTATGTCCGCCTCCGCGATATAGAGGCCGACACACGGCCGGTTTCGCAGCGAATTTCTAACTCGCCGTTTCCGCCCGTTGGGCAAAATGCCTGAATAAGTATAGCGGCCTATCGAGATGGCCGAGAGCCGAGACTAGGGGGCGCGCGACACGAAACGACTGGACGTCTCGCTCGTCGACCGATTTCAGCGCCACTCGAGTTTGGGTAATTGAATTTACAGGCTGTGCGCGTGGGACAAACGACGCTATATGGCGACTTTGAAACTTGCGATCTGCTTCTTACGTCGCACGGTTGCATTGGAAACGTGGTTGGAGGATTTACGAGCCCGGATAGCGAGGTTGGAATAGGAGGAATTTCAAAAACGAACGATCGAACTGGGAACATGGAAAAGTCGAAGGTGCTATATATAAACGAGATTGTATCATGTTATCAAATAATCGTAATATACAAATACATTTAAATCTTGAAAAATTGTGTCAGATTGGACGAAACGAATATCCAATGGTAATTTTATCCATTACAAAAAAGAATTTCCGAAACTTGTATTTAAATTTGTATTTAAATACGTATTTATATTTTTATTCGTTGTACTAAAGGAATCATCCTTTTCCAATAGAAGAAAAAATAACCAAATGTACTCGCACCCCTGAAACGATATATCACAAAAAACTCGTATACCTCTGGAATCCAATAGAGTAGAGTGGTATTTATCGTAAATCGTAGCGGTACTCGAAAGGATCACAGAAGCTCCGCTTTTGTCCCTGGTAACGTTCCACGTTCCTCGAGGATCTCGTGGCCGATCTCCGTGAATGGTGCCCGATCCATGCAGGGTGAGGTCGCGTACAGTTATTGTGCGCGAAATGGATGCTTGCGCAATATCAGAAACGCGGCGACCGATGGCCACTCGATATCGGGGAAACTAGTCACGCGAGCTATACACGCTACCGACATTCCTCGAAGAGATCGGTATATACGTTCCGCGGCTAGGTTCACCCTCGACCGCGTCTCGTCGCTATTGTGTATATACATGCACTATACATCGTTGGAACATCGATAATTGGCCCCTAATGGCGGTGCTTCTTCCGAGATTCGAGACACGGGCTGTTCTTCGAACATTCTTCGCTCGAATGCATGCACGACTGCATGGATTATTTTGCGTTTCGTGCTGTTACACGCGTGCAAGCTTATCGACTAAACTTGCCGGCGCATAGCCACGTCGAAACGAGGTTTCGACCCTGGCTTTTTCGCCCAGAGAACGTGTATTTTTTGTCTTCTCTGGTCGCCGTTCGAAATATTACTGTTCACTCGTGTTATAAGCTCGAGACTGACCGCGAGAACGCAGTAACTATTGGAGAAACGAAATTCGACCCTTTTTTTGTTCGCAGGTAATAACGAAGAAGGACAGTCGACGAAAGACGAAGAACGATTGAGGTTATATTACATCGGTCGATGTAAAAATAAACAAGTCAGTTTATTCGAGTTAAAGAAACGCGTAACGAATAAATATTTGAAAAATGATCGAATAAGAACGATCTCTACGTTTTATAACCTTGAATATTTCATCTATTTTATACGTATATATCCGACTATTTTGTTTCTTATGGCGTCTTAAAAAATGCATGTATCTATAATGTTTTTTTCAGAAACGACATTTTTCGAAGATTCAAAGGATAATTATATATCGAGTTAAAATTACTCACCATTTTCCTCGAGGCCTCTCCTCGCCTCCTCTCCGACCCTGTCGCCTTGATTGTCACCCGCGAGATCGTCCTTCTCCTTGTTATCCTCCGAGTCCGTGAGAACCGCGTCATCGTCATCGTCGGTTTTGTTTTTCGGCTCCCAGGTCATTTTGTTCTCTTTTTTCAGACGCCGCCGCGCGTTCGCGAACCAAGTGGATACCTGCGTCAGTGTCATCTTCGTAATGATCGCAAGCATGATCTTCTCGCCCTTGGTCGGATAAGGATTCTTCTTGTGCTCGTTCAGCCATGCCTTCAGCGTGGCCGTCGACTCCCTCGTCGCGTTCTTCCGCCGCGCTGCCAAATCGTATCCGGCGCCGTATCTGGAAAGATTGTATCGATTCGTAAATTGCTCTCGATGTATCGTGAAATGGCCGCCCAAAACGGGAAACTATTCACTTGTAAAGTGAATGCGATTCTAATATGCTTGGGAACTGGTAACGTTTCGCTGGAAAAATATTCGTTCGAGTATTCGAACGGTAAGATATCGCTATGCTGTACAACGCAACGTTCGTTTTTCGACGTTCGTGTATCTTCGGCTTGAGTCGTCTTTTTTCGGGCAGAATAACTCTTCGCGCATCAGTAGCGCGAGTCTAAACAAATTCTGCCTGTATATTCCGGTTTTAAAATACATTTCTTGTTTAAAAGTCGACATCTTCCTTGCATTAATCACGAAAACGAATTAATTTCGGGGATAGAAATTAATAATTGGCTTTCGAACGACTTAAAAATATCTCGCGATTGAGACCGATGATATTCCAATTACCGAGCATCTCCTGTCCCAAAACCGACACAACGAACGGTATAAAAACGTAACCATTGTTCAACATTTGTCGAGTCGAGCCACTTCGCTGGAAAAGTGGCATCCTATCGAGGGGTGCGAATTCCCCGTAGATTTTGCCAAGATCCAAAGTGCCAGCCGCTTGGATAGAGTGAAACAGGAATTATCGGTTAGAAAGAGGGAGATGGAAAGAGAAAGAGACAAGAGCGAAACAGAGACAGAGGAAAGTCGGCGTTCCTAGATTCGTTCCCCTGGCCGCGGGCTGGGCGGCCGCGCCGAAGCATCGAACCCTCCCCACACAGCGACATCCTACTGGGTCGAGGGTGATACTCCGGCAAATATATACGGAGAATAAACCCCCAGCGGCGGCGTGATTCCATCGAGCAACCCCGCCACTCACTCGCCGTAATGGCGATTCGATCGATCTCCCTCTCTCCCCTTTTTCCTGCTCTCTCTCTCTCTCGCTCTCTAGATACCTCCTGTTCTTGGCTCCTGCTCTCTCTCTCTCTCTCTCTCGCTGCGTATCCTCTCCCACTGGGGAGAGCTGCTCCCACGCGAGCCTGTTATAGGTATGTACTATTATATACTGTAGCCTAAAATACCTATCGACGATCCATCGGAAGGGTGGCTGATGGTGGTGCGGTTACCGACAACGAAGCGTGACGCGGCTTGACGGGGTGCCGGGAATCGGATTCGGCAAGGACACGCGAGAATAGGAGGACGATTAATGGAAATCCTTGCGCGATTGCCGATACTATGGGTGTTGATCTTGCCGGAAGGAAGGATTGGAGGCGAATGATTTTGCATTCGAGGAGTGGTATTATATCGTTCTAAATACAATATCGGTAATATTTTGAAATACGGTATAATTTAAGTTTCTTCGTTTCATTCAAAATGATCATAATAATGGTAAATTTCTAATTATAATAAAATAAAGAATTAATTTGCTTCAGCTGTAAGGATAAGCAGTTTTGAAAATTCTTCCATCTTAATAAATAAAAATGGAATCTTTTCGAAAAGACGTTCTCCATTTTATCGAGAAAGTCGTAAATTGATTGAAGCACACGGGGAATGATAATTTCGGCTCTCGCGAGGAAAATAAGATAAGATAGAGGCGGAAGGGCGACGTTTCGCGCGTTTCGAAAATTTTACGGCCTCCGCACACATAGGTTTTCGAAATGGAATCTATCGCCGTTTTACGTTCTCGCAGGACGAGATCATCAAAAGATCCTTTCTTACGCGGGAAGAGTTTATTCAAATGGAGACGTTTCCCGCCGACTAAATCGCGTTTTACGATCGCGCGCCTATCCGACCGATTCTGTTCTGACGGTGCGCGACAAATGGCCCGATGAAATCTTCTGTCCAGGCTTACTACAAGTTTAGACGTGATCTAATCTCGGGCTTTCGCCGCTGGAACGAGACTCCCTAAAATATTGGCCGCTCAGGCGTCGCCCAATACCGAGACACATTGTTTTCGTGAAAAAAGTTCCATCCATTGTTCTTCACAATTTTTCTAATCCATTGTAACCACTCTTAAATACATTCCACAAATGATGCATTCAAATATTTATAGTTAAAAAGGATCATTAAAATTATATTTTTGTATATAAATTATAATTTTGATAAATTTTAAAAAGATTCTATGATTGTAGAATTAGAAGAAAGAAAGGAAAATCTGTTTTTGTATACAAATAATTTTGTATAATTGGAAAGTCTAATATTTTATACTTGTATAAAAGTATAATATTTTATAAAATGAAACCTTATACTTATAATGTGAAATTAAATTTTGTTAAAGGAGCAATTCTAAAAATATCCTATGAAGAAAAAATCTGTTAAATACATTCTAATCCACAA
Organism: Apis cerana; assembly: GCF_029169275.1. Lineage (NCBI taxonomy): Eukaryota > Metazoa > Arthropoda > Insecta > Hymenoptera > Apidae > Apis > Apis cerana. The sequence goes on along the minus strand of NC_083862.1, from coordinate 1,660,404 downwards.
ATGTATTCAAATGTATATTTGTCTAGTTGAAAAGGATCTAGTTGAAAATAATTATATTTTTGTATATAAATTATAATTTTGTTAAAGAAGAAATTCTAAAAAGATCCTATGATTGTAGAATTAGAAGAAAGAAAGGAAAATCTGTTTTTGTATACAAATAATTTTATATACAAAAATTGGAAAGTCTGATATCTCGACTTATAAAATGATAATGTTAAATTAAATTTTGTTAAAGGAGGAATTCTACAAATGATGTAAATATATATTTGTCTAGTTGAAAAGGATCATAAAAATTAATTATATTTTTGTATATAAATTATAATTTTGTTAAAGAAGAAATTCTAAAAAGATTCTATGATTGTAGAATTAGAAGAAAGAAAGGAAAATCTGTTTTTGTATACAAATAATTTTGTATAATTGGAAAGTTTAATATTTTATACTTATAAAATGAAATCTTATACTTATAATGTGAAATTAAATTCTAAAAAGATTCTATGAAAGGAAAATCTGTTAAATACATTCTAATCCACAAATATATTCAAATGTATATTTGTCTTGTTGAAAAAGATCATGAAAATTAATTATATTTTTGTATGTAAATTATAATTTTGTTAAAGGAGGAATTTTAAAAAGATTCTATGAAAGGAAAATCTGTTGAATACATTCTAATCCACAAATGATTCCAATATATATAGTTAAAAATGATTATGAAAATTAATTAAATTTTTGTATATAAATTATAATTTTGTTAAAGGAGGAATTTTAAAAAGATTCCATGATTGTAGAATTAGAAGAAAGAAAGGAAAATTGTTTGTATAACTTTTAACAAATATGAAAATGGCAAAGACTATTATTAATCATGATTTGTAATAATTGACATAGGGAAGTTAAGTTTAGAAACTTAATATCTTTCTACGTATCCTGTTTCGTTAGTTATGAATGTATAATATAAAATACAATCGTATGCAATCGTAGAATATAAAAAGTAATTAGCCTCCAATCTATTTTCTTTTCCTACTCTTTAAAGAATTGGACGAAAGCAAGAAGAGAAGAGATAACCCAACCCAACCTATCAATAACAATAACGAGTTTAAATATTGAAATCTGGATGATTTATTCCGGATATTCGACACCTTTTTACCAGAAGAAAGTCGATGCCTCGCTTTCTTTTCCCAATCACGAACAATCTCGATCGATAGAAAAAGGGAGAGATAAAAAAAAAAAGGCTGATTTTACAGACGAGCTACCAAGGGCAACGACGGCCGCCTTTCCCTTGTCCAAGGGAGTTTAATAGAGGGTGAAACGTCCTCGAACTTGGACGGGGCCCTGCGCCTCTCCCCCCCTCTCCCCATCGACGCGGTCATCGCCAATCTCGGATGTGGATTGCAGTGACGACGTACGGGGAGGAAAGGATCCCGGATTCCGAAAGGGGAATCGCGGACAATCTTCTCTCCCGTGTTCCTCCAACGACGGCCACACGATCCTAATCAACCGCTTTTTCCCTCCTCCTCCCTGCGGTCGATTTGATTCATCCCTCCGACTTTTGGAGAATTTATCCTCTTCGAAGATATCGAACAATTTTGTACAATTATTTTACGTACATTAGAAAATTTACATCCCGAGGATGGAGATTTAAAAATTACAGCAAGAATGATCGAATTAATTTCCATCCACTCTCAAGATAAATACCTATTATTTTCCTGACAAAATTCCAAATTCTATCCTCCACATATATCGTAGACGAATCAACGGCAGAGACAGGGTATACGAAAAGTTGGCCCGGCCCGAAACTGTATCAATCCGCAACGTGTAAAAATCGCTTGCGAAATGGCGGCCGGCCCCTCTTCTTTGTCGAGAGAGACACGGTTCATATAAAGTTGCGCGAGAGGGCACACCGGTTGGAAACGTGACGACTCGTTCCGCGAATAGCCGGGGGAGTTAGAAATTGACAGGCGGCCTCTCTCTAGATTTTAATCGACGCCCCACGCCTCATTGATATGCGCAATTTCGACTGCCACCCACACGCGCGCCAACCCGCCGCGCAATTATCCACACGTACGTCGCGTGGACGTGTGTATGGGGAGAGGGGGGGCGAGAGCGCGCCGATTTACATACTAAGTGCGGCGTTGCGTGCCAGCGGAGAATCCAACTCGGATGTATCGACGCGATCGCCGATGCAATGCAGATGCGACAACGAGCCGAGAGGCTCTTGTTACGAGGAAGGTTAGATCGAGAGGCATGTTCAAGAGTTCGCGACACGGCCTTTCGCGGGAAAGGGTAAGAAGGGAGAGTACGGATTGCGTGGGCTCGCGATCGATCGTTGGAATCGGGTTCGAGATAGGGTATATTCGATTGAGCGGAATTTTACACTTTTAAATGGATATATAATTACGTAGCTTTATGAAAAAATTTAATCAAACGCCTTTTCTTCCCTCGAGCGAACCCACCATTCCATATTTCGTTCATATTCGGGATCCTCATAACCGCAAGAGTGTGCAGTTTCGTCGAATATTCGTCGTCGGGCTATTCCCCGTCTCGTTGCGTTTCATCGTCCTTGGGAGACGTGCGCAAATTTAGAAAGGCGAAACACGGTCGAACAGGATCGGGAAGCAAACGAGTATTATCCGGGAGAGAAAGAGTATATATATATATATGGTATGCACGTATAAACGCGGAGGGGTGGAAATGGAGGAAAAGAGAGGATATCGTCGAATATCTCCTCTGGTGGAGGTAATAACGACGCGAAAAGGGGGGCAGAGATGAGCGCGTAATACTAGACACCGGGGCCACTCGAGCGACTCATTAGGGGCTTTGCATATGGTGGCGTCAACCTCGAAAGGTTAACCAATATTGGCAGAACGCGCGTAATTACGTCCTCCGGCCTCGTATAGAGCCGTGTATATAGCCTGCCGATAGTTACGCCCGGTCCCGGATGTGCAAACGTTTCCTACCTACCAACCAACCTACCAACCAACCGACCAACCCGCCAGCCCAACCAACCTACCTTGTGCTTGCACCGCGCAACCTACCGCCGCGTCTGCTCCGCAAGCGCTGCTGCATCCGACTGACCCGCCCCCTATCCGTGTAACTATGTACGACTGGTGCGCTACGCGACTACTTCGCCACCTCTTATCTAATCCGAATCTCGCTTCGCCGTTGTTTCTTCTTCCCTTCGTATTATTCTTACGAGAAAGAAAGTTTAAGTAGCGGTTCGTTATTGCTCGCGATAGTTGGTTACACGTGTCCTATTAACCGTGGAAAGATTAAGAGAAGGAGATTAGTTGGAAAACGTGGCTCGTACGTAGCGTTTATTCGTTATATTCGTTTTCGACATTGAAAAGGGGCGGGGTTTAATCTCCTTCGGACTCGGCGGAGCCAATCATCGTAAACTTCTTTAACTGCTCTCCGTTTTTTTGCTATCTATCATTCTCTACGACGATCGTCGTTGTAAGAAAAGTTTGTGCATGGAATAAAGAAAAAGTGTAATATAGATTCTTAACGTTTTAAAAGTATTCGATTTATATTGAAATATATTGAATTCTATTGTACATAACTAGAATTAAAATCAAATTCTAATTTCATTCGCTCGACGAGACAGAAATACACGATTTCTCGTTAAAATTTCGTGCACTGTTTCACGCTACGTGTTTGACATTCGAAACAGAGGAAAAAGCGAGAAGGAGGTCAGAAAAAAACAAAGTTCGCGTTCGAAAATCGAGCGTCAAAAGAAGAGCCATTTCTTTTTCTCCAAATTGACGGTCGAAATTAATTGGCCGATCGGCGGCTTCTCACTCGTCGAGAACGGAGAAAATCGGTCGCAATCAAAGAACGTTCCCCTCGTCTTCTCCGACGGTCGTTAAACGACGAAATCGAGGCGACGCTCTCGAACGCCTGGCTCGAGCTAACTCAATTCCGACCCGATGCGGAGATACCACTTTTTATTCGCCCGGTTAGATACAGACGTCTGCCTATGGAGACGAGAAACGCTCTCTCGCGCGAGAAAGAGCTTTTTCCCAACGATGGAGCCGCGACCGGTCGGGCTCGCTCGATTTTTCTTCGGCGTAGATCGATATCCGTTTCTCGCAAAAAAGAAAAGAAAAAAACTTGCGCCTATTCCTATAATCGACTTTTACTTATACGTAACGACGCCGAGAGCGTGCAAAAGTGTGGAAATCGGTTTTGGAATGACACTTTATAGTCGTGAAACTTTCTGTCGCAGAAGAATGAGGCTGCTTTATCACACTTGGATCTAAATAAATCAATATACAAATTCCATGATAAATCGAACAGCGCGCAGAAAACTTGGAATTTCGGTTTCTCCTCTGAATTTAGTGTTTTAGAGTTTCCCTTAGGAAGATCGGCGGCGTGATTTTTTATTCAGTGAAATAGCGGGGGTGTCGCGAAGAGTTGGAGAGTTAAAATGGGAAGAACAGAAGGGCGAGGGATCTGCGTGAAAAATGGCGCTCACGAATGGGGAAGCTTCACAGGAGATACGTGTGCGGCGGCTCTTTCGCATCTGCGCCTCTCTCGCTCTTCTCTCGATAAAAATTGTTCCAAGGAATAGATCGAAGAGGCGTACGAGACGAGAGGAAAACATTGATCACCCGGTGTCCATTAGCGCTCTCTACGGGGGAAATTAACGCAGGAAGAAGGAATTAAGGGAGCTGTATCGCTTACCAAGCGTGAGAACGAATGAAAATAAATTCCAACTCGCGTTAATTTTCTAATATCTTCGTTCAATCGTTCATAAAGTATCTCAAAACGAAGAGAAATAAAAGTGATTCGAGTGTAAAATGCTTCTTTTAATTAATTTCATTAGAATCTTAAATTTCTTACTAATTAATTGATTAGATCGACTACAGATTGGTAGATTTCGAACTTTGTTACGATAATAGATTTTTTCCAGTAATTTTCCTTTACAGCGATAAGATTCTATTTATTCACCTACATTTTCCGCAAACGCGATAAAAACACGATAAAAACATGTATTATTACGATACTGCCAGATCGGCCAGCCATTTTGTCGATATCCACGAAAGATCGACGAAATTTCACGACTCAACTCCCTAACGAAATTAATACGCGCGTAAACTCGAGCAAATGTTCGAGGGATATCAAATTTCCAAGAATATCAAAATTCCAACGGATCGAAAAAGAAAGAAAACGCAACCGAATTCATCGTCACGGAAGAAAGGATTCGAAAGCGCATCGAGAGAGTTCCCAAAGGACTTGAGAATATTTCTCGTTTCCCGTAATCGGAGAACCTCATCCCCTCGTCCCCCCCACCCTCCATCCGAAATGCAAACCGTCGTCGTCGTCGTCGTCGAAACAATAACGGTCCGTCAGCGACGAAAGTGACGCGAGAGCGAGTGGGAAAGAGAGGGAGGAGGTGGAAGGAGAGACAAATAGAGCGGACGAGGGATAAAAGGGACGAGCCGAGGAGAAGGAGAGAGGTCGTATTATTAAGCAAGTAAATTAATAGAGGCTGTGGAGTGGAGAGGAGGGTTGGATATATTCCACGATAAACAATGCCTACGGTTCGTTCCAAGTTTTGCACACCGAGCCGTAGTACACGTTCGAACTCGTGGATCCTCGCGAGGAGTGGGGAGAAGAGGCGGCGAGGGACAGAGACAGAGCGCTCGGCGGAGAGAATCAAAACTACGTTGCTCGATGCGTGAGCGAGCGAGGAGAAGTGGAGAGGAGAGCCGTGTTTGTGTGTGGACACGAGGGTTGCTAAGCAAAGTAAGTAAAGCACCTGTGGGAGCTTGGCTCGCTTTCGAGGGTGGAAGGAGGTCGCCACGTTAGAGGTGGAAGAGGAGGGGGCAGGAGAGAGAGAGAGAGAAGGAGGACGAAAGAGAGAACAGAGAGGCCTGGCGAACAGGCGAGCCAACCCCGGGAGGAAGCCAATCAATAAACTCACTCACTCGCTCTCCTACGAAGAGAGACCTACTACTGCTCTCCCTACGCTCGCAATGCGACTATATATACAGCCAACCTGGAAGCCTCCATTACGTACGCCCACTCGGCCTGCCTACAGCCATTTTGTAACCGTTCGCCGTGCACGGTTTCCTCTCGAATCTCCTCACCCCCCTTGCGAGAAAGAGGGAAGGAAGGAGAGAGAGAAAAACGGTGGAGGAATCGGAGACGACGTGCCTGCACACACGTTCAAAGATGACGAGAGAGAACCGTGGTTCGGCGAGATCAAAGGAATCGGGAACGGGTCTCGAAGGAGATCTAGCTCGATATCGAATCCTTGAAAATTTTCTTCTTCTTCTTCTTCTAATTATATAGGCCTCATCGAAATTCCCTCTCGCGAAACGAAATACGAAAACGCTCGCGTTATAACGGATGAGTAGCGCATAACGAGGGCGCGAGATAAAATGTGTTTTGAAATAGTGGGGGGGGAAAAAAGGAAGGAAGGAAAAGCGGAAAAGAAACGAGGATTTAGATTTACGAGGCAGGGAGGAGAATAATCGAGTGCCCCGTGGGGAACCAAGTGTTTCCAATTACGCCTAGCGTCGAAATCTATGTCAATGTCTCATTTTGTCAACGGCACGCGACACATGGTTTTCGAAAATAACCCTCCGCGTTCCCACGAAAGCCCCGCTCAAAAGATTCCAAGACCTCGCGCGCCATCTATCGGGCCGGGTTGTTTCCCTCCTTTTCTCGCGTCAAATATTCTCACGAAGCAACGAAACTCTCCGATTGTGAGAGCGTTGATGATTTCTGAAGATTCGACATTGCATTATGAAATAACATAGAAAACAAATTCCAACGAGCGTGTAAAAATAGTTATAAATAAATATCGAAAAAGAAAGCCTCTCTTCTTCCCTCTTCCCGCGTTTCGAATAAACGAGCCGTCGGCCGAATCGAACAAAGCAACTTTCTCCCCTATAATTTTAATTCCATCCTCGATAAATAATCGTTCCACCGTTCCGACAGATTTTGATATATCGCCGTTGTATCGCGATACAACGGATCCGCGAGCGAAATAAATATCCGTCGTAAATTCGGCCGTCACTTTTTCGCCCGTGGCCGGCCATTATTAATCAAAACACGGATCCGTAACGAAAATATGGAATCCGTTGAAAATACACGCGTGGAAATCACTTAACTCGGCCGATATACAATATTTGCGGCGAACGGTGTCGTCCTCACTCGACTCGCCATCGATATTCCGCAGTCTCCCTACAAGATGAAGTACAAGGGTCCTCATGTTGACAGCACCCTCGTAACTCTTATCCACGAGCGGCAAGAACGAGCATCCGGTTTGCTCGTCACCCTTCTTACGGATTAATTGTCGGCCACCTTCGGTGGACGTGCGTTGTTTTGTAAATATACTACTTCTTCTACTTTTTTTCTCCGGGGGGACGAATAAGATTGAAATTGGGCAAAGAATGATTCGTAGGATCGGTTTGGAGATGAATTTGACAATTTGTTTCTCTTACGAAACAAACGTATCTTGAATTTTTTCCTCCATGTATCTCTCAATAAAATTTTCATCTTGATCAACCTCGTAGCAATGATAACTTTTATATCTAATCGAGCTACGATATTATAGCTCAACCTCGTGATTAATTTTTATATTAAAAATCGAGCGATCTAACGTTGATATGAAAAATAATAAAAAACAAAACTATCTTGCTTCAAACAGGGAAAATGCAAATGAATTTTAAAGAATCTCGTTGAACGATAATTTTTATTGGATAAAAAGAATCTAAATAAAAAGACCGTTTGAAATAAACGTCAACGGACCGCTTAAAGCTACGTATGTACCAGTTACATCGAGGGAAAGATATTACGGATTCGCGATAACGATAACCATTTCTGCCGGGATATGTGTAACGAGTACGAGAGGATCGTGACTCTTGTTTTAATGGCGGCTCTCGAAAGCTGCGAGAGAGAGAGAGAGAGAAACGCGACTGGTGGTTTAATCTAATGGAACCGAGAGACCATGAAACCTGGTGATAAACTTACCCGTAGGCGGCCAGGGTTGGATCGTAGGGGTAGTAACCCGTGGCGGCAGGTTGAAGGGCGGCCGTGCCCCATGCTGCACCCATATCCGCCGTCATCCCCATTCCCGTCGTGTCCTTCAATCCGTACGGATTTCCCTGCAATCGAATAGCATAATTAATTACTCTACCTGAGGGTTGCAAGTGTAACACGTTCGTTTAAGGGTGGAAAATTTAACGAGAGGGAAGAAATTTTCAATTTGCACGAATTATAAGTATATTTGTTTTAAATGTTTTCGATTGTAATTTTATTAATTAAGAAAATTAAAGAATTTTAATAAAAAAAATACTAAAGATTGTTATTAAACGAGAATTATTTATATAAAGGGAGGTGCAGACACAATCCATCTTCCACCCTTTTATCTATCCGTATATTAAGGTCAGTTGAGAGAGGCGGTTAAGACCTGGCAACGTAACATCTAGCATTATTGTAAACACTGAATACTATATGACAGCGCTACACCGACTTTTAAAACGATGATCGATCAAGTACAAGCAACGACGGTTACCAAGAACGAATACATTGTCTCGGAGTACCTGCACTTTCCCTCGAGCTGAAATAAATACCACTACGGTATAAAACTCGACAACGTGTACCATTTATCCGTACGATTACACGCGACGTACCAGGTATCTCGTATGCGTATGTTAACAAGAACGACACAAGCACGTGAATCGCGACCGTGAAGAATGATACCGATGGTGTTATTTTTGCCATTGCTTCGCGACTAATTTCGTCTCGAAACTTGAATATACGTATCGAACGGTCTGCACTCGGGTGACACGATTTATGCGAACGGCCCGTTCGAAATAAAATCGATCGATCCATCATCTTAATCGGCGATTTCACAGCAAATTCGTTGCGACGAATCAGTCAATCCATCGACAACTGACCGACCGTCCGTTAATCGAGGTACACTCGCCAAAAGATCCCATCGTAACGTTGATTCGACGATATTTATCCGTTATATACTTGGCACTTATCCCCACCATCGAAAATAAATTCTCGTTGGATCCAATAAGAAGCCAGAAATTTCACATAAATTTCTTCAAACGTTCAAACTCTCTATCCCACTTCGTCTTTCGCTATTCTCAAATAATCTGTCACTCTCTACGTTCACGAGTCACGGTCCGCGAAGAAAAAGTGAGGATCGAATTTCGCTTCTCTGCAGTTATGGATGGCTCGTGGCCAATCCCTAGCAATAGGCTTATCGCTTCGACGCTTTTTTCGCTTCAGAATTTTATGTTCCTTTCGAAGAAAACAAAGAAATCGAGAAGAAGCAAAATAAACTTTGCGAGTTGGAAATTCGTTTCCCTGGCATAAATGTTGTTGAATTTTAACACTTTTTCGCTTAGTAATCCTTTCGAAATTAGAGAAGAACACAAAGGGGGACGCTACAAAGCGCGTCGTAAAGCGCCTCTCGCGCTGGTAAAGGTAAAGGAGGTAAAGGTTCACAAAAGGATCTGGAAGAAAAAAAGAAAAAAAGAATAGAAAGCCAAGTTTCAGCGAGAAGAAGCACGAAAGGGACGGTGGCGGCGCGTTCGGTGGCTAATGGTAGCACAATGGGATATTATTAGAGCGAAGGTTTAAAGGCATTTGGCGCCAGGGAATTCCGTGTTACACAGAGATCGGTGTCGACTCATTCGACCAGCTTCCACTCTTATTTTCTCTTCTCGATTCGTAGCTACTTTTGTGCTTCTTTTTTCTCCTTAATATGCAAAAAAAGAAACGGAAGAGAGGAAAGAAGTACGCGATGTTTGTCCCCCTGTTGCTAGTCCTCGATACGTATCCTTTCTACGGAGGTGATTTTAATGGTGAACCGCGGGTGGTCCAGCGTCGACGCCTCGAACTATTGTTACCGAGCATGGAACGGTCACAAACCGATTATACGAACGACCGTACATTACGTAGCAATAAGTATACGTCGAATTTTCTAAATCCCATTAAGACTCTCGTTTTCAATAAAAAAATTCTGATCGTATGATATAAACGTATAATTGTTTATTCTTGAATCGAATTAGAAAATACGAAAAACAGCTTCGATACTTACGAATCAAAAATATAGGAGATATTACTGGAAATTGACATTTTAAAAATCGATGAATGTACGAATGTTCGTTGATTTCGATATTCATTTTCCAAATCAGATGTAGAGAGTGGTATTGAAAATTAATATTTTTAAAGAGTATTTCTTACAATTATTTCGAATAGAAATTGATATTCTATTCGTAAAAACTATAGAGACGGTATCTTCCCAGGTGTTTGTTCAGCGTGTGTCACGACATATTGTGTGGAAAATAATATCGTGACCGAATATCGAAGATTCATGCTTGCAGATACGTATATCGATAGATCGAGTTTTAAAACTGACGTGCAGTTTGAATGCACGTGACGAGAATTTATTAAATAGTAAATGAGACACGTATCAATTCGATTAATGTTAGATTTCAGACCAAATAAGCGGGAATGGTGTTTATTTTTTTTTTTTATTGTCCATGATTTTAACTGATACGACGATCGTGTTGCGCTCGAATAAAGGGTGAGAATGATTCACGGGAAAAATTATACGGATACGACTTTTACATGCACGTTTGTATTATACTATTGAGAAGGAACAGTCTCAAAAATTTAATATTCGATGTCATGCGATTATTTCGTTATTTCTCTTTGTGATAAAAAAAATATAAAAATTGATTGTCAAAAAAAATATTCGTGTCACTGCAAAAAAATAAAAGTTATAAAATTTATCATTAAAAATAGATAATACATTTTGAATTAATTAGTAATGACAAAATTTGAAATTAAAAAAAATTCATAGAGAGAAAATATAAATTATATTATAATTAGAGAAATTATGAGAAAAAGTAAAAGAATAAATCGATGTAAATTTACATCAATGGTAAGGAGAAAGAATATATAAATTCATCTTATGAATATGAGCTTTCTAGAAAAAGAAATTCAATTCTGAAATTTAAATATTATTTGGAATTAAAACGTTCTTGACTTTTCAATTCTCTATTTCTATTTGGTATCGAAAATACCAAAAAATATCTAAAAAATAAAATTCTACGATAGAAATAAACCGTAGAGAAATCTTTTATTTTCGCAAAGTGAAACGATATATGAAAAAAAACAGTATTTCATGTATGGAGGATATTTTAATGAAAACGGAAAAATTTTAAGCAAAAAAATACCGAGACACTTAAGGATTAATTTTTTTTTCATTATATAATTTTTCTAGAAATGTTAATTACATATAATAAAAAAGAAGTAATTTTTTTAAACGAGACAAAGTATAACGGAAATAAATTCTATTAAAATTACTAATTCGAAACTTAATTGAAATGAGAAAACGTATACACACGTTTATTAACATATGCATCGTCGAAAATTCATCTGACGACGGAGCGTAACGCCAAGTTGGTCGTTTCGCGAAGTCTGGGTCAGCGACAAAAGACAACCGGCGGAAAAGTTGGCTGAATACAAAGAGGGGACACAACGACGTGACACGAGACCCACAAAGTTAAAAAGTTCGAGGTTCGTCTAGCAGTTGTCTGACGATAATTTAATTAACTGTCTGAGGGGTAGGGCGCGCCGAAGGGGAAAGGAGGGTATTTAGTATCGATGTGAAACGATGATGAAGCCGTAGAGACGCGCGGGACAACAGTTTTCAGAAGCTTCCATCGTCCGCGAGTAAATTTCGCGAGATTAAAAATCCTATATACTATTTATTTTAAGCTCTTTTACACTACTCGTTCTTTCTTGCTCACCGGAGAAGACAAGAATCAAACAATTTTAAAAATTTCTTACTCTTGATATGAATTCTATCGATATATTTAACGTTAATTTGATATTCGTCGAGCGTTCTTTGTTTAAAATTTGTAGGATCATGAATTTCAAGAATACGGAATTTTATTTATTGTGTGCTCGAGTTTTTATCGCGAGACTCCCCCTTGAAGTCAGTGAGGCGAGTAATTTCACGCTGAAACAGTACGTCATAAATTTCCTCGAGTACTTGGGCTTTCGATCCCTCTTCGTCTTTTCGCTACCTGTCATTCTCTATGCTTGCCAATAAAGATAAACTAAAGATCAAATTTCATTTCGTTATGAGCGAACGAATACACTCTTGCCTAAAAAGATCTAAAAATACAATTTTGTTAGGGAATATAAATTTTAGACAGACAGAGTTTTGTCAATTTTCAACTCAAAAATTAAAAACTTAAAATATTTCGATACGTTTCAAAAAATAAAAGAACGATGAAAAAAGGACATTTTTAAATAAAGAGAATAGTATGTACAGTCGGCAATGCCATTTTTTTTTCTTCTTCTTATTTATTCCAGAAGAGCTTTCGTTGGACGAAGACCACCGTGCTCGCCCTAAAAAGGCCGCTTTTTATTAGTTCCTTTATCGCTCTCCGCTCTCGCGCCACCCACTTCATTCAATGCTAATCCGATTCTTATTATATTATAATGCTCGTCGAAACGACGTCGCGCCGCTCGAATCGTTGGAAGCGCGTGCTTCCCGGTCTCAACGGTCCTTCTCTTTCCGATCGAAATAGACCAAGATTGGTGAAAGAAGGAAAGAACAGGAATAACGGTGAACGGCGGGGAGAGACAAGTTGAAAGGAGGAAATTTCGCGCCGCCATCGGATCGCGTCGACGCTGCAGTTTGTCGATGACCTTATTTGAGTCCCCTCATTACGTAAGAATTTCATGTCTCTGAGCTTCGAGCATCGCTTGGATAATCGTTGAACGGATTTCAACTCGGCATTTGAAACTTTCGAACCCTTATTCGACTTCCTTCTTCTTCAGGGCTTCTTTTCCGCGTTGGCGGCGATCGTCGTGGAAATTTTCAAAACCAAAAAAAAGGGGAAAGAGAAGATTTAAAGGGAAATAGTTCGTTCTTGGTTAAGTGGAAAATAAAGCGGGGTTAAAGCACGATGAAAGAGGGGAGAGTGATGAAACACCTGCGAACGTGAAATTTGTTCCCCGAGAGACAAAAGTTTTATTTCATTTTGTAGCCGATATATCCGAGCAAGCCGATAAGATTACGTTATATTCGATATACGTTACTAATAACTTCACCCTCTCAGATAAGATTAGTTTATGCGGCGAGCAACAACTATTTCCACACGATAACGCAACTTTATTACCGATTCTGGTATTGGCGGGGCCGTATTTTCACGCCATCATTGCTTCGCCCGCTTTATCACACGCAGCGCGAGGTGTAAAGAAAAATGTTTCGCGAGTTTATGGACGTCCTCTTAATATGGACTTGCAAATCGATGCTAACTTGCCTCGCGCGATATACGAGATATCGCTAAAGGCTCGCGTTTGTGGAGCGGCAAAGAATTAAATGTTAGATGGACGCGATAAAAATTTCCTAAATGTTACCAGATGTATACGTACATACGATTCATCATTAACGATGATCATATCGAGTAATTTATACCAGTTAAAGCTCGTGTTTTGCGCGATAATTGAATTACGAAGAATTAGAAAAGGAGAAAAGAGGTGGAATAAAAGTTCCAAGTATCATCAGATTATATCTTAGTCTCGTGTTTCTTAAACGATTATTAATGAGATTAAACGAGACTGTACTAAAGGCGTTTATACAAACTTCTTGAACGTTATTAAATGAATCTGAATAAGGTTGCATTTTATAAACGATTCATCCTATAAAGAGGTTAAACGAGGCCGGTATCGAGAGCCGAGGGTTCGTGAAAATTCTCCAAATTCCTCGTGGTCTTCCGCTTATGACATTCCAGCGGTTGGTTGTCGCGCTCGTTTGCCGCGGGAGGCTGCTGAACGATCTCGTCGCGTGCACGAAATTGCACGACGCCGCTGAAATTCCACGAAGGGCTGCTGACCAAGGCGGGCAAAGGCCGCGGGCTAGCTGCAATTTATTGCGATAAAGGTGCAAAGCTATGACGTTTGACGCATCGTCTCAGGACAAATGGCATTCCTCGAGCGTCGATCGGTCAAGCCCGACTAATAACGCCAACTACCGGATAGGGGATCCTCCGATATAAGGGACGATCGTGGGTGGTTTCTTCGGATCAATTTTATCATTGTGTCATTTACTCGACGTTGCATCCACGTGTGTGTTTTATTTTTTTCTATAAGCGTTGAAAGTGATCTTTGAAATTCATTCCGAAAAATTCGATTACGAATATTTTCCATAAGTCCATCCGATTCGTATAAAATTAAGCGCTAAACAGTGTTTTGTCAGACCGATAACAGATTCCAGTATTAGATACATGCAAGTATCTTTTCCTTTCAAATATCGAATATGTTTGAATACTGGTCAAGTATATCGAATAACTCACGTCTACATCAAACTGGAAATATAATACAACGCAAGATCGTAAGAAACGCGTTTCAATTCGTCATTAAACGTCACCGTATGAATTACCACTAGTCGATGCCACTATTCATCATTACCGCTACTCGATACCTCATAACCTCGCCCTCCCTCCCTCCCTCTCCCTTCCCCCACTCCCGACCCATTGCATGCTCACAGGAAACGGAGTGGGGAGAGAGAGCCGCCTAGTGGTGGGGAGGTTAACCTTGAGCGACTAATTTCAACGAGCCTGCTGCCGCCGTATCTCTGTATTCTCCTCGAGCATTGCTCTCTCTTTCTCTCTCTTCCAAGCGTCCTAAATCAATTCGAACCGTTTCCAGAGCTCGTCTGGCTCAAACTAGCAGGATTGTTACACGAGGTTTCAGCCATAACGAATAGAAGGGAAATAAAGATCGGCGGGAAATAGGCGTGTATTTACGCGGATACGCGTTTACATACATTAGCAGAGCGAGCGTAGCGCGAAACACGCGTTTCACAGAGGCAAGAACCGTGTAGGCACATTGTATCGCATGCGAGCCGCGCGTAACTGCCAATTATAAGAGCGTAAACGGTCCGCGATTAAGAGTGCTACGTGTGTTACGCTTATCAATGAGCCGTAAAGTAACGCATTTCGCGATATCGCGGATCGGAATGCCGCGCTCTTTCGTCCAGCAGACATGCGACCGAGCAGATTCGAGCGGATGCGACCCAAGGAGAGACGGGGCAAGCTTTCGATATTTCCATTTATTCGAACGATCGCGTGGGATCGCGCGACAACGTCGGTGCAGAGATAAGGAAGAAATATTCTTTCGAGCCATTGGAACGCGTAGATCTCTCCATTACACGTGGTCCGCGGCGAAAGTGAAATTTCGAGCGGATAACCAGGTTTGGAGAAATTTTTTTTTTCTTTTTTTTTTCTATTGGGAATATCTTGGATCATTTTGATCTATGATACATATCTTGAGATTTGATTTATTTAACTCAATTGATGTATCGGGTATATTGTGTAAGACTCTCTTTTTCTTGTTGTTAATGAAATTTTTTTTCTTTCCAAAGAATCGCGCTTTAAATTTTTCCACAATTCTCTTACGTAGCTTCAATACGCAATTCAATTTAATTAACGGAAAACAGCAAAGACTGGACGACAAACCAGTCCATACCGAGATCTGTAAGTAGGTTCGCTGCTACTTTTGCTTCCTGCCTCTCTTCGTTTCCTCTTTCGACCAATTTCCCGGTACAAATCGGGTGAAACGCAATTTTTCATCGAGTCGAGGTACGATAACGTTCCTTTAATCGGCAATTTGTGAACAGTATTAGCAAGGAACAGTGACATAATCGGTGCGCGTTGCGTGGAGAAATATCCAGGGAGCAATTAACATCCGTTGAAACGCTGTGGTCCGTGAAACGAACTGCGAAATCACACCCCGACCGTTTAAATCCGCATTCCTCGCGTTCCGCGCTCCCTCCCATTGCCAATAAAACGTCGATCTAAATTAATTTGTCGACACTCTCTGACTGGCCGTAAATTAATACGCATATAATCATCCATCGCGCATCATGAAAATAAAATTCCATAAAATTTTATTGCAATTTGTTGAGAAGAATTAGAAATTGTCTTATTATTTTATTATTTTAAATATATTTGAAATATTGCGTTAATTTTAATTAATGAGATTATCGATTCGTTTATTCGATTTAATACGATCACTAATATTAACAATACTTTGCTCACGTGTAAATGCTTTATCTTGTATATAACGCACAAATAACAATTGACCTTATATTTCACTTACTACCCGCGTGATACCTTACGATCAACCAAACCAAATATGAAATCATCGTAGAAACGCAACCCTCTTTGAAGAAATCTAACATAATTTTTACTTTTCAACGAGATGAGATAAGCTTGGAAGCGATACTATCTTCCGTTATCAGTTCTGAGCTGGACTGATTGTGCGGCAAAGATCAAAAGACCGCGGTTACCATTTGCGGTTGTGCAGATAAGAACATGGAAAGAACGAAAGCGTGTAGCGACACGCGCGCATTATCGGCCGCTAGATGGAGTCACGACGATAATTCTCCGGCTCGACGATCGGTGTCGCTCATAATCGATACACGATCGTAATATAAAGTACGAAAGAAAAATTCGAACGTCGCGGCAGACCGCGGTGTACGCGATGGGGGATAGAAATTGCTCGTTATCTGCGATTCCATCCGATTCGTTCCATTTGTCGAGGTATAAAACGGTCGTGTAATTTCGACCAATGAAAGGTGGCCCGGTTATCGGAGGACACGCGTCGCTGATTGGCCGAACGCGATTCGGGCTCGCGCCTGGGGTGCGAGAAATTCGTTATAAACTCGAGCGCCACGAGTATCGACACGTTTTTGGCTATAGTTTTCCTCGCTAGAGACGTGAAATTCTAGCTTGCGTAACGACGACCGTAGAGAATGACAGCTAGCGAAAGACGAAGAGAAACTGGACTTAGGTGTTTGAAAAAAATTTACGATGTGAAATTACTCGCCTCACTTCACTTCAGAGTCAAAGGAAGAAGAATTCAAACGTATAACGTACAAATATTATATATACGTATATGATGTACTCTTTATTTCTGAAATCTCAATTTTTAAAAATCTCGAACGAAATTCAACAACATCGATTCCGATCGATTATTTTGAGCAAAATATCCACGATTTTAAAGAAATCACTTTTTCCAATAAATCCAGAAACGTTAAAGAAGACGATATTGTACTTCGATACTTGGTTACACACCTTGCTATCTATCTATCTCTATCTATCTCGTCACCTTGTCCTATTTATATCTCGGTTGTATTCCGTTAATTAAATCGAGGAGAGACTGTCGAGATAAGAAACGGGCATTTTTGTCACGGAAACGGCTATTTCCGAATCGTGGAATCTCGCTTCCGTGTCAAAATCGAGACAGTCGAACTTATTTTAATTTCAATTTTTCTATACGAAGATTTAAATGTGGCAGTGATAAAACTACGAGTCATTCCAAATAGAAGGTTAAATTGCTTTTATACGATCATCAGTTTCGATTGACTGATAGGAGAGAGAGGAAAAATTGATTATTACATAATTTAATCCAAACAACCAATTAACATATATTCCGCATATATAATATTCGAAAATAATAATAATAATAATATTAATAAAGCTAAATAATTCGTTATATGAAAAAGAAAATGTGCATACCTTTATGCTCGATGCACGCTACAGGAAACGCGTGTTTCGTACGATAAAAAAAATTTCTCTACACGATATCCTAACGTTTGATACGGGTTTGCCTCGGTTTGACCTTTCACTCTCTTGTAGGATTAATGCATCTTATCGGTCGAAACGAGGTCTCCACGAGTATAAAAAGGAGCTGAGAATAAACGCAGAATTTAATTATCAGCTCTCTCTCTCTCTCTCTCTCTCTCTGTTCCTTTTCCAGTCGAAACTCGCGCCCAGTCGAAGTCGCTTCAAATGGACTCGCAACATCTGGTGTGGCGAGCGTGTTTTCCACGGCAATCTTTTTATCGTTCCTACCTCCCTGTAGCGAGTATCCACGCTCGAGTGCAGATATAAATTGGCCGAAACGCTGATACAATCGACTGCCTATTTCTACACGTCTACGTCAATCGCGCGTTTTATCAGTCCTATCGTCGATATCATGATTACGCGTTTTTTCTCAACACGCGTGATCTCGTTACAATTGCCGCTTGATTTTTTCCTTGTGTTCAAAAACACTTCATCCGTCCACGTGACGTCTTTCGATAATCATCAATTTGCAGGTATATCATAAAATTGGAATTTTCACTACTAATTTTAAACCACGTTTTCATCGAGACGAGAAACATTTTGTTATAACTGGACGTTTAAACGTATATGAAACTAACTACGTTAACTACGAGTATACCTATATCTGCAAAAAAGACGAAACTTCGAGACTCGTTTCGTTTTTTGTCGAGAGACCGTAGAGAAAGAGGACAGCGAAAGACAAAGAGAACTCGAGAGCATTCGAGAAGAAATTTACCATGTATTTTTCCGATACACAAATTACTCGCTTCGCTGGATTCAAATATCCATATAGGACAAGAGATGGTTCGGAAAATAAATCCGATAAATTGTTAAAATACTAATTATCGCTTAACCAACATCATAACCTGTACCTCGAGAACCCTCCGCATTCCATGGGCTAAACACATGTACAAAGTCTCACCACGTCAATCCTTCTCACCCTGAACAAGTTTTACAACGAACTTGAACGTTTCTCGTCTCCGCCTACCCATTCCTTTCGCACGCGATACCGATTCGACGTAATTTCAATGTCCGCGGTGTGACTTAATTACCCGACACTTTCGTCCACCGGCACGCGAGCGCCATCTCTCTCTCTCTCTCTCCACGCAACGTCACGTGACTCTGTTCGGAAACTTATTCTTAGCCGGTGTTTTTTCCACGCGATGAAAAGGAGCTCGGTGCGTGTCTGCGACGAGAAACGCGTGTTTCACAAGATTCTCGGGCGAAACGCGAGCGAGATTCGCCCCACGAAATATATAACCGCGAATCCATCACGGAGCCCTCGTTAGGAGGTAGCGAGACGCGTCTTCCGCGAACCGAAACTTAAACGAGATTATCGCTCGGCTCTCGACAGCCGCGCGTGAATAATTCGACGCAGCCGGCGACGGAGCGTGGCTGGAAAGCGCGACTTGGAACAGACACGTATGGATTTCTCGTGGCTTCTATTACCGTGGATTCCAAGCTAATTCGTGGCAGGGCCGAACGTTAATCCGTCTCGAGTTCGGGCAACAGGAGTAATAATCGTCCGGCACGCCTAGCACGATGCCTCGATCAATCTGGGCCCGCGATAACCGCGTATATCTCATCCGTGAAACGTTACAAAGCGTATCGCAAACGCGGACGGATACATCTGCTTTTCTATTTCGAAATGGAGCTAATAAACCGTTTAATGATCGCGTTTATAAATACGTAGTGCTCGTAAGTCTTCCAATTAGCCGTGGAACGTGCTATTTGGACTAATTTATTCGTCCCGTGATATTTATTTCGTCAAACGCGATACTTTTTTTTCCACTTTGACATCTCGATCGCAATCTTGGGAATTATTTTCGAAACCCTACAACTCTCTCCCGTCCGAGATGTTCGAATCAACCACTCGTCAAAACATTCCCACAAACGATGATAATTTATTTAAATAATATACCATGAATAATTCATCGTTTGTTGTGTAAACGCCGTTAATTGCCTTCCAACAATTAACCCGGCGACCTTCTTGCATGGAAACAGAAGGAAATAAGGAAATAAGGAAGGAAGGAAGGGGACTAAAAAACCAGTCCAGTGATAAATATTTAAGGAGAGCTACTCACCAAAGGAGGGTAGAACGCGGAGCTGTCCATTCCAATGCTAGGATAGGGTCCTTGGTCGGTGGTGGAGGGTGTCGGCGTGGGATACGACGAGTAGGAGGTCGCGGTCGGTGCTAGCCTTGGATACGCTCCCAAAGCTAGCCTCGCCGCGCTGTCGTACTGACAACTGCACACAGATTGGCCGGTGACTGGATCGGTCATCATGGGTCTGCCGTTCTCGCAGCAACCGGGTCCCGTGGCACCCGCCACGGGGGTGCTCGCCCCACCGGAGGCGGCTGCCGCCGCGGCGCCGGTCGTCGTCGCCGTCGACGACGGTGAGAGGGCGCCAGGACTTAGGGCGCCCCCCGACGACATCGCCGGCGACGTCGCCGTTGTTGGCTGTCCGCCGCTCACCAGCAGCTGAAAAATTTTCAATTTTTTTTTTTTTATTCTGTCGTGGAAATCGAACGTCGAATGTATCATTTCGAAATTAAAATTGAAAATTGGCACATTTTGAAGAACTTTTTCGTGATATCCTTCTAGAATCTATAATTCATCAAGAAATAATGAAAAATATTCATATATATATATATATATAAACAAAATTTTCCAGAAAATTTTTTACAATTTTCGTAAAAAAAAAAAAACGTGAACAAATATTGTAAAACACATCATCGATTGTTCGATAATGACTCGATTAATGATGCTTTCGACGAAAGCATAGATAAGAGATCTTGTCAATGAAATTTCAAGTGATTCGAACACGTAATAATAATAATAAGATAATCAGCGAGATAAAAAATTTAATTGAATTAACATTAAAAAAAATGAATTTCGAAAAATTATCCGCCAGCATCTAATGAATTATAGATAGTCATGCTCGAGTGTTGATTACCAGATATATCAAAAAGTTATGCATAAACAAATTATACGGCAGTGAAATCGTTTTTTCTTTTTTTTTTTTTTTTTCTATATATTGCGTACGACACGATATAAAATCCTTCACGTATCCTCCAACCTTTTTCGTCCGTGACTCATGTTACCAGACCAGGATGATTCATATTACCTCGTCTCGTTCTCGTTTCCGTCAACAGGTATTTAGTTAACACCGTGTATCAATGCGCGTAAAAAATGGCCAAAGCACGAATAAAATGTGTGTATGTACACGGAAATAAATTACGAAGTTGTAAAGTCGAGTATCGGGTTTAAAAATAATTCTAGAGCAAAGGGTTAATGGCGGTAATGACGGTAATTTCGAAAGCCAGGTGATACAAGCTTATCGCCGCGGATCCGATTATAAATGCGTGCTCGATAACTCGATAGCAATTCCGTGTTACTTTAATGGACGATAATCGAGGATCGAGTAGCGGTATCTGTCGTTATTAAACAACAGATGACACACGACAATTAACTTCTTAAAAAGTTACCGTCGACGCGAGGAGACTGAGAAGAGGTGAAACAAAAATAAGTTATAATTCACTCGAAAGGAAAAGAAGAGAAAAGAAAAGAAAAGAAAGGGGGAGGGAAAAAAAATCTTGGATGGAAGTTTTCAACGTACACGTTTCTCGTAACTGGAATTATGTAGCGCGACATCGATGTCCCCTCGTGATCAGGGTTCCCCGATAGCGATAATTGTCACGTAATTTCGTATAATGACAGCCGTGTATACCGTGAATGCCACTCGAGCGTTTCGAGACCGAATAAATTAAATGGAAATTTATCGTCTCGCCGCTCGAATAAGTCAAATTGTCGGGATCAACCTTCGTACATCAACGAGCCGTGTTTGCACTTTTATAAACGATCGAAATATCGCACGAAAATTATACTCGTTGCATGCTAATGCGGTAAGAAATGCTTTCGACCCCTTTTTACCGAATAAAAATACCCTCATTTGTTCGAGCGATATCAACGATGAGCTTATGGAGACTAAAGATAGCAAATATCTTGTCGCGTATACCGTTTTCGTGCCTAATTGTTGTACACGGGCATAAAAATATTCTATTACGTTTATGTAACATGAAAGATTATTACGATATCGGTACGCTAACAACAATAGATAAATAAAATAAAAGTAAACTTCACAACAGTTGGAATTAAAGTATTTATTTCTTATTGTTCGGCTTCTCGCGGTTACACTCGGCTATACTCGGGAGTCATCGGCCGAGTTCGGTAAACTCGGCGAAGCGTGTAATTTCGTACCGAAAAAATATACCATAAATTTCGCCTTTCATTAGCTATATTATTTTCCGTCGAGCTAGCGTTTTCGTATTTCCGAAGTAGATAATAATAAATGAAAAGTGAACGATCTATCGATATATAATTGATCCAAGTTGGAAGATTCGTAATAATATCGATAATCAATATAAACACTATCCATACGCGATCGAAGAAAATAACCTATGTAATATATATTTAATTGAACAAGTTCCTCGATACTTTTGGCTCGGAAAAAAAGAAACGAGATCTGTATCGCGTAAGGAGAACAAGATATTAACGTCGCGGTAACTATTTAATTAAAATTAATAATTCCTACAATACGGAATCGCTAAACAAGAATAAAAAAGGAAAAAAAGTCTATCTCGTTGATTATACCTGTTGCACGCGCTGGAAAAAAAAACGCGACAAATGAATGCAATATTGAGACAGAGAATTGTCGAGGATAATAATAAACACGCCAATTGATTATTTAATTACGCAGAGTGATTTACATAATAATAATTCCGAGCAGCTATGCCTCATCTAGTTCCTTCATAACTTTTCAAGTGGAGAGATCTCTCTACTCGAGAAGTACTCTCCATCCAGCTTACTCTTAAGTGCACTGGGACTTCCATTTGAATAATCATACGATTGGCCGGAGAGTAACCTGTCATTTTTGCATGGAATCCTTATGAATGTTCTCGAATAACATCGATGATAAGTTACAGGATATAATTCACGGAGCCTATTTAGATAATCGCGTGTAAGATATAATATTTACAAATTATCTACACGTACGAGAATCGAGCGTAACCAAGTTAAATTAGATTACGGAATACAATTTTTTTCAATTTCACGAGGCGTCACTTTTTCTTTTTTTTTTCTTTAAACTTTTAAACTTTCAATAAATTTAATCGTTCCAGATCCCAAAATACCCCAAAGTCCCACGTGCGTCGCCACTTCCTCTCCGTTTATTCCAACTCTGAGCGAAATTCTGTCGTAAGGGAGGCAACGGTGGCGCGATTAATCGCTTCCCAAAGGCGGCGTACGTCGTCGATCTCTCTCGCGGAGTGCTCGCGAGGGAAGGATCGCGCGCATATACGGCTTCTCCGCGGTAAATTAGCTCGCGGTAAATGAGGATGAAACGAATCCTGGTAATTAATACGGCAGGGGCGCGGAGTTATTTCGAGAAGAATTGAGTAGAGCATCGGTAAATAAAATCTTTTTAACCTTTTTGGTTTGGGTATTTTTCCTCCCGATAGGTAGAAACTCTCACATATTTTTCACTACAAAAATTTTCAAACTATAAAAATATATATCACACTTTTTGGAAACGAAACGATCGAAAATAAATATTCGTGGAAACGGAGGAAAAGGGGGAGAAGGAAAAACGAAGGAAAAGAGGTTCGCTCACGTATAACCTTTCTATTCGTAGAGTCGGTGTGTCGAAATCGGTGTCGCCCACGTGACAAACGAGGATCAACGAAAACATTATTTTCACACGCACCATTTTCCTCCCTCCCTTTTGTTTTCGCTGCGGCGGAGAAGAAGAGGAAGAAAACGAAGAAGAAGAAGAAGAAATCCCGAGCGTCGCCACCGTTTTTTATATAAAACGACCGTATCTTTCGTGGCGCGGACATGTTTACGAAAAACGGGATTCCACGTCGCGCTAAATAGTCGTAAGATATTTCGACGCCCCGCGGACGCGCCGGCTACAAATTTCACCCGATAATTTATCGCCTATGGATATACCTAAATAGCGTCCCGGCGAGGAAATTGGACGGGCGCGGATCACCGCCACCCGTACGATCCCACGACTTTTATTCGCCCGGGCCGTCCAACCACTTTCGATGAAAAACAAAGCCCCAACGACGACGTACGCGTCGAGGTATTGCCATAAGTGGACTCTTCTAATTTCTCTCCTGCTCTCCTGTTCGAGAGGAAAAAGGGCAGAGACAGAGCCGGAAGGTAAACCGAAGTTTCGTGAATAAAGACACATGCGTGGCGGCGCGCGTGTGCGCCCCGTAGCACGCTCTGGGGTCTACACCCAGGGAGCCTCCCCCCACGAGTGCGTCGCGCTGCCTTTATTCCCTCCTCGTTTCGCCAATTCGTCTCTCACGGAATGCTCCTCGGAACGCGTCTCGAGCCATTCACGCCCTGCTGGGTTTCCCATCGGAACCTTTTAAAAGCACGCTTTCACCCCCGCGGCACCAACCGAGATAATCCTGAGAGAACGCTTCGCTTCCACGCTTAACCTCCGTCGATATGTGGACGGAGTTCGTCGTTTAGAACGGTGCGAGTCCAGTTTTTTGGTTAATGGATTTTCTAACGTAGATTATTATTATTATTATTATATTTGATATTTTGAAATATGTATTGCAGTATCGTTGGAGTGACATTACAGGTTTTTAAATTATCTTAATTTATTCAAATATCCTATTTTCAGAATCTTATTAATACGTAATTTCGACTCGAACGAAATCCAATTTAGGTTTAAAAATCATATAGAATACATCTAAAATTGAAGAATAAAATATATTTCCAGAGACAGAGAAAGAAAGGCGAGAAATAATTGAGAAATAAAATCGAAATCGAGGAGGGAAAATACAGTCGATCGTGATAGCCGGATAATTATAACGTATGTTTTAATTGGAAGACGCTCGAAGCGGTACGAGGCTGGTTTTCGAGTGTAAGCGCGAGCGATGGTTGGAAAAAACGTTAAGTACGGTTTATCGATGATCCGCAGCGCACGAATAAGCGATGCGTGACGCAGGTGTAAAGAGAACGTAGCCTCTTTCGACGTCGATGATGAGGAATAATTTACTCCGGTACTCGAACGTGTAATTTCGACGTAAGCGCGGCAACCCCTTCTCATTCCCGACGGCCGCGAATATACAATGTATCGACACGCCAAACTGATCGGTCGCCTCCGTCGAGATAATCCCGCGTTTTATTAAACAATCGAAACGTATTCACGATCCCGTATCGATTTACGCAATCACGAATCGGAAGTGCGTCCACGAGGCTGTAATTTCGGATTATCGCGGTAGATCTCGTAATTTTCGGGAATCTCGACGCGAAACGAAGAAGAATACGGTCCTCTCTGGAACAGGACCCGTGTAAAGGGTTCTTCGTAAACAGGATTACGCGTGTTAAAGTTGAGCTAAGTGGCGGTTTGATCGCGAGTTATCGCCTCTCGTGCAAAGTAACCGGAGAAACTTGACAATGCGGCTCTCCTAGAGAGCCACCACCACTGGGGCACACGCGACACAATTTCGAATTTAATCCTCGCGATAATTCGATCCAGTGAGAGAAGTGGAAGAAAAAATATTCTCGTTCGTATAACACGGAATATAATATTTATTCCACGAGACGTTCGTTACACGAGACGTATAAATATCAAAATTATTCTAAACTAGTTAGACGGTGCCCGTTTGAGCGAATTTTAATTTTCGAATATCGAAAGCGAAAGAAATTCGCAAACACAGCCGTCGTTCTCTGGAAAGCCCGAAACTCACTTTTTCGCGAGTTAGTAACGGACAAGCGTCGTAAACACGAACCGAGGCCAATAGGAACGCGATACGCGCGCGCAATTCGCACGAAAAAGATGGCGGATCAGGAGGGATAAGAACGAGACAGCCTCGACGACTTCTCTAGACCGATTCTCCCCTTCCGTCTCCCTTCCCGCGGATCGCTTCCCACCACCACGTGTCTTTTTCTCGTCGCTCGAAATCCCGAGCACACGGGGAGAGGAACCTTCTTCTCTCCACCCCTCCGCCCGGCCCCCACCACCTTTCCACGCGCGAGATCTTGTACGACAACGGCATTTACGGCCCCCCCGGACCCCTCGGCCGCCCTTCCTTTCCGCGACAAATTAACCGTTACGCGGTGATCCTTTCTCTCTTTCGCTCCCTCTCGCGTGTCCCAGATTAAATACAACGAGTCACGTGATCGCAATTTGTCTCTATCGGTGGTGAAATAGAAGTTAATCGGATTTCGAGCTGTGTTATCTGTTGTCTCCGCGCTGCGTAGAATATTGTTTTTATCTTAAACGTCTCGATAAGCGTACGCATATGCTTGCCCGCGGGCGGGTTTCACTTTCAGTTGTTATTTATTATTTTCGAGCGCAATTTATATTTATTTATACGGGGCGCGCTCGAATTTAAAATTTTGGGAAAAGGGTGACAAACGGCGTGTTTTTTGTTCTCTTTCGTCCATCCTCGCGCGAAGAAAATTCTTGCGAAATAGAAGATGGTTCGATTTTTATAAAGTTCCTATTTACGGCGAGTATAAGTTTTTTAATATTCGATTCGCGCGCTTTACAGCCGTCGTAACAATGGAAACGAGGAAAAGAATCGGCAGTAATGAATCACCGGATGGCGGTGAAATATCGTATATCGATGTTGGCAACAATTTAACGTTAATTACCTCTCGCAGGGCTAAAGGGCGCCACGGAATGCCAAGAACGGTTTCGTGGCGGCTTTAAAAACGTCTAGATGGAAAAGGATGCGCGCGAGGGGCCGCGGATCTATTTGAAGCCTTAAAGACTCCGTTAAAGTGGCTGTAACTCGACGTTAAGAAGGCGTGAACGTTAACCGTACGAGCGACGGGTCTGACGGTATTTTTACGCGCCTTGCCGAAACGCGTCTCTTTACCGACCAGAAATTTTTACGATTCCGTGTCGGAGAAAATCTCGCTCGATCCTCCACCTGATCGTCCAATGTTAAAATCGAGATGCAAAAGAGAAGAGGGGGGGAAAAGAGGAGGAAGGAGAAAAAATACGAAGCATTCTTTAATAATTCAACTCTCGGAACTCTCGGCACTCTCCGTCTTCTGTGAAATTCAATCTATACGATATATACATATCGATCGTTTTTCTCAGAAACGACATTCCTGCCGGATCAACGGGTATACACCCTGTTGCGGCCAAGAGAAGAGACCACGGTTAAACTTTGTTTTAGAACGGCATTTTTTTCTTCTTTCTTTCTTTTTCGTAGTCTCTAACTTTCGTACTCGATTGTATAGAGACGAAATACATCGATCAGTTGGACAACTTTCGAACCGATGTAATCTTAGATCCAAAAAAATTATTATATTTCGATTTTGTTCGTATATAAAATACTTAAATAAATGAAAAAAAAAAATAGTTCCCGAAAATGAAGTTTAACCGACTACCAAAAGTCTCGGTTTCCGTGCGGATCAGACACGTGCACTTTTAAAGAGAAGCAACCGGTTTCCGCGAGCGTGCGTGTAACGTCGGTGCAGCAGGACGGTCGTTGTGTGCCCGGTAGGTAAGTACGTGCGAGAATCCGTGGCGTAATTGCCGATTCCGTCAATCATCGAGGGCAGCCGAGCTTCAATGCCTTCCACCGAATCTTCTTATCCCGAATAAACACAGTGGATAATAACAAAGTATAACCGGATAACGATGGTATAATAAGCGCGAGTTAACGAGGTGAACGGACCACGAAAATTCCCCTGTCCGGTCATGCGATGCGCATGCGCGCGGGGCTCGATATCTCGCCAGGCATTATTGTAGCCGATCACACGCCGTCGACAAAGTAATAATTTTCACGGAGTAATCGCGCGGCGATCACGGACTTCTGTGTGGATCGTTACAAATTGCCGCGTGTGTATCGAAATAAACGCGGGGAGAGATTTCTACGCGTCAAATAAACCGCGATTAAATTCTTCAACCTTCAATAAGGGAGGAGATATACAGTTGCAACGATTCGAGTGAGCTTCGAGATGCACGTTTGTATGTACAGGCTTATCGAAAAAGTGTAGTGTACGAAATTCGTAAATACCAGGTGCAAATCGAAACGGCATTTAATCTCGTTCGCCGCGTGATTATCGATTACACACACGAGACTCGCGCATTTTACTCGAAGACGCGTCCTTCCAATCGAAACTTCGCCGCCGACGTTTCGTCCGTGAACGGTAAACAAAAAGAGAGTGGACGAAGGACAGCGAAAGAGAAGGGCGAAGGGGCGGGGAGGAATAGGGGAAAGGGAGACAGGCGAGGAGAGCGTAGGCCACGATCCTGAAAACTGATATTACGGAGATATCGAGCGCTTCCGTGTCCAGGGCCGTAATTATACAACCATGTACCCATTGCGCCATGCGCGTTATTGCCATTATGCGGATGTAACTTTTGCTCCAACAGATGCTTCGATGTTGATATCGAAATCGCGCGATGCGCTCCGCTGAGAACGATAGCGAGAAAAGAGGGGTATAGGGTTTGACATGGCTAGCTCGTAAATTTACGCGGACCTAATCGTCGTCGTTCATTAGATATATATATATATATATGTACACAGATACGTTTGTTGCATAAGCAGATCCAGATTTTTCGTTGCTCTCGTTTAAAAGAATATCGAGTTTTTGTCACATATTTGTTCGAATCAATCAACGGTTAATTTACAGGTAAAAATTTCATTGGGACGGAACACATCATAAAGATTTCTTTCTGTTAAATAAATGATTCGGAATAAACACGTTACGTTGCAAGATAATTCGATGTCGATAATCGAACAGTTTAATTTCGCCAAAGTAATGATTGGAGAATACGAATATGCTTCTTGCAACATGATAAAACATCATTCCGTTTTCGTTGAACGGTTTAATTAATGCGCACTTATCGGTGACTTGTTAACAAGTGACGACGTAGAAAGAACAGCGGTACTAATAACTTTGTTACTAATTATTCGCCGAACGAAAAAGTAATTACCGTCGTTACGCGGTCGCGCATAATCGGCCAACAGATGTTCCCGCGTAGAAAGTCGACCTGTTCGACGTGTTTTACGGCTGCTGACAAATAACGGAAGAATGGCGATCGATGCGTTCTCGGTGAACTTAACGAGCCACGGCCAATTGCTGCTTCTCATTACGCGTTAACTAACCGAATTCTTAAACCGTGTCTGCGAGCCGTGCGCCCTCAACCTTTATCCCCACCACCGCCTCTTTTTCTCTGCCTGTAATTGCTCGTTTCGCCGTAGAGTGGCGACGTTCGCGCAAGATGAACCGAACGCGAGTGAAACTGAATTGCTGCGTCGCTTCCATTCGATTTTTCTGCCTATTTTTCAACTGTCGCTTCCCTCGATGATGAATCAATCAATATCTCGAATCACGAAACGCGAATCCAATTAATTGAAATTGAATATATACTATTCACACGCGTCCCAGTTCACAGGTGTCCCGCCGGCATATCATTAACATCATATTAGTTGGATTCGTGTTAACGCACCCCTTTAACGTAAAGAACCTTCTTTCGTATCCATGTTTTCGTGCAAAAGTATCATCTTACTTTTTCGTTAACACCTGTGTACGTGAATATTTATCGAATCTATTAATTGTATTCAGCTAAATGAATGAAATAATTTGATAACGGCCATTGTTGTAAAAAGATTTGAGTCGGATTCTTCGAACGTATACCTTCTTTTAAAACACACGTTATTATCGGCCTATAAATTTTTTTCCAAACGTAAACTTGGACGTAACTTTCTCGTTAATTAAACGATCGCACGTAAAATCGAACGCATTCCGCGGCAAGAATTTCATTAGCACGTAACCGTTGAAAATGCTGTGGAAAATTGAACGTGGCGCGCGCGTTAAACGGGCGCGCGGGAACCTCGACGAGATTAATCACCGCCGTTTGAAAATTTTTTTTCGCGGTTAAACGACACACGAAAATGTACGTGCGGACGAGAAAGAGAGAAATTTCATAAAACGGTACATAACTCGTTCGTGGCAATATCCATCGGGTTCGTTTAATTAAAGCCACCATTATAAGGCATGCTTTCAATCGACCGACGATAAACATAACCTTTCTCCTCTTCGTCTCCCCACCAAACCGGGGGAAAAATTGAACGACTCCCATCGTTTAACTCGCAATAACACCGGCCGAAAGAAAGGAATAAGGGAGAGAGGGGAATAAGCACTACCGGAATCCCTCCACTTACCGGTAAATATATTAACTACCTAATCTGTAATCGCGAATTTTACGATTCCTAGGTGACGCGCTATGCCCGGCGATCGTATTATAAATTCACGTAAGTAGGCTATAAACTTCAATTATCGTTACGCACATTTCCGTAGAAATGATCCGCGTAAAATATTTATTATCCTGCACGACGAGAATTGGCCTCGCGATCGTAAAGCATCCGCGAAAGCATTCGTGTAAACTGTTTATTTAGACGGCTCGAGAGACGAACCGTTTCGACTATTCGCCGCTGCCGGCAATTAAGGCCTCCTCCCTCCCCCTCCTTATTTTCGCTGCCTCGACTTTATAAGCCTCGTTGCAACCTGCGCGCATGTAAACGGCCCGGTAATTCGTCGATCGAGAATACGTTAAGATAGGAAACACGCGCGGTTACGAGAGAAGATAACCGACCAATTATCGTTGTTCCATATCGCGCCGCGTATCGGCGTTTGAGAGTTACAGATGACGGACTTACTTAGTTAAAAGCTTACCCTCGTTCGTTGGCTAACGGAAATATTATGCATACAATACATGGAAGAATGCTAGAAATTGTTACTCGTGGTAAAGACGCTTGGTTATTCAAGATTTTAAGTACAGGAAGGCAATTAGTTAATTTACTTAGAACGTACTTAAAAAAAAAAATCTACGCTAATTGCCGACTTCCAGGGATCAGTTGAACAAATTAATCTTCTCATAAATATAGAATAAAACGTAAATACACACGCGCGAGGTAAACGAATGAAAGCAATCTCGCTGCGCCGCGAATACGATTCCAATAATACTTGAACAATACGACGAACAAGAGTGACGGTTGGTGATGAAACGACGATTTCAATGCGCCTTTTAACGGCGCTTACTTCAGTCTAAAGTTTGCGCGCGCGATTGAAACGCGGCTAATGGAACGAAAGGGGCCGCGTCCCCTTTATCATCGGGTTAATCGAAATGAAGGAAAAGCCCGAGCTTTAAAAGCGCGCGATTAAAAAGAACAGTGCGAGAATCGACTCTCTCTCTCTCTCTCCTCTCGCACCTTTCTCGCGAGAGCCCATGCGGGTATACGCCGAAGGCTACCCGTATTATTATCTAGTCTTGCCGTTGCACCTGCGCGTAAGTGCGTCGTTTCGATGTTATTTCGTGTTTGAGAGTCTCCTTCCTTTTTTCGGCAGCGGGATGATTACGCGCATGCGCGGCTCTCTCTCGTGGCCACCCCTTTCCGCACGCTCCCCGCCTCCGTGATGATCATGGCCCGATCTCGTAAATCAGAATTTAATTTTCCCTCTTGACCAGATACGAGCAACGGATTTAACAAGTGACGAAATCGGGTACACGCGCGGATAAAACTCGAGGAAATTATTACGCCCGAGTTTCGATCGAACGATTAATCTCGGTCGGGAAACGATACCGTGATCGAATATAGGTTAGTAGTATGCTTCTAAAGAGTAGATGACGATACTCCATTGAAGATAAGAGGGATTTATGCGATGTTTATAGAAATTTCAAATTGAATTGGTTTAATTTATTCTTAAAGTTTTTTTTCGAGTATTACATACGGAATATTAATATATAGGAATGAGAAAGATGAATCTATGCGGACAAAGAAATTTTAGTCAATTCGCATAATCGTAAAATTACGTAAATACCAATTGTATTAATCGCATTGAAGTAACAAAAAGACAAAAGTATTTATCCACTTTATTAACCATCCTATTATTCAACGATTTGAGACGTCACAAGTATCTTCATATTTACAGCCTGCTATCGACTTTCCCAGCTAATCTTTAAATACAAAAAAAAAAGAAAGTTGAATGAACTGTAGATTAGAGAATTATTTGCATTAAATTATTCGTAATGACGTAATCAATGAAATTGAAGTAGTAATTTCTCCAATGATTCCACGGGAGAAATTAATTTTCGTTATGATACAGATCAGTTGTTAACTTTAGAACTGGTATTAAATGTTTTTATCGAATAGTTAGATGCGAGATATCATAACTTGTAAGCGACGGCCGTCGGTACACATTTACCGAGAAACAGGTGTATAGCTATAGAAAATCACCTAGTTTCATACCTAACATTTCATTACACAAAATCTACTGGAATTGATTAAAAATAATTTTTATGCGTTTATAAATTAATTATGCAAACGTTTCCAAGAGAAAATATAAATTATCAAAAACATAAATCGATAAATAAATTAATAACACGTGTGCGATATCGAAGCAACTTTATGAAACATCGTGAATAGGATATTCTTATAAATGCGGAAATTAATAAAAGTAGCGTATAATTAACCGCGATATACTTCACAATACGTTCGCTTTCACGAGAAAAAAAAAAAAAAGAGAACAGGAACGATCATTCATCGTGATTAAAAGGATTTTGAAATTGCCAACCGATAAACAACTATCATTATAGGAATAATTGAATCTGATTTTGCGGTAAGGAGATAAAAAACTCATTATCGACACCATCATCACCGCGGTATCGACTACGAATTATTTACTACGCGATTTTTCTCGAAATTATAACTCTGCTGTAACGCAGAGATTACGCGATAATCTCTTTCGAACGATGTCGTCTCGCGTCAAAATCATGAACAACTTTCCATTCTCGAAAATGCTTCTAATCACGATACACGTACATTCTCGTGATGAACACGATCGAGGAGGAATCCAATAAAAATCTTGGAGATTCGAATCTGACATTGGACGAAACGAAATTTATAGTTTATGACTCACCTGGGACGCCGACGGATACGAGTATCCGAACTGCGCGTACGCTGACATCTCAGCCGGTTTCGACGAACAGTTTTTTTCTTTTCGTTACGTTGTCTCAATGTCTCTTCGCTTAACGAAAAATTGGGTCACAATCGCACCTGCACGCACTACACTCTCTCACTAAGTCAGTATTACTATCGACAAATAGGAGGATAACACGAAACTGGTAACGAGTCGAGTGGCGGCGAATGATCGCGATATATCGCGAACGGTGATTGCCATCAGGGTGTCTTTGAGCCGTGACCGAAGAAGAATTGGACCGACGACCACATGTCGAATCTTGTATTTCCCGTGGTGCTCGGTCGGGAGGACGTGCCAGCTCGATATCCAGACTCGAATATCCAACAATGTCCCGAAAGTGTTCACAGATGAATCCAGTCAATGGCACGAGACGAAAAGGAGGAAAGGACGACGAAGGGGCACGAAGTTGAAATTCAAAGTTGAAATTCGCACTGATGGAAAATCTCGGGGTCGAACAACGCGGAGCGCAAACACGTCACACTTTGGGTTCACGTCACCGTGAGAAAAAGAGAATAGGAATAGAAGAACGTTGTAGCGGCGCGTCGGGCGATGGGACGGACATTCGGACAGACGACGAAGCGTCACGAGCGATTAGTTATAGAGTTCGTTCGTTCGTTCGGTCCGTCCCCTGCTCTCACAGGGCACTCCAGTCTGCGACTGACTCGCCACCACTCACACCACTTCAGCGGCCTTCCACTCCGCTCCGTCCCAGTTCCCCCTCTGGCGAGGAAAACCGAAAGCAACGTCTGCCCCCACCACCGCAGCGTAGGACGTGGTTCTTACGGAACCGTCCAATCGGGCCGCTTCGCACTACCCTGCGGGCGTGTCACGTGGGACGGTACGTGGCAGGGGATTGGCCGGGCGTTTGGCGCGCGGGCGTCCTTTCGAATCGAACTTGCCCACGAGCGCGACGACGCCTTCTGCCCCACCCGCCGAGAAACTACCGTGAAACGATCCCGCCGCTGTTCCCCCCGCCAAGACTCGACAAACGGCCACGGCGGAACAAGGAGAAACGAGTATGTTTACGCGAGTCTACTCTTGTCAACCCGACGGCGAGGGACTTAAATAAATCTGCCGGCCTCTCCCGCGCTCTCTCGCCAACCCTCGCTGCCCGTCCCATCCTACCCACCACCCACTCTATCTTTCTTTCTTTATCCTCCGACGAGCCACCTTCTTCCGGCTTATATCGCGCCATTGTCCGGCTTCGTGAAATCGCCGAGTACCACGATGCGTCGTGCCGCCTGTTTCCACGCTTCTCGGCCCTCGAAAACTTTGTTACGGCTACGTGACACGAAACGGCGAAACGTTCGGTTTACAAGGACACCCTTCTCGAGAGTTTTGCGAGGGACGAACACTCCAACGACCGTTTCGGGGGAGTCGGAGAGTAACGTCCGACGACGAAGAGAAACGATTCGAGGAATTCGAGTGGATCGAAGCTTCTATGGTTTATAAATAAAAAGTGGTCGTCGAAGGTTCTCGAGCGTTCGAGCTGCATGCGGAACGAACCTCGTAAAATTTTTTTCCGCCATCCCGTGGATCGTAACCGCGACAAAGTTGGAGATACGTCGCGAAAAATGCGAGTCTCTCGAATCGTGTCGAGTGGCTCGGGAGGATCGAGAAGAGATCTCGCAGGGAACGAGGATAGAACACGTATGAATGAAACAATAAAACAATAGAAGGTGTACGAACTGCATTCATTAGATCGTTATCGTCCCCCTTGTAGCGTATTATTCCATTTAGAAAACCAGTTTCTTGTTTTCGCTCACATTATTTACTAAATAGCTGGTTTTTTTTTTAATTTGCCGTTCAAATCTCCTTCGTTATATCTTTCCGGCAAAGATTAATGGACGGGTAAGTTATTACAGGTTACTTTCACGGTACCCTGGCATCTAGTCTTTACGAAATCTAATCGTGACGTCGATTATCGTTATCCGATTTCTAAAAATTATTTTTCGAAAAATGCGGCGGGTAAATCGTCGAGTTTCTAAATTTCCAAGGCCTATTCTCCTAACGCGAGCCGCTCAAAAACCTGGATAACTTCACTGCACGACAAAGTCACCCGAAACCCGCAATTATTTCGAGCAGCGCATAAATCTCTCCGCTCTAAATCGAGTCGAATATTCCGAGGGAAACGGTTTGGAGATTTCACGGACGTGGTCCGGTCGTCGGAAGGATTAGCCACGGGGATCGTTCGGTTTCCGTGGTATTTAGAATAATTTCACGGGTTATTAGACGGCGGTTACAACCGTTTCCCGCAAACGAGTATTTATCCGGCAAATTAGAGTGTCTTGGATTAACAGTTGTTTCCAACGTTCGCCTCGTTCAAGATGGCGCTTACCGTATTTACCGTACCGTGTTTATTCGTTACACGTTGCAATTCTTATCGCGGATCACGAGCACCGCGATCAAGATTCTCTCGTGCTCGCAATCTCTCTTCTCATCTTTCGCCCGTCATTCCTCATCATCGTCGAGCCGAAAGAAAAGTTTCGCGCGCTTTTCGATAATTTTAATAATCACCAGCAACCCGTCCCGTTCAAATGAACTCGATTTCGTCTCCAATCTCTTGTTAATTCTCTGCGATTTTCTACGATTTATCGGCAAAAATGAAACGAGGATCCGGTTCCCGTGAGAGCGTGCGAATGTTTCGCGTTTTTCCGCGTGCCATGCTTGGTCGGCCATGTGTTTTATTCGTGTCAATGCGGGCCGGACGATTTTCCACCACGCTGCCTCGAGCAATTTGCAAGACGGCGTGCTACGTGCACTCCGTACGTGGGGACGCGTGAAACGTTCTGACAGCCTTCTCCCTCTCCCCGCAATTCGTATCGGCAGTTTATCGCGCGAGAAACGCTCCGTGGACACGATTTATAGAGGGGGAGAGAGAGAGAGAGAGACGGAAACGTGTTCGAGGAGGAAATATGGAAAGCGGAGGAAAAAATGAGAGAGAGTGGAAAATGGTGGTTGCGTGGCAACGCAAGATTCAGTGCCGCTAATAGGATTAGCTGACAGGTCGACGAGGTCTTTGGAAGATAAGGATCCCGAGGAGGTACCCTGTGTACCTGGGCCGAGGATCGTCCAAGGAGGGCCCTTTCGAATGATTTATTGCGCTGCGTAAACCTGGTGACCTGCCGATCACGCCCTCTCGAGGAACAGTCGCCGACATAATGCCAGATTTTCGAGGATACGTTGCGGGCCACTGTATCTCGGCCGTGCCGACTTGTCTCGTGCCACGAATCCCTTTCAAACAGTCAACGTGGCCCGTCAAAACCGCACAATAACCCATTTAATCCTGTTTCAACTTGGCTCGCGCGCGTACACCTTTGTTTACCCGCTCCGCCGCAAAACGGAGGCCTCGCCCGTTCGATGTCCTCTCTGTTTGCGCGGCAAATATTTTGCCGGCTGCTCTCGGGACGCGAGGAAGCCACGAAACGCTCGGCCGACGATCGACACAAGGGAACGCTCGAGATTAAGTGGACGCGATTCTTGGATTTGTGAAAATAATGTATGATTGTTTTAAGAACGAGGTTACGTTCGACTAAGTGTAAATGGCCACTTTACTTAGCCTTGCAATGGTATAAGGAGCCTCTTAACTCCTTACGCATTTTTAACGTATCGAGTATTTAAACGGGAGATTGGACGAAATTCAAATTCGATTAAACGTTTTGTTTAAAACCTTTGTGTAAAACCTTACCAAAAATGTTTAAAAAAAATAACAAAAGTCTCGATGCGCTTTAAGTGTAACCTAAAAGATTTTTCGCCGCTTAATTGCACGAGACGAAGATACGTGAAAAAAGACACTTTATGGGTGTATCATTGTCCAGAATCGCGCATCAGAGAGTGTGTAGTTAACGCCGGTTAAAGACGCATTGTAAATCTCAGGGCGGAGAAATATCCGGGGGCCAGTTGCACCGTCGTTTCGTGTTTACAGCCGTCAAGTTTTTCAAGTGTGATAAGGCAGAAGGTTCAGGCTGAGAGGCGAAGGTAACGCGGCCGAGTCCTATCTCCCTGGCCAGTGTGTCCACTACTTGTTTGCAGGTCGAGTAAAAGTTAAACGGCCGTGTCGGGGCAGGCTGTCTCTAGCGATAAGACCGCTTAATAAGGCAGCAAACCATCCACCTTCTTCACTACTCGTTCATCTCGCTCGTCCCTCTTTCACCGTTTCTTTCTTTGTTTCACCCTCGACCCAGTTAGGTAAGGCCTTCCTCTCTCTCTCTCTCTCCCCTTATCTTTCCAACCGTTGCCAGCTTCTTGTAATTCGTTACTCTTCTCGCCAACGAGCGTCCAGGCCTAACGAGGGAAAGATTTCAACTACCTAATTCAAGGCGAAACGTAAGAGAAATCGAGAAACACGGAGGGGCCCGTAAACTAGCCTACTAACCACGAGGTTGCAAAGCTCTCGAAGGGAGCTCGGTATTTCACGAGAACTTGGAACCGTCTATTTACGAAATTCGATCCTCGTTTCGCCCGTACGATGGTTATGGACGAAATGGCAAGGAAGAACAGAGATAGAGAGCATTCGAACAAATTAGTCGCTTCGCCGAGTCCGAAGGAGATATCCCCCCTCCTCATAATGGGAACAACCGTCGAGCGCACACTCGCGAGAAGAGAATAACGAATAAATATATAAATAGAATTGTTTCTTTCTCTCTTTTCGAGTTCTTTCGACGACGATCTCGTAACTATTCGACGGTTTGAAACGTTCGCTCGACCATGGTGTATCGGCGGCTTCTCGTGGCCAAGGCGGTCACAAAGGTGGGTCTAATCTGAACGCCGTAAAACGGTGCGATATTCACACCGTAGGATAAAACAAAGGCTGTTGCGGAGAGACGTTAGGTGGATGGTAAAAGAGGGGAGCTAATAAGGGAGGTCCAGACTGCCCTGGCGCCTTCGGTGCACCTTCGAGGGGCACTGCAGTTTTATTGGCCGGTGTGTCCTTGTCCCTCCGTCCTCCTTTTCTTCTTCTTCTTCTTCTTCTTCTTCCTCTCCTTTCCTCTGTACACTGTGCTCCTCTGCGGCGACTTCGTCTTCCTCCACCGGCACTCGGTATGGCCGACCAGTATGTTGCCGTAAAAAAGCCGGTCTCCCCTTGTCTGTCCTCCTCCTCACCTCACCCCGCCTCCTCCCATGGAACGACGAACGAACGAACGACCAACGAAATGTCAACCGTAAACCTCGCGAGGCAACACTAATTAACCCGACCGAAATAAACTGCGCCGTTCAGCGCCGCTCTCTTGCCTTCTCTCGTCCACCCTTCTCTCCTCCTTCCCCTTTCCCTTCTCCGCGCTTCGCCCTCGCGTCTAGCGCGGCCTCAAAAAGAATTCGTTCGCCATCGCTTAGAATCCGAACGAGAGAATTTTCGTTCCGGATTCGAGGCAATCTTTACCGGTCCTCGCGATGTACGTTCCACGGAGACACACATTAAGGAAGTAACGATCGATTCTTCCGAGTTACAAGCGGTGGAAAGGCACGGTAGGTTTTCGAACAGTGGAACTAGCGCACGATTGAAACTTCGTACGAGTGGGAGGGGGACAGACGAACATTCGTAGGAAATAAATCGCGCTTTTTCTCTCCGCGTACGACCGATAGATGGCGCATTCGGCCAAAATATTCACCCCTCCCCTTCCCACTCCCGCTGACCCGTAGATCTCGGCCGAGAGAGTCGAAACCGCGGGGTTTCGCCTATACCGCCCGCTGCCATGCATTTCCATTTTAACCCCACCGTCGGTTCGGGGCGTCGCGATACACCTCCCTGTATACTTTATGCGGAGACACTTGTATACATCGACGCCCACGTATACATCCTCCAACTTTATTTATAAACAAAGAAGACAGTCGATACCACCAAAGATTGCCAAGACAACTCCCTTCCTCCTGCGTGTTTTCTACGGTCGCTAGAAAGAGATTTCCTAGAAGCCGCTTCGGGGACGAGAGCTCGACGACGTGGTTTGAAAAATAACCATCTCGGATCGAGCTTCGTCTTCTCTCTCGCTCGATGAACGATCGATCGGCCCTCGAGCGGGAAACAATTTTTCTCTGGGCTAATTAGTCGTGTGGGCGATCGTGTTTCGAGCCGAGTGAAAACGTTTTGAGTTATGCTCGGGGGGCGCTTATGTCGCGTGGAGTTTGTGAACTGGTGCATGAATGAAGAATCGTAATAGAATTATCTATATAAGTTTCGCGTAAAATTATTCATTAAGCGTGGACAGAACTGTGACTATCGATAATGTTATCGATGGATATTTAATATCAACATGTTATACGATACGATAATATCGATATCGATATAAAAATGTCAATAAAATATCGGTAATCGACTTTAGCTGCGTGTACAAGTGGGGAAAAAAAATTTTACGATACAATCATTAATTAAAAAAATTATTTTCGTGACAAATTACGATCGAAACGGATATCTAGAAAAAGATTTATGCTTCGATGTAAATTCCGATTTGAATTTCAAATTTCGTTTTACAAAAGTATTGGAAATCGTTAAATTCAGTTTTCCTAATTTATATTAATCACAACAGCACAGCCACCGAATGAAAGCAAAGATCTAATTAATTTCAAGAATAAATTTTCATTCGCATGTATATATATATATATCACGAATGATAAAGTAGATTTTGATTTATAGATACAAAACACAGAATACACGCATCGGAAAGTTAATATTTTATTCCACTTACCGATCGATAAACTCGCATGCGAGCAATTAAACGATTTTGTAACTGATCGAATCACTCTATCCGTTCCGTTTCGAGACTTCGTTTCGATTCCGTTGCAAGAACAAGCGTTGCGTCGATGTTTTCGTGGCAACAAAAGCGGCTCGATTCTCTTCGTTCGTTTTGAACAACGCAACGCGAAAATACCGTCGACTAATAGCCGGGGTCGTTTTCATAACCGAGCGTTTGACAAATATGCGTGCACACCGCGACCCTCCTTCCTCCATTTTGCGATTCTGTCACGTGCTCATTGTGTCACGACACTCGCGACACGCACGCCACCATTCGTCCGACATTCGCGTGAAACGATTGCGCGATCGTGGCGTGCACGTCGCGGAAAGAGCGGAGAAGAGCGATGGCGAGGAAGAGGGCGATTGCGAAAAAATAAAAAGGAACACTAACGAAGCATATGTTTCGACCGTATCGCGATCGCGAGCTCATCGTTGGGATATCATAAATTGTTTATAATGTGACTGTGATGTTATTACGTCCATTCCACGATCGGTATCGGGGAAAAGTATCTGGAAAAATTCACGAGTGTTGTTTCGTACCGCTTTCGCGATTCATATCATCGCCGAGGATATTCATTTCTATTGGAAATATATAATTTTCAAAACTAGTATATAGTTCGTTACATTCTCCAATTTTTTTGCAGATATTGTACGAAGTTATCCTCACCATTAGGAAGAAATTGTTGAATCGTGAAAGTGAGGAACTTTTGAATTCACGCATATTGTGAACTTATGATATAAATATTTAAACGGACGTAATATCGAATGCAAAGTGGAATTCAAAGTTTTCAAAACGATCGGAGATTCTTCATCTCATCTAATACGTACTCGAGAATCAGCATGGTTCAAATTCCTTGTGTATGTGTATGTACGTGCACACACGATTTAACATCCTCGAGTACACACAATCGACGACAGGTTGCGCGGTGCACGACACGTTATAGCAATTTCTCCGTCCACAAACGTTCTCTATTTGTGATCGGATGCAAAGCGTCGCATGAGCGATGTTACGCGTGCCTATAGAGGACGAATAGATAATTATGACGCGTCCATAAAAGAAAAATGGGGGAAGGCAAGATGGTTGGCTCGATAGGTCGCCTCTCAGAGAGGGCGCCTGTGGGCAGGCGACCACCGCGGACCTCTCAAGTCAAATCGCGGCCCTCGTTGAAATTCATTCGCGGCTTTTCTCTTTTTACCCGGGGCCGAGGTTGTTATCTCAGCCTCTTGTTTCAAGCCACTTTGCCAACGTCGTATCTCAACGAAGAAACTCGAAGATCGTGCACTCGGTTCGTGGGGTTTTATAATTGGACTTTATTAGCCGTTCTGCTGATTAGAATCACTGAACGTGTTTTTGAAAACAACCCGATATAATTTGTTCTTTTTGAAGGTGTCGACTCGACACGGGATATTCCCGTAGTTGATTAATCATTTGCTAGAGGACTCGTAATTTGCTCCTATGAAAACGGTACATTTTTTTATTCCCGGATTACACATTACGGTTTCCGTTTCACATCATCGATCGGAAAATTATAACGCCTTAATTATCGTTCAATATTAGGTAGTAAAAATTGATTGGCTTTTTTCGCCACGTGGATCGTTATATCTAACATCACGGAGCAACACGAATGAAGGTTTAACAGCGTTCTATGGCCTCTAACGCGATACGGAACAGCATTAAACTTTGCGGCGTAAGCATTAAAACGTAAAGTTATTAATATCTCAAGTCAAATATTTTTATTTCGTGGTGTCAGGGATGTGCATTTTAGACACTTGGAGATTTAAAAGTAACACGCGAAACGGGAAGAAAAACGGAAAGACTTAAGCCATTCACATGGAGAATTAAAATTAATTTATTTTTCTACCTTTGAGAGCTCGAAGTAACGTGATCGACCGTGTCGGAGAATGTTGTGCGTGGGGAAAAAAGAAAAAATAAAGAAAAAAGTGCAGTGTAGAATTTATTCTCTTCCTCTTCGATACTCGAGTTCTTTATCAGCCGTACAAGTGGTGCTAATTACAGTTATTACAATTAAGCCTAGTGTTCTTACAACGGTGACCCGCGTCTTAGCCGTTGTAAACAGGCTGGAGGCCACGTATAGGGGCGACGAGAGTAGTGCGTGCAGATAAAACGGGCCGATATTTTCTCCGAGAAAATATCTCTCCATCATCAACAGATAATTTCGAAACTAATTCGACAATCGTACCGTATCATGCGATCCCGCGTCATTTTCGTTCCGTGCTCTGTTTGCGCCTCGGTATTTTTGCAGAAACACTCGTCGAATTACGACGCGATATGTTCGAGCATTTTTCAAGGATACACGTTCGGGAATCATCGAGTATATTCGGCAAGAATCGCCCTTCGACTCTCGGCGAGGCGAATAATTTCGCACGAAAACAACGGATCCTAAATTTCTTCGTCCTTTTTTTGTCGTCATTTTCTAACCGTCGTCGACCGCAAAGATAAAATATTTCGCCTCGAATTTCACTTTTCGTACGGTAGCTATCCCTAGCAATTACGTACTTGCGATTCCGAGCTGTAATAATAGGGTTTATAACAAAGAACGAATACTTTACGCTTTATTACGGTGGCTTTCGAATCCATCGGTCGTGGTTCGCTATCGATTTCGATCTCCTCTCGATTTCACCGTTCGAAGAGGACGCGGAATAAGAACGTGGAACTGAAATTCCGAGCGAAACAACGCTTCCTGCACATCTTTAGGTTCGAAATTCGAAATTGTTTGAACGAACGAGGGAGGGCCTCCTCTTTTGTTCTTTTAGGTGCAACGATTTTCCATGGATCGAGGCACGAAAGGCTCGCGTGGCTCGCAACGAGCGTGCGCTACGAAGTGGAAGCGAGAATACGGAACCGCGGCTTGGCCGCGTCGCCGCGAGGATAATGATCGACGGAAGTTTTCGTGCTAAAATATGCAGATCCGGGTGAAATTACCGGACAAGTAGCGCCTACTCGACCGACCAACGATACCGCCGTGGTGCATCGTGTGCGTTACGAAGCTACACGAAACGACACGCATATAAGTACTCGCATATGCGTGTTTTGAAACGCGGACCGACGGCGCGGTTCGAAATCGCATATATACGTCGCCATTCTCGAGAAAACGGAGGAAAGATCGTTAACTTAACATCGAAAACTATTCTCGAAAATTATTCCATTTCTTTTTAATGTCCTTGCACGAATCAGGATCCCTGCTTCAAAAATAAGCTTTTAAGTTAATTAACACCGATTTATCCAATTAATTAGCCAAACGCAACCGTTCGGTTTTAAACGTTTAAAACGATTACCTCCAATATAATTTCTTCGTTTCCATCATATTTCGAGCTTCCTGGCCCTATTTATAGCATGAATTATGGGACGTTCTATACACGATATCGTCCGCGAAAACGATCGGCGGATATGTACGCGGAAACGAAGGACTGGCTAGTAGCAGGGGACCGTAACTCCCTGCTTAACCTAAGTTATCGTCTGCGTGGCTGATTATTAATGTTGCCACGATTAATAACGCGGACGTTACGCGGACCGGTGAAATATTACTCGGTGAATAAGTAACTTGAACTCGTGGCGTGAAAAAAATCCCTCGCATTCGAGCCATTCGAGTAGGATTACGGAGATTCTTAGTTCAAAAGTTCTTAAAAAAAACCTAATTTTCTTTCATCCGTCGATTAAATCGGAACAACGATTAATTAGATGTGTCGATTCGGAGGTCCAAGTTTCACTTTTCGAAGAATGCTGGAAGGATGGATAGGATTCATCGACGTCACTTCCGTCGGATAAACACTGATCAGGAAATTCTCGAGATGGTTGAGCGACTGGACGGCCGGTAGCTAACACAAGCGACATCGCCACGATTTCCTTCCACTCGAGAATCGTGTTCCAACGCACTTGATCGTAATGGTCGTTCCTTGTAAAGAAGTTAATTAGTTCCTGTGCCCGATCGTTACGTATTACCGCGACTTCGATGCCTCTGACTTGGACGATTTTCACGTATAAGGCTAACCACACTCGACCACTTACCACTTGTACTCGCGATAACACGAGTGTTTAAATTATTCAAGTTCTATTACGCCGGTAATGGTGGCCGCATCGAAACGAAATTTCGTGCTCGTTTCCTGGAATTCTTTTAAAATCCTTTTCTTGTAATATCTGTAGCGAATAGATTGTCCGATCCCCGTGTTTACATTTTCTTCACACGACCACTTAAAACGTCCCGGTGTTTTGTATAATCCATCTTATTATT
Source organism: Apis cerana (assembly GCF_029169275.1). Taxonomy (NCBI): domain Eukaryota; kingdom Metazoa; phylum Arthropoda; class Insecta; order Hymenoptera; family Apidae; genus Apis; species Apis cerana. The sequence continues at coordinate 1,616,738 of NC_083862.1, read as the reverse complement.
AGAACTTGCTTCGTCTCTCTGCGATTCAGAAGGACATCTTGTATAATATATAGGTAAGGACGGGTGAAATTTCCTCCGTGGAAATATATCACTACACCGATTTTTTCCAAATTCTTCGATCCCGCTGCTCCTCGAGGTCGACGAGGTTAAGAGACTCGCGTGCAGCGACCGGAAATCGTTTCAAGATCATTTTTACGCTTCTCGACTCGCTTATCGGTGACTAATAAAAAGATTAAAATCGTGTATTATTCCCGTTCAGGAATATTTGGAAACAATTTTGAACAACGGAAAATATCGGGATCTTTTCTCTTTTTTCTCATCATTCAGGAGAAGGTTTCGAAATTGCGAGAGATTTTTATTAAACTTTTGTCGTTTCAAAGGATACTTGTTTTCAGTGGAACGAAATATGTACAGAATACGCGTTGCGATCCCATTTTTGCATCCATAACACGAATATCCATCTGTGCGTCAAACCATGTCCAAATCTCGACGTTTCACAGTTACATCCGGGATACACCGTCTAATAACTCCTTTTCGTGGAAAAAGTTAAAGCACAATGATAAACGAGAAAGCTCGTGTCTGGGAGCTGGGAACAGGAAAAAAGTAGCGGATGAAATCTCGTTTCGAACCAGCCCTCGAAACTAGTTTTCCAGGGAGCGAGTACGGAGTGAAACACATATCTGCTACATATTCATACCCGTTGTACACGGTTGCAGAAAAATTTTCCACGAACAAAAGAATCCATTCCGATCGAACGATTTTCCTCCTCGTTTATCAAATTAACGATGAAATGTATTCGAAGCCGTGTATATCATTCCATTCGTTAAAGTAAAAGAACGTGAAATAAAATAAATAATTTATTTTAAAACTTGGATTTCCGAATAAAGAAGAAAATAAAAAAATTAATTCGTAAAAATTTAAATAAATATTTTTACCAAAATTTTTCGAATAACTTTGAAGATGTATAAATTCTATATTTTGATTGATCGTAGTCTTTTTTTAAAAAAAAAATGAAAAGAAGGGTCGGATCCTCGCGAGGAAAAGAAGGGGGTCGGAGAGGCGTACGAAGGAGCCGACCATAACCGAGCACGTTTTATGCGCGTATAAACGTACGTGTAACGACGGAACGAGAGTACACACGAGCCGCCTACTCTAACCTGTTAACAAATATCCAAGGCGGGCGGTTAACATGCGTTTACGATTATTTATCGCGACGACGTAGCCGGGGCAGGCATTATGTTCGGTACACGCGTATACGTAAGCCGATATCGGGTCACCGTGAAGAATCGGAAAGAAGGGGGCGAAACGATTCGAGTCCTTTCGTCGAAATCAAGCCTCCTTTTACCATTTGCTTTACGTTATTAATCCTGCACTTGGAGGAAATTGTGCGATAGAACGAATTTTGGACGAGAAGGTACATAAAGATTACGAGCATTATTCGTCGTCCCAAGTAAGTATAAAATCATCATTCCACTCGTTAAACTGCTTTTGGATCGAAAGGAGTAAATAATCTAGCTGTTATGATGACCAAAAGAAGCATCGAGCATTAAGCGATATTAATTTATCAGGGGGGGCAATAATTATACTACTAGCCGACAACTACGAGGAATCGATCGAGAAAAGCAATACAAATTATCCCCGGGTCGAGGATAACCTATCCTCTCTTTTTTTTCTACAGCCGCGCGATCCAGTCTCGCGACGAGTCGAGCATCATGATGGATCGCACCAGCAGCTTTTATCAATCGTTTAAGCTCGATCGTGCCTAGATTGTCGAGAAGCGCGCCGCTCGATTTCGCAACCGGCCGTCGATATTCTTTGTCAATAGGATAGAGCTCGAAACATTCCCAGAGTTGGTTCGCGACGATCATCGATCACTAGAGGCGGGCTCGACGCAGTGCGTGATCGAAATCGCTACGACGCGCTTATGCGAGACCTCGAAGACGCTGCTTACCAGCAGCTTGGCTGATCTCGCCAAAAGAAAGGTAACGATGAAAGAGAAAGAAGAGGCGAGAATGAATTATTCAGTAAAAATTATCCAAAATTCTGCCGTTATATCAAAAATTTATCGTACGAATCGGATCAAGTTTTTCGTTCAAATTACGCGAAATAAACATTTAAGATCCCACGACTATAAAACTACCCGCATATTCTTAAAATATTATATTTGAACACGGATAAATACGTTACGCGCGCAAGAGTTTATATAAAATATTTACAAACATGGCAGATGACTGGAGATCCAATTCAAACCGTACGTCCTCACGTAACAGCGAATGCAGGTTAAGTAACGAATAACATAATCTTTATTTATAGAGAATCCTCGTAGCGCCCAGATGCTCGATTTCAGATAAGCTTTTCTTATTCCTTATGAATTCACGCCCTGAGAGATAACGCGGTGGATGTATAATTAACCAGCGATAAAAGTAAAGCAATAACCGCGAATGTATTTCATTGACACACGCTTATTTCACGGCAAAATCATCGAACAGCGCATGCGCGTCCCACCTATGCGTACATATATTCCCGGCGAGAAATCGTCCGCACGGAAAGATACGAAGATAAACGAAGAGAGGCGCTCGGTACTCGAATATCGAAACACCCTGTACACATTAAGCGAGCGAGATACGGGGCCCTTTAGCAGGCGAACGGGAATAATAATTTCGAGTGCTCCTTGCAGAGATAGATACGAGCACGGACCAGTGAAAGGAGCGAGGGGTGAGGCAACGATGAAACGGACCAGCGCAGCCGAGGAAAGAGATGGAGAGAAGACGGAGAAAGGTCGAGATATACGTTACAGGTGAGAGCGCGAGTATCGCGTGCTGCAAACGAGCCGGCAGCTGCCCGGCTCCTGGCTACACGGTCCCAGCTATTAATATGCGACTGACCGAGTGGGACCGATGCTTTAGTTGTTACACCGTACCATCCTATTACGTCACGTCGATCGAGAAACGTAGCTAGATCGAATACCCTTTGATTTTCGTGCACCACCAATCGATTCTAACTCTCCTGACACTTTGGTAGCGATGAGCAGGTACGTACAAAAGTGCATATCGTTTCTTATCTTTTGCGCATTTTACAAATTTTATCAAGAATAAAATATATACACGTATATTTGATTCTGCAACGATACGTCTTTTATACTTTTCTTTTATCCTTTTGCTGTTCTAAAGAAAATTTTACGTCTACGACAAAATGTGATTATTGAAAACATATTACGATTTATACATCGTTACGATGTATATTCTGTTAGAGATTTCTCGAAACGAAGAAAGACGAGTTAATACTTTTGAATCGCAGTGTACTTTCCTTGGCTACGTTCCATTTCGTAATTACGTCGCTCGTCTGTATCGGTGAAAATCATACATCGATCGAATCGTCCACTTATTGCCATTATAACCACTCCATCGGAGAAAGATCCGTCCCTTGACCCGGGGACAAAATCCTAAGCAGTCTTTGCCAAAGTTAGAAACCTTCTCATTATCGACATGGTCGCGTGATTCCTTGCGCAGGTGCGATCCCTGCGGTAAGATATTCTCGATTGACGGATGAACGTGGCTCGGAGACACGACACGTATACGTATAATATTTCGCAGGATATCGGGCTCGTCTCTTTTAACGATTATATTAATTTTTCAAAAATCTTTTCTTCAATTTTTCGATTCATTTTTCAAGTACGAAAATACTTGGATTCAAGTACGATTTCGAGAAAAAAGATAAGAAATTTCTTATATCTCGAGTCGGGCACGCCCTCGGGCGAATATCTGTTGATTTATACCGCGAGGCTGCCGATACACTTCGGCCTCGAAGCATTAACGGGGCCCGGTGTTTCGATCCCGTCATTACAGTTTCTTAAGAAAGGGCGCTTTTTCATCGACAGGTTGGACCGCCGACAAAGAACAAGGCTCGAATCTCGAAGATACCTTCTACGCCAGGAAGGCGTTTTAACACGAGCTTCGTCCGAGTTTTTAGTGCAACTGACAACGACTCGCCGCCGCGCTCTTCTTTCCGTCGAAACAGCTCCTTGTTTGCAAGCTCGATTCATTTTGCTCGTGCTCGATCACGCTGCTCTCTATTGGTACACGCGTGTTCCGCCTGATGTCGTTTTCGGCGCAACGATAGTTTGGGAAGTGGGGGGAGGAAGGAGATTCGAGCGCGATTCTCTTTTTAAAGAAACCGTGGAAATCGCGCGTTCGATAGTTGTACGAACATGGCGGACGCGTAAAGTCGAGAAAGTCGAACGGAAGAATGGTTACAATTGTCGTCAAATGTCGTCGAAACGTTTTAGAGAAAGATGGGACGGCGGATAACTCGTTTTACGATTGTGAAGCTTTTTCGAAGGATGGGCTCTTGAGAAAATAAGATAAATCGTGTAAATTGAATGTCAAGTTTGATAACCTAACCTAACCTTTTATCATTTGTCTCTTGTTTCAACATTCAATATTTGTGATAATTTTATTATCAATATGTAATTAACTTCGGAGGAGAACATTTCTCGAGATAACGAGATTCTAACCCAACTTTTTCTTTCGTTCTTAATTCTTCTAAGAATACGTGTTTACGTATTACAAATTTTGGATCGACGGATGACCGAGAATAAATTATTCTCCTCAAAAAGAAAAAAAAGGAAAAAAAAAAAGAAAACGTGAATGAATAGAGAAAATATTTCTCATTGCTAACAAAAATTTATCTACGAGCATTCGTTGCGGTTAATTTATGTATCGCGTTTTCGAAGAATTCACCGATTTCCCAATAACAATAATTTCAAACGTTTGCATCGTTTAATTTGTCATTCGTGTTAAAATGGTAAAACGTGCGATAAAAGTGACGAAACAATGACTGACGCAATTGTAATCGCATTCTCCATATATCACAAACGTTGCTCTATGAAGCCATCTAGCGTCGACTAACCTAATTAACCTATTCTAAATTATCCTGTCATGTACATTAAATGAATATATATATAAAAAATGTTTATAATGCAAATATATGTGTAATAACTTAACCACGTACACATATAAATTAAATTAAATACAATTGTGTATTAATATATTCGTGGGATATCTTTGAGGATCGATTCCAAAGATCGAAACAAATACAAAAAAACTTGTTCATTCAGTTATAAACGAGGATGGTGTAACGGAGACACGTGTCTCTCTCTCTCTCTCTCTCTTTATCTTCATCTCCCTTCGTCTAACGTAAACTTCAATTGCTTAATAAACAAGTCTCGAAATTTTTGTACATCAATTTTTCTGTTTTGTTTACCGCCTTTTAAAAATCGACAAGACGTTCCACGAATATATTACTATCCTGTATTTAAATATAAAAATATCAGAAAAGATGGTTACTCGATAATGGCGGTTAATTAAACTCACGTATACGACATACACGTAAACCAGATGGTTTAAATATATTTTAAATATAAAGTATCTATAATGGCGGTTAATTAAAGTCGAATATATTCTATATATATATATATATATATATATATATATATATATACACATTCTGGACTAAATATTATTTTAAATACAAAGCACGAAAAAGGAAGATTATTCAATAATGGCGGCTAATTAAACCCTCCTTTCCCCGAAGGAAACCACCTCAATTATATTCAACCACCGACAACACAGTCCATCATACAAAGACAAATAAGGCTTCACAAAGAGGTTCCGACCCGTTCCAGTTCACGTTCCATCAATGAACCGAGGGTCCCCTCGATATGCATAAAAATTACGTTGAGTAGATGGCGCTCGATAAAGACATGTAAACGCGCAAGAAGTTGCGCTGTCGAGTGAAAAGGATCCGGAGGACAGGTGGTACATTGCACCAGGGTGCGTTTCACCGAGAAAGAGAACGAATTAAAGGAACGACGACTTGTTGGTTGCTCGACTTTATCCTCTCTCGGTTCTTCTCTCACGAAACCCTCCGACGCGCGGTGGGCTGAGGGGCGAAAGGAGGGTGGCTGAATTCCGGCCAATCTGTTTCCAACCCCTCTTCAATCCCCTCCTTCTTTTCGCTTGGCCTGCAACCACCCATCGAAGCTCACCGCTTTTGGGCGGTAAAAAGCACATCCGAATTGAATCATTGCTGAATAAGCGGGAAACTGGCTGGTTTCGGACTCTCCTCCCCGCAGACGTTCCAGGCTCGCTCTCCATCCGGCTCATCGGTACACCTCCTCTGTCATGTCGAGCGTTTTCCAATTGCTCTATACCTATTTCCTTCCTTCTCTCTTTCTTTCCTTCTTCGTCACTCAAAGTCGATATATATATATATATATATAGAGAGAGGGAGAGAGAGTGTTAGAGCGTTCGGGGAAGCCTGTAGAAATCATAAAGAGTTTTACAGGTATGGCTTTGGCTTTAGTTCAGGAAACGGGAATACATTGAAGAGAACGGAGCAATGCTCTATTGCGAAGAATCGTGCCTCAAATATCGTCCATCGAGACTTGCCTCCGTGAAAAAAATTACAAGATTTTTTTCCAAATAATTACATCTCGTCTAAATGATTATAAACTCGCTTGTTTCGCTCTCGAAACATTTATTTTACCGCCCGTCGTAATATCACGGATAATCGAACCCGTGTATACTTATGTACAGTAAGAGTAAAGAAGTGCAGGTCGACCACTTGTTGCTAAAAAAAAAAAAGAAATTGCATCCGAGAGGCGACAGTGGATCCTCGAGTATGGAGAAGAATATGATGTCTTTGTACCGGGAAAAACCGCGCTGTAAAGTGTCCACCAATCGAGAAATAGAGGGATGATTACGGCTCTCCTGGTACTCCGTGACTCTTCGAGCCTCCTAGACACAAAAGTACCGCGAGAGAGAGAGCAAGCATCGCTCAATCTCTCCCGCGAGCGGTAAAAATCTTTTCTGTGTCGTTGCGGCCACTCGTGTATCACGCACACACCGACTCTCCCTCTCCTCATCTCGTGTCTCTTCCTTTTTTTTTTTTTTCCCTCGTTCTTTTCCCTTTGACTTCCACCCCCCGAGAGAAACTGCACTCTCAGCCCTTCCCCTCTTTTTTCTCTTTTTTTTCCGCCTCCTCCGTCCCGTTCCTTGAAAAACTTTTCGACCCTTGGCCGTAAACGGCGAGCCGCCTCTCGGCGAAGAAAGGGGGCCGCTTTCTCTCTAATTGAACGACCCTCCCCGGCCGCAGCACGCTCCACGAGGGTGGATTTATCCTGACGCGCGTCAACGCGCGCCTAGGAGAGAGGGACCGGCTTTATCACACGCACACGCTCCATAGTCTTCCCCCCTCCCTCCTTTATTAAGCGACACGCGGCTATTTTCACGCAACAGTTTGCGGTCCGACCTCTGCTCGGGACGAATGCGTTCTGGAGCCAGCCAATTTTCCAGCCAACCTTCGAGCGGGGCTCTTAGCACCGCTTGCTAGTACGCCGTAAAATGGAAGAAAGATACCGTACGCTTCTCCGCTCACGAGTTTATTTAATTATAAACATGAGTGTATATAGATATAGATATAGATTTGCGTTCGTGCAAATTGGCTTATCTCGTTAGAACCAATAAAAATGCCGACGTCAGAGAATCAAACGAGATCGAGACTTAAAAATAAGATAGATTTGTTGTTAAATTCAATTATGGGACGCAACGCTTTCGATAATAGAAACGGAAGATCGTGTGCGGGCAGGGAGACCGTGTTATTGTAGCGGTAAGCCCTCGAACAGCGATAGCGAGAATATGGTCATAAGACCATAACCCCGGGGTTCCGGCGAGCATGGAACCGGAGGTGGACGCACGTGTCCGGTCGATGCACGTGTCGCGTGTTTTCAGTCGAAGAAAGCCTCCATTCAGCGCCCCGATGCTAGCAACGCACGACTATCGGAGGGTGAAACCGGAGCCTGTGGAAGCAGGAAGGGCGACAAGTGGCTGAACGACAAGTGCGTATCCTGGCTCGAAGAGGATCGCGGAATATCGGGGTGTGTTACTTGCACGCCGTGTGAACAGTCGCAACGAGCGTTCGGGAAAAGGAGATATCATCGAGCGGAACGCCCGATGGAGCGTCCCGTCTAGCGACATCTTTCCCCTCTTCGAAGCGCCATGGGAGCTCTCTGCGTGGGACGCTTAGATTGTGGGAAGATGGTATCAAGCCGGTACGAAATTTAGTAGTATCGAGAGAGTAGGAGAAAGAGAGAGAGAGAGAGAAAGAGAGAAGAACGACGTATCGTATCGTTTCATGCATCTCGCGCGATGCCCGATAATTCCAGCCCGATTTGGAGAAGATTGATGCCAAAGGTGTGTGTGTAGCCTGTAATGTTTCCCGCTCTTCCTCTCTTTTTCCCTTTTTTTCCCCTCACCGAAGAGAAACGCGCTCGAATAAAAGCGTTTTGATTAACTGCGTTCATATTTCATCGGCGCGATTGTAATTATGCGTATTCGTGCGGGTTATTTTCTTGGGCGAGGGATTTTTCTATCCTTGAAACCGATATATGCAGCGTTATACGTTATACGCGCTTCTCGTATACGTTCGGGAATCATCGACTATGCTCGGCAGTCGTCGATCATATTCGGGTGGAATCGTCCTTGGACCCGGTAAAACGAATAATTTCACGCGGAACCGAGATGCACAAATAAATAGCGATACATAGAAATATTCTCGTCTTTTATTCGTCTGAAAAAGGACCGTAGAAAGACAACGAGAAAATTTCAGTTTCCACAAATATTCGAAGGAAGGCTGCAACGAATAAATACTGGAAGGGGATTTATGCCGGTTTTCGCGTGAACATGGACGATTCTTTCCACGTGATTCACGCGGCACGGTTTTAACCACGACAGTAAATTGGACCGTAAACGGGTAAATCTGGCCCGGACGCGTTGTAAAGCGGCCCACAAGCCGCGGCGGCCACTTACCGCGCGAATATTAAATCTCTAAATCGTAAAGCCCGCCATTACCCTGTCGTCCATTCGGCTTGAACAGACAATAGCTCGAGACATTACACTCCAAGGAATCCTCGAAATAGGTCAGTTAGCGAGACAGTCGGTTTATAAACGAGACAGGTATTATCTGTCCGCTTCAAACGATCTTCGAAATTGGCAAATGATGGCAGCACCGTCTTTAGGGAATCGTATACCTCGTACTAGCTCCGTACGATATATCTCTTATAACCTATTACACCCATAGAGACTGGGTAACTGTGATAAAAAATGTAACACAAGTTTATACATTCGATATCGAAAAATTTGATACGTTTTTCTAATCGATATCGACCCTTTCCAACCGAATAACGTTCATTTCAGTCGTCGAGCGACGAGATACGTACCAGAGAATACGTACTAAAGAAAGAACAAGAAATAATAAACGGCAAATAAGATAACAAAGAATTCGGAGTTTCGCGAAAATTTCCGGATCGTATCTGCGGAGATCCCTTAATCGTCGGCCGTTAATCAACCCTAATTAATACAAAGCGATCGAATCCGGACCCGGAGGAATTAAAAGGCAAGAGCACAAGTTGCAGCTGGCGTTTGGATCAAAATGGTAAAGGTGTTACGTATCCTTACGGAGCAACGTCAAGATTAACCGGATAACGAAACCGCCTTCTTTCGAAAGCTATTGGAGAAGCAGCGAGAGGATTCGAGAGCACTGATATCAAAGGGGTTCCGTGTTTCGGCCGGAAGTGGAAGTCTCGGGTCCTATAAAGAGACGCTTCGTGAGGTGATCGGGCCCGAGACAAGTCGAAACGTGGTAAAGCACAGGTGTACCGTGCCATAATTTACGGCCAGCTAATAAATTTCATCGGGAATCTTGTTGTTCGTCGGTTCACGCTCGAATCTGGACTCGTATCGTCGCGTTCTAACGGGAGGACATAAAGCGATCTCGGGGATATTTAGGGGCGGCATTAAGGGAAAATAATGCCAAAGAGAGAGAAAGGTGTACCGATAATTTATCATGAAACTTTCTTTTTCTTTCCACTCGAGCAATTTATTTTATTTAAAATGATCCGCTTATATAAACGCGATAAAGTCATAGTTGATTCGTGCCGCGATACGATCGAAGAACTAATGTCCTGACGAAATTTAAACACGTTCAAAACACGTTTCTTCGATAAAATCCCATCCCCAAGGTAATCAACGAGGAGTAAAAAAAAAAAAAAAAAAAATACAAAGTTTCTCTTCTTCAACTTTCAAAGCTGGGTAAAAATACGTCCAATTATTAAAACTCGGCGAATCGCTTCTCTTCATTTTCCCGGCAATTGTGGACACAATGGATTGGCGCGCGTCGCATTCCGATTCGGCGAAGAACGGAATATCTTAGCATCGGCGATCGGTTTGGATCAGAGGGCGTTCTTGCAGTCTGTCCTGGGATCGTCCGTGGAATTCCACGGACGTGCGAATCGCAGCGGAGGCGGCCAGGCCTCGTTCCACTTCTCATTTCAATTTTCACGACGACGCACACCGCGGCAAAGGAAGCAATTCGGAAGCAGCTCGTACGCCGTCGTTATCGTACGAATCGGCCGAGTTCTCTCACGAAGTTGCTACGTGCTCCGTGCTTCGTATTCCCTCCGACAAGCGTCGTTTTTTCGGTGTCATCCCTCCGATCCTAGGAATTAAAAAATCACCGACCGATTCCTCCCCGTGCGATCTTATACGATTTTTCTGATTCTCAATTCGAGATTTTCTCTCGATTTTCATTACTCGGCGAAAGGAAAAATGAAATTTACGATAAATAATAATTTCCCGAGCTATTTCTTCTAATGGAAAATTATGAAAAATATCGTTTCAAGGTAGGAAAAATTATATTTGCACGATTGGAGGTAGCGGAGAGCCGGTCGAAAAACGGACAAGTCTCTCGCAAGGGATACGACTCACGTATGAGTTTCCCACGGCGGGCCAGAATGGGCCCGTGTGGGAATATCGGGACTGATTACTCGAGCATAGGTGAACACGAGTTCGATCCTCGATTTTCGTATTCCTTCCTCGTGTCTCTCCCCTTCTCTTCTTTTTTCACCTTGTCCCCCTTTTTTTAATTTAACTTATTTATTTTCACTTAAACGGGCCTCCAACAAATGCAAATGAAGATGCAACGCAATTTTATATCTCTTCATTTTTATTTACTCGTTCAAACGGGTTTTCCATCGTACAAGGTGATATTTTCTTAACGCTTGATTAATTCTCGTTTATCTTTGTTTAAACGAATCTCGAGAAATTGTGTTTCCTGGGGCGAGTTCGAATGCTTTCCAACTAAAATCGCATAATAAAATTATTCATCCCGAATTAAACCAAGAATTTTGACATCGTTACAGGTAATCGAAATTCCTCGAGTGACAATTGTTAATTTTTGCAATCGAAGAGAGAAAGGAGGAACACTTAATGTTTTAATCTTCTGAAACGTATTAAAATCGGCCGGGAGGAAGAGCAACAACGCTGCAAGGCTGTGTATCGGTTGTTTATAATTCTTCGCGTGCACTAAGGAAGCAATTTAATAATAATAACGGCAGCGGCTCTCGAGAATTCTACGCGGCGCCGAGTGTACATCCATACGTGTATACAGGGTGTACAGTTTCTCTTTCACGCTCGACGTCGCGTATAAGCAACCATGAATTTTAACCGTCCGTCGAGCAGCTAAAACTTGGGCGAATGTATTTTTTAAAAACTCCATTACCGCGAAACTAAACCGCGTTGGTCGGTTTATCGTAAAATTAATTAATTTATAATTTATAATTGTCTTTTTCCTCTTTCCTTCTCACGTATTGAAAAATTTTAGCGCTTAAAAATGGGACACCCTGTGCAATACAGCGACTTATCTACGAGGATCTACGATTGAAAAACCATCGTTGTTATTTATAAGGATATCGGCAAGTTTGCGCATAAAAATTGCAACACCCTATATAATATAATCGTTTATCATAATAATGCACACGCGAGTATGCGTGCCGCGTAATGTACACACCCATACGTACGGACAGCTGATTGCAACTTATGTTGGCGCAGTTATTACCGTCGGGAAGGAAGAATTAACCGAGCCTCGATACATAGTTCGTGTCCCAGAATTTCGTCCATGTGCACACGCACACGTAAAAGAATCAAAAAAAAAAAAAAAGAATAAGAAAAATAACGAAGGAGAAAAAGGAGAAGAAGAAGAAGAACGGAATACACGAATCTGGGCCTCTCGATCGAGTCTTGTACAGCTGCAGGTGCCTCTAGAAATTGGCAGAAGGGGCGAAGAGTTCTCCAAAGGGGACCCTGCACGCGCCTCTGACGCACCTCGATGCCACCGATATCTTCTTAAACTTTCCTATGCGTTCATTCATGCCGCGGATAAATGCCTATAATTTCCGGGATGATTACAGGGCACCGGACGCCCTCTATGGATCCGTACCGTTCAGCCGCGAGAGAGGCTCGTTACCCCGAAATTGAAACGGAACGAGTGCCTTCCGTTCATCCTCCCCCCTCGGATCTCGAGCCACGGGTCAACCGTCACGTTCCTTCCCGAGCGCCGTAATGATATCTAAATTCTTCGATTGATCGCGCGATTATTACCGGCTGCTCTGGTTGAGCAAACAGAGAAATCGAGAGGACGGGAGGGACAGCTGCGGTTCGTTCGATTTCCAAGTCCCGTCACGTCCAGCTTGGATACACGATGCTTTTAGAAGGGCAGAGAATTACGGTATTTAATTCGTTATATGCGCGGCCACTTCTTGCGGACGCGTGTTAAGGGTATTGGTATCCCCACCACCGAGGCGACTAGTTTCACACGGTAACAATACGTCATAAATTTTTTTCCAACGTTCGCCTTCTCGATACCTCTTCGTGCCTTTCGCTAATTCCGTCATTCCGTCCGGAGGCAAAATTTGAGAGATCGAATTTCGCGTCCTTTATATTTGAAATAATAAACAGAAGAGAAGAGGAAGCGATACACGTACGCTTCAAAATTCGAAATTCGTGCAATCGAAGATTTTGATACACATTTTGTTGGGAATAATTGGCGCGAACTAAGAGGCTACATGTCGGCCGATTAATTCGGTAAAAGTGATTCGATGTCGTTGGCGAAATTGTTGGAGAGAAAAGTGCAGCGATGCCATCGAAATATCGCGATAAAAGCTACGTAATACTAGATGATCGCGTGCACGTTTTAATTCGTAATGCATCAATTAGAGGGTAACAGAGATTTGATTTCATATCTACAATTGAAATTCGTTGACGAAGTGGTCTCGTTGCACAAAATAGAATCGTTCGAACGTTTTTTTTTTTTTTTTTTATCGATCTCGTTCGTCCGAAATATCAATTCCACCAACATGTTGGATATTCACGATGATTATTGGATTAATTTACGCTATCGTTGTTACCAATTTCGACGACCATTTTTTGAAACGGTCGCTTTATGGAATGTCTACGTACGTTTCCAACGAAACAAAACCGGCACACACTACGCGTTATTATGATAACGTGTGACAATGTGTATAGTCCACTTGCGCCAAGTACGTGGATATAAATTACTTTAAATACTTTAGCTTTATTAAATGTACAAGTTCCAGTTAATTTAAACACCATGTTCCGAAGGAAAATCAAGCGATCAACCGATTTATTTTATCTACCACAACTAGCCTACTTTTGATTTTTTTTTTTTTTTTTTTTTTGCTCTATCCTACTTAAGAACGGAAGAAAATCTAGCGATATCGCGTAAAATAATGACCGATAACTACAAAATTAAAAATCTTACGTCACTAACGATAATTAGTGATGTCAACTGTATCCCTTTATCTCGAGCAATTAAACAATAATTATACCACGTCTCCTTGTAATATTATCTTAACAACCGTATATACTTTTTCACGAATAATAAAAAATAATGTAAATAGCTACGTGCATTAACGGGGACGATAAAATAGAATAAAAAGTATAAAACGAACGTTTAAACCGACACTTTGCAGAAAAAACTATAACGCGTCCAATCTCCCGCGCTTTTTTCTCCCGAATCGTATCGACCGAACAACGCTCGATCGCGAGACCGAAGAAAAAGAAACGGGCTGCTCACCTCCTGTTGCTGAATTAGGAAGTCGGGAGCGGGTGGTGGCGGGGGTGGTTCCGCGGCGGAGACCTCTTGAAGCAGTCCCACGTGCTCCCAACAATCTTCCGATATGTCCATGATCGTCCCTCCTCGTTCCACAATCGAAATGCGTAAGGGTCGAAACGGGACACTAAATCCGCGCGGCGGGACGTCTGGATCAATCCGTGTCTCCACGCCGGGTGTCTGGTTCCCAGATTTCTCCCGATTTCCTCCCTTGAACGGTTCGGTCGGAAAAACTATATTTCGTCGCACTTGGTCACTATCTATCTCCCTCCCTCCCTCTTTTTTTCTCTCTCTCTCTCTCCGTTTCTTAGCCTTCCCTCTTTTTCCCCCTCACACGGTGGCCGTTTCCCTGTCACTGTCGTGAACCAAGGATTATATATATATATACATATATGTATACATATATGTATATATATACATATGTATATATATATAAAACGTTCGAGGATAGTCGCCGGAAGACCCGCGAAAAAACCGAACGGAGAACGCACGAACACACGGTAACGACGTCGACACGGCGTGTCGCGTGACCCGCGTTCTATGACGACGACGACGGCGTCGAGGACGACGACGGCCGTCGGTGGTGGTCAGTCGGCGTGGAATGAAGTTGGCCCGCGGGTTAGGTTGGGTTAGCCGAGCCGGAGTTGCAGCATCAGCGAGGAGAGAGGGACGAGAGGAGGGCAGAGAGCGCGCGAGCGAGCGAGCGAGCGAGCGAGCGAACGAGCCGTGTACGAGGAAGGGGCGGGAGGGTAGAGAAAGAGGGAGGGAGAGAGAAAGAGAGAGAGAGAGAAAAGAGCAGAAGAGAGAGCGGCGGGGAAGGGGAAAAGCACCGAGGGAGAACGAGGAGCGACGGACTGTGGAACTGGAGAAAGGAGGGAGAGAGGAGAGAGAAAGGGAGATCGAGCGAGATAGCGTAGCGAGGCAGAGGGTGGGGTTGGAGTGAGAGAGGCGTAAGGCGTAAGTCTGCCCTAGTCGCTCGCTTAACCGTGCAGGAGGTGGCGCCAATATAACCCGTACTCCACCTCCGTCCGACAAAGAGCTTGCGTATACCTGTATGCGCCTGTTGGTAGGCCATACCGCCTACTGACTACCGTATTGCAGGATTTGCGATCCGTGCCGCCTGTAATTATTGCGATTTCACTTATATTCCGTCATGCCTCTTGTTTTTTACGTGGCTCGTTTGCTTGCTGCTTCCCCTCGATGTCCCTTTTTCTCATACGTAGGGTGGAGTGCATATCGAGTGAAAATTGAAGAGGGATGGAAAACTGGAAGGAAACGCGAAGAAGATTAATACAGGGCTTCGTTTTTGAAGAAATTGAGATTTATTAGATTATTATTGAAATCAATAATATTATGTAACGGATAATTAATAATGATAAATTAGACGAAATGGAACGAGATAAATAACATATACGAGCCGAATAATTTATATATTTCACATTTTCGATATATTATTCGAATAACGTGGCTTTGTACATTTATGCTCGACTATTATTCTATAGGTTAACCGTGAAATTTTCTTTGCGCGACGCCATCTTAGAAAATATTGACAACGGCGCATTTCGCGACGCGAGAATTATCCTCGATCTGTGAATCGAATGGTTCGGATATCTATGAATGTTTTAAATTTTTTATAACAGCGATTGGAGCGATTAACATCTTTCTCCACCGCGAAATCGTTCTTTCGAGCGATATCACTTATCGCAATTACCGCAATTCTCCATTTCCTCGAATCGATCTGTCGACAAGAGGACGATAGTTCATTGGCGCCGATAAACGATCGTTATCCTCGATCCAACTGCCCTTACCTTTCACGTATACCTCCCGGTAATCGGCGACGACGTGGGCGGCATAGCGGATTCCCTGGGACGACGCGAACCTCGAACTCGCAAAGGATGCCTCGATTTCTCCACGATCCGTACGTTGTTCGTTCTTCCATAGCTCGAAGAACTGTGGCGAATGCGTGGCTCGGTATGTTTACGTCTTTCACTAATCGACACGCGTAAATTTACGTCGTACGTATTCGTCCTCGGACGAATTATATTACGAATTCGTAAATAAAATAAGATTTATTCCACGAATTTTCCATCGCTGTTGTGTTATACGTACCGTTAACACAAAATATAACGAAACAAAGAATTTGTCACGCGAGGTTAGAAAATATAGACCAACGTTACCGACGTGTTCGCGTGGACTGACAGCCTAAAAATTAGATGGATGGTGTTGCGATGACGTCAGGAGTGGGGATACTGCACGATCGAATTCACAATTATGTGGTGAATTAAGTTTTAAATTTCAAAAGATATACACATTGTATAGTTACATTAAATATATAATGATATATTATACGATTATTTTGCGTTATTATAGCAACTGTAACGAAACGCGAATATTTTATATAGTAGCTAACTGAAAAAGATCGAGTGTAACAACGAGTGTAGCACCGTTGCACCAATGAAAAGCGAGCATTCGTTAACTTGAATATAATTGGTCCGACGATGCTTTATAGAAAACTATAAAAGTCGGAATATCTCGAGTAAAAGTTAATTGGAAATGGAAGGCGTACAAGATGCGTATGGAACGACTCTCCGTTATATTTTGCATTTTGCAACAATTTTTGTTATTGGAATTACACGATCGTCACAAATCGTGATACGATCTTTCATCTCTATTATATTATTAAAGGTATATTATTTTTTTAACGAAATTTACACCTGTTTTTTGAAAAGATGAATTTTACATGATACTTTTCTTATCTTTAGGAATAAAAAGCCGTATCAACGTTCGGTCATCTATTACCCTGTATTCCAAACATATGCACGAAACGTGCAATTAAACTTTGATCTTGATACTTTGTCTTTGATTGCTTTCCTTCTTCAATCGAGGTAAAAATTTCTCGAGGACTCTTCGTGACTGATTGCATAATAAAGGCGCAGGTGAGTTAAAAGTTAATTGTACTTATCGCCATCGCGTATTCATATTGTGCAGAAGTCGCGAAACGCGAGAAAAATACTTTACAAGAGTTAAATTGCCGGTTTACCAACCGCCGTTATTACACGCTGTCACCGTCGTAACTCGCTCGCAACTTTTTCCACTGTTTCTTGCGACGTTCGTTATTTCGCATGACAAATTGTAATACTCTACAAGAGTGACTCGTGCGATGGACGCCCGTTCGAATTGCCGCCTTGAGCGTGATTCCAGTCAACGTATAATACGTCAACGAACCCTTATATTTAGCGACACACTTTTTGCCACCGATACTTGGCGTACGAATAAAACATCATACGGAGCAGAGAGTTTTCGCGAGTTTTACAAGTTGACACGTAATTAACACGTTCTTCGCTCGTGTAGCGGTCCGATCGTCTCGGATATTTTTCGAATGTTCGCGAGCCGCGTACGAAAGAACGAGTGTGCGGACATCGAGCAGCAGTCGAACGGAGGGTTGGGATGCGAGATATGAATGCGTTAATGCGTCGTTACTGACAGCGACACGAATCGTCGATAGTACTTTCTGCCCTTCTTCCTACCATCGTTCTCTCTTTTTTTCTATTTTGCGAATTCTCCCTATTGGATGCATTTTAATTCGCTCTTCCGTCGCTCGCGGCGATTGGCGTATCTGGCTTAAAATTCTACTAATAGTCGCCACTTGGCAGTCGCTATTATCGCGCGGGACACACTCTGAAATAGCACGAGCTGTCACATCGACGTCAAAGATTGATCGCGCCAGACTGCGACATTCTCGTCGGGCGCATCGATAAACGCAATTGGTTTGGTCGCATCGAAAACCGATCTGAATGACTGGCTGTGAAAAATTCGTCGATATATTTTTGGATTGCCTCGAAATAATATCTCGTCGTATTTCCCGATAATACTTGAACAGATTTAAAAAAAAATTCCCAATCTGAAGAATGACAATCGAGGCGCATATCGTGGAAAATAAACACTTGTCGAGGTATTTTCGATCTACTTAATGCGACGTATTGATCCACGATCCCGCGTTAAATGTTTCGCATGGAACGTTCAAACAGCCGGTCAATTTCCATGGTATATGTATTGCGGGAGAAAAAATGCCGAGCTATTAGCCGCGTACGCCGAGGTATACTTTGCTCTTTTCACGGACCTCTAGCCCAACCGACGACAACGCGACCCCGTAAAGTGTTGGTTGAGCCCTCGACTTTGTATGCACGGAAAGCCGCTTTACGACGTGAACCAAGGGGACACGCGCGCTTCGGTTGGATACCAGCCATGATAATATGTAATGCCTGTATAGAGCCAAGTGGTCGATCGCGAATCTTTGAAGTTCTGAGCTGGCTTTCCGCCGACAAACCCGAGCCGGCACCGATCAAGTATTAAAAATCATCCCGGCAAAACTATGAGAAAGCCAAACATTACATCTCATACTCGACGACGTCGTCCCCTCCGGCCTTATATCCGTTCCTTCCTCTTTTTTTTTTTTCTTTTTGTTACGGGCGGTATGGTATACGGGCGAGCACCTGTGGCCACTTTAAACGATGCCGTGGTAAACGGTAGTCAGGATAGATTGAACGGTCCGATACGGTTTTAGCTCTCTTCTTTTGCCACGAGGATCTCGGGACTCGCGCTTTAACCCCTCGACTCATTAGAGCCCATAACTCTGCTCACCGAAACGTTTTACGTTCGTTGCCGTGCGATGTAAGTATACTTAAGTACATAGCCCATCGAAAGGGAGCTCTATTCCACTAAGATTGCTTCGATAGCAGAAGTAGAATCGTAGCTACACACTTTACTTTTTTTTCAAATCTGTTTCTTTTACATTTTCGCTCGGATCGAAGCAGAATAAGAAAAGTTGTAAGTTTTTTTAAATCCTCGGGTTAGATTATCGTCCCTATTTTTTTCTCGTTCGAATTCACACTCGTTTTCGAATAATCTGAAAGTTTATTTTTTCCAGGTATCCGTGTGCATTAATCGCGATGATTATTTCAAAATTGACCGAAGCTACCTCGATGTACGTATATAATGCTAAGATTGCTTCGATAGCAGAAGTAGAATCGTAGCTACACACTTTACTTTTTTTTTAAATCTGTTTCTTTTACATTTTCGCTCGGATCGAAGCAGAATAAGAAAAGTTGTAAGTTTTTTTAAATGCTCGGGTTAGATTATTCCTATTTTTTTCTCGTTCGAATTCACACTCGTTTACTTTACGTATAACATAACCTCAATAATCTTGATACTTTCTTCTTTCAATATTCCACCTCGTTTTCGAATAATCTGAAAGTTTATTTTTTCCAGGTATCCGTGTGCATTAATCGCGATGATTATTTCAAAATTGATGTACGTATATAATGCTAAGATTGCTTCGATAGCAGAAGTAGAATCGTAGCTACACACTTTACTTTTTTTTTAAATCTGTTTCTTTTACATTTTCGCTCGGATCGAAGCAGAATAAGAAAAGTTGTAAGTTTTTTTAAATGCTCGGGTTAGATTATTCCTATTTTTTTCTCGTTCGAATTCATACTCGTTTACTTTACGTATAACATAACCTCAATAATCTTGATACTTTCTTCTTTCAATATTCCACCTCGTTTTCGAATAATCTGAAAGTTTATTTTTTCCAGGTATCCGTGTGCATTAATCGCGATGATTATTTCAAAATTGATCGAAGCTACCTCGATGTACGTATATAATGCTAAGATTGCTTCGATAGCAGAAGTAGAATCGTAACTACACACTTTACTTTTTTTTTTAAATCTGTTTCTTTTACATTTTCGCTCGGATCGAAGCAGAATAAGAAAAGTTGTAAGTTTTTTTAAATACTCAGGTTAGATTATCCCTATTTTTTTCTCGTTCGAATTCACACTCGTTTACTTTACGTATAACATAACCTCAATAATCTTGATACTTTCTTCTTTCAATATTCCACCTCGTTTTCGAATAATCTGAAAGTTTATTTTTTCCAGGTATCCGTGTGCATTAATCGCGATGATTGTTTCAAAATTGACCAAAGCTACCTCGATGTACGTATATAATGCTATGATAATTGTGCGGACGAACGATACGAGGCCACGTGAGTCTCGTCATATTTTTTTACTGCGCCTCGTTGGGTTTTTAGGGGATCAGAAACGACGAGATCGACTAGAAACGCGAGGACTTTGTTGCGTGTTATTGCCGTTTTTCCCAAGGACCTCCCACTGTCCTTCTAACGAGACCACCAAAGGTACGGGGACTAAAAACAACGCAAGAAACCCACCAAAGTACGCTCTTTATACGGGATGTTTTATATCCGTGGCCAATTGGAGTGAGTGCAGTCGCTCCAATTATGGACGAATATATAAAGTCGAATCCTGTCGGATACCACGATACCATTGCGACCCTTTATATGGCAAAAACTATAGAGAGCGCGAAGTCCATCATCGGGTTCAGCCTCGAATTTACTGTTACAGTGCGGCGTCGCTTGCCATCCGTGGAAAGGACGGCATGATCTAGATGCTGTTTTTTGCCGCTAGAGACGCTGCGAACAGAGCGAATTTGCGCCTCCACTCGCGACTTTCCATTTCGAATCGACGAATTTTTCGGCAAAAATTGAGCGTGATACCGATACTTTTGTTCTTGTCTTGTTTTTTTGGATTATAAAATATCTACATTCTGACAGGAAACGAAGAGAATTTTATATCGATATTCGTGGTCGTGGGTCGAATAGAAAGACCGATTAAATTAGGTTAGGTTAAGAAAGAACGAAGCAAAGTTTTTTGGTGATTTTCGTTTTGTGAATTTAATTTATCGTACATCAGACTTTATTACCTGTAAATTGATCGGATGAGATCACAGATTTCAACGAATTTGGTTAATTTGTTGATCTAATTATTGGTTATTGGCGAATTCGGATCTGAATCGCGAACAGTGTCGATTATTCGTTCCGTTGTACCAATCGTGCTACATTCACGGATCTGTTCTGCAATTTGGTCTTGTTTCAAATACAAATAACACGGTACAATACCTCTATCAATAGAACGAGAGTGTACGAAATAAACAATAGCCCGTTCCCAAACTATCGTTCCGTTCGAAAAAGATTTATCGAAATTTCGAATCCATTCACCTCGAATTATATCGGAGCGGGAAAAATGTTCCAACAACAATTCGAGGAGGAAGAGTAAAACCCGTGTTTCGCGAATGAACTCGTTCTCGAACCTTTGGCAATTAACAAAGGCCCGCCTCGTTTCCTGAGCCAGCATTCGTACGCAAACGAGCAAGCGTGCGGCCGAAGTAACAACATTTCAGGTCGCTCGGAGAGAGTAAAAGAAGTCTGCGAAGAACCATACGTTACATAATGAATTCTTGTACACGCACACGGATAATCGTGCACAATAAAAAATCATTCCACCGTCGCATTGTTCGAGAATTAATTAAAATGGCGCGAGAACAAACGGCCGGCCAGAGTCACAAAAGGAGGAGGGGCGGAGAAGAGGTAAGAAAGGCTGCGGTTCTCTTTGGAATCCCGGCGGCGACATATCACTGGGCGGTAGATCACACGAACTCTTTTGCAGTTTGCACCGGGACCGGATAAAATGTTGCAGCGGCTCCAACCTCGCGCATCTTTTACGTATGCACGAGCATAAGCATAACGCAGAGGAACATGGGTAGATGATATCGTGGATGCACCTACGGGGCCACGGGGCGTCGACGCGACTCCTTTGTCCTCGTTCCTGGCCGCTCGTTCTTCTTCCCTGCAAACGCCTCGCCCCCGGACGACCTCTTGCCGCACACACGTTTTCTTCGCGGAAATACCAATCTCGTGCATCAATCCTGCTGGGTTTGAAGAATTGTATCAAAGAAACACGCTGCGTGCCAGCTACTGTAGCATAAAGATTACCATCTCATCTCCTCGAGATCTCTGATACTGTTATTCGGCGTAGTAATACTCCTTCCCTTTTTTTCTTTTTTTTCACCTTTCCAGAGACACGAATCCCCCGTATCCGCGCGGTTGTAATTATTTTAATCGAGCTGATCTCTCCGATCGTGATGACCCTTGTAAACGGCGTTACAAAGTGCGCTTAATGCGCGTTCGTGGCCACGTTTAAACGGCGTTGTCAGTCGTTTCGACGCAGCGATCTTGGCCCATTAAAAACATCGCGAGAATTACATTTCGATCGGAAACGATGACTCGATCGTTGCGCACTCTTCGAGGGGACCGATCATTACTCGCCGTTTCATTAGAATATCGTCGATAAAAGGGATTTAATTATAAAGGCTCGCCGTAACGCTTCCTGCCCGTGGAGACTCGTGTGCGTGCTACGCTCGCTCCTTCCCGTGTCCCCTTTCTTCGTCTTTTGTACTTTGTATTATATATTTTTACACACGGTCGGTGATTAGTAAGGCTATTTTTTTCATTACAAAACATTGTTACCAAGAATTGTTCTCATTATAGAAGTGCATCGTTATCTGAATAATTTTGTTCAAGACTATACTGTATCATGCAAATCAGACTTTCTTCGCAAGTCCCACGTATGATTATCAACACCATTAAGATGTAATTGCTCTAAATTAAGTAACTTTCTGCTTGATTGTAGAATAGAATATAAAAATTCGAGATTCCTTTATATCGGATGAAATCTACAATTTTAACTTTTCATTGTATTGATAATTCCAATCTTAATTTTTTCAGTTATAATTTAATGTTTCTAATAATTGTTAAGTAATAATTTCGTAATACAGATGATATTCAAAAATGTTGAAAATAATTATGTTTCTATGTGAATAAGAAACAATATTAATTTTGCATACTTGCAAAATAAGTATTCGATCATTTTTACTTTTGCAACGCTTGTTACCATTATCGGTCATATTAGTATACAATAATTAGTATCATTTACATAATTAACTAAATGCGATTACTGCAATTTATTTCTGAAATATTCGTGTACGTTTACTTGATTAATCAAAACGTATATTTTAAATAAGTTATACGGTAGTAAAGTGGACAAATTCGAACTCATAAACGGATAACATAATAAAAATCAGAATCAATTCGATCGGTCATTGTCGATGCGTATAGCAGCACTTAAATCGCAGTGTTTAAAACTCCATCTGGCGATGCATGGTTACTCGCATTAGTTTGTGCGGCGGGTTCGTTGGCCGGATGTTTGCATGAATGGAATATAACGCGTCGGGCTGCTAAAAGGTTTTACGAATCGTCTATTTGCGCGGATCGAATCAAATATCTAGTTCCATCGTTGGTTAATATGTTTGGCTTCGAAGTGAAAAATTGGTTTTCGCATGGTCGTCGATTTTTATACGTATCGACGACGTGGGATTCGAACTAACAGGATTCCACCAAATCCTACACAATTATAATGCAATTAAATTGATTGGTATATTACGCGTTATGCATGAGAAATAACGATCGCACTCTTTACTAATAACGTTAACAATTTTTTTGTTAAGGTGCGATACGATTACAACTCGTTAGTACGTTATTAAAGAAAAAAATTACACGTTGCGTTCATGTATTCATTTTCACGCATACGTAATTTTTATTTGCATCTCGAAGCAGCAATTAGACATCCTTCACTTGGCCCGATATTGTGCTTTGCGAATACAGACGACGATAATACTGTTACTACGTTTTTATAATACCGTCACGTACAATGTATTAATATGTACCAGATGCACGATTCTTAAATTTTTATCTTGGATTTAAAAAATATTACATGCAATAGCTACGTTCGTTCCAGAGAATTGATTTAATTTTAACGTATTCTAAATTCACTGTGCGTATCGTGCGTCACAGAAGTCGTCTTTATCGACAGTACGGTGAAAAGTGGAAACGACGGCGCTGTAGCGTCGGCCAGTAGTGACAAGATGGCGACGCCCAGTGAACTGTCTCTCGAAGAAATTCGTCAATATTTATTGGAAAATGGGGGTACTGCTCGTAATCACGATGTAGTGAAGCACTTTAAGAAGTTTTTGACGGATTCAGAAACGCGAGGTACGTTGAAAATCCGATTTACGACGTAGTTGAACGAGTGTCTTACTTTCGCAAGGTGTGACTCGAACGTTACACGGCATGCTGTGTGTAAACACGGAATAGACGTTAATACTTTTCACATTCAACTTTAAATTTAAGGACAGTTGGTGAATAGTGTTTAAATTTACGTTACAGTCGAGGCACGAAATCAGTTCAAGGAATATGTAAACACCCTGGCTACTATAAAGAACGAAGAGGTACGTCATCGACTAACAATTTCCTTCCGCCTTGACAGGAGCGACTTGTTGCGCGTTTTGCGACGTTGCCGGTTTTTTCAATGTCTCGCGCGGCTAATAGAAAACTCAATGTTATCCGGGAAAAATTTTCTTTCTCATTTTTTTCAATCTCCGTTTTATTATACATCACATATTGCGTATGCTATCATTAAATTTTAAATGTTTATACAAATTTATTATTTATTTTATCTTTTATACATCGTGATATATATCGTGATATATACTGTGCTTTGAATATTTAATACCTCTGCATATCGTTCTGTAAATTTTTTTTAAATTTCCCACGTATTCATCGTACGCTAAAAATATAACAAAAAATATTACAAAAAGAATTATTTGTGCAGGGTGAGAAATATTTAGTTCTCAAGAAGAAGTATCGTCAACTTCCTATAGATCTGGGGATTTCGGACCAAATTACATCGCCCATAAATACTCCTGATATATCAACTCCGCTTTCTCCTTTACGAGTTCCGCCACCTTACCGACCACCACCTCCCGCGCCTCTTAGTCCTCCGAGCAATAATACGAACCGCGAAGAATCGTGTTCGAATTTTGACCGTGAAGAGGCCGCTATTAATGCGCGGAAAAATGGCGTTGAAAGCGTCGAGACAGGATTTTCAACACCCTCGCCTCCTGTGCCACCGCGTCGTAAAAGTCAAGATAAAGTCAAGATGGAAAATAAGGAGAATGTCGACAGAAATAGGGGAGGATCGGAGGCAGTTATCAAGGTTAGCTTTTTCTTTTTTAAATATGTATGTAAACATAAAAATACGAAAACGTGGAATTTTATTAAGAGTGGAAAAAAAAAAAAAGAAAAAGAAAGAAGATAACGATTAAAAAAATATTTTTTTTTACATTCCGATTAGAATTTGATAAAATTTCACGTTTTTTTATACGCACGTTATGTAGTACTTATGTTGTTTATAGTATCCTGGTTGTGGTCGTATATGTAAATAAGTGTGCAAACGATAAAATGGTTGAACATGTTTTCGCTTTATCGGGTAATTATTGAGGTTAGATAATTTTGGTATTATTGAGCAATAGTGTTGCGTTGTACATGGTTTGGTTATGTAGAAAGGTGTTCATGGTTACAATAAATGTCATTTACGCAGTATATTACCGATCACAGCGCCACACGACAGTGGCGTGTACCTCATCCTGTATCGAAAGCTTAACATTCTGCGCATAATGACATCCGTATCCATGAACGATTAAACCTAATATCCAAAACACTTTCGTTTATTCGTTTACAGTCATTTGGCATGCTTTAAACACCATATATATATACATATATCGTCTCGCTTTAATTAGCACCGTAGCATGATAGTAATGGCATAGATAAGCACTCTTTCCCAGTGTGTGTTATTCGCGTCGAGTATTATATATCCATATATGTCGCATACGATTTCTTGTCACTCTCTTTGTTGCTCTATCGCTACCTCTTTGTTCGTTCCGGCTTTTATCAGTAGCTGAACGTAGTAGCGTCGCTATCCTCTTAGACTTGACATTTCGAGATATTAAAACATGCAGGAAGATGAGGCTGTCGCGACGAATCCGGGCTCAACCGAGCAATTAAGCTTCCGCGAGCGGATGCAACGTTTCAACCGGATGGCTAGCGAAACCGATCTCCAAGGCAGGCCTAATGGCACTATCACACCTACTAAAAAGCGATCTGACAAGGTAATCGATAATCTTCTTTAATACATAACCTTTAAAACGATTATATCGATCGATCACGAGCGTTCACCGGAGCGTAATATTCTCACCGTCTTACCACGGGAGTGGAGACAATTATCTCGCCGTTCGTCCACTACCTCGTAGCTATTTGGTTCATTGACTAACAAATCGTGCATTCTATCGTTGCTTCGCGATACATTGCGCTATATAAGGCACGCTCGAGTAACTGGCTAATCTCTGTCGATAATCGATGGCTCGCAAAAAAATAACGAGCGATTACGAGATATAAACGAGATACAACGAGTTTATTTCTTTATTCGATCGTTATCATTATTTTATTTGTTATATGTTGTTATACGTTGAAACTAGTGAAGCGAGTAATTTCAAATATCGAAATAAAAATGGTAAAATTCTTTAAAAAGCGCTTAGATTCTTCAATTTTACAATCGACGAAAAGGTGAAGTGAGGTTAGAATTATTAATCTTGTTAATAATGAAATTATATCACAGTTTATTTCAATCATTCATATTCGACGAAATATCGTTTCTAACGATAACTTTCGCTTACTTTTGTCCATTTTCGGTATTATTTAATTTCAAGTTTTGAGGTTATGACGAGTAAATATGTAAACGTAGAAGCCCGGATGAAAGAATATCGAAATAGTATCATTATTAATGCGATAAATCGTATTGTCCGCAGTTAATTATTCGCGTGTTCGACTCGAATAGCATTGAATTAGTCATTAAACGTACGAGTGGCGTAATCATCAACGGTTAATTCTCCTGCCCATCTCTCGTCCCATATAAGATATCGACAAATTACTTAAGCTCTAACAGAATGCTTGCGCTATCTGGCTACGATCTTCACGCGGGTGTAATTCATGTGAGAACACGTATGAACCGGCAGCAGTTATAAATACGTATCTTTTATTTCCCCCGAGAGATAAGATCGGTTAATAACACAAGGTGTGTTTTTAAACGTTTCTCTTTCAAATCATAACCTCTCATCTCCTCGAACTCTTTGACACTGAGTTATCGGCGAGAAAAGGCTGCGATGCTCTCGGCTCTCGATACATCGAATAATCCGCACGCAAGGATACGCATCCTTTCTTTTTCTCTTCCCCTTTCGCGAAGAAGGGACGCGGTGCGTACAAGTCTGACTGCTCATCTTGCATACCGAATAGACTACTAAGAATCCTTTTCTCGTATCCTTTACACGCGCGCCTCCCCTCCACTCGGCCCCTGCGTCGCCTCTCTCCCTTCCACTCGTCTCGCAGCCATTCCGTCTCTCTTTCCCTTCCCTTTTCTCATCTCGTCTGTCGCTGTTCGTGCGCCGTTTATCGCGGCGAGCAATATTCATCGCATTTGAATATCCTGCGGGCGGTATCTCGCGTACCGATCAGGATGTTGCGTCGATGTTGCCGTAAATCATAATTAGCCGCGCCTGAAAATTAAAAGTGGAGGAAGGTGTACGCGGAGGGGGCGGGAGGATCCCTTTCCGCCACGAACCACTCGCACAAATGCTCGTCCTTTACTCGATCCTCCATCATTATTTCGATGTGTTTATCGTGCCGGACGATTAAAAGGATCGGCCACGTGGTATTTTTTCGAATC
The DNA here is from genome assembly GCF_029169275.1 of Apis cerana. Taxonomy (NCBI): domain Eukaryota; kingdom Metazoa; phylum Arthropoda; class Insecta; order Hymenoptera; family Apidae; genus Apis; species Apis cerana. Next base: position 1,589,187 of record NC_083862.1, on the reverse strand, counting down.
GATCCCCAAGACAATACGTTTTATTCGATAATTCCTTTTTATTAATTTCAACGCGTTTCCTTAATTTTCCCATAACTCGTTATAAATAATCGCGTAAAAGTCTCCGACGCGTAGCCTGGGTGGCCTACAATTCCTATCCATATCTAGATTGTCCATCCTCCCAAGGAGCGCGTACGTAAACTTATAAACCGGAAACCGAATATGCGCTCTACGCGAGCCGCAAAGGGGCTCACGGGTGGCGCGTGGGCCCCAACGATAATTATTTATTATTCACCCGTCATCATCTATTTGCGGCGGCCCGTCTTTCATCGCATCCTTCTTCACGAATCCTCCCTCGAGCCGGCCCTCGAGGTTGTTAATTTTTATTAGTCGTCGAGATAGGGTTTCGGGGGAATCCTCTCACCTCCGGACATCCTGTAATCTCTCGGGAGCTGTTTCTCTCTCTCCTCTCTCGGCCGGTGCTTTCTTTCGCTGTAATTATCATGCGGCATGGCCGCCTGTATTCCGCCCCTCGAATCCTTAATGAGCCCCTCGGCCAACGTTGTGTCGCGTGCCGCGTCGCCAACACGTTTCACGTAATTTTCCGCCGTGCTTTCCTCGAACGCCTCGTTATGGCTCATTGAATGCAGCCGCCGTTTGATACGCGACGGGACGAATGATCGTGCGACCGATTAGGGAGAGGTCTGGGAATTCGAATTCGTTCGATTTTTCTCTTTTTTTTATTATTAAAGATGGATGACGGTTTTCTTATTAAAAATACGCGTTCGTCGTTATTTCGGTGTACGAGATATACATTCAAACGAGCAGCGGACGTCGGAATATTCGAAATTCATTTCATCTTCCTCCCTCCGGTTAACGAAAAATATTAAAACGATGGCCAAGTTAATGCGGTTATTCGTAGTCACCTCTGGCCCCGTACAAAATGGCCCCGGCTCGTTTTTATGTAAATTCCCAAAAAATGTGGGTGGTAAAGAATACTATTAAGCCGTGTACATCCGTGAGAATTTCCCCGAGAATCTCCCCTTTCCTTCTTCCCCCTCCCCTCGAACGGATCTTACCTTCGTTCGTTTTTCAATTGCGACTCTCCCCCCAACAACTCCCTCGAAACAAGAAAGCCGCTTTTACTTCGACACCTCGACGAGGACGCGTTCTAATTAGGATCACGCGTGTTCCCTTCTTCTCCTCGTCGACCCCCTTTTCTAACCGTGACTGAGAGACGAGGATAGGAAGGATACTCATCGTAAAGGTGGGTAACACGCCGAACTTGGAATTTCTCTCTCCCTTATATATATATATAGTTCCGCATACATTAGGGAGCCTCTCTTCTAGGCGAAACTCTTGGCAGGGTAGTTTGCCTGCAAGGTGGGCAAGGAAGCGAGGAAGCGAGAGCTCGAATTCGGGGGCCGCGTTGCGAAGGACGAGCAAGGCCTGGGTGTAAACCGCGCAAAGTAATCTTACAGAATGTATATGCAAAGAGGTTCCGCCGAGGAAGAGAGGGAGGGAGCACAGCTTGCATGATCCCATCCGCGACAACACCGACAAGACACCCCCGGAGGGGAAACTTACCTTCGTAGTTTCAAAAGCAAGACTGTTCGACCTTTGCTCCCTGTGTCTTGCTTTTTAAGAAGTTGGTTAAGGAGCGAGGCAGTCTTTCGAATATTTTGGAATATTTTGTTTATACTTATTTACGACGAAAGTGAATTTCAATCGAATCGGGAATTTCGTACTTCGCCAACCATTTTATTATTTATTTATTTACCTTGTTCTCGAGCGTTCGGTCGTGGCAGAAGAAGGAAAAAGTTTTCTTAGAAATGACGAAGGAAAGTGTTATTGTAGAGGCACGAGGTAGAAATATTTTGGTCGTTGTTTGGTAATACGAGACGTTATTAATGGTCGTTTCGTTCTTGGCGCGGCTCAGATGGACAGATACCGTGGAACCTTGGCAAATGCGAGTCGGTTTATGCCTTGTTCTCTTAATTAAACGGATCTAGTCGAACCGTGGAGTGACAAACGATCGCGTTCCACGGGGAAACTCGTCTCTCCCTCTCTCTCTCTCTCTCTCGTTTCCACGCGAAACGATCGGAATCCATATTTTATTCACCGTCGATTATTCCACGATAAACTGGAATAAACGATTTAAATGATGTTTATTAGAGGATAATTTATAAATATACGTACCATAATAATCCACGGTAATCGAACCAAAACGGTGGTACATAAAATTTTCTCGAAATTTTTCGAGCTAAAAATAAAATTGCCTTTAATCAAGTTTCTGTTTTACCGTCTATCGGTAATTCGCTCGTGTATAATCGATCGGGGGAAAAAATTTCAATTTTAATCACGCTCGACTAACTCGTCCCGCTCGAGAACGAGCAAATTTTATTCCACTTATATTTTCTCTCGTGTATCCGGCTGCACGCGACGATGACGACCCAATTTCCTCGAGCAAATTCGTCCCCACCACACCGATATAAACAAGCCTGTCCGCAAGAACGGTTAGCGCGTTACTGTTCTCCATGCGTAAGCAGCCTAACGTTTATACTACCCTGTTACGAGTTAATCTTGTATATATATATATATATTTATATATACGCGCTTATTATCATTTAAATTGGCGGTAGTCCACGCACGAGCGTTAAATTTGTTCGGGATTCTTTGCGTCCTCGAAAGGTGAAGCCATTGTTCGACGATTCATTGCGTAACATCCGAGATCGCTCGTTCGATTAAGAATCGGTTTCTAATTTTTGTTTCTTACCCGCTGCTAATAGAGATTAACTTTGAATATTTTATTCGTATCAATTCGTAAAGAAATGTTATTTCAAGTGTCTCGTAACCGAACGATCGAGTAGTTTTTCGATACTGCCTTCTTGATATTTAATCAATATATTTTTTCTATTACAATAATATACTTCCCTCTGACCTGATCGTTAAAAATTAAGAGAAAGAAGAACCGTGCCGAATCGCGTAACTAACCAGATTCCTCTCCATCCACGGGTGTTCGGTCCCCCGTAGTGACAGCCGGGATGTGCGTCGAAAAACTGATCGTGACTGTCACGATAGTGAACGAGCCTCCACCCTTCCGGGTCGCGTTCGTTGGTGGTCCCATTACGGGAGGGGACACCTTTCCAGGGCGACAAATTGGCGAGATCTTATATTAAAATTAAGATTTTTAAGAGATTTTTAAAAGACGTTGAAAATTTTCAGGAATCTTTTCCAGAGATCCGTCGAGTTTCGATCTCTGTTTCACCTTCATCTCACACGAATTCGTAGGAACCATTAGAAACCTAATTAAAGAATAATTTATACGAAACAACTATTCGATATTTTTCCACTTCGAAGAAACAAAGATTCACAAAGATTCTTCTTCGTGTCTCCTCTCCCCCGAAGAGGAAGAAGGAAAAGAAAAAGAGAGAAGGAATTGCTTTGCCTCGTTCCGTGACTGTGCGTATGGTAATTCGCCCTTTATTTTTTTCACATTTCGACATGCAAGGGACGTACATTGTAAATTCATTAGAAAGTTTTCGAGTTAGGAGGCCGAGCGGTGCGCGGCCAACAGTGTCCGAACAAATGGTTGTCAGTGGATCGAAGGAGGCGCAGCTCTTACACGACATTAGCCGCAGATAAAGCCAGATACTGTCTCCAATCGTGAGGCGCGCGGCAGGAGCGTAGGTATCTTCTCGCTGATCGACCGGACGAGGCCGGGGAATGACCGATCGACCGATGGCATTCCTCCCTGGCTTCGAAGCCAGAACATGGATGAAGACGCGTAATTTGTTATCGGCTCTGTGAAGTGCATTCTCGTGGCCGGCCGAATACTCGATTCTTTTCTCTCCTGCGTTCTTTTTTCGTCAAGTAGCACTCGTCGTTTCGTCATCCTAATGATTCATTTCTCTCGAACTTTCCATTGATATATAAACAGAGAAATAGGCGCGATCGAGTTTCCATAATGAGTGGAACGATGGATATCTTTATTTGTAGAGAAGAAAAATATTTTTCGCTCGATTTGAGCGAATCTCTGGGCCCAATAACGTCTCTTTCGCAAGGAGGCCGAAACCGATACCAACCCTTAAGGGTCATCCTGGAGGGGAAATTCCGCAGAGTCCGTCCTCCTCGCCGATACAAGGACGATATCGTGTCCGATGCGAATCTTTCCAAGGATAATCTGCCGTTAAACGGCGGTGGTGGTGGTGGCGGGACAAGGGCCTAAGCTCGTACTTTATGCTAGTCGGTGGTAAGCCGGGAGTGCACTCTCTTATCGGGAATCTGAGTCGCGCAGTGAGCGGCTATTTGTATTCATAAGTCCGCAGGAGGCCGGCGCTCGTCGCTCTTCGGGCCCTTTTCGAAGGCCTCTCCTTGCCTTCGCTTACTCCTCCCCGGGGTGATGTACAGGGTGAACTGTGCAAACTGTGCAGTAGTACGATCTAATCGTTCTCTCCTGAGATTGTTTTATATATATATATATATGTTTGGTGTCTTACAATTTTCTTGGATGGATGGTACAACGTTGTGTTCAAATGTATGTTGGAGAATAGAAATTGAAAGGAAGAGACGTTTCATTGATTCGTCACTGCCTGTTAATGATTTGGAGAATGATTCGAGTCAATTAAGAATTATAAAAGATACGAAGAGATGGAGATTGTTCAAAGTATTAGATAAATTATTATTAGATGTTGGACAAGGATCTTTCATTAATCATTATCTGTTAATGACTTGAATTACACGTAATTCGATAAAGAAGAATTATAAAAGATATAAAATATATAGATAGATAAATAAACTCGACAAGAGTCTTTCATCGGTATCCATTAGCGATTTGGAGAAAGATTTGAATCAAATTTATGTATAATGTAATATACAGAAGAATTGGAAAAGATATAAGATGTACAAATAGAAAGATAGAAATTATGGTTGCTCAAAGATTTAAATTATTTAATTCTCTAACTTTTCGATTAAAAAGACGAGACAAGACTGCGCTTGTGCCAGAACGGACGAATTTGAATCGTAGCGTGTACGTACAATTGTAAAAGGATAGACGTGTCCTCGATCGCCGTGCACAGCGACGCGCGGCGGAAGAAAATAGAAAAGACTCGAGAGAGAGAGACAGCGCGAGCGTCGAGCCACGTCACTCAACCGCCTATAGAAGGCGGCCTACCTTCGCGGACCTTCTTTCTTCGTTTCAATGGTTTCCTCCGCCGTGTGTACGCGTACGCCTGTATTCGTACACGCGTGGCCGGCCGAGAATGTGACCAGTCATCGAGTTATTTAATTTTTCGAGGCACCCCCGCCGCGCGTGTTTGCTCAGCCCCGCTGTGAGCACAAATTACCTCGCGACCGAAATCACCTCCAGCCAAATATCCCCGTATAACGCTACGCTCCTCCGTAACCGCCATTCGTGCCGGTCACACTTCCCGTCAACCGCCATCTCTTCCCCAATTCGAACGTCCTCCACGCACTTTTCCCTAAATTTTACTATACATATATATATATATATTCAATTTTATTGAGATTGAAAATTCGTAAAGATAAAAAATTTAGATGGAAAAGGAAATTCGATCGATCACAAATTTTACTGTATATATATACGTTTGTCGAACATATTATCTCAATATCGAAATTGAGATAGCAGAGGATCGAAAGACAGTGCAACGAGTAAATTTCTTCCGATTAATCGATTATCCTCCCCTCGAAACGTTCCATGTCCGCCACGCTTTGGGGGTTCGTTCTGGCCAATTGCGGGGGTGTCGCGCCGCCGACTGACCCCCTTACGTCCTTTGGAGAGCGAAACGGACGTGGCCAACGTCCTCCTCCCCCCCACGTAGCCTATATATATATATACACATATATATATGTGTGTATATATATATATATATACGCTCACGGCCCACCTCGCTATCTATATGCTAATCCATTGAGATGGTACCCGCAGATTACACCTCGGAATTAGCCGAGAGACTGGGGTATCAGGGCCGTGCAGACAGGCGGCCAGCCTCCTCTACCTATACCTTTATCCCACCTTATACACGTAACACTGCCTCTCGTCCCGCACTTACAAACACCTGACCGTGTACACACAGCGCACGGCACACACGTGGAGGGGGGGGGGTAGCGGAGTATTCGGAGGAACCCGCCTGTGACTCGGCACTTCCAGTTCGTTAGCCCGTGTTAATAACGTTAAAGAGGATGCGATAAACTCGTTAGGAGATGAAATTATGGGGGGAGGATGGGGGTGGTTGAGCTGATCAGGTTTTTTTCTTTTTTTTGAAAATTGCGAGCGACGAAAATTCTGTAGAGTCGAGGATTTTGTTTTAAAGGGGATGATATTTTGGGAGAGGGGGTGAATTCTTAATGAAGATTGGTTAAAGGTTATTCGGTAAAGGTTGTTTTCGATTAAATTCGATTAAATTTTTATTCCTGTGTTTACATTATATATAGTTGGAAATGTTGAGTTGGATTAGATTAAATCGATTGAAACGGGTGTTAAGTTTAAATTGCGAAATTTAAATCTCTCGATAAAAAAAAAAAAAAAGCTTGCTTCAAGAGAACATCAAAGAGATAAAGGTCTATCTAAATTTTTAATTTTCGTGGTAAATGAATATTTATATTGGCCAAAAGATGGCGAAACTCGAAAACATAACACCGTACGTACGTGCATACGTAATTAATCGAATAAATTCCGCGTAAAATTATCGGTGTTCAATTAAGGAAAGGAAAAAATAAAAGAAAAACAAGGAATAACAATTGAAAGATTCCTAAAAAAATTGTTAACGCATTATCGTATAAATAACAGAAGGAAGTAAATATCGTCGTTTTAAACTATTTATTTTAAAATAGTTTTTTCCACGATCGAAACTCGAGAAACGGAATAACACGTAATTAATTCTACGTAAAATTATGTTCGATTAAAAAAATAAAAAAATTTTAATACAGAGACATCATCATAATAAATAAGAAAATGAAAAAATTACGTAAATATCATTTTAAACTATTCGTTATCTTTTCGAAACAATATCGATAATGAAATTCCTAAATTTCCAATAATCGGAGAGAAATTACAGACAAAAAACGGAATAACACGTGTACGCGCATAATTAATTTAAATTCTACGTAAAATTATCGATATTTAATATCTTTAAAAAAAAAAGAAGAAGAAATTCCAAAATTTTGACACGCAGAGCCGTCAAATTATACGGCCGTGTATAAATAAAACGAAATAAATATCAGTTTAAATTATTTATTTATATCTCGATTTCTCGATAATGAATTTAATAAATTCTCCCTTCCAGTAATCGAAGAAAAATTACAAAAATTTTTCCACGATGCGCATAATCGGAAGGAATCTTTCAATTTCTTCTTCTTTTTTCTCTTTTTTTTTAAATCGATATTAAATACCGATAATTTTAGAATTTTAATTAAATCAACTAGAGAAAAAAGTCCAGAAAATTTTTCCAAGATCGATGCGCATGATTTGAATATGGAATTTTTCAATTTCTTTTTTTTTTTTTTAATATTGAATATCAAAATTTTAGAATTTTAATTAGATCGATCACTATCGATATGCGTAATCGCATGGAATCTTTTCTTGTCTTTTTTTTTAAATCGATATTAAATACCGATAATTTTAGAATTTTAATTAAATCAACTAGAGAAAAAAGTCCAGAAAATTTTTCCAGGATCGATGCGCATGATTTGCATATGAAATTTTTCAATTTCTTTTTTTTTTTTTAATCGACATTAAATATCAAAATTTTAATTAGATCGATCACTATCGATGTGCGTAATCGCATGGAATCTTTCAATTTCTTTTTTTTTTAAATCTACTAGAAAAAAAAAATCGAAAAAATTTTTCCACGATCGATGCGCATAATCTGAATCTTTCAATTTCTTTTTTCTCTTTTTTTTTAAATCGATATTAAATACCGACAATTTCAAAATTTTAATCAGATCGGAAAAATTATTTTCACCGATGCGCGTGACCTGAATATTCTAGAATCTTAGAATTTCGATCAGAAGAAAGAATCGAAATCAAAATTTGTTCCACGCTCGATCCACCGTTAACGTCGACGAGGTGAACGCGTGCATCGCCGGCCCTCGAAACAGTGTGACGTTGCACAGTGGAGAGGAGGAGGGCGATCGAGCGACGACATTCGTACGGATGATAGCGCACGGGCCGCGCCGAAATTTATTAGTCGGCGGGAATATGATCGCGCGACGCGTATTGCGGCCACCAGCAGAGTTCCAGAGGAACACGACGGGACGCACGTACGAATATAATCCTGTCAACGGAGGCGAGACGCGGCAGGAGGGGGGGAGTGGCCGGGTCGCGTCGATGCGCCATGTTCTCCATCCGGACCAAATTCGACGTCGCGTCGGTCCGCGGAAATACGAGCTACCTACCCCCGCGGTTATGAATTACCACCACAACCACCCAACGCCTCGGCCAATAATCCGGAATTTCTCTCTCCGCCCGTGTTGTAATCGTCCTCTCCCTTGTCCAACAAATTTCTCGCCCGATTCGATCGAGCAAACATATATATTTGACTCGAGCGACGATCGTTAATCCCCAACGGAGATTCGATGAATAATCTCGAAAAATTATTCGAGTAAATTCTTTCCACTTTGCTCCTATATATCTACGTATATATATATATATATGCAGCGTTGCCGCGTCTCGCCCCGCGCGACGCGTTCAAACAGCGGTCCGCACTTGGGCGCGATTTCGTCCGATTCCGGCGGGCAGGGGGAGGGTTAAACCTTGGATTATGATCCCGGGCGATAACGGGCGATGGGAATGGCGTTTAGGTAGGTGGTATATAGGTGTATAGGGCATTATGGTGGCCGAGTCGGGGAGGCGTCGCCGAAACGGAACGCTGAATCATCCCGGCGAGAGTTTTCCTGTCACCGCCAGTACGAGGAAGCACCGTGGAATCGGCCTCCCTCTCCCCCCCTCCGCCACGAAACGAAATGAATGCGCGAACCGTGCCCATTAGGGGAATAAATCAGGTCCAACGTTATCCGCAGCTTCGCAGCATAATCGATCTGATCCCTGATCGTCCCCGTCAGAAAATTTCCTCCGTGAGGAGAGGGGCGAGAGAATGGATTTTTTGAGATTGGAGAACGGTAGAAGAATTCGGTGGAGAATTTTGAGAGGGAATGAGAATGACGGTAGACAAGTGTAAAATGGAGGGGAGGATTGAAATTGTATTGAAATTCTCTATCGAATGTAAAGTCAATGAACAATTATCGTTGAGTCGTTTCGATGCAAATTTATTTACGATTATTCGTGAAACGAAATAGGATCTCCGATCGAGGTACCAAAAACTGACTAATTATATTAAAATTTAAAAACTGTTATCCAATATCAGGAACTTTAAAAATTATCAGGAATAAATTATCGGTAAAAATGAATTTTTAAATACAATCTCGAAAGAACAAAATTAATAAAAATTCGAGGGCGAGAGCCGGGTCGCGAAAATGTTTGGTTCAGCATTCGGCTTATTGGCCTGCGAAATGTTCCTGCTCTCTGTTAGGCATGTATGGATGGCCCCCAGGTTATAATAAAGCTAATTCTGCGGTGCTCTTGAGGCAGCTCGTGCCGCAACATGTTTCGGCCTCCTCCATCCGTGTATCCACCTCTCACCCCCCTCCACTGCCTTCTTCCACGCGTTGGAACAACCGAATGTATTTATACGCCCCCTCGGAGGGGGTGGCGCACGTCCGTTTATTAAAACGTTTCTCCTTTCCTCTTCGTCTTCTTTTCATCGCGTCGACACGTGGCCTCGCTCGCATTTTCAAAATTAAGGGAGGAGTATTTAATTTAATTAGGGAGGGAATGTTTTCGAAATCGAGCGGAGCGCATGGTTAAATTTTCCTCGCTTTTTCTCCTTGAGAGAGACGAGAGAGCTTTCTCCGTGCTCGTTGAAAGGACACGTGTTTTTAGTTTTTCGACGGGAAAGAGAACGCAAATCTCTCTCTCTACAGGAATCGAAATCGTTTATATACTTGAGAAACGTTTAAGAAATTAAAATGCCTCCTGTTGGAACGTAAATCGGGAGGCATAATGGTAAACGGTTAATACGAGTAACGAGGAGTAAAGAAATTAGCCCGGAGATAATATCTGAGGGGCGTCTACGCGCAGCGTGAAATCGACGAAAATTCATGGGACGAGCGGTGCACATCCGACAGGCGCCGTGTTACGATCGATTAAACGAACCACGGGGCCCGGACCGAGGAGTCGAACCAAGCCGTTGCGTTAATTAATCCCCTCCGATCTCGATTAAAATATTAAGAAACAATGGGTCAGATGATCTTTTTCTCTCTTTCGTCTCTTTCATCCGATCCGGGATATTATTATTCTTCCTACTCGATTTGATTTTCTGATAAAAAAATAGACTCGTTTCCAACGGTTGCGATTATCGTTCGGTCGAAAAACTCGTCAGCGTTACGCGACCCGAGCGCTACGACGGTGTTTATTGGAAAGAAAAACTTCCGAGTTTTATATTTATAACTCGCTTCGGAATCAAATACCATTACAGAATATATAATAATGCGATGTAATTGCACGTTGATGATAGTAGATCGCGTGAGAAACGAGCGATAAAGATACTCGATGTAACTCGAATCGCTTCGCTCGTCATACGTACGACACGCGGAGCGAACTTTTTAAATATCGATGCAACCGCGACTTATTTGTCGCGAAGGTAAGGAAGTAATCTACACTTGCCGCTCGAGTTACGTAAACGAGGAACTAATAATAGGAAGGTTGATCTGTATCTATATTCGGTACACGCCTACGTTCAATTTAACTCGCTTCCTCGAAAAGTGACGTTGCAAAGGTGACAGCAACCGAAATCATTCGGACGATAAACGACCGCTTATTGAAAGTATTCGATCCCGGATAACGTCCTCTTCCCGTTAATAAAGACTATCCCTCTCCTCCCTCCTCGTGTGTACCGTTGCATCGAGCTTCGAACAACTGAGAGAGGGAGATAGAGGGAAAGAGAGCTGGGAACGTTGCTCGATGCACCACCTGACGCGACGGGGGGTCAGTGGTTCTCGACTCGATCGAAATCGCTACGCTCGCCAATTACGATCGTTCACGGAGATTTATTTATCGAAGGCGCTCGGTTTAGCTCGACAAGCTGCAATTGTATTTCTACGATTATATAAAGTTTTTCAAGGGGAACACCGTTCGAGGGAAGATGAAATTGACGTGAAATTCGAAGGAATCGATATATCTCCGAAGGGGAAAGGGATCATCGAATTTGCGTTAGAGGGCATCCAGGATTATTGGATGAAATTAAATTAAGGGCGGAATGTCTGCGCGGTCGGGCTTCCCCTCTCTCTCTCTGAAATCACGATTTCACTTAAGGACACGCGAGTCGGTGTCGATCGATAGAGATATATCGGTGCCGGTTAATGATGACTCGGCCGAATTCGCCTCCGAGTAATTTACGAGAGGAGTCACGATCGATTCGGATACGGAGTGTCGATGTGAGCACCTCGAAACGCGCGGAGCAGGCCGTGACGAGTGAAAATACAAACAGTTTAACAGGGATGAGTAGTCGTTTAACGTTCCTTCCTTCGGATCAGCCGCTCCTTTTCTTTCTCTTTTTCTTTTTCTTTTTTTTTTGCGAATGCCTCGTGGACATAGGTGTGGTCGCGCGCGTTTCGAGCAGTTGGAGATTGAAAGGGGTTGAGATGGAGAGGGTGCGTCTCGAATGGAATCGAAAGATCGTAAATAGGATAACGTGTATTTATGTAACTTGGTATTATGTAGATTATCATGATTTTTTTTTTTTAAATTAAAAATAATCTCAAATTTTAAAATCGACTGCCTGATCAAATTCCAAGGGTAGTTTCGTTATTAGCAAAATTGAAAAACTAAAAAAATGTCGAGTCAAGAATATAATTTCACTTTTTACACGTTAAAAAAAGATTACCAAGATTAAGAATTAAACGATACACAAAATTTTTGACACGTACGAATTATAATTTCACTGTAAAACGGATTACCGAAATTTCTAGCTAAAAATCCATTCAATTAGAGCTCGAGCCGAGAGAGCCTAACCTAGCCTAACCCAAGCGCAGGCCGGCGGGGGCGCTTCGGTTGCGTAAGTTGGCCCAACCACCCGCGGCCTTGCGTCAGAGAATCAATTATTGGTCCCGTATATCAATCCGATGACCGGACCCCCGCTGCTTTTACGCATTTTCTACCCTCCCTACCCATCCTTGGAAGGAAAAAGGACTCTCTTTCCGAGACGTTCCTCCTCGAGGGAGGAACGAGGAGGATAAAGGCGAGAAGAGAGAGAGAGAGAGAGAGAGAGAAGAGGGTCGCGTACAGAGCGATCGCGCGCCAAAGACCGGTTCCCTCTGCCGTTCACGGCGATCGCTCCTCTCTCTCTCTCCCTTCTCGAGCGCATAGCGTCGATTCGAGCGAGCCGACTGACCGATTCTCTTCTTCTCTCCGTAGGGCGCCGACGAGGATGACAGCGCTTCCGTTGCCTCGGTAAGTTCATCGTGCATTGGGGGGAAGAGTTGATCGTCGAGCCAGCTTTCTTGTCAAGCGAGAAAGGGGGAGAAGGGGGGTGAAATTTGTCCGTTCAATACGCGATGTATGTGGTATTTAGATTGGGTATGGGAACGGTGAGGAATAATAAGGGGAGGATTTTTCGAAATGAAATTCGATCGAAATTGAAAATTCTTCGACACAAATATTTTTCTAACGATTAGGGAATTTGAATAATATTATTAGAATAATAAAAAGGGGATTGTGGGATAAATTAATATAGGATAAATAAAGAATATTTTTCGAATTGAAATTCGATCGAAATTGAAAATTCTTCGACGTATATGAATCGAGATATTTTTCTAACGATTAAAATATTTTTCTAACGATTAAAGAAATTTTTTCGAAATGAAATTCGATCGAAATTGAAAATTCTTCGACGTATGAATCGAGATATTTTTCTAACGATTAAAGAAATAATAAAAAGGGGATTGTGAGATAAATTAATATAGGATAAATATCGGTATTTTTCTAACGATTAAAGAATATTTTTCGAAATGAAATTCGATCAAAATTCTTCGATATATGAATCGAGATATTTTTCTAACGATTAAAGAAATAATAAAAAGGAGATCGCGGGATAAATTAATGTAGAATAAATAAAGAATATTTTTCGAAATGAAATTCGATCAAAATTGGAAATTCTTCGATATATGAATCGAGATATTTTTCTAACGATTAAAGAAATAATAAAAAGAAGATTGTGGGATAAATTAATATAGAATAAGTAAAGAATATTTTTCGAAATGAAATTCGATCGAAATTGAAAATTTTTCGACATAAATATGAATCGAGATATTTTTCTAACGATCAAAGAAATAATAAAAAGGGGATTGTGGGATAAATTAATATAGGCTAAATATCGGTATTTTTCTAACGATTAAAGAATATTTTTCGAAATGAAATTCGATCAAAATTCTTCGAAATATGAATCGAGATATTTTTCTAACGATCAAAGAAATAATAAAAAGGAGATCGCGGGATAAATTAATGTAGAATAAATAAAGAATATTTTTCGAAATGAAATTCGATCGAAATTGAACATTCTTCGACGTATATGAATCGAGATATTTTTCTAACGATTAGAGGATTAATAAAAAGAGGATAAATTTTCTAAAAAACGATCAAAGAAACAAGAGAAGCGGAATTCTCGAAATGACAAAGCGAACGAATTCAGACCAATATTTTCGAGTGGAAGAATTTTCAGAAAACTCTCCCCTTCTCCCCGATTATTCTACCCCCATTTCGCCCCGGATAAACGGGATCTCCGCGCGGAGATCTTAATTAAAATTCCCCTCCCTCGTAATCGGAGCCACGCATCTCATATTCGTCCTTGTCCCGCCCGTGTTTCCCCGTTATCGGCCTGGAGCTGGCTCGATATCGCGAGCCAACCCCTGTTAATTGAGCCAATTATTGCTTTGGCAAGTAGCAACTGGACGGCAAGTCACGGGAGTGGTTGGTCAGAGCGGCGCAAGGGGATTATCAGGCTTTGGCGAAATTGGCCGCCGAAGAACCTCGCCTCACCCGGCTCAAGGTACGTTCTCACCTTCTTCTTCTTCTTCTTCTTCTTCTTCATCTCTATCTCACCCCTCCCTTCCCCAACAAATCCTCGTATCACCCAAAATTAACCATCATAAATTAGAAGAAACGCCATATTCTCCCTAAAATAAACAAACTACACTTTCTCATATAACCAAACAGACAAAGAAAGAAATTCAAAGTTAAAAGAGAGGACCAGGTATTTCGATACTCGTACAACGACAAAGGCTTTCGTAGCCGTTTCGGAAATATAATTACGGTGTGGCTTACCGTGGATACCCGGGGATCAGGCGCGTTATTACACGCACGGCGGAACTTAACACCTGCGGCGTTGTAAATTCGCCGTTTTCGCGCCCCGCCATTGACAGGTCGATAAATCCTAAGGGCCCCCGTGGCAATCAGCCGGCCCCTGTTACACCAAACCGCCGATACGTGCGCACGGATCACCGCTTGTCCATCACCCTTACACACGCACACTCTCCTCTCCTCCTCGAGTCGAAAAGTCCTCCTTTCCCCGGCGAAGGAAACGCGCCCCTTTTCTGGGCAATTGAAAACAACAGAGGGATTAATTGATTGATAAGAGAGAAGGAAAAGGGGGGATGGGCTTTTTTGCGGAGAGGGACGCGAAAAAGGCGGGGAGAGGGAGAGGAGGTTGCCAATTTTCGGGGGAGCCAGCAAAAAGGGAGGGAGAGCGGGGGTTGTACGGTTACGTTGGGCATAGGAGGCGGTATATCGCTGCGATGTTATCCGCAAACACGCGGGTTCGGCCAATTTATCCCGAGGGATGAGGCGGGGAGGGGTGAGCAAGCTTGTCCAGCGGAATGAATTCAGCACGCAGCCCCTTCCTCCTCTCCACTTTCCACAGGGATTCATCCACTCGCGCCTTTTCCAGTCGGAGCTGGTTCTTTCTCCTTTTTAAGAAGATCGATCGTCGATTTCGATATTGAAATTCTCGAATTACTGGCTGCCACTTCGATTTATTTATATTTGATGTAAACGAAATTTCTTCTTCGCGCGATTCTTCTCTCTTCCACGTTTTCTTGTTTAATTTTTATCGTGATGATCGATATTAGGAATTGACGTGAACGAAAATTCGACGGGATACGGTTCTCCATTTTTTAATTTTATATGTAATACGATTAAAAATTTTACAAAATATACGTATAAATAGAATTGGCAAATTCTGTTGCTTTAAGAAATTTGGAATCTCTTTTCTTATTCTCCTCTCCATTCTTTCTCGTAATAACATTATTTATTGATATCGTTTTTGGTAAAGATTTCAATTTACTCATTCCTTGGTTCATTATTAAAAGCTCCCTATAATTTTCGATTATACTAAAATTGTGGAATATATGGAATATTAATAATAATTATTTTTAAAAACGAATTTACTGTTGCACGAAAAATTTTAATCGTAATTAATTCGTTCACTTTTTAAAAATAAGAATCGATGGAGTCGTTATTTACGTAAAAGTGCCTCTAAGATTGCATTCTTCGTGATTCGTCGAACCACGAGAAACATCGTTCAGAATTTACGCTCTTTCTCAAATTGGATTAGACAGAAATTCGCAACGACGGTATCTCTGTAACGAAATTACATTTCTATATAAATAAAAAGGAAAATTTATCCAATACCAGGTCCCCCCAGTTGGTTCGACCAGGGAGCCACATATTAATCCATCGATGAATATGCAATATGGTCCGGGACGGGAGACAAAGCGAAGCAAACGACACGAGGGTGTCGTTTGTGGGTGGAACGTAGGCATTCCAATTACTCCCCTCCCCTCTTTGGTAATTAAATCAACAGGGAGGGTAATCAACGCAGGCCAATTCTCCTCTCTTTCTCTCCCCCTTTGTCGAATTTCTTTTCCCCATCGATATATGGAAAATCGTTCCAAGATGTCCTTCTTCGAGGAATTATCCCTCTCTCTCTCTTGAATTTTCACCATTGATAAATATATGGAAAATCCAAGATGTTCTTCTTCGACGAGGAATTATCCCTCTCTCTCTCTCGAATTTTCACCATTGATAAATATATAGAAAATCCAAAATGTCCTAAAATTAGATGGAATATTAATAATTATTTTTAAAAATGAATTTATTGTTATACGAAAAATCCTCTCTCTTTCTTTTTCTCGAATTATTTTACACCATCCATAAATATATGGAAAATCCAAAATGTCCTTCTTCGACGAGAAATTATCCCTCTCTCTCTTTCTCGAATTTTCACCATTGATAAATATATGGAAAATCCAAAATGTCCTAAAATTAGATGGAATATTAATAATTATTTTTAAAAATTAATTTATTGTTATACGAAAAATCCTCTCTCCTTCTTTTTCTCGAGTTATTTTACACCATCGATAAATATATGAAAAATCCAAGATATCCTTTTTCGACAAGAAATTATCTTCCTCTCTCTCTCAGGAAATCTTCTCTCTCTCTCTCTCTTTCTCGAATTTTTTTCGATAAATATATGGAAAATCCTTCTTCGACGAGGATGGTAAATCCTCCCTCTTCCTCCTCGATTTTTTTCACACCATCGTTCCAAGACGTGTTTCTTCAAATCCTAAATTGAACGACGATTCCACGTGGAATCGAAGAGCTGAGGAGTGGTGAAAGACACAAATTTGGCAAGAAACAACTTTTCATTCCCGGATGATACTCCTCCCCTTACTTTTTGAAAAGAAAAATCGAATATACCGGACCGATTTTTCGAAAGATCGAAAATTGTATTTAAAACGAGCAACTCTTACTTCCGCCTATTATTATTATCATTATTATTATTATTACACGATGATAAATCACATCGAACCGACTTGGACTAAAATTAAATTTTGCCCGTCCCTGACCAGGGGGGGAATTTCATCTCTGTAAAACGGCGAGCACGCGAAGGAGGAAAGGCTGGCCAAGGCCGTCACATCGGTTATATACATCGTAAAGAAAAGAAGAGGAGGGGAGGGTATTTATCAGCTGGTATCGGTCGGTTTATTAACGCGAGGCAATCAGGGGCCAAGGTATGCCCCTCCCCCTCCCTATATATATTCCAATAAATAATAACCATTTGTATCGGATTCTAATTACTCGCTCTAAGCAAACAAATAAACACGAGGAGGAGGATTGCGCGCAGCAGCAGCAGCACCAGCGATCCTTTAACGTGGCTCGGGGCTGATTTAAGGAGTGTGGGACCGCCCACCTCGAGGATGCGCCTTATGAGCAGTGTTTCGACGCCACTGTGCGTTCCTCCAGTTCCTCCAAACGAAGCTCGAGAGCCCGTCCCGCTCCCCCCTTAACTCTTCAGATAGAAAAAGTAATTCCATTCTTTCCCAATTTTTCCAATTCGAAACAATCTGCCTCCGGATAAATTCTCTCTCTCTCTATACGGAGGAATTCGTTTCCAGAGGGGGCCTCCACTCGGATGATCGATAAGAGTCGTTCGTATTATTCTCTTGTGAAAAAAGGTGGTCGAAAAATGCGGACGGTAGTTCGTTACCGGTGGGCTATTAGCGGGCGTAACGCACGTCTTGGCAGCGTCGCAAACGGGCCTAAGTAAACCCCGGCTAACAAGGAGGCGTATCCACGAATGATCTACCGATATCTCTCTCTCTCTCTCGTGTACATAAATATATATATATATATACGCCCCCGTTAATATTAACACTTTGATTTATGCGCGTAATTATCTCTAGTTATTTTCTCAGGCTCATTCCCTTTTCCTTAACCCTGGCCTCCTCTTCTCGGCAACAAATTAACCGTCCTTCCTCTCCCTCTTGCCATCTCCTTCTGAAATTTCTCCTTCGAACGAAGAAGTGTAATTAATTAGATTCGATTTGATTTAAAGGGAAACAATTTCACTCGTTCATATCTTTCCGAGCGAGAGGATAACTCGTACGAGAAATATTGTTTCCTAATAATAATTAGACAAAATGGTGACTGTTTAATACGATTTCATAATCCTTGTTCTTATAATTCGCTATCCGTTCGAGGATCTCTCCTCGAATTCACTCCTCCCGGTCATCATTTATCGTGCCTGCCCACCTCTTATATACGCGCTCCTCGAAGCGCGAAATATATTTTCGGCCAAAGATTATTACGTGGCCCGTCGCGGTGTAATTAGCGCGGGAATCGGTTGGCATCCCTTCGAATTAGTCTCGCCGCGTTTATCGTTTGGAAACGGCTATTAGTCAGATCGAACTCGCTGACGGGGGACCGGTTCTCTTGACAAGTGCACGGGGAGGGGCGGAGAAATCGGAAATTTCTTTTCTTCGAGGAATAAATCGCTTTTACTCGGGTAGATTTTTAAAAATAAAAATTGCCGAATCACTGCAATTTGTGATATTTCGTGTAAATCTGTAGTAAGTATTTCTACGAAATATTTTATCACATTTTCGACAAATTGGTAATGGGAAAAGATTGGATCGAATCTTTTTGGAAAAGTAGAGAAAGTCGAAGGTAGGAGCAGGAAGTCGATAGTGGATCAGAAGGGAGAGATTTAACGAGGCAGGGTGTCGCAGATAGTGGCGCCATCTTCCCGTGGCATCGACCCATGGGCCCCCTTTCGGGCCCCTCCACCTCTCCAACAGCCTTCTAGAATTTCAACTTTCCTCCCCAACCGAGCTCGTGCCTCCACCACTCACGCTCGAATTAGTCAACAGTTTCTTCGTACGTCTCGTCGTTGCCGGCCTTCTTTCTCTCTTTCTTTTAACTCGAGCAGCGAATAAGAGGGAAAAGGAAAGAAATGGGAGGAGGGGGAGGGATGGAAAAGACAATGGAGGCCGAGAGTGAAACTCGAGAGGCGAAATTTTGTCTATACGCGTTTTACGAGTGCGAGTGTCTTCTTGTCGTCGTGCAAACCGAACCGAACAGTCGATAGAGTCTTAGTTGGCTGAAATTCGGAGGGGATATTCGTATTGTCGGGTTAGGTTAGCCTCGTCTCGTTGGATTCTACTCTCTTACTTTGCCTCCTTCGGATGAAATTTATTATTCGATATTGGCTCGAATAGAAATCCTTGAAATTATTATTTTTCCTGTATATAATAATAATAATGATAATAATAATAAATGCGGGGTGTAAATTTTTTCTCTTCAAACTTTACACTTTTTCCGGGGAAAAAACGATGAGAAAAATAATCAAATGTTTTGTCAATTTCTTTTCCTTATTTTTATTAATTCCTCTTCTTTATTTTCAAACTCCTTCTTCTCTGTATTTTTTCTCTTCCTTCCCAAATTTATCGATTCTTCCTCTTTATTTTTATTTTTATCAATTCCTCCTCCTCCTATCTTTTATTTTTATCAGTTTTATCAGTTCCTTCTTCTCTTTATTTTTAGTAATTCTTCCACTTACTTATTTTTACAAACTCCTTCATATTTTTATCAATTCCTCCTCTTTCTTATTTTTTATTATTTCTTTTTTTTTTATTTTTATCAATTTTATCAGTTCTCCTTTTATTTTATCACTTCTTTTTTATTTTTATTCTTCCTCTTCCTTATCTTTTATTATTTTCTTTTTTTATTCTTATCAATTTTACCAATTTCTTTATTTTTATTAATTCCTCTTCTTCCTTATTTTTACAAACTCCTCCTCCTCCCTATTTTTATTTTTAAATCCCTTCCTCCCCAAATTTATCAATTTCTCCTTATTTTTATCAATTCTTCTTTCTTATTTTTACTAATTTCTCCTCTTTGTTTCGATAAATGAAAAATATACCCAAGACTTTCAACCTCGCGACACATTTCAAATCATCTCCTTCTCCTCCCCTTCAAATTCGTCCAAACGAACTCCCCCGATGACAAATAAGCGATACACGGAACGTTGCCGCAAATTCGCAAGAATTTCTCCCCGCGAGCCAAATACGACGGATCCACGTGATTGATGGCCTCGTTTCCACGCGTAATTTCTCGTCTCGATCCCTGAGATCGTGGCGATTGGCGATCAAATTCGACTACTGTTCCGATTGGCGGAGAAAGAGGGTACTTTTCCTTATTTTCGCACGCATTTTTCTTTCCATCTATGGGCATTAATCGCAAAAGTTAAAGATTTCTCAGACAATTGTAATTATTCCCAATTACTGTTACGAATTGTTTACGAACGATTTGTGAAAATATAATCTCATTAAAGCAAACTTCAACTTATTAAATTTTCCCCATCGCTGATATCAAAATTAAAATACATTATAAATTACATTTATAAATTGATATTAGGAGAAACGAAGAAAATAATGTAAATAAATTTTGTTATATCGATATCGACATTGAAGGAAGATAATTTCCAAAACGATCGAGACAAAGCTGTAGAAAAGATATAAATCTACCCAATCCAATTAAACAATAAAACAATTTTTACATTTCATCGATATTTTACGCCTATTTAAAATAATCATTTCGATAGACTTTACAATTATATTGCTACGTCATTATAAACAAGAAACATAGTTCCTTCCATTTCAGGCCAATCTAAAAAAAATTCATCTCAATTTTGTCCACAACCAATTCGAATCCAAATCCTCCTTCATATTCCGCTCAAGAAGGTCACCTCCAAGAATCGTTGAAAGCACGAGAGCGAGCGAGAGGAATGATGCAGAAGAAAGGAATGTAAAAAAGGTACGCACGCATATCGCTGCCGTGTTGTTCGCACTGTCCTCCCCCCTCCTAATTAGCCTCGAGATCGATGGCTATCTGTCCGGCCACATGTCCCCCAAAGTGGCGAGCTGAAACATCCGGTACGCCCTTTCCGTTTAGGAAACTCTGCTCCTTTGCAAGCCGAGCGATCCAACAGCTTAAACCCCCACCATTACCTTTCGTCCTATTTCGTCGAAGAGAGAGAGAGAGAGAGAGAGGGAGAGTCGCGCGCAACAGCTGTACACTTTTAAAATTCATAATATATAACACGCGTGTATACCCGTATTCCCGATAATTATGCCTCCGTGTAACGCAGGATTCCCTTCCCTTTCGGTCACGCATCAGCTCTCGACATCCCCATTCATGTATATACAAATATGCGCTCGATCGATATAAATGGACGTTTGGACGCGATGAGTTTGGTTGCGCGATGCTTTCTCGGGAACAGGTGTGATAAAGAAAATATCTGTCTCCAGTTTTCGGGAGATCGTAGAATGGAGATTTTTTAACTCTCTTTAATTTTGCTTCAAAGGAGGTCTCGATCGAAAATATCGAGTGTAAAGTATTACAAGGATATTTGAAAGGAAAAAAGAAAAGAAAAATTTGCAAACGGTTGGAATTTCGATCTGGACCTTTGGTCGAGAATCGCGTGTTACGCCGTCGTCGTCGATCCAACGATTTCTCCCACGATGGCGGATAACGGGTACAGAGCACACATTACACGCGTTACGTTGCACGAGAAAACGGGGCGCAATTTAACGGGCGGGGCTCCCATTATGGAGATTCGGCCGTTGCATTTCTTCGTGAAGACGCGATACGGTTTTTCACATATTAAGACCGAGTAATTGCTAATTCGAATTAAACTTGTCCAAGATATGTCAAATAGATTGACAAACGAAACAATTATCGAGCTCGAGATATTTACTTCGCGCTACGAAGAAACAAAGTTTGAGGTTAGAAATAAAAGAAACATTTCGAGAGACTTATCTTAAGAGATTAGTCTCGGGAAATTGATTAAATTTAAGAATTTACTGTATGTAATAATAGTAACCGTCCAATTCTACCTAAATACATCTATCATGTCCCACGAGTTTCGAAACGTTAATCGCCGTACTCGCGTCGCGACATCCGAGAGACGAGGCGAGGCTGCGCGCGCAACCACGGACAGTCGTGGCGCTAGTGCGCCGCAAGGAGGGCGGCCCAAGCGGATCGCGTGTCGATCTACGGCCGCGATATTTGTTACTTTACAGTTGTATCACGTTTTTTCGCGTGGAAACAAAGCCATTGTTTGTTAGCCCGTACACGCCACGCCGACCCGCTCTTCCTTTCGACTCTCTCTCTCTTTGTTTGGACGAATGGCTCCTCCTAGAGATTTTACCTCGTTTCCTTCTTTTTACATATGCACATATATATATATATATGCATGTACGTTCGGTAAATGAAAAGATCATCGAATATTCTTTCTGGAGTGAATTTTTTTTCTTCTTCTCTCGTGCACACGCGGCGGCTTTCGCTCGCGAAGAAGGCACGGGTTGATGAATTCGGTGAGCCGTCGTTGATATTTCAGTGTCAGCGGCGCAAGTTTTTGTCATTTGTACGGCCGGCCTTAGGACCGGATCGGACGAGACTGCACCACCTCTCTCTCTCTCTCTCTCTCTCTCTCTGTCTCTGTCTCTGTCTCTCCGAGCTAAATCGAGTTTAGAGTGTAATTACACGGTTCCGTGACATTTTCCGACTACTCTTTGTACGTGCTCTCCGGCGTGGAATAATCGAGAAAAATCTTCTTCTTCGGATTAAAATACGAATTTTTCAAAGTTTTTCTTTCTTTCTTCTTTAAAGTCTTTCTAATTCCATCTTACATAAATAATATCGAACGGAGGATAACAACTCGTTTTATAAATAATAATTTGACGTACAACTTGTTAATTGCCTATTCCTCGTAGATTAATCGCGAAAGGGAACAGGTACTGGAAGATACTGGTATTTCGTAGTAATTGGCTCGGTTAATTAGCCTGTTTAATTAGACGCTCGCGCTCAGACACCCCTTTGATTAAAACCTGGTTGATTAATCGCTTGACACGCTTGTGACTTGCTTAATTATCGCTCGGAATTCGACTTTTACCTAGCGAGAAATTGCTCATGGCTTCATTATTTCGACGTTAATAATAACAAATTGGCCTGGATAAACGAAATAACCGCGTCCTCGAGAAGATATCTCCTCGTACTCATCTCTTCGTAATGAAATCCTCCCGTTGGTAACAACAAATATACGATAAACGAAACAAAATAAAACGAACGAACGAAGCAAACTCTATCCCTCTCGTTGTCTCGTTTTCGCCCCGCCATTTTACATTTCTCCCTCTGCGGTGGCGCCCTCTCCCGGAGAATCGCCAGGCCGCATCTGCCGGGACGGGAATCGAGTACAAAAACAGAGCCTAGGAGAAGATTAGCCGATCGCTATCTGTCCCCAGGTCGCCGTCTCGTGTTAACGAGCCGCTTTATACCCGGGAGGGGCCATAACCTGTCCCGAAACCGTCCTCCCTTCGATGCCCACTTCCGCCTCGATCGGCCAGGTAAACCTGGGGTGTTCAACCTGTTCGTGTCGTCCCCCCTCCCCGATTTCCAAGCGAATTTCGATCGATTCTTAATGTTGGCGATCGAAAGAGGATGCTTAAATTGATTAATCGAATTTCTCGATGTCCTCTCGATGATGGAAGAGTCTTTCAGTCTTTCGTCCTCTTTTCCTTCTTCTAAAAAATTATCGATCCGTGAAAGAGCCATAGTCGTAAACACGTTTACGCGAGGGTTGAAAATGCAGGGAGCTGGTCCAAGTTTGTCGAGAAAAAGGAAGGGATGGGAAAAGATGTTGAGGTTTAATTGTAAAACAGGAAGGAATAATGAAAATATATATATACGAAGGACGAAGAATTGGAACAATGGAACGATTTGCAGGTAAAAAGAGTAGGTATTGGTTAAGAGGGTATCGGTTTCAGAGAGCGAGCTCCCCGCAGAAATGGGCAGGATTAGTCGTTCGCGTGAATCGGTGGGAAAATTCGTGAAATCGAGCCCCTTGGAGAGACCCAAAAACCGATACCGATCTTTCTCTTTCTGGAATCTATCGTTTAACGACGGTTCCCGGTTGTGGCGCCAGGCCCCAGGCGTAACACGAGGCCAGAAGGGGGCTAATAAATTTTCCAAAGTCAGTATTGTCCCATATATATATATATATCTCGACCGTTTTAAGCTCGCCACGTCTGCAACCGGAAAAATATTAGCGGTAAATCTCCCCTTGCGTCCTATTTCGCCTATTTGCAGCTCGAGTTTCTCGCGTTTGAGAGAACTCTCAACCAGAATTGGAACCCTTCTCGTTTATAATTGTCTACTAAGCGGAAGGATCGGCAGAAATTGGTGCAAAATTTTGTTCGAACCGCTGAATGTATCGGAGATAATTTCTTGTTCCCTTATACAAATATTTTTCGAGTTCAAGGATCGAGGAAAATTTGTTTTAGCCGTGAAAAGTAAAATAGAATAAATCGAATCTAATTTCGAATATTCCTGCTTTTCGCGGTTAAAAATTCACCGATAACGCTACTTGATCTACGATTGTCGAAACAGTTGGACGAGTAATAAATAAGTCGTGAAATTTCAAGTTCAAGGATCGAGAGAATTTGTTTTAGCCGTGAAAAGTAAAATAGAATGAATCATTGTATTGATAAGTTAATAGCCACGTGGCGCTAGTGTCGCATAACAACATCTTAAATCACCTAATAAATTAAGAATAAATCGAATCTAATCGACCAATTTCGGATATTCTTACTTTTCGTCGTAAAAATATTGTTAAAAATATTCCCAGCCTAATCTAAGATTATCAAAACAGTCGAACGAGTAATAAATAAGTCGTGAAATTTCAAGTTCGAAGACTGAGAAAATTTGTTTTTGAAAGGTAAAATAATAATAATAATAAATGAAGAATAAATCGCATCAAATCGACCAATTTCGGATATTCACTGATGACACTATCTAATCTACGATTGTCAAAACAGTTGAACCTTAATAAGTCGTGAAATTTCAAGTTCAATTTGTTTTTGAAAGGTAAAATAATAATAATAATAAATGAAGAATAAATCGAATCAAATCGACCAATTTCGGATATTCACTGATGACACTATCTAATCTACGATTGTCAAAACAGTTGAACCTTAATAAGTCGTGAAATTTCAAGTTCAAAGACTGAGAAAATTTGTTTTTGAAAGGTAAAATAATAATAATAATAAATGAAGAATAAATCGAATCAAATCGACCAATTTCGGATATTCACTGATAAAACTATCTAATCTACGATTGTCAAAACAGTTGAATCTTGAATAAGTCGTGAAATTTCAAAGAAAATTTGTTTTTGAAAAGTAAAATAGTAGGATGGATCGTTAGGTTATTGGTATAGTTGATAGCCGCGTGGCGCTAGTGTCGCGTCGCACATCTCGGCTTCGATCTATGGCTTCGTACAAAACCAAGAACACAATTTCCAGGAACCAATCTCGTGTATCCTCCAAGTTGCTAAAAATAACACTACGCGCACTTAATCCACGCGTTGTTAAAACAGTTTCTGGCTTCATTTGAACGTGCCCTTCGGATAATAAGTCGCACAATTTCCGCTAACGAATCACTATCGTTATTGCGAAGAAACTTTTGAAATGCCTCTCGAGAGGTGAATAAATACGGATTAATTAATAGAGTCGGGGAACAAAATTCGCCGGTTCACCTCCCGGCGCACGAGGTCGCAGGGGACGGCGGAGGGGGGAGGAGGGAGCCGTGGTTCGATGCGAAACCTTGTCGCCGCCCCGTAACGAATTGTTCATTTAATTTTCGGCGAACATTTTCGGGCCGGGCTCTCGACACCGTGTTCCGATAAATCGGAACGACGGGGGACGGGGTGGGAGGGGAGAGTGCCTGGAGAGGAGAGGAAAAAAAAAGAAAAAGAAAAAATGCTGCCTTCTTCCGCGGAGGGAGGAGAAACATTAAGGGCCTGGAAGTTTGGAAAAGAGAGAGAGGGAGAGAGGGGAAAGACAGTTTGGATCGGGTTAGTGGGAAGAAAAACCTTCCCTTCGGAGATATTATCTGGTTTTTACGAGGTTTTACGGCCACCATTTATATTTATTGCACCGTGTTACGGAATGAAGAGCAGCGCCTTCTTTATTGCGCCTACCTATTTCTAGACAGTTGAGGACTAGGATCCAGAGACGAATCGAATGCTCGCCTATTCGTAATAATATAATTCGAATAGTATATAACAGAGATTTCGCTTTTGAATCGGACTGTACGTCCAAATACATCCGCTGCAATATTTTCTATCGGGAAATATTTTAACGAGAGCAATGTCGTGCCCCGGGATTATATCTGTCCGCCGGACCGTCCCTGTATTGGATTCCCGGGGAATTACGAAAAATATCAATTAAACATAAAAGCTTGGGTCCGTGTCATCCGATAATGGCGAGAGATCGAAGCGGCCCGGGGCGTGGAATAATTGGGATCGTTGGAGAAAGGAAGGGAGCACCGGTGGAAAACAATAGGGGCAAATAACACAAAGCAAATTACACTCGATACAACTTATCGTTGTATACGGCCGCGAAATATAATCGGACAACAGGTTCGACCGATCGTCGCGTGTTTTCGCCTATTTCGAGCAACATCGCGGGCCCAAACTTTCTTCTCGTCCCTCGAAGGGAATCGATTTTCGCGAACGATCGATATGAATTTTTTCCAAGACTCTCATTTTACGAAAATGATATAAATATTTTTCGAAAGAAACGATGATTATAGAAAATATGGTTTTGATTAAAGAGAAGTGAAAGGTTTGACAAACGAAACATTCTTACCTGTCTACTAAACATATAACATGGCCAATATAACGAGTTAATCTTCGAAAGAAACGATAATAGAAAATATAATTTAAATTATAATTAAAAAGAAGTGAAAGGTTTAAGTTCTCTCAAACAACAAACGAAACATTCTTACCTGTATCTATTAAACTCGAATCTCGCCAATATAAGTTAATTTTTGAAAGAAACAATGATCATAGAAAATTTTAATTAAAGAGAAGTGAAAGGTTTAAGTGAAAGGTTTAAGTTTCTCTCGATCTCAAACAACAAACGAAACATTCTCACCTGTCTACTAAACTCGAATTTGGCCAATATAACGAGTTAATCTTCGAAAGAAAAGATGATGATATAGAAAATATAGTTTTAATTAAAAAGAAGTAAAAGATTTAAATTCTCTCGATCACAAACAACAAACGAAATATTTTCATTGTATCTATTAAACTCGAATCTCGCCAATATAAGTTAATTTTTAAAAGAAATGATGATTATAGAAAATTTTAAAGAGAAGTGAAAGATTTAAGTTCTCTCGATCTCAAACAACAAACGAAACATTCTCTGTTTACTAAACTCGAATCTCGCCAATATAAGTTAAATTTTGAAAGAAACGATGATCATAGAAAGTTTTGATTAAAGAGAAGTGAAAGGTTTAAGTTCTCTCGATCTCGAACAACAAACGAAACATTTTCATTGTATCCATTAAACTCGAATCTTGCCGATATAAGTTAATTTTTGAAAGAAATTAACTTACGATCATGGAAAATTTTAATCAAAGAGAAGCGAAAGGTTTAAGTTTTCTCGATCTCAAACAACAAACGAAACATTTCCCCTCCTTCACCGTAAACTCTTGATCTCTCGATCATTTTCGCGGCGAGTCAAGCTTTCTCGAGGGAGATCAACCCTCTCCTCGTTTGTTTGCTCGTTTCGATTCGTTCGCCCTCGAGGGTTTCCAGGGATTCAAAGACAAGAGAGAATGGCGGGCTTCCCCCCTCCGCGATTCACCGGGCACAGCTTCATTAGCGCTCCTGTCCTTTGATTAATGGCCGCCGGAGGACAACCACCACCTCGCCACCGCTTTTCTTACGGATCATTTCACCGTATCTAGATGGTCGTTAAGACGATCCACCACCACACGAGAGGGCGAGATCATCGTTTTTGACGATCTCGATTGAATCGGAGCTAGATTCGATCCGGGCCAATCGTCTCTGTGAATTAGAAAAAATTTGTGAAAAGAAAGTTTCGTTCGTTTCATTTGGTTGGAGGGATGTGAAGGAGGACAGGAAGTCGAAGCTCGAGTATTAAAAAGTTTCTTTTGTTTCCGTTTCTTCTTCTTCTTCTTCGAAGAAGAAGAAGGTTGTGACACACGCGTTTCTTTCCTCACAAACTTATCGATTATTCGCCGCGCCCTCTCGAATTATTCATAAGCTCTCCTCTCGAGATTTCGAAGGGTGTTTCCTTCCTTCCCTCCCTCCCTCCACGGAGAAAGTTGTTGTGCGCGCGAAAAATTAAAATAGCTACGCTTTTCACGGATATTCGAAATAGTTTATTGGATTTAAAAATGTCATCGCAACGAAGACGAGCGCCTCGAGAATCCTCGAGAAGGACGACGGAGACGTTGATTCGAGACAATGGCGGATCGGTTACACGCGCTGACTCGGCCCGTTTATTAATGATCCTCTTGGCCCGCTTCTAATCTGGTAACTCCGTTTGGATTCCATTCCTTTCGAAAGCAAGAAAGAAAGAAAAAAATTCCAGAAGAATGCCGAAAAGACGTTGTTCAATTAGAGAGATTTTTCGCTCGGCCTCGCCACTGTGAAAAATTGTATCCGGCCCGATGATTTACAATATCCAGCCTCCACGATCCATTAAACAATCTATCCTATCTAACCAAGTGCTTGCTCGATCGTTCTTGCACATCACAAGAGATTCCTGACTAACGATTTATATTTTATATTTTATATATTACGAGAGAGAGAGAGAAAAAAAGTATCCCTCCAAAAGTGGAGAAACCAAAGAACAAGGATCTTGTGTTCCTTGTGCTCGAAAGGAAGAATGTCGGGCGCCATTTTCGAAATGGCCGGCCCTGGCGCATAGTCGAGCGTAAAACTTGTGCGGACCCGGAAAGGGATGTAAAGAATGGCGCCCACGCGTTATGCTAACACTAACGCTGCCGACACGGGCTGGGTGGTCCTGTCCCGCTCCACCTACTCACCCTTCACCTTTCCTCAAGCTCAACGGAGTTGAGGCTAATTTAAATCGATCCTAATACCCCATGATCGGACCCATTTTCACTATTTTCTCTCTCTTACGATCGATAATCACTTCCTTGAGATCTCCCTCAAACCTCTCCCGTTTATTAGATATTTTAGTAATGCTGGTGGTCGTGGGAATATTACATTTTTTGGATCTAGCCACGAACAGTTGGAATCTGTAGAATATTTAAAAATTTTACGCTCTAAATCTTCGCAAGACCTTGCAATATATACGTACCGACGGTGGATAAAGCCGCCATTCATCGATCCTCATTGAGAGGCGCGAGGCGATCGGTTGAATGGATTATGCGAGGCCAAGATGTTTATCGTTCGGAACGAATTCAGAGAGAGGAGGGCGCTCGGGGTTGCGGCGAAGCCGTGGGGTGGCGTGAAGTTTCGTCAAAGGTGTTGACACGACGAGGGGGGGCCGCGGCTGGAGGCGTCGCTACAAGCCTCCAGCCTCATTCACACCTCCGCCCCTCTCGTTTCCTCCCTCATCTCCGGGACAGAATCGTGGAGAACTTTGTCATCGAGGTTGTCGCACGATTTCGAGAGGTTTGGAGAGGATCGAGCTGTTGGACGAAACTTGGAGCTTTTTTCCCCCTCCTCCCCTCTTTTAACTAGAGGGAATCGTTTTCTCGTGGAATTGTTAACTTTCGTTCAAAGGTGGTCGCAGACTCGAATTGGCAAAATTTTCAAAGGTTCAAAGATTATGACTGAGAAGAGTTCTTCTCTATATCCTCTATATCCGTGTAAAAGTGCATCTTTTGTTCCTCTTCAAAGTCGAAATTTTTTACTTTGCTCGCTCGATAAAAATCGATAAAAAGGCAAGAAAGAATATTTACCTTATAAAGCAAAGGGATAAGGAGCAGAAATTTGTTTATCCGTAAATAACTCGAGTGGACACGGAACGATCCAGCGTTAAAATAATGAAAAAAACAGCGGAAGTAATACATCAACCGCAGAGAATCTTAAAAAAGAGAGAGAAAGTAAATAAATAAAAAATTCGGGACGTTGAATAATTCTTACCAACCCTTATCTAACCCCCCTCTTAAATCTGCTCACGAATCGGTAGGCAAGCCGGCGTATTTATCGCGAACAGATAGTCCAGCCTCGGTGAGCAATATTTTTCGTCGCCATAAATCCTTGGGAATCCCGTGGCGGTCGAAGAGCCAAAAGGGGGCGCGGCAAATGGCGCGTCTTGTACCGATTCGGGAACGATGTAACCGTTTAAACGACTTATAGTGCCCGCTTATAGCGTCCCCGGTCTGATCTAATCCTAACCTCCAATCTGAAATTTATCTCGCCCCCTCCCCCCCCTCACCATTTGACACGCGCGTTCGAAATTCCGTTCCAACGATCGATGAGATCGCAATCTCGATAAAGCGACACGAGGATTACTGAATTTATCGTTTCTCGCATTCCCCGATTAAACCTGATTGCGAGGCAAAATTAATTAATATCCTTTCGATATCCCACACTTTTGTTGCACCTATTCGGATGTCCAGTCCACAGTTTCGATCGATACCAATTTGAAAGTTTCGTTTTAACCGAGAGAACGGTAATTGAAAATTTTCAAACGATCGCGACTTATCTACGAAGCGTAATAAAAATAAGAGCGTGTCGAAAGACGAGGAGGCCAGAAAAAATCGAGAGGCATCCCTTCCAGGAGGGATGTATTGGAACGAAAATTTCGACGAAGGGGGAAGGGGGAGGGGGACATCCGAGCCGTGCGACGGGTCTCGAATGTCGCGCGGAGGCACTAAGTGGAAATTGTTGTCAAAAATGGCGGGCCCGGTATACCGGTTCCACGGTATACCGACCTCGTACGTACCGTTTTCGAGGACCCATTTCTGCACGTGGGCGTACGCGAGGGATACGCGCCTCCGAGACGCATCAGCGCGGACAAAGATTTTTTTCTTCTCTTTCGCGAATCAAGGTTCGCTCGAGGTTCGTTCATTTCCTAGATCGATCCGTAGTTTCGTTTCCCCCCGGTTATATATCGAATTTCCTGCCTCCGAGAATTCTAGCTCGAGCTCGCTTCCTTCCACTCCTCTCCCTCCCTCCCCCCTCCTCGTAAAAGTGTCACTTCGTTTCCCGCCATCCGCCATGTAAATACCCTCCTCCGTCCCGGCAATAAAGTCGTATTGTTTTTGCGCCACTTCCAATCCTCCAGCCCGATATAACTTTTTAACGACGCTCGCTAGCCGCGCCTAGCACCGGCGGTGGGAAAAGGAGGAACGGAGAGAGAGAGAGAGAGAGAGAGAAGGTCTCTGTACGGCGCCAGAAACGTTCTCTCGAACGGTCCGAGCACGGTGCACCATGGTGGGACCCCTCTGACGTTGTACATCGGCCCATGGGTCCGGATATACCTTCTCTGGTATACACAACCGACCCAACCCACCCGTTAGACCCTCGTAAAATTTTTTCTCCATCCTTTTGCCCCGACCAAACGGTCCTCCACGGCTCTTCGACGTCCGAGGATTTAATTTGCCCGACCACGTTCTCCTTCTCCGTCTATCCTGTTTCTTCCATTCCACCCTGCTGCCAATCCTTGTCTCCCGATCCCTTATCCGATGCTTTATCATATATCCTTTACTCCTCGGAGAGAAGAGGAGCACACGTACACGCTCTGCTCCAAGGTTTTATCGATATCGGGATTGATACGATATTAATAAAAAGTCAGATCCACGTATTTTTGTATTCGTTACGACTTGTTTTTCCAATTCGAAGCAGGAAACATCGTATACACGAATGTCTTCTTCGATCGACGCAATTATAATTGTTAGATCTTGCGATTATTTAAGAAACGAATAGAATTGTTTCCATCTCGTTATCCGTCTCGCTGCGCGAAGAAGGTGTTAATTAAAAGAGGAAGAAGAAGGGAAAGAAACTGGTACACTTATCGCTTAAGCCGTTTATCTCGTCAACGGCTGTCCGTCGGATGTAAACATTATTGACGCGATAATAAGCGTCCCATCGAGCTTTCTCTCGCGCTTTTCTACGACCGTATGTCCAAGCAACGGCCCAAGCACGTGTCCCGGAGATATACACGGTCGTACGATTTTTTTCTTCCCAAGCCCCCCTCCTCCTCCCTGCCGCCTTCAAAGACACATCGACTTTTACGAGCGCTCGTCTGTTTTACGCCGGCTAACGGTCGCGATTGCTCCTCTCGCCCCTCCTCCCCCTCCTCTGCCCACTGCTAGGACAGCCACTCGACTCCTCTTTCGCTATACTATAGCGACGCGTGGTATAGACGGTTGATGTACGTGCAAGGATAATTGTAACGTTCCGTCGTGCGCAAATTAATTGGAGTTCCACCACGAATGAACGTGTTCTTTTTAACTCGGTTATAATCTTTTCGAATTGATTCTTCAATCCCATCGATTTTTCATCCGGCAAATTCGTTCGACCGACCGTTGAACCTTGCCAATCGCAGGTGTACAGGTTAGAAAGCGTCGGGTCTCGCAGTAACGACCATCCTCTCCATTCGCTAGAACTTATCGTTCCGTGCTCCTCGCCAGAAACGTTTCTATCTCTCTCTCTCCCTCTCTCTTTCTGTCTCCACCTCTATGGTTCCTCGTGTATATGCTAATGCGAGACGAATGTCTCTCCTCCCGTAGCGCCTTCCCTGTCGTCTCGCCTCCGAAAGACGGTGGTGTACAGTGCCTTGGTGCACGGTGTGTGTCTCGACGACGACTTAGCAAGGATGCGTTCCCTTCTCGTGGGCGTGTTTGCTCCTCTCTCTCTCTCTCTCTCTCTGTCCTCGGCGGGACAGTTGCAACAGATTCACCTATCTCTCTCTCTATTTCTCCTCCATTCTTTCTGTCTTTCCGGTCGGTGTTCGGCCTCCTTTGGCGCAATCGATTGCCTATCGACACCGCGATAGATTAGTCGGAATTATCGTGATACCAGGGCCCGGGATACCAGTTGATACACGCCGACAATGTTCTTTCGGATGGAGGGATAGAAGGGGGATACAAGGCGCCGCTTAGAGAGAAATGGAGATATACGTATACGCGTCGATCTATTGAAATAAGCGTTAAATTTACGAACGAACGATTTATTCTACTACTTTTTTTAAATTAAACCAAAAATTCATACAGTTGGCGCGTAGGAATTGAATGATGTTGATAATACGATTAAATTGAAATAAAGTAAAAATTACTATATCCGATTATGAAATTCACGAACGGGAAATACTCGAAGATTATTGAAAATTATCATTTTATCCCGAAACGAGGACCACTGGAAACTTTCCACCCAACTCGAATCTGTTCAACGTCGTCCAACGAAAGACACAGGGCGTTGTATGGGCGAAGAAACAAAGGAGGGCGAAATGTTGCGCGGTTTCCCCAGGAGAGCAACAAATGCGGGGTGGAGTAGACGTAGTGATTCCTCTGCACCGTGAATTCGTAACACGTGTATCCCCGTGGTTTATGGTGATTAGTAGTTTAGAGGGAGACATTTCCCGTGCAATCGTTCCACAAGACCCATTCTTGCATTAGTCACCTCCCTTTTCTCGAAACTTGGCCGTGGATCCAAGCCAACCCCGTTTCGGATCGTTTCTGTCCATCTGGTTGGAAATTGTTGCACCTTTTGTTTGATTCGTCTTCTCAGGGGTGGAGGGAAACGTAAAGTAGATTTGAATTTGACGAAACTTTATTTTATTTCGAAATTAATTTTTCCTTACCAAGGATATTCGATATAGTTTCTCGTTTGCGTGAGAAAAAAATGTGTACATACAAATGAATCCGATCACCTGCGCAATCCACTTTCCGTTAAAGTGAATAGCGTCCAACTCTCATTACTGTCGGAACAACGGTCACGCCTTTTAAACCGGACAACCTGAGTGACAGGTAATTAACCTACGCCTTTACCGTGCAATAATTCTCTTATTTCTAACAGCTCCTTCAATTTTTAACCAATGTCGAATTTTCGACGCAGAATTTACCACTATTTTCCAATCTCTCTTCAAATTTCTCTTGATAATAAAAAGAAAAATAATAAATCGTGGATCGAAAATATATATATATATAAAATTAAGGAAAGAAAAATTAAAAACCTAGATTAAAATGCCACTTCACGATAACTAACCAAACAATCAATCACTAGGTAGTAGAGTTTACGATCGAGTTTATGGCGCTAGTGTCGCTCTAGTGATGTCGGTAATATCGCGAGAGAATCGAAAGAAACGATTTAATTTACCTACCGACGCATCGTCTTCAACGATCCAAACGCAGGAAGTACCAAATTTCCTGCGAACAGGGGGGAGGGGGTCCAAGGGTGGAGCGGAGCGACGCCGGTTAGTCGTCGAGGCGTTGCCGCCGATCAATCACTCGTCGATCCGGCGAGCAGCCCCCTTTGGTCCTCCCCGCGCTGATAAATGACGCAGGAGACCGAAAACGGCGACTGCGCGTAACAGCGCAACTTGAACACTTCTCGTGTATCCTCGGCGAGTAACGTGACCAACCTCGAAAACGTAACACCCACGTAATCGCATTGGAAACCACATTTTGTCAATTTCGATTTCGAGCTTTTTCGCTGCGAGATCTTTCGCGAGAAAGGGGGAGGAGTTGGGTTGATGTTGTCCAGAGACGTAGCAGTAGGTCGTGTTTCTGAAACGATTCTTTTTGGGTAGGAATAATGGGCGTAGAATCGCCAGATTCTGTCTCTGATC
Source organism: Apis cerana (assembly GCF_029169275.1). Lineage (NCBI taxonomy): Eukaryota > Metazoa > Arthropoda > Insecta > Hymenoptera > Apidae > Apis > Apis cerana. Next base: position 1,554,660 of record NC_083862.1, on the reverse strand, counting down.
ACTCTCTGATCTTTTTGGAATTTTCTTCTTTTTTTAATATACGAAGAGGGAAAAAATTGCTCCGTCGTACGATATATCATCTCTGCTATTGCATCTGCGATTTAATGGTTAGGATTTAAAAGAAGGAGAAAAAGTCTCTTAGACGAGACTCGAGAGGTTGAGAAACACGGAAGTAGAACAATGGGGGAATTGGCAGATTCCAGATTCTCTTCGTGTATTCACGGTCTGTTTCATTCCAAGAATGACACAGAAAATTGTTACACGTTCGAATAGAGAACACATGGTGAAACTGTGTCCCTTCTATTAACACAGGGATACATATTTTTTTCCTTTTTTTTCCTTTTTTTCTTGTTCGAGTATTTACACACGAGCCAGAGAGTCCTGTTACGTTACACGAAAACATAACCTTTCGAACCTGACACTTCAAGCTGCTGGAATCGAATACACGACGTGGCGCTAGCACGATGCCGTTTAAACTCGGGTGTCGGGTGTATAAACGTTTAACAATCTCCAGAGTCTGACCCGGATACGTCTGTCACCCGACACCGAGGCTGCGCATCGACCCGATAATTAGGAGGGATCGCCGGTCCCAAAGATGCCAAACCTTCGTGTTCCTTGTCATAATTCTCGAAATTCTCCAAGTTGCAACGCTTTCTCCTTCGAAAAGTTGAGTAATTCTAACTTCTCTTCTTATCTTCGTAACAATTTTTTAAAAAAAATTTTTCCACGATTTCTCCTCTCGATAACGATCAACACGCAAATCGACAGATTAGATTGGATAGGCTGATTTAAATTTATAATCAACCCCGGAATTTATCGGAACGAATAATTTATATCCATCGTAAAACATTTCTCGACACACGCGAGTATGTATCACGTACGTGTGAAAGAGGCTTTACGTCGCAGCGAGTACGGTCAATTAGAGCTCGAACGACTAGTGATTCGTCGAGAAATATTTCGGGTCGAGAGTGTCAGGACTGTGCGTGGACGAAAAGAGGAGGGAGAGAGAGAGAGAAACGAAGAAGGACGAAGGATACTGGCTCTCTCGGCAATACAGAGCTCGGAGGACGTGGTTGGGACTTATAAATCGCTTCCAGGTTTCGCCGGCCCCTCCACGGGGACGGCTGTCACCCGTTATCCTAACGACGTTTAACTAATCACGGCCGGAGAAAATATATATCCGCGATGGGAAGCTGGCGCCTCGAGCCACTCTATCACCGGGTCCCGGGCTGGTTGCTTAATTTGTATCAAAACATGTCAGGCTTGGGGGCGCCACGCGAACCAGTTATACTTTAAAGACGCAGATACCCGTCGAGCGTGCTCCATCGAGCGCCATCTATCCGCGCAATGTGCCCTACACGTGTGCTCTCGTCTCCTAACCTTTCCTTTCGTTTTTTTGCTCTTGTTTACCATCGATTCGAGTTTTAAATAAATCCTCGTAATTGTAATTGATCGTATTCTCCTCGTCTCGATTTTGAGGAAATTTTAATTATTATGATAATAGTTTTTAATTGTGTTATTGATACTTGTTTTCTAATTTTTCTTCGTCGAAGACTAAAAGAGATTTTGTAGTACAGTGTTTTCATAATTGAGGGCTCTTAGGTATGGAGATTGTTTTAAAAGAGACAAATATCTTGATGAGTTCAAGTGTTTAATATCTTTTCAATCTTGAGGCTGATTTTGAGTCTCACACACCATTGAGAGAATATTCGAGTTAAAAAAGTAAAACTATACGGTTATTATTTGTATATTTGGTGTACAAAAGAAATATATTCGTGCGCTGAAAGGTTAATATTCAAGGGCTTAATTGTACGATGTTTATGCAAATTAAAATTTCTTATCCATAACTGGAGTGGAAAATAGTGGATATAATACGCAATTTGCTTTGAATATTTTCTATATCTTTTCGCATATCATTCTGAACGTTTTTCTCGAATTTTCCATAAATGAATAAACTTCCATAATCTAGTACTGAGAATAAGAAAGAAAGATATACATACATAATATAGAGAAATGATTATTCCTCGTGGAAGATTAATCCTCAATTCCTACAATTTTTCAATCAACTTTAATTCTTAATCGCATCTTTCATTCATCACGATCGTGACGAATACTTAAAACTAACGACTAACTAATGTTGATTCTAAAACTGTTCATTTCATTTTTTTTTGTTTCGTCCACGAACGAAACGCGTGCATCTTGTAATTAAGACAGTGAGTGCGAAACTGCGTCGTTAACGATCTCTTTCCCTCGTCGTAGATTGCACTCGCGCAGTGATAACCAGCAGCTGCAGTGCTGGAACCCCAGTGCTTGCAATTGCCGTGACACCATTGCCTGCATACGCGATATTGCGCATAAAAGGTACTACCGTTACGTGTACACCGCACGAAAGGTCGTTTCAGGGCTGGCTGCGAAAATTGCATCGATTATTATCCCTCCATTGAAAACTTTCGTTCGTCAGTGACGTTGGGAAAGTAATGTCGCGCGCTTAAAACGACACGGGTGCCGATATTTCGATTGACGCGAACTTTTTTATCGATTCAAATTTCGATTTATATTCGATGGAATATTATGCTTTGCGAAATGAATTCCTAAAATTCACGATTTGCGAAAAAACTTGTCGCAAAAATGAAAGCGGTATATTTGTTGAACATTAACAAACATTAACAAACGTGTCTCCGTAGTGTATTTGTGAAACGACGAGAAACATCAGCAAACAACGTTAACAAACATCAACAAACATCTCGTTAAACGAAACAATCTCGTCCATGGGTGGAGATGTTTGACGCGTATCTGTGAAACATTAACAAACGTTAACAAACGTCAACAAACATTAACAAACATCTCGTTAAACGAAACAATCTCGTCCATGGGTCGAGATGTTTGACGCGTATCTGTGAGACAACGTTAACAAACATCAACAAACGACAAGAAACATCGGCAAACGACTCGAAATAATCTCGTTCATGGGCCGAGACACTCGTTATCCGACTTTTATCCCCGGCAAGAAACGAGGGACAAGTTGGAAACAAGAGCAGCACCAAATGGCAAAAAGCAAATTAACCCGTGTGTATCGTTGCCCCGTTTGAAACGAACGTTTTACCTTTTCGCCCGATAGAAACCCCGCAAAAAGTACCAAGTAACACGTTGCCCCTAAAAATGAATGGGTGGCGAGGTTGGATATCAGCGGTGGACATCGGTGGACCCGTGGTACCTTCTGCCGCCAATTACAACATTCCATCCGCTCCTCCATGGGCCGTCGTCGTCGTTCGTGGCCTGGGACGGCACGCGATTTCCTGCCAAATTGGGGCCCCGGATTACGATCGTTTCCATCCACGCCTCCAGCCCCAGGCGGGGATCGGGAAAAACTCTTTTTTTCTCAGGGTGATTCCATTTCCACGGCCCCTGGCGCGGCCTTCTTTGGAAAAACGAGGCGGTTATTCAACTCGATCGCACGATTCCTCCTACGGCGAGGATAACTCGGAGGGTATACAGGGTGGTCTCCGAGTATTGGATATGCGAGTTCATCGAATATCGCGAAAAGCACTTACTGAAGCTCGCGGTTCTTTGCTTTCGTCCAGGGTTCTATCAGACACTCTGTATACATCCCTTGCCAATTTGCCACCTTTTACCGCGTGTTACCAGTGTTACGTGACTCGTTTCCAGCCACGGACGCGAGATAATATTGCAATTAGAAATCGGCGAAACGAGCGATGCACGCAGCCGCGTGCTTATCACTTTGTATCGCAGAAACGATCCCTGCTCGCACGTTTTACGGCCATTTCTGCCCAGTACGCGAAACTTTTGCCGATACACTTTTCGATCCAAAATCTAGAGGAGACTAAAAGATTATGGAAGAGATATGGAAGAGACACTCTCACACACACACACGTACACGCGCGCGTATCCATCGCATTGCAGCCATTTCTCCAGCTCGGAGGAATTCTCCAAAGCTCGCGGCGGGGCCTGAGAACTGTGGAAAGGCCCCTGCGCAAGGCCGGGCGCAGGAAGGGGCGTACGATAGCGGCGTCGAGTGGTTTACTGCGCTCCCAGCGAATCGTAAATATCGCTGGACCCGGCATGCGCGCGCAGGATCGGGCCTAAGGCCGCGCGGGCATAAGTTAGCATCGTCTAAGGCGAGTATAGGGCCCCGGTCGTGGTGGAACGTTGGACACTTTTTTCCACGATCGTTGTTCCTGGCTCGTGTTCCTGATTTACGAAGCTCAATAGGGCCCAGCGCGGTACAGGTATATACGTATATGTGTGTGTATGCAGACTCTAACGCGGAAGGTGGAATGGCGAAGCCGTTTAATGCAGCTTTAACGGGACATGCGCGGCGCTGTATATAATAGGCCGAGCGCCTCTCTTGTAAATCGGCGGGGGATAAGGCCCCCTTTATAATCTCGATCCGGGTCCCACACCGATCTCGATATCGGTGTGGCTAACGGGTTTCGGCCTCGACGCGGAAGGGGAAGGGGCCCGCGAGCGAAACTCTCGGGATAAGGATCGGCGGGGGCCTTTTGGGGCCCTTCGTCTTCCTCTTGATCGATATGCAAACATCTTCTTTCCCGTGGAGAAATTTCGAAACGCGATTATCTTGGGATATTTCGTTTCTTCTCCTCCCTGAGAAGGGGAAGAGGAGTAGTACGTTGCCCCTTTGCGAAAAAGTAGGAATTCGATCGAATTAATTCCGTCATCCTGATTTTCGAAAAATCACAAACTCGCCTCTCTAACCTCCTCCATCCAATCGGAAGTTGTCATCTCGTCGTTTCGTGAATGAAAATGTCGAGAGGGGAGGAGTTCTCTTAATAGTCCCTCCTCGATCTCGCTACGCCTTGTCCAAGATCCAAGATTACGATCTCTAGCCCATTTTTCCATCCACAGTAACAATTTCAAAGAGCTGCGGTGCCGCCGTCTCTTCTGTTATTTCCTCTTCTCCCTCTCCAATACCGTTCCTCGCGGTAAAAAATCAAAGGTGCGAGAAGTATCGTTCCGTTTTTCGTGGGTAAAGGGCGGGGAGGGAAGGGGTAGGAACGAAGCCGTGGCCGAGGTGGGCCCAGGGCCACGCGGCGGGCATAAATATTGGACGGGTTGCTTAAGAAGTAGCTGCTATGGAGAGCTGCCGCGAGGCCAATTTAGAGGCAGCTCGGTTAATGAGCCACCGCGGATGCCACACGCATCTTTTTGCGCCCCCGGGCCCCTGGCCTCTGTGTGGCCAATTCGGTGCTTAACAAACGGACGGGCACCTGGCTCTCCCCCTCTACTTCTCCTTCTTTACCTATACTTGTTCGTTTTGAGAATTTCAAATAAGCGGAGAGAATTTTCAGAGATTCGAAATTTCTATACGGGTAATTGTCGTCGCGCGATTTGGCACGATTGATTCGACAATATTCGAAATTTCTTGATATTAAGAGATTTATTATAAGAAGGGGGGGAGCTGGGGCGATGAAGTTGGTTTAAAATTCAAATTATTCGCTATAAATATATTTAAAAAACTAATCTTGATAACTCAATTAACATACTACTCGTAGAATGCTTTCGTCCGTTTCTCTTTGTATCGAAACGGAAATGTTTCTCTTATATTCGCGACACGCCGACAATTATAAAATCTCTCTCTCTCTCTCTCTTTCTCTCTCTTTTCCATCGCGTAATGATGCGCGGTTGTAAAACGTCGGCGGGGTCGGCGCGGGCCAAGGCGCTTATTTCATCCCGGCGAGGCGTTATTAAAACGTATAAACGCAGGTGATAAAGAAACGTATACGCGAAAGTTAACGCCTTCGGATTTAAACGCGCGTCCAATTAATTTCGTGACGCATCGCGCGCATTTCGTTGCCAGCGCAGCTGCGGGACACGGAGCACCCCTGCGGCGCTTTTCCCTCTCTCTTTCTCTCTCTCGTTTCCCTTCCAAAGACACGTTTTCTCTTCTCTCTTCCGCCTTCCCGTGAAATCAAGAAGATTTTATCGTTATCTGTTATTTAATCGCCGTCGATAATTGCGGAAGAATCTAATCGTTTTAATAGTTGAGTTTCGAAATACAGGAAACAAGTATTCTCGCAGGTTCGAATTTTATCGTAATTACTCAAATATGAAAAAGCTTTTAAAAATTCACATTGAGTAAATATATATATATATGTTTGAAAACTTTATAACTGGAACCTAATAATAGTAATATTAATGCAAATATATTAATATTAATTAACAATTAAAAAAACGAAACAACGTTGTACATATAAATATATTTCTTCAAGCGGTCACCCATCCAAGTTCGAGCCGCGATCAAAGGTAATTGCACTTTGCTAATCGAATAGGAAGCATCAATCCCACCGTGCCAAACTCGTCGGCGAACTCTTTTGCCCTAATTATTATTATCAACAGCTCGACCCATAATTTTTCTCCAAGGCTGAGAAAAAATTTTCTTCCTTTCCCTTTTTCCACGAATCTCCACAGCGCATTGTACCGCAAATAGAACACGCGCCTGTGTAAGCCTCGCGGATCATCCCGAATGCTTCCTGCGTGGTGGCGCGCGTCACTCAACGCCGTGAACATTATTTGTAGCCACGTGTACGCGGTCCTAATAATAAACGGCCGCCAAAGAAGAGAGAGGGAGAGAGGGGGGAAGAAATCTAGAAGGCGCTTTCTCAGCTCCCCGCGCCTTCGTGGCCAGGAATTGATAATTAATGTTCGAGACTTAACGCGGCCCGTTTATCTTTGGCCAGGCCTCTCCAACTCTCGCGGAGGCAGGTGCAACCCCTTCCAAGTAAACGGCGAACCCGTTGACGCATGACAAACTACCGATCGCGAAAGGGTGGACGAGGATACCCTCTTTCTCTCAACTTTCTCCCTCCTCTTTCCCGAAACGTTTCGACGAAACTATCCAAGTATATTTCTCAATTTCTGCTATTGTTGCGATAAACGTCGTATAATAACTCTATAGTTATTCCGTAATACAAACATCAAATCAGAACAAATTATTATTGTGTATATCGGTATCCAGAGATGCGTTGCATATCGTGCACATTGATATCCAGATACAAATAAACCCACTCCTCATAACTGTCGGCACGGGTTGCCACGCTTAATAAATACCCGTTTGTTGGCCGTGTCTTACGAGGGTGGCTCGCTCTCGAGCCGAGCAGGGGACGCACACGCTGGGCGAAGCGAGTGAGATAGTGGCTCGGTGACAGCGGCAACGAGGCGTGCATCGGTTAGTCTCGCCACATCACGATCCTGACGTACGAAACCCTACCCCTCCTCGATAATTCTGGCATCCCTTTGCTGACTTTCGTTCGGTCCAAGCTTTTTATTTTCGATCGATGCGATTCTTGTCACGTGTCCAAGTGGAGGATGTTCAACGAGGCTCGTTATTGTTGCATCAGGAGATGGAGGAAAAGTATATGAGGTTTAGAACAAAAGGTGGATTCTTATGGAACGATCAATTGAATTGGGAGAAAAGACGCGCGATTATTTTTGAGCCAAGTTTTTCCCATTTTCTTCTCCTCGATTCACGAATAAAATTTAATATTTGATTGGCGGGGGAAGGGCTCTGTTTTTAACACGTTTATTCACGGGGCGGGCAAAAAAGATTTACATCGTCGCCCGACCACCAATTATCTCGGCATTATAAACCGCTAACGACCATAATTAGAACTGTCGTTACTTTTATTAAGCGAGCACCGTGACCGGCGATAAATCATACCAACGGGCGGGTATAAATTGCTCGCCGTGTTGAGAAAATCAAATCGTCGTCTCGAAATTTAATTTGTTTAATTACGCTTTTGACGCGTGTCTAAACATTATTCCATGATCAGAGGGACGAGAATTTTTACTGGGAAATAAGAAATCTCAAGTTTTTTCACAGAGTTTGGAAAAATATGCAACGATTTTTTGATCGTATCAAATAGTGTTTTATGTTGTAATATATGTAAAAATATACAAAATCATAGAGTTTGTGTTATTGTCCAAACGTGGGTACATTCAAAAAATTATCCAAAGAAATCTTGTACTAAAAAAAAATGGAATGTTTCAAATCTTCAAAAATATGTTCCAAGAAGCATGATTTAAATAACTTCACAATTAAAATGCAAAAATCTTCAATTTTCCTAAAATATCTTTCAGCATCCATCCAAGCTTGATTTTTCAAAATTTTACAATGATATACAATCTTCAAAATGCTTTTCAACGACAGAAGCATGATTTAAATAATTTCACAATGTTGTATAATCTCCATTCAAAAGCAATTAAAATGCAAAAATCTTCAATTTCTCTAAAATATCTTTCAGCATCCATCCAAGCTTGATTTTTAAAATTTCATAATTTCATAATGATATACAATCTTCAAAAATGCACCTTTCACAAAAGCATGATTTAACAAATTTCACGATGCTGTACAATCTCCATTCAAAAGCAATTAAAATGCAAAAATCTTCAATTTCTCTAAAATATCTTTCAGCATCCATCGAAGCTTGATTTTTCAAAATTTTACAATGATATACAATCTTCAAAATGCTTTTCAACGACAGAAGCATGATTTAAATAATTTCACAATGTTGTATAATCTCCATTCAAAAGCAATTAAAATGCAAAAATCTTCAATTTCTCTAAAATATCTTTCAGCATCCATCGAAGCTTGATTTTTAAAATTTCATAATTTCATAATGACATATAATCTTCAAAAATGCACCTTTCACAAAAGCATGATTTAAAAAATTTCACGATGCTGCACAATCTCCATTCAAAAGCAATTAAAATGCAAAAATCTTCAATTTTCTTAAAATATCTTTCAGCATCCATCGAAGCTTGATTTTCAAAATTTCATAATGATATACAATCTTCAAAAATTTTTCTTCAATCTTCAATCTTTCACAAAAGTATAATTTAAATAATTTCACAAAGTTACACAATCTCCATCCAAAAGCAATTAAAATGCAAAAACCTTCCCTAATAAAATATCTTCCAGCATCCATCGAAGCTTAATTTTCAAAATTTCACAATGATATACGATCTTTAAAAATATTCAGATCGATTCAAAAGCAAAAATCTTCCATTTCACAAAATAAAAAACATCTCAACTGATCCACCGACGTTTGATTTTCAAAATTTCATAATGATATACAATCTTCAAAAATGTTTTTCACAGAAGCATGATTTAAATAATTTCACAATGCTACATAATCTCCATCCAAAAGCAATTAAAATGCAAAAATCTTCAATTTCTCTAAAATATCTTTCAGCATCCATCGAAGCTTGATTTTCAAAATTTCACAATGATATACACTCTTGAAAAATGCCTCTCAACGACAGAAGCATGATTCAAAAAATATCACGATGCTGCACACAATTCTCCTGGTCGAAATTCCGAGAAGCAACAGCACCACCGCAAAAATCTGGCAATCTTCGATTTCACGAAAATAGCATCCTCCTCTGAGCGTCCAACGAAGCTTGGCTCCTTTAAAAATTCAAACCCCCACCCTCCTATCTAAAGACTCGGTTTTCACAAAGAAAGAAACGGGGAAAAATCTCGCTGGAAAAATTTCGCAACGTGTTATAAAAGCCAGCCCCTCCAACGCTCGTGCCGCGATACAAAAATCCGTTGGACAAGAACGCCAACAGGATCGTTCATTAACGGTACTCTCCGCCGACTCGTAAATTTCCACCGGCCTCTACATCCGCATCCACTGTTTTCTTCGCTCGAGTACACGTAGTATGGAAATCCTTAGAAGGCCGTGCATGTAGCCTACATGGATGGATACACTCTCGAGGGTTGCCGATACCCGCCACTTTTCCTCCCTTCCCTCCTCCTCTTCTTTTTCGCTTTTCTCCTTTTTTTCGACTATCCCCGGACGAAGCATCAGAGAGAGAGAGAGAGAGAGAGAGCGGCACGAGCTGCTCTTCAGGGACACGCCGTATTACAATGGCCCTCCTCGAGCAGGAGAGCATCGGGCATCCCGTGGAGAGCCACTCGAGGATGTGTTTGAGAACGCGAGAGGGCTCGGTTTTCTCTCCAAGCTTAAAACAAACAGCTCTCACCTGTGCCATCGATGGCATAATAACCACCTGTGCCTTCTTCTTTCGCGCTGCCCTCTCTTTCTCCTTTTTCGAATCGGCTGGGTTTTATTTATTCTTCTCCTCCCCTTCCAGGCTTTATTTATCATCGAGTAATAAAGAGATTTCTATCTTTCTCACTCGAGATCAGATTATTTAAAAATGCTTAAAAAGTAGGAGAGAATTATTCCTGCACTTTTCCTCCTGCATCGTTACATCGTGTAGAGTGGATAATAGAAAAGGAGAATCGGCAGGAAAGTGAGATTTCAACGGCGGAGACAACCGGTTCGCAGGTTAACGATCCCCCATTAATTAGTTTCGTTTCGTTTCAAGCGAAGGCGCGCGCGCGCGAAATCTTGCTGGTTGCTCTCAGAGAGGGAATTAAGCGAAATAATTAGACAAATTAGGACAGGCGGGCAGGGGTGGCTGGTTGAACGCGAATCATTTATCATTAGGATCCACTATTAATTCCTCGTTAATTCCTCCTTTCCTCGTCAAGCAAGATAAACGAGTGGCTCTCGAGTAACCCATTGCTCGCGAGAGGAGAAAAGGGAGAAGGGATGGAGTCGTGATGCTTCTCCCGATTTTTATGACCGGTTAAAATTTTCGAGAACCACTTTTTCTCCTTTTTTCGCGTCGTATTTATCGTTCGTGTCAGTTCTCGCTTTGAAGTAAGTCGTAATCTCTTGTTAATAAAAATGTTTGAAGATGTTGTAATTTCGAACTTGTATATACGAATGTAAAAATGTATCGTTATTTGGTAACAACTTTTATTTTAGTAATATTTTAGTATGATATTGTTATTTTGTTCACTAGTTCCCTTGACATCAAAATATGTTGGAACAATAATGCTATCTATCTGCATCTATTAAAATTTACTTATCTTGAAAATATATGTTATAAATTAATATTATAATATGTAATAAATATATATTTGGACATGAGGAAAGTATATCCAGAATAATAATTTTAAATATACTATATATACTATCTATCTACAAATATAAATATATTGCAGTTTGTTGAAAATATATATATATATATCCATCTATGTAAATATAAAAATATACACATCGTGTTATTTACTAAAAATTTACTTCTTTTAAAAACATGTATTATAAATATACATATTATAGTTTGAACAAGAAGAAAGTGTTCAAAAGATCTATCTGCAAATATAAAAATATATATGTTATTTAATAAAAATTTACTTATCTTGAAAATATATATTATAAATAAATATTACAATATATAATAAATATATATTTGAACACGAGGAAAGTATGTCCAGAATAATAATTTTAAATATATATTATATATACTATCTATCTACAAATATAAATATATTGCAGTTTGTTGAAAATATATATTATAATTTGAACAAAAAGAAAGTGTATGCCCAGAATAATAATTTTGAATATATATATACATCATGTTATTTATTAAAAATTTGCTTATCTCAAAAACATGTATTATATATTACAGTTTGAGCAAGAAGAAAGTGTCCATAATATATCCATCTACAAATATAAAAATACACACATCGTGTTATTTACTAAAAAATTTACATCTTAACAACACTATCATATCGTTATTTGATGAGATGAAAATAAGTTGACCACATTTTGAATCTATTAAAAAAATTCGAACAAGAAGAACATGATGTAAAATTGTACAATATATTCAAAACAATAATTACACCATCCATATAAAACATATAATTACACGTCTCTTGAAAATTTAATAAATTTAAAAATAATCTCTATAATATAATCGAAATACACGTGAATCGAGCTGTTGAATGGAGCTTGGCCGAGGTTGGAAGGAAAGAAAGGGAGGAGGAGAACATGGAGAGAGAGAGAGAGAGAAGAGTGCAGAGTGGAAAAAGAGAATAAAGAAGAGAGAGAAAAAGGGACGAAGGAGATACGAGACCGATAAAACGTTGATTGCGTTGAAAAAAAGGATACAATGATAAATGCCGCGGAATATAATGGAGAAAACACAACGGCGCAACTGTATACGATATATTCGTTCGGAGGAAGACAAAGTGGACTCGGGAGAATATGAGGCAGCGACCGAGTAATTGGAAAGATTCGATATAAGCGGATGATTTCGAGTTTAAACTTCGACTCCCAAGATTCTTTTTTTTCTTTTTCTTTGCAGGAAGACACAAATTTCATTCGTGTATCCACGGAAAATTAATCGAATTCGAATAAATGAGTGAAAGAATGGGGGGAAAAAATAGAAGAAATTTCGAATTATAACCAAAACGAATTATAAAGGCGAGACTTCAACAGCTATCCACGAAAATACCCTCGAGGTGCGCGAGGAGGCCTGTACACGGATGACAACGGCGATGAGGACGTCTGTCGGTCCGTCTAGTTAACAACTTCCTTCGTCTTAACGCCTCCGAGGCTATAAACTCACGCTTCGTTTTATCGTCCTTATATCAACTTTCCGAATGTTTGCAGAAGAAGCAAGAGAAACAAGTAGCCCTCCTCGCTCGTAAAACTTTCCGATGGGGCGGGCGGTTTTTTCCTCGCCAGTCGGATCTTTCGTCGCGTCACGCTCGTCGAGACGGATCCTGCCTAATTCCTCGAGGACAAAGGAAACCGCGCTTCCGCTTGGCTGATCGTCATGATAAAAAGAAAAAGAGAGAATAAATAATTTCGTCGATCGTTCTCTAAAGATTTCCAAAGTTTGTGGGAGATAGTTTTTCTTTCCTTCTTTTTTTTCTTTAACCGCGATTTCAGAACGCGATCCGAGCTGTTTTGTAAAGACTGGTACTTGAATTTGACGAGCGATGGCGCTGGTGACTCGGAAAAAATCCAACATGGCGGCAACTGCGGGATTAAATTCACTTCTACGGAGACACTTTTCGAACGAAATTCCGTTCACCTTGCGATTTTACAGAAATTATCGTGTTAATATCGATCTAAACTCAAACTATCCGTCGTTATTTGTTATGTTATCCTCGACGATTTCATTATCCTCTCCATCGATCTCGAAAATGGGAATGAAAGAGAAGAACGGCTCGAGAAGAGAGGATCGTCGGAGCAAAAAGAAGAAGAAGGGAAAAAATTAAAATTCCTCTTCTGAAAATTGGTAAAAGCGACCTGCGACTCGTGGGTACGTGCGATCGAGAAGAGGAGGGGAGAGAAAGAGGGAATAATTTATGTGAATCGGTGATGCCTCTATCGCTTTCGTCCACGGCTGTGTTTCTCGCACCTTCCAACGACGGTTCTCTCCACGGCCGACTTGTTTGTATTATTTAAGCGGCGGGGGCCTTTATGGATGGATTAATGCCCGCGAGACGTTTTCAACGTGGCTCGATTCATCTTTGTGATTTTAAGGAGGTTAGAAGTCGGTTTGCAATCCGTTCAAATTGACCAAGGCTCGATGATTGGAGCGAATGCTTGGATATTTCTAGTTTATTATTCCCTTGATATATCTTTGTTGTCAACATTTACGTTTGGAAGGGTAATTTTTAGAGAAAGAGAGAAGGAAGCTTGATTTTTACGCGATATTTGATATTGGCTGGAAAGAAAGAAGATTTATTAGTTTTGAGTTACGTTTATTTATTTGTTCGAAAATTGTTTGAAAATTCTTTGCTGCAGTTGACGAGGATATCGACAAGTTGCAAAATATATTTCAAGTTGATAAATAATACGGGTATTAGAATAGGATTTGTGGAAATATCGAGTTAATAAAGTCTGATCAGAATATCTGTGTACTTTATAAATACTTTATAAATAAATCAAATAACAAAAAATACTCAGATTTGTTCGATGATATTATATTTTCTGAAATATCTCTTTTATGCAATTATTTAAACGCAATAACCAATCATTTATTCAACGTCATTGTAAAAGCTAAATTTCCAAATTCAGTCAATTTTAAGACCCACAAAACTCCATTAAGAAAACAGCAATAACCAATCATCTATTCAACGTCACTGTAAAAGCTAAATTTCCAAATTCAGTCAATTTTAAGACCCACAAAATTCCATTAAGAAAACAGCAATAACTAATCATCTCTTCAACAGCAATAAACAACAATCTTTTCAGTGTAAAAGCCAAATTTCAAAATTCAGTCAATTTTAGACCTCACAAAATTCCATTAAAAAAACAGCAATAAACAGCCATGTTTCATTTCAGTGTTAATTTAAAACGATCAGATTAAAAAAAGATTAAAATCTCTTCGATCCTCGAATTCAATCAAATATCAGGCCCACGAAATTCCATCGAGGAAACAGATAATTTTAGATAACCAGCTTTCAATTTCGCCGTAAACCATTCGATTAAAACAAAATTAACGTCAAATTTCTTCGATCAATTTCTCGAATTCGACCCAAATATCGATCCCAAATAAAATTCCCCCATCGAGGAAATAACCGACCACCTTTCAACCTCTCTTTCACACCAATTTAAACAAGCTCGAAATCAAATCCCTCCAAACTCTCTCCTCCCTCGAATTCGATCAAATATCACGAAATTCCGTTGCAAGGAAACCAAGCGATAACCCCCCTCCCCCTCCAACTCCGCTCGGTGTAAAAGGGAGGTCGGTTCGGTTTGGAAAACGACTCGGGTTAATTCTGGAGCCGTTTGTCAGTCCAGGAGCATCGGCGAAACCATCGGAAACGGTGGTACACGGGACGGAACGAGGCGGTTTCCCAACCTCCTCGCACACCGTCCCCCTATATTTATTAGTGACGTTATTTTGGTATTTCGTTACGGGGCCGACGTCGGGCACGAGGCCGCTGCTCGTTCGATTCGTTGAGTAATCGCCGCCATTAACCACAGAGAGCCTGTCCTCTCGTCTAAGCGCGATTTTATTTTTCCTTCTTCCTTTTTCGAGAGAGAGGGTTGGTCTTGGAAATGGGAGGGGAGGCGAGGATCGCGCGTTAGCAGTGACAGAACGGCCCGGATTCACCGTATGACCGTTACACCGCCGATTCTCCCAGTGATGAACTGCTCCTCCTCCCTCCCTTTGCTTCCGTTTTCTTCCACCCTGCTCGCGCCACCTTCGTTAAAATAGACTTGGAAAACGTCGAGCGAATAAGACGAACCGTCTCCTACGTTCACTCGTATTGTTCGAGGCTTCCTCCCGCAATCCGTCGAACCAGCAACGTGATATCGAGCCCCGTGAATCTGGAACGAACGGTCTCTCGACTCGAGGAACAAAGCTGCTCGTCCGTTGGCCCTCGGCCGGAATTTCGCTCGTAGGCGGAAACCACGAGGCGGAGGGAGGGAGAAAGAAAAACAGAGCGAAGAAAAAGAAGAACGGGGGGGATCGGGTGGACTGTAAAGTCCCCGTTGCCTCGAGAGTCGAAAAAACGGTCCCCACGGAGAGAACGTGGCCCATTATGCGCGCGAGGGAGCGAGCTTTTTTGCGGGGTATCCAAGAGGCTCGCCGAGGGTGGCCGCCGCCTCAACGTTGACGAGAGCCGCGCAGCTGGAAAACCGAGCTCACCTCTCTTTCTCGTTGGTTTGGTTGAGGGGGAGGGGGAGAGTTCAATGACTATTGGGATGGGAGTCTTGGTGGCTCATTCGTATCTCGATATATATATGTATATATATTTCGATGGAGAGGAGAAATATGAATTTTATTTTGTCGAAGCTGTTTGATAATTTTATTGGGCAATTAGTCGAACGAGCGAAATCGTTTTCGCGCCACAAGAAAATAAACCGTTTCTTCCGCTCGCGTGGCCTAAAGACCATTAAATCAGGCAGAAATGTATCCAAACAGAGAGATGGAATCGCGAGCCCCATAAAGGGTCTGGAAATCTGTTTACACGCGCGCATACCAGACCCTTGGGCCGTGTGCAACCTCGTAATTTTCCGTAACAGATTCGAGCCAGATCCTGAGAGAACACAGAGGGGGTGATTGTATTCCTTGCTCCTCGAGGCCCTCGTCGTTTTCGAGGGTGATGTGTGGAGGCGACGAGTGGATTACGAGTCAGTTTCGCGGACGATGTATAAAGAAGAAAAGAAGAGAAACGAGTGTGAAAGCTGTTTTGTGAAGCGGAGTTTTGTATGTTCCTTATACTTTTCCTTCAAGCTGATTTTTAATCAATTCTCTATATTTCATCCGATCATATAGCGTATCGAGCAACACTTTTTCAACCGACGACTTTTGCCACGTTGGATCGATGATTTTCATTCGATCGTCAAAGTGCAGTTGCATTTGTCGCGATTGGAACTTGGATGGGTGACCGCTCAAGGTTTTTGAAAATTTCTTTGACGTTTTTCGAATCTTTCGAAGGGACGCTTTTATATATTATCCGTAAAGAGTTGTTGTAAAGAGTTTTTTAAAAATATTTTCACGCGTCTTCTTCCATCTCGGAGAAACAAAGTTGAAATGCCATTTCAAATGGAATCAAGTCTAATTTAATAACGAGCTTCTCGCAAAGAGAATAACAAGATCGAAAATATTTCTCAAAATTCTCTAGGGATAAGAACGTGTGTTTCGACTACTACTTATTCTCTCGCAGTCTGCTATATTCCTGCACCAATTCGTCCGTTCCACGAGAGACGTATCCCGCGCGTCTTCGCTCGGCGACACTCGCATTTGTCCGTGCCAATCGGCACGAGGGGGAATAAACTATTCCAACCAACGCGTTCTCCCGGCCCAATTAGAAATTTGTGGCCGGAGCGCGCGCACACGCATACCCCGTACGTCGGGCCAAAGTGGAAAGACCGATTAGCGCGACTCGCTGTCAAAACATCCACTCTCGTCCCTTGCGTTGACGCATACGCGAAGAGCGCATCATCCGTGCACTCTCAGCGCCACCCATGTGCACTCACGGTAGTCCATCACTTCTGGCTGGACGGGTGGTGTGCCGTTGGAAAGAGAGAGAGAGAGAGAGAAGGGGAGAGATACACGTATTATTCCGAGCGAAGAGATAGAGAGGGAGGGGGGAGATGGAAGGAGAAATGGAACGAGACCTTTACGTATCAATATAGCCTCTGAATTTGGAGATTAAAGAGGGGGAAAAAGGAAAATCGAGGAAGATTGAAATTTGGTGGAAAGATTTAGATTGAGAGATTACTTGTACAAACTTTTAAATTAGACGATAGAAAGGGGAAAAGAAGAAGCAGAAAAAGAAAGATTCGAAGAAAAAAAAGAGAAAAATAAAGTGAAAAAGAGGGATAGAGCGACGAAAAAAGAAAAACTGTGAAGCACGAAGGAAGAGAGAGAGAGAGAAAGAGGCAGCGGGTTTGGGTGGAAGCGTAGCCGGGTCGGGCGCATAATATATCGGTTTAAAAGTACCATTTATTTAAATGGCGTTTATACCGGCCCGCCACGGGACGAAAAACACAGGCCGCAGACCTGAAAATAATAACGGGGTTACCAGGGTCCTCGACGAGAGGAGAGAGAGAGAGAGAGAGAGAGAGGGAAAGAGAAATGTCCTGCGCCCGGCCGGCACGCGGATGCAATTGAATCAATCATCCGCCAAAATGGGATTTCTGGTTCCCGCCTCTCTTCCAACCTCGTAAACCGCGATGAATTACCGTATTCCCAGTATTTCCACTACGGTATAATAATCGTCAACGTCGAGTTGGAAAAACGTTGTCGCGATATCCGTTGAATACACGAATCTGTCCATAACGAAATTAAAAAACTAAAGTTTTTAAACTAGGAAAAAGAAAAAAAGAAATTGCCTCTTTTCGACCTCATCCCTATTTTCATTCTCCAAAAGATTGTTTCTTTTAGAGAACTCGAGAAATCGAGTCTCCCTGTTAAACTTCCCTCTGGCGGACGCGGTTCGAAGTATCGTATCGTTAATGGCGGCGAAGAATCCAGAAGGAGGAACCGACGTATCCAAACTCACTCTCTCTCTCTCTCTCTCTCTCGATAAGTCGCGAGCAGCTCGCCTCGGCGCGAGTGAGTTATTAAAATGGCGCGAGCGATTTTATCTCGGGGCCACAAATAAGCTAGCTCCCTTTGAACGAGCGTTTAGGTGTGATCGAGGGGACAGGCCGCCTAACTTTATAGTCGGTAACGGTGCTCCATCCTTCTGCCTCTCCGCCATCCGTCATCTTCCCCCTCCCCTCCCCTCCCAGCACCGTTTGACACGGCGAAATTACGAAATTACGACGCGTCCACGCGACGGATATATACGTGTTTTCCGCTCGGGCGTAATCAACGTCACGGCCTCGTCCCGCCGCGGTACACGGGCCGGCAGCGCGTGCACAATTATGTCAGCGATGACGCGGCCACGGGAAAAAGATGGGCCGGGCCGCGAAACGCGAGAGGCATTAAAGCGTCAGCGGCCAAGATTCGTTTCGAGTGCACGTCAAGGGAGAGTTCCTCTCGAATTGGATTTTTTTTCGGATAGATTTCTTCGGAGACATTTTTGTCTTCGATTTGGCCAAGTTTTGAAGAGAATTGAAAGATTCGAAATTCGTTTCAGAGGTTAAGTGGCACTCTCGTCTTCTTTAATTAATCTGATGATGTGTTATTCTTGATTCGATTCCCAATTTTTTTTCTCCCCTTTACTCCCTCTCCCCTCGATCGGAAGAAAAGTTTACGTGTTTAAATTTTTCCATCTATAAATATTCCCACCACTTGCGTCAATTGTAGGATATTTGTACACTAATGGGTTTTCCTACTGAATAAATTAAATCGAACGAAACACACGCGTTTGTTATTCGCGTTTCGTCATGGAGAATTCGAGCGAGCCGTTCCCGATGAAACGACTTTCTGATCTCGAGATAAAAACGGGTTTCGTCGCCGGTTAACTTATGGGCCGGAGATCCTCGTCTAATCCACGATCGTGTCGCTCGCGAGCCGATTACGGACGATTACGATGGATCTTGTTATTCGAGGGGGAGAGGGGAGGGGAAGGGGGGTAATAATTTTTCGACCGATGTGACGCGAAACAGTAGAGGAAATTTCTTCCACCAGTCGCGAATCGAACGATAATTTGTAGTCAAGGATAACAACGTTGCGCAAATAAATTTTTTGCAATAATTCGATTTTGCGGTCACCATAGACGTTATTCTCCATGATAAAAACGAATTTGAGATCTCCGAGTCAGGATTCTACGAATCTAAAATTATCGAAAATTATTTTCATTTTGGTAAAACAAGATATTTGTTGGCATGGATATCTATGTTTATTAATAATAACAATACATCACAACAATGTTTGTCGACGTTGGCAACGTAGTAAGATTGACACTTTCTATTTGATCATCAAAGTGCAATTGCACTGGTCGCGTCAGTATCTTGGATGGGTGACCGCTTAAAAAAAAAACTATCTTCTCTATATACAATAACATTTAATTAAAGAAATGCTCTCGAATCTCATCAACAATGTTAAATAACGAAGAAAAGATATCAAAGTTCACTTTCCTTCGTAAAAATTCACAAAAGATGATACGTATATACGTAACACAATAGATAAAAAATACATTCGTCAAAGTTTACATATAATAAACGAGAGAAATTTTAAAAGAGAAGAGAGAGTAGTAGAGAAAATTCTCTTTCGACTCTACTACTCGAAGGATCGAAGAAGAGAGAGAGAACAAAGGAAAAAAAAGAGACCACTACTCGCGGAACGGTAGCGGACGAGGAGCGCGGATTAACAATGCCGCAAATACTGGTACCAGCCGTGGAATGCCCGCGAGCGCACACGACGCATAATTAATACCACGGTCGAGGGAGCGGCGGCGAGCCTCTCTCGGCTCTCTCCAAACCAAACACACAGAGAGAAGAGGCTCTCTTCCTTCGAACAAGAGAGAGAGAGAGAGAGATGGCAGAAAGGCAAACGCGGTCTCCTCGGACCCGGCGCGGATCGTGGAACGGTGGAAAGAAAGAGGAAGGGAAGTCCCCGTTGGTACCGGAGGGGAACCGGGTCCCGGGATGTCCGCGGGGAGGAGATTTATGTGGCTCCTGATTGAATCGTTCTCACTCGATCGCGCCGCTTGCTTTTTGCGCTCCCAAGATTCTCTCCGGAGCTCTCTTCTCCTTTTACCTTCTCCCTCCCCCCTGCTGCTCCCCCTCGCGATTCTCCCCGCCTCTCCTTCGCCCTTTTTCCATCCGGATCTATACGAACCGTGGATCGAACGCCACGGTTTCAGACTGTACGGTTATCTTGCCTAGATTTTTGTATTAATAATTTTTATTGATATTATTGTATTAATAATAATAATAAACAAATCTTCCGATGACCTGAAAAAAGAATGAGAGCATGAAACACGTCGCAGAGAGAGAAAGAGAAAGAGAGAGAGAGATTATATTATATATTACAATAGGAAGTGGAGAAAGAAAGATTGTTTGCTCGAAGGAGGGACGGAAGACTGCGCGTTTCGCGACGATACTGGATGGGGATATTAATCTCGACAAAATGCTACTTTCCTACGTTAATTCTCTAGCTTTTGTCGAGTGGTGGGCGTTCGCGTGGGCGTACAGCCGTGACGAACGAGCACGTGAAACCACACGGGCACACGCGCGTGAGAAATCCAACCTTCGTTTTCAACGGAGCGGTGTTTCGAAACCGACGAACCACCAAACCTTATCTCCCCGTGTACAGCGCCGCTGGCCGATTCAAAAGGCGGAAAACTCGCGCTCAACGGGCTCCACAATTTCGCTTAATCGATTCGTCGATCGAAAGTTTCTCTTAATCTCCCGTAACAATCTCCATTGCGCGTTAATTTTCTCCATGATGCTCCGTCACCATTTATAATATATTGTTCCTTGGGAGAAAGTTCACGAAGAATCGATGAAATATATAATGTAATATCGATATAATACGCTCTTATCGTAACTAAAAAAAAAAAAAACTCGTCACAACACTTGTCTCTCTTCCTCGAATACAGTTGAGTCATCGTTGCGATATTATTCTTTCGCCAGAAAATTCAGAAGAGGGGGGAGGGATACGAAATTGGCGCAGTGATCGAGAAAGAGAGTCGAAAAAAAATTCTCCAAGAAAATCTTCTCGATCGAGCGGCTCCAACGACTTGCATTGGAGCTACCACGGGGACCCCGGCTACACCGTGGAACACCATGGAAACGACGGCGGGCAGGTCCCATGCTGCGCTAGGAAGCATATATTCTCCGCTATCTAAATAATTATCGCGGCCATTACCATCACGTGGCGTTGTCCGTTGTGGAACCAAACGACGCGACGTTGCGCCCCGCAATATTATGTATAGTCCTTGCACTCTCCTCCCGCGTGAACGACGCAAGTGTGCGTCGTGGAACGCGGGCTACCGAACGCGGGTATGCTGGATGATCCATAGCTCGCACGGTCAGAATAGGAGGAATAGAGGAGGAGTTGGGATGCATCGTTGTATTTGGAGAATTTTATTTATAACGATTTTTCTCGTTATACTTTCTTGTTATATCGTGAACCAAGCGAGTAATCTATGTATACGTAGAATTTGAATAAGATAGAATGCTTCGGTTTATGATAAAGATCTGTTGATATCACAATTATCTATAATTCAATGTTGATTCATGAGGATAGGTTAGGTGAAGCTACAATCCTTATAAATAAGTTTATAATCTTGATTATTATTTCATATTAGTATAGAATATGGATTGGATTTTATATACACACATCTTATTTCTATTTTATTCAAAATGAGTAGATTCCATTAATATGTCTCTTGTAATCTGTTATCAACCAGAAAATATCACAATTCTATTTCTATTTTATATCCATAGATAGTCTTTCATCAATAGAAAAAAGAATACTATTACTAAATCTAAACTCTGGTGATCAAACAAGGAACTAATGATAATAAATCTAACCTAATCTCCTTATCTTATATCATAATACCACAAAATATTCTATGCACAATCCTATTTTATATTCACAAATATACTCTTACTCAACAACATCAAAAAATGTGAACTAACTAATAGATCCTCCAAGTCAAACTCTTGTCTCTTAACCTAATCTAACCTCCTTGTAATATTTTATACACAATTCTCTATTTTATATCCACAAACAGTCTTTCATCAACAATACCACAAAATATCATAACAACGCAAAATATAGAATTCCATACAAATATCATCGTCTCTTAACCTCTTTACACGTTACACATCATAACGCAAAATACACGGAATTCTATGCACATAAATATCGCAATCCCATTTCTATTATAGTCTTTCATCAATAACACCAACAAAGAAAAGGAACGTTACTGCTGTTAAATCTAAAACTACTCTGGTGGTCGAACAAGGAACTAATAATAGAGCCAAGGTCATTGTCTCTCCTCGAAAGCAAACGAGCAACGAACCAGGACGAGAACGAATCGTCCGTTTCAATCCCATCGGGCGGCTCGACTTCCAACCGCGCCAAAGAGACGAATCTCTTCTCCTTAGCTCTCGCGCGCGCGAGCTTATTGATCGCGCCACTTACGCCGACATGTGTCGCGATACTTATCGTAACTCGTGTACGCATACCGTGCTCGCCCAACGTCTCGACTACCGGCTCACCCTGAATCAACCACCCGGTACATCAGGCCCCGTCTTTCCTCCCCCCAGCCCCAGAGATTTCGAGAGATTTCTCTCTTTTCCGGTATACGATACACATAGCACAGTAGCGACATCTCCTCGTTGGACGAACGAACAACGAGCGAGAGAGGATTTCTTTGCTTCACGGATCGAAAAATTTATAGAATGGTTCGAGATTGGCAAGATCCTGAATTGGGTTTTCCATCGCCATTTCGTTGGATTCTAACCTAACTTTATCGTGATCGACGTAGATTGAATTGTTACCGACCTAATCGTGACTGACGTAGCTTGATGATAATAATTCGAAGCTACACGTATTCTAACTTTGCTAATCGAATTTTTCCAAAAAGGAAGAGGGAAAAAGGAAAGGCTACTAATTCCATCTCGAAAACGTTCTACCCATCCATCCTTTTTTCATCCATAATTTTTTAAAACTTGGCGAGTTTTCACAGAGAACAGAGATAGAGAGAAATAGGGAGAGGCTCTCCTCTATTGTAATGCCACGCTTCTCGCTCGGGGCGCTCTGTTAGCTAGCTAGGCGGCGAACGGAAGCAAAACAAAAGACGCCGAAATGCGTTCATTATTTCGAGCTAATTGGCGGTGCCTTTACCCTCGAGCCGGAGGGGGAGGGCATCCAGAAGCGCACCCCCTCCTCTCGTATACTTTCAGAAACGACGTTCTCCTCTTTTACGCGCTCGCCGCAGGCCTCTCTCCCCTCCTCCTCCCCCTTAACCTTTGAATTAAATATTCCTTCTTCTCCGTGAACAGGAATTTTCTATACATCCCCTAATGTTGTATTCGTGTATGTATCCCGTGTTCCACGGGGAACTCGAGTTTACGGCCTTTGCTACGGAGTATCGTCTTTCGAGGAGGGGGAGGTGAATTCTTTTTGGCGAATGTCTTTGGTTTTTTTTTTTTTTTTTTGTTCCAATATGGGACGACGAGTTTTTGGAAAATTTTGATTTTTCGAATTTTCAAACTCGACTACATTTTCGCTCGTGAAGGAGACGATACGAAAGGATAAATTCTACGAGTGGTTTCGATACACGAGACGTGCTCGGTGTTCAAACCGGGTCAGCCATGTTGGGTGTTCAAAGTTTGGAAACACGTGTCCGGATAATGGGAGCGGGTAATACCGTTGGAACTAATTATCACCGCGAGAAGGTGGTTTTTTACGATCCCTGCACCGGCGTATATGTATAGAAAAATCGAAAAATTTATTTATCGAGTCGTAATCAATTTAAATAATTAACACGAGGTTTAATTATTTAAGGTTTTGATTCGAATTAAATTTTGTACAGCATTATTTTTCCAGAATCGATCAGATTATTAACAAAGTATAATATCAGATACATTTTCGTTTAAAAAATAAACGATCGAGCAAAGGATAAGATTAATTTCATAGGAAGCACCTATACATTTTACGACAATTGCAAAATCGGCGTACACTATTTTTAATATATTCTATGTAAAACGATTTGACGAATAGAATTGTAAAATTAATAAGAGAAATCGGAGAAGATGGTATATGGGAAAGAGAGAGAGAGAGAGAAAAGAATTTAATCTCAATCTTTTTATGTGATTTATGTTAAACAGGTTGAGAGAAGGAATTAACGCGACGATAACGATCTAACGCCCGGATCTGTGGCGCAATCGATCTGTCCGACGATAAACTCGTCGCCTAGACGCGGATTTCGGTTGGATCGCGTTTGCATAATTAAAGCAAACGAGCATATTATTCCAAAGGTTTCGTAGAATCCCCTTTATCGATTTTCCTGATCGCGCTCCTCGAGATCCACCGCATGCCACCGTCCAAATTGGGTGACGATAGACCCGAAGAACCGAAGGGAAGCAACAAATCACCAGAGCTAATCGTCCTATCCACGATTCATTCCGTCGTGTATACGACAAACTTGTCGTTGGTTTCGTAACAGGCTACGTAAATATCATTCTATTTTTCGTGAAAATGCGCAAATTTGTAACTTTTCCGTGATAACGATTTTTGAAAATGATTTCTCGCTAACATAGGATAAATAAATGTTTGAAAGTATCCATTGATCGTACTAATTGAAGAATTAATATATTTTGTATTTTATAAATTGTATTTATCCAAGTAAATGTTTTTGTATTCAACAAAATTGAGATTGAATTCCATAAATGTACAATTTATAGTTGACTTAACCTAAATGTCTTAACCTATATGTCTTTGTTTCATGTTCTAATTTGTACTTCTACAAGCACTTATCCAATAGATTTCTATTAATCTATTAAAAAGTACAATAAATGTTTCTATTCGATACTTGGATACATTTGTTCTAGTTTGCATTTATCCAATCTAAAGTTATAATAAATATTTCCATATTCAGTAAAATTGAGATTCTTCTATAAATACACACTTTGCACTTATCCAATGGTATAATAAATATTTCTATATTCATTACTTCTTTTCTAATGGTATAATAAATGTTTCTATATTCAGCAAAATACAAAGAGATTTGAGATTCTTCTATAAATGCACACTTTGCACTTATCCAATAATGCAGTAAATGTTTCTAAATTTATTAATCAAGCTTCCAAAATACTCTGTACTTTTGTTTTATAAATGCACACTTTAAACTCATCCAATGATACATGTTTCCACATTCAGTAAAATACAAAATTGAGATTCTTCTTCCACAAGTTTGCACTTATCCAAAGATATAACAAATATTTCTACATTCATTAATCAAGGTTGGATATTTCTGTTCTAATTTGCATTTATCCAATCTAAAGTTACAACAAATGTTTTCATTCAGCAAAATACAAAATTGAGATTCTTCTTCCACAAGTTTGCACACTTTGCACTCATCCAACGGTATAATAAATGTTTCTATTCATTAATTCAAGCCTGGATACTTCTTTCCTAATGGTGTAACAAATGTTTCTACACTCGTTAATCAAGCTTGGGTACTTTTGTTCTAGCTTACATTTATCCAATCTAAAGTTATAACAAATGTTTCCATATTCATCAAAATACAAAATTGAGACTTTTCTATAAATGATACAATAAATGTTTCCAAAGTGGATCAAATTACATTATTCATTAATACATTCATGAACCAAGTTTGGGTATTGCAATTCATATTCATCCTTAGTTCGCTCTTATTTGAAATAAATATTCCCACACGCGGGAATTGGAATTTTTCCGCAAAATTTTCCACCGATTGTTCCACACAACTCGACCTCATCCAACGTTACCGACTTCCACCTTTCTCCTTCTTCCTTCCTTCCTTCCTTCCTTTCTTTCTTCCCCCTTTGGACAGGGTTCGGGGTGGATTAACCCGATTCAACGTGTGTAGCAGGGCATTACCTCGTGCGGCGGTGTTGCGCTCTCGAATCCTCGGTCCCGAGTCCCCCCTCCCGATTTTCGCATAAATCAGCCGTGTCCCCCGACGTGTGTCCCCTCTTCTCTCTCTTTCTCTCTCTCTCTGGTCCACCTCGACGTTCCACCCACGGGCCTCGGAACGGATCGAGAGGGAAGACAGCGAAACGAAGAGGAGAGAAGCGCTATTTTATTGCCGGCTTAATAAATGGAGGCTCCTTTATTTGCTCTCGAGCCAGCATCCGCTCGCAGTTTGCCAACCTGTTTGCTAACAACAAATTAATCGGGTGACGTATCCTGGAGAGCGCGTATATATATATATACCGCTATATTTATACTCGTCTCCGCTTCTTACGTCCATCTTTCTCTTTCTCTCTTTCTTTCTTCGTGTGTGTGTGTGTGTGTGTGTGTGTATAATTTGGTCGAATTATTGTGAATTGTTCTTTGCTTTCTTAAAGTTTCGTAAGTAATATTCAAAAGTGGGTTTAGAGGTTAGGTAATTAAATTTTCGAATTTATTGCTCAAGTTATAATATGTCTTAATCAAATACCATTATCGCGTAAATTTAATTAACTCGCTCGTTCATTTTTCTTTCTACGTTAATCTTTCTACGCCTCTCGTAATGATATTCGAGCAACGAAGTTGTTTAGAGAGAGAGAGAAAGAGGATGACTTTTCACGATTCGAGTCACCGTAAAGGAAGAAGAAGGGGAAGAAGAAAAAGAACATAAGAACTCACTGTTGCAAATTTCACCGCTCGTAACAATCTGATGGATCGTCGTCGTACTTTTACCTCGTCCTCGTCCCACTCATCCTACGCGAGACTGACGGATACCAACAGTCCAGTCTCCCCTTCCCTCCTCTCCTCTCCCCTTCTCTTGGCCAAGTATGCATTACCCGCGGTGCTGCCACGACTCGATGCTCGCGCATTGCTCACGCATTGGCCAATCTGTAATTCATAACGCGGACGATCGAGGTTTTTTATTTTATATATATAATAAAACCGGTGTGGATGAAAAGAAAGGATGGAAAGGGAGAGCGTCTCGTAGGGATAAAACCTGACCTGGCCAACGTTGAGGGCAAAACCGCGATCCGTCCGTCTTTCCATGGGGGAAGGAGGGAGGATATGTAATACCAGCTGGCGAATGACGACGTCAACGAACCGGGTGACAGATATATGGACACCTATCCCTGCGATCCAGGATCCGTAATCGTTCGACCGATCGAGATCGATGTGTGTCGATCGCTCGTGAGAAAATTCGTTTCTTTCGATTTGTGGTCAATGGGATCGCGCGTTTAGAAAGGAGGAAGGAACGATTGGACGTTCGAGTTATCGAGGCTGTTACCACTTGGATAGTTTAGATAGTAATATGGATACACGTGTTTGAAGCAAGTGTTTTTCTTTTTAGCAAGATCGTGAACCTTTTAGGGGAATATAAAGTGTTGATATTTCCAACTAGTGTGATATTTGCGACACCAGCGCCACGTGGCCAGTAAGTGTACCTCTATCCACCTGTGAGATCTATCCATTAGACTTTCCTATCTACCCAAGATCCATCTAATGGACACTTTGCAAATATTCGAGATACATTTTTTCGTTTCGTTAAAAAAGAAAGAAAGAAAGAAAGAAAAAAGAGTAGAACTCGACGAAAATACACAAATCCTCTTTTCGATCCACCGTTGTACCGGTGGAACAGGTTTACAGGATAGATATTCTAAGTCGTTTTAGACGTTGTGTGTCGCGGGTGTAGTAGGCTAGCGGGGAGTGTCTTTCGGCGCCGACGACATCCGGGGATTATATCAGCTGCGACGGACAGCTCGCCTAACAAATGATTCCCCTAATTCTCTTTTCGTCGAGCATTCGCATAATGGTCGTTATCGTCCCCGACCCACCGGGTAGCGCTGATACTTTGGGATTACCATATTTACGACGGAGTCGTTCTCGAACGTTACTCTCTCATCGCGAACCCTTTGTTCCTTCCCCTCCTCTCTTCGAGTCTTTTCTTCAACCTGGAAGCGCGACACCAAGGAAGGAGTCGATGCGTTTTCTCTTTGCGGGAACTCGAAAACGGTATTTAATATTCTTGAATATCGCGTTCAATCGTGCATAAGTTTGATCAACCTCTTTTTAGGTTAGGTCGATACATTCTCGGCGAGTCCCTGAAAAATTTCCATTCCCAAAATCTCCAGCGATGTACGAATAAACTCGACAAGTAATCACTCAAAGTAACTTTATTTTTACACCATCTTTTCGCACACTTTCTCCACGATCGCTCGCTCAAACCTCCCGAAACAAACTTCGATCGATCTCGAAAAAAATCCGCCATCTCGAAAACTATCGTCGAATCGTGCAATCCAGTTTCGATCGTGAGATGAAAGGACACCCTGGGCTTCCAACGAGGTAAGGGAAGAGAGGTTGGCAAATAGCGGCGGCTTCGATACATTTCTATCGGGAGCAATAAAGTGGCGCCCTCCCCCCTCTCTCCTCTTTTTGCCCTGGGCTTCGAAACTCGTTACACGCTCCGCTCGCCTCCACGTATCCATCGGGGCCCGCGATTCAACTTTTTCTTCGCGCCCCGCGCCTTTTTTCCGAACGGATCGATGGAGGAGGAGGAGGAGGAGGAGGGGAAGGAAAGAAGGAGGTCGAAGGGGTGGTGGAGAGATACTTTTCTTCGGTGCAACGATGCTCTTGGGGGACTTGGAATTCCGGATCGAGATGCCTGCGCGGACCGCTTACGTAAGAAAACCTGGAGCAAAAGCCGCGGCAAGAAAAGGGGGGAGGAGGTTCGCGATCGTGGCTTGCTCCTCTCTCTCTCTCTCTCTATCTATCTTCTTGGGAAAGATGAGAAGTGGAGAGAGACGAATCTCGAATTTTAAGGATGATGTTAAGTCTTGTTTTTTTTTTCTTTTGAGGAAAAAGAGAAGTTTGATTTATTATAAATTAGGTGTACTGTAATTGCAATTTTTATTTGAAGGAAATAACACGTGGTCATTTAAAGTAGAGAAATGATTTGATTTGAAAATGTTGTAAAACTATAATTAAATAATCTCTACTTGACATTAATTTGAAATGATTATTATTTTACGGAAGCTCGAGGATTATTTTTCTCTGAAAAAATTCATAATTTGAACATCGTAACTCTTTAATAATAATTGGAACCTCAAAATTAGGACTACTTCCTTTGCCGATTTCGAACGATCAAATCAAATTTCGCTTTCCACACCTGTCATTGCAATCGCCGAATCTCTCGAGTTGGATGAAGAGAAAGAGAGAAGAGGTTGCAGGGGCCCAGACTCTTCTCAGGAGTCGTCGCCACCGGCTTAGAGCGTCGTCGTTGTCGACGATACCCGCAGCAACCGGTAGCCAGGTCTCTCCTCCTGGTCTCCGTACCGGTCATGCGTCGCAACTATAATTTGAAATAATTTATAAATCCTATTCAATTCAAATTAAGGCTCCACTCTGTCGGATGAATAAAAGATGCGCTCGCCTCCTGCTCACGCGCGGCCAACGGAGGCCGCGCAATAATGCGCTCGCGAGGGGCCAAATGGTGGGCCCATTATGCTCCATCTCTCTTTTTGTACTCTAAGCCTCGTAGAAAACTATGCAAAGAATCCCTGTCTAGGATATTATTCGATTCGACAGATTTTTTTCAAAAATTTCATTTGAGATTTCAAGAATTGCTTCGAGTATAATAAGAAAGGGATTATTTTTCTTTTTTCTTTATTGTAATTTAAACGTTTTGAAGATTTTTGCAGATTGAATTATTCAAGTTAGCCTCGATTCGTCCACTTTCCTATTAAAATATCTCCTGCATCGAAGGATCAAATTCAAGTAAGAATAATTAATCAGAAATCGGTCTAATCTCACCAATATTGGGGAGAAATTACTCCATCCCTCCATCGTGCTCATATTTTATCGCGAAAAATCGGACGATGGGGCCCCCTTTTCCACGTGTTATCCACCAAAGCGGCGTCGACCGAGCGAGAGAGAGAGAGAGAGTGACGACGCGCAAGAGGAGCGAGAGAGAGAGAGAGAGAGAGAGAGCATTATAAAGCATTACAACGAGTGCTGTTAACGTCCGTGTCCAATCCGCGTGCAGCTCGAAAATAAAATACAAAATAGCGCGCGACACCGCTTTGTAAAGCTTTCTGTCAAATCCATCGCGCTCACTTTTCCCTCTCTTTCCACTCGAAACCCCCCCCCAACGCCTCTGGAAATAAATCCATCTCTGTCTCGCGCGAGGGCGGAACCGTCGGGCGAAACTGTTGGCCGAAACTGTTGTTCGAAAGGGTCACGATGGAAATCACCGGCCAGGGAAAATCACTTCTGGAACCCACCCTTCCGCTTCTGATACTTTTATTTCTCGCTTTGTTTATTTATTTCTTTTTTTTTCCGTTTTTTAGAGTCGGATATTACTGGAATCGATCTTTTTCTAGAGCCTATTTCAATTAAAAGTAATCGCTGAAAGCAACCTGCTCTTGTCGTGAACAATTTTCTAACATCTTCTTTCAAAGTGTCATTTCTCTCGAGCATCTTCTTGAGCACCTTGCGATTTATATTACTGGAAAGGATGTGTGGATAGGAACATTACGATCACTGGAAGTAAATAGAAGGAAAGAAAAAATGGGAAAAAATATCGTGGAAACATCATAGAACGGATGAATGGGCGAATAATGGAGGAGAAGCCGAGATTAGGAGCGATCCCTGAAGGAGGAATCGGAGAAACGAAAATCAATTTGCTCGTATATCCGCGATAGACACTTCCCGGAGATTGCGTTTTCACCCCCAAGAGCAACGTGGGGTGGAACCTCCTCGATTCGTCTTCCTCCCTTACTGTGTCCCTCCCTCTCTCTCCCTCCCTCTCTGATGCTCGTGAACACACACACATACACTTCCACTTCTTCCACTCGCTGCTAGACGATTCGAATTGCAAATCAAATAGAATAGCTCGCCGGGGATATATATTCGTTCGCCGCAGCTCTCCTCCGTCTTCCTTTCCTCGCGAATTTTCCGCGAGAAAAAACCGCGAGGCAGGGAAAGAGACAGAGAGGAATGATACGAACGATGTCATTCGACGAGATACGTAGAATACGTAATAATAAATTAAATCGAATCCGAATCTTCGTAAATTTCGAAAATTATTCGAAACCGAGCGGATTCGGATCAGGATGGAAGATTAAAAAAGATCCACCCTCCTTCTTACCTCTTCCAAACTCTCTTGGATTTTTCTCGCTCTCAGAACGAACCCCTTTCGCGAATCCTATATAGGGGATGAAGCCTGGGGGCGGCCGATCGAGAGTTCGGCGTGCCACGGAATATTCGCCGCTCAATTTCGTTTTCTCCCCTGTTTAATCATGGTCCCGGGATCGTTGAGCGATACATACATATATATATATATATATATATATACACATGTGAGAAAGAGAGAAGATGGACGGGAAATCGGGGGCGAGAGGGGGTGGAAAGGGGTTGCCAATAGGCGAGGAGGGGTTGGCAGGGCGGCGGCAATAGCCGCGCTCACGGGCCGTCATTTGTCAGGGGCTGTCGCGGCACGAGCGTGTTTCCGTTCCACAGGCGCAGATAGCGGCCCGTCCATAGGCCGTTCATCTTTATTCCTTTACGTGTGGAGAGGAGTCCGTGTGCGGTGGCTCCCCCCTCCCTCCCTCCTCTCCCAAGCCAAAACGCCCTACACGATTCCCCCGAACTCATTTAATTACAACAAACAATTTATTAGGTCCATCCAGGATCCGCCCACGGCCACGCACGCATCGCTGTGGTGGGGGATAGCGCGCGGCGTATCGGGGCGAGGACGGATGGAGGGAGGGAGGGAGGAGGGGAGGGGGAGGGAAGGGGGATAGCGTTGCACTCGTTCGCTTCGAAACTGAAATTATTCCGTCGATGGGGTGATGGTGGTGGTGGCCGGTCAAACCCAATTGTATCCGCACAAAGGAACGTGTTTTTGGTTCGTTCGCCGGTGAAACGTGTCGGTTACGCTCGGCTCGGCCCGGATCCGGGACGACCTCCCCCCTGTCCGCCGATGAAAACGGATCGGGGAATATCGGCGTGGCCGATTGATCTCTTGAACGCGGACGCGGGAACGAATCGCTGATTTGCTGGGAATAATTAACTCTCGCCGTGTATATTCACCGTACTCTAGCTTTCTCTTCTTCTAAATGGATAGTTTCATAGATGGAGGATTTTTTTCAATTTTTTTTTTTTTTCTTCTTCTTATCCTTTCGAGCTTACGGTTTGACGAGACGGTGGACAGTTTCTGTTTTATCGGCGGAGGTGCGCGCCGATAGTGCGCGGTGGCGAAACTTTGTCGGTAGTCCTCGTATCGTGTTTTTAAAGTGTACGAGTATGACAATGACGTGATCGTATTTAATAGGACCAATAAAGAAAATAATAGATTCCCTGTTAAATGTATGCTTCTAACCTCGACAAAGAATGAAACTCGATACTTACGAGTGTCGCCAAAGATCAAAGCGAAGACAATTATTCGGATTATTTCTTTCGCGTAAGATGTAAAGTAACTAGGTTAGGAAACGAGAAACGTGGAATCGCATTATTCGAGAAATGTCGATCGGCCACGCACGATAGGGTGTTTTAAGAACGAAAGCGTGAGAGATTCGACTTTTCAGTGATGTGAGTGTGTGTGTCTTTCATTCCCAGCAATCAACGGAATTGATTGCAGCAGGAAAGCAAGGAACATTTCGTTTAGAAAGCGGTATGCCGATAGGAATCGCCCGTTGCTATTATAACAACGGGATAATTGAAAACGTAATTTTCTTTTTTACCCACGCGAAGCCAAAACACGTTCCTAATAAGAGACACGTAGCGCATATTTTAACTCGAATCGCGACACAATTTTCCATGCGACCGTTAATTAAAGTAATACCAGGAGAGACGAATCACTTTTTCTTTCTTTTTTTTTTTTTTTTTTTCCTTAAGATCGAATTATACGATTGATGGAGAGGATGTGAATAACCTAATCTAACTTAATCTACCTTCGTTCCAATATTTCTTGCTGTTACTTCTCTCGTTATAAATTACTTCCTTCTTAATACGCGTCTTTGATTTAGAAATAGTCCTAACCTAACCTATTTCCAAGATAAGATAGAATCTCGAGTAATTAATCGAGATAGTACGTACTTGACAAGATACATTTGTAAACAAGAAATTTTTACCCTAGTCAATCTAAAAGCATAAAACGCAAGTACAATTTAATTAAATACACGGTATAAAATCAGTATATGTGATATACATTCCTCTACAACATTTTAATTTCAAAATTAGCCCGGACAAAAACCTGTCCTACAATTTTAGACGAAAATTCAATTCACCAGTACGTTGACCACGTACACACCATCGTAACCGTTGTTTCTCCGTCTAACGTGATAGACTTCCACCGCTAGTCGGGTCGCTATTAAGATAACGGTTCGCGGCCATTAATAAGACTAATCTGAATCGTCGAGGAAAGGTTAAGCTATCGCAAACCTCGACCCGATCCCACCCTGTGTAATTCCAACGCGAGAAGGAACAGGGGAAATAGAGTTCGCCAGAGGCGTAGATCATGTCCGAACGTTCGTGTGACGAACGATCTCCTCGAGCGCGCGAATCTTATCAGTCGGTCGGCGAGATAGCGCGACTCGTCGAAGGTCGTAAGGTCACCCGAGCACACGCCCACGCGTGTCCATACGAACGAACGTGAGAAATGGTAATAATTTCTCGAGTACCTCTTGTTACAATTCTTACTATTTCCACACGTATATATTTTAATCAAGTGCAACTCGTTCTACATTTCTCCATTTCTCGCAATTCGCGGTTTCTGAAATGAATAGAAGCACGCGTATTTTTAAAACATTTTTCCAAGAAAGGGGGAGGGGGGAATTTTTAATTCGAAAGTTCGAAACAAGGGATTCTCGGAATTGGGAAACACGGTTTCGATCGGACACGGGGGAACAAGCGAGTGGAACTCATTCCGGGCGTAGATACGTTTGTTTATAAACCCTCAAAATGTTCTGCGGCCGTGCGTTTTCGGTGACACAGGAGGTACGAGGAGGAAACGAGCTGCGGTTTCCCGACTCCTGTTCCGTTTAAATATTCCATCGCGAAACCGAGGCAATCGGGCCTCGCCTCCCTCCTTCCCCCTCCATCCCTTCCTCCGGACAGTTTTACCGTTTTTCAAAAGCGAGCGAGTTTTATTGCCAAACAGAGCGCCATCTGAAAAACCCTAGCTATAGTTATTTTTGTAATTAATGGAAATATCTTGGACACGAATTGTACGGATTTTATCAAAATATTTAATAATTACTCAATCAGGTCAGAATCGCTCTGTATAAATC
The DNA here is from genome assembly GCF_029169275.1 of Apis cerana. Taxonomy (NCBI): domain Eukaryota; kingdom Metazoa; phylum Arthropoda; class Insecta; order Hymenoptera; family Apidae; genus Apis; species Apis cerana. Next base: position 1,520,440 of record NC_083862.1, on the reverse strand, counting down.
TTGGATGAGAAAAATCGGACAGTTTTTTTGCCTTCCTCGGGCGAGTTTTAGCGTACCAAGAATCACCCTGTACAAATCTCGGGCAAGAAAGATCGGCGGCAAAGAGGAAAAATGGAGGAGGAGGAGGAGGAGGAGGAGGAGCGAGGTCGAAGCGGTTTGCCGCAAGATCGAGCGGAATTTTATCTTTTATATAATAAAGCGAGGGAGTTGTTGGGTTATGATGAGAGGTGGGCCAGGAAAAGAGCGTTCGAGGCTGAATTAAAGGCGGGTAAGGAAGCTGTCTTGCTCATCCTTGTCCCTCCGGGGCAAAACCGCAGCAGAGGCACCGCCGCCACCGCGTAATTGGCCGCCTCTCAATCGCCCCCTCCGTCCGATTGATTGTTATTTTTGCGCGGCCTGACCCCTCGAACGACCCCTCGGGCCCCGATCTCGTCATTAAAGGACCCCGAATCAACTTTTTTACCTTCGATCGACCGATTATCATTATCGAATTACTCCTCGGAAACTTGAATTGACCGATCCACGCCGTTTGATGTCATTATTAGCGTGCGATATCCATGGAAAGTGGCATCAATGCTAGTTGAAATGGAAGAAAAACGGTGATATCAATAACGAAATATTTATGAACAAGAGATTCGAGATTGGTAGATTTTTGCAGAATAGATGGTTTAATATTTGGAGATGGAATTAGGAAGGAATCATTTGATAATCTTTGAGGGAAATTATCGCAAATTATTGTCTCCTCTATGAATTTCCAACGTTTCCCAAACTTGGAACTCACATTTTGAAAAGAAAACTTACCGACCTGCCGGTGGCTGCCTATTATCTTTATGTACCTCGACCTACGCTGACCTCGATCGCTCCCGCTTCTCGGGTCGTGTTATTATAAATTGCTCGATCCCATGGACAAAGGATAATGGAGAAATTTGACGCGAACCCTGCTTTTTCCCCGACACCTTGCAATATCTCGATTGAAACTGTACCGTTAATCGACGACGTTAAACGTAGCATTGCAGTTAAAATCAAGTACAACCACAATTTCCACCTTGATTCTTCTCTGGAAATTAATTCCAAAAAATAATCCTATCCTGGAACAGGATTGATCAATCGTAAGATTAAATTAAAACCCAGCTAAATAATTGAATTTACACGATTTAAACGAGTTAAGCGAGCTGTTTAACCCGGTTGAATAAATCTTTGTTCGAATATTAGTTGCTTTATGTACTATGTAATATATTGCTAGAACGAGAAGAATAATTCGAATGATAATTTGATTCGACCTGGAGGAATTACGTCTAGGGACTTTTTTTTTAAATTTAAACTCATTGCAACGATTTTCCCTCCAGATCCAGGAACTTAATTACTCTCAATTTTCAAATTCTTTCCTCAATATTATTAGAAACGGCCTCCTCTCCAAATCCATCGAATCGGAAAATAGGAATAGCAATAGGTTCCGCGAATGAGTTATAACAAGTTGAGGATCGATGTCCGATATAAGGGTGGATCTAGCCAGCACGTTAAATTATTCCAAATAAACGAGCGTGCCTCTCTTCCTTTCTCTCTCTTTCTCGCTGTCTACATCCGTGGAGACATTCGTTTACTCTTAATTAACGATGCCAGAAGGGGGGAGAGGAGCAGGAAGACGGCAGGATTAATTGCGCGCAATCAGATCGGTGGTAATTAATTGCCTCGTGTGTTCTGGCCCACTTTGTTTCAACTGGATGGAAACTTGGTCGAAAAACGGCAAGGTTGGCTTGGAAAAATAATTGGAGAGAAAAGATTTGTCCCGATGGTTGTCAGGATGACTTTTTTTCGAATTAAAACTTTTGTATTTTTAATTAAGCAAAGAAAAGAAAGCTTCTTTTAGAAAGCGAAAAATTATTATTAAATTTTCGAGCATAGGAAAGTTAGTTTTGTTAGTTTTACATCACGATTCCTGCTCCCTTCTCACGAATTTGTTTCACAACATGGACGAAAAACATGGCGCACAATCGATCCGTTTTCTTTTGTTTTAAAATTCTTCGAGAAGAAGAGACGAGCAACACTTTCAAAACTTTCTCAAATCCATTGGTCCATCGACCTGCCCAACCCCCTTACACCATCGATTACCAGAACGGTTTACAACAAATTTCCCCGTAATTATTTCCCAAATACCAGTGTCCCCATAATAAAATCCTCCGTGTTCCTTCTCCCCTCGAACACGCTACCCCCACCTTTATCTCCTCTTAATAATTTATCAAGGGGCCCCACCAACGCCAGGGGAGAGGGAAGAGGCACCAGTTTCTTTCCCGGCCGTCTCGACTCGAGATTCGATCGAGTATCCTTGGTGTGTGTGTGTATATATATATATAAATCTGTTCTGGGAATCATCCCCTTCCTCTTTCGTAGAGCAGACGATCGAAATGGAAGAGAGAGAGAGAGAGAGAAGTATGTTCGACGCGAGATAATGATTCGCGCGATTACGCATTATGCTAAACACGCGAGAATGGCTTTTTAAATGGGACATCTCTACGTTTTATGGGAGGGGGCCGTGATTTTCGAATGGCAAAGGGGGAGAGGGTCGCGTAAGCAGCCAGGCGAATTAAACGCAATTTTGTCCGCGTGCGAGGTATGCATAACAAATTGTTAGGAAGGAGGGAGGTTTGAACGTCTTTATACTTCGAAACTGGGCCGATTATTGGAGAGCAGAGTTTCTCAATCGATTTTTCCTCCCGACGTTTGTTTCTTTCTTGCGTAATTCCCAATCTTATTTAATGTAAGGCTGACAGTCGTCGAATCGTGTTTCTCCACTACCAGGTTTTTAGACGATCTCGTAGAGTTTCTCTAGAATTTGTAATTTGCTATTTAATAAGGATTCCGCACAGCGTGATATGGTAATTTTAATTATCACATTTAATTGGTCGAATTATGGTATCTATCCAATAATTATAGAGAGATAAAAAATAGGACGATTGGTTTCGAAGAACCTAAGACGAATTTAAGAGCTTCGAAATAAAAAATTCCTCGATCGATAAAATCGAAAATTGGTGAACGCAGGCAAGGTTGAGAGCTGCTGGCGCGATCCGATAGTAGCGCGGGGGCCAAGAAAAGTGCGCGCTTCCCTCACGACGATTACAATCCAATTATTATTCCTGCATAAACTGCGCCTCGTCTCGAAACGACTTGGCCAACGTCCTCCTCGTTTCGACCGTTTCGATCGGTCGCGTTTCGACTAAAGATAATAAAAAGAGGAACGACGGGAGGGTAGACGAGAAATTGAAAATTAAATCGATTTCCGAATTTCTCCACCAACATCGATCCACGTGTTTTCTTTCGTCCTTATTTTATTATCCGTTTTGCTCTTCTTTTTCCATGTGCTGCGATCACGGGCCACCTTCTCCATCCAGGATCCGACATCCGTGAGTAACGAGATTCTCTCCAATTATAATAAATTTATTATTATTATTCGTTGTATCCACGGTTAACAATAATTAAAGATTTCCTAATGGTTGATTAAATGCGAAAAATCGAGCTCGATCGATAAAGAAGATCGCTACCGTTATCCAATTAATCGCCAATGAAATGTCTATTCGAGAGGGAAGGGGAAAGCACGCGCGATAAGGTAAGAGATACAAGGAAAAGCGAACGAAGCCGTTGGCGCGAGCGAGCGGACGGGTTTCTTTCCGTGATCGATTTGCGCATGCCCGAAAAAAAGTCTCGCGCGTATCGCGTTTCGCTCGTTGCGAGAGCCGCGAACAACAACGCCTCGCTTCGATCGGTCTGGGTGGGTGTCGAGCGAAAAAAAAGTTGCTCCCGCCCGGCTTCGAAAAATCGCCGTGTTTCACGGTGGTTGGAATACAACGCCCGCTTCTTGCCTTCCTCTCGAATCAGTAGGCGAACGATGAATTTCTAATTAACACGTTTGTCGTAAGATGGCCAGCTCTCGCCTGTGACGCGGCGTTTTCTTCTTCGCTTTTTCTGTGCTATTCCCCCTCTCTCTCTCTCGTCCTGGGAGACACGGTTGATTGAGTTCTCTCTTCTCTCTCTTTCTCTGGGGGATATCGGCCCCGGTCGGAAACGTTGGCGGTTTCTTATGCGGCGAGAGAAAGAGGAAGAGAGAGAAAGAGGAAGAGAGAGAAAGAAGGAGAGAGAAATCGTAATCGAGATGTCGAGAGCTCGCTTTTTATCGATGAATTTTTTTTTCTTTTTTTCACAAAGGTTCCTTTTGTCCTTTCGATCCCGATTTCGGTTTTTTAAATTTTTCTTTTATGAGTAAACGGGGAATAAAATCTTGAAAATCATCTTAACCGTGTGACTCGACCTGTAATTTTTAACTCCTCGATTCGCTGATATGATCGATAGCGATTGATGCGATCTGCAAGAGGGCATCTTTGTGAAAAAGAAAAAAGAAAAATGTTTCTAAATTCTGTTTGTAACTACGAATAAAAATCGATAATAATAAGTCGAAGCGCCAGGAAGCTTCCACCTCTAATTGGAGCATATTAATGTATATTTTGTGTTCCATATTCACCTTGCGGTCATCTTCTCCACGCCATTTTACGACGCCATCACCTGCCATCTGGGGGATCGAAATCGAAACACAGGGTGTAAGTAACATTCGATAAATCTTCTATATTCGAAATTGCACGTTATATCCTCGATCTCGTTCGTATACGCGAATATACAGGGCGGAAAAAATATTTAGATACGCGAAATACAATGATTTATTTAATTCCTACGATTGATTTGTTCTCGAAATTGAAATTCCCTTGATCGAAACGATATGAAAAGAGACGAGAAAATTGGTCTTCCAATTATCGAGAAAAAGAACTCATCCCTCGTACGGATAAGTATAATAAAAAAAGAAAAAGGAATAGAATAATTGGAAAGGAAATGAGAAAATTAGCGATGCAATTTCTATGAAAGTATTACGCGAAGAAGATTCGCCTTATACGGATAGATTAATACTACTAATCGCGAGTGATTGCGTGCTCCACCCTGTATTCGCTGCCTATCGAGCGAGAGAACACCGTACGAGCAAACAAAACCCCGGCGAAAAAAAGAGCATTTACCAGCACGAATCGATGATTTTCGTTGGGAAGCAGTCAAATATGCCCGCGGTTACGATCGCGTGAACGCAAACAGTTATTGAATTCTGCGTAACGAGCTAGCTAGATTTCCGTGTAGCCATCTTCATTCCAAAGATATTCTATTCATTCAACTTTTTTGGATAAAACCAATCTTCCAATCTCTTGGCTCGTGATAAATCTAAATAATGGAGCTTAAAAAATAATCAAAAATCTTTCAAATTTTAAGAGTGATTTTATTAATTTTTAATAAGTCTATTGGATTGAGACTTGAGTAACACTCTATTTTCTATATTCAATAGATACTTAGTTTAAGAGTAGTTCTAATAATCTACATTTTTAATTTAACAAGTCTGTTAGATGAAATGAAAATAAACACTCTATTTTAAGAGTGGTTCTAGTAATCTAAATTTTTAATAAGTCTATTAGATTGAAACATGAGTAACATTCTATTTTAAGAGTAGTTCTAATATTCTACATTTTTAATCTAACAAGTCTGTTAGATAAAATGTAAACACTCTATTTTCTATAGTCATTAGATGTTGCTATTTCAAGTAGTTCTTAAATTCTAATCTAATAACCTAAATTTTTAATTTAACAAATCTGTTAGATCTATTTTAACAGTGAGTTCCAATAATCTAAATTTTTAATCTAACAAGTCTGTTAGATAAAATGTAAACACTCTATTTTCTACAGTCACTAGATGTTACTATTTCAAGACTGCTTCTAACAATATAAATTTTTAATCTAACAAGTCTGTTAGATAAAATGAAAATGCGAACACTCTATTTTAAGAGTGGTTCTAATAATCTAAATTTTTAACAAGTTTATTAGATAAAATGGAAAGTGACGCTCTATTTTCTGCATTCACTAGATGTTGCTATACTCTGCAAATAGTAGCTCGGATTCGTGGGTACGCTACCACCCAAAGGACTCACGAAAGCAAGTCTGAGAGCGGCACTAATCCGACGCCAGCTCCCAGAACCTGCGAGTCCCTCCTGCGAGAATTTTTTAACGACCAAATGAAAATCACAAATGCTTCACAAGATTTTCATTGTTCATTAGAGTGGTCAGAAATATTAACGAAATAATTTTCAAACTTTACCAAAAACCATATCGCGCAATAATAATAACATAACACAATCAGAGTTGACCATTAACCCACTTGAAAAACTAACTAGTTAAAAATTTCGAACAAGGCAAATATACTTATCATAAAATTCTCTTATACAATCTCGAGCATCACAATTATTATTACGTTTCGAACTATTATATAACTTCACATCAAACTAATTAAATTTCTCTCTCTCGAATCCAATCCAAATTTTGAAATGGAAATCCATTTTCCTCCATCCATCTCGCCCTGACCCTGAGAGTCTCGATAAATCATCGGGCTCTGATTTGATCCCAAGCTGAAAATCGCGATCAATCGCGACAATAACATCATACGCGGCGCAAAACACGGTGGATCGTTATCGTGCGTTTGTTTCCCGCTGCGAGGCCCGGGCGGCCCGTGCACAGCTGTTCTTGTCAGCGTCCCGATGCGTCACGATAAATCGAGCGGACCTCCTTTTTTCGTGAAAGGCGGCGGCGGCGGCCCCCGATCTCGATCGGTAAAACCGTGCCTGGGGCACGTGTGATCGGGTTAGGTCTCAATTAATCGACGGATCATCCGATCATCCACAGGGAATATTACCTGTTATTGGCTTGCGATTCGTTTTCCTCTTTTTTCCAGAAACGTCCGTTTCTATGTACGCATTTTGAGATGTATATTTTTGGAAATTATTGTTGATCACCAAGAGTCTCTTGGGTTAGGTAGTTAGATTTGTTAAGCAGTTCTTTGAAGGTGAAAGAGAATATTATCTATTTTTATTTATTATTTGATTAGGGTCTTTGGGATTTCTTGAGATATATTTTTGGAAATTTGGAAATTACTGTTAATGATCGAGAGTCTCTTGGGTTAGGTTAGATTTATCAAGCAGCTCTTTCAAGTTCTCTTTCAAGAAAGAGAATATTATTTATTTGTGATTAGGGTGTCTGGGATTTCTTGAGATATATTTTTGGAAATTTGGAAATTATTGTTGATCACCAAGAGTCTCTTGGGTTAGGTAGTTAGATTTGTCAAGCAGTTCTTTGAAGTTGAAAGAAAATATTATCTATTTGTTTATGGTATCTTTTATGATATGGGATTTCTTGAGATATATTTTTGGAAATTTGGAAATTATTGTTAATGGTCAAGAGTTTCTTGGGTTAGGTTAGATTTATCAAACAGCTCTTTCAAGTTGAAAGAGAATATTATCTATTTGTCTTTGGGATTTCTTGAGATATATTTTTGGAAATTTGGAAATTATTGTTAATGACCAAGAGTCTCTTGGGTTAGATTAGATTTGTTAAGAGTCATCAAGTTGAAAGAGCATATTATTTATTTGTGATTGTCTTTGGGATTTCTTGAGATATATTTTTGGAAATTTTGAAGTTATTGTTAATGACCAAGCTCTCTTGAATAAATTTATATTAACCGCCAGATCTTCATCGAGTTGAAAGAGAATATTATTTATTATTGACTTATGATTTGGACGTATACATTCTGAATTATTCTTTCGAAGACATCCAGAGAACATTATCTTTTTTTTTCTTCCTTTAAAATTTCGAGAAACTATTTGATTACATTTCATTACAAATTCTCCCCTCTCTCTCTATTCTTTTATATATATCCAATATTATTTAAAAATTTCTAAAACAAATTTTTTTATTAGATTAAACGAATTTGCCATACGGAATATTCTTCGAGATGAAGCAACGTATTACCTCGTTCCACAAAATTCGTATCTCAAAGTCCACGAAAAAAAAAAAAAAAAAGTAAATAAAAAAATAGTCCGCGATAAGCAGTTTCACGCATATCCATTAGAGGCGAAGCTGAAATTCTGGCGTTCCGTGGGGAGGACCCGAAGGCCACGAATACGAAATGACGGGACGGATATCTGACGTCTCTATAGCAGGCATAAAACGGCGGGCATGCGTGGCCCGGCGGGGGTCCGGAGACGTCGTCGGAGACATCGGGCACCGCGGGCGGCCATTGTCTCAAGGGAGTCCAAGGGCGAGGGGGGCGAGGCAGGGAAGGGCCCAACCCCGGCTGACACGCACGAGGGGGTCGCCAGCGCCCCGTCGGGCCCCCAAACCAAATTAATAACAACCGAATTTCAAGTATTCCCATTTTTCCCAGTTGCGAGGTTATCGAAATTATGTATTCGAAATTCGGCATGCAATTGTACTTTTTCGTACCTCCGTTTCGAATCGTTTGTTGGAAATATCTCGTACATTCGTCAAAAAATAAGAATCAAAGAGACGAAATTATGTATGCGCTGTAATAGAAACTTTAAACGGAAGGAATAATTCCAAAACGATCGTGATACCGCATCGAGGTGAAGACGCGGATAAAATGATTCGGAAAGATATCAATTTCGATATTAATTCGAATACCGATCCGTGAATGAATCGCGCTGCTCGAAATAATATTTATTGACCCAGGCCCTTCCCTCCCTTTCCCCTCCCTTCGGCCGGTCCACGCAGAAACCGATGTCACACCCACGCAACTCCTCGTCCCGAAAACGAATGTTATATCCTCGGCTGACTTACGGCGCCGATAAACGATATTTACGGCGTAAATCGTTAATTAAAATATATCGCCGCGAAATCCGCGGAGAACGCGTGTCCAAAGGAGATGTTAATGAGCCTGCCCTCCCCCCTCCCTTCCTTTTATTCGTCGAGAGACGTACGAGGATTCGAAAGGGGGAGGGGGGAGAGAGAGGTGATAACCGAAGGCGCGAAGATCGTGGACGCCGGTGATCGATCCTTCGTCAATTTCATCGATCTTTGTCGAGTCGAGTTTCTTTTTTTTTTAGAGAGATTGTCGAGAAAAGAAAGATTTATTTATTTATCCTCTTCTTAATCTCTAAAGTTTATCACGAGTGGATTATTATTATTATTTATCGTGATTAAAGAGAAATACTTGGATCGTATTAATTTTCAATCGACAATTCGTCAAGAAAAAAAGTCGAAAAAGAAAAACTTACTTCGGGTTGAATGTACTCTTCGTGCAAAGAAAGTGGGATCTGGATTCATAATTAAAATCGTAGAAACGATATTTAGTATTTCCATTTTTCCCCCTTTTTCTCTCTCTCTCTCCTCGCTTCCGAACGAAACACCGTTAGCAATAAATCACACACTTTTTATTCCACGGAACCGTAAAACACGGTGTACCGAGTGCACGTGGCTAATTAGAACCATAATCCTAAAGCATAAATCGGTGTTGACACTCGGTGAATTTATTTAGACCTGGATACATCTTGGCCCGTGGTTATAATCGCGTGTTCGAAGGATCCGCTCGACTTGGCTCTTCCGTTTCGTGCGCGCGATGCGTGCAAAAGATATAACGCCGGAATACTTATATATACACATTGTAGCCTATTGGATACCCGATTACGTCGCTTACGTGAATTTTTGATCAATGTCGGCTTATCAAACGGCTTATTCCTCCCTAATTAAGTCTTCTCGTTATTAAATTAAGGATTCCCCGAGTCGTGGCGGAGTCGTGAAGAAGATGGCGAGATTTCACCGGGGGAGAACGAGTTTAGAGATTAATTGGAAACTTGAAAAATATCGAATGAATGAAAATTAAGACGTCGTATCCACCACGTGGAACTAAAATTATTAACCGATTCTATAACCATTTTTTATATTTTAACAACTTTATTTTTTATTATCGTATTTATTGTTCGAATCAAATTTTGTAGAGTCAATGGTATACGTGCCGCAGTAGAGAGACGAATTAATCGAAAATAAAACGAATTCGACCGATCGAAAGAGAGAGAGAGAGAGAGGATTGGAAAGGGAGAAACGCGTTACGGCCTTTTCGAAGGATCGATCGAAAAATTCACGGTAACGCGATACGCGATGGCGGAAAAATTGCGGCCCTCGGCTAGGCACGCCCGCTGTTTTACGAGCTGCGGGTTCACCACGCCGGCCAATTACACCTTCCACGGTTAGGCGGTTCCTTCGTCTTAACGGGCAGTTAGTGCCAACATAAATGTCCCTGCTGCACGCTTTTAATTGCCAGCTTATAGCGCCGCTCGCGATACAGGCGGCGCGCGTTGGAAAAAAGGCAAGGCCGCGATCCGAGGCGTATATACGCGAGACCGGTGATTCTTGTTTTACAAATTGCTCGGAACACGATCGCGTCACGTGAAAAACTCGGCCTGTTTAACGAATAATCGCGTTATTTTTAATTTTGAACCGGTTCTCCCGATATTGTGTTGCTGGTAATCGTTACTTCATGTATTATTTTTCTTATTTAGTTACCAGAATCGTCGATCGAAAAGTTTTTCGAAAGAAATTGGAGGAAATTTTTTAATTTTGCCAACGAATATATAATTACTCCGAAAGATTTCTTAAATACATCACTTTCCACGCTTACATAACCTAACAAGAAAAGGAACGAGTCGAGCGAAATTCATTATTTTTTATTATTCTCCGCTAGAGGGCACCACCTTCCTAATTCTCTTCGATCATCCATCAACATCTCCCTTATCGATAACAAAAATCGTTCAAATATCAAATAAATATCTCCCTCAACGATCCTTCCTAAACTAAGACTAAACCAAAACGGACCTCATCAGCCCAACAAATCGGATATCGTAATCGCGACTCGTCCCTAATTATGACGGTTTCCGCGATGGACGATCGTTCGAGAAAAAGTCATGGGATTGTAGCAAAGTGGCTTACGGTCTCTATTTTATAACGCGATCGTTACGGTACCCCGGCCGCGAGGATAACGCGTTCCGCCGCCGGCAATCCATTTCTCCCTCGCAGCTTCGATTAAAATGCCAGACGTCGCCGTGAGCGAGTGTACGAGAGGGAGAGAGAGAGAGAGAGAGAGAGAGAGGAGCAACGAGATTCCCCTTGATACGCGATATTGTTACGCGTGTACACGTTGTAACTGTCCGGATCCGTGACGAAGTCACGCGATATGCATTATGCACGCACGTAAACGCGGCTGCGCCACCGTCAGACGTTTCCGCAATCACTCCCACGATGCATCGGCCGAGTGACGAGTACCGCTTTGTGAGAAACGGAGACGTCGATGATAGACATCGTCTCGATGCATCGTCGTTTTCTCTTCGCTCTCTCGCGTTCCCTTTTTTTCTCTTATTTTTTTGAACACGAGAATCCGTCGATTCAAAATTCAACTAGTTTCGAATCGTATTTGAGGTACTCGATACTCGTGACACTTTGTGTGGTTTAGGTTAGGTGACAAGTGCTGCTTTTTGTGAAAAATTTCGACGAAAAAATCGATTTTGTATATAGATTTTTGGTCTTTTTACATATTTTGTTCCTTTTTTTAATTCTTTAAACTGAAAAAATTCATAAAAAATAATGACAAAGTAAAAAGTAAGTAATGGCATACATCATAATTAACTTTCACAGTCTCGTGAGTTTCAAAAAAAAATAATTATCGTTTCCACGAGTAATTTTCTTGCGTAAATTCGATCGTAAATGCAAGAAAAAATATTTATATAACATATAAGGTTAAATTTCTCGCGTGTTCACGTAACGATGATGCAAATGTGTTAACGAAATAATTATAAACATCATTCGCGATAATTACTATCATCTTACCCTATTATTTTTTCGAAGAATTCCTCCGATCCCTCGATATCACTTTCCGTATCGATCGTAACCCGTTATTAAAAAGAAAGAAAGAAAGAAAGAAAAAAAAATATGCACGTGTTTCTCGATCAGATTTCCAGAACAAACTTCCATATCCTTCATTCTCTTTCCTCACGCATGCGCCGCACCGCGACATTTCTCGAACTAATTAACCGGACAGATGTCATTTATCCACTTCCCTTATAAATGATTTATCATTAGATAAGATGGCGAAGGCATGTGCACGTGTACTGCGAACGTATACAACAAAGACAATTCGATGGTATACAATGAAATTGTAATTAATAGCGTGTCTCTTGTTATATAAACTTGTTTACGTAACGTGATATCTGATGTAATTATTTATTTATTTATTTACTTTACTTAATTAGAAATACATTCGATCTTTAATGGAAATCGAAATAAGACTAAATAAGAGAATGGAGAATAATAAAGAGGAAATCGTATTTGAGGTTAGGACTTTCTCGGCTATGAGAATAATAAAAGCGTTGCACGAGATTCGAAACGAGACGACTATCGCAACGATGTACCGAATAGGAAATTTGAATAACCTGGTTATTGCTCGTACGAATCCAACTCTCTTTATTAATATTTTCTCGCTTCGGCCAGAGTGTTGCGTTGTGTTGCGTTCCACAAAAGCGTAGAAAACGTCGCGGTGTCACGCTTCTCGAAACGGTGCGAGGACCTCCAAAGCCGATATACTACACCGTGGTTCATTACAGCAGCTGCATTACTCGGTACATACGCGACGCGTCATTACTTTTATTAGCATAATGACAGGCGAACAACTCAATTTGCATGGAAAATCACATAGGTCCGTAACGAAGTTCGCCCGCGGATCCGTGATCGTCCTTCCACTCCGTCCTACGTGTAATAAAGCCTCTCCAAGCGTTCTCGTACACCGATGGCCCGATACACGTATCGAGCAAGTGGGGTGGGGTGTGTGTGTACCTTGAGAAACATTTGTTAAAGTAGGGAAAGGGTGCGAAAGAGAGAGGTAACGTCTAAGGCAGACTCACTTCGTCGTTCAGGGCCCGGTTGCTGCTATCTCCCTTCTCTCAGATGGATAATTCCGTATCATCATCGAAATTGCAGTCGATCGTCATCCGGCTGCTCGTCGATCAGCGTCCTTCGCCTCGGAAAGTTGATTGAGAGTCGGCGGGGATCGTTTGCCACCGATCGATTCGTCCCATTCGATAATTGGCGTCGGTAATGAGGCCGTGGATTACTCGGTAATCTGTACGCGGCTCTCCTACGAGAAAAAACGAGAACCGAGTCGTTAATAATATCGTTCTTCCGATTCGATGAACTTGATCTGGAAACGTGCCTTCCGATGTGTCAATTGGACGAGTCTCCGAGACCTGTTTCAGGGAAGAAGGGATCGAACAGCGTTTAGATGTTGGCAAGACTGTCGGGGCATGGTGAGTGCTCTTGTTAAGATTAACGTTCGACTTGAAGTTTTTGAGTTATTGAGAAAATGTGTGAATAGTTTTGAAAAATAATTCCATGAAGTAATGATTCGTTCTATTCGTTGACTTCGCTGCAAATAAACGGTAGTATATTCTGTCTGAATTCATTTATATTGATAAATTCTTAATTTAAGTGAAAATTTCTTTAATTACCTGTAATTAATAAAAAGTAAATAACTAATGTATAGAATTACGTATATTACTGCTATATAGAATAAGAATTTAACTATTATACTATAAAAAATACTTAGAAGCAAGTATATTACTGCTATACACAATAACCAATTAGCTATCATACTTTAATTTTTTCCAATAATATTTATTACTTGACATTTATCATATACGCGTGATATGTCGTTCTAGGTTATACGGACGATTGTTGTATCGTTGATAATTTTTCCGATATCGTCGCAAAAGAGGAAAAGATATCGTACATAAAATTTTCCCTGTTACCGTTAATAAAAACGTAATCATTACTCACACGTATCATAACCTCACCACGATATCTTGTCATAATTTTTCGAAATCTTGTCAGACTCGAAACTTTTAAAACGACGAATCCACGAAAAACACGTTGTACGACACCATGTTTACACGACATTACCGAGAGTATTAACGCGAGAGAGGGCGCTAAACTTAAACCCGAAACACGATGAGTGAATTGAGTTGCGCGCCCTCGTACGACCGCCTTCGGTGGTTGTCGATTTGCTTTATGAATCGATTCCTATCGCTAATAACAGAGATCGCACTTATCCGTCGATCGCCGGTTGATCACCTTGCGTGGTCAGGTCCGCGTGAATGGCTTTAGATTCCTAATTTCGTTGCCCTGCCTCATTAAAGCGGTGCAATCTCTGCCCCGATATCGATCTCGCGAAAAATTATGTAAATAGGGCGGCTACACCGGCCGACTAACGTAAAATATGCGGAAAGAATAAATTTTTCACGCGACGGATAATTGGGACGAGAAACTATACGAGATAAACGAGCACGGCCACGGTTGCGCTGTAAAAATTCTTTCGTAGTTGTCGTGTTTTACTTTCTACCGATTTGTCTTTGTCTCGTTTAATTAAGAATTTTCTTTTTTTTTTTTTTTTTTATATATTTTTCGTTTCGGTGAAAATTCTTTTACAGTCCGATTACGCCCAATGCACTTTCTACCGATTTATCTTGGTCGTATAAATTTCAAGCTTATAGGTTAGGATCTTGTTCTTGTTATTGATATCGATAGATTATTTCTTTCTCATCAGTTCAACCAATTTTCGAATTTTGGAAAAAGAAGATGTATCGAACAATTTCTTTTTTTAAACCAATCACTCACTTTCAACGTTCACGACGACCAGAGATCTCTTTTTTCGGGAGTCGAGCACGCTCACGACGTTCGATACGTATCTCCTCGCGAAATATTATGTAAATAGAGGCGCGCGTTAAACGGGGCACGATCTAGAAAAGAGGACCTGAGGGACGACGGTGCACGTATCCGCGAGACCGGATGCCGGTTGAATAAAAAGCGCATAAAGTAACATTTAGCGCACGCTTAAACGAAATTGCTGTAATCGTACGGTGGCGTGGCGGTCGAGGTACTGCGCGAGAGGAAGAGGCTTTGCGTAGCGAAGAGGAAGGGGTTCAGGAGGGTGGATGCAGCGTATTAACATACCGATTTACATAATTCGAGTAATTATGAAGGGAAATATACACAATTTAATATAATGGTGGATGTTTAGGGGCCAACGCCATATCTGCCACGAGAGATCTCGCGCAACTGGACCCTCTGGTGCTGCCCTCTTTCCTTTCATTGTGTATATAATATCCGGGCATTTTTTTTCAGAATTTGTGCTTTATACACAATTTGGAAAACGTATAATCGCGTATAATAACGAACGAATAGGTTTCGAAAGATAAACAATGAACCAACTACTTGATTATCTCAGTGCTGCTCTTCTCTATTGTCACAATAGTCGATTCGTATCTGTCTCAGAATTTATAGAAAAATTTATAATCGGTAAAATTAGTTTGGAAAATATATTGCGTAAATAAATTAAAAAGATTGGACTCGATCTTGGAACGTAAATCCACCAGTGATATAAATTGTATTTGACTTTAATTAGACTTAATTATTGCCGTTAAATTTTAATCTCTCAGTCACTTAACGTCCACGTCTAAAAATTTATTCACCTTTTATTTTTATTTATTACGATCTGAATAATATTACTTGATATGTAAAATATATGTTAAAATATGAGATTACAATGTATTTTTACACTTTGATAAGACTTAAATACCATTATTAAAAATCGACCAGAGGATAAACGGCCAGTGTATCGTGCTTATGCATATGCATGGACGAGTGCACGAGGCAATTCTCAACGAAGAAGATACCGATGAACGATGCAGCTGTGGATAGTCGTTGTGTCACGTCTTATAAATTCCATCATCTGTGGGAATAGACGAGACAGTTCGACTGGAGGGGAAAGATAGTCGGTAGATCGTACGTAGGATGTCGATATGGATTCACATACCTTTCACGTCATTTCTTCCAGTGTGGATCGATGCGATCGATTTTTGATTCGAGCTCCAATCCGCCAACCTTTATTAATTAACTTTTCATTTTTCCAAGATGGCAGCAAAGTATAAATATTATCTATCTTTATATTTTTTTTTTTTAAATTTTATTCAATCAAAATAGGTAAGGAGACCAAGTCGAATAAAATTTTTTTGATGACGATGCAGGATGCAAAATGGAAAGAGGTTAGACGATTCTGTCCCAAACGGGGGCGAATAAAACAAGGAAATCCGGATTTCTCGTGCGAAAACATAAATTAAAATAGCCTGGAATCGAGGATAGTATCCATCAATGTCTGGCAGGTAGCGAAGGGAGGCGCGAAAATGCCTCGTCATTAACCAGGAACAGGCCACTTTTCGGGGAACGTAAGATGGGTCGAAACGGGCAATTTGCTCGCCGCGTACGAAACTGCTCCTAAACACCTTGAAACCTTAAACGTTTCTTAGTCCGTTTTCTCGCTCTGTAGACCTACTCTTACCGATTCCACGCCTCGGTCATTTCTCTTCCCTTTCCGATGCGAAATTTGAATATCTTTTTTTTTAACGGTGTTTGGAAACACGCGGTTTCGAGATCGAATTACAGGATTTATCTCCGTTAGAAATTAATCCTCTTCTCTAAAGATCCAAACTCAGGCAATCAGTCTCTCTAGCTCCAGTGTTTTCCATTTTTAATTCATATCAATATCAAAGAACGTTTTCGAAATTCAAAATTCTAGAATTTTAAATATGAGTCAATTCCGCAATATGAGTTTTCCAAACTTTTTTCAAAGTTTGAAACTCGTTCGAGTGAAAATTCGATCTTTATCCTCTTCCTCGATTGTTAATTAGAAAGTGCACGTTCAAAACGTCCCCGGACACAGCGCGGTATTTTTCAAATTGAATCGAGAGCCCTGCCCCTCCTCGAAAACTTTCCTCGTCGAAAGTGCACCGAGGACCCCACGCGAGGCACTAACGAGACAGTCGGTGTTTATCGGCCGACCCGTGGTCCAGGCCACGTTTATACGCCGCTCTCACTCCAATTAGCGCTACAGCCGGGGCTAATTGCTCGATATAAATCGCCGCGAGTTAAAAAAGCCGGCCGAATAATTAGACGGAAGGGCGGCCGCAGGTGCGCGTCTCCTTCGAGGAGGCGCATTACCAGCTGGTATGCTCGAGAGTTCGAGTCACGTGATGCGCGCGCATAACGAGAGAGACGGAGGGGCAGGGCTGCCAACTTGGCGCTTGGCGTGATCGATCAATTCTCGCGTGGAGGTTTTGATCGTTTCAAGATTGATCGCAGGTGCTTGGTAAAAAGTGGTTTAAGGGAGGAGTAAGTTTGGAAAAAATTGGAAATGTGGAATATAGTTGCATTGCACGTAGTGTTCGGGAGATGCGAAAGCGTCGAGTCGAAAAGGTGGCAGCCTTGGGGAGAGGCATGCCATTCGTCGTTCCCTTTTCTCCGGCGTGTGTGTGCATACGACGAACCGATTACACCGTTTCATGCTAATAGAGCCTATTAGAGGGGTCCACTGTTCGCATGACAATCCACGAGTCGTGTAATCTAAATGTCAATCTCGATAGAGAAAGGTCGTTATCACGACTTTTCCATCGATCGTATAACTCGTACAACTCGGTGAACGGGATACCTTCGATCGAGATCTTTGTCCCATTCTCGATGCAGTTGCCCGGATAAATATCGACTTGTTTCGAATTAATCATCGCTAGTGTTCGCAATTGTTTCTTTTTTTTTTTTCTTAATTTTATTTCAACAGAAGAATCTCTTCGTTATTATCCCCAACGAAAGATCATCGAATCTCGCGCTACATCGAGATTACCGGCAATTATAAAACTGCTGTCGAGAGCCACCGCCACCGCGAACACGTGTCTGCCCGCTATACCAACCCCGGACGTGGTTTCCTCGACGTGGCACACGCACGCACGCACGCACGAGCCGCCCCCGTGCAAACACTCGCGTACACGCCTGCGTGCCTCGCAACTTCTGAATAATTTGACATGTTGTCGTACACGTTATTATTACAGATAGACGTCGAGATACACCGCCTCCTTCGAATCCAGTTCTCTCCTTCGATTGAGCTCGAGTTAAATCCCTCTCCCTTAAGAAATAATCAAAAATAATCCATTTTTAGTTCGATCGTTAAAGAAGATTAGTTTGTTTCTTCTTTTTCTTATATGCGGATTAAAAAAAAATATAATTACTATTAGAATAGACATTAACTGCGAGGAATCGAAATCTTGCGTATAAATGTTGATATGAGAAAAAGAAGAGAGAGATACGATCTGGAAAAAAGGCAAAAATGATAACTGGGTCGAGCAGCGACCTCTATTTCTCGAACGACAATTAAATCACAGGTACCGTTTGATCGTGACGGATCGAGGCGCTCCTCTTCCCTACTTTGCCTTGGAAATTCCCTCCAACGTTTTCCACGCGAGCCGTTCGTGTCGAATAGCCGCGCACTATTCATGCTCGCGGCGAAAAAAAGTGACGTTAATAGCGGCTCGTATCGTATCCGTACGTAATCCTCGATTGCCGCCTGTCAACGTTTCGTCCGCCTCTGATTATTATATACCCACGAGCCCCTTTCAACCCGTCGGCTAACGACACTCGCCGCTGTGGACACACAGCAGTCGATCGTTTTATTCGAGTTGAATGTCTCTTTTATATATAAGTAGGGACTCGATGTCCCTTGATGATGATTGCTTGTTAATTTCGTTGGTCTTTTTTTCTCTCTCTCTCTCTGTTTCATGATGCCACCGTACACGCCCTCTCTCGTGCACGGGACGAACGAACGAACGGACGGACGGATGGACGGATGGATGGATGGCCGTTTCACGTGCCCGCTGCTCGATCGCTGCAGTATGTAAGTAATCGATGTTTTTGTGCTCTGCTTTTTATTTTGACAGATAAAGATTATCGAATCTCGTGTATTCTTTTTTCTTTTTTGAATATTTTGGTAGAATTTTTTTAACGATTGAATAATTAGTTAACAAACGAATTGTTGGTTAGACATCTGAACCAAGTCTGAGGATTGAAAAATCCTCAAGATGATAAGGATAAAAACGCTATTTGTACGCCGTGTTCTTTATCCAGTTGCGTAATCGACGAGTTTCGTGTCGAAGCGAGGGATCGTTTGATACATCTATAAATGTAATAATATACGTGTAATATATTCCTGGTATTCGGTATTTCGCGTTGCACCGCGATGTCGATTAAGATCGGCCGATAAGATGAAACGAAACATTCAGTTACTTAATTCTTTTCGCGAGAGATCATCATTTACGCCCCTTAACATTACACTCGATCCATGCTTATCTAACCTAGCTAATGATCTCTTCCTATCCACTAATATTTTCACTCAACTTTCCCGATCACGTCGGTTCAAACGGCTAAAGTCACGTCGCGTGTACGCTAAAAGTTTGGAATCGTCAAGTTTCATAAATTCACATTAATGTTGGCAGCATTGATTTATTATTCGATATAACTGCAATTGGAAAACTACAGTATATATATATATATACACATTTTAATATTCTCGGAGATTACAAATTATTCGATGTTTCCGTGAATTCGAGGGAACGATCGCAAAATACCATGCCGTACCAAAATTCGAGCAATTTTCTCGAAACGATCCAATTACCAGTGGATCGAGGCCGATTCGACTTTACCGACGGTACATAAACGATTCTACGACGTTGGATCTCGCGTTGCTTCCAAGTTCGGGGTCCGATTTCCGCGGAGAGCACGCAGTTCCGTTTTTGCACGGGTGGGAGGAGGGGCGGGGGGAGAGGGAGTGAGGAGTGGGAGAGGAACGGTAGGTTAGCTCGGTAGGTTTCAATTACCCGGCCGTGTCGGCCTGTCTGATGTTGCTGCCGCCCTCATTATGTGGAATATGAGCTCGTGCTGGCTCGTTCCATCCCGTCCGTTCAGAGCCTGTCGATCGATCCATCCTGTACATCTATGAATCCGCGCCTCTCGAAAATCGACGTAGAATTAATTAATACTCGTCACAGAGATAATCGAGGAAGGAATCGAGATTAATTTCGATTTTTATTCGGTAATTTTCACGTTTTAATTTTATTTTAAAATTCGCGAGAAGCACTCGGATCGGATGGGAAAGTACATTATGGCATGATATGTGTACGCGGTTGCATACGTACAGGCGTCTCTTTAAATTGCTTCCAACGTGAAGAATTAGAATTAGGTTGGCTGCACTGTTAACGGTTCGTGCTAGGAAACTATTTAAAAGATTAACGAGATTTGGGAAAATTTTTACTCTCGTACTCTTTTTTTTCTTCTTCTTTTTTTTTTTTTTGTTAAATAAGATTAAATCCTGTTGTCCAGGTATGGTAGCACTATAGTGTCAACGTCTCATTATAGCAATCACGATGCCGCTCCCTACTCTCATATTACACTTCCCTCCTTAATTTTCGTACTCTTAAATTACACTTTTATCATGACTTAATCAAAGGTCGGTGTCTCTCTCTCTCTCTCTCTCCTTTTTTTGCAATTTTTTTTTTCGCTCGCCAATATCCATAAAAAAAAAACAAATACGTATCGGTAAACACAATCTCGTTACGAACAAGTAAATAACATCGTATTTAACGAACTTCACGAGGGCAATCTCCGAAGGAATACCGAGAAATTCGACGGGAGAGAGAGAAAGAGAGAGAAAAAAAGAAACGTAAAATGTAATTAAACGAAGCTGTCGACGAGTCCATCTCGTCGAACGGGGGGACCAACCGAGAAATGATTACACGTTTCGACATCGAACGTGACGTTTAAAGCCTGTTTCACTCGATACCATTAATCCCATACATTAATGACATTTTCTCGATCGACTCGAAATCACATTTCGACGTCGTAATATATTCGAACGTACTCTCTTTTTTTCTTTTTTCATCCTCAAGATACAAAAAAATACACGCATCTGGCGAAAAATTTCATACCGTAAATGACCTTGATACAACGACAAACGAAAGAGACACGTATCTCTATCCTCGCCCGGGTACAAAATGAAAGAAACGCAAGTTTTTTTATCGACGGAGCGTGGAAAGGTGCGAGGGGAGGGCTTTAATCCGCCATCTTCGTATCTTCGTCTCTCTCTCTCTCTCTTTCTCTCTTTCTCTTTCTATACGCGCGGCTACTAATAACGGAGCAAACGAGCGGACTTGTTCCACGGTACTTAACTTCGCGGGACATTTCCTGGTAGCCGGTTCGTACACCGAAGTTCGTGTATCGTCGCGCGTAACCTGTCATTATCAGGGATATTGCTTGTATAGCGACACGCATCCATTTTGGAAACGAGTCCTCTCTCGTCTGTACGTGATTTATTCGTTTGTCGCTCGCGTGGCTGATCACCATCGATGATGATCCCTCTCTCGAATCGACCGCGGGATTAAATTTCGCAATTGGAAGAACGGGGAACGTCTGAACGAGAGCCTGTTTTTCCTTCTTTTGAAAAATTTACCGAATTGTATTCTCGAGATTCTTGGTAAATATTTGATATTAGATTTTATTTTTTAATTTTCGAATTGGAGGATTCTTATTTTTTTAGACTTCTTCGTCAATCTGTGTAATTCTTTTTCTCTGTTTAAAAAAAAGAAAAAAGAAAAAAAAAGGAAAAACATTCCGAATTAGCAGAGAAAATATATTCTCTACCTGTAAAATCTTAAAAAAATCTAGAATTCTTGAATCATTTCGATGATCCTGCGATCCTTCACAATATTTCCTTTAAAATGAAACAAGAGAGGGGAATAAATGGACGAGCAAATTTCCACGCTCCGGCCACCGATTCGCCAATCGTGGGTGGCCGTGTAGTGCAGGTGTATTCGTTCGACATATATACATATATATGTATAGCGAGAGAAGGAAAGGAGGGGGGCGGGGGCAAAAACGATCGAAACCGCAGAATATCCGAGCCCAATAGTTTCGAACCGACAACGCTGCGCGTTAAATGCCGAGCCATTTACCGTTTTCCTTTATCGATGTTGAAACGTTCGTTGCGCGAGAATGGATACAAACACTTGCGAGTGGATTCAAAGGAAAAATAACAGATATAACAACAGATAAATAAATTAAATTCAATAAACTCGGTGCGAAGCAAACTGAAGAGACAAACTGAAAACTTCAAGTACGGAAGAAGGATCGACTGTGAAGTCGAATAAGAAGAAAAAGGAAAAAGGAGGAGAAAGACTCAATCGAGTTTAATTCAAATCGAGGGAACGAAGCTCGAAGCTCGAAGCTCGAAACTTAAAGCTAAAATCAAGGGGAGGAGAGAAAGAAAGCAACGAGAGGGGTCACGACGTGGAAGCAATTATGGCCGATAAAGTAGGCGGCAGTGGTACCGACCGAGGAGGAAAGAAAGACAGAGAGATTGGGCGCCCAGGCGTGCCAACGCGAACGACGGAAACAACCGTGTACAGGAATGGGGAGGGAGTGGGGACATACGGGGCACCATGGACCGCGTATTCTGCGGCCTGTGGTGGTGGTCGGGGGCTTGGGGTTAATACGGTGGCCGGTGATGCACGACCGACGCAGAGCTGCGGCCGAAGCGGGTTACCGCACGCCAGCTGTCCAACGCTCGAGCTGCCCGCAAAAATCTGTACCTGACCCCTCTGCTCCCTCCCCTCCCCTTCCTTCCCGGCCAGCGCCTGCGCGCGGATCTCGCGTGTGCACGCGCGCGTACACCTTGTTTTTCCTTCTCTCTCTTTTATTCTTATTCAACGACGATCAAGGATGGACGGAAGCAAGGAGAGAAATTCGTTTCGTTAATTTTACCTCGAACGGGTGTTATTTTGCTTTTCCTGAGGTCGTTTTCCTTTTTTCTTTTTCCATCTTATCCACGAACGTGTATACTTTTTTTTACCACGCTCGAATCAAATTTTCGCCTCCGATAAAATCGGAAAGGAGGGAGCCGTTCTCGCGCGGGTGACAAGCGGCGGGCAGGCGGTTGAAATCGTGATTTCACGCACGTCTGCACGGCAGCAAGGTAATTGCGTTTAAATGCGGCACGATTGTTGCGTATGCGAGTGGCGCGCCCACCTGTGACCAGCGTCTAAAGAATAATAGAATTCGACGACGCATACGTTCGCGCCTTCGACATCTCGCTTGCCCGACGACTATCGTGTGGCGACCGACTACCAATCGACCGTCGTCGTGTGATTCACAAAGTCTCTCTCTCTCTCTCTCTCTCTCTCTCTCTCTCTCTCTCTCTCTCTCTCTCACGCGTCTTTCAGAGTTTAAACATAGCGTCGTCGATTTCCTGGAGTTTGGTGTATTACGTGGAGAGAGGCTCTTGGTGCCCGCGCTTCCCCAATGCTGGCCCGATGGATCGGGAATCTTAACGACCTCCGGCTGCGACCTCCCACGAGCTTTTTCCAAACTGGTGGGAAATTTTCTGCTCTCGTAATATTTTTGGGCATTGAAATTAGGAGAGAAAGAAGAGATGGATAAGATTGTTTCTGGTATTTTGATAGGCATTTTGGGATATCAAGAGGTTGGCAAAATTGAAGAAAAAGGGATTGAAGTGAAAATGTCCCTAGATATGTCCCTAGCGATTACCAACATTTCTCGGATCTCGATTGATGTTGATGGCTCGAGTATTTCGAATCATAAACTTTTCCCCGGGATATTTTGCAGGGTTTTTCGGAAAGATCACGTTCGTACTTGCATCCATCCAATTTACCTCCCTCACGATACGTATCTTTAATACGTTTCTTCTTCGTGGGAACGATTCGTGCTTCGATCGAACCTCAGGGCCCGGACGCGATCGCGGTTTAATTTAATTGACGCAAAGATTGCCACAAAAAGTTCATCTTTACATAATCGTTCTTTTCCTTTCCCAGAGAAACCAGCCATCCTCCGCGTTTCCCATGCCGAGGCGCATTACCATGCACCCTTCGACTCTCTCTCTCTCTTTTTTTAAGCGTCGAAAAAGGTTTTTTTCGCTCTTTTCTTTCTTTACTTTCCACTCTCGAATTCGTTTGAAATCGTAATGAGGCAACGATAGGAAGGATCGAAACGTGGTTTAATAGGAAAATTTCTGAAATACCTCTCGCCCTTCCTAGGGGAAAAATTATTAATTTGCAACTTTCTCCGATTACTCGTTTCTTCGTGGAAAACCTGGAAAAAAAGGGAATGGAATTAGCGTAACAAGCCCAACGCTTTTTCTTTACGAAACGGACAGACAGTCTCCACGTTTAGACTCCGGTTGGGGGAAAATTTGGACCGATTCGAAAAGGAAATCGCGTCTATTATCGGCCAAATTGGCCATCTCCAATAAGTTGCTTCGTTCACCTTGAAAAAGGAAAGAGAAAGGGAGAAAGAAAGATTGTCCGGGTCGTTTAACTCTCCGATGTGATGATGGTTATCTTCCGGGGTGCAGAGGTCCGTTTCCGGTCGCGCGACATTCAATCCTCACGGTTCGAGCGAACGAGGACAAAGCCCCTGCTGTCCTCCCCCGCAACCGAAATCCAATTTGCATGAACCGCGGCCAAAATGGACGAGGTAATTGGTACACTGGAGGGATTAGGGGGTGCGCCAAGGCGACGGATGTCGTCCGCCTCTGAATTCCGCCATTTGCGGCGCCGCCCCTCCCTTCTTAATTGCCATTTGGACAGCCTTCAATTAAAATTTCCTCCGAGCTCCCTTTTTTCTTTCCTTTTTTTTTTTTTTGGTGAGAGTATTTTTGTATTTCTCGCCTAACTTTTCAAGGTTAAAAGTTGTCAAAATTTTTATATATAATCAAGAACGACGAGTGTAATCTCTCCTTCTGCTGAAAATAGAAAATACAAAACGTGGAAGGCTCGATTTGAAGAGGAATTGTATTTTAAGGATTATTTTTGTTTGCAAGTTTCTTTCTAGTTCTTTGAAGAAGGAATCGTTATCGTATGATGGGAAAATTGCAAAAGTGTAATTTCTTTCTTCACTCAATTCTGTTTAAAGAATATATCCAATCTCGGATTTCATCATTTTTCAACAAAGCGTTCCAAACTTTACTAATCATTTCAATTCAAAACTCAATTTGCACTGGAACAGTCCAAAATTTCATATATTATTAAGAAGAATTTTTCTTGTTTCTCTGATAAAAATTCAGAATAAAACAAGTAGTGGATGAATCAAGTTTTTCTAAAGTTTCTTTCTAATGGTTTGAAAGAAAAAATGTATGTACTTCTCATTGATATGATATCAAAAATTAAATGATTAAATTGAAAGATCAGATACAAAACTATAATAATTCAATCATTTTTCAACACACGTTCCATTCTATTCCTTCATTACTCAAAATCTTTCACTGAAAACTTGCATTGGAACATCCCAAAATTCCATATATCATTAAGAACGAGGAATACAATTTCTCTTCCTCTGAGAAAAATACAAAATAAAATAAGTGGTGGACGAAATTTAAGGTTTTTCTAATTACAAAACTGTACAAATTTCCAATAATCCAATCTTCAATTTTTCTATTCTATTCCTTCATTTCTCAAACCCTCTCACAACCCTCTTTTTACACACATCTTTACTCCCATAAAATGCAAGCTGCTCGATACAAACAACAGCAAAACTTTGTTCGGTCTCTCGAATTCCCAAAATCCACATACTGAGCGACGAGTACTCTCTCTTTCTCTTCCCCTTCCCTCTCCTCCTCCAAAAATATAGAATAGAACAAGTGGTGGGAAAGAAAAGAAGGTAAATTGAAAGAGATGGGCAAAGGTACAAAGCAAATCATCCAAACTCGAAGAGGCTCGTAGAGGCCCTCTTACGGGTGAAGAACGGCGAACAAGGAAGATGAGAAAAGGAAGGAGGAGGAGGAGGAGGGAGGTGAAAAAAGGCGGCGAGAGCGATGGCGGCGGAGGGAGACAGAAAGAGGAGAAGTGGACGGTCACCATAAATACGTATACGCAGCGCAAACAAAAAGCCACAAAGGGCCGCGGTCAACGGAGATACGATCTTGCGGCATGCAGATACGAGCATACTAATCTCTCAGAGAGAGAGAGAGAGAGGGTTTCCTTCTTTTGTCGCATATATCGTCTATGAAATATATCCGTGGCCCTCGACACGAGGGAACGATTCAATATCGTTCCGACAATCGTCGACCTCTATCTATCTCTCTCTCTTCTTCTCTCTCTCTCTCTCACTCAACCATTTTTCCGGAACCAAAGCGACTGTAGATCATAGGGAAATGGATGTACGCTTCGCGTGGGACAAAGGATGTTTGGATTTTTTTAATATATTTGGAAGATTAAAAAAAAAAGTGATTGTAATTCAATTTATATGGGATACGTGGTTATTTAAAGGACAGAATTTAAATTGGCTGGATTCTAGGTCATAGGGAAATGGATGTACAGTTCGCGTGAAACGGGAACGGAGGCTTTAGATTTTTTTAATATTTGGAAGATTTAGAAAAAAGCGATTGCAATTCAATTTATACGTGGAAAGATACGTGGTTGTTTCGAACAGAATTTATCTAGTGATCTCTAGACAAAAGGAATCGGTTCTTGGATTCTAAATCATAGAAAAATGGATATAAATGGATTTCGTAGTTATTTACGTAGTTATTATATAATTTATCTAGTGATTTCTAGACAAAAGGAATTGATTCTTGGACTTTAGATCATAGAGAACTACATTTATATACTATATAATAACTACACTATATACACTATATAATAACTACATTTCGTAGTTATTATATAATTTATCTAGTGATTTCTAGATAAAATAAATTAATTCGATTCTAGATTATAGGGAAATGGATGTACAGTTTGCGTGAAACAAAGGATGGAGGCTTTAGATATTTGGATTTTTTTTAATATTTGAATTTAAAAAAAAGTAAAAGATTGTAATTCAATTTATATAGAATATATAAAATGATACTTGGTTATTTCGAACAGAATTTATCTAGTGATTTCTAGACAAAAGAAATTGGTTCTTAGACTCTAGATCATAGAGAAATGGATGTACATTTGTTTATTTATGTAATTTATTTAGTGATTTCTAGATAAAATAAATTGATTCGATTCTAGATCTTTAGATATTTGGATTTTTTAATATTTGAATTTAAAAAAAAATGATTGCAATTCAATTTATATAGACTACATAGAACGATACGTGGTTATTTCGAGCAGAATTTATCTAGTGAATTGGTTCTTGGACCCCAGATCACAGAGAAATTATTTACACTTCGCGTTTGGATTTTCTTGCTATATTTGGAATATTAAATAAAAGAAAGTGATTATAATTCAATTTATAGGATAATCGTTACCTCGAACAGAATTTATCCGGTGATTTACAGATCGTGCACCGTCTCGATCGAACGAATTCGCGATAACTTTCTCATGCGCAATCCAAGGAAACGAATATATAGACGGAAGAAAAATTTAGATGCAATTACGTACAACGACTATATTTACTCGTCCTAATCTCTCGTTTGAGAGAGATTGATTAATTTTTAACATTAATGAATTAAGCCCGGGCCAAGCCTTAATCTTGGAAATGCGATTTCGTCTAATTCCGTCGCGATTCTCAATCACGTGGAAACGTTTCTTTTCAAGTAGCGGAGGGACAGGAACCGTCGACACGAGGAAAGCCGGCATGGATCGTGCAACGATCCATCCTCCGAACAAATTGCGGTTGGCCGATGCCAACTGGGCTGGTACCTTATGAATCAACCTCGCAACGACCAAGATCGCGATTTATTCGAACCGTTGCACCGTCCTTCCCTCCAAAATATCCGTCAGCTGGACACTCGTTGCATTGTGATACGGAAATGCATCGTGATTCATCGTGTGATCGTACCTGTTTGCGAAATTTCGCTAAAAATCTTTGAAAAACGTAGATCTGGAACGCTTTTTGGGGGGCTCGCTTCGAATTTTAAGATGCATTCTGGTCTCGATAACGCGAGAAAAAAATTGTTTGATAGTAACATGATTTTGGAGGATTTTTTAAGAACGTTTATTCCATTGAACCAGATGAAAAAAGGCAATGGAATATTCGATGAAAATAAAAGAAGGATTTGTAACGTCAAGAATTGAAGAGTTATAAAGCTGTTATAGCTGTTTTTATATAAAAAATTGAGAGTACCAGTAACACATTCTAGAGAAGAACGTGATTTTAGAAATTTATAATTTTACGTAAAATTTCACGAATTCGTGAAACTTGAATAGATAGCATAATAACGACTTGAAATTAGAGAAAATTTTACAAAAATACAAACATTTGAAGCAACTTGAAGCATCCAAAGTAATCGAGGAAAAGCGAGCGTTACCATTCCCTGGAATTAAAATTAATTTTTTAAAATAAAAATAAAGAAAAAGAAAAAACACCCGAAACTTAAAATAACTTGAAAACAACTTAAGAATCATCGTAATCATATACTCCAACAACCCCAAAGGATTAAAATCAAACGTTGAATTTTGCATTTTGATGATAAAAGAAAGAAAAAGACAACTCGATATACTAAGAATCAAGGAGCCAGAGCGAAATTCCCCGAGAGAGGGTCGGGTTGGTTGCAAGGGTAAGCCGCTTTGCGAACGAGCGGAATCGCGCTTGGGCGGAGGAGGAGGAGGAGGGGTGCAGGCGATTAGGTAAACCCTGGATTAGTTGGACGCTCTTCCTCTTCCTCTCTCTCTCTCTCCCTTCCTCTCTTCCCTATCCTATCCAGGAGGAGTTCGATCGCCGCCACTAATAACGCCACCCCCACCCCCGATTTACATGATTGGATCGCCGTGGCGAAACTGAAACCGCTCCCTATCCTTGTATCGGCATGCAAATGTTGGAAATTAGCCGGATACAGGAGGGAAGGGTGTATCGAACCACGCTTGTCCAGGGCTTGTCCAAGTGTCGTCCAGGAAGTGATCCGAATGATCCACGATGACGCTGTTATTAATCGTATCGTATCGACTCCCTCCCTCGAGAGGGATGAAGTTTTCGGGTATTTTTTTGGAAAAGAAGACGATGGAGGAACGTTACATTCTTTCTCCCTTTCGTTTCGTTTCATTCGAAATCTAAGGGGATGGTGAAGGAAGATTGTCAAAAAATTGGGTTCGATGTAAATAGATGTATTCGAGTCGAAATTGATAAAAGATATGTATATATATGTGTGTGTGTGTATGGAAAAAGTTTAGAACAATGGGAGTGCAGCGCTCTGTATCGGTTATTTCCATCGGTTGATAACCGATCGGATCGTGGCGGGTTTATCTGTCGTCCGGCAGACGCGAGGTCGATGAAAAGCGACACAAAGCGACTTGGCTTGAAAAAGGCCGAGCCAAAAAGGAAAAGAATTCCAAGATCGATCGCGAAAGTCGCGATAACAGCGATGCCAAACTTCTACTGGCAACAAAACGCCTCCCTCTGTCTATTTATGTAAGCTGTGCAAAGCCTCGTGCATAGTTGGCTCCTAAAAATTTTTCCATCGATACCAAAGTCTTGTTAAAGAATACACAGGATGGAACGAGTCGAGAAACTCGTGTAATCCATTTTATACTTATCACTTTGTCAATTATCACGAGCGATCTGCAAATTTTAATCTTAAACTTTATCAATTATCACGAATAACTTATAAAGCACTTAAAAAACAATGGAGGAAAAGGAGAATGAAGAAGAAACTCCACCAAAATCAACAAAATTATAAATAAAATCCATTTTAAAATTATAATTCTCTCAATTATCACGAACAACTTATAAAGAACAACTTAAAAAAAATGAAGGAAAAGGAGAATGAAGAAGAAACTCCACCAAAATCAACAAAATTATAAATAAAATCCGTTTTCAACTCACTTTGTCATGAATAAAGAACTTTATTATCATGAATAAAGAACTTTAAAAAAATAAAGAAAAGGAAGAGTGAAAAAAACAATTAAGAAAAAGTAAAATTCATTTTAAACTTAAACTTTGTCAATTATCATGAACAAGTTATAAAGGACTTAAAAGAAAAAAAATAAAATTCATTTTAAACTTAAACTTAAATTTGTCACTTATAAGTTATAAAGAAACAACTTATAAAGGATTATAAAGGATTTAAAATGGAGGAAAAGGAGAATGAAAAAAAAAAACCATCAAAAAAATTATAAATAAAACTCATTTTCAGCTCACTTTGTCAATTATCACGAGCAACCTACAAAGAACTTAAAAGAAAGAAAATACAATTCATTTTAAACTTATCATTCTGTCAATTATCACGAACAATTTACAAAAAATTGAAAAGAAAGAAAATACAATTCATTTTAATCTTAAACTTTATCAATTATCACGAATAACTTATAAAGCACTTAAAAAACAATGGAGGAAAAGGAGAATGAAAAAAAACTCCACCAAAATCAACAAAATTATAAATAAAATCCGTTTTCAACTCACTTTGTCAATTATTACGAACAAAGAACTTTAAAAAAAAAATAGAGAAAAGGGAGAGTGAGGAAAAAAACAATCAAAAAAAAAAAGTAAAATTCATTTTAAACTTAAACTTTGTCAATTATCATGAACAAGTTATAAAGGACTTAAAAGAAAAAAAATAAAATTCATTTTAAACTTAAACTTAAATTTGTCACTTTATCAATTATCACGAATAACTTATAAAGCACTTAAAAAACAATGGAGGAAAAGGAGAATGAAGAAGAAACTCCACCAAAATCAACAAAATTATAAATAAAATCCGTTTTCAACTCACTTTGTCAATAATCACGAACAAAGAACTTTAAAAAAAAAGAAAAAATAGAGAAAAGGAAGAGCGAAAAAAATTAGCATTTTACACTTACCACTTTGCCAATTATCCCGCTAAAGGACTTGAAAAGAGTATATACAGAGAAAAGAGAAGGGAAGGAAATTTCCATCCAAGATACAACGAGCACGATAATTCGAAAGAGATTGGCGGGGAGTCGGTCGCCGATCGAACGAAAACGCGCGAGCCGCGTAATCCCCCGTGAAATACCGCGCCCGGATCCGAGAACTTTGCCCGAGGACAACGAAGGAGGGAAAGGGGCAGGGACATCGATTATTCGCGGCGAACCGCCCGCGTTAATCGTTTAAACTCCGCTTCAGGAGGTGGCCACGTGATCCACGTAAACCACCAGACACCCAGGGAATCTATCCTCCACGCTGGCCGAAGAGTTCGGGCGAGTTGCCAGGATATCGATGGATATCCCCTATCGCAGATTAATCGCTTATATATACATATACACACGCTCTTATCGATCGTGTCTCGTTCGTGATCGTTTTCAGGTTTAATTCGGTGCGAAAGGAGGGGTAGGAAAGGAAGGAGGATCGCGAGAGACAGAAATTGCGCGGCAGGTGGCTCCGTCGATCCGCGACGCGACAAGGCATCGCCATCAGCCTGCCGTCCGTTAACCTGGAAAACGCCCGATTCGCTTCGACGCTCGTCGAACCGTCGATGATCTCGGTTTACGGGTTTGTTGCACACGTGCGATCGTGGGAGACCGGAAACAGGAGGATCGAGGCGCCGTTTGTCGCAGGAAGATGCTCGCTGCTGTTATCGACCCACCCTCCGCGCATCCTGCTTCCTCTCCTTTCCCTGCAGTAGAGTAACAGAAGGTTAGGAATCTCGCTTATTATTATTATTATTATTACTTTCTTTCTCCAACTCCACGCATCGCAACTCCGCGGATAGGTCCGATAATTCTTCTTCCAATATCGTGGCGAGAATAATGGGGAGGGGAGGGGGAGGCGCTGTATCTCGGCCGGCGATCGACGATGGAATTAAAGAGCTCGAGACGGGGGATAAAAATCTGCCTCGGTCACAGCTCGTTTGAGCGGATGCCCCGAGTGATTTCGAGCCGGTTACACCTCGTTTCCACGATCCGTTTGCGGATCTTATTATTTTCTGGGCAATAGCGGTAATAGGTGTTTCGATATCTGGCTGGATTGAAATTGCAGGCTCGATGGGGGCCGGATAACATTGTGATCGCGGTGCGAGAGATCAAAAGTGGCCGGTCGTGCAATCGGTGCGTGTCGCTCAGTTGCGAAACGGTTTCTGAGCGTGATTCCACTCGGCCCAATATCGAGGAGAAATTATGGGTATGTTGTATCGCACGTACATAGACAACCGGATAGCTTTGTCTTTTTCTTTATTGCCAATTTTTCGATTTATCAACCGTACACGAATTATCCTTACATTTCAATCGTCTATTGTCTCTTCGCTTTACGAATTTGTGATTGTGAGTTTGGAAGTTCCATAGATCTGCGTGTTTACTCGGCGTGCAACTGGAATTACGAGGGAAAAGAAGAGGCTAGAAAGAAGGGCCGGATAAATCATAAAGCACGGCTCTTCCGCGCTATGCTAATGACACCTCCTGCATCCTTGGCACGCCACCAAGTTTCTCTCTTCTCTCCTTTTTTCTTTTTTTTCCCTCTAAAGGGGCAACACACCTCCTTGACGCGATTGCAGGGAATAAAACACTCTTACCCGGACGTTCAACGCGGGGAACAACGCGAGAGAGGCCCGCGATGGAAGCAACAACCGTGCT
The DNA here is from genome assembly GCF_029169275.1 of Apis cerana. Lineage (NCBI taxonomy): Eukaryota > Metazoa > Arthropoda > Insecta > Hymenoptera > Apidae > Apis > Apis cerana. Next base: position 1,488,147 of record NC_083862.1, on the reverse strand, counting down.
CGGCCGTGTAACGAGCGCCGCGCCGCGAGAAAGAACTATGTATCGCCCTCCTCCGTCCCGTTTTTCTTCCATCTCCTCGCCGAAATATACGGCGGCGGTTAATTAAGAAATTTCTCTTTCGATTATGTACGTACTTTTCCCTTCTTCTTTTTTTCCTCCTTGTGGATCTGGTGATTTCTAAGAAAAAGATACAATACCGTTAATTTCCTTTCTTTCTTTTCTCTCTTGCGGTTTTTAGGCAAACAAAATGAGATAGAAATATTCTCAATTTCTATTTTTCTCTTTTTTTTAATCCTGAAAAAGAAATTCGTTCTGCTTGAGAAAGTTGGAGCACGAATATATTGGAATTAGTTTGCTATTATTTTTAAATCACTTCTTTTGTTCGAATCAAAGAGAAACGTTCAAACTCCAATTCTCATATAATCGTATCAATCCCCCCTTTCGACCAAGAAAGGGGAAACCCGTGACTAACGGATCGAATCTCGAGAATCTTGGCAGCCTCGAACGCTCGAGCTGATCAACAGGCGAGGACACGCGCCATCGAGCACGCGCCCGACAGATCTGACATCTCGACGCCGTACACGTGACCGGAGACTCCTTCCACCTCTCCGCTCCTCTTCCTTCCTCCTCCCCCCTCCCCCTCCGCCCTCCGTCGGAAGACACGCGCCCAGCGCCCAGCGCCCCCCTCCCCTCCCCTCCCCGATTTCCCGGAATCGACTTTCGAGAGATCGAATCGCCACAAACGATCTCCACGACCCACCGCGAACGGCCACGAACAACGGAGAGAGAGAGAGAGAGAGAGAGGGGGGGGAACCGGCTTCCACGTCGAGATGAGGGAGCAAGTTAAGGGGAGCGAGGTCTCGGTTCCTCCAAAGATTCCGGGGAAACAAAGACGTCTCCGATTATTCGCGGACCAGCCTGTTGGAGCGGTCCCCACACAGATGCGTCAATTTGTATCTTGATCGGCCGCCATCGCGATATTTCTTCTCGAGGATCTTGAAAGTATCCTCGATTCGAGGAAGGGAATGGACCTCGTTTCGAACGACAAATAATATCTTGGAGGTTAAACTTGGATGAGTGTTTTACAATTTTTAGAGATGGACGAGTATATTGTAATATCGAGTTTGATATATCGAATACTTTTGACATTTGGAACGTATCGTTTCGTCCTCGAGGATTCCGATTAACGTCAAAAAAAAAAAAAAATCCCCTCCCCTGGCTTCGACCAAATATCGCCAAGTCTTAATATGGAATGCCCGATCGCGGCGCGATAGTGGCGCTTTTAATCAGCTTGCCGCGAGGATTTCCCTGCCTTCCTCCTCTCCCCTCCCCAGGTGCAAAAATTTGGACGAACGGAGGTCGGGCATACCAGCGGAAAGGTCCCACGGGAGCCGAAAGGGAGAGGAGACGGCCACTAAATATTGTGTTCGCGCAGAGAATACAGCTCTCGGGACACGTGTAAGCGGGATTCCGTATGAGCAGATCGGCCCGCCGATTATACGCTAATTCAACGCAAATTCCTTCCACGAGATATCTGTATCGCTCGCATACATCAGAGGCCGCGGTAGCTGGCTGCCGTTGTTGCTGGCGAGAGGACCTTCTCCTCCTCCCCCTCCCCCTCCTCGCCGAGTCTTCTCCCGGCTGGCTTAATCAGTATCCACAGAGGAGGAAGACAACTGTATATACACACACCACGGTTCGTACATAGTTTCGCGCGTATAAGGTGACCTTGGGTGCGGGAGCAAGAAGAGGTTTCGTTACGTTGACTTTTTTTCCCCGTTTTTATTGGAATATTTTTGATAGCGTTGCTCCCAACACTGGTGGAAAGATTATTCTCACACGGATCATTTAACGGTTATTTGAACCTCGATGCATTAGCGTTTCTCCTAATATTTTTATTCTCCTATATAATTTATAAATACGAACAGTCTTGGAATCATCTAACGCAATTTCATGAATGAAAATAATTTTTACGAGATCTCAATAATATTATAATTTCGAAATTATAGTCAGGATTGTCAAAGCGTCTAAAATGGAGAAAGATACTAATGGAATTAAAAATTCCAAAAAAAAAAAAAAGAAAAAATCGGCAGATATCGAGGTTTCTCGCGCATGACGAAGTGGATACTAAAGAAGACGGCTACCGCGAGTAGAGAGAGGAGGCGAAGATATATCGCGGTTGTCGGCCGACGTAGTACCATTCTTTCGCGGCAGTCGACGGTGTGCATGCGCGCGCAGCGTTCACAAATTAAGGAGCGCCAAAGTCGGCGGGATGGCGTAGCTATCGCGCTTCATAAAACTTCGTTAGCAGGCTGTGCAAGTAGACGGGTCGCTGCAACGTTATAACGTGGCGTAGAGGAGACCGCGTTGATGACCCCTCTCTCAGAGGGTAGTCGGCTGGCTACCGTAAAAATTCATTTTCTCCCTTCCCCGTGTAATTTCACCACCGGATTCTTGCTTCCTCCTCCTCCTCCTCCTCCTCCTCGTCCTCGCCTCCGCGAACACGAGAGTGATCAAGCGCGGCCGCTGCGTCCGATCCTAATCTTGATTAGCAGCATTCGCCACGTTCCTTTGTGCCGCGCGTAAACGAGATTCATCGCGCCTTCTTCCTCGAACCTGCATCCCCGCATCCGTTGTGTATACCGATGTCACCGCGTTGTTCGTCCGGCCGGGTCTTGTATCCTCCTCCGTAACCCGCTATTGCGAACTGTTGGCGTAATAATCCACGGTAGATCATAATCTCGACCGCGCTCCCTCTCCGAATAAATCATCGCTTGTATAATTTTATTATAACGAATGCAACCGTATCGACGTAAAGAAACGAGACGAAGATTCTAAATACTTTATTCGCTGGATCAAATCTCGTTTAACGAAAATAGAAACCTATCGTTTATCGACCGTTTAACGATCTCGAATTTCGATCGACGCGGGTTGAGCATCGGTATTGGCGCCACGTGCCTCTAATATCAAGCAGGAGGTCGTATATCCTCCACGGTGCGTCCGCTCGTTAATTTGCTCGCTGTGGAGCGAGCGCGTACAGGGCCAGTGGGCGCACAAGGTGCACCCCACACGTGGCCACACGTACACACACGGCCAAGGGGTAAATAGGCATACACGAAGAGATGGCGCGCGCGTCATTAGGTAACGTGGCCTCGTTAGGATGAGTTTTTCCGCCGCTAATGAGGTGGCCTGCAAGTAGTTGTCTCTCTACCGCTACCGGCGCGGACGAGGTTCGTCCAGCCGAGGTAGAGGGCGCTCTCTGTCTCTCTCTCTCTCTCCCTCCTCGTGGATCAGGTGGACGCGGAGTCCGACCCTCCGTGACGGCCCAGCGCGAATCTCGAGACCTGGACACTATTTTTAATCCACCCCCGGGACGCGGACTTTATGGAATTAAAATACATGCCGGCTGCTTATATCCCCCTGACGCGGATACTATATTTCTCTCTTAGCGGACAACCCTACAACCAGGAATAATCCTGCTTCTTCCTGGATGTTATGCCAACGGACATCTCGTTTTTCCTTCTTTTTTCTTTTTTCCTTCTTTTTTTTTTGACTCGCCTTTTTCCCAAGCTTCGTGGATCCGCTTTCTTGCGGTCGGCTTTTCTTCTGGGAACGTAAAATGTAGGAAGATCGGTTATTAAAATTGTGAGACTCGGTACAAACGTGTATAATAGATTTTTATAAATCGAGGGAAATTATTTAGTTGTATACGAGGAATTCTATTCGATGTAGAGTGCAACGAACTTCAAGAAATGAAATAATGAGAGTTCAAAAATATCGAAAGCGAACACGTTAATTTAAAAAATTCTCCTGCGAGACGTTAGTTAACGAAGTTAACTATTTATATTCCTCTCTCGTTCTCCAAATTTCAAAAACACCTGATGCTCCTGCACCGAAACGTGTAACACGTATGTTTATACACGAAAAATCAGCGATGTGGCTCGATTATCCAGGAAATAATCCATTTTCGCGTACACGTTTAACGAAACGTGGGTGGCTGGAGAAGGGAGGGGGGCCGCGCGTGGAGCCGGGCATCGACAACGCCGCTCTCTGTCGTCGTGATACGACGCGGTTCCACGCGACACCGACATTTAAGCGCGGACGGACGAATGGCGCGCGCGTGTCCACGCGTTTTTGCGAGACCTGCCCGCGGCCATTAAATTTACGAGCCGTCACGGCTAACTTGCAAAGAATAATAACGTATATGCTCGAAATAATCCAGCCGGGTCGGGGATAACCCGGTATATGGAAATAGCCGGGGCTATTTGAACGAACTCTCGATGTCAAAGCAAGCCAGACCGGATATAACTCAACGTTTAAACGGAGGATCGCGCGCGCGCGTCCCGGCCTCGACTCTCGGCGCGTGCTGCTGTTTTGGATTTAAAAAAACGCGGCTATTTAACATTTTTTTTTTTTTTTTTTGGTTATTTCCATCTCTCGCGCGCGTCGCCGATTTGAATTAAAATGTTGTGGAAATTTGTTTTCTCTCTCTCTCTCTCTCTCTCCTTCGAATTCGTTGGTGAATTGTCGGCGGATCTTCATACGAGCCGAATGCAAGCTTTATATATCGGGGAAGTGTAGTAAGGATAATTGTCTGAAATCTTTCTTTTTTTTCTTCTTTTTTGAAGGAAAATACGTGGTTTGCGCTTTCGTGATTTTTTTCTTGATCTTCTATCAATTGAATAAAAACGAGGATTAGAAATAGAATCGAAGTTCTAAAATTTCGAGGGATTACTTTATACTCTCGAAATCCAGAGCGCTTTTTTCCTCTGACGAGAGCCAAGAAGTTCCTTCCCAGTCCAATAATTTCCAAAATATCCTGTTCTTTCGTTCGTGACTCGAAGAATGCATAAGAAAAACATACTCAAAAAAAAGTATCATCGATAAGTACTTGAACAAACGCATAAATACGTATAAACAAATTGAAGATACCATTAGTTAATAGTCGCGTGGCGCTAGTGTCGCCTCACCTTTTCTTAATTCTTCCATTTCGCAAATGTAACTCTTCCTTTTCACGAATCCAAAATTCGTCAAAAACATCCCTCGATTCCTCCTCCTAGCTTTCGTGGATCCGCCTAGTCGATGATCGACCGCTCTCAAAGTGCCCTCCCCCCTCCCCTCCTCCCCCATCTCGAGTGGTGTCCGACGTCGCCATCCATCCACCCCGCTCCCGTCACTTAATTCGCGAATATTTCACCGCCGGCTGAAAATACGTTACAGCTGCTCGCGTCGTGTCTACAAGCGGGCCTCCGCCCGCCATTTTTCCCAAATATTCGTCGTAAATTTCCGCCGTTCGCGGAATATTTTTACCGTTCTTCGAATCGACTTGTAATCGGCTTTTATTTCGGGGAGGGATAATTCCCTCGAAGTTGGAGGAGATTTATTGTTCTCGTCTTGTTTGTTGTTGATGTTGGTTGACGTTGTTGACGGTGTTACAGACGGCGTTGCACTGGGCGGCCAAGCACGGCGACGAGAATATCGTCAAGCTGATCGCTGGCACCTACAAGGATTACATCAAGAGCGTGAATGAAACTTCGGTAAGCCAAGATATTTATTTATTTTTCTTTTTTTTTCTTTTGAAAAACTCAATCTCCTACTAAAATTAAATTAAAATTCTGATCTCTGTTCCCGGCTACCGCCTGTCCTGCCAATCCGCCTTCTTCAGAACGGGGTGAGTATTTACAAGAAAGACGTAACCAATTTCTCGAAACGCGTAGCAAGGATCGAAGAATCGAACTCCTTCCCTTATAATCTAAGATAATTCTAATTGAACGTCGATTCTAAAATGAATAAATAAAAGAAGGGGAGGTATCGATGAGAAGGAAGAGTAAATGAATAAATCGCGATATCTACCGTGATCTCTGAAAGTGGTCGGCGTGCGAGGGAGAGAGAGAGAGAGAGATTCGCAACGCACCGAGAGAGGTGGGCACTCGCGAGATAGGATCGGATGTGTGTGGTCCGCCGCTTTGCTCTTTATAAGACTTATATAAGCTGGAGCGCCCTCTTCGCGGTGGGAAGACGGTTGGATGGAAAAGGGAAGGGGGGAGAGGGAGAGGTTGCTCGTTAGCGGCTCGCGACAAACGCTCGTTGAACTACCGCAGCACACCACGTTCCACCACTCCTGGGATTGACGAGTGGAGGGGCGATCGAACGCTTCTAACGTTGAATAATTGGAACGAATTGAGAGGAGGATTTTTTATTCCTGGAAAAAATAAGAAAAAAATTGTTAGGAATAATAAATGGGGTGTTTTCTCTCGTCTCTCTCGATTCTCCTTTTGAAATTTTTATCCATTTTCTTGTTAACAGATGTTATCGTTGTTATCGTTGCGCGATTGAACTTACTTATAAAATATGCGTATTCGTATAAATTATCAAGTCGAAGTTGGATCAAAGGAGAGGAAAAAAGGTTGAGAAAAGTTGAAGATGGAAGTTAGGTTAGGTCGGTCTCGAAGTCAACCGCTTTTCGCTCTCGAAAATACGATTATGAATTACTTGGATTATTTTAAACTTAAAATCAACGTGTATCGAATTAGATAGACAACGTTAAAGAGGGAAAGAAGAAGAGGTTAGGATCCTTTATCGAGAAAAATCTCGATGCAAGAAAAGGACACGTATATATATATATATATATATATATATATATATATATGTGAAAATAGGTTCGATTCTTTTAAAACGTCTCCCATGTCCACCGAAATACGCCAGACTCTCTGTTTTCGGGGATTAGTGCTCGATTTAATAAATACGCGTGTATACGTGTTAGGTACCAACAACGGTCGGCCCCGGGGCTAATCCACTCCGGAATGGATCCTCTCTATCCGGCCACCTCTCTTTTTTCCCTCCCTCCTTTTCCCCCTCCTTTTATCCGCCAGACGGTGAATCGCTGCGGCACGGCGTAATCTGTCACAGCCACCACTCTCGCCGTAGTTTTCTGCGGCTTATCCCCCCCCTCGACCGCTTTAACGCTCCCCCGCCAAATGAGAAAAAAGAGGAGGAAAAACGCGGCACCTTCGTCGCGCCGCTCCTTCTTTCGCCCCGCGTAATTTCAACCCGTGTAATATCCGATCCTTGCCTTATCCCAACCGTTTCGAATCCGGAGGATTGCGTCTGTTTTTTACGCGGCAACGAAACGAAAGTCTTTTTTTTTTTCTTTCCTCTTCTTTTCTTTTTTTTTATTTTTAAGATTAAACCAAGCAACGGCTCGTTCGTGAATTCGAGAAGAAAGATTCGAGGAGACGTTTTTCGAGATTCTTTTCTTTTTTTTTTTTTTAATTTTACTCTCATCGATGTTCGATGAAAGGTTAGAATTCGAAGGTGGGAAAAGATAATGGAATTTTTAGCTATATATTTATTTGATGCAAGACAATTTTCTTTGGTTTTAGAAAATTTTAAAAATCTCCCTCGTTTAATTCGAAAGATCCTCACATTTCTCATACAAATCATGCGACGACATCCTCCAATCTAAAAGAATCATTAAAAAAGCAAAAAAAATCTCAACCCCAAGACGATTTATCGAATATCATTGGTTCGAATAAAAATGGATGGAGATAGACAAATGGTAGGAAATCGGTCCAAGATGTCGAACGCAAGATGTCGCCGGGTACGTGGCGGATCCGTAGTCACGAGCGTAATCTGTCACCGGTACCGCTTCCAGCGTAGTTTTCTACGGCTTATCGCGGCATCGGCTCGCATTTAATCCCCGCAAAAAACGGTGCCCCGTTCCCCACGGGGGCCCCGTAAGCCGCCCGTGTGGCGCCTGCATCCTTGCCGGGCGTACGACATCCAACGACAATGCCGATCCCACAGCCGGACCCTCGAGACACCGGCGGTATCCCTCGCGTGTACCGGGTGATCCATTTCCATCGCGTTCGCAATTTGATTCGCAACACTGGAGCAGTGTAGTTTGTTCGACATTTCTTATGTTTGTTATTAAGAATAATTGTATTATACTGGGTGATCCATTTCAAACGATATAGTATTCTTCGTTTACTTATTATTGCGAATAATTATACTGGGTGATCCAATTAAAACGAATGCAGCGTAATTGGGCTGGAAAGTATACTTGGTGATCCATTTCAATCGCGCTTAATTTAATTTAGAAGCTGGAATAGTACAGTATTCTTCGTTTATTTGTACGTTTGTACGTTTATTATTAAGAATACTTATACTGGGTGATCCATTTCAAACGAATGCGGTATAATTAGAGTGGAAAGTATACTGGGTGACCCATTTGGAGTAGTATAGTATTCTTCGACACGTTTGTTATTGCGAATAATAATACTGGGTGATCCATTTCAAACTAATACAGCGTAATTAGGGTGGAAAGTGACCCATTTCAATCGCGCTTAATTTAACTTAGAAGCTGGAATAGTATAGTATTCTTCGTTTCTTCGACGTTTGTACGTTTATTGTTAAGAATAATTATACTGGGTGATCCATTTTAAACGAGTACAATTAGGAAAGTGTACTGGGTGTGACCTATTTGAGAATAGTATTCTTCGTTTATTCGATATTTATTATTGCGTAAATAGAGTTCTTCAGAATCTGAAGCAGGATGTTTCTGATATATTCTTCGTTTATTTTCGTGGAAAATATATCGAGTGATCCATTTCAATCGCGTTTAATTTAATTCAGAAACTGGAACAACATAGTATTCTTGGTTTACTTGATATTTTCACATTGATTATCCTATACCAGGTGACCCATTTCGATCACACTTAATTTAATTCAGAAGAACGATATAGTATTCTTCGTTTATTATCGTGTAACTAGGATTTAAAATCCGAAGCAGAATGTCCCTGATACATTCTTCGTTTATTTGTTTATCCTCGTGAAAAGTACACACCGGGTGATCTATTTCAATTACGTTTAATTTAATTCGGAAATTGGACCAATATAGTACTCTTTGTTTTTGATACTTCTCATTTTATTATCGTTGAAGATGATCCATTTCAAATACATTCGATTCGCAATGAAAAATTATTCTCATAACGAATAATTAACTAATGAAATAAGGATAAAAGATTATTCATAAGATTAATACGATTAATATTCACCAAACGAAGAAGAAGAAGACAAAAAAAAGTTTCGTAAATACAAATCATTCTCATCCTGATATAAAAATACTTCAAACCAAATTATTCGTGATTGAATCGCTTCCGAAAAACTTCACAAATAAAAGACAAGAAAAAAAAAAAAAAGATAGAATCCACATTCTTATAAGAGCCAATATCCTGTCGAAATATACAAAATGTCGGAACCTCCCCCTCCCCGTTATGATTTAAACTCGTCGTAAAGGCGGCTCGAATGTAGGAAAAATATTAAAATGGAAAATCCTCAACGGGTGATATACGCGCGTGCGATATTGGTGGCCGGCAGCTGTCCCGTTTCCCAAACTCTCTCCACCCCCTCCCCTCCTCCCTCCCGCGCGAAAGAGGAAGAGGAGAAATCCTGCTCCCAGGAAAAAGGAGACGAGAGCGGGTCAGAGGAATGGAAAAAAAAGAAAAAAAAGAAGAAGGGGGTGGCGATATTGTCTCGGTGACTCCTCGTGTCGGGGCTACAATGCTACTTTAAAATATCGTCGAAAGTATAAAGAGGGGTGAGGGCGAAATATGGAGGAGGCGAGAGAGAGAGAGAGAGAGAAGGGGGAGAGCGTGCGTGTGTCGCGCCACTTGTCGCGAGGGCACACGTGTCGCGCGCTATTGGAGTCGAGAAAGGGTGACTCTCCGACAAAGAGCAACCCCTATTCCTATCCCCACCTACTGCTACGCGTGCCGGGGGGGACTTTAAAGCGAGATAAATTAGAGCCACCCTTTCGAACAAAACCAACCCTCTCTGTCCCTCTCTTTCGAGTTTCGCTGCGGAGAGAACGGCACCCTCCCCCTCCTTTCCCCTTTTTTCTCCTTTCGACGGCACCTCGTTTCGATAACGGCGTACCGCCTATGATACCGCGGTTTTCGCTGCATTTGTCACCATCGATTATCCGAGGAATAACGTTATCGAGAGAGAGGGAGAGAGAGAGAGGGAGAGAGAGATGTAGGATTGCTGTAGGAATTTATTATAATTTCTGTCTTAATGAAAAAATATTATCGGGTGGAAAGATTCGTGGATTTGGAATATTATCGTGGAAGGCTCTTCTTTTTGTTGGGGGGCCAGTTTCGCATCGGGCGAGCGATATTTTCGATAATTTATTTTAGCGGGGACGGGTTTTGGAATGGTATTAAAATCTGTAAATCTGTTTCGAGATTGGACGAGACGGGCGGCAGTTTGAATTTTATTTCAGGAATTATAATCGAGGATGGAAAGGATCGATCGGATAATGACCGATGCACGCACACAATTACGCGCAATTTGTCGCACTTATCGAGCCCGGACATCGTGGACGCCGGCTACGTGCTCGAAGCTCGCTTTCGTGTGTACAGAGTTTGCATACGTTATTTCAAGGCCGCGCGATTTTTATCCTCGGCCACCATGATTGACGCGCGTTCGTGCGACGAATAAGAAATTGGAACTTTGAAAGAAGAGTAAGAGTGAGAATGGAGAAATACTAACGAAATATTGGTAGCCTCTGTTAAATTCGGTAAAAACGTTTCCTCGAGATGCTCTAAGATAAAAATTGATCTCCCTGCTCGAGCAGAAATGTCTGATAAAAATGGGAATCCTTAACCCGAGATTTTATAATCGTTCCTAGTTTTCTTCAGGCCACTGTTAAATTATTCGAAAGATCGAAATCTTAAGAGGCTGCTGAATTATTAATTTATCCGCGTTACTCGATGCACCGATCGCGTATCGTTGATATCTCTCTGAGTGGAACAGTGAACGGGTAGATGGAAAATGGTTGGCGGCTGTTTCCTGCCGCGGGAAAAGCGATCCTCTCTCTCACCTGCCGCCATCTACCTACGAGATACTAATTGCCAGATAACGGTCCCTCCACCACGATTTCGCGTAACATCGATTCCGCGCCATTTCACGGCGTCCACTCTTTCTTTTTTCTTCTTCTTTTTTTTTTTTTCGTTCTTCCTCTTTGCGCGTTCAGTGGCGATAGACGAGGAGGCGCGAAAAAAAGGGACGTGTCGTTAAGAGTGTAAACGTGAGTGACACGATTCTTATCTCTTTTTTCCTCCTCCCATCTTCGTTTCATCTAGATAGATCGTATCGAGATAAGTCAGGGTTGTGCGAGCACTTAATTACAAGGAAAGGAGAAATTTAATTCATCCTAGTTGTATTCGTCCCTCGGTTATAAGGATTAATTCCTAGTTTCCCCTAGAATCTTGATTATTCACATCTTTTAAAAAAAAAATTTTATAATACATTTTCTCGAGATTATTTGATTCGTCGATTAGTTATATTCATCCTTTGATTACTAATATTGATTACTTGTTCATTATAGTTTTCCCTAGAATCTTAATTATTCACATAATACTCGGTTTATATTTTCTCGAGAATACTTGATTCGTCGATTAGTTATATTCATCCTTTGATTATTGATATTAATTACTTGTTCATTCCAGTTTCCCCTAGTATCTTGATTATTCACTTCGTCGATTAGTTATATTCATCCTTTGATTATTAATATTAATTACTTGTTCATTCTAGTTTCCCCTAGTATCTTGATTATTCATATCTTCTAGAAAAAGTCTTTTATGATACAATTTTATATTTTCTCATTATTATTTGACTCATCGATTAATTACACTCATTCCTTGATTATTAATATTAATTACTTGTTCATTCTAGTTTCCCCTAGTATCTTGATTATTCATATCTTCTAGAAAAAAAGTCTTTTTATAACTTTTAGTCTTTATATAATAATTTTATATTTTCTTATTATTATTTGACTCATCGATTAATTACACTCATTCCTTGATTATTAATATTAATTACTTGCTTTATTCTAGTTTTCCCTAGAATCTTAATTATTCACATCTTCTAGAAAAAAAGTCTTTTTATAATACAGTTTTATATTTTCTCGAGAATATTTGATTCGTCGATTAGTTATATTCATCCTTTGATTATTAATATTAATTACTTGTACATTTTAGTTTCTCCTAGAATCTTGATTACTCACATCTTTTAGAAAAAAAGTCTTTTTATGATACAATTTTACATTTTCTCATTATTATTCGACTCATCGATTAATTACACTCATTCCTTGATTATTAATATAACGATTAATTACTTGCTTCATCCTAGTTTCCCCTAGAATCTTGCTCATCGATACAAAACTTTCCAAGTAGAAAAATAAAATATTCCACTTTTCTTTACTATTTTAAATTAAAAAAAAAAAAAAAGAAAAGAAAAGATATATAATAATAGCGAATTTGTTGAGAATCAGGAGGGATGGATCTCGAAAGATAATTCACGCGTGCGTCAATCTATCCACGCGAGCCGTTTCAATCTCAGGATTGCACGGGAAGGCGAGCAAGATAATATCGTTGGGGGATTCGCACGCTACCGAGTGATATTCATAATAAGATGTCATTAATTCCTCATTGTTTTCCCTTCACCGTCGGCTTTTCCATTTTCCTTTCCTTCATCCCAGAGAAAATGGGAAGGCGATAAGCCATCGATGGAACGTTTTTTTCCCGCGGAGCTCCCTGTTCCTGTTTAAGGATTCGATCCTCGTTACGTGGATCCCTCGTTTATGGAAAAAAAAAAAAAATCTTATGGAAAATCTTTGCTGGCTCGTTTAATCTCCATTATTCATCCAATTTTCCAGGGGTACACGCCGTTACATATCGCGATGCAGTTCGATCATGAGAATATCTTCAACTTGTTGGTCCAAGTGTACGGTGAGTACGATGAAACGTTGAGAAAAAACGAGCTATCAACATTTTCGATGTCTCTAGTGAAAAGTGATCATCGAGTCGTTTCGATGATTGGATTCCAAGAGTCAAAGTGTCGAAAGAATATACATTTCACTTATTTAACACTAGATTTGACGGATTTTATGCTGAAAAATTCCGAATATGCAAATATTATTCTTATAAACATTGGTTTCTTGATGTAGCAAATATATATTTTCTCTGAAACATTTATATTTTGTTATTTCTAGATGTTGTATATTTTTACGAAATCTCGTCAATTTGACGGGTCAATTTATATAGATCAATTAAATAATAAAAATGAATTAACAATGAATGAGGAAAAACAATATCAAATGACTGTTTAATAAATACATGATCGAACAAATTGTTTATAATCGCGACAACAAATAATCCCTTTAACGGTGAATTTTGCAGGGAAAAGAATTCGCGATTCTCGTAAGCGAATCTATTTTATTATTTTATTGAACAAATAAATTTTCGTGAGAGATAATTTCAACGTTAAAAAGAAAAAAGAAAAATTATGACGTGCAAGTCTTCGAAAGACTTGATGGAATTGATAAGAAAGAATAATAAGAAAAATAAACGAAATTAAAGATTCCAACGACGATGGGAATGAAAATTATCACGAGAATAACCGTATAACGAAAGAACGCGTATTATTTCAAATATTGAGATATTGAAATAAAAGATGCCGATAACGAGGAAAATATTTTACGTTTTACAATTTGGCAGCCATGCCTGGATTATTACGCAGAGAAAGAATCCTCTCTTTCGATTAAGAATTCAATCCCAATTATATTTCCATTAAATCTAACAAGATAGAGTTTACCTGTAATTTATTTCTTGCAGTATTTACAAAAATATTTTAACATACCCGGCAAAAAGATTCGGATTTCAGTAAAAAACAAACTGTCCAACAGTGAATCTAGTGTTAATTATCCTTTATTATCCAAATATTATCCACTCGATAAACGGACTCGATGACAAAACTTGATCTTAAAACTTTCTCGAGCATAGATGCCCGCAAGTATTCCACATCTGCATCCCATTTATTATTTACTCGTTTCGCTTACTTATTCACAGCCGCGAACCAGGAGATACGGGACTACAGCGGGAAGAAGGCGAGACAATACTTGGTCTCCCAGGAGGCCGCTGTCAGTCAGGACACCTTCCGCAGTAAGTACTGTTCGTTTCGCGCGAGGGGAGAAAAGAAATTCTCCGAGAGCAAGAGAAGAAAAAGAGAGAAGAGAAAATATCGAAACGAGAGGAAACGAGAGGAACGTTATTTGTTGTATTACACGAGCCGCAAGTCAAGTTGAATAATCGAGAGAGATGTTATTGTTCACGAAATGAGCTTCTTCTAAATGTTCCATATGCTCGTTGCGGACGAATTAAAGGAACGAAAATTTTTCAGAGTCGACAGATATTCGAGTGTCCAAATTATTTCCTTTATTCGAAACCATATTTAAAAAATTCTCGATTATGCATTACACGTAACGACGAATTGCGCAATTCGAGAATATAACTAACAGAGGAGTCCTTTCTGAGAAGTCGAGGACGATTGTCGCCTCGAACTCGATTAAAGTTACGCGATATCGAGAGGGGAAGGATTCCGACAGGGGGGATTCCCCTGTCGATCGTATCTTAAAAGCCGGCCCGTGTTTTCGACTCGATTAAAACTGCGTCGCGAGAACGGGTTACGGAAGCTCTCGGATACGTGTCGAGCAGTTACGACACTCTTATCATATTCTTCAACTTCTTTGTTATTCCATCTTCTTATATTCCAGTAGATGCTTTTCAACTCTTGGTGAAAACTTGGGTCGGGTCCCAAAGTTAAATTTTTCTGTCGATATATAAATTTATACAACGTGTTATTCACGAAAAAAGAGATTTTTTAAAAGGATTCCAAGAATTCGAACGATGGTTAATTTTCTATCCTCCTCCTCCTTCATCCTAGGGAAATATCTAGGGAAATGAAGATTTAGGATAAAACCAATATCACGCTCCATTATTATTACAAATCACCAAAGTACACCGCAATTTGCTGCACAGCTTTCGTACGCTTCTTTGGTTATTGTTCTCCAGTCTTTTTTTTTTTTTTTACTTTTTCAGCCTCCTCCGTCCCGATCGTGCGCATGTCCCAAGTGCCTTTTCTTTTTCTCTAGTTTGTCGAACGGGGCAGCACAGCATGCGTGGCGTTTTGCATTCGTTCCGTTCCCTTCCATTCCCTCTAAATTCCCCGATTTTACATCACATACACCACTGTTGCATCCAGTCTGGGGTCTATTTCTAGAGTAGATTATCTTGGCAATTGCTTCTTCCTCTTTCTTCTTCTTCTTAAACATCATTCTCGCCTTGTCATAATATCCCTCCTCCCTCCTCTCCTCGATCAGAGGAACGATCCATGCAATCCACGAAGTGACACAGCAGCAAAATGGAAAAGTTAATTCCTGTTCCCCCACTTCTCTCGAAGGAGAAGAGCAAAGAGAAGGTGGTGAAGACAGGTGTACCGCGTATCGAGCGCAATAGCGTCGAAATAGAATGCGGCGTAATATGGTTTCTCGGGCTCTTTATTCCATCCATCTATCTCTATCTATCTCTCTCTGCCCCCTCTGTCGTCCTCTGTCCTCTGTTCTCGGTGAGTATCGGGGCTCTGGAAGTATTCTTCTGTTGTAGGGATTACTGCTGCCGCTACGCTCAGGCAAGTTCAGAAGCACACCTCTGCTAAAGTAGTAAAGCGCTTGTGTCGCAAGATTAAAGTAGCCGCACCTTAGAGTAACGTATGAACACTGTCACTTTTGTCGACGCTGACGTGAGTATTGACGCGAGAATCCGCGGGTCCATCCAGAGAGAGAGGCAGAATTATTATTCTACGATTGTCGTGAATACCGTCATCCGTTTGCCCACTTTGGTTAAAATGATCGATGAAACGAATTGGATGTTGTTATTGGACGTCTTTTGGCGAGGGGTTTTTTCTAATTTATTTATTTATTTTTTGTTTTTTTTTGATTTTAGAATCGCGGTAGAATTTTAACCTAGGAGGGCGGAATAATGTGTATTTTTTTTTTCATTTTTTGTTTTTGATCGATACTCGACGAGAATGGTGGACCCGTTCATTCCCGAAATTTGTGAGTCACGTGAATCTTCGCTTTCTCGATAATGTGAATTGCATATTAATCGATGTTACGATATATTTCTTGTGACGTTCTTATCGGCAGAGCTGGGGAAAATATAGGAGAAAGTGTGAAATCGAGTTTGAATTATTTTTGGGAAGAGTGTATTATTTTTGGAAAAATAATTTCCCCAGCTCCGTTAATCGCTCTCTGTAAAACACGTATACGAAACATGTGAGACTATTTGCACCGTCGCGTGGATTTTTACCATTTATTGTTTGTTTTTTTTTTTTTATGTACATCATTTAACGATGTCATGTGTTGTCGTCATTTAACTATGTTGCGCTTTTAACAAATACTTGGACACGATTAAAAAAAAAAAAAAAATCACACCGCATCTTGTGTAACGATTTATATTCTCACGTTGCGAATACTCTCGAAGCCTTGACGCAACGCGTGTTTCGAAAAAAAAGGGCGAGAAAGAGAAAAGAGACAAGAAAATAAAAAAGAAATAACGAGATAATTCCTCGCGTTTGTTTCCTAAAAAAAAAAAAAAAACGATTTGCTCCTCGATTCGAGAACGGGAACGATCAATCGAAGTGGCAGTAGTACCTGAAAACACTCCTTGCACCGTAGAAACGATGTGACTTTAACCCTTCCATAGCCGGCGGTGTGTGAACGTTTCCTATTGTATAACAGCCTCGCGATTTTATCTCGCACGATTTACACGTTTATGCTCTTTGCCGATCGCGTAACACGATGTTGACGTCGGGGAGAGTCGTGGAAAAAGGGGGGGGAAAAAGGAAAAAAGAATTCGAGCTGTTACACACACACACACAGACACACGCACGCGCGTACACGTATCGCCGGCTAATAATGATCAGTCGATGTTTTTTTTTTTTTCTTCAGTTTTGTCACTTTCAGTTGCGCGTCTAGTTTTGTAACGTATAATAAAAAAGCATGCGAGTCGAAAAGCATGACCGATTTCCCCCTAGACTCCCCACGTTTCCACGCGTTGCACCTAGAAATCTAAATTCACTAGATCGACGAGGCAATTATTCGCGTCACAAGTTGTTCGCTTCTCTTCGATCTCGAGGGTGTGAATTCGTTTGAAAAAGAGAATTATTGGACACTGGTGTTGAAAAAAAATGTAGCGTTTTCCCTAGTAAATTTCAAATGTGTCTGGTGTCCCCTAGCACGACCTAGTGTTCCCTAGCGAGATGTACCGTTATTTTTCGAAAGTTTTACTCTTTCAAATCGATTCAGACTCTCGAATCCGGACGGAATCTGACAGCTTCGATCTCGCGATATAACGATAACACGAATTTTCAATCGGATTAAAGTATCTCCGTTCGGTTTTTAATCGTCTTTGACGAACGATATCTATCTACTCGTTCGCCGAGGAAAGAGTTCGTATTCGGATCGGTGCTTGATAATTTTACGTCAATTTTCGATCGGAGAACAATTTTTAATCGAGGCAATTTTTATTCGATCGACGTGAATGGTTAAAAATTTTCCAAAGTTTATTTTCATCTCGTATTTTAACTCGTTATTATTGAGCACTGAAAATTATTAGAGCTCTTCTACATCGTAATTAACCAATAACGACGATTTGCAAATACAAGCACAAGCTGTCGTTCTAACATCTTCTAACCACGATGACTAATTCTGTCTATCTATATATAGTATCCGTGTTCTAATTAATCCTTGCTCTTCCTCGAATTCCAACCCTGTCTCCACAAAAACAGTCTCAAATGATTTTCTATTTTATTTCAGAAATAAAAGCAAGGAAAAAGCATGCAGGTAAGAAATAATCCGCATGGAGTCCGATTTTTACTAATTTAATCGGTAGTCAGTGCATGCATCGACCAGCTCTGTGAAGTAGTAGTATATATATATATACACGTCGATGTTTAATGGTAGAATATGGTTTTTGTAGTACAATTTTCTTTCAACCTGTTACTTTTATTTTATTTTATTTTATTTTTCTATCCACAGTATTATCTCCTTAGAACGAAAATGGAAATTTAAAAAGAATTAGAATATTGGTAACTTTTATTTCTCGTAGAGAACAATCATCCCTTACAAACTTGTGCATCTGTCTCCTATATAGATCTATATCTATACGAATACACCTTTCTTTTACCTACTTGAAAAACCTTTCTCTCTCCCTCTCTCTAATCAACAAAAATCTTAAAAATCTAATTTTTCAAAAATTTTCCTATGTAAATTGCGATATCGAAAAAAAAAAAAAAAATGAAAACGACATATAAAGAGGCACTCGTATTATCTAGTTATCCCTAGATATCTTCAACGGTAGATGCATGCAACATGAAAATTCTCGAAAAAATGCAACAAAGGCAGTTTAAAAAGAAAAAAGAATAAGCTTGTTTTTTGAAAAAAAAAGTATCCTTTCGACAAGTTCACCAAAAAAAAGAGAGAGAGAGAAAAGAGAAAAGTTCGAAGGGAGTGCGCGCGAGAGGATGATTGCAAAGTGGTAACACGATGATTGGTTGAACACGCAGAGAAAGATCTTGGTTTCCTGCGTATTGGCTCGCTGAACGTACGCGTGAAACGTACGACGGAAGCGTTCAGCCAGTTCCTGGGTGTGGCAACTAGCAGCGCCAGCAGCAACCACGAGAAGATACACAAGAGTTGGGGATCGGCGGACAATGTGCAGGTAGAGGAGAAAGGAAGAGCGAAAATTGCTCGATACCCCGATCTCTCTCCCTCCACTGGTTAACCCTCTAATTATTCAACCCTTGGACGAAGCATACCACCGCACATCCATCCATTCATCCCTCCTCTCTTCGAATATTATGCGACCAACATTCTCGCGAATTTAACATCAACGCAGCTGGAGAGAAATTGTATTATTTTAAGAAACACCTCTATACGGATATTTCTCTAACGTTTCGTTTCAAAATTATAAAAATCTGTTGAAAAAGTAATTATCACTTAAAACCTCGTCCAAGGGTGAAAAAAAAAAGGAATACCGCGAAAATTAAAAAAGAAATTTTTCGAATTGTTAGTTGGATCAAAAAATGATGCCGCCGCCAAAGTACGCGCCTATCAAGAAAAGAAGAAGTCGCCGTGCTCAGGATTTCAGTTCGTTAAGGGAACACCAAGCTGCCAGTCAACCGACCACCCCGCTTCTTCAAGGGAAAGTTTCTCGATCGAGTCAACAGATGCATCGTCGACCAACCTCCACGACAGCCGTCGGTTCTGCAGCTTCCAAAACGCAACAGAACAACGACTCGGATTCGGACACCGCATGCGGATTCGATTCCGCGTGGAGAGGATCCGCGCAACTGTAGGCGTAACTCCGACGCGACATCTGTCGCGAAAACTTGAGGCTCAAATGCAGCGTTTCTCGATCCTTTCGCCATTCGAATGTAACGTAAAATTTTCAAAAATAACGACTGAATTGTGTAGATAGATAAATTAAAAGGTATATATTTGGTCACCTTACGATTAAAAGTTAAAAAAATTGTAATACGAGGCGACTTGTACAGGTTGAGAAACACTGTTCTAGTGAATCATCGTGTACCTTTGTCTTCTGATCTCTTTAGATAATGATTTCGAAATATTTCTAACAGATCGGTGAAAAGTTGATGTAGTATATTAAAAAAGACTGAAATTATGATTTAGCGATAATAATATTTTCGAATATTGCGATGAGCTCGTAGCAATAGCCAGATACATTTGGAACACTTTTCTTTACCGGTGATAAACTTGCCCTATCGATCGACTGAACGACTTATCGATTAAAACGATAAGAATTTTATAAAGGAATTTATTCTTGATGAAGACTTGCACGCAATGATTTGATCATCAATATTTTCTTACACGAGATGCATGATGCACGTTCTTTGCTATAATTATTGTTATCATGGTTTTTATAAGTGCCTTAATTTAACACTCGAAAGCAATATAATTTAGATTTACCGATGCATCTGCACGAAAGCCAAATACATAATATACATCTAATCCGTAAGCGTGGAAATGAAATTACAATTTTTATACAGGGTGTACTACGCACAATTTTATTGTAAAATATTCTATCACTTAAGGATGTGAATACAATCATTGTACCTAAGTAGTAAAAAATAGAAATTGCAATATTATGCGTGTTGTTATACTATTCAAGTGTAGATTTTTAAATAAATTGTATAAATGTTTAAGATTAAATATAAATGACGAATTGATCATCTATATTTCATTTTCTATCGAGTATTTTATAAGCCCGCCTATGAAATCGTACACGAGCGCCATCTACTCGATATCTCTAGAAACCAGTTATCCTTGCAACTTTTTAAAATTTTCATCAGATGTCGCTCAATCGCATTTCTGGAATTACTTATCCTCCGAGTAAAGAGATTTTGAGATCTTATCGACACATGTTCTGAAATACCGATCTCGAAAAGGTGAAAATATTTCATCCTCTACGTATAATGATTTCTTCTATTAATGACAAAATAAAACTTTTGAAAAATCTACGGATTACTATTAAACGATTATTACAAAAATATAATCGCGATATTGCAGCTAATATTATTTCCTATATAATTATATCACTCGTAATATAATTAATAATCGTATATCAAATAATATTTACCCAGATCTCACCGCGTGAAGGTTGCTGCAGATTAAAGATTCACCCTAGCCAAAAAATTATTTTCACATATATTCTCCTTTCGATATCTTTGATCGTTGCGCGAAACAAAGAACAAAAGAAGTCCGACGCGGAAGACTAAACCTGAAAATAAAATTTACATTAAGATACGCATTTTGCTCGATCGATATTTCACATTTTCATCTATACGAAAATGAAAAATAACTGATAGTTAAAAGCATAAAAAAAATAAGCGAAATAAGCATCCCACAAAGCATCACACTACATTAATTGTTTAATTATTTCCTTTACTTAATTTATATCTTTGATTATACATGCATAAACACATCAATTTTTTCTTATAAAATATTCACTCGTATCTTATTTTAATTGAAAATAACTCATCCAATCACATTCTTTCCTTACTATAAGTTTGACTTAATTGATTATGCCCATTAAAAATCATATAATTTTTATAAATCCTACCTATACTATCCT
Source organism: Apis cerana (assembly GCF_029169275.1). Taxonomy (NCBI): domain Eukaryota; kingdom Metazoa; phylum Arthropoda; class Insecta; order Hymenoptera; family Apidae; genus Apis; species Apis cerana. The sequence continues at coordinate 1,467,094 of NC_083862.1, read as the reverse complement.
AAACTATATACATAAATAAGGATAGAAGAATACGAAAATGACTACTGATAGCCAAGTAGCCAGTCGAGTATCCAATTTGATTAAAGAAAGAGTAGGAAACGATAGTTTAGAAACGATAAATGAATCGTTAAGAAATGGAAATAAGTGAACAATATGAGGATGATTATGAAGAAGACGATATTTAAATCAGAATTTCAGACAAAATGATCAAATATCTACTATTATCCTATTTATATAAAAATCTACATCTGATAAAAATATTTCTTCCTATTATTTTCGTCCAAAGAATGGATCCTGAAATAAAATAGAGAAAAAGAATTAATATGATTCAATAATAACTAGTTTACATAAAATCCCTTTTCTTTTATTCATCTTCCTCAATTCACACCTGTAACAAACTTAATCAGATTAGTAATTACAATCAATAATTTAAAACAAAAAAGAACACTTGAAAAGAACAAAGCATCAAAATACCGTTAAGTAATTCATAATTCATTTTTTATAATTTTGAAAATTAAAAATTTTATAACTTTAATTAATGCGAATCACAATAAATTCTTGCTATATTACCTTAATATATTTTTTCATAATATTTTCAGTAACAAATACTCCGTTTACAAGAAGATGCTGAAAAGAAAAAAAAATAGCCAGAAAGGCTGTCAAATTCATCCACTCGATAAACCCGAACAAACCGTGAGTGGATCTTTTCTCTTTCGCAACACTAATACACTAAATTTATAAAACAAACCGCGAAGAGTGCTCCAATATGTTTGCAATGTACTTCTTAATCAACGAAAAAAGAAAAAGAAAAAAATGAAGATTCGACAGCATATATTCTTAGATAAGTGGTTATTATTTACGCAACTCTATTAATATTAATTTATGCACTCATATTTAATCGTACGGATTCATTGCAGCCGTTATACAATCATTCTTGCGCAGCTCTTTCACTGCGTCCAATGATTCAGGAATATCTTCCACAGTGATTGTGGAAGGACATTGAGCAATTGTATACGCAACGCTAATTCAAAAACGCGTTTACTCATCAACGCAAAAGAAAATAATATTAATTTTTAATTTAACAAATTTATGATTACTACTGTACGTATTCAAAGCTATTATTAAAGAATTAAACGAAAACTAATATTTTTGCAATAAAATTTTAAATAAAAAAATTATACCGATTAATGTTTAAAGACAATCGCGTAATATTTTACCACGCAACGCTAATTCAAAAATCGCGATTTGCTCATTAAAATTACACGATGGGCCCGCATGCGTCGGCCAGACGACACAAAACACACACTACGTATTGCTAAAACGAGCACAGTGATGAGATAGTAACAATGACTTCCCATTCTTTGGACTCGAGAAACGAGATCCAAAAAATGAGGAGCCATTCGTTGCAGCCCTCTTCGCGACAGTTTGTCGGGCCTCTTCGGTCTTCCTCCTTCGGGCGCGATGCCCGCTGAAACTTAAATCTAGGCTCGAGATTCCCTGCTCGCGAATCAAGAAAAAAAGAGAAAGAAAAAAGATTAAATCGCGGAAGCTAAGCCGAGGAATCTCGAGCGCGACGTTCGTTTCGAGAAGAAATCGCGACCGCGACCGCGCAATTCGAAAAGTCGATGGACAAAGCCAGAGAGGAGCGACGCGCTTCGCTCTTCTCCAGCTGCATCCTCCACTTTTCAAATTGTATTTCCGGAAACAGGTTGCCGCGCGAAAACGCGCCTACCCGAACGGAGACTGCGACAACCTGCCCGGCCCTACCTACTTATCCATTAACATTCGCACCAGAAAGTATGCTACCTGTCCTGCCTAACCCTATATTTAAAAATTGGCAAAGCAGGCACACCAACACATTCGTTCCAACGATTCTCACGCATAACGCTCGGGCGCAAAAGCCTACACTAGGGAAAGCGCCCCGGGACGCCTCCGACACCCGAGCTTGGCACTCGTCTCTCACACTCTAACTTTACGTACCATTTTCCTGAAATCGACTGACGACGGTTAGCGACCATTGCGTCTCAATTGCGAATATTTAAAATCGAAAGAATATACGTGTCTTCTAAAGAAATGATCCTGTTAATCAGGATAAATGCTATAAATTTTAATATCATTATTATAACGTGAAATAATAAGGTTAAGGCTAAAATTATTATTATCGTAAATGTTATATTATAATAATGATTAATAATTGTGAATAGATTAGTGTTTGAAACGACGCAATTCCACAGCCTAACCACACGCACACACAATGTGGAAAATACGTCGCGCACGATACACTAACGCATCGTCAGTCGCTGAAAAATTATTAGAAACTTATAAACTAAAATCATCGTACCCATTGCCTCTCTCTCACCCAAGTAGCACCTGGGCACGTGAGTGAGATCCTGGCAATGGACACGGAAGGGGTTAAACCTGAAAATCCTGAGCTAAAAAAATATTAATGAATCTTTTTCCTAACGGGCTAATATTCTTTAATTTATGTACTTTTGTTTTATAAGCTTTAAACAAACTCTACTTTGATGAATTTTCAATAATAAAAAATATTAAACAAATAAAAATATCAACGAACAATATGAATATTGAGATTTAAATATAATAAGTGAATCTAATTAAATTATTAATGGAAATAAATCTCAGGCGATTCCTTGATCAAAGTATATATTCGAAAAATACAAAAATAATGTTCAAAACTTGTTACTTTGATTCCGAAATCTGCCTGTCGCGAAATGTCTTCTTGCGCATAAAATTTCATATATTCTTGAACGAAAGTTTTATTTTTAGTATTTTAAAAATCCAATAATTAAATCGCGTGATACATTGTGAAAAATGAAATTAAAAATAATTTATTATTGCAACGAAGTCGGATGATGTCCATTTTGTCATTTTCAATCGTTTATTATTAATTAAAATGAATATATTCTCATAAATATTTGATTCTGCGAATATCGATAAAAAATTTGTCATCGATTTCTTTCAATTTGTGTCATTTATTATTATCGATAGAACATTGGTATTGATAATTACTATTCAAAAACGCGATGCACAAGAAAACCTAGCCTGAACTAATAAATAAAATACGTAAAAAGAAAATGTTACTATTCACGGGTATAATGAATATCCGTGGTCACTGTGCTCGTACAAAATTCTACGTATACAACCAATCACTCGTGTCGTTTCGGACCTTTCGTCCTACGACATGATTGAGTGATTGGAGGAATCAAAATGCATGCGACTCACCGTTCGATGCGAAGGATCTGCATTGCCATGGATGCTGTAGTAATCCATGAGAAGTCGTCGAGAAGCTGACAAGTAGGAGGATGAAAACTGTAAAAAAAATTAAGTATTTTAATTCGAAACATAGTAGATATATTAATTATTTGAAGCGAGGAAGGATAAAAATCTATATTAATGGAAAATATAGAAAGATAATTACCTCTTGGCGTGATGGATGATCACATTATGCTCTTGAAAGAAGCACTGATTCTACTCTGTATCGAAAACGAATATTTAAAAAAAAAAAATAAATAAGAGACTATTGGCGCGTCTAAATTATAGTCCACGAAAAAACACTGCTTCTAATTTCGCGAATGGTTATTATAAATAAATTGAATTAGAGCAGTTGTGCTCTAAAAAATATTGAAAATACTATTTCGAAACAAACACTGACTCTATGACCGCATTGCGCGCGGTAAAATTTTCTGAAAATAAAATTATATTAATATAAGAAGGAATACGATACGAAAATATCATTTCAATATTTTCCTTCTTCTTTCTATCGAGTCATTTTGTTTCAAAAAATATTATTTTTCTGAAATTTTAAACTAATATTTCAAATTAAAAATCAATAAATACAATATAAAAGAATAGAATATAAAAGAATATTACTTATGAATTATTTATGAATTACTTAACAACGATCAATAACAATCCAATAAAAATGCATAGATACGGTATACATACAAAATATCAAATTTTACATCTCCATGGAAAAATATGATAGCGTCCATATTGAAATTTTTCCCGCCTTCAAAGTTATTCCAGCAAGTACCTAACAATCTGTATAAAATAAAATCAAAACTTTCAAATGAATCTATATATAGATTTAATTGTATAGATCGATTATATTAAAATAAAACAATAATTACACTGAAATTTAATTTTAAAAAGTCACAAAATAAATTATTTGTAACTCTAACCCTCAAATATATGAATAAGAAAAAATTAATTTACCACTCGAAAAATTTTCAATTATATATAATAAACACGTATTAATTGACTCGTATAAATATAGGAGTGATAAAAAATAGTTATAGAAGTAAAAATATTCGAAAAATCAACTACATACCTCGAGAAAAAAAGATGAGTATTAACACCACAATTAACGACACTACAATGACGTCACGATTTCGATTATCGAAATTAGGAAAGAATTCGATATGTTCGATAGTTCGACGACAGGTCCTATATATAATATAAATATAATAATTAATTATATTAATTATATTAAATTGAAAGAATTATTAATATCAATTATATCAATTATATTAAAATTGATAATCAAGCTGAGATTTATTTTAGAAAATATGATTTATTTGCAACTTTAACCCTCAAACGTATGAATAAAGAATAAAAAAAAAAATAATTTACTATTCAAAGAATTTTCAATAATAGCTATGGAAGTAAAACTATTCAAAAAACTAATTACATACCTCGAGAAAAAAAGATACGTCTTAACACCACAATTATTGACACTACAATGATGCCACAATTTCGATTATTGAAATAGAAATCAGGAAAAGATTCGATATTTTGACAATTCGATATCGTTCGATAATTCGACAATAAATCGTATAATATACATTAATTAATTAATTATTGAAATAAAATAATAACAAATTATTAAATTAAACTATAATTGGATTAAAATTCAATTTTATAAAATCATAGTATTACAAGTTAATAAATTAACAGTATTATAAGCTATTTGTAATTCTAACCCTCAAATAAGTTTAATAAAGAAAAAATATTTTACCTCTTAAAGAACTTTCAATTATATTAATAAACACATATTAATTGAATATACAAATGATAAAAAATAACTATGGAAGTAAAACTATTCAAAAAATCAAGACGTATATTTCAAGAAAAAAATATGCGTCTTAATACCACAAGTACGAACACTACAATGATACTTCACACGGTTATCGAATTATTACAAATTAGGAGGGAAGGCATGTTCGATAATTTAAGAACAAATCGAAACGTATCGAATACATAAATGTTTAATTTCTTGTAAAATTGAACTATAATAAATGTATTCAATTTCGAACAAAACACAATCAAAGAAAAAAAACATTTATACATATATAAATAATATAACGAAATCCATTTAAAACAAGAATGTATCACTGAAATAATTTAATTTAAATAAATTTAAATAAAAAATAAAATTAATTATATATTTATTTCAATATAAATAAAGAGATAGTAAAAATTCTATGTATATCTATTTTTGTAAAAAGAATGTAAAATATTACCTGATGTAACAAGAAAATCGTATAATGCATACAATAAATGAATTATTTCTTCGAAATTATGTATGCAATTGAATAATAAATTCTTAAATAAGAATTAAAATTGTATAATAAATGTATATAATTAAAATTATAATAAAACAAAGCAATAATTGAATCGAAATTTTAACTAATCGAAAAGTTTATAATATAATAAAAGTTACCGATAACCTTAACCTTTTAATCAAACTAAAAACTAAAATCGAAGGAAAGAATACAAAAAAATTTTTTAAATTTGTTAATTTCGTTATCAGAATTTTTGAGAAATTATTAATTATATAAAAATATACTAAATTACAAAATAAATAAAAAATAAATTAATATACACGAATATTGAAATATCTTTATGCCCTCTAGACATCTAAATAGTAAATCAATCATCAAATTAAAAAGCATGCAACTTATCTTTTATAGATAATACATTAACCAAGAAAAATGCAATAAAATTTTTTTATTCTTCAATAAATATGATGAAATATGTAGGATATAGGTGAATAAATGGAACCAATTATCATATTTGTAAATAAACATATTTAAAAAATTTATATATAAATATATATAGTGTTAAAATTCACAAATAAACATATATTTAAGCATATATTTTTTTTAACACGAAGTTTATTAAATATAAATTATATATAATACACGCACGGCTCCGCTACGTCCAAACACTACCGCGGTTAAAGTGGAACTGGCGTGTGGCGTCTTCCCATTCGGTAATTGTAGCTTGGCGTATAAGGTCATTGTATCGATAACGGCATAAGCAGTTGTCTGTAAATAATTTTTCAAATATATTATTATTAAAATATTACAATTTTCGATATTCTTTTAATATTTTATTAATTTTGTAATTTATTAATATAACATAATAATTTATAATATTATGATTAAACTTATTAACAAATTTTTTACTACAAATAATTTATTAATTTTAAAAATAATTTAATAATATTTTAATTTATTGAAATTTATCATTCTGGAAATACTTTTATTTATATTTTATATTTATTTATATTTATAAATTTTTATTCTTAATTTTTACATATTGAATGACACAAAAAGTATTGAATGATATATCTATTTTATATCTAGTTTATGGTCACATGATACCAAATTTCATGTATATTATGTTTATTCTATATGAATCTTGTGTGTTATGTGTATAAGATATTGAAATTTTATTAATATTAAATAATTATTGTCTCGTTATTATTTTAAAATTTATTTCATTTTTCATATATAGTATTAATAAATTTTTCTTTATGTGTAAATGCCAAGTATGTACTGTATAAATGTAATTTTAGAAATTTAACCTTATATAAAATAATATTTTTTATTTTATATTCTATTCAAATAAAAAAATTATTTGAATCTGAAATATTCAAATCGTAGATTCAAATCGTTTTCTAATTATATTAATTTAGATATTTCATATTTTTTTATATAAAAAGAAAGTTATTTTTTCAACAAAAATTATTTTTTGTTAATCATGTATGATATATGTCATCCTAGTGTAAGTATAATAATATTTAAATAATTTTCAAATATAATAAATTTGAAATTAATATATTTTAATATTATTAGTATTATCATATTGGAAAATTAGGTTGTACTGATCCTATAAAAATAAGCACAACATTTTATGTTTACATCGAGCTATGTGAAGGTAAATAAATAAAATTAAAATATAAGTTACAAATTAATTTCACTAATAATTATTATTTATATTTAGCAAAAAGATATTGGGAAGTCAATTACAAATATAATGAAAATTTAGATTTATTATATTTAGAAGTAAAAAAAAATAAAACTTCTCAAATAGAAATATATGTACCTTGGCCTACATCAAGTAATATTTCTCTTAAAACAATAGAGAAGATACAAGAAGGTTTAAATGTTGAACAGTAAGAAATTATAGATAATAAAACTTAAGAGTTATATAATCATAATCTATAAATTGATTTATATATTTTCTAATATAGGATAACTCTTGTTTTTAAACTTGAAGATAGTACAAGCATTATTTATAAAGCTACTAAAGGTCTTGTGAAACCTATTGATCCAGAAACAAGTAAAGTGAGGAAAGAAAAAGAAGAAAAAAAATTAAATTTAGAAAAAGAAATAAGAAAAAATACTTCCTATTTATATGAATTAGCCAAATCCTTAGATAAAAAAGATACTAATAAAGATAGTGATGTAAGCCATAATAATAAAGTAATGGATTCTGATATAAGTCATAATGATAAAATAACGGATAAATAAAATTTATTTTATTTTATTTACTTTTATTACTTTATTTAATCTTCATATTTTAATTCTATTTTTTATAAATTTTCCAAAAAGGATTAAAAAAAATATTAGGATTATAAAATATAAATTGTCACATTTCTTTTAAATGTTTATTATTTATATATTTGAAAGTAATTATTATTTATATATTTAAAATATGTAAAGTTTAGAAGTGCTACTAAAAATATATAACTACTTAAAATGATATGTATTAAGCTGCCACTTGCAAATATGAATATTAAATAAATTATTGCTTAATGATATATTATAAGCATTTTCTATCATGTCAGACTATCTATATGATTTAGTAAACACTGCAAGTATGAGGCACATGCTGTTTCATTATTCTTAACTACAGATAAATATTTTAAACAATCTAAATTAAAATTAAAACTTAATAGTGTTACGATATTTTGTATGTATAAAAATACGTAACGAAAGTATATTTTAACAAGTCTACTTTGAATTTTCAAAATAAATCTATCTACAAAAAAATTTACGACACTTGTATCATACATATACATCTTTGAATTAGTATTTTTTGGACGCACTTCATTTTTAATATCGTAATATATATAAAGAACGTCGTTTCCATAAAAACTACTTATGTATACATCTTAATGTAATATTTTTTAAATGTTTATAGTATATATATCTACCATTTATGTATATGTATATATATATATATATGTCTTAAATATTATAGAGTATATTATTAATATATATTGACAAGAAAATATTGATTAATAAAAAGTGACTTATTTTTTTATTAGAGTGTTGTTTGATAGTTCAACACATGAGAATATAACGTTTTACATATAAAATACAAAAATAAATATTTCTAATTTTTAACAAAACAATATATTTTTTTTATTTTTATTATGAATCTTTTGAAAATTTAATCCAATTTATAATATTTTATTTTCATTTAAATAAAAATGTTTAATAGACGACGAAAATAAATATTCCGATGTTCTTATATTTTCCCATATTTTCTTGTCCATCATACAATGTAAAGATATATAGTTATAATGTTTGTATATATTTTAACCAAAATCATAATTATTTAACTAGATTTTAAGATCTACATATGAGAATTGTATAAAAACAGGCACATTAGGAATAATGTGTTACATGAGCACCTTTGTAAATAGGTTTTCATTTCTAATATACAAGGTCTCCGTATAAAATAGTTACCAAACGGTTATTAATTTATTAGTGCATTAAGGCAACTAGAATTCGAGATGTACTCGAAACTATCACAAATGACATGATTAGTTTTTTGTTTTACAATTTTAAATACTGTTTTTAAGAATATGATTAATGATTTCAAGCTTATATGACTAAAATTAAAATATAAGAAAATTTCAAATGAAACCATTTGATATTGCTATCACAGTAATCTAATCATTAAAAATCAGCCATTTATATTATCCCTTTTTGGATATATTTTAAACAAATATTATTTTATAAAAGTATAATTTAAATTTATAAATAATTTTAAAAATACTGTAATAGGTTCCATTTAAAAAATTCTTTTATACATAAAATTTGCATATCAACTATTAAATGAACAAACTTCATGAATCAATAATATTGTTACAAGATAAATTACCATTATATGCATGTGATTCTTAATGTTAAATAATGTATTATAATGTACTGTTATTGATATTTTTGAAAATAATTTATGCGGAAATAATAAATTTACTGTTTTAAATAAGCTCAAATATAATATGAAAGAAAGAATTTCTAAAATGACATTGATATAATGTTAGTACAAAACACTATCAAATATAATTAACATATAATGTATACATTTGTGATGATTGTATAAGATATTCATACTCATTCACAAAACCAAAAATATATTTAAAAAATATGAGTAAATTGTAGTGATGTTTAGAATAAAATGTAAATATGATTATTAACAGTATGCTAAATATGAACTTGAGATATTACATCTGATACAGTGTTAGATATCAGACTAAATTATATTGTATTCATAAATCTTATGAATTATTACTTTTCAATGTTTGGTTATATATTTACAAGGTATAGCACTAGAACACCACAAGTATTCTATCACATACTGAAAACATGAAAATAAGTAACTAAGTAATGCATACAAATGGATAAAGGAGATTATAGGAATTAAACTTGCAAGAGTTGTTGATTAAGAAAAATTGATATAGTTAAATTGTCAAATTAAATGTAACAACTGGTCTTAATTTCTGGTCGTATTAATTATTAGGTACACATGACTAATATAATTAAAGCGCCCAGTGTTTTCTTGTGATTATATAGATCAACACTGTTATACATAGTGCCATTTCTTTATTCAATTCACTATCACATGAGCATGAGCAAATATTAAGTGCATTTAAAAGTTTTGTATTTCATTATAAGTAAATAGTTATTTTACAAAAAAAAATCAATTATATAATCATTGTTTTATAATTATTTTTTTTGTAAAATAATACAGTCTATTTATAATGGAATTTATTAAAACTTTTTCAAACACCTAATATAACTGTTTTTGATTTATTTTCTGCACTTTATGAATCATATATTTTTATACAGTAAATATCTTTTATTTTAAATGAATGATCGTAGAATAGTTGTAAAACAATTACTATACATAAAAATGAATGTGCTAAGTAAAAGTAGTCAAGACTTCAAATAGATATTCTTTCGAATATTTGGTCAATATTTTGAATCATTATTATGAGATCTAATGATTTATAATTAAATGATATAAATCTTTATAAATTTAGGTTCCAAACTGTAGTTTTGTATCAAAATATTAACATACTATAAAAGTGCTTATACAATTTATGTTTTACTGCTGGTCTTCCACTTGATTACTTCAAGCGTGTCAAATAATTATAATTATTTATATATTGGAAACAATTGTGATAAATGTATAACTACAAGTTAATCTGACATTCATACATATTAGTTAAAAACCTGAGATTCGTATGTTGTTGAACATAATTTTTTTTAATTCTATATGTCTGATTATATCATGATATTAAAAATAAAACATCTGTACAATACATAACATTATGAAATGTGGAACATATTTTGAAAATTAAACAAATATATAATCATCGGTGTTATTAATTGCGATTTGATTGCCCCTAAAATTGAAAATATATTAAAACGCTAAATAATTTGCGTATCAAATTTAACAAAAAAAATGATTAACATAATTATGGCTAGCACCAATCAGCCATGTACGTAAAATCTTTAAATAAACTTTGTTCTAAATCACTGAGTGGTCTAGGATCTTTAGGTGGAGTTAATTGAGGTTTTTCTGATGTAAATTCTTCATCAAAATTACTGACATCTTCCACAGAATGCTGAAATACAAATACAAATATAGTACAAGTATAATATTTATTGAATCAAAAAAAAAAAAAAAAAAAATAACTAAAAACTAATGGATTACTGGAACAAATTACTTACAATTACTGGAACAAATGGTGGCTTTACACGTCTTAGAAGTAAATCGTCCCAAGCTATATGCCTAAAGAATGCTTGTTTCTTAACATCTTCTGCATCTCTTTCACTACTACCTAATCTTCTATCAGGATTTTTTCTTAATAACTATATTTAATAAATAAGAAAATAAATAAAAAAAATTATTTCAATATAAATATAATATTATTATATAATAATATAATAATATAAATATAATAAAAAAAATTATTTCAATATTTATCAATAAAATGTATGTATGTGTATATATATATATATATATATATATTTAAGAAATTAATATTTTACCCTCCGCATTATCGCAATTGCTTCTAAAGAAAGAAACCGCGGATAACGAACTTCATCATTCACAATGGAATCAAACACTTCTTCTTCATCATCACCAGGAAATGGTGACTATATAAAAGGGCAATTAATAGTATTAATGATTATAGCATATGATTAAAAAAAAAACTAGAATGGATATTACTTACTTCACCAACAAGCATTTCAAATATTAATACACCAAGACCCCACCAATCAACTGCCCGCGTATATGATGTTTCAGTAAGCACTTCAGGAGCTAAAAATTCTGGAGTACCACAAAATGTTCCTGTTCTATCTCCATATCCCATTCCCTCTTTGCACAAACCGAAATCCGCAATTTTTACATATCCTTCTGTATCCAATAGTAAATTATCTAATTTTAAATCTCTGTAAATTGAATGAAATTATCGTTATTATATATTTGATATAAATTAATCGTACGATTATTTAAATATCTACCGATAAATAATTCGACTTTCATGCAAATATTGCAACCCTAATACAACACAAGCTGAATAAAATACAGCTCGTGGCTCTCCAAATACATCCGCGTGTATATGCATCATAAGATCTCCTCCAGCTGCATATTCCATTACAAAGCATACATGTGCCTATAGAAATAAAAATTTAACACTGATATTTTGATCAAAAAATTTATTATAAAAATAATTAAAAAGATATATACCTCAGTTTGAAAACAAGCAAAAAGATTTACAAGGAAAGGATGACGTGTAGCATTGGCGACTTCAAATATTCTCTTCTCTGAAAGTAAAGATTCTACTTCATCTCTCGCTATTATGTCTCCTTTTTTCAACGCTTTTATTGCGAAGTATTCTCCTGTATTTCTATATTGCGATAGAATTACTTTTCCGAAATGACCGCGGCCAAGAACAGAGAGTAGTCTAAAATTATCTATGGTCATTCCAGTAAGTTGCGAATGTCTTCTAGATTCGTAGGCACTGTCTCTGTATTGAGAAGGCTTATTCGGCATTTCGTATACAACCTATAATCATTAAAACGTTCAGCTTGAAATATCGTGTTTATCATAAGATAATGACTGCACATTTATATTACTTATTTTTATATTAATTGATAGTATGGAAAGCTGTTATTTAATTATCATATATGTTGGATATTTGTTAATAATAATAATAATAATAATTTTAATCCAATACATACATTATTAATGTATTTTTAAAAAAATATATTTAATATTTTTCTATCTTAAGAGAAAAAAAACCTAAAACTGTTGAATAATTAAATATTGCGCCATTAATGGCCAAGATATAGATATATAACATACAAAGTACATATAGTTATTTACAAGTTTAGTATTATAAAGCCTTGATACATAATATGCAAATACGATCATGCGAAAAAAATTGATTACATGCTTTTAATGAGAAAACCATTAAAATAATAAAAAACAAGTTACTTTAATAATAAACAAAATTACAATAACTTAAAAAAAAACAATTTTATATTCAATATGTTAGTAATAAAGAAGCATAAAAATTAAAATCACGTAAATAAATAAAGCTGTGTGTATTGGAGGTATATACCTCATCTTCAGGAAACTCGACGACGGGTTGGGGCGAGGGTGTGCGTGGAGAGGGTGGTGCAATCAGCACAGGACGAGGCTCTGTTACAAGAGGCCTCAAATTTGCCCCCTGAGGACCCCCCTTTTCTTCGTTGTGCAGGAAATCAAACTCCCTTAATGCACTCTGTAACTACATCACTATCTGCTTAGCTCTAAAAGCTACTTTAGATTGCAATATATTTCAAACTGTAACGTACCAAAGTTTTATGTAATAGAATTAAGATAGAGATATTACGAATTGATATTATAAATTTGAGAAAATAAATCGATTCAATTGTTGAAGGGAGTTTGCTGCAAATTTGTTGAAGGGATACTATATATTGCACAATGCACGTTATTTGCATTGCATATTGGTGCTAAACATTGTGGAAACGATTATGCGTAAAAAAAGCTAAGAAATTAAAAAATATAATATAAATTTAACAAAAAAGAAAAAATGAATAAAAGATTTGTATATTTTAAGCATATAAAAAAATTGCCTTTTATAAATCGCGTTCTACTATTGAAAAGATATATTTATAGCTATCTTCGAAGCAATATCTTACGCAATTGACAATATATCAAGTATTCTAACATGCCTTGACAAAATGTATAATACTATGTACAAACATTAGCCAATATATCGACTCAACTATCTATGTATAACATATTGTACGTGTTCTCTACATGATTTTTACCCATAACCAAGTGTACCAATCCCTAAACCTCTCAAGTAAAAGAAAATACTAGATAGTTTTTCAAAATAGTTTATAATAAGATGGATAATTATGATATCGCTAAGAAGGTTCAAAATATAGTGTTCAAAACTTTTCTTTTCTATATATAACATTTTGATGAATATAACAAAAAGAAAAAAAAATTGAGATAAAAGGTATAATATAAATCTCGTATGACTTACTTCTTGATCTAATTTTGGTGGTGGTGGAGGTGCGGGCATTGAAGGTTTTTTTGTAATTGTGGGTGGTGGAGGTGGTGGATGTTCTGGAGGACGTGGTAATGTAGGACTATTAGAAGTCGATAATCCTAATGGTCTGGCGCCTCCTAAGCCTCCTTTCTCCGGGTCAGGTAATTCTCCGGGTGTTTCCGGTTTATCTTCTACCGACGTGTCAAAAACAAGTTGTAAAGGTTGTGGTCCTGCAGATAAAAATTTGTACAACGTTAAAATTTGTTAAAAAGATTCACACAATCGAGAATATGTAATTGTACCTGATGGCGGGCTTTCAGAATTTCTTGAATTGTGCAATGAAGGGGCTGCCGATCGTTTTAAAAGTCTACCCCAAGTTGCAACATTGATGTTCATTTGATTAGCTCTCGGGAAATTTTTCACTTGTTGTTTGAAGATTTTGCGTTGACGTTGTAATTTAGGTTTTCTCGAAATCATAGGATTCAAGAATTTAATTTCCGCGAAAAGAAGACCTTGGGGTTCCAATTGCAGAGCCATTCCGTGTCTCACATCATCGATAAACTCTTCTAAACGTAAAAATTTTATAGCACAAAGGGATCTCCAATCTTTCCAATAAATGCCTATTTCAAGTTCTCTCGACTTATCTAGTTCAATGGAAAACCTACAAAAATAATAGTAGGCATATATATCTTGACATATTTGTATAATCTCTTTAAAATGTAACAATATATAAAGATGATATACCTCGCAAAAATAATATTGTATACAATAAAAAAATACCTTTGATCCCATGCTTGTTGAGAACACGGTCGCCAACTAGTTTGTCCTACTGTTTGGTTGTCCAGTTTAATAACTGCCATAATATCATCTGTAAAAAAAGAAGGAGTAATTAATTTTAACATCCAATTCCTAATGTAATTTCATTAATATTTACAAAAAGATACTCACTACTTGTTTCATCTTTAACGCTATACGATTTGCTCGAACTACGTCCTGTAACCCCTTTAACAAAACTGCGTAGATCCGGACTTGCTGGATGTTCTCTTCTTGTGCGACCAGGCACTTCTTCCGCTAAGTCTTGACATCCCATTAACCTTACCTAAAATTTCGAGTAAATTCATATTCATTTATCTATATCGCATAAAGATTATGCGAGATTATCATTATTTAAATCACCTCTAATTGTCCAGTAACGGCAGCACATCTTGAAACCGAAGCAGGCACCGTAGCTTTACCCTCCAGAGGGCCGCGAAATGGTTGTAACGACGTGTAAGTCACAGGAACGGGGCTAGCCGATTGCACACTAGCCAATTCTCTCTTCAATTGAGCAGCAGTACCACTGTCAGGTGGCAATTCTTGTCTTCTGAGTTCGAGGGATAATCTCAGCAGATCCAACTTTCTACTCGATTCTGCAAGACTTGCTTGAGCCTAAAGTAATTCAAAATAAGATGATAAAAAAAGAAAACGAAACGTAACCTTGAATAAATTTTTACAACGGTAGGAATAATTGATTCGAGTGTGATTACTAATATAATCAACATTTATTAACAGCATTAACAGCATAAATAATTGTATTTATTTGTTAGCTTACATAAATGCTTTATATCCAGCAGAATGTTTTAGCAATTTATTAACAATCATAAATAGAAAAAGATAATGAGTATGGAATACGATATTGTACTCAATAAATATAACTTAACACACGTTTATATATTACAAAACACAACCTTTATGATATTTTCAATGAATTTTCATTGCGAAACGTAAAATACATACTATTATTTAAAAAAAAAAAAAAAGAAAAAAAAATCTTCAAAAACGTATTAATCAAGTCTTAAGAATTGTCATTTTTCGGGATCGGACGAAATATCCTTTTCTCATTCCTTAAACGAAATCCCGTTTGTCGTTCGAAATCGCTTATAGAACGCGAACGTTCTCGTGAATTCAATTCCTCGAAATATCTTTGACAATGCTCGCAGGAACACGAAGGATTCTTGGAAGGTCCTATATGATGGCCTGGCTTTCGAAATGCGTTCACCACTGCGCCGAATATAGAGGCTTTCAAAATATGGTCGGTTCTTTCGCCCTGAGGCGTCATGAATGGAGAAGTAACTCTCGAAGGTACTTTTGATGGAAGAGGGGAAGGAGTCTTGGAGCCGAATAAGCCGATTTGATCACGAAAAGCACGAGGAATACTGTCGCTGCGCGTCGAATCAGAATGATACTGTCGCGAATTCCTTTGCTTTGAAAGTTCTTTTTCCATTATACTTGCGTTCCTCTCCCCATCTTCGGCGATAGATTTACCCGCTTTTCGAAAGGACGAAGCTTTTTTAATTTCTTCTTGATTTTCCTCGCCGGACATAAAACTCCATCCAATAGCACCGCTCTCGTCAGATTCCTCGTCACTGTCGCCCGACGACCAGCCTACCTCGTGCTTCTTTAAATATTCCCTCATCTTTCGATTCCGCAACAAATATTTACGCTCGACTTGCGGTGAACGCCAACGCTTCTCTTTGTCCTCTGCCTTGGCCCATATCTCCTCCATTCTGCGTATCCTTTCACGATCGGTGCTACTAGCATACTCGAAACTATCACAACGGGTTAAGTCTGTTTTAGCGTTTATCAAAGATTCTATGTCGGATAATGTATCTTTGGCCGAGGTAGCAATGGTCGAATCGTAATCGAATGGAATACCCACATTGGAAGACGCGGCAGACCAAGGCGCCGAATCAGGATCTCTCAAGGCACTGTAAGAACTGAATTGCGAAGGATAAAGCGAACTGAAAACATCGTCGCTATCGTAACCTTTCGAACTGGCTATAGAGGGCATTCTCATCGGCGCGTGTTTAAAACTGTCACATCGTCGTTCCGTGGCACGTTTCAGAAAAGCCTTCTCATCTTGAAATCCCCTGGGCAAAACGTTACTCGCTACCTGAGTATGTGTCACTTTCACGTCTGGATTTTCGAACACGGTCATAGGAGTTTCGCATTCGTTTTCACTCGATGTATCGACATTCTCGTCGTCATCGGACCCGGTGCAATACACGTCGATGTGCACGGTTCGCGATTTCCTCTTCGCACTTTCTTCATCTTTCGTCGAGGAATCAGATTTTTCCGATTCCGCTGAAGGACCGATGCTCGTGGTCTCTGAAGCTGTGGTTGGCGATCGACTTTCTGGCTAAAATCAGATATTTGCGATACAAGATTGTTCGTTTATCGCGTAGAGATAAAACTCGATCGATCTACGATAGATCTCAAGTCGAAAAATTTAGGGTTAATCAATGAAAAAGGCCATCTCATATTTCTACAGTTTTCACACGATCGCAATTATTTGAACGGAATTGTAGATTCCTGTAGATTCGAAGAATTATCTTTTGTACAAGTCTCTGGCTGAATTTTAACAATACTTAGAATTCAGAATTAAGAACTTTCGACCAAGACTCATCGTAAACCGACCGAAGAAAACAATTTACCTTCTTTTTCTTCTGCTCGTCCAATGAACGGAGACCAATAGCAGCTCTCCTCCTCACTTTGTTTTTATCGGCGACCATCGACGAAGATTCTCGGGATTCTATATCCGTGGTTTGCGAAGATGCATCTTTGCTGACCGTGGTCGATTTTCTCGTAACTTCCTCCTCTTTCACGCTACTGCAAAAATGCGTTCCATGTGCACTGGAAGCGCCATCTTCCGGGCAATCCTCGCAAACTTCCGGTACAGTGGTGAATTGCTGCCGCGAGAAAACGTACGCCGAAGGATGGCGCCAAGAATTGTCATACGAATGTTTGACAGTTTCATCGCTGGTTACTTTGCTGTAGTTTTCTTCGTTCGAACCGTCTGCCACAGCTGACAGTACGATACTGCACGTGCTCCTGCATCGACGATTATATTGTTGGGAAGGTCGACGAACGGGCAAACTAGAGTACGAATTAGGTGAAAATCGCTCACTGTTGTAGCCCGAATCCGAGAAGTTCGCGCCACGTCCTCTAGATGGCGTATGCTCATCGTTTCCAGACGATCCTGATCTTGGAATCGTGAAAGATCCTTGCGTGGATTTTGGTGGTGGTGTCGAAGTGAACAATATGTTTCCTCGCTGAAAGCCAAACGAGCCAGAAGACGCGGATGGTCCGGAAGTCGTGATGACTGGAATTATCGGCGACGGGGACGATTGATTGGTGGTATTCCATCGATATATCATACGAACACCGCCCGAATCCGTGACAGTCGAAGATATACCTACAGGTAGTTGACTAGATTCCGAGGTTACCGGTGTACCATGGCGAATCGTAACTTCTGCACGCACCGACCATGGTGGTTGCGTGTTATTCGAATCGCTTTGTCGCCCGTACATGTCGTACCTTTTTTTTCAACCTTCTCCACGCTGTTATCCACCGCAAAACATCATCGTCCCGAGCGTTCAATCGGTTTCGTTGCGAAAATCCATTCGCGGAATTGTTTCTCGCCTCCCTTGCGAAGAAAATCCGTCCTCGTTCCTTTCTCAGTGTCGTTCCGCTGCACATTCGAACGGTCGATCGATTTCGCGAAAGATGGAAGCACTACTCAATACTCGTTTCCGTTGAATTTTATTACATTCAGCTATTTGACGATCCGTTGGCCACTTTTTATTACGTAATTTGTTATAAAAATTGATCGAACGCCCTCGATGCGAACGAAAATATTTTCGGAGAGTATTTCACAAATCCGTACATATATTACATAGTTGTTCGCGGAAAGACGGCAATTCTGCGATACTGCGTCTCCGTCATCTATTTTCAGCATCAGTGTTATACCGTGTTCAAGCGATCTCAGAATCTCTTGTCGTATCGATGTTACGTATCGAAATTATAAAATAGACTCTTGTATCGTAGAGGAGTCGATCATTTCCTAAGCGCTTATTAATTATTTTAAAAAATTATTAATAATCTATATAACAATAACTATCACACTCTTGTATGTACGAGCACTTTTCTTTTCGGTTGAATTTATCGGGGTGCACAAACGAATCTGGAATATCGAGTTTAGTTACCATCGTTCGCTCGTTTCTCGTAAGGTGACAAACCATACGTTAGAGCAGCGTCCCAAGGTATAATTAGCACAATATAAATTTGGAGCAACGTACAGTCGGACCAAATATACCTGGAACCAGATGAAACTTTTAATACCATTCGCTGTATAAGATTAGCCTCTACTGACAGATACGTCACCCACGTCGACGTAACGAAAACGTCCGAAAAGAAAGAAGAAAATTTAAAAATACTATCCAATTAACCAGTCTGAATAAATGCACGTTTTATCTCTATCTCGTTCGACTCCTCGAATAACGAAACAGACTCGATCAAAGTAACGTGGCTCTCGCCTCTCCACGAACGTATAATTATTCAACGTGCAACATCCTCTATTTCTGTCAGTCCATCCTCTATTTCTTCCGTCTTGGAATTTAAAGTGCTTCGCGGAAGACGGTTTTTCGACGGTTCTCTGAAAACTAGGAACTCTTCTTTTTCTTTTTCTTTTTTTTTTTTTTTTGAGCTTTTTCTTAAATCGCTTTCTCCCCACATTCACAGCTGTATCCCTTTCGATATCTCGCGGAACAGACACGTCAGTCTTCTCGAAATATGTGCCGTATCAGAATCGTACGCAGAAGAGCAGCGACGTCCAACGGTAGTACGACTCTGGGTGGAATATCGTGTCAGTCTTCGTTCTATTCGGGTCATAGTTTGTTATTGGCGGTTGCGTGAATTATCTACGAATATATCCAGGAATGTCCGAGTACTTGATACAGACATTTGTTGAGCGGTCGGTTCGCGGTTGATTGGCGCACATGTCGTTGGTTTATCGCGTTGCTTACGACTGGGTTCTCCCCTCGAGAAGTGGTAACTAAGCGCGACCCGAAAAGGCGTCATAGAAAGGCGATGGGGTAGCGGGGATTAGGCAATTCTATTTCGAGAACTGGTGGCGTATACGCCACTGCCCGTTCAAACTCGACGTAGTCGTTTACGTCGAACGCGTTCACTCGATACACGAGATATATCGAAGTCGTCCATATGGCGAATTCTCTCGTTCGGTTTACGTAGACACGATGGCACTTGCGTCAGGATGACGAGTACCCACGCTTTACGAATCTTCATATATACAAATTTATACATATATATATATGTATATATATATACACGAGAATTTTATTTATTTTAAATTTATCCCTTTTTTGAGTTAATCTGTCGGACGAATCCAATTCTCTGGTTTTCGAAATGGGATTACATCCGACTTGGAGCGAGATTTTGTAGATGGAAAGCGATGGGAATGAATATTCTTGGCGCGGCTGTATGAAAGCTGTACAATGATACGGGCGGCTTTCAAAGGGGCGACGCGTCCGTTAAGTAGAATATACCTATCAATAGCTCCCTTTCGACGGCGTATCCGGGTACAACGTATACACAAAACGTACGCACAAAAGCTTTTCATTATCGGACCTATATATTTCCAATATGGCGGAGGCACGGTATTGAAGAGGAAATGATACGTACCTCCGTTAAGGCCTTCTTATCGGCGACTTTGGCACTTTGTAAAAGACGTATCACGTTCTTGGCCCCTTCCACAACCGCGGCTTCGATCCGCAAACGATGTCGCAGCTCCTCCACCCTTTCCTCCAACGCCAACTCCAAACTAGGCTCGTACCTGTCTGTAATTGGAAAGTTATCCATCATGGTTTTCATACGTATTGAACGAGTTATGTAACCGATTATTATTCTCACAGCGAGTCGAGTGACAATGTTTTGTATTCGCTCCAACGATTTTTCTTTGTGGGGGGACGAAAATTGAAAGTACGTGAAAGTATAGGAAATGGATGGATGATTTAATAGAACTAGATAACTCGACATATATACGTTGAAAGCAAGATTGTTTTTGCGTCACGCGAGAATGGACTGTCCTTCAAATAATATCAATATGTATATATTACTTGGTTTTTCTTTTTTCTTTTTTCCAGTGAATAATGAATTTCGAATCGAAGAGATAAAAGGTACGTATGTGCAGTTACGTAAAATACAACTTGTTGTTTCACGTACATATAATACGTGCATATACATGCGAATATTTGCTGATATACAAAAATAGTAAATTATTTTAGTAAATGTTTATCGTTACAATTTATGATCTAATAATTACACTATTATATTACGAGATATATTATGCAGAGAAATAGAGCAAAATACTTGCGAAATTATAATTAAAATAGAGACGTATTTCTTAAGAAATACAATAACAGATGATCACAAGATTTATCCAATCACTGGTTCTTCGCTAACTTCATCGAGTTAATGAAAAGTAAAGAAACAAGATCATCAAATTGACAAAGGTTGCTCCTCGTCCACCTCCATCCAAATCATAATTTCACGCATGGCCCATATTCGGCCAGTTATCACGATCCAATCGCCACGTGATACTACAACTACGCATTGTATACGACATGGTCAATAATTAATCGTCCTTGCGGTCTGATTAAAAATTCTCACGCGTCTCGATATCGGGCGAGGGTACAATTTTGTACCTTTATTGCTGGTCGTCTCGCCATTCGGCGGCGGTGCATCGCCTCGCGCGTGTTGTTGCTGGCGGGCTTGCCGCACTTTCATTATTCGCATACGTAGGAACTCGATTTTAGCGCGAGAATCGTCGAGCATTTGTTGAGCCTCCTGCAGCAACTTTTTGTCTCTTCCGCTCGTCAAACTCTGGATCATGTTCTCCGCCCCCTGCTTCACCTGCAATTGCAAAACACGAAGACGAGTCACATATGGAGTCGAAATATTCCGACGACGTTGTTATATAATTCACGGTTTTTAAATTGAGGAGAGAATTCTCTAGTGACCCACGTATCTAGTAACATAATCTAATATGATATCGTGAAATTTTTAATTTTTTTAAATTAAAAAGAAGCATTTAAAGTTTATCGTTTATCCGTTCCACTTGAATTCTTGATGCAAAAATTAAATCACTGTGTATTTTTATAGTTTCAACGATGTTATTGTTTACAGTTTTTGAATTAAGAGGACACTCGTATCCCTAGAGTTATATCACTATGAAGTTACTAGAAAAATATTTAATTCTAGTGATGTTTTATTAGTAATATAATTTTCCCTCTAAATCGAGAACGGTTCACCTTTTTGAAGGAAAATTTCGGCATTGTTGCTGCTGTCTTTTCGCGGCAACATCTGACAAACGACTACGCGTTTTCTAAACATTGTAAGTATTCACCAGCTCGATAGTTAAACCTATTACATGAAACTGATCGCGCAATATGACGTAGAGATACGATTTCATACATATATATATATATATATATCGATTGCGTGGATGTTGAAAATTCGTTGACATTTCAAAGTTTGGCCGAATGCCAAAAGACTGATGACGTATAATTTTTTCTATTGAAATTATCTAAAATGTTTTCATCTTTTCTTCTTCTTCTTCTTTTAGCTTTCGATTTGCTGTGAGTCAACGCAACGAGGTCTTAGCATGAATGTTTATCATTGACCAAAATACATTATCAACCGAAAGTTTAAAATATTAACGATTCGAAGAAATTCCGAATATCAAAGGTTATTATTTAACTCTTTTAAACATCAAATATTTTTTTAAACTAGCAAACTTTTGACTCGAATCCGTTTACAATCAGATTGATGTTACAATATATATATATAGAGAGAGAGATAAAGAAATAAAATAAGTTCGAAGCTTGCTATTCCGATTAACGTATGACGAAATGAGAAGCTATCTTTAGTTTAGGAGAAAGAGAGAGAGAGAAAAATCCTGACGATTCATTCTGCTGATTCACGCAACGAGAACTGTTACTCTGGTGTCTCCCTGTAATCATTCGCGATAGGAAATATCCTCGGCTCTCATTATTGTCACGATATTAAGATATTCTGCTCGGTCGGTAAGCCCTGCAATTTTAAAGTACGAGGTTATAATCGTGTCGATTATAATTATAATATTCTCTTTTCGAGTTTTTTTTCTTTCTTTTTCCTTTTCCTTTTTTTCTCAAGTATTCAATACTGCTATTGACTGCTATTTAAAATCTTATCTTACGATTAATTTAAATTGATCTGTAATTTTAGATTATTGATTTTTGACGAAGAGGAGAGGAGAAACGGCCGATGCTCGATCCAATTCATCCATCCCCTTTGTTTTCGCTCCCTATTTTTCTCGAAACGACGTCTACCTTGAGTTCGATATTGAGCTGCTTCTCCAAGGACAAAAGGCGAAGATCCGTGAATAGACCCTCCTGACTCGGCGACGACGGCCCCATTGGTGACAGAGGCGTGTCTGAAACGAAAATAGGCATTGAAAATAAAAATCCCCTTCTCGATACGCTCTAAAAAATGTTTTTCTTTTTCGATTATATACGGAAAAAAATAAACCTTCGTATTTATCGATCGATCCTCGAAAAAAGTGATTCAATTATTTTTCCCTTTTTACTTCAAGAAAAGCAAAAGTTCTAACATCAAATACGATTTTCACATTCTCAAATGGATACGCGAAGATCATTCATTTGTTTCGAGGACAAATTAAGAATACGTTCAAGGGATGGAAGCGTCTCGATTTAAGAGAGAGAAAAAAAAAAAATAAATAAATAAAACAGATCGCGGTGAGAATAGATAGCGAAGAACGGTTGAAGAGCGTGGGCGTGAATTCGCGCCAGTACATCTCGTTACATCTCGAGGCAAGCGCCTCGAGTGTCCAATAGTGAAATCGCAAGGTACTCGAATCCCACTTCCTGTAACCTACTAGAGATATCTCCGTGCCGCGGACTCCCACGTGTTTAATGCACTCCCAAGCACAATGCGAGCGCAGAAAAAAAGCTACTCCTCTTTTTCTTTGTTTCGTTTTGGCACGCACGAGAGTCTGCTTGCTCGCCAATTTCCGCAAGATTCTTTTGAGAATTTTAAAAATCAAAAAAATTCTGACTTAGCTTCTTGCAATGGAAATGGGGAATTTGTAAAATAATTATTCTTCAAGTGCTGGTGAATGACGAGTAATAATTGTTGGAAGGATGCTCTTGATAAAATTTTCATCTTAATAAGGAATATTTAAATACGTGTTATGGATCTACATATAATTCTAAAGTTAAAACCGAGATACACGATGTATCAACTATAATTACGTCACTTATAAATTAATTTTCAAAAATATCTGACAATAAAGTCAGTTTGGCTTCTAAGTAGCTCACTATCCAATGACAAACGGCGTGTAGATTAATTAACATCAATTCGAATTTATCGAAAAAAAAAGTTGAACAATTGTATCTCTGCGATCTTGCATCGTTGCCTATCTAAAAACTCTGTACACGCGTTATTTTATCGAGGTGGAAATATATATAACTAGATGTAGTTATTTATTTTCATTACACGTCACATTCATTACTAGTTCATTTATACGCATCAAAGGCATTAAGGTGGAACAAAGTTAACCGCCGATTTATCGTTGAAATAAATTTGCATCGATCTTTTATACACGATTATTATATATTCATTAATCGCAGTCTAAATAAACACATTCCACGACACGGCGTGTTGCGCAATTGGCGGTCGTAAAAGTAGATCGTGGAGCGCGGAAACATTGAGAGGAAAGTGTCAGAATTATAAGCGACGTTTCCGCGCGGGCCGGATATCTTTGGACAATTAATCAATTCGACGAATTATATCGCGTTTCGATATTACCACACCATAAAAGACCTTTTTCCATGCCGTGGGATTTACAAAAAAATTTCAAAAGAATTATCAATTCTAATAACTAAAATTTTCCTATTTTTAAATTCACGAAAGCTTGAAAAATACCTCTCTTCTCTCTTTCGTTCCAAACGAACGAAATATCAAATTCTTCAGCCTTTCGAACGAACGCGATAATCCATAATCCGGCTTTCATCGAATAGCGAGTATAAATACGATATTCTCGCCCCCTCGTACGAGATGATGCCTCCATTGGACGCGTGCAAGCGAATTATGCACGCGTGAAAAGACGCGATGAGTACACCGGTTTCTCTCTCCTCTGTATCTCTCTTGAAAGGGTGTTTGTTGCTCGCGTGCATTGCACCCTGCTGGAGCTGCTCGTTGAAAAAGATAGCAACATCTCTCCCCTCCCTTGCCCCTTCCCCCACCCCATCGCAGGCGAACGCAGAAAGAGGAAAAAAGCTCGTTCTCTCTGCGTGCATCTCCGCGTTTTTTGAAAGTTGCACGCGTCCAATAATTCCATTCATTGTTTTCCTACTGGAAAGGAGATGGAAAAAAGACGAGGGGGGAGGGAGCGGCGGAAAGTTTTGCACCGCGGAAACAAGGAAAGCCTTTGTCGAGCGACCCTCGGTCGGCAAGAGACCGAGTATAATGGGGCACGTGTTCTGGTGCTGCGCTAATGACATGGTTTCGCGTACCTCCTCGATGCCTCCATTGTCCCGAACACCGACTCTTCCACCGTTTCACCTTCCATTAGGCCGATTCGCGGATACCGAATATCCTCACGCTTTTCCCTCGTGCCGAAACTCGTCCAATATTCGACGGTTTACGTTCCGATTCTATTCAACGACAAACTGATGAAATTTTAGAGAGGGGAATAACGATTAATAACGGGGATGGAATTGGAGAAGGTTGTATACCGTATAAAGTTTCAACTCGAAACTATGATTCGCAAAAAACGCGTGAAAGAATATTTTGATTGGCCCGACGCGAAACCAGTTTGGAAAAATATTACATCGTACGTCACTTTCGTGCATCGTCGAGGCTACCGTTCACGCATGCGCCCAAAGGATTACCACCACCATAACCTAACTAACTCCTCCTCGTTCGAGGATTCGTTTCTCGAGGAAGGAAGCGGACCGTGAAGGGTTTTACCGCCGATATTTAAGCGTTCGCGTGGACTCGGCACGGAAAACAACGGTAATATAACGACGTACAGCAGAAACTCTCCTCTCGTCCACCGCCGACAAAGAGGCAACGTAAAGAGGCGCGCGCACGACGCCTATGCACGAGGCGCACTTGTAACTCGGCGGTGCACGAGGTGGAGGAGGAGGGGGAGGAGGTTAGCTTGACATGTCCGAATAAGGCGAGCCGCGGAGCGGGACAGAGAGAAAGAGAGGAAAATAAGGAGGATATCGAGCATGGGAATGCATACGAGAGTAGGTTCGCCGCTGAGAATCAGTTAGGCTCGACTCATTCCATCGTATCGAGCTCGTTCCACGCGAGGATGGCGGAAGGAAGAGGTTGTCGCAAAGGGTTCGCCTCGGTTGTTGATGTACCGTAGGGACTGGAATAATAATAATAGGAAGAAGAAAAGTCATTTTTATTCTCAACGTGGAACTATTGAAAGGAAAAACTCTACGATTTTATTCTCGAACGCATCTCAACGTTATTTTCGTGTCGATGGAATATTTTTTTGCTAGGGAACTCTATTAAACAAGCGATTTTTTCGTAAATAATTATTCTCGAACTATGTTATATCTCAAGATTCGAACCGAAAGCAATTTTCGCTAGGGAACCCTAGACTTTCTAGTCGCGAATAAAACTTACGGAAGTATTATTCCAGAATATATTCGCATCCTGGCCATTTCCAAAATCCTCTTAAGTGCTTAAAGATCACTTTCGAGACTATTTTCTGCCGATAGAAATAAAATTTTCTATCAACTTTTATAATTTTTTTTATTACATATATTAATTTATCGCAACGAATTCGAGGTAAAATACCACGAACTCGAATAAACTAAAACAAATATAACTATTAAAAAACTACAGATCAATTTTCCATCACCGTAATAACATTTTTCAGAATCGTCACTTGTATCCGAAGGAACGAAAATTTACTTTCAACCCACATTCTTCCAATTTCCATTAACCGACAAAAATAATAATTCCCAGAAGAAATTTCGCATCGAAACAAATTCGATTGCACGAGGATGCACGTTTCTTTTGATCCAACTTAATCGATAATAAAAGTAACGAGCGAGCATACAACGAGTCTATGAGAAATCAAACAGGATATCGAACGGAGGGAGAGTAAAGAAAAAAAATAAAATAAAACGCTCTGCTCGAAATAATTAAAAACTGTAATCGACGATTAAACTCGCGATACAACGCAACGATTTCCTCCTCTGTAATGCTCGCTCGCTCGAGTGACTCTCTCCCGCTTGTCGCCCATTCATGATTTCTTTCCACGTATCCGGCCGATTCACACAGACGTGTGCTCATAAACCGTAACCTGGACGGAGGTATTTTCCACCACTTCCTATGGTGGGGTATTAATACTATACCCTCCAAACGTATTACGAAACCGAAATTAAAGTAATTAAGCACGGGTCGAAGTTGAATATGAAAAAAGAAATCGCAGGATAAGAAGGGACGCGCAGGTAGTCAGCTATCCTGTCGCGCAACGATCACTCGCGCCAACTTGCGGGGGGAACTTGCGTTTATTAATTGGCTTGAACCAATTGCTCAACCATTGTGCGCTGTCGATGGAAAGAAATTCTCTCGTTCTTGGGAAAATGATTTAAAGATAGAGGAAATATATGTATACGTATATATGATTGAAGGAATGTAAATCTTTTCTGAAAACCATTTGCAATATCTTGAAAATTTTGCAAATTTTAGAAAATTTCAAAAAAACGATAATCATCCAACGATAATATCCTCGAGAAATATTTTGCAATATTTCAAGGTCTATGCAAATTTCGCACACTGATACAATCGGCGATTCTCTATTCTTTTGAGTAAAGTTAGAAAGAAAAAAATCCCTAGACGATTCTAAATAAAACTTCAATTTTTTTTTTTGATTCTCAGAAATATCAATTGTAATTCGATTAATGAAAGCCAAAAAAAGTTTCAACTGTAGCATAATATTTAAGTTATTAGCATGGGGGGCTTTGCTACCGTTTGCGCGGAACGAGAAAATCACTCGACCGGTTTGTTGTAAAACGTTCCGTCTAAAAAATCTCCCCCCTCCCCATCACAAATCTACTAAAATCTCATACTAGCCGTCAATTAACTGATATAAATCGCAACGCTTATTTGCGACCGCGAATGATTTTCTTGACGAGTTTACGATAGCAGGAAAGTCCCAGCACGGTTACAGTTGATCCCAAAAGTATCCCGCTTCCCCAATGCTTCATTACTTGGCATCTCTGAAGAAGAGGCACACGCGTCGTACGAGTTCTTCGAGTTGAATATCGATAAAAGGAATGGATCTGAATTTTTGCCCAATTGTCGATAATTTTCTTGGAGCTCGTCAATTTTTTTTTTAATTAAAGACAAACGTTACCAGCAAATTTAATGCGTTATACTTAACTTTCTTACTCGACGTAGAATCGACGCTCAAACTGACGAATGTAATATGATACTGTCGCGTCGTTCGTATCTTGGATATTAATTGAATTTCTTAATTCTTTGAATCTCTTGGAATTAAAATTTTGGCCCTAACTGTACGCACCAACCTTATAAATTATTATACGCGCGTTCCCGGGAAAGTGTCGTAAAATAGTTTCACCGAGGGCGCTTTTGATAAGGTTGATGGAACAACGGGCTATATCAGTCAAATCTATGGGCCCGTTTTCTCTCATTCACCGTGCGTGGGCGTCGCGCGTAGCCTGTAATCTCACAGGAACGATTCATTCTTGCGAGTGTTACACGCCAATAGCCAAGTCGATACACGTTGACGTGTTACGAGACTTTTGTAATTCGTGACTCATAAAATTTTATCGATTATTTTTCTATTCTTCTTTTTTCCACCGTATTTTCACGCAATGACGCGCGCATAGCCGGGATGCACGAAACGCGTTTAAATCACACGGATATTTACGAGGAAATGGATACAGAGATAAGGTAAATAGTCAAGTTAGCCAAGTATTAGGTTGTTTCGTTTATCAAGACCACCGGGGAGAAACTTGATAACTCAGTATTTTTAAACACGTGAATTGTTATGTCTCAAGTTGTATCAAGTATATATACGCGATCGGCAATCTTTGAAATTTGTCCTTTTAATTTTTGTAACTTTTTACGTTTCCGAGATTCGTATTCGTTATGGAACAGCTGTCCCGTTTTCTGTCATCGAATTTTTCACCGATCGTTTCATTGACACTTTCAAATATCCTTCAATGTTATCTATCGTTGAATCCTTAAATTTGTATAAGGGAAAAACGCTTGAATTGTATATCGAATGATTGTAACGCACAATTTGCATTTTTACAATAAAATATGGCGCTCGAATCGTATAATCTCAAGGACAAAATTGACGCACAACGAATATTACTTAACCTACTTAATCACGTTTACTCGCTAAATCCTAGGCTACTTTTTCTTTTAGACATTTATCGAAATCATTTTCGCACGCAAAACCCTAATAAAATCCCATACAAGGTGAAAAAATATCTTCGACGACTTCCTGATTTCGTAAAAAAGAAAGAAAGGGAAAAAAATTGCGTAATATCCGGTGTACAAGGAGGATTAAGACACGAGACAAAAATAGGACGCCGGGCGAACGCCAAACCTCGAGACTCGAACATAAAACCGACTCTCCGCGTGCGATAAAGTTCGCGCTGGTCTCGGTTTATAAACCACCCGGTGAAAGGATAACAGGATTTTTCGCGAGCATCAACAGAATTCTCGAGAGAGAAAAATTTCTCGACAACCGGTGATCGATGAATCACGTTGAGATCCGCAAACTCTCGATTAGAGTTGCGACTATCGATAGAATATCGATAGAATAGAATTTATAGAATTTTTATTTTTTCTCCTTCCAACTTATTATTAAGACGCGTAAAAAAGCTTTACCTATGATAGAGATAGATAGATAAACTTTGAACCGTGGAAAATTATATATTGTACATTTTATTTTGACCATTTCTATATCGTTATAAAAAAAATATCGTTAAATCGAATATCGAAATATCGTTAAAAAAAAAATCTCCGAATCAAGATGTATCGTTAAGATAACTAACTTCGTAACTAATATCGTAACTAACTTTGAATGGGGGAAAAAATTAAAATTCCAATTATTTTTATCCATTATCGATATTTATCGATAAAACGATATCGATAGTCACAACTCTCGATGCGTGCGCGGTGGCAACGTGATTCGCGTTACGGAACGCGAGAATTATGTAATGGCGTCCCGTTTATTTAGAAGCAGTCCGCGAACTCGAGCAAATGTCGCGCGAGAAACGATAACGGTTGGCGAGAAAGAGGCGTAACAGTTTACGTGGATAAAACGACAATCTTTTACGCGTGGTTATTTTACAAACTGACGTATATCTCGAGCTAGATCGGAAACAATGACCCGACGAGTGAAATTTACAAACTCGACTCTCGAGAATCGTGCGCCAATTACTTCTCACGCTACAAATTGCGCTACGTACGTTTATATCGCGTAAAACGTATGCCTTTGCCGATTTGCTATTTCGTCCATACACAACACGATCTTCTTGAATTCGTATATAACCCATTGATCCAAAAAAAGTATTTGAAATTTGATACTATTTAGATTGGGTTGGATTAAGTAAGGTTAGATCAAGCTAAGTTATCGTAGAAAGAATCGAAAGTTATCGGTTGGATAAGATCGACCTGATAACATTAGAGCGTTCTTTTTTCTTTAAATTTACTATATTTTCCGATAGCATTCGATAAATAAGACTGAATCACGGATCAGATTTTTTAATTATACGATATTCGACGAATAAATACGAATTAGAAATCTAGCTAAGATAGATTAGGTAATTTTTGAATCGATATATTCGTCTTTATTTATCAAATAACACCGTCAAAAAACGAGGAAAAAAAAACAGAACGATATCCCAAAACGAAATCCAACCATCTCTGCCGAGAAGGTAACGCGTGCATGATGCAACGGACAGGAAGAAAGGAAACCGCGCTGAATTGACCGTCATTTCGATAAATACACGCTGAACAACGAAATGATCGTAATTTTCGAGACGAGCGAGGAGCGAAAGAGAATCGACGTAGCACACTTACAATTCATTCGTTCGCTTATATACATGCATATATCCATTTATCCATTATCGAATTCATCGCGATTCTCTAACGCGAGTTGTCGCGGGATTTCGACCGCTCCGTGGGGAAGCAGGTAGGTAGGTAGGTAGGTCCCCAAAGGGATAAAGGAGAGGGGCGGAGAGAGGGCCTGAGGGCTTCTCGATACGCGACAGCGTATGGAATGCGAAAGCGTGGGTTCGCCTCGGTTCGGCTGAAACGCGATCTCGATCCACATCGAGGCGGGCAAGGGCCGGAGGCTAAATACGCGTGCGCAACGGTACTCCGCTCTGATCGCCTCTCGAGAACGTAAAGCCGCGTTTGCATTAGGCGAGCTTTGATCGATCGGCCAAAAATAGACGAATAGGTTATACGCGCGATTGAAGGATGGGAAAAGTTGGTTCGATTGTCGGTCGATATTGATGAGTATACGGAACCGAACAAACTGATCGTTCAATCAAACGTAGCCCCTCCTATTCGTCTATTCTCGACTCATCTGATCCTTCGGTCAAAAGTTGCTCGATGTAAACGTGACCGATACGTTCCTTCCACGATGTGCGCATGTGCGTAAGTATGTATGTATGTATATACGTAGTATGTGTACATATGTATCGTTTTAAAAGAATCTTCTCAGTCCGTTACGAGGACCATGCGTTTACACTAATTTATCCGTGCACAGTGTCATTGAATCATGCGAATTGATTTATTACATAGAATAAAATGGATCAAAACGTTAAAATTATGAAGGGATATACGAAAATTGTTCATCAAAAATTTCAACAATAATCGAATTATCGAATCGAATCGAGTAAGCAAGTTGTTTCGATTTCCATTTCTAATTTGATTAATTCCGTACACGTATATATGGCGTCGTGTAATTTGATATAGGTTAACCCAACTTGCGTTACGTAATAATCTTTTTACTATCAAGATTTTTACAACTTGTGATGTCAGACATAAATAATGCATATCCACTTTCTCTCTCCTAGGATACCACCATTAAAATACAGGCTAATAATGGGACTGTCTGAAGATTCATATTTTATCTTTCATAATCCGCGGATTGTCCGCAGGCGATTATCCGCCGGTGTAGAACAAGCCTTTACACGCAGGCAGCGAGAACTCGAAAGAACTGGAAAGTGAACGAAAGATACGTTGTTTCCCTCGCGGCGTTCATTTGCCGGAGGAAAGGAGGGGAATATGCAAGTACTTTCTCCTGAATCCGGCATCATTCACACGATATCATCTTATTCTAAATTCGTGTGCTCTCGTTGTTCATCGATAACAATGTTAGAAAGGAAACTCTGAAGAAACGTGATTTATAAATCGTCCAATTCATCGATAATAAGTGATTAACCTGAATGAAAGAAATGATAAACAGGAAAAATATATTAATCGTTATCAAACTCGTATTATATTACGACAAAAATTTAAACACTTTCAGAATTTTCGAAATATTACACGCATTATAATCAATGTTGAAATACCATAGAGCAGTACTCGCAAGATTGGAATCAGACATTGCAAATACTGTTTTATCCACTAATTTTTCAGCGATTCAAGCAATTATAGTTTCGCTCCATCTGAAAACCAATTATTTCTAATATATAACGATATTCAAGAAGATGGTTGCATTATGGACTATTTTGAATGGATTCCAACCCCTCGAAGAGACTGCCTTGAATGAGACTGTCCGGAGGCAGGTCCCCAGAATGCACGAATGACTGACTTAACTGGAGTGGATAGAGAGCGTCTGGGTCCATGGGTCCATAAATAGACGTTACCACTTACCATCAATTCAAAGAGAGCACAAGATTCGCGGAGCTTCGAAGCGAATAAGTGAACATACGTAGGAAAGCCTCGGGCGCGTCACGAAGCGGCACCGATAACCAAGTGCCACCCAGTGGCGTAACTAGTCTTTTCAAGGTCGATGAGCACTACCAATTTCGTACATACGCCTCGTGCCGTCCCGTGCCGTTCACTTTAACCCTCGACAGCCGGGGTGAAAACAGCGTACTTACGTAATTGAACAGGGTGGGGTCGATTTTTATTCTCGAGCGAGAATAAAATTTCGTTTATAGGATCTGTCAGATTTCGATGCTAATGAATATGACGTAAAATAATAACATTTTGATGTAAGAAAGATTAATCTTAATATCTAAAAAAAAAAAGAAAAAATAAAAGATTCTGGCAATATGAAAAATAAATGTGCATCCGATAAATAAATTCGTGAGGAACAAGCAAAAGAATGTGTCGTACCGTTCGATTTCTGAGAAATAAATTGATTGGCTAGATTGTAATAATAGATAGGACAGTGCATTGATCGCAATCGCGCATTGCACGATAGAGTTGAAATTTGACGCTACGTCGGTGACTATTCAGAGTACCACGACCCCTGATTACGAGGATCGCAGTTAATCGTTCCTAATTTATGTCCACGGACTGCACAGCTAGTACGCACGCGGCGGAGAATATTCCAAGCGAGGGAAATGACCAGCCAGGCTGACTGGAAATGCCAGGAGAGCACTATTTCCGGTATAAAGTATCGTTGCAACTCTATAATTTCTCAAAAACTTCCAGACGTTAATACGTTTCAAAGTCCAGCCATGACTCATAGCGTAAACAATTAATTCGCGCTTAAGCGAGTAAATTGAATTTTATTCCCGGTCGAGATACCATTTTCCATACCTCTCGAAACAGAAAAATTTTAAATATATCAATTCCCGGAATTCAATACTTCTCATTCGTATTTCGTGTTGTTTGTTCGTTACATTCGATATAATACCTCTTAGTACAATATCGTATACATTTTACTGAAGAGGATCGTAAATTTTTCTTTTAAATTTTATCATGGAAAAAATAACGCGTGCCTATTTTCCACCGAGTCATATTTCAACGAGCGTTTATCGGGCCATCGATCGCTGGATCCTCGATGAAACGATCGCTAAGCGAAACGGTTATGGCTCCGGATAGTTGGACATGCTCGATTTGCCAGGCCCGTAATAAAGCAGTAGCTCGCATGCACGGTTGGACTTTATAAAGCGAAGACGTCTCGACGACTCGTTAGCGGGTGGACTTATTAAGTGGCTGCTCGTTAACGACACAGAAAAAGAGATAAAGAGAGCAGTCGTTAGCGTACAGCAGAAGGGATACATAGCGGGATACCCGCCATTTAAGCCCGATGTATCGATAAGTTGTTCCCGAATAGGCAGAAATATTAATTGACACGTCGAAAAGAAGTCATGGTTGCGCTTCGACTCGATTTTACGAGGGGACATAAAAATAAAAATCTAAAACCGAATAATTACAATAGTTTAGGTAACAAGTACCGTCGTAATTGTATTTTAAATGCTCGGTTAAAATTCACACCACCGAGCCGACCCTCCTCCTCGGCAGAAAGAGGAAAGAAAATAAATATTAACAATGAAAATTTAACTTACGATTAGTTAAATTTAATCGGGTAATACTACGCTTTTTTCTTTACGATTCTTTCATAAGTAATAATCTTAACGATAACGCGCCGCGCCAAATCACGATTTCGCACGGTCTCCGGTTAAAAAAATCCTTGAACTCGTTTATAGTATCGATGGCTCGAGCGTATTCGCGCGCACGAACCGCCATTCGGCCGAAGCAGTAATTGATCGGCACGAAGTCTAACACGCGGCATTACATAAAACCCGTTTAGGCGGCGCATGAGTCTGCCTTATCCTCTCGGTCAATGCCATGCAGCGTTAAGGCGAATACAAAGATGGTATCTGCCGGTTGGCCGTGCGACTTCTCTCTTTTGCCTTACCTTGACCGTTCGAGTGATTTTGCTGGGGCGACTGCGGCTGGCCCTGCGTCAATATAATTTGACTCTCCAGTTGCTGAAGCTCGGCCTGCAGTTCGTTCAGCTTACTATTCGACTTTTTCACGATCGTCGCCACGTCGGAGAGCGCTTTACGATCGGTCGCCACTTCTCTCAGCTTCTCGGCGCCGGCCTTTATCTTCAGCTCCTGCAACCAAACAGCGACCATATACACGCATATTTCTCGTCGTTTTATGGCGAGCCTTTTGTGTTACACGACGACGGCTGCGTCCAAGGAACAAATACGTACTCCTGCCACATAGTTCGGCGATGCGCCGCATAGATGGAACCACATAGAGAGGGCGGAATTTCGCTTCACAGAATTCGTTCGGCCGCCTATTGTTGTTATCGATCTATCAATCGTTAGAGCGCGTCGATACCACTCCTCTCCCGAGGCAAATGAGACGTAAAATTATATCAGGCTTCACGAGCCTATCCTTTCATTCTATTACCTTCTATTATATTCCCTCCAACTTTTGCTCGGCGAGCACACCTGACAGCAGCTATATCTTCTAATCATGACTGACCCGTGAATAATATTTGCGAGCGGCGTGGAATGATTACTAGGTTACCAGTAGGAAAGCGAGATATTGGTACGTGAAACGTTTTACTTATTTCGCCTAGTATGATTTATAACTGTTCGCGTATAAGATTCGAACACGAAGAAGATGTTACGTAAATAAAGATAATGCACGGCACCAACTTGTGATTGCATTGATACGAATGTACAAATATATGTATATATTTTTATAGTAAAGTATGTTCCGATTATTATGAAATTATTCCGATGAAATCACAAGAATATACTGAATATATTTGAATAGTTGGAATCCAATAGCATTACAGCAATATTTAAACACGTTTAAATATTCTTTTTCAAATTGTGACAAAAGTGCTGATACATTTGAAAATATTTTTCGCGATCTTTTTAAGTTATTACACTATATTTTAATAAATCTTTTGAATACGATTTCCAACTCTGTCATATATCATCTCACTTCTAGTTATTGCGTTCAGAGTGACAATTATTCTCGATCAACCTAGTCTTCCCTAGCAAAAAATATTCCCTAGCGAGAGTAACTTTGGGGAATTTTACCTTCGAAAGAGATTCTAAAAATGATAAAAAAGGATACTAATCCATTTGAGAGTACGTGATAAAATTCTGTCTCGAGTAGCGCTAAAAATTATTTTTCGCTAGAAGACACTAGATCGTGTTAACCGATAAGTGACTTTCACGTTCGACGCAGTGTCCTCTAACGAAAAATAATTCTCGAGAGTAATTCTCCCAAATGTGTTCTCGCTCGAAGGGGCATCCTGGCAGCACCTCGAGTCACGTTAGTATTAAAACCGACTCGTTATTGATTTACGATCAACGAAAAGGTAACGGAGGCTCGTAATTTCTTATCTCGTTGCTGGCCCGCGAAAGAGATGAAGAAACCTCGCTTTTCTCTCTCTTTTTCCTCCTTTTCCCCCTCCCGCGGAATAACCATAAATTCTGGCCAGGATCCATTAGTCACGTGGATCGTGCCGGTTTTCAACGGGCGTGCCACGGATCGACGGTGGCCTGACACATATCGGATTTCTCCGTTCCTCTCCCCTTAAGGGGAGCAGAAAAGGATAGACAAAGCGTCGAGAGGAGGCGCGTTACAGAGAGGAACAGCGAAAGGATACTCTTCTGTCGTGCGAGGGATCGGTGCTTCTCGCGCGAGCCATGCTACTGTGTATATTGCGGTGTACGGAGAAAAAGAGAGAGAAAGAGGTTCGGGGAAGAGGCGTAGCGCGGAGAAGGACAAACGAAACTCGACATACCTTGCGTATTTCTCGGCGTATGTGCTCCCGGAGCTCGTCGAGACGAGCCGGCAAGGGCACCTGGTCACTGCTAGCCACTCCATACTTGCTCGACAGTTCGTACACCGGGTGCCTGATGTAATCGCCCTGGAACAGATTTCCAATTCGATTATTCGAACGTTATGCTTTATTTCTTTCTCTATCTCCTCCTCCTTTGTATTATCGTGCAAAGCGAGTTTATTAAAAAAGATGATAAATTGGAAAGTTTAAAATTTTCCAGATCAATTTATCAGTGTATACTAATATAGTGATTGGGCAACATTTAATCCGTAAAGCTCGTTTTTAACTCCGGTCGATTAAAATATTCGACGATAAAGTAGAGAAATTAAGTAAGAAAAATAACGCGAGTCCGAATCCAGAGTTATATTTCCACCGTAAATGCCGTTACTTCTTTTATACGATGTAACGAAGCACGAATAATTTAATCGTATATAATAACGAGAATAAATTTTTTCAGGGTGATAAATAACGCCTTCAACGTCGACCTACGTTCTATTTCCACGTTTAATCCTGGCAATGACATTTACATTTTCCAGGGAACGTCGAAGAAAGAAGGATGAGGCTGGGCTTGTGAATTTGCGAGGGAAAAACATCGCGGAATATAATACACGTTCTCTCGCGCGCGGCCGGAAATTGCCTGGCGCGTTGCGGCGGATGTGCACACCGCTGTCTACTCGGAACAACCACGGTTATAAACTCGCGGTGAGTCGCGGGAAATATTGATCTTAAAATAAAGTATTCCGCTATATTGTATCCTATATACCTGTTAACAGCCTAATTAACCACCGATTCTATATTTAAATTTTTCGATCGAACGTATGGCAACGATGACTCGATCAATTTTGGTGGCGCCATCGCGCTATCTCGATTCCACGTATGTAAGTGCTATATATATGTATCTAGAATCGAAAATAACATTATCGAAAATATATAATTAAAATACGCGAAGAAATGATTTATTATATTTGTCCTTCCTGCACGTTCGATTTTATTTGTTTTAAATAAATATTTATATAACATCGTGGTCGACATGTCTGTTATGAAATTAGTTGACTTATCAATGGCACGTGTTAGACATTTATATCGATGCAACCTACGAAATTGTTTAAAGGCATTAAAAGCGTACCACGTATGGTTCTATGCAGCTCCATCGTTGTTTGGGTTTGCTCGATTTTCTTACCGATAAACACCGACACGTATTCGGCTTCTTATACTTGTCGTGTAAAGAAATGAACGACATTGTTTGAATTTTCTATTTTTAATCTCTTCTAAAACAGATTCCTCGAAATTTCTCTCCAGTTTTCGGAATTAAATTAAATTCACGTTACTTCACGTGAAACCGTATTCCAATTCACATTTATATCGCACTCTAAGTCCAACGAGATCACAAAGGTCGTTAACTTGTGCCAGCACAAAAAAAATTTGACGACTTACATAATTGGAGAAAACGAAATGAATAAATGAGATATAATGCGATCGATTTTTAAAATGTATTATTCCTCGTTGAAAACATGCTCGGTTAGAATCTAGATTGCACTCTTCAACCACCTGTTGCGACAAACCGCGGTATATGAACCTTATCTTCGTGACGAACTTTAAATAATCTCACAAATTCAATGTCTTTTCGTCGCATCGATATGAATTTTCTTCAATTTTCAGAGATCCACGGTAGTTCACGATAATTATATACATATATATATATTTATATATACATATATAAAACAGATCTATGATGGACGAAATGGCATGTACGTGACTGACTTGTGGATTTCTATATACTGACTAAAGACTTTGCCGATGTTTTATCTCTTATCGTATTGCGATAACAGTGTTGCGACTTTCTCAAGTAACAGCATTAATCATCTACCTCGTTACAAATCTGATTATACAATTAATTTTTCGTTTAAGCTGACTATATATTTGTTATACGATATATAAAAGAAATCGTGTATAAAATCTTAATAATAATTTATACATCCTTCGCTGAAGGATATTAAGAAAGAATATTCTATTTCTGCACCCGTTTATTTACGTGACTGATACGTGATCTATAAATGTTTAAGTTTGAAATTTTAATAATGGCAAATTCGAAAAATAATATACGTTTATATGTTCTCAAATGTATAATTGCTAGTAAACATGTCCGTTAGTAATTGAGATTACATAGGAGTTATTTGGACTCCTCTTAATCTCTTTTCAAAAATTTCCGCCGTTCGAGACAATGTGAATCATTGATATTATATATGTTATTCACGTTACTCTTAATCTTATTTTTAAAATTCCCACCACTCGATACAATTTAAATTATTACGAAATTATATTATTTATTATTTACTACAAACATATTATATGTTGAATTTCAATATTCATAATTAACCTTACTTTGTTTGGCAAAGTTAAGGACAGGACGAGAAGCTTAGAAAAAAATTTGCATCGATAGTTTAAATCGTGCAACGATTAAAATATAAAAAACTTATATAATTCAGAAATTGGACACGATTTTTACGAAAGAAGCAAAATCGTGTAGGTGGAATTGAAAGAAGCAACGAACCCTTAAACAAACGTATGCATCTCCGTTGTATATGTGTTTGACACACTGACGCATGAGCTATTTTCATGCATTCCGTAATATGTGTGCCATGCATAATAATCTCGAGAGGTCAATAGTCGTCACAAGCATTGTAACAAGAACATAAAAATCATCCGGTGATCAAAACATTTACAGCTTCATCGATATTGAGTTGACATAGAACAGATCTAAATATTATAGTAAGATGAGATAGTTTAAAATCGGTCGTGTTTGTA
Source organism: Apis cerana (assembly GCF_029169275.1). NCBI lineage: Eukaryota > Metazoa > Arthropoda > Insecta > Hymenoptera > Apidae > Apis > Apis cerana. The sequence continues at coordinate 1,427,408 of NC_083862.1, read as the reverse complement.
ACGTTCATATATATTCATCGTGAGGTAAAAATATTGTTTTAAAAAATAATAAAAATAATAATCAAAAAGTTGTGACATAGAACGAAGCAATACCGTTAATGAAAAAGTTTTGCCCTTCAAAAATTATACCCATTTATGTTATGATTAATCGTTACAAGAAAATAGAATTCGAGATCAGTATAGCGCTGTGAGGTGTACCATTTTATTTTTAGGTTACGCACAACGAAAAGCATCTGTTAGCAAATTGCGAAAGTATATCGTATATCTAGTAAAGTTGAACAAATAAAGCTGTATAATAATGATTATAACTGCATTAATGAATTTTAAACATGCGAATTTCAAAATCGAATAAAGAAAATTTTTCGTATTTCGTTATCGCGCGTAAACAGGCAAAAATTCCTTGAAAATACGACGAATTATACTTTTTTGAATAATATATACAGAAAATATAACGTAATCTGAAATTCGATCAATATAAATCTTTTGTTAGAAAAGAATTCGATATCAAAGTTTAAAAGAATCGTAATCGTAATCGTAATAAAATTTGACAATGATGCGTTAAAAGCTGTATCTGCTATAATGGAGTTTCTATACAGTCATGTTCCTGTCAGAAGATTCTTGGCCGTTATTCGACTATACTTTTGATAAACGTATTCAAACTGTACACCTATGCTGGTAATGTCAGGAAATACCACTTGCCGATAGGAACAGGTGCTACCAGAAACTGTATGGAAACTTGTTGAAAATACGGTAAACGAATTTAAGCGATATCAAAGATATACAATCTATCTATCTTATTAGATCAGGCTAAAGATATTAGATAGTTTAAGAAGAAATCACTGATCATCGTCATCTTCGAAAAACGTTCGCAGAATGTGTAGAGATAAGTGCGAGCGTGTTGTCGGCGTAAGATCGCGAAAAGAAAAAAAAAAGTAATATGCAAACTGCTTAAATTATGTTTAAAGCAATCTTTTATTATGGCGGCTGGAATCATCAGTCGGGTAGCGACCAACGCGGACCAGTTCGTAAAGAGAGCGTGGATGGACCTGCGACTCACCTGATAATAGCTTGATTCCGCCATCTTGGACACTATACTCCACTCACTCACTCACTGCTTTCTATCCGTCCTTTGTGTATGGAACGACGAAGTCCATTGTGTTTACACGAGCAATGAACGTTACACTACCGATCTGGTTGGAAGTGTCTGCATTTTATATATTACCACGCACGTTCGATCTTAAAGACGAGATGTTTTGAATGTAAATCTTTGGATAGAAAACGACAAAAAATTACTACCACAGAGAAATATGAATGAAAGACGCGCGGCTCGCGAACAAAATGCAGACACGAGCGCATTCCACCGCACCAGACTGAAGACTGACGGAAAGTGCCGGGCCAATCGTGGCCCAAAGGCGCGCGCACTATACTTCCACCGCTATCGCTAAAGGTGCGTTCACGATGTCACTTTTACGTCATCTTACTGAAGCAGCTTTTGTTCATTGGTTGATTCCGATAGAACAGTAAAATAACTAATCGTGTGGAAACTTATATCTTGTAAAAACAATAAAAATACAATCGAAGAGAATTGGATATAACCATATTGGATTAACCTATAAATTTCTTTACTATTTTTCTAACAAAAAATTTTTAATCGGTACGAAAATAAAACCGTTTCTTTATATAAGTTAATAAATTTATTCAAAATTATATTTTACAATCGTGTATTATTTACATATTTAATTTTCATATAGTTATATTTAAAAAATGTTTTTTTATAATTTGCATTTGAATTTTTGAATTTGCCGAATTTTTTTTTGAATTTTTGAATTTAAACCGAAATCAATGTTTGTAAAAGATCCTCGGGAGTTCTTGAAAATAAACTATTTGCATTTTGATACAAATTTTTTGGATCATGACAAGATTCATATAATTGTTTATAAATAGCTCCAATAACTTCAAAAGAACGTTTTTGTACTATCGAGCGATGATTACTGCTTTGCAATAAACTTATTTGTGGCAATAGCAATACATCTGGCATTACTAGAAATGCTTCCAGTTTGTTCTATAACATATTAAAAATTTGAAATAAAATTAATGTATATTTTTCATCAATTGATAAAATAATGATTACATACTGTAAATTCTTTCACACTTAAAGGATCCATTCCAGGAATGGAAGATAATGGACCTTGTTCATGACCTTGTAAAATAGTATAAATTGAACCAAGATTCAAATGTGCTACTAATGAACTGGCTTGTTCTGATGTAAGAGTATCTATTTGTGCATCAGATTGAGCCTGAAAAATATTATTTTACAATTATTTAATATAACAATGATGTATATAAAAAAATTCGTGTATAAAAACGCTTCAATTACTTGTAATCTTTCTAATCGTTGATCCATATATTCATACAATGCTAAAGTAGATTGTATCTGATGCATACAATTTAAAAGATACACAGCCATGTCTACTGTAGGTAATCTTGATGCTGTTTCATTAACTTCTTGTAACAGAGGATCAATAATGCACGATACTATCTGTAAATTATTTGATTTGTGAAATTAAAAATATATTTGATTTTGTAAAATAATTAAATATAATGTGACACAAACCTGCAACATATCTTTCTCTCTATCTTCTGCAATACTTACTACAGAAAGAATTTCATTGAGAAGTGATAATAATCTGGAAACAGATGGAGCAGGTACTAAATCATTTCCCGGAGATTCTGCGCGTTCGCCAAGTGCAATACGCGTCTCCTTTTGAAGTCTATTTAAAAAACTTTTTTCGCTTAATGTTAATAAATCTGTTAATGTTGAATCTAAAGTACTATCTGGTATTACTTGTTGAATTATCATGTGATAAAATCTAAGAAGAGTTGTAATAGAATATAATAATGCTGCTGGTATATCTATAGATATAACATTTTCTATTCTTGATTTTAAAGGATGACAAAGTCCATCTGTGATATTACTTAAAGATTGCTTAATTTGATCTGATAAATCTAAAATATATAATAAAAAAATAAGAAAAATAAAAATAAAATAACAACTATTTAATTTTTACCTGTTTTATCACAGCCTTTTACTAAAGTAAGAATATTTTCTTTTTCAACAGGAATAACTTGATGAAGCCAAGCAAGCATATCACCAATATATCTTTTGGGATCATTTGCATGCATTTCAATAGGATTAGGTGTACTACCATATATTTCTCCTAATGTTAAAGCATCTATGAATGAACCCACTAATACAGTTCTCCTTGCTGCACAATATTCATCTAACACGTATCTGGAAAAAAAAAATAAATAACTATAAATTGTTTTTGACAAATAATGTTATATTTAGATATTAAATCCATACTTAAATAAAACTGGTCTATCTTGCAATTTATTCATTGCTTTAATTAATAATGGTGCTAAACGTTCATTTTCAATATGTTTACATTGATTTTGTGTCCATCTATATAGCCTTTCAAGAGCTGCCTCTTGCAACAAAGTCATCCTTTGCATAATATCTAATCCTAATGTTTGATATCCTGATTGCATTAATATTCTACAACTGCTATGGATTTCCTACAAAGTTAAATAAATTATTATTAATTCATTTTTGATTGAAATTTTTTTTTATAAATATTATACCTGAACACGATTAACTACAGAAAAAAATTCTTCTGTAATAGGTGATTCCCTGGTAGAACCATGTAAAATATTTTGTTCAGATGAAGTCAATTGAAAATTTTTAATAAATGCATTTGCAACTTCTTGTTGCATAGATAAAGTTTGACTAAAAATATTAATATTTCATATATTTTCTTTTTTTAAATAAAAATTTACTTAATCAGTAAATATACCTTTTATTTTGAAGTTTTGCAGTTTGATCAATAAGCTGTGATGTTTGTGTTTTTGTAGTTTGTAAACGATTTGTCATACATTGAACTGCATTATTCATAGCTAAAACATCTTGATATATACCGTCTAAAGAAGATTTTACTTCTCTAAAAGCAGATAAAAATTCTTCATTTATAGCAAGACTTCTTCTTTCAATTTTACTACGTAAATTTCTACGAGAATTTAATGTATTTTCTGTAAAGAATGTGGATAATTCTTTTAAAGCTTCCAATGTATCCTAAAAAAGAATGTTTATTTTTTATTAAATGCATATATAATTACAATATAATATAATATAAATACCTTGTCATTCTCAACTCTTGATTCAAGCAATTTATTAACCCTTCGAACTAAACTATTATTAGTGTTTTTTTCGCCCATGTTAAATATCTTATTTTTTTACACTTAAATTCATCGAAATATATAACCTATTTTTTGAGAAATGTCACGTAGCAAAAGTATACGCATAGCTACGTATATAGAATTTATAGAATACGTACTCATCTATGTGCAATTGTAATATTGACTTTAAGGAGATATCAAAATGCTAACTTTTAAAAAAATTAAACTTCGAAAGATTTATTTTTTAAATTATTTAGTTAAATATAATATTTTTTAAATTGCTGTATTAAAATTAAAAATATTAAATCGATATTAATAATATTAATTATGTATATAGAAAAAACAGAAAATACGATAGAAAATATTCCATTTTTTTGATTACTTAAAGTTAGATAATTCGAATTTTTGAAGTTTAAAATATCAATGATAAATTAGAAATTCTGATACATATCTACGTTTATAATTTAGTTTACCATCTAACTTATTACAATTTCGCAGAGACAATATATTTGCAAACTTTCAATATGTCATAGCAATTTTCGTGTTATTCTGTTTTTTAAATAAATTTAAATTTATAAAATATGTAACATTTTGTAAAAAGACTCGTGAATTATGATATTGCGAATATAGTCTAGATAAAAAAAAAATTATAAAATTGTATATTATATTTATTTATTCATATTGAGGTTAGTGTTTTCTTTTAATTATAACATATAATACTGTATTGTTATCGTTAGAATTTGAAATTAGATTTTTTAGCATGTTATTATAATATAAAATTATTATAAATTATTATTTATGTTATTCTTTTATATTTTCTTTTCTACTTTTTTTGTATTAATAAAATATTTTACGTTTATATTTTATTTCTTTTTTATATATATAAATATGTTAATTATTAATTTTTACGTATTTTAAATATTTTAAATAGATTTACATGCAATTAAAAAAATAATATTTATTGCATCAGTCCACATTATTTTATTGTATGTTTTCATAATAATTTTATTTTAATTTCTTTTTAAGTATGCATGGTTTCGTTTAATTTATTGGTGGTAAAATGTCCACGTCAGAATCTGGTGTGGGATGTATTAGTGAAGTAACACTTGCAATTAGTAAAGCAAAAGGTTCTCAATCAGGCACTGTTAGAGCATTGGATAGTCCGGACTCTGATGGATCTGGACATTCAAACTCATTTACTGTGCAACGGTTTAATTATTCTAATAATGATAGTGCAAACTCAGATATTTTGCACCCTCCATTAACTAGTGATGATTTAAGAATACCAATTGTTGGATATGAAGTTATGGAAGAAAGAGCTAGATTTACAGTTAGTTGAAATGATCATTTTCTTATAATTATCTATCAATTTCTTTTATCTATACTAAATATACAACAATATTCAGTAATTATTTTTCAGGTTTATAAATTACGAGTAGAATTAAAAAATGGAGATTGTTGGTTTGTATTTAGAAGATATACAGATTTTGTACGTTTATTATCACAATTAAGAAGACAGAAAATTCCAATTTCACAATTAAGCTTACCAAGAAAAAAATGGCTTGGTGATAATTTTGCACCAAGCTTTTTAGAAGGAAGAATACGCGGTCTTCAAGCATTTGTTAATGGAATATTAAGCAGTCCTCTTCTCATAGGAACTGCATGTGTGAGAGAATTTTTTTGTTTAGATGAACCACCTGCTTTATCTGATACTGCAGAAGAATCTAGAGTAAATAAGATTATATATATATATATAATTTTTTTTATCATTATTATTAATTAAAATAAATTTATATTCTTTCTTTCTTGCAGGCAATTTTTGAAGCATTAGAAGATACTATATATCATTTAAGACAGCAATTAAAAGAAAGAGATTCTGCTCTTGCAGCAGAAACAGCTTTATGTAATGAATTTCGCAAAAAATTACATCAAATATTAAGGTAAATAATATGATTGAACATAAGTAAATGATATTTATAATAATAAGTATCAAAATTATAATTACTGTTTCAGTGAAAGACAAACTTGTTCAAAATGTGGTGCATCTCAGTAGCAGCTTCTTATAAACTAGAAACTTATAAATTGATATTGATAAAATATTTTATGCAAAGACTAGTATAAATAAGCAATTTCATTTCTGTTGTTTAAATTGCTATAATATAAATAATTGTTATTCGTTAAAAATGTATTTAGAGTATATTTTATGCATTTCATTACGCATTTTTGTTTCATTAATTTATACAAAATAACTTAATTTTTATGCAAAATATATAAGATGTATATAAAATTCTTAACATATATAATTAACAATAAGTACATTGAGCTTTCCTAGTATTAAATTTATAACTTTGTATGTAATTTTTTGAAGCCTTATACAGGTGCCTTATACAACTTTAATAGATAAATATTGTGTATGTCATATATATATATATATAGTCAAAAAGTTGACAAGTAAATATTTACATGATTGTAAATGTTTATAATTTGACTACGAATATATGCCAAAGTATGTTAATCTTTGGTATTTTATAAAGTTCTATGTATTTTATAGTATTTTATATCGTATAAATAATGATTACGTTTGTCGAATTATAATTGATATTAATAGTATTTATTGTCATCATAATACTGAAATATTGATATTATTGTGAACTTTGATATTACAGTATTGTGATATTTAAAGTATATTTATGTAAAGATATAATAAATACTTGACATTTCCATTAATTATATTTTATGCTTATTACATATCGTAATTAATATTTATTATATCTTTGTAATTACATTATTAAATATTTTACAATACTGCACAAATATAAAAATTTGTTATACATTATAAAAATTTTTAATTAAAAAATGTAAAATGAATAAATTTAATATTGTTACCCTTTTAATAATAATAACGGATATTAAGAGATTTAAAAATATCTCTCAATTGAATTATTAAATATATTTCAACCTCAACCATATCATATAATTTAAATGGTGTTATATATAATGTGAAATGAGAAATTGTTTTTCAGTCTTCTTTATCTGGAGCAACAACAAGGCATAATATTTGGATCAGGTACGTGATTTTCGCTGAAAGAAAAAAAAACAGATTACATATAGAGGTGAGATAAGTACTTTTATTAAGAATTTACACAAAATTTTTTTTTTATACTCACTTGCCAAACTGCTTTTAACTTTTTTATACACGTACGTATGATAAACGACAATGCCAAGAAGAACAAATAACAATGCAAACAAGTATTTCGGTGTTGGTTCGTGCACGATTGGTGTTACAGCCAAGAAAATAGAAACTCCTAATATTAGCCAAGGTACTACAATCGGTACCGCGTATGGTCTCGATGCGTTTGGTTTCGTTCGCCGCATAATTATTAACGATAACATGGCAAATCCATAAAATACCCATGTTAAAAAACTTGCAAATTCTATAAGTGCGATAATATCTCCCGTGAGCAGATAAAGTAGCGTAAGTAATCCTTGAAACGCTACTGCCGCAGCGGGAGTCATTTTTTCGATATGTACGAAGCTGAAAACTCTGGGTACGTGGCCTTCGCGACCGGCTACATAGCAGAGTCTGGATACTCCGAATTGAATACTAAGACTGCATCCAAAAGTAGATATTGCAACACCCAGAGGTATCACAAAGCCCAACCAAGAGGGTAGAACCTTTTTCGCCCAGAGAACTGCCACAGCTGGCGCTCTTACCATTTCAGGTATCGTTAGAGCAGCCATGTACATCAAATTCATCGAAACGTATAAAATAGTGATCAAAGGTACACCGATTAAAATACTCCTGAGAATATTAATTTCCGGTTTCTGAATCTCTTCCGTGACGATTGCGGCGGACGTCCATCCATCGTAAGCCCATAATCCACTATAGAACGCTAGCGCCACGTTGCCTGCTGAAGTTGTAGTACCGTGAAACGGTTTCTCCAATAACTCCGTATGACCAGTGCATAACCACCATATTCCACCGCAAATCACGAAAATACACGCAACTATTTTGCATACGGTAAATATATTTTGAACTTTCACGTATAACTTCACGCTGGTTAAATTAATGTACGTGATCAGGCCGAGTGCTAGGACAGCTATGAGTTTTTTTAATCTGAACATCCATTCTTCGGAAAGATTTTCTAAATATCCAGAAAACGGTTGTACACTGTACTCGGCGAATGTCAACATGATTACCGCCACTTCTGTTGGCCGTAATACCATTACGTAAACCCACGAACATATAAATGCTGGTATTTGGCCGGCATATTGATGCAGGGGTGAAAAAGCTTCCATGAAATAAGCATATTCAGCTCCGGATCGTGGAACGACTGTACTTAATTCGGCGAACGCAAGTGCTCCCAGAAGGGATAACAAGCCACAAGAAATCCAGACGATCAGACAAAGGCCGACAGATCCTGATCTTTCGAGAGCGCTAGTGGGGGATACAAATATTCCGGAACCTAAAGAAAAAATGATCAATTGATTAAAATGATCGTCAGTTTTATTTGTAAAAACGAAATATATGAAGCAAAAAAAAAAAAAAAAATATGAAAATATCATCGTGACTTTTATCAATTTATATTAAAAAAAAATATAAGCAATTAGTAATATCTTTAAAAAATATTTTTTTTTATTATAGCGATATTGCAAGTATATTAAAACTTTAAATATTATTGTGACTGTTTTTACTTTTTATATCATTATTTATTTCGTATTTCAGTTTTTCAAAATGTGATTATTTTTATTCTTTATTATTAAAACAAAACATTCTCAATTTACGTTATGTTACAAAACGATCACGTACGTTAAAAATTCGCGTGTTTAAGCTTTTTAATGATCTACTAAAAATATTATTTGACGTATATTATCTTAATAAAATAAAAGTCATTTTGTAAGTCTACAGTATACGGATAAATAATAAGCAAGCTATTCGCAATTAGACTGCAAAGTTTGATTAAAATTGACTAGATATACTTAAAGAAAATATCTCGTAATACTCGAGCGCGTGGGTCAGCAATTAACCTTGATTAACCCCTTAATTTATAATCGTGTCAAAGTTTTCTGCATAATTACCGAAATGTTACATCACGTTTTATTTTTTATTGCACACAGAACTCTATAGATTAACAATTAATTTCTAAAAACAACCCCGAATTTTTCATTAATTCGATTCCAACTGGTTCGGCAGAATAATAATCTAGAGAACTATTTGAGAAATCTCAATATCGATCGGTTGTGCACTTTCTCGAAAAACATTCCCGATGATAAAAATTTTATAATTAGCATGACTTTTGCTCAAAATGTTTTTTTCTATCTAATATTTATTTTAATAATTTCCAGTTAAATGAAACGTATATTGTTGTACGATTATAGCTGAATGTACATATAATTGATATATACAATGAAAATATACAATTGTCGAATGAGATTTAATCTCCCTTAATGAATACAATCAGTGAAAGGGTAATATAAAAAAAAAACACGATGTCTATTGAAGAACATAATCTGCGTAAGCATAAAGTCGAACTTTATTCAAGCCTGTGTAATAATGCAATTACATTTAAGTGTTGTTAAATCCAGACATGATACTGAAGAAAGATTTTTATTGGAGTTTCCTTTTTTTATTTTAATACGATCAATTATCATTTATTATTAGATAATACTGTCTAAACCGAGAGTAAATATGATTTATAAAGAAACATTATCTATAAAGTATATATTTTATGATATTATATCAATCGTATATCAAGGATTGACAGAAAAGATCAGAATATCGTTAAAACCGATCACGAGAGTATTGCACGTTTTACAATATGCGATTTACTAAAATTAAACAGTAGCTCTGGTTATCGTTTCTCAAATGAACTCTCAAATGAACGTAACAGTACCGATATTGACTTGCTATTATCTGCGCAAATGCAGGGATACTTTCACTCGCAATAACATATGCATTGAACTAAATAATTGTGCATATACCATTCGTGTATCGAACACATTTTATATTTACATAACTTTTAGGTCAAATATTGATAAAATATAATAGTATGATTAAAACTTTTTCACATATTTTATTTTTAAATATTGCCAAGTATTGTTAAGAGTGTTTTATCATTATATAAATATGTTTTGGCGAGAGAATAGGTTGATAATTATCAATGAAATCCTATTTAAGTAGAAGTTCATTGTTCCAACATGTTATGTTTAAGGATTAAAATTTCATTATGTAAGCATAATAAAGTGGAACATATGTGATGCTGATAATGCATTACGTATTTCTGGCCTTCGCCAATTATCTGCTGAGTTCATTAACAAGTTATAATAAAATTGATTAAAATGATATTGCGCAAAATAAATAAATAAATAAATAAATAAATAACGAAAAAAACAAAAAAGTAAAAGGTGTAAAATCAATAATTTCATGCTTGCTGACCCTGTGCAACGTACTCTAACGTTATGCCGGAAGAAAACACTTGTTATTTAATATTTTTCAATTGGACTTAACTAAGACGAAATCTCGAATTGTTACATCGTGTAAAATTAATTTAAGTCCCCCGTCTTTCGAATATTGTTTTCATACCGATCATAACCGCCACGATCATGCCCACTGCGCTGAACAGGCCTAACTCTCGTTTTAGCGCAATTTTTTCATTTCCTTTTTTCTCGACTTGTTCCATTTTGCACGATGCTTGATTAGAACTCTTGACAAGTAACGATTACCACGTTATTATCCAATTCACCAGCACCACGAACTTTTTTTTATTTTTGAATTCAAACGTACATCGCGCGAGGCGCACGACGCCCAACTTTAACTTAAGACCGCCTTCGATCAGGCTCTACATACAATCCGTGTGACGAAGACACGAATCGGCTTCTTCGTGCCTTAGAGCCGGATCGAAGACAGTATGACGTTATCGGAAGATGTCCAGAACGAGACTGAAGTGTTAACGGGTCAGCTAGTCGCTTATTTTTACAGGCGCACGATGGTCCCCCTGATAAGAGAATACTTCATACCCTGATCGTTACCGATATCTTTGACAATCAGCCGGGCGGTTTAGAAGAGTTTGAAAGATTTTGCGAATACAGACGAATAAAGCCTAAAACGCGGAAATAGAAATCTTAGTTTCTAGTTAAGTATAAGATGTATGTTTTTACGATCAATTAATAATTATCTTATAGCTAATAAACTTATAAAAAGCGTAAAATTGACCGGTCCTCGTATCGAAATAAGAAACCGAACGTGCGTCATCTTGAAATCACTTAAATTTTGAAGTGTTGTGAAGTTTTGCTACAAAGAAATATATTTGATAAGATAATTTCGCTTTCCATTTGATTTTTAATAAAATAATGGTAATATATCATAGGAAGAAATATCTTGTCGATTTATGTTCTTCTTTATATTTGTGCTCTTTCACCGATGACTAACTAACTTGATTATGTCCTTTGTATTATCCCTCGTATAGTTTTATCGAAAGTACATTTGGACTAAAGATAAAGCAAATTTTTGAAAAGAGTAATGAATAATGATTGCGCAATCTATGAAAGCATATTATTTATTTGAAATGAAGAAATATAAATATTATAAAAAAAGAAGAATTTTGTAATATTTTATGAATTTTTTATGATTTTTAGTTTAAAGCTACAATATTTTCATTTATGATGTGTTTTAAATGATTTCCTATATCGTTTATATATTTTTTTGAAATTTTTTTTTTTATATATTTAAAATACAAATATATTAAAATAATATAATTTATTTTAATAATAATTAAAAATCAAAATTTTAAAAAATACAATACATAAAGTAACAATTTCTTTTATAACATATATTTAATGTTTGAATTTATAATATAATATTTATAATATAAATAATGTTTGCAATATGTGTTGAGTTTAGAGTCTAGAGTCTAGAATGAAGAATGTGCGTTTTAGAATCACGTCGTGAAAATATTTTCGCAATTTTTGCGCTTAATCATTCATATTTTAAATTAAATTCACATATCATTGAAAATAGAATAATAATTAGAATAAGTAACGTTAGAATAAATAACGATTTTATTTGACATTCTTTTTAGTGTGGATTATTTTGACGGATATTTAAGGTTAACGTGTTACGGTGAATATACGTATAACCTATCGGGCATGCTAAATATTAATTAGCAATGGAAGATGAACAAAAAAAATGTCAAGATGAAGAACCAAATGAATTTTATTTCGAATCTGATCATTTAGCATTAAAAGGAAATAAAGATTATACTAGTCTTTTAAAAACAATCGTAATTCTTGAAGCTCAACGTGTTCAAGCTTTAGAAGATTTGGATAAACTTTTATCAATTCGTTCCAAAGCATTGAAGGATCCAATATCTTTCGTAGCACAGATACAAAATGGTGAACTTCCAGAATTACCAGGATCACAAAAAATTGCGGAAATTCCTTATATTGATTGGACCCAATATAATATAGCTGCACCTGATATGCGTATGAGACCTCAAACAAGACATGGACACATTCTGCCTCATGTACAAACAAAGTCGGAACAAGAGAATGGAAAAGTATGTCACATTTTATGTATATGTTGATATTTTATTTTACATGTATGTATAAAATATATTTATATATTTAACATAAATCTGTATAATTAGATTTTAGTGAGAGGACGTGCTTTTGACGAGAGTAAACCAGAAACTTTCAATCAATTATGGACAGTAGAAGAACAAAGAAGATTAGAAGAACTTTTAATAGAATATCCACCAGAGGATGTAGAAATGAGAAGATGGACTAAAATAGCTAATGCTTTAGGTACATTATTATTATTATCTTTCTTGTTTAATATATACATTAATTTTTTAATTTTTAATAGGTAACAGAACTCCAAAACAAGTATCTAGTAGAGTCCAAAAATATTTCATTAAACTTTTAAGAGCTGGATTACCTATACCTGGTCGAGGTCCTAAAATGAAATTGGATGTTAAAAAAGGAATGGGTCATAGACATCAACGTAATAATTATTCATTATTCAGACGTTCTACATTTTTTCCTCATCAAGATATGTCTTTTACAATGCCCGATGAAAGCAAAGAACAGGCAATTACAGAAGAATCCGTATGTGTTGCAACAATTTTATAATTTGATGAAAATTTAATTTGCATTATGTTTTTATTCTTTATATTTATAGGAAGATGATGCTGGAAATAGTATTATTGATGATAATCCAGAATTGAGACATATAGAATTATTGAAACAAGTAAAAGCTGAGAAAGAACAAAATTCATCTTTTGTATATAAACATGTTGGATATAAAGTATGCATATAAAATATTTTTAAAACATGTAAAGGAATTAAAAAAAAATTAATTTCTTTTTTTTTTTTTTACAGTGTTTAGTTTGTGGGGAAGATCCTTTGACAGGTACAAGATGGCATTGTACAGAATGTCAAGATGGAATTGATTTATGTGGTGATTGTGCAGTAGCACAATTAGAAGCTGAAAAACCACTACATGATACATTACATAGATTACTTCCTATTAAACCACCTCAATATACTAGAAGTTATGATTTGGATTATTTCCCACAGAGTTTCAGTAATTCCTCTTACAATTACTTAGATCCTAATTTTTTACCAGAATAATTATTAATATTTTATAAAATTTGTATTTAATTAAATTTTATCATTTATATTTGTAAAAAAAGAATATAAAAATAATTATCAACTACTATTATTTATTGTTATTTTAAAAAAGTATTATTAAATATTAATATTTTTTTAAAATTGTATTAAGAAAATATAGACTTGGTATCTTACTGATCTGTCTGAACGACATCATTTTGTTTAAATTTTAAATTAATTTTCTTTTTGTAATCATCAAGAGTACCATTTTTTATATTTTCTCGAATAATCTTGAAAAATTCGAAATACTGATGTAGATTATGTCTGAAAATTCATCGTAAATCAATATATATATGCTTGTCATAGAATATTAATTATTATTTACAAATCATATTATTATATGATTAGAACTTACATCATTAAAAGAACTGTACTAAGCATTTCTTTGGTATTACACAAATGATGTAGATATGCCTTGGTATGATTTTTACAGGTAAGACATTCACAAAGATGGCAAATAGGAGAAAAGTCATCTGCATATCTGCTATAAAATATTTCTTATTAAAACAAAAGATTTTTATAATTTTTGTTTTATATTACCTTTCTTCTGTAAATGATATTACATGTCCTATATTATTACAATCATGATGATCACATAAGAAAGTTAAAGCTTCTAAATTTTCAGTAATTATATAAGGATATGATGTATCAAATACATCAATACCTAACTCAACAAGTTCTAATACTATAAGAGGATTCCAGCATCCCATTGATACTTTAAGTTTTTCAGCAGGTAGAAGGTTCTGCAATTAATATATTTAATAAAGAAATGCAGATATATAGAAGAGAGATATTATTACTCACAACTGTATATTCCACTATTTCTTTAATTTGTTCTATTGATATATCCTTTACATCTGGTCCATTATTATGCAATCCATCAATCACATATCCTATTAAAGGTTTATCTTTTAAAAATTCTATTGACCATGCTCTAGCTTCTTTATCATAACCACCTTCGATTACACCTAATATTTCTGAAGATTTTAATGTTTCAGATGAAGAATGTATAGAAAAACATTTTTCAAAAAATGTTGTAGTACGTCGTGTAGCATTTGATAATCTTTTTCTACTACTATTAATTTTAGTATCTCCATCATACAAAGCAACATACATATCTGGTTTAAATGCTTCAATTACATCCATATATTCCTTGGGAGTTAATTTACATTTTCCTTTTCTAGTCCATATAGGAGTGAAATCCATTTCTTGAAAACCTGAAGGTGTAGCGTAAGCTGGATCATGCAAAGTAAGAATATTGATATATTCCTAAAAAACAAAATATTTATTATTTAAATTTTATGAATGGAATATGAATGGTAAATTATTGAAAATTTATGATATAATATACCTTCATTCCCACAAAATGTGCAAAATTAATATTACTATCCTTTACTGATTCTAACATCTGATACGTAGAAGTAAGTGAAACAGATAACACTTGTGGATCTGAAGTAACCATTTTGAAAACATCTTTTGTTAAATGCGGTACACTGCCTCCCTAATAATAAAATTTTGAATAAAATATTTTTATTTCGTTATCAAATCATATACATTAAACTTTACCTTTGTATAAACAAGAACAAGAGGAGTTTCAAAATTACTATTGGGAATTCTATTAAATTCTGTTAACTTTCCAATACGGGCAGTACAAGATTTTATTGAATTGGTATAAAATTTCATATTGATTTTTATTAATATTTATCATAATTCATAATGTTTAATAAATATATAAATCAAGTACTCTTTCACGGAATATGTTATATTATATACTATTATATATATATAACCTTAATAAATCCACGTGTTATTCATAAATTTTCTTTTATGTACAAAACTGACCATAGACCATAATATTTCACAGATCTAACACATAATCTATTATTACGTTGTCATAGATGATACAGAACAGCAAAATAAATATATACTTATATACATATTTAAATTTGACATAAGTCTGAATAAGTACTATAATAGCATTACAGATTAGGTATAAAATAAATATGATGTCCTATGGAATTTTGTGCTTTTTGAAATATCTTTTTAAAAAATAGATTTTATAATTTACGATAATTAAAAACATCTAAATTTCTTTTTCTTTTATATTAATTTTTTTAGATTTAATTTTTCACATTTTAATTTTCTAATTTTTTTAATTTTAAGTTAAATTAATTTTAATATTTTATCATTATTATATTCACAATTCAATTCAAAATCACAATTAAATTATATTTAATGAATTATATTAGTGTAACAATATTTCAATTTTTCGCGCGATTTTTATCGAATAAGAATAAATTATTTCAACCAATAGAAAATTATTAGACAAATTCATGATGCGCAGCCATTTTTCAGCCAATTAGGAAAGCCGGTAGACAAATTATGGCGCGAGACATCATTCTTGTGGCAAAAAGCATCGTGACAGGACGTATCATCGGCTGGAGTGCATGGCCTTGACTACGCAGTAAGTAATTCGATTGTTATTTTATTATAGAATCAATAAAGAAATAAAGTCGTGATAACAAAATTAATTAGTTTTTGAATTTTTTTGTTTTTTGCTTCGATCATTTATTCGACTGTTATATTACGAATGATTCGTATTATAAGTTTTTATATTACAAAATATAATTCATTTATTGCTTTATTTTACTATAATTTTAATCTTATATATATATTTTTTTTATAATTTTGATTTTTATTTGTGCAGATTATTGTTTGATTGTGCCGATATGAAAGAACGATGATTTATTACACACACACACCATGACGATTTATTATGCTGATGATTTTCTTGTATATCAGGTAATACTTTATTTCTTTTCACAAAAACAGATTCACTTAGATATATTTCACATATATTTCTATTAGATTTTCATTCCTATCGTAACAAATATACAATAATTAGTCTATTATAATTTAAATTTTATATTATCAAATTATTTCATTGACATATTTTTGTCCCAAGTACATTTATCTATATTATTTATATAAATATAAATATTTTTCTCTTTGATCTGTATTTTCGAATATATCTCGAAAATATAAACATTTTTTGTTGTACAATTCTTCTATGAAATTGATCGTTGGCATTCGTGCGATGCTCGTGTTTCGATTTGTTGTCAAACTGTCGATCGTATCCCCTCTAATTCGATAATCGAAATCATGGCGTCATTGTAGTGTCGATTATTATGGTGTTAAGACGTGTCTTTCTTCTTCGAGATATGTGATTGATTTTTCGAATAGTTTTATTTCTATAACAATTTTTTTATTATTCGTTACATTCGCGTAGTCAAATAATACGTGTTTATTAATATAACTGAAAATCTTTTTAGTGCTAAATTGTTTTTTTTTTTATTCATATATTGAGGGTTAGAGTTACAATAAGTTGCATATTATGACTTTCTAAAATAATATCTTAGCTAGATTATCGTTTAATTTTTAATATAATTGGTAATTATTTTATTATTTAATATAAATAGTTAATAATATATAATTGATCAATATATTTATATTATATTACATATATTACTTGTCAAACTATCGAACATATCGAATTCTCTCTTGATTTCTATTTCGATAATCGAAATAATGGCGCGAAGCGTCATTGTAGTGTCGTTAATTGTGGTGTTAATACTCATCTTTTTTTCTCGAGGTATGTAGTTGATTTTTCGAATATTTTTACTTCCATAGCTATTTTTTATCATTTCTACATTTACACGAATCAATTAATACGTGTTTATTATATATAATTGAAAATTTTTCGAGTGATAAATTAATTTTTTTTTTATTCATACATTTGAGGGTTAGAGTTACAAATAATTTATTTTGTGACTTTTTAAAATTAAATTTCAGTGTAATTATTGTTTTATTTTAATATAATCGATCTATACAATCAAATCTATATATAGATTCATTTGAAAGTTTTGATTTTATTTTATACAGATTATACAGATTATTGGCTACTTGCTGGAATAACTTTGAAGGCGGGAAAAATTTCAATATGGACGCTATGATATTCATTTTCTATGGAGATGGAAAATTTGGATTGGTGAAATTTCATATTTTATATGTATATGCATTTTATTTTTATTGGATTGTTATTGATTGTTGTAAGTAACTCATAATATATTTATTTTATTCTTTTATACACATATATATTTACATATTATATTTACACATTACATTATATATTTTAAGTATTTCTTTATTATTAAAAAAAGTAATTTAAAATTTCAAAATATAGAATAATATTTTCTGAAACAATATTTAAAGTAATTATTTTAAAGTAATATTTTCTTCTTTTTCTATCGTATTCCTTCTTATTAATGTAATTTTATTTTCAGAAAATTTTACTGCGCGCAATGCAGTCAATAGAGTCAGTGTTTGTTTCGAAATAGTATTTTCAATATTTTTTAGAGCACAACTGCTCTAATTCAATTTATTTATAATAACCATTCGCGAAATTAGAAGCAGTGTTTTTTCGTGGACTATAATTTAAACGCGCCAATAGTCTTTTATTTATTTATTTTTTTAAATATTCGTTTTCGATACAGAGTAGAATCAGTGCTTCTTTCAAGAGCACAATGTGATCATCCATCACGCCAAGAGGTAATTATCTTTCTATATTTTCCATTAATATAGATTTTTATCCTTCCTCGCTTCGAATAATTAATATATCTACTATGCTTCGAATTAAAATACTTAATTTTTTTTACAGTTTTCATCCTCCTACTTGCTCAGCTTCTCAACGACTTCTCATGGGTTACTACAACATCCATGGCAATGCAGATCCTTCGCATCGAACGGTGAGTCGCATGCATTTTGATTCCTCCAGTCACTCAATCATGTCGTAGGACGAAAGGTCCGAAACGACACGAGTGATTGGTTGTATACGTAGAATTTTGTACGAGCACAGTGACCACGGGTATTCATTATACCCGTGAATAGTAACATTTTCTTTTTACGTATTTTATTTATTAGTTCAGGCTAGGTTTTCTTGTGCATCGCGTTTTTGAATAGTAATTATCAATACCAATGTTCTATCGATAATAATAAATGACACAAATTGAAAGAAATCGATGACAAATTTTTTATCGATATTCGCAGAATCAAATATTTATGAGAATATATTCATTTTAATTAATAATAAACGATTGAAAATGACAAAATGAACATCATCCGACTTCGTTGCAATAATAAATTATTTTTAATTTCATTTTTCACGATAATATATCACGCGATTTAATTATTGGATTTTTAAAATACTAAAAATAGAACTTTATTCCTTTCGTTCAAGAATATATGAAATTTTATGCGCAAGAAGACATTTCGCGACAGGCAGATTTCGGAATCAAAGTAACAAGTTTTGAACATTATTTTTGTATTTTTCGAATATATACTTTGATCAAGGAATCGCCTGAGATTTATTTCCATTAATAATTTAATTAGATTCACTATTTAAATCTTAATATTCATATTGTTCGTTGATATTTTTATTTGTTTAATATTTTTTATTATTGAAAATTCATCAAAGTAGAGTTTGTTTAAAGCTTATAAAACAAAAGTACATAAATTAAAGAATATTAGCCCGTTAGAAAAAAGATTCATTAATATTTTTTTAGCTCAGGATTTTCAGGTTTAACCTCTTCCGTGTCCATTGCCAGGATCTCACTCACGTGCTCAGGTGCTACTTGGGTGAGAGAGAGGCAATGGGTACGATGATTTTAGTTTATAAGTTTCTAACAATTTCTCAGCGACTGACGATGCGTTAGTGTATCGTGCGCGACGTATTTTCCACATTGTGTATGCGTGTGGTTAGGCTGTGGAATTGCGTCGTTTCAAACACTAATCTATTCACAATTATTAATCATTATTATAATATAACATTTACGATAATAATAATTTTAGCCTTAACCTTATTATTTCACGTTATAATAATGATATTAAAATTTATACCATTTATCCTGATTAACAGGATCATTTCTTTAGGAGACACGTATATTCTTTCGATTTTAAATATTCGCAATTGAGACGCAATGGTCGCTAACCGTCGTCAGTCGATTTCAGGAAAATGGTACGTAAAGTTAGAGTGTGAGAGACGAGTGCCAAGCTCGGGTGTCGGAGGCGTCCCGGGGCGCTTTCCCTAGTGTAGGCTTTTGCGCCCGAGTATTATGCGTGAGAATCGTTGGAACGAATGTGTTGGTGTGCCTGCTTTGCCAATTTTTAAATATAGGGTTAGGCAGGATAGGTAGCATACTTTCTGGTGCGAATGTTAATGGATAAGTAGGTAGGGCCGGGCAGGTTGTCGCAGTCTCCGCTCGGGTAGGCGCGTTTTCGCGCGGCAACCTGTTTCCGGAAATACAATTTGAAAAGTGGAGGATGCAGCTGGAGAAGAGCGAAGCGCGTCGCTTCTCTCTGGCTTTGTCCATCGACTTTTCGAATTGCGCGGTCGCGGTCGCGATTTCTTCTCGAAACGAACGTCGCGCTCGAGATTCCTCGGCTTAGCTTCCGCGATTTAGTCTTTTTTCTTTCTCTTTTTTCTTGATTCGCGAGCAGGGAATCTCGAGCCTAGATTTAAGTTTCAGCGGGCATCGCGCCCGAAGGAGGAAGACCGAAGAGGCCCGACAAAGTGTCACGAAGAGGGCTGCAACGAATGGCTCCTCATTTTTTGGATCTCGTTTCTCGAGTCCAAAGAATGGGAAGTCATTGTTACTACCTCGTCACTGTGCTCGTTTTAGCAATACGTAGTGTGTGTTTTTGTATCGTCTGGCCGACGCATGCGGGCCCATCGTGTAATTTTAATGAGCAAGTCGCGATTTTTGAATTAGCGTTGCGTGGTAAAATATTACGCGATTGTCTTTAAACATTAATCGGTATAATTTTTTTATTTAAAATTTTATTGCAAAAATATTAGTTTTCGTTTAATTTTTTAATAATAGCTTTGAATACGTACAGTAGTAATCATAAATTTGTTAAATTAAAAATTAATATTATTTTCTTTTGCGTTGATGAGTAAACGCGTTTTTGAATTAGCGTTGCGTATACAATTGCTCAATGTCCTTCCACAATCACTGTGGAAGATATTCCTGAATCATTGGACGCAGTGAAAGAGCTGCGCAAGAATGGTTGTATAACGGCTCCAATGAATCCGTAATAATAACCACTTATCTAAGGATATATGCTGTCGAATCTTCATTTTTTTCTTTTTTTTTCGTTGATTAAGAAATACATTACAAATATATTGGAGCGGTTTGTTTTATAAATTTAGTATATTAGTGTTGCGAAAGAGAAAAGATCCACTCACGGTTTGTTCGGGTTTATCGAGTGGATGAATTTGATAGCCCTTCTGGCTATTTTTTCTTCTTTTCAGCATCTTAAACGAAGTATTTGTTATTGAAAATATTATTAAAGTAATATAACAAGAATTTATCGTGATTCGCATTAATTAAAGTTATAAAATTTTTAGTTTTCAGAATTATAAAAAATTATGAACTACTTGACAGCATTTTGATGCTTTGTTCTTTTTTTTTTAAATTATTGATTGTAATTACTAATTTGATTAAGTTTGTTACAGGTGTGAATTGAGGAAGATGAATAAAATAAAAGGTATTTTATTTCAAGTAAACTAATTATCATTGAATCATATTAATTTTTCTTCTATATTTTTTTTCAGGATCCATTCTTTGGAGGAAAATAATAGGAAGAAATGTCTTTATTAAATTTAGATTTTTATGTAATTATAATCACAGTAGATATTCCATCATTTGTTTTGAAATCTTTTCTGATTTAAATGTCAACATCTTCTTCGCAATCTTCTCCATATTGTTGCCAAATTCCTCGCCAATTATTCCTATTCCTCAATGATGATTTATCGTTTTTAAGTTTTTTCTACTCTTTCATCAAATTCTTGGATACTTAACTGGTTATCAGTAGTCATTGTTGAGTATCTGAACATCCTCAGTTGCGTTTTGTTTATATATTTTACACGTAGTTTAAAAGATATAGGTAGGAATTATAAAAATTATATGATTTTTAATGGGCATATTAAATCAAATTTAGTGTAAGAGATGTAGATAGAAATTATAAAAATTATATGATTTTTAATGGGCATATTAATCAAATTTATAGCTAGGAAGGATTATTGAATGTGATGATTGAGTTATTTTCAATTAAAATAAGATACGAATGAATATTTTATGAGAAAAAATTGATGGAATGATGTGTTTATGCATGCATAATCAAAGGTATAAATTAGATAAATGAAATAATAGCATTAATTAATGTAGTGTAATGCTTTGTGGGATGCTTATTTCGCTTATTTTTTTCTTTTTTTTTTAATTATCAATTATTTTTCATTTTCGTATAGATGAAAATGTGAAATATTGATCGAGCAAAATGCATATCTTAATGTAAATTTTATTTTCAGGTTTAGTCTTCCACGTCGGTTTTCTTTTCGACTCTTTTCGTTTTTTGTTTTGCGTAACGATTTGATAAGTTTGGCAAACTTATATCGAAAGGAGAATATATGTGAAAATAATTTTTCAATCTGCAGCAACCTCCACGTGAGGTGAGACTTGGGTAAATATTATTTGATATACGATTACTAATTAATACTAATATCACGAGTGATACAAATAATAATTATATAGGAAATAATATTAGTTGATTGGTTTTTTTAGTAATTTTTCTAAATTTTAATTATTTTTTTAAAAACTCTATTTTACTAATAAACGTAGAAATGATATTAAAGGACGTAAGAAAGTCGATATTTCAGAACATATGTCGGTAAGATATCGAAAAATGTATAATTCTGCGTCTACTCTAATTTCATATGATAATAAATCTGTAATATCCGCGCTTTTACCGACACTTGGTAAAATCGTAACTTGCTCGGTTGAACGGGTGATGTCGCTGTAAAAGAATGATAAGGCGCAGGAGCCAAGGGCACGGTTGTCCTAACGGGTTGCCTGTCGGCAGGAGTTTAGTCGGTGCCGGTCCCGAAACGCGTTCACGTCTGGACATTATACGGGACACGATATTTAAAATGGCAATAGACATGTACATTTGATAGGACTGTCGATTCGAGGGGATTACCGACTCGGTTCAACCAGAACAATACGGCATAATGAGCGGCTGACGAGGTGTAATAAACGACGCGATATGAACGGATAGTCGAGGGACCGGTGTTTGCCAGTTTATCCCTTGAAATTCCAAAACGAGCCAATTTCGGAAGGGGGGTGTGATATCGTTTCCCGTTCAATCAACTTCTTGTTAGTTTTCCGCGCGAAATAGACGTGGTGTGTGGTCAGTCAGGCATTCTAATGGCACGCCCGTGACCAATGATATCCCAGGATAAAGGTAAGCGATATCGTCGCCTTCCTTTTCACGCCACTCTTGCACGGTACACGCGCGGATCGTTGTCACGTATCGGCGACAAATTTTGATCGAATTGCACTCTTTGCAGAGCAGGATTGCAATCGATCGTAGGGAAACATTTCGACGTTGAAATATACATAAATTAAGAGCAAAGTTTTATTTATGCAAAATTTTATTTGATAGAATTTTTTATCACGTTTAATAGATAGTTTCTAATAGTGATTTTTTAAATTTTTGATTCGAATTAAATTTTTAACTCTTGGAAAAGTGAACGAGCATTTATTTTGGGGAGGAATTGGAAGATTAGGAGACAAAATTAACGGATATATTTTAATATATCTTTTCACTTGTTCCAGGAGTTAGAGTCTTGTTTCACTTTTAAATTTTAATTCTTCCATTCTGTTTTACCAATTTAAATCGAAAATGGACGAAAATATCGAATATTTAAATTTTGTTAAATTTTGAAGTAGAAATGTAAGAATTATGAGTTTGAATTCGATTTAATTCATCGCAGATTCAAAGATCGCAGGAAATCTCGCAGGAATATGAAAACTGACTGAATTAATTCACCGATTTCGTTAGAAATCCTGGAATTAAAACTGCAAACTTCGTAATCCATTTTATCGAGCTCATTTCAATTACCACTAAGCTTTTTAATTTCCAGTTAAAAACATCAGCCGATAAATATAAATTCTTCGTTTACGATATTACTTCAACGTTTGAAATACAACGTAAGTTAATTTTAAAAACGATGTAATGTTAATCCCAATGAAATTGCTCTCGGTGATCGATTTAACGTTCATTTCTTTAATTTTTTAACGAGTCCAGTTTATCACATCCGGAATCGGTCTCTCCGTTTTCTCTCTCTTCCGATTTTTACGATCTCTTTACGCGCAAATCACAGAGAAAAGAGCCCCTCTCGGATAATTTTTCGTAAAGTAATCGAATTCATAAAGTAACAAATTATCGTTCAATTGTGTTTGTTAAGGAATACTCTTCTCTAGGTTTATTGGATTAATCGATACGAGGATAATTAGATTTTTTTTTAATTTAAATAATTGAAAACTCGGATAGTCGTAATTGTATCGTGTTGTAAAATGTTTCAATTATTAACACAGGTTATCAAAGTTTATCAATTGTTATCCCGTAAAGTTTCACAGACCAATTTGTTGTCACAGTTTGCAAGCAACTATTAATTCCGTTCAAATTCTCTTATTAATTGTTTTCTTCGTCTTTCACTTTAATTCATTTTAATAATAACATCCTCTTTTTCATATTTATATTTGCAAAAGTCGGTGGAAATACTTATAATATCTCGATTAATTGATCAATTTTCAAACGTTGTAACGCGTTCGCAAGTTTACAATGTGATTACACGATAAATTAATTAGGTAAACGAATTAAACGAAATTAACACAACCGTGTATCGTGTAACGTAAACTCGATACGTGTGTGTAACGTTGATTTAATTTATTATTATTATTCAAAGCAATCAATTTCCCAAACAGATATCGTTTAGGCTCGTCGATAAATATCATTTGAAATGTCCGTTGATCGATCGTCCAAAAATTTTATTCATAATTTTTGGATCAACGCTTTCAAAATAATGAATCGAAATAAATCGATTCTTCGAGAAATAATAATATTCCAAAAATTAATCCAAGAATTAAACTGCACTTTAACACTTCTCGCTCATCGACGCCTCATCCTCAAAATCCTCGACAACAACGCGTATACGTCGCCATACGCGAAGATTCGACAATTCTTTCTCCTCCTCTTCCTTCTCCCTTCCTCTCTCTCTCTTTCCCCCCTCCCCCCTCTCCGCGCGCAACGGTTTCATCTCTTAGACCGTGCGCGGTGGCGTTTCTTTTAAAATTCAAGTCGAGCTCGAGTCGAGGCAGAGAGAGAGAGAGAGAGAGAGAGAGAGAGAGAGAGAGAGAGAGAGAGAGAGAGACGGGAGAGGAATATATCGCGAATGTAGCCGCGATATACCGCACGAATTTATGAATCCCCCAACCCAATTTGCTTAAAACGCGAATAAAACGCGTGATTCACCGCCGCGAGATTGTTATCTCTCGAATATTTTTTCCAGAAGATCGAAAAAGATGATGAATTTTCGGCCACGATGTTGACCGATGTTGATCGCGGGAATTCGCTTCTTTCTTTCCTCTCTTCTTTCTCTCTCTTTTTTTTTTCTCCTTCCGAGTTAACGCTCGGATCGCGAGGAAAGGAAAGAGTGAAATACGAGCGTAATATAATCGGACCAAGCGCCGCCGCCTTCGATCCAATTTTTCGGCCGACTTTATGAATGATTTTATTTTTATGAGTTTTCCGTTGGGATTTTTATCGAAGGTTTTAGCGATTCTTGCGAAACTTTGATAACACATAGACACTTTGTATTTTTTTTTATTGTATGAAAGTGTTTAAATTTATTCACATAGTTACACAAATGTGAGAAATAATATGCGTTGAAGGACGAGGAAAACGAGAAAATTTTGTTATTGCGTCCTCGAACAAATTTTGGATATTCTTCGTTTAATTTTTTTTCACTCTTCACGAAACACGAAAACGGATATATGTTTTTTAAATCAATTTTATCATTTTTTAAATATCACAAAATAATAATTTTAATAATAATTCGGTGATCATCCTTGTAACGTTTATTTCATCGTGCAGATACTCGATCCAGCTTCCAAATGTAACGAGAATGACAAATATATATATATTTTTTTTAACGTATATGCGAAAGACGATATTAGCTATTCAGAGAAAATGAGAAGGCATCGTTGAATATATCGGACTCGAGGGATGGGAAACTGAAAAGCCATTCTTCTTTTTTTCACTATTCGGATAGATTACCGGATACATACTATGTCCTCATCCTTCTCAAGCATGCATAAAAGATTATTTCTTTCTCCGGATAAAGTCCATTCGAGCAATCGTATGCATCGTAATTTGTATTCGATTTCAACTATCTTACGTATACGCTTCTTTTATGAATATACATATTCTACATTTTTTCCAATTTTTCTTTCTCTTTCTCTCTCTCTCTCTCTTTTTTTTTTTTTACGCAAATAAAATAGTTCGAGTAAAATAGTACGAATTTTAATATTTGTGAATCGTTGTTAACGATTTTACAGAAATTGATTCTGACAAGTAGATACGTATGATCAAATTAAATTTTTTTATTTTTATTCTTTTTAAATTAATATCTTTGATTCTTTGATTCTTATATTTCTCTCATTTTCGAGCACACGTTCGAAACATTTCGATCGATTCATTTTTAGATTCGTATTTTAGAAATTGACGTTAAAGATGAATTTAAGAATTCGTAATAAATTTAACAATTTAGAAAAAGTATCGTGTTAATGTTTCTTTCCAGTTTTATTATTTGTTTTATATACGCGATTGCCCGAGTTGTTTTTAGTAGTACAGATCAATCATTGAAATTAATGCGCATAAATTGCGGTAGAGTGCGTTTCGAAATGGTCATCTCCTCTGTTGGCACATAATCTGCGAAATGTCGATCCATTATATCTCACCCATTATTATGCTTTATATCGTATAACGTATCAATTATTTTTAGATTTTTTTTTCTTTTTTTGCATAAAATATTATGAAAATTACAGTCATATAATTTTTAATGATTGTATTGTAAAAATATATTTGCGCGACCTGAGAGAGATTGTATATAAAGTGTTCCATCTAAACACACCTCCATATTGCCTGAATTCCATCAAGGAACAAAGTGTCTGACATTTTTAACAGGATCTTTTCAAGAACTCGCAGTTTATCTTCGCGTTACGCTCGAAACGTAATATCTTTCTTCCTTTTTATGCGCGAAATCTTGCAATTTGCATTAATTTCAGGGTATTTCGAGGATAGAGCACTTCTTCGAAAAAAAAAAAAAAAAGAAAGAAAAGGCGAGACCTTATTTCGAATTCGTTCGATCGTTCGAGCTTCTAAGGGAATTAGCAACGTCAGTACTGACGAATGAAAATTGCTTTGATTGACAAAGAAGGAAAAGGAAACTTTGTATTTTGTTAAACCAAGTACTTTCCGCTCTATCAGAAAATTCAATTATTTTCTTACTATCATTTCGAGATACGAAGAAAATTGAACAATTTAAGATTCGTTATTTTATTTTATTTATTGTTCTTTCATTTCAAAAATTCAAATGTTATGGATCAGTCATAGATATAGATTTATCGTTATTTATTGTTAATTGTTACAATTCAAAGGAATGGAAAAGAAAATGGAAAATAGCTTTTTTATTTAGAAACTCTCAGGAATAATATGGCATAACAAATAATATTAAATAAATATTAATGCTAAATTTGGGAATTAATATTTTATTGTTCAAATATCGTGTTCTTTCATTCTGAATTAGCTACAGTTCACTTTTAAGAAACACTGATCTAACCTAAATCCCTCTCATCAAACAAAATCTTAACGAAAAATTCGTAATCTGTTTTACAAACGCACTTACGTTTCCACTTACACATTTAAAACCACATATTTTAGAGAAAAAACTCGATCACTCGAAAACTTCCATCTTTCACGAATTTCCACGCGAAAGAAAAATCCGCGATTCACCTAACGAACTCGCCCGTTTCTACAAACATTTTTCCTAATCTAACTCTCTATACGCTCGACAATTGGATTCGATAGATGGCGCTGCGTGTGCATGCGGGCGCACGAAAAAGCCGACCGATCCCGCCATTAGACAATGGGCGTCCATTGCTCATTAACGTTTTTCCCAGGGATCTTGTTACCAGTCCACCGTGAAAAAAGCTTTTCCGATCCGCTTTTTAGCTCGAGCCGCGTCAGCAAAGCCTCTCCTTTCTGTATGTAGAACCGTTAAAGGGAGTTGGAAGCAATCATAGGGGACGGTAGAGCGAACCCTTCGATCGAACTAGGAATAGAACTAGAAATTGAGGAACCTGCTTCGACGGTACATTTTTTATCGTTTTCTGGTTTTTTGTAAAATTGATTCCGCAATAATTCTGGATCGTTCGTATCTTTTGTTATCTAACTGTCATCAAGGTGAAACAATCATTTTTTAACGATTTAGTTACAAAAATTCGCAGATTTTTTTTAATTAATAGAAACAAAATAGAAACTTTTTTCAATTTTCAATTTTGAAAGTTTAACTCGACGCACAAGTGAATTTTTTGTTTTTAAAAATTAAAGAAACTACAATTTTACGAGAAATTCCTATTAATTCGACCAAATTTGACCAAAGTATAGACTTCTCTCGATAAGATCCTCGATTTACGTATATGCATGCTGGCTTCATTGAGAAACGTGCGCAGAAACGTGTGGAACAGGAGAATGGCGGACAAGTTGATCCGGTTAGATGCTAGCTATCGGGAATTTCAACACAATTTCCGGACGAATCGAATAATTTCCTCGTTTGAGGGGAAGGGGAGGGGAGGAGGAGGAGGAGGTGGAGGTTGGTTGGTCGGTTCCCTGCACGGCAACGGTTGCGAACTCGATGAATCTAACGATGATAAAATGGATTTAAATTATACCTTGCACCTGCGAGCCTGGTGAATTTGCGCGTCAAGGAGGAAATAGACTAGGTGGCGGAATGGTTTTTGGTGATATATTGATTCAGTAATGGGTAAATATTCGGCTCGATCAGAGAGTGTGATACGAGATGGCAGTGTTGAAAGTTACGCGATTCTACTATATACGCACGTGTAAATACGTACATAACCGTGATTCGAGACGTTTCGTCTTTCCTTCGTCGTAAAGTTTTAAAGATCACAGAAATAACTTGTAAATAAATTGTTTTTTATTTTGAATTTCTAAAATTTTTTTGAAAAAATCAAAGGAGAAAAAAATCAATCGAAAAAAAAAAAATCAAGAGTGCCTCTCGTTTTCCACAGATTGCACAGAACCGCACGTGGCGCAAATTGAAACTCGAAATAACCAGTTTGAAAAATCGTGTCAACGATGATGTACGTGAATTAAACGTAGTTTAGTATTTATCGAGCCCTCGACGATGTCTAGCCTAGAGATAGAGACAGAGAGAGTGTGTGCGTGTGTAAGAGAGAGAGAGAGAGAGAGTTGGCAATCGATAGAGGGCGTGCAAAAAACTGATGGTTTCGAATCGCTTTTAGTGGCTGATGAAGTGTGCATGTATCGTTGAGCAATGATCGGATAAAAGCAATAGTTGGCGGTTGATCCTCTTACTTCTTCTCGCTTCCTTCCATATCTGAGCATAGTATATATCTCGGTTGTTGTTTGTGCTTGCTCGAGTGGTGGCGCCACGTTCGTCGAAACTCGATGCGTTTAGATTATGGATGAAAAACTTTGGTATTTACGTGCGTTAAGTTCGATCGAAGTAATCGAAATTTTCTTCTAATTGTTTAGTTTCTAGATCGAACGTTAGATCTTGAAATAGAAATTTAGGAAATTTTTTTTCGATAAAACTCGTCTTCTTTACAAAGAACAAATAAAATATTTTTCCACAAAATTGGTGCTTATGTTTCAATCGAGTGGAGCTGATTTTATTCGTTTTCTGAATTCACATTGAAAATAATTTATCAATAATTCAACTAATCTTAGAAACTTTGATCCACGAATTAAAAAATGAATCGCGTTGAATCGCTTTCGTTCCAATTTTTACGTCAATATCAGAAACACGAGTTAAAAGCAGACATAGTTTAACCTGACATATTCGAGAAACGATAACTTTCTTTACTCTAACTCGTGACACGCAAAATTTGCATAATAAAACAAACTCTCGAATATACGATATTAATCTGCTAATTTGAAACTTCATAAATTCTACGTTTTCACGTGCGTTTCAACTTGACGCGTGCTTCGTCGACAGAAACTTTTAATTAGAAACGCGTTCTTCGACTCGAGATAAAATCAAGGGTGCGCTATCATTTTTTTTCCTTTTTTTTTTTTATCATGCTTCAATTATTCAACGTAACGATCCACTCGTTAAAAACAATTTTCGATTCAATTTTTATTGGGATTAAATGCGAATAAATTCCCGTTCCGCGTGATTTTATCAGCTCGACAGAGATGGCGGAGAGTGAAGAGATGAAACACACCGCGGAGGAATATCGGGGTGAAAAATAACACGTGTTGCCCGATCTCTTTAACAACATTTATCAACCACGATCGAACGTGATACGAATATTATTGGATCCTTGGTTCGTGCTCGAAGAAAATACGTGCAGCGCGTGAAAGATTTCGCGCACGAAATCTCGAGAACCGATGAATTTCATTTTTCCTCCGCGCCTCTGTGGACGACGACAGCCTGATATCTATGCAAATTTGTTATAGCTAGATGGCTGTGTTGCCGAATATTTTTGTGAACGCAACGGATAGAAACGTCTTCTGATCTCTTTTTTTCTTTTTTTAGAGTTTTTTCGTTTTTTCGTTACTCGTTCATTCTTGAATGATTTCTGAAATTCGGTTTAAAATAGTTTCATTTATTGCTTGCTCACAAATTTTCACAATTATCGTGGAGATAAAAGTATTTTGAATAAGTCTTTCGCTATCTTTGACTGTGTCTAGCAGTATCAACAAATAGGAGAGAGATTTGGGAGGAAATGGTTTCTTTTATAAATAAATGTTTCAAAGTAATAATCGAATAGATTTGGCTTTTTAGATCTTCGTTGAGCGTTGTTTTTTTCTGTATTCAGTGGTGGAGAATGGTGTCCTCTACGCGATAAGTGTTCCAAAGTGATAAATGTTCTAAGAGATGATTTGACAATTATTTTGAAGGCAGGTCTTTTGAGTCAATATTTAGATATCTATTTCAGTATTTTTCAGTAGGCAAGAAATTTGAAAAATTTGGTATATCTCTTGCACAATAAATGTTCCAAAAATCTGATAGATGAATTATTATCATGAAGATAGTTCTTTTGGATCTCCATTGCTTGCTCCATTCTTTTCTTATCCAGTAATGAAGAATAATATACCAACCTAATTAAATAAATATTCTGAGAGATGATTAGACAATTATCATGGAAATAAATCTTTTAGATCTCCTTGCTTGCCATTGTTTTTTCAGAATAGGGTTAATGGAGAATAGTGTTTCAAACTGATAAATATTCTAAGAAATGATTAAATAATTATCATGGAAGTAAATCTTTTAGATCTCCATTGTTTGCCATTTTTTTTTTAGTAATGGAGAATAAT
Organism: Apis cerana; assembly: GCF_029169275.1. Lineage (NCBI taxonomy): Eukaryota > Metazoa > Arthropoda > Insecta > Hymenoptera > Apidae > Apis > Apis cerana. The sequence goes on along the minus strand of NC_083862.1, from coordinate 1,395,962 downwards.
ATTCCAAATTGATAAATATTCTAAGACATGATTAGACAATTATCATGAAAGTAAATCTCCATTGCTTGTCATTCTTTTTTCAGAATATGTTAATGGAGATTAGTGTTCCAAACTGATAAATATTCTAAGAAATTATTAGATAATTATCATGGTGGTAGGTCTTTTGGATCTCCATTGTTTGCCATTCTTTTTTTAGTAATGGAAATTAGCAGTTCTAAACTGATAAATATTCTAAGAAATTATTAGATAATTATCATGGTGGTAGGTCTTTTGGATCTCCATTGTTTGCCATTCTTTTTTTAGTAATGGAGAATAGTGTTCTAAACTGATAAATATTCTAAGAGACAATTATCATGGAGGTAGGTCTTTTGGATCTCCATTGCTTGCCATTCTTTTACGTATCCAGCAGTGAAAAACTTGAGAATCATTATCTAAATGTTGCGAACTTGTACATGATAGACAGAATATAATAAATGTGCTACCTTGGCTGATAAAATAAAATCAGATTTTTAATATTAGACTTTAAGATCCCGAGGAGTTATGAGAATATTACAGAGCATCACGTACAGAATCACGAGAATACATCCGGGAACTTCTAACAATGATCTTTCACGTCGTGGAAACTCTTTGAGTGGAATCTAATTGCTCCCTAAACTGATTGAAATCCAAGTGCTTGAAATAGGAATTGATTGAGAATGGCTGACTGATGAAAACGCTTCTCTTAGTGCCAATTTAAAACTCATGCTTGCTCTCAAGAACGAAACTAAAATATCTAATTCGAGGATGAGTATATTTTGTTTTTATACTTTGAAAAACTTGGCTCGAAATTAATCGAACGCGTAGGATAAATTTTTTTCAAAAATCATTTCCATTATTCGAAGATTTCATTACCTTTGGTATGGAAAATTAATTTTTCTTTTGAAAATTCTCAAAAATGTGATTGTAATTGAATCAATATTTTTTTTATAGGATTTTAATACAAATTTTTAAGAATTTTTAAAGTACTCTCGACTACTTTCTTAGCAGTAATGAATAAGAAATTTTTCTTTGGAGTTTTTCTGTGTCGATTTCTTTCGACAGGGAGGAGGATTTTCGTGCAAAAAGTTTTATCTTGAAACTTGTGATATTTGAGTATATGTTACAGGAAGTAGTACTATGAAAGTAGTTGAACTTTTGATTTTCAAATAAGATACTTTCAAACACTCCGCCGTATTTTTTACACTTTTCTCTTTGGTAGTATAATTTATCGCAATGCTAAAAATACTGTCACTAAAAAATAATAATAACTCTTTCTTTCAAAATCTTTTAAACTTGAAATATTTTCTAATAAAATTTCTCTCTCTCTCTCTCTCTTCTTTTTTTCTCACGAATATAATCATTCAAATTGGAAGAAGCAAGACAATAAATAAATCTTCCACATTTACAAGCAACAGAGATATCTCGACGCAATTCTATCTCAAACAAAACAAAAATTCAGAAATATACTGTAATTGCATAATTCTTTGAAATTTAAAAATCTAAATATTCGCAGTAATAACGATAAAATAAGAAAATTTTACAAGAAAGGAAAAGGTGAATTCGATTCTCGCAACGTCGTGAAAATCACAGCAACAGTCGAGACACGAGTTGTTGCATATCGGTCAATATCTTTCGGACTTTCCGATTTACAAGCGTGTAGTAGCTAATAATTTCCGGCGTCGGTGATTGATAATGACGTGTACGTATAAGCGCCAATATCGATTTCCAATCGCAGCATTGGCGAGCTCCTCGCGAAAATGTGCAAGCCTGGTCAATTTCCGGTCCGAATTCCGCGATTTTCGCGCTGCCCGATGCATATCGTTTCTTCTGAATGGAGCGAAATTAAAAATAAGAGCTTTACGTTTGTCGCGAAAAGTTAGAGAGTTATTGGGAGAAGTTTATTATTTTTTAGGTTATTAAAAAAATTGCGACGAGATTTCGTGGAAACGATAATGGCATGTTTCGTGTTAAAATTTGTGCGTATAAAAGGATGATAGGAACGTGAATTTACTTGTGTTTGTTGTATTTACTTCTTAGTATTTTTAAATGAAAAAAATTTTCAACAATTGTAGAATAATATGCATTTCGATGATAAATTGTGCATTGGATTGTGTAATATCGTGTGCCTGCACGAAAAAGTTCGATTCGAAAGTTTAAACTTGCAAGGTTCAAACTTGTGAAAGAATCCTTATATAAATTCTTAGGCTTGTAAAAATAGGTGGAGAAAAAAAATAGTTTCCTCTTTTCTAATTTTTAGCTTTATTCCATATAGCTTTTCCTGTTTTTAATATCCAAAAAATTGTTTACGATAATTAGAGAATTGGAATATGATATAGTACGGATATAAATTCTTTCGTTAATTGATCACGCTTAAATCAGGGAAGGGAGTCGAGATAACTTTTTATCAATTTAGAATCTTCAAGAGATCGTTCACTAAAAGCAATACCTTTCCAGAGATAAATATACTTATCGCGTAATTTTATCTCTTAAAACTCGATGAAACTCTATTAAAATTAGGAAAACTTTGAACCGCTATAATTCTCAAGATAGTAATTTCCGGTCAATGAATGAAAGATCTTTACAAGCGCGAAACTTTGCCCTTTAATACACATTTTCGTTTGTTCCGATACGACTTTCGGCTCCCGAGATATCGTCATTTAAAGGAAAAGTAATTTTTAATCATTTGTCTTAAGTTCGATTAAAATTGGAAAAACTTTGAACCGCTATAACTCCGTACATAGCGACTTTTGGCCGATGAACGAATGATCGTTAGAAGCGCTAAACCTTGCCTTTTAAAATGATTTTTCACTCGTCTCGATATGACTTCCGGTTTCCGAGATATCGTCGTGTAAAGAAAAGATAATTTTTAATTCGCTCCATTTCCACTCCTTCCACTTGGCTCGGTGCGCTTTCTCTCTAACCTGGTGTTAAATTACCAGACAAGCGGCAGATCCTTGAAAAGACATGTGTATGCATTCATCTAGGAAAAAATGAAAGTCACTAGATCGCAGATTCATTCATAATCTCTGTACTAAACGATATCTCGGTAACCGATTGAGATATCGGAACGAATAAAAAAGTGATTTCAACGCCACGATTTTTTCTATCTTCCGAATGAACTTTCGCGACAAAATTTCCTTTTTCTCGCGCTTTTTACTTACATACAAATTTCTCCTATCTTCTTCTTTTTTTTTTTTTTTTGCATTAATTTCAAAAGTCACACAAATTCCTTTATATATCGATAAAACAGAATTCGAATCCTTAAAATATAATTCGACGAATAAAAATCAATACAATTGCTCGTTCACATTTTTAATTTATCATTCATCGCAAAACTTCCCTGTAAATTCGAAAAACATTTTTTATTCACTGCACCATCGCGGCGGCCAATTCCCAACAAATTCTCCCTCCTTCTCCCTCATCCAGGGACAAATTGAACCCAATTCTCCCCGCGTTCGAGTGCACATAGACGCAGAGGAACAGAAAACGGGCGATGTGTGTCGAAACACAAGTGTCTCCCGCGCACTTTATCGAAGGCTTTTTGTGTATCTGTTGTGCAGATACGAGGGGAGAGAAACGCGCAGTAATCAAATGCACTTTACAATTGAATTTCAGGCGGGAGAGGAAGAAAGCGATTCTCACCTTAGAGGAAAGAGGGAGAAGAAAATATGGGAAAGGGAGACAAGAGGGGCATGGCGCAGCGCAGCGACGGTGAGTGTTTGTTTAATGTTAATTGAACGGTGTGGCAGCAGTTGCACGCCTCAACTATTTCGACTTCGATATTACGGTTTCTGTGCCTCGAACATTTCGAGATTATTTTTTATTTCGCGGAAAAACTGTACACTGTCAATTACATCTGACCTTTTGTGCATTTAAATGAAAAATTTGAACGAATGAAAATCCATAAGATGTAGAGTTGAATCGCTTTCAATTTTCTTTCGTGACGATTTACGAAATGTATGTACATAACAAAGTGTATTATTATTTTACATTCTTTCTTTTTTTGTTCGCGCGAGATTTTTATCTTGTAATTTCTCGTGGGTATATATAAAAACTCGTAATTAATACAAATTAAAAAACTATGCGAGGCATATAGAATAAAAGTACAAAAGTTTCCAAAGTTCTTTAAAGCTTTGCATGAATTATGTAAAAGTCGTCATCTTTCGCTTTCTTTGCTTCTTCTAAACAACTTTTCCGACGACGAATTTGGAAACAAAAACTATTTTTTTCCTCATCTCTCTTTAATCACTATTTAATTAACTAATTAATTAACGATAAATAAACGTTTCCACGAACTTCTTCGAATAAAATTCCAATTTTTTTTTTACCAAACATGGATTACTTGAAAAAACTTGTTTTCACGGTTGTTAAAAATTACACGAAATATTATCGAATGAAATGAACATCGAATTTAGATATTAAATTAAGAGATGAGATAAAAGTTATCACTTGTGTCGCTCATCGCGAAAATGAAATAAAATTAAAAAAAAAAAATTTTCTAAAAGTATCTTCATTGGTATGCATGTGTATGATAATGATACAAAGGTTGGCAACACTGCACCAGTAATTTTTAAACTCTCGCATACATCGACAGCACGTGTTACGACACATATGTTGGCAATATCTGCTAAACGGATGTGAAGTTGGTATCATAGTTGGAAACTATCGCGAAACTTTTCCCTCGGATATGTGTCAGAAACGTGTGTTGTTACCTCTGATTTCGATGTTATCTCCGTTAATGAACGCGAGGATAGTTTATACAGACTCGATACATTTATTTATACATACATATTCGCCTTGTCCTTTACGTTACAACACAACGGAGAGAATTTCATCAGCGAGGAAAAGGATTGTGTTTGTTTGTACAGTAATAATTCTCGTTCGTTGAATCTAGCGGAAATTTTACACTTATATTTTAAAAAGTAAATAAATATTTCCACTGTATCGAAAAACAAGAAGGATTGTAAATTCTTGCTCGTGAAAATTTATTTAACGATTAAGCAACGTCGTTTCCCGTGGAAATTCCTAATATCCAGGTACGATAAAGCGTTGAACAGGATGAAATTAAATTATGAGAATCCCAGAAGCGAAGTTGTACTCGTATCTCGATCAATTCGGGATCCATTAAATTTTAAATCGATCGTCTTTAATCGCGAGAACGGAATGCTTGAAAACAAACGAAACTGGGTGAACTGAGCAAAAGAAACGATAAAAACGTTGTTTACTGCGTGGAATAACAACTAATTGTAATTAATCGTTAATTGATCGTTCATTATTCTGGGTATTCGATATAAAACACGTATTTTTAATACATTTTGATGAGGAAGAAATATTTGTTGAAACGAAGAACGTTCATTTTAGGTTGTATTCATAAAGATTAGTCGATACTTTTATATTTCGTATACTTTCACATATAAAATAATTATCATTATCGTTATTTGACAAATCGTTACATCTTATTACATTTTATTACAAAATATTCATCGAGACTGTATTTGTAAAGATCAATCAATATTTTCGTATTTCATAACCTATAACACTTCGCTTTCACATATAAAACGATGTATTAATTGTTACGATGTAACTTTTCTCGTATAACCTAACCTAAAAACAGTTCAAAATATCAATCTCGTATTAACATTTCTTTCTCACATTTACTTACAATAATTAAATTTTACCTTTTTTAATTACTATTAACATTTAACCGTTACACACTTTCTCCCACTCGTGCTCTTCTCACGAAAAAGCACTATCAGCCACGAAACACGAAAGGTCGCTTCCATAACGATTAACACGTCAAAGGCTCGAGCATTTTTCTCGCCAATCCTCCTCCGCAAAGCTTTGTAAATTTTCGCAATTTCCCATTTCTGTCCCGCGCTTTGGAGATGCGTGACGCTTCCAAAAAAAAAAAAAAAAAAAAGGGAATACTCGGTTTCTGATGGAACCGTTACGTTGGATCTATATTTTTCCCCCGTGAATTTCCTCGACACGTGTGAATAATTCCCCACGCCCACGCACCCACCGTCACCGAATATCGGACGAGAACGGTTTTTCTCTCGCGCGGAGAGGAGGAAAATGGCCGAGAAGAAATGATGCACTGTGAAGAGGTCGCTCGCGTTTACGCACACCATTTGAAATTTCATTTGATTTTTAATTCGTTGGCTGTATGGAGGAGCGAGCGTTAAAGGGTGGTTTTAAAAAATTTAAAAAATGGAAGGAAATTTGTTTATTTTTTTTCTTTCTTTTTTTAGAGAAAAATTAAATTCGGAAAAATTCGCGCACTCAATCCGATTAATCTTGACTATATTTAACGGTGTAATGAGAGAATCTTTAAATTGTTACTACTTAAATTTTTTATCACTTTTAAAATAAATTACTCGACAAGTATATTTCTAATAATAGAGAGCGAGTGATTTTAAATTTCTATAAATTGCGGTCGATAATGCCAATTAATATTTATTCCGTTCTGTGCTATATTTCGGAAAACTTGATAATAATCAACGATATTTAAATGGAGCGTAAAATTAGGTTACCGACAATGAGCAGATTTTATTCCTCTATGCTTAAAAATACACCTATAAAATCCTGGTCTTAATTTCCTTTACAATAAGCCATTATCGCTAATTGCTCGCTCAAAAGTCAGAAATTTATCCTTTCTTTCACTCTACTCTTACCCCCTCCCCACACCTTTGTGCCATTCGCGAGCATTCAGAATTAAATCGATCAATCGCACGTTTTTCAAATTAAATAAATCAATAAATTATTCTTCGAGTAAAATGATTAATACTAGCCAAAATTCTAAAATTCGTCTCTCGAATTTTACTCTCGAATCTTGAACGGCGAAGAAATACGCAGCCCGATATCGCTCGTCACTGCACGCGATGCGGGATCCCGCGCCGCGAGAAATCGGACCCGCCCGCTGTAAATAGGGACATGCAAATAGACGAAAGGATCGGGCCGCAAACATGCAGACAGCCCTTTCGTCTGTTCCTCCGACGATTCAATTTGCGCTGCGTACACAGCACGCTACGTTTCTGCGATAAAATCGGTGGCGATGTTGATATCGTCGAAATGAATTCGTCGGAGTATCGCTTTCTCGTCCGGTTGTTTGGAATGGAAATTTCCAATTTTTCCATCGAAACTTTTGTGCGATCAGCGTTCAACTTTTTTGAGATAAAGCGATTGGTAAGTTGGATATGATGCTTTTTCGGATATAATATAGTGTAATAGTAAGAAAGGAAAAAAAAGAGAGAAGGAAGGAAGAGAAAGGATGGGTATTAATAAATATCCGTGTATTTTATATATCTCGTCTTGATGCGAGAAAAGAAAGAAAAACGCGGAGGCCCGATAATAACCTCTCCTTTTTTACTCGAAAGAAAACGTCTGCCCTCGAGATAAGCGAAGACGCCTTTACTCCAACAATTCTCGCGGCCATTGTCTTCTTTTTTCGCTCTCTTTCGCCGCACGCTCAACCCGCAATACCTCTTTCATCTCTCCACTCCCCTCCCCTCTTACCTCCTCCTCTCAGCGCCGTGCCTTGCGCACAATTCATTCGACAACGGGGCAAGAAGGCACAATGGGCCGGGCTTGTTTCACACTTTCCACCATTCAACCGGCTTTATTTTCTTCTATCTACTTTGAATCTACGATCTACGCCAGTTGTTTCAGTTTGATTCTTCGCTTTTGTTCGTTAAAATTTAACACCACTATTTTCTATGCTCCCTTTTTCTTTTCATTATACATCTCAATATAACGATGAAGATCGATGGAAAATATTTTAAATTTAATCGACATATTCGTAATAAAATTTCAACTCGATACGTAGCGAAAAAGGGAACGTTAGTTTTCGGAGAGTCGGATCTCTAAGCGGAAACTGTCGAAAAGAACCGAACACCATCGGCCAAGATCGGTTCCACACAGTCGATAAGGTAGTATGTATATTTAATCGACAAAGTTTATTGATTCAAAAATGTATTTAAAATTTGGCATTGTATAATTCAAATTATTCTCATAAATGATAATTATTTAATAACCTTGCTAATTTTTACCATATTTTCTAATGCTCGTATTAGGAAAAAGGGAAATTTTACGCCTTGGTTCGCGTTAAGCTAAAGTTCCAACCGCTTAGAATTTCGACCACGGAACCCCTCACGAGGCCTTAACGAAGTTTAACGAAAGTTATGCTAATACTCTTTAAGCGTATCTTCATTTACTTCCCTCCAAGTTTATTTTCAACCCCGTTATGACTTCTTATTTACCTGACGGCTCCTGCCTTATTCCTCACTTTTTTTTTTACTCGTGCACCGATTATAATTTAGCCGGTCTCGCATTATTAACCGAGCTTTATTGTTTGGCGATAAAGCTCCGGTTCTGTTCTCGGCTAGGACGATCGAAACCGTGCATTGTACGTTCGATGTAAAATTGATGTGTACGGATTTCTCTTTTGTTACCGTTTCTTAAATTAAGAGTTTCGACGATATTTGTAAAGGATTTTGAAGGTAAACGTTTTGGCGTGTAATTAACGACGGTGCATTTCTTTTCTTTTTTAATAATAAATTCGGTTAGGAGAATTATTTATCATTCAATTTTGTTCGCGTTCTAAATAAAAAATTGTACTTTATTACAACGAATAATTATGATTACGACGCTTATGAAAGAGTGGAACAGATATTTATTTTACTTTTTTTGTGTTCGCAAAAATTTCGTAAAAATCCCCGAATTACTAATCATTTTCAACATTTTGCAAGTTAAACAATTTAATTGATAACCCAACGATTTATAATCCTTCTCCCCACTCAATATCCTCAATTTACAAAAACTCGTACACACATTTTCAATACAAACATTACATTCTTCCATTTTTCATTTTTCGCGTATTACAACGATCAAAAAGAAGAAAAAAAAATCATTGGAATAAAATTCCAGTGAAAATTCCTAGCTTTTTATTATTAAAACACTGCGACTGGATGTGATTAAATTCGTCCCTCGAAGAAGAATTTCGAATAATTCACCGGAAGGCAGAGGTCGGGGACGTTCTCTCGAGGGCTTTACGCGTGCAGAAATCCCAATAACGGATCGACACGAGACAGGTGCGTCGTCTAGGCGCCGTCTGTCCCAAGGATCCCCAAGGCTGTTGTCCATATTCTCCTGTCTACTGCTCTACAAACTTTGGTTTTTTAGACCTTTCTTTCTTCCTTTTTCTTTTCTTTTTCCCCCTTACATCTCCAAATTCCCCGCTCGTTCGTTACAATTCCCATTCTTGTTTTGTCTCTTTTCGTTTATCGACTTTCAAACGATATCAAACATATCGGTTTGAAGGTTTGCGCAAATTGAAATACGAAATTCCTAAAAAGAGATGATCATTTATTCTAAATTTTCTAAATTTTTACGTTAAAAATATTTATGATTTTATTTTTCATATTTTTCTTTTCGAAACGAAACTATTTTTCGCACGCGAAAGAAAAATTGGAAAGAAACACGTTTTTTTCACGAATTAAAAAATAAATTTTTTTGTTCTCTCTTTACAGAGAGAAAGAGAGGGAAAGTGAGGTATATTAACTCTTAAAAAAGGAACATCAATTTTATCGCGATGGATGTCAATTTTGCCGCGAAATGCCAATCTCTCACGTGTGTGTGACAGCGAGAGGGGTGTTATTGACAGGGGTGCGATCGATGTAATATACAAAGCCAGCTGGTTAGTTACCTCGGTGAAGGGATTGTTCGGTTTACCTTTGTTACAAATCGGTGTTTATTGGGAAGTCAAACTACCAATGCATTTGGTCACGTTGCTTTGATCGTCTATGCTCCCTATTATTTCATGCACGTGTACACGTGTTGTTGCAATATTCATCCAATTGCGTCTGCTAGATAATTATATACACAGATTGCAATATGAAGAAATTGCTGGATTCGAAATTGGAGGAGATTGTTAGATTTAATTTAAATTTTTTTTGTGTCGACGAAAATAAATAAATCGATTACATCCATGAAAAGTATTTTGACCAACCGGTAAAATTATATTACTGAGAGGGAATTTCAATTTTTCCTACTTAAATTAATTTTCTAAAAATTCGTCGTTGAACGATTAAATTAATTATTAAAATATTTAAATATCGATTTATTAAAGAAATGGATTATATTCAAAGATAATAAATTTTTGTGTGTAAGTCAGAAAAGTGTGCCTGATTTTGTTATATTTATTATTTATACACAAAATTTACAACGAAAAATTTCCATTAACTTGTATATTTCGAGAATGAAGGACACTGAAAGAATATTAAAGATTCGTGACAATTTGTATTAACAATTAAATAAACAGAACATCACGTTCTTCTTCTCGCAATTAAACACACACGTTGATGTAACTATACCTCATCAATGCATCCTACGATTGCCAGAAACGAAGATCGAATAAATTCCAACTGAAATCGAATTATACGAATTTTGCCCGAATATCTTTTAAGGAAAGAGTGTTACGTCGAAAAGTCGAATCAATGCGTCTTCTTAAACCGAATGAAAAGACTTTTACGAAAATATGCAATTTTCGTAAAGTTCCTTCCTTTGGAAAAGACATTTCGGATAAAACAGAGTCACCGTGTGTATAACGCGTTGAAACGAGGATCGTGGAGGACGACCGAGTTGAATAGTAGCCGGATTATTCCCTTTTGGTTGGCTTTGTGAATAAGACAAGATGGCGCCGTTGGAAGTATTTTCGACGGTAATAACAATGCGGTTGATTGGACAGGAAAGAGCTCGCGAGTCCTTCGCCGATGAATGTCCTCATTATCGACCGTCGATTACGGTGTAAAAGGAAAACGGAGCGAAGAGGACGCGAGGCGGATGCAAATGCCGAAAAATCAGCAACCGCGAATGTTGGCGGCCGATTTTTCCTGTTTTTTGTCTTCGAGCCTTTGAAACCGAGGAAACTCGTACCATTTTAGGCGTTAAATCGCTTTATTCCCCCTCTCGAAGGAACATTTTTTTTCCCGTTATGCAGAGTATTTACATATTACGTATTTTCGTTAAATGATATATACTTGGACTTATTCAAATGTTAAAAATTTGGAATGATATTTACGAAAATTATGGATCGAAGACGATGAAATTTAACTGGCGAAATTACGAAATAAAAAAAGATAAGGTAATGATCCATTTTACTCTTTCACTTGTGAATTGTTAAATTGTTACGAATTCTGGTTACGACGAGTTTCGGTAATTTCGTGAAAACAGGCCCTCTACTCTCCATGCAAATTCGGTAATTATGCCACGGAGGGATACGTTTATGAACTGTGCGGTTACCGTTGCGGGGTATTGCTCCGCAATTAGTATGTCAGAAACGCGGCACGGGATGAAACGAGACACCTAAACTCCACACATTGGTTTATCGAGCGAATATGACGAAGTTTGCGTGTCTAGATTCGACCATGACGGGTTATTTCGTCTCAAACATTGGGGCGGGCATAGTTTGTGATATTTTTTGAGGTTAGGTTTCGCGGTCGATTCTTGCGGATTCGAGTTTCTCAAAGGTTACCCGAAAGTGATCCTGAACTTTGATCACGTCAAAATTAATATAGTTAAAGTAAAGTTATAGAGTTACAGTGTTAATAATAGTAATTAAACGTAACAACTCGAAACGTAAAATAATTAAATACGACGAAAGTTTATCGTTGTATTGGATGTGGAAACATTTGTCACGATTTCAAACGAAATTTAACAGGTATAAAAGTATACCTCATCTCGACTAGAACGATGGATCAAAATTCGATTAAAACATTTCCAAGAATAAAACGGTCAATCGTGTACAAAAGAAAAAAAAAAAAAAGAAAGAATATTCGCTTGTAATTGAAAGTCTGAATGAAACTGGAATAGGGATTCAGGAGAAGGTAATGATTATGTAACAAATCTACTAAAGCCGAGAGTGAAATTACAAATTGAAGAGAAATCGGTTACCCGGAGGGACGATCACGTCCAGGGTGGTTTTAGAAGGTGCAGGATGGGAAGAAAACAAATTCTTCTGTTCGACCTTCTGGTCACGTTACTTCTCAACAGGCAATGCCTATTTCGCGTCCGATAGGATGCGGGATTATTCCAACTCCCTGGGAAGGAGAAGAGGAGGAATTTTAAGAACTTTCGTCACGCCAAGCGTTGATCTATTTCACTGCGCGCTTTCAGTAAGTGAAGAAATAGTTATTTTTCTTTTTAGGGCCGATTTAAAGAATAATGAGATTCGTGATTTACGATTAAATATATTATCATCTTTTTTTGCAATTGCAATTTTGATGTAAAATAAGGATAAATGTAAATTTATTCTAGGTATTTATTTTATTTAAATAAAAATTGATTTTAATAACGTATATGCACAAATTGTGTATAACCTAAATCTATGCAAACAAAATTACAGAATAGTAAGGTGTTATTGTAAATAAAATAATTTTTTATTGTATTTAATTATATTTATATTTTATTTCGTTACTTTTTCTTATTTAAATTATAAAACTTGGCCAAATTTGAATAATAACTGTTGAATAAATATTATCTATATTTTTAATAATCTATAACGAGATATTTATATTTTTATATTAAAAAATTAACCAATTATTTTTGCTTATGAAAAAAGATGCAATTGGTAATTTTATTTATTAATGAATGTTCTTTTTCGTTAAATTTTTTTAAATCAAATAATCATTTTGTTTGAATATATTTCTTGCCGTACGTAGACACATGATTTTTGACGAAATATCCAGTTTTATTCGAGAGGAAACAGTTTTATATAAATAGTTTATTACTCTTCGAATTAATGCAATTTATATTATTAAATACAGGATGATTGAAATCATTTTATTCAAATATTTCTGTTAAATATTGGAGATATCAATGAATCGATATTTTAAATAAAATTTAAATTTATGTTATAATAGTGACGTAATGCTTATATACTTACATATTTTTTTTTTATAATAATAAATTAACGAAAAATGAAAAAAACAACACATTGCGTTAGATATTCGTATTTATAAAGAATCATTACGTATATTACATAGTTAAATGTTAAATATATGTTACAGCGAGCTAAGAAGAATCTCTGAAATTTTTCATTACTTGGACGACATATTCTTATACGTTCTTTTTTTCAATAATTAGAAAAATATCTTATCCTTGTTTAAAATGTCAATCAGAAGCAAGAAATATTAATAGACATCTGAGATAGTGGTCCAAACTGCCTTCCTTAATTAAAATTTTTCTGTTTCTCAATTTTCTATATGTATATAATAAAAATTTTACGTATTGCAATATCCATTTTTCAATTTTTCATATATTGAAATATTCAAAGTTATACACTTTCTTTATGTATGTAATATACGTTTTCTAGGGATTTATATTGACTTTAATTAAAATATTTTATAGTATTTTTCCATTTTTCAATTTTTCATATACCGAAAAATTTTACAATATTGAAATATTTATTTTTCAATCTTCTGTAACATTTGAAATTCTATTAAATTTCAAAATTCAAAAAAGATTAAAAAGTTCTGTGCATGTTTTTTAGGAAATCTATAGTGATTTTAATTAAAATGTCCTATTTAATATTTTCCCATATATCGAACAATTTTATATTGTCTTCAAAATTGATGTGTCAAATCGAAATTTTTCAATTTGAACTTTTATGCTTCTTTTCAAATAAAGTTAAAAAAGTCCTACGTGCTTTTGTAGAATCTCAAAGTCTGCGCATTTCTTTCAACAATGCAATGTTACAAAGAAAAAAGAAAAAAACCTTTCTTTTAACTAAGGAAACGGCAGTAAAGTATCCTGGCACTATCCTTGCACAATTTACTATACACGTTCCATTATACTTTCTTTCTTTCGTGCAAATATACATGTATACACACGAAGTGCAAAGAAAATTCACAAACATTGCTAGTAAAATAAATCCTCTTTCCAAAATAATTCTAAACACCTCTCAAAAATGTACAAACTTTCGAAACAATTTTTGACACGATCCACAATAATAATACTCGTCGAATGTTTGTTTCCTCTTACAGAGATAAATACGTTTGCTACAGCTACAGCTAATTAAGAGCCTATCTATTATATCACATGTGAGAAAGCTGCGGTAATATAGCTCGACGACTACGTACAAGAGGGAAAAAGACAAAATACGTACAGTTAATAACTCTACATTCGTTATACGCAAAAAGCGAACATGCTTAATAGCACGTGCGTCTATGACGTGAACATATGTCGCGTTTCTTTCTCTCTCTCTCTCATTCGCGCATACTCTATGTATCTTTCACTCTCCCTCTCTCTCTTACACCTATATTTTTATACGCTACCGACTCGGCACCGAAATTGGCAACCGGCCAATACTAAACGATCAGTTACTCTCTGTTGAATATTGGCTCCCTCCCGGAATTGTATCAAGCTCTGTAAAGCAGAACGATTCCTGTTTCGTTTGGTCCTTCTGTCGAGGGCATGGAACGATTTAATGGATCTTGGTTATTGCTTATTTAGCCGATCAAACCGATTTATCCGAGATATAATATACATTCGAAAGTTGATTTAAGACGTTATCGTCGAATATTCTTATATATATTTTTCCTTTTTACGTTATTATTGTCGTTATTGTAAACATGTGTATCTTATTTTGGAGTAAGAATATTATTTTTCACGTACATAAATTAAAATTAATTCTTTTTTGTCAGATGATAAAACATTTGAAAACTGCAGAATATCCATTAAATTTTAATACACGATAAAAACTGATGTCGATGTATTAAAATTTTATCAAATGTACAAGATGGTATTGAAATATAATTCGTCAGGAAATGAGCTATCATCAGAGCTGAAAAAATTCCGGGCAAATACTGCACGCTATATTTTATAATTAAAATTCGTTGAATATTTTAACAGAGCGTTTCACAATTGCTCGAATTTTTTTTTTTTTTTTCGTTTTATTTTTTCTCGAAGTTTTTATTTCTCTACGTTTCGATATATATTTCGAAATTCTCGCGAAATATTTCATATTCCGATGCGATATCGAAGAGCGATCGAAGCGATTTCTAGAAAGAAGAAAAAAAAAATATTTTAAAATGTTCGCCAAATTTCTGATCCATCGATTTCATAAGAAGAACAATGCAACGATTTCGAAATCATTGTTGGCGCGATCGTTCGCTTTGTTATATTTAAAAAGGCTCGTGTCGTATGACGATCTGATAGAAGCGGAATAGAAAAATAGCGGATCTATCGTATTATAAACGTCTTTACGTCTTACGTTCTAAGAATACGAAGAACACAAGCGGCGCTCTTCTTCCAACGTGTCATAGGTTATTTTTGTTATTTAAAAATATTGATGAGGGCACACCTCGGTAGATCGAATTACTTTTCTTCTCGAACGAAGTTGCGAGTCGAGTAAAAATTTAATCGAAAATTTATGAAAATGACAATTCTTATAGTTGTAACTTGTTAGAAAGCGAGATTACGTTTCGATTTTCTTATTTGTACGTATTATTCCTTCATAACGATTTTTTTTACCAAAATACGATAGAGTTATCTGGATTAAATTTTTCATCCATATATAATATAATCATTATTTACCAATAATTGATTACTTTTTAATAAAAAAATTTTTTTTACGAAATTGCTCTTAAAATTTTGAAAATCACTTTTCCATCGAATTCCATTTATTGATATATCGTTCGCCACAATAATTAATAGCTGCTTAATCGAAAAAAATTGCTTAAATTCCAAATTCCGATCGTATTGAATTTTTCGACCGACTCGCAGAAATGCTCCTCACCAAAATATAACTAAAAATATCCATGGAATCTACCAATCTACACTTTCTCGTTTCCTTTCAATAACGCTCCTCCTCGTCCTCGGTTTCCCTGTAGAATTTCTCCACCTGTGCCCTAGCAGCTTCAGAGACATTGTCTCTGCAAGGATTAGAATCCCAATTGACACCTGGACAGCCCAAGGACTCGAAACATTTGACCAGACGTTGATTCGATGGACAACATTGAATAACAGCCCAGACGCAGGGCGGAGGACTTTGTACAGGTGGTCGTCGAGTGGGTGGGGCTGGGAAGTTGGGGAATCGTACTCCACCTTGGAATGGATTAGCTCCCTGCAAAGAAACAGAAGTTAGCAGCAAGTGGATATGTTTGTATATTTTCCTTTGGGGATGAAGCGAGTTTTATTTTTGTGCATTAAAAATAGCGTGATTAGAGTAAAATTTTTATTTATGGATTCCGTTTAAGAAATAGAAGGGAAAAAGTCCAAGTATATCAACTCTAAGATTAGAAGTATCAAAAATTATTGACATTTATTTATCTGTGTTAATATTGGACGAGCAAATCTGTTTTAAAAAGAATTCAGATATATGTGAAGAAAATACTGTATAAATAATTATTATATTGTATTAACGTGTAATATGTGTATTTTACATTGACATAATTATTTCCAACTTCATAATTCACGATAAAAATTATCCTTAAACTTGAGATTAACTGTCCCATTAAAATAATTTTCTGTAAAACGTTGCAGGAAAAAGTAATATTTATGATAATTTCTCTCATAAATCGTTTTTATTTTTTTTAGTTTATCTCTACTGCATTTCATAATATAATCTTAAAAAGAATAACGAACAACTGTAATATATCCAGAAACTTTAACTTTTTTTTATTTTAAACTTTTCCATAGGAATTTCATATATTTAAAAAAAAAAAAAAAAGAAATAATCTTTTCCTTTTAAAGATTTGCTGTAAAATATATTAACACACATATATGTTCGTTCCATGCAACATAGTAGCTTATTCTCACGCCCTTAATTTACGATTAACGCGTAATTCATAATTCATCTACTCCTTTTACAATTGTTACGAGTTATAACAATTCAGAACATATGCTAGTAAGTTATTACACGTTGCTTGCACGTATCCGGTGCGCAATTATTTCAGCTTTAACGATCACGTGCTTCCATTACCAATCGATACTAACCACGCTTCTCTCGATTCAATTTCATTTTTCTAACGCCCCATCGAATTTTCGCTATCAATATCATCAATAACACGCAAGAACGTGTGAGGGAATGCAAAGCTTCAACATTCACAGAATTAATATTTCTTGGTTTTAAAAAAATAAAATTCAAATTGGAAGTTATAGACATTTAAAATGAATGTAATATTGTATTTTTTGAATTTTTTTCAACTTTCAATCTAATATTCTATTCTCCACTAATTGAAGGGCTATATATAACTAAAAGTGTGAATGTATTTAAGAGTAAAACTCAATTGTTTTTAATTGTGAAATTTATATTTCATGAATCCTTTGGGTGGTGGTGGTGTGAACTGAAGTAAACTTAAGTTTTAAACAAAGAATAAGTAAAAGAATGAAAATATCTTGAATTCAATTTCAAATATATTTAATATTATTTTATGTATTTCAAAAGCAATTTTTGTCTTGCCCACTTTACTAACTAATTTTAGAAAATATAATTTTCATCTTTCTGTTGTTTTAGGAACGATATTTCTATTCCAAGCATAAAGTTATATTTCAAGCTACCTTTGCAAATAACAAGTCTGTCACTCTTAAACTTCTTAAATTTCATTTCAACAATCAAACTATTCTACTGTCAAAATATACTATTGGTTCTTGAAACCAGCCTTCAATCTTACGTAACCTAACCTTTCCCAAGCCCAGCTTCAGAAGCTTTACCTTCTCTCACAAACAAGGATGTTGAGGATCAGCGGTGTTACGCTCAAAGTTGGAGACACAATTACAAAACATTTGTAACTGGAACGACGTTTTGAGGAAATGGATATCTCACCGGGAAATCGATATCGAACTCTCCTATCCTCGATATCACCTTAGGCTTCTGAGGTTGGACTATTATTCTCGCGCTTACAGGCAACGCGTTCAACCTCGCCTCTTCCTGTCGTCTCCACTGCTCTTTCATGATCCTGTCGCGCTCCTCCCTCTCTCTCGCCTCCTTTGCCCTGCGTGGAATAAAACGAGACACACGTTACACCATCGGTAGACCGAAAGAGGAAGCTCATTGCGCGCCGCCAAGCGGCTGTTTGTTTCATTAAACCGAGTGCC
The DNA here is from genome assembly GCF_029169275.1 of Apis cerana. Lineage (NCBI taxonomy): Eukaryota > Metazoa > Arthropoda > Insecta > Hymenoptera > Apidae > Apis > Apis cerana. The sequence continues at coordinate 1,377,851 of NC_083862.1, read as the reverse complement.
GTTAGAACGTGGGCAGACGACGAAATTGTCGGACGACTTCTCTTAGCTGAATATTTATCTTCGTGGCGGTCGCAGATGGATCTTATGGGATGCAATAACTGGCGACAACTCCGTCTCAACCTTTTTTGACCCGCCACCGTTGTAATTAACACGTTAGCTATTCTCTGTATCGCGTGATTCAGAGCTTTGAATTTTTTCTCGTATTCGACAGAGATGTACGACGTTATATTTGCCGCGATATAAATTTTATATCGTAAAATCGAAATTTTTAAGAGAGAAAGTTATTTTGTTTTCTAATCTTGAAGTAAGTAGATTTCATTGAAAATTTGATGCGTTACTTTTTTTTTGAATATCTATTAATTTTTTTTATTATGCATCTTTTTAATTATGAAATTATTAAAGTTCTTAAAATCAGCAAAGCTCGATTCGTCAAGCTCTTTTCAATTATAATAGCTTATAATTATAAGCCATTTATCGTAGCCATGGAAGGTGTTACGCACGCGAGATTGTGTTTGCAGGTTTGAATAAATAGCGGATGCCATTGCGTGTCATGTTGAACACGACAGTCGATAATGAGCGTACTATTGTTGGATCTTGCGACGATCGAAATTAAGAATTCTTTTTATTACACCTTTGCAAATTTTGCTTAATGATAACAACAAATTTAATTATCGTTAAATCATTCGATTAATTATAAGAAAGAAAGTAGTTGTCAGGAAATAAAAATTTTTATTCTAGTAGATAGATAAATTAAAATTAAATATTTTCGAATATAGTCCAGAAAATATCATTCCAAAGAATATATTGGGGAAAAAAAAACGTTGATGTAAATTTATCGTAGAGGAGATACAGCAAGAATGATAGCAAAACAACTATTTCAAGGAAATGATCTATAACGATGAGAAACATTCCGAAAGTCAAGCTTTAAGGTTATAGGGTTGCCGTGGTATCATAAATATTAGTAAGAGGGCCGACGTGTGGGCTCTGGAGTATTTATCGCCTAGGAAAATCTATTGCGTCATGGAATATTCTCTCTAGAAATTTACCAACTTAGAGCATGATAGAGATAATAAATTAGAGCAACTTTCCTCTTACGTTATATACATATACACGTTTTACATCGTGTAAAAAATAATTCGGATCTCTAAAATTTCTCAAAAGAGCAGTTTATTAACAAATTATTTTGATTAATGGAATCATATTTGGAGATATATTCCTGAATAAAATATGGAAAAATTCGAGAGAAGATATTACGCAATCTGAATATATATACCAATTCTAATGGAACAGAAAGGGATTCAAATAAGCCAGATTCAAATATAACAAATAATCCGTCCGAATTAACGCAATTTGTCATAATTTAATACAACCACTCGGATCCCTGTTAACCGTATTTCGTCCGAATTTTCATTACCTCCTCTCCTCCTCCTGTCTCCTCCTCTCCACCTCCTCCTGCCTTTGTCTCGCGCGCTCAACAACGGGCCTCCTCGACTGGTTCAAAACTAAATTGGCCGGAATAAGATCCTGCCTCCTTCTATGATCGAATCGTCTACGATCCTCGTACTCCCTCGTCCTTCCTCCCGCCCTGCTCCTCCTCTCCTCCTCCTCCCTCTGCACCTTCGCCATCCTCTCCGCCTCCAGCCTGGCCGCCTCCTTCCTCCTCCTCTCCTCCTCGTACAACCTAGACAACCTCCTTCGTACCTCTTCTTCTCGCCTCTCCGCCTCTCTCATCCTTTCCTCCCTCTCCCGCCTCTTCTTCTCCTCCTCCTCCTCGATCCTCCTCGCAGCCTCCCTCCTCCTACTCTCCTCCGCGTAAGAGCTCGGATCGATATTCGTGGGGGCCGATGGACCGTGATTTCTTCTTCCGTTTCTCGAATTATATATTGCATACTGTGTCCTCTGCTCCGCCAAGTTTCTCTCGTAAGAATCGTTCGCCCTGGACACCTGGACGGGTTGATTCCTTCTAACGTACTCGAGCAATTTCCGCTCCTCCTTTCGACGATCCATCATCGAGGGATCAGGTCGATGTTGTTCTTGTTGTTGTTGTTGTTGATGATGACGATGATGATGAGGAGAAGAAGGAAGAGGAGCAAACTCGATCGGTCGATTACGTTCCAACTTTCTCAGCCATTCTCTCTCCGCGGTCACGTTCCTCTCCTTCTCCTCCTCCTCTAATCGCCTCTGTTTCAACAACCACTCTCTTCTTCTTTCCTTAAATCTCCTCCTGTCCATCTCCTCCTCCTGCTCCTTCCTCCTCCTTGCCTCTTCCTCCCGCTGCCTTCGCTCTTCCTCCTCGCGCGATCTTTCCTCCAACACTTCCCTTCTACGCTCCTCTTCCTCCTCCAAACGTCGCCTCTGTTCCGCCTCGAGCTGCCACCTGTTCGACTGTTGCAACCGTCTCTGCCTCTCCTCCTCCTCCCTCTGCCTCTCGTCTAGCCTTCTCTCGTACTCCCCCCTGATCCTCTCTATCTCCGACTCGGCCCTCCTTCTCCCCTCCTCCTCCTCCTGCTCCCTCCGCCTCTCCTGATACATCCTCCGCCTCTGGTTCTCGGTCTGCAACTCGTCGCTGCCCGCGACCCCCTCGTTCTCCCCGAAACCCCAGAGCGCGCGTTTCCCGCGCTCCCCGCGCCTTCTCCCCTCTCCCTCGCCTCCGTGCGCCGCTCCCCCCTCCGCCGCCCACAGTAATCTACGACTCGGACGAGCGGACGACGCCGAGGAGCCGTTGTTACGGCTCGAGCCCAAGTCGCCGCGCACGGGCAGTTTCTCGGCCCCTTTGTCGGAATGGAACTCGGAGTGAAGCTTCGCGTCCATGTCTCCCCTGTTCCTCTTCACCCCGTTCGTGGTCGTCTCCAGTCTCTTCAGCTTCAGCAGCTCGTCCATCTCCTCCTCCTCCTCCTCCCCGCCCCCCTCGTAGTCCAGGTCCAAGGTTATCGGCGTCACGTCGAGCCAGGGATCCCTCGCCTTGTCCCTGGGCCCCCTGACCCCGTCTATCGACCTCCTCTCCTTGTAGTGGGCAGCCTCGAGGCCCTCGCAGCCTACCTGCAACTCGGGCACGCCACCCACGCCGAACAGATCGGCGCTCGGGGGGACCTCTGTGCTCGGCTCGTCGAACGAGTTGGACTGTTTGCGGAGGAGCATCGGGAGGCCGGGGGGCGGCCTGCCGCCGTACTCGGCCGTCTTCGCGGGTTTCCAAGCGGCGTGGCTCGTCTTCTTCGGAACTTTGCTCTTCCCGGACGGGAACATGGTCACCTGGTGGCCGTGGAGGAGCGGCCGCTCGCGAAGGAGATCCAATTTGTATATCTCGAGGGAGCCGGGCCCCTGGTCCTGGAACGTGTCGTCCGCCACGAACGACTCCTCGAATCTCGATAAATCTTCCCTGGATTTCGCGCGGCCTTTCTTCGAGACCAGCTCGTCGTCGACGGGCGGATCACGGGGTTGCTTGTCCTCGGCCGAGGAAGGCGAGAAGTCGCGACTGGCGGGGTCCGTCGAGAGGTACTTGGCCCCGTGGTGAAGCAGCGCCTCGGTGAAATCTGAAATCGTGTTATATCGCGAGATTGGAATTCGAAAGAACAAGTTTAAGACCCATTGGAAAATTGTCGAATCTTTGCGAGGTTGGAATTCAGTGGAATTGGAAGCAAGAAGAACTTTGAATAAATAGTTGTTCCGAAAAATCTAAACGTTTCTGGATTTCATCTGCTCGTTGTGCGACGTAAGACAAACATTGCATCAAAGGGAAGACTTTAATTGTGGACAGTTTGAAACCGGTTTCATTAGAAATTTACATTCGGTGGTTTTAGAGGTTTACGTTAACGTTAACAAAATATTAATAATGTAATTTTACGCCGGACGAAAGCACGAAATTTAATGTTTTGGGGAAGGAAGGTTTATTTTCGAATAAAAATAACCATTCGAAGCTCTGCAATATATTAAACCGAATTTAAAAATAGAATATTTGCAAAATAATCGATTGTAATCGAATTCGTGTTATCGTAATAACATCTTTGAAAATACACGAGGTTGAAAATACAAGAAGAAATTGTTTTCACAAATTTTCAACACTTACAAAGTGTTCGAGTTTAGCAATTGAAATTATGCACTCGCAAATTGATATCTTTCCACTAATATTCTTCAACTTGAGACTGTTGAAAGTATCTTTCTCATCTCAAAGTATTTAATACCTTTTAAATAACGGAATAAAAAAAATAAAAAAAGATGCAAAAATTTAATCCGTTCGAAACGATCAATTTTTCACGGATTACACGAAAAAAAAAGGAAAGAAAAAGTCTCCACCCCCCGAAACCCACATCGTCCAACGATTCCCTCGATATTGTTATATCTAAAATTAGCCGTAAATTAGGTTCGTCACGGTAAGCGGTATAATCTCGCGGCGAAGAGGTTCGTTCCCTTGATCAACGTTGGCAACCACCGTCTCCAAGTATCCGAACACAGCCGCTTATCTCGATCGTAGCCGAGAACTTGATTACCCGACCCACGTGCCCTCGGTTACATTAGAAACGAGCGTGTTAACCGGAACGATATATATATTCACCCTTTCGCAGACAATAAGAACGAAAGACGAAGGGAGAGAAAGAGAGAATAAAAAACATGCAAAAAGAAAGAACGCAAAGAGAGAGATAGAACGAAAGATACGAAGGGAAAATGGAAAACGGAGACAGATAGAATGGAAAACTCGGACGAGAAAGAGAGAGGGCGAAAAATATAGAAAAATGAAGATACACAGAGAAAGAGAGAGAGAACAAAGATTCAAAGAAAAAGAAAAACAGAGAGTGACAGAATGAAAAATTCAGACAGGAAGAAGGAGAGCGAAAGACAAACACAAAGAGAGAGAATAAAAATACCAAGGGAAAACGAAAGAGACAATGGAAAACTCGAATAGAAAGGAGAGAGAACGAAAAATATAGAGGAAGGGAGAAGAAAGAGAGAAAAAAAGAGACGGAATGAAAAACTCGAACAGGAAGAAGGAGAGAGGATGAAAAATATAGAGAAAAGAAGAAGGAAAGATGCAGAGAGAGAGAGAGAGAGAGAGAGAGAGAGAGAGAGAGAGAGAACAAAGATTCAAAGAAAAAGAAAAACAGAGAGTGACAGAATGAAAAATTCAGACAGGAAGAAGGAGAGCGAAAGACAAACACAAAGAGAGAGAATAAAAAACACGAAGAGAAAACGAAAAAGAGACAATGGAAAACTCGAACGAAAGGAGAGAGAACGAAAAATATAGAGAAAGGAAGAAGGAAAGACACAAAGAGGGAGAGAGAGAGAGAGAACAAAGGTGCAAAGGGAAAAGAAAAAACAGAGAGAGACAGAATGAAAAATTTTGACAGGAAAAAGGAGAGCGAAAGACAAACACAAAGAGAGAGAATAAAAAATACGAAGGGAAAACGAAAAAGAAACAATGGAAAACTCGAATAGAAAGGAGAGAGAATGAAAAATATAAAGAAAGGGAGAAGGAAAGACGCAGAGAGAGAGAAAGAGAGAATGAAAAACTTGAACAGAAAGGAGAGAGAACGAAAAATATAGAGAAAGGGAGAAGAAAGAAGGAAAGATACAAAGAGAAGAAGAGAGAAAGAGACGGAATGAAAAACTCGGACAGGAAAAAGGAGCGAGGGCGAAAGATATAAAGAAAGTAAGTACGAAAGACAAACACAAAGAGAGAGGATAAAAAACACGAAGGGAAAACGAAAAATATAAAGAAAAAGGGAGAAGGAAAGACGTAGAGAAAAGGAAGAAGAAGGGAGATGAATGACGATAAAAAGAGAGAACGAAAATGACACAGAGAGAAAAAGGATAAGAAATACAAGAAGAAAGAGAGAGAGAGAGAGAGCGAAAGACAAAATTAAACGGCGTGACGTAACGAATAGCGGGCGTACCATGGCCGGTGTTGGTGATCGACCTTGGCGGATTGATCGAAGGGTCGAACGGGTGATTCTTCTCGACAGGATCCTGATCCTTCCAGTCCGGTTGGCCCCCGGCTCTTCGATAAACTCCATACTGGTGCGGGTCGAAGGGGGAGGAGTATTGATCGAAGATAAGGCGACCGGCGGGATGGTGGCCGACTGTCCCCGCCACGAGCACAGCCAGCCAGAACGCGGTGGCCAGGACCACCCTCATCCCCGGCTGCATACTTCTGAAATCAAACGGATACGGCCCTCTGTTATTCTTTTTCTGCCCCCCAATGGAGTTGGAACGATCCGATCTTTGTATCCTTCCTTTCCCTCTTCCCATTCTGAGACATTTTTTTTATGTAGGTTAATACTGGACCACCTTTACAAGGATCGATTCCAAGAGACGAAACAAAAATGAAAATTGTGTCGCGTACGAAAATCCCGCTCGAGGCTCGCTCGTCAAGTTGAAGTTTTCTTTGTATAGAAAGATCTCAACCGATTCCATTATCAACTGTGACAATTAAATATTCGTATTTTATCTTGATTAATCCTTTCGTAACATCGACAGGTATAAAATAACGGAAAAAAAAAAAAAGAAGAAAAATACGTGTCTTTATCGAAAACAATTGTAATGTATAAACGAGCAATATCTAGATACTTTGCCTAACCTAATTTAACCCGAAAAATCCAAAACCCCTCCGTTTCGATTCCAATTATCCGAGCGCCACTATATTTTCGACGATTCCTCTTGTTGCCTGTAACAAGCAGCGTGGAATATTATCGTTCGATCCGGCAAATTGATTTCTATGGGTCTGGCGTAGCGGCGGTGAACCGAGCCGTGAAAAGTGGTGGGGAGGAGCGTATTTTTATACGCTTACAGGGTTTGCGGGAGAGGGGGGAGGGGAGGGGCGGTTTAAACGGTTCCTGGGACCGTGTTACGAGCTACGTGGCTCTCACTTCCGCTCCGTGGATTCCGGAACGGCGTGAACGGAGACGTGTGAGCACTTTGCACGAGGATGGAAATTCTTATTAGGTATTCGTGCCGCGTCAAAGGAGCATCTCGGATGTACCTCGAGGATCTTGGGTTTAATGTCTGCGATATTATGCGACCGTGTCACTGAATTTTGATTGGAAGAATATTTTATATCTTTCTTCCCCCTCCTCCTCTCTCTATTTCGGTTAGTACCAAAGATGAATAGTGAATTTGACGGTAGATCTTTACAGGTTTTTAACCTCGACAGTTTTTGTGACACTTTATACTATCCGTGAAAATGTATTTTTTTCGTTTCTTGGGGAATTGGATAAAACGGATCGAATTCAATCTTTCTTAGCTTTCTTTACTCTTTTCGTCGAGGATTGGACGATTATATCAATAAATTTTAACCTAGAAAAATGTGCGTGTATCGTTCTCTGTTCGATGTCCGCGATATTATACGCCTGTGTTACTGAATTTTGATCCCATTTATCATATTTCTTTCCCCCTCGTTTTTTTTTCTTTTTTATTCATTTTCACAAACTTACCCGACGAAAGGATAATAAATTACGCAATTTTAAATATCGTACATCAAATTTAATGCCCTCGATATATAGCTGTGGCCGTGAAAAAAAAAATATTTTTCAACCTCTTTCTCTTCTTTTTTTTTTTTTTTTCCCCACTTTTTTACGCTGGATTAGAAATTGGACGAAGGGATAACGAATCGGGTGGCGGATTTTCAGATATTGATTTTTCGTAACAGGAGAGAATTGATCAGAGGCTGGTTTTATAAAGGCTAGGTTTTATAAAGCTCGCGGGAGGGATCCATTATCACATTTGCGCTGCAGCAAATTTAACCAGTTGTTCTCGCTGCCACTCGATTCGTAGAGTCGCGATTCAAAGTTAATTGGTCGCGTCACCGTAGCAATAGCGATTAGTTATCAAACGAATCGTAAAACGTATCGTTTCTTCGCGACGTATTACGAATTACGATATGCAAATGCATGGATATCGAATAACCTATATAATCGAGTAATGATAATTTGAAACTTTGAATAGCGTAAAATCGAAATAAATTTAATCTCAATCTCCCATTAATTTTTCTATAATCCCCCCTCCTCCTTTACAAGAAATTTGTTCACGATGACTTATCTACAGAAAACTATTCATCGATGTAAAACTTTATGCCAATTTTCATCCCACTTTTTCTAAAATTAAGAAATTTCCAGATTTCTCGAGATCAAGATCGATCCATTCTCACCTACTAATCGAAATTCAATTCGATTCAATTCCTCTCCCCACAACCACTAAACTCTCACTTTTTTTTCAAAATTCGAGAAGCCCAAAATCCTCCCCCTTTCGTACCAGGGATAACAAGATCACATTCGTCGTTGCACGCGAAAAATCCGGCTATCGATCCCCCGCGACACACACTCGATTGCCCCCTCGACCAGAAGAAGAAGAAACCCTCGGCCACGAATTCGAATTCTCTCCTCTGCGTTCGAGTGGGTTCTCCGTTGGCAGAAAAGAGAGGCGGCAATCGAGGCCCTCGACGGCGTGGTTCTAGGTGAAGGCGCGGCAAGGGATCAAGTGATCTTGACACACTGTCGACTTGCCAGGTCGAGCCGGCTAAACTTAACAGACCCCGCCTGTTGCCCGCCCCGCCTCTCCTCCCGGCGTAAAGCGTACACAAAAGCTAAAGTGCACTTCCGGATGCCGGTGACGTCACACACAATTTCGACCGATTATCAAGATCTTGCGGAATCTTTTTTTTCTTTCTTGCTTTCATTAAATTATCGTTGAATTCAGGTTCGCTTTTTATTACCACTCGATCGTGTTGTATTGATTGTGAAAATTATCGGAATATTAGTTTAGTAATTAATTAAATCTTCACTCGTTGTTTATTATTATGGTAAAATTTGATTCGAGGTTATGGGAAAAGGATGCGGCTATATATAAATTCGATTATTTTAATCATTTAAAGTTTATTTTCGACTAGTTGCTCCTTCTGGCAGATCAGAATAACAAGAAGGTCTTTGACGAGGTTCTCCGCAATTAGAGAGAAGCGGACAAATCGGTTTAATTGACTCGTATTGTGAAGGAGGAATTGTTCAAGTTTTGTAAGTAGCGTGGGTGTCACTTGGAAGGCAAATTGATCAACTCTGTCAAGGCCAATCGTTTAATTTCTGGAAGCTTGAATAATCGAAAGTTCGACATTCTTTTGAAAAGGAAACTTTTTAAAATTTTAAACGAATTTTGTAAAGTCTCCTCGAAGGGGATTTTAATCCTCTCTCTAGAACTCTAATCCTGCTATAAGAAGGATTAAAATTAGAAAAAAGAAAGAAAACAATAACAACGATAATAATTCAAAGGGTGAAATCACGAGTATCGTTTCTTAACCATCCAAGTTTCCCCCACGATCAATCGTCGCTCTCAAGTTGCCCGTAATAAGTTTCATAAGGGACAGGCGATGATGGTTCTACCAACTTTTCGTCATAAATCTTACGCTCGGTTGACCAAGAACGAAAGGGAACCTCGAGAACCTGAGAGATTTAGAGCGGAAAGGGTTTCGCGTAAAAGGGATCTTGACATTGATTGGGAACGAAATTTCCCTCCCCTTGTATTTATTATTCATGGTTGTATCTGTTGCAAGAATGAAATGGACGAAACGAAGGAGAAGGGATCCGAAATTGTGCCGATGATAAACGTTTCTCGAAATGTAACAAATCCACGTGGAAAGGATCGATGGATGCAAACCGAATGTGCGTGGATACGATTTGCATAATATATATTTTTCGTACAAATACGAAATTGAACGTATCGTTGATCATTTCTTCGATCGCACGAGTTCTAACATTAGCGGGGGTGGGAATCTTTTTCACTGGGCGAGCTCCATAATGGGCTATCTTATTAGAAACACACTCCTCGAGCTGTCTGCTGCCGAACGATTAATCACTGTCCCCAGAATTTTTGTAGCTCGAGAAGAAAGTTTCGACAACGTAATCCCTGTGTTGCTCGCTTCTTGCAGACCAGGGATTATGCTATCGAGACGCACAATCCGAAATTAAGTAGCGGAATCTCTTTCGAAACCTACGACTAACGATCAAAAAAAAATAAAGAAGCATCAAAAAAAGAAAGAAATTAAAGTCCAATAATCAATATCGATCGATGGAAATGATAATTTAAATCGATTCCTTAAATCAAATATCGCGCGTGGTCAACAACGACGTAACCTAAAAGAGAGAAATAGTCGAGCAAAATATATATCCGTACGTCGCAAGGAGTGTGTATACAAGATTTAATATAAAAAAAAGAAAGAAGACGTTACGGATGACAAACGAGTTTACTGTAACGATATTTCATACGAAATATGGATATGCGATAAGTATAATCTCCATTTTTCAATTTTTCTGACACGCGCAAATTTATATTTATACGTCTCTCGTGATCCACGCTTTTACCGAGAGCGGTGCGAATAATTTTCGTTCGCTATCTTGGATTACAGCTACGCGAGCGACATCTCGGTTTCCCTTTCCTTTTGCTTGTCCCGCTCGCAATTATCTCCCCCCACCCTCTTCCTCTCCCTCCCACCTTCCTTCTCCTTAACGGCAGAGGAGTTAAGAGGCTTTAAATTCGCTCCTCTGCGAGGAATGCAACGCGAAATTGAAATACGCGGCTGATACGACAAGGTTATCAGGAAGAAGAGAACTGCTCAAAACAAGCGTATAATTATGTACAAGGAGAAAAAAAATCCCTCGCAAATGAACGCTTTGGAAACGACGATTCGAGACAACGTCGAAATGGAATTGGTTTAGAATTATTTTAAGAAAACGTAACCTAACGAAATTACAAATATTGTCAAATTCAATCCTGGATTCAACGCTTTTAAAATTTTAACTTAATAATTTCTTAATTGCATTTTTTCAGAGCATCGAGAATCTGATTTAACAAAATTACGTCGCCAACAACTCTATTCACAACGGTTAATTACGAACGAACTGCTAAAATTATAATCATCTATGCGGAGGTAAACAAGTCAAAAAGCTCTTTCAAAAAACCAAGTTAATTAACTAACACTGGTCACTGGATCAAGATTCAAACGTTAGAGAAATCTTTGTCGCTTGTTAATTAGTTTTCTCGACGTTATATATATATATATATATATATATATATATATATATATATATACTGATCGAAAATTCTTTGGAGAAATGGCATGGGGGGGCGGAAACGTGAATGTAAATCGTACAAATTGCCAGAGACGAGGGAATTAAAGTTACTTTCGAACGGGGACATCCAAAATGCAGAGTCCCTCCTAACCTCCATTATCCTCGTCTAACTCCTCGAAACCATTTTCTCGTCTCCTTTTTTCTCTCCACTCCTCTCTCTCTCTCTCTCTCTGGCTTTCCTATTCCACTTTTGCACGCCTCGTGGTAACGAGGTGGAATGTTACGGTCGAGGATAGACCATACTCTCTCTAGAAAAAAGAAAATTGGTTCGATCGCATTTGTTACAGTGTGCTCAGTATACGTCGTATACAGGCCGTAAGTGGTAGAATAAAATTTTATGAAAAAAAGGGAAATGTATCGTGTGATACAATACGATATCAATATCGTTTTTTTTTTTTTAAATAAAAAAACTTTTCGTTCTCTAATAAAGAATTGTGTATATTGAAAATTTTAAAGATTCTTAGAATTATAAATTTTCGATATTAAGAATAGAATAAAATACAATGTATTTATATTTTATAGTTTATTTTTAAGGTTAAGTCTAGTTACTTGAACCATTATTTCCGTGTCAAGTGATCGATTTCGATAACGATTCAATCCTATATTTATTTGAGGTTATGCTCGATTTATATATACGATAGGATAAAACGAATGTACGATATAATTTGATCGCGATTTGAAAATTTGTCAACCATTGGACTGAAAAATAAGGAATCGAAACTCGGCCACTCGTGCTTTCGCGTAACGTACGATCGAATTGGAGATCGTGAGACGTGCGTATAAAGCTCGCAGTCAACGAGCAATGGAATAATGGCACCCGCGGGATAATAAAAACGGCACAGGAGACTATATCGTTCTGTCATGCACCCCTTATCGATCGAGCCAGTTTCCGCCTGACTTTTCGGAGATAACGGTATTGAAATATTGGGACGTCGTTTCGCACGAATTCTGGCTGCCACGATCTGGCACAAGGTGGTACCGATGGGAAACGAGATTTTTTTTTTTTTTTTTTTATCTTATCGCAACCACTCGACGTTCTTGTTACCGCTTATGACAAATATCCGGCTATCGAGAATCGTTCGAACGCAGGAAATTTTTTTTTTTTTTCGAAATGATACGAAGGAATGTAAACGCGTTAAATACTACGGAAGAGAATATATACGTATCGTTCAATTTAATGTTAATTTTCTTTTCGATAAGGGATAATTTCGAATATTTCTGAACAATTTTAGAAAAAAGTAACGTAGAGCGAATTTAGGAGGGTAAAATGGTAAGTCAACGTGTACTATTGCACGAAGGTCGACCTTGTGACAGTTCTTGATTAGACGTCGACCCGTGCGCACTATTTTTTTTATTTTATCCTATTATTCTATTCCGGTTAAGATAAAAAGAAGGTACATTTTTACAAAATCTAATTCCCATGTGTAAATATTCTTGTTTTAAACAAAAAATTTTATTTTTTCATTTTTTTAGAAGATCAAGATCAATCTTTTAAAAATTTTGAGAGTCAAGTTTGAAACTTTCGCATCTAATTTTTCTTATCCTATTTTATCTATTATAAAGATAAGAGAGAATAATTCGCGTGTAACTGCTCCTGTTTACCAAGTTCAAGAATTTCTGGTCACATCTGAATAGTCTGGATAATCGGCGTTCCATTGTAATTGTGGAACATGAAGATATCGTTGTATTAATTGACGTAGTATTTCTCTTCGAAATCTAACTGTGAATCGTCAAATTATTTTGACAATTTTGTTTCATAACGATTCGCTATCTTTTTTTTAACATTTAACTTTTTAAAATTTTAAAATTCGTGCTTTTTGTAAAAATCACTACTTGATCTCTTGTTCAGAGAGTTATATTTAAAAATTTTTCTATCGAGGACAAGAAAATAATAGTATTGGACGTTGATAATTTTATTAAGAATAACGTTACATAAAACTTGATAAATAGAATCGGTAATTGATCATTATTAAATAGTTTCTTTTGATTTCCTCGTATTTCAAAGTTTAAATTCTTCGCATCAACAAGAAGTTGTTTGTTTTCTTAACGTACGCCGAAAGCTATATTAATATCACAGGAAGCTTTTACTTCCTCGCTCTGTATTCTTCTTCACTACGGAAAATTTTTGATGAATCTAATAAAAATTAATCTAATAAAGTCACGAAGTAAAATCTTTGAAAATTAATCCTTTAATATTCAAATTTTTCTTTTTCAATTACGAAAATAATCGAGACGGCCCAATCTTTAATTCAAATAACTCAAATTTATTCAAAACTTACTGCAACTTAACCTTGTAACGTTACCTTGTCTGTACTTCATCGAGTTAATTTATTCACCAAAAACAAAGTTTCCTAAATAACCTAAATAATTTAAATTCATTCACAGTTTACTTTAATCTATTTACCAAAAACAAGCTTTTTCGTTAAGAGTTCGCAAAACGTTAAAAAAACAGCACCGATTTTAACCTACGCGAGCAGCCAAGCAGGATGTACTTGCCAACGATTAGAGTTGAAACCAATTGAAGGTTGGCGATGGTCGGGGCGAGAAAAAGTGTCACCTAATTAACGTGAGCGGCAGCACCGTCGCTAATCGGTGGGTCCAAACCTCTAAATGGGATTACTTATTAATGACGAACGATTTGCTGGCTATCAAGAGGAGTAATGGACTCGTTCCTTTAATAATTGTCAGTGTGGCAAGGAAATAGAAAAGTGTACAATACGAATTCATCGATGGTACGGACGAAAGTTTAGAAATTGAATCAATGGCAAAAGGTAAGGTAGCGAGAAAATGTAATTATTAATAAATCGTTGTAATTATCGGGTTAGAAATGAATCGAGATTCATGATTTTGATCGAAACTTTGAAACTTATGTGCGAAAAGTTTTCTTTCTTTTTTTTTTTTTTAAAGGAGATTAAAATCTTATAAAATTTTATAAATTATTAATGCTTTTTTTTTTTAATTTTTCTGAGAAGTTTCGAGTTTCAATAAATTTCAGAAAATATTTTCATTGGTAGTTAAGTATTTAAAAAAAAGAAATTAACTTGTTAACAGTCAAAGATTTTATAATTGAAACAATACCGATTATTTCGTTTCTTATGAATGAATAGAAAACAGTTCTATTCAATTCAGTATTTGAGGTTGTAATACTCTTTGTGTATACAATTTAATTAAAAGCAATATTAACCAAGTTTCTCCATTTTATCTCATATTCGTACACATCACTTAAATATTCAATTTCACGATTTCATTAAACCAAACATCACGTCAAGTTATTACAGTACCTGGTTATCACAAACGCAAAACATTTTAGCGAAGGATATATATATATATCTCAAAACTTTCTAACTTAATTTACTCTAACCTAACCTCTTTCGGAGACGGATAAATTAAACCTGCTATTTTTCTTTGCGAAATATTTTCTCGCTGAAACAACACGGCGAAGCGTCCAATGAAACACACCTGGACTGGAAATTTATTTCAAATTACGCTATTTATATTATATTTTTTTTAATACTTTACAATTAGAGGAATTTGAGAATATCAAGTTGAACGATTAATCGATTATTTATAGAAAATAATATTGAAAATTTCTTTTCTCGAAATAACATTAGAGAAATTATAATGTTAATGATAAACGACGATATTTATAAACAACAATAATAATAATGAATCATTTACATCTACGAATACAAATCATTCCTGAAATAATTTCAAAGAGTAATTCGTGTACAAAATTCACATTACAAGTACTACAACAAACAAAGTAGCGATACAAATACTTTAGCCACGAAAAATTTGAAAATTCCTCTTAAAACTTCTCCAACGGTAGGAAAAAATGGTCATCGATTGAAACTCCTCTCGTACAACTCGTATCGAGTTCTTTTTTTTTTCCAAAGTGCATCCAGTGCACAACGGATTGTGTTACACGGTGCCCGATTCGAGGTGGAAATTGAAATGCGCGGGGATAGCGTAAGCGTGTTTAGAATGGAGGTCACGCGTGGCAAGGAGGATGCAACCGCAAATTATAGGATGATTATAAATTAATGCATTAGTATCAGTGCATGGCAGGCGTCAGAGGATGCGAGTGTTGGGTGGCCGTTATCACGTTACTCGCAACCGAGCGAGCAAAATAATTAGAACGAGCCTGTGTTGTGTGCGTGCGCGCGCGTGTGTACACACCACGTAGAGGAAAGCCTATTTCCGTTTAAACGGATAACCCTCTTGGATTATTAATCGGCTACGTCGTGGAGACGGTGTGCTTAGAGTAAAGGAGGCCCACGTCGAATCGGAGGGAGGATTCGCGATTTCTTCAAAATTGACTTTAATCCGCGTTGCGGGGACGTGCGTTAATTAAATTTGCGCGGGAAGTTTGAATGGACCGATCGATGGAGAGTGTAATAGAGGATTTGAATTTAATTTTTGGATTTAGAGGAATACGAAATTACGCTTTGGAACAGTTTTTATGTGTATTTTGAAATACTTTTATATTTTATATATGTATATTATCAACGAGAGGTGCAGCATTTCGTTCGTTGTTAAAATAATATCGAACTCGTTAATTTATTATATTCAAATTACGCATACGTTCGTTAAATGCTAATTATTTGGAACTTTTACATCTATCTCTCTCTCTCTCTCCCCCTCGATCTTTTTCCCCTCTCAAAATCGTTGAAAAGAAAAAAGAAAAAATAAAAATGAGAAAAAACGACGTGCATCTGTCGTTTCGAACACGACAAACTGCTCGTCTCCTCGAAACGAGGCGCCACCCCAAGAAATAGTAGAAAACGAAACAAGATTTAGGAAAAATTCAATCCCCCAAGTTCACTGTGGCTAACAAGCAACGTCTACGACAAAATGTGGCGGAAATTGCGGGATGATCGTTGAATATTCGACGCGGTTTCCTTTCGTCTCCGAGATTGAGGTCGAAGGAGGGGAGGGGGAATGGCGGAAACCGTTGGAAAAATCTCGTTACAGCGACGTGGCACGTTTTACGATTCGAGTGCTCCCCGGAGTTTCACGGTCAAAAGCGAACAAAACAGTTTTTATCACGGGGCAGGGGGGGAAACTTGTTCGATGTTTACGAGGCGCTGCGGTGCAAAACTCGAGGAAACAATCGTCGTGGTGTCGCCACGTGTCCCAATCCTTGCTCGGAATGGTGGCGTTGCTATTTATGGGGACGTGTGAACGATTCGACGTGGCGACGATTTCGTTGGCAATTGTTGAAAAAAAAATGGGATGGAAGGGGAGATTTCGTGGGATTTGTTGGTGATTCTGTTGAATCGTTATTATATTATTATTATAATTATCTCAAAACGTTTCTTTATTCTTCCCTTTGATAGTTAAAAAACAAATAATTGTGCCAAATTATATTCTTCCTAAAGAATAACATTTCTACTACGTTTCAAACAAATTTATTAATATATTCTGATCCATTTGCTAATTGTGTCATCCTTCTATTAGCGATGCTTTATATTCAAGCTAGTCATGCAATCACAATATCAAATATGACTAATTGTTATTGTTAGCAATCAAAACATTACGTATTGGACACAATCTGTCCTTATTAAATATGAGTTAATTAGTGATCAATTGTCACGGTCACGTAGAAATAAATCCAATTGAATTTGCTAATTGTTTTTAATTAAAGATAATTGATATTCTATTCCCAATAATAATCAATTGTCATAATGATCAATAATTATCAAAAGTTTTTAAATTTCCTCCATACTTTACTTTATTTTACTTTACTGGAAAAAGTATCGTTAGTGGGATTAAAAACAAGTAGAAAGATACCTGGTTCTAGATTCGACAGATATTTTTCCGGGTATAATGGTACAATAAGGCGATTCTCGAGCGACGAGGCCTCCCTCTAATGGAAATTCCAAGAACGTCGGGATGGAAATTCGTAAATCGGAATTCGCATTTGAACAACACCTCGTACGATCCCTGCGTGAACAGATACGGGAGAATTTCACGCTCTCGGTGCACGTTTCTTCGTTTTTAATCGGCGAGATTAACAGAAACTCGAGGGCGAGCGAGATTTTTTATAGAATCGAATAGATTATATTATAATCGTTTTACATAAGCTGTCAATTGATTTCCTAGCCAGATGACGTAAGTTTCGTTCGTTAGTCAATAAATTGTTATTATTTCCTTCAACGACGAATCGTAACGAATCAATATCCATTTTAGATTTACATAACCTGATCTAAGTTATTACGAAGACCACCGTTTTATATATTATAATTGCAGTGTAATCGTTTACCCTTCGAGTAAAAAAATCTTAAATGACGAAACGATTAAGCTTGATCCGTCCAAACAAGATTCCAAACAACAATTTATCGCCCATCCATTTCACACCCTCGTGAAATGCTCGCACGTTATCCCCAATTCCCCTATCAATGACCATTTTGGTAATTACGTCAACTCTCCATCACGAATAAATCTCGCAACCTCTTTAACCATGTTACGCGCGTATAAATCAATCGCAACAAGCGAATGTTCTAAACGAACTTGATCTTGGCCACGAAATAACCATGAACCTTCTTCGAGCACACCAGTTGCTCCATCCAATTCCTTCTAATTGGCCTCGAATTGGTTTAAATATAAATCTGACCGATCGAAAGAATACTTCGAGAAAGAGAGAGAGAGAGATAGGCGGATTTTCGATGAACTGAAACCTCGCGAGAACAGATGGCGCTGTTTCATAAAATTAAAATGGCGCTTCGTTTGTTGGAAAAGTTGCGAGCTACACCGAACCAGGTGAATTAACGAGCGTTGACAGGTTGAACGGTTGACAACACCGATAACACAACGATTAATCGTCCCTGGCTCGTATTTAGAGTGCGGTAAAATTTGCGGCTCGTTTTAATTAAAACCGGAAGAGAATAAACCGGACACGTAATTACAAATTTGTAGGAGAAAAGGATAATTTCCTTGGCTCGTCGATCTCTTTTTTCGCGATGATTCTAAATGAAATTATCGAGATATGATTAAATAAATAAGCACACGTAAATTTAGTCTAAACCTAAAAAAAATTTTATTAGAGAGGAAATATTCTATCTCTTAATAAACTTGCTTCTTTGATTGGAGGAAAAAAAAAAATTCTAATATTATCAAAATGGAAGAAAAATCATCATCGAACCAAATATTCGCAACGCTTAAATCGTTAAAATTAATTTAAGCGGCAGCCATGTTGCCTTTTCCCAAACAGGACTTTTTCTTCCTTCCCTCCGCGATGAAACGATCGCATTTGCACGCGACGCGAGTGCATTTTTGCAACGAGTTTGCTCATCGATTTTCCATTTGTAACCGTTGCACGAAGGGGATTAAACAACGTGTTAAACCTTTTGAATTTATATCGCCGCGGTACATAACCGCGGAAAGTAATCGCTGATTAACATTTTTTAACACTCGTGTGAAATCGATTGGAAACGAGAACGAGCGAATTATGCAGGGTAGTTAGGCTCGAGAGAAGGCGAAAAAAAATTAAAATCGGTGGACAATCGTTTGATTTCGCTGAGCACGTAATTTCAATGACTTCGTTGCACGCAAATTGTACAAAGACGAAGAAAAAGGAAAAGTTTATTATTTACGATATCGTAAGTCGAGTAGGTATAGATAGATATCTAAAAAAACGTTTGGATGAATATTTGCAGTGAGATATAATATCAAGTTTCTGTACTTATCATTTTAACGATGTATTTCATTCGTGTAAATTATTGGATCGTTCGGAAAATAGTTTTGTTTCTTCGCACGAGTGTCGCTAGTCGAACGTTTATCCAGCCAACTTCGCTCTAGAGTAGAAATTCTTGGGTCGTTCGGAAAATAGTTTCGTTTCTTCGCACGAGTGTCGCTAGTCGAACGATTATCCAGCCAATTTCACTCTAGAATAGAAATTCTTGGGTCGTTCGGAAAGTAGTTTCGTTTCTTCGCACGAGTGTCGCTAGTCGAACGTTTATCCAGCCAACTTCAGTTTCGCTGGTCGATATCCAGCCAACTTCATTCTAAATCGTATTGTTCATTTCACGGTTTGCTTATAAGAAAAATTCGTTCGATTCTGCGCGGTTGTGTTTCTCGTGCGTGATAAAAGATGCAAGATCGAAAGGATCATTTTCCGCATATTTTATTACCGAAAAGGACAAGAAAAAAGTTACACGAAACCACTGGTTTTCAAAATTTCGTTGAAGCTGGTGAAATAAAGACGCCGATTGAAGCAAAGCGACGAATAATACTCGAGAATAAAAACGAAATTATTTTCCGAACGATTATCAACTTCTCTTAAACGTAATTTCGCGATTGAATCGAATTGGATATCATGTGATAAGATATCTAAATTCTCAAAATTTTGCACATTTTAAGATTTAAGATTGATAAAATTATCGCAGAGATAAAATTTCGCGTGGCGGCACATATTTAACACGAATAATAACAGGGATGGGTTATAACACGAGACAGACAACTCGTTTAACCGCGTTCTCTAATTCAATGCATCGCGTTATCGGGCAAAAAGCGTCGAGCCTTATCGTGCATTAAAGTAATTAGCAATTAAAGCAATTAGCCGTTGATAGTAAATGGAATGGCGCGCCTTACTTTACGATGGAAGGGGCTCGTAAACTTTTCCTCGTGGTTGGAACGAAAAATCGAATCGAGGATGATAAAATAATTTTAGGAGCTGCAGCCATTCATCTTTCGTTTCTATCGTGTACAATAATTATCGACTGGAGATAGGGAAGAGTTCGAGAGATGAATTAGAATAATTAATAGCTAAAAGATAAAGTCGAAATCGTCTTTTTTTATCCTTAATTTTCGTCTTATTTCACACAGTTTGAAGAATTCTTAAATTTAATATAATATTTTTCTCTCGTTTCATCATTTATTGAATTATTTAATTTTAATCTGAACGTGGGCAAAGTGCATACGAATTTTATCATTTTTTTCAATGTTAATTTTTTATCAAGGAACGAACGAAATTGTGATTATATCACTTGAAATCATCTCCTATTTCTATATATTAACCAATATTGCAATACAAAAATAAAAGATATGTAATCATTTCTAAAGATATGTAAATTAGGAAAGGAAGAAAAAAAATAGAATTTGATCATCGTTAAACGAGATTATCACATCTATGAATAAAATAGAATTATACCTCTTTCTCAATTCGTTTGAAAGCTTTAAATTATTTTTATCAGTAAAAATTTCATCATCGTGCATCGATATTTCGCGCATTCCCCAAAACGAAAATTAGCCGACCAATTTCATCGCACTTCTAACGAGGTCCGTTAATAACAATGTCGGGGGACATTGTGTATTCTTTCAGCCTTAAACGTCTTAAATAACGACGCGGAAAACTTAAATAAGTTTTACAGGCCGAGGCGGAGTTGTGAAATTAGCTCTCTAACTGTAATTAACTTCGAACAAAAAGAAAAAAAAAGGGGGGTTGAATGCGAGGCAACAGCGCGAATTCGAAGGAGATAAAAATAAAATGTTTTAATTTTCATTATCTCGCGGTGATAAATTTTGATTAGAATAATTTCCTTCCTTCCCTTTATAACTTCTTTCTCTATTTTTCTTTCTTTCTTCCTTTCTTTCTAATTATTTCAATCGTAAATTCTATTCGATAAATGTAATGAAAAAGGATACGATGAACATTTATGTTAATTTATATTATTGAATTATTTAAATTAATATATTTTTATATAATTTATTTTCATTCGACAAATTGATTTAATTTCGATCTAATTTGAACGATAAACACGTATTTAACCTCGGCTTTGCTAGAAAAAAAATTATCGAAACAAAATATAACAATTGGAAGCGGAACGAAGGCTGGCTGTCGATCGATACAATTCGGTCCTCGCCTCGACTGCATTCAACGAACTCGAGTGCAAATTCGGGTAGAGTCCAAAGTTCATTATCAGTTTTACAGGGGAACTTTTTGCATCCCAGGTGTTAAGGATTCCGAAACACACAGAAAACGCACCAGTTTCTCCCCTTTGATGAAGAAAGTTGAAGCTCGGATAGCTGGCCATCCGAGAAACTTTATTATTCAGTCTACAAGTTTCTCCTGAAACTGCTGCTGCAACTCCTTAGGCCAACGATGAATAATGACTATCATTTAGTTAACACGAGGTAAAACAAATTATCTTGATAACTATCTTGATAAATCGTTTGGAATTTCATCATTGTAATACCTCTTGTTGACAAATTTATTAATTGTTCGGCCCCCTATTTTTTTTTCTCTTTTTTTAAATTCAATTCTTTCTATAAATCTTATTTATTTATTTCTAATTATACTCTATAGATATATCCGAATATATCTATCGCGACTTACAAATATTTTTTCTCCATTTTCCACAGTTCTTAAAGCAATAAAACTGTGCGTAAAATTTATACGATTTACACGACTTCTTTCTTATTTTCTTTAATAAGGTTAAACGTTTATAAATGGTATGATTCAAATGTCAAACAAGTGATCAATTCTATCGCGGAAAATATGATATAATATCCTGAAAGAGTATTCGTGGAACGATTGAACGAGTGAGAGGAGATGCTTTATTACCAAATAAATATTTTTCTCGTGTAAACAATAATTAGCTACATCTATTAAAAACGCATTACGAAAAACAACGTAATAATAATAATAATAATAATAATTCCTATAAAACGAGAAGATCGTGATTCAAATTGGATTAAATTTTAATCAGACTTCTTTAAACGATCTTGTTATCCCAATATTTTTAGGTTAGGTTACAATGGAAGAAGGAAAAATGCGTTTCCTTCGAAATAATTTAACGAAGGGTTATTAGTTAAATATTTGGTATGAATTTTTTTTTCAATTAAAACTTTTAATTAAATCCACTATAATACACCCCCTCCCCCCTTCCACTGTTGTGAATTTTCCCTCGTGCATACAATACCTTTTCATCGATCTTCGCCTTCCTTGCTGCTCAATCAATTTTATTACATTTTTCTCTTCTCCCTCCCCCACTCTCTCTCTCTCTCTCTCTCTCTCTCTCTCTCTCTCTCTCTCTCTCTCTCTCTCTCTCTCTCTCTCTCGTCTCGTAATACGCGTGTTGTGGAATTCTAGAGCGAGAAGCAAATTATACGGTACAATTTTAGCTTGGGTAATACCATATGCTACACAATATTGGCTTCTAACACGAAACTTTTTCCCTACGACTCGCGCGTGAGCTCGCATGTTATTCGATTTTTAACGCGGGATTATTAAAATAATCTGAGCGCATAGCCGATATATAAATAGAAAGTTGTTAAGCAATTAGCACGTTAATTGATATTGTTGAAAGTTAAATGGGACGTTTTATACGCAGAGAAAGAGATGGGAAATTGAATATCGAAGCGAGAGTGATACAATCGAACGAATTGCGCGATATTTGTCAATTTATATAACCGATTTTGCGCTCTTTTATCGGATAAATTGAAAAATTAATCCGAGATAAACGCGTATTAAAAGAGGAATCATAATTTTTTTTCCTCGCTTATGATTTTAATATTTCAAACTTTCGCCGATCTAATTTAAATTTCCATTATACGCGATGGATTCATTAAATTCCTCGTTACGTGTAAATCTTTAAAATTATACAACGCGAGGAATGTTTATCGAATGAGATCACGAAAATCAAAAAATTAGAAGAGCGAATAAACTAACCTAAATCCAAGATCCGATAACCCAATAATCTAATAATTACATTACGATATTTATAATATTGATTTTATTAATTCATCAAATATAAAATATTTTCGATCCCGTTAAAAATCTACTTAAAAATAAATAAGTCATTCCAAACGAGTTTCATTATCTTCCATCTTCGAAACATTAACCGCACTTTCGTGTATTTACTGTTCGTTCGCCATTCCCGATTACTCCCCCCCTCCCTACTCAAATACGGATCCAACTCACGCAAACGATGCACTTAATCGACGAAGGCAAATTATTCAAAGTTTCGCGTGACAGGTAATAATAACATCTTGCCGTTCGAAGCGTTCGGACTTTCCGACAGTTACGAGAGTAATTTGCATTTCCCTCTGAGAATTTGAGCAGCCTCGTAAATTGGCAACCGGACCAAATCGATCCTTAACTTTTCCATCCCAACCACGTATGTGAAACACAAGGTGACGAGTGATCATCGTTGCTACTCGTCACCGAAATCGATCAGTGGCTTTCATCCGCGCCAGTGTCTCTCAACCTTGTTGGATTAACAGTTTGAGCAATTTTAGATTTTTAAAAGATACTCGTGAGAAATTTATCTGACTGGAGAATGAGATGAACACGATGATGAGGTTGTAATTTTTATATTGGAATTTGAAGATTTTTTTTTCTTTCTTTATTCGAACAAGAATCGAGTAAGAAGGGAAAAATTTGTAAAGTAAAAATTTTGAATTGAGAACCACTGATCGAGGATCGTAGATGTAAACATCTTGGATTCTTGGAGATATTTATAAAAATATATCGATTGATTTAAAAAATGAGATAAACACGACGATGATGATGGTGTAGTACGCATAAATTGTTCATGATGTATGAATGGTTAATTTATTCATCGTATTAATAACGTTTTAAAGCGATTAACTTATTGACATTGATGAAAATCTTTTTCAAATGTCATGTTTGCAAAAAAAAATTTTATTTACTAGATGGCCTTCCAATCTTCGATTCCTTCGTATTTTTATCATCAATATTATACGTGATATCATATCGAATGATGCAACGAGAGATGCATCAGCCTCAGCTATTAAAATATATGATAATGAAAAGTAATCAATAATATCGATAAATTGATAGAATTTTTACGATCAGTTTAACAATTCGAAGGAATCGATCGAACATCCTTTATCCGTTATTAGAAATTAATTAATCGTTCGAAATGTTGTTTTTCTCAAATATTGCTGTGATACTGATAAATGAAAACGAGAAAAGAAGCACTTCAGAAACGATACCCTTCACTGCATGAGTAGTAAAAAGAAAACGAGATAAAAGTTGAAAATGATACGAAAGATTCATTTTTTGTTTTTTTCAAAATTAACCAGAATTATGCTACAAAGCCGAGCATTGAAATGAATTTAAAGAGATAAAATTTCGGATGTGTATCGTTTACATTGTCGAAAAATCGGTCGAACGACTCGCCAAATTATTATTTTCGTATTTGTGTACGCGGAAAAATTCAAAATCGAATCAAAGGGCAATCCACTGCGACTGTGGAAAAGTGGTTCTCAACCTGTGGAAATAGCGATTTTTTTACGATTTTACTTTTATACAGAAAATTTTATCGATCGATAACCGTCGAAACGAAAAATTTTTATTTTTATAATTCCAAAAAAAAAAAGATGGTCTCAAATTATTGGAGAATTATTTTATTGCAAAACTAGTTCCCGCCTCGAAAAATAAAACTGTCACAATCGATCATTTCCGCCATGTTAAAACTAAACTTTTCCATCATCAGCGACTCGCTATTTACTCGACGCTTCGATATATAAAGCGAAATTGCATCGAGGGAAATAATCGAGGTTACAAATCGGCTGCCAATTACTTTTTCACTTGGAAAAATCAGGAATGGAAGGAGAAATTGACAGATATCGCGATCGGGCGCGAGTAAAATGATAAAAAATGCAAATTGCAAAGGAGAAGAAGAAATTCGAAGCGTTTGAAGGAACGATATGAGTGAGCGAGCGACTGTAAAATTGTGATTATCGATTATCGATATCTCATCGATAGTTTCTGAATATGTATTTGAATCAGAATTTTTTATTATTTTTTAATCGAAAATTATTAAGGTACGTAAAAATATTATTTATAACAAAAGTTTTTTCAACTACTTTTATTCTACACGTTATCGATATATCAATAATATTTCGAAAATTTATCAAACATCTCTAATTATAAATTTAATTTAAAAAAAAAAATAGGAATTTTAATTTCATCTCAATGAATATCGATATTTATCTATAGTGATAATTCCAACGAAAGATGGGAAGATGAGATTGCGTCGACGGTGGACGAAGAAGAGGAATTATGAGTTTGGGGAAACTGTGTGCGTGATTCTCGTTTTGTTATTTTTTAATTCGAAGTACGGGCACGGTCAGAAATGTTGAAAGAATTGATTTTATGCAAATTTCACTGAACGTTTCGCGATAGCCCAACTACGTGCTCGTTTTCAATAATATCGCCGCCAGATAGCGGTGTGATCGATACGAATTGTAGGTTATTCTGGAGAGAGAAGTTAAAGTGGAATGAAATTTTGTTGCAAACGTATGGAGACTCGAGGAGAAGAGATCGATCAATTTTGATTTTTTAAAGACGAAAAAAGAAAACGTCACTTTATGTATCAATAATATAAGGAGATATAAAATAATCGATAATATAATAATATTATTTGAAATAAAGATACTTATAAATTTTTTTTTTTTTTTAGATAGTAACTTGATAGAAAGTCGAAATAAATATTTTCTTTAAAGAATCTAGATAAACATTTCAGATGAACGGGGGAATAAAAGAGAGAAAAAGAGATGAACAACGTCAGTTACAATTGATTTATGACAGGGCTTTGATACATGTCTTTTTTGGAAAGATATCATCTAAAACGTCTCTATGTATTTTTTTTTTTACGATTACTTTTTAATGTTTCGAAACATAGCGGCACGTCAGTCAAGATTAATCGTTTGATTTACTTTTATTCTCTTCTTCGATGAGAATAATATTGCAAAACATGATGTTAATTTTTAATTTCAATTTAAAAATCCATTCTATTTGTTTTTTAAAATATTATCAAATCATTTTTGCATTTCAGATATAATATAATTGCAGCAAATTCCATCTTATTTAATCGACTTTACTTTACAATGATTAATGACGATAAAAAAAGGTATACGGAAGAAACGTTATATAAGAAAACATAATTATCAGTTTTATCGTTTTTATTTTAAAACGATATGAATCGTTTAAAAAAATATTCAAATTAAATTACGTATTTAATTACCTGCTACATTAATTCTATCATTTCAAACACGTATTATAAATCAATATTTTTATAATCAAGTGGTTAGGTTAGGTTAAAGATTATTCGTCGAAAATTTTACCAATTACCAACCGATGATAATTTTTTCCCTCCAAACGATAGAGCGTGGAAAGTTTTCGCAAGAATTCCATCACCTTTCCATTAAACTTTTAATCCGCGTTCCAACGAAAAATTAACGCCCGTAAAAGAGCGTGCGTTCACAAAGAAAATCGTTCGATAACGGGAGAGAGAGAGAAAAAGGGAGAAAAAAGCAAGGAAACGAGGAAAGGAAAAACAATCACGTGGCGAGTGCGCGACAAGCAAGGGACAAAAAGTGGTTACAAAAGCATAATAAAAAGAGCGTTGTCACACGCGCGGCGATCGTTCCCTAGTTTTTTTAACGTTGAAAGAACGGTGTCAAAGTTGCGGTACAATTCGTGCTACGCCCGAAGAGGGAGCGTTGCTATCACGGTTTCAGTCAAGATGTGCAATAAAAAAAGAATGGAAAAATTTGTTGAAAGAGAGCTGTTGAGAGATGTTTCTTTTCTTTAATCGTTAAATTTCCGCGTCGTCGGAGAACGTAAGAGGAAAATGGCGACGTGTTTGATCTCGACATGTGTTCACTTGAGCAAAGTCCGTGGCTCGTAGATGCGCATATTGGAAAATTGTACTTATTTTTCTTATGGACATTTATGTGAAATTTTATATGAAAATTGACGCGTTTTCTTTGAATAAAAATCGAAGAATATTTAAAATTTAAAATAGGTATTATTTTAGAATACCCCTTCTCGGATTTTTCAACTATTCTGCAAAAATAAAACGAGCAAAAGTTTCGGGGAAAAACAGAATAACGAATAGAATATTGAATCACATATTAATAATAAAGTGGAATATATTTTGGAAAAATGATATCGACAAAAGAACAAAAATAACCTAAGATTTAATATTTTCTCAAATTTTTAAGTAGATACTTTCGAGTAATATTTGTAATAACATATTTCTCTAAATATTGCAAAAAAGAGAGAGAGAATATCCTCTTCTCTCGTTTACCGCCATTTTCTTTTCTTCGCCCGTTTGGTTACCACATTATGGCGTTCCACCACCATCGTTCAGGCGGCAAATTCGATTTGCAGCTGCTGTTCGTTCGAACAGCAGATTGAATTTCGATGGCGTTTCCGCGTGACAAGCGGAAAATATTGTTACTTCGTCCAGCATATGTTCCTTTCACCAACAACTATACTCGCCGTTTATTTTGTCGACCAACCCTTTCCATATACTTCCATATATTACTATTCGATTAATACCAGATTTTCGATAATAATATCGCGTACGACACGATGCATTTCCACACATTTTCGAAATACTCTTATCCGAACGATCAGATCAGGAAAAAGTCTGATATTAATTTTCCCAATTTTTAACGACAAGAAAAATTTGAAGATCTAAGAATCTGAATTTTTTTTTGTTTGTTCAGAAAGTTAAAGGAGAGAGAGAAAAAAAAAATTCAAAAACACGCCACACCTGTTGATTTCGAATTCAACTCGTTCGACGTCTTGTTCACCAACTGAATCGAAAAGCGGTTAGACAGTTATGCTCCTCCACTTACGTATGCTTTTACAAGAACGAGAACGATCGTTTCGCGTGAAATTATTATCCAGAGCCTGCCATGCTCAACAGGCTATTAATTATACGGCTCATCGCAGCCCCCCCGAGAGTGGAAGGGACTAAGAAAGCGAGATCGATCTTAACAAGACGTCTACGAGAAGGAGGCTTTTCCTCTCTCGACGAATTCTCTCTTGCGATTCCCTTTGAGACCAGTTCACGGTTCGAATTTCCACTTAAATCGACCGATTGCTGCCGCTAAATTTTCATTTTTCGAAAGAAAATTTTTACCTTTTCGGGGAGAATTGGATAAATTGGAGAGAAAGATACGGCGATGTGATTGATGACGCGATACTAGCGCCACGAAACTATTAATTGTTAATATCCAATGTAGCATTCATTATAGTTATACTTTTTTTTTGTTTTGTAAATTATCTATACAAATGTTCGAAATATTTTTCATATTTTATCGATTTTTATCGACAGAATTAGATTTTAATTGTTTTCTAACAACAAATAAGGAAGATCGATTAATTAAATTAAATATGAAATGTAGTGATCGAAATGTGGTAATCTATAGAGAATAAATGAATTGTGAAAATGAAGGATGATAAGATGAACTGAAAATTGTCTTTACTTTTTTAAATAACATATTTAACTTTGCGTGTTAATTTGGTTCTAAATAGTACCATTCACATGTATAAAAGTACTACGTACTTATGGAATAGCTGAAGGAGAATCTGGTTTCAATTACAGCATAAAAAGAAGCTTTACAACAAAGAAACCCTGTTTGAGAAATAATGTTCGCCTCACGTTTATCCTTCATGTGCATACGTTAAAAAAGTTGAAGAAATAACAAAGTTTTCCAAACATGTAAATTAAGTAGTGTTAATTGTAGAACTGAAGATAAGATATTGTTCCCCCCTCTCTTTTTTTTTGTTCATCTTCACTTCTTATATTCACATCATTCAGGAAATTATTCACACGTAATTAATAAAGATTCTGTTAAGGATTCGTGATAGGATTCATGGAAAAGTTTTATTCGTTATTTTTATCAATTAATAAAATTAAAATTATCAAGAAGGTTAATAATAAATATTGTAAAAATTCAACGAACCGGTAGAAAACTATCACAAAAAATAAAAAGGTTCTTAATATTACAAACATTAGTTAATTGTTCAATTCACAAATGTATTGGAATATTTCTAGATAAGTAAATATTAAACCTTTTGCTTTCATGTTTTTATTTTTAAAGCAAACGTACCGTTATTATTTTTCCAATAAACACCTCCCCATACTTTTTTTTCTAACCCCTTTATTCGTGGTTACAGAAATAAACGTTTTATCGACTATAAACCACTTAGGGAATGAAATATCGAATGCGAATATCGGAAAAAGAGCCAGGACAATAAAAACACAGTTAAAGATTCAGGAATCACCTTCTCAAAAACTTTCTAACAAGCGTTTCAAACACCAAAAGAAACAAAAAGGAATCACGAACCGCACCAGTTTGACCCAGTTCTCGAATGTGACAAATACTCCGTTCTATTATTCAAATAAAGAAAAAAACAAAAAGAGGAATCTCTCTTGAAGACCTCGCAAAATGAACCCTCCTTATCTAAGAATAAATTATATAATCCCCTTATAATTTTAACCTCGAGATCAATTAAAATGCGAAATTTAACTTTTTTTCTCTCTACGAAGAAATTTTATTTGTGGAAAAAAATTTAAAAACGCAAAACACGAATCCAATATCACAATATTATTGTATTCCAGAGAAACATCGATCCCTCCAAACGATATACCCGATTTCCTTGTACACAGAAACCGTGTACGCTCCAGAGAAAACGTGGCAAGGTGTCATTAATAATAACCTTATAGGGACAATATTGACAGCCAGAGAAACCAAGGAGCAAGGATGGTAAATAAAGTATGTACGCCTCGGCTAATGCACCGCTTTGCATACGTTATTTCGTGCAGTTTCAGCCCGGGTTAATGCCACTCGTTTCACGTTGTCGGCCGAGATAGCGACAAGAAGAGGTTATGTACACCGCGGGTTACAGGTTATGTAGCGCGCAGATAAAGGAGGGAGGAGGGGGGAGAGTTAACGATCAACAGCAGCGTTAAACGTGCGATGTGTTATGGAACAGGGTAGAATTGATTTATGAGCTGCAATCTTTTCGAGATCCTTTTTTTTTTTTTTTTTGAGCGATGAAGATAATGGTAGGATATTTAGGCTAGTTACTTTCTAGTGTATTATTTGAAGGAGAGATAAATGCATCTTTCTTCTACTTGGAACTTTTAATTTTGGAAATTTTAATTTTGAATTGAGAAATTCAAAAATTCTTTCGTATATATATATATTTGGAAAGAAAGCGTTTATTCAGCATCTCTCTCGAGCATGATCGATAATTGAAGCGTTTTCGTTCATTGATCCAAGTCGTGGACAAGTTGTAACTCTCGTTCTTTTTAGCGCCCACGCTCGTTGGTGGAAGATGACGAAGAAAATTTTTTAAATATCGAGATATGCTCGTGAATATCACGTTTGATCCTTGTGTTAACTGTTATTTGGAAAGAGTGTGTATACAGGGTGTCTTGGAAATCGTGTCCTCGAATTTGGGGAAGTAAAGTTTCTGGTATTCAAAAATGAATCGATGCAAAGTCGAATTTTAATAAAGGAGAGGTAAAAATTTAAGAGAACTTCATTTCGAATATACAGGGTGACTATAAAGTTACAAGTATGATCGAGTTTAAAAAGTTTAAAAACTATTCGATCGAAGATTAAGTCGAGTAATATTTTGTTTATTTAAAGATGTAGGAGGATGTAGAAAATTTTAAGATACTTACAGAGATTGAGATCGATATTCGATGATAATCCTTCGATCTAACCTGTAACATCGAAAAATTGTTAAATTAAAAAAGGATAGATTTAAATGTGAACAAATGTGACGCGAACTTTTATCACTCTCGTTCAGTTCTTGGCATTATTTCGGAATAATAAAAGATAGTAATCCTTTATGGATTGTTATAAACGTCGAACGACGTGGCATTGTTCTATTATTATAGAGATACACTCTTGGAACACTCTCTACCAGTGAGCTGAATATTTTAGACATATAAAGGCAAAATGATATGAATAGCTGTACATTCTGCAGTCGAAAAACAATTGCACAATAGTGGCTATTCCATAATTTTCCAATAGTTGCCTATATTGATAAAAGTTACTCTTACGATCCTATAATTTCTAACGATGAACGTGTCGAAACGGAGAAACAAATAGAATTAAAAATTAATAAAATGTAAAGTTTTAAAATAAAAATTCCGATATTAATTATAAATAAATACGAATAAATATATAGGAAATAGTTTTTCTCAACGCTTCAATAATTATTATATCGTTATTTTCACAGGAGATATTTTAAGAAAACACGATTCGAAACTCGAGAATGAACCAGAAGTCGTAACGAAGTTATAACGTACAGTTTCACTAATCTTTGGTAACTTGAGTGTGTTCTAAAATTCAAGCACGTACCTGTAACGATTCTAGTTACACTGATTGGCTGATATTCAACAATTTCAATTACCAACCGTCCTGTCTCAGTGTAATCAGTGTCGCTTTTAGTATGCTTTTCCCTAGAAACGTTGGATACGTACCTACACACTGGTGCTTTATAAAATTTCCCTAGGACCAATCAAATTACGTTACAATCAAATTTATAAAACGTCTACCTTTTACTTCATTCAAAAGAAGAGGCATCGTTTTAATTCCCCTTTGACAAATTTATACTTTGATGTATAATTATGGATAAAGAGAGCATCTTAATTTTTACCAATATACTTCTGATTAAAGTAGATGTCATCGAAATAATATTTTATTTTGACAATTACCCAAAAGAAAATTTTGCTTTGTTACTTTATGTTAAATAGTTTTTTTTATATATTATACGCTAACGATATCATCTGTTTTATGATGTAATGTAAGAAAAATTTTTTGCATAAGACTCTCGTAAGTGCTTCGTTAAAAAATTAGCTTCAATGATGGATAGATCCATCAAGATACCAATCGATTTTCATTTACGAGAATATCGAAAAGAAATGTTTATAGAACAAAAATTAATACAGTTATCGAGAATTAACACTTTTATGTTATATTATAATTTTAAATAATATAAATATTCATAATATTTTAATATTTTAATTTTAATATATTTTTATTTTATTGCAAAAATTGCTCGCTATAAAAATTTTTAAATATTCGCAATTATCATGTTTCGATACTACGAAATTTGCACACTCTGTAGAAAAGTAACAATGTACAAATATTTGCTCCTGATACAATCTCGTTCGTTCGATGCCAGTTAATTATCCGGAATTACGTAACGCGGGAAATTCCGGTCTGATACCAGGACGAATTTCAGGGCATTTGCTAAAACCAGACAGCCGAGGACGAGGAAAATAATCGGATTATACGGACAAGCACGCTTTAGAGTGACCGTTTAATCCAGTCGTTACAGTGTATCACCGATACACATCGGTATAGAAGAGAAAACGTGTACCTCGAAATCGCCACTCTTACCGCTTTGAAGTGAGCTGATTACCAACGATATCCATTCTCGAGCATCGATCGCGATATCTCGCGGTATCGACGTGAACTAATTTCGCCACAATTAGATCGTTGTAACGCGGTGGCTGCGGTTTGTATTTATGCGAGGACATTTCGAGCGTCGGGCACGATTTAATCGTAAATCGAAAGTGTCGTGTAAACTGAATGTCTATTTGGATTTGTTGCGTCAGGCTATTTGCGCCTGGGATTTTTGAATATTTTAATTTGTCCTGGATGGATTTTTATAAAATTTTAAATATCTGGATTTGCCCTGTTTTAAATTTCCAGCAATTTTTCCATGTTCTGTCGATGGGCTTTTTAAAAACATTTTTGAATATTTGAATTCGTGTTGGATTTTAAGAATTTTAAGGATTTTTGAGAATATTTTGTTTACAATTTTTTTCAATCCAAATACATTATTGGTTTCTTGTTTTTTCAAGTACAGAACGATTCAATCTATCTGTAAAAATCGAAAAGTAAATTACATCATCTTTTTTCTATAATAGAAAATTCCTCTGATTATTCTCCGATCGATCATTTTTTTCTCTTGAAGCCAAAAATTGTAAGAGAACTCTATCTAAATAAAATCTCGATATATCAAGTTAAGTTGGATAGATTTTCTCTATAAATTCTTTTGACAACCCTGGTAGTCACTAGATACTCTATTTCCCTCAATCTTATATCCTTCTTCATAGATAACTACAGAATAGAATATAATAGTAATCTTACGTCCCTATCTGAATGCAATCTTGCGAGCATATCGGAATGAGCAACAATCAACACCTATGCTGGCATGGTATCAGGTGTTACATCGATTCACACGTGATGCGCGCAACTTGAATTATCTATCCACGCTGAATACTCACCGGCCTTCATTCGATCGATCAAAGACCAAGGAACCAGGATAATACGAATTTTCCTTCGCATCGATCGTCTTGCGGAACGGCAATTAGCATAGTGTTCCTACTTTATCGACCGTGCGTTCGATGGCATCGGTGTGCACACGGTGTTATTAGCACGGTTGTCGTTTCCTGAATGGATATCAATCACTCTAATGGGGGATTCGCGCGTGTAAAGCATGACGTGCAATCAGATCACATCATTTATCCAAGATGGCTCAAAGAGGTTAGGTCGTGGCTTTGTGCAACGAGATAGTCGCGCTCGAGTTTCCAAGGAACTCGTCGGATACGATGGAGGATGATTCGAGGGATCTCGTGCTGATGAATTTTCGAACAATTTCATCTTATGGATTATATAAGGTATTGTTCAGAGGTTACGAGTTTGTAGACATGTTGACAAATGTTAAGGGTGATAGGTTTATAGATGAATTTTAGATGCGAGTTTCGTGTTTGATGTGTTTTGTGCGAGTTCCGATTTTGAGGTTAGGATTGTTTGATTTGAAACTGGTTTTATCGAAAGGCTTACGCATAATCGATAATATTGTTTATTCACTGCAGTGCACTTTTGTTATACAGAATATTTTAATCAGATCAAATCATTGATCGATAATTGCACAATATTGACAATATTATTGATCACGTATGGATTCTTTCAAACAAAACTAATTTTCATCTTCCGTTTCGATTAAAATATATGCGCATGATGCAATCAAAAAGAACTCTATATTTAAAATTTATTTATAAATCTATCTTCTCACATTTTACGTAATATATATATAATTTTATATATAGTTATATAGATTATAGGACTATTATTATTCAAAGATGAGCAATTTGTAACTTTCTGACGAGGAAGAAAATTGCCAAGAGAATAATTCAATTCTACCAGTTTCCTTGATATGCATTATAAATTATGTATTATTATTATTTTACTATATATTTTAGATATAATATACAGAGTTAGAAGGAACTTTGTGTTGAGCAATTCTTCGGGCTGATTTTAATCAGATTAATTAAAGGAACGGCCGATAACGGAGCGATTCTTTCTTCCGTGAAGTCTCCAAGCTTTAAGCATCGAGTTCCTTTCGTTTTACGACATGGCCTCGACGAATCGAGGCCGCTGCACATTTTTCTCGGATCAAAGTTCTTCTAATTCTCTTAATAATTTTCGACCGCCTTCTCTTATTTATTTTTTTTTTCATACCTCCTTTTTGAAATTGCTTCCGCTCGATGACCATTCTTCGGGGAACAAGTTTACTCGATTAACCGAAAGAACCCTTTGGCCCGTGAGCCATTGAAAACAAAAGCAGTGGAATAAAGACGAAACGAGACGAGAAGCAGGACGACGTTTTTTCTTCAATAACTCGTTGGATCCGTTCATTTCGCAAAATCGAAAATTTGACGAACGAAGAAAGGAACGTTTTATTGGATTAAGAAATATAAATCTTTTCAGAATAGAATGAAAGGATCTGGAAAATATTTGTTTCGATGTTATATCATATGCTTTCTTTTATATGAATGTGAAAAATTTAAGATGCAGAGTGAACGGCTAAATTTAGGAATTATTTCCCCTTTAAAACGAACTTTGGTTGAGCTTTCTACAATGTCCCTAGCATTCTACGTTATTGTAGACTACTTCCCCTTTAAACTGAGCTTTGGTTGAGCTTCCTAAGATTTTCCTATCAAAAGTTATAGCATTTCAAAGATTCACAATTTTTTCCTGAAGAACCGCTTCATTATTTTAATTCGCCATTGAATGGCAGACGGTCCCCAAAATATCTCTGGAATTCTACGCTATTTTAGACTCTTTCCCCTTTAAAATGAGCTTTGGTTGAGCTTTCTACGATGTCTCTATCAAAAATTATGACATTTCAAAAATTTACGATTTTTTCCTGAAGAAACGCTTCAATATTTTAATTCGCTATTGAATGGAAGACGGTCCCCAAAATATCTCTGGAATTCTACGCTATTTTAGACTCTTTCCCCTTTAAAATGAGCTTTGGTTGAGCTTTCTACGATGTCTCTATTAAATGTTATAGCATTTCAAAGATTCATGATTTTTCTCTTATGAATAGCTTCACTATTTTAATTAGCCATTGAATGGGGGACGATTCCCAAAAAATCTGTGAAATTCTACGCTATTTTAGACTCTTTCTTCTTTAAGATGAGCTTTCGTTAAGCTTTCTATGATATCCCTATCAAAAGTTATGGCATTTCAAAGATTTAAAATTTTTTCCTTACGAATCGCTTCACTACTTTAATTCGCCATTGAATGAAATACGGAGCACGAAAAAACTTTTGGATCCCACGCTATTTCAGACTCTTTCCCTTTTAAAATGAGCTTTCGTTGAACTTCCTAAGATGTTCCTATCAAAAATTATGGCGTTTCAAAAATTCACGATTTTTTCCTGAAAAATACCTTAACTATTTTAATTCGCTATTGAATGGAAGACGGTCCCCAAAAAATCTGTGGAATTCTATGTTATTTTAGACTCTTTCCCCTTTAAAATGAGCTTTGGTTCAGCTTTCTACGATGTCCCAATCAAAAGTTATAGCATTTCAAAAATTCACGATTTTTTCCTGAAGAATAGCTTTACTATTTTAATTCGCCATTGAATGAGAAACGGTCCCCAAAAAATCTGTGGAATTCTACGCTATTGTAGATTCTTTCTCCTTTAAAATGAGCTTTCGTTCAGCTTTCTACGATGTCCCTATAAAAAGTTATGGCATTTCAAAGATTTACGATTTTTTCCTGAAGAATACCTTCACTATTTTAATTCGCCATTGAATGGTAGTCGGTCCTGGAAAAATCTGTGGCATTCTACGCTATTTTAGACTCTTTCTCCTTTAAATTGAGCTTTGGTTGAACTTTCTTCGATGCTCCTGTCAAAAGTTATGGCATTTCAAAAATTCATAATTTTTTCCTGAAGAATTGTTTCACTATTTTAATTCGTCATTGAATGGCAGACAGTCCCTAAAAAGCTGTAAAATTCTACGTTATTTTAGACTCTTTCTCTTTTAAAATGTGCCCAGAATGAATAATCTTCTCTTATTTTGTCCGATGTTATAATATTTCAAATATTGACAATTTTATCTTCAAGAATTGTTTGACTTATTTAATTTGTCATCGATTAGGAAATGATTCCTTAACAAAGTGATGAACACTATGTTATTTTACACTCTTTTATCTTTGAAATGCACTCTATAAGATTATTTCGATATTTGCGAATGTTGTGATATTTTTGAGAAATTGAAAAAGTATTCTATGTCGCAAGAAACGTCATATTTATATATGTATTATACAATTGAACATGACTCGAAACGTTTACATATATATGTTTCGTTTTTTAAACTTCAAATATTAATAACGTGTTGGCTGCGAAATGAAAATTCGAAAGTAATTCTTTCGATGATAATCGGTTGACTTTGTCTATATTTATATATATATTCACATGATAAAAAATTATTCTTTATACTATATTCTCATGTAACAATGTTACTAATTTTCTGTGATATAATTTATGGAAAAAATAATTGTGTATATATTAATTTTTTCATTAATCTTTCATTTAATATATTAATTTTATAGAATTTCTTTTCCAAATAACACATGCGAGGTAACAAATAAAATTTCAATGGCTACTCCAATTCAACATTTATTTTCCATAAATGTTCCACGAAGTTTCGAACTATCCTCTGTTTCACTTGGAAAACAATGTTTCAACTTTACTCTGATTTCTCGTACACACACGCGCACACTTGGTAACATCTTTTATACATTTCGCAAAAGATAGGAATTTCGAACAGTCTTTTTAGTTTGAATACAAATTCTCTTACAGCCGCGCCTACCATGCTCCAAAGTTTGAATAAATACATGAAGATCGCCTTTCTGCGATTCATACTGAATTATCAATATTTCTCTCACGCCGAAAGTATCCGGTGGGAGAACGCAAGAAAATAACGGTATACCCTTACACGTTTCTTTTCGCGTCCTAAAAATCCCTATACCTCCACTAAATCCCTATATCCCTATATCATTCACTACAATAATCCCATACATAATTCGAAACCCAAACCTGTTTTAATTTTCACTAATTCATTTTTGAACCAATTATTTTTATCATTCTAACCATTCTCGGGCATTTCTCAGGCAAATTACACTGAAAATTACAGAACGAAAATTTCTCTCGTTCCTCTCTCTCTCCCTCTTTTTCTCTTCCTCCCTCGGTAATAGTATTCCACGAAATTGCTCGTGACTGCTCGTAACGACAAGGCGTGCGAAACGTGACGGGTCGGTACAAACGCGGGAATAATTCGAAAGGGCAAGGGTCGCAGGTCCGTGATCTCTTCTGGACCATTCCCTTGGTCCACTCGCGTACAGATTAATGTCCACGGACAGGCTTATCGACAATCTCGCGTCCGTTCAAATGGACGGCCGAATTTATTCAGCGAAGAGGAACGCGCGAATGCCATCCTGTAAAACAGACAATAAATTTCCGACACGGTCTGAACACTCTGGACCAATTTCTTCTTTGCCTAGTTTTTTTTTTTTTATATATTGTACACGTGAATTGCTACGGTTATATTTAAATACGATTTATAGAGAAAAACTTTGGACGAATTTGTATTTTGTACGAATTTTTGGACGAAATTTATTATCGTTTAATAATTTTTAAGGGGAAGGAAGAAGAAGTGTACGAAAATATGGTGAATTTTGAAGAAAGAGGTTAGGTTTGCATGCTTGAAATAAAAAATTTTCAAGGTTAGGTTTATCAAACGTCACGGGTATTCAGAGCGAAAATTAGTAAGACTCTTGAAAAGTTTAATTAGCTGAAGATGTTAGTAACATTTAAAAAATTATGACTTTTTTATTCTTTATTTTCGAAACAATTCAATTTTCACAAGCGAGATCTAAATTTCGCGAGAGCGGTTTTATATTGTATGCCGCAGTGTATAGTATACGTACTAGCTTTAATATCTAAAAAAATATGATGTCATAAGTTAAGGATAATTTTCTCTCCCCCATTTCATTTCGCACATCTTTTCTTTTCTTTTTTCATTTTTCTCATTACACGCTTTTCTGTCCTTCATTTTCGCCTGTCCCTTTTTTTTATATTAATTTTTATTCGAATATTTACAGTGTAATAAAAAAAAAAAGATAAAGAGATAAAGGAATATTGTGTAGCATTGTTCGAAAACATCTGACCTATCATGAAAATATTCGTATCTCTTGCGCAATGAAAATAATGTTATCGATGAAATTTAAAAGTATATAAAATTACGAGTTTTATTGGTATTTAAAATTTTGGTAAAAACGAATGAAATAAATTCTATAATCTGATTTTTTTTATTCAATGCAAACGTTTATAACTTGTAACTAGTTTTTCGTTGATATTATTGACCAGTAAATTAGAGTTTTTTTTTTTTTTTTTCAGAAAATGAATATTAAGGAACCGAATCGAATAGCCACTATTATTATTTCCATTTAAACTTTATGCAACGTGAAAAGGAAAATAAAATAATGCGTACATGTATACACGTCAAAGTCGAATTGAACTTCGACCTGACCTCGTTTTGCAGGGATTACCCAAGGAACGCATTAAGAGGCGATACTCGTTTATTTTTTTTTGAATGAAACATGTGTGCCATTGGAAATGAGTGATATTATTGAAGCCTGATATCATAATAAGATAAAATATATCGTAAAATTATTTGTTATCGCTTAAAATATGCGTAATGTTAATAACATAAAACATTGGCAACAAGATTATGGCCGTGATCAATGATCTTGAAATATTTCCATTAAAGTCGATGACGAGATGTAGCTTTTTTCTTTATATGCAAAAAAAAAAAAAACATTCAAAAGAGGAAATCAAATTGGAATATATAAATAACATTTTAATTATAAATTATAATTGAAGATTGATAAGTAGAAAATAATTTGAAGTTCACTCTTATATGAAGTTCACTTCACAGTTAATTAAATATTGATATTATATTGGATATTGGAGATATCCAAAATCTAAAAAATATTGAATACATTTCAATCTTGATAATCTAAAACTTTATGTATTTTAGAAATAATTAAATACTGATGACATGTAAGAAATATTGAATATTATAATCTTAATAATTCCTATTAATAATCAGAAAATAATTTAAATCATTTTTACATATGTTTATATTTAAAATTTTACTTGATTTAAAAACAAGAAAATGTATATCAATTTCTTGAAAATTAATCTTATAAATTATACATATAATTTCAATAGAAATTAATGTAATTATCTTAATGTAATTAATTTTTGATAACATATATACATCTTGAACATTTTGTTATCTAAATGATGGACTTCACTCATATCTGTAACTTCACTGTAGAAATTTATCTGTCAAAAATGATATTATGTTTATGTTATATTTATTCAGTTATATAAGAAATGTTGAGATATGAAGTTTTTTTCAACTTAATAACCGAGGGATTAATTCATCTTTCCTTCATAATATTTTACTCGCTTATTTATATTTATAGAAACTAAATTATTCATAATGTTCGATTACTACAATTAATCACATTAATTAAATAATTTATCAATATTCTTTATTAAGTTTCAAATGTAAATATTAATTTAATTACTCGATACAAGTTAAATTTTTTTTCACGTTCAAGTATTGAAAATAGTAATGATACAATTATTCAAAAGATTTAGATAGATTCTTAATTTAAATTTATTACGTTTTATCCAGAATTTTAGGCAAATATAAGAATAAACAAATTTAGAAAAAAATACCTTTGATCGATCGCATTCGTACGTTTCAACGAGGAGAACACGTGACACAAAGAACCAATTATTCGATATAATACGCAGGATACTAAAACGTTGCTCGAGACACGGTACATAAAACCTTGTCAACACGTTCATTGACAGTGTTCCTGAATGGGCATAGTTGATTATCGTATGCCTACTTACTAACAAGATCGAATTAATTGACAATTGATCAATGTATGTTCGTATTAAATTTCATTCTTACCCTATCATGCCACGCCAAGTTATATCCTCCCATTGTATTCATGGAAATTAACACGCGAGAATGCAGAAGTATAAGCACTAACGTTTTCTATTCGAACGTTCAATTGGAAAAGGTGAATTCACTTTGATTGATTTAAGAAATTCATAGGCACACTCTAACCTTATTTTAATATCTCGAAGATGAAAATATTTATTCTAGTCACTCATGAAAATAAAAAGATTCCAATTGATAAATTCTTCAAGGCAGAATAAAAATAAAATCAAAAATAAAAAGTTTGCATTTCTTTGTTTGTCCCGAGTTGGATCACTTAACCACTTAAATTACACTTGTATACACGAATACGTTACGTACGAATACACGTTGCGTTCATTTTGAGGTTAAGTTAAGAAAGAATGGCGAAATGAAATTAATTCCAACACTACGAAGAAATTATACTAGTAAGGTTAAAGGAAAACGTTTTTATTCGAGACGTGAACAAAGTCTCACTCGCTTGGAAATACTACGATTATCGGAAACTGATATTTACACATAGAGGAGAATTCTCCTATCCTATCGATTGCTCTATCGATTCGCGTGATTTTCAATGGCGTACTCGAGCGGAAACAAAGGAAATGTAATTCCTTTTTCCTCTACTTTTCTTTTCATTTCTTTCTTTCTTTTTTCTTTTCCTGTTTTTTTATGAGGCAGATTCATGAAATCGATAATTCACTTTAAAAATATGCAAATACGTATCGCGTAATACTTCGAATTTGCAAATCGAGAATTATTTAAATATTTCAATAATTCTTATTTTGCAATCGTATCGCTATTATCAGAAACGTAAATATTTTTCACGAAAGAAAAAATTTATCTATCTCTACATATCTTTTTATTATACTCTTATATTTCGTAACACCTCGTATAATTGTTGCTTAAATATTCTAATAACAATTCTCCAATATCGCTGCTGTTAGAAACGTAACAAAAATTTCAAGTAATTAATTAATATTTACGATCAATAACGTTATTTGCGCGCCATTAAATGAATAAGATGTGTAAAAAAAAAATACAAACTTTCGATTCAGTCAAATAACCAAGAAAAAGCTTCGAGAACAAAATTTTTTGATTCTCTTTGTTTCGTTGCATCGAGGAATCCGATCCACGAAGTTTTATTCGCGTCTGATGACACCCTGTATAGGACAATCCGTTTGTGCTCACGCGTCCGTATAAATTGCGCGACACGCGTGTGTCAGTTATAACGACGAGCGTATTACACGGGTGAAATCGATATTGGCCGGCAGAATTTATGGTCTTACGATGGCCGAATCATCGATTCGTGTAATGACCTCGTATAACTTGTCCTCTAAATGAGACGTCGCACGATATCCAACGTATGGAGGGATAAGAAACAGTGGGGAGGAGAGGGGAGGGGAAGATGGACAAGGATTGCCAAAAGTGAGGAAAGCGAAGGAGTAAGAGAAACGTCGAAGTGAGAAGAAAATGAGAAGATATTGGAGGATATTCTTAAGAGATAGGAAGAAACGTTGCTTGATAATAATATTTATTGAAAAATTGTTGTCGTCGAGTTGTTGCGTCGTTTGTAAATTTGTATAAATTTTTGAGGATATCGTTTAATCCCTAAACAAAATTATTAAAATTTCTTATTGGTAAAAAATTAAATTGGTAAAAAATTTAGAGGGAATATTTAACAACGTTTGATTCATTCTATTCAAGTAACTCGTGGAGAGATAAATTCATTGGATAACGTTGAATAAAGTTGATTTTGATTTATGGAATTAATGATAATTTATCCTTATCGACTTTCATTCTATTGAACAATGAAACGTTACTCTTGATTCAATCTTGATCGCAAATTGACAGGATCAAGTTTAAAAGATCGGAAGATCAGAGGAGGAAAAGTTTAATGGATTCTGATCACTCTAGATATGTAAGCATCTCATGACAAGCGTGAATACCGAGCAAAGTTAAATGTGCTGGCCATATTCTTATGGAAGAAAATATGTGTACGTAATTTGTTGTCTAATAATAATTAATTATTCTCAACTTGTTACAGTGCCATTAGTGTTACAAGGACTCTGAATGCATAAATGAATCAAGATACAAGTATGAATATTTAGTTTTAAAAAATAAATTCATATTTTTTTTTTCTAAAATTGTTTTATATAACAGACTACATGTGTGTAAATCACAATATTAATAAAAATGAGATTTTTTAAAAATATATATATGTGTGTGTGAAACGTAGTATAATTATATTTTAAATTTATTATACCTCGTGTTGCAAAATTTTTATAGATAAATAGATAATGAGAAAAAATGATAAAAATTTGTAATAAATTTTTCAAAAATTCGTACGACAAATAAATCCAATAATACAAAATTTATCCTTTTCTAAAATTTCAGTAACCGTTACGACAATCGACGCAAACATTTCCGGCTAATTACATCCTGTTGGTCGTTAATTTCTAACAATACCGCATTTTTCGTTGTTACTTTTATGAGAGAGATGCGCGCACAAATGTTTTTCCAACAGAAAGGAGAAAAAAAATATATATCCTGAAAACACCTTCACACATGTATATACGAAAAAGTTTTAACAACATTGCATTTCACAACTTTGTCACGAGAATATTCCAATGCAACCGCCCTCTTTATTTCCCTTTCTCCACGAAAAATATGTTTGAATACTTTTGTCTCTATGGAAAATATCCTTTAAATGAATTTTCTATAATTTATTATTTCAGACCTCTCTTATACTTTCATATTTCTTTATACGTAATAATGTTACGTAAGATAAGTTAATTGATATAAAATAATTTGTTTTACATAATATTATTTAAATTTTTATACCAACTCACTTGGAAATTGAATTAATCGATCCACTGTGCTTGCCTGAACAGCCTGGAAATTTCCAAATGTAAAATGAAATACGTGCTATTGTTAAATATTTGAAGAGAAATAATATATATATGTAATATTTTTAAAATAAATTTAAAATTTATTTGAATTACCCTAATAATAATATTAATAAGAATGTATAAATTTGTATGGATAATGTCCATAAGTATGGATGAGGCATAAATATTTTACCATTTTTCTTAGAAATATAAGTATATATGAGTAATAATTCCAAAGATTCAAGCAAGTAAACATGTTAATAATTATATAACTTAATTGCACGTGCAAACGTCAATATAGTCATCTATTTTTTTGTAAACACGAATATACACTTAATCGATAAATGTATCCACTGAAAACGACAAGATCTCGATTAGAGTTGTACACCAAATACATTTTAACTTCCATTATAAATCGGTTTTCAAGTGTTGTGATTCAAAATACGAAAAATAAAAATATATACTTTTTAATCGTCACAGAAGAAAAAAAAAATATTCTTAACCTAGTTTAA
The DNA here is from genome assembly GCF_029169275.1 of Apis cerana. Taxonomy (NCBI): domain Eukaryota; kingdom Metazoa; phylum Arthropoda; class Insecta; order Hymenoptera; family Apidae; genus Apis; species Apis cerana. Next base: position 1,334,190 of record NC_083862.1, on the reverse strand, counting down.
ATTATACTGTTGATATTCAAACTGTTCTATCTCTATTGATACTCAAAAACAACAGCCATCGATTCCTGAAAAATCTACGATAATTTTCATCATTTACAAACTATATATAACAATATTTGAATTAATTTAAATTATACCAGGAAAAAATTTCATTAACGCTCAATATTTTTCATTGTCGTCTCATCTAAAATTAAAAAAGAAACGAAACCAAAAAAGACATCTAAATCCCTAAAAAACATACTTACACGATAACTGTTCCATCATAAAATATTCTATTTATACACGGATTGATATTTGAGTTAATTCGAATTAAAGTCTCTAAAGCACCATTAAAACAAAATCAAAATTAAGAAAAACGAATACCAACTACTGAATTACCTACTTACATCATAACCTTTCCATCCGACCTCGAACGTTATCAATGCCTTTACTCTACACCTCGCAACTGGCCAAGTTTACACAAGTCACCTACATTCCTCTTCCATCGACTCTAACAATGCCGCATTCTCACAATTCAGTCGGCTGTGTGTGCAAGCAGAAGTGATTCACGTGCGCACGTGACCGAGGCCGGTCGTTCGTGGTCTCGTTAGACTACGTTGACTTTCGTTAATCACGATAAACGGCCGGTTGCATGCGCCATATACCGATGGTCGATAATCGCGTTTCCCCCTTGGACGAAGATGCACGCGTAGAACGTCAGAATTCACTCTCGTTACTGGAACTTTGCACAGTTCCCACTGGCACTGGACACTATATCCCTATAAGCCATAAGATAGCCCCGCCGTTTTAGCGGCAATCCAATTTGCCACGATCGATGAGACGACAGCCAACGTTCGTGTCGGGCTTTCCGTAACCCTGTTCTGCGCGCTGCAAATCTTTTGGAACGAACAGGCTCATTACCTTGTGCCGCGATTTTATACACTTGAAGAGTGCGTCTCTGTACATGTTATAATCTTTTCTGATTGATGCGTATGTGTACGTTAATTTTTTTATTTATTTAAAATTATTTTAAGTTGAATTGAAGAGGTTAAGGGAAAAAGGTTTTACCGACGAATGATTGTGAAGTGGATATGATACGTGTTCAATGAAATAAAATACCTGATCACGAATTATGGTTGGTTTTAATGGAATTTTGAGCATTTTGGTTAAATAGTAAATGTAAAAAATTATTAATAATGGTTTTGGATGTTGGAAACATTTGTGAGAAAGATGAAGAAACGAAGAAAACAAGGTCAAGTTTCAATATCGTGAGATGTGACAATAGAAATTTATATTTTAGATTATACGAAATGCTAATTTACAAAAATCAGTCGGATCCATCGGTACAAATATTCACAGATATTGAGAAACTGTAGATATGAAACTTGTATTTGAAGAATAAGTGATCACTTGATGAAGAAGATATCTAATGATAAATCTAAATAATATTAAACACTGATTTTCACATAGAAATAATCTAGGGACAACTATTGACTTATATTGTTGACGAACAAGTTGTACATTGTTTGTGAACAATATTTATTCATGAATGAATGAATATTTACATTAGTCTTAAGATCTATCCATACTGAATTCAATAATGAAAGCTAAGATGGAACTCTTGAGACAATCCACAGACAATTATTTCAACTTGCATGTGTAACAGAAAGAGCATGACTAATTAATTCTCTTAGAAAAACGTTTGACTTAAGTCCATAGGTACATTGCCACTCAAAGGATTCACAAAAGCGAGCATGAGACTAAACGAATCCCAATATTCGCCTGTCCCCCTAGCGGCAATTATTTGAACTTAAATATCGCAAAATCGAGAAATCACGAAGAAGATAAAAAATTACAAAGTGAAATAGAAATGATCTTAGTGGGTCGAAAGTAAATAATGGAAAATAGTAAAGGAGACACGAATAATATAGAGCAGTGATTCTCAACCTATGACTCGTGAAGAATATAGAAAAAGCGAAATAGAAATAATTCGCAAAGAATTAAAAGGAAAGCTATAGAGAGCAGATAGCAAAGCGCGCATAATTATATAAAACAGTGGTTCTCAATTTAAATAGATCGAGGCGTAAAAATTTTAGTCACAGAACGTATAATTGTGTCTTATCAAAATTATATTTTTCTTCCTAGTTAAAAATGAAAAACACTTTACTTCTCTGCATTAATAATCGTGTATTAATAATTAAAATCCTCCTATATGGAAAATATTTTACGATACTTTGGACGTTCAAATACCTATATTTGAATAAACATCATGTGTTTGGAGTGAAATTTCATTTCAAACGAGGTGTTACTTGAATTTTGTTGTTTCATAAACGAATATAGCCAAGTTTTAACGAGTTTGGGGACTAAGCGCGGATGTGTTGATCGAGGGTTTGGTTTCCGGAAGTTGTTTTCTTGCAGGAAAATTGTTGCATGGAAATTTGTATTTCGCGGGCAGGAAAATTGATTTATAAATTAAGAAATGAAACGATAGAAGGACACGTTAAAGTAATTATTCCAATCATCTACGTTGTATCAACGTAATCTTTGCCACTTGCCTATTATATGAATAATCTTAATTCTGCTCGATGTCCCCCTTTTTATCTAATCGTTTCCATTTTGTGAGAAGAAAAATCATTATCAATCGTGATTTATATTTCTTTTGAGTCATTTTTTATCATTTTCTTCTATGAAAGAATCATCGATTATCGTCTCAATTTTGCGGGTAAAAATCTGGAGGAAATTTTCGTAAAAAAATGTACGTAAGAAAAAGAAAGAAGTGTCGTCATTCGCTGATAAAACACTTGCACTTTCCAAATATATCCATTATGCCAGTATAATCATAGTAATTCTTATTATACCGTTGAAGATTTCTTCTTTTTTACTCGACAGAAGATGTATGACTCGTTCTAATTAAGTGATTCATTAATCAGAAATTAACTAACACGTGATAAAATAATGAAATTAATTGGAATGTAAGAATATTTAATTATTCGATGATGGTAATTTGTTAGCGCAAATAACAAACGATTTACAGTTAATTATTTTCATCTTTTAAGCTAATTGAACTTTCTCAATTTACGTTACTTAATATGCAATTTTAATTACCAATGCCTTTGTATTCAATTTGAAATAATATTATTTGTATATTTACAATTTATATCTTTACGAATTTTACCAGAAATAGAAAAATAAATTTGCATGATAAATTAATAACTAAAATTCGATATGAAATTATGAAAAATCGAATGATCAAAATAATCGAAATAAATATCTATTTATGGTAAAATAATTAAAATTATCGAGACATTATTTAAACAATTATTATTAAGTAAATAATAAACTTATTACATGATAAATAATTAATTTTCAAGCTATTTACGTAAAACGAATCTTAAAAAAAATTATAATACAGTTAAAATAACTGTTTTGCCAAGTATCGTAAAGGATTCAAAAATAAACAGCGTTTATATATAGATAAGTGTTGGAACGTTCTTCGAATGTCTTGGAAATTATATTTGAATGAATGATTGGAAAGTAATCTCATTTATATGTAAACGACTGATACGACGGCCTAAGTCGATATTTTATATTTATATTTTTAATGATTAATTTTCTCACTATCTACGACTAAATTATAGAAATAATGAATGAGATAGAGAGGAATTATTCAAGGTTTTGTAATTCCTTTTAAAACCTTTTAAAAGAAGAAGATTTTTAAATATGACAGTGATATTTTAAAACTAGATATTATATGGTTAAATAATTAATTTGTGTACACACACACACACATATAAAACATTCAATCATATTTCAAATTTATTCTATAACAAAATATTTTTTGGAAAATTTGATAAATGATAATTTATTTGGATATATGCAAAAAAATTTGTTTTGTATAATTTTATATAATAATAATATTTTTTTATAACAGGATAAATAATATAGAGCACTAAAATTTATGAGATCACATTTAAAATAATATTGAAAATGTATCTTCTTGAAAGATTTTCAAATTCAACAGGATCATTATTATCCTTCGTATTAATTATCGATTTACATCTTCACCTTACAAAATTTATATTAGAAAATTATCAAAATTCGAAATTTTGGAAAAAAAAATAATATCGAAACTTTAAAATTTTTCACTATAATTACGTATATGCATATAATACATACTCACATAATCTAAATATTTCATACAGAACAGAATTACTGTTTTGATAACACACTTATTAATCGAATTTGCATACGAAGATTTCTCTCTGACTAACTGTAATTCATACGACTAACTGGATTCCTATGATAACACAAACACAATTTCTGGAATGAGTTTTTCTGTATTACTAATATTAATTCTGTGTTTAAATCCAATAAGAGTCGTATTATTGACGTATTATTGTAAACATACCTAATTGGAATGCGTATAAAACTGATGAATAATTGGTCGGTTTTTCCAACTTGTCAATTTATATTATCGTTTCTATGAAAACGATACGTGAATGAATGAAAAAACGAAATTTCTGGGTAACTGCACTTTATTTTGTGCAATTAAATACGAGTATTTTCACGGAAATAATGTGTAATTGAACAAACTTTTAAAAGAAATCTTGGAAAGGAGGGATTTCGATCAATAGTGATACGTGATAAAATTTAATATTTTGTTGAATAAAATATATATATATATATATATATATATATATATAATACAAAAAATTTGTAAAATATAAATATATCACGATTATGTAAATATATTGTATTTTTTTAAACTATTAATATTATATTATACATGCTGTAAAATAATCATTTTTGCGAATATCTATATTTGACATGATAAAAAATAATTGTCACGAAATTAAAAAAAAAAATTATTTCATATATAATTTAACAAAATAACGGTGATCGATAGTGAAATTTGTCAAAAATCAGCATGAAATCAAAAAATATTAATCATTAATAATAGTCTTGAAACAAAATATAATTTTTCACTTTGAAATTGCAAACATTTACTGTACATAATAACTTGATATATATTTTAATAAGAATAAAATAAAATAATCCTAAATTAAAAAATTAAAAAGTCACAACTAGCTACTCAATAAACTAAAAATAAATGTAAATAATCGATCTACGAATGTTTATGCAAAGTAAAATTACAAGCACGGTTAAAAAAGCTCGATTCCAAATTTCTCATTATAAACGTACAATCATCCGATAACAACACAAATATAAATTACTATAATATTAATATTGGTGCATTTTTTTCACGTTTAAATTTCAATGCACGAGTGCATAAACATCCGCAGTCGAATAACACGTATTCGATTAATCACTCACATTAAAGACGAAAATATTCTCCAAATATTCTCCCAATTATAACAAACACCACTCTTTTTCGAAAAACCTTATACCGAGTGGTATAAGCACTTTTCCCGCATATGTATATATACCGTATACTTGTCCACTCTACGTACGAACAATATAGAGCTTTAAAGAATCGAGACAATTCTCGAATTTCGAAGGGAAATCGATACTCGCGGATGTTGTATCGCGAGCACGTGGTCGTGGAACGGTCCGTGTACCACTAGCACGATCGATCGCGGCCGAGGTGTCACTGGTTCGGCGCTGGCGAACATCCTCGCGATTTATAAAGCCTCGTCCGCTCTCTGACTTCGCTTCGTGTCGTCCGCCTCGTTATTATTCCCCTGCCAGATCACTCTGATTCTTCCCCCTCCCTTCCCCCCCGCTTTCCACCGACATTTCTCTACCGTGCGGGAGACTCTTGAACCAAAGTGAAGTTGTCCCTTTCGATGTATTTTCCGTCGATCTTACGCGGTTATATGATACAAGTGAAACTCGATATTTTAAAATTGTACGTTGATCGATCATTAATTGAAAGAAATTAATTGTCTATTGTTATTCGTCTTTGAACGAATTTTAACGATATTAATTTAGCGATAGTGTAAAATTTTAAATAAATTTTTTAATTAAAATAGAAGAGAGAAATTTCGAAATTTCTGCTGGTATAATTGATCTTTGAATAATGCTATAATTGAATGTAGATGACGATTTTGTGATGCCATACGTATATTAATTAAAATTTTGTGGCTCGATATAGGGAATTTCGTATTCTACTTGAGTGAAGTTATCTGTCGTTGTATTTGAGTGTGATGAAAAAAAAAATTAAAATTAAAATTTTGTGATATATATTGAACGAGTCAGTGGAAAGCGGGAATTTTGAATTCCAGTAAGTGAATCTATCGTTGATGATGGAAAAAATTAATTCGTAATTTAAATCGAACGATTTTTAATATAACCGTAAATATATTAATATGATGAAACTTTGTGATACGCTTAAACATCGTGCAAGAAATAATCTAATCTGAGTAAGGAAAAAAATTGAGAAATCAACGAAATTTCAAATTATATTGCAATTATCCATTGAATCTCACTCAACATTTGTTAATAATTCGACGGTTTAAAATATACACAAATAACATTTTGAAAGAATAATGTTAATTCGAGGAAAGTAACGAAACAAAATCGAGCAACTTTCGCAACATTAAGCACAATGTATATAGGTTCAATTATGTTTAATTATGTCAGTTTTAACGAAGGCCACTCGAGTTTTCGAAGCTCGACACACCAAGCGAATGTACAATTAAACAACCGAGGCAAAGAGCTCGGCCAAAGAGAGATAAACTTGAAACGATCTCGCTAAAAATAACACGAGAAAAAAGATCGAGTATATATCGCTTGCTTATACCCGTTGTTTATGTTTCACGATATTCGCCGTGAATGGTGGCGCAACGTGAGTGAAAAGCAAACTTGCGTTCAACGAGGCGCATAAACATATTGACCGAGAAATCTATGGGTGCCATCGAATTTCATCCGTGTGATCGAAGGAAGTATCGAGCGTCGTGGAAATCTGCATTCAAATCTGTTTGATCAGAATTTTAAGAAATTCTAAAATAGAAAATTATTTTCAGATAGAATAGCAGAATGGAAAATGGGAAATCGCTTATTCGTTCGTCGCGTGCGTCCTGTGTGAAATTCGAACGGGAAAGTAAATAGAATATTCCGTGAAATTGCGTGAAATAATATTTGCATTTATATCGCGCGATAGTAAAATATTTCCCTACCTTTCTTAATCTTTTAATCCCAATTTTCGTCCCAAAATTTCAATTCCCAGATTCGAAAATCTGTCTCGGTCTTATCGAAATCATTGGAAATATATATACGTTCCGAGAAATGAATTCATCGAGTTTCATTTCTTTTTTTAATTTCCAAGGATTCTTTCGTCTCGTTTTATGAATGGCGGCATCGATTCCCCGGTATCTAGATCCTTCCAGCGCAGACATTTGCACGTTGCAGCGGTTATCTCCTTTCCGACATGAAAGAGTTCGTTGCTGCTCGTCTGTTTCCTCCCATCATGCGTCATCTTGCGTGGGAAAGTTTGTTTAACAAATCTCGGTGCCAGTTATCTCACTGCAGCCACCAACTACGACACGGAGAAAGCAAATTTTAGCACGAAATTTCGTCGCTACGAGTATCGAGCTTCGAAAAGCTTCGAAATTACCTTCGTTTATATATATCTGTTTTTTTTATTTCTTTAAATATCGCACGTATAGCACGTTCTATATTGCGAATATTAGGATATCGATATTTAGGATATTTTATCGATGAAATCTCTTCTTTGTATTTTTTTATCGATACTTACTTATCACGTATTTACTCATTATCACAATTTTTGGATTTTTTTTTTGAACTACAACATAGGTTTTTTTCTAATACAGGTGAAAATTTATTTATGAAATGTAATCTTCTAATTTAATTTTTTTTTAAATTTTACAATTCTTTCTTGTAATGCATAGAAATACAATGCGATGGAAGGTAAATTTTGATAATGTAAGTATGATGAAAAAAGGATAAACATATATAAATAATTTAAAAAAATGTTTAAAGTCAGTTTTTAGATAAAATATCTCGTTCTCGACGAATGCATTTTTTCAGCATTATATAGCAGTTGATAAGAAACAAGTTCAATGATCTGCTACGTGATATTGACCAGTTACTACGAAATCCTTAAAATATTTCTAAAAGTGAAAAAGAATTTGTGAATTTCGAAACAGTTGGAATTTGACGTAAGGAAATGTAGCACTCTCTTCACTCTACTAAAACTTAGTTTAATCTATTTATCATTCGTTAAAAATATACTATTGAATTACGCGAAGAATGTTTGTAAAATTAAAAAAAAATGGTTAAAATTAATAAACAAGAAAATTTGATTTAACGATGATAATTGTTTTTTAATTAACGATAAGATGGACCTTCGTAATAATTGATTAATTAACACATTTCGTGTTAATCGAGTCGAGATGGATTTTACAAAAGATATATAGATATTCTTTTTATATCTTATTGATCAAATTGTAATCTTGTGTAATTTTAAAACATTTAAAAATTTCAATCCACTTAATAAGATAATCTATCATTTATTCTAAATGGAAGATAAAACATGCTATTAAATGTTATTTTTATAATTTCATATTAAAATATATTATAAATTCCGATAAAACCAGTAAAAAAAAAACTGCTTAATCCGAACAATTAATGGAGGGCAAAATTTTATAAATAAAATATTATTTTCCCTATAAATATTTAAAAAAAGTATCATAATTTTACAAATACTGAAACGAATAATGCAATTTCCATAAAGAATTTAATCAATCGAATTACAAGGATAATCCAATCTGCTTATTTATTTCAAAACGAGCAATATGGAAAAGAAGAATTTCGTCTTGTAATATCTCGCAAACAAATTCATCTCATTCTTCGCATTTTCATTTTCAGCTCGATCGATAAAACAAATTCGTTTCCTTTTCATGTTACCGATACGACCGAGTGCTTCTCCGATAATTTACATAACTCGGTTAAATGCACGCGGTACGCGCGCATGCGCGATGCAAGCTCGTTAATCAAACACTCGACTCGAATAGCTGTTTCTCTCTGCAATTATGCGTGTATACATCTGTATACATGTATACACTTTATACACTTTTCCCGGTTTTCATACTTTATGAACTGTTCTTTCACAAATCCAGCTTTGTTTATACTCATTACATCATATGGTAATCTCCAATCGTACAATCGATTCGTTTAAACGATTTCAAAAACTTCCCTTCATTCTGGCTTTTTCTATGAAATTGCAACGAAGACTGTAACAAAGAACATCCGTTTTCGAAGAATGAGGTATCTATATGTATCAGAGTAAAAATATTTTTAAGAATAAATTTCTCGACAATTATTAGTGAAAGTTACTATTAGCGTTTATTAATCTAGATAATTTTAGAGATATTGATATATTTGGAATATTTTTTCTAGTGTCCCTAAATTCTAGTGAATTGCAATCTAGTGTCCTTTAAAGAATTATAAAGCAATCTTTTCAATTTACATTTTTACACATACAACAAATCCAGAAACCCATTTCATACGGATTTTATTATCATCGGTTTATTTTATTTAATTTAAAAGTCTTTTCTTTTTGAAAATTATTTTTAAATTTACTTAACATTCTTTTTTTAGTCCTATCTATTTTAATACGTATACGCTACAACAATTCTACTTTTACGATAACGATTTTCAAATTGCAAATTTTTTATTATAGTGAAAGATTGGAAAATATATAAAAGTACTTGAAATTTTTTGAATTAATTAAAAAAAAAGTGATGAAAATAACAATATCTACATGTGCATAATCACGAAGATTTTGACTTATTGGAAATGTTACTGGGTTCAAAGAAATTCGTCGATCGACTCAGATCGGCGAATGAGTAATTATTTTCAGACAACATCGGTATAATTATCCTCAATCAGGTAATAGTCACGTTGACGATGATTCAAATAAGTGATCGAATACGCATGTTGCTCGGCCACGATTCTCCGTTATTAATAATTCATTCACAGCTCCCGATTTGAAACACAGTCGAACGACAATTCTCTGCAATCGGATTAATCTGTTGGTCGAACAGTGAATACGAAAAATTGATAATCTTATAATCGAACGAGATGTCAGTGATGTTCTGTCTATATCATACATTTGCTATATTTTCTCGTTCCTGTTTTTTTTTTTTTTTTTATAAAAACAAAATTATCCGAAAACAAAAATAAGATAAATTTTGTTTGAATTTGTCGATTTAATGGTATCGATAATATAAATTGTTTTCTTGTTATTATATATATATAAATGAATTTTTTGGAAAATTTTAATCATTTGTAATATTATATGCAAGGAGAGTCTCATTAATAATCATTTGTTTTTATATCTTTAAAAAAATCATTGATTTACAATTTCCTTATAACTTCGTTCTGAAGATATGAAGAAAAAAAATACAATTATCCTTTTTTAGTTATTATTTAATTTTTTCCATAATTGAATAACTATTAATATCGATAATCACTCTGATGTAAAAATCACTGAATATTAAAGTCATCGTATGAATTTATGAATTATATTATTAATGAGATTCTCAATCTGATGAGCATAAACGTGTTTTTTTCACGGGAATTCCCCACGTGTGTCGACACGACACGGTTGAATTATACGAGAAAGATGAGCATGCTAACACGTGGCGAAAATTGATCATCCATGTTATTACGATATCTGCAAACGTATCATTTAAACGTTTAAACAAATTAGAAATTTTGATTGAAAAATACGTATGATTGGGAACAATTAAAATACAATAGCTTATAAAAAATATTTTCACACTGGAAACAATATTTTAGATAATGCTTTTCATGAATCACCACTTCATTTATAATAATAACAATAATGATATAATAATTTTTTGAAAAAAGAATAGAAAGATGAATCATGATATACGAAATTATTATAATATTGGATAATTATTTGTATTAACAATAGTACGTAATTTGTTTTAACAATTAGTTATTTGTATTAACAAAGTGTACGTAAATTGTGCGAGATATTGAGATTGAAAAATTGTATCTTTTGATAAAAATTTGTTTGCAAAAAAAAAATGAGTTTTCGTTCAAAATTCTCTCGAATACGAATTTTAAAAAATGAAATGAAAAATCATAACCTCGCGAGAAGAGAACGGACATGAATTTACTTGTAAACCAAACCTGTTTATCCTCCAGCAGGGGATTCATATTTTATTTTATCTTCTAAATAATTACTAGTTTAAATAAATACGAATAAACAAATAATGATTCGATTTAAAAATTCACAATTTCCATTCACGGCTTCGTTTATTCGTCTTAAATGTCATCTCGAGTCAAGCAACCACGTACAAGATATTCTGGTAATCTGAAGAGCCGTTGTTATCCCCGTTCGAAAAGCTGAATAGACATGTTCACGATTATATGCCACTTACACTCACATACACGTGTATCTGAATCGTACGAATCATATGAATTATTTATAAGTTTCGATCGATCTTTCAACTTAATAAACACAATGCACTTTAATTAACACAGTTATCGATATAATTGATTAATCGACGAACGAAAAATTAATTTCCTCTCGTGCCGAAGCAAAAGAAATCAAATTGCGAATTTTGTAAATCGCATGACGGTAATGATGATAACAATCCCCATATTTTAATCCATCGAGATCGATTACTGGTTGCTGGATGACTAAATTTTACTTTGACACAGAAAATTATCTATTGTTCGATACAAAGTTTTATTTTCAAAAATATTCACACGATAAAATTATTTCGATATCAATTTATCTTGCTTCTAAGAATCATCCCTTAGAATTCTCGGCTTATACGTGTTGTCAATGTTACCGACACGTAGATGTGAAAATAGTACAACGAATAGATGCACAAGGTATTAGATAACGTTTCACCGATATCATGATTTATAAATGTCACGTAACAATGTCTCGATTATCGCGAATGGTGATGCACACTTGTGACACAGACAGTTAAGATCATGAATATGCATTTCCCCTTTTGTTTCCGATGCGTATAAAAATTGTAATATTTTTTCACGAACTTTACCTTCCACGTCGATAATATTTCTTATTTTTATCAAGTGTACGAAAAAATTATTGATACATGTGAAGAAGTTGATCCGAAATTGACGTATCGAGAGAAAAAAAGAACAATATTCATTACGTACGAATGAAGGTGGAAAAGGGAGAAATGAGAAAAGAGGAAAAATGCTCTCCTTTTAAAGTAGAAGCAAGAGAAAAAAGGAAGAAAGGGAATGGAAGTTTAAGAGAAAAATTTCTTTTCTGATTTATTCTCACACAGGCGTATCTTTAAGCTTGATGAGATTTTAATTCTTCCATTGTAGATATCAAACCTGGTGACGCATGATCGATAAAGCTATGCCGAGATTGTTAACCGGAAATGAATAAAAAAAAATGAACTTTGGCATTTTCTCTTTTTCAATGATACAATATATAACCGTGGAATAATGGAATTTCTTGGACAAAAATTGATCCAAGGATGATATGATCACGGTAATGCAAAAGTTATGCACGAATACCATCACATGGTCACACGGATTTAAATAAATAATCAGTTAAATACAAGAAATGTTGAAAATATTGGCTAACTAACCAATTTAAAATACAATATTCTTAGACTTACATATTATAGTATTTAATTCCATAAATATAAGTGAAACTCAAGTTATACCTAGTTATACTACCTAACCTAAAATGGCTTTAAGTAAATTTACTTTATACATAAAATAATTTCTTTGGACAATGATCGTGAATTTGATATAAAACAAATTTGCAATATATTCTTCTATCGCAATTATGATAAAATTTCATACTTAAATTTGCTCATTTTTTGACACTTTGAATTTGACGTGAATGGTTTTTATGCAAATGATATCGTTTGCTTTATTAATCTGCTTTGACACATAGTCGATGCAATTGCCAACTTAGACCTTGCCAACTCGGAGATTGTTCGATGCGGAGTCGCTAATCATTCGTTTTCATTTTTTTCTCTCTCGTCACGCATTTGCATACACGGTGCACCCTTGAATCGAAACCTTGGAATTGCGAATCGAACAAGTGACGGGAAATCTATGTCGTAACGTCGGCTGATCAATCATCTAACCTTCTGTTCCGTTAAATTCGAGTTTTTGAATTTTTAATAATCGGAATTTTTATTTTTCTTTCTCTGCTTGAGAAACATTGAATTGAGAACCGTTGAATGGTTGTACGAAAGAAAACTCGTCTAGCTTTCCATTCGTTCCAAAATTTTACTCTATTTTCGTTCACTTGAAATTTTTATCCTTTTTCCTTTTCATTCTTTTCTTCTGAAAAGAAAAACAAAAGAGAAGTAAAAAACAACGAATAATACAAGAAAATAAATCGATAATAATTATATTTTTCACGAGCTGATAATTAAAGTTAAATTTCCATACCTTGTACGAAAACCACAATCACACAACACTCTTGTTATTCGCTTGTTGACAAACGGGTAATTATCGCGAAATATGTTTCCATTCGGATTAATATTTTTCTCACGTTTCAGCGGCTTGTAATCCTCGAAATTTCATTTGTTACGAATTTAGTTGTCCAACACCAGGGTTTTCGGCCAAATTTCCATAAAAGCCAGAGAGGTTTGATTGCGCGAAGTCACCTGATGAATCGAGCCGTAGTATGAAAACGATTCGTGAAATTTAATTAAGCTTCGCCTGTTTATACTTTTTTTTCTATTTTCTCTTCTTTCCAATTTTTTTTTTTTCTTTCAAACCTGTCGTCCAAAACAGACGTTGTTGCAAAGGAATTTCTCTTCGCCAAGGATTTCCTGTTGTCGATGCAAAATTTCGAGATAGAAAAAAAAAAGCGATTTTCGTGAAAAGTTCATTGAACTACGATCGAAGGTGATAAAAAAATTTGAAATTACCTTTTTTTTTCTTTTTTTCGTTCTGTTTATTTTATCATTAACTCTTGTCGTAGATAACCGAAGATCAAAGGGAAATTTTTATCGTCAAATAACTTGGAAACGAGGTTTTATTTTTATCGAAAAAGTTTTAAACTCTCGTTTAATGATTTGTATTCAAAATTAAAGGTATTTTCAAAGTTTTTTCAAAGCCAAAAAAAAAGATAAGAAAAAGAGTTTTGGAATAAATGTTCCGAGTTGAATTAGGTTAGATTGTTGGAAAAAAGTTTTGTTCAACTTTAATTCAACGATAATTTGTTTTATTCCATATTAAATATCTTGATAAGCAATTTCAGAATTTTTTCAAAGCCAAAAACACTGAAAAATCGAGTTTGAGAATATCTCAATTTAAATTAGGTTAGGTTAAATTTTCTAATTCTTTTCTTGTCGATAATGTTATTAAAAATTGGATTACTTTAAATTTTACTTAAATTTCGAAACGAAAAGATGAATTTTCCATCCGTTACCGTTTTAAATCTTCATTTTATTTACTTGATAAAAATTCGTTTTGAAAAAGATTCTCTTCCACGCTTTAAACCACTGATCTTCGCCACGCAACTCGAGTCGCGTTAAGATATTGTTTCGGAACTTCTTAAGCTCCATCTCATTTTAATAATCTTCATTAAAATGCGTAGTCTCGAAGAGGCAGGGAGTAGAGCAGTGCCTTGTCGAACTTCCGTTTCCGCGAAGATGTTCGATATAGGCGAGGAGAAACTACGTAGCTCGTGATACAATATCTCTCTTCGCAGTAATCTCATTACGTAATGAATAAACCGTTCGATGCTCTCAGAATCGAATCTTTTTATTCTGAAAAAAAAAAATTATTCTTGATAAAAATAATTAGAATAAAATTTAAAATGTTTGTTTCATCAATTACGTAACAAACTATTTATTGATATTTATGTTAAATATTTCGTAACGTTGATATTCGCAATATTATTAAAAATATACGTATATCTTCCTATTGGTTCAATTTTTTTTTTTTTTTTGATCCGTGGTAAGTGGCAGCTCTGTTTCAAGTACAATAAATAAGATTAAAAGAAACAGTGTCTTCGAGAGCTTGAACTCTTTACCAAGTCGATTCTCGGGGAGGAACGGTGCAAATCAATTTCATTAGTTTCACAGTGGCTGTGTTTTCAATGTTCATTCCATGGCGAGCTATAGCATTGAATGGAATTAAAGGCATGCTTTTAAAACTTTCTTTAGCGTAGCACTCTTCAATCGGACACTCGTTGAACACGAAAGAGATCCTTGTTGCCTTTCCATGATATTTACCTTTGTTTAATTTTTCTCCTTTCTCTATAAAACAATCCATTAAATTCAAATTTACATTAAGACATTTAGATAAGATTATTCTCCATAATATTTTCTCTCATGTTTAATTTCTTACACCTTTGTGTTTATTATCTCTGTCTCTGACACCTATTTTTAGCATTCACTTTCTCTAACCTGAAGACTTAACCTAAATCTTAGGATTATTATATAATTCAAAGCCATTTGTTCAAGGATCAACAGATAGTAAAGTATACTTCTCATTGGTAATCAAATTACATATATTCAGATTCCGCTATCATCTTTTAGTTAAAGCAAGAAATTTTGCTCTTGAATTATAACAAAGTTAAATGTAATTCTCTTTCCTGAAGTAGCACATAGTCCTGTACTATCCAAAAGGACGGCTTAAAGATGAAAACTCGACCCAAATCTAACCTTAATTTAAATCAGAAATCATCTAATCTGTTCTAACCTATCTATCCATTACATCACAAAGTAATTTGAATTTATAAAATATCTTAATTTGAAACGTACCTTTTCACGTTCTTCGCCACAAAGTTTTAGATTTCTATTTAGTTTTAATTCCACGCGAAATTTGTTAAAACATAAGATGAAACAAATCGTACATACGATGTTCCCTGCAAAGTTTCACCAAGAATTATCGGTTATCGATTCGATCTCTCGAGGCAAGAGACCCTCTTCTCCCCCTCCCTTCTCCTCCCAATAGACAAAGTGGCACGGTTGAACGAGAAAGAAGAAGAAGAAAATACAATTTCCGTTGAACACGTTGAAAGTCTGTTGAGTTACGGCACTCGAGCAGTGGCGGATAATTGCGTTCGCTGCCGGAACTTCTCGCATTAACTCCTCTTTCAAAATTGTTACCACTGCTCGAAGTAACGTCGAAAGACCACGGACTCGATGCCAACTTCATCTTTTCACCAATCTCTAAGCTCCAAGTTTTGAGGGATACGTTGGATGATTAATGCGTGGAACGGGAACAGGATTTCAGTGAAATCCTGATTCGGAACGAAATCTGATTGCAAATTGTGATGAAATAAAAATAAAAACAAAAAACTTTGTTAGGATCTGCATTCCAACTTTTCCAATGTAAATATCCCAGTACAAAATGATCGATATTCTTATTTGTCTCGTGTAATAATATTCTTACGAATATTATAATTCTTGAAAAGAGTAGATTGGCGAAGGGAAGTGAATTCCACGCGACAATTAATTTCGACGACAATAATTCCTGCAAAATAAATTCGCAGAGGGAAATTTATTGTCCCCCAATGATCAAACGAGGGAGCACGAGGAGAGTAATAAAGAGAGAAATTGCAGGGCCAGTGTTTGGTCTCGAGAGAAAAATCGGAAACGAGGGAACGGTCGAAGAACCGTTTGCAGGGAAATCGCGCTGGTATTCGACGAATGTATACGAAACTCGTTGCTTAAACTCGCTCAAAGGAGGAGGCTGTCTCTCCTCGAAAAGTTGTGGAAATTAATCCGCGCAGACTACTACCTTCGCCTACTACAGATATATTTTATTCGCTTGAAACGAAATCCCCCTCGAAGATCGTTCATCATTTTTCGAATGGAATATTTCTCCATTTGAAATATTATTTCAATTGAAAAATTAACAATTGTTGAGATCAAATTATGGTTCGATCGCGTATTCTTAGTTAAAATTTTATTTCTTCGAATCGGTAGGGATTTCAGGAAGATGTTTGATAATAAATCGTTAAAAATCCTGGAAACACGGTTTTTTACGGTTAACGTTAAAAGGTGAACAAGGTGACAACGTTCTCCGACGTTCGAGGCGTGCACACAACAACGCCGATTATCTCGATTAAAACGATGGAAACTGTATAGGGCTGTATCATGACTCCGTAATGAGGCATGAAAACGATCCTGCTGTTGGCTGTGTGGGCGTGTATCAAATATCTCGTTAATGGCGATCCAGACAGGAAGGAGAAGAATCGACAACGCCGCATAATACCCGTGATTTACGATCGTTGGAACGTCTCGAGTTCGTGTCCACCGTGTATATTATCGGCGTAATGGAAAGGCAAAGGAAAAATGAGCCGATTATTTTTCCACCATGAAAATTTAGAGGTTCGGTTGGAAAAGCATGGATATAAAATGAAATCGATCGATCTTTATCCTTTGAGCGATTAAATTTTTTACAAGATTAGACGGTATTCCGAAGTTTTGGACGATTAATTGTAATTGCTTTTATTTCTCAAAATGTATCGAGATATTTTGAGTTTTAAGTAAAATTATGAAAGTTTTTAAAATCCAGGGATCCCTAGATTCGAGGAGATAGAATTAAGTTTAACGAAATGAAATTCTACGTGTCCTTTAATCCATTTTTCTTTAGTCAATTGGATCTAAAACTGCTTTTTTCCAATTTTATCCAATTTTTACCATAGCTCTTCTAAAATTTAGACAATTGAATTTACAATTCAATCAGATTTATCAATTTCCACTTTGAAAAGGGAAACAATTGCTTAATCATTGGAAAGGTATTTTCTCTAGATTAGGCAATGCAATCTAATCACTGAAACGAAAACAAAAAATTCGAAAAAAGCGGGTGATAGAAAAAGATGGAGGACTTTTTCGTTGATCTCACTTTGCACTTGCAACGGATAAAAGAAGGCTTGTCACGGACTTTTATTTAGCGAAAAAAAAAAAAGAAAGGGGAAAAAAAATGGCGGCTCGTTTATTCGTTGAAAATGCATTTTCACGACGCGACTCGCGAAGCTAAGAACTCGTTAAACCAACCTGTTTCCTCGAACAGTGGCGAACCACGGAGCATAAATCGGGCGGAATGGCCGAGGGAATTAACAATCATTTTTTAACAATTTCCTACGGTAATTGCCGTCCACGTGCATATAATGTACTTGCCTCGAGCCGCGCCGTTAATTGCGAGTCGAGAATACTTTTCTCATATTTTTTTTTTTTTTTGCAAGAGAATTCGCAACACGTGGAAACGAGCGAACGAATTAATTCATTGTTCGATTAGGAAAAAGAAAAAAGGATGGTATCTAGATTGTCGATATCGATTCTGGCACGACCGTGAAAAAAAAATATACGACGCCTTTTTTCTTTTTTTCGATCGAATTTCAAAACGCTTGTACAAAATTTTATATTTTATATCATACACAACGTTCATATTCTGGATATTTTAAACGTTCCTCATCCTCGTAATCTATTTATTGAAACTAAATATCGTGGCAGAAAAATAAAAAGTGAATAAACTTTGAATTTTTATATTGCGATGGCACGTAAAGTAAAAAGATCCAAATATTTGAGTTAATAAATATCCAGTCCATTTTCTATAATATTTTTCCAAAGAACGTTGGTGTAAAAATATCTCGTGATAAGGCTTCAAGTAAAAAAAGTCTTTGCAAAGATATTTCGTGAAGGGCACACAGGCGAGCCATAAAAGCTTTTTACTTTGAGGATACACTTTGGCCGAGGCATAATTAATTCCCTTGGGAACCGGAAGCTTGCATTCCCATGGAAACCAGTAACGCCACCGGTAATTCCGGTAACTGGGTGCACATATTAGCCAGTTTCCATCGGATCGAGGCAAAAGAGGAGTCCCCCGATTATTCTCAGTCGAGCAATATCGAGCAGCCAGCCCATCATTTTATGGCAATTGTTACGGATAAATTGTACGGATAAATCGATGAAAATTGGTAATTTTTAAAATTTGTACTTCAATTTCAATTCAATAAATTATTCTTTTAAAACAGTATAGCAGTCAATATCTTTAGTACAGTCAGATCTTTTTATTTTCACAATTATAAATTTAATAAATTATTCTTTTAAGACATCCAGTATATATATCAATATCTTTAATACAGATTTTTGCATCTCAACTTCAATTATTTGTTTCCAAAATTTTTCAATTATAAATTTCAATTTCATTATTCCACTCGATACAATCTAAAATCAAAAAAAGAAAAAAAGAAAATTTCCATCCCTTCTACTTTTATATTTAAACTTTCCATCATTACCTACCAGCTTCTAATTCTCTCTCTATCTATCTCTTTCTCTCTCTTTCTTTCTCTCTTTCCATCCGTGCCACGTAGAGATTCTCTGAAATTACGAAATTTTTACTTTTTGTTGCGCGCATTTGTTCCTCAAATCTCAGAGTTTCCGCCAAGTTTCGCGGCAACGAGGCGGAAAACGCGAATGATTTAGAAACTCGAAGAGAACTAACTCACCTCGAAGGATCGCAAGAACGAGAATGCGATTAGATTCTTTTTTTTTTTTCCTCTCTTAATTGGAGAACAGATGAGATCCGTATCTTTGTATAATTGTATCGATGACAAACAAGGTGGTGCTCGATTACGAAGAAGCGATGACAGTGTAAAATATATTGCGTTATTTCGATGTAAATGTTGAATCGCGTTGAATTCATAACAGTTTTAAGGATGGAATGTTGCTTTGGTAACGTTGAGAGAATTCCAAGGTGTGTTGAAATGAGTGTGTACAATAATCGTCGTTTGACATTTTCAATCTGAAAACATTAAAATAATTTTATAATTTTGTTTATGATTTATAATATATGTATATATATAGTGATTATATTATAAATATGTTATACTCATTTCCTTTGTTTCATACTTTGTTTCATAATTTATTTTTTGTCATGAGATGAGAGAAAAATACACAGCTTCATAGATTTTGACATTAGCAGGAAACTTTCAACAGAGTTAAAAGTACATATCATGTAGAAAGTTTAAAAATTAAGATATTTCATTGCAATTTTTAAATACTATACCTTTTCCTTTTCCAAATCAGAAATTATCAAGTTAATGATGTATAAATTACAATATGTAAATTCTTCTCACCAGAATTACAAACCTTTATGATATGAGAATGATTTCTATAATTTTTTGTTATAAAATAAGATTAATAGATTAAAATATTGATACACAGACATATTTTGGCATCTATTGGCAATTTTCAGCAGAATTAAACGTATATATGAAAAGTTTAAAAGTAAGATATTTTTTTCATTGCAATTTTTAAATACTATACCTTTTCCTTTTCCAAATCATAAATTACCAGATTAATGATGTATAAGTTGCAATGTGTAAGTTCTTCTCACCAGAATTATAAACCGTCATGATATAACAATGATATTCTGCAATTACATCCTAATCTACAAACCTCGAGGTAAGGGGTCAAACAATGGGTGCAGAATATCTGTCCAGATGGACGGAAGATGTAAACGTAACCATAAGCGTAATCCTAATGGCTCTTCGCGGTTCGCCTGCAAGCATAATCCTTCCACTGAATTACTAATTTGCATATTTGCCGAGATTGTCCTTTACTCGATGTTAATTACAAATTACCAATAATGAGAATTTAATTGGTTTGAAAGGATACAATATTTTAAAAACGTCATGTGAATTGACTGATTCAAATGTTAAAATTTAATTTATATTAGAGATTAAAATTCGTGATGTTTGCAATAAATTCTAATTCTATTAATTAATAATTGTTTAATAGCGTAACACTTTACCTGAAATTTCTTTTAATATTCTAAGCTTCAGAAAATTGGAATACTTTGGATTCTTTTTATTCACATCATAATTTTTCAAGGATTGGCATCTGATGTAATATCTCTGCTTAATTATCCATTTATACATCAATAGCTCCTCTATTAAATAATACTCTAAGCTTCAGAAAATTGAAATATTTTCAATTCTTTTTATTCACATCATAATTTTTCAAGAATTGGCATCTGATGTAACATCTCTGCTTAATTATCCATTTATACATCAATAGCTCTTCTATTAAATAATACTTCTATTAAATAATATTAAATAATAAGCTTCAGAAAAATACTTTGAATTCTTTTTATTCACATCATAATTTTTCAATATTCAAGAATTGGCATCTAATGTAATATCTCTAAATTATCCATTTACACATCAATATCTTTTCTATTATAATTTTTATTTTATTAAATAATCTATCCAATCTTCAATTTCCAAAGCCTGATATTATAACACAAATCTATTCAACCTCTTTACAAATTCAAAATTAAAATTATAAACGTTTCACGTGTTCTTCCTCCACGTTCAATCCGCTCTTAAAATATTAAAGAACAATTGCACGAAACGGCGTTAAGGGAGAGAGAGGTCACTGTTAATACGGCAATATAATATGAATAAAGAGAAGTTGGCAAGTTGGCAAATTGGGGATCAACTACTCGAGTTTAAAGGCCGTGCAATAAACATTTGCAACCAAAAAGCTCAACAATCGTGCATATTATTCCACATAACTTGGACACGATTTATTCATCTATGTGTGGAATACATCCAACCTTTGCTGTTTGAATTTTCGAAACTGCATATTTCCTGAAAATATATGTGGAATTAATAAATTTTATTAGATATTGAAAACAAACGAATTGGGAAAATTTTGATTCAGTTCAGTTCAATATTTAATGGAATGAAGGATAAATAAATTAGAAAAATTTTCTAATTACTTAAATTACAAATGTTGAATAATTTAAAGAATTATTTAACTTGAAAAGAAAATAGCTGTGTAGTATATTGTAGATGTAAAAGAAAGATATATATTAATAAATCATAATAAAAAAAAAATCTGTAAATCTTTGAGTCAATTAATAAATTAATAAATTAATAAATAAATAAATCATACATTATTTTTCCATCACAATCCAATCTCTTCGAACGAGTGAATCTGGTTAAGCATCACTTAAGAATTCTTTGTTTCAAGTTCTGATTACATTAGTAAGCTCTTATCGTTGAAATCCGTGTTTAAGTAGCGATTTCTCTCGCGAAGCCACGAGGAAGTCAAATATTTACCGATTCTTGCGTTAATCCCGAATTATTATTATTATTATTATTATTACCATGGTGAAATACGTTTGCCATCGCGAATTAGCTCGATTAAAGCTGGAACTTGGTACGGCAAACAAGATGTGTCGATTCAGGTTTGCAGCTACGATTTGCATTCCAATAATCGCGGTTTAATAATCGTAATAACATCACCGATTCGGTTTGGCTTGGTTTGGTGGGTACACTCGTTATTAACACTGTTTCAATGGAACCTTGAATGGATACGGAGTTCAAATTGGAAATTGGAATTTCAAGATGATGATTGTAAAAATTATGAACTAAAAAAGATATAAAATCTTCTATGATAACTTTATAATTTGTGATACTTATATTCATTATTTTTCATTATAATGTAACCAAATAAAGTATATAAGTATACTTCATGCAACAAGGTTTGTATTAACAATTTTTAGAACTTATAAATATGTATGTCAAATACATATTTTTATTATGCATATATATATTGTACATATTGTCTAATAAAACATTTTTCCTTATAGGAAAATGTGAAACAGTTTAATAATCAAGCTCTACAACATTAAATTTCTATCCAACTTGATTATTATACATATTGTGTAATAAAACATTTTTCTTCTCATTTTCCTTATAGGAAAATGTGAAACAGTTTAATAATCAAGCTCTACAACATTAAATTTCTATCCAACTTGATTATTATACATATTGTGTAATAAAACATTTTTCTTCTCATTTTCCTTATAGGAAAAATGTGAAACAATTTAATAACCACGCTCTACAACATTAAATTTCTATCCAACTTGATTATTATACATATTGTGTAATAAAACATTTTTCTTCTCATTTTCCTTATAGGAAAAATGTGAAACAGTTTAATAATCAGTTCTACGATATTACATTTCTATCCAACTCGATACAAAATTCATCGTTTCGAGTGATATTAGAGAGAAAGAAAGAAGGGATATTTCCTCGGGTGTCGGAAGGAATCATCGTACGATCTCACGGAGAAACGATCCCTCGTATCGGGTCCGACATTTTTCTGGCTGGAAGAGAAAATATCGAGCGTAGCAACGCGCTAGATGTCGCTCGTTTATCGACTTCCTGCCTCCAAGCCTGTTATCCACGCACAACCGTTTCGAATCCACCCGATAAACTTTCTTTCTGCTCCTCGCCAAACTTTCTTTTTAACGATCGAGATTCAAGGAAGCTTACCTCTGAAGAGACATTCTTAAAAAACTTGATATTGTTAATTAAAATTTTCATCGATTTCCTCGAAAATTTCGAAAACTTTAAAACGATGTTAAAAATATCTCCACTTTATTTAATTTCAAATTTTCTGCTCGTTCGAATTCGATGTATTTAGTGGTCGTCATTTATTCCATTTATTCGTATGTAAAATTTGGTATTTCCCGTTTGCGAGTTTTCAAAGGGAAAATTGTATAATTGGAAATGTTTATAATTTTTATTTCTGTCCTAATGTTCAAAAATCTGTATTCTTTTTTTTTAGATTTATTTATTTCCATTTACTCTTTTTTATGTTCTCGTTCGTTATCAATATTTATCCATGTAAAATTTTCTCTCTGCGAATTTGTAACGAGAAGATTTTCCAATATATTATTGTCATTTTATTAATTTAAAATCCATTAATATACGATTTTTACGTTTCTCTTATATTTTTAATCCAACTAAATTCTGAATTTTTTTATACAAAAAAAAATTTCAAAATCCGTTGTGCAAATCCGTTAAAAGTGTATAGTAAAATGTTATTCAAGTCTTTTGTTATATAAACTGGACACATGTCTAGGGGAGGTACTTTGGGGAGCACAAATTTCGTAGCCATTTGTAGACCACAAAGTGAGAGCATCCTCTTTTGAGCTGGGCTTTGACAAAAGGATCTTCAGATCCAGTCATGAAATTCTACAACGTAACCTTCCAAATCTTGTTAACGATTGGTGTTGGCTGGTCTCAATAGCGAACCATAATATTTCGAATTTCTCAAATTCCCTTATTATTATCTAAAAAAATTAATACCGATATAAATTTATTGTTATTTAATTTCTCTAAAAACGATTGGCGAAGATTACAGCTTCCTGTAACATTATCTGATCCAACTTGAATATAAATTTCGCGATAATCATCAGTTCGTGTGTCACAAGTCGTAACGAAAACCCTCGTCATCATTTTTGCCACTACTTCTCTTCTTCGCACGTGTATTATAAAACGTGTATATTCCATAAGCGAAAAATTATGATTCTTATGCAAATTCTTGATAAAAGATAGAAACGACCGAATTAGAAATTATTGCATAAATTAATTTCCATAATATCTTATTTATTATTTTTTAATTATTTTTTATATCTATTCTTACCTCTAAAGAATTTTTAGTAAAGAAACTATATATAACATTCACTATTAATGTATCATGCTCAAACTTAATAGAAAATCTTAAAGAGCAATTAAAAAAATCTCCTTATAAGATTTCTCTTTCCATTAATTTTAATGATTAATTGTAAGCAGATTACTATCGAATTGACTATCGAATATATCACAAACATGTCCAAAAAAATATATATCGTTCATTATTCAAAGCTGAAAAGAAAACTAGATTAAAATATATTTACTACTATATTGTACAAAGTCAAGTAAAAAATTTTGCAGGTTATGTTTACAAGATAAATTAACGAAAAATTTTTTTCACACTTTCCTCAATCTATCTTTTCACACTCTAAACAATAAAATCGTCATCCATCCACCGAAGGAACAGCGTGAAATCCGGCCACAAAATAAATTGGACGCCTCACGGATGACCAATTTTCGTGGACCTCGATGCTCGTATCTGGTAATTAGATCCGTGATCTGCATAGTCGTGCTCGTCTCCCCCCCTCCCCCCATCACTTACGCGAGATCTCGTACGAGAACCGCAGAATTGCGGTCGATACGTTTGATCCCTGCTCGAGCGCTCACATGCCCCCGATAAAAAGCACAGTTTACTGATTTTCAAAGCTCGGCCGGAAATAAACGTTTGTCCGCCGCAATGGCGCCGAACAACGTGGACAAAAGCCTGCTTTTTCCCTGTTTCCTCTAATACGCATTTGGGCCTGGCAGAGACTGTTTTATTATTCAAATTCTGCGCGTATTCACGCATCGTTACCTCTGGATCGTCTCATTGTTTGATGTGAGTTTTGGAGGTTAGTTACCTTAGGTTAAGTTAAAAATATGGGTGTATAAAACATGATATGTTATGAGATAAAATGAAACGGATTGTTTCACTTTAAATTAAAGAGAAGGAATTTTTGAAGCGTTTGATATTTTGCTGGAATTGAAATAATATGAAATAAAGTTTTGCTTTTGAATTCGATCGAAAGAAATGATGGAAAGAAAGGAAAATTATAAATTAAAATTTAATTTACAATACGCTACATCTATTATTTTAATCTCTAAAATGAAATATACTTTTGAAAAAAATATTTATTTTTCTAAAAAATTAAAAATTGTTTAAAAAAACAACTTTCTTTTTCAATAAAAAAATATATAGCTTTTGTTCGAACCACGATATATTTCTGCTCTATATTCGAGCGTGATACATCCATTTTAAAGGAAAAGTCTCTAACGCTATATCCGCTTCACGCTCCTAATGCTCAATTTTAACTTTCAGAGCTCCTTTATTCCTTTAAATCCTGCAATAATATCGCGTAGCTGTGGTGGTCGATCCAGAAAACTATCATTTCAAGATTAAATACCACGAGTATACCGTGTTTCAGATATATTAATAATTTATAATGCAGATATCGACTATAATTTTATTTAAATTAATATCTATACAATTAAAAAGCTTTAAAATTTGAAAAATCAATATTATAGTATATTGCAATATAAATTATACATTTTCTTTGTTATAACGTTTCAATTATTTATAAAGATTATTTGTTTTCATTCATATTTGTATGTACCAATTAAAATTAAAATTTTATATATCATATTGAAAGAGAGAAATTATTATCGATTTTACATTTAAAATTGAATAAATATAAACATGGAAATTATTAAATATATTATTAAATTATGTATTTAATTTATATATCTTCAATGTTTAATAATTATTAATCAAATTATTGTATTTTTGCTATCCATAATTTAAGTAGTTATGTTTTGTATATGGTCAGACAAGATGATATCCAATCTAAGTATATACTACTTATACATAAGACTATACAATCATGCAATTATTGTAGGAATTTTAGTAAATATAAAATCAATAAATAAATAATAAATAATTATAATAGTGAAAAAAGTAATAAAAACATATAAAAATAGAAAAAAAATTAATACTTTGACTTTTATTTTTTTAAATAATTTTACATATAATATAAATACTAATAAAAATACATTGAAAATAAAAAATACAAAAAAAATTGAAAGTTAATAGATTATATAGATCATTAAAAAAAAGCTTTAATCACTTTATACAGATATTTTATATAAGAAAATAATTCTTCTTTTTATTAAGCATCAAAGAAGATCAAATTGAATAAGGTTCAATAAAACTGTTGTAAGAAGTTCTTTTGAAATAAAGATTTCAGTCATTTTAATGCCACTTTAACCACCTTAATATTTCCCATTGAACGTCTTTTACCTGCCTTTCTTCCTGAATTATATCTACTTACTTATTATTGTTTGAATGCATAATGCATAATGGAAATGAAAAACTTAACAGGAAGTATTTTTATTTAAAGAGGAAAGGATGAGATAGTTATTTGAAATAGTAATGATTAAAGAGCAATAAAAAAAATATAATAATTATATTTTTATTATATATTATATATTATATATTATAATTTTATATTATAAATTTTGATTGATGGCAATCCAATAATCGCATTAATAGTTTCTTTTATATTTAATTTATTAAAAAAAAACACATACAGTAGTGCTTTATTAATTATTATAGAATCAAAAATCAATTGGGTATTTTGAATTATATTTTAAGCATCTAAAATTCCAGTTCTAGAAATTTATTAAATGGGCAGAAAATTAACAAAGCACTAAAAAGTATTTAAAAGTATAAAAGGAAAGAGAAAAAAATTTTCATCTAGTAATTTCACATTAAATGTAGTCAGACAGAAAGCAACGTGTTAACCTAACCTAAAACTTATGAAATTTGATTTCTCATATTCCATATAACATAATGCAATAACAAAGCACAAAATAGATTGAACATATAAATTTATCGTTTCGCAATTAGAGTTCGCTTTATCAGAATAATTTTAAATGCGGCGCGTTAAATACGCAAGGATGGATTCAAAGAGTACAACTACTACGGTATATACGAGCAAAGGATTACGCGCGCACGAGTGTACTTAATTTCTGGAATAATTAGACCAACAGCGCGAGGAACGTCATCTGCATGTACGCGGAGAAATTTCATAGTTTTGGTATGTACGAGATATGTCAGGAAATGTTTGGACATTTAAAATTAAATAAAAAATAATTTAATTAAAAAAAAAAAATTGAAATTAGAATACTTATAATAATTTAATTTAATTATCATCAGTCGGTAATCTACAAATGACGATGATAATCATATGATTTAATATTTTTTTTCAAAATTAGAGTTAAATATCACATCAAGACTACATTTTAAGCTCTTTTTGTCCAAAATGTTATAATAAAAGGCTAGTCAATTCTTGATATTAAAAAAAAAACTTGTTTATAATTCTAAAAAAATATTAATCTTTTGAATCTTATCATATTTGTTAATTTATTTTTTTTCCCTTTTATTTAAAGTACTATTCATTCTTAAATTTATGTCTTATCTTTTTTATCATTCTAAAAAATATTAATTCTAAAAAAATATTAATCTTTTGAATCTTATCATATTTGTTAATTTATTTTTTTCCCCCTTTATTTAAAGTACTATTCATTCTTAAATTTATGTCTTATCTTTTTTATCATTTTATATTCATAATTGATAAAAACAATTGCTTCCAATATAACGAAAGCTACATGAAATAAAACTGTAATAAATATGTAAGAATCGGTAACAAAAATCATTATTCTTTTTCATAAAACAAGAATCGAATTAAACTGTAAAAAAGAGCCATAACGAGCTATACTGAGCTATACTTATATATACTTCGTTATAATTTTGCCGGAAGTTGCGCAGCTACGAGGAGTATAACGGTGGTTACTACGTTAAACCAAGGTTGAAGTTAGAGAGGTCGAACGACCCTCTTACGAGCTTTAACGATTCGCTGGGGTTACTGCTATTAAAGCAAAAATCTGGAAAATTGAAGAAAAAAAATAGAGTATTCCGACGCGTTTTGCCTCCTTTGGATTATTATCTTTAAAAGACTCAACACTTCGAACAAGAATTTTACGATCAATTCTGATATATCGCTTTAATTTTTTGTCTATATCGAACGATGAACGAAAAAATCAATCCTTTACTGGTTGACAATTGTTAAAACGATATTAAACGAGACTTTAATTCGGATCATATTATGAGAAAAATTGTGATCTAAAATTCGAATAAATTGCATTCATATTAATTAAAATGAATTTTTTATGAATTTTTCAAATATAATTTGAATGAATAAATATATGTATAAATATTTGAATACTGTTAGTTAATTATCACGTGTGGTTCTAGTGTCATTGTTCGAAAAAGTATTCACTTGAAAATAAAATTGTTTAAAATATTTATTTTTCGATTTATATTTATTAGAAATTTTTTTCTTCGTTTGTCGAATATTATCTACTAAAATTTTTAAAAAAACTTATCTTTTTTATAAAAAATAAAATTATACGCACAGTTTTTACAAAGAAAAAAATATTACTGAAAATTATTAGAATTCTCTTTAAACGAATTGGACACGATGTCTCTTCTTCCAAATGAAAGGAGAATGAAATCGAACGCTTGTTGCATTTTGGCATTTAGCCCGAGGAAGCAAACGAAAGTTTCCTACTTGAGATCTCTGTTTCAATCGCTAATTGTATAAACATTCGATAAATCACAATATATTATATCCAAAATAATAAATAATTCCTATAGCATAAAAGATCAAATAAAAAATAAAATTTCATAAAGATTAAGTAATTATGCTCAGTTAAATATTAAGCAAAAATAGAATTTGTTATAAATATATTTTTATATAGATGCAATAAATGATAAGTTTACTTAAGCGTGTTTCAATTTTATCTCGCTTTCAAACTTTTTCCTTATTTCTCGAGGCAAAAGAGGCAGTTTCGAAAATAGAAACATCACGTAGAAGGCACCGTGATGAATTTCAATATCCATGTCCAAACTTTCCGAATAGTCAGACAGGAAAATTCGGAACGACGTAGATCTTCCACGATTCCCTTGATAGTACCAATCTAAGGATGACACGTTCTTTACCTCAAATATATATGTGTATGCGCGTACTCTTCATTCACGGTAGAATTCTTGCGAAAATCAAAACTAAACAAGTGGCGAGTTGAAAGTAAACGTGTCAACGCGCTGACATTCGATTTAAATTTGGCGCGCGCGCCAATCTCGCGAGATATGAAACGTCAAGAAAATTAAGGTTTCATTCTAAAATTTAAATTCTTTCTGTATCATCTGTGAAAAGTAAATTTTTTTTCTTGTAAAATATGAAAAAAAATCGACAAAGTAGAAAAATGATAAAGTGAAAAAATAAAAAGTAATTATCAGTAATGAATATTAAAAATTAAAGCTTACAGATAATCTTTTTCCATTTTATTTATTTTAATTATATTAAAACTATAATAAAGAAGCAGCATGTGGAATGAAAATAAATGAAATAAAGAACAATATTACTGAAAAAGTATCAAAAGAAAATTTTTAATCATTTTAATACAATAATCTAATTTTAGAATAAATCTTAAAAAGAAATTTTATAAAAATAATTAGATCTATTTAATACTTAAAAAAATTATTTAGATAAGAACCATTACAAATTTCCAATGATAAAATGTGATCATTCTCTTAACGAGATCATTGTTCGGAATAATGGCGCGAGTTTAGGTTATCCCATGTTGGCATCCAGCCAAGTTCGTGAACGCAAATCATATTCTTCTAACGATACCAAATAATGCTCTTTTGCTCGTAAATGCGACCACAGATTTACCGTATAAATGCACTGAACAGATGATATACAATGCAAAGGTAAAATATATCTTTTGCAATATTCTTATTAACAAACAATTATTATTTATTTATCACGCGATTTTGCTTCAACAATATGTAATTATATTTTATCATAAAGTTTAATAAATCACGTATAGAAAAATAATGTTGTTATGAATTTAACGTTCATAAATAATATTAATATGAAAAAATTGTGCTCAATACCAAATTTCAAAATTTCTTTGCAAAACAATTCAAGCAATAATATTGAATTTTATAAATTTAATAAACAATATTAAATTTGACACCTGAAATTTTTATAAAATGTAAATAAGTATAATGAATATGTAATAAATGAATATTTTATAAATGTGTAATCTTAACTTAATCTAACCTAACTATACTATCTTGACTATGTACAATCTTGAGTGCCATCTTTTCAGTATACCAACATAAGAATATTCTCACTAAAATTGTGTACACTTTCAAGAGAGTAGTTTGCCAACTGTTAAGTCTGATGTATATCTGACAGTGGTGCTTTTACAGAAGTCTCCCAAGTATTATGGACAATAGGTTATCTTCTAGAGAAAGCTTCAAATGCTTTTAAAAGCCTACTTCGGCGGTCTTAAGGACAGTTCTATGTTTTACGACTAAGAAGCTTTATTCGCTCTTCTGCCCTATCGCGTTTTATGTCAACCGACCAATAGATGTGCACCAACACACATTTCTCTCTTTCTGACGAAAATGTTTTACCCACTGAAAAATATGTACAGGATTCCTTGCACATTTCTCTACTTTCACAGAGGTTGAACTGAAAACGAGTCATTTGAAATTTTACTATATGTTATAACACATTAACTTGGATATATATTGATGTAAAAAAAAAAAAAATAATTATTGTATCGAGTTATTTCAGTAAGAATAAATATAAATTTATAAAATTTTATCGTATTATCATTTCAATCAAATAAAAATTTGTTTTATAATTATTCTTTTTCAGCGGGCACAAATCTTATGGGCAAATTTACACAAAGTGTCCGAAGAATCGTCCAAGATGTAAAGGATGAAGGAACATCGAGTAAGTTTCTAAAAATATACTATCTTTAAAAAATAGACTTATTTGTATTGTATCGATATTATCAATTTCCAATACCCGATGAGAATTTTTATTTCGCGTTAAAAGAAAATGAGAAAAAAATTTTCAATAAGTTATTCTTTTTTCTCGATTTCGATTTCTCGAAGCATTTGTCCGCGGGATAGCGAATGTAAGAGAACCGGGATGAAGATGTTCGTGCGCCGACAACTGTTGGAAATAAGGTATTGGCCGGGTGCCAGGTGGTGGTCGGCTGTTAGCTCATGAATGGAATTGAAGCAGAAGCTTTTACACCCGGTCAGTTGATATAACGACGCGTCAAGAGTGGTATTTGCACTTGGAATAGTCGCGAACGTTTCCTCTGGGATAAATTCGTTAAAGCTGGATCAACGATTCGTGTACCTTTCTCGAATTAAATTACTTTCGAATAAAAATAATATATTATATTTTATTGATAATTTAGAGAAAGGGATATCTTAGAAAGGGAATTTAAAAAAAAATTTCAATACTTAATTTGAAAATTTTTAATTCTAATGAATTTCGCAAAAAAATTATGTCATTATGAAATTATACTTTTAGTGAATTTATATGAAATTGCGTCGTAAAAAGAGGAGAAATTATTTTTTTGGAAAATCGATCCGATCAAAAATTCGATATTTATTATTTTTCATGCAATTTCGCCTGGAAATATTTTTTTTAGTCGGAACGAAAAATATTTGCAAAATTAATTACAATTTTGCCCCATCTCGTTACAAATATTTGAAATATTTGAATAATCATTTATTAACCAATAATATAATTCGAACCATTTTCGTTTAATATAAATCCTCGAATAAACCATGCACTTACCTCCTTCAACGGCAATAAAGGAGAGGTTTAATTAAAACAGAAACGAATTCCCTGTAACCAAGCGGCAACATCAATTTTCTCATTAGGCGTACACGATACGGCTGAAAGCAATAATGTTATTAAACCGGCTTCGTGAATGGACACACAACGTGTTTGCACGTGCATGTGTATGTGGAGATTGCATCGCTTATTAATGTTCGAGGATCGGCAAAGGGTTAAGGGCAAAGAATGGTATGAAGTAATGGCGATGCTCGTGACAAGGCAACTTGAGTCCCTTTATTATCGACTCTTTATTTTTTCTTAAATTATAAATAATTCGATAATGATGGTAATAATAATAATAATGATAATATTATTTTTAGTACATCTCCTTTTTTTTTAATACCAAAATTAGTGCAATTTAACAGGGTTTTTTTATATACTTTAAAGTTGATCATGGTTGTTTCATGTGATATACATACTATCTAGAATTATTTGTATATAATATTTCATATTTACTTAATTTTACTTAATATTTTTATTAATGTATGTACCGTTTAAAATAATTTAAATATCATATTGTAACAGAAATGGAAAGTTAAATACTGTGATGAATGTAATAAATCAATTACAATTTAATTTAAAAAAAAAAAATGTTAATGAAAATTATTATTGGAGACAGAATTAACGCAATGATTATAAAAATTATCCAAATATGTATAATAATATTTCTGTTTGAATAAAAATCTTGAAAATAAAAAATCTGTAATTAGTCAATTTTGATTTGTCGTATACGATAGGAACGTATTTTCTAGAACTTTTTTATATAAAAATTTTAAACAAACTCTTGAAACTCTTAAACAGGTGGACAAACTAAGGAAGAGGTGATTGAAACGAACGAGAGACTAAGAATCGTGAGGATACGCCTCGATGGAAGTTACGAGATTGCGAAACGTGCCCTCGTTGAACTTATGTGCAAATATACCGACAGCAAGCAAGTACGCAACGTGTTTCAACGTTACAACCTCTTAAAACTAATGATTAAGGTAACCATAATATTTTCTTTTTTAAGAAATATTCGTATTGAACAAAACTCTATTGATCACAACATACTTCCTTAATTATTTCAATTAATCGAACATTCTAAACTAATCCAAAGTTCTAAAATCTAAATTTCATTATAAAATCCATCAAAATCATTATAAAATTTCATTTTCATATATTAAGCCTGTATTCAATTTCTCATAATCTAATTCAATGTTTGAATCTAAAACTAACTTTTGCCTAATTTTAACAATTTTTTAATAAATTATTTTTTAATAATAATATATAGATGTGTGTGGTCCTCTTCTTTTTTCAGGATGTGATCAAGTTGGAGACTCAATACTGGACCCTGGTGGATATACCGAAGCAGGAGAAACAGGAGACCGTGCCTGCCTTTGTCCTGCGCGCCTGTTCCATTATGGAGAAGACCCACAAAAGCGGGGAAGGCGTGAAGACTTCGGCCCGACTGGCCGAAGAAGCTGAAACCAAGAGAGAACGCATTGAAAGACTCGAGAGTGAGTTGAAATTTTTTTAAAAATATATAATCAAAGTGCTCACCTTTAGAAGATCAATTATAGAGATAGAAAAAATATACAAATACAAATATGTAGATTAGAACTTATTTACTTCAAGTTATAAGGATATATTAAAGTTTACGTTAGATATCTCTGTCACACAAGCATCTGATTCTATTTCACCTCTCACTTCATTCGACTTGAATTGCTTAATAAGTATATACTTGGTCTACGAATAAAGTCAAAACTCTTTGTACACCAACTTTATGTTTATTTTTGGATTGAAGAATGAACCTTTCAAAGTTCGTCCATCAATATAATACCATTGTATGTACATAAATATTAAGAGAAATCTACAGACAAGATATAGATGCTTAAAATTTTAGGTCTATAATTTTTTAAATTTAAATAAAAGGTCAAATTTATTGTTTAATTTATTATTTTATTATGGAAAAGAAAAAAAAAAGGTTTAATGAACGCGAGCAATCTTTCAAATTGTTGGACAAATTGTGAGGAAAAGACACAACTCGATGGCTGTCGCTTGGAAAGTTTCCAAGCATGAATAATATATTACCTACTATCATACATGCTCGATAGGGACAAGAAGAGATCGGTTATGGTATTCTGGCGGTATTGTCATTCAATATTATTGTACGTACTTCAAATTTATCCTCATAGAAAAGCCATGATATATTTAATAAAAATAATACTTTATATTTTATAGAAGAAATGCTAGCTTTATTATTCATTATTTTAATCTAAAATTCATTTTAATCGAATGCAATTTATGCTTATTCATTATTGATTTATCTCTACATCGACTTATTTCAATATGCACAGGTATGACAACAGCCCAAATCGAAGCAGAGAACACGCAAATGACTAACGACCTTTATAGATTATTGAAAAAATATACAGGACTCAGAAATCTCATCCGAGATTTAAAGGTATATACAAGTGAACCAAGTACCTCTAACTCTTCCTTTTGCACATTCATCGAAGCTGAATGTGAAGTAATGAATAAATAACCTTCAAGAATATATTTGAAACATCTCTGAAGAATTATTAACAGTAGCTTATCATATTTGTAAAATGTCAAGAAAGAATTTCTTATTTTTAACTTGTCTCATCTGTGTTGTTCAATTGAATTAATCAGTATCCAATTATTAAACCATTTTATTTTATATATGTATGTATTTACCCATATATTTTTTATTGTACATATTATATTACTTGAATTGAAAAAAAAGAGAAACTTATGAGAGGAGTTATTATCAAGTTACATCAAGTTTGAAAAAAAATGTATAATGATGTTATTTGAAAATTAACAGGCTTTATATATATATAAGAAACATTTAATAATTAAAACTTAATGAAATTTATATTTATACTTTTACCAAACCAGTTATATATATTATATGAAAGAATATATGTATAATCATAACTTTTATCTTTTTTTTTTTAATTAAAATATTCTATCTAATATATATCTTTTTTTATTTTTTAATAAAAAGTATTAGATATGAGTCTTTTTAATTTTTAAATAAAATAAAGAAATCTTATATGCTTTTTATAAATCTAAAATTTAGGCTCAATAAGAAGCATCATAAAAAGAAAAATGACAATTCTCACTCACAAATTACCAATCTCTATCCAATCAAAGAAGATCAAACACAATTTTCTCATCTTCCTCTCCTAATTATCACTCCATGCGATCAAGATCCACTTTATCACCTTGATAACATTAATATATCATCTGCTACAGGAGGAGTACAATAGCTCAAAAGTGTATCCAATCTTTCCTCGTTACCCAATCCTAAAGGACATGATCAAGGATATAATGCACAACCCAGACTATATGGAGGTCTGTCACGAGGTGGATCAAGCATAGCGGCCAGACCCCCTCCACCGTTCTCCACGTATGACCTTGTAAATTTCAAGGTCTTAGCGTGGACGTTGGTGAAGGGGGTGAACCGGAAACGAGCCTGGACATGGCTTACTTCATCCATGGTGAACTATATTCACCATATTCCAATTCTGTAAATTTCTTTCACATCTTGATAATATCCTTTTTATGGACATTTATATACATATCTATGTTTGTTGCACGCTGATCAAAATGATAATTTATCATATCGTTATATTATTTAATTGATTGTGTACTGATACAACAAATTTATAAGGAATCACATACACATATATCACATTGTATGTTATTTTCAAGTTGATTCGAATATTCTATTTATAGTTTGTGAATGTGAGTTATATAGTATGTGAATTAAAGAAATAATAATAGAGAATGTTGTGAAGATAGAAGTAAAAGGAGAGATTTTTATTAGCAAGTTTATATAATTGCGAAGGGAAGATTCTTTTGGAGCATGTTGGAATGATGCTTTTAGTGTAATCGAATCGTGTTTGCCGTGTATTTATTTGGAAAACTCATCAAATCTGTTACTTGCAGACGATGCTAACGAACAATTTGAATCCAATGATGAAATCCATTAATTACACTGTCAAATAATTCATAAAATTTCAATTCCACGAAAAATCAAAGGATTCGAAAGAAAGATGGACCTTTGGTATTTTTCAAAAATTTTGAAAAAAATATTTATATTCTCCAAATTACCTATTTCAAATATTCTTATTTACCACACACTGTTAAAGAGTTAACAAGCAATATTACATAAAAAAAAAAAATAAAAAAACACCAAGTAACAGAACGAGAAGTAATTCCAACACACAAAGAAGAAATAAAAATTGATCATCATAGTTTCTTAATTCCAATCGGAA
The DNA here is from genome assembly GCF_029169275.1 of Apis cerana. Lineage (NCBI taxonomy): Eukaryota > Metazoa > Arthropoda > Insecta > Hymenoptera > Apidae > Apis > Apis cerana. The sequence continues at coordinate 1,297,744 of NC_083862.1, read as the reverse complement.
TAGCCGCTTGCACGTTGAAACACAAAAAAATACGAGATTACACCTTCGCGTTTCACGCGACTGAAGAATGGTGTAGAATTTTTATTAAGGCAGCTAAAAATGTCGCTCATTACAGGAAAAATCCTGCAAATGTTAGATAAGACGCGCCCTCCCCATCGTTGACTGTTTGTGCGAGTGTCTTTGTGTGGACAAATTATACCATATCGTATGCTCGTGGGTGTGCTTATTTGGAATAGAAGAGAAGAGATTGTTTAACCTGTTAACCGGACTATTATTCATCCAAAATCTTGAGCATTCGCCAAAATCAAAATTAATCCAAATCAAATTCTCAACAACAATTGTCTTATTACACATTTGTTTGCGATTATTTTATATTGAAAATTTATTTACTTTTCAACCCAGATTTTCAATCCTGTGTTATTATAGCTTCGTTTGCAATTATTTGTTTTTTTATATGGAAAATTTATTCACTTGTCAATTATGCACTTTTATACAAATGTAAAAAATTAAAGGAGATTTAAGATTTATTTATTACAGAAGGAGTACACTGATCTAGAAGAATAAATTTCGAAAAAAAAATTACTTTGACAGAAGAGATTCTTTAGAAAGAGTAATAACAGGAGGAATTATTTCTATGATCTTATTCTTAAAAAAAAAAAAAAAAAAAAAATAGAATAATTTATTTTTAACGAAAAATTATGCGAGATATAAATAAAGGAATAATCGAGAGATTTAACGTTAATTCAAGTGACGAGTTGACTCGTTTGACCGGTTAAAGGGTTAAAGGATTAAATATGAAACGCGATATTCTGCTTCCTGCTAATAAATGATCGTAATACGTCGCCATTAAGCATCGTGAAAATTAATAATAGTTTGTTAAGGGAAGGAGAGCTCTCTTTACCTACGAACAGGACAAACAGTAGTTACGTAGTTATATTTATTAGCATACAGTATCGCGATAATGGCGATACCGGTTTTCGTAACATGAGAAATATTTTTGCTTCGATTAAAGTGAAAATGATTAGATATAAAATTATTGAAAATCATGAATAATACATGATATTATGTATAGCATGTTGATGTTCGAAAGAAAGAAATTTATTAGTTTCGAATTTAATTTAAAAAGAAAAAAGAAAGATTGCATTGAAAATTTTTCTTTCTTTTAATTTTCTTAATCTCTTAATAAAAAAGATATTTAGAAATTAAAATATATAACGAGAAAGAATATATACATATAAAATAGTCTTCTTAAAGTCATATGAAGCAAAATGTATTGAGAATTAAATTTAATCTACAATGAGTATGAGAATATATTTTTTTGAGCCTGTTGAGAAAAAAAATAATTGCCAATTGATATTTTCGTTTCGCGCAGGAAGCAGTTCAATGTCCTGTACGAGCTTTTTTTTACATCTATTGAATGACGATAAAGTGTACGTAAGCTCAAAAGCTCTTGGACATGTTCAAATAAAAATTTAATGTCTGATATAGTATAAATTGTAGTAATTTTAATTATATACATTTTTTTTAGCAGTTGGTATTAAATGTTAAATTTTTATTTATATGCATCTTATAGTAAAATTGTTGATATAGAATTATAACGAAATTAATAACCTATAGCCATCCATTAATTAGTTAGGTTAGGTTGGATTACTGATCTTCAATTTTCTTTTAAAAATTTTTCTAATTTTTAAAGAAAAAATCTAGAAATTGTCCCACGATTTTTTTTAACCTCAAAACGAAATTCATATATAGATATATATTGAAATAACGATAGCCATAGGTCGCACATAACATTAATATATATATATATATTTACATACTATAGGCAAACAAATTGAAAAACGTATTCCAAAAATATATATAAAACTGTTAATTTGATATAATAAAAACATATCATCACATTGCATTTACACGCATAATATAAATATAAATACATCTACATAAAAAAAAAAAAAAGAAATCATCACATCTAAACAAAACATAATTAATAATCGATAATTTACATTAACATTCGAGACAAGTACTATAATTTATTTTAATACACACTATTGTGATATTGATTTTCGTTTGAAAACGGAACACTTGACAGCCTTTAAATGATCTATCGTTAAGATATCTAGTCTTAAAGGAAATGAAATAATAATAATAATAATAATAATAAAATACGAAATAATAATCTATTACGTAAGTAATAATATAAGAAATAATAATAATAATAATAATAATAAACCAATGGCTGACAGCTCGAAATCAAAATGCAACATATAAATGCGCGACACACATTGAGACAAAATAAAAATGATCCATTAATTGAAAACGTGGATCGTTTTCAATGTGTGTCGATGCCTAGTGACCCACACAATCTGTTCCCTCGTATGTTTACAATTCATTCTTGTATTCCAGACGTACATGACACACGAAATAGTGGATCAAAATAATACAGTTCACAGAAATGCTGGGTACAGGCGTGCAAAATGAATAATAATTATTTTGAAATTTAAAAATAAACGAACAATTCAATTGTCAATTTTAAAATATTGAGAAAGTAATTTGTATTCTCTTTGTAAATCGATATAAAAAAAACGAACGAAAGATCAAAGTATAAAATTGAAAATTTGAGAATAAAAAATCTTTTCTAGAAATTTGAGAATTAAATTTTTCCAAGGAATGAAATATTTTTCGAAGAATATTCGTTTTTTTATCGCATCGATTTCGGTTTATTAATATCATAATAAACATAATATCCGCAAAATCAAATTCTAAGCAGAATTCTAAATAAATCAAGAGCTTATGCAACAACCAATGCTTTAATTGTTATTAAATTTCGTGATAATTTTGCAATTGTAATAAATTTTATCTGCTAAAGCAATTAGGTCATTTACGATCTATGCTACAGTGCACTTCAAAAATATTCTGTATCAAAATTGTACGTTAATAAAATCTATGCCGAAAGAAGAATAATTAAAAAAAGAGATGGATTAAAATATATAATTAATTGTTCTTCCAAAATCCATAGTTTATAATTTTGCAGTGAATCAAACTTAAGAAGCTTTGAACGTAATTAAAATAATTAATAATAAATATATAATGATAATTAACGATTTAAGAAGATTATATTTAAATTTAATTACAAAGAATAATTTGCAAGATCAAAAATTGGAAAATAAATATTTACAATAAATTATTACTTTGTCTGAATCCAGCAAGTCTATACACGAAACAAAATATATATCGTACTGACTATATAGAATAGTGCTTTTGTCGTAAGATATTTATCTTAGTCTATAACTCATGTAAATAAAGTAACTGAAAATATTTAAAGAAATTTTACAACACGATCAACACTATCTACACTAGCTTCATAATTTTCAATTTTTTTTATTTCGCTCTGTAGCATAAATAAAAATATTTTTTTCTTTCTAAATTATTTACATATATGATTTTTGCAAATCAATTTTTGCATCAAAAAAAATTACATAATCAAATCTATTACTTGTAAAATCAAAAAAATCTGTTATCGAAAGATCAAAATTCAGTCAAAATCAGAAAAATTATTTATAAAAAATTAATATCTTATATCTATTTTAAAATTAACGCGAAGACCAAAAAGAAATATACAGAAATATATATTATATGTTGCATACATATATTGATATACATTGAATTATTAAATTTTATTTCTCAAATATCTTGACTGAATAAATTCTATTTATAATAACATATATTATAGCAAGACAAATGAACGTTGGGATAATTCATTCGCGAAGTAACAATTGATATTTTTTATGCAAAATAAACAGATTAAAAAGAAAATATCCTCTTAGACCAATGTTAACGTTAAGGAAAAACTTAAAGTATAGTATAAAGCAAAAACGTAGCGAAGGAGTAAAGCTATACTCGATGCAATGTCTTTGAATTGATGAATATAGCAAGCGTGCTCGCCTTTTTCATGAAACTAGGAGAGTGCCAAATAGATTTTGAAAGTTTATACGTGTGTGTGCGAATATTAGCGTTGATTCGCTAAATATGGCGAATATATTTGCGAATGTTATTGTCAAATTTTTATATAGTGTGTTGTATCTATAATAATATAACAAGCTTTATTTTGCTGGATTGATTGTTAATTATATACGTAAAATATTAAAAATTCAGATTTGAATTTAATTACCGAATGTTCGTATAATATTTTGATAATTTTAATAATGTTGATAGTTTTAATAATTTTTCCAATTTTAACAATTTTTCCTTTTTAATTTATGATTCATTTAATTTTTACCTATGGATAATTTCTAAATTAATGAAATTAAATTGCGTATCATAAAAGAAACTCTCGTACAATACGATTCATAATTGGAAATCTTTATACTATGACAATATAACACGATTTCAATAATAATAATTAAAATAATAATAATTAATAAATTAATAATTTTCCTTTTAATTCTAAATTATATAATTTCTAAATTAAATTGGAAAAGCAACTCTCGTATAATACGATTCATAAATTGCAACCATTATAATAATAATAATATTTTTAATAATTTTATTTTTCTAAGGATTAATTGAACACAAAAGCTTAATTTCTCTAATAAAAAAAATCAAAATTTAATAAAATTAAATATTAATAATAAAATTAAAAATTCATTCCAGCAAAATAAACTATCGATAATTTAAGTATAATTACGATAAATATATACAGATGTCTGAAACGAGAGATCTACCTAATGTGTTTTAAAAAGTGTGTATATGGTAGATGTAATAACTGTGTTAATGTCTCATAGAAATGTATAATATTCAATGGTGCTTTGGTTTCCCATCTTTAAGTCTTTAACGATATAAAATTAACTTAAAATAAAATCGAAAAAACACCCTTTAAAATTTTTTCTTCCCATATTAATGTATAAATCGAGTGTCATGTGTTTTTCTTTTTTGATTATAGCAAGTACAGTGCGATAAAATTTATAGAAACGACCCAAAAAGAAAACCCTAAGAAAATTTGCTTTGACGTAATATATGCTATTTTGTAAAAATATTAAATTTCTACAAAAATCGGCAAGATATATATAAAGATCAATTACGAAATCAAAGGACCATTATCCGCTGAATAAAATATACATAAGTGTACAATAACCGTTACTCGATCGATAAAAAAAAATTTATAGCTTTTCTGCGAAGAATTCGATTTTCGAAACTTCATCTTGCGCTCTTGGTAAGTGTATACATATATCGACCCATCAATGAAAAATTCGACCAATCTCTATGTCTATAACCAGTATAATTATATGCTATTCGGCGCATGTTTTCATCTAAGCGATTTAATATTTCTGATAAGTCAGATATAACACATAATATATTCGCTTTATTACGATAAGCTTTTGGGTGCATATCGATAAGTCACATAGATGTAAATTTTTACGGACAACAAAAAAAAATAGAAATACAAATATATATATTTTGACAGAAACTTCACGAAGAAGTTCGCGAGAATCTTGAGGAGGACCTTTAAATCGAGACTGTTCTTTTAAATGCAAACAATTTTTCAATAAGACAGTTTCACGATTAAAAATGTTTAACATCGTGATCAACTCCGTGTAAAAGAATTCTAATATCTTCGTGATATTTTCTGATATATTGTACGTCGCTGCGGATCATATTAATTCAGACGTTTGAATGTTTTTAAGTACTTTCATATTCCGAACGAGAAACACAGTCGTGGGAACACAGTCCAACTTGAAAACAAATGAAGAAAAAAAAAGAAAATTTGCGAAGAATTTAAAGATAGAGATTTTCTAATTTCGTAACCATTAGAGAGTAACTATAAATTTAATTATTTTATTCGCAATTATACTGCTTGTTTTTCATTAAACAGAATCATTCCTTTCACGCATTATATATTAGAATATTAATAAAGAGAGAAATTTCTAGATATTGTTAGTACAGCTAGCTTTATGTATTTCATTGTATATAAGAGTTCGGTCATATGAGCATCGATATACATTGTATCGTATTACATTGTATAGTTGCAAATACATTTTAGAATAAAACTCTCGAGAGATTAATGTGCGAGAATCCAAAAATGTCAGGTCAGATCAAATTCAGAATTCATCTTATCAAAGTCCCAAAACTATCTCGATTCGATATCAGAATTCCTGAAAATTTTTTCAGGAAAGAGAATTTTTTTCTTTCAATTTTTTTTTGGAAAACAAAGTGTACTTCCAAAATTTCCAAAAATGTTATTCAATTCCTGGAAATTTTAGAGAATTCTAATATTTTCAAGAATTCTAAAATTCTCGAAATATGAGATACTTTCAGGATCCGATGCGATCCGAGTCGATCCGAGCAAAGCCGATCCAACCCGAGCCAACCCGACCCGTCCCGAGTATTCCAATATTTTCGGATTCTTGTACATCTCTTAGAAGTAACTTTTGCTTTCAAAAGTAATTTTCACTCTCAATGCAGTGTCCAAAAATTATTCTCGAGAATTTTACTTCCAAATATATTCGCATTCTTGATTATTAATCTCTCTAGAATTTGCACGTGTGACCGGGCCTAAGACATGCGATTTAATAAATAGTCAAATTGTAAGAATAAGTCAATCATCAGGTTAGATCGATTGAGAGAATTATATAGAATCATAAAAATTATCTATTGTCATTTATATCATATAATCTTTGCAGTCAATAGTTATCGAGATTTTCAAATCAGTGTGTGAAGTTTAAGCATACGTTTTAACGTCGCGAACAATTCGCAAATGCTTTTCGAACTTCGACCGTTGGTATCATTAATCGTTAGTCCGTATAGAATTTCTAATATACATATAATCACGTGTGTGGCAAACAAGAAAAAAGGAGATAAGCTATTGTGATGTTTGTATTGTATCGTAGAGGTTGGATTCATTTAGAAGTGCATAGTGTACTATATTAAATCATATATAATAATATTTCAATTTTAATCAGTTCTTATAATATATATTTGATAATTTATTGAAGTGTAATTAGAATATAATATAAATTTTAATTGATTGTAAATTATATTATATATTTCGTGTGTGTTTTTGTTCGTTAAAGTGAAAAATTTGATTCTATAAATTACGTTTAAATGATGAAGAAAACCATTTTTATAAGTATAATGCATAAATGATATATTTGATGCAAATGACGTACACTATTAAAAACAAAAAAAAAAAGAGTAAAAAAACATCAATGTCCTGACTATTTCGTGTTCAACTAAAGTTTTTGATGTTTTAATAATTGCTTCAATAAAAAAATAGAATCTTAACCTTGTTGTTACTAACATTTAAAATATGTATAAAATATGTATTATTTTAAACAAATAGTTTAATAATTTTCTTATTTAAAAAAAACCTCACTAAATATTTGCTTTTCAAGTTTTATATTAATATATATTATATATATTTAAAAATTCGTCAAAGTTTCTTTTCATTTTTTTATTTTATATTTAATATTTAATAAACTTATATTTATTTAACATTTTATATTAATTTTATATCATGTATATTGATTCAGTTGAAGAAATCTGAATTCAATATAAATTGATCATATTATTGAAAGAATTAAGAAAAATCTTTATCTTGTGACAGCAAATGTTAAGATTCTTTGAAAAAAGAATTCGTTAAAAAATATAGAATTAAAAAAAAAATACAGAAAATAGGCGGCGAGTTGCATAATGTCGATGTATGTAAGTAAAAACAATTAGTTTGCAATTCATGTAACTAGTTAACAGATGAACGTGACGTATGTTAATAAGTAAAGAAAATGTTACAAGGAAACTGTGTGTGTTTGTAATCGCGTTCCTTAAACAGACTGGCTCTCATAGATAACATTAAAAGTAATGCGTTTATGTATGAACTGGTGTTCAATAGTACACGATTAGGTATTAGATATCATGCTAGATTAGTAAAAATAATAATATGCTATATGTTATAGTGTTGTACTAGTGTTTACATCTTCCTATTTACGCATTCTGTATTTCCTAATGGAAGATAGAAAGTAGTTATGTGTACATGCTAGACTAGTCATAAAAATTAGTATTAATCCATTGATTTAAAAAAATCTTATGCAGTGTATATTAAATGTACGATTTTAATTTCGTCTAATATATCTTTGTTACTGCTATAAAACTTCACTTGTTTATTGGTTGTTAAGCTTTGTTAATAAAATATTATAAGATTTTAAAAGACTATTTAATTCAATTTAAATTCCTTTCATTTCCAATTATATATATCGTGTATAATATATATATATAATTTTATTAAATCTTTGTTTTATTTATATAAGTTATATAATATTATTTATATATTATTGCTAAATTAATTTTAGTAATTTAATTTATCGGTTAATTACTAAATTTTTCTGTGAGTGAATGCAAAAGTAATAAATTTTTGCATCAATTTTTTTGAATAAATAAATAAAAAATGAATTTACTCGAAATGTTAAGTTTTAACAGGCGGCACTACTAACAGCATGGAAGTTAGTAACAATCAAAATGGCTGCTACCAACTCGAATATATCCAGTGATAGTCCAACTAAGAAAGAGGACGAATTCAATGAATTTTATTCCGAAGTATGTAAATTCAGAATGATGTGATACCGTTAGAATATTCACCTGTGTAAAAATCAATTTTTGATAAAATTCTCGATTATATAACTGTAAATACTTTTACCTTATTTTAAGGGTTAACAAACGTCACTATGTATGCTTTAAACAATAATAATAAATCGTATTTAAACTACAATATATTATATAGTTTTTCGTTATTTAAAAACTAATACCTGTCATTTCTTAAAATATTATAAAGTGAATTGCTTTTTCAATAAACTTTCGAGTTATAAATAAGCCTAACCTGTACGAATATATTCGCGCCCAAACAAATAGATATTTTATGAGCTGTAAAAAATTCTCTTTCTTCTAGGTAAAAGAAATAGAAAAAAGAGATTCGGTTTTAACTCCTAAACAACAAATCGACAGATTATTACGACCCGGATCATCTTATTTTAATTTAAATCCTTTTGAAGTATTACAAATTGATCCATCCACATCTATAGATGAAATCAAAAAAAAATATCGACGTGTAAGTTAATTTTTTTTTATTATAATGTATAAATTTTAGAATATATGTTAATTATTATAATATATTTTTATTTTATAGATGTCAATTCTTGTACATCCTGATAAAAATCAAGATGATGCAGAACGTGCACAACAAGCATTTGAAAGTATATATCAATTTTTATTTCATAGAAGATTAAATGTTCAATTTATAAATATTATTTGTTTGATTATAGTTGTTAACAAAGCATGGAAAACATTGGAAAATGAAGAAACTAGAGCTAAATGCATGGATGTTATTGAAGAAGCAAAAGCTAGAACTGATCATATGGTATAAACAATGAATCTTTTTTATTTAAAAAATATATATTATATATAAATATAATAATTGTAAATTTATTAGATTGCAGAAAAAAAGAAAAAAATGAAAAAAGAAGGAAAAACAGAAAGTACAAATATACTCGAAGAAGAAACAGAAGAAGGTTACAAGCATGCAGTTTGGGTTATGACAATGAAACTCTTTGCTGATATGGAAAGAAGAAGGTTAATTTAAATAATAATAATAATAATTCAAAAGTTCACAAAATTGATCCAATTATTTGTAATTAATTTATTTTTTTCTTTTTCTTTTTTGTGTAGGAGAGAATTAGCAACCAGAGATGCAGAACAACGTAAAAGGAAACGAGAAGAAGAATTATCTGCAGAAGCACAAGCTGCATTAGAACGTGAGTGGCAAAAAAATTTTGAGGAATCTCGACAATCAAGAGTTGATAGTTGGAAAGCTTTTCAATCTGGTGCTAATGCCACAAAACAAAAGAAAGCAAAAAAATTAAAAGCTTTTAGGCCTCCTAAAACGAAAGCTGAATCACGATAATTATATAATTGTTCCTGATGCCTGACATAGATTCTTTCATTTGATATATTTCATATTTCTTGCAAAAAAAAAAAAGTAGTTTAAATAGCATGTTCTCACTATGTGATATCAGATTTCTGAATTTATTAAAACTAATTGGAATTGTTCTTGTTTAAAATTTATTTGTTAATTAAAAATTTGCGATTTAAATCTAGTTAAATATACATCAAAATCAGGTATCAAAGTAGAGAATTAGTTGTAAACAGAATGAATACATTGAGCAGCAAAGTGTGAGTATGGTTAATGTATGTATCTCAAGAATAATTTGTATGTTTGTTGAATGTATATGTATGTATGAACGTATATAGTTGTGATATACTTACATGGCCCGAAAAAGTTCAACTTTAATATAATACTTTAACCTGATCTAATTATTGCATAAAATTTAAGATTATACATTTGTATTATAAATTGTTGGATAACAAATGTCAATTTTATGATATACATGTACCTCATATTTTTATCTGAAATATACAATGACATGATACAATACTTTGAAAAAGAAAAATATTCAAGTTGTCAAATTTGTCAAATGAAATTTAAATTAATATTTATAAAATTTTTATATGTTCCTCAAATTATTGAGAACATTTGTATATATTGAAGTAATAATTCAAATAATTTAATGAATATTGTTACATTTTAATGTTACAAAATGATTTGAAGCACAATATAGTACAAAGGTAAAGTATAAATTTTCTTTTATTGAACATAACCTCTGGTTATGTTAATATAATATTATAATATTAATATAATATTATTTTATTTTATATAACTACATCGCGAATGCACATAATGCTACGTAAAATTGTGTGATATAATCATTATATTGTTTTAAAAAAATATATTTTATACATACGTAGTGCAAATGAAGTAAAGTGTTCTTCATATTTGTTTTCTTTATTGTTTTAACAAATAATTTGTTTTTACAATCAAATTTAACAATTAAATTTTTTTCACTATTGACAATACACTAATCACATTGACAATTGAATCTTTTTAATCGTTTCTTCCCGCTGTTTCCTGATCGTTTCAAATACACTACAAGTAACAATAGACCATCTATATATAAAATATTTTGATGTATATTTCGTTTAAAAATCAAGAGATATAAACAAATTATGCTTGTTTGATTTAAAAACTCATATAAGCAAAATGATACATAATACATATTACATTTCACTATCATGAAAATAACTTAACGGGCCATGTAGTTATAACTTCCGGTTTTCAAATAGGATATATTCGCATAATGAATGTTATATCTTAACGTACACTTGGTCCAATCGTAATTTATAAGATTATTGTAAAGAGAAAATTTCTAAAGTGTAAGTCATTGCACTTCTCATTGTAAGTCACTTTGAATAGTCTTATTAACATATGAAAGTAAATGTCGTACAAGTGCAATCGTGAGAATAAATGAATGAAAGGATGTGTATATAAAAAATGAAATTTTTATTAAAGACATAAAATCGAACTAATCGTAACGCGATATAATTTTTATTTTTATTTTTTTTATTTTTTTTTTTTTTTTCATAAAATGAGATTTTCTACGATGCCATAAATTTCAATATATAATTTCAAATTATATAAAATTTATATCAGTCCAATATATTCGATTTATTATAAAATAACTTAAAAATAACTAGCTTTAAACATTACTCTTGAAAAATGCCTCATTTATTTATAATATATTTATAATAATGAATATAATGGAACAAATAAAAAAATTTATGATTTTTATTTATATATAAAAATATCAATTAGTTATAATTATTGGATGAAATTATAATGAATAAGTTATGATTATTTAAAAAATTAATTTTGTTTCAATTGATTTTAATTCATTCACTCGTAAGTGTTAACTATAAATAAATATGTCATAGTATTATTTGAAACGATAAAAAATTCATTTTGTAAAATATAAGTCATTAATGATAATTTGTGTTTTTTATTTAATTCGAAAATTTTTTATTAATGTATTCATCTTGTACATTATAACGTCCATGAGATATAAAATGTAAATACAATATATATCGAGTATTCATAATTTAATAATTCCACTTAGGGTGTATGAAGAACATTTATGTGACTGAATCAATTCGATATGAAAATTTTTTCTAAATATAAAATTAAAATAATTAAATAAAAAATACAATGGAATAATATAATATATAAAAAATATAAAAATTGTAGAAAAATTAAGCAATTCATGTTCAATTTCTTTGTTTACATAAATGTATAAATTTTTTATACACTCTATATACATAATTAATAGAAAATGAAAAATGAAGACTTCACTTTATATACACATGATTGTGTTTTATAAATAATGTTTTGTAAGTAAATAATCTCAATAACATTTTTTAATTTTATTCAAATTGTGTTAATAATATTAAATATAATTAATAATTATAATTATCATATGGTCTTTCTTTTTTTATTTTTTGCATGTGCATGTTATAATATATGTAATAATAATTTAACATTTTGTTTTATAATATTTAATAAATAAAAAAATATTACAATTTTTTATGTATAATGATCTATTCAATTCTTATTTGCTTAACAATTTTGTCGCCATGTATTTCAAAGCTGCTGCACTAGCAATGACTTACGATCAAATGCATCTTACGTGACTGTACACTTCCATCCGGAGTGTGAACGTGAATCGCATATAGAAATATATTATCCAAAACTATACATAGAGAGAAATATATCTTTTATTTATTTAATTTAACAAAAATATCTATTTATTTTATCTGTATTCTGTTATCAACAGTATTAATTTTTTTTTTTAAATTTAAAATTTGTTGTATATATGTTACTACAATTTTTATATATTACAATAATTATATGTATTGTAAATATTTAATGTTAATTTTATAATAATTTTAAAATTTTTTTGAAAATAATTTTATAAAATTATTTTTTTATTTACAATTAATTTATTGAAAATATTTAATTTTTATTTTATAAATAGATTAAAAATAATATAATTTATTCATATTATATAAACAAATACATTTTAAATGCTTTATTAAAATCAAAAAATTATTTATATTTTACTAAAGAAAAAATTTAAAAATATATCTTTAAAATTATAATCGAAATTAAAAAATATATAATGTCAAATAGATTCATTAGTACACTTGCAAACATCTTAAATAAACCGAATAAGAAATACCCAATCAGAGATATTTCACTTAACGAACTGTGCTTTCTTCAAACATTAGCATTTTCTATTTAAATGTTTACAGTCATTCAAGTTTCATATACTTTATAACGATTGCTAATATATTTTAATAAAAAAAAAGAATATTTTTAAATTAGATAATATATATTTATGAAAAATAATTGTTATATGTAAAATAAAGTCCATAATAAATAAAGTGATATTAAATATGCAATACTAGGATTCAGAATAGGTGAAAGTAAAAGACAATCTTCATAAAGGAAATTATGTTAATAATACTTTCATCGTACAAGCAAACATTCTATTTATTTTTTTTTCTTTTTTTAAATTCAAACTATATAACATATTACGTTATTAACATTACAAAAATAATATAAGATTTATCACAATTTCGTATACTGAAGATCGCAATACTCAAAAAGATTGCTCCAAAAGAATTCTATATCTGAGCAACCGATGTGAATATATATATATATATAATAAGTAAGTTTTTACCGTTGCATGTATGCATAGATGATGAAATGTGTTCGTGTAACGTTTACGCACGCTAGCCAGGATAAATATCGATGTATAAGAATCGATACACGAATGAAAGGAAACCGTTCTTCTTTGTAGCACCGCTCATACACACACTAATCAAAGAAATATTATTTTTGTACATATAATCGGATAGAAGAACGTGTTCGTACGACTGTTTCACGAATGGTACATAAATGTCTCCGTTCGTATACGTGGACCGTTACACAGATGGAAATCACATGTCGGTATATATCCCCAACGCAGGTAAACGGAAATGCGTTTGAACGTGAGTTAAACGTATCGGTATAGGACGAAGCACACTAACCTATCCTTTACAAGCAAACTATATATCAACGTCTGCATGTTGCATTGGCGAAAAGGGAAAAGTCCTCGCGTGTATTTTTTTCTAATAAGCCAAAGAAAGCAAGTACATACACAGATATGGTAAACATTCGACGTTCATTGAAATGTATACGTGCAAGAAAATATGCAAATGAAAGGAACACCATCTATCTGTACATACGCGAAAGACACGTGTGTCATCATGCAACACAAGCGCGACTGGTGTCAACCAAGCGTACTTCTATATATGTATATACAACCGCGTGGAACCTGTTCGTACACAATATAGTTAAAGATAAATATCCGCGTCTATATGTATATTATCGCGTCGTAGTATTAGTGGAAAAATTTATATGTATAAGTGTGACACGACGACCGAAAGATAGCGGTGTATACAGTGGTTAATAGCATCTCTACGACTACTCTGACAGTGTTGAGCGCGCAGGTAGAAGAAACGCGTTTCGTCCGCGGACAAACGAGCATTTACGAACAACGACGGCCCGGTACACACAAGTAAAAGAAAAATGATGGTGTGCGTAGCTGTGCACAGGTAGAAGGAACAGCGGCAACAGAGGCAGAGGTGCGGCGTGACCGCTTCTCGCTGCGACACTACACGAGACTGCAGTGAGTTGGTCGCTGCCGTGCGTCGCTCTTCACTGCTTTTCGATCGACACGAACGATCGACTGCTCTGGGCCAGCCGTAGATCGTAGAAAATCGATGTAGACTTACAACCTGTTACGCTACCGGCACAATCTTGCATACATCGGCCTCAACACGCACCATTCTTGTGGCAGTATTAGCCTTGACGGGCGCCAGCTAACCTGGACATATACTTAACTTGTACAGCTAGCGCGCATTCACACGTGGATCGCACTGAGTGCGCGGCATCGGTACGTGAATTCGAATCGAGGAAAGTATCCTTAACGGTCGGATGATAGGAGAAAAGTGGCGTCGATATGTGACCTGTGATCGTGTGTCAACAGTGTGCTGGCCAGCGGAGCACCATGTCGACGATGGACGTGTTTCGCATCGCGCAACAGGGACCGCCGACTGCTGAAGAGGAACAAGGGTAACGTTTATCAAAAGTGTTATTTTGCGATTTAGGATTAATCTAATCCTTTGCTTTCGTGCAAAAAAAAAATAATCTTTCTATTTCGTGAGAAGAGTTCAAAGGAATTTACGTGATTGGTCAATACAAGTGATTGTTCTGGAAGATCCAACAGGAATGTTTTTGTTCAAGTTTCAGTTACGTATTGCTTGACTCAGAATACATTTTTAAAAGTGATCGTTTCGAAGAGAGGGGAGGTATAGTCGATAGGAATCGTCGTGTTGAAAAGTCATTTAATCAAGTGTTTTTATGAAAGATTTGACAGATATTTTAAATTTTTATCTAAAAATTTATATACCAAAAGAGTATTTTTCATTTCTGTTAGATAAAATGATCAAATCCCGCTACGAGATTGACACTTGGACGAACATTGTTAGAAACGAATCGTTCGTTATTTATTTGTCTTTATATATCTCCATGACCGTTTACAATTTATCAAAAGGATTTGCGTTATACTTTCTACGCTGCTTGAGGCAATAAACCTCGACGAATACGAACCAGCAGAACGACTGTCGAATACTGAATCGTCGGAAATGAGACGTTCGCGAGAAACCTGTTTTAACACTATTCAGAATTTCTATATCAACCAAGCAAATTAAAATACGGTAAATCGTATACGGTATCTCTGTCTCATTTCTTAGAACATCTTTTAAAATATTTTAAATGATTCTATTGTAAGTAATAATTTTTTCGTTTGATTTAAAATCGATAAAATATTTCTTTGAATAAATATTGAACTTTTTGGTAAATATTTTTAATAAACAAGTTTTAATGATGTGTCTTGTATTGAAATAGTAAACTATAATGAAATCAATTATTAGTTAGGTTAGGTGTATGTGCATTCGACTAATTTTCTTGAAAATTAAATGATATCATTAATTTCGGGATTCCAATATTATTTTGAGTCATATCTTCCATTCTGCATACGAATTATATCTTTTATGATATTTCATAAAATCTTCAACACAAAGTAATTGCATTTTTTTTTTACTGATCCTTTCTGGCGCCAACAAGCGTATAATTAGACAAATGTTCAGATAACGTGCGTGTACTTTTTAATGTTATCTTACCATATAATTTACTCGATGTTGCTACCATAATTGTTCACATGCTTTAAACGATCCTTTCCATTCTATTTTATTTTTCACGAACTAATATATCTCGTTTCATAAACGATATAAGATAAATTCAATTTACAATGGACCAATAGACAATGAATACGATTCATAGCACGAACTTGAAAAAACGATTCAATGGTGTACACATTCGGGCACTAATGATTCAATTTAAATCGAGCTCATGATCACCGATTCCACAGGTGGCTATCGGCGAATAGAAAATACGAAAAGCTTCCATATAAAGGTAGCACCACGATATTAGTCACGTTTCTCGACGGTCTCTCTCCCTTCTCTCTCTCTCAATGTCAATGACTGCTCCCTCAGGGCTAGCTGTGACCCCCCGTGCGAACGAGAGTCTCGTCTTTCTGTATGTCGTAGCATATAGCAGGAGTCAAGTGGAATGGCGCTTTCACACGAAGCCATAAAGAAGTCGTGATTATTTATATTATATATACATATATATACGTATTGTGTCTGAAACGATGGTACAAGTTTCTAAATGTACGAAATAGGTATAAAAATAGGTAATATTTTTAACTCTGCTGTTTTGTTTGGTCTAATTTGACCTATTATGCAAAAAAATCATATATTTGTTTTTGATAAAATTTATATTTTCCTTATCATATTTTAAATATCAACTTGCACAAAACTTTTTATAATAATGTCCTAAGATTTTTGAGAAATAAATAATGAATTGTATTATTATAACATTAATAATGTAATTATTTTTAATTTTATTTTTGCAAATTAATTTAACGATATAATTTAATTGTTTGTATATAGACTTTCGATCAATTATATGCAAAATTGATGATGCATCAAAATAAATATGTTAATACAATATAATTCTTTATTTTTGATTATAAAATTGTATTATCTTGGTATTTTTCAAATATTAAAGAAATATAATAATTATTAATAGCAAAATATAAAAAACAGTTTAAAAATTTTGTTTGTAAAGTAATTACCAAATTATATAAAACAAAATCATAAAATACTGTTATCTGGTAAGAATTATAAGCAAGTGATATTTGTTTCGAGTCAAACGAAATAACACTAGAGATAATCATATTTCCCGCGGTAACTTCGACGCGCGAATAGCAATCCAATTTAAATTTAGAAAAGGATTTTCTTGAAATTTATTAGAATGAAATATTCGATAAAATTAGTAATTGGGAGAAATTTTTCGAAAAAATTTTCCCATGAGTTTCGCCGAGTTTTCATCGGGAATTTCTGTATAACTTATCGACTTATAACTAAGGAGATATTATCGAAACCAGTTCAGGTTCCATTACGACTTTCACTGAAAATTATCTCTACGTAAATATCTCGTCGATAAAACTTTGAACAGTAATAGGTAATCCAATAAATTTTTCTCGTAAATTTACCGCGGTTGTTCTTAACAATTTAATATTGACCCTATAATCGATTGAATTTATAGTATTATTTATCAATTCCATTATTATTTATATTTTTCCGTGGAGATATTAATGCAAGTGAGATCGAAGTAATACTCTCGGAGAAACGAACCTTAAACCTTAAGGTTGACTAACGGGACTTCCGGCGTCCGTACGTACTATACTGTATACAGTGATTGCCGTTGCAATTCCTGTGATCCGTAATATACTGTATTTGCCGGAATGTTGATAAAAAATTTTGTTGATAAAGAATTAGAAATATGTGCCGTCATATTTCCTTTCGAATCTCGCTATAATACAATCGATAGTTGGTAACTTTAACCTCTATATTACTTTTTTTACATAATATATCTAATTTTTTTTTAATTTTTAATTACTCGTATGTTCATATAATTTATCGTATAATTCGAGAATCCTTGCTCGATTTATAATTTGAAAATCTCTTCTTTTTTTATTTTTATAATATTTAAAGTATTTCTATCCGATTATTACCATTAAAATGACATTTATTTCACAAACCTAATTAATATTCATATGCATAATCCAGTTCCCTTATACTTCTTTATTGAAACGTCAAATAATAATAAATCGTGGATATATGTTAATCAATCGTAGTCATTTAGAATACGAAATATAAGTTATAAATCTAATAGTTGATAACAAGTGAAATTATCCTGAACGTATCAAAATATAGAATACTATCCTATGTAGTTAATATTTTATTTTTTTTAAGATACATGGAAATTCTAGAATTCAGAAAATTTCAATCAAAATTAGTATAATCTTTTGTCAAACGAAGGAGACATCAACTCAACACTTTCATATTTCAGGAGACGAGGTCGGAATAAAAAAATTGGTGAAGTAGTAAGGAATATGATACACGCGTTTTATTATGTAGCTAATAATTAATTAAATTAACCACTGGGGAAAGCTATTGTTCTCTCTTGCGTGAAGTTTAAATGACAGCGCGTAATCACGAGGGTAGACACGCTTCTCCGCGTTTCCGCTCCACTTTCCGCTTTAATGTATTAAAAACTTGTCATCGATATATGCACATATTTTTCACGTGCATTCGAAGAGATCGTGCGATTGACCAGAAACCGTGAGAAAGTTAAAAATATCCATCAATATCGGTGAAAAAATCTTAGCGACCTCTTTAATTCGAAAATTTCTGTACATCCCATTTTTAGATAAAATATTCCACTTTTCGATATAACTCAATCGTATCTATGTACGCTTTGCATAAATACGTCGAAAAATTAGGAATATCTAAAAGTAATTTAATTTATAAGAAGTATAAAGACAAGGAAAACTTGAGATATATTTGAAATTTATCTTTTATCCTTCATTGAATAGAAATTTAAAAACAGTTTGATTTTATTCCAAGGAAGAATAGTGGTAAAAAGAAATAGGATAAAACTCGAGACGTTTGAAAATTTAGATAACTAAAAAGATAACTTAGATAACAAGGATGATTCGCATTTATAAAACTGTACGTAACAAGTTCTTAATGCCAGAACGGTTAACTGGATACTCGTTTCCTCGAGAAGGTGCGCCATTTATGGGGAATGGATGGAGGTCCACTCTTCCTGGTGGTATCTGTAAATGGTATTGCCATGATTAGAGGTGTGCTTGTGCAATAGAACTCTACCTAAACGAGAATCATTGCCATTAGTATCCCAGTGTGTTTGCATGCCGAATAGTCTGACCTATCGTCTGAGATATTTGTCGATAATACACGAACTTTTACCGTTTCATTAGGGATTCTTATAACGATACAAGTATTTCATGAATACTAACCTTGGTGAAAATGATGATTGGTTTCCTCGAAGTCGTTAACTCTTTTCCGTTATATCCATTTGCATATTTTCGAGTAACTGTTAAATTTGTGTTAGATTAATTTCTCAGATTGGGTTAAGTTAGGTTAGGTTAAAAGGATACCTTTTTTAAAATTATCGAGAGTTGTCAATTCTATTTCTACTTTATTATGTTACATTATGCGTTAAAAATACAAACACGTTCGATAACAACTGTCGAGAGTTTTACACTCAAATATATTACGCAGTGTATGAAGTACGGTTTCATAGATAAAAGAAAAAACATATAGGCTCGATCCACCAGAAAGACAACTTTGTTCTTGAAAGATAAGATAGGCGATTTCATCAACTTTCTAATGGAAACCAATCTACATATTCAAAAAAATATCGTGACACACGAACCAGACCCTTCTTTATATATCATATAAAATAAATAAATGCAATAATTAAGCAATTGCAATATAATTATAAAAGGAAAGAAACTTATTTTTCATTTATATTTACTGATTATATTTTTTTTTATTCAATTGTAAAAATGGAGAAAAATTGGAAAAGTCACAGTTTTACGCCCCTCGATATAAATTATCCAGACATAAATAGGAGCGGATATACAATTACGCGATCTCGATCACCGATTAGACTGAATTGACATCGTTACACATGTTAACGAAGTTATTTTTTAATTGGCGTGATTAATACTGTTTTATAATGATCATATATAGGAATAATATTAAATTGATGTATTACTTGGAATAATTGGTGAGATGCAAAGCTATGTCATTGTATATAAATCTATGGATACTTGACAGCACATGCACATTAATTCTATGCGTGAAATCAAGCAATATTTTACTTCAGATCTTAAAGGAGAGAACCGTTAAATAATAAACTTTTCGAAGAAAAAAAATATTGTAAAATTATAAGTAATAAAATTTGCTAAGAATTTTTCAGAAAGAATGCTGCATAGAAGATTAAAAAAGGAAAAGAATCATTGATGAAAAAATTGTAATCATTGATTGAAAATATTGTATTGTAAAATTACGATAAAAAAAAATTCATTGAGAATAAATATTTCACAAAATAGAAATTGTATAATATTTTATCTAAAATTTCTTAAAATCGTTTTAAAAAGCTATTGTTTCGCGAATTGCAGTGTCATTATTTTGATCTTCAATAAAGCGATGCAGGATCACATTTATGTTCATGCTCCATAATTAAGTCACAAGCAATGGTTTTGCATGAAACTGATTGTGGAAAATTTACCGATGATGTGATTCACTGTGAACGCGACAAGGAAATGAAAGAACAAAGTTATGAAACATTTATGTTTAATGTAATTTTATTGTTAGTGAATCATTAAACATGAATCCAATTCAAAGTACAAAACAGAAAAGATAAAATACATATAAGATTTTTCGCGAAATTGTCGTCAATAGTGTATAATTAATATTTTAAGATGCTGCAATATGTACATACTTTCACCAATCATTATCCTAACTTGATTCGAAATTTTAATTTATTTTATCCATTAATATTCCATTATAGGAAATATTAAATATTAAATATTAGAAAGTACGTGTTAGGATATCTCGTAAACGATTATCTGACAATGATTAATCAAAAATATTTTTTTCCACGATAGACATCATTTTATGACAAACATCGTTATTCGATAATGATATTATTTAAAAATAGAAAACAAAAATATCATTTAGAAACGCAAAATAAAATTTAAATATTATTTAGAAATGATATAATACCTAAAATAAATAAAACGAAATAATAGAATAAAATTAGCAAAGGAAAAATAATTGCGTTTATTATATTTCAAAGAATGAAAAAGGCATAAGGAAATAATCGAGTAGACCATATGTCTAAACACTCACATGCTCGTCGTTAAAATAATTACACGAACGTCAACAGCGCATACATATTGCGCATATAAATCATTCTTATCTCCTATCAGAACGCCTGTGTCAAAAACATAAATCGATTGTAATCAATCACCTTACATACAAACGTACAATCAATACCAAAAACCTCATGTAAAATGAAGAAAATCACAAGTCGAATCTAAAATGATCTCTATCAAAGATATAGGTACGAACATTGAATTATGAGAAATAAAGACACCAATATCATATTTATCTCATGCATTAAATCTTTTTCCACACACATACTGAAAAAACGAATCTTTCCCGAGTTTCTGAATCACTATGTCACGGTCTGTAGCAGTCGTTGACATCGCACAGATGGAACATTACTGTCTAATGTACGTTCAGTTACACCTCCACTGTAGTACGAGGTAAATGCGAATAACCGAAGCGAACCGAAGCAAAACGAAATATACCGAAGGGACTAACAGCTAAACTGAATTCTACCGAAGGGACTGACACAATCGAACCAAAATAAAACGAAGTATATCGAAAAGCTACGATAGCTACAAAAAAAAAGTGCGGCAAAAGTTACAAAGAATTAAACACAATTGATATAATACTGATATTAGATATACAGTAGATGCAGTAACTCGGACAAATATTTGAAATTTTGTTAGAAAGAGGAAGAAAATAGAACAAATTTTGTGTTTCGAAAAATAAAGTTTCGGATTCGAGTTTTACAGATTACAGATTGAAAAGTTAGTTTTTCAATTCCTAAAATTTAATAAAAAAGTTAGGTCAGGTTCTAAACAATCAAAAATCTAATATTTTCTTCCCTTGATTCATTTAAAATCTAAAATTTACGAAAAAGATTAGGTTAGGTTAAGTTTGGATTAAGTTTTTACTTATCTCTAATCAAAATTTAATATTTTCTCTCTTCAATTTCATATCTAAAATTTATTAAAAAAGATAGAAGTTAGATTGAAATTAGGTTTAATTGAAATTTGCTATATTTATACAATATTTGTAACTGTTCGAATAATTTTCCATCTTGAACCACGGTATATCGGCACACGCACACCTACACCATGTCACTTGCACGCTGCGTCAGCGATAAAGAGCGCCGATTGGTCGCTTCACCGGTTGCTTCTCTGTTCGGTTCAAGACCTAAAGCGGCTGCGCGGTCCAGGTAAGTAACTATACGTACTTGATCGTACTACGTTTCCCATTTACTATTACTGTTCTTACGATTTTCTTTATTAGACACTAAACGTCGTTGACCTATCATCTGTAATCCTTCCATCCGTAACTGTTTTCTAATAAAATAGAATAGAATAGAACACAGATCCAAAGACCGAATACTACGTGACGCGCTCCTTCGATACGTCAGTGTGCCCTTAATATCGGTCGGTAATGGTCGCGGAAAGTGACACCAGCTTGCACCGCGGTTGCCTCGTTTTATTGTGCGAACGAGCATCGGTGGTTCTCGATCCACAGTCTAGCGGCTGTGTTTCGCTTGACCGGATGCGGTCGTAGCAGGATCGTGTCTTCGACCCGAAGATCGGATCTCGGAGGAACTAGAGGGATGCGTAGGTGTAGAGGCAAGGTTCCTTCCAATGTTTTTGATACAATGGAGAAGTGAAAACCAAGTTACTTTGGGGAGAGAACGAAACTCGCTGTTGTCCAATTCATTGAGTTTGTTTTAATTTTGGTTAATATGGTTCAGTGAGACGATTTAAAAGAGCTTGTGGTATTCAGTGGTTTATATGCATTTTAGTGTTCGTTATATTGAAAAGAAGTTATTTCATTACCGTTGGATTGTAAGTAAATTAATAATATGATATATTGTGTTTGGTAAAAATTTAGATAAATTTGAAATTGAAATAAAAAATATTTGAAATAATAATATATTATTTCATTATTTCTTTATTTCAAATTTGATAAAAAAAATAATTATAATAACAGTGATAGAAATTAAGAATAGTATATTATATAAATATATTGAATACTTATTAAACAATAATATTTCAAATAATTTGAAATAATTTCATTTCATAAGTTTCCAATTCTATCAAAAATAAAACCTGATTATTTGATTTAATAATATATATTGGTAATTACACAATAGTGAATATATAAATAAGAAAATGCTTTCTGATTTAATTAATTTTATAAATTATGAAAAATTCTATTTGTTTAAAATAAAAATATTTGTTATATGTTTAAAAGATGTCTATATTATCATTTACATTTATATATTATCAAAGATTTTTTGTTTGAATTATTTTAAGAATTATTTCTTTGGACAAATTTGAAATAAATAAATTGCAAAGTAATTTATTATTGGATATTATTTTAAATAATTTGATATTATTTATATTTTTAGATAGCATTATTAAAAATGATGAAGAAATTATATTTTATTTCAATTTCAAATAAAATTTATCTACATCTAAAAAAAAAAAGTTTACAGCTGTTTATAAGTTCTGTTTCTGGATGTCTAATTGATTGTGTCTCGAATACTTTTCGATTATAAAAGACATATTTAATTAATTTGATTATATGCACGATATTTCAAACATTTATGAATTCTTCATCTCGGATATATTAACATTTATCTGATTCGTCATCTAAGCGTAAAACAAGAGACTATTCAGAATTATGTACATTCTATATATATCATTGATGACTCATCATTTATTAATTTTAATTTGCTAAGATATTCAATTATATTATCCATTTTATATTAATATATAAAAATATAAGAATATAAACGAATATATTTTATTGAGCACTTTTAATAGGATTTGTTTAATAATTTAATCGATAAATGATTATTATTATTATTATTACATTATATTTAACTTCAATAGAATCATCAAGCAAAAAATCGATAAATTCCGGTCACGTAATGGTATAAAGGACTAATTACTTCTTGAGAAGACAGGATATAGAAACTGCAACTTTATCTTGGAGCAATCTCTCCTCAAAGATAAAGCTGTTCAACCAGCTTCATCTATTTCCAGGTTGTTCTCTGTGAAAGACGTTAATCCTTAGTTAGGATACCACTCTATTGAAACTCTCCAATTTTGTATGCAAATTTGGGGTACCGTTGCAATTATAATTACGTATCTTCTTCAAAATGATGCACCTTCTTTTAATTTTTTTCTTTTTGGATTTTTATTTTCTTTTCTGCAATTCTATTTCTATCTTATTTAGGCAAAAGGATGTACACTGAGATGAAAAAGTTTGGAATTTTTCCAATTGTAGATAATTAAGTTAAATTTTCTGCTAATTTTATTGTTAATTCAAAATTAATGCTAGAAATAATAGTATTTTAATAAATTTTAGTCAAACAAATTTTCTGTAATTAATATTCTACATTATTCTAATAATTTGATTTTTCTTTAAATTTTTGCATTCCAAGAAATATAATTAGTTCCAAACTTTTTGAATAGAATAGTTTTAATTATTTCTTGTGATTGTCCAAGATTTTAAAGTTGATACATAAATCCTCATAATTTTTATTGCTGTTAAGGTAATCGCGTGGGATTGGTACACAATAATACTTTATGGGTTTGCCTCTATTGTTATGACTCGTCTTTCTTTTTTAGTTGACCAGATATCGACTACCTGGTCGAAATCCTATTATTCCTATGATAAATTTAAAAATTTTAAAAATTTTTGCATAACAATTATTCATCATGTGTTATTCATTATATTGATAAATAATTAACAGTTAAAATGATTGTTCAATTTATCACAATATAAATGAAGTACCATTAGGATTATGTAATGTTATAAATTAATAAGATATAAACATTTGCTTTCTAATGATATAAGGATAAATGTTTGCTTCGGGAACTGTGTTCTCTATGGATGGAGGTTAAAGGTATGTAGGCTAACGGTATACATATAATTGAAAAAAACCAATGAAAGGAACTGAAAGGAAGCTACTTTTGTTTTGTATTCCTTTCATCTGATATATAATCTGCATCTTAGTTTACATTTATATATTCTTTTTTTAAAAAATACATTTATTTATCTTCATTGACGAAATTATCTTAGAAATATAATAATATAATAATTAAATTATATTAATTATTAGTTATAATAAGTTATTAATTATAATTAAAAATTAAACATATATTTCCTATATTATTTATGAAAAGTACTTACAAATCAATATCTTTATTACACGTTGATTAATTAAGCTTTAAATATATCATCAGATAATATTATTTTATATCTTATTAGAAGACAGTGTTATTCTTTTTCAATAAAAAATTGTCATAATAGAAATTTTACATCTTTATTTTCGTCATTTATTCGCAAACATCTTCATTTCTTTCTATTTTCCACAAAACATACCTTCCACCTCAGAAGGTAAACAAAAATCTACTTTCTTCACGCATGATAAAAACGTTTTAAATCGAGCTACCGTTTATTTACGTTCCATGTTCCTACATCGCGGCGTCCAGCCACGATATTCGAATAGGAAGTGAGAGAGAAAGAGAGATAGGAGAAAGGTATTCGATCGGGATATCTAAAAGCCAAAGGAAATATCGTTCATTGTTATTCGGTCGTGTCCATTGCACCGTACAGTGTGTTGCGTTAATATGCTTTATCATTGTGCCTTGACGGGAATGGAAACCAGATATATACCCGGCAGGCTACACCTACGAGGCTATACTAACGCAACATTGGCACCAACCGAGAAAGATGTAGCAATCTTTCCTCTGCGCACTGTGTCCATTCTTTTTTTATAACAAAAGGGACTAGATACGTCAACTGCACGATTGGACATGAGTCACTGTCATCGAGCCGAATCTCGGGGAAACTTTCGTTTTACTCGTCTCGATATCGTTTCGATATATCGTCGTTTGAACGTTCTTGATTATCCTTCGGTAACTTGAGTGGATATAAGACAGTCAAGTTGTCGCAAATGAAATTTAAGAGAGAAAGCGGATTCGTTGAAACTTGATCTTTCGTGAATATTTTTTAGAATTTTGGAATTTTTTGGTGTACGG
This sequence comes from Apis cerana, assembly GCF_029169275.1. Lineage (NCBI taxonomy): Eukaryota > Metazoa > Arthropoda > Insecta > Hymenoptera > Apidae > Apis > Apis cerana. Next base: position 1,271,336 of record NC_083862.1, on the reverse strand, counting down.
AAAAAGTGGTGTATGGAAAATATTTAATCGAAATATCTGGAAATTTGAAGAAAATTATACTTGTATGATTTTTTTTTTTTTTTTTGGTGAATCGAGAGAAAAAGTGAAGTAAATTGAAAAAAAATATTTATGTGTAATTTCTTCCAAATATCTCTAAGAATTTGAGGAAAATTATACGTTTTTTAATTTTGATGGAAAAATTAAAGTTAATCGTTTTATCTTCAAGATAAAATATTACTTGATTTTTATTTTTGGTGAATCGAAGAAATATTGTGTATCAAAATTTAATTTTATTTAAGCCTAATGTGTAAGAATTGTATGTTAATTTTATTAGAAATTCTTACTCAAGAATGGTTGCAGTGTGTAAAAATTGAAAAAAAGTAAGCAATTAATCTTTGTGCATGATTTCTATTAACTATCAATTTAAGATGGAAATTAATATAAATAAAAAAAAATTTCTATAATCTATCCATCTACGGTTGGTCATGAATGTTCATACCTATATTAGATATACCTTATTTTGTTTAAAATCGTCAGACGTGGAAAAGAATAACTTATAATTTTATTTCATCATGATCAAAAGGCAAAATAGAATATACCGAGAAAAGATACTATACCGTACGACACTTGCAATTAGATAACCTTTATGACCAATTGTACGACGTCTCTATTTTCACAACAACTTTTCGGCTAACAATAAATCCGGCAAAGAATTTCGGTTGCCTTATAGTCAAGTGTTATACAATAACTGCAATTAATAAAACACTAATGCAATTTGTCGTTACATCCAACCTTACCTTATGCATTTCCGCCTCGATTGTTGTCCATCCAATGTCAAATTTAGCGAAGGCGGATGTCCTTCGACGATCGAAGAACGTCGCTTTCTTCTTCAGATTAAAAATCCCCGAGACTTTTATTTTCCGTCGAAGAAAAATTACCCTCGATCATACCGATAATTTATTCATAATTATCCATTCTGCAAAGTTGTTAACACCTTCATAATTACTCTCCAACTCTCGAAACTGCCCGAGAGTTTTATTCTAAAACATTTATTTCGAATGCCGTCGTTAATTTCCGCCGAGGAACGCATCACGTGCGTTCGTTGCGCGAGTACTATAGTGTTGACGATCGCGATACCTTGGCGAGCGCATAGTCATAACTTCGATTTAACCGGTCAATGAATAACCGATAGACAGCGCGTAAAGAAACGCCCACAGGGATTGCAATTATTTAATTATCAGGGGTGAAACTTTTTCCCGGGGAAAATTCGGGAATTTTCGAAATTTCCATTCGATCGACGATAATGAGAATCCAATTTGATCGGCATTACGATAATTCAATCTTTTTGCGAGTTTGTAGAAATTAAGATCTCTTAAAAGGAAGAAATTAATTTCGATTCGATGGTACAACCAAGATGCAAAGGAAACTGTACTGTTTTGCAGAAGACTGAAGGCTGATCTGCAATATCTGCGGAGGAGGGGACTTCTGAAGGCGTCTGGTGAACTATCGTACCAAGGACGTAAATGTACCAGATGCGGTGCACCGTTTGGTAGATTTTACAACACCGGTGCACCGTGTACGCGGTGCAGGCACAGAGTTTGCAGGCAGTGCCGTATCGAGGTCAGGAGCCCCACCGATAACAAAGAAGTCGAATGGATCTGTAACGTTTGCTACAAGATCGCGTGAGTTAATCCTTTGTTACACATCTTCTCTCCTTTTCTTTTCTTTTTTTTTGGGGGGGCAAACAACAAGTTTCTGATCTTCCGAAATTTCTACATTTTGAGAGGTTATTTTTCGTCCTTTGCTAATACTCCTCCTTGTTTGCAATTTTTGAGGAAAATTTTAATTATTTCGTGATCTCTTTTTGAATCTTGTTTAAATTAAATTTGTTATAGTGATTTTTTTTTATTTATTTTAGGGAATTGCATGTTGTCACCGAGAAATGGACCTTCGAAAATTCGGTATGTAAAGGATCTATAAATGGAAAAGCAGCGTCGCCCGTAGAATTATTGAAGCATAGCATCAGACGAGCTTGGACTATAAATGGTTTGTTACCGTTCTGTTCAATTGTACATTACGTATAAGTTTTTAAAAATTTTATAAAAATCCTAAACAAATATAAATTTACGCGAATAATCGATATGAAATATTTAATTCAATATTATCTCTGATTTATGATATTATTTTGTTTTAAAATGCAACGAATATCTATTCTCAGTAAACGTTATAAAATAACAGTTACAATAATTATATAATGACAGCACTTTCTGAATCTTTCGAGAAGAAGGATACTTAAATTCAATGAAATTTAATTAAAAAAGTAAAAATAAACTTCAACAAAAATTTTATTTTTACTTCGAAAAGGTAAAACACGCGTAGCAAAAAGATTTGCACCTCAACACCGAAAGAAACACGATAAATAATCGATCGCACTTTGCATGCGCGTACAGGTCCACCCACACGCTGGTCAGCGGCCAGGAAATCGGCCGAGTTTCGAGTATATCGGAGTTTGCCGTCTCGTCATCAAGAGTACCGAGAAATCATTACCAAGAGCGAAATCGTAAAATCGGGCGACATCGAAACGTCGAATAATACGAAGGAACCAGTTACCAACGAGGCAACCTTACATACCGACGACTGTAATGATTCCGCGAAGGAGGATCCGTGCAAAGATGCGATAACGAAGGGCGAATCGATCTCTGTTCACGAGAAATTCACGCCACGAGTCGAGACGAACGAACGAACGAACCCGAAACGAGGGGAGAAATCGTGCAATAAACAGGAAGAGGAAGTGCCATCGTTGGATGCCATAAAAACGAAGAGAAACGAGCGATCCTCGTTGGCCAATGGTAATAAAACGAAAATCGAAGAGCAGGAGCAAGAGGTCGGTAGCCAGGAGCAGTGCACGCCGAGGATCTCTTTGATAAAACCACCGAGGATATTGTCCAAGTTTATTTCACCGGAGATAAAATCGGGCACGATTAAGCATGGGGAGAGAAAATCGAACATACCGATATTTAAGAGAAGTTCCAAGGAGTTTGAGGATATTAGAAGCCCCCAAGAATCACCTAAACGTTCCCTCATACCTCAAAGGTAATATTTTCTAGGGTTAGAAGGTTGATTTTTGTTAGTGAGAGATCACAGAATTATATTTGATTCATCAGGAGTGATTTACTTAAAAGATGATCCTGTATTATGTGATAAAATAATTTATTAATAAGATTGCAAGAATCTAATGGAATTTAATATTTTTTATTCATAAATTTGAAAACTTGAGAATTGATCTAAAGATACATCTATTCAGTAATTATGTATGAATATATAATTTTTTAATTGTTTCTTAAATTGAAGTTTTAATTTTCTTGAGAATTTTTCTATGAGAAATCAATTTTGAAAATTCACGTTTAAAAGAAATATAATTATGTTCATTCTACTCTATATTGATACCCAGCTTACTTTACACTCCATCGTTTTTTAAACTGATACCATGGATTTTTAAAGCATCATTTTACTCAAATAATTACCATATATAAACAATGAATGGAATTAAAGAAAACGTAGAATACATACATAAATTATTCCACTGTATAAATCTTATTTGTTCAACTACTATATGTATAAATTATAAAAACTTTAAATTTTGTATTTTATTTCCACTTATAATACTTATTAAATTTTAATAATCACAAATTAGATTTGTACACAAAAGTGAAGAAAAACTTGCATCTTCCATCTACTTACTCTGTTAACAAAAATTCTTCTATATCTAAAAAATGATATACTTTTCACTAATCACCAAAACTTTTTTCAGATATCGAGGAAGTACCGATGATTTGCGTCGCAGCCGCGAGGATATAAGTTTGCCCAGTTTGATCCCAAAACTGCTCTCTCCCCGTATCAAGGAGGACCGATTGAAACGTCAGGACAGCAAAGACGACATCCGTTGTTCGTCCAAATCGATTAGAAAGGATACGAAAGAGGAAACTCGTGGATCTGGCGTCCAATCGACAGGGAAGGAGGACTCTAAATACGTTATACGACTATTCCGGCGGGACAACAGCCGGGAGGACGTGGGTAGGGATAGTTTGAATTCAAATGCGAATAGCTCGGCCTTAGCTGCAAAAGGAAAGCAAACTGGTAAAGAAGAGAAGCAGGAGAGGACGGAGGAACAACGCGTGGGCGTCTCGACCACGTCGAAATCGAAGTCGACGGTGCACGAACAAGGAAAGACGAAGGCAAGAGAAGGCAGCAAGGAGAGTCTGGATGGGAAGAGGAATGACGAGGAAGGGCCATGTGCGAGCCAGCATGAGAGAGTGAAAGTGGAGGCCAAGGAACAGACGATGCTCGACGTGGTCGTCAACGACGAGAAGAAGCTGGTGGAAGAGCAAGAGGGCGTGAAGAAAGGAGATAAGGAGGAGATACGTGGATGCACGGAGGCGAGGAAAGAAGGAGAGTCGATGGTCGAGGAGGCAGAAGTATTCGAGAACGATAAGAATAAGGACTCTATGAAGGAGACTAGTGAGAGTTTGATAGAAAACTCTGAACCCGATTGCAATGCGTTTGGAACGTTTGAGAGGAAGGATATTGGAATACATGGAAGGAGATCCGACGATTTTCAAGTGGTAGGTTGAGATTTTGCTAGGCTGAGATTAACAGACTGTAAGAATAATGATTTGAATTTTGATCAAGTTTCTAAAAGGAGTATAATTAATAAATTGTATATTTTTTAGTAATAAATAAATATTGAATTTGTTCTTATTTTTACAATTGTTTTTGATCTAGGTACGGAGGAAATTTTCAAAAGAGGAGTTTTCTAATCCTGATGACACGGATGACACTCCTAATAAACGGTGTTCCAGTGTAAGTTTCCCAATTCTCACTGTTAGTCTCATCGAGTATTGATGTTGTAACATGATGCATTGTTGCTGATGAGTAATGCTTTCTATTATCTAAAGAAAAGAATAATGGGATAATAATATAGATATGCATTTATGAAATTATATGTTTCTATAATTAATATACAACATATTTATTGTATTAAAATATAAATAGAAGCTTTTATAATTTTTAAAATAGGATTACATATAATTTAATCAATTATTAAAATTAGATCTTAGTTTTGTCAAATATTTAAATGATATAAATATAAAATACCTGATTGATGTAATAATTAGTTTTACGTATTAATCAAATTTCATTTATTCATGAAAAAAGATTTATTTTTTATAACTTATCGAACTTATATTTTAAAAAATTTAATTTAAATCAAGCAATATTTATAAACGATGATATATTTAAATGAATTAATAAATAACTCTCTATATATTTTTCTTCTAATTTGAAATAATTTTTCAACTCATGTTTATACTATTCCATGAAAATATGCAACATATGTGTCAATTTTCAGTTCAAGTAAAACCGGTTCTACTCAAAAATAGATACATATTTGCTATTTACATATCAGCCTTCTGATACCAATTCACGTCTAATTATACAATGTATCTGAAACATATAGTTATTTATAGTTATATATAATAATTTAAATCATTGATATAAAACTATTTAAACTTATTTAAACAAAAGAAAATCTCAATCCATTCAATCCAGTTATTTTTTAATCCCTCAAAAGATGATAAAGTAAATATTAAATTCCTTTTCAGCATTTATCTCCGGAAGCGAGTCCACTGAGCACAAGATCCTCGAGATACAGCCCAAGGGAGAGCGAGAGCGAGCCAACCCCGGCACTTCCACGGAAAACAGGCGACTCGTGCTCGGCATCCCAAAGAATACGGGATGCGATCACGAGGACCAGAAGGGAATCGAATAGCAGTACTAGATACGAGAGTAGCGGTAGCGAGAGTGTGAGGTGTGTGCAATTTAAATCACGCGACGGTTAAATCGTGAAACTTAGCTCACCATCGTCGGAACACGTGCCTCGAATGATCAATTCGAATGATCGATCATTAGGAAGTAATAGCGGAAGTTTCAGCTGCCTGTGCGTGTGTTAGAAATCGAATCTGTGAGAAGAATCGTAGCTATTAAGAATTTTGGAAATTTTAGATTGAAAGTTTGAAAGTTTTAAGAAATATTCTTAGATTGTAAGTATTAAAAAAAAAAAAAAAAAAAGTAAGAATAAGAAGTCTATTTTGTAATCTATTTTGCAAGAAAGTTTTTATATTTAATATTTATCATTTAATATTTATGATATCATTTGAAGAGAAAATGTAATTATAATTTTAAAATTTCATTATAGGAAGAAATATATTTTTTGTACTTTCATCTTCAATAAAATATATATTGTACATACTATAACTATAGAATGAATAATATTTGAAATAATTTTAATTTTTAAAATATTATTTAATGATGAAAAGCACAAATATTTTTTTTCTCGATAAATTAGTCAAATAGATATAAAAAATAATGATTCATATTTATCTAAAAGATATTATTATGAATTTTCATTACTTTTATTCTTTTCTCAACTTTTTGTTTATATATATTTATTATTATTATTGCTATTTTTGATTATTATTGTTAATCTTTTTATTATTTATTACGAGTTCACTTTTTATTCGTTTATTCATTTTTTTTACTTTTTTCGATTAGATTAAGTGAGACTGGTCTTCATGGATACGTAGAACTGGCTAGGAAAGTGAAATTTTTCGGTGGTAACGGAAGTGGCACGGTTCCATTGACGATCGGAAGTGATGAAGTAGTGCAACGCGATAGCGCAACAAGTGCAGGTGAAGATGATCCTCACGATGATAATCATGGAAGAACAGGTCCTGTTTCTTCTCAAGGAAGAAGCATGCTTCGTAGAAGAAGACAATTTGACGCCCAAGGTATGTAAATATAAACTTTCAATCATTCCCATTTATTTAATTTATTCGATTTAATTTTAAAAATAAAGTTTAAATTAATTATTTATAAGAGAATAATTTACATTACAAATCACTTACTATATCAAAGATTGGTAATTAATCTATACAAATTTTATACGTACATATTATTTCATAATAATTATTTCTAGAAAAACAATATAGAAATTCACACGTTGCATAGCATTTCCACAAACGTCAACAAGAAATTCCACTATATATAGATCGTTAAATTTTCTCCACTATATCTAATTATTTGAAATAAAATTATTCCAATTACACTTGTTTTCAAATTAAAGCAAAAAATTATCATTTTCACCAGTCCTCATTACCTCCATAACATTGCATAAAAGCAATCTTACTGCTTATCCATTTAAATGCATCCCAGGATGCACATCAAGCTTGTTAACAAAGAAACAAACGAAAGTAACGATGAAATCTTGGCGAAGCAAACGATCCATGAAACAATTCAATCCCCATAATCGAGTATCCGTTTCTAAGAACAACACTGTGCGTTTTTCTCGCAATTGCCATCGGCGTTCGACGAACAATCGCAGGTATATAAATCAAAAATCGGATACGGTATGTCATCCGCCAAATTTTCATCGATTTCATGAATCATAAGGTACGATTTGCCACGGTGTGTACATTAATCAGTGGAACGAAGCGTAGAGATATAAGGTGTAACTGAACACTGGATCGGAAGGCTCGTTCGCATTTGTATTCTAAGGCTGGTTAGAAGGCACAGCCATAACTAATAGAGTTACTAATTATCGTAGGAGCGAGTAACATTTCGCTTTCGCGACCGCCTTCGTACGTTTATGCGTTTTGTGTGTACATTTGCGTGTAATATGCGCTATATTCTTCTGTTCCTGGCTATATACGCAGCCTCGTTTGCTGAAATTGACATTGTTTGATATGTTTATTAATAATTTATTTATAAAATTATAAATAGTTATTTAATGCTACTTATCTTGAAGTACTCTCATTTACTCTTCACCACCGTCACACAAATCTAATTTTCAAGTCTTATTTGATTTCTCCTCCAAAATTTAACATAACATCCGATTATCGTTCCTTTATAATCATAGAGTTTGTTTATAGTAAATAATTTGTATTTCTCGTACTTGCATTGTGAGTAAAATTTGTTTCAAGGCAATATCATTCTTCCTAAACAAAAACAGTTGAATTAGATAAAAAATAATCACTTTGAAACAATTGTTTCAAATAATTTTTAAAAATATGATACGTGGAATATAATTTACAAATATGTAATTCAATGTAAATTCATTTTAAAATATTTTAAATTATTTTCAACCTATTTGAAATATTATTGAATTTCACGTGTACGTAGTATCTCTCGTAATTAAAACTACATTATCGGCATGCCTGCCAGAAACAGCTTCCAGCTTGCGTATGTAACACATGCTTGGATAAGTCCATCGATTATCGAAACCATTGGCATACTAGCCCTGTATGAAACCAGCCCATGCCTCTCGTGAAACCTGCGAACTCCAGAATAGTATTATCAACGTTGCGAGCGCGATATTGTTTCCGTATCAAACTTCAAACACGAAATCATGTTTGATAAGAAAAAATATTGCATATACAGTCTCGTATCAGTGAACGTGTGAAAAATACGTAATAAGTGGGCATATAAACACGCGATCAGGGACGATATTAATAGAAGTGATCATTGATAGATATTTTTATCGACGATAATATTGAAAATTTTAATCGAATTAAACAAAAGAAATAATAGGCGTTCGTTGAAATTAGTAAAAAAGAAATATCTTTAACAATTAAAAAATTGTTAAACGATTAATAAAATATTTTAAATCGATAGATATAAAAACACGCTGAAGTTAAAATTATCAAAAGGTCTTCCTTTCTTTTAAATATTTCCATCGAATAAATAAATTTACACAATTTCTGAATAATTTGGAAAAAAATTTAATTCGATATAAAATTAATAATTGAACGATTATTGAGAAAGAAAAAACCTTTTCCCTTTTCTCCAGTCTCGATAACTTCGGTCGGTAAAAATTTATACAATTTCGATCGATTGTATCGAAAAATTCGATACAGCAGGCTCGAGGTAAAATCCACGTATACCGTTGTTCTCGGTGCATTTCGCATGATACAAGCCACGAGCAGGGGATCCGAGTTGAATGCAAATCGCATGTTTCACGGCGTGAGATATCCATCCAATCTGGAGGGACCCGAGCATCCTGCAAACATGGACGTGAGAAGAATATGCCAACTATTAATCACCGGCTTCGTGTCCATGTATTTTTTGCTTTTTTACGCCGGGATTATCGTTTTTTTCTACATTCTTTGGATAGGATAGATACGTTCAAAATAAAAAGATTTTTTTCAAAGAAATTTTATTTAATTCATTTAAACGAACGGTTTTTGTTGTTGAAGAAAATGGAAAAAACATTTTAAAACATGAAAATGTTTAATGTGTTTAGATTTTTGTGTGTAGTTTCGTTTTGAAAATATAGATCAGCAGTTAGCGAGAAGTCGCGTGAATTCGAAGTTAAATTTATTTATTATTTATTATTTGTGATTGTTACTATCGATAATCATTTGTTTTTCTCTCTTTTTTTTAATCGTTTATATGTGAATGAATTGCAAACAGAGAATAATTCACTATCAAATTTTTCGATCAAAGAGAGCTCGTATAATTAAAAAAAAATTATAATTCCATAACAACATCGTTGGATGAAACTTGGTGAAGAAAATCTTTGCTGAAAACGTGAGAACAACACGCCCACTTATAATCCGCTTCTAATTAATTAGCTGCTCTCGTGAATAATGGCTTATATCGGTACAAGGAATAGGAGGAAATTTAGGCGTCTCAATTGTTTCCTCTCTTACGGTATTCGCAAATTTTTCCTTTGTAATTCTAATAATATGATCAAAATAAAATTTTACAGTTAAGCAGAGAAATTAATAATTATTTTAATCCAACTTTATATTTTGAGGATTAAATTTGGTTCTTTCTTCTTAAAAAAATAATTAATTATCTGGTACCTAGATTAATTAATTTGGTATACAAAAAAGAAAGTTTGAAGTATTAAGTTTGAAATATTAATATATATTAATAATCTGATTAAAAAATGATTCATATATCAAAGTTTATGAATAAAAACAAGAATAAGATTTTTAAATAATAATATATATTGTTAATATTTATAAAATATTTTTGAAGAGTCTACGAGTCAAATACAAAAGTTGATATAAAAATATCGTTTAAAGATCAAATCTTATTTATTGACTATAATTAATTGAAGTTTAGGTTAGAATAAATCTATCTTCATCTTGCTAACTTCTTGTTCTATCTCCATCTCACTTCATCCAAATGAAACTTCAATTATTTATAACTTAATAAATAAATAATAATCGATATTTTTGTATATCAACTTTTGTTTTGACGTTTAGAATCGATCCTACAAAGGTTTTCTACGAATATACATACATATTAACACCCTGAGAGGCAAGGTTGAGCGCAGGAGAAGCAAGTAAGCAAGCAGGTGAGACGAAGCGAAGCGGTGCTCAGGAAAACAGCATAGAAATAATAGTATAACAACTTCTCTGTTTCGCTCCATAGTCCGCTCACCTGCGACGCTTATACAAGGTGTCGAAAATTTTGCATAATTGCTGCCATTTCAATAGTGAGCTTCACATCGATTTATAGTAACCCAAATATTTAAAATTCTACGAGAAAAAAATTAAAAAAGGTTAGTACTTTATATTTTCCACAATCATTTTCGATTATATAGAAAAATTATATTCACTCGAAACAATTTTTTCTTCTTTTACTTACCATAAGTATTTGTTTATATAATTCAATTGCGAATGAAACAATTTTTTCTTCTTTTCATTTTCATTTTCACAAAAAATTAGTTGTTCATATTGATCAATCGTATACACGTATCATTTACACATATCTCACTAAAAATTAAATTTGAATGAAATTATCTTTTCTTTTATTTATAAATCAAAAAAGGTTAATCTTTTATACATTATAATATTCAAAAAGAACTAATCCTATTAAAATAAGAAATTTTACTTATTTGCTATATTAAAAACAACTTATTTATTTACACATTAAAAAATCTAATCTTGTATATAACATTTAATCCAAATATGAATTAGTCCCATTAAAATGATTCATATTGTTTTATAATTAAAAACATATATATTCTTGTCTGAAAAATTAATATCGTATTTTAAAATAAAAAATAATTGCATTTACCTTTAATTAATACTATAATATATACAATATCTATGTACTTACTTCTATAATTCTATATATTTATTATAATTTAATTCTAATCATACTAAAAATCCAATTCAATCAAAACAATTGTCTTCATTCTCTATTATCTATTAGTCAAGATAGGTATGATTAAATTCTCATTAATCTTCACTGACAGTTATATTATTATTATCGCCTTTTTTCACGGACATCACAATCTATTTTTTCATTATATTTTTTATGTCACCCAGTATACGCGTCACAATATACACAACGACGCCACTATAGAGGTTGTTCCGCGCTGTAGTAAGGTAGTGACCGATGCTGTTGGGATTCAGGTGTGCCTCAGACGCTCTTAGTTCTCTGGCGGTAGCCCACGCGAATCGCCACTGCTCTTTCTTTGACAGTGTGTCGTTTACCTCGAGACGATGACGAAAGATCCTGAGTACGCACCGGTCTCCGTTGCGATACACTGGATAAGACCCTTGCTAAGTTTTCCATCAATTTGACCAAGGTTCGTGAACTTGATTGCAAGTATGACCCAGCAGGTGTTTTTGAGTTTTGAGTTGGAATAGTGAGTTATAAATGTTGTTGAAGATGGGAATTGAAGAACTGTAAACAGTGACAGTTGCTGGTGAACACTTGGTAGAAGCATTAGTGGGAGTATTGGTGCTTTATAGGGTGACTCATAAGAGTATTTGAGAATATATTATTGCAAGTGTAAGTAGACAGAATTGTAAAAATTGTATATATATTTTCAAAATAGAATAATTTAATATTAAAATTGTTAAATCAAATTAACTTGACTAGACTTCTTGTAATTGCTTTTAATAAATTAATATTAATTTTTATTAGTTAGGGATATAATATATAATATATTATATATACATATATAATAATATAAAATATAAACATATATATGAAAATTAGTGAAAAAACATATAATTTATTTAATTTATTTTAATATTAAAACAGTTAAATTAAGTCAAATTGATTGGTTTCAGATTGATCATTATTTTCATTATATATTATTTTATCATTGTTATTTAAAACTAACTATTAAAATTACAAGTGCTTTTGGCAAAATTAATATTAGTTTTTATTTAGATAAAAAGATAAGTATATGAATATGAATCTGATTATTTTTATAATGATATTTGATTGTATTTAGTATTTTGTATTTAGTATTTAATTATTTCTATATAATACATATATTCAGATATGTATTATAATTAGTAGTTTTAATATTAAAAACTTAACAAAAATATGAAAAATGATTAAAATATAAATTAAAATATATGAAAAAAAAATCACTTGCAATTCAACTTGTTAACTTGATAAGATAAATATAATTATATAATAATAAGGAAAATATAATTATATAATAAATGTATTATATAATTAAATAATAAATATATTGAAAAGAATATGAAATTTAAAATCTTTATTAAATATTGAATTTTTTGTATTGAAAATGAAAAATATCCTGTCTTTTGAATATTTTATGTATAAATAAAATTTGAAATAGAGTTGGAAATAATGTGTCATAGAATATTCATTATTATAAGATTTTTATGTATTTATGCAAAAATTTGAATGTATGAAATATTCAAAATATAGTATGCATTATGTTATTTGAAGAATAAGATAAATCTCTATATAATTTCATTGATTATCTTCAAACAAAATTGTATTTTGTATAAACATTCACAATTTATTATTGTTTGGTACAATTAATCATATTTTGAATAATTTAGAGATTTTATAATATATTATATATGTTATAATATTATATATAATACATTACATATATTACATATATATATTATGTAATATATATACTTATGAATTATATAAAATTTATTAATATATCATTAGTAAATTGTGAAAATCTATATATTTATAAAAATTTAAATGCATAAAAAAAATATAAATTATTCTACTTACTATAAATATAATTTCTTAAAATTTTTTGGATATCATGTAAAGTTCATACTGAGTCATTATATATAATAAATATAATTTTTTGAAATTTTTTTGGACACCGTATAGGGTTCATACAGAATTGAATTCGATACTCTCGTGTCTTGCGACTTTTACAGTGTCATGTTTCTTTAAAGCTTCTTTTGTTCGGCACTATGTCTAGTTTCCGTTTTGTGAGGTTAGAAATTGATGTTTAGGAATTTTTAAATCAATCACAAATTTTAATTTGCAAATAAATTGTAACTTGCATTTTTGCATTATTTCAAATATATAATATTATAATTTATTTAATAATAATAAAACTTATTTCATAAACTGAATATGTTAAATTCGAATACGAGAATTTAATACAGATGTAAATGTAATCTATTATTATTCGCTATTCGATTATTAAGAAATAGTATAAACAATATGAGATTTTAGATTAAAATAATTTAATCTACTCTGTTTTTTTTATAAATTAAAATAAAATAATGAAGTACTATTTTATAGTACTTTTATAGTAATTATTTTATAGTACTTTTATAGTAATAATTTTCAATATATTTTTATTCAATTTACTTTTCTTTATTTTACTTATTTTACTTATTTACAATTTATTTACATTTTGTTTATTTGTTACTTACAATTTACATTTATTTACTTACAATATTGAATTTTAAACGAAGAAAACATCGGAATAGGTGACAGTGAACGAGAAACTCATTGGTGGAAATGTAAATGGCCGTTTAAGGTGTTCTCCGCGAATCGCGCGCTAAATTTAGCACTCTACCTCTGCTAAATCGTCCAAGCGTTTATAACGATTCAAAATTTCTTTCATTTTGAATTTTGAAAACGATAAATAAACTTGATAGGAAACGACGAGGTAAACGCAATTAGAAGCTATTTGGACGAGATTAATTTATTCTCACACAGGTAGCAATAATACGTTGAAAACAGCCTACTTTTGGCGAATAAAGAATGGCATACGTGTTTATATGTTACAATTAATTCCCTCTATCTCCGCATTCCATCTTTTTCCGCTCCGAATTTTGCTAGGTCGGTAAAACTGCAAATTAAGACCAGATCATGATCAGATCCTCCACTATTCTCTTTTGATTGTTTCTACGATTTTCATCGTTTGTTCAATTTTATGCACTATTATCCTCAAAATTTTACTCTGATGATTACAATTTGAATAAAGATGAATTTAGTGATTTTAGTGGATATTGGTTGAAGAAATTGAAAAGTCGATTCATTCATTGAATCTTGATGGAATTATTCTATCCTTTTATTTAAAATTTAAGGAAATAAAGTGGTTTCTTTTATTCGATTTTATCTTTTCAATTTTATTGATTCATATTATTGTTAAATTTATTATTTATTATTATGACAATTATATCATCTATTTAATTAAAAATTATATTAAATAAATAGTAATCCTAAAAAACAATATTATTACATTACATTAATCAGAAGTAATTTATTATGATTATAATTAGAATGAAAAAATTTATAATGAAAGATACTTGAAAAATTTCTATAGTAAATTATCCCTTTCTTTTAATCCCTCTTTATTGCACCATATACACAATAGTGCAGCCATTTATTGTGAGTCATTTTGTCATGCCTGGGTACTTTAATCGTTAACGAGCAAAATTCGCCAATGGTTCATTAGTGGTCAAGAGTAAACACGTTTATTATCTTCGTGGAATATTTGCTTAAGATCGTAATTTGTCGATGCACCTTGCGATAAAACGAATGAACTTTCAACGAATTCATTATTTTCACTAATTTTGAACATCAATAATATTCCAGCTAGCTATTAACAAATAAAAAAAAATACATTACTATACGTTATCTATTCCATACTTGTATCATAAATACTTTTTTGCTTTACAATATTAATAATTAAAAATAAGAAATTTGATAAATAAAAAAATTTTAAATTGAACTCGTCGAATTATTTTCTTATATATTTACACGTTTGATATTTTGAAATTTACCAAATTTCCTTTAACTTCAAAATAATTAAATCATTCCTTTTTATGAAAAATCAAATTTCTACAAATTTTAGTTACAAAGAATTACATCCAACGAAATAATAAACACGCGCGATTCTTATTACCATCCAAGTAAGATATCACGAACTATTGCTATATCATACATTGAAAAAAATATCAAAACACGCAGTTGATCAAGAATTTTCCCTCAACTTTTCAAAAAAGTCTTCTTCCATCGATCCACAAACGTATTATCACTCTGATAACATCGAAATCAATAGCGATAATTGTCGCTAATAACAGTCGATAAAACCCTCTTATCTGCTCATTTTTCCCCTCCGATTTTATCACTGTCTTCTAATCACACGCGAAACATCGTGTTTTGGAAAAAAGGTTCCAGACGAAGAGGCCGATCACACGCGAGGACCTGTTGTGCCGAGGAATTGCAAGGTTTCCAAACGTTGCACGTGATTGGTCGGGACGGAAGGCAGCACAGCCCTACGGGAAGTCAACAGGAGCAGCCGCTGGTCGACTACAGGCGGCTGGTGTTCATCAGCTCGGATTCGTCCTCGGGAAGGGAAGAGGACGACGCTGACAGCAGTTGCTCGAGTTCCTCGTTTTTGAACGGTTTGCCGCGCGCAGGCAGCCGTACGCAGTCGTTGGAGGATTGTGACTGGGATTATTTCGAGAGTGGGTCTCTGCCGCTGCCTGCTGGAGTTCCGGTTGCCATAAGCACGAACAACGTTGGCACGGAGACGAGCGCGGCTCAGGATTGGAGCTGTTGTCCTGGACGCGGTTCCACTGCTTGTCAGGTGGGTCGAGTTTGTCACTGTTGATTGAAAATTACGTTATTAAAGATCCTGTGTGCGGATTCAATTGATTCGATGCATTTTTTAGGAAGCTTGGATGTTGGATGAAAGAATCTATTATCAATTTCGTCGTTGCAAGGTGATTAAATTTGCATGGAAGATTTTTTTTTTTAAGAAGTTTGGAAAGTATCTTGTTAAGGGTATTGAAGTATTATTTGTTAAAATATTCAAAATTATGTGTTTATTTTAATTTGAAAAAATTATCCTATAAATTTTTGAGACACTTTTTTGATTTTGTTTGTCAGATGAATTGAATTTAAGAGATTAGTTGTTGATTGAAAAATTATGATTTAAAGATTCAGCTGATAATGAATTTTTTAGGTAGCTTGGATATTGGATGACGATATTTATTATCTCTATCATCGTATTAAGGTGAACAAAATTGCATGAAAGATTTTTAGATTGGATTTTTTTTTTGAGAGAGAGTTTTGGAAAATTGATCAAGGATGTGAGATCAGAGTGTTTAATTATAAATATCAAAAAATTTTATTTGTTTTAAATTGCTGTTTAAATATTTAAATTGTCTTGGATGTCACGTCTTAACAAATAAGTTGGATTGATACTATTATCTAATCAAAATTGCATGGAAGAAATTTAATTTAAATGTTTTAACTTTTAACATAATTTAAATAGCAAATGAAACTATTTTGGAAAAAAATAAATAGAAAAACAGTGTGATAATATTAAATAAAGTATTTATATTACTACAAATGTCCAAAATTTAGGAAAAGATTGAAATATAGGAGTTTTTAGATTTATTACAAATCATTTTTTAAATTTTATATGAAATAATTTTATAAATTTCTCTTGCATTTTCTTGTCTATCTCTTATCAATATCGCACTGTAATCTGTATCTATATACATTACGTAATTTTTATCGTCATTGTAAAAATTTAACATTTTTCTTGCAAATGATCACTACTCGTCAAATAGAATTACACGTTACATTATAACTTATAAAAATAAAATTGAATTGAATTACTTGTTAATAAAAAGACGACAATATTAATATACTCTTGCTAATTTTATAAATATTTCCGCATTTAAACATCTATCACATATTTATCTTATTTTCACAAATAAAAAAATGAAGAAACTTCACAAAAATCTTCCATAATAATTTAAGATGACGTTTCAACTCAACATCTACATTTAAATACTTTAAATACATTTATAATTATTGTATTTAAATGTATTTAAATATTTAAATACATTCTACATTTAAATACTTTACTACTAATTGAAACTGTTCATTTCAACAAAAAACCTAATAATACCAACTCTAACTTTTCATCATTCCCTTTCCAGGCCTGTGGAGGTTCTCGAGGAGCAAACGTGTTACCAGTACCGGTACCAATTCCAGTTCCAGTCCCATATCCGGTCCCAGTTCCGGCATCTCTGTGGACCAGCGACTTTGCAGCAGCCGCATCCTCCATGATAAGTCGCAGCGGCGATGCCCACTCAGAACCGGGAACACTGAGGTTGAGAGGCGACCCAGCTGCGCCCTGGTTCGCCTGGCACCCACGATTCAACCAACCATTGCACGGTTCCAGACTCGATCCAAGGCTGACCAACGTCTTCGACCCTGCTACCCTAGGCTCCTTCACGCCCGACCAAGTGTTGTACTCGACCATCGAACCATCCTCCATACCGACCACCGAAGAGCTTCGTCAACGAATGACCAACCTGCACATCAATCGAGACGAGAACGACGATGCTACGAAACCCGTGGAAGCGAGAAGGCAGGAGACGGCTTTGCTGGACGTTTCGAGCGAGTTGAAAGTTGTTGACCAATTATCCACCGATGTACAGATAAATAAGGATAAATTGGACGAGTCGAAGAAGGTGGGAAGCGATGACGAAACGGAAGAGGCGAAGGAAGACGAGAAAACGAGCTGTCAAGATTCTGTGAGCGTCTCTTTTGAGAACAGAAGGGGGCAAAGAATGTACGAGGACTCTGGCAGCTCTTCTGGCCGGTCCTCGGCGGACAGCAGCGATTTGGAGGACGATTCCTCGTCTCACAGGTTCTCCAGGGTGTTCGTTGTGAATGACGATTCACTCACGAGCGACAATGACATTGAAGATAATGGAGACGAGGACGAAGACTCTGACTCGGTTGCCGAGGACGGTATCACTTTGAAGAGAGTCACGGCTCTTCCCGACGAGGAACCTGTCGTCCTCCAGTACGTTAGATTCTTCAACGAGGACACGAATTTTGAGAATGCGAATGGGGGAGATTCGGAGAAGGATAGAACGAGACCCAGCCGCAAGGATGACAGCTTGGAGATGAACGATAAGTCTGAGCGAGACGGGAATGTTAATGAGAAACGTAGATCTCGAGGTAGAAAGCATAATTTAGAAATAAACGATAAGAGGATTTCTTTGTCGTTGCAGCAACGAGAGATGCCCGAGGAAATGTACATAGCGAGTGACAACGATTGTTCAGAGAGTCAGATCGAGTTAAAATCTATAAAGAGTTTGGATCCTGACAGCATAGAACCTGTTATATTCGATAACTCGACCGAGAGCGTCGTAGAAAGGGTAGAGACGGTTACGGAAGAAAATAACCTAAAAATCGACGGGATTACCTCGCAAGATGAAACGGAATCCAATAATGAAAATAATTTGGATAATCAAACCCAATTGTCATCCACCGATACCTGGGACTCTAACATAATTCCAGACTCGTTGGAGGTCTCCGCGCAAGAAATTGTGAACGACAACGAGGAGAGTACGAAGTTTCACGCCTCGGGAATCGAAGATCGTATTAATTCCGAGGATAATAATAATCACTTTGAAACAATGATCGGTAATTCTAAAATAATCAATGATAATCATCGTTCGTGCCCACCAATTGATTCAAATTTAAATATAACGGAAAATTCTTTAGGATGCGACAGTTTCACCAGCAACGAAACAAACACGACAGGCAGTGAGATAAGCAGCGACGAGCTTCACGAGTACGAGGTTACATCGTCAAACGTCACCATTTTCGAAAACAGCGATTTACTGTCACGATTGAACAAAAGTAACGAAGAGAGGACGTCGTGGTTGAATCAACAACAAAGCAACAACAAGAACGCAAATTACGAGGAATCCGCGGCATCGAACAGCAGCACGAGATGGAGAGAGCAATTATTATCGCAATTCGAGGGAACGATCGTTGAGCAACCGTTGGAGATTATCGATGCCGTGACCGAGATCGATTCACTGCCAATCGCCACGGAGGATGATCGATCGAGACGAGTTGCACTCGAGGCGAAAGATGGCGCGACAGAAGACGACTCAGAGCCAAAATCAGACCCGAACAAAATCGAAACAATGGTGGACAAGATACAAGAGACGTTGGACGCAGGTAAAGCGGATAATGCGCATGACAGCACGGTGAGAGGCGAGTGTTTCGTCTCTGGTCAGGTGGTAGGAGAAGTTGGAGGTGGAGGTGGTGAAGGTGGTAGTGGTGGTGGTGGTGACGGCGTGGAAGAGGGGATAGAAGGGGTTTCGACACGGTTTCTCTCAGTCGAGCGACGCCCGTCCATTGGAAAGGAGAATGGATTCCCTGCTGCTGCTGCGTCGACGAAGGATTCTAACATCAGAGACAACTGTTCTGTTCATCAGTATTCGCCAACGACGGCAAACAACAGCAACAAGTACAGAAGCCTCGTGATGATCACCCAGGAAGCATCGTACCAGCCGGTGAGCGTGATCACCTCGGATACGACAACCTTGTTGCAGCCGGATGAAGTGCACCAGGCTAGCCAGGGCCTGGCTGGCTACTTCCAGCTGGCATTGGAGGCCGTCTCGGAGCAACCGCATCGCAAGAATGGCCAGGGGCCGAGGAAACCGTTGATGGTGAAGCGTTTGGCCAGTGTGACTGCGAATCATTCGGAAACGGAGGTAGACAGCGGGCTGAGTGTTGGTAGTGCTAGTGAAAGCGACGATGTTTCGGTGAAAAATTCGGCCAAAATTGGCAGCAAAGTGGAGAGCAGCGAGGAAAACGTTGGCAAAGAGCGTTTGGTTAATAACGAGCATCGTGATGGCACAAGGACACGTGTCTCGTCGCAGTCCAGCGATGAAAATTCTGCTGGTGGTGGGGTGGTGATCTTGGAGGAAGGCCTGGCTGATGATGATTCATGGGTGGAAGAGGTTTCTCACGATGAGGATGAGCCTGGAGCTACGACTGCCACCGAGGAAAGCTCCGAGGACGAAGCCAACAACCTCGGTGATAGGGAAGAGGAACTTCGTGGCTATCACAGACAGGCTATCGACTTTACTTTGCACACCATCGTGGAGGAATCTTGCGAGGAGAGCGAAGCCGAGCCCAGTTTGGCCGCTGGCAGTCCATCCAAGAAGCAGAGACCTCCGTCGGCCTCTGAACTGGAGAAGTATTTCTTCTTTGGCCTTGGAGGTGATGGAAATAATTCAAGCATGGGTTCACGCGAGGTGGACAGTCTTTCGGAGACTTCGTCCATTTATTCAGAGGGTTTGGAGTCACTTGGACAGGACGAGGCTCCGGGAAATGGACAGAGTCAGGAGAGATCGAATTCTGGAGAGGGATTTTTGAACTCGTCCAGATTGGAGAAATACTTTTTGTCAGAATTTCTAGGCTTCGATCAAGACAGGAGAGATTCGGATGGTTCCGTAGGAAGTGATTCCGAAGGAAGACCCAGTCCTGAGGCACAGAGAAGAAAGAAGCTGGTGCGCGCGAGGGGCACCGGTAGGTCGCACAGTTCTTCCTTGGACAATTTACTTGCTCTCACTCAAAGTTCGCAGAACTTGAGCTCGCAGAACTCTCTTCAAGATTTGAGTTTGAACCAGGATGCGCAAGAGACGCAATCAGAAGGTTCATCGACCGAGACCGATGGAGCAGATGATGGACAAACCGCGGCCTTTGGAACGGATGGACAATTCGACACTGTGAAACGGAAGAAGAAGAAGCCTAGAAATCTGGGCACGCAGAGCCCACGTGTTCCTGACGATAGGAATAAAACTCCTGAGCCTAACAGAGAGATGGTGTTGGTTGGAGAAGTAGTGATGGAAAATGACGCGGAAGCTATCAATTCTGAGGATTCTGAACGAGCAAAAACGCCTCAACCGGAATGTATTTTGTCTTCTTCTTCCTCTCCATCGGGTACCGTCAATGCTTCTTTAACTTCAACGTCGCTTGTCGATTCTTCCAGGAATGTACAAATGAGTTCAGGAGAATCTTTGAACTACAATCAAAGGTCGAAACAGCAGTCAAGAGATTCTGGATTTGTAGGTAGTTGCGACGATCTTCTGCAACATCAGAAATTGCCAGAGGACGGCCAACCTGGTTCCGAAATCAGCCAAGAGAGTGGAAAAGATCGTTCCAATAATGAAACTGGTGAGAATGCTCAAGATGCGAATCAAATTTCCAATGAAGGTACCTCTGGAATCGAGAAAGGAAACGTGGTTAAGGTAGATCATCATTTGAGTCACACTGCACTGCCTCACTTGCCAAACGCTTCTCTCTCGAGGAAGGATAGCTTCAACAACTGGTCCAGTGACGAGGAAACGAACTTGATGATGTCCAAGATGAGACAGTTCTTCAAAACCATGGTGGCCAATTCGAATGGGCAGAATCAGAATACAACCAATGCGAATTCAAGCGCAGCTTCACCTGCACCCAGCCCTAGATTGGCAGGCTATGCATCAAAAGCCAGATTATGTTCACAAAACCGTACAAAGCCACCTCAACTAGTATATTTTGAAAATGAATTGACTAGATTAATGAAAACAGTACCAGGAATTCGAGACGAACAAGTAAGAGAAATAGTGGAATACCTTAGCTCTGAAGACACGTGGTCAGATTCATATGATAGTTCTGATTACACTAGTTCCGACTTGGAAGGAGCAGCAGGTGGTCGCAGATCAGCTTTACAGGAACAGATCTCGCAGAGTTGTCAACAAATTATCAGCAAATTTGACACGACGTCAGGTGACAATCTATTAGACAAAGAGAGAGAAGATAAAACTGTGCCAACTCCTGGAATTCAGCCACCCTGTTTAGGCAGAGATACTGCGTTTGTGTATCAGAAATTAGTTCAGAGTTTCACAAAGATGGCAGGTGATGGAGTTAGTTCTGACGCCAATTCGACACCACACAGTAGTCCACCATTGATAGCTAAAGTGATGCATCATATAGGTAGTAGATTGGTTGCTTTAATGCATGAAGTCTCTGAAGGTGGGCCAAGTGTGCAGCATCACTCTACCAGTTGGAGACGTTATTCTCAACATCACAGAACACCTTCCTCAGCTTCTACCACCGAGGATGATGATTCCACTTCAGATTCTACTAATGCACCTTCGTCGACGCATTTGCAGTTACCCAGATCAAAATCTCATGATCCTTTACTGTTGATTAATAGTCATCCAGCAGCTTCCACTGGACAAGAGGGAGAGGAGCGAGAAGCTAGTGATTATGAGAGGTTCTCTTGGAGAGGCAGCTTTGAATCAGCGCTAATGGCTGCTGATTCTAGGACGAAATTAAGCCTTTTGGCTTGTTCTGGAGATAGTGTCGGTGCTAGTGCTAGTGCTAATGCCTTAGCAATGGCGGCTAAGAGAAGAAGTGCTGGAGATTTGTTGTTCAATCCTAAAAGCTTCTCAAGAGAACAATTGGACAGAGTTAGAAGCTGTGGTTCCATTGGGGGTGGAAGTGGTGGTGCTGCCAGTGCTGGATCAGTGGAGGAAAGGATTTGGAGTAATAGAAGAAGATCATCTGTTCCTGATGCTAACACAAGAGGGGAATCTGGTAAGTTTATTTTATGTTCTTTATTTAAATTTCTTTTATTATAAATTTTAAATTTTTTAATATGAAAGAATGAAATGATTTAAAACAAATTAAGTATTTTTGAAATACAAAAAATACAAATACAAATTAAAAAACAAATTAAAAAATTAAAAATGGTTTGATAAACAGAACTCTATTCAATGTGAAAAGTATATATCAACTTGAACTTTAGAATACATTTGTGATACTCTTATGATTCTTTACATTTCAAATGAAGACAAACAACATTACACAAGTGTGACATAATATAGTATACTTTTGATGATGAATAGAGGAGTATTTAATAAATTGTTACATAATCGTAAATTGCATTTTTAAATTCTTATATAATACTTTAAAATAAACATAAAATTCCTATATATATGTAGATTTCTTTTGAGGAGTTAAGAAATATGTAATTATGCTAATGACATAATAGAAATAATTTCTGTTCTGATTTTATCTATTATTTTGAAAGTAATCTATTTCAAGATTAAATCATTTTTAACCATGTGTATTATTAATTCTGTTTTACTTCCATTTCCAACATTTTCTTTTTGATTCTAATTCTTTTGTTTACATTTTAATTTTTTAAATATTTTTTTGTGCATAATATCACTCTATTATAAAAAATAAAACTGATGTAAGTGTAAATTGAATTGTATATCGTAATGAATGACGTGGATGCAACATGGATAAAGAATAATTGAGCTGAGCGAATGTTTAGAGTATTGATTGCGAGTGAAAATAATTCTGAGAATATAAATGAGGATTGGAATGTATGATATCACGAAGATTTATCTGCATACGAAAAGAATGTATCTTTAAGAATATAATATGATTAATTAAATTTTTTTAATATTGAATAATATTGTAAATTGTTTAATATTGATCTTAGTTCTAAATATTTCAATTACTTCTTAAAATCCATGAAGGATTTAAATCCTCTTTTTTAGGATTAAAGTTATATACGATATACAATAGAATACTTGAAGTAATAAATTTTAAAAAATTTCTTGATCCAATACCTTGAAATCATTAGATTCTATAGAATATATTTATATTTAGAATTCCAAATTTTATTGAAAACTCAAAAGAATATTTTCTGGATCATCAGAGTCTAAAATTAAAATATAAAATATTAGTTCACATCAAATTGTTAAATTTTAAAAAAATTTGTGAATAAATTTTGGTCACTAAAATTAAAATATATCCAGAACTCAAAATTTAAGAAAAATCTAAATGGATTGAATTGTTAGAATCCAGGGATGAAAAAATAAAATCACTATTATTTTTAATTATACCTACCACCAAACGTCAATCGAATAAAAATGCAAATCAATATATTAACAGATACGTCTACAGGTGACGAGGACACTGAAGACGAGCTCGAATACAGTGGTGAATCTCGAGCAACGACTCTTCCACGCGGAATGCAATCTGCCATCACTGCTGCTACCAATTCTTTACCTCGTTTACCAGCATCCACTGCACCTTCCGGTTTAACGACGACGTCAACCACGCCATCAACGACAATGCACAAAGCGCACAGTGTCTATCATTTTTTGCCTCAACATTCTGGCGTGAAATCGGCCAGATATCGTCCTCCAGGATTCGCGAGGAACAGCAACGTTCCTGGTGTATTGGGTGGACCAAAACGTGCGGTCAGTGCTCCAGGACTCCAAGTCTCGGGATCTCAGTCTTCCAATGGAAAACGGGACAATTCGAGGTCGAGAAGGCAGCAGACTATGTCTCTCACGCCTGGTAAGTCTTCTTCCAAGTTTTCTTTGTTATGCATATTTTTTTTAAATTATATGTGCATTAATATTCAAAATATATATTTGTATTTATTCTTGTGTCTTTTGTATATGTTTCTATGAGCATGATGATTAAAAAAAAAGAATTATAAAAACTTACAGATCATTAGAAAACTCCTTAATGAATATATGCAATCATATATCTGAGTAATTAAGAAAATCTGCAAACAGGAAAAGTAATATGAATCCGTGCTCTATAAAGTCGATGTTAATTTGTATTTAAACATATTCTGATGGAAAAGCATGTTATATCTTACCGAAACGAGTTAATTAAGATTGATCTGCATTTAAAGTGAAAATCTATTTACGTAGTATTCATGGATGAAAGATAGGTTGATAAAAGCATGCTATAAATGAAGATATGATGGTTTTTATTAAGAAATTCGAATCTTCGAAACTCTTCAAAGAAAATCTTTGTTATATTTGTGATTCAAAATTTTCCTAGATAAAAAATAATTTAAAAGAATTTTATAATGATATAAATTTATTCTTAAAATTTTTTTATTAAATTTCTTAAATTTGTTTTGAATTTAATAGAAATAAATATAAGGGAATGCATTTTGAAAAGATTATGATATAAAAGTTAATTTCATAAAAGTTTCATAAAAATCTTTACAAGTAAATTATGAAATAATTTTATTTCTGCAATTTGCATCCAGAGAAGAATTACATTATATGATTTGTGTTAATACTCTTTCGGTTACTCAATCACTCGCGATTTCGCTGATTAATCAACAATCTCTCATTTTCGTTTCCACGTTTGATCAACACGATTAATTGCGAAACGTAAACTGAAATAAAGTTACGAAAGTTCTCGATCCTGAAGAATTTTCTACAACTACTATTTCTATATATATATTCAAAACAAAATCATTTATTAAATTAAAAATTGAAATAATCATCGTAAAAATATATTTTTTTATTATTATTGTTATAAATTATCAATATAGGTTAATATTTTTTACTTGAAATAATATTTTTTTTTATTTTTTCGTGCACAACGAATAAAATATACGATTTCATTGAAAGAAATAAAGTTAACCTCAAAATATATCAGAAATTTAAAACTACGCAACTTTTATATTTATCAATTTTTCATTAAATATTTCACAATTTAAAACTTATTTGACATATGCAAATTACATGAGCCATTTGCTATGAATAGAATAAAATAAACAAAAGTATTCGTTTCAACTTATCAAAATGAATATTTAACACATTTTTACAATGTTTACTAAGTTTTCATAGTTTGAAGTCAAATCCAACAATACAATACGTTAATATCACTAAACGAGACAACTAGAAAGTAGGAAAAAATTAATTGTCAATATTTAAAAGAAAAAGACGACAGCCAAAGAGAAATCTGACAGTACGCATACGCGAGACACAACGTTATACCGATCGATTGTCGTACCATGGGTCGGAACGAGGTGGAGATGGAGGAGGAAGAAAAGCGGAAAAAGAAGGGAAATCTCGATAAAACAGTTACACCTGTTACACTCCAGTAAATAGTTTAAAACGTCATCCATTTACAAATAGCGTTCTACTTATCGTCGTGACTCTCGAGTGTCACAGATCGAATTTTACGAAAGTTACTCTTGCGAGAAAAATAATCGATTTTCGATTTTAGATAATATCGATAAATTTTTTTAGTAATTATATATGATCAATTTTTCTGATCGTCTATTGTTTTTAATTTAATTTAATAATCTTTTTTATTTCATTTAGTATTATTTGACGAATTTTAATTTTGATCAAATTAATTTCGCACGAGGAAGAATCGATTTTTAATTTTCGATAGTATCTACGAATCTTTATAACGATTGTTTACAGTTGATTTACAAAATCGATCTTTATAGTCGATTGTTCCAAGTATCTATTGTTAATATATAGATTTATAGATTTTTTTGAAAATATTCTTTTTTATTTCATTTAATAAAGTATTGATTTATCAGTGATATTATAGTGATATTATTTCAATTTTAATATTTGTGATATATAATTATATGATATATTATAAAGAAATTTTTAATTTTAATACGTGATAAATAACATATTGTATACTTAACCTTTAAAGATTAATTTTATAACAATCGTAACCTTTAAAATTTAATTTTTTTATAACTATAACATTTAAAATTTTTAATCTTCCGTGATGATATTTAAACCTTATACTCATAATTTTAACTTTTAAATGTTACTTAAAGTTATTCTAAATCATTAAAAAATTAATTAGTTTTTTCGGAACTCCAATCAAAATTCTCTAAAAGAAACAGAACATATATAATAATAATTTAATATAGGTAACAATTTTAAATAAATAAATATATATATATATATTTAAATTTTCCTCTTATCTTTTATCACAAATTTTCCTAACCTAACCTAACAAAAGCAATGCTTCCAATTCCAGATCTACATCCATCAAACTATCACAACGTTATGATAGACATTTCACTGCATATGCGCGTTTGCATTCCAATGAAACGATAGTAAAAAAATTTTATGATATTTACAACACTACTCAGTTTAAGCTTGAATGGGAAGAAATAGCGTAGAACTGCAAACTTCCGCTGCTTTCAATTCGGCTCGAATCACGCGAATCAGTGATTCGTGGGCCCATTTCTGTGGCAAACTCGTGAAATTTGCTCCAGATTCGTGTCACGTACCGTAGAAATTGTTTCATAACCACGTTTGAAGTAAGGGATTGCAAAATGATTTTGTCGTTAGAAATCGTTAAAAATAATGGATTACGTTGATTGATCGATTTCGAATTTTTGTAAGTTGATATTATAAAGGATATTTAATATATATTTATAAAACATTTTTAGATAATTGATTTTAAAAAGCGAAACGATGGTAATACAGACAGAACTATTGCACTCTATCTCATTTTTGTTTTATTTAATGCAAATTTCAATTGATTGAATTGAAACATCAAAAAGAAAATTAAGAAATATATAAATCTATTTAAATGATTCATTTCCAAAGGGAGTGTTGAATATCTTATCCTAATTCTAAGTAGAAAATATTGAAAAATTGTTTTTTATTTTTGAAAATTGTAATTCTTATTAAATCATAAGAAGAACGACAAAAAATTTTGATTAAGTGATATATGTAGGATTTTAAATTCAATTATATGAAAAGGAATGAAGAGAAGAATTATGATTTGAATCAACTTTATTTTTGGACAGTCGTTCGTGCATCGATCGAATCCTCTTTAAAACATGGCATCCCGAAAGGGTTGATTTTTATGGGGGATGAAAAGGAAGAAGAGAGGTCCTTCACTCTACAGACCGATGATATTATTTTCACTGCCACTCCCCGTTGCATGGCTCGTATGGATCAATAACCGAGAAGACCACTGTGATTCGAAACTCTTTAATTAATTACTGATTACAGAGAAAGATAAGAGAAATTAATTAAAGAAGGAATAATAAATTAAAGAACCGTTTAATTAGAATGAAGGTAAATATTTTAAATTTTATCATCATGATAAATGATATAGTTTTACCTGTATATTTTTTTAATGAAAATTGAATTATTAAAGAATACAATGATATATAATAATTAACAAATATATAGAAGTTCTATAAGAATTATATTTTAGATCTGTTAGGAGTTTCTTACCAAAAGAATTTGTTGAAAAGTAATTTAATTAAAAATAATAATTTACAATGATACATTATATCAATTCATATAAAAAGTTGCACAACAAGGAAATTCTTATTGAAAGAAACAATTTACGAGCCAACAAAAACCAAAAAAGTTTTAGCAAAACGAGTTCCTTTTTCTATTAGACGTGGAAGAGTGGAAATTAATCTTATGCCATTGCTTTTTACATGAGGAACTGTTGCAAGAGACTTTATTTTCTGAGGCAAACAAGACAATACACTTTCTCGAAACCAACGATCCCTCGTTCCAACCATTCTCGTGGCCGTGTATGAAACTTTAAAGATATATAAATTATTTCAACCGGTGTACTTGTGGAAACGATCACCTTTCAGTCGCCAGTAACCATTGCATTTTCGTTGGAAAAATAAAAAAGGTAATGATAATACTCGTATCTTATCAGAAACGTGTTTGCAATTCGTTATACATCATATTCCGTTTCAAATTAGAAAATTAAAATTGTTAACAATTCGTAGGATCAATTGCAATTTACAGATTTTGCTTTTCGAATAAATTACAAATATTTTCGAAATAATAAAATTTTACTTCGTACGTAACGTTTGAATAGAGGAATTTAGCATGGGTTGAAAGTGATGTATTATATTCCAATCATCAAATGCCATTAATTCAAAAGAATTAGAAAATTATCATTTTCAATAATGGATGGATTGGTCCATCAAAATTTTTGTACGAAAGGATTGAGAACCACGGGTATAGAGTACAAATTAGTTACTACACGTATTTTAAATGAAGCATTAGTGTTGCCAAATAAAGCACAGTGTTCTAACTTGGGTGCTCGTTTGAGCACAGATAGAAGAAATTGGATCTAAAATTAGATTTCAAATACAATGCCATAAATTATTTCTCTGACCATTCTCTGACTATTTATCTAAACACATTTTAAACTTTAATTCTTAATAGTTCTTAGACCATTATCTTTTTTTGATTTTCAAGTTAATTTATCTATCTTTTATAATTTGACATTGACTATTACAAATTAAATTTCAAATATTCTAATTCTGTGCATATATAACAACTGATCTTATTTTCAATTTGTATGAGAATAAAAAATATTTATTTATATTTTAGTTCAATAGTTAAATAAAGAAAGATATTACGTTTTTATTTTTAAATTATAAATTGAGGAATTAAGAAAAATTGAGAAATAATAGAAAATATGGAATTAATTCAAAAAATTTTACGATCCATCATTGTGATTTACATAAAGTTTAATGAAGCGTATATTGAACGGTATTAGGCATTTAAAGTTGTACGGTTAAAAGATTCAGTATAAAAGGAGTAATTTTTGCCGACCTGAATAATAAGTTTTAAATAAGTCGTTCAGAAAATGGAAGATCAGAATTTCAATTTCTTACTTCAGCAATTTTCGATTGATTCACTTTTTTTCATTTCCAATATTCTGGAGAGAAGAATAATGTCAAATTTAATTTTAACGAGTCAGTGAAATTTTGATGAGATTTCTATTAAGATTGAAATTAGATCTTTTGTAAGATATGATTTAGTCATAATTTTATTATTAGTATTGATTTTATAAGTAATAAAATATATATAAAAATATATATTAAATTGAAATCTGTGTTAAAAATTAAAATGAATGGATTAATTCTTCATTGTTCAGCTTTTTAGGTCTTAATTAAATTCTACTGGAAAATTAATTCATTTTCCATTTCTTTTTCAATTACTTTCAAATCTATCCTACATCTTCATCCAAATATAAATTTCTTTACTTTAATACTATTCATTTGTTACTGATTATTTATTCAATTCTTATATTATGTTATTTATTTGAATTTTCAATAGAAATTTTATTTATAAGTATATATAGGAATAAATAATAATTCTTTTAATTTCATATCAACATATATTTCATATTTTCCAGTCACTTGTTTTCACTTAATTTGTCACACTTTCTTAAAATCATTATCGTTTGCACGAAAAGTTTATTCACATGCTAAAAGAGAACTTACTTCTGTAAGTTCACTCACCTTCCCATTATCTAATCTTTGACATTTACCTCTTTTCATGAATATCTTCAATTTCTTTACTTCATTTTTTAAACTATCTTCAAAACTGACATATCTTCCTATAATTCTAAAAAAAAAACTACCTTCTCATCCTTGTAATTATTCGCTTAAAATTAACAACAGTTATATCGCATACAATTATAAAATTGTGCTAGTCAGAAAAGAACAAGGTATATACATTGGTAAAGACGTTCCTCTGCACGCTTAAATGTGATCAGTTTCACTGTAAGGCAATTAAACACAACGGTTAAATAGAAATTAAGTTTCTGTAACATCACTTCCTGGCATATTCTTCTGCTCTACTAATTTGTCGGCAAGATGGTGGCGAACAATACAATTTCACTTTGCACACCAGAGTTGCAGGAGGACATTTTATTTTATCAGATCATTGTACAAAATTATTCGAGAAGGAATAAGATGGAAATGAAAAAATGCGTTTGAAGCTTTTCTTTAATTAACAAAAATATCACGAGCAATCATTTTCATTGATGAACAATATGATTAAACAATTTTTCGTGATTTTTTGAAAGAAAAAAAAATCAAGGATAAAAAAAATTAATCAACCATTTTATATACTATTTTTTTTTGTCATTGTAATGGAATTAGAAATTTATATTTTATTGAATTATTCATAAAGTTAGAATAATACATATTTGAAGTGTTTTTTCCTTATAAAAAGTCTATACTTTGTATTTTCAATTTATTCTTCTTCCATATTCTTACTCTCTTGTCATCATTCTCACTCATAAAAATCTGCATCATTCGTTACGTCCAAATACAACAAAAATCTTTCCCAATTTTTCTCTCTTCGTACTCTTACAAATTCAATGAAAAAGATATTGTTGAATTACATTTATCATCAGTTACTCTTCCGTAAAATGGCAATAGCTCGTGAGAATTGCGACACGCGTTCGAATTCAATACCGAGCAAACCGGTCGCAATGTTACTCACTTACGTACGAATATTCCACGAGTTTTTCATACGGTGCACAGGCGCATGCGCGCGCGCATTAACTCGTAAACGGAGAACGTACGCGCGTGAAACACACGGTGCGTTGCTGGAACGCGCGAAATTATGCCGAGCACGCTTGGCATAGCGAAAAGTTTCGATGAACTATCCACGATTGGATACTGTGAGCTGAAAACATAGATACAGTTTGTCGCAAAAGTATCACTGTGTATTTTACGAAAGATTGTGTATAAATAAAAAAAGGAACTAGATTCCTACTAGATAATCGTGAAAAGAAGGAAATGGAGGGTATAATTTTTTAGAGACCTAACCTAACTATATTATTTGAAGACGAAATAGAAATATTTTATTATAATATCGTATTGATAAATAATATATTTATTTGTTGTATTAAAGAATCGAGTTTAAAAGTTTGCCAATTATTATTAGAATAAATAATTGACAAAAGGTACTTGCGAAAAGAAGTAGAAAATATAGAATGAAATTTGTCGATTTGAAAGAATAGTTTTCGAGGAATCTGAACGTTCTTGAAAAATGCGCTAGCTAATAATGAGTCTTCGCTTTATATGTTCAATTTCAATTTTCTAAATAAAAAAATTGTATTCTACATTTTTTTCTTATTTTTAAATAATTTTCTGTTAATAATTCGAAATAAATTATGTTAATAACTATATAAAATAAGAAAAAATACAAAAACAATTGAAAAACAAGTTTTTGATCTAGAATTTATTTTTAAAGAAATTAAAGTACTTAAAAAAGTACTTACATTAAAAAGCACTAAGAGTCTTTATAATTTAAAAATTTTGTAAAATTACACGAATTAGTTTTAATCTAAGACACTTTAGAATGACTCTACATTACCAAACGATAAGATAGGTCTCAACGAGCGTTTTACTCTGCCATTTTTCCATATTAATTCCGTACACGTTTCACGGCTTAGTGCATTGTACACAAATATTTTTATTTTAAATCATTCTCGAGAGATATCTTTTTTTTTTACACGTCAACTCTACACATTAGTCGAGATTTTCATTCGTTGCAGGAAATTCAGACGCACGTGTTTCCGTTGCTCAATTTTCTATACATTTCCTGCGAAAGAAGTTAATGTTTTGTCGTTGATTAAATACTTTATTTAAAAACTTTGTTTTAGAATTTAATTTTTAATATACTAGATTAATCTAAAATCTATAATTTTGGTATTAAAAAATAATTTATCGATAATACAATATTTTATATTAAACATATTATAAAACTAAAGAAAAAAAAAATCTTCCTAAAATTTTCGTATTATACGATACTCCACATATGAGCAATATGAATATTAAAATAAATCTATTTCTAAATCTATTTTTTTTATTATCAAATTAATCCAATATTTGGACAATATTTTTCATTAAATATATACAAATTAAAAAACCGAGGAAAATTTATATACAACACCTTCGTATTATACGATACTATAAATATTCAAAAATCCCCGAGTCAAAAATAAATCGTAAAATAACTCGATCACTGGAAACATGAAAAAAAAAAAATTAATATGCAAAATATGATATTTTCCAACAGCAAAAATTCAAGCATTATAAATGATACTGCCCTTTTAATTACATAATGATGAAAATGAAAAGTGGCAACGATCAATAAGCGGATTAGGTCATAATTTATCGCCATACGGAATACAGAACTAGACATGGTGTTTTTTAACGATGTTAGTTGGAAAGTCGATAGACACAGCTGGTATACCGGTACCGACATTTTGAAATGCGTGTCACCTTTTTGCGTGATCGAGAAAACGGTACTCGATTTGACGAGCTCCAACATTCTAATTTTTCCACCGCTTTTTTTCTTCCATTTTCTTCTAATGTGCACACGACGATCGGACGTTTTCCATTCCACGCTACGTTCAAATTACACTGCACTACTTTGCGTCGATTCATTTTTTTTAATAGTAGAACGAACAAAATTGATTGAAAAAAATTTTCGCTCGAACCGAGATGATAAATTTTATAAATTGTTGTAATTTTAATATCCAAATTTTAAGAAGAGACAACACGATTTTTGTAAATTACAATTATTCTTACGTTTGAAAAGAAAGTATTGAAAAATTGAAATTTCAACTGGACTTTTTAGGATAATTGATATATTCGCAAAATTTAATAATTTAACAGTTAAATCATGTTTCTTTTTTTTTTTTAAATTAAACGTAAAATTATTACGATGTTAGATTAGATTTTCTGATTAATCATTGTTTCTATGCATTTTTTCAATGCTATTCGATTAATGCACGAACGTACAATTTTCCACATGCTTCGTTATTAAATTTACGTAAGAGATCTAATTACATTTACATTAATATGCAAATGAATTAATATCAAATATATATTAAATATAAAAATGTGATATTTATATATATATATATTAATTTACAATTCCAAATGGAATTCAGGTAACATTCGATATCAACAATCCCTGAATATTGGGTATTCGATATACAGGTCTTGATATTCAATGTTAACAACTTTCAACTAGGTGGTATTCGATAGTAACAATATTTCAACCACGATAAACATTCAGACTACTCAAATCATTCTATCGCATATAAACAAATTACGATTTTTAATTCAGTTGCAACTGTTGTGAAAATTAACTCAATCTTCGAATTCCATAAATACTCTTCCTCCGTGAGATTTCGATGTTTCTATTCGGTGAAAAGTACTGTTACTTGCAAAAAAAAAGTAAAAAAAAAAAAAGAAAAAAAAATTGTTCAACTTCACTGCCTCTCATAATTATTCATCAAAAGAGTACAACGAGTTGAAACGATTCTTTCAATTTCAATAATTATTCCGAACATTAATTCTCTTCAAGCATCTATTATTACAATCTAATTTTATTTCAATCTCGTAAAAATTTTAAAACTAATTAATCCTAATTAAAATCAAAATTTGTGACATTTCGTTGATTGAATGAAAATTATAAATTATAATCACTATTGTGGTTTGATATTTAATGTGTTATTGGTTACGTTAAATATATAAAAATTAATTAGATTAGATGAGATAGTTTATGCAAGGATTAATTCGATTAATAAATTTTAATCAAAATGTAATAAATTTTTCAGCATAATGTTACGTTTCTTTTCGTGAAATAGTGGGTATATTTTCACTTGGGAAAAATACATTCTTTCATGCGATTATTATCTTCTGCCCAATTCAAGAGTTACGCTTCGATAGAGTAGTCCGATAAATATGACACAATAACGTTCGTTCATATACGAAGAATATTTTATTCTCTTTTTTTTTAATCGATTTAATATTTTCGCACAACTTTGCTTATTAATTCACACGGAAACGGATGGATTTTAATCGACACGACAGACTGTTACGAATTATTTGGAAAAAATTATGACAGATGGCGTTGAACGGAAGTCACGTGTTTTCGGCGGATTATTTAAAATTTCATTCGGTTTAACCTCAATAAATAAAAGTTGAGTAATTAGTCAATTGATCAAGTTATTAATCAATTTAAATCATCGAATTATTAATCGTTGTTTATTTATTTGATCTAAATAAAAAGAAAAAAGATTAAGATTGCAGAAAGAAACTTT
The DNA here is from genome assembly GCF_029169275.1 of Apis cerana. Taxonomy (NCBI): domain Eukaryota; kingdom Metazoa; phylum Arthropoda; class Insecta; order Hymenoptera; family Apidae; genus Apis; species Apis cerana. The sequence continues at coordinate 1,236,458 of NC_083862.1, read as the reverse complement.
AATTTTTAATTAAATTACATTATACGAGTGTACTTCACTTATACACAATTGAAAATTCTGAAATCATTAAGAAATTTTGTAATTAAAATTGAACGATTCGCGCCTGTGTTTATTAAAACTAACACGTTTTATTCAACTTGATAGAAATTTTTTAGAAAGATCATGCCTCTCTTCTACGTTAAAGCACAATGTAATGAAATAGCGCAACAATGTTTTTCGTATTAATTTCTTGCGATGAGATAAACGCAATTTCAACTAAGCGAAATACCTTGTTGCAATTAATTCGAACTGCTAGCCGCCAAAGTAAAGAAAGTGTGACAGGAACGCGGGAGCATAATAAGCCTCAAGCTTCATTAATTGCGAAGAATCGATAATTAAAACTCGTGGAAGAACGAAGGAAAAAAAGAGGGAGAAATTTTTCGAATTGTAGCGAAACTTGTACGTAATTGACACGATTAATATATTACAATTAATTACGTGTTTTGCTCTTAAACAAAATAATATTTCGATGCTGAAATTCTTAAGCGTAAAATGCACGAGTTACGAAAGGTTTTTGTTTTTCTCGCTAAAAGCATTCACCTTGACACACATTTCTCCCATAATTCTCTCGTAGAAATTGCAGCTGAATCGCCACAGCAACGTAAATACAAATTTCTAATATAAATCTATAATTTTATTTTAATTTAAAAAGTAAAAAACAAGACTACCAACGGACGAATAGTTGAAAATAAGCTAATTAATCATCAAGACCAGTTTTCCAAAAAGTAACAAATCTGATCAATTGACAACAATTTGACGGTGTTTGTTGATTCTTAATAATTGATCCACCGTGACATTAAATCCTAGACAAACTTGCAAAGATAATATTTATTATCGAATATTGAATTAATATAGAAACGGGAGAATCGGAGCAGATGTGTCGATCGAAAAATTTGAGACACGATTCAATCCCTTATCGCATGAAACCTTGAACGTGAAAGTTCCTGCGCGTTCAAGCCGGAAGACAGGAAGCAAAAATCAGTTTTATCGCCCCCCCTTCGCTGCATTATCACAAACCAACTCGCCAGTATCGCGAACGTTTCGCCTCTGTCCAGGATTCAAATTTAAACTTACTCGAATTAAACTTCCTCCAAGTGTCTGCTCGAGTGTTTCACTTTCATAATTCCCAACAACCGATCAGAAAAATTTTCACAAAGGAATCTAACCAAAGAAAATAACCATAATCCAATTAAAAATGAAGAGCGGCGGTTACACAGCGTTCAACGCGTCGAATCGGAGGTGGACGCTGAGAAAATTGGCCCAACGCGTCACTCCAGGATTGCTGCTGGATTGCCTCGCCCTAACCTGTTACCCGAGGACCGACGAGGAAGTGGATGGAAAGATGGGCGAGGATTTTCGCGGGCCGGGAGGGGAGGGAGAGCCGCTGACCAAGAGCGAGGTCGCCGTCGACGATCCGAATTATAATTGCGGAGGATCGAACGGGGATGATGGAACCCCTTTGCCCCTTTCGAGCAGCCCCGCTCCCTCGTTCGTGGCCCCCAGAATGGGGAGAGACGTGTGTTGCGCGGGGAAGAAGGAGGGTGAAATAATTTGGAAACGCGTGGTGGACGCGAGGAGTTTGTCCTCGGAGGAGGAGGAGCTGTTTGCCAAGTGTCGGGCGCGGGGGAGGCGTAACGACTCGGCCGAGGATGGAACAAGTTAATCGAAAAGAATGAAATTTGTTTCTAGAGGATGCGAAAGTTGGAACCGTTTCGAACGACTGCGTTAAGTTGCACCTTTCCTCTATTTGCAGATGATGGAAGCAGCTTGTCGGAAGCGTGCAGCACTCCGATCATCGGCGCGGGATCACGGGCAGGATCTAGTCACACGGTGATCGACGTGGATGACATGGATTCTGGATTGCATTCTGGACACCTTGCCACGAGGGCGTCTTTGTCCAGTCTTGGAGTAAGTAAATAAGAAAATTACTGCTACTCATTTGAAAGAGTTTGTTGTTCGAGGATGGTCTTTTTCAGGCACGATCAGATTCAATGGCGTCGGTTTACAGCGGTGCTGGTGAGGGACGGTGCTGTCGCTCGGTGGTCGTCACAGGAGAAGTCGAATTCGCGCTGCAATACGATTATAAACACCTAACGTTCGAAGTGCACGTAACGAAATGCAAAAATCTAGCACCCGTTGACGTAAAACGCAAACGTTCGGATCCGTAAGTAACGCATGACTCACGGCATAATGATCCGGCGGATTGGTCTACTACGTCTCTTTGGGATAGAAATTTTTAAATTAAAAAAGGAGAAGTTGCATTTCAGCAAGCATCACGGAAAAGTAAATTGGTCGAATGTTTGGTTAATGGAGTATCGACATTGTGTAATTTGTGCTTGCGTTTCTGGTTATTTTTGCATTTGAAAATATTCCGTCATGCATATTGATGCGTCCCGAAGAGATATAGGCTATTCACTAACGAATTCTAAAGGCGAAAATGAAGACAAAAGTTGGTATGTAAAAGTGTCATCTGATTATTTGTCGAATGAAATATTATTCAAAGTTTTTTGTATATACCGACTTTTGTACTTTGTTTCGAGCTTTGGAAAAGTTGATTGTATTGAAATAATGTTCTTTCTAATTTACTAATCGTTGTCTTACTTGCGAATAGTTATTGCCAATTTGTAGGAGCTTTCAACACGTTAGTACATTTCTTTCTTACAGATAGTAAAGTAGAGTTATTTCCATTTATTATCATAACAATGTATCTTGATAGATAGAATGAAATTTAAAAAAAAGAAACTTGTAAAAGTTGAAAATTTCTTCAATTTCGTTCTTTGAGAAGATTAAGATTGCAAAAACTGTACAACGAGATCAATATTTTTAATTCTGATTAACATATATATATGTGACTCCGATATACAGTTAATGCGTTAAAGAAAATTCCCTTTTCAATAAATTAACCGCAGACTATTCCTTCAGATACGTGAAAGTGTATTTATTACCTGACAAATCAAAGAGCGGGAAACGAAAGACGAAAGTGAAGAAGCACACACTGAATCCTGAATTTAACGAGACATTGAAGGTAAGATTGACGTTTCATTTTCAAATCTCGAGCACAAAAAAATTCTTGCTTGCCCCTCCATTGTTCCTGCATGAGAGTTAGAGCTTGGACGGTACGCAACCATATTTCAGTTCCACATGAGTCTGAGCGGCCTAGAGACCAGAACATTATGGCTGACTGTTTGGCATTCAGACATGTTTGGACGCAACGATTTCCTCGGCGAGGTTCGAATGCCCTTGGAGAACAAAATCTTCGATGATCCTACACCCAAATGGTATCCTCTTCAAGAACGAGTAAGTTTATGAAATAGTTTGTTCGTCATTTTATATTTTTTACCAATAAAGAATAAGATATATAGTGACTCACGGATTTATTCATGCGCATACATTTTTTTCTTTTACTATTTTTCCAATATAAATCAAGAAAATAATATGACACATATAGAAATATCTACATTTATTTGTAAGTTTAAGTAGAAGTAAGAGATAGGCATATTTTTTAAAATATAGCGTCTATGAGTCACTGTATGTTTATTATTGATGGAAGAGATACAAAAGATAAGAGGCATAAAAATATAAAATTCTTTTTAAATGGGTCATTAATTTACGTTAACTTCAGTTTCATTTTAATTAGTTTTCAAACTATTATTATTTCATTGGAGAATAATTAAGAGGTGAAGTAAGAAGATCAATTGATATCTTTACTTTAATTTTGGACAAATTTTTAAACATTTTTAAAAATTCTACATATTTTTGAATTTATCTTTCTCTTTTCAAATATTCTGTCTTATTAAAAATATTGTTAATTTTACGCGTTATTAAAAATTATAGTACATTATAATTTTTCTAAAGAAACTATCTCTATTACTTTACAGTAGAGAAACTGTAAATTATACATTACAATATTAGAAATGGTCTATAATCAATCATTTGAGGATTAAAATTATCTTTGACTAATTTATCTAGTTAAAAGTCATTGTAATGTTTTAATTTTATTATTATTTCTTTATCAACCAACTGAATTTTATGTCTTTGTATCTCTTCCAGTAACTATTCAATAGTAAGAGATCGTTCTAGATATAAAAAGGCGGCGAGAATGGGCCGGAGAAAGTAAGTCTTCTTACAGGTCTTGATTATTACCCAGTACGTAATTAGAAGCCTTCTTTTATTTGTTTTTTTTTTTATTTATATTTATCTCGATGAAGGTAATTGACACACTTTGCAATAGGAAAGCAATATTGCACGACTTGTTACATTATCTGTCAATTCCAGAAGAAAAATTCAAGTTCAAGAAACAGCATGAGACGAAGAGACTAATCTTATAAAAGATACATAATATTATATTGCGATTGGACCACATCATACATCTGATTGCATTATTTTGCAATGTATCTGCATGCACAAGAATTAAAAGTCTTTAATAGAAACCTCTTGTTTTTTACCATTTTACATTATGTATAACCTTTTTATCGAATAATTAATATTAAAATATGTATATTTACTTAAATTATATATTCACCTTTTTATAATTATTCTATTCTTGAGGTAACGAAAAATATATTTATTAAATGCTTCTTGTCAAGTGAGTAATATACATAAATGTATTATATTTGAAATGATAAATTGCTTTATTTTATAATTGTTTTATAATTATTATAACGATATATAAAATAATATTACCATACAAGGTATCCAAAAAGTATAATTCTTCATATTTTGACTTGAAAAATCATCCTTTGAACTTCTAGAGATTCTGTACAAAAGAAAAAAAAAATTAAAATAAAATAGATATAATTAAATATATTTAAAAATTGTAAGATCTCTTTTAATATCATATTATCCAAATTATAAATAATTTTCTTTTTATTTCTAAAATATTAAAATTGATACATGAAAATTACTCCCTATAATTTGGACAATTTTAAAATATTTTTTTGCAAACTTTTGAAATTATCAATTAACCGCAATTATAAATTTTAGACAGAACCGTTCGATGACCCTGTTGCATACAAAGGCGAGGTGATCGTCGGTTTGAAGTTCGTGCCACCGGATCCTACGCAACAGGAACGTGATCGAGAAGCAGGATCAGAACGTAGTACCTCCAAGTCTAAGAAGAATATGAGCCGTGGCGCGTTACACGTGCTCGTAAAGGAAGCTAGAAATTTGCAAACCAGGGCAAAGAATTCAGGAACGTGTGATCCATTCTGCAAAAGGTATCATTTATTAATACTTGCATTGTTTCCTTCCTATTGTTAACAAATAAGGAGAGACATTAAAAACCATCGATTTTTTAATCTTTTTTTTTTTTTTAGAATTTATATAATTATTAATTCTCTAATTTGACTTTAAACAAATTTGCACTTTTCCATCTTTATAATTAATAATAAATATGTAACGTAAACATGTAAAATATGCAATATATACATAATTTCAACAAAACAAATAATCTACTATTTATTTCTGATATGAATGATTAACAAGACTATTAAAAAATTTACATATCTTTATTATTTATTATTATCTAATCGTAATTGAAATAAAAAAAAAAAGATAAATTTACATTAATTTGTATTATTTTTAGTTACTTATTACCTGACAAAGGTCGTTCAGGAAAACAAAAGACTGGAGTAGTTCGCAGATCTGGTGGTTCACCAGTATGGGGTCACACTTTCATTTATAAAGATGTGAGTCTTCAAGAATTAGCAGAACGTGGACTGGAATTAACAGTCTGGGATCACGATCGTATCGCCAGCAACGAATTTTTAGGAGGTGTTCGATTTAATCTTGGCACAGGTATATAAATTATAATTTATTTTTAATACTTTATCTTTTGAAATAGTATTTAACATTTTGTTTAAAATAGTCTAAAATTTATGTAACCAACAAATACAAATTCAATTCAATTCCTAGAAACCATATTCAAATAATAATAAAATCTATGATTCAACTTATTAAAAAATAATACAATACCAAATTTTTTTAAGTCAAAATAATATTTTACTTTATACTTACTAATATAAAAAATTTCCCAATTTAAATTATTATATAATATATATATATATACACATAATAAACAAATGAATTATATGATTTTTTATTAATTATAATTTTTTGCAGGAAAACACTATGGAAAACCAGTAGATTGGATGGACGCAACCGGTCGAGAATTATCCCTTTGGCAGAGCATGCTTGAGAGGCCTAATTTCTGGGTGGAGGGTGCCGTGACTTTGAGGCCAAATTTGCATAATCATGGGAAAAACAGCAACACCTAATCATCGTCTCAGTGATTTCTTTTGTACTTAAATGACACTCGAGTGTTCACTCGTGGACCTTGTTAGTTCCATCTCAACGAAGCTCGTTACGCTTCGGCCTAGTTTAAACTTCAAACGCAAATATGTATTATGTGTCAGTGTAAGCGGACCACATTCGTCTAATAATTTCGAAACGCAACTTTCGAAAAAAAAAAAAAAAATATCAGTGCCTTTGGGGCCAATGTAAACGCATTGTAATCCTGTCCACAGGGCACAGTCTATCATTTAGACTCTAAATTCTCGAGAATGCAATAGAAAGTGGTCGTTGTGAGGTATCAACCTCTGAAAAAGATCCAAGAAATCAAATCTTGGTCATGAAAATTAGTATTTACCTTATTTACCGGTCCGGTTTACTTTGTAAATGATCATAGCCGATATAATTAGAATTTTTAATCTGTAGCTTCCGTTTGCTTCCGATAAGTTTACTTTGTAGGTATTTTGTTTGCAATTTCTTTTTTTTTTTTTTCTTTTCTGCTGTATGAAAAATCGTACTATATATGATTTTTTTTCAAGTGAATTTCTTTTAAGTTTCTTTTTTGATTATACTTTCTCGTTTTCTTTTGTTTTTCCTTCATTAATTTCCTTTTCTTTCATCATCGTATATATATATATATATATATATGTTATATATTATTACAGAGCAAAGAAAGTCCTAGCCAGATGATCAATGGAACATCGATACGGACATGCAAAATTCGTGCAATATAATGTACCGTAAAAAGACGTTTGATTCTTCTCGTTGATTATAATTAATTTTTAAATGATAAAGAAAGAAAAAATTTTTAAAACGGACATCCGTCCAATCATAAGGCGAGATTGACTATAGAACATCATGCATGAAAATTCTTCGTGGCCAATCGTATCATTATAATTTTAATAGACACGGCCTCGTTCCAAACGTACACATTTTTGGGAAACGTTCGTCGATCGCAGCAATAAAATATTGTTATTAAAATCCTTCCAGAGAAAGAAAAAAAAACGATATATATATACATATTATATACTATATTTTACGAAGTAAATTTTACTTTATATTAATCCAAGGACAAAAGGTTCCAGCGTTTGGAACGTGGCTTGCATTGTGGACACTTTCCTTTCTTGGAGAGAAAGATGCTTCCAGTGTGTACAATACTCGAAACGATTTCTCGCGCTGAGTTGTCAGAGACCGATGGAATGGTGTATTTAAGCAATTAAATATGACCTATTCCTATTAAATATAATCATATAAATATTATATTTATACATTCACAGTAAGATTACATAATATAGATAGGCCAATGGGGCTTTGGATCATTATCAACGGAAGGAATTCTTAACAAAAAAAAAAAAAAAAAAAAAAAAAAAGAAAATAAAAAGATATCAGTGTTTCGAGATAAAATATATGAAACGTTATGATAATTATGAAATATATGCAAAACACTGATCCACGAAACTTCCTTTTAAGAATAATATTAGTATTTGAATACTAATTACATCCGGGACGAATCGAAAGGCTGATGTAATCGTACTTAACTAATTAATTATATTACAATACCGAATTTTCGGTATTATCGTATATAGGAAAGCATAGCGTAACACATGGATCGTGTATACTTATCAATAAGGTTCTTCCTAAATACAGGGTTAACAATCGATACTACTTTAAACTGCCTTCGACGTAAGTTCTTCTCGTAAACGCGTGTCAAAGAAACGATTGTTAGAAAAATTTGCCCAATACGTCCGTAAAAAATGAGTTTGGAATTGAATGTGCTGTGTTTGTTCGTAGCTTGTCGAGGATCGAATTGCGCGTAGAAAATATTGTTGCGAGACTACTATGTTGTGTACATTTAAGGACCAATAACATTAAATTATGATAATAAAACTAATACGATAACAGGAAGAAAAAAAACAGAGTTTTGGAATTCAAAACACGCGCGCGTTTTTTGTTTCTCTTAAGACCGTTTCTGAAGGATAATGTGGCGCTCGGATCGCTCGGAACAAAACGGAGAATCTTTGACATTTATTTATGTCACTCATCAGTGTACGTGATAATAAAATTTTGTACGTTTACTCATAATGAATTATATTTTATTCGATGTATATATGTATAAAAAATTAACATCTATTAGGTAAATATTGAACAAACAAACAGGCACATAGATGAGATTTTTGGTTAAAAAAGAGAAAAAGAAAATATCAAGAAAATTTGATTTGTGCATCGTTTCATTCATTGTCAGTTTTACGAATCTAATCGCTATTTCTTTTGTCATTTATAAAAAAAACAAAATCGCAACTTATGTACAAAAATATTTTGACTTACTCAATTTACATTCAAAGATCATTATTAGAAATGAACCGGTTTCCTTCTGAATTCTTTCCAGAATATCGATATTTACATTTTCCAAATGCTCCTGGAATATAAAATAATTAAAATACTTTTAATTTATTAAATTAATAAAATTTCTAATCAGATAATCAATAAATCAATCATTATTTCTAATTAAATAATCAATAGATAAAATGAAATTGAATAATGATATTGTATTTAAAATTAAATAGTTTCAAAATTAAATCTAAAAATAATTTAATCATTTTGAATTCTTATATTTATCAAATGGTTTAACATTCATATGAACATGTTTTTTCAATTTTGCAATCAATGTTTTCATAAAATATTGATTTATAAATAATATAAGTAAGATTTGATATAACATATTTAAGATTTCTAACATATTTAAGAATTCTTTTGATATTAATAAAATCAAATTTATTTTTCCTGTAATCAATTTTCTATTATCACTTATATATAAAAAATATTTTTAATTTCGTTTCTTTTTTAAATAAGAATTTTCAAATAAATATCATTATTCAATTATATTATACATCATTAAAAAATAATAAGATATATTAAAGAAATTATATTATTACAATTATACCTTTGTGATCAAGGGGATTGCGGATTGATCTTGGCAAAGGAGTATAATGAATATTGAAGAATATATCATCGAAATCTTCGATTGTATTTGAAACGAATTTCTGTGATAAATCTGGAACCATTTTAATAGTCCTCGAATATTTTCCTCGTCTTTCGGCATCTTTTCGTTCCTGCATCGTCACTGGACGTGAATCCAAAAATCGAAGTGTCGAAGGTAACGTATATATAGCATAGAGTCTATAACGATTATAATCCTCGTCATCGGTTGACGTTGGATTCGTTAACTGATCGGGACATCCTGGATTACCCAGTAAACTCACGTACATTACTTTTGGACAACATTCTTGTATTCTCCTCAATGCGTTGTCTATATCTGTTATCTAAACAATTTTTTATTTAAACAAATTATGTAGTGAAAACATGATTCATTCATACATATAATAAATGTAAATTTATCAAATCAAACCACAAACATATATGAGAATATGAACTTATAATACAATGGTATTGATACATTATGATAAAATATACAAATGAAACTTTATAAACGATGTTATATACAATATAGCGTATTTTAATTTTGTTCAACGATTATTATTTTAGAATTTTTTTTACTTATTAATTATAATTTTATATTTTAAATAAAATGATACGTATATTAATCATATCGTTCCAAATAATATAATTATTTAATAATAATTAATAATAATTTTTAAAAAAGTTCAAAACTTAATTCTAAAAGATAATTGTCAAATAATAAAAATTTTACGTTATTTAATTATATCAATACTGATTAATAATATTGATTACATACAGTTTATCGAAAATAATAGTAATAGTAAAATTTATTGTTAAAACGGAACATTCTTAATGAAATTATATAAATCCGCAATCCAATTATATCATCAATCGTAACAATCAATACGAGGTGAATGGCATCAAAAATGTCATCGAACCCATTTGCATTGATGATATCAAAAATCGTAAACGTTTAGAATTTTAATGAGAATGAATAATTCATAAAGTATTCCTTTAAAAATTCCCGGATTAAAACGAATACAGTTAATTTTTAGTTTTCTTCTTTCGATTTATCGGTTTCGCAATTATTAAAAAATTACAAACTAACAATATATGTTGAAAACATGAACGATTAGTTATTTTTAGTAAAAAAAAACATTAAATTACAATATGTAGTATGATGCAATAATAGATGTATCATCTTTACTTAATCTGTTTTTCAATTGTTATTTGAAATAATTTAAAAATAATGTGATAATACATGAGATAAATTCTTAACCTTAAAGATTATTGATCGATTAATTAATTGATATTTTTATCTTATTTACATATTTTTAAATATCGTTCATTTCAAAAATAAGAAATCTAAATCAAATTAGAATTCATTATAAATTAGTATCAAAATAATTATATTAAATTTAAAAAATTATATTAAATTATAAATAGATATTTTATAACATTTAAACAAAATAAATACGTTTTCCTATGAAATAATAATAATGAAATATTATGCTAAAATTTATTGAAGTAAATATATTGAAATAAAATTTGTATAAAATAAGTTAAAAATAAACATAACGATAATTATGTTATTAATTATATGTTTCAATAAAAAGAAATAATAAATTTTTATATTAATATCATATGCACAAATATGTTTTACAAGTAATTTGATATAATGTCAAATAATTGAAAATAATGATACTAAAAAATTAAATCTTCATAATTAAAAAGTTACTGGAAAAACATTTAAACTAAATTTTTTAATACACATGAAGTAAATAATTCATTTCTATCCTATATCAATATCTTTTATCAATAATAACTTTAATTCATCAAAATATTCTTTTTGTAATACAAAAAATTAAAAAAAATAAGTAAAACAAACCTTGTTATTGTTTAAACTGAGAGTAGTCAAATTTAGTATAGGAGGTAATGTCTTTAAATCCCGAAGTTTATTATTATCGAGTATCAGTTCCTGTAGGTTTTCGAAGTATTTAACAGCAGTAATGGAGGTTAGTTCATTATAAGAGAGATCTAAACTTGTACAATTATCACCAACGACACCCACTAATCCTCCAGGTATCTTTTCTGCCCGTTGTCCTGTGTACCAAGCCTAGATTTTTGAAAACGTTTACAACAATCCATTTACATTAAAATTTAGAATTCACTAAATAACACTTGAAACATATATTAATAAAAGTATATGTTAATTACCCGTCCATATCGAACTGTCAATGCACTTCTATTAAAATCTTGTTGGCTCTGTTCCGCCATCTTGCATATATGATACTATACCATGAGAAATTATCATTAAATAATAAGAGTGATAACACTTTGAATGAGGCGACGAAGCCGCCATTAAGGAAGATATCTCTTCTAACAAACAAATCACATAACATGGCTCGTTGGTCTAGGGGTATGATTCTCGCTTAGGGTGCGAGAGGTCCCGGGTTCAAATCCCGGACGAGCCCTGCGGTTTTTTTTTTGTTAATTGTCTTGTCTTTAATAATCTAAATCTTTTTATTTAAATTCTTAACAAAATATTGAATAATAAACAATGAAATATAAGTAATATAAGTAAAAAGTAAATTATACTAATATATATTTTTATAAATATTATATATTTTTCTATTACATATTTTTTTTTTCTTTTTATAAATCTCATATAAATAAAATAATTATATTTATGCATCGTTACAATTTTATATTTCAAAATTTACAATTTTGTTATTTATAATACAATTAATGAATGTAATAAATTGATTTATTTACAATTGGAGTAATATCCAGGGAAAGGGCTTAAAATCCTATATGAATTCATTAAATTTAATTTGATAATGTTTTAATTAATCTATATATATATATATATAGAGAGAGAGAGAGAGATTTTATATATTTTATATAGAATATTATAAATTATTATAAATAGCAATTATTATAAACAATCCATATATTAAAAAAATCAGAACCTGGTTTAGTACATAAATTCTTTTATGTACTAAATAAAGAAATCATGGTGTATGCAAAAATAAATTAAAATATTGAATAAAATCTAATACACAATATTAAATATCATATAAGTTTATGATATTCTTTAAAACATTTTCCTAAACATAAACCAGGATTATCTTTACAGCCAGGACAGAAATAATTTGTTTCTTTTCGTAAACCATTAGCAGTGCATTGTCGACATCTTTTTCTTTTTATTTTATTATTTCCTCGTCTAGGTAACATTTCAGGTAGATGTTCAGGTTCTAATAAAAAGAAGTATTTTCCTAATAATTTTCGAATTCAAAATTATCGATAATATTCAGACGAAAGTCTTTTATCACTTTTATCTACATATTTTTTTTAATATCCTTTCAAATAAATTACAATTTATTTTGCTACATTATTATTATCAATTTATAATTTCATTTTTATTAGGTATCATGTAATATAAAATCTTTTTTATCTCGATATATATTTTGAAATTTCAGCAATCTCAATTGATTTTCAATCTAATATTAATTTCTATTTTATTATTTTTTTTAATTTTTTGTTAATATTTAAATTTCACACAATCTTATTTTTTTAATTAACATTTTGAGTATTGAATAATCATTATACATTAATTTTATCATAAAATACATATCATTACTTACATTAATAGTTTAGAATATACTTACTTGGTGCATCATCAATTTAAAATAAATTAATTTGCTTTAATTCTTAAGTTATTTCATATATGTAGATAGATATAAATATAGAATTAAAAAAAAAAAATACTTCAAATGATATATTTTTACAAAAATTACCCTTTCCTCTGAATATTATAGAATATATTATATTAAATTAATTTTTTATACTTTGAATACCATATTTCACAAGATAGAATCATTCAAACCTTTTTTTAATATTTTGACAGGTCTATATGTCAAATTTGCAGTTCCAATTTTATTAATTACTTTTTTATTAGTTACATTTTTCTTTTTATTCTCTGAAAATGTAGTTCCTGTGTTTTTTTTCATATCCTCAATATTAGATATATTTTTATTATCATTAGGAATGTCATTCTGGATTGAACTTGTTAAATTCTGTTTCAATTTTTCTGTTTTCTGTATTTCATTATGATCATTGCTATATAATAATAAATCATAAGCTCTTTGAATTCATAAAATTATTTATAAACTTTTTTTATAATTATTTTTATTATAGAAATCATTTTAGTATATAAAGAATTTATTATACTATAATATTATGAATAATATTTAATTAAAGAATACCTTGTTGATTCTTTAAATGTTATATCATAGAAATTCAGTTCATTATAAAAATTCATCATTCTTTGGAATGTGTTTGTATAATCAATAATATTTGGTATAGGAATATCTATTTTAAATTGTTCCTCCGTAAAAAATTTTGTTTCAATATTTTCTGTATAAATATAAAAATGTGTATTAAATTAATGTAATATAATATACTTAACATAAAAGAAAATAACATACTTCTTATTAATTCAGCGCCTTCTGCTTTATATTCTGCAATTTCTTTATCCTTTTTTTTTATTAAATCTAAAAGAAATTTATGCTGACGAATAATTTCCATTGATGATATATATAAAGGTTTAGTTATAATTTCCCAAAAATCTTGAGATGTGCCTTTTTCTAAATTTACAGAAAATTTTATTGAACCACCATCTATTTGAGCTCGTAATTTTATATGTTTTATAGATGCTTCCACAATATATTCTGACATATTACTTAAAATGTTCAATGCAATATCATAGCAATCAATAGTTTCAACATTTAAAAGTGGGTTTAATTTCTAAAATAAAATATTATAAAATTAAATTTGATTAATTATAAAAGTGTAAAGACATGTTTTTGTTTTTACATTTTTTTTTTGTATAATACTTTATTAATTACCCGACATCTGTCTAAAATAATTTCTTTTGTTAATGTTTCTATCCATATTTCAATAAGATTAGTTAAAAAAACTTTGATTGTATCATTTTTATGTATAATAGAAATCATATAAGTATCATTATTTATTTTTATACTATTCCACATGATGTTCTTTATATTAATAAAAAATCATGTTTTTTATTGTAAGTAATACGGAGATTTTAAATAAGATTTTATCATAAATTATATTTTTTTTGTTGTAAAATTAGATTCTCTTATTTACGACTATGTAAAACATAACCTATATTTTTGATTATTAAACTTTTGTTTCATTAAAAACACTTATATTCATTAGAAATTTTTAAGTTTGATAAATGTATATTTTGATAAGTATACATTATATGTATATAGTATATAATTTTATATATTTATATTTGATAAAATTTTAATACATTTCACACTTTTATATAAAAGTCAAACGCTGAATTTGCAAAATATCGATATTGATATATAAAAATAGAAAAATTATTCATACATATTTATAACAATAAAATATATGTATAAATATATAATATATATAATTTAAATAAATTTATAAATGACTATAAATAATTAAAATAAAAGATTTTTATTAAGAATAAATCATTAAAAATATTAAGATTATAAATATTGAGTAAATAAAACAAATATTTAATAGTAATATAAAAATATTTATTATATGAATATATCAAAACATAAAAAATATAAAAATTATACATTTTTTTTACTTTTTTTTATAATACGTATATTAACTGTGTGAAACTTGGTATTAGATATATTGTTGATCATATTATCTCCTTGTAAAATTTTATTTTTTGTATTAGTCTGTAATTAAAATTAAAAAAAACAATTATAATTATATTATAAAATA
The DNA here is from genome assembly GCF_029169275.1 of Apis cerana. Classification (NCBI taxonomy): domain Eukaryota; kingdom Metazoa; phylum Arthropoda; class Insecta; order Hymenoptera; family Apidae; genus Apis; species Apis cerana. The sequence goes on along the minus strand of NC_083862.1, from coordinate 1,221,374 downwards.
ATATAATATTTTTAAATTGTAATGTTCAAACCGTTTGTTGTGATTCACTGAAAAAAGTTTTATTTTTGGATTTTGATTTTGAAATTTCTTTCCAATTAGTAAATAATATTGGATTACGTATTTTTAAATGATCTTTGCCATCTTTATCAATGAAATTTTTAAGATGTCTATTATGTTTATGCATATCACCAAATTTGTTAGGTTTAGAATTTAAAAATTCATTTGATCTTCTTTTTTTACTCAATATCAAGTAATTAAATACTGAAGATGCACTAGGTGATGTTGAACTCGAAGTATTTGTTTCGTTTTCTTGACACGGAACCAATGTTTGAATGTCTTTTTCATATTTTGAATTTTTTTTCGTATTATTTATTTTTATACTTTCTTTACTTGAAATTTGAGCTGTATATATAAAAATAATAATATATATTATAAATAAAACTATAAAAAATGTATATGTATACACATATATAAAAAAATATAAATAAAAAAAATTATTTTATTTTTTTGAATATTATATAATATTATGTAATATGTAATATAAATGTAATAATTACAATGTTTACTACATAATTTCTTAATATTATATCCATCTTTGCTTAATATACTATTGAAATTCTTAACATCTTGTTGAGTAATACATTGAGTTTCAGCATTACTAAAAAGTCTTAATTTTAAACAGAGATTACCTTCAGTATCTATATACTGAGATGCCATTGCATGTTTTGAAGATACCTATAGAATTCACATATTTTATATTTATAATTATGAAATAATTATAATTATTTATAAATATATTATATATAATTATTATTATTATATAGATATATTATTATTATAATTATTATAGATATATATTATTTATAATAATATAGATTTATGAAAAAATAAATATAAAATAAAAATTATGTGTATTTTATATCATATTATGTGAATATTAAATTTATTTTTATCATTATAGATGATATAAAAAATTAAATACCAAATTTTTAAGAAATTGCTGCTTTTTTTGATTTTTTTTTGATAAATGACTTAATATGTCTTTTGTATATGTAGTTATTTTACTTGTAATGTTAGACAAATCATTGTATTCTTTTTTAAGGTGTTTAACAATAGTTTTTGTTTCAGGAGATATTTCAGAAGTATTTTGATTTAAAAGCATACACGATACACCTATATCCTTTACCAAAACTGCATCTGGACATCCATTACTTTTATTACTCCTATAGAAAAAGATATGTAAATAATTTTTTTATTATTTAATGAATGATTATTTAAGAATAAAAATCTTCAACAAAATTGACATTTGATATTTATAAGTTTGATAAAATAAAAATTATATTAATAAAAATGTTGAATAATAAATAATAATATAATAAAAATATTAACCTATAATAAGGAAACTGACAGCTATCATGAATCGTAGAATTACTCATTTCATCAGAAATTGTATTTTCTGTTACTGAATGATTATGTGAATCTTTGTTCATACTGTTAATGGAATTGTAATTCGATTCAATAATCAAAGCATTTTGTTTAATTGCATGTCTTTCTGATATTGTGGAAATAAAACTTTTAGAAGATTCATCAGAAATGGTAGTATGTTTCTTCATTTGTGGTATAATCTTAATTGATGCATCTCCTGTTTTCGGAGCAATAAGGACACCCATCTCAAAATGATGATTGTTAAATTATCCAATGATTGTTAAATTATTTAGAAGTCATATTGATCCAATATAAAGTTTGTATTAATATTTGTTATAAAAAAATGTAAAAATTAGAAAAACGAATTATAATAAAATATTTTATATGTGATAATAAAATAAAAAATAATAAAATGATATTAATTTTATTACAAAATGTAATAATAACATCTCTATGAATTACCGAAACTCTAAATCTTCTCTGTCCCATTACTGAAAAACAGAGACATGTATAATGTTTGTATCTTTGTCGGTTTTTAAAAACATCCATTACATTACAAAACCTCAAAGTTACCAATTAATTTTGAGACTTTAACGCCTGGAAAAGGTTACGTTTATATCATTCGAATAATATAACAAAATAAAATCACATTTTTTTAAAGCACTAAAAATCATAATTGCTATATTCATATAAAAGTATAAAAGATATAAGATCTTAAAAATATATAGTGTCTTTGATATAATAAATAGCAGAAAATATATTATGTTAATAACTTGTGCAATATTTTAATATTGACACAATTTTTTTTATATTAGAAAATATTTATAAAATTAGATAAAATTAGATTAGGTTATATAAAATAAAATTATTAAAATATATATTAGAAAGTTAAGAAAAAGATATATATATATATATATATATATATATATGTCATATATGTATAAGTACTATATAAGTGAAAGTATTTTTCGATAACATTAAATAATTTTTATTTTATTTTTTTATCTTGATAATAAAGCATTTTTAAAAATAATTTCTATTTTTTATAATAATAATAATAATAAAACATATTAGAAATAAAAACAAAGTGATTAGTATTAGAATATTTATTTCTTTAGAAAAAAAATTTATTTAATACATGTAAACAATAAATAAATTAAATATATTATTATTATGTTTTAAATAAATAAATTAAAGAATTCTTATATATAATTAATTCTAAAGAAAATTTTTTTTATAATTAACATTCTATTGATTAATTATTAAAATTTTATTTTAATAAATAATATAAGTACTTTAACATGTTGCTTAGAATCGTTATACAATATTTTTTTTTATATAAAATTAATTTTATTTATTTAAATTATTTTACCTGGAATTATATCACATAAATTATATTTATATTATTATAATTACAAATTATTATAATTATATAAAATTGATTTATCAAACTTAATCATTATTTTAAAAAATGCTTTTTTCATACAATTAAAATATATATTTAATAAATTAATCATTTCATTCAATTATTTATTTTATTCAATTCTGAATTATAAAAATTTGATTAAATGCATATAATGTGTATGTATATATTTCTTAGAATCTGAAGGCAAGTTGACCAATGAAGTTTTCTTACATTTTACAGAATTGACAGTAAACCATAAGCGTAATCACGCATAAAACTTCAAAAAATTTCGGAAGGATCGATATTGCTTCATTCAAATAAATTACTAACTTTTCAATCATTTCATAATTGAATAAACAAATAATTTATTCAATTTCTAATTTTATCTAATTTTATAAAATATTTTTCAGAAAATAATGTTTAATTAAAAATTATAGAAGATGTAAAAATAAAAAAAAAAATTATAAAAGAAATAAAATATATAACAACTCATTCAATACATTGTCTAATTGCTCAGCAAAATCGATTGAATCGAAATGATGAACTCGATACTCGATTCTTTAGTAATTACGCCAATGATACGCGTTCTTTCAGTTTGATCGGCATGGCTGCCACGGCATTCACGAACAGATCGCGTCGCGATGCACGTAGAGTCAGTACTTGGTTCATGAGCGGCGTTGTTTCGAAATCAGAAGGCTTAACAAGTGATCAATTTTAATTCGAAACTGCGTAAGATGTTTTTCTAATTTAAATTAGTGATTCGACTAATCAAATACAGTTATGTTATTTTTTAACCTAGAGTCAGTGAAAAGTGATCGAGAAATCGATTGACAGGAGTATAATGTTATTTGCACCAAGATGAAAGAAAGATCATGATAAACTTGGAGACAATATATACAATTCTAATACGATTGAGGCCGAAATATTTCAAGTGTTTTTTGAAATTCACTTCAGTGATGATTTATTAGTATTTGTTGTATTCGTAATTAATATTTCGCTGCGAACTGTGATCGCTCTAAAAACTTGTGCCGGTTAATTATCTGACTCGAGAGAAAGTCGACTGCTTTGCGTGTTCCGACCGGTTGATTTTACAACAAGTAGCAAAACTTTCGAGCTGGTGTTTTCGAATTGTGCATTAATCAACGTTGATTAAAATTGTGCGTGTAATATGTAGGTGAAGAAGTTTGTCAAAAATCTGTGTGAATTTGTGTTTGTTATCGAATATATTCGAAGAATGTTTATATATAATTTGCATCTGTTTTTCAATGTATCTAATGATAATTGACATCGAGTATGAAGAAATATTCAATAGATCGACAAAAAAAAAATAATAAATGTATCTATATGAATGATAGATGCATTTGCATATATATGATTGACAGTGTAATAGTTCGATAGATGTCATCGATAGAACTGGCTATCAAAGTGTTTCGATTTATCGTGGCTCAAATCGATCCACGTATGAGCGAGTCGAATGTGATTCTGTTGATATTTCATGTATCGTAGACAAATGTAGCGCAATGTTTGTCAGATTGATTATCGTTATTATGGCGCTGTGCCTATGGAATGGAGCCGGTAAGATATTTTTTTATTTTTTAATATATTTTAATTGATAGATATATTATTCAATTAACGATTTTATAAATAATCGAAATTTTGTCTCTATTTTCTTGAAAAATAATGACAGTGATATTCAAAACATTCGTTTAAAAGATCGATAATTCTTAATATTTACAATAATTATTTATTTAATTTTGATTTAAATATGAATGAAAATTTTAATGATGAACAATCATTTTAAATTTGAAAAACTTTTACCAATAATCTATGATATTTGTAGTTTTTCAACCACGATTTTATAGCCTGTACTTTCTAATATATCCCGGAGAAAGCGTCGAGAATACTTCTTCTGACGCATGCTTCAAATAATGCGAAATCAGAATGTAGAGGAATAAATTTAACGAACAAATGATCGTTTACTATATAAATGAATCAATTATTTATTTATTGAAATTTCATACCTAATTTTAAATGAAGTTAATCATTAAATATTTTTAAAATAATTTATCATCTAATAATAAAATTGAAAAATTTTTTTCGAATTAATTATGAACATTTTTTCTTTTAAATTAATTATGAATTTATAATTATTAACAATAATTATTTTTTAAATAAATCTTAAATTACTTTCGTTATGCATTTTAAACAAGTTTAATAAACGGGACAATATGTATATTTAAGTCATATTCTCTACGAAATGCTGCCATATGCATTGGCGATAAATTTGTTACAGCTTTCAATCTATAATGGAGATTCTCACCTGTTGTTCAATGAAATATTATGGCCTGAAAAAGCATATTATAATGTATGTCATGAAATATAGAAAAATTGTGAAATAATAAATGTGAATTGTCATTCTATAAAAAACTATAAAAAAATATATAACAATATTTATGATATTTTAAAAAAATTGTTTAAAGCTTGTTAAATTTGGGAAATTAAAATGAACGATTTTACAATATCAAAAAAACAATAAATATTATTAAAATTTTTTTAGTTCACTTTAAAAAAATCTAGATTTTTCCTGATTTTTTGAAAAAAGTATTCTACTTTTAATTATTGGTATTTTTGGTTCATTTATTATAATTTTTATTATTTATTTTATCGTAAATATATTATAAGTTCATAAATATATATTTTTTAATTACTTAAAGAAAAGGAAATATATTTTTGAAAATAATATTTGTGATGTATGCAATCAAAAAAGATACAAAAAGATTTTTTCTCATCTTACAATAAATAAAAAATGAGATTTCTTCAACAGAAATAAATAATCTTAACGAAATTTTCGAAATAATTTTTTCTTATTTTTAAAACAATTTATTATATATGGAATATATAAAATGGAATTGAATATAATGTAGCAAATATAATAAATATAAAAAAAATTAAAAACAAAATAATAAATAAAAACATATATAATTTTTTATCTTTCTATAAAATTACATCTTCGTCAAATACATAATATTACAATAAATGTATATTTGCATGTATTTAGTTTGCAAATTATTTATCATGGTTCACTTTCATATACATATACATATATGCATATTGCACCTACGCAACATTTTTCTCATATTTCATTAAGTTACCACCTTTGATATAATGAATTCTGTTCATTGCGAGCGATTCCTTTCTATTTAACGTTGATGCCACGAAATAAAAAAAATGCCTATCTTCTTTTCAAATATATAATTGTACGTTAAATAAAATAGAAAAGAAATTGGCAAGAGATGTACGGCGAATTAATTTGAATATTCGAGCTGGTCGTGGAATTCAAATTTATGATTTAAATATGAATTTTCCAACTTCGACTAGTTAGTAATATCAGATTCACTTGTAAACGAGTCTATACCGTGATTTAATGGAGTAGCGATGAAGGGTATAAGTGAAAGTTACTTAAATCATGTATCCGATCTATTCGAATTATCGTTTATTTTATCGATTTTCCTTTTCCTTTTTTATTTTTTTCTATGTTCGATATGTTAAACTATATAAAATTATAGAACGAAATAAAAATTTAGAAAAATAGGAAACATTTATTTGAGAAATCAAAATACATTAAAAGAATGCTTATAGTGATGTTGATTACTGTAAAAAGTAACGGTGTTTACTTCGATTACAATAGAGCAACGGCATTTATACAAAGAATAAAGAAATGTGTCAAAGTTGTATAAATTAAGAATTATATGTGCTCTGTTCCATAACTAAAGTATTGAAATTTATGAAAGTATGTAGTAGGTTTCTCATGAAACTATTTTTAACATCTCATATCAAAGAAAGAAAATTTTTCTTTTGTCAGCGTAAATTCTTTAAAAAAAAAATTATTCTTCAAATAGCTTTGTTAACCAAAAGGCCCAGGAAGTTTCCAAACAGACTTAAATAGAAAGTCGTTGTCGCGACTTGAGAGACACCTGCACGTAAAATTCTTTTAACTAGTGATGGAATCAAGTTCGTTACGTATCTATAAATAAATTTAAATCTAACCAAAAAGATCATTCTATAGGATTCATATAATAGTAGTAAGATATAATAAAGTATTTGATCTTTGGTATTCATGAAATTTTTAAAAAGATATTTATAAAAGATTCGAATATTTGAACATACTTGCGATAGATGTAGTGCCATTACTCTTTCGTAAACTCATTCTTTTGAAGGTTCTGACTTTCAAAGATACTTATACTACTTATACCATCGGAAAAAAAAGCCAGTTGACCGATAAGCGATAACAGTTGCGACACAAAGATGCACGATTCCACGAGTCTTTAAAGAATACAGGAGAATGCGGCAGTTTTATCTGAAAGAAATTTTATTAACTCTTATTAATAAACGAATATGTATATGATATTTGTTTTTAAGATATAGATATTCTCAATATAATTTTAGCAATTAAAAGTTTGAATAAATTTCAAGAATTCATCATTCTAACCTCAAAAATTCTATTATAAAAAATTTATTAACGAATAACTGAAATTATTATTATTATTGTATATAGAATTAATTTTTAATTAGTAATAAAATTAATAGAAAATTTGATGTAGTTATGATTGGTGATTGCAAATAATCAACTGCATATTCGTTTTCATAACGGCTTTTTGTCAAAAGAAAATACCAATTGCCCCGGGTATGCATTAGGAAAGTTTATTTCGCTTGCTCATGTTCTTTCTCATCGTTTGTTTCGCATGCTTGCCAACCTTTTTTTATTGTTCTCTTCAGTTACACGTGCTTCCTGTTTAAGTACGCCTCCTCTTGGCATTTTTCCGTTCAACAGTTTGCGATCTGTGAATAAAACAAAGTTGTTGCTTCTATGTGTTATAATTAGTGTACCGTTTAATAGATAATTTATTATTATTATTATATTGATAAAAAAAGAATTTTACGATAAAAATTTCATTAAGAATTTTAATGTTAAATTATGACAATCAAAGTTTTTTCCTCTTAATAATCTAAAATAGTAAGTAATCTAATCTATAATCTAACATAACCTATAAAATAAGATTCAATTAATTTCATTTACTAATTAAAAAAACTTTTCAGCTATTGCAATTCATTTTAAATATTCATTAGATTTTTATTGATAAATATCAGATAGAAAGATGAAAAATATATTAATGTCCAAATATTTTTGCGACAATTTGTTGGAAAACTACCGAGATTGTTCGGCAAGGATTCGTATTTCGACCAAATCTTGTGCAGACGAGCGATTATCGGTGAAGGTTGGATACACGACTTCTTGTTTGGTGTCTGGCGACCCGATTATGCGACCGGCTGTTAAACGTTAATTCGTCTGGCGAGTGGTCGAGTCATTCGTCGTTTTATTTTGTCGCGCAGCCATTTTTCCGCTCGAATTCCTTGGTTGAAGAGGGATCACGATCGTGCTTTTGGTCTTCGTTCGTTAAAGGAAACCGTTGCAGAAAAATATGATGCAAAAAAAGTGCGGAAAAGTCGTTCTCGGAACACATTCTTGCATTATCGATCATGTATGATCACGTTCACATATGTATCAATCGCATTCTTTCTGTTTAGTGAACGTACATTCGTTCAGTCAATGATACACAATGGATTGTCCATTGTGAAAATTTCTGAAGAGTTTCTCGGATATTTGGGATTTTATTGGGAATGAAAGATGGATGTATTATATGTATTTTTATAGATATTTATCTTCTTTTTTATCTTTTCTTTATTTATATGTCTGTTTATCTAGAAAGGGATTTATTAGATTAGATACATTTTTAAATGGGCTTCTTAATATTTGAAAATTAATTTGATCCATAATTAACGTATTAGCTTTCGAAACAAAAATTTGTAATAATTAAAACGAAGATTGAATATTATTTATTATTAGTAAAAAAGACTTACAGTTATTCCAGTGCAAACGTTAAAAATATTTATAATTCAATAAAGATAACGGTATTTTTTTTTAAACGTGATTCATAATGTTCCTTTTTAATTATATCAATGATATAAAAAATAAATAGAATTAGAGAATGGATATTAAAATTATATTAAAAATAAATTTATTCTTTATATATGTATATATGCGAAAATTATAATTAAATAGTAATTATCTTGGAAATGTGTTACACGTTAAATACATAGCAATTGATTAGGAAGGATCGTTCTTGTGCCGACATTCGTGTCTCTGAGAAAATCTCGGCGTTGTGCGGTAATTCAGGCGCAGGTACTTGTTTCATAGAACAACCATTACTTAACCATTACAAACTTCTCGTGGCACTAATTGACTTCTATAAATTTAACGCATTTAATAATGAATTATACATAAAATACGTACCATTAATGCAATATAATGTAATATATATACGTCACACAGAAAATAATTAATCGTATAATTAACATATACGAACAATTATTATTTGTTACGACACATTAATTAGAAAATAAAGTTAAATCGATTCATTCGTATCTTTGTTATATAATTAATTAGTGTAGCATTTTATTTTATTTTTTAGCATTGTTAAATTTTAGTAATTATAAAGAATTTTATCTCATAAATTTAATAAAAAATATTTCATATTCAATTTACTAAGCAATTTAGGTTTCGTTAAATTTTATGTATCGTTTAAATTTAAATCAAAATGGCAATATAAAAATAAAATTGCGTATTCTTAGTTTTTGCCACCAAAAATATTATTTATCTACGTTATAAATTTCCAATTAATATGTAAAATAACAAATGAGATTCGTGTCCCCTTTAGCGTGACACGAAGAAGAAAAAGTTGTTCGTGAAATTTTAACTCGTCTGCATTCACAAAACCGCGAAACATATACTTATGCCTGAATATAATGTTACAAGTCGCATATGGCCACATTAAGATTCGCTCAAGGCAATCCGATGAAAAGATTTCAAGGCTTTATACCGAACATTTTTTGTACACCCTTTTTAAAATATTATTATTATCGCGAATACAAATGTCTTTCTTAATGTCATAAACTTCCTAATTATTTAAACAAGTATTAAATTAATATAGACAACTAGTTTTAACAGAAAAATTTCTTAATATAACTTATACACACACACACATATATATATATATATTTACTATAACATGTTTGTTTTATACAATGGAATATCTTTTGATGAAAGAATGTTATGGAAAAAAAAAGTTCTTGCACAAAATATTGTTAGACATGACAAGATAAATTATGTAACATTCAATAGCTTTGATATAGATGAAGGCTATATGTCACACGAAGGTCGATTATTTTTTAAAATGTACAAATTAACCAATTAACCATTATTTTCTCACAAAAAACATATCCTGTATCGAATAATCATTAGATAATCTAAAGATATAACAACTTACTAAATACTTATTAATATATATATAAAACACTTAAAACCAAAGGAGGAAATTTTGCAGGCAAAAGACGTAATCTCCATACGAATCTCTAAACGAATTTTCGGTGTGCGTGTCGCCGTGCATGAAAGTGAAGCGTCATGCTAAGAAATATATTTAAGGACCGACGATGACCTCACCGAAGTGAAAGTTCTCCGGTTCTGTTCCCTACGGTCGGTTAAAACGAGAAGGTGAAAAAAAAAGGAAGAGAGAGAGAGAGAGAAGGAGAGGCCTCTCGGCCTCTTTCGAGCGCCCATAAGCCTCGCTGGACGTATCCGCTTCCGGAAGGCAACGCGTTCCTCGTTGACGTCACGACCTTGGCCGGATACCACGAAATCGATGGGTTTCGAAAGATCGGCCTTCGATTAAGCGGATTTTCGAGTTTTGTCGAAAGATTTTCTCACCGCTTGGGTTGCTATACGATTGTGAAGCAATAATAATGACGGTGGATTTTTATGTTGCAGGGAACAGATGTTAAATTATAGTTCTTTTTTTCTTTTTTTTCGGTTTGGATATTTGGTAAATCTTCAAAACTTTCTCTCGGGGATTTATTTCGTGATGTGTAAACATCATCTTTTCGATGCTCCTCTCGAATATTATTGTAATTTATTTCTTCACTTTCTTTATTTTAACTTGGAAATTTTAAATCTTGTGTATTTCTTTTTAATTTTATTTTTAAAAAAATTCCTTTCGTTATTTAGATTAAAGAATATTTGATTTGATTAAATGATCGATTTGATTTAATTCCAACAATAACATTTTGAAATGTTCCAATCCGAATATAATTTTTCTTAAATAATAAAAACATTTGAAAGAAATATAATATAAAATTAAATCTATTCATAAGTTTCATATTTATAATTATTTTAATACTGTAAAAAAAAGGAAAATCTTGGTTGACATTGTTGTATCGTTATAGGATCAATTATTAGCCACAGACAACAACAGTCGTGATTCCAAAAATTCATGATCTTTTTGCATTATGAAATTTCACGTAGAAATGAGAAACCATCCGCGGTATATTTTTGTAGTGTTAGAGCGAAAGATGGAAACCGAATAGTTCACTTTCAGATCCTGTTGCGTCTCACATTACTTAAAGTACATAAGTACTCGCAGGTCTATCCATTCTCCATGAATCATTCTTTAAAAGTTGCATGTGTAATCGTTACGTGCGATACGATTAATCTATTTTTTTTTTTTTTAAAGAAAAAATTAGAAAGTATTATATTAGGGAGAAATTGTTTAAGAACATTATACATGGGAAGGTAGAAAGAATCTGTTTGTTTGATTTTTTTTTTTTCAACTTAACGCGATATTTGATATTTATTATGTGTTATGTCCTTCGATAGCGAGTTTCAGAAGAACAGTTTTTCAAACTTTATATCTTAAATATTTTTATTTCTGATAAGAAGATAAAATTGATCGTCTACAAATAGCTGGAAAAATATATTTTCTGACGTAAGAAGTTTAAAAAAAATTCACGATGAAAAGATTATTTATTTTCTAAACCTGTTTCGAATTTTTGTCCCATTATTTTCGAAATTTCGATAAGAATCGAATAATTCGTAGGGAGAAAGATTTATTGATAATTTATTATCGATATTGGATCTTGAAACATTTAAAAAAAATTCTTTTTTCAGTAAAAAATTACTGCTGCCTAAAATACGCTGGCATTACAAATACAGATAATTGAAAGAGCTCTCAGATATTTTAAGAGAGTAAGACTCGAGTCTTGCCATCCAAGTGTATATCAAAGTCGAGAGCGCTTGACTTTCTATCCATTAACGAGAATTTCTGTCTATCTTGTGCTAAAACTATTGATAAATATAATTGCTGAATGCTTATAATTGAACACTCAAAAGAAATATTTATATTTATTTCCTTACGAATAATTGATGGAGATGTTATTTTTTCAAAAATCAACAAAATTTCTTTAATCAATAATTTTATTAATCCTTCATTGATGTATAAATAATTTTTTCATTAGTTCTTCTAAATAAATACTACTTTTTACATGTTAATTGACAGCTAATTAAAAATTATGTTGATCCTAAAATTGCATCTATCGAGGTTAATTAGTACTTGTTTTTTTTTTTTTTAAATTTAATGTAATGTTTTTCTTCGTAACATTTTTCTTTGACCTTCGTAAGATAAAGTTGACCTTCATGTGACATTAACACGTTTATTTATCTGCATAACCAATTTTATCTGAAACAACTTTTCTTATCATTAACATGTAATATTCCTATTATCAAGTGAGACATTCAAAGTGATCAAGTTATTTTTGTTTAAGAGTATATTAGTTATATCATAGATTATATATACATGTGTATCTATAAATTCTTAAAAACTTTCCCTAAAGAGTTTCAAAAACTACTTTCACTAATTCTATGAGCAATAGATGACAAGACCCCTAATCTTAATATCAATTTTAATCTTATTAATAATTGCTTAACTTCATTTTTTACAATTACATTTGTCAATCATAATTTTATACCAAAGATTATTTATTCCTTTAATTTCTACAACAAATATTATCTAATCTTTAATCATTTTCTGCCTCTGACAATAATACTATGCACATAGATTATCCAACTTCCGGAAACTATTTTCTATTTTCTTTTTTTTCTTTTTTTCCTTTGTCTGTAATTAAATAAGTGGGACAGATTGACAGTCTCGTTAATGGTCCCGATTCGTACGCGACACCTGACTCGAGGGAAGAGTGGAGCAACAAGTAGATCCCTTGCATTTCCGACGCCGGTGAAAAACCCATGATTCGACGCAGGTCATACTGACATGCGCACGCAGCAGTGGCAGCCCTGTCGTTTGGTCGCACTTTCATCGTCCCACTTTCTCCGTCTTGTTCCTTTGCTCGTTGACCACACTGTTGGCCAGTCAACCTTTACACTCCATTAATTTTTCTTTTTTTTCTTCTTTTTTTGTTTATTGGAATTCCTTCGTTAAGATAGAGAAAAACAAAAATTTGAACTCTTTGAATATTGTACAGTAATTATTAATTTTTGTTTTTTTTTTTTCTCCTATATTTTTCTTCTTTTTTGGGGGAGAATCGTTGACGTCTTTCGTTGGAGGTGTATGTAGAGAGATATTAATGTGAGAAAAATATAGAACTGGTTAATGATCAAATCTAATAAAACTGTATATATAAATTATTATACATGTGTATATAGATGTATCGCGGATTTATACTCTTTGTATCGTCAAATAAAATTTTCAAATTTCAGAGAAAAACGAAATGAAAATTACGAATATTTATTAATCTTTAAGTATACTTTTTACTTGACAAATACCGCTCGTAAGAAAAATTTCTTAACCTTAAATATTCTTCAGCAACGGTAAAAGAGTTATCGAAAATTTTAATAGTATTATGTTTTATACCGATCATTAATGCCGGCCATTATTTCACGAGAATAACCGCGTAACTGTATTCTCACGGTGCAGTGACTTCAATACCGCTATAACACGCCGGTGCTCGAAATAAAGAAGCACCTTGTACACCGATGTCGCGACTCGTGGCATTGTAATGCCGCGACCGCAATAACAGAAGCGGAATTTATGCTTATCGTTTATTTGTCCAGTCGCTGTTCCAGACTTATGAATTCACGCAACAAAATGATAACGCACTCTGTGATTCTCATTTTTCACTCCCCTCGAGATTAACATCGGGACAAATATTAAATGCAAATTATGTGTAAAATATTCCTTCTTTAATCATGTGAAAGAGGAATACGTTTTTACTACATTTACGATATTATTTTTATCAATCTTTTATCCTGTATAATATTAATTATTGTGTAAAAGAAGAAAATAATCTTCTTTGATTTATAATCATATTTTTACCGAGATACGTAAATTTTAAATATTTAAAAAATTGTGCTGTCATTTTGTCACGAATGTATCCAAAAGGATCATCAGATATAAGGTTAACGAAGGATAGCTTGGAATATCGTTTTTCAAATCGATGACTGTATATAGTTAAATATAATCTATCATTTTTTTTTAACACGAAAAAGAGAAGAAACCATTGGTTGGTTTAACTTTTTCACGAAATTGAGATTGATTTATCATGTGATAGAATTATCATGATTGAGTGAAAGAGTCGAGATTGTCATGTAATATTTGGAACTTATTAACTCGGGAATTTCTTTGTGGTTTATAAAATTGTTAAACAATAACAGATAATTATTGCCATTAATTCAAAAATAGCAAATATAATATGTATACTGTAACTACCAAGAAACTAATTTCACAGTTAATTTAACTTAATATACCTATTCGCTATTTATTATGTATTATATTAGGCTATTTTTGTAAATACTCATTCGTGGAAAATGATAAAAAGCCAATAAATACCAATATTCAAAATTATAAATTAACTTGTAATATTTTTGAAAAACTTAAACCATCTTACACCGTGTTAATTTACCATAGTGATTCCAGAAAAATTGCAAACCAAGTATTTTCAATGTTGCTCAAATTTGCAAAATCGATCAAACAAAATCGTAATACTGGAGGAAAAGACATAAGAAACCATCCTTAGATTCCATAAAAAAGAAAAAAACTTCCTACAACATTAATTACCACGAATTCGAATCGAGGCCTAATCTTTCACGCCTTAATTACAAAGCTGGGCTATGCGAACTGTCCATTAGAGCTGTGTTTTCGCGTTCCTCCGATCGACTGGAAAACACGCGAACGAAGAAAGTCATCAGGCAGGCAACATCCATAAATTTTAATGACCCACGTTGCGGGCAAATTTGCCAGTCATGAGTACGTGTTTTTCTCGATTCTTCGCGCTGCCTGCTTTACTCTAATTAAATGCCACCGCTTCCTGGCGTTTTTTTTCTTCTCCTTGACTCTTATCGCGATTAGAAGATTGATCATGAGATCGATAATTGAAGGTTTGAGGGAATTCTGTGCGAATAAATCGAAATGATGTTTTTTACCAAATGCGTGTTTTCTACAAAATAAATTGAATTTTTATTTTTATCTTGCAATGTTGGTTCTTTCAGCTTATTGATAGTTATTCGTCGATAGAATATTTGCCGATTGATTTTAATTTTTCTGTGGATAATTTTTGAGCTGTTTCTACTTTAAATGAATTTTCTAAGAGAGGAAGAAACGTTTTTTAAGATTTTTTGGATTTATTTTAATGGATAAACTGATTAGAAGAATGTTCAAGTATTCACTTGATTATAAATAAGAAAAAATATATTTATATTCTATATATGTACCTATTGTAACAGATATATATATATCTGTATAATTTCATAAAATATTATAATGAACAATTACAACTGATAAAAATATCATACATCTCATGTTTAAACCACCATTTTGTATTAATTAAAATTCTAATGAAATTATCTAAAATTTATTTTATGCAAATTTTTTTTATCATGTTATTAACATCAACTCTATTATTATCTTATTTAAATCAGGTTGGAATCCAAAATATTATAATGAATAATTACAACTGATAAAAATATCATACATCTCATGTTTAAACCACCATTTTGTATTAATTAAAATTCTAATGAAATTATCCAAATTTTTTTTATCATGTTATTAACATCAACTCTGTTACTATCTTATTTAAATCAGGTTGGAATCCAACGAGAATGCATAGATAACGTCTAGCGATATTGAAATCAAATCGAAATTGCGAAACATGGTAAGGAAACAGGCTGATAATGAGGACTTTCTCTTGTTCGCACGAAAGCTCATTGGTATGCTTGTGCCGAACAAACGCTCGAGCCTTTGGAACGATGAACAGTGTGCTGTAACATTAGCGAATAATTACTGAGATCGTAAAGTTTGTTAACTAACGGAACTGTCTTATTCAGTTCTTCTTCCTGTGTATATCTTATTCAGGATATTGATATATTTGTGAGACAAATTAGAGGTTAGAAGTTAGTAAAAAAAATGTGTGTTGAAGGTTACTTATTTAGTTATAACTAATTTAATTATTCAGTAAATTCAGTAGAAATTGTACGGAATGTTGATATATTTATGGAATAATCCTTGAAAATAGTATTTTAATTTTATGAATCAAAAGAAATATATAAAACGTAATACGCAGAAATACCAGTTGAAGCTTGCTTATTGAGTTATAAGTAATTTCAATTTGCGTTAGGTTAGGTTAAAAATATAAATATATTTATAGACGATGGAATTCAATGCACACAGATGGAATTGTGCATCTTTTAAATTAAGATAAATAATTTATATCTCTTAACCTCTTTTGTAACATGTGTAACGAATAAACCTGAAAGAAACTTTGATAAAATAATTATAACTATGCTATGATAGAAATGCATAAATGGCGCCAAATTTAAAATTTTTTCAAGAAAGAAATTACCCAATCGTTTCATGCACGATGAAAAATTATATTTTTGTAAAAAAAAAAAAATCAATCCATTTTCACAATCTTTTATTTTTATTTTTTCTTTTTTCTTTTCACAATCTCTAAGAAATCCATTTTTCAGATTCTCAAATCGCATAAAAATATTTTCACGTAGCGCATATAACGAAACTGTTATAGCACAAGTGCATGCCGTTTCATTCAACGCGAATATAAATTAAAACGAACGAGGTAACTCGGTAGGCGACGTACGATCTATTATTTCAAACAGCTACCGTGTTTTCTCGGTTGAGAAGAACTGCCGATTGAGATCTCGAAATCGTAGATAAGAGTGGTAATACCGATACTCGGTGCAACGGTATCTTATACTACCGAGAATTGAACCGGCACGACGAATGATCATACGTTAGATCGCCTGGTAACGCACGAACGACCTCTTACACGGAAGGTACACAACAAATGGGATAATTTATGTGATCGACATGGTAAAATTGAACGTAATGTATGAGTAATTATGGAGATGATAATTCAGAGCAATGCAATGATCAGTATATAGAAATAAATGTGTTTGTAGAAAAATATTTTTATTTTATAAAATAAATAATAAAATGCTTTTTCCCGTAGAATATGTTAAAAAATATACGTAGAAAGTAGTTGTCTGAAGAATTTTATGTTTCTTTTATAGGTAATTCATTATTTCTCTAGAAAACAACTAGAAAACAAAATATTTGAAAAGGAAGAAAATAATAAATATATAATTAATGCAATATATAAATTCATTATTTTCCTTTTTTAAATTATAATATGGAATTTAATATCGTAAAATGTATATTAAATTATCTTAAATTATATAGACGCTAGCGTTGCAGAGATTATATAGAAATTGTAAAACGAATAACGCGAAATATAGCATTATAGAATGAAATAAACATACAAAAATAATTTTTCTATTAAAATTCTCGAGATTACATCGAAACAAGATATTAAAAGGATTAAAAAATTTTAGAAAAACAATCGTTTATTCTCCAATGATTGGATTAAATTAGTAGGAAAAAATTTTACTTGAATGAACATAAGGTAAGGTAAAGAATTCGCAGAGTGAACGACTTCTAATGTATATGTTTGAGACGAGACGAGAGGATATATTTCAAAGACTTGGATCTCGTTATTTCGTTATTCACGAAAAAGAACGAAAAATCTGCAATCTCTGAATACATGAAAGGTTACACTCTACTTGACGATATGAACTCAAAATCTAGGATAAGAATGCATATCAAGGCCGATCTCTCAAGCCATCCGCGGCTCTCTCTCATTATCGTTCAGTAAATCCGAACTTAATTAGATCTCAAGTGGAAAACCGTTTCGTTCTGTGTATGAATTCGATAGAAAAAAAAAAAAAAAAAGAAAAGAACGATTACACGAAGTTCAAAATCGATACGCTGAATCATGGATGGAAGTAAATATTTGAGAATCGAGAATAGGAAGTTTACGATAGTTGCGATAATTTGTATTCCATGAAAAAACGATAAAACAGTTTTAATCGATAAGTCGGCGATTAATCGATAAAGTAGTTTTCTTTTGAAGGTAATATTAAATTTTTTTTTGTAAATTCGTTACAATAAAGTGATACACATACACGTTTTAGATTTTAATTTTATCGATTGATTAGTAATTTTTAATTATATTTAGATTATTTTATATTTTTTACTTTGAATTTTAATCTGCAACTAATTTCGTTTCCATAGTTATCACGTATAATTTGTAGTTATTTTATCAATGATAGAAAATAAAATTTTTCAATTTACCGAAAATATATTAAATATTTGCCCAATTCAAGTACAATTATGCAAACTGAACGTGAATCAATCTTGGCAATTAATTTTCATTGTAGGGAGCCAATTCAGCGACAATACACCACCCGTGATGTGGATAGACCGAAATCTGGTGCTTCTTGATTCGGAGCCTGTAGGAAGCGTGGTGACTAGAGCCCGTGCCGAGGACAATGAACAGGATCAGCTAACCTATGGCTTGGAACCTCTTGGGCACAATTACAACGGAAACGAGAGTCCGCAACCCTCGCTTCCTTTCTTCATCGACAATAGCACGGGCATTATCTACGTTAATGAAACGCTCAAAGATAAAGTAAATGCACCTTCTAATCCCTATCTTAATTATTTTCACGTTTAAATTAAAACCGTTAACGAAATTCTTCCCAATAATTATTATGAAGCGAATTTCAACGTCGTGTAAAAAAAATGAATTGTAAATGGAAACAGAACATATCGGTAATGATATTTTTACATAATTTCTATATCGGCACATAATTTACTCTAAAGGTAATAAGACCAAAGTAATTAATAATTCTCGCTAGACTCGAATGGTAATTTAACAGTTGTCGTACATCCAAATAAAATATGTACAATTATTTCAACGTACTTTTTAATAATATCTATCATTTTTTACTTATAACAGTATTTAATTATAATATCTGTCGTTAAGTGAAATTTAAAAAAATTAAAAAACGAGGAATTTAAATAGCAGAGATCACTCAAAGGTCAAGTTTATCTCTTCAAATGGAATTACATATACCATTAACCGTTCTTTATTACATTCTATACGTCTGGACTGGCATCAGATACGAAATACTGCGCATCATTGTGATGCATTTAAACGAGTCTCGTGTACGTTGGACGAGGGCAAAGTACGCGTTTACGTGTCATCTTTTTTCTTCCTTTGCTTAAGACGATAAGAACGTAACACGAGCTGCATACGGTCGCTTCGAGAATTGAACGATGTTTCTTGCTTCTTCTTTCCAGGGAGGGCAGAACCTGTTCCTTTATGTAACCGTCTCCGACGGTCAACTCACGACAAAGACCGAGGTCTACGTCACCATCAAGAACACTTCGGGTCCCAATGGAGGACACACCAGGTGAGTCGAGGATAAAATTGGTCGCAAGATCGATGAACTGATTTTGATTCGAGAGAGATCGTTTGCTGTGGAAGTAAAAAGTATGATATTAAAATTTATATCGACGTTTAAAATATTTATATCACGAATGGAAATTGAGCCTGAGCATGTTAATCTCGAGATAGGATAAATTGTAGAATAGAATTCTTGTAGTATCATCAAAAATTATATATTTCATTTTGAATATTAACAGACTATTTATTTTTTTTTAATTTACCATATACTTGTTACGGTACATCAAAATTAAAAATAGATAAAAATACCTCATTATTTATATTTCTTTAAAAAAAAAAAAAATGGAAGAACGAATCAAAGAAGCATCGTTTATATTATTAAAGAAATCATCATTAATTTTATTGCGAAACGGATTCGATTAAAATTTATATTAAAAATATTATTTTTAGAAATAAAATGGAATTAAAACGTTCAAAGATTTTTATAGAAAGGAATACGCACGGTTGTATATTCGGTGTGTCGTTGTTTCAAACCTCTTCGATCTAATCCCTTTGAAAATCAACAGCCCCAATCTTCCTTGAAACAGTTTTTCAGTTGACCGAGCAGAGGTTCCGGTGAATCTGCGAGACCTAGTCAACCTGCAAGAAAGTTTCCCCGATAAATCACGGTGAACAGTGCGTGACCTTTTGGAGGACTCTCAGTGGCCCGTTCCATTATTCATGCTCCAGTTCGTCGATGATCAGATTCGTTTTGAGCGACAAACTCTGTTTGCCCCAATTTTTCATAACGCTCGATTCGAATCGTTTCGAACGTATCTCGACTCTTCCAATTTTTGACCGTGCTCCAAACTTTGAACGATCGAAAAACTTGCTATTAGTTCAAATTTTCAGGATCAGATTTTCCTTGATATTTTACAAAATACTCCATTTCAATATTTAAACTTAATTTTGCTCCAATTTTTTACAATAATTCCTTATTCTTTCCAATTTTTTTCTTTGGAGCACAACTCTCCAAATCTCTCGAAGCATCCTCCCAATTTTCAACCACTTCCCGGAATTCCCAGAGTCTTTAAACCGTACTCCACCTTCTAATTTTCCTTTTGTTCCAGGAGCCCGTTTCCGGGTCAGCACGGCTCCGGCAGAATCCGGCCGCCGCTGTTGGGCCTGTCCAGCCTGCCCAACTACCCCAGGCCTTCGTTGCCTCATAAGCCGCCGCCATTGCCGGCCAATATACCAAAAACGACGAAGCTGCAGCCGGAGGAGTCGAAGGAGGCCGAGGGTGATCCGGATCCGACCACCGCCGGTGTCCCTCAACCGGCGACAGAGGAGAACGAGGTCGAGGGGCCGCCTCTCAGCTCGAAAATCTCACCTGCCGACGCAGCGCCTTCGCAAGATATTGCTATCACCTTGGTACCCGTCACGGCTGTCTGCGTGCTCGTCGTGGGACTGGGCATGGGTGTGTGGTCAATGAGGAACAAATTCTGCGGCAATCGAAAGTCTAAGGAAGACACGGTACGAGGATGGGATAGTTATAAAATTATTTAATTTAAAAAATGGAAAAGATGGGATAAAAGAAAGGGGATATTCAGGTTTTCAGGTGAATTTGGGATGTATTTGGAAATGTATGAAAATATTCATAATTAGTATTTATGAAAGTAATGTGTCTGTTTGTAAATGATGTAAATTGAATGTTAGTGTTCATTTATTTAATTGTGATTAATACAAATTTGGGATTATGGATATTTATATGAGAATAATTATAAAACGTAGTAATAATATAGTGTTGTTTATTTAAAGTTGAAAACTTCTTGATAGAAATTGTGTAGTTTTATATTGTTAAGAATATTTAATAATTCTAATATAGTAAGTATAAATACAGTTTTATATATAGAATAATGACGTAGAAATTAAACATTTAAAAAGAATTATAAATGCATATTCAAAATATTATAATTAAAAATAAATATAATGAATATGTTTTTCAACCTTTGATATTCTATTACGTTTAAAACATTAAATAAAATTTTGAAATAATTATTTTTATTTTAATATCAGAAAGAACAAGCTTCGGTTAGCGTCTCGAACATATCAGATGATCCATCGCTTGTCTTGAAAAGATGGCGAGGACCAAAAGCGTACAACAATCGATACGAGCCATGGGAAAAAGAGAATCAAGGCGCTCAGAATAAGCAAGAAGATAAATGGGAATTTCCACGACATCGATTAAAGGTTGGTAATTACATAAAAAAAAAATCATCTTGAAGCAAATATTATCTTCATTTTCACTTTAATACATTTTGAATTAAATGTAATATATATTTAATATATATGTATATATATGTAAACGTAATGAAAATTTGAAAACTTTATTTTTTATATATTTTTAAAAAAAAATGTTTTACGTAGTTAAAAAACATTTTTTCCTATATTTATAATCAATTAAGATTTTAATTAATCAAGATAATTAATATTAATTAAAAAAACATGATTTTATTAAGTTTTTCCTCTTTATGTGTAATTATCATTCAAATTTAAATGTGTTTGAATAATAAATATTTCTTTCTTTTTTTTTTTCATCAAAAAAGTAATTAAACAAATTATTTCATTAAATAGGTTTTCAATATTCTTGGTGAAGGTTGCTTTGGTCAAGTATGGAAATGCGAAGCCTTAGATATTGATGGAAAATCAGGAGCAACTATAGTCGCTGTGAAGACATTAAAAGAAAATGCCACGGAAAGAGAACGACTAGATCTCGCTCAGGAATTACGAGTCATGAAAAATTTGGATCCTCATCCCAATGTAGTCAGATTATTGGGCTGCTGTACAGAACGTGAACCTATGTTCGTTATTTTAGAATATGTAAGTGGTGGAAAGCTTCAGAGCTTTCTGAGAGCATCTAGAGAAGAAAGAAACCACGGTGGACCTGGACTGACGTCTAGGGATTTAACTGGATTTGTTTATCAAGTATTATATATTATGTAATATAAAATCTTTTTTAAAAGATTATTTAAGATAGATATTTTTTTATAATTCACATCATCTATTACAATAGATCTAATACAATAACAATAAATTTTTAATCATAATTATGTATAATATAATTTTTAAATATCTCTCAAATTTTATATAGAATCAATATAGTTTAATAATGAAAAAAAAATGCAGTAAATGATCTTAATTATTTTAGACTATTATTATTCAACAATATATATCAGATACAGATGTAGATATTAATAAATTTTACACTTATTATTATTATTATTATTTACTTACATAATAATTTACATATCACAGATTGCCAAAGGTATGGAATATTTGGCTTCCAAAGGAATTATACATAGAGATCTAGCTGCACGGAACATATTGATCGACGAGAATCGTGCTTGTAAAGTTGCGGATTTCGGATTCGCTCGAGACGTGGCCGCTAATCAAATTTATGAAAGGAAGTCCGAAGGTCGGCTACCTATCAGATGGATGGCTCCTGAGAGTTTATACGACAACATCTTTTCTGTAAAATCGGATATATGGAGTTTTGGAGTATTAATATGGGAAATCGTGACGTTGGGCTCCACGCCTTATCCCGGCTTAGCTGCAGCAGAGGTAGGGTCTTAGGGTTAGCGGAGTTTATTAATCTTAAAGTTGCTATCCTTTAAAAAAAATTAAATGCAATCTTTTAAAATTAATTTTTCAACACTTGTGATTATTCTTTCATTTTAAAAATTGTTTAAATTATCAAAACTCTTTAAAAAAAAATATATACATATAAAAATTTTAAATAATCAATTTTAGATAGAATTGTTTCTTTAATTTTTTAATTTAGAATATTTGTAAGAGTTTTGTCAATTAAAAAATTTATATGCTTTATTTTTATTAAAGTTATAATTTTATAAACATTTAATTTTAATTTTAAGTTTAATTAAATAAATGTAATTAATTAATAATTACAAAGTTTATGAGAAATTTTATTACAGAATTAAATTTGAATAATATAATTTAAAATGTTCTTGATTTCTAATACTTTATTTCAATTAATTTTTATTATTATTTTATCTTTTAATCATAAATTAATATATTATAAATCATTTTAATATTCAAAGAAAAAAGAGAAATATTTATATTTCTTATATTTATATTTTATATTTATATAAAATTATATAAAATTATTTTTGTAGGTAATGAGGAGGATCAAAGAGGGCTACAGACTAGACAGGCCAGAACATTGTAAAAGAGAACTTTATAATATTATGTATTATTGCTGGGACAAAGATCCAGCATGTAGGCCATCCTTTGGAGAACTCGTCAGCCTAACAGAAGGTCTTTTACTCGACGAAACTGATTATATTGAATTAGATAGGTTCCCGGACCATTCGTATTACAACGTGCTAAATCTCAGCGGAGAGAAATTGTAAATGATTGTATCTAAAATATAACATTAATATCATTGACTGATTTGTATGAATTTTTGATAAATTTTTGATAGGCTAATTAATACGATTTTGGAGCACTGATATACAATGATTATACAATAATTTCTTTGTTTTTCAATTTGTAAATATGCAGAATAATTTATATTAAAATATTATAGTTTATAAATATTTTAATAATAAAATAGAGTTATGCGTCATATCAATTATTCAATCAGTGTTTTGAAAATCTTAAAATTTAAATGTACTAGAAATCTATTTACCTGTTTACTGAGATTAAGTTCATCGACGATTTACCTGAATTACGCCAATTTGTATATATTAATAAATAAATGTGTGGAATAATAAATAATTTCACGCATTGAACGAGTTGTAAGTATTCTGAAGAGATAAAGGCGTCATGAACTAGTCAGAGTTCAAATAAATTTTTGATTGTATGTGTATTAATTAACATGCGAAAAAAAAAATATGTTGAAGAGATAATTATTCTGGTAAAAAAACTTTTTTATATATATGCGAATTGTAAATATATATTAAGTAAGATTTTTAATAAATTATTATGTAATTATTTTTTTGTAAAAATAAATCATTTTAATATGATTTATTTCTTTTGTTTCTATGAATACATCATTTTAAAATTTACCCATTTATTTTATATTTAAAAAATTATTTAAATAAACAATTTTTTCATCAAACTATATTGAAATTTATGACATTAATTAATTAAATTTATTACATTACATAATATGTAAATATTTTTTATTTTTAATATATTTTCTTATTTTTTATTTTTATTATATTATTATATTATTAATTATATTGTCTTTCTTTTTAATTTATTGATATTCTTCTATTCAAAAATTATTAGCCTATTAATTATTACGATTATCGAAAAAATGACTATCGAAAATTATTTAAAAAATTATTAAATAGGAAAAAATTAGTAATTTATTTAATATATAACATGTTTGCCATTTTTTTATGATTTTATGAATAACATAAATATCATAAATAGAAGATATGAATAAAAAAATAGAATAGAAAATAATTTTGTATTTTACTTCTGCTTTATTTTAATATAATGTATTTATAGATTGATTTGCATTGAAATGCATAGATTTTATACATATTTATAATTATTTATATGTATTTTTATGTATTATTAAACATAGAATAATATACATATTTAAATAATATATTTAAATAAACAACATATTTTATATGTTGTTTATTTATATTAAATAAACATACATATGTAACATAATTGACATAATTATAAATAATATAAAAATACATAGAATTCTATTAACATATTAAATACTTTTATTATAAAATAAAAGTATAATAAAACTAAAAAATAAAACAAGCTTCTGCTTATTCTGCTTCTTTAATATAATGAAATCTACTACTGAAGTGCAAACTAGACGAAATATTAAACCTTAGTAAGAATAAATTGTAATCTAATACATTTCCATTATTTTTCAAATTTATTCTTTTTAAATATAATCTAAATATCGGTATATAACAGAAGAAAGAAGAAATTCAAATCAAATTTAATATTTTTAAATAATTGTTATACGATATCTCTGAAGAAAATTTCATTTATATAATTTTATTTCAGATAAATTTAAATATTTAATTATCAATTAATTATTACCTTGAGAGAAATTATCAGTATAACCAATATAAGCAGACGATATCGCATAAGCAGTAGCGATTCTTATATATATGTAGTAAGTATTGCGGTTCATCGGTATAATTAATTTTCTTACATATAATAGTTCAAATAATTGCATATAGTGATAATTACATATAATAACGATACAAATTGATTATTTCAACAGTGTGTAAACACGTTATGGAGAAAGATAAAATTGTTCCTTATTCGCGTACCGGCAACAAGGAAGAAGATGAGGTTAGTTTGTTGTGAATCGTGGTCAATGAGGTTAAGAAAACTGTCAAAATGACAAGAATCAATCGGGTTTATTATTGTATTTTAAATTGTATTGTATCGTGAATTTTACATTTTAAAGAGACAATATATTTTTCTGTAGATATTATTGGAACCATATAATTACATTCTTCAAGTTCCTGGAAAACAAATTAGAGCTACATTAGCACATGCTTTCAATTACTGGTTAAAAATAAAATCAGATAAACTTCGTGATATTGGAGATATTATACAATTACTTCATAATGCCAGCCTCTTGTGAGTTCACAAATCTTATTTATTTTAACTTTTCAAACTATCATTTTTTTTTTTCAAATATTTTGAATATATTGGATACATTTACAGCATTAAAAACAATTGTATATATTTATAGAATCACATAATTATTGATTATTATAATTTTTACAGAATTGATGATATTCAAGATAATTCAGTTTTAAGAAGAGGTATTCCTGTAGCTCATAATATTTACGGTGTAGCATCTACAATGAATGCTGCAAATTATGCCATATTTATTGCTTTGGAAAAAGTACTTGCTTTAAATCATGTAGAGGTAAATGTTCTATGTAAAAATTTTTATTTTTTTTTATAAATTTTGATTTTAATATTAAAATTAATATTAGGGTATACAAATATATTTAGAACAGTTACTAGAACTTCATAGAGGTCAGGGTATGGAAATTTATTGGAGAGATAATTATATTTGTCCTACTGAAGCAGCTTATAAACAGATGACAATTCAAAGTAAATTTTAAATTGATAATATTTTCAAGTGATTTTATATTTGCTAATATTTTATTATTAAATTTTTTAAATTTTTTCTTATAGAAACAGGTGGTCTTTTTAATCTGGCTGTAAGATTAATGCAATTATTTTCTGAATGTAAAGAAGATTTTGTACCTTTAACTAGTATTTTAGGACTTTACTTTCAAATTCGTGATGATTATTGTAATTTATCTTCAGAAGAGGTAAGCTTTCAGATTTAATGACAAAATAAAAGTTATAGTATACCAAAAATTTTTATAGTATGTTGATAATAAAGGCTACTGTGAGGATCTTTCTGAAGGAAAATATAGTTTTCCTATTATACATGCTATACGAAGCCATCCAGAAGATAGACAGATAATAAGTATCCTTTTCATTAATTCTAAATAATCTAATTTTTTAAATATTCTTATATATTATATTCTTAGCTATTATTGATAAAGATATTCTTAGGCAACGAACAAAGGATATTGAGGTAAAACGGTATTGTGTTAAATTGCTAGAAAAATTTGGATCTTTTACTTATACAAGAACTTTATTAGAAGAATTGGATAAGAAAGCAAGAGATGAAATTGCACGTTTAGGTGGAAATCCCTTATTAATTCAAGTTTTAGATAATTTAAAATCTTGGAAACATGCAAAACACTCAGGAAATGAATAAAAATAAAAAATTAATTATATTATGTTTTTTAAAATTTATGTCTATACATATTTAATTTATGTACATTTTTTTAATATACATATTTCGAAATTAAATATTTTTTTGCTACATTTATAAAGGAAGAAAAATATAAAATTTTTCTTTATTTAACAAATAAAATGATAAACAATAAGAATTACTTCAAAATTTATATAAAAATGTTAATATTATTTGCTGCATGCATATTTTCAATTGATTATAAGTGAGATTCAAATATTACTTATTACATAGAAATACAAAAAGATATCAACTTAATCATATATATATATTAATATATATACATAAATATTATATGTATATACATATATATGACATTTTTAATAAAAGTTTCAATGAAAGATCTCTAATAGAATAAATAATCTTTAGTATTAATATTAACATTTTTTTCAATATGAAAATATCTGTAACTATAAGTATTCAAATTTTTTAACTAATTTTGTTATCTTAATTTTCTATGCTCTTTGAAAATATATAGTATATTTGTACAAATGAATAAATTATAAATGAATATGGAACTCCGCACATAAAACTATATTATATTATTTTTTATTATTTTTTAATAATATAATATAGTAAATTGATCTAATTTTTATTTATTGTTTTTCATTTTTTTAAAATTCTTCCTGATAACATATAAATTTCTATTTTTTTAATTATTTTTTATTCTTCTTTGTCTTCCATTTTATTAAAAAAATTTTAAAAGTGGAATTTAAATAAATCTAATCTTAATTAAGAAATAATCAAAGATAATTGATAAATTTTTTAATTTAATAATATAATATTATAGTTGAATTTTTACATATAATTTTTAAATATAATTTTAATAAATTCATTTTTATTATATTTATTAAATAATAATATAGATGGATTATTTTTGCACTAATTACAAATTTATATAAATGTATATTTATGTAAAACATTTTCTTGACAGTATCATTAAAAAATAAAATTGACAAATGATTTTCAGTATGATGTATATTATATTTTAGAAATATTCATAATAATAATAAATTAAAGTAAATTTACAATTGTAATCAAAAATTGAAATGAAAAATTATATTAAACAAATCATGTAAAACGACTATTTATTAATTATATTTTGATTTTTATTATAGGTTGCCATACATATATAATAATTTAATTAACATTGTTTAATATTAAATTTACAATTAATTTCGCTTATATGGAAATATTACTACTGATTTATACATCATGCGATCATATGCTGTACAATTGATAATGTGATATAATATATATTGTTACATACAAAACCATTTGTAACAAATAAATGTATCTTCTTTAAATCTTAGCAATGCATTTATAATGTTTTATAATATTTTTGTTTTATCACATTCTTTCTCATATGTTTTGTCATACTTTCAAGTAAAAACTATAATTTTGAATATGTAACATGTTAAAAAACATGTATTTAAATTTATATACGGAATAATAAGAATGAGAATAATTTATTTTAATTATTATTTTTTTTATTTAAATCTAGACATGTACACGTGGAAAACATTATATAATGATATTAAAAAACAAGTATTAAAAATTATAAATTTTATAATTTTTTCATTTTTATTCTTTATGATATATAATAGTTAATTGAATAATTATATATTGTATTATTATTAATTATTATTAATTAGTCATAAAATCGAGCATAGTTGTAAAAACATATCATTCTTATTTCTCTCTTCCCATTCGATAAAAATATAAATAAATAATATTCATTCATACAATCATTAACAATCATAATAACTTTGCACTAATTTTACGATTTTAGAAACAGTTATTATATTTTTTTAAAATTGCAAAGCTATTTAAATATAAATGCCTATATTAATTCTATAAGCTATTATTATCAGAATTATATTTTCATAAATTAATACATGCTCAAAACATATTATTTACTATCACATATTCTATTATTCATTTATACATGCTATGTTATTCATCATAAATTTGAGATTTTTTCTGTTTTCATTATTATGTTTTGAAATAAATTAAAAATTTTTAAATTTCAGAAATAAAATTTTTATTTAAATAAATTCTTATTTATACAAATTATTTTAATATTTATTAATAATTTTATAATTAATAAATATATTAATAATAATATCAATAATTTTAATTATTATTCTTATTTTAAAAAAAGAATAATATTATAATTTTACGATATTCTCAAATTTATGATTGAATTTATTATTCATAACTCTTTTTCCGAATCACCTACGCAAATTTTTTACATCACTCTGAAATTTATCTTCACAGTCATTAGAATACAATCATTTATGATTAATTATTTTAAAACATTTACTACTTACACAAATACAAATAAAACATCGTCATTAAACATTAGAGCATGAGAAACTGTCAGCTTTTTTTTTTAAATAACATTTGAACGCGCGCGTATATATATCGAAAGGAACTCTTAATGATCTAAGGCCGATTGCAAATCATATGCAACAATCTCTAATCCAGTGTTTCCTGATTCTTTTTAAAAGTAATTTGATATGATAGTATATTTGTTATATTTTAAAATATTCATATCAACTAAGGATTAGAGTAAGATTTAATCAAAAATTGAATAAAATTTAATATCGATTATTTCAAATGTAGATAAAAATAATACTTTATTATATCATATGTTATTTAATGTAACCATGAATTTTTATTGTGCATTGATCTATATAAATTCTATTTTTCAACATTATTTATAAATATCAATAAATATTACATATTTTTATGTTTCATAAAATTTTAATATTATTTTCGTGACATTGATTAGGAAACACTGTTCTAACGTATGCGATATTTCAATCTATCAACTATATTGACTCGTAAAAAATTTCAACTATGCAAAACGAAAACGAGAAATCTTGCAAATATTTTTACATATCTCAATAATCCGACACTCTTCATCTTTGATCAAATTTCTCAACGAGTCTCGTATTTTACCTGTTCATTTTTGGACCGCTGAACTTCCTTCGGAAAGTTTCATCGTTCCTCTGTTCAACTTTTCTGTAACTTTTCGAACACGCAAAGCTTTCTCCTTCCTTTCTTTTCTGTATATTACATTCTCGCAAAAATGCCATTGGCTTCTGTATATCGCGGAAGAAGCTTGAATTTTGACATCGTTTGCAAAATGTCGAGATCGGCGTTTCTTCTGTCTCCTATCAACGACTAAGATAGCGTAGCTATTTGACATGTCCTTTGTTCCGGTTCACTATCCTCGTCTGATTCGCTTGCCCACGAGGGCTGACGTTCGTGTCATATTTCCCCATCGCTGTCTCCCACTCGTCCTGTTGGTCCAGACACACCGTCGTCCAGTACTTCCGTCACCTTGTGCGATGCACTCGATCTTAGAAAAAAGGTTCTTTTCTTTGTGGTCAGGAGAATGAATTTGTTAGCCATCGGACAATTCTTGTTTTCACGAATGATATATTAGGAATTAGGTTATGTCACGAGTAAGAGATGTTATGTTGTGAATGATTGTGAATCGAGGATTTTCGTAAAAGAAAACGAGAATGATATCGAAAGGAATTGATCGACATGAGTGAATTATAACAAACATTGAATAAAATAAAGAATTAGAAAACCACATATCTATAAAATAATCGAAATGAATTTTTAGATATGGCGATATGATTCGATCAGAGTTTGAAATTTTTTTTTTATATAAAAAGTATACATAAAAGTAAAATTGATAGTTGTTATAGCTAGTTATAAGTATTTAGAAGAAAAAAGAAGTGCAAGTGAACATGAGTCATCTGTTTTATCAGTGCAAATCAAAAAGTGGTGTAAAAATTGAAAAGAAAAATATTATTTATTTATTTTAATTTATAAATTAAAAGATGTTTACATATTTTAATTTTATTTGATACTTTTATTGAATTACTAATTATAATATATGATTGTCGAATATAAAAAAGATTAGTGAATAAAAGAAAAAGAGAAAGAATTGAAAATCGAAGTAAACATATTGATAATTTTTATGGCGCGAAAAAATAGTGGGGATAACTGCTAAATCAGTAGTTGTCAAAATATCGGCAAAAAATCAGCAGTTCTTTTCAAAATCTCAAAATATTCATTATAAAAAAAATTTATATAATTTACAAGGTAATAAAATTAATAATAATCATATTAAGATTGCAGTATCGAAATGTATTGGATAAGTAAATTTAAAATTAGAATAAAAATTATAAAGATTTAGAAGGGCAGGTTAAAGTGTGAGAATATTTAATGCTTTGTTTTGCTGCATTTTAACCTATTAAATGGAATTGAGTCGCCATGTTGATATTATTTTTACAATTATAATAAATTTAATATGAAAAATTCTCATTTTCGTCAAACGATAGTTTTTGTTAAAATAATATTTTTAAAAATTATTTTTCTAACTATAATGAATTATTTTAATGTGAAATAATAATATATTTTTATATTAATTTTTTTTAAGTTTGAGTGATAAATAGGATATTTTTTGGTAAATATTAAATATACAAATTATATAAATAAAAATTTTATTTAATTTCATCTCATTGCCATGGTTTTTATGATATTTGTTTCTGTTTACTATTAATTTCCATAAAAATATTTTCAAATAATATTTGATATTGAGAAAGTATCCACTAAACAGGTTAAAAACAGATTAAATGTATGTGTGCATAAAAAACTGTGGAATAATTAATTTTCCAATAATGATTTTTCAATTATTAAACTGTAAACTTTTTTCAAAAGAAATTAAAATTATTCTATTCTATTGTTCTATATAATGTTTTTCATATAAATAATGCACATTGAAAAAAAGTAATAAGAAAGTTATATATCATAATTCTCTTCATTTTCTCTTTTAATTTGAATAATAATTTAAAATAATAATAAATTATGATAATTGTAATTAAAATTACAATTTCTTTTAAATTACCATATAATTCCATTTCAATACAAAAATAATATTTTCATAATAACAAATGATTTATTTGAGAATCACTTTACTTAATAAAATATACAATTAAAATATATTTCAATTTTGAAATTTCTTTATAATAAATTCAATTTTAATTACTTTTTTTTTTCCATAACAATCTTAATCATTTCAATTATTTAATATATTACCATTTTCACTTAAACTATTAAAAAATCTTCAATTTCTTAAATATCTAATTTCTTAAAAAGAAAATTTTCAGTTTAAAATAAATTGAAAAAAATTAATAAAACAATGAAAGGATTATCTTGTACAACTGTAATTAAATTACATTTCCTTCATAGCAGAAATTTAAGGATTTTCAACGTTAATCTCTTAATACAGAAAATTACATTTTTCTTTTATTTTATTTTCTTTCTTTTTTTTTTAGCTCGTATACTTACCAAAACTTCTTCAAAACGATCGTAATTCTCAGGCCTAGTATTTAGAAGGCTCTCGCCAACTGAATCCGTGGCATTGCTCATCTGGCAGGAACCACGTATGCCCAAAGCACTGGATGTAATATGCAGCAAGGATAGCACTGCCAAAAGTCCGGCTGGGGATATAAAAACAAAAGGGAAATGCATAACGGGGTATATTTCTTTCATTTCAGTTTGCTTTCGATGTTATTACTTAACGTCAAATCCTTGTCTTTTTCACGTTCCTCTTATTCAAATATTTTTTCACAAAATTTCAGAATAATGAAAATTTATTACGGTTATATTCTTGAAATCATATAATATTTTGTCAAATTAAATCATTTTTTGATTGTAATATATACTAAAAATATTACATGTTTTTAAAATTATTGTACAGTTCCTGATCATTAAATTAGGATTATTTTAACGAAAAATTTTAAAGTTGCATAATTTTCTTAAAATTTGAAAATGAAAACTTTTATATTTTGATTCTTTAGATCAATTTTCTTGATTGTTAATTATAGAATTTTGATATTTGGATAATTTTTCCTAATTCGATGATCAGGATCAAAATAAAATTTTGAAAATGAAAAATAATAATTGTGTTTTTACCTTTGATTTTTTAGATGTTGAAAATTAAAAATCAAAATAAATAAGAAAATAAATTTAGATGCAATTTCTGCATTTGGATTTCTATACGAAACAAAATAAACTATCTTAAATGAAAAATAGTGATTTTTAAATCTTGTCTTTGATAACATATAATTCTCTTCTACAACTTAGGTAAGTTACTGTCGGTATGAGTCGATGAGATCCATAGGAAGGAGCGACAGCTTTCAGGTGCTGCATTAGATTTATGCAGACCCGAACTTGTTTTCGTGAATCCTTTGGGTGATAACATATTCACGAACAAGTTAAAATGTATATTATCAATGATAAAAATAGCATTATATTTATATATTATTTTGACTTGTTAATTAGTTTTTAAAATTTTAAAATGTAACAATTGTATATCTTAGTCTAATATAATTAATTATATTAAATTATACGTATCTCTAAACAATTTAATTTTTTTCATTCATCATAATTAATTTACAAATAATTTAGAAATATTCTATTTTTTAAATTACAAATTTTATTATTTTTCTTTGAGATTCTCCATTACTAAATTCTATTATTTCATATATTTTTAAAGGTAAAAATCTATTTCAAAATCGAAATGAATGTTTTCACATGAGAAAATACAAAATTTCTCCTAATTTAATTAAATGAAATAATATTGAAATATTTTCAAAATAATCATGTTAAATTATATCAAAAAATAATACGTTAAATAATTTTAATGATAGAATGAAAAAAATAAATAAAAGAAATAATAATTCTACCAATGCATTATTAAGCTATGAATCAGCTCACAAAAGGGTTCCTGTTGTTATTTTTAATTAATAATTTTCAACTTATAAATATTTAAACAACCAGTTTGCCAAGTTACCCGCAACATAGGACAACCATAGACTATACGGTTTCCATGCCAAAATACAGGATAATGGTAGATAAAACAATGCCCTCCGCCAACCTCTTGTTATCGCCAACACTGCCGACCAACAGCATGAACAAAGAGACTCGTCGTTCCTGAAACAAAATATATACAACGTTTTATCGAGGTCCGTGTCGTTCTTTGCAAGAACTAAGTCTTTTCAAATTGGATTTATAGATGCAATAAAGCGTTGAAGATTTTATTATAAGAAGAATAATTCATACATGTATTTTTTTTATAACTTTATTGGATAATAATACATAATTTTTTATATAATTTTGTGATTGTAATTTAGATAATAATAGATTTATTTTGTGAGCATATTGGAATATTTGAAAATTGGTAAGTTTAAAATAAAAAAAAAAAGATTATATGAAATAAATAAAATCTAAATTATTTATAAAATATTATTAAATTTATTGTAGAATCTCAGCATATATATAAATTCACTTACTGTTTTTGCAAATAATATTAAATTTATATTATATTTCAATTTGAATTTATATTTCACTGGAGTATTTCTGAAACAAATAAAAATAATCAGCAAATAATATTTAAAAATAGTAAATAATTTAATAAACCATAAATAATTAAAAAATATACTAAAAATTAGTAATATTAATAATTTATTTCAATTTAGAGAAAATAAAATTACAATAATCTATGAATGAATTGATATAATAGATTGTAATCAGAATTACAAATTGAAATGAAATGATTCAATCTATAATATCTATACAATTCTATTCATTGTTGAAATTGATGAAATTCAGTGATGCAACAATAATTAATTATTGTTATAGATATTTGATATTATCTGTATTAACTTCTCTAATATAACCTTTGGATTTAAAGATTATTACATTCTACATATATAAATTCTACCTATTTCATTTTAAATTAATAACTATTTAAAAAATAGTTCAAAATAATTTATCTTTGTGAAATGGAAATTTTATTATAAATATTATAAATATTAATAATACATTCAGATACGTTATTTTTTATAATATATTGGAACTCATTTTTAATCTAATCAAAAAACTATACTATATTATATGATAATACTTTTCACGGACAGACAAATAGAACAGGCCAGCCATAAATCAAAGGTATAATTTCCTATTATTTTTCTCATTTTCCAATCATCCACAATTACCTAAACCAATTCAAACAAAAGCCAATATCCCTTACAACATCTTTTTATAAAAATCCTATAGTTTCATTCGAGCAAGTCACGCGTTATTTAACCAACCTAACCTCCTTTTTCCATTTTCCCTTCATTGTCAGTCGAGAATTCTCGAGCCGAATCTCATTGATTTCCTAATGCCATTCCAGATTCCAATAAACGCAAAAACGACGAAATCGTGCAAACTATTCTCGAACGAGGGATTCTCACGAGTAAAAAGTAAGCGGTGGCAAGGATGGAAAACTAGACTGGTAATTACCACGTTCGAACTTTGTCCCAATTTCCTCGATCGCGGACTCACCTCCACGTGTAAAGTGGAGGGAGGGGGAAGCGGAGACGAAGATGGGCGAAGAAAATATGCAAGAACCTGATATAGATGTATAATAGAAGGGATCGACGACGATTGTGAGGCCACCGAGGAGGGTGGTCGTGCTCGAAGTGAATACGGCGAAAGATCGAGGTGGAATAAAAAGGGAGAAAGGAGTTTCCGAAGGGAAAAGACGATTTTATTGGCGGACGAACTTCCGACGATCTATCTCGGTTCGACACCACTCGTTTCGGGAGTTTATATTCTTGTCGACGTTATCAAAAGGAATAAAGTCGACGAATAAACGTCTGCCTCCTCCCCCCTCCCCTTTTTTTGTACCTTTCTTATTACGACCGATGAAAATCAGATGTTTTATACCGTGGAGGATTTTCTTCCCTCTTGCTTGTTTGCACTTCGATGAAAATACTCGAAGAGATGAAGAGAGCTGGGATGAAAAGGAGCTCGCTTTCCTGGTTTGGAATAATAGTGTGTGATTATTTAGGGATTTTGTTAGAAAGATCTGTTTTCAATGAACTGATTTTTTTCTTCTTCTTCTTCTTCTTTTTGGAATAAAAGTTTTGAACGTAGAAATTGATTTATGAAAGATATTTATAGATGTTTCATTTTTTATTTTGATCACGTTATTGTGTTTATCTGACTGACGTAAACTATTTTTCTGAATGTAACTTTCTTATTTTATTTTTTTTATGATTGTTTTATTCTACGTGCTTGGTCATGATTGGTCTATTCTACTTGTTCGGACGTGACTAGCTTATTCTATTTGGTTGGAAGCAACTGACGCATTCTACTTGTCTGCTCTGTTTTATTAACTTGATAGTGATTATTTTGTTCTATTTGTCTGATCATTTTACAGATTTTTAACTATTAAATATATCTAGTATAATATTAAATGAATTTAGTGACGGTGATAATTTAAACGTTTATATTTCTGTAAAAATCATGTATATGAAAATATTTATAATAATTTAGGAATAAGAATAACATATAGAAAGAATATGCTAAATTTATTTACCTGACACAGATCTGGACGAACAAGGTGATGGCCCATGTAATCTCGAGAAAGAATATCAAACCAGATGCTGCTCTGAAATAGAATCACATAAATTTTTATTTAACGAGTAGAAGAAAGAATATTGTTGCAATTTATATTTATGTTTCAAATACTAGTAATAAAATCTATCTATTGGTTTCTTTTTCACTGCTCCTTTTAGAATCAAAATTTACATGAAAAAGAAAAAAATATTCATGAAAATTCTTTTTTATTTCTCCTTTTTATATTATCAAAATTTAACTTACATTTTGCCACATAACAATCATTATTTACACAACTAGGATATTTAAAAATTAATATTCCTTTACTCTTTCTACACTTTTAACATTCGCATTATTATTTTCTTCTTGAAATTAAAATTATAATAATTTTCTTTCACTACAAATATTCTTAAACAGTTTCATCATGTTCCAATATTAATACAATAATCTTAAAATAAACCACTCTCATCTTATCTCCCTCCCAGGCTATTAATCTTCCACAACTTCTTCCCCGGTATACATAATTTCCACACTTTTTCGCAACAGTTCGACTTCCTTTAATTAACAAGCTGCACAAATTTATTCCAAACTCGTTTAAACGCCCTTCTTTGATCGCAAAAATCTCCGAAGCCAAACTTTTGTAAAAAGCTCCTCCCTTCGAATTCATTTTCCTTTCTTTCTCGATTCGAACGATTTCGAAACAATTCTCGTCCGTCGAGCGTCGAAGCGCCAGTGAGAAAAACGGCAACTCGACGAAATACAATTTCTCTTGCGCGATTCCGCTTTGTATCTCGCCTACCGCGGCGCGACTCTTATTTTATGGCGGAAATAAGTCTGCGAATTACTCGCGGCTCCGTGATTCTCTGTCCACTCGCTATAAAACGTTGTTTCATCGCCGTTTGCTCCTCCTCGTTTTCGTGTTCCGCGCGAGAAATTTCGCGAAATTCGAGCGAATTCGCGATTTCTCGAGCCGCAGAAGGTGAAATCGAATCGAAGGGGGAGAATTATTTCGTTCGTGGAAAGGGACGTGGGAAATTCTGTTCTCCGGCTATTGTTTCGTGCAAGAATTCGTATGAATTTCGGAGGAATTTTAAGAATGGTTCTTCCTGGGATGAAGGGAGAATAGAAAATTTAGGAATTTTTAAATATTTCGAAATAAAAATATCTCTCGAGGGATATTTACGGATGTTACTTAAGAGACACTTTGACAGAAATAAAAATATCTGTAATTTAGATTGAAATTATATAAAAATAAAATAGGTCAACGAGTCGTAAATACGTTCTATAATTCTTGTATTATTTTAAGATAATATATTTGATCGAGATATTGGAACAAAATAAAAATTTCAACAGTTTTCTCTTTTCAAGTACTTTAATTGAATTAATTAATTTTTCTTATGTTCGTGTTATAATATATATATATTTTTTTTCCACGATAATTTATATTTTTAGGTCAACATATAATAATCTATCTTGAATTATACATGAACGTGTCAAATGCTCGAGCTAGTGCTCCAGTTCGTTGCATATTAGGTCTCGTAGGTCTCAAGAGTACAGAAACATGGAGAATTCTCTCTACGTAACGTTCTCTTGAAATCTACATAGATTTAAATACCAATTTATCAGAATTTCTTTAACCAAGTAAATGTTAATATTATATTTTATTATCATGTTTCAACAAAAATTATAAAAACTGTAGAAAATTTTATTCCAATCTAAAAAATCGATTTTTAAATTCAATTCGAAATCCATTTCCCTGATTAATATACATTCCGAACGAAAACGAGTTACAAAATTCTTTTTCTTTAATAAAATCGAGTTATCGAAAAAATTATTCTCCATTCGTCTCGAAACGCGTTTCCCATCGATTTCATTCGTACGTTGGATACGCTTAATTTCACTCGACACGGTCGGAATTCACGATGAAACCCGGGATATTTCGCGTTATAGTAATTTTGTGGAAGGCAAGACGCGCTAATGTCGCCACCACGCGTGGATAAAGCCAACACGCGGGAAATATGCAGTCGACCGTTGGGATAGACACGCGTATTACCGAGTGGCTGATCATACCGCGGTCGAATCTACTGCCGCTTCTATCATTGAACGTACTACTGTTATCCAAATGAGAATCCACGGGCAAACGAATCGATACGCGACTCGTTTACCATTTGTTCCACATTGGATTTCGTATCTGACGGAATATTTTGGCGTAATGTGGATTATTCCTCGTTTTTATATTGATATTATATTTTAAAAATATTTCGATATTTATTTATTTTACAAAGTTTTTAGTCTTTATTTATGTTCAATGGGCGATAATTTTTTTTTTTTTTTTAATTCTTAAATCAATACACAATTTGAAAATATATTTTATATTATTTGTACGGATACATTTATATCGGGCGTAATAACAGTTCACGTTTGCTTCTTTCATTGAATCGTATTACTCAATTTTTTTACACCTATCGTATCATTTTTTTATATTTTTTTTTCGCCGCATTGACTGACGGTAGAGAATGTGCATGTATAAATACGCGTGATTTATTAAGAGTAATTTTTATGCTTGCTATGGTAATTAACGCGAAGAAGAATAAAATGGAAAATAGTATCTCTTTTAATCCCATTATGCTCGAATTTCGTTCTTGATATTAATTTATCACCGGGGAAGAATGTAAAAAATATGAGCACGAATTACGTATTTCCTTTTCTACGAATAATTATTATAATACAAAAAAAAAGAGCGAATAATTTATGACATATATTTCTGTTAAAATTTTACGCAAAAATTAGTTATAGGATTTTTTGAAATTTTAAAATCTCTAAAAGTTTCATTACGTGCTTTTTTAAAACAAACTCACACGTATGATTAAAAATCAATGTGAAACGAATAATCGACGAATTTATTCGATTTTTAAAACGGTGAATTTTATTATATTTTTTAAAAAAATTGGAAATAAAAGTAAAAACAAAAAAAAAAAAGGAATAGGTAAATTATAATATAGCTCGTGTTCCTTTCAAATTGGCCGGTATCGCGCAGCAATAAAGTTAAAGTTCCATCATTGTTCGAACAATCGCACCAGTGTCGTACGTTAAATGCAATGTCCCCAAACTCGATTTATGGCCTGCAACTGCATTAATCAGAGTGGTAGATCTTCCTCCCGTAAATTTCAATCTATATTCACTCACAATAAAAGATAACGAAAAGATAACATTTTTAACGATATCGTGATCGAGAATATACATCGAGTCTATTAACATTCCATATTGCCAGATATAAAATATTCATTCATTTTTTATTTGCGATATTTACGAACGCAATAAGTATATGAAATAAACGATACAATATTGTATCATTTATGCTAATTGAAATTAGTAATTTTGATAAAATAATATGTAAGAATAATATTCTATTTTAATATTAAATAAATAAATACACAGCAATAATTAATTTAAAAAATGTTAAATGTGAAATTATGATAAAAAAAGATATTAATATAATTTTTATTCTTCTCCTTTTTTTCTATATCTTTCTATATTTTTATAAAATAATTCATTTGTTATAATATAATAATAGAAAATAAAAAAGAAAAAAGAAATATTGAGCATTATCGAAATTAGATGCAGATTGGCCAATCACACTTATAACATCGTTATATTGCCCGACCAAAAATACACACAAGTATCATGCAACTTGGTGTGTGGAACTAACAAAAGTTTATTTTTGATAAAATAAACCGATTGAAATTTAAGTTTACACAAACGATTTCGAACGAGGTCAATTCGCTTGTTTGACCTAACCTAAAAGTTGCCTCTAATGTAAACGAGGCTTCACCGATGCAACTGCATGCATAAACATATCATAAAATTCTGCAGGCATCCTTGGAATTTTTGATTTATTTATATCTCCTCTTATTTTTACGCACTTCTACTTCAGAGAAATAATTTATTTCTTTAAATGATCAAATATATATATATATATATTTTCAAATTCTATATTAATTTATCTATTATCTATATTAATTTATAATATTAATCAATATTTCATAAATAAACAAAACACACGAATCATCGGATTATTTGAAGTTTTATTCCGAACATTAATGCCCTTTCCTCCTACAACTGTTTACAAGCATTACACTAGCTCGTAAAATCGTAAACACGATGGAAAGTCGTGTACAACACAAGAATATACATAGCATATATATATATGTATGTGTATATACACGCTATATTTACCATTCAAGCAAATTTGAACTACTTGCGTAACTTTCCACTGTAGTTGCACGCCACGCCTATTTCGTTTGTATTATTTCATCCAATGTTTGTCCTATATGGTTTTCTTACCATGTTCGTTAATATATACACGAGGAGTAGGAGAAGGGGAAGGCAAGAAGAATGGTCGCCAAACGAGGGCAATCACATTTAAACAAAAGCAGTTGGTAACACTGGTAAGCAGAGGTAAATGAACAATTAGTTAAGCAAGCTCGAGTTTTTCATTGCCCACACTAAAAGCTATTTTGCGATTCAAATTTCTAAATTAATCGTTGCTTATATATTCCATTATTGTTGTGTCACTATTATTTATTTACACTACTCGAGAAAAATATCCTCATTCGAGATATGGCGGGGGGGGATATATTTTCTTGTATCGTTCGAGTTTTGAGTTTCGAATCTTGTAAAGATATCGTTAAAAGTTTATACGTCGCGATTCAACTCGTCTCGTCTCGTAACGGCGTTGTCACCAGAATCGAAAAAGTGAAGTACACGTGAAATATATATATAAAAATCTGGAACGATTCTGAAATTTTTGAATTCTTGCTTGATGAACCGTAATTATTGTTTCAAAATTGAAATATTTGATATAGATGTAAAAGTTTGTGACGAAAGATTGTGAAAATTTGTAAACATTTATATTGCGATTCAATAATGAAAAAGAAATAATAATTTCGATTTTACTGGTAATAGTTAATATAACTTCAATAACGAGATAAAATATCCTAATTTTCCAAATATTTTACAATGATGTAATAGATAATGATTCTTATTCTAATTATGTTTCAATAATGAAAGAAAAAATAATTAATAATTTTTTATTTATCATAATAATTTTAGTACGGTTTTATTAGAGTGTAATAATAGGGATGCAAAGTAAAGATGTAATGAAATTATTTATATAGCAGGAAGAAATTAAATGTAAAAGAATGAACATATGTAACTTTAAAGTAATAGGCGTACATATGATGTAGGAGGTTAAAGCCACGAGAATATTCAGAATGTTTAATCGTTTGTAGTTTAATGTGGTTTATGATAAATCGCTAATTATTAGTAATTTGACGAATAATTATTCATCATAGATGAATTATATATATATGTATATATATGTATATATATCTGCTTTAATTGCTATTACACGCATGAATCTTTGTATTATAATGTAATTTATTGACAAATGTTGAAATTAGGTATATACATGATAAAATTTATCGATTAATTAAATAGATATTGAAATAATTTGCTTGTAAAAATATTTTACACTTATAAAAATACGAATCTCATCAATCATACACATACATTAAGTTGCAAGCTCAGAATGCAGTCTGAAAAGTGAAATGTGAGAGATATCTGAGTAAAGATGTAGGTAAGATTTAGAAAAATGATGATCGATCGAAGGTTTTACGAGATATGAGCGCACGAGGAAAGGAAGAGATATCGTGTGTCTACAGATGAAAATAGAAGTCGTACATAAAGAATGTTAAGAGAAGAATGGATCAAAGAAGAAGAAGAAGAAGAAGAAGTAAATATTTTGCATTGAAATGTATTTTTGAAAAGAGTTTTCACGGTATTATAAAAAAAATTATTTGTCATTGGAAAAGTTTTATTTTAAAAAACTAATTTTTATTTTAATATCTTGATTTTAAAACTATAATATTAAAAAATTATTATAAATGTTTCTCTTGTGTTTACAAAACCTTTCTCGATCTGAATAACGCTTTCGAGAATGCAG
The DNA here is from genome assembly GCF_029169275.1 of Apis cerana. NCBI lineage: Eukaryota > Metazoa > Arthropoda > Insecta > Hymenoptera > Apidae > Apis > Apis cerana. Next base: position 1,178,504 of record NC_083862.1, on the reverse strand, counting down.
TGTTAAGTATACTTGTCACCTTTAACATTACATGGCTAAAAAAAACTCATCAGTAGAGCCAGTGAAGTATAAAATCATCAATGATAAATTGTTCCAAAAATATAAAAATTATTTTAAAACTTTTTCTGATCAAAGATTTCCTACGTTGAATAAATTGATAACAAATTCAATATCTTTTATAATCCATTATCCTTAAATTATGAAAAATGCAACAACGATAAAGAATTATATAGAATTATATATTAAATAAAAACTAAAAATTTTCAAGTAAAAAAGGGAAAAGGAAAAAAAATTAAAAATTAAATTAAGTCACTAAGTCATTTTTTGATTGATCGCGATATCTCAAGCGGTTGCTAAGATATAACCACTCAAAATGTCCATAGTGCTTAGGACAATAATAGAGATTGTGAATGGGACGACAGCCTAGTGATATATTGTTACTATCCGTTTTCTTACGTATTACATTTTTCCAGGAATCGTGTCTATCTATTTGTCTGGAATTTGAGATAGGTTAGTGAGAATAAGTGCAAGCGAGAAGATAAGTAGTAAGTGTCGAGTAAACGACAAGAGAAAAATAAACGAATAAAAATTACCCTTTTCTTTACACGATGATATCTCAGAAACCGGAAGTCGTATAACGAGGAATAAAAAACCGTTTTAAAGAGCAAGGTTGCGCGTTTCTAATGATTTTTCGTTCATCGACCGGAAGTCACTATTTTCCGAATTGTAACGGCACGAAGTTTTTCTAATTTTAATAGAGTTTAATCGGATTTAAATAAACGATTGAAAACTATCTTTTCTTTAAACGATGATATTTCGGGAATCGGAAGTCGTATTGAAACGAGTGAAAATTCATTTTAAAGGGAAAAATTTCGCGTTTCTAACGGTCTTTCGTTTATTGACCGGAAGTCACTACCTTCAGAGTTACAGCGATTCAAATTTTTCTCAATTTTAATAGAATTTAATCGAGTTTCGAGGTAAATTATATTTACAATAAATATGTTTATTCTTGGAAAAATGTTTTCCTTATTAACGATTTTAACTAATAACATTATCCCTCGAATCTTCCGACACTCACATCTTTCCAAAAATAATTTTCCACCGGAAATTTAATTAAAACCTTATCGTATAACGTAAATTCAAACGAATATCCATTTCAATTCTCAAAAAACCGTTCTCGCCTGAAATTGAGAAGAAATGAATAGAGAAGAGTGTGCGTGGGGGGAGGGGGGAGGAAGAAGAAAGCGGCAAGAGAGGAAATGGCGCGAAATCAAATATTCCTTTCGATTCTTTATCAAAGTGCGTGCCAGTTTTAATTCGTAATTCGTTCTCTCGATTATGTTTCGTTCGGTATGCATGCAAAACACGCATTTCCATAGAGGCTAGCGGAACGTAATCTGGAACGACGGGGGCTGTGATCTGCGAATTTGCAATTTGTCGTACGCATCCCCCGGGTTAAGTACACTTGGAATCGTAATTCGGTATTGACCTTTCTCTCTCTCTCTCTCTCTCTCCCCCCCCCTCTTTCTTCCCACATGCAGCGCGCGACCGTATATATTAATATACTTGACTCGTTTAATAAAGATGTAACGAGGTTTGCTCGTACGGGAGACTCGATTATGTCGATGCATCTTCCCAAATTGATTATTTACCGCACATTCATTCGGTTAAAGGCAGTTCCATCGATTCGCAGATTGGTTTATTCATCGAGTGATATCGAGTACCAAATTGTCGAGTTAAATATGGGATTTCGTGGATGTAGCGTTTTAGACTCTGGAGGGCCGTGTGTATGACCCGGTGCGTATTTTCGATGTACACTGTGAATCGATATGTACTATATTAGATTGTCCGGAAATAAATTGCGGTTTTTAACTGCGTTATATTTAGAATCGATAATGTTATTTTAATAAAGGTCTGTGCTATGGATTATTGGCTGGGTTATATCGTTCATTCCTTGATACTTGTTAGTGGATATATTAATTAATAAGTTCGAGAAATTAATTATTCTCGTTGGATTCTGTGTTCGATTCAAATAACGATTAAAAAATATCGTAAATTCAAGAAAAATATAAATTTTTTACCGATGTTACTATTAAACGTAGATACGTAGATATATTCTCATATTTATATTTATAAAATGCAAATTTTGATAGAAAATTGATAATGAAATTGGCCTCTAGTTAAAAAACTTGTTTTATCTTTGGAAAGTTTTAACCGTACATTTTGCATATTTTTTCCCCGAAAACATGCATTGGTATAATATTTGCATATTTTTATAAAATTATTTGTCGTATCCATTTCATATCCTACGTTTGAACAAATTTTATCAACCATTTAAAAAAAAATTAAAAAAAGAAAGATAAGTAAAAACATATTCGTCGTTTCGAATAATTTTTATTAATTAATTCGATGCAATTAGGAGGGAAAAAATTTATGAACGTCGTTTCCGATTTTAAACAGAAATTCTAATTTTAATATTACTTATAATTATCCGGCGCATCAGATTGGCAAAATTTGGGGAGATAAAGTTATCGAGAAGCAATCGAGAAGTTAAACAGCGCTATACTAAAATAAATTTAAATTTGCCTCTGTTATAGCAGAGAGAGAGAGAGAGAGAGAGACAGAGAGAGAGAGAGAGAGACAGAGAGAGAGAGAGAGAGAGAGAGATATCAGGTAATAAATAAATTTAAGCCGATAAAGCTTTTTAATTAACTACGGTTAATAACAGGAGGAGATAAATATAATTTGTTACATTTTAAATTATAATCTTAATATTTGAATTTCAAATAATGGAGATTTCATTATTTTATCCTTGGTCTCGATATATATATATACACGCGCGTGTATATTTATCGCACATATCACATATTCTTTATATATTTTAATCTATATTTGTTACCTCATACACGATCGTATATCATATTCATCACATTACATCTATCCAGTTTGCATCTATTTTGACATATTTCATAAATGTCTAATTTATATTCCTTCAAAATACTGTCGCTATTAAAATCATGTCAAAATTCTTGAAATATTACATCTATAATTTGCATCTAATAATTCATTATTTTAAAATTGGAAACGAGATTGCGAGAATGATTTTATATCATAAAAATATCGAATCTAATATTTATTAAAAATAATATTTTTAAATTTAATATTCCGTAGCTTTTGGACTCGTTAATTATTAAATTTACTGTTAATATTCTTCAGTGGTAAATTTCCACTATATTTCATATTTGATAAAAAAACACAAACTTTTCATTATTTAAACCCAGTCTTCGTTCACACACGATTCACAATCTTCACTTTTCGAGAGAATTCTTTTCACATTTATTATCCTCCATTTAATATCCTCGTTTTAATTCGCACTTATTCCCTATCACTGGGCTAGAGGATACAAATCTCTTCCATCGTTACAAAGGATGCGTCATGTTACTATCCGATGTACAAAGTAATGCAATAACGTTGAAAATGTAAAACATTTTTCTCAATTTCCATCCTTCTTTTCTCTATATTCTTCCTTTGCGATACCGTAAGAACGACGCGACCGTTGTAGCAATAGGCAAAAAACTACGAGGCCAAGGCTATTTTTCTCTCGAAAATAAAGTCCACGCTCGAACGAACTGCGTACGCGTTTTTTCGCTCGCGACCTGGCAAAACGTGGCTCTTTACGATCGATGTCGCGTGCCAAAAGCTGGAACAAAGCGTCGTAAATACATAAATTTTCGTAAATGAACTCGAATCATCGATGAATCATGGATAAGTAAATTGAGATGGAATGTTAGGTGCATAGTAATTTCGTTTCATCTATTGTTCCATCTATTGTTCTCAAATTATTATTATATTCTATACTAAATAATACTAAATAATGTCGTATTTTCAATAGAAGTAAAAATTTAATTTATAGTTGGTTAATTTTATTCCAAATAAATTGATATTACCTATAACAATACTTTCGAACAAAGATGATATTATTTATATTTTCAAATCTAGACGAAGTAAATGAATTAATTTGAATAAAATTCCAATATTTTCGATATTTTTCACCAACATTCTCAACGCTTCGAATCAAATTCACTTCTCTTATCACGCGTAACGTAATATTTTTCCAACCTGTACGTCGCGAAAAATTTTAATTTCTATTCCTTCGTTCTTTTTTCCTGTTAAACCGAATTAAAGTAATCGTAGAAGGATTGCAACGATCGATGTCACGTATACAAGGACGGAAAAACGCGGGTCTTTACGGGATATCGAGAAATTTCGGTAATCGTCGCCGGTAACCTCGTTTTAGGCGGTTTCCGCTTGCGAAAGCTTCCGTTTGTCGGTAATCGAATCGAGCCTTGAAATTAGATTCTTCGTGGATAGATTCGATTCGCGACTGACGGCTGTGTTAAAAAGGAGGAAGGGAGGGGGAAAAAAAGATGCTCTTTCTAGAATTAATTCGATTCTGGTCATGATTTTTCTTGGTGATTGAAATTTGATTAAGCAAAGTTGTGCAAGTTTCTAGTTTGTTTATCGGTATTGAATTTGATGGTATTGGATATTCTTAATGATATGATAATACGTGTGCTATATGTTTTGACATAATATATAACGTTAAAGAAATTGCCATTTTTAACATAATATTTTTTAGATATTCACGTGTTTCTCATGCGATGTTGATAATTTTAATTTTATTTTAGAAATCACAAGCATATATTATAAAATAGGATAATTATGCCTCCTTTAAAAATAGATAAAAATGAATAGAAAAAAGTAAAAGGCATAATTTTTTTTTGAGAATCATTTTTTAAAATGATTAATATGTCATTATCTCCTTTTTTAATTTTAAATTGAAATTTAGATTCTTTTTGAAGTGAATATGATTACCTGGTTTCATAATGGCTTTTCTCACTTGTGAGATTTTAATCAAAATTAAGATTTTTCTAATTATCATTATTCGAATCAATGGAAACCAATAGATGAAATTTTTGTTAAAAATTTTTACGATTTTTATATAATATTTCCTAATATTTTTTAAAATAAAATTACGCAAACATAATTTTGCTATAAAATTTTTAATTTTCATTTCATTTCTGATAATCTGATGTTTATCCTTTTGTTGATTTTTAATCAATTTAAAACTTTTAATTACAAACTTATTAACATCCATAAATATTCCATCGCAAAAACTTGATCAAACTAATCAAACAACAAATATTTCTCTCCTCCCTTCATTTGAATAATTCATTATTTAATTAACCTCCTATACAAATAATTGATAAAACGCTAAATTTTAAATTTTACGATATCCTCCTTGCAACAACAATAAATAAATAATAAATCGAAACAAATTAAAAAAGTAAATCGAACAAGGAATATAATTATTCAATCATTCCATTGAATACCTAATAATTAAAAATTCAAAATTTCCACTTCAAATTCCGAATTCTTAAAAAAAGAAAAAATTACACCACTTACAAATAAATAAAATACAACTACCTAATCATCAATCCCCTTTTCAATTTTCAATTTTCAATATACAATCAATTTTACAAAAGTTAAAAAATAAAAAATATTACAAAAAGTTAAAAAAAAAAAAGAAAAGAAACGAAATCGAAACCTTCTCCCTCCCTCTCTCTTTCTCTTTCTCTCTCTCTCTCTTTCCCTCTCTATCACACTCTATCCCAATATTTTGATATTTGCTCCTCTGTATCTGATAATTGAGTTGAATTACGGCATACGCATGTTGAATTATCCTCACGTAACGTAAAACCCCATGACGTGCTGATGGTACGCCACATCCGCTCCGACGCCGCACACAACTGGAACAGAAAAACACGAGTGGAAGGGTTGAGAATCCGTGTGTGCCATCCGCGTGACCGAATACGAATTATATTTTTTTTTAATTGGATACAATTCGTCCACGACTCGGATACCACTCTTCGTCTCTTTCTTTCGTTTTATCTTTTTTTTTTTTTTTCAAGGCGAAATTTATACGGATTTATTTATGGAAATGTAAAACGCCACTGGGACGAGATAATAAAACAATCTCGCGCGCGGAAATGTATCGGGATGAATGATAAATTTATCGCGTATCTACCGGGTGAGAATCGGAACAAGCGATGTTTGTCGTTGGACGATTAAAAATATTGTGTATTAGAAACTTGTTGGTACAATTTTTGATCGAATCCTGTTGATGATTAAACTTGTGTTTGTTCTTAAATTAAGAAATATAGGAATAAAGGTAGAAGTTTGTCTTGTTTTTCTTAACCGTTCGATGATTCTTAGTTATGGATAATTAAAGATAATATATAAAAAAAAGAAAAAAATGAGATTTTTTGAAATAATTATGTATAATTGTACAAAAAAAAGAAAGTATAATTTTTACGTATATTTTCTTATTTAATTGAGAGAGAAGAATTTTCAATACGATTATAACGCGATTCTTTCAAAATTCTTTTTTTGTGAAATTTGGCATTGGCTCCGTAGAAGAAAACATAAATTCACGGAATCGTAACTTATTTCGCGGGAAAAACGAAAGTCTAAGTTATGCCAGAAGATTTTCCTGGACCGATGATATCTTTAGAACTACCCAAAGTGCTTGAAACATTCTCGAACAAGCGTTATATAACTTTTAATGCCGCGACTTTTTTACATGCTCGCCTAAATTTATAAGAAAAAAAAGAAGAAAAAAAAAGAGGAAAATGGAGGAGGAGGATAAATGGTTTTTTGTATTTTTTTAAAAAGTTGCTTGGACCGTTTTCTTGTGTTTCCTCAAAAGAAAGAAGGAGATTAATTCATTTTTTATCTCATCCCATGTTTTATACGACTCGATTAAATAAATTCGATCTTCATCTTTTTAGATGTGCAAAAGATGTAAAAGTCATTCTTCTTCTTCCCTTTAATCCAATTCCTTTCTTTCTTTATTCGATTCTTTCTTCGTCTACAGGAATTTCTAACGCTCCTTTCTCAAAATAACCTCGAAATTATGCGTTGTACTTAAGTTATATTAGGCGTAACATTATTCAAATTTCCGCTAGTAATGTTTTAGTAATTTCCACGCGGCATAATAATCCTAGAAGCGTTTATCGTTGTCGGGATGATTTGAATGTTTTCCTGTATTTTAGAGGCGCGCGCGCGCGCACGTTTGCTCCGCATTTGCTTTATTATCTCATTATTTGCTTTTCAAATTTGCATACAACGTTTCTATAGTTGGAATACTGTGTCGCGTAAACGTTATAGGCAATGCTCTAATTATTCGAAATGTACGTTGGAAGTAAGGAACTGTTGGAAAGAGTTCACGATTAACAAAGAAAAATTTTTATCAGCCAACGGAAATTTTTGGTTTCATCGCATTTTCATTGCAAATTATAGAAAAATATAAATCGAATAAATATTCAAAATAATTTAAAGGAATTAATCATAGAAAATCGAAAGTTGATTAAAAATATTCTAATTTTATTCTAGTTTCCCCTATAAAATATAAATCTAATAAATATTCAAAATAATTTGCAAGAATTAACGATGGAAAATCGAAAGTTAATTAAATATAAATCTAATAAATATTCAAAATAATTTAAAACAATTAATGGAAAATAGAGAGTTAACCAAAAATATTCTAGTTTTATTCTAGTTTCCCCTATAAAATGTAACTCAATAAACATTCAAAATAATTCAAACGAGTTAACTAAAAATATTCCAATTTTATCCTATTTACTCGACAAAAACGAATTTCGAAATAATTGAGTCAAAACTGATTCCCTTAGTGATTTCCCCATATTCTGGTGAATTTCCTGGTGAGATCGCATTAAAGAATAACAAGAATAACAACAAGCAGGATATTCAGTTGTATCGCCGAGAGAGAAGATCAAATTCGAAAAGACTGGCGCTGAAGTTAATTTAGAAGTTCAATACAAGGATCTCGGGCCGGTTTCGAAAGTTTTATTAAGTTTCGTCGTCGTGAAATTTAACTTATACACACCTCCCCTCCCCCTCCCAGAGATCGAACGTGCGTATATACGTAAATAAAATGTAATCACCGGATACATATATAACGACAGCCACAATTTTACCTCCTGAATACATTAACGCTATCCAATGCTCTCGGGGGAATTCGTATTGCTTTTGATCTTGATTCGAATCACGATTAAAAGTTGGCAACAATGGAGAGACGAGTCAAGTTTCAGTTGATATTTTACTCAATATTTATTCATCTTCTTTCGTTGAATGGCAGAATTTACGTTTTGTTGTTGAGTTTCGTTTACATTAATCCATATATAAATTCGATGCAAAATAAAATTATTCAATCTAATATCGAATCAATATCTAATCTAATTTGCATTTTTCCCCCCAATTTTCGAATCAAATATAACAAACGTTCAAATTTTTTTAATCATAGATAACACTTGATATATGATCATACATGCACGTATTATGTTATACGTTTGTTAAACGCCAAACTAAAATAAAAAAGATAATAGTAAACGGTCCAGAAAGAATATCTTTACAGACATTCTCGTGAATAACGTAGCGATTTTGCGTAATTTGGCACGTTACGAAAATTGGCAGAAAAATTCAATAATTAAAAAAAAAAAAAAAAAAAAAATAAGAAGAGGTGAATCGACGAAAATGAATATCTCGTTCTGCTGTGTTCACAAGGATACGCCCGCTCATCGAACGTAACCATGTTGCCCACGTAACCATCCGGAAAGTAGGATGCAAAGCGGTTTCCGGTATGAATTCTTTATACGGCGCACGTGGCCGCGACACCGAAATGAGATTTCCGCTTTAAAAGCCACGTTGGTGGAAAAATTTCGCATTCCGCCCGTAATTCTCCCCTCCCCCCTCCCTCCATACAAGTAGCATTGTGAATTTCAAAAAAATTTCCAACTTGTTACATTGGGAACGATCAGGATCGAGCTGAATCGATCGCCAAGATTAAATGTAACAATTTTGTTGAAGCTATCTATGCGGGAGCTATATTTTTCTCTTGGAAAAATATATTCTTTATAAGGGAAATTTATGAAAGAAAAGAAATATTTAAAGGTTAAAGGTTATTTTCCCTTATTTGCATTTTGCAATCTGTCATTAATTATTCGCAATAAGATGTACGTATTTAAAGATAAATTTGTAATAATCAAAATAGAATTTCGACATTTTTAAAAATATTTTCTATACAAGATTCTTTACCAATTCACGTACGACAATTCTTAATCCCACTAAGGATTTAATCTTACGAATTAACCTCTCTTTTCATTACCGCCATAACTTCAATCCATCGGGTAAGACGATCCAAGGATCAGTGGCGTAAAAATCTATATCCCAGAAATTAGCCTCCCTCGGATCCCTTTCCCTTCGACAATCGTCCATCCTCGATCCAAACCCTCCATTCCTTCCGGGCCTTCTTTGCCCGCTTTGTCTTCTCAATTAAATTCGCGTTTTCCAGCTTTTGCTCGGTGAAAACTCGGTCACTCGGAAAGAGTGGCCCTCTTCTCTTCCCCTCCTCTCCTTCTCTTCCCCCCCCCGCCCCCCGGGAAGAGAAGAAAGGAGAATTGTGTGTGCAAACATACAGGTGCACGCTCGCTACCATTCGAGTAGGATAATAGCTCGAGCAGAATAATAGGCGAAGTGCTAATTTACGAGCATTGAAAACACGGGTGAATTCTTGGCACACTTGTGCATTAAGATATTTGTTTGTTTTTACCGATTACCCTGTTTCTTGTTCACGCGATAAATTGCAAACGCCCGTTTTACGTTTTTGAATAAGTTTTAATTGGGCTGGAAGCCTAAGGGATTTATGTTGTTTACTTTTTTTCTTAATTAAAAATAAATAACTCGTTATAACGCTTGATACACGGAACTAAAATCTAAAATAAAAGATTTTAAAAGTTTGTTTCCGTTAGTGTAATTCGTCTCCGTTTTTGCGACAAACGGAGAGGCAGTATTGCCTTTCTTTCTTTTTTTCTCTTTCTCTCTCTGTCTCTGTCCGTGCTCTAAGAGAGTTATTTTCACACTTCACCCACGAGAACAAAAAATTCCCTCCAAGAAAAACATTGAATTATATACATTGAAAATACACTTTGTAAAGTGTAGGGAAACGAAACGTAGGTTGAAAAATCTTGTTTACCTTGACAAAAACTCCGAAAGTGAGGTTAAAGTGAGGTACAAACACCAAGCGCTTCGTCCGAGTGGAATAATGAAATAAAAGGAAGGGAATCGGCTAATTTACTAGTGGACAACGGCCGTTTCTACGCGTGTGTGTGTCTATGTACTTATCTCCCTTCTCTCTCTTCCCCCTTATTAGTCGAGGAGAAAGGGAAAAAAGCAACACCGCCATTCCCCACTTTGGAAGAGCCGATTTGTTCGTCCCGCGCCTGGACGACTGCAAACCGCCAAGGAAAATAATTTCCCGCTCTCGTGGCCGAGGGAACGATATTAAACCGTTTCCCCCTCCCCCCTGCTCTCACGAACCGGGACTGATCGATTTGAACTTTAACGCTTCGGAATAGTTCGCCTCGGTACACACAATCAGCTCCTCCCTGATCGAAGCTAACTCGTCTCTGTGCATCTTGTTCGAGCTCGATCGGGCACGGATTACTTTCGAATTAATTCGAGAGTGGCGAGGGAGGGAGGGGGGAGGGGAGAGGGGAATCGATACGGCGCAAAGGCGCGAGCGGAAAAGTGGAGAAGCGAAAGGATAATTTGGCCGGTTCTTTCGCGCGCGGATCGATTTATCTGTCGATAGGACAGGATGGAAGAGGAGAAAAATCCGTTCTTCTTTGCTTTGTTGCTTTGAACGAATAATCACTATATTAATGCTGTTTCTTTTTTTTCTTTTATTTAGGTTATTAATGGAGAATGAAAATCGAGGAGATAGGTCTTGATTCGAAAAGGAACGTTTCATTGGACACGATTGTTCCAGTGTATGCATGATAATATATGATATACTGTTCACTGATGCATTTTTCTTTCTCTACCATGGTATTTATCTTATACATTAATCCAAAACGACGATCTGTATCCAAATCTAAATGCATCGGCATTTAGTATTCGGAATATTCTAATCGTATCGATATAATGTAAAAATTTTATTATTACTCGTAACATGTATAGGTTAATTATAATTAATTTGTGACGATAGTTTAATTTATGAAATATAATTTCATATTCTAGTATAGATAATTTCGAAAGTATTTCCAGTCAGTTTCCGAAATAATTTTTACGATTTCGAATATTCGAATTTTTTCTATAGTGTGTAGCGCGTGATGTCAACAAAGCGTCGTAAAAGACCCCTCTCGTCCCTCTACGCCCCGCGAGACTTCTTTCCATTAGTGAACAGTATATTCCACTTTTAGCTTACGCTGTTTGTCCATCTTGTTTAACCATAATCGACATATTTTGAATTACTTGCTCGAATAACTTGCATCATTCGTATCCTGTCTATATTATAATATTTATCAGATTTTGATCCTACAAATAGTACAAGAATAATTTAGAATAATTTATTCAGTCAGAATTGCGTTTAATATTCAACAGCAATGTTTACGAGATTATTACGTAACATTTCGTTTGTTTCGACAGATCGAATTTCATTAGAACGCAATATCTATGTACCCCGAGATGGGATAGTCTCTATTTTCTGGATGCCTCGATTCCGGATGAACGTCTTTGTATCCGGTGTCACGAGTCCAATCGTCTCGCATCTCGATGAAAAGAGGCACTTGGTGGTTTGTACACGAGCACCGATCGATTTTCCTTCGTCTCCACCGTCTTACTTATTGCCATTTTTCTCGCGGATGATGTGCACTTTCATCGTGTGTTTCCTATAATAATCCTCTTTTCTCTTCCCTCCATCATCTCTAAATGACACGCCAAAAACTTATTTTCACGCGAGATAATCGCGAATATTTTTATATATCAACGAAAATTTTTCCTTCTTGAAAAAAGACCTCAATGTGCCATTGTAAGATTAATATCTTTCTTTTTTCTTTTTTTTACTACGACTTTGTCTTCAATTGTCACATTTATCCTCGTTGTCGGGGCTGGCGAAGAGGCTTTAATTAGCGCGTAATGAGAAGGATAATGGCGTCGAATCGATGAACTCGATTTCAAGTTGAAAAACGCCACCAGCCAAAAGAAAAAAAAGAAAAGAAGAAAGGAATTCGAGCTTGTTCTTCTCTCCCTCCTCTCCCCTCCCTCTCTAGCCCTCTCTATCTCTCTTCCTCCCTCTATCGGGGGAGTCAAGTAATTCGGGAATAACGAGAGGGGAGTATCGAGTGGCAATTGAAAATTAATTAATCACTTAGCATCGACCAACTCTCGTCCGAATTAACGAATTCCTGTTAATGGAGTTGGGAGTGGGGATAACAATTTCGATAGTAAATTTGCATAAAGTCTCTTTTCCAATGAAACAGGGGAAAAAAATATGCGTTTTGAACTAAATTTATTTAATGTCTCGTACTTAAGGTTAAAAATTGGAATGTGCCTTAATTAGAATCAGTTTTATGTACTTGAATAATTATATTCTATTGTTAATATAATTTGCCTGAGTGGCTACTTATTCAAATATTTATTACTACTCGTATTACAATGAGTATTGTTCATGTAACTGTAACATGTTTGATTGAAATCCATATCTACTTGTGTGATCATAATAAATCTATAGTATATTACGTATCATATATAACGTACTCTATAACGATGTTTGCTTGACCAAAATGTATCTGCACCACATGTTTGATTTATATTACTTATGTTAATCGTGGCGATGTGATATTACTTATTTTGTATTCCAATGAAATTCGATTGTAGATAGAAATTAATAGTGGCGACGACTGTTATGCAATCTGACAAAGATGCTATTCCATGGAATATTGAAGCTAGTCCGTGATCGGACAACGTAAACAGCAATTATTCTACGAGTTAATGAGGTTAATTACGAACGCTGTGGGAAAACAATGCTTCTGGTAATGATTGTTCTTGCTCGTTTATTACTCGCTCGATTTAGATATGATTATATTAATAATTATTGGAATTAGAGAATTTTCTATTGAGATGTCTCTAATTTTTGTTAAATTAACGACACATTTTTGAAATTGTTTTAAATATTAATTATCTATCAGTTTGGATATATTGGTGTAAAGTTTCAATTATGAAAACAATTTGTATTTGCCTATAAACCGTATATTTTTAAAATATGTTAAATGTTAAATTTTATATTGACGCAGAGCATTGAGGGAGGGATAAAAATATAATAATACAAATTGGCATGATTATTGGAATATATAATGAGAAAATTTATGTTAAAACGGAGACAATCGGAGAAACATAATGTTAAAACAAATGATGCAACTTCGTGTCCCAGTTGTATTATACGAAGATTCATATCACGATGACAGTGACAAAGTAGAAGTTTAAACAAAAAATACGTGCAATTTCTGAAATACTTGGAATAGTCAACATTACTCATTATACTTCCAAATTAATCAAGCTGGTAGATAATAAAAATTTTTGCAATTATTAAATCGAAAAATTTATAATTGTAAAATGAGCAAAATTAGTATAATAAATTATTAGAATAATATCGTAAATTAATCTCTTCTGAAATATCTGGAGATTTTTTTTTCATGAAATTTCTCATCCTTCTATTTAGTGTAATCGATCTTTCCTTCTGAAAACATCAAAATTCGATTGGTTGTAAAAATACTATTCGGAGGAGCTAAAACACGATTGGGTTAAGATAAATTACTCGCGCGAAATGGAACACGATTGGCGGTGAGTAAATTCGATTTTCGTTTCTTCGTGAAAGGAATTCCTTAAAAGGAAATGGTTAGATATCTGGATTTGTTCCATGGTAAATTCCATATAACGATCGCGAGTGATATAGACGTATCACACGAAGATTTACGAAGGCTCGATTCTCGAGGTAATGCGTGTCACGTTTATAAGTTAGGTTATGTATGCGTTCTATCTACCTGTATTTGCAATACAGTAGTATTTTTCTGAACGTTTGATATGTATGCATGGGAAATGAAAACATCTTTCTTTGAAAATAATATTTTTCTTGATTAAAAAAAAAAAAAAAAAAAATGAGTAGATACATTATAATATCTACATAATTTTTCTTCAGCTGCGTGTTTCCATTATTCTTGTTATTCTTGTTATTCCATTATTGAAAAAGAACAAAAAATTGATGAAAAAGTGATGAACAAATTTTTTGCAAATAAAATAAGAAATGTCATTTTTTCTTTGAATCCTTTATTTAAATTATTTTATTAAATAACTCTCTTCTTTAAAAATCTTATATTAAGTTTTTCACGTGAAGTTTCAGTGGTAAATTTTTTATTTTTATTTCAAGTCATCCATTTAATCTTAAGAACCCTTCACTCGCCTAAAAACGTATACATTCATAATCATTACTCTGCCGTTTATAAGATCTGAGCATTAGTCACACTCGATGTTACAAAATATTTTTGTTTTTGAAATACTTGAAAAAATGAATAGCTATTAATTTAACGTATATTAATTATTTAATTGAATTAATTCGAAATAATTAGAAATATTTATAATAAAGTTCTACGTGTACTTTATACAATTTTTTATTTATGATATAAAATAAAATTATTTCAGTTTTTATGAATTTTTCAATGAATGGCTATTTTACACAGAGATGGATAGCTATTGATGGAAGTCAATAGTTTAGAATTTCAACAGATGGAAATTAGCCATACAGTTCAAACTTTACAGTTCGCAGAGTTATAATTACGTAAAACATCTTTTAAATTATCTTGAAAATTATCTTCAAACTTATTTTATTTTATAATATTATTTTATAAGTTCTATTGTAATGTTAATAACATTGATTATATTAAGCTGATTTAAAATTTATGTTCTTTTCAACATTTGTATATTTTCCATAAAAATTTATATAAAAAATTGTGAATTGCATAATTCTGATAATTCATGTTTTTTGTTTCGATTTTCGAAAAGATTAATATTCTATCTAGTTTCATCCATCTATTGGCATAATTATTAAGTAATTCATTGAATCTTGATCCAGTGATCTTGAACGATCAAAGATCAATGATTTATATGATCGAATTGGATGAAACTATAACCAGATATGGTTTCCTGTCCATATAAGTCCATATAATGGAAAATATTATTTGTTTGAATTATTTGTTTGAACAGAATTTTTTTTCTGTGCCGCTTTTTATATAATTGTAATTGGAAGATTTCTAAGAACAGGAAGATCTTTCTTTTTCCCTTTACGAACTTGATATATTACCATCTCTTACTTTTTCTTCTTTAAAATGAAGTTGTGTATTCTCTTTTACTGGATGATATTTTTCTTTAATTCAGTTGATTTTAATTCAGTTGAAATCTACAGTGAATACTATTTGAATTGATATTTTTATATATCTAGCTAAGATTTTATTTTTTTTTTGTGCATATTATATAACTGATGAATATTAATCCATATTGCTGATTTTAATTTTCTAAAAGTAATTGTTTCTTTTTGTTTGTTTAATAAATCAAAATAATAAAGATACAAATCTATTCGTAACAAAAGTGTCAAATTTTGCTTCAATATTTGTTACATTCCATTGATTTTTACTTTCGCATTTTTGTACATATTATTTTAATTTAATTATATTTCAATTCCATTTAATAAACAATAATAATTCATCTATCTAGTACAAGATTTTAGATTTTTTTTACATATAATTTTTCAATATTTTATTTTTACGTGTATCATTTCAATTTTTTCAACATCCAATTCCCAACCCAAATTATATTTTAATTCCATTCAACGAACACTCCAGATCGACCTATTCATCGCGTACAAAATTTCACAATCTTTTTCCACGCATGGTCAGGGGGAGGAGAGGTGTGTTCGATAATTCCATTTCGCTGGATCGTTGCTCGTAGAGATCGAGATCATCGCTGAAACTGACAGCCCGTTCTCAAATAACCCCCGTACACGGTAATCGAGCGAACCTTCCCATGATTCGTATTTTTAAAATTCCAATTTCGCGATCGGGCCGATGGTTCAGCGAAAAATGGAAACGGTAGCTGCGCTTTCACGTCTCCGCGTAACCGGAAATCCACCGCCAACACTATTGACGAACTCGAAGAAACGCCGAGTTTCCTGAATAGGCGCTTTTGATAAAGGTGTATCGAAGCGCCCTCTATGTAAAATTCATGCTATGCAAAGAATCGGATATGTGTTATTGTTCGGGTGGTTTTTGATCTCTGAAGAACAATGAATAAAACAAGATGTTCCGTGGATTGATACTGCTTTTATAACGATTGCATTGCATGTCTTTAACGAAATTATGATTTGATATGTATTTTTGAATACATCGAAGAAGTTAGATATAAATTACATACTTTAATTCAAAAAATTTACAATTTGATTTTTTAAAGAATTTAATTACGTACATAAATTACAATCTAATAATAATTTTTACATACTGACTTTCATTTCGGTTATTTCAGTCTAGAATTCGGTTTAGAATCGATCTTCCAAGATGTCCCACGAATATATTAACACTTTGTACATTGGTTTTGAGTAACTGTGCGCTACAACGCGATGTATTATTCAAAAGGCGAACCTACGATAATAAAAGCAAAACGCGCAGTTAGTTTTTAATGCCATTGTGGAAACGCAGTCGACGATATTTCCTTCATCGCGAAGAAAATATTTGCTGAAAATTTCATTCCCTTTACTATAACCTTTATACTATCTTCTTGCGAAAAAGTCTTCGCTTATATTTCATTTTATTTTCTTTTTTCAGAATTTTGATCAAAAAGCTGGAAAATCATAGAGAACAAAACATTTAATTTCTTCAAGAAACTTGTAACGTCGTTGATCTCCGACACGATGGATGTTGCGGATTTGGAAAGCATAGAATTTTTGTGCTGAAAGAAATTAGATAAATTGAAAGATAAGGACATAGAAAATAATTTTAAATGAAATAAGTTATTTTGATGTAATTTATTATAAATTAATTTTATAAAAGTTTGACGTCTTAATTAAAATGTTTATTTCTGTATTTTATTTTTTATAATATTATATTGTTTTATTTAATTTGTATTATATATAAATATATATATAATTACATTATTGTAATTTGTAATTTTTTATAATAATTTGTAAAATTGAAAGCTTTGTAAGATTTATATTCATTTTTTATTCTACTAAATTCCATTTTATTTCATGAATATTTATAATATATGAAATATGCATATATGTATATTTTCCTTTACGATTTTAAAATTTATAAGAAAATTTATAAATATCCAATTAAAAATGTATTATTATTATAAGAATTGACTTAATTACATAAAATAAAAAGTATTTTATTTAAAATAATGTCTAATTATTTATTACCCATATAAATATAATTATACTTGGAACATTTCAAAAAAAATATTGCAATCTGAATATTCGAAATTAAACTGTAATCAATTAACAATTATCAATAATAATTTTCTATTTCATTTATAATATCTTTATAATTAGTCAATCTTGTAATATTTCAATCTGAATTTTCAAAATTAAATTGCAACCAACCAATTTTCAATGCTGCCAATTTTTACAGCACCGTTATCGTCAAAATCCTTCTTTATTGAATACGTCAGCCGGTGCTTGTGAAAACGTCTTTCTATCTTGCACTTTAATAAAGCCAAGAAGATGCGCGATTCCATCTAACATCTCGCCAAGTAATCCAAACGTTTTCACTAGCGAATTTTTTCAAGAAAAAGAAAAAAAATAAAAAAAAAAAAAAATAGAAAAGACAAGAAATCCCAAAACCTTTTCCCTTGAAGGATAAATTCGAAACTCCTCAAAGATATCTTCGAGATAACGTAACACCGTCGAAAAAGTTTCTAAGAACTCTGTCGCCGTCCATTTTATCACGAGATGAAATCCTCCAACCGATCCTCAAAGGAGAGGCCATTTATATTATTTTTTTTCTCTTCTTTTTTAGAGATTCTCTGGCCACTATGTCACATGATATACACTATATCTATATCGTGCATTTGCACTGAAATGTATTGAGAATAGTAATTGACGTTGATTCAAGTTTTTATGATTCGATATTTGCCATTCAATTTTTATGACAGTGGTAAATTTCAATGGAAATTGAGGGGTTCGATTTGGAAAACTGTGAAACGTTGGTTGTTTGAATTAATAGGAAGGCAAATTTGTTCTGATAACTGAATTTTTTTTTTTTATAATCGATTGAAAATTGGAGGGATTGTGAATTTTGTAAAGTGGATGGATCGATTGAAAGAGCCATGAAACATTAACTATCTGAATTGATAGAGAGACAAATTTATTTTGATAACTGGATTTTTTTTAAAGAAATTTAAAATAATTTAGATTTGGAAATTAAATAATTTTTTAAAATAATTGTTTTCATTATTTATCATATGAAAATTAATATAATAACATGTAATGTAAGTATAGAATGTATAATACGATTATTTTTTTTTATATGATCATTGAAAACTTTATAGCAAAAAAATCTTAAAATTAAAAAAAAAATTAATTAAAGAAATATATATATTTTCATACAATAATCAATAATTATCGAGTTATTAGTAGTTCATTCAATTTATATCGATGCAAAATTTTTTTTACATATATTATAGATAATAATAATTAAAAATTATCAGAATAAATCTATCATCCTTTAGTTAGATCCTTTAGTTATATGCTTAATTATATTTTAATTATTATCAGATATATATCATTGACTAAATATATGTAAAATATTAATTTTAATCCGAATGTAAAAGAAAGATAAAAAAAAAATTAAAAATTCTCATTCTAATCTAAAAATTCTCTTATTTAAACACTTTCGAGGATACGATAGCACGTAATCAGCTTGTGGTCCAGGAGTATCACCTTGTGGCTGATGGTTATTCATGTGTCACGTGCAGAGCTTTAGAAATGTTCATTGGATGAGGGTGGCAAAGGATCGATGATCGGATCTGAGTAACCTCTTTGGTAAAAGCATTCGATTGGGCTGATAATCGAAGGGCGCCGTCCATGACCTACCACTTAAATCTTGACTACTCTGGGAAGGAAGGCAGGATTTTAAAGAGACCAATTCCATGAATTTAGAGTTGATTCTAGGTTGATTCTTTTTTCGTTAATCGTAAATTGTAATCTAAAAAATAAATTTAAATGTTATTATCAATGTTATCTTATTCTTTATTCGATTCAAAATTCAAAATCATAAAAAGCGATACCTGAGTTAATTACATACAGCTTAATTTATAACATGATATAGATTCATTTCAAATTATTTTTCAAAGTTACTCTCTATATTCTCAATATTCAAATGTATCTATTATTTTTATAAATATTTTTATTTAATTTCAATTACGGTTTTGAATTATAATTATTAGATCAGAATTTAACGAATCATTTGATGTTCGATCAAGTTAAAAGTTCGAAGTGAAACATTTTCTATATCTCTATAACTTTAATCGACGTATGTATCTTTCAATAAGATCTTCGATTAAAAAAATCTTAATTGCAAAAATTTTCTTATCCTTTCGAATCTTCCTCGAGAAACTATCGCAATCTCTTGAGATTTCCATTTAGAGCAACTTTTATCTCCGACTGGAATAAATCCTCTAAAAAAGTTCCATTGAAGTTTGCGGAACGTTTGAAAAACAATTCAACGACTGATGCATTGCAGGAAGAAAAATTGCACTCCACCATAAATTTGTAATACGAGAAAAGAATGATGGGATACCAAATTTAGAAAGTCGAGATTAATTCATCTTAATACAAAATGCATAAATTTTCTTTCTCCTTTTTTTATATGTATTTTTTAACTTTTTTATATGTAAAACGACGCCTGATAAATCTGATAAATCGTTCAAGAAAAATCGTAGATTTTGCAGCAAGAAATCAAATCCATTTTTGGCGGTCTTTGAATAACACACCTGAAAGAGATTTTATATTTAAGTTTTAAATTTGGTTTATGATTAAAAATGTTACCATTAACTTCATTGATTATTCCATGTAGTAACTAATCCAAGAAACTGTATCTCGCTCAGCTGTCGATTCACAGATTACGGGAAATCGAAGATGTTCGCTGAATGTGTGTTAGCACGAGGAACATCAAGATTTGCGGTATCCCACGAATTCGTTCCTGTGGAAACTGCGGACTTTAAGCACGGACGATAGAACCGCGAAAGAAGAGAAAAGGATTTTTCTTCTCGATGGATACCCTAATTCAAGTTGGCTCATAAGTTTTTTTAAAGTAGAATGCGTTCCAGACATTAAAAAATGACCAATTCTTGAGTGGCTGCTGTGGAGAATTGTATACTATAAGTATTATTCTTGTCTTATTTAGTTTTTAGTTTTATTGTTCGTTTTTATATTATTTATTTTTATTATTCGTTAATTGTTTATGAATATAGATATCTTTGTATTTAATATCTTACATGATTTACATAGATGAAATATTTATGTATATTCCTTCCTTCTCTGATTTTTTTTACTTATATTATCTATTTCTTACACATGTATTTATATATGTGTCTTATATATAATAATATTTTTTTATACCATTATATATGATTATAAACATTTAAAAACTAAAGAAAATGATATTTCTTTTTCAGAAGTGAATATAAAAATACAAAAACACTTTTATAATCTTATATTAATTTTGTGGATTATGTATCTACTATGCTAGATATAAGATGTAAAAGATTGATTTTATATATTCTGATAACTTCTCCTATTCATATTTTTAAATAAATTAATTTAAAGATTAAAGTTTCGAAATTATTATAGAAATATAATCCAGAACAATTCAATTGTTTCTCAATTTTTACCTATTCATTATTTATAGTTTAAAATATTAACATAAATCACTCCATTCTATTGTATTAGTTTTTAACATATGAAAAGCTATTTTGCAACCTGAAGCAAGATAATAATAATAAATTGATAATTATCATACAAATGTATATAATTTATTTGTAATAAAAAATTAATTCTAATTGTACGATTAAGAACTAACCTAAAAGTAATATATTATTAACATATATAATGATTTACTTACATATGTATAACATATGTATACATTTTCAAATAAATTTATTCTTTCAAAAATATTTTTCATTTATTTTCCACTTTACGCTATTATACGCTTCCATATAAATAATTAATAAAATTATAATTCGTTCATCGTACTACTTTCTTTGATCCTATAAATATCTAACAAAATATATTGCGTGTATAAGTTAGTTACGGACGATTAAAAAATTTTGGTGATCAACGCCATCTCGCGTTTGGATCACCGAAGCTCCGACTTGTTATTAGCATAGCAGAATGTGCAAGGAGGTATGCGAATTCGCGTGACGTCACAGACAAAGAAAGCAACATTGTGCGAAAAGGACAGAGAGTATTTCCCGCCAATCAAAAGACACCATATTGAAAATTCATTAATTACTCATTTTCTAATTAAATATTCTGCACTTTTAAGCTTGAATCTTGAAGCTAGAACTTCAAACAAGTTTCCTGTAACAATTTTAATGCAAAATTCTTCTTAATTAATTATTTATTAACGATTAACGCGACATATGTTCTAATGCATCAATGACGCCATATTGAAAATTTATTAATTACTCGTTTTCTAATTAAATATTCTGTACTTTCAAGCTTGAATCTTGAAGCTAGAACTTCAGACAAGTTTCTTATATCAATTTGAATCTGAAATTCTTCTTAATTAATTATTTATTAACGATTATTATACAGAAAGTCGCACTCACAAATCTCCATATTATAAACAATTAATTTATTCATTTAAATATTCGTGAAATTATAAATAAAATTTATATGTGAAGATAAAGAAGGAATTAACTTTTTAAATGTATATAATCATATTTAGAAAAAAATCTCATATCAACAAAAAATTACAAAAAACCCAATGAATGCTAATGATATCTATCGATATGATGCATTAATCATTAATAAATAATTAATGAAGAAGAATTTCAAGTTCAAATTGATATAAGAAACTTGTCTGAAGTTCTAGCTTCAAGATTCAAGCTTGAAAGTGCAGAATATTTAATTAGAAAACGAGTAATTAATAAATTTTCAATATGGCGTCATTGATGCATTAGAACATATGTCGCGTTAATCATTAATAAATAATTAATTAAGAAGAATTTCAGATTCAAATTGATATAAGAAACTTGTCTGAAGTTCTAGCTTCAAGATTCAAGCTTGAAAGTACAGAATATTTAATTAGAAAACGAGTAATTAATAAATTTTCAATATGGCGTCATTGATGCATTAGAACATATGTCGCGTTAATCGTTAATAAATAATTAATTAAGAAGAATTTTGCATTAAAATTGTTACAGGAAACTTGTTTGAAGTTCTAGCTTCAAGATTCAAGCTTAAAAGTGCAGAATATTTAATTAGAAAATGAGTAATTAATGAATTTTCAATATGGTGTCTTTTGATTGGCGGGAAATACTCTCTGTCCTTTTCGCACAATGTTGCTTTCTTTGTCTGTGACGTCACGCGAATTCGCATACCTCCTTGCACATTCTGCTATGCTAATAACAAGTCGGAGCTTCGGTGATCCAAACGCGAGATGGCGTTGATCACCAAAATTTTTTAATCGTCCGTAACTAACTTATACACGCAATATATTTTGTTAGATATTTATAGGATCAAAGAAAGTAGTACGATGAACGAATTATAATTTTATTAATTATTTATATGGAAGCGTATAATAGCGTAAAGTGGAAAATAAATGAAAAATATTTTTGAAAGAATAAATTTATTTGAAAAATACACGTTATACATATGTAAGTAAATCATTATATATGTTAATAATATATTACTTTTAGTTTAATTTATAATTGTACAATTAAAATTAATTTTTTATAAATTATATACATTTGTATAATAAACACCAATTTATTATTATTATTATATTGCTTCAAATTGCAAAAAAACTTTTCATATATTAAAAACTAATACAATAGAATGGACTGATAGTATGAATAATGTATATATGTATATATACAAAATATTTAGATTAAAAAATATTTAGTTGCCGAGAATAAGAAAGTAAATATACACAAGGTAAGTATATTAAATTTAAAAAATTTTTTATGCCAAAAACTAAATTTTGTATTGCAAGAATATAATATGCAAATAGATATCATATGAATTTTTTTTAATTTTTATTTAATTTTTGTCCAAATTCTATTGTAAATACTTACCTCTTGTTTACCTCTTACTATTTTTTTTCAGTTTTTAATATTTATTAATAGTTTTCTTAATTTTATAAATACTTACCATTTGAATACTCACCTCTTGTAACTCTCTTTATTTTGCAGTTTTTGATATTTTTAAATAGTTTTTTTAATTTTACGAATACTTACCATTTGCCATTTTGCAATTAGATAACTATTTATTATGATAAAATAGATAAAAAAAAAAGTAGTCTTAAAGGGATCAATTTCTGTATCTAATTATAAAATTTAGAAATTGATAATATTTTCATTATTTTATATCTGTAAAAAAGAAACATTGAAATTTTTTCGTAAAGAATTTAGTTTCAGAAGAATTAATTTATGAATTTTGAAAATATACTAAACTATGAATTATAAATTTCGTTCAAAAATGTTTTAAAAAACATGATGCTATCAAAATTGAAAAGAACCATTAAATTTAATGTTTATATCCATATATATCTATCTAAATTTTTTACTATTAATTTCTTCCAATCACTGATCAATCCTCCCAACATCATTCCATTCCCTCTAACAATACAATTCCATCATCGTACATATTTCGATCGATTATAATCCATATCGTTCTCATTGTACACTTAATGGACTTGGAATCGGTAAATTTATCGATACAAGAGAAAGGAAGGTTAAATAAAAACCACATGGTTGAGTTACGATGGAATGAGACGAATAACTTCTCTTCGAGGATGCTTATTCCTTACAAAAACAGGCAGAGTGTTTACAAAGAAGAAGGCGACCATAGAGAGATCTGGCGGGGAATTAAGTTTTCACAAGTAAAAGCATCGAAATGGCTTGGAAAAGCAAGTGGAAAAGTTGGTGGTGGCGCGAAAAAGACGAGAGCTCAAAGGAGGGGATGAAACCGGAAACGACATAGAAAGACAGGCCTCCCGCCTCTCTTTTCTGTCGCGAGAATACCTCTCGGTTGAATGGTGCTCGATATTCCCTTCTTTTTCTTTTAATTTCTTTTTCTGTCGCAAGAACGAAGACAGATTGCCACGCGGTGAACCTCGTTTCCTTTGCTTCCATTCGATTGCTTTTCTCTTTTCATTCGTAGCTACCTTCGAAGAACGTTTCATTCGTTTTCTTTCTTATCTATTCGTCTATTCTATACTTTTATTTGTCTCTCAATAAAGGAAACTATATTTTTTTTCTCCGCATCGAACAGGGAGACTCGAGAGCGTGAGGTGTAATCGGCTACGATTGTTGTTTTTAGGTTAGGTTAGGGAAAAGTACAACCGATCACTATTATTATTGCTATTATCAGTAAAATCGATATGAACTTGCAAGATTTTCACGAATATAACTCGTACAAAATTTCTGTTCTGAACACAATTAAACTAATTCCCTTTGTTAATTATGAAATAAAAGAAAATGTGTCTGAGATTTTATTCGCATTATGGAACAAAACTTGAATACTTTTTTTGTAGAAAAAGAATATCTATTTTTCGATTTTGTAAGATTTTCAGCAATGTCTATTTAATACATATCTAACAAATTTAACTTAACCTAACCTGACTTAACCATCAAAGCTACACGATCGAAGAATTGAAAAAAATATTGAAATACCGAATCGATACGGAAAGAAATTTGGAAAAATTTGCTTATAAGATTATTTGACAAAAAACTTGTGCTTCTGAAGGTTGTAGTTTCAATTAAAGCAACGCTGTCACGCCACCTTTAGTACTCTTTGGCAATGCAATTAGCCGGGTTCGCCACTTCTGCCAAAGGTATCCCTTAAAAGGGCTGAAAGCGCGTGATAATTAAGACACCGGTGCCACTTGCAAGAATAATTAAGTACTGGGGACCGAATAGCGGTCGATGCTTCTTTCCTTGGGAAGATGGATGTGTGGGTGGTGCGGTGATCGCTCGAACGAGCACGCTCGTGTCGTTGGTTCAAGAATATACCTGTGAAAATTAAGTGAGGTTAGGAAACGTTGAATGGGAACGATGATAATTTGATAGTAGTTGATGAACGAGAAAGATAGTTTGTGGTTAGCTTAATATATGAAAAGTTTTAATGGAAAGAGGGAAAAAGATGATGAAATAAGAGGAAACATATTTTGAGAAGAGAAAGAGATTTTACGAGTAGATTTATTTTAAAAATGTAAAAATGAAAAAAAATATACTTAAACCTGGATAAAAAGGAAAATGTGGCTTCTGGGAAATAGATATTCCCTATAGAATTCCAATTTCGAACGAAGAATACGTTTACATTTTTGCAGCGAAATCCACTAACAAATACCTAAAACCAAATAAAATAATAAATATTAAAATAATTTAAAAATGCGTAGAAAATAAAATAATTTTATTTTAATCATTGTTCGTACGACAACTTATTATTAATATAACTCAATTATAATATAATATGATGTATCAATTATCGTATTGGCTTTAAACCCAGTTCAATTTTAATAAAAAAAAATTCTTCAAATTTCCCAAATCAATTTCGAATTATTATTCAAATAAAAATCATTGAATGACCATTGACCTAAAATTTACCAGTGCATCGAATTTGATCAATTTCTCCGCTTTTTTATCTTGTGAAAAACACGATATCGAATGTCAAAAATTGGTAAAAATCGTCGAAGTGTCTCCAATCTCGAGCGAGAAATATATCTCGCGATAAACGATTGGATAAAGGGACAAGGAGGAGGTTGTCTATTGGCCGAGAATCAGTTGCCAACTCGAACGACGCAAAAGTCACTTCGATTTCACGGTTTAAGAGACGGTCGATCCGAAAGTCGCGCGCGTGAAACTTTTTTTTTTTTTTCGACGATAGAAATTGAATTTTCCGAGTTTTCGAATCGGTGGCGATTCGATTTGTTCCACGATGTCAGCGTCCAACGAAACTTTGCCAAGTTAACGATTGAACGCGATCGATTCTGGCTCTGGAGGGAAAAAATAAGGGCGAAGAGGGCGAGGGATTGATCGAATGTTACTATCGATGCGTGATATTAAAAGGGGAATTAGAAGCAGAGGCATGGAAAAATTAGACTGATTTTTTTCGAGTTACAATAAAGGGAGAAATTGGAAAAGATTGTTGTTATTGATTTTTTAATTAAAAGTGAAAGAAATTGTTCGAGAAATTAATGGATGGTTGTTCGAGTTAAAATAAGAGGGAGATGAAGAATAAGAAAATATCGCTTTGTTTTTTAGTTTAGTTTACGAGTGACAATTTTCATCGATTTTTCAATTGCTAGTAATTAAGAAACAAAGCCTCAAAATATGATTTTTCCATCTTAAATTCTTCATAAAATTAGTTGATGATAAATTATTGTACATGGAAAGCTGCATTTATTAATAAAAGCTAAAAGTAAAATTTAATTTATCGTTTAATTCTATCATTAAATTCTTCACTTTGCAATCACATAATTAACAATTGCCAATTTTAATTTATCCTTTATAAATTTATAAATACATTTATTTTCATTCAATTAATTTAATTCAATTTCGAACAATACAATTCAACACGCAACAAAAGGATATTTTATTATAGACTTTGCTTTTACAGAAATCATATTATAAAATGTACGCTGTGAATCAAGCGTATTTTTTAAATTAATTGAAATTTGCGAATTAAATAATTTTAATTAAATAAAAAATATTTTTATCCCAAAATTTCTTTTTTTCACAACACCGATTCACTTTTACTAAAATTGCGATAAATTCCATTAAAAAAAAAAAAAAATTTATTCATCCTCCAAGATCCCCCTTTCGTCCTAAATTTTTCCATTCTTTTTTTTTTTTTTTTTTTATCTTTCAATATCGCCTCTCCATTTCATTTCTCCATCAATTTATCACAATTTTACAACAAAACTCGTTCCATATCGAGGCCACGACATTTCCAGAAAAATTTCAATCTGAAATTACCTTCATTATCCTAGCTACCTTGGCATTATCCCCTTTGGTACACGAATATCGTGCCCTTTCATGTTCCCCATTCACTCCTCCGTACCTTTCCTTAACAATGCACTTAGACGCCATTACTGACAGCATGGCGTCAAATAACGCGGTGACAATAAAATTAAAACTATCCCGGCCGAATGGAACTGAATGCGCATTCAAGCACCTTCAATTCACACCATCACCACGATATTTCAGATCGCATTATCGCGTTATGAAATATCGACGACACAATTGCACTCCATTTGCACTCTTGTCTTTTTAACAACGGTTGATCGATGCGCTAGTAATTTCGCAGCTTGGAACTACCTCAAGACTGAATAATTGTGCGACGATTTTTCGAAAGAAGACCATATCGTGATTAATAAACTGACCAGGTGGATAAAATGGTATTATTATTTCTTACAATGAAATATCGAATCGTGCTTTATCGATGATTCAGATTTCTCAAGAATATTCTTTTTTTTCCTTCAAATATCAACTATATTTTACAATTATCCGTATTTAAAATAGAATTTTTATACCGATAAAAACACGATAAATAGTGAAAATATTTTGATTGATAAGTGAAAATAATTCTTTCTCCTATTTTATTCTTTATCAACAAAAAAAAAATAATACTTCAGCACCTTTATCATCATTCTATCTTAATTTGTTGATGATTAAATGTTAAAAATCTTGTATTGATGAAAATAAAAATTTCATCTCGAACTCGATCTATTATATCGACGGAAGGTTAAGTAACTAATATTTAATATAACGCATAACGAAGAAAAATTTTAAGAAGATAAATAAATTTGAAAAAAAAATTGATAGATAAATTTTAAAACAGAATTTCGAAATTTTTAGCGAGAGGAGAAATAAAATGTGGTGGTGAAAAATTGATCGTCTCTTATTGGAAAGATTGTATTGGCTGTTGTAAAGTGCATTCTATCGTGTGTTCGAACGTAGGAAAGCAAAATTTATGGAACGTTTACTGTCGTGGTTGGCGGGTTGCTTATAGGTTTTGTTACGAGAGTTTCGCGCCATGGACGAGTATCCATCCTCTCATTTTTCTAGATATAAAAATTCCGATTAATGTTCTTGGTCTAATAAATTTTTCGAGGAACAAGGGTGCAGATTAGGATCGAATGTCATCGTCCACTGAAAATAATAAAAGCTAAATTAATAAAATAGATTATTAAAAACATAAAAATTTGAGTTATTAGATATTAAAATTAATATCACCTTATGATATCGATATGATAAGTAAAATTTCTTGACACTTAATTATTCTAGGTTTCGATCCACTTCTTCAAAATTTTTCTCCTTCGTTTCGAATAATGCTCGCTGTTTTCTAAACACGTTGCACGTTGGTTCGAGTATTAATTGTGGAAGAAAAAGGAACGCGAGGCGTATACGAACAGAGTTGGAAAAGGATACGTGGTTAACGGCGATGAAAAAGAGTGGGGGGGACGTGAAACGTGACCGAACAAAATGTCGGATCGAGATCCAACGAACGAGAAAAAGGGACAACACGCCTGACGAGAATACCGGAAACGGAGGATCGAATGGCACTGATCCGTCGATTGGTCGAATGTTTGTGAAAAATTTTACCTTTTCGATCATAGGCACGTGTACTATTTCATACCCTCGAACTCGTATTTCTCTTTTGAGAATAAATAAATTTATATAATAAGTTTGCTATTGAAACTTATCGTTAATTTAGACAATTAATGATTTAAATTAATTTGCAAAAAAAAAAACAAAAAGGAATCGAAAGAGTTAAGTAGATCCAATGATTGTATTATATAAAATTTATATACGATCTTTATTTTGTTATTAAGTTTTTGTTATTAAAAATAACAGCAATATTAAGAAAGGAAAAAATTAAGAAAGGAAAAATTCGAGAGATAATTATTCAGTAACAATTTCAAGCAATAAACTATTTTGTTATTTCTATCGATCTATCCAAAAAAGAAAAAAGGAAAAAGAGAGAGAAAGAGACATAGAATAAAAATACAAAAAGAAAGAGTTAAGGCTATTGTAGATAGATCCAACTATTGTGTTGTGCATTGTGGCCGGAAATTCTCTTCATTCGGCTTGTTCCTCCAATCACGATTCACGAAATTCATCGTGCAAAGAACGATTCGTTTGCTGCCTCTTCTTTTGTCACACGTGCAGAGATATCGTTCACCGTGAACAATTCATTTTTCTAACGAAATAAATTTTTCACGAAATTGAATCGTTCCGTGGCAACGCTTTCGCCCTTTTAATTTCTTTTTAATTTCGTTTTGTTTGTTTTTTTTTTCATTTTTTATCAAACGAAAATAGAGAAAAATTTGAAAATTCGAAAATTAATGGATTGCGTTTAATGGATTTGAAAATTTTTCTATTTTTTTGTATTTCTGTTTGCTTTCGTTTGTGTTCGATCCTTCATTTAGTGAAAAATAGTAAAAAATGAAGATGATAAATTATTCTTTAGTTTTTAATTATAGAAAATTGTATTTCAATCGTTGATTTTTTTTATTAAAATTCTTTCCTTTATTTGTAATTGTAATTCAGAGGCTATCCTATAAAAGTTAATAAAATTAACTGAAATTAATTTTAACTTGATCTTAAGATAATTTCTATTGATTTTCAATTTTTAGCAGAGTGATTCAAAGTTTGTAGAAAGAGAATTTTAAATAATACTTTAAAAGATGAAATTTACATGATCGTGCATATATGAATCACATGTTTTACAAAATCTTTCTTTTGAAACTATTATTAACAGGCAACAAAACACTTTTTCGTCATTTTATGGCTCGCTGGAATATCTTTTTTATGATAAATAGGAAACTGCGAAACTTTGTATTATTCCTCAGAGATTTCCTTTTATCGTTTTGACAAAGTAATATTGCATGTCAAGAAAAATAGAAAAAATGAAACGAACTAAGGAGAAGAAAAATTTATCGTTCTTGTTCAAATTTTTTTTTAAATTTCTTATAAAGAAAAAATTTCATTCACATCCAAAACGTATACTTATCAATTCTCATAATTATAATATAAATAATATAAAAAATATTCTCGTTCCATGCCTCAAAGATTTTTATTTCTCTTCTATAACATAATAATTAATCAAGTTCTGAAAAATATAATTTAAATATTTTACCAGCGTATTTTCTCTTTTTCAAATTACATTAAAATATTTAATAATACGAATACGAAACCACGTATTTTATAAGGATCCAGAATCGAATCACCTAATTTATTTCTCTCTAAAAAATTAATCTAACCTAACTTTTTACTTTTCTCGGCAAGGTAATATTTAACGTTTAATCACTCTCCAGCTGAGAAACACTGCTCTACACCAGCAAACGCAACGATATAACGCGTTGATGAAATTCCAATTTTTAAGAAAACGATCGTTAGCACAAACGAATAAATCGTCTCCGTTACCGTGGCTCCAATTTTGGATTAACGATGTCGTATCGCACACTCGATAATCATGCTAATGATACCAGCTAAATTTGCACTCGTCCTCGTATATCGTTACACGCTACTTTACCATGATATATAATCAAAAAGCGAATCGAATTTCTTTATGGACAAAAATAAATATAAAAAAAAATGAATGTAAATAAATCATTATAAATTATTTATCATTACATATCATTTACATATCATTTACCATAACGATGTTGAAATTAACAAATTTACAATTAAAAATAAAATAATTAATTTGAAATATTGTATCTGAATTTTGTAATAAACACTTATAATTTTCTAATTAAAATAAAAATTAATTCATTTTTAAAATTTGTATATATATATATAATTTTTCGATAAATATTTCAACAATGATCAAAGAAACAAAGAATTTTGCTAGATAAAAAAAACTAATGATTTGCCCAATATTTACAGTAGTTTGCTAAATTAAAGTTGCGTTAGCTATAGTTGGTACTTAAATGGTCGACAATCTAGAAACATCAAGTATGTTGGCAATAGTGGTCCAGACCATATCTAAACCACAGTTTCTTGACCACAATAGTCGAGCAAATATGAGAGGAGAGGGAAAAATAAAGATTTCTTAAATTGCTTGGTAAGGTATATACAAGCTAAAATCTTGTGAAATTGGCAAATATTTATAACAAAGTGTACTGTAGTTAGAAAGGAAAATAATTTTTATCTTTACGATATTAAAGCATTACAAATTGTTATAATTCAAGTTTTAATTACTTTGTTTCTTTTCCAATTTTTCATTCCAATAGTTTTCAAAATAGTTGCTCAATTGCCATCTAATAGCGAATGAATCGTGATGAGAAATAAAAAATAAAGAATAAAAAATTTTCGAAAAAAATATTAAT
Organism: Apis cerana; assembly: GCF_029169275.1. Lineage (NCBI taxonomy): Eukaryota > Metazoa > Arthropoda > Insecta > Hymenoptera > Apidae > Apis > Apis cerana. The sequence goes on along the minus strand of NC_083862.1, from coordinate 1,146,975 downwards.
AATTAAAAAAACAAAGTCTCAAATTTTCTTTCTTTCTGGCTTGATAATCCAATAATTAATCCAAATTACATCAGCATCAAAATAAATATTGATTTAATTATGTTTTTTTCTGTTTTAAATCAATTTTTTTCTCTACTTGTAATTCATATCTATTTTTTATCACTCGATTATTCATCTCTCCTAAAGACGAAACAAAATTTTATTTCGTAATATTAAAAAAAATCAAAATATCCTTCCATTTCGGATTTTACGATTTCATTTCGTATGCCGATGTCTCGTGGAAATAGCCTTATATCGTTCGATCGCTCGTTGTAACGATCCTTTTAAGAAAATGGCTCTCGGCTCAAGTATCCATAAAACGATCCGATATGTATTGTATACGGGAGATATACAGTGGTACTAGGCAGTTTCACAATCAAACATCTTCGAGGTTATATTTCAACTGAATTTCTGAACTTTTCTAGATATCTTCTTCGTTTGCCTTTTAATAACGCGTACATCTACATGATATAAAAATTATAATGGCATAAAATTATAAAAGTAGAAATATAAGATATATTAAGAATTGTATTTTTTTTTCATTTTTTTAATAAAATGATAATAAGATTAATAAGAGAGAAGATGGCGAGATTAAACGATCGAAAAACATAACCTAAACTTTATAAAATATAATAAGAATGTAAAACGTGTAAATGTGAAAGGTATCGGTGATTGTACGTGATGAAATGGTAATAAGAGTAATAAGTAGAGGAGCAAACATAACCCAACTTTTAAAATTGAAATAAAGAAACTTGTAAGTAGACTGATGTTTATGCATTTATGGAAAATTTGAATATAGAGAGACGTATACTTGATGTGCAAAAAAATATCTTATACATATATTTACATATTTTAATATTTTAAAGAGAAATTTTTTTAATTTGCAAAAAACATTCGTTCTTTCTATTTATGAGATAAAATAATTACTTGATATAAAACATTTAAAAAACACACGTGCAGAGAAAATATCTCTGCATCGGATACATATTTTTTTTAATTCACTTTTACTTTTCTCATTTCGATTAATTACTGGATAAAAGATGTTTAAAAAAATATAAAGAGAAAATACCTCTGATCTCTGTCTCAAGATTATATTAAAGCCACTACGTTATCCAGGAAAGATTAAGTAGCTATTTCACGCATTAGAATTGGCCATTCCAAGATTACACACTCTTATCTTCTAACAAAGCAATCTCCTTTAGCGAGTGGTATAACTCACTAATCACAACGGTCTTAATTTCGCTTAATCCCAAATTGCTTAAAATAAATTATCGTTATCTTGTAAATATAAACTAACTCCTTTTGCGTTATACGTTATATTTATTTTAATAAATAAAGGGAAAAAATTGCATTTTTTATAATTTAAAATAATTTCTATTTTAACGACAAGCACTTGTTTACGTGCAACGTAAATGAAGTACGTTCCCTGCATTAATTAATAATTTTGCATGATTGAAATTATTTTATTCGATGCTTCAAATTAATTTCTCCCTCTTTTGTCTTCTCTTTCATAACAACTGATTTTTATTCATTTTTAGATCTATGAAATACGTGATAAAAATATAAAATATTCGTGTATTATTTATCCATAAATATTATCATTAATTTCATATTAATTATATCTTCACAATCATTGTTATTTATTTAATTTAATAATCTCTTTTCACCTTTTTATAACATAACTTTTTTAAATACAAAATTAATAATTTTGCAATTATATAACCTATGAAATTAAATGTATATTCTAATGTACAATTTGAATTTGAACTTTTTAAAAAATAATTTCCACCAAAAGTTTTATTGTAATTAAAATTTTAACACGAATCCCCTTATCACCTCCTCGAATATAAATTCCAATTCATCAGAAAAAACACGATTTTTCCAACTGGTTGCCAGGATCGACAATGATCCGGACAACCTGGAATAAATTAGGAAGTAGGAAAAATGAATTGCAACCCGTGAAACCCCCGTTGAAAGGAACTCCCTTGGCCAACGTTTAATCGTCGTGACATTTCACAGCAATTTAACTACGTGCAAATGACTCTGTTGAGAAAGGAGAAATGGAAGAAAAGAGGGAAGAAACAAAAAAAAAAAAAAAAAGAAGAAAAGAAATGAAATGGATGCACAACGAAATACCAGTAGTACGATGATTTTGACGAGAGAAGGCCTTGTAATTGACATACCAATTAATTTAATTGGACCGTTACTATGCTTTTTTTAATCCTCCTCCCTCCCCTCTTTTTTTATTTTAACTATATATGCCTTTTGTGCGTGCACTAACTGAAATCGCCGATTACGTTGGGAGAACTCGTTGTTGATAGTGTGCTATGACGTTTTTGTCGAAAGAGAAAAGTATTGTATTTTGAGAAGAGAAGAGAGAACGATGGTAAAAAATTATATGTCGAGAGGAAAAAGTGAATTGACTAATTACGATTATATTATTGGAAAGTGGAAAGAAATTTTTTTATTTTCGATCATTTGAATCTTTTCTTTATAATTAGCTTCAAAATTTATTAGATAGTAAAAATAATCACTATGAAATTTTGAAAAAAATATTTGGGAGATAGAGAAAGGATATATCTAAGATTATTGAGGAAATTTAATCGAATGATATACTTTTGCTAAAAGAAAAAATTTGAAAAAGATGCTATAGTGTTACGAATGGTTATTAATTAAAATTATTAATTAAAATCGAACATCTGATATGTTATTAATTATTCTGTTCCAAATATTTTTTAATCCGGAATAAGAATATCCTCGGGATGATATCAGATAAGGGAAGACGTTGATTCGATCCTCGACTGAAAGTAATCAGAAAAATTTCATTTGGTCAAAATAACCGAGAATTCGTGGAATGGATAGTTCCGCTTTAACATTGAAAGGGATCCAACTAGAGAGGGGGGAGAGAGAGAGAGAATTCTATCTCTTGAAAAACACATTTTACATAACAAAAAGAAGTTGAGCAAAAAAACACCTGGAGACGTTCATCAAAATGCAAAGCAAATTTAAAATGACGTGGATCTCCAACGTTAGAAATTTCAGACAATACAATTCAAGGAAAAAACAGAAAAGTGAGAAGAAAATATATTTTGCACGTTTTCTCTGATCAGTCGTGTAATTATTTATGGAGAGATATATTATTAAAAATCGAAGGAAAAATGTTTTATTCCGACGAATATATTTGTATGATAATGAGTGTCGCATTGGTGAATTTATTATCATAAATAATGTATATCGTTTTTCGAAATAAATACACTGTATTAATCAATGTAATCAATGTTACGCATTGATCAATGCATGAAATAGAATTGAGAATACAAGGGGAATAAGAAATATAATTTATACAGGGAATAAAATTGATCCATTTTGGAAATGATATTAACATGATGGAATGTTTTTCGATAAAATTTAAATATTATCAATTTACAAAAATTTGACGTATTAATCTATATTTATTTTTTTTTTTTAATATTTTAATCATTTTAATCGAGAAATCTTTTTATTAATTAATTGAAAAACTCATTGGATTAATAGATGTTTTACTGAATAAAACGTATATTTTTATAATATTTTTTTCTTCTTTGAGAATTTTGAGAATTTATTAAAAAAAAAATAGATCCAAATATATTACGGTGTTAAAAAAGAAATATGATACTGCCAAGAATATATAATGAACACCTGAAAAAAATTCAAAGAGAAGAATAGAATAAGAATTTTTAGAATTAATCAATATTTATATCGAAAAATGGACACAAAAAGAGTACTTTAACGTCAACAAAGAAATCGTATATCACCGTATAATTTATTTAAAATAAAAAATATATATATTAAAATATTTTTAATAAATAATTAAACAGTAATTTTTTTATGTCAAATAACATCACATAAATTATTTTCATTACGATTTATATATACATATATATATATATATATTGTGATGTAAACAGGTGGCCTAACTGTGTTTCTACAGAATTACAATTTTAAAACGGGCACAAGGCCACGAAATGATACAGGAAAAACAAACTTTAAGCCACAAAACAATGATAATGAAACAAGGAAGTTCTTCCGTAAAAGTTTTTCAACCGGAAGCCGAGGTTCAACGCCGTTCTTTCCATGCCACGTCTCCCCTTTTCATCCTTCTCCCCTCTGTTGCACCACGAAATTATTAAATTAAAATAATCTGCTTCAACCCGAATCCGAAACTTAAACTTTCAAACGAATTTAAATTAACTTCAACAAGCCTCCCCCTGAAATTGGATGAATACTAATTTCTTTTCGATCTATGTACAATCCTTGTAGCGTTTTATATCGTTTAAATGATGATAACGATGGATGTAATCGTTAAATTATTTCGTATTGAATTATTATTATTATTAGTTTTTTTTTTAAAGATGTCGTGTAATTAAAGAAAAGATTCGTAAAAGTTAGGTTAAGATAGAAGATTTGATAAAATGGGAGAAGCAAATTTCAATGAAAAAAAAAAACTTACTGTTAAAACATATAATATATATTTACATTACCACCTATTATAATCGTTCATTCGTTTATTCAATGCTTGTTCTTAGACACTCAATATAAGAATATAAAGGAAAAAATAAATGGAGAAACAACAGAATTTTTCCATTGTTAAAAACTATACACGAATTCCCCTAAGGAATTTTCGACGGTATATACGATGTAAGGCTTTATGCAAAGCCTTTCTAACCGACTCTTCAAACCTCGAAAACGTCGTCCACGTACATAACACTCTTTGCTTTCACGGATAAAAGCAAACGCATCGCTTTAGCCCCCGTGTACAATCTTGCGCAATATGCCCGGCTTGATTTTACTCCTTACGGATGTATCCAACACGCAGTACCTTGTCTGCTTGAACAGATTATTATTAGCCACGATATAGTTGTCGCGTGAAGCGAAGAAGTAAATTTAGAAGAACTTTCTCGATCGATAATTTTATTCCACGTTTACTCCTCTGGTAATTAAAACGAATTTCATTAAACGAGAGGTTAAATATTTGAAATGCGAATATTTAAATTTTCTAAATTAATTATCTTAGATGCCATCGTTCTATTTTTATTTATAACGTTTGTTAAATTTGCCGGATTTGATTAATCGATCAGAACTGGTATAAATTTAGAAGAATCTTTCTCGATCGATAATTTTACTCCTCTGATAATAATAATTGAAAGGAATTTGATTAAACGAGAGAGTAAATATTTGAAACACGAGTATTTTAATTTTCTAAATTAATTGCTTTGTTAAATTGCTACTAAATTTGCCGAAACGATTCGATCAAACGATCGGAACAGTATAATTACGTTCTCAAGCTTGAAAACTTTTGGATACCTAATGGATCATGGCAATCGTCGGCCTCCAGACTCAGCAATTCACCGATCTTCAAACATCCGGCAATTAGTTAGTCACGTATCGACTCTTATACCGACCAACTCGATGACTGCGCTTTAAATCAATCGAAGCGCCTGATCTTGCACTCTGAACATCTTAAACGAACATCTTAACCACAATTACAGGGAGGGAGGGATCCCTCAAATATTAGATCAAATTTCGAAGCAATAATAAAATAAATAATACAATATTATCTAAATACCAATAAGCATTGATCACATAAAAAGTATCTAAGAAAAATCTAAACATAAATATCGAAGAAACAAAACCAAAAACCAATTAAATATATATCTGAATTAAATTATGCTGCAACTTTAATTTGCACGCATAATCCGTTTTAATAAAATTAAGAGATTTTGTTAAATTAAGAAATCTTGAATCGAACCATCTTATATCGTTATATATTGTCACTTTGCATTTTAATAAAAACATCGCGATCAGCGTCACGCGCACATCAGGGACGAACAATCAAATCAGGAGCCCGAGGTGGAAAATATTTTCTCAGCGATGCATATATGCATATAAATTAACTGTTCCCCTTAATTGAGTTACGAATCCTCGAGCAAAAAGAAACATTTTTCTTCTCTCATCGCTGATGTATTTAGCCAGAAATTACCTCTCTTACCACGCTCCCATAATTACTACGGTTAATTGATAAAGATTCCAGGGGAGCTGGAACAGTTGATCGGTTAAAAACGGAGAATTACGATATTTTACAATGTTTAATAATCGCTGGAGGATTATTGCATCTCGTTTGGAAATGATTTTCCACGATTCGATGTGTGAATAAATTTCGTTCGTGATAAAAATTTTGCAGAGAAAAAAAAGGATAATTATTCTTTCGAAATAAATGATTGGACGTGGATGTATAAATGAATAATTTTTTTTTCTAAAGAAAAAATGTGACACGGTATTTCTTAAAGATCGGATTAATACACGATGTAAAATTACCTTTATAATACCTTTATTTGCATGAACACAATGGCTCGAAGGAAGATGACTTACGTAATGAACGCCCGTCTAATTTCCAGAGAACAAAAGATTATTAAGATTACGCAAGTTGAAATTTACTCGAGCTATTTTATTTACCTTCTTATTAAAAAATAAGAAAGTTTGGAAATTTCGACGAATAATCTCCAACGCACGACTCGATCACTTCCATTAAATATTTCAATGCGAACTAATTCGATATACGCAAGATCCTGTTGTATAAAAAGATCCCTACCTATCCCACGTATCGATCCGTTCTATTCGTTAAAAATCTTCCCTTTTCCCTTCGTTTCCACGAGATGGAACGTGAGTTCGAGCATACCCAAGTGTACAAACATATTAGACCGTTAACGAAGAGACAAGAGTTAAAATTGAATATTCGTTCGTCTCTGCTCGATCGCGCGTAACGCGAATGATTTTCCAGAAAATTTAACACGACCATTTCGTGTAACTAGGAGATCGATTCGAAACTCTGGTTTGCGGAAAACAAGAGGGGGATATATATGTATATATATATATATATATCGAACAGTAGGGAAACGTTTACCAAACCGAATTATCGGCGAGTTCTTCGGTTAAACGATCGTTTTCGTTCGAGTTTGGCAAATTGAATTTCTCGATTAATATTCGGCGTCACTTGTAACGCGCGCAGAAATTTATCGCGAAGACAAAATGGATTTCATCGGCTAATTGGGATTAACGTTAGGTGGGGGAGGGGGAGCAGAGAGATAGAATACGTGAAAATTCGAAATAACTTTGGAAATTTGCATTAATCAGATTTGCTGGATATCTCCGTAAGTAGTAATTATGAAGAGGAATTTTGGATTAAATTTAATAACTCTCTCTTTTTTCTAAAAATTATTTTTAATCGACAGAATAATAATTTTGTTTATTCCAATTGATTTATTTCTATAATTATCGCGGATATTCGCGGATTTTAGATTAAGATTTGTTAACGAACAGGTTTAAATAAATGGAGCTTTGACATTTATATCGATATTTTTCGAAAGAATTAATGAATATTTCTGATCATCCGGCAAAGGGGAATCGTTATTAGTGTTATTAATGGAATCTCGTCTTACGAATTAGCGCAAGAGCAAATAAATTCATTTTCAGTGAGGAAATCAATTACTGTGGCGCGGAACAAACGAGGAAGGATAAACCGCTGATTGCCATGTTGCTTTGATACTTTGATACTCGTGATGGTGGAGTCGAACGTATCTATTTATCTGTGGCAAAATGTTATTCCCAGAATCGTGTACGAGAACGCGCTTCCCGTGAGATAAACACTTGACAAGTATATATTGGTGATCGAATTTCGAAAATGTGTATCACCGGTTTTTCCACTTTCGGCTTTCAAGTTAGAGTTATTTGATATCGATGATCCAGGTTAATCCGATTCCGATTATTTTTGGATATTTTTAAAGTCAAAAATTTTCGAGATTCTAACTGGAAATAAATTCAAAATAGTAAAAAGTAATAAAGTAGATTCAGACTTTGTAGATTTTAAATTTCTAAAAAACACACAGAACTTTTCAATTTTACTTAAAAGTTAAAGGACCCATAGAATTTGAAATATTTTATATTCCACATCTAGGGATCCCTAGATCCTTAAAAAACACGTAAGACTTTCTAATTTTAACTTAAAAGTTAAAGGACCCATAGAATTTGAAATATTTTATATTCCACATCTAGGGATCCCTAGATCCTTAAAAAACACGTAAGACTTTCTAATTTTAACTTAAAAATTAAAGAACGCGTAAAACTTGAAGTATTTCTCTATTGAACGATTATCGAAAAATAAAAGAAAAAATGTTGGAAAGAAAATTTTAAGCAAGAAGATATAAACAATATTCCATTTTATTTTCTCTTTCTAGATTAAACTACGCATCTCGTTTCCAACTTATCCAGCGTTATGAAAAAAACTATGAAACTATAGGGACAGCTTAGCAGAGAGATGAAAACATCGTTCGTGGGATTGGATGCAACGATGGTAAGGATATTACAACGAGGAGGGAAAGGATACAGACCTGTCCAGAAGGTGCCTTGGAGAGAAATTCAACCAAGGACAACTTTTCTATTTACCCTTCACCCCTCGTATGTGAACTCTTAATGATACTGAATTATTCATGAGCCAGACTTTTCGCTTTCCTTCCATATAATTTATGCCCTTTCCACTAATGTTCTTTCATTTACTATTTTCCTTATTTTCTCTCTCTCTTTATTTCTTGTATTCTTCAGCACAGAGGATCTGTCGTTCGAGTCGAACATTTAAATTATTCCCACTTTAGAATTATTCTTAAAATTGTCAAAATTATCTATATTTCTTTATTTCATATTTCTTTCCTCCTCCTCCTTTTTTTTGCAAGCAATTAAAAATACTACGCGCGGCATATTTAAATATATCAACGCTATTCCCCAGCATCAAAATTAAAACGAGGCGATTAAAAGTTAAATAAATCGAAATCGATGCATTATCCGGCAAAGAAGGGAGGAAAAAGTGATTCTTTTTTAATTCGATCGTCCAACGATCTATGATACGAAATAAAATACGAAAACTTAATCCTCCCGTGGCGGCAGTCGTTCGATTCGTAATCGCTTCTCCTGTCCACGGCCGAAAAACTTGGACAAGAGTTTCAACCGTCCCCCTCCCCAATCAGAGGGAGGGGGAGGTAGGATGAAGAACAATAGTTGGAATTGGTTGACCAGGAATTTTTATTGAACGAGTCGAGGTGGAATCGACGCCTTTCTTCCCTGCAAAGTTAATCCCTCCTGTTTTGATTAACCGCCATTGCATCCTTTCTCGCTCGAAGATGCGATTACATTCGCGAATACAATTCAACGATATTTTATATGAGCATAAAGAATCGTGTTAAATAAAAATTATATCATAGAAGAAAACGATATCTAACAAATCTACATCTGTATTACTTACTTGAATCAATTTATTTTTCGTAAAAAAGAAAAAGAAACGTAGCGATTGACACGTTTATCGATCTAAAACGATCGAGAGTACTCGTCCAACTTGAAATCGGATCATTTTGAAAATTATCAATTAAAATTTACAACGGTTATTTTTTTCTTTTTTTTTTTAATTTGATTTCGCAACTAACTCATACAACTGTGAATGCGTTGATTAAGTAGAATTTGTCAATTGAGATTTTTATAACAAAAATTGGCAACGATATTTATTTATATTATACACGTCGAAAAACAAGAGACTATTTTGATTAACGGTCACAATAGTTCCCCCCGAATTTTTCAAAACAACGAATTTTTCGCGCCAAACAGGAAGGAAAAAAGTTTTTTATCCCGGTTTCTTTGATTCCGGTCACCCATTTTCTAACTCGATAAAATATACAACAAAATACAAAAGTGGAGGAATAAAGGTTTGATGATGCGTATGAAAAGCGAGCAAAAATCGAGCCAGGGGATCGGCCACTTCCCCCCTCTCTCTCTCTTTCGCCTCGACATTTGCATGAAAATAACGTCTGCGAGAGGAATCGTTATTTTAGAATTCCGTGGAATTAATCCCTTGACCCTCGATCGCAATTTCCAGTACGCTTAATCGAAAGGGGAAATTGATTAACAAATGAACGAACGCTCTGCAGACGGAATAATAATTGATAACCAGGTTTAATATCGAAAGGTTTTGGATTGGTGAAAAACGTTTTCGAGGGGGGAACAGGTAATGGCTCTTAATCATTTCCCCCTTCCTTTATCTTTCGTTCCTTCTTTTCGTTTCCACTCTTCTTCCTTGACGAAATCAATTTTATTTCATTAATCTTAATTTTCATTAATCGAGCCCTCCCCCCCTCCTTTTTTAAAGGATATCCTTCGACGTGAAATACCATCAAATTATTCATCATGGAAATTAGAAGACTTTGATCCAAAACGTTGTAAGATTCGTTTGGAAATGGTCGAGTATATCGATTTAATATTTGAAAGTAAGAAATAATATCAGACTAATATCAATTGAAACTTGTCGAAATTTAGTTTGAATATCTCGAGTTGGGCGGATTGTTTAAAAAATTTTTTTCAAAATTACAAACTTGAGAGAATCTTCATTGCTAATTGAATTATTATTGGACACGATGCTTTATCCATCTTCCATTATTTCTCATTGTCGAATATATCTTTCGTTTTACTTGGCCAGCATTACTTCCCAATATCCCTCTCTCTCTCTCTCTCTCGCCTCGTGTCGATGCTTTCGACGAGAATCTTGATGGATTTGCTCGGTATTTGCAAGGACGAGCAGATATCGAGATGTAACGTCGAGCAACAATGGATCCCTGCTTCCGTGCTATCGTATCCCTTAATGCGTTTCGATTAATATCGATAGTTGCTTGAGAAACGTTGCTTCATCCTGTGGGCGATCACGATTGTTGGAGTTTTTAACGAATTTTATAAAATTTTAGGTTCGAGTGCCGTAAGAAATTTCAGAATTTTGTTTCGACAAATTTTTATCACACTACGTTTGTGGAATTAATTATAATCTATATACATGAAACGTTTTGTATCGATGTGAAGGTTATCTATTTTTGTGTAACAGAGAAATAAATGTGGGAATATGATGCAATTGGTATACTTCAAACGATCGTGACTGTGAGAAAAACGAAGAAAGAAATTACAACATTTCGTGATGCAGATATGAATAATTCAAACAAATTTGCAATACAATATTTCCCATTTATTTTTATTTTTATCTTCGTTCTTTTATTAGAAACGATTTATTTTTTCTTCTATTCAGAAAATACGCGTAAATCCATAACATTTTTCCATTAGCTTTCAATGAAACGAATATAAGAATAAATCGCACAAGTTAGAATTGCACTGTTATTCCAATTTAACGAGGAACGTTCATATTTTCCTAGAAATATTGCATCACGTTAAAATTATTATTGTTGCGACGAACAAGTTTGAGAAAAACAAGAAATTATGTTGTTATTTCTAAATGGAGGTTAAAAATTTTTTATACGAATCACATTTTCAGTTTTCTATATCATAATTGTTTTCGCTTCGAAGCAAAGTGCCCGGTTAATTAACGAAATTAAATCGTCACTATAAACGAGCTCATTGTTCCAATTCCCTGTTGGTTTTCGCAACAGGAAAAAAAAAAAAAAAAAAAGAAAAGAAAGAGGCTGGTGGAATGGAGAAATACGAGTCGAGGGAAACAATGACAAAGCGCGAACTCTTGTAAATATAGGGTGGAGTTGCGCGAAGGAAAAATGACCAACGCTACGATTGTCCAAGTAAACACTCGCGTAAATATTGAAATATGTTTTCAAACGCAAATCTTTATAGTTTGATTCTTTTACTTTTTCTAATTTTTTCCCTTCCTCTCGGATTATTAATATAAGAATGTATAAAATGTATAAAAAATAAAAGTCACGTTGATTAATTTGTATATATACTTCAAGAAAAAAGACAAAATAATTATATTTTTCTACAAATCGTTTCTATGCCGCTTGTCTGAAGCTTGGAATAAGAGTCGGTAAGAATAGGTGTAAGCGATATAATGAACGATTAAAAATTACGGTTTTCTTTAGACGACGATATCTCGGGAACCGGAAGACGTATGAAAACGAATGAAAAACCGTTTTAAAGAGCAAGATTTCACGCTTCTAACGATCTTTTATTCGTTGCTCGAAAGTTATTATTTTCGAAGTTACAGCGATTCGAACTTTTCCTAATTTCAATAACGGGATTTAATCGGATTCAAGATCAATGATCGAAAATTACCTTTTCTTTACACGACGATATCTCGAGAACCGGAAGTCGTATCGTGACGAACGAAGAATCGTTTTAAAGGGTAAACTTTCACGCTTCCAACGATCTTTTATTCATTGACCGGAAGTCACTATTTTCGGAATTGCAGTGGTTCAAAGTTTTTCTAATTTTAATAGAGTTTGATCAAGCTTTAACGGTTCGTATATTACGAGATAGCTCCTTTTTTTACTTTTCACGACTAATAATATATCTATTAAGATTCTTTTTCAATTAAATGAAAAGTTATCTTAAATCGATAAAGTGTTTTCTCCCGCGAATATATATTTAACAATTCTATAATACTATATACATTCTTCCTCGTCCGATACTTTTTACATAATCAAATTCCCGATATTCTCAAGATTCTTTATTTAAAATCCGTCCCTCGAAACGGAATAAACTCGACCCAATTCCGGAAAGACGCTTTGAAAACGGTTCGCGCATAATTACCATGGTCACTTGAAACGATTATGGTCCCCGCCGACATCGAGGTTGAAATACAGCTATAGTAGAAACGTGATCACCCTTTGGAAGACGCCAACGACCATTAATATGAATACCGCAGAAGAAAGAATCGTTAAAGAGAAAGAGGAGGCTTTTTTTTTATCTTTACGACGCTTGCTTCAAGCAAGATCACAGGAGTGGCTCGTGTACACACCCTCTGTCTCTCGGCCCGCGTGTATCTGGGTCACCTTAGAAATTTAAAAGAACCATTACTCTTGCGTTTGGCCGAAAACCTGGCCACCCTAGCCTTTTGAAATATTTTAATCCCCGTTGCAATCTTGCGCCTTCCTTCGTGTGTACACGCCAAACCCTATTCAATCAAAGGCGTCCCTTAAGATCCTTTGTGGTGATCCAAGACTACAGGATAATTACCTGTAGTTATACAAGGATCCTTTGGATCTTTCCTGTAATATTTCCGATCGAAAATCGAGTTGAAATTCCAACACCAAAAATTTTTTAAATAATCTGAAAAAAAATAAATTTCTTTAAGTAATAAAGAAAGAGAGAAAAAAAGCTTTTCTATATATCTTAAATTATATATTTACGAATTTCTGAAAAGACAGTTTTTGTTGGCCTGCTCTGTGTAAATTCTTAAATATAAATTGAATTAATATCTGTTCAAATTTAATTTAAGAATAACAATTATTTATCCAAGATATCAAGCAAATATTGCAATTTCAGAGAACAATTAATTTCTTCCAAGTAATCTCGGTGTACTCGCAGAGAAGTTCGATCACTCTACTTCGGTCAAGAGAGCTCGCGAGTGCGAATCCTATCCCTGAATTAAGGCCTGTATTTATACGCGCTGAAACTTGTCTCTATACGAGTCGGCCTTCGCGCAGGCGCACACGCGAAACTCGAGAAACTTTGTGGGGAAAGAATGTTCCACCAGACCGTGCCGCGTCTTTATCCACAGTGTCGGGGAGGGGTGGGGGAATATTTTGGAGAAGCGTTAAATTATGTATACGCATGCGTATCTCGGAGAAGTATCGGTGAAGTAGTTGAGTGAAACACGAGCCGAAGCAACCAGCGAGAAACGTCTACTAATTTCGCCACTGCACCTTCCTGCAAATTTTAAATCAGGAGTTTCGTTCTATCGGATCGATCCTTGCTTATATGCAATTTAATATGTAAATTATCAGCTTGAAATTCCGTGGAAAGGATCTTTCAAAACGCTCCTTGTCAAAATTTAAGAAACTTTTCTGAAATTTTAACTCCGGACTCGTGTTAATTACGGAACTACGTTTTAATTAGGAGGGAAGGAAATTTGTAGATGAATGAGGGAGAGGGGAACAGTTGCTAGGGGAAATATTACGTTTTATTATCACGAATATGAATAAAGAATACGAGAGAAAAATAATTGAATTCAGCTGTAAAGAATTTTTATAATACTGTTATATGATACCGTTTTCCGCGAGCTCTTTATAACTATTTGCGTTTCACGAAAAGTATAAAAATTTCGAAAAATAATAAATCATGAAAAAAAAAATATATATATATAATTTCGTATAAAACCGATATTTATATGTAACCGAATTTATATATAATTCTTCACAATATTTTCTCTCTTTTGACGATACAGGCTAGTTTCGTTTATAAATTTGACGCGGATACAATAGCGAAATAAAATGAAAGTGAAAATTCGTCCCGCAAATATAAATTCATGAATAATATAAAAGTTGTTGTTTTTTAGTTTATTTGTGTCAATTTAAAATATTAGTATTTGTAACTTAATCGCAAAACGATTTATAATTTCTCTGGGTAAAAGGAAAAGAAATGTTTCCGCAATATTTCTTCACTTCGTTTTCTTTTATACACGCACTTTTAAACTCTGCTCGGTTCACTTTTGTAACAACACGCAATATCCTTATTTCTGGAACTGCTCATATCTGTTCCTGTTCCACTTACGCGACTATAAAGAAAAGTTTTTTCCCACCCTTGGCTAAACTACTTTCATCTAAATCTGTCATTCTTTGTATATCCTCGCTTGATAAAACAAAACTAAAAAAGATCTTGCATATCGTCGATTGTAATTTAATAATAATAATAATAATAATGTATCTCTGCTCGATAAATTAAACGTTAGGGGAAAAAGTGAAAGTTCCTAGAATTGTACTAGATAAACGAAAGAATAATAAGAAATAATTTACACGACTCTATGAAATTGTGTGATCTTTGATTGTGAAAAAAGATGATGAAAAAAAAATTTAATTATCGTGCCAAGAAGCGAAATAAAAAGAGACGAGTTTAAATTGAAAATTCTTTAATGGAGAGATTGAAAATTTTTCTTTTTTACAGAATTATGTTGTACACGAAAGGTACAATTTATTGAAAATTCTTTTTCAAAAATATTTCTCTTCCTAATTGTGAGAAATTAAATTGAAAGGAGGATAAAGAGGAAGTGTGAAGTTTTACTATCAAAGTCAGGTTTATAGAACATAACCTACAAGTTTTATTTTTTCTGGGCCTGAAATACGATTTTATCGAAAGAAATTCAAAAAAAAAAAAAAAAAATGAAATGAAACTTTTTTTTATCGTGAAAATACCGTGTAAAACGTCATGAAATATTTTATGAAAAAAGAAAATCATTTTTAAAAATAACTGCTGACCAAAGGGAGGGTAAAACGTACGTGTTTTCGTTTCGAGAAAAATTCATCGACTTTTTTATTCCATCTAATTTTTCAATATTTTTTCATACTTTCTTTTGTAATAAAAAATTAATCTTTGTTAAAAATTTTTCTTCCAATCATTTTTACTAATTTCAATCAGTTACATCTTGCCGTTTCAATCTCCTCTTGAAAAATTATCATTTCAGTTCTAATCATACAGGTTGGTAATCATCTCATAATTTCGACACAATGAGAAATTTCAAGAGAGAAAAGCCAATAATGATGGAATTAGAGAGTTTGTTACCGTGTATTGAAACAAAATTTCATATTTGAAATCCACTGGAAATTGTTTGAATTATGAATTGGCATCGCACGTTAAGGGGAGACTTATATTGTACAGCATACACTACAATCGTGAAACAAATTCTCTGGAGATGATTTACTTGATTATTGAATATTTCAACAAATGGAGCAATATCTACCTTTAACTTGACACAGTTCAACATTCCAAATAAATTTCAATTCACAAATTGTTACATGTCTACTTACAATGAAACGACGAATTTATGAAATTTTGTGTATGAAATATTTAAAGAAAAAAAAAAAGATACAGCTTCAGTTATTTAAAAACAACGAGTGTTATTTTAATTCTTATGAGAATATATCGAACATATTCTAAATTCAATTTTTGTGTGCCGAGTCTATTTTTACAGGGCAGGCGAATTCAAATTTTTGTTATAATTTTCCGAAGACTGCGTTTCGTGGAATCCAAAGTTATGCGGCCTGTCGAATTTCGCATGCTTTGATACACGTGGAAAGATATTTATTGCGAAGAACAACTGAAAAAAAAAGAAGAAAAGGGAAGTAAGAAAAAAATTCGTAATTGGAACGAATGAATATGTACAGAGAATTTTTATCCGCATTCAAAATTTATTTATGCGCGCCATTTCGAACGATCCGAAAGCTTCTTCTTTTGGAATTTTTTCAAAAAATCGAGGAATAAACGAAACAATACGAATTTTATAATTTATGGGTCAAATAATTTAACGTGTAATTTAATTTTATTGTATGATTATTATGCCCCCCCTCCCCGAGGAAAGTATAAATTTCGAAGAATAATTAAGCATATGATTAAGAGCGAATAGCTATCGAAGAATTTGATAAATTTGTTGAAGGAACGCGGAGTATGTGTGAAGCGATGTGAGACGAAGAAAAAAATTTACCTCGCATGTACGAGCAAGATATATCTGCCTCGACGATTTTTAATTTTTTTTTCATTTCTTTCATTGATACATAAATTAAAATACTTTTAAGCTTAAAGTACCTTTCAAAAAAATATATATTCACTTTCAATACTTGGATAATTAATATTTAACAACATTTATAAAATAGTAATGAAAACAAACATGAACATGAAAACAAAGTAGAACACAGAAATGAAAAAAAAACTGGTGGTTAATTAAAATATTCGTTTAAGCTAATTCTATTTTCTAACCATAACTATTTTTACGAAACGTTTTAAATTAATTAATCTCTCTCTTTCTCTTCTTTTTTTCCACCGTACAACAGTTTTACATTTCCATATCAGTAAATTTACACAGAAACTCATGTTTCTCTGAAATTCAATTACTAAAATGTATAATCTTGCACACGATTCCTCCAATTACAAATCTTTGAAAAAATTATCATGTTTCTAATACCGCAATTACAAAGATTTCTATAATTTTCGTATTATCTTTTTTAAAGAATAATTGGCGAGGTCAAGATTATATTCAAGTATATCGAACGTTCGACTAATATAATTTAGATGATATAATCAATGTGTCTTTCTCGTTTACTCTCGTTACACCTATTTACCATCCTTGTCAATAGGTTCAGATTACAACGAGATCGAGACATTGAATGATAAAATAATAATGGATTTTCCTTTTTTTTTCTTTTTGAATAAAAGCCAAGTTATCAAACAAGAATTACGATTGTATTGAATTACAACCTGAAATAATCTAGGATCTGAATTATTGTGCTGATTATGCCTTTCTCGTTTACTCTCCTTATAATTAACCAAGCAACTCACTGCCTTTGTCAATAGGATCAGATTACACTGAATGATCAAGTTGAGCCGAGTTTCTAGAAACTTTAATCAAACAAGAATTGTAATTTCAAAATTTCAAAAAATTTTAAAATTTAAAGAATGACGAAACGATAATACGTTAAATTACATGTACGTATCTATTTTCTTGTAGATAAGTTTAAGTCGCTCTCACGATGAATTTATCTTTCACATAATGAGATGCTGATGAGTTGCGATATATCACTATCATTCAGGCAGAAAAAGTGAGAAATTCAATTACCAAATTCCGAGTCTTTCGAGCAAAACCGAAATCTTTGCAAAAAGATCTAATCAATTATCGTTAATGCTCATCACGTGACGCAATCATCCGATCCACGACAGGTGCAAAATGTCAGTACAGTTTAATAGTTTGAACGGTTGTGAAAGAGGGCGTACGTTGAAGTTTGACAACATTTCTGAAGGTAGCAGTTTATACGCGCAGTTAAACCCTCGTTTCTACCGGTGGAAGTCGTAACTCTATTGGTTCCGTTGAAATTGTCGGCTTACCCACACCCACATCACAGCGCCATCAACCGCGACGAGAGGAACTTTCGCATAATTCTTACGCCATTGAAGTAGCAAGTATCTCGTCGAAAAGTGAACGTTCAATTATAACTACGTTTTATGCGAATTAATCGAGGGACAAAGGTATAACCAAGTTATACCTTTTACTAGCAGCAATTTTAATAATCTTAGATATGTAATAGTGTTATAAATTTGAAAATAATTTTGAAAACTCGATCAAAGATATACGAAATACCATTATTTCTAATTATATTATATTATTTAAATATATTGTTCGTATAATAAAGGAAATAAGTTGAAATTAAAATTCATTTGTAAATAAATTGATTTTATTGATTTGTAAGTTTATTCCACGTATTGCACAACTTTATTTGTACATTTTATCAATTGCATTTATATCGTTTGTTCGAACAAAATTGTACTTCGATTATTTTCAACGTCATCACTTTCGATGTAAAGGTATTTCGTATTTTGTAGAACGGAATGTGTGGAATGATTCCGTGATACACGATCTGGAAAAAAAGGGAAGCAATTTCTCTTGGAAAAACAAATAGGAAAGGTATGATGGATATTTTTTTCCTCTTTTTTTTACACGCGTTTCTGTTTTTCGAGAAAAATTGAAAGTATTAGGTTTATTTGGAGGTTTATTTTACGAGAAATGTATACAGGTTTTAATGGATTTCGTTAGAGATATTTATTATCGCTTTGGTGAATAACGCATGGAAATAATAACCTATAAACATCATTCTCCGGGAAAGGTGTTAAAAAATTTATAAAGATAAAAAAAAAATATGACATCGTTTGAGTTTATTTTGTCGGTATTTTTTCGATGGAAATTTATAAAATCATATTTTTTTTTAAATGTTGAAAATATGAAAATAAAAAGGATTATGATTTAGTTACCGATATTTTCTTGTTTAAATTCTACAGTTTTGACATTTTAAAAAAAACCAATTAATAAAAAATATATATCGAAAAAAAGAAAATAACCTCAAAAACAATTTTCAAAAAAATTTAACGCATTCTATATTATCGACCATTTACCTAAAAAGAAAAATCAAAAACCACATTTTATACTCACTTCATAATTTCGTATGAAAAAATTCGTAATCACTTTTTATCCACCATCTAAAGACATTGTAAAATCAAATTTTGACTAAATTCCAACTTTCGAATAATTTTTAGAACGAAATAAATCCTTATTGTCCACCATTTTTACAAACGAAAGAAAATTCGTCTTTTTATCATAATACCTCGGCGCATGCGCAAATGAATAGCGATTGGAACGATGTTTAGCACGGACGGCCGTACGAAAATCATGGGATGCAACGTGGCGTCGCATATCGCCGTGGAAAATGAGCAGTTTCGCCGCTATGACAACATCCACGATGCAACGTCCGTATTTCACGGTTTATACGTCGTAAATTATTCCCGCCGCATTATCCCCATTTTTCATTGTTCGCCGTAGGACTCGATCTACTTTAGCCCGCGTAATCGGGATTCTATTAAGCCTTGATTTATGCCGGTATAGAGCCGCACGCCATGCTCGTGGTCCGGACAAATGTTATTACTAAATGGACTTCCGATATAGCGTGCTGTGTGTACAGGTACACGATAGTGTTTACAGTCTATTCGACGGTCTTTATATCTATTTCCTAGATTTTGAAAGGATATGTATAATATATTACAATTAATTTTTCTGTTGATACGTGATAGAATTGTTTATCGATTATCGATGTGTTATTGATAATTTTAAATACATCGATAATATCATTAATACGTAGAAATGATTAGAATTCCTTTTTTTTATTTAAAATTATTATTAAGGGATGTGAAAAATGTTTCTTTTTCTAAGTTGCGATAAAAATAAATAGGTTTTAATGAACTGAATACGAAAAATACAGGATGTCACGTTTCTTATATTTTTGCGTCGAAGCGTTATTTTATTGAGAAGAGAAGGAAAAATTTTGATAAAAAGAAACTTTTGTCAATTTTGTTTGTTTTTTGAAAGAACAGAATAATAAAAATTAAAGAACAAGATAATTAAAAAGATAAAAAAAATAAATTACCGATATCATTCGACAAATTTTTAATTTTTTAATTTTCTTTACTGTCTTCGTGATAATTATTTATATATATAGCTTATATTTCATTTCAGCGCAATAATGTTTAATAAAAAAAATTCTCCATATAACAAAACAGTAATAAAATTAAAATTTAAAGATGCAGTTCAAAAATGGTCGTTATTGATGATACGTGTTATCCAAATTTCATATATAATTATCATTTACAAACGACGCTATATTTAAACTAAAATCAAAATTAAACTTGAAATAAAATTTAATCATCTATAAATATATCTTTTAATATTCACTATCTCAAGTTCCAATCTAAAAAAAAAAAAAAAACTTGTTCATCCTTTTTCCGTTAAAATATTCAATTTCAATCTCTTTCCATTAAAATAAAATTGACTTTGTTAATTTATCGCCAGCCATGCAAGATTGAATATTAAATTTATTAAACGTATCCACGTACATCTCGATAACGAGTAAAAATAAAAACTCGCGTCATCCTGAAAATAAATCGAATGTATCGAAATAATGAAAATGTCGCAATCCGTTAATGATGAATAAAACAAGATCGAGAAAAAGTTACGATTATCGACTGTCGATATATTATCGATATCTTGATTATTTTTTATCTTTTTTTTCTTTACACAAAATTATTAAAAACATTAAAAATATCTGTGTAATAAGCAATAAAAATAAAATAAAATTTACTGAAAAACTGTAATCAACTTTTATTCGTTCGAAAATTGAATAAAATATTATCAATTATCTACAAATAATTCTTAAGCAATAAAACTTCGAATGAGAAAAAATTGAAATTCCAATTATTTTCGTCTCTTATCGATAACTCAACGATATTATCGATACTTATCGATAACGATATCGATAATCAAGAAGCCACCTTTTGTTTCATCATCGCGATTTTATTTTATTTTTTTTTTTCCGCGTCCTGCCCAAAAGTGTTATCTCGATCGTGTTTTCGCGATTAAAGGGGAAGAGAGCGGAGAGAGAGGGGGGGAAAAAATATAAATTACAAAGCAACTCGATTGCACGTGTAACCCTTCAACCCCCCTCTCCCTTCCCCCCATACTAGTCGCGGTTGATATGAATACGTGCTGATTCCATTGTCGTGTTAAAAATTGAACTTTTTCCCCATTCTTTTCTTTTTTTCTCCTCCTTTTTGTACATTCCATGAATCGTACGATTCATTTCCAACCATAGAGAGAAAAAAAAAAAAAAAAAAGAACGACGATAGTTTCGAAGGGAAATGGAAAGAAGTTGTATCTCGTGATGTATGTGTATGATATTTTATGGGGGGGAGATTTTAAATTTAAATCGCGTGACACGGGTACGTCCGTTTAGGCGGAAAGGTTTAAATTTAAATTATAAAAGCGAGGATGTCAAGGAGTGTTTTATCGTTTTCCTGGAGGAAAAGGGAAAATATATTCGTGAATTTGTAATGCGATTCCTTGGTTTTCCTTCACAGTTACAGGCAGAAGGAAAAGGTAGTGGAGAGATAGCACTCGTGCTCGCGCATTTGTGTAAAATATTTATATCGTTATTTTTTCAATGTACCATGGCATGCCACTTTGCTTAAATTTCGGTTTATAAGCAGTTTTTCAAAACCGAAGAACTTTTTCCCATTAAATTTCTTAATTGGAATTAGAATTCTTTATTTATACTTTATTTCGAAGAAAGTTTCCAAGAAAATCTTTATCCCATTGATTGATTGAGCCTCTGGTCAAATTTTTACAATTTACTTTATTCGAGTCGATTGAATTCGTCTACTCAATCAACTTCTTCAAAAGAATCAAGACCTCTTCAACGACATTTCAAAATATTCAAAGTCGATATTTTACAAAGCATAGGATTGTCAAATAAAATAAAATTTAATTTCCCTCGAACAATCTTTCCTTTTTTAGAATAATTTCGATTCAAAACAAATTCGAACGCACGCGCATCCCTGAACAGAGTTTCAGGGCCACGATTTCACGCGATTCCATTCTCAGAACAACAGGATCACGTGGCAACCTCGCAAAGACTGTTTAGGATGAAGTTTATCTAACGTCGTGCGGTATAACTCTCTCTCTCTCTCTCTCTCTTCCTTTCTTCATACTTGAGACTTGACACGAAAACAGCAACACTTTACTGGTAAATATTCTAATATCGAGCATAGATTCCTGCGATTGTAATTCGATACATATACACAGAAACGACAGAGGATAGGAACGCGAGGATTTATTGCAGGATTTATTCTCCCTCCCCTCGCAAAATCCCGAGCACAAAGGCTTTAACCTCGATTTAACGGTAGATAGTTCGTTTCTGCCGAGTCGCGGAATAATTTTGTTATACACGGTCGGTCGCCGAAGTTTTCACATGTAAATTCGAATGATAAGTTGTTAAACAACGATGATAATTCTGTTTCGAAATGAAACGTTGTCGAGTGTGTAGATATGCTGCAGTATATATATATATATATATATATACTTCGTAACACGAAATGAAGAGAGAAGCAAAAAAACAAAAAAAGAGTTAGCACGCAAGAATAATCGATCAAACCTCTGTATCGAGTATTGTATATTAAATTGGATTTTGGAATTACATTTATATAATAAACGTCGTAAATTTCGTAAAATATTCTTTTAAAAATATTCCCATTAGATTATCAGAAAATTATTCTCCATCGAGAATAAGAAAAATTTTACGAACCCAAATGGGAAAAGCAACCCAAAATCGAATGTTTCTCGAAAACTCGCCAATAATCTCAACTTTAATCTCACGATTTAGGCTACACGCGATGCACGTAGACGTTTCGACGATAAATCACAAGTTCGACAAGCGTGTCCCTTCTTTTTCTTTTTACTTTCTCGCCTCCTCTCAAAGAAAGTTTCAGCAAAGAGACAGAGAGAGAGATATAGAAGGGGAGGGAGAAGTGATCCGATACGCGACAGTTGCGAGCGACACGTTGTCGGACAAGGAAGGTTTTTCTAGGCGAGAGGAGGTCTCGAGAAGCCGGCTACGCCGGTGGGAGGGGAGGGTGGCGCGCAAAAAACAGCGCAAAGAAGAGTCGAGCAATTCTATGGAGAGGTATTTGCACTGTGCACAGTGGAAAATCCTAGAAGGCGATCTCTCTGCTGGACGGTTTAGTTTGCCACGACGAGCTTTAGCAACTCTGGCAAGACGAACTCCGTGCGTGTGTGTATAAGAAAGGGGAGAAGCTTTTAGGAGTTTGTGCCGTTTGTTTGCTTCTAATTTATTACGCGGTATCCCTCCTGCTCCGATTATCCGATAAATTCGAGCAAATGTTGAGCGAAGATGTTAAAAATGGATCGACTTGGTCATTAATTTATAAGATTTTGCAGATATTTATTCGTTCTACTTCGCATCAAAATTGTATTCGATACTTTTAAGAAAGAGAAAAGTGGTTATCTTTTACCGAGCACATCGATTATTATATATCGTCGATATATTATTATAAATTTATTGTAATGAGTATATTGTACACTGATTAATGTATATGGTGAAAATTTACCCTTCTATTTTGGATCGCAAAACAGACGACAAACATTCGTCTTTCAATTTTTCATATTTCTTTTTTTTTTTTCTTTCTTCGTAAAAAATATCGAAATTTCACGCGCAATTTAATGCGAACATAAAAACTCTATACGATATATTAATACCCAAGTACAGAAATAAAAGAAACATTGTCAAAAAATAAATTTCAATGAAATTATATATTTTAGCAAATTCCGTGTATAACACGGGACAAAATGATGAATATATACGATCGTTATGAACGTATCGCGTCGCGGTAAATTATTTTTCGGTGAAATTTAATAAAAATATGAAAAAAATAAAAAATAAAAAAGTCTTGCACGAAAATGCAAATATTCTGGTCATAGATAACCGAAATAGAATTTGAAGGAAAAATATAGAAGTGACATTGAGGGGATATTGTTAAAATGCATGAGATCTCGGATTAGATCAATGCGCGATTGATAACAAAGGACGAGAGATTCGATGGAAGAAATCGATATGGAGATGGGGGTGCTTGTTCCCTAAATGGCGAAAAAAATGGAAATTTCCTGTTCAAGTTAATCTTTCCAGGCTATTGCCATTTCAGGAGAAAATTCACGTGAAGTTTGTTATAATGAGGTTAAAAAATAGTTCGTTGTGCAATTTTGTTTTTCGATGTACAATGGCGGTCGATATCGTTTCGATATACAAAATATAATTAAAAAACAATTCTTAATTTATATTTATAACCAAAAGATAGTAAAATTTTTTTTTTTTTTTTTGCTTTGAATATGTAAATGTATTATAATTAAATGGCGCAATAATTAACTTGCGAAAAAAGGAAAATGAAATATTTTATTGGAGAAGAAAATTTTCCTATTTATGTGCACCTCGTTATCTCGTCTCATCGAATCGTTGATATTCATTATTTATATTTAAAAGGATTTACATAAATGTACAAATAAAAATAGAATTAATTTTCCAAATTTTTCTACATTTATACCTATACTTTCTCGACATTAATTCCTTTTACTTACCGTTACTTTTTATTCTTAATTCGCGTCATTAGTACGTACGTATGCGGTCGCAAGCAAGAAGATTAAGTATCGAGCACAGGAAGAACGTGTGCATAATAATCCTATATTAAAAATTTAAAAATTATAAATTTACCTTCTTGAAGAATCAAGCCTCGAACTATTTTATGCAATTTATTTTTATATTTCTATATAATATTTTTTTACTGTGCAGTCCAAAATTTTGCTATATTTTATCAAAGAAAATAATAATACAACTTTATGGATTGATTTCCCTTTAAATCCTATGAACGATTAAAAATCTGTAAATCTCTCACAAACAGAAGTTTCATATAAAACAGAATTATCGACGATATAGAATTTATTAATAAACACTTTTGTGAATGACAGTATTTCGCAATTAATTTTCCCATCGTATCTCCGTCCCAATTTCTCTTCGTAAAACGAACTTTCGAGCTATTCCGCGGTGATTTTTTCGAAAAATATTGAAAACTCGTTCGATCGTGGCTCGTTAAGTAGGAGAAATTGCGATTACTCGGAGGGCAGAAACGAGATAGTAATTACACGGGCAGCGATAATTTATCGGCTACACCAGACCGCATTTGGTATTCGTATCAAAGCGTAAACCACGGCTAATTTGGCTACGTTCAATGTGATTACGTTGCCGGGAATCAGAGAGGTTGCGATACAAATTATATCTTGCTTGGACCTAACGCCGCCTGTTCAATGGCCGGCTGACAATTGATAATGCACCGATAAGGGAAAACAGTTTGACCACGGTGCTTTTCATGCTTCTACATCAGGTTTAATCACAGCGATCGTTATAAACGTGACGAATTATCTCTGAACGTTTCCCCTCTTTCTTTTGTCACAAAATGGCGATTTTTACAGTAGGATCGAAACGAAAAAATGTCAAAATATTGATTACAGGGTACAATAAATATTCCCCTTTCATGCTTTTGCACTTTATCAATTTTCTCTTTGTCTTCCTTTAATATTTTCTTCCTTTTTTCTTATCACTTCTTCTTTTCCTTCACCAAGTCTTTTTCCTCTTTTTCAATTCTTTCTCTTCTCATTTATCAACTTCTCTTCTTCTCTTCCTCAATTGTTCACCAGTTGCTTGTCCTTCCCTCTTTTGTCGATTCTTCTTCCTTTCCTCTTTCATTAGTTTCTTTTCCTGAGAAATATCGAATTTCAAAATAAATCGTAACATACGATTTAAAAAAAAATTGTGGAATCGCGTTGTTTCTTCTTTGAAATCCTCTTATCTCTTTACTTTTCTCGTTCTAAAGATAACAAGAATCCAGTTATACATCGTGGAAATTAACGATGACAACGGTAGCTGTTGTTCAGGAGAATTAAGCCGCAGTTCAATGAGATAAAGAGGGTCCCAGAGTGAGAGACCGTGCGACAATTTATCCGGAGTAAACAGGAAGTCAGTCGCTTTCTGTTTCCAACTTGTTCGAGCGAGAATGTAACAAGTTTCGTAAACTCGCGTTTTACATTGCGGCTTAATTACTTGTACAACACTGCCCCCGTTATACGGATTACTATTTGGCCAATTTCGTATCGTGAGTTGTAATATTTTGTTCATCGTTAATGATTCATTCGGGATCCGTTTCCGCCCCGTGTATCGATTTACTGGACCGTTATAGACTTTTGTTCGATTTTGATTTATCACACGGCCATTGTGACGATATATTTTGAGCGCGCGATACACGAAATCATTTTCAATATTAACGCAACGCGTGTGTGTTATTGCGTCACGTTAATATGTTACGCGTATTAATATGTTCATCGTGTATTGCGAGACAAAGTTCGAAATAGAGAAATTCAAAATTTGTTCAAAGTCCATTGAGAAAGTAAAGAAAATCGTCCCATTGAAATCGCTTTTTGATTCGTTCTCGTATCTCGATCGGTTACCGAGATATATGCCATAGTATAACACAGTAGTGGAGATTAGGAATGGATCGACGACTCAATGACGTGTATCTTCTCCTGGAAATAATTATATCGTGTCTTCCACTTGTTTGAAGGTTGGAGTAAGTCAGTAAGGATAGGCGTGTAAACGAGAGTTACGAATAAACGATTAAAAATTACGGTTTCCTTTAGACGACGATATTTCGGGAACCGGAAGACGTATCGTGACGAATGAAAAACCGTTTTAAAGAGCAAGATTTCACGCTTCTAACGATCTTTTATTCGTTGTTAGAGAGTTACTATTTTCGAAGTTACAGCGATTGAAACTTTTCCTAATATTAATAACGGGACTTATTCGGATGCAAGGTAAACGATTAAAAATTACTTTCTCTTTACACGATGATATCTCGAGAACCGGAAGTCGTATCGTGACGAACGAAGAATCGTTTTAAAGAGTAAAGTTCCACGCTTCCAACGATCTTTCATTCGTTGACCGGAAGTGAGTATCTTCAGAGTTATAACGGTTCGAAGTTTTCTTAATTTTAATAGAGTTTTATACGCGATACAATTTTTAATCTTCGTGTTATTTTAACTTGACGAGATACTTTTTCAATTTTTTGGATATTTAGAGAAGATTTCACAGAAAAATGTTCGATGGAAAAATAGGTTAAGAAATTTTTAATAAGTAGAGATACGAAACGAGTGGCCAGTTTCCAGAACGCAATATCGCACACGCGCGGAAACACGATTTCCGCGAGAATGAAACTCTTCGGCAGTAGTAAAACGTATGATCTGACCTCCTTTCAGTAGTTACGCGCATATGGCTCAGACAAGTACATCGGTTTATTCGTATACGAAAATGAAGACGCTGAAACTGAATCTATTCCAAATTTTACAAGACATTTAAATCTTCCTTATTCCGTTTCCAGACGATAAAAATTGTAGCAATAACGATTCTTCTTTCTACGCTTTTTCAAAATTTATCTTACACCCTTAGATTAATTCCACGTCACATACAAATTCAAATATTACCATGATTTTAAAAAAGTATATACTTTCACAAATATTTAACCTTTCTTCAGATTCACTTCAAGCTCGATAACAAAACGCGTTATTATATTTTCCCAATTTTCGGGGACAGAGAATTCCTCCAAACCCATCCCACTTCATAATCCTCGCCGACGAAATTCAAAAAATTAGCCACGTAATTCAAACAGCCCCGCTTTTTCTTTCTTTTTAATTTTAAAACCAACCATAACCAAAGCGAGGATCGAGACGACGCGCGTAGAAATTACCATTAAAATACGGAAAGCGTAACGACTTGCCCGTACGAGGGCACAATGGTTTTAAACTGGGAAACGAGGGGGAGGGGGGGAGCGAGAAATGAGAGAAAATGGATAGTGTCAGCGTCGACCAATCCACGTTGCGCCCGCTGGGGATAAACTTTCAATTGGCGGTAACTTGGTAACAAGGATAAATTGGATATTTCGTTACCTACTTGCAGTTTTCACTCCCGCGTCTTGATATTCCGTCCAACTGACCGGAAACACAAATTTCCCCCTAATACGAGGCGATCGAAGCATGGTTTCGATCGTGGAAAAACAAGAGGGACGAAATGGAAATGTTCCTAGATTAAAACGCGCGTGTGCGTTTTTTTATTTTGGAAATTATATTGGAAATTAATATTTCCAAATTTCATTCCTTTTTTCGAATTAATAGTAAATTCTACACGGAGAAATATTTTCGAATTAACATCGAAAAGCGTACTTGATAAAAAACTCGATCGACGCCAGAATATCTTTTATTAAAAATCGATGATGATCACCTGTTAAAACTTATACGTGTAATTTCGTGTATACGCAGTCGAAAAAAGAAAAATGACGACGATAAATTGCCTGCGTACACTTTTCGAATATTATCTCGAGAAAATGTAGAAGACGACGTGGAAACATTTTCTGGACAGTGGATATCAAAGAATCGTATATAAAAACCGATATCCGCGGTTGTCCACGCGGCCGATACGCTTCATACGTAAAAATTCCCAGATATATTTATATTTACTCACCGCTCGAGCAACATTTTCACCGACAAGTTGCTTCGTAATACGTAACTTTCGATAAATATCCATCTCGTATTAAACGAGAAGCAAAAAAAAAAAAAAAAAGTATTCTTCAACACTGGAAAGCGTAGGAAAGAATATTTGAAAAATATTCGAAACTCGATCCAATATAAATATCCTTTCTTTTCAATTTTTCGGAAAATTTTCACCGAGAAAAAATAACCCGCACAGAGAATAACAAATAATCTAATAAACGCGAATCTTTGCAAATAAAATTCGAGAGGAATACTTTTCGTTTAAAAGGATTTCTTTCAACTATCGAGGAAGGCAGGCGTCTGCGCATTAATAAAAACGTGAACGCCATATTCGCCCAAGGATCGACGAATTTTTTTATACACCGAGCACGAACGATAAGCATCTGAAATGGCGTAGCGAAGGATCAAGGTTGTTTGTGTTTCAGTAGCCTCTAGGAATGCGCGTGGAATTTTCAGAGCAAGTAGATGCACGGTAGAGGATCGCGGTACGTGCGTGTCGTAATTTTAAAGACGTTCAGAATCCCGTGGTAAAAAGCGGTGGAAAAGTGGGATAGGCAAGAGTTTCAAATTTCTGAAAGGTTGAGACACGTCGAGGAACTTTGCATGGATCGAAAAATAAAACAGAAAATTTTAATAATTTTAAAATTATTTTCATGCTTCTGAATTCTTCTGAAATTGCAAAATCGTCCTCCTCCGATTTCGATTATTTTTGTAACAAAGATAGATTGATGTTGGATATCTGCGGAAATTTAAATTTTGATGCACTACAGAATTCAAATAAAAATATTTGAAAATAATAAATTCACAGATCGAGAATGATCGATGTATTAAATATTCTTCTAAGAAACTGTCTTAATAACCATTTATTTTATTCATTGTATGAATGATTACAATTAAAATGACCGCGAAAATAAATAGATAAAAAGAAATAAAAACGTGTGTCGACATTGCATGAAAAAGAATTTCCAAGAATTTTTAACACGATTTCATGCGATAATACGAATTAATTATTCGCTAAAAAAAAAGAAAATAAATCCAAAAGAATTTCGTTAAAGCTTTCCCTCCCCCTAATTAAATCCTCTGATAATAGCAGAGACTTTTCAAACTACTTATACAAACCTTAATCCCAACGCGGCGAACGCTGTGTACAACTTTAAAGCTGCGCCAAATAACATTGTTCGCAACCTCTATATTGTTTCCACCGAGTGTCCTCAACTAAACCCAGTGTTCTCAAACTGTAATCCCTTCCTTTTCAACGCCCGGTATTTCCACAAGTGCGCGAAGATGTTATAGGGGGAGGGGGGAACGAGGTACCTTTCACCTGATCCCGACAAAATAACTCAATCTCGAAAGCAATCTGAGCAAGTAAGCAAATGCTTAATTAACCGGGTGCTACCTATTACAACGTGGTTTGCTTCCGTGTTTAAAGATTAGCGACACGATCAAATTTGACACGGCTATGTTCTCTACGCGTTAAAATATCCGATATCTGTGGTAATTGCCTTATTTTTTATTCTTGTCGATCAAAGTAGGATAAAATATTAATTAAAAACGAAAAAAGTACAAAATTCCATTCTTTCGCGGGAGAAAGTATTTGCGAGGATAACATGTTTCGAATTTTATTGGGAAAAAGCGAGATAATTTTTAATTAATGAAGAAATAAAAAAAAAAAATGTAAAAATGATCAAAACTTTTCTTCCTTCCCACAAGAATTATAAGACCTATTCTTATCGCCACTAAATATTCCATATTCCCGTGAGTAATTTATTTTTCAACGAATGTCTTAAGGGATCACTTTCAAGAACGAATCGGGAACACCGAAGCTGAAAACCGTGCTCGTAATTCACACTGTACCTCTAAACGACCCGACTATACACAATTCTCGTATCGCCATTGTCGAACCGAGCACAGTAGAGACGAGGCGAAATCTCAAGAGGAAACGATGGCTGGCCTTGTGTAGCTCGTCTTTAATCCACAGATACGAGATGGTAAATAGTTGAAGACAGAACTTTTGTGGGGAACCGTTGCACCGTGACGAAACGAAGCCTATTATCGGTAGATGAATGGCGGTTTTTTTGCCGGGATGCGTCGTCGCGACGCCCTCGTCGCGACACCGGAATTGGTGACATCGAGGAAAGCTGAATCACCGTTTTCCATCATGCGAACGGAGTATTAATTGCCCGTGACAATCGCGATTTAGTCGGTCTTAATTGATAATAGCTAATGCCGAATAAATGGGAACCGGTACGAGCAATTAAATCAACCAATCGTGTGCGAATCAATCGCGGATCCATTTACCACTCTCGCGTATCCTCGTTAGAAATGTGATCGAATTTATCCATTGATAAGATGTTGATATATTCGCGAGCTATTTTTGAAAAAAAGACTAATATAAAAATTGATGATGCAAAATTGGCGGTTGAGATTTATTCATCAAGTTATAAGCATTTTAATTTTGCGCACTAAAAACGCCTGCAGGCAAACAACGCCAACGGTATCGTATTACAGTGGCGTTTAACTGGAATCCCTAGGAACGGAATCGACGAAAATTTTAAAAACGATCGACGATGTATCGTCCCATCATTTTAGATTAATTATTTTGAATTTGATCATTTAGATCTAAAAAAATATATAAATTTCTATTATAAATAATTAACGGAAAAGAATTTTTCTGTTATTGCAATGAATATAATGAAGTGAAATGTGAAATAAAATCTTGATACTTCAAACTTGTAAAATAAGTTGTGAAATAAAATTTACGATACTTTATTTATATATATATATAAAAAAAAAAAAAAAGAATCCCTAAAAATGTTTAAAATGACATATAATTTCTTCTTTTGATTTCATTTTTATTTTTTTTTGATGATTTCGAAATGTATAGATATATACAATTTGCGATACAATTGAACAAACAGTATAGCCAATGATTTTTCGTATGGAATAAAATACAAACGTAAAATTGAATTTTCCATGAACAAAGGAAAAGAAAAATTTTATGGAAAAATACGTTGAAACTGAATTTAAGTAAATATTAGTTCGACAAATTTTAAAACTATCTATCTTGAAAATAAAATCTAGTTTTGAAAAAAATGTATGTTATGGAATAAAATATATTGTATCTTTTATAAAATTTGATTTTACATAAATTCATTTTCTATAAAATCTATATGGATAAATTAAAAAATAATAAAAAAAGAAAGAAAAAACAAAAAAAAAAAAGATACATATCGAGATATTTCGATGAAAATATAGAGAATACGAAATTTTCTCTACGAAATGGAATAAGCAAAAACGAGATTCATTCGAGACAAATTAAATTAGATTTTATTCTCATTGCGTTTTTTTCATTGTATCATTAAAGATAATTTATTTACTTACTTTCGGCGTGTCAAAAACCAACAAAAAGTGCAATAAAAAACTCACTCCGACTATGATATCATATAACGTGAGATCAACGTGAACAAAAAGAACAATTTTGCAACCAGTTCCATTTTCTCATTCGATCGTTTCATCGAGAATACACAACGCGCGAGGGAAAAATATATTTTTACGCTACGAGAACGCGAAAACCGTGAGAGAAAAATACGCCACGTTAATCCATGTGATTTTTCTCCTCTACTCTCCTCGATCGACACACGCTCCAGTGAAAATGATACGCAGATCCGGTGAAAATGCTCGGAAAAACTCGATTGCCTTAAAGTTTCGTAAACACGGTGATGTAAACATCAAGAAAGAACGAAATTCCGTTAAACATTTCGTAAAAACGACGGAAAAAGCGACGCTCTCGAAATTCTCTTCTTTTCGTTTTTTTTTTCTTTACAAGAGAGATACTGGCGCCCTCTATCGCGCCAGCTTCTTTAGACGCACTAAATATTAATAGTCGAGAATTACTTCGAGAACTAAGTTAGCGGACTGAACGATTAAATGTTTCTATCTAGGTGGCATTGCTGTTCTCTTTTTTTTTTTTTTACTTCGATACAAGATTGAAAACCGGACCAGAACTGAAATTATTTATCAATTTTACGAAAACATTTTTCTAATGAGATAAAAAGGACTTAATAAATCCATTTTTATTAATTTTCTATTTTTTGTGAAAAAATGAAGAACAGGATTATTTTTATATTGAGTAAAATAATTAGAATAGTATCCAAGATGATTTACGAATAAAAATGATTATGAAAAATATTATAAATGATGATTTTTAATTACTTAAATAAATCGTAATATTTTAATTTTTGAAAAGATGAAAATACTTGGCTGAGTTAATTTCTCTTTTTCCTTACTTCATAAAATTTCGAATAAAAGAGAGTTAACAAAACTGCAAACTTATTACATTACGAATTTATATATTTTATTTAAAATTTTCACCGTTTATAACTGTTTTAATAATTAGATATATTTCAAATTAAAATAAAAAAACATTTGTATTCTGAAATAACATTTCATATTTTTCTAATTAACGAAGAAATAGAAATTATAAAAATATATCCCGAAAATCTTTAAGTTTTATAAAAAATAAAAAAAAAATATGAAATAAAATTTATTTGTTTAATTCTCATAAAAATCAAATTTAAAAATTTATATATATATATATATATATTTATAACTAAAATATATATTAATATATAAATATAATAAATATATATATAATATATAAATATAATAAATATATATATTAATATATAAATATATAATTCATATATAACATCTATGATATATCTTATATCATAAAGAAATATCTTAAATAAATATAAATATAAATATAAAATTAATATTTAAATCATTAATGTTTAATGCGCATACCAGAATCACCAAAATAATAAAAACTAAATTAAGTTTTTAATAATTTGAATTTAAAATTTATTTTCTTATTTTATTGTTATAATGTTAAAAAAAACTTATATTAAATGTAATACAATAAATATATATTGAATATATATCTTGTATTCTATTTATATTATGCATATGTTATTTTTTAAAATATCAAATTAAAATATTTAAAATTATAAAATATATAAATAGATAAATAATATCTATTTATATTATATCTATTTATTAATTATATATATTTTATAAATATATACAAAATAGATATATAAAAAGTGAAAAAAATAAATGATGTGACCAATAAAAATAATTATTCACTTACCAACTGCAGTACACACGCCCAAGATTCTTGTTAACGTTGATAGATGAGTGCCGGTATTTCTAACGTATGTGAACATGCCGCTAGATTCTGATGATACGTTAAAATCCTTCATTTGCGTCACCATGTGGTAAATAATAAATTAAATATTTGTTATTTAACGTAAAAACACTCGCAAGTTAATAAAAATGATTATAAAAACGTTTAAAGCGTAATAAATAACGCGATTACTTTTCGATAATATAAATATTAATTCCAACACACTACACTACGTCCGCGCACTTTCGAAGACCACGCGCAACTGAAAGCATAAATTCTACCGGTGAAAGGTTATCCCCGCGCCGAAACTCGCGCACGCGCAATTTAATCTTAATATATAAATTTTTCTCTCGCGCGTTTTATATTTTATTATTTTATAATTTTTAACATTAAATATAATATTAATACAATCAACTATATATATATTTTTTAGTGGATTTTATATTAAAATATTATATCCATATTTAATAATAAAAAAAAAACATTACGATCAAGTTTTAATATTTTTAAAAATGATATATCGTTATTTAAAAATATATATTGTTATTAAAAAATGATAAATGATAAAATTAAATATAATATATTGTTATTAAATTTAAATTTTATATCATATATAAAATGTGAGTAAAAGTAAAATATGAGTACATTTAATGTTATGAATTATTATATATTTACAATAAGCACGACCAATACAGATGTGTGCGTTACAAAAATATATTTACTTGCGCACGTAAGCGTGTGCATTAAACAACAAATAGACATTAAGTGAGGTAGACATAGTTACAACAATAAATTCGCTTCTGAAACAACAAGAGTATTTAAAATATACATTTTTATAATTAGAAGACTAGTTCTTATTATTTTTAACATAGTGTTTAAATATTTTTTTTGTTTATAGTGCAAAATATTTCTTAAAATTAAAGTATATTTTAATACTGTAATATAGTGACATATCTTATTATTATTTAACAATAACGATGTATTTATATACTATATAAAATGTACTTTATATACTATTTGAATTATAAATGTTATTTGAACTTTTAAATCATTGGTTTTAGTAAATTGTAATAAAAAAATAAATAATTGAATTTTTATCATACATCATTATTATATCACAAACAATAATGAATTTTCACTTTAAATATATAAAAGGAAATTAATTTAAATATAAGAAAGAAATATAATTTTTTTTCAATTACATGGTCCACGCTTTACCCAGTCATTATTTATGTAAAACAATGAAATACAATTTAAATTTACAAAGATAAAAATAATCTTATAGAATTTATAAAATCGATTTTTTTTCTAACCATCAAAATTAATTGTAATTCATTATAACTTTGTTTTTGTTTGACTTCTCTTCTTTTTTTTTGTACTATTTCTAGAGATGTTCTCCAAACCTGTAGTTGACATATTTAATTTAGGAGATTGTCTAGGAGTTATCTGTTTCCCTTGAATTTCTAAACTTTCACGATTATTATGAATTGTTTGTGCAGAAACAGGCAAAGAAGATCGAGAAATAGGACTTAAAGGTTTTTTATTACGGGATAATACTACTGATGATGTTAAAGATCTAAAATTGTAAAAACAATATAAAAAATATTCGTTATAGCTAAAAATATTCTTAATATTTTCTAAATACCTATTTTTACTGTTCGGAAATCGTGACATATCTAGAGGAGCAAGTTTTACATTTTTTACCCACACAGCAGGAGAAACAGGAGTTTGCCAAGAAGATTGGAAATTCGAAATTTTTGCTGAATTTTTTCCGGAATTTTTAAAATAATTGATATTTTTATTTGAACCTAAAAAATATAAAATAACATTTATTAATAACATTAAAAATATTTTTAATATTCTATATGTAAAACGCAATATTATAGAAAAAAATCATATACTTTGAAAAGTAGAAACTTCTAGTGATTGTGCCATGAACTTAATTGGAGTAGTTCTTACAGTAGAAAAACTTTCTCTAGTTGATAAAACATAAGGCACAGGACTAACTACAATCTTTTCATTGAAAACTGTTCCAAGTTTATTTCTACTAGTATGTGGCTTAGGAAACTTGTCATCCATGATGAATTCATCCTTTTCATTCCTTATTCTATCATTATTCATAAAATTATCACATTTTCTACAAATAAATAAATAAATAAATTATAAATGTTTTTTATTCCTACATTATAAAAAATTTCTATTTTATTGTAATATACATACAAAATTGTATTTTATACATACTTTTGAATTTCTTGCATGTTTGTTTGAGTATTATCTTTTCTCATAGATAAAATATGATCTTCTACAGATTTACCACTATTATTTGAAAATTTATTTTCAAGAGGAATCGTTTCTTCAAACCAATTTATCTTTGAACTTTTTGCAGAACTTTTATTGCTATGAATAGATGCCATACGTATTTGTAAAACATCATTAAAATCATCATGTAATGAATCAATTTCATTTTCTTTTTTAGGAAATAGCTCTGATATTACATATGCATAAAGCATATCAAGTATTTCATCTTGTGCAGTTTTTTGTAATTTATGCTTGGATGAATTTTTTCTTTCCTACAAATAGATTATATAATGTGACCATATGAAAATATAAAATTAAAATTATCTTATAAGAACAAAAAGATTTGTAATATCAATTATTGTTATCTTTCTATTATTAAATCAAATATTAAAGATATTTATAAATGATATATTTTTTACCTTTATTGAAATATTATGTTCTAAATATGTATCTTCATTATGAGAATTATTTTTCATTTGATTATGATTTATGTTCAAATCTTGATAATTATTTTTAGAAAGAAATGGATTTTTTCCTATTATTCTTAAATGAGGTATTTGCGTTTTCCATTGTGAACATTCTTCCAAAACAGCCATTTGGGTTACTTGTTCACCATCTTCATACAGTGTACTTTCAATAGTCTCCCACTGCTGCATAACTTTTCTTGTTGCAATATTTTCAATTTCTGATGAACAAAATATATCTGTTGCATTACTATTCCAATCAGTTGATAAATTGTCATCAACATCTTTCCAAGTTTTCTTCTTTTGTAAACTTGGTAGTTGAAAATTATCACTTGATTCATTTTGATTGTTTTGATAATCTTTCACTCTTGATAAGTTTTCAGATTTTACATTTTGTATTAATCTATTAAAAAACGTAAATGATTTCTTTTTAAATAAACTTAATATTTATAATTTTTTATATTTAGAAATACGAATTGAAAAACAAAAATGGCTTACAAATTATATTTAAATCTGAACATCTAAATTAAATGAATAAGATATTATAAAACATACGTGTTACGTTTAAGTTTCCTTTTATGCATTTCATGCTTCTTAAAAAAGTATCTTTAATCAACTAATTTTTAAACTTATTTTTAATCATTTATCTAACAATCCTTTCGCCGTACTTAAAACACAGAACCTACACAGATCACAGTAATTTTATTGATTATTTTTTTAAAACAAGGTTTTTACTTCAAACCTTAGAATTTAAATCATTCTACTGCTGTCATATTATAAATGATTTATTAATTTCCTTGATTAATTCAAAAACTAAGACTTTACCATCAGATAACATCTGATCGATTAAAATTTATATGTCCCACAATTTATACTTTATTCAATCTCATACATGCTAGTTCTAATTGTATATTCATCATTATGGTAACTGAAATTATAAATTTTTCTACAAATTTAATTTCAAAAATAAGGATGTAAAACATCATATTTAAAGTGAAATAATAATAATATTGCTTTTCATGATATGTAATAATTATTTTATTTATTTCGATTTCACCAAAAACGGAAAGCGTGATTAGTGAAAAGCTTGGAAACATAGTTGGTGAAACTGTTTCTATTTGAAAGGAAAGAACTATTTCGAAAGGTCCATTTAACGCAAAAATGAGAATTATGTGGTAATTAAGATGTTCAAATTTAGTAAAATAAATATCAACATATACGAAATTGCATTATATTTTGTAAATAATTTAAATATAAATATTTAATAATTATAAAATTTATATAACATTATTTTAAATAAAACTTTTAAATACGAATTTAAAAAATAATATTCATATGTATTTATAAACATTTCTAATATAAACAACAATAATTTTAAAATTAATAATACAATTATTTATATTAACAATAAATACAATATACAGGATTTACTTTTCGTAATTTTATTTTCATTTTATTATGAAATAATATAAAATAAAAATAATGAATCATTGTACTTGAAATATAGAATATATATATTTTTAAAAATTTTAACAATTTATTTTAAAATATACTGTACATAATTAATATATATTTAAATATAATAAAATTTAAAATATACAATATCATCTCGAATTTTGCTCAAATTTAGCATTTAATGATATATGAGCTTTTGTAGATTTTTCATTTCTAGATATAGGAGATTTGAATTCTAATGATACTCGTTTGGAGCTATTATTAAGTACAATTGGAGATAAAGTACATGGTTCACCATAATGTTGTAATTTTTCAAGTCTTTTTTGTATAGCGATAGATTTTGCTGGTTGATCGTTCAATAAATTTCTTTTTAGAAATTCTTGACAAGCATGATCATTGAATTGTTTATTAGAATTAATATTTTCTCCTGGTGCAATTTTTTCAAGATTATTTGCATCCAGTATAAATTTATCTGAAATTCTTGTCATTGGTTTTTTTTGTATCTTCTCTGAAATTTCTTTTGCACAGGTATCTATATATATATTGACATCCTTTAAAAATATAATTATTATATTATTATATATAGGCATAAGTTGTTATTATTTAAAATTACGAATTTATTATATTAAAAATTTCTAATATTTTTTAGATGTTTACCTTTATTAAGTGTTTTAAATTTTCAAAAGGTTTTTGAAGATGATTGTGTCGAGGATTGCGCGTGAAAGTACTTCGTTCTGTACAATATGCCATTGGTATATCCCATGTCGTAGCACGACGCCATTCTAAATTACTACAGGCAACAAAAGATCCTACAGTCAATATTTCTGTATATCCATAAAAAAATATTCCATGCCAAAACAATATTGATAAATATGAAGATTGAGAATCCATATGTGGATATGCCAAATATACAGCTTGAAAATTTTTCATACCCTTTTAAATAAAAAAAAATAATCATTAAAATTTCTTATTATTGTTGCATATCATACATTTATACTTATTTATATATATTTATACTTATAATTACTTACATAAGGTTCATTTCCAATAGAAGTAACAATTCCTACTGTATCAAATTCTCCATAAGCTGGAGTAAAAATTGGCTTATTTATATCATATAATGCTGTATATATTCTTTGAAAAAAATTTATATTGACATCATTTATTCGGCGGAATAATGTATTTCGATTTGTAGTCAGTTGCAACTCATTACCTCTATTACAATAAATTAATGATATAATAAAATAATGATTTTATGCTACATTTAATTGTAATTATATTATAAGTAATAGAAACAATAAAGAAATATAAAAAATATATAAATACAATACAAATATTTTATATAATAATTACCTTTTTGCTGAGGGCATAACAGTAGAAACTGATACATAATTTCCTTCTTTTAGAATATCTAAAACCTCTTCGCTAGGAGACCAAACTGAAAGAATAGCACTTGTTTCTTCTTCAATCACGCGAATTTTCAAAACAGGTGTAACTTGTCGTGACGGAGGTAAACTTTCTTGTAATCTAGATTCTAATTCTTGTTTAAATTTTTCTTTTTTCAAACGACAATCATTTTTTATTTGCTCAATTTCTTGTTCTGAAAGAAATTCCTGTAATAAATAAATATATGAATTTTTAAAGCTTAAAAATAATACTTTTTATTTCAATTAATACCTTTTTAGATAATCCATCGCAATTTTCATTCCATTCAATTGCTGCTAAATCAATATCCGTATTTAAATCATTTTTATTTTTTCCGGTATAAAAATATTTTTCCGCTTTAGCATAAAATGTTTCTATCATTGAACGACATTTTTTTTCATAGATAATATTAGCTTTTTCTTCACATCTAATATTTCGAAAAACTATAATATAATGAAATAAAATATAGAAAAATAAAATATAATATAATAATATAAAATATAATATAATAAAATATAATAATATAAAATATTTGAAAATAAAAATTTAAAATAATATATATTTTATATATCATAATTATGCCAATCTCACTAGATTCTCCAGTCGAAGTTTTCTCGTGATATAACATTGGATATACTCTTGCAATTATAACTTTAATTTTTCCAATTAAACCGCCATTTGGAAAAATCGATTTTAATTTAATGCATATTGGTCCTTGGGATATCATATATCCCAATTTCACATCCCATCTTGCTCTTCTTGTTGAATTTGTATGAAGTTTTAAATATACATTTTCTGGAATCTAAAAATAATATATTATAAATATTTTCTGCTAAAATTTAAACAAATCTTCAAAAATATTTACTTCTAAAGGTGAACATCCTTGAGCACAGTTTAACAATTCGGATCCATATGTTAATAATTTCGTTCCTTCTTTTATTTTACCAGACATTATATATTTATTCATTGCTTCATCAATTAAAGCTTGAATACTATACCACCCATCTGTTAATATCAATTTTTTGGATAACATTTTATATTGATTAGGACTTTTATTTATAGCAGAATCATCACACTGTAAAAAAAGGAGAAGATGAAAATTCTTTATAAAAATTAATTCTAAAAAAATTTACCTCAATAATAGATGACACACATAGAACCATTCGTTTTGTTGCAACATCATCTTTTTCCAAAATTTTTTTTAAAGCTGATCTTTCAGATCTATCAATTTCTCTATCATAGCGATATTTTAATTCCATTACCACTCTAGTAGGAGTTAACATTCTAAAAAAAATTTTATAAACATTATAAAACGTACATTTTTTACTCTTTAATTCCTTAACTAAAAAAAATAAATATAAAAAAAAATGTAAATTATACTTTGGTAACATAACAGAACCCAATTTTATTCTATCTATTGATGCTAATTTCCATACAATCCATTTATAATGATTTTCTACCCATCCAGATGAAAGTAAATTAGGATCTACACCTGGACATGCCAAAAAACATCTTTTAATTTCTGTTATTCCTGCATTACCATTTTCATCCAAAATCAAATATGCTCCATCTTCCAATTTTATACCATCAATATTATTTTGCACAATATTTTCCCTAAATAATATATATTAATTTTATAAATGATAATATAATGATTCGATATATAAAAATTATTGATAAAATATATCTCACCCATAAAAATCTATACATCGAAACTTATACATTAATGCATTATTAGATGTTATGTCCAAAATTTCAAGTGGCAATTTTTTGTTATTAAGCTAATAAAAAAAAATTAATAATTAAAATTGAATTAAGTAATAAATAATTAAAATTTTTTGTTTAGTTAGTACCTCTTCGTGTGTACATAAAACAGGATTTTTTCCTTTGCTAAGTTGTTTCCAAGATATACGATTTTTGGCATTATTTTTTCTATGAAAATATAATTTACTAATTGTTGGTTTAGGTTTATTTTTTTGTTTTAAACTAATTTCATTATCCTGTAAATATATTAATATAAATTAAAAAAACATTTTTATTAATATAAATATTATTATTAATATAAATATTTTAAAATATGGCCTACTTGTTTTGAAGCAGCTTCTAAACGTTTCTCTAATATAGTTACAGATTGATTTATAAAATCTATCATTAATTGAGTATCACCAAAATCATTATTAATTGTAGATTTAGTCTTGTTTCCTATATTTATTAATTTTTCCTTTTCTATTAAATATTTATTTTCTTCGTTTATACATTGATTTAAATTTGTACAAGTATCATTTAATTTTTCTAAATCATTTATATAAATAGATTTGTCTACTTTATTTATACTTTTTCTTTTATGTATATTTTTTCGTTTTTTAGAAATAAATCGTCCTCCTATTACAGGACTAGATGGAACATTTATAAATTTTTCATTATTTTTTATTTCTTTAGGAGATTTCCATGTTTCTGAAAAATCTAAATCTTTTTCATCAGCTAAAAGTGCAACTGCACTAGCTGCAATTTCATTTGAAATGAAAGAATTATTTAATATTTCATTATTTTTTCTTGTTGATTCAGTTATATCAATATTGTCAATTAATTTATTGTTATTACAATTTGAAATTATTTTTGAAGATGTATTTTGAGTTTCCTCTTCAATATTTATTGTATTCTTATAAATAATTTTTGAATTTTGGAGTTCATTACTAAATCGTAATTTTTTAAATTGATTAGATTTTATTTGCTTGTTTAGCGATATATTTTCATCTAAATCTTTAATTTTTCGTTTCTGTAATGATTTAGAAAAAGTAAAAGTATTTTCAAGATTTTCGGAAATTTCTTCTTGAAATAATACTTGTGCTTTTAATAATGCTTCATTGGTCACATTAATATTTCGACCATTTGCAGTTTGAAATCCAACATTTGATGATTGTACATTAGATACATTAATATCATTTTCATTTTTGAATGTTTCTTCATAATTGTCAATTTCTTCAAGTTCTTTATTGAAAAATTTTTTTGCTTTTGATAAAGCTTTCTCGGTTACATTAATCGAGCTACCACTAGCTGTAGTGAAACCACATAATAATCCATCATTTCTGTTATTATTATTCATATCTATTAAACTTTTATTATTACGTATATATTTATTGAATACGTTGATATTTGAACAATATTGAAAATAAAAATTATTTGTTTTTACATTTCAACTGATGACATTAAAACACATTTCACTACTATACTTTAAAGACTAAGAGTAACTATGAGATATTTATCATTTAAAAAATGGCGTTTCTATCTTTTTCCCATTATTTATTTTCTTTGTTTATACTTGATATATCAATATATAAACATTATATCATATAATATATATTCCGCAATTTTTATTTTTTGAAATAATATAATTTAATTTAAATTTTCTTTTTTTTGCAAACAATATTTATTTAAAAATTATTGTAAATTATAAATATTATACAAAATTTTTTATGCGATATATGATAATATAAAGAAATATATTAATATTAAATTTTTTAAATATTTTTTGTGAAAATTGTATAATAATTTGTTATAGCAATTAAATATTAATATTTATTTTGTATTTAAATAAGATTCTTGAATGTCTGCGTCAATTTTGCCACTTGTCTATTGAACCGGCCAAACATAGATATAACCTCACATATGCTTTACGCGGGAGTGTAATTCATTTTCATTTTTTAATGAATAAACATGAAATTTAAAGCATATACAGGAATTACGTGGTCCATTTTGGAACTTACAGGTCTTTTGGAAGATGAAGATTGTTGTGTGTATTTTGAAAAATTTACAAAACATTTTGGTTTACATCCATTCCATTTA
Organism: Apis cerana; assembly: GCF_029169275.1. NCBI lineage: Eukaryota > Metazoa > Arthropoda > Insecta > Hymenoptera > Apidae > Apis > Apis cerana. The sequence continues at coordinate 1,103,720 of NC_083862.1, read as the reverse complement.
ACAAATATAAATGCTGCTTTGAATGAAATTTTAAGTTCGAATTTAAATTCCTATGATACTGAGTACGTATAATTTTCATGAAATATATTCTTCACTAGAAATCCAATAATACAACTTTAAATAAAATGTAAAAAGCTAACAAATATATGGTTATGTTTATATATAATATATAGGTTATGTTTATTGCAGTTTAAAGGGATTTTTGTTAGCTTATAAAAATCCTAAATTGTTAACACCATTGGGAGAAATATTTTATGATTCATGTTTCATTCATGTTGATATTGAAGCAGATTTTTATATATTTAGACCTAAGCTTGGGTGTACATTGAAAGGTAATATATTTGTTATAATGAAGTTTCTAAATGTTTGCTTATCAATAGATTATTTGTAGGAATAGTGAATAAAAAGGGATTGGATCATGTTGGGATACTTGTACATAAAGCATTTAATGTGTCAATTCCAAAATCAGATAATGAAGAAAATTGGCCAGGTGATAATCTTGAAATAGGCCAAGAAGTGAGATTTCAAGTAACACTTCTTGATTTTACAAGTAAATTACCATTTATTCGTGGAGTTTTAAATTCAGAGTAAGTATATTTAATAATAATATTTAAAAATTAATTTTAATTAATTAATAATTAATTTATTAATTTATTAATTTTAATAATTTATTAATTTTAATAATTAATAATTATTTAATAATAATATTTAAAAATTAATTTTAAAGTTTTTTAAAATAATGTTACTATTTATTCAAGAAGAGATCATCTTTATAATATTTTTCATTGTTTTCTATATAATGATTAAATTTTATAATAAATTTTTTACTATTATTTCAGTGATTATTTACATGGATGTCGATTAATGCATAAAAACATTAATAATAAATCATCTACTGAAAATATTATTCAAAATGAAATTTCAGTTAATAATGTTTCAGAAACAAATACTAAACATACAAAGAATACATATTTTACATCTGAGTCTGATAAAAATTCTTCTGATGAAAATATATCACAAATAAAGAAAGAAATTGTTCAACAAAAAAAATCAAAGAAAAACTATGAACAAGAAGAGTCAATTAAATATTGTGAAAAAAAGAAAAAAAGTAAAAAAAATGATAAAAAAATTAAAGAAATCAATGAATCTATATCTAAATTGGAAACTATACATGATTATACAAATGATTTTCATTCAAATGAAATACTCGAAAATAAATCTAATATAAAAATAAAATCTGAGAAAAGAAAAAACTTAGATGATATTGATACTTCTTTAGATGATTTCAGTACAAATAAATATGTAAGAAATTCAATAAGTCCAAATAAAAAAAGTTCAAAGAAAATTAAGTTGGAAGAATCTAATGATATATATGCACATGATATAAATGATGAAGACTCTTCAAGGAAACAACATAAGAAACATAAAAATACTTCAAAAGTGAATGCTTTTGAAAATAAAACAGACAAAGAAATTAAAATAGAAGAATTAAATGATACATACATACATGAAGTAAATGATGATATAAATGATTCTTCAAAAACACAACAAAAGAAACATAAACATTTTCTAACATTAAATGCTTTTGAAAATGAAATGGACAAAAAAATTAAAGTGGAAAAATTAGACGACACATATATGTATGAAGTAAATGATATAAGAGACTCTCCAAAAAAACAACATAAGAAACATAAAAATGTTTTTAAAAATGAATTAGAAAAAGAAATTAAAATAGAAAAATTAAATGACTCAAATATTCATGAAGTAAATGATAATGTGATGAAAAATTCTCCAAAAAAACAACGTAAAAAAAATAAACATTCTTTAAATTTGGAAACTTCTGAAAATGAAATAGATAGAAATGTTAAACTGGAAGAATGGAATAACACTGATTTACATGAAATAAATAATAGTACAGAAAACTTTTTAAAGAAACATAGAAAGAATAAACGTTCTATAAAGATGGAAATATCTGATAATGAAACAGATAAAAAAATTAAATTAGAAGAACTGAATAATACATATATATATGATGTAAATGATGATATAAAAGAATCTCCAAAGAAACAGCATAAAAAGCATAAACATTCTATAAAATTGGAATCCTTTGAAAAAGAAATTAAGATGGAAGAATTAAATAATACATATGTATATAAAGTACATGATGATATAGAAAGTTCTCCAAAAAAACAACATAGAAAACATAAACATTCTCCAAAATTGGATAGTTTTGAAAATGAAATCGATAAAGAAATTAAGATAGAAAAATTAAACAATACATATATACACGAAGTAAATGATAATATGGAAGATTCTCCAATAAAACATAAGAAGCATAAACATTCTATAAAATTAGAATCTTTTGAAAATGAAATAAAGATAGATAAAGAAATCAAAGTGGAAGAATCAAGATAAAAAAGAAAATAACTATTAAAATTATTGATATATTTTTAACTTGCTATTTTCATATTTTTAATGTATATAAATGAAATATTTTCTTTTATGATTCATCTGACAAAAATAATTGTAAATAGCTTGAAATAAATGTAAACTAGACATTTTTATTCAAAATTTATATTTTATTTTGTGAGTGAATTGATTAAAACATATAAAAAAATTATTGATGGCAAAACTGTTTTAAATTTTTTAATTTTCTCACTCATATGTCAATAAGTTTTTGTAAAAGCAGTAATTTGTTTATTTCGGAAGATTTACAATGAAAAATTTTATATAAAAACAATTACAATCTTTAAGCATTTTTTCTACACTACACTTAGTAGTGTGATCAAATAATTTTTTATATAGTAACATTTATTTTTTAAAGTACCATTTATAGTATATATATATATATACTATTATCACTATTATACACGCTTTATGTACATTATTTTTATATAACATTATATAACTCATGATTTTTATTCGATCGATTCACTTAATTGCATCGTAAAATAATTTCATCAGTTTTATTATATTCTTTTCTCTCCATTTTACAACAAAAATATAAGAAATAGTACGATTATTTATGAGAAAAAATTATATCGATATGAAATTTTGTTTATAGAAAATGTAAACTTAATTTTCAAAATAAAAAATTCTTTTGGTATTTATTATAATAAATGTCAAATTGAATATTGAATTTTCATTCGATTTTATCGTGCTTGTAAATAGTAAAAGAAAATGACATTTTTAAAAATTTTAATGAAAAAAATGTCAGTATTATCATAAAACACTATTTTACATCAAAAATATGTTCATTACGTTCATGGATTTTTAATCATCATTATATTTTATTTAATTGTTATAAAAACATTTCCTAAAAACAATATATTTGTGACATATAAAGAAATATGAAGAATTGTTTATCTCGTGATAAACATTGTTTACAATTTGTGAAATATTCGATATTGTTTTATGGTTTCTTATAATTTAATTAGGTACGCTATATATCGTATATCACGTGTTCTGTAAGAATACATATTTACAGGCAACAATAATTTGTCGCTAAATAACGAACAGGAACTTCGATCTCCTCACTCTTGATTCGTTCCTCGATATATTTGCCGGAAACTATTTAATAAAACACTTTTTACGATGCGGTCGATAATTGTAAAATGATCCGTTGATTTGCATCTAGTGACAAAACATTTATATAGATTACTGTGAAAAAGATCTCGAATACATATATGTACAGTTAACCTAAATCCTCGCCTTACGAAACGGACAGTGTGCAATGAATATACTATATACATATAAATATTTATGTAATTATTTCTTTGAAGCAATTATCGGTGTATGGTATTCGTTCTTTTCTAAATATCTTCGAAACTATGTGAAATATTTATTTTTTTCAAATAAATATTTATGATAATTTCATTGCAGATTTCATTACAGTTATTTTATTTTTTTTTTCATAGATGTATAAAAAATAATTGAAAATAATTTCATCATTTATGAATTTTGAAAAAATGTTATGGAATTTATTTATACAGAAAATTTGATTATTAAGGTGTTATAAAATAAATTAATTTTGCAATAATTATTTTCATAGTCTCGATGAAATCTAGAATTACCGAGTGATTTTGTGTATTTTTTTTTTTTTATTGAAGATGAAAAATAGGCGGAAGTAGATTGATACATTACAATAAAATACAAATTGAGGTAGGAGACCTAATATTATCGCGCGAAACTCTTGAGCGAAAATTCGAAATTGACATTTCTAAATAACTATTTAATTAATAATAAATCAGACTAAGATATTATGATAAAAATTAATTTATTACAATATTTAAATCGTATTTAATTTTGTACAAAAACGTAAAACAGCATACGTTTAATTACAAATTATGAAAGGAAATCATTTAACGATCCGATATTGACTGATATTAAAAAAATATTGATTTCATTTTCAGAGGGAATTATAATTCTATTTACGAATTATTCTGAATTATCATTATTATTTATGATGCTTCATCTCTCATCGACTGCTACCAAAAAATAATTTTGGATCAGTCTCAATTTATATATTTTCTATAAAAATGAACATAGATGTTCATTTCAATTTACGTATGTATATATTAATCATTCTGTACGTTTGATATTTCATTTTTGATCACAGAAATGATATGTCTATAAAACTAAAATGTTCAACGATTTATGTATTCCTTAAAGCAGCACCATCTCAGCACCAAGAATATTTCAACTGCTTCGAAACAAATGAAAAACGATTCATGGTGACGTTCGTGCACTACTTTCCATTAAATTGGAATATAGACACAATTGAAGATTGATCAAGTACTCAAGCACAATGAGAACAAAAACAAGAAAAATCGAAAGAACGTCAACTTGGTCCACACACTTGATACTATTATGTACACACACACTTCTAACTTCCATATAGGCATAAGTTATTTTCGACACTTGAAATTTCAGTTCACACGAATAGAGGGATTAAAATGTACTATGGAAGCGGCCAAGGTAAGCCAGAAAAGTCCACAGGACCACCTAAACCTGCATCTGCCTCTAGAAGGCTCATTATCACTGCCATTGCTGCCTCGTCGTTACCATCAGATGGCACTGGGTTTGGCGATTCGTTAATCGTGGTACCACCAATCATATCCATCACATCCTTAGTTAAAAAAGTAGTTTCGTGTCCTTCGTCTGGTGACGCTCCTAAAAGGGGGTGGATGTTATGTTATACGCAACGATCAATTCAAAAATGTCCGCGCGGTGTTGCTGTGAACGTTATTATTAGAACTATAACGTTATGCTAAAAAGAGAAAAAAAGGAAAATAGAATTGTATTGCGGGCTTGATTGCTGGATGTTCGAACCTTTGAAAAATTATCGAAGTTGATCATATTGCTATTTATATGGACCATTTATTTAAAAAGTGCTGTAAGTCTATTCTTTTTGTATTTAAGAGATATTTAAGGGTTAGTTGTTTTAATTTTTTTCAAAAATATTAAAATGATTTTATATAAATTATTCATTTTTTTCAATTTTTTTCTAGGACCTACATCATTTTCATAATGAACAGTCCACGTAATGAGATGTTTTGAGATGAGTTATATATAAAAGAGAAAAAAAAAGAAATAAAATTTGTATTACAATGAAATTAATTTACTTTCATAAAGACATTATAAATATTATTATCTATCTTGAGATTAATTCGAATTAAATATCTGAGCCATCAGAACGAACTTCCTTCGCCCAATTTCGTTCAAAGAAAACTGTAGTTTCGCGTTTGAAATCGATCTATCAAGCGAAAGCTTGATCATCTTTTTTCTCTGAGCGACCTAATCTTTTTTGGTAAATCCGGCAATCACACTACACACCAAGAAAACGACTCCTTAGAGACAGTAATAGCTATGACCTTGGTCGTTCGCGATGCTGTTCAGCTGCAAGTTGTTTGCAATGTGGTTGTACGTTGGTGTAGGATTACTGCTGCTGTTGTTGCTGCCTCTGGTTGACTGTGCCACATCCTGCACCCTCTCCGGCGATGCAGTTGTAGTGATTTGTGACTTGTAAGGGGAAAAAGTACAAATTAAACAGAAAACTATCATCGATGGTTTAATCTGGCCTTCAATGTCCGATTAAAATACTTATTCAATTTCCTTTGATCAATTGATACGATTTATATACTCGAACATTCATGATGATAAAAATACGTAACGTTCGATCTTAATAATCTAAGGGACATTGAAATGATTATTGAAATGATATAAAAATGGTATATTGATATTAAACGCGGTAAAGATCATTGAAATTAAAAATATAATAAATTGTTTGTTTCATATCTCAAAGGGAATCAAGAATTTTTAACTGGAATTTCCATGGTTATAACTACCTCTGTATTTAATAAAGCAGATTCCGGTCCAGGACTGCTACCGGAAGAAGAATCCTCACCGCGTCTTTGAAGATCCAGAACTTCCTCAGCTATTTGTCGTCCAATTTTACTTACCTCTACGTGACTCGAGATCAATCTTTCTAATCCGCCATTACCTACGATTATTTTTCGACGCGTGAAACGAAACGAGTTTAACCAAGTCAAATATAATTACGCAAATTACACCAAGCATGTATTTTACACTCACTTTGTGCAAAGTAGTCGTAATTGCCTTGAACACTGGAATCCTCAGATCTGTTCCCACTACTTGTGATCGATCGGGAGTCATTGCTGAACACACAATCATTTTCATTAAAAGATATCATTTTATATATTTGTGTTCGATATAGAGATGTTGATTAAAAGAGAAAATATCATCGATACTTACGAAGTGACAGAGTTCTTAGCTATTAGGTACTCGATATCTTTGGTCCATGGATTTCTGAAAGATTTCCACTCGGATTGAAGCTTGACAAAGCTTGCACCTTTAGTCCTAAACCTGTATATCTGTACAGAAATTTGTTCCATGAAATTTCTACGTATTAAATAGAAATTTTGAATCATTATTCGATTGAAAATCTACTTTAATATACAAATATGATATCTAACAATTTTAAAGATTACAACTACATATTAAATATACTTTCTCGTTCAAAATTGGAAACATTTTCAGAAAACGCAAGGATAAACAATTCAACGGTTCAAAATAAATTGAAAATGCATGTACAGTGGAGACAACATTGACTCAATTAATAGAATAGCGGGAATTAAAATTTAAAATGATGATCATTATCATTGCAAAAGAGTGTCGATGAGTAACATGGTAACTTACCTGTGTGCTGACACTCTCGGATGCTTGAAGAGCAGCTTTATGAGATTCCGCCAAATGAGGGATGTCATCGTGGTGGTAATATTCGTACATGCTCGTTCCAAGTAGCTCTTGTGGCAGGAAACCTAACACTAACGTAGCCCTGTAAATACTTTTTACTTGTCATCAAGATTTATTTAAATTTATTATCATTATTATTGTTACGTAATTTCAACAGGAAGAATATTTAAACAAATATTTGTCGTTGCTGTTCCAGTCCACTATTTTAATATTTTCTTTTTAAAAACGAGAGAGAGATATTGAAAATTGTATAAATGAATAAATAATTAAGAAAGTGATTAGAATATTAACCTTTGGTCGACGAAGAGGAATTTACCGTCCATCGCATGTCTCGAAACGAACTTGATGGATCTCAAACGAGGCTTCTTAGGCAAAGATGTCGGAATTGTGGACTGTAACCGACCAACTGCTACCAAACACGATAAATTGCAAGCCTCCCCGTCTCCGTCACCCTCGTGTTCTTCGAGGTCGATTTTTGCGGGCGCCCACGACTTCAAATACCCAGTACATTGAATCACACAGTACTTCCAGTCTGCAAAAATATTGAATAATCAGTTATCAGTTTGATAAAATCAAATGCATAAGCTTGTTTAAAATTGTGCAAGGTTGTACCATCCAGGAGATTGAATTTTTTTAATATTCTTTCAAGATTAATAACTGGAATAATCATTTTCAAATATCTATTTTCAGATATATCTTAACACACTGCAACATTTTACACGTATGAAACGATTCTCTTTAACCTCTCTTTGAAATAGCGTCCGCCATTCATCTTTGACGAGCGAACCGGAAAATATTCGAGCAGAAGATCTCGAGCCTCGCGTTAAATATTGAATGCGTTCTACGATTCAGAACAGTATCAACATGAATTTCCATCAGAGGTATTCTTTTCATAAATTTTACTCGCCCTTAAAGATGGAGCAAGTTCGAATTTGTCGCTTTAAATTTTATTTTAAAACACTTGCCAACGTTTTGTTGCTTCTTTCGTCGATGACATCCGCTCGCCGACTCGGATTCCTCCTTCACTTGCAATTCGCCGCAACGTATCCCTTCGACCTTCCGCTTCATTCTGCAGAAGAAAGATCTCCGCGCGCCAGGGCACAACCTCGATACACCTTGGGGCACGTCCGTTTTTACAGGCAACATTGCTGTAACAGCAACACACTTTGACGTATTTAACGTATCATTATTCCTGCAATTATATTCGTTTTAATGCAAATTTCGTTCCTCTGAAAATTATTTAGACGGTTCTATGGAATAATAAATCGTAAATAATATTCTAGTAAGATTAAGTAATACTTTAACATTTTATATTTATAAGAAAATGTTCTCGTTCTCGTTTCTTACTCCTGCCTGCGTTCGTACAGGTATCGATGCGTGCCAATATCAAAAAGTTTTTCGCATAATTTCCTGGAAGAGAAATGCACGCGTGCATGGCGCGTATCGCATATTTGCTGTCAAATCGGCCTTGAATGGATGATGGAAGGAGTGTAAAAGGCGGCTCGAAGACAGGCACGCACTAATTCCGATATTTTATCCTTTTTATAAAATTTCTCGGATCGATTTATGAATGGATGTAAATTAACATTGAAATTGTAACAAATATTTAGCCAATAAATTTAGCCGTTTTATTTTTCAATTAAAATTAATGAAATTGCTAAAAGAGATAAAATTAGTTTCAAGTCAATTTATGGTATGAACACTTTTCCAAGCGTGATTAATATTATGGGTTAACGCTTCGATTATCGTTCATTTCAATTTTTCATTCAAAGAAGTAATCCTTGCCTTAATCAAATTCGTATAATTCGTTTTAAATAATTACGAATGAATCGTAAATGCAAATAAGTAAAATAATCTTGTTTAAAAAATCTTGTTAGACAAGGCGATAAATTATATTTAATTCCCTCGTTTTGCATAGAAATTTCTTTGATTCGTTCATTCGAGTAAATTTATATTACGCTTAAAATAATAAATCTTTCATAAAAAGTGAATCGTAAAAAAAAAAAAAAAAAAGAAAAAAGAAACGAATTTAAATAAATCACACGTTATGGACATCAAAGAAATAAATATTTAACCAAGTTTAGTATTCAAACATGTCTTTTTTTAAATTACAAATATATATATATATATAAACATTTTACAGATATGCAATGGACATATTTTTCATTTATCTGGTGGAAGTTTGTTAAGCATTAATCGCGTTATGCAACCGCTTTTTCTCTTATTTTTACCCAGAAACAACAAACGACAGATAAGCTAGCAACGAGCAAACGTACCAAAGTTCTCGATTAACATCGCGTTAAAATAAAACGACTACCGTAATTTGAATGAAAGCGTAGGCATAAAATTATTTACGATAATTTATTCTTAGCCGAAAGCAAAGCCGTTGCAAGCAGAGATTACGATGTTACGAAACGAACGTATATATAACTTCAACCAGTCGGTTCGTTCGAAAAATCTCACAATATCAACTTTAACATTTCACCTGAAACTGCAATTCTCATTTATTTATGCTTTACAGAATCGCTGGCCGATGATTCACATCCATGTTAAGCACGGATCTATTGCTCAAGACGCTTCTGTAACTTGGACTCCATTTGAAAATCTCAACCTTAACATTTCTGCAAGACTCGCAGAAGAATAATACGACGATATATCCTTACTTCTTACCCATCAATAATCCGGACCTAATCATTTCACAACGGGGATACATCCATAATTTTAGCCAATTACTCTATTTGAAACATCAGAATGGATGGTCGGCATTAAGTAATATGTCGTTTCGAATACAAATCTCGCAATTACCGCCATTCTTATGTGCACACCTCTTATCGTTACAATGGCGCTTCGACGTTTGATCAATCGGCCATCAGAAGTGTCAGCGCTCGTTTTCCTGGCTCCGATCCTCTGCTTTATTAATTCCGACGCAACAAGTGTCGATGATTAACGACACGCAGGACTTAATCGTAGTAGCGTAACATCTTGGAGATCCACGCATAATGAGCATTGTCTTCCTCCTCTTGGCACGAGCCTCTTTCATAATGACATTAATTTGAAAATGTTCAGACATCGTTCTGATTTATTTCAGGCAAGGTAAAGGTATGTAAGAAGGAATTGTTTTGAATGAATCTCCCACGATTATAATTGCAAAATGTATCGTTAATAAGATCGTTATAAGTAATAATTTTCACTAGGAGTAAATATATCTTATGTGTAATTTATAAGTTAAAGTTTGACTGAAAATTAGGGAGATCTTTTCGTTTATTCGGATTTCTCTCTTGTATATTTATTTTCATTGATTTATCTCAAGTTCTGGATGAATAAATAACAGATAGTTTTCTGAAAGGATATACGCATTTTCAGGGAAAAATATAGGTCGCTGAACCATTAAATCAGTCCATTCATAATTTAACCATTCATGTTTAATTTCTATTTAAACTTTATGGCCACCTCAAGTGTTTATAACTCGACAACCGATTGAGATATCAAGATGAATCAAAAGTGACTTTAATGGCATGGTTTTCTTTGTCGTTTTTTGAATGACTTTTAAAGTACATAATGTTATGTATAATGCTGTGTAATATTGGTACGTACTTTTGGCATCTATTAACCGTTCACGTGGACTAAGATCCGAAGAGGACAACTGTTCCTTTACCTTGGCTACATCTTTTGGATGCAGGATATCGAACCAACTTTGACCCAACAGGTCACCCTGTACAGATATAAAAATTGTGTAATTTTAAAATATATAAAAAGTATATAATTTTTTGATCAGAAAAGAAACCAAATATAATTCGTGTAAAAATGATATAAAATAATTGAATATATCAAATTCATTTTAAGGAAATTATCTATATTTTATCAGTTGTTATATTATTTTTGTTTTTTAGATTTTTGAAATGAAAATCTTACCCTATTTTATTATGAAAGTAAGCAGAGATTGGATACCTGAGAATAGTTGAGTGTCTGTAAAACAGACTCGGATACGTAAAGGATTCTTCCACGATCACAGCCCACCACGAAGACAAAACCCTCCGCAGCCTGAAACGAGAGAAGAAGATCTTCGATTATGTAACTTAGATTAAATGTTAATTACAATTGTGCAATAAGAAAACCGAGGAAAATCGATTTACATTGTTATTGACAACGGTTCGATTATATTTTAATTTTTTGGGACTTGAAGAAATTCAAATAACAAATAACAAATGGTTTTAATATTTTATTTAATATTAAGTTTTAATATTTTATTACTTTTTTCTAATTTCATTCTTTATAAAAAATATTTGCTTAAAATATTTGTTTAAAGGTTGAAAAAAACATTAATAAATTATTAACAAATATTAATTCGATATAAATTGATAAATAAAAATTTTAATAAAATATATTTTTTTTATTTGAAAGAAAATAATAATAATCTTTCTTGTTATCACAAAATATAAAGCTTTATTGAAATTTTATCAAAAAGTTTTATTAAAAATCGAATTATATTTAAATAAATGGAAAATATTTAAACTTTATTAATTTGATATAAATTGATAAATAAAAATTTTAATAAAATATATTTTTTTATTTGAAATAAAATAATAATTCTTTCTTGTTATCACAAAATATAAAGCTTTATTGAAATTTTATCAAAAAGTTTTATTAAAAATCGAATTATATTTAAATAAATGGAAAATTTATTAATTTAAACTTTATTAATTCGATATAAATTGATAAATAAAAATTTTAATAAAATATATTTTTTTTATTTGAAATAAAATAATAATTCTTTCTTGTTATCACAAAATATAAAGCTTTATTGAAATTTTATCAAAAAGTTTTATTGAAAATCGAATTATATTTAAATAAATGGAAAATTTATTAATTTAAACTTTATTAATTCGATATAAATTGATAAATAAAAATTTTAATAAAATATATTTTTTTTATTTGAAATAAAATAATAATTCTTTCTTGTTATCACAAAATATAAAGCTTTATTGAAATTTTATCAAAAAGTTTTATTAAAAATCGAATTATATTTAAATAAATGGAAAATTTATTAATTTAAACTTTATTAATTCGATATAAATTGATAAATAAAAATTTTAATAAAATATATTTTTTTTATTTGAAATAAAATAATAATTCTTTCTTGTTATCACAAAATATAAAGCTTTATTGAAATTTTATCAAAAGTTTTATTGAAAATCGAATTATATTTAAATAAATAGAAAATTTATTAATTTAAACTTTATTAATTCGATATAAATTGATAAATAAAAATTTTAATAAAATATATTTTTTTTATTTGAAATAAAATAATAATTCTTTCTTGTTATCACAAAATATAAAGCTTTATTGAAATTTTATCGAAAAGTTTTATTGAAAATCGAATTATATTTAAATAAATGGAAAATATTTAAACTTTAAAATATTAAATAGAATATTTTAATACAGATATAAAACGAAAATTAATATCTATAGAAATGTAAATATTTTAAATCTTAAGACTTTTGAGTAAAAATATAAATATAAGGTTTTTTTGAAACTTTATTAAAAAATTACATTAGCCAAATAACAAATAACAATCAAATATAAAATATTTAAAGTTTAAAATAAAACTTGGAATATTTTAATATCGACATAAATCGAAAATTAATATTATAGAAATTATAAATCTAATTTTAATTAATAAAAATGTAATAATAATTATATTTATCGTTGCAATAAATTGTAAAATTCTTTAATTAATAGTAAACATTAAAAAATTTCTCAAATTATTGATCGCAGTATCGAAAAAATCATTTTTAAGGTAATCGATAAAGATCGGGCGGCGTCGTTAAATTTCGTAACCGTACCGCAGGTATAAATATAAGGCAGAGCACAGCGAGCAGGTCATTCGTTTCCGAACTAATCTATCGATCGATATTATAATTTTGAATAATTTTAGATAAAATAGGGAACATTTTTTTTAAACAATATTCGATTAACATTTAATATATTTGTTTATTTAATTATTTATTCATTTATTAATTCGTCTGTTTAATTTATTATTTTATCATTATTTTTTCATTTTTAATTATTTATTTACATTTTTATTTATTTCCAATTTCTTCTTTTTTTATTTCTCCATTTTTTAATTCTATTATTTCCTTATTTATACGTTCATTTTTAATTTATTTTTTTATTTCGTTATTCACATACTTTATCGTTTATTTTTCACATTTATTTATGTCTTCGTTTTTTATTTTTTTTATTTTTTAATTTATTTTATTATTTCCTTATTTATTTACTTTATCGTTTATTCTTCGTATTTATTTATGTCTTCGTTTATTTTTATTTTATTTTTTAATTTATTTCGTTATTCACATACTTCAACGTTTACTTTTCATATTTATTTATGCCTTCGTTTATTTTTATTTTATTTTTTAAATTTATTTCGTTATTCGTTTACTTTATCGTTTATTTTTCACATTTATTTATGTCTTCGTTTATTTTTATTTTATTTTTTTAATTTATTTCGTTATTTACTTTATCGTTTATTCTTCACATTTATTTATGTCTTCGTTTTTTATTTTCTTGATTTTTTAATTTATTTTATTATTTCTTTATTTATTTACATTTATTTATGCCTTCGTTTATTTTTATTTTATTTTTTTAACTTATTTCGTTATTCACATACTTCATCGTTTATTTTTCACATTTATTTATGTCTTCGTTTATTTTTATTTTATTTTTTTAATTTATTTCGTTATTCGCATACTTCATCCTTTATTTTTCACATTTATTTATGCCTTCGTTTTTTACTTTTTTTATTTTTTAATTTATTTTATTATTTCATTATTTATTTACTTTATCGTTTATTTTTTATATTTATTTATGTCTTCGTTTATTTTTATTTTATTTTTTTAATTTATTTCGTTATTCATTTACTTTATCGTTTATTCTTCATATTTATTTATGCCTTCGTTTTTTATTTTTTTTATTTTTTAATTTATTTTATTATTTCTTTATTTCTTTACTTTATCGTTTATTCTTCGTATTTATTTATGTCTTCATTTATTTTTATTTTATTTTTTTAATTTATTTCATTATTCATTTACTTCATCGTTTATTCTTCATATTTATGTCTTCGTTTATTTTTATTTTATTTTTTAATTTATTCCCTCATTCATTTATTTTATCGTTTATCCTTCATATTTATTTATGTCTTCGTTTATTTTTATTTTATTTTTTTAATTTATTTCGTTATTCATTTACTTTTCACATTTATTTCTGTCTTTTATTTTTATTTTTTAATTTATTTCCTTACTTCCTTATTTACTTTATTTACTTTATCATTTACTTACTCGTATATTTATTTATATTTTTTCTTATTTTTATATTTATTAATTCATTTATTGATGATTAATAATCTTAGAACAATATTTTTTTTTAACAAATGCTCCATAGAAAAAAAAGTAAAATTCTTTCGAAATTATATATTTTCCCATCCCTCTCCATTAATACAATTTTATTTTCAGCAAATTTTTATGACCGCGTGCAATGCGGTTAATAGAGTCAGTGTTTGCTTCGTGAAAGTTTTTTTAAATCCCTAAACGGATAACGCGAAATTAGAATCAGTGCTTCTTTCAAGATATCAAGATCAATCATCCATCATTCGAACAGGTAACTACCTTCTATTCAAATTCTTCTTCCATTAGATATAGATTTTAAAAGCTTCAAGTCTTCTTTATTAAAAATGTTAATTTTTACTACTATTGTATATCACTGTAACATTATTATAATTATTATAATTTATTTATCTTTATTTAGTTTTATTTATTTTTATAATTTATTTAACTTTTAATGGGTCTCGTTCGCGTAGTCACCTCCTCGTGGTGAGACCTGGTAATCGGTATCGAATTTTTCGTTGGATTAATCTTTGAAAAATTTCCTGCGCGAAAATTTTCCAAAGATAAATCTTTTTTAAAATTCGATACCGAGCCAAGAACTACGCAGTACCCGCAATCCGGTCCAGACTCCTCCAAATTTCCCTTGGGAGATTTTTTGGTCGTCTGGACTGGACTGCAGGTACCACTTTATTAGACCCCCCCGCGGGGGCATCGTGGGATCGTCGTGGGATGCGTTTTAATTTTAAGTATAGATTATAAGATAGATTATAAGATAGTTTAAGTTTATCGCAAATTCGAACAAAAATACACTCTTTATAACTTAAAGCGAAGAATAAAAGTTTCAATTTTTTTTTTTTTAACTTTAAAATAAATCTCGATTCGTTTTCATTATTTATTCATCTCCACTTTTGCGAATTGCTCGTTTATTTCTTATTTCTTTTTCATCGTTCCTTGTCTCTTACGAGTTAGTTGTTTCCTCTCTTCCATTAAGTCACCGTCAACCACGTGTCGCGCAACAATGGCGGAAATCGTTGGACGGGTGCTCTACTTCCGGTGGCCAATCGAAGGTCCGCGCTCTGTTCGATTGGCAACTTGGAGTGCTCGATCAGAGTTAGGCCTGGTGGTCGAACGTGTCTTTGTAATTCGATTCTGGTGGTCTAGAGTTTAAAACTCTATGCTCCTTCCCGTGTCGTTGGGAGGCGTTCGGTTGTTAGGTCGCCGTCGTAACCTTCTATTGACGACTGGCAAGTATCATCTGTCTGACGTGATTTTGTGAGTCCATTGATGTAAGTCGTGATGCGAGGGAGACAGTGATTCGTTCGTTTTTTTTTTTATTTCTTCTTCATTTTTATCGATCGTGTTTTACGTTTCTTCTTCGATGTTCTTGCGTTTGTTTGCTTCATTTTTAAATACTGGGATTCCCTTTCATCGAGCATTGCAATTTTAATAAATAAGAAATAAATAAATGATTAGTTATAATTGTATTTTCTTCGCTTTAAGTTGTATGAGAGTATTTTTGTTACGATGTTATAGATTTAAGATTTAATATTAAGATGTAAATTAAGTAAGCGAGCGACGAATGTAAAAAACTTTTGTAAAGATTATTGTAAAAATAATTGTACGTTAATTTATTTATTTTGTTTCAGATTTGTTTAATTTTTACATGTTATTTTTTTCTTGTTTTGTATATATCTTTTAATTTAATTGATATTTGTCATTTATACTTTGTATGTTTAATTTATATTTTATGTGTTTTATATGTTTTATTTGCTTCTAATTGTTTTATATGTTTTTAATTAATTTATATAATTAATTTTATTGTTTTGTTTTTATTATTTAGGTTTAGGTAGGTCTCGATGCGTAGTCACCTCCTCGTTGGTGAGACCTGGTAATTGGCATCGTTTTCCAAAATTTTCCTTTTCAAAATTTTCTTTTAAAAAGAGTATGAATGAAAAATATTTTATTAAAAAGATTCAATAATTTTTGCTAGTAATTTTTTTTTGAAAAGGATGCCAAGCTAAGAACTACGCTTTAATTCATTTTTCTCTGTTTCAGGTTTCCCTAATTTAATGAATTTTTGTATTTTCTTTTTTTTTATTATTGCATATTTATTTAATATGTTATAATTATATATTTTATTTAATTTCTATTTTAAATTCTTTTATTATGCTTTTAATTCTCTTCAATTTGATTAATTTTTATGTTAAATTAATTTTTGTATTTAATTCTTATTATATTTTTCAGAAATGGACCTTCGTATAATTTCAATATATAGGAAACTATAATTAATGTTATATAATTAATATTATATATGTATAACAATGTTTTGATTTTCGCGCGGTTAAGTAAATAGGTTCGCATTGTTTTAACCAATCAGAAAGCTTGTAAGAAAATCTCTAGCGCGTGGCGTCATACTTTTGCCGAAAATCATCGAGAGAAGACGTATTACCGGTGCGAGTGATCTCAATTACGCAGTAAGTACTTAATTCTATTTATTCTTACTTTATTGTGGAATTTGTACGCTATATTAAACATTGTGACAACAAAATTATTTAATCTTTCGAGTTTCTTTGTGTTTCTTCCTTCGATCCACTACTTGATTGTTGAGGTTACCGGTATTACTCGTATTGCGTATATTATGAGTTTTTCAATCAAGATTTCAAATGGTTATTGTTTTATTTTAACATAATTTTAATTATATACATTTATTTTTCGGTTTTGTATTTTTATTTGTGCAAATTATAATTCGATTGTATCGAAGGAATAATGCTGTATGTATAGCATGCACGTGTCATGATGATTTATAGCTGATAATTTTCCCGTATATTAGGTAATAACATTTTATTTCTTTTCGTAAAAATAGACGTATTTCGGATAGATTTCTTTTATCTTTTTCTTCGTATTGAAAAATGAATGTACAATAGTTGGTCGTAATATATTTTATTTCATCGAATTATTTCAATAATACATATTCATTTTCCAAATGTATCTAATTGTATTGTTTATATGGATATATATTTTTCTTTCGTCTGTTATACTTAAAATTGTAAACATTTTTTGTTATACTGTTTTTTCAAGAAATTGAGATTCGTTCGTAACACGTTCGACAAGTTTCGATTTGTTGTCGAATTATCGATCGCGTTTCCTTGTATTTCGATAATCGAAATTGAGTGCGAGATATCACTGTCGTAACGATAATTGTAGTGCTTGGCTGCGTCGTGTTTTCGCGAAGTGTGTGATTTATCTATTGCGTAGTATTTATTTCCATAATTGTTCTTTATTGTTTATATATTAGTGTGTGTTATTAATACATGTTTGTTATCGTAATTAGAAATTTCTTTGGTGACTAAATTATTCTTTTTCTTTCATTTATCTATATTTTATCTATATTTTAGTGTAACAGGTTAGTGTTACGAATATTTCATATTTTAACATTTTAAAGTGAAATTTATGCTTGATCGATATTTTATTTTAATATTTTTGGTTCATTTTATATATTTTATACATTTTATGCTCTTATTTGATAGTTTTGATTTTATTTCGTTAGGCTGTTAATTTTTGGGTTAGCTTCGAAAGCGGGAAAAATTCCAATATGGACGCCATCATAATGACGCAGTAAAATTTGAAATTTCGTACGTATATCATTTTTCTTTTATCCCATCCTATTAATGCAACTTTATTTTTAGAGAATTTTGTTTTGAAAATATTTTTGTGATCGCGTGCAATGCGATCGGTAGAATCAGTGTTTGTTTCGTAAAAGTTTCTTTATAATTCTTCTATAAAATTAGCGAAATTAGAGTCGGTATTTATTCGACGATTGTAATATAAACGAACGGTTAATAGTCTTTTATTTTTTTTTCTTTTTTAAATATTCGTTTTCGGTACAGAGTAGAATCAGTGCATCAAAAGAATTAGATGATCATCCATCACGCGAAGAGGTTATTATTTCATATTTTCTTTCAATTCATTAATTCTTTATATTTTATTTATATTTTTATATTTTATAAGAAAAAAATTATATTTAATGTTTTTTTCTTTTTGTTAAAGGTATCGATAGACTTCATTTCATTAGCCTTGAAATTACAAGGCAACAATATTTGTGACCGCGTGCAATGCGGTTAATAGAATTAGTGTTTGCTTCGTAAAAGTTTTCTTAAATCCTTAAACGGATAACGCGAAATTAGAATCAGTGTTTGCTTCGTGAAAGTTTTTTTAAATCCTTTAATGGATAACGCGAAATTAGAATCAGTGCTTCTCTCAAGAGGACAAGACGATCATCCATCACTCGAACAGGTAATTATCTTTTATTCAATTCAAATTCTTCTTCCTCCATTCGTACGGAACCATTAGATTTTAAAATTTCAAGTCTTTGTATTAAAATCTCAATTTTTAATATTATTATATAATTCCGATAGAATTTTATTCTTTCTTATTACAATTTTTTCAAACAACTGAACCGTGTTTTTAATTATATTGTTCCATTTTTGTGTTACAGATGCTTCATCGTGTCCACAACTACTTGCTACGACAATGGCCTCCTCGATTACTTCCTAGTGGAAACGTTCTTCGCTTCGAACGGTGAGTCGCATGCATTTATGTTCCTCCGGTCGCTCAATCATGTCGTAGGATGAAAGATCCGAATCGACACGAGTGATTGGTTGTATACGTAGATTTTTGCACGAGCACAGTGACCACGGGTACTTAATATACCCGTGAGTAGTAACATTTTTTATGTGTTTTATTTATTAGCATAGGCTAGGTTTTCTTGTGCATCGCGTTTTTGAATGTTTTAATAATAATTCATGTAATATAATATTGATAATAAAGTAAATTGATATTTAAAATTAATAAGTTGTAATATTATAGGTTATATTTAATAGTTTTAGAGTCAAATATTATGTGAATATTTATCTGTGAATTAGAAATGTACATTTCAATTAGTAATAAATGATTGAAATAACGTTAATTAAATAATGGAGAAATCAGATGTTATCCAACTTCGTTGCAATTATTGCATAACAGTTATGAGTTCAAGTATTATCGTTAATGCGATAATAAATTATTTTTAATTTTCATAATAGCGTATTACATGATTTATTTATTCGATTCTTAGAATATTAATAATAATAGAACTTTCGTCGAAGAATGTGAAATCTTATGCACAAGAAGACATTTCGCGACAGGCAGATTTCAGAATCAAAGCAACAAGTTTTGAACATTGTTTTTATATATTTTTCGAATTATGCTTTGATTAAGGAATCGCTTGAGGTTTACTTCCATTAATAATTCAATTAGTTTCAATTATTTTATTTTAAATTGAGTCTCAGTATTCACATTTTTTCTTATCAATAAATTTTTATCAACATTTTTATTCGTTCAATATTAAATTTTTAATATTAAAGTCGTTATAGTAGAATTTATTTAAAGATTAAAATAAAAAAATACATAAACTAAAGAATACTAGCCCGTTAGAAAAAAGATTCATTAATATTTTTTTAGCTCAGGATTTTCAGGTTTAACCCCTTCCGTGTCCATTGCCAGGATCTCACTCACGGGCCCAGGTGCTACTTGAGTGAGAGAGAGGCAATGGGTACGATGATTTTAGTTTATAAGTTTCTAACAATTTCTCAGCGACTGACGATGCGTTAGTGTATCGTGCGCGACGTATTTTCCACATTGTGTGTGCGTGTGGTTAGGCTGTGGAATTGCGTCGTTTCAAAAATTAATCTATTCACAATTACTAATCATTATTATAATATAACATTTACGATAATAATAATTTTAGCCTTGACCTTATTATTTCACGTTATAATAATGATATTAAAATTTATAGCATTTATCCTGATTAACAGGATCATTTCTTTAGAAGACACGTATATTCTTTCGATTTTAAATATTCGCAATTGAGACGCAATGGTCGCTAACCGTCGTCAGTCGATTTCAGGAAAATGGTACGTAAAGTTAGAGTGTGAGAGACGAGCGCCAAGCTCGGGTGTCGGAGGCGTCCCGGGGCGCTTTCCCTAGTGTAGGCTTTTGCGCCCGAGCGTTATGCGTGAGAATCGTTGGAACGAATGTGTTGGTGTGCCTGCTTTGCCAATTTTTAAATATAGGGTCAGGCAGGACAGGTAGCATACTTTCTGGTGCGAATGTTAATGGATAAGTAGGTAGGGCCGGGCAGGTTGTCGCAGTCTCCGCTCGGGTAGGCGCGTTTTCGCGCGGCAACCTGTTTCTGGAAATACAATTTGAAAAGTGGAGGATGCAGCTGGAGAAGAGCGAAGCGTGTCGCTCCTCTCTGGCTTTGTCCATCGACTTTTCGAATTGCGCGGTCGCGGTCGCGATTTCTTCTCGAAACGAACGTCGCGCTCGAGATTCCTCGGCTTAGCTTCCGCGATTTAGTCTTTTTTCTTTCTCTTTTTTCTTGATTCGCGAGCAGGGAATCTCGAGCCTAGATTTAAGTTTCAGCGGGCATCGCGCCCGAAGGAGGAAGACCGAAGAGGCCCGACAAACTGTCGCGAAGAGGGCTGCAACGAATGGCTCCTCATTTTTTGGATCTTATTTAGGTCCAAAGAATGGGAAGTCATTGTTACTACCTCGTCACTGTGCTCGTTTTAGTAATACGTAGTATATGTTGTTGTATCGTCTGGCCGACGCATGCGGGCCCATCACGTAATTTTAACGATTTTTGAATTAGCGTCGCGTATTAAAATATTACGCGATTGTTTTTAATTATTAATTGCAATTAGTATAATTTTTTTATTTAAAATCGTGTTGCAAAAATATTAGTTTCAATTTAATTTTTTTTAAAGTAGCTTTGAATAAATACGGTAGTAATAATAAATTTGTCGAATTAAAAATTACCGTCAACCTTTTTCGCGTTGATGAGCAATAAACGTAGTTTTGAAGTAGTGTCGCGTACACGACGAATGTGGAAGATGGTCCTATTCCTGGACCACTTAATACGATTACAAGACATAAGCGTGGTTGTACAACTACAATGGATCCGTTGTTAGTTTTAATTGTATACGAGTGCATAAATTAGTATTAATAGTGTTACGTAAATTAAAATTACAATAATTCGTTCTTTTTTTTATCGAGTTTTTTTTCGCATTTTTTTTTTCTTTTTGAAAATTTAGCGTTAATGAAGGATCCACTCACGGGTTTGTTCAAATTGAGTGGATAATTTTGGCAGCCCTTCTGGCTACCTTTTTTCTTCGTTCTTTTCCTTTCAGCATCTTCTTGCGAAGAAAGAATACTCCGGCGGGATCAGAAACAGATCAGGTAAATTTTTAGATCTCTGGTAAGTGGGATTTCTCAAATTTCTGTATGTTAGAAATATTCTTGAGTCATTACGAGCTTTATCCTGCTTTTCTCCTTGTCGAACACTACCCTCGCCTTCCTCGTCATTTTGTTATCAGATTTCCATTCACATTCTTCAAAACGAGTCATCCAAATAAATTCTCTCGTTCCAAGCAATCAAATCCACAGTTATAATTTTAGATCATCATTCTTTTATCTCATTCGCATTTTCTCTGATAATTAGAATTTAAGATATTTGTACGTATGTAGGTAGGAATCATTATATTTTTAATAGGCAGAGTTAAGTTTATAATTAATGAAATTATCTCGAAGATAATTTCATTAGATGAACGAGTACTTTATAAGAAAAATGAAATGTATATATAATTAAGTGCATGCTTAAATAAGGTTAAATAGATAAATTAATAGGCAGAATAATGTTTTATGTGAGACATTCATTTTGCTTATTTTTTTAACTATCGATTATTTTTCATTTTCGCGATAACGAAAATGAAATATAACGATAGAAAGTATTTGTTAATCTAGATTTTATTTTTAGGCCTTAATTTTTCTCATAATTTTTTTAATCGTTTTGCACAACGATCAAAGGTCCGTTAGAGAAAGAAATGTCTTTGAAAGTGTACAATTTTTTGCGTGAAAGATGATTTGCGTAGAATGTGATAATTTCCTAACCTAACTCAATCTAATTTGACATAAGTCAGGTTAAAAAACTCGGTGGGTAAAAATAGGATACGGTCGATAAAAAAGGCAGAGTGAAAAAGTGTTGTTATATTTACGACATATTCGAAATTTAACATAATTGATTTTTAACATCCTCGTTTCTGCGTAATTATCAATTTTTATTTAAAATATCGAACTTTAAAGAAAGAAGAATCTTTACGGATTTTAAATGGCAAAAATGCAGTTATAACGTAGCAGTTAATCAATTCAATCGATGGATGTCCCGTGAAGTAATAACTGGCTGCATAATATTCCTTGGAAAGATGTTGTAACGTTCGCTGAACGTAGATGCGTATCTGTATAATTGCACGTTATCGTTCGATGTAAAAAAACTAATAAAATGCTAAATAAGACATCGATAAAAATGCACGGATCGAATAATATTGTTCGTCTTTAATACCTGACGTCTAATAAATTTATATTTCATCACGGTATATTGATTGAATATCAGAAAAGTTGTTTTTCATCGATTAATGGACAGTTTTATTTAATTTGCATAATGAGGATATATCTAAAATACGAGATAATTAATTATTATTATTTTTTCATCCGGTTGGAAAGTCTACAATGGAAAAATTTCATAATTCTATTTTTATTGTCGCACAATTATCGTGTTAAATAGGAATTAATAAGTTTCGGGCTTTTTTCCCCAGTTTTTTAAAATAAATTTTAATTATTGATTCATTTATTTATTTATAATGTATTATCTGTCCTGTTTTATTATAAAAAAAAAAAAAGAAAAGATTTCATCATTTTAATTATAATCATTTACGCGTGGAACTACAACCGAGTACGTTCCACCGTATCGATATAACGCAACGAAGAGGTTATGTTACCGATCCTTACCTTCGAAGCGTTTATTTTCAGAAACTCGGATGCCAAGAGGCACAAGTAACCGATACAATTATTCCATTTTTTTTACGCGACGCACGTTGATCCAAGGATGCATGGTTTTACATGGTTAACGTCCCTGGAAATGTTAATTTATCCGCGAACCGGATACGTATATCGACGGTGGTAATGAACGGTGGTGAGGCAATGAAAGTTTCAATGGACAATAATGGTGGCTGGCGCGGCGGTGGGTTACGATTCGAGAGCCGGTTGGTATGCCGGGTGTGGTCACTCGTTTCGAATATTTAGCCGCACGGTGTAGAGCGCCGCGGCAAGGAAAGCGCCCCGATAAAAGATAAACCTATCTACTTACCGCGTATATCTGGCCGACAGTGAAAAATGCCCGCCAAGCGGCCGACACGAGCTCCGTGCTCAGTCGCGTGACGGAATCTAAAGTGAAAAGGAACTCGTGTCGAGGCTCATTCTTAAACCTTCGAGACTCGCCGCTCAAGTATAATATGTACGTATAGGGCGTTACACGATACTCGCTCTTACGTTATGATTCTTAAAGAGATGGAAAAAGTTTTCTTACGCGCTCGAAGTCGAGTTTGACAGATTTTGAGGTTATCTCTATTTTTCTTTCTTTCACAACGTATTACATACAAAGTATATATATTTTTTTATATTTTATAAAGATTGTTTTATTTAAAAAGAATAGAATTGGAATTATTTAATTTTATTTCAATGAAATTTTTATTTCTGTCTTTTCATACACCATTGGAGAACTTTTATAACTATAGATTCATTGGTGAAACATCTTACGTATGTATATTATCCGAGTACGTTTCTGCACACACCCTGCACCTTGACTCGTTAGCGACATACCGTTACACTTGTTACGAAACGTTTGTTTATAGCTTGTTTGAAAATTGGATCGTGAAAATAGAGATCGCGAGATATCTTTTCTGGTTGAAAACTTTTTTGGAAATGATTCGCGAGAGGATCGGAAGAAAATTAACTTTGTTAACAATTTCATAACACGTCCACGTCGAATGATTTAATCCAATCTAGTATCAGCCTTACGTTACCAGCCAAGCAATACGAGCCAGCCATACGATAAAGGAAACGGACAAGTAATAAGCAAGATAACTAACGCTTCGCAAATACAAGAGAAACGGCTTTTTTTCTTTTTTTTCAATTTAATCGATCCCTATTCGATTATAAAATCCATGCAAAGTACTCTGTTGGTAATATTTATCGTTCTCAATTCGTCGAATAACTCTCTTGCCTATAATTATTTTTATTAAAAAATAAATCAGAAAAATCACACGAAATATCTCGAGCGAATTTATTCAATCGCGCGAGTAGGATCAACAGATATACGATGATACACGGCGGCCCCGTCGATAATCGATGATGATCAGAAGCTCGATCGAGGTAAACGGCTCGGGCAAAAGGTATTATCAACGGGGACGCGTAATTGCAGATCTACATGCCTCGTACCCTTCTCTTTCACCCGTCACAGAGGCCGATCTCTGTGAAAAATGTGTAGCACGCCGGAGAAAGGTTAGCCACGGCTATTAGATATACTATATACACACTTCAGTGGTTCTCAATTACGTGTTATATCGTAACACGAGTGACAGGACGCGAAGTTTGTTCGATCGACCGTTCTGATCATACGGTCGATTATTAATATTGAAAAGTTTCTTTCTGATTGAAACAAAAAAAAAAAGAAAATGTTCCAAATCAATATTTCTTTCAAAGTAATTATCTTTCGAATTGGAAAAAATGGATAAAGCGATGGAAATATTCTTCGCGATACAGAATTGATGATCGAAGTTTGAGAGAATTTTTCGATTTCGAATAAGGGAACCACTGTCAACAGTCTCTTACGATTGCAAAACGCACGGGACGGCCTTTTACAACGAGTAAAAACTTTTCCCCCGCATTGCTTCCAATTAGCGGATTAATGACTTCGGCTTTAATGCGATCGCACTTGCGAGCTCGCATGGGAAAACGGGCGCGGAGAGGGGGTCGAAAGTGAAACCCTTCCGTGACCGATGATTTCGTTTGATCTTTTTTTTTTTTTTTTTTTTTCCCCTCCACAATAAGAAGATTATTACAAGTATTGGGATTCTTTTTGAAAAATTGTGCACGAAAAAGAAATAGCGTGTGATTCTTATCTACGATCCAGCTGTCGCTTATCTAATTATATTCGTTTAGTGGAAAATTGATGAAAAGGTGAAACGAAATTGTCGCGTACGATATATATACATAAAGAAAACGTGTTCGAGGCGAGTTATTCGAATTACGCAAGTGATTCTGAAATACCAGGAAGTCTTACTCGAATGGTATGCACAATCGTATCTCCTATCTCGTTTTCCGAATACGGAATAGGTAATGGCGTATAATCTCATCGTCGGAATCGGTCACTTTCAGACTTTTAGCCGAACGGATACTCGTTTCTCCCTTTCCTTTTTGCAATCGTAGCAATAATAACGCCTATCAAGCACCGTTCGAATCATTATTATCATCGCTGTTTCTTTTCTTTTTTTAACTTTTCGTATATTTCAATTTTTGTATTATTCTTTTTCTCTTTTTCAAAATTTTGAACTCGATGTGTCGAACGTAATCAATTTTTGTATATTATTTTAATACAATGATGGGGCAAGAATATATTTTTCGACAAATTAACTCTTAAGTTTGATTTTTAGAAGAAAAAATCGATTGTTATCATCGCTTTTCTTCTTTTTTTTAAACTTTTCACCTCGATCGTATATTTCAATTTTTGTTTTATTCTTTTTCTCTTTTTCAAAATTTTGAACTCGACGTGTCGAACGTAATCAATTTTTGTATATTATTTTAATACAATGATGGGGCAAGAAGATATTTTTCGATTAATTAACTCTTAAGTTTGATTTTTAGAAGAAAAAGTCGATTGTTATCATCGCTTTTCTTCTTTTTTTTAAACTTTTCACCTCGATCGTATATTTCAATTTTTGTTTTATTCTTTTTCTCTTTTTCAAAATTTTGAACTCGATGTGTCGAACGTAATCAATTTTTGTATATTATTTTAATACAATGATGGGGCAAGAATATATTTTTCGACAAATTAACTCTTAAGTTTGATTTTTAGAAGAAAAAGTCGATTATTTTTCGGGTATCTCGAGCTCGAAGGCGTTAAAATTTCTCGATCGAGTAAAACAAACGCGATTCGAAAATAATTCGATGCCGCGGTTGCGCAACGAGGTTTCGCGACTTGTCTCAACGTGCCGCGGCCATTCGACAGGTTCGCATATTTTCCAATGATGCAACGAGCCGTGCAATAGCTCGTTAAAAATTTATCGAACCACAATGTTGCATCGATAGTTTCTAATCCTTGCTCATCACGAGTCTCGACATCCGAGACGTTGGAAATCGTTGATCTCGCACGTTTGCTGATTCGAAAAAAAAAAAGAGAAAGAAGCGGAAAAAATATGGGCTCGTTGGAACGATTCGAAACGGGACGAGGAAAAAACCCATTGACATTTATCCGTTGTTTGATGAATAAAACGGGACGCAATAAAGCGCAACGTCGCGGTGATTCGATACGATTCGACGTTTGCGTTTCTAATGCGATAATACCACGGTTTGCCATCGTTTATTACGCTCCCTTTCCAATCCTCGAGAAATAAACTTGATAAACCGAATCTTTCGAAATCCTTCCGTATTGGAAATTTCTAAAAATTTGGTGGTATTTTTTTCATTTATCATTGGACGTATTACTTACTTGAAGTATGAGCGTCTTGAGCTCCTGATCGCTGAGGAACGCCGGCTTGTAGTGGCCCTCCGTGTACGAGGTGACGGCGCCCAGAATGGTCTTCAAGTGTTGGACGGCCATCCTGAGCACGGTCAGCTTGTCGAGTTTGCGGGACATGGCGTGGCACATGGGCACCATTGCCGAAAGCTCGGTTATGTACGTGTTCATTTTGTCCCTCCTCCTTTTCTCGATCTCGCTGTGATTTTGCCTGGAAAAACAAGGAAGGGGAAAGGGTTTTTTTAGAATTCGATATTTCCAGATTTTTAGAGATACACGTAAGTCGGGTTTTGGGGAAATTTTGGGGATCCCTTTGAGTAGAAGTTTCTTGGAAACATTTTGGGAGATTTTCTAGGGATTTTTTTAGAAGTCGTATAGGGATTTTTTACTAAGTTTTTAGATGTACTTTTTAAAAAATAGAATTTTGGAAATTTTGGGGATCCTTTCGAGTAGAAATATTTCTTTGAAATATTTTGGGAGCTTTTCTAGAAATTTTTTAGGAATCGTATAAGGACTTTTTGCGAATCTTTTGGATATATTTTAGATAGCGATTTTTTTTGATATTTTGGAAACGTTTTGGGAGATTTTCTAAGAATTTTTTTAGAAATCGTATAGGAATTTTTTGCGAATTTTTTAAATACTTTTAGATAGAAAATTTTCTTCGAGGTAGATGTGATTCGAATTTTGGAAATTTTGGGGGAATGCTTTTTAAGAAAAGAAAAAGAGGAAAGGATTCTTTGACAACCAATGCAGTTTTTTCCTAGAAATTTTTTTAGAAATCGTATAAGTTTTTGCGAATCTTTTGGATATATTTTAGATTAGAGACTTTTTTCGAGGTTTTGAAAATTTTGGGGATCTCTTTGAGTAGAAATTTTGCGAATCTTTTAGATGTACTTTTAGATAGAGACTTTTTTTTCGAAATAGTTATAAAATTTTGAGCGAATGTTTTTTAAGGAAAAAGGAAAGAATTCTTTGGCAACGAATGAAGATTTTTCCTAGAAATTTCTTCGAGAAACTTTTTTTTAGAAACACTCTTAGTTACAGAAATTTCTAAGAAATTTCCTTTCTCCTCGATCTCCTTTCATAAAAGATAATCCATAGAAAAAATTGCAGTAATCGCGAAAATATCGACGGCGACTTCTTAAACTCGTTCTCCCTCTCGAAGAAGAAGACGCGGCGGCCCAGCCGGGAGGAGGGGAATCAATTACAAATAAAGGCGATTCAAGCTGATAAACGCCGCTTTTGTGAGCTGCGTCGCATCGGTGATTCGACCGCGAGGAATTCGCATTCATGCCCCCGTGGCGATCAATTGGCCGTGGCCGGAAGTCGCGGCTACGAGAAACTAGTTTCGATTTATTCGAGCCCAACCACAACTATACCACTCTTTGTCCATCCGAACGTCAACGAATTCACTTATTATTCCCTTTCCTCGTTTATTTTTTTTCCTTTTACGAAAAGAGGAGGGATCTCGAAGGAGTCGTCGAATTCCTCGACTCGATGCAACGTCCCTGTTTCCTCTTTTAAAATCCACAAGAGCAGATTGGATTAATGACGCGGTCGACGAAGCCAGAGGAAGGAAGGAAGGTAGGTCAAGGTGGCGTACCTTGGCAATAATACCTGACATAATACAACAACGTAACCGTCGAGCAAGCTTTAAAAACCCTTGGTGCGGTTTCCCCGATAAAAAACGATTCCTCGATCGATTTGATCGATTTACCGTCGCTTTCAGGTCGATCATAGATGCTTACTTTTTGCTGTCGTCGTTTGTGCGAACTGATTTGGCATCGTCTCCCGCGTCGTCCAATAAATCACTACCGTCGCTGGAACAGAAAGGAGATGGTATTCTTAGAGTATTTTTCTTGCACAGTCATGCACACGATATTTCCAAATCGCAAAATTTAATCTAAGGAAATTATACGGCGTTCCCTTCTTTTCGTTGGACTGTGGGAAATATAATGCGAATAATAATTAAAGGAAGACCTACACGAGCGTCGAAACATGAAGAAAGGGTACGTAACTAACGAATCAATTTCTTCCCTGGACCCCTTTGAAAATTTCACCAACTTCCTCCTCCCCGCTGCTTCTCGAGAATTAATTTTCACGTTTTCTTTTTCTCTCTCTCGGATAATGTTCCAAATTTATCAAAATAAACGGATTATCGATTACAGGGATTTTAAACGAACAATTTGAAAAAGGGAAAGAGTTAACTTGGAATAACTTGGTATAAATTAATTCTTATTCACCTTAAATTATATACATATATAAGATTCAGATGTTAGGAAGATTGGAAAGTTAGGGAGAGAACACGCTTCGAACTCGCTCTAAATTGGATAGATTCCGGTCAGGGAGCTGTCGATTGAGCCGAAGCTCCATTTCGACCACAATCTCCTCCTCCGAGAGAGAGAGAGACGCGAATCTTGGCCTCTAAGTTAATCATTAACTTAACCCTTTGAGCGGGTAACCGACACGTTGATTGGAGTAATTACTTCAACTTGGCTCCAAGAGAAACGAAAAGGGGAGGGGGCGTCGATTGGCAAGAAGGGTTGGAAGCAGGAGGGGAGAAATATGCTTCCAGATGGAAATGTCACTCTTGAATGCGTTTATCTGGCTTCACTCTCTCTCGCTCTCTCCATCTCTCAATGGACGCTTAATGTGTGTAACGGTTGGAATATTTCTCTCCGACTTGCCACGTCTGCGTTTCAATTGTACGGAACGACGTATTTCCCTCCCCGACTCAAATCTCGGAAAAGACGGACGCGATTGATTTAAGAGAAGAAAAAGAAGGAGGAGACACTCACTGGCAGGACAGTTTCCGCTTCCTGGAAACGTTGACGAACTCGTCCGAGGTGTCTGTGTTGGGCGGTCCGTGGGTGGGGGTGGTGGAGGCGCTTCGATGATGATGATGATGATGGTTGTGGTGGTGGTGGTGGTGGTGGTGGTGACCGCGGTGGTAGTGATGGCCGGAGGCGGGTGCCTGGTCGGGGACCATCGTCGAGGGTGTCTCCATGTGCTGGGGCGGTTCAGCCCCCGTCACGATCCGCGGGGTGGTGTGGTTGGCGGTGGTGGTGGTGGTGGCGGCGGCGGTGGTGGTGGCGGCGATGGTAATGGTGGTGGTGCTGGGGGTGGCGGTGGTCGTGGTGGTGTCGTCGGTGTTGCTGGTGGCGGGGGTTGGAGTCAGGCTGAGACCTTCGCCACCCCCCGCCGAGGCGGCGGTTACTTCTCCCACCCCCGATCCCGTACCTATGTCGCCGAAGTAAACCGTGGAACACGAACTTCTGTAAAAAGTAATCGCGTCGCTTGTGATGATAATTGAATAATGAAGAGGTGGAAAGAAGAGGTTGGTGTTGAGAGGAATGGAGGATGTGGTATATATGTGGGATTTGGGGAAAGTTGTTACGTTTGCTCGTTGGAGTTTTAATTATAGAGGTGTTTGATGATTTAAAGTGTGGGAAATGTTGAATCAGAACGTTAAGGGTAGTAATGAAGGTAGCAGAATGATAGAAAATGTAGGAAACGTTGAATTATAATGGGATTTGGAATAAGAAAGCTGGTATGTTTATTGGTGGTACTATGGTATTTGAAATTTAGATAATTGAATCAGAACGTTAAGGGTAGTAATGAAGGCGATAAAATGATAGTTTAGGGAGGAAAATGTAGAAAATGTTGAATTATAATAGGATTTGAAATAAGAAAGCTGATATGTTTATTGGTGGTACTATGGTATTTGAAATTCAGATAATTGAGATATGTGTAGAAAATATTGAATCAGAACGTTAAGGGTAGTAATGAAGGTAGTAGAATGATAGTTTAGGGAGGAAAATGTAAGAAACGTTGAATTATAATAGAATTTGGAATAAGAAAGCTGTTATGTTTGTTGGTGATACTATGGTATTTGAAATGATAATTTAGATATGTGTGAGAAATGTTGAATCAGAACGTTAAGGGTAGTAATGAAGGTAGTAGAATGATAGAAAATGTAGGAAACGTTGAATTATAATGGGATTTGGAATAAAAAAGCTGGTATGTTTATTGGTGGTACTATGATATTTGAAATTTAGATAATTGAATCAGAACGTTAAGGGTAATAATGAAGGCAATAAAATGATAGTTTAGGGAGGAAAATATAGAAAATGTTGAATTATAATATGAAGTAAGTAGAGTGAAAAGGATAATGTGTAGGAAATGTTGAATTATAATGGGATAGTGGGGTTTGGAATAAGAAAGTTGTTATGTTTGTTGGTGTACTTGTAACTATGATATTTGAAATGATAATATGTGGAAAATCTTGAATCAGAACGTTAAGTAATATGAATAATAATGAAGGTAATAAAATGATAATTTAAGGAGGAAAATGTAGAAAATGTTGAATTATAATGGGATAGTGGGGTTTGGAATAAGAAAGCTGTTATCTATGGTATTTGAAATGATAATATAGGGAGGGATAATATGTAAAAAATGTTTAATTGTATGTTGGAATTATAATGGAATAGTGGGATATAGAATAAAGTTGTTATGTTTGTTGATGAAATATTTGTAACTATTTAAAATGATAATTTAAGGAGAGATAATGTGTAGGAAATGTGGAATTATAATAGGATAGTGGGATATGGAATAAGAAAACTGTTGTATTTATTGCTGTTACTTGTGACTATAGTATTTGAAATGATAATGTAGGGAGGGATAATATGTAGAAAATGTTGAATTGTATGTTGGAATTATAATAGCATAGTAGGATTAGAAGATAAGAAAGCTGTTGTATTTATTGCTGTATACTTGTAATTATGGTATTTGAATAATTTAAGGAAGGATAATATAATAGAAAACGTTGAATTATATATTGGAATTATTTGGAATTATAATTATATATATAATAGAGAATAGTAATTATAATATGAAGGATAGTAAATAGATAATGAGTAGGGAAGGATAATATGTAGAAATTGTTGAATTGTATATTGGAATTATAATAGTGGGATTTGAAGTGATAATTTAAGGAAGAATAATATAATAGAAAGGAATAGAAATATAATAGAAAACGTTTAGAAATTATATATTGGAATTACAATTATACATATAATAGAGGATAGTAATATGATTTGGAATAGTGGGATTTGGAGTAAAAAAGTGTATTTATTGATAATAATTGTAACTATTTGAAATGATAATTTAGGAGGGATAATATATAGAAAATGTTGAATTATAATATGAAGGATAGTAAATAGATAATGAGTAGGGAAGGATAATATGTAGAAATTGTTGAATTGTATATTGGAATTATAATAGTGGGATTTGAAGTGATAATTTAAGGAAGAATAATATAATAGAAAGGAATAGAAATATAATAGAAAACGTTTAGAAATTATATATTGGAATTACAATTATACATATAATAGAGGATAGTAATATGGGATAGTAGATTTGGAATAAGAAAATGTATTGATAATAATTGTAACTATGATAATTTAGAAAGGGATAATATATAAAAAATGTTGAATTACATGTTGGAATTACAATGTAGAGAATAGTAATAGTGGAATTTGGAGTAAGAAAGTGTACGTTTATCGATAATAATTATAACTATTTAAAATAATAATTTAAAAAGGGATAATATGTAGAAAATGGAATTATAATAGCATGGTGGGGAAAAAAAACTGTTTGTTGGTGGTACTTGTAATTACAATTTAGGCAGAGATATGCGTGGAAAATGTTGAATTATAACATCAAGGATGGTAATAAAAACGCAACAATTTAGGGAGAGATAATATATGGAAAATGTTGAGTAACAGTGTTACACGAAGGATGATGGTATTGGAAATGATGATTGTCGATTGATTTGAGAAATTAGGATGATGATATTCGGAAGACAAAAGATAATAATGTAATAATACGAACAATAAACGATCTAAAAAGTCTAATTTCCTGTTTGCCATCGCTTTTCCACAATATATTCCGTCCTTCTGTCTGGATTGAAATAATAAATAGAAACTGGAATAGTTAAAAATAAATCGGATAACTAGTCGAACACAATAGAGAATGAATCTAGATATGACGGAGCATTTGAACGGTTTGATTAATACAGCTTACACGTTGACAAGCGGTAGTTGCAAACTGGTTTTTCGCTTCTTATATCCGCTTTTTTCCATGTTAGATCTCAATAGGTTGACATACAGATCTCGTTGCTCGAAACAAATGATCGTTCGAGCGAGAACGCTTGCAGATTCTAATAACAGTTATTGAAACGAGCTTCGTTTTCAAGTAATGGCGCGAGCTTGAAAGTCAAATTCCTCGAGTCGAAATTAAAAATTTCCAATTTTTCCTTCTCACGCATGTTTAATTCATGCAATTAACTCGACTCGCCTCCAATGGCAACCGCGCACACCTCTAAAACAAAAGTGTATACTTGTTGTTCGTAGATCAATTTACTTATATAGCGATAAATCAAGTTTCCAACCACCCGATTCCTTTTCTAATTCCCAATTCATTGGAATACTTGGAGTCAACTCGATTGACCATACTCGTATATTTCGCTGTTAATAAATTCCCTGCACGGATTAAAATTCCTCGAAAAGCCAACCTATGTGTTCGATATTCGAGTCTTTCTCGCGGTGAAATAGCGGAACGTGTCGAATTTGCCCACAATTATCGATATTTCGATGCGTACTTTTTAAATGTTTTATTTTTTTTCCTCAAAGATATCAGACGCGTTGCATGCACCGTTTCACGCTTCATCGAGCACTTTTCCCTTTTTTCCATACCTCGTTTACAGTGCAACAATGCAGCAATAGTTTTTTCTCTCGATTTCCAACGAAATCTGTTGGAACAGTTTCGTCTAATTTCTTGGAAATTGCAAAATTATCGAGCTTCTTCGACGCGAGATAAACGTGTATTATGTAATTTTTACGTATTTATCCTTTCCACCAATCTGGAGCGAGATTTTTAAAGCCTTTCAAAATTTCTAGTTAAATTAGCGGGGATAAGTTGGATTTTTAAATATAGTAGGAATTATTGTTAGAAAGAAGATATAAAGATATGATTCGATGTGGTCAAAAAAATCGATTCGATTTATCGAGAATCGAGGGGAATAGGAAGAAGAGGAGAGAAAGAAGAAGCGAT
Source organism: Apis cerana (assembly GCF_029169275.1). Taxonomy (NCBI): domain Eukaryota; kingdom Metazoa; phylum Arthropoda; class Insecta; order Hymenoptera; family Apidae; genus Apis; species Apis cerana. Next base: position 1,069,286 of record NC_083862.1, on the reverse strand, counting down.
CCCCTGCTCGACAATAGTTTCCTACGTAGTCGAGGAAAAAGACACGGCGAAGGCCACGTATCTACGCCGGCGGCGTATGAGTAGTTCCGTATATTATGATGTAACCCACACGATTAGCGTAATTCTATTTATTCATAGATACGTCAGTGCACGCGACGTTGCTGGTATCGCGCTATCCGCTTTTGCAACAGTCGCACGCGATGCCTCAAGTTCTACGTCCGCGCGATTATATTATATCCTTCCTCTCTTTCTCTTCCTCGTAAAAGGAAAATTATCTTTTTGTTTCTCTCTTTCCTTCTCTCTTTCCAGATATTGTACAACAATATAGATATAAGAATGATGAAATATATGTATCGCTTTCGTTTGTCCCAAGAAAAATGATCAATTTCGCTCGATATTAGGAAAGGGAAAAATTCACTCTTCGATACGAATACGATGCGCAGAAGAATTGCGCGAACGTGCGCAACGTAATTTTAATCTCCTTTGCTCTCTCGTTATATCGAAATTACACACTGGTATATTCGGTGGGATGGAAAGCAGCGAGGAGTATCGAGTTTGCAAATTGCTGTTACGATGTTATCGATATTATCCGTAATCTTTAATCCCTATTCGGCGGAATATTCGATCGGGCGTTATCTCTTGCGCGTCATCGCGGATTAGGAAATGTACACGTTACACGTTGTTACGTAACTTCGCAAAGAAGATTGCGGGACGAGTGTAACACGGAGACGCGTCGCGCGCGAGTGTGTGTGTGTATGCGTGTGTATGCGTTCACACAATTCGATCGATGTATTTTGTTTACGTTATTATATTTGTGACAGATTATTTTTTTTTTCACTTTAAGATGTTTTATATTATTCTAAAATTAATTATTTGGATTATCTTCTGTTATTTGATTCATTTTTAATTCCCGTGAAATGTTTAAGGGCTGATTATTTTTCGTTCGAGACGAAAAATTCGAAATCTGTTGTAAAATTAATCGATAAATTGATACATATCTGAAACTTTATTCAAATATTTATAATAATTTTTTCTTTTCTATTTCTCCACGTACCGACGTATAATTTATCATTTTTATCCGTCGCGAGTGCAACGGATCCCCTGCTGAAACTCGTTTCTCTAACATTTCCATATTTTCACAATCCATATGCAATAATCGTCCAGAAGAACGATTACAACTTGGAGAGAGAAAGAGAGAGAGAGAAGAAAAGAGTATGAAAAATACAAGAAGACGCAATCGTCGTCCATTGCACATTTGCAACCCGTGCCATTTACCTTTCAACAACATTCGAGAACCCTGCTCGTTTTTAACACCGCAACATCATCTCCAATAATTAATTATTATCGTCAAGCGAGTTACGCGTCGTCCTCGAGAACGATCCCCGTCTAAATTTTCTTCTCTCGATTAGACGTTCCCTTTGAACAATCCCGTTCCAAATTAAAAACCTTTCCATCTCTCGCTTTTCCCCTATTTCTAATTCTTCCTCCTGTAAAACGTCGCACGACACGTTCCAAAGATAGGAGTGAAAATTATTTCTTCTTATATTTATTTATCGTTTCGTTGAGAAAATTGTGTACAGAATATAATTGAATTTTTACTGTATTTGCACTGTGCATCGTTATCGCGAAAGGAAGCTCGATTTGGCAGCTCGAAAGAAAGAAAGGTTAGGTTAACCGCTTTCGAGGACTCTCCGATATAGAATTGTCTTGCGCAATGGCGTTTTATAAGTCGGTTCTCAACTCGGTTGGTAAAGAAGAAAGTCGGAATGGAGCAGCACCCCTCCTTTTTCGAGTTTTCTACCTTGCGCAGAGGAATTGCGCAGAAACTCGCGAAGAAACGTGGTTTGGATTCGTGGCACGCCTTCGCCACGCGAAACAGGGCCGATTATCTTCCATCTCCTTGCCTGATCGGCAGGATTCGTGCCTTTTACCGGTTTATGTAAGAAAATTCTTCTTGTACGCGCGTTCTTTTAATGGAAATAATGGAAAGAATCGAAACTTTACTCTTAATTAGTTAGTTCTTTTTCTTTTCAGATTGAATTATTGTCACGAAATTTCCAACGAAACTCATCCGTCATACATAACCTAAAAACGAGAGGGAAGCGAACCTTTAATAACCCGATAACGAACAGCGATATCATCGCCCCACGTGTTGTTTAGTGAAATGGTATTCCGTGAAAAGTGTATGGTATTAATCTCGATTTATAACCGCGAAAGAATGTTTCTCCCTCCTCGAGATTCCCCATTGTTTGCCGCGTACGTATAATCACGTGACAAGAGACAAACCGTCGAGCGTGATTTCATTCATTGTTTCATTGTTGAAACTATCGAAAATAATAATAATAATAATAATAATAATTTTCGAAAGAAAAGATGATTGGAAAAATGAGAATTTTTTTTTCCTTCTCATCGTTGGAGAAAATTTCGTCTATTAAATTTATTCTGCACGATTTATGATTTGTATCATTGTTATTATTAACGGATAAAGAAAAGGGGAAATTGATCTCTGTTACGACAAAGTTGCAGAATGTTGGATCGAAATCCACGAGGAATCCAGCAACGATTAACGAGATCACGTGGACGATTCAAGGCTAGCCAAAGCAACGCGAAATAATCGTCTTATTATACGGCAGATGCGTCTGGTTATGTCACGAAACCATCACATTCCCATGTACACGCCGTTTAACTCTGCCGATCAGAGTCTCGATATCGATTCCGTCCGATCGTTGTAAAATTACGAATTTTATAAAACGAAACTCAAAATTATCCGAGACAAAAACTCGGCGTGCACACAAACAAGCAACAAGATTTCTTTTCTCTCTCTTTTATTTTTTTTCCACTTACTCTTGAACAGCCGAAAGACTATAGTAACTCCCCTGTTGCTGTTGCTGGTAGGGGTCGGCCGCCGACAAGATGGCGGAAACCTGGCCACCACCTCGATTGTCCTGATGGATCCTCGACTGCAGCTCGTCCAACGAGATGAACTCTTCCTGCTGGTGTTCCCTGCCGGGGGGCTGGTGGAGGAGGTGAGCGTAGCTCTGCGCCATATCCTGGGCGACCATCTCCTGCTCGGGCCCCCTTTGGAAGCACAACAGATCCTCCAACTCCTCCCTCTGCTCCCGATACCTTTCTATCTCCGGCTGTTCGCGCGGATAACGACGGCGTGGATCCTGGCTCTCTTGGGCCTGGGGGAGGGGCGGGGGGGTGGTGTTCACGCGGGTGCCATCGCCGACCACCACCGCGACATCGTCCCCCATGACACCACCGGTGTCCGCCAGTAATCCACCCTCTGGGGAACGTCCACCACCGTTTCTTTTCTTTTGCGCTCTTGCAGAGGCGCGGTTGCAACGTGTGAACGAGTTCCAAGCTTCGGAAACGAATTTTTAACGCGTCTCTTCGAAATCGGGTCTTTCCGAGACTCTCGTCTGCTCGGGGAAAAAAAGGTGGATTTTCCATTTGGAAATTCCGAACGAAGTTAAAAATCTCTCATTTCCGTCGTTTTATGTATATGAGAAGAAGAGTAACGAAGATCGAATCGAATTAGTTTTTTTGATGTTGTTCGGGTACGATTAATGGATATTGGGATCGTCGAATCGGTTTGGAATATTACTGGACGATCGGGTGTCGTTAACTCTTCCTCGAATCAAGATTTCGCGTTATTACGATAAGATTCTATTTGTTGCTTAATTACGTAATTATTTTATTACGCGTTTATCGTCTCGAGGAGAGAGAGAGAGAGAGAGAGAAAGTTTTCTTAAATAGTAAGAAACGGAGATCGAACGGCCTAATATCGATCTAGGGAATTGGAATTATACGTGAGGAGTGTAAAAGTAAAGGTGATTCGACTTCACGCGACAATGAAATCGTTCCATTCTCTCCGTTCCTCGTCCGGAAAATAGTTTCGTTTTTTCACGCGAGTGTCGCTAGTCGAATCCAGCCAACTTCACTTTAGTGTAGAAATTCTTGGATCGTTCGGAAAGTAGTTTCGTTTCTTCGCACGAGTGTCGCTAGTCGAACTTCCTTCTAAACCGTGCTGTTATTATATGTTTCGAAAGTTGGCTGTATTTCATGGTTTACTTATAAGAAAAATTCGTTTGATTTGTTTTTCGTGCGACGATAACAAAGCTGCAAGATCGAAAGGAGCATATTTTATTTTTCTTATCACCGAAAAGGTAAGAATAATGTTCAGGGAAGAAAAAAGTTACGCCAAATCTATGGGGAAAGTGTGTTAACGATGTTTGAAAGAGACTGGTTTTCAATATTTCGTTCTCGAAAAAATTACTCTCCGAACGATATTTCGCCTCGAATCTGTTCGATTTTTCCTTCGCAACGAACAACAAGGGACAAATAAATAAATAAATTTCCCGCGATTTCGCTCGAGGAAGAATTATAATGATTAGACGGGTAACGAATCGAAGAGAAGCGGACACAGTCGAGACATTAATCGCGCCTCTTTCTCTCTCTCAGCCGACAGACAATTTCATATTTTTATGACATTTCGAACACACGTTCGAGCGTTGCGTTAACGGCTTTGCTTACGTGTCGACCCCACGACACGTGGAACGCTTTTACCGATACCTAAATGACGTAACGCGATGTGATTAACATCGCTGCATTTCGTTCGAGGAATCATTCATTTTCGTTCGTCGTTGGTGTTTCGAAACATCGCCGCGCGTGATCTATCCAACCAGATAGAATCTTGATAGAGATTTGAATGAAATTTTTGGAAACTCGATTCGACGATATTCGGGATGTAGTCAATGTTTGATTTCGGTAATAATTTTTCGTTGTTTTTTCTCTCAAGCGAGGTAAAAAAAAAAACGAGCACAAATTTGAGTAGGAAATTTTTTGAAATTCCAGATTTATGCGTGTATCTCGTGCAAATGTTAAACGTTTGATATTTATGAATGCGACTTTTGCTATAAATCGCGAATATTCTTAAATCTTCAATATTCATAAACACGTCGAAAAATTGAAGATGAATCGATGAGAAGAATCGAGGAAATTCTGATGATTCGGAATGTTGTTAATTATGCAATCGAAGAAAAGATCGAAATTTCACGTCGTATTTGTATTGAAGTTGAAAAATTAAGGATCATCCTTAACGATCCATTAACGATGACGGTATAATTTTGCGATAAACATCGGTGGAAAATATTTCTTACTTTTCCCTCGTTAAGAACACTTTCGTTCCTTTTTCAGTCCAAACGAAATTGAAAATATGGGTTCAATCAAGAAGAATAATAATAAAAAAAGAATCGTTTTTCATAAATCATCCGTTTATAAATTTTCGAATTCAATATTTTTTCGAGAATTTTTTCAATTCTCGATTTCTTCTATTTTGACTCCAATCTGAAGAATCTTCCATTTGTATATTGAGGTGATAAAAAGATTTTTTCCAAGTGTTTCCCTTATCTACGTTTTCATCGCTCGATCTTCTCACGATTAACTTATCGAGCATTTTCAAATTGAAAAAAAAGAAAAAAAGAAAATCGATAAATACTTTCCACACACGCGTGCGTCTACTTTTCTTTTTCGAATCGCTCGTTTAATAACATTTTCTAAAACACGGTATCGAAATTCACTACTGGACGGTTGATATTCGATAAGTGTGTATTTAGTAGATGTGTACGATGATGAAACAGGATCTGAAAAGTTTGCAAGTTTAAAAATAATTTAGAAAAAAAAATGAATGGTCAGACGCAGATCGAATTGCACTTTTTTCTTTTTTTTTTTAATAGGAAATCGATGGTAAACTACTTTTCGAAAGTAAAAATTATTAAATAAAACAAATCCCACTTGTCAGCCACACAAATTAATGCTCCTTAATGCTCGAATCATTAACAGTAAACTTTGAATATCCCAATTATTTTAATTTTTGTGACTATACGAAGGCCAATATAATAGATAAATATTTTAATCGATATATTATGCAAGAGTATCAAGGAAAAGGAGAAAGAAAAATAAAGAAATTGAAAGGCATCGTTATGCACTTTTAAACAAAAGTTTTCTTTCGAGCGATGCAATTCGATTCACCTTGAGAAATTGAGAAAAGGATGTGTAATAACAAGGCCGAGATAAGGAGATAATTTCATATCGAATCAGAAGAGAGTGATTCGAAACACGAAATTTCAAAAGAACAAAGAGGACGGTACGAGGAAAGAGAGATAAATAAACGACGAGAAAAGTTGAAAGAAGGAAGAAGAAGAAGAAGAAGAAGAAGAGATTAGAAATTTCCTTTTCCGGATGATCAGCTGATCCTATGCGTTCTACGAGCGAGCAATCGAGTATTTATCGCGTGAACTCATTGCGACAGTCTTAGGTGATGTTAATGAAGAAATTTGGGAGATACCTTGAATAAGCGACGTGGAAATCCAGAGGCACATAGTTGGTCGACACGAGTTAATTCTAGCATCCTAGAAAGGTGGTGCACATTTTTTTCACTGACACGTGTCGATTAATCCACCAAATTAATTCATTTCTTTTCCCCTCAAGAAATCAAAACAACACCACATTTTTGCACTCGATGAATCCCCGAGCAGTAACAAAACATTGGGATTCAATCTTAAGAAAGAGCCAAAGCTCTTCGGCCGTGTGGATCCAACGATACCCTTTCGATTATCAAAGTGCAGTTACGTCGGTCGCGATCGGTATTTGGATGGGTGACCGCGACCAAAAAAAAACCCATCTTTCCTTATGAGAAATAGTATAAATAATTCGTTATTATTCGTTGGATCCCCCCGAATAAATAAATAGCCAATCGGCTAATAATTTAGCATTCACAAAAGCAAAAGAATAATAATAATAAGAAAAGATTGAGCATATTTTAAAAAAGGATTTAGAAAATGGCAAACAATAGCTTTACGACGAAAAAAGAATTGTTTCACTATTTCTCACACATTTGATCATCATCGAAGTAAATTACAGTTACAAAGTAATAATTTACATTTATAATAGAGATATTATGAAACACATACACAAAAAAAAACAAAATCCTTTGCGATATAGTGTTTGTTTGTATCTGTTAGTTTAATAGTTCCGAAACAAAGGAAGATAGAAACGGCAGCGGAGATTATTCCACGAATCCTCCAAAATTCCAGCATGCTTGGATATATCATTATTTCACGTTTCACGGCCACTCGTCGAGACACTTGTTCACACGTTGCAACCACGCTTTTACGTATCCACGATCCTCCAATAAAATTAGCGGCCGTCGTCGTGACGGGCTTACCGAGAAGCGCGTACATCCACGTCGTCGCCGACGACGAGGAAGCGGCGGCATCCTCGATGAGCGCAGAAGGCCTCTCGCCTTCCCTCTTCTCGGCCAATGCCCTCGTGCTTCGAGGGTTGTCTCTTCGACGACGACGAGGTCCGTGTGCGCGCCTCTTCTCGCGTGTGCCGCAGCCGAGTTCCTCGAACGCGCTACACCCACCACACGCCACGTGCTTACCGACGAAATTAGAAAAAAGGCGCGGATCGGCGGGGTGTGTGTGTTTCCACCTCGACCCACACACAATGTGCACGAGGAAGGACCCCACAACGCGTGTGCCGGCAACCTTCGCGATCGTTTACCGTGCCACTACTGTTCCACAGAGTTGTGGTGGTGGTTGTGGTGGTGGTAACGGCGACCGACTTTGCGAACTCACGCGCATTCTTCACCCGGAGACGGCCAACGAACACTGAGCGCGGGTGGGCGGTGGTGGTGGACCCCGGACCGTGGTGGAAGTGGAAGAAACACCGATGCTTAGATCCTGCCGCGCCGCGGATTAACCACGGCCGGACCACGTGCTTGCTCTCCTGCCACACACCGACCACACACACAGGTGGGAGTTACCTAAACTCTCTCTTTCTCTCTCTTTCTCCACCGCTCTGCTCGCTTCTCGCGTTCTCTTTCTCCGTCAACTTTCCCTTCGGCGTCTTCCGTGTTCCTTCTCTCGACAGTCGCTTTCGCGAATCGACAGTTCGGTGTCGACTATTGTGTGTTGGTTACGAAGAATCAAAGTGTAGTTTGCTGCTGCGATGCGCGCTATATAAATATAATACGTTTAATTTTCGTCGAATTTCGTCGAGTTGTAAAGCGATTTATTAAAGCCGATGCTCGTTGTACTCCGAGGAGGGGAGGGGATATCGCTCGGTATCTCTCGAGGTGTAGAATATAGCCAAGTTTTTTCAAAGATAATCACCGATTGTTTTATTTCGTCGTGAAAATTCTTTATCTTATTCTTTATCTTTGTATTAATTATTTGTTCTTTCTTTAATCGCTCGCAACAATGAGAAATCATTTTTCAAACTTGACGAAATTTTGGCGGTAAATTCGAAACAGGATGGGGCCACGCCGGTTGCGTTTCGCAGGCGTAAGTGGGAGTGACTGAAACCGCCTACACCTCGGTGATGGTACCGGGATCCCATCATACGCAGGTCTAATCCCTTGGGAAGGTGCAACAGGAGACCAATAAACGTTCACGCGCTGCCTCCTCGTCCCTTCGAATCGCTCCGAAATTGGTCTCCAAAGTTTCAGAAAGGTAGAAAATTAGGTAGAAAGATACGTATTTTCATAATTGTATTTATTTTATCTCTTCTGTTCGACACACTCGATTGATATTAAAATATTATATATTTGCATCGAGAACTGCGTATATTACACGCTAAGAAATCTCTCGCTGCTAATAATCGAGTCGAATTATTATTCTTCATTTTCCTTATCGTCTTATTCGCGTGATCGTCTCCATTTTTTCTCGCAAGTAAAGAAAGTGTAGTTATTGAATAAAACAAAACTGTAATGTTAAAGAACAAAAGAAAACGACGTTGGACATCGAGATTAGATACTCGATATCTCGAAATTCGAAGGAAGAGCGCGGACAATGAGGGTCCCATCCCCTTCGAAGGGGTGAAAAGTTTCAATAAGGTTAAGGGTGGTTATTCTGGAGAAAGGCGAGGATTAATCTCGCGCAACAGAAACGAATGCAAGATTGCATACATCTCAAATGATTGGATTAAACGTTTTATTATGTAAAGTGTATCATATACATTTAATCCTTAAACTACTCGTTTCTTTTGTTTATTCTACATTTAGATTTAATCGTGCAAAGTAAATGGCGATTTGTTTTCCCCTTTTTTTATTCGTGTATTTTCGCACGCCATTTGCATTTTGCCCGTAATTCGCTCCTCTTTATCTCTCGCGAACGTGTACATTTCGGTGATAAGAAACTTTTACACATGACACTCGAGCACCCGAGGCATCGTCACCTTTAAAAATATACACGCATTTTAAGGAATTTCTTCCCGATATCTATCACGGGAAGCCGGTTAAATGCGAATTGTTCGGGCCAGACGTTAATACCAACATATTTCGCGCCGCGTGTGTGTGCGCTGCTCGATAGAAATCGTTATTTCATCGAGTCGATAAACGCGCGTGAATTTTTCTTGGAACGCGCGAAAAAGATGCAAGGGGAATAATAAGAAGAAATTCAATTTTTCTGATGGAATGTTTTTCTTTTTTTCTTTTTTCAGAAAAATCGAGAACAAAAGTTTTCAAAGTTTCCCGAATTGTTGGAAGAAAGATTTAAAGTGCGAAGTGAAATCGAAATTTCTCGGAAATTTTTAGTGATGATGCCGATGACAGACGGAATTATTCTTGGACGTTTCCGTGTTTTTACGTTGTTGTTGCGATCGAAATTCATCGTTGGAAAATGGTGGAATGACGTTTGCGAACTCGTTGTAAAGACTACTCTTCCTGTAAACAACTCGAAGAAGGGAAATAAGGGTGGTTGTGTTTTATGAAAAAAGTTTCTCTTATTTTATCGATATCTGATAAGCTTATGATAAATATTTATACCCGCGTGTTTACAACAAATTTTTCTTTTCCTCTTTGAGAAATTTTAAATAATTCCAAGAAATTTATTTTCTTCCTTTTTTTTACATTGTTTCGCGTATCCACCTTATTGAAAAGAGGCACGTGCGCCACTTAATCACCACTTTTTGTACAAAGAGGTGCATTATCGTAGTGGAAAAGAACTTGGAAATTTCTTTACACAGCAATCGACTCTTTTATCGAAGTTATCTATTTTTATTCCCACCGTGAACCGATGTTAATAGTCAACGATAATTCCCCTTTGTCTCTCCACTCTCGAAAAGTTTAACGATAATTACCACCTTTCGCAATAATGGAACTTTCTAAAAAAAAAACCACAATATAAAAATCCATCTTAATCCGAAGAAAAATTTCAAAAAATTCCTGAAAAATAATACCAATCGTCGAATAATGGAAAATGTTGGAAAACCACCTTCTTCGCCGCGACGACACGTGTCCAACGCCTCTCTCCCCTCCCTCCCCGCCTTACCAACATTCCCAAGCGCACGTTCGCGTTTAATTAACGCTAATTACGCGAATCCAAACCCGATCTGCTTCGAGCATAATCCCTGAGAGGAGTGGTGGTACACGCGCCGATTTCCGTTTCACGATAATTGTCATCGATATCATCCCCCCTCCTCGAGCCGACGTGGACCGTTTGAAGTGACCACAGAGAGGAGGGGGAGGGGGGCGTGCTCTCATTAGCGATGATTTTTCGGAGGAGGGGGGGGCGAATTAATCGAGCGATTTCGCGCGTTGCGTTTTTCGGATCGGCGTCGACTCGTGCAGTTGCAGAGCCAATTATATCGCGCATTATGCCGTGGGACGGGCGCAGGGAGCACTTTGAAATCGAACCTTAACCTTTGTTAGTTGGGCAATCGGCTTATAGGATACACGGTCAATTTTTGAAATTCCCTGTTAATCCGGAAATGTGACGAACGGAAGCGGGTTAGTTAGAGATATTGGATTATTGGTGATCGATGGTGTCGGTGGTGAATCTTTTTTATTTTTTTTTTGAGATCGTTGAAGCGGGTGTAAGAAGCAACACGTCCTCGATGATAAAAATTTCGAAGAATATCGGTCGATCCGCTATGTACAAGTTCATTTGATTTATCGATTCCTTAATCGATCTATTCACGTATAAATATATATTCAATCTGAATCTAGCATTCGTAATTGGCTATCTTGATCCATCAAATTCGTTTATCGATAGAATATACTAATTTTTTACTTAGTGTAATCGTGAATTTTTATCGCTTTACTTTACACAATGAATAAAAATTCTCTTGGATTCAAAAAGAAGATTCGGAAAGAAGTAATAGCGTCTCGAGGTATCGATTATTTTCCAGGATACGCTCGAGTGACCAGAAGAGAATCCCGTTGATTGGTAAGATAACACTGGTCAATCTTCCGTGCAACGCAATACCGGCCGACCCTCCCCAACCTGTTGAACCCGTGAAATCGTATTCTTTCGTCCCTTAATCATGCCCTTTCCCTGCTCAATTAATATTTCGCGAAATCTCGCGTTTTGGTGAAAATTTTCTGTCGCGTTTCGTCGATCGAGAAAGGAAAATTGTTCGTCAATAATGTATAATTTTAGGGAGGAAAGACGATAAATACCCTCAAATCTACCTCGACCAGTCCCGCTTGACCCTTCATTTGGCTGCATGGCCCGATTATCTGCAATTTAAAACGATTCGATTATAGCATTCTCTCTTTAAATATTTGATACAGTGCGACTCGTAGGAGGAAATAACGAACGACTCGAATTTTTGCCCGATTTGCAGAAAATTGGACGATACGTGGCTCGAATTACGCGTTTTTCGAAATTACACGGATATATATGTATACACGTTATAAAAGTACAGGGATATCGTTTAATGAAGTAAAATCGAAGAATTTTTTTTCCTTGTATCTTTCCTCCCCTGTCGAAAGAAATTTTCAAGAAAGATCGAAAAGAAGAGGGGTATTAAAAATGGAGTATCATTGATTATTCGTGAGAAATTCAACCAATTTCCTAGTTTTAATTGAGTTTGATGAAAGAAAATATTGCGAGAAACGAAGTTGCAGAGGAAAGATTGGTCGATAACGTTGACGGCGTGACAAATTAGCGGATCTCGTTTCTTTTCGTATCATTGTTACGTTTTTATAATTGGCTCGATACAACTTGTTAATTAAGCACCGAATTGTCCAGTCAGACGTGAACGAAACAAGAATACGCAAGGCGTTAAATTAAGAAGCCTGGTCGTATTCCATTTTCACTTTTCGATTCTCGATAAATAAAAGGGGGGAAAGGTGGAAATAAATGAGCAAAAATTCCTTTGACAAATTTATACGTGGAAAGAAATATGGTAAATTTTAATATTAATGAACGAGACGTTCATTATTATTACAATTATTCATTCGGATCGATAAATCGCAACAGGTTGCACAATCGCTTATCAAAATTATCAGAAAATTTCGAGTCGATTCGTTGGCGCGTGAAAAGTGACTATCTTTCGTCCGATCTGAAATCTCGATAACGCGGAGAGAAATGCGGAGATAAAAATTATATACACAGTTTTATAGCTTCTCATTACAATCGTGGGGAACAAGTCGATGGGAACGCCCACGTGCTTTAACTTTATCCACCGTAATACAATCGCACGGAAATTTGTCGGTAAACCGAGTTAATAAGACATTATAAGATAAGATTTTACCTTGCTAATTAAATGGATCGAATGCATCTCTTAAAATTTTTCGTATCGTACGAATATCGATCGTTGAAACGCATCACGCTTTCAAGATACAAACGGTTTTGTGCATATTCGTGGACGAATGTCGAGGCGACACTAGCGCCACGGCACTGCTCGGTACTAGCGCCCCGACACTCTTACGTATTCTTACGTACACGTAAGAATCCACGTTTCTTTTCGATCTTCGTATTTTTCTACGGCGAAGAGGGAAGGGAAATCGAGAAATTTAGATTGAAAAAATCCGCTCGAAAATTTCGTTTGGCAAAGAGGGATAACGAAATAATTCCATCGCATTTATCTCGTTACTTTCGATGCTCTACGCACCGTGTACACCGTTCATTGTCGGGGGAAAGAAAGGAGCCGTTTTTATGACTCGCCGATCCGACGATAGGGGATGTCGGCGACAAGACATAATCTGTCAGGCGCAGGCTTGATGACGTTTATATAATCACGTGGTTAAATTGTTGTACTGTTGTCGGTACAAGCTTACGTAACTGGAATTCAACCGGAGTTCTCGGTGAGAAGCACGAAAATGTGTGGCAGGCGAGCGTGCAGTATACGCGTTGTATATAATACCGCGCAAACCGTATTTATACGTTTTTCGTATTCCGAACGTGAATGGTAATTAGCATTTTCCTTCTTCCTTTTTTTCGTTTGTTCGCAAACTTTCTATTGTGTTTTCGATGCAAATTGGTTATAATTCTTATCCGTAAGTAATTATTGCGCGAGTATTTTTTTTTCGCCAATTTTGGTATCGTTAAATCGCAATAAGGTGGATCAAATTCGATGGAACGATATTTTCATAATTATCGAGAAAAAAAAAAAAGAAAATTTGATGCCAGGAACGGATGAAAATAACGAATAAAGCCGCGTGAAGATACATTTGTATAACGATTGATTGTATAAAATTGAATGGGGGTCAAAGCTAAATATTCAATTTATCGTATTTACGATGGCATCGATACAAGGATGGAAGAGTGTCAGGTGGGAATGAAGGGTCGTTAGAATCTTTTCATTTAATACGTCGCCTCGTCCGTTTCTGAACATCTGTATCCTCCAACCTATTGTCATATTCGCGACCCATCACCAGCTTTATATACACCCAGCTTTACATTGTCCACGCATCGAAACGGATAAGTGTACGCGAAAGACAAGTGTAAAATACGAATTTGTAATTCCACTTCGCAATTTCATCGACGATAAATAACGTCGTTGTCGAGGATCGATTATCCTAACCTGTACTTTTCTCGAAGAAATTAGTTGAAATTTTGCCCCGTAGAGGGCCTCCTCCACGGCTCTTGGAAATATCTTCTTCTTGATAATTTCAGAGTAATTTGTAAACGATACTTTTAACGATATCGATTATGAAAAAAAAAAAAAAAAGGAATTCGATGAATTACAACGCAGAATGCGAAAAATAAATTCCATCGCGTAATGCATATATATATGAACGCAAAAACTTAATAAAGCGTTTCGTATGTTGTGCACACATCTGAATACAACGTAATCGGGGTGGGGGGAGGAGCGATCAACTCGTTACGCGCGCGAGTCGTGCCTGTATGTATTTCTATGATATAATACGTTCAATTTGACTATTATAAAATCATCTGTGACTTGTGTACGCGAGACTCGCTCCATCCAGCTTATGGTTAACGCGATTACGCAATAAATTCTCCCTCCGCGCGCGAGAATTCCAATGCTTTTCCATTTTCCAGAGAGAATAGGAAGAGAGAGGAGAGTGGCGAGGATCTTGAACGCGTATGGACAAATAAATTTGGAGGAAATGTTGCGGCTCGATGAAAAGATTCGAGAGAGGAAGAATTTTCGAAGGAAGGGAAATAATGGAAAATTTTTATGGAGGATAAAATGGAAGATGACTTCAACAACTTTTTTCCTTTTTTTTTTATCGATAGTGCGCTATATCTCTTTTCGGTTTTAATAATCGTAATTATCCATAATGAAATTGCTACGAATTATCTCTAAAAATTACTCGTTTCGTGAGTAATTACCATAAACTTGGATTCGACTCGTATAATTACGTAAACTGTATCAATTATCGAGTGAATCAGCCTCGGCTAGAGACGATATATTTATTCGATATGACGATCTACAGTTTGTCAAAAACGAGACGAGGGATGAGAAGGCAGGAAAAATTTTCCTCAAATCTACCAATGCTGTCAGATAAAATGGAAGCAAGAATTCGATGGAAATAATTCTCTATGCGAAATTTACTGCTAAAGGAGTCGCGAAATCCGAATCGTTACCTTTTTCTAAATACCTAACCCAAGTTAACCATCGATATCGTTATTATAATCGAGACTAAAGAATATACGAGGTATAAATAAATGAAAGAGTGAAAAAATTTCGAATAAAATTTCATCGATTCTCGACTATCTTTCCCTCTTCTTCCGCCGACGAACCAAATGTTTTTAGGTTATGTTCTTCGGGATCCTCCTCCCTCGAACGTTCGTGGAAAGTGGAAAGCGCGAGAAGAAGTGGAGAATCGTATTTACGAGGAGGGCAATGTCAAGGCGACCAACTTATTTCCTTATCAATGCGGGATTACGTAACGAACTGGAAGCACGGTGCACCGATAGCGCGAGCGTGTGTCCCCTATGTGCTTGACCTGTGACGTAAAAGTTGTGCAGGAACTGGCGCGTTGCAAGGCCGTTTTAAATATTTGCCAAGCTTCCTCCGCGGCACGCTTCGAGTTGTCCCGGGTTCATCTTGTTCATCGATGTGGAATCTATCCTCTTTTCTCGATCGTTCGTTATTAGAAGAGAAATGAAATTTTTGGAGATTATTTATCGATGGAAATATTCGAGGAAGTATATTTAAATTTCACGTCATCGAAATGACCTCTTTATTTTTCTTTATTATATTCTTATTCGTTCGTTTTTTATTAGTATCGCGCGGAATATCTGTTGGATCGAATGAAAAGACGTTTGATATTCAAAAATTCACGGCTTATATATTGGATTATCGGTTACTCGTTTATGTTTGACAGTTATTTATTCAGTGTCTGACACGTAAACACTTTATCTACTTAAAAACCGGTTGACACTTCGATATCTAGCATTCAAGGTAAAACAAATTGTTGTGTACTGCTTTGAAACGTAATCACAACTATTAAAATCAATTTTCGAAATATCCGTGCGTTCTGATATCTCTCTTTTTTTTTTTCTTCGACGTTCTACTCGATATTTTTAGCTAGGAAAAGAATATATTTTTAAACGAAGAAGATTTTCCAAAAAAGTATTCAAAGCCACGCACCTTCCTCGATTTAAAACTTTAATCTAATCACAAAGATGCCAAAATTCTAGACCGATACCGAAACCCATCGAAAATTGCCTGAAACTCTAAGAGAAACATAATTAATCTAATCGTCTGGAAAATGTAATACACATACGAGAGGATCCATGAGAGATTGCCCATTCAATCAGACCAGAAAAATCCGTTTCAGCATCTCGAACGTGCAAGCATAGACGTGAAAATAATAAAGATCGAAGGGGAGAAGAGAGCGCGGGGGGGGCGGCGAGCCATATATCGGAGAAAGTGAAGCCGGCAGTGAATGCAGCACGCGTGGAGACGTGACCGAATCGTAGCGTGGTTTCAAGAATTCCAACTTGATATTCCACGCCGCTGGATGCGAATAATTATCAAACGTAAAACGACGTTAACGAAACTGGACCCACTTGGATTCCCTTACGAATAGAGAAATGTTATTTGCATTTGAAACGCTTCGACCTTTTCGAATCTGCTGCGCCGTGCGAGAGATCTCTGCTTCTCTGGTCGACACTAGCGCCATGCCTTGACTGGGTCACAGTTGACTGGAGACGAAACGAATTTCTCGTTCAACGTTTCTACGTGACGCGATAGACTCGTTGGATTTGATCCTTTTTGGAAGAGAGTACTAGATTCGGATTTTTTCTCGTGATTGGAACAAAGATTTCGTTTATTCTTAAGGCAAAGTAGATTTTGATAAATGTTTTTTTGTTTATTGTGTCTCGTCTCGTGTCGAAAATTTTAGGTTAATTGTAATCGAATCGAGTTGACTTATAGATTCTCTGTATCTGTATCTCAATTATGGATACTAAATATTGGAAACGCGAGTGAAAAAGTGTCGCGGGTTGGTCGAGAGAAAGTTGTAATAATAATTCGTGGGATAAAGATCGTTCGTAAGTTTGCATTAGAGCGAGCGAGGCAGAGATGCAGCGAAATATATGTGGCGTGACGGAACGATTCAACTCGTTTTATCTCGCTTCTAATTTCGAGGCTGAAATGGAAGGTTTTATTTAGGAATTAATCGGGGAAATAATTTCCTTATTCGGCTTAATTGGAAATAGTAAAATTCGTAAAGCTGTTCTATTTTCTCTTGTTATAATTTTATGTACAAATAAATGGATAAACTTTTCACGATAAATGAAATTACTAATTTGAACTATCATTTTTTTTATTCCGCTAAAATATACGTCAACGACAAATAAGCGTGCGACGACATAATTGCACGAGATATGTATCTAACGAAACTAAAAATAATATACAAATGAAAAGTATCGAGGAATAAATTTCGTTTGACTTGCAAAATTCAATCTCGTAAAATGAGATAACGTTAAGTAACAGAGATTGTGTAATAATGATAAAGACACGAATAGCACGTAATTACGATGCCAATGTTTCTTCCTATTTCATCGATGCACGTTTTAACATAATCGTAAAATTAATATTAATAAAAAAAGAAAAAAAAAGTCGAAAAAAAAAGATACACGTGCAACAATGCAATAATGTTTAAAATCATGACTTTCCATTTCGCGTTGTACAACAATTCTACGTGAGGATATGCAGACGGTATGTAAACATTTTTATCTTTTCGAATTTTTCTCATTTTCGTTTATTTTTTCTCAATCATTTGTTCCATTTCGATCCAAATTTACGTCCAAATTTTTAATATAATCGACACTTTGCTGTTTTTCTTTTCTTTTTTTTTTCTTTTTTTTCTTTTTTAAATCAAACTAATCCTCCATATTTTTTACAAATTTTAGTTCGCTTTATCATCCGTTCGTTCCTTCGCACGTTCCAAGATAAGAATCGTCGAGAGATTAAGAATATTAAGAAAGAATGTGCAATAATAATCTGGAGCAAATTATCTTTTCATAATTATTCTGTGAAACAAATCGTATCGATCGGAAAATCGGGTCATCCACATTTCCCTCGTCGATGCTGGAAGAAAATATGCGAATGCGTGTTTATATAAACGCGAGGAAGGTCGAAAGGTCCGA
This sequence comes from Apis cerana, assembly GCF_029169275.1. Taxonomy (NCBI): domain Eukaryota; kingdom Metazoa; phylum Arthropoda; class Insecta; order Hymenoptera; family Apidae; genus Apis; species Apis cerana. The sequence goes on along the minus strand of NC_083862.1, from coordinate 1,051,422 downwards.
CTCGTATCTGCGAACAACAAGATTTCAATACAAGAAAACTAGCGGAAACTGGGAATATCGCCGTTTATTTCGGAATTAATATTAATTGCAAAATAATTTATACAACGTGAAATACGAATATGAATATATATTCAATACGATTGGATCTTGTTTCCACGTAAAAATCATCTTTTATCGATTATTTTTATCCAATCAAAGTACGGCGTATTTCCTGCTTGCATTCCTCGAATCGCGATGATTAAAAAACGATTGTGATTCAAGTAGATTTGTGATCGTATCTGCAAGTATAATTACTATTTTTTCAATCTGTTGGCACGATCTAGGGATATTTTTAGCCTTCGAATTCGCTCATTCTTTTGATTTTTCTTAATAAAACTTAATACCAACATTGTCAAAAATATATATTTCTTATTTGATAAAAACGATCATTCTGATCGTTTTATAATAGTTTTAACGTTGAGATAAGATAATTTTTATCTTATACGTAAATGAATAGATTCAAATATAATTGATAAAATTCATGAATATTTTTTCATAAGTGTTTAGAGAAACGTCAAGATATTTTAATTTCTTTGAAATTGGAAGATTGTAACAGAAAGATGCGATCTGATCGCTCATCAACGAAGATATACGAATGTATAAGAATGAACAATGCAAAACTGGAAGAGGAAGAGAGAGAGAGAGAGGGAGAGGTGGTTTCACCGAGTAAAATATTAAATTTCCAAGTCAACAGCGAGAAACTTGCAAGTAACTACGAATGATGTAACATTCTATGCTCTATGTTCGATGTTTACTCGATAATGGAAAAGAATACATTTTTCTTAACTAGAAAAATTACGCATAATCGTGATACGCAGTTGTAGCAGTTGTATGGAGATAAGGAGGAAAATTAAAAAGACGTGATAAAAAACGTTCGAACGAAAAATACAAATATACACGTATAAAGTTAAAATTTTGAAAATTCACAAGATTCACAACAAATAAAGTGCTTAAAGTGTACATATATACAATTTAATACTTATTCATCTACAGATTAACATAGAAAAACAAGAATCAAATTAATTCTCTTCTTTCCTACAGAAAGAATAAACCTATATCGAATCTGAACTCGCTTTTCACGGTTAAAAAAAAAAATTCGCACAGCAATTTATCGTTCCGATCCAATTTTGAAAAATGGAAAAATTCCAGTTCCGATCATCGGTTCGATCGAGAGGGGGGGAGTCAAAGTTCGAAAGTTTTTCTTTTTTTTTTTTTTTTCCTTTTTTTTCCAGAGTATTAAGCGATTTCCCGAGTAACGCGTAGGCACCTCAGAGGCAGATTACTCATTCAAGGTTTAACGAGGAAGCCATCGCCCATATTGCAGCCTAGCAAGTGTAATCGATGATTCACTTTTTCCCCCTCCCCTTCCCCCGATTTGTGCACAGCCTATATCGCGTTACGTAAATATACCGTAAGCAGCGAGTCGTGATCGTTTTCGCGAATTCTACCCTTGCGACGATGATGCGATTTCGATTCTAACCTCGATGAGGCGAGGAGGGAAGGGGGGGCTTATTTTCTTTTCCGCCGAATCGATCGATCGAAATATGGCGGAAAGTGGAAAGGGAACTTTAAGTAACGAGTGTAAATTTCGCATTTCGGGGGATGTTATAAGGATTCTGGTAATCGTTGAATTTCGAGAGAATTGTGCTTACTGATTTGACTGCATTTTTATCCTTTCAGAGAGACGGATTGAAAATATTGAAATTTGTTTTGTGATGAGTAAATAATGGTTTTTTTCATTGGTTTTGTATTGAAAGAAAATGTTGTCTAACATTGTGGAAAAAAATTATAATTAATTACGTAGAAGAGAAATATCATCTCGTTTAAAATATTCCTCGCATCATCGATCGATAATATTTTTCATTATTCGTTATTGTTTTTTAATTATACGCGTTTAGATTATTTTACGTTTTTCGACGATAGATTCGAAAGAAAGGAATCTCCGAACGCAAAAATGAAATCCTGTTCAAAGGGATCTCGTTACTTCGTTCGATTATTATTCATTAAATCGCGGCGAGAAGGAAAAAAAAAAAAAAACTATTTATTTACAATTTATTTACCAAAGGTGTAATTTCCAAAGATGGCTCGAGGACACAATTTTCCAGATGAATTAATTCCCCCTCCTCCCCCATCCTTCCTTTCCCCCCTTTAAATTAAAATTGCAAATAGCAATAATAATAATTAAATCTCATTACCATGGATGTAAGCGTCCACTTTACGCGTGTCCTGCGGCCAACAAGTTTCGTAAGAAAGGAGGAAATGGCGGAAATATTTTTCTAACAGAAAAAAAAAAAAAAAAAAAAAATCTCTTCTCTGCAAACGGAAACGAGTCGACGCGTGTGTGGAGGGGGGGAGGAGGAAGGTATGGCCACGGTGGGAAAATGACCGTGCCATACTCGAGAATTGCTTTGATATGAAGTAATGCGCACCGCAAAACACGCAAGACGTTATTACGTAATGTTTCAAGTGTGCAAGAGGTGTGTTGGTGACCGGGTACTGGTGGTATTATATTTATTAACGAGCGATCGTGGTTAACAGTTTCCTCTTGGAGGAGAGAGAGAGAGAGAGAGAGAGAATGATTATCAATAGTTTCCTTTTATCTAGATTTATTTGTCAAGTAATATTCCAGTTTGATCATTTTCGAGTCGAACTATTTCGATCGTGTTAATTCGATTATTTTCTTATCATTTTTCTTCCTTTTTTTTTTGGTATTAATGATTAGATATTTAAGTATAGTTTTACTTAAAGTGGAATTTTGGATTGAACTTTTGACGTTAACCTTCCTTTTTAACCAAAGGAATTTTTAAAAATAATTTTTAAGATTGGAAATTACTGTGTCATCTATGAAAAGATGAATGGGAAGTTTTTCCATTATTCGTTGATTTACCGTAATTCGATGATAAAAAAAATGACGAAGCAAGTAGAAAATGTTTTGAAAATGATGATGATGGCTCATACATACGAACATATTTCCCGGTACTGTGAAATCACTTCTAAATTTTTCTTTCGAAATGTTGCTATTTTTCCCTTACATAAGAAAGATTCGTGTCTGGGGGAAAAAATGGATAGAGAATTGTATATTTATAAGAAGAAATTTCTTATTCTTTTATTCGCTCTTTAATTTTAAAAAAGAATTTTAAATTAAGTCGAAAGATAATGATCGAAAAAAAAGAAATTAAAAATATTCCACGCCAGGATATTTTATTTTATCGTGGAATAAAATTGGATAAATTCTAACGCGGAATACGAGAGGTTAACGTGTGCGACAAGTATGACAGGCATATTTATGATTACGTTTAGAAGCACGGGTGTGTCTGCTGCGCGAGTTTCTTGAGAAGGGAGGTCAGTAGTTTAGTACGTCTGTGCAACAAAGGCGAACCACACGCGGTAGTAAACTACTGCCCAGTTCCTGCTTTCTCTCCTCTGCACTTGGTCGTTAATGAAACGGCCGACTTGAAAAGTGGCCGACGAGATTGATCTCGTTGACGAAAAAGTCACTTTGACGAGAAAATTCGCTCCAGAATCGGAGGAATCGGTTCGTTTCTCAGATTTTCATTATGCAATCAGTCAACGTATCGTAATTATCGGAAGAACAGAAATAACATTAATTACTCGGTAATTATTAGTAACAACGAGAAGGTCGAGAGAACGATTTCCCGAAGAAGAAATCCGATTTTGAATTAAAAATTACAAAATTCTTTCCTTTTTCCGAAGATATATTGTGGATCGTGTTCTTTATTAATTTAAAAAAAAAAAAATTTGTTTTTGTAACGATAAATAATAATGATGCAAGAAATCGATTTATATTGAAAAATCAATTGAATCAATTTATAAAAGAACGATATTTAGATACGCGATTCCAGGAAAGTGTTAAATTAAAAATACAAGATTGTAAATTTATTTCAAGAAAAACGTATCATGATTTACGACAAATACGATAAAACGATTTCATATTATATTCGAACTTGGAATTTCCTGTATAAATTTACACTTGTACGCTAATCTGTAAAAGAAATTCTGAAATACGATTCAAAATTCAGATTCCAAGTATTACGAAAAATAATCTTTATTATTAAAAAATTACTAAATAAATTTACCGTAAATTAATTCATCACCAATAAAAAGCACATCTGAATCAAGTGACGACATTGCTATATTAGTACACGGTTAATATTATCCGTATATCATTACATCAACCTCGCAGACCGTAACAATTGATGCATATACCATTATTAAAACTCTAATTTAAGACTAATCAACATTCAATTCATCTCAAGTTCGTCCACCCATTGACTCACGATGACCGGTTCATCGTCAGCGCCACTGGTGCAGATCAGAGAATCGATTATCGATTCGCGTCTCGAAGGATTACCAACCGAGCCGATTTCAGTTAGATGCATATTAACGCATTGTACACCACGGTCAAATCGAATGGGTGAAAGAACTGCGACAATCGTGTCGCAATACTCGCCATGTGCCTCGTAGACGATGATATAACGCCGTGTCGCCTCTTATCATCTATGCATGCACGAAAACACACGCACGATATCGTGTTTTTGTTCTCCTCCTCGCGTATGTATGTGTTCTCTTGTACGATCGGCGTGAACTATTCGTTACGCATGCACTCTGCATCATGGTCGGTCAACCTAGCTTAACCTTCTATTACGTATGACACGTATACACGCTTGCGCGCGCATGTAAGAACGAAACACGGATATGACAAATACGAGTATTGCGAGCGATACATATTTTGTGGTTATGTAGACGGCGTGCAGATGTGCTTAGTGATATAACAAGGTTTCGCGTACGCTTGTATACGCGTATATTTGTGATGAATTGTATATATATATATATATATATATTATTATTATTATCTACATGTTATTATCTTGCCATTGGTATTATTATTATTATATGGCAATGTATCACCGATAAATTTGCATTTTTTTTGTCTCATGTGTCGGATGATTAATATAGCGTATATGTGCCTGTGTGTATGTCAACAAGTTTATGTAGATTTTATATTAATCATTATGTATGCAATGCTTTACAGTGAATATTAGCTACTAAAAAACAATCATTGTAATAAATTTTGCGTCTCGATTTTCTCGAAGAAAAGAAAATAACATTCAATTACGATTTGAAAATAAAAATTTGCAAAAATTATAAAGATTATTTATCATTCAATGCAATATGATATATTCAATTTCGTATTTTCCGAAACTTAATTAAGAATATAAATTTATTAATTAATTACTTAAGATGTTTTATCATCGTATAATGCGCTATTCAAACCACTATACACAGTGTAACGCAATTGCAATCTCGTTTTTAATCGTTTAGATTAGATCAATTGCATCGACTGGCATTCGAGTTACAATGAGGCACGCGAAAATCAATATAAATCGATAACTGAAAATCGATTTATTCGATGCGATAAACGACTATGTAATCGATTTTGCGTATATTTTTTAAATATATATATATATATATATACATTTTATTAATTTATTATACAAAATAAAAATTTATAATACGTTTTATGTGTTTCGCTTAATGGCAAATATGAATTAATTTTAAACGATTTTCAACGCGTCGAGAAATGCTGTTCGTAGAAAATGCACATTCGTGAAAAATGAGATGTCGCGGTGTCTGGTAGTGGGGTTACATCGCGTTAAACCCGCGAACTCGCAAATGAAAATGATGAAAAATATGAATTATGGTTGATTATTGACGCTTAAAAACATATCGGTTCAATTAATGAACATATTTGTTCTTATGTAACGACACATTGTTTTTTTTTGCATTTAACGAGGTATAATAATCGAATGAATATGAAACGCGTTGAAATTTCGTTTACGTCTTATCAATTACATTATCCCGCCACTGATAATCAACTAATCGATGCATTTACATGTCCTACTTACGGATCTATCGTAGACGCTTATTTGCAGAGTTGATGGAAACTTACATGCAAAACTAATCAAATCGAGCTATTGCAATGTATATATATATGTATGTGTGTGTATGTGTGTATATATATATATATATATCGAACAAAATTTTATAATAAAATTGAAAAGAAAAAAAAATTTTTTTTAAACGTCAAATTTATACACAAGATTTGTTATTGACGTTTGCAAATAATCGCGCTCGATGATTCTTTCACTCGAGAACGGTATAAAAATCGCTGATTACCACGCGCATAAAGTGTTACCATCACATAGCATTTTCACACGTGATAATACACATGATCCGGATAAAAAGGACACACTTAAACGGTCACTCACCTTTAATCTACTAGCGTACGATCATTATGACTTCTGCACTTCATAACTGATGTTGACACTTGATTTTCCGAATAAAAAAATCGGTTGCGGAAAAACGAAGTTTAGAATACGCGCAAGCACTATACGCGAACAGCGAACACTAACGTAGTCTCGCAGATTGCCGCCTGGCCGGCAGAGCGCGAGAATTTCGGAATGCTTTAAAAAATTGTACTCCTTGAGATGGCGACACCTTCTAACAGAAATCAAAATCTCGATTGGATCGCGAATCGATATATTGCGCGAAAGGAATCATGGGATTAGTATCCTTTCTCTCACTAAAGAGCGCGCTAGAAAAATTTTAAATTCGGGCCAATCATATTACTCGATTTCGATTCGGTTGATTGATCATTAGTTTAAATTCGAGCTTCGTGATGGAATAAAGACGTATTGATTGCGTGCTCGATTTCTTTTTACAAATACGGAGAATATATAAAATTATTGTGAAAATTTCGATTGAATTGTGTTAAAAATCATATTCGGAAAGTTTTAAAAATAAAATTTAACGTAATTATGTATAGTTATTAACGTATAACGTAATATAAGTGGTTAAGTGCGACATAATTTTTTTTTAAGTATATATATCTTTTAAGTTAGACAATAACGAATGTGACAAAGTTTAAAATATCAAGATAAATAAAAAAAAAAGAAGAAACACTTTTAGAAGAAAGAAAATCTGATAACTACTATCTACATAATTAGAGGTATGTAATTCTTTAAATTTTCTTACATCATTGAATAGAATTTAAAAATTAAATCAAAATAATATATATTTTAGTCATTTTTTTATTATAATCTTACAACATTAACATAGTCCATTTATGTACATCAAAATTTGTATATATATAAAATTTACAATACTTATTTATATTATGCTTGTAATACGGGTCTTTCATGTTTACCTTCTAAGCTATCATTAACAGCTGAATATCCAGTACCACCCTAAAAACAATTCAATATTATTATATTATTCTATTTTCGTTATATCTTATTATTATTATTAAAAATTATACCCTTTGAAGTGGTATAATATCTGCTTCGGTTAGTTTTGTACTATTTAATGGATTAATCCAATCTTTCTTTATAATTTTTTCTACACATTCCATTGTAATCACATCACCACTAGAAAAATCAAAACATTTAATAAAAAATAAATGTAAAAAATGAACTAACAATTATTAGAAAATAAAAAAAATTGTACGTCGTTTTTATAACTGCACATGGTACACTGTTACTTAAAATATCATGTGTAATTGGACACATGTATCTTGCTTGTTTAACAATAAGAGATTTTTTATCATCTGGATCTTTTACTTCGGTAAATTTCACAGAAATTAAATCCTTTATTTTCAATGGTTTTCCACTAACAGGACAATAGATTGTTTTATCTGGTTTCTGTACCATAGTTTCTTTTGCTTCTGGTGTTTTAGATGGAATCCAAAAACTTGGTAGCATCTTATCTTTACCATTGCTCATATTAGAAACTGAAGATGTAGATTCTTTGGCTACAGTTTGACTTCTAGAAACAATATTTTTCTCTCCTTTTAAAAAATTTTGCAACTTTTGTAATTCTTCGTTAGCACTTTTTTCATTAGATTGTTCCTAAAAAGTTGTAAAAATTATGAATTTTATAAAATATTAGAAAAAAATTTTCTTTCATATTTTATTTACCTCTTCTTGTTGTTTTTGTTTTTCATACTCTTTTAATTTTCTTGCATACTCTTTCTTTTTGGTTAGAACATATTCCAATATTGCCTCTTTGTCAAATAAGTAGCCATCTTTTCTGTAATAATATGATAAATTTGAAATATAATTTGAGAATAATAAGTACTAATATGACAATTAATACAAAATATACGAACGTAATGACAGGATTTCTACAAGGTTGTAAGGTCAGACAACAACAATCAAAATCTTTAACGGAATCTTTTCCTACTCTTTGCGTATTTGTCCCATAACCCGAGGCTGCTGCATCTTTCTTTTTTTCATGATATGTATAAACAGCTCCAGCTGTGCAATTTCTCGCGTGTCGCGTCATCTTTTCTTTATTTTATTTCAATTAAATCTAATTAAAATGTGTTTAACACACATCCATTTCGTATTTGAGAGTTGTGAAGTGAAACAATAAACTGAAATTTAACTGGAGGGGAAAAATGTTTGGCAATATGATACGATGATACAACGCCATCTATCTATTATTTCTTAGAATTAATACATTGTACTATCGGATAGATGGCGATGTTAAATTTTCTCCAGCAATTCCTTTAATCTAATATTATTATTATCCTTGTTATAATATCTTTATCTTCAATGTTATATACTTATATTTTTATATATAATAATATGAATTTGAATACATATAATTAAACATAATACGTTTACTTTTTTTATTTGTTTATTTCATAAAATATAGCTTTTATACAAAAAACAATTACAAAATTTTCTTACTATTTTATAAACTAAATGGATTATTTGATACATTTTATTTACAAAAAAATAAATAATTTTACAAACGTTTATTTACAAACGGTATAATATCACTTATATACATTGTATTTATAATTTGAGTAAAGTATATACATTAGAGTAGATGTAAATGAAAAGAAATTATCTTTTCTTATCATCACTATCATTCTCTGATAAATTATCCTTTTTATGTTTCTTTTGTTTTTTATGTTTTGATTTCTTTTTTTTCTTTTTATGCTTATGTTTCCTTTCTTCATCATTAGAAAGTTCTGTTTCTGATTCACTATCACTTGGCGTTGATCTTTTACGTTTCTTAGATTTTTTTTTACTTTTCTTTTCTTTGTGTTTCTTCTTAGCTTCCTGTAGCTTCTTTTTTAATTCCTTTTCACGTAATTCAGTCAACGGGGTCACATAATTTTCATCGCTATCAGAACTAGTACTGCTAACATCCAAAACAATCTCTTTGTTTGGATCAACTTTAATAAAATTACGACATTGATATGTAAGATGTCCAGCATATCCACACTTTTTGCATGCTGGACGTACATGCTCTTTGTTTTGTGGTATTAATCTAGAAAGAAATTCTGGATCCATACCTAAAAGAATAAATATAAAAATTTATTAATATTGGTTTTATAGAATTTTAAGAAACATATATATAAATACACATTTTCTTAAGTGAAACAACTTAAAAAAGAACTATAAATAATAGTATAAATATGTATAAAAAGAAAATATTAACTTAATAATCAATGTTTATTATTTTCAAATGCAATACTAACCTAAGTAATAAGTAATCACTAATGTACAACTATTATGCACAATTAAAAGTTTTCAGTCTTATTTATTGTTCTTTTTAATAACGATGTATAAAACTATGTAATATAGCGATGTCATGACTTGTTACATAGTAAATAAATAAAATTAAGTATCAGTTATCGAAATTATACATCAGTACTTCGACTAGTACTTGGACGCCATATTTGTATACGTCATATTTACACGCCATATTGTACACGCCATCTATAAATCGCTTTGTCTAATTAAATATTGGCGGGATATTCAAATACAATGCATAATTTAATGTATTAATAAAATCTTAAATTATTAAATTATTAGTAAAATAATTTCTTCTATTTTTAGCAGTATTAATTTAATATTTCTTGCTTTAGTTACGTTTAGATAATAAAAATAGATTTAATAAGATGTAAATAGAAGGTATATATATATTTTCTAAAATAAATTTATAAATTATAGTTCATCAAATTCAAACAATATTTATAAAATTAATATAAATATATCTCTATACTTTCATTTCTAACGCTACAACTATCATGTTTAGAGAATGAAGGGGTAAATAAGCTATAAAAGGATAAATACCATCATTATCTACAATAGCGTAGAATTGAGTCGATCTATTTAAAAAGAAATCCTTTTATTACAACATTATAAAATCTACATTTACATAGTCCACAATAAAGTACATTCATGAAATGAAGCGACGACTTTTTTTCTTTTTAATTTTTAATAGTGTCCGGAATTGGCGTCTAAGTTGACGCTTGCGAAAAATACATCAATGCGAAATACATTCAATACAAAATAAACGTATTTATATCTTGTATATTAATATATTATTCTAACTAAAAAAAAATCTCGCATTGCTTTAGATTATATAATTATATAAATTAAACGAGGCTTGTAACATTCATCTACTCGACTAAACTAACACAATACACCGATCTTTTCTATGCTACATTTCTTTTTTTTTTTTTTTTTTTTTTTAATCAATCTAACTAATTCTTTTAATCGATGATTAAATAATTTGGTATGCTTCGTCATGCAGACGATATAATGGACATTTATTTAAATACAACATCGATTTTACTTCTTTTTCTTTTTTTCTTTTTTCTTTTGATTAATTTTAATTATTTCATGCTACACACAGTTCTCAGAGTCGTGATCATCGAGCGTAAACGAAACCACGTGATTACACTCTAGGGAAATTCACAATCTTGAATTATAAAATAAAAAATTACTATACTGCATATTAATTCATGCACATAATTATTCGTGGATATAAACATGAATTATTTGTGAAAATTATACATTCACAAATAACTTATTTTTATAGCAAAATAAACAAATAAATATCAACTTATTTTGTGCAACGACACGATTAATCATAAATAACTAAAATCATAGTCTGTCACGTGATTTATTTACTTCCGCTGACTTGACTCGAACAATGTATAGAATAGCATTACACGAGTATACGAAACGAAATTCAATCTACATGGAATATTCCATATAGATATGGATTTCGTTTCTAACATTTCGATCAAGATTAATATAATACACGGAGAAAACGAGAAATTTTATTGTGAGTTTATGGTCCTCAGAGTTTCAAATAGAGTGGCTTTCGACAATCTCGTTCGAAAAATCATGAATTTACCCAGACAGTCATTGCCCATTAGGTATAAAGAATAATTCTAATTTTGTTATAACCTTAAAATCGAATTAAAGGAACGTTCTTTTTTATTTGTCAATACAATTGATAATAATGTTCTAATGTAATTAAGTTTCAATTTTCATATCAAATTGCAGTCCTCGTTTTTTTTTTTTTTTGCATTGACTATCCGAGTATTATCGCGAAGTAAGTTTAGTTTTATAAATTTTTCTTCGAGGTGTCAAGTACTTATTATTTATAGAAATGTTATAAATTCACATATAAATGCACATATGTGCAATATATGTAAATAATTCGAAATATTCGCGACATAATTATTATAATAGCTCGCAATAACGAAAAATTATTAAACGAGATATAATCGTAGAAATACATGATGTGTAATGCCGATATGCCGTAATATCTCGTTAAAGATTTTATATTCAATACTATTTTTCTTAAATAATTTTTAGATTGTTATATATTAGAAACTCAATTTTTTTTTTAACGAAGCAAACAGAACTTGTGATAACGAGTGAATTATCAAATAATTGAATATTTATAATGTTTATGTTTGCATAATTGGATCTTTGAAAATGCAAAATATAGTAATACGTCTATTTCTTATAATAAATAACAAGTAGTATTGCGAGTTCAAAATTAACGATTCTATAAATAATTAACTATTCATGCACTACACGAGTATCCAAAACTTCAAAGGAATTATATCTTTCGAAAAATAGAAGCAGTAACATCAAAATATTACTTTTATATGAAAAACGGAAATATTTCAACTTGGTAATTGGAAAACGTTGCAAATATTATCTTTGTTCTCTACAACATCGGTATACTGCTTCTTAATTCATCAACTATATTATATCTACTTTTCATCTACTACTACTAATCTACGCAAAAGACAGTAGTTGTTGATTTCAAATGAAGTTAATAGATTTTATACTCGATGGTATATGTATATACCACGTAGCACCATATAATCATACGAATCGCAATGGCATTTGGTGTATTACATACCGCTTATTTTTTGGAGATAATTTAAAGAATAGGGTAATTTCTGCTTTAGGTACAAAATCCTTTGCGTTTTATTTGTACTAATCTTTCAGCTGATCTCAGAAATAAACGGTGTTTTGCTAACAATTACGAAAGTAATTTTTATTAACCGAAATAAATAGACGCATATCGAGTTCATTATGCATTTCGGGAGAATTCGGACGAAATCGGAAAAATTCGGGTAAGATCGGACTCTATATTATCCTCTATACTTTCGAGATCTTGTTCGATTCTACTCGATTTCTTTCGATTCGTATCAACTTCAGCAATTTGAATAAAATAATCATATGATTAAAAAATTCGGAATATAACAATTTTATTTTTATATTTTTTATATATTATGTTAATTCGTGTAGTATCGTGTAGTAGTGAGATATTGTCTTCAACTCTTTATAAGCGAGTTAATGAATGTGTTATTAAAAATAGCAAAGAGAAACAAAATTATTTCACGTGTAACAAATTCGAATATATTTTCTTCTTTCCTTTTAACAATAAAATCATCGTTTATCCTGAAAATCGCACGTATTGTATAACATTTGTACAAGTTACTTTTGCGTGGATATATTCTCGATAATATATAAGTTATATTACAAAATAAGAAGTTGCTTCTCTAAAAGTATACCTTTGGACGGACACTGCATAAACTGTAGGTGCGTTTCAGACGAAAATGCAATTATATTCAGAACGTAGAATATATCGAAGATATGCTTATAATTTTTTTTTTTTTTTACGACAAGCGATATGAGTACGCATGCAGTGCCTGTCGTTTCTTTTTTTTTTCTTCTTTTCTTCCTTTTTTTTTTTTTTTCTCTCTCTCGTAAATGCGCTTTAACGTGTTCTAACATTCAATATTAACGACCGATGTTAGTCGCGCGTTTACTTGCATTCTCGCATACAATTCATACGCGTAAAAAGACCACAAGTATATACATTATATAATAGTATACACGGTTAATATGGTGTCTTAATTTTCTTATTATTAATTAACGTTATTAAATGCAAAGAAATGTGTATAAATAAAGCAAAATTAATCAACATGGTATTAATAATGATATCTACGAACAAATATAAATTAAAATACAATAATGTAACAAATAGAGTTATTTCATTATAACAAAATTATATTAATATCATTAGATATTTCAAGATTAGGACAAAGTTGAATAACTCGTTGAATTAATTCGAGTTTACTTGTCGAAGATAAGTTGGAGAATGGCTCGTATCTCGTGTTGCTTAAAGTGAAATATATAATTCTTCATTTTAGGCGAGATATATCCTATATGTATTTATATATATATTATTAACGAATTCGTTAAAGAGTCGCACCGCTAGAATTTTTCCCTCGATAAAACAAGTTTTCACGACCGTTACACGTTTTTCGAAACTTAAAAATTTACTTTTCTCAGTTCAATTCCATCGATATTATACGCGTTCCATTGTTCAAAGTTAAATATATCTATTCTATTCTATCCGCGATTAATCCAATATTAATTTTCCTTATCAACGAACAAATATTAGATTATCCTGGATACAAAATATATATATATTCGTACCGATTATTATGCCTCCGATTTTTCTTTTATTCAATTCCAACTTCTCTCCTTTCATCAGTCTAATAATATCTCCCTTCTTTACTTTCATCGTTATATAACGTTTACCAAAAAAAAATTTCCATTAATATCAAAAACATCGGACAAGCATACTGGTAAACTGGTTCGTAACCTTTCATCGTCCTATTCGTACGGAAAGAAAAATAAAGAGAGAGAGAGAGAGACAAAGAAAGAAAGAAAGCATGAAAACAAGGTCGAGAAGCACAGTAACCGGTAGAAATATCCTATTATTAGACGAAATTCCTTTTATCTCACGGTGGCAATTTTCAATGTATCCTTTTTTACGACTTTGTACGAGGGAAGTGGTAAAACGAGACGACGGACCCAGCGTCGAAGCCCCGAGTCGTTGCAACGGTCGCGGAATAAAAAAAAAAAAAAAAGAAAAGGTGTATAATAAAAAAGTAGTAGGGGAGGGGGGAAAAGTAGTTACAACAAACTTTTTCCTGGTCCCATTTCTCAAACGTGTTATCATCATCGGCTATTCCTTATTCCACCTCCCCGCCCCTTTCGATATTCTCGACATCCGATTTAGATGGCGGACGCTTCCGATGAAGTTGCCATAGCCGACGTTTTGTACTCGTGCAGTCGAACCGATCCGATTTTTCGGAAAACTTTCAGCGAAAACTTTCCGTCGCGCGCGCGCCGTTTCGACCGTCAGTTTCCAATTTTGCATAGAATCTCCGAGGGTGTATCGGAATTTTTCCATCCGTCCACGCCATGTTCTCGCGTGTACACTTCCTTGCAATTGTCAAGATTTCCACTCGCGGATATTTTTTTTCTCTGTAATTTCTATCGATGAGAATTTTTGCCATTTTTTCCGGAAATATTCGGTCGAATTTTTCGATTTCCAATTTCGAGAGGGGATTTGGAAAATTATTGGTAGGAGAATTTTTCGTCGTTCCGGAAGGCATATCCCATTCGATCATTTTTTGATTCCTATTCGCGTTCGATTTTCCAACTTTCGGATAAACGTATTAGAAATTTCATCGTTTCGAAAGATATTCTATTCGTGAATTACTCGTTTAAAATCATTCTAATGGCTATGACGTTACTTTCATTCGAGTATATAAAACTTCAAATATATTGTTTTCATCGTGGAAAATATAAAACGAAAATTCCATCGAAACTTTCAAATACCTTTGGAAAAAATGGATACGAGATTTTGAACGAGGGAGAAACAATCGAATTTTTAAAAATTTCCTTTATCAAGTACGCGATAAAATTCTAGCGTAAAATGCTATAGTTTGGTCCTCAAGGTGAATGTTTATCGATACTAATTTCACTATTTCGCGAAATAATAACGATCTTTATTCGTTTAATTTTTTTTTTTTTTTCGAAATTGGCGAGATTACGTAAAATTGGAAACTGTAACACACGCCTCGTTGCTGCTGAACAATCCAATACCTAAAAATGTGTGATCACAGATTGACAGAAGGCATGTAACATACAATATATTATAGATACAGTCAAGAAGATATACGCCATTTGCGGTAATTCTCGGTCGATAATGATAAATAGAATTACGAAGACGTGCTATACTTATATGAGCTATTTATGTACAAACGAATGCGTTTCATATTTTTCGTTTAGAAATTTTTCTTGATTTTTTCACGCTTCACGAGCGAAGAAAATTAAAAGTACACTTAATATCCTTAAGATTATTTGGTATTTATGCGAGAAGAAACGTGTGTGAATAATTTTTGATTCTTTTTTTTCGTTTTTTTTCTTTTCTTTTTTTTTTTTTACCGTGGAAAACGACAAATCTCTCAAAAACATAAATTAATCCCCAACGCGTGAAAAGATACGTAAATATATAAAAAAAAAAATAATTGTTGTCAATTGCTCAGATCTATAATATATTCATAGGATAGATCATAGTTGAACGATTATAATTCAAGAGGAATGTAAAAACTCATTATTTTGACAGTTTTCAAGGTTCGTAGTTTATAAAGATCTTGCCTTCGAGTTTAAACAGAATTTAAAAAAGTTAAACGTAAAATAGTAATTGAAAAGATAAGATTTGTCGTGGAGAAATTTGTCGCGGAAGCGAGAATAAGTTGCAGTTAAGACAACTTTCTCTTACAATCAGAATCCGTGATATAATACTATTTAAGCTATATTTTATGTATATATATATATATATATGTATATATAGTATATCATAAGAACAAGTAACATGTAAATTTCTGTCCTTTATAATATTGGAACCGTTATAATATAATATTTAACTTTATTCTTGTTTCCCATTCCCATATATATATATATATATTTGATATATTAATATATTAAATACGATATTATTTAATTCAGTCGCATTTCCTTTTCCCCAATAATAAGAACTCTTCCATCTTATTTTCTCCATCCTTTTGCCTCCCGCAATGTAATAATTAAACTGCGAATATCGATGCAAAAATTTGTAAATATTTGATTTGACTTGAAAATAAAACGAATCTCTATCTTTATCTCTCCATTCCTTTTATATTAATCCATCGTTAAAAAATTTTGCATAAAAATCCGCAGTCCATCGACGACTTTGAATTTCTAATTATTTTTTGAAAAATGTTCTTTCGATCGATCCAGTCTTTATCGTGATTTTTTTTTTTTTTTTATATATACTTTCGCGCTCGAAGCGAACGTTTGGATAACATTTTACACGTTTTATTATGCTCGCTCGATAATGTAGGGGAAAATGAAAACGAGAATTAAAATTGAAACGTTCGTCCAAAGAATGGAGTTCTTTTTTATCTCGATCAATCGTGTGTGTGTGTATATATATATATATATATATAGAATATTTTTGATCAGAAAATGTGGAGAAAGTTAATGATAAAATAGAATTTTATCTTTAGGAAAAAAAAAATAATAAGAATTGAATATAATGAAAAAAATATGTTGAATCAAGTAAATTGAAATATTCCATAACGATCTTGTTAATTTTTTCATTTTCAAAAAAAGAAAAATAAAATACAATCATAATATGGCAATAAAAATTTGGAATAATTAATGTGGGCGGGATAAACGTCGATTAAACGAGTAAAGTTGAAAGTACAAGGACCTGGTTGCTTGATAAAAGAACTTTTCGGCTAAATTAACTCGTAAACTTACAAAGTTTCGAACTGTCAGATCTTCAAATGGGAAAAACTTTTCTTCGATTAGCTTCGAGCGTTAAATACAGATAGATTGCGTAACTCGAACGAATTTAATCGTAGCAAAGTTAATTCGGCAATTAAATTCTTCCGTGTCCTTGTATAAATCAAACGTGTTTAAACGTTGTTTGAAAAATTCAATAAAACAAGGTATCAAGTCTTTCCTCCCAAGCGGATTCTCGAAGAAAAAATTTTTGTATAATCACGTTTATGGTCCAAGTTATTCGATTTTTTATTTTTTTTTTATTTTTTTATTTTTTTTTTTTTGGAATGTAAATAGACGGCAAATATTTCAAAGAACGTTATTCAATTTTTTAATAATTCAATTTTCGATTGAATGATGCATTTCAAAATTTGTTGTGAAATAAACAATTCTTTTAATTTCGTGAAAAAATAAAATGGAAGTATATTAGCTATGTTGTTTTACTTATACGTTAAAAGCGTGATAAGCGTGTTTATTTAATTGGAAAAAATAAAAATGACTAATTTTCTTCGATTTATTTCATGTCTTTCTATTATTCGCACGAAAATAACGAAATTATTACGCGTAACTAAACACTGTAAAAAGAAACTAGAAATTTTCTAGTAACTTTTGTCACACAACGTTAGTACTGGTGCATCGTCCAAACCATAAAATAGTATCTTAAAGTTAAATCCATTGAATCTCGATTCCTACGCTCGAATATTCGACATATGGAAACGAACTAACGCTAACGGAACAGAAATAGAAAGAAATAGAAATTCTACTTTGTAAATCGATACACGAAATTAAATAATCGATCTGTGCGTACTTACCAACCGAGTCGAGTCGATACCGTGGCCATCTTGCGTAATAATTTACAAATTAATAGCAATTAACGAGTGGTACAGGCTGTAGATATCGCTATAAAAATTTATGATAATTTTAACATTAAATAGAGCATTTACAACGAATAACTATTTATTCATGTATAAGACGTGGAACGTTACGGATATCATCAATAAAAATCTTGGATAATCTTACCAATCGCAAAAGGCCACGATAATAATTATTATTTGAAGAGCAGACGAACGTTTTTTTTTCGGGATATGTGACTATATCGTAAAACGATTCTTGGAAGAATAAAAGTGGAAGAATACAGACCGAAAGATGGAAACATCCGTTAGTATCGGAACGACAACAGGATAAAATTCCCAATGGACGGCGATTTCCTGTTTCAGTGTCAATATCCTACTTACGTCCCTTCGATGCTCGATGCCAGACGAGTAGTCTGACTTTTGCCAGGCTATTGGACAAAATTTGCTCAGAATATTTGGCCATAGATGTTCCAAAATTAATTCTTCGTCGCAAAATAGAACGAAAATTAAAAATAAAACGATTAAAAATCGAAAAAATGGCGAATAATGTTACAAAGCGAAGAAAGAAAACAATATTTTTATTTTTAATTTTCATTACTTTTGCCTTGAAAAATTTTTGAACATTTGTAGTTAAACATCCTGTGTATGTCCAAAATAGAAAATTAAATTAAACTTTGTTAGTACCAAAATAATCCGCATTAGCCATATTACTATTCTTTTTTTTTTTTCTTTTTTAAATATTTATAAGAAAATTAAAAGGGTTCATCGAGAAATATAAAATAAGGTCATAATCTTCTTGAAACGAAGATTTACTGCTGACCATACTCCACGTATTCTTAAATGAATAAATGAATGTTAATTAACAATTATAGAAGACATATTAATATGTCGATTAATTGAATGTTAGAGGAACATAAGAGAATGGAATGATACAGTAGAACGTCTGTTATCCGAATATTTGAACATTTAATTATCTGTGTGTTATTTAAAACGAGAATATTATATCTACGATGTTCATCAGTTATGAATGTACATAATTTGGTAGGAATTTAATTTCGTCTATATAACGGGATAAGACGTAGCTTTGAAACAGTGAAACTATTTTTCCAATGATATCTTGTTATATCTTCAGATAATAAAGGTTCTTCTGTATTAAAAATTCTTTGATTTTTCCTATCTTCGAAAATCAAAGGGTTATAATAAAAAACTATCCTTAAAAATTCTTTTTCCAAAAAACTATTCTTAGAATCTCCAATTTTTTCCCCTTAACAAAACTCGATAAGAGTGCTTGACTACTTGATACAAAAAAAATCAAAACTATATTCCGAATAATAGCTAAAGTTAGCCCAGAATTGTCTAGGAAAATAATTATAGTGCAAACTTGAAACTTGTCGATTACAGGCAATTAAAGTTTGCATTGGACGAAGCTAAATGGAGACAGAGCTATCTTTCTTTCACGCGAATTAAAAATGTCCGCAACGATCGAACAAATAAGTCTCAACCAAAAAAATATTGCCATCATAAGAATAGTCTTCCCTATGAACCCTTCAATCCTCAACGCAATCTAAATAAATAAATAAATAAAATCTCAATTACAACACCGAAGAACAACCTAACCGATCACGGGAATATCTCGTCGACAAACCGAAATATAATCGATCTCTCTATTGGACGGCGATCGTTGATACCTTTTAAAATCCAAGCACAAGGTGATTTCGTCGAATTCAAAGCTCGTAAACGTCACGCCCGTTAGGCCTGCCGACAGGTGGCCGACAGGAGCCAGGACTCGCGTACGAGTGTATAATGTGAACTCTGAGGCGCACGTCGCTAGTGTTCCGACCCCCCTCCCCACGTGTCCTCCTCGAAAAACTCACCGTTGTTTTGCAGCAGCAATAATGGAAAAGCTTGACGTACGCGCTTCTGAAGTGCCTGTCCGCCACGCAGTAGATCAGATTGTTGAAACAGGATTTGGAGAGGGCGAACCAGGCCAGGTTGTACAGGACACGTGGGCTTATCGGTTTGAACGAGTTGAGGCACACGACTATGCCGAAAGGTAGCCAGAACACGACGAACATGACGCAACTGTATATGTTGGCCTTGGCTAACTCGTAGTCCCAGGAGAATGCGATAGGTGGCTTGTACGAGCCGCGTGTGGAGTGGCGGACATGGATCACGAGCTTCACGTAGAGGAATATGGTCGTCAGTGTTGGCAGCCCTACTAGGAACGTGGCGCCTATTATCTGCTCCATTGCTATACCGGTGAAACGCCGCCGGCAGAAGTCGGGACCTACGTCCAATGATGATTGCAACACCACTGTCATGGCGGATATCAGCCAGACGCTGATGATCGTCGCTGTGACGCGACTTGGGGTCAGCACGCCGTATCTGCAAGTGGAATAGATGTGATGAAAACGAGGATTTTTGAGAGAAGAGGGGATTTTAAGGTGGTTGCTTGGATTTGAAAATCAAACAATGGTGTACCTGCAAGTGTGGAACGGATTAGGTTAGAGTGAAACGATGCTGGTGATTTTGAGATATTTTGGAGAAATATATTATATATTGGGAAGTAGTTGAATATCTGGTATGATACAAGTAAAAGTTTTAATAATTAGGTTGTGTATGATAGTGATCAAGCTTTTTCTTAGGATTGTATATTTTAACAAGTGGTTTGGTTGTGTAGGTGAAACGTAATCGTGAGAATCAAGCCATTCTCCTTACAATTATCGTAGATTTTAATCAAATTTATTTGTTGAACATCACATTAGATACAATAGATCTTTTGTGAGATCTATTTCCCCCTAGATTTAACATAGTTTCTTAGATATAAATGAACATGGTTATAAGAGTAATCGTATCGTAGATTAAATTTATTCCTAGATATAGTGAATCTTTTGTAAACTATTTTTTTGCAATCTAGCGTTCTAAAATAGTTTCCTTAGTTTCTTAGAGATGTGAATCGTGGGATATTCGGTCCCAATTATTTTAATTATAATTTGAAATGAATATTTTCTTATCTAGTCACCTGGAGTAAATTTTTTTCAATTCTCGACTTCCTTCTTATCCTGCTGCCTAATTAAGAATAACAAGCATTACAAGTGCTCGATAACAATTGAAACAAGAATGCGGAGAGCTTTGTCGCGGAACACGCCCAATTATTCTTGGAATTTCAAGTATTTTGCCAATCGATTAGGAATAAGGTACTTATCTAATACAAGGAGCTTTGTGTCTGAATATATTGGAATAGATACGGGTTCCAAAACTCGGAAGGCCACGAATTTCACGGAGTTTGGGCCGCGTAGAATGTGAAATTAGGAACTCAATCGTGACACTGGTGGGGCTGTACACAAAGCGGATCCACATCAAAGTCAAAGTGTCAAAAGAGATCCGGGGCATGGCATTGCTGGGAATACCATCCGGGCGTGATTCGACCGAATCCGTTTCTCGGTTCGATAATTTATCGACGATAATGAAATACACGCACGTATTTTTCGGATAAATGTTATTCCATTGGCGGAGAGCAAACTTTTTCAGTGTCATTGAGAAATTTGATAAAATTATAAAAACATATGTGAATTTTATATTTTATATCTCGTAATGGTGAGCGAATATCCTTTGTGAATGTTAGGATATTTTAACGTTGAAAATTTTAGAGTTGAAGAGACAAATGCAATTGCACCTTCTGTGAAATGGAACCACGCTTTCATAATTTCTGAATTGCGAAAAAAATTAATCTTGTGTGTTTTATACAATTCTTCTGGTGTTAATTTTGAATTATAAAATAATTACAATTAATGGAATATAATTGCAATCCTTTCATCGATATATTTCGAACACAATCCGCACAAAAAGTCCCTCTTCCCTTCGAATTCGAGAAAATAATATTCGATAGAAGAAAGGAGGGAGAAAAAAAAATCCAATAGCTTTCATCGAATGATGTATGAAAAATTATCTCGTTTAATATTTGCAGAGACAAAAAGAAAGCCACTTGGTTTCCTTTATTCACATGGTGGGTACGTGATTTATCACGATATTAGTTTGAAACGTGGACGACGACAGGGGTAAGGAACGAATTGCTGAGCACGCTGCACGAGTTCTCAAACATTGTTCCCTCCCCACGATAGTACTATAATTTATCTACCTCAAAAGAAATATCGTAAATCTATCAAAGCCAGATCTTCATAAAACCTGATCAAGCAGAATTTACGTGTACTTATTGTGAAAAAAAAAAATAAATAAAAAATCGTTATCGAGTCCAACTTCCAGTCAGCACGTTGGGGGAAAAAAAAAATTTCCATTCTCTCTAAAATTTCAAGTTTAACAATATCGTGGAATTTCATGGACGAGGAGTGTATTCAAGAGACCTCCATTCAAAGTGAAAGCCGTTTTTTTTCCCCTCTTTGGAGAAATTGCGATAGAAAAACGATGCACAAGTCTAGGGTATTTTTCTCTAGGGTATCATATTTGTAGCGGAGCAACGTTCGAAAAAAATCGTCGTTCGATTCTGTTAGATGTGCAGGATGTTCGAGCATGCGTGTTTAAAAATTAAAGAAATGATTCCTCGATATTTTTTTTTCCTTTTTTTTAATTATCGACGATTAAAACTGTTCAAATATTTCAAATGAAATAAGAAGGAAGAATGAAGAATAAAAAAAGTTCTTTTTTCAATTAAGTAGCAAAGAATAAACATTTTTCATTATTGGGGATTAAAAATTATGAAAAATATTCAAAAATTTCATTTCGGTATTTTTTCGATTGGTGCGAGCAACTAGGGATATTTTGCGTCTTCAAATAACTAGGAAATAACTAAATAATTTTTCGAACAAAATTTTTTAATCATCCTCGATGAATTAAATATCTCGAAACAAATATTAAAATTCATAAAATTATTATCTTCAACTTTTAAATCTATCCAGCCGAACATTCTGCATAAATTCGAAGGATTGTAAATTCTTCCCTAAATTTCTGCGCTAAAAATTGCAAATATTTTTTTGTCCTCCCTCTCTCTACGAATATTTCTCCCACGACACTCTGAAAAGGATCGTGCATCTATCCCCTCCTATCTTTAAAGCGAGTGCATGCAACTGTATTTCTCGTAGATCTCGGTAACGATGGCGGTACGTGCAGGTTTTTCAAGCTTCACTGGAAAACCACTTTAATCCCTTGTGATCGTTCTGCCGTTGCCAACAATAGGCACTCGAAATTGCAACAGACTCGCTCTGTTTGGCGAAGCGAAAGGTGAAGCGAATGCATCGAAACAATCGCTGCATTCCTCTCTAACCTAAGGAAAATAAAGTTTTTTTCCTTTAAACAAATCTTTCATCCCTTTTCGATTCTACATGTTCGATCAACTCTGTAAGCTCTGCGTTCGTTGCTCGGACATTTTTTTTTTTCCCCCTTTTTAAACGTGAAAAACCAAATTCTAAGCAAAGGGTAAAAGTAGGATGGTGTCCACGATTTTTTTCTATTATATGGAATATTCGAGAAAGGAAAATTTGTATATTTTGTTGGAACACGCATTTATTAAAATCGTCAAGGTTTATTTAATGAAAATTATATACGGTTTATTCGTGGTATTTTTTCAGTGGAGAAATTGAAGAGAAGACATAACGTTTATCGCGAGTAATTGAATAATCGTGGATGCCATTACGATTTGTTTGGGATAATTATTTCGTGCCTGTTACTAATTGCGTTTCTATTTTGCGCAGCTATTTGCAATATATATATATAAAATGAGAATAAATATTGGACAAAAAGTGAAAATTGAACGTGTAATAAATAATCAGTGCAAAAAAAAAGAAAGAAAGAAAAGGGAGGAGGAGGAAGAAATGCTTCGCATGCAACTTGCTATTATTTACTTTTCTTTTCATCTAATAATTAAATTTGCATCAAAGTAAAAAAAATGCGTGATAACACGTGTTTTGCTCGTAAATAATGGTTTCTAAGTAGTTCAAAAATTCGAAATTCTAAACAGGCTTTTTCGTTTTCTAAATTCACTATATTTCTAGATATAAAAAAAGAAAAATTAAAAACCTGAAATTACAGGCTATAATAAACAGAAAAAAATTGAAATTATATATTTTAAGAATACTGATTCGTTATAGGCGTTTTCATATAGTGTTTCAAATAGTGGTAATCGTTGATGATTAATTAATTTGGAATTACGTTAAGAGGAATTTTGGTTTTTATTTTTTTAGAGGTTAATTAGAATCGTTTATCGAGGATCTATTTTAATTTTCCGATCGTAGCTACTTTATCGAGTGAGAAAGATAGAAAAAAAATAATGAAATTTCTAAAAATTACGGAAAGGGAGAGATACATATGTATGTATATATATTTATAATATATATTACGTAATTTTTCAAAACGAAACGAAGCAAATATAGAAGCAAAAATTGAAAATCGTTCTCAATTTACGTTACCAAAAAAAAAAAAAGGAAATTATTCGTTCATCCATACCGTTACCTTTAAACTCCTTTTCTTTTCTTATTATGTGCATGTAATCAAAGAATTATTCATTTTTCACCTTTTCTCCTCGCACACCTCCTATATAGATATAAAACATCGCGAATTTTCATTAAGATGTAATAACGCAAAATTAAAAAAAAAAAAAAAGTAAAAAGAAAAAAGAATTCATAATATTCTTCGCCCACTTTCCTTCGATTATCAAATTCCACGTAGAAACTTTTTCTTTCACCCTTGAAGATATTAACTATTTATAATATAAAATATTCACCCCGTCCTCTTTTTTTTTTTTTCCCAATTATCAAATTCCGCATAAAATTCTTCCATCCTTGATATTTAATTACATCGGTAATTTCCGCCTCGAGTATCTTCGTTGTGATTATTATTATTATTATTAAACATCGTTGAAGTTGATCAAAGGTAAAGGTTCGTCATCGATGATAAAACGAGTTACGAGCTCTTACCTTTCGTGAGGCAGACACAAACGAGTGTAATTCTCCGCGGCAATGGTGGTTAACGTTAGTACGGTAACCAGAAAGCAGAGGGCCTCCAGAGTGCATTCGAATCGGCATGTGCTCAACGACTCTTCATGGCCGGCGAGGATCACGATCACCGACACAGGTATCACGAGCCCTGTCACTAATAGATCCGCCAACGCGACGTTCACTAGAAACGCGTTCCCTGGAACAGAATATATAATTGCCACGAATTATAATCGAGATCGATTGTGGATTAATAGAAAATAATAGAATTGCGATGAATATATAGAACGAGTAATCTGATTCGACGTAAATATAAAAAGGATGAAAGGTGAAAATATCGAAAAATCGAGAAACGAAGCCTCTTTCGCTTTATTTCCGTCGTAAATGAATATTTTAATTTCTCTCAAAACGCAAGGTGTGATACGATCAAAATTTTTCGTAAATTAGAGTTCTAATGCGTTGCAGCCGAAGCATCGAGGAAGCAAATCGAATTCCTAACCTAATTTTTCGTTAACTTGCCTAATCCAGTGACAGATCTATTAATGTCTCACGTGTTAATGATCCGAATTATTGCCGTCCGCTAATGAACTTAATATTACCGTAAATTTACAAACTCGAGTTAATGAAGTTGGAGGTTATACATTCGGCCAACTTTATCTCGTCATAAAATTCTCGTTCGAGCGCCACTCCATCGCAATGTGGAATTTTCGCGTTCGATCGTCGTACGGTTAATTTACAAGCAAATTTAAGCGTTTAATAACTTTCGTGTCGCGAGTTTTCGAGTGGTGAGATCATCGATAATATCTGCGGTACGTTTCACTGCGTGTTTGCGTGCTATTTGGCAAAACGGGATGATCGTGAAATAAATTGGGAATTGAAATAAATTCAATTCGGGGGCGCTCGAGTCGAGCCTACTTCAGTTTCCCTCTTTTAAACGAGCTTTAATTTCATTGGCTTCGTTTATAACGAAACTA
Source organism: Apis cerana (assembly GCF_029169275.1). Classification (NCBI taxonomy): domain Eukaryota; kingdom Metazoa; phylum Arthropoda; class Insecta; order Hymenoptera; family Apidae; genus Apis; species Apis cerana. Next base: position 1,025,566 of record NC_083862.1, on the reverse strand, counting down.
ATAGGAAGGTAGCATAAAAATCGTGTTGGTTATTTCGACCAGATATTTTATATATCTTTCCAATCTTCGAGAGAAAGAATTTTCGTCCTTTTGAGATTATTATCGATCGGTAAGGAAGATGTCTGTGTATAGAACGTATATATCACTTTACAAAAATATACGAAAATAATTTTCGTAAATGTTATAATGGTAATTCGTAACAAATGTTTATCGAGCGTGGGTAAATCGTATACGGTTCTTTAAATGGATAGAATACGAGAGAATAGACGATATCCTGTTTTGGTAAGAGCTATTATTTTCGATCGGCACAGATGTGTTCGTTCTCGAATTACAGAATAAATTTACGAAGGATATCGATCAATTTGAATAAAGTCGCGTCGTGGCACGTGAGATTGGACGGTAAGAAATAAAAGAAGTCGATGAAAGTAAGATTATCAGCAGGGAAACTTGGACTCTTCCTTATTATTACTCGTGGCGAATGTACAGGTTGTTTCACAAACTGTACATTCTTTTCCTTTTCGTTTTCGATTTTTCGCCTGCTATCGATCCTCGATTCCAATTATTGTATTATATCGTTAACAATTTTAAAATAATCTCTTTTAATCTTACTTATAATACCAATAATTTAAAATAAATAACAGTAATAACGATATTGATAAAAGTAAAAATCCATTTCTTCTTCGTTTTTTCAATTTATTTATCCATCGCAAAAGGAACAAGCGAATTTGAATAGTTCGAAAAAAACGAGTTTTCCCAAGTTTGTGAAACGGCCTGTATCGCTATTGTCACGCTGGAATCACGAAATGGTTGCACACAGTCGGATATAAATCCCCTCCCTTTGCTTACAAGGAGGAGGCCGGTGATCACGATTGTGTTGGTGGAAAAGGTTGAACAGTTATGTAAGGGGGAAGTTTATTGGCGAGGTAACACTGGAAACGAAATTTTCCTGCTGAATCGCCCCCAGTGCGCGGAACTCGGAATTATTTACGTCCGTATCAAGATTTACGGAAAATGAATTACCTGTAAAGGGATCTTTCGAGTGAAAATATCTCGCGTGGAAAGTTTGTTCGAAAGAAAAAGGGGAGAGGAGGGGGAATTTTTGCAAAAATTATTTAAAACTCGAATTAAAAATAATCTTTTTAGAGAAAGAGTATACAAGAGAGAGAGAGAGAGAGAAATTTTTTCAAACGTTATTCGTTCGTTGTAGAGTCGTAAAAAAATAATTCTCAGCGTGATTGTCGTAATAATCGTTGCTCGATGTAATTTACGAATCGTAATGATCAATTTTGTTGTTATTGAATTAAACCAAAAAGAGAAAGATATAAATGACGCTGCACGTTGTAAAGTCGAATCGTTTACGACTCGAGATATTATTCCCACGTGTCGTAAAAATTGTCGTTTACGGTTGGTTTGGCATGAACGTTAAACTCGGATAGGAGATTAAATATTCCGATTATTTCGATTCGGATTGTTCCACGTTACATGTTAGCATCTTCACGAGGAATCGATATTCGACACTCGAGTGGAAATATACCTAGTGTAACTACTCTTTTTAAACCGTTTTATTTCTCCAAGATTTAATCGAAGGATTTACGAGACGATTCTTTAAGAAAAAAAAAAAATAAATAAATCTTAAATTGGAAGATTTAATTTTTTCCATTATTATATCCACGCGATTGGAATTTCTTTATTGAATATTATATATATAAATATATATCATAAACTGTCGATATTAATATATTCAGTTGAACGGACAATTTTCAGATTAATGGATATCTTAATGACGCGACACTAGCGCCACGAGACCATTAACTACTGGAACTTAATGTACTCGTGATTATTTCGTGATTATCACTATAATTTCCTGTCTTTCCGACATTTTATTAATGTAATATAACGTGAAACGCGATAATCCATCCTCCACTACGATACTTTAAGAAAAAATGAGACGAAAATCAAAAATAGTTATTCGTTCATGATTCTTCCACTAAAAACGCCTTTCTCTTTAATCATTCGATGCTCGACACACGTACAATGCCTCTCCCTGTATTTCTAACAAACGTTTCGAACAAAAATTTCAAGAAAATTCTCGATATCTGTTATCGTAATGGCCACCCCCTTCCTCCTCGGTTGAATAAATACAAGGAGAGAGAGATATATATATCTGCTACCTCGGGTAGACAAAAATAGAGGGACTCAAAGAGCGTTTCCTTCCTTCCTTCCTTCCTTCTATTATCCTTGGCGTCGTCATATCCAATCGTGGCAGGCTTTTGTCATTTTACACACGGGAGCAAGCGAAAGGATCTTTCCGCAACGAGAGGTAAAAAAAGGGTGGATTTCACAAAAGAGCGTCGGATGACTGTCTTCCGTGGAAGATCGGTTTCCTTCTCCGGTCGAAACCCTCCCCTTCCCCCTATTTTCCAGGGGATATACGCGATACGCGCGAATTTCTCGCAGCCCAGGAGAAGAGGGAATGTTTATTGCGATGAGAACCAGGATTCCAAGCTGTATCGCGAAAGGATTCGTTATTATTTCGTTTCTTCCGTAGATAAGAAATAAATTGTGATATTTTATATGGAAACTTTTTTTTCACAGAAATTTTACTTTGTTGGGAGAAGATTAATTATAATTATTCCGGGGAAAAGCGGGGCGGTTCCGTTACCTCGTTTCTTAAGTTGATCCTCCACGACCACGGCGGAGATCATGAAGACGTTGCCAACGCTGCCGCCGACGGCCATCGACGCCAGCAAGAGGAGCCTCGCCACCCTGGACCACGCGGAGGACAGCGTGACCGGGGAAATATCGAGGTCGCTGTCCACGCTCCCCGCCTTATCCATCCTTATCTCTGACTCGAGCCCCATAATTCCAGCCAACGTGCTGCTCGTGTAAGTCGTAGCGTTCATCCTGAAACTAGAAAAAAGGAAGCTTCATTTTTCACTGTGCTTATTTAAATTTTTTATTTGTGGAGATCGTGATAATTGTATAAGTTTTGAGAAGGAAATTCTTTTTCGAATTTTTTTTTTTTTTTAGCTATGATAATTGAAATTTTTGAAGCATCGATGCTCGAGGCACGAGGGTCAAAGAAAGGTTAGGAATTATCGGTGTGTATATATATATTTATTAATATGGAGCTGAAAGAGTTCATCTTGAGAAGAAAAATTTTCGACGAATAAGAGGGTCGGTTTTTTTTTTAAATAAAAAATTTTCTTTGTTTAGGAAGGCATGAAGTAGGTGCACGCGAGATTAAAAGAAAGTAGAAAGAATGGAACGTGGAAGAGGTAAAAGTGAAATCGTACAAAGCACACGGTATCGTAGTTTTTAATTAGAGAGGGTAGAAAACTGTAAAGGGATGTTGCCCAATAAAGTCACCACTTATATATATATATATATATAAGTGTATACAAAATTCTACAGAGGAACGATGTGCACAGATGTTTCAAGCGTATTAAAAAATACTTCATCGCTTTACAGGCAAACAAAATGGTCTTACGGAGGGTAATACTGATTTTTTTCATCGTAAAGGGTGCATTTGAACGTCGAAATGATTTTTTGATGGAAGGTCGTCAAATATTCAGAGGCAAGAATTTTAATAATTTTAATAATCAATAAATATGGTATAATTAATTGGATAAATAATGTTCATATATATATCACGTATTGGAAGATTAATTTATCTGTTACTTTATCTGTTCAAATTTAAAACGCACAATAAAAATGTCGCAGACGTAAAAAAGGAGGGGATAGAATAAACAGGAAAATAAAGGAAGAAAATTCACAAAGACGTAAGGAAGGATGGATAAGATAAATACGAAAAATTAGCGATAGAGGGCGCATAACCTCTGCTCTTTTACCATTCTCCATTTCCTTTTCATACGCGCACGGTTGAACGAACGACAGAAAGGACATTGTTCTTTCCTTCCTTTCATTCTTTATTTCTCTTCTAACCTCGCTTCACAGAAATGTTTCCGTAAAACTCTCTCTCTCTTTCTCTTTCTCTCTCCCTCCTCCCCCTCTCTTTCTCTCGTTCGCTCGCAATGGGAGAAAAATGGATAGAAACGTTTGCTGAAAATTTCAACGTCCATAAACATCGATGGAAACAAAGGGTTACGTTTACACATGGTCCATTCACTGGCCTCGGAATTGGCCAGGTCCCAGCGCAAACAGATTTAACTTTGCACGGTTTAAACCCAGGAGCTACCCCTCTTTTTCGAACGCATCCCATGGATGCAATTAGCGAGGAGCATCCGTTCGGATGCAAATTCATCGAATGAAATTTCGCGGAGACGGAGCCATCTGCGCGCCATCTATATCGATCGTTCTTACGGCGGATCGATTCTCGCTTTTCTGATATAACCTCGCGTAAGCGGTTGAGAAGTGTTTTCGATTGGAAAATTCGTTTTATTCGTTCGAGTTTTATTCACGGTTGAGAAAAATGGAAAAGGGGAAATTAGAAAAAAGAACAAGGATGATTCGTAATTCGATATTGGTATCCCGTTTAAAGTTGCAAATAATAACTATCGAGGAAGCGAGGATACGTGAAATAATGTTTTTGTGAGAATCGTATTGGTAAATTTAATTTGGTAGGTTGGTACTTGGGAATATTATTATCAAACGTTGGCATTAATGCCAACTTCATTTATGTGAAATCACTCTTAAAGATTAATAAATCATTTGTTTATTTTTTAAATGTGATTTTGTATCAAAAACCAATTGTGTCTAACTTGATAATATCAAATAGCTCTAATTGCAAGGTATTGATCTGTTAAGAAAGATGATACACTGTTTCAATATATAATCCTTGGCAACGATCGGTTTACAATCGCTCGTGTCGTAAATTTTTAGGATCGTATCCTCTGTGATACAGTCGTACGCTTTTAACGTACGTCGTGATGCGTCGTTTCATTGTTACGATATCGTGTTCCTGCATCTTGCTAGGTTAAAAATGCGATCTGTCATTACGTTTATGCAAAATCGAATTTTTATGGAAGAAATGAAGCTTAAACAGGGATTTGCTTTATTCCTCGAATATTATTTGAATATTTTATTGTATCTCTTCGAATATTCTCGTATTCCGATTTTCGTTCGTACGTTCGAATGACGTATTTTCGATTATTTTGTCGAATAATATTTTACTCAACTCGATTTTTATTTCGAATAATTATTATACAGGATAGATTTAATTTAAACGTATCCGTGCGTTTATTTAACGAATTATTCTTCTTCGTGAAAGAAAATGAAGATAATTTTAATTGTTGTAATGACGTACCATTAGATGCAACGTAATTATTCATAATTAAAAATAAGGTGAAAAAATGTTTCCATTAAATTAATAAAATATTTAATTTTGTAAAGTAAGAAGGAGGGAGAGATAATTATTAAAATATAATATTAACGAAAAATAATACGGATGAAAATTAATAAAATACAAAATTAAATCAGAATATTATCAAGTGTTAGAGTAAATAAAAGTATCGCTGTTGCTTATACAACATATAACGCAGTAAAAATTGTACGTACGTGAAACAAAAAAGAAGCTCGTTTTATTCCCAGACTGCTTGTCTGAAATATTTCACACTTGTTGCGCTCTTCTTAAATAGCCAAACTTCTCCCCGATTGCTCCAAAGTTAAAATAGAATGGAACGTTATATTTTTGTATACTTTCAACAAACAGATGTACTTAATTCAACCGGCCAATGAAGCAATAATTTTCTTCTGGAATCTTCTTCAGCTTTATTTCGAACATAAGTCGATACGCAAGTTGAATTATTAATTCACGAATTATTGTTATTGTAACGCGATAATGTTTCAAGTCACACAATTTTTTTTAAATTGTCAATTTAAACATTGTTTTTTTTTGCAATTTTCTTTTTCTTTTTTTATTTACATAAGTTAAAGATTGAATAATAATTATTAATATTTATTTATAACATCGAGTACAATTTTTTTTATAGAAATTTATTTAGTTACTTTTTCTCTTTTTTTTATATATATTCTAAAAATTAAACTGGAAATAAAATATTTTTCAGCGGATATTCGATCCTATAGTTGCATCATCTATAATTTTCAGTTTAAATTCAATCTCCTTTTTCCTCCTTTTTTATTATAAAAAAAAAATGTATCAAATGTATCATTCGTAAAGTCGAATTCTATAAAATTAATTATACATTCCATCATTTATTATTCACACTTACAATTCTTCCTGTATAATTTCACTCGATTCTCGGAAAAAAAACCAGATAATTTCTCTCTCTCTCTCTCGCCTAATGAAACACGATTCACACGAATCAATTTCACCTCGAAAATTATTTCCCAATACATGGTGGCAATATCCAAACATCATATCCCTTTCGTATTCCGACGGACAATTTCAATCCGTCCTATCGTCCACCATTTTATAGAATCAATTCATAGAAATTCGAAAGGCTGGCGGCGTAGTTTTATCTCCAAATATCGGTAAAAATGCACAATGGAGGGGGGAGGAACCTCGACGACCGGAGTCGAAATCGAACGCTGGATTGGAGGAAGATGCGTGCACCGTTCTCGTCAAGGTGTCGAAAAAAGGGAGGGGATAGGAGGAGGGAGAAGGAGGGGGAAAAATGAAAAATTCACGGGCTTTGTTCCGCCGAGCATGACTCGAATGGTGTTGGGATCGGTTTACGTTTCACAGGAAAGGTGGGAAACCCGCGCTACAGCTTTTTATTACGCGGATATTGGGTTTCATGGGATCGATGATGATGAGCCCCGAGATCCATGAAGCGGAAAGTGCATGTAATTGATCGTATTCCTTGTGTGTTTAGGTATCGTTTTCGATATATTAACGTGCTCGACTGTTTGGAATTGTGAGGTTAGTTTTCTTTCTTTTCTCTTTAATTTAGCAGTTTCTGGAAAAGAATTAACCTTTTCGTCATTTTTGATATTTGCCCGATGTCGATTGGAATTTTCTTTTTTTTTTGTAAGTAATGATGCAAGAATTTGTTAATTTAGAATAGTAGAAAATTTTAATTTTAATTTGAAAAAAATCAGAGGTGTTATTTTTATTTTTCATCATTGAGGAAAATTTCACTCTTTTGATTTTTCATTGACACGTTGAAAATAATATGATAGAAATTTTCGTACGAGAATTTTAATTTATCAAACTATGATATATCGTGTTTACCCTGATATTGTTGACACGCTTCGTGCAGAATTCTCACTCTTTGTCTAATTTATTTTTTCATTTAAATATAGCGTAAAAAGGTAGGCAAGAGATTAATGAATTCACCGCTCGACCGATTCTTTTATCCAACGAAACGAATTATACGTCGATGGTATAAAATATTTGAAAAGAAAATGGTGAAAAATTTCATTCTCTCGAATTTAATTAAAAAACACGTGCGATAATATTAGAATATATATTTATTTACTGGAATCAAAAATAAGTACAAAATATTAGCAATATTTCGAGGCAAGCATTGATTAACGGGATGATTAATGGAAATAAGAGAAGACATATAAATTTAGAACGATATCCATTTGTCGATATCTTGAATAATGATTAATTTTACGTAATAAACGTCCGTTTCTCGAGACTGATTAAAGGAAAGCCGATTATGGGGACAAGTGTTGTCTGCCTATTAATTCGGATAATCGACGGTCCCACCGTAGTTAATAACCATTGTTCATGGTAATTGGAACCGCAGATCTCCGTCCAATCACAAAGGGTTTCAAAGCACAAATGTCCACATTAGCCCCTGTCAAAGATTCGATGCATTAAAACGGACAATCCATCCGCATAATTTACAAATATTCTCCAAATATAAGAATAATGAAATACAACAATTATATTTATACAATAATATATACAACATAAGAGTAATTATAAGAAGGTAAGAATTTCAATATAATTGATACGTGTATACTCGTAGCCTCCAACAAATTAAAATTCAAACTCTAGGTTGTTCATCTCGATGAAAATGAAACAGATGTAATATTATACGTTCGTGAAATAATACGTAAAACGTTCGTTCTTGTTTCAGCGGACGGAAGTACGGAGAAGGTTTCTGGAGAAGGAGAAGGTGGCAATCAGTGTCCTTCACTAGCCACCTTGTTTAATAGTGCATATCCATTTATATCGGACGTGGGGATCGCCAAGGGGAGACGTCTGCATAGCGATTCACGAAGATGTCAGATGAGTTAGGTGTGGTGAGACTGACGTGCTCTAACAAGTCTCTCGAGTTACGCTTCGTTGTTCCCGTTGCTTCTTTCCTGGTTTAATTAAAAATGTCTGCACACCACGTTGATGGAAGTGGAGGGAAATTCGTTGTTTTTATCGAGGAATTTTTCAACTGGTAAACTTGAGAAAAAGAAATTACAAGGTTAATATTTACAGAAAAGTATTTCTTAATTTTGTTTATAGTTTAAGCGACAATTTTCTTATAATAATTTCTTAAAATAATTTGGATAAAGATTAAAAGGATTTAGTTTCTTTCTCTCTTTTTTGCAGAAATAATAAAACACGTGAAGAATAATTTAAAGAAATTTTAAATTTGAATCAGAAAAATGGAAGAAATGGAGAAAGTGTTATTATCGAGTTTGAAAATGTGTTTGAAACAGAAAAACAAGATAGAAATGGAGATATCTTTGTCAGGCATTGAGACTTCATTGAATGAAATCTCTCACGTATTCATACGTGGTGAGGGGAAAGGGTTTGGTAAAGATTTATACGGAGGAGAATGGTTGGAGGGGATATATCTCGAAAGAGGAAATACCATTCTGCATTTTCTAGTAGGGCGAATTCTCTCAAGAGTCAAACATTTAGTAGACTTTGTCTGGGAAACATTCCAGGGGAAGAGACACGTGTCTCTCTTTCTTTCCTTTCTTCCTTCTTCCTATTCTATTTTTCTTTTAGAATAGAAGAATGGGAAAAAGAATCGATGCAAATTCTATTTGAATCGCCAGTTGGATTGAAGATGGAAGTAAAAATTAACACGTGCGATATTATATGGTAATAAGGCAGACGATTGTGTATTTCCAATATTATGCTTCCCAATATTATCACGATGATAAAACGTATTATAATAATCGATGTTGATGAATTGCATCGGATTATCCATTAAGGGATCCAGAATTAATTCTAAGAAATTTCTCTAAGAACAATAATTGTAATTTTATTAATTTAATTGGTGTATATATATATATATCAGTAATATTTAATTATTATTCGTTCCTATGTTTGGAGCAAAGATATTTAAAATAAGAATCAATCCTCCGTTTAAAACTTGAGATATTTTTACAATATTCACAAATATTCATAAAATAGTAATGTAAATTAATCGGGTTGAGAACCTCTGTTTCGAAACGAAAGTCGTTTCATATCGAGTATTCCCTACATTGCGAAGATTTTGATTGGACGTGGAAGTATGATTTAATCCAATTATTCGTGACTCGATAAAAAATATTTCCTATTTCCAGGAACTTTTTTAAAACTGGGAAAATTGCCGCGGGATGCATCGCTCGAGTTCCGTGAGCCGAATAATTGGAACGAGAGTTAATTACACGCACAAAGAAGATTCTTCAGATATCAGAAAACAATTTAATCCTGCTTAACCTTCAGGCATTTAAATGAAAATTCAAAAAATTAACTCGATCACGACGAAAAGGTAGTGCAATCCTTTTTCTTTTTTCAAAATAATTAATCAAGTAAGCGAATCGCGTTTGAATAATTTTTAGAGGAAATTAAGATAAAGGAAAAAAAAATTGCCTCTTCGATACGCTGGAGAAAAGGGAAAAGAAAAGGGTAGAAAAATCCATCTCGCGTTATTCCAGCCACATAAACGAGTCGCGTGGCAAATATTTGTAACCGCTTCTGAAAATATCTCTCGTCGGCTAAATGCAATCAACTGTTCCTCTCTGCGCAGAAAGAAGGTATTACCTTGCAACTTCTCTTCGTAATGCAATGAGTTCTGTATTCATCCCCCTGGATCAGTGGTTCTTAACCGAAACGCTTCTCATCCCACGAACGAAATTTTGAGAATGTTTTATCAAATTTTTTCCTCGTAAAAAAATATTCTTATCCTGTTCATATCGATCAATTTCTGTTATTAAAAATTACGAAGAAGGTTAACGAAATCAATGTTGGATGACACTTTTGATTCTTCATAAATGTTATTAATCGAATTAAAGAAATTGAAGAACAATCTTTGTTTTTTCATAAAAACTAATATTAAACTGTACGTATGATATTTTAAAATAAATATTTCGTCCTCCACTCGGTTGGTTATGTTTCGCAATTGAAACGACACTAGCGCCACGCAACGGTTAACTACCCAAGTACTTAACCTTCTATTGCATTCCCAATTGCAGAGATGGATGGAAAATACGTACAAAGATTCATTCGTTAGAATGCTGTTATTACTTATTTCATGATTATATTCGTTTTTAAATAGACTAACAACCATGTATATTTTCTTTCGACTCGTAAAAATTGATGCAATAGAGGGTTCACATATATATATTTCTACAATTATTTGTTTCTTCCTTTCTTTTTCATTCACATTCGAGTTGCTACACGTATATATTTTCTACAAATATCACGAACATTTATTTCTTTATTTCTAGATTCTCGAGCATGGCTGTTACGAACCACTGTCTATCTTGCGCAAAATGTAAGAGCATGGTGTTCACAATATACCCGTTGAATTAACGGGAAGAATTAAATTCCAAACATTTTAACAGAAATATCTGTTTGGACGAGGCATTAATGGGATCGAAAGGAGAGCAGCGGAGCGAGATTTCAAATTGGAAGACCGAATTCGTTCGAAAGACGAAGAAAAGGGGGCGCTTCTTTCAACCGATTACTCCTTTGTGACGAGAAAGCGCTGTAGAATCGAATGTAACGATGCACCGATGTCTTTTCACCTCTGGAAGGAACCGACGAAAAGAAGGGAGAATCAAAAATTTCTCCAAGGACACGTTTCACTTTTCATCGCTCGTTCGACTTTTAATGCAACAAGGCAGATTGGACGATTGTAAAAGCGTGGTAGAAGTTTCTTTTGTGCTGATGGTTTCTCAGTGAATCAAGCTGATCCGAATTTTTCCCTGCTCCTCTTCTTCTTTTTGAAATTTCTTTATATGGATATACAGATTTGGCTTTTTCTAAAAATGTGGGACACTATCTTTGGAAGTCGCTAGTGCTCTATTTCAATTATTTATTTTACAATTTGATAAAGCTTCCAATTGATATTTTGTCTCCATTGTCCTTATATCAATCAAGTTGATAGCAACTTGATAAATTTTGTCTCTTTTTCAATCAAGTTTGGAACTTGATAAATCAGCTTCCAATTGATATTTTGTCTTTATTATCTTGTGCTCAGTTTCAATCAACTTGATGAATCAGCTCCCAATTGATATTTTATCTCTGTTCCAATCAAGTTTGGAACTTGATGAATCAGCTCCCAATTGATATTTTATCTGTTTCAATCAAGTTTGTAACTTGATAAATCAGCTTCCAATTGATATTTTGTCTCTATTGTCTCTATTTCAATCAAGTTTGGAACTTGATGAATCAACTCCCAATTGATATTTTGTCTCTGTTTCAATAAAGTTTGCAACTTAATGAATAAGCTTCCAATTGATATTTTGTCTCTATTGTCTCTATTTCAATCAAGTTTGGAATTTAATGAATCAGCTTCTAGTTAATAAAATTTTGTTTTGAAGAATCGACTCTACAAAAGGGTTTTAAATTTTTTAATAAACATTCCATACATCTTTTCCTTTATCCAGAATGATTAAGAACACGTTACATAAAGATTCCCAGCGCATGAAATGGTATTTTTAAGATATTTCGCAATGTTTGGAAAACGTTATGGCGACGTTTATCGCCACTCCTTACCAAGTGTCATCGCGCAACTTGGAAAAGCGAACTTGGCAAAATACCCATACACACAAGCGAGAAGAAAAGGAATGGAAGAGTTTTTTTTAAGAATGATGTTGTTTTAAACTCGTGAAATTCCACCTCCATGAATCTTCATCCCCGCGCAATTACTTTGCAATTAAACTTCAGTGAGAATAACTGCCGGGGGAGGGAGAGAGGGAGAAGGGGTCAGCCTCTCGCGCCGCTTTTTCGCCCATTTCCGACTTCTAAAAGCACATTTTTTTTTTAACGACCGTTCTGGAACGACTTTCCAGATCCATTTTAAGCTCCTGGCCATGGCTTAATTTCTAAATTCGGGGAAATTTTATCGATAGAGAGATTCTGAATGATCATTCGACAGTATCTTTGTTATTTAACATCCTGACTCCAATTCGACAAGCAAATGCAACATCTCGAAATATACAACTTTCACAGTGTGAAAAATTATTATTCTATATTCGACAATAACGTGAAGTGCTAAAAATTAAAAGACTAACTGTGACTAAAAGGAAACAAGGAAAAAAATCTCATTCTTATTGATAACCCGCTTTATAACCCAATTTTCCATTCTTCATTTTCGCTCTCTCAAACTCTGAAAGACAACGACTTAGAAACAAAACGAAAAATTTTTTTCATTCTCCTTCTTTATTTCTCCCTCAAATATTCTTGGTCACTTTAGGTTAGAGAGAGAGAGAAAGAGAGAGAGCACGCTCGTCGAGTCGGAAATAATCGGCTTCTCCCGATTCGAGTTTCGAGGCCCAGATTCCTTCCAGGATCTTTTTACAGGGATGGCAATAAAATTTCAATTACCGTGGGCGCGTGTCGTTCCGCCATTTTATGAAATTTTTACGAGGCCGCGAAATTGCGCGTGCATCACTTGCACCGGCGATCAACTTCGGTTACTGTTGTTTGCTTTTACCGAGTGGAACCGAGTGCAACTTCCGGAACGGAAACGAGCGTACACGAGACAGACGACTCTGTTAACCCGATCGTTGGCCGCTTTCAATCTTCAAGGGAGCTGTTCTCTTGATTTATTCTCATTCCGTTCCAGATCTTATCTGTGAGATTTCTTTCTAAGGTTTAATTGAAAGAATTATTATTTTATATTTGTGCATTCGAAGGTTTGTTTAATTTTAGAGTTTCTAATGTGTTCTAATTTTAGAATATATTTTATAAATGATAGTGGGAAATTTGTTGGAATGGTAGTTTTAATTTTTGTCCAATTTCCGTCCCCCCTCTCGTTCTTTTCTTTTTTTTCAAATTAAATTAAAGGATTATTAAATTTGACAGTTTATAACAGAACCTTATGAAACCGAGCACTTTCATAAATCAATTTTGATCGCGGGGCTATATTAACCCATTTGCATACGAAAATCCATGTAAATGTATGGAGGACCGGTAAATTGGACCGGTTAAACAGAGATGAATTATTTCGGTAATTTCTGACAATCACGATGTCGATATTAACGAAACTAGAGTGTTGCGAATGATCGAGAAGGTATTCGCGCAAATGTGATACAAACACAAACACTTGTATCCTTAATATCAAATTATTTCAATAATAATGGTTTAGAAAAAGAAAAAAATAACGATTATTCTTCGTAAATCTGGTCGTTTCATATATTTTTATAACAAAAACTTCGATTCCCAGCGAAATTGATTATTCTTTCACGTTGCGCGACTTTCAATTACCGCCGCAATCCGTATACAGCTTGACAAAGTGTTCGATCTTCAATTTTAAACGAGTGTATATACCAGGTGTCGACAGGCGAACGCATGCATGATTAAATTTTCACACGCATCCTTTGTGCCATAGCCCGAAACGAAGTTGCTTTTGTCACAGGTGTCGCCTCTGGATCGATCCATCTATGCACACAACTAGCCGCGCCATCTCGATCGGTCTACGCGAATTTTCTAAATTAACGAAGAAACGTTCCCTCCTTTTAAATCACGTATAATTAATAATTAAACGAAAACGAATAAATAAATAAATAATTTCGATTCGAAAGGGAAAAGTTACAATTGGAAGGGAGATTAATTCTGTCTCGCGAGCGAGGCAATTATATTAATTCGAGCTCTTTAAAACGAGTAAACGTAGAAAGACATATCGAATATGGGTAGGGGGAGGGGGAGGGTGGACGGACTGTCGGTAAATGGCATCGATCGTAACAAGTGTCTAGACAGCGAAATGTCGGGGAACAATAGAGAGACCTCGTGCAAGTGTGTCATTTACGTTCCACGTGAACCTAACTTTTCAACCATCTCGACCACCCTCGTCTGCGTCTCTCTATCGTTCCTCGCCTTTGCCCTTTCGCAACGTGTCATTTGGTCATCCGTTATGCAAAGTTGGAAATAATAAAGGAAGAGGAGGTCGCGATAATCGCACGGATTATTTGCCAAGAAGGAATTTAATATTTGGAGAAATATTTTACGCGATTCTATGCGATAGTGTATATGAATATTTTTTTACCGTGTAGGATCGTAGGATAATTAATTCTTAAATCGAGAAAAAAAGGTATATTTTAAAAGCACTGTCGTCGATATTTTTAATCGTTGTGAACAAAAAGAACACTCGATAGAAAAGAATATATTTAAGCTACGTCACGTGGATATGGGTCGTGCCTTTGTTCTACTACACTAAGCTCGTTATATCGCATGGTTCGGAAAACGGAATCGACGTTCACGCGTAAATAAATAAGATGTAAGTCGCATCTTTACACGTATAAACTCAACTCGGTTATGGTTTCAAGAAAAGAAAAAAAGGAATCCTATTAACGATGTTATCACGTAGCAAGTAATCGTTGTAAATATTATCGATCGAGCGTGCGTTTCTCAATATAAATATTTCCTTGTTATCCGCTCGCGCAAAGAATCGCTCGAAGCGATCGACCGACAGTCCTCGTCGAATATTCGTATTTGTCCGAGAAGCGTGATCAAATAATTCCACCGTAAGTGCATAATTCTGCAAATGGATTCGGACACGGATTCGTAAAATTTTGAATATAATCGAGGGAGGTTGGTTGCCAAGTGTTGTTTCGAAAATGTACTTACGAACTATTTACGAAGGTTAATTAGCGCACTCTGCTTTATCGGCGCGTCATAAATCGAAATTACTCCCGGGCCAAGGAGAGGGGAAGGGATGTATATATCGTAAATTTGGCGAATTAAACGATATAACGACTCCATTTATTTATCGATCGTTGTTACGGCCAATCTAATAAATTTTGCATAAAGAGAAATTTATCTTATCGTTAGGAAATACGGTCTTCTTTCAACAAAATTTTTCTTTCGAACGTCTCCACGCCGTGAAAAAAAAATGAGAATCCATTCCTCTCCAAAATCGAAATCGAAGAAGAAGAAGAAGAGAATAAAAGATCGAAAACTCGTTTGCCCCGGCAAATTTAACATCAAAATCGTTGGGGAGCGAGTGTTTTAACACGTTGCATAAAATATCCGATTACGCAACGCAACAACGCGACACGAAACAACGCCAAGCGTTCCGTTTCACGTAACCAACACATTCTCTCATTTGCATGTACGCAACCATTCCTCGATATCGGCGCTCTTATGCGAGCGAGCGCATAATACCGGATGCGTTGCATTTCGATGCACGCTTTGACGGGGGAATCGCCCTGCCGCAACAGATCAAAGAAAGTTGGGAAAACGTTGACGCGTAACACGGTCGCCGGCCAATCCAAAGCACGTAACTCGGTTATTATGAAATATTTGCCATCGACACCTCGACAACCGAAAGCGTACCCGCTTGTATCTCCCCCGTTCGAGATTGATTTGCAACACGGTCTAGGGAGATTGGTGAAGAATTTAACTTTCCATCTTCGATCGAACCGGTTATTCGAATAGTCGAAATCTCTGTTTGTATTTGGATAACGTTATGCGTTTTAATTACGTAGTAAATTAATCCGGTTTTAAACCAGATTTAAATTAAGATATTGAATCGTAGAAGGAATTTATCGTAGAAGGGTAAAACCTTCGATTCAAAGATTTTTTAGGAATTTAAATTTAAGTTTGGCGAAATTTCAAATTAAATCGATCAATATTCGAATCGATCTTGATCAACCATCGCTCGATGCACATTTTTTCGCTCGATTGGGGACTGCACTAGTTATCACCTATCACGGATTCGAGAAGGTTGGGCTCTCGCCTCTATCGATCCACATTTCCTGCTTCTCCCTGTTATCGACTCGCACGACCCAGCTGCTGGCGTAACTGGCCGCAACCATTCTGGCGTTAGGCCCGATGCAGTTCTCCTAATATGACAGGATTACCACATCCTGGGAAAGATAATCCCATCCAGTTCATAAAGGTATCGCGGCTTTTCATTTTTTTCTTTTCTATATTTCAAGAGCCTGTAAAAAGGAAAATTTCTAAAAGAGAAAAAACTGCATCTACGAAAGATTTAAATTTGGAAATTTTAATTTGGAGGATCGTCGAGCTAAGCCAGAGGAATCGCTCGACAAAAATCAAGAAGAATCCTGTATCTTATAATTTACGTTAATAAAATTTTGAATTTGGGAGAAAAAAAAAAAGGAAAAGGACTTATTTGCACATCTGATATCAATGTTTGAACGAGATGACCTTTGATGGAGTCAACTTCCACCCTCCCCTCCCTTTTGGCCCGGATCTAATCAGTTGCCAACACCGGTCTGTGGTAAAAACGAAAATTCCAAGCCCAAGTGGGGGGGATAAATTTAATCAAAGCCGCAAGCCAAACAACGAGCTCGGGCAGAGTAAAGGGCACGTAGGGAATGGCAAACAGCGTCCACTCGCGGATTTCCATCGCGAAAATAGAATAATAGTGATTCGTGGTCGGGATGCGCCATCTAAAAATCCTAAAGATTTCTCCAAAGAAAGTGGAGCATCGATCCGAGTTGTTCTATCTCTCTCTCTCTCTCTCTCTCTCTCTCCAAGACATCTCCTCTTGCCAGTCGAATTGTAGGATCGCGACATTCCTTCCGTCGCGATCGACGATCGTTTTCGTGCAATTATGCAATTGATCGATAAGAGAGAGAGGGGGGGAAAAAAAATTGGAGATACCGGCGAGAATGATCGAGAGGACCGAGCGTGGCCCGTATGAATTATTCATACGTGTTTGAAACTGTTGAAGGGAATCTCGTTGAAGAACGAGGAGTCGAGGAGTGTATAATTGTATCTTTTGTGTAGTAGTGGTAGTTTTACCCTTGATCGAGATTCATTTATTCATTAAGGGAAACGAGATATTCCGTGGAAACGAGAAAAGAGATAGGTATGGTTTCGAGAAAGAGAGAGAGAGAGAGAATTTCTTGGTCCGTTTAAGGGAAGAATGGAAAATTAGGGAATTTTTGTTTCTCGCTTTTCCGTTTTTAATCTTTCGAGGGAGGGGAATCTGTGTTAATCTTAGGCGAAACGATGTAATCTTGAGGAAATTTGGCACGAGGAACTTGCTACCGTGGCAAATTCCTTTCTTTTTTTCCTCTTCTATAGCAAGACGCCCTCTATTGGCAATTATACGGTACTAACTGTAATAATAATTTACTCTCGGAGGGTAATCAAGCGGATCGAAATACACTGGAAAAATGAATTATTGTAACGATTTTATTTCATATATTCCTTTGGTTCGATATTAATTTTTTCTTTCATCATCATCGTTAATGAGAATAATTTTCCCGCAAGGGGGACTTGCGGTTATCGGGGACACGGTTATTCCATTTAAGCCCCTGGTACCCGTGAGTCCTTTGGGCGGTGGCGTGCCCACGGACCTGAGCCAAACTATTTTTTATTTATATTAAAGAAGAGAGAAAAGAAAGAACAATTAATCGAACGTTTCCTTTCGAAAGGAATGATTTTATCTTATTTTCCTTCTTTTTTTTTTTTTTTAGAAAACACCATGTACATTTCGTTAATTGCAAGTATTCTGGAAAATGCATTTCCTCCCCCCCCTCCCCCTTCCACCTCTCGTTTCATCCATTTGTTTAACTTTGCACGCGCGTTTCCTCCTTTGACCCATGTTTGGAAAAACTGGAAACAGGTGAAGCGGCGCGTAGGGTACATTCTCGTTCATAAGTACATCTCGAAAAATAATGAATCATCGATTCGAAAACAGCAATCAGAAGAATCTACAAGATATTTTTTATTTCTTTGTTGATAATTTTCATCTGGTTTCTCCACTTTTCTTCCGAAAAAAACTCTATTTTTCAAACAACAATGATAATAAAACTCAAAGCATTCGTCCAATTCATCTTCACCCAACAACCGATCTATCCCACCATACGTATAATATACGTATAATATAATTCCAATCCCAATAATGTATTCCCCGAAACAAAAACTTCGCTGATAACCGACTCTTACTTACCGACGAGACTGTACTGTATCCGCGCATACGTGTATACGGTTCTGAAAATCGTAGTTGGTCCGTTTCGAATAAGAGAGAGAGAGAGAGAGAAAGAGAGAAGGAGAGAAAGAGCATAAAGCAGCAGAATCAAAAGGGCGCGAGAAATTGCTCTTTTTGGCGAGGCAGGAAAGTGAGGGGAGGGGAGGAGAGAGAGAGAGAGAAAGGTTGCTGCGCGCGAAATACTGTAACGAACCGCGTCGCTTTATAGGCAGCCGCGATAAGAACCTTTCTCGTTACGTTAGGGAAACACGGAACAGGTTTTTACGATTGGAGGGATGGTTTAAAACGGAGAGCCAAGCCAGGTGAATTCGTTTCGCCGGCGCGTGGAAACGATGGCTGGCCGCTCTTCTCCTATCTGTTTAGGTATTCCGCAGGTATACACACCCGGGAATCGATCCGCCCCGTCGTTCAACCGTGAAAATGTTACGTGAATATCTCGTTATCCTCACGAGGAGGGGGAAGGGGGGGATATCTTTGGAAATAATATTACCGTGAAAATTTTTATGCGTATATATATATATATATATATACATGTATATACGTGCGTGTATGTTACAGTTATTTTTATCGACGGAAGATATCATCGTGCGAATATGAAAACGAGAAGGAAGAACTATGAGAATTGTATGATTAATAATTCGAGGAGACTTGTATTTGGTAATTTTTATCTAATAAAAATTTCAAGAGCGACACGTGTACAGGTTATTTGGTTATTTGGTTATTTCGTATTAAAGGGGACGAATTGACTTAACTCTCGATCGAGTTTAATATTTCACGAGGATTGATTCCCTTCTAAATTTTGAATAAATACGTTCAAACAGATTCGGAATTCGAGTTTTAATTAACCTCGAATCGAATTAATTCTAAATTGTTCCCGATTTCTCTTTGGTAACTGTAACTTCTATTATCCTCTATTCTTCCTTTCCTTTCTTTCTTTCTTTTTTCTTTTCCACCAAACGAATTCCCTCTCCCCCGGTTAAACAAAATTAAAATTTCCCCGGGCCCAATAACACAAGGCAGTTTAAACTTCCGATCATGAGACATCCGCAGAGAGAATACACGGGGTCTAAAGTCGCAATGCGGCACGTTAATTCAAAATAATACCTCTCGCCAATGCGACGATACCACGGAATATAAACCATAATTGAAAATCGATGTGTCCACTCGCCTCTCTTTTTCTCTCTCCCTCTCTTTATCTCCCCCTTCACGTGTGTTACATACGAATATGAAATCTGTCCAGGCTTGTGTCTATCCACCGCATCGAAACGGATGAAAAAAAAAAAAAAGAAAAAATGCAATTACGAGCAATTAAGAGTTGGAACGTTCCCGCTCGTCTGATTGGTTCGATCCTCCTTGCCCGGCCACGCTCGCGACCGATTGATCGCCGATTAAATCACGGAGTCGGAAAGTCAATGAAATTGTGATTCGCCCAGATTTGATTATTCGAACGGTAAACGGGGATGCGATGCGAATGAAATTTTTCTTTTTTTTTCCTGCGACGAGAAAGGAAAACGTGGAGAGGGCGGGAAAAGAGTGGGAGAGGAGATTATTATTTTTTTGGATGCGAAAATTTTCTAATTATCATCGACGAAAAGAGTCGATCGTCGTGTTTTTGGGATTTAATCAACGCTGAAATATGGAGAAAGATTAGAAAAAAAAATTTTTGCAATTTTATACGAGTTATTTTTTTTTTTTTTTTTTTTTGGAAACGAGAAATGGATCGGTAATAATTTTAAAAGTTTGGGCAAATTATATGGTTGGAAGGATAATTGGAAAGTTTGGGAATTATCGATAATTAAGAGACGTTTTACTGGTTTCTCGGTGAGATACGGGCTTGATAAATTCATGGAAGAAGTTGGTAACGGTGTTGAAGAATGCGGCGACAAATGGAAATCGATTTCCTCCAAGATTGGAGTGCGAGGTTTCCGGGGCCGATCTTCGTGGGTTTCGTTTGATATAAATTAACGAGGCTCTCGATTTAGCGAGGATCGTGTCACGTTTGATTTAACGATTTTTTTTTTTATCTTGGATTCTACAGAAAAAAGTGCAACGAAGAATAAGATAATTGTTTCTATATTCGTTGAAAACATTTCCACGCACAACGTGATTGAAAAGAGTTTCAAATCTTTGGCTGTTGAATAAGACAATTATTTCGATACAAAATCCGAATTCGCGTCATTTATTTCCATCTTTGAAGGAAAATTCGCATTTTCTTGAGCATCGAGTTTAAAAATTATCCTCGAGTTTAAAAATTAAAATTATTCTCCACAAATCTAGGAAATCTGTTCGAGGCCCGAGGCAAAGTTAGATTTCCGCTCTCGTGCACGTACATCCACTCCTGCTCGTCCCGTGACGAGCGATCTAGTTAGATTAATTTCCGAAGAGAGAAAGAAAAAATGAAAAAAAATCCATTTTTCGAAAGAAAACTCGAAGAAGACGACACCTCTAACACGGCTGATCTGTATTCGGTATAGGTCGAAGCGATTATGATTGGCCTGCTCGTCAGGGATTCTCTCCGCGTGCGTGATTTCGAATTCTATCATGGCGGTGTGAATCCGCCATTGCTGTGAACGCGTCCGCGTGAAATTAGCCAACTTTCGTATACGACGTTTCCACGATTCGAATTTCTGTGCGTGGGTGGGTAGTTGCACACGCGTTTGATCGTATATGTACAAGATCGTGTGCTACGTGTGCATGCGCGAAAGTTTCGCAAGTGTTCGTGAACGGATGAAGTTTCATTGGTTGGTTATAGTTATTGCGGCCGTCACGTGACGTTTTATGGCAATATTGCGTTGCCCAATAAATCGTACCGTGGACAATTACCACTGTATCGAATGTGTTATTGTAATATATATTTATTGTATAATATTAAGTTGTGAAAGCGGTTCGCGTTTTCGAATGAGTGATTTAAAGTCTGCGTGTAAATGTACGTGATGAAAAAAGAAGGAAGAAAATTATTGCGGTGGAAAAAACGAGGAGAATCTTTCGTTCGATCGTGTTGTTCGCGATAGAAATTTTATTCGACCAACGATAATCTCGATTGAAAATGAAAAGTGAATGAAATTCTGATAATTTTTGATAATTTATCTTTCATTATCGTCTATATGTAAACGGATGTAACGAGATGTATGGATATCTTTATTGCAATGAAATGGATCAAAGGCCAACTGTCGTTTATCTTTTCTTATGGGCCAATTTCAAGAAGCAATTTGCCGAAACGGTGAGGAAAAATCGTGAAATCTACTCCTGGTACAACAAAGACGCGTGTGTTGTATAGTGAGCATGAACAACTAGCAACCTGTTGAAAGGAAAACGAGGAGAATGTTTGGACCTCCTCGATTCGATACTTTAAAATTGTAGTTTTTCGAAAGCGGATCCTTGTTCACGAGAAAATATTGTTTGCCAATTTTTATTTTTTTTTCTTTTCTTCTCTTTCTCTATGTCTCTCTCTCTCTATCTTGCAATTTATAGCCATGCCACGATCTATTTTATACCGCAGCTTTACCACGTAAAATTGGACATAAATTCTGATTTATCGGTCGGGGATACTATAAAACACGGTATGACAATATTAGCCCTGAAAATAGGTATTATCAATTTTATGCCTTTTCACTATTTTCTCGTTTCTTTTCAATCTTTTTTTATTTTTATACGCTTCGCTTTAAAATATTCTTCGTTATTTCGACCTCGATATCTTTTTTAATTTTCTTTTATTCCTTTCATATTACATTCCGACAATTTTATTTGCAACGATAATTTGTAATTTACAAGCGTGCATGGAAATGATAATAATAAATAAATAATAGAATTTTAAATGGCCCGCTCACTTTTAGTGGATTCTCGTGTTACGGTCGGTAACCCCGGAAACGTGACCTTCTTTTCCCATTTCGCAATTCGCAGCCAGTAGGCCATGGATGTCGTGAATTTGACATATTGCGCGTGATCGTTCGTGTTACGATATTTATTTTTACGTCCTTTCTTTTATTAATATTTCTTTTTTGTTACGTATTTGAATTATTTGATTTCGATTTACAAAATTATATATTTCTTAATTTCTTTCATTCACAATGTATAGAATTCAAAATTAATTCAAAGTGTTTTAGACGTTTTAGGTTATGAATAACAATTATAATATTATTACGATTGTGCGGATTTAATTTTTTAGGAAAAATTTATTTTTCTCGCAATTATTCGTTTTTGAAATTATCTGAAATTGCGTGAAAATATTTTCGTGTGTTAATTCAACATAATAATCGAATAAAATAATCATAATCGTATATGAAAATTTATTTTCTTACGTTAAAAAAAATTATTTCTCTCTATTATAATTCATGTAACATATTTAAAACTGGATCTCGAATATATAAATAAGCGAGTTAAGGAATATAATTAAAATATTGTGTAGAACAATGCATCAGAATAAGAGTGTTGATTTATATGTAATATGATAATGAAAATTTTATATATTATAATTATATCCACGTTATTAAATTAATTTTATTACTCTTAATTATTCTCAATTAAGATCTTTAGCAAATACATTGCAAATAAATTATGAATTATCTAAAAATTATCCTAAAATCTACAATCTAGGAATCTAGGAAAAGCATAATTTAAATAAAATTAATATCGCTACTAATTATAACAATAAATACCATTGCATGTTGTTATAATTATAAAAGAATAATATGCAAAGTATTAATATTTCGTGAATTTTTCAGACAAAATCGAGTAAAGGAAAGAAATACAAAATTTAACCTAAAAAAGAAAATATCAATTAAAATTTATTAAATTACGAGCAATTTGAGTTTTCATTAAAGTGAGATAGCTCTCCATCCAATGCAAATTTCAATTACTTGTAACTCGATAAATTTTAACCGATATTTGTTTTTGTCTCTAGACTTGAAGATATCCCATACATACAGTAATACGTCATTTAACAATAGGTAATATCCATTATTTTGATCGATTGGAATTTCGTTAATAAAATTTCGAGATAAAAATAAATGATTCGACACGATCCAAGTCTCATTATTGACGAGATCGTCCTTTATCCTTCAATGCATCCACCATTTTTGCATATTTGTAATTCGATATGATAGTAAAGAAGCGCACGATAATTATTTCAGTCGAAGAAATCTAAAACACTCACGGTAATGAGGGTTGCTTTCTTAGCGGGTGAGCTGAGAGTTTCAGTGCTGTACCTAGATTGATTCCAAAAAATTCCTTTCTTCAAAATAATATCCTCTAACCTGATTTCTTAATTCGATATTATTTAATCAAGAACTTAGATATGCAATGTTTTATTTCATTACACGTAGTTTTGAACGCTATAATGATTATAACTCAAATGAAATATTAATTTTTATAAAATGAAACAAAGATCCTTAAAGAAAAAATATTTCTTTCGAGATCAATAGTTTATTATACGAGTAAGCACGAGATTAATATATATAGCAAAGATAATTATCAGCATTCAATTTCAGTGAAATAAATCGGTTTACTCTTCTTGCTTATCTTTATTTCACGAATTCGTCAATTATTACAATCGAACATCACGTATGCTATTTCATATTTTCACTGTATCGAAATAATTTATTTTTTCGTATAAAAAAAAAAAGAATGATAATATATATTTTTATACGTATAATAAACGTAGTCGCCCCTAACTTCAGCCGCTCCTGACGTCGAAGGGGCACCTATTGCCCCCCACCAGGAACAGCACGATGCTTCCACGATGCAAATGAGAGGACAGTCTCGGTGAAAAACGCGGTCGAGAATCTCGAAATAAATTGAACCCTCCCACGAGCGTTCGAGTGGCTTCAGGATACAGGTTACCCATAAACTTTCGTTAATTGGTCGTTCCAATGTGTGGAACTTCGAAACGGGGAATGATAACGCTTAATCTCGAGCCTCGAAGTGCATAATAAGAAACGGAGGAAGTTAATGCGGAGAAATTATCTCGATGTCGCGTTTAAATATTTTTTTTTTAATCCTTTTTTTCATTCGTATTTTTTATTAAATAAGTAATTAACTGGAATAAAAAATGGAGAAATCATTGGGATTAAAAACGTACGAAACGTGTCTTTGTCGACAAGATCTCGATACTCGATATAAGTCTATTTTTTGATACTCGATTATTTATTTTTTTTCAATAAAGTAATATTTAATTCTATGAAATTGCACGAATATTCATTCCTACCTGTAATTTTGATTCTTGAAGTCTACGTAGCGAATTTATTTCTGAAATTATTAAAAAGAAAGATTTCATTCAGAGTAGTTTAAATAATGAATTTTTATTGGATAATAAATAAGTATTCGTTACTTTGTTCTCGACCATGATAAGTATTCAAATATTAAAGAAAATCATCTATAAGTTGCTAACATAATTGATTATAATCTAATCTGATACGTTTCTTATTCACAAGTGTAACCGTACTTGGAAAAGAAAATTAATTTTCCATGAATTGGCAGACAAATCTCTGATGAGATCAGGTAATAAATTATAGGAGAAATTATAAAAAATTATACGTGTCAAGCTAGAAAATTTTCTTACAAAATCGTAATTACCGTTATCTTTGCTCTAACTTATTCTTAAAATATAAATTGTGCATATCACGACATAATGCATCATGTATAGACACAGGTATATAAAACATATAATTTCATTATGGCCTATAAACTTGTATCCTTATCTCGGTTATTAATGTAAAATTTGTAATTATTTAAAATAAGGATAATAATAAGATGGAATGAACGGAAAGTGTGCGTTTGCAATTATTATCATCAATGTTACTATTTCACTTGGAGCTTGATATTTCTATAAGAAAAATAAAACACTATAATGCGAAGCCGCACAATATGTAGATTCTATACAGTATTGTTATGCCTTTCACACGCAATAGTACATATCCTCCTTGTATGAAGAGAATATGGCTTCCCGGCACGAAAGGGATTTCCGTTTTCCTGTCATCTCTTGCTCACGTCACAATGTTGCACAAATGTTAAACAATCATTGAAAATATAGACTCGCTTTTAAATACAAAATTTATATAAAATAATTCTTCTCATAAAAATGGAAATTAATTCGAATAATTTGAATTTATGCGTATTCGATTTTTAATGGGTCGTAGAACAAAAGTATACAAGAATTCTTTCTCTCAACTATTCCAAACTGTTCGAAACACATTTGAACCGCGTCCAAATATACATAATTTTAATATATATATCCAAGTCTAGGTTTAAGTTATAAAGTGGAAGAATGAGAAACGCTGTTATAAAAATTCTCGAGTCCCCTTCTATTAAGATAATACGTCCCAAAGTAATTTATATCCCCAAAGATGGGGATATTGTTACGATTCTTCTAGCATTATTAACAAGAGGTCTATCGGGGCATGTCTAATCCCATTAGAGATGAAATCTCATATGCCATTTTGAAAATTAGACCTCGTATTTTCTTCCATTCCATGGTTATACATTGTAACATGGTTGCTAAAAAGAAGAAAGAAAAAAAGTTGGATAAACCACGTATCTATCAAAACATATCTTTATAAAGCATCAAATACGTAACGATACGACAAATGTCGATACCAACCCCCATTATGTTTATATTTTGTATCTGCAGTAGATTTTAAGATTGCTCTTTTAATTTTTGTCGTTGCTGCTCTGAAACAATTCTCGATATTTTCTGCTCTGTTGCACAGCCCTATTTTTTAGCCATCGACGCCACGCGAGCCCTTTTCCTTTCCTTTCCTTCTTTCTTCTTCTTCTTTTTTTTTTCTTTTCCCTTCGTTTCTAATTGCTTTCGTCCCCGTCCGCATTTCAAGTACAAACGCGTAAGTGCAATACTTTAACGTTTAATTACATTCATCAGAAGAGGCTGGAACCGGTTCTTTCTTTAGCCAGAAATTCAAGACTACCCGTTTTACGACGTTTGTTAAGGATCTTTTCACCCGGTATTATAATCCTACCGGTTTCTTGGCTTCCTTAAGCACTCGAACCTTCCCCCTGGATCCATTGACCTATAAGAGAGTTTGCTTCTTATACCCCTATGCACTTCTTCTTTGCTTCGCCTCTCTCTTTTCTCCTTTTTTTCATTTTTTATGGGGGAATTGCAAGGAGCATAATACGCAAGCTCTTTTTGTAATTCGACTTTTAATCATTTTTCACTTCGTGTAAACCTTTATTCGCCTCTTCTCTCTTTCTTTTCTTTTTTTGAAAACAGAATATTGAAATCTGTAATAATTACGAAGCAAAATTTGGTATTAGATGTTTATAAGTAGTATAAATCAAGTTGTAAGATAAATTAAGTTGAAGAGTGTAATAATCGAATTCAATCACATTTCTTGCAATTACCAATCTTTTACCACAGGATTTTCCCTAAAATTTAGTAGCAATCAGTCCTGTATAAATCAATTAATTTACTTTTTCTACTTTTTTTTTTTTATATACTCTTCTCCCACATTGGTAACATTATGAATCATTTATCAATATTTTCAAAAGGGGGAAAAATATTCAAATAATTTTACACGCCGCTTAACATTCAATACCCCGACGAAGGGAGAGAGAAGCGCATCAATGAACCGTCGATATTGTAAACACTCAATTACCGGAACTAATTGTGATCATTCCGTTTTATCACCCTTTAAAAATTGGCTGTGCGCCAAGTATGCGATACTAATTAGCTCGATAAACACTCTCGGATTTGTAATCGTTATTGATAGCGTGCATTTCACGATCGGCAATTAACCTGGATCCTTGTGCAAACGGTGCCTCGTGGATCGAACGCATAAAAATGCGAGGGAAATATCGTTAATTGTCCGCGATAACTATCGGATGCTATATATAGAAACGTGAATTTAAAACGTGCTCGGGAAAAAAATATGCTCCTATTAACTTTTTTTTTAAGGAAACAAGTGAAAATAATTACTTTCTCTTTTTTCATTTTGTAATTTGTAATTTAAAATAATTTATCAGAATTGTCTTATCAGAATCCGATTTAATATTTTTGATTATAAAAATATCGAATATTTTAATTTTTGAATTATGATCAATTGAAAGCGGACGAACGAACGTGTTATTTTGAAAGAAAATTGAAATTTGTATTCATGGATAAAGTGTAAATTGTTCGCAAAAGTTTCGTAAAAATAACGATCGTGCGTATTTTTAGCATAAATTTGCATACACTTCCGTGAAAAATATCAGAGCCACGGATCAATATTTAAAGCGAGTAAATGATATAAGCCCGTGAATTCTCGCGAACACGTATAATTCTCTCTTGTTGTAGGCGTGTTGAACGTTAAGCGGTTAATATTATCGTGCAACTTAAATCTCGTATAAATTTCGATGCTTGCTCGATCGATAAAATCCTAATATAATGGTAGAAAGTATCGATTATCGAAAAATTCTTATTCGATATAAATTCGAAATTAATCGATAATAAATACAATGAGATCGGCATTTTGAAATATAAGAATAAATATCAGAATGTTGAGCGTTACGATTTCAAATTCATGGATCAAAAATTATTGAAGATTTTAAACGAAAATGAACTGTTGCGTATAAGCAACAAATTCATGAATAGTCATGAAATTATAATATATGTAAAAGAAATGTAACTGTCACGATCAATCGAATGTGCTAGATTGGATATTTTAATCTTAATCCAGTTATATTCAAAGCATCGCTCAAGGTAAAGTGTATAGCCAAAGCTATATCTAACTTGACAAAGACTTTGTATCTTGGAATTCATCTATTCAGAAGCACGTTTCATTATGTCAAGGCAGCTGTGTTGATATATTGATTTATTATTCACTCTTCCTATTAATAGATTAATATTGGAGGAATTGAATTATCATAATCCAATCTTACTATAAATAAATTTTGAAGGAATATCTTCTAAGTAACGTCTCTTATCCATTCAGATTCTGCAATAATAAATATAATTACTATATTTCAATAATTCTTGATAAAACAATCACTTTAAATCATATCAAATACTAACACTTGTTACCAGTTGCATCTTTCTCTCTGAAAACAAGTTCAGAAAGAAAACAGAAAGAACGTGAATGGTACTACGTATCCTCAATGATATTTCATCTCTAATATCGCACAAATAAAATGTCACGATACAAAGAGCACGTTCAGTACAGTCCATGTGGAACTTTAAGTCTCACCAGAGAAAACTGCCAGTACAAAACAAGCGGACGTTCCAGTTTTTCGCTTCATTTGTCACTTTTACTGCGTCAGAGAAGAATGGTTACGGCCTGGCTAAATTGACATCAGCAAGGTAACGATTTCTTGATTCCCATGGAGTCCGTCATTTTGCTGTTCAAACGTAAACCTCATTTTCATAAAGAAGATTAAAGCTTCCTTCTCTTTGCATCGAATTATTCAACCGTCCTTTCTTCTATCATATCCGTTGATCTCCTTTCTTTCTTTTATCAGAAAAATTACGATGATGATGATGATGATAACGTTGACGAGTATAATGAGAAGAAGATGAAATAAAAATTGATCGACGAGGACAATCTGAAGAATGATCGACTAGTCCAAATTTAGATATTCATAGGAAAATGATTTTTTTTTTTTACCAAAAAGAAACAAGGAAATAGAATCTCACACGCCAATTCCCTTCCAGTTCAGTAGTCGTGGATTACTAACGTGGACGACAACGACCCTCACGAAATCAATCTATCGACTAAAAGGATTGGCACGCGATACAAATACGGGTGACAGGGCAGCCTTCTCAATGGCTCGTATTTTGTTCCCAATGGACACGAGTTCCTGAATGAAGGGAAAATGGATGGAACTCGACGCTAGATTTTCTTTTCCTTCTTTCCTTTTTTTTTTTCTTTTTTTTCATTTCGTATATACGTATATTTGTACCTTCGTTGCGGAAGTTATGGTGTGGGTCGATGCTGATGGACTTCGCTTGCTCTTTACTAATACCGTATAGGGATATTGCTACCGAAACTTTCCAAACGGTTTAGCCTTGGACATTCTATTAGGATTTTCGTGATTGTGTCTGTGAGTATTTCAGAGTGTGTCGAGTCTGCCTTTTTTTTTTTTTCCTTTTAAAAATAGTATTTTACGTGTTCCTCGCATGAAGCCTTTTTTTTTTTTTTTTTTTTACTTTTTCTGGTAGCGATGTAGAATGACGTTGAAAAGTTTTTGAAAGTAACAATATTTCTGAAACGAAGAATTTTTTAATTAATATTTATTCAGTAATTACTTTAGACAAAAAAAAAATTAAAAGTTAAAACAATTTTTAATTTTTTAATTTGTCTAAAACTTTGTCATTTGACAGGATATATTATTTTATCGTTCAGCAATGCGTGATTTTTGAAATTTCTTTCAAAACTTTTTTGGATAATAAGTGTGGTGTTAGGAGATTTTTAGATTTAGATTCTTTTAGATTTTTGACGTAGCGACGTGTAAAATATTATTCCATTTTTTTGTAATAAAAAAAAATAACGTTTGACGTGTTCCTCGAATGAAATTTTTTACTTTCTCTGATGGTTAGAAATTGGGTCGTTTAATTTTCGATATAACACTGTCAAAATTGTATCAAATTTTTCTTTTCCACGTAAAACTAACATTTGATGTGTTTCTCGAATAAAATTTTGTACCTTTTCCAATAGTGAAAAATATTTTTAGCTTGGCTTGGCTTTATCTAATTTATTTTAAATCCCCAAGTGATTATTTTTGTTTTAATAAATTCGTAATACAATTTGACTCTCCGAATAGTTATTTTCAAAGATTTTTCTGTGCAATATATAATCCAATATTCGGTTAATGAAATAACATTTTTTTTCCCATTGAAATTTCAAAATTAGAAACTTTCCGTAACTTGTTCTTATTTTCTAGTAAAATTTAAATGTACATAATTGTCGTTAATTAAATGGAAATTTTATTCATTGAATGAGAAACATTTTGAAAACCAGTTTACGTAACTGTGAAAAGGCTGTCGAAGAGAATTTAATGCACAAGAGAAGAATATTATGTTTCATCATTTCTTTCATAATATCTATCTATTTATATATACGATTCTTTCTTTAAATATTTAGAAGCTTTGATAGATTTTTAATGACGATACTTACGAGAATTTAAAAAAAATAGATAAATAAAATTAGCAATGTAAATTCATTTATTAAATAAATTATTGAAATGTTTGGTAATAATATTTATGTTGCAACAACATTTGCTAATTTTTCTCTTGGAAGATAAATAATATCATCGTTGTGTTTATTTATTATTATTTTAATTTATTTTATCAAATTATTACTTTCTTTTATAATATTAGATTTTCTCTTTGTATATGAATTTTTATCAATTTCACGTCTCTCGATATCTTTATGTTGAATTATCTGTATAAAATTTATTTTTTTCCTGTTGTTCAAAGGTTTTTCCATCACATTTTCCATTACAATTGCGCAAAAGAAATAGAACACCACTCCTATAAAGGATGGATAATAGTTTAATCACACTCTATGAATAACCTAGAGAGTTGGATCATTAGGCAATCGATCGTTTCCGTAATTTGCGAAAACATTAAAATTTACGAATCATACGAGCCAAAAATATGATCAAAATGTATATAAACGGAGTTGTGCAGGTGAAAATTTTAAAGAAATTACCACAAATAAGGTAGAAATAATAAATTGATAGTCGAATTCACAAAACTCTTTATGCGGTTGAAATATGAAACTTACCTCGTGCATATTACGTTAAATCCTGATCAAGTATGGCTTCCAGGTGAAGTTATTCGAGACGAGATTTGGCACGCAAGATTGTGAAATTTGCCAAGTAGCCGGAAATTAGATATTAAATGAACCATGTGCTCTATTCTTGACAGAAGTTGATTACTGTCCATTGTTCTCAAGAATCTTATATCGTAGAAAGATTATTAATCTAATTTAAATTTAATTATATCTTCTAGATGAATGACAGATATGCCAAATAGTGATTCCAGTTAAATAGAAAATGATTTATTAGCTAATCTATATATATATATATATATTATGCACAGACACATCGAACAAGTCAGATTATTCACGTCTCATTTCACTTTTCTTGAAACATTATACATCTACAATGTAAATTTTACATAGCACACTGTGACCTTTCAAATCACATTTCGATTAACGACTTTTCGAAGAAATTATATTAATTATAAAACACACGACTTCAGAACCTTAAAAAAAAGCGAAAACGAGCCGATATTCACATTAATGATAAAAGTTTTCTGTTCTCATTGATTCCAAATCTTAACATCTGTCTTCATTCGCATTTTTTTATTTCCAAATTATATGCACATAATTATGTTAATTTTAGAAAAATATCTGTACATTTTTAATAACTGCGGGAATAAAAAAAATTTAAATCAATCAAATTGATCGGTTAGTTAAACTAATGTTAATTTTATCGTATTAATGTTAATAATTGCAAAAATTAAAAACCTGAAGCTAGTCAATTTGATTTTTAAATTATTAATATCACGAGTGAAAAATTAATATTCACATACGTATTCATTCATATAAATAAGACAAATATAAGAAATTTATTTTTTTATTATTATAAAATAAATTTTTTCTATAATATTTAATTCCCTTTGTTAAAAAACAATCACAAAACGAATGTTGAAACGAAGCGAAAACGAATAAGTACCAATATTTATAATTAATTTCAATGGAGATTCTAGATCTTCGGTATATGTTATTCTCATTTCACTTATTCTCGTTTGAAAATAATAGAGGGGGGAAAAGTTAACAGAAAAGGTATTAACACGATGCGATTACTACGCCGTCTAACGGAATATATATGTTAAAATAAATTTTCACGCGACAGTGAATTTTTATTTTTTTGGCCACAATACTAAATATCATAAATTTTTTTCCTCGTTACATTATTATATCATTGAATTTGTTATATATATAATATATATATATATATATATATAATAATATAATAATGAAAATCGTGATATTTAATACGCTTGAAAACGTACCTTAACACAAGTGTCTTAGTAGGCGGCGTGGTAGTCGCGTCGTGTTAGTTTTTCCGCAGTTAGTTTTTTTTCTCTTTTACTACTTTCAAATAGTGTGATGTCACGTATTGAAAATTGAGAATTTCGTCCGGCAAACTTGTTCATGGTTAAAGATTTCCATTTTCGCGCGGATTTCAAGCCACGTTCACATTTTTCCACCTTCCGAATTAAATATGCGCATAATTACGTCTCGAAGGAAGTTAAGGCCACGAAGTGCGAGTGTCTCGCGACTCGAATGTGATAAAGTTGCCGATTGAATATGAATACGCGAACATAAACAGAAAGCAGGGATTCTTGAACTTTGGCTGCATTTGCAAGTGAAAGGATGAGGCCACTGATCCTGGGAATAATAATTTTCGTCTTTTCTAACCGGTAACGCAACATTTTCTTTCAATTTCTCTTGGGAACTATTAGGTAACAAAGAAAGGTTCGCCATTTTCTTATCCCGGAAAAGGAAAATGCAAGCGAAAAGAAAAGTTGTAAAAAAACGAATTGTTTCTTTGAAATAAATATTCTTGACCTAACAGGAAAAAAAATTATATATAAATAGAAAATTCAAAAACCAATCAGTAATATTTTCTGAAAATTACTTGCATAATTCAAAAATTTCTTTATTATTTAAATTTTCATTTTAAGTAAGATTCAGAAAATGTGACTTACACTGATTGATTCTGAATCTCTGCAAATAGAAATTAATAATGAAATTCATAATAACTTTTATTCATAATTTAATTTTATTAAAGAAAAATTAATAATTTTTAAATATTTCTCTCTTTTTTCTGGAAAAAAATAAATTTTAAATCTCAATCATTTGCAGTTTTATATATATATATATATCTGTAAACCAGATAAAATATAAATTTTACAAATGATTATTTATTTTATCATATATTATTTTTTTCCAATTATACCAATCATTATATGGACTTTATCAGGTCCACTTTTCTTATTTCTCTAAAAATATTATCTGAATTTTCAATTACACTAACCATTACTTGGACTTTATCAAATCCACTTCTCTTACTTCTCTAGCACTAACTTTTATCTTAACACTTAGTTACATTAATTATTATCTGAATTTTATCAAGTCCACTTTTCTTAGCACAGTTTTATCTTTCTCTCTTTTCTGATTAAAATTTAAAGTTTTCGTGCTTCCATACGATACACTCTTATTTAACAAAGTTCTACATTTTATCGTATATTTTTCTATCATAAAAGAATCGATTAATCCAATATTCATAAAAAAGTATTTAATAAAATCAAGATATTCTTATAGACTGTTATCGTCGAATCGAATGACAGTTTATTAATAAAAAAGAAAAAAAGGTTTTCGGTTATAATAAAAAATATCGAATCTTTATTGGATTCCTATTGAAACGTTATCTGTACGCAACAGGGGGCAAAAATATCCATTCGACCTTTCGCGTAATCGCGTAGGAAGAGGATCCATCAGTCGTTGAATTTCCGTGGAAATTCTCTTTACAGTGTAATGAACTGTAAATTGGTAATTGAACTTTGCATGTCGTAAAATTTGAATAACAAAGAATATTTGTCTTTAATTTCTTTTTTTTAACTTTTAATTTCTAAAATATTCATCCGGTGTACATTTTCGTAATATTTTTCTAAAACCAAAATATTTTGTTTCGTTGGAAATAAAATATTATAAATTGTTGAAAAATATCAGTGAATTTATATCGATCTTTTATTTCCGGTTACGTGTTTCAACATTCGAATTTCCATCCGTTCTATCCAATTTCTACAAATTGAATTACTATTACTTTTAATAATCAAACATGCAAATGAACAACGTTGTTATTTAAAATAATAATAATAATAAAGTCAAAGATTATTGTAAAAATATTTCTACGTCAATTTATCGCGTCAATTTTAATAAAATATTGCAATTAATTATAATTCGACGATTCGAAGTGTTGTCAATAGTCGTTTATTATCTTTCTAATATGAAGAAAAAAATGAATATATATAAAAACCTGAAATCAATTCTGTAAGTGGTTCGCGAAAAAAAAAAACATTTGTATTGCATAAAAATTCTTGTCACCTAGAGATATGTTCATTTCGTACAGAATAGAATTTCGTTAGATTTTTCCAACTTAATTTGTCAGACTGGGTTACATGGTCAATGGCACTGCAAATTGGTTGTCTTCCGGATGAACAGATGGCTAGTAACACGCGGTGAATTTCGAGTGGCCAAAATTGAATCGTGCGTGGTATGGAATAGTAATTATCAGCCCGGTTAAACCTCGTTTTCGAGCCTCGTTTATCATAATAACCTGGCGCCACTATTAGTCGTTATTCGAGCAAAAATTGATTTTTCGAATATATATCTGAATCGAATATTTTTTTTTTGTATTTAAAGTTATTATTATCCGTTATTATTATCCCATTTCTCTCATATTAAATGTACGAGATAGGTCTCGCTTATCACATATAAATAATTATTTACAAAACGATCATCGATCTCTCTTTTATCTTTTATTACGCTATTATTATTCTAATAGAGACAAGTTACTAAGAAAAATATTTTTTAGGTTAGGTTTTGATTTTAATCAGGTTCATTGTTATTAACGACGAATTAAAAAGAAAACTAATCCAATGGAGAAGCATCGAATCGATTAAGTGGAGAGGAATACGTTGCTGCACGCAAAGAATCGCGAATTTTCTCAAGTTTCAGATCCCTCGATCCGTTTAATCACCGGCTAACGATTCGAGCCAGTTGGTTTACAGGCAGCCATTAATAATTTATGAATTGGACGGATATCGTGGACGCGCTGTTAACACCACGCTCGTGTTTAACATGTCGTAACGTATGGTTCACTGATGTAAACGAGTCGAAACGTGCTACGCATTAATCTTTCCCGAGTTTATGCACGTAACGACTAACTTACGTATACTTGGAGAGATGCGAAATTGAAACATTCGGTACAGCACAATGTCAACGATCCGAAAGCTGTGTCAATCCTTTCTTGAATTCCCTCTTGTTACCCAATTAAAATAATTATATATTAAAATAATTTTATTACCAAATAAAATAATTATGATCAAAATAATTATCATAATTAAAATAAATATTTTTACTTTTCGTGTAATTCGAATCGGGGAGATAATTTTTTCGGCAAAAGTGTATCATATTTCATCGTTAAATATCGTTTTCCATTCACTTTCAAAATATCTTTCCTCGCCGCTAATATATATATATATATTCCGTTCTCCAGTTTGTGGGTCATTGCAATTTTCGCTATCAGGTATCGTTTCTCATGTACACGTATTATCACGAGAACGGCGCGCGATATATCAAAAAACACGAGGCAATAATTCGCGCCATACGAAATGCAAACATACGTTTCACGGGAGAAGTGCATCAGAGTGAAGTATTCCCTACGCTCGTCCCACCTTTCTCCCCGCGATTTACATATCTCCGCCATAGTATATTTCCCAACGTGTGCGTCTGCGAGTGAAAGGCGCCCGCGAAAATACTCCATTTTGTCGCCGAACAAGTCGTCCGACCTTTTTCTCCCTTTTATTCGGTCCAGGGAAAAGAAGAGATTGCGAAAATCAACGAGTTAAGCTTGAAATTAATTTGTAATAAATAAACTTATTATTCATATTTTTTAATATGTAATCATTATATTTTATACTAATAAAATTAATATTAAATTAATTAATGTGAATAATAGATAAATGATAATAATAATATATATATATATTGCTTGGAATTGCTCGAGATTGTGAATCGTTACGAATAATACGCAGTTAAATAATTTTACCAAGAGTTAATTTTAATTCTATTGATCGAAGGAAACGTAGCTCAATGACAATGGTTGCGACTAAAGTCGCTGTGAACGAGTTAAAGAATCAGATCGACGATTTTTAATGAGCCTGATTGCTCAAAGTAGGATAAAATTAAAAAAGAAAGAAGGTCTAGGATAATCGCTGCTTCTCCAAAAATTTGCATCCGGCACACCTGTTCAAACTGAATCAAAACTCCTTTTAATAACCCTTCACGTAATCGAATATGGAAATGAAAATTCTCATGAATTTTATCTCCATCCCCCTTTTCAATCTACTAATCGGGATTACATTGTTATTAAAAAAGGTATATTCGATAAATGTTGAGCGCGATAAGAATAGAATTAGAATATCGAGGCTGGCGTTATAAAATTACCAGGTTCACCAGCCTGGCTAATTTCCCCTAATTTATCACGATAATCGTCATTAACCGCTGATAGAGATAACGTAATTATCCAATTCGTTCTTCGTACACCGTGTCATTAACGTATTATCGAGCCGCGCGATTCACACGCGCGTGATAAATGGACGCTTTTCAACCGAGATACACTTATAATGTAATTAAATATGAAGGATAAATAGAACTTACGTTCACGAGCTGCATGTATTTCGGTACTCCAGTTTCTGTAACAGAAAACGGGAAGCTTTGATAAAATTCGAAGAAAATATTTTCATTATTATATATATATATATTTGAAAAGAGATTCGAATTTCCCGCCAAAATATATTTCCCTCGAGATAAACGTTGCAGTTTTGGAAAATCTATTCCTATTCTAATAGGAATTTTACACGTTTCCCTTAAATTCGAAATTTGGAAAAGGAAAGAAGAGAGATTTGATTTTTCTTGAAAATTCGACGTTTCTTCCCGAGTGATGAGATAAAAAGATAATGCGATAGATAAGGAGGATGGTGTATGAAATTTGGAGGGGAGGGTGGTGGTTAAGATTCGAACGGGAAGCGACGAAAGGTCACGTATGAAATTCGGTAATAAAGAATCCTCCGGAATCGTCTGGATTTCGTCCAAAAAATAGTGTCACTTATCTCTTTGAATGAACGGCCATTGGAT
The DNA here is from genome assembly GCF_029169275.1 of Apis cerana. Lineage (NCBI taxonomy): Eukaryota > Metazoa > Arthropoda > Insecta > Hymenoptera > Apidae > Apis > Apis cerana. Next base: position 988,365 of record NC_083862.1, on the reverse strand, counting down.
GGCACTGGATGGAGGGTGGAGGATTTAATTTATAGCCGAATCGTCTCCTGTTGAGTCAATTTTAGCCTGTTTATTGAAAAAAAAATGGGTAATTTTATCCCCATGGGGTTGATTTTTATCAAAGATGAAAATATAGTATGAAATTATTCTATAAATTCGTCCAAAAAAATTCATTTCCTTATTTTCAAGCTCGAATAACCATAAATTAGTAGCAGTCCAAATTAGATACTCTGACGAAGATATTCACCTTTTCTTAAGTTTTAAACAAGCGAGACTATTTTCTTTTTAATGTACAACAGTTAATTGCTATCACTTCCATTGGTGGATTCTCGTAATCCGAACTTTACTTTTTTGCCTTTTGACTTTTCCAGAAAAAAATATCTTTATCATCTTAATCTATCTCTCTCTCTCTCTCTCTCCTTCTCTCCTCCATCTTCTCAGAGCTTCCAGAACCGTTTTCTTGGCATTCCTCTGACGTTTACTCCATCTTTACGAGGATCGTGCACAATACAGGAGATAACTTCCAACTTCGATTTATGATAACTTACGAAAATTGCGTTAAAAGCTTTTCCACTTAAAATACGAGTTTTACGACATCGCTTCAAAATCGTGGATTAAAATCACGATATAGCGATTAGATATAATGGCGAGTGAAACTCGATATTCAAACATTAGTGTAATTACAAATGTTTTGATTAACGATCTATGGTATCGCGATATCCCATTAAATATTTCAATCAGATCTCTACTGATATAAATAATACCCTAGAATTATTCTCACTTGGAAATATAAATAAATATAGTTTGATATATTGTATATTCCACCAAAATTATTACTATATATCTACCAGTGAAATGAAAAGAAATGGGACATTTGATACCATCACGATACCATTAAATATTTCTAGGATATTTCAGTCAGATCTCTAACAATAAATAATATAGAATTATTCTCATTAATTATTCCTGAAACTACTTACAAATTAATATATATATATACATTTGTATATATACATTTTCAATTAAAGTATGGAAAGAAATGATCTTGTTCCATAAGTGGAAAATACATAAAAGTGACATTTGATCGTTGTTACAGATACCGGCAGATAACGTTCGACTGTTGACAGATGATACATCGTAATTCGCCATTGTCGCGTTATCATAATAGCGATCTCAAGAGTCACACTGTTTATCCTTACAGACACGTAATATGTTTCATAATTCCGGCATAAATATTTCATAGCGCATAATGCATCGTGCCAATCTAAATATTCCATCATTTCCATTATACCGTGTTTCTGCTTATCCTGTATCGGTTAGGGGGCCTCGTCTACTCGTTCAAACGGGAGAATCCGTAATTTCGGATCGCTGGAAATACGTTTTTCACCGATGATTTCATCGTTTCGATGTGCGCCTAGATTATCTCTAGAATTTCAACCATCCTCGATGCTAGTTGGCACTAGCTGGCCAGAATTGCCAACCTCGTAAGCGCATTTATTTAAACTTTGGATATTTCTTTAACGATTCTAGGGAAACGAAATATCCAAAGTATTGTAAATTGATTTATAAAATTTTAAACAATTAATAAACCATTTTCAAGTAACGAATATTTCGCGTATAAAACAATTCTTTCGATTTATTTCATTCGAATAATTATTTCCAATACTTTTCGCTCAAATACACCGTATATAATAGGCTCGCGGGAGAAATCGATTTTTGCAGGCCAAATGCACACACCCCCTCCCTCCTTTCCCGCATAAATAACAAGCACGTTCCAGTTATATGAAATTTCTCTCTCTTTCTCTTTCTCTCTCTCGCGCGCGCGCACGGTCTCGCTCTTTCTCTCGCCACATTTCGAAATCAGATTTCACGCAGGTGTAAGATTTACGCGGACCGTGAATCGAGGCATGCGCGTTTCACCGTCATTTTCTCCGTTTGCTTGGAGGACAGTGGACAGCAAACGCCTAGAACAGACGTAATAAATTCACCTCTGTTTGCTCCCTTTTCTCCCGTGGCCACGTATCGTGAATTTAATCGAGATCTCGTCTCGCTCCTATCCTATATACCCTGCCGTCCCTCTGATAACGTATCACGCGCCGCTGTCACATCTGTGATCAAAAAAAAAAAAAAAGAAAAGAGAGAACTCTTCCCACGTTTTCTCATTATGCAGTGGAAATTATTGGAGTGGGATTAAAAGGTTTAAAGATGGAGATGGAAATTAAAAATTATATTGAAAATTTCAAGTTATTCGAGAATTTTTTCTTAAGGAGTGGAATATGAAAATTCGGAATGGAAATATTTTGTTTTCTAATTTTTCGATCAAGAGTGATTCTTGGGAGGGAAACGAAGAGTGAAAAATTTTCGTTGCTTTATTTTTTCCGCTATTGTTGCATTTTCGCAGAGTTTTGACTTTGATCGATGATCGACTTTTTCCCTCCCCGAGAAGTGGAAAGAGGATGGAACTAAACAGGATATTAAGATTTGTCGTTCCCTTTTAAATCTCTAAAATTCGCTTAAACTACGTACTTAGGAGCAAAGAAACTCTATGCTAAGCTGCATCGTAAACTGTGAACTAATCCAAAACAAACTTTCGACTAACTATAATCCTAACAGTATGGCACACTTCGAAAACGTGTCTTTCCATCTCGACTAAGCTACTCAATAATTAAATTTACAGGATCCTCGTTAATTGCACTCGATCTAAGAAAACGAATCTCTTTCAACAATTTTTAATAATGAAAATAATCCAAAGGAATTGACGTCTCTTTGTTGCGGCAAATTAAACCCTTCCTCCCCTTTCAATTAATAACGATTAATAAAATACGTGTGCTCGATTCAGGACAATTTTTAATTTACAAATTGATAAAGATAATTGATGGGAAAAAAGAATATAATTCTTTTTAACAATGCTTGATAAAATTTATAATACGATAAATATTTAACTATAAATAAGACGATTCTCCCATTCTCTTTTATTTCTCTCCTTCCTCTCGCCAGGGAGCAAGAAATCCTTAAGAAAGGAAATCGGATTTTCTCTCGGTGAGATAAAGTAAATTTTTTTTTTTTTTTGTTCATCCTTTCCCAACTTGTCCTCCATAGATGTAATCTCGGTCTACATTTGTAAATCGTTTTTTCAATACTGTTTCCTTTTTGTCTCTCGCATCTTAAGGGGAATGGGCAAGATAAGCTCGTTGCAGAAAAGTTGTATCAATATTAATTTCTCCTTTCAAATCGAATCACTCTCGATAAACGAGTTAATTCCTTCGTTACTGTCCACTCTTTGTCGATTTATCCGATTACGAAAAAAAAAAAAAAAAATTCCCTCGAAATGATCGCGTATTTAAATAATTAAACACCACCTGTCGAGGGAATCGAGGCACGTATCGGCCGGCGATGTTAAGCCTCGCGAAAGAAGCGGGCATACTACTTAAACGAGGCGGCCAACCTCGTTAATTAGCCGTTTAGAAAAGGGGCTTCAAAGGCGTCGTCTCGTTCGAGTAAACGTTCTCCTAGTCGAGGAGAGCTCGACCGGAAACTCGAGATTCTTCGAGCCGTAGACTCGCTCGATATCCGCCCATAGAAGGTCCAGACCGGCGTGGAACCCGGTCTCGAACCCTTTCTCGTTTCTTTTTTTCCTTTTTCTTCCTCTTCCAACGACCCTGTTCAACCGGGAAATGTAAACATCCCCGGATCGAGAGAATGCTTCTTCAGAGTTGCTTAGAGATCACGAGTCATTTCCGTCCCGTAAATAATTAAGATTCCTCTTTTCACCTCACCAGACGCGAGATTTTTTAAGAAGCGAGGAGGAATTTTTAAGGGGATAATAAGTAGTGGAGAGTAAATCTTTTCAGCCGAGGATGGGCAGATATTAATCTCCTCGTGTTTGAAGGCGTTTGGCTTTTGTTTGAAAATTTGATGTAAAAAGGTATTATTTTGGTATTTTCTTTTTTCACTCGAGTTTGTTTTCGTGGTAATAATACGTTGATTTCGGTTAATATTAGGATCAGTTTGGTAATTGGGATGGAATGATAAATTCCAAGGATATCTCGTCTTTCAATGTTAGGAAAGGATTCGTTTTTACGATGTGTCTTTGATGGCTATGAATGTTAGTCGATTTTTAAAAAAAAAAAAAAAAAGAGTACAATGTACCGATTATTATCTTGCATCAAAATGCGATAACGAGAAAACCATAAAAATTTAATCTTCCATTACGTAACGTGGTTCGTATCGATCGTTTATTTTCCCCCCTTTAAAGTCCATATAAAAAAAAAAGAGAGAAAAAATTAATATTTTCGATTAGAAAGAACGATTTTAGAGGATTATGCACGCGATTTGATAAAGGAAAAGCTTCGATAGAACGTAAAAATGGTTATGCTAGAAGCGGATGGATTTTGTGCAAGAGAGAGAGAAGAGAGTACCTTCGCATTTATCTCGCTAAGGTTTCCATTATCCACTATAGTATGCAGTACTCACGTAACGTACACCGGTTTAATTAGATTGTTTACTTAAGAAAATCGTATATTTACGGATTAACCATAGTACACTTTTTCCCCTTAAACCGATTTCTTGATGACGTTGAGCAATTTCCGCTAAGTATCCTTTGGAGGTTGGAGATTAATGCCATATTATATAGTTCTGACATTAAAAAAAGAAAACTTGGCTTTCAAACTTTCAAACTTTAAAATCTATCTAGCGTGCTGCAATTACTTACCACCTTGCTAAATTATGAATCGTGATTTTGTTTTGATTTCTAAAAGTTGAAATTATTCTATCCTCTATAATCCATTATAAACTTTAACTGTGCCAAGTTAATCTTTTTTTAAGTCAATGTCCATTCTTCAAAAAATATTGCAAAATTTTAAGAATCATTAAAGATATTATGAAAGATATTTCTATCGTTCTGATTTTAAAAGAGTACAACGTAGTCAAAAGCATTGGTCAAAGTAATCAACTAAGAGGGGAAAAAAGATATTTAACATCTTTCCAACCATTCAGCTTTTCCCTTGATCTCTCCTCTTCCTTTTCCTCCTCCTCCGAACAGCTTTACAAAGAGGAGAAAAAAATTGGCAAGCAAGTTCTCGTGCGCGCAAAAAATCGTTCGCGCTAGTCATTATACGTAAGCCCAATTAAAAAGCATGGTAATAGCTGCCAACTTTTTTTCTCTCAAACCTTTCTTCGGTAGTCGCCGAATGTTTTTGACCAGGCTTGCGAAAAAATTTCCCTTCATTCAGAATCACTTGTTAATTCAACTTGTGCGTATTATTTCCAATAATTCAACGAGAAGTAGTAATATTAATATCTTAAAAATTTACGTATGTCGCGTCGCGTAACATTCGGTAATCATTCGGCCGAGTTCGGGAAAGATCGGTTCGGTTCGTATACTCTAGAATTCGGGTGAGCTCGGGAAAAATCGGACGAGCTCGGATGACTGACGGTATATTCAAAATATTAGCTAGTTTAAAAGTGCGTATAAATTAGAATGCAATCTTTATATTAAATATTAAATATTAAGTAAAATAAAATCGTAATTATTAAATATCTATAAAGAGATCCGATGTGTGATATGTGCGATACTAACGTTGATTAAATAACGATCGTAAGTGTTGAATAACATGAGATTTTTTGTGATCGGTGATGTTCGAATAGACGGTTGCTTCCATTAACCCGCATCGGGAAGTTTACCTATTCGATTCGACGTGTAAAAGGTAGCATTCGAATAGGCAGATTCGAGTTGATACTTCGAAGTTGGATAATATACACGTATTGTTATTACCGTCTATATACCAACTATACCAACTATTGAATTTCACATTACAATATCTATTCTAGAATCTCCTTTGTCTCTTCCATTAATTATCCTCCATTAATCCTTATTATGACATCGAATTCCCTTCGGACGGTTATTTTTTTTCCTCTCTAGTTCTGCCTTCTCTGTTTGCACGACTGAAATCTCGAGAGACTGGAGATCTGGGAAAAAATTTCTACTTTCGCGAATTGTGGCTACGCAATTACGTAAATCGTGGAACGAGTCATTACGGGATGACCGACATTTGGAAAAATAGAGGAGAAAGCAGGGTATTTTTGCCGAGGTTCAAAAGCACCGCTTGGATGCGTTTTCATGAATTCGCGAAGGACTCGGTCGAAAGCGAAAAGGGCTTTTGCCGTGTTACTCGTTGTTACGCGACACACTTTGTTCCAGCGAAGAAAGGCGAATATGAGGCGAGTGATAAATGCTTCTCGAGGAAAAAAAGGTTTTTCGAGCACGGTGGATAGTTGTGAGAGAAGAAGAGGCTGAAGGAGTGATTGTGTTGGAAGTGTGGTTTAAACTCTACAACTCTCGAGGTCTTAAGTCGGGGTGAGGAAGCGCAAGAGAGTTTCTCGAACTTACACTTCTTCTTATAGATATTTGCTCTAAAAGAGGGGATTGTTTTTCGAAGAGAGTTGTATAACGTTTGAGAAACAAGAATTATTTACCGTTGAAAGTAATTTAAACACCTTATGAACCGTAAAGTTGTACGTTATTCTCGTTCAATCATCTGATTCGATCATCCGTATTTTGATTTCTTCTCCGAAATAATCCAGAAACGAATTTTAATTACGATAATCATCACACCTGTCGGATCCATTCTTTCCCGTCGTATTTATAACAAACGTTTAGATGTAAATTTCGTCATCCATCATACCATCCATTATATCCTCTCGACAGTCTAACAACCGATCTGCGTCATGTTATATTCATCGTGGCTTCGTTCATACAATTCCAAAAGGTGGTTGGAGACGAGTTGGTCCAACCTGGTTCCAACCTCAAATTTCAATTTTCTAAATACGAAATATTTCCGCGCACATTGCGCCGATCGATGTGAAAATCGTTGGGGGACAAAAAGATGGGCGGGGTCCACATGCACGGAATCAAAGGGGTTTAATTGGAGAGTGGCATGGCTTTTCAACGACGTGGCATTAGAGCTGCATTGAACACTGGATGGAATGATCGAAACCTGTGTTTTCCACGTCACTTTTCAACAAAAGTGGCCTGATTTCGAGATAAGCATTGATGAAATATCGCGTAAAGGGAAGGAAAAAGAAATGTGCGGCGACAGATGTAACGAATCAGATTAGGATTAAATTAAAATTTCACGGTAAATAATACTAATGAGATAATCTCGCGTGTGAGGAAATTGAAAAAGGGAAATATTTATCCGTTATCTTGGCAACAAAGTGAATTTAGATATGCGTATGGTATAATTCTGTGATTGAATTAAATTAAGCTAATATCTTTGTTCCTCGAAAAATTTACAATCAAATTTTTGTAATTATTTATTCGAAGAGAAAACTTTTGTAAAAACGGAATAAAGAATTTCCCGTGATGGTAATTATGATTAAAATGGTAAATTCAATTTTATCTGTATATATAACACGTGCATAAGAATATTTTGCACAAAAGTAGAATTAAAACTTACTCTCTTTTCTTACTCGTGAAACGTCGACATTGAACTCGTAACCTCGTAACCTATACACCAACTTTAAATTAGTTTTAAAAAGTTCAACAGCTCACTTTTCATTTACTTACACTTACGCACGAATTATAATTTCAATTTATACATTTATAAATTCAAGTTAAAACGTTTTCCAATTTTTCTAAGTTGCATTTTAGAAAATGTGTATAATTTTTCAATTACGTGGAATAATAATAAAACACGTTTGATAAATGTAGCAAATAAAAAATCTGACTCCAAAACATAATTATCTTTACGAAAATGTGCAAAGATCGTATAAGAAGGTTTCTTTAGAATCAAACAACGATTTTGAAACGATCTCTCCCAAAGTTTCTATATATAATCAAATGATCGTTTATATTTTTCACATAATTTTCAATCGAGGAACGAGAATCTTATTTCAAAAGTTTCTAAAAAGTGAAAAGCATACGCGATACTATTAACAAGAAGTAATTCAAGGTTCGAAACCGGCAAAGCCATGCAGCTAAATTGCAATTTCCTTTACCTCGAGGGAACATTCTTCCTTTTTTTTCTTTCTTCTCCTCTCCTTTTTTTTTTCCTCAACCGAAATAAACGCAATCTCCAAAGCTGAGATAGAAATGAGTTTCACCCGTTTACGTCGACTTCTCGTGTACAGACCGTCATTTCGAGTGACACGAGGAATTCCTGACCGTGGGCAATTTTGATAATCATAGCGTGATAATTCTACTTTCCATCGACGAATATCAGTAATAATAAATATTAATAAAAACAAATAATATCGATAATTAATCTTCACATTTACATTCCCTTCGTAGAAATCGAAAAGAAGAAGACGTTCCCCCTCCCTCGATCCCCCGAATGCAATTCCATCGCGACAGAATTTCGAGAGCCAACTTTTCGACATTCGCCTCCTCCTCCCCCTCTTCAACTTTGGAAAGAGATGGGGAAAAAGAAAGAAAAATATATTTATATATATATCACGGAAGCAATTTTCCTCGCAGCGTTTTTATTTGGTGGAAACCTCTCGTGTTACCTCTCGGTGCTAATCTCGGCTGTTTCCGTCGTTCGACGGCGTTTTACAATCCGCCACCCCTTTAGACGCCGTTGCAAGGAGGAGATCGATGAACGCGGGGCACACGCAACTTGTGCTTTACGTAAAAAGCTTTTATACAAGGAGGGGAAATTCGATTTTCGAGAAGTCGTTTGATTTTTTTTTTTTTCCTCTCTTTCTCGTCTGCCGCCTTCGAACGCGCGTTCTCGACCGTGAAAAAAATGATTACGGCTTAGTAGAGTGTTTGTAGTATTTTGTTTTTTTTAGGAAATAGTTCTTTTTCCAGGGGAAATTAGTAATTAATTGTTGTTATTGTATATTGCTGAAAATATTTTTTCAGCTAAATTTCGTTAACAGAGACGATATAAATCCTTTCGACGTGTGAAGTCTGATAAAAATTGAACGAAAAATCAAACGAAGATTGAACGCGTTAATAGGAGAATCGAATAATTTTCGAATGGTGAATTTGTGATGGACGGGGAAAAAAAAATTGAAATTTCAGACAGATTCCAAAGATTCTATTTGAACGACTTAATTCAATATCCTGATTTTAATTATTCTCATCGATCGTCTCGTTTTTTTTTTTAATACAAATTAATATATAAAAATCAATAAATATTCACGATATATCAACACAAACATTGAACAGGAAGAAAAAAAAGAGTAGCTATAAATATAAAATTCGAAAAATATGAATTATCTTTTTCAACATAGTTGCAAGCACTATAGGCAGATTACACGTAGAGGGGGAAAAAATCTTTTCTATGGATTTTTAAATAGACATTTATATGTCGTAGAACTTGGTGATAAAGAGTAGCTCATAAATCATATACTAAATCTCGATATATTCAGCAACAGATAACATGCTATATATCTATCGTGTGTGACAGTCCAGATATTTTATGTGTATCCACTTTTTGATATTATTAGAAAATAAATTTGAAGATTCATTAATGTTTCGAAATAAATAATTCTTCGGTAGCCGAAGAAAATAATACTAAAGAATATTTTTACTAAGAAATTTCAATTATCGATGCCCTTTATAAGGAAATTGTTTCATGTCGGAAAATTGCGTAGGCGTGAGATTCCATTCACGTATCGACGTAATAAACGGGCTGTGGTCAAATTATTTTAATTCAACTTTCGTGCTGCGGTTTTGGCCAAGTAAATTCTTCGCGTTGGTTTCGAAGTTGGTTTAAAAATAGTTAAAAATCACCAGTATTGAATAATTTTCGTCCATTTTCATTCAATTTCATCGATTAATAAGAGATAATAATTTTAAAACGTATCCAAGGATTTTTATGCAAAGTTTAATAATTATTTTAATCAAAAATCAATTTCGAAAGATTCATCGAGAAAGAAAAATAGATGGAAAACTTGCCCCCTGAATTCACGATTTATCTTTGAATAATGCAAAACGTATGGCTTGAATTATGATAGAATAATTTACGATTTAAGGGTATAAGACAGCGGCGGTATACAAATGTACGTTGAAAGGTATTCTTCCAACCCTTCCTACCGTAGCTATGCCTTCGAGGTAAAAGCAATATTTGACATTCCACTCAAAGCATCACTATCGAGACACACGGAATAGTAGATTAATCCCGCCTACTGATTTTCAAACGAATAACGAGTAAAAAGTTTTTTTTTTTCTTTTTTTTTTAACTCCTGTAACCAGCAAGCCGGTCCATAAATCTATGAATATTTTACTCGTCACTTTTAGCCAGTTTTTTCCGTATCGGTGCAAATTTTTTATTTGTAAAATATTTACACGGACGTACGTGTATGCACAGGATGGAGATAAAGATATTCCTCTTTCAAAATAAATAAATACATATTTGAGGGGATATTTTGAACAATTAATACGAATTAGATAAAAAGATATCGTTTATAATTGATATCGATCGTAATTACGTAATTTTTGAAAAACGAATTAATTTATTCGTCGATTTATTTATTCCGAATCGCGTCGAAGAAATATAAAATATGGATCGACTGTGAAACTTGTGAAACTCGAAGATACGGTTTCAAAGTTGCGCGCACAGTAGGTGAGGTAAGAATTCTCTTCACGTTTGAATGACTAAGGGGGAGGGAGAGAGCCTTCCTTGTTGGAACGACTTCTCTGTAATAGCTACAATTTCAAATTTGTTTGCAACTTTTCATTACTTTGCCTCGCAATCTCCGGCATGCCATTCCACTATACCAGTTCACGTCCATCTTTATTTTTATGCCACGTGTCGTCAAGCATACAATTTTTCAAATGGATTTTAACGTAACGAAACGTTACTTTTTTCTTTTTTTTTATACACTTTTTTTAAAGGAGTTCAGTTCGAGTACACAATTTTTTTCAGAGCGTGGATTGTGATACGATGAAAGTAAGTTCTTTTTTTTTCCCCCTTCATACGATGGCCAGTTGCCATTTGATTTATGTTCCTTTTTTATTTACCTCGAGAACCTTTCTTTCTCCAAGCAAGAAACTTCTCTTATCCGAATTGTGTCTTGCTTTTCTTAAAAAAAAAAAAAAAACAGGAAAAATAAAGTTCTTCCTTCCAATGCTCGAGGAACATTGTGGAAAATTTACGAATCATTATTTCATCGATCATCGTTTTTAAATTTATATTCATCTCGCTAATTTTTCTTAAAATTACGATATATAACGGCCTTAAAACAAATATCGATGCAAATTGATACGGATTATTAAAATATTTACCAATTATAGCAACACTTTACACTGCAAATATTGAAATGAATCAAACGCTTAATCGAGTAATTTTCAAGGCAAACAACCTGCATCGCAACGACAAACATTCGCCTGTGTTTTATTAGAGTACGTGTATATGTGTGTACGTGTGCGTAAGATACCAACATCACTCGTTTAAAATCTATTTTACAGTGTTCCCGACTGCCGCGTTCTTTCGACGTCTCAAATAACAAAATAGAGGAGCGCGTCCTTCTTCTTCTTCTTCTCCTTCTCCTTCTTCTTCTTGTTCTTTATGCTAATAAAGTAACGGCGAGTTTCCATTCCTTTGCCCGCTGATCCTGATTTATTCGCATTCGCGTATTACGGTGTATTGCATTCGAGGTTGCATCGCGCTTAAACGAAGCGAATATAAATGTGTAATAAATTTAGGAAAATGTATAAATTATTCGTATTACGTTTCTTATTTAATTCTTACGTTTATTATTCGTACGTATCGAGACAAATTGTTTTCGTATCGAGACGATGAAGTAACCTAAATTTTTTTAGGTTAGGTTAGGTTATAATTGCAATCTAATATTAAGTTAGATTAAAAGTAGCGATAATTTTATTTATTTATATCTAAGATTAATAAAAAAAGGAAAAGATGTAAAAATATCACGTTGCAAATTTTCGCTTAATTGTAATCAATCCTACTATCGAATTTATTTTTGCTGTTCGATCATAGCGCGCTCAATCCTCGAAAATAAACAAATCAACGTGGCGGCAGCATTCCATCAATCAGTGCCCGACTGGGAATGAAAATCAGCTTACCTTCAACGATCGATAATCAAATATGCAAATGAATTAATACACGCAAACGATGTACGCGCAAAGAGTTGTCCGCGAGTGATTTTTTTCAATATTCCCTTAACGTAACATTCGATATTTTAACAATAACGGTAGCGATAAAATTCTAATAACGGCGAAGTATTATTAAAATTATTATTATTAATATTAACAAAATATGAATATGTAGATTGGTGGAGGAGAGAAAACGCGTGGGAAAGTAACGAGAGGATTTATTTTTCTGAATATTCATTTTCATTCTCCACTTTTATTCCCTAAAAGTGCACCGTGGTGGTATTAAAAGCTCGAGCTTTAATCCTAATTATGTAAACCGTAAATGGTACCCAAAGTACCTTCGATCGTGAATAGCAATTTGTAACTTCTCGTTAACTCGAATCGCGCGCCACCAACCAACCGGGCCTGCGGTTACGTGGAGCACGTGACACAATGGCGGCCATATTTAATACACGTCGAAAACAAGTAAAACTCGACAACTTGTTATCGTAACTCGTCTCGAAATGTGTCGGAAAATTTCTATTGTATTCAGCGGTACGTATTTCGGTATTTCGGTAAAACGGTGCGTTTTGTTCCCTGGTATTTTAATTAAGAACAAGAACAGGTCGATGGTCGTTGAACATTTTCAACGCGATTGACCAACTATTTAATCGCCATCCTTTCGCGGCGCGCAATTAAATTGAATAGCATTAAACGGGAAAACTTTTTAATCCTTTTTCGCGAGCCACCTTTCCCGTCCAATCGATTATTTAATTATTGTTTCGCGCGAAAGAAAAGAAACGGAAGCATCTTTTATTCTTTTATTTAGATCATTACGAAAAAATTTTTTTTTGCAGAATGTCGAAAATATTCAGAAAAAGAGTGTTTTCAATATATTGGAAAATTCTTTCAGACAGTTATGTCTTCCAATTCTCATATCCTCTCGTATGGTTATGCAGTTCGGATATCGAAGATTCTATTGCATCTTAAGGTTCGATGAGACTCGCATACAAGATCTATCTACACACAAGTGTTTATATACTTTAAAACAATTTTCTGAACCAGTGTTTCCATGCATATTAAAACAAACAACGCTCTTACGTATTACAATCTGTAAGTTGAGAACCACTGCTCTGCACAATTATTCTTAAATCCAATAAATTATTTAGACAACGAGCAATGCTCGTTCGACGCAGAATCAAATATATATATGTACTCGCACCGAGAATAATTATTTATTTTACGTGTAAATTTTTCTTTCGTGACGAAAATTTGTAATTTTCGATAATCGTAATGAAGGTCTTGCGCGCCTTTATTAAATTATTTTTCGTTTGCCCGGAGATGGAAGATATCGGGCATTGAAATAATTGGGCGGCAAGAAGTTTTTAACCGTTGCTCGAATTGCTTTTAATGAGCAAGTAGAAAGAGATGCTCGGGGATCCTTTAAGGGATCGGTGGCCGCCCGGTCGAAGACTCGAACCGGTTTTTTACTGTCACCACCTGTATCTCGTAATTTATTATAAATCGACCCGATAAACATCTCTCGACGTGATTCGAGCGTACGCATCGGGCAAACAAACTCCTCGAAAGTATTAACCTCGTATTGTATTAACTCGCGTTCTATCTACAGGATCTCTTATCTCTTATCACTTTTATGCGCTCGCGTGTCCCTTATTTATTTTTAATCGTTTCGAAAATTATTATTCTTGTAATTGCAGAGGTAACATTGTTTCCTAGTATTATAAATTGAAATTTGATTCCTCAAATATTTCTTACCGCGTATTCACGATTCGATCATATGATTGAACATATGATCGAGAATTGTGATATAAATATGTAATTGTTAAAAATGGATCGAAAATTATATTGTTGTAATTACAGAGATAATATTGTTTCCTAGTATAATTATAAATTAAAATGGTCCGACTCGAGATAAATTCCTAGCACAGGATCATATATATATATGTGTGTACAGAGAGATGGCAGGTTGGCGATTTTCGAGCGGGGCCGATCCACGACAGGAATTTCATTAATTTTCAACCGTGTATATTACACAAGATATCGCAATATCGAGGAGAAATTACGGTAAGTGGCGGCTAGGTTGAGCCGCACGCAGCTGGCCAACACCGCAAACTTATCCGGTGTCCCACGCTTTTTCGAATTAAAACAGTGTGACGTCAATGATGGGGGTGCACTCAACGAATTTGCATAGAGAAAGAATCTCCATTACTTGGTAAACGTATTAGCGTGCCGCGCTTTTTTCTCCCCTCCCCTCGAAAATTCTGTGTGAAATTCTACTCGTTCCCTCGTAGAAGAGAAGAGGAAAAAAAAAAAAAAGATAATTGAAAGGGGAAGAGTTTTTCGTAAAAAAGAATCACCTTGCACATATTATTTAAATATTCGAAGGGAAGCTCGAATATTCATCTTGCGCGTTTTAAAAAAGAAAAAAAGATTGAAAATTCGAGGATCTGATTGAAATTAATTGTGCGTGAATATTTTTTTTTTTTTTTTATTAAAAATTTATACTTGGAAAAATATAACCGATGGGCGTTTTTCGATGGAATGCTAGGAATAAATAATCGAGAGGACTGGCTCGTTTTATCAGACTTACATTCCGCTTTTTCTGGTTACGTATGTACGCTCGAACGAGCCTTCGAAGCCTTCTTTTCCGCTCGACATTGATTAATACGATCGGAGAAAAGCAACGGCGAGATATTCATAACTGTGAAACAAAATTTATCTCTTAACACTTTTGCTTTCCGCTTCAAACATGTGTCGTTATATATCACGTGTTATGAGTGTTCGATTTGTAAAAAAAGAAATTTCCTTCCTTCTTCTTTTTTTCTTAACGAGGATCAAAATAAAAATTTCGGACCCATTGTCTTCTCTTCAAATTTTTTTGTCCAAAATCAATATATATATGATATAAAATCTATCTTCGTTCCTCAGTCTAATGATGTAATAATAAAACTTCTAATATCTCTGTTTTATATAATAACTCTTTCTTTTTTTTTTTTTTAAAAATGTTAAATGCAAACTCGTTAGAACTCGAGAGAAAGTTGAATACGACTGTTCCATCTCCAGAGAAGTTTTACCTCGGATCGGATAAAGGCAAAGCTTCGATGATGACCTAAGCAAAGATGAGCCTTAAAGTTACGTCCGCTGCCTGTATTGTCGAACGAAGTTACGGCTGTACATAGTCGAGTTCTCGCTAGTTATGGTCGGCCGGGTGAACAATGGTGGATAAATGTATCCTCGCTTCGCTGACTCGGGGATATTATTATTTTCAGAATTTTCATTGGTGAAAGGGAATTTACCAACTTCTCTTCATTGACTCGCGTATGCGTTGTTAATTTTCGTCTCTTCGTGAAAAATTATCTCCGTCGATAATAACGATCTAGTAACTTTGCTAATTTAACGACCGAGTAAATGGTATTTCTTTTTTTGTTGTTAGATTTTTATTAGATTCTCTATTATTATTATTATTATTATTGATTTAAATAATTCGATCGATATTTCTCGAATTCACGATTTAACGATGGAATGAGAATCGTAGGAAAGGAGACCCAACGTGGAATCATCTGTTTATTCGGAGAAGAAAAAACGGTCTGCCAAACTGTAATATCTCAAAAATTCATTGCACGTGATTCGAGAAAAAAAGGGAAAAAAGCAATTTATATGTATATAATATCGAGTCAACGTGGAGATACGAATTAATCCCGGAAGAGATGTAGGCAGTTGGTTTTATTTATTAAAACTGGTTGGATACGAACCAGGATACGTCAGCGCACAATTGCTGACCCGCAATATGAAATATTCCGTCATAAACCGATTTTTCTTCTTTTTTTCTTTTTCATTTTTTTTTTTTTTTTTTTTTTTTTTTAGAAATGCACTGAAACAGAAAAAGATACGGGGAGAGGAAATGGAAGGATACTGTGTACGAGAGTAACTAAAAATAAATATTTAAAATGTTCATATCTCTCTTGATTTATCGTTTGAAACGATACCAAGCAAGACTGCGACTCCTAAGAAGACCTTGCTGCGTTTAATATTTATTAGGAAAAACGAGATTATAAATTACGAGTCACTGCGTCCAAGAATTTTTCTTTCTCTTTCTTTTTCTCCCGAAAAGTGTTGTTATAAACAAATAATTAGCTGCTTAAAACGATGAATAAATGAATCGAATCAAAGGTATTCCTATGGATTTCTAAAGATTTGAATAAAAATATTAATTTATTCGAATTTAATAATTCATTTTTAAATGAATGGAACGCGAGGATAACGAAGCATCGAGACAAGATAATACACCGTTTCGCTGCGTCCCGAGTTCTTTATCTTTTTTGGCAACTTTTCGATGCGCTGCTATGCAGACCAGTGATAAAAATGGGAGAAAAGAGGGGGGAAGATGGAGCATCTCGTACCTCGAGATTGTGAAATAAAAATAAAATCAAATATCGGGGGGAGAGGAAGGTATTTTTTTTAAAAATCTCTTAACCTTTGAAGCGAAAGAGAATCTTGGCAATTTTCAATTTTTTCATTTTTTTAAACGCCTGTCGATAATTGAAAATTCTATTGAACGATCCTATTGTTTCTACATGTGTATATATATATATATATAAAATTGGTAAACTAATATACTTGCTATTTACTATCCACAGAGCTTGTAGATATTCCATGAAATGGGAAAATAAAATGTAAAACAACCCCCTTGGGCGAAATTGCGACGATAAATACGGAGCTGATATCGTTATCGGTGCATTATTCGATCATCATCATAATGTCGCTCATTGTAATTTTCCCCCTTTTTTTATATTTCATAAATACATTATTTTAGTTTTACTGGCACGTTGTGAAATTTATCCTCCATTCAAACTATCTCTCGTACATTTTGGAATATTCTCGATTAAAATTATTGTTTAAACGAAGAAGACGCTTATTTATTACGTTATAAATAGGTTTAAGGTAAGTAATTATCGTTTTGTCAAGTTTAATAAATGTTTAAATTTAGTTATTAAAATTTTTCCAGAGGGAAAATTCTTATACCAATTATCTCTGCTTATCCTTACACTTGTCCTCGCGTTCAATTACACAAGATGGATTACTTGGTATCAATTGACCGGTATTGAGAATACACAGAGCTCGCTTATGATCCCATTTTATCTCTCGTCTCTTCATTCGCAGCCGGAAGCAATCGAAACCGGTATCGAAGATCGCTCGCACTTTTTTTTAATCGTTCCAATCGTTCTCCAACGAATTAAAACTTATAGATTCGAAAAGTTAATTGGCACGAATTACTTTAGAAAAGATGAAATTTCCTCTTGATCTTTTATATGGTCTCTCAATTCGCGATGTGTTTCTTCTGTTCATTTATAATTGAAAAATAAAATGAAACAATTTATATTCGTCGTATTAAAATTTTTCTATCTTAATTTATGAATAAAAATTTTGAATGGAAAAAATCGAAAATTCGTAATGTACCAGTAAATTTTCTCAAAAATTTTGTAAAAATTTTAATACCTCATTGCACGATCAATAGTAGTTACCGATCAATTTCTATTTCGATTTTCTTTCGTAAAATTGTGCATACTTGCATACCATATGTGGAATTTCTACGAGTTCAAAGTAAAGATATTTTACAAATATTTGCGTATACGAATGTGCAAACCTAACCTATATTATTATACAATCTCTCTTTAAATAAACCGAAGGGATGAAAAAGTTTTATATTTATGGTTATAGTGAGATTCGTTAGTGCCCCGGGGTATGATAATATCGGTTTGATGTCAGAGTTTATGTCGGATCGGTTTCATTTCGTTATTCGGCTCAAGCATGGAGAATTTTACTGCCGATATAAACCCGATTTATGCTTGACTTCCGGCTACACGATGCGAGTCGCGTGGCTAATCGATAAGACAGTTTTCTACCATTGCAATTTCGAAGAGAAGAAGATATTCGTTCTTTCTTTTTCCTTCTCTTTTCTTTCTTTCGGAAAGAAACGTAGCTTCAATAATAATGTGTTAACAACGACGCAATGAAATATTAATCGGTAAAATTTTTCAAATATCGCATGTGTGAACATTAAGAAAGAAATAGGAAGAATTTAATTTATACGTATTTTCTATTACATGCTACGTAATAATTAGAATGTTCGTAAGATTTTTTTTTAATTACGAATTTAAACTCGGAAATTAGCAGAAAGATGAGTTTTAGAATTCGAGATTGAAATTATTCCACGCTATTATTATTCGATGCGCAGATTTTAAATACCATCGTTGTCAAGAATCATCCAAACTGACGTAAAATCTAACTTTTGTGTCAATAACCCAAGTTTGGGAGGGACTGATGAATCAGACAGTTCGGTCGATTCAATGAAAGTACGGAAAAACAGGGGTGACTAAGAGAGATCGATCTTGCTCGTTTATCACAGACAGCTATTCAGCTTTGGAACAATTTATGTCAGGGACACGAACAATGGACATTTCCCTCGTGTAGTATTTTGAAATATAATAATGTTAGACTATCCAACCTGACAATTAAAATCGAACCGGAAAATTCATTTTTAAAGTTTTGTGTTGTGTAATGTTTTATGAATTACGAACTATTAGAATATCTTGTCGTCATTGAATGTAGGATCGTTGTATCTAGAACATACCAGTCCATGAAGTAAGCAAGCAAAACAAAGATGATCGCGTATGCAGCGTTGTGCTGCTTTAAAAAAAAAAGAACCATTGTCCCTAGAATAACTAGGCTATTAATAAAAAAATAAATTAGATTTTGAAATTTTTATTCTACAAGATCTTTTGAAACGATTAATTTAATCTCGTGATATTTAATAATATTTTAAACTTGTGTTACATTGCATTTTTTTTTATTTTAAAATGTAAATATCATCGTTTCTAAAAATATAACTAGAAAAAGAATAAGGAAAACGAGAGTGCCATCTAGGATAAAATAACGTAATTATTCCCCCCCCCCCCTCCCCCTTGAGAATTGTGACCCGGTATTATAAAGTATACGTCTTTGTGTAATTATTGAACTAGGCGATACATCTGCTTGCTCGTTTCAAAAATTTCTAAAGTGTGTACAGAAGATCTATGGTGATCCTGCAATTAATTTCCAACGAACGTTTTTTCTAGAATAAACGGTACGATGAGGTAAGAGACTCTTGAACGATGGAAATAGAATTAGTTAGGCGTACGTTGTTAAGGAACATTCCTATCGATTGTAACTTAAGCTTCTTCGAAAATATCGAGCCACTTGTGTGGTTTCTCTCTGTATACCTGTCGATATGTATTAATGAGTGTTAAAACCTTCAAGAAAACGTTTTAAACGAGAACAATTCGTTTAAAAGAGGTATCGTATATCACGCAACTTCTTTTCTAACCTATAAAGTCCTTGAACTGTCTAAATTTTTTCAATGAATAATTTTAATAGTCAGTTGTTGGACATCTTTAACAGTTCAACTTATACAAACTTCAGAACTATCGTGTAAATTTTACAACAGTTTCAGTTTGAATAAATTTAATAAATTGTCAAGTTGGATATCTTTAAAACTACAAGTTATTGCTTTTAACGGTACAATTTAATATCTCGTATAAAAATAATTAGGATTCTTTCTATTTTTGATACTTGTTATTCTTAATTTTATTCTTATTTTTAATACAACTATATAATTTTTTATAAGAAAAAAAAATATTGTCGTTAAGAATTATCATTTATTCATATCAATTTTAAAAAGTATTAAATTGCGAATAATAAATTTTTTTCAATAATTAATATGAGATGTTTGATATTATAAAAGAGAAAATTTAATATTTGAATTACAATATCTCTGTGAATACCACCATATTTACATAGCACATGTAAACACTTTATTCTTTCATAATCTTCTTGCGAAATTTTTTATTATCGTCTCGCTGCAATATTTTATTATGTCAGATGAATATTATAGAACATAATTGAATAAAATACGATCGATAAAAATTTTTCTATTGAATATTTCATAGATAATACTTGAATAATATTTTTAAATTTATTATTTCATTATTATTATTATTAATATATATATATATATCTTTCTAATTTTGTCGAAATGTTTTACGTATAATAAAATTTATATCCAATTTACGAAAATTCATCGTGTCCGATAGATCTATTCTTATCGTGGAAAAATAAGACGTTAAGAAAATTTCGAGACTAAGCGAAAAGATAATAGCCCCTTTAATTGCAAAATGATTAATTACGGAAGAATAACGATTACACAATATTTTAATCATTTCGTCCTTTTTTCATAACCTCGACCACCCAACTTTTATAATTGATAACTCGAGTCACCGTTGTCCCACGCAAGGAACGCATTAAACTCCCGAAGATTAATCGTTTTTCGCGGATAAATTGCCTTCTTCCCATTTTTATTTCTGCACCTCTTTACCTTAGCCTGGACAGAAGGAGGGAAAACGCGAATCGGCCATTTGCAACGCGAGACGGGGAATTTATGGAATTCTCGTACGTATCTTGCCAGTTTATAGGATTATCGGTTTTCGAAATCGTCGGTGATAGATATCCATGTAGTAAATGCGATTTCATGGAGTTTACACATTCTGTCTTATCAAATTAATTCCATTAAATCCAGAGCCGGTTGCCAACAGTGCAATTTTGGAATGGGAAAACTGGTATAATTGTCCCTGTTATAATTCATCGATAAGTTATGGGGCTGCAACTCGTATAGAACATTCCTTTGAAAATTCCTTGTAAAATAATTTGCTTTTTCTTTTTTTTTAATGAAGTAAATTTAACTAAGCCACTTGGAGAGAAATAATTATAGATTTTGAATGATAATTTTGCTAATTATAAAATTATTATATAAGTTATTATTAAATCTATGGATCATCATAAAGTAAGATAAAATTTTAAGGAATTTTAAAATAAATGAAGATTACGTCGTAAAGAAAAATTTTTTTTTTCCATTGCAGCTCTAATCCGTTAAAATGGCTTATACAAAGTAATGATTTCAACCATATCTGGCGTAAAATTCAAAATCGCTCTCTCTTCTCCATTTTAAGGCCAAAAATTTTCATTGTCAGCTCCGAGCTCTTTAATTAAAATTTCATTCAATCCATTGTATCCGAAAAGCTGCAAAGCAGCGTTGCCAACTAAAACCAATTAACCGATTCAACCTGCCTGTTAGCAACGATGTAACGAGCAATTATGAAAGGAGAAAAGAGGCCTTTATCTCGTTTACGTGTCTGTAACGGCTTGATCAGCCATTAGAGTTGCAGTTCCTTGGTGAGTTCGCGGTAAGTTTGCAACCACATCTAACCCAATCGACTATTCGCGAGATTCGGTTATAATTGTTGGGATCTGGGCTCGATTCGACGGAGGAAATCGTTTGGTCGACGGTTTAATAAGTTTAAGATTATTTCCGGTAGCGGAATTAAACGCGGGAACTTTCAAATCGAATAACGGAAACAACTGTCACCAATTGGTTGCCCACTGTAGGTAAAATAGAACAGGGGAGTAACGTTCCATTGCAAGATTGATAAATTTTTATCACGAATGCAATGTTATCCAGAAGAAACTATGTATGTATTCTAATTGCGCGTGTAGTATATTTGCTTGTTACATGTCAATGGAGCAAAACATTATCGTTTAAATTGGTTATATGAACGATGCAAGTCATTGCTTCAAATACCATTAATTTACCAGCTGTTATGTTACTAAACGACCTTTTGTTATTGAAGTCATCTTCAGACATCAACGACTTGTCTTATATTGTAATAATTTGAGTTAAAATTAACTCATTATTGGCCGATCTCTCTCGTTTGCAGTGTACATTAATTTATGCAATTGTTGAAATTGCTATTTAGCATCTTTTATCAATTATTAAATAAATAAAAAGTTATTTTAAAGCTCGTTCAATTTGTTACAATTTATTTATAATACAATGATACGAATTGATTTTTATAAAAGATAGATCACAATAATGTGCGATGAATAAGAAAAAAAAAAAAGAATCGAAAAGGAACTTTTGAAATATCACGCAATTTGCATACTTGGAGTTTGCTTCTCATGAATTACAAATATATCCTATACTTTTGAATCTATTCTATATATTATACTTTGAGAAACTATGAAGTTAGTTATAGGATAAAAACTTTTTCACTTTCAATTTTTTTTTTTTTTTTTTTTTTTTTTTTTTTATTATTATTTTTGTCCTATTTTAACACTTTACATTCGCCTAAGGGCGAATGTTGAGTCTTTATTTACAAAAGTGGAACGTGTACATGCATACGTGAGCGTGACAGTGCATAAAAACTGTTTGTAATTTAAAGGTAGAAAAATGAATAAATTTAATTTAATGGAAGAAAAATGCACGAGAGTGTATTTTCAGAAAAATAATACAACGCCCGATCGAACGAAGTTCAAAATATTTCAAAATATTAACTATCCCTTAAATTTTATTTTCCTTGAACTCTTCAATTTCTCCATTTAAATTAAAATCGTTTCAAAATTCAAAATATTTCAAATTCTTCAATTTTTCTTTTTTCACGCTTCTCTCATTCAAATTCTCTACTCTAATAACAAACCCATTCAGTATTAATCAAACTTGTATAATATTTCTCCAAGACTTACTCCAATGTTTTAATCCAGGCCAGGATTCCATTAACATAGAAAGTGTCCAAACACTAGGGCGAGATAGCACCAGTTGTTTTATCGTTCCATTCCGTCCAGAGATTTCCCATTGTTTCGAATCTCTGGCAGAATGGAATTATTTTCAGGTGGTTTCGCCAGGTGTAATAATTTTCAATGGCGTTAATTCGTTATCGGTGTCGAAACTGGCGCGCGCGGGAATACGGAACGCGGTTTAAACACAATTCCAATAACATACGGTCCAATGGAAAACGTATATACTGCTCGTTCGAAATTGTTTCCGCCCGCTTCTCGACAAATGTACACTCTCATTTATAGATACACGGACACCTCTTCGATCGTAAAAAAAAAAAAAGAAATTGTTATAAAATCGTTCCAATAAATTTTATAAACTGATATTAGAAAATATATTTTATTTTTTACGATACGGTTAAATTTTCCTTTTTTTTTTTTTTTTTTAATCGATCTTGATATAATATCATATCATATATCTTTCACTTATTTTTCCACTCAAATGTAAAAATTTTCATAAATTATCATTACTTCTTGTGCTTCCAAATTGCAATAAAATTTTATGAGACGTAAAAGATGTTTGAATATTTCAAATATTCTAAAAAAAAGAAAAATAATCAAAATCGGAAATTTTATTTTGCGAAACGTTCCATCTTCCGCTTCCCCAGTTTTATTTTAAGATAGATTGGGAACTTTTAACTCGTCGTAAGTTGGCGAGCGTGGTTACGTGGAACGATGCGGACAATCTTCCCAAATTGAAACAATCGAACAGTCTTTTCATCAACCACGGATCGATCTTCGGTTTTATTCTCAAACTTTTCGCAAAACTTTTCACTTTTCGTTTCCGCAAGACCTCCCGCCTCTTGCGTATTTTCCAAACTTTCCACGAATCCCTTTGAAATTGTAGCGAGAGTCTGGTTCCCTTTATTCGATCTGATTAAACGCGATGCCAGACTTGGCTCTTCGCAATTTTCATTCTGATGGAAGAAATTATACGTCCTGGCCAGTTCCTCGAAATCAAATAGCACCATAAACTGGCAGGAACTTTTGCTGAGCAATGTAAAAATACAAATATTTACATTTCATTTAAATATTTTATTACGACATTACCTTCTTTCTCTTTTTTAACTATATAAATACGAAAATGCATTAAATTATTGTCTTTTTACATAAATATCGTTGGATATTAACGTTGATACAGTACATAGTATTAACATCTAAAGTTATTTTATTTTTTCATAAAACAATCGTTAATTTACATTTCTGACAAAATATCGAAATATATCGTATAAAGTTGAAAACACGCCGTTTTTATTATTCTCTTCTCATATTTTATTAACAGAAAAAAAATTCCAATTTTTCCTAATTTTCCTCCTCTCCCTTTCTCTCCCGGAAAAAAATTGACACGAGACGCACAAATTTTATTTTCCTACGAAACAATCATATCTATATTCCTGAGAAAATATCGAAAGATAAGGTATATATGGTTGAAGTTGAAAAGTGCAAACATTTGGCCCGAGTTAGTAAGAGATGAAGGAAAGGAGATAAGGAATAAGAAGAAGGCCAGACACGAGCGAAACGATTGGCACGATCGAATCGCGTGAATGTAGCTGTCGTCGATATACCCGTGCGTTTACGCTTTTATCGCTTGGAAACCTTCTCGTCACGGGCAACGATGCATTTATATGCCAGCCTCGTTCAAAGGCAACGACAACCTATGGAAAGAGACTGTCAGTTCCAATGCAACAGATATATCCGTTCTTTCCAGTTCTGGCAGAGAGAGAAGTCGTAAAATGTTGTATTTTCGAGGGAGGACAGTGACATCATATGAAACGACACGTCGAGATATGCATATTGCGGCAAATTTTTCGTAACGTGCAGTGTTGTGTATTTTTTTAAATATCGCGAATGAGAATAAAGAGAGCGATGATGGCGTGAAATGAACATTGATGTACTGTCCAACCATAGAGAAAGGTGGTAACTGGTGGAAAAATATAATACGAGTTGTATTTTTGAATAATTCGTTGACATTTTCCAGTGGAATTGTATATTTATACGAAGCGTATCGTATGGATAAATAATATTTGTCTCTCTGTACGATTCAATCAATTGTACGATAATCGTCTATGAATAATTTATAATTTATTAATTTTCTTCCTTATTAGTGACAAGTTTTGTAACGAAGCAAATAAACACGTACGAGTTTTATATTTTAGGTTAGATTAGTTGTTCAAGTTACTAGACTAGTGAATTTTCTTGTATAACGGTAACACGTTTCGCAATGAAACGAAGACCCACGAGTTTTATTTTTTTTTAGATTAATCGATCGAAGGACATACGGTGCGTACTCTTACACAATCAAAATAATACTATTAAAGAAATTTTATAAGTTACACGTTAGTAAGTTCCAAGTTGCGTAATAAGTAACGCGATGAAACGAACGAAGATCTACAAATTTTATCTATTAAGTGAGGTTATGTTACATCGCGAAGTAAAATATATGTAATTAGGTTATACGTAAATTTTATGTATTAAATTAAACGCTAGTAAAGTGAAATTATATCCCGTTTAAATACCAATAAAATTACAACATCTTGTAAAAAAAGAAAAAAAGAAATGAATAAAACACTCGATACTTTTAAACGAAATACAACAAACGCTGTACTCGCGTAAAAAAAATTCCAAAATGAAAATGAAAATTACACGGCATCGTTAATTAAATCATCTCGTGTGAAATAAGTTTTCATTATTTTCGAAAAATATCGTTCCTGAAAACTGTTCGGTCCACCGACAGAGCTATTGTACGATTTCGCTGCAGAGACGACTTGTTATTGTCGTCACGTATTTTTAGTCGAGCATGGAAAATAGGTTTTTAATGGCGAAACGCACGCAAGCGATCCATTTTAATCAGATTTAACTCTTGCGGTTTATACGGTTCGACACACATTGCCACGATGGGTTTCGTTGGATTTTTCAGTTGCGGTAATAAAGGAGATTGAGCAGTCACTTATAGCGGTTGATACATGATATATTACGTATAATACAAAGACAGCTAACGAACCATCTACAAGATACAGTGGAATATTCTTGCTTATTCGAGCTTAAATAAACTTGAATTTATGTCTCGTTATTTTTTTTCTTTTTTTCTCTTTATTTCTTCCCCGATTCGAGACATTGCATTTCTCGGACAAATGTGCAAAGAATTATTCATTGGATTTCTTTTTATCTCGCGTAATTTTCAAATGATTTTTAATCGATGACAAAATTTTAAAAATCTCATTCAAATTACCCTACGTCTAGGTTACAATTCCTCGCGAAATATATTCGAATATATTCGCTTAAATAGAGAAATATATATTTGTCCAGGATAAAAGGAAGATCGTCCACGTGGAAAATTGGGAAATAGCGAGAGGTAATGATGGATAGAGCGGAAGTTGGTCGCTTTGACCGTCACATGGGCCGCGTTTTCGGTAGTGGAACAGGGACTCTGCCTATGCCCAGATGGCTGCTTTGAATTCAAGGAAACGGAAACTTGGGGCTTGCCTACTCGGTGCATTAATTAAAGCGCGCTTCGCTTTCATGTCTGACACACCGGCGACGTTTGGGGACAGTTGTTGAACACTTTGAGAAACGCGTAATGCGAATTAATTTTGCTCGAACAACTCTTCCATTGTCTAATTACGACAAGAGTGCGATATTTGTTAATGGATATTTACATATTTGGATTTCTTTTTTTTTTTTTTTTTTTACGAATTTTGGAAAATGTGATATAATATCTTCTTTTTTTTTTAGATGTAACACTGATTCTTCGAACGAGAGAATTAATGACCAAAGTCGGAATAATTCCTTTAAACAAAATCTAATTCTAATATTTTTAATATATATTTGTTGAAAATTGTTTAAATGTTTAAATGTTAGAAATAAAAGTCTCGATTAGAATTTTACAAAAATTGCATGCCAGAAAATATAATCTTCTATATTATTATATGAATTTATTATTCATGATCGTGTCAATTTTGTCAAGCTCGTAGTACAAATTATGATTATGTACATGTATATATGTTTTTTAAATTACTGATCAGAAATTATAATACGCGAGAAAATTATAATATCTATCGTGAAATTAACGTCATCGTATTTATCGAAATATTTATTTTATCATATCCCTCTGTAATTTAATCATTCTATAACTCGATCTATAAAATATATTATACGGCATGCATTGCCTATCTTGTAATTATCAAGAGTATGGGGTTCTAGTTTCTCTCCTGTTCAAGTCAAGTTTTTACGTAATTGGAGAGGGTAGATTTTTCGAAAAAGTCTAGTATGTAATTAACTTCCTGCCGTGCGATCAAATGTATTTTTACCTCGTGAATATAACTTTTCATCTTTTTTAAGAAGCTGAAATTAATATAAATACAAAATTAGGATTTATACTTTGTGCACTTGGAAGAAGTAAATTCTCCATTCCATCTTGTTCATGAATTTATAAGCTTGCTCAGTCCGGCTGGATTTTTCTTCCCGAACCATAATTTAAAATCAAGATGATCTGTTATTTTTAGTTGACAATTTTCAAAATTTATCCATCTTCGTAATTACTTACCCTTCTTCTTTTATCGTATCTTATCCTCTTACCAATCCGCCGATTATGAAAATTGTTGTGTTGTGTTGATTGAGAAATATTGTTCAAAAAAAGGAATAGAAAATATATCGAACTAATTTTATCTTATAGAGATTGAACAATCGAAAAAGAACATCTCGAAAATGATTTAAAAGAAGGCGAAAAATATGAGAAAAGGGGATAATTTAGAAAAACTATTTCCTGAACCGTGTAACAAAACCTTTCTCTCATTAAACCCCCCTCCCTTTAATGACAATTTTCCCCGTTGCTTCGAGGTTGCGTCGCGAAGAAGCGCGAGAAAATATCAGAACCCTCGGCTAGACACGGAAGTGCGCACAACTGTTCACGCGAAAGCCAGACCTGTTCACGGCAAAGTATGTACACCGTCTCGCAAGTATATTGTTAAAACATAGGGGGATCCCTTTGATAACGAGCACCGCCGCGGGTCCACCGTCTCTCGGGATAAGATTTAACGAGGATATCGCGGCACAGTGTGTATGCCCTGCTGGGCCGCCGACTCCGCTTTCTCTTCTCTTGCTCTTGCTCTCACTCGCTCCATCTCGCTCTCACTCACTCCATCTGTCGCTCTCTTACTCGCCCGCTCGCTCTTGCTCTCGCTCTCTCTCTCTCTCTCTCTTATTCGCTCGCCCGCTCGCTCTCGCTCTCTCTCTCTCTTATTCGCTTGCTTGCTCTCGCTCTCTTTCTTATTCGCCCGCTCGCTCTCGCTCTCTTTCTTACTCGCCCGCTCGCTCTCGCTCTCTTTCTTATTCGCCCGCTCGCTCTCGCTCTCGCTCTCTCTCGTATTCGCTTGCTCGATGTCGCTTTCTCTCTTACTCGCCCGCTCGCTCTCGCTCTCTCTCTTATTCGCTTGCTTGCTCTCGCTCTCTTTCTTATTCGCCCGCTCGCTCTCGCTCTCGCTCTCTCTCGTATTCGCTTGCTCGATGTCGCTTTCTCTCTTACTCGCCCGCTCGCTCTCGCTCTCTCTTTCTCTTTCTCTTTCTCTCGACTCGTAAGGACGGCTCGGCAAAGTGTGAATTTCTCTGCACTTTGATGCGTGACGCGGAAATGAAGCTCGATTCCCTTGAACCTTGCCTCGATGCATTTGTAATTCGAAAAGGGATGAAAGGAGAGAGAGAGGGATTCTCGGGGAAAGATAGTTTCTAGATATATGAGTTTGTTTGTTTGGTTGTTGATTGTTGTCTTTTGATTTATTGTTATTATTATTATTAGGGCTGGCTGTAAAAATATTTGGTTTTTTGGGGGGGAATTTTAAAAATGGTCTTTTGTAATTTTGTAATTTGAATATAAAGGGAAGATTTTTATTTTTTATTCTAAGAGAGAATTGATATTATTGTATTTCGATTTCATAGTAATTAAATTGTAAATTTTCGAATATGAATCTATCGTTGGTTTATCAGATTGTTATAGCGAATCGTTTGATTTTTGATAATATATTTCCGAATTTTATTTTAAGAATGTTGAATAATTAAAAATTTTAGGATTTTTTTTCGTTTATTTATTTTCTATTTCCTGCCCTTTTTTCAGGGAACTTCAGGGAACTCACGAGGTGATCGTGTTATACAATAGACACAGGGTTCTGTAAGGCAGAAGTTCTGAAATTTGACAATGAAATGGCGACCAAGAACATTTTCTTTTATAAATCCAAGTTTCTTCTATTGTTACAGGAGCAATGATTTATTTCAGGGACCTGAAATAAAGTTCGAAGGTAAGTTTGTTTTCTTTTTTTTTTTTTTTTGTGAATGTAGTAGAGTAATAAAAATTGAAAAAAAATTTCTGTTCTTAGAAAACAGATGTTGTTGATAAAAAGAAGTTACCTATTGCAAAACTGAATGAAAATTACAAACACAAAGGGAGAGCTGTATATTTTTTATTTGAAATATTTAAATATGAATGCTGAAAAAGAAGAAAAATGTGCAAAAAATAAGCATCGTTTTTAAGAGTATCTATTTTGCATTTAACTGCATCTTAATAAATACTCCATCATGTTTGAAATTACATGGCAATGCCGATGCTTCAAAATGATCCAAGATTCACTTTGTGCGGGTGATATATGTATTTACTCGCATTCCACGTGTCAGTTCAATTAAGTCTCATATACATCAAGATCCTCGATGCATAACGAGAGTTCTAGGAAAAAAGAAATGAAGCAGTCGAGAAGAACACTTTTATATTCAAGAAAGATTTTCGTTTGAAATATATAAATTTATAGAATAATGTAGTAGGTATTTTTTTTTTTTTTACTTGTAATTTAGATGTAGATTCATTCTTTGCATATTTGATATTTGATTTGGTTTTATATATTTATTACATTATGCAATTAAAGAAATGTTTCTTAATTTTTACAAAACTTCATTTGTAAAATATATTTAATTTTTATTTACAGAATTAATTTGAAGAAATATCTGCATCATATTAGAGTCGTATTGCGAAAATCACACTTGTTTTGTCATAAATATATTTTATAATACTTCAAAAATCGAAATTATAAAATTAAATTTTAATTTAACTTGCTTTTATCTTGTACTGATTTACAGGTATTAGCCTAAAGCAAATTATATTACATTTTTATAAAATATCTTACAATATTTTACATTTTATTAAAATTTTCCTCTTCTATCCTCTTTCATATTTCTATTTTCAGAACTTGATTATAGTTAATGAATATAAGTTATATGACATATTCTATATCCATAAATGAACGTTTCAAGTAACAACATCCTGATATTACAATTAATAAAAAGAATCCATTAAAAATATAATAAATTGTCGGATCTCTTAAAGATTTAAAGGTATTATATTTAAAATTATTACATTAAATTCTCATAAAATTAAAAATTTTAATAAAATTTTCCTTTATCCTCTACAGGTTTAGATCAAATTGTATGAAACATCCTGTGTTCACGGTATTTAACTTTCAGTAACAAAATCAGGCAATTACAATCGATAAAAGAATTCATTAAAAAAATTCAATGAGTTGTCACAGTTCTTAAAAGCCGTTCATTACCTGGCCATAACGTGAAATATTTCGAGGACATCCAGTTCATTAAAAACGAGTTCTCGACTCGTGATATTAATTCTTCCCGATGGTAAGATCGAAGTGCAAACGTGTAAGAGGATTGAACAAATAGTTGGCTCTCGATGAGTTTCATTGCATGAAAGAATAATCAAATTTTAAAAATTGTTCGTGAAGCTGTGATATTGTTTGGAACGTTGAATCTTTGAATAAAAAGTTAATTCGCTTCGATAACTTCATGCGAGCGAAAGATTCCAGTTTTAATGGATATGAATATTTTGACACCATGAAAGTTTCTCCCGTTCGAGGAGAATATAAATTTGATCGTGTAAACGAATTCGTGAAGCACTGTGAAAACATTGGTCGTGTTTTCTATGGATGTTCTTGCAGGAATAGATTGAAAAAGCGTTTAAATTTTTGTGATACAAGAAATTTTATTTTTAATGTAATAAAATGTTGAATATATAGTAAATTCTAATAGGAAGATAGAAAATTTTAATAAGAAAAATTAAAATAAATAATATTAGTAGAAAAGATGAGAACATTTTAAACATTTATATTTTTATTTATAATTGAATCAGAATTATCATACAAAAGTATGAACTTTATAATTAGTTACGGAAGACCAAATTATACTTTCGTTGTGCAATCTTTTAATCTTTTTAATGGAAAAACTTTTTTAGAAAGTAAAAAATTAAGATTAGAAGATAAATGTAATTATGTTAAAATTAATCGTATTATGACAACGATCAATTGAAGATAATCTGATGAAATTAGCTCCATTTTTTAAATGAGAATAATATATTACACGTTCAATTTTTTATAGACATGCATTTAATCAACTAATATAATTATCATTAACCAAAGATGATCTAAATTAAGTTTATGGTTCAAAGTTCAAATTAAAGATTGCGAAAAAAAATCTTGAATCCATATTTTGTACTATCTTTAGAAGCAATTTTTTTTAAATTCTTTGACATTATTTATGATTAAAATAACTCTGACATAATTAACATTTATCTGCTTATAACTTATCATTTACCATTTTCCGTATTTTATTTTCTTTCGAATATATATTAAGTTAACAATTTTTAAAGAATTTTTTAATTTTACTGAATGTATAAAATAATTCAGAAAAAATTTATTATCTTTATTATTGAATACTATTGTTTAGATATATCATTAGTTTCATATAATTATATAAAATATAATTTATATTATTTAAGAAAATAAAGTAAAAAGTAAATATCCAATATTAAAATTCTATCACATAATTAAACATGATTCAAATTTTGTTTAAAATCTAATTTCATAGAATAGTATAATTGTACAAAAATAGCAAATTGTTATAAAAATAATTGTGTAAGAAAGTTAAATTTAATGTGATATAGTTTAAAAAAAGAAACACAATAACGTTAAACTTGGTATTGTTAATTGAAGTAAGAAAGAAAACGACAATTCACTTGGAGCAACTTAATACAATGTGTTCATTAATGAGGATCCATACATCACGCATTATGCAAGATATATGAGTGTTGGCCACAGGCATCGTTAATTAACAGTTGAATCAAAATGATCATTCGATGTGTAATAGCATCACAATTATTCACGTCGATCGACACACTGCTGATCACGTTATACCCATTGTCACTGCATTTGACAGACGCGTCAATCAATTTATAACACAGGCACGGAAGCTATACGTCCCCTGCATCCTGAAACATGGCGATCAGCGGAAGCCCTCGAAAGTGAAAAATCCCTTGAAAAATAGAACGGCTGCCAGGATGATCCGTTGTATATTGGAGATAGTTTGGCGAAAATTGAAATTTTTCATCGCGCCGCTTGAACCATTGTGCAGGTACACTATTTCTCTGTATTTATAATAAATTAGAGAATAACTTGTTTTGTTATTCATGTTATTTATAGATTGATAAAGATTGACATAGAATTAATTTTTGATAAAATTTCTTAAAGAAATATTGGTTTTATGATGAGATTAAATTTTTAATCAATTTTTATAATATTTTGAGATATATAATATATTTTTACATGTCGCATATTTTATATATTTTTTTGTGTTTTCATAAATAATTTATATATAATTTTATCTTAAAGGGCAGCAAAGCAGAGTAAATTTTAAGGAAGAAAATAGAAAGGATAAAAGATATGAAAGGATCATAAAAATAAGAAATAGACATGAAGAGAAGATAGACGAAGATTAAGAATAAGAAAAAGAATGGAGAGAGAAAAAAAGAAAAAAAAGAGAAGAAACAGAAAATTGGAGAAATTCAAAGAAAAATAAAGCAATAATAGATTTTATAATAGAAATGTTATATTTTTTTGTTAAATTCTTGTTATATATGTTATACTTTTATTATATATTTTATTATATTCTAAAACTTTATATTTTAAATTTTTGGATTGACAGTATTGATTTAAGGAATAATTAAAGTGTTATTTATAGTATTATTTTATAATTGTAATTTTATTGTCGTATAATATTAATTTTATGGAAATTGGACTATTGGAAAATATTTTCTATCGTAATAGATTTCAAATATTTTTGCATATTGTATATTTGTATTTCTATATGGTATAGAACAATATAGTTTATATATTTTTTTGATATTTATGTATTTTTTATTTTTTCTTCCCCTTTTTTTTCAAGAAATTTTGTTTTAATTTTATTTTAATTTTTTCAAGACAAGTTTCTTACTTGTGAACACATACAGATTATTTTTTGTTCTTTTATTAACAAATATTTAAATATTATAGAATTGCTGTTATATTTATTTCCTATTCTATAATATGAAGGATTTATAATAAAAACGATCCTTGTTTCAATCAAGATATATCAGAATTTTATGATTTAATTTGATATAATTATTCTGCATATAATTACAAACATTACACGCAATAATTATGCAATACAATGTATAACGACTATTTCGCTCAGGAAAACTTGAATTTATTAAAAAAAATTTTTAATTTTTAAATATTTTCATTTTTTGTAAACAATTGACAAAGATCGTTCTTTGTATTAATTCTGCAATTGTAAACGGAATATACTTTTACTGTTAGTTAAACAGAAATAAAATTGTCAAGGATCAACGCCATCTCGCGTTTGGATCACCGAAGCTCCGACTTGTTATTAGCATAGCAGAATGTGCAAGGAGGTATGCGGAATCGCGTGACGTCACAGACAAGGAACGCAATATTGTGCGAGAAGGACAGAGAGAATTTTCCACCATTACAATGACACCACATGGAAAATTCATTAATTTCTTGTTTTTTAGCAAAAATTTCGATACTTTTAAGCTTGCATCTTGAAGCTAGAACTTCAGACAAGTTTTACATATAAATTTCATGCATAATTTTACTATTATTTAAATAAATAAATTAATTGTTTATTACTCGATTATCGAACAAAGGTTTACAACTGAGATATTCTGTACAATAATCGTTAATAAATAATTAATTGAAACAAGTTTTATAGTAAAATTGTTATGGGAAGCTTGCCTGAAGTTCTAGCTTCAAGATGCAAGCTTAAAAGTGACGAAATTTTTAGTAGGAAACGAGTAATTAATGAATTTTCAATATGGCGTCTTTGATGCAATAGAGACTATGAGGACTTAATCGTTAATAAATAATTATTTAAAAAGAATTTTGCATTAAAATTGTTATGAGAAGCTTGTCTGAGGTTCTAGCTTCAAGATGCAAGCTTAAAAGTATCGAAGTTTTTGGTAGAAAGCAAGAAATTAATGAATTTTCCATGTAGTGTCATTGTAATGGTGGAAAATTCTCTCTGTCCTTCTTGCAAATATTGCGTTCCTTGTCTGTGACGTCACGCGAATCCGCATACCTCCTTGCATATTCTGCTATGCTAATAACAAGTCGGAGCTTCGGTGATCCAAACGCGAGATGGCGTTGATCCTAGAAAATATTTAAATCTTCGTTTAACTTATCGATAAAATGGATTCTATTCAAAATTTATAGAATCAAAGGAAAGAGCCTAATAAATAAAGTCTAATTTATAAATTATTTATTTAAATAAGAATATTTAATAATATAAAGAAGAGTAATAAAGAAAAAATATTTTTCTGAAGAAATTGTATTTGAAGAATATACGTGCTATACATATGTAAGTAAATATTTCATCAATATAAATAATACATTGTGTTTTAGGTTAGTTTTTTTTTTTATTATAAATAAATCGTATACATTATTATAATCATTCATTTATTCTTACTTAAAAAACAGGTTTTATATTGAGAAAATATATTGCTATGTTAAAAATTAAAAGAATGGAATTGGAATTAATTTATATCGATCATTTTTAATATAAAAACTGTAAAGAAAATATAGCTAAAAATTACAAAAATTGTTCTGGATTTCAAATGTTTTCAGATTTTAAAAATGTTCTTAATATAATTTTAAACCATACTTTAAGATATTCTTATTATAGCGAATTGTGTCTTTTTAGGAAATGAAGGGAAAAAATAGAAATAAAAACAGCAAGAAAAATGTATTTCATTTCGGAAACACGACGAACAAAATGTACCAATAATTTTTTTCAGAAGAATCTTTGATAATTGTATCTTAAAGACCAGAATGAAAGGAACTTTTTTAAAGATTTTCAAACAATAAAAAAAATCTTTTTACATATATATATTTTTTTGTATGTTTGATATATATTTTACGTGTATTTAAACACAAATTTTTTTCTGATAAAAATTTCAATTGTATTAGAAGAATATAAGTTGAGAAGAGATGGCAAAATTCTTAAAATTTTATTTTGTTCAAATTTTATTATACTTACCTATAAAATACTTACCTTTTATAATACTTACCAGCTGCCATTTTTTAAGAACATTTTTCTTTTTCTTTTTTTTTTTTTCAGTTTTCTTCTACGGATACTTACCGTTTGCATACTTATTTCTTTTTTAGAATTGCCTTTTTCGCAACATGAAATATTCTTTTATCATTTTCCTAATAGAATATTTCAGGAATTTACAAAGTAAGTCATGTAACTTTGTCAAATTTATTGAGAATTTAATTTGTTTTTGATACCAAAAAATGTTTCAGGTAAATATTGAATAAAAACTTCCATCATATCCATGGAATTATTCGCAAAACAAAGTTCATCTCGTTGCAAATTCCCAGACTCCCAAAATCCACGCAGCGCTACTCCGGATCGATTAAGGAGAAAATTAGATCTAGAGGACCGTTATTGCACCACGATTACCAATATTGTAGTATGCATCGATAATCGAATGGATTCCCTGTCTATCGATTTTCGCTGATGCATCGATATTTCGTCATTTGCCCGTTAAATATGCGTCCGTGCCTTTGTAAAGCCATATCTTTCGTTGGATTGTTGCGTCAAATGCAATTCATTCCGCGCGATTGATTCACCATTGAAAAACTGTGTTGCAGTATGCTTTGCCTTTCGGAAAGTAATTAACAAGCAGGCTAGCGTGCATTTATTTATTCCGGAAATATTCTGTTCGGGGAACAAGCGTGAAATGCGATCGGTCCTTGTCATGTTGAGATCACAGGAATCGAACGTGATGGAGCGGAATTGAAATATATACACAGGGAGTTTGGCTATAGGTATTTAAAAAAAAAAAAAAAAAGAAGCCAAAATAAAATGGCTGTCAAGAATAAAAATAAAAGGATAAAAGGACTTTAGTTATTAACGATTGAAAATAGACGAAGATATACTTGAGAGCGAGGAGATGTTTCAGGTAATTTTTTTTATTTTTGATTTTTGTCTTATTTTGAATTAAAACATCGCCCTTTAAATTTTTATATTACGCTTTTGCACGGTTCGAGTGGAAATTCCGCTGAATGCGGCTGGCTGGTTGCATAGCCGATATAACTGATGCAGGGGAAGAACGAATACACGCGATAGAACTGCAATATTGGATAGATTTGTAATACACGAGGGATTCAGAACAATCAGCCACATAAAATGTTGGTTTTAAATGTTAAAAATCAAATGTCATGAGATTTGCGAATCTGTATTATTTTATCCTAAGTTAATTTCATGTGGATAATATTTCAAAGATATATTTGGGAATAGCCAATATGTGTAATATCAGGTATAATAATAGTCCAGTGATTATATTTTTTCTTAACCGCTTTAAAAAGCTAGAAAATAAGCTCATAAATCTTTTAGGTCCTGAAATTTAAGACCTAAGCATAGAAAGAACAAACGCCTTGTCCTCTCAATTCTTCTTAAAGCGCATAAAATAGGACAAAGAGAAAGCGCAAGAAAAAAGTTAAAGGAGTTATTTTCTGAGATTTATAGCGCAAAGATAAAAAATCAATTTTTGCACGCTTTAATTATCAGCTTTTCGTAGAGCGCATATAGAAAGACTACAATATAAAGAAATTTAAACTAAAAGTTTTAAACATGGAAAGGCTAGACTTTACATTATTTCATACAACGATTAATTTCTAAGACACATGAAAAATTCTAAAGAACCATATCTCAATATCTGAAATTATATAGCTAAAATAGGAAGGTTAACCTTTGAACGGTTGATTCAGCTACCAGTGCACGTAAGATAAGATAAGCCGCAAGAAAGAAGGCAGAGAAGTCTAAAATTTAGGACCCAAGTATAGGCAAACATAGGGAAAGCCAAGAAGATCCCAAAATTTATGGCCTTAACATAGGAAGACCAATCTTGCACGGTTGATTCAACAACCAATTTCGCTTAGAGCGCAAAATTGAAGCTAGAGAATTCATACCCAAGAAATTAATACTCGGATATAAGAAGACCAAACGAAAGAGGAGCAATCATCGAATGTACACACACACATGTAGCATATCTAACAGGTAGCCCGACAGCAGCACCACCACCACACCCAAACGAAGGGGAGTAGAACGTAAAGGGAAGCTGTATCGATTGGAGGCTTTGCTGGGTAACCACCGGCAGCTTCCGTTGGTCCTGCACTCTCCTCCAAATCTCGCCATTGGAAAGCCAACGAATTTTACACCACGTGTTCCATCGACCATGTCCAAAGGTCCCGCTTGCTCGAGCTGCCATGAATAGACCCGAGTCTCGACTCGACTAACAGATTTCGTGATTCCTGTAATTAAGTTAATCGAATCGTCTCTGCATACATGTCGGTCTGGCTTAATATACAATCCCGCCACGACCATTCTAACTATTGGAGTTTAAAGTAGTACATCATGAATTTCTAAAAGCGTGTACGTTAGAATATATTTTAATTCTCTTCGGGATTTGAATCGGGATTTGACGATCATTCGTTGATTGCTTCTAAAATCGAATTCATGATTGAAGATATCGAATTCAATTTCAGATTTTTTATAATATTTTATAATCATTAAAAATGTGCAGATTTCAACATAATTTCTATTTAAATAGAAAAATAATTATATGTTACATATATATATATATATATATTATTGGAAGTACAAGTAAAGTTGTACGCGCAAATCACCATGCTCATCACTCGAATCATGTGACAATCAATTGCCACTAAACGAGTAATACCGCTGTGAATTCGAAATTGGATCGAAAAGCAACTCTTCATTATATAGAGAATTTTCGAGGTTAATGAACGTTACAAATGCATCAGCCAACGTTAAGACGAAAAAGATGAACCGCAAATTGTGGTTCGAATCAACCGACTAAAATGGAACTAGCAGCTATCGTGATAGTAATTAAATTCAATTCCATTGGTTAAATAGTTGCAAATGAGAAAATACCATTGTCTATCCGATTCAAATGTGTTGTATGCGATTTGGTATATATAGGAAGAAAATTCATTCAATTCACACTAACAGTCGGTGCACGAGCACAAATGCTATTCAATATGGCCGTACGTGATTGGAACGTGAATGTTGAGGTTAGTTTGAAAACATTGTTGAATGTGGAATGTTCGACTGCAAGTATCCCAAAAAAAAAGTAAAAGGATAATTCTTCAATGTAAAATAATTAATATGGATCGATTTAAGATCATTTACGATAATTTCAAGTTTAAATTTAATATTAATATATTATTAGTATGCAGATATTTATACATGATATTTATGAAAAATTTAAATATAAAAAGAAAAATCTATAAAATACAAAAATAAACGTTTTAAAAAAATAAATTTTTATTTAATTTTATTCTATTTTGGATTTGCATAATTATCTATACAATCTGTTCATTATCATTATCAACATTTTTTTTCAGATATTTCCATTATTTTTATTTTTAAGAAATAATCAGAAAAATAATAAAATCTTATTATATTAGATTTTTCTCTTATTCTTACTTATAAAATACATTTGATATTTAAGAAACTGGAATATCTTATGTAATTTCACAACACTTTTGATTGTATAATAATATAAATTACTTGATACATAATTATTTTTTTATAATATTATCAGTGACTTTCTAAAATGAATATAATACGATGAATCATGCTTATTTACTATTATATAATTTAATTGATAAATACAAGATCTAATTTTGATTCTAATTTTGATCTAATTCGATCAAAATCTTCATCTTTTTCCATCGACAACATTAAAATAAAAATTTTACGATATGATATAATATAATTATATTCAACGAAGATCGTATTTAATAAACGATTAAATTAGTTACATAAATGAAATAATTTTATTTTACATACTATTAATAAATGCAATTATTTCATTTCAAATACTTCGAATGTGCAAGATCTCAGCAACGTTGAATTCAAGAGAAGATTTAAAATCAAGTTTTAATTACTTTCGCCTTATTCAGCAATCCAATTAACTCATCCTTTTTATCTTTATATAAATATATCTACATCCATTATATATTAAAAAATTTTTTAAATAATTAATTATATACTTGATATATGTAGATAAATCTCGTTCTCCAGGATTGCATCATCATTATCAAATATATTTTATCAAATATATTTCTAGACAATTTAAAAAGATGAGAAAGAAACAAGTACGATTAGTTACAAAATTAGTTATAAAAAGAGAATTATAGAAAATTAAAATTCTAAAACTAAAATTAACTTTCTATTTTTCTTGGCTGAAAAATATATTTTTTTTATGAATATATTATATATCATATTTTATTATTTCAAATTTCAGTGGTATATAATATTCATTTATATGCATTAGAAACAGTAAAGAAAATTCTTTAACATTAGAATCGACAATTATATACGTATTGAGAATGACTAAAATCAAAATGCTATGATAAAAATAATTAAATATATGTGATTAATAAAAAATAATATTAATTTTGCCAAAACCGTTTGTGCATTTTTTTAACAATTGCAAGAAAAATTTGAACCAAAAAATTTGACTTAATTTAGCAGTTGTAACGTGAATAAAAATATCATTATTTCAAGAAAATTACGATAAGAATATCTTTGCAAATTCAGCTAGCGTAATCTCGATAACGTAATAACGATAACCGAGTGATTAATCAATCTTCAGCATCATTATACGCGTGTAAGTGGTGAGGAGGCGTATCGAATGGGGTGGTAGAAGAAGCACGTCACTGATCACGATTTGCATCTCAAACGGGGTTGGAACGATTGTTGGCTTGATATGGAACATCACGTAACGTAAATCTCGATCGATTGGAAACGATAAGCCAATCTGCGACCTTCTGTCTTTAACGAGCAGACCACTCGAACTACCTCGACATCTCTTTTGCATCTTGAACATTATAATTAACTGCAAGTTAGGCGTTACCAATTAATGTAGATCGATTAATTGAAGCAAAATTTTTTTAATTTAAAAGAGGATTGAATAATTTATCCACGAGTTAGAATGAAAATGAATTTTATGGCTGATAATATTAAATAAATGTAAAACTTTGTGATATATTTTTTTAGTTAAAGAAATGGGATTAGAAATAATAAAAATTGCAGATAGAATGTAAAATATTCTTAATATCATAGATGTAATTACATAGAATTTTAAAATTGGAAAAAAAATAAATTTTGGTTGTAACGTAATTAGTTATATGTTTTTCTTTAAATTTTTACTTCTTTTATTTTTTATTTTATTTTTATTGGGATTTACAAATGGACTATAAATATTTGACATGCTTAGAATAAATTGCATTTCATCTTTCAAATAATATTATACAATTCTTTTCAGAAGAAATTGACTTTACATCGAATCGAAATTATAAAAAATATTATTATATATAAAAAAATATTTCAATCTCTAATTAATTCATTGTTTGTAGTACATTATTTGATCTATCAATTTTTCCTGAGAATTAAAAATAATGATTTCACAATAAATAAAGAAAGAAATATCTCTATTCAAAATTTGAAGATTTACAATTAGAAAGAACAAAAATCTA
The DNA here is from genome assembly GCF_029169275.1 of Apis cerana. NCBI lineage: Eukaryota > Metazoa > Arthropoda > Insecta > Hymenoptera > Apidae > Apis > Apis cerana. The sequence continues at coordinate 947,649 of NC_083862.1, read as the reverse complement.
CCTTGTCATGATGGTTGTCATCTGTATGGATGCAGTTTATTTCTGCCTCGTATATTTGATCATGCTTTAGCATTAAATTTGAACCTCTTCTTTTATCTCTACCTTTTCTATATTCTTTTATTTGGTTTCGAATTTCTCTTTTAAATTTTGCACAGTCATTTTCGCACACCTCTCGTGTCATTCAACCTTCTCGTTCCTACTTTATTAAATGGCGAAATAATCACCTTTTTTTATCTGACTCGCCAATTTTATATACTTGAACATTCATTTCAATCGTTCATCACACTTTATCTCCATTTATTTTAATCGTACTTCTTTATTTAAACAATTATCCAATTGAGTTTTAAATTCTTGTATTTAAATATTTGTAATATAAAAATATAATTTTAATTATTATATTCAATATTGAATATCATTTAAATAAAAATAGAAATAAATTATGCAAAAAAAATTATGTACTTATATTTAACATAAAAAGAATTTCAATAATTATTACATGATACAAATATATATAAATGAAAATACAATATATCTTCAATTTTATCATCAATTAGTTTTCACAATAATAATAATATGTAATATTTTAGGCCAAATATCTAATTACATTAACAATACAACAAGAAATTAATTAACAAATTAATCATTTGTAATAATTATACAATATTTGTTTTTTATACTCTTAAATTATTTTCTTTGTAAATTTGTAAAATAAAATACGTACGTGAAAATTAATAAGAATTAAACCTAACATATTTTTTGTAATACATATGTATATTTATATATATATGTACATTATTTATTTTTGTATAACTTGTATATACATGTCCGTATATTTTTTCACGTTTAAAATATCTCAAATATCCAATTGCAATGCACATTCCTTGAACTGAAACAGTCGTCAATCAAAGTTATTCCTTTAAAAAAAAAAAAAAAAAAAAGAAGGGAAGAAAAAAAAAAGAGAAACACTGACAGCTCTCTTAAATCGAAAAACTAGAGCACGTAGCAAAAAGAAACAATGGATTTCCACTTGAGAGCAACTCGGCCGGGTAGCTTCAAAGAAAGTCTGGAGTTGTTCGTGCCGAGCGCGGCGAAGTCGCAACTAGCGAGTCTCGTGTTGCACGCTTAAAAAGGCAACAAAAGCCGAGTAGCCCCGGTGAATACGTCAAATTGTCACGAAGAAAGTTTCCATGTCGTTGACCAGCAGGTGAAGAACGACGAATAGGAAGAGGCACTGTGCCTAACAACGGTTGTCTCCTGCTCGAAGATCGTAACGTTACTAGAAATCTCTAGAAAATTCTAGCTCAAAGCCGATCGTATTAGTTCCGCCTAAGTGCTTTTTCCGCTCTTTCGAGTCGACTTAGACTCCGTTCGACGTAATTGTAGAAATAAAAAGAACTTGTTTGAAACTCACTCAATTTGAATAAAAGTTCCGAAAGACTTCGATAATCGATCGATATAAAATTTGGAGAGAAAGGATAGAATATAAAATTTTAAAACTTCGTCTACTATTATTACATATTCTAGAGATGTCAATAACAAATTTTTACAACGCTGCTTACAAATGTGACCTTGATATCATAGATCGCTCTCTTTCGATAATCTTTACATCCTGTATTATCTTTTCTTTCGTATCAGGTAAGAGTGATTCATAATAAATCCCTCTTCACCAAAAATCTTATTTACACGTTCTCGGTTTACCACGCACGTACATACACACGCGTGTATGATACGCCCGAAATAAACTGCGCAGTTACCGCGTTTCTTACCAAATGCCACTGAAACGTTACGTGTATACACACACACACACCGATGTATTTACTAAACGCCAGTACGTATACCCGTGGCGCACTAATTTCAACGTAGAAATTTCGGTCGGACATTGCCGCAGGAAGAGACCTTTTGACTACGATCTAATTTCTAACGGGTAATTTCATTTAGGGTGCATCGTTTATAGTGGAATGCGAGGGCGTTTACTTCCAACCATCCACCATCCTTTACATGCTGACTTTAGCAATTTTGAAAGAGTTGCTCGCGCAAATCACATCGTAAACTTCCCTACGCCCGTTTTAATACCCGCATTCCACTCGAAAATTATACTTTTCTCGATGTTTGAGTAATTCTCCGATATCTCCCGTGACTGAGCCCTTTATCGGATCGTCCACAAGCGATCTCCATAACGCTGTCGTCATTAGCGGAACTCGGGCGAGCATCCAAGTGGAAGAGAGTTTTTTTTAATGATGGAGGAACGGAATTGATACTTTTCCTCGATCTAGCTCGAAATTCGCAGTGTGCATTTTTAGAATTGACGATACCAAGGATCATTCGTGATGATTCCATCGGTACATTTGTTAATGATAATTTTTTATTAATTTTTTGAGACGCGATTTTTCAAGTAAAAAAAAAAGAAATTTTATTTCGACGAAATGTATAAAAATAGGGTTTTATTTCAATTGTCGTCGACGTGTGAAATTTATGAGATGAATCTTAAAGAAATATTTACATTATAATATTTATATATTAATTGGAAAAAAGTTTCTCTGATAAAGTTGTCTGTAAATATTTTCTTTCTTTTTTTTTTTTTTTTGTAATTTGTTCTTTTGCATAAAATAGTACAATACTGATCCAGATTGTTGCCAATTATATATACATTTTCTTACAATGCTCGTTAGAAGACACACCGTTGAGATCGCAGGCTGCAGAGTTTCCTAATTTGAGATGATGTTGCTGGTTGTCGACCCATAAATTTAGTCAAGGGTCCAACGACATTTTACAGAGAAAGGTTTGACAGTGAAACTGACCAGATTACTCGATTGTCTAACTTCCCATGCAAATAGAGCTTAATATTATTTCCGGCGTTAATAAGATTTTGGTTCATTTGAATATTGAATATTTAGTTTTAGAATAGAGGAATAATTTTTTTTTAATTTTTTAATTTTGCAAGCTCTTTAAAAGAGATGTTTAAATGAATTTTTAAGTTTAAATTAATTTTTAAGTTTAAATTAAATTATAATATTAAGAAATAATCTTTGATATAATTATCTTCTAATCAACTTCAATGCAAAAGACGCCTTATTATTACCATTGTTTCGTATTAAATTTATTTAACAAAAAGAGATAGATTTGTTGTCACTGGAAAAAAGATTTACCAAGCTAATTTTAATCCTTCTTAATATAACATCATTTAATGTAACTTAAGATGAAAGGAAACTTTAATTTAAGAGTTGAAATGATATTTTTATAGCATGTTGTCGATACACTTTTGAATTCCAGTTAAGATAGATGCTAAAATAATATTATGCCTTGTTTTTAAAACAAAAATAATATAGATGTTCGAAATTGTGCTTTGTAATTCTCTTAAATTAATAAATTTAGATTAAAAAAAAATATATATATATACGAATAAATTAATGTATATAAAAAGCAAGAAAATTGTCATTTAAAGTCTGTTTCGCAAGTATTCTGTACTTTATTTTTACGATCTCTTCTCTTAACATTGTCCAACCAATGTGTTTCGCTGAGAATAGATTTTATTTAAAAAATTGCTCCATTCACAGTAACGTTTTCTTCGTATATGCTATACTTAGTACCGAGTTAATATTAATATCGCTCAATATATTATTCGACGAAATAAAAATATCCCTTCGAAGAAGAATAAATTATAAATAATTGTACAATTGTCCAGGAAGTCGCATTTTCTACAAGGAATATATAGAATACATATAAAACTACTCAAAATAACCATTCTGGAAGAAGAATTTTTATTTTTATCCGAAACTACGATTTTTTTGTAAAAGCGATATCTTCAAAAACAAGGCATTAAGATAGTAAAGTTATCTGGAACATCCTCTTTTTTATTTATTTATTCGCGAATATATATAGCTGGATCAAAAAAAATTTTTTAACTCGTAAAAATTTACAGGACTTCGAGTGTATCCTCGAATTTTTTCCTCGGATCACTATTTTGACTTCGAGCGAGGTATAATAAATAACACGATCGATGTGTTTTCCACATCCGTGAATACGAATACGTGATCTCGCGGATGAAATATTTTTCGCGCGAACCCGCTGCAAATCACGGCCAATACAGGCGACATATTTTGAAATTCAAATATTCGTGCCGGTGATTTCCGCCTCTGTCTAGAAATGCGGTTCGTTATATAGCAATTAAGTGAGCACCACCAATCACAAAGAATTTTTTTCAGCTTTTAATTAAATCGATCCTTTGGAATATTTATTGGCACCGATATTGTTGAGCAAAAACGAGGATCGATCCTTTAAAATTAATTTAGACGAAAAGAAATATTCGAATAATGAAATTTTTAAATAGTACGTTGAGACTTTTTTATGTACAATTAAAATTTTCTATTTAATTGTATCTATAAATTAGTTAATTATGAGTTTGAGAAAAAGTTGTTAATTAAAGTGTAATCATTAAATTTTCTCTGTTTCAGTAAAATAAATATATATTCATCTTTCTAAATCTCATTTTTCATTTTTGTAATACATCTGAGTTATCGAGTAAAGAAAAAATACACTTTTAAATAATTAATTTATAAATATACGTGTAATTCGTAAAAAATTATTTTTTTTAATTAAATTTAGCGTAGAAGAAATTTATTGAAACTTTTAAAACTTCTTTCTAAAAATAATAAAAATCCATCGATATTATCGTACTGGCGTTCAAAAAAAAAAAAGAAAAGGGAAAGCTTCCAAACCTTCTCTAGTTGGAACCTTTAAATTCTTAACTATGAGGTCTGCCTAATTTAGACGAACGCGTGCAGGCGACAGTCTTCCCAAAACCGGCAATGGTTCTGAACAGAGTTTCTCAAGCAATCGCTTTCCTCTTCAAAGTATTTCAACTTGGATACAAGATAAATGAAAGAACTTAGTTGCAGAAAAATATCCCCTTTCATATTGTCGTTCATAAGATAGGAAAAAAAGAAAAAAAAAAGGAAAGAAATAAATTTCATCCGTTTGTAAGACTCTTTCCTTGAATTATCGAAGCTAAAAAAGAATTGCCATGGATAAAAAAGAATGTCTATTCGGATAAAAGTGCCAAGCTATGAGATTATTTTTTTGTCTTCGTTTCAATGAATGTGAACAGAAAAGAGCAGAAATACTTTCAAATTTACTCGCTTTCAAACGATATTATTTTCAAATTTATTATTTATTATTATATCTCGCGTAATATTTTACGTATAATTATATTATAATACGTAATATCTCATGATTCTTTTCAAACATAGTGTGAACAATATATATATATATATATATATATTATCGATTAATTTGAATCGCCATTTTGGATTTATATTATTTTACTTGTTGTTAAACTCTAATTGTTCATACATAACAAATTGTTTATAAGACACCGTAAAATCTTTTAAAATACTGCGGATAAAAAGAATATTCTTTATTATATTTTAATAAATTTTAAATTATACGATTAAAATGAAATCTGAAATGAAAAATGAAATGAATATAAATGCTCGTTTCATCAGAATGCACAATTATTGATTTCACTAATTTTTGGAAGAAGTGTACGAAGAAGTTTGAGGATCTCTGAGTTTGTGAAAAACAGACCAGGTGTGACGTTGAAAAAAGGGTCTATTCGATAGGGAGTGGCTAAAGGACAAACTGGACGAAACAAAAAAATGGATCGCAATTCTTTTGGGAATTTGAAAACACGTTCATTCAATTCTTTTTTTTTTAACGATCAAGATTTAAGCAGTTATGCATTATTGATGTCATTGCTTCGTTAAAAAAATAATAATAAAAATAAAAACATTAAGAATAAAAAGAGAAAAATTTTTCTTAAATTCTATTCCTTCCTTGTAATAAAAAAATATTAAAATCACGAATGCAGAAATGCACGAAAAATGAATTATCTTTCGAAATGTATTTTATAAAAGTAAATGAATAGAAAGAAATGAAAAAAATAATAGAAGAAGTATCGAGAGACAAAATGAACACAGAAAAAAATAAAAAAATACAGGCGTTTGGAATATGAACAAGAAAAAAAACGAAAGAGAATCTGATCCACAGAAAAGAAAGAAGAGATAAAAGATAGAAATGATAAAAAATTGTGGTAAACACCAGAAAAGCGACGGTTTGTAATTTATTCAAATACATTTTGAAATAAATTATAATTATGCAAGCAGTCTTAAAATTACAAAAATACAAAGAAATAATTATCTAATTTATATTTCTTATTGATAATAACGATATTAATTTTTTTTTTTTTAGTTAATTAAAGAATACAAAATAATATACAAAATAATAATTTTTTAAAAATTAAATATCAAAAATTCAAACACGTAACGTATGATTTTATTATATTTTCATACAAGAACAGCTGTTGTAATGAATTATAACAGATGCAATAAGGTAACACGTGTATATCAAATGCTTGCAATATCTGTTAAGAAAATTAAACTTTTAAATTTGCATACGTATGCATATTAGAATGATATTAATATAATAAAAATAAATAAAATGTACAATATTTAATTTTTCAAAGTTTTCTTATCTATTTTTACTTATAAAGAAAATTTTCTTTAACAACAATTAATTGTTTCTAAACCAAAATAAGAAATTAATATTTCATTAACATAAATTTGAATTTGGAAAAATCAAATATTATATTAATTGTAATATAATGTATAATGAATTTATTATTTCCTTTTAATAGTTTAAATCTAACATAATTTAATAGAGGAAACTTTTTTTTTGAGAGATCATCAAAATGAAATTTTTCAAAATTTTTCTCTCCTACTTAGTTTTATTTAGTCTAGAACCATTAAATAGTAGTAGGTAGAAAAAATCTGGTTTCCACAACACGTGTTAACTCTAGGGGATGTATTACTATACATTCTTTGAAGAAAATAAAAATAGAATTGGGAAATATACAACAGCTATACTTAATTCTCAATATTTCAAACAATATTCTTTACTTTGTTTCATTATTTTTTTTAATCGATCAATTATAGTTTTCCATATAAATAATCTAATCTAATTTTTTTTTTATATTTCGAGTAGAGATTATAATATGTTATTTATATATATATATATATATTATATTATGTATATATGTATTATGTATATTATTTATACTAAATAAGATCTAGCAAAGTTCTAGTAAAATAAAACGATTGCTGGATTTTGTTGTAGTTGTTTACAACACACGAGAATTACATATGCGTTTCTGGGCTTTGGCCAAATGTCTTTATTACCTTACTATTCTTATACTGCACTTCTTATGCTATACTTGATGCTGGAGCAAATTTTCTCTATGTAAATTAAAATAAAATGCACGAATTTAAAAAGTCAAAAAAAAAAAAAAAATAAAGAAAAAATAAAAACCTGATTGTAAACCTGTTGACAAGTGAAGAGTTATAGATATTGAATATTTTTTTGAGACATATATATTTATTAGTAAAGTGAGATACATTATGATAAAGTCATTTTATGAACTAAATTTTAATAAATTTTAACAGAAAATCGCGTAAAAAAATTATAATCAAAAATTGTATGAAATGATAAATATTAAAAACTATGAAATATTTTAAAGTGTCCTATTATTTACTATGACTAATAAAAAAAATCTATTATTAATAAAATCAATTAGAATTACATAACAATATTATCTAAATACATAATTAAATTTATATTACATTAGATTGCAAAAAAGATCGTTAATTCTATAATTAATTATTTTAAAATATATTCATGCTATTATAATATATTTTAAATTATTAAATTATATTAAAATAATTTTCAATATCAAACAGGTTAATATATAAAGAAAAGAAATTTTTATAGCTGCGATCTAAAATTTTGTTACACGAAAAAAACAAGTAAAACAATTGCTCCAATTGACTCAATATTATATCAGTGAAAGAATAGCGCGTATTATAATTTGGCACGAATTTCGTGGCGACCTTCACCAATAAAAGGAGAAATTCGATTGTATCTCCTCGAACTGCATAACAAGCAATTTAATGCAATCTGACATTTCGTATTGTGAAACGCATGAACGCCGCAAGATAACATCTTTAATCTTAACGGGATCTTGACTTATTTCAGATCAATCGATTTTTAAAAAATTAAAGATTATACATTATAATATTATACATATATCTTTTAATAAAGATATACACTTTTTCTTTATTAAGAAAAAATTTTATCTAATTTTATCTAATTCATATAAAATTTAATATTTCTTAAACATTATATCTTTAGACATTTTTAACATGTTATTGTTTAAGCAAAAATTAGCACATAAAATTAATAAAAGATGTGATAAATAATAATTATGATATAATTAAATTAACCAAATGAATTTTGTAAATATTTTTTGATCTTAATTAATTATTATTTAAATAATTCAACACACCCAAATAAGAAAGTCCATAATTTTTCGTTATATTTGTTATTACGAATCATCATATATATTATACATATGATGAATGCATTAAAAACTTTACTCAAATCGTCTCGTCTTCAATATTATCGAAGAAAATTATTCATAGCGTATAATAAATAATATATTACATATACTGCTTATTTTATCCTGTTTTTTTTCCAAATATTATCTCTATATAAAAATTTAGATAAAAATGTATTTTCAACAAATTACTAATTGATCTTGATCGGAAAAATTCAGTGCAACTTCCTTACTTCTTTTGCACTTAAATTACTCTAAAAACGTTTAAAAAACAATAATTTTCTATATTTAACTTTTATAGTCAATTGCATTTCTTTCTTGAATAGTATTTTAAAGTTCTGAATAGTTTCTATTACAACAATATTCTTAAATGCAGATAAATAGATATTAATAAATGGTATAGAAAAAAATATAAAAATTCATATAAAAAAATAATCGAACATCAGATATCGATTAAGCATAATGTTTATATTACATAATATAAATTTTGAATTTAAAATAAATAGTTACTATTTAAAGTAGACCACGAAATAATGTTTCAAAGATCATGAACAGGACTGACATACAATTGTTTTTTTTTTAAAATAGGCATTTCACTGTATATTGCATATAGCAAAACAAATATTTATCTTAAGAATACATAAAGCAATATATTAAATTCATATAAATTTCTAAAATTGAATTTTAAAAACTTTGCATGTAAATTTAAATTTTTATCCGATGAATATCTATAAATAATATAAATTTGAAACATTCGCTTAGATATGTATATTTATATATACTTTATATTAAATAGAATGTATTAATGTATTACATTAAATATAAATTAAATTAAATGTATTAATATATTAAACATAAATGCAGCATGAAGTTCCCATAATTGCTCATTTCCATTATTTTTGTGCATACAAATATCATAAAAATTATGTTTACAGAAATTTGTCTACAAAAAATATATATACATATATATTATATATTATTATATATAAATATACAAATATGCATTTGACTATTAGTGAATTTTTATTCTTATTATATTATTAGTGAAAAGTTCAATCGAAACATTTTATATTTTCTTATAGAAATAAAAATTAATAATATTCATAATACTAATAATATTCTTATTATTTAATATTAATATAAAATTAAAAAAATGAAATATTTAAAGCTTCTTTATGTCAATTAAATAATTATTAAGAAATATAAATTAAAATTTTATTATAAATAATTTTCTAATTCTTTACATAATATATATACGAATGCTACGAATCCGTAACGAAATATTTCATTTATTGTAACAAATTGATTTCAACAGTAAATACGAACAAAAATCCGCAAAGAAAAAAAATATAACGAACAAACAGATAACTATAATCAGAGAAGCATTCCACTTTTCTTACGCATCGTCACGTAGTATATATATAACAAACTACATACTTACTAAGCTTTTGATCATTTGAAATGAACGTGAGAAACACTGACGTAGTATATATGAAGACGTATCAACTTCATGTTGTGTTTGTTTTGAAAGCAATCGCATCTCGTAACTAATAGACGAATGATGAAGTGACGAATATTAAATTCCTCGCGAAAGAAATAGTTCAACGTTGTCTGTGTGTTTAAAAAGATTAAACCGATATATTCTCATCAAGTATATTTTGGTTGTGAACGATTTCAACGACTTGTGACAAAAACAGCAAACGAGCTCTTATGTTAGTCCTTGGTTTAGTGGCCCTGGGCAACTTAGCATAGCGAAGCGAGTTTTATTAAAATAGTATATTTGTATATAAGATGAAAATGGTATTAAGTGCAATATACGTAAATTTATTGATCAATATTTTGAGCTCAATACTTTTATTCATTTCACATTGTGCGAACTTTTATGATTTCATACAATTTAATTACATACAAACCACACAGCTGTTTTTTCGAGTTACGTCGTAATGCGTTTTATAAAATTGTATTCTTATCGATACCTAACCTCTTTTTAAGAAATATCATTAGTTAAAACAGAATTAGATTCTAATGAATGATCAAAATTCGTTGATTTCCATCTCATCCATGAATTGAAAGAAGTAATAGTTATGAAAATATCTATATATAAGTATCATGATTGTTATATCTCCTTTAAACGGTAAACAACTTTCAAGTTAATAAAACTCTAAGAATATTTCTTTCTGTGATTTGAACAACAATAACAATCATTTTGAGATATATGTAGATTTTACAGAAAAAATATTATAACTATGTGTTCAAATTAATTATAAATAAGAAAGTGATTTTACGAAAAAAAAAGAACGTAAAACAAAGCAAATGAGCTAAAAAAAGTATTACGATGTAGTGCGCGTGTATAGATAATAGTCAAATAATATTGAAGAATATTTAGAAGAAAAACCTATAAACAGAAACAAACATCGATTTTAATCGATTGTATGCATCGCGTGTACAATGTGTCAATGTGTTAAGTGTGTGTTTAAGGTTAGATCATTCGTGATGAACCACGTACGGATATATATTTATATGGCGCGAATTTCAAACATGGTGAGTACATAAACTTTTAACAGAAATTTATAGAAATATTTTGATTAATATATTTTCACTTTTATTATTTTAAATTGATTAGAAGAATATTCAAAAAGTATATGATATTTATATTCTTTCTATATTTATATCGTGTTTATTTTCAATATTTTTATATTTAAATTTATATAAAAATTATTACTGAATATTAATTAATATATTAATATTATTAATATTATTATTAACATGAATCAATGAACTAAAGAAATAAAAAATACGTGAGTGGCATATTTATCGTTTTACCGTAAAAGCAATGTGAAATTAAAGAATCCGTGTATACATTTACATAGCTTATGTGGGACTCAAATATCTATAGTCCTTTATGTCTCGACTTGGCATTTGAATACGGGTTGACTTAAAAAGTACAAAGAAGCAGGATTTACGAGATGTGACACGATCAGAAACATTATACATACTGGGATATGAACGGACCCGTATGAAATCTCATCGGTTTAGAATTACATTAAATTATTTAAATAAAAAGTTTCCACAAAATAAATATATAAGACTATAAAATAAATAAATAAAAATTAAAAAAAAAATTTTTAAATAAATTTTAATTCCTTTTATTAAAAGTAATATTTTTATATAAACAACTTATAATACAGTCAACTTTTTTTTCAAATATTCTTTTCATTTTGTTTTATTAAAATCCATATTTGAAATATATTCTATTTGTATGATAAGATAGATTAATTAATGTCATTAAAATTGAACAACTAACAATGAGAAACTGATTAAAGTGAAATAATTAAATCTATTCCAACGAAGTTACCACATAATTTTACTATATAATTTTAAAAAAGTTTATTGAACAAGAATATTTATACGTTAAAAATTAATATAAAAATTTTATAATGCACACGCTAAAAATTTTTTAATATTACATAACATTACAATAAATGAAATATTTACATGAATAATATTTGTAATAATATATAATAATATTTTATATACAATGAAGAAATTATTATTTATATTTATTATTAATTATATAGTTTTGAATAAAATATTTATTTTTTAATAAAATATTGATATATGTATATTTAAATTCGTTATTATATATATTTAAATATTTAATTATTTTTATTATTTTACATGTATATAGTTTTAATAATTGATAATTTTGATAACGACGTTCAATAACGGGAAAAATGATATACTATATCTTATTAAATAATTTTTTTTAAATATATTTCTATCAATTAATATAATATATAAAATAAAATGAAAAAATAATGATTATATTTAAGACTTCTTTTGCAGGAAATTTCTTATAAATTTGATTATGAATGATATTATTCCACTTGCGATATTCGTTTTAATTGAATTTCATCTGCTGATTTTAATATTACTTTAAAATCATATTGTATTTTCGCAAAGTGTGACTACCACTTACTTGAATGAACATTACGTATCAATTCCTTTGATCTATCGCCTGTTACAACGATGTGACAGCGTACATTAAAGAGATTGATAGGCGTTGAAGTATACTATATCATTTACTCGACCCTTTTTAATCGATTTAAGAATATAAAAAAAATCTTTTTCATAAAATCAGATACTTAATAAGTATGTAAATTGCATTATACAAAAAAAATATTAAAAATCAAAAATCTTATATAAAACATAAAAATCAAAAATTTAAAAATAATATAAAATTTAAGTTCCAAAAATATTTAAAAGTTTGTTTGTTTTTTAAATTTTTAACTAACGTTATAATAAATAATTATATATAAATTTATATAAATTTTCGTTATTATATTTTTCTTATTTGCAGTAACTTGATTTCAGAAAAAAATTATATGAAAACACAAAATGCTTTTCGTTATTATTAAAATACAATTATAAAAATATATATATAATCTCTTACAAAAAACTATATATTCTTTTCATTGAAAATTTTTTATCAAATATTTATTTTAACATGTTACAAGACATTTTATTTATCAAATTAATAATGTACAATTCAATAATTATAAAATAATTAATATATATTTATTATATATTGTTAAAAAAAAGTGTTGATTATAATAAATGATATAAAAGAAGAATATATATTTTTTTTTTCTCGTTTAGTCTCAACATTATATTATCTTATTTATAAATAAGATTTTATCCAATTCATATTTATTTTTATAATTAGATTTATAAAAAATTAACTTATTAAAATAAACTTATTATAATATCATATTTTTCTTTTATAAATTTATTGTTTTGAGATATAGAATATTTAGATTTTTTAGAACTAAGTAATAATATTCATATCAAAAATCATTTACAAATTTTTGATTAAATTTTTGATGAATTCTATAATTATATATTTACACAGATATATTTGCAAATTTTTGGTTTTAGTAAATGAATTATACATCATAACAGCTATGCACAAAAACACGTTATGGGAAATTAAATGCATTATACCTTAAAATATTATTCTTAGAATATTATAAATGTTATTATATAGTTCATATTCTCTATATTGTTTCGTTTACGTATACAAACATAAAGAACATCGAAACATGCATATTTTTATTTTCTAACAAATTGATTTAGGATAAATACAAAAGTACGAACATCGATTGATTCCTCAACTAACGTATACAAATTTTAATTTCTAAACAACGACTAACTCTAAAAGGACAACATATATGTATACGAAGAACAATACATATAGGACTCACCATATAGATGTCGTCCAGCAATCAATTCTCTTGTATGCACGAATATATTTTATCAAACTTTCATTGTTTATACTTTAGTCCCGTGTGCGACAACACATGCGATTCACACAAAAATATGATTTTAAATTTCCTTCGTGGCAATGTTTGTCACAAGCCGGTTCACTGCCGCGAATATTTGCATGGATGTAGAAAATAAGCGATGAGAAATTGAACGATGTATGCGCGTTCTTTGCCGTGCATTTTCACTCCCACGTACAAAGTATCGTAACTTTTGGCTGCAGTTTTACATTATTGTCGATTCGACGCAGCAGAAGATTTTAATGGACTAAAAAATACGATAACCTAAAAAATTTAAAAACTATTCTTTGTCATTCGATAGATAAATTTATATTTATTATAATTAATGTGTCGTTAATGCGAACTTGAACTTATTGGAATTAATTGAATAGACGCTACTTAAACTAATTAAAAGATCGTGTAGTCAGATATTCTATTTCACAGGACAGTACGATCAATATTTTAAAAGTTTCGACATGTTAGTACATGTGTATACATAATATGTATGTCAGTACAATATTTTTATATTTCAATATTAAATATTTTTTTATTTTACATGTATTATACTTTGTATTATTATGAAAAGTATACATATTATATATAAAATTATTTCAATAATTTGTTTTTATCGATTGTTTTAATAATTTTATTTATCTTATTATATTTCTATAGTTTTATTTAAAGCTTGTATTCATTCTTGTTTCTACAAATATATAATTCTCAGCTTTCTAGAATTAACTTTTAAAATTTTTGCGGAATTATTATATAACATTTAAATTTGTATCATTGTTTTATTTTTTTAATAGTACAAAAATAATAAAATAAAATATTAAATTTAAAAATAATATCTACTTATTATTATATTTATTTAGAAATTTAATATATATTATATTTAATATATTACATTATATTATAAAATTATGTGAAACTGCGTGAATTTCTTTTCATGAATTCAACAAGTTTAATTTTATATCGATTAACAATCGTGTAAATATAAATTTTATTTAAAAAAATGCAAGCGCATCATGAATAATAACATGGAAATTATCAATCATTACATAACAATTTTTTATGATTTTATGTAAACTTTTGCGCTTTTTATGTAAAAAAGTCAATGAACATTTAAAATTTGTATTCAAAAAAATTTCAATATAAATTATATAAATTTAAATGACATTGTTAAAAAATATTATAATTATAAGATTTGCAATAAATTATTTCCCTATATGATAATTAAATATTTTAAACTATGACATTGTATGCACGATAATAGCATATATATTTCAATTGATTTAACATCAGGTAACATGCATATCTCGCATAATACAAGCGTTTTCTGCAGAATCAACAGGTCAAATCTGAATCAAATCCTTATTAACCATTGTGTTGATCAGACGATACATGCTGAAAATGTAATACGGACAAAAAAAAATAATACTTTTCTGTAATATTATTAAAAGAAAAGTTTTGACTCAAATGTAATAATTCATTGAATGCTTTTTAAACGATATTTTGTTTACATTTAAGACACTTATTGTTCAATCAGCGAAATTAAAAAAAATTCGCAAGAATAGATGTAACATCAAATAAACTTAATTGTCACGTAATTAAAAACTTATAATTGCTCCTTCAACATTATTTAAAAGAATCCTCGAGAAACATCATGTCGCAATATATCGCTATCTTTATTTACTCATGCATTCCATACAAATCACTCTACGTATATATACATATATATATATATATGTATATATATATATGTATATATATATATACATGTATGTATATATATATATATATGTATGTATATATATATATACATATATATGTGTACACGTATACTACCATTGGTCTCATCTCCTTCCTTTTCACCCTCTTTCCATAATTCACCCGCCCACTCAACCACAGCACATTTTCTCTCGCTCTCATTTCTCATATTTTCCTTTTTTCGCTTATTTTCAAAATACAGTATCATTTTCAACTCTTACTCCAATTATCTTTGTTTTATGTATATTTAATTTACACAAAATAATGAAACTAAAGAAGAAAGCAAAAAATAAATAATATAACGAAATATAGAAAAAAGAAAAAGAAACGACATGTTTGAACGAAGGAGTGAAAAAAGCATCGACTATAAATGATTTTCTTATATCAGAAGGATCCGCGATACGAATTAAATTGAACGAGATTAGAATAGATCGAATACGTATGTTATGTACCCTTTACATTTATGTCATTTTTCTTCTTGCTGGTCGATGGTTCATCGTTGATCGTTTCCTCGGTCGCGGTCATCCTCTTTCCTTTTTGTAGCCATACGTTCCTCAAACAACGAGAAGCCGATGGAGATCAGAGAGAGAAGATGCGTTTTGCAACGCATTCGCGAGACACGTGAACCACCGATGGAAAAGACAGCAATGACAGCAAGAGACGATGATGTCGAGCGAATGAATACAATTGTCAAGATAGAGAAAGATAGAAATGCTCAGGGCGGAGAAAATTGAGAGAAAGAAAGAGACTGATAAAAGAAGAGAGAAAAAGAGGAAGATATACTATACACGTTTCTGTCTCTGTCTTTCTCTCTGTTTCTCTTTCGTCGCGCACCAAACCGATCGGCGATGTGTAGCCGCGTGCGCCACCACAATAGCTAATCGAAAAAAGATAACTAAAAAGACGAATGACGAAAATGACGACAACAATGATGACGACGACAAGGGCGAGAAAGAAAACGTGGCCTCTCGTCAAACCCACGTCGGCGACGCTTAACGTTGAGGCTGTTCTGGGCGTCGCGGCGCTCACACATCGGCTCACTGAGCTCGGGGTAGGCGACACCGTCGGAACAGAGGATCGCGGTTACGGCCGACAAGGACCGAAAGAGCAAGCCGAGCTTTCCAGATGTTATTGCGCACGCGCCCTTGCATTGCATGTCAGTGTTGAATCAATTTTTAACCTATTGAAAATTCTGTTAGATTTCGAATCAATTAATTTTTATTTCTTAATGACTTTAATTTTTTTTTTTTTACAAAAAACATGAATATGAGAACATAATATATAGGTATATTGAATTACATTACTTATACCATAAATAAAATTTCGTTAAAAATGAAAGTAAAATGTTAATTGAAATTTATTTATAGAATGATAATTTTAAATATTGATACAATAAATATATAAATATACAATATATGCACAAAGTTTGAACTGTTTTCTTTTTTTGTTTTTTTCTTATTATATAATTTATAAAATAATATAACTAAATTATTTAATTTTTTAATTAAATAATTATATTAATTTATTTTTCTCTTTCTTTTATACGTATTTAATTGCTTAACTAAAATGATATTTGTATTAATATTTCAATAAATTTATTATAAAACGTATTATTTTTATATTTTTCTAAATAACTTTATTAAAAATTATTTATCCTCAAAAACTTAATTAAAAATTTTAATCTTTTATACTTTTGCATATATATTTTTATATTATTATCATATAAAAATTATATTTTCCTTATATTTTTGTTAGAATCAGAATTGATCTCTATTATTTTATAACTGGAATATTTTATAAAAATATTGTTAAAAAATATTTAATGGATAATATGAATAATAATATATATATATATATATTTACAAGTTTCCATGTGGTGCAATTACTTAATTGCTCGATTTTGATTGGACTCTTTTATGGTAGTATTTCCAGTACATGATTTGTACGCTACGTATTTGACGAGTCTCCATTGGTTGAGTTACCTGAAAGACCGACAAATCAGCCACTAATATCTAAATCCTCGCCGTTTTTAATCCTCGAAAGAATATTAAATATCAAAATTTTATTATTCAAAAGTTATCAATATCAAAAATAATTTATAATATCATTGAAAAACTTGAATAGAACAGTAGCAATAAATTTAGTACAATTAAAAAAAACATCTACAAAGTGTAATTCTCATTTTCAATATGTTTTTAAGTGTATAAGAATAGATGAGAACTTGGTAACAGTGGGATGTAGAGGACGCTCTCTCGTGGTGGGTATACCAAATGCCAGTGTCAATATGGCCGTTGCCGAGAGCGCAGTATGTGGAAAGACGTGGTCGCGATAGTTTGTTCGATCTCTAATATGAGGTACGCTTCGGTAGGCAAAAACGTTTATACGTAATATTAATACGTTATTGAAATCTTAACAAAATGAATTGTGTTGTGGAAGAGCGGATAAATAACATACAAAGCGAAAATGCTCTAATACAAGGTACGTGATTGTCGGGATTAAAAGTGTTTTTCAAATCATTTACAAATATTTATCGCCACAAGCACGCTAGCTTTCTCAACGCGCATTCAATCGATTTGTCCCCACATTTATTAGCGTTGTCATTCAACAAATGTGAACTGAATTTGTAGAAATTCAAATGAAATCTCTAAACAAGTACATTATATCCTTTAGTGATAGTTTTATAAGTTTTCTGTGAAAAATCATTCTTGTGTTAAGTGAGCTATGCATCTGTGTAACAGCAAGATACATCAACTATTTTTTGATCAGATTTATTTTAAATTATTTTCTTGTACTTTTGATTAAATTTATTTTATTATTTTCTATAATAGTTTTATTTTTCAAATTTTTTTAAATAATTCTTATGTATAAATTTTACATTTATGTTAAATATTTTTATGAAAATTGAATAGATTTTCTAAATCTCAAATATTATTAATACTTTATAATGAATAATAAATAATAAATAATAAAAAGTGTTTAAAATGATTGTTTTTTTTGTCTATTTTTCATCGGATATTGTTATCAATTTATATTATTTAAAAACATTAAATAATTAACAAAAATAATTTTTTAAATTGTTTTATATTATTTCATAAATTCTATATATAGTGTAATTAAAAGTGTTTAGTGAATTCGTGATACAATAAGTGGATATGTAATATCGATAAAAAAATAATTTTTTTTTACATATAAATTGTAAAAATATAAAAATTTCATTCCAAACAATATAAAATATAACTATAGACTCCAACTATTATGTTATGTAAGAGTATTAAATACATATTATTAATATTATTTGGAAATTTTAAGTCAAATATACATGAAATTAATTTTTAAAGAATTTAAATTATAAAGTAATTAGAATTATTTTTTCATATAAAAATTAATTTTTATATTTTTTTATAAAAAAAGTCTAATATTTTGTTTCATTTGAAAAAGATAATATATAAATATATTAAAATTATATGTTAAAATTATATTAAAATATATTTTTGAATATATTATTAAATATTTTCGAATAATTTAATTATTACGTTTTGTACAAATTACTATGATTATAAAATATAATTGCATAATTTTTAATATTATTAAAATAATTTTTTTAAACTATTTGTTTATTTCTTTGAAATAAAATTAATTTATTATTATTATAATATTTTATAAAACATTTTTATAAAATATTTATTTATCAATACAGATACCAAAAAGGAAATGATTAAAAACAGTGGAAAATTAAAATTGAACAATGATGAATCAAAACTATCTATTATTGAATTATTTCCATGGATATTAGAATTTAGAAAAATGTGTAAATGTATACATACAGAAAAAAGTATGGCATCTTTAAAAGAACTTATGAAATTTTATTTAAGGTAATGATTTATATTATCATAAATTTGTGTATTATTGTTGTTTTCAGTTTACCAGTAAAGTATTTTCTGGGAACTGGTTTAAAAATCAGTAGAAATAGATATCTTATATATATTATATATATATAATAAATAAGATAAGATATATATAAGATATTATAGATATTATTATATAATAATATATATAGATATAATTAAAATAAAAACTAAAGGATAAAAATTAGATTGATGTTTTTTACATTAATGATAAGTTGAAATTATTAAAAATATTTATAATGAAAAAAATATTAGTGCAAATAAATAATTAATAAAAAATAAAAGTAATTATTAAAATTTTAAATTTATTATTAGTATTTTTATCAAATTATGAAATAATTATATAAATATATTGTTTTAATAATTATATTATTAAATATAATATAATATAATATATATAATATAATTTTATTATATACATAAAAAATTATTATTTACATTATTATTTACAAATAGAATTAGTGTTTATTCTAATTATTTTATTTTAAATTATTATATATTTTATTGTATTTTAAAAAAACATCAAGCATTTTTTAAAATATATGATTTTAAAGAAATAATATTAAATAATATTAAATAAGAAATAATATAAATTTTATATTTCAAAAAGATATGTAGTTATAATCTTTATAATAATATAATATTAGATATCTTGTAGTTATAAATTAATAAAACATACATAAAATTTATAACAACATGATTAAAATATGTTATAGAATTATAAATTTAACCATTAATGTATTTATTATATATTAAAACAGTTGAGATAAAAATAGATAATATATTATAAATTTATAAATTTTATCATTTGCATAAAAATAAATAAAAAGTGCCACAGCAATTAATTTTCTTACAGAAATATAAGTGTCAGTGTAAATGAGTGTTACACAAGGCCTTTGAGAGCTGGAAAATTAAAAGATTTTATTAGTGATTCTTTAATGTTATTCTTATATATTTATCGTGAACTTTCTAAGGTAAGCTCTTTTTAATTTTTATTTCTTTGTATTTTCATATTATATTTTTATATTTGTATACAAATATAAAAAAATTTTACTTTTTAGGATTGTGATAGGTTCAGTTATTTAAATATTATGTCAGATTTATTAGCATTCTATATAGATATGGAATTAAAAGCATCTAGAAAAAGCAGAGAGGATCATGATAAAATTTGTGCAAGGATTACTTCTTGTCTATATGTTTATCTAGGTATAATTATATTTTTTAAAAATTGTTTATTAAAATAAATTTCAATACACAAACAATGAAATTTATAATATTTTTAAAATATTTTTAAAGAATTTATATATATCTTTTTCAGAACATTCCATGGATTATTTATTAGATACATTGATGAAAATACAATTTATGTGTCGCAGTTATCATCATATTTTAGATCCAATTATGACGTAAGTATAAATATAATCTAAAAATATAATAAATAAAATATAATCTAAAAAAAATATTTAAAAATTCTAATTTGTTTATTTAATTTTCATTTTATAAATTTTAATCAAGAAATATGAAATTAATTTTATTATTTGTAAAAACTTATGACTTTTTTCCTATGTAATATGTTATATTCAAATATCTTTTTTCTTTTATAGGAAAATAATAAAAAGTATTCCCATACATCCAGAATCAGATATAATGTATATCCGTTACTTTTTTATTTATCGTTTATGGAGAAAAATAAATGAGAATGTAGCTGTAAAAAATCAAATAACAACTGCAGCAATTGCATCTCTGGGGCCATTGCCATTAACATTTTCATCAAGTATATTAGAAGATGTATTGCCAAAAGTGCCAAAGAGTCAACCAAATTCTACAAAGTCTCTTCTACAACAAAAATTTGATATAAAGAAACATTGTGTAATGTTTACACAATATTGCAAAGAAAACAATGGAAATGTATACCAGAAGGACGGACCTGCAACTCCCATTGATTCGTCCAGTAGAATTAATTCAAAAATGGTATTTATATATGTATGTATTCATATATATATATATATATATATGTATGTATGTATGTATGTATGTATGTATATATTTATTTGATTTATTAATTTTTTTTATTGGCAATTTGTTTCATTTATGTTCCATTTAATAAGTATAGTATTGTTGTGATAAAATTAATAATATTTATGTTTATGAACATGTCTCAGCCGGAAGATATCGTTAAGGAAGATGTAGAATATATAGATAATAACATAAATTCAATTATTTCAAATAAAAATAAACAAAATGAATCTATTTCTTTGCTAAAAACTTTTAAATCTCTAAATTTGGAAAAACAAACTAGTTTTAAATGTTTAGGTACGTTTTCGAATAATATTTCTACAAAGCATGTTAATTCTAAAACAATGAAATCAAACAAAAATCGTTTGCGGAGAAAATGTAAAAAGACCAATGAGATTGTACTTATTGACTTAACTAGCGATGTAGTGCTTGAAAAATGTATAAAGAAAAGGAAATCTAGAAAATTAGCATGGTTAGAAGAGGCAAAGAAGAACATCGATTCGAAGATAACAGCATCACAGAAGAAACAAAAGCAAAAAAGTAATATTTCACGAAGTGTTAGTCATCAATTGGAAGAATCATCTCAATTAGTAGATGCCACAGAAAATCTCATTAAAAAACAAGAATCTAACCAGATGGTTATTGATGTTAAAAATAGCGAAAATAATAAAAAATTGATAGCTTGTACAGAAAACATAACAAAATCAATCGATATAGAAGTCAATACTAAAAAAACACAAATTAAAACATCTACAATAACCAATAAAGCAGTTTTGACTGAGATACTCTCATTAAAAAAACAAGTATCAAAAGTTTCAAATAGCATTGTTAATAGTAATTGTTTAAGTAACAAAGATAATTCGAATATACAAAATGAAGAAAAGAAAGACGATAGATTTAATAAACAAACTGTGATCAAGCGACTGGTAGAAACAGATGATTTCTCAGAACCTGAAACATGCGAAAAACTTGAAAGTTTTAAAAAAGTCTGTGATCTAGAAACAGAATGCCCAGATGTAAATAGTATCACAATATGTACTCCATATAATTCCAAAGATAATGCCGTTAATTCTAATCATTCTAACTTCAATGTAATTAATAATGAAATAACCGATAAGATAACATTATCGAGAAATACAGAAAAAAGTAATCAAAATATCCCGAATAACAAAACATTAGATGTTTGTTTTAATAAAACAATTCTTGAATCTGATTCTAATAAGATATTTAATTCTGAAGTTAGATGTGAAGAATTAATTACGGCACAAAATAATAAAACTGAAACTATTTCTACTGAAACAATAAAGAACATTGAAGCATCTTCTGTTAAAAGTTTAGTAAATTATAAGGAAAAGCAAGAGTCATCACATGTGTTTGTCAAAATTTCAACAATGCAAGAAAAGTCTGAATCACAAATAGAATCGAAATCGTCAAAATGTACAAACAAAGTAAAAAATGAATTCTGCCCGCGAACAGAATTAGAAATTTGTAAAGAAATAAACAAGAATATAAAAGAAGATAAATCAAGCATCGCTAATATCAGAGAATCTATTTTCGAATCTTATTCTATGGATAAGAAAAATATTTCTAATACAAATAATGCAACGTGCCCAAATGAAAATATTGAGAATAATAAAAATTCTTGTATCGATACAAACTTTAAGAGATGTATAGATGATATAATAGAAAACAAGTGCGATGATAAGTTTGGAAAATGTACTAATAAGGATGATATTTCTTGCGAATCTAACGAAATATCTTCTGTGTCATCGGAAATAGAGACAAAAAAATGTAGTAAAATAATAGAAGAAAAAAATGTGAATAATGTTGCCAAAAATAAATACATCACTCAAGAATTACAAGACAATATCGATGGTTTATCGTTGTTGGCTAGTGTTTCGCAACATATACCCCATTTAAAGCCTGAATCTGATATAAAATGTGATCAAATAAAAGTAAAAGATTACGCATCTTTGAGATATGCATGTTATAATCAAATTACTGACGATGAGGCAGATACAAATGATTCGTCAAACACTGTTTCTCAATTGCTCGAAAATCCATCCACAGAAATTATCAATAGAATTGTCGGCATTTATCCTGAGGATGCCTTAGATGTTGCACTTCATGTAGAAGTAACATCTAATGAAACAAATAATGGAAATAATGATAGCGAATTATGTAAAGTCATATTTCAACCGGAAACAAATCTAAATTATGACACAGATACATTAACACATAATTTAACTCCTATAGAAAATAATGTGCAAACTGTGAAAGAAAATACAAATGTAATATTAAACGGAGAAACTGTAGTTTTACTGCAAAAATCTCCTAATAGTAATCTTTACATTATAAACAAAGCAGTTGAAAATTCTAAAGATCACAATAATGATGAAGAAAACAATAGATTAAAGGAAAAAAATTGGATATCTCAAACTGAAGATTGTGGACAATTTGAAACTCTATCTTCTTTAGATCATGTATCGTGTAATTTGGATTTAACTCCTTATCAAGAGAACAAGTGTTCCATAGTGCGAGGTAAAGGAATAAAAATAGAATGGGAAGATAATTTTTCAGATATGAAAACATATTCCACGAAGTTATCAACTGACATGCTCTCTATAAATTCACAAATATATCAGGATATAAATATTATGAATAAATCGATAGATAAGAGGAAATCAAATTCTACTTTTCGGCAAAATATCAAGCAAGAGTTCAATATCTCCAATCACATAGCATCGAATTGTGCAATTCCAGGATTCAGTGGAATTCACTCGCATCCACGAGAAGTTGATAGTCAACACCCCTTACATATTCCCGCTACTCATCCAACGACGTTACCAGCGATTTATGGAAATTGTGCTGACAACACGGAATTGTGTGTACCATATCATAAACATTGCACTTCGGTATCGTGTAATTTGCAAATTAATGCTACTTCTTCTCTTTATTCGCATGCGAAATCGGGCAATCCGTGTGGAAGATCGCATTGTTCTTGTTTAAATTGCACTTATGATATCGTTGCCCATTGCAGACAATGTATGCACCCGGCATCGGATTCTCATGTGTCTTGTATCGAAAGTAGTCCGTATTTCTTGTCAACGCACTCTTCAGTACAAAGCCCTGCCGTCCAAGAACATGACAGAGCAAAGAATGAAGTCATAGAAAAATTATACGACGATCAATTATTGTGTAAGATAGAGAAGAATCTTTTGCAAAATAATTCATTGGAAAAAGTGGAAGTACAATGTGATTCTGAAAGGATATTTGATAAAGCTGCAGAAAATAAATTACCTTTGAAGAAAAGGCTAAAAGCGCATGCAATGGCATATGGTGAAGTACAGATAAAAACAAAAAATATAGACAATTATCCTGCTATGCCTATGATGTCCATAGCTGCTTTAGAAGCATTGGACAATACGCGAAAAGGATCCGATCAAATCGTTAAATCTGAATACGAAGTATCTGTTACTAAAAAAGAAGAATCACATAATGACTATCATTGTAGTTCAAATTTGATAAGAAGAAATTATTATAAGGATATGCATGTTGCTAATTCACATCAGAATCTCGCAAAAGAAAATACAAGAAAGATCGAATGTCAATTTCGATCGACAAATAATCAGACTGATAATACGATATGTCAGGAATCTTGTCTTCAGAGGACAGTTAAAACATCTGCGCAACGGAAAGAGATCAATCTGTCAGACGTAGCATCTTTGAAGCAATTTGAGATAGAACCAATGGAACAAGAAGGAACGTACAAAAAGATAAAGAAAACACAGTCGTCTCTACGACAAACAAGAAGCTCAAAACGAAACGTTCCTAAAGTAAATTATTCTTACACCGATGTTGATCCAGAATGGAATCCGTCCGGTGAGTCAAAACGCAAACGTAAAAAGACTAGTCGATGATCGATATCGCCTCATTATGAAAATTCGTTACCGTAAGAAATTTTTCTGAAATTTAAATGAATGAGTGAACATTAATCTTATAAGACTGTGGCATCGTAAACTTGTATATATTGTATAAATGGGAAGATATATCATCTCGAGAAAATATTTGCATATTGGCGATAGTACTGGCATAGTACAACACCCGAAGATTAACAAATTAGCGTAATTTTTCGAAGAGTTTCAAGCAACAATAAAAGATGTATAGATTTTGCAGATCGTACCTGTATTTTGTTGAACATAGACAATTTGGTACTAAAATGATAAGATATTCTTTAATGTTTATAATTTGCTTTGTATAAAGCTATGCAGTATTATATTACATTTTATCAGATTTTGATGACTAATTAATTTCGATAGAATCCTAATAATTTTAATTAGACTGAGTATGATAGATATCGTATAGAATGCAAAATTTCATCGTTTATAGAGCAATTAAAATGTTTTATATATTCAGATAAAAAAACTACTTTTGTACATAATTATATAAATGTAATATAGTAATTTAAAATAATTTTATGCAAACGTTTCAATTTTATAACTCTTATATATGGAAGGTGAGATAATTTATCCTTAACAAATAATTTTAAATATATTATTATGCTACATAAAAATAATAGATAAATGATATAATACAATTTTATGTAGCAAAATACGATTTAGTTTATTATTTCATATTCATATATAATTTTTTTTTCTAATATTTTACATTTTTCAGTTTAATGACATAAAATTATTTAAATTCAGCGAAATAAGAAATCCAGGCTGATGACATTATAATTTACTAAAAAAATGTTAATAGGTAAGATTGAAAATGAAATGTTATCAATATTATTGTATGTATATATGTTATTATATATTATTTACATTTATATAATATATATTTCATTATGTTCTATGAATATATATTCAATTATTCTATAATTAAATATTCTTATTTTTATTCTATAATATATTCTAATTATTTTATTTTTTTAATTTATTTAAAAAATTTTTTATATTTCATTTTATATTTCAGATTAATTATTTCCTCATACTGGAAAATTTCAAGGAAATGCTTAATTCCAAAATGTGATGTCAATAAATTTGCCAAATAACATAGAAGTAATAGTACCATCATACAAGAATAGAATATAAAATATTAACTTCCTTTAAACTTTTAATCTGTCCTCTTAATACATATAATATTATTTGTTATAAATATACTCTTAGATATCACAATGCAAGTAGCATAGCTAGTCATCAATTTTTATGAAATAATGTCATCATTTTTAATTATGAATTAAATTTAATATTTTGATTTATATAAAATAGAAATTCAACTAACATATATTCAAAATTTTCAGTTTGAAAGTGGAAACATCACATAAAATTAAAAAGATGTACTTAGATTTTATATATGTACCAAAATGATAGAGCTTTATCACATAAAAAATCATTCGATATAATATCCAAATTTATAATGTAAATTTATAATTTATATTTTAAAAATGTTCAACTTTAACATATATTCTTAAAAATTATTTTTTTTTTTGCAAATCAAAATAAAAAGTACAGGATAATTCTTGCTAGAAGATTCAAAGGCCATGCTAACTTTATTTTTGTTCCATATATATATATATATATATATATATGGTTCCATACATATATATATATATATATATACATAGAATATACATATTACATTAGCCTTTTATAACATTGAAAAAAACATAGTGAAGATCAA
Organism: Apis cerana; assembly: GCF_029169275.1. Lineage (NCBI taxonomy): Eukaryota > Metazoa > Arthropoda > Insecta > Hymenoptera > Apidae > Apis > Apis cerana. The sequence goes on along the minus strand of NC_083862.1, from coordinate 920,509 downwards.
TAACTATATCACATATATAAGCAATATAATATTATTATGACATTGACTCCTTTAAATAATAAATCCTTTGAGTTCTCTAATAAAGAATCATCCCATATATTTGAAAATTCGAATAATGAAAAAATTCTATTGATTAATCATAATTAGAAAGATAAAGCAATAATTTAAAAAAATTTTCAGTTTTCTTTTCAAATTGATATTTCTTGATATTTATATATACTTAATAATTATATTCAGTCATTAATTATTCAAATTACAAAATCATTTGCATATTTCAGTGCCATATTCTAATGTTTTGATATTTATATCTGTGATTATTAACTAACTAATGCTAAATTAATTACATCATTTTATTATAGAAAAAACATGTATTAAGTTGGATATTTTGTCATTTCAATCTCACTCATTTAATTTCCATTTGATAATGATAAATATATTATTTATGTTTCTTATGAAAATGAATATAAGTAAAATATATTATTTTTGCAACTTTATAATTGCAAAAATTTACAATATTGAATTCACGTTGCAAATGAAAAATATAAAAAGACAAATTTTTGTTTTTGCTTCTTTATCATCATTATTTATTTTTTAATTTTCAAAAAGAAGTCTGATAGTTTTAAGTTGAAGTAATATAAATAAATTTTTAATTTGATAGTCGATATTATATATATATATAGTTAAATAATTGCCAAATTATTGCAAAATTTTCATGTGTGCACATGAATGTATGAATAGTTTGTTATTGACAAAATTATCTTATGCGTGAAGCATTTATTAAGGAAAGTCTGATATCTTAAGATACAATTTAGAGTAACATTACATCGGATGCCTCATTCATTCGTGTTCATAAAAAAATTAAGTACTGTATATGTGTAGAACATTCTGTCATAATCTCGAATAAACTTGTATTTACCTATATTTGTAAATTATATGCATTATGCAATGCATAGACTGGGTTTTTTGAGAAAAATGATATAAACACATTTACCTCATATTTACGTCCCCAGCGTAAATTTTTTACGTTTACGATTAGGGTTAGACGTAGTTTGTAACAGGGTACTTGTTTAAATATTTTTTTAATATCTTTATATTTAATTATTTTTAGTTTAACACATGGAATCATATCTCTATGTGATTTTTATTTCATTTATAATAATACTTATCTGTATGCAAGGATACATTTTGTAAAGTGCGTTTTTAATATACTTATTTTATATTTCATTAAAAATGTTTTTATCCTTTATATAATATCCTATAAATATCATCGAAACATCGAAATATATGATAATGAATATAATTATCATCACTTTCATATAAAGAATAGGAAGATATAATAAAATACAAAAGAAAAAGTAAAAGATAATAAAAATTATGCATATAGCTTTAGGCATTAAATATTATAAAATTATGTAATATTAAATATCATATTTTTAATTAAACTTTTCAAAAAAAGAAAAGTTTAAAATTATAAAAATTAAAATTATTTTAAGTTTAAAAAAGTCTAGAAATATAATAATAATTTTTCTGTATAACAACCTGTAAATATATATAAATCTTGAAGTATTTGTGAATTTTTTATTAATATATAAAAATAATAACATGAAATATAATGAAATAAATTTTATTCATTAAAATATGTTCAAAAATCTATATTTGTTCCATTATTTATTAAATTTATATATACATATTAATATTATTGGTAATAGAAAATTTTGATATTAATTTAAAAAAAATTTTATTCTTTTGTTTCAGTCTCTGTATTGTACATTATAGACAATGTAATATAATTTAATATTTTGATTATAAATTACATAAATCTAACAAAGTTATTAAGTTCGATTAACATTAAAATTTACAGAAAAATTAATAAATTGTTTAATTAAATGCAATGGCACACGTTTAATTTTTCATATATTCATTTGTAAAAAGATTATAGTATTTGTAATTTTCTATTTACATATATAAATTAATTGAAAATTGATAAAAAAAATCTATTGAAAATTCTGAAATTATTTTTTTTTATTTTTATATATCACTTATTTACTGCAACAATGTCATAATTTTAAAAAATCATAAATTTTTATAATCATATTAAAATATCAGAATGAAAAAAGATTTTAAAAAGTATATTATGTATTTGATTCAAAAAAACATAATGTTTTTTGTATCAATTCAAAAATTTTAATTACATAAATTATTGTTGGAGCAGATAAGCAATATCTTTAAATAACTTAAAACTTTAAAATTATATAAATGTTAATAAAATTAATTTTAATTTATTAAGATATTAATTATATTAATTTAATAAAATAATTTTTCTTTTTCTTTTTTTATTCTTAGTTTTTTGTTAACTACAATTTTCTTAAACATGTATTAACATTATATGTAATATTTTATAAATATACTACTCATTTTCAGATAAGACAATAATAATAAATGTACAAATCTATAATATATATTAAATGTAAAACAAATATATGAAATAAATAAACATACAATTTCTCATCTCTTGATTAAATATTGTACACTATTTTTTTTTTTTAATAGTTTTTGTTGGAAATGAAAATAAAAATTAATTTTATACATAATTATAAAAATATTTATTAGCATCCACGTTTGAAAATATATTTGAATACTTAAGAGAAAAAAAAATAGTAGGCATTAATGGATGAATTGTATTGAAAGAAACATTTTGATATATAATCAAACGTACATGTATAAATTTTTGAATAATTTCTTATTAATATCTATTACGAAAAATTATTATTAAAAAAACAAATTTGTTAACAACATAAATGAAAAATTATATCTAATTACATTATATTTTATTAATTTATAAATAAGTTTTTCTTTGTGCCATATGAATACTAGTCTTATTCTATGTTTAGCTTATGTATACATAGTATACTATAAAGTATAATATAAGCAATCTTTTATATATATATTTTTTTAAATTCATTTCTTGAATATTTCAATAAGAATACAATTTTCTACAAAATACAAAAGGCTTTTTGCATTTCTGCAAGCATCTATATTAACATTATTATTTGCTTATTTTATTTATATATAAATTGCAGATAAATGACTTTTCGAACTAGATTTAAATAAACTTTAAATTAATATTTTATTTTATAAATATAATTCAATTTAAAATTATTTTTATTATTTGACATAATATAAAAATAATGATTTTGTTCAATGCTTTATTGCTTATGTAAAAATAATCATAATTTCTTAAAATTTTATTTAGGCAATCAAATTGAATTAAATAACAAACATATAAATTAAATAAATTAAAAATAATATTAGAAATAAATATGAAATATTGATTATCATAAACAAATATAAATATTATATTTAATCTCTATCATAAATTATTATAATTTTTATAATACTTTGAAAATACTGAAAATTAAATCTTTTTATTTATATTGAAAAAACTAATCAGAACATTTTATTTTTTTTCATAAAAAATATAGTAATAAATAGTAATAAATTGTCTACATTATATATGTAACTTTTATATGTTAAAAATTTTCTGTAAAATTTACTTCTTTTTTATTGTAATTATTTTTATATGAAAATAAAAAATTAACTAGAACATGTTATTTTTTTCATAAAAATTTCAATCAACAAAAATTATTCTAAAAATAAAAAATATTTACTAATATTAAACTTTGTAAAAGATCTTTTTTGTACTTTTTACATAAAAATTAAAAAAATATATTTACATTTAATATTAAAATTGCTATAAATATTATAAATATGTAACAAATAATAATAATAGCTTGATAATAAAAAAATTATATATAAATTTTATAATTACAAGTGTAAGAAATTTGAAAAAAAAATATTATATATTAACATAATAAAATGTATGTAATTCCATAAATTAAATTAAATCCATTTTAAAAGAAAAATATCACATGTTATTTCAATATTGCCTTCCACTCATTACTGTCAAGTTTTTAATTAAATAATAAGTTTATAATAAGTTCGCAATATCTGTCTGAACAAATTTTACAAAATTAACTAATATTATTCATTTTAGAAAAGATTTAAAATGAGAGAGTTAAAATTTTATTACAGTATTTTTCTAATTTATAATAACTTGATATACTTTACTGTATTATATTATTAAAAATAATTATTTACCATTAAATAATATCTCATTACAAATAAACACTTTTTAACGAGATATAATGTTCAATATTAAATAAAATGAAAAAAAATTTATATTATTATATCGATATATTATTATAAATTATTAAATATTAATTATAAATTTTATTTAAAGCTTTAGTAATTTGTACATTTAAAAAATTAGCAATAATTACCAAAAAATAGAAGTAAAATGATAGTAACTAAAGTCTTAAAAAAAATAATTTAAACATTATTAAAGAGATCGTTGAAATTTTTTCATTTATAAACTTTATATTTAAAAGTATATTTTGATGTATTATTCACATTTATATACAAGTTAAATAGTTAAAAAAAATTAAAAGATATGAAGTATGAAATACGAAATTTATATATTAATATAACTGTTAAATTTATTCTAAATTCTAATATGCATAAGAATTTTATATTAAAAAGTAAGATTCTTTCACGTGCATATAATTTATATTTTTTCTTATACTAAGAATTGAAGACTTTTTAAAAAAATGAATAGTCTTCAAAAAATCTTTGGAAATAATACGCTCATAATATTTTTATACATCATAATATAAAATTATTATAATTAATGGCATTGTTATTATTTTTAAATTTAACAATATATATTTTCAAGAAATAAAATAAATAAAAAAAATCGTAAAAATATCAATAAATATCTAAGTAAAATATAGTACAGGTTTATTAATACTGAAAACAAAGACATCGCAATTATTTCATTAATAAAAATAATTTTGATAATAATTAACTCTAAAAACATAAATAAACTTAACTTTTATCACATAAATAATATTACAATTGTGCAAATTGTATAATAATATTACTACTTCTATTTTATAAAATATTATTACCAATTTATAAAAAAAAATTATTACCAATATATATAATTATAATAAAAAATTTTCATGATTTAAAAATTAATAAGTAACACAATCAATGTGTATAATTATTTATATAGTTACGAATTGTATATGATAATTACCATTTATAATTTCATGATATATATCTTATTTTCAAATAATAATTGTTTCTATAATTTTGGAAACTTTATTGTTTCCTAAGAAAAATGTATGTATTTAGGATATATTCAAATAGTTAGCATTTCTTCCTTTTCTTTTTACTAGTTTGGAAGTTTAATATAAATTTATTTGCAAATATATATGAAATATTTACTTATATTGGAAAAAAATAAGCTTTATTCTGGGAAAATTCTAATCAACTCACCTACTATATTCTTCTGTTTATTTGTACATATCATACCTATAAACAAAAACACAAGTTAATATAAAACAATATATATATATATTAATATATTATAAAAAATTAAATAATATTTTTATATAAAAATATATATATAATTTTATATTTATTATTAAAATTATTATTATATTGTATTTAATCAATTAATAAAAAATAAATTACAATTATTTAATTTTTATATAAAGTATATATATATTTAAAAATATTAAATATCTTATTTACTTACCTTTATAATATTATTTTAAGAATTTTTAAAAATTTAATATTATTTTTTTTAAATAATTTTTATAAAATATATTTTTATCTTGTAATGAGACATATAAAATATAGACAAAAAATATAAACATATGTATATATTATATTATATCATGTTTTAATTTATCCAAATATTGAATGTACTAGAATTTAATTATTATTTGCAAACTGTAACAAATTCTATGCATAAATGCATTTTTTAATTATATAAAGTATTTTATTTATGAAATATGTATAAGATACTCAAAAAAAAATATATCTTCTAATGTTGTATATTATTTTCTATATAGAAAATTATTAATATTTTATTTTTGTTTTAAAATATTAAATTTCAAAATATTAATTTCAAATTATTAATTTCAAATAATAATTTCAAAATATTAAATTAACTAAATATAAGTTTCTACAATTCTTAATAAAATTATATTTTTACATTATATTTTAACATTATATTTTTAATAGTATTATTTAAAAAATAGGTATGTAAAATATATTTAAAATTAATTTATAAAAGTTGCAATGTGTATATGTGTGTTTAATATGATAATACTATATATATGATAATATGATAATACATTAATATGATAATATTTTCAAACTATTTTATTATATTAAAAATAAAATAAAATTTCAAATAATTACCTTTTCTTGAAGATATATAACATTTTGTTTCTTTTTTAAATTTTTGTTGACTGTGCAGTAAACAATTATATTTGTTTTTAAAGTTGAAGTTAGTTGAAAAAAAATTTTTAAATCTAATTTTTTTTTCTTCAAAGATATATGTTTATCCAAAAGTACAATTACTTGTTCTTTCAGAGGATTTAATAATGTATCTATGTTCTGTAATGATCACTTGGTGATAGATTTTATAATATTATTTAAAATTTTAATTATATTTATATCTGTTATGAGATTCAATTTGATAACATCAATATTAATCTTTATGTTTTTTTTTTATATTTTAAAATAAAATACTTTGTTTTCAGGTGTATATGATTTTTCAAATATATTTAACATACTTGAATTTTCCAAGATGTTATCTTCCATGGTACACTGAGAATTCTCTAATTTAGAATCTTCCTTGTAGATTGTATCCATCATAGAATCTTCATGAAAACTTAGTAAAATTTGTTCTTTTTGTTGAGATATACGTTTTAATTGTTGAACACCTGCACATTTTAGTTGTTTGTGTATATTTTTAGATGTATAATAATTTTTAGATGATGTTTGACAATATGACAATATGTGAAATATGTTAACAATAGTGATTTACATGTATTTTGCACATCTTGATAATTCATAATAATATTCAGTGAATATTTTAAGTTCAATTCATTCTGATTGAATTGAACAATAGATAAAAATAATTCTTTTTCTTCTTTTTTCATTTTAATTTTCTTTTTACATTTTAATATCCGTGTTACTAAAATTTAAATATCAGTCTTGAATTGCAAAATGACACAAAATTTATTCTTCTCTATGCATAAATGCATTTTTGATTATATAAAATATTTTACTTATAAGATGTTTAAAAGGCACTCAAAACAATAAAATGTCTTCCAATGTTGATCTTCCGTGAGGAGAATTATTAATTTGGAGTCTTTGAAATGTAATATTAAAATATTAAATCTAATTAAATATTAAAACTTCTCTATTTGATAAAACTACCACACTGTGTTTTTGATGCCATTACTTGAATATGTAGACAAAATGTGAAATATATATAAATTTTATTGTACATAATATAGTTATTTCATAAAAATATTTAATTATACAAAATTTATATTTATTTATTCAACATGATGATATTCTAAAACTACATAGAAAATAAAATAAATTTTAAAATAATAATTAGTTTATTTTTAAAGTAAAACAAATTATCAAAAATATTTAAACTAAAATTACCTTTTTTTTTTATAGAGACACAATGATTTTTTTTCTTTTTTTGCTGATTTATAGAACAAAGAATTCCATTTGTGGAAGTTGGCTGAATAAAATTTTGAAGTTGTAATTTTCTTTTTTTCAAAGATATATCTTCATTCAAAGTTGTAATTATTTGTTCTTTAATAGAATTTGATGGTTGCATATCTATATCTTGTAATGACCACTTGGCATTAGATTTTCCAGTATTATTTGAAACTTTAGCTGTATTCTTATCTGTTATGATATTTGCTTTGATTATATCAGTATCAATTTCCATATTTTTTTCTGATAGTTTGAAACAAGATTTATTTTTAGATATATGTGATTTTTCAGATATATTTGATATACTTGAATCTTCTGAGATGTCTTCCATGATATCTTGAGGATTTTCTACTTTAGAATCTTCTTTGTAGATTGTATCCACCATAGAATCTTCATAAAGATTTAATAAAATTTGTTTTTGTTGAGACATATGTTTTATGCCTGAGCAATTTAATTGTTTATTTTTCTTTTTAGATGTACAATTTTTAGAAGATGTTTGAGAATATGACATTTGAAATGGTGATTCACATGTATTTTGTATATTTTGATAATTCAAAGGATTAATTATAGTAATTTCTGAACATCTTAAGTTTAATTCATCTTGATTGGGTTGAATAATAGATGTAAATGATTCTTTTTCTTTTTTTTTCATTTTAATTTTCCTTTTAGAATTTAATGTCCATTTAGGTAATTTAGATTGTGTACTAATTTTTATTTTACGTTTTGTAACATGATTTTGTTTTTCTTTATTGTATTGCATAGTTTTTTGAATATTTCTTTGTCTCATAGAATTTTTATGTTTTTGTTTAACACATTGAAATGTTGTATCAATGTTACATGATATTGAATCTGTGGAAGACAATAAATCACAAGAATTTAAAGGTTGTTTTTTTACAAAAGGACTAGTTTCAAGTTCTGTATATGCATATTTTTGTGATGACTGAACATTATCTCTTGATTGATTTAATATATAATTCATATTTGATGAAATGTTATTAGTAATACAAATTTCAGGTAAATCTTGATTTTTTGTATCACTGAGTGGTTGAACTTGATTAATATCTTTTTTTTGAAAAATATATGATTTTTCTATAAAATTACTGGTATTAAACTTATCAGTAGGACTAGAAAGACTGTATTTAGGAAATAATTCTTTATCTTCAGAAGATATGTTACCTGAATTGACTAAAACAGTTGAATGATCAGAAAATGAAGGTATACTTTTATTCAATGAATAAGAATCAATTATTTCTTCTGCACTTGAGTTCAATCCAAATCCAACTATATCCATATTATCATCAACATAACGATTTTGATTACTATATAATTCCTTATTTTCTTGTAAAAATGTATTTTCTAAGTCATTCTTTTCTGTAATTTTTTCTTCAAAATTCAATTCAGATATATTAGAATTTTTTGTTGATATTTCATCTTTAAAAGTTTTTTTAATTAATCGCGGATTAATTGCCTGTGTATTTGAATACATTAAATCGTTTGAAGGAGAATCAAAATCAAATAAACTACTTAATATTCCAGTTATTCCAAGACTACCTTCAGGTAATAATGTTTGAGAATTTTCTGTATTTGATAAAATATATTTTTCTTCTGTTTCATTAGAATGTATATATTCAGATGGTGAAAAAAAATCTTTAATACAATCTAAAACGCTATTTGAATTATCATAATTAATTGGCGACATCAATGGAGATTGCGAATTTTCCCAAATTTCTTGTTCATCCTTAATAGTTATATGTACATTTAGAATACTATCTAAAATATCAATATTTTCAAATTCATCTATAGAACATGATTTTGCATCATTTTTTTGTGGCAAATTTTCTATTTTAGAATTTTCTACTTCCCAATGTATATCTTGATCTAATTCTTTAGTATTTTTCAAATCATGTATAGAAGATATATCACATATCTGATTATCTGATGTACTAATTTTGCATTCATTTGTTTTCAATATTTTATCTTTTAAAATTTCAAAATTTTCATTATTTTCTTCTTTAATGGGATGTTCAAATTTAGATTTTATATAGTTACCTATAGAATTTGAAAGTGATTTATTTTCGAGAAGAATATTATTTTTTTCATGAGAACAATATTCTTCTGATTGAGATATTGATTTATAAAGTTTATCCAAAAAATTAATATCTTGACATTTGCATACATTTAATAAGTCTTTTTTACCATGAAATTTTAAAATTTTGCTAAGTTCTTCTCTTTCTGCATTTGTCAATGAATTGATGTTTTGTATCCATTTTGATGATGATTCTGTAGATTGAGTTCCCAAAACTTCTTGTTGTTTTTCCGCATAAACAGTCATAATATGTTCGCCAATACGATTTAAAACATCCATACATTTATCAAGATCATTTAATATACACATTATATTTTTGTCACAAATTGATGTTTTACCAATAGCATTCTTATCTATTGTATTTTGCGCCACATCGTTTTTTGTGATATTAAATATGCTGTTGTTATGGTAGGAAAAAGGTTTTATATCAATTTTTTTACAACAATTTGTACATTCATGAATTTCATGAGCAATATTTTGTTTCATGGTTTCTATTATTTCTGGACTATTCATGGATTGCAAATGATCACTTTGTACATAAATAGATTCATTTTGACAATAAGTATTTTTTTCTATCACATTGAGATCTATATTTGTTGGTAACTCTTGTTTTATGGATTGTACATCTGTAATATCCTTTTGGCACTCCTTTGACAATAATATTGTCTTTATGGAACTTTCTTGTTGAGTATTCATTTCATTACATTCATTAAGTGTATTTTTATAAAAAATGTTATATTCAGAAGATATTTTATTTTCATTCCTACTTTCTTTCAGTAGATTTAATATAGCTTTTGGTTCTTTAATATTTTGTCCCATAGTGCTTAGAATTTCCAGCAAATATAGAACTTTATTGAGTTGTGTATCAGTTTGTTTTGTTGATGAATTACATGTATCACATTGTTTATGTTGAAACATATATTTTACTTCATTTTTATTGAGAATATAATCCTGCATATTTTTTAAATTATGAGTATTATCCTGAAATGATTTTTGTTCCATTAAAGTACTACTTTCTGTATTTTCATTAATCTTATTATTCGAAATTGGTTGTTTTTCAAGAAGAATATTATGGGAAAAATTTTCAGAGTTCTTCATATTATGAACATCTGAAATTTTTATTTGATTTCTATGTTTTAATTCATCAATTTGTTTCTGTACTTTATATTTTTTTTTTACCATTTTTAACCATTCTAAATTTCTTTGACATTTTTTCTTTCTTTTTTTTTTATCTGTTTTTAGTTCATCTTCTTTAGTTAAATCAATTAAAATTAATTCTCCGGGTTTTAATTTTGATATCTTTTTATAATTTTTAAATTTGTTTCTTGATGGGAGAAGTTCATTATTATTTTTATTATTTTTTATTCCATCTTTAAAAGCATGATTATTTTCTGTATCATTTTTTATTAATTCACAGTTTATAAAACTTTTTTGAACACTATATAAATCCTAAAAATAACCGAATCAAAATAATCAATAATATTTATAAATTTATAATTCTTAATAAAAAAATTTACCTGTAAATATAAATCAGAATTTTGTGTTATGAAATTATCTTTAGATTCAATAAACATTGCTTCTTCAAATATTAAAAAATTATTACATGCAGTTTTTAAATTAAATACATTTGGTTGTAATAAGGTAAGAGTTCCATTTTCAAATTCTGTTGGAACTTTACATATAATCTTCAATAATTCATCGCGCATTTTTGGAATACATGGACCTAATATTGTTAAAGCTATCTTATTCACTTCCTTTTTTTCTTCTATAGTTTCTTTCATTTTTTTCCATATTTTTAGAACAAGTAAATATCTAACATACTCTATATCTGTTAAAGATTCCACACTTTTTTTGAAACTAGTAAAACTTTTCCTGATATAAAAAAAAATAGTTTATATTATGTAAGAAAATTTTATAATAAAAAGTAGAAAATATTAGATATTTACATACATGAATATAAAATCAAAAATTTTTGAATATTTTTTAGTAACAAATTTTAGTTTAAGCAATACTCTAAAAATATGTTTTTCTGAGTTACCTAGAATAAAAATAATACTTTAATATTTTTTATTTAAATTTTAAATGTTTTTTTTAACTTACTTAAATATATCCATAATGCTGAAAGCAGTTTTGAAGCAATTTTAGATGAATCCATAGTGTGTGTAAAAGTTTTAAGTTCTATATCTATGTATATTCCTAACAGTATTGACATTTCATTTAAATACGAGTTGTAATCATTAACATGCTATTAAAAACATTTATTAGTAAATTTTTAAAATACATTGTCATTTTTATTATATTCATAATTAATGATTTAATAATACCTCTTTAATATCATTCCAATAAAGATGAAAAAATGTTAATGTAGTACTTAGATGATTTTTTAATTTTGTCATATCCAATACTTTTTCACAATATGTATTTATATTACTTAAAATATTTCTAAAATACATAATATTAATTAATATTAGTTTTTTATAAATTATAAAAATTATATTTCAATGTAAATAATTTTTTCATTTATATATTATATATATATTTTTATTTCTTTTAATATATATAATATATATATATATTAAATTATATATTTTTTTCTTAGAAAATATAATAATCTTACTGAGTATAAAGGAAAAGTAAATGTTTTAATAATTCGTAACTTCTATGTCCCACAGATGAACACATTAGATTATTAAATTTATCAAGCCATAGAAATATATTTTCACATGATTTAATATCATTGAAATGACTAATTGTATATTCTTGATTTACATATTTTTTTGACATACTTATAGGATTATTGCATGTCAATATTAAATCTACTTTATTTCTTTTATCCATTATTTTCTTTTTATAAAATTCTGCTGTAAATTTATTAAAATTAATATTATATTTAATTATCATACATTTATAATTATATAAGAGATATAATATAAAATTTGAATATTAAATTTAGATATAATTTAAAAAATTATTTTTAAACTATACAAATATTTAAAAAAATAAAATATAATTTTTATATAAATTTGAAAAAATTTAATTATTAATATATTTTTTTATATTTTGTATGCCTCTCAATATTTATTGATGAATTATTTACTGAATTTGAAATAAAAATTATTTATATTTGTATCTTATAATTGTATCATATAGAATAAACTACAATTTAAAAATTATTTTTATTAAAATTTAAAATTTAATATAATTGTATATAATATTATATACTACTATAATATATTATTCTTTTAATAATATAATATATTAATATAAAATAAAATAAAAAATATGTTTTTTCTTAAAATAAATTAATCAAATTGTAAAAAATAAAATTTAACAATGAACGTACATGTGTTAATATAATATTTAATACAATTATATTATATTGCTACAATTCATAATACCACGTGTCGATGTTATATTATAAAAGTCTAAATAATAACAATCAACAATGAAAGAACACAAGTTTCCTTGAATGTGCATTTGTTTTTAGAAGCGTGTCGAGAATACAAAGATTAAATAATCTTCGCTTCTTAATATGCATTGTTATATCATTTATTACTACATACCTGCAACAAAATGAAATTAAATGGAAACGATCATCACTTTCATTTTGTCGTAATAAGGCGTCTCATAGCTTTAGTTCTTTACGTTTTCTACAGCATAGCCGCATACAATTGTAAATTTATTGCAACTTGCGCCGCCTGTTGTCGATGTGCTCGAAACTTATGATAGCTCTTTGAAAATCGAGTAAAACACGACGCCTCGCGTCAATGCTGAATCAACGCCGCCGTTATCTTAACAATTTGAACGTTGCTACGGAAATTATAAATACAGGTACGGCCGCACCCTTTAAAGAACCCCAATACATTGTTGATAATTTAAAATTATTAAAATTAATTTAAAAATATTTTTTCACTGATAATGAAATTGGCGATATATTGAAATGTTATTATACTTTCATAAATCCTTTTTCTCCGTTTATTACAATAGATGCAAATTTTAGAAATTATAATTGTATAACTGACAGACATTGCGAGAATTATTTAAATTTGATATTTGAATATTTTTACATTTATAACGAATATAAATTTCTTTAAAATAAAAAAAACTATATATATTTTTTTCTATATATGATATTTAAAAAATGAATAGAATAATATGATTATATAATTTTCATGATTATACATGAACAAATATAATCATTTCTATTATGAATTTACACGTAAATTTCACAAATGAATTTTTCATCAAATATTATAATCATTTTATTTATCTTAACTATAAAATTAATAAGTTTTTATGTAATTTAAATATAAAATGTATCAATCAAATTGACAAAAGAATTTTAAAGCACACAGATCACACATTGTCACGTGCAGTTAAATGGATCAATTCAAAGATTTTAGTATATACGCTCCTGAATAGAGAAGTGCACACCGAAGCGCAGACGTTACTCGAACTTTTCGACTATAATAACCGCTAGCGGCCGATCACGTATGTGACATGGCGTCCGGGTAGAAAGAAAGTTGACTGTTAAATAAGCGTTAATGTTGTTTTTATGACATTGACCAACCGAAAAGGGAACATCCGAGGCCGCGAATTTCCCACAGACACCGGCATTGATGGTAATGCATGCGAGGAAACCACAAAGGATCAGCGATGGGTAGGGTACCGCCGTCAAATACCCAATCCTGACACAACCAACCTCTACTCACCTCACCTCTCATCTTCAAAGTCCGTCCATCCGACCCACTCGACATTACTACTACCGCCATTCGCGGGAGATTTTCCTCGATGGAAATTTTATTTTCCATCCTGGAATGTCCGCTGTCTTGTAATTCTATTCACCATTTATCTTCTATGATTGCAGGTACTTCGAAAAGCACCAGGCCCATCCCTATCAGGTAAATATCATCCGAGCAATTGGTGTCGGGGGTTTAGGAGTGGGGTAATTCGTCTACAGTGCGATTGTATGCACAATTTTACCGCGATTCTTTTCATTCTCACTAAAAAAGAAATAAAATTCTCTTTTTTTGTTTGCGCTTTTTATTTCGATAATCGCGCAATCAACTATGTCAATAGTTCTTTCATATTTCTTGCATTACTTTCTTTTTTATAGCTCGTTGTTAAATAAGTCACAATTAGATATTATAGACAAATTATTTATAAGAATTTCATTATGATTTCCAAATACGCGACATTTTTTTTATTTAGTGTCCAATATTTCTTATGTATTTTGCCCGCCTATTTTGTCCCTTTCGTATGGCGCAAATATCGCATAGCTTTTGTATGTGTTGATGTATACATATATATGTATGTATGTATATATATGTATATATATATGTAGATATATATATATATATATATACGACATATACTATGTGTATATTTGTATATATATTTTTTTTATATTGGATTTCTATAATCGAGTGTCAAATAATTTCGTTTACATAGATATTTTAAAAAATTTAAAATATGACTTGTAAATCATATGTATCATAAAAAAAAATATTGTTTTTATTTTCTATATAAATTTGCTGATCTTTATATATTAAAAAACATATATTTTAAAATTACAAGTGAATTGATTATTGCCTATTTTTCGATTGATGAATCCCAAAAATTTTATTTAATGAATATAAAAGAACATTGAATTATTAAATTATATATATATATATATATGAGTATAAAATTTTTTATAGCTTTATTTTTGTTATTTTATTTTATTTTTCTTATTTTACTATCATATAAGAAATATATAAAAACTAAACATAACAAAAGAATTGATATTCTTTTTTAAAATTCATATAAAAATTTTAACTAGATATTGTCCTTGGAAATATTCATTTAATTATCAATATTATTATAAACATGCAATAGTTGCATATATTTTTAATATAATTTTATAATTTATATTTAATATCTTGTAAATATTATATAAATTGCTCACTTTTAATGTTTTTGCTAAAAGATACAAATTTTATTTAATATTGTAAACATAACCTCACTTTTAGAAAATCAATAATTCATTCTTCTATATTATGCAGATTACTAATAGTATATTGGAAATATTACATAAATATATTAATTATAATTTTTTTTTTGTAATACATTACTTGTAACAGTTGTGTGTTTTAATAAAAATAATAAATAATTTCAGATACTTCATTTATATTTAATGCATTGAATTTTTTTTTATTTAAGTCACAACAATAATACTATATTATGTTTTTTATGTAAAATATAATATATAATTAGATATTTTTTGTGTATAATTGAAATTTAATATAATAAACAATTTTATATATATTAATTTTTACACATTATATAATTTATCACAATAACAATTTTGATTAATAATTATTTTTTATATTAGTTAACAATAAAAATATAAGAAGAATATAAAAAACTTCAATATTTTTTTCATTTATTGATAATTGATAATTAATTAAAATAATTTTTTAATTATATTTAATATCTCATATTTTTTTACAGAACGCAAAGTATAGTAGTTCTAAGGGTGGCTACTCCTCATCAACAACATCATCAGATAGTCGTTACGAAGGACGTATGCGAGATTCCCCAAATGGCAACTCTTATAGTCCAGCTGGGGGCTTGGGTATGGGCATGGGAACAGATAGAGATAGTCCTCGCAGTTACACATCCAAGCCCCTATACAAGAAGGAGAGAGAAAACAGAGACTACAAGTTATCCTCCTCTAGGGACAAGTATTCAGGTAATTAACATTTAAATTTTCATTAAATTTTTTAGAGTAATGTAAAATTATCATATTTTAAAATATAAAACAAATATATACCGCAAATATGGAAAATATTAAAACTATATTTAAAAAAATTTAATACTGTATTTCAAATATTTTAATTAGGAAAATTTACTAGATTCACTTAAATTGTGAGAAATAATAATACAGTCATTTTTGCTATAACCTTATTATATTTTATTTGTAAAACATTTAATTTTATTTGTAAAAGATTTATATAATTAAAATTCAGCAATTAAAATTCAACTTTATTCATGACTAAATAAAAATATTAAAATATTATAATATTAAAAGAATATTTTTAATAAAAATAAAAATTAATATCTACAAACATATATTTACATAAATATAATATTTACTATTTATAATTATTATTGTAATCAATAATATTTTATCATATATTTATGAAATTAATATAAAAATTAAAATTAATTATATTTTTTTATTTTAAAAATTTATATTTTTATATTTTAATATAAAATAATAAATTCATAATAAATTTCATAATATTTTTAAATATATTTTAGAAGATTAATATTCTATTTTTGTTATATAGTACTTTTATATTTAACCTTTATTTTAAAAGATTTAAAATAAATAAAGTTTTGAAATTAATATAAAATAATTAATATATAAAAAAAAATAGATGTTATATATTTAATTATTTTATCTTTTAATGAATAATGCTTATTATCATTTTGTCTTACTATTATTTAAATTATAGAATCTGTGTTATGGCAAAATCGACTGTATAATGACTTTGAGAATTAAAGTTTTCTTTCTTTCTTCAGTATAAAAACAGGCTTGTGTCTTAACATTTTCAGCTGTAACATGCTTGCTTGCATATGTGTAGATTGTGCACGATCCCCAAAAGACAAGAGAAGCCGTGAGAGCAGAGATTCAGAACACAGGACCAACCATGATAGGAGTAGTGGAGAAGTAAGAATATTTTCAGTAGAAATTTTAAAATGTATTAATTCAATTAATGTAGTTTAGAAATATTAATTTTTTTTTTTTTAATAAATTCAAATGTTACAATAAAAATTTTAATCATATATTATTACAAATATAAATTAACAATTTAAAGTAATTAACAAATAAAATAATTTATTTGAATTTTACTGTATTACTATAAATTTATTGAATTTTTTTCTAATTCTATTTTAAATATTTTTTTACTCATTTTTTCATTTATTCATTTTATTCATTTATATATTGTGAAACAATTTATACACAATAATTTCTTTGAATATTCTTTAATAATTGATTTATGAATCAAAAATATTCTGGATTATATATAATATTATATTATATAATATTTAAATGATTTTTTTATTGATTTTTACAGATTTTACATCCTATAAAATTATCGTCAAATTCATCAAGAGAATCTTCATCTCAGAGAAAACCATCACACAATTCCTGTCAGGTCAGTAAAATGTACTTCATATAATTATTATAGAAAAAAATATATTTATAAAAATATAAGAAATGATTAAAATATATTTGTAATATATTGATTGTCATAAAATTTATAACAAGAGAATTTTAAAATAAATTATATCATATAAGATTTTATTTTCATGAAAACAGAATAGAACAGAAATAGAAAATAGAAATTTCATTTAAAATATATTCTTATATTTTTTTATTTTTATTTTATTAATAAATTATGAATAAATTTTTAAATAATTAATTCATGATTCTTTGTTAATTATTAAACTTATTATGATTAAACTTTTATGATTAATTTTTATGATTAGATCTCAAATATATATGACTTCATTATATTTAATATATATAGATTTCTTATAAATATCTTAATGTCTTGATTCAAATTAATTAATTATGAAAATAGAATGGAACATGTCTGTAAATATTTTTACAAATATGATTATAAATATAAATATCAATAAAAATTCATTTTGTCTATAGTTAGACAAAACGAATAATGATAAAACTATGTATAATCAATGAAATTTATAAGTCTTTTTAAATAAAATCTCATATGAAAATATATTTTAAAATTATTTTTGTGGGGATATCTCTTCCAATTATCATGAATTTTTTTGTTTTTTAAATATGTTTCATATATATTCTAAATATATTATAAATAAGTTGACATGATAAACAAGGATTTTAATAATAATTAACATTTTAAAACGGTATACACAATATATTATTTTGAAAATTAAAAAATTATCAAATATCGAGATTCGATAGGTGTACGGAGTCATCAACGTGGACAAATGTAATTTCAACTTTTCGAACAAGTTTTGGAATTTTTATAAATATTTCCCATCGATTCAATTGTTTCCGGAAATTTTAGAACAGTATGTTTAGGACAAACGTGGTGATGAGCGAGGAGGTGCAATGGAACGTTCAGCCAGGTTTGGTGATTGGTCAGAACACATGAGCTCTTCAGGCAAGAAGTATTATTACAACTGTAAAACAGAAGTTTCTCAGTGGGAAAAACCACGGGAATGGATTAGTCGAACAGAAAATCGACAACGTCAATCCAATGATTATTCTTCTAGGTCAAGTACGTCTAACGATATATTATTAAATAAATTTTTTAAATTTAAAAAATTCTTTATTCATTGTTATTATTTTTTGCAAAAATATGATCTTTTTCTATTTTAATAATTTGTTGCTTTATTATCAATTATTATCGATTCTTTGCAGATTAACTTTTTGATCTTGATATAAATGAAGAAATTAAAATAAATATAAAGATATAAATATTTTTTCCACTTAATATTATATTTATATATCGAATATATATTTCAAATGAATGTAAATTTATCATTTATATGAAAAATATAGATTGGATTAAATATATATATAAGTTATACAATTTTTTTATTTTTTCTAAAATTAATTTATATAAGTTAAATTATTCAATATAGAAGGTTTTTTGTTTTCTTTGTTCGTAGGTCACGATAAACATTCCAACTCGCGGTCAAATAGCAGTAGCAGTGTGCGAGATGGTAAATCGCGTCAGTCTGACAAACGAGAATATTGGAGTTCATGCAGTGGAAGTGGTGGTGGTAGTAGTAGAGAAGATGTTTCGATTAGAGAAAGAGAAAGAGAGAAAGAACGAGAAAGAGAACGAGAACGTGAAAGGGATCGGGAATCATGTAGAGAAGAAACTGGAGTGGAGCGTCAAGCACAGGATATGGATATTTCTCCAGGTGATTCCACTCCAACTTCCGAACCTCTAACATCTTGTACTCACGATCCACTGCCTCAAGGTCCTGTTTTGTTGGCTACTGGTATGTATCTAACAGTATAATGATAAAGAAACTGAAAAAATATATATTAATAATGATTTATATATTATTATAGCATTACCTCGGTTAACATCACATCCACCATCTACACCACAAACACCTGGAAAACTTAGTTCACCAACGCAACAAGGTAATAGTAATGCTCCAGGACCACCAGTTTCACTAGCAAATCTTCCGAGACTTTTATCTCAAATCACAGGCAATAAAGATCAACCTGATATTACACCACAAAAAGCATTACAAACACTTCAAACAGCCGCCATTCTATTATCTAGACAAGTAAGTTTATATTTATAATTTAATATATTAATTTAATTGTATGATTAATCTCAATATAAAAATATAATAATTATATTCATATTATTCAATATTTTTTATAGCAATCGACTAGTGGAGAACGAAATAATAGTGGAAATGATGTAATGGTCCCACTAAAAGTTGATACAAGCGGTAATGTTACAAGTGAGGGACCACCTACTCCAACACATTCAGAAACTCAGGATTGCATCGATGCTCGAAAATGTATGTTAATAATTGATGAATTTGTATTTAATAAAATCATAGTAATTAATTACCTACAAGTTTCTCTTTCACAGTAACAAGTCCTGGGAGCACGAATTCTGGAGTACAAGGTTTAAGCTCATTGCAAAATCTTAGTACATTAGGTTCCCTTGGAAATTTAAGTAATACAGGTTTACAAGCATTAGCTAGAGTACAGCCTCCTTTAACTCCTTCCTTAACACCATCACTTGCTAATCACTATCGGGAAGATTTAACGCAACATGTGCGTGCCTTTCCTGCTGATATTCTTGAAAAACAGGTATTTATATAAAAATAATTATTTTTAATGTATGTTATAATAGAAATATTTAATAATATAAGATATACTTTAACATATTTGTAATATAATTGTTATTTTCAGGCACAGAAACTTAGTGAAGAAGCACATACAATGGGAAGTTTACAGTGTACAAGAGTATCAGCAGAATTAAAAACGGCACGATCGATAGTGAGGCTGACAGAAATTCAAGCAACATTACAGGAACAAAGGTACAATATATATATATATATATATATATATATATTCATTCTTATTTTTTCACTATTAAAATTGTACAAAATAATAAAATTAAATCAAAAATCAAAATAATCAAATTGATTTCCTTTTTTTTAATATTATAGGATATTATTTCTCCGTCAACAAATTCAAACATTGGAGGAGCTAAAATCCCAAAATTCCTTCATGTCTGACGATTCTTAGTGTAAGAAACTTTATAAAGTAATTATAATTACAATCTATAATTAATTCATGCAAAAAATAAAACATAATTATTAATATTCTCATTAATATTGAATAATTAAGATTGTACCTAAATTATAATATTATGATAGAAGTGATAAAAATAGTAATGAATATGGGCTGCCTAGAGAGGATTGGCTATTCCGTTTATCAGCTAACGAGTCTTATTACAATTGATTAAGAAACCCACCTCTCTAGGAAGCACAGAAGGCCTATCCACACGCAAACACAACACACTAAGTAAATAGAAAATGAATCTATTCTATCAGTTCATTGCAAACTATTGAATTGTCCACATCGTCTTGTATTACCTATGTTATACGTGTCAATGTTTCATATCCCAAGATTAAGCGGCATTTTAACTAGTTGAAACATTTTTGTTGTAAATCTCGGAATAAAATTCGTGCCAGAAGTTTTAATTCAATTCTTTATCGCCATTATCTTACCTAATTCCCACATATTTGGAAAAAAAATAGTTTTGCTTTGTAATTATAGCAATCTGTTTCTTTTATTTAAAATTTCATCTTAATATATTAATAGTAAAAGAAAAAAAAAAAGTACATTTTATGTAACAAAAATTTTTAGTGGACAAGATTGAAACTTGTATAAAATTTGTAAATAATTTTAGAGATTTACAATAATCTAATATATGTTACTTATTCTCAGTGTTTTTTGAAAGCACCTTAACATTGTATCATTAATGCAGATTGTACAGTGTGCCAAAATCAAATAAGTCAAACACTTAGTGTATCTTAATCGTAGATAATTTTTATTTTCTGCATAACTCCTCATACAGCTGTGCAACATAAGAAAATGAATTAACGTTATATAATTATTGTATAGTTCTAGTAAGTGGAAACTGAATACGTAGATTTTATAGTAGACAACACGATAATCAATTTGAACTTTTAATTAATAATAACTGGGCTACTTTATGTAGAAAAAAATATTTTTTTAATTTTTAATCATTTGTTTTTGTAATTTTTAATTACTTATTTTTATAAAACTTTTTGAAGTGTGAAAAAAATACTTATATTTTGCCCACTCTAACTTTGTTCAAACTATTTAAAGAAGATTACTTTCCTTTGCTTTTTTTGAATTTTGCATTTAAATATATCATGTAACTAAAATAAAATATTTTTTTACTAAAAACATGTAGAACAGACATATGATTGTTCAGGATGATAAAACCACAAATACTATAATATTATATTATAATATGGATTTCTTATTTTGTATATTTTCTTTGAGGAACTGTTAAGGAGTGAGCTTGATACTTACAGAAATAAAAAGCAACGCGAAATGTAATCATTAAACAAATACATTTGACCTAAGAATTCGAGACTGCGACTGAATTCTAACATTCGTTTTCAGATTACTTTCTCTATGTGAACCAAAGGGTTTTTACGAAGTACTACACGTGCTTTATTTGTTCTCGTACATTTTACATTATTTACTAAAAAAAAAAAATTAAAATTTAAAGTGTAGTTATATTACACGATAATTGTACTTATTTAAAAACTCCTTGGTTCGCATCATTATCTAAATGCCCTCCTTAAAATCGTTATTTACTAGCTATAAAATAAAATTGTAAACCAAAATTAAACGTCATTGTTTTCAATTGATATTTTTCATATATCCTAGTACTGTATAATATAATTATTATGAATACAGCGGAGGATAATAATATTAAGAATAATAATGGTAATAATGTTAACGTGAATGTATCCTATTTACGGTGTTTCTCAACACAAGCTCAATAGCCCTCGTCATTGCAAATGTTACGCATTAAAGCAATGTCACATTTATTCAATAAATTATATTATATGAGGCTATCGAGTTTTTCATTTATCATAATTATATTTATATATTCGTTCGCAAATAGATCTACTTTTATTCTATGTAATGTATTACTACTATTTTAATTATATAATTTTGTGTTTATTACGTATTTTTCAATAAATCAAATACGTCTTCATGTTTTCTTTTAAATAAAATATTTGTAATTTTATAAAACATTTTTGTTTTTATTCAGAAATAAGAGAATATTAATAGCTTTCTGTGCTTCATTTGTGCGACTAAAAATTATTAAATTATTAATAATTTATCGGTTGAGAAACACCGATACTCTTTCACAATATTATCTAACATTATACCATGACATAAGAATGTTATAACATCTCCATAGCACCTGAAGCATACAGTGAACATTCTCCCATGTACATTTTATTTAATTACAGGCAGTCATTGGACTTATTTTATAACAAACTCTCTCATTTGTGAACATTAGATCATTGATTAATACA
Source organism: Apis cerana (assembly GCF_029169275.1). Lineage (NCBI taxonomy): Eukaryota > Metazoa > Arthropoda > Insecta > Hymenoptera > Apidae > Apis > Apis cerana. Next base: position 897,090 of record NC_083862.1, on the reverse strand, counting down.
TTCTCAATATAATCATTACAGATATTCATGTAAATTCAGTACAATACATAATTTTCATGGACTAAGATTATAATAAGGCCTCAGAACATTTGACTCATTATTTACATCTTATAACTCACAGAATTTTTGCACATCATGCTTAGAAAAGAGATTTCATTAACAAAAAAGAAAAAAAATATTTATAATTATTACATATATTTTTATTTTACATATGGTTCAAAATTATAAATTATAATATTAAGTGACTAATTTAAACAATTAATACTTAATTTCATAAAAATATAATATTTTCAATAGTTACAATGATAAAAGCAAATTTTCTATGAGTCATAAGATGTTAAATATCTATTGTTGAACGATTTTAATGTAGTGCTCTTCAAGTATTTATGCAAACACATTGCAATGGAGAGTACAAACTGCTACAAAACAATTCCAATATGATTTGCTTTACAATCATTAATACATCTACGTCACGCGCTCGTTATGTTTTGTAAGGCCATATACGAGATTTAATACAAAGGTACTGCCTCTTTTAGGCAGCATTTGATATATTCATTAATTTGGAAATTTGTCTAGGGATAGACAAATGGACGACACAGCCTCGACAGAGAATGTTCACAGTGTAGGACAGCAGCATAGACATATCTCAGCGCAGCCTCACTTTACCATTGGTTAGTATTTCAGCTGGTAATTATACAAAGCTATAATTTTTTAATTTAGACAATATAACTATGTGCGGAAGAGAACCCTTCGTAGAGAAGATCATTTCTTTTATAAAGGATAACATTAAGAGGTACTGTAAGTATTAACTAGTCTATTTCAATTACTGAATTACGATAAATCTTGTTCTACATTTAAACAGTAGAATAATTGCATTTTTAATTATACAAAAAAAATGGACTAATTACGTTGATATATTTTTTACATACTTAGCAATACTATTTTAGTATAATAGGTAACAACTACGAAGGGTATTTTCAGAGTTTGCAATTTATAAATTATCAACATGAAATCAAGATTTCTCTATTATATATTATCCTTGTGTTTTGATAATGTATACAGAAATTAAAAATGTCTTAAAATCTATAATGTAAATATTACACAACATATATAGAGCAACAATATATAACAGAGTTGTTTGTACCTACTTACATATCTACTATGGCAGAAGGTGGGTCTTGTGCCGAGTTATTCTTGGCTACTGTCAATTTTAAGCCAACATTATAGATATAACTATCCTAATCTTAAATAAGACGTGTATGATTTTATATTAATTCATTAATCATTAACACGTCAACTAACTACTTTCTGTATTTAGGGACTTCTAAAAAGAATATCCATTTCATGGTTGTTTAATGTTTTGGAAACAATTTTGTTATACTTACATTTATAAAAATTAATATCACTCTTGATAAAATTGCACTCATTGTTAAAATCTGTAATTGTATAAACATTGTCATTAGAACGAAAAATATTATAAAAGAAATGAATCTTAAAAAAAAAAAAGAAGAAAAAGAAAAGAAAAAAGAAAAAAAAATAGTATATCTTATAAAAGTATGTCAGAATATGACTTTTCGTCTATATCTTTTAACAATTAAGTATAATTTTTTAATTTTATTTCTACTAATTTTATTGTAATATATACTTAGTTTTGTTAATACAGAATGATACGTTTCCATGATATATTTATGTAGTAGAAATAACAGTAATATACAAAATTGATATCAATTTTAGAAACTCATTATAAAAATATATTTAATTTAGTAACAAAAAGAAGTAACTCTTTAGAAGCCCCATAATAATTTACTTCCATTCAACATACTTCTTGATTCATTTTCCATTCATTCTATGATAAAACACACAACATTACTATAATTTAATCCTATTAAAATGGCATTCAGTATATTCTTATAGGATTAGCTCATTCAATATATAAAAAAAATATACAATTTCGACTACTCAATGCAATTGTTCAGTAATCGTGAGTTTGTACTATCCGAATGCCATTTTTTTTATATGATACACGTTTTTTTGGACTAGTACTACAAAGATTGTAGAACTGTCCACAAAATTCTAATTAAAATATAATTAATGTTTATACGCAGTGGGACATCATTGATATTCAGTCGATTCACAAGACTCGTAACGTCTCGAAATTTATAGAAGAAATGAATAAAAGAATTCCATCTGTTAAGCACATATTTCTCTTCCATTAAGCTCCTTTAAGATCGTGTACCTGACTATGTAAAATCGTGTATACTGAATTTATTAAAAATAACTAGTCAGGTAAGAATGATTGTTTTTACATAGAAATATAAGAATAAAGCCATTGCAAGTTATTGCAACATTTCTTTCATATTTTACAAAAAAATAATTTTTACTCAATGTACTTCGGCACTGTTTAGTCCCTCTCTCTTCTTATATTAGTTACAAAATCATTGTCACGAGTTGTGAATGACTTATACTTACCTGAGGGATACACTCCCACTCATTATCTTCAATAAATTGCACATATTAAGTGCTTTATTAAATTTCTTTATCGAGGTATTATCTCGTTTCAGCAAATTAAATTGTCACGTCAGTACATATACAGTGTCTTGTTTGGGCAAGGTATTAATAATGCAATAGCATTATGATCTGTTTTAGTTGCAAAACTGGCTTCATGCCAACATCGAAGTATCATTTGTTATTATTGTATAATTTAAATAATTTATAATTTACAGATCCTGTAGAACACAAGTGGTTGTACGCAAGCATATCCTATTGACAAATTAATATATTACATAAAATGCTTGGTATACCACCACATTGATGTGACCGATCGGTATATGATATTTTCATTGTATCATACTATAACTTTATCATATATTCAAAAACATATTTACACACGCAGTTGCATGAAATAGATATAAAAAAAGTGCATCCGAGTGTGTTCTGAACTATGGTCATATATTACTTGCCCTTCTACCGCATCCTTCTAAAAGCTTTTTTAATTTTCCGTTGTGTTTGAGTAGGTGTAGCACTGAAATAAAATAACATATAATATATAATCTCTACAATTAATAATTTACGAATAATTTTTTATAATATAAAAATTATTTTTTATATTATACATTATATATTTATACATACTTAAATGTTGGAGGTGCATTGCCACCAGTAAAGTTAAATGATGGTGGAGTATTAGGATCAAATGTAGGTGTATTGCTAGGAGGATTAAAATTAAATCCTGCAGATGGTGTAGAAGCAGATGCCTAAAAATAGAAATCAATTATTTAGATTAATATAATATAATGATTCAATATATTGAAATATAAATTAAAACAATTAATAGATTGAAATATATTGATTAAATATAATCATAATTTTTAATTTAATTATAATTATTTTACTTACAACTACACCAAAATTAAAACCTCCTGATGATGTAACAGCAGGTGTTGTAGTCCCAAAATTAAATCCTGTATTTGAAGGAGTAGATGAAAACGAAGATGATGCTTGATTTTGTACTCCAGGTTGTGGTGTACCGAAAATTGTAGGAGTTGTAGCTGCAGATTGAGCAAATGCTGTTGCTTCTGGTTTAGGTGCATTAAATGTAAAACCAGCATTTGTTGATGTAGGATTATTGAATGTATTTCCAAATAAATTGTTACTTTGTGGAGTGGATGTATGACTACCAAATGTAAATAATGGTTTCTGTGTCGATTCACCAGGATTAGTATTTGCAGAAAAATTGAATCCAGTTCCTGATTTTGCTACTGCTTGAGGAGGACTAGTGCCAAATGTGAATATGTTTGAATTTGATGTGCCAGTTTCATTTGGCTTTGAGGTAGATCCAAATATACTAGGTGTTGATTCAGTAGTAAATGTTGAAGTAGTATTATTACCAAAAACAGGAGTAACGGACGATCTAAAAAGTGTTGGTGTAGCTGATGGTCCACCAAAAGGTATTGGTGTTGCAGTTGATGGTTGCAATGGTGGATTGAATAAAGATGTTACTTTATTATCTGTATTTCCAAATACAGGCATTTTTGTGTCAGGTGAACCAAAAATTGGTTTATTTTCTGTATTTCCAAATATTGGTACTTTATTTTCTGGTATTGCAAAAGTTGAGGATTTATTTGTACTTGTAGCACCAAATGCAGGTTGTTTATTATCTTCAGTTGAAGTTTGTCCAAATGTTGGTGTAGTTTTTGTATCATTATTAAATAATGATGGTGAATTAGAAATATTTGAGAATAATGTATTTCCAGAAGGAGCATTTGGTAATGTTCCAAAAGTTTTAGTCATTGAAGATCCTTCTCTTGTTTTACTATCTCCAAATGTAAAGGTATTAGATAAATTAGCTGTAGGAGCTGATGTCGATATTTGACCAAAAGTTGGTACAATTGATGTTTGTGTAGTTGATTTTGATTCAATAAATGTAAAGGAAGATTGAGTAGAAGATGGAAGACTTGATACTACAATTGTAGAAGTGCTGCTAGTAACTGCAATTGTATTACTTGGTACCCCAAATGAGAAAGTAGCAGTTGATTTAGTTTCTTGCGTATTACTTTGAGTTATTGAAGATAATGTGTTTGTATTAATAGTATTAGAAGATTCTATAGTTCCTGTACTTGGTTTTGAAACTTCTACTATAGTATTTTCAATTTGTTTTTCTTCCTTTGTATCTGATTGTACCATTGTAGGTTTAGATGTATCAAATGTAAATGTAGATGGAATTGTTGCAGTTGTTACATTTGCAGATTGTTTATTACATTCTATTGTTGCACTCTCACTTTTAGCTATACCAAACGAAAATAATGTTGTGTTTTTCTCTATTTTTTCTGGATTTTGTTTTATATCAGTCTTTTCACTATTACTTGCATTAGTTTGAAAAGCATTTTCTGAAGTTGAAAGAATATTATTTTCTGATTTTTGTATTTCACTTGTTTTCTTTTCTTCTTTTTGTATACCAAATGTAAATTGACCAGTTTGACTATTTTGTTGATTTTCGCCAAATTTAAAACCATTTGAAGATATTGTATTATCAGTCTTTTCTTGACCAGCCTTATCAATGCCAAATTTAAAACCAGTACTATTTGCAGGCATATCAAAATTAAATTGTAAATTGGAACTAGTATTTGCAGAAGTAGAATTATCTGATTTCTTTAAACCTGGCTTTGAATCACCACAAGCTACACATATAGTAATTTTTTCTTCATTTTGTATCATACAAGTGTTGCAATTCCATGCACCATCAGGTTTTTTAAATTTATCTCCAAATCCATTTGGAAATGTTGACACAATATTCTTAGTAGTAATTCCAATACTTGGTTTAGCTGTATTACAACATGGACAAGAATCAATAGAAATAAGATTTCTAACCATACAAGAAGGACATTCCCATGTATCTTTACTTGATTTTAATTTATCTATATTTGAGAATGTATTAGTTGATGTATTGGTTCTATTATCTTCATTTGCAGATATATCTGTATTATCTGTAGAATTCGTATTTTTCTGTGGAGTAATTTTTAATTCATTTGATTTAAATGTATTGCAAGAACATGTAGTTGATTTTTCAAAATCTTTTGATTTGCATTTAGGACATTCTTCAAATCTTTCTTTATGTTTAACAAATTTAATTTCTTGCTTTATATCTGATTTAAGAGCACTACATGCAATACATTTAGTATCACTTTGTTTATTTTTTAGGAAACATGATGTACATTCCCATTGATTACTTGAAAGCTTAAATTGCAATCCAAAATGATCTTTTACTGTAGTTTTTAATTCACTGGCATTATTAGATGTTGATATTTCAGAAATCTTTTTATCCTTAAGATTTGATTTAATAGCTTTACAAGTAAAGCAATGTGTTTCAGAATCATTGTTCTTGAACAAACATTCAGAACATTCCCACATATTAGACTGTGAATTTAGAGCTTTAATAATATTATCATTTATATTTGGACTAACAGTATTTATTTTATTAATAGTTGTTTCTGAATCTAATTGCATTTTTGATTCATTTAATTTTTCAGATTTAGAACAAAGAACATCCATAACACTTCCTGATTTTAATTCATCTGAAGAAATAGTGCCATCACTATTTTTTATTTTTTCTTTTAGTCTAGGAGCTATAGACGAATCAGACCAAATAAAGTTTTGTATTACAGGAGGTATATATTCATTAGAAGATATATTAGGTTTAATACCATTTTTGTTTAAAGATGAATTTATATCATTAGATTTATCAATTGATTGTTTATCAGCATTAATTGGACTACTAAAAGTAAAATTATTAATCGATTTTAAATTCTTCGTAGTACTTGTTACTTTTATAGGACTTGCAAATGTGAATGTATTTTGTTTATCTGTACTAGCTTCATCTACTATCGTTGTATTAGTAGATGGCATAAAATTGAAATTAGGTAATGAAGATATTGGTAAAGGTATATTTGGTAAATTGACAGGTTCAATTGTATCTTCCTGTTCAAGTTTTGCTCCTTTAGTTTTTCCATGATGTTTTAAATCTTCATTAGTTTGTGTTCTAAAAAATGATTATACATAATGAATGCATATAATAATTGTTTATAACATAAGTAACATAAATAATTTAACATAAATAAACATACATACAAAAATATTTTATATGAAAAATAATTATATATATCTACCTGAGATGATATTCTTGTGGAGGCGGTGGTTCGCTTCGAGCTGAAATAATTTTTCTAGCTGCAACTGTTGTATCTTGTAATTTTTGCCGCCGTCTTAATTTTAATATATCGGGTACAGTTGGTACAGTTAATTCACGAGTTAAATGACGTAATCCAACTTTAGTTGTTGATGTCATTTCCTCCCTTGTCCTTTTTTTATTTATTGATGATGTATTATTCATCATTTTTAATGGTATTTTTTTAGCATCAGTTATTGGCGACGAAAAATGTTCTAATGCTTCCAATATTTTCTTAGCAGTTTGACTCATACCAGATGAATCAATTCCTACTGTGTTAGATGGTTTTACTTCAACACTTGTTCTTTTAGGAACTTTAAGTTGAATCTAATATTAATAAAAAATGTTTATAGTAAATGATAAAAATTATTTAAAATAATTTTAATTTCAATTAATAACTCATACCTCATTTGAACTATTAAACAGATTACGACCTTGTTTATAAAGACCTGCTGCATTTGCTCCACCAAAAGTAATATTTCCACTGTAAAAAGGAGATGCCAAGGGAGATGCACGATCCGGCGTGTTTGTCATGATAGATGCATTAAAGCTCGGTCTACGACTACTTAAAGTATCTCGGTTGTTATTATCTAAAAATAAAGATCTTGGAGACTGCATATGATTGGCTAAAAAAAATTTATATATTAAAAAATATGATTATTTATATTACAATAATCAACAAGAAAAAAAGAGAAAAATTTGACTTACTGAAACTTAATTTATCATCATTGAATCTTTTTCTCTTTGAAAATGGTGAGTGATAAGAGACATTTGATGGAGCTTCTTGTCTATTTGTTTGTGGAATAAGAGAGCTACAACCACTAGTGCTTTCACTGGATTCAGAATTATCATCTGTACCATTTGTAGTTCCATTATTTGTAGTAGCAACTAATGAATTTAATTCAGATCTCTGAGGTGCTACATTTCTAATACTCGATTGCATTGTAGGTGTAGAAGATACTAAATGACTAATTCCACTTGGCCCGGCCATTCCAGGTTTACAAAAATCTTCACTCTAGAAAAAAATTATTAATTAAAAAATTTTTTTATTGATTAAAATTTACATTTTTTAATATATTTACCACTTCATTATGAATTGAATATTGTTGTTTAGCTACACTGGTTTTGTTGATTGTTGATTTAGTCCTTGGTTGAATTGAAAATGTACCAGGTGGATGAGTGACATCCATACGAATACATGGTCGTTTTAAAGGTGGAGGTTTTTGTATATCTTCTTCTGATTCAACCTCTTCAAGATTTTCGTTATCTTCTAATACATCTTCATTTTGAGATGAGTTAAACCACTTACTGATCCATAATCTTTGTGGTATAAGATCTGTTACTTTTGTTGCCACTTTTTTTACAAAAGACTGAAATGTAAATAAAATAAAGATATGTACTAAATAATATTTAAAAATACTTTATAGTCTAAAAAATTATTTAATATTATAAAAAATAAAAAACTATTAATAAAAAAAAAAGAAATTGAATATCATATATAAAGAAAAGATATATATATATATATATATATGTGTTATTTTATGTATAATTTTACTTGAATTAATATGTTAAATAATAATTGAATAAATATATACAAAGAATGAATTAATTACTTAAATATATTATTTAATTATAAATATTTTATGAAATTAATATGTGTAAGAACATAATACAGTAACAATTACAATACATAAAAAGTCATTTTTAAAATTGAGGTTAAAACGTTCATTTGAAAAGTAAATTAAGTTTTATATTAATTTAAATCAATCGAATTAAACGAATATTGTTATCAAAAAAAGGAAAATGATCTTTAAAAAAGATTACAAGATATTGCGTGAATTTGCGCAAAACATGATTTTCCAACGTCATGCGTGCCTTTTTTACACACGTATTAAATATGAATGTAAACTAATAACATTTAAATTTTATAAAATTAAAAAAATGATAAGTTTACAAGAATTGAATTATATGCCAAATTCTCAAAAATTTTTTTTAGAAAAAACAATATTTCAAGGTTACATGTTATAGGCGTCTTGATGGATATCTCATGAGTGAAGTAGTATAGAAAAGATTGAGGTTATCGAGTAGACTCACATAACCGTGACATCGTCTAAATATAATGAAAATATATTTTAAAAAAAGAGCAATCATGTAAAGAATATTCTATAAAAGATTTGGTACATAGTGTGAATTTATCGAAAGATTTAATTTGCGCGGTAACGCGCGAATAACCGTTGGAGGAGAGGCAGAGAACTTTCTATCAGGAGACTTGTGCCAAGGAGATACTACTCACATTGTTTGCGTCGTAAGGCTTTGTATTATGCGACGACGACCGTCTTCCAGTCAAATTATTACTCCCTTTAGCCATGATTGGCACTGGTCACTTATTTACGAATATAAAACACACAAGAATGTCTTCAAACGGCGCATCCCAAAAATTGTCAGCGAACCACCACCTTCGTGACTGAAATCCACGAGAGAAAATATGGCCGCCCTAAAGACCGCCACCAGGGCGCCAGGTTTCTCTCGAATATGCGCTTGTCGCGCCTGACCACGTGACACTGTGTGCGCTCGCAGTCTTCAAATTGGCGTACCACCACAGATTAAGTTTAGAATAGACTCATCATCCGAAGATAAAATATTCTCTGTTATCATTTTCGTATCATACGTGATATTATCGATTCAGAATGGAATAAGACAACAGTGCTCCTGTTGATGAAAATAATAGTAATTAAATGTAGCAATAGTCAACTGTTTTTGACATAAGAATTATAATTGTGATCGATCTATAGAATTCAAATTTAACATGAAAATATTGTCAATTATTTTTTTCTATAATAAATATTTTATTTGTATAAATTATTAAAATATAAATATAGATTGTTAAAGTTTAAACATAAATTCCAAAAAAAAAACTTTTTGGATTTTACTCAATTAATTAAAAAAAAAAAAAAAAAAATAAGTAAAAAGTAATATTTTAGATAAGTAAATAGTTCTTGAATTAAACTTTAATTTAGATATTAACTATTTATTATAATATTTATATAAAATTTTATATATTATTTTTATACTATAATATATAATGATTTATTCTTATTATATTTTTAAAATTGATTTTTATATATTTGATCTATAATAAAAATAAATTTTTATACAATTCTTATACAATACTTATTTTAATTTTTACACGGATTGATATAAATAAGGAATCATACAATTCCAATCAATCAGAAAGCACCTTTTTATAATTGGCCATTAGACGAATTACATCAGTCTATTATTGAAAATTGGTGAAAAGATGTATTATAGCAATTGAGGTGCGTAATTATATAGAATTTTTATAGATAAGATATTATTTTATAATTTATAGATTATTAATAATTTTATCTAATTAATATATATTTAATTATATATTAAATAAATTAATATATTTAATACAATGCATTTTGTCGCTTTTCATTATTCAACTATTTAATTATTTACAGTTAAAGTTATCGGTAATTTTTATTCATTATTTATTATTTTATTTTAATTTAATTTTAATTTATTTATAATTTTAATTTTATATATTTTTTTATGGATTTTGATTTTTATTTGCAGATTATTATTCAATTGTCGATATGATTCGAATTCACGTAATAATTTATGTCTTTAAACAATAATTAAAAAATAATTTAATGATTTTCCATGCAATCATAAGATTTTATTTATTAACAGAAAACATTATCAAGTTTATTTCATTATTTTATTCATACGGAAATAACAATTAGATATTCAATCAACTTTATTTCATATATTTCTTTCCTAAATATATTATCTATATTAATATAAATATATATAAATATAAATTTAATTCGTACATTATTTCTATGTTTTATTATTTTGCTCGAAGTTAAAAACATTTCTTATAATAGTTGTTTCCAAAAAATTGACGATTAGCATTCATGCTTGACATGTTTCGATTTACATAAATCGATCTCTTTCCAAATTTCGATAATCGAAATCATGGCGTATGATGGCGTATCATTTCATCGTCTAAAAGTTTAGTATTTAAATTTTTTATTTTAAGGTATGTAATTTATCTATTTAATCTCTTAATAATTATTTCTTCTATTTTTCGTGTACTATTATTCAATTAATATATTTATTCAATAATTTATTGAATATTGTAATTGTATTCAAAGAATAAAATTATTTTTTTTATTATTTTATATTATTTGTGATGTATATGATGTATATGTGACTATTAGAATCGATAATTTATATTATAGACTTTTGAAATGGAATCTGATCTCAATTATTATTTTAAGTTCATATTATATATATTTATTAGATTATCTTTTATATATTAATAACTAATTTGAATAATCTAAATTATTTCTTAATATCACGTATTTATATGATGAAAAATTAATAACAATCACGTACTTTAGATAAATATTTTTTATACTTTTAAATAAATAATAATTTTTTTTTAAATATTTTTATTTTTTAAATATTTGATGAAGAAAAGAAGTAAAATATGGAAATAATTTTATTTATTTTCTATTTCTTATTAATCTGAAGAAAATCTTCCAAAAATTTTTAAGTTTTTGCAATATGGTTAATAGAATCAAGCTTTACTTTGTAGTTTTATAGTATTTTAATTTTATGTTAGAGGGCTATACTTCGATTTTTGTGAAGTTGATATTTTAAAACATCGGATACAAATTCATTCAATGTTATATTTATTTTATTTTTCGGCTGTAATTTTTTAGATTTACTCATGCTATCTCTTGAATGCAAGTACAGATTAATTAAATTTAATAATTAATTTAATTTCTCTTTACAATTCGTAATCATTGATTCAATGGTTTATATTTATTAATATTACCATATGTCGATAACATAAGTAAAATATTATATGTGACATTACCATTAGAAAAATTTAAAATAGAATCATTTTAGCGGTTAAATTAAAATATTATTATATTTATAATCATTATTTTGATTATAATTATTTATAATCAATATAATAAAAAATAATTATTATATTTGAAGAAAATTGAAAATATAATAATTTCTACAATAAATTGTACATATTATTATTATTACATATTTTCTATTTCAACTAAGTATTATCAAATAATAATTATCGATTATAATAATTGACCTCCTTTTCTAGTTATTTTCCTCTCAGAATTGTTTTAACCAGCATCATTGATAGTATCATTGTTATTACATTCATGATTCCCACGATAAAACGAGATATCTAATTACACGTATATCTGATTATGCTTTTATACATAGTATATATACTTTTCATACTTGTTCATTTTATGTATACATCATATATATTTATGTATACATCATATATCACAGTATTCGATTTGTATAAGAGTTTTTTTGTAACAGTTTTTCTTATTCAATACAAATATACGATATGCATATAGGAAAAATATTTTAAAAATCATTCCAATTTAAGGAAATATGGAATACAATTTTAGAAAATTAGTCATGATAGCATTGTTTTTCCTTTCATTAATTTTTTTCATTAGAAAATTAGAATTTGAAAAATATGATTCATTTAATCATTCAAAATGTTTTTCAGTCATGTCTTCTTGAGTAATCAGTTTGGAATAGTTGTAGAAAATAAGAAAAGTTATTAATTTTAATTAAAGAGCAGTGCTATGTTTTTCTTTTTCTTTTTAATCCACGAAAGAAACTTTCACATTACACTACATTCTTCGAGATATTATCTTGTTTCGATCAATTTGACTCGTAATTGGTTAATTTAATACGGTGAAACTAGTCGATTTATCGACGATCTCAGTCATTGTGTTAACGTCAGTAACTACACAATTTCGAGCAGTTCATCATTGATTAATCTTGTTCTTAAGAATTATACCTTATCATTTTTGACTATTATTTCATCATTAAGTTAGGAATATGTATAATATGTATAATATGTATAATAAAATATTATAATGTATAATTATATATGTATAATAAAATAGAATATCTTTCGATATTGTAGAAATATAATAAAATTTTTAATCAATTTTTTAAAAATATTTTAAATAATTTTTAACAATTTTTGATGCATTAATTAAAGAATTTTTTTATTTTTTTATCAATTTTATTAAAAACATAATAAATAATTGAAAATAATAATAGATTTAACGTAAATTCTATTTATCTATTTATATCTATTTATATCTATTTATCTATTTAGTTATTTATGTGTTTTTAATATAAAACATTCGGATAAAAACTTATATCAATACAATATGTGGATAATTTTTTTTGAAAATAAAGTCAAAGAAGAGTATAGTTAATGATATATCATAATGTTTGGTTTTATATCTATCTATGTCTATCTAATAACCAAATACTAGTTTCTATAAATTTTTTTTAAATTATTTGTTACAGAAGGCTGAAATAGACTGTGGCATAGAACTAACAGGTGGAGGACCGTTAATGCAACTAGCTTCGAACTTCCGTAGATAATACTTGGAATTGGTTATACTTTAACAACATGGAACATGCAACAAAAAAGAAATTATTTTTGTGTGAGTATCATATTTATTAACAAAGCCTTATTCAAATTTAAAGTTTATTTATTTCATTAATTTATACACAATACACAAATACAATATAAACAAATAAAATTTTATAAATAGACACAATTGAATAATGAATATTATTATGAACTTATTAAATATTTTTATATAATTATTTTTTTATTATTTTTAATAAAAAAAATATTTAAATTTAAAATGCATCTATTTACTTCATTAATTTATGAATTAGATAAATTTATAAATAAATAAAACTTTATAAGTAGATATAAATATAAATAATGAATACAATATTTATTAAATGCATCATTTTTAATGAATGTGAAAAGGAAGAGAGCATATAGATTATATTTGACTTATTATAGAAAGAAGGTCGTCTCTCACAAAAAAGATTGGAAAACACTGTAATAGAAGATAATAGAAGAGATAAATCTTTGAGGAAACGATGCATACGTAAAAAGTGAAACTTAGGAGAGAAGGTGACAAAACGATCTTTCTGACCATGTTGCACCGGATGTATCTGTGACACAGAATTAAGTATTTTGCATGAACGATTTCACGTGAGTCACACGCTTAGTAAATTTGCGTAGCTTTCTCCCGCAAACAAGCGAAATAAGTGGCAGCTCGAGACCTTCGTTTGGTCGATCTAGTTCGACCTTATTTTCTCAGACTTATCGCATCTTTTACCATTTTCACGCTCCAATAGAGATCCCATGATATCTGATTTGTCACTTAAAGAGAGCGAAAACTATGCGCGAGTAAATTGGCGAGAGCAAGTTTTGCGACAATATCTCGACAACAGTAATATTTGATTTTTCCATTATTGGGATATAATTTTTTTGAGGAAAACTGCCATGATATATAAATTATTCTTATCATAGAAAGCTACATAATCCGCGTGATTATCGTGTATATATATATATATAGTCATGTATTAAATATAAGCAATATATAATTCTAGGGATATTTGAATTATGAAAGTTCGAGTCATAGAAGTTTTCGAATCACAGAAATTGAAATCGTACTTTCGTTACTTTCGAATATTTTCAAATCATAGATCCAAATTATAAATGATTGGAATTAAAAAGAAATTAAAAAGAATTTGAATTATAGAGATTTTCGAATCAGAGTTACGTAAATTTTTAAGAATTATCGAGATTCGAGTTATAAAAGTTTTCAACTTACGTACGTATAGGTTAGGTTAAACGATATAATAATAATAACATCGTTATTATGAACTTTACAATCAAAAATGCAATCTCTAAATCCATTTTACTACGTATAAAATCAATTAGAAAGTTCGAGGAATAAACAGATCTGGAGAAAGTAAAAAGTCTTTGAAAGGTTGATCGATAAAGTTCAATGAATTGTCATCCGAGCAGTCGAGCAGTGCAGAAAGAAATAGGAATGTGTTTTCGAGGAAGAGACTTCAATAAAAAATAGAAATGTTATCATGAAAGGAATAACCGAAAGAAATGAAAAAAATTCAATTTTTTTCAATTGTAATTTCCTCGTAGCAAAGGAAGTGACTATGAGAAGAATGTAACGTTAATGAAACTCATAAATAGAAAAAAAAAAAAAGATGAGATATCAATAAGGGAAATAGAAGAAAATAATAGGGAAAGAAGTAATAAGATATGAACGGTACTTTATAGTCGTTACTATTATAGCGTATGAGGAAAGTTAAAGAATAATAGAAATTGTACTGTAATAATAGTTTTACGTGCGTAGAAATTGTATTACGTAATTTAAAAAAAAAAAAAAAAAGAAAGTCGTTATGGTATATTATAATTGGAGAAAAAGTAAAATTTTGAGGTAAAATTTATGGCAACGAATATAAGAATTAGAGAAAGAAAGAGGTTATGATTTTGCTGATTAATCTTAAACATGCATCAAGAAAAATTATAAGCTTATATACCACTTATATATTTTTTTTGCAATATCAAATTAAATAATATATTTTTATATTTTTAGATAATTATTCAAAATTTGTGTACTTTTATTTTTATTACAATATCGGTCATTTGATCTTCTTTTAACATATTTACAATTCGTATGTTTTGTAAAGAAATATTATGCAATTATGATGAAAATTGTATCTGTGCAAATTAATGTGAATGTACAAAATGAATACGGAAATGCTACGAATTTGATCACAATAATAAATTTGATCACAAAGTAAAAGTTTGAAACGTAAAGGAAACGTCAAAAGTACAAGTTTTCGGTAATTATTGCGCATCTGGTTTTAATTATAATAAATGTCTGTCTCTTTCTTAAATGGGTCGAAATAGTAATTTGACTTTTAACGAGAATTTTCAGTGATTCCACTAAATACATGTTCTCTAATTTAATTGTAAGAGAAAGCATGTTATAATAGAAACTTGACCTTTCTGTAGCTTTGTTATTTCACGTAGTAAAAATATTATTTCTTTTTTCTTCTTTCATTTTTTCAATTAAATTTTGCGATATATTTACATTAATGATCAATAAATATTAAATAATTTAAAACTAAATGGTAAATTATAAAATTTAAACAGACAAGGACAATTTCTTATTTAAAACATAAACGTTAAACAAAACTAATTAAAATCTTTACGTACGATCCGATTTGCAATTCTTTCTTCGTTGTCATAATAATTTTATATCGAAAAAATTTTATAACAAATAACAATCCTTCCCAATTGAATTTCGAAATAACGAAAATATCCGAAACTTGGGCTTGTAAAAGATGAGATAATTTATAAGATGATCTAATACGATTTAATGGTAGAACAAACAAGATGTTAACTCGTACCATTTCGAAAGTAGCGTAATAATTAACACATTTGCAAGAATATACGTGTTTAATAGCATCTTTGAGAGAACGTCCACGTATTCTCGCTTTCGACTTGTCACGCGAGAACAACCTGTCCCCTTTTTTACGTTTAGCCGAGATTGTACAATTATTTCCGCCTTCCTTCGTTTCCAACAAACTCGAACGATCATCCGTTTCCCATTTTATTTCATTTCATTTCTTTTTCTTTTCGCAATCATCGTCCGTCTTTCGAAATTCGCCTCTTGCCCCGCTTCCATCATCGTTTCGTTTCGAAATGGGATCGATCGCTCGTTATCGTCGCAATATCGCGTATTACACGCGTATGTTGTAATTGTTTGTTCGTTTTTCGACTTCTTGTTGAATAATTTGAATGTTATTTTGCTTTCGCTGCGCGCGAAACTAACCTAAATTGTGTCGCGTTTAACGCATCGGCGTGTTATTCTTTTTTCCTTCTTTTCTTATAATTGCATTATAATTGGATTATGAATTTTGGACAATTATGTGTGTTTTATTCGTTTATTATATTTATTAATGACGTAGAAGATGGAAGTAGTCAATCACATCCGCTAAAAGATATTTTGCTTAAGAATTTTTTTTTTTAGAAAATACAATTACGATATATCGTGTCGTCAATATCTTGACAATATTTATCGTTTAATTATACACACGATCTAATCTAATACACATATATATGCGCAACGTGTACGGGATTTAATGATTTTTTATTTTCTTCCTCGTGCTGTTACAGTAAAATATGTGTATATTGTTTACACATGTGCAATGTATTCCCATAGAACAGTTGCACACAGTTACCGGTAGCACCGGCGTGACCCCGATTTAAGCACCTGCAAAGATTCCTCGAGGCGGCCGATGTTCATGGAAAGTCAAAAGAGTAAGAAGATCCTAGATACGGATATAAGTTAATACATATTGTTCCTTGTTCACATGTGCAACGCTCGTATACGTATTATTTTCTCACAATTTCTATCTTTTTCCCGGCCCATTATCCACCGTTCTTGTGCAATTTTTATTAATTAACGTTTAA
The DNA here is from genome assembly GCF_029169275.1 of Apis cerana. NCBI lineage: Eukaryota > Metazoa > Arthropoda > Insecta > Hymenoptera > Apidae > Apis > Apis cerana. The sequence continues at coordinate 879,952 of NC_083862.1, read as the reverse complement.
TTATTCTAACTGACCAAAATTTCGTAAGGTGAATAACAGGTTTTTTTTTTATGAAACGCTCGTGGCTTGACACACGCTTGACGGATTAATAGAAAATTGTATCGTGGAAGAAATGTGTATTGTTGTTAAATAGCTAGGGAATAATTTCGAGATAATTACTTTAAAATTAAAATTATCCGTTTGTAATTTCAGAGAATTATCTATTTTTAAAATAAACCGTAAGGAAAATGAAATAGGTATATGTTTAATTATATTTCTATCTCGATATTAATTTTTTTCACATCCCTGTTAATTATAAAAAATAAAATATGGATTTTAATTTCTTCGAATCGTTTCCGAGCGATAATTTTAAATACAGGAAGGATTAAAATTTTGAAGGATATTAAATTTTTCTTTTTCTTCGCGCGAAGAAAAAAAAAAAATAAGAAATGGAAGTTTTAGATTTGAAAAGAACATTTTATAGGAAAATTCCGAAACATTAATCATTCTAATCCGGAGAAAAGAATTTGAATATTTTTACCTTAAGTCGTAGGGTGGATAGGTTAATGGACGGGCATAAAAATTTTAGGACGTTGGCCATCGAATTCATATGCTCGAATGAAACCGATGTCACGTCATCGATATATAGTCATGGACTAACGGAGAAACTTGATTCGGTCAGATTAGACGTCTATTCGGTCGATGACCTTACATAGTCCAAGATTCTGTTACCTATTCATTGATCTTTCGGAGGAATAAACGATGACGCGTTTAATCGGGAATACGATGTTAATTTTCGTAGAACTTTGACTCAAACATGATATTTACAGTTTGTTCAAATTCTTTCTAAAGAAATATTTAAAATTTAAAATATATCTTCATCAAATTATCAAAGAGACGTAATTAAGATGTATATATTATAATATATATTATTATTAAATGTATTTATGTGAAATTTAGAAGTGTGTAAAGAAACAGAATGCACGTTACAATATTTAAACAAGTACAAATTTAAACACAAAAAATATAATTTTTCATAAACATGCACAACGTTAGTTATCGAGAAATAGGTGGCCTATGGCTTTTGATATTGAGTGTACGTCCGTGGATGCACACCTACATGCGTGGACGTTACGTTTGTATGGCGGTCGTGGTATGTGGGTCAGGAAGCCGATGTTACTAACAAGTGACTCGACACCGCTAGCTTTCGTCGCCACGAAATTTCCGCCTCTACCAAATCTGGTCCTACGCAATTCGTCGGTTACCGTGATGCTGAAAGTGTCCTAAAAATGCATGGGTTGACAGTGAGTCACCTAGTTCCGCCAATGGACGATCGTACTCCCTTGCGAATTTCAGTCACGTGGAATAAAAAGTATATCGCGCCGACAACGTGCTTGGTGACCCCCTGATCTCAAGTTTAACGCTTGGTAAATGTATTCTTTGGAAGTCGAGTGAGAAATGGCGAGACTCGTGTATCGATTAATCGTAAAAAGTTCGAAATACGTTCTCTTGCGATCTTTTGCGGTGCAAAAATATTCAATCTTTCCAGATATTGCGAATATAAAATACTTTTTGTATCGTTGTCATTATATCGATTGGGATATTTAGTCGATTATCTTTATATGGATCATTCCTATAAGATTTTTCTCTAAAATGAAAGGAAAATTATAAATAATTATGAATTCCACAATTCTCGAGATTGTATATTTTATATTCGATAGAATTTTCAAAAATCATTAAAACGTAATCCAAGATTTCAAAAATTTAAATAAAGTTTTCTAACCTCAAAAAATTTTTTCGGCAGCGATCCGTCGATGTAAATGAATTTACTATTAATATCTGAAAATTAACGGGTTCACTGATAATAAAGTCGACAAAAGAAACGTCGAATATCGACGTATAATTGAAAAATTTAACTTCAAATCTTTAATCGGTCATTTCAAGTTCATTTTGCTTTTAATAACTTAATTAAATTCTTACTTATGACGAAATATATATTTTCACGTGCTTGTGCATTACGTTTCTAATCGAATATCCAATCGTGACCTCTTCTCGGTCAACTGACACGGAATGCAACAGGAAAAGACGAGAGAGACGTCGATAGTGACGAGGAACACGGTTAAACGCTACTTTTTAACAAACGATACAGAAAGTTTCCAAGTTTGACGCGTCGGCACATCTATATTAATCTTAATTCGTGGTAAAGTTTCACGCTGAGATCGCTGCTTTCTGAATAGAATGCTTAATTGAATAAAAAGATGTATATTTTTTTTTTTTCTACAATTTATATAAACTTATAATACAATATACAACAGATTGAATAGATATACATTATTCGTATTTTACATTTACGAGCGTTAGGTAATGGCCAAGTATTTATTATTTATATAAAAAAATTTTATAATGGAAATCTTCGACGCTCATTTATTCCATTATAATGAATACAATAAACTTAGGAAATTAGAAAATATTTGATCCGTACTAACTTTTAATTCCGATAATAGTTTCATTAATTATATTGAAATTAAAATAGCAAAAACTTGGTTTGCAGATACAATCAATTTATTTTCAGCAAAGAAAATGAGATTCGAAACAATGTGGCGTTCTAAGCAGGAAGAACAGTAGAATGATATCAACGAACCGCGTCATCCTAAACCGGACCGTCTAACCCTCGATGGTCGAGCTTCCTTATTCAACTTAATTGTTTCTGCCTCGCGCCAACAATGAGATGCGATCGTACCTTCACCTCGAACGTGTTGACTAACGTAGCCGTGAAATTTAATAGTCCGCGAGAAAGTGTTTCGCATGCTCGAGCTACATCGTTGTATATATCCTTTTCGATCGTTTCTAGGAAATGGAGAAATACGCATGGATACGTGAACCGATGTTTATAATTGTCGATTCTATTTATTTATAATCTTACGATATACTGTGGAATAATGTGCAAAAAATTGTAATAATATTAATAATTAATTCGACAACGAAATAGTCTATGTACTGTGGGAGCAATTTAATACGTTTACGAGGATTTCTACGACGATTGACGCGTACGTAATAAATTTTTCCAAAGAATTTTAAAAGATGACAAAATATTGTATCATCAATATACATAGAATTTTTGTTTTACCATTGTTCTTTTTATCGATATTTATCGCTGTGAATCTTCTCGATACTGCATTCGACGAAAACGTTTGATTTCGAGGGAAATGAGAAAACAAGAAAAATAATATTTTTCTAAAAATTGCTCGAAATTGATGCTTATGAAACACATTTATTCGTAGTAAAGTGAAAGATTCGTTGTGATATGATTATTTAAAAATCAATCACGATATCCGTCACGATTCGAACAAATTTGCAAACTGCTCACACATCATCCCGTTATCACCACAGACTGGAAAATTCTAGTAGCATCTAAATGTAAATTGATATGTTTTTAAAGTCGATCTCTTGTTCGTATCTCTCGTGTGAGTAAACCATGCGCGCTTTAATTAATAACAACGAATATTAATTAATTCATTAACCTAACGAATTCGAGTGCTTGTATTATTGTTTAAATTAATTCCAAATACGTTATGCACAAATATAAATGCACCCACAATTTACAATGATTTTTCATTTCATTACAATCTCATTTTTCTTCTCTCTTGCTTTTCCCTCCTAATCGAATATTGCAACCACCGTTTACATCTCTCTTTCTCTCTCTCTCTCCAACTAGATCATCAATTATCAACAAGCATACAAGCATTCCAACATGTTGATCATTACAGGTTACGTTCCTGCTCATCAACCTGTCGACCATGATTGTCCAGCACAACTGTTCCCCGCCAAACTTTCGTCCGGATCGAATTTTCGCCACGTCTCCCCTCGTCATCCACGACCCTCTGCCCCTGTCAGAAAAGTTGGCCTGAATACCTGGTAAATATACCGCGTGAGTAGCAGGGGACCGAGGAGTCAGTCAGTCAATCAGCCTCTCGCGAGTCAGTCAGCCTCGTTCCCGATGGCAACCGGCACATCGGTCGTCGTTACCTGTCCGGGGAGGTGGTAAGAGCCAAAGTGGGGAGCAGAACACCTGGACGACTTCCTGCCGGGGAGTAAGCACCTCAGTCTTCAGGAAAGATCGTTTCACGTCGGTCGTTTCGAGCTCCACTTTTCTCCTCTCTCTCTCTCTCTCTCTTTCTTTCTCTCCTCCCCCTTCCCGTCTCTCTTCTCACACGTACAGAAAGGAAAAAGAATAAGAAGAAGAAGAAGAAGAATAAGGATAAGGGAGGAGAGACACTTTTCTCGTGTTCTCGGTCGTAGCTCGTAGGAAAAATTGCGACGATTGACGAAATGACGTCGAGATACGTTCGGTGAGAATCGGCGAGAGTGATTTGTTTCCTTTTTTTTTTTTTTTATACTGGATTTTGACGAGGACGGTCGGTGGTGATAAGCGCGTTGTTGGTACGGCTGATTCGAAGGGGGTTTGCATCGGTGAAGAGATGGAGAGGAGGGCCGTGTCGATCCTGGTCGTCGTCGTCGTCGTCGCCTTGGCTGCACGAGGTTTGTATCACGTTCGGAAAAAATTCGACAATCTTTTTCGAATAGGTCTAAGATATTTCTTTCGAGTGATGCTGTTGGGAGAGCGGAGAGTTTCATTCGATCGTTGAACGAGATTGTTAACGGCAAAGAAGGGGGATAATGCTCGAAATAACGTTTATGAAATATCTCGTTTATCTTAAAGAGGGCGTCCTGTTCTATTTAGATTAAACGTGGAAAAATGTTTAGAATTATCTAATTAAGGAAATCCTCGGGAAAATGTTCTTGGGGAACAAAGAGGCTCTGTGTCTCTCTTTTGTGGAAGATAAAAATCTTGGAAGATATTATATCTTTATCGCGGCAACGTTTTTCGACGACTTGTAAGTTTCCATTGACGACCATTCTGATTTGCTTATTATTATTATTATTATTATTATTATTATTATTATTATTATTATTATTATTGTTATTATAATTGCTCAATAGTAAGCGTGAAGTAATTTCAGAGATGGTTGAAAACAGATAGGAGAGTTGTGAAAAAAAAAAAGGAAGAAAACGAATATTTGCCTATTCAAATTTAAATTTTCGATTTCTATTCCAGATAATTATTATTTATTACTTGTTTTCGCGAATCGAGAAACGGAATGGAGAATTATTGCGAAAAGTTAGTGGTGTCGATACGAAAAAATTCGAGAAAATTGAAAATTGATCGCGATGAAAGAGAAATTCGTATATTTCCCTCCCCTTTTGGATATTTTAGAAATTATCGCCTGGAATCGTGAAATTTCCCTTTACAAATTTGAAAAGTCTGTCTAAAATAACCGTAACAAGTAATTGAAGAGTGAATAAATCCGATCTTAAATTCAATCGAAATTAAACAAACAAGCATTCAATTGCAAATTTATCACGGAAAAAAATATCGCCAACGAAAATATCCTCTTCCACTCGTTTCGACGATCACAATCCTCGTTTCCCTCTCATTTCCCACGTCGTTTCCTCACACACTCACACACACACACACTTTTCTCCCAGTTTTTAAACCGCTTCCTGAGTACGTGTTCCCAACTAATTACACTCTTCCGTTCGGATCGCTAGTCAGTCGTGTCAATCTTTCCTTTCCAACCCTTTCATTCCCACTTATCTGGCATCTTCCCCAACAACTGCCTTCGATCGATCCAATTATTAAATTCTTCCCGCCGCCTTCAAGTCAAAATTGCCAGCTCTTAAATCTCTTCCAGGCCAAAAACCCTTCGTTTGGCTGTAGAAACAAGCGAAGAAATTTTGGTAAACCCCTCTCCCTTTTTAAATACTTTTCTGTCTGAAAGATAAGATGACTTTTACAAGTATTAAGTATTGCGAATTTCATTTGTTTCTTTAATATAAATCATTTTGAAAAAATAAAAATATATGTCCATCTCTGGTAATTGTAGCGTTAAACGGGTAAATAGACGAGCTACAGTCGATGTAAAAAAAATTGGAGAAAGAATTGAGATATCTTCGTTTCGAAATTTCGAGCAGGAAGGGATTAGATTTTATTTAAATAATTGCAAATCGTGGAAAAGGAAAGGAAAAAAGCAGTTGACATTTTGGTATTCGACATCCCAGGAGGGGTGAAACGACCGAACTTGTTATATGAACGTCGTCTCTTGAAAACAAAAGAAGACGTGGCTATGGTTTAATTAGCCTTGCCCGGCTCCTTAATTTCCCACGATTCCCGTAAGTAACGGGAGAGGCGGCGAAGGAGGAGAGGGGGAGGGCGGGGTTCGACCTTCCTCCTCTTCTCACCTACTTTTGCCCCGATTATCCACTTTTCCTCGAACGTGGGCGAAACCACGTGTTGCTGCCAGCTTGCATCGAGTCCTGGGTGGATGCGAAAGAAATTAAAAATTTGACTTCTTCTTCCAAGTTGCTCCAACAGTTTTCGCATCGACTTGAATTAATTCGATTACATCGATCGAATCTTTTGTACGGATGTGATATAATAATGTGAGAGATCTTTGAAGGAATCTTGGGAGAAGGAGGAAAGTTTAACGATAAAATGTGTGATCTTGTGAAGTAAACATTGGCCTGGATTTCCTTCGTCAAGTTAGATATTCGGATATTCGTTAATAATATCATCTTTTCTTTCTGTTCTTGCGTTAAATTTTCCAGAGATTGTAATAATCTCTAGTAGAGTGTTTATTATAAATATAAAATCGCAAGATTTTCTTTCTCTCTCGGAAGAGGGTATCGAAGAAAAATTCTTCAATCGATGAAACTTCCATTCATTATCAAAGGATAACGGTTGAAATAGCGGTGATACCGGAACAACTTTTACCCTTGCAATTGTAACTCGTTGTGTCCACTGACCCACATATAACGCCCGTATATATGCGAAACGTAAGAGATAATCTACCTAAAAACAAAGATACATATAATATAAGAGCTTTAAATTGAATCAGAAATGATTTCAAAAAAAGAAAAAAAAAATATTTTAATATTTCTTCGAAATCTGTTAAAAGATGGAGAGAGAGATTTTATATTATTTCTCCGCTAATTCTTTTTCCCAATTTTTATATATTCGAGATTGTTTGCCCTCTTTTTCGACAACTGTGCCAATCTTGCTCAATCATCTTTTTATTTGAGCAGCGTCTCTTTATCGAAGGAATAAAAAAAATCATTTTTACTATCCCAGAACACTCGGACTCTTGACCCTTTTGTAAATAGCAGAAACAGGAGGAGATATTTTTGAGATAAAATTACCACCTAAATTTCAAGGATCGAGTTTCGAAGGAAATTTTTCTTCTTTTTAAAGAAGAAACGAAAGATTTATCTCTCTTTCCACGGCGTTCCTTTTTTTCCATCGTGCTCACCAGCGACCTCCTTCCGCAAAGGTCTGGCCTATGCTTGCCGAAGATTATCGAGCAACATCTCGTTTTCCGCAAAAGTTTCCACTCCTCCTCCTCCTCCTCTTCGGACGACGCTTCGTTGCATCCGCTCGATGTAGGTCGATCATCGTAATTGTTAAGCCGTAAATCGGGGCAGAACAAAAAAAAGAAGAAAAAAAAAAGAAACGTAAGTTTATTCCTCGTGTTACATTACACTCGCTTTTGCCGAACGCGTGATTCAAAAGACGGAAGTTTCGAGGTTCGTGATTCGAATCGAAAAGAAATAAGTGTCATCGAACTTTTTAATCGATGCAGTAACCTAAGTTTACGAAATGTGTAAAAATGTATTTAAAAATTTTGTTTCGAGATGTATACGCAATTTCGTTCGATTAATCATCTCAAGCGTAAAACGAGGGGGGGAGGAAACAAGGCTCGCTCGATAATTTCGAGAAAAGTTACATCGGCTGACATCATTGCTTACACGGCTATAACATCGCCCGTATTAGCAAACACCGATTGCATCAGTGGCCGATTCTAGATTTCCAGTTATGGTTTCACTTTTCTCTTCTTCTTCTTCTTCTTTTTCTTTCTTTTTTTTCGGATCGCGTTTGGATAAAAGGAATGGATAAGTTTTTCGATAACTCTTCCCCTGGGACAGGAAGACAAAAGTTGCCGATAAATATGTAAATCGCGTACAACCGAACCGTTACGTCAAGTCGCCATTTCTCTGTGTACAGTCGAAACCGTTTACCAAGATCGTTAAGGAGTGCCGTTTAGACAAACTTTCCGACGTCGACTATAATTATTCCAATGAGAATCTCGTGTGCTTAACCCTTTAGCCCCTCATCGATTCAGGCTCCAGTTTTAGTCCGTTTGGAAGGAAAATGGCGGAGAGACTCGATTTCGAGAAGGTATCGATGATAATCGGAGAATAAAATTTTTAAAAAAGTTGTATTTTTGTTTTTCCGTCTTTTTTTCGTTTCGCCTCTACGTTAAATCCTGGAAAGGAATTCATTTCGCAACGCTTCCGTTATCTTCTCGAATATATGTTTCAAGGTATTGTAACCGCGCACGTGCCATTCCTCCATTGTCTCCTAAATGAATTCGTCGAGTTAACACTTTTACAGTTAACGCTTGTTGTTACTCGGGAGTTGCCAGAAGCCGTTATCTTCTGTATAAATCTCATCTTCTCTCATTTTTCTTTTCCGCCTTCGATAATCGACATCCTGCAATAAACCTAAATACCGACGCTATTCTATTTCAGACCACTTTCCTTCTAATCTAATCTCTCCACCACGTGATCCGCACACTTATAGATTTTGTGATTAAATAGAGTTAATTCTTTCGCCGAATTTCCATGAATTTGAACTCTTCGAGGCAGGAATTTTTAAGAGCGAAAAGAATTCAAAATTGGATATTTTGATTCTAAAACAGGATTATTTCAATTCTGGATATCTCGGAATTTTTTCAAATTTTTCGAGATCGAAAGGTAATTACAAACATCGTTAATCGAAAGATACGAAAGATCAACGTATCTATGCAAATATTTAATCTCTCTGGAGCGTATAAAACACGTTGCAAGAAAAGAAGCCAGTGAAATTCCAAAGTATAATTCACTCCACTTTCCATTCACCTAAATATATTCCATTCCGTTCCATCGCGTGTTACAAATTAAGCTAATAAATACATCCGACTCCGTTAATTCGTCTCTCTGGATCCCTGAAAAGAGCAGGAATCGATTCCGATTTCCGCGTGGAATCCCCGTGTTTGGAATGCAAATCGAATCGTTGGAAAGCAAACGCTTTGAATCCTCTCGATTCAATGGCCAGAACGGCGATGGCGGATGGGCGACAAAAAACCGAGTGGAAGGAAGAGGAGAGGAAGGAAAAACCGTCGCGTTACGCAAACGCGTCGGACGAGGTGAAATTTCGCGAGGTTTTCTTCGCCCTCTCCTCCCCTTCCTTCCTTCGACGAGCGTGCAAGTACGTAGAACATCGGCACAGTCGATGACTTCCTAGGTGATTGCGCGAAAGCCGCAGGATGTGAGCTGCTTGCATTATCGTTTCCGTCACGGGTCCGTGGCGTTTTCTTCTGCTTATCTACGCCCACCAGCGAGCAGCTAGTTACCAAAGATTATTGATTTAACGGCTCGTGATGCCCTCGTGATAGAATCTCGCTCGAAATAGTTTCGTACTGGTTGTTGGTAGGGTAGAGTGGAACGAAGAGTAGGAGAGGTATTTTGTTGGTAATAAAAATCAGAAGAGAAAAGCTTGGAAAAAGTTGGTTCTTTTTTTAAATAAGCGAAGCTTGAATTATCATTGGAACGGAAAGATGTAAAAAATGAATTACAATGAATATTATTCTTCTACTTTTTGATTATTTATTTCGTTAATAAAATTCTTAATATTTCTGTTTCTTATTTCATGATTAAAATCGGACAAGAATATTTCGTCACAATTTCTATATTCTATATATGATTGTACGTAGATTTTATGTTATTTTCTAGTAGATTCAATGTTTGTTTGAATAATAATCAAATTTCAGATTTCACGAGTAAATTTTATATTCGGATCGTGTATTTTATAAAACTTTCCATGTATTTCTTTCTCATATTCATTTATAAAATAAATATCAGCTTTATCTCGAAACATTTTCCCTAAAAAATAATGCAATTCTTCGATCTCTCGTGACTAATTATACGAATAATGCAACGTTTTATTGCTCGGTTGGTAATCGGCGTACGTGGTATGCACCGTGGCTCACAATGTTGTTGCCGTTGGCCTCAGGTAGGACATGCAACTCACGTCATCACGCACGAGCTGCATTAAAGTCATTGTAAACCGGGACGTTGCCTCATCGAGCGTTGGAGTTTTCAACTCGATGATTTCAATGGCCAGCCTCGTCGCCTTCGTGAACACGAATAGACATCCAGCTCACCGATTCAGTCTTTTTTCCCCCTTGCGTTTTGCCTCTTTCCGTTCGCTTTACGCAATTAGAATCAACGATCGATCGAAGACACTGCTCGTTTGTTCTGTCGATTTTCATTATGTTTTCATATAATGTATAAGAGTTTCTTTTATCTTAGTTTTTTCCGTATAATACGATACAATGACTTCTTTCTTCGAGTATCTCGTTTTAACGAGTAAAGTAGAGAAATCATTTTTGAAATATGTCAACAGCAGTATGAATTATCTAAGGTTAGTTCGAACTATCCATTGTTTAATGATCCAATATTTTAAGCTGTTCGATCAATTATATAGTTTCTTGTGTCTTCTTATGTCTTTCCACGATGATGATTAAACGATGATGATCATGCAATAGAATCTCGTTTATCGTATCGAACTGCGGATAAACGACGTTCCGATATAATTATCGAAGCGATATATCGAAGTGTCATTTATAAAAATTAAACGAGAACGTGGTTTTCTTACAACTCTACATTATCGATCGGGGCTCGAACACGATTGAAACTATCCAACTACACGATCATTATTATTATTAGTTGTTATGCCGATGTTTAGCGCGTTAAAGCTTGATAAATGGCACCGGTTACTCGATAATGATGATGTCTCTGTCGGTTTACAGGTTGCAACGGTGCCGGATGCGGCTATCCTGGGGCCCCAGCGCATAGTAGTGTCCGGTTCACGGGTGCAAGTGCCGAGGACGTTATAGACGAGGAGGATGCCCTTCTAAAGGACACGGTGCTGCTCGAGGGCACCGTGGCTACGTATTCCTGCGAACGAGGCTTCGAGCTCCTCGGCCCTGCGCGAAGACAGTGCCAAGTTGATGGCTCTTGGACACCGGAAGGAGTGCCATTTTGCGGTAAGTTTTCATTATAAAATTTTTTCGAATACAAGATGGAGAGTGAATTTCAATTACTAATTTATCGAGTATTTTGATGAAGCAATATTAAATAGTAGAGTAAATATTTATCTTTTGATTTTTGTGCATATTCTTTTGTATTATAATTCTCACGTTCGAAGATGAATAGGTTGTATTGGAAGATTGTGAAGAATGAAAAATGAGAAAGGAATATTGTATGTAAAAGACACGAGGTGGATAGATTGCGTTGACAAAAGAATTGTTGGAAAAGGTGTTGGTATGTAATCGGGGTACAAACATGTTTGCGGATGTAGGCTTAAGAGAAAGTTTCACGTTCGGAGGAAACTTGTATACGTACTTCCGGTCACGCCTGTTTTTAGCGTTTATCAAATATCGAATTGATATTTATGATGCATAGAATACATTCTCAGCATAAAAATAATTCTCAAGCAAAGAAAAAAAAAAAATTCAATTCACCAAAAGGTTAGATTTTATTATTGTTATCGTTGAGCAATAATTAAATTATTTTCAAGAATGGTAATGATTAAATTCTGAAACTTAAAAATCAAATTAAATAGATCAGAAACGTTTTTTAACAAACAAAATTTAAAAATGTTGCGTTACACTTTTGAGAAAAGGATCGGTTTAATGCTTTTTGAGAAAAAAATTTTTTTTTTCGCTTTTTCCAATGAAAAAGAATTCTGCAAGGAGAATGTACGTACGAATCGTTGGTACGAAATTTCGGGAGGCAAGTGACCTGATTCAGGGTGTCCTTGACCGAGGAGACAGTAAAAGAAATGGCAAAGATAGTGGGGGCCTTACACCGTTAAGTCTGAACCTGTTACCTCCTAACAACGCCCGCGGCCTTCTCAACCTGGCGCGCATTCCTCGCATAGGTTCTGTCCTTCCTGGCCCACGTCGAATTTATTTCCCCCTTTAATGATCTCTCGAGATCGATCCTTCGCTCGAAATGCATTTATTTATTTCGGTTGTAAATTTTTTGAGCGTAAAATAATTCGTGATGAAGTAAATAAATGGCGATTAAAATTTTATTTTAAAATTGTTTAATGGATGATTGCAAAATAGATGGAAGAAAACGAGTAAAGTAAAAAAAAAGAAACGATGACATTTGAGTTTTTTTTTTTTCCTTTCCTTCTTCTAAAGTAAAATCAATCACTTTAATGATCGCTTACGATTCTTCTTGCCTTGTTACTTAAGAGAGATTTTTTTTAAAAGAGAACAACCGTTTTTAATTTAATGGAACTTTATTGCACGAACAGTTATCATCTATGACGAAATGAATTCGTCTTGTCCAATAACAACAAAAATAATAGCTGAATGAATGAAATTTAAAAAGAAAAAAAAAATATTAAACATTAACGATTCAAATTTTATGAACGATAAAAAAATTATTTATTATTATTATAATGATAAATCCAAAGTCTCGAATAAATACCTGCTTTTATAATTTTATTTTTATCTTTAATCACTCAGTCTCAAACGTGAATTTATTCAAATCGTACGAGATACGAGATGTAACCGACAATCCAAAAGAAACGGCATAAAATATCCAAGAACTGGGTCGTCATGGCGTCGAATTAGAACTACGTGATTCCGACACGGTGGAACGATCGCAACGTTTGCCCTCCGCCTTATTCAAAGTATTTTTGTAGCTGAAAAAATTACACGCACATTCCAATCTCGTGTCTAATATTAAAGAACAGTTAATTTTTACCTTTTTTTTCCTCCTATTTTTTTATTTACCGATAAGACGAAAAAGAATTCCAAAGTACACTTTAATCGATACGTTACATAAATTTCCATTCGATCAGCATAAATGATAAACTAAAAGGCATATATGTAAGTAAAGTTTGAATAAGTCGATGAAGCATATAAAGTATGCCTGTTGGAAAGTAGCTTCGAATCCAGGATCCCATCAATCCTTTTACCGTTGCTGAACTTCTATCGTGCAGTGATCTTTGACTGGATAAAAGATATTATTTAAGGATATTATTGGCAATCCGGATGATCGTTAGACGAGCTATCTATCGAGGATATATTACGTTGGTTCGATTGATTCGCGATCGATGAGGATCAGTGTACGAATATTCTTGTAGAATTACTATTAAAATTATTTTTTTATTTCGAGGAATAATATTAAATTTTATATTTATTCGATGGAAATAATGGCATTGAATTTTATCGTTTTACTAATGGACATTTCCTTATTCGAACTACAGTAAAAATGCTTTTCATGCTTTTTTTCGTTTTTTTGCTATTTTCTTTTACTAATATTCGAATTATTTACGACTCTTTAATCTCCGTATAAAATAAGTGAAATTAGAAAAAAATTAATTGTTTTTCAATTTTTTTCATAATATTGCAATACATTAGAATTCTTTCCCAATGAAAAAGTAGAGGAACTTTAAAGGAACAAATTCCTGGAAACAATGCTTCGAAAAATAGTTGAAGCAATCCTCTTGAAGATCCAAAAATCTTGATGATATTCACTGAGTTGTGAATATTTTAATCGATATTTCTCAAGTTTTCTAAGTAATTTCGATTGCTCGGGGGAAACCGTACCACTTTGTTTGACTTCAACCAACAGACCTGAACAGCCAATGAAGCGATGTTTAAAGCTTAGTCACTCAACGATGTTCATAAAAATTGGAGCATAAAGATCTTTTCGATCTTTCAACTTCGTTTAATCCGAAAGTTTCGATTGGTTTTCGAGTGGATAAAATATATAAAATAAATAAATAAATAAATAAATACGAATATATTGTAAATGTAATACAAAATTATACAAAAATATCTTTAGATTATTCTACTTACGTACAACTCGAGAAAAAATGCATTGGTCAACTGGTTAAGAGTAATTTTTTACATAATTTTACAACATAACAGTATTAAACAACTGTTATTATCATTCCTATTTGTGCAACGAACACAAAAAATCACATTTTGCAATTTTCCTTTTTTCTTAGATATAAATATATTTGCTCGGGATCAATTACCATTATACCATCATATTATAATTTGACATGGACTGATTTCATAAATAAACAAGCAGACAGATTTCGCAGTGTCGGTAAACGTTTTCTCGTAATTTTCTGCCAGCCTCGACAGCGGATTGCCACTTACGCACTTATGCGTGAACTTGACTTTTCGAAGGTAAACTTGTACGCCGTTCACTGCTACCTGGATCGACGTAATCGCGTTCATTTACCGTAATTTTAATTACCGAGTGTAAATAAAAGAATACTGTTCCATATTGTGATACACACTGGCCAATGATTTCCAAGTTTCATTGAGAGATCAAAAAATTTCTGTACATATAATCGCTATATGTTCAGTAGCCAATAGTTTAATAATGGTGTGAAGATAAGAAGATAAAAAATTTCCTCGATAGCGAGCCACTTTCATTGATTTTTAATTTAATTCTTGATTTTTATTCTTACTTAAAGAGACCTTAAAAAAAAATATGCGCTAGATTAATTAATAAATAATTTTTAAGAAGGAAGAGGGGAAAAGTGAATACCTTTATTTAGATCATCTTAATAAATCCGTCTCGGAACGTATGTACGACCGTTCTTGGAAAATTGCACTCCAACGAAACGAGTGAACCGATGATCTCATTTCTAGTTATCGAGTAAAATTCTTCTTCTTCTTTTTTTTTTTTTTTTGCATCCGCTAAGTGCGCACCGCGTAATTTTTACGCCAACTTTCACTTGTTTTCTTTCGATTTTTCCATCCGTAAAGGTTCTAATCATCGTCTTCAAAGCTCCGATGAGAGTTAAACACCGTTTGTGCTTTTGCAAATTCTTTTCTTCTCGGAGAGATCGTAAACTACGGTGGTATTTATGACTGGCACGATGATGAACTCGTTCGATACTTTCTACGAATGTAAAACGCAGTTAGCATTTTGCCGTTAAATGCGAGATCATTTCTTTTTTAACGTAGCTTTTTTTACGAATGTAGAATTATAAATGATATTTGATCATTTTATATCTTACAAATTAAGCAAATTATAATGCAAGAAGCGATTTAAAATTGAAAGGTTATATATATATAGGTTATATATATATATATAGGTTATGTATATATATATATATATATAGGTTATATATATATAACCTTTTAAGAAATTTTAAATCGCTTCTTGCATATATATATATATACGATTATTCTGATCTTAATTAGAGTTTCAATGATATGCAAATACTTACGATTAACATTCTCCACCTTTAACATTGTTCCGTGTATAGAAATAGAAAACACCTTCGCATGCATATGCGTGACCACTAACTGGCAATAACGTGCTAAAATTGAACTATTACAATCGACCAATTACGGTTTAATCGCTTCAACGCTTCTTAGCATGTAAATCGCATGTATCTGTATTCCAATCGTTAGTCGAACTTATAAATATTCAAATAATGCACCTGTGTATATAGATACATGTTTTGCGTTTAAAATGTTGAAAAATATCGAGGATATTTTCATCGGTTTTCAATAACTCCTTCTCTTGTTTTACTTTTTAAACAATATATATATAAAAAAATACATACTTTAAAGAAAAATACTCGATCGTTTCTTTAAAATCATATATATATATATATATATATATATATATATATATATATATATATATATATATATATATTGTCAATTATACGTTGCAATTAAAAAAAATTCTACAATAACGAGAAACCGCTTTCCTTTGTTCCGGTCTTGGCCGATAACTATACCAGCACGTGGTGAAACTCGTCTCTCTTTTTGCTCGATCCAACGTGTTTGAATAGATATATTGAAACCTTTCGTAATAATCCGTGTAAGAAGTAACTGTAAATTATGACGTATCCACGTGTGTGTCGAGAACGCGTGTGGGAACGAGTATAACTGAAAGGAGTCGGTATGTAGGTTTAGGTCGAGAACGCATCAATTACACGTTCTCTGTGTAGTCTATCTGCGCTTGGATAGAACGTATCTCGACTTTGTAATCGGATAATTTTTTTTCTTAAAAGCTATTTAAGAACTGTTCGAATACTTTCGAAATTCGAATTCTTTGGCTTCGTGGTCTTGGCTTCTTTTCCTTCTTCGCATATTCACGGTTTTCTTCGCTCGAGGTAGGTACGACTAGGTTATGTTTATATATACATAGTACACACCTATATACTCTAATATATTGAGTCAATGCAGAATGTAAGAATAGCTTATTCAGATTCTGAATTTTATAATAAAAAGTTGTCATTTTCTTGTATTTGAATATAGTCAATATCTATTTAATTGCTTTCTTAAATTGAAAGTTCGAATTTTTTGCCTTCCTGCTTTAGGAATATTCATGATTCTCTGCTTGAGAAAACATTGATATTTTCATCACGTAATTCTCTGATAGTCAATGTAGTCTACTCACAATCATTCTAGAATATAGATCGATTTTGGAATCGGATACCTTTTTTAAAAGTCTATTCCAATGCTTTAGAAGTTTAAATTTCTTGGCTTCGACTTCTTACTTCGAATATTCAGGATTCTTCGCTTGATAGAATAATAATCAATATAGATATTTATGATCAGGTGTATTTTTAATATTTTATTTATTTAAATGTCTGAGGAACTTTGAATTTCTTTTATTCGATAAAATTCTTTTTAAATACAATACACAATTTATATCTTTATATAGTTACTTTATATTTTATACTATAATTACTTTATATAATTTATAATCTGTACATAGTAGGATTATAAGGATTTTGTATAACGTAAATGTTGATGTTTGTACGTGCAAAATGTGCCATTTACAATGACTGAATTTAGTAAAGCGTCCAAGGAGAACGTTTGATGTCTTTTTACCATAAAAGCAAGTAAAAATTTCCCTTTATGACTTTTGATCATAATATAATCTGATGATCGTATCTTATTCTATAATTCCACCGTATCGAGTCATAAAAGTATTTACTGTACATTTATAGAAATATTTGTAAATCTTGAATAATTTATCGTTCAATTTTATATGCAGATGAAACACTGCTCGACTAATCCTTGTCCAATAACTGTAATATAATTAGGATATAAGTCACAGCTTTTTATTCGAAACATCTACAGAAATTGAACAGTTAGAAATCATAGAATATATGATTTGCACGGTGTGCACAATGTAACGTTATAACAGACTTGTCTCCTCGCTAATGTCCTCCGCACAATGCTTTTGCTGTCTCATTCGTATATCTTCCAATTGTTCTGCAAGTATATATATTTTTAAAGTCGTGACTTTACAGGTCGTACTCGTGAATTTTTAAAAAATAAGATAATGTTAAAACAGTATTCTCTACTGTATAATACTATCTACTCTCATCATTCTCATAATCAGAAAATAACATGTTTTTTCAAATTTGAAGGATCTCGATTTTGAAACATATCGAATAGGTTTTTGTCAATTTTTTCGAATTTTTAATAATTAGAAAATTTTTTAATAGATTCTATAACATAATATTATAAATATATTTAAAATCTCATTTTTTCCTTAATATACTACGCATCATTAATCTAATGCCTCTATACATATACGTTTATTAGAGGTTTGCCTATTAAAGAGATTTCACAGTGACATTGGCTTCAGCTATAATATCCCATCGTCTGAATGAATTAGCAACGCCGATTTATAGGGGTCGATCAGGATTAACCTCGATTGCTTCATGGTAAAATAATTTTTACCAATTATGCGTTCTTCATTTATAGAAAAGAATCACGATTTCTATTTATATTTCGATATTATGATTTATAACTGTATTCGTTATACTTATTCTATTTTATATTGCTAATTTTATCTGCAAGTATAAAAATAACATTGATCGTAAGTACATTGTATTTTCTTAACAATTATAAAATTTATATTTTGTATATTTCATTCATTCATTTTTCTTTTGTATCTATCAATATTTATTTCATCCGAAAAGAAAATTTTTAGAATGACCTATCATGTTCCAACTTAACCTCAATTTTATCTCGCGATATAATCAAATACCAATATCGATATTAAATTCAATCTACAATCGATCTATTTTTTACGCGCCAATTTTCATCGAGAAAAAAAAATCTTCAAACCTAACTTTGCGATTTCTTTTCATCCATAGAACTTGGCTAGTTATAAGTGGCGCTTCGATCAGAGATTAACCTAGATGACAAAAATGGCGATCTTGTTTCGAGTGATGCGTTAGCCGCGATTGTGGTAATGCCAGTTAGGCGCCGATAAAATTCTCACGTTACGGTACAGTAAAACTACCGCAAGCCCGGTAACTTCTTCGCGAATGTGCAATGTGCACAAAAGTTTCGCGAATAGCATCTGCGTGCCAAACGAGTGTTCAACCGTACGATACCCGACCTTCTTCTTCTCGCTCAATGGGAATGGCAATGAGCCGCGTAGATTTTCTCAAAGCCTCGTAGAGAAGTAATTCGTCCTTCTATGACGGAGGCTGGAAATAGGTTGTCGATGATGTTATGAATCAGCCTTGCGATTGAATTGCAGTTATGTTTATGATTATACGAATGTTTTTGTATAAAGTATAACATAATTTTATGAATCGATATAGTGTAACTTTTAATTTTGTAAATTGATAAAATTCGAACAAAATGGAGGATTATTTCATTAGTAGAAGTTGTGCTGATTATTAAGTAAAATGTTACTAATTATTTGCATGGTGTATGATATATTATGATGTCTTCAAAGTCTTTTCGATGAGACTCAGTGGAAGTAGGATATCATTGAATCAATAATTTATGGTGAGTCAGCTTTATGATTGCCGTTGTGCTAATTATTGAAACTATATTACAAATTGTTTTATACAAGGTTAATGTAATATAATAATACAATATTATACTACTTTGATGATTGGTAATAGATGTAGTGAATCAATTTATAATTAAATTTATTGGAATAATGCTAATTATTGAGATTTCTTAAAGAATAACGAAGAATATGTAAAGGGTGTCAAATATAAATGAATATGTAATTTAATATAATGCTCGTTAATATGTGGAACATTCTAATTAATAATCTTAAGTAAATCAGGGCATGAGATTGCGAGCAAGGTGATTCTTTATGTTTTTACTTTACTTTCGATATTCTTGTTTTACTTTATAACATTTCCTTTTAAATTATCGGATTATTATTTATAAAAACTTTAATCTTAATTTTAATTTCTCATTAGATACTTTTATTATTAAATTACTTTATACGCTTTTTTCTCGATCAAAATTATATTTTATTCAAATAAATATATCTTAAATTATTGTCTTTCCAGATAAAAAGTTTAGAACAATATATATATTAAATTATCTACGTAACGGAAGAAGGATAATCAACGGAAGAACTACTAATCGTTCAAGTACTCAAAAATCATTTTATCGTTTAAAACTTTCAATCAGTCGTTGGTAAATTATCGAAATGAATCACTAAAAAATGTAAACAAATAGATGATTTTCAAAAAAACATGATTTATGCTGATTGAGTTTTCAAATCTTTCTTCGACTATAAATCTCAATTGAGTTTCACAATTATCAAATACATATTTAATGTAACGAATAAACGTTCTAATCGACGATAATTGTTAAGGGATCGAAACCTGGTATAACCAGTTTCAAGATAGTTATAGTCTCTAATAACTATAATAGTATACGAGTTAATGTAACGACGTTTTGCACATTATGAGCACGTGTGGCAAGTACCGCAATTGGGGCGGGGCACGTCGTGTGCGATGCATCGTGTTGTACACTTGGTATCTAGGAATGCAAGAAACCGCACAAGGGATGCATAAGAAGAGACTAATCTGGCCGTCGCGTGTCTTGCGGTTTATTCCGTCATCACCTCGATGAAAACCTCGAAAGGAATTTCTCAAACTCGTTTTGCTCTGAATATGAAATTTTAACCCCTTAATAAATTGCTCGTAAAATTTCGAAATATATTAAAAATAATTAATTAATATTTTCCTAGATATCTTGGAATATTTTCTGGTATAAGTAGTATACTATACTTTTTATTTTTAAAAAATAAAATAATTGAGATAAGGTTACTTTTTATTAAACAGATTTATATATAATTTAAATGATTTTTTTTTCTCTCTTCAATTTTACAGTTTCCTCGTTATATAATTTAAATGTAAAACTTAAGTGAAAAATCTAAGGGTTCTAATTTTTGTTTTTTAAATTACAGTTTTAAATGTTGCCGGAGGCAAAGCTCCTATGCAATCGAGCACCTCGGAGGGTGGAATTCCACAGCGTGCGGTGGATGGCAGCAGTGGACAAATTTACACCCCTCAAACTTGCACCCTTACCAGACCAGAGCACAGACCCTGGTGGTACGTGAACCTGCTTGAACCCTATATGGTACAATTGGTACGACTTGACTTTGGTAAACCGTGTTGCGGTAAGTAACATATTAAGAGTAGAATTTTATTCCAAAATTCTAAATCTTTTACTAACATTTGATTTAATGAATGATTGTATATATATATATATTCATATATATATTCACATCTTTATCAATTGTTTAATGAAAGAAACAAATTTCGAGATACAAACTTCATTTTATTTAATTTCATTTATCAAAATCATAATTTACAGATCCACCAGAAATATAATAAATATCTAATAAAAATTTTCGGATAAATAGATAAACGAATAGTTATGGATAGAGTTAAAATCAATCCGACAATATCCAGCAATACGATAATCAGAAAATTCCAAATACCAAATCAAAGGCTAAGGAATGAATCGTCGGTGAAAATGGTCAGGAAGCGTAAACACAAAGTTTAATCCCTGTAACGTGATGGAACGCCACTTTCATTTCAATGACGCGATCTCCCTCGGCTTTCTATCGATAAACAGCCAATTATGGGAGCAATAATGACGCTCTACGAGCGAAAATTTTTCGCACAATTCGGAAATTGTAGACGATTGATGAAGAAGTTATCGATACTTTCACGCTGTCCCGTAGATTTTATCGTTAGAGGACTATCCTCGTGAAATTCGTGTACATTTGAAAAATTGAAACATTATTGAATTAATTAAAATTTGAAGTTTGAAATTTTCTAAGAGAATTAATCAGAAAATCATTGTAAAAATTGATTAGTAATAAATGGAAGAGTTGAAAATCATGGACATAGTTACAATATTTCCAAAGATATTTCCAATTTTGTCAAAGATACATTTAATAATATTTATATAATAATTGAAAAAATTGTGATTCAACTTAGTAGTTAAAAAATTAAATTCTTCGAGTAGTATATTTATACATATTCAAAATATTTAATCTAATTGATACTGTAAATTGATATGCATGAAAAAATAAATGGCATCGTTTTTTATCGATCAAGTGAAAAGATTTTTGCTGTCGAACTGGAAAGTTTCTAGAAGTTTTCACGCGTGCCAATAATAAGATAAAAGAAAAAAGAAAAGATCTATTTAAAAGACACGATGTTATTTTACGTATCGATCATTATCATTAATCGATATATATTTACAAGAAAGTATCGATTAATTATTCAAAATATATATCTGAATATTAATTTAATAACATTTTGATTTTTTTGAATATCATATAAAAGCATGAAAGTACGCGAGAATTCAAAATTCCAATGTACTATTCTATAAGGAAAACAGAAAAATATCGTGCCATTGCAAAATTAATTTCCATTTTATTATTTTATTTTATATCGTCTATCAACTCCATTAACCCTCGTATTATAATCGTTTAAAGACATATCTTAGAAAAGTATTAAAAAAATTACACAACTGGCATAAAATTTTACGAACAATAATAAAACTATCAAATTGCCAATAATGTCATTATGAAAACAAAGTTGCAATTTTCTTTTAAACCGTATAATATTTTATGTTACTCGGAATTTATAATAGATATTTATTAACGAATCACTCGTAAATTTTCATTACTAATTTATTTTATTCCTCTTATTATTACAATTTCCGCAATTTTAGTTGGAATAAATTTAAAGTTATGAGTTTAAGTAATGGAGATTCGTATTACCGATCAAACAAGGGAAAACTTTCACCGTTAAACGAAATGGCTGATAATGGCGTGCCGTTTACACGGAAATAAAGAGTGAGAGTAGTTTTGTTATTCTTGGAAGAAATTTACTGCACTCTTCCTTAAAAAAAAAAAAAAATAATAATAATAACGATAATTCTCAATCTTTCACGAAACAGTATGCATCGCAAATTTTATATTGTATAATAATAATGCATATTAGAGATGGTATATCGATTTGACGTAGTCTAGAAAATTCTTTGGAAACTTGCTTTCTTTTTTGTTAATGTACTTTCATATTTTTCGTTTAATTGTTAGACGATTAATTAAAAAGACTATAAACTTTCAAGAAAAGATTCGAAATGATTATTTTCTCAGGAAAGTGCAAATATAAGTATAAGCATTTTTTTTTTTTTTTAATTCTTTCTTACTTGAGGAAAGCCGATGCTATTTAAATATTTAAATAGGAAGAATTCTTCTTTTTCGAGGAAATTTTAAATTTATAATTTAACTCATTTCAATTTTTTACAAAATCTCCTTTTTTAAAAATTTAAATTTTAACATCTCTAATTCATCAATTCAACAATTGTTTCCTAAGTTAATATACATTAAAAATTCCAAACAAATTCAAAATTAAATACACGTTTCTAATCCAATCATTAGTCCATCCACATTGCATATGCAAACATGCAAATGGACTCGAGAGTATAATTACTACGAATATTTAAATTTTATATCTTTCCATTTTATTTATTTTTTTTCTCTCTTCCTATAATTCTAAGCTACACTTTCGTTACGTACAAAAATTGCGTGTTATCCAAATAAATAGCAGCCTTATTCCAACACTCGTTTCCTCTTTGGTCACGATTCACCTAACATCCGCACGTGACGATAATCTTCGT
Organism: Apis cerana; assembly: GCF_029169275.1. Classification (NCBI taxonomy): domain Eukaryota; kingdom Metazoa; phylum Arthropoda; class Insecta; order Hymenoptera; family Apidae; genus Apis; species Apis cerana. The sequence continues at coordinate 856,826 of NC_083862.1, read as the reverse complement.
GTTTCGCCGATGAACAAGTGTAGTGTATCGTAATTAAATCAACTCGATATTTTACAAGGAGAAGCAACTTTCACGCGGCTAATAGATAAGAGGCTGTTAGCGGAGCGTTTTAATTACGATCGAGATCGGTTATCGTTCACCAAACGCGAGCTCGCCGTTTCCGGCAATATGAAAAGAAAATGCCAAGCAGTTATGATTATAACTCATACGTAAAATAAACAGAGCAACTCGATAGCCAGGAATGAAAGAAAAATAGGGAATTTTTATTCTCTAAGAATTCTGTTTACTTGTTACTAGAAATTGATTTTTAAAGTTGCATATCCTGAAAATTTTCGAAAGTGTGTATTTAGGTATTATTTTATGTAGGTATTATTTTTCTTCTCTCTTTTCTTTTTTATTAAAAACTAAAATATACACGTTTACAAGTAGAATTGTATTTATGCAGAATTGAGAATTGATTCTTTAGACTTGCAAAGTTTGTACAAAATCAAATTTTTATTTTTTAAAATTCAATTTCAAATAATTCGCAGCTAACTAATAGTAACAATTTATTTCCCTAGCTTCATTTATAACTTTGATTCAATCTATATTAATTAAAGACTATATACAGATAATTCACAAATAAACTTGATTATAAGGTACACTAAAACTCTCAAAAATTTTTTTAAACGACTTCGAACGATCTCGAACCATCACCAACCATGCCGCATCGTTAGAAACGCGTTTTCTAATATCACGGGATGACTCGTGACGTTTCTCGACAGGCTGGATATTTTTTTATATATACATATATATATAAACAAGAAATTGTCGCTGTTTAGAAGATGATTACACGGGGACAAAACGTGGAAAGCATGTAATTGGTGTTGGCCATCCATCTGGTCACACCTGGAATACTTTCCAGGTCGGAAGATGTAGTCCTTGCCTAGGCACCTGGATTATTTCACATTATTTTATCCGTTCAAATGTTTTGCGATTGCAGGGTAGCAATTTGTGCGGCAAGTGAAAGCATGGATCGATTCCGATCCATGTGAAAAATGTATAATAGTTTATCGTTTTAATGCGGGAGAGTATTCCTCTCTTTGATGGATTGGAGTGTTCTGTGCATTGTTACCCCGTTGAATGAAAGAGATATTGAATTGTAATTTATGTCAATAATTTTGGTTTGGAAGATATTCGATTCTCTTTAAATATTTTTATGATGAAAAATTCTGTTCAATTTCTATGTAAAGATACTGCATCAATTCACTATATCTAACTTGTACAATTAGGAAAAAAGTTAGAAAAAAAGATAAAAGTATTCAGAATTTTGTGTAAAATTTGGAACAAAATTTTTCTCTATTTATATTATCTATTAGCATTAAAGCTAATAATTGAATAACCATATTTTTGCCTGAATCGAAATCGATAACAATCTATACAAAAAAAATGCAATCAGTCTATTTTGATTGTTTCCAATATTAATATCGTTATCGCATAGGTTATCGAATTCAAATTTCTCACGCACGTTCTCTGATTACAGGCGACGATATACCAGGAACAATCGTGGTTCGTGTCGGGAACAATCGGCCGGACTTGGGAACGAATCCAATTTGCAATCGTTTCACCGGCCCTCTCGAAGAAGGCCAACCTCTTTTCCTACCCTGCAATCCTCCTATGCCAGGAGCTTTCGTTTCCGTGCATTTGGAGGCAAACACACCGACACCAATCCCAGTCCAACTCTCTTTGTGCGAGGCTTTCGTGTATACCGATCAGGTACCACAATTTATTTGAAATGGGTAAAAAATGTCAGGTTGTGCCAAAAGTTCTTTTCTTTGGTTTGGCAATTTTATGAAATTTTATGAAATATCATTGTAAGTACGAAAAAAATAATCTTTTGGAACGATCTGATTTGGAAAAAGGTCTCAAAATTAATGATTTTAAAGAGCTTTGAATATAAAAATGTACAAAAATATAACTCAATCAAAATTGAGAGTTCAATTCAGTTTGGAAACTCATCAATATTCAATAAATTCTTTTTTTAAATTGTATGTCATTTTTTTTATTATTTGTATCATTGTGTTTTTAGAAATACGAATTTTTAATAATAAATTAGCAATAAGTAAGGTTTTTGAAAAGTATTTTTTTCTAATTAATTATTTCTTTGCACAGGCACTTCCTATTGAGAGATGTCCACAATTCAGAGATCAGCCACCAGGTTCAACAGCAACTTATAATGGAAAGTGTTATATATTCTATAATCGGCAACCAATGATATTCAGGGAGGCGTTATCGTTCTGTCGTGCACGAGGTGGAACTTTAGTGGATGAAAGCAATCCTGCGTTGCAAGGATTTATTTCATGGGAATTGTGGAGGAGGCATAGGTAGTCGTTTAGAAAAATCACAATATAGAATTCTATGAAACAAATATAAATCATTGAATGAAAGATCTTTGAACATTTTTATATTCTTCTTCACTTATTGCATCTCTAAATATTATCCTCTTATATAATTCAATCAGTTGAAAATTAATTCAAGTGACAAAATTTTATTCATATTTTGTTATTTACAAATTATAATTAACGTAAAAAATAATTGAAAAAATTCTCAATAAAGATTTTTAAAAACTCTATATCTTATGTCCCTGTTAAGGAGCGACACCTCGAGTCAATACTGGATGGGTGCAGTGAGAGATCAGAAGGATCGCACGGTTTGGAGATGGACAGGAAGCGGCGAGGAGGTATCCGTTTCTTTCTGGAGCTTGCCTCAAGGAACAGAAGAGGATTGTGCTCGATACGATGGTAGCAGAGGTTGGCTTTGGTCTGATACTCCTTGCACGGCTCGATTAAATTTCATCTGTCAACACCGTGAGTACCTGGTATAAGTTTCAAACTAACGTCGCTTCCGTACTCCTTTCTCTCATTATTATCAAATTATATGATGACACGAATATCTTTTTCTATCTATGGATGCGCTAGATGAATGATGTAACGTGACAAGCTGAGAATCAATAATCACTGGATTTTCATGTGAAATCAAATTTTTATAAATCAATAATTATAAGATTATAAAAAAATGGAGTTTGAATAAAAATTTGCTTTATTCCTCAAATATCATAATTAATGGTATTATATTTTAGATATTTTTTATTCTTTTGCATGTGTTGTTAATATTTTATAAATTTTGTTAGGAATTTTATTTATTTGTCATGTATATAATTTTCAAACTCTCAACAAGAACTAACAAATAAATTTTTCTTGAATTTTTATTTTTTTAAAACTTTAATTTTAAAAATAAAAATAACATTTTCTAATAATATTTTTCAACTTAAAGTTTCAATTAGGAATATTTCATATACTTATATATAAATTCCAAAAAAAAAAAAAGAAAATCATCAGTATAAGTTCTCCCAACTATAAACCACAGATTATGATCCACCATAATTCCTTTTCCATCACTGAACATAAAAATAGCAAGCAATTTCAGCCAAGTAAAAAAAGATAAAAAAAAAATGAAATTCTTTGTTTGCTGTTAGAACCACGAGCATGTGGTCGACCAGAACAGCCGCCGAATTCCACTATGACGGTGACCACAACCGCAGATCGGAATTCCGGAAGTGCATACGAAGTTGGCGCGACCGTAGAATATACCTGTAACGCTGGCAGCCTTCTTATAGGACCGTCCACTCGCACTTGTCTCGACACTGGCTTCTACAACGAGTTTCCACCTGTGTGCAAAAGTAAGAATCATTCACAGTAAAGACAAATTCACAAATATAAATAATAAGAGCAATAATTGTATTATAAAGTATTGTAAAATATTATTTCTTAATAAGAACAGTAACTGTTATTAATAACTTCATAAATAATTGCAAAGAATAATTCCTTAAAATAGAAATGTAAATACAAGAACAGTAGTATTCTAAAATATTATTTCTTAATGGCAAAATAATGTCAATGACTGAAGATTTCTAGTTAAGTTCTTCAATAAGCATTGCTTCTCTCTCATAGTTGGACAGCATAAGAATCAGAGAAATATAGAGACCAACTTGGTGAACCATATATGTTATATCGATGTTAAATTCAACATTCTGCTCGTTTCAGGCATCGAGTGCGGTTACCCAGCAAACATAAAACACGGAGGCTACACACTTATCAACAATACCGTTACTTATCTCAGTCAGGTGCTTTATTCCTGCGATGAAGGATTCGAGATGACTGGTAAGAATTTATCGTGGCGCTAGCCATTATTTCTTGATTGTTTGATAAATGGGTATCGTTTGTAAATAATACTCTGATACGTATGTTCGAAAATGCTTCATAAAGGAGCAGTTTGAGGAAATTGGTAAGCATGTCTTTTTTGGTAAATGATAATAATAATAGTTTCAGCTTGTTTCTTCTTTTAGTATCTTGATTTTTATTACTTTTTGGAGCAATATATGAAATGGTTTGAAATATGATAATGAATTTGTAAAGCAATTAATAGTAAGTAATAATGGAAATTAAAACAAATGAAGATGGATCTTTATAGAATTTTATTGTTTAAGCAATTTTTATTTTAATTTAATTTTTAATTTAAATTTATGTAAAAATTCTTAAATAATTTCCATTAAAGGTCGTGCAAGATTAACTTGTGATATCGATGAGCGTTGGAATGGACCACCGCCGCGTTGTGAACCAATCCTATGCGACCCTCCAACACCGGTGCCGCACAGTTATATTCAAATCGATGAAATCGACGAAACCGAAACAATGCCATCGAAATCGAGCTTCAATCGAAGTCTTCTCGTAGGCAGTATCGTCACTTATACTTGTGAAAAGAATTATAGACTCACTGGGCACCGACAAATATTATGTTTACCCACTGGATTGTACGATCACATCGCACCCACCTGCATAGGTAATTGATTCATTCATTAATATAAATAACGAAAAATTTGTAAATTTTTCTACAAGCTCAAAAAATCTATATCTATTTCTTCATTCATCGCAAAAAAAGAAAAAAAATTCCTTCATTCAAAGAAGAAATTCCTAAAAATATTTACATACTTGGACAATTGTCACACTATAAATCTAATCTCTTATAAACAAGATACAGGACAGCATATGGTTCAAAATGGACTTCTATTCTTTACAGTAAGAAAGAAAATCAGAAAAAAATGAACAAATTTTATTACAGAGGAACCACGCACCACGGTGACCGCCCCACCTCGAATAACTGTAAGAACAACGACCGCCAGAACACGGCAACCATTCTTACCGCCACGAGTTCGACCTACGACAATCTCGACGACCACAACCACGACCACCACCTCTGTACCACCTCGAAGAGTGGCCAGCACCGCTGAATTACCCGCGACGGTTCGCGAGACTATCGCGAGGAAACCGAATGTGGGTCTTCAGAGGCCAGCACCTCCTCCTTCGCCACCTTTGAACGACGATAGCAGTGATCATCCTCAGGACAATGAGATTTCGGGCAGTGGGGTGGATAATGCACAAGTTGGGATTGGAACCGGTGTTCCAGAACCTTCTGGACCCTACAGGGTGGACAATGCCGACCACACGAGTAACACTCATCAAGCGAAATTAAATCTAGGCGCTGTGATCGCCTTGGGTGTCTTCGGTGGTTTCGTATTCCTAGCCGCTGTAATCACCACCGTTGTAATACTTATACGCAGGTAAAGGAAAATCATTAAAATAAATCCGCGATTCGCGTGATTCTTTCTTTGTCTCTGTGATGTCAAGATTTTTAGTTGCACCAAAAGTAACGCCTGTTGTAATGTAACATTAGATTGTACTTTGTATATTTTGTATTTTATGTTATTTTTGTTTGTGATATATTGTTTTTTTTTTGTTTATTCGTTTATTACTAACTGTAATATACTGTACTTTCATGCTAACTTTCATAAGAATCAAAATAGAAAATTAATTTAGGATAGTGATTCTTTTATTTTCCAAAAGACTGAATTTTTTGATATACGTTAAATAGTACAGAGTGTTCGATTACCAGAAATTTAAGGAATGATTCTCCAAATTAATGGATGATGATTAATTATCTTTTGAAATTTTGAACATTTGTAATTGAACACCCTGTATATTTTTGATTTGAAGATCTTCACATCATGAAATTATATCATCTGTATTTTAGTATCTGCAATTTTATTTTTAACTTTCTTCAATTTTTTAACAGGCATTATTTCTTGGGCAGACTATACTATAGCTTTTCTATATATACAATACATGACTCTACATGTGTAACTGTATCGCTTACTCTATATTTGTTCAAACTGTCTTTATTCTTTCGCCTATCTTCTTATCTAATCTCTTCTAATTTAATCGCGTATTTTTTCAAAATACTGTAATTTGTTGTAGTATAACAAAGGGTTGTTACGTGTAAAGATCAACAATTTTTAAGTCCTCTTGATTTTTATTGTATTTTTTTTTCAATATTATCAATTGATAGTATATTATAATGTAATTTTGTTGCAACTGTAAAAGCTTTCCCTATTTTAAGTGAAAAAATATAAAATTATCAAGATGAAAATAATTTTTAAGAAATTTCTATCTATATATCAAGTAATAATTGTTATTATAAATTCAAACATTTAGAATATGATAGGAATTATAATATCAAAAAATTTAAGAGCTGATTATTCAAGACAAAGAAGAATAAACGAAAAATCGTTCCTTGAAGAATCATTCCTTAAATTTTTTTTGGACATCTTTTTGCCAATCGAATACCCTGTTATACCCTATAATAACTATATATATATCTATATATATATAGGGTGTTAATATATTCGTGGATAGTTGATTTTAAATACAAAAGTTTTTGTAAAATATTGATTGAAGTTTATTTACTAAGCTATAAACAATCGAATATAAATTATATATCATATTATATATACTTTTTTACATAACCTTTTCATTAACCTTAAAAATCAATCCTTAAAAAATTATCCCACGAATATATCTAAACTTTTCAAACCAATGAAAAATTGGTCAAAAAAAGAATCGAAGAATAGAAACTTAATCTAACCATGGTCAAAATAGAAATAAAATATATGGTAAAAAAAATTAAGAAACAAAAAAAAAGAAAGATTGATCAGAGGAAATTAGGCAACGATCAAGAATATAACAATTAACACTGAGCCCATTTGCGTTGCGGTGGCTAGCGGCAGTGGCAGGGTCAGAGGAAGGCGCCGCAGGGGGCTTGGTGGGGTTGGTGCGTTGAGGGGTGGGGGTAGTGGTGGCCTTGGAAGGGGTGACGCCGGGATGCCCTCGCGTTGGTACACACTACTGGCGCTGCCCTTCCCCGACCAGCACCTGGGGCGCCGCGATTTGACGGTACGCCGCGGCACTGATCATCCTTACTCCTTTGGTCTCTCGGCGGCCCATCGCGCTGGATACTTTTCCAATCCATCCCTCTAGTTTCTTTTTTTTTCTTTTTTTTCTCTTTCTCTCTTTCTCTCATGTTTATCTCCTGTGTATATATACATATATATATATATATAGTCCACCATTATTGCCCTCACCCTCCACGCAACCACCGCCCACCACTACATCAACCATCACCACGTACCACTACAACCGCCATGCGCCACCCTCGCGAGTGATTACTAGTCAAGGTAAACGAGCAATGTTTGTAATGAGCACAAATATTTATATAGCGATAGCTCGTTCACCAAGTCTCACTCTTGAGTGAGTACTTCAATGCTTCACTTCCGGGTGCACGTGATGCAGCGTTTGTGCACTTCCTCACCGAGGTCCCTGTGGCTTGGTTTGTACGTACCACGTTCGTAGCACAGTAGTTTTGAATAGGGCACGTGAAAAAGAATTGCTGCCACAATTATTTTTATTTGTAATTGTTTATAACTTGTATCTTGTGACCTGTTATAATTAAAAATTGACAGACCACATTATAATGTAATTAGAAAATATAATGAATTAAGAGAAATGATAAAATTGAAAAGTAAAATTATAATAATGTAAATTAAATTTAAACGTATGATTTGATATTTTTATTTTTACAGAATAGTTTAGTTACTTAATAATAATAGTTACTAAAATTATGGGATCAATCAAGAGATTAAGCATTAAGAGATAGTATAAATATTATTACGCATCTATATTTTATATCTAAATCTTTCTTACTCCTTTTATCTTCGAACTGGTGATGGTGTTACAATTTATTTGCTTCAATTACACTGGCTAGAATATTATCCAAACACGTATATACATTTTACAAAGATAATATAAAAAATCTGAAGGTCATATCGATAATGCATTTACACCGCTTAAAGAAAAACAAAAAAAGAAATATAAAAAGAACAGAATCCTTATTTTTAATATAAATTAATAAACAATTGTTAATGTATTTACACAGAAATCGTGGTAGAAGCAGCAAGCATTATCGGCATCGTGCATCTCCTGATTGCAACACTGTAGCCAGCTTTGGAAGCAGTTCGTCCGAAAGTCGAGGAGGTTTGAACCGATACTACCGTCAAGCTTGGGAGAATCTGCATGAAACGGCTGGTCATAAGACCAATCATCCTCCTCTTCGTCGTAAGGAGACCCTGGATGAACCAGGATATCGAGAAAATTACCGTGGTAACAACACCGAGAGAGATGGCTCGGAATTAGTTGTGAGCGATGTAGCCACATATCCTACCAGTAAGCACGCCAGCATCTCCGACAAGAAACGCCATCATCATCATCATCATCATCACCACGGTAACTCTACGCCTGAGTGGAGGCAGTCCCAGTCCCATCACAGATATTGAGTACCGGATCTGTTATTTAAGATCCTATATTTTTTTCTTGAGATTTTCAGTGAATCGATAACTGTGACGAGTTGCTGCTGTTAGATCATGAGTAAGCGATTTTTTAATGTTTTACGAATGGTAATACAATGAGGAATAATGATGGTTTTATGTTGAGAAATAAGTGAAGTATGCAATGTTGTAAAATTTTTATCAATGTGATTTTTAAATTTATTTTTAAATAAGTGTGTAATACTTTTGTTTGAATTTTAATTTTTTAATTTTTATTTTAATTTTAATTTCTGGATAATTGTGATAATATTTGCATGTACAAATTATTAAATCAGAAATTTTTTTAGATATTTAGTTTTAATTTTTAAATAATTTTTAAATATTTCCTAGTTCACAATCTCATTTATCTCAAAATATTTTTGAGATAGATAATTGAAACTCAAATTGTAATTAAAAAAACTTTTTTTTTTATATAAAATTAGCATTTACTTCATTATGCCATCATTTATGAAATTGTAATTCCAATTTGTAACTCCAAATAGAATTTAAAGGAACGTGGTGAATCAAACGTTGTGTAGAAGAATTTTAAAACGTGATTGATAGATAAAAATGTTTATTGTTCTATTATACAGTAAATCATTTACAAATATCTTATTACATAATGTAAATATCGTATATTACAGTAGCGTAAGTTAATGATGCAAGTTGTGAATAAGAAGGATCATAAGTTGATCAAAGGATATGCCAAAAAAATGAGAATAATATATATATATATATTTATATATAAAATTACCGATTAAACGAATTCTAATATAAATTATTATATGAATGTTTAATTACAATATTAAGAATGGTATTAATTTACAAAAATTATATTCGATAAGATCAATATCTGTTATGGGTATCTTGGCCTCGCCTTAAAAAGATTAAACAAATTTCTCATAATAAATCGACATTTAAAAATGATATCATTAAGGAAAGGCCGACGTTATCCATTTCAGAATCAAAATTTATTTAGATACGGTGCTCGTTCTAAGACAAGCTACGTGTAAAACGTTATGTAAAATCTGTTCTATATATATTTTAATTAATTATTTATATTTAATATTATTTTAACAAGTTAAACATTTTTTCCCATATTCGTCTGGAATAAAACATACATAATTAATAAATAGTATGTATTTATTTGTTGACTGATATAAGATACATTCATAATAAGTTGTACATGTATTTATTTAATATATCAATAATCACAAGAAATTGTAATAGTGCCATTATGGGCAAATTTGTTTAATTGTAACTATACATATATTCTTGTGGTTTAATATAAAAGACATATAAAATAGTAAACATTATATCACAAATAACTTGTTATATACGTAAATAATTACTTTTAGTTTTAATAAATGCACCATTTATTTGAATTAAAAATATTTATATAGCATGATTGCTTTACAGAAGTTTATAAAGAACGAATTCAAATTGTTTAAAAACTTACTTAAATAAAACTTAATTCTTCTAATCATTATTGTTTCATTAAAAAAAAATAATAGCAAATCTAATTGTTATTATTACATAAATATGTGTATCACATAAAACAAAAAAATATATCACATTTAATTACGCAACCACTGACTGATAAGATTTCCGATTTTTACTCTGGCAGTTTTTAATTGAGGTGGATCATCTTTGGAAGATGGATACATATTGGCACAGTGAGCAGTACCTGTGAGTCATAAGCTTTAATTAATTTTCAACATTGAATAGAAATTAGAAAATAAAAAATACGTATTAATACGTATTAATATTTATGCACCATTGATATAAATAACAGGCATTTGTGGATTCGATGATTTCGTAAGTCCCAAAACATGCCAAGGATCAATTGATCCATGTACAAATACTACATTTGTAACTTTTAAATTTAATGCTCCATATAAAATATTTGTTCTATTTATTGCCGAGTTCAGTAAATGAATATTATATCTATGGAAGTATAAAAATGTTTTAATTCTATATAGTTAATGATAATTAAAAATATATTTATCTTTCAAACCTTGGGCCAAACACATCGATACATTGTTGCACAAAGAAATCTATTGGGAATGTTTCGCTAAATAATTTTGGACGTGCTGTGGAAGTTTGAAAGAATCCAAACTCTGTACACGTTTGATACATCCATTGTCGTCCTAAAAAGTATATAAAAAATTATTATATTTATAAAATATAAAATATAAAAATATAAAATCACCAGTAATATTTTTAAAAAAGTATTGCATTACCTCCTTCTGCTTCTTCATTAGCCCAAGTTATATTTCGAAGTTTATGAATCATTTTATTGTACATATAATCTAAACATTTCTCTTTTGATGCATTCAATATTTTAGTGCTTAAAATTGCAAGTCTATCTATGGCAATGCCTAAGCTATCATTCGTTAAAATATCACAAGCGCTTTCGATAGTCATATTAGCCATTGCGGAATTATTACGATTATCTTTATTATATTGTACAATACCAGCAAAATTACTCGCTAGTGTTTCATACAAATTAGAAATATCATTACGTTTAGTGTATCCAGAATCAATAGGATCGCATAAACTGCAAGTAAAAACAATTTTTCAATAATAACATATATATTTATATTGATAAATAAGAAATTCCATTTCTACTTACACAAATTTTTTAGCTATTCCTTGTTGACCGATCGGATGACGTAACATTATGTGAAATTGTTTATTTGCTTCTATTATTGTATTCACACATGCTTCAGAATATTGTTTGAGAGCATTTTCAACAACAATATAATATTCTATAAAGTATAGTTATTAATGTAAAATATGTTTCATAATAAATATTATACTTACCCTGAAAGTCAATTTCTGCTAATAAAGGGCCACTTGCAGAAACAGCCCCATGTAATAAATGAGGATATTTAGAACGCAACCATGCAGCTAATGATCCAGCATATGATCCTCCAAATGCAATCCATTTAGTATCATTTGGTAATTTATAATCAATATTCATAATTTCTATAAAATAAGCTAAATCTGCAAGTGCTTGTTGTGAGGAAAGATATTTTAAATTTTTCACATTAAGATCTCTAAATATCAAAAATATAGTATTATAATTTAAAATGTGTTTATAATTTTAAATTGTAAACAATATTACATACAAAGTAGGATGACTTTTTCCATAAAAACGATGTTCTACTTGAAAACATAATGCTCCAAATTGTTTAGCATATTCAATCCATTGACCTTTTACCATCCATTTAGCAGTTGCTGTACCTTCACCACTTATCATTAAAAATACAGGTCCTCCTTTTTTGTAGTATTCTCCATTTATAAAATATCTCTAAAAAAGTAATTAAAAAATTTTAAATATAAATATAACATAAAGAATATATAATTTATTTAAATTACAAATTCAAGAATTTTGAATATGAATATATATGTATATATTTTTATATTACCTGTTGCCAAACACGTGCATCAGTTGGATCAAAGTGATCTAAAAACTGTGTAAACCATTGCTCATTTGGAAGTTTATAATTTTCAGATAAAATTGGAGCACCTAGATTACCATATTTACTTCGACCTCTCATAAATATTTGCCATGATATACTATTATTTATTAAGTTAATAAAGAACAATAGATATAAAAACTGATACATTTTATATCAAATCTGGATTAATTATATGATAATTTCTGAAAAAATAAAAATTTGTTATTTATATTATGTAAAAAAATAATTGTAAATATTATTTTATTGATTTTATATTTTAATAGAGTCAAAAATAATGAAAAGTATTATCTTATACATTAAAAAAGTAATATTTTTATTAGATTGTCACTAGATGAAACATACATGAAACAAAGAGAGTAAATAATAAAAGAACAGAAATATTCAAATCAGTAATATCATCTTCTAGAGTGCCGTAAATAAAATACAAAAAGAAAGGGCAGAAAATAGTGAAAAAAGGATAAATATAAGATAAGAATTAAAGATCAACGCAATCTTTTGAAATATTTTCTAAAGATATATTTCAAAAATATTTACAAGATGACGCTGATTCTCAATTCTTATTTTATCTTATTTTGCTTTCGAAAAAATATCTTTGATATTTAAAAGATGGCATTAATTGTTAGTTTTGACTTTATCTCTATACTTTTTCTATTATTTTCTGTTCTTTGCTTGCGTGTTTCATTTGTTGCATTGATTTCAATATTTTTATCCTGTCTCTGTCCTTCTTTAACTATTTGCATTTTTTGTCTATATGCATGTTTCATCTATCATCTAAATAAAAATATTATTTTTTTTTGTTTATATTATTATTTATTACTTTGTAAATAATATAATTCATATTGAATATTCTTTTTTATAGTGCCATCTCTAAAATAATTTTTGACGCAGTATAAATTATATTTTATTATAGGTTATAAATAAAAACTGTTTTTTATAAACATAATCCATATTTTTATAAAAATTAATAGAAGTAAAATTTCAGATAATATTATTTTTTTATATAATATAAAAAAATAAAAATATTATTTGAACTAGAACACAAATTTTTTCATATTTATTATATACAAGTATTACAATTTTTTATAATAATCTTAAATAATATAATAATCTTAAATTGATTTTTTAGTATTTCAACATTATTTTATTGAATATTAATTATTTTTATAATATTTTATAATTACTTGTAATATTTTATGTATTGATTTAAAATATTAAATATAGTTTACAACATTTTAAATTAATCACGTGATATATATATATATATATTTTTTTTTTTTTCTGTATGAAATAGAAAAAAGTATTCAATAAAATAATCTTAAAATGTTTTTAAATATCTTAAAAATTATTTATTAGAGCATATTAATTAAGAAAATATTAGAAATAATATTAATAAAAAATCATTATCGAATACTGACAAAATAAAAATAAATGCTTATGCTGACGATGTTTTATAACTATATTTTTTAAATAATTTATTTGATTTTTTAAAAAAAGTTATAATTTAGAATTATTTTCATACAAAAACAAAAAAAATATGTAAGTATATTTTTTTTATATTCATATACATATATATACATATATAAGTATATACAATTATCGTTCATAATAAAATCTAAAATCAATAAAATGTGATATATAACAATAGATTTTAAAAATTAGAATCAAATCTTAGGTAAAAAATATAAAACATTAAAAATTATAACAAGATTAACAAGATTATCGTTTATAGTACTTACGTATGTAAGTATTTTTATCTATCTCAAATAAGTTAGTGCAATGTGCAAATTAAAGTTACTTAATTGCAAAACTTTTCTACCCAATTTCTTATTAAGAATTATTATTATTAAAAAATAAATAATATCTTTGCGAAAAATATTGATAATAAAAGAATTATTTATTGTACTTACAGAATGTACTTTATATTTACGAAGAAATAGTGATATTGCGGTCGATGTAAAATTTGACAATTAAACGTAAAGAGTAAAGATAAATACGTTTATCTTCAAGTAATAATAATTTATCGTGAAGTAAACGGATTGAAAAAATATTGACTTAGTGTTGCCGACAAAGATTTTAAGAACATTATATGTATTGCGTATAACCTCTTTTGTTGTTTAATTCATTGAAGGTAAGTATCAAACATTTAATTTATTATATTTTTTTTTACTATAATTACATTTGTTTATTTTATTATCTTATTTCTTTGATATTCATTGTAAATTTATATATGAAATATATATTTTTTTATATAAAAATTTTAATAAAATTTATATAAAAATAATTTTTTTAATATATAGTTATTCTTTGTTTATTTTACTTTTCATTATTTTATATATATTTTATTTATATATTATTTATATATTTAATCATGTTATATAAATTTTTGATATTATATATTAAATAATTTAAATGAATTTATTTATTACAGATTGTTACATTAATTGAAATAAGATGAAGTTTGCAGAACATCTATCTGCTCATATTACGCCTGAATGGCGTAAACAATATATTAGTTATGAGGTAAAATAAATTAATATGAAAAATTAAGATATCAATATTTTATTTCAAATTTATTATAGAAACATAATAGAAATATAATCTTATTAAAACTATTAATTAATATAATTGATAATCCTTTTTGGATCAATAGGAAATGAAGGCTATGCTCTATACTGCAGTAGAAGAAGCACCATCAGCTGAAAGTGTTGAACCAGAAGTTATATCTCGACATTTTGCTTCTTTTGATGAAGTGTTTTTTACATTTTGTGATCGTGAATTAAAGAAAATCAATACATTTTATTCTGGTAAGAGAGTTTTGTTAAGATTAAATATATATGAATTATATATAAATTAAATCAAATTAATGAATATTTATTAACAACAAAATATTTTATATTTAATATTTATTTTTTATATAAATATTTTTATATATTTTATATATATAGAAAAGTTAGCAGAAGCTACACGTAAATATGCAGCTCTTCAAAATGAATTGAAAACAGCACTAGAATTACAACAAGGTGGAGGAAAAAATAAGGGGAAAATGATTGCTAAACCTCATTTACCAACAAGAAAGTTGAGAGAATTGAAACTTGCATTCTCAGAATTTTACTTATCTCTTATACTTCTTCAAAATTATCAAAATCTTAATTACACTGGTTTTCGAAAGATTCTTAAAAAACATGACAAGGTATATCAGAAGAGAGATTCTGTTAGTTATCATTGCATTAATTCATACTTAATTTTTTTTGTATTTCTCTAGGTTTACAGGTTCATTTAAACAATAATGAAAAAATAAGGAAAGAACTAATACTTATTTTAAAGTCCCTTATCCTATTAAACACAAGTAAAAACTCAGCACACCTCATACATTGTAGCAACTTGTGTTTTTTATATATACAAGATGTAATATTGTTTTTATTTCTATTTTCAGTTATTGTCCGTAGATAGTGGATCAAAATGGAGGGTCGAATGTGTAGAAACTTCACATTTCTATACATCAAAAGATATAGACAAACTCATACAAGATACAGAAACTACAGTAACAAATGACTTAGAAGGTGGAGATAGACAACGTGCTATGAAACGTTTACGCGTTCCACCTTTAGGAGAACATCAAAGTCCATGGACCACTTTTAAGGTTGGATTATTCTCTGGTAGTTTCATTGTCCTATTCGTAACAGTTGTACTTTCAGGTAATAGCAAAAATTATATAAATAATTATATAAATTAAATTATATAAATAATTAATTATAATTATTTTCTTTATTTTATTTTTAGCTATATTTCACGATGGCGGAGAAAACTTAAAAATTGCATTTAGATTATATCGTGGACCTTTACTTATTATACAATTTTTATTTCTTATTGGTGTAAATGTTTATGGATGGCGATCATCTGGTGTGAATCATGTATTGATATTTGAATTAGATCCACGAAATCATTTATCTGAACAACATCTTATGGAATTAGCTGCAGTTCTTGGAGTTATATGGACTCTTAGTTTATTAAGCTTTTTATACAGTGCTAGTTTAAGCATTCCACCATATGTAAATCCGTTAGTTTTAGTTTGTATCATGTTAGCATTTTTATTAAATCCGCTAAAAATGTTCCGCCATGAAGCACGATTTTGGTTATTAAAAATAATCGTAAGTTGTATTAATATAACATAGTGTAAATAATTGCAATTAATTAAAATTTAAATTTTATTTTATTTTTATTTTTAGGGAAGAGTTTTAATATCGCCATTCGCATATGTAAATTTCGCTGATTTTTGGTTGGCGGATCAATTAAATAGTATGGCCACAGCATTATTAGATTTCCATTTTTTAGCGTGTTTTTATATTACCAATGGAAATTGGTTAGAGGCAGGAGATTCCACGCAATGTATGTCTGGATCCTTAATTGTTAGACCTATTGTTAATTGTCTACCTGCATGGTTTCGTTTTGCACAATGTATTCGACGATATCGTGATTCCAAAGAAGCATTTCCACATTTAGCTAATGCTGGCAAATATTCAACTACATTCCTTGTTGTAATATGTAATACTATGTGTGCTTATCGTGCTGGTAAGGACGATTTTTTTATATTATTAATCATATTTTAACAAAAAGATAAAAAAATAATAATTTTAGTGGAATATCAAACTCGTTGGGAAAATCCATGGTTATGGCTTTGGATTATTAGTTGCATTGTCAATTCAATTTATTCAGTAACTTGGGATTTGAAAATGGATTGGGGTTTGTTAGATAGCAATGCTGGTGAAAATAAATTTTTACGCGAAGAAGTTGTATATTCAGCAGCTGTATGTAAATAAAGTTATTGTCTAATTTTTCTTCATTATTTAAATATTTATCGCATATAATATTTATTCTAGGGATTCTATTATTTTGCTATAATCGAAGATTTTATATTGAGATTTGCATGGATTGCGAGTTTTGTTCTTATCGAATGTGAATATGTATCCAGTGATTTAATGACATCTATAGTAGCACCTCTAGAAGTTTTTAGGTAAGACTTTAGCTATATTTTATCAATTAATAATTATTTTATTATATAATTAATTTTCACTAAATATTTATATTATCAATTGGTTTATAAAAATTGGTTTATATTTTTATTTTAAGGCGGTTCGTTTGGAATTTTTTTCGATTGGAAAACGAACATTTAAATAATTGCGGTAAATTTCGCGCTGTTCGTGATATATCGATAGCACCGATAGAAAGTTCTGATCAGACACAAATTTTGCGCATGATGGATGAAGAAAATGGTGTACTTAATAGAGGTAAACGCAAAGTTGGTGGTAAAAGACAAGCTAATACCAAAGAAGATAAACGAACATTACTCAAAGAAGAAACGATTGATATAGATATATCAAATGCTAGTTGAAATTAATTCAATTTTTTTATTCATTGGAAGTTTAAAAAAATATTGTATTAAATTCATTGCAGTTTTTATAAGAATTTAGTTAGAACAAATCCAAATCGAACTTTATAAAAGATTAATATTTTTTTTATTTATCAAAATTGAAGATTGTAAGGCTAAACTAAACAAGTGTCTTATATATAATATGTTTAAAATATTTCTTTATATTAAGCAAATTTAATAATTTAATATTATGATACCATATTACATATGTCTTCCATAAAACTGTTTTGGCACTTACTATATAATTTATTGCTAATAAATTGGTTTAAAAAATGAAAGTTAATGAAAATATTTAATTAATATTTAGAATAAATAATATATTTAAAAAAAACAAATTATTTTATTAGCAATATATATATTAATAATATTTATTATATAGTCTTCAATTTTGACTAATAAATGTAAAGTTCTATACTTATTTAGAAAATGTATAAAGTGTATGATAGAAATTTATAGTTGTACATAGTAGTGAATTATATGTAGAAACAGGATTGTCGCTTCAATATGTACACGTTCATATTGATGCAACAAACAATAATAGTCTATTTACAAATTAGTATTATAATTTTAAATAAATAAAAACCGCTCATTATTTGATATTTGATATAATATGATAATATCCATAATTATTTTCAAATAGAAAAAATAATATGTGAATTAATAATAGTGAATCAGCAAAAAATATATACTGCACAACTTATAAAGCAATTATACTTGAATTAATTTCATTTAATACTTACTTAATATTAAAGATTATATCTTTAATATTAATAAGTATTTTAATTATTTATCTTTGTGATAAAATATTGATTTACTTTTATGCTATATAATACAACAAGAGCTTATATATAGATAAATGCAAAAAAAAAAGAATGAATTTGATACATGGGAATTTTATTTAAGCAAAATAGAAGATAATAAATAGATATTCAATATTAGGTATTAAGTACTTAAGATTGTGTATATCGTAGCATTTTTATAAAAATATTTACACTCTCAATTTATATTCCAGAATGTTCAAAATATATCCATATATTTATCAAAATTACTTTTAAAATAGATATTGATAAAAGTAATAAAAATGGTAACTTTGATATAAATAATAATATTAATGAATTATCATTTATTATTTGATAAAAAATAAAAATTACCTATATAAAGGGAAAGAAATAAAAAATACCAATAATCTTATTTGTTCATTTAAAGAACTTAATATTTTATATTGCTTTAATCTCATTCATATATTAAGTATTCCAATAATTGTGATGCTTTTATGTATGTATTTTTATATATTTTGTTATAGAAATAATAATGAAAACGGAATGGATAATAATAATAAAGAAAACTTACTCTTATTAAAAAAAATAGAGATATTTTTATATTTCGTATATAAGATATATGCTAGTTATATATCTTTTTTGAAAGACGCGCAATATATGCCATATGTGATTACAAGTAATCTTAAGTAACTTGTAGTGAATTTAATTGTAAACAATACTACTATTTAAAATATTTATATTAAAAAAAATACTGAACAAATATTTAAAAAAAATATTGTAATTTTTATTTTACTATTTGGCAATAATAATTATACTCAATAATGTGTTTTATTTTTTAAATTTATTTTTTCATAACAGTACAGGATATACATTATATATACACGATAAAGTTCGCATTGAATTAACTTCGAGTATTAACATATAATTGTACAATAAAGTGGCGATATTACACATCATTTATAACATTTCATAAACTAAATTATAAAAAAAGACAATAATTACAAATGATTCAAATGACTTTATGCATTAAATACCTATTTTAATATCAGGTATCTAGAAGTTTCTTGTTAATGTAATAGAATCTTATTCAAAAAACTATTTTAAATATTTTAATGTATTTTATCTTATTTCTTTGAAATTTTATATTGAAATTAGTTTAAGATATTTTTATATTAATTATTTTAAATTCTTTTATTTTTTTAAATATGATAAAATTTTTTAAAAACTAATTTCAATATTTGTATAGATTGTTTTAATTTATATATGTATTTATTAATAAAATAAAATGTATTATTCTTTGCAAAAAAAACTTCAATAACTTAAAAAAAATAGAAAATTAAAACATTTTTTTGTATATTTTACAAATCTAGCAAATGTAAAAATGTTTTTAAAAATCTATTGTATTTATTCTTGTAATCATATAAGTATATATTAAAAAAATAAATAGACAACTTTGGCAGTATAAAATTTTAAAAATTAGTTTTTTAATTATTAGATAAAATACAAAATATTAACAATTCTTATGTTTATTTTCCAATGATTCTTTTAAAAATTCTTATGTATTAAAAATAAATTTATATTTTTATATATAATATTTTGAAATATTATAATTTACCTTTGAAATTATTATATAACAAATATTCAAAGCTATTATATTGTTACTCTTTCAAAGTTGGATTTTTTTCTCCTTAAAATACATATCATTTTTTAATGAATAATATACAACAGTATGAATAACAATTGGTATAAAATAGCATAAGAAATAAATAAATTTATTAATTTTTAAAATCTCATTAAATATAACCATTTTTATACAATTAAAAAAATATATATATAAGCATATATATCTATTTTTTATTTCAAGAATTTCATTACAATTTCCAATTATGAACGGTGAATAATTAATATCTACAATAGCAATTAAAATTGCAATGCGTATTGTGAATACTAGTAATGATGTAAATTGATACAACGAAATTATAGAAATAAAGCCTCGAGTGTTTAAATTGTTTCATATATAGTATATATATATATATATATATATATATATATATATATATATTCAAATGATACAAAACTTTTCTTTTAATGCTAAATTATATACATTTACATGCGTAAATGTATAAGGATTTTTTTTGCATTGGTTATAAAAATAATTCGAAATAATTTGAAAACATCACATTTTTAAGAAGTTTTCGCGGTACCAATTTCACTGCCATGACTACTGGAGGCTTTAGATTTCCTTTCTGGATCCATGGCAATTGAAATGAACTCTTCTGAGATTTTTTTATCCAATCCTGTATATGTTTGAGCTAAATCTACTTGATCTTCTCCTATAGAAGACATTCTTTTCGGGGATTCCGATTTTCTTTCAGTTTGCCTCTTTCTTTCCATAGTATCTTCAGTTATGTGACGTTTTTGTTTTGATCGAATCTTTTAACAATTGTAAAAACTTTGCATTATCATTTTTTTTTATCATTATTTATAATACATATTTTATATTCGTAATTATACATATAATTAATATAATATTTATATTATATATTTATATATTTAGATTTTATTACGAAATAATTAGAATCGATATTGAATATAATAATGATTATTTAAAAGATTGAAAATAAATGATATATTAAGAATACGTACAATTTGTGATGGAGCACGAGCAGCATATGGCATATGCGGTAACATAGGAACGGCACCATAAGCTGGACTAGCTATTGGCAAAGGTCCAGTAGGCATAAATCCTCCAGGAAATTTTGCAGGTGCCCCAGAGATTGCATATGGTGACTATAACAAAACAAAATTTATCATGGTTATTATTGTTACTATTATTGTTTTATTTTTTTTAATTTTTTTGTCTAAGATTTTTTTATTCATCAAATTTATTAATTACTAATATTTATTTTATATTAATCTTTTTATTTGAATTATTTAAATATTAATCAGAATATCTATTATAAAATATCTATTATAAAATAAAATTTATGTATTAAAATAGCCATAAAATATATTCACTCAATTCATTCTAAATTTTCAATTCATCATTCTATTAGAAATTAATTTTTCTTTAATTCATCTTCTTTAATTATTGAACAAAACAACATTCATACATCATTAAATAAAATCTAGCAATCAAAATAACATAAAATACATTTACTGTATCTATTTTAAATTTCTTAAGCAAATGTAGATATCAATTTCTTTTTAATTAACTTATCTATAACTTAACTATTTTAATAATCAAAATAATATATTCATTATCTTCATGATCATTCTCTATTAATATTTCATTAAACAATCTTTTCTATTCAACTATCCAATTATCAAACAAACAATCTTATATCTTCTCAAGAAACAAAATTCAACAGCCAGAGAACAAACATACCATGCATTCCTTGCAGAAACCAATCACAACCATCCACTACAAGAATTTCTCAGGCATTCTGACCGCAAACACGTACTATGCCTCAAGCATCCTTCGCTCAAAGAGGAATCCGAAAAGCTACGAGAGAAGAAGTTGGTTGGCTTTATCCTCCTGACACAGAAATGCCTGCAACGAGCTCGTGCATCACCGAAATGTAGGCACAAAGATCGCCTGAAGCTAAGACTCGACGAGTTTCTCTCAACGTTCGTCGTCTAAACTTTCTAGCTCATGTGTCACTGACCTATCCCTTCCAGTTTGTCGAGCCGTAGTAGTCGAGAATGAAGGGTCGTGAGATAAGATCAGGCCTCACCTGGATCATCGGATGTATCGGTAACATCGGTTGCACTACGTAAATCGGTTGATTCTTCGGTACATGGTTCTGCGCTGTGACCCACTGATGGACCATGTTGCGGGTTTTCAGTCGACCGTCGCTTGCAATTTCGTCGACATTATTCGCTCGAAGGCATCCGCATAGTTTAGGGGTTAAGGTTAAGCAAATGTAACCAGAAACTAATAATTCGGCCACACTAGCTATCAGTAATCCAATGCTAGCCAATATACCTGCCCAGGTACCTTCTACTTCTGCTGCGTCTCCATCTTCATTCTTTAACAATTGAGGTTATTTTATTTTTTTTTTATTATTTTAATTATTCGTAACAAAGAAATTTAATTTTTTTGTACTTCGAAATATTTTTAATTCTAAAAAATTTGATAATTTGAAATTTAGAATAAAAATTTTAATTCCAATTAATGTACGTATTATATATATATATATATTGTATTAATTATACAATTAATATTTACAATTAATGTTTTGTAATGAATTTGTTCATTTATAATATATATTATTATATAAACAAAGAGTTCTCGGTGAGAAAGTATAATTTCACTTTTTCCGGAAATAAGATAAAGATAAGAAATAATGCATAACATTATTTATTTATCTAGAAAGTTTTGTTATGAATTTTTAAATATTATTGAATACTTATAAGATATATAATAATCTCAATTAAAGATTGAAATATATAATTTAAATAACATTTGAATAATATGGAAATATTTATCTTGCAGCTTCTAACATTTGATACTCTTTTGTGCTATTATTTTCATCTCCTATTGTTCTTTAATCTACTCATATTTAAACTATCAAGTATATTATAAATAGCAAGATTTAAATTTATTTTTATGAATGATATTTGATGATTTTCATAAAAATTTTGATAGAAAAAATATATATATTGATATTGATAAAAAATAAATAAAATAAATAAAAATAAATAATATATATTGTTGTTAAAGACATATATTGTTGGTATTATTTCAAAGTTTTACTATTTTAAAAATCGAATATAAATATAGATACAAGATACATCTACTTCAGAAGACTTTCTCCTACCAAACACTTGGAAGTATATCCGTCAAAGTCTATTTACTTTGACCTAAGAAAAGTAACATCATTACTTTTACTTGTGTAACTTCATATTATAGGATATTTAAACTTTTTATTTTTATATTTTATATATTAATATTACATACTTTTAATTACTGCTTTAAATAATTTAATATATTTTTTTATAATATTTTATTTTGAAAACTTTTTTTTGTTTTAGGAAATTTAGCGAAATAAAATTCTCTCTTATAAAAAAATTAAAATACAATTATTTTAATCCATTATTATTTTCTTCGACATTCATGAAATATTTGTAAATTCAGATTACTGCATAGCAAAACATTTTGTAATAGATCATTGACCGGAAGAGGCGCGTTTCACCGCGTTCAAGATTCAGAGGCAGAGAGGCAATTTGTGAAATTTCACGATGCCCTGACCGCGTTTTAGCCTTGGCATTGGAAACTTTCTCTGACGGTCAAACGGTTCCAACGGCCCTGTTCTGGTTGGTCTGAGACGCCAAAACTCGTCGATCTGATCGGTGAACGAGAAAATGATCAAGAACGAATTTGGGCCACCAATACCGCTTACTAATTGAGTTTTAAGTAAGTACAGCTCGTAATAATATGAACTAAAATAAAAAAAATTATATATATTATATATAATTGATCTTGAAATAAAATGAACTTATTTTTAAATTATTTTAGAAACAAAAATAATGAACAAAGATAAATAAAATAATATTTCGAATAAAATTTCGCAGCTAATTACTAATTCAAAGATCATACCAGTTCATTTATATGAAAAATTTTTAATAATCCCCATAGATTCTATTTTCTATAGATATAAGCAGTAAATATCCAATGACAGCTCGAGTAATAATTTCCTGATGAAGTCACCGTTAGCTTCATGGAATAGGCACGCGCCAATAAAATTTCTCCGGGTATTGAATTATATTTATCGCTAATGATTGATCGTAATTGATACCTTCACGTTATAATATATCTCTTCATCGATTGCTAATGAAATCCGAGAAGTGTAAATTTTTGTTATTAGGATGAATTACATAAGAGATCATGAAAAGTAATAAAATTGTGAAAATATAATTGTTACAATAATTTCATTACGATTATTTATCAGCTTTAAAAATCTCTGAAACAAGAAAAAGAATGATGATAAAAATTCTGTTCTAATTTCTTAAATTAAATCTTAATTTTCTAAAATTTCTCAATTAATTTATAGGTTAATTTTTTAAATCTCTTTTTAGGTACAAACGTACAATTACATACAGCAATATTCAGAAAAAAAAAAAAGAATACTAAACTAGTGAAAGTGCAGACAATACGTACCGGAACAGTGAGCAAGGTCACTTCCGGTGTTCTCTGGGAATCCCTGACAATAGCAGTCAAGGCCGTGATTGCAGCCATATTCGAAAGGGCAAGGGCAATGAGGCTCGCTGCAAGGTGAGCCGTGGAAAAGCTGGAATTCGTTTTGCTCGTTGACGTTGCAAGTGTTGCTACGACACCAAACGCTCCTGCGGCAAGAGCACCCGCACCTGCCCATAATCCTGCACCGGAACCTCCTAATGCAGCGCCATGGACCAATACCAGGATACCAAATACTACAAGTACTACACCTATAATATTAAATTTATTTTACTTAAAATTTTTAAGATAATAGTTATTAAAATATATTTAAATTATAAATTGAAAAATTCGCATAAAAAATAATCTTTAGAGAAGAAATATTTGAGGATCTTTAATTTCTTTTTTTTTTTGTCATTCTAGGTTTATTATTACAATTATGTCGTAGCAGAATCAATTATAAGTTAGTGGAACTTGCAATTGAAATTTAGTAAGGATCATGAACTTATCAATTGTAGGAATGAAATATAAATAATAAGAAAGTATAAATATAAAATGTACTTGGGATATACATGAATATAATTATGTTCATTTCAATATCAGAGAATATGGAATAACAATGAACTACAGCATGGTAATTCTCTACGGTTTGCAAATCTGTGGAAGGAGTTACACAAGTATGACTTTCTAAGTGAAATGTTTTCACTTTTACACCGATTTCTATGCAGTTTGGAGAAATGTTTGCTGCTCAGTGGTCAGTCAGTGAAAATTCGTATATATTTTATTTATAGAATTTTAAAACAATCAAGATACCACGCGAAAGTAGAAATCACACTAACAACTTTGTATTCATTTTACTTGTTCATGAATCATATGAATTATAATTTCAGACAAATTTTTTGCTTTCTTAACATTATCTCTTGTAATTATTAGGATCATTTTAAAAAATTATGGACTATATTCTTCATAATGAATTGTAAATGTAATAGAATATATTTAAATAAAGAAATATGTAATACTGTTTGTTACAACGACATATTTATTATTCATGAACAAAACTTGTATTTTATATACACATTATGTATTCTATTATCACGATTTTTTAAAATATAAATGTAAATATCTTTTCTGTTTTATTGGAATTAATTAAAGTATTTCAAGAAATGTTTTTTTAAAAAAAATGCGTCATCAAGGACGATAACGAATGAACTTGTAAGAATAATATACATATTAACATAAATTTAAATAGTAATCGCCGTCAAATATCATATTTAATTAATAGAAATTCGCTATCCAGTTGAAATTAAAATATCTGATAAATACATTTGAATCCGTTGAATCCGTGATGTTATTAATTAAATTAGTTCCAATGAAACAGGTTTTTGCGCTCATTATTGCAAACTAATGTCAATTGTTTTTCAAGTGTCAAATA
The DNA here is from genome assembly GCF_029169275.1 of Apis cerana. Lineage (NCBI taxonomy): Eukaryota > Metazoa > Arthropoda > Insecta > Hymenoptera > Apidae > Apis > Apis cerana. The sequence continues at coordinate 830,730 of NC_083862.1, read as the reverse complement.
TATCTTTATCTAATATTATTAATTGAAAATATGCAATCAAGTTACTCAATATTATTTATAAAAACAATTAATTAATTAACCATTAAATAATGTATTTCTCAAAATAATTTTGAATTAAATAATTGCAGAAATTTATTTATTTTTTTTATTATTTATTTTCCACTCTACTCAAACAATCCTGTCATATAAAATATAAAATAGATATTAATATAAAAAAATTTAATATAAATTCTTACAAAATGTATTTTAATAATGGAACCAAAATAAAATAAAACAAAAGAAAAGATATTACTTACAAAATAATAAAAATAATAAGAAATATAAAATTACAGAAAAGATAAACGTACCTAAAAGCAATTGCCCACAAGAAGTGAACATCAGAATAGTTGATTCATCCTTGGACTCCTTGTTCTTCAGCTTCTGTCGATCGTCCGTGCTTGTTACGGTTCGAGGTTGTTGCCGTTGTTGCTTCTCAGAAATAAGGATTTCCTTCGAATGTTTAGACTCGAGGCAACTTTCTGGCTTCGAATCGGATGTGTTCGAGTCCTTCGAGTCCTTCGAATTCTTTGAATTATTCGAATCCTGACTTCTAACAGTCGAGTCAAGTGCAATCGCCGCGTTCTCCATACTTTTTTTTTTCTTTCTTTTCTTAAAGGCGTTCTAATACATCACTGTACACACCTGTTCCTTCCTGCTTCTTCACATGGAGCGTTCCAGGTACGTTCAATCATTTATTTTTTCCTCTCGTGAATTCTTTCTCTCTTTTTTTATTTATTAAACCAATATATGTTATTCATTAGAAAAGATCTCTTTTCGATCTCCTTTCCTTTTTATTTATTTATTTATTTAACTCTTTCCTTTTACTTCTTTATTCATTAAAAAAGAATTTATTATTAATAGAAGATTCCTTTCTTAGCTCATTTTTTTCTTCATTTATTCTCGTTCTTTAACCTTTTTTTCCCTTTATTTTATCTTCTTCCTATTTCATGTAAAATATTTGTATTCAATTTGAATTTTAAATATGTTTGAACGCATACTGTTTTTCTTTCTCCTCTGACTTTTACAATTTATTTGTGTTAATTGAACGAGTGGATAGATCGTTCTATTAGAGAATTCTTGAATTAATTGGTATAATAAATTTATTTTTAAGCGGATAGAAATATCTATTTTTTTTTTTTATTTATTCAAACTTTTCGTATTTTAATAAAGGTCAATAGACGCTCAAGTCGTTGATCCGGTTGACACAGTCCGTTGAATCCCAACGTTCTGTAAATTAAGCAAGCAGCGTTGTGTTGATAATCTACGCTCAATAGTGACCGAAATTGCGATAAGAGGGAATCTTTCGGTTTCTATTGAGAGATAATAATCCCATTGTGACGTAACATTTTATTATAAATACGATTTCAATATGGAACGGTACCTGTGAGATAATAAAATCAAGATTGCAATGAAAAAAGTATGTTATGTATATAAAAAAAACTTTTAAAGATTTTTCTTGCACTATTAATTCATATATCTGTAAAATTAATATCTTCCGTTAATTTTATATCCCTATATTTTAATTATTATTATATATGATATAAATAGAAAAAAAAAACATGTTCATCATTAATAACTCAATTTTAGTTTTAATTAATTACGTTAAATTATTCGATTCGATTCATTCTATATTTTTCTCGATAATCAATGTAATGATTTATTTTATATGTATATATATAATATTCTGTAAATTATATTTTTGTTTTATATATGTTCATAACATATATGTCATAATATATTTTGGATATATTTTTTACCTTTAATTGCAAAAAATTCCTATATTTGTTAATAAATTTCTTTATGGTATTTCTTAAATGAGTATTTTTTAATATTACGTGTTGTTTTTTGTTCTTTAATTCTATACACCGTTGACGGAATCCATTTTGTCGATAAGTTGTAAAAACGAAGGTTTAAAATTTTTCTAGAATCAACGCCATCTCGCGTTTGGATCACCGAAGCTCCAACTTATTACTAGCATAGCAGAATGCGCAAGGAGGTATGCGAATTCGTGTGACGTCACAGACAAGGAAAGCAATATTGTGCGAAAAGGACAGAGAGAATTTTCCTCCACGATCCATGGAAAATTCGTTAATTACTTGTTTTCTACTGAAAATTTCCGCACTTTTGAGCTCGCATCTTGAAGCTAGAAGCCTAAACAAATTTCTCGTATCAATTTTAATGTGAAATTCTCTTTGATTAATTATTTATTAGTGATTAACTTCCTAGTCTCTAATGCATCAAGACGCCATATTGAAAATTCATTAATTATTCATTTTTTAATAAAAATTTATATTTTTGAATTTGTAAGTTAAAGATCTTCAAATATAAATTTCTCTTATTAATTTTGATGTAAAATTCCTTTAAATTAATTATTTATTAACGATTATTACAATGAATATTTCAGATGCAAATCTCTATTCTGTAATCAAGTAACAAACAATTATATTATTTATTTAAACACGAGCAAAATTACAAATAAAATTTATATATGAAAATAGAGGGAAAAACAACGTTTTAAATGCATATAATTATATTTAGAAATAAATCCTATATTAATGAAAAATTAATGAAAAATCTATTGCGTATCAACGATGTGAATTTTATATGATACATTAATCATTAATAAATAATTAATGGAAACGAAAATCATGTTGAAATTGATTCGAGAAACTTGTCTATGGTTTTATCTTCAAGATGCAAGCTTAAAAGTGCAGAAATTTTGCGTAAAAAATTAGTTATTAATAAATTTTCCACATAGCGTCAAAATGGCCGAAAACATTTTCTATCCTTCTCGCACAATATTATTTTCCTTGTCTGTGACGTCACACGAATTCGCATACCTCCTTGCATATTCTGCTATGCTAGTAACAAGTTGGAGCTTCGGTGATCCAAACGCTAGATGGCACTGATCTTCAAAAATTTTCGAATTAATTTATAAGAAAAATTCTTCGTTAAAAATTCGTAAGATCAAAGAAAAGAATGCAGTGGATTAATTATAAAATATTTAAACGAGAATATACGATAGTGTAAAGAGAAATAATAAAGAAGTAATATTCTTGGAAGCACATATGTATTCGAGGAATGTTTATATGTATAAATAAATGTACACAACACATATTTTTTTATTTTTTTTATAAACATTCGACTAGCTAGTATGTTTTAATTATAAATAAATCATTTTATAATAACTATTCATTTAGTTTTATTTAAAAATCAGATTTCGAATTAAGAAAATATCAATATATTAAAAATGAACGTAACGAGATGGAATAAGTAATATCAATTTAATTATTGAATATATAAATAAACAAAGAAAAAATTAAAAAAATTATTCTAGATCCTATCTTTGCAAAGCAATTTCAAAAGTACACTTAATGTAATCTTGTTAAATTAATTAATTTATCTGAAAACATGAAGTAAAATAAATTTATAAAATAAATAAAAAATTATTCTTCTCTATCTGTTATTCAGACGATAAACATTTTGCAGATATCATTTGTAATATAGCATGTAATATAACATTATGTACAAAGCTAAAGCAATAAGAGATAACGGTCTATGATCTTTTATATCCCTGCTAAATTGTGTGTAATATTCAGGTAAAATTTATCGTTAATAAATGTGCATAATGTGTTCTTTGATCAGCCCAAAATTTTGTAATTTTTATATTTTCAGATGTTCTAGTATAATGAATCGTATAGGACTCGAAAAAAGAGAGAAAATAAAAAAATGATTTTTATATTTTATTTCGAAAACACGATAGGTAGAATACATCCATAGTATTTATAAATGTAGTTGATTATTGTGTCTTAAATGAAAATGAAAAAAAAGATTTAGAATCCTCAAAAGAAAAAACCATAATATTTTATTTATATTTTAATATATTTTGTATATATATTTTTTATATATATAAACAAAAAATTTTACTACTAAAATTTTATATTAGGAGAATATAATCTGAAAAGAAATGACAAACGAAATTTTTCCTAAAATTTAAAGAAAAAATATTTAGATATATAATTAGAATTTTGAATCATTTTGATTAATTTTGTTATTTTATATCAAAATATATAAGGAAATAGCATGCAAAATTTTACTACAATTTTATTATAAGAAAATTTTTTTGTATAAATTTTAATTTACTTACCTATGAAATATTTATTTTTTATTATATTTATTTCTTGCAGTACTTAACAAAGTTGCCATTTCTTCTGATATAGAAAGTATTTTGCAGTTTTTTTAATTTTGTAAATACTTATCGTTTTTTTACAATTTTATAATTTTCTGTTTAGAGAATTCAGAAATATATAAAGTGAATCGTATATATAATTTTATCATTTAGAATATCTTGTTTTTTTTTTTTTTTACTAATATTAAATAATGTTTCAGGTAAAAGTTGAATGATTTCAAGGAAAGTACATTCTGAACAAGAAAAATATGATGTCTGTAAATCAAGTACAGTTAAGATGAACAGTCCGGAAAAATTCTGTGGTTCACGATGTGCAGCGACCTTGAAGTAACTAATATGTAAGTTTGTCCTTCTTCCGTGGTTAAACAGGAAACATTAAAGAAAGAAACTGATCTTTCTATATTTCACAAACCCAATATTTAGCAATTAGTAAATTGAGTAAAATTAGTCAAACTTATAAAAAAAAAATTATAAAACTTTATTTTTTATTGATATTTAAAACAAAAAATAAAATATAATTTCCAAGATAGAATTTATAAATTTCATAACTCATTTATTTCTTCCTATTAAATTTCGCTTGTATTCAATAATAAATAGACTGTAAAATGTTTATGTAAATTAAATTTCTTATCAATATAATTAAAAAAATGAAATTTAAATAGAGATTTTTATTTTTAATTGAAACAATTTAAAATTACAAGAAGAGATTACTTTTTCATATAATACACTTTATTTTTATAGTTTTATATATTTAATTTTGAAATAATGAACAAATTACAAATATAAATAAAATGAAAGTTTTTGAAATTGTATCATTATTAAATTATTATTAAATATCACTAAAAAGTATTTTATTTTAAGAATATAATATATTTTGTATATTGCACGCTTTTTAATTTTTTGTAAATGCATAAATATCTGCATGAACTAATAAGAAATATGAGATATGATTCATCAAACAACTCTCTTTTACAGCCGATCTAATTTTACTATTTAATGAAAACAATATTTTTCATCTATATGATTCACAATTTCTCAAATCTTTCTAATACACACAATTAATTGTCCAATTAACTATCTTCAACCTACTTTCATACATGAATTTTTTTATAAAAATTCTAAAAAAATATCACAAATATTTTATGTGATATTGTTTCACTACGAACATAGTTATTGAAGTAAATTTTTCTTCAAAATAGGTATTCAAATGAAATTTTTATTTTTCTTTTTATTTGCTATGTTTCTTTATCTTAAATAATATTATTTAAATAATAATAATAGTTAATATACATTTGATCTAAAAATGAATTCCTTATACATAATTATTATTATCTTTTACTCTGTTTCTATTTTTTTTATCTCCTTATCTTCCATTCTTTTATTAAAATTTAATAAAAAATAATTTATTTTATTTTACATTTATTTGCAAACAATTTTATTTCAAATAAATTTATCTTTTATTGCATTTTAAGTAATTATTTCTTTTTATTATTTGTTATTTTTATTCCAGATAAAACCTACCACTGGATGAATACTTCACGGTAGACGAAACCGCGATTGGTGTGTACGGTAAATTTCTGACCGGAAAAGAATCCTCAGCGCTTGTGCGCACGCATCATGCCGAGGAATCACAATGAATTGCGAGCAAACACGCATAGAGAACTGTCGACGGTGTCTATTAAATGTTACAATTGTTTATGCGATAATATATGAATTAGTCAAAGGAATAGTGATTTCTTCATTCACTTGTATTAAGCGATATTTCTATTGGACGACATACAAGAACTTTCACACGTAAATGTACAGCTTTACAGTTACGTTGTTAACTATACACGCTTGTTTTGCTATATGGCGGCTAGCTGCTTGAAGGTAGGCACGATTTACCATAGATTGAGTCGTTCGCATTAATTTGAATGCGAAATCTACACGTAATTGCAGTATAATTGTTTGTTTGAAATGCGTTGAAATATTTGAGAAGATTGGAATCGAAGTTCTGAGAAAATGGATTTTTTATGTAGAAATGGAATTCTTGTATAATTGGACAGATTGCAAATGTTATTATTTTACGATTTTTGTTATAATTGATATTGAAATTATTTTAAATGCTGAAATATTGAAAAGATTGAAATCGAAGTAAAATTAGAAATTTTGTATAATTATACAGAAATTGTAAAAATGTAAAAATGTGTTGAAATATTTGAAAGAATTAGAATCGAATTTTTTAAAAATGGAATTTAAAATAGAATTGAAAGTTTAGAATGATTATGTAGAATATTGATAATGTAAAATATGAAAATATATCTGAATAAAAAATATCATTAAATATCGATTAATTAGTAATAAATATCGGAAGCTGATTTCATTATTTTTCTAAAACTTTCAAATAAATAAGGAAGATACAATTGTATATCTGTATTTCAATAGGAAATAAATATGATTATAAAAGAAACTTCCTTGTAAGAAAAGTTTTCTGTGAAAATTTCCGTTAAAAAGATGTTACAATATAATAATTTTTATTATGATCGTATTCATGTAATTCTTTCAACAAATTGTAAAGAAAAGAAATTGGGTCTATGATTTATTAGGATTTTTTTATCATATAGGATGATTAACATACAAATATAAATTTCTTCTAAAATAATTCACACATTTAATTACAAGACAAATCCATCCAAGTCATCTCTTCATCCAAATAATTACTTTTCAAATATTTTCTCACATAATCTCATTATTAACTCAAAGAAAAATTATTTATACACAATTAGAAATCCTTTTTGGAATAATTTCTATCAACCTTTCACCAAATTACCGTAAGAAAAAAAGATTGCTCAACAGCCAAAGTCTATGTTTCAACGTATCTCACTTAATTCCATTATCGAACTAGAACAAATTCATGCAAAGATACGCATCTTTCTCAGAATAACTCATATATAAACCTTTCACCAAATTACAAGAAAAATTGTACCAGAACCAAACTGAATAATCTTTAAAGATTTTTTTATTGAAGATCCGCCAGTGAAATCTTTTCTTTTATACACGATAAAAATTTTTATTATTAGAATGCTTAAAAAACTTTCTTCGATCGGCAAACTTAAATATCTCACGCGATCTTGCTTTTTAAATAAAAAACTCAACAATTATCTATGATTTGCAACATTCTTTGATGATTTAAAAAACATAATGATTTTTACGAAATAATACAAGAAATTTTATTTTTGTTAAATTGTTAAAAAATATTTTAGAATTAAAATGTTATATAATTTAAAACTTTTGTTGAAAAAAATTTTTCAATTATGATAATGTTCTATTTTCTAAATCAGAATTTTTCTATATCAGAATTATCAATCTATAATTCTAACATATATAGCTAATCGTTTCTGTATAGATAAAAATTAATATTAAATTAATTTCTCAAATCATCTAATCAATTTCCTAAAAAAAATATTTCATCTTCTATAATGAATCTCCTAAAAATTTTCTCAAATGAAACATTCTTTAAAATCTTTCAGAATAATAACTTTCTAAAAACATTTCTTTGTATTATTTGAACAATCTTCTAAAATCAATATTTAATCCTATAAAATCATTTTCAAATTCAACAATGTTTTCAGATGAAATATCTCTCAGCTACAGCAAAATTTTTCTATATTATCTGAATCTGATATTAATATCTTCTTATATATATTCAACAAATATCCCTAACAAAAAATTCTTTTGCAATATTACAGATAATATTATAGATAACATTTATATTTAATCGTATAACACATAGATTTATAATATATTTAAATAGTAAAACACATTATAAAAATATTTACATATGTTTAATTATATTTTTGTTCAGATATTAATCAATATTAATTTTGTTAAAGATACTAGCACATGCTTACTAATCAAGGAAAAACATCTTTCCCAAAGAACAAAGGCGAAAATCTAGGTCTGTATCCTGCGGTTTTATTAATATCATGAACTTGCCAGGTCGCAGCCCTGCTGGGTCTTAGAATGCTCAGGAAATAAACATACCAGGTCGTAGCTTGTCACGTTCTCTCCTTTGATCATCACATCATGATCAGCCGCACAACGTCGCCGCACACATTTCACTAATGGAAACGTCACACGTCGCACTTTTACACCTGGTTCAGAGCGCGGCCAGATAACACGACAAGACACTTTTGCGAAAAGCAAAGACACGGAAATTCACGAACACTTTATCGCACGACCGGCTACTCGTGCATCCGATCGGTGACTGGAGTGTTGGACTCGCACGGTACTGCTACTCTCCTCAAGCCTTTCTCCGTCTCTCTTTCTTCCTTTGCATCGTGGAACACCGATGACCGCCCCTCTACTTTTCTGTCCCTCTCCAAGGATTGTTATTCCTTTTGCCAAAGGAACACCCCGAAAATTGCTCAACGACCGATCAACGATCCCATAGGTGTTAGGTAAATCGCGGATAACGCACGCCTTGCGTTGTACCGTGGGAATCAAAGGTTCCGCATGTTGTGGAGTTTCGTTCTTGAAAATAATGAAACGTCAACGTGTGAAACGGGAGTGAAACTTTTTTTTTGAAAGATTGAATTCGTATTAAAAAAATTTGAGGAGTTTATACGAAAGAGAGGTAAGGGAAAATTTGTGACTATAATATGAATGTAATATCTATATAATACAACTATTATTTTGGATATTGAAAATATTCTTGGATCAAAATTTTCAACATTGAAATTAATTTTTAAAAGTGAGTATGGAAAAAGAATTGTAGAATTGATAGATAACTGAATGAGGTAAGTTTTTAGAGATGTTAGAGATATCGTTAAATCAAAATATTCTTTTTATTGGTGCGATATAATTTATTTTTAAGAATTTTTGGAAGAATTGAAAGGAATTAAGAAGAGAGTAATATGTACAACCGGTGAAAGAGATTTAAGGTAAGTTTTTATATTTGTTTTTATTTGTAGATCAAATTTATTTTGAAGAGGGAATGAATTTCGAATTTTTAGATAAAAGAAAGAAAGAAATTTAAAAACGATAAAAAAGATGATTTAGAATGATACTTTGATACTTGTCTTTTGAAGAAAAATTGAAGAAAAATTTATTTTTTCGGAAATCATATTATACAGAATCAAGAGAAAATCGGTTTATTAAACAAGTACTCTACAATATATGTTATTTATTAAATATTAAATAATTTTAAAATAAACAAAAGAATGAATCTACTTACAGTATCTTTAATTGCGATGATAAATTTGATAAAATAGAAATTAGAGAACCAAATTTGTCAAAGTATATTATGTTTAAATGTATTAATATAAGAACTTAACCTAACTTTTGCGTAATGATGATCTAAACATCGAAGGAGGCAAAGTTGCGTGTACGTGATAGGAATGATAAAAAGTATGAAAAGATCCGAGTTGTGGTCAGATCGAAAGGAGGATTCCTGCTTCTCTTCGCATTTCTCTCGAGGTCGCTTTAGAAAGGCCGGAGAAACGTCTGGAAGGCCATGTACGAACACGCGGTCTCGCATCGCTATCGCTGACGTACCGTTCCACGAGGATTTTCCAGAGGTACCAGTGCACGTCGGTTTCGTTCGCTTAATTTTTCTGTATATTTCGAATCCATCATTAGTGAATATTTAGTTCCAATCCAAATCGTTATACAATAAAAATTGAACAAAATTGCTCGAAAATCGGGATCTAAACGCTTATAGTGGTATCAAAAATTAATTAGATATAAAAATTTTTATAAATATATAAAAATTTAAAACGAATACATATGTAATAATTTTTAGATGGATTATTTTAGAGATGAATTGTGCACAATGAAAATTAGAAAATAAAAAAAAAATATTAGAAAGCTGTCGTAAATATAAAATATGCAATGATCATAATGAATCTTTAATATTTATTGAATTATCCATTGAATAGATCATACGTTACCTCTACATTGTAATAAATAAATATTGAAAATTTTGATCATGCAATTTTACAAGTACAGGTAATTGCAAATAAAATAGTAATCATGAAAACCACTTTGCAATTCTCTTGAGGATCGCGACACTCAGCATAGATACTAATTCGTTAGAGAATGATTTATGCACACATTATAAGGGAACGAGCGAAAGTTCCGCACGTTTGACTGTCCACTTTTTGCAAATTCATCTTAGCTAGATACAGAGGAAAGTTAGAAAACGGTGGTCGTGGGAAATCACGTGTAGATTAACGTATAGAAATCGCAATAGAACCGTATTGCCTTGTGCATTCGCCGGAGAAACAATCTGCCCGGATGCAATAACCTGACCTTTTGCATCGGCATTGCGTTCCTTTTAGAGGTTATGTAGCACAACTTAGTATTTGCCTCCACGTTTGTTCTACTTAAATTACTCGATATTTTGTAACGAAGATTCTGAATCGAGAAAAAATTACTATTTGTATCATATTGTATTTTTATGAAATTCTTTTTGTAAATTTTTCTTTTACATTAATCGAAATTTATTATCATACAGGATAGGCCGTGTATAATAAACCGTAATGCGATTTGAATATCATAAATTATTCATTATATGAACAAATATCTCATAAAAAAATGTTACATGGTGTAGAAGAGAACACGAATAACGTGATGTTATTAATTTTTTGTTACTTTCTAGAGAAAATGACAAAAATTGACAAGAGTCGCGTTTAATCCTTCGTGTTTAATGTGAATTTCGTGTGAGTCTTGCTTAATTTAATAGACCAAGACCAACTACGAAATAACGATAGTTTCTAGAAAAATAAAAAAAAATATCTATGCAAATCGATACAAGCGGATATATGCAAGAAGAAGGACGGGTTAATACGATTCGTCGCGGAAGTTGTAAAAGATCGGTGGAATCGAATTTCTTATTTTTTTCATCATGAAAAGTCAAAGAAACTGCGAAGCGAATAACGAAAACCACGACCCAGTAATTATGTACGCTTGCAAAATTTTAATTTACATAACGACTGGCGTACGAAACATGATGAAGTAATTACACTTGTTCAAGACAAAAGAGAATCTCAGTGGAAGTTTCGTCATCGGTGTTCGTTCGTCAATTGGACTTTCGATAATTTTATGGGAAATATCTTTCTATTTTCATTTAATTAAGATAAATTTCTTTCTTTCAGCATTTCTTTATTTTTTCTATATTTTACGTTCCATGCATTCTTTAATTTTTAAATAAAGTTAGATAGAGCGGGTCAAGTTTTATGCGTGGGTGTTGTTTTCAACAGAAATTAAATATTCTTTTGTTTCATATTTTATAGGCTATATATAATAAAATAAATGAAACTTTTACACGAGTCAATTAAAAAAACGATTAAAGCTGATTAGTTTAATAGTTAACTTATTAATTTAATAGCTTTTGAAAATCATTTATATTAGCATTAAAATTAAAAATCTCGTAGAAAGTAAAATTGATCAATTTGCCTTACTTTCTATTATATTTTATCATTTAACGACAAAAATCATTATTATCGTTAAATTTATCATATGTATATGATACTTAATACCAATTATTCCTCCAAGTAAAACGCGTTCTCCCGTTTGCATTTGCCGTAACAATTTGAAAATGGAAATCGTGAGATACGTTTGCCGATCGGAACGAAATCGATCTCTTATTATAGATAGATATTATATTCCAGCAAGTGCAATGGACCGACACAGGTACGCGTTAAAAGTAAATTGGTCTCTGATTCGCTCTTACTTTCGTTCTAACGCGGATCAAACAGTTATTTTTCATCTTAGGATCGAAATTGTCCACTTCCTCTTTGGATGCTTCCGGATGAATCGAGATTGCGGTTCAATGAAACGAAACGTCGAGACGTCGAATCATATTTTTTTCTTTTTTTTTTTTTTCTCTCTATAGAAAGCAAAGTTTAAGATTTAATAGGAATTTAAAAGATTTAAGTATTTTTAGAGTTTGGATTGCGATATTCTTTGATGTTAAACATTTTTATGGGAATTCTGAGAGATATAAAATTATTTCATATCTTAAATGTTAATATGCGTAACGCAATTATTCAAATTTATTGACTATGAAGAGTTGAAAGCATTAGTATATATTTTCCATTGGCCTAACGCCAAAATATTCAAAAATTTTAAATTAATAATAAGAGAGAGATAATTATTATTTTTTTTTTGCTGTTTTTTTGAATTCTTCTTTTTTTCGTTACTACTTAATCACATTATGAAGCTTAAACTTTATTACATCTGAATTTTATTTAAGTAAATGAAAAGGTATGTAGAAAAATTTTAGAAATTTTTTGAAACGATTAAAAAAAATATATTTATTAAGTTACATGTGATAGATATAATGATAAAAAATTATCGAATCATATTTATATTAAAATATCTTACAATACAATTTTTTAACACATACATTAAAAATTAAAAGTCTTTCTTAAAAATTAAATTATTTTTTTTTTAAATACATTCGTATCATAAATATAACTAATATATTAAAAATATATATATATTTTCTATTTTTTACAACTAATTTATTGTTTTATAATTTCGCAATCGCGTGATTAGAATTTTTTTCCCGAATAAAATTTACAAGGGAAATAGCACTGTCGCAAGAAAAGGCAAAGAATGCGATCCCATGTTGCATCGCGCAGGATCTTACGCGATACCTTTACCCGTGTACGCAAAAACAAATTCAGTTAACAGCTATTCCCGATAATTGAAATCTAAAAGAATTCAATCACACGTTTGATCTTCCTGCACCTGTGCTTTATGGAAATTATTTCTTACCTTTGCTTGCACAACACTCGTTTAAATCGCTCTGTCACTTTCCTTAACGATGAATAAGCTTCTAAACAAGATCGATCAAATTCTAATCGAATTTTCTAAAACGTAGAATAATATCTCGCATTTTTATTACATTTAATAATCTCGTACAGCAGAATAATATAATGATAATCAATCATACTATAACACGAAATAACGATATTCGAATCCGTATGTTAGGTTACAAAGTTTTACGATATAATAATAAATTGATCTGGTATTTATATCGAATATGTCATCTAAAGAAAGAGAATATAAATGATTATTGATCTTAATCCAGAAGATGTACATACAAACTCAATTAATAACAAACAAAATCAACTTACGAATTTCTAATCTAACCTCAAATTGGAATTGCACAATATTTACAATCTTTCGTTTTGAAATTTATCGTGACGTATATTACGATTATCCGTCAAGAATTATTTTGTTATTATCTCATTCGGTCGAAACGTGTGCACGTCGAAATAAAAAGAAACACCGTTGACCGGAAAATCCAGTTTCTATGATGTTTCCTTTCCTTTTTTTATCCGCGAATCGCGATAACACGTGATAAAATGCAACACCAGTGGAGCGGAAAGAGGAAACCAGGGTAGCCATGTCCGACACAGTAAACGATCTATTTTTATATATATGTATTAGATCCATGAAATATCTGTCTATAAGATCGAATGAGAAAAATTAATTGATTGTAATCCGATCGTTTTATTCCTCCTTTTAGGGAAGTATTCTAGCAAGAAAGGAAATCATTATTTTGAAATTCTCTCATTATTTATGTTTATTAGATGTTTCAAAGCATTACCAACTTTTATTTCCATTCAATTTAGAATGTACAAATATCCTGTTGGCTTAGTTTCGTATTGAACGTATTGAAATAAAGCGCTTAATGTTTTCGAATCCTAACCTATAAGATTATAATAGACATAATTTTCAAATCCTACTCTATACATAGTAGTGATTTAAATTTTAAGAAAAGAAAAGATAAAATTATTTCTAATTTGAATTTCTTTAATAAATATAAATTTTATATCATATTTTTGATTATAGGTGATGATGTGTTTGATCGCCTGTTTCAACGAATGTTCCAAATTAAAAAAGAATTTTATTCTTACAAACAAATTATTTTTTATCGAAATTTTATCGAAAAATTTTCGTGTAAATCGCACATTTAAATTATTTTATTAAAATTACAAATTTATTATTTCTAAGAAATTTTCAAAAAAATTTTATAAATATTTTACAATTTTATCGGATTGTATTTTATGTATTAAGTTCAATTTATTTCTAACTTTTTGAATTTTACTTTTAAATTCGCTAAATCGTTCAAAAAAGCATATTCCATTTAACAATAAAAGCCAATCTAACGTAATACATCGCGTGAACGTCTTAATAATTGCATTTTACAAAGTTCATGCATCGTTTAATGGTATTCGTTCGAAAATAATTATTTCACAGTTATGCTTCATCGATCAAACTGAATTTCTAAGCCAAATACTCGGTAAAAAGTTGTTTGTTCGCGTCATTCTGATTAAGCAATCGAATGAAAAATTTTATTGCATCAATTTTATTGGCGACGGTACAATGATATTGGAATATAATTCTCTTTACAAAAGAATAGATCGAGTATAAACAATAGACACGTCATGATTCTTGACAATTTCTTCTCAACAATTCATTTATTTAACGATAGGCAGAGGTGAAAGTGTATAAAGAACACGTGACAAACAGGGAGAGAGTCATGAATTTTTATTGGGAAAAGTTAATGACCGCTCCTCCACCTGATACCACCGACTTTCGTTGCACGGATTCTGCCCGTTGATCTTTTTTGATTTTCAATCGAGAGGTTCATCGACCGACTACAAGTGAGCCATTCACTTGTCAATGCCTGTGACAGCGTTCATTTCTCGCGTGAGCTATTATCGATCCTGAATTTTAAAGTTGTTCGAAAGTGGCTCGTGTATGTAGTTTCCTGTGAAACTGATTGTTAAATCAATCATCACAAGCAAATAATCCATAAAAATTCTCAACTATGATCGTACCTTGTCCTTACGCATCTTTAATTTTCAGTTCCATTTGAATTGAGCTCTACGATTGAAATAAAACGATAAGATGTAATGACCAGCTTCTGTGTAATTAATAGTATGAATTTTATAGTTTATATATATATATATATATACTTAACGTCGAAGCTGCGTCGCATCCAGTGAAATTAAACGACGGTGGAGTATTAGGATCGCATGTAGGCTAGGAGGATTAAAAATTAAATGTTGCAGACAGTGTAGAAGCAGGTGCCTGAAAATAGGAATCAATTTAGATTAGATTGAATTAGAGTAAAGAGCAGTTAATGAATTGAGATAATTAAGTTGAAATAATTATAATTATTTTTCTTCGCAATAATTAAAGAATTATGACGATACGAGGTTAGGTGGTGCAACTTCAAGATTAAATATCGTGTTTGAAGGAATTTGAAAAAGATAACGACGAAGATTGTGCAATTTTACTTCATTAAATTTTACTTCGTTCATTAATTCTAACGAGTTAAATGTCGTTTCTTTTTCAAATAATTTTGATACCCCCTACTCCGCGCTCTCCACGTATGAAATGTAAGCTCATCGCGAATGCAATTACTTGCAAATGAGGATCGCCTGTTTCGTGCAAACAGGATAACAACGAATCGATCGTCCACTTTTTCTCGGCTCATCGATTTATCTCGATCCATCCCGTTAACAATCGTTCTACGATACAAAACCGCTATCTGAAGCGCATCATTTGATTTTAATAAAATACGAATAATTATTATTCTCTTTTTCGCATTTCTGTATCTACGTGGAAATGGAATATCAAATCGATATAATTTTACTGTTTAACAAGGTAATAAGCCCAAAATTTTAACGAACGATTTTTATATTTCTTTTTATAATTCTAATTCTAATTCTCTTCGCAACGTTCGAATCGAAAGTTTTCTTACGCATTCCCCAGGAAATAGGCGTTTAAGCGAATCAACGTGAGAAAGAATGTCTCGTGAACGATTTAAGTTTCGAAATATGCTCAGTAAAATGAGAGAGATATTTTTGCATGAACGCAAGGTTAACTCGAATTATTCTACACTATAATTTTTCGATATATTTAATCGACCTGAATTTAAAATCGTTTTTTGTAATTTTAAAATTGTGGAGAAAAAAAAAGAAAATTACAATTTTACTTTATCTGAGACGCTAATTTAGGATGTAAACTCGTTTGAAATTATTTTCGATATTAAAGAAAATATTCGAGAACATTCAATACGATTCAAATTTATCACGATTCATATCGTATTCCGAAAGAATAGCTTCATCATCGGATTTCGAAATATCCTCCCTCTTTTACTTTCATTCCTTTCAACATTTAAGACACGATCCCATTTTAATTAATGCGCGATAGGTTTCGCCGTTGGATTTACTTTCGGCGCCGCAAATTAATTTGTTGGCCGGTTAATGGCGGAACCGATCCTCGTTGCGAAAACTAACTTCCATCCGGATATTTTTGCTAACGCGATCACGTCCGTGATTGCGATTTGTCGGCCGAGGAATGCGTTAATTGCTCCGCTGTAGAAAGTCACGGTTAATCGGGGACGTGTGCGATAAATTGAAAATAAAGTAAAATAAAGTAAAAGTGAATCGGATCTAATTTTACTTATTCCATTTTTAAGTCGATCCATTTCATTTTTGACTGATCAGAAAATAAAATCTCCAAATATTCCTTTTTTTGATCGATCAGACTCGCATATTTCTCAACTTTCCTCCCTCAGAGAGATAGAATTTCCTACTGAAATTCGAGAATACAAAAATTTCCAACGATAAAAATTTTATATTTTTGCAGCTTTTCTATTTTCAGTTCCAATTTGTCAGAAACCAATCCCTGATTAGAAAACTGGAATCCGGACAATTGCCAGGGTCCCTAAGATCTCCAGCAAACAATCTGGCAAACTTGGCAAGCCACTGTTAGGTGAAAACATTTGCTGACTCGTTACACATCTCCAGGTTCCAGCAGGGAAAACAGTTTCAAGCTCGAACGCTACAACCCCGAGTGGTTAACTCCCCGTGGAGCAATCTCACGAACGATTTGATCCGCTTGCCAAGCAGATTTCGAGATCAACGTTTCGCTTTCGAACGTGACGTTTATTCGCGGGGGATCTCGCAGTGATAAAATCCATCGTTAATAAAACGTTAATTGCCGAATGCGATGATCATTTCCAAAGCGGTTTTGGGAGGCGAGCAAATAATTTTGTCGAATAGTAAGTAAGTAAGTAATGCTTTTCTCGAAGCTGCCGTAGAATGGAAGACCATTAAATTTTTACGAGAGAGAGAGAAAAAAGATTCTGTTAGACCGAATCAAAAGTTGAGAAATATTAACTAACTTTTATTGATATTGCACGATTATATTTGATATACACGATTATGAAGTTGTATCAGGTGGATAAACAGTCGGCCAGGACTATTACTTGAAAGTATTAAAAAGGTTTTTCCTCCACCAGCGACTCGTCGATCTTGCATCACAATAATGCTTATATAACATTATTATTGAGAAAACTTTGAAAAGATAATATATATATATAATAGAAATAAGTAAGATGTATTTGTACAAACACGTGTGAAGCTCAGTGACTTTTTTCCCAAAAACAAAAATAACAAAGGAAGATATTTTCATTAATGAGAATAAAAGAAAATCCCTTTCAGGGGAAGACTTCACCGTCGTATCTCGTACACGGAATGCAGAAAACGCGGTGGAAGATAGAAGAGAGGTTTGTCCTGTTGAAAATGTTTCCTTGATCGAGGCACGAGCCGACGTGCACGAGACCTCTCTTCATCTCTCTCCTCGTCCATGTTGAACCAACACGACCAGATCGCCTTGGCCGAGCAGGAAAACAGTCTGATCTCATCTTGTAAATATGAACGTTACTTCTCTCGTTGCCTCTCGCGAGCGAGAAATGGCGGAGATTTTATGGAAATGGCACAAACGTTCTTCCATACGAGAAGAAACAACGATTTAGAATCCCATCGATTTCCATTATACTCGATCGTTCGAGAGAGTCGAACGGAAGTATTGGAGGCGGAAGTTGGAAGCCTTGGAGAAATAGAGGATCAAAATATATTGTATGCTCGTTGATGAAGGTTTTACAGCCTGTAATGCGAGATCGTGAATGCAGCCTATCATCAGTGAAAAATGTTTCTCTTTCCCTTTTTTAAAAGGGTATTCGATTCAATCATGTACATGGAATTTTATTTCTGGTTAATGGATTTTTATACATTTTATATTGATAAATATCTTAGAAATTAAGGCAATAAGAAAAAATTAGATAGGTGAATTCCTTGTAAAATTATACCGATTCAATTATACCAATAAAGAAGAAAATTTATAATTTTTATTTTCGTTTACTAAACGAAAGAAAAATTATGTTAAACGATGAATACAAGTCAATTAAACATTAATAATTTGTTATTTGTAATTTCTAATGAAAAGATATTTATGCGTTGCATAAAATGTTATTATTTTGATATATACTTTGTCATTACGTGAAATATCTTTTGTCTGAAAATATATACAATGAAGCGGTGTAAAACAGTACCTGTGCAGAGATGTTTCTAAGATTTCACCGGGAAATTATTTGGTCGTTGACCCAATAGAAGTGAAATAGAAATAAGTGTGTGTCATTGAACCTCTGTGCAAGAATTATGTCATGTCTTCCTAGCGAGAAATAAATTATTACCGATAAACACATAAATATCCACACTTTTTAATCTTTTTCTTTCTGAGAGAAACGAAAAATTTATAAGAAAATTAATCAAAAGTCACGTAAAAGTTTACCTTCGAGTAAATTAAAATAATAAAACTATAAATACGCGTCTTCCTTTTTTTTTTTTTCTTTTAAGGTTCGAATTATCATATTATTCATTTCTATTCATTAGATACTCGTATCTTTTATTTTATATCCCCGTTAATTGTTTTGTAATTAGTTTGCAATAGCATTTTTTTATATTAATTTAAATGGCTAAATTAGTTATTAAATTATTGATACGATCTGAAATTTTTTGTAATAACGAATCCATCGTCGAAGTCCCTCGTAGGTATACTTTTATATAAAAAAAAAGGAAAAAAAAAAGAAGAAGAAAAATAAATAAAAAAGTAATTTACATTTAGAAGCTTAGAAAATTAGCAATTATAAAGATCATAGTCAAGTGAGGCCTTGAAAATTTCATTCGAGTAACAATAGAAAGTTATTAGCAATCCTAGAATATGACTCAAACATGTGAGAAATTCAAAAGAACAACCGGTATTTCATTTATTATCACCATTTTTATGTAAAAATTCATATCTACTATTTATATGCATCATTTTATGTATGTAACTAAAGAAATGGGACCTATAATAAAATTTATTTCACTTTCCATTATTCCACGATAGCTACTTTATACAGTTCCATGGATGATGATGTAACTAAGAAATTATTCAAATTTGCAAATTGACATTTCACAAAGGATTAAATCGAAGAAAAAAAAGAAGAAAAAAAAATACACGAATAAAGAAAAATCACGTAATCGCACGAAAGAATGGGCGCGAAGAAAGCGCATTCTTCGAAGAATGCACTCAAGGTTGTGGTAAATTCTCGTAAAACGCTTCTAACGGAGTTCAACACCCACTTTGTTGCTTCCTACACGCTGATAGAAGGTGGAGGATGCGCCGACACGATGACGGAAGGGAGAAGAGTCATCGATCTTCTGTCGTAAACACGGCCGCGATAGCTTGAAAGAAACGTCGAAGATACTCATGGTAATAGTTGCGAAAGAACATCCATGCGATACGTTAAGGACCAAAAACGACATTCTTTCGCTTTATCGACCGTGACAAGAGCCGATCCCCGCCACGGTTGATTATACGTTTCATAAATCGTACGATCTGATCATCCTTGAGGTAATTTAAACGTCGTATCAAGGATCCTAAAAATATTGTAGTTGTTGTCGAGCAAGCACCTAGCATAGAGATAACGAACCATTATTTTGCCGTATGTTTTATCGTATTTTCGAATAGATTCGATCGCGCAATCGTTTTGGTACCGTTTATCGTCCCACTTGTGAAATGAATTTTATTTTTACACCGGTTCGTTCCCAACATTGTGGCTTTAGGACAAATTTTAGCGTGTTCGATGTTTTTTTCGAATCGATTCTGCCCGATTGAGGATAATTGAGGATCTGGACGGAAAATTATGATGGAATATCTTTACGAAATAAAATTTTGTGAATATAAATTTTATTTTATTTTTTTATATAAATTTTTTATTTTTATTTTCAAAATTACATATTCAAAACAATATATACTTTATAACAATTGACCCGTAAAAAGAATAAAAATAATAATTTTCAAATAATTTATGGTTATTTTCTATTGTACATTTTGGTTAAATTCAAATACCGTTATCAAACAGTTGGCCAAACTGTTGAAGTACTTATGAGACTTACTTATGATGAAAAGTACGATACCCACGTGCAAATCGAAAAACAATGCGCTCGAAAAGGTTACATGCAAATCGAAAGCAATCGTATGTATTACAATGCGAAGGTATATACTTGATGTAACTGACGAGTGAAATAACACATCGTGAAAGAAAGAAAGAAAAAGAAAAAGAAAAAAGGAATAGAAAAGAAGTTTTATAATGCAAAGTGTAACAGCAGGTATAGAACCACAAAAAAATTCGACCCGATAACCGCAGGAATATCAATGAACTGGCCACATTCTCCGATTACAAATAGTCCCTGTTGCGACATATAACAGCTCGAAAACGTAATTTGGGTTTCTCATTTGCGCTGTGACTGCTAAAACAAACGAGCAACCGGCCCATGACTTGTTTGCTTCGAGAACATCTAGAGGTCCGTAATGAATGGTGCACCATTAGTGACTGTTGCACGCCTGAAAATTGTTGGCGCTAACTTCATCACTGTAGCCAGTGAAATTGTTGATTGTTGGTCACGGTTCAACGGTATTAGGCCATATTCCGACAAATCATTGGATCGCATCGATTACACAGCCGAATTTCAAGCGATTGCCTTTTTCACATGCTGAGTGCAATTTAAAAGCGAATCT
This sequence comes from Apis cerana, assembly GCF_029169275.1. Taxonomy (NCBI): domain Eukaryota; kingdom Metazoa; phylum Arthropoda; class Insecta; order Hymenoptera; family Apidae; genus Apis; species Apis cerana. The sequence continues at coordinate 809,588 of NC_083862.1, read as the reverse complement.
GAAATAATTTCTATTATTGTAAATCTAATCTAACCCGATGAGGAAAAATAACAAATAAATTATAATTGTGTTAATATAATAATAAATTAACCAAATTGTGAGATTTCTAATATGAATGAATTTTAAGAAGATGAGTTAATAATTTATAACTAATTTAAAATTGAAATGGAATACGTGGAATATACTACATTCCACAGTTGCAAATATTTCACATCAACGTATACATTGCGAATAATCCCAACCAGATTGTCCTCCTTACAACTACCGTTCGTTTTGAAGTGGGTGTTGTGCATTGTCATGAATTTTGAACTACGCAACTTGTCAATTGGAAAAATTATCGACGACTTTTAGATCACAGCAAACTAATATTAATAAATTGTTACACTGACACAATTTTTTTAAGGTTAATGCGGTTATTTAATATTTTATGCAGCTTGTATCCTGAAGAACTTTCTATTTGACAATGATTAATATTTTTATGATATGAAAGATACCAGCATATTCTATTGATTAATAAGTAGAATATATATACTACTTTTAAGAAATTAATTCAAGATAAAAAATAAAAATTTTCAATAAGATTTCGATATTTTCATTTCATAGTATCTATAATAACGTATTTAAATACTAAAAATATGAATTGTAGTGTATTATAAGATGAATACATTATGGAAAATTGTATTTATAAAATAGAAAATATTATAAATGAAATTAAAAAAAAATTTTTCTATCAATCGTCAATTTATCAATCGTCTTAACACATTTCTGAGTTTACATGCCAATCAAAAATGATGAATCGAAATCAAAAATAATCCGCGCATAATGCATGAAATGCGACTAATGAATGAAAAAAGTAGTGGAAGTTATGGTGTCGTGACCTCGTTCTTATAGCTCCGTTCGTTCTCCATACAAGAAGGTTCTCGGACATTTTTCGTCCTTCCGTCAAACAAATTACCGGCCGCGGAATGCAGACACTTTTGCATCGTGACAATAACACCAAATAACGGTAGTAAAACGTGAAATTGCAAGTGAGAATTGAGCATAAATTTAAATTTAAATCAAAAAATGAAAAAAAAAAAATGATTAGTTTTATGATCTTAAACTAATAACATCGAATGTGAAATGGTCTTATCGCATAATCGCGAAATCGACCTGTGAAATATCGAGCGATAAGTTATATTGAATAGGCGTTGGAACGTCGGTATTCCTTTCACTAAAGTGGTTCTCAAAGACGAAATGGTGTACACAACTCGATCTGATAATCGGAGAACGGTTCTTTACACGGTCGAGAACCTCGTTCTTTTGCGATACACTTTTATCGTGACGCAATCCACCTGTTATATACATAGTTACATTTCTCGAGAGAGCACAAAATGCTAGCGATAGTATACATTACGAAGTGGCAAACTTACAGTTCAGATGTCCCTTTTGTTCGAGAATGATCTCTCCTAGATAACAGATATTCTTCTTTGCGAAAGATATACCGATCTCATTCACAGTCCTCATATTCGTTAGATAAACACTGCCGGCAAAAAGGAAAATTTCCTGTTAGACAAATATGGAATTGATTCGTTGATATGAACGTTACTTTTTGAATGTTCGATAAATGAGATTTGGAATTCAATTGCTAGTTCATATATTTAGTACTTTTAGATTTTTTGTTTCGCGAGATTAATCACTTTGATTAAAAGGCGCATAAATAAATTTCGCACGTTTATTTGAAAGTTCTTTGTTAGTTTAGTTGGAAACTCTATTTTGTATCTCGCGAGATAGTGGATGTATTTTGTATCTGAGGATATAAGTTCGAGTTCTAGTTTATCGCACTTCGGAATGGCAGATCCCAAGAGTATGGTAGCGTAAAATTATCTTAAAGTTATTGACTCTTGAGAATCAAGAATAATTTCAAGATGTTATATTCGTTCGTTCGTTATATTGAACGATGATATTACTAATTATATTATTAATTTCTTATAATTCGATATAAATCTTTTATTTTATAACATTAAAATATTTAAATTTAAATTTTATAAATTTACCATTTCTTCCATCTTGAGTTTAAATTTTCTGATTTATAATGGATAATAGATTTTAAGCCAGTATCATTGCCCAAAATTAAAATTGGTTCACTTCGAGTTCCGTTCGTCATAGAAGATATCATTTCTTCGTAAATGATAGTTGCTTCAATGTCTTGTTGGAATTCGATATGAACAAGAAATAATCTATAAATAATTTAAACTATAAATTTATATTTTATTTATATATAAATTAAATTTAAAATAATCATCATATTATAAATTTAATTATAAAACGTAAAATTCTTACCTATGATACGATCTAAGATCATTCGTAATTAATTTTAAACAACCACCACCTTCAAAAGAAAATTGATTACAAAATTCGAAGCAATTTATATCTAGGATTGGCATTTTGTCTTGAATATTTACAACATTTTCTAATATTCGAATAACGTTTCTCTTTGTTTCGTAAATATATTGTATCGGTTGTTTTGAACACTCATTTCGATCGTTTTCATTTTTTGGTTCAGGAAGTTGTGGAACATATGTAAATTGTAAATGTGGTGTAGGTACAGATATTTGTGGCATTTGTTTGGATAAGTTGTAAAATGATCTTTGTTCCCAAATATTTTTACCTTCTACAGTACGCATATCTAACTGTATCTATAAAAGATTTATATATTAATACGTTCAAACAAATACATTAATAACAACATAATAATACAATCATTAATATATTTATTAAATAATATTTAAAAATAATATCAAATATTTAATATACCTCACCACAGCTATAATACAAACTACCACTTCCACGGCAAAATGATGTTTTAAATATTTCTTCTTCATAGATAAGTACATGAATATATAAATAAGGAAACAATTGTGCCCAAAATAAATCTTCTAATTCTTGAAATGTTTTGGATCCGAAAAATTCATGAGTCCAACCAGGAGCAAAAATTGCGACCGAAAGTTTTTCTTGCCGTATTTTTCGTAAAGCCTGGAAATTATTATAATTAGATATTAAATAATCATTTCTTTTAAATATGAAACATTATAATTACATATGTTGAATTAAATCCACCACCACCAGGACATCCTCTTCCCCAAACATCTAATCCCACATAAATATCATGAACATTTCTGTTATGATTTTTTGCAAGTGCATAACTATTTTCTAATTTTGATTTATTCCAGTTGTAGTTCAAATAAATACCGTCGCAATTTAAAAAAAAATCTCTGAAACATAAAAAACAGAAATAATTATAAAAATAATCTTACTTATTTAAAAATAATTATAAAAATATAGAAATAATAATTTTACATATTTTTATTATTAAGTTCATTTTGCCAGTTTAACGTTCCTTCATTAGTCACACTATCATACCATATAATTTCAGAATCTTTTATTGCTTCATGAATATTGTCTGTTAGATATTTCACAAAATAAATTAAATTATTGATTTGTTCATTTTTAATCACATTTTCAATGTTTAATAACCAGCCGTCAAATTTATAAAATTTTGCAACAACTATTAATGCATCTGCAAATTTTCTCACATCCTCCTGAGATATAAGTATAAGATCCCATATACCTTCTCTTTCAGTTATTACAGTACCAAGAATTTTAACTCCATGATTATGTGCTGCGTTAATCCATCCGTAAGGTGGAATAGTAATAAAATAATGGCTAAAGTATACAAATGTATCAATAACACTCCAATGATAAAATAAGTAAGACTCATAAGACTTTGATCCATCTATAAATCTGAAGAGAAAATTATATTATGAATAACATATATTTATATCATAACAAACATAATAATTTGTACACATATTACCTATCTTGCAGATAACCACCTTTCATATCATGACATAGTAATGTTCTTGGTTGTTCTTGTCTATCAAATTTTTCCAAATACAACTTTTGTATATTTATTTCCGAACCATTATACACATAATCTGTTGATTCTCTTAGTTTCTTAATATCAGGCCATGGTTTTAGATTATCCACATTATCATATAATTCTTGTAAATTCTTAAATGGTTGTGATTCTATGATTTCAGTTTCCATCCTTCTAATTTGCACTGTTCTGTAGATAACTTTGAAATAATTTTCAATTTGTTAATTTAAACAAAGATTTTCTTTCCTATTTATGTCATAGGAAGAATCATAATGATATAAAAAATCTATTATGTTGATAACAGGCTCAACAAACGGAAATTCTATATCTATGTATTTATATATATATACGTTATGTTTTAATATCTGCCAGCTGTTAATATAGATAACGAAATATGTTCATTTATATATCTATAAAATGAAATTATGAAATCATATATATATACATAATTATCTTAACAGGTGTTTCCGTATATTTATAATATAGAAATATTAAAAAAAATATATATTTTATAAAAATTAAAATAACTTGAAATAAATATAATTGAATAAATGTTTTAACATATATACGTTCTAATATATAATGTTTGACACCTAACCTTTAATATCAGGTTATATCATTGATATCAAATCGGTATACATCTATATTGTTAAAAGTATTTTTTCTCTTTAACATTCTTTTTATCAGTTTTTAAAATTATCAATATTTAGAAATATTTTTTATTCAAAACAAAATTTATACTTTCTTTTTTGTAATTTTAAAAATTAAACTTTTTTTAACTATGATTGTAGCGCACTCTAATATAACTTGTGCTGTCATGATATATTTCTTATAATTGTTAATTGAGATCTAATTGTTTTGAATAAATGTAATAGATATATATATATATATACAAAGGGAATTTATTTATAAAAAATAATAAAAATTAACATTTAACACATATTAATAAAAATAACGTAACTTATTTAATAATAAAAATCTATATGAACATATCTAGTAATCGATTAACAAATAAAAAAATAACGTATCAATAAAAAAACTGATTATAAATTAAAATAAATAAACACTCACAAAAATAATATAGGGATTATTTTTATTTAAATTTTTCGTGAAAAATTCAAAAAAACTTGAGTACCAAAATCGTTTTATTTTCTCACAGATTTATTTACTAGGCTTGCTATTAAAGATTATTTCGTACTTGCATTTTACATTTATTTCAAAATTTTAATATCTTCTTGCATTCATATATTTTCTTTTTTTAATTCGTTATTTCTTATTTTTCTTGAATTAGTCATCTTACATGCATAATTAATACACAATTTTACTATATGACATCATCGATGTTCTATTATACATATATGTATACATCCATTCCATCCATACGTTACGCATCTCACGCTAAATATATTCCTCAATACAATAACTCGATACAAGATGCATTACATATAGTACCAATTGAGAATAAAATTAAACACATTAAAAAAATGAACATCAAAGCAGTTTGCGATCATTGATTCTGTGATTGATTATATAACTTTATGAATTTATATCACTTACTATATCAGTTCGATGAAACGTATTGTAAACTATTCGTTATTTTAATATACATAAATAATTATAATACTTTTATTACGTAACATCTTATTAATATATTTTTTATCATCGCTTGATTTCGTGATGATTTCACTTTTTGCTTCTATTCATTATATTTTTTATATCATTCGATTCTTGATTCATTTTTTCTTCGGAAATAAGTAAAGTTTGCTACAAATCAAATCACGTGATAAACATTGCGAGTTCAATTATTAGCTATCGAACTATCGATATTAAAATCGGTTTTGTATTGTTGAGTTAATTGTGATTTGCCGTTATAAAGATCGTTTGTTATAAAAAATAAATAAATAAATAAATAAATTTTATTTAGCAATTATTATTTATAGAAATTATTTGTCACGTTATATATATATATGCATTCTTTGAAAATATACGCGATCCTTTCAATTTATTATGAGTACATTTTTCAAGATCGAAATCGAAAACGAAATTTTACAGGTAAGTAACATATAAATACTTCTTTAAATTATTCATTTGTTTCTATGATATATTTAAACATATACTATAGTTATCTCGGATTAATTTTAATCACTCATGAATTATTTTAACCTTAAAATATCATATAGGATATCCAACATATTTCGATAAAAATTAGTCAAATTTAATATGAAACAAGTGAAATCAATAATCTAACTTAACTGAACGAAACAATTTGACAATAAAAAATAAAATTCTGTAGTGAATAAAATTCTCGGAGTTTTGTATATATAAATAATAAATAATAAAATGTAAAATTACAATAGGTAAAAATTGAAATAAAATTGACACGTATCATAAGATCTTTCTTTATTTAGCGTTTTTTAAGAAGACAGGAGATCCCACGGGTACAAGACAGATACAATGGTATTAGTATGTGGGATGATTGGAAGACGTACGAGATCGTTACGAAAAAGATTAACGGAAAAACGAACTGCCATGATGGTCCCGCGTGATCTCGTGATGATCCCATTTTTTTTCTCCCATTTGTTCTTTTTTTTATTTTTCTCCTTTTTTTGTGCAATTTCATATTTGAATCTCGAGGAAATAGATCGTTATGAAACGATAATATAGCGATTGTTCGCGATTCCTTCGAAAAATGACACAATTAAAAAATAGTAGTCTCGATCTTTATTCCACGGTAGTCATAAACATTCGAGATCATCCTGTTTTCTATTTTGACTATCATCAAAGATATAATATAAGTATACAGGCCGTGTCATGATGTGATTACGCGGGCTCGTTCAACGAAAATGCGATTAATACGTATGTGTGTGACAGTAAACTCGTATCGTTGCAAAAAGCGAACCCGACGATATTGTTCAAAACGTTGCTCGATATTCTATGATAGTATACATCTAATTGAACGAACGTTCATAGAAGTTACGGCAAATCTTGCAATAAGACGTCGTGGCTTCTCCTTCTATATACGTATTGTAAAACTTTTAGACAAAGTTACCTTTTGAATGTATATATATCACATTGGATCTCTACCTAACTATGCGACTAACTATGAACAATTAACTCGTCATAAAAGTATAATTACAACCCTTCGCTTCTTTCGTATCTGATTCTGTATCGTAATCGATGTTACCATAAGATCATTAACTATTTGTACGCTGAGATATATTCTCTTCATGATCATATGTATTTATGGTAATAGATGGAAATATATTGAAAATAGATGGATCATTTCTCTCGATATGTATTTAATGATAATAATTATCATTATTATTGCTTACCATTTTTATCATTGCTTTAATAAAATTTATCCGATTAAAATAATCTTTCTTTCATTATTTCACAAATAATAAATAATTTTTCTGTAGAAATAAAAAATTCTTTCACAACGTTTATTTTTTTCTCTTATTTTTTTAAATTATTTAATTTTCTGAAAATAACGAGTCAAGAGTACTTAAAACAGGTGGTCCATCTATCTTCCAATATTACATTTATATTTATAGGCTATTAGAATGCGTGTAGCTGACAACCCAGAGCTATCTTTCTTTTTTCGAAATAATTCCGCGTCTCTCGCAAACGTAGCTCGATTATTGAAACGCTGCAATTATACAGGAAAATACGTACCATAAAACGGATAGGCGGATATATATCTACAAAAGGTGCATAAGTCGGAACGCTTGGATATCCTATTCCTATATATAATTAAATATATATATATATATTTATATGCATAAATACGCATAATATTATCTCTTGATAATTTGGTTCTTTGTGTAATGCATATAGATACGTGTATATACGTGTATTTATATGTATATATACGAATATATATATATATATGTATGTATGTATTAATCAATAATTGATCCATACAACACGGGATTCCATTTGTTTTTTTTTCTTCTTAAGAGCAATACATATACATACGGTATATAGATCGGGAGGCTATTTAAGATTGGATTCAGATGATGAAATCACGCTATCGATTTTTATTAAATACTTTTTTCGCTTCGTATCGTTCTAATTTTCTTTTATCTTATATAACGTGGTTTTTTAATTGATAATATACGTATTTTATTAGGTTATCTCAAAGTTCTCTTCGATTCCAATGATCAGCAAACTTTAACAGATCGGGTCATTTAATAAACATGTTTTAAATTTTTTTTTTAACTCTGTATGAAATATCCTTTTCTGTTTTGAAATGAAGGAAAAGAATTTTTTCATTTCTTATTAATTCTTATTAAGTAAATCAAAATAAAATGTTAAATGCGTATTAAAAATAGAAGCTTTTTTTAAAAAAAAAATAGAGGAAATAAATTTTAGAAAAGAAATTTTAAGGACAACTTAATAAATCATTGATCTGAGCAAGGAAGGGAGAAAGAAGAAAGAAATTAAGAATATCCTCGAGAACTTTACTCCACACTACGCTTTTTTTCACTTTCTCTAATTATAATTCTTAATTAATCGTTTACTAATGCTAATCGATTCATCTTAAAACTCTTTAATTTTTTTCTTTCCAGTGATGATTTGTTATATTCACTCGTGATATGATATACATGTACGAAATGTTCGATCAGTATTAATCGATCCTCACATATCATCGGTTAGTCTAAATTTTTAACAACAGTAAGTATTATTTCTATCTGATTTTGTCAAAACATACTTTTATTTATTCCATTTCTTAACAATTGCAGAAAACACGAATCCGAAACAAGTCAATTCGATTTCGATGGTTTCACTATTAAAGTATATCTTCCCTGGTCGTAAGGATTGATATTTTGTATTCAACTGAAAAGAATTCGTTTCACGGAATCCACAAAGGCCAAATTCAGATCGCTCAATAAATTTCCTGAACACCTCGTACAATTGATAACTCGCAGAAGCACAGGAAGTGGTCGTCGCAAGGATTCATGACGCAGAGCCAAGCGAAACGGCCTCGAACAGGATATGACTACGTCTCGGTTATATATAGTCTATACATATATATATATATAGACGAAGGAGACGCGAGTGCCATCTACCGTCTCACCGCACAAAGATCGAGGGCTATCAAGCTCTGCAATGCTTCATCCTTTAAAACGGAATACCGGATCGACCACGGTTTTCCTGATACCCGGCAATATTAATTCGTACATTTGTAGGCCGACGTCTACACAATTATATTTTGTTCATCGCTGTGTCGTCGAACGTGGAAATTAAATATTTCCCCCGTTCTCGTTCGAGAATGTGTACAAAAACCACGACAGACGAGTGAACGCTCCCTAACTTATTTTTGGAGAACTAAAGCGCGCGGGATTTTGTCGTTCGAACCTGCGGCTAATCTACGGGGTTGTCTATCTGATAGAAAATTTGCGGCCAAACTGGCCAAGAATCGAGGATCTTGTGGTAAAAGGGAGGCGGATCCATTGATAATTTTTTAGTTAATTTCGCGAATAATCTTAATTATAAGTAGTTATAGTATCTAAGAACAATTTTTATCTAGATTTGAAAAATTTTCTTTTCTTTCAGAAATATTTGTATGGATGTTAGAGGACCTTTTTGGATGCAGAAATTAATTTTATTGACGGTAATATTGATACGGTAATAATATGAAATTTATATATGTATGTGTGTTAAAAAATATATTTCAATTAATTATTCAAAAATTAAAAACATTCTTATCTAAATTTTAACATAGAATAGAATATTGAGACTCAAGAAACTCGATGATATTCTGAGACTTAATTTCTATTAATTTTAAATTGTTTTTAAAGACTTGGGAAATCAATAACTACTAATTAGCATAAGTTAATTATAAGCAATTTCTTTTAATTTCTCTAAAATTATTACGTAACTCCTCTAAATGAATTTGCCTCCTTTTTGCTGCAAGCTCCTCGATTCTGCCTCGATCACATCGTTACTCGATGACGATCGTCGCGAGGATTCGTGTGAAGATAGATCGCCTGTTAGAAAAATTATTTCGTTTGAGGATCTATCTTAGTGTGCGAGTCTCGACTTTGGAACCTAAAAGAAATACTTTTTGAATTTTGAAAGGAAATATTAAATGTTCGAAATAAGCGAAAATTTTTATGTAACAAGTACAATCTAATACTTATCGATCTATCGTTTGGTACTTTCGTGGCGCTGAGGAACATTCTTTCGAGATTTTTTTTTTTTACGCGATAATTAGACTGCTGATTTTTACGCAAATTACATAAATTATATAAATAAATATACTTTCTTCTCTCAGTATTAATTTTACTTGCACAATAGATAAATATTTGGAAAATAACGATATCGAAAAATAACGATATAAAAATTTTAACCGCATCGAAATCTGTTGATAGATAATAATGTAACGATGTATCATCGATATTAATCTACACAGAGAAATGAAATTTATAACGCGATAGAGGCCAGACGAGAATCGATACAAGATGGATCGTGGCCAAGATCCATCTTTTGATAAATTAGGCCCACGCCAATGAAACGTTTAGAAACCCCATAGGGTAATAAAATTACACTTTGCTCGTGAATGCCGGAAGAGCATCCCTGACTTAATTAGTGTCCCACTATCGATCTTGCTGAATGGTTAAATCGAACATAAATACGTTATTCGGCCACAATTTAATCTAATAATAATTATCACCACGTGGAAATAGAATCATTGGTCATTTTTTTTTTTAATCATCGTTGTGATTCCCATCGATAGATGGATAATAATTTTCCTTGCAATTAAGAGCTATCTCTCTCTCTTTATATTTACGCCTCGATTAATCGTTCGGGTGCGCGAAAAGAAAGCGTTTAAGGTTTCTATTGTTTCATTATCGATAATCGATTTTTTCACGAGTTCTCTTTCGACCGGAAACTCTTTCATTCCGGAACAAAGGGAGGGAAGAAGCTCGAGAGAACACGAATAAGAATATATATATATATATATAAATTGAACTAATTAATACTTACAGATTTTTCAACCGTGTAATCGTATTCATTTGGAATATTTTTCCCGTTCAAATGTTTCTATAATTGTTTCTCGTGATTGGAAGAATTTTATACACGGTTGAGAACTCGATAAGCGTTTATTAAAATTATTATCAAAATCATTATTATTATTGTTGATCGATATGAAAGTAATCGTGGGAAGAAATTGTACTTTCTGTTACTTTTTTAATACAATAATAATATACACATACGATATGTCTCGAAACTATGTTTAGAAAAATTATTGCTGTTCTTATATTATATTAAATGAAATAAATATTTAATTATCACATTAGAATAAACTTCCAACCTTACTAAAAAACTATTCGAAATATATATACATTGTATAACTCACAAAACATATCACATTCTCACGAAAATTTCTCTTTACATTCGATCTTTAAAAATCAGATTAAATGTTCTGTTCAATTGATAGATAATTCATATCGATCGACAATTCCCCAATAAAGAATAAAGATCTAGAAACGTAGCTCGCGTCTCGATCCTTCGAACAGGCGACGATCGACTTCATCGAATACTTTAAAAGCTCTCGTCGATCCCTCGGTCCCTCGCGAGGTTGAACACTTCGAAATCGCCATCCGGTGCGTCCGGTATATCCGGTGCAACTGGTATCTCGGGTCGAAGGGCGACACAGTCCCGCGGCGAACACTCGACGCGGCCCTCGGATCCGCAGCTGCACTCGATGCAGTTCCCGGTCGAGTGCGGGAGCAACTCGCCCTCGCGATACTCCCTTCCTGTAATCAGATTTTGTCCATCCATCAGAACATGCCATTTCACGTATTCTTTCTTTTCTCGTGGATCATACAGGTGTTTGAAAATTTGAATCGAAGGCCGCATCGTTTTTTACTTCATAATTTGGTTATTAATCTCGTTAATCTCGTTTCTTTTCTTCGAATATAAAAGAATTACATTTTCGATCGAAGAAAATCATCTCTCGTTGCTTTCATTCTTTTCGGGGAAAGAATAGACAGTCGGTCCATTCGTAATTTCTACTACTGTCTTTGGTTATATCTCAGTCGGTAACAGTATAGGAAATCATTTTTGATCAAATTTCAATTAAATTTCCCGCCCATCTAATCCTAATGATTACGAGCCAGTTAAGTACAAAACATCGAGGCAATCGCTCGAAGGGTCGGAACACTGTTATTCCGACCAATCGTCGCACAAAGGGGAGTCGATCAACGATACATCCTCCCGATATTTCCCCTATATTTCCGTATAGGGGAAATCCGTCCGCGCGACGCGAGACTAATTGCGCTCCCCCCTTCCTTCTTCCCCCACTCCTCCACGGCTTTCTAACCGCGCGTATGAATCGATATCTCGCGGCGAAGAATCGCGGAGAGAGAAATAGGGAGAAGGTGGTGGGGAGAAGCGAGTTGATCCATTACCCATGACGAGACACGTAGTTGGGGCCGGTTGCGATGTAGTCGAGGAATAGGTCGCGTTAATCTCCCCGTATCCCTGTTGTTGCTCGAGCGATGCCTCCTGCGCTGGATCACCGGAAGCTTCGAAACTGTCTACGGCGTCCGTGCTTCCTTCCAGGGACGGCGTGTAATTACTTTCTATCGTGGTCGATGGGAGGAACGAGGGGCCGGCGGAGGGGTCGGTGCTCGGATTGTAATTCTGCCACCAACAATACACCTCGCCGGCGACGCACATGCAATGAGAGTTCGGGTCGTACGACGGTATCTGGAACGAGAAAATTCATACGTTCGCTATTACGATTATGACGAAAACAGGGAAAAGGGGGTTTTATCCTGTAGCTGGATACCTTGTTTGGATTGGGCTCTTTGGAGGAGAGAGAGAGAGAGAGAGATATTACGATTTTGTAAGATGTAATAGTAAGAGCGTATGCAAATGAAATAGCGCTGCTGGGAACATTCGGTAATAAAATTATAAATAAAATTGTTTAATTTCAGCGAATAATGTCATAAATTACAATTAATTAAATGAAAATCAGGATAGTTAGAAAGTTTATTTTTTCATTTCAAACAGAATTTATCTTCGATTCCAAAAATATTGTGCAACAATGCACAGTTCAATTTTTTCAATTCACGTATTAAAAGATATATGTGTGTATTTCGGTGATTCGTTGAAGAGGGCTTATTCGAACGTGATTGTTAAGATTTAACAAGATCTTCATCTATCGCTAATCAATCTGAATTCTGGAAACGTATTCCGCCCACATTTGCAATAAATACGAAGGATTGAAATAAACAATTATTCTTGGTAGATGAATAAATAAATAAAAAAAAAAAGAATATAAATTTTCAATATTTTAATTTTCAATCTTCGTTTAAATCTCTGTATTTTACAATTTAAATAAACAATACTGGTTCGTGAAGAGGAATAGATAAAAAAAAATTGGAAATTTAAATTTGAAGAGTAGAATTTTTATTTATAATCTTCGTTCGAATTTTATATTTTCGCAAGTGTTCTCGACGCGTCATAAATATTTCACTGACATTCGTCAGAAGTTTGTGCGAGTAACAACAGTCCCTCTCTCGAGATAGGTGTCCAATTAATAGGATGAAGCGTTATCGGGCAACACCTGTGAGAATAGATCGAAAATCGTCGCGTCGTGAAATTAATAATTTCGTGACGTTTCTCCGACTCTTCACCCTCCATTTTTCTCTTCGTTTTTTTTTTTGTCTGCCGCTTGCGTTAATTTTTTTTTTTTTTGATGACGATTCTTCTCGATTTTTTCCCCGAATAATTATCATGAAACGTAATAACCGTTACAACAAGATGATCGATGTTTCGAAAATTTTCGAAACAATCTTCTCGAATTGTTCCAAATTTCTACAATTTTATCCCAATTTTATAATATTATTATGTCAATTGTAAAATTTCACGGCTTTTTGTTTATCCAATTAATAGGTCGTCAGAAGAGAAATCTTTTCAAATTTCCCGCGTTAACGTTTTTCAATTTCAAATCTTTTTCTTCTTATTATTATTCTCTGCTTTTGCTTTTAATTTTAATTTGATCCACTTTTCTTTCTTTCTTCTTTCATTAGATTTTATATTATTATTATTATTACAATTCCTTTTTAATTCGAATAATTATTATATTATTTTTTTTAAATTAATATTTTTCTTCCTTCCTCGATTTCATTCGATTTCTACTATCTACTATCTTTTTTCTCTTTTCCCCTTTTCTCCCTTTTTTCTCTTCTCTTTTCGAAAGATGTCCTTTTGCTCGTCGATGCCACGTCGAGCGTTAATATTATTAATTAATGGTGGCCCTGCGGGATGACTTCCAATGAATTTCGAGAGGCGACGCCGTCGCGACGGATTCACGTTTCTTCGTTACGAGAGCAGCGTGTATAGTAATTAATGACACGTTTCGTCGACTCGTCGAGCTCTTTTAATACGCTTCGCTTTTCTTCTTATTTTTACCAATTTTCAACGAAATATATAAAAAATACTAGATTTCGAATTTTTTTTTTTACGACATATCATTATTGAAAGAAATACTAGAAATATTTGTAAATATCGATCTTGTTAATTAATTTTTTTCAATCTTATCTTTTCAATTGTATTCGAATTTTTTTCGTATTATTTTATGTATGACGAAACTGGTAAACTTTTTAAATGATTTAAAAAAAAAATAGATATTTTAGAATCAAAAGAATAATTGAAATAATTTCAGTGAAAAATAAATTTTATTACAAGTAAAATCTTTTGAAAAAATAAAATGAAAATAATAAACATTTCGGAATCATTCACTTTGTATTGATATCACGTAACGATATCGAAAAGATACAGTCCACAAATTGAACCTTGTTCGAGACTTGCCATTCATCCAGCCTTCGAGACGATAGCAATGAACTATATAATCGTTTCGTTGCACGTATTTCATTTTTCACAGTGGCCCCTTGTCGAGATCGCCTTCCGTTCGTTCATTCGTTCGTTATTAACGTCCGAGTTTATCCCTGTGTTCGGTCGGTAACATCGATAACATTATTGGAACGTGACGCGCCTGTTCGACGTGCAGCAGGATGCATGTCTCACTGCGAGAAAATTCCGCAAGGTAGCCAATAACGTAATAATGCGATTGGCAAAATGGAACTTGTTTGTGATATCACGCCATACATCGAAGATTTATCGATTTTATTACAAAACCGAAGTGAAATTTGGTACAAATTGTACGATGAGCCTTTGGTCCAGAGATGACCAAATATAGATATTTTTGAAACTGTTATATCGTTTAATCAAATCGTTTCTATCTTATAGTTATAGTTATTCAATTTAATTGAGTTAATTTGATGCATAGAAACACAGATTTATTCACGAAATCGCTATCGCTTCAGACTTCAGAAACAAAGATTCGTTTGTATTCAAAGAGGGTAATCGAGAATTTATATGAGAAATATGATGAATGTTAGCTTTGAGGTAAAGTTACTGAAGGTTGATTGAAAATTATGGCGGATAGAGCTTGTATCAGTCACATAGAAAGGATAGGATATTTGTTAGACTCGAAAAGAGAGAATATGCAATTGGATATTGAGAAAGAACAATCGAATATTTCTATATATTCGAAGAATAAAATATTTATATATAGATAAATTTAACCTCGAAATAGATATTTGAAATTACATTAATCAATTTTTCTGAATTTTTAAAAGAATTTTTTCAGATTGTCTGAAGCACAAAAGAGAATATAATAAAGAATAAACATAGAATAATGTATTGGATCGGTCGGTATTATCGGTATTTACTCGAGCCCGTCCGATTTTTCCCGAGCTTACCCGACTTTGTCCGAATTTGCTCGAGCATTCCATATTTCGAATATCTTTGATACACATTCGATTCCGTCTTTTTGATTGATTCATTCGAAACATACATCTGTACTATATTATTTCAAACGTATCGAGTGAAAATTTTTTCTCTTTCTTCTTTCGTGTTCGAAGCACGTGCTGTTTAAAGCAATAAAAGCACGTGTGAGAATATATATATATATCTACGAATATTCATATCAGATTATTAATACGTAGACAGGATACGAGAGATAAGGATTGAATAAATATTAGAAGAGACAATCGAAAGCGGGAAACTGTTAACTGCGTTAATTGGCATATACACATTGATTCCACGCAGCCATTGTTATTGATCTCTATTATTAATTAACGTTCGTGTATGTATCTCGTACGTATCTATCAATTAATTGTATATTTCCATTATTCGTTCTTGTCGAATTCAAACGTGACAATATCAAAATTTTATAAAAAAAATGTACAATTTATTAGATTTTAACAAAAATTAAAGTGAAAATTAAAAAAAAATCCTTGTTGCAAAGAAATGACAAATCTTTTTCCCCAGTGTCCCAAAATATTTTCTGTCTATTTCAATTTAAAATTAAAATGATAAATTATATAAAAATACAAATTTACTTTTCAAAATGAAATAAAATACTGCCGGATACTTGCGTTTTGAAATTGTCTCGCACGATACTGCGATAGATCCGATGAATATTTTATTTCCCGTGTATTTTTCAAAACCCCTTTATCGAACGATACGTGTAAGCGTTTTACTCGAAACACACGGAAACGTTTGTTGGATTTCAGGTGCATTAATCTCCATGTACGCAAACATTATCAAAATGGTATTTCATTTCACGTATATCTATCTATCTATGAAAACAAAAATCTCTGGCATCGTTCCACGTATTCGTTCGTATCTTATAATTGTGAGAGTCGATTAAAAAATAAAATAAAATAAATAAAATGGCGGAAAGAAGGAAAGGGGTGGGGAGTGATCGTGATTTCTGTTTACCTACCGTCTGCCCGTGTGAATACGTATTCTCATCGACGATGCATTTTTTCGGATACGATTCTTCCGTCGTTATTTCATTCCTACCATCTTCTTGCACCGCTATGTCTACTTCCCCGAGAAGAACTTCCCCAGTCGTTTTTGCTGGAACTAAAAGAAAAGTATGGAGATTAGAAAGCTGATATCGGTTGAATATTTTTTAATAAAATGTTGGTCGTACGAGGAAAATTGAACGGTGAGAAATATTTTATTCTTAGGAGAGGATAAATTATGCGGAATTGTAAGAGAATTTGATGAAAATAGAATGAAATAAACTTGAAACACAACTAAAATGAATTTTGAACTAAATAAAAATATTCCACTGCTAATGAGAATAAATTCTATAAAATCATTGAACTCCTCCATTTTCCCTATTAACAGAGATAAAAATTTTCCAGAAATGCCTTGCTTCGTGGATAGAAAATAGAATATTCATTCGAAATCGAGTAAATTTTATCATAATTATAGAATTTTTATTTTCATTAATAATTACAGAAAGAGATATCGAAATATTTTGTAAATTAAGCGCTTTAATCTCTTTTAAGTTTAATTGTTAAAAATGGAAAATGTTTCTCCCATCCCATTTTAAGTTTAAAAATTTTTTAACAATTTTCTTTCGCGCTTTTCCCCTCTCCCCTCTTTGTTACATGAAATTTTTTCTTCTCCAATTTCTCCCCCGAACTTTCGAATCGTTTTATTTTCGTTCGTTATAGGAAAAGTTTCCACCGCTGCATGCGAAACGCCATTATCCTGCAACTTCGACGTTACTCGATTTTTTTGCGGAGAAATTTACTTACTACATCGACATCTAATGCTTTTCTCACGGCTCCATTTCTACGAGCTGGTTAACGACGCTTTTATCGTTTTGCAAAATGGAATTCTCTTAGATATAGGTTTTAAAAATACCTGCTCTTCTCTTTTCTTGAATGATTATTTTTAAATTGAAGTTGGAATCAATTATATAATTATATAGAAAAAAAAAAATAAATAAATAAATAAAAGTAAGATGAACATGAAAATTATGGACAAGAATCATTTTTCTTTATTTTGTTATTAATAATCGATTGATTTAAATATTAATGAAGATAATGAAAAATAATTCTTGACAAACTTTTTAACTAGATTTAAAAGTAAAATAAATAGAGACAATATAATGAATTATACGATAGATGCATAATATATTTACTGTCACATAACAAAATTTATTATATAACACCAATAATTATTGTAATTTTAGATGAACACTAAATACAATAGTCCTTTTGAACTCATTTTGAAAGAAAAACAACCTATTTTTCTGTATATGTAAAAAAAAAAATTATCAATCTTTGAAATACCATAGCTTTCAACAAAATAAGAATAAAGTAACAATTTAGAATTCATTTTAAAGGGATAGAAGCCTTCATAGTGTTTATCAGTTTTTTGGGGGATGCTTTTTCACGTACTGACAAAGGGTATCATGAATTTTTGATGAAAAAATTGGCATATTTCGATTTATTGTAACTTTGGATTGGAGTAGAATATTCTTTTTATTCTTATTTTAAAGGGAATTTATTCTATTTTTATTGAGTTAATGTCTGATGTCGATAGATATTAACAGAAAAAATGATACAATTTAATTTTTGTTCTTTTAAAAATAAGATCACTATTTTATTAGAACTTAATAAAATAAAATTAAATGTTAATGGTAATCTTAATGTTGCAATATTAAATTTCTTATTTAATAAACAGGACTGTGAAAATCATCTTCGATGACAATTAACTTCACTATTGCTTCATAAAACTGGGAAAAGAATGAGAAAGGGATAAGCAAGGATAATCTATGTCGAACCTTCTCGTCTAGGACGCAATAAAACAAATGGAAACAGCTGATAAATATTGACAAGCTGTCCAATAGGGGGTGACAAATTAAATCCATTCGATGTAATCGAGATACGAGACGTTTATGAGATTACATCGTTTCGACTAGAATATCGTAGACAGTCGTCGATAGTTCTCTCTTTTATATTTTCTTTGCAAATCTGCGTTTCCATTATCATTCTTCCATTACTTCATGTATTAGATTAGATTAGATTTCTCGACTTAAATTCGTTTTGCAATCAGTAAAAAGATAAATACTGTAAATAAAATTATTTAATTTTTAATCATTTTTGGATAATAAAATCTCAAATTTGTAATATAAGTTGAAAGAAATGTAATAAATAAAGATTTGAACATTTTGTAAAAGAAACAGGAACTTTGTATCAAGAAAACTTAGATGTTAACACAAGAGTTAACTTGACATACAAACGTGACTATATTAAGTCTAGAATATTTTCAGTCTACATGGAAAAAAACGATTCGTGATAAAAATATTCCTATATTTTCTTCTCTTTCTTTAAATCTTCTCTTCTATTTGATCTCGTTTAACTTTAACTTTAATACAGACAGATGAGAAATTCGTCAGAATCAAAAGCTTTATAATGATGGTAACGAATATCAGTGTTACATGCGACAGATGGAAAGTAATTTTAATAATGTTCCCGGGAGAGTGAGAGAAATGAGGCGGTTTTATTTGTGGATAAATTGAATGAGTTAACGAGCAGAAAATCTCTAATTTATGAATACTTTATAATTATATATAATTTAGAAAATTTATAAGCTGATTTTTATTAATGATAATGTTAAAAAAAAAGTATTTTATCCAAAGATAAATTCAGTGAAATATTATTTCATGTCTTTGTCGTGCAATCACAAAATTTGATTAATTATTAATATTTCGAAAATTGTTTTTTGATTAAATTTTTTAAAAGAAAGCATGTAACAAAATTATTATTATATCGTGAATGACAAACGTGAATTCGAGAAACATATTTCCTATTCTGTTTTACATACATATATTTAACAGTTTCAAATTATGTCATAATATATTTACATCAAACCTTCGAAACTCATTGGAGGCATGATATCGATAATATAATTTATTCGCTCACGCGATAACCTTATTACTTAGTTCATAAATTAAATAATTTATTAATTTAATTTAATTAAATTAATTTAATTAATATACAATTATTTTAATTGTCCAAAATGTTGTCATTTTATGGTTTATCTGTAATTATAAATGTTTAAAATATGAAAATTGTTCATTCTCTTCGTTCACCTGTCATTTACGATGGAAAACGATGGCCGGTAATAAGACGAACACTCTACATTTTAATGAAGAAAGCAGTCTCTTCGCGCTAACTCGAGTTGCCCGTGCTGACAAATCCACTTCGAACTAACGAATGCAAGTGGGCCACACTATTTCTGGTTTTATGCCAAGAATACGAAGCTTGCACCCTTTTTGAATCTAAATCACCGATATTTATATTGGAATATCGGCTTTAAAAGTCGAGAGACACTCGATTCATTGTTCCTGTGAGAAGCGGTGACGTTGACTGTTAATCGAATACCTGAAACTTATCGACCTACAACGTAATCATAAATTAATATCGCCTACCTTAAATTAATTCCTCGAGTTTTCGAAATTCACCTAATTTGCGTCTTAACGCCACTTACGTGAACTACTTTGCGTTAATAATATAAATTAGAAAGTAGAAAATTTCCTAGTATGTGAAACTCGATATGCATACAAATAACTATATTATTTTGTTTAGAGATTAATTTAATAAAGGAAAATTTACTCTCTAGAATATTATTATGTATTGTGAAATTAATAATTTGAAAAGTGTGTAGAGAAGAATTTTTTATTTAAGAAACTGTACTTTTTTTAAATTGTTCTATTTGTCTAGTTACTTTTTTCTCAACTAATAAGATTCTCTCAAAGTCTGTTAGTATAAACATATGAAAGTTAAGGCTGTATATAATATAAATCGTGTATCACTACACTGATAGATTTCGTAAAAAAATATTATACATCATTTTTTATCCTTATTTTTTATCCTTAATTTTATCATAAATCGATCAAATTAGATAAATATACATCGACGAATCATATGTTTAATTCTAATGTACCTAGTAAATAATAATTACTAGCCTAGTGAATAAAAAAGTACTATATACTCTATCCCTTGTCATAATTTCACTCTTAACCTCTAACCAGTACGCTACTTGTACTATTTTCACAAGCAAGATCAAAGACAGTATCTCTAAAAATTCCAAATTTCCATCGCGATCTTCATCTCAATCGCGTTCATCGACATCAAAAATCCTCGTCGCGTCGTCGTTGTGTTCCACGACGAGCATCTGCAACGCTCCAGATTTACGTTCCTCGAGCGGATTAAACTGCGGAGGAAAAGTTGAGTGGAGATCTTAAAGGCGAGAGTGGTGTTGGCAACATTTCCATCCATGGAAAACCCATAGTGCCAGACTACCGAGGAGCGTTTTCCTCGAGTAGAGGAAGGTAATTCGCGGAAAGGAAGGAACGGGCAATCCTTCTTCACCGGGTTAATCCTACATCCCATTACCCGTTGCATTCATCCTCTGTCTCCCTTCTGTTCGAGGGCGTGAACACGACAAATCGATTTCCACGCTCCACGAAACCAAGTCGGTCTGTACATAGACTGTTCCCGATCCCGCTTTAAATTCTACCTCTTACACTTACTCCTCTCCGATAACTGTACATAGGTGCGATCTTTACATCTATGAGTAATTGGACATTAAATTAAACGTAAGTTTATTAATCTATTTATTTTATGAATTTATGTTTAAAGCGATGTCGTGAAAATAAATCTCGATTGGAATATTAATTTTGTTAAAAACATTTTTACATTCTCAATAATCGTAAAACAAAAAATATGAAATCTGTCATTTTGATGGATTTGATTGTTCTAATGTTATTATTCCAGTTGTAAAATTTTAGAATAAGACGTATTAATCTATTCCTATGTATCTTTGAAGGGTCGATTCTACAGATAAATGAACAAAAAAAATTGATGTATCGATTTTGGTTTATTTATTGAAGCTTACATAAAGTGAAGCAGAATAGAATAAAATGGTTACGTGACAAAGATTACGAGATAACGAAAATAAATTTATCCGTTTTTACTGTGATATAAGTAACCGATATCAAGTTGAAAGATATATGTAATAAATGCCATTACCTTTAAATCTTCTGATGAAAAAGACTTTGTGTATGACAAAACGAAGAGTGATAATTCGTGGCTTCGAGTTCAAACGTTTGAAAAATATACAGTCATTCTGTCGACAGAGTTTTTCACTAGTTCCAGTTTTACACACAGATGAAAAAGCTATTTGACGATACTGATCGACGAATTTTGTTACTTGTTGCTGTTGTGGATAACTTTGAATATCGATGTAGCCTCGAGGAATGAATCGTAGCCAATGGAACTTAGAGTTTTTAATTCGTGTCGCGAATTAACAAAGTGCAAAAAGAAGTCGCAAAGTTATTCAAAGGCTAAAGTCGTACATGGACGAATACAATGAGCATATGGAATTAACCAGAGTGTTTAATTATTGTTGAATGACGCGTAGATATAGGATATTCTGACATGAACAGGATATACAGAGTACAGTTATGCAGAGAAGTTATAATGCCGGAAATAGAAATTCGAAAACAGAACATTTCCTTTCTTTGTTGAATTTCGACGAAGATGTATTTAAAAGTGATTGTAAAAAAGATTTTATAATTTATATTCTTAAGGAAGAAGATTATAAAGGAAGATAAAAAATTTTGTATTTATAGTATTTTAAAATTTGAAAATTTTGTTAAAATTATATCCAATTTTTAAATTATTGTAAATATATTAAAACGAGATTTAATTGTTTTTTATTTTGAAACATCTTGGGATATGTAAATGAATTTTTCATTAGATTTGTTGAGAAGATATAAATTAATAAATTAATAGAGAATTGGCAAGATTCGTTTTTCCTGATTTCATTCAATTTTCTAATCCTTTTTACAAGAATAAGCTTCATCTTCTTCTATAAGAATTCACGAGCAAAGAAAATCTAGTTATAAAGCGTCGAGAGAGGTATAACAGAGATAATCAATTTGAATATAACGTTCTGTTTCGAATGATGCTTGTTCATTTAAAGTGATGAGACTCGAAAGAAATTGTGTTTGAAGAGATATATCGTTTACATTGATACCTCTCTGATTTCAAGCTGTTGAATTTTGATTAAGATTTAGTAGTTGAAAAGCCTTTCCATTTCAATCTTTCAAACTCAAACTCAAATTTTTTCAATATTATATAGACTTTCAAAATTATGAAAAAAAGGTCAATAATCTATTTCGTCTATTCAAATTTCTTTAAAATTCTAGATTTTTAAAAATTCAATAATAAACATTTCTAAATATTTTATTTTCTCAATAACATTCGAATTCATTATTAAAAAAATATTCAAAAAAGAAATTTCAACGAAAATAGATAACTAAAAATATCAATTACAATTAATAGCTATTAACTCTTAATAGCTTAACATTTTTCTATTTATGTAATTATTCATTATTTTTAGTTTTTCGTTTTTCAAATATTTCACTTATTATATATTTCATTAATTATCGAGATAAGAATTGTACTTAAAATTGTTATTAATTATCTCAATATTAAAAGCAATTTTGAACGATTACTCTAATTATCGAGTAAACGGTGAAAACTGTGGATGAAACGAAGGATATTTCGTTATTTTATCGTTCAATAATATATCGTTTAACCTTTTATTTCAGAAAATATCAACGATCAATCTGTTCCACGTTTAAAACTTATCGATTTCTCAGCTGAGGTGCAATGTCTTCAACGTGCCATTTAACCTTCTTGTTCAATCTGGGAGAGCCGATATGGTGAAGATTTTTTTCTGCACTTTAAGGAAGGATACAAAGTGATCTTATGAAAAATTTCGTCTCCATCGAAGACGGTGGAGACGATAAATCTGGGGAACAAGACTTGCATGGTAAAGAGGATACAGATCTTTCGAAACTTCTTTTCATTACAGTTTTAAAAAGTTTCGATGCCAGTGTACTCCGCTCGAAAGTAATTAAAGAATCATCGATTTCGAAAGTTTTATAGTATTTTGTGGAAATATCGCGTATAAGAATATATTTTTTTCACTTTTTTCTTTTTACGCGTATACAACAATTTATTGGAAAGTTTTGTTGCAAGTATCGACTGAAAATGCATATATTATATATATAGATCTGAAAGTTAATAATCACAAAAATATATTCTTAAGAAATATATAAAAATAATTATGTAATTTTCATTCGCACATGTATTAATAAATTATTTTCTTATTTATTCTTATTTATTATTAATTTTATTTATTCTTCAGATAAAATGTTAGATTAGAATATTTATCAGTTGCTGTTAATCCTATTCTATATTAGAGTAAAAATATTTTGATTCTTTATAACAAAGAATATTAATATTTTGTACCTTGTGTATTCCAATTAGTCATTTAAAAAATTAAAGAAAGAAAAAAAAAAGCAAGTTATATTTTCCTGATTCATCTCAGAGAAGATACAATTTAGATCTTTCTTAATTTAATATGTACACAGTCATATATTCATCAAATAAGAAAAATTCAAATTCTTTTACTTAATTTGACATGAATTCCGCAAGAGGGACTAATGGCTTTCGAGACACGTTTCTTTCATTTAAACCTCGTGACACGTGACCATACAAGTATTTCATATTCATACGTTGGATATTTATCGTATATACAAATCATCAAAAATTTTTAAATAGTGATCATCTGACAATTCTAATAAGT
This sequence comes from Apis cerana, assembly GCF_029169275.1. NCBI lineage: Eukaryota > Metazoa > Arthropoda > Insecta > Hymenoptera > Apidae > Apis > Apis cerana. The sequence goes on along the minus strand of NC_083862.1, from coordinate 785,113 downwards.
TTAATATAATAAACATAACAATATTTGTATATGCCGAGAAAAAGATCTGCCACATCGATAAGTCCTTTGGTGATGTACCTACAGAGTCAAATATTTTGAATTTTTCAATATGTTCCTTTTATACATAGAATTGTTTGAAACATGGCTCTACAGAGGATACAGTTGCTCAGTAAGTAAAAATACGAAAGAAAACAAATTCTCTTAAAATCTTCAGTCGATAAATAGCTTAATAGATTAGATAGATTAGATTAGGTTAAGTTTTTAAGAACGTAATCTTCGATAGAAAAAGATATGTCAATAGATAGATAGGTTAGGATCTCCTTATCCTCACTAAGAACTTATTACTGTATAATCATCTTATATAACAATTTATTTTCTTTATTGTAACTCTGATTAGTATTTCTTATAAATATTAGATAACAATTTGGATACTTTATTGTCTCCATTATTAGATCAATCTGCTTGTATCTTCATACGATAAAATCAAAAGTGTCGTCAATCTCATATACAAAAGAACATATTTCGAATGTAAGAGGAATACGAATACAAGTTAGAAAGCAAAATAGACGAAAAAGCAATCCTTCTCTCACGATTAATCCCAGATTCCATTATTCTCCGTCTTGCTACGACTATGGGCCACTGACACGGCAACAATCGATTTCTGCCAGCCATGAACGTTGTTGCACGCCTCCACCCTGGCAAACCGGCCGTTTACATTTGCGTTTAAATTGTAACCCTGGCAAACCCCAACCCCGTGTCGGTTCTGTTTTAACTGCACGGCCGAAAGCATCGATCCATGTGTGCATTCTCGTTCTGGAAGGGAAGGAATCTCGTTCTTCCATTTCCACACTTTGAAATCGTTGCAAACGATTCCCTGCACTTTGTCGAAATATTTATTCGAATATTTTCATTCCTTTTGCCCCTTTGAAATATATCAAGAATCGTTGAATTCATATGGCAATATAGATAAAATATTTGGATGATACAATTTTCTTGTATAATAATTTAACAATATTGATTAATCGATTGACAAATTGGAGGTTAGATTAGATATATATTTAAATAAAATAATTCATCAATTATTAATATTAGTTAAAATATAAATTACGAATAAGTTAATTGAATTATAAGTTGTAATTTTCTTGTATACATCAGAATCCTCTCATATCATGATTTATCAATCAATAATATTAGTTGATGGATTATATTACGTTTGCTCGAGTTGGTTAAGTTACAAATTATAGATTGTACATTATGTTTCTTTTATCGTTCTTTTATCAGAAATGCATTGAGAATTGTTAAATTTTTATGTAATATATGGATATATATGTGCGTGGATGTCAAAGTACGGTTGCTTAAACATTCTTGTCACATTGTTTTTATCCAAACATCGATCGCAATGTGCCCCGTATGTGTCATAAAAATGTGATTGAGGTATCGTCGATCTGTGATTTATGTCCATTTTTATCGCGATCAAATTTTTTTCAATTCGATCTTTGAGATTGGAATTTTTTTCGATTCTACCTCTTTTTATTATTGAAATTTTGTTTTCCTGAAATTAATCTTATCTTATTATAACTGTATAATTTGTTTGATAGAATTTTTTTAATTATTTCATAATTCCATTGTTTTTTACAAGTTGAATTCAAGAATCAAGGAAAATAAAAACAATATTTTCACGCCTGTATTTTTTTGGTGCAATATACATACTAATTTGTCAACTGTTTCAAATAGGTATAAATAGAATTCATTTTTTCCCTTTGGTTATTCACAAGAAAATCGGTAAAATGAAACATTCGATCAATAGAAATTTAAAAATAAATATTTACATAATATACGCTTGAATTAATAAAATCAAATCATTGAATTAATTTCATAGTAATTCTTGTTGCATTTACTGAGAGATAATTGTAATTACGATTGCGTTATAATCAACAAGGTATATGAATAAAAATATAAGAAATTGATGTAAAATTATGCGAATAATTTAATTTCGCGTGGTTTATCTTCAATTTATTTTTTAATCTCTCGCTATTAAAATCAAAACTCCTCCAGACTCGTTGTAATAACGCCATTTAGCCAGAACTAAGCAAGTATGTTTTCAAAGCATACTCGACTCGTGCAGAAAGCTTAATGCATAAGTGCAATTAGAAGAAAGCTTACTAAACGGAAGCTTATCCAAGACACGGCAAATTTGAGATTATTAGATAAAAAAGAAGAGAGGAATACTCGTAACAATGTAAAATGAATTCTATTTTAAATTTTTAATAAAAAAATATTCCAATAATATTAAAAATAATATTTTAATATCGATTAGCAAATATATTTCTTCAATCGAATAATTGTACCTAATTGATCTATAAAAAAGTAAATAGAAATATTAAATTCAACTCTTAATATTCCAATTCTCAAACATATCAAATCAAATATATGAATCCAAACCAATATCCCACATTATTCTCTCTTCTTCTGCTTCAATTTATCAAAAAGAATTCGAAATCACGCGTAACAAACGGAAAATTACATTAGATTAGATAAAGGATATTTCGAAATTCAGTTAGCCAGAGATGAAGGAGGAAGTCCTTCTGCTCCCAGCTATAGCTAGATAGGAAATATATCCCCGGCACAATTTTTCCCCTCGAATGCTTGCACTCGGCTCGGCACTGTTGCTCTTTTCTTTCTTTTTTTTTTTCGCTGCCTCTTGGCCCCTTTTCAACGAGCGATAAAAGACTGGCGGATGGAAGAACGACAAGGGAAAACGATGCGACCTACCCGCACGCCATTTACCAACCACCCCCGCACAAAGGAACACCAGAACCGGGAGCATTATTTGGCATAACAATGCTGATTGTCCGAAGTATGCCGCGCAAAATGCCGGGCAAGTGAAAAAAACATCGGGAATGGGTTAACCGTTGTTGGGTAAGCGAAACTGTGTTGTGTCCGTTTCAAACATTTTTTTTTTCTTTTCCCTTTTTTCGAGAAATGGGTTTTTCAGAGAAATTTAAAAATTTGGAACGATTATCATCGTTTTATCGTTTAAAATATTTTAAGATATTTTATTAACGCTATTAACAAATACGTACTCGATAGCGTTGGGTATGTGCCTCTAACGAACAACTAATTAGTTCACTTGGTAATTCAAAATGATCGTTCACCTCACTTACTTCGTTCAAATTAATTAGATTGTTCACCGATTATGTACAACTCGATTCTCGATAATTATTCAACACTTGCCTCGATTATTTGTTCAAGCTCAGCGGACGGTACATACCCAACACTACCGCGGCGAGTCTACAATCACCCATCTTGTTTTCGTTAAGGCAGAAAAATTTATTCGAAAAAATTACCTACAACAAATTCTCAAATACTCACTTTTAAGATTTTTAGGACGTCTCTGTAGAAGCTTGTATTAAAACTAGGCTAGAGGAAGGTGGAGGGGCGAAAGATTTTCAAAGTATCCTTAAATCACGAACTTTCCCCAGTTTTCTCGGGCAACGAATGGCCTCTCTTTTTTTCGCCTCGATACGGAAACATAGTAGCGGATGTTCTCGATCTCCGCGTCTCCGGAAAACACTTAACCTTCCCCCCCTTCCTTCCCTGGAAATCTTTTTCGCTGTTGTACATCGAAGAGAAGTTCGAAGTACATGTAAACCGTGTGAACGTGTTGAAAGATATTTGAAATTAGGTTACAAGATTTTTATCGAAGGAATGTTTTCTTCATTTTTTTTTTTTTCTTAATTAATCTTCATAGAATCATAGGAGGATCGATGAAGATTCAAAGTGTTGCATTTTTTTCATAAATTTAAACGAGCATGCAAAGAAACGCTCGTTTAATAAGAAGTTAAAAATTTATATAGAAAACGGATATATTCGGAGACGATTCTATTTTTACCAGTAATTTAAATTATAAATATTAGTCGATGAAAAACGTTGGGAAAAAGTTTTAACGGCGGTATACGACTCGTTAATATTTATTTTGTTTGGTATTACGTAGGCCGATGTTCCTCGAAGGATGCAAATGTGGTGGGGACGGACGGATATTTAAACGCGGTCGAGTGTCCCGGTTAACCGTCGCCGTTTTTGTGTATAAAAACGGTGACACGAATGACACCGTCTTATTTTTCTCTTCGTTCAATGCCTGTGCCTCGCGTCACTTCGAGTTTATGAAACTGTACACCGCGTGTAAAATTACTGTGTACATTCGCGCGGTATGCACGCGACAAATAAGTTTTAAGGCTTGGTTTCATTTTTATCACGAATTTAATTTATGCCACTTCTTATTATAGATTAAAGAAAAACTATTCGATCTTCGCGATATCCTTTTTATACGAGTAAACTATCATCGTGGAAATGATGGAATCGGTGAAATTGGTTGGAAGAAATATTTTCTCATTTTTAAATTTATTAATTGTCATTTTAGAACGATTACGATGAATCAAAAATTAAGATTTCTTTTTCCTCGTTGTATTTGCTTCGACTCAAAAACTTCAACAATTTTACCGTATATCCAAGTTTGTAACTAACGAAACGATTATTTTCCACGTGATTCGATTCCATTCATCTTAACTAGACTCGATAATGCAATCCATCCATCATCCTCGTCTCATCATTTACCAAATGAGAAATCTCCCCAAAAGAAACCCCTTTCTTTCCCTTTCTCGAAAACAAAACGGAAGAAAGGAAAAAGAAAAAAAAGATTTTCAATTTCACGTTTTGCGTGAGAGAGACAGAGAGAGAGAGAGAGAGAGAAAGAGAGCGGATAGAAGCAAATCCGGGCACGGATTTCTATTTCTATTTCGTGGACAAACACGCGAACGCGCAAAAGTAAACTCGAGCGCGGCAATGTACACAGCGAATTATCGCGAATTCGATCCCAGAATTTCGAATCATGGCCGATCGTGGCTCAATTGGAACGATTAATTTCGCTCCTCGCCGTATAAACATAACAAATGGCCGGTCGTTGATAAATTCGCGGCGATAGCACGCGTTCCATATGGCTTGCCACCATCCTTTCCGTCCGACCAATTGCCGGTATCGATCACTGCACGTGGGAGAGGCCGCGTCTGTCCGACCAGAAACGCTCGTTACTACTGTTTATCGAGCGGCTAATCACTCGACTCTTACCAAGCGTGTGCCAGAATGTTGTAAAAAAGTAACTAGAACTAGTAAGTAATTAGTTAAAAATCTCGAATAAAGTTATCCAATGCTTTATTTATTGACATTTATTGTGATTGATCCGATCTTCGAATAACTTTGACATTATTTATTTGCGATTATTCGATGCTTCGAATGGTGATAAATTATCCAAGTTATTCTTAACCTCAATTATTAAAATTTTGCTTAACTTTGGTACGTTAGATACGTTATATCTTTGGAACGCGAGTAATTGCTTGCAATTGTTTCAAATTTATTACTTTCTAATAATCGAAAAAAGTTGCCCGTATAATTTGAAATTTAGAATAGACAAGATTTGATAAAGTTTATTTCTGAATTTTAAAAAATATTACTTTTAAGGTCGTTAAAAGTATCAAAAATTTTATTTGTTATATATAATTTATAGTAAAATTTTATTCTTATTACAAGTACTAAGAATTTTAAAAGTATTATTTTCTAACAGTGAAAATTTGTTTCAATCTCAATAATTATTAATCAATACACAAATTTTGAGTTTCCAATCTTCTTTACCTGCCCAAATATTCGAACAAAATTTTCTTCGCGATATAATCGATGATATATAATATATAAAATTTTATTGAAATACAGAAAGGATACGGAGAAGGAGAAGAAGAGAAATCTTTTGCATTATTAGGAGAATTGATTTTCATGACGCGCAATATAGTATACGATTTTTCCGCATTCATCCATAGAATTCGAATCGTCCAGCATGATCGAAATTCTCCGGGTGAAATTCTATTCACGTGCCGTCCCCTTTATCTGAATTTCCTGACTTAGATTTGCATCTCGTATCGAATATATGGCAACCGTATGATAAAGTTCTCCCCTGCTCAAGATACGACACGTGTCCAGCTCTTAGGCTCGTGAACGACGTGATTTACGATCCTCCTCCACTTTTCGAGCAGACGAATCCCCTGGACGTTGTTTCTTGTTAAGCAAAATTTGCATTTTTTAGTATGTTCAATTAATAGTTTCGAGCGATTTTAGAATTTATGATATAGGAGTAAAAAATTAGAACATCTCCATCGAGAGTATAAATAAAAAAATAATTTGAAATAAATTGAATTCAGAGAAATGAAAAATTTTCGACCGATCGATTTTCAAATCGATCGATATTGCGTTTAAGAATCTATACTTGGGTCCATCGATCCTATTAATCGTATATGTCGGAAGATCTATTGCGATTGCATGTTAAAAATTAATTCATCGATTATATTTTCCAGGGAGGAGGAGCTATTGATACTGAAACGCGTCTTCGACACGGCATTATTAAACGGCGACCTGTTTCACAATGGGATTCGTAATGGGTGTATTATTCATCGAGACAACGGTCGTGCTTCCTTTCCATTCGAACAAAGAACGTTGAATTAAAAGTAGCGCTCGTTATCGTTCGAGATTAATTAAACGCTTGTTATTCGCGTCGTGTGTGTCGTGCGACCATGTGTGCCATGTACGTTGTGCATGAACGAGCGATTAGACACCGTACGAAAGGTAGGAGAATTTTTTGAAGGAAGTTAATTGCTGACAAAGGACGTTGAGTTGAAAATAGCAGTCGTTTTTTGTAGAAACGAGATTAATTAGACGCTTGTTTCATACCGTGAATATTTCGTAATTCGTGAACGAGATACTGTGAAATATTCTTCTAGAAATGAACATGTTCGTCGTAAAAGTAAAATTTAGTTCGAAACTCTATTGAATTCGATTAAAATTAGGAAAAATTTCAACCGCTGTAACTTTGAAGATAGCGACTTCCGGTTGATAAATGATAAGGGCCATTAGAAGCGCGAAATTTTCCCTTTTAAAATGCTTTCTCGTTTGTCTCGCTACGACTTCCGGTTCCGGAGATATCATCGTGTAAAGAGAAAGTAATTTTTAATCGTTTACCTTAGATTTGATTAAAATCCTATCGGAATTAGGAAAAATTTGAATCGCTATAATTCCGGAGAAAATGACTTCCGGTTGATAAATGAAAGACCGTTAGAAGCGCTGAACCTTCCTTTTTATAATACTTTTTCATTCGTTATACTACGACTTCCAGTTCCCGAGATATCATCGTGTAAAGAAAAGGTAATTTTTAATCGTTTATTATCTTACGCCTTACTCGCTTATTCTATCTTAAATTCCAGATAAATGGCAGACACGATTCCAGGATAAACGTATGCGATTCCAAAAAGAAATATCGACCATTGGTAAAATCTCGTGTATAATTCCTAGAATTTTAAACACTATGGACACTTTGAGCGCTTATATCTCGACAACCGATTGAGATATCGGAATGAATCAAAAAATGAATTCCATGGCGTGATTTCCTCTAAGTTCTCGAGTAAGTAATTTGACAAAATTGTTCTAATTTCTTCTCGTGCTTTTTGCAAAAATTTGTCTTTCGGCCTCGGATAGTCAAGTTTTTGAAATTTTTGAACACTTTTTATATCTAGAATAGAAATATTTTTCATCGTGTTCAAAGGATTCTCTCGTTTATGAATTTCGCCCATTAACGATGCCACTTTCACTGTTTCGCGTTTCGCGGCCCCATAACAATTTCATTTCCGCAAATGCAAATCGTTCAATGTTCCCACCGGGGACGTGTTTGTCACCGCGTTAACGCGTTGCTTTAATGGCGCAAAATTAGATATTTAAATTTTCCTCGCGCGCAATATGCGCGGATTCGTAATAATTAAAATTGATTTAATACACGCGGCTGTACAATTTTTTTGTTTTATAACGATGCTCGTGATCGAAGTGTAATTTAACTCGCATGGTAACTCGCCTCAACGTTCGTTCAACGTTCATTAATTAAACAAACTCGTTGTTCCCCGCTCTTCTCAAAGAGTTTGCGGAATCATAATTACGAATAACGAGTGACAAACACAACTCGATTCCCAGAGAAAAAAAGCACGTTCTGAATTTTCATCGATCGAACGATTTTCAACAAGAAAATCCAAAATTCTCGCACAAAACCGACTCGAAATTTATCGTTGATATTATCGTTGTCGATTACGCCATCTGGATGCGATGATCCAGATGGCCTAACCATCGCAAATTGGATAACGATGGATTCCATCTTCATTAACGGAACCCTTAATTCGATAAGGTCTCGAGGATTTCGAGGATCATAGAGGATCATTGTTCGATATCTCGATTCGATCTATTTTATCATTTCAAACCTGTTATCGTGCCCGAGATCGAACGTTATCTTCGTTATCCCACGGCTTAATTCACAAATCGGCCAATCAACGGCGAATCAAATCGACCAGTTGATACGTGACCAATTTTTTTTTTTCACCAGATTTTGCGAATTTTCGGTGTTGATGGCCGTTTAATTGAAACGTGCGGAAGCGGCGTTTAACCGTCGCTGCTCGAGCATCGACTGATTCAAGTTTTTTTTTTCCATTTTTATCGCACGCTCCCGAAACTTTACAGTTTTTCAAGTTTTATCGATGTTGACCGGATTAAATTCAGAAATGGTTCGAACTAGAGTCAAAATCGTCGAGGACGTGGATTTCTCGCAACCTATGAATTTGAAATGGGATGAATAGGTGAGAATTGAATTCCTAACCTCTTCAAAAAAGGTACGCATAAAGTTTAATATCCAATCAAATATTCAAGTGCAAAAGTTCGAGGTAAGTTGCGAATAATCACACGTACTTTTTGCATTGATTGCATTATTTTCTGCGAAATTTTTTTTTACAGAAACGAGCGAGGATGGATACAAGTTTACACGAGGATATATTTAAGGTTGGAATCCTATCCTATCCTCTCGCCACTTGATACAATTAATTATTTTGGCTACGTTGCACTCGGAATATAAGTGGAGTACAATTTCTGGTAGAAATTTTTTAATTGAAACTAAGTATTATCACGAGGAAAGTTGGAAATATGCAATTGGAATAACAATTAAATAACGAGGAATAGCCGAATTCATTCGAAGAACGAAACAGGGAGAAGTTCCATTCCATTCAGTGATATTGCGGCAAACGAATCCTTCGGATTTAGGCATATTTGAAATTATTTAGGTTAGTAGGTAAATCCGTACGAGGTCGATATCGTGTCAGTTTCTCTCTGAGAGTGCGACGAAGATGGCATCCAGTGATTAGAAATGACTTTGACGCGGACGGACAGTGATTAATCGGCTCGTCGACGAATCTGTGTAATGGAGACAGTTTATATATGGATCATAGGATCACAACGCATAAATAGCAATAATTTTTTCTTTAATTTCATCTTAGTAATTGATATATTGTTTGTACGATAGAAAGTTAAAGAATATAAAAATTCTTGCTATTTTTTTTACATAAATTAATTAATAATCTAATATATATTTTCATCATTTGTGTCAATTAGATGGAAAGTGGAACAAGTATTGGAATATTTGAATATTTAGCGTGGAGAATTTTAATGAATGTAATATATTATGTAATATAATATAGGATGTCAGATGGATAAAATATGATGAAGTAAAAAAAAAAGAATAATAATTGTTCTATACATGGTTTGTACAAGATAGATTATATAATACATTTCAAAATTGTGATTATTAAATTAAGAATTAAATTACGATTAAATTACGTGCGTTATATTAAATTTATTATAGATATCAAATATATTAAATTATTATAAAAGTATATTGTTATTATGTATTAAATTTTATATAGTTTTAATGAAGCAGGTTATTTTAATTTGTGTATATATTTAGGATTTTAAACTTTGTTCCAATTGTTAAAAACTACGATAAATATGGAAGAAATTTGATAGGATGCTCGTCTGTTGAATATTAAAGTGCGTCTATGAATATTAAATAATACTATTAAAAAAGTAGTATCTAAAACTATTAAAACTTCATTATTTCATATCGTATATCATCCAGTAATTTTTTTATGAGTTTCAAGTTGGGGAATGCATTCTAAATATTCGTGAAAGTATTAATTTAAAAAGGCTTATGCAGGTAATAACCACTGATTTGAATATATCACAATGCTTTGGAACCATATACTTTTGTAATTTATTCAAAAAGTTATTTAAAATACGATCGATTAATTCTATATTCTGAAAAATTAATCAACGCCTATTTTTCTTTTTTTAATAATCTAATAATCAATTAATTACTCGATAATATATATTCAAAGTAAACTATTCCTCTATTCAATTTTAATTTTTATCAATTTTTATCGATATCAAAAAATATAATTAATCTCTCTCTCAAAGCACAAATTATTTATAAAATTGTTATTTATTCGATAACTTTAATTGGTTCTCTAATAACTATATAAACTGTACAAATATTTCCAAATATTCAAAATGAATTAACTTATCAGAAATGTAATTAATCTCTTGAACAAAATATGCATCAAAATACAAAATACATACATTTTTTTCCTTAACTCGAAAAAGCGAAAAAAAAAATCTAATTTCCATCGAAATTCTCGTTTGTTCGTTCGCGACAACGTAACGATTCAAAACCAAAGCTACAAAGTTTCTTTTCTTCCTTTTTTTTCTTCGCTTCGCCTCTCGTGGCCTTTTTTATCCCGTGGTCGAGAAACGAGCGACCGCTGAAGAATTCTTCGCGTAATTCATAAGTTCCTTTTGTCTCGTGACGGAAGCATTTTTAATTAGGCTCCTGGCTTCTTCGACCGAGGAGAACGCTTACACGATATTCCGATTTACCAGCGAGATCCAACTCTTATCGCGCCTCTTCTTTTCTTTTTATCGTCTCGCCGTTTTTATCATGGACCGTTGCCCATTTCCACTTGGAAAAAATTATTACGAGTAACGAAAATACTATCGAGATGGCATCCGAGAGGAGGAGATGACGATTCCAGATAGTGAGGTTAGGTTTTAGACAGGCCGAAATGTGCTGGGCAGTCTCAATAATTCTGATCTGGTACTTTTAAGGATATAAGAATTTATTTGTTTTAGATAAGTTGATTTTAGATAAGTAGAATATGTTGTGTAATAATATCTATTGATAAGATTTAATAATTGGTGGAGGATTTCTTTTATTACCAGTGGTTTTTTTTTTCATTTTTCGCATAAAAATTGGATTTCAAAACGGTAAAACGATTTTTCTTTCAATTGTGATGTTGAAGACGACGAAGTCATTCCTCTCTCGAAACTTTTCTTTATTTTATTTATATAAGAAAACTGTGTTTCATCCAAATAACGCACAAATGACCAGTTTTTTTGTATATTGTTTGAATTCTCTAATCGATAAAGTAGATATTTAGAATTAATCAAAAGAAATATATATATATATACTAAATTTAAAATATTATAGTCTATTTTCAAAAGTTCTTTTTAAATTTTCGAAATCTAAAATAGACTAAGGATGTTGTGCTTAGACATAGATTAAGATAGATTAAATTTGTTAAAGTCGTGAAAGGAGATAGATTAAGATAGATTAAGTTTATCTTTTGTTTTCGCATCGTGGGATATAGTTGTCAACGTGATGTACAGCTTGACTTAAATTTTAAGTAAATTAGTAAATTAGATTTGTATTCTATAATTACTTTATATTATATTATAGTTATTCACATTAGCATTTTAATATTATATTATCTTTCAATTTATAATATAATATATAAAAGTATTATTTAAATATTATAAATATTTATTATTAAATTTTTTTAAAATGTTTATATATAATTTACATATAATTTTCATAATTTGTTTTTATTATATTCTTATTATATTTTTAATCGAATCTTTGTATTTTAATATATAGAAATTTATAATTAAAAATGCGATATACAATCTTTTAATTTTCGCGCGGTTAAATAAATAAGGAACTAGTTGCTTTAGCCAATTAGAAAGCTTCTAGATGATCGTACGATGTATGGCGTCATTCTTCGGTTGGAAATCAGCGTGAAGGGACGCCGGTTCGTGATTCCTATTATGTAGTAAGTAATTTTCTTTCTATTTTATTAATAAATATATAATTTATTGTTTATTTAGTAATCCATTGAACATTATAATAAAAAATTATTTAATTATTATTTTTCGAATTTCTTTACGGTCTTCGAACATCTATATAAGTTGAGGTTATCAATAGCTCGTATTATAATCATGATTTTATTATTGTTTTATTTAATTATAATTTCTTATTTTATATATTTATTTTTATAATTTTACTTTTTATTTGTCTAGATTAACGGTTGATTGCGTCAATATAATTTCGAAATTATGATTTATTGCATGCATACGTCATGATAATTTATTGCCAACGATTTTCTCGTATATCAGGTAACACGTTATTTCTTTTCATAAAGATAAATATATGAAACAATAAAGATAGATACTGAAACAAATATTTAACAATTCGTTGTAATAAATTTTATTTCAAGTTATTTTAATAATTATATTAATTATATTAATAAATAATAATTATATTAATAATTAATATAATTATATTAATTAATTAATATAATATTATTATTTTAATAACGCATGCATATTTTGTTGCCAAGTTTAGCTATATTGTTTATATATCTTTCTCTTTCTTTCGTCTATATAAAACTTTTCAAAGAAATTTCGTTTTGTTTTCGTTTGCCTTCGTGCCACGTTCGACTCGGCGTGGAACAATCAACCGTATCCCCTCTCTATTTCGATAATCGAAATCGCGTGCGACGCGTCATTGTAGTGTCGACTATTGTATCGTCGAGACGTGTCTCTTTTCCTTGAGATATGTGATTTATCTTTTACATAAAAATTTAGTTCCATAATCATTCTTTATCGTAATACAATAAATTAATATTATATTTATTGATATAATTGAAAATTCTAAAGTGTTTGTTTTCTTTATTCATCTATTTGAAAATTAGAGAGAATGATATATGATTTTTTAAAATTTATATTCAAAATTCAAATAATTTTTTAAAATAATTTCAGTTTAAATATTATTTAATTTTAATATGATTGGTTAATATATATTTGATTATTATATATTCATGTTATATATTCGATTTATCGATTCTTTCTCTAATTTCTATTTCGATAATCGAGATCGCGATGTTGGACGCCATTGTAGTGTCGGTTATTGTATGGTTGTTAAGACGTGTCATTTTTCTTTGAAGTATGTGATTTTTTTTTACATAAAATTTATTTCCGTAGTTGTTGTTTATTATTTGTATATCAATATAGTTGTTTATACGTGTTTATTTGTGTTTATTGAAAATTCTTTGACAGGTAAATTATTCTTTTTTTTTTATCCATTTATTTGAAGGTTAGAGATACGAATAATTCATATTGTGATTTTATAAAGTGGAATTTTAGCTTGATTATTGTTTTATTTTATATAATTGATTAAATTTATACATATTATAATTATTTTTTTCAAATTTTGATTTTTTGTACGGATTATTAGCCGATTGCTAGATTGCTAAATTTCAAAGGCGGGAAAAGTTCCAATATGGCGCCAATATTGCTTTTTCATGAAGACATGGAAAAGTTTGATATATTATATCATATATATTCTCTCTACTTTCATTATTAGCAATTATTGTTAATTCCTGAAAAATTAATAATCAATTTTTGGAACAAATGCTCGATAGAAAAATAAATATCATAAAATAAAACTTTTATGACTGCGTGCAATACGGTTGATAGAGTCAGTGTTTGTTTCGTGATATTTTTCATATTCTTTAGAGCACAAATGCTTTCTAATTTAATTAAAATTATACGCGAAATTAAATTCGGTGTTTGTTCGATTATAATTCACGCGTTAATAGTCTTTTATTTATTCATTTTTTTCTTTCTTTCGTTCTCGATACAGAATAGAGATAGTGCTTCTTTCAAGAGCATAATCATCTATCACGCGAAGAGATAAATATCTTTATATATTTCCCATTAATTTTTTGTTCTTTTTTATTTGAATATTTTTAAATAATCAATGTTTTATATATTTTTATATAGATCTTGCTATCAGATGACTTTTCTATGACTTTTTATGGATGACAGAGCAGATTCTTCGCATCTAATGGTGAGTCGCATGCATTTGGTTCCTCCAATCACTCAATCATGTCGTAGGATGAAAGGTCCGAATCGACACGGGTGATTGGTTGTATACGTAGAATTTTGCACGAGCACAGTGACCATGAGTATTTATACCCATGTATAGTAACATTTTCTATATTTTATTTATTAGATCAGGCTAGATCTTCTTGCATATTGCGTTTTTAATACTAATATTATTCTAATAATAATACATTGATACGAATATTCGAAAAATATAACAAATAATAAATAATATGATATATAATTTTTTATTATAACGTCTTAAATGATTTAGTTGCTTCATTTTTAAGATGGCAAAAATGTAATAAATTTTAATGCAAGAAGATACTTCGCGACAGGTAGATTTTGATATCAAAGCTACAAGTTTTGAATACTTTTGTTGCATTTTTGAAAATATGCTTTGATGGAGGAATCGCCTGAGGGTATTTTCATTAATATTTAAATTTGAATCAATTACTTCATTGCATTGTAACTTAATCTCTTTTTCAATATTGCATTTTCTTTTGATTAGTTATTCTTTGTGTAGAATATTAGAATTCAATATTTTATTACATTGGAAATAAAATAGAGCGATTAAAATGTCAAATAAGACAAGAATATAGAAAATCAATGTCCGTTAATGTAATAAATTAGCCCGTTAATGTAATATTATAATAATTTTTTTAGTTCAGGATTTTCAGATTTAACCCCTTCCATGTTCATTGCCAGGATCTCGCTCATGTGCCCAGGTGCTACTTGAGTGAGAGAAAGGTGACGAGCATGACGAGCCTAGTTTATAAGTTTCTAACAATTTCTCAGCGATTGACGATGCGTTAGTGAATCGTGCGCGACGTATTTTCCACATTGTGTGTGCGTGTGTGTGGTTAGGCTGTGGAATTGCGTCGTTACGACTATCATTTAATTCGCAATTATCGAATTATCACAAGAATCTGCACAGTAACAATATCAAATAATTAATAAATTATTAATCCTATTATCTCAAATTATAATAATGATATCAAAATTCGTATTATCTATTTAGTTTTTTGGAAAATACATGTATTTTTTCAATTATGAACATTCACGATTAAAATTGGGATGCGTACAAGATTTTATCGCGATTCACGCAATGGTCACTAGCCATCGTCGATCGATTTCAGGAAAAATGGTACGTAAAGTTAGAGTGTGCGAGTTGTGTGCCAAGCTCGGGTGTCGGAGGCGTCCCGGGACGCTTTCCCTAGTGTAGGCTCTTTGCGCCCGAGCGTTATGCGTGAGAATCGTTGGAACGAATGTGTTGGTGTGCCTGCTTTGCCATTTTTTAAATATAGGGTTAGGCAGGTTAGGTAGCGTACTTTCTGGTGCGAATGTTAGTGGATAAGTAGGGTAGGCGCGTTTTCGCGTGGCAATCTGTTTCAGGGAATAAAATTGGAAGAATCGTGGGCAAAGCTGGAACGAGCGAAGTGCGTCATTCGTTTCAGGCTTCGCTCATCGATTTTTCGAATTTCGCGGTTGCGATTCGGTCTCGAAACGAACGTCGCGCTCGAGATTCCGTATTTAGCTTCCGTGATTTTTTTTCTTTTCTTTTTTATTTTTTTCGCGAGTAGGGAATCTCGAGCCTAGATTTAAGTTTCAGCGGGCATCGCGCCCGAAGGAGGAAGACCGAAGAGGCCCGACAAATTGTCGCCAAGAGGGCTGCAACGAATGGCTCCTCATTTTTTGGATCTCGTTTCGGGTCCAAAGAATGGGAAGTCATTGTTACTACCTCGTCACTGTGCTCGTTTTAGTAATACGTTTTTGTATCGTCATTCAATTTTAATGGGCAAATCGCGATTTTTGAATTAGCGTTGCGTTATAAATTATAAGGAATTGGTATAATTTTTTTATTTTTTTATTTTTTATTCGAATTTAAATTCATTCTACAATCGATAATAAATAAATAATC
Organism: Apis cerana; assembly: GCF_029169275.1. Lineage (NCBI taxonomy): Eukaryota > Metazoa > Arthropoda > Insecta > Hymenoptera > Apidae > Apis > Apis cerana. The sequence continues at coordinate 769,011 of NC_083862.1, read as the reverse complement.
GCCCATCCAATTTTAATGGACAAATCGCGATTTTTGAATTAGCGTTGCGATAAATAAATTTCGGTTTGAATTACAGTTGCGAAGAAATTATCGATCGCGGTTCCTTTAATGATTTGATATTGTTTTTAATTTTTTAAAAAATTAGTACATTTTTTTTTCACAATAACATAATTAATATCGTTTCGAATAATAATGTTTCGCAAATAAACGATCGCGTTTTTCGATTATCCAATATTCTTCCACGATGAATGTGGAAAATGTTGCTGGATCACGTAATGCAGTTACAAGAGCCGCATAAAGGTGGTTGTACAACGGCGCAGTCTGATATGGCTGCAGTTTTTCGCTATTAGAATTGCGTATATTAAAGTACGAGTGCATAAATTAAAATATCGATTAGTGTTAAATAAATTCGGAAATTTTTCATCCTTTTTTTTTCAATTACTATTTTTTAATTAATAATTGTATCGCAAAATTGAAGCACTCTTCAAGCGGTTTATTTTGTTAATTAATTAATTAATTAATTAATTATCAATAATTAATTAATTAATTAATGTTGCAAAAAAGAAAAGAACCACTCAATTTGGTTTTACATTGAGTGGACATCATCTTGGTAATCCTTCTGACTATCATTTCTTTATTTTTTCAGCCCTTTGTAAACAGAGAATTTATTATTAAAAATACTATTAAAAAATATATATTCGTTATCAGCGAATAAATTTTTGTTTGTTAAAATTTTTAATTTTCAAAATTGTGAAACGTGAAAGATTATGAGTTACTTGACATTTTTTTTAGATATAAATTATTTTTTAATCCTGCTATCGAGTTTGTTACAGATACGAATCGAGGAAGATGAAAGGAGAAGAAAAAAGAGACGTACAACGGAGTTTGGATTTCACGAGCTAATTATTTTTTATTGAATTTTACTAATTATTTTGTTTCAGCAATCTTTCAATATTCTTATTGGATCTAGATTTTTATATGGTCAGGAAAGCAATAGATAAATTTTTACATAGATTTGTGATAGGTAGGATAAGAAATATTAAATGTCAAAATAAACAATGTACTTTTCACTCTTGTAAATGCCATCCTGCTCCTCATACTCTTTATCGCCATCTTGGCCTTCTCCCATTTTGTCGACACATTCTAACAAATTTTCTATAGCTATCCACGTCTCCTTGATCGTGTTTCCTTATATTCTCTGACACAAGAAACGCGAAAAACATTCTCCTTTCCTCTAATAAATAAATTGTATAACTTATGTGGCTAGAAAATTAATTTGCTTGGACAGATCAGTTTCAATTAAGATAATAACACACATAAGTAATTTGAAGGATACATCGATCAAGTATTTATAATTAAGTGCATGCCACGTGGATGATAAAATAAATAGAAAATGCTTCGTAAAAGATGCTTATTCCTTTTTTTTTTTTACCTATCAATTATTTTTCATTTTCATGAGGATGAAAATGCAGAATATTGATACGAAGTGTAATAGCAGCATAATCCATATTTTATTTTCAGATTCGTTCACTCTTTCATGTCGAATTAGGAAAAGCAATAACAATTTCTGGAAAGTTGGAATAAATTTTTTGGACAATCACAGTGTGAGATCTGGCCAATCTCTCAATTTCACGTACAATGTATATTTATAGTAATATTTTTAATATTGTTTACACAATTACAAAATTTATCTAAATGGTTAAACGTTCTTCGATTCCTGTTGATTAATTACCCAGATTTTTAGCTACCAAAAAACGTTCCAAACAATTTTTAAATAATAAATTGTATCCATTTCCATTATCGAAGATGGACCATCTCGTTTCAAAATTTCTCCCCTTTTCTTTTTTACAGTCGCTCAATCATGGAGAGATGTATATTTTAGATTAGATTTCTGCATAATTGGGAAAATTGGAAGAAACCTCTTTCCAAGGAGTTTCGTTAAAAAAGAGGGAGGGGGAGAAATTTTGAAAATTTCGATCGGCAGATTTTGTTGAAGAAAGAAGGAAGAGGAATTTTTGAAAGGAAAGCTGTTGAAAACAAAGCTCGGTTCGCGCCTTTTCGTTCACCCCTGTGCTTTCCCTTAGGGGTAACGATTTCTGTCCCACGTTTCATCCACGTAGATGAAAGTTCGCTATAACGCGCCGAATTTCCTCGAGGGTCTAAAACCTCGTATCGATTTCCTACTACGACTGTTAAAAACTTGACTTACCGTTGTACAAAAATTCCCAACGTGACGAAAACGTGAAAATTTCATTCGAAGTATAGAAAAAAAAAAAAAAGAAATAAAAATTGCAATAATTATTTTCTCCATTAAATTCATTTTTCCTAAATCGAAGTTACTTTTTATTCTCGAATGAAATTCTTAATTATTAAGAAATTAAATTATTAAGTAATTTTCACTAATTAAAAAAAATCACCAATATTATAAATTAAATAATTTCTTTTTTTCTTTTTACGTGTTATTTTTAGTTATAAGGTGACACGAGAAAATACAATTTTACGTATCTCTTTTTATTTTTTCGAAGGAAGCATCAAACGAGAAGATTTTTTTTTCAACTATTTCGTCTCGATTTATGTTTGTTTTTGCGTTTGTCTTTCGAAAAAACGATAACTCGAGGAAAGCAAAATTGGCGAATTAATTAGAGCGCTCTTCGCATTATGTATCCCCGTCCAAGCGTCGAAATTTATCGAGCATCGTCCACTTCCGTCAAATTTTTCACTCCGTTTAAATTAACGCTCGGAATAAAACTAAATTTTCGTAAAAAAAATACTTGCAAATATTTAAGAAATGAGATGAATTACGCTCGTAACGTTTAATCCTTTTCTCTGCTCCGTATTTTCAAAAAGATCTCTCTCACTCTTTCTCACCAATTTTCCATCCTTTCCAATTAAAATTCGACCGAATCGAACGAAACGATTCTTTGAAAAATCGGTAATAAAAAAAACGAAACCCTTGTTTCGACGAAAAAAATCTCCTTCCATCGATAATATCAATATTCCCCCCTCCCCAAACCAAAAACGACTCCCCTAAGTTGGAAATTCTCTTCCCGCAATTTCCAACCAGCCGCCTCGAATCGAATCTATCAACCGTGACACCGAGCCCCATTCTTCCTCGTCGGCCCATTAATCGGCCGAAATTTAATTAACCGCGACAAGGGCGAATAGTTCTCCTCCTCCTTCTCTATGACGGGTTACCGGCTAATAAAGCTCTACTGGCTACGCTACGTTTCCTTCATAATATGTTTCGACCTCTCTGTCGAGTGCTCCGCTCTTGGAATCGCGAGGCGATCGATATTTATTGGGACGAAAATGACTAGAGTCGTTTTAAAGGGAAGAGGATTGACTTATCGGGTGAGATTGTTTGTTATAATTGATAAAGGAAGAGAGGAGAACATTTTATTCTTTTCATCTTTTACCTATCATTATTTAGAAAGTTTTTCGTATTTCCAACGGAGATTTCTGTATCTACATCTTTTACTTTCGTTTTTCTTCTTCGAACGTTCCCGAAATTTCTACGCGTCCGTCGATAATAATTTCTTCCTTATCCACCGAGCGAATCAACGAGGCGCTATTCTTCTCAAAAATCCATATATCCTTGGAGATACACCTATTCTCATACTCCTTTCGATTCGGGATACAAATAAATCCTATACGGTATCGCGACGCGTGTCGAGTACGAGGAGGAGGAAGAGGAGGAGGAGAATGCTTTTATCGATGATGAAGCGAATCCGTGGAACGATCGGTGCCGATAAATAACGTTCGAAAATTTCCTGAACCGAGGAGATCTTCCTTCTATTTTCATGGTGGAATTAATAAATCGTCGCTACTTCTTCCCCCTCGAGAACGCGAAATTTACATTTTAATTCGATTCGTTGGAATATGTTTTTTAGATCGAGAGAGCAATGAGACGTATATAGGCAAGTGTGGGTGATATTTTTCTTTTTTACTTTCCTTTTTGCGCGCTGATTGAAATTCTTCGAGATGAAATTTATTTATTTTTTTGTCTTTTTTCGATCGAATTTCGATTTTTTTTTTTGGGAGGGCGAAATCGAGAGAAACGGAGGGATTGAATTGTTTTCGATCGAAAAATTGGCGTTTCGAAATTTTCGTATTTATCCATGAACCATTCGGTGCTTCGATTTTCGAACCAGCTATAAAAAATTCAAAAACTTGCGGAGCTTCAGAAAATTCGTAAAACTATCGAGCGAAATTTCTGGATTAAATTTTAAAACGATTCGAACCAAAGCTCAAGATACGAGGGAAACGTAAAAATTAATTTAGAATTATTTCTCTTTCCCCTTTATCGAATATTTTCACGAATATTTATTCCAGGCAATTTAGAAAAAAAACCTATAATTCGAAATAAATATTTTCCACTCCCCAGCAAATATATTTATTCCAACGAACCTAATGTGATAATTCCAATATTGGCCAAGTGTTGCCAAAGTTTCATGCTCGCCGCCCAAGAGATTTCGGATCGTTTCAAATCCATCCCCCCTCAATTCACCTCGAAAATTAACGTAGATACCGGGGATGTGCTATCCCGCTTTGATAGGAAACACGAATGAAAACGTGACCCAACCATGGCCCGGGATCACGCGACCGAGCCACGTAACACGTTGGTTACCACGAGTTTCGGTCTTAGGCTCGTCTCACACCGACCGCTCTGATACGAAACGCTCGGTCGGACATCGTTTGAGTTTGTTCGACCAAGTTGTACCCAGTTTTAATTGGGTAAATGGTTCTTGTTCCGGATTCGTTTCCCGCGAGACAAGTGAACGAGTTTTATTTCGTCGAAGGCTGATTTCGTGTTCTGAATACGCGAAAATAAAGTCTTAGGCTCGTTTCACACCGATCGCTTTGATACGAAACGCTCGGTCCGGATTTGTTTTATGCGAGACAAGTGAACGAGTTTTATTTCGTCGAAGGCTGATTTCGAATCCGTGCAAGTAAAGGAGAAACAATTGGAAAATTTGTTCGTATATGATTAGATTGGTTAGATGTCGGTCGGGTAGATGTCGCGACTTTGTTACGCGCTGTTAAGTTTCAGAGGAAGAGTTACAGGAATTTTTAGCTAGAGGTAATTGTGAATGAATTTAACGTGTTAGAATACAGAAATATGTATTATTTATTTAAGCAATTATTTATTAAGAAAGTTTTCGATTAGAATTAGAATTAGGTAGATATCGGGATTTTAAGTTTCAGTTCGTGGTAATTGTGCTAGGATATAAAAATTAAATATGTATTTGTATTATTTATAAGCAATTATTTATTAAGAAATTAGAATTAGATAGATGTCGTGATTTTGTTAAGTTTTAGTTCGTGGTAATTGTGCTAGAATATAAAAATTAAGTATATATTTGTATTATTTATAAAGAAATTATTTATTAAGAAATTTTTTGATTAGGATTGGATAGATGTCGCGACTTTGTTACTGTTAAGTTTCAGAGGAAAAATTACACGTGACGGAATCTTTAATTAGAGGTAATTGTGAATGAATTTAACGTGTTAGAATACAAAAATTATGTACTTGTATAATTTATAAGCAATTGCTTATTAACAGTTTTTGATTGGATATATTGGATTACGAGGGGAAGTGATGCGAGTGATAAAATTTGGAATTGGACAGGATTGAATTAAGTTAAGAAGATTGGATATCGCAGCACGTTTGCATTAATTAACAGAGATGAAATAATCGTTAACAATTGATTCATAATCGGATACCCTTTGAGACTGCTACTCGAACCTAATTGCTCATTAATCCACCAGCTTTCTAATTGTTTCGAATATTAATTGGACGATACATTAGAGTCTCTAATTAATTCCAATATTAATCAACAATTAATATAATCTCACCTTAAGATAAATCTTCTAATTACAAACACGTCGATTCGATAATTGTGTAAAACATTCTAATATGTTTTTCATTTCCTTAAAATTCTTTTTAAAAGAATTTTAAAAGAAAAAAATAATTTTGCCGAATATTCAATTTAAATAATACCCCATTTCGAATTATTCCATTTATCCTCGTTTTCGAAATCGAATGTTTTTCTTTTTCAGAAAATCAGTTCGCAAAAGCACGGGGAAAATACGGAACGGAGAATTCGAATACGTTTCCTAAATTTTGCATAATACACCGCATCTTTGTCTCGCGCCAACCACAACCACGCACAATACGAGATTGCGTCCCATATGTTCCTAATTTCGAGGAAACTGGCTTATCTCGAAGTCAGGAACTGACCAAATGGGTACAGAGACCGACGTCCCCGTGAATTTTCGATAAACCAATTAGCATATAAGAGCAAATTTTACGAGAAATCTTGATCTTCCTCCCCCTCCCTCTTCAATTATTTTTCTCGGTTTACGCGAATATTTTAGAAAAAGCGATCGTTATGAAATGTTCCGGATGATGGAATTTATATATCGAATTTTCTTCCCTTTTTTTTTTTTTTCAATTCTCGAGGAAGAAAAATTTCGATAAAAATTTCAGGATGGCGCACCGCTAAATTTCGCTCGCAAGTTTCAAACTTATCAAATTTCGCGAATTTCAACATTTTCGCGCTCAATGTTTCGCGAATTATATTATTATATCGAACGTAGTAATTCAATTTGTCGTTATTTCACTTTTTTTTTTTTTTAATAAAATTTTCGCCGCACGGATTCCATTTTAAATTCTAACTTACGAAAAAGAAAGGATGCTAAAAATTTCAAGCTCGAAAAAAAAACGAGTAATAATATTCGTAAAAATTTCATCAAAGAAATATACCAATCTCGATTGATTGTTATTTGAAATAACAAGAATCTCCCCGCATAATTTGGCATAAATGCGATACCAAATTTCACAGTCGAATCTCACGTTGGTGGGGGTAGTTAAATTTCACGACTATTCGCCATCAAAGTTCGCGACATGGTCGAAATTTCGCGCTACCAAATATCGAAATTACGTTGTATATCGAGTTTATCAAGCTTCGGTTTCTCTCAACTCTTTCATATTCGAAATGAAATAAAATTCCAGATTTCCATCCAGATTCCGTTTTCTGTATTTTTAAAATTTTCAACGTGGACGTGCTTCTTGAGAATCTTTCGTTAAGAATATTAATTTAGATATCGTTGAATCAATGAAATTGTAATAGAACATTGTAGTAGAATGCGAGAGAAATAATATTGGAAGGCAGAAATTCTTCTAAATTTATCATATTTATTTTAAATGCTTAATTAATTTGCTCAATTTTTCTTGAACGAATGCAGCGATAAAGGGGGTAAAAGGGTAATTGGAAACGATTATTTTGGTATTTTTAAAAGGTTGTACGAAAGGTTGACGATTGTACAATTTTTCTGGAGCAACAAGGAAATTATAAACAAGGAGTTGCTTTAAAGGGAAGATTTGAGATCCATCGTGGGGGGAAAAAGGATGAACTCTCTCGCCAAAGGGTCTGGAGAATTCTTCTTCAGGGATTAAAGTCGGATAACTCGTTAAATTTCCGGGATTATTCCGTGAACGAAACGAAAGATTACGAGGATGCCGGGTGAATTAATTTGGATATCAAGATTCTCGCGATACGATTGTGTTTCTTCGTTTCCTTCGCCTTGAAAAAAGGAAAGGAAAGGAAAGGAAAGTAATTTAAGAGCGTATAAAAAAAATATTAAATACATCAACTTACAACAATTTTCGGTGAATCGAACGCAAAAGAAAACTCAAATTAATCTCGTAAATATATAAAGTTTAACAATTAAATATTAAATACGTCAACTTGAGTTTCAATTTACTCTTAAATTCTCTTTTATACTTAAAATAAATATTCCAAAAATTAAATTTATTGAAACTCGTCTTAAACCTCGAGTATACTATACTTTGATTTGAATTATTATTTTACAAAATATCTCAAACTCAAATATTTCTTATCAAATTGGATTATCAAATTAATAGACAAAGTTTCTCTAATTAGATATAAAAAGCCGCCATATTATTTAATTTCAATGATTCGACATTTCACTTCAAATCGAATATAATTTTGGCATCGATGAATCGAACCGAGTCGAAAAATTGTCCGATCGAGATACGATATTTCGTTGCTAAATATCTGCTCTTCGATCGCACGAGACGAGAAAATTCATCCGAGACTGACTTCACTTATACATGAACAAAAATCTAGACATAAAAAGGAAAACACGATAAATAATCGTAAAGTTTTAGAAGAAAAAAAAAATGGTTCGTTCTCTGCACGAGGAGGGGCGGAGAGACACAACGTATATAGCAGCATGATCCCTTGATTACAGGAGAAATCTCGAGGCAAGAGCCGGATGAGCGGTTGCTTCTTGATATTCACCGTGCAACGAGGTGCTTAGACGGTTAGGATTTGCGGATTATGTTTATAGGATTAGGATCCGTCTATCTCTCTCTCTAGAGGGAAGCCTTTCAACAATTCCTGCCAGCGCGTATGCACTGTACTATAGCGGTGTGTGCGCCCGCAGCTAGGGAATCGGATCGCAGCGAGGTTGTGAATAAATTGTGTTGCACGATCGGTCGTGCCTCTCTCTCTATCTCTGTGTGTGTGGGAATTGATCGTCGAGTTTGAAACGTTCGGTTAATTAGACGTGTATAGGGTGTTGAAATAGGACGTTGTGTATTTTGAAGAGGCGTTGGAATTTAGGGATTATATAACGATTATCGTTTGTAGGTAAAACAGATTCGAAAGAAATGATTTGAATCGGACGAACGTTTTTAATTTTCCCAAGATTTGTGACTCGTTCAATCTTGCAAATGGCGACGAGATTGTATAAAAGGAGGATGTGGGAAGGAAATTTCGCAACGAGAACAATTAAGTCGTAACTGCGCTTTTAAAGTCGACGAAATGGTTTTTTTTATTAATTAAATAATTTTCGATAATTATGACGATACATCTCCACGTTTCGTTTTGTTGTCGAATCCAGGAGATAAAGAAGGTATTGTACGATTATTCGTATTATATATTAATTTAAAATTTCAAAATTTTACAAAATTCATTTTCGATTTGTTTTTTTTAAAAAACTCTATCTTTTCACTGGATTTTTTTATTCCATTTAATGTGAAAACTTTCGACAGTTGATTTTCGCCACTCGGTTAATTTAATAATCTCGATCTCGTCTCGTATCGATCACATCTTCATTATTCATTCATATAGTAATGTACATTTTTTCCCGACCGATAATTACGAAAATGAAACGAATACCTGATTCATTATTTCGAGTTCGAAATCGTTTAATTTTAATTGAAACGGTAAATGCATTTCCGCTCAAAAAACAAAAAAAAAAAGAAAAGAAAAGAAAAAAAGAAAAAAAAGGGGGAAAAAATCAGAGAATGTAACTGTATAAAAATAACGATTCTATGAAATACAGTCATCGCGATAATTGAATTCTTCTTGTTCCATTTCCCGTGTAATTGTTTATTTCGCATTATATCGCATATACCGAAAATTATCGCGAGCTCGGAACAAAACGAGATAACGTACAGTCAATCGCAAAAGTATGAAAATTCATCCCATCTTGAAAAATTTATCGTCAAAATTTTCATCATTTTTTTTTTCTTTTACGTACAACTTGTTCGTATACTAAAAAAAAAAAAAAAGAAGGAAAATAATATTTTAAGGAGATTCGATTTCACCTCTTCGAAGTGATAAAAAAAAATTTCACGCGAAATTATCGTACGATTGTATACAATACTTTTGCGATTGGTTGTATCGCGGATGTTTGAACGTTTACCCACGGTAGGTAATAAAATATTTTCGTTATTTGGAAAGCAGAGATCGACACTGCATGCTCGCTTCAATTGGTGCCTTCGAATCAAGTTTGCTCAAATTGGATGCATTAATAATCCGCGCGCGAATATTTTAAATCGAAATAAAATCTTCTCCAAAATTTCGAGTAGATTAAATTTTTTCCAAGATCGTTCACATTCTTTCCTAAATTTTCGTATCGCGATTTACACACAGATTGCATTCGTTCGAGATAATTAAAATTTAAACGCTCGATCGGTATAACAGGTGAGTATAATTTTACGATCCAGATGCGTGGATGTTGGGTGGAAAAGAATGATATATCCGATACACGAGGATAGAATTTTCGAGGAGTTAATCGGATTTGTCTGTCCACGTTTTGTTTTGTCCTTGTTACGAGAATTTTGATCAAAATAGCCGTGTACCGATCCGCGAAAATTCTTTCAACATTTCACAATCGTACGAATATTTACGTAACAATTTCTCCAACATCGTTTCACACATTTTTTATCAATTTTCAATCTATGTTATAAATAAGAAAATTTAGACACGACGATTCGTGATAATTCAAGAGAAATTCCGATTTTTCGAATATATATATATCTATATATAAACTATTGAGAATGGACGATGGATGAAAGGAACGGCGACGTCTCGGCTGGATGAAAGGCGGAGTAGGAATAAAAAAAAAAAAAGGGAGAAAATGGAACGCACAGGGACTTTTTCAATTTTCTCCTCGACGATATGTAATCTCGGGGTGGGAAGAGATTTCGCAGGCGCAGGAAAAGTCACGAACGACCCTAATCCCTAAAATCCCTCCTTGCCTAAGAAGATCCTTCCTCGCGTCGCGGATATCGAGCTTCTCGCTCGGATGGAGAGTAGCCAGAAACCACTCTAATTAGGAATCGACGCGATATATTCCTCGACTCCGATCTTTTAACCTCGCAACGTTTATCTCCGTTCTTACATTCTCATTTTTCTTTTTTTTTTGCATAGAAATTTTGGATCCCTTATCTTTTCAAAATATTGTCTCGAAAATATTTATTCGTCTCCTTCGCAACGATAATAAATTTTCATCGGATGGTCGAGCCGTGAAAGGAATAAATTGTATGAAATTTTCGCAATTAAACGCACGGGTTAGGAAAAAAAGGAAAGGGAAGCAAATACTTCGAGTACTGCCAGCTCTTTTGTTCTCTCTTCCCAGGTATATAACTTTCGAAATCCCCGTTCGGAGAGCAGAATCGACGAAAAGGGGAGGGTCTCGTCTCGTCTCGTACGAATACAACGCGCCATTTTCTGTCTCCCCTCCCCTCCCCTCGTTTATCCCCTTTTCTCATTGTTTGCACGTTTGTACGTGCGTGCATCGAGCGTTTCCACGCGATCGACCGCGAGATCTCTCGATATTCTCGAAACCAGGATCTCTCCCCCCTGTATCGAGTGTCCATGGAAAATTGAAACGAATCCCTTTCTTTCTTTTTCTTTTTCTTTCTCTAATCCTTGGAAAAAGGGGATCTTCTTTCTTTCTTCTATTTATTCCTTCCTTTCTTCCTTTTTTTTTTCTTCAAAATTTGGAGCAAATTGATAATTTCATTGATGGAAAAGATGAAACGATAGGAAAGCTGTTGGGGAAACGCAAGGAGGAGTAAAGAGGAGCAGTCTGGCGAAGCTCGATCGAGAGGGATTGGGAAATTGGAGGTCCCGCGGAGCCTCTAATGAACCGCGCAAACAAGAGGAGGAGGGGAAGAGACGGGAGGAGAGGGGCGCTTAGGGTAATCAAGAATTAAGGGATAATCCGCGATGAAAAATTAATCGGGCGTCGCGTGAATGATCGCTTTTAAGTCTAATTGAATTTCGAATGATCGAGGGATTAAAGGTGTTGTTTAATTCGTAATCTTGTTTTCATCGAATTATCCCGGCTGGTGGTGGGACGAGTGAAGAGATCGAGGGGATGAAACGTTGTCTCTGTTATGGAAACGAGTGTTTGAAATGTTTTGAGAGAGAGAGAGACGATGTGAGGACATTGTTCTGTGAAAGATATTGTGGACCGCATAGTGGAAGGATGGGATAAAACTTGAGGTTGAGAATCGTTGGATTTTTTCCTCCCTTTTCTTAAATGGAAGATTTCTTTCGAGGTATTCGTGTATACGTTATGATTTCAGGATTTCAGGAAAATATCTTGGATTTATTTTTTGAAAATATATTAAGGTATTCAGTGCGCATTCTTTTAATATGGAAAGTTATGGGAATCTAGGGATCTAAAGGTATTGTAAATTTAATTTATTTTTCAAGATACATTGAAATACTCGATGCTAAAATCCTACATTTCTGTATGATGTTTAGGAATTTAGAAATTGAATTCAAATCACAAACTCAATTTCGACTTTTCTACTTTTATTTTCTCTTTAAAGTATTCAGAGTTCGATATATATTCTCTTAATACATATAGAAAACTCTTTGCAAATCTAGGGATCCCTAGATCCAAAGATTTTGTAAATATAAATTCTTATATACTGTTTCAGAAAGTTTAGAATCTTGAGATCTAGAAATTGAATTAGAAAAATGTTTAATAAAAAAATTTATGAATTCTATTTCTCGAATCACGTCTCAATTTCGATTTTCCACTTTTATTTCTAGGGATCCCTAGATCCAAAGATTTTATAAATTCTTATATACTGTTTCAGAAAGTTTAGAATCTTGAGATCTAGAAATTGAATTAGAAAAATGTTTAATAAAAAAATTTATGAATTCTATTTTTGAAATTTTCCAGTTTTATCCTCTCGTTATTAAAGTATAATTCAATATATTATCAGAGTTCAATATATATTCTTTTAATACAGGTAGAAAATTCTGCGTGTCTTTGCAGAAAATCTAGGGAACCCTAGATCTAAGGCTATTATAAATCTACATGCTGTTCAGTTCAAGGTTCTATAAATTCTACAAAATTCAACAAAAAAAAAAAAATTACGAATTCCGTTTCTCAAATCACGTCTCAATTTCGATTTTTCCATTTTTACCCTCTCGTTAAAATATTCGGAATGTATTCATTTCTTTATTCTTTTTAATATATAAAAAGCTGTACGTGCCTTTGTAGCAATCCCTAGATTTAGGGATATAAATCTAATTTATTTTTCAAGATACTTTGAAATATTCGAAAATCCTAAATTCCTACATACACCATTCACGAAAGTTTCGAGAATCTAAAAAAGTGGAATCAGCAATAAACAAGAGAAATTATAAATTCCAAAACTTCAATTTCCATCCCTTTGTCCCCTCGTTCGAATATACATTGCCGTATCACGCGCGGATCGTGCTCGTTCTTCGTCTTCACTTTCGTCATCGTCCACGCTCCGTTTCCAGATTTCTCGTTGGAGAAACCACCGTCTCTCGATCGGTTAATATCCCAACATCGTTCCCAACTTGATAGCCAATCACGTGGCACAGCCGCTGTTCATTTGTTTTGCGGGACAATGTGCCATCCAATTTTCTTCCCCCACGATCGATTCTCTACCTCCAGTCAACCTAACTGCGCGCCGTCTTCCCGCCGTTTGTCACCTGTCCTTCCCTGCATCAAGATTACCTACGTCCATTTTTTTCTTTCCTTTTTTTCTTTTTTTTTTTTTTACTATTTTTTCCATACTTTATCCATCATTGTTCTGGTTTCTTCGATACTTCTTCGTTTCAAGGTATTCGAGAGCAAAACTTTTTGCAAGTAAGGATCAAGTTGGTATCTTGAAAAATGATTCTCGAGTACTGTAAACCTTTTGCAATTAGATTAATATTTCGAAGATTGAAAGAACTTTATCGAGTGGATTTTAGACGAATATTATTCGAGAGTAAAACTTTTGAAATTAAATCAATATCTTGAAGGTTGATTGAAATAATTCCTGAATGATTATCAAAAATCATCGCATTCTCCAGAATCTTTCACTTTCAAATACATCTTTTCAGGCGTGTGAAAGCAAAAATTCCTCGAATCTTGGCAAATTCGTCTCGTCGAAAAATTCCTCCGAGCCACTCCGTTATCTTGGAAACAGCGTTTAAACCCCATAAACTCGAAGAAAGAATATTTCGACCCAATTTAATCGAATTTTATAAGAAAATTATTTAAACAATTTCTTTATTACCAAAAACTGTACACTGGACAGATGGTGCCCGAAGCTTTCGTATATTTGGAAATATTTCCACGACATTTTCTACTTGGCAAGAATGGTATAGGAACAAGAGAAACCGGTCGAATTTACCGAAAATCTCGTCGAATCCGCGACGATGATTTAATCGGCCGCGACGCGAATACGTGAAAAGTGTTGTATTCGATTCGGTTGTCCGAATCGACGCGAAATGGTGGATTATTCAGGGCGTTAACTAGTTAAATGTCATCCCAAATGTTGTGTCTCCTCCTCCTCCTCCTCCTGCCCTCCCCTCGCCCTTTTACAGTCCATCGATAGCGTCGGTCGAAATGAATCGAGAGGGAAGAGGGCGGTGTGAAATAATGATAATGCGAGTTTTGTGCAGTTGATTGGACCCATTGTGGATCGAAATAAACATTGGAGAGGCATTGTTCCTTCCGATCGCGTGATTGTCAATTATGAACAATTGTAAAGGGGAGAGTTTGTTGAAAAGAAAAAGAAAGAAAGAAGGAGAAATTGTTTTTTAAAAGAGGAGACGAATATTTCGAATATCTCGTTTTGTATGCATAAATCGAAATATATTTCGAATATCGAATTTATTTATTTAACGCGGTGACTAACTTTTAGGGGGAGGGGGATTTTTAATCAAAACCTTGAAATTAACTCGAAACGGGTTCGACGCCGTTGTCAAACATCGAAACTCGATCGAAACTCGCCTCGACTCGATTTTTCTGTATAAACAGTATCCCTCTACTATTTTATAACCGGGAACTGCATTTCCATTGTTTGCACTGGGAAATTCGATAATCTTCGAGCCACTTGGTTCGCTATTTAATATAAAAATAATATAAAAATATATATATATATATGATGAAATTTGAAATGAAAAATAAAAAAAGTGTAATTTTGTATATCGTTATATTTTCCATCGTTTGTCGAAACGGAACAACGATTGGAAACTGGTTATCTTCGTGAAACAAGCGAACCGATTCTTCCCGTTATCGACTTACGCGAGAAATTACGCGAATTAATTAAACGATGCGTTTACGCGAAACAACAAACCGTGTAAAATGAAATCCGCGAGTGTGACTATTCAATTGAACTTGAATTATCCCGTATCGAGTGGAAATTTCGTTTCGTTTTTCTTTAAATGTTTGTTAACGATATTTTTCTTCCTTTCCTTCTTTTCGACGAGTATGATAATTTCGATAATTAGGAAGTGTTATCTGTGTTGGATGGAGAGAGTTTTAAATCGTTATAACTTCGAGAAAAATTGGAAGGAATATTCTATTTATTCCGACACGACTTCCGGTTCCCAAGATATCAGATTACGCGAAAAAGAGGGCAATTTTTTATCGTATTAAAATTAGGAAAAATTTTAACAGCTCCGAAGGTAATTACTCTCGGTTAATAAATGAAAGACCATTAGAAGCACTTCCTCTTTAAAATGAGATCGTTGGAAGCGCGGAACCTTGCTCTTTAAAACGTATTTTCATTCCGCACGATGCGTCTTCCGGTTTCAAAATTATCGTCGTTCAAACGAGACGACAAAAATTCGGATAACTTTGAACCACTGCTGTACCTTCGAAGATTGTAGCGATATCTGTGTTAGTTGAGAATTCGTCTCGCTACGACATCCATTTCTCGAGATATCATCGTGCTGAGAGAAAATAATTTTCAATCGTTTACTTTACCTTCATTAAATCCTATCGGAGTTAGGAAAATTTTGAATCGCTGTAACTCCGAAGATAACAACTTCCGGTTCATGAGTGAAAGACCGTTAGAAGCGCTAAACCTTCCCCTTTAAAATGCTTTTTCATTCGTCTCGCTACGACTTTCGGTTCCCGAGATATCATCGTGTTGAGAGAAAGTAATTTTCGATCGTTTACTTTACCTTTATTAAATCCTATCGGAATTAGGAAAATTTTGAATCGCTATAATTCCGAAGATAACGACTTCCGGTTGATAAACGAAAGACGGTTAGAAGCGCTAAACCTTCCTCTTTAAAATGCTTTTTCATTCGTCTCGCTACGAGTTTCGGTTCCCTGGATATCGTCGTGTAAAGAAAAGGATAATTTTTTAATCGTTCACCGTCTTACTCGGAGAAATATAATACACGTTTCCGCGAGAGAGAATAAAGAGGAAACGAAGGAGACGACGATGGAAAGAAAGAGGAAGAGCTCTCGTTTCTCATTGGCCTATCCCAAATTCCAGACAAGTGACAGACACGAGTCGAGGAGAAAATATAGGCTACTGGGCCGTCGGCTCATTCATAATCTCTACTCTACTGTCTCAAGCGCTATGGGCGTTTCGAGCGCTTTTATCTAGGCGATCGGGATGAATCAAAAACTGAGATTCAATGAGAAAATTTTCCCTTCTTCTGGACCAGCAATTTTGACGAAAAACTTTCCAGCAACGATATTATAACTTCCTGTAATCGTACGAGAATGTGCTTATAACGAGATAAAAATATTCTCCCTTAAATTTTCCTTGTAAAAGCACACGTAGTGAAATATTTATCATAGGGAGAATCATGAAATATGAGACAAGGAAGAAGAGGGGAAAGAGAAACGCTCGAAAGGGATTAATTAGAGGCCCAGCGGAGAAATTAATGCGGCGTTGCCCACTTTTAAACTTGGCGAGAAAGTTGCTCGAAAGAGTCGCGCATTTCTCGCGATTCCCGAAATTTCTCCTCGGGACTAATTTATGCTGAAGAAAATTTCTAGCGCGGTTATTTTGGAGGGGAAAGTGTCGCCTCGCCACTTTTAAAATCTTGGGCCAAAGTTCATATTTCTTCTCGTGCAAGCTGAAGCTACGAGACTCCAGACGACTCGTTAAGCTCGATTCATATGCGAACCGCGTCCACGATTGGTCGGAAGAGGAGGGAAGGATGGAGAAAAGCGGACAAAGCCCGAGCCGATCTCAGAGATCGAATTTACTCGAAAGTTTCATTCTCCGTATAAAGGAATCCGAGTTGGAATTGATCTAAGATGCGTAGATTGAAAGATACTACTCTTTGATGCTTCGAAAGTTAAGATGATATTCATTTAATTTTATAATTTGGATTTAATCGTAATATCCAGCCTTGAAAATATCCAAACTATAGCTATTGTAATATTTATTAAACTTTATATATCTGGCCAAACTATAGTAGCCACTATGATATTCATTAAATTTTTACTATAATTTGAATAGCGTTTAATTGAGATCCAAATATCTGGCTTTGAAGTATCAACAAAAATTCCCAGTCTTCGTCATTCACTTGTTACCAAAAAATATAAAACTTCGTCGTGCGTTCAGATCAAAGAGAAGAAAAAATTTCATCAAGAGTATACGCGAATACAGATATATTCAATCGCGTTAATCATGGAACAAATGGATTTCCTCGTCGGATACGATTCGACTTTCGAACGTTGGACGAAGAGAAACGATCGAAGAGAAAAAGAAAGTGTTACAAAAATCGATAAACACACACAGATGAAAATATATCCGAAAATATATAATTGCACGCGTTCCCAATACCCTCTATTACTTTCTCTGTTTCGTGTGTATCACGTTTCGTTTTATTCAACGGGAGAATGAGATCGGGCAGTAATAATTTACGTCGAGGGAAGGAGAAAAGTGTAGCGCGAGAGAGAAGTTGCCGTTGTTATTGTTTTTGTTTTCGTTCCGTCGTCCTCTTGACATCTGGCACGACGATGAAAGCGAATGTCGTAATACGATCTTTCGCTTAGTTTGGAACGAGTTTGTGTCCTCTGCAATTTGCCGGTTCTACGTTTCTCTTATTTCGGGTTAACGTTTGTTGCAGGGAATCATCGAGTCATTGGAATATTTTATATATATATATACAGAGAGAGAGAGAGAGAGAAAGAGAAACTTTAAGCTTTTGGAATTTTAATTTTAATTTTGCAAAAATCGTTGGAAAGATACAAATATTTATATATATATATATGAATTAAAACAACGTTAAAACAAACGTGTGACGTGTAAAATATGACGCGAAGAATTTACTTGCGATCTTCACGGTTCGATGAAGAAATTGGGCCATCGAATGGAAATGCGAGAGAGAGAGAAAGAGAGAGAGGATTAAAAAGAGAAGGAAGGGAATAAGACGAGCGAAATGCGGATGAGAAAAGGGGGAATGAGAAAAGTAAGTGAAGAGAGGCAAAAAATGTTACTCTAAATATGCGTTTAATTAGGCAATAGTAAGAAGAGTGAAGAAGAGAGAAAAAGAAAGGAAAAAAGTGTTTCCATTATTCGTTACATGTTTCCACTTCCCCTCTTCAACTTCGTTCTTTCATCCTCTTCTTTCTCTCTCTCTCCCTCTCTCGCTTCTCATCAACTCATTTTCATTACTAAAAATAACTCCATTCTCTTTTCAAGGAATTCTCATTTTTCGTCCCTACTAGAATTCTTTCCAACTTTCACTTTCTTTTCTCCTTTTTCATAAGAAATTAAAAAGTGAGGAAGAGAAACGAAAGGGAGGGGAATGGAAAGATATCCTTTGGAAGTAGCGAAAGGACGAGACACGTTTAATTACTGCCAGCCATCCCCCCTTCTTCCAAGCACTCTCTCGTGTTCTTCCCAGCTTGGAGACATCTACCCAGACTGAAAAGTCCGGTTGGAAGGTTTCCAAGCAAGCTCAAAATTTTCCACGAGTTTTGATATCCACGTTTTAACGTGCCTTTTGTTTCCAGTTTCCCTACCTTTCCTAAAAAAAAAAAAAAATAACGATCCTTCTCGACCCTTTTGCTTCAATTCAGGGTGTAGCAGGGATGTAGAGAAACGTAAATATCAATTATTTCAATGGAGAGAGGGGGAGGAGGGAACTCTATTTAAAAAATAGTCGCGTATTTGGACGTTTCGGATTTATTAATTGGAATATTTGGAAATTATATCGGATCGGTTCATTGAACAGGGATATGAGTTTAAGAAACGTTGCCCTTTGAAATTTTGATAAGCGAAAGGTTGAGGACAGGGGAGGCTCGAAATCGAGCAGTTTCTATTTTCGTCTCTTCGTGATATCGATTCGAAGGCTGCTTCTTCCCTTATTCTAGATATGGAAAAAAGAAAAGACTTGTCTCTAGGATTCGTAAATTTATGTAAAAAGAAAGAAAAGTGAGAAAAGCTTCGTTGAAAAGAGAATGGAGTTGCTCTCGCCAATGAAAATTAAAAATTGATGAGAGAAATGGAGAGAGAGATGAAAAGAAGATATTACGATAATTATTAATCAACCGCCTAACACATTGACACTCTTAAAAAGAATATACCATGCGCATATTTGTAACTCACATTTGTAAAGTATTATTCGTTAATTATTCATCTTGTAGGTTTTTTTACATTTCAATTATTATTTATTACGTAAATAAAATTAAATCGATCGATTATTACTTTACTACAAACTCGAATAATGCTTCAGAGCTGTGAATTTGTGAATTTTGCAATTATATCTGCTCTTTTCTCCACACCACGAACGGACTTAATATTTTTTTGTCGAGAATTCCTTCTCGCCTTTTCCTTTATTATATTGCTTCCAGTGTTTTCAATTCCTCGAGTCGATTGAAAAAGCATTGAAGACTCAATTGAATGGATAAACATGTTTGGATATCGTTCCTTTGGAGGAAAAGAGAAAGAATTCTTCGTACGAGTTTAAATAACTCTTCTTTAAAGCAAACCCTATTTCGAATTAACGGGGATCAATTATCCTAATTGTCGCCTTCAGACAATTTGCTGTTGGAGGGGAGGCGAGATCGATGCCCGAATTTTCGGCGACCAATTTCACTCGATTACGAACGTGGACGATTCACGAAGCCGCTGAAATGACAATGCAACACGTAACGAGAGAATGAAATTATCGAATTGGATGGAAGAAAGTATTTGCAACGAAAATATCTCTTCCACTCTTAATCGAGCTTGATTTAGTTGCTGTTAGATTATTATTATGTTTGTTTAGATTATTGTTTAGGGTATGATTTAAATGAGATATAATTATATTTATTTAGATTATTATTTAGGGATGGGTGTGATTTAAATGAGACATAATTATATTTATTTAGATTATTGTTTAGGGATAGGTGTGATTTCAGTGAGATACAATTATTTAAATTATTTATTATGCTTATTTAGATTATTATTATGCTTATTTAGATTATTATTGTATTTATTTAGATTATTATTTAGGAATAGGTGACTTAAGTGAAATACAATTATGCTTATATTTAGATTATTAAATGAGACACAATTATATTTATTTAGATTATTGTTTAGGAATGGGTGTGATTTAAGTGAGACACAATTATTTAGATTATTATTTAAATGTGATTTAAGTGAGACACAAGCTGGAAGGAATTTAAATTTTGGAGGATCAGAAAATTTAATTTGAGAATCGAAAGATATGAATCGAGATGGGTGATCTGAAAAATTGGGAGGATCGACGCGCTATCCCGTAAATAACAAATATCGAATAAAAATCTCTGAAGAGATTAGAGTTCCGTACAAGATGGAATTATCTTTTAACGAACTGCTGCTTTGCTATTTATTGGCTTTTTGAATCTTTGACGAACGCCCACTGCCAGGATTTAAGTTGGAAAAATCCAAAAGTTGGAAAAGTGAAAAACTTAAGTTGAAAGGATCACGGATTTCCTGCATTGCTTTATGGAGTTTCACGAGTACTTTGGATAAATGCTGATTAGAATTCTGTGATAAAATCACAAGAATCACCGAACTGCTTTGATATTAGATATATTTATTGTCCCTTTGAACGTCCAATATATCCATGATCTCTGATTACTATTTTAAACGAAACGATGCAATTTTAGAAAAAAAAATCATCAAGCTGTTATTAAAGCACGAAAATAAATTGTTCGTTGCCTTTTCTCACGGGAGAAATTTCTGTAGGATTTTCGTGCTCGATATATAAATAATCGTGTAACTTTTGTTGATTAAAACTCCGATGATTTCGTTTCTGCAAAGTTTAATAACAGATTGAGAAACAGAAAAATTTCCAAAAACAATATAATATAACATAAATTTTAATTTTAAACAGTTCTCGGTTACCTCTCCCTCCAAAAAATCCAACAAGATGCGTAGATCGAGCAACGTTATTCCGCTACTAAAATTTGTAACGATAAAAAGAGCAAGGAAAACCACGTGTGCGGGATCTTTGTCCTCCTCGAAACGCGTCGAAAGTCAACGCTTCGACGATCGAATAAATTATTCGACCCGGTTGAATCGCTCGACCGCTGCCGGCCACTCCCCTCCCCGAGATTTAATCCAGTGGAAGAGGTCCGCGTTTAACGCGACACGAGCGGCGGCTTTCGCTCGATCGGTAACGATTGATCGGCTGCAGACGTATCCCGTATCTGGTCGGACACGTGCTTAACGCCTCGTTTTAATTTAACGAAATTGGGTCGTGGTTAGAGTCGCACGGATTCTAATTCACCGGATTCGATTGAAAATTCGGTCGAACATCGAAAAGCTCAGCTTAGTTGAAAATTTATTAACGATCAACCGAGGGAATGTTCTAACGTTAAAATTTCCTAGCTGGGATTTCGTAACGTTTCTTTCTTCTCGTAATGTTTCCCTATGGACGAATAAGTCGGATCTAGGGACCCCTAGATTCTGTAAAAACAACATTTTAGTTAAAATGTTAGATAATTCGATATATATTTTCAAAGAATAAATTTGTAAGAAAAACGCGTAAAAAGATTTTTCACTTTCGTTCAAGAATATTTTAATGTGAGAAATAAATTAGATTTCGAGCCGTACTTTGAAAGAACGCATGGAATCTGGAAAAAAGAATTGTATTGAACGGGACGAAAATAAAATGGTTTCGAAGGAAGGATACGGAAGGAGGTGAAATTCGATTGAAATGATCGGTCGAAAAGCCTGGCCTCGTTAGAAATTCGACGATCGAAGGGGAACTATCGTGGTGGAACCAGTGTTAAAAGAACGCGTTGGAAGGGAGAAATAGTTAACAAGGATGATTGGATTTGGGAATGTGATCGAACGTGTCGATAGTAATTGCGTTTTAAACGCTGCCTTCTTTCGCGAGATAGACTTTTTTTCGAAGGGGTCGATTTGAATTTGAAACGCGATTTCGCACCGACTATTAGGATAACGAGGGAGGAGATAAGCTACGGTTTTCCTTTTTTAGATCGTTTTAAATATAACACGTAATAATATTATATAAGAAATTACAAATTATAATTTCGTTATTAAGGAGATTCGGTTATTTACGTAAGATAAATTTTAAAGTTCAGCAGGATAGATAGATGTTTGCTTATACGGTATTCGCTTTGAGAAGGGTGGGGTGTAAATTATGTAAAACAAAATTTGATGAACTTACCCGCGAAACGTAATATCGTAAATTATGAGAAACAGAAATATAAAGCGGTATTTTATGCTCGGTTGCTTTTACGAAATTATTTATGTTGCTTTAGAGAAATGTTTAGCTTCGTTTACTTTTTTTCTTTTTTTTTTCTCTCTTTCTCTCTCTCCTTCTTTTTTATTGTAATTTACATAAGATAAATTCCGCAGAAAGTTTACGTTTAATCTTTTTCCCGGTACATTTTATATTTGTTATATTTGTTAAATTTAATATTTCACCAGATAATATCTCGTTCGTTCTTTACTTTTAACGGTATATAAAAATTTTAATAGACGGATACAATTTTGATATTTTCTATTTTATTTTATTTTATCTCATTTTACGTCATTCTTAACAAATAAGAAGGGATATTTTTACAATTTTTTAGTTTCGTTATTTATTCTGCGCTTCGAAGAATTCTATTTCCTTCCTATAAATCCCCATATCTCTGCCAACATTTTTAACATTTAGTTCAAAAGAATATTCCTTATTCTAGAATTTTCTCCATAAATCCTCGTATCACGTTCCTGCTAATATTTGAGCATTTCATATCCCGCGAAACTTTTACATCGAACGAAAAATTTTTAAATCGATAAATTTTTTTTCCAATTTCTTTTCTCGAGAAACTTCGTTGTCCCCGAGAAAGAGAAAAGAAAAATTCCTCTCTCTTAACGAAAAACTTAAATTCGTGTTTGAAACGCGTTAAAAATATTAATGAAAAAAGCATCGACAGAAAAACTCGATACAACTCGATGCGGTATCGTAGAGTACATACTTACCGACGGAGGATCACTTCTTCGATAAATCCATAATAACATCGATACATAAACATTGACGAAAACAATGATAAAATTATGATAGAGAAAATTTCGATATAACTAAAAATTGGAAAAATTTCGCTGACACGGATATCGACTCCTCTCCACAAAGAATCTCTTTCTCGTTCGCTATATTTTCCCGGAATGAGAAATCGAAGAGACAGATAGAGAGAGATGATTCGTTTCCTACGATACCGATACGGCGCAACGTGCCTGTGATTATCGAACTACGTGCAGCTGCATTCCTTCCGTCCATTATGCTCTGTAACTGGGAGCCAGATCGACGTATGTCGCATAGCTGCGATTTAATGGGGGATGTCGGATCAGTTTTCATCGCGATCACTCCTCGAGGACACAAAGGGGAACCGTCTCGCGGAAACCGATATTTCCTCGAGCGGAAGTTGCGTGGATGTGAACTTCCGCTCGTATTTCGGAAAAATTTTTAATAATATATCGGAATTTTTTTACAATTTGTGTTTTTTCGTATCGTCGGTGGAATATTCGAATTTTTTCTCATTCTTCGATTATTATCGGATAATTTGATTGGACGCTTAATTTGGGCGATTTTATTTGTCATTGGAAATTTTACAAAATTTGAAATTTAATCTTGATGTTATCCTTTAAGATTGTCTTTCGTTTTTAATTATTAATTATTAATCAATTTTAGCATTACATCATCCTTATTCGATTAATCACTCGTTTTTTAAAATCTGATTCGACATTCCACGATTTCTATAAATCAATCAAATTCTGTCTTTATTTGCATTCACATTCGATGGATCATGTATATTCTTTTATCATACGTTTCTCTGAATCGTTACTTGCAACGATGATTATTACAATTTCAAAAGTTTGCAAAAGTGAATACGTAAAAATATGTATCACTCTGACAGAAAACCACTTCCAACAGTTTCTTTAGTCAAAGAGAATATACTTGTCCTACATACAGGATACAAAATGGCGTATATTAAATTTTGAAGTACTTTTGATAAAGAACTTTGCACCGTCTCGAATAAGATATCATGTGGCGTATATATATACGTACACAGAATTTTTCCTGGTTTAATAATAATACTCGTAAAGAAAATCCACACTTTTCATCTTGCATAAGATCGATCTAATCGAAACGAAGAAATAACTTGAAAAGGAAAAGAAATAAATTCTCTGTAATTATTCGAATCGACGAATTAATAATATTCAAAGGAAAAAGAATAATAGAAAAGAAGTGGGAAGAAAAGTGGAAACGAATGGAAAATGATACAAAAAAAAGAAAATAAAGAAAGACCAAGGATCGGTCAACGAGGAATTTTCATTCCCGGTTCTCACCTTCCTCTCTCTCTCAATATTTTCTTCCGTCGTTTAATATCGCGCTACATACCCACGAAATAATCTTGTTTTACGATCTGTATAATATTCCACGTCACCTTT
Source organism: Apis cerana (assembly GCF_029169275.1). Lineage (NCBI taxonomy): Eukaryota > Metazoa > Arthropoda > Insecta > Hymenoptera > Apidae > Apis > Apis cerana. Next base: position 744,518 of record NC_083862.1, on the reverse strand, counting down.
TACTCACAATAAAATTACTTAACAATTAAAGCTGAAACACCTCGTTCATTTCCAATACGATGTTGTAAAAAAAGAAATTTTATCGAGTATTAAAAAAAAAAAACAGGCTATAACATCAAAGAGTTTTAAACGATTTTTAATAATCCACGCTGTGTAAATTATTCCTTGTTTTATTCTTCAACGGTACGAATATTTAAACACAGAGAATGCAGAGAGACGTATTCTTTTCTGGCGTTATTAAGAATGCGCCTGATAAAAATTTCTATTCGTCGAATTTTTATTTAACTATTATTTTTTATTTATTTTCAACAGTTTTCTAATTATATGGAATAATTGCTAAAATTCCCTCCTCTTTCGTTAATTTCTACTAATTATTCGTCACCGTACGTGATTTAGATCGTAAAATTAAAATTATAATAAATAAATTGCAGTTTCGTTTCACACTTTCCTCGAATAAAATTTTCCCCGCGCCGAAAAATCTCGTCTCGAAACTGGAATATGGATAACAATGGACAGGTATCGTGGAAAAACGTCGATATTCTTTCCCCGCTGAAAAATCGCTAGAGAGATCCCCGCCTCCCCTCCCTCTCCCTTCTGTTCGCCACTGGGTGCAGGATGAGTGAAAGGAGCCGTTTGTCTACCGATTCCTCTCCAAAACTTCAGATTCCTTATCAAAAGCTAGACAACGCTCGGTGGAAAAAGTCACATATTCTCGCGTGAGAAGGGAAAAAGTTACACCTCGTCGTTCTCGTATCGTCGATCAAAGGGAGGAAAAATAGAACGATGAATTCTGTTCCACTTTTTTTTTTTCCTTCAGAGAAATTCCATATCCGCGGAAAGTTTCTTTCTCGAGAGATAACATTTACTCCACCAGGCCAAATATTTTCTCAATTATTATTTATACGCGTTTATTGATTTTTAATGTTTTTTTTTTTTATTCTATATCAGTGTTTACGATGATGATTGGAGAAAATGTATTAAAAGAGTTTCTTGAGAGAAAATTTTGAAAAGCGAATTCAATTATTTTATTTTTAAGGGATTAATTATTCTTTTAAAATCATAGTTATCAGTTTTTGGTTTAAATTGGTTCAAATTAACTCGGTTGTCGAGTTGTCCTCTCTTCGATATTCTCGTTGCAATCTCGTTCAAACAAATCATCGTCAAACGTGACTCTAATATTATCTATTTCAGACGAAGCAAATTCAGTTCGCATAATTTCAAATGGATCGATCTACGTGTTATCTTCTATTGATTATATAATTCATGGACTATCCATGCCTGTGACTTTATCCATTGTCACAATTGTAAATGCGATTCGGGTAATTTAATAGTATGGATAGCGTTCCTACATTCCAACATTGTATTAAATTGTATTTAGTACAAGGAATATTAATATTTGCTCGAGAGCGAATTCTCAAAATATCGGAATACTCGTGTCCTTCGAATTTCTAAATATTTAAATCCTGGAGAAATGCGAAACAGAGTCTCTTTTCAAATTTTCATCGTCGAGCAACGAAATATTTCACGAGTATCGCGTTACGTAAGAAATTGTGTATGATCGTAAGTCGTTTCATTACCGACGGAGCAAAGACGAATGGCGTTAACAAACGGCCGTTTGATCCGACACAGGCGAGCCTTACGGAAAACAACAAGCCGTGCATATTGTTCGAAGCGTTCCGTGACACAATGTGTACGCGTGCGGATCGAGAGTGAGGGAGGAGAAGGGTGGGGGAGAGAACCCATCGAAATTGCACTCGACTGTCGAGTGCAAATTACACGACGCCATCTACAAATTGCCGCATTTAAACCGCACGGCAACGCCGATACGCGCCCGCTCACCATTCCAACTAGAGAAATTAAGTTAATTAGGACATTCGGTCAAAGATCGAATACGAATCGAAAGATAATCGCTTTTTCCTTCTTTCTTTCTCTCTTTGTTTCTTTCAGAGGAAAAGAATGGAGGAAAAATTGCGTCGATTTAACGATCAACCACTGAACGGAGTGTATCAGCATTTTGAGAGAAAAATTGAAAAAGAAAGATTGAAAAAGATTTCGTGATAAATATATCGAGAGATCGGTGAGAAGTTGTAATTTTCCGATGGATATTAGAATAAAGGAAATAGTAGGTTGAATCGTTAATTTCTAATCGTTATATATTTACACAAATATATTCGCGATAAATGTGGAAGAATGAAAGAAATATTAGATATTCCAATTTAGTATTTTAGATAATACAAGTTGGTTAAAGATTTATCTCTATTGACAGACATTGTCTGCAGACAGTCCACTGGTACGCTATATCCGTCAACAGATGCGCAATGTCGTCCAGATATCCTAAATTACCGACGAATCGAATTACGTAGCTCGACCATTTCCGATCACGTGTATCGTCGTTATTGGCTCGGTCGGTCATATTGCAAATAAATTAATCGACGCAATCTCGATCCGCTCCTGATTGTCCAATTTTGAATTGTCCAATTTTTGAAATCGTACACAGGATCGAATCTCTCCTCCTATTTTTCTCTTACTTAAATTCTACTGACAAGGATAATTATTAAAATATCTCCGCGTTAAATACGTACGTGAAACAAATAAGTAGAAACAACGTAAGTAGAATATTCCAATAATTACAGGATAACTTTTTTCGACAAATATTATTATGCACATTATATTGAAACAATTTTGCACTAATCGAGGTAAAGCAGTCAAGTTTTCGATAATGGCCCCGATAAAAAGCCCCATTTACGCGGCCCGAGATCTCGTGATTTCGCTCTCTCGCGAAAAGGGGAGGAATTTTTTCGCGGGCTGAAACATAGAAAATCACAAAGCGGTTCATAAGGCACGGCCGGTGATTTCGCAACGCGCCGCTGACCCATTTTCTCGCTCGCTTTAACCGTTCGACAAAGCGGAAAAAACAAGAGGATTGCACGCCGTCGACTCATAAGCTACCAGCCAAATCCTTCCTAAATTGCACTCGCGTTATACTTGTCTGCACTGGATAATCCGATGGATACTTCAGAAAATTGTTAAATTTTTACGAATTTCTTTTTTATCAATTTCTCGTTATTTCGTTAATTTGATAAAGCAATTTTTTTTTCGCAACTCGAAGAATTGAAAATCATAGGATGCAGGAAAAAAGAAGGTGTTTATAAATAAAAATTCAAATATTTCGTTTCAAGGGACAAATTTTTCTACATACGGTATTTTTAATATTTAATATTAAAAAATTCTATCTTAATATTTTTCTCGTACAATTTTTTTTCTTTTTTTTTATACAATTCAGAGATTTAATAAATTTTTCAACGTTTAATATTCTTCGTTTAATTTTTTTTCGCGTCGTTTTTTTTTTTTTTTTTTAAATAAATACAGTATGCATATTTATGCGTATAATCTTATAGGTATAAATAGCCGACATACGAGTGATACAATTTCATTCTCGATATTTTTCCATCCACGAAAATCTCGATACCAACAATCGAACCGTTTTACGAAAAGCGTTACCCGCCCCGCAGGAAAATTAATCACGTCTCTCATTAAAATAGAGAAATTGTGGCGTGCCATCGAAACCGACCGCTATATTAGATCAAACGATCCGTGTAGGCGTGCGAAAACAAGTATATATACGCGTATATATACACTTGCGTACGCGTGATCGATTTGCAAGCAATTGGCCGAAGATAAATCATAATTCGGTTGACCGATCCGATAATAAATTTACCTCTAATAAATGGCGATAAATTAATTACGCATTTATCCCGATTTAAACACGTCCACAGAATTATTTTTGCGTTGAGGGAACAGAGTGTGTTGCTCTTTTTTCTTTCTTCCCTCCCCTCCCCTCCTCCAGGAATAAATTTACAAACGAGTGTATTTTTATTAAACAAACGGGAATGTAATTATTATAATTGAAGGATATGTAATATTATTCCATTTTTGATGGGCGCGCCGAGCGTTATGCAAATTATTTTTACGTTCATTTTAATAATGATGTATTTGCATATTTCCACGAATGAAACTGTTCGATTGTAATTAATTTACGGATATTTATGCGTTTGTGAGAAATTGTTACGATTATTATGGAAAAATTGTACGAATGTATATTAATTTTTTTTCATCGTCGGGGAAGACAATAACGCAAAGCAATTATAATTTATAATAATTCCAGTCGTTCTTTAATATCGAGTGAACGTGGTTTGAAGAAAATTATTAATTACTCGATTATCGCAAATTCAATTAATTAAACCAGAGTGATCGTAATCCGACTTATTTAATGAGTATTATAGAACACTCCTAGTGGCGTAATACAGTCGGTGGCATCGGTTATTGTACGTGTTGCATCGTCGCTAATTAATTCGTTTATGTATTTGTTTAGTAATTATTAAAAGTGATTAAATCTAATTTGCGCGTGGACGGTGATCGAACGAATGCAAATTGGCATATCGACGCGATTATAACGCGAGACAAGAATTGGAAATTAGAAGCTAATAACCGAGTGAATTATGAATTTTCTTCTTTTTTTTTTTAAATATCACAATTCAAATATTTATCTGTTCTTCCCTTTATCGATATCCAAAATATGTGGAATTTTCCAGAGCAATACCAAGACAAGGAAAATAATGGTATATGCACGGTTAATCGAGCGTGAAATTTCGATTGTCCATGATGAAAGCAAAAAGTCTGTGAGCCGCGTTCGAGGAGGTTTGACGTATTTAAAAGGGCACTGTATTCCTCCTTATACGCGTGGAACGAGGTTATACGAGTGCCTTCCAATTACAGGCTCACTTGACACAGATTGTGTCGTGGCTCAAAGTTCCCGCCGCCTACGACTTTAACTGCCACCGGAAATTAGACGGCGACAAGTATCGCATGCGGCTGTCCGTACACGTGCAAAACGCGTTATACTGTATTAAGCTGGTTATATGCATAGCTTATGGGAGGTGCTGCTACTATGCTTGGTGTTAACCACACATATTCGTGTTGCAAATTGACTTTGGGTCAGAGATTTTCAAAGATCACTTTAATATATATATTATATATAAGAATGAAGTTTTGTTTATTTTATTATTTAATAAGATTTATTTAAATTTCGTTAAATTAAAACACACCCCTATCGTCTAAATGAAGACCTTTCCAAGATTTTCAAAGAGAATCGAAATGATTCTAAATTTTCTGATATTTTAGACATTAAATTAGAGTTGTTTCGTATTTTTTTCATTTTATCATCTTCACACATACGAAAAATCTATTCATTATAAATTGTGACGGATTTTGGTGATCAAACAAACGAGAAAACCAATTTCTAATATATACTGCACACAATTTGTGTCATAAGTGTATTTTAGAGTTTTTGAATGTTTAAAAGTAGGTTATAGTTAGATATAGACCTTTATAAGTTGGAAACAAAGTTTTAGTTGAAAATAGGGTGATATTTTGGCCGAAATAGGTAATTCGGAATAATATAAATTGCAACGCACAAAGTTCGTGTTTTTCTAAGCGGTGGTCACCCATCCAAGTATTAATCGTGCCTAACGTTACTGCACTTGATGATCGAATATGAACGACTGTATCCACTCCGCAAGGGATAACGATATTCAAAGTCTTTTTCCAATTAAATAAAATACGATTCAAACGATAAAGGGAAAAGTGTTTTCTATCGTTATTTCTTTGTAATTCTTCTTTATTTCTAATTACATTCGATTTGCAAAAAATTGGTGCAAATTTATTCCGGAACAGAAATTTGCCACGCATTTAAAATATACTTAATTACCTTTATCCACTTGGGGATTCACGAACAATTGAATCGAAGTAAGAATTGAAACGTTAAAGAGTTCAATTTATATGGTTAATTTTATGAACGACAATCGCGCCGTTGTTAGAAATATGAAACAATGGGGGAATAAAACAAAGGCAAAACAATTGTATAGTTACGCAATCCGAGTACCTTTTGTGCGCTTCCACCTGCAGTTTAGAAGGGAAAATAGAAGAAAAAGCGTTCTCTACAGCCAGTATGCAACAATCGAGATGAAGCTGAAGCTTTCACTGATACGCGAGTTTTTTCCTTTCTGAAATTGTATAGCGTGAGCCTGAATGTTTGTGGAAAAAATGTCACAAGGTATCTCTGACAAAGCGTCGACTAATTTTCATCTGAATATTTTAATAGTTATCTTAATTTTTGAATATATAAATTCGAAAAAATGAAGTAACAAAATATTTGCTTTTCACAGATATTAATACAAGGAATTATAAAAAAATATCGTTTCAAGGACTGAATTTAATATTTTTTATTCTTGTGTAAATTATTAGAGTTATCATCATGCGAGAATCCATGTTCAAAATTAAAATTTTTAATCTTTAGTGTGCAAATAAAATATTCTAAATATAATTTTATGTAATCGATATAAAATTCTCCATTTTATTTTCACAAATTTACTTTTGATTCCTTCAACTCGAATTTCCGAACAACTCGCGGCTATCAAAAGTGGCTTGCCAATCCCTCGATGCAACCACGAAAACCTCATGCTTCTCGCACCTTGCACGAATCTTCTTCTTCTTCTTCTTCGTCTCTTCCTCCTTTGCATCCGGATAAACTTCTCTCTAATTTTCAAACAACGAGGAACGAACTTTCCTAAACTGTTCTCTTCGCGAGTTTCTCTTTTCCACCCGCAACTTTCAGAATTGAATCGCTAATTTCGCCGGCGAGAAAGCTGAACCCGTGATTCTCCTCAGGTTCTTTCCCACCAAGATGTTAAACTTAGCGAAATTTCGAGCGGATCTGTTTCAACTACATAGATAAAATTCTTCCATCATTGAGCCTATCGCGCATAACGTTTCTCCTATTTCTTTTCTATTGTCATTTCATTGCTTATTTCATAAATTTAATATTGTAAATTAAGCCAATTATAAAATTACCGTGATTATTCTTCGAATTACACTCTGGATTACGCCATCTTTACCAACACTATGCCCCATACATCGTTCGTTCATCGTAAAGTGAGGTTATGTTTCACGAAAATAATCTTCTCACTTCAATACGTATCGAGAAACTACATACAACGCGATCTATTTATCGACTGGAACGATACGTCGTAACCAGATATTGCTCCGTAATATACACGAATTCATTCTTACTCACAATATACAAAAGATACGTTTTATCGAGGAGTTAGAAAAGAGGGGGACGTGGAGAGTAATCAAGGAAAATGCGAAATATTAAAGGCAACCGGCGTCCTTTAGCTGTTGCCACTTGAGAAGATAAGGCTGTGCCGTTTTTCGCCTAAATGCTCTTCCGTGGCTACCCGCTTTTAACGAAAAAGCACTCGGTCTTGTGTACAACGCTCGTGCTCGCTTATCCCTCCGTATGCGCACGCAACGTGTCCGAGTGTATGCGCGCTTTTTATGTGCCATACACACTCACGCCTGGTTAATGCACGCGAAAGAACAAAAGACACTTTGGACGGACCACGTGGCCGTAAATGTCGCGATTCTTAAGCGAATCTATTCGCTTTCGAGGGCTTACGTGTGCTCTTTAACTAAAAAGTTTTACTTTTATCTTCTGGGGGATTTGGAAGATTTCTTTTATTTATATTTATTTATACATTATTGCATTGCGTTTTGTGTTCGATATATTCCGTAGGATACGTTTTGAGGCTCGACTCTGGAGAGGTTAAAACGAAGAAACTGTGCAAAAATATTGTCTCGCGTACGTATATATTTTTATTTTTCAATTTAATCGTAAATTATCGTTGAATAGCGTTCAACTTAACAAAACAGAGCCTATACACGTACATATTCGTAGCATAAACTCATAGACTTCGTATTCTCTGTATCATTTAACCGAGCACGAGACGATTCCTGAAAAAGAAATTTAAAAATGTTTAAAAATAATTCGAAGAGGATTAAGTCACGGATTAATATACACAATATGTACAATTCTTACGAAAAAAGAAACTTTTCCTCCAATTTATAGAAAATTACTCTCTTTTCGTCCTCGCAAGCAGTCGATAACTCTAGATCGACTAAAAGTCGAAGTGAGCCGGTAGCAGCTATACGACAAACAGTCCCAAACGGAAATACATCGTCTCGATACGGTTTAGATCACAGGGAGAAACTTGTTCCGTTCGACAAAGTATCGCGAATAAGATTGGAACTCCTGATGGAAAGTTTCGGTGCCTGAAAGACCAGGGACCAGGGATGAACTTGGACTTTCGCTCGCGACGACCCTGCATCCAGTTTAACCGGTAAGTTTGATAGAGTTTGCCGAGGAATAAATTGGTCGATGAATTTTTATTGGGATCTCGACCTTGAGCAGATATTAGATTGAAGATGGATAGACTGGATTGATCTCGTCTCGAAGGCAACGAGAAAAGTAAAAACTGTTAATTTTTATATAATTTTCCTAGTTGACAGATATTAAGTCGAGTACTTGAGGAGTAGTTTCTGAGCTCGAATCAGCAGATTTTTAATCACAGAAGTTGAGGTTGGATTATTATTATTATTATTATTATTCGTAAATTTGTATTAATAAAACACAAATAAAATACAACTGGGAATAGAAAGTAACAAATTAAACAGGAATTCCTCTACGTAGATTAAATTATTTTATTTCTACAAGCTTAATCGACGAGAAAAGGTCGAGGTCTCCGATATTTTGCGCTCGAGAATTTCGTTCAAAGTTCTAGAAATTCTTTAAAGTTGGGAGAAAATTCTCTGGGAGAATCTCGTAAGAAAAATTCTTTCGAGAATCGAGATAGGTTTTATCCCTTTTGGAGATCCCGTCTTTATTAAAATTTGCACCACCAATAATAAAAACGCGTACACTTTCCATTCTTCTGGAAAATCGAGCCCCATTTTTCCCCAATCGTTCGCATCACGTCGTTAATTATCCCATCCAATGATGTAAAAAGCGTTTCTCAAACGAAAATTTTCAATTTCCAGATTTTATTCGTGACGTTAATTAACAACAAAGAGGAGAAGGTTTTATTCAAATTTTTCTCCGACCAAAAAAAAAAAAAAAAAGAAATCTCATTCCCCGATAGTCGACGTAAAACATTTTTAAACCGACGTTTAAAAATTCTTTCATTGGCGAAAAAAAAAAGTCCATTTTCCACCTTCCTCCGCGTCAAGTCTGAAAACTCTGCCTAGAAAAATAATAATAACGATAATAATCGTAACTGGCGACGTTGAAAAATTAATTTCAACCAAGACGCGACACAAAAAGAGTCGGAAAAAAATTAGAGTCCTCCCCCCCCCCCAAAAAAAAAAAGGCGAAGAACGAATCGCGATACAAACGGATGTATGCCAAGCGCTTTAATCATCGCTCGTCAAAGGGAATAAAAGCGTGCAGCGACGCATACGGCGAATATCGAAAATAAAATTATAAATAAGATTTGTCTGGATTGTTCACGTTAGTATTGTTATCCTCGCCAACGATAACGTATGCGATTGCGCAAATTGATGTAATATCTTTCCTGGTTTAAAAATTCGCTTCGTCGGTTTTTTTTATTTTCCTGATTATTGAATTTAAGGTTATTTGAGCATAATGCAAGGATTCTACGAAAAATAAATGGAATATATCGAGGGATAGAATTTGTTCGTTGGAAAGTTTTTAAACGAATCCGACTGATTTTGGATTATTGATAATTTACGTACGTGAAAATGAACGAAAAGTGTGATGTTAAGATGTTAAAATTTTTGTTTTTTTTTAAATCTCTTTTTTTCTCTTCGAATCTTTGAGGCGACGAATTTTTATCCTTCGTTCTTTTATTTTATTAATCACAAAACAATACGTTATTGAGAAAATATTCGATATCACTTTCCTCTGTGAAAGTTTACGTTCCCAATTAATTAATCCGATAAAAGTTTTCTTTTCTTTTCTGTAACATCATTGTAAATGTTTTACAACTCGATGAAACTACTTTTGAATATTCTTAACGCTTGTTTTTATTTCGACTGCCAAGCTGTTTTTTTCCTTGCGCTATATTTCCGCTTTTAATACCGGCTGCTTTTCGCAAACTTTTATTGCAACACTCCTGAAGTTGAAATCGCCTTCAATGCTCCATTTTTTTTTTTTCTATTTTTCCTAATATTTTTAAAAGATCCGCGTTCTATCAACGCGATTTTACCTACTTCTGTAACGAAACAGTCTAACTTTTAATTTAATCGAAATTTCTAAATTTTCAAAAAGAATTATCAAAATAGACGTATAAAATTTCTAAATACGTTTCGTTTCGTATTAAAAATATCGCAACGCTTATGACAAGGAATCTCGATATTTCATTAATTTGAAGATCTCCAAAGCCTCCTAGAAAAAGATGAAAAATACAGTTTAATATGTAAAAGAGTTAATATAATAATAATAATAATAATAAATCTCGTCCCCTTCGTCATTTCAAATTTTTCTCCTCCTCGAACTTGTGGACCAGTATTCTCGAATGCAGTTGTATCAGATGTGGAACAGCGCCATCTATATCCGTACACGTTTTTCTCCACGCGGGATAAATGGCGCGTTGCGCGCAAAGGTAATTTAATGGGCGAAAAGGCAATGGACCTGTGGCGATTTATCTTACCGCGGGGCTTACTGCTCGTTTTCGTTGCTAAGCGGCGAAAGAAAGGTTGGAAAATATCGCGACGAGGAGGAAAAGGGGAAAGAAAAATGTCGGATGGCGAGAGAAAAGAAATCGAGCGGTTGGAGTCGATGTTGTAAATGTTCTCGTTCACGATAAACGTTCGGTCGAATTCGGCTTCAGAATCCGGTTCGTAAATAATTTTGTCGACGATTTTCCTTTTTTTGGAGACCGGTTAATTCCGAAATTTCGTTACAGGGAAAATACAGATTTTTCTTTTCTTTTATTTCTTGAATTTTTTCTCGATTTGCGATTATGGCCTATGGTGAATTGAACGGGTGTTATTTCTTCGCGTGAAACGTTGGATATTTGATTGGTTTTTGTAGTAGCTGTTGTGTGGAATGTTTCGTTTAATCATTTGTTACGCCATTTATATGCATTTATAATTTTTAACGCTTTTTTTTATTTTTTTTTTTTCCAGTAAAATTTAATATTTTAGCAAACGTTTGATTTAAGGAATTTATTTATATTTGTAGAGAGTATCAAAGGTTTTAAGGTTACATATAATTTTTTTTATAGAAAAAATCGTAATTTTTATTTCTGTCGTTTTTCTGCTCTAAAGAATTCCTTTTATCCTTCTAAGTACATAAGTGCTGTTTATTATGTAAGTAGCGTGGTAAAGGATAAGCCAGACTTGAAGCGATTCGTCTGCTCAAGCGTACAGATCTATCACTGTCTAGAGTTTTACACAAAAACTCGTATTAAAAAATAATTAATTTCAATATTGAAATTTCTATAAGAAGTAATTCATGCATAATTAATTAAATAAAAGGGAAAAGATAAATTTAATTTTAACTATCTTAAGAACAAATTTTTATTTTCTTCGCCATCTGTACATTACAATTTTACCTTTCACAATCGAATTTTACATTTTCTCGCATTCACTAACGAATAAACCCTGTGATCTTTTATAACGATTAAATTTTACGTTTTTTCACATGCAAAGGATAAGTCTTGTAATGGCTACTCTTCAAAATTTTACTTTTACGTTCAATTTTTCTTTTCACCATTTATATACAATCTTACATTCCTTTCAAATCTTACATTCTCATACCTAATAATAAACAAATAAACGAGAATAAGTTATGTCAGCGCGAGAGCAAGTAGCTCGGCAAAGAATAAGTCAGACCTCGATAATATATACCTCCACCATAGCTTAAATAACACCAGCAAAGCCTCGAGCTTTGCACGAACCTCGTATCCAACTTCGTATAACGTTTCGCCGTCGGGTAAGAAAGAGACTATACGTGGGATATCCTGGAGAGGGTGTGGATCGGAGGCAGAATTTCTCTCTCTCTCTCTTTCTCTCTTTCTCTCTCTCTTTCTCCTTTCAATTTCACTTTATTTCGCATTTTCGCGTCCCTGAGGCGTGCAGAGGGAACTGGAAACTCCGCCACGGGACGAAACATCGCTTTCAAAGATAACGAGAGATTTTTTCCACTCCGCTTGCTAGAAAGGACATTTAAATTCGCCGTTAATAACCGACCGAAGGTCGAAAAACAGCAGATAGTCGTCGTTTTTGTTTGCACACGTGTGCTGCGTACACTCTCTGCTACAAGTAAGCAAGGCTTCTCGATGAACGCCACGAGTATATATACGTTCTAATCCTTGAGAAATAAATTACATCGTATAAATTTATCGATCGATGGAATAATTGAAAGATCCGGTGAAATGTATTTCAGCGTGTTATGTAACAAATATATAAATAGCAAGAAATGATTAAAAAGATCTACGGTTATCTTTTCAACCGAATCGACGAAGATATTAAACTGGATAAGATCGGAAGATAAGAAAATTTAATTCGATAAAACTGTACACGAATGGTTTCACAACTCTTCGACTCTTATTATCGCAGTTGAGATGTTTACTAGGCGTGGCGAGCGTGTGGAACCATATAATTGCGAATGGACGAGCTTTGGTAGGCGGAGATGTTTCTCGAAGTTTCTCGGTCGCGGCCCACTTACGCGGGGCAAAATATCCCGCGGAGCAACCTTATTTTATTTCCTTATTCCTCGTACTTTTCTCTCCCATTTTTCCTTCCAGAAATAACGGGCACAACCAATGGATTTATGCGAAATGCACGCGGCGGTAATTGTTGGCGAATAAAATGTTGGAACACGTGGCTGGATCGCACGTTGTTTTGCACGATTAATTTTTTCCTGTCGATATAAAGGATGGATGGATTCGTAAAAGTTCTTCGGGCTGGTAAAATATGTACGTATTACGAAACACGAGAGATTATATTTTACCGATCACATAATGTACATTCTTCATCGAGGTGAAAAATAGAATTTATTCTCTTAAACGTTTCTTTATTGCTCATTTCACTCGAATCATTTTATTTAGTTTCTTTTCTGTTCTTTCCTCTCGTCTCTAGATTGGAGTTTGTTTGTGCGAAATAAAATTTATATAAACAAGAGCGAAGGAAAAGGAAAGTTAAGTAGATTTTGCTTCATCCTTCACGATCTTTTTTTTTTTTTTGCACGCAATATTAAAGTAAACCTGATTTCCTCTTTTAAAGCTTAAAGTTTATTATTATTTTTGCAAATATTAGAAGTATATAGTCGTTGAAACTAAATTAACATTCAAAATTAACGCTCGATATTTATATTCGAACGAAATTATCACAACTTGACAACCTTCATTTTAATACATTTTTAACGAAAGAGTATCCTTGAAATATGTCGTCAGTTATGATTTTTTACCACCCTTCCCCGTTGTTTCGACTCGTCGAAGCGAAAAATTTATTCCATCAAACGACCAGACTTTACCAGACGCGTCACAATCACCGCGTCCAAAACGCAAACAAAGAAGGGGACGCAAAAGAAGAGGGAATATTCTCTTTGCAAGAAGAAAACCCTCGTTTTCGAAACCTTCCTCGTCCATTTGCATCGAGCCGTGGTGAATCAAGATAATCAAGAAATTTAATCAACCTCTCCACCTCCTCCTCCTCCTCCTCCCTACCAACATCCCCCTCCCCCTCTCTTTTCCAACGATGTTCTCTGGCGCAATGCGTAATATAAAGCCTCGTTTCTCGAGAAAAGACGTGTCTGAAGAAAATTAAGATTTAACCCGTCGATTAGGCGTGTCGACGAGGAGATTCTCCCCTCCACCTCCTCTTCCTCTTCGATCCCCCGGGACTCGTATTCACGGGAATAGAACTGGTTCGTCCTTTGGATGAGTTCCAAATAGTAGTTTAAAATCTCTTTCTCCGATATTTTTCAATATTTGTAATAAATCGTTTGCGATGGTGTTAATTGAAATTTCGTGAGTCTTTTTTTTTCTTTAAATTTTAAGATTCCTGAGAAACGTTATAAAACGAGATAGTTTTAAAAAGTGGTTAGGATTACGATTTTTTTGAAATTTTAACGCATTGAGAGGCACTACGAGTAGTTTACACCAATAAATTCCGAGTCAACTCCATGTCACACGATCATATGTGAAATAGTGATAAATTTTCACAATTCTCAACCTGTATTATTGTTGTACAACGAATAAAGAAAATAGAAAAAGAAGTAAATAATCAAATTACGTTAAAAAATGAATATTAAATTATGAAATAACCAAATCTTGGTATCGCAATCCACCACACCTCGTACATTAGTAGATTTAATTCATCTTAACGACGTTCTTGATAGAATTCGACGATGAATTGGAGGAAAAGGCAAAGGAGGAAATGGGAAGAGCAACGAGCGCTAATTATAAAAGGGTCAAGTGCTCGTATTTTTTTTTTTTTCTTTTTACTGTTCACCCAGAATGCGCGGGTTTACGGGTTCTCCGTGGAACACGCTTTGCTAAACGAAGAATCATCAGGCGGAGATTCGACTAAATTTTACGATGATCTCGTGACGACGAATATTCACACTTTTACCATTTTTTCCTTTTTTCCCCAAGCGTTGAACAAAAATCTCATCGACACTTTCTTCTTAATTATTCACTCTCTAATTATCAGCTTTCTTATTTTAAGAGACGCGTACATATCTTTTTCTCTTCTCCTCTTAATTACTCGTCTTGGAATTTGAAGAAAAATTTCCTTTGAATAAAGCAGCCAATTGTTTCCGTTGTAATATTAATTCAAATTCTCTACCAATTATCTTATTTCCATTATTCATTCTCTTATCCAATAATATACGAGTCTACATGTCAACAAAAAGGAAGAGCATGAAGCATTCGAAAGCAAAATTAAGAAGATCGTCACGAAGCAAATCGACGAAACCTGTTACTCGAACCCCTCCCTCATTCGTCCCTCTTCACGATTGCTCGACGAGCTGTCTGTGCCTGCGCTGCGAGTGAACACCGACAACGATGCTCGAAAAATCTCTCACGAGGAGGGTGAGGCGGCCATGCAAACAGGTCGAACAAAGGGCAAGGGAAGGGAAGGGAAGGAGAGGGTTATCGTCGAAATTGTTCATTACTTCAGCTCCAAAAAATTTCCCTCGAAATTGCTCGCTCTCCGGAGGATGGAAACAAACGTTCCGGGGGACCAGGGTGCGAGGGGAGGGAGGGGGAGAGAGAGAGAGCTTCTTAAAGGCGGAGAGGAAACTTGGAAGGGTGGCCTCCACCCTGCTCGTTAGCTGTTACAACTTGCAGAGGGCATGAAGAGATCCCTGTTCTCCCCCTCCCATAAAGATGGCCTCGACCATTCCATGTAACCTATCCCCCTCCCCCCGTGTGAGATTTCGTGTGCCAGGCTTGGCTGCGATTTCAATTTATATCCAATCGAAACTTGGTTGGATTAATTTGCTTGAATATTTGGAAGAGGGAGAGAGAATTGTTTTGAATTGTTTTTTGTGGTAGGAAATAATCTTAATTGATGATGATAATTCCTCGTTTTTAAACATAACATTTTGGACAAGTGAATTTTTCTTTAAAAAAGAAAAGGATAAATCTGTGAAATTCCATCGTAGAATAATATATTCGAGTTTTAGGAAATTGCAACGACGAGGGGAGAAAAATTCGAGCGATTTGGACGTGTGTTTATTCGAAGGAATTTTCTCGTTTACGATCGCGAATGCGTTATACCGACGGATTAAAGCATCTTATCTCGAATGCACAGACGGCCACAAGCAGCATTCGCATTGTATTTCACTCGTGCACGAGGAACAAAAATGAACTTAGCAGAATGTGAAAACAAATATCGATTATTACAAAGGAAAATTCGATTAGAGATTAGACTGATTTTAAAGACGTGAAAGAATAGTGTAAACAATCGTACGTTTTAATAGGATATAGAAATATCTTTTTTTATTGAATTTTGATACACTTCTGGTGAGATTTCGAACGAGTGAAATGAAAGAAAATAATTGAATTTTTATTCAAATTTAAATTCTTGTCTTGGATCTCGTATATTTTACTATAAAATGTTGCCCGCGTAATATAATGTCTTAAATGTCGAGTAACGAGTAAAATATGATAATAGAGGTCTTACATCACTTGTCACGTTCTATCCCTGTCTTGCCTTCTACCTATAGTACTTGATGCAAATATTTATTTTCGCTTCGTATTTTAAAGCGTTTATACCGGAGAATATTATACTTTCCTTTTTGAAATAAAAGAAATATAATACGTTTGAAAAAACATTATTCTTTAAATTTCGCAAGTCGAAAAATAACGGAGTAAAAGAAAAAAAACTCGAAAGAAAATTATGAAAATTATTTTATTCGATACGTAAAGTAAAATACAATTATATCGTCATTCGTGTATATTTTAATTACGAAACGTTTCTATGTTCAAGAATCACGTGATCCGTCATCGAATGACAAACAGGCAAATAAATGGACGAAAAATATGACTTACCAGCTACGATACCAGCGATATGGCACTGCAGACAGACAACGAGAGCGAGCAACGATGTAGTTCTCATTTTTCACTCGATTCGAACCGCAGCCCTGCTGACAGACCAACTCGCCAAATCGATCGATGATCGTATATATATCGTAGGAACGCACGTGTAAACGTCGCACAATCGCGAAGAACCCTTCTGTGTTCTCAGTCCGTGCACTGGCTCTTACCACGTAATAAACATTTGCGATAACGTTACCACGTTCGATTCTCGACGTCCAACTATCCGACACGATCCGACGCGTACCCCTATCGTCCCATAACAATTAATATTTTCGATGTCGGGAAGCGAGAAACGTTAACCGAACTTCGCTTGACGTTTCGTCGCCGGCAAACGAGCGGACAACATCCTCCCTCCTACAAGGATCGAAACCGACTGAGCACGGCGCATCGAGCCCCTTTGCATCGTTGTCCGAAAAAGGGGTTATGCGCACGTGCGAGCGTCGACCAATCGCAACGCACGAATGGCCATTGCTAACCGCACGCGATGTTCCGCGATTTTTTTTCTCGAATTTAAAAAGTGCCTTTCCCTGTTTTCGTACACGAGATCCATGGAAACAGACTCCGCCAGCCTCTTGTCGCCGTAAAATTCTGACATCCGACCAGGCTTTTTCTTTCGTCGTTCGCGTAACGCGAGACTCGGATCGAGCGTGTCGTGTGTGCACATCACGCTCCAGAGTATGCATACACGCGCGTTGCAGCGCAACAGGCACGCGAGAACGTGAAATCTGAACTTGCGGTGTTTAAACAGATTTATGGAGAAAGGTAATTTTCTGGTATACGATGCTTATGAGAATTATAATGGTGTTTGTAAGTTGTTCGGAGAATTTTTTTTTTTTTTTATGTAATTGTATCCATGATATTAGAGTAATCGAATTATTTTTATTTAGTTAAAATATCAATGATTTATCAAAGCAAGGATTTTAATACATTTTTATATTGAATCAAAGTACATTGTGTATATTCACGCCTTATGGGTTTCTAATCTCTTCTCGTTATGCATATCCCGTAAATTTTATTCATTCGTTTCAAAAAAGTGCATATATATTGTCCAATAAATTTAATTAAAAGTTTCTAACTTTGAAAATATAAACTACGTGTTATGCGACTATTTTTCTATATTTGGGGATTACATTTTTTTATCGAAATACGGGAGCACCTTTTGACATATTGTTTTAATATGTTTCTATAACGTTATTTGAAAAAAAACGTACGATAAAAACTAATCATATTATGTAATTTTCAAAGGTAGAAATAATCTTTTTAAATAATTTTTTATGAATAAAATTACACATTTCACGAAAATTAAAATTCGCATGTGATCAAATTATCAAAAAATAAATAATATAACAATTAAAAACAATAATATTTGAAATTCCATTCCTTTATCATTTAGCCTTATCATATTCTCAACTATATAAAATTCCATACGTATATTACGTATATAATAAAATTACTTGTATTATATATTGAAACAAATCCACGTTTTAAAAATTGCTTATCAACTCCTACTAAAACATATTATGGAAATTCTCATTTTGATTTTGTTTGTTCGTGAATTATTTACGCGTCGTAATTTCAAACTGCATATTGTTTCCCGTCGAAAAACCAGCTTTTTCCCCCCTGTTTACTCGCATGACAGATTGTTCGTCGCTGTCAGACGCATTCAACGTAGTAGACCAGTTTCAAAGAATTATTTGAACCGTAAACATGGTTGCAAATAATTTTACAAAAAAAGATTTTTCGTTATTAAAAATGCTTAAATAATAATCAAAAATTATAAAATATATTTTAAATATAAGAGATCTATTTATAATTCTACGTTATATACGGATATTTGATTTAATTTATAACATTTGTCGATACAAAAAAAAATTTGATAAATTTGAATAGAATATATTCGGATATGATATTTAAATATTCGTAAAAGAATAAAAGATGGAAAAAGAAGAAATATTTTTTGCCGAAACCCGGGATCGAACCGGGGACATTTAGATCTTCAGTCTAACGCTCTCCCAGCTGAGCTATTTCGGCTTGTTTTATTAAAATTTTTAATGGCGGTTTTACTAAATTTAAAAAGATCGATCGACTTGTCATTTCGTTAATTCTAAAATACAATTAATCTTTTTTTTTTTTTTTTTTCTTTCACATAACCACGATGCATTTTCTTTCAATATAAAATATATCTTCAATTTTTAGTTTCTATCTTTTTTATTTTATTATCACGCATTTCGAAACATCATAACCTAAATGTTAATATTTTTATAAAAATAAAGTAATCTTTCGTGATATAAACTTCTTTGAATATTTTATATAACAATTATTTGAATTTAATATCGATTTGAATA
The DNA here is from genome assembly GCF_029169275.1 of Apis cerana. Lineage (NCBI taxonomy): Eukaryota > Metazoa > Arthropoda > Insecta > Hymenoptera > Apidae > Apis > Apis cerana. The sequence continues at coordinate 725,707 of NC_083862.1, read as the reverse complement.
GAATATTAAAATAAATAAATATCGTAAAGGATTTATAGATTTATCGTATCGCACACTTGTTGAACTTCATTGACGTACTAACAATATGCTACGATAATTGGTCAAGTTCCAATAATACTCACTGGATAAATTATTGTCCATGGTTTTGCATTCGTCATTCTTTTCTCTAACTCGACCTACTTTTATCACATTGTTTCACATATCCTGCTGCTTGTCAGTCTTAGCACGATGTACAAGTTTACATTTCCCAGAACAGGCGTTAAGGTTATTCGAAGGGAGAGAGATTGGTTGCAATTCATGGTCGCCGACGAAATCATATGATAGACAAAGATGGATATAAATACTACGTAAACAAACCACGAATTTAAAAGAGAGACAAAAGAGATTGTCAAGGACGAATAAGTTTAACTTAGATTTTACTTACTGAAACGTTAAACGTCATTCATATATTAAAAAATTAAAAAAAAAATTATGTAAAAAGTTGTTCAATAATTATTACATATATATTATTTATAATTCTTTTTAATATTCTTTTTAATATTTCTTATTTCATTTTTATTTTTTATTTTTTCTTATATAAATTTTTCATATTAAAAATTTATTAATATACATTACGATATTAAAAACTTAATTTTAAAATCTAATTAATTGTTAAATATCATTAAATGAATTAGAATTAAAATATATAAATTTGGCGTGTTTTTGATCTTTTGTATCAATATTATTTATCCGTCAATTATTATTTATCCGTTTCTTATTAATTAGATTATATTATATGTTGTAAAATTTTTAAGAAAAGTTCGATGAAAATTTTTTTTATAAACATATATAAAATCTATATTACAAATAAATTATTTATCATATTTGTTGAATTATTGACAAGAAACAATTTTATGTGTGGCTGTTAATGGAAAAACAGGAATAAACAACACTCTCGTCCTCGAAACTGGTTAAAGCGACTTGAAAAACATCATCGAGGCCGCCATAATATTCTTCCTGCCTGAACTTGGCCTACAGTTTTGTGCGCTTGCTACGTTCACTACGTTCAGTGTCGCGTCGTACGTAGATGGTGACGGTTCGTTGGAAGAGGATTTTTAGTTAATGGAAAGTTCACCGGGAATGTGGAAGTATATTTGCGAATAAATCTCTTCCTCGCGCTCTACCGAGTGTAGGTGCATCGAAGAAAGGGAAAAGTATCGTCATTCGCAGTTGCAATCGTACATTATGGCAAATTTAAGACAAACTCCACTGACGTGTAGTGGACATACTAGACCCGTGGTGCATCTCGCATTCTCCGATATCACTGAATCTGGATATTATCTGATTTCGGCGTGCAAAGGTAATTAATTTTCGATTTTTCTTGCCTTGAAGAGAAACTCGCCGGTGATTCGTATCGGTCAATCTCTTTCTTTTTTTCTTTACGACCGACACGTTCTTGTTCGCCTTGGCCCAGTTTCTTCGAAAACCAAGGTTTTTATAACTTACGTATTTCGAGGTTAGATACTGTATATTTGCGACGTTCGTACGATTTCCTATTGTATTCCATTCGATAATTTCAAGACGAATGTATGAATTGATCGAATTAGCCTATACATTGATCATATATGTATTTATATATTATCTTGATAAAAATTTTTCTAACCTGTTTTAGCGAAGATTATTATTGAATCACGTGCATGTTTTATTTATTTTATTTTTGAAGTTATATAACGTTTTAATAAATCATTTATATATATATATATTATATATATATATATATATTTATAAAAAGAAAAAAAATTTTTTATTACATTTTTAGATGGCAAACCTATGTTACGACAAGGAGATACTGGAGATTGGATTGGAACATTTGAAGGACATAAAGGAGCAGTGTGGGGTGTTGCATTAAATCCTCAGGCTACGAGAGCTGCTTCAGGTGCTGCAGATTTTAATGCTAAAGTTTGGGATGCAATAAAAGGAGAAGAAATTCATTCGTTTCAACATAAACATATTGTTAAATCTGTCAACTTTAGTACAGATTCTAATTATTTGTGCACTGGCTCTAACGAGAAACTTGTACGAATTTATGATCTTAACAAACCAGATGCAGCACCACAAGTATATATTCATAAATTCATATTTGAAAAAATAATATTTTGCATTTTTTTTTTAATCAATAATAATATCAACAGGTTTTCTCAGGTCATAAAAATGGTATCAGACATGTTACCTTTTTCAATAATAATACTGCATTAATTACTTGTGGCGATGATAAAACATTAAGAGTTTGGGATAGGAATAGCGGCCAAGAAGTCAAAAGGTTAGATTTTCCGGCAATTCCAAATTCCATGGAAGTATCAAGAGATGGAAATATCATTACCACGACTCATTCCAACATAGTTACTTTTTGGAATAGTAGAGAGTATGTACATTTCTTTTATATTTTATTTTGCGTTTGTAAATTTGTAATTGTAAATCTGTAGATTGCATTATTGAAAAGAAAGAAATATAAGAAGCTATATAACAAAACAAGTTCAAGATATCTTAATATATAATATATATTTTTTTATGTACTTATTATAGTACAGGTACATTAATATCCTGAGCATGGATTTGTTGTAGGACCTTCAAGTTAGCCTTGGTTCACTAGGAAATATTTTCTAGTACAATACTTTACATTCTAATAAAGTTTTGTATCTTTTATTCGATATTTTTTTAATTATGTACTAATAAAAGTTTTAATTATCTGTACAGATTAACCAAATTACGCGAATACACTGCACCAACGCAAATGAATAGTGCCAGTTTGCATCCAGATTGTAGTATTTTTGTATGTGGAGGAGAAGATTTAAAAATGTACAAGTTCGATTATTCCACGGGCGCGGAAATTGGTAAATTAATATTAACTAGGAAATTGATAACATAATTATATTATATTTCTTTACACTTAACATATTTACAAATATTTAATGTTATTTTTAGAATCATTTAAAGGACACTTTGGACCTGTGCACTGTGTACGTTTTTCACCGGATGGTGAATTATATGCTAGTGGTTCAGAGGATGGTACATTGAGATTATGGCAAACAACCGTTGGCAAAACTTACGGTCTCTGGCGATGTATAGAACAAACACCTGCAATACAAGAAAATACTGCTGTGCTTAATAATAAACAAGAAGTTCCTGCCAGTTAAAGATCTGATGATTCATAAATAATGTATTTTAATACCTTCCAAAAGAGAAAAAAAGAGAAGAATACTTCATCGAGAGATGTACGTATTATATAAATGATAAATCACGAATTTTCATGGCAATTTATATCGTTGAAATTGTATTTAATCGGCTGATGTCTGTCATATGTTTTGTACATATATCAGATCTCTATGATATGTCTTGAATCAGCCTAAATAATCGCGATATTCCGGGAGAAGCAATTTCATCGTAGTTTAATAAGTAATGGAAGTCTGGGACGCCGTTTACTATTTATTGTAGAAAAGAAAAAAAAAAGAAATATTAACATTTATTAACATTATACATGTCACTATTATACTACAAAATTAGATAGAGGTGTAATGACAAAAAGAAAGACAATTCAGAATTAAATTTTGTGTTCGCATTTGTTATTTTCGCGTTAACATTACTATACAAGTATAAAAAGGATTTATTTGGGCCACTGCTAGCGCAACTTTTTTAATATACATATCACTCATTCGCCTATTATTCACATTTTTATTCCTTTTGTCTAACAAACGTCACAATACCGTGACAATTTATTAAAGTCCTTTTTCCTCACACAGCAATTACGTACTACGAGATCACTGTACACAATTTTTCCTTCAAACTGGCAATGACAGTTTTATACAAGTAGTATCGTGTACCGACCTCTTTTGACTTTCCTTATTCCAGTACACCTTCTTACTTATGTATATATATATATATATTTATTATATATATATATATAAAATATAAATTAAATACTTCTTACAATCTACAAAATAGTACTAAACATAACAAGAAAAACAAAAGAAAAAGAGAGAGGTATTCGTTACAAAATGAAATATTTAAAACATTTCCAGTCGAGTATATAATACATGAGCGAATCTTAATACATATTAACTTCTTAACCTCTCTTCGCGCGCATAACACATTCACCGTGATTCTTGACTCGTATTCCTTACAAAAAAATTGTTCAACCTTTTACGATGAGTGCAGCTCGTTAAAAAACCTTAACATCACTGTCGTTGTACGATCTCTCGGAAGGAAGACAGTGATTCTCTTGCGTGTGATAGTTAGTAAGCAACCAGTTATAGGAGAGAAGTCTTTGTTAACGTTTCTTTCCACCGCTCAACCTATGAATTGCGACAGATCGGGCAACTTGAATCCGTTGAACGAAACTGGCGTCGGCGCGCTTCTCAAACTATTTCTGTGCGACACGAAACCGGGGAAACTGGTCGGCGTGGTAAATTGTTGAAGTCTCGAGGAAGCTTCCGTCGCTGCCAAAACGAAACCGCACTGAGCCGTGCACACGTCATCGCGTAGAATTGCCTCGCGAGAAGCTTCGCGTAAGAGCTGATTGCAGTCGGTAATCCTCAGAGAAGCGCATTGAGTCTGAAAACAGAAAGAATCGTAATTTAATCTTTCATATCCGTCCCCCAATTATTCGTTTCATTAACCTGTATAAATATCGCGTGAAAAGCAAGTGGCTTTCCAGAAGAAATCTCTCGATTACCGAACTTCGAAAAGTCGAGTGAAACCAGATATCCCTGCGAGCTATCCAATTTCATAATAACCGCGTATCGGATTTCAAGGAGTATTCAGTTACGTATGTACACGTAAAAGTGGGACAGAATTTAAAAAGGAACGAAACAATGTGTATACAACCGCGAAAGGACGAAATAGAAGTCGAATACGTACGCCTTCGGCGGTGCAAACGCAGCTGGTGCAAGGTGTGGGGAAGCCAGACTCTCCAAGAGCAACGTTCCTTCCTCCGATCTGGCAACCGTGCCTCGTTTCTCTCCACGCAGTCAGGTCCATTTGCGGCATCGAGCCGCAAGGGACTCGCGGATTCAGAAAATTGCTCGGCAGATCGAACGCCGCCCTCTGCATGTCGTTCTGATTGTCCATGTTCTCGCACATAACCTTGGACAAGGTGGATTTACGAATCTCGGCGAGCTGGTGCTCGGTGAAGCGGATATTCGGGTCGTCGGTCTCGTACCAGAATCTATCGCATTTCCTCGCCTGCCTGAACTGTATCGCGATTATACAAGCGAACGTGGGCCCCACCAATCCACCTTGAAGAGGCCTCTCGCTCATCCCGCCTGGGAACAAGTCGATGTCGTCCACGGAAGCGTAGATGCGTTTCATCCGAGCTATCACCTCTGGCGCCATCTCCCTCGACAAATCTTCGAAAGTGGTCGCTCTTTTCAGATTGCACAGAGCCCTGTAATTGTTGTACGAGGGTATACCGTGATCTCTGGCACGATGAACGTTAAGAGCAACCAGGTCGATTCCAGAATACGGTATTCCGCGGATCTCGAACAGATGATTGGTCACCTCACCGGTTATAAATTGATCCAAAGTCTCCATAGGGGTGGCGACCAATCCTCGCGTCATTTCGTCCATCATGTTCGACTGATAGAGCACATCCGGGTCGAAGAAACCGTCTCTGAGCAGGATGGACGGTTCCATGTTCTGATAGTTGCGATCCATTCTCGGCAGATGCGGCCTCAACAACGAGTGACCGATCCTGTACGCCGCCGAAGCGAATTCGGTGAGCACGCTCGGGTTGCAGGTGGGAGAATATTCTTTGTAGTAGCCTTGCGGCAACAGTTTCAATCCGTAGAGAGTGACAGCGTTCCAGCCGAGTATCCGGGGCAGGAATTCATTGTACGTGATATGCTGTAGCATCCCGCTGATTATGCGTCGAGATTGTTGGAACAGTTTCTCGCCGTCCCAGTGGGGGTTGATCTGCCTTAATCCCTCCACGATTCTATTATGCTCGCGCACCCACATGGTGTGCATGACGGTTAACCCAGGCTGCTCGGAGGCTCGCCCGTCTCCGCCGATAAAACAGTAACCGGACTTGGCTTTGCACTCGGGATGCGTGGGCGACTGAGGCAGGAGATCCTTGGCCCCTCTGTGGGGGCTCTGAGTGATGTTCATGCGACCGTTGAAGCCACGAAGTATGTTGCAGATGCAAGTGTTCTCTCCGTAGACCACGGATCCATCGAGAAAGGCGGTGTTCTGATTAATTTGTTCCCTCGGCCCGAGATGCTGTTGGCCGGGCAGCGACCTCATAGATGGGAAACACATCCGCGCGCCCGACGTCACGTTCACCGTGGGATAGTAATGGTCGCCAGGTGGCACTGGGAAGGGATTACACTCGGGATGAACCGTTCTGGGCGAGTCGCAAGAACGACAGCTGGGTATAGACTCGGCGAAACCTTTGTGGATAGGCGTCATGGTGAGGTCGTGGTCCAGAAATTGGGCGAACTGCATTACCATCAGAGTGTATCGATTGTGCAAGTTGGAGATGTCGGGGTGGATCACCGTGGAGATCACTCGGGGGTTTGGTAGAGGCACCCCTGTCACGGAGGTGCTTCTCGGCTTCGACACCCCGTCTTCGTAGACCGGAGGCAGCAACCTGGCGAACGTTGTCAACGATTTGCCCAAGTTGGGATTGCGTAGATTGTTGCAGTGGCCCGAGAGGGTTCTGTACGGAGAGGTTGGGTCGCAGGGGCTATCGTCCACGGGGCACTCGACTTCGTCGTGATTCGTGGGCTTCTTTTGGGACAGGAATCCGGAAATGTCCACGTTCTGCAGCAGATCCGAGAAATCGTTGTTGGGAAAGCCCAGTATGTTGTCCGTGGTGTCGAAGATCTGTCGTTTCTTGCGCTTTAGCCCGTGTATCCCGTTCAAAATTTCATTGGTGGCCAACTCGTACATGATGGAGGAATTTGCCAACAGGAGGGCATCCCTGTTCGCTTTCGAGAAGCTGGCAGCCGTTCCAGCCGGAGATTTGGGATCCGCTATTCTCTGCTGCAGCCACGAATTGTACTCCAATTGTTTTCTCTCGATCAAGTCTGCTTCAGCTTTCTTCACGGCTGCTGCTATTAAACTCGGGCTCAGTTCTGGGATGAATTCAGGGATCGCTGATCTGCTGCCAATCACTACCTCCTTGGCCGGCTCTGGAAGCGGCTCTTCTCGCCAAGGAGAGATGTCGAGTACACTGTGCTGGTCGCAATTGATCCTCGCGTTCAGATACGGATCCTGCTGTATGAACGCTTTCGGTTGAATCTTATCGATCTTCGTGTTGGCACACAGGATACCGGCCAGAGAAACTTTTCTAATTTCAGCCAGTTGAATTGGATTCAGTCCGGACGGTGGGATGTCATTCTCGTACCAGAATCGATCAGAGTTTCTCGTCTTGATGAATTGCCTCTTGAGAAGGCATTCGAACGTCGGCCCTACCGTTGCACCCCTTCTAGGAATTTCTAAAATTCCACCGAGCAGCAAATCTATATCTTCCACCCGCGAGTATACGGATTCCAAGAGCCCCGCGTGCACTGGATGCATTAGATGCTCCAAATCCATGAAATTTTGGATCTATGAAAAAAAAAAAAAAAAACAAAAGATACGTTTCAGATATATCGATGAAATGAATTTCTCAAATATTCAAAGTTATATCGCAGCAGTACGAAAAAAAAAAAAAAATTCTATACATGCAAATTGCACAAACGTACGGTCACGTTGTGTCCGGAACAATCGGCTACGAACTCGACGTATCCGGGGATTCCATGATCACGGCCCACGTGTATAAAGCGCGCGTTCGCGTCGACTCTCGATTCGAAAGCGGAGTGCCTGAGATCGAGGCTCACGCGATTGGCCGAGGCGATCACGTGGTCTTCCAAGCACGTGGCGTTGTCGAGTCTGTGGCTGCGCAGCGACATCAGAGCGCGCAGAGCCGCCAGCGCGACAGCATCGTACGTCCCCCCTACGTTGGAGGACGAGTAACCGTTGTAGAACCCGCTCGAAACGGGCATTAATTCCGGATCCGTTCGAGCACCCTCCCCGAGAATACTCGGTACGTATTCGTTCAAAGTGACGTGTTGAATTTGCGCCATGACCAATCGTCGAGCTTCCAAGAATAACTTAGTGTCGTCCCAATGCTCGTTGGCGTCGGCCAACGCCTCCGCTATGCGATTGTGCTCGCTCAAAAAGGCAGCGTACACCATTCCAAGAGGCTTGTCCCTGGTACTGTTGCACACTTGGCAGGCAGAAATGTCGACCCTTCCTCGATTGTACGTTCTGATTCGGTGCAGCTGTTCGTCGGTGGATCCATAAATGTGAGAACCGTCCAAATACGCCGATGCACCGTTCATCTGTTCCCTGCCTTCGAAGTTACACTTGTGCACAGAGAGAGTCGGTACAGACCGCCAATAACCTATACATCCATCTTGCTCGTCGCGGATGTCGTAACATTCTGGATGCTTCGCTTTCCCGGAACAACATAGCTCCAGTTTGTGGGATGGATAGACGACGGATGCGATGTCGTTGAATATTAGTTCGGACCATATTCCCGATAAACTGGTCAGACCCTCGTGAGCCTCCGGAGAGGGGCGTAAATGGTTGAGCAGTGACGACACTACTTTCGTAGGTGTCGGAAGCACGTGATTTCCTACCGACTGGCGAGGACTGGCGACATCTGGCGACAATGAAACGTAAACGCGTGTTTAGATGAAAAATTATTGTCTCGAGAAAGACAAAAAGGTTAGTTGTAATAGAGAGAGAAAATTGTGAAGCGTTTAATCGAAATGATTAATTAGAAATATTATTAATAATTCGTATCGTAATATAGACAATTCGTTGTTGAATAAAATATTAAATAATGGTATAAAATTTTGGTATAAAACACGGATATATTTCATACGGTGTCAAAATAAATTTCTTCGATTTTTCACGCAAATTTTTCAAACAACAATCGCATCAATTGTCGAGTGAATTGTCGGAATTCTCGTTACGAAAGTACAGTACAGAGATATTCTTTAAATCGCGCTAATACTTGGTCGCACAAGCGAAAAATAATTTTTTCTCTCAAGTTTATTATATAATAAAGCTGCGGTTTGTACTCTTACTTCACGAGGATGTACGATGTAAATGAGATTAAATCGTTGCACGTAGTAAATTGATAATATCTGTGTCAAATTAGACGTTGCCTAACACAGTTTATTATTCTCGGTTATATTACACGGAAAATCGATTTTACGCTATGCGCACATGATTCTATAGATTTCAACGCGACAAATTTTATCAAATTAGCGTAATTGTACCTTTACCTGCTTTTGACCCGAGTGAGAAACGAGAAATTGTACGTAATTATGAAATAAACGTAACTGAAGATTGGATATTATAATAAATCGTACTTTCATCTTCCATTATATAGCGTATTATAAAACTTTCTACGCTAAATAAGGAAAATTTTAAAACAAAAATGTCTAAAGTATAGTAATTGTAAAGTATAAATTTTTTTTCTTTCTAATTTTCTCGCTAATCTTCAATTACGTTTCAATTCTAAAAAATATAATAAATACAATACAGCGAGAAAAGAATAAGATCGAGTAACAGAGATAAGTCAAATTAAATTAAATAAATCGCATAAATTTATCTCGCAATATCGCGGTCTAAATTTTTTTTCTATTATCTCATAAAATAAAGCGACTTTCTATTCCGATATAATTATATCACATGCATACACCTGCTTGATCCTGCATGCTATTAGAGATAGTGAAATTTATTACGCACAACTTTCTAGATCGATGCCGAAGTGGTTATTCATCTTCCGATTACGTCCTACATTGAAACCGAATAACGTTGGTTAGAAATCGAAAGTCTTCCGTCATTATTGTTACTACGAATGCCATAAGCACGTTCTGCGGTTTTATGCATGTTCCTATCAATGTTTTGTATTAAATGGAAATATCTATCGTTTTTTTATTAGATAATATATCACTTTTATCCTCGTTTAAAGTTAAACAAATGAATTAAACGAATGAATTAAAACTAAAAAAAAAGAAAAAAAAAAATGAAAGAAGGAACACGTACAATAAAACTGGAATTCGAATTTTTGTAGCGTAAGTTACATAAAAGTTATATTTTATTCAATTTCAATAAAATAATTCGTTCTTACCCGAGATTATTTATATCATTTTTAGTTTTTTCGTTCATCACCGACAAGCGACGGCACGAGAGAAAGAGGACCTAACCTAGTCTCGTGATGCGCAATTTGTGACGAATTCTGTGTCATGGCTGCGCATGGTTCTCGACGGAATCTCAACGGGTAAAGAAGATCGACAACGAGCAACACGTGCTTTTACGATTCGACGCATCTATATTCAGAATATATGATGGTATACATATGGCAGAATTTATGATGACGATGTGGATATGGTTATTTGTCCAACAATGAAAAACGAGCGAAAAAGTATTTATAATAGGATCCGTCCTCGTCCCTAATAAGATTGATTCATGCGCATGTAGATAAGTTCGCAGCATTGGAGCATACAGAAACAGCGGTTTTTAAATTAATATTGCCATAAATGTATAATACGTTGTTTCTTGTTCCCTCTGATTGTCATTGGAATTGGAATTGATAATTCTCTCTTTTAAATTTTTAAAATTATCATAATAGTACATATGCATACATACATATATATATATATGAGTATTTGAATTCAACTAATTGTCATACGATAAGAAATTCCATTTCTACTTTTTTATAGGTATAATGCAATAAATATAATAGAAATTTAGAATATAAAGATTGGTAACTATATTTATAGAATACTTCTTATTATTTTACTCTGCTAATAGATAATTGCTCTTACTCTATTTTTGTAGCATTTCAATGTCAACAATTCTAAAACTAGAGGATATTCATTTATGGCTGTTTTGATTAAATTACATATAAGGATCTTGTTATAAATCTAACGAACGAATCAACGGTATGCTGCATTCAAACAAATGTGAAATAATGAAATTCGAGATAATATCGAGCTATTTAGAAAAGTGAATTTGACAAGTCCATCAATCTATCTATCTATCAACTCGTTCGATTATTATTCCAGTCAACGTCGACATTTTAGCCACTCATCAGAGACTTTCAATTGAATCGACGCGACGAAAATACGATGACGATCGAAATATTTTGGGTCAACGTAGTCGAAAGGCAACGTTGGCGCAGGGAGCCACTGGTCATGGAAGAACACCTGAATCACTTTCTTCGCCTCTTTTCACTTTCATATTTCCGTTTCCATTTTTTTTCTTTCTTTCGCACAGGTGTCAATCGCCTTCCCTTTCGCAATGTCTAGAGGCACATTTCTGATAAAGCGCCACAATCTCCAGTTGTCAATTAACGCTTAATCCTGCTCTTCGTGCTTCATAGATTTCAATTCGACGTGACAGACGTTCACGGCAAACATTTCTGTATATTCGAACATGCGAAATAATTTTTTATAATTGTATAAAATATAGTGCACAGAGTACTAAACTATTTATTTTATAGATAATATGTTACTAAAATTAGCAACTGAGAGTACCTGGCGTTATTATAATAAAAAAACAATAAGAATTAGAATGTAATTAATTTTTTTAAGTAGTTTATATATATATTTTTATACATTTCAGTTAAGTTTCTATATATATTTTATGTAACTAAAAAATATTATAACATATTATTAATAAAATATATTGTTTTATAATTGTAATTAGTATAAAACTAGAAGAAGAAATATAGAACTGTCCTAAATCGCATAGATTTAAGTAAAATAGTGAACAAAATAATTAATTAATTAATTCCTAAATATATCAATGGAAAAAGGTAAGCATAAAGGTAAATATATTAATATATACGAAATTATAACAAAAACTTCACGTATAACTTTCGATAGGATTATAGTTTCCTAATATAAATCTCAAGAGAAGCAATTTTTCATCAAGAATCGCTTCAATTATTTAATTCGTCATTGAATAGGAAGCAATCTCCGGAAATGCTTTGGGATCCTACGCTATTCTACAATTCTTCTCCTTTAAAATGAGCTCTCTCTGAGCATTCTACACCATCTTTATCCAAAGTTATGCTATTTCAAAAATTCGGGATTTTTTCTCCAAGAATCTCTTCAATTATTTAATTCGTCATTGAATAGTAAGCAGTCCCCAGAAAAACTGTGTGCTTCTATGAAATTCTACAATTCTTGCCCTTCAAAATGAGCTCTCACTGAGCATTCTACACCATCTTTATCCAAAGTTATGCTATTTCAAAAATTCGGGATTTTTTCTCCAAGAATCTCTTCAATTATTTAATTCGTCATTGAATAGTAAGCAGTCCCCAGAAAAATTCCGTACTTCTACGCTATTCTACAATTCTTCCCCTTTAAAATGAGCTCTCTCTGAGCATTCTACACCATCTTTATCCAAAGTTATGCTATTTCAAAAATTCGGGATTTTTTCTCCAAGAATCTCTTCAATTATTTAATTCGTCATTGAATAGGAAGCAATCTCCGGAAAAACTGTGTACTTCTACGCTATTCTACAATTCTTGCCCTTCAAAATGAGCTCTCACTGAGCATTCTACACCATCTTTATCCAAAGTTATGCCATTTCAAAGATTAGTGATTTTTTCTCCAAGAATCGCTTCAATTATTTAATTCGTCATTGAATAGGAAGCAATCTCCGGAAAAACTGTGTACTTCTACGCTATTCTACAATTCTTCCCCTTTAAAATGAGCTCTCACTGAGCATTCTACGCCATTTCTATCCAAAGTTATTCTATTTCAAAGATTAGAGATTTCTTCTCCAAAAATCGCTTCAATTATTTAATTCGTCATTGAATAGTAAGCAGTCCCCAGAAAAATTCCGTACTTCTACGCTATTCTACAATTCTTCCCCTTTAAAATGAGCTCTCACTGAGCATTCTACACCATCTTTATCCAAAGTTATGCCATTTCAAAGATTAGTGATTTTTTCTCCAAGAATCGCATCAGTTATTTAATTCGTCATTGAATAGGAAGCAGTCACCGGAAAAACTATGTACTTCTACGCTATTCTACAATTCTTCTCCTTTAAAATGAGCTCTCTCTGAGCATTCTACGCCATTTCTATCCAAAGTTATTCTATTTCAAAGATTAGAGATTTCTTCTCCAAAAATCGCTTCAATTATTTAATTCGTCATTGAATAGGAAGCAGGCCTCGGAAAAACTCCGTACTTTTACGCTATTCTACAATTCTTCCCCTTCAAAACGAGCTCTCACTTAACATTCTACGCCTTCTGTATCCAAAGTTATGCCATTTCAAAGATTAGTGATTTTTCTCCAAGAATCGCTTCATTCATTTAATTCGTCATTGAATAGGAAGCAGGCCTCGGAAAAACTCCGTACTTTTACGCTATTCTACAATTCTTCCCCTTCAAAACGAGCTCTCACTTAACATTCTACGCCTTCTGTATCCAAAGTTATGCCATTTCAAAGATTAGTGATTTTTCTCCAAGAATCGCTTCATTCATTTAATTCGTCATTGTATAGAAACCAGTCTCCGAGAAAACTGTAGCATTTGTCCTTTCTTTTATCAATCCTCCTCTTTTTCTTTATCAATTCCTCTTCCTCCACTCACTCATCATTGATTAGAAAGCAGTATTAGGAAAAATTGTGGCATTCTACGCTATTCTACAATTCTTCTCCTTTAAAACGAGCTTTGACTAAACATTCTACGACTTCTGTATCGAAAGTTATGCTATTTCGAGGATTAGTGAATTTTTTGAGTTTCAAGATACGCTCGTCTCATTTAATTCGTCACTGAATAGGACCCAGAAAAGTCTGTTGCATCCTACGCTATTTTAGACTCTTTTCTGTTGAGAATGAGCTTTGAGTGAGCATTCTGCTCCATTTCTTTCGAAAGTTACGATATTTCAAATCTAGCTAACTTTTTCTTCAACATTTCATTGGCACTTTTATTCATTTATTTATTATATTTTATCTTTTACAGCTAATCTAAATCTTACTAATTAAATCCAGAAAACAGGTCCAATAATATTGAATTATACACATGTACAATCTATCTTAATCAACTCTCACCGTGTCGATTCAGCAGCTTTCAAGTTACGTCAAAATTAATTAATCATCGCACGTAATATCACATCGAACCATCGAACCGCACATTGTTTACTTCATTCTTCCAATATACTTTCTTTTTCTCGAGAAAAGTTTTCTTATCGTGTACTCCTTTCCCCCGAAAAATATTGCCGGAACAATTGTGTTCGATCCGCAAGACTTGGACAAATCGAACGGTGAACTCAAGTGTTATAGGTTATTATTCACACCGACGATGGTGCAATCGATGCTCGCCTAGGGACTCTCTATTTCATTCGCTCTCCGCTCCCTCCAGCATGCTAATTCGCAGTTTCTAATCCAGACAAGCATGCCAACGTTCTTCGAAATGAATCTGCCTCGTTCCAATTTTCACTTTCCTTTCGCGTTGCGGGAAGTGCGTACAACTGCGGCACTCGTTTAGAACTGGTTATCGATTGAGGAATCATAGATCGGTCCACGAATAGTGGCCACTTTTACGTATTCGTTATTCGTAGAAATAATCGAATTTTTAATATTTCATAATTGTAGATGATTTAGATATATTTGTTGATATTTCTTGAGTTTTTAATATTCGAATTTTTTCCCTTGATTAATATTTAAAAATGTCGAACGTTCGTGGAAAATTTAAGATTTGCAAGGGGAAAAGATAATTCGTGATGAAATTAGGCACGAGACGGTTTATTAGAGATGTTGCGAGGTTCGATAAAATTTCAATGAGGCATTCATAAATAATTTTAGTTATTTAATTGTTTAGTTTTAAAGTATTAAATTGTATGCACGTACGACTCGTTTAATGATTTGCAATAAGAAAGATAATTTCTCGCTACTACCCGCTTTTCCTATATTATAATAATTATCGATGTCGGATACAGTTATTAACGTTTCTTGTTAGTATTGTAGCTCGTAAATTCCACGAGAAATTCTTTCAGTTTGATTGCAGTCGCAATAAAAAATTGACATTTCAATCTTGTACATCGTATATTTTTACGAGTTTTCAATTTTCTTGTAATCTCGATATCCCGATAATACACGATCCCTGATAATTCTGAAATTCTTTCTAAACCAACGTTTAGAAAACGCAGCCACACATCCCATACGCGGGATAAGCAGAAAATATTTAAAAGAAATTTATAACGACGAATCTAATCTTACTGGGAAGTAACTAGGAAAAAAGGAAAAAGAAACAACGATCAATAGTCGTGTTCGAAATTTATCACTCACCGTCCGAGTACGCCGGTGGCAACATTTTCAAAAAGGGCGCGCTGCGAGCACCCCAAACAGGATGCCTGACGTTGTTGCACGTGCCGGAAGGTGTCCTATACTTGCTTGGCGGGCAAGGCCTGTCCCCTTTGATTCTGCAAGGCGCGTCTTTCGTATTTTGATACCTATTGAAACGAATAAAAAGAAAAAAAAAATATCTCATCCATCTTCTCCAAGCGTCGTAGACGAATGGTTAAAATTACAATTAAAAATAAAATGCACCAAGGATAATTCGCATGAAACGAGTGGAAGAGAGGGATATCTGATCCATCTTCGTAGACGAGTGGTTAAAATTACAATTAAAAATAAAACTCGCGTGTAAATCAAAATGCATGGATATTTTAAACATCCTCAAAACCATCCATTATTTTTTCAATGATTATAAAATATCTATAAAATTCGTTCATTTTCATTCTAATATCGATTGGTTCGCGCGCGAGAGAGAGAGAGAAAGAGGAGGGGAATATGAGACAAAGGGGGGAAAAACGATACGAAAGAGAAAGAATTTTTCCATTCACGCTATCGTCGTCTCCATCAATAACGAGGAAGTATTAATTCACGGGAATGAGTCATATGCGAGCCCACGTTCGAATCTTCCAACAATAAGAGAAGTTGTAATCTGCCGATGCATGTGGCACGGCTATAAATCAAATTGGTGAAGGATCGCGTGTTATGCGTGTACGTATAAATTGCTCCGCGGGAACAATATCCGTACTTGTATCGTGGCTCTTATGACAGTATTATCAATTAGAGGAACTACAGTTCCCTGCGAACGAAGAATAATCGAAAGAACGAGATCTTTTTTCGCGTGAGAAAGAGAGAGAGAGAGAGAGAATATTATGCGTCTTCTTTATCCTTAATTTGGAAATTCGTTGGATTAATTTAGTTTTATTATTATTATTATTTGATGAGAAAAATTATTTGGAAACAAGTTATCTCGTTCTATTATATAAAAAGGGAGAGAGAGGGAGAGGGGAAAAAAATTATGTAAGGGGGATGTTACATAATTTTAGAAAAATTCTAAACATTTTTCACGCTTCGCTCGAATAACAAGAAATAAAAGTGTGCACGCAATCCGGCAATCAAGTTCAAGCGTGTGTATATATATATATATATATGTACACACACGTGACAAACACGCATGCGCATGACGATACAGTTCGTTTCTCCGTAGAAAAGGAAAGGAAGAGAGCAAGAAGCGACCCTGTCGCTTGTAATTAAACCGACCGTGGCTACTTTCTATCGGTAGTAAGAAAAAAAAAGAGACAGAAAGAAAGAAGGAAGGAAGAGGGGAAAAAAAGAAGAACCGGCCTTCCAACCACGGAGACAGGGAGCAAAGAACGATGAGCATAAAATTCTCGGTCAGTCAGGAAGGCCCCCGGCGATGCGTTTCACAACAAGATATATAAGATTGTACGAATTGATTCTGAAATCGAGATACAACCATATCCGTTGAAAAGTAAGTCGCGTGCCTAATCCTGACTTAATCTAATAATTTAAGTCTAATTTAATATCTAGACTTGGCCCCTAAAATCAATTTTATCTCGTAAAAAATAAAGAAACGAGGAGGAAAAAGTATATTCGAGTATATATAAAGGAAAAGGTATATTCGACCGGTGGAATAATTTAAACGTTCGAAAATAAAGAAATCGGTAATGGAATACCGCAAACCAGCCTACCGTTATGGTTTCGATCGTGGCGAGGAAGTGGTAGGGCCTGCGGTGTGGCGCTTGCCAACGCACGGCCGTGGAAAGGGGATAGCACCGTTAACGGTCGTACGAGAAACCTTCCTCGTGGTTGAAATGCCGCTGCTGCGCGGAAGGACGGCACGCCGACACTCCTTTTCTCGGCCATGAAAGTAAAAGTTCGCTCGTGGCGCTCCCACCGGCGAGAAAAAGAAGGAAAATGGAGCAGGAAGGACGGACCGCTCGCCACGTTCGCTCTCTTCGATACTTTTTATTATTCTCGGCCCGGCTTCGACTTCCTCATCTCGTCGTCGGCGATCCTTTCTTCAACGTTTGTTTGCCAAACTGATTTATTTGTTTGCCTTTACGTTTGTCCAACGAATTGACGAATGAAAGAGGAGTAATAATAACGACACAACAAGGTATGGTAATTGAAGTTTAAAGGCAAGGTGATTGTGTTGCGTCGCGTTATGGATTTAAACACGCCCCTTTGTTACGGTTTCGGCATTCGCGCGAAGCGTTTGTGAAGAAATTTGCATTTTTCCGGGCATAAATAAACGAGGTAAACGACGGGTTATGTCATTTTTTATTGTAATGTGAAAAAAAATGTTTTCTTCATTAATTATCGGGATTTTAAAATTTTATTGAAATACAGGAAATAAATTTCAGCGAATTTTCGATAATTCACAATAGTATGAATAGGAAAAGAGATAAAGTGAATGGTTTTTATCATTCGTGGCTATCGATTATATTTATTAATACTCCGAGTCATTAATTACATTTAAATATTCGATAATTCGACGAATACCGAAGTAACGATTCGATGTAAAATTTAAGACGTTGAAAAGAGTAGTTTCGTTTTAAAGCTCTTCGTTTCTTTGTTCGAAACGACATTCCAAAAAAGATAGTCACTCGTCGACAGCGAATCTTTCGGATCCTTTCAGAGAATTACTCAAAAGCGTAATAAATAAATATTCGCCGTTTCCTCCCAACATGGTTCCTCTCTTCTGGAATAAATCTTTCCGAGGTTTCGTAAGAGAAGAGGAGATCGTATCTTCTCGCAATTCCGATTCACTTTCTATACGTTCAACCACACGTTCTCCGATTCGGCGAAAGGTGTATAGTTCGATAATTGCGCGCGCTGCAACGATCTCTTACGTTTCGTCAGATTGACGAGCTTTTGATTTTCTCCACGAGTTAGATCAAGTTTCTTTCCTTTGGAAAGAAAGAAACGTTGCGTAAGGATTCTGAAAAATGATGCTACACTATCCGAGGATAAATATTATTTTCAAACATGTACCTTTGCGATACGCGCGTGAAACATAACCTAACTTTTTTCCTCCTTTCTTTCTCTCTTTCTTTTTTAATAAATTTCAAGTATCAGCATCGAGTCGAGTACTATTATAACGCGTACAACGATATAATTAATTTTTCTCTTTTGAATTTAAATTGGATAAAAATTATTTCACGAAAAGTAACATCTTTTTTTCATCAAGAAGTTGCAGTAACTCAACCGTGACGAGTTCCATTATAAATTCAATGAAGCAAGCGGCCTTCTATATCTCCAGTAGATAGAAAAATTCAGCGAGGAGAGCCGAGCGAATTAGGTAATTACATTGAACCTAACGAAACTGTCACGTTACCTTGAATGAAAAGTAACACTGGCTTCTGTTGCACAATTAATCACGTGAAAGTGACGAATCGACGCAGTTCGACGCCATTTATTATTCTTCAAACGTGTTCAATCGGCTGCGAATAATTACTTTTTAATCGCGCATTTAACAAACTTATTTTTATCACTCGATTATATTTAATTACGTATACTTTAATGCAAGTTTCTTTTCACGATAATTTACATAAACACTTATTTTTAATATTTTAAATTTTCTTAAACATTTTTAATGACTAATGGAAACGAAATTATCATAAACGGTGATTTTTTTCTTTTTTTTAAATATTATAATTAAATGCGAGAACGAAGATGGTTAATAAAGATCAATATGTAAAAATCGTTATGATGGGTATCGAAGTTTCTACTACTATAAAATTAATGAGAATAGATAGGGGATACTGCTCACCTAGCCTTCGTTTGATAGGTAAATCTTTCGGCCTCGATTCCTGCACGTGCTCTTGCCTGTAAATCGTGATCTATCCCGTACAGATAATCTGTGGATGAAAAACAAATTTATCCAACGATATCCTCTTAACAGTTTGGAAAAAGGAGAGAGAAAGAAAAAGAAACACTCGCGAAATAAATTTGTTGTTTTGAAATTTTTTTTAATTATTTACTATCTTTTTTTTTTTTTTTGTTGATCGTAAAGATTATTAATTAGCATGTTAGCACGCGACACAAAGGACGATTACATTAACGAGTTCCTTAATACTAACGAGATATTCTTTCCAAGTCGAAGTTCGTGATGCAACATCATCGCGATCAACGACAACAACAACAACAACGATCGATTTTCGATACAGCGTGAGAGGAATCTCACTATTGTCTTCGATCGTTGCCCTCAAAATTGTAACAGTTGTAACGTTTCTTTCCAAAGTTGCGTAATATTTATTTTCTTCTTTTTACATCACGATTTTGCCAAAACACGTGCGGCAGAGATATTCCTTGAACTTTGCAAATTGGGGAATTTTCGAGAAATTCCAATTTTGCACAATTGAAGGCCAAATTCTTTGCCATATGCAAATCGAAATTTAAATAGTGAAATTTAGTATAATCGGTAAGTAAGAATTGATTAAGATTCATAATTCATAAAAGTGTAGAAAAAAATAAACGTTTATACATTTGATCAAGATTTTTCGGAAAAATTTCCATTTTCATTATCATTATTTTAAATTATTAACAAGACATGGTAGAATATTATGCAAATATTTGAAACAGGCCATAAATATTCATTCATTGTTATTCATTTTACATAATATAAATTGCTACTAAAAATTTCTACTCGCCTGAAATATCGAATTGATGAACTGTCGTCGACGCGATCGCCACTAGCGTCGTAAAAGTTACGATCGACAGTAATCCCAAACTGCATCTGGAAACGAAAAAAAGAATTCAGTTTTCAATTTAATACGAAGTCATCCAAAGATATTCGAATAAATCGTAATTAATTAATTACGTACGAAAAATTCAACATTAGTTATTTATTATTATTTTTTTTTTAACTTTCCTTCAATATCTTGGCAAAAATTCTTCCAAAAAATGCAACGGATACGTAAAATTAGTTTCCCGTTACGAGAGAAATACTTTTGCAGATGCTTGGAAAAACGAGCGTGAATGAATTCGTATATTTGAATTTGCGTGTAATTTCCGTAAAGCGATAAAAAAAATATTTCTTCCCATTCATCGACGTTCTCCATAGATAAGGGAAGCGGCCTACTTACCAACCGAGTCACGCGATATAATTAACAATATCGCTTTTACCGTATAACTCGACGTGACGCGATTCTCGTCATTCGCCGAGTGCTTCCAGATATCTTTAAAATCGTCGGTATGCGAGTTCACGAATGTCGTCGTCACTGAACCTCGCATACTTTCTCCGCGGGAGCAGGGGGGGATTCTGCCGCTGGAAAAGGATAGACAGACGGAGAAAGGAGGATAGAGATAGACACGGAAAGAGAGAAAGGTATATATATATATATATATACATAAAAGATCAAGAGCAGCGAGCTGGTTCGTTCGAGGATGTCTTGCAAAAAATTTTTCTTTCTCGATTATATTGCCATCCGAATCTCGAGTTACGCGTCGAGAACTTTATACCTTTCCCTCTCGTCCTGTGGTAATGGTATCGTCCGACCGTTAAAATTATCGCGAATTTATCGCACTAGTAATTCTTACGTGTATTCCGTGGAGGAAAAAGGAAAAGAGGAGGAGGAGGAGCAGGAATCCTTGGTGAAATTTTTCGACTTCTCTTAATCTTATAATTATTTTTTTGAATGAATGAAAGTATTCGTTGTAGAGATTAATCTAGGAAAAGGCATTAATTATATATTTTTTTCCGCAACGAATAATCGATTATCCTCCTTTCTTTTTTCTTTCCCCTCGAATTATTTAAAATTGGCGCCATAAATTCGAATCGGAAAAAAGTTGAAAAGTCCGATCGATCTATTAATAACAACGATCCGTAAAGAGAGATTACGAGAAGACAAAGAGAGAACGGAGAGTTGAGAACGACTGAATTAAGCGGAATTTTTTCGAAAGTGAGCCGGGTGTGTGGGTGAGTAGGATCGAGAAGGATCTGAAGAGAGAGAGAGAGAGAGACACCGATTACTTCGTAATCGTTGACCTTTCATACCATAAATCGCGTCGAATAGGTATTTCGTTATTCTCATTTCTTAACATCTTTCGCGCATTCCTTTTTCGCTTGAGCGCTCGTAAAAATAGACGAACCTTCCCAACTTTTACAACATTTCTTCTCGATCCTTTTCCATCCAAATTTTCCTTTATTTCTTTTTTCTAACGAGCCTCGTGCATTCAAATCTCCTTGTACTTACAACGCGTAATTACAACCTAACCTTCAAACTCGATCCAAAACCTAACCTTTCACTCAACTTTCAAACTGGCTGAATTCTCTTTCGCGTCGAGATGATACCGTTTGATTCACACCCGTTTCGTCTGCTCCCCGTAATCGCACGCTCTCGAAACGATAAGATCGAAAAAGCACTTTTCTGGTATTTGCAGGCCGTTTGCCAATCCACGATATTTACACGGGGAGAGAAAGAGGAGTGTTGCATTTCGACAGGGGCCGAGTTGGGAAACACTGGGCCCTCGATTTCGACTTTCGACGATATTCGCGCGCACGTAGGTGGACGGAAGGAGAAGGTGGGGTCGTCTTCTTCCCTCGGGGCGAAGCGGAAACCGGAGCAAGCGTGGATCTCTCGTCTTTTCCGTAGAAGAGAAAATGCGCTCGGTCGAAAATAGGGAAAATTTCTGTTGCCAAATTTTTCGAGCGTCTCTCTGGGTCCAAGGTTGTGTATACGTCGGAGACTGGAAGAAGATCGGGTCCCCTCGAAGGGGAAGAGGAAAGAAGAGCGAAATTAAAGCATGTATCGGGCGTTATCGAGGGGAACGCGGCACGAAATTCCTTTCACGGCTTTCGAAAGCGTTAAGAAAGTCGGTGGAAGAAAGAGAACCTGTTTAATAAAGACTCGTTATTTTTCTTCGAACGCCACGCTCGCCGTCCGTTTGTATGGAAATTTTTTTACCTTTTTCCCTTTTCTTTTCCTTCTTTTCCAATCCGTGGGAAAAAACACGAGCGCCATTTTTAAATCGCCGAGCTCGAACCGCGACGACCTTAACCGCGATACGGGGTCACGGGAGTGATGGGTTTAAGCCGGAACGGGTTCGCTTGTTCGAGGTGGGCCACGATTTTCGATTTCGAGATTGGGATGATATTGGGATCGGAAAATTTGGATAGATTCGAATATGAATTTATCGCTCGTCCGTTTTACGGGTTCGCTCCATTCTCGTGTAACAGGCGAAAGAAATATCAAAAACGATCGACATGTTGCACGCTCTTGGCAATAAATCAACGTTGATTTCACGCATAATGTTACTTTCATTGCGACGAGTATCTTACTCATCTGCAATATTATTACTTTCTCGATACTTAACTCATTCACTGTATAACACTTTCTCGTATCCTTTCATAAATCCTGACAACCATCTTCATTTGTATATATATATATGTATAAAATAATTCGTAAAACAAGTTTAACGAGTAAAAAAGCATCTGATCCATCCGACAAATTATTTTATCGTGAAATTTTATTGTTATTACGCAATAACGCTATTTTTATTTCATTTTATCGACGTATTATTATTATTATTATTATTATATATATATATATACACACATTTTTTTCTTTCCTATTTTATTCTGGAAATCGAACGGACTTTGTTTCCTTTTTTCTTTTTCCTTCTCTCTTTTCCACGCCAATAAATGTCGACTTTGTGTTTCTCTCCATCACCGTTTATTCACCTTCACCGCGCTCGACGAGACGCTCGATGCGTGAAACTTTTCCTCGTCTCGTTTCTCCGAATGGATCGATTCAACGTCCAGAAGAAGATCGGTCCATCCCGATCGTCGATATCGATTTTCGACACGCGGATGAATTTTCGGAATTTCGCTTCCCCGACCGGGTGGTGCAAAACTTTCACATTCTTGTGTAACGAGAAAACTTCCGACTCTCGCCCCGATTTCCGTTTCGATATTTAATTTTTCATTCCATTCATCTGCGATAACAAAACTTCCATATACGAACTTAATAAACTTCCTAGGGATATTCTAGTAAAATTTTCTATACCGTGCGTCGGTAATTCCTTAATCTTCGTACGTATACGCAAGGAAGTTTACGGAGCGAGACAATTTTCCAAACACGGTTTTACACGGATTTCACCTTGTCAGAACGATCCACCAGTCATCGATCAACGAGCAATTAAGAATCGAAGAGGTAAGTAATTTTCGTTCCAACGCGGAAGTAGTCCCCTTTCTTAATCCGGTCTCGAACGATTTCCTTTTCTACCGTACTCGAGCTTTGCCAGGAAGGAAAAAAGGAAAGAGAAAAGAAAACGAAAGAAAGAAAATTCCTTCGTGGATTTTATAAGCTATGGAAAGGAAATTACCATTTCGGGTTAGATAAGAAGGTTTATTAAAAGTTGTTCCAAGCGAAGTGTTTAATTCGTTGCGTGAGATTTTTGAAATAGAAAGATTTTTATATAATTCTTTTTTCTTTTTTCACGTAAAAGTAAAAGTTTCCATCAATGCAATTTATATAAACCACGCAGTTTGTCGTTTTGATTCTCTCATCATAGAGATACAGATCAAGCGTGCTATACGCTGATAATTATTAATCCCAACAATTCAGCCGTTATTGATACAAATATAAGTTTCTCCCGCATTAAAAAGATCGTATTTGCTCGCAACTTTCAGAGGCTAACGTAGAAAGTGCACGACATCTCTTTCATCTTCTTCGTGTAATTCCCTGACAAAAAACTCTGGAAAAATCGGAAAGAAGAAAAGAAGAGAATACGCTTTTCCACTTTTTCAAAATAAATCTCGCTCGACATTTTACGAGACGTGCTGCACACCTCGTCTAAAAGGAATCATTTCCATAGAAAAAGTTTCCACTGGCTCGAAAAACAATTATTCGCTTGCAAACAACTCGCCATTTCCAATCCTCTAAAGTGTGTAACAAAATGTATATATATATATATATATATATATATATATTACGTATAATTTGTCAAGAAGAAGCACAAAAGGATAAGCTCTCTTCCCTTCCAACGGAAAAACCACAATAACCGGTATACATTCAACGGTTTCTATCGCGAGAGAACGATCTGTTGGAGAGGATCGTGCGCATAATGATTATTAAACGAGCGTGATGGGTATTTACCAGCTACCGGATGCGCGCGTGTGTAGGAGAAACGTGTACGCGCAAACAGGAGCCGAATCGATAAATACTTATCCTTCCTTTTTTCCCCTTTTTTCCACCAGCTTTTCGTATCCAACTCTTTTTCAGAAAATCGATACTCCAATCGAATCGCTCTCTTAGTTTAATCCCTCTGTCGGCAATGCAGAGTTCTTAAAAAGGGAAGGGAAGGGAAAGGGAAGAAAGTGAGGACCCTCTCTCCACTCACCGATACAGTTTATCAACGACGATAATTGCATTGTTACTAAAAAATCGCTTTAAATAAAAATCGGTACGTTCACTTCTCTTCGTGGGGACGTGAAAGTAACAGTAACCGGTGCAATAGGATCGAGTCCAAAAAGAAAAGAAGAAAAAGAAGAGGAAAAAGGTGTGTGTATACATGTATATACATACATTTGGAAAAGAAAGGAAGGGAGAAGGGATCGAGTAGATGGATTAGACGAGAAATTTATATACACGGAGAGTGTTTGACGTTCTTTTGGACGATTCGATTTTTGGAGGTGGTGAAAATGCAAGAGGCACGGCGCGTTGTCGGAGGAGAAAGATTTCTCCAGTTTCCGTTGACCCACTGACACTGAATCAACGAGTGCTCGTGACTCGTATCCAGTCGAGAATGTTATAAAGCGAGATAAGCAAGGTCGTAAATTAACCCTTTGTACTTGAGAGTGCTTCCAGGCTTCGTCCACGAGGGATATTTTATGGGACGTTTCTTTTCTTTTTTTTTTTTTGCGAAAAATAAGTGGACGAGGAAAAAGGGGAATTCAGATTTGCACAGGATAAATATCGAGAAACGCATCGAAGGATCAAAGGCGTTGGGCAATTCTGCTCGAGCGATTGCACGATCGTTTTGCGCTAGTTTCATTGTTTGCACAACGCGCAAGGCAGAGACCTTGTCCGTTCTTTCTTTGGAAGACGCGCTTCACAATATTTTATGGTCAATTTCGTTCGATCATTGCTGTAAATACCGTTAACGAAAATTTATTGGATCGTTCGATGTTGCACTTTGTCGAAGAAACTAAATCTACGGAAAGTTAAAAGCAAATATTTTGGGGTTTGGAATTCCATCTTGAAAAATGGTGACCTAATCTAAAACTAGGATAAAGAATGCAAGAAAGTACGTAATAAGGATAAAGGAAACAATAAATTAACTGCAGCAAATTTCGATCTTGTCGAAAACCTAACCTAACCCAATCCAAAATTGCGCATAAATATCGCAAAGTAAAAGAATCCATCTTGAAAAATGGTGACCTAATCTAAAACTAGGATAAAGAATGCAAGAAAGTACGTAATAAGGGAAAAGGAAACAATAAATTAACTGCAGCAAATTTCGATCTTGTCGAAAACCTAACCTAACCCAATCCAAAATTGCGCATAAATATCGCAAAGTAAAAGAATCCATCTTGAAAAATGGTGACCTAATCTAAAACTAGCATAAAGAATGCAAGAAAGTACGTAATAAGGATAAAGGAAACAATAAATTAACTGCAGCAAATTTCGATCTTATCGAAAACCTAACCTAACCCAATCCAAAGTTACGCATAAATATTGCAAAGTAAAAGAATATAAAAAGGTATATAAATATCCTTTGAACCTCGGAGCACGAATTTTTGTGAAGAGATATCGATGTCGACCTAACCTAAACGTTATTTCGAAATTAGAAAATCTCGAGTGCCTGAAGGGAAAGAGACTACATTTCATAGAAACGACGGACCAACTGCACGTATCGTACTTTAAAATTTCAATGTGCAGAAAGTTAAAAGATTTCGCGGCAAATTTCGACCTAACCTAACCTAATCTAAAACCCAAACCGAAACACGTTTAAATAAAAGTATGAGATCGTAAAGGAATGCAAGAAAGTGTGTAACATCCTCTGGATCCCAGAGCACGAATTTGAAGAGATATCGATGTCGACCTAACCTAAACGTTATTTCGAAATTAGAAAATCTCGAGTGCCTGAAGGGAAAGAGACTACATTTCATAGAAACGACGGACCAACTGCACGTATCGTACTTTAAAATTTCAATGTGCAGAAAGTTAAAGCAAACTGTACGATTTGAAATTGAAATTTCGCGGCAAATTTCGACCTAACCTAACCTAATCTAAAACCCAAACCGAAACACGTTTAAATATCGTAAAAGAATGCAAGAAAGTAACATCCTCTGGATCCCAGAGCACGAATTTGGCGAGGAGATATCGATGTCGACCTAACCTAAACGTTATTTCGAGATGTGGAAAGGGAGGAAAGAAGAGCGGTCCGGTGAACGAGCGAGGGTCGGCCGTTTCCTCGAGCGATAAAACGGGAATAAAATCGATGTTGATGTCGAGGAAGTATCCGTAGGTGAAAGTGCTTCTGGGACGACGTTCGTCGAGAGTGGCCCGACACGTTTGCCCATGAGAAAAGCGGATCCGTGGCGGACAAGTCTTTCCAACTCGCGATCGAAGGTCGCCGTGACCACGATTATCCAGTTGAAATCCAGTTGAGATATCCTTATTTGAACCGTCTTGTCTAGAATCCGTTATTCTTCGATATCGAATGTAATCTACTATTTTTTTGCCGAATTCGAAAGTACTCCACCGTTGCTAGAAATTCTAGGGAAATATTAGGGCAATTCAAGTCTCTATAAATCTAGTAATTTTTTTCCTTTTCGAAAGATGTCAATCGAAGATATTCGAGCTTAAACTTTTAACTTATTTCTTTTTTCCAAAGTTGCGATATTTCGTAAGAGTCGCAATGTTGCGATATGTTTGAACTTACATGCGAATCTCTTTTAAAACGGCGAATAACGTTTGATTCTTGGTAACTTTCGAATCTCTATAGTTCAAATACGCTATCTTTTTTAGTACTTTTTTTTTCGAGATGTGTCGCAACGTGAAATTTCACGCATCTTTTCAGTGACTTTCGGAAATGCTTCTTAAAAAAAAAAAAAAAAAAAGAAAATATTAATCAAAAATAATAATACGTTCACGTAACTTGAACAATAAAAAACGTATCTAATCTTTTCTCTTTAAATAATTGCGGAAAAAGTTACTTTTCGAAATTTCATATAAAATCATGCGAAATTGTGCGCTTGCTCGGTCTTTTTTTGAAATTGAATAAACTTTTCAAGTTTGTGCATATTACAAATATTTGAGGCAGGCGAATAAAAGTGAAAGCGACGAAATCAAAAATTCGGCGCATTTCGTTAATTTTTATGTAAGTGAATGTCATTTCTGAATTTTTTTCTTTTTTTCTCTCTCCTCTCTTCCGATTCTTCTGATTCTCAAGGATATCGATTTTTATTATGCAACAAAGGTGAAATCATTTGCCAACTAGAGATATTTGTCACAAGTATTTTTTTTCCTTTTCTTATAAATCCATCTCCCTTAAATCCTAAATTTAAACTTGGCATCTTTCTTGTTTTATCGAATTCAAAAAAAAAGAAAAAAAAGAATCATCTCTAAATAACGAAAATTCCAAAAAATATTTAACTATAAATATTTAAATAACAATGCGAAAGAATGCATTTCCTATTTCCAATAATACAATCGTATCTCGAAGGTTAAAAATAAATCTGTAATTCATTTAAATAAAATGCAAATAAATTCTAATTAAGAATGTGCATATGCGCAATTAATACATCAATTACTATTATTACGTTTTAAACAATCGATCGCCCGTTCGATTTCTCTTTCCATTTAATAATTCTACGCCTCGAAGAATTCTATGTATCGAAGATACAGAACGTGCTCCCATTGAACAATGGAATGGCGGATTATCGACCTATACGATCGTACCACGGATAATTTCAGCACGCGCGCTTTTTAAATTTTACGTTCGGTTAGGTTAGGTTGCAGCAATGACATTTAAACCGAATAAATCATCGATAGAAACAGTAAGACTAATTATTGTTCCCTGAGAAAAAGAGAGAATGATAGTTTCGACACTTTGGAAATAGGAGATAGGAAGAATAAGAGAGAGAAGAAAGAAGAAAGATTGAAATTTTACTACGTAATTTGAGAGGAAGAATTCCCCAGATCGAGGAAATTTTCTTTTCTTTTCGATAATCGATAAGCGCACGATTACGTTGACAAAAAATCGTAGTGGTGATAAATAAGAAAGGGAAAATAAGAAGGAGAGAAAAAGAAAGATCTACGTTGAAAGTCGCTCTCCTTGACTTCGTCTCGTCTTTGACATCGTTATCCTCGTTACGCACGCTTCTTACCATAATCGCGAGAGGACGACACGCAGGTGTGACAATAATTTTACGTAACTTTTCGCCGCGTGATCGCGTGTCGTTGCTCTTTTAAAATCGATTACTCGATCCTCGCCCGATCTTTCCATCGATATCGCAATTTTAGGCGTACAAGCTCGAGATTTGGATCATCTTTTGAAACGAGACAAAGACTCGAATTGTCGATCAATTTTTATGATGCGGGCAACAACGGGCAATTTTTCCTTCGCTCGAAATCGCCCCATTCTTCTCATCTAAAAATCCCACGCCGCGGATAATTAAACTCGTTGGAGATTTAGAAAATCACCAACAATTTTTATCCAATTTCCAAACGTAATTTCGACTCGATTTCGCCTTCCGGGGAAACTTGTAATCCTTGTAAGCACGAATATTCTATTGCGGCAACATCTTCGCCAATTTCTGCCTTCTTTCCATATCATATTTCCACGTCCCTCCACGGATTCTTCGCGTGTATACCCGGAAATCCGCCACGGCATAATTTCCCCTATCAAATTTCGAGCTGCGCCGGGAGGAGAAAGCCAAGGATCCGTCGCGTACGTCGCCAATTGGACGATGCCTCTTCCTCTTTTTCGAGTATATCAATGGGACGGCGAGGACGACGAAAATGACTGGGAAGAGTAAAGCGTCTGATAGCTGTGGTAGTTTCGAGAGAGAAAGTGTAGTTGTGCTGGTTCGAGGTTAATGCATTCTCGTCGCAAAAAAGGGAAAAGAGGAGCTCTGGTATGTTTGGAATCGATTCACATATTCGTGACGTATCACGGGATAATAACTAGAAGTGAGATACGATTGAAATTATACATTTGCCACGGTTTGGCCGATTGTCAGTTGTAGAAATTAGGGGGGGGAGCAAGGAAATCGATAATTTAATAATCTCGCGTGTGAAATCTTGGATAAAAGTTTCATGTATTGCGAAATAAATTGTTTATCATCGTAACGGTATAAAATTCTATTCAATTTCGTTCCCTTCCCTCTATTTTCACATTAATTTCACAATCCTTGTGATGAGTCAGGGATCTTTTACTTTTACTTTAAACAAATACAATAAAATCGTGTTTCAATGTCAATACACGAGAGCCGTTTGGTAAATTTCTCTCTAAAGAATCGTAAACTCAAAAGAATAATTATTCTACTATCATTCGACAATGAAATCCACTTTCATTGTTCGACAGATTTCTCTGCAACTTTTTCATCTCGTTTCTATATCATGCGCGTATAGTCTTCCTAGTTCGATAATTCTTCTCGCGAAACTTGACAATCGACAAAATATATGAACAAGTCAGGCAAAATATATAACCATTTGTTCAGATTTTTCGAATTTTAAATATACCTGAAATCTAGGGATCCCCAGATCTCGAAATTCTTGGTTCAAATTATCGAAGAAATCGTTCCTTTTTTAGGGATCCCTAGAAAATGTAAATTTACTTCACCTATCCGAGTCTTTTCGTTTCCAATTTTCGCATACGTTTCGTACGCTAGATCACCGCTACTCTGACCGTGGAATTTCACGAAAAGTGGAACACACTCGTGTTACGGTTATCGTCCTATACGAGCGATTACGACGATTAATAATTTAATAACGCACGTGCTCGTTCTACCGTAAATCCACTACGGTTGTAAACACAAGCATCCTCTTAGTCGGAGTGCAACGTCCTTCGAGATAGTCTCCCCTGTTCCACCGTGTCCTTAATTTCACTGAACAGGAAATTTTCAAACGGCAAGATGAAAAAAATTACATCTTATCGAACGGAACTCGCGAGTCGATTGAACATCGCGGAGAGCAACTGTGACCCGTTTAAAAATTTCCCGAAATGTCTCCGACCATGTGACCGTGTTCGTATCGAAATACTCAGAATCTTGTGCACTTGATCGAACTTTTGATTAAAATTAACAGAGAAACGAATCTAGGGATCCCTAGATCGAGAACAGGGTAATCGTACGCTTATCATTTGTACGATTTCTCTACGAGAGATATTCAAATATTTGTGCGTCGATCTGGTATCATGGAACACTGATGAAAAAATCGCATGCAAGTGTAAGATCGTAGACGTATCGGCCGACTAAAACGTGATGTTTAATCTATATTGAAATGAGTTGCAACGATTACCATAGTGATGGTAATAAAGTTAACGATGTATAAAATAATGAGTTTCTGTCTATTTTATATAATGCACAACCAAACGTTGCGAAACACGATTATTCAAGCTTGGAATTTAATTAGGGATATTCCATGGGATATCCCTTGCTATAACTAAATAGCAGCAATTTATAAACATTATTTACAAGGATGAGAAGACGATTATCTGCGAAAAAGGAATACAAATAATAAATATCGATGAATGAAATATTATTTGAAAGATAGATTCAATTTGATTCGATGAATTTTAATATTTTTCTTATTGCTTCGTTGAACCTTTGCCCGCGCGATTTATCCTGTGATTCAATATATCATCGAAGGTTAATCATTAAATTCAATTATTCGTAATCGCTTGCTTCTGATGGCTAATTAAAAAAAGGAAAAGAAACGAAATTTAATTCAATTATTATAGATACTAAAAAGATACTTGAAAGATCGTGTTATCACGATTACAAAACGTTTCTCGAATTTTTAAAAAACTCGAATTAGAAAATTGTACATCTTAATAAACGTTCGGATTTTTCATCGTGATTTATCGCGCAGTCCTTCGAAATCAGAGATCGATATCTCGTTGAATCGAGGAAGCAACGAGTAGTTAGCGTAATTGAAAGAAGTAAAGATTCTCGGTCACGATAAAATGACATGGAACTCCGAGAAGCATCGATTCGAGTCATTTAATCGAAAATTGCACGGTTCAATCAAACCGTTCATCCTCCTCCTCCTCCTCCTCCTCTGTTTCCAAATAACATTTCTTCCGATCGAATAAGAAAAAACGTACTCTTCGAATGATTATTAAATACGAATCTTTCAAAATAATCCAATAGAATTATATTATATCCGCAAAAAGAATTTAAATATTAATAATTACTCTCAAATGTTAAAGAAAATCTGATATCGATTGAATTATATTTGGCCCAATTAGATTTTCTTTTAAAGATATTAATAATCATGATAAAAAATTAACAATTTTTTTTAACAATTAATCATTCTCTCGCGTGACGACGTTATAATATCGGAATCCTTATTAAAAATTTCGCAAGACTGATATTTTCTCAACGACGGCGACAGCATTTGCTTCGAGAACTGAGAAATGGAGATTCCAGCGCAAGTAGTACGAGGCGATATAGGTCGGACGCGAGCGGGCGAATTTTCCTCGAGCTACTTCGAATTCGTTCATCTCCCGCGTAATTCAATTTTACCTTTTAATTTTTCGACGAGAGCAAATAAAAACTTTTATAAAGACATTTTTCTCTTAACATTAAAGAGCTTATAAAAGAATTACGCTAATTGTACAAATGATTAAATGATTCTCAATTACGTCGATCGATCAGCGATAATTGGCAAGGAAAATCCACTCGCGATCCTCTTCGACATTTACGTCAAACAATTTACCGGAAAGGAAACGGCTCCTTATGGAGATGACGTCTCCTCCGTATCACTTTGTTGAATGAAGAGGAAAAGCAAAACGTTTATCAACTGCTAAAACTCTTGCTTTTAATCATAATTTTTACACGAGCAAGTAAAAATTTTCTCGATTTACCGTTTAATAATCGTTGAGCACGATCACTATTTTATATATGTGTATACAATTAAAATTTATCACTCTTTTGACTTTAATAATACGTGTCTCCAAAATTAGTCTCCGTTTTCGACTCGAATTCTATTTCATCCGCAAACCAATAAGAGATGTACGAGTTGCTCGGGCGAAACTAGGAAACAACTAGGAGACTCGAAGGCTGATGAATCCTCGCTCGTTGCGTGTGTACACGTTTAATTGTGCACGGTTGCCTAAGATCTGACGTGTATCAACGTAACGAGTTAAGTAACGCGTGGGTGTTAGCGAGTACGCGATACAGAAATGTCAGATTTTCTCGTGGTAATGTTGCGCCGTTTCAGACGCGTGCGGGGAATGAGAATCGATGATGAATTGGTCTTTCGGGACAGGAAGTGGCCGGGCGAACAGTGAAAGTCGACGGACGAATCCATTTTTCAAATTTTCGAGTCACGCGATTGACCCCCTCCTCCTCTTCTCTATCCTCTGTCTGGATGGAATTGAGAACGAATTAGGAATTTTCAGAGTTGGGATTATTCTAATTTATATCTACTACGTGGAGTACAGTATTCTAGATTTCTTTTTAAACATGCGTGAAAAGGTATAAATTAGATTCCTAGATCTAGGGATCCCTAGATTTTAGATATCTCTACGTAAAGTAATGGCCTCGGTTAAACGAAGGTTAATGAATAGTTTCAAGTATTTCGATACGATTTAAAAAATGAAAAATAATAAAATTGTTGATGTGGATGTGATAATTATAGTATTCTAGAATACGTTGTTCCTGATAATTTCTTTTTAAACGCGTGCGAAAAGATGTTTGTTAAAAAGAGTACAAATTATATTTCTAGATCTAGGGATTCCTAGATTTTAGATCCCTCTACGCAAAGTTATGAGTTAAAGAAAATGATTTTGAAACGCGAAAAAATGCTAAATACCATATTTTAATTAAAATATTATAGATATCGGGATGATACGACTCGTATAACGGGTTTTACAAGAATAATAAATGATTTTGGTTGTCAGACTCGCTAGGAAGAACTGTCTTACGTGCTTAGAAATTGTATCTATTGTAGTGTTATTGTAGTTTCATTGTAGTATTACTCTGAACAACGGCAGCACAATTGAGACGCGACTGGTCTGTGACTCGTGACTTGAAATTTAATGAGATTCTTAATGGTGCATTTTCTGAAAGTTTTCGTGGTTTTTACTACGTAATGTGGAACGCATAATCTTTGAATTATAATCAATTTGAGAAACTGGAAAGACTTGTAATACCAGTTAACTCTTCTCATTTACCAAATTTTTTGATATTTTGGATCGATATCTTTGATCGATTTTTGTTTTTTTTTTTTTTATATTTAAAATTTTGTACCGTTTAATAATTTTTGTATAGCAAAACAATTCATTCGTGTTCGCACTTCTCTTAAAATGAATATTATTTAACGATAATTGTTAAATTCTGAATAATTTCTAATAGTTTCTCTAGTAGTTTCTCGCATAGTTCGATCATTTCAAATATATGTACAAGCATCCAATAAAATTTGTTTGTTACGAACAATATTTTATAAAATTTGTAAAAATATCGGTTTAATTAACGAGAGTGTAAAATCGTGGTAAAACAAAATTATTTAAACGAGAGCGGGAAAGAGAAGAAAGTCAAAAAATGGAAATCGGCTACGTGAAATATCGAAGAGAAAATGATAGAAAATGTCAGACGAGTTTATTAAAAAGTTATTCAACGACTTTCTCAAAAGATCTGCTGATGTTGAGATCGGCAAAAGGAGGTCACACAAAATATCGATGTATTTTTCAATTATTTTTTCAAAGTAATTACTCGAGGAAAATATTTCTCGAGAAATAAAATAGATAATACAGTTTGATTCGTTCGTTACAAATTACATGAAAATAAATAAAAATCCATCTTTTCACCCTTTTTATTTTTTAAATTTTACCCTTAGAATTCCCTAGTAATAAATTATCTTGAGCTATCAAAAATCATAGTACATAGTCGTGTCAGGACAACTCGAGTTATCAATTGAAAAATTACACTTCGACATTCACGCCAATAACATAAACAATCGTTATTTTTAAAAATTGAAACTAAAATCAAAACTGATCTCTTATACCCTTTACCAATACAACGAGTAAAGCACTCGTCGATAAAAACAAAACTACGTTTAATCGTTAAATTAAATTTAATTCCATCAGCAAGATCCCCCCTCCCCCCCAAAAGAACGACTTTAACCCCTGACCTAACCCCCGAGAATCTGGTCGAAATAAAATTCTTCCCAAATAAAATTAATCGCAAAAATCCTTACCTGAACGAGTCGAGTCTCCCCATGTTCGATGCAACGCGAGAGAAACCCTAGGCCAGAGATCTTTCTCCTTCTCTATCTACTCTCGAAAGGAAGGAACGAATCACTATTTTTACAAAGGTCACGCGTGCCCACAGAGAGATCTGGCCGGCCCGAAAACAGTGAAATACGATATCTCGAACGGCTGCGAAACAACAACAACTCGGTGGAGACAGGAAAATGGGGAAAAAAGGACGGGAAAGAAACACTTTCTTTCTACTCCGAGACGAGGCACCGGTCGTGGCGCGTGCACGACATCGAACCACGCGACGGTCCGGCGGATACTGAGCTCTCAGGGCCCGCGATAGCCTCTTCACACGGACGAGTGAAAGCGAGAGGTGCCGCGAGAGGCACCGGCCGAACACCGACGAGTCACGAGTTCGAGCAGGAAAGAGGAAGACAGAGGGATAGCGGGGCCGAGCGAGAAAGCGAGTCACCTCGGTCACGTGAAAAGAAGGAGAGCCTTACGGCAGGCCCTGTTCACGGAGAGAGAACGATTCAGAAGGATAAGAGAAGGCTGTGTAAGAGCGAGGACTATGGTCCTCCTTCGGTTACGTGGATGTGCGAGGAGGAGGACTCGATTGAAGCGAGCAAGAAGGCACGATTGCAATTCTCGAAGAAAGGAGTTGCGAAGAAGAAGAAGAAGAATGGCTCAGAGAAGGAGAAGGAGAAGAGACGAAGAGGATAAGCGCAGGAGGAGAAGGATGCGCGCGAGTCGTTAGACCGATTTGATCGAGAGAGAGAGAGAAAGCGGTGAGACGGTGGTCACGTGGGGAGCGTTTATAGTGGAGAGATAGATGGAGGATGACAAGGATGAAAGGATAATAAGCTTAGCGTCGGTGAGAAGAAAAAGCGAACAAGTGGGAACCGGTGGGAAGTTGGAACGACGGCGAAAGCACCACGCGGAAGGAAGGCACTGATATTGCGGCGGATTCACTTTTCAAACGGATTTAATCTCGCCTCGATGACCGTTCCTCGCGGTTTCATTCGCGGATTCTGTGGTCGAATCGAAAATGCTGCTTTTCGTTCGCAACACGAATACAAAGGGATGCGAGAAAAGGAATTAAGCGAGTTGGATTGATGGACAGATTTCATCGATGGACCTGTGTATATATTAGTAAAAATTGCGAGTCCTATTAGCAACCACTCTACGTAAATTTTAATATTCTGATATTCTAAATTCTAAATCCGGTTAGTTCACAACATACCTAACGAAATAAAATCTCAAGTTCTAGATTATTCGAGCAGTCTTGGCCAAAGATGGGGATAAGAGAAATTCATCGAAAAGTGAAATTAATCTTCCATCCAGGAGCAAATGCGAGGATTAGAAGGAGATTTTTCAGATTCGAATAATAAAATCTCTGCTATCCGAGTATCGGAGAGTATTTCCACTCAACGTTCACCATATGCCACGATACCAAGCCTTCGGTTCGTCACGCGAGTGCACTATGATTTCTTTCTCTCTCGCTCTCTCTCTTTCTCTCTCCATTATCTCCACTTCGTCCATTGTTCCTCGCATTTTTTTTCATTTTCACGCGTAACGAGGGAGAGATATATATATATATATATATACACGCATATACGAGTGGTGGAGCATATGGAGATGATGAGACGCATCGAGGCGTTGGAGGGGGTTGGAAAAAGAAATTCCAAGAGACAAGGAACAGAAGAATTTACGACGATCAGAATGTCGTAATTGTCATCGTGCGATCGGACGAAAGGATCGTCCAACGATGTTGCTTTGCACTGTTCACTCTTCCCCCTTTCGTACTTTGTGAGAATAGCTTTTTAAGGTGAGCCTAGGCTCGTTACGTCGTCGTGTCAGGGTGAGAATGGATTCTCGCGTTTTAATCGCTCGAGAGCTACTTTTGCGAGTGAAACAGGGGAAAATCCAAAATGGGGAAAAATAACTCTGAAAGTCGATAATTAATAATTGAGAAAAATAAGATTCTTGGAAACAATTTTTCCAAATGGATTGTTGGGTTGAACGCCAATGTGTATTATATTACTCTATTTGTCATTTATAAATGATCGTTTTTCGAAAGGAAATGATAGAGTAGCGTAAATAACGTCTCCTGGCAAATTGTACATCTTCGAAAATTATTGCTCAACGTGTTCGAAAGACATAACGAAGTCTTATTTAAACGTTACGTGAAAATTTGTAGGGAATCGGGAAGGAAGATCTTGATGTATCTCATTTTTCGTAAGAATAGATTTTCGAGAAAGATAACAATTGTTTCGCTTTCTTGAGCTTCTACGATACACGTAAACTATGCGTAATTGAATTACTTTCCTGATTTGTTACCTCCTCTTTGAATAATCCTGAATTAATATTATCGAATAATTTTTCTTTAAAATATAAACAAACTCCAACAACGAAATACCAGATTAACTAATATACCGGTTTTGATCCTCGAATCGAAGCCTTTTTACGAATAAACAAACTCGAACAAAACACTAGATTAACTAATACCTTTAACCCTCAAATAGAAGTTTTTCAAAAATTTTTTTACGAAATTAAAAGGTAACCTGTGCCAAAATATTTTCTAGGTTATGTCGCCCTAGGAATATTCTCTATACAGTTTCCATCAAAGGTCGAAGGATTTCTATTGTAAAACGAGACATGTACATATTTGTTTCTCGATTTCCGCGAGTGTCGGCGCACAACTCGCCGATTTTTCACTTCGCCTCTTTCGCTGAGCGCGCATCGACGTCGTTAACGAAGAGGGAGCCACCTTTCCTTCTTCCTCCTTCGACAACACTTTCACTGCAGCGTGTCCCGTGACTCCGTCCCCTTCGCCTCCCCCTCGTTCATGTCCCCGTTACGATACAGCCGTGGACGAGAAATATTTGTCCGTGGTGGCTCGCGTCCTCCCTAGGAGCACGGTGGACAATTATTTTCAATGCAAAACGTGGAACGAGGAAAAATAGTGGCGAGCCATTTTCAAGATCAGCTTCGACGATCGGCCGCAATGAATTCGGAAGCTCTGTCCCTCGCGGCATCGATATGCGCTTCCTAGACGGCGAATATATTTTTTTTTCTAATAATTGGAAATTATCGGAGGATTGTAAATTATTCATTTTTCTTATCTGTAATTAATTGATCGAGTAGAAATCGATCGTAGTTTTTGAAATATGCGATCGGTTAACAGGATTGATTGCAAAGTTCGAGGAATGAAAATGTATCTAATTGCACAGAAATTCTATTTTTGGTTATCTCTAAGATGTATGAATTGACAATAATATTAATTGAAATGGAACACAGAATTTGAAATCTATAATTAAAAATACAGATGATTCTGCATCGTTCGATTTATTTATCGAGTGTGAAGGGAGTTTGTGACGTCAGAGAAGAAAATTCGCATTTGAGAAGACAGTTGGCGAATAAATAAGATTAAAAAGTGCAAGATGAAACCCCCTTTTGGGGTTTACGCTCGTCGTTCCAACGTCCACTATTTCGTAACTAAATAATATCTTCTTCCAAGCGAGGAAAATATCTTTACGAGATGTTTTAACGGCTTACGTTTATTCAAGAATATCAGGGTGTAGTAAGGAAAAAATGTAAGTTGTTTTGTTTAAGTTATGCGCTTATGCGATGCATTCGATCCGACATTTCCGCATTCTAATAAACGCGTCGCGTGTTAACCAATGGAAAGTAAAAACTTTGTCTACTTTGTACACTTCTTTAAAACGTATACAAGTATATATATATATTTATTTCGCGCTCGATCCTTTCACAACTTCATCGATTAAATAATCAGACCGATGTGTTTCCAAATTTTTATTCATTTTTTCCTTTCGAAAAGAATATTACCATTGAAACGAATTTACTCGCAAAAACAAATTGAATTTTTATGGAATGGAACCAGATAAACGAAATGAACTAATTTTCAAGAATCTTGAAGAATAAAATACATAAGAACGGAATCGAAAGATCGAACTTTCTAATTCGATTTAAATTCCCGGAACCCGGCCGGGAGAAAAATCGTGTGAAAATTTCTCCTTCTTTAATTTATACGCCACCTCTCGATTCAAATATCGATTAAATCCATGCAAATCATGCCAATAATAATAATAATAATAATAATAATAATAATCGTTCAAGAGCAGCTTTCTACTCTCAGGGTAGCTGCAATCTCCCTCCTTGAACAAAGGATCAAAGGCATCGTCGTTGAATTATAGACGCGGCCTTCCCAATGCGGAATACATTTGTTAAACATTCATTTGGTATGAAATTGAAGGGAAAAAAATATGGCGATAACACTTTTATCACTGGATGCGTTTCTTTAAAAGTAATAACGAAACGTCCTTAAGAATAACAAAGAGGAAGAATGTTAATGAGGATAATAAATTTTCTCTTCACATTTTTCCTACCTTGGATATACCTTGGAGAAAAAGGTTTTTCTTTTTTTAAAATAAAATAAGTAGATTCAGATTTATCGAAAATCGAAATCAGACTCGTTATTGAAAAATTAAAAATGAAATAGGAGAAAAACGAAATGAAATCTTGTTTTCGAAATTTCTCTCGATTCGTTTTCGAACCCGAGAGGAGCACTCCATAATTTTGACTGCGAAGGAAAATAAGGAGGAAAAATGTAAAATTTTTCCAAAATTGGGAGTAACGTTGTGATTTATATTGGGATGAAGAATTCCAATTATATTTATATAATTACGAAAGGATCGTGCTTTGAAAAAAAAAAAAAGTCTTGAGAAAGAAGATTAATAACGTATCCGCCTTGTCGAAAGTCTTTTTTCGGTTAACTTTCGATGCTTTTCCCTTTTCCTCTTCTCAGATCTTTATTCGTACAAACTTCGTAATTCGTAATTCTTCTCCCATAGAAAGTTATTATTTTGCAAATAAGAAAGAGAACGTTTCTTATTAAACAATTTAGAGATAATCGTTTCATCCAATAAACAATTATTTCTACGGAATAAAAGGAGAAAGACGAGATTTTTCTCAAATATTTAGCAAGAAAGGATAAGAAAGCAAACCGGTAATTTCCCTCCAACAATTTTGCAAGAAAGAAACAAAACCCCTAATTTTCTTCCTTCTAAAAGAGAAGAAAGAGAAACCACAAAAAAAACTCTTTAAACATTTTGCAAAGCAAAATAAAAAAGGAGAAGAAGAAGAAGAAAAAAAAATAATCTCTCCTCGAATCGTCGATAGTTTCCCCCAAAGAAGATTCTTCTTCGAAAAATTCCGGAAGAAAAAAAGAAAAGAGAGAAGAAAAAGAAATAATAATACGATAACAAGTTTCACCTAGATCGTTTCGTAACACGAAAATCACTACCTCTCGTAAAATACCGAAGCATCGTTCGAGATAACGCTTCTTTTTTCTCTCTCCCTCCCCCCCCTCTCCTCCCGTTCGAGCAAGCAACTCGGGCCACGGAGTCGATTTCTGTGTCAGTGTGTCATACGGGCTCGTATCAATAGCGAGAGTGAGCGTTACTCAATGAGCAATTCCTCGCGTGTGACGTGCATACGCGCGCGCGAGTCACGTCAATTGGCGTCACGTCGGCTTAAAAGACTCTCGTGATCGTTAGACTCGAGTCGAGCGAAGGAAAACCGACTCCTTTGCCAAGTTTCCGCGATTCGAAAACGCCAGGGAAGGGAACGAAATTTTTACGAGAGCGGGCGAGAAGAAGAATTCGCGGAGAGAATGTTTCTTTTTAGGATACCGATTGGTCGATTTATGCGTGACTTTTTTTTCCTTTAAGGATTAATGATAAAAGGAGGATCGAATATTTTCTACGAGATAAATTTGCCTATACGTTCAAACCTGTCAAAAGTCAAAAAAATTGAATATCTTTCCATACGATTCCTCTGCAAATTTCATCCTAATAAATCTTTGGAAACTTCCTATTGGGAAAAATATCCAGCGTGATTACTGTATCTTTACATTTTTCAGTTTGAAATATTTTTTACAATTGGACTAAGAAATCTCTCGATTACTCCTAGTTTTATTTTGCCCCACCCCTCGAAATCGTCAAAAGTAATTTCTTATTCAAAATCCATTCAGAACGAATTAAAGGCGAGCGTGAATTACAGCAGCGACGAAGGATATGGCGTCACCCAGTTTCGCGTCTAACGCGCGTACGAAATTCGGTTCAAGGTTTGGTTTGGTTCACCATCGATCGCCGCGCCACATGTCGGAATGTCGATGCTTCGTAAACGGAAGCAGCGCGACACGAGCGTGGACACGTACGCGACGCGTTTTTAATTCTGTTTTCGGCCGGCATCCTAAACGCGGCTCTGCCTTTAAAAATAACGTTGACTCACGTTCGCCTCCGTTCGATCGTACGCTTTCATCGAGGTGGAGGAAAATTTATTCCGCGACCAGGATTTTAACATCCTAGAATCGTGAATATCAAAAGGCATTCCTTAAATTCTTTTTTTTCTTT
Organism: Apis cerana; assembly: GCF_029169275.1. Taxonomy (NCBI): domain Eukaryota; kingdom Metazoa; phylum Arthropoda; class Insecta; order Hymenoptera; family Apidae; genus Apis; species Apis cerana. The sequence goes on along the minus strand of NC_083862.1, from coordinate 684,525 downwards.
TTTACTCAGTACTTGGTTGATATCGCTAATAAAGTAATAATTGAAAATAAAATATATTCAATTTTTTTTTACACCTACCGGATTTCATGGATTACACGTCCTAGGAGTGGAGCAATTTTTCTTTCGGTATCAGAATATTTAAAACTCATTTTTCAAATACACACGATATAAATTTTGAATTAGCTGTCCGATATTGACATTTTGTCGATGTAATTTGACTATATCTCTTTATTTATTTATTAATTTAAATTAGAAATAAGATTTCTAAAGTGAGGTGCTTATTTTTATTTTCGACATTCCTGATAGAATTTTGATGGAAATTCCGACTTCGAAAAGACACGTTCGATGAAAATGCACAACGTTGAGCCGAACATTTAACGTTTCAAGGAAAATGGAACTATCTAATCTAATAGTTGGCACTTGATTTATTTCGCGCTCACATAACCAGCACTGCAATCTGCGAAGAAAGTCAAACTCCACTTCTTCCTCACATTTCGTCTTACGTAAAATCATTTTTCCAATGTGACTAAATTATTATACAGTCGCCTGTGAACTATTAACCAACCTGTATAACCTGTATAACCCAATATTAGAGTGTTCAATATTACGTTTAAATTTCGTTAATTAACAAGAAGAAACATTTAAATTCCCTAGGAACGGTTGCCTTAACGGAGTTTCGTAAACTGTGGACGGTTTCGAAGTGATTCTGACTCACTTGTTTATCCTGAATCGCTGCAAAATTTCGCAAAAATTGAATATTCCCAACTTTCCATTTCCTTATCATCCATCCATCCCCATATTGATTCTCTCTGATAATAAAATCGAACTTTATTCCTCCTACCAAAATTTTATATATATATATATACACTCGATCGAATATGGCGGGCAATAAATGCGCTACAAAAACACAACAACTTTCTCCTACTTGCGTTACATCTCGTTACGCCAGAAGGATTATTCTGGAATGCGATCAGGACGAGGCGTATCATCGATATCGTCAATGAATGTTAATCGAGTTGTTACTTTTGGTGCATTATTATCTCTAAGGAATTGAAAATTTGAAAAGGAGGGATCGAGTATATCGCAGAATAGAATGGCGTTTTATTTATTTTATTTCTGTAGAGAGAATAAAGATTGATTCGATATTACGCGTCTTATAGCTGGATATTATAGTTTGATTATATCCCGTCGACGTGGATATATCATTGACGTTGACCCTAATTAACCTTCCTCCTTTGTGCCGATACATTCGCAGCTCTGGCAATTTCGCGTGTTTTTCATCGAGAGCAACAACGATGCCATCTGTAATTGTGTGCAAGCAGTCTAATAAATTTTAATTTTAGAAAAATTTGTTTCGAAAATATTTGCTCGATAAACAAAAATATCCTATTATATTCGAATTTAATTGAACCACCTGCTCCCAATTAATTTACGTTCCGAAAGAAGAAATAAAAATCGACCTATCGTAATTTATTCGCTCAAAAACAACCCAATTCATCCGTGACGCACGAACGATACATTCCAACGAGTTAATAAGAAATGCGCAAACATCCGCAATCTATTCACGACTTTATCCGTTCACAGAAACGATTTACGAAGATGCAATGCCTGTTCAAAAATTCCCAACCGAGGCATCCGAGCGTCTACTCTTTCAAGAATAGAGTACACTATCGAACGACACGATCTGGAAAAGATGTTCGGCGTGCTCGACGTTCCCGATGACAGTGCACAAGGCGCAATCAAGGAAAAGTTAAGTCGATACCTTTCTAACGCGAGCCATCGATTCGAATGGAACGAGGTCGGCATCTTCTCGAAGGAATTTTCTATCGGGTGGTTCGTGTATGTATAGCAAATTCCGAGTCAATCGATAGTAGAAGAGTCACTTTTTCTTCTATTGATGGGCTGAAAATGTGCTTTGAACGAGTTCGATTCTTTGGCGATGAATATGGAATTCTAGGGAACACTAGGGAGAGGCGTTCTAGGGATACCGAGAATTATACGAATTACCAGCATATATATTGAACTTGATCCCATCACTAGTCGCAACGATTCACTGATGAAGCAGATACAAATATCAAGGACACGTGTCCACGATCGTATCACGCATGTGGAAGAATCTGCATAACCATCTTTGTCTTTACGAACGCACGAATAGAGGCCTACTAAATATCATCAACCTTGAGAGCGTGTCAAATTTATCACGCGTCTCTTCCTCTTGTCTGCGAAGTTGTCAATTTAAGCCTCGCATAACGAGAATCAACACAACTTGATTTAAGTCGAGATGCATGACGAGTCTTTTTTTTTTAGATTTATCAAAAGTATCTTTACGTCGAGGAATATTAATTTGATATTCCTTTCTTTCTTTTTTTTTTTTTTCGGAATGGAAAAATTTAGGTTAAAAGGCTGAGAACAATCGACACTACGATACGAAGACTATCCTTAGGACAAGATTAGAAATTCAAAATAGGTTGCACAATGTGCATTGCATCCTCGCTCTGCTCACTGATTATCACAACAATTGGCAGCACGGTGTTTATTTCTTCGAATTAGATTATTCAACTTTCTCGTGTAATCTCGTTAATTATATGTATATTACAGGAAATAAGTATTATCGAATAGAAAGCAAAAACTAGAAAGTTATTTTCACTTTTGTTTGTAGTCGAGGAAAAGATCATAAATTAAATTACGTAATACAAATATTTATAACAGATGTGTTTATATATATCTCACGACAATGCCCGCGTTGTCAACAGGCTACTTTCCTATCTAAACCTTCGAAAAAGAAAAATATTTTCCCTTCCCTATCCTTTCCTATCCACCCCTCTATTCGATCCGCAACATCAAACAAATTTTGCAAAGTCAACCGTCCAACGTCGTGTCTATGCACCGCCGCAACAAACAAGATCCGCTTCACGTTTTTCCCCATGCCCGTAGTAAACAACACGCGTGGAACACGTGATCGAATGGTCGGGTCGAGGGGATTTTCGATAAGCGTATTGCGAAGGAAGAGGAGCAAAAAGAGCAAGTGTGTACGAACGATCCAGGAACCGGGCGCAACGGTTAAACGAACCGTACGCTGACCCGCTTTCCGCACCAGACATCCTTGTTTCGTAACATCGACTCGAACGACGACGCTTAGGGGCCAGCCAGTTTTGTCGTAACCCGGGAGAAGAAGAGATGCATCCTCGCTCGTCACCACCGTGTTTTCCCTGCTCTCGAGCAACACACGGGACACGGCGCTGTTGCGCAAGCGCGCTTGCTCGTCGTGCCTCCGACTATAGCGCTGCGTGTAATTTGTTTGTGTACACGAGTTTCGAGGAGAGGTTGGAGAAGGGGAAGGGGACGATCCATGTGGTTGAACGATAGATGACGTAGTTGTCGCCGGCCGACCGTTGTAAAAATTTCGAGCGAAGTTAATCGATCCTTGCGATTATTATTGAAATAAGTTAGAGATAACTTTAACCATCAAATTTTGCCCATCTATTCGAGTAGATTTTCAGAAAATTCGTAGCGATCTAAAATTACAGGGATGCGTATTAAAAACGTGAAATTTTAGAAAACGACCTGTTTCTAATTCGAAAAATTTTTAGCTATTCGCGTCGGTAAAATAGAGATCTTTAACTTTTCTCACGCGTTATTAAAATCGTCCCGTTTTACACGTTTACGTCGAACAATATATTCCGATGCGATCGATCAACCGCTCGGTTCGATGATGCGATGAGAATTGATTTGTCTCCTTTCCGAAAGACGGTTTAAATTGAAATTACCATTGTTCCCGGCGCCTCGTCTCGCGTCGCATCATCGAATATCCATCCGTATAATTTTCCAAACAAACGAGTGACTCGATGAGTGAATGGTTTTGCAATTAAAGTGAAATTACGTAATAAATAAATAAACGGCCGGAGTAAGTAACACACGCTTAATAAAAGTAGTGACGTTACGCGTAATCGACATACACTTACCACATCTGTCACGAGATGAAATAAGAGGCAGGAAACGACTGCCACTGTTTTCTAATAAAAGCTAATGACCCAACCACGAAAATAAACATCGTGATTCATTCCATTGAAAAATTGTCTTCCTTGTTGAAACTTCATTGGAGTAATTTTAAATACATATACGTATGTATATATATATATATAACTTTTTCTCGCATTTCTCAAGCTAATAAAGAAAATTTTCATCCTTCAACGATCGAACAAAAGTTTATAATTACACGTTTACCCATCGTTCCACAATTTCACGTGTATATACGCTTTCTCGATCTCGTGTGACGAGTTGTGCGCCATAAAAGTCGATTTAATCGGCCGATACGAAATAGCGAAGGAACACGTTAATGATATAAGAATTGAAGAACGACGAGATCGGGAAAACTGATATTATTGCCCTTAAATTGTTTCCAGCAAGGATAGAGAAGGCTGTTTCGAATACGACGATAGAAAACGGAATATTTTAAACAAATTTTGACAAATTTATGCTCTGGATTAATCTGGAACGCGGTATAAATAATTTTAAAAAAATGAAATCTATATATTACGTTATTCGACGAAAAGAAGAAACGAAAGTCAACTTTCGATAATGTTATAAATTAGGGTAGGGAAGATAAACGAGCCAAAAGAAAAAAGTAGAGAGAGATAGAGATTCCGCTTATTAAATTAACACGACGGAATAAGAAAAAGGAGAGGAAAATGCAAAAAATTTTTTTCTCTCTCCTCGACGGGCAAAAAGTGCGGGATCAATAATTCACGTCAACGTTGCTCGTCGAATATAAGTTAAGATTTTTATTTTATTTCGACAGGTTGCTTACCTGTTAAAGGCTGCACGCGGCCAGACTTTAAAATAACTCGGAGGACGAGTCACAAGGTCGTTCGCGATCCGTTCGATCCGTTCCAACAACTCCGTGTGGAAACGGAGAAACGATTGCGAACGACGATTCATCGAGGTGGGTCACGGTCGCGCGAATACGCGTAAATTTCATTTGGATCACGAGGGTACGACGAGAATCTTGACCGTAAGCGGAGAACAAAGTTTTCGAAAATCGAAGGATTGGCTAATTTAATTCTCCACTAGGAAAAGATTCGAAGATATTTCGTCTCCCTAATTCGGAAAAATGAAATTACAGCGATAGAATGGGATATCTAGTGACACTGAAGCCCCTAGTAAGGATGCCTAGTGACATTGGAGCCCCTGGTGAGGATATCTGGTGATATAGGGAATCCGCAGTGGGGACAACGATATCTAGTAATATTGGAATAAAGCATTAGGGATGTCGTTCGATCGATAGAAAAACAGAAAAGTATCGCCGCTAAAACGAATCTCGAAGAGAATAAACGAATCTTTGTGATCTTTTTAGGAAAGTATCACGTTTGTTTTCCAAGAAAACTAAAAGTTTCGGAAGGAAATGGACTGAATAGCTGTGACTGAAGATTTATTATATTTTTCGATCGGTAAACCGTAATCAAACTGCGACTTTCTCTCGCAATGGCTGAACGTTTTATATTTATAGAGAATTCGTGAGACGAGTTTAAAGAGGGAGACAGATACGATCGTATTCGTACGGGTGGAATGCAACGTGTTTAACCAATCGGCGCACGTGTGCCTAGAAAATCCAATTTTTTTTTTCTTATGGTATACTCCATTGCGCAACAACAACCACTCGCATGGCATATGAGCGCGAATTTTGAAAATTATTTTTTGGATGAATTTTATCGAGTTTCTTTTATTCTCGCGTATGAATGAAAAATTTTACTACGATTTACTAGATAGATTCTCAATGTAAGAAACGTATTATCCAATTGTAAAATTCATTATCCAATGAAATTAAGACGTAATTGCTCTACTTTGGCGAAAAATCATAATCATAGTGTGAATTAAGTGGACTCGTTCAATTAAAAATCGAATCGTATTTTGAATGGACGATGAAATAGGGAGCTTAAGTAAATACTAAACATAAGAAAATGAATGTAAAAAAGAGATATCTGGACACGAAGCGTGTGAGAACTGTAAAAAGAAAGAAAGAAAAGTTGGAAGGAGGAATTTCGGTCGAAAATATGATAAATCAAGAGCGAAGGAATTTGAAAAAGATAAACAACGAAATCTGAGAGGATAAATCTCTTGAGACAAGGACTGAAAAGAAGAGGAGGAACAAAATATATTTCCTTATTACTATTTCGAATTCTCTCTTTTAATATCCTTTAACGTTACGAATAATATATTTCTCAAGATGAAAATTCAAAAGACGAATAAAAGAAGAAGAAGAACGGAAAGGAACGAAATAAAAGAAAAAGGAAGGAGAAAAAGAGAGAGAGAGAGAAAATTTAAAAATTAATTTTAAGAAATTCTTCTTTCACGAATATTCGTTTCGAAACGAAGTTTGTTGAAATTCAGGGACAAATCGTTGGAATCGTTGAATTAGATAAAAAGTAGATAATTACGTAAAGCAAACGCGTTCCAGGATCTCAAGCAGCCGATGCAAATTTTCCAGATAAGCCTGTACCTTCGATCACCCCGCCTGCATAAAACATAATCGTAAATACTAACGAGACGTACTTTTAATTTTATCCCGGCCTTATTAAGACATCTTCGAGACGGAGTTGATGTGTGATGTAAAAAAACAAATACCATCGAACGATTCTCCGTATTTCTGATTATTTATTCGCAAAAATTATACTTGCTGAAATTTTTGAAAGAGCGTACGCAGAAAAGAAAATCGTAAAAAGCGTTACTTCCGCAATTTCGATATTTCTCTGAAAGGCTGCGAATAATTTTTTTTCAAATTCTTTCGGAAGATGAATTGAATCGAAAACAATTTTTTAATCGCGATAAATTTCAAAGAAATTTCTCAAAGAAACTCAAACTGTTGATAGAGTTCTCCGGGAACGATGGTCGATCGAGAAATCGAAAATTCGAATAGAGAAAAATAATAAAGGAAAATTCGCTTAATTGCCGTCCATTAGCGGATTATCGTCAAAGGTATTATTAAATATTATCAAATAATCACGTCACAATCGAGGAAAAATAGAAAAATTTGCAACGGTAAACGCTAACAGGATCCCCCCCCCCCTCCTTCCAACCGTTAACGTCGTCACTTCCACCTTTCCAGTTAGGATGATTAAGTTTTCCACGGTATTGTCACGTTACAGAATAATTCAGATCCGGTTCCGCGTGGGGGACGACACGTGAGCCGCATCCTCGCCTGCGTAATCCATTACGAGAACAGCAAAATAGCTGTGCGCATCGAACGCGTTACGGTGTAACGAAGAGGAACGGTCGAGAAAATTTTCTTTTTTGGAGAAAGACGAAAGCAAGACGAAGAGAAGAATCGAGCGAAAACGTGTAATTTCGTTTCAATAATATCCGATAGATAATATTTTAGTAGGGATTTTTATCGATCGATCGATAAATCTCTAGTATTTCAATTTAGGAAATTTGTTTAACTTTAATTTTTACAGCCTATATTTCCACGGATTTTACCACTTGAAAAATTTTATCGTAAAAGAAAAATAGGTAATTCTGGATTTATTATTTCTTTAATCTTTATTGTTATTGCGCTCGATGCGTGTAATCGGCCATTGTCATGGTGGAAAATGATTTTTTATGATTCCTATGACATAAAATTTATTTTCGAAGCTGTATATTGTCTACTTTATTTTTCATTCACCTCGTGGTGGGAAAAAAAAATTTTTTTTTTACGATTCCTCAACATAAAATTCATTTTCAAAAGCTGTATATATATATATATATATTCTATCTCTCGTTTCATTTTTCGTTGTAAAATACGCACGATGAATTGACGATCAATTAATTTCGTTTTGATCCTTTCATTCTGCGATTTCAATTGTACACTTTGTTAAACGAAATTACTCGTTGGAGTAATCTATCCTTTATTAATTCCTTTATTATAACATTCATTCTCGAAATGCAAGAAAGTTAACTCGAATTCGACTCTCTCCTAACTTTCTCGATAAAGTTCCTTTCTAGCGACGGTACTCTTTCATTAAAATAATTTTATCGAAGGATGCCTTTAGAAAGATCATCCATCGTGAACTATACTTGCGATATAAATTCTCTCACGTTCAACGAGAATAAAAGATCCAATAACGCACGAGTTCGATAAACGATTAATTACCTTCCGTCGTGCTACGAAATTAGAAAGATTGGGGGAAAGACGCGAATGCAAGATAAATTTCGCAGAGATGATCCCTATTACAAAGAGTAATAAATTGCATTTCGTTTATTTCGTGTTATAGTTTATTAGTCGAATCGAACGAACGTGCGAGAATCAAAGTGGCGAAAAGCACAGCCACTTGGATATTTTACTCGACTCGACGTGAATCGCCACAACCGCCTGCAGAATAGAATCAACGAGAATACATCTTCGCAAATCGCGTGTACGTGAGTTTGCGCACGCGCAAACGTTCCACCAGGCTGCGATCACGCGCCAAATTGTGCAATCCTTTTCTTTCCCACTTTTCTTTTTTCTCTCCATCTCTGCGTTTCGTTCCTTCTATTTGTCCACGATATTCGTCCTCGATTAACGAGACAGAAGGCAAATAAAGAATATAGAAACAGACGGTGTTCGACGTTTTTCCAGAAGAAGTAAAATTATAATTGTACAAAAATAAAACTTCTCCTAAAATTCTAAAATCATTAAATCGTTGAAATCATTCGACCCGTGAATCTAATTTTGGATAGCTTTTCCAAAATATTTCGTTCTTTTCTTTTTTCTTTAACGATAAAGTTACGCTGGTATTTGCACGTAAATTCTTCGATGCAGCCTAACCTAACTTTACTCAATCTTCTACTCGACTTCCATGCAAAATATTTCACCACCCACGCACTTTCTCCTTTTCTATACAAACATATTCGATGGTATACTCGAATAAATTCTTTACTCAGATTAGAATTTTCTCGAGATACTATCTTCTTTATGTAATAATCAGATAATTCCCATCCCTCTTGCCAATCTAAAGTATAAAAATCTACGAACCCTTCCAATCCAATCTTTCACTTTTTTTTCTATCCAAATATCTGTCTAACAAAATCGTGTTAACAAAATTCGCCTTAAAAAATCCAGAGTCAAGCGTTTTTACCCTACTTTCCCCTACGCGTTTCGCAAAGTGTTTGCAAAGATTCGACCACGAATCGAGAGGATGATCGTTCCGCGTAATCGACGAGTTCGGTTGATTTTACGATTTGTCGGCTAATCGTTATTGGGTCTCGGTGCAACAACCCGTAAAGCAATGTCCTTGTCACAGTATTTAAGCAGGGAAAAACGCATAGCCGAGTTAAGAAGTTCGGCGTCCTTGCGGCAGATCGCTTGTCGGTTATTACCTTAGTATTTTCCAGAATGCGCTTGCGCAATCCTTCGAACGATTGCTAAACCGCAATTGCGCCGATAGTTCGTGCTTTGTACACAATAGCGCGCGTGTACCGACCCTTTCGTGCGTCTAATCTAGTTTTCGTTCCGAAAGATATACCCTGCTCCCTGACCACGTATATTTTTCGCGTATCGAATTCTTTGGAAAAATCGAATTTAGAAAATAGTTAAATACAAATATCTTCTGCACTGTACGAAATATTTTAAATTTGCAATTTTTTTAGAAAAAGGAATATTTTATTGCGACCGATTGTGAGGGAGGGAAAAAAGGCTTTTAATGCTCTTTTTTTTTTTTTTTCTTTTCGTGTATTGGTGTAACAAGGTAGCCTTGAATGGGTCATTACTCTCGAATGTGGTAATTTTGATAATAAAACCTAACCGCAAACAAATATATACCGGCGCATTTGTTTTACGAGACGTTGAGTTCCCTCTCACTGTAGAATTTAGTATCCAACTGTTTATCCACGGATAAACAGAATAGAAAGACGTGACATCTTATGGGATTTTGTCTCGTATTATTATGAAATGCCAAAAAGATTTCCTATAAGAAAGAGGAATTTTTGATCGATTGTGATGAATATCTTTTAATATTAAGAAAAAAAAATCCCAAGAATGCTAAAAAGAGGAATGCTGGAAAGAAAAAAGATAACCAGAAGGATTATCGAAAAAATTGTCCACTCAATCTGAAACCACGGAACAAAACCGTGAGTGGATCTTTTTCGCAACACTAATGTATTAAATTTACGAAAGAAACCGCTTCCTTCTATTCAATTATTAATCGACAAAAAAAAATAAAATCCCGAAAAATATGTGTCTCTAATACCAAGATATTATAATTATTATACGATACTAATTTATGCACTCGTTATAAATAATTAAACACTAATAATAACGGATCCGTCGCAGCTGTATCAGGCTGCCATTGTACAACCGCTCTTATGCAGCTCTTGTAACTGCATTAAGTGGTCCAGGAACAGGAACACCTTCCACATTCCTCCTGGAAGAATAATGGGCATTGTACGCGCAACACTGTTTCAAAAACGCGATTATTTATTTATTAATTGAAACGATCGTGAAAATATCGATACATTGCAGAATGAATTTAAATTCGAATAAAGAATAAAAAAAATAAAAAAATTATACCAATTCCTTATAATTTATAACGCAACGCTAATTCAAAAATCGCGATTTGCCCATTAAAATTGGATAGGCGATTATTTATTTATTATCGATACATTGCAGAATTTAAATTCGAATAAAGAATAAAAAAAATAAAAAAATTATACCAATTCCTTATAATTTATAACGCAACGCTAATTCAAAAATCGCGATTTGCCCATTAAAATTGAATGACGGTACAAAAACACACACTACGTATTACTAAAACGAGCACAGCGACGAGGTAGTAACAATGACTTCCCATTCTTTGGATCCGAAACGAGATCCAAAAAATGAGGAGCCATTCGTTGCAGCCCTCTTGGCGACAGTTTGTCGGGCCTCTTCGGTTTTCCTCCTTCGGGCGCGATGCCCGCTGAAACTTAAATCTAGGCTCGAGATTCCCTACTCGCGAAAAAAATAAAAAAGAAAAGAAAAAAATACGGAATCTCGAGCGCGACGTTCGTTTCGAGACCGAATCGCAACCGCGAAATTCGAAAAATCGATGAGCGAAGCCAGAAACGAATGACGCGCTTCGCTCGTTCCAGCTTTGCCCACGATTCTTCCAATTTTATTCCCTGAAACAGATTGCTACGCGAAAACGCGCCTACCCTACTTATCCACTAACATTCGCACCAGAAAGTACGCTACCTAACCTGCCTAACCCTATATTTAAAAAATGGCAAAGCAGGCACACCAACACATTCGTTCCAACGATTCTCACGCATAACGCTCGGGCGCAAAGAGCCTACGCTAGGGAAAGCGTCCCGGGACGCCTCCGACACCCGAGCTTGGCACACAACTCGCACACTCTAACTTTACGTACCATTTTTCCTGAAATCGATCGACGATGGCTAGTGACCATTGCGTGAATCGCGATAAAATCTTGTACGCATCCCAATTTTAATCGTGAATGTTCATAATTGAAAAAATACATGTATTTTACAAAAAACTAAATAGATGATACGAATTTTGATATCCTTATTATAATTTGAGATAATAGGATTAATAATTTATTAATTATTTGATATTGTTACTGTGTAGATTCTTGTGATAATTCGATAATTGCGAATTAAATGATAGTCGTAACGACGCAATTCCACAGCCTAACCACACATACGCACACACAATGTGGAAAATACGTCGCGCACGATTCACTAACGCATCGTCAATCGCTGAGAAATTGTTAGAAACTTATAAACTAGGCTCGTCATGCTCGTCACCTTTCTCTCACTCAAGTAGCACCTGGGCACGTGAGCGAGATCCTGGCAATGAACATGGAAGGGATTAAATCTGAAAATCCTGAGCTAAAAAATATTACTATAATATTACATTAACGGGCTAATGGACTTTGATTTTCTATATTCTTGTCTTATTTGAAATTTTAATCGCTCTGTTTTATTTCCAATGTAATAAAATATTGAATTCTAATATTCTATATAAAAAATTATTAATTAAAAGAAAATGCATCTATTGAAAAAGAGATTAAGTTACAATGCAATGAAGTAATTGATTCAAATTTAAATATTAATAAAAATATCCTCAGACGATTCCTTCATCAAAGCATATTTTCAAAAACGCAACAAAAGTATTCAAAACTTGTAACTTTGATTTCAAAATCTACCTGTCGCGAAATATCTTCTTGCACTAAAATTTATTTTTGTAATCTTAAAAATGAAGTAACTAAATCATTTGAAACATTATAATATTATTTATTATTTGTTATATTTTTTGAATATTCATATCAATGTATTATTAGAATAACATTAATATTAAACACAATGTGCAAGAAGATCTAGCCTGATCTAATAAACAAAATATAGAAAATGTTACTACTCATGAGTATAAATACTCATGGTCGCTGTGCTCGTGAAAAATTCTATATATACAACCTGTCACCCGTATCGATTCAGACTTTTCGTCCTACGATATGATTGAGTGACTGGAGGAATCAAAATGCATGCGACTCACCATTAGATGCGAAGAATCGTTGTCATCAATCTGCTACTGTTACCCAAATGGACGACAATCATCTGATAGAAGAAACTACAACGAAACGTTATTAGCATTATTTCAGTCTCAATATTTGAAAAAAGATAAATTCCAAATTATGAAAAATATATAAAAATAGTTACCTCTTTGCGTGATGATCGATCGCCTTATGTTTCTGATGCACTGACTCTAATGTATATCCGAAACGAATATTTAAAAATTTAAAAAAGAAAAAAAAATAAAATACGATTTTTTTAAATTACAATCTACGAACAAACACTGATTCTAATTTCGCGAAAAATTATTATAATTAGAGATATGACGAAAAAAATGTAAAAGATATTAATAATACGAAGCAAACACTGACTTTACAAACCGCATTGCGATCAGAAATATTTAACGAGACAAAGACGTTATGGCGTCCATATTGAAACTTTTCGCGCCTTTTCATCCTTCCAACGATCGATTAATAATCTGCACAAAAAACCCAAATTTTCAAATAAACATTAAGATTAATCAATTACAGTATATAATTATACAATAAAAAAAATAATCAAACATAAATTTTATCTAGAAATGTTATAATATGAATTATCTGTGTCTCTAACCTGTAATTATAAGGAATGAATAAATCAAGAAAAAAAGAATAATTTAGCCACCAAATGATTTTTAATTATAATAAAGAACACTTAATAATTGAATATTAACGCACAAATAATAAATTATACGTAGCAAACAAATCACACACCGCACGAAAAAATGACACGTCTAAATTCCACAATTACCGAAACTAGACTGATGCTTTTCCACTCCACGATTTCGATTATCGAAATAGAAATTAGGAAGGGGGTTATGATCGATAGGTCGATAACAAATCGTACATAAATAATATATATAAAAAATAAAATAATAATAAAAAATAAATATATTAATAAAAGATATACTAACCAATTATAAAATTAAAAAATAAACAATTACATTATAATTAAATAATAATCAAACTTTCAATTATCGATAGTACAATGATACACGATCAATTTCGATTATCGAATTGCGAATTAGAGCAACAAATAAAAAGATGTCGAATATATTTCGAACGCGAATCTAAATTTGTCGAAAAAGTTATACGATAAAAAATATTTATAGCTTCATAACACGAACGAAAGAAAAGAAAAATAATATGAACAACGCAATGGACTCAATTGGAAAACAAATATGTATCACTGAATTAAATCCGATGAAATAAAATTGTTCGTAAAACAAATATGTATTCGTTTCGACATGAACAATATTTCGAAAATTAATATATTTTATTTTAAATAATAAATATGTCTATTAAAATGAGAATAAATAAAATCTTACCTGATATCCAAAAAAAGCCATCATTTATAAATTATCGTAGAATATTTTCTCGAAGTCATCTCAGCAACGATAATCTGGAAAACGATAATCTGGAAAAATAAAAATCAAAAACATGAAACAAATATAAAATTAAAATTATATGAAAATAAAATGATAACTGAAGTGAAATTTTAATCAAAAGATTTATGATACAATAAAAACTACCGATATAAGCAAATAACCTCAACTGGACGATCAACTGTGATCAAACGATCAAGAAGATAAAAGTACAAAAAAACTAAAAGACTAATTAATTTCGTTATTATAACGTTTAATAGATTATTAAATAAACCAAGTTAACGATAATTCATAAATTCGATAATAGAATATGAATAAAATTACTTACTGCGTAGTAGGATTCTCGAATCGGTATCCTGTCACGATGATTTTCTATAAACGAATGAAGCCACGAGTCATAGGTTTGCCTAGAACGCTCCTGATTGGCTGAAATGCACGGTTCCTTATTTATTTAACCGCGCAAAAATTGAAATATATAATTATGAATTTAACATAAATATTCTACAACATCAAACGTCTATTTATAAAAAATATAAGAATTAATTATTACAATTAATTTCACATAAAAATTAATCAGATTAGAAAGAAAGAAATGTAAATAATAAAAAAAGAGATGAAAAAAATGAAATTAAATACAGTTTGATTAAATTGAAGAAAACTGAAAAATAAAAGAATAAATTAAAACGTAGTTCTTAGCTTAGCATCACTTTCCGAGAATTAAACTTTCTAATATTATATGTATTTATTTTTAAAATTTTTTTAATACAATACTTATAATTTATAATGCAATTTTTTTAATAATATTTTTTATATATTTTTTATAATCAAGAATTATAGTGGAAAGTGATGCTAATTACCGAGTCTCACCAACGAGGAGGTGACTACACAGAGACTCATATTTAATATAAATATAATAGAAACGAATAAATAATTAATTTAATATAAAATTTACAAACAGATTAAAAAAATCTGAAATATAATGGTAAATAAAATTTAATAATAACAATAGTATATGATAATAAACTTGAATCAAAATAAACTGGTTTTATTTATAAAAATAATAATCTAATATAATGTTATTCATATATATTCAATATTATACAATGTAATGTAACATATATACATTATATTCTAATTAAATAAAATAAAATTAAATAAAAATAATATTTAATTTATTTAAAATATTTGCACGCATATAAAACTTTATACATATATATATTAAATATTAATTACTAATTTTTCATGATAAATTACGATTAATCATAATTATATCAAATCGTAAACACAAATCGTTTATTCTTTTTTGCATACAAAAAAATTTAAAATATCGAAATATCTCGATAAATCTTTGCGAGAATCGATTCTCGAAAATAAGTAAGTGGCAATATTCAGACGATATGTTTATTACTCGCGCGATATAGGTTATGTTATGATTTGGAAGATAAAAATACAACAAAATGAATATTGCAAGTAAACAATGGATTCAAATTTTTAAAATACCTAATAATAATTTTTCTATTTTTGGAAATGTTTTCACTTATAAAAGTGCTTATT
This sequence comes from Apis cerana, assembly GCF_029169275.1. Taxonomy (NCBI): domain Eukaryota; kingdom Metazoa; phylum Arthropoda; class Insecta; order Hymenoptera; family Apidae; genus Apis; species Apis cerana. The sequence continues at coordinate 669,026 of NC_083862.1, read as the reverse complement.
CTCTTGATAAACTGTATCCTACACAGAATATAAAACTTTTCACACCAACTTTTGTAAGTTTATTGTAATATATCAATATATTTGGAATATATTTACAATGAATCTTTATGTTAATTTATTTTTCCAAATTATAAATTATTTAATAAATTATTTGTATTAATATTTGATGAAAAATCTTATAATTATATAAAATTTTCAGGTTCCTGAAGATCCAAATGCTAAATTTAATGGTTATATACCAATTAAAGAACTTGATATTACTTATAGCCGTAGTAGCGGTGCAGGAGGACAACATGTAAATTGTACAAATAGTAAAGTGAATGTAAAATTTCATTTAGAAAGCGCTAAATGGTTATCAGAAGAGATTAAGAGCAAACTACTGGAACAGGTTTGTAACTTTTAAAACTAATTTTGTGGAAAAAAAAAAATTCATAATAATATTATTGTTACAGTATAAAAATAAATTATCTAAAGGGGGTTATCTTATAATCAAGTCGGAATTAACAAGGTCTCAACAATTAAATTTAGCTGATGCTCTTCGAAAATTAAGAGATATGATATGGGAAGCGACAAAACCTCCACCAGAAACATCTCCAGAAACTTTAGAATTGAAAAGGAAACAACAACTTAGAGCAGCAAGGAAAAGACTCTTTGAAAAACGAAAGTATTCTATGATAAAACAGTTTAAAAAACCTCCTATGGATTTTTAATGTTCTTTATATTATATCCTTATATTATATCATATAGAATAATAAACTTTTGAATAAATGAAGTTTAACATACGATATGTTGTAATGATAATTGTACATATAATAATTGTAATAATTAAAGATTTTATTTAAATTTAAATTTTCTCCAAATTTTTTAGTCGATTAAAAAAAAGTTTAATTATATATTTAAAAAAATATATAAAATTAATAATTCTGTATATTTCTCATTAAAATTGGTCACAATTTCAATGAAAAATCTTTTATTTAATTCAATTCTATACGTTTCCTTGGCAACGTCCGAAACGAAAATCAAAACATAACGTGAAAAGTTAAAGAAAAACATTGCAATTTAGTTTACTTTGTTTTTGCATAAAAAATGTCATTTCGTGACTTAAGAAGTAAGTAAATTTTAATTAATAAATATTTTAAAACAATACGTATGATATACGTATAATAATTGTACTTGTTCTTCGATAGATTTCACGGAAATAATGCGAGTTCTTGGTTATCCCAGACTAATTTCTGTTGGAAATTTTCGATTACCGAATTTTCCATTAGTTGCAGAAATTCTTGTTTGGCTGGTCAAAAGATTTGACCCAGATACAGATATACCTAGTGATCATAGCACTGAAGAAGAGCGTATCTCGTTAATCCGTGCTGTTGCTGAATTTATGGTAAAAAAAAAAACTTGAATTTTATATTTATTTCTACGTTTAATGAAAATAAATATTTCTTTTATCCAAAGATTATATTTACTATTAGTTTACTTTAATACGTATTCAATTTATGAATGTATGAGAGGCATCTAATTCCTTTTTTTTTTTCAATTTTCTTTTCTATTTTATTCTTAAACGAATTATATTTTTACATTAAAATTTATTATCAAACGATTTTAATATAGGCTTTAAAAACAAATATAAAATTAAATACGAAAAAATTATACCAAGCCGATGGCTATGCCGTAAAAGAACTATTAAAAGTTGCCACATTATTATATGATGCGCAAAATAACAGTAATATTAATAATGTAATGTCCGATGACAATTTTAATACAGTTAATTTCGACATTTCCAATAAGATAAACGAATTAAAGTCAACTAGACAATTAGCTAGTCAGTTGACTGTAACTGGTGCATCATTATTTGATTTGTTAGGACGTGAAGTTGATCTCAGAGAAATTCGTAATTCAAAGGTTGCTAGACAATTTGATATCTCGGAAATCGAGACTGCATTGAAAAGCGTTATTGAAAATATACGTAAAGAAATTGAAGAAACCAAGAAACAAATCGAGAGTGTCAAGGTATATTGCTTTTCAAGATCTTATTATTAAAAATACTTCGAGTTCTCGATATAATTTTTCCAATTTCTTAATTTAAGGACACGGAACAGAATTTGGATGCAAGAATTGAAAGGCGACGTGCAGAACTCGACAGAAATCAAAAGAGATTGCAAACATTAAAAAAAGTACGTCCAGCTTTCATGGAAGAATTTGAGAAACTTGAGGTTGAATTAAGAATTTTATACGACGATTATATTCAAAAATTTCGTTATCTGGCATATCTCGAACATCTGTACGAAGATTCGGCTAAAACGGAACAAGAGAGATTCGAAAGACGGTACTTGCGATTAAATAAATTATAAATGTTAATACGTATATTCCGTGCAAAGAAGATGATATAATATCTCGTAACAGGCAAGAAGCAACGCGAAAACAATTAGAGAAGATGAGAGCGGAAGATGTCAACTTCGAAAGTATGATGGAGGGAAACGATTCTATATTACCTGCCAACCTTCAAGAGCCTCCACCTCCTCTTACCAACATTGAAAAACAAAGTACGGAAAAAATAACGCCAAGTAGCCGATTAAAATCAGGTATAAAATAGTACATTTTTTTTTTTTTAATATTTTGAAAAAAAATTTCTATAATATATAGGTTAGATTTAAAATAATTAATCATTTGTAACGATAGCTGGTCGAGCATCGAGGATGCAAATATCGCAACGTCGTATTTACGGAAGTATGTCTGGACGTCAGAAAGGAATTATACAAGAGTCGAACGACAGTGGTGGATCGCTAGACAGTGACAGTGATCTGTTGATCGATGGTGATCTTGACGACGATGACGATGACGATATCTTAGATTCCGTCGTGGGAGGGCCAGAAATTAGGAATTTTGATTTAAAGGTTGGACAAGAAAAACGAGCAGTTAGTAAGCTAGATCATTCGGATGAGGATTTTTAAACATTTACAAAAAAGAATTACAAAAATTGCAAAATATACCGCCCATGTAATTATCGATCTCTATGCGCATGTTTTTACAATAACTGTAAATAGGTATTAATAAAAAGTAATTAATATTAGTCTTCGTGATCGAATAATTTTGTAAAAAATACTTAAGATACATATGTATATATGTACGACATACGAGTTTTAAATAATTTTTGAAATTCAATTATTCGTATAATTGTACATGTATTCCAGACTTATATATTTACGAAATATATTTTCAAGGGAATCAAAATACATATTGTCGTCGTATAATATTTATTAATTCTCCCAACACGGCCGAGCGGCATGTTGATTGTGGCTTAGCACCGATCACATGTACGTATTCTCACCTATCCTACATGCAGTGTACGTAAATACACGTACACTTTCGTGTATACACATATATACATAAATGTATGTGCGCGTAAAAAATGTGACATTACGAAAGAAATTAGAAACAGTTTGCAATATTCATTGTCATAACGCTCAAATCTGTAACCACTATCTAGCTGACCATAAATACTCCCACCTTTGTGTTGTAACAATTACGTTCATCTTGAAATGCAACTACTATTATTTAACAACGTTTCTTAAAAAACACTTTCAGGGATTAAAAACTATTCTCGAGACTTGTTCGACAACGAATAAAATCGTGGAACGCAATCTATTATTATCGGTTGTAAGTCGCCATAAATGGTGGAACCCAATTTTTGTTTTTCTTTTTTTTAATTGAAAACGTTCTTTTCGTTTATCGTAAATCGACCGATCGAATAAAAATCGGCTACGTGTAAACGGCATTTTAAAAACATTTTCGCATTCTACGCGTTCGCTATTCGGATTAAATACTAGATGTTCTAGATACATATTATACATACATAAACTACCACTATAAGTATTGATCCTATGGATATGCGTACGTTTTTCTTTTATACGTTGTGCGGATTTATAGGTGTGAAATAAAAGAGAGGGGAGGGGGGAGGGAAAGAGTAGAGATCAACAAGATAACGATATCAGACGTTTCACATTATAGCCGATGATATAGACCGGAAACGTTAGGCCCTGCGCGATATTCTTCACAATATTTCCTTATATATTTTATATTTTTCTCACCCTAGGTTCGGCTTCGATTCGAACGAAAAATAAAACTCGTACACAAATACAATACCGTATAAAATCGTGAAAGAAGCACCATAGCGTAAGAGATACAGGATCGTCCGGGAAAGTTCGTCGCGTTGGATGGTCGGATCTTTGCCGGTCGATCGTGAGTCTTTCTCACGTAGAAAAATATTATATTATCGTCAGCTTTTCGTACTTAGCGTCGCAACATTCTCAACAAAGTGCCATCGGCACCGCACCTCCACCGCAACATTTGGCTCGTTGATAGACAGACAGGCACCGGGTTTTTTTTTTTTTTTTCCTCTCCGAAACGAGATTTATCAGGCGTGTGGACCGCAAAAGGTAGAAAAAACGCATGGTGGCAAATACCCCGTACAAATCTCTCTTGGAACATTCTCTCTTCGAGAGGCAATGGCCGTCCGAGTGGGAAAACTACGGGCCACCGTAGTTGTAGAAATAAGTTCTCGCTACCTTCGGTGTACCAGTGAAATTACCAATATCCCAAAGAGTATCGACAATGGTCTTTCGCTACCTGACCGACTTCAGCACTTTGGGGCTCGCTTTTATCCGCGGTGTCATACCCGGAATTGGTTCCAATTTGGGTAACGAGCACTCGCCGCTCAAGTCGGACCAGGTCTTCCCAACGCTATCCGATAATCTATTCTTGTATTTGTAGGCCGTTCTATCGACTACCGACTGAGTCTTTATACAATCATCGCCGCCAAACTCGCAGACCCTGTAATGGTGGAGAATCGCCGCGTCCGATGGAACATTCAGAGTCCCGTGTCCTGGGATGAACTCCCATACGAAGTGATTTCCAGCCTCGACCACGTTCTGGGGCTTGCAAACGTATTTCGATCGCTGTTTGTGGGGGTGTAGCTTCGTTCTACGCCTAGTTTTCTTCAACGTGATCAAACCGGCCTCTATGGGGGTGCGACTGGTCACCACGAACGGGTCGTCCGCCCATTGAAGGTAGAAGAACGCGTTTTGAAAGGAGTATGATCCGGTGGCTTTGGCGTTTATGCGACTGCTCATCCATCTGGAATTTTTTTTTATGTTATCATCGTTGAATATCGAACTTGATGTAATTGAGAGGAAGATAATTGTGATTTATGATATAAAAGGAAGAAGTTCTCACCTGATTAGATCAATGATAGTGTCGTTGTGCCTCGGTATAATGAACTCGTCGAGATCCACCAGCGCCACGTATTCGTATCTGTACATGGATCGATAAAGGCAATCGTTGAGGGCAGCGAACAATCCCTCCGTGCGAATGTCTCGCTGCGAGATCATGTCCAAATGATGCCAAGGTAACACGGTCACCAGACCTTTAGCTTCGTAATACTTGAGAGCGCATCCGGCCTCACTGCCCACCGTGTCGTTGTATAAAGTCACGTGGCTAGCGCCAAGCAGTCTGTGCAACTCGATGAACTCTATGAGTTGTAATACCTATCAAATTTTCATTCGTTAATACATTATTCCATCGTGTACACTTCGAAGTGTCGTGTCTTTCTTTTTTTTTTTTTACGTTTCAACTTTCTAAGTAATAAATAAATTCGAGATATCGATCTATTTCGAAATTTATTCTACTCTTCGAATCCATAAATTTTTAATAATTCGTGAATTATTCTGAAATTATCTATTCGTCTGAAAATTTATTTTACGTATATTTATTCCCTGAATTCGTATGTTTTTAGTAAGTAAGCTCGAGGGATCGATCTATTTCGAAATTTATATTTTGCTTTTCGAATTCATAAATTTTTAATAATCGATAAATTATTCTGAAATTATTTATTCGTCTGAAAATTTATTTTACGTATATTTATTCCCTGAATTCGTATGTTTTTGGTAAGTAAGCTCGAGGGATCGATCTATTTCGAAATTTATTATTTTATTATTTTATTATTATTTTGTTTTTCGAATCCATAATTTTTTAATAATTGAATTATTCTGAAATTATTTATTCGTCTGAAAATTTATTTTACGTATATTTATTTCCTGAATTCGTATGTTTTTGGTAAGTAAGCTCGAGGGATCGATCTATTTCGAAATTTATATTTTATTTTTCGAATCCATAATTTTTTAATAATTGAATTACTCTAAAATTATCCATTCGTCTGAAAATTTATTTTACGTATATTTATTATGAATTTGTATATTTTTGATAAGTAAGCTCGAGGGATCGATCTATTTCGAAATTTATATTTTATTTTTCGAATCCATAATTTTTAATAATTAAATTACTCTAAAATTATCCATTCGTCTGAAAATTTATTTTACGTATATTTATTATGAATTTGTATATTTTTGATAAGTAAGCTCGAGGGATCGATCTATTTCGAAATTTATATTTTGCTTTTCGAATTCATAAATTTTTAATAATCGATAAATTATTCTGAAATTATTTATTCGTCTGAAAATTTATTTTACGTATATTTATTCCCTGAATTCGTATGTTTTTGGTAAGTAAGCTCGAGGGATCGATCTATTTCGAAATTTATATTTTATTTTTCGAATGTGGAAATTTCTGCGTAATTAACGAATATTTTTGAGATATAAATAATTAAATAATAAATTAAATTTCTGACAAAAATTCTATTACATACCCTGTTGTAATCGTAATGCAGGGGTTTCACGCAAACGGCCAACATTTCTTTGTTCTTCGCCCTATTTTCAGGCCGATTCTGAACCAGGATGCGATTCGTCGGCGATGCTTTCAGCCTGGCCACCACGCTCACCGTTTCCGGCACTCTGTCGATCGTGGCCGATTCTTTCGGCAACGGGCAAATCACAAAGCAGGCACTGTATTTCAAGTTCCAATTTTCCCTGATCACCTATCGAAACGATCGACGTAACCGTCACTTTCGTTGTACAGAGTGTTATAATTCGCGTTCTAACTACATCCATATTTCCTAGAGTCTCTCCAACAAGATTTTTTTTCCAGGAAAATAGAAATAGAAATTACAAGTAACTAGAGAATCGAATCACGTTGCCTTTAATTCATACTCGATATAGAGAGAAAATGGCTGACAAAAACTTGTTCGAGATAAAATAAGACAGAAAGAATATCATCACAAGGAATTATATAGGAAATTTATATAATTCATATAATTTTGTATGAAAATGTATAAACAAATATTTATTTACAAATAAATACTTTTTGCAACTAGAGTACACATTAGAATGTTTTAATTTTGTAATGATTATTTTCGTAAACATTATTTTATTAGTTGACGTAAATAAAGAAGATGGATATTACGCAAAGTTGACATGCCACTTTAATTCCATAAAGATTTTCCAATCTTTCTCTTTCAACCTTTCTTTTTTTCTCTCGTAATTGCTATTTTCTTTAAGGCAACGTTATGAAAGTTTCGCTTTATTTTCTTTTTTTTTTTTTTTTTTATTTCTGTTCCTTAACACACACCTTCACTTTAGCAGCTACCGTTACGGAAGTAGTTACGTTCCCTCCATTCTCCGGTCGATACCAAAGTCTACACCAAACACGCTCAGGTCCTCTTGTCTTTGTTGCGCTTATTATTCGAACCATGCCTTGACTTTTACCTGTTGGTGCTCCCGTACCACCAACCCTGTCATCGAAGTACGCTGAGTATACAAAGAATTTGAATCTGAGAATTGGAAAAAAAGAAACACCATCTCTTTAAAATTTTTCTTCACGTGCTTCTCTCTGTTGTTTTACGTTTTATATACATAAAAGTATTCGTGCGGGAGGATGGAAGAGAAATTTATTGGAAGAAAAGGTGATGTTATTTTTTTTTCCAAATAATATCCTGTCCTAATTTTTTCTCTAACTCTTTCAACAAATTTTTTAGAAATGGAATCTCGCGAGCCTTTTCACGCGAAAATTAGATTTTCACCGTTGTAATAAGATACGTGAAACGGTGAATAGAGAGATCTTACAGGAAAATTCAGCCACGTATAAAAAAAGTGACTTAAAAAAATATGATGATCCTCCTCGTTTGTAACGTTTTTTTTTCCTTTAATTTTTAAATTATATTATCCTTGTAATAAACACGAATAATGAAAATATTTTCGTTTGCCACGTTTTTCCATCGAATTATTTCGAGAATCTCCAACCGGGATAAAAATAATCAACACTGATCCTTAAATAAAATATACGGAATAAAATCGTAAACGTAAACATTTTCTTCGCTGGTTTTTACGCGATATTTATTCGGCAAACGTTCACAAAACCGATTATCTTGGAAACAATGTTTTTAACACATTCCAATTCATTCCAATAATTTCAATCGATCTTTTCGAAGAGGAGCAAAAATATTTTTTTTTCTCCCATCTAATAAATCTATCGAACGAAATAATTAATTTTTCCAAATTTATCTTTTTTCCAAACAAATATATATACATATATATATATATATAAAAGAAAGAAAAATAGTGGAAAAGAGGGGATCGAACAATTATTATCGGGAATAAATATTCGAGAAGAAGGGTGACAACCTGGTCTTCGTGACCGGCAACCATTCGGCGTGCGTGATCCTCAAGCTCTGATCGAGTTGCGGTAGGCGAGCCTCCAGGTTGGGTGGTAAGCTCGGTAAACCTCTTGGGTCCGGTTGTATCGCGGCCTTCTGTCCTCCGTCGTCCCCGTGCATCAATAATCCGATATGATCGTCGAAGCTGCCCTTCAATCCGATATAATCTTCAGCCTGTGAAAGCCAATAATGGGAAACGTGTTTAGTCATCGTATATATTCCATCCGAATCTTATTATATCGGCAGAGATACGCGAATTAATCGGCCTCTTCTCTCTTTCTCTCTCGACCGATCATTAAAAACTTTTGATTTTAATTTTAATCCTGTTCCCATCCATTGGCGAGAAAAGAAGAAATTAATAATTAACGGGTAAGATATTCGAAAATACGATGGTACTGGAAATCACTTTTGATGCAAGAGAAATATAAACACTTATAGTTAGGATGGGTGACCTTCGTATTCTTTTTCTGGACTAAAACTGTGTGTTATTTGACCGCAAATTGGAATAGGTGAGTGAGAGTTGGCAGCGAGCAACAGCTCGTTATCGCCCCTCCCCTTCTCCCTATCTTTATGTCTCCCCACTTTTTGTTTATCGCTCCGCCCTCTACCATACTCTTTCCGTTTAGCACTCGTTTCTTTTCCATTTTAAAATTACGTTTCCAGTAGACATCTCTAAGAGAATGAAACGACAAATTCGAATAATGAACGATTGTTTGCTGTGGAATATATCAATTTATTGCGTGCATTTAATTAAGTAATTTAAATTGAAAAGTTATAAGTGTGAAAAGATTTTCGAATATATAATTGGAAATAATATATTGAGTTTATATACTATGTAAAAGGTGCGACTCGTATCGTGTACATTTATGCGTGAGTGTTTTCCGTTTCTCTTTTTGAATCTTTTTAACTTGGCGAGTTAAGTGTGTTGTAGAGCAAAGGTATAGACCCATGTCTATATAACATAATTTATTCCAATTTCCTTGATTAAATATATTCTTTCTTACCGCACACATACTCTTTATTTTAATCAAGTCATTTCCCAACTCATTTCCTGATATAACGCTGCTTACAACGATCGAGTTCTAGATCGATTAAACGAAAAGTCTTTTTTTACACGAGATTAAAGATAAAAACTCTGGAGAATTTTAACATTTTCTACTTCGCTAGAAAATTTTATTTCTAACTCGCATTATGAGATCGATACGCATCAACCGCGTTAAATTAATAATGTTAACGTTTTAATTTCGAAGCAGAAAATTTGCGACGAATCGATCACTGCCACAATTTTTTCCACTCTACTTCCAATTAATTACTAAGATTGTCCCGAAAGGGAGATCGTACAATACAGTTTTAAAAAGATTTTAAACTTCTTCGTGGAGAATCATGGAAAAATAGGCACGAAAGATCGAGAGCAAGTATTTATTACTCGAAGAGCTTTTACATTACGGTCCAACAGAGTGGCGTGTATATCGTTTCTATAAAAGTTATTTCCCGCTGGGCGAACCCACTTTTCCATCTCGGAAATCATCCGAGACCAATTTAGCCTCCTAAACCCCGATGTCGCTTTTTAGATCTCCACCTTGGAGAGATGCAGAAACGATGCTCGTCGACAGTGGGAGGGGGAAAGAAACGGAGGGTTTAATCGAAAAGATTTCCATTCTAAAATGATGCGAAAATGAAATCTTGAGGAATAAAATCTTCGTGGAAACGAATATGCTCGCTCGAAACTTTCGATCTCGAAATTTTTCTCAAACTTAAATGACAATAATTTCTTATAGCCTTCTAACGTTAAAAAACGAAAGAGAAAGAAATTTTGATTTTGATAAAATTTCATAATGGAAGAAACTTTAATAAATTTTCACGATATCAAAGATTTTATAGCAGCGTGTAAAATTGTTGAAAGTTTATCTAGAATTTCATTTAATTGAAATTTATTTCGTTTTTTTTGTAGAATTCTAGATATCTGTGTAAATACCGTCAGATTTCTGATTAAACCTATAATAAACGACATGCAAAGTCCGTACTGAATAAATTATATGACAAGACATGTATTTAAAATATACGTGTTTATTAACACATATATCAATCTTATCTAATTATCTTTGCATTAACTTCTATCATTTCTTCATTTTTATTCATTCTTCTATTCAAATAATTGAAATAAATTAAAAATAAGACAATAATGAAGAAAAAAACCTTCTTCTTCAAAACTTCGTCAAACTTACACGGATAAATTTTATTTCTATTCACTTTTCCGCTCTAATAAATTTATATAATCGATAATTCCGATGAAATCTCGGTCGATAAAATGAAAACCGACAATAGCGATAAAGGAAGGGGGAAAAAAATCGGATAAATTTTAATTTCCTAGGGAATTAACCAACTCGATCTTTCACCTCGATTCTCGATCTCTCGAAAGGACAAAAAGAGAAAAGAAAGATCGTAGGGCACGAGGTCGTAGGTGAACTCTCCGTCCGGAAACCATTTTAATCTCCGCTATAAAGTTCTCGCAATCATCTCGAATAAAAGGGAGCGGATTATGACCTAAAATCGCGCGCTTTGGTGTCCGCGCGGTTTTACCCTCGGGGAAATTAAAACGTCTCGATGGCCTTTGGCAATCCGTGACAACCGAGTTACTCTCTCTCCTTGACCGACCGAAACTTTCCTCTTCTCTTCCTTCTCCTCGTTTTCTCGATCCTTGTATACGTAGCGCATGCGCGATCACTCGTCATTACCAAGATTACTATTTCTTTGAAAATTGTATACGAATAATAATTCTCATCTGATATTATATTATCTTATAACGATGTATTTATTGTTTATAACGTGTATATATAATATTTTCTCACAAATAAGTAACCCGTTATCCGTTTGTAATAATTTCTTTACCGACGGGACATCCAAGATATAGTTTCGATCGAACTTGGAACACGAGCGAAAATTCTATGTAGGTAATTGATAATAATTTTCGATCTCTCCTCTTCTTTCTTAAGATAACGAATATCCGGCGACGAATATTCGGCCGAATACCAGGTATTTCATTTGGAGAAGAAGCTCTCGCTTATGGAGAGGTCGATAATCCTCAAACGGGTTCGAGGGAAGGAAAAGAGGGAACTGGTAAAAGACTTTCGAACTAATGGCAACGGCTCAACTTTATACTCGGTCGCCGCTTTGTTCGTACAAAGCGGAAGAAAAGTGGAGACGGAAAACTTTGCCATCCTTTCGGGCCCATCGATTTCTCTCTTTTCTCCCCTTCTTCCCCATGTCGCTCTCCCTCCACTTTCTATTCCCCTCCATCTTTTATTCCTCTCTCTTTCTTTTTTCCTATTCTTAACCTCCCCACCCTCCCACCCCGATATCTTTCATACACTCTTCCTTTTCAGGATTCTTATGAATGCAATCGACATTAATGGATATTCGACAAGTCGAATTTATTTAATTTCAAAGCGATCGGATTTTTCAAAATCGCGCGATCGAAGAAGTGACAGATATGTAATTCGACGGTAAAAAAATAATCGAAAATCTTTCTTCGAAAGAAAAATTAAAATCATCACGCGACTCCTACAAACTCTTCGATGCGCTTGATAATTCACTGTCACCGATTCTGACGTTATCGTTATCCGCCTAACAGCTATTGTGAACGTTGGCTCACACACAAGACGTATATACATTATAATTTCGATGTGCACGCTTGTTACGATGAACAATCGTTCGTAAACGTTCCAGTTGCGAAATCAAGGTAACCGCGATCTTTTTATTCTCTGAATTAATCGATACGACTTCAACGAATCATAAAATTATGTATCATCGTGACAAAAGCTTCGATGATCGTCCTGTATTCGCGATTAAAATGTTAGAATTAATACGTGGAAATTATTGGAAATTATAGTTTTAGGTTAATTAATGATAAATATGTTTATATTAGAAATATGTAGATTAATTCAAATATTTTGTTTAATTTAGTAATATTTTATAAGACGATCGTGAAGGATTTTATAATGAAGAAACGTGAAAGGTGATAAGAATATAATCAAATAATAAGTTGTAATTCTATGGAATTAATTTTATTCGCGATTATTATTCGTTCACGAATACTTTCTACGCTCACTGTACGCCTGTACAAAACGCTCGTTTCACCCTCGACTTTGTATACCAAAATCACCGATATTTACCAGATACTGTATCGATTGAATATACATAGCGTGTGTGTGCACAGGAATCGTCTGAAACGGTGTTTATGTCACCAGGGTCGGTAACCAAATAAGAGCGAACCTATTTTCCCGCTTTTTCTTCCGTTCACCGGGAATATCACCCTCCACCCTCTCGACCGGATCAATATTTGGCTGCGACTAACGACGATTAAACCTGTTAACAAAACGGAAATAAACATTCGACGAATTCGGTCCATCGAACGCTGGTAAATAATTCGTTAAACGTATATCTCCGTCACGGTTAATCTAGTTCTAGCCATGAGAAAATCTCTTCGAGAATTTACTTTCAACAACGAGAAGAGTAATTTTAATTAAACGGATTTTCGATTAATATCGCTCAATTCGATTCGATATTCAATTCGATAATTCGTCATTTGGTTTCGAACTAACGATGGGAATATAGTGCATCGCGAATAAGAAAGAAGAAATAAACTTGACAATAAAAACTTTTAAAACTTGGAAATATTCGTATAATCTCAGGTTAGAGATTAATTTACGAGAATTTTTGAACAAGAATCGTATAATTTATAAATAATAATGTTCAAAGTGCATATAAATGAAAAAATTCTCTTCTATTAATTCTATATTACACAATATAAATAACACGGTCGTATTCTCGAGAGACATGAAATTATGGTTATAGAGTTTCTACCGTATCTACATCTAGACTAATAATTCGCACTTATTACAATTCGTTCTACTTTATCTCGACATATCATCTTATTTGTGTTTCTTGTCGCGCTGTAGATGCAAAAACAAACACGAAAGATTTACTTTTACTAATTAGCAACAGTTCACTTTATTTCTCGTGTAAACCACCCAGGGAATCCATATACATAACCTAACATATTGTACACGGATGAACAAAAATCAATATTAATCTGACCGGCAAAAACACTTGCACATTCTTAATAATTGGAAAATCAATAGGCAAAAATTAAAATTTAAACTCGATTCGCTATTTCTATCTATTAAATTTCTTATTAACTTAATAAACTTAATAAACAAACACTCTCTCGATTCTCCAAAGATGTCACGAACAGTACTGAAGTTCGCTGCTGAAAAGAAGTTTCGCGGAGCGGGTAAAGGAGCAAGAGGGGTTCATCGCTAGGACCGCCTATCCCCACTTTAGACGCTTTGTTGACAATCTTGACACCACACACTACATAGTAGTAGAGCTATAATTTGATATGTTCAAAAATTATTTTTATTTATGAAACTATGTTAGGATAATCGTATTAATGTATATCTATAGTATGTCTAGTCGTACACATATATATATTTATTATCATTACAAATCACGATTGAACTACACATATTATGAGAAATAAAAAATTTTTTATACTATATCCATACTTTAGAATACTCTGGATTCTACACTATCTCTACTACTAAGTTTTACATATAATGTTGTATTTCTACACTTTATTGCCCCTCTCTGCAGTCGGATTAACATATCGTGACAAACATGTCACGTTAGAAAGAAAAATGCGTGTGAAAATAAATGTTTCCTTTCACGTTACACACGATTGAACCAATTATATCGATAGTAACGAAACACGATTTCATCGAAGCCAACCTAATTCTCTCTCGACGTAATTTGAACGGCAGGTTAAACGCGGCAGGTCGCGAGATTCGTAGGGAGCATTGTGTTTAATCAAGCCCGGGTACAGATGGTTGTAATTGCGTACTTACTCCGATCTCCCCGTAATCCGGCCGATCGGGCGCAGCCGGCAGTCGATGCCCGCTCCTGTGACCTCCTAGGGCCCCGCTCCCACCTACGCCCATGCCACGCCTCTCGTCGATCAGGAATATCTCCGTGAGGACGATCACGGCGAACACGCCGAAGAACATGACCACGAGCATGAACGACAAGTTGGCCCTTTCCTTCATAACGCCAGCGTTCCCCCGGCTCCCCCCTGCGCCGCTCCTTCGGGAACCCATCCTCCGCTGCTTCTGTTCCAAACGGTAAACAAAAAAACGCTCGTCAAACACATCGGTCTTATAGAGATCTTGCATGGAGAGTTTACGTTTGTTATTCGGATTGAAATTTCGCGAGGATAAAAAGTTAGGTAAGATTATCCGTTCAAGTGGGAAAAATGAAATTTTTAGGAATGGACACACAGACGTAAGTAAACGTTTGAATATAAGTTTATTCGATTCGCGGCTTAAAGAGAATTATTGTGTAAGAGAATACAGAGGTTATTTGTAGGTCAGCCGTGTTGACGAATAAGCTTTCGTTCGAGCGTAATAACTTATTCTCCAATGTTTCTGTTAGAAAAACGACTATTAGAGAAATGGAAAGATTATTTGTACGATAGAGAGGAGGATTTTTAATTAATATTGCTCCCGTGTCTCGATAGCGTTTTGATCTTTTTATAAGCGAAGCTAGAATTATTGATTCTACTGGCAAAACGTGTCGAGAATGTTCAACTGTTCCATCACTCTATAAAACACGACTGCGCGTGTTTTAAAAAATGAAAGAAGACAACAGAAAATCGAATATTTTCAAGGATATTTGTATTTTGTCGAAAAATTATTATTTTAATTTTACAAAAAAAAAACTTTACAATTGTTAAATATACTTAAATAAATACACGTATTATTATTTCACGCGTAATCCCTTTCAAACGTTAATCCTCCTCTGTGAATAACACGCGCGAATAAAAATGTAACTCTTTTCTCAGACGAGTATTAAAAACTTTTAACCGTCCTCGCAAAAATTTTAAAACGAATATTGCTTCGAAAAATATATATCGTCTCGTTCGATAATAACGGTTTCATTAAAAGCTACATCTCCCCTTTTTTTAATAACCGATCAATGAAGAAGAAAGAGAGAATATTCAAGAATTATTCTAAAATTCCATTTTCCACGTTTACCGGATACGCGTAAGAGAGTTGGTAATAGAACGTACGTGGATCTTTAAACTTGGTACGGACTTTATGCGGAAAACGTATTCAAATTCACCGAATAATTCATGGTGAACGTGAATTAACATTCTTAGCTTGAATTTATAGTTATATTACCGGTAAGTAATGTTTAAATATTATTTATTGCCTCGTAAATTTTATCTACGATGATGCACGCATACAATATTAAATCGTAATAAAAACATTACGATATACGAGGTGAAACGTATTATTATTATTATTATTATGAAATTTTAAATAAATTTCAACATGCGAATTACTCGTATAAATTTTATTTATCCCGAGAAAATTAAAAAAAAAAAACGTCTCTATCTTCTCGAGATTAATTTTCGAAAGTTCAAACAAACGAAACCGACTCTTTTTCTTTAAATTCAAAAATGAAATTAAGAAAGCTTTGCTCGAAAGTTGTACGTAAAAGTGAACGGTTCGTGTGGAATTGAATTGCAATTATCCTTTTAACGGAATTTGAATTTTCCTCGATTAAAAAATCGTATCAAGTAGGAATTATACTGTTGAACGATGATAATAAGAAATTAACGATACGGCCAAGTTTGTTGAAGTCTAGAGATTACACGGCGCGTTCCTGGAACTCAAAAACCGTGCTAAAACTGGCATTAACCCGTAGTACTCGAAAGTTAGAGAATCTTGCGAGAAGTTAGAGCGGTAAATGAACGCTACGCGGGAATTTCGTAATTTGGTGGAGAGGAGGAAGAGGGGGTGGAGAGATAAGATGGCGGGGGTTCGGTGGAAGGAATCTTTCCATTCATTACGCATTAAATTCCGCATTTCGCTGCCGACAAAAGTTACGATCTAGTTTACGAACCAAAGTTCTTCCTTTTTTTTTTTTTTCAAGAAATCAGATTTATTGATTTACCTTTTCTGATTGATAATTCATATATACCGAGTGATTAATTATTATTGCTACGATTAGAGGGAGAAAAGTGGTTCCAAATACAAAAATAAAGAGATCTTTGAGAGATCAGAGGGAAGAAAATTGTTTGAATGAAATCTTTTGTAAAAATCATAGTTTCGGTGTTCTCGTAATTGCAATTAGAGAAAGTAATTTTAAATACGAGTCGGAAATAATTGGAGAAAAGGGTTCGCCTCTAACCCTTTATCATAAATCATTTGAATTAACCTCCATGCAAACCTGACACGCAAACCGTCCAATTAACCCGTGTTGCAATTAGGGAGAGAAGGAAAAAAAAACAATTTCTGGATAAGAATGTGTTATAAAAAAAGAAAAAAAAAACTTTCCAGTTTTGTAATGAAAAAAAAAAAAATAGAAAATCGAGCACAAATTTAGGGTGAAACGTGTTATATTTATACCTATCGGGAATAAAAATCAATTGGAGGGGAAAACTGAGCAACGTTGTTCAGAGCAAACGCGGGGAGGAAATCGGCTCCACGAAATCCCTTATTACTCTCGAGTTGTTGGATTAATCAGTCGGAAGGCCATTTTTGCCTTCGATTCACCGTCGAAAATATTGTTTCCCGATAAGAATCGTTTAATTTTCCTCCACGATTCACAGACTTTTAATTTAATATTTTAACTTATATACCCATTTTTTGATCTCGATTTCGAATTTTTTTTCAAATATATTCCTATTATTCTTTTGGGAAAGTTTCTGAACTGATTTCATAGAGAAAGAGAGAGGAAGAGAGAGAGAGCACGATAGAAAATGAAATTCGCCGGTTATTCACAGTCCAGTGAAGTATTTTGTTAAAAAAAAAAAAGAAAAAGGAGAAACTCCGACAAAGAGAAGAAATTCAATTTTTCAAATTAGTTAAACGCTCTGATTCTTCTAATTCTACGAATTTCTTCCAATTTTTTCAACTAAGTTTCAAGTATATATTTTTTTTTTTTATTTTAAATCAATTATTTGTATCGATCGTCAGAATTATATTAAATAGAATTTTAAACAGAATTTCTTTCGTTCGTTTCTTTTTCTTTTTTATTTTTCTTAAAAGTAATTTAACATCCGACTAATTTAATTTCCCTTCTCGGGATTAATTTTCTTGGAAACGAAGCTTCGAATGGAAAAATTTAATTTCGAATTGTTTTCGCTGTGGAATCACCCGACCTGTCCAATTTTTTCATATTTTTATCCAGTCATAATAAAGAATAATAAAGGAACACAAATATATTACAGAACACGAATTTTCAAACTCTCAATCTTTTTGAAAAGGAGGTACGTGCATGAAACGAGCAAAAAAAGAAAAAAAAAAGGAAATTTGTTCCCACATTTCCGACTTATCTTTTCTTTGGAAGAGAATAATATCTCGTGCCAGAACTTTTCATCCTTATTCGAAGAGAAGGTGAAAACGCGCTGCGAATTTTCAAACTCGATTTTCTCGAAAAAAAAAAAATTATTCAACGTATTTTGATTGAAATTCACTCGTGAAATATGCCTCCTCTCTTTAAGATACTCTAAGGATATGGTAATTTACGCTCGGCCCTCTCTCCTAAGCTGAAACAGCCTATCTCGCACTTTTTCGAAATATATTCAAATATCTCAAGTTCCACGCGCGTTCCTTTCCAAGCAAAATTTTGAAAGTAAAATTAGAAAGATTTATGGAATCTAGAGTGTCCAAGGATTTCTAAATCTCACGGATGTAGAATTTAAGAAAATTTAAGAAATCAGATGTCCTTTAACTTTGAAACAAAATTAGAAAGTTCTACGTGCCTTTCGAGGATGTTAAATCTAGGGATCCCTAGATCTAAAAAATCAAATCCAACAGAGAAATTAAATATTGTTGTAATCTTACGCGTTGTTTAGCTTTTAAGTTAAAACGAAGGAAAAACTCTAGATTATATTTCTAGATTCTAGGGATCCCTAGATTTACAGACGTGAAAAAATATACGATAGAGACAAGAATAAAGTTTTTAATTCTCGGCTACTTGAAAAATGGCAGAGAGGGAGCAATCGCGATATTTACAATGATGATGTAACGAAAACGATTTTCAGAATTTCAGAGATCAGAGATTAATCGGTGCAGTTCAAACAATGTACAACCACGAAAATCCCATTATCGATTAATTGAATGTTCGTCACTTTCGATAAAGAGCGATATTATTGGAATAACTCTGTGGATCCCTAATCCTTTGACTGCGCGAATTCCATTGCACGAAACCCTCCCCGATTCCACATCAATCGAAATTGCACGAGGGCCAAAACATAATTAATTTTCGTTTATATAGAGGCAAAATAAATACCGCTTCTAATCAACGAGAGAAATTATTGATTCGACACGTTTATGAACACCCACCCATCATCCTAATGATATTAAACGCAATCACGGATAATGCAGTAATAAACTGATCCAAGATAAACTGTAAAATCAATATATATATATATATATATATATATATATATATATATATATATATATATATATATATAGAAAGAGAGAGAAATTAATGAGAAGAACAAAATTAAATTCAAAACACAATATTCTAAAAAAATATTCCACGCTTCTTATTCCCTCCGGATCGCCACCCGTCACGTTCAATCCTCGAAAAAGTTAAAATAACTTGCCAAAGTTACCTCTCCCTAATCTCAAAAGGTCCGATGCAAATAATTCACCGATTAAAAACTCTCGTTACACTTATAACATCCCCCAATGGTAACTCGATTTTTTTTCCAGAGCGTGTTTCGTCAGAGAAAAAAGTTCCAAGACACCATATATTTACACTGCAAATGCATACACGTGCACGCACGAAGGGAAGAGAGCGAAGAGAACTTGGATTTAGATCAAATCGTCGATCCCCTGGGAAGTTGGAATTAAATTTCGCAAAGTCGTACGTTATCCACGTTGGATATCTCCGTCTATCGAGAAGAAACGTTTCCTTTTTTCCCTTAGTAGAAATAGGCGATAACTATCTCCCCTCCACTCGCTCAGAGCGAACCTCTCCTTTATCCCCTCCACCACTGCTTATCTCCATCTCCTTCCGAATATTTCCTGTGTCAACTCTAGAAGATACTCCTCCTCCTCCTTTTTCTCCTTCTCCTACTCCTCCTCGAGGAGCACTAGGAAGAGTGTAAAGAAAAATTATCGATATCCTTTTTTCTTCTCTCGAGCTTCACTTGAGAAAAAAATCGGCGAGAAAAATTTTTCTAAATGTTTTATTTCGGTTATATGGTTATATCGTATCGGAGAAAAACGAAACACAGATGATGCAATTTCTTTTCCACTTTTTAATCCGGATGACGAGGAACTTTTTATCAATCGATCCAAGTTTATCTAAGTTTTTTTTATCAAACTTCCACAGACTTTTTTCCATTCGGATGGAATCCTCCCCTCTTTTAAATAATAAACATTGACTTGCGAGCGAATGATCAAGAATCTCAAATATTAAAATTTAATCAAACTTTTGTCTCGATATTAAAAAAAAAAAAAATAAAAATATAAAAGAATATAAATGTAAAAACTTTTACTCGCGCGTCTTACTCGCCGACAAGAAAGTAAAAATTAAATTCTCTCCTTCTCTTGACAAGATTCAAAGAAAAAAGGAAAAAGCAGATTGCAAAGGAAATTGCGATTCGTTTTTCACGAAATCGATATCTTTTCCTTTTTTTATCTGTACACATTTCTATCGGCCCACTGGCCGATATAAACGAAGTTTGTTAAACTCTTCGACTTTCACCGAAAGGACGAAAAGAAAAAAAAAAAAAGAAAAAAATTTACCGGTCGATATCGAGGCACTTTAAAACTCTCCACAAGGGGATATCGATTCGCCTTTAAAATGGCGAGAGTGGCCTCTGTATCGGTCGATAATAAACGTGGAGTGGTTTTGAGAATCGCATCGAGGGAAAGGATGGAAGGCAAACAATTTTATTGGGTGAAAATTTTAATAGAGAAATTTCCATTAAAACGAAAACGACTCACCTAAAGTGGTCCCAGGAAACGCACTGCCAAGCATGGGGACGGTAGTTGGTTCTGCAAGCAAAAAAAAAAAAAGGTAAACACATCTTTAGCAATTCCGTTTCTTCCTCTTCGTTAGAAAGATAATTTTTTTCTCTCTCTTATCCGAAATTTAATCTCTCTTATAATAATAATTCTGACGAATATAATTTCTTAACAATTAAACTTCTCTTCCAACAAATAAAGATAAATTATAAATACACGATATGTCTCGCGCCGATTATCTCGTGGAAACCGAATATTTTCTTCCACACCCGAAGAGTTGTGGAGGACACGTGTTTTCATCGCGGCCAATTCGTGAAATCCGACCACGTGGAAAGAAGGAGAGGGGGAGGAGGGGGGAGATATTGAGCGAGTTTCTGGCTACGTTTAACAAGTTCAGTTTATCCGCCCCGAGGAAAACTTTTCTGCGCTTAATTTTAAACACGGGAAACTTTAAATTGGGGGGGAAATATAGAAGAGGGGTCGTCTCCAAGCAGCCTTCTTCGAGATATATCGCCATCCGGACGGAAACAGAGACACGTAAAATGTTACCATTTACAATTGAAGTTTAACAAGTTTGGAAGAAAAGGTAAGATAAAATGTAGAGAAACTCGTGTTACTCTTTAATCGTCGATTGACATCTTGACGATTAACTCGAAGATGTCGTTTAACGGTGTAAATAAATAAGTTTTGAGATTATGAGGATGAAATTTGTATATCCGTGTTTTATGCGATAAAAATAAATTACAAACGAGAGTAATTTCTTGTTCGTTTTAAAAATATGATACATGATTTTTTTAGGATAAATTGAAAAAATTGTGAAATAAGAAAATTATTTTTTGGATATTTTTTTTAAAATTCATATCAACAGGAATTAAAATTTTGAAGGAATCACACGTGTATATTATTTATTCAACCAAGAAATGCTTCGATTTAATACAATTTCTGTAATGCTCTTAACCAACATATCCGTAATACTGGTTGAAATGCTTAGGAAATCCTGTAATATTTGCGAGACAGTCCGAGAAATTCAGATTCTGGTGCAACTATTTCAATTTACAAATGCTGTTATTCCATCAGGATTATTACACTGTGCCTTGAGAGATTAAAATGGATAACTAACATGAAATCCCTGTACATCATCTCTAAAACCTTCGAATTTGCATGATCAAAATTTTCGTAATTCTTTAATAAACTTCTCCAACGTTGTGAAATTATTCTTCCTAGAAACGACTTTCGGGAAGAAATCGATTCTTTCGTATTTTTATAACGAACAACTTTTTCCCGTAGATTCATTTTATTAAAATAATCTAACACTATTCGAATTTATTTCCTATCTAAATTCAATTTCCTAACCTAACTTTTCTTCGATTACATTAACATTGCACGGAGAAAGATATAACAATTTCAGACGATAGTGTACTTATTACTCACCTGTCTGGATTCAATTTCCGGAGATAAATTTTATAAATGACAAAATTCTAACCTAACTTTTTTTAATTATAACCACAAAAGACATTAATCATTCCAAAGTTTTGATCGTAGTGGTATGTACACTATTCGAAAAAGTCTTGGTAATTTCATCCGCCCAGTTATTCAATTTCCAACAAAGTTTTATACATCCTAATCAGTAGTATTACGTGGGTGCACGCGGTGAATGGCTAAAGAGAAATGTTTCGAAGAGAGTTTGAATTTTTGATCGAATTAATTACGCGATCTCGGCCTGCGTCTAAGAGGTAAAACGATAAATTATTGGCCATTGGTCCGTGGTGACTCGCCGACTGTCTAACGGACTACAGTTTCCCAGCCAAGTGGGGGAACAGTGAATAAATCCTTGCATGGTCAGCCATGCACGACTGGGTTCGTGTAACTTCTGCCTCGTGCTTTTTGCCCGCGCTTTGTCCACCTTGTCTCCCTTTTGCACGCGTTGAAAGACCAAAGGAACAAACCTTCGTTTCACCCATGTACATACTTTATGGGAAGGGAAAAAGGAGGCATTTGCGTTGACGACTCGTTGATTGATTTTTGCGCGAATAAATAATAATCATTTTCGCTAAGTATCGCATTTTTAACACTAGAATTATCGATTTAAATTTTAAAGCGAGATAATTGAAGACGATTAAATATAATGCGTGATTGAATCTTTTTTTGAATGGAACGAGATTTTACAAACAAAAGTAATATTTTTAGTGTAATTGTGAAAATAAAAAATCGATCAACTCAATCGATAAATGCGAAGAAAAGTATGGAATATTATTAAAGAGAAGTAATAAATTGTGACAAAATTTTAACCAAATAAATAAATAAAACAAGATGAACGAAACTTGTAGAAATTTGATTAATTCGATAACTCGTTGATTCATCGATCCAATTTCAATTTTTTCGATTTACAAATAATTGATCGATATCTTATTTTCCCAGAGAAGAACCAAGGTAAACGCGTTGAAACAATTCCATATTTTTCATCGCGAAAACGTTACTTCCCGATAAACCAGTTTTGAAGAATGGAACGTACACACACACACACACACACACACACACGTACAAGTTTCATCGTAATAGATTCCAACGTAATGGCGTCCGTTACAGAGCATTGTAATATATCATAGATTGTATACACACCGGGTAATATTGACTTTATCGATAAGGAAGATTAAATAGAATAAATAAGATGAATCGAACGAAACCGGCTTCCTATCTATTTTATTCTGTTTGTACATGTCAATGTTGTTGATTTTGCCATCCTATGTGTATGTGTGTTGAAATAAAATACATTTCATCGAAATTTTTATAAAATTGATACTGGAGCAACCAAATTCTTCAATTTTTTCGAGATGTATAAATAATTATCTATTTATTTTCGTTACATCATTTTAATTATAATTATTTGTAAAATTGGGTAATATGAGTCGATAGTTTTACCATTAATACGCAAAAATTATAACAACAAAGTACAACAACAAACAATTTCAAAACGAAAAATGCAAGGAAATTAAAAAATTATGCACAGTGTATTGAACGCGCACACAAAAGAAAATTACAATAATCTTGAAAAGATTTATTTCCTTGAAAATATCTGTATCGCGAGTCGTCGACCGTACGCATCAACCGCCATATTGCATCACTGGTCTCGAACGTTTAACGTATTATCGATAATTCGATATATCGATAAAGGATGAAAATAACTGAAATTTTTATTTTTTCTCATTCAAAGTTACTTTTAGAGATATTGTTTAAAATTTATTTATTCTGGATATTTCATTGAATTTTCGATAATGTTAAAAAATATTACTAAAATATTAAACAATAACTAAAATAAATAAAAAATCCCTATAATATATCGAACGTATTAATTAACAAATTAGAAATTTCCATTGTAACACATAATGTAATATTTGTTCGAACGAAAGTTTCATTAGAAAAAAAAAGAAAGAAAGAAAAATAAAAAATTTGATTAAATTAATAAAAATTAAATCTTAATTCACAGATTTTGCACGAAATGTGAATTTTTATATCCCTATATTTTTAATATCCCTAGAATTGATATAATGGGGATTTTAATCAGGATCAATTTATATGTTGTGCAATGTTGAAAATAATCGGAGAATCTCTCGAGTGTTAATCAAATAACGGACTCTGAACAAATCAAACCAAAGAGGAAACGACGTTTGCTAAACATTTAGCTTGTTCGACGCGAGTTTTCAAAATATTGATTATCTCGCTTAACCGCGTTATCCATATTGATTCTCTCAATTATCACGCTCAGTCAGTGATCTAATATAATTTTGCTCGAAATTTGATTTCTCAAAGGCAATTTTTTTTTTCTCTCGATTTTTACGAAAAAAAAAAAAAAAAAAAGAAATCAAATTTGAAAAGGAATTCCAATCTAGTCTATCCATCTAGTTTATCACTATCCAATTAAAATTTTTAATTCCGATCATCACTTCGTTAAAGAAATCGAAAATTTTTCAAAAGCGTTAATCAATCGATCAATTGCATTAAAAATTGAACGTTTATTATTCTTTCTAATAAAATATACAATTTCTTTCTCTATCTTCATAAAAAAATTTCTATTAAATTTTTAACCAAAATAAAAAAGTTATATTTACTCATATATTATTATTTTTATATCATAACATATAGCAAAGCATATTTCAAGAAAGCGTCCAAAAGAGACAATTCGTTGACACAAATATCGAATTAATAAGAAAATTAGAAAAAACTCATTGCTTATATCCGACCCCATACATCACCATGCGTAAATATGTATAATATTTCTCCAATTACGCCGTCTGAATTCCGATATAATCTCTTATTCAAATTTTTTTCCCGCCAAAACTCACCCCCTCGAAAGCACAATAGAGGTAAAACTCGAAGCTAACTCGTACTAGATCCCTCGCGTAGAAAGGGTGGTTTATTAGCGAAGTCGCAGCGAAGGAAGGGAGAGAAAAAGGCAGGAAGCAAATTTACCCCCTCTGTCAAACGAGCGATTTTAAATTAATACGAGATTGTGCAGCGGATGCCGCTTTCTTATTTCTCGATCGATCGAAAGAAGGGGAAGAGGAGGGGCTTGAACGCACTCTGACGCCCCCCCACCCTTCGATTCGAAGAAATTTTTCACCGGCTAATTCAATACGATATCGTCTCGAATTGTTCGATTATAAATTAATCACAGATTTTCGTTGGAAAAAGTGAAAGAGGAATTACCGTTTTTTTCGAAGGAAAAGCTCGTTATTATTTGAATTAACTTTGACTTAAAATTCTCCTCAATGAAGAATTTGATTATCTTGTCAAAACGAAAATGTCGATTTTTTTCGAAATTTAATCCAAATCTAGTTTAATTAATAATTTTCTAAGAGGAAAGTCGAATAATTTATTCCTTAACGAGCATTTGTTCTCCAGTTCAGTTTGCTTTCGTTAGACGTGTTTAGAAACGCGATTATGCGTTAATATGTTGGGGCAACAAGAGCATACGGACGATAAAACTGAAATAGTTTGCAAATACCAAGGAACTCTGTTGCAGTGTTTGCTGGCGAAGTCGATGAAATGTATTCAAAGTTTCGCGGAGAGGGTTGATAAGATATGAAAATAAAGGGAGAGGAGGAAATGTGTCTACGTCTTTTCCGTTTTATCAACGCTCTCTTTTTTTCTTTTCTTTTCTTTCCTTTTTTTTTTTATCACTACTCCAGAAACATTTATGAATAATTCAATCTGTTTCGTACGGGGAAAATTCACCCCTCGGCTTTTTACCTTCGTAAACGTTACTTTTTAACTCTCGAGAAAAACAGAACTACACAGCAACCCATTAAACTCGATTAATTCTAATCTTCTTATAACTAATAAATTTTTAAATACACAATATGTAGAACAGATAGGCTAAAATAAAAGGAATAAAAAGTTGACGTGCAAAAGTATTCTCGAGAATAGAGTCGCTCTCGACAGCCAACGTATCACGTATTTCCTGATATTTATGGATTCTCGCATATATCTAGAGCGCAAGTTACATCACGAATAATTTAACCTCGACAGAATCGACCGCGGTTGATCACAAAAAAGAAAAAAAATATCAGAAAAATAATAAAAGGTAACGTATTATATACATTCTCTTCGAACATACCTGCGCGAATTCAGCCAAGTCAACATTGGCTCCCATAAAACTTGGAGGCTCGAATCAATAAAACGTCGTTTTATTCGAAAACGATAAACCTCGAACGACGACAGCTAATCTATCCGAGTGTCACCCCGCGTTACACTTCGATTCGAGAACACCTCCGATCCCCCGCAGTATTTATATTCTCTTTATTTTTTCCCCCCCCTTTCTTTTCCCTCCTTCTCCTTTTGTCGCCACCCTCACTCTTCTCTTTCACCGCGCACAAGGTGCGCGTAGTCCTTGAGCATTGATTTTCCACGAGGCCCGTCCCAAAGAGACCGATCTCTCTCGTGTGTCACCGAGTTATATACATCGCTCTCGAGGAAAGGGAATTCGTGCGGCAGAAACGTGCGCGACGCGGTTCGCCACCCGAGCTCCGATATTACTTCCTTCCGCCTGTTGCACCGAATCGACCAGCCCCACCATCGACTTCCAACCGTCGACTTCCAACCGTCTCTCTCCTCGAGAGATTATCGTTTGTTACGCGAACACTCGAGCGCAAGATTTGTAAACACTCTGCTCGGTCGAGGAGCGAGGATCGAAGTAAGGTGAGGGGAGGTGGGAGGAGGCGAAGTGGGAGGTGGGAGAAGGCGAGGTGGGAGGAGACGAGGCGAGGCGAGATGAGGTGACCAATAACATCGAGTTGACCTTGGTTGGGGGATTCGAAATTTAACGGTTGGAAAACAAAACACGTAAGTTTTTAAGAAACGAAAAATTGAGGAAAATTTCTATCTTTTTGTTTAGGCAAATTTAGACTGTTTCACTCTCCCTAAATGATAGATCTTGAATTGAACGATATTTGAACGTGAAATAATTAGCGATATAAACGAATTCTACGTGTGTATTATATTATAAAATTATTATTTGTGCCTCGTTCGAACGAATTATATATTCAATCATACGATAATTTGAACACGTTCTATGCAATATTCCATATCATTTTTCCAAACGTTCCTCTTATACTGTACAGTAAGCAAGAAAGTCACGAATTGAAAAACTTTTCAAATTCCAAGTGAATGAATTCGAGGCAAAGTCGGCGAACATTAAATAACTAGTAACACGATTTATCCCCATTTTACGTCCGATCAAGTTTTTCACAGGAAGGAAACAGATTCAGACGATTAAATCGTAATGAAGAATCGAATAATTTATTTTAAGTTTCTATCTTAATTATAAATCGAAAGTCAAAAATTGAAGTTCGAAGGATTGATACGAGGTGTTAATAAGATCAAAATTCTATATAATATAATTCCACGGCATTATATTACGAAAAGCGAAACGATTCGAGGCAATACGAGATTAGTGACCACGGATGGATATTATTTCGTTCCGCCTGTTGCATCGAAATCGAAACAAACCACGTTCGTAATATCGTCGATCCTTCAAGGTTTCCGCCGCTTTTCGAACACGTGACCTGGACGTAATCCGACCACGGAACGCGAATTCTTTTTCTTCGTCTCGACGAATGCGTATCTCGTAACGCGATATTTAGAGAAAGTGCAAAGATGAAACGAAGGATATTTTGCGGGTTAAGTGGAAAGGAAGGGAACATCTTTTTCGACAACAAAGTAGCAAAAGGAAATAACAAGGAACGTTTCAACTCTGATCTTTGAAAGAAATATTCTTCGAAAAAAATATTTGAACGAAGAAGGATTTGTATCGTACAATGAATAATTAAAATTTTGTAAAGTGTAATTTTGCAGTCTTCGACTGCAAACGCGAGACGTTATCCTGAAAAGAATCTATACGATAAAAATAAAGTACGAAAACAAATAAAAAGAAAAATTAGAAATTAAAGAAATTTCGAATATAAATATCGCAACGAGGATTTCGCTTGCGAATTCCTATACTTTTTCATCGTGTAACACATTCGCATCTATTTCTCTACATCTAAACACACAAATACACGTTATTACGTTTTTATCAAGTTTTTTTACGATTACATCGCAAAACTCGTATACCGACTTATTGCGTTTTGCGGTCGTATCGTAAAAATATATGAGAGGCTCGTCTATCCGTGTCGCGTAAACGTATTAATAAAGGTGTAATTACAGTTGGACAGGGATCGAGTGGAAAAGCAGCGGGCAATTTTGATATAGGTCACCACCGACATCGCCGCACGCACGATTCAAGATTTAAAACACTCGAAACTGGGACTGGCCGAGATCAATACAGCTCGATAACAACGGGGATGTGGGAATAAAATCTCGCGCTGCGCGTCCAATTTCAAGGACATCTCGTTAATCTCCCATGGAAATTACAGTTTAGAATTTTTTTTTTTTTTTTCACTCGTATAAAAGCAGATGAAAGTTACATTCGTCGATGGAGTTTCGGAAAGAGCAAATACGTCTTTTTCCTAATAACCACGAAAGAAAAGCACGCTGGACTCTCGATTCTGAGAAACTGAATCCTTTTTTACTATCCTCGTCCCTAAACGGAGGCGAGGAACGGATAAAATAATCGCGCATAGCCGGTATATCTTTAAACCGGGTCTCTCGGTCGAGCGGCGTTAAAACAGCAATTCTCACGAGGGCGTGAAAGCGACCCGGCCGCCACCGAGCGCTTTAAGAGGGTAATTCGTTAGGAAAGATCCGCTGTAGTTTCTGGATAAACGTTCTCGCGTATACCGGCTCGCGAGCAAAGTATATAACTCGTTTATAGAACTCTCTGGTCGAGGGCTCGCAGACACGAAAATTCTGATTTTGGAAGAAGGGTGGCGAGGCGGAAGTAACGGATGGAGGTTTATCTCTCGATTGATTCGAGAATAGAGATTTGAAAATTTGTAAAAAAGATATTTTCAAACGTGTTTGCACTCTAATTAGCACAGTGTGCATGGATGCTACTACTGCTATTACAACATTCTCTACTATTGATCAATCGAAATAAACGAAGCTCGTTGAAATGTTTTTAGTTAACGTGATAATAATCGTTTGAATGAAATTGCCGTTTCCTGGAAAATAAATCGATACTCTCTTTTGAAAAATTTTTATCAGTCGAAATATCGATAATTCCGCGATAAGTTTGGAATTATCGGAGATAATACGAATTCTCGATATCTGTATAAGCGGGTAATAAAAGTGTTTGATAAGAATATTATTAAATTCGCGATACGTGGCTTCTTGTAACAACGATTTCAAGCAAATTTGAATTAATTTGAGTTATTCCAAAATTTTTACAATCGATATTATCTAATGCGGAAGAAAATCTTATTTCACCAACGTTCGAGGTGGTAAAAATAAAGGAACGGATAAGAAAGAAAATTGAAGAATGCTTGTATGAAGAATGACGCTTCGTTGGTTATTCAATGGAAAATTTCACCATAAGAAAAGGAAACTTGTTTTACCTCTACTTTAACAACGAATTTATCTATAATTGCTGCAAACGGGAGCAAACGAAATTTATTTCAAATTCGAGCAATCTCCAAATAATTCATCTCGTGAAAATTTATATATAATTCGTCTCGAAAATGATTCGAAAAAATAATTTGAAAATTCCTCCTCGAAAGAACGGCGCGGTTAATTCGAAAAATTGGGCGCGAAACAAGCTTTGGCATAAATCAAGCGGACAGGGAGGAGGGAGGACAGAGGGAGAGAGAGACAGAGGGAAGGGAAAATGAACGTTAATAACCCGGAAACGCGGAGGACGACGGATTTCATAAATTCTTCCCCCGAATATCGGCCTGTCGTCGTTTATTTACGTGGCATCCGAGCAAAGAATGAAACCGCCTTGTAAATCGCGCTCTTTAAAAACCCCGCATTACAAACTGCGCTCGTTTTTCCACTGCGTGCATAATTTCCAATCCAATTAGCATGGGAAAAAATTTTCATTTTCGCGAAATTTGCCGCGAATAAATCAATAACCGAAAACGAAAAACGAAAATATGGAAATACGAAAGAAATGGATCTCGTTGGACGATTTTCAGATTCGAAATTAACATCGTTCGCCCGTGTGAACAATAAAAATGTATAAAATATCCAAAGTAAAATGCTCGATTTACGTAAATATTTAACTGCACGAGTATATAACCTAATCTTTTATGAAACTGTACATATATAGTGATCGACGGATTCATTCACCGAAGAATTATTATATGTATTTTTATAAAATTTTAAAAGTTTTAAAAAAGATATATCACTAATTTAGAAAAAAATATTTTTCGTTCGTTTACGACAGGCTCTTTCGTATTTGCATTCATTCATAAACAACAGTCTGTCGTGAAAAAAAAAGGGACTAGAAAAACACATTACCATACATCTTACTATGATCGTACTATAGGTTCCAGGAGCAAATTTAAAGCAGGGCTGCCAACCGAATACAGATCACCGCGCTTCGATTTTATAACACGAGTTTTCCTTTTCGCGTATATATTTCTCTGAAAAATGAATCCGTATTCTCTCCACGCTCTTCCATTCTCGCCGCATTACCTTAGAAATTTAGTCATCTTGTGCGAGAATCACGCGCGTGGGATATATTTTTGAAAAAAGAGAACGGAAAGGAAAGAAGAAAATTCCATTCATTTTTGCGTTTTACTTTCACGCATGCAAGACTTTTTCAATCCAGTGTTATACTGGTTGAAAATTGCGCATGCGCGTGCTTGATTCGTTCAATCTTTGGTTATTAAATTGCTGGTTAAAGAAATAGAAGAAAGGAAAATGGAGAAAGCGAGACTAGATACGAGAATTTGAGAAATTAATATATAGAATAAGTAAAATTTGTTGAAAAGTGGAAACAAATATTTTGATAAAGTATAATTTTTGCTATTTCTAATGTATTGAAATTCTTCCCTGCTTCTCAACTTTTGTAGTGCATACATGTGAACTCGACAAACTCGTTATTCAATATTTAATGATATAATCATCCGTATTTTGATTAAACGAAAAATATATTGAAACAAAAAAAATAAAATTTGTAAAAATAAAATTGTAAAAAAAGGATTCATTATACTATACAATCATCCAATTTCAACTCGCAATTAAAACAAAATAAATATACCCGAACAGTTTAATTTTTCACGATCTCATCATTTTACCAAATAAATTATTCAATAACAAAAAGCAAAAAAACATCAACGACCATTCATTATCCGATCGCCTACGATGTTTCGTTGAAAAATTAAATTAAACAAAAAAAAAAAAAAGTTAATTCCCCACGATATTTTCTCATTCAAACCATCAAAAACATCAAAATTTGCGAATTGACAATGGAAAACCTTCTTTACTTCTGCTAAAATTGACACTGGGAAGGAAGATATCTCAAAACACCCTCTTCTCACCGTCCATCGAGTTATTTCCGGGAGAACTCGAAGCCTCGAAAAAGGCCACCAACATTTACGTCACGTTTTCCTCTCGAATCACATATATATATATATATATATATATATATATATAAAATTTCTTCCATTTCCAGCGAATAGATCCCTTCGCTCTTTACCTTTTCGCGTCACAATAGAAGATAACAAAGTTGGTATATAAAAGCCTAGCGCGACGCTTAG
Source organism: Apis cerana (assembly GCF_029169275.1). Classification (NCBI taxonomy): domain Eukaryota; kingdom Metazoa; phylum Arthropoda; class Insecta; order Hymenoptera; family Apidae; genus Apis; species Apis cerana. The sequence continues at coordinate 637,233 of NC_083862.1, read as the reverse complement.
ACACTACCGTTCCGTCTCTCTCTTTCGTCGTTCGCGCTTCGAACAGAGAGAGGAGGGGGAAACGTCCCGTGGAAAAGTAGCGTGGCAGAGCAATTAGGAGGGACGATAAATTTCTCCACCTCTTCTCTCTCTGGTCCCTCCCCTCCTTTGCTCGCTTTATTGTTTTCCACCTCGGTGACAAATGATCCATCTTCCCTTCACTCGTCATTTCACATTCGGTTTGCTGAACACATTCGTTCGCGAGAGATCCTCGAGATTCACACTCTGCCCCAGTCGATGGATGCTGATTATTTTTTCGTAACAGGCGGTGCGATAAAAAAGTATTTCCCTCTCGAGATTGGCGAATTAATTCGATCGGATAACAGGAGGAGAGTAATAATAGACCATTGTTACACTTGTTATTCGTTATCTGGTGAATAATTTTTATATAGAGAATGAGAAAGGATCGCAAGATTGTTTGTTTTGCTTCGCTGCAATCGAATTTTTTTTTCTTTTCGATTCTGGATTTAATGATAGAAATTAGCGAGAAAGCAGCAGTGATTGAAATTAAAATTTCACCGTAAAAAGAAAAAAAATACCAAAATCGAACGATCAGCCAGAATTTCTCTTGATAAATTTTTCTTTTTTAAAAAGAGTTATCTAAACGGTTAAACGGTTCGCTATTAAAGTCGTAAAAAAGCCCCAAACTCGTTAAGTTTAAGAACAGCTGAGTCAGCCGACACTTGTTAGATCATTCGACAATCGTTCGTCTTTTTTATCTATATCGCTCAATTTTAATGAGAAACGATGCGAGTGCAAGTAGTGTGCAATAGATAAATCAGCCTGAAGATAAGAGGATTAAAACAGACGCCCACTAGTCGACGTTGAAAGACGAATGGTTTTTGCTGCTTCCTCGTTTGCTACGAAAAATAGTAACGGCCTCTCCTTTATTAAAATTCTTTCTCCCCTGTTGATAAGTTAGTAGCAACAACTTCGAAAAACTCGAATAAATTACTCGAGCGCGCGTAGAAGAAAAATGTTTTAATTGAGCCGAGTCATCGAAACGATATCGTACGAATTAAAAAAGTAATTTAAATTCACGCGTTCGATATCAAGTCGACGATTAAAATTAAAAATTCGAATCCAGGATTGTATTTAATAAAAATTAAATTCGTACAAATTCGATATTTTCCTCGGAGATTGAAATGAGAAATTCGAAAATTTTGAATCGAGAAATTTTACAGTTGGAAATAATAAAATGAATCGAAAGCACATCGATACGATTATCGATAGGATGAAACACTCGATTTCGATGGAAAATTGAAGAAATAAAAATTCAAGGTGAATCGAAGGTGAAAGGAATAAAGCACGATGGAGTGGGTTTCTCGATTTTTTTGAGTAAAAGTGCGGGATTAATAAAGAGCTCGAGTGTATTATTCGTGTGATTAACAGCGAAAGACTTTTCATCAGTGGCAGGCCCATTAACAGGAACAGAAGATTCATAGTCATGAAAGTCATTCCCTAGGTGGTATACCTGAAGGTTATACGATAAGCTCGGTGATTTAACGTATCTAAATTTAGATAAACCTGGAAAATTTGTAAAAAAAAATAACAAATGCCCAGTCGTTTATCGCGAGCGTGTACTTGAAACGTTGATTCTCATAAATATTATACGAATGATTTATCCGTTGCAATCATTGACACGCGAGAATATTAATTTTATCGTGGATCGCGTGAATTATAATAATTTTTCACTGTCAGAATCACGGGAAAATTTTATCTACTTTTCACGGAATATTAACAAATCGTAACTTTGCTGGAAGAAAATTGCAAAAATTGCTACCAATTTTCCATACCATTGTTTACACGAAGAATTTATTCGTTCGACGCAATTACGGATCACGGTGGAAAAGACGATAAAATGATTAACAAATCGTACGAGATAAATCTCGTATTAATTCGTTCCACACGTGAAATTTAATCTTCCGTTTGTAACGATACGTATGTCGTTTATTATATTCCAGTATTTACATACTCGCCGAGATATTTAACCTAAACGAGAGCAAAATTGATAACAAAAGATTAGCCCCAATTACGCTCACGCATTATGAATTGTTAATTCATCCATCACGGTTCGCCACTTTCTCGTTAAAATGCAACCGGAGTTAGATTAAAATATTAATACGAAATATAGTCAACTGATTCAAACTTTCGAGTTTATTAATAATTCATCGGGGATACGTCATTAATGTAATAATTTCGTAATAACGCCCATGCAAATCCTACGTGTACTATTCCGTTCCTTGTTCGAGCATTGTTAAATGTAATTAGCATAATACGAGATAGAAGAATAAAGGAGTGGAAATATAACGTAATCTTGGGATTATTTAAATTTTTTATTTGATTTCGTTCGATTGGAATCATCTATTTCTTATTTCATAAAAATACGACGTGAGCAAGTGAAACGATAATGCGAGAACGATACGATCGAAAAGGAGATTTAGAAATCAGTCGAAAATATGGAATGAAATTTTTTCCTAGGAGATTCCATCTTCGAGAAAATCAAGTTCGAAATTTCGTTTTATTTTATCGGAGCGAACGAAAGGGATTGTAACGAATTTTATTTTATTTTTTCTCCAATATAGAATTCTATGTGAAAAAATTTTATTCCATATCGTCTCATTTTTAAATTTTAGAAATTTTATCATCGAACTCGTTTCTCGTTAGACTTCCCGCAATTAAATGTATAAATTCTTATACTCCTATAATCATTCAACTTCGTTAAAATCAAATTTTTATGTTAATTTAAAATCAAAAAATTATCGAGTATTATCCAACAATTCGAAATAAAAATGTTACCGAAATAAAAAATGAAAAGAAAAGAAAAGTTTGATACGAGGGAAATCCGATAACTTATATGCAACGGAATGGAATCAAATATTAATCGAACCTCAGCCGAGGTATATATGTATACCTCGTGAAATTGAAATTCAATTCCCTCGAAAAAAGCCAATGTACCATATATACACATGCGCGGCCAAATTTTACCCCATACGTTCAACTTGTTTCCACTGGCCGAATCGTCCCGTTCACAGGCTGCATCGTGAATTTCACGTGTGCCAGTCGCTGTTTCGTTTGAAACAGTGATACACATTCATGAATAATATAACCCGATATCGTGTACCGGTCCTACCAGCACTCACACTCGAGCATGTGTTTGCGTAGCCGGCAATAAGCATAAAAGCAAGTTCACTAGGAGAGCACTCGGTAATCAATTGGGATTTGCTAACAAAGTTTGTACCGGGAAATGCGTGTAACGCGGCACCGTGAATCGAAATCGAAATATTCCTACTTAAAGGTTGGTAACGTGTTTAACGAAACTATACATGTATATAGGAAATCTGTGAATCGGTATGAGAGGAAGCTATTGCGCGTGAAATTCTTTGTGTAACGATTTGGATTCAAAATTTAAACAAAATATGTATTCCGCATTACTATTAGAATATTTACTGAAACGATATTTTACATGTGAGATGTATACGTGGAATTTATTATAAATAATTCTATTACAGAATCAAATCTATTTTTCGACGAAATAAGAAAATTTAAATTTTCAAATTTAAATTCTTAGAAATATCTGTAATAGTAAATTTTTCTATATGTGATCTTTTGAAAAAATAAAAAATCGATAAATTTAATATCTATGTAACTTTTACATCATTAAATAATAAATTTCACTTTGTTTGATACATCGTATTATAAGTTCGAAGCATCAATCTTCTCTCTGACATTTAATTCCCAAAAATTACCTAGAAAAAAATTGTATCCTCATTATTGTTCATTGTTTCTTTACAAAATAATACATGTTCATCCGTTCAATATTAAATTATTATACGTTAAATAAATTTCCATCTTGTTTCGAATGAAAAATTTATAGCACATATAAATGATATACTTTAAATTGTATCAAATTTATAACAAATTTAAAAAATAATAATATCTATGCAAGTACATCATTGAATTATTTTGATTTTTAAATACGTAATTCGCGGGATTTTTCGATTATCGTCTCTCGAATCGGATGATCGGAAACATTATTTTCGAAACAAATTCTAATCGATATTTATATATAACCTAATTAAATTTCTTATAAAAATCTGTCTCTAATTCTAAAATGTTACAGAGAATCATAAATCGATACGATATGAAACGATAACAAGAAAAATTCCTTTGAAATTCAATAACGTAAATAATAAAAACTTAGTTTTGGTTGAAGGTTATATCAACTACGGTCACCCGAATCGTGACACACATGTACGAATCCACGAGACAATCTCTCGCCCCATATGTCGGTTAATCGTGACAGAAATTGAACAACTGTTAAGTACACTGACCTTTATAAGAAATTGCTCGACACGATTCGAGATATGAAGCTATGGTTACATTCGGAAATGACTTTGATGAATAAAATTCAAAATTACTCACGATTATACAGCAACACTGTCCAGCTGGCCCGCATTTCCCGTGTTCAAGTGATGTACCGGCATCTTCTTGACTGTTGTCGTTGATCACAACCGTCTGATTCATGGTTTCATCGCGATCGTTTTAACAGCCGTTCGTCGTAAACACGAAATGTAACAACACCAGCGATCGACGATTTATCGGGATCGAGGATCTCGTTTTTCGTATATCGACACAACGAACCCGCACGAGGAAGCACAACCGAATGAAAAGCGGACGTACTAGGACGACGTCCTCAACTTGCCTGTCGTTGAGGGCGCCGCGACGCTTATCGCGTTGTAAACGGTCGCCCACTGGCGCACACTCCTAGGACGAGGCATCGATCGAAGCACCCTCTACTATCCAGCTTTCTTATTGGTCGATTATCGATGCGCGCGCAATCGTGAACGTGAGATATTTCTTACGCATGCGTGATAGTGCTATAAGAAAAAGGGCGCAGAAGCATCCTCCGAGCTATATTTTTAACTTTTATGTTTTTAATATTGTTGAATTGTGCAAGTAAATTGTAATAATTTATTTCGAGGTAAGAGAAAACGAAATCTATTTTAAAATAATAGAAGAAAGATATTTATAATTGGTTAATGTATAGTATCATACGTGTATAATCTATTTAATTAAATAATAATATGATGCAACGATAATAAGAGACAACGATAATTGAGATAACAATAGAAATAATCGTTTTTTAAATAAAAAACATTTATACTTAATCTTATTTTTTTAATTATATATAATGAAATATGTTGTTATCAATGTTATGAAATAATATATTGTTCAATAATAAATTTAGCTAGCTATACCATAGTATAAATAATCTATCGGATATTCTTGTTATATAATTAATAAGAAAATAATATATTTTCGTGCCAAACTTATTTACTGATAAAATTTGCGAGATTAATTAAAAAGGCATAGTTGTAAATTTGATTTGATCAAAGTTATTAGATTATATAATTCTAAAATTATCATATAAGACACGCTTAAGCTTATCAATGTAATATAATTTTTATAGATAAAGTTAAATTCTACTATTTATTCTAAAACATTTATATTTAAAATTTTATAACATACGTAAGATCGATAAGATTCCATTTGATTTTTTACATTTGATAGTTTTAAATTCGACTTATTATTTTCATATCATTACATTTCTATTTTTATTGCAGGTACAATATATATTTATATATTATAATAGCATTTTATGTGAATTATATTAAACTGGAAATAAAATTACTCCTATTATAGAATTTAAGATAAAATTTATGACACAAAATTTATATTATAATATAACAAAGGTGAAACAAATTAAAAATGCGGAAAACGATTGTGCAAATACGATAATTAAATATTTCAGATCTCACTATTTTATTAAAAACAATATCACATAATAAGATATTAATTATCAATAATTGAGAGAAAATTAATCAAATAGAAATGAATTAAAACGAATAATAAATAAAATTATACTATTTAATCGTATCTTTCGACGACTAATTTTTCACGCGCATATTTATAATGGTAAAACTCTATATAAATGCTTGCAATTTTCGATCAGAATCGCATAGTCACGAAAATTGCTCTTGTGAAACTTTCTAATAATGGGTATTCATGGAAACATTCGAATAAAGTTCCACTTTACCAATAGAAAGATTATTATAATAATCGATATCCTTTAATAATCCTTTAATATATAAATCTATCTATCACCTGAGCACAAAATACTAGTCAAATATTTTAAAAAATGTAATAATTTGGTGAAAATTATCTTCAATAAAATAATAAAATAACAAAATTTCATTAAGTAGCAAAGAGGAAACTGTATGGAATGCAAATAAGAAAATTGAAGTAAATCAAATTGAAATTACAATAATACACAGAACATGAAAATTGCTCTTCGATTATTATTTCCTCCTTCTACATCTTTCTTCAACTATAAAATCATACATGCGTTCAGTAATTGGAAATAGCATTCGTCTCCAATTTCCTCCCTAATAAGAATCCCGTAATTTCAATAGATCATTGAGGCAATCACCAAAGTTCCACGGAGGAAGTATCTAATCTCAAAACCATCGTCAAATAAAATATTTGCCACTCTCTTCTTCTCTTTAAACGAGAATCGGTCGAGAATACTGCGGTAACACGTGCAATCGGCCAGACTGCGACCCTCTTTACTCGCGTGGCGCGTTTCTAGGTGAAAATATTTGGCCCACGCTGCCGGAACTTCTGAAGGACGCGTGGAGGGAAGCGTCGTAGCTCGTCAAAGTCCTCTTCGCCTCCTCGCACCAGTTCCAAAATACCAGCCTCTGGTCCCTTGCCTCCAAGTCGGCGAGAAGCAGAGCGAGGTTCTTGGCGACGGTCGCATCGATTCTGAGCACGTGACGGCCCTCCACTACCACGGGAATCCTTCCTGGCCTGGTGTCACACCTAAGGTTAACCGAAAGGTCCGATTTACGATCCAATTACGACAATTGCAGTTAAACGAAAATTATACTCACCACGACATAACGCGTTCGCGGAGGTATTCGGCGGCTGGATAGCTCAGTGATTGTTTCGGCGATACAAACAGGATCGTCAGCCCATCGACAACACGCTCCTCGATCAATAACCCAGGCCTGGCCGCGAAATAGAGCAGGAGAATTAGATTTGCCGCGATCCCGGCGATCATCCCGTATTCCGGACCAATTGCCAAGCAGCTCGACAAAGTCACCGCCAGGGGTATCAAGTCGATCTCTACGAGGCGAGCGTTCAATTATTCCACGATTAGGGGGAAAGTGAGAGTCGTGTACAGAGAGGTTACTTTTCGTCCTCCAGAGCACGAGGAAAACACGAAGCTCGAGCATGTAGTACATGGCAACTATGATCACCGCGGCCAGCGTTGCTTTAGGGATGAATTCGAAAGTGGAAGTCAGAAGGCCGTACGCTAAAAGCACCAGGCATCCGGTGATTACGCCGCCCATTGGTGTTTTTACGCCCGAGGCGTTGTTTACAGCGGTCCTTGTGAAGCTTCCTGTGGTTGGCATTGATCGGGAAAAGCTCCCAAAAATGTTACAAAGTCCCAAAGCTAGCATCTCTTGATTAGCGTCAACGGTTTTCCCTTTGGCTGGACAAATAATCAACGTGCGAGCTAATTAAAATCTATTTTATGTATATAGAAATTAAGTACAGTTGGTCTTGTTATATTAATTTATATTAATTTTAAATTAAATGATGAAATAAAGAAAGGATTTTTCATATGAATTATCAGGGGAATTCAGAGAGGGATTATAATTAACTTTTAACAAATATTTGTTACCAAACTTTCTTCACTGGTTGAAATTGATATAATTTAGTGTAATAGGTTTGGAAAGTATGGTTTTTCTTTATTTCTTGTTTTTCTTGCTTTAACTTGTGTTTTACTTTGAATTTTAACTCAATTTTTGTTTCGTTAATTTTTAAAAAATTTTGAGAAGAGTCAAATTATTTGAACAACGTACCAAAGGCTTTGGCGATAGCAATGCTTTCCAAAATTGCAATTAACGGGACTGAAATCACGGTGCTTCCGAGTTCACCGATTAATTCCTCGAAATTATACGTATGGTTTCCCTTTACAAGGGAAAATGGTGGTGGTCCAAAGGGCGGTAGACCTTCCGTTATGTTTCCAGTACTTTTAAAGATTTTAATCCCATAAGAGAATAACGAATAATTTAGTATTATTCCAAAGATGACGACCACAGCGTTCCTGGCCAGCGATGTGACCCACATGAATTTTTCACTCACTGTACCCGTTTTCTTTCCAGGTAGTTTCTATATTTTCCATATTTAAGAAAATAAAATTAATTATATTAGCCAGTATATATATACATATATTATTGGCAAGAGAAATTAAAATCTTTGCAGAGCAAATATGAAAATGTATGAATTAAAATTTAATTGAATCAATGTATTTATTATTAAGAAAATCATGAGATTAATTTTAACGTGAAAAGAAACCTTACTTTAAGACAGACGAGCAGGATCATGGAACAGAATCCCAACAAGGGGTCCCAAAAGGTAATTTTATCAAAATGATTGACAACTTTAGCAATCGCATCGATGAACGAATCGCTTCTGCCACTTAAACCGAGCAAAGTGCCCAACTGAGACGTTCCAATTATTATGGCAGCGGCATTAGTGAATCCAGATATCACTGGCATGCTAACAAACTCTACGAGAAATCCCAAGTGGAGCAGCCCCATAAGGAATATCACGCAGCCAGTCAGGAAGCACAAAAGTACCTGAGAAGCAAAAAGATTCGTTCACTTTGATAATGGAAAATTATTGAGCTCGTTTTTATATCAAAATTTTATTTTTTCTCTCAAAAATTCTTCAATGCCTTTATTCCATTCTATAAAATCATCTCATCTATTGTTAATTTCCAAAATTTTTTGATAATGAAAAAACTGATCAATTTTAATCCCAGTTTTTTGAAAATTCCACGAATAGGCTTCGTTCATTTTCTAGAAAGAAATGTTCAATTAGAACACGGAGATAGCTGAAAATCTTATGGAAAAGATGCACTTACCGCGATATCTTCTCCGAGTCTTATAACGTGCTGTTGCGACAGTAAAGCCATTATTGCCGTAGGTCCCACGGTGATATCTTTGCAGCTACCGAACACCAAGTAGACGAAGCATCCCATGAAACTGCTGTACAGGCCGTACTGAAATTTTCAAAAGTTCATCTAACGAGAATCATCTTTCCCACTAATGTCTGTTCGACTCAACTACTCATTTTTTATTAATTATTTTCGATTATTTGCGATTAAGCAACTTGACTTCACTTTTGTATGATTATTATTGAATAATAAATGTATTTTAACAACGAGAAATTTAAAAGATTGATAAATTTGTTTAATAATTTACAGGTATTTATATTGTACAATTGTACAAGGTATATTGTCTTTAGTATATATTCAAAAGCAAAATAGATTGATGAAAAAGGTGAAAAAAGGGGAAGGAATTTATTGCTTGTGAAAGTAAGAAAGAGATGAGAAAGAAATCACATTTCAAAAGATATATATATATATATATAGTGAATATTTCAAGATCCTATTTCCTTCAGCAGTAATTAGTAATTATCTTAATATGGAATGTCTAAATCTTCTTAAAAGATTACAAGCGAATGCTTCTTATTAGCTTTGAGAAAATAATTATTACTTATACCGGCTTAAAAATTTCAAAATGTCAAAAATAGTAGCCATGTATTTTATGCAATGAAATGATATGAAAATATATCTAAATAATAATAATAAATAAGTAATAAGAGGAGATTAGTTGTTACATTTTACAAACATTTAATTCCATTTCAATTTCTCTGAAATTTTATTTAAATTCCAGGCGAAAAAATTTTATCTGACAAATGTACACACCTGAGCTGGAAGTCCTGCTACAATTGCATAAGCTATACCCTGTGGTATAGCAGTCAAACCAACAGTCAATCCTGCCAAGATGTCTTGTAGAAGTTTGGACGAACTATATTGAGGTATCCATGCCAAGATTGGTATCCTTCGTAGAAGAAGCTGCCTTAAATTGAATCCAGAAGTCACAGAATTTCTCCCTGAAATTTTGCAAGTTATGGCATTTATTTGAACAAAATGAATTGTTTTTCTCAATTAACGATTTAAAAAATATTTAAATAATTAAAAATGAAACGAAATTTCGCAAAAAAGTTCTTGTATTAACCTAAAATTTACGATAAAATTAACTTTTAACTTTTAAACAAGAAACGAGAAAATTTAAAATTTAATCCTTTTATAAATGAGATATATATCTAAGTAAGTAAATAATGGATTAATTAAATACTATATTAAAAAAGAATTTAATTAATTGATTAATCATGTAATTATTTTTAAATGAAAATGTTTGTTATCTCATTTGGAATATCGTTTCAAAATCATCATAAAAATTCATATTTCTCGAACGAAAACATTTTTCAATCAGTAAATGATCAAGTTTTCATACGTATTTTACACGAATTCTTCCAATAATTTACCAATTATAATGGAATAAATAATTACATATTGACAAACACTGTGTTCTATTAAGAGATAATGGATATATACATTAATTTGATAAATCGATAATATAGCATATAAACATTAATTTATTCGTGAAAATAATGCATAGACTACATTGATAATATACACTTAAATCAGTGAAAATATGTTGAGATTAACGAAACTATGATTTAATTTCTTCATTTTTATTCAATGTTGTCAGTATAAATCAGAATAATTTTGTATGCAAATAAATCAATATCAGATAATCAAATTTTAACACAAATTTTTAATTGAAAAAATCTAAAATTAAGAATTTAGAAAAATTTTTTAAACTATAGTTACAAATATACAAATATGAATATTTCCTGGAAAAAGTAATTTTAAGTATATGAATTAAAAATATATTTTTCAATAATCTTAATCTTATTTTATTAATTATATAATCTTACAATTATATAACTATATTAATTGTATAATGATATCTTATTAAATATGATTCTTTAGGTTTATAATTTTATATTTTTTTTTATTTTTCTTAAAAAGTTCTTACTTGTTGAAACTGGTATATATATCATTTCCGACATTTTTCACTAATTATCTCACAATGAAACTACACTTGAAAAATAATAATGAATTCTTATTACAAACATGTCAAATCGAATCGATATTCACGGATATGTTTTACGCTAAAGAAATACGACAATCCTATTTCTAAGAGGAATAAAACGAGACTTTGGTTCTTACACAATAAATGCCGGATGAAAAATGCCAAGAACGGAAATTAAGTCCTCAATAAGGATATATTACAACATATTCATTGACTATACGTTACATTGACTATAACTTTTATATTGTTAGCATTTTCATGATGTCAGCATATTTAAAATTACTTTCATAATAAAACGTTGCTAATAAGTTACAATATTATCATATAAAACAGGAAATTTTGAAGAAAATTTAAAAGAAAATATATTTTTAACTATTGATTTGCAATAGTTCGAAAAATAAATAAATTTATAAAATTCAAATAAATAAAGACACAATTTTTTTTATATATATAGATATTTTAAATGACAAATTAAATATATATTTTTTTTTTGTTAATAAGAATTGAATCTTATCTATCTTCTTTGACATTATTAATTTAGGTCATAGTATTTTTTATGACTAAAATGTAAAATTCTTGTCAACTTTTCTCAAAGATTCAATATTTGTTCGAGATAACGTAAATTATATTTATATTGTACATCAAATTGGACCAGATGAAATATTACAAGCAATATTTTCAACTTTTATGTTTGTACGAAATTTCCCCCTTTTCATTTTTCAAATCGCATATAAACTTTTGAATAATATTTCTGAAAATAAATAATATACATATTTGAAATTTTGTTTTATTATGAAAATTTGGAGCAAAAATCAGAAAGATTGATATAACTAAATAATCGTAAAAGAATTATAAATATACTTAAATATACACATCATATATATATGTGTGTGTATCATATAAAGTTAATACATTTTAAAATAATTTTAATAAATAATTTAATTCTTCAGTCTAGAAATATTTTTAAAAAACAGATGTGCGATTTTATGTATTAGAAAATTAATTAGGAAAAAAACTTTGTAAAATAAACATAGATTCTTTCAATAACCTAAAAATATTTTATATATATTTAATACTATTATATACATATATATATGTATATGTTTATGTATGTATATATATATATATGTATATATATATATATTTATATCTGTATACATTTTTTTTCGTATTGATTTCATGTCTACCTACATAGCACCATAATTTAAATACACAATATTTTCTTGATCAATAAAACAATTGATTTAAATCACGAAATGCAATATATTGTGCAAAAAAAAAAAAGAAGATTCACAATTAATGTATTCTATTATATTGTTCACATTCACGATTTTCACATTAATATGATTATTGAAACATGATCACAATTAAAATCACGGTAAGTAACCAAAGTACGGTATAAATAAATTTTTAGATGTAAGATGAATGCACAGATAACATGTTATTACCAGACTCTGTAGATAAGACAGATTCGAACTGACAATATATTGACACTGCATAGAGGGACTTTCTTTATTCACCGAGATATTTCAATTTGGATGAAACATTTTATCGGATGAGTTTAATAATTCCTCTTGATAACAAGTCACATGATTAATAACGACAGTAAAATTACAGTTTCATAAAAAAAAGATTCTAATCCACCTTTCAATAACATTCAAACGTATGATTTAATAACTCATAATAATTTTGCAAGGCAAATCTTTAAAAAATGAATAAAAAGAGAATACTGTTGAATTTTGATTAATTTTTTATGAATTCTTATACATTATAATATTTAAATTATACTATTTTGTAATATATATAACATGTAATATCGATATATAAAAACCTAACCTAGAATTTCTTTATTAAGTTAAATCAAGTCAAAAAATAAGAATATTATAATTTTTATCTAAATTTTAACCTCAAAGTAAAACAATTTCATAATAATGGAAAATATATTTTAATAGTAATACAATAATTTTATAAAATTGGAAAATGATTTTCAATAAAAATATGATTAATTTTTTTTAATAATATGATTTATTTACATGACAAATAATGACAATAGTTTGATATATATATTAAATAAAAAAAAAAAAAATTAACAAAAACGTACTCATAAAAATTTCAATGAAGAGCCAATACATCGATCAATGGTATACCATTCAATGAAGAACGAAATATAATACATAAATACACTATCACATAAATATGATTTGACATATATTATATGAAATAATATTTGGAACATTTCTTTGATATATGATTTTTGAACAAATGATATAAACAACACACATTGATTATTTATACAGTAATGAAATTTATATATCTATAAAATAATTTTAAAAAAGTATCAATTATGATTAGAAAATCGATTAATATATAAAAAAATCAATAAAATATATTGTAAATTGTGAAAGATATTAAATTAACATTAAACTGATAATAGTCTTCGTATTTCCTGTAAATACTCAGCAATAAAATATAAGTCATGATCCTATGTAATAAGAAACATATGATATTTCATATTCCATGTCATATTCCAAAGTCATATTCCAAACATCATCTTTAAATAATGTCTTTGTTCATTGTATACACTATTATTCTTAAATTTGAAAATATTTTTTCAACAGGTTGATATTGTAAATACGAAATACAGTAAACACCTATTGTAATTTTCCAAAAATAATAACTATCGTTTAATTCTGGTTGTTATAAATATTTTACTATAATATTGCTATTCATCTATTTAAAAAATAACACTTTTAATAATTTTAATCGTATATTTCAATGCATTTAAAAAAAAAGAAGACGAAACTAGGATATGCATTCATTAATCAAAAAATATTTAAATAAAAAAAATAAATCTATAACTTAAAATGATAATCTAAATCTAAAATAATATGTATATAATATAAAATCGTAATAATATAAATAATTGAAATAACAATAATATTCTTAAACAATATTTTTTTCGTTAAAAAATCAAATTTTTTTAAAAATTACATTAACATTTCATTAAAATTTGCATTTTTTTATTTATAATTTTTTTTAAAATCTTATAATTATAAACATTGAATATATTATAAATAATGATATATTTTATTTTTCATGCGAAAATAAAAAATATCAATATAATATTTGAAAAAAATATCTATTATTCTTATTAAAAAAAATATCCTTATTTTTATTATACTTAATTACACATTGCATTGAATATTAATTTAAAAGTCATAAACTTCGATAGCTGAAATTAATAAAATAAATTATATTTAAATAGAAATAAATAAATCTTTTAAAAAATTTTTTCAATAATCTTAATTATAATTCTTCAAATAGAATATAACAAATAAAAACAAGATAATATCTTTGTAATTTTTTATCTTTATATTGATTATTTTGTATGTTATCAAATATACTTACAAATTTGCTATAAATTCCACAGATAATATTTTAGGTACTTTTTAAAAATTTCTGAAAAATTAATAATATAAATATATAAAATTTCTAATTTGATTAAAAGATTTAAATATGTAATTTATCTTTTATCATATATTTATTTACATTCATTTTATTATCATATCTATATATGATATAACATAATATAATATGATTTGAAAATAGATAATATATTAAAATTGAAGAAATATTTAATATTAAAAGAAAAAAAAATTAATAATTGCATTCTATATATATATATATTTATATTATCACCACAAGTAGATTCGAACTCATAACCAAAGAACATCTAATTTTTAGATATACATTTTAACCGCTCATCCACGGTTTCATTTGTTTATGATTTCTATTTTTACATAAAAACTATAAAAAAAATATTCAGATATAAAATATCAAAAAATTTACATATTATTATAAAAATTTTTTCTAATAAAATTCTTCACAGAAATAAATTGAAAAATAAAAACAATGATTCATAAATTTTACATGATTATCCATTGTACACAATATCACAAACATAATGAAATATCAAATAAATATACTTATGACGATGCAAATTTAGTTGTCGACAAATTATTACTCAGGAAATCAAACTTACTCAACAACGGTGTTTGCTCTCCGATGCTTCCTCTGTTATACGACATTTTTGCATTATCCATATTAAAATAACTATCTTCGTACGATGAATACAAAAGTGTTCACATCACATAGCGTTATGACTAATCTTAGAAGTAACGTCGATAAAACAGAACATTATTATTAAGCACCATTTCTGATATAGTATCATCATTCGAAAATGTGTTTATAATGTCATGAACATTTTATTACATCTAATAAAATTCATTTGCTCTAGAATAACATATTTCGATATAAAAATTACAAAATTTAAAATTATAATTTTTATTATTAAATGATATAATAAAGAAAAATTTTTCAAGTTATATGGATTTATTTGTTCTTTCATTCTTTTAATTGTAAAGTTTGATAATTTAATTTTAAGTTTAAAAATTTCAGTTTATTGATTTATTCTTTTTTATTAAAAAAAATAATAATTCTAGTAAATAATAAAAAATTTTCATTTTTTCGAAATAATACAAAGAGATTAAATAAGTTTTCTAAAAATAAAAAAATAATTTTCATTACATAGATCAAAAATAGAAACAAATACGGATTATGGACAATTAATAATTATTTAAAAGTATATTATTTACAACATAACGCACAACTATTTTAACGCACGTGTGCTTAAATAAATCTAATCTTGACAAGAGACTACAGGTGATTACATTTCCTACTGTTTTATCGATTTGATAGCCTTGATCAAAGCGATATCTTTGCTCGTAACAATTTGCAAAATAATTGTCTTGAAAAATTGTTCAACAAGCATGCTAACTAAGACACATGTCCTTGTTAGTGTGTCCTTGTTTATTAAAATAATTGATTTGTACAATTTACTTTTTAAATAAAATTATTATAATCTATAATATCAAATAAAAAGGACAATAAAATTATAATTTTTTAACACAATCATGTTTATAAATTGTAAATTTAAATATCACATGATTGATTCTTTTTAATTTATTTTTTTTAATTTATAAATCATTCAGTTACTCATATATATATCTTTATTTTATGTTACAAGTGATTTCTGAAAAATTGTAATTATAATGAGTTTTTCATTCAAAATTTAAATATATGTTAATATATGGTAATATATGTAATTATGTATAGTATTATAATATAATACTATATATATTTTAAATATATTAATTGATAATATATATATATATATTTATAAATATTATAAATATTTTATAATATATGCATAAATATTTTCATTGAGATGAAAATTTATTTAAAGAAAATAATAATAGCATAAACAAAATATAAACTATGTAAATAAATATAAAACTAATAAATTTAAAACATTAAATTTTACAATAGCTTTTATATTATATATTCATATTGTTGTTTAGCAATGGAAAATAACGCACAAAGGTAATTTTATTACCTAATATGTTTCTCTGAAATATCGCTATTATGGTTCATTAAACAAATAAATTGTTGCTATTGTTGTAATATAAAATTAACTATTTTACTATAATTATTTTAATACGTGATACATTAATTACACCAATACGTGAATACATTATTAGAGAAAAATCTACTGGATTTCATTGTTTCTCATGATATTGTACTCAACTAAATCTATCTAATGAATAATGATTTTACTTAAGGGGAATCATATTAATTACTTGTTGTGGTTAATTTATTAATTACTTCTTAGTAAATTTATCTACTGATCTACTGATCTATTTTTGTCTATTCTGCTATATTTCTTCTAATTTTTTAATGTCAGTTCTGATTGATCTGTTCAAATCAATATTATATTAAAATATATTAGAACGAGTGCACAAAAAATTTCATGATCGAACGTGTGCATTCTGTATTTACGACTTACATAATTGATTGTGCAACATCAAGAAATCATTAACGATCATAACTCTATTCAAAGAAGTAATACCAAATAAAACCAAATAAATAAATTTTATATATAAATTCATATTATCGTTTCGTCAATATTAAAATTTTTCACATATTTTGCATCCTAAAAAAAAAACAAAAATTTATATGAATAATTATTTCACAAATTCACTTTAATTTAATTATTAATAAATACAGTACATTATATTATTAAAATGTAATATATAATAATAATAAATTCAACATTCATTATTAACACATAAATAATTAAAGGAAATAATAAAAAATATTTTTGTACGTTGTATGTATTTCTTAATAACAATGAATAATTCAAATAATATAATTTTAAAATACCAAATTGATTTCAATTTGTACGTACCAAAACCATTGTATGCTTGTTTGTTTTTCTTAAGGATACTTGTTTTTAAGTTCAATGACTCTTGTGTCTTCAATATTAAAGAGCCATCAATTTTTTTATCAACTTTCTCCACTAACACATAGTTAATAAATTAGAAATTTTTGCAAAGTAACAAAAAGCGAAATCGACGAGGATGGGATTCGAACCCACGCGTGCAGAGCACATTGGATTAGCAGTCCAACGCCTTAACCACTCGGCCACCTCGTCCGATGAAAACGGCTACTTTATTTACTTTATTTCTGGTAAACCATCCCTAAAATGAAATAAATCCATATTATTTATATAATTTACATGTTATATTTTTAATCTTATTTTTGAAATATTCTCTAATTCGAAGGATATAATCATTAGTATTCATTTATCAATAAACGAGAATATTAAAAAGAAATGTATGTATAATATTTTAATATTATATAAATTTGCTAATTTAATATTATATAATCTGTTCATTATCTAATAAATACGATTTGTTCAGCACAATTTAACATTTTCTTACTATTTCAGTTAGAAAGAATATGTAAACTAAATAAGTTTTAGTAAGAATTCTAGATGAAGGATACACAAAAAACCTGTCTATTCTATAAATATCTATCCTATATTTACTTTTATATATATTAAATTATTTTATGTATAATATATAATTTTATATATATAAATTTAAATATTTATAAATTTTATAAATTTTCGTAAGATATAGTAATCATTTATACTTAATCAATAATTCGAAAAAGATAAAAAAGAAATAACTAGTTAAGCACATGAAAAAGAATTCTGAGATAACGGATTTAAACATTAACGTGTTTTAAAAGAATTTATGAAGAATGCAAATAACTATCAACTACAAACAATACATGTTCGATCATAGATAAAAAACTATGTATAAGCACAGATATTTACTATCATATCGGCTGAGAAATTGAAAATTCTAAAAATCACGTGATTACTACTTGAACCAATTCAAGTGTACTTCATATCCATGAACTTCATATCTTAATAGAGTGCTTTCTAACCAACTTTGAACAACATTATATATAATTTTACAAGAAATATTAGTGTTACTATTTTCAAAAATTAACACATATTTAATATATTGAAGTTTTAAATGATAAATGAAATAAAACACAAGAAATATAATAATTTCAGTAAGTATAAATAAATAAATGAAAAATGACAAAAGTTATCGTAATTTAAAGAAAATGTATGCTGATACTGTAATTTTGACATCCTCTGTAATGATAAATTATAATTGCAGGAACTGATAATTATGAAATCTATGCAACATGAACAAATTCCATTGCATTCATTGCAAGTATTTATGACTAATTAAATTATTTAGTACATTTGTATTTTTGAAATTACTCTTATCCATGATTAGATTTCTTTTATAAAGATTCATGAATGAAAGGTAATTATTGATATTAATTTCTTTACTGGTACAATTTAATATTTAATTTGAAATATATATTATTATCAATAACATTATTAATATTAAATATAATTTTATTTAACATTATAAAAATTTGCAAGATTATATATAGTTTAGAATAACAAAAATTATTTTTTTAAATCATTTATTGTCTAGTATTTTTAAATTAAATTAATAATGATATATTATGTAATTTAGCAGAAACAAATCCATAAATAATCGACAATGACATGACTTATATAAGTCGATTAAAAAATTTCTTTTATTAAATTAATTAAATCTTTATTAAAAAAATAACATAAACATAAACATCAAAGATGTTTAATATATATTTCTCTATTTTTAACTTTATGGAAAATTATTGATTTCAAAGATCATTATATCAATAGATTTAACATAAAGAATATTCGATAAAACGAAATTTATGGTGACTTGAAACTGATGGACAATAGTATAGAAATGGATTATATAACTCTAAATTTACCAACATTTCAGGTCATGCAATTATCGAAGATGATAATTGTATATAAATAATTGAAGGTATGACAATAGAAGAATGATATATAGGCAAACCGTTCTGCGAACTTTTCTATTGTTTCATTGAAGAAACTATTTCTGGGATTTCAAAACGTAACGTTGTTCACCGATTGCCTTAAACTTTAGGGTAATTCCGATATATATGAATCGAATCTGATATTTCCATTCTAAGAGAATGTATGATGCAAAAGAAAATTACCGCAACATTTCGTAACATTTCCTTTTTTCTTCTATTTTACTGTAAATTCTATTTTAGATCGAAGGTCCAACTGTAACAATGCGTTCCGACGAAACAAAGTTTTTCCTTGCAGAAAAACGTGACAGGTACAATGAAGCCGGATGTTAACTCCCATAGAATAGAATCAAATGCAGTTGATAATTGTAAATGACTTTTTTTTATTATCGTCCGATACGATTTGTAACGTGATTCAAACGATGATATTATTTTCTGGCTTGATTACGCTAACAATAAGTATGAATTCACATGAATTCCATTTGCTGCAAATATGCATTGGTATGATTGGTAGTGATGTAAGAAAGAACGGAAATAAAATAGCAAGATAGCAAGCAAACATGTAGAAAAGATCTTGGATTCATCAAAGAAGGCATCTGAGTTTATCTTTAATGATCCCACGCGACTACCGACCGAATTATGTAACGTATATGTATAACTGGTAAATAGTAATTAATATTATCATGATAAAAGAATTTTTATTTAAAAAAAAATGCTTTCATTAACCGAGGGTTTTAATAACTATGCTATAATAATTTTTGTAAGCCATGCTTTATGCTATGTCATGCTAATTTAGAATAATTTACAAATTCTTAATTTAAAATTCAAATTTTTCGAATTTTATTCATTCGCAGAATATTTTTTATGCTTATTTATTATTAAATAGAAAAATATATGTTAATGAAAAATTATATAATATATGTTGTTATGTCTAACACATGAAAAAAAATTGCTCAACATTAAAGGATGTGAGTAACATTCAAATTATTCATTACATCATTTTGATAAATTATTCTGGACAATTTATATTTATATAATGAATAATGAATAATGTAATCGATCTGAATTAAATAGTGATTTATTGATTAGCAATAAAAAATAAATTTTTTATAATTTTTATTAAAATTATCTTTTCAAATATATTTTCGAATTCGTTGAATCATCAATCTTTCAGTAAATTGATTAAAAATATTTATCTTTAATTAAAAAAAATAGCAAATTTAAAATTTCTAAAAAATTTAAAATGTAAAAATATATATGTATGTTTATTAGATGCAAATTTATCAATATTGTTAAGCAATGTATATGTGTATTCGTTTTTAATTACCTTGAAGAGAATTCTTCGTTCTGACAGGAACAGGTTCTTCAAATAAAAAGAATTTACTTAGGTCAAGAATTGTATAGTATAAAACGAATACGAATTTTAATTTTGTATCTATAAATCTATTATTTTAAAAAAATAATAATTAAAAAATATAAAAAAAAATTAAATAAAAAATATAAACAAATTTTTTCAATTTTTTTAGTTTTCTATAATTTAATTTTAAGTTTTTTTATATGAAACTTATATGCATTTTAATATAAAGAACGATATAAAGTCATTACATACTAATGACACTTAAGAATATGATTTCAGATCTACGTATTTAGTAATCTGAATCTTGTTTAAGAAATTTAAACGTTATGTTTTCACCCTGCTAATTAAGAGACATCCTTTGATTCAATTTCTAATTTGTTTTTTTTTATCGCAACAACAATTTGAAAATCGTTTCGAAAATTATTCTTAACAAGCAAAAATTGAATGATTGATACCAATTTCAGACTAACCGAGTTCATAAAAGTAAAAGATACGAATTCAACGATATAAAAGTAATAATCCCTTCTAAAATTTACATAGTAAAATTTTTTATAAAAAATTTATATAAATTTTATTTTTATATAAAGAAAACATTATATTATAGGATTCTAAAAAATTTATAAAATACAATTTTTTGTATTAAGAAATATTACCATATGTATATTAATTTTAATGATAATTTTGTAAAATATAACCTCAATTGATTAGTTTTTCAGTTTCATGTAAACAACAAAAATCTGTTCATGTTTATTTTATTATTTATTCATTTTTATTGTATAGGTTTAAATTAATAATAGTATGTATATATAAAGAAATATATTAATATATGATAAATCGTTAATTATAGATTGAAATTAAATAAAGAGAGGAAAATTGAAAAAATTCTACGAAATAGCTCAAGAAACAAGAATAAGTTTTTTTACATTATATAGAAATCAATTTATCATTATGTAAGAAAAAAATACTCACCAAACAAATTTCGTAAGAATAATCAAATCGTTTTATTCACTTTTCCAAAGATATTTATGCGTTCGCGGGGATTCACATCTAATCATTCCTATTTTTTTTATTTTCCTTTCAACACACGATGCTGGCAGTGCAGTGACCAACGTGTAGCGTGGACTGACTCAGAAGCACGTGACGATGTTTTAGGAGAGATGGGTATTAATGCGCAGACGCATCAGCGCACCGCGCAAAGGCGAATTCTTGGCTGTCAAGTTTCAGCTCAGGTGAGCGTTCCCTTCAGAGAGACTTGGGTGACGTTTGCAACGTTCGACCGTTTCTAAATATATCCGTTCAATTCGTATCGAACCTTAGCAAAGAATTCAACGAATGTATAACCAGTGTTATTTTTTCAATTAAACGGTAACCTAAATTTTCGCGCAACAGGTAGAAGCTTCTTGTAAGTATAACCTGAAACAAATTTTCAAACGTTTTTTACGTGACGGCAGTCGCACGTGGTAAAAATTTCTCGTTAATCGTTGTAAATTAATCGTACTTTCGATTTTTGCGATAACGTTGTAAAATTGTGAACGGAAACACGTTTACCGCGACGCCAGTGAACTCACCGCGAGTGTTCTCGAGAAAGAGGAGAAAAAAGAAACAGAAACGATCGTGGCATTCGCAAGGAAAACGACACGCCACTGCCAGTGGACGCGCTACTGGACATGATGGCTTTAGGAATTACAATTACCATGGTTCATTGTTGGCTGTGATGTGACAGGTATTTACGTATACCATTGTGTTTGTATAAATCGTAGATTCGAAAACTACGAGAAAGTGGAATGAATCGAAAGATGTTTGTAGTAGAATATAGAATGATTTCGAAAAGAAATCGGAAGATTTCAGAGTGCGAATGAAAAAACTATAAAGAATTTTCTAACGGGATTTCAAAATATTTGTCCTAATCGAAATTAGTTTCGATTTTTTAACGAAAGAAATTTTTTAATTAATTTATCAAATATAAAGTGACAAAAACCATAATAAATATTATACAGTAATTTTAAAATTATATGAACAAAATAAATTACAAAAAATTATAAAGACATTGGAATTTTTTCTTTGACGATTTGATATTCTGAGAATGTAGAAAGAATTGAAATAATTATCGCTCTAGTAATAATTTCAATGAGAACTATTTGAATATTATTTATCTATCAATTATATTTGATTATTGTGATTGTCTCATTAACTATTGAAAATTTCCTTAGAACATTTTATAAAAATCATTATAATTAATATTGCTCTAATATTAATATTATATATATAATATTTAGTTACATAAACAATATTTTTTTATAATTATATATTATGATTATATATTACTAACTTATCACATAAATTTACAATATGTTAATCAAATAATAAAATAATAAAACAATAAAGAAGAATGAAATTTCTAGATTTACGTAACAAAATATTATCTCAATAGATAAAAAAAATAGATCAAGGAGTTTTTCAAATGCTTCAAAACGTTATGTGTACAAATTTACAATATTAATCGATATTATTGAGATTTATATATGATATTCGTCAAATCGTTTAAATTTATAATATTCCTCGAAATCGTTAAGAGAAAGCATCATCCGCTTTTATATAGGATTATAGGCCTTCTAATAGACTTTCGCACGCATTTAGACGAACAATCACGAATACGTAAGTGAAACGAATGTTACGAATCGAATGAAAAATTTCACGTACAATTATACGTGTAATTATGAAAACGTGCGTAATTTAAAATGTAATAATAAAAAAGAAAAAGAGGAAAGAAAGAACAGTTCGTAATATAGAAAGTTTTATTAAAAATCTTGGAGCATCAAATATGAAACACATATCAATTCGATATATCGGTAATATCGTTAAAATATCGATTCGAATATATGGAATTATCGATCAATTGAATATCGAAATTTCTATTTTTTTCTTATTTAAATTTATTATTAGAAATCTTTTTAACGATTACTTATGAATTATCGATATATTTCATTATTCACATATCGTTTTCGAATTACATATTCAAAATATATCGAATCGTTAAGATATCGTTAATATGAATAGAAGTAACTGAAAAAAATATAATTTTTTAATAAAGATTATTAATAAAAACTATTTATTCTATTATTTAATGCAGATATTTTTAAATAAAAAACTTTAAATAAGAAAAAACAAATTCTAATTATTTTTATTCATTAACGATAATATCGATATATCGAAAACTATCTAACTAATAAGATATCATATCAATAATCGATAATTACAATTCTTTTCCACTTTCTATATCGTATCATTTTATTTTATTTTCTTTTTTTTTTTTATTTCCTTTAAAATTAATTTTAATTATATCTTCTTGATATTGAGATCAAAGTTCTATTTATTACATTATAATTAAAAATTTACAGATAATCAGAAAAGAAATTGTAATAAAAATGTATAACAATTCATTTTTTGTAATTAATGTCTAATTAGTTCATTGATTCTTTTCAAATAATAGAAGTTCACATACATATACCCAAATTCAATTGGCAGTACATTTAATTAGGATCTAATTAAAAATTTCTTTCCAATGAAATATATAAATCAAAGAAACGAAATTCTATCGCACTGAAAACAATTGAATCATCTGCTCGAGGAACATCGTTCCTTATGCGATATTCGATACAATGAAAGTTCCAATATGTTAACTGCGTGCTAGACATTCAAGAATTTAGTGGAATCAGTATTTAGGCCAACAGAAAACAAGATTAAACTACTTGTGTCAAAAAGAGAAAAGCATGGTGTCGGCCGATTTAAATCAAATATTGAGTCGAATATGCGATATTTACCATGTCTTTAAATACATTAATTTCACCGATATTGTAGGTATATAAAGTTTTTGAACATTGTTAATTGTTAAATTATGTGATAAAGTATTTTGCAATACTTAAGCAAATAATTTAAACATATATATATGTACACACATCTTAGATAGATGCCTATGAATAATTTAAAACTAGCTAACTTGATCATCATTTCAGATATCAAATATCATTACTTATATCAGAGAGCTATATGGAACTTATTTAAAATTTTTAATTTTAATCTTATTCAATCTTTCGATTCGCTACTATTCGTATTATCATAATTTATACTAAAACTTTCCAAACTTTATTAAATTTAAATTTAATTTTCAGTATTAAATTTTATAAGATAGAAGAAGAAGAAGAACAGTAAAAAATTATTTTGAACGAACGATATTTAATAATTTATGATCGGAGAAGGAGAATGCAAAATAGATCAACTGCAAATACGTAACGATAGACCTTCGCTAGCCTAATTACCGTCGTAAAATTAAAAAAATCGACAGGTTGATCGTTCCTCAAGAGGGATAACATGATTTATGCAACGGTGGAAAATCATTTTCTTTTTTTTTTTTTTTAGGACTCGTAAAATCGGATGCAAATAAGCGGAAATCCTACGAGAATTTATTTCTTTCGAATCCAATTTCGAGGATCACACTATCATTCCGAAGACCCGTTATCGCAAATTGCTCTCCGTTGACTGCATTCAACGTGGCGAGATATATTAAAGAAAATAACCAGCTATTCATACCATAACTGACTCACACCTGCGATATTTAAAAGAATTTCACGCTCTTCTCGGTATAACATTTCCTTCATCGCGAATCTGAACGCGAATCGCGAATCTCGTCTCTTTAATTCTATACGATTCTACTTGAAACGTGTTGTTGATCACGGCTGCGGTTAAGTTTTTCCGATGAATTAACATTCCGACGAATATATTTTGAAAGAAATCTTGTCAATTTTTCGTCTCTTTTTGTCTTTTCCAGAAAAGCAGAAAATATTTAATCTATATAGATAACGTTCATATCACGACTACTCTTTCATAGTGTTAAAATAGATTATTTGAAATTTTACTCGAACGATCGATCATTTAAAATTAAAATTTTTTAATTATTCGTATAACTAATTGTCCGATGTTTAGTTATTCAAATTATTTATTATTCGAATACAAATGGATTTCAAAAATATTAATTTATTCTTTGTTACACATCTTTTATTATATCTAAAATGTATTTCTTTTGTATACACATCATCCATATTTGAAAATTGTTTAATTGTTTCTCACGTATTGATAAATTTAAATCATTCTGATTGATTATTCGAACAAATTTATCCGCGATTAATTTGTATAATTGACATTCTGCTGTACTATTCTTGATTTTGAAAAGAATTTGAAAAAATTCTGAGATACTTATTGAAATTTTTATTTTTATCAAAAAATTTATTTTTATCGGCAAAAATAAAAATTTCTTCGAAGAGATGGTGGATCGAAAAATTTTCTTTAACAAAATATTCGTTATACATTAATATAAAAATATCTCATTATTTGTAATTATATTTAATTAAATCAAGTAATTGCGGTTGTTACGCTACGTAAATTCATAATAAATTTTCAAGTTATTAAGAATTAATCAAGAAACATATCCAGGAAGTCTTGTTTCTTTTATTTTCTTTTTACGTCAAAAAGATTTTCCAAGTTGTAAGGGAGAAAAGATTTTTATCCTGTTTTTCATCGTATATGAAATCGTATATATATAATAATGAATACATTTAAATGCAGGATGTGTGAAACGTGTATGCAATTAAAACAAATTGCTCATCGTTAATCTGGTTAGGAAACTGTTCGACCGTTTAGAAAGCCAATTCGGGCTTTCAGCAATAACAGATGAATTATTTAACACTTTCGCGAGATCATCGTCCTTATGTGATTTATTACGCGAGTGTCGGTCATCCGAGATCGCGTTTCTTTAAAGTTTCGCGACGTTTTTCGTACGATTTACACGGAAAATATAAGAAACGTAGTTTGCGTGGCAAAGTGTCATAAATCTTGCCACTAAATGAAAATAATTCGCGTTGAAGAGAAATTAAAATAAAAAATGATCGATTGATCAGTTTGTAAGTGGAAAAAAACTAGTTTTTCCAGAACGAAGTATCATAAATCTCTAATGATGATAAAAAATTTATATCTTTAAAATTAACACCATTTCACTTTCGAAATTTTTCTAAACGGTAATTGTAAACGCTTCTAAATAAGTAGCAAATAACGCGAATATGTTTAGGTTACCAAAATAAGGGTTAACCTAACCTAAAATTGTGAAGGAATCGAAGAAGAAAAAGAATTTACCAATACGTAGATAATATTAGTTCGATTAGTACGAAAGGGGAAGAGAGTTTTTTCGTTGGACAGTACAACAGTTTTAACATAAGAGAACGCTCATTCATATGAAACGATTTGATGGTTCGAGAATTGTGTCAACGTGGTAATTAGATACCGTTAGTGTTACTACACTGCCTCATCGAGGAGTTACATTCGATCGATCGCATTCACGTAGTATCGTGTTAGAGCGCAATAACGATCTACTAGGCGAAATATATATTTCATTCGATCGAATAAATCAATGACGATTAGACGATAATTAGACGCGATAACAGTCAAGTATCGTCGATCGTAAATATTGGTCGTTCTTTTTTTTTCACGATCGCAACTCGTAAAAATAAATTAGAATAAATTATTGGTAATTGTAATTCGTGTTTATATCGGATAATATAAGGTGTGACATAATTATATCTTCTAATTTTTAAAATTTTACTTTAAAATCACCGATTTAAGCGTGTCAATAGAAATAATAATAAAGTTTAATAGCTGAATTATTTTATTCAATATCGACTTTTATCGAATACTAAAGATTGCATTAATTACATTGTTACGTATCAAACTTGCAGTGATTGATATTCATTTCTACTAATTCTTTTTTTCTTTTTTAAAAACTCGTAAATACAACTGAAGGTTTTATTCTTTTGGTAATTAATTTTTTCAATTTCGTTAATAATTTTCACTTAACGATAACAAAAATGCCGATAATATTGTTAAAACAATAAAAATCGTGTCTTTTGAGTAAATACGCTCTGTTAATTTGTGCAAGAAATGCAACTGTACTGCCACGTGTTTCTTTATCTATAACCATAATTCTATGCCTTTCAACTAGCGCATTCGATCAGGAATGTTGAATGAGAATACATACTAATCGTAACAAAGCCTAGCACTCGTAGATACGAAAAGGACAAACAATTTGTGACGCAAAGGTGCATTTTATCTTGGAGTTAGTAATAAATAGGTTAATAAATAATTAATAATCGTATGCGATCGTTGAACGATATTTGTGAATCGATGTAACGAAATGAAGTAAGAAATAGAAGAAGTAGAAGCACGAAAATATCATTTCTCTAAATCATCTTTCAAAACTTTCAATTTCGTAAAAGTTTTTATATTGGAAAAATATTTGCATCTCTTTGAAATATAATTATTTTAAACGTTCAATTAACATATTTATTGTTAAAAAAAAACAAACGAAAATTTTCTCATAATATTATCACGTTTCAACAGCTATATTAATTAAGACATTCTTCTCTTTATACATAATCATAATTATTAATATTAATATTATACGTTATAACTTAAAATCAATTTATTTGTTTATAAGTAAATGATTATTAATTTTCAAATTCTAATGATATAATTTAAGATAGATAACTATCTATCAATAGTTTACGTATTATTTATTATTAAAACTTGAAAAATATACAAGCAATACTTGATTAAAATCAATAATAATTAATGCATAATGTTTAAATTATCAATTGTAAATTTATTAATTACCAAAATTAATCGAAATTGCAATTAATTCAAACTCGATTTGTTCCTAACCTCAAAATGCAATCAAGAATTGCGCGAATACGAATTTCTCCGAATTGTTACTGCGAAAGTAATATTTATATCAGTTTTCGTAAAGCATGTTATGTAATGTTAACGAACCAGCAAAATTTTACGCGGTGTACGGTTTTTCCACTCTTACTCGAGAAATTATTCGTGCAGAGATATATATATATATATAATTTCGAATCGAATTTAATTTAAACTTGGTTAGATTTTTTTAGAAAAAAAATTTCCTTCGTAAAAAATTGGAAAAAAATTTTATTAGATCAATTATTAGATCAATAATACAAACGAATTTTAAGTTATTTTTTTACGAGCACAAAATATAAGCTGATAAATTACCAAGCGAATATATTTATTATTTATTAGTTGATAATTATACAGTAAAAAAAAAGAAAAGAAAAGAATACAATTTTTTTCTTTAAAAAAATTTAAAGCCTCGTTTTCGAGTAAAATAAAGTTTGAAAAATGCGAGTAAAATTGAGCGATTAGATAAGTTCATTATTGGTGGAATTTTATATACAAAAATAAAAGCGTGGAATAAAATTTTGTCGTTTAAACGAAAAAATCGTATTTTTAACTAAAAATCTACTATTTTTAGAATAACTTCGATTTACTTTTATTTCACTATATTATTCTCTGATGATGATAAAATAATCCAGAAATATCATTATTTCTTTCTTCTACAAAATTTTGAATTTAAAAGAAAACGAAGCGGAAGTAAAAACTGAGAATAAAGGGATGGGGAGGGAGAGGGGAAGTAATGCCGCGAGAAGATAGAGAAATCCTTGAATTTATCCCCTTGCGAACAATAAGTGAACGTATAAATCAAAAAAAAAAAAAAAATCCTTTTTTTTCGTAATTCAACCAGATAATTAGAATTATCATAAAAATAATTTAATTTCCATTCTTTCGTAATACTATACGAAATATAATTAAAATCCACCAATATGTATTCACATTCACATATCCAAAATATATATAAATTCTCACCTTTGACATAAGAACGTAAGAACTGTTCCCTATATTCCCGTCGCTACGAGATGCATTACGAAATTTATCCGAGTAAAAAGTTAGAGAACGAATCGATGCGAAAAACCGGCAAGAAGAGAATGATCATTTTTACAATTGGAAAGTGAACGGAAGAAAACTGTAACGGTAACAACCAGAAGCTAGAACGATGAATTAATTAGAGATATATCTTTTATTTTTCAGGGTCGCGACGCGTACATACATACATAATCGAACAATGGAGTCTCTATGAGCCTCGTCCCTCCTTCAAGTCTCCGCTTCCCTCCAACATCCCTTGTATCTTGATCTCAAAAAAAAAAAAAAAAAAGAAAAAAAAGGAAAAATCGTGTTCGATCTCTGTCTCCCATTTCATCGAGAAAATCATCGAAGAAAGATCATCGTGAACATGTCCAAGTACAATGTCCAGGACGTCGATCTCGAAACGGGAAGGCAGGTTCGGTTAACCGGATACAGCAATGCCGCCTTCGAGGATCCTCTTCGAAGCAACAACAACGATCTCGATCAAATGCCCGAGTTCGAGAACAGACTCAACAATATTCGCGTTTGCAATCAGGATGATAAAACCGCGAGCAACGATGGTGAGTCTTTTTCTCTCTCTCTCTCTCTTGTTGTTATTAATAAGATAAGAACATACGCCGCGTTCGATCGATATGAGACAAAAAATGAAGGAGAAGATTCTTCGAAGTAGAATAAAAGAAGGATATTTCTCGAGGCTTTGTTTTTTTTAGTTATTTGACAATTAATGGAAAACAATATCGATGGAAATGGCTTACTCGCGCCCAAGGATATTTCTTTCTATTTTTAATTATCGATAACTGGAAAAAAATAAAGCCTCGAACGAAATTTTTCTTTTTCTCTTTCCACTCTTGATTTTCGTTTTAAATTTTATCATAATTATCGTTTTACGTATATTTTTACATTCGTTGAAAACGTGACACGTGTTTCCCGCATTTTGAAACCTTTAATAATTGGTCTTGGATTATTCGAGGATTATTAATTCAATAACTCGTTCACGCGAACGAAAATTTCTAATTGTCTAGTAAACGAGGTAATACAAATATTATCCATAAGTAATCCTAAATTTAACAAGATGATCGATTTTTTGATCGATCAGGTATTAATATAAATTATCTTATACATATTTCGAACTTATTATGCTCTATCTTTTAATCTCGATGAATTATTCATCAATGATATACAATATAGAATGACCTTTAGAGCGAAGTAAAAATAAATTACATTTGTTTTTACGTTTTTAAAACGAAATTATTAAAATTTCGATGACTTTCTTAACAATGGCCATGAAACTCGATGTTGAATTTAAAATTGTTTATAATTGCAGAAAACGAATAATACGATTTTACGACGTTTATTATTGCTTGAAATGAATCATGAAAATGAAGCTAATTACAAGTTCATCAAAATTAACCAATTTTAATCAATCTTATCTGTAATTAAAAAAAAAAAATGTTAACCGCCGATAAATTATAACGGTAAAATTACTATCTTTTTTTAATTCGTCGAGAATATTTAAAGAATATTCTTCCATTCATCTTATCTTCTGAACTATTGATTCATTTCAAACTATTGATAATAATAACAATAAGAAGAAGAAGAAGAAGGATCGTCTTTCTTGATCTCTCGCGCTTCGTATTATATCTTCAAGGAACTTTTGCGTTATTCTTAAAAAGGCATCTCTTTTCCGAAACATATGTAGGACAGAGGATTTTACAATTTAACATCGATGAATTTTTTAACGGCCAACCTTGATTCCGATTCTCGATTTAAATTCAATATTCAAAGTGGATAATTTCAAACACCTGATAGTCGCAGGTTTATCGATTAAGAATTCTACGACATGCAAATCGCGAATAAATTATAAGGCAGATTACGAACGGAACGAAATAAATCTCCATCGAGGCAAAAGCGGATTCTTCAAGGCGATTTTTACGATTATTGTACATCTTAAGCCTGTGTGCGCTAAATCCGTTTGAGATTCAATTTTCCAACGCGGGGCCATGAGAATATTCATAAATGAAGAAGAAGAAGAAGAAGAAGAAATAAAAAATGATCGTTTGGTAATTTGATAGATGAAAAAGTATCGATAACGACCCAACAGTTTAACATTTGATTACATCAATTATTCTCCTCGTCGTTTTAAATTGTTACGCTAGTTGTTAATTTTTCTCTCTTTTTTTTTTTTTTTTTATGATGCAATTTCGCGATCGTGCGATTTCAAGATTATCAAAAGAATAACATGGAAATTATGAGAATAAAATTAATATAGCGGTTCTTTAAAATTTCTTTAAAACCAAATTTCAATCTGACGACTTTATCGATAATGAGAAAATTGGAAAACTATTATTTCTTATATGGGAAAATATTTTAATAATTAATTAAATTAGCTTCAGGAATTTTCTTCTTCTCTTCAATGCAATTTTTCTTATCAAAAAATATGCATTGAAGAAATTTATATAAAATATTATATTTTACTTTATTTCATTGATTGGTGAAATGATCGGATCTGTGACGATTTTTAAAAATTGGAAAATTTGGATGATAAAATGAACGACGTCGAAACACGAATCTATTAAATTACGAGATATATTTTAATTTCAATAAAAGGAAAAAAAAACGCAATTCATCCGATTTCTTAAAAAAAGGAGAGGTTATTTGAATATTTCGAAGGCTATTTTATTACGAGTTGTGTAAATAAAAAAAAAGATTGGGAAACGCTAAAAATTAAATTTTCAAATGACGTCAAAAAAAAAAGTATCGTGAGAAAAACGATACGTCACTTGATACGAATTCTTATGAAACAGATGCAAATGAGAAGAAAAAACTTGGTATTTTTCCTAGTTCAATTTTGCGGTTAGGCCAAGTGCATTTAACAACGAAAAAATGATTCAAAGTTATGGATTCTTTAAATCTTCTGATTCATTTCGTTCCCATTTGCGAAATAATGACGTATACAGGAAAGCGCATCTATTACTCTATTCTTTAAGTTTTTCCTTGATACAACCTGTTTTAAAAATGATAATGAGATTTCGTTAGCTCGTAACACTTTCATTTCAATAAACGTACAAGAGTCTTAAATACTATATAAGAAACTTGTTTATTTCGCGATAAAAATTAGAAAAAAATTTTGATTGAAAATTATGATTTTCATAAATAATTTGTTCGAATTATCCGAAACGAATTATTTAATTGAAATTTGGAAAATCCACCGTACCGTTTACCTCCGTCGATTAGGATGACCTCGAGAATTTCGAAATGATATAAAATAATTCAGAATTTATATTACTGTTTCGTAATAACTTTCGAGATTTTTAAAATTACGTTCTAAACCATTTTTCAAGCCGAACGATATTGAAATTATTTTTAATTACAATTATTAAAAATTTTATCGATTTTATCGATTTTATTCGTTATTTAATTTTTCAATATGACAAAATACGATAAAAATTATTATTTATATTTTCGCGAAATCGATCGATCAAACATTAATATTCCATAGAATTTATCATTATGAAAAGAGACAAAGAGAAGCCAAATAATTTATAATTCTTTATTAAAATGTATTAAAATATAGATAACAATTTAGCGATTAATAACGATATAAGGAATATCCGTAAATTGCAAATATTAAACGTTATCTTTTTTAACGAAATAATTGAACGAAATAACTAAAAAATTTATTTTTTTCTTTTTTCTTATCGTTTTACTTATAAAATTTCAATAATCAATTAATAGAAAATTAAAAGTTTAAAAATTTTCGATTCGTTTAATTTCAATTTTCTGTAAAAAAAAAAAACGAGCAACATTTCAATTTTTCAAAAATCGAAACGAATCCGGTGAAATTTCATTTAACGTATGTAATGTCGATTGAATGGATATCATTTTTATTCATTGGATAATTTATATTTTCCTTCAAACATCACGTGCTGTACGCGCAGAACCAGTTAAACCTGTCTAACTTCACTTTTGGACGCAATTATCACCAGTTATACGAGAACTACAGCACTATGCACACTCGCATACATATTATGGTAATCCTAATATCCCGTGACTCGAGTCAGATGCCTCGTGGCCACACAATTTTCTTTTTATTCCGCTATCTTTCCCTCTTTTCGTCGTACTTTCTAAAATCGTTATTTAAAAAGGTCGTCACGCGATCCGAGGAATCTACATCGCTATTCTATACACGTGTTAACTATTTTCCTACACGTTTAATTATACCGTTTGTCCGTTGTAAACGTTTCAGCTTGTCGTCCAATGATCTTTGTTTACACGCGTATTGTCGTTTCGTGCATTAGATATCGGCAATACTTTTCACGTTAAAACGGTTGAAACATTTTTATACTTTACATTTTTTCGGTTTGTACAGTGAGGATGGAAGAAAACGTGATTCTGTATGCAATTGAAGACTTTTTATAATTCTTAAACTTATATGGATTATTGACCGAAGATTACTTAATGTGAAATGTATATATATATATATATAGTTGAAAATATCGTAAAAAGAAATGAAACTTAATTTATAAAATATGATAAATTTTCACTCTCTTGTATTTCATTGCTCAATTATATACATTTTTCTAATAATAAAAAATGAAATTTTTTTTTCCAGTTCCTCAAAATCCTGAAAAAGATCTATTATGCTCTCTAGGAAGGAAATGGGTGTATCAACGAATCAAAAGATCGTGCAAGAAAAAAATGGTTTACAAAAGGATACCTATAGCAGCGTGGATACAAACGTATCGTAAGGATTACATAGTAAGTGATCTCGTTGCTGGTATTACCGTAGGCCTTACCGTTATACCACAGGCGATAGCTTATGCGAATGTGGCAGGACTTCCTTTGCAGGTAAGAATGTTTATTCTTTTATCTTTCCAAGTTTTATTTAAATATCATATTAATATTTTAATGTTTATTATTTTTTATACATATCATAATTTTTTCTAATATTGTCTATTTGTTTTTACGTTATTCTTCTCGTTCTAAAATTTTCTTTTTTTTCGCAGTATGGTCTATATTCATCTTTCATGGCATGCTTCGTGTATACTATCTTTGGATCTTGTAAAGACGTTCCAGTTGGGCCAACTGCAATTATTGCAATCTTGACAAGAGAAACGTTACAAAAATCCGATTTAGGGCCCGATTTTGCGGTTCTTTTAACCTTCATCTCTGGTTGCGCGTGTTTATTAATGGGAATTTTACATTTAGGTATATTATCGATCATCTTTCTATCAAAATTTGAACTTACGAATTTACTAAATTAAATTTAAATAGTTAAATTTTTTTAATTAGATCTTATACATACATATATATATATTTATACAAAGAAACACTTTAAATATTAATAAATATTTATATATTTTCTCTTGTCAGGTTTTTTATTGGATTTCATATCAGGACCTGTTTCGGTCGGTTTTACATCGGCAGCAGCGATAATTATTGCTACTAGCCAAGTGAAGGATATTCTAGGCATTCATATCGGTGGTAGTAAATTTGTCGAAGTATGGCAAAATATATTCGAAAAAATTGGAGAAACAAAGCTCTGGGACAGTGCCTTGGGTATCACTTGTATAATCGTACTTCTTCTTCTTAGAGTTAGTACCATCATTCAATGTGAAATAACATGTACAATGCAATCCTTATTGAAGTAAATTTTTAAATAAACATTTAGTAATGTAAATTATTTACAATATTATCTGATAAATACGTACTTTTTGTTGTAAGAATAAAGCAAGTAAAATTTTTTTTTTTCTTACAGAAAATCAAAGATATACCATTTATGCAAAAAGCGGCAAAAATGTCATCGAGAGTACAAGTAATTATGCAAAAATCACTTTGGTTGCTATCCACGGCACGAAATATTCTCGTGGTCCTCGTTTGCGGTGTTATATGCTGGCTTTTAGAAAGTCACTTAGGTTCCTCACCCGTTAAATTGACGGGCCACGTTAAACAAGGACTTCCGGAATTTCAGCTACCACCGTTTCAAACCTATCACAAGAACGAAACCTATAATTTCGTCGATATGGTTTCCGCACTCGGTTCTGGATGTCTAGTCATTCCTTTATTGAGCCTTTTAGAAACCATCTCTATTGCCAAAGTTTTTAGTAAGTTTTATATGCTCTTTACGCATATATAATAACAATATAGTATTACATAATGATTAAGTTTTTGGAGAACAATTAAGTTTTTATCTGTAAATTGTATTATGTAACAAGATCTGGTATAAAGAAAACATATTTTTTATAGATGAAGGTAAACCAATCGATGCGACCCAAGAAATGTTGGCTTTAGGCGTATGCAACGTTGTGTCAGCTTTCGTTTCTTCCATGCCCGTAAGCGGTGGCCTTAGTCGTGGTGCCGTAAATCATTCATCCGGAGTAAAAACGACTCTTGGTGGTGTTTATACTGGACTTTTAGTACTTGTATCACTTCAGTTCCTTACCCCATATTTGTACTTTATTCCTAATGCCGCCCTTGCTGCAATCATCATCGCGGCTGTCATTTTTATGGTGGAATTACACGTGATCAAGCCTATATGGAGAACAAAAAGTACAGTTTAATTTTTAAATATAATGTTAATAGTACATAATATTCATTTATTATGAATATATAATAGTTTGAATATATATTAGTTAAAATTTTATTATGAAACAATTTTATTATGAATAGAGACTTTTCTGAATATATTATACAATAAATAAATAAATTGCTTTTCAGAAATTGATCTCATACCAGCTGTGGCTACATTTTTATGCTGTCTTTTTATAAGACTTGAATTAGGTATAGTAATTGGTATCGGTATAAACGTTTTGTTCCTACTTTATGCTTCAGCAAGACCATCGCTACGAGTTCATAAAGATACAGTAAGAAAGTTTTTACATTATATATACGATATAAATTAATGATCTGGTCTTATTCATTTTTTTATAATGAGAAATCATATTATTATAAATATATACAATGTAATATTTGTTTTAGAGTATCAACGGCTGTGAATATCTTGTCATAACGCCCGATAGAAGTCTCGTTTTTCCAAGTGTCGAATACGTGCGGGCTGTAATTAGTAAGCAAGGTACAAAACAGGGAACAGCGGTACCTGTTGTTATAGATTCTACACATATCCAAGCAGCAGATTTTACAGCTGCAAAGGTATATTATAAAATGTTATAATAGAAGATAGAAAAGTATAAAATATAGAATAATTAAAAAAAATATTCAAAACAATAAAAAATTATATATATAATCAAGTTAGAAAATTATTTATTCATATATTATAATTTATATTCATTATTTAGGGAATTAAAAGTTTAACGGAAGATTTTTCGAAACGTGGACAACCTTTGATTTTTCATAATTTGAAACCGAGTATTATTGAAATTTTCAAAGGTGTAAAACCTTCTGGTTTAAAATGTAGTTCTAGCGAACTTGAACTTAACGATTGTTTGAAAGGTAATTCTATTTTTAATTTTATTTTTATACAATATATTAGATAATTGATTTATTAATAGTTGTTAAATTTTATATAGATATGTGTAATTTAGATTAAACTGTATAAAACTTTTATTTATTTTTCAGAATTTTCAAATTCGTCAACTACTATGAACAGGTACTGATAATATTTAGACTTTTATAAATTCCGTCCCAGAAGTACTCCTTTTTTTTATTTTATACATATCAGTATTATATTAACTCGAAAACGAACAATATAGATAATATTATAATAAAGAGGAACAATATGTTTTAATAATTATTGTAATTAAGTATCAATTAACCCTTTAGATACAATATTACATTATATGATGATATGTATGTAATTTCACATAAATAAAATAAAAACTTTTCATTACTAAGAATGTATGTAATACATATTAATGATGAAAATATATTAAATATATTAATTTTAAATATTATAAGAAGAAAAATTATGTTATGAATATTGTGTCAAAAGGGTCTAAAATTATAATTATGTAAGATTATGAAATATGTATATAAATTTATAAATGAATATAAATTTATATAATTTGTCAGTAGCATTTTTTATATACATGTATTATTGTACATGCAATTTAAAAATTATTATATATAACATATAATAATATGTAATACTTTATATATTATTTCAAAAAAAATTAAAATTTTTTTAAGCATTTTATTCTAAATCTTATATGATATACTATAAAAAAAAATCAAAATTTTTAAGAGTATATCATTTTTTTTTAAATTAAAGATAGTTAGTTTAATATAAGTATAAAAATAAAGTTTGAGTTTTTTTTTTATTATTATATCTATTTTATTTGTAAATATGAAATTTTTTACTATCATATTCTTTAATTTTTGTCTAAAATTCTTGCACCCATTGCAGGTTCTGCTATATAAAATGTTGCATTTCCAGAATATCTGTAATAAAATATTATACATAAATATCATTATCAAATTCAAAAATTATAAAAGTGTTACAAAAACAATAATCTAACTTTGTTTTCATGTGATTGATTGTTTGATCAATTACATCTTTTCTTAATAATGTTATTGTACATCCACCAAAACCAGCACCAGTTAGACGGCTTCCTAAAACTCCATTTATTTCTCTTGCTGCTTTTACTAAAGTGTCCAATTCAACTGAAGACACTTCATAATCATTTTTTAAAGAATCATGACTTTCATTCATTAACTCTCCAAATTTTTTGATATCTCCCTTTTCAAGAGCTTCTACAGCATCAATTGTTCTTTTAATTTCTGTAACTACATGACGAGTTCTTTTTATCATTTCTTCAGGTACATTTTGTGATTTTAAAACTAAAAATAAAAAAAAAATATAAAATATTAAAATTTAATAAAAAAAAAATACTTTTGCTTTTTTTTTCTTTTTTTTTTTGATATAATTATATTTTTTAATCTACCTTGAATATCACTCATAGATACTTCACGTAAACTTTTTTTATTTAATTTTTTTGCAACTTCATAACAACAATCTCTACGCTCACAATATGCGCTTGAACTTAATTTATGAGGCGCATTAGAGTTAGTAATTAGAAAGATATAATCATTTATTTTTGATATAGGTATTTGTTTAGTACTAAGATCTTTACAATCAAGAAGAAGAGCATAACCTTCTTTGGCCATCACAGAAATAAATTGATCCATGATGCCACATGGAACTCCAGCAAAATCATGTTCAGCTCGTTGACAAGCTATTGCCTAAACAACACTTCTAATAAATTTTTCTGTTTTGGTAAAATTAAAATTAAAATAAATAATGTAATTATACTTTATCTTCTGGCTTTTCTGATTCTATACCAGTTAATGCTTCCAAAAATGTATAAATAGCAACTTCCAAAGCAGCTGAACTACTTAAACCAGCACCAACTGGTACAGTAGACAAAATAATAGCATTAAAAGGTGGCACATCACCTAGAATTAACATTATACAATATTATTACTTCATTATCTTTCATTAAAATAAATTCAAATAATAAACAAACTGACAAATAAAATTTGCTACACATCCTTTAACATAATTAGCCCATTTTGGTTCTCCAGGTTTTATATTCTTACGAGAATTAACTTCAAATTCAGTATGATTTTCAGAATTAACTATATCATTGAGAGAAATAATTTTACATTTTTTTCCATTGCTAAGTTTTCCCACTATAAGTGTAACCATGGGCAATGCCTATAATATGTTAATGTATTATTGATATTTATTTAAAAAATTTATTTAATAACTGCTCAATTAAAAAATATACTTTTCAATGAAAATAAAATGATTTTTTAACTCTATTCAATTAAATATAAAAAAATAACAATATTACAATAATTATAATAATTTTTAACAATTACAACATTCAAATTTATCATTCTAAAAATTAATTTTTTATTTAATATTGTGTTATTTGTTTAATATTTTCATTAATAAATTAAATTTTAATAATAATAAATTAACTAAATTTTTAAATTAATAACATAAGAAATATTTAAAAAAAATAATTAACATGTTACTGATATTAGTAATGTAAAAAAATTTTTTTTTCAAGAAATAGCTTATTATATATAAAAATTTTTTTAATTTTTATATATACATTAGATTATAAAGCACAAATTAATTATTACGTAAAAAAAAATTAATATTTATATAAACATTAATTTTACCATAGGTAAAACAAAACCTTCATTATAATCTGTATGTTCTCCGATTAAATTCACACGACCGGGTGCACATACACAAATATTCGCATTATCTCCAAATTCATTTGCAAAAGCTTTCAAAGCTTTTGATTTTATTTCATTTATGTCAGGCACAATTGTTGCCATTTTAACTAATTATTCTAAAACTATTTATATTTAATGATACTTAACACACAAAATTCATGCAATTAAATTTTTAAATTAAATTCTTAATATTATTTATTCTTCTAATTTAAATATAACTTAGTTTTATATAATACACAGAATACTAAAAATACGAATATCTATTATACTTTAAATAAGTAAAATTACTATATCAAGTATTTGTTATCTATCAATTTTGTTTATGTATTTGCTTATAAATGTAAATTTTATCTTTTATAATAACGCAAGTATTATATCCTATGTATTATATATATATGTACAACATCATTATAAATAAAATACATTCAGTAAACGTGACGTTTGATGTATAACGAATATTCTTTTATATTGTCAAAACAATAATATATAAATAAGTTAATTGAAAATGATATTTCTTTTGATCGTTAAGAATTTCTGACTAGTTTATTTAATAAAGATATTATTGATGTTTGACAATAATTCAAGTTGATAATGCCATGACGGTCTCAAATCCTCTTATTAAAGAATTGAAAGGTAATTAATTATAATATTTTTATAGGTTAGAAAATTATTTCAATTATAAGATTATTATTAATGAATAATAATATCTTTTTTATTAATTATTTATATTGAATTATAAATATTTTCATTTTTAAGTTTTGATATCTGATCATTTAAAATTATTATATTATAAATTATTATATTATATATAAAAAAAATAATCTATTTTATAATAATGGTTTCTTGTTTTTTATTTTATATTTCGTTTTAATAAGATTTACATTAAATCTTTTAAAAATATATTATATTTCTTATTCTTTTTTTAAATTTTAAAATTAAATAATTAAACAACACTATAATGAATATTTATTATTATTAAATTAATTATTAAAAGAAACAATTTTCAGGTTGGACAAAGAAATTAACTGAAAGTGACATTGGGATTGATGAAGAAAACAAAGATCTACCTTTTTTTTATAAAAGTTTAGAAAAATGTTTTCAAAAAGGAATATTGATGCGTTTAAATCCAATAGGTTTTCCAAAATTACCTGATGCTTGGTATTGGTTGGAAGAAATTGCAGAAAAACATTTTAGGTTTGAAAAAAACATAAAGAAAATTTATATTATATATTATATTTTTCATATCATTATAATATTTAAAAAATAAAATATTTATTCAATATTAAAATATGAATATTTATATTAAATTATGAATATTTATATTAAATATTTTATTATTTTAGTTCTTGTTGCACTTATTCTTTGGTTGTTGAACAAGTGAAAAAAAATCCAAAAGTTTATACACCTACTGGACGTCTTAGGCTTTTAATTAAAACATGTTTGATACGAAAGTGCCTTCATATGCCAGTTGAAATGTTGGTATGTATATTTTTTTATATTACAAAATTAATTTCTTAACATAATATTTTTAATTAAAATTTCATAGGTCAGAACACCATTAATGTCTACTGACTATTATGATAGAAACAGTATTCTGGGAGATAATATTCTTGGAGAAATATTTTTATCAGTATTACTGCAAAGCAGTAAATTAAATTTTAAATTGAATTTACGAAATTGTAGCTTTTTAGATGAATCTTGGCAATTACCAGAATGTGTGGCTTTGGAATTAGTACCATGTAAAAGTTTAGGTATTTCTGTGTGGTAAGAAATTAACATTTATAAAGATAAATTATCAATAATTATTCATTAAAAATATTATGAATTTTATATTATTATTGCAGTTTTACAAAAGGAAGAGCTTTAATAGTTAACTTGGATAAAAATTCTGTGGCTGCAGAAGATGTAATGAACAC
The DNA here is from genome assembly GCF_029169275.1 of Apis cerana. Taxonomy (NCBI): domain Eukaryota; kingdom Metazoa; phylum Arthropoda; class Insecta; order Hymenoptera; family Apidae; genus Apis; species Apis cerana. The sequence goes on along the minus strand of NC_083862.1, from coordinate 595,483 downwards.
AATTTTTAAAATTTTTATAATATTATTATTATTATATTTAATATAATTTTATTTAAAATATTAATTTTATTTAATTTTTACTTTTAGGATAAAGTTGAAATTGGAGATATTTTAGATGAAATAAATGGAAATGCTATAACATCCAATACTAGAGGACAATTACGTAAATTTATGAAAAAAACTGTAGGTCAACCAGTCTGCCTATATGTAATTAAAGTATGTATATTAAAATATATTTATATAATAATAATATAATACATATAATAATACATATATATAATATAGATTTTATTTAATAGTTCATACAATAACATTATTAAATAATTTTCAGCATCGTAATAAAAAAACTTATGAATTATATGCACCAATTGTTCATCTTATAAAAAGTTCAGGTATTGAAGGTTTAAAAAAAATTTTAAAAAGATTTAATTCTGAAATACAAGATGAAAATGAAAAAACTGAAATAATTAAATCAGAAAATAAATCACTGAATGCTGGTTTCTCTGTTAAATATTGTGGTTCTATATATATTGGTACAAAAGGGGATGTTAAACAAATAGAAAGAGCAATTTTGCAAGTATTAAAATCAGAAGAAATAAAATTAGTGCCTGTGAAATTTGAATGCCTGGAACTAGGAATTAGAGTGACTCAAGATTCAAATGACATGGTATATAAACAATTTTTATCACATATAAATATATAATATTTAATAATATATTCATAATAATATCATAATAATATATTTTATTTAAATGTTAGGTGATATGTAAACAAAGTTACATGGAAATTTCATCTTGTGGTCGTACAGGAAACATTCCTAATTATTTTGCATTTATTTCAGGGTAAAACAAATATTTATTTTAATATAAGCAATAATAATTAACATAATTTTGTTATATTAATATAATAAGTAAACTTTATTATAATATTTATATTAATATATTTCTTATTTACTTTAGAGATACTAATTGCAATCTAGCAACTAAATTTGATGCATATGTATTTTATCATCAAAATGAAAATGAAGTGCAAACTATATTACAAAGTTTGGGTCAAGGATTTCAACGTACTCATTTTGCAGTTTAACTTAAAAAATTATTTTATATGAAATTGTTCTTTAATGATATAATCAAACTTTATGTAATTAGATATTTCTAGCACATTTTCATTCACTCACATATCTAGTCAACTATTAATGAATTGTATTTTTTATTTATTCTAGTCCTTAAGAAATTTCCCTCCCTAATAAAAAATGTTCATTAGAATTAAGTGATTTCTTTTAAAAAATAAATAAAATTGGATGTTTTAATTATTAGAATAAAATAAGAAATTGATATTATATATATTTTTGATTAAATACATAATTGTATGTATTTAATTAAATAAGATATTTTCATTATAGTTTAAATATTTCCTCTAGAATAAAAAAGTAAACTATTAACATAAATATATTTATTAGATAATTAAGCCTGTATACATATATACAAATAATTAAATAAATTATATACATATGCATAATTGAATTTTATACATATTTTTACATAAATCTTAATTAAAAAAAAACAAATTTTTTTTTTCATGAAGATTAACTTGTATCATTTTGAATGGCATGCATATACTAGATATACATATATAAGAAATATATATGTATATATACATATAACCTCTTATATTGTATTTGTCAAATTGAAGCTGCTTCCAAACAAGATAAATTTATCAACTACCTTTTTACATACATGCATGCTAATACATGTATATATTTTATACACGAACTATACATATATACATTATAAATGTATATATACATACATATATATATATATCTTAATAAGAAATTAAATTTAATTTTATTTTGACAGATGCTTTGAAATGACGATTGAGAAATGAACAATTCTCGATTTGAAACAAGTCGATAACAACTCGATCGGTGAGAACAATCAAAAGGCATCTCAAATCGGTGGATTTTAAGTCGGGGTTGGGGTCGGGTTCGGGGTCGGAGTCAAGTTCCTTGCTTGCGACGTGCGCCGTAACCGTTGCGCCGTGTAACCTTCTGTCAGCCGTCGTCGGCAGAGAGCGAGTACTCAGTGATTAGAGGAAAGATGGCTACGAACTTTGGCGTAGAGTGCCAGTACTTTTACGAAGATGTTGTCTATCGTGTGGATAAGAAAGGAAACGTTGTGTTTGGAATCGTTATGGAAAATGACGATCAGGATTTATCCGAAGAAAGTTCTGACAGCGAAGAGAGCCCGAAAAGAAAAAAGGGCGAGATTCGCGTGGTCTGGCATCCCTCCGGTGTCGAGGAATTGGTCAGCTCAAAGAAGGTATTTAACATTTAATATAATAAGAAAACATTTCTCTTAGAAATAACAGATTATATATTAAATGATTTTTAATATTTTACTATATCATTTCTCTTCTCTTATTGTATTTGTTTTTAATTTTATGCAAAGCGACACCTGTCATGCTAATGATATCTACAATTGAATGTTACGTTCAAATTTGAATCCATATTTGATATAATAACGGTGATTTTTCATTGTTATAAAAGTTACTTTTTAATTTATTTTTTATTTATAGGTACATTTAGCAGACAGAACACTTATGCCAGGAGATGTTGTACGTCGAATGATTAAAGGAAAGGATACACAAAGAGGATATTGTAGAGATATTGAGCTTACTGCCTGTGTTCAAGTGATTGGTACTAAACAAGTCCTTACCAATATTAGGAGTGAAGATTTAGTTCCTTTGGAAGTATGTAATCGTGCATTTATAATGCTTATTTTACTATAAAATTAACTCATACATTTATCTATAGGAATTTGCAACAGATATAGCTGTCTGTATGGATTCATGGGTTGGTGGTATAAAAATGGCAAATTTTAAATTATGGCTTACTACACCTGATGGATCTCGTTGTGTTATAAATGAAACAGATTCTCGTGTCTTAGGACAATTAGAGGAGAGACGTGACAATGTAAGAATCAAATCCAGAATTGTTTGATCAAAAATACAATAAAAATTTTTTAGGACAATGATTTTCCTCATTCTTCTGAATTTTATCCTGGTCAAAGTTTATGGGGACCAGTTCACTGCCTAGAGGATGCACAATGGATTACATGTACAAAAGAAATGAAAGCAAAGAGAAAATCTAAGCCACAGAAATTAACAAAAGTAATTGTAGAAAAGGTAGAAACAGATTGGGTAGGAGTGCATTGGCAGTGTAGAGCATATTCAAAGGATGGTGCTTGGTCAGATCAAGCTCAGCCAAAATTTGTAGTTCAAGGAGAAAATTTGAAAAAATTAAAATTATTGAATGTTTTTGAACCATCTACTGTGCAAGTAGGGGATCGAAATTTTTATGTGATTAAAGGTGATGAAAATGTCATTACAAGAGAACAATGGAGAAAGCAACAAAGAGACATTTTTCAAGTTCCTAAACATAGTCCAAAGAAAACACGTCCAAATATCAGTGTTACAAAACCAGCTGAAGATAAAAAGAAGGAAAAAGATAAAGATAAAGTTAATGAACAACAAACAGAAGAAAATGCTCACAATAATATTAATAATTTACAAAATATAACAAGCAATAATACCTTAATGCCTCCAGTACAAAATCAGAATACTGAAAGTTCAGATGATTGGGATACAGAAGATACTGGATCGCAAAGCGATAGTGCTTCAGTAAGATTTTTTTCAATTAGATTTTTTCAAATTGTACAATTATACAATTTATAATAAATTTGAAAATTAATTAATATTATTATGTAGGTATCTAGTGGATGTTCCAGTATGTCATCTATGGGTAAAAAGAAAAAGGGTCCAGCTTTAATGACAAAGGTATTAAAAAAGAAGAAACTTTGTAAAGCAAGAAAAAAAGTTCCACCAGTTCCACTAATTGCAGGAACTAAAATTGTTGTTGAAACATTATCTACAAGTACAAAAGCTAATGTTGTATGGCAAGATGGTTCAGTAGAATTTGGTAAATTTTATAAATCTTTTTTCTTGTATATGATTTTTTCTCATTATTTATTACATTATTTATTTTTTAATAATATAAAATTTGAATAACTTCTATTTCTCTTTTAGGTATTCCATCAACACAACTTTATCCAATTCATCATTTAGATGATAAAGAATTCTTCCCAGGTGATTTTGTAGTTGATCAAAAAGAAGAATCTAGAATGTATGGTGTAGTTCAAAGTGTTGACCATCAAGGTAGAACAGCTAAAATAAAATGGTTTAAAACATACACTTCTACTCAAAGTCCTCAGTAAGTATTTATAATAATATAATATATTTTTAATTGAATCAGTTTTATTAAAAAAATATATTAAAACTAAATATAAATATAAATATATAAATATTTTGTAGACCAACTTTACTAGAAGAACGTGAAGTTAGTGTATATGATTTAAAAGATCATCCAGACTTTCAATATAGACCAGGTACATTAGTAATTCGAATAGCTAATTTTGAAGGTGAAGATGCTGGTTGTACTGCTGGTCAAGTTCTAGATAATTATCCAGAAGGACGAGTTAAAGTGTGGTGGGTTGATGGACATGTAAGTATGTGTTGGCCTCAAGATTTGTATAAAGTAGGTGAATATGATAGTGACGAAGGAGAACTATGGGACGATGTATCGTCTGACGCATCATGGGAAACAGAATTGGAAGACTGCTTTATCGCTGATACAGATGGTACAGAACAAACAGAATTAGAAAATATAAAACCAAAACTGGCCGCACACATCGAAAAAGCTCGCATTGCAATGTCTAGATTAGAAGAAATTTTTACTCAAAATCCTTCACTTCAAACAACTGAAGTTATGAGAAAATTATTAGAAGTTTATAAAGATTGTCGATACATGGATAAACTTATGGGAACTTCTTTCTTTCACGAATGTCATTTTCAAGGACTTCTGGAAAGAGTCCGAGAACGTGGTCGAGCAAATGTAGCACAACGTATGGCGGATCAAGTAACAAGATTATTTACACATAAATCTGATGGATCGGAAGAAAATATAGATAAAAACAGTACAGAAAATTCTAATAATATTGTACAATCAGGAAGTAATCTTTGTGAAAAAATTATTACTACTGTAACAGACATGACAGAATCTACGGAAAATAAAAATGACGAAATTACCAATAAAAAAAATATAAAAGATGAAGAATCAATTGATCGTTTATTTATTAACGTTAATCCTAATCCTGAGGATTCTGGATTATATTCTGCAGAAAATTCAAAGAAAGAATCGGGTTCTAGTGAATCAAGTGGGGAATTTCTACTTAGCGAGGATGTAAATAATGTACCTGATCGTTCAGTAGAAAAATCAGAAACAAGTAAAATTTCCAAGTCTCAAATGCATATAACAAGTTCTCACGTAGCTAGTTCTCAAGTTTGTGTTAAATTATGTACTCTAATAAAAGCACAACTCGTATTGGCGCATGCAGAAGTTTCTAGACGATTCGGATTATCTAAGATGTCATTATCTGATGCAGAAAAGGGATCATCACCTTTGAAGAAACAAAAGAAAGAAGAAGAAAAACGTATAGAATTGTTACAAGAACCATCAGAATGTTCCATAGAAATCCCACCACCAGTATATGCAGAAGGGGAAGGATTTTCTATAGAAGAGACTGCACCAGATAGTCATAAATTTAAATTAACAATGTTTCAGCCTACGGATCCTACAAACTTTTTCAGAACTGTTTCTAAAGAATTAAAGCTTTTGAAGAGTTCTCTTCCACCTGGTATATGGGTAAAAGGATTTGAAGATAGAATAGACTTGTATTCTGTAATGTTTCGTGGACCTGAGAAAACACCATATGAAGATGGTCTTTTTCTTTTTGATTTTCAATTATCCGCTGATTATCCTGCTGCTCCACCACTTTGCCATTATATTTCTTATTGTAATGATAGGTTAAATCCTAATCTATATGAAGATGGTAAAGTATGTGTAAGTTTACTCGGAACTTGGTCTGGTCGTGGAACAGAAGTATGGACAAGTTCTTCAACTCTATTGCAAGTTATAGTCTCAATTCAAGGCCTTATTCTCGTACCCGAACCATATTTTAATGAAGCTGGATTTGACAAACAAAAAGGTTCTCAACAAGGAAAAGAAAATTCAAGAATGTATAATGAAATGGTTGTATTGAAATTGGTTCAAGCTCAAACTAAATTATTACAACATCCACCTCCTGTATTTAAAGATATTATCATTGAACATTTCAAGAGACATGCAAAAAAATTACTGCAACGTTTAGAATTGTGGATGGAAATTTCTGAACAACATAATAATCAACATCCATTATCTCCAGTAACACCTACTACTTTTAAACAAATATCCGATGTTGGTATGTTGCAATTCCTTTTTTTTTTCTTTTTCTTTTTTTTCTTAATTAATCTACATTAAAATATCCAATAGTTTTAATAATTTTTTTTAATAAAATTTAATAATAAATTCTTATTAATATTTTAGATAACAAAATTTTACCAGAATTTCCATTAATACCAGCGTCCAGAGGTTTCTGTATAACACTCCGTAAAACTTTAGCTACATTCAAAGAAGTATTAATTAATGAAAATATTATAGAAAGAAACAGCGATATACATGGTTGCGAAAATTTGAAAGAACAAACAAAGAATGAGAATTATGAAGCAAATAAAATTGCTGATAATAATATAGTGGAACATAGTAGTAAAAAAAGAAATGAAGAAAACTGCAAATTAACTCCAAACGGTAATCTATCGAAGGACCGTATTTCATCTTCCTCGACGAATATTTGTTCTACGCCATTAAGTGAAACGAAGAAAACTACGTCGGATCATACTATCAGCTAGCCACAAGGTAAACTTAAATTTAAATCTAAAAATTTAGTTCGTAAAAGATATAAAAGATAATTATTCGGTAATACAACAATTTATTATATATATACAATATATGTATATATATATACAATATATGTATGTATATACATATATTGTATATATATATATACATATGTACATGTATTAAAGATATGTTCAATGATGTTCGCGGTATCTATTTATTAATATGAACACCACTATTAATCAGCGATAACTTTTAACAGAAATGCCGCTGTCATTGCTCCGCAGCTAGAGATACGTAACGTAATAAATGCGATCAGATAGGCACGTATGAGCAAATAAGAACTTGTTCTTGTATACAATTTCGTAAATTTCTGAAATATATAAAACTTAATTTATGTGATGTTATATAGAATATATAATAATAAAAACATATTATATATAATATATAATATTATAATATTTATGAATATAAAATTAATATTTGGCCACGGGATAAAAATATATACGGAATATCTTACATATATTTAATTCTCTAATTCTGCAATGAAAATAGAATAGCGTTTTTGCAAACGCAATAATAAACTTGACTGAATTATTAAAAAAAGGAAACACGAAGAGAGAAAATAATTTCAAGTATATATAATAAACGAAAAAACATTGTCACTTTATAAAAAGTGAGAGTAAGAATTAAAATGGAAAATAAAGTAATCAGTAGCAATACGTTGAGCCAACATAAGAACACTTCGCAATAGAGTTTAAGAAATACGATAATAATAGTTATTAATTCTAAATGCATTTCAATGAGTATTCTTCGAGTAATTCGAATAATAACGTCAACTAACTTATAAACAAAAATTCATTAAAATATTCTCAATTATCTTAAAAACCATTATGCCATCCAATAATACAATATTTCAAATGAAATTACGAAATGATTTTGATTGCATATAGGTTGTAGCTTAGGCACAAAAGATTCGTATTTAGATGAAAAACCTATGACAACTAATGTCCAATGTTATAGACACTTCTAATGTAGGTAAATTATAGAAAATTATTAAACGTTCTATTATCTACAGTAAAAAATTTTTCTTTATCGGTAATTTGTTTCGTATATTTATAGAAAAAATTGTCTTCGCGAATTTTTTTTTTTTTTCTTTTTTGTTTTTTTTTTTTTTTTTTTTTTTTTTGATATGTCATAAGTAATTCAATAATAAAATATTTAACATTGTTATGAATAATTGCGGAGAATATTAGTACTTATATGATGTAAGTCTTTTACAGTATTATTTATATTTATTTTTGTTTAATTCTATATTCCTTCAATGTAATATAGAACATGCTTGTTTATTACGTATTTCCGTAAATTTTAAAATGAATGCATACAACTGGAAATACGAAATTTAATATCCATGAAATGGAATTATGCATTCTGAAAAGGTATATTGCACGCAACGAAGTAATCGAAGAACGATCAACGTGTTAAGAATAATAACATATATTTATTTTCTTATACTCGATATTATGTTATAAGATCTTGTTTTATTTATATTATTATGTTTTATTTATTTTTCGTAGTAAGAAAAATCCAAAAATGTGTGTAGAATTTAAAATAATTATTTGTGTATAACTGCCGTATTATTTTGTTGAATGAGTAAAATTTAATTGAAAAATTTGTTTTTAAGTATGATTTACTTCCTAGTTCATTTGTAAATTTATATATTGCATTTTTTTTCCTTTATTTCTATATTTATATTTATATATCAATAAATGAATAATTTTTGTTACTAGGTAATGTTTAACTCTATTAACTAATTATCTGGCAATATAAATTAATACATTTTATTGATTGTTCAAATAATCATTTCTTTGTGATATTTTTACGGTACCGGATATGTACAGTATATGCGCGACTTAAAACATTAATGCACAAATTCATATTCTACAGTCGTGCGAAAGTATAATTAGTTTTGGAAAAAGTCGAGTTTACGTGTTAATACATCATATACGTTTCATATATATATATATATATATATATATTTAACGATTTATTTTTTCGTGAAATATTTGTGAAATATATTAATAGCACGGAATTTGCGTGTTAATGAAGAATATGCGATCACATAGTACTGTACATGTCGAAGTGTATCTCTTCTGCAATAAATCAGCAGATTTGATATTCTTCGACCATATTGCAGTGTCGTCAAGCAATTGCCTTAAAGTGCGGCGACTTTGGAATTCTTGCGCCAACAGGGTGCACTTGAGACGGGTACAGAGGCGAGAAAATAAAAAAAAAAAGAAAACGTATACTTTACGCGAAGGTTTTCTTGAAATTATATGGTGCTGAATACATAAAAAAATATGAGAGGAAAAAGATCACAATGATACCAGGGAAACTACACTTTCTAGAAAATAAAAAATGGGAGAGAGAATGTATTAAGTAAAAAGATAGCTAAACTAGATGAAGAAAAGAACTGGAAGGAAAGAAACGATGCGAGTATTGCCGTTTAAGGCAGAAAGGAGCTTGTTATTGTGAAACGTGATGTTTTTGGAAAGCCTTGTATATGTGCCAGCTATTTCAATTTACATTTTGATGGTAATTATATTCGTAAGTTGCATAGAGCTTTATTTTCGCCGTAAATTAATTTAATATTATATAAAAAAGAAAAAAAAAACAAATGCAATATATTTAATTATTCGAGTCAGCATATAAAACGTCGATACCAACATTTTAAATGCTGTTTCGATATCATGATCCTTTGAAACGCTTCTATAAAATATATTGTACCACTTATTTTATAAATTTAATTTATAGAATACTATTAAAGATAAAATTTAATTAAATTTTAGATATTTAAAATAAATATTTCAAAGGATTAATAAACAATTATATCAAATATCATTAAGATGTTCATTTTAATTATATAATATTTGTTATTTGATATTATATCCAATTTTATGTCATTTTATTTCATATATTATTAGGGAAAGGATAGTTCTTTCATTTCATATTTAATTGAAGATTTTTTCACGTTGGTATCGGCTAATCTAATATTACAACGATCTTGTAATGAGTTAATACTTGTAACTCAGTTTCCTTGATTTCTATTTAATAAAATATCAGTATGCAATTAAAAAATATTAACTGACTATAAATTTTTTCTGTTTAATAGATCCTACCCATACTCACCTGAATCTTCGACCTGCACTCCCGATAATCTGCTTTATATCCGAACCGTCAAATTCCAAAATATATTCTGGATTTCCACATTTCTTTAGACTATTATTCAATATCAAGCAGAAAGTTTAAATGTTAATATTTAAATAGTCTTAAATCAATAGTGTACAATGTCGGATTAAGTATTTTATATAAACTATGTACATACATTATATTATGCGTGTATAAATTTATTTTAACTAAACTTTTGTTTTCTTTTCATATTTATTTAAATAATTATTTATAATTTAATTTTTTATTTTTTTTATTATTTTTTATCTTCGTTTATAGAAGAATTAAAATAAAATCTGTAATAAAGATGATATAATTAAATATTTATTTATACAAAAATAATTATTCAACAATTTATAATATTTGTTTGCAAATAATTAATAAATTGAAATTTTTAATTAATAAAGTTATGTTTAAAACTTTAATAAGTGTTCATATAAAAAATTTCTTTTATCACTTGTGAAAAAAAGATAAGATTTCTACTTGTTATCAATATTTCTTATCATTGCGTTGATTCATACGTTTATATCCATATCTTTATTTTACCCTATATATGATTCGAACGTGATTATTCATCTAGATATTTTACCTGTGTTTTTAAGTGTTTTTAATCGTATTCGTTTTTTTAATTTGTATATATTTTTAAATAAAAAAAATGTGTTCCAAAAAATTATTATGTTATGTTACTATTGGTTTACGTAAGTATACCAGTATATTAAATTTTATTATATTTTAAATACAATATCTTTAAAATTAAAATTATATATTATTTATAAATAATAATTATCTATATCATTATATTATATTATATTATTATATTTTTGTATTTATTATATCTTAAATTATATTTTAGTAAATTTATATAAAAATAGCAATTTTTTTTTATTTTTTATTTTTTTTAAATCATCCTTTTAAAAAGCTCAAACTTATTTTACATTATTATCAACAGCAAAATGAATTAGTTCGTAATTTTTAACGACAAATTAAATGATAAATTTGAGTATTTTTTAAAAAAATAGTATTACTAGATAAGTAAAGAAAATGCTGATACAAAAATATAAAATAGATCAAAAATATAAATATGGAATACATTTTTTATCCATGCTTCGGGATTTTAAAATTTGATTTACAATAAAATTACAATTTTATTAATAGTGGAAATTAAAATTATAAAATTATAAATAAAAAATAAAAGAAATATTACAGTTTAAATTATAATTATGAATAAATAAATAATTGTGTACATTTTAAAATCGAAAATATAATATATATATTTTTTTATATTAAAAATTAACATTCATTGTAATTTTGAAAAAGAATCGATACAAGTATATTCAAATATTCCACATTTATTTCTTCTGTGATCCACATCACATATCAGAAGTAATGTAAACAAAAGAAGCAAATAGCTTTAAAAAGGCTGAAATAAAATAAAAATATTGAAATTAATTAACGTTTCCAAAAATCTCCAGAGTATAAATAAAAGAAAAGATAACAAATAATAAAAGAAAAATGAAAATAGGATAAGAATTGATTCTCAATATTAAAGACCAATTTTTGAATAATAAATACATTTTTTGTATTTAAAAAAGTAAGAATTGCGAATTAGCGCCATCTCATGTTTAGATCATCGAAGCTTTGACTTGTTATTAGTATAACAGAATATGCAAAGAGGTATTCGAAGTCGTGTGACATCACATCAAGAAAAAATAATATTATGTGAAAAAGATAAAAAATATTTCATTACCAATTCCAAGATGATACAGAAAATTCATTAATTATTTGTTTTCTTTATAACAAAATTCTTTTCCATTAATTATTTATTATATTAACGATTAATAAATTTATAATAAATTAATCATCATAAATCATCAATAATCATTAATAAATAATGAATGGAAAAGAATTTCACAAAAAAAATTAATACAAGAAACTTGTCTGAATTTCTAATACAAAATACAAATTTTAAAATACAAAAATTTTGAATAGAATACTTAATGAATTTTCCATATGGCATTTTCAAATTAGTTGAAAATATTTTTTATTCTTCTGGCATAATATTATGTTCTTTATAGCATCATACGAATTCAAAATCTTGCATATTCTATTATGCAAATAACAAATCGAAGCTTCAATTATGCAAGAAGCTTATCTAAACATGAAATGGAGTCATTCCTATACTATTTTTATTCTTTTTCTACTATTTCTTGTCTTTTTTTATGTATTTTATTTACGATATTCTGGAGATGTATATTGATTTTGATATTCTATCTTTTTTATTTCTTTGTCTTTTTTCCATTATTTGTTTTTTTATCTAAATATTTTACAAAATATTTAAATATGCATTTAAAAGACAATTCCAATTAACTATTGAAAATTTGCAAGAAAAAATAAAATATTCGTCTCACATCATTTTAATAATGAGATATTTTTATTTTTTCTAAATTTTTATAAAGTCATATTTTGTTCCTTATATTGGATATTATTATTGAATGTATAATTTTTACAATTGTATATTAGCAAAACTAGTATATAATTTAATATTATTTATATATGAATAATTTCATAATTTTGTAAAAAAATGTATGCATTAAAAAATAATGTATCCTGTAAATTATTAATTTTGAATAGTAATTATGGGAATCTTTATGGATGGTGTCGAAGCAAGACGTAAAATTTTGAAAGGTCGAAAAACAATTACAAGACGTTATTATTGTAAGTAAAAATAATAATAAAAGAATATAAAAAAAATAATATATATTAATAATAAAATCAAATTTTTTAGGGGGAACCGTAATACCAGCATGGTCCATAGTACTTTTGATAGGAATCAGTATATTACTTGCTGGTGGTGGACTTTATGTATTATTACAAAAATTTGTAGTTGATAATGCTGAGATTGAAGAAAGTCATTCATATCAACCTGCATTACAAAATGAAGCTTGATTTATATTAAATGCACACAACATTAATTATTAATGCTTATCATTCTTATACTTCAACATAGATAAAATATTAAAATATTTTTACAGAAAAAAATTTTATATAAACATATTGACAATTCATTATTTATTTTTATGTAATTCTGTTTTAACAATAGTTTATTTTTTTTAACTATTATATATGATTAGTTTATTTTTATTACTATTGATTGAAAAAAAAATAATACCTCTATTTATACAATGGTATCCTTTATATTATTTCTTTTTTCTTTTTTTTTTATTAGCAATTTTATAAATTATGAATTACTTATATGGTTATATTATCGAAAGATACGTAAATTACAACAATTACAATTACCATTTAATGCATGTATGATTGAAAATCAATTACATTTCATTTTGTACATTTTGATAAAAGAGAATTATTAATTTTTAGACTCATTAGATATATTATTCGTTTAATATATATATTATACACTGGAGTCAATTAGTAATTAGTATGAAAGAAAGAAAACCTATTTTTTAAAATTCTCTGCGATGATATTTGTCAGGATCAAAATACGATGTTACAACAACACGATTATTGAATTTTCGTCCTGTTAGAGTCTGCTGTGCTTTCTGACAATCAATCACGCTATTAAATTCGACAAATACCTATAATACAAAAATTTTGTTAATATATTACTTAAAATTAAAATAAATTAAAACATTTATATTGAATAACATACTTTTCCACATCCAGGTACATCAACTCCTTCTATAGGTCTGGGTATTTCCACAGATCGAACCACACCATATTTATTACATTCTTCTTTGATGTCTTCTAAAATATCTTCATATTCTTCTTCTTCCATTAATTCTTCTGGTGTTACCATATTTAGCAAACAAAGAACCTATAAAAATATTTTTTTTAATCCAATTTTTTATAATATAATTCAAAATTTATAATTTAATACAAAGATAGATAAATATAATATATAAATATAATAAATTATGATTCAAATTATTTTACCTCAGTAGCAGGTCCACTTGTGCCCACCATTGATAGTCCAGGTACCTGAATTTGGACTGGAGCTTGTGCACCAATCATAGGATTCTTGGCACCAACACTAGCTCGTTGAACAATCAATTTCTTGTCTCCTAACTGCATTCCATTTAATCCAGCAATTGCTTGATCAGTCATTGATACATCAACGTATTCGCAGAATGCATAACCCTTGGATAGACCTGTAGCTGAATCCTTTACTAGATTGAATGCTCTTAGTTGTCCAAAACTCATCAGTAACTCCTTCACCTGTATTGTAGAAATTACATTACTTATTTAATCATATAATATTAATATAAATTCATGATAAACTATGCAACTTTTAAATCTAATTTATAATTTATATTTATAAATTTTATATTTTTCAATATAATTAATATATAATATTAATATAGATATTTTTTATATTAAAATGTAATAATTATGATAATTAATAATTTAACATGTTTACTGTATATCAAAAATATGAGATTTAACTATGTATTATTTCAAATATCTTAAAAATTTACTGATCTAAATTAATTAGACATTATAATAAATTAATTTTTATGAGAGCATCTAAATATAATTGTAAATATAATTTCATATTTATAATACTCCAAAATTTAAAAAAATGAAAAATTTTATATACAAATTTTAATGTATACAAAAATATAATATATATAAATGGTATAACATAATATATATTGTAAATAATGCAAGAAAAAATAAAATTATATGATTTAAATACGAATATATAATACAAATATATAAAAAATATAAAAAATATACATATTATATAATATAATCAAAATTTCATAATATTATAAGATTTCATATAAAGCAAAACTTGTTTATACTTTATACAAATTATATACAATACTTTGACAACTATTTATTTAATATATATGTAATTTACACATATATATAAAATTTTAAATATAATTAACAAAAGGATGTTTTAAATTAAACATATGATATACAAATAATCATGTTAATATAACTATAATTCATTAATATAACTATATTTTATTTTATTTGTTAAAATTAAAATATAAAGTTAATTTATATTCAAATTATTAAATTATTAAGATTAAATTTAATTTGAAATTTAATAATTTTTAAAAAATTAAATTATATCATATGAAAGTTGCATAATCCAAGAATAATAAATTTTTTATAAAAATGCATAAATTATATCTCGAGAATTTCATTTATCATTTTCATTTAATATCTTTCTTACATACAAAAGTTTTACTCCAGTCTGGAACAGATCTCAATGTTTTGAATATTCTTGTTCTTCAAATGTGGATTTTCCTTATATTTATATTAATTTTCTCTTCAAAAAACATGTACCTTAAGATTACTTACGTCTTTCCATTTCCAAGAAGTACTGAAAACTCTGAAGCAGAGATAACAGCATGTTGCATTGATAAAAACTTATTCATCCTCATATTTGGAAATCAAAACTTTCAAATAAATATAATCTATGTAATTTTATCACAAGTTTTCATAATCAATTCAATTTTTTCAAGACAAAAAATGTAACCTAACATATCTTAAAATATCTAAGAAATTATATACTATCAAGGCATTCCAATGAAGAACCCATTAGAAAACCATCATATATATTTGGATATACATATACTACATATATACACTATAATATTTAGAAGATTAATTATTACTATTTTAAGTAATTACAGAAATAATAAGATTAATTCCTATTAAAAAATCTCCAAGAAATCAATCAACATTCCCTATCATGTTATTAATCCTTGTGAGTAAGCAACACGCTATTATCAATAAAAAACTATCCAATTAGAAAACGCACCATTTACTTAGAAGAACCAAGATCTTCAGAAAGGGGGCTGCAAAAATCGCATAAGCCCAATACGAAGGCATGAAAATGATATAAGTACTTGCCTCGAGGGACTGGGCTAGCCTCTCTCCAGGCAGTGTGGTATTTTGTCATGTTCAGTAGTAGTAGTAGTGGTAGAAGTAGTGGTAGAAGTAGTGGTAGTGGTAAGCAAATGCTTTTGATCGGCGCAACCCTAAGCTAAGAAATGGGGAGAAAGGGCACTGGTATCAGTCCACAGTTACTATATAATAACCAAATGGTTATATTTTTTGTGATTGTATTTATTCCAACAATGTATCACTTTAATATCACATTATTAACTTTTCCGACGTTTTTTTCACATTTACCGACTTTTATTTTTCTTACTTTCTCTTTGCACTTTGTCTTTGTATTAATGCACATTACTGATACTCGAACACATAAGTTCGTTCGCGTAACCTGTAAACGTAACAAGGCACAAGGACGAAGAGCTGTAAAGCCTGTAAAAGCCTGTAAAGAAAACAGCTGCAAGAGAAAAGATACTCCTGAAAAGAATAGATGCCAAAAGACTTGGAGCTGTTACCAGATGCACATAAGATTATGTGTTGACCCTGTAATCCCATCAAGACAAAAAACAAAAAAACTGATATGCTAGATAAAATTGATTGATTCGTCTCTTATAATCCTAAAAAATCTTTTTGTATATAATACCACTAGATAAAATCAAACTCATTCTGTAAGAGTGAAAATATGAAGAACTTTCACTTTTAAAGCGATTTTTGCCTAACAATTTTGCATGTTTGTTTTGAGTGTAACTACTCCTCTTCTCCCCTCCTATCCCTTCCTTTTTCAGTCACTTATTGAAAAATTTCGTATTCCCTTGGCTGGGTCCACGATGTTCCTAGAAAGATTGTAAAAGAAATACGACTGCTGCGACTGCATACCATCTGAATGCTGCAACGCCTCTAACCAATTCCCTAACCACTATCTAATCATGGTATTTTGAGAAGAAATACGAGACGAAATTCTACCTTAGACTTGACCAAACAAACAAATGGAATTGGAGCCACCTAGCTAAATAAAACCTAATCAACGCTGGAATCCAATGGATACACATACATACCTCTATGGCATTTGGGCAGATGATACCATCTTCGAAAGTTTGATCTCCGCTAAATAGCTAAATACCTATGTAATAATTTAATCCTTTGGTATAACTCACAATGCTGAGAACTAGCATATGTTCAAAGTAATCCTACAGCATTGTTATTACAGCAATGCAGTTGTTTTAATCTCTGATGTCCTTTGTATGTATAATTTATATATTAATATATTTATCAAATTTTTCATGAAAAATAATAGACATCAGTGAATAAAAACTGCTTCCAAAGGTGTGCAATTAACAAAACTGTGTTATAGACTTGTTTGCATACCTGTTCCTCATTCAAGTAATTGGGTAAACCACCAATGAAGATCTTGTGAGGAGAATCTATAAAAATAAAATATTATATTATTCATTACATAACATAAAAAATAAATATTTTAAAGTTATATAAAAATATAAAAAGTATGTATATAACATACCGGGAACCGTACCTGGCACGTTCATACTTGGATTATCAGTCATTCCTGGCATTGGCTGATAATCATGTGGTCTTCTTATTTTTAAGCTTTGTCCTTTGAAGTTGATACTATCAAATGCCATAGCTTGTGTTGTTTCATCTATTGAACGGAACTAAAACGATTTTTATGAATACTTCATTATGGAATTATACAAATTATAAATTTCAAAATTTGATTCTCAAGTAAATTTTGTTATACCTCTAAGAAAGCAAAGTTTTTATCTAAATTGATCTGACATGCTAATACTGGATTTCCAGCAGCTTGAGCAAGACCAGATAGATGCATTTGTTGATTAAAAAACTCCATCATTTCTTCTTCAGTCACACCAAATGGAATGTTTCCTACATAAAGTCTCCTTGCTTGACGAGTTATCGTACTGCCAACAACTGGTACAGCTGCTTGCGGTGTATCTGCCACAATGTTTGCAGGTATTTGTCCTGCAGCTTGCATAGCTTTATACTGTTATAATTATAATTAAAATTAAATAGAAATTTCCACAAAATTTGTTTTATTTATAATTGGAATAAAGTTTAACATATCAATTATACCTGCAAAGGAGTAATATGTTCAAATCCAGGTGGTGGAACATCCCAATAAAGAGATGCTTTTCTTCTTCTAGAACTGCGACTTTTTTTAGGTGAACTACTTCTTTTTCTATCTCTTCGATCTTTGGAACGTGAACGAGAACGTTTTCTACGATCTCTACTACGAGATCTGTGTCTTCTATCACGATCTCTATCCCTATCCCTATCCTTTTCACGATCTTGACGATCTCGATCTATAGAAACATACAAAAATTACATAAAAAATATAAAAATTGATATTATATTTTTAATATAAATAAAAAAACTATACTTATAATGAAACTTTATGATTTGTAAATTTTTTAATAGTTTGCAATACATTTTTTAATAAAATTATTTTATTTAAAAAATTAATCTTAATATATATAATCTTAAATATCAAATCTTATAATTTTATGCATATATATAAATAACTTCCAATTATTATCTATATAATTTATTTATAATATATACATATATACCACATACATAATGTAACAATATATATATATATATGTATATATATATATATATATATACATATATATATATATATATATATATATATATATGTGTGCTATATATATTTGTTACTTAAATCTAAAAAATCAAAATTACAATTTCAAAAATCATGAACATTTTCCTAATATATAAAGAAATAAATCAATAAGATAGTGCAAACTTATTAAAGTGATATATTATTTTCTATAAATATAATGAAAAATGTACCCATAAGAATAATCTTCGTAGATGCTTATTTTCAGGTTATCGATAAATTCACAAGATCTTGCAAAAAATATTCAAATGTTATCTTATTCGTTAAAATTAATTAAATGTTTGATGGTTTAAGATTTTCTCAGAGTTATTAAAAGAGCACGCTTCAAGATATGTTTACTATTCTCGTGAATGTTTCTCCGGCCATTACAATCATCCACCCGACTTATTTACCTGGCTGTAACGCGGGAACAGTGGCAAAAAGCACAGTATATTTAACAAAGATCTTTAAAAATATCTTTAAAATACTTACCTCCATTATAATCTTCGCCCATTTTTCAATTTATTATCTCAAATATAACTATATCGAAGAATTAATAATATAAATAACAACGAAGGTAACAAATGTCAATTGCTCTTAAAACAAATTTTTATTCTAAAATGGCGATAGGCTAGGTAAAATTTAGCTAGTGGATAATTATTGTGATACAATATCTGTTTCCAGGTGGCGTAAAGTTCAACTGGAATTAATTTCCATAGTGTATTATTGAGATAAATATTTTAATTTGATTATATTAAATCTTAATTATTATTATTGTTATTATTGTTATAAATTTATTATATCAAATATTAATTAAAACATAATTAAAAAATATTTTTAATTAGTCGAAACAAATTTAAATTATTTATAACAATAAACATTATTATATTATTCTATTTAGCAAAAAAATTAAATGAATATTTAATTTTTTAATCCTAAAAAATTTTTAATATTTAAAAAAGATATATTTGATTGTATATCTATTACAACACTTTTCTAAGTTACCACTCGCGGCGCTTAGATAGAATCGAGTTTGAATCCCTCAAACACCTATCATCATTTAAGTAATGCTATTCTTTGTACTTTCAAAATGTCCTAGAAAAACTCGAAATGGAAAAAAATGTGAAACTTGTAGACTTATTTATGAGTTATGATAATATGGAAAATAAAAGAATATTGGAAGAACGATTAAGAAAAGCAGCTTGTGTTGGTGATACTGATGTTGTTCAAGAATTACTTAATTTAGGTGTTGATGTTAATACACGACACTCTGTTAATGGATGGTATTTTATTTTCATAATTTATTATATAAAGTTTTTGAATGTTTTTAAATATAAATTACATATGCTTACATTTGTTTTTCAAATAGTTAATATATAAAATATATGATGATAGTAAAAACATATAATGTGTCTTTATTCAAAACAATAACATAATTAGTATTTCTCCTTTAAGGACTCCTTTACATTGGGCATGTAAAAAAGGCTATTTAGATGTAGCTGCTTTATTGTTAAAAAATGGTGCAGATAAAAATATAAGATCTGAAATTGGAGAAACACCAGCATTTTTATGTACCAATCCACAAATTTTACAGCTTTTAGATATGCCAACTGATTCTCAAAGAGTTTTAAGTGAACCAGCAGTACATAACATGATACCCAAATATATTAAAAATGATTATGTACATGGAACTATAGATTCCGGAATTTCTAAAATAAGAAATAATGGTTTATATCAAAATGGTGAGAAATTTATATTTTATTATTCATTATTTTAATCTTTATATATGAATATTATTATATACAATAAAATATAATATACATTATATATAATTATTTACATTTTTTTATTTTAGAATTAGTATTAAAAATTCGTATAGCTGATGCTCCTGATCCAGATTTCATAGAAATAGAGTTACCACAAAATGATTTATCATACCAAACATTAATTCGTATATGTTGTCAAGAATTGAATATTGAACCTAATCAAATTGTAAAATTAAGAAAACTGCCTAATACTAGGTTGAGAAAAGATGAAGATATTCAAAGACTTCAGAATTTTCAAGAAATAGAAGTCGTCACAAATGCTGTAAACACATATAAATACATTCAAAATACAAATGGTATTTCAAATAACATTCCAACAATGCCAGCAAATGGTTATCAAAGTATTTCTAAGAAAGATCAGACTATTTTATATTAATTATTAGTATTACAAGTAGAATGTTTTTGTTTTTTTCATATAAGTAGATATAAAAAAATATTTAATTAAAATACATATTGTTAAGTATATAAAATTTCAAGTGCAATAATTACAAATTTTAAATAGAACAAATGTTCAAGATAATAATAAGTAGAAGAATAATTTTTTAACTTTGTTTACTAGATTTAATAAAGTAATATAAAAATAATCACAATTTTTTTATTTGTTGAATTTTATTTATTTTGTAAATTTTTCTTTTGAAGAAAGATTCTCCTTTTAATTTTTTTAATAGTAATATCTCCTTCAGGAGTAACAGTTACAGTAGCAATACCAGGTGCAGTAGTTAGTTCTCCTGATACATTATGATATGCTTTTGGTCTTCTAGGTTGCATTACTGGCACATCAACTGAACATTTATCTTCTAAAACAATATATAGAAAAATATATAAATATATATAAAGAAAAATATTGAATATTATTGAATATATATGAATATATTTATATAAATATCATTTTTATAAAAATTAAAATTAAATATAGAATTAATATTTACTCAATGTCATATATATTGGTAGACCAAGACTAATAGATGTTTTAATACGAATAGAACGAATATTAACCCAACCTCCTGGATAATTTTTAGATAAATAACGACATGTTGCTAATATATTTTCTAAAATTTCTTTCTTCTTCATAGAAGTATGCCCAACTTGAACTATATGTGTATCACCATAAGAATGAATTTGCATGACAGTTTTCCTTAAAGCATATTCTATTTCATGTTTTAAATCTTTACTCAGCATTCTAATAGATGTTGGCAATTTTCTTTTTTTATAAAATTCTTTTCCTAATAAATGAGATAAATGACCAGCTATTTTTCCATCTACAAGAAAATGATCATAGGTGCCCACAAGTTTTCTTTTTAATTCATATTGATCATATTCAGTTTTCACTTGATTCATTGGTATTATACTTTTTATTTTTGTACAACCATGTTTGCGTAATAAATTTTCATAATATTCTATTGTTGGTTCATAATCTCTTCTTCTTCCTCTTTGGAGATCACCAACAAAAAGTGCAACTTCATCATTTGATGATATTATTGAATGTGGTAGTAATCTAAAAAATAAATTGTATAATTAATAACATTTTTTTATTAAATCATCATGATTTTTCATAAAAATCAAAAAATGTATTGAATATGTATTATAGATATGCATTATATTAAATTTAATATATAAAAATAATTTGTTATTTATTTAATAAAATAAATATATTCAAAATACATAAACTTACATTCTCATAAATCTTTTTGGAGTTTTAGGTACTCTAATACATGTTACTTGCATGAAAATTGATTGACTTTCATCTTCAAACAATGCATTGTTAGTTTTCAATTTTTCTTCAGTTAAATGACAAATAATGTTAACACATTGTAATATATGTTCCTTTGATAAATCATTAAAATTTAAACAATCTATATCTTCATTACCGTTATTACAATCTTCAACTTTATCTAACATTTTCATTGACATTTATTTTTTACACGTGTTATTCGCTAGTAACTGAACAATAAAAGAAAGAAAAACTTCTCTTCAAAAAATTTCCTAGCTATTGCCAACCTATATGATTTTATATAAAACTATGTATATAATTAAAACATTTACCGATGTAATACAAAATTGATCATAATTTATATGATAAATATAAATTGATTACGATTTTCAAATATTGTATATTTGTCAAAAAATTAAAAAAGGTATAAAATTTATATAATATATATAATTATATATATAACTATTTAGATATATGTATATATTAAACTAAATTTATTTGATTAACGATTTATTAATTTTTTATTATACTTTTGTTATGTATTATTGTAATTTTTTTACATATCGATTAAAATTACTTACAAATAATTTTTATCTCTTAATGACGATATTCATGTTAATACAACAATACAATTTCAATTATGTATCAAATTTATGTCAACGAAAATAATTCGATTCTTAGTGGTTAAAATTTAAATATTTAATATGTGTATTATTAAATATATTTATAAAAATATATTAATATTTACGATCAATATATTTAAAGAATAATAGTTTCATATTTATTTTTATTATAAATATTAAAGAATTCAGTTATACAAGCGCGAACTTTGAAATCTAAACATAATCTTCAATATGTTCACAATAGATATAATTAATGGATAATATTAAATTAAAGTAACAAACTTATTAAAAAAAGATATTAATAGCTTTAAATAAAGTATAAGCTATTAAGAATTATTTTTTCATTCATTTTTAATATGTATATTTTATTTTAATGAACTTAAATTTTTTTTTGAAAAAATAACAAAGAAATAACAAAGAATGCGATTTTTTTATTACTGCAGAAAATAACGTTAACAATTTGCTACACGAATCGTTACACTTGGTTAACCAAGACAATCGAGATCGACGATTACTTGCAACACACGTCAAAGGTAGTCTCAGTTGTTGGTCAGACCTGTTTCTTTCTTCTAAACATCTTTTCATCCATCACCTCATTACATTTCATTAATCTTCAAATTAACAACAAAAATTCATATCGTTCTAACAACAACGTTTAAATAGCGTATCCTATTAATTAGTAATTTCATTTCATTCAAGAGAGTAATTTTAAAATAGAAAAGCAGTTCATAAAGAATAAGAAGGCAAAAGCGATTAAGTACCGATATGCTTCGGTTAATACTTGCCATATTCTGTCGTCGAAAAAGTTTAAAGCGCGATGCTCGGAATTTCACAATATTTAAAAATACTATTAATTTTATGTATTGGTTGTACAATTTTTTGTGTTATTTTTATTAATTTTCCAAGTTTGCTTAACAAAAAAGTTTATAAAGATGTATTTATAAAACAAATAGAACATCGAAAGCAAACGAAAGAAAGTTTAGTGATTTTATCAAGAAAACGAAATTTTACAAAAGAACAGGTATGTGTGTCTTTGATTAAAATTAGTTTTTTATTATTATTTAATTAAACTATTATAAAAAAAAAGAATTTAAATTTATAAAAATATTAATGATAAAACAAGTTTTATAGAGTTTTTAATAGCAGTTCTAGCATTATTAATTCGCGCCTTTATTCGTATCAGACTGATAAAACATCTTTACTTGGAAGATGGCTTTTGTCTTCTGAAGGTAGTTTACCGCCAACGGTTATAAATAAAAAAAAGGAACCATATTTGATTTTAATTTGGAAACATGGAAAGTTTTTGGAACGCAGGCATATCAAACGTTTTACAAATAAAAAGTTAATATGTTACAAGTATATTAAAAATACCTAATTACATATAAGCAATATATTATATACATATAAGCAATTATTAATTAAAATAATAATAAATTGCTATATAAATTTAACTTTAAATTTAAATATGATTTTTATTTCATATTTCATATATTTTCATTTTAGATTTTCACCTTGGAATAATTGTACAGTTAATCGATGTATATTGAGCTACCGATCGAAAGATTTAGATATAGCAGATGCAGTTGTATTTCATTTACATTTGACACGGAGCGCGTTGGAATTACCGACTAGAACTCGATGGAACCAAAGATGGATTTTTTTAACTGATGAATCACCAATGCATACTTTTCTTTATGGAAATCAACAATTATTCAAATATAATGGTTTATTTAACTGGTCAATGACTTATCGAATGAATAGCGATGTGCCGGTACCTTACGGTAGAACGATTTCCACATCGTTTATACACTCACCAGAAATAAATTTCTCAAAGGATGTGATAAAAAAATTAAAAACTAAACTAGTCACTGTGATGGGTAGTAACTGTGCAGGCACGAATGGACGATGGAAATATATTAAGGAATTAAAACTAATTTTCAGTAATGATCTTGACATATATGGAAAATGTTTAAACGGTAATACGACCGCATGTCCAGGTCATTTCGATAGAGATTGTTCTGTTTTAAATGCATATAAATTCTATTTAGCTTTTGAAAATTCAAATTGTAAAGAATATATAACAGAAAAAGTATTTTGGCATGGTTATCATAAATTAGCAATTCCAGTAATAATGGGTGCATCAAAAAAAGATTGTGAGAAATTATTACCACCACATTCATTTCTTCATGTTAATGATTTTGCAAATCCAATGGCTTTGGCAAATTACATTCGTTACCTTAATCAACATGATGATAAATATTTCGAATTTCATGAATGGCGTAAATATTACAAAGTAATTAATGAACATGGTTATTTTGGTAGTATTTCACGACACTATTGTCGTATTTGTGAGGCTCTTCATTATAATTTTCCTATTATTAAGGTTTACGAGGATATAGAATCATTTTGGAATAAAAAACGAGATTGTACCTTCTGACATTTTTTAATTCAGTTTATTTTGTATTATTGTTATTATTACTATATATTAATCAAATTTTTATATTTAAAAATTTTAATATAAAAGAAACTTCTTATTTTTTTGTTTATTATTACTTACTATATTTGCACGTTTTATTTTAATTATATGCAATATTTATTATATGTGAATTGAAAAAATTTAGTAAATTATGATAAATACGTTTTATATTTTTCTGTAATAAATTAGCATAAATATTATTATGTATATTTTTAAAAAAAGAATGTATGTTATTTATGTTGACGATAATTAATTAAATAAATTAAAATTTTAATTTGTTACATTTATGATTTTATTAATTTATAATTAAGTAATAAATAATGAATTTACATTAATATTATATTGCATTATAAATGTACATACGAAAGGCAAGATATCTTTATACATAATACTTCTATTGTAAATACTTTTGCCTTAAAAATATTAGGTTAGAAATTTTTATTCTAACATTATACATTATTAAGATAACGTTACACATATTAAGATAAACTAATTTTAATCATGTTACATAAAAACTTTTAATTTACGTATCTATACAAAATATGATAGTAAATAACATCATTGAAAAATTCTTAAAAATGTTTATATTTCATATTTTCAAATGTTGCAATGTGTAGGATTGAAACTTCAAAACTTCATTACGTTGTTACAATTAAAACAACAATTTTTAGTGAGACACCATACTATCTTTTACACTATATTGCGTCGTAAAACATATAGTAATCTTTCTGTAATTATGGCATCGAAATGTTTTAAGGGGAATAATGATCACTATAATGGCATAACTATCGATTCAAATGAAGAATCTTGCACGTCTCAAGTATTTGCTCATCGTCTTGCAGGTATGTAATATAAAAATTATTAGAAAAATTCATAAATTATTATTTTCTCAAAATCAAAAAATCTAACAATTGGAAATTAATATTTGTATTATATATATATTATATATATATATATATATATATATGTATATATATAATTATATAATATGTATAAATATATATATATATATAATTTTTTTAGCATCTTTACAAGAGTGGATACAAAATAAAAAACGCACAATATGGTTTCGCGTATATTTATCACATTCAGAATGGATACCAATACTTGTGAAAGAAGGATTTAAATTTCATCATGCAAAACAAGAATATGTTATGCTTTATCGATGGTTAGTTAACGAAGAATGTAATATTCCACATTATGCACATACAAATTTAGGAATTGGTGGGTTTGTTTATAATGAAGAAACTCAAGAAGTTTTAGTTCTTAAAGAAAAATATGTAAACAAAAAAGCTATGTGGAAATTACCAGGTGGTTATGTCAATCCAGGTATATAATTTTTTATAAATTATTACAATAAATTTAATTAACATTATATTATATATATACATATTATATGATATTTTTATCTTTCAAATTTTTTTATTAAAGGAGAAAATTTAGAAGAAGCTGTGAAAAGAGAAATTCTAGAAGAAACTGGTATACAAACTATTTTTAAGTGTATAATAAGTTTTAGACATATTCATGACTATTCATTTAATTGTTCTGATATATATATGGTTGCTTATTTAACTCCTCTTAATTTCGATATTAAAAAATGTGAAAAAGAAATTTCTGAATGCAGATGGATGAAGGTAATTTTAATTTTTTATTTTTTATTATAAAAAAATTTTTATTATAATAAATAATTATTTTATTTTATAGGTGAATGATTTTTTAAAACATTCAGATGTACATGAAAATAATAGATTGATTGCAAAAAAAATGTTAGAATTTTTTAAACATAAAATAGGAATTATTGCTGAATATAATAGACACTCTATAACAAACAAACCTATCTGTATATATAGTATATCTAAGATTAATAATATATAGCAGTATGTAAAATAATTAAAAAATATAATTAATTTTATAGTTTGAAGAAAATAATAATATTTATAGAAAATAATAATTATTTTAAAAAATAAACAAAAATAAAATTATTTTTCAATAATTTTTTTTACATTTTTTTATTAATTAATTACACTATATGAACTGATTATATAAATGTTATTATATCAAATACATAACACTTCAAACTATGAATTCTATAAATATAAACATATATACTTGTATTTCTATAATTTTAAATTAAAAAAAAATTTTAACAATTAATAGATGTAATAAAATTTTTTGCATCGCAAAAAATACACAAAAAATATATTGTATTATAATCAAAAAATGACAATAATTTTAATTTCTGAAATGAATATGTTAATTATTTAAAAATTTTTTTTTATCAATCTGTTTTTTTTTATATTGATAATTATAATTTACCAAAATTATGGTTAAAAATAGGATGAAAATGTCTCTGTAAATTTCAAAAGAAAAAGGAAAATAAATAAATAAATAAAGTATTATACAGGACAAAAATATTTTTAAAAAATATTACAATATTTAGAAATGGACAAATATTAAAATATTTTCATATTAAATATTTTTTGAAAATCAGACTTTATATCGAAAGATAACTTCCTCCTAGTTTTATTTACTACGTACTTCTTTATTACATTTTAGTTAATGACTGACAAACTCACAAGGAAAATGGAAGAACGTATATGTCATTAAGGTTAAGGTTATACAATATTTTGTTAGTCGATTTGTTTACAATTCGACTATTTTTTCTTATAAGAAATATTAGTAAATAATCCAACGAGACTTCATATGTAGAAGAGCGTTTAATACGGCACAAAATTTGTTGCCAAGATGAGTAAAATGTATACAACCGCCAACCTCTCTGACAAAGAGTTAAAAGAAGAAGGAAATCGACTTTTCAATCTTCACAAATATGAGGATGCTGCACACTGCTACACCAAAGCAATTGTGAGTGCTACTATGAATCTATGCAGGCAAGTTACGACATTGCATCTCATTCCTGCAGATTAAAAATCCAACCCAAGCACTATATTTTACGAACCGAGCGCTGTGTAACCTGAAATTGAAACGATGGGAATCATCCTGTCTAGACTGCAGACGTGCTCTCGATATCGATCCATGTCTGGTGAAGGGTCATTTTTTCTTGGGTCTAGCTCTGCTCGAAATGGAACTCTTCGATGAAGCTGTGAAACATTTACAAAGAGGTATGTCGCTATATTTTTGTTTTGAAATTTCATTGGCTTCTTATTATAATATGCTTCTTACAAAAATTTATTTATAGGAAAATATTTCATCATAATTTTTATAAAATAATTATAAATTATATATATTAATATTTTTTTTTAATATTTTAAATTTTTCATTTTATCATTTCATTATAAAATCATTTTACTTATTTCATGTAATCAAAGTAAACATTATATATTTAAATTGCATTTTGCAAAATATTTTTTAATAAAAAAATTATTTATTTGTTAATATTGTTTTATATGCCATATCTTTTTTTATATGTTATCTTAATCTTTAAAAGCTATCATTGAAAAAAGTTGTATGAAAATAATATTTATTTAGAATGAAATTTCATCTATGACAGCATTTAAAGATTAGATTATCTTGTCTATATATATATATATATTTATATATATATTATATAATATTTTATTGTACAATATATGTATTATTGTGAAATATGGAAGTATCTTGTGAATATTTTTTTTTATGGTATTCATGGTTTTTATGGCAATGTGAAATTTGCCATTCTCATGATTACACATCTCAACGATAATGTAGCTGTGGATTTGGCCAAGGAACAAAAATTAAACTATGGAGATGATATGACCAGCATTTTAAGGCAAGCACGAAAACGTTGTTTCCAATTGAGAGAAGAACAGAGAATTGCTCAAGATATTGAATTACAATCATATCTGAATCAATTGATAGTAGAAGATGCTGAACGAAGTTTAGCTGCTTTAAAGGAACAAGAAGCAGTTAAAGATGCAGATAGTAAAAGTGAAGGAGAAGCCTCATCTATTGAATTTACAAGGAAAAAAGAAGAGATAGAAGAAAAAAGAGATACATGTATGGCTCACCTTAATGATTTATTTGCAAAAGTGGATGAAAGAAGAAGGGTGAGTTTATATTCTTGATTATTTTTGAAATTTTTAATTGCATATGAAAAAAAATAATTATCTGAAATTTTTATGAATATGTGGAATAGAAAAGAGAAGTACCTGATTATTTATGTGGAAAAATTAGTTTTGAAATTTTACAAGAACCTGTAATAACACCAAGTGGAATTACATATGAACGAAAAGACATTGAAGAACATTTACAAAGGGTGGGACACTTTGATCCAGTTACTAGAGTTCGTTTGACTCAGGATCAATTAATCCCTAATTTAGCAATGAAGGAAGTAGTTGATACATTTCTACAAGAAAATGAGTGGGCATTATATTATTAATTTGTAAAATTAGGTTACTGCCATATTTCTATAATAATTGCATATATCATGATTATTTTTGGGTCCCATTAATTTACATAAATGTGTATATCATTATCTTGTAAACAGTAAATAGATCATATATCTATATAAAGTTGAATTCAATTTTTTCTATCAATTTGATGTAATTTAGTTTGTTATTTAAACAATTGTTGATTAATTAAATAAAATTAACTAAAATTAAAAATAAGAATAAAAAAATTTTTTTAGTTAATGAATTTAAGACAGACATATAAAATATTAAAAATAGCAATAATACAATAAAAATGATACAATAAATGTGATGTTAAATAGGTCATATAAAAATGTTAAAACTGTATATCTTTTTCCGATAAACAATAAATTTATTGTTTGCTGTATAATAAAATATTTTAATATTTCCCAATTATTTAATATAAATTAAATAAAAAATATTAACTTGTAATGTGTATATAGATATTTTATTTATAATAATACAAATTATTTTATATAACTATATATATTATTATAAATTAATAATATAATTATATATATTATATATTATAATTCATTCAATCTGAACTTCAAGTCAAATTTGTAAATGATTAGAATCAAAACGAATTATTATAAATTTGACTCATAGTTGTTAATCTCAGATAATTTTAAGTTATACTTTGTATTTATATGTATTAAGCGAAAAATATTTGAGTATAATAATATGTAATATTATTTTCATTTTCTGAACATTGAAATAAAATGTCAAATTTTTATTAATTTATTATATTTATATATTATTTATTATATTATATTTTTTATATTTGGGGCCTAAATATTATATTGTAACGTATGCAGTTTAACAGATAAAGTTTTTGCACATTTTTTATAAGCACTTTTTCTTTTAAAAATAAAAAAAACATGTCTTCTTTTAAAGACAAAAAACAATAGTCAGGATTGTAAGACAACATAATTTGTTACGCCGAATAACTAAAAGTTTAATGGAATAAATTTCAATATAATTATTATATTATTATACATATTCTAAATATAAATATTTTTATACAAACACAATATATACAATTTAGATGTACATAAAACTGATGTAAACAGGAAAATTAGATTAAAGTATTATTTTAAATAAATAATATTCTAAGAAAAAATGAAATTTAATGCAATAATACTAATAGTTCCTGCTACAATAGGTGGTATACAATATTGATAAAAAGGTGGATGAGGTGCTGCTCCCATTAAAAGTACTACCCAACCTAAAAAACATAATATACTTGATAATATTTGAGATCGACTTTTATGATTATTAGAAGGAAGCTGCACCCATCCCATTGTACTACATGTTACTAAAATTATCCAGCTTTGAAGTAATAAAGAATCTTCCGAAGAAAGTTTCATATTGTAACTAAAACAAATTTACAGTAATAATTTTAATACTGAATACCCATATTTTATATTTTTTGAATAATTAATTACAAACCTGAAATTTTTTGCCCAAACAAGTACAGATGGTACAGCTGGAATAGCAGTAAAACACCAAAGTATAAAAAAAATAAGATGATTGAATATTTTTTGTCTTGTATCTTCAGAATTATCTTTTGTACTTCTAAAGTGTCTTATCCAATTAAAATGTTGTAATGAAGCCATTAAAAGTTCTTCTAAATAATCTTCATACATTTTCGTCAAATTTAAAAAATAAAGAAAAATAGAAATTAACATAGCTAAAGCTCCACATGTTGCTGGAATTAAAGATAAAACAAGAATTGTAGTAATAAATGGTAATTGATTTAATCCTCCAAGCAGCCAATCTGACCATGTTGTTGAAAAAGTTATTACACGTGCTAGAAATCTAAAAAAAAATTTATAAATTGAATAACATAAAAAATTTTTTATAATATAAATATATTATAATATTAATATAATTATAATTTTTTACCTCACAGCAATATTATGAGCTACTGAGCCAAAGAATATAATGCAACAGCAGAGTCCAATAGTAAATACACAAATAATTGCCAAAGCAATTAAACATTCAAATATTAAATTATAACAAAACGACAGAAATATCGTAATTATTATTATTGGAGTTTGATTATGGCCATGATTGATTCTTGTAGACAAAAATAACAAAAGTAAACTAATAATTGTTGTATACAATAAATACCAGCGATCTCTTACAATACAAGATATTTGATCTATAATTCCACCTTTTTGAATATTAATTACATATGAACATGCAGGATCTAGAGTTATTCTTAAATTTGGAGAAATATTAGAATACTTATTTTTAGTTTGAATTTTCATCATTTTTGGTCCATTATCTCTAAAATATTAAAAAATTTTAATAATTTAAAATTAAAAAAAAAATTTAGTTATACTCACATAACTGTAAAAAATTGAATTTGTGTAACTCCAATACTCCATGGTTCTATTAATTCAACAATTGCATGTTTTGGATCCGTACATCCAGATGCTTTAAGTTCAACAGCAATAACATCTACAAAATTATCAAAACTAGCATAATATCTAATATGTCCAGGATGAGATTTTTTTATTTGAGGTAAAATAAATAAATTTTTCAATAAAAATAGATTATTCTTAATAAATATAAATCTTGTATCATAAGAATATAAATCTACATTTATTGTAACATATTTTTCTAAATTTTCTGGTGTAATTCTTATTACAATATGTGTTACACCAGGATATTTTATCTCTTGCAAATTTAAATCAACAGTTTTTCTTATACGGTGTAAAGGATCTGATAAAATTCTTGTTTTATTTGTCAAGTTCCAACCCCAATTGCTAAATTAAATATAGAATATTTTTTTTATAATAATATTTTAATAAATTTATAATTTTTAATTAAAAGCAATAATTTAATATTACCAAATTCTTGATTGTCCTTGTATATTAGATGCTGTACATGCAAATAACCAATCTTTAGATTCTAAATTTTTAGTATCAATAGTTAAATAATCTGGTTGTCCACTTAATCTAATCATAAGATAAATAGAAGATGTTTTTTTAAATGAATTTTTATTACTCCATGTATAATGTCTTTGAATATTCTCTATCCATTCACCATCAGTTTCAAATTGTATTATTTCTTTATAAAAATATAATCTTTTTCCAGAAGTACGCTGTAAAATTAATTTTTATAGTTTAAATACTTTTATAGATGAAGATGATTTAAAAAACTTTCTTACATGATAAAAATGATATGATAATGCTTGCATTCTTTCATTAGTTGTAGAAAATATTTTAGGTGGTTTTTGAGCATAATTAACAGAATCAAATAATGAATGCACAATAGATAATACTAATTGTTTACACCATAAAATACTAAGATGATCTACAGATTTCCAAACATCTGGTATAACATTAGAAATAACATTAATATCTGCTGTAGGATCTAAAATTTGTGTTGATGTTATGAGTGTATCTCGTGGTCCACCTCCTATTGATATCACATTTATTCCTGCATCTTTTATATCATTTAAGCGTTTTTCTAAATTTTTATAATAATTAACAAAAGTATAGTCCAATGCTAATGTAGGTGTATGAGGAGTAGCTAAAGTAATAATAATACTTGCAACACTAGCATTTATATTTGGAGTCATCAAAACAGAACCTTTAGCTATAATACCTCCCTAAAAATAAAGAAATAATATAATATCTTTACCGAAATAAATATAATAATATTAAATGTATTTACCATTGAATGTCCTATAAGCACAATGTTATCTATTTTAGATTTATATAAACTTAATATTTTTTGTATACAATATGAAACATACATTGTTTCTTCAATCAATACACCTTGAATTAATTATAATAAATTATTATTTATTCTTTTTAATTATTTAAAAGGAATCAACCTGTTTATTAACTCTTTCTTTATTGATTTTAGTGAATTTGAAATATGCTATAAAGGATAACATTTTAAATAATTTTTTCTACTATAATAATAATATATATTATTAAAACTTTATTATTAAGCTTATTAAGATTACTAAGAAAATATTTAATTAACAGGTTGACTAATAATAAATTATATATGAATTATTTAAAAAATACATGAAAAAAAATAAATAAGTAAAATGATTACTGATTAATAAAATTATTATTTTATATATAATAGAATTATAATATATATAGAATATACATTGTAATTATATATTCTTTTTATTCATACCTCCATATAAAGCAGAATAATCTTTGCCTATTGAAACAGTAAAATAATCAAAATGAAATGGAGTCCTATCTTTTAAACTTTTTCTCAAACTGACAGAAGCAAGAGATCTTACTAAAAACAACAGAATTATTAACACTAGATTCAAATCAAATTAAAATCTTCTAATAACAGATTCTAAAAACCTTGCTCATGAGATCCAAGATTGCCAGGTATAAAAAGTACAGGTATTCCTGAGAAGTACATTCTTCTAAGTTTTTCAGTAACAAAACCTTCTCCATATGCATATAATCCATATCTTGGGTATCGTTCTTCTATTTCATTATTTAAGGAGATTCTCTTTTCAAGTATTTATAATAAAAGATTTTTATTAAAGGAAAAAACTATTGTATGTTAATTATTAAAATTAATATTTTTTATATTATACTTACAAATTAAGTTTAAATTAATTTATTAATATAATAATAGTAATAATACAAATAATAATAACAAATAAAGTTAATTTATAAATTAGTTTGAAATAATATAAATAAGGTCTATTATAAATATTCAAAAAAAAGATTAATAAAAATATTATTTAAGTTTGAAGAAAATTTATAAAAATCTTTTACAATTCAAAAATCAATTTCAATCATAATAATTTAATGTGTAATTTTGTTAAATATAAATTTTTTTAAAATTATTATATAATTATATCATAAAATTATAAAATTATTATTATATGATTGTTGTAATTTACAAAATAATTGTTATAATTTAATAAAATAATATATAAAATAGATTTACAATTAAAAAGAATTAAAATAAAAAATATATAGATTAATATTTTATATATATTATATTTATATAATATATTATAATATTTTATATATATATATATATCTATTTTTTAAATATTATATTTACGTACCACATATTGTGGATATTCAAACATATATGTCATATCGCAAGTATTTTCTTCAAAATCCGTAATATAACGAACAATTCCAAGTATGTAGAATAAAAGAAACAACATTAAAAATAAAAAAAATATAATATAAAATAATATAGATTTTGTTTGAAACATTTTTTAAATAGTAATCTAACACTAAAATCAAGTTTTAGTTAATTTCAATAATCAATGTAGTATTTTGATACAAAAATTTGACTAACAATTGTTATATTTAATTAAACAATAAATATATTGTAACATACAAAAAATAAAAAAAAATTACATATAAGAAAATTATAATTGATAAAAATAAACAATTTATTTAAATTTCACACTAAGGTTATAACACATGAAGTACATAGTATATTGAAATCACTAGTGTTGTATGATATATTAAAAAATTATATTTTTATCTAAGTCTACATTTGAATGAGACTGCATCGAACTGATCGAAAGTTGTCTGAGAGAAAAAATTATATAGAATAAAGATTAAATCATTTTAGATATTAAAACAATTATAGAAAAACAAAATTCTTAAAAAAAACATTTCGTATTCTTTTTTAAAATAAATACATGATATTTTCAATAATATAATGAAATACATAAAATAAATAAGATATTTATTATAAAAATCTTACAACCTATATAGATAATTTTTAAAAAAATATGCTTAAGTTAATAATTTTATCAATTTATCAACTATTTATGTAACAAATATTGAAGAATAGTAGCAATTATATGATATGACTGTATAATACAAGAAACTATTATTATAAAATAAAATAAAATAGTATAATTTCAAATTTTTCAAAATGATTATTCTATAACATGTTTATTTTTATCATCTTTCAACAACTACTATATTATTTTAATATTTTATATATCTAATTATTATATATTATATATCTACATTATTTAATTCAAAATTATTTTAATATTTTATATCTATTTATCATGTTATATATACGAAAATTAATAAAAATATATAATAAAATTCCCTTATTAATTATTTTATTGATTGTGATTTATACAAATGTTCAATAAATGTTCTATAAAAATGAATGAGGAAATTATTTGTGAGAATGTCATGAACTTTAAAGTGAAAGGTATTGGTATTATATATTACAACATTAATGAAATATTTCTATGCATAACACTATGTCAAATGTATTTCATTTATTTTTATCACATTTGTATTATCTGTGACAATAAATATGGTTATAAAAGAAATGAAATAAAATAAAACATTATAAACAATTTAAGTTTATTTGAAAAAATGTGATTATAAGTATATATAAAATTTATTATATATATATATATATATGGTTTTATGAAAATTGAAATAAGACAAGAAAGTTTAAAACAATATTTTTTAACTCCATATGTTTAATATTTATTTATTATTTACGATTTACAAAATAATGTATAATTATAAAACAAATTTTTGTTATGTATTTTTTAATAATTTTTAATTGATTAAAATATTTCAACAATATTATAACAAAATTTATTAAAATATGCAAGTAATATTTAAATAATTTTTGTAATAAATTTTCAAATATTATATTTTCTGAATATTTAGTAAAAAAGATTATGATATTAGAATTTTTTTTAGCATATGGTAGTTAAAAATTATTAATTTTTATTATTATAAAAATGAAAATATATTTAATCTGTAGCATCTTCTTTTGATACACTGAAAGGATTTGCTACTACTTCTGCACCACAATCAGCAATTATAACATCTTTTATTGGTCTATCTCGTGTATCAGTATTTACATTTTCAATTTTTCTTACTACATCCTGTATAAAATTATTTTCATGATAAATATGTAAAAAATAAGATGATAGATTATATTTAAATAATATATAAATAATATAAATTTATATTTTAAATTTAATTATATTTAAATAATTACATACCATTCCTTTAATTACTTTGCCAAATACAACATGTCTACCATCAAGCCATGGAGTTTGTTTTACAGTAATAAAAAACTGAGAACCATTGGTATCTTTTCCAGCATTTGCCATAGATAACCATCCAGCACCATAATGATTTAATTTGAAATTTTCATCTTTGAAACGACTACCATAAATACTATGTCCTGATGGATAAAATTATAATAAAATGTATTAAACAAATTGTTAAATATTTCAAATATTATAAATATTTTAATTATTTAAAAATTTTTTTAAATTTATTCAGTTACAATTTCATATTAAATAAAATGTAATTTCAAAATATATATAGAAATAAATAATGTGAATAAATAATATCATAATATCATATCATAATTCAAACCTCCAGTTCCATCTCCTTTTGTAAAATCTCCTCCTTGAATCATAAATTCACTAATGACTCTATGAAATTTACTACCCTTATATCCTTCTCCTTGAGGTTTTTTAGATAATTCAATGAAATTTTCAACTGTTTTTGGAACTGTTTTTCCAAAAAGTCCAATTTCAATTCTTCCTTCATATTTACCATCAATATTAATATCAAACCATACCTACATATGTAGATTTTGTTATATTTAATTTCACAGCATATAAAAAAAATTAAATTATAATCACATAATCACAAATTAGCATGTAAAAATATTCAATATGTAAACAAATTTAAATATATTTTTTCTTATATTCTACATATGTATATATATACATAAATAACTAAAAAATATAAAATTGTATATAAATTGTATAACTATATCTATAATTTATTTTAAAAAAATTTTCTAAATTTAAATATCAAAAATAAATAGAAATATATCCAAATGATAAGACAATAAACGATTTTTTAAAAACTATATATATTTTTTTTATTTTTGAATTAAATCAAATAATGAATTATACCGGCATAATTAATTTACTTACTTTATCTGTAACTTTTGGGCCTTTCGTATTATCAGCATTACCGGTTGTACAAAACATCGCTAATACTGTTCCCACTAATAAAAGCAATTTCATTGTTAATAAAAAATATTTTTATCCAGAAATTAACCAGATCAAGACTAAGGTATATTCTACCAGAATGAAATGTAATATATAGTGTATATATAGTATATAATCGAACGTGGATCCCTTACGCATGCGCTTATATTAGAAATGTGGGATTATTCAATTGGTTATCTTTATTGTTATCTATTTGCACATAACAAATATATATTATAAGTTTAGAATTACAAAACATATTATTAATTTATATTATTATAAAAATTAGGACAAAATATTATATAATTATATATTTTTTTATTTGAGAAATATAAATTCAATTCATTAATTAAAATCAATTAAAAAAAATTCTTTTTTTTATATATAATCAAATTTTGATATATATACAATATATACAATATATTATATATAATATATTAAAAAAAATTAATTATCATCTTATATTTATTTTCAATATTATATTTTTATTTATAAATAAATAATTAAAGTAATATATTTAAATGATATATAAAATAAAATAATAAAAAAATTAATATATGAATTAATATAATTTTAATAATATAAATATAGGAAATAATATAAGAATACAGATATTATAAATATAGAAGTATATAATATAGAAGTTTCAATATTATAAATATATTTGTTATAATATATATATATATCTTGTTATTTTATTTTTTTTTTTTTTGTTATTATAGAATAATATTTATACAAAAAAATAAAAATTGATTTGTTTTATTTTGTAAGTATCATAAGTAAATTTATTTTATTGTAAGTAGAATGAATTTAATATATTTTTTTTTATTATTTTATAAAAAATTAAAAATTATTAGATATTAAAAAAATGCAAAATGATAGTGTCTTGTTTCAATTTCATTAGTAATAAAAATTAATGATTCATACATATCACTATTAGGTTACTTATACATTGTAAAATTCATAAAACAAAAATATTTACTTGTCGTAAATTTATCTCAATAATTGAATCGAGCAATTGAATGAAACTAATTAATTCATATATATTTACGTAATCAAATGGCTTAAAAAAATTCGATTATCGATTAAATATTTTCGATATTTTACTAATGCTTATTTCAAGTAATAAGTGAAGTCAACTGATATCGTGTGTATTGCGAAACATAAATTATTTTAAAACATTTCTAATGACTATTCAAACTTTTGAAAATAACAAGGTATGTATTTTTAGAGGAAAATCAATCTAAAAACTGAATTATGTGGTATAATAAGAAATAGTAATATTTATCTTACTTCAAATTTCTTCGATTCATCGAATGAGTATGCATTTTTCTACTGTTTATTGAATATTCGTTACATGTGTTGATTTGTCAAATAAAATACGAAATTTTCAATTTTATCA
The DNA here is from genome assembly GCF_029169275.1 of Apis cerana. Lineage (NCBI taxonomy): Eukaryota > Metazoa > Arthropoda > Insecta > Hymenoptera > Apidae > Apis > Apis cerana. Next base: position 556,420 of record NC_083862.1, on the reverse strand, counting down.
TTTAATATTTTTTATAATTAATAACACATCATTTTAAAATATAAATGACATATTTGGTATTGCAACTTGAAAATTAATTTTTAAGCATGCATTTTATTAAGACTGAAATTTTTTTCTGTGTGAAATAAGAATAATTTTTAATTCCTTAATAAAATGTGAATTTACCATTTATGATTTACTTTTATAAATATTTTTTAAAAGTATATTATATTTTTTTGTTTATATAAAATTGATATATAAATTTGAATAATTTATTGAATTTTTTTGAAGATGGAAGATGAATCTAATCAGTCAGGAACAACTCAAGCTGATTTCATTAATGAAGAATTAAACTTTGATGTAGATCCAAATGAACCAATGACAAAAGCAACTTTAAATGAACATCCACCTGAAGAGTGGATAGATATTTTAGGAAATGGACAGCTTAAAAAAAAAGTTATAAAAAATGGAAAAAATGGAACACGACCAAATAGATCTGATATGTGTACTTTAAAAATTATTGGCAAATTAAAAGATAATACAATAGTTGAAAAGTATGAAGATCTTAAAATTCAATTAGGAGATGTTGAATTGATTCAGGTATTGAATTCTTTTTTAAATCTTATTTTCAAATTTTTTAAAATATATATCTATTTATTTAATAATATTTTAAAGATTTTTTGTGTGATTATTATTTTCTTATAGTGTTAAATATTATTTTAAAAATTATTATATATTATTATTATTGTATTATTATTAAAAATTAATATAATAATTGTACATTTTTTAATAATAAATATTGATATTTTAACATTATTACAATAATATTTTTATTATATTGTTCAATTATAGGGATTAGATTTAGCAATTGCATTAATGGATGTGAATGAAATTGCTGAAATTGAAGTTGATCCAAGATTTGCTTATGGTTCTCTAGGAAAAGAACCAAATATTCCATCTAATGCAACTATTTTATATACAGTTGAATTAAAATCAAGTGAATTAGAAGCAGAAATAGAAACTCTTAATGCTAATCAGCGAAAAGAAATTGGGTAATTATTTTTTACATATTTATTGCTTAAATTTGTGATTGATTATTGTCTTTTTTTTTAAAGCAATAAAAAACGAGAACGTGGGAATTGGTGGTTTACTCGTAATGAACCAACACTTGCAATTCAATGTTACCGGAGAGCATTAGAATTTTTGTTACCAACAGAAAGTCGTACACCCTATCAAAGTGAAGCAGAAGATACTACTGATGCAGAATTGCAAGCTTTGTTAGAGGATCGTATGAAAGTATATAATAATTTAGCAGCTGCACAAATGAAAACACAAGCTTATGATGCAGCATTGAAAAGTGTAGAAAGTGTTCTGAGTTGTCAACCTCAAAATGTAAAGGCTCTATTTAGAAAAGGTAGTATTACAAATATATTTTATATATAGTAGCAAATTTTGTATATTAAATATTTTAATATAAAATTATTTAATATTAAATTATTCTAGGAAAAATTTTGCATTATAAAGGAGAACATGCATTAGCATATCAAACATTGCTTCAAGCAGCAAAATTGGAGCCAGAAACAAAAGCTATTCAGATGGAATTAGCTATTTTAAAAGAAAAAAATGCTAAGGATGCTCAGCATGAAAAGAATTTATATCGTAAAATGTTAGGTGCACATAAAAATAACAATACATCTTTAAAAAATTTAAAGAAAGGAAATAAGAATAAAAATTCATCAAAATTTACATGGAGCTTAATTGGTGGAGCAACTGCAGCAGTTTTAAGTGTCCTTTTATACAGATTTATTTCGTGAGAAAAATTTAAAATGAAATTAAAGTGAAAGACAAGCTAAATATTGTGAAATATATTAATACATTATTTAAGTATCGTTGATTTAAAATGACTATAAAGAATATGGGTATAAAAACAAGTAAGTTGTACAAATTTGATAATTTTAATAACATATAAACAAATCAAAAAAAGTCATAGTGTTAATAAAATTTTACCTAAACTTTATTCACAAATCTTGTATTTTGAATTTTACAACAGGAAAATTTTTAAGCATATAAAATATTAAAATGTAGTGTTAAAAAAGTTTATAAAAAATTAAAAATGTATATGTTATAATATATTTTTTGTATAAATCATTATGTAAAACTTTGTTAACATACATTTTGATATTAACTTTCTAAATATATATATAAAATGTAATTTTTAAAAGTATGAAACTATTTCAGAATAAAACTCGCGCAAGTTGTTTTTTAAGAATATTCTTCACAAATATTTAAGTACTGTGTTAAAAATAACTTCAAAAAATCATTTTCAACGCAGTGTTTGCTTACAAAGAATAATTTTTAAGAGCAATTCATGAGAATTTTACTTTTAAATGGGTTTATACTTTAAGAAGAAGATAAATTAATAGATAATTAATCATTTACTCTAATACTAGTAATGAAGAAAGAAAATTAATTGGATTATTTCTTATTATTTTATAACAAATTTTATAATAATGTATTATGATCAGATGTAGAAGGATACAAAAAAAAAAATAAATATATACAAAAAATAGACATGAATATTCACTAAAAGTGTTTATAAAATATCTATTTTTGATAAAAATTCAATAATCATAAATGTTTATTTTTTATATAATAAAAATTTATATAATTTATATGAATATATAGAATATAATTTATAATTATTTTTTTTATATTAACAATTATTTAATTGCACTATAATTGATACTTTTATATATTGTCAAATATTGCTTAATTATTTTAATATACTTATTTTTATTATTTATAAATCTATTTAGATTTTATATTAATTTTAAAGGAAAATATTTCTTCTATTTTAATAGATAATAGATAATAAATATATATAACTACTGTCCAATATAAACAAAAAACTTTATATCAATGGTCTTGTGAAATATCAATTTATCAAAAATTATAAATCTTATAAAAATAACAAGATAACTCAAAAGAGTTGAGAAATATAATAATAATTATAGAGAAATGTTATTACAAAGTTTTCTAATTTTTTAATTTTCTAGTTATTAATATTTTTTTTCTTTAAAAACTTAATATATATTCTTGTAATATAAAAATTTGTAATTATATAACTATAACAAATTCATGTCTTTAATTGATGCCATTAAATGAAAGACAAACACTATATTCAAAAAATATATTTTTTTTAGCAATTAAAAGAGTGATGATATTTCTATAATATACAGTGTATCTCAAAAATGTTGAAACACTGATTAATTGGAGAATGAATTGAGATTTCTGCTATAATTTCAAGCATCAAGCTTTTCTTTTATAAAAACTTTTGTTATAACTTTGTTAATAAATTAACAAAAAACTGATCACGCATATAGATTAATTAAATTGTAACTCACAATATATTAAATATCAGCATATAGCATTAAATAAATTCAAATAATATATAAAAATTGAAAAATCTATTGAATATAAGAAATATTTTTTTAAAAATTATTGAAAAAAATATATTAAATAATATATATTATTATTATATATTAATATATTATTAATATATTATTTAAGAATAATGAATAAAATCTTATTCAGGAACAATGAAAGTAATTAATTGTTATTTGTATCATAGGACATTCATACAGAATATTTTTTTTCTATTTTATCCTGTTCTTTTTCCCTTCCGTCGAATATATATTATTTATCATTCATTTGTTAAAAAAGTTTTATATTTATCTTTTTATATCACATTTAATATTATTTATTTTATTTTAATAATAAATAAATTCGACATGTACCATATTATTTTTAAATAAGATATAATTCGACTTTAATAAGAAAATAAAATACAACAAAAATATTTTTTATATTCAATACATTTTTTTATATTTTATATATATATATAAAATATATAAAATATATATTGCTTGGATTTGTTCATATTTAATATTATGTATTCAATATTGTTACTTTATGCGCTCTATGATGCTCAGTTTTTTGTTAATAAGTCGTTAACAAAGCCATAAAAAAAAAAAAGCCATAAAAAACTTTTGCAAAGAAAAATATTGCTTGAAATTATTTCAGGAATATTCAGTCAATTGATGTGTCCATGTTTTTAAAAGATCCTATATATACTAATCTACATACATACATTAATATAAATAATAAATAAAAATTTAGAAAAATTATTATATAATCATTCTACTTATTAAATGCATAATAAATTTTGACAATATTTAAATATTATAAAATATTTAATTTAAAAAATATCACATTTTTGATTGCCGCGATTTAAAATTTAATTATTTTTAAAAAATAAGGTATGCATTTCATATACACATTTATAAATTAAATTAATGCTAAAATTTTTTATCTAAATATAATAAATTAAATATCTTACAATTATGATTAAAGATTTAAAAACGATGGAAATGATTGATTTAAATAATTTTCTATTGGTAAAGTATCTTTGTTAATATTTGAATCCAAAAAAAGTGATGTTCCTTCTACAGTTTCTAATGATAATCCAGAATAATTTACATGATCATATAAATTTTGATCTGTATTTAGAATTGCATTTTCAAATTCTGAATCTCGATAATTGAAATTTAATATTTCATTATAATTTACTTCAAATTGATCTATAACATCATTCATTATTAATGTTTTTGGACTAGTAACTTCTACAGTCACAATTTGTTCTGCATTGATATCTACTAATGAAAGAACTTGTGAGGCAGAATTTGTATTTGGTAATAAATTAAATTCTAATGATAGTGTTGAATTTTCATATAAATCATTAAATAATAGTGTTTCTAAATTTAAATCCTTATGTTCATTAATAATATTCATATCTTGAAAAGATAAAGTTTTATCATTTGATGTTAAATTTCTATTATTAGATTCTGCTTTAATTTTTAATTTTTTGGGTTTAAGATTTTTTGGTTTTTCTGGTATTGGAACAAGATGACCATCTTCTGTTTTCATGAGTTTTACTACCTATTAAATATTGTATTATAATTTAATTGTGTATTTTTATTAAATGATATAAACAGATTAGAAAATAAAATAGAAATATATAATTAAACTTACCTTCTTTTTCTTTTCAAGCGTAATTCTATGACAAGTTTCCATGTGGCGAGAAAGATGATGGGATCTCTTGAAAGCAGTACTACATTGCATACAAACAAATGGTCGATATTGTTGATGAGATAATTTATGTCTTTTTAATAAACTATTTCGTTTAAATGCTTTACCACATTCTTCACATATAAATTGTCTTTCCTTATTATGTATATAAAGAACATGATCATTAAGAATACTAACACTAGTAAAAGTTTTACCACATTGTTCACATATAATGTTTCTTTGTTCTATATGTAACTGTTTATGTCTATCCAAGTCTGATTTTCTTGCACATTGAAATGTACAACCATATATGTTACATGTAAATCTTTTTTCTTTTTTATGTATACGTCTAACATGTTGATCAAGAGCTCTTTGTGAAATTAATTTCTTAGAACAAATTAAACATATAAAAATATTTCTTTGAGATATTTCTTTATTTATTTTATTAAGATGTGATGTAGAATTTAAATGGCGAGAATAATCATCTTTTTTTAAAAAAGTATTTCTACAATCAGCACAAAAATAAATACCTATAAAATAATCAATATTTATGAATTATTAATATATTTTTTATTATTTTGTTTTAAAAAACTTACCATTTGATATTTGATTATGATTCAATTTTGAAGAATGTACCATTTTATAATGCTCATGCACTTTTTTTTTAGAAGCAAAAGTGACATCACATTTTGAGCATTTATGATTATTATGATTTTGGATATGAGCTGTATATGTTTGTTCAATACTAAATGTTTGTAAACATTTTTTACATTTAAATTGTTTTCTTATACAATAATTTTCTTTGTGTTTCTTATCATCTTCTTCTGTTTTTAACATTTCTCCACAATCTGAACAAACTTTGCCATTTTCATAGTTATGTTTTGCACGATGACGATTTAATAAGATACGTTTAGGAAAGCTACGAGAACATACATCACAAGAATATGGATATTTTGTTACTCTTTCACCATGTGAACGAAATAAATGTATGTCAAGATGTTTGCGTCTAGCAAATTTTGCATTGCAATGAGAACAATTATTTTTTTGATGACCTTCCAAATGTCGATCTAAATGTCTTTTGTATCTAAATGTCATTGAACATTGATTACATGATTTAACTTGTTTATTTAGCATAATTAAACTGTTGATCTTGATTTTATTTTGATTAATTGATGTTATAAATTTAGTTTCAGGATCATTATTTTCATCATTTAAATTTTCATTCTTAATTTCATAATTATATGATTTATCTTTAAGTTGACTAAAAATATTTTTTTCAAATACAAAACCTTTTTTTACTTTAATAGGAATATTATTATCTTTCATATCTTCTTTATTAATTTCATTATTGATTGTTATTAATTTAAAATCATCAGAAATATTTTTATTATTTAAATGAGTTATAGATTCCATAGATTCATTTTTTATTTTTATATTATTTTGTTCTGTATATTTAATCTTTAATTCATTTTGAGAATTTGATAAACTTTGTAAAGAAATATTTTCTAATTTTATAAAATCAAATTCAACATTATTTTTATAATTTTTATTTTTGCTTCTAACTTGTATTTCAATATTTGAATTATATATAGAAGATAAACATATTTCATCATTAGTTTGAAGTTTATTTATATATTCCTGTAATTAAAAAGGAAATCATATTATGTTCATTTCTGAAGGCAATTTTTTTATTACTATTATTATACTAATATTGAACCATTTTAATAAAAAAAAAGTTAAATCTATTTATTTATCAATATTTATTATTCTAGTATTGAATTTTTTTTCAATTATTTAATTATTTTATAAAGTATTATATTTTTATCTTATAAACATTTTTTTTTTTTTTAAATTTTACCTGATTTTCAGATGAAAATTGTGACAATATTTTTAATTGTTGATGTTTTATTTCCGACATTGTTTATGTTATTTTAAGTGATAATAATAAGTTGTGAATACAATAATTATACATAATAACTCATTTAATAATAATGTAATAAAATTAAAACTTAATTTTAAAGCAAAAATTAAAATTAAATAAACAATTTGTTATTTATGAAATAATTACATTTAGATAACCTAAAAGAATTACAAAAGAGTTGAAAAAATTAGTTTGATTTAAATTTATTAATTAACTCTATTATACAATTTTAATTAAGTTATTAAAAGATATATAATTATAATTATTGTTTATAACAATTTAATATATATTTTATTATATTTTTTAAATGAATAATCATGGTCCATCGGACATAATGTTTTTATCGTACTATTATTCTGATTTCTTTAACATAAATCTATTAATTAAGGCACTTTTAAAAACCTAAATATTATAATAATATAAATTTGATACAAATTATATATTAAAAACATATTTATCTTATAAGATTTAATTTTGTGTATATTTTCGTTATATTTTTATTAAAATCAATAAATTATTATTATGTATTTGCATCTAAATAATATTATATAAATAGTAGTAAGTAATATTATATAAATTATAATAATCCATATATTATATTAAAAATATAAAAATTTAATAAATAAATATAAATATAATATATGTAATTTTATTATATTATATGTAAATTAATATTTAAATTTCATCGTCGTTTTAGATATTTCAGTTCATAATAAATTTAATTTAATAAATAAAAAATTTTATTACAATATTGTTTAATTATTATAATAAAAATTTTGTTACATTTTTTAATTGGAAAAGGAATCAATTAAAATTTAATATTCATTTTTAATATTCATTTTTTTTTTATTGAAATCAATAATTATATAATATAATTTTTTAAAAAATGAAAGTATTTCATTATTTATAATATTGTAATATTTGTAATATTTGTAATTGAATATTTGTGTTAAAATATTATTTAATAATATTACAAAAACATAATATTATATTTATGGTTTTATATTTTTATTATTGAGTTATTTAAATTTATTTATTTTATTTATAAAGCAATCTATATTATTTATTTTATCATTTTATCATATATTCCTACTCAATTTATTTCATCCAATGCTTTTAAATTACATCTTGTATTTAAAGCAAACTAAAATAAATATTTCTATATCTATTGACTAATTGACTTTACCAACTCTAATGATTATGTTGAATATAATTCCTAAATTCAGCTTTAATTTATAGAGGGCATATCAAAACCTTTCTTGCACGATCGGTAAATCAAAACATAGGATACAAAATCTCATAAAATGGTAGGTTTATTCTGTACTTTGTTATTGTTGTTAAGAATTTAATTTTTAAATTTACCTGGATTAAATCAATAATTATTTTTAATTAAATGTTATTTTAATATTATTTATATTTAATAAATTTAAATTAAACATTTTTTTTATAGAAGAATAGTTAGAATTTTCTAACTTTTTGATACAAGTTTAACCTCCATAAATGTCAAATATGAAAATATGAAAAATTATTTAGCTTTAATTGTTGTATATAAATTTGTGAAATTCAAAAACGTTTAAAACATGATAAATATTGCTGTGTAATAAATAAAAATGAGTGAAACATCTGAACTACAGAATAAAGATATTGGTCCTGGAGTAATAACAGAACAAGAACGTGAATTGGCTCAAAATGCATTATCTGAATTTCAAAAAGGCTCATATGCTAATTGTTTATCATATTTAAATAAACTAGAAACTCTTAGGCCTAAAGATTTAAAAGTAATGCATAATAAAGTTGTAGTAGAATGTTATAAAAATGATTTAAAAAAAACAGAATTATTAAGAAAAAGTTTAAATGCAATATGTGGACAAATGTCTACAATTGATTCAACTGAAACCATAGATGATATTGAAAAATGTGTTATGAGGTATAATCAAGCAGTTTTATTATATCATTCAAAACAATATAATGCTGCACTTCAAATTATGAATAGATTATTTGCTTTCATAGAACCTATGGGTAAATAATATATTAATTATGAAAATTTTTATTAAAGCATAAATTAATATTGAACTTAATCTATTTATTATTATTTTTTTTTTTCAGAAGAATCATTAGCACACAAAGTATGTCTTCTTTTGATAGAATTACATATAATAACAGAACAACCAGATGCAGCATTATCTTTAATTAATTATATAGAAAGTCAACTTATATCTACAGATAATTCTAAAATTTCATCTGTTGACAAAGAGGGTATAATTAAATCTATAAAGGAACAAAAGGAGCCGAAAAAAGAAGTTGATACAGCTACAGATGCATTCAAATTAAAATTATTAAAATGCAAAGCTAGAATATACCTTATGATGCATCAATTGAAATTATGTAAAAGGGAATGGAAGACATTAGTTTCTTTGGGTACACCTGTAGTAAGATATTTTTAGATTTTATATTTTTAGATCTTATATTTTTATATTATGAATCATATTTTGTATTTAATTTTGTTTAATTTCAGAATATATCAACTGTATTTTTAAAAGCTAATCTTGAATATTTAAGAGGAAATTACAAGAAAGCTATTAAATTATTAAATTCTATAACATCAGAAAATTTAGATTTTAAGTATGTTAGATTTATAATCATTGAAAAATTTTATTTTATAATAATAATTTATTTATTATATTTAAATTTTTTTAGAACTACTGGAGAATCTTCTGCTGTGTTATATTATAATAATATGGCATGTTTACATCTTGCTATGGGTAAACCAAATTTGGCATGTTTTTATTTAAGAAAAGCTTTACATGAAAATAAATGTGCTCTAGAAAGTGTACAAATGAAAGATAGTGGTAATTATAACTAATTTCTATTTTATAATTTTTTATATAAGAATTTTTTATATAAAAATTTTTTATATAAGAAATTGCAAATAATAATTGAAAAAGAAAAATTGTTTTTATATAGATCCTTTATCTTTGCAACCATTGTGTACTCTTGGTGGGAATAAACATTATGAATTAATGTATAGTTTAGGTGTATCTTTATTGCATGCAGGACAAGCATCAGTAGCTTTTGATTGTTTTATGGATGCTTCACAAAAGCTTCATAATAATCCTAAATTATGGTTAAGAATTGCCGAATGTTGTATTTATTGTCATAAACCGGTAAATATATCATTATATGTTTATATTAATTAAATTGTAATAAAAAATTCAAAAAAATCAAATAATTTTTTTTAGAATTTTATTTATTATTTTACTATTTTTCAGACAAATGAAGTCGATTTTAATATTCCAAAACGAAGAAAGGATTTAGTACAAAAAGTTGTTGGTTCAGGAATTAATAGAAAAATTATTTTAGCTTCCTCTCTTTCCAAAGATATAAAATATCATCCTGAAGGTTTTCCTTCTGCTATACCACAATTAACATTGGAATTTGCATCTTTGTGTTTAAAGAATGCATTATTTTTATTACCAAGTAATAATGAACTTAATGTACCAATTACAATTGCTCACAATCCACAAACAGTATCTCTATCATTAACAGCTGGTCATAATTTAGGTATTTGAACAATATTTTATATTATAATCAAATTTACAGATATATAATATAATATTTGCATTAAAAATATTTTAGGCACTCAACATACTACTTTAATGTCTCAAACTATAGCTATTGAGGCATTAAATTTAAAAATTAGTGTTTTGGCTGCAAGTGCTTACGTATGTTTATGTCTTGGTGATTATGTTATTGCACTTGAACATGCTAAAGCATTATTACATATTAATAAATTACCTGGAGCATATAGAATGTTGGGAAATCTTTATGCAGCAGAAAGTTTGATATTAATGGATAAAATTAGTGAAGCTATTGAATATCTTAAACCAGAAAATATTCAAGACTTAAATACTTCTGTACTTATTCCTGAAATTCAAGATAAAGACAAAGAAAAATCTGATGAGGTTATTTCAAAACCTATAAAAAGTAAACATATTATTAAAATTTTTTTATTTTATGTATAATTTTATATAATCATATGAAATTATTAATAATAATTTATTCATAGTGTGGTATCCAACAACAGTCCCTACGGGTATTGCTGTACTCCGTTACAATTTAGCTGTAGCCTATGCTATTCGTGGCGAACTTGATAAGTCTGGAGAAACTTTAAAACAGGTAATTAGAATTTGGCTTTTATATGTATACATTTTGTATACATTATATATACATTATGTAGATCTATATATAAATTATTTTGATAACATATACTATATTTATCATTAATTGATGATTTTAACAAATATTTTAGGTTTGGATGTCAAAAGGTCCTGATTGTGATATTCCTATACATGTAATAATGTTAGCCTTATACATAGAATTACAATTAGGTAATAATAATATTTTTAATTATAAATAATATTAAGAAAAAATTTATTAACAATTTTATTTTTCTATAATAGGTCATGTAGATATTTCAAGGTCAATAATAAAACAACATTGTCCACAATATCGTTGATGGTAAATTTTATAATTGTACAAATTTTCTTTCTATACATGTAAATAAATGTATACCATATAAGAATTATAGATTTTTTAAATACAAATGTAAGTAATTAATATATATATATATATTATATATATATATATATATATATACATATATATACATATATATATATGTATATATTTACATATCAAATTTTTATAACCTTTATATATGAAACATTCATTATTTTCATCTTTATAAATTGTATAATGAACTGTTTAAATCATAAAATAATAATAATAATATGCGCATATTATTAAATTAAGCTTTATCATATTAAAAACTATGTTCTGTAACAATATATTAAAATGTTTTTATTAATATATTATAATATTATAATATTTTTTTAATATAAAATTTTATATAATTTGATCTCTTAAATATCGATTATTTTTATTAATATTTATAATATTTATATATTTTTTTTATATAATATATACTTTTTTCGAAATTTATTTTTTATAATGAAATTCATATTTTACACAATTACTTTTATATTATAAATAATAAAATGATGAATTAGATAATATTTAAATTGAAGTTTTTGTTACTAATTCTAGTTTTATCACTATAAATATAAAAAATTGCCAGTAATGATTTCATCAATTGTTACTGGAAGTATAGATGGTATCGGGGGCCTTTGGCCTGTAATATGGTCATGGCCGTCTAGGCGAATCACCTCAGGGCCTTATATTGGACCTTATTCTGCCTGACTCACATAGTTCCAGTGGTTCTCCGTTGTTACTTATCCCATGTAGTATGTTTTCCCTATTATATATATACATATATATACATTATAAATATGAAAACAATTATCTCGCATAAACGAGTATAATAAATCTCGCCAAGAAATATTTCACAAAAATTAATCATTTGAAATATATATATATATATTATTTATATGATTACGATAAAATATGTTCGATCTTTTGTCAAAAATGACCTATTGCTTATAAGTAATCACAATGGGATAATGAAAAAAAGAAAAAAATAAACAATTTAATTGGATCGAAGAATAACAATCGCATCGAAAATTTATCAAAGAGGAAATTTCAATGCTTCTTTGGTCGAACACAAAACCTGTGGTCGCGTAAATGCGATATGCAATATTTGCATATTTCTACACGATTTCCTCTCGTAAATGTAACATCAAAATGATTTCTTTGATTCAAATTAAAATTTTAAATTACGCATTGCACACGTGCATTACATTTTTAAAAATTTTTCATTTTTTTTTCTTGCGATTATTAAAGTATATATATATGATAGATCATCGAAACAAATAATAGGATGCACGATTAATCCGTATTAATTGTATAATATAATTATATCGTTTCTTATAATTTCGTTTTTATATAAACATAAATATAAAATTAAATATTAAAAATAATGAATCAAATTTTCATATTATATTATGTATTTCATATTATATATATTATATTATATATTATATTATAATTTTCATATTATATTCAGATAAAATTATACTTCGATATATTGAAAAAATATACTTAAAATCTTAGATCTTTCTTCTGAAAAAAAGAATCGAGAATCGAGGAATAATTTGATGGTTACTTATTTTTCACGTTACACAAGCAAAGTACCATTTTAATCGGTATGCACAGTCTGGAAATCTGAACTGATCACGCGTGTCCATGGAGTTGAAGCGGACTTGATAAATTTAAAATAAAATTGATCCAACCATTTGGCGCGCTGCCCTGACCCAGTTCGAGTTCTGCTCCCGTCTCCAGTGAACAGAACAAGACGATGAACAACTAAGAATCGCCTCAAGGAATCGCCGCCCTCTGTGTCGGGAAATCGTCGTAAACGTTGGACAACATTGTAGGGTATATTGGATAACTATGATTTTCCAGATTCTTCTGTCTCGATCAATGCTTCTTTGAACAGAGATAAGATATTAAATTTTGATAAAATAACGCTTGGAAGTATAATTATAATATTTTTAAACGTTCTTTAATTTAATATTTTAATCGACGAAGATCAGTATAGTTGACTAACGTTATAATTTTATGCGTGGCGATGAAGTGCACATTGTTTGAGAAATTTAATAATTATCTTTTTACAATAAAAATATGAATAAGTAAATTCGTAGATAATTGATGTTTATCAATCAAAAACATGTCAAAATAAATCTACAGATCGATTAGAAGATCTAATTTTAATTTAGATCTGAAGTTGAACGAAATAAAACATTCCTTCACTAAATTAATATTTAGAATTCAACTATTTCAATATTTTATTAAATATGTTTATAAGCAAAATTATATACGATACGATAATTCATAATCTTAAATGTTTATTAACTTTCTTACAATAATAAGACATTCGAATGGAAAATCGTATTAGATGGATAATGTTAATCGATTTCTCAAGCATGGCAATAAATTACATCAAACGCATCAATAAAAGGAGATGACGATTACGTGAACAAGACGTATACTGAACTTTTCACGAACATTCATTTTACATCGAAATACTTTAAAGGCTAACGACGATGAACATGGACGATGATATCCTGTTACATTTATTTCCCTTGTGATCTTCAAAATATTTTATTAACTTTCATAGATTATAAACAAAGATAACATATAATGAAAGTATTAAAATAACTCAAGTAAAAAATGAAGTGCTTCTAAGAAGATGAAAAATCCTATATGCAATATTACTGAATATTCTAAGTATTCTATCTAATCCCATATTTTCTTAATCCTCAATTATTTTTGCGTTCTCACTTAATTATAATCAAATTAGTTTCAAATTTATGAAATCCTATTGGAAGTTCATCACGATTTTTTTTCTTCTTTTTTTTTACTCGTGCACTTACTATGTCGTTTGAAAATATACAATCATTGATAATTCTTATAAGACGATGAATGACACGCTTTAGCGAGGCCATTGTCGTGTTTCCTTTCAAGAATTTAAATCGAGAATTTTGGATCGCTTGTTATCTCGGTTATAAAAGATGAAGAAGGACATACGTAAGAGAGAAAAGAGATCGTCTTAAGATTCTTCCTAGAGACCTCGGTAGATTGGCAATTACAAGTGTTCGCGTCCTGGTTTCTTTTGAAATCGATTAAATAATTAACCACGTTTTGTTAACAATTGTAAACAAATGAAATTTTGTTAACGATGAAAATTAAAAAATTTTAAATTTTCGAAATAATATTTTGAAACAATTATTATTTCTTTATCGATGTATTTCATAATCGATGATTATGTAAGAGGTTATTTTTTTTTTTTTAATTTTATTCGATAGTCATATTATTTAACTCGGATTCGTATAATAATTTATTATTATCGTATCGATAATTTATTTTTAAACGAATAAAAATTATTGTACGAAATTAGATTCTACAAGCAATAAATATCTTATTTATTTACACCATTGTTGTTATTCGTTTCGTTTGCTTCGAAGGAAATAGAATGCTATTGGCCGTCTATTTCCAGTTGACGATTGATCGAAATAGCAAGGAAATATCGTTTGTTTTAATTTCGTTCATCGTTACGCACCATTAAAATATTAATTATTCATTTTCTATTTCGAATTCACTTGACGTGAATCTGTTTAATATTGTGTTTATTATTAATCTTTCTTATAATTTATAATTTATAAAATATGTATAAATACTTATTTCATTCGCACATTATCTTTATGTACACATTATTGTTTATGTTATATTATTTATATACACATTATATATATTTGAACGATATAATAATAATAAAAAAAAAAATTATAGAAAGAACTGAATCCATAAGATAAAAAAGAAAATTGTAGTAAATCTATGCTGTACTATTTTCATTGTATGTTTATCTCGTTAAAAACGTTCCCGGCAGGCTTCTACATTCTCCAGTTATGTTACTAGTACTTTTAAAGGATTGTCTTTTGAAATATCCCCTCAGGGTTGAATATTTGAATCACGCATGGTTGGATGTTAATTGCAGTCGTTCATATTGCGAATTTGAATGAGTTTGATTGTAAAATTCTATTTTTTTTTAAAATGAATAAACTAATTTCTACTTAATTAATAATAATATATCAAATTTTTATAGTAGTAAGAAAGAAAATAAGAAAGCATATAAATTTGGAAGAATATTTGAATTATTTAAAATGTATTATTTAAAATTTTACATTGTGAAATTCCATTTTCTTTTTTAACTGGATATTTATTAATATTTATAATTATAATTTATTAATTTCAGAAATAATAATCATAAATATTTATCGTAATTTTTATAGTAGCAAGAAAGAACGTATAAATTTGAAAGTAATATTTGGAAAAATATTTGGATAATTGAGAACAATTGGTAGATTATTAAGTGTTAGATAAAAATATAATCGAGTAGTGGAGAATAAGAATATTTAAGAAAATATATTATATTACAATAATAAAACATGAAACATAATTGGATAATTTTACATACATATTATTCTTATAATTACGCAAAAGAACATAATTATCATCAAATATAAACTGGTGAATAACGATTTCAAAGAACGTTAAATAAATAATCTACGGTTCTGAAAGGTTTGGACCGACCAACTTACGTAATAAAGAAGCCATACCTAAGAGGGTTATACGATACAGCTCTAAATACTTTTACGTAAATCTTAATTCAATTTTTCGAAAAAATAAACGATTAGATCACGTTTTAATTTAAGAATATAAAAATAATATAATTATTTTTTATGTAATTTATAATTGAAATGATTGAAAAGAATATTAAACCATAGCGAAATATAAGAAATATAAGAAATATAAGAAAAACTTGTACACTTACAATGATTATTCGTTAATTGGTTCAAAGAACTATTAATTAGATTCTAACGTGATTCATCAATGTCAATCGCCAAAGATTAATCAAAGATACAATATAAATTACAAATTCAAAGTTAATCGATTAATTATAACCTTAAACTTTTATTTTTTTCTTTTTAATCTCATATATGATATAAGAAAATAACAAATAAGAAAATAAATGTTGCTCTTGATGAAAAAAAAAAAAATAAATAAATAAAAATATCGTAAATAAAAGAATCGAAACACCGATGATGATAAAATTTACACTTTCCTTCTTAAGCGTAGGAATTAATTCTAGACGTGATCAAGTATTTTGTACGACAGGTGGCGTACGAAATAGGCGAAGAGGCGAGGTGACGATGTAGAGTGAACCCTTTCGACTCGACAATGATAACCTGCGTATATCTTTGTCCTTCCTCGGCACAGGTATGGCCATACATGGTACCAGCCGCACTTGACCTATATCTTATTATGCTGGCAGCGTCCGGATGCAATGCGAAACGCGTTTGTGAACAAGCCCGCCGGGTCTCTTCTCGAGGTTACCGAGGTTCACCACCACCATAAAGAAGTCCTTCCTTCCTGTAACAGCCGTCTCGACATCCTCCGGCTTCCGTGACAGACGCGGACAAGGTAGTCCAAGAGTTCGCGTCGCTCTTTCCACTTTTTTCCCTTTTATTTTTCTTTTTCTTTTTTCTTTTTTTTTTTTGCGATAAAGCTGTCCAGATTCGTAACAAGTTTGGATGAAAATCCTTGCTGCTCGTTTACTCCATACTTATTTTTTGGAAAATATCAAGGAGCAAGTACACGATGCTCGTACCGTTTTTCATGGTAAGTAAATTAATAATTTTATAATTCGTCCGATTATACTTGCACGATTTTTGATATCTTGATATCTCTCTCCTTTTTTTCATTCTCTCTTTCTTTTTATGGTTGAAAAGTAATTATATTTATTATATATTTACAGAATTATGTTATATTATATGTTTACAGAAGCACGTTATATATATATATAATCTTAGACGTAATTCTTACGTGTTACATTATGTATCAAGTACTGTAGGCCTTGAATAAAAGATAATAACTTTTTTCTTTTTTTTTTTTAAATACCTTCCTCGTTTTCTCTTCTATGCGAAACATTACAACCTTGAATGAAGAGTCATATATTTTACTTTTTC
This sequence comes from Apis cerana, assembly GCF_029169275.1. Classification (NCBI taxonomy): domain Eukaryota; kingdom Metazoa; phylum Arthropoda; class Insecta; order Hymenoptera; family Apidae; genus Apis; species Apis cerana. The sequence continues at coordinate 538,849 of NC_083862.1, read as the reverse complement.
TCCGGGAATAGTGTAAAATCTTCTTTAAGTAAACATCCGCGTAAAAGAATAAAAAGAAAGAAAAAAAAAACTATCGTCGATCAATTCACGATGATTATTTCAAAATTGATCGCGGAAAAGGAGAAAAGACAAACGAGTTCGAGACGAGAGAAAAAAAAGGAGGAAAAAAAAAAATTATCGGCGAAAAGATATTAAATTTATTCGCTCGCAACCAACCCCTCCTATCATCTTACATTTTCATTTTTTTCCCGAGATCTCGGCTAATGATTACCATCTTCCCCTCGATACCTCATTCTTGACCGGTATTTAGGAAGGTCACGACCTCAGGGTAGGTTTGTCACGAGAGTAAGTTTATTCTCACGCATGCGCGACCCGCGGGCGAAAGTATTTAAAGAGGTGGACGCGCCTTTGGGAAGGCCACTCTTCCCCGAACTGTCACGAATCGCGCAAGTCCCCCACTTTCCTCCCCTTCCGAGGCAGACTAGCACGCGTTCCCAACGAGAGCGGGGAAAATCACCTCTTTCGGCTCTAATTTTTTTTTCCCTCTCTCCCTCCCCTTTTTCGTCCCTTTAACACCGCGATAGTTGCCCCCTCTCCCCCCTCCTTTCGAACTTCCACGTTCGTCCTCCACGTTCTCCCTCTCCAAGAATCGGTCGGCGTGCCATCGTTACGTTTAATAGATCTGCTGGCCTGTCTTCGCAGATTCAATTTCGTATCGGCAAACGTGACAGGAAGGAAGAGATCAACCATCATCATTCGGCCAAACGAATTATTCTTGGGGGAGAAAGAAAGAGAAAGAGAGAGAGAGAGAGATATGAAAAGATTCGATTCTCTGATCTGATTCGATCGCCTTCGGTTCAATCGAGTTCCAAGTGTTATATTATAAGGGATTAAATAAATTTTCAAGTAAATTCGTGGACATCGATTTGTTATGGAATAGGTGATGTTCGTTTGATCATTGGGAAGATAATATCGAATATATTAAGAGAGGAGATTGAGAAGAGATTGAAAATATTTGTCGAGTGACAATACGGTTTCTCTGATGGATTAATTTGAAAGGATATTTGTTTATATATATATACATATATATATATATATATTTCAAAGGAACGAATTCAAAGATGGAAGAGGTGGATATACAACAGGAATCGAGAGATCAAGTAGGAAACTTGATCTTTTCTCCGCCACCGATGAAAAAATCTGACACGAGGGACAGTATTTCCTCCGTGGACAGTGACGTGAGCCTTTCCTTCGATCGAAGAGGTTCGAAGGGAGAAGAGGCTGATCTATCGGACAGTGGAAGTTCCGACAATGAGAAGAAAATGAATGATGCATCGTTGTTGCAACGAAAGAATAGTGATCCAGATTCTGGAGCAGATTCGTTGGAAGAGGCGAGCTTTAAAGATTCGAAGAGCGAAGAAATATCGGAAGTAAGTATAGGTACCCAAGCGGACGATTTCGTCCCTCCGACCGATGAATTGGCCGAGAAGATTTGTGCCCAGGTAGAGTTCTATTTCTCCGACGAGAATATCGTGAAAGACGCTTTCTTGCTGAAACACGTGAAAAGGAACAAAGAAGGATACGTATCACTGAAGCTTATATCGAGTTTTAAAAGGGTGAAACATTTAAGCAGAGATTGGAGAGTCGTAGGCGCTGCTCTGGCGAAATCGAGGAAGCTTCAAGTGAATCCGCAGGGTAGCAAGTTACGTAGAGTCGATCCTTTGCCTCCCTTCGATCAAACTACCCCGTCGAGAACGATCCTAGCCGCGAGACTTCCAGTGGAGAAATTGTCGGTTGAGTCTGTCGCTGAAATCTTCAGGCCGTGTGGAGAGATTGCTCTCATCAGAGTACTTCGACCTGGCCATCCTGCACCAGCCGAGGTAGCCTCCTTTATCTTTATCTTTTCTACGATATCTACGAAATTTTTACGTTTGAAATGAGAGACAATGATGATTATAAATAATAAAATCGCGTAAAAACTTACCTTTGCATCGGGAGAGCATTGATATAAATAATTTCGTTGTAATTGTCAGGTGCGTCAAGCAATCGCTAAGAGGCCAGAGTTGGCATCGAGCGAGGAATGCGCCATGGTCGAGTTCACGGATTCAGCGTCCGCTCGTACTGCCTTACAAATGATCTTGGGCGATGCCAAGGTGTTCGAACTGCAACAATCCAGCGATAAGAAAAGGAAACAGCAACCAACGAAGAAAAGTGCCCTTACAAGGTTGACCAAAGAGGAAATTTACAACTCCTCGAGTTGCGCCAGCGGATCTGAGCCAGAAGATGGAAGAGTCAGACACAAGAAGCCTATTCATGGTTATCCAATGTATCACGCTTATCCTGCCCATCCATTCCAAGGTATTCTACGAAACAATGTCTAATATTATTATTTCTGTTCATTTCTTTAATCGTTCGTAAAATTTTTATAAAACAGTTCGAATTAGAGCACGAAATAATGTTTCACATTCTTCAATAAGAATGTAGAAAAAAAAAAAAATACAATTAATCAAAATCTATTTTTTTTCTTAAACTTCATATCGGTTATCATTGTTACAGGACCTCCATCGCCAGATGCATGGTTATCTCGTCGATTGTCTGCTTGTTCGATCTCGGGCTCAGAGAATGGTTTTATTCTTCGTCGTTTGTCTTCTTGTTCTGGTTCCGGTTCAGAGGCCGGAAGTTTCGGTAGACGTTACTCTGCTTGCTCTTCCGGCTCTGAGACCGGTTATTGTCATCCAGTTTTCCCGCCAAATTACTATTATCAAGAGAATCGGCGTTTTTCTTGCTGCTCGAGTTCCGGTTCTGAATGCAGTAGTGCTTGTTATCATTCTAGTCGCCGTGGTTCTGCGGATTACAGCCCATTTTTGAGAAGATTGTCTGCTTGCAGCCGAGATTCTACTTTTGACTCAAATTCCAGAAGATTGTCTCTATGCTCATCTGGTTCTGAGCAGGGAGGTTATTGTCGACCGAGGAGCAATAGTGGTATAGCGTTGACACATTTACCAGAAAACGTGACGAGAATGCCATCTGGACCTGATGGAACGCGTGGATTTGGCCGACCTATGAAAATGAATATTATGTCACCAACCATGGAACCCACTTGTTAGAAATGTCAATTACTTTTAAGAATATTTTTCATCGTGAATAGACTGGTTGATACGTTTATCGATTTCTCTATTCTGTTTGTTGAATGGCCAATTCTTTGTTATTCTAAATAGATTAAAAAAGAAGAAACAAAAAAAAAAAGAAGAAGAGTAATTTTAAAGACGTTTATACGAAAGATTTTTGGAGAATAATCGATATATTTGTTCGAAATTAAATAAGATAAACCGAATTATATACTTATATGTATATATTGATGTAATTATTGGTTCGGTATACTTGACTTTAGAAATTGCATATATGCTATTTTAATAGGTTTCTTACAAAAGTAATTAAAGCAAATTAAATTTTATGCAATAATAATTAATTATTCTTCTTAAAATATCTTATTCTTTTTGGAATTTTTATTTTTATTTAATTTTTCAAAATAATTTTGAGAATGTTTAATATCTTGGCTACACATAATCGCCGAAAATGAATGTAATTAAAAGGATACTTATAGGATCTTATTTATCTATTTTAATTATATAATATTTAATATGCGATTTATGCGTAGAAAAAATGTAAATAATAATATTGTAATAATAATAGTAAGTATGATGCAAGCGTCGAATTTATCCTAAATATATAAATAGTGATTTATAAAAAAGTTCGATGATGAGGTTTTGTGATATTATGAATAATGTACAGACTTCGAAATCGTGAATAAGTAGAACATATCTATGTTAAACAGATATATACTCGACCAGCAATACATTTGAATATTTTAAGATAATATAAAAATATTCGTTATAAATAATAATAATTAATAAATATTTCCAAAAGATCTATTGATACAATAATTTTCCAAATCTATCAATATTATATTACATTTTGAATAATTCTATTAAATGTCTATTATATTTAAATTACATCTGTATAAATGAATTGATGATTACTTTGTGTTTTTATTTTATATTTTTAAAAAATATTGATTATAAATATATTAATTGATTATAAATATATATTTTTATAATCTACATCTACATCTAAGATGCAATGTAATTTTAAAAGAGAAATGATAAAAGTATATTTAATTCATATAACTCGCCCATTTTATTTATGATCACATGCGAGAAAAGCAAATAATGGGAGAAGGATAGAAATAAGATAAGAATTGACTATTAATGCCATTCTTCGAATGTTAAAGACAGTTTTTGAATAAGATAAAATGAGAATTGAAAATTAATGCCATCTTGTGTTTGGATCACCGAAGCTCCGATTTATTATTAGCATAGCAGAATAGGCAAGGAGGTTTTCAGACTTGCATGACGTCACAGACAAGAAAAACATCATTGTACAAGAGAGACAAAAAATATTTCCCGCTACTTTGATTCGATATGAAAAATTTATTAATTACACATTTTCTATTCAAAATTTTTATACTTTTAAGCTCTCATCTTGAAATTAGAACTTCAAGTAAATTTCTTATATCACTTTTAATATGAAATTTTCTTTAATTAATTATTTATTAACGTCATATCAAAACGACGCAATATTGTTATCCCCATTCGATTATGAAATGAGAGATTAGCGATTGAAACATTTTTTATAGTAATAAATAATTAATTAAAGAAAATTTCACATTAAAATTGATACCAGAAACTTATCAAAAGTTTTAATTTAAAGATATAAATTTCGAAGAATCTAAATTTTTATCAGAAAAAGAATAATTAATTAATTTTCAATATGGTATCATCGATGTGATATTAAAATCTATGACGAGTTAATCGTTAATAAATAATTAATTATTAAAAAAGAATTTTACATTAAAATTGATACGAGAATTTTTTATCTGAATTTTTAATTTTAAAATAAGCTTAAAAGTATAAAAATTTTATATAGAAAACGAATGATTAATTAATTTTCTATGTAGTATTCTCAAAATGGCGAAAAATATTTTTTGTCCTTCTCGCATAATATTACTTTTCTTGTCTATGATATCAGGCGAATTCGTATACCTCTTTGTCTATTATACTATGTTAGTAATAAATCGAAACTTCGTTGATCCAAACACGAGATGGCGCTGATTGAAAATCAATGTCTTGATTGAAAAATTTTCAATTTATTTTTTTTATTTAACTTTTAAATAAAATGTAGTAAAATCACCATTTTAATTTAACATGGAATAACATAAATTATTTTAAAATGTATTCTTTTAATATAAAATAATAAAATTTGAATAAAAATTTGTGATTTCATATATAATGCCACTTTTTTACAAATTACATTCTCCTAATTGCTTTCATGTTTTTATTCCAATGGCGCTGTTATTTCATTCTATTCTAAATCGATATTGTCGCATGTGACACAAGAATGGTAATGGATGCTACGTAACTACTGAGCTATATTAGATGATAGGATTCTATTTAATCCTTAGTCTGTGGTGTTAATATTTATGCTTTGCGTAAGATGATGAGGTTAGGATATGTTTACTTGTCAGATTCTTTGAGACAATATATGAAGTCCAAGGATAACTTAAATATAACAGGAATGTGAACGTAAAAAACAAACAATCTTAAGGCGAAATCATGTTTTTTCCTATTGGATGGCCGCGAGTTCTAAATACGATAGATCCAGAAAAAATAACTGCGGTTGTTTGCAACAGGGATAAAATACTTTTTGCAGTCCTAACAACAGATACTCTTACCATCTGGTATTGTAAGGTATTATAAATTCAATCGTAATAATCTTATGCGTATCGTAATTTTCCTGTGCGTTTCAAATAATTATTTTCTATGATTAATATTAAATATTAATATACATATTTTCTTATCATTAAAAATTATATTTAATAAATATTTATTTATAACTTTATTTCTTTTATATTATTATATTATAATTGTTATATATTATAAAAGTCTTCATTTATTGTATAAATTAATTTTCTTATTAAATTTGTAAATATAAAAGAGGATATATACTTTTTTAATGTACATAGATAACAAATATAGATATATATATATATATATATTGTCATTTTTTTTCTAGCCTTGTGTACCCATTGTATTTATTAGACGAACTACAGATTCTTTAAAGAAACATGGTGATAATATTTTAGTACAATGGCGGCCAGATTCCAGCATGATTGTCATTGCGGTATGAAAAATAATAATCAATTAATATCAATGAAAAATAATAATCAATTTGATACAAAAAGAAATTTTATATTATTAATTTATTTCCAGACAACAGATAGTTATCTGTTATTTTATCGATTGCAAGATACCAGCCCAGAAGGAAGAGGTCTCTATGAACAGAGAGATTCTCCAGTTACCAGTTTAAAAAGAGATAGTGCTGAACTTTTTATCAAAGAAATTATTCCTTCTTTAGTTTTAACATTTGTAAGTAAATGTACAATATAAATATATTTTTTATTATATGGATTATATAATTTATTAAACAAATTATTCTTTTATTAGGAAAAATCAGCTTGGATAGATGGTGGAATTAGTTCTTTAGTTTGTATACGTGATGAACTTATGGTAGCTACAAAAACCAGTCATGTAATACGTCATAAATGGGATGGTACAGTAAATAGAGATTATTCTCTTGATCTAAGAAGAATACCATTTAGTGTAGATCAACAAATATCTACTGTAGCTATACCACTTACTGAAAATAATGTGTATGTTACCGATATTGAATATTCTCCTTTAGTTGGTGGATTTGCAATTGTACTCAATACTGGCAAAGCAGCATTTCTCACAGCACAATCATTAAAATTTGATCCTAATGTATGTTACTTTGTTCAAATTTATAAATAAATATTTTACAATAATATTATTTTTTAGCAAGTACAAGGAATTTGGGCTAGAGATGTTGATGATGCTACTTGTGCAGCTGTAAATCATAAATATCGTCTTATTGCAATTGGGAGACAAAAGTATACTTTTTTTAATAATTTTAATATACATTTAAAGAAATTTATGATTTATTTTAATGTATATTTTATTATTAGCTCTGAAGGTGTAGTGTACTATGTTGATGAAACAACTGGAAGTTTAGAAATGTCACATACATTAAGTTTATCTTCCAAAGATTATCCAGGAAGACCAGGTCGTGTAAGATGTTTGAGATGGACCCCTGATAGTTGTGCTATTGCATTGGCTTGGGAAGGTGGTGGCCTAGCAATATGGAGTACATTTGGTGCTCTTTTACTGTGTAGTTTAAAATGGGATTATGGTTTAAGAGTAGATTTGGCACATGATAATCCTTTGCATATTCATACAATGGTTAGTGAATTTATTTAACTTAGTTATTAATATATTAATTATTAATTTTATCTTTTGTATATATTAGGAATGGTCTGCTGAAGGTTATCAACTTTGGATGTTAAGAGAATCTCCAAGTCCTACTTTAATAGAAGAAAATGAAAATGAAGAAAATAATTTAAAGTGTTCTTTGATACAACTAGATTTTGTAAAAAGCCCTTTAACTGTTAATCCTTGTATGGTAAATATTCAAAATAAATATTTATGTAATTTTTATATTTTATATTAATAATATTTATCATTAATAACATTGAACTTTTATATAGGGTCATCATGGACATTTGTATTTACAAGGTGAAGATAGATTATATTTAAATCTAGGTGGGGGAGTTTCTACAAATACTTCAACTTTTCATATTGGTAATGAAATTCCTAATGATTCTATAACACAAATACTTGCTGGTTGTAAACAATGGCTAGTTGTTCCTATTCCGACTGCATATAGTGGTGCCAATTGGCCAATAAGAGTATGTAATTTCATATTATATATTACAAATATTTTTAAACTATGATATTTTTATATATGAAATATATATGTATTATTATAAACAAATTACAATTTTTTTTAGTATACTGCTATTGATAATGAAGGTATGAGTATAGCTGTAGCAGGGCGTACAGGATTAGCTCATTATTCTTTACCTTCCCGTAAGTGGAAACTTTTTGGTAATGAAACTCAAGAACGAGATTTCATTGTAACTGGGGGATTATTATGGCATCGAGGTTTCTTAATAGCAAGTAGTTATTCAATATTAGATGATAAAGATGAAGTTAGAATATATCCACGTGATACACGTTTGGATAATAATTATGTTAGAACTGTTAGAATGACATCACAAGTATTACTGCTCAACACATTAAAAGACAGACTTTTAACATTTTGTGCTAATGCACAAATTAGCATTTATGATATGGTAATAGAAAGCAATAATGGTGAGTAAGAAGGGAAAAAAATTTTATGAATTATAAAATTATAAAATTATATCTTAAAATTTTATTTTTTTTAGATGCAGGAAGTATAGAATTAACGAGATTGCAAACTGTAGATATCAGTGGACTTTGTATTCATCCTGCTTGTGTTGTAAGTGCCACTTTAACCACTATACGTGCAGAAACAGCTGGAAGTCATCCACATCCTGAAAGTCTTCTGTTGAACGTATCTGGACGTTTGCTTATGGTTCAGCGAGAACATTGTACTGATAACCCAGAAGTTGTATGTGAATAATATTTTTAATAATAATATAATTCAAAAATAAAAATAAAACTAATTTTCAATTTTGTTATTCTTTACAGCTGTTTACGTGTAGTGCTCCAACAGTATTAGCTTCTTATGTAGAGAATGTTTGGGTACCATGGAGATCAAGAAGAGATAAACCTCATTTAACAGAAGCTCTATGGTTATTTTGCGGTGCTCATGGCATGCGCGTTTGGCTTCCATTATTTCCAAGGAATCATCAAGAAAAAACGCATACCTTTATGAGCAAAAGAATTATGTTACCTTTTCATTTACGTATTTATCCTTTAGCTATATTATTTGAGGATGCTATTTTATTGGGAGCAGAAAATGATACAGTACTTTTTACTTCGGATACTAATTCTCTATTTTCGCTGCCATTTAGTTTATTAGAACTTACAGTAAGTAAACATCATAAAATATCTTTTATTAGATGAAAATTTCTTACATATTATTTTAATTTTAGAGTCAAGTTTATCTTCATCAAATATTACGACAACTCATTCATCGCAATTTAGGATATCATGCTTGGGAAATTGCTCGTTCGTGTTCTGCACTGCCATACTTTCCACATTCATTAGAGCTTTTACTTCATGAGGTACTAGAAGAAGAAGCAACTAGTAAAGAACCAATTCCAGATGCTCAGTTGCCTTCTGTGGTGGAATTCATCCGTGAATTTCCAGGAGTATGGGCTAGAGCAGTTGTTCAATGCGCTAGAAAGACTGAAATAGCACTATGGCCTTATTTATTCTCTGTTGCTGGGCCACCAAAAAAGTTGTTGCAAGATTGTTTGCAACGTCAACAACTTGATACTGCTGCTAGTTACTTAATAATTTTACAAAATCTAGAACCTTCAATCGTTAGTCGACAACATGCTACCTTGTTATTGGATGCTGCTTTAGAACAAGGAAGATGGGAACTTTCAAAAGATCTTGTTCGTTTTCTTAGAGCAATAGGTAAAAATAAATGTTTTGTAAAATTTATATATTATGATTTCTATGTTTATATATTCTTTTTTTTTTTTTTTTATTAAGATCCAAATGATGTGGAGTCTCCAAGAACATCTTGGGGTGGAACATCAAAATTAGGCGGACCTCCTCAAACTCCACCACTCTCACCTCATGAAGATGATTTATCTTTAGTATTAGGAACCATGCAAGTTTCAAGAAGTCGAAGTTATAGTACTACAGTGACACCTAAAGTACAATCTGATTCAATAACTAAAGATATAGCTCCTTCTTCAATGTTAGAAAAAACTAGAAATGTTGTTATGAGGCGAAAAAAGTCTGTACCTACTAATACTTCTAAAACTGAGAAGGTTGATAACAAGTATGTTTTGATAGGTTTTGTATTAAATTCTAAAATAAATATTGATTAAAACTATTAAAAATACATTATCAATACTAAAATAAAGTGTTTATTATTTTTTAGAGAAGGTTCAGCCGAGGAATTTTTTATTGATGTAATACTACAACGTCATGCCCGTCGATTACTTTCAGCAAAACGACTCGCAGATTTAGGCAGATTTTCTGCACGCTTAGATTTTCATTTAGTTACGTGGTTTGCCAGAGAACGTGATAGAGCAGCAAAAATAGACGATTATATTGCGGCATTGAAAGCAGTGCATGAAGATTTTTCATTTGCTTATCCTGTGTTATCCCTTCCAACTTTACAAAAATTTCGAAGATCTAGCCTTACTTCTTTACGTTCTATAAGATCTGTGAATTTAGAAAGTCCAGAAGATGAACCATTAAACTCCAGTTTCGTTGTTGATTTACCTGATAGTGGTTATACTAGTTTACCAAGTGGAAGACCACCTTATACGACATTAGTGTCTCCTGTTGCCAGTTTAGAAACACAATTTCCTGCTACTGAAACTAAATTAACAGCAAATATGTTACATGGTATTTGTACTATCTTATAATAACATAAATTTAATCATTTTAGATTACAAAAATATAAATTTTATTTCTGTATTTTTAGATGCTAACAGCGTCCTTAGTGATAGTAGTACTATTTGGAGAGATGATACTGAATCAATTGTTGGGACTGGAGTCGGAACAGTGTGTTGGGTTTCACCAGATCCTGTTGAACAGACAGAAGTTCATAATGCTTCGCTCTGTGCACCGATAAGTCGTGCGGAAGTACAACTTAGATATCTTTTACAATTATTTTTGGAAGGTAGTTGTTTAGGATGGGCTGCAGTATTGGCAACTGTTTTACGCGATGCACCTGCTATGGCTAGAACTATCAGAGCAGCACATGCACCTATGCAATCGTTTGATTCTGTAATTAATTTAAGAGATGGTCTTCTTACATTAACTAAATGGTCTCATTCTGAATGGTATGTATTATATAAACAATATATGTTTAAAATAAAAATAATTTAAAAATAAAATGAAAAATTAAATTTATATTTTAGTTTGGGATATAGACCTTTTATGTCAAGTATTCAAGGTCAAATTTCTTTGCTAAATAGATTAATTATAACAAAACAACAGCAAGAACAGGAACAAATACCAGAGAGTCCTTCTCCTAGCCCAGCTCCATCTGCAGGTAGTAATCAACGAGGAACTTTATCACGATCTCGGCATTCGTCTATCAGTCATACTTCAACAACTGCTCCGTTAGATGAAGAACGATCACATGAATTATCTTTAAAAGTGGAAGATATAAATTTCCGAGGTAGTTATAGTAATCTCAATAATATGGAAAATGCTACTTCGCAATCTACATGTGTAATCTCTTAAAGCAATGATGTCTTTTTAAGACTCAAATGTACTATGTTTATATATTAGGTAAGTAGAGACAAAGTTTTTCTAATATTTTTCAGCTTTCTATGGAATGTGATTAAACATAATAATCTAAAAAAAAAAGAATTTCTCAAATCATTTTTGGTACTAAAATTTTTCCTAAAATAATTAAGATAAATAATACGAACATTAAACCCCAAAATTTAAAAAGTAAAAAAATTATATGTTCACTATACATACATAAAAAAAACTTTAATAACTTTTGTTATGATTGATTGACTAATGTATGATAATTATGTATACAATATCTTTGAAAATTTTATTGATATTTAAAAAAAAAATATTACACAGAATTAATATTTCTCATTTTGTAAGCATTTCTATATCTGTAAATATGTTATTAATATTATAGAAAAAAGTACTGTTGAAATATTTTTAGGGCTTATATTTTCTAGTAATGTTCAATGAAAAACAATAGAGATTGAAAATAATACAGAATATATGACTGATACTATTTCTTCCTTTCTTTGTAGACAATATACAAAAATAATGAATATTTATATGAGTACAATTGATATTAGTAAATTTGTAGATTTAAACACAAGAGAAATGAAAACAGTGGATTCTAATATTTTATATATTGGAATATTATTGGAATTCATACTGACTGAATTGTGACTATATTATGAGGAAATAATTTGCATTGTCTCAATATAAGTTACATATTTTAGGAAAGTTATGAAATCTTATACTGATAAAATATTATTCTATTTTATTAAGTATTAAAAAGTAGTTGATGAAATAATAACCGTCCTGTAATCTAAATTTTTTTTTTATATTTATATAAAAATTGATTTTTCAAATTAATACCAATAGAAGCTATGAGAATCTAATATCAATAACTGTATGATTGATATTATAAATATTTGTTTTTTATTAAATTAATATATTAAATGAAAAAATTATGCTAAATAGAAAATAGAATTATTATTACTTGAAGAATTGCAATCATATATACAATATAAATTTTTTAATTCATAATATAGTTAACAACAGATATTTTTATTTAAAGAAAATTATATTATATAATTTTGTTAAATGCTGCTAATAAATAACAGTTATTATGTGCTTAAAGGGAACATAAATACTCAAAATAAATTTTGAAAAAAAGATATAATTTATGTTATATAAAAAGTTTTTTAAAACATATTTTTTTAATATCTAATTTGAAAGCTAAAATTCATTGAATTAATTTATAACAGATTATTTATCAGTACATTATCACATTTTGATAAAAAGTGGAAGTAAATTAATATATAGAAATTTTACTCAATATTTTATTTAAGAAAAATAATATTTATAATACATATAAATAGTATTCATATTAATTGAATTTAAATTTATTAATTTTTTAACATTATATTAGTTAAATTTTTTTTTTATGTTTTTGAAAAATATTGACTTTATGTATTATATTGTATGTCAACATTGAAGAAATAGCTTGTTATAAATAGTCAAAAATAATAATCAAAATTATTTATAAGTATTTATAACAGAATGTAAGTTTAATATAAAGAACTGATAAAAATACTTACATTTAAAGATAGATTCATTGTTTCACAGTTTTTACTCATAGAAAGATGTTTAATATTGTTTTTTTTATATTTAAATCTAAATTTAGATAAACAATTAAATTATATATTTCTTTTTGAATTACATACTATTTCTGTGGAATATAATTTTTATAAATATAGCAATTAACTTTTCTTATCCTTTATTATAATTATTTAAATATGAATAAATTAGCTAAATAATTTATGGAAAAAACTGTGAAACATTAATAGTAAATTGTTTATATATATATATATATATTGTAATATAGATATTCAGAAATATATATTTTCCCATAAGTCATGTAGTTCTTTTTTAATTTTCCAATATATATAATAAATTCTTGTTTATTTAAAAATTGTAAATAGTTTATATAAAAATATAAATAATATATATTGTTATTCTCTCAAGCATGATTGATAAAGAAGAATGATTGAAAAACTGAATTCACAAACATTAAAAAATTAATAATTCATCAAGTAATATCATAATTAAATAAGTTCTACGAGGAATTTTATTTTATTTAATACTTTTTTTTTATAAAGTGTCATCAATTATAAATATAATATGAATGCAAAAAGTTCTTTTTGTTTATTATTTATTAATAAAATGGAATTTCACGAAAAGAATATTGATACGCGATTTTATTGTTTTACTCAGAATTTTGTTATCTTTCTCATAATTTTGTTTCATATTATATGATATTTTATATATTTTATATTTATATCATGCAATTGGCATTTGTCTTTTATAAGACAACATTCTCAACAATGTTTAATATATTGATTTCAAAATATCTTAATACATCGATCTCGGGGCACAATAATATAAATATATCGTAATTTTAAAAAATATATAAATAAAATATAATATTATATAAAAATATTACATTATTTAAAATTATTTTACAAATAAAAAAAGTAATTTCAAACAAAATAAATGTAATTGAATTTTTTATTTTCTTAATCATGTATATCAGTAATCATATTATATCAGTTCTATTTAACATATATATATAATTATATCATAATATATTATATCAATACTATTTATCATTTAATCATTTAATTTATATTTTAACATGTATCTAATTTAATACTTATTATTATTATTAAGTATTAATAATGGCAAGTAATATAATAAAAAATATAATAAAAAAATTTTTATCTAGATAAACAATAATATATATTTATAAACAACATGTAAAAAAATATCAGGAACTTTCATAAAAATATAAGTCCAAATACAATAATATAACGTTTTGTAGTATAAAGGGAATTATATTTTTTAAATTTATTTGAGCTTCAATAATACTTTGTTCATATTTAATATATAAAGTTTATAATTAATTTCTTAATTTATAAATTGATCTTAAATATATTTATTTTTAAATATAAAAAGAATTTTCACGTAGAATTGATATGGCAATAATTTAATTTTAATAATAAACGTACGAATAAGAATAAAATATTTATAATTTAAAAAATTTTGTATTTGAACACATCTTGTAAAATCGTCCAAAAGAATTTATATATTAGAAATTTATGTTAAATTTTGTATTATTTTAGATATTTTATTAATTTAAATATAATAATTTTCCGAGTATTACTTTCATTATTAAAAAAAATATTGAGAATTCATAATGATTTATCTCATAAATGAAAAACTAGATTACAGGCACCATCTTAAAAAATATACGTTTTTCTATAGATTTTTTTTAATAATTGAATTGTTACTGTTGAATCGTAGAAATGTAATTTGGATTATAAGGTGCTTGCTTTTCATAAATATTTCCTGAATATGTTGATGCTTGTTGTATTCCTAAAAGAAAGTGTATAAATTTGTATGAATTTCATTACTTGATGATATTAAAGATAAATAAATATTTTAAATATATAAATAATATATGTTTAATATATAATATATATATCAAAAAATTAAATTAATATTAAATTTTGAAAAAATAATAAAATTATTCGCTTTAATATATTTAATAATAATTGTCAATCATTATTAAAATCAGTTAATTAAAATTTTATTAAACATATGTAAAATGATAATTACCTGCTGAATTTGTAGGATATGGAAGATTTGCATATGGAGTCAATACTGTCACATTTGCAGGTGTTTGAACTACATGCATCATACTAGGTATTTGTACTTCTGGAACAGATATTGCTATAAAATAAGTTTAACTTAAAAATATATTTTATTTATAGAGACAGTAGACGAATATTTGAATATACATGTATATTATTTTCAAAAGACTCGTATTTAAATATAACATGTTAAATGTGCATATACTTGTTTCTTCTATTATATTTTCAGTTTATTATTTATAGATTCATTTATCTATTATATATTAATAAAATTTTAATATATTATTGGAATAGAATCTTTTGAAATTTTTTAGATTGAAAGGATATATAATGATAATGTAATTTTTAAAACCTACTGAAAAAAAAATTCTACACAATTTAAATACTATAATAATTACATAAGAATTATTTTAGAGTATTAATTTCTTCGAAATTTGTATTCGTTCAAAACGTTTTATAAAAATAATTGAAAAAGAAATTATAATATTTCTTTTTATTTTTATATTAATAAATTATAAAATCTATATACAATACATACCTTATATATAATACATAACATTGTAGATTAGAAATATATTTTATTATTTAACGTGATAGTGGGAAGAAAATATTCGTTCACATTGAAAGATTACAAAGTATTTATTATATAATATTACAATAAAAAGCATTTATTATATTGTTAGTTATCATATTTCTTAAGTTTATATTTTTTATAATTTCAATAATTTTTTATATTATGGTAATCGTTGTTGAATTATAATAAAATTTTAATAAAATTATAATAAAAATTGTAAATAAAAACAATAAGTCACAAGTATTATTACAATATTTTTTTATTGTGTATTTTAATATAAA
Source organism: Apis cerana (assembly GCF_029169275.1). Lineage (NCBI taxonomy): Eukaryota > Metazoa > Arthropoda > Insecta > Hymenoptera > Apidae > Apis > Apis cerana. The sequence continues at coordinate 522,882 of NC_083862.1, read as the reverse complement.
AATATGTATAAAAATATATACATACATGCTAAGAATGGAAGTTAAAAATTCTATTTCATTGTATAACTTGATAAAAATAGAATCTTGTGATTTGTAAATATGTGGATAAATTTTATACTGACATAATAATTTTAATATGCAATATGTTTCAGTACATATATATATATATATATACATACATATAAGATTTTCGATTTTTCAAAAATGCATATATTAAATTACACATTGTATGATTTATATGAAACATTATATATTGATTAAATAAATAAATATAATTCGCAAATTTATTTTATTTTTATGAACGCATTAAATTGATATTCTTCTCATAATATTTAAAAAAAATATATATATATATATATATCACATTTTTCGTATAAAAAAAAATAGTCATGGAATGTTGATCATTCTTTGCCTTCCTAGATTTTTTTGAAATATAAAGGGTTCAAGGCAAACACGTAAAAGTTATAGAAACATATTTGTTATTCATAAAATATAAATATAGCGGCTATACTTTGTTTTACTATAAAAAGCATATTATATTCTTAAAAATAACTAATTTAATAAAATTGCCTACAATATTTTTTAATATTAAGAATACTAATTTATCATTAAAATGTAAATTATATAAAACGATCTTCTAAAATTATTTCTTTAAAAAATTTTTATCATATTGTAATTTTTGAATTTTTAGTTATAAATACATCCACATTTTGTGTTTATATACGTTAATAAAATTTGTAATTAAATCGTAAGCACAAAATTTCATGCGTTTAGAATATATAGGAAGCGAAGTAAAAATATTTAAAAAAATACATATACTTTGACACAATTATAGGAAACATTATATGTTCTGTCAGGAGATTGGAAGATGTGATGAAATGGATTCATATCATAGGTGGTCCTAAAAATAATTACAGGACGAAATTAGCTATTTACATAAACTTATTATATAAATAATAAATTAAATTTATGTTGAATTAATTTTTTTTGTAAAAATAATTTCTGTGATTTATAATAAATTGACATTAAAGACATCTCATATTTATTTAAAAATAATTCAAATGATTCGTTTTAACTGCCTCTACAAATAAATATTTAATACAAATTTAAAAATTATATAATATATAATAAATGATAAAAAAGCACATTAATAAAATAAAACAGAAATAAATTAATATTTCTTTTATATATTTATGAAATGTGAAATTTATTTAATGAAATTAAATATATTCTTAATGATATAAAAAGTAGTCTATAGTAATATTCATGAATTAATTATATATCAATTTGAAAGTATATAGACTAATTTTTAAATCAACGAAAAAAAAAAAAAAAGAAAAGAAAAGCAAAATTAAATTGATGAATGTTAAATAAATTTTTTTTCAATGATTTGAAATAATATTTTATAATGGTTATTATATAAAAAGGATTCTTACTTCCATAGACCGTTCCTTGATGACGTCTGCGATACCATGGACAACAACTGCAGCACAAACACGATATGCAAAATATTATCACAGAAAACACGACTCCAACCGCACAAATCACTGTGAGAAGAATCCTGCAAAAAAAATAAATATCTCAAATTTAATTTAATTTTTATAGTTTCCATCTTTTATAATTAAATACCTATAAAAACTATTATGCAAAGATAATAAAATAAAAATTTTTTAAAATTGTTCAATAATAAAAAAAAATTTTATAGAATAAAATTATATTATATTAAAAAAACATTTATATTTATATCTATATAGATAAAATATTATTTAGATTATTTAATTGATAGATATAAAAATATAAGAAAAAATTTGAAAAAGTAAATTTATAGTAAGAGTAAATAAATTTTTATATTTATATCTATAAATATTTATATATATAAATAAAATATTATTTATAGATAAGAAAAAAAAAAAAAAAGAAATAAATAAGAAAAAATTGAAAAAATAAATTTACAATAATTATTCTTATTCTAAATTATTCTTATGAATTCAAAACTGTTTTTACAAACATTCCATGTTTTAACTGACATATTTCAATTAATTATGAATCAAACTGACGCGATATTTCAGTTAGCTACAATATATAAAAAAATAATATTATTGTATTTATTTTATTATATCTTTTATAGGATTACTTTAATTAAATTTCTAATGATTTAATTAAATTCTTTCTATTCAATGAAAATGATACAAATTAATAAATATTCGAATTATTTTCTTTATCTCAATCAAATATAAGTATATATCTATATTAAAGTATATATCTATATTAAAATTATGTATATAAAATTGTTAATTAAATTGTTCTTTATAATTCTAATATTACTTCTAATAATCTTACTTTTGAAGTGGAAAAGAAATATATAATTTAGTGTAATTTATAATAAAATACCATATTATATATTATAATTAATTAAGAAGAAATATGATTTTTAATTAAATTACTTTAAATATTTCATAAAAGAAAAAATAATTGGAATAATAAATCATAATCTTTAATTGAAAATAAATAAAAAAAAATAAAATATATTATAAAAAAATTTTTATAAATTTTAGAATTATGCAAAATCTACAGAGATTTCTGGTTTTATTGTCCTTAAATATTTCAATAAAGATAAGAATTAATTCTTTATAATTCAAAGCATACTTGTTAAACATAAACGTTATCAAATATTATTCTTCATGTACATGTATATATGATACTTTCTAAATACTTCGTTAGTTTAACAATATTATCTGTTAATTTTTATATACATAATAAATAGAATTTTTCTTAATATTTTATTTTAAATACATATTTTAAGAATCTGGTAATTTCTCAAGATTATATGATATTAATATTAATTTATTCATAATATCGTATAATTATAGAATAAATAAAATATTTTTTAAATAACTATTACAAATTAACTAATGTAAAATATTAAAAAAGTTAAATATAAATAAAATGTATAAAATAAATAATAAATAATAAAATAAATATATAAAATAAATATAAATAAAGTAAAACATAAATTTCTTTGGTTTTAAGAAATATTATAAAAACTAGATAGAAACAGATTAATATAAATCTTACACCTAAATAAATATTATTATCAAATTTATATTGTTAATTCAAATAAATAAATAAAAATGTTACGATTCAAATATAATTGGTAGATTTGATCTTATATTTTAAATTTCGTAAACAAAAATACGTTAAAAGTATTTAGAATTATTGATCGATAGCTACGATAAAGTATGTTCTAAAATTATATATTATGCACATCTAAAAATAAAAAAAAATATAATATATTTCTATGTGTATGCGTGATTAATATATATATAAAATATATATATATATATAAAGTGAAAACTAGTTGTTTTAAATTAGCATTAATTACTTAAGCTATTTCATAGATAAGAATAGAAATATTAAATAAATAAAAATAAAATATAAAATATAACAAATTATATTTTTTAATTATAAAAAAAAATAATATTAATATTCTTACCATGATGATTTCGATGCAAATTCCACTGCATCACAACAATACATTTCATTCTTTTCAAAATCATAGCAACAATAAGATTTATCGTTCGAATCTAATATTCCTGGACATGAATCGATCACTTTCGATATGATGTTCTTGTTTCCAAATGAACATTCCATTCCTAAAAATATAATTAATTTTTTTTTTAAACTTTTTAATTCTTTTAACAAAATAACTAATGAAATATATAAAATAAATATGTTTTTTCAAAATTATTTTAACTAAAAAATGTTTATTAATTTTTAATTATAAATTATTATTAATTCTCTTTGATGATTATAATTTATTAATTGCAAAGAATTATAAATAGTTAGATAGTAAGTAATCATATAGATAGATAAGTAATAATATAAGTTTCCGGTTCTATTCAAGATTATTCAGATTGGATATATAAAATTAAAAAAAAATTAAATTCATATTTTAATAATAATAAAAATTCAAATGATTTTAATGCAATCAAAAATTTTATACTGTGAAAATAATGTGAATATAAAATATAAAAAATATATATAAATATATTTATATATATTAATGTAAATATATATAAATATATTTACATATATTAACGTAAATATATATATATTTATATATGCAAATATGTACGTTCTAATTAAAATAAAACATTAAAAAAATAATTTTTTAATCTATAATTATAACATATTATCATATTTAATAACAAAAATCTTTAAGTATTATAACAAAAATCTTTATGTATTCAACAAATTTTATATTATAAAAATAAAAAAATGTTTAGACATAAATAAAAATCTTATTCATTTTTTTATGAGTATTTTAATTCTTAATTCAAATAAGTTTTTTATGTCTTTAAATTTTTATGTCTCTGATATTTTTAAAGAATTTTATATTTTGTTTTTATCTTCGATATATTACACTATTATTAAATACTATTATTAAATAATAGAAAAATATAATAAAAGAAATTAATATTCAATCAAACATTTCTGTAAAATATACTCATTATATATTAATTTTACTTTATTTTACTTTATAAAATTATATAAATATATTTATTTGAAAAAATAATAAATCGTAATTTTATTTTTTCGTTTTTCAATATTGTATAATTTAAAAAATTTCAATATTTTTCAAAAAATACAAGGGAAAAAATAATTATCTGAAAAATTAAAATAAAAATCTAACCCTAATAAAATATTATAATTTTATAATATAATAATGTAAACGATATGTTATGAAATTAATAGATTCTTTTCTGAAAAGGAATCAACTATAAATCGAAACAATGAATAAAAAATATCTTGTCAATTACATTTATTGTGTATGTACATATACATAATGTAAAATTAAAAGATTTTTATATATATTTAGATTAAATATTATCTGTAGATTTTATATTCATATACGATAAATTTAACTATTAATACATTTCATTTTTAATAATTAATAATAACAATGAATTAATTATTGTTTCATATTTCTTATCAAGTACATAATGAATTTTGCATTAATATCATTATTATTATAACTATATTTTATATTTATTACACTGAGATCTTTTGTACTCACCATAAGATAATCCCGCGTTGAAATAAGCAAGCAATAATAAAATAGTTATACGCGACATTTTAATTAATATGAATTTCAAATCACAATATTATGACAAGATATAAAAAATAAGATATAAAAAAATTGTGCTATATGTATAATTATTTAACGTGTTTAAACACTTCTCACACACAATAAAATGGAACACTGCAACCTGCAATTTGCAGACTATTAAGTATAATGTTAAACATTAATATGATTCAAAAGATGTCAGCACTATCGCTTGCGTCAGTCGATCATTGCCGAAAAGAACCGAATATTTAATCACAATTTAGCGATTAATTTTTATTTATTATTGTAATATGTTCTGATTTTATTATTTGAATGCATATTAAATTATATTTAAATATATATTATATAAAGAATATTTATATTTGTAATTTAATATTTATAACATATAATGACGTATTTCCGATTTTATATCTTTATTAATCTTTTTTTATTTATTAATTTTATTTATTTTATCAATTTACGTTCATGTACGTAATTTTAATATATAAAAATAAAAAAAAAATGAGCCATATTATAATTTATTATTCTATGCATTTTCTACATATTTATTAAATGTATTTATTTAAATATCCCATAATTAAATATCCCAATTAATTATTTAAATATCCCATTTTAAAATTATGATATATTTTCACTAATTAAATTACCAACAATATTTCCAACTTCTTTATCATATTGTAAAACAAAACTATGACGATAACCATGCTTACAGAGTTCTGCATTGATATAAGGATGATTAGATATCAAATTTTTATAATATTTAATTGGTACCCAACCATCACAATTGCCATAATAAAACCATAATTTATCTGCACACTTTGAAATAATATCATCATCTCGTTCTTTTACTTTTATCATTTCTTCTCTTGCCATTTTAATTATTCTTTCCAAAGAGTAAGGATTTAACATATTAAGTACTACATTATTATATTTGAATGGAATTCTATATAATATTCCAGCTATACTGATAATAAAAACTTGTAAACAATATGGAAGATTTGAAATAATCCAAGCACAGAAAAGTAAGAAAAATGCAATTCGTGATACCTAAAAAAAATATACATTATTTTTTATTCTATTTTATTTTTTAAAATAATATTTTAACATCGAAAAACTTACTACTTTAGTGAACCACCATCCATTATCGCTTATATCCATATTTTCTATGGTTGGAAATAATAGATAACATTTTTTAACTTTTTTAGCAATGAAGTTATCTTTTAACATGTTTAAAATAATCCAACATCCTATTGAATGTCCAATAAGATGTATTTTCACATCTTCTGGTACATATTTTTTTATAAAATCTATCTGTAATTAATTTATAATAATTTTTAAAAATTTTTTACAAAATAAAATATAATAAATAAAAAAAAAACCTTGTGTTGCACTTGTGTCATTAAACTATAATGTTCAGTCCAACTTGAATTACTTGGCATAGTAATTGCTAAATTGTTTGGTGGTTGTACATGACCTGCATGTGAAATTATCCATACAGGTACTTCAGTAGGAAGTTTTGACTTTACAGTTTTTATAAATCCTTTATAAAATTCTGCAAGACCAGGATTACCAGGAATAATAATCACTACTTCTCTTTTACCATAATTTGAAAAACCTTCTTCTACCCAGCGACCTTCTGTAATCACTTGAGTAGGTACACCATTCCAATTTAACATAGCACATTGCATTTTGTTTTTGCCGTTTTGTGTATTTTAATAAGATTTTTAAAGATAAAATATAATTAAAATAAAATATTTTTCCAATTATTATGTAAATTTAAATTTTATTTAGTTAAACTTCGTTAAAAAAAAAGATATGTTATTCAATAATTTTTTCTAACATAACATGCTCTGAAGCAAATAGTTAGATATACTATTAGATATACTTCAAGTGTACTTAAAAGTTACATTTGACCTGAAAGTATACTTTTTTCTCGTGTCAAATGCTACATTATCGATTCCAAACGAGAATAGAACAACAACGCCACTGGAACGAAAGAAATAGTAATTTAATGATAATTAATTGTTTTTGACGTAAGAGTAATTGCAAATGATTTATAGAAATTTAGTATTATATTTACAAAAATTTCTAGATATATTATAATATATAATATATAATATATATATATATATATATATGTATAAAATATATAAATATAAAATATAATAAAATATGTATATATATATAATGTATAAAAATAGTTTTTATGATCACAGTTTGAATTATATATTATAATAACATAAAAATTCTTTCTATTTTTAAGTATCTTTGATACTTCTACATGTTAAATGTAATGTATAATGTTTTAACTATTTTGTGATTTATAAAAATTAAAAATTTAGAAATAGATTGTATAAGATTTCAATTTACGCGCGGATTTGAATAAATAAGAAACTGCCTTTTTCTAGCCAATTAGAAAACAATCTCTTATGATTGGTGACTAGATAAATTAATAGTATCAGTTTGCTGTTGGAAATTGTGAGAAAAAGTTATGTTTCATCTTCAAAAATATAATTGTGCAAAATTGTGTCAATTTTTAATATTTTATTTAATAAGATATTGTTTTATAATTTAAAGATTATTAGAAGTTTAATTAATATGCATTTGTTTATTATTATTATATTAAAATGAAGTAGTGTTTTAAATTTTTTTCTTTTTTTCATATTGTTTATTTAATATTTAATTATTGCTAGTTGCAATAATTATATAAGCCTTTAAGTCAGGATTTAATAACAAATATAATTTAATATAATTATAATTTTAATTGCTGATTTAAATTTTTATTTTTTACAAATCATTTAAGATATTGATAAATTTATAATTTATATACGATTAACAAAACAATCAAAAGACTTTCGTGTAGTGAGATCTTATTTATTTTAATAAAATATGTAAATAAATGTTATTTACATAAAAATGAAAGTTATATTATTATAACTTACTCTATTTCATATATATATATATCTTAAATAAATATTCCATGTGTTTAATTTGTGCGTTACATATTTCTATATTTGCTTTGATATACGCTTAAAATTGAAAACATTTTGTATAATATTTCTCCAGAAATTGGCGATTTACATTTTTGTGCCGTACATTTGTTCGACATGTTGCGACTTGTCGAACTCTCAAACACTCTCTCTTCCCCCCTCCAAATTTGTAATTCGATACATCGAAATTGTGACGCGGGATGTCACTATGTTATTGAAAATCATGATGTTTGGACGCTTCGCTTGAGGTGAGTGATCTATCTATTACGTAATATTTATTCCATAGTTATTCTTTAATTTCCTATGCTATATATTATTTAATTTATACTTGTTTGTTCAATAATTTATTAAATATTATTATAATTGATAATTTTTTAAGAAATAATTTATTCTTTTTTTCTTTGTTCTCTTTATTCATTTAATTATTATAACAATTACGATCACATTTTACACTAATTATGCTTCTAAGATGGAATTTGATTTTTATTTTAAATTTGTTTCATTTTATCGCAATAGATTCTAATTTTATATTTTATAATTTTGTAAGTTATATAAGTATATATTTTATAAGTTTATTTTAAAGATTTGATTATTATCTTATCTATCAGATTAATAACTGATTATTGAAATAACTTCCTTGGCGGGAAAAAGGGATTTCAATATGGATGCTGAAATGATCATTAACATAACAATCAATCTGTGGTTTTTCACGTGGTGAAAAATGTGGTTTTTTTTCTATATTTAATTATTTATTGGATAAAAAATATATATTTAAGTAGTTTATAATACATGCGTTAATTATTGACAATATTAAATTAAAATTAAAAAAATTTAACTAATTGCATTCTTATTTCGCAAATATTATATTATTTTTTTACCAATGAATTAATTAATTTAAAATTAATTTTTAATATGATATTTTTTTAAAAATTTGTAATTTCAAAAAAATAATATTTTTTTTTAGCAAACGTATAATAAAAAAATCTATGCAATCGATAGAATTAATGTTCGTTTCATAATAATATTTTAAATATTTTTTTAGAATACAATTACTTTAATTTAATTAAATTATTCACAAAATTAGAGCCAGTATTTATTCGCTGGTTATAATTGAAACACATCAACAATTTTTTGTTTTATTTTATTTTATTTTTTTAACAATCGTTTTCGATATACAAAGCCAATGTTTCTTTTAAAAACATCATCATCCATCACGTAAAAAATGTATATATAATTATTTTTATATATTTCCTATTGGTTTTTATTTTTTTTTTACTTGAATCCTTTTAAATAAATAATACATAAATGTATTGAATTTTAAATTATATAATTATATAATTATTTTGAATTTTAAATTAGTTATATTTTATATTTTGTTATAGATGGCTGTTCTATGATTTCTTAGGGATTACAACGCAGATTCTTCACATCGAATGGTGAGTCGCATGCATTTTGATTCCTCTAGTCATACTATCGTAGGATGAAAAATCGGAATCGATGCGGATGACTAGTTTTATACATAGAATTTTGCACGAGCATAATTACAGGTATTTGTTATACTTATGAGTAGTAATATTTAACCACTTTGTTGACGTGGCTGTAATAGATTCGTCATCATTAGTATTACATTTAATTATTCATGAGTATTTAATTATATATTATATATAAATTAGTATTGTTGCGTAAATAATAATTGCAATAGTGACTGGTATATGCATTCTGAAAATTTTATTTTTTTTCTTTTTTTTTTTATTAATAATTAAATTGCAAATAAGATAAAGCATTTTTCGCGATTTCTTTGGAAAATTTATTATATTTATATATTATATTTATTATATTAATGAAAGAAAAAAATTCACTCATAGTTTGTTCGACATCACATTGAGTGAATGATTTTAATGATTTTATTATTTTTTTTTTCTTTTTTTTTTAACATCTCTTTGTAAATAAAGTATTTGTTATTGAAAATATTATTAAAAAATATATATTATTTGTTATTAATCATTCACTTATTATAAAATTATTAAATAAATATTACAAATGTGAAATCTTTTTAATTTTTAAAATTGTGAAAAATGAAAGATTAAATTATCTAAAAATATTTAATAATTGATTTTTTTTAGATATTAGTATTTTTAAATATATAGATATTAATATTTTTAAATATAAATTATTTTTTAGTTCATTATTAATTATTAATCATAACTTGGATTTTATTTAGTACAAATTAATTATCTTTTATTAAATTTTACTAATTATTTCACGTGTTTTTTCTTTTTGTTTCTTGAACTTTTCAGTTTTCATTGAAATAAAATGAAGAGCATATTCTTATTAGATTTAGATTTTTATATAAACCGGATTGCAATAGATAAATTTTATAATTTTTACATAGATTTAAAAAAAATATTTAGATTTGTAGTAGATAAGATTTCAAAGCAAGGATATTAGATGTCATATTAATATTAAAGCTATATTCCCATAAATGTCACTTTGTTCTTCATATCTTTTCTCATCAATCTTCGCTTTCTCTATTTTGTTTGTTAGAGAGATTTTTCATTGTATCAGATTGTCATTTCAATTTTTCGATGCAAATTATGAAACTTTTCATTTGTAAGTTATCAAATCCTCGATTTCCGATAGTTACATAGCTATTTTCACATTCTTATTTGTTTCTATACTTTAGGCATACCTTGATGATTACGAAAAACATTATTTTGTTAATAATTAAATTATTAAATTAGATTTTATAACTAGGAAGGATATTTTATAAATAGTTAGTAAGTTGATTTGATTAGATAGATTATTTTTAATTAAAATAGCGTGCATAAATAGATACTTTGCAGGAAATATTTATTAAATGAAATGTATTTATAATTAAGTATTAATGTAATTTGGTATTAATTAAATAGATTAAATAATGTAATGTAGACAATTAATGGTAATGTAATCCTTTGTGGAATGCTTACTTTGCTTATTTTTTTTTTATGTTATTAATTAAAAATTATTTTCATGGGAATTATTTTCATGAGAATGAAATTCATGTTAATCTACGTTTATTTTTAAATTCATTTAATCTTCCGGTTTTTTTTATAATCTCTTTTGTTTTATACAACAATCAAAGATTTGAACGTTTTGCTAGTACTAAAAGGAGAATTTCTTTGAGAACGAATAAATTTTTACGTAAAAGGAGGATATATGGGAAATATGGAATGATGATTAGAATGGGTCTCCAATTTGCAGAAATCTCCAGATAAGACTTGGATAATTATTATTTGATATACAATATATAATTATATTTATTATATAGCTATATAATTTATATTTATGCATTATGTAGCTGATATTCCTGATTTATATATTGTATATGAAATATTGTATGGTTAGCTGATTGGCTGCAAATTTAATCGTGATGATTATATTTTTATATAATTAGGAATTATATAAAAATTATATATTTATATTTTTATATAATTAGGATGATTTTCATTTCGATTCTCGAAAATTATAAAATCAAAATATAGATTTTTAATTCGTAGTTTTTTTGGAGGAATCGTAGGAATTTTGATTTAAGAATTTTGAATTCGTAAATAAAGAGAAAAATATTATTCTTTCGAATCATAAATTTTATGCAATTAAAAAATTGAAAAAGAGAAAATAACTTTTGTTTATTTTCTTCTTTCAAATAATTTTGTGATGATTTATATAAAATTGCATCTATATTAACATTTTTTTTTTAATTTTATATATATTTTTTAAATTTTATATATTATAATAATAAAATTGATCCGCATCGATTTTGGTTATAGTTATCAACTGAAATAAGATTACAGGTATTAATAATTTCTTATGTTTATCGTTTCGAATCATAGAGGACTCTGATTTCTTGTACAATTGGTAATGTAGAAGTCAGAACATGAAATATCTTATTGAAATAGTAAATCTATTTTGTATTTTATCTATGCTTTATCATACTTATTCTGCATTTTAATAATTTTATATATTTTAATAAATTTTTGAACAATTCAATTCAATTAATGTATTAGAATCTAATTGTGAATGAATCAGTTATAAATTAAAGTTTATTTATTATTTATCTTATTTATATCTTAATCGTATTTTAGATATATTAGAAGACATTTAAATTTCAATTATAGGAATTTTATTTTAAAATATAAATATTATATATTATTATAATAAAATAAAAAATTATATATGTTTATGATTGAATTTTTATAATTAATTGTTGCATTATATTATATTCAGTAATATAATATAACAAAAATAATTTTCATAAACTTATTATCATTTTCATAGTTACTTCTAAATTACTTGTAAATAAATATGCGAAAATTATAAAAATACACACAATAATATTAGATGAAATACGAATCCTTAAATATATAAAAATATTAAATTTAATAAAAAATACTAACTGAAGGAATAATGATAGAAAATTCTTTTAAAATAATTTAATTTCGATTGAAACCGTAAGATGGCATTATCTATGAGTGTCTATGCTGCCATCTGACGGCGAAAATTAAATATTACAATGAGTTAAAAAGATTTTCCAATCCCCTCTGTTATAGAGAATTTCACTCGACCACACTCCTGGTTTGGTCGCAGTACAGTGTTTGACGCGCAGTCGAAGGAGGCCAGTCGAAGCGGAGCATAAGAGCAAATGTCGGGTGGACAATGAATCGCGCGATGTTCTCCGATACAACGGTATAATGTGAATAGTGATAAATCGACGTGATATGGTGCATAATCGGATTGTAAACGCGCGCGGTAATGTGGATAAAAAGTAAAAAAGCTAAGAAAAAAGTGCAGTGACTCTACGTTTGATTGGTAGTGCACGCAGAGCGGCCCTTCGTGTACATACACATGTAAGTAATATATATATATATATGCATATATATGCTCGTATACACAAAAGACTCACACGACAACTCTTTCTCGTCGTCTCTCTCGTCTTTCTCTCTTTCTCCCTGCATTCCTGCAGTAGCTTGCACGTACTTGCATTTTTTTTTCTCTCGTTTTACATGAGATTTACGACCGCGCCCCCTTCGACTTGATGCTTCTTCAACACTTTTCCAACTTGCTAGAAATAGATAGTTGTATTGTTCGCATCAGCTTCTTTACTGGAATTCGATTTCTTGCTATGCTAATCGAACCCTTTTCTCTGTTAGCAAAATAGAAAAGCCAGAGAGAGAAAGAAAGGAAAAGTATTTCTCTGGATGTTTATAAGATTTTATGAATTAACACATAAAAAGTTTACGAGACACTATTTAATATGATATACGTAATAATTCATTATGACTCGCGAAATGGAGTAATAATATCCATTTATTATAAAAATTTCCTTGTTTATTTTTCGTAATGCATCTGAATATCCGTAGTTGATTATCAACAATTACAGGTTGAAATTTTTTTTATGACACAGGTGGTAAATCCATAGAATAATCGTTTTATATGTGCGACTTTATACGATGAAACTGGCCGCGTTATCATGTTAAATGTTTCAGATTATGATAAATACTAATTCGCGTTGGAAATCTTGTAATCGCTTATCTGTCAGCTGACGACAAGTCAGCCATGTCGTAGTTGTACTAGCAATCATATCCGCGTGTCTATCATGGAAGTTTCGAATTTTTTCTCGCGTAACTTCGTTACAACTGCAAATACTATCAAATACCAAGAATGAATATTATTCATCAGAATCGAATTGTAAGTAAAGTTTAACTAACTTCAAAATATTGATTTAACTTCGTTTTCTTATAATAACCTATGATTTACATGTTGGATGAAAAAAAATTTATAAATATTTATCGCTCGTATTATATCACATAATAATTATTTTTACCGACTGCATTATTTTAATATATGTTTTTAATATATATATATATTTATCAAGAATATAGATTGTAATAATTTACACAGATAAATCATAATAATAGTTTTACCAAAAGAATAGTCAGTTAAATCTGATTCAGCCTTATATAATGATCTTTATTCATGACTGAAAAAAGGCTTCTGTGTCAGCCAAGATGTTCTGCTTGAGCTAATTCAATTCTACCGATATCAGGGTTTTTCTTAATAAATCCTATAAATAACCGTATAATCGATTACAGAAATATCAAGTTCGTTTATGTTAATTTACGCAATAGTACACTCGGGAGCAAAGCCACATTTATTTTTACGCGCAACAAAGTGCATTCACACGTCTTGCGCACAATGATCGAAAGACACTCGATCTATCGGTATTGACTGTCCTCGAAGGACAGCAGTAAGAGTGAAAGAACTTCTGTTTAGCAAAACTAAGCTAACTAAACAGGCCTCGGTTTTATCTTTCATCCCATAACAGTACTTCGTGTTTCTTGTAAAATTTCAATTGCAAGTGTTTACCATTAATTCTATGCGTTATACGGTTTTCCGTTTCGATTCCGATTAACATTTTAAAATATTTTCTATTACAATATGGACGATCGTAAAAAAGAAGTACCAATTATTAGATTTATTAGTAATACGATATTTAAAGATGCGAATTCAATTTAATGTCGAAATCCAATTTTGTCCATTTGTCAATTTTTGAAAGAGGTTATGTTCTAGGGAATCTCTTTCTTTTCTTCGAGTGCAAGTGAGATACAAATATCGTGATCTCCAACTGAGATTCGTCACTTTAGTGTACTCGATACTCGATCGTTTATGAAATCTTTTGTAAAAAAATCATAATGCAGACCTTATAAGCTGAGATGCGATCTACGAATTAGCATACCTTTCTGTCGCGTTCGTGCAAATAATTTTTATCGTTGTGTAACGTAGGTAGCCTAAGCAGTGTGGGCCGCGTGTACCGCTTTGTCGTAAGATAAAAGCCTGATCTTTGTCCTTTTTTGCGTGGTCGACAAAATTGAAACTTCATCGTCGTCCGTGTATAAACCTCCTGTCCAGAGTCCGCTCCTCTTTAGGAAATACACTATGCATCACGTTCGATCGTATCGAAGTTACCTCGATCGAAGAAATCAATTTTCGTCTCTTTTCGATATTTTTCGCGATATCCCGGCGATAGAATTATTAGTAATGTAAACTCGGATAAATTATTATTGAATAGCGTGTAATTATTTTTCAGCAGAAGATTACTCATTATTTGTATTCATAGTTGGATCAGAAGTTGCAGCAAACAATACGTAGAAAAGTTTTATTAAACTATCGATGACGCGGTCGGAATATCGAATTGTCCTTCGATTGATGATTCATTGGTATCGACTACACTCGATTACGATATCGATCACAAAGATAAAGAAAATATGATCTAGAACGGTCCAGATGAAAACACGTTTATTTTAAATCGTAAATTAAATTAAAATAAATAAATGAATCTTTCTATTTTCAAATTTTATTCGTTATTGATCAGATTAGAAAATTTTAAATACGATAAATAATAAAACAGGATTATCGATGTAAATTTTTAAATAAAAATCGATCGATATTGGATCACGGTCGATCAGAGTGAATTGGATCGATTTCGAGTTCACGAAAATGAAATATCTTGTTTTTAAACGGTGCATTAATTGCAATTTCTGCGGTGAATCGTCGATCGAATTGTGAAGCAGCCGTAGCCGCAATTACAAGTGAATCGAGCATTAAATCGAATACGGCGTGAAGCGTATTTACGATCATCGTCTTGTTATGCTACCTTGCAGCTGTGCTACCACTCTTGTATATCGGGCTGGAAAATAAACGGAAGAAAATACGTAGAGCAGGTATATACCTTTCCAACACCGAGGAAATGTTCCTTTTCGTTCTTGACAAAGGCTCCTTCGCCTATTCAACGAACAAACAGGCATTGATCTTTTTTCTACCTACCGCGACATCTTTGAATTACATTTTTCCGGATGACAATGCACGAGCCTAGGCACCGTTCGCTTCCTATGCTCCGTGGAATCGCGGAATCTCTCGCTTTTAGAAATCCATCCGTCCGTTTTTCTATTTCATGTATTTATCGCTTTCGCGGAATTTTGTTAAGATTTGCAAATTTCCAAAAATATAGAATTGCCTTCAATTGTTCGAGTTTTTCGAAAATTTTATTTATTTGTGATTAAATGCAATCAATTTTATTTGTATTAATTCTTTCTCACCAATTATTTCGAACGGTTGAAACATCTCGAATACCGTTACACCCGCATATCGCACATCCTGTATATTTTATTTCCATATAATTTACACGAAGTTTCGATTGAGTGGCAATCTATAACAATTTATGAAAAAAGATAACAAATCTCCGTTATTTTTCAAATAGTAAATCAACGAAGGTAAAATTTCTTCTAAAATATAAAAAATGTTCAAAATCGAGTATTTTTAAAGATATATTTCGATAGCTCGAGATCCATGAATCTTTTCCGAATAACATAACCTAATTTCAAGCAGTCTTTTACCTTAAAAGCGTCGAAGTTTTAACTCGTTAAACTTCTTTTCGTCGAAACTTCAAAATCGATTCCAAAGTACTGTTCGCACATTAGAAACTCCTTCTAGTATTAATTATAAAATAATCGTACGTAATTAAAATTTAGTTGAATCGTTATTTTAATATATTTCAACGAACTTGATTTTCTTTATTAATCAAATATCCTAACCTAAAAATATGTTACATAACTTTTCTGTTGGAAAATTTTTTATGACATTCGTAATAAAAATATCCCTACCGAATGGAAAAACTCTTTTTCTCTTCGTCACGATATTCTTCAAATTTTTAGTCCACGGATTATAAATAATTCGACGGGATAGGAATTTCGCATTCGAGTGGCTTCCTCTTTATTCTTGGCGCTGTTGGAAACTTGGAAACGTGTTTGGCCATAGTTTCGCAGCTGCGTTTCGGATTTATGAGTTTATCGATCCGCACGAGAATCACGGACAGGAACGATGTAGCCACGAACACGTGTGTGCTACTACGTGAATCTAATTCACGATTCCTCCACTCTAACGCGTGCACAAGTGTGCTTCTTCAAAGACAGAAAAATTCGCGCGCTTTGTGCACGAATGCACGTATGAATAGAAAATTCAAAGGAGATTAAAATAAACGTGAAAGTTTTACGAGTTGTGAATCTAGCGCAAAATTAAATTGTTCAGAAATAAGCTTCAATGAGATTTTTTTAGAATCGTATTTCTTAGAACATTCTGTACAAACCTCGGTCTTCAACCGACGAAACTGAACCACGCCGCGTTCTGCACGATTCGTTGCGGAGACGAACATTTTATTCTTGGATAGAGCTGTTCGCGAGAACGTCTCATTCGATGGGGGAGCGAGAGAGAGAGAGATATGAACTTTTCTCGCTCCATTTTCAAACGGGAACCAACTTCTTTTTCCCCTCGTGGAATATTTTTGGAAGTTATTTTTGAACAAATTTTTCCATTTTTATTCATTTATTTTTTTTTTTTTATATACCAGTTTTACGACAAATTGCGAACGAATATCTTTATCCCTGGAGATATACGAATTTCGTTTTTAATGGTGAAAAAGGTATTTCCGTTGGAAATAAAAATGAACTTGAGAAAAAATTACGATCCTTACGAAACGAAGTATTATTCTTTCACTTTGCTTTCTAATATCGATTTAAAAAAAAAAAAAAGAGGCGTTTTACTTTCTAACTACCGAGGTATTTTAGAGGGTGGAAACGAGATCGTCTGCTTTTCAATTACATCTCTTCTTTTTAATTTTGCACACTTGAACACGTGCAACTTTTAACAGACTTTCATTTTCATCCGTTCGGCCGCTTTCTATCGTATATAATTATTTCGATTTCAACCGATGAATATCGACCGAACTATCCAATCAATCTTTTTTTTCTCTCTCTCTCTCCTTTTTCTTCTTTTACGCGGTGTAGAAAGCGTAAAAAGCTTCCAAGTAATTCGAGCGGCCGATATAGAAACTCGCGATCGTCCCTGCATTCCGCCAGGGACAAATTCAACGCAACAATTGGATCGTGGCTTCGATTATAGTCGCTCTAGTTTCCAATGAAAATGTCTCCTAGCTTTCTCGCGGTAATTTTCGACCGAGAACGATATTTACGACTAATGGCATGGTGTTGCCTTTCATAGTACGATCACTATGGTAAAGATAATAGGATTGTAAGCACCCTATCTGCGCAGAGCCGATGTCGTTAGATCTATATCTACTTGAGTGAAAAAGGGAAAAGATATACTGGGATCTCTAATAAATACAGGATGATAGAAATGTATATCTTTTGAAAAGGATTTTTAGGATTTCGTTCCACGACAATGGAATTTCGAATATACCTGTTTCTTTATTGTTTTGTCAAGAGAGAGAAAGGCAGGTCTGGAAAATTTACGGTAAATTGCTTGTTTTCAATTGACGTCTAAATTTAGCTTGCCGACATTATTCGAAAACTATGAAAAATAAATCCGCAAAGCTCTAAAATGTCGACGGCTAAAATTGAATCTAGATTGTGCGTAATAATTTTCTTGATTTTCGACGGGAACAAAAACTTCGTAATAGGTCTCGCGTTTACGCGCACAGAAGAAATAACTTGGTTACAAGCGTGGAAAAAAATAATTAGGGTCATGCATAGCATCATGTATAATTCCGCGGTACGCGAAACCTTCCTCTTCTGCAATTGGACGCAATAAATTAATTGGCCAGCTTTCCGCGCCAGCGAACAAAAATTTCGTGAACTTTCGCGAAACTGGAGCTTGAAAACCGGGTTTATCCGCTCAAACCACCCGAACGGTATTTTACGACGAGGAATTAACAGTGAAATTACCGTTTATTTCCTGTTAATTTATCTGTTACGCCAATTGTACGCTTGTTTCTTTTCTCTCTTCTCTCTAAGACGATTCAATTCGGACTATGAATACGATTTATTATTTTTAATGTCGATGAAAACGTTGAAATGGAGTTAAGAATCGTACCTGAATTATCACGGTTGCGATTAAACGCATTTACTTGGAATTTTTCGACATTCTTGGTAATAAAGTCTGAAAATTTTTCGTTCGCAAAGTGGCAGCTTCGATGATCCAGACTATCTGGATTATCGAACAAAATTATTTATAATTTTTTCACGTTCGATGGCAGGAAAAATGGAAGAAAAATAGGACACGTAAGTAGCGGTGGAATATCTGGTTCGCGATTCGCACGCGAACGATCGAGCGCACGTGACTCGTGTATCGCATAAGAGACAAACGTCGGCGATCAAGGCTCGCGATAGAATGATGGCCGGGCCCTTATTGAACGATCGTTCCATTTTTGTATCGTCATTGAAACGTGACCGGCAGTCCCGATCGCGGATAATCGATATTCGTCTGCGCGGTTGACTCACAGGACGATAACGTTCCACCGCAACTAAGTATAATGATCATGCACGATAGGGATGACGAGTTTTCTCGTTCTTGCGTGCTGAAACGCGTCGCGATATCCCAAGACGAGTACGATAAGTGCATCGATTTGCGGAAACTTTTTACTACGACTAACAGAGGTCCGTTTGTCGGGACGATTATCCATTTTCGTCGATCAAGTGAATTCCTATTATGCGAACGAAAATAAATACGATAATGCGTTACACAAAAACTCAAAAAATGAACTAGATCGTGCAAGTGAATCATGTTTACAAACAAGCGAGTGAATATTATAAGCCGACTCGAGCCGAATAGTTCTCGACTCGAACAATTTCCGATCTTACCCGAACAGTTCCGACTCGACCCGAATATCCGTTAAAATTTTCAGGTACGTTATAAATTTTCTCGTACATATATCACATTATACGAATTGTTTGTCGGGTTTAAAAATAGTTTTCTTATATTTTTTCCAAAATGAAATCTCTCGAAATTTAATTTAATCAATTTTCTTTTAACCATATTTTATAGATTGTAAGCAATAGAGAAACAATAAGGAGGGAACAGACAATAAGGTATTTTTCTGGTCAAGAAGTTAGTATTTTTATTGTTCTTTGAATGATATTTCCTCATTCTTTTCTCGGTTACAATACAGATTTTCAAATTATAATGTCTCTACTAGGATCGTTTATAGTATATAGCTTTGACGAGAAATCTAGCAGACCATTTCGAAAAGAAATACTTAATTTCCTTCTTCTTAAGGATAATCTTGTTCGCGTCTCTTTCGTTTTCGTAAATTACCGTAATCGGTAATCCGGAAACAAGGTTCTTTACTGTTATGGATCTATTAGCAGGTAGGATTCAGTGTTGTACCGTTTGTATAATCATGCACAAACGACTATCTTCGCGATAAGTTATTATCAACATTATCTCGAGAGTTTCCTCTAAAATGTATTGCAACTTTTATATTATATTACAGCCAATTAAATGATAAATAACGCTCCAGCGATGTTTTCGCTATATTAAAATATATCTTTTATATATTCGAATAAAAATTTAGAAATTAAGAAAAACATCGTAAATTGTAGAACATAATTATTTATCGTGTAGTAACGAATAATAATAATAAATAATAATAGAAAGTTTCGTTATATCGCGTTATAAAAAATCATTATACGATTAAAAGAGAAAATATTGCAATATAAAATTCACCGATATTTCCATCTGTTCGAAGTAAAGTAATAATATCTGATTTCGAAAAATCACCAGTTACCAAATTGTGTACGAATAAAATTATACCTGGTCTAGCCATAAATAGACCAGAAAATATGTGAGATCATGGATCACGAGAATGTTAGAAATTATCGGTTTAGTGGCGTCGCTTGGAACATCGAAATACCGTTGTAATCTCTATTCTTGGTATACACCTCCCACGTAGTTGTGTAAAAATGTTGCTTCTAGAATAGCTTATCGAATATATTTTTTCTCGCGGTTTTCCATTGCGTGGATTATCTTTTTAATCATATTTTCGTGATCGTTTCGCGAATCGTAGATAAAGTTTTTATCAAACGTGGCGTCTCCATCACGATATCGCTGATAACGCGTTCAATAATATATTCCTGAAAAAAATTATGATATAAGAAAATTTTACATCTTAAATTTAACATTTAACGAAAAATTGAAAGTATAGATTTTTTTTTTATGTCTCTCGTTAAAGTACTTCAAAATTTTCGACAAATCAATTAAATCAGTATTCTCATGCTGTTCATCACTATTTTTGCAATCTTCTCTATTATCCTTTAACTTGTTCATTTCCTTATTTTTACACCATCAAAGAGTTACTATAAAATACGAACATTTTGAGATTTCAAACTTGTGTATGAAAACTTGTGCTGGAAACAATCCAAGCAAATCGGCAAACGCGTTGCTCGCGAAGCTTTCCTTCTATCGATCTGTCTGCGATCGTTTTTTCCCATTCGCCCACTCGTTCGATTATGCGGCAAAAGGACAAGTTTGGAGGAAAACGTGGGCGCGATCGATGTTTGAAACGTGGGTGCAAAACACGCCTATCTTTTTTTTTTTTTTCATATAATTTCATATATTTTCATAATAATGCTTTTTCTCACTCGGAAAAATCATCGTCGATCAGATTGGTGGAAAAGTTAAAACGATATTTCCTCGAACCAATCATTTTATTACTTTGCTGCAATTAGTCCTCTGTCAAGACTGGCGTGGCAAAAAGATTCCGTGACTCAAGGTAAAGATAATACGCTCGAAATCGTTAGTCATTTCGAGTGTGTCTCTTCGGCTTAAAATTCAAAGTAAATTTAATCCTTTATTTCTTTAATCTCTTTTCTAGAGATATGTCGAGGATGCGATTTTAGATTCGTGAAAATTGAACGATTCTCTCGAAAGATCTGGAGAAAACGCGTCTTGGGAAGAATAATTTTCGAAATTTTTAGAGATTCAGATCGAAATGTAAATTAATTTGAATTTTTTCCCGAGGAATTCGATTTGAAAGTGAGAATTTCGATTCCTTGATATATCTTGTCTGAAAACGCAGTTACGAAGATAGAGGCTGATATTTCAGCGATGAACAAAGATTACGTAACGCGATCCGAGGAAATCTTGCGAGAAGGTGGAAATAAGTTTCGTGCAGTTGCAATGCAGGGAATACGCGCCTATACGTTGCCTCGTAATAATATCGAACGAGGATACTAATTTCGATCCAAGTTACGAAAGTGGCTCATTTACACAACTCTCGTGTTCTATCTTAATTAAAACGTAATTTCCTATCTTTGTAGTAAAGCACTCTTCTATCGATAACAAGTTTATTTATTATTTGTCAATGGATTAGAAAGAATGAATTGTTTTTTTCTCTGTCTCTCTCTCTCTCCTTTACACGTATCTCATTAATGCGTTTATCGCATGTGTTCGATAACGGTCGAGAATATGCAAATACTTGTGATACAGAAATTATCGTTGTGTAGTTTAACGCTGAATTTTTTCATTTGTTCACACTTCACGTTTTATCTTCGAATCGAGTTTTCAATATGTATCTCAATTAATTTGGGTTAAACGATTTTTTTTTTTTTTTTTTTGCTTCGAGATATACGAATAATCTTGCGATATAATCGCAAATTTATCGAACGAGTAAGTTTATTTAACTCCGAAGTCGATTTCTTTTCCGGAAACGTAAGCTCGAAAATCGTTTATTTTCGATTTATCCGATGATCCAAATGTAATCGAAATTTTCTCCGGGCGCTACAGCTTTTTATTTATACGATGAACCGGTGATTCACTTTGTGGCAAAATATCTGCGTATCATCAGTGAATGAACTGTTCCGTAAAAATAGTGACTCGATTTTACGAAGAATTGGTATTGAAAGAAAAAACAACTTTTATTCCGCGGGATTGAGAAGGAGAAGTGAAAGAGAAAATAAATGGATATTTTAAAATCGGTCCTGCTCTCCGAATACAATCCAAAGTAAAGAGCGTGGATTATTTGAAAGAATAGAATTCAGGTGACCGGTTAATGAAACGATAAAAAATTTTCGTTCCTTCTTTCGAAACTAGAATGAACGTTGATTTCCGCAAAAAAAATGACGAGAGTCGTATCCGTATCAAAACGATGATTGCATCACGATCTTGGTCTCGCGGATCGTCCAGTGAATCATGTTCCGCATTTAATTGCCTCGAGTGGCGAATGGCTGCGCCACGTTTAGATGTAACTTCAACCCATCGAGAGTCCGGAAAAGACGGAAAGAAGACTAACGTGTTTCGGTTCTATTTTTGCCCACTCGAAAGGTCTCGTATTTCTGACGTGGCATGGTGCACACCGGTGTTAGTTCCATTCGATGCGCGAACCGTTTCGTCGTTCGAGATCGAGAATTCGCTATAAAGGGCTCCCCGATCGAAGATTAAAGGTGCTTCGCTCCCCGTTGCTCAACTTCCATTTAATAGACAGCTTTGGTTATGAATCGTTTTCGTACAACGGCAGTTTAAAAAATCTGGAAAGTTTTGTAAAGCGCAGTGGATAATTTTATTTCTGGAAAGAAATAAAAGAGAAGAAGACGAAGAAGCAGAGATGAAGATTATTCGTGATTTGGAAATTTCATTGCTTCTTGAATGAACGTATCCACGTAAAAAGTTACGAGGAACGAAGATTTGCTAAATGTCGTTTCGCGATTTTTTACGAGATTCGTTCCATGTTTCGATGATGGATACACGCTTATTTTGCTACTCCTCGGGCGCTTTATACGCACGCAATTTACTTGCTAATACTTTTTCGCTATTCCGAGTATATATGCTCTCTTGCCCCATAAGATCTTTATTACGCTTTCAAGAAACGAGATGCGCACGCATACAAATTACCGGCTATGACTCACTCGGTAAAGTGATGACCAGAAAATGGATCGAAAATGGGGATTTATCGACAGAGATTCGATAAGAAAAAAATTTATAACTTATACGCGATTCATCTTTAAAAATTATTTTAAAATAAGGAAAAGCGATGATTTCTTTTTTTTTTAATTTACAATAAAAGATACATATCGCATCGAAGTTTTTTTTTTAAAACACATTACGATACATATGTTTTAAAAACAATACGGATATCGAGTAAACAAAGTTTGTTCAAAGTTAAGCGTTCGAAGATAAGAAAATATTTATTGAACGTTTGAGAATCTGAATCGCGTTGTATCAGTCGTGCGAATATCTTGCGTAATTATTTTATTATTCTTCATTATCATATCTTAATTATTATCTTTCGTCGTCGATCATTTACACGATTTCGTTGAAAAATGTGAGAATAAACTTTTGAATATAAGCGTCGAGTGTAAGTAGTACGAAGAGAAAACAAGATATATATTGTTTACAAGATATACATTGAAAATATTATGTTTTATTGTGTTTTATTTCCAGATTAGCAATATCTTTCGTTAAGTGAAATTATACGTGTACACTCTTTCGCGATACAATGATAAATGACTTCGAGACTCGGTGTAACGACCTTAGATATACACACACGCGCTTTCCTTTTGTTTCGTCGAAATATTTCAATTTAATTTCTTTTTACTTGATCGCTGTTTCTCAATGACAGATAATTTTACTTGTAAATCGTAAAGGATCTCAACTTTCACGTTGAATCACGTTCAAATGTACCATTCAGAAACACGAAAAAGATACTTTTTAATGGTTCTCCTTCTTAAAATACCGAGATCGGGGTATAAAAATTCAGTGGAAGAGTCACAAAGATGTTGAACTCTCGTAAAAGTTCACGTGACGCGTAATTCTCGATTGTAATTCTCTGACGAATTCGTAGCGCGGCAAGAATAACAAAGAAACCCGTATTTTCTTTAATTTTTCAAACTTGTCCAAGCGTGCGTTCTTTTTGATTCTTTTTTTTTTTCTTTTTTTTCTTTATCTCGCATCCATGTATATTTGTTAAACAATTTCTCTCTCCATCTTCCTGCAGGCAGTTTCTCTCGTATCCATTAACGATCATCTCATGCCTCGATGCAACTTCGAATTTCAAGTTCATCGACACGGCAAATCCGATAATCCGGTTAATTTTCGTAATTTTCATCCAATTTACGATTACACATCGCCTTCAATTAAAACGCGGATCGTTTTCCTCCTGCGTTTTAAATGGAAACATCTTCGTCCTCTTTGAAAATATTCTCTCAATCTTTATTTTCTTGGTTGCGAATAGAAAATAGATAACTTAAAAAGAATATTTATCTATGATCAAAGCCGAATTATTTAAAAAGAATACTTGAATATTGCCGTTACTTGTAGTAATATGAAAAAAATGTATACAAAACTTGTATAGAGACATATTGCGGTACAAATATTTTTTTGCGTGGCATAGGTCATCTCTATTAATAAACAACATTTTTCAATGAATTCCCCAAAGAAAAAACCTAGAAAAAAGAAAGAAAAATGTTCGAAAAGGAAGAGATGCACTTAACGAAATCGATGGCTCTTCAGACTTGATTCCATTAGATTTTTTTTCTTTAGGGAGCATTGAAAAATGTTGTTTATCAAGATTAAAAACGTAAAACCAATTCGAACATCTCCTAATGCAACGTAAGAAAGTTTGTTTTACTACTACTTGATCTTGCACGACCTTCAATGCTTACCGAAACATTATCTTCTCGACATAATATATCGTCATAAA
Source organism: Apis cerana (assembly GCF_029169275.1). Classification (NCBI taxonomy): domain Eukaryota; kingdom Metazoa; phylum Arthropoda; class Insecta; order Hymenoptera; family Apidae; genus Apis; species Apis cerana. Next base: position 497,243 of record NC_083862.1, on the reverse strand, counting down.
AAAAACATAGAGATAACCTTGGAATCTCCTCTGAGCCTTCTATTTAACGCAAGTTTTGTATACATTTTTTTCATATTACTACAAATAACGGCAATATTCGAGATGTGTTCTACATGCTAGTGCCCTACCCTGTCCAGATAAAATGATATCGACGAATAGAAATTCTCTCCAAGAACTAAAAAAAATAAAAAAAAATAAAAGATTAAAAAGTTATCGTCGGTTACCGAGGATAGGAATAGTAGGAATCGTAAGATGGAAGTAAGTTTCAAGCTCATCGAATTGAAGTTGGGCTTTGGTGGGTGTGCGATCGTTAAGGCGCCTCCCCACCGCGCGATGCTCTCGTTGCGGACGATCTAATTAACGGAGCAACAAACCCTGAAAACTCGGTGCAACGGACGCGGGAGAGGTGTTCCACTGTTGGCGACGCGTGCGTTTAACGAGGACGGAGAAAAGCGCGCGAGGATGGAGAGATAAAGGGAGTGGAAAAGAACGTGGTGCGAAGAAGCGCGCTAGGAGAAAGTAGCGTGGAAAATCTCGTTTTTTCCTCGTCGAGGCGAACTGATTTTCGCGTTGTTCGATGGAAATGATTAATATCCGAAGAAAAGTCAAAAGTTGAAAACCGAGTACATAGCATAGTTTATTATGGTAAATCGAAGAATTATTTCCTGATAATTGTAAACGTTCGTTTTCTCAAACGTTTCTTTTCCGAGTGTATGCAAATTGGACCGAGTTGGAGATTTGTTGATACGGATCGCGTTTCACGAGGTTTCTTTTTAATTTAACTTTCGATCGAAATTGATTATTGCTTGCTGCGGATATTATCGAGTTAATCTTATCTGATGATTCCATATAAATATATTCTATCGTATCGCACGCTAACGGCTGGTACGATGAAGAAATATCCTAAACATTGTTAACTAACTTTCTTTTTCTCCCCAGCCTTTTAAATTAATTCGATTAAAATTTTTTTACGAGTTTGATCAAACTTTTCGACGATATTTGAGAAACGGATAGGAGAGAAAGTATCGAGGAAAAGTGTATTTTTACTCGTCAATGGACGAGCTTCTCTCTCCCCCTTGCAAATGGCGTTCTCATGCAAATATAGCGAATCCCGGGGAACGAGTGGATGGTTGTATTAGATAGGGGTTGTCGGACGTTTTATTGCGACAGTCTGAAAAGCGTCTCGACGCTTGCCAGTCGGCCTCCCTCGCGTGTTGCTAGGATAAAAACCCCAAACCCCCACCAATCGGACGAAACGTGCCCGGATTTCCCATGGATTTCCCATCATCCGATGGAAAGTCGATGAGGAAGTCGTGTTTCTATTGAAAATAAAATCTTCCTTATCTTTATCTTTACTTATGTATTCGATAATCGTGGAAAATTTGTGAATTTCACGAAACTTCTTTTCTTATTCTTTGAATATTACGAATGAATCCCTGCATCGATCCTCTGAAGCTGCTATATAATCATCAATCATTATTTTCTCTTCGCAACGCTTATCACCGATCGAACATCTAAACGATAATTTGTGTGCGTGTGTACTTTACGAATGATAAAAAAAAAAGGAAAGGGGAAAAAGATTGGACGGAGGCAATCTCCAACGTCCCTCCGCGCATATATAATACGAGATAAGCATACTCCTCTATCCGCTCGATTATATACACGATATTGCACGAAGGGAATTCGCACGTAGGGAAAGAGTCCCTCGCACGGAGGGAACGGAGGAAGGTGGAAACGCATCGTACGAGGCGAGAAAAAGAGAGGGAGGGAAGGGGAAATGTAGAGGATAAAGAACTCCTCGTGGTGGGGATCGCGATGACGAGGATAATAATAAACGAAACGAAGGAAAAGGGAAACTGACAGAATAGAAAGAGGGGGGTATGTTCGGGGGTTTAAAGGGAAGGGAAAAAAGAATCGAAGAGAGGATGCAGAGAAAGGAACACGTACGGAGTTGTTTGTGTACGAAAAGAGGCAAAAGGAAAGGGGGGGAAAATAGGGGAAGAAAAGGAGCGATGGAAAGGAAAAACACGCCGAGGATGGGAGCTCGTGCCATTTTATACGAGGAGGGGAGGGGGCGTTTTGTCGCAAGAGTGTGAGAAGCGTCTCGACGCCAGGCGCCGTCCAATGGCCCCGTCTCTCCTCGGGTATAACGTATGAAACGCACCCCCGCCTTTGGAAGGAGCTTTGTCCTGGGAAAGGAGTGACGTCAGTCGCAGAGATCGCGCCACCCCATATAAGCGCACGAACACGATTCGAGCGTTGGTGGAAGGGACGTAGGGGAGCCAAGGACAGTCTCTTCCGTTTAATCAAACGTGCAAATATATATATAGTTATATCTCGAATTCAACGATTCGTAATCTCTTTCTTTTTTTTATATCGAATAAATCTTGGAATTACACAATTTTGACTCGAATTTGACACCCCCGTTCTTATATTTTTATCAGATGAAACCGATTCGCGAAATAGATAGTTATTCCACAGTTGCTTTCTTCCCTGAAATCAGCAAATCGTAAAAAAAAAATGACGCTCGATTCAATTTTTCGAAATTTCGCGTGTAACCCCGCCTCTTGGGTGAGCGGGATTTTCTGGAATAGAATCGGATTACTCATCGGGGTAAAATTCGAGATCACCACCGCCGCCTGATTCATCGAGCCTTTCCTATCTAGATAAACCTTTCCCGTGATATTTATCGCGTCAAATTAACGTGTCTGCCGCGTATTTTAACTTTGTACACACTGATGTGTAAAAATCATTCATAAAATGACAATCGTTTTAGTAAAATAAAAGAATAGCCCGTATAGAAAAATTTTTATCCTTTATAAGCGGAACGAAAATCGATCGAAAAGAGATAAATCGCGAACAATGCTGTACACGTTGAGTTTTAATCGTAACGAATCGAAAAACGACAAATCATTTGTTACCAGGAGCGAGCAAAACTCGAATCTTACCTTTTTTTAACGTCTCCGTCGAAGAGAATAAATTGGAATAAATTGGCGTGTTTAAACGAGGAGATGTACGCAAATATGGCAGATAATTGGCGGCGGTGAAAATTTCACGCGATTCCAACGGAATTTGCAGCTTCTCCAGGAATACGTAACGAAGGAATATCGTAATTAGGACGGGTTAAATTACCGCGCAAGGACGCGGGAAAGGAAAGGAAGGACGGGGTCGATTAGCATACAATGATAAAAATTGCAACCGGATAATTAGACGAGAGTGTTCTTTTCCCGTTGATTGGAACGCTTCGTTGCACGATCGTGCCCCGTTTAATCGGGCTAACAGGCGAATTAAATAATTTAATCGCGTTAACACGCGTGGATCGTCACTTTGATTCGAACCGAATCGAACCGGATCTGGAATTAGCCGATGATCCACTCTGCTTCTTTTTCAAATTAGTAATGTAAGCTAGATCGTAGAAATTAGATTAGAATTCACGATAGATTTCATTTTTTCTAGCTGCGAGATCTTTTTAACCGAACACTTGTTAAAAATAAGGTTATTCGAAAAGTAATTTCGTTTTTTTTTCATGACAATAAAACACCAAATTGTTTCATGCGATCGTGAACAATCGAATTCGACAAATTCACCTTCGTAGCAATTTCTCGAGTTGTTATTCGTCGATTTTCTTCAAACAGCGTCTTTATTTTGTCTTCATCAGCTTCAACGAAATTTTGAAAACCAGTTTCGATACTGGCGTACCGTTAATACACCTTCTCTTCTCTATAAACTTCGCGACTTTTTCTTGTCTGAACAGCATTCTTACCTTTTCGGTAATAAAAAAAGTAAAATATGCCAAAGATGCTCTTTTTGGTTTTGCATTTTTATTATCATCGCACGAAAAACACAAACGCACAGAATCGAACGAATCTTATATAAATACACCGCGAATCGCCAATTCTCAAAATATATAACAAAATATATAACATGGTTTAGAACGAAGTTGGCTGTATAAACGTTTTCGAGTGAAGCGACACTCGCGTGAAAAGACGAAATTACTTTTCGAACAATCCAAGAACTTCTACTCTAGAATGAAGTTGGCTGCATAAACGTTCGACTAGCGACACTCATGTAAAAGAACGAAATTACCTTCGAATAACCTAATATATTACCAAGGTGGGAAATAACGAATCATCAGATCGTAATATAATTACTTATTAAAATATTCGAATAACATTTATTCGTATAACTATTACTACAGATTATTATTACGTTTTGAACGATAGATAAATCATCGAAGTAACTTCGGCTATTAAATTTTCCTCATCACAATGATAAAAATTGCATCGCAAAGTAACCAAGGAAACGGTTTTATCGCTCGTGTTATCGCTCTTTCTTTTTATCCGCGTGCCTTTAATCGCATTCCACCGTCCGTCAAAGAAGAAGATTTTTATCGATTTTTTTTTAACTCGGAAACTCGCATCTTCGAACATCGAGGATGAAAATGGCCCTCCGCACGCTATATAATCCCGGAGCGTTAATTGCTTATCAAACTAGTTTTTCGACTTTCCGTCTCACCGATCGCCACCTTCTTCTCGGCGGACGCTTCGTATTTTTCTTTACCATTTCTTCTCCACTTTCCGCGTCGTTAATTCACCGTCAGATCGGATCTGACAACCGAGAACGGATCTCGTGAATCTCGTTATTATCGTCCTATTACGAATCTATCGGCAAAAGTTGTTCTATATATATGTATAAATATATATATTTATAAAAAAGGAAGTTACGAATGGAGATTAACATTTTAGAAGAGAAATGTATCGTAGCATAAATTAAAGGTTGATTCCATTTAACGAGCTCGCGTGATTATCGAGATGGTTTGATCGATCGAAACAGTTCTGATTTGCATTTATATTATACCAAACGGTTCTTCTATCGTTTCTTCACGCTGCGTCGAAAAATCTAAACTGCTTTATAAATTCGTTAAAAATTTACGAATGTTTAATAACGTTTTTTTTCTCGCGACGTTAACGCGACATTTGCGCGAATAAATCAAAGATATGGATCGATGTTTCGTTACGATCATCTCGAAAAGAAAAAAAGAGAAAATAACGTGAAGAAATCGAGAGAGGATTTTACAATCTTCCGTGCGAAACAGAAAGTTTCGAATGTTGCGATACTTTCGCGTATGTAAATCACGATTGTCAGGTGTGGTGAATGGTACGGAGCAGAAATCGCAATGATTCCTCTCTCGACATGTGTGTAAATGTCGACGTAATAAGATAACAGATTATCGTTAATACTCGGTTTACCAAACAATGATTCATTCTTCGTCTCGTTATAATTTTTTAATTACCCTTCAAGCTTAATTGTACTCGCTGCTCCGCCATTAGAATTCGCCACGAGCATTTGACCGTCACCATTAAGACGGTTAAAGTTGGTTTGGAAGATAAATCATGGAAAAATCTTCGGTGTTTGTAAAACTGAACGATTTAGAATTGCTTTAATGGAGACTCGATTGAGATAGGTTAGGGTGGAAGATAGATTGTAATAAATCTAGAGATTAATTCTTCGTCGTATCGAATTTCCCCCTCCCCCACGAATTGAGATTTAATCCTATTTTCGTTTCTTGGCAGCGACGCCATCGAGGAAACACGTTTTATTCTCGTCCAACCGCTTATTGGATATATCATCACGATTAACGATTTTACGTCTACCAGATTTTACGTCTAGATTCGATCGAATAATTAGAAAAGTCTTATTTTCTTTCCGCTGTTTTTACGATCATCGTCGATCGTTTGTGAAAAACGTGTATATCGAATTTGGCTTCTTTACAACGCGTACTTTTCAATGGCACGCTTATTAGCGCTCTAAAAATGAATATGATTAAATCATAGCCTTAATAAAAGTAGAGGTTATGAAAAGTCGCGTATGAAAAGAAAGATAAATAACAAAACGAAATCGAAGACGAGAAGTTATAATCAACCTGATATTCGTGCTTGCGAATAAAAAATTTTCGAATCTCCGTGCTAAAATTTCCCTCCATTTTTTTATCGCTGATAAAACTCTATATATACGCTCGATACAATTCACAAAGCGTGGCGAATCCGAAGAAAATTTTATCCGTGTCGATGAAACGTCGTCACAGCAATTTAAGTAACTGTCGTAGCGCGAACTGTAATGGCGGAACGGATTTGTATTCGTTCGATGGGACGCGAGAGAATTTTGAACCGTGTTCTTAAAACGAGCGATCGACGCCCGTGACGTTTCGTTTATTGAACGAGCCCGGAGCGATGGGAGGACGAGGTCAGAACGGTGCCACGTTTGCCCCAGTTAGTTTGGTCGTCGGTTTATCCAAACGCCTTTTTTATTTCACCGCTTCTTTTTTTAACGCGTAACCAGTGACCCGTGCGCGCGTACAACAAGGCTCACTCGTCGAAACGCGTTTTTTTCGAGGTTGTGCAACGCTCTTCGAACTCGTACCTAGAATTCCTCTCGACGGTAAATAGAGCGTCGCCTCCTTCCCCTCTCTTGCTCGTCTGTACGCGTTCCGATATCGTGTCCTCGCGCACTGATTGTCGCCTCAACTGAATCTCGAATCAACCCCATTCGCGAATCTCGAATAGTAGTCCCCTCCATTGCGAGGCGAAGGAGTAATCATCTCGAAGTAGTATTCGTTTCAATGATACTTGTTATTCGGTTTTTTTGGTCTTTGGCTTTCTTGATGAAATGCCGGTTAATCGTATTCCCGTGTTCTGAACTAATAATTCGTAGCGTTTATTCGGTTTTTCCGACTTTACTTTAATAGGTGGAATTTATGAATATTTCATATCCACCTCGAAACGGAATATAATTTAAAGAAAAAACAAAGAACATTGGGACGCGAAACATGTTTTAATCTTTAAACGGTAAATGATTCAACTGGTAGCAAGTAATACGGTTCTCACGTTAAAATGATGTAAAATGACGTGGCAAAGACATCTTCAAACGGATATTTCACACCGATCGTTATATCCGTAGATATTTGCAGAACTAAATCTATGCGGCTTTCTACTCTCGAAAATATATTATACGGATGATATATAAAACGTCGGAATTAAAGCGAATCGAGGAAACAACGTATAGATTAAATTCAATTAAAAATTATTTAGTATCCTCTTTAACGCATTAACGAAGAATCAATTTTTAACGAGTAAAACTCAAATTTGCATATACATCTCGTTCTCCTTACACGCCAATTAACGTTTCTACGCTATCGCTAACAACCTCTGTCTTTCTAGAACTCGTATATCCTCGTTAACTGCGCCTTTCTAATTCATGCTGAAAATTAATCGAAATCTTTTAACAAACTATTGCATTTACAATAAGCGACATAATAATACGATGCGCTCAATTATATACACTATTTAATGCAAACAAAAGTGGCGAACGATAAATAATGTACGAAAGTGTAACGCATCGATGTATTTTTATGTACTCTCCGAACATGCATTTAGAGCGCATACGTCTTCGCGCATACGACTTTTACACACCTCCGACCAAGTGGCCGAGGTACGAGTTAATAAACTCGGAACAACACTCTCTCTATTTATTCCGTCTGAGAGTTGTCTGCGCATCGTCGACGAACTCGCTAATTGTCCAGGAAATTTAAGAAGTCTCGCTAATTGCAGTTGCCGACGAACCTTTTTACTTTCTAAATTCACGTGGTCGTCGTCGTCGTCGTCGTCGTTGTCGTTATGAATTTTAGAATTTTTAGATCAGCCTATATAACGTATATAACGTGCGAGATCCTCGTTTGTCGAGTATACCGGTTAAATGATTGTATATGGGCGTTTAAGAATCACGCAACGCCCACAATTTTTCGAGAATTCGGACGAAAAATCATATATTATTTTTTCTCTTCCCAATGACGCTTATCGACCATCGGTAAAAACGAAGAAAACAAAGAAAACGCTTCGAGCGACATTCAACGTTCGCAATTACTTCCTTTCATTTTTATCTCTAAGTTAATCGAATAAAAGCGGTCGAAACACGAGTGTACTAACAAGAGACGAATGACCGCCGGTATCGGCATGTGCATGGAAGCGATATAGTACGTTCGACCAGTAAAATCGATGGGGACAATAATACCTATCGTCCGTGATTGATCGAACGAAGGAGCGAGAGAGAGAGAGAGGGAAAGAGAGAGAGAGAAAGAGAAGAGGAGAGAGGCTGCGCCCACGTGTTTCAGCAACGACGTGCATATTATTGTGCACTTGGTGGAGTGAGTCTAAGTGTCGTTGCACGTTGCCACTAATAACACGAGGTCCACAACCTGAGAGACTCGTCTGGTGGTCGTCTAGCGACGTTGATACGCGTTAATTGTCGTAAATTTATAACCCTTGGAGAGGAAAGAGAAAAGAAACGAACGAGAGGCAGCATCCTATTATCGCGTCGGTGACAGATCAAAGGAGAGCGAGGAGATTACGTTTGATCTATCGTAATATCAATTTAATACCGCGTTTAACTTTTAGATTAATCTCTTTTACGATTATCGATATCGATGATCGACAACGACGGAATATTTTTCCCTGTTCAAATTTATCATTAGAGATATTTGTCTATATTATTAAGGATATTAATAACACGGATGTTTTAATTTAAATACAGCAATATAGCAAATCGATGGTTATTTTATTGATCTGTTTCAGTATTCGAATGAAAGGCATTAAACTCTGCATTGTCTATGGAGAGTACGATACGATATTGCTTTTATCCATTAACGGTCTTTGTCTCTAATGACTTTATTATCTGCATTGTATCGTACTCCATTCAGAGTGTCGATATACAAGTATCTCTTCTCGTAATCTCTTTTCAGTCCATTTCTTCTCAATTTTTTCACGGACGTATGTAATAATAATAATAATAACAACAACAATAAGTACGTATTCTGTTGCTTTTCCGAAACATTTTCTCAGAAACAAATTTTTCGCAAGAAATATTTCCTCGAGCGAAAATTGTTTTTCAAAATTCTTCTCTTCCAAAAATAAACAAGAGGGAAAGGGGTGCAGGGGGATGAAGTTGGTCTGGAATCGTTAAAATTGGAACGAAAGCAATACCCGAAGTGTAATTATCGATCATACCGGCTCTCCCGATGTAAAAATTGCACTCGTCATCTGGCTCATCCGCCCCCTGGGAAGAAAATTAACCGGAATAGAACACGGGACGAGCGAAAATTCAATCTACCCGTTCCATCTGTAGTTACAGCATCCTACACTACCGTACAAAAGTTCGGACGTTAATCAACGTTCTCTTCTCAACGATTCTCAATAACAATCGCGATCTTTCTCCCGGTTCTCTTAGAAAAAAAAAAAAATAGAGCAAGAGAAAAGATGGCCAGAGATTAAAGAACAATTTTATTTTCATAAAATTTAACGTGGAGAGACTAATCGATCCGTTCAGAAGAAGAAATATGGTTCGTCGTAATATCGATTATATCGAAGATGATCTAGACGCGTTTAGGACGAAAAGAAAGGAACAATGATGCGTATGATAGTTTGAATTTTGGGAAAAACTTTTGACTGGTATTGTATCCAGGAACACATGTGTACACAGTGTCGCAGCTTCTTCATCGACGCCCACGACGTCTTGTAAAATTGGTCGGCTCGGTCGCTCTAGTTCCACCAGGGATTGCATCTCTCGTTCGCCCACATCGACCGTCGTATTTATAGAGGCACACTCACCTTCTCTTTTCTGGCTGGCTGCACGTGTTGTTTGTTGTATTTCCCAGATAATCTCAACGTGATACTCGACTAGATCGTGTATCGAGATGATATCACTTAGAGACGCGCCCGCTTTTTTTCTTTCCTTGTCGAGAATTCGGAAGAACAAAGCGTGTAAGAAGAAAAAGAGACGAACAGCGAGGTTTCTTCTCCTTTCGAACGAAATTCGCGTGGTTGTTCACCCGTGTCCGTTTTAATTGCGCGGTAAATAAACTCGGCCCACTCTCGACTTCTCGCTAATAACTGGATGTTTTTCTTTCCAAGATGCGACAATTTAATCAATACTAGCAGTTATTATTATTATTATTATTATTATTGTTTTACTTGCCTCGTTGTAAATTTTCACTTTTCTATCTGTCCGTTTCCGAGAGGAGGAAGAAAATAATACAGGTTTCAAACTTTCATCGCGCCCCGTTCCAAATCCTCTCTCTCGCATTTATACCTTCTTTCTTTCATTGTCTGGCGCGTACGCATTTAGGCGTGTTAGACGCGCAAAGGATTCTGGGTCAGAGGGAGAGCCTCCGTGTGAGACGGGGGGGAAGAGGAGAGAGTTGCGCCGCGCGGAAAACGGTTATCGATTTTTAGACGAGTGCGCACCGCCTCGTTTATTCCTTTGACTCTTACTTTTGCAAGAAGCGCGGTACTTTTGCGTTCGCGCGCGATGAATTCGAAAATTCCAGAGATCTCTTCTCGTCACGTTTGCCCCGTCACGGTGAGACCTCCTTTCCAATCACGACACTCCCAACAGTTCGAAACACCCCCTCCCTTCCTCGTCCCACTGATCCCCTTCGACGCGTTATTCGCGTTTTTCGATCGAACCGGTTAACTCGAGGAGGGGAGGGTTAAATTCATTAACCGCTCCTCGAACGCTCTTACGTCCTGATGACGAGTTTTCGAGGATGAAGTTTTAAGGAATACTTTTTCAAAAATTCGGTGGGAGGGATTCTTCCGTGTATTTATATATATATATATGTACGTGTTGTTTCGCTCGGTCGCCACTTTTTTACCGAGAGAGCCACCTGAGACCGTCATCTCTCGTATTTATAGAACGCTTGCCCTGCTTGCCTCTGATCATTTATGTATAAAGGCCGCCGTTACTTTGTTTCGCGGGAAAACAGGTATTCCGTCAACGATACTCTCGGCCCGCTCCTTTTTCGTACGCGCGCGTACGTACATCTAAAGATAAAAGCAAAAGACCCGGCTTCCTCTCTCCTTCTTTCGCTCCTCTGTCGTTGCTCTCCCTCTCTCTCTCTCTCTCTCTCTAAATCACGATAAATTTTACCCGAAACTTTTTCTTTTCTCGTGAAGACTGTTCTTTTTCTTTTTTTTTTTTCTTCTTTCGGGAAGGGAAAGATAATCGGGAAAAATGTACGCGTAGTAAACGCGGGGTAAATAAAATAAAGGTGTAAGGAAGAAGGGGCTGTTGCTCGCCGTTTCTTAAAATGGAGCATAGGATCTTTCTGCGTCTACTTTTGTTTCTCGCGCCTAGGAGCCTAGGCTACAGTGGCTTGGTTCCAACTTGTTCCAAAACATGGCCCACCTCGCGCTACCTCGTGCTCGCTCTCGACTCGTTGCTCAACGGTGTTCCTAGACTTCTAATAGATAACCCAGTGAACCGTTTGCCCGGTTTACGCTCCTTCTTTTTAAACCAACGTTCAACATTCGGCTCGCGCGCAACGTCGCAGGTGGCGCGATAAACCTTGCGGTAAATTTCTGTGTGTGCAAGCTGTCTTCGATATCCGCGCTCGATCCCAAGCAAGGAGCAACAGTTTTCGATAAATTGGAATGGTTTTTCTTCCACGATACTTTTGTTTAATAAAATTTAACGACGGAGATGGAGGAGGCGAGGAAAAGAGACTCTTTCACGGGAGCGTAGGTACATACGTTGGACGTCGGATGACGCTCGTTTGCCCGGACAATTTGCTGTAATGGCCGGAACAGCTGATCGTGCGCTCCGACTATACGAGAAACGATTTCTCCTTCGCCAGTGTGAAACCGTGTCTCAATTTATTGCCTCGCTTGTTCGAATTCGCGGTTGAATCCCCGCTTTCGTCGCTTAATCGACCCATCGATCGTATCGTGAGTTCATTTCGCGCCATCTTCTTCTTCTTCGTTCCGCGTATTTTTACTTCCGTGTTGATCTTGGCGTTTTAAATTTTTCATACGGTACGATTCTTCTCTCTTTTTCTTTTTATATCTCGCACAGGAGACTTTTTAATTGCTCGAAATTCCACGGTATCTGGTTCAAAAACATATATTATATTGTTCCCCTTTGCAATTTTTACCAGAGAAAAAGTGAAGCAAAAATTGAGGCGAATCCTGTATCCTCGATCCGAGCTTCTTCTTTAACGTGTTTCCATTTAACGGGAGTAGAGTTTCGTTACGAAGTTGAATCACAAGTTCTGGCGAAAATTATTTATAATTTTTTTTTTTTAAATTCGTCAAACGAATTTACATTGCCTCGAAACGATAAATTTTGCAGGAGTGGCGAAAAGGGACACGTTGTTGTGTGCCTTGCTTCGTTCTCGTCCGAAACACGGTTCGAATAAACCGCGAAAAATTTCTCCCGTAACTGGATACTTCAAATTACCTCCCATCAACGCGCATTACGGTTGGAAAAATTTTCACGTGCAATTCTAATTTAATTTGCGAAAATTTTTGAAAATTAAAAATGAAGTTAGAATTTATTTTCTACGCGAGATTAAATTAAGATTAAGATTAAATTAGATTAGATTGTTGTTTAAAGTTATAACGCGTATAATAAAAGTTCATCGATCTTTTATTGATCGCACTTTTCCCGGAAGTCGTTGTCGGAGTGAAAATAAATAACCGCGACACGGCTATTTTCATCGCCGCGCAAGATGAAAAAAAAAAAAAAGAAAAAGTGCGTCGTTGTAAGGAACAAAGTCGATATCACGGTAGACTAAACACCGATATTTAATCTTCTGTACTTACGTGTTTTCGTTTAACCTTTAACGCGATAATTTATTATGAAAAAAAAAAAGAAAATAAATAAATAAAAGAAGTTGCAAAGAAATTATACACGCCGATAAAACTATCTGTAACAGCTTATCTCTGCGTAATTAATCACCAGTTTTAAAAGAAAATATATATCATTTTCATGATTTCATTTCATAAAAGTGTCATCGATATTAAAAATAACAATTTTTAACATTCCTCGAAGCAATATTCCAATATCCCTCTCCCCGAAATTCGTTCAATTACGAGCAATTTCGATCACGATTTCCATCGTTCCAAACGCGCATAAATCCTCGCTCTACGTTCGTTCACCTTCGCTATTAATTACATAAATACCTCCCCTCCGGAAGTGAGGTTCGTGCACGAATAAACATCCCTGCCAACTATTTTCATCGTGGCAAAAAATTACAAACATTGAGCGAAAAAAGAAAGATAATACCGAAAAGAGTACGTACCGTATAAACGTTCTCGTACGAATTTTCATAATTATCGAAAACGTCAAGATCGAAAAAGGAGCGAGCGCGTGGATAGGAGAGGAGGCGGTCGATATCACTTGTGGGAGGAGAAGAAGGCTCGCTTTGATCTCTGCGAAGGATGCGTCCATAGGGGAAAGTTGGCGTGCTTTTCCCCGTGCAAAGCGAAGTTATCGGGTCGTAAGTTCAAAGAACCGCGTGGAAGAGCGGCATCGAGAGTGTATCGACTACGGCGTACGATATTACGATCGGCCGCGAGGACGTGACCGCGCATAACGAGTCATTGTGTACGCCGCCGTGGAGGAATTTCGACCTTGCAATTACCCGCCAATGATGGCCAGAGAGAACACTCGAAGACGTCCCTTTCGTTTTTTCTTTTTTTTTTTTTTCGTTAACAAATATCGCGCGCTTAAAAATACGTGACGATAAATACGCCGAGATGATTAGGACGGGAGGTCGGTAGTTACGTAAGTAAGATTATTCGCAGGAGAGGTACTCTTTAATTAAGCGGATCCACCGCTTGGACAATGGATCCACCGATTCGTTTTCCAATCTCTAAGCGAATCTCCATCGCGATATTCGAGCCGCTGCGGCGAAACGTTTCTAAACTGCTCGATTCCCGATCGTTTAACCTCGTTCCCACGTACACAGGCTCGCAATTATACACGATGCATACCTGCGATCGCTTCGTTTTTAGTTGGCGCAACTTGGTTGGAGGGACGGTGGCGCTAGTGGTCCTCCTCGGTGGTTACGTACTGCACGCTCGGCTAATCCGCGTGAATTATGGGGCTCGTATCGCGGAAGTCGTTTCTAAATTGATTCGTAAATCAATAGCGGAGGATCGTGACTCCGAATCTCTCCTCCTCCTTCACCCCTCTCTCTCTCGCTCCGTACACTCTGTACTTGGGCGCATCGCCACGGATTTCTTCTCGGGTTGTATTTAGATCGCAGTTATCGGGAAGAGGAGCGTATTATGGTCGAATCGAGCCGCGAAAGGCACGCAGAAGGCACGTCGGCCGGCATCTCGTGACATTTCGAGAGGATGGAACGACTAGATCTAGCCTAGATTCGATTGTCGAGAATTATCATAGAAAGGAAAGAAACGATCGATATTTCGTTCCTTCTTTTTCGATCATTCGAGCACGTTCGTCGAAAGTTGATCGAAATTCAAGAGCAAGTTTGAGAATTTTAACGGTTCTCTCTATCCAACTTTGTATAATCTGGTTCTATTATCCGAAAGAAAGAAACGGTTATTTTTAATGGTTCGTTTCCAGGCACTCGTCGATAGACTTAGCCCCACGTGAGATAATAGAAAATCGATAGGAGGAGGCAGGCGTTTGCGGGCGAACGGAAGCGTCACGTGTTCCGTCCGAGGAGAAACATTATGGAATTACGTTTGATTTTTGACGTATCGATTAAGAAATAATCCAATTGATACGCGAAGCTCGCGCGTGTTTCGATTTATATTCCCCCTTATATATACTCCGTTTAATGAAATTAACAAAATTTGTCTTACTTCTTTCACCTATTTAAAATTTCAAATTCTGATGTAATATTTTTTAATATTGAAAATTTTGATTGATCTTTTATTGCATTAAATTTTAGAAAAATTTCACAGAATATCTCGTTGGTAGATTTCTGGAATTTTTGTAATGTTTGGATGAATAATAATCTTGTTTCGTTCTAGGTAATGACAAACTGACTGGAGAGCAGGAAGGACAGGAAGAAAGAAAATGGAGCATCGGAAGCAAACGACGGAAATAGCGAAAGCTAACGAGCAGTTCGATCTGTTTTGCAACGCGACCACTTTGAAATCAATTCTGGGGCACTACAGGCATCTCTGCGACTTGCTCAGGATCAGGCCGAACGTGATCAATCAATTTTACCCAAAATTGAAAGCGAAATTGCGATCGTGGAAGGCCCAAGCCCTCTGGAAAAAATTCGACCAGAGGGCCAATTACAAATGTTACAACCGTGGCAAAGCATGCCCGAACACGAGGGTAAGCGCACCGATTTTTCTTCTTATCCTCGCTTCTTCTTAAACAAAACTTCCAATACCAATTTCCTTAATTGATTTCAGGTGTTGATCATCGGAGGCGGGCCGTGCGGCCTTCGTTCGGCGATAGAGGCGCAATTGTTAGGAGCCAAGGTGGTCGTTGTAGAGAAACGGGATCGTATGTCCAGGAACAACGTCCTTCACCTGTGGCCCTTCGTCATCCACGACCTTCGCGCCCTGGGGGCGAAAAAATTCTTCGGGAAATTTTGCGCCGGCTCCATCGACCACATTAGCATTCGACAACTTCAATGTATATTGCTCAAAGTCGCTTTGATCCTTGGCGTCGAGTTCCACGAGAGCGTCAGTTTCGACGCTCTGATATCTCCGCCCGAGAGCCAGGAGGAGGGCAGTAAGTGCGATTTCCCAACCCGATAATCCGCCCGCAGAGAGTAGTTTACGTGAAAAACGATAAGGCTCGGAAGGTCTTTCTTTCTTAAAATCTCGCTGGAAACGGGAGATTTTTCGAATCCCCGAATTGGGAGCCGTAGCTTCGCTCCCGCACGACAAAAGTACGAAAGCAAAACGAGTTCCGCGGACAATTTCCTCGGGAAAGCAAAAGAAAATGACGAAATTCATATACGCGACTGTTCTTGCAGAGATCGGTTGGAGAGCGAAAACCACTCCCGCCGACCACCCAGTCTCTCAGTACGAGTTCGACGTGTTGATCGGAGCCGACGGGAAGAGGAACACGTTGGAAGGTTTTAAGCGGAAAGAGTTCAGGGGTAAATTGGCTATCGCGATAACGGCCAACTTCATAAATAAACGGACCGAGGCGGAAGCCCGTGTCGAAGAAATTAGCGGGGTTGCCTTCATCTTTAATCAAAAGTTTTTCAAGGAATTGTACCAGGAGACGGGTATTGATCTAGAAAACATCGTCTATTACAAAGACGACACTCACTATTTCGTGATGACCGCTAAGAAGCACAGTCTTATAGACAAGGGAGTGATTTTGCAGGTATAAATGTATATGTATTTCGAAAGCTATATGTATTTATCGTCACGGGGGATTTGACTGTAATTTTGTTTTTCAGGATCACGCGGATACGGCGAAATTACTAGCGAAAGAAAACGTGGATCGCGAAGCGTTGATGCTTTACGCCCGAGAGGCTGCCGAATTCTCCACGGAATACCAAATGATTGGTATGGAATTCGCAGTGAACCATTATGGCCAACCAGACGTTGCCATGTTCGATTTCACGTCGATGTATGCGGCGGAGAATGCCAGTCGAATTTTGGAACGCCGTGGCCATAAGTTACTTATGATCCTTGTCGGTGATAGCCTTCTCGAGGTACATTTTATCAAAATTTCTCTTTCTTTTTTTTTTCCCCCTCTAAGAAAATTGAGCAATAAAATCATTGCAGCCGTTCTGGCCAACGGGATCTGGTTGCGCGAGAGGATTTTTAAGCTCCTTGGACGCTTGCTGGGCGATCAAAGGATGGGGCGCGAACGTCTCACCGTTGGAAGTAATCGCTGAACGGGAGTCAATTTACAGGTTACTTGGACAGACCACGCCCGAGAACTTAAACAGAGATTACGCTGCGTACACGCTAGATCCTCATACCAGGTACATATATATATAAAATATACCTTGTTATCTATCAATGCGTTATTTATCACGTTCTCTTCCCAAGATATCCCAATTTGAACGTGTCGTCGGTGACACCGATACAAGTGCGAAGTTTACTCGACACGGATGATCCCGACAGCGTGAAACAGCCTCCTGTCCAGTCTGACATCGATATCCCTAAAAAACGACGTCGTCGGGGTAAGTTTTATGAGATGAAGATGGTTAAAATTTACGAGTGGTTGTCACGATGTACCGTCGCAGATTTGCGTGGAGACTCGCAAGTGCATCCGGACACGCTGCTTCGCTGGCTGCAAAAGCAAGTTGCCCTGTACGACTCGGTTCAGATAAGAGACATGGGCGCCTCGTTCAAAAATGGTCTGGCTATTTGTGCGATAATTCACAGATATCGTCCAAACCTGATAGATTTCCACAATTTGAACCCAGACGATGCGATTACGAACAACCAATTAGCGTTTGATATATTGGAAAAGGAATTGGGCATACCTCCTGTAAGTGGCGTTCGAACGAGCATCGTTTGTATTATTACATAGGGGGAGGAAATAACACCGTTCAATTTCAGATAATGACAGGGGAGGAAATGGCCCAGTGCGACGTTCCCGATAAGCTCGCCATGTTTTCTTACCTCACACAGATATACGAAGTTTTCCGCGGTGAAATCCCGTACATTAAACATCCAAAATTAGTAAGTAGATTCGCACGACGTGGAATCATTTCAGAAGATTTTTAATCGGTTTCCGTATTTTATAGTATTCAGTATCATATCCGAAATCACGGAACGAACATTTACAATCGTCAGAACATTTTTTAACGAGAAAGTTCCATCCTCGCCCACGAAAGCCCGACCCCTCCTATTGGAATCGTAGACCGTCATACATCGTTTACGATCGAAGAAAAGAATCATTGTCATATCCCATCCCCACAACAATTTCACAACAGACCATCGTCGAATCGTTAGATCACAATAATAACAAAATATCGTTAAGCGCAAACGTTGCAGAAGTGGATGAGAAATTTGCTATAAACTGGATAAGAAATAAACTTCGAAACAATATAGTTGCATCATCATTGAAGAAAATGTTCAAACCACCAAATCACTTCGATAAAGATGACGAGTGTTGTTATCGTTTGGACAATAACAAAGTTAACGAGAAGTTACTAACCATAAAATGTTTTTCATAATTAACTTACTTTTCCTCACGGTACCAATTTTGTTAACCTCTTCTTCTTCTCTTTTTCTCTCTTTCTTTCTTTCTTTTTTTTTTCCACAATTGTATAACGATTGCATTTGATCGTCTTTTATAAAGGAACCTGAAAACGAAGAAAGGCCCGCACATAGTAAACAATTGACACCTGATCAAAAAGTTCAGTTAATTGACCGTATCGTCAGGCAAGATAGCGCAACGAGAACGAGACACTCACGATCGCGTCATAACGAAAATTTAAACCCCGCGGATAAGAAGGGGGACACGATTAGCCGACGTTCTCGAAAGAGACGAAGCACGGAGAAGATGGGCGCGACAGTGGTAAGTTGTTTTCTCTTATTTTTTTTTTTTTTACCAAATCTCAAAGTATCATCGATAACATAACGTATTAATATAAAAAAAAAAGGAAAAAAAAGTAGAACAAATTTTTCTTTACAAATTTTTAACCATATATTTTTGAAAGCTTCTAGTTAGCAGATCATCCAAGGTTCAAACATTCTTTTTTCACACGATATCGAAGTCAATCCTTGGCATTTTGCTAAATATATTTCGAAATTATTATTTACTTTGTAGAAGGAAATATTGAAATGATCGATGCGAAGGATTGAATCGCATATGTAACGCTTTATGGAACGATAAATTAAATATCATTAGATATTCCATAAAGGGTTAATAATTCGAACACTAACAAATCACATACGATACTTACACTGCTTATATCCTATAGTCACGGTGGCAGAAGATTGAAGCACTTATGTATCGTGGGATAATCGTATCGTTGTTTATCTTAATTATTGGAGTTACTATTACCATGGTGCAGAAGGAAGTCTTTACATTCTAATCGCTTCGTATAGTCGACCAAAGTATCGATGGAACATTGCAAAACTCTCGGTTATGTTTTAAACTTTTTCTATCATATTTATGTTTATGTTATATATATTACATATATAATATATTTGCTACGCCAGCTTTTGTATTTGTCCTATATTTTACTACTAAAAATTTGTTTCGAACGAATAGATTGCATAGAACTCTCTCCTAATCAGATATCCCGTTAGATAATAAAAGTAAAATAATCTAGATATCTCTAAAGAAGTAGAAACCGTTGATGACCCCCCTATTTTTCTTCTTTCTTTTTCTTTTTCTGGAAACAGAGGAATGTTAGCGTAGCCAAACACGAAACTTGTAATACCACCCCGCTTTCGTCTTTTTTCTTTTTTTTTTACCCTCTTTTGTATTTTATTCATCCACTGTGAACGTTACAAATATAATTGATGAGAACCACGTAACATAAGTTGTAACATAATATAAATTGTGTAAAATGAATGACAAAAATGAGAATTAAGTTGATTAAAAAAAGAAAAAAAAGAAAAGAAAATAATTGTAACTGTGTGAATAAATTGAAAATTAATATATCACTGTACGATTTTACGGTGGGCGTAAAGGAGGAAAGGCAGAAGAGACTCGCAGAAATAGAGAAAAATCGCGCCGAACGTATGAGAAGGCGACAATATTTGCGAAATATGGCGACGCAGCAATTCTACAAAAGTATGCAGATGCTGCAAGCGAACGCAAAACGCGAGAAAGACGAGCCGTTCGAAGATTATTCAATATTCTTATATCGTCAAACTGCACCGGATTTCAAGGATAGGGTGA
Organism: Apis cerana; assembly: GCF_029169275.1. Taxonomy (NCBI): domain Eukaryota; kingdom Metazoa; phylum Arthropoda; class Insecta; order Hymenoptera; family Apidae; genus Apis; species Apis cerana. The sequence continues at coordinate 477,590 of NC_083862.1, read as the reverse complement.
AATACCTTGAGCAGAAAATATTATATCCAGTAAGCTGGAAAGTGAATGATTTTGAGAGTGCATAATGTTTCTTCTTTTTCTTTATTTTTTTTTTTCTCTTTCTCTCTCTCTTTTTCTCTCTTTCTCTCTCATTAATCGAGTAAATTTAACAAACACTTAAACTAAAAAAAAAAAATTTGTTTTAAATACTTATTATTTTATTTCTTCGATAATAAGAATTGATAAATTAATAATATTAAACGTATGCACAAACAATGTAAAAAAAAACAATTGTACGATTACTAATTCACTATTGTGTGCGATAAATTATTTGAAAATTTTTTTGTTGCAATGTAATGAAATATTACAATTATAAATATTACATATATAAACTAACTGTACAAGAATAATGCAAAAATTTTAAATGATACGCATGATATTTATGCATTAATAATATTGAAAGGTGCAAAGGCTATAAATTATATTACTAACTATCGTCAAAAAAAAAAAAAAAGGATTTTTGTAATATCGATTGCAAGTGCAACTTACATATATTTAAACAATTGTAACACTAACACTATACACTGCATAGAAAATAATGAATCGTATGATACTTTGATATCTTCATTATTATGAATTAGATGTAAAAAATTGTTTGACTCGGAACGAAGAACGTTACAATTTATGCTTTTTCTTTCAAGATCATCAGAATTTTGTAATAATATTTTTCTATAATATATAAGTGTCAAGACGAATTCAACGATTCGTGAATCTATGGAATAAAAAATTATCGAAGATTATAAAAACTTGGAAAAGAAATTATCTTTGAGAGATTAATTATAAATCGATTCGTTCTGAAAAAAACTTTGTCATATATATATATATATATAAGTATCTTTTTATCGACAGAAATAATGAAGATATTAAGGAATTTAAGGTAAACGGAACCTCTTGTTGAGTAAATTTTTTTCTAGTTCGTTTTTTATAAACTGTGATTACTTTCGTGTACTGTGATTACAAATTATATAGTGCATTTTCGCTTCTTTTATCGAATTCATATAAATCGTGTGGTCGTCTATTTTCTCGATTGCACGTTCAAATTTATTCCATTTTCCTTTTCTTTCAGGACAGAGAACCTAAGATTCATGCTGGTCATCATAGAAATAGCATAGACGAAGAGTTCTCCGGTAGAATAAAAAGTATCGAAGACAAGTTGAAAGGGTCTACACCGGTTGAGAAAAAACCCAGAGATCTTCTACGTGCAATTGGTTTGTATTTGTATTCCCTTGTATTTCTTTTTTTCATTGTTCAACGGGTGTTATGCCGTCATAATTATTTTTCATAATATTTTATAACATCTAGTAGAATTTTATTTTAATTAATTGTAAAATATTGTGTGTCACGTCGATAAAGGTAAAATTGAGAAGACCGATTGGAATGTGAAGGAAATCGAGAAGAAAATCGAAGAGAATAAAATGGGTCGTTTGGTTCGACACGACAAAGTAGAACGAGTGCCGAAATGGAGTCGAGAACAGGTTGGCATGCGAATGATTAAGCAGTACCCGATAATCAATCTTTTTCAGATGTGTATATGCTTCATTCAGTTTTTAGCTCGACAAATCAAGATGGAGAAGAAGGGACGTGATCAAAGGGAGACAGATAGTAAGTACGCTGATATTGACAATACCCTGAAGAATATTGACAGGAAGATCAAAGAGGGTAATGTGCTTGGGTACAATAAAGTCTCGGCAATGGCCGAACAATTTTCAAATAAAAGTCAGGACGCGGAGCCCAAGATGCAGAAATCGGTAAATACGATACTCTAAAATCTCAATACTGGAGGATATAGTCAGCAGGATATTCGGAATCTTTGTGACGTTTATCGTGTCTTGTCTATTTTTCGTACTTCTTTCAAGAGAGGCGAGTCATCTTATGTACCCATGTATTTGTAAATTATATATACATATATATATATATATTTTTTTTAGCTTTTTACAGGGTATAAATATATTTTGTTACGATATGTATTATAATAATAACAAGTAACGTACATTTATCCTTACTAAACAAAATCGTATCGAATTGATCAAACTAAAATGTTTATCATCCTGAGAGAATTTACGTCGATAAATGTATTCTTTAACCGTTATCCTTAATGCGTTATTATTAATAACAAATGTTACAAATATGATATAATTCGTTTTAATAATAAACGAAACAAGTGCTGACTAAAGATTCTTTTGTATTAAAAATTTTAATTTAATAATTATTACTCTGTACTTTTTTTTTTTATAGAATGTCAAGCCCACGATAACGTTACCTGCTCAAGGAGGTTCAGAAATGTGTCATTTTTGTAATAAAAGGGTTTACCTAATGGAGAGACTTAGCGCCGAAGGGAAATTTTTTCATCGAGGATGTTTTCGTTGCGAATATTGTTCTACCTCGTTAAGAATAGGTTTCGTATTTATATCTTTTAAATCGTAAATTACAAGAATACACAGCTTTTATATAATTATTATCTCGTTGATTATAGGGAATCATACATTCGATCGGGATAAAAATGGAGGACGATTTTATTGTACGCAACATTTTGGTTTCTCAGGAACGTTGAAAACTCGGAACGTGGAAAAGAAGAAGATTATGACGTTGAATAAAGAAAATATACCTGCAACGTCTGTAAATTTAAAAACACCCGAAAAAGTAAAGATTTGAATTTGATTGTACGATTCATGGTTCAAAGATAATGTAAAAATAAAATATATTCAATGTACGATGATTTTCAGGGAAAGATATCTTTAGAGGGTGTCGTTGGTCTCGATCTACTCGATCGTGGACAAACACCCGAGAGAATAGAATTCGAAAATTTAGCTGGGATATCGGATGCTGAAGAACCTCAAAGTCAAATGGATGAAGATGAATGGACGGATAGGAATTTCGGGGCTTCTACCGCAGAAATGGGATCCAGTGATGACATTTCGGATATGAGGTAAATTCTATTTATGTGTCGCTATTTTGATGATATTAAAATAAGAAATATCAAAGGATAAGTTTTCAAATGATTTCAACAGCGATTCAGATGATGATAACGAGGTATACGAAGAGGCAATAGATCAACCCTTAACAACCGAGGGAACTCTTGAACTTGCGAAAAATTGGACGCTACGATATTCTCATCCTCACGCTGCAATGGGACAATCTGATACGGGAAGCAACGAATATGAAGATTCTAGCGATGAATATACGAATGAAGGTATGACTGTTATACAGCTTGCTATTATATTCTTTTGTATATTATTTATCGAAAAATATTAATGTGAAAAACAAATATTTAGACGATGAAAGTACAACCGCTACGGAAGATGAAGACGACATACGTGCCCGAGAACTTAGAAAGCAAGAAGTTTGGTTGAAGAATCCTACATGTAGCTCCGATACGGACAGCGGTTCAGAAACGGAGGTGAAAATTTCTCAAGATTCTGTAGATAATATAATTCAAGATTCTCTTATACAATCTCTTCCTGTACAAATTTCTAATTTAATATCGCTCCAAGAGATAAACGTGAATAATAGTGATGTTGATCGAGATATCGGTGCAGAGGATATGCAAAAATCGCCTGATAAAATACTGATGATTGATGACACATTAGTAGGAAATACAGATCAACGAGTAATAAATGACGTAAAGTTTGGTAGTGAGGAGAATACATATCGAAACAAAGCATGTGGAAGCTTAATTCCTTTGTCTGATTCCCCTTGTAATTTAACATCAGACAATAGAGAAAATAATATGGTAAATTCGGATTCGTTTTCAATTCTTTCTAATCCCGTTACGTACGTACAAAATAATTCCAATACGCATGATAATATAGATGAATCTATTTCGGAATATGAAAGTTTAGTGGATGAAAGTGGTCTTTCAAATCAAAATCGAAAAATTCAAAAAGAATCCTTAAATAAAAATAATCAGGTCGATTCTACGTTCAGTGACACTAGTAATACATTAAATAATAATATAATTTCTCTTAATGAAAACTTAGATAAAATAAGTAATACCGATAATAAATTAACTCAAATAATTATTTCTAATCGTAATGAAATAAATAACAAAGTAATGCCTGACTTAGATATTACCCTTTCAGAAACAAATAATAAAATTAAACTGCAAACAGCGTTTGCAGGAATTATGCTTCCAGATGCTATACCATTTTCTCAGACTAGTTACAATAATACAATCCAACCTAATACCGAAGAAATTGTAAGCTTCAAGGAGAAATTACCAGATCTAATCACTTCTTCTCCAAACTGTAGTAGAGAATCATCGCCATCTTCTTTATCCGAAATTTACAAATCAACAGAAACGTTATACGATGAAGCGTTAATATCCGATACGCAAGATAAAATGACCGCAGAAGAAACAGAAATTTATGATTCGGATAGTACACGAAATTATAAAAAATCTACAAATGATGATAAATTGAAATTATTCATAGAGGATTTTAAACGAATTCCAATCGTAACTGTTACCTCGCCATCTCCAACAAATGAAAAATCATTGGAAGAAGCATTTGAAACTGCTAAATTAACAGTACCTAAAGAAATAGTACCGTATAACCAAATGATTCAATCCGATGGAAATAGTTCATTTGATAAATTAAAACGAGATTTAAAACAGAGAAAAGCAAGGAATAAAATTCCAGTGGGTGAACTTCGACCATTATCTACCGAAAATGCTCGAAAAAAAATGAATATATATTTCACAAATGAAAAAAATCCAAAGTCAAAAGATCAAAATATTATATTTCCTCGAAAAGAAAAATCGCCTAATGTTAATGTTATCGAATTGGATATTAAGCCAAAATTATCTAATAAAGTTGAAACGAAAGATATAATGAAATATTTTGAAAAAACGAAGCCCGAGTTTTCGGAAAAATTAAATTATAAACTTGAAAATCCAGAAAGTGATGTCGATAAATTAAGTGAAATTGATAAAGAGTTCGAAGAAATAAAACAACAAAACGAAGAAATATTTTTGATCGATATTGAAGATATTGAATCTAAATTGCATTTAAATATGTTGCCTATGGAATTAAAAGTAGAAAATATACATGAACGACCGAACATAGAAAAATGTGAAGTTGAAAGAGGTTATGTGAATAAAGAAAGTATAGATTTAAATAACTTGTCACAGAATGGATTGAATGAAAAGAGATCAAATGATATAAATGTAGAACAAACTGCTTTATCCGTAAAACAAATTAATAACATTTTGAATACTAAATCAGAAAAAGATACGATAATTAATTTCACTTCTAATGAATTACCGTTAACGAATGATATTTCAGAAATGAAGTTATACGAACAAAAAACAGATAACACTCGTTCTATTACTGATAGTAACACTAATGTAAAAACGATATTATCAACACCACGACTTGATGTTATTAAAACTAATAAATACATTATGCATGCAAGTGATGATACTTTAAATATGAGAAAAAATGTTGCTGATAAAACTGCTCTCGCATTATATAAAAATTCTAAATCTTCTTCCGAATTAACAACTTTACCCGTTGAGCAAATCACCAAAGTTAAAATTGTTGAACAGAATATCGAAGTACCGAAACGCGTAACCAAAACGAATGCAAATAACAATTTAATTCTATCAAACAAAATAGATGAAATTCCAAAAAAACCAGAAAGAAAACACGGATCCTCAATAAGTTCCAACATGTCTAATGTACAAAATACTCCTAATGTTCCAGTAAGAAGAAAATTTTTAAAACAAAAGGCTAATGTACCATCTCCTCTTGAAGAATCTACCAATAACGTGCAATTAAATTCCACTAAAATTAACGAAAGATTGATCGAATCAAATATTACTATTAATGAACGTAATAATGTAACAAAAAATAATAAGTTAAAATATTCGACTGAAACATCAGATAGTAATAGTGAAATAGACACGACATTTAATACGTTAAACAATATTACCGATGAACGTAAACATTCTCAAGTCACAAAGTCTCTTCCATTGATAAACTCAAATCAGCGTGAATCTACGAAATCCATATCTTTCAAGAATGATAGAACAAAGAAAGATAAATGTATAGTGTCTTAGCGTATATAACTATAATCGACAAAACATATACGAGTGCATATGATGAACAAATTTTTAAATATGATTAATGTATCTTTCCAATATATGTTTTTCAATTTTATGATTTACATTTAGGGAAATTGTGTGAGATATGTTAATAAAGTAAAACAAAAAAAAAAAAATATTAATAATATTTGGCTGATGGTATATCTTTTTAAAAATACCCAAAGCCATTTTGGAAAAAAAGGTAAAGCATTTTTTTGTACGAATGGAGTGAATTCTTGAACTAATTCTAAATTAACAGTGACTCAAATTGATTAATTGTTTGTGTTTGGTTTAGTGTTCATGCTAAAACTGGCGATGCAACTTTTACCAATTTGTTAATTAATTTTAAAATTACCACCAGCCAATACTTTATTAAGAATCTCACTCTCTCATTTTAGACAAACTTATACGTGATACTGCTATCATGATCACAGTATAGAATTGGGCGAATATTGGTAAATAATAACTTAAAAAAACATCATACATTTATAAAATTCTATAATATTTCCTACTGAATTCTGGCACATATTAAAAATAGTTAAATGCTTTTACACTACAAAACACTCTTCTGACCAAATGCATCATGTTCTTCACCACTAATTGTTTCACTAATACACTAAACAAAATTTCTTGTTTTTTTTTCTTTTTTATAACATTTAATATTCCTAATGATATCTTCGTTCGTTGATCTTTATATGATTTAACAGGTTGCCTCTGATGAAGGTACGTCGGAAGAAAGCGAAGAAAACTCAGCTACAGAAATATCGACAGATTCCGAATTCGAACACGATGGCGCAACTCCTACGCAGCACGAGATTCCAGAGATCACGATCAACGATGCATATGTCCGGAAAACCAGAGGAAACTACGTTGAACCCAAGAAAGTTCAAGTGAAAAGTAAAGTCATTTCATCGATTAATGGTAATCTGAAGCAAGATAAAGATCTGGATGCGAAATCGCAGTTAAAAATGGATCACGAGATAAATCCTTCTCATCTTGAAAAAGAGAGCAAGCTGAATTTATTAGGATTCAATAATGCGAATGCAGTTCCATTAATAAATCCTCGCAAAGGGGATTATTTATTGAACCGTACCCATTCTACCGAAGGTATCGCATCTAAGCTATCTTTGGAATTGAAGAAGAAGTATTTACTTGGCGGTACAGCTTTTGGAGGTTCTGTCATGAAATCGGGATCAGCCTCGAATGTCGATACCCAGTTGAGAAATTTTACGGACGCCATCTCCCAGCACCAAAAACTTTTAAATCCCGCTCCAGAGCCAAGTCCTACGATGCAAGCATTCTTGCAAGGAACGAGCAAATTGCGATCGAACAACACTCAACTTTCTCCCATATCGCCCACGGCTATATTTTCTTCGGTGAAACCGTATACAGCGAACCGATCCTCCCAGAATTTGTTAAACAACGATAACCCCATTTATAAGTCGACAATTTTGCCTGAAATATCAAAGACCCAGTTACCGGACCTGGTGAAGGAGTCCAGCATATTAAAATCGAAAACTACGCCTAACATTGTCTGCGGCGAATCCAAGAACACGGAGAGCAAAGAGATTGTAAAAGAGCAAGTGGCTCCTAGCCAATTGCACGCAGCGAAAAACTGCGAAATATTGGGGAACGCGAGGAGCTGTGAAAACACGGAGAACAACTTCGCTGGAAATATGGATGAGAATAATGGTTTCCGACCACGAAGCCCGTTACACGAAACCTCGATCATCGTGCCTCAAGTCGATTGGAGTAAAAACACGGAGGAAAGAAAAGAGACGGCTAGCACAGGAGATTCGGAGATAGACAGCGATTCCTTGTCTTCCGGGGATGGCGAAGCGGAAGAAGAAGCGCAAGATCAGCCACCGCCTGTTATGAATTTGTCCCCGCCCCGTTTACAAATTCACAGCACAGACGGAGATCTTCTGCTGGACGAGGAAGCCGAAAAATGTAAAGATTTCGACGATGGCCAGTCGTTTGAGCCCGATTCCATAGAGTGTTCATTTCTACAGGATAAAATGTTAAATAATAATAAGATCTTCTCTTCTGCAGTTCCTGCAACTCCTTGCGTAAATAAAACCTCGATGGAACTGGAGATAGTGAAGAACGAGATCGAGCAATTAGAATTGCAGGATGAGGGTAAAAAGAGTATCAGCAATTGCAGTACCCCTACATCGATTACCTCTGCCATTTCGAATAAACACGATGATTCCGAAGAGAACGACGTGACAACGGCAGCTCTTACCGAAACGGAATTCTCGGAGTGGGCTCGTGACGGAGAGGTTTTAGTTTCGGATGACCTGCGGGACGTTGAATTCAATATTAATCCAGAATTCATAACTACAAGAAGAAAACTTGCGTTATCGGATGCTTCGAAGACTCAAGGTCCGATCACGATAGCCAAAGAAGAAGATTTAACGGATATGGACTTGGATTCTTCGAAGTTGGATAAACAGTTGGATGTTCCTGTTAACAATACCTCAAAACTCTTAGCTAATGGTGAAAATATAGATTTTATGGACACGGATAACGAGTCGTTATTGGATGACAGCTTGCAAGATGCTTCCAATATGGTAATGCTCAAAAATAGGGGATACGTAGAATTTGTTAATATTAAAAGCGCTTCGAGCCTCGCGAGTTCGCAAGACAAATTAATTGCTGACGCTCCCATTGCGAAATTAGAGGTAGAGAATGATTCAGAAGAGGAAGCTTACTACGATAAGAACGTGATAGAAATAAATCCAATCACCATGGATGATGTTATGAATAAGTTGAATGGCTCTGTAAATAAAGCTGAAAATGATGGCAAGTCGGAGGGAGATATGGAAATAAAATCAAACTCCATTCAACAAGATCAATCTATCGCGGAGGCGGTGAATAAGGAATTATTTCAATCGATGGAGGAAGATAGTTTGCTTATCGTTGAACCTGCCGAGGACACCACTACCAGTGAAGTAGTCACTATTCTTGCTAGCCCCGTGAACCCACAAGTTTCAATAATTGCATCTCAAACTGAAAAACAATCGGGACAACAAGAAGAAGAAGAAACGAAAACTGCCGCTGATTTGAACAATCCTGATTATTTGGAATACGTGAAGCGTCTGCAATCTAGAATTGCTGAATTTAGCAATGCCAAAGATTCTATAGATGTCAGAAAATCGAAAAGGAAGAATTCAAAAAGTTCGCTGCAATCCCGTACAGCCGAGATGATAGCGGAAGAAATTAAGAATCAAGAAACTACGATAAACAATAGTTTTAATTCGCCGGCTACTTCGAGAAAATTGGAGGAGATTACCAGAGAAAGATTCAAGCAAAAAAATGTAATACAAGATTTATTAATGGACAAAGTAGAAGCTCATAAACAGAAATCCGCGGAGAAAAAGGCAAGAAGAGCTGCTAGAGCTTCGTCGTTCAATTCAACTTCTGCCTTATCACCAATAAGACCATCTATTCCTAGTAGTTCGCTAGTTAACAAATTTGTACCTACGTCTATAGTGACGCCTGAAAATAGTCCCTCGCATAGCACTAATTCCGTTGAAAGTAAACAGCCCGTGGAAATTAAGAAATCTCACGAAACCCGGCAATTGCCTTGGAAATCGGAGACCGAGAAGGTCACAAATGAAGAAAGTAATAAAAATGATATTCAATCCTCTGAAAATATCACATTAATCAAAATAGCTAATGAAACGGAAAACAACTTTAGAACGCCAATTGCACCTCCAAGATTGAAACACGAAGAGGCAAAGAGGACAGCAGAAAAGGCGAGACAAGATGCGAGAGAAAGGGCTAGATTGAAGAGTGATGAAGATCTGGGTCTCAGTCCAGAAGATAAAATCAAAGAATTGAGAATGAAAGTGGCACGAAGACAACTTTCAATGGAAGAGAGAAAGACTAAAGAAGAAACACAGCCTGAAGATCCTCGCATAAGACTTTATACTTATGGAGCAAACAAGACTGAATTAAAATTGCAAACGAGCAAAAGTACGGACAATATGAAAGCTGTAGCTGAGGCAATCAATTTCAGTGGTTTATCGGCCGCCAATGCAAAATCAATGGATGAATTATTACATGCTGATTCTCCCAAATCAAATAGCTCAATAATAAAAAGAGATAAGAAACAAAAAACGAAAGATCCAGAAAGAAGAAAAAGTATCATTCAAGCAGTCTCAGATTTCTTCTTTAAAAAGGAATCTTCTCCTTCGCCGTCCAATCAAAAAGACAAATTATCTATGTTCCGTCTGACGTCAAAGACGAAAGGCAAAGTACGTATATTGTATTTCCTCTTTTCTCCCTAATTTTTACATTTCTTTTTTTTTTTTTCTGTTGTACAGTGTGAATATATTCTTGAGTATCTCTTGACTAATTGGATTCTGAAATGTTTCAGTTATGTAAATCGTATTCGGAAGGGTCAGATGTAAGCAACTCATAAGTCATTGATACTAATTTTTCCAGTATTAGCTTTCTTATGCCACTATTTGTATTCGCTATTGTATATCGTGCAGGTACTATGATTTTATTTTCGTTTGTCGCATTTTCTCGTCTGCTTTGAAGAGGTAACATATTGACTGGCATAAGTTACATTAAATTTTTTTTTACACTTTACTGTTTAAATCCTTATTACTGTAGTAACAATTTGTCCTATAAATAAGCATGTTTAAGTTCTATCACACATATAAATTGCCACTTCAGTATGTTCGTTTTTTTTTTTTTTTTTTTTTTAGTGTGTAACTTTAATTAATTTGTTTCTAATACATATGTCCCAAAAATATGGGAATACCAATTAATCGGAAATTCTTGAAATAATTTCAAGCGATATTTTCCTTTGCAAAAACTTTCGTTATAGTTTTAACAAGTTATTAACAAAAAAAACACTGGCTTCTCCTCTTCCACCTTATCTTTATCAACATCTTCTTCTCTCTTTTATCAATCTCCTCTTCCACCTCTCCTTTATCATTTTCTTATACATCTCCTTCTCCAAATATATATGTATGTATTATTTATCATTTATTCATTGAAAAAGTTTTATATTCGATTTTTCATATCACAATTTAACATTATTCATTTTGAATAACAAATAAATTCGATTTATTATCCTATATGAATAACAATTAATTATTCATTGTTTCTGAATAAGGTGTAATTCGATATAATTTTTTTTTTTTTTCCAATAAAAAAATATTTCTTATATTCAATTTTCTTCGATATATACTACTTTGAATTCGGCACAACACTCACTACAGTTTGATTAATTTTTATTTTTTATTAATAACTCGTACACAAAGTCGTAATGGAAATTTCTGCAAAGGAAAATATTGTTTGAAATTATTTTAAGAATCTTCAATTAATTTTAGTTAGAACCGATGTTCTCATATTTTTAAGACATTCTTTATTTTATAATACATATATGTATAGATTAAGAAAATATTGTTGGAAAGTAGATGGATGAGTAGTATATTTGATCTTGGTATTCTAATTTCATATTAAATTTCAATAATGTATAAATTCAACCGCTAATTTACCAATTAATTTATTAAATTACTAAATAATTATTATTCATTATATTTAGGTAGACTAATATATTTATATATTATGTATATTGTAATTGCATCTTCACATAATTTCGATATAAGCTTAATCAATGTATTTCAATAGTTACGGATTTTATTATAATTTTTCTCTTCAATATTAAAATTAATTATATTAATTTAATAAATGAAATATTTATTCGTATTTATCAAGCACTATTGTAAGGAAAACATTATTATAGTATATTTTCTTTTTCAGCTTGATAAAGTTTTATCACCGAAAATGAACGCTAGACCAAAAAGTGTTTGCGAAGGTATGCTCACAAGAAACTTTTTAAATGAAAATCCGCCGCCAATTCCACCGCCACCCCTTATTTATACCATTCCTACTACACAAATCTCAGGTATTAATAAAATATAAATTATTGTAACAGATATATGAAAATAAAAATTATAAAATATAAAAATTTATATTTTATATTTCATTTTATTTTTAACAGATGATAGTTTATCAGATGATGACACAAAAACAACAGCAGTATCGACATCATGCATACATAAAGCCACAATAACAGAAGGTTCATGTAATAGTATTTCACGTAAAACAAAAACTACGAAACGAATAGCTAGACAAGCACAATTAAAGAGGTATATAAAAAAAATTAAATTTTATATTGTTATAAAATAATTCAATAATTTATAATGCAAAAAATTAAAAATATTCCAAAGATTGCGTATGGCTCAAGAAATACAAAGAAAATTAGAAGAGACAGAAGTTAAACAAAGAGAATTGGAAAGTAGAGGTGTTAGCGTTGAAAAAGCTCTTCGTGGAGAAGGTGGTAAGAATCTATAAATTATTATACATTATGATATTATATATTACATTATATATTATACAAAAATTTTTTCGAATGCTTAAATAAAATGTATTTATAATATTTAGAATATTTGGAATATATAATATATATAATATTTAGAATGCTCCGATCGAGAAGAAGCAGATTTACTAAGAGAGTGGTTTGACCTTATGAAAGAACGTACAGAATTGCGTCGATATGAAAAAGAGCTTTTAGTAAGAGCTCAAGAGGTTCAACTTGAAGATCGCCATGAAAGATTGCAACAAGAATTACGTGAACGCTTAGCTGATGACGGTTAATATTTTATATATTAATATTATATATTAATGTTTAGCAGTAATTATAAATATTTAGTATTTAATATTACGTAATATTATTAATAATTATTATATAATTTTATTAATGTTCTAGAAAAATAATTATATTTAAATTTTACAGATAATAAAAAGACCAGTGCCGATGTGAAAAAGGAAGGAGAAATTTTAACAGAAATGTTGGAAATAGTCGCAAAACGGGATTCGCTTATTGCACTTTTAGAAGAAGAGCGACAAAGGTGGTGTAGATCTACATGCCAAACATTAACTCCTTTTTCGACACATACAGTTTGTTTTTCGCACTTACCTAGTTTCTTTACTCCTCATTTGAACAATACATCTTCTGTGCTCACTTTGATAGTTATTTTAATTACATATGTATTTTTAACTAATTTAATACAATTGTTCATTAATTTTTGTAATGAATCACTAACATTTTTTTAAATCTTGATTTTTTTTTTTTAACTTTCTTAATTATACAGATGATGTTAAATTTCATTACTTTCGCGCATTTTTATCTTAAAGTATTAAAAAGCATTTAGCTTTTATAAATATAAATAATTTCTATTTAATTTTAAATATTTTCTTTTATATAACTTTATATATTAAAGTTATGAATAGTACTTATAATGCATTTGTTATATAATTTTTTTCAATTTGAAATAGTTAATATTTATTTTATTCAAATATATTAAATATATTTAATAACGATTATTATACAGTTTCTTCCATTCACTTTTTGCAATGCATGTCAAGTATAAGCATCATGTCGTAAAAAATTATTTTTACAAAATATATATATATATTTACAGTTTTTATAATTTGTATTGTAATTTAATTGCATACTATTCACATACATAATTTTTCTTTTCTGCTATAAATATTTTTTTTATATTATGATAAAGTGATATATACATGACTGTATTATTGTAAGAATGGAGACATTTTGATTGTACTTAAAATTATCTCTGGTCATGTATAGGATTAAAAATCGTATTAGCATCATAAAAATTATAGAAATGTAACTATGTTGATATATGTTGTTAACTTTTAAAATATTTTTTGATGGATATTTTGAAAGAAATAAAATATATTATTTTATGTGTTTATGGTAATTATTTCCTAAACACATATCGCTTTTAACATAAATGGTAAGAATTAAGAATCCTATAGAGATAGTTTTTTAAATTATAATTATTTTTAAATGGATTTTTATAAAAGAATGGAAGTATATTGTATATTTCTATAAGAAATTCTTACTAGAAAGAATTGGAGATTAAAAAATGGACTTTCCATTAAAAAATAATATATATTAATGATCTGATAACGAATAATAAAATTTATTTGCACATAAAAATTTTTTAATATATATATTTTAATATGTATATTTATTTCTATATGTATATATATTTTTTTTGTTTTATATCAATTAATATAATTTTTTATTTGCACGAGACAAAAAATATTGTGATTGCATATTTAAATTCTATTATATTTAATAGTTAATGGAAGCATACTTTTCTTTTAGGTATCAAGATGAAGATCGTGACCTTGAAGCTCAAATGTTGGCCAAAGGCCTCAGATTAACACCAATAAAAAAATGTGGTCCTAAGTATTCAGTTTAATAGGAATCACATTATTGTACATATACTCCATTCTATATATCCATTGATAAATTTTACTAAGTAAATTAATTATAATGTAAATAAGAAGTAAATCTCATAAGAATTAATTTGATCTTACACAGATCAAAATTAAAATTTTATGTTATTTTTTTTTTTTTTTTTATATATTGAAACAAATTCATTTGCAATATTGTCTTTCATTGTATATGTGCAAATCTCATATATTTTACAAAATTACAGATCAATTATTTTATTTTAGATTCGATTTTTACAGATTATTGTGTAATATAATATTCATTTTGAGCATATATATATTATGTGCGTTTTTAAGAAATTTCATTCATTTGTAGTATACATTTTTTATCTATTGTACATCATATATTTTTAAATTGTCAGAACAAACATGGAATTGTATTATAAATGAATTTCAATTTTTGTTGCTAACATTAAAGGTAAGATAAAATAAATATTATCGCACATCTATTGTGCAAATTGTATAGAAAATTGCAATATGACATTAATGGATTTGAAGAAAATTTTATGAATACATATATATTTTATCATTGCAAAATATTGATCATAATTATAATAATATTGTCACAAGAAACATTCTGCCTTTACTCAAATATGTAAATTAATCAAAATATGATTATTATACATATATTTGATTATTACAAATATAAAATGTTGTACTTTGTGATTTTAATATAATATTTAAACAAGTGATAATAGTAAATATAATTTTGCATTACTAGTAATGTGCATTGCAATATATACATGTACATTCACATAATTTAAATAAGATGTATAAATCTATTTTTATGTTTACAAAGAGACTGGCAAACAAAATGTATAAACAATTATAAAATTTAAATAAGCCATAAACATGTAAAGTTTTGTATGAAATATAAAATGGACATATATTTACAATTAGAAAATGATATTGAAATCAGCCTTAAATTTCCTTGATACATATTTAACAGATAATATGAGTTATACACATTGAAATTAATTTTTCAAATATTTAAACAAAAATTTAAAATATAAAAATATCTAATAATAATATTATAAAAAAAAATATACAAGTAATACAAAGTAATGCAAAGTATTAATTTATAAAATAATGAAAAATATGATTAAAAAAAAATAAAGAAAATTCTAATTATTACTCTCATATATAAATTAATAAACACAAAAAATTAATAAATTTTTAAGTATTCTAAATTATTATTTTATTAAATAAAAATATTTTTACAAGAAACTTGAAGGCCAATAATTGTTCTAATTATGAAAATTCCATTTGAAATGATTATACAATAATTAGCAATCATGTCTAAAAATGTGGAATTATGTAACTTATATAAACAAAAAAAAATTATACAAATAATAATAATAAACTAAAAATATGTGTTTTATTTTGTAAAAATTTTTATAAATTTATAGAATTTATAATTCTATCTAAAACTTTGTGTAAGAAAAATAATAATGTAATTTATTTATTAAAATTTAAAATACAATTACAGAAACATTATAAAAAAAAATTATGAAAAAACAATTTAAATAATATATTTTATATATTATACATATAATTATTTAATTTGTTTATATCATTATAACTTTGTATCAAAAACATTTTTTCTATGCTATAACTTATAGACAAAGAATAATATATAGACAATTGAATATAATCTCTATTGAAAAAAAAACTAATATATACAATATTTACAATTAAAAAATCTTACTTTATTATAATAAAATATTAGATATAATATAATATAATATCAGAAATATTATAACAATTATTAAAACATTATAAATTACTAGTAATATATTGAAAATAATAATATTTATTATTTATTATTTCATATTTAATTTTATATATTATTCTATAGGAATTATTTGTGCAATTATTGAAATACCGTATCTACGTGGTCAACTGTATCGGTTCAATTAAATTATTTTATTATAATTTAAAATATAATTATTTTGAATATATTAAATTGTAGAGGGCGCAAGAAATATTCTCTTTCGAAGTCGATATTTCAGAACATGTGATATGAAGTCTTATAAGATGTCAAATCTATTTTATAACTCATCCGTGGCAAAAATATGCAACTAACCAATAGGAATAAGTATGAAAGTATTCGTTAATCGAGCAGTGGGGAAAGGGAGTGACGAGTGACTACGAATTACAATTAGCGACACAACAAATGAAAGCGTGACGTGAATACGCTGGTTTGCCATACCGCGTCAGGATAATGTCGTTCGAGAAGAAAAACGTTATTCGTTTATAAAGCAGGGTACATAAAAGCCCCGTAATTTAATCTCGGCACTGTTTTATCGCACAGTTGCCAGAAAATGGAAGCAGACTATCAACCGACGCTAAATCCAACGCGAACTTTGACAGGTGAGCTTGTCTATCGCGTTTGTTGACGTTGCTTTAGGTGTCAAATAAACGTTACATCAAGTACATATTGCCAAAAATCGTGATTGTAAAAGTTCATCTGGCATCGACGTTTTTCTGTTCGTTTTAGCGAGAAAACATTTCACGATGGATCTCAGTCTCCTATGTGGATAAGCACATCGATAAGTGACGAATAATTCGCGTATTGACACGATAGTGCGTATTACAAAATCCAAGATTTGATCTTAACTTGACATAGTTCCAATCTTTGGTTTAAATATATATATATATATACATATATATATATATATATCAGTAGAAAATTCGTTCTTTTTAAGTTTCATAATCGTATAGTGATTTGTGAACACCAATGAAAAATATCAAAATATTTATTGGAGATCATATGTACTATGTAATGTGATCGGGAAAAATAATATATAACGAGAAACCGCGAGATGTATACTAGTCATCAATTTATTATAATACTTGTTTTGCAAACATATTTTTTTTGTTATTATTTAATATCTTTTAAATATCTATTTATAATGCAAAACCATTGATTAAATAAAGAATTGCTGATGTAGTGTTTTGTGATTCATTGAAACATATTTGATGCAGATAATAATGCGCATACTTCTGTTTGTATAATAGCAATAGCTAATGAAGTCGAAGATCCATACCCAAGTTTGTCAGATTATCATGATTATGAGCCCAACTTGGAGTTCGATGATACTGAGTTACAAACTACTTCAAATAATGGTAAAATATTTAAATATAAAATCTAAATTTTGATAAAATAAGATAAAATTTTTTATAATAATATATCTACATGAAAAATATATATATATTGTGAAATATTTTTTAATTTAAAAAAAATTTTTTTTTAATAATTTAAATTAATTAATATATTATTATGATCATGAATTATTATATTTTAAATTTTATTTTATTTTACTTTTATTTTATTTTAGAATATAATTGAAATATTTATTTTATAGCTGTACAGCTTTTAGAAGAAAAGTTGGATTTAATTAGCAGTGCAGGAACTAGAATAAATTATTTGGAGAGTCCAGTAAGCGATGGAACAATTGAAGAAAACTTTGAAGAAGCTTTGGTAGATGCTCCAGTTATCAAATCCGGTGTGTGACCTTTTATCTTCTGTTAGTAGCCACTAAATGTCATGGCATTTGGGGCTTAGCAGGTGAATTATGTAGATCATTGTATGGTTTATTATTGCATGGTATAACAATGCATAAAAGCCAAGGTTAAATGACTCTTTTTTTATTTCATTTACAATTAAATTACTTTGAATATTTATTTTTTAAAAAGAGTCAAAGGGAAAATGATAAAAATCTAATATAGAAATAAAAAAATAATTATGAATATAATATGCTAATACATGCTAAGTAGCAGAGGATCTTGCTGCATTAGATGGTGAACTCGCGGATGAAGAAGATTATCTTGATATATCAAGATATGGCATTGTAGAAGTGGTTGGTGATGATAATGCTGGGCGTAAAGTAATAGTAGTATCTGCATGTAAATTGCCTCCTGTTGGAAAAGAAACTTTTAATTATGCAAAACTTCTCAGGTTTGTATAAAAATATATATATTTATTATAATAAATATATTAATTTTTTAAAAATTTATTTGATTGTTTTTATAACAATATATTTATAACAATATATTTTGACAGGTATCTCACACATACTTTAGACACATTTGTAGAACAAGACTATAGTTTAGTTTATTTTCATTATGGTCTTACTTCAAAAAATAAACCACCATTATCTTGGTTATGGCAAGCATATAAAGCTTTTGACAGAAAATATAAAAAAAATTTGAAAGCATTATATTTGGTGCATCCAACTAATTTTATTAGAATTGTATGGCAAATATTTAAGCCAGCTATTAGGTAATTTTCCCTTTTTATTACCAATCTATGAATTTTTTTTGAATTAACACTAACTAAAGCTGATATTATTTTTATTTTTTTTAGTGCAAAGTTTGGTCGGAAAATGATGTATGTCAATTACTTAGAAGAATTAGCACAATACATTAATCTTGATCAACTTATTATACCTCCTCAAGTAATAGAGTATGTATTTATTTTTAATTATTTAAATGTTTTAATTTTGCTTTCATATTAATTGCTTATATTAATTTTTAGACACAATGAACAGCTAATGTTAAAGAATAAAAAGAATTTACCAACAAGTCCACCTCAGAGTACGGTAACAACACCAGTTGGTACCACTCAATTTGGAGCAAGTCTCACTTTTATTAAAGAAAATAACAATGGCGATCCTATACCACCAATAGTGCGACAATGCATTGAATTTCTTGATATGCCTGATGGTATATTTATGAATATATAATTTAGTCTTTATGTATAGAATATCTCAAGTATTTTTCTGTTAAATTAACATAGTTTATGAGCAAAAATAAGAAAACAATTACATAAACATAAGTTCTTTTCATTTAAAAGTTACAATAAAATTATAATTTTCTTGATTTTATTTTTTCTTCAATATAGCATAAATAAGTGAATAATAATTATTCAATCTGTTTACACAACTTATATTACTGTCCTATTAAAATTGTATTATTGTAAATTAGAAATGATAATAAACATAACTTGTGTAATCAGATTAAATAAAATATTGCTAATTCTCATGCTATACTAAAAGAAGAAGTAAGTTTTATTAAGTAATTTATATTTTTATTTTTTAAATAAAATATTTCAGAGTCTATATTATATAACATTTTTTTTTCTTATTTTTATTTATAGAACATACTGTCATAATTTGACAGAAAAATTCTTGGATATTCGAAATATTTGTTATCTTTTAAAAAATAATATAATAATATATATTTTACTATGTTATTCTGTATTTATAGCATTAGAAACAGAAGGGATATTTAGAAGATCAGCTAATGTGGCAGTAGTTAAAGAACTTCAGAATCGTTGTAACCAAGGATTACCAATTGATTTTCAAGGAGACCCGCATATAGCAGCTGTTCTTCTTAAAACATTTCTTCGAGAATTAGATGAACCACTTATGACATATGATTTATATGATGAAATAACACAATTTCAAGGTAAACTTTTTTTTTTTTTTTACTTATACTTTATATTCTATAAATATGTTGAAATTTTTTTATTACTTATTTTATTTTATCTAGCTCTATCAAAAGATGAGCGTCCAAGAAGAGTTAAAATATTGGTACTTGAAAAACTTCCAGAAGATAATTATCAGGTTTTAAAATATATCGTACAATTTTTATCAAGGGTAAACTATTATTTTATAAATTATATTATTCTTATTTTATAATTTTATAATAAAATATAAATTTATATAACAGGTAATGGACAGATGTGATTTAAACAAAATGACATCAAGTAATCTCGCCGTTGTATTTGGTCCAAATCTTGTCAGAGCACCACCATCACGTGGAATGTCACTTTCCGCAATAGGTCCCATTAATCAATTTATAGACTTTTTATTTACCCATCAGGATAAAATATTTATTATATAAAGAAAATATAGGATTGACCGCTAAAGGCCTAATTTAAAACGAAATTAATACTTTATCTATGTTATAGAACAGAAATTTTATAAATTTGGCTGCCAAGTTTGATATTATGATGTATGAACTTATATAAATAACTTCGAAGAAAATTTTAGAGAATTTTTATTGAAAATTATATCAAGTTCCTAAGAATTTCATTTTAAAATGTAAAAACAAGAATCTTCGAAGTCATATCAAACTTGTTGGAACTTGAACGTAACAACTCGTGTATAATATTCATATTTAATTATAACATTCGTACTTTGTTGATTAAAATATTTTTATATTTAAATATACAGATAGAAAAATACTTGCATACCTAATATCACAAACAGCGTTTAATTATACAACTTGCACAAAATTTCTTTTTTAGTAAATTAATATAATAATTTCATGGGACATAAAAATATTGTAAATCAATTTGGATATACAATTCAAAAATATGTAAAGTTATAAAAATTAATGATATACCAAAGATATATGAAAATATCATGCAATTTATAAAATATAGGATTATTTAAAATTAGCATAATGTAATAAAACTAGACAGGCAAATTATGTTGTACAGGATGCCTTGCTCGCATAATTTTATTAACTTATATAAGCATTAACATGACAAATGTCATAAAAGTCATAATAATTATATTGTTATAATTTATAATATTAGCCAAAGCAAAAATATAGTAATGAATTTAGAAATTATTATTAATATATGGCATCCTTTGTTTAATATTATGTGTGTATATATATATATATATACAGAGATTAATAGCATTATATACAAGTTTAGTTTGATTAAAC
The DNA here is from genome assembly GCF_029169275.1 of Apis cerana. Lineage (NCBI taxonomy): Eukaryota > Metazoa > Arthropoda > Insecta > Hymenoptera > Apidae > Apis > Apis cerana. The sequence continues at coordinate 456,370 of NC_083862.1, read as the reverse complement.
AAAATTGTTTTTAATTATACATAGTTAAATACAAAGAATTTTGATGCATTGTTAAAATCATATTACAAAAAATTAACAATAAAATTTCTTATTTTTAAGTAAATTAAGTTACTAATATAACTAGCATATTTATAATACTTGGTTTGTAACTTCCATACAATGAAAATTTATAAATAGCAAATTCAAAAAGAAAAAAATAATTCGTATGATTATTTGCCAATTTAAAATAATAACAAACAATGGAATTCATTATTTTTTATTATAATTTAACAATTAAATTGAAATCATTGTCAGGGTATCATGTAATGTAATATTTAGTATACTATTTGTTATCACTTGAAAGATGAAAGACTTATAATAATCTTTCTATTATAATATGTGTATCTTTGTACATTTTCTTAAATAGTCCTGCCATTATGGGTTTCTGGGATAAAATAGAGGCTCATTGCCTAATATGTTCTCTGTTATGGAAAAAGACTAACCCAGACCTATATAGAACTGACACAAGTACATTCCTTGTTAATAGAATAAAAATATTACATAAATATATAATTATTTATATAAAAAAAATATTAAAATGATATATCATTATATATATATATATATATAAATATTACACAATGTATAATTTTCTCATTATTTTGATGGTCTAAATTGTCTTATTTATAAATAATCACTTCGTATATTTACATTTAATTTAAAAGTACATTATAAAAGAATTTATCATTTAATGAAATAATGTTTATGTTGCTAGTATAAATGGATTTATGGATGTTTAATCCATGTATGTACCTGTGATAGAATAGAATATTGTATTTTAGGCTCACAAATATTGTGCATGTAATTAGTAAGTTCTTTATTTTATAACTAATTAAATCTAATCTAAAATTCGAATCAACATTCCCAAGAAATAACATCGTATTAAATACGTATATATATTAATTAACCTTTTTATTAAAACATAATAGTATTTAAATATATATACATTTATATGAAATACATATATCTAATAATTGTGATGTCTTCTAGCATATATGACATATATGAATAACAAGATATTTGGTTTATGAATCAACTGAGGTTCTATCAATGTAATTAAATATTGAAATACATAAAAATTAACTCCCAAAATATAATCAGTATTTCTTACCTTACTCAGTTAAATTACTTAGGCTTAGCAATTTTTTTCTTATATTATATTTTATTCCTTAAAAAATAAAATATTAAAAATTTTATGATATATGTTGCTTAATATGTATATGTATATGTATATATATATGTACATATACACACACACACACACATACACATACATATTATATATATACACACATTTCTATATATGGCTTGTTCAAAATTAAAACCAATTTTAATAGATATCTCAAGTTAAGATGTATGTGAAGAACCACCACAACAAGAACTTTTAATTGGTTCAGTTTCTTCACTTTCATCTTCAACCACGACAACATTACGACGTATACTACTTGTTCTTGATAATGTAGATTTTTGTTCCATTAAATCTGCATGTTCTATCATTCGTACTGTTAATTGAAAAAACATTTCTTCAATATTTTCATTTAATTTGGCAGAAATATGAAAGTGCATAGCTCCTGCTTTATTAGCAAACCTAATAAAAAAATTTTATATTAAAATAAATTTTATAATATAAGGATAATCAAAAACCAAAAAACTTACTCTTCTGCTTCTTCGATATAAACACGTCTATCCTTTTCAAGATCTATTTTATTTCCAGCTATTGCTAAACAAATTCCACTGCCTAACATTTTCCTAAGTTCTGTAACCCAATTTATTACCTGTGAAATGAACGTTAATATAGGATATAAATAAATAGAATAATATATTTCTTTAAATTTTTACCCTTAAAAATGTATCGTAATCAGTAACATCATAAACTATAATGGCACCATTTGACATTCTGTAATAAATTGGTCCCAATGCATGAAATTTTTCTTGACCAGCAGTATCCCATATTGCCAAGTTTACTTTCTTTTCATGTATAGTCAATTTTTTATTTAAAAAGGAAGCCTGGAAATATGAAAACATTTCAGTGCTTATTATAATTGACAATTTACCAACTATAAAAACATTACAATTATAATTATATATAAACAACAAATAAATAAATTTAAAATATAAACGAAATATAAAATAATACATTAAAATTTATGTACCTGCAATGTGCTGATATGTCTATCGTTAAATTTATTTTCAACATATCGTAATGCAACAGAAGTTTTTCCAACACATCCTTCGCCGAGCAACACAACTTTGAAATTATAGACATTATTGGAGCTACTAATTGAACTAGCCATAATTTGTATATAACTAATATGTATACTTAGAATACAATATGACAGTTAGAAATGCGTACAATAATCGTTGATAGAACAATTTATAGAGTATATTGACGACTGACGATCATAACGATGTGATATTCACGGGTGGGGCCCCTCATGCGGCTTTGTCCCCCTCTACGTTAGTATTTTACAGCAGTGGGGCATATTACGTATCTCCTTCTATACATTCCCCAGTTACATATTTCTTCACTTCATAAATCTATGTAACGTAAGTTATATTTACTTGAGTGAAACATTTTTTTTTTAACTATGAATAACTATAATCGTTACTTAATCTTTTTATCTATTATGAAAATAGTAAACTATATTTTAACTTCTCCATATTAGGTGCACGAAACTCGCGCGAGATCCACACTGGACTCGCATGAATAGTGTCTTGGTTTCCTTGACAACAATAGCAAAGTGGGGGAAATGTATCTTATTCACAAATAAAGTTTAGATAACACTGATTTAGAATTACCATGAACTCATGATAGCATTTAAATTTTCATTTCTGTTCAATGTCAAAATAAGAAAAATCAACTATTTTTTATTTTACCATGTATTAAGAAAGAAATGAAAGTATCTATATCTTACTTCAAATATATAGTCAATAGATGGCAAATTATGATTATTTATCAAGTGTTCATGTTTCGAAGTTCAAAAGATGTTACTGGATTTTTAATGAAAATGATAAATTATGATGAATCAAAAAGTTATAATTCATGTTCAATAATTTCAATGTTATATGAAAAAGATAAAATTTTATGTAATAATTGTGAATAAAATTTATTTTTGACTTATTAAATTAAAAAAAATTATATCTACGTATAATTTATTTTTCATTATATTTATTATCCATGAAGATGGCGCTATTTTCACTGTTACTAAGGTACCGCAATTTTATTCAAATTACTCTGACAAAACACATTTTCCTATATATATTAGAGAATTCATTGTTTATATATAAACTTATATACAAAAATTTAACTAAGATAATAAATCAAATTCTGTTTGTATCTTAAAAAAGTGGAATTTGTACTGTTCTAGAACTCTGGTGGTATTTTATCGAACTGACGTCCAACAAAAATCAAATCTTTTCACCGGAAATCAAACTTATACAAGTAAGAACAAATTTAATAATTTAAGTTTCTTATATTGTTAAAACATATTGAACAGAATACATAAAAAATTTTTTTATAAAAATTATATTTATTAAAAATGAAAAACAAATAATAACAACATGAAAATTATAATTTCTTATTTAGTACATATAAATGCTCGCTTGATTAGAGTATGCAATAGAGCCAGCGCCGTGAGTCTGCGCAAAGAAGTTCTCAAATCTGGCCGTCACCTGTATTGAAAAGGTAAGTACTCTGCTGTCATTAATCTTAACATCTTAATATGAATTTCGCGATCACGTGTCATAAAAATACGATGTATTGATAATATGAGACAATGTCAGCAGCTTTGTAGATTGTCACGCGAAATTACTCATGTGATTAAGATAAATATGTTCCGAGATGTCAGCGTCTTCGGTTCTGAACTCAGAATCTGCCAGGCTGCTGTATCATCATCGATACATTTGACACTTATTTTTCATTCCTGCCTTTTCATTGACTATTCTCTTAATCCGTTCTTATTATACATTATTATAGTCGTTCAAATTTTAGTGGTTTATGTCAAGTGCAACGAAAAACTTTCACCAGATCGTAGGTACCGCGTATCTTCACGGAATTTTCATTGTCGGCATTCATCATTGTATTGACAGGACACCGAATAACCTATAGAAAAGATATTCATAAAGTATCATAAAAGTCTGTCAGTTGTTATATGGTATTCATCTTTCAGAACGACGATGATTCCCGCGTTTTACCTGCGTGGTGTTCCACTTGGCAAGTAGACTTGTTTGTTTGTGCGTGCCGTATCATCTGTCATGGCGTGCCCGCTTGTGGCGGGTATCATATCATTGACTTTTTTGATTATTATTCGTTCAAGATACATGTCAGTTAGTGTTGTTATATATGTTGTTTGAAAGGAATCGCATAAATAATTTTCAAAAAATTGATTCGAGGGAATATCATATTTATTTAATATTTCGAATATATATTCTACGTATTCATGGAGACAGGGTTGGTTAAAATAGTGGAAAGGGAAGGAATTGACGATGGCGGCGAACTGTACTGTGCCATGCGCCATGTCGGTCTTTTGCTTGCGCACGTCTTTCGTTCGGTGCATTACGTTTGTCTAGATTTCTTTTTTTTTGCCTTTATGAAAATGGTACACAATCTGTCACAAACTAACTTTAATAGAAGTTTATATTATTTGAAAAGACTCACTATTATAATTAATATTATATAAACTTTGAAAATTGATATAATTTTTTATTTTCAACTGAATAAAAAAAATTCAATAAATTTTTAGATAAAAACAGGGTTTTCAGGGTTTATACATTGCTACACCAATGCATGATTAATTTTTTTCTTTATTTATGAAAATTTTTATGAATTCAATTTTCTTAATTTTCGTAAATAATTTTTAATGTTCTATTTTTCAATTTTTATTTTTTATAATATTGATAAAAAATACTTTTAATGTTGAAAATGAATGTAGAAAGTATATTTAATAACAATGTCGAATTAGGGATGTTTTGATGATACTTCATAATACTAATTATTTATATTAATATAATAAGATGATTATATTAAAATAATTTTTATTATATTTTAATTATAATTATTTTCTTATCATTCAAAATAAATATAACATTTTTATTTATATTTTAATAATCTTTAACAAATTAAAGATATTTATTTAAAAATATTAACCTATTAAATTTATTAGATAAATAAGATTAAAATATTCATATAACATTTTGTTTTATTATGACTAAAAAAAATGTTAATATCAGCTAATGATTTAATATTTAATAATATATTCAAAATGTTTAAATTTATATTACTCAAATGAATAAAAAAAGATAATAACGATTTTAAGAATATTAGAAATTATATATAACAAAGATAGAGAAATGTCTCCATGTTTTTATTCTGACCAAAATACCGGAACCTGTTTTATCATAATGTAGGTCATCTCGATCAAATACTTACGACATCATTAAACATCGCCTCAACGAAATCGAAGTTTCTCAGGCTAATATATTTTTATTATTAATTACAATTTTATTCATTATTTTCTTAACATGCACAGAAAAAAATGTTGCATTTACTTCCACAAAAACGCATACAATTTGGTGACATGTATTTGTATCAAAGGATGGTACCTTCTATTTTTAAAACCGTAGAAGCAACTAAAAGTGAGAACGAAAGTTGAACTACTGAGAGTTTAGCATGTCAGGGCCATGTTATTCAAACATTATGCATTTTTTATTTTCGTTGTCCTTTCAATAATATGTAAAACAAAATTATTTTTAATTATTAATGAATATTATTTATAATGAAAAATAATTCATTTCAAATTATTGATATATGTAGTATTTTAATTTATTTTCACATTCAATCAATAATAGATTATAATATGTAAAAAATACAAAAACATATCTGATATGTTCTAATTCTTCTGAATCTTGTTTTGCTTTAAAAATAGGAGAAATAATTTTACATAATTTTATAATGATTTTTTGATCATAATTATAAATCAAAAATATATAATATTATATAATAAAATTAAATAATTAAATTATAGATATCGCAAATTTATTATCAATTGTTATTAGTTTTTGTGTTTTGATCTTCACATTCAATTTATAAACAAATATGTAAAATATAGGTAATGTTTAATATGCATGCAGTCAGGTCAGAGATTTGAGTCGTATCGGGATGAAGAGACAACCGATCAACAAACCACGTGGCAACATCGCTATACCCTCCTCTTTTTTCCCCCTCTTCCTATTGCTTGATGTCCCTTATATCGTCTCCCACTATAATCATTGACTACAACGAGGCGAAAGCACATTTACATTTTTTTGCGTACCGCACGTTGCAACATTTTTACTTTGAGATTTCAACTACTGATGGCGCCACTCCCAGAATGAGTAAAAAATATATCATTCATTGAAACTAAGAGATATTAGTACTTTTAGTTATATGTACCGTAGGAAATTTATCGCATTTTATATTTTTATAGTAAAATGAATTTGCAGATATCAAATTTTTCATTATATTAATTAAAGTTATTAAGATTTTATTTTTATGAATTTTTATACTAAAATGAATTTATATATGTGATAAATTTATATTTAATAATTGTAGAGACAATCTCCTAATAAATTATAGTAAAATATAATAAATATGAGATGCAAGAGTATATTACTAATATCAAATTAAATTATTAAAATTTTATTATGTTGAATCATCCTTGAAAAAAACAAGGACAGATAGGTAACATATATAACAAATTTGGTATATTGCACGAAACTGGTTTACCTCCACGCATTTATTATAATGCATGTCAAATGAATGTCATTATATATTTCTAAATGTTTAATGAAGTTGCCAAAATAAAATATGTTCTTTAAATTGTAAATTTTAATATTGGATGCTTCTTGTGATATATTATTTGTTACTTTTTTAAAAATTTAAATTAGAAATAATAGAAAATAAAATATAAATAAATAATTGAAAAATAGAGTTGACCAAATATCCTTTCTTTAAATTTAGTAATTCATAAATATAACGGAGACATTGTTTATAAACATGATAGATATACATCGTTCGGTAAATGTCATATCATATGCATATAGACAATAGATTTTCAATCTTTTTTAAAATTAAAATTAAACTACGAATGAAAAAATTTTATTTTAATTTTATTTTATTTTTTTATAAGGAATCATCTAATATCCGCTTTTATATATGCTATTTAATCGCATTTTATATATTTTATTAAAATATATATTATAATTTTATATTTTCTTTTCTTCTTTCAAAATTATATCAGTTTTGAAAGGATAATTTTAAAATTATATGTTTAATTATATATCTTTTCATTGATAATTAAAAATATATTCTATAAAGTTATAATATTTATAATAACCAATATAAATTATATTAGTTTAAAATACATTTTTTATTATATTATATAATTATAATAATACATAAAAATATATTTTATTAAAATAATAAATATAAAAAATCTGCACATTAAAATTTTATAATATATATTTTTTTAATTTATATAATTTGTAATAACGATAAATTATTAATAATTTGTAGAAAAATTACATATTTGTATTCTACTACAATAATTTTTATACAGATGTAACTGTGATATATAATGATAAATGGCAGGTGATTTTAGTGTTTCTATATAGAAAAAAATATTTATAAAGTGTCGATTTCCTGTAGCACGTTGTTTTTCTTTGCAGTTTTATCGTGTAATATAAAGTGGGGATTCGTGAAATTCTGGACGCCCCCTAGTAGCATATGTGCGTCACAACGTGTAGCGTCTTGCACGTATACTGTCAAGCCAAAATCGCGGTGTTAGTTACAGAACTGGCAACGAATCGATGTAAACAAGTAAAATAAAGATGGTGACGATCAGTGATTTTTTCGTCATAACAAATTATCGCGATTGAACTTTTTACATGCTTTTTATATATTATACGGACAGAACGGAGCTAATTTCGACTACTGTCACGATCATCGAAACATGCTGTTTTCAGTAAAGGTACATTATTTTCAGGACGCGTTAAACATACGGTTAAACTAACGATTATTTTATCTTTGTACCTATATGCAATTCTTCTTTGTAGGTAATTACTTACAATTATAAACATAAACCGATAATAAATTGTGAAAAAAGATATTGGAATGAATTTGGTTGGGATAAACTTTTATTGGTTTTTTATGAATTTGTTATCATGTGATATGATTTCTTTATGTAAGATCTTATAAAATTTTAATCTGATCATTTATATATTGATTTAAAAATATTATTTAACATTTCGACTTTTACAGAAGCAGTCTGAAAATAAAGTCCAAAATGTTTAGTTTTCATAAACCAAAAGTGTATCGATCTAGTACTGGATGTTGCATCTGTAAAGCTAAATCAAGCAGGTAAATAACATAATAATTTCAATAAATATTATTTAATAACAATTATTATTTAAATACATAATATTTAATAAAATAAATCAATATTAATCTTAAATTTATAATTAATTTATAATTTCTTTTTTTCTTTATAGTTCAAGATTTACAGATAGCAAAAAATATGAAGATGATTTTATGGAATGTTTTCAACTTGAGGAAAGAAGGACTGGAGAAATTTGTAATGCATGTGTACTCTTGGTAAAAAGGTGGAAAAAATTACCTGCAGGAAGTAACCGCAATTGGAGACATGTATGTTTGAATAAATATAGTATAATTTATTTTTATTATTTAATTAAACATAACTATCTACAAAATACATCATATTTTTATATTTTATAGGTTGTAGATGCACGTGCAGGACCTGGTATTAAATCATTGACAAAATTTAAATCAAAAAATAAAAAGAAAATAAAAGATATACCGGAAAAGTTTGAAAAGATTATGAAGAAAAAACATATGTATTTAAAAACAGATAGAGATCGGGAACAAAGCCCAGCAATGAGTGATGATTTAACAGGTTAGTAATGTTAAAATTTATATTATTAAATAAAAAATTCTGAATCATAATTTCATCTTTTTTTTCTTTTTGTTTTTATTTTGTTTTTTTTTTCTCTTTCTCTTTTTTTTCTAGAAGATTATTTGAATGGAGATGGTAGTAAAGGTTCAAGTCGAGCTGGTAGTCCTGTAGGTAGTGATGATATTCCAGTAACTGAAAAACAATTAGATATGCAAGATGATCCAGAATCAAAGGATGACTTAACTGTCAATGGTTTTATTGATTTAACATATTTTAAAAGGTTAATCTTATCATTAATTTTTATGAGTGATTATAAAATCTATAATAATTTATAAATATAATTTGATATATTTTGTTTGTTTTTTGAAATGCATATATAATTTTAGGGAGATTATTTGTTGTGGAACAATATTTAAAGGTCGATATGGAGAAGTAATAGTGGATCCTTCATTGATAAAACCTTGTATTGGTTGTATAGCTAGACAACAACGACAACAACAAACAAATGCATTGAGTTGCAGTCCTGTACATAGTTCTGCATCTGCCAGCCCTGTTCACAGTTCTGCATCTGCTAGTCCTGCCCATAGTGTAGAGTCTAGTACAGAAACAATGGTCTCTAAGCAAGCAAGTAAAACATTTAGTGATTCATCGTCAGATTCTGGCTATGACGAATCTTCCAACCAAGGAGTTGGTGAGAGTAAAATTACCAAAATTATTCAAAATGCAAGTGCTACTGTAAAACCAGCAGTTAAAATACAACCATTGAAGAGTGTTCAATTAAAAGCTATACCAGTATCGGAAGCTGTCAGGTTAAAAACAGATGTACCAATTAAATTGGTACCTATAAAACAAATTGATCAATTATCTTGTAAACCATTATCATTAGTTTCGTCTGCTAATGTTACTTTAAGCAGTAGTACTTCACACTCCATTGTTACCGTCCCAAATAATCCACTTGTCGATTTTGCCATGCACGCAGCCTCTTCTAGGCAATCAGTCTCTAATTAATGTCAGTTTTTTATAGAATTTTAATTTATTTTTTTTTCTTTTTTTTTCTTTTTTTTTCTTTTTTTTTTTCATATATAGTTAGATGTATGCTATGATGCAAAATTGTGTGTTATGTATGCTATTATTATCTTTTCAGATTACAAAGGCTCTGGATAAGAGTATTTAAGTTTTATCATATTGCACACAGAGATTTATAATGTTATAAATGGTGGAAAAAATTTTTGTAATTAAAATAACTGTTGTAATATACAGTAGATAGTGCTCTTAGAAAAGATTGTATAGGATTCATGTCCTTAATCGTTGGTTGTTGAAAAAATATATATATTATATTGTCTTTATGGACGTGAATTCTTGAAGTGTATTCAACGTCTGTTAGATAATTTTTAAAAATGATAGGGAAAAAAAAAAAAAGAAAAAAAAAAAAGTAAAAAGAGCACAATATTTCTACTGAAAACCGTTTGTAGCATATATAAAATGCTCATAAACTGCCATATATTTTTAATCGATAACTTTCCATAAATGATATTATCAGTGGAAAATTATCAATTATTTATAAGTTAAATAATTAGCTATGTACATCAAAACACTGTGATGACATTGTAATCTAATGAGATATAAGATTATTCAACAAATGGCAGTTTATAGTACCTTCATTCTAAACATTAGTTGATGTATTCTATGATATAAAAGTTTTCTTATCCATGGCTTTTTGTTTTCTGGATTATCTATCATTATAATTATATATGTGAATATTTGTATAAAGTTCCAAGATGCCAATCACATTTCAAATATTTGGGTCCAAAAATTTTAAAAAAGAATTTACTTAGGGTCATGATAGCTACATTGTACCAGATGCATTTGATATGATTCATATAATGGTCCATGACGTTAAAATTAAGTAATTCAACTTAAGAAATGAATGTGTTCAGGTACTATAAGTCCTGAATGACCCAATAATAATAGCAATAATATGAAAAGTAACTTTATAATAAGATGAACAAAGTTTCTTGGATAGTATCATATCGATATGATGATATATTTAGGCAGTATTATTAGAGAGAGAAATTAATTGAGAATATGGCAATCAGATTGGCAAACTGGACCAGTAAAAATTCATTATAATATTTCAGGGTGACTGCAGCATTAATATAAAAACGATTGACAGAATATCAACATATAAGTATAATGTTAAATAAGTGAAAACTGTTAGTTCCTAGTTTATGAAGATGGGCACATAATTCAACAAACAAAAGCACATGAATGTACCTGTTAAAAACAGATTTCTGTGATCATTGGAATATTCATTTTCGTTTCTTTTCTTTTTTTTTTTTTATCGTTTGTTTTTTAGTTAATAGATAATCTTATGCGCACAAGGATAATCTAAATTAAAATATATATTTCTAACCCAGGAGTGATCACAATTTTAGAAATGATATTTTATAAAATGCATCTAAAAAAAATATATAAATTTGATATTATAAAAAGAAAAAATTAACTATTTTGTATCTGAAGTTAAAATAATTTTAACACTAAAGCCAAAGATATGAAAAATATATACATTTATTTTATATTTTGAAAATAAGTAATTTGACCAATAATATACATTTTTGTTCAAATATTTGATTAATTCAAATATATGACTAAGTTCAAAATTAAAATTAGAAATGTGCAATATATAGTGTTTTATATCATGCATAATACAAAGTTATTTTATAATTAATTAAATTTTAATACTAATATACTTCTGGGATAGTAGCAATCTTTATAATAAAATTTTTCTTACATTTTTTCTTACATTATTTTTCTTATATATAGACATCTGATTTACAATTTCAAAATGCTGCGTTTTTGCTGCCCATCTGGCTTAAGCTCATTGACAATCGTTATTTAACAAGGAAATAATAACAGTTTTTCATATAAAATCAAACATCGAAATGATGATTTGTCTAAGGACAATGTTAATTACCTTGTCCTTCTACAAATTTTAATTGTACATTTCTTTGGACTAGGAGACTTTCTGATCTCTTTACTGTGAATATTAATAACTATGTTCTTGTTGTAACTCACATATGTTATGATTTACATAATAATTAATATATATATCAAGAATAAAGGTTGGATCATAGATTTGTAAACCATGTATATTTAGCATTTTGTATATTGATTTTTTTTTAAGTGAAAATAAATTTTGCAATTTGAAAAGCTCAAATTATAATTAAGATTTCTATGATATACTCAATCAATACATAACATATAATTTTTTTAATATAATCTTTATAAACTTTCTATGATCCTTCCTTAACAAAATGAAAATAAGAAATACTTGTTTAACTTATTTATTTTGTAAGTTTATTTACTTGCAATACATACTATTCCTTTTCTATATGAATTTATATATATTTTTATACAAATTAATCTTTGCTTTTTATGGAATAAAGTTTAGCACTGCCAGAAAAGAGGGACATAAGAGGAACATTTGAGTCCAAGTCAATCTGCTGGCAATTCAATGAATTATTTATTTTCGATTAGCTCATATATCTAATATATATTAATCTATTATTGAATTATTTACATTTTAAGAGAAAAGAAAATTATAAATGGTGCCCACAGATTGATTGAATAGCATTCAAAAAAAAGCATTAAAATTAGTTTATATAAGGAAATTTTGTAATAAAAACAAAAATGGTCTCATATTCAAAGTAAAAATTACGTGATATAAAGAATACAAATAATTGTATGTTTTTAAATGAAAATGTGGATGATACATTAAAATTTTATTAATTAAAAGAATATATATGATATATTGTATATATGCAGCTATTAAAGATATACAATCTATTGTAAATAGCTGCAAAAGAACATCAAATAATCTTACATAGATATAATGTATAAAATTGAAATTAAAAAAAAAATATAATATTCAATTTACATATATTATTTACATATATTCTAAAAATGGAATAATCGAAATTTCTATTCATTGCTAACATGTAACTTAAATTTGATGTTTTTTTATTACAAAGATATATATAATAATATATGTTGATTTAAAATCTTGAGAAAATAACACTTTTAAATATACTGTTTGTGAGATCTATTGAAAAATATCGAGAATATCACAAGAATGTTATAAGAAGAATTATGTACTTAAAAATTTTATTCGTCTTCGTCTTTCTATCTTTCTTTTTTTCTCTTTATCTCTATTTTTCTATATTTTCCCTACTTTCTTTATAATATTTAATTATAAATATATACAAATTATTGTCTAAAAAAAAATATTAGTAAAATATTCATTTTAAAGTGATAAATTTAAAAATTAATGACTTCAATAAACATAGACATGTGACTTCAATAAATCTTACAAACATTATTATTATAATTATTTTAAAGAAATGAAGATATACAAAATTTACTTTCAAAATTTATAATATGTCAGTTTTTATTTTTTTCTAGAAAAAATATAAATAGAAGAAAATCAAATTATGAAAAAAATTATCATAAATTATTGATTTATATTAACATTTTATTACATCAAAATTCACAACATGAAAATTCGTTTTAATACGTTACGAATATGTTAATATTATAATATATCCAAAATATAGAAAAAAACAAAGTACATGTTACATGATGAAACTGTAATTTTGATAAAAGAACTGCGTGATTTTGGCAAATCGTTGATTTCAAATTGCATTTTTTTTAATCATATTTTACAAAACAGGAATTAATTAAGAGAGAAAAACAGGGAAAAAGAAAGAAAGAATCCGTGAGCGAGAATACAAAATAAAAAAAAAAATAATGGTGCAAGTATTTTACTACAGTGACCTGGCAGATTCCGATATTTAAATATTTTGCGATGAGAAACATGAACAATT